>NC_090939.1:862143607-867143607 GCF_040938575.1 Ambystoma mexicanum | reverse complement strand
GGCCTCCATCATCTTCCCCCGAGCAGAGCATCAATTTTTCCCCCCATCCTTATCAAACATGCACTCACAGAATTCCATTCTGTGTGCATGATCTTGCCTTGCACTGCTTTGCCTACACAAGGGGACACACACACACACACACACACACACACACACACACACACACACACACACACACACACACACACACACACACACACACACACACACACACACACACACACACACACACACACACACACACACACACACACACACACACACACACACACACACACACACACACACACACACACACACACACACACACACACACACACACACACACACACACACACACACACACACACACACACACACACACACACACACACACACACACACACACACACACACACACACACACACACACACACACAATAAGCCACATCTTTTGCACAACAAACTTCTAGTCATCTGTGCCTAATTACGAGCACTGCTGATCATGCTGCAGGCTTATTGTACAGCTGGGGTCCATGGTGCTTCCGGGTCTGAATTTAGCTGATGGATTGTTCCAGCTGCCTGACCCTGTTCCAGAAATCGTCTTCCTCCTCCAATTAAAACTGAATTATAGGCGATCTGGGCGTGGGACAGAATTGCCAGATGTGGCTAACGGTTATGTATTGTGACCATCGTGTTAGATACACAGCATCATAGACTTAACAGGCTGTTGGTTATTTAGCTCAATCATATTTTGGATTGTGCCCCAACTCACAACTATTTCATTGCTCTATGTCGTGGTAACTTGTCTGTGGCCGCAAATCCACTTTATGGTTTTTCTGTGTTGGACCCGTTTCCACTTTTGTTTTTACTTTTAAGTAGAGGTACACATAGGGAATTCCTTTAGAAAAAGGAAAAGCAATATAGCTGGAGTCAGAGAGAACCGGGACCAGGACAGGAGGAGGGTGTGTGATTCTGGAAGATAGTTGTTATGGAGATGTGCCGCCATTTTAAAAAACCTGATCTGTAAGATAAACGTGTGTTTTACGCCCTGGTCATGCCCTTTTGGTACTAGAGTACCCGTGAGCCCAGTCAAAGTGCGCATGAGAAAATCAGTTCAGTTATATAGAGGCCTAAGTCCAAGTAAAGCAATCCATGCCTTCTCCCCTGGCATTGCCCGCACTAGTCCTCTGGCCTCCTCTCCTTATTCACCCATTACTGAATGGTCTCACTGTGCTATTCTCATCACTTCTGCCCTTCTCACCATTCCACTGCACAATCCAACTTCTGTTTGGAGACATTGCGCCACTCCAATAAGTCCTGAATAAGCTAAAAACCTTTGCATCTTCGTTAACCTACGGTAGGGTCCTGCGCGACGTAGACCAATCCTAATTTATTTCCAACACTCCTTTCACCTGTCTTTGGAATCCTGTTCACAGGAAAAGGCTTTGTGCATCTGTGTAGTCCTCACCAAAGTCTATGGGCCTCATTACGAGGTTGGCGGAATGGGCTTACCGGCACCAGTAATGGTGCGGGTGTCGGTAAACCTATTCCGCCCTATTACGAGGTTCCCTTGCGGGACCCGCACAGAACGTCTGGTCAGACCAGACGTCCTTAGCGGGTCCCGCAAGGGGACCAAGGAGCTAATAACAGGCCCGTTATTAGCTCCCTCCCCATTCCCATTGAGCCCTATGGGGGCTAAAATGGGACTGGGGATTGGTTTTGTGAATGAGGAATTACCGGGTCCTCCAAGGTTGGAATGACCCGGTAATTCCTCATTCACAGAACCCGGAGCTGGAACCTGGTATGGAGGCAGCTATGCCCTTGTTAAGGGTATGGCTACTGCCATACTCGTAATGAGGCCCATATGTAACTCGAAAAATGATGTTATATCACTCTGCAGTATTAACTGGCTAAAAATGACTAATCATGATATGATAGGTTACTTATAGCGCGTTTAATACCCAGAGGTTTCTAAGCGCGGACAGGGGATCGAACCTGTGGTGCACCATGTCGTCTTGTTAGCACGTTGCCCGTGAGCTATCCTCGCGGGATAAAGCTATCCTCTAAAAGGATAAAGTATTAGAAAAGTAATTAACTATACCTCCTTTTAATTAATCATGCAACTACTTGGATCTAAGTGTGGTGTTCTGTGGAGGTGAGTGACTAACTGTAAGGTGACCCTGTAACTTTCATACTACTGGTTGAATGCCACTGTGGCCTACTTGTCCTTTCACACAATTCTCTGGAGACTCCCTAAATTGCATATCAGGCGGGATTGAGTCTCCTGCAGCATGTCGTGCTGAGTGCCCAAATTGCGCCGAGCCCAGCTGCACTGCACAACTAGAAGTTTGGTGTTTTGAGCAGGCAGTGCAGAGGGTGACAAATCGCATGCTCTTCCCTGCCAAAATAAACAGTGTAATAACTATTAGACTTTTTGGGGAGAGGGTTCCTGCCTTGCGCATACCCTTTGGAGAATCTCTGAACTGTGGAGACCCCAAACTGAAAGTATGCGAGCAGCAGCTCCATGAGGACTGTTATTTTTGTCCAAAGAGCTCCTAGAGTGTTATAGGATGGTTTTGCGGCCTAAGATCACTTCAAGGCAATCCACTTCTCCATCATGGAGTGGCTCAGAAAGTTTTAAATATTATTAAGGAAAACTATAACATCTTATAAACACTACATTTTGTGTATTGTGTTGGTTGTTGAAGAATGGTATGTAATCTGTGAAGGTTTTGATAAAGATTTTTTTAAAGCATAAATAAAAAATAAATAAAATAAACCATCAAACCATGCTCCTCCCCCAAACCCATCAAATGAACATAAGTAGGGACATACATCTTCCTGCTCCAAGATGCACATAGCCTGAATCTAGCTTACCCAGTTTTCACCCAAGCGAGGCTGATACACGGAAATTGCTGATAGCTGGAAAACTAAAAATAAATATAAAAATGCAGCAGTCCGTTTGGCACCTTCTCAAGTAAATTGAGGGAAATCTTGGTAATTTAATTACACTTTTAGCTTTGGAGACATCGCCTCTTATAAAGTTGTGCCAAAAATAAGAAAGAGGAGTCAAGTTGGGGTTTCAGTGGTCACTTTAAACTGTGATGCCTGTTGGAATCTTTGGAAACCCCACAAATTATTTAGTTTAAAAAAAGTGCAATGAAAAGGGCGGGCTACGGACTGTAGGATCATCTGCTCTGGTGTAGATGAATTAAATGGAAAAAATTGTGTATTCCGCAGCATGTGTCTGGGTGAGGGACCTGAGCCCGGAGGGTCCAGTAAAGTGAAAATGAAAACTGGTAACCCAGGACAACAATGCGCATGGAGAAAATATCAAGTGGTACAAGAAGTGTGTTTACTACAACAAAGATTTCCAAAGAAAAGTCTATGCAGTAGTTCTTCAAATAACACACCAACAGCCGGCACGTGTTACTTCAGCTCTTTTTCAAGGCTGTGACTAAATGAAATGCACATTTCTAACCAATATTCATGAACAAATACACCAAAAAGTTAGTCCAAGAGAAGACATGAAAGTGGTCATATTGAGAACATTAAGAAAATTGCCGATATCCATGTATTAAACATTATGGCCAAGCCATAAAGACACACTTCTTGTACCACTGGATATTTTTAGTTTTCAAAAGTGTTTTGCCCATAGAAGAGAATTAGAGTGTTGATGTTTTAAGATAAAACTCGCAAACTATATGAACAAGTAAACCTTGAAGAACTTTGGAAAATGCAAACTAGCCCATGACTATGCACATTTTAGAGTAAGGGACATTAGTTTTGGGTCTCCAGACTACACCAGAACACAAAGACAATGGAGAGGGAACAAGTGAGTCTTAGTCCAAATCATCTGAAGAACCACAGGCTTCTGGTCCCTTCTTTAGAGGGCAAAGTGTATGATAGCCTGGATGCAATTTAGGCAAAGGAGTTTGCTCATGCATAATGAATTCTGGGAATGGTCTGCATTTTGCTCTTGTTTATGACAGAGTGTGAGTTAAGCAATACACCATCACATCTCTGGATTCGCTAGGCTGTTGAATGTCCATAAGTGGGACGTGCACTGAGTCAAAGAAGGGTGTGCCCTCTTGGGTATCCATCCATGCCAGTTCCACAATATGTTCATTCTAGGAAGCTGTAGAGTGTGCCATTAGTCGGAGGCCAAGAGGGGGTGCCATACAGGCTCATAATCATTATATCCAGTTTTCCTGGTTGTAGTATGAAGCCTTGCACCCGCCTTGGTGTCCTGGTAACTGCATTCTCCAGTGCATGTAAATGACATACCCACCTTTGAAAGCAACGTACTAAAAAGAGGGTAGATTTATCTGTGTTTAACCCAATAATTGCCATTTCACCACATGGATGATTGGATCTAACGAATGAAAAACGTTTTTTTCCCTCGCGAGGAACCAGAAATGCATTATTAATTTTGTAGGTGAAAGATCACACTACTCACCCAAAATTCTATGTCCATAAATTTCCATAACAGACATTTATGTCCCCAACAAGAGATATCAACAAATAAAACCACCCACGCTCTAATAAAGACATTACTCCCTCAGTCAAGAAGACTCTCTGCAGCCATACAGAAACTGCCGGGAATCGCATTAGATGGAGTGTGCCGAAATCAGCTACAGCCAGCGATATAGCATCCAACGAACTTGTTAAATACGTTTATGATAATAGGGGACTTGGAATCAGCAATGGGGACTGTATCAGTAAATTTGAAAACATTATGCTTCGTGTAAATGAGCAGGTACATAAAACACAAAAAAGAAAGGATAAAGGGACCGTGTGCAACATTCGTTCTAGTCATATTTATCGTTACGACGTGAAGATAAAGCAGAAGAAAAGGCATTAAGACAAGACATTGAGCGCATGGTTGATCTTCATAAGTGGGATAGGGGAAATCCAGAGAACGGTGAACCACTAGGAGCGAATAAAGAACGAAAAAGCACCTACCACACATGGGTGAGTAGGCACCTAAAAAGTAAAAAGCGGGAGATGTGGCTCTCGTTAGTAACATGTGTCAACAGTGGGAATACCACTGGGTTTTGGAAAATCATAAGGGACACCAGTAACTCGTATTCTTTGATATCGGGTGCCTCTAATAAAGAGTGGGAAGAACATATTGGCAATAGACAAGGAAAAATAGCTAAAGCCATTACTTACTCATCGCAGTGTCCCAATCAAAAAACCAGGTGAACGGGTGTTTTTACCACTCTGGTAATAATGGGTATTAGTACCTGGCAGGAGAAGGGGGGACAGCCACTCAGCCAGTGAGAAGGTTCAGAACGGGGGCATTTCCACATGGTAGTCCAGCCACTCTGAGCCTCCTCAGGGCTGGAGGCCACCGCCTTCCCCCCGGGGAATGAGGTAAGTGCTCCTCTCCCATCTTCATCCTCACACTACACAGATTTAACTTCCCTCAGGGACATATTCCTTAGTTATTAAGATTTTGAATTGCTCAAGGGTGGCGCGACCTTGTGGCTCATGTAACGCCTTGATCAGAAATAATGCAGTGGAATGGGCAGAAGCACTACATGACCTAATGAGTTGGATTGTTAACACTGGCTTAATAACTAGCTCATGGACAGATAGTAACATTGTGCCAGTGTACAAAAAAGGATGTAAAAGTACCCCATGTAACTTTCGCATGCTTGCGATGTTGGATATATTGTTGGATGGGTGAGTGAAAACAACATAATCCCTCCAAATCAGACTGGATTAAGAAAGGGGTCCTCGACGATCTATAACCTGATTACATTACCATCACTGATAGAGCACACTTGGTGTGGACGCCAAGGAACTGTGTATGCAGCGTTAATCCATTTCTCAGCGGCATTCAATACTATCCTACAGAATCCAAAGCCAAAAAAAACCTTATTCGACATTGAGTCATCGGGTTCAATAACATCAAATATACAGATACAAAACATATAATATTTATAAGATAATTGTTAAACCTTCAGAAAAACATTAACACTAATTCTGTGATAACTTAAAATATTGCATCCTAAACAGGGAAAATAAATCCCTGCAATAGTACACCAATAGCAAATAACTAACCACACTGCACAATATTGTGGGAATAGAGCATTGTGTTAGAAGTGACAACGCCAAGCCTAATGAGTTGATACCAGTCTCCAACAAGATAGGTCTCAAGTCTAAGTCACAGTGCCCTTGGTCACAGTTCCTTGTTAGCCAGCGGCAGAGTCCCCCAGACCAATCCCAGTTGAATCCTGCAATAGATAAGTGAATAAAGAAAGATGATCACTTTCAATCCTATCAAGGGCTCTAAAGTGATTCACCCTTTCTCAATCATGTAATCAATTAAAGAGCAGCCCAAATGCCCAACAAAAGTCTTTTGTGCTGGTTGATCGCAAGCAATTCCGCCTTTACACGCCCTTAGTTTTAGATTAAACATAATGGTAGATAATTGAGCAATGTTTAGGGGCAACTCGCTACCAGGTCTGTAATGTTTCAGGCTTGGTCTTGATCGTCCCACAACCCCGCTAAAGCATCAATTTGTGCCAACTGCAAATTAAAGTCACCCACCACTATAGTAAAACAATTGAGTGGCGGTGAAGGCTCATCTAGCATCAACACAGTCTCGCGGCACTCCAGACAAGCCAGGCCATTTACAGCTGACGGCCTATTATATAGGTTAATTAGACGTAAACACTCTGTTATTTTTACCTTAAAACAGGCATTAAAACATCTGGAGAATGTGTTTCAACTTTCTGCACCTCTCGACCCAAAGAGAGCTCAATCCATACCAGCAGTCCTTCAAACCCTTTCGCACAGGAACACAAAAAGACTGATAACATGATAAACTAATATGACAGGTTCCGTTGCCCAGTTCTCCTATAAGGTAATCACATTGTGTCTTTGGACAAAGCGACTCCATGCGGGATCGTCTAAAAGTCCTGTTCACCCCTGCCATATTCCAAAAAAGCAAACGAAACCCCTGTTTGCCCGTCCCACCTTGGCCAAGTCAATCAACTGCTTCCAGATCAGCAGAGATAAAAGCCTCTTTCTGTCAGTCGAGACCAGGAAGCGATTGATGGCTTTCACTCGCAGACCAATAGCGGGACAGATGAAGATTCACAGATCTTGGGCTGTGGCCCAAAAGGATGCAGGTATGTGTTGCTAGTACAAGCATTCAGGACTGAATAAGAATGTACGTTGTCGGACCGCTTACAACATACTATAGGTTTGTATCCCATTTTTTTCATGTATTTATTTATTTATTTATTTATTTGTACAATTTACACAATAACAATAAGCAGTCCATAAAAGCAAACAAACAAATAACCAAAACAATGTAACAACATGCAGATTACAATATACATATTTACAGATAAAGAACTAGTACACATTCAGAAAGTTATCCCAAATATTTGCATGTAACGACAATTTCCCTTGTCTTTTGTAAATTACTCTTTACATATTTGCAAGATTGGTCATCCCTTCAATCCAATCCGCAACAGTAGGTGCAATCCAAGATTTCCAGCCCCTTAACACCATCTTCTTACCCACACCTGCCCCTCGGAGCGAGATTTTTTTCTGAGAGACAGAAAGGTCCTCAAGCAACTCACCACGTCCTAAGATCATAGTTTTGAAATCCAATGCAACATCCAAATTCAGAATACGTAAACAGATGCAACACACGTCCTGCCAAAATCCCCGTACTCGCACACAGTCCCATAATAAATGTTCTAAAGTACCAAATCCATTCCCACAACACCAGCACTCATCCATATCCACCATACTTCTCTTGAACAATCATTCTGGACTCCAAAACACTCTGTTGAGGATCTTTATTTGTCTCGAGCATTCCTCCAAATTTATAGACCAAAGCTTCACATTAGCACACATTTTCAACCACATCTCAGGCATAATCTCACGCCCCAATCTCCTGCCCCAATCAACTCTCAGCTCAGAATTCTCTCTATATTCTTTATTGCACCCCCTTGCTCTGCCACATCCCTTATACATCTTTTCAATTTTCTGAAATCTTCAATTAATACATTTTCAATGTTAAATTTCGCACATAACTCTCTTTCTCCAATCCACTTACCAACCTTAATTACGTCATCCAATCCAATATATGCCACTTAGAAGCCACTCTGGCCAGAATAAAGTCTTACCCCAACAGTAATCGCCGGATTCAGCCAAAGGGAAGCATGAATGGTTTTCAAAGCAACCAAGCCCAACAATTCATGTGTATTGTTCCAAGTCTCTCTCAGAAAAACTGTCATAGGCATTTTCCCACATGATCTGTTTGTGGCCGTGAGAATCACCCTGGGAGGCAACGGGCCCAACAAACTCGCCTCCGCAATAGCCCACTTATATGGTGATTCCTTCAAAAAGGGTACAATAAAATGACTGGAAAAAGCCCAATGATAAGCTTTGAAATTCGGGACGCCCAGTCCCCCTTTTTCCACAGGTAACTGAAGTTTCCACAACTTTAGCCGTGGCGGTTTATCATCCCAAATAAAGGACTGCAACAAACCCTCAATTTTCTTCCAATAAAATTGACTCATCTTCACCGGAAGCATACCTAGAATGTAATTAACTTTTCGAGCTGCATTCATTTTTAGAGCATTCACTTTGCCCCAGAGAGATAAACGAAGCAAAGACCACCTCTGAATGTTCATTTATAGATCACTACACACCTCGATCATATTTACTCCTGCCATTTCATCAACCAATGGGGTCAGCCAAACACCCAGATATTTCAGCTTCTTGTCACACCACTGAAAACCCAGTTCAGTTACCAAACTCTTATCACAGTATCCGGTTATTGATAACACCTCAGATTTATACCAATTAACCTGGTATCCTGCTACACCATGAAAGCTATCTAATACACATAACAAGGCAGGTAATGACACCGCCAAATCCCACAACAATAGTAGCAGATCGTCCGCATAAAACCATAACGTTTGTTCAACTCCATGAAAGTTTAGTCCTTGAACTCCCGCATCATACCTCAAGGCGATCGCCAATGGTTCAATGGCCAAGGCAAATAATAGAGGAGACAGAGGACACCCCTGCCTAGTACCCCTCTGTAGTTCAAAAGAGTCGGACAGCTGGCCATTCGTTTTGACATTGGCCGTTGGACAAGCATATAACAGGGCAATCCAGGAAATAAAGTCCCCTCCCAAGTTCATAGCACGTAAGACTGAAAAAAGATACTTTCAGTCAACCTGATCAAACTCTTTTTCAGCGTCCAGAGAGAACACGGCAACATCTTCTTCCAAGCTTTGGGCATGTGTCATCATCATCAACAAGTTCCTAACATTACTAAATGTTCTAGGACCTTGAACAAAACCTGACTGATCAGTGTGCACCAGCTTCACTAGTAAATGTTCCAAACGAATGGCTAACAACTTTGCTAATATTTTGTTGTCTGTATTTATTAAGCTGATCGGACGATAATTAGATGTCACGCTGCTGTCTTTGCCTTTCTTAAGAAAAACAGATATAGTGGCATGATTGGTAGAAGCTGGAAGAAGACCCACCTCCCTAGATTCCATATACATATCCCGCAAAAGCGCCACTGCCGAATCTAGTAAGATTTTATAAAATTCAGCTGGTAAACCATACGGCTCAGGAGATTTGCCTGAGTTTAGCCTTCCAATTGCAAACCTCAACTCATCAATAGTCACTCCTTCATTCAAAATTGATTTTTCCAAATCATCAACTTTTGGAATCTCTAAACCATACAGAAAAGTCTCACCAAGACCACTGATACCCAATTCATTTTGATACAGCTTCATATAATATTCCTTGAAAGCCACATTAATCTCCTTAGGATCAAATGTCACCAGACCATTTGTCCCCCTGATAGAGGTTATCGCCCCTTCTGATTGCTGTTGTCGCAAGCTATAGGCAAGCCAACGGTCGCTTTTTTCCCCATGTTCAAAATAAGAGCATTTTCGCCTGTACATGTCCTTTTCAGATCTCACCTTCAAAATGTCATTCAATTCGCTCTGCAACTTTCTAAGTGCTGTCCTCTTATCTGAATTAGTAGGGTCGCCTATCAAATCATTCAAAATAATTTTAATACGCTTATACATATCTCGACTTGCCTTTCCAAGTTTTTCCTCTTGCTACTAGACAATCCCAATAGGAGACCCTGCATTGTACATTTGAAGGCCTCCCAGACTGTCTTAACACTAAGCCCATCCGTTCTATTTTCAGCAACAAAATGTTCAGTCTCAGATTTAATTTTATCCACAATTGTCTCATCCTGTAGAATCGAGGTGTTCATTTTCCAACAAAATGACCTGCGAGTATCAAACTCCAGATTTGCACTCAAAAGCACTGGTGCATGGTCCGTAATACTGCCAATTTCAAAACCCTCTAGGTTCGAAGTCATCGACCCAGCCGTGAGAAACATATCAATATGTGAATGTGTACCATGAGAGCCAGAATTAAAGGTGTATTCTCTCAAATCTCAATTACGTAGTCTCCAACAATCTTTCAAACTCAATCAAACTCAGAGACAAGCGACTGAAAGGAACAAAACATAGGGTTTCTTCTCTGATTCGCACAAGGTCCTCTACGATCTAAGGTATGATCAATAGCTAGATTAAAATCTCCCCCCAGAATAATATTCGGGGAACCGAAATCTTGCAACATCTGAGCCACTCTTCCAAAAAAACGATCAATCATCTAATGAGGGAGCATAGACATTACAAAGAAATGTCCTGACCCCTTGAATATCTACCAAAAGTACAATGATCCTGCCCTCATCATCTGAGCGGGATTGTAACACATTAATCCGGGCATTTTTTCGCACCAAAACTGCCACCCCTCTGCTCCTAGAGGTATAGCATGAGGCATAAAAGTCCCCCACCCACCCTTTACGCAATTTATTAATTTCATCCTTTAACAAATGTGTCTCTTGAAGGAAACAAACATCATCATGCATATCATTCAAATAACTGAAAATTGTTTGTCGTTTGACCGGTTTGTTCAGACCATTCACGTTCCAATAGGAGACAGACAAAAGGTCCCCTTTTCCAGAAGGCATAGCAAAGACTTGTGTAAGATAATAAAAACAAAATGCCAGTTCAATAATTCTGCATGTACTAGAATAAAAAACCTCCCACTCCCCTACAACAGAAGTACGAATCCAACGTCAACAAGAACTAAAAAAAACCAAAAACCCCCAGCACTCCTCCCAATCACATATCAGAAAACATACAAATCATTCCCAACCACTAAGTTAAATACAAAATCAAGACTCTTGACAAACCCCAGAACACCGTGAGGATATCCCAAACATATACGTAGGTCATGAACAGCACTGCTAGTCCGCCCCGTACGGGAGTAGACGCCTAATGCAAATGTGTGTAATCACAGGATAAATAGGGAATCCATTAAAACAAAAATAATAATACAAATATTAGAATGCAACAGTATCCATAACTCATGTCGCCTATTATCTTCTACCCAGCAGTAAAGAAATAATGCATCAATTCCAAAACATTCAGATCAGGCTATAACTCACCCAATCCTAACAGTAGACTGTTGACATATCTCGGAAATCGCAACAAAAGAACCCATGTGGCTCACATTAGAATATAAAAGTCACCATATAAATATCTGCCAAGGTAAAAGTTCCCCCTCCATTGAGAGATTCACATATTCCATCACATGTATAACCAATCATTGACAGTATGGGGTTAAACACACATAGTCGGCAAATCATAGGTAGATAGGTGATAGGGCTCCACATCCAAATTGCACCTCGCTGTATAGGGACACAAAGAAAGCACCCGTACCACACCGGCCGACTACGAGTTCTAATCAATGCGTGTGTATTTGGAAAACTCATCAATACAAAAATGTATCAAGCAAACAAATACCCCAAACACAAAAGAACAATCCGCACAAGCAAACAGGCAGGTTATAGTGTACCACTTGCAAAGACATGTGGACCAATTTTCCCAAAATTCTGCACTTACAGACTTGTCATAGCAGTGCGACATCCTAAGAAAATACAAACAACAGATGCCAAAAGCATGTTAAAAATCCTCAGTGAAGAAGATAAATGTGTCAAAGTTTACACAAATATAAGCACAGCATGTGAACATATTTAGATCCCGCCTTGCATGCAAGAAAATGACATAAACATCAAAAAGTCAAATAAAGAAATGTGCACAATGTAAAAAAATAAACCATTCAGAAAGCATGAGGAATGAGCATTTGATGCTGCTTGTTGTTCAATACCCTTTCAAAACGTCACTTTTCCTTTCCAAAATTGCGAGCAGTTACTAGATTGAAAGAGCTTATTCTAACACCCTACAACCAGTAAAGTGATAATAATCCTTTCATTAGCATGCTGGCCGGATATAGAGCATTAACCTCAAGATGTCGTCTTTTTCCATCAGATTCCATCCTGAAGCAGTAGAGTAGACAGAAACCTCCAGAACTCTCATTGGGCGTGTGCACACTCTCCGATCATGTCACTGTGAAATCATTATCCTATCCTATAATGGATGCGCATACATTCCCCAGCACATCACTTCAAAAATACTTGTACACAATGGACGTGCACACACAATCCATCATCTAATGAAGGAGTACGCACACCCATTCTCCCATTAAACCTTCACGATCATCTGTCATGACGGCACGAAGGAAGAAGGCAGCGGGTGAATGAGAACAGGAAAGTAACCAAACAAGAAAACTCACGTCACACGGGAGCAGTCAGTGAGCCCGATCATAAGCAATGCAATCCTCGTGTACAGGCGTGCAAGGGCTGACACGGAGCACTCCGGCCACCACCCTCGTGGGGGCAGAGCTAGCCGGATGCCCGTGCCGCGTCGCATCGCAATCGTACTGCAACGCGGCCGAGGCATTCCGTAGCGATCACCTGTATGAGCAGAACACATTTTGAAGAAACCAAACCCTCCCCTCGCACGCAGTGAAAGTGCAGCCCGGGAACCGTCGCGTACAGTGCTGAACATCCGACACGAAGGCAGACACGTGACGCAGCCTGGCAAAGTAATCAGCTGACAATATCAGGCATGGGTCCTTTACCCCAAGATGTTTTCATGACACTGTGTATCCTCGAGCCAGAGCCGCATTCCAGCAATTCCAAAGGGAAACATTTAGAACCAAAACAAAAACATTTAACTGAATCACGCTTCCAGCGCCATCTTACTGCAAGTAACCAACAATTAAAAAAAACAAAAATAAATCATCATATAAAATGTATATATGAACACATGTTGAAAAGAATCCACAATTGTAGCATATGATTCCTTGAGAGCCTCAAGCCATAAAGATGCCTCCTTTGGGTCTGAGGTGACTTTTTCCCCTTCCGGCAAAATTACAGTCAAGGAATTGTATTTCTTCAAAAAGGCCTTTACCTGCAGGGTTTTGGCAAGGTCTTTCACACCCTTGAAGTTTCTCCTGGCTGCCATGAACTCCTTAGGGTAATCCGGGTAGACATATAAAGATTCCGCCTTGTAGAAGACAGATCCTTTATTCCTTGCTGCATATAACATGGTCAAAATCATCCTCTTTAAAGGAAGCCATACCATAGCAGTCTTTAAATATACCTAATATCAGCGATATCAGGTTTTCATTTCTGGGGTCAGGATTCTCATCAACTCCAATCAATTTGACATTTCTTTCCCGCAGCTTCAGGTCCATCTCCATACGCCGGTCCTTCTCACATTGGAGGTCCGTTCTCAAAATGTTGTGAGCCCTATAGCTGCCTGCCATCTCTGAGCTCATAGTAATTGACTTCTTTTCCAATTCCTCCACTCTACCATCCAGATGGCAAACCTTAGAGTTCAGTTCAGACAAGGTGGTTTTGACTTCAATCATCTCCAATGCCACTTGTCTCAGGAGTTTGTTTAAAAATGCATAATCAGTAATAAAATAGCTTCAGGGAGGAGACCAGGAGCTGCAGGCTCAAGCTGCTGTCACCTTGGCCAACATTCCAGAATCCTTGTATCACATTTTTAAGAAAATTCCAGAGTATGCATGCCACAATTAAACAATCACAAGAGATATAAGTTCAACGAGGGTCCAATTAGAGGCACTATTCCACTCAGGAAGTTCTATACTAACAATGTTTGCTGATAACCAGGGGATACTCTCCCATGATTTCAGAAGAAAAGAGTGGTTAAAAAAGGGACTGTCCATTTTTAGTGAGAGTTCCTCTACCTTCACCATCCTAGTAAATAAAGTGTTACCATGAGTCTTGCAGTACCCTTTATGAGAGCCTATACTCTGGTCTGTATAAGCCATTGGGCAGTAATTAGATGAAAATGTAGTCACAGGTGGGCCTTTTGAAAAGGTGCTTTCACCTGGGAGGGACTGTATTTTACCGTTCGATGCCTGATTGAGCTCAACTTCTCTTCGTAAAGAATCAGGATGAAACTGATTTGGCTCCATGGTAGGAAAGCTTGCTTCACAAAGGGGACCCTGCATAGCTCGGGCCCTAGAAGCGTCACCTGTCTGGCTGTTCCATCCCCCTGAACCTTGGTGATAGTCACCTGCTGAAAGTTGAGAAACAGCACCGTAGGTTTGGAGGAAT
Source organism: Ambystoma mexicanum (assembly GCF_040938575.1). Taxonomy (NCBI): domain Eukaryota; kingdom Metazoa; phylum Chordata; class Amphibia; order Caudata; family Ambystomatidae; genus Ambystoma; species Ambystoma mexicanum. The sequence goes on along the minus strand of NC_090939.1, from coordinate 867,129,050 downwards.
CTGGGATTAACCAGAAGTGATCCCATCCGCAGACCAGGATGCTAACAACGGGCATGTTATTTACGGGCCGTTGTTAGCACCCTCCCCATCCCCATCGAGCCCTATGGCGGCTCAAATGGAAATGGGGATGTGCCGGGTCCGGGACCCAGAAAAGGGAATTACCAGGCCCTCCAAGATCAGAATGGCCCGGTAATTCCTCATTCCTGGAACCCGGACCCGGTACCCAACTTCTCAAGCTCCTTACGCACCCATCCCTAAGGGCCAGCGGAATGGGGCGAAGTTTAGCACTCACAGGCTTACTTCCCCCTTTAATGACAATTTTCTGAACCATGCCTTTAACATATCCTACTTTCTTGAAAAATACCTCAGGAAAGCTATCCACAACATTCAATCCTTCCATTGCATTCAAAACTTGCTCTTTGGTATTAGGATCCAGCCTTATTCGTAACCCTTTTTGTTCCCTCCACCCGAGAAGTGTCTCGCCACTCCTGTCACACATATTTTTCCTTGTGTCTCTCTCCCTTTAGAATGAAAGACAGCAACAAAATACCCAATCACATCAATTTTTCCAAAATTATATCCACCAGGTATTTTAACTGATGGCATTAAATTCTCAATTCTTCCAACCACCACATCTTCATACACTTCAGTGACATAAGTGAAAGCTTTGCATCAAAGTCTGCCTTCATACGTACAACCCCACTGTTCACACAAATGTTTGCAAAAGGGTTGTCACCATATTCACAGTACCTGATATTCACAGTACCTACATCAACATTTTCCTCCTACTCCTCCTCCTCCCTAGATGATTGTGGCACCTCCTCTACTATATAAAACACCTTTCTTCCACCTCCTTACATTTGTTGCGCATTACTTTTCTACATGGGCACGCAGGGGAATTAGCAAAATGGCTAGAACTAGCGCAGCAGAAGCACAATCTCTCCTCCCTTCTGGTTCCCTTCATCCCGAAACCTTTATCATCTCCCATTTTAGAGCCTTTAAGAGGTTTCTCTCTTGGCTTCTTTTTCACATTTCTCTTGTATTCCTGATTAGACTCATCCACTATTAATACTCAATTTTTCACTTTCTTTTCTCTCCTTTCTCGACAATCTAGCCACACATTGCATAAAATGTTCAACCCTTTTAGCCATGCCAACCACCTCCTTCAAATCAGGCTCATCCCTTAACCATACTTCCTCCCGTATTTTATCGTTTGAACAAAGCAACATAAACTGATCATGTAGTGCTCGTCAAGCTTTTCCCAATATGTACAGCTTAAGGCAAGATGGCGTAATGCCGTAACATACTCTTCTACATTTTCCCCTTCTCAATGTTGCCTCATCCCAAAATTATACCTCTCCAAAACCGTGCTAGTTTTAACATCAAAATGGCGATCGAGTTTCGTCAAAGCACTGTCAAACTCATTTACCCCACTTTCATGATCCAAATCAGGGATATCAGGTAGTGTTTAAAAAATTATGTGCCCTTCATAGCCAATAACGTGCATAAACAGGGATACTTTGCTTTCTGCTGACATACTGTTACCGCATGCCACTTTGATATAGTGTAGAAAACCTTTTTTCCAAGAAGGCCACTTTATCTTGTCAGGCCCTGGGCTGGCCATAAACATGGGAGGACCTGGCACCCCTGCTGTAGCCATTATCCACACACTCCTCCTTTACACGTATTTCCTATAAAGATGGAGTCTTCAGTTGTCACTACTTGATTATATGTCACAAATTCTACCCTGCTATATGGGGTTGGATACTGCAGTGCTCTTTGGCCACAAGAAACTAGTTTACTATCACGTGGCATGCCCTCACCTCACCTCCAGCTCTTGCCGCTACTCCACCTGTGTTAATATCCAAAAAGAAAAGAAAGTGCAGCGGAACGTGCACACCCTTCCTCTTACACGTTATTCCAACACTGGGTCGTAAGGCATCCTCGTAATATCCTAACCCGGATGGTAGGCATCATCTGACTAGCTCTGAGGCCACGCGCACTCCTTTCCTCTGTGCGATGAACACTTTGGAGTCAGCTGGATCAGTTGACAGCAGCGTCCTGCATCCTGTCTGTCTCCTTTTTCTTTTTTTTCGATCGCGGCTGGTACGCGTTTCATGTATGGCGGGAGTCAATGCAAAGGCCTTGTTGCTACGGACGCAGCTGACGTCGCAGAGGCTGCTCGCTCTTCCGTATATATCCGGTATGCTGTTGTATTGCTATTCGAGCGTTCCCTGCATCAGAGCCTTTTCCTTCGTTGTGACTGCACACCACCACGCGCATGGAAGAGTGCGTGTATGTTTGAAATGCAGCCCGTTTCAAATGTAAACAACCATGTTCCGTTGCCGGCATCTGCATAAATGCCGATAAAGATAATAACTTATAATGTATATCAGTACTTGATGCATACGTTCCGTACTCCAATACGCAGGCACTCTTATAAATGTTGCTACTTCGTTACCACAGAGGCTTATTAACTCCACTGCTGGCACATGCAGTTTCTTCTCTTGCTATATGCCTCGCATCACAGAATACCCGCTTACCAGTACCATCTTTGGGTATAGATCAGTGATACTCTCTTGGTCCAGGCACTTGCCAGACGTGAGGAATTTCCTTCATATCCTCGCAGCACTTCTTCTCCAGTGCTATTCAGTTTTGGGCGTCTGCCAGGGCCTGTTCATCCTCATCGCCAATGTAATGATGGGCCTCCACACGGTGCTCAGTTGGTAGTAAAGGTTTATTGTTAAGATACATACAATCATAAAGACCCCCAACCTGTGCCCAGCAGGTCCTTAAATTAACTGACCTGAGATGAAACATAACATTGTATTCAAGAACACATAGCCCACATTCCACTCCCATGTTCCATTCCTCCCCTTAAGCATATACATCACAACAAAAAGTATTGGGATAAATAGAGGCTATACTGCTAATACTGTCCTTACCATCTATCAGGCAAATATAAGATCTCTCATGACATATGGAGTGGAGGAATGGGGAAAAATATATCAAAGAACTAAAGATAAAAAGCCATTGACAACAACATAAAAAGAAACACATTAATTTGTCTGATTTTGGGAAGGGGTGCCTCAGACCTAATTTAGTTAGCAGTCATTATTGAAAAGAAATAAAGAGAAATAATGATCATGATGTTTTTAATTTGGTTGTTCTTCTTCACAAGGCTTTAACTAGATAGCTAGACACTGCAAGCACAACATCAGGGAGTGAAGAATTCCTGCACAATATCTCTGCACTATGCAATTTACGTACTCCATGACTCTTTAGGCACAATCTCAAATTGGCCGTACAAATTCCCCGTGCAAACAAACATAAAATGTTGAACAGATCCTGTGATGTCTTCGCAAAAAGCGCAACAAAAATGTTCTGTGTCATACCAAACTAAGTGGAGCAAGGGGAAGTTTGTTGAATCTTAGTTTTGGGAAAAGGGAATGCGCAAATGGGGTCTTGATGTCCATCAAATAGCTTTCCCGGTCCGACGCGCTTTTGTATGCCCGGTGGTCCCATCCAGCTACCAAAGATAAACAATCGGTATACTGCTGAACCCATATGCATGCATTAGTAATGGCCGAACCCCGAACCCTCACCCGTAATGATAGGCTCACAACTTGTTACAAGTGTTGGCAATAAAAGGCCGTAGGATTTTATTGTACAGATATGGGTTATGACAATAACAATATCACATATCATGATGGTATCATACTTTTGGGCACCGGGTCCTGAGGTTACCCCCTCGGACCTGTGCCGCCTTCTTGTGTCCCACAACTTGTTGTGGGCACCGTACAGTGCCTTGTACTTCTTTTTGTTCTTTTCCCCTTTTTGTAGGGTGGGTGGGTTCTGTGGTAAAGAAGCAAGAAGATTTGGAAGACACTGAGTAAACAGTGAACCTCCTGTTTGCTTGGGTCCCCGTTCAGGGTCCACAAACAGATTGTGTTTACTCTGAGCATGCTGCTCTCATTTATAGGACCCAGAGAGACCCTGGGTCTTTGTTGTGTATGTGGTGGGGGCTGCTGTTGTCGCAGCCCCCGGCCGGATAGCCGACTGTCTGACCCCCTGGTGGGGGCAGATCTTTTGAACCTGGGCCCTGCCTGATGCTTGTTTCCTTATAGCGCTTAGCGCCTTGCTGTTTGTAAGAAGGGTGCGATGACTGTTCGCACCTTACCCTTCCGTGGCTTTTGTGCCGCCGAGACTGCGTGTCTCCGTAGTTGGGGGGGAAGGAGAGGAGCAGGCGCGGGGGGTTGGGGCTGCCCCTCTCCCAGCTGCCGATGGTAACAGCAGTTACTCTGCCTCGTTTGTGGGTGCCCATGCAGCATTGCCCATTCTTTTTGGAGAGCTGCCAGTCTCTGAAGGCCGCTATGATTGTGAAAGTGACATCCTCTTGTATGTGCCACGGCTCAGGCCAAAGGTGTCCCAAATTCAGAGAATACAATGTAGACATAATGTAAACTAACCAAGGGTGCTTTGTGGCACCTTTGCAACTCATCAGGTCTACAAGAGCCTCGCGGTAGCATGCAAGTTCCTGGTTACACCAAATCTATGCCCATTACAACAGTGGTGTAAGTGTTATTAGTTCAATAATGCTTGTCAGACCCAGTTCAAGCTGCACAAATGGGGAGCATAAGGAATTTCTAAAGAAATATATTTTCCATGGTGGTTAGGCGGGTAATTCTACTGTGGCCCCAGAGCTCTGCATCATACACTGCTGCCCCAACACCCTGGGATCTATTTATCTCCATAGTAGGATTGATGGAATTGCTGTCACCGCACGCGGTCATCAAGCAGTAACGCGTTGGGTCCACATGATTCTGAGTCATGCAGACCACTCAGATATTCCCTATTTTGGAGTCTCACTTGACACCATGGGTAAATGCAATATTACCACACACTGGAGTCTCACATGGGGTAATATTGCATGCAGTAATGCCTTTGTGTAGCAGTTATTACACCACACGTAAGCAGGCATAATTGAAGAGTTTTGGTAATGAAACTGATGGAGCAATAAAACATGTAGCATTTCCAAATGGCACATCTTTTACCGTTGCCACCGGTCTTGTAGCCAGGCCCTCACAACAGGCACTGGGGTACATGGACTACTGTCCCTGTCTCAATGTTTTCAGTGGGAGATAAGCATGGGGGATCTTCTCTCTTCCCTTGACTGCTTGTGTGTGCAGCACCGACCCCATCAGTATTGGATGTTGCAATCTTGGCTGATTGAGAGTGTGGGCCACTACACAAATTCAGAACCCCCTCGCACACATTATTTTGGCCATCAAGGTGTTTTTGCCACTGTGCAGCCAAAACTAAAAGATGCAGAACACAACTTCTGAGACAGAGATGTGTGCAGATGACTAGGCCAGGATATGTTTCTGTGTGTTTATTTATTCTTATTGTACGTATAGTCAGAGAATGATTTTATACAAAATTCACATAAAACCAATGTATCCCTAAAACCAACCATTCAAGAAGAATAAAGTCAAATTCATAATACTAACGCAATCTAAGTTTCAAATATATACACATTTGACCAGATCCATTTCATAAATATAATTCTGCCAAAATTTCAAAAATATAAACACAATATTTAACACCATAATAGATCATATTAAGACCATGCGCCCTCATAAAAAAACACCCCCGGAGCCCCTCGTTATAACATCTTCTACCATCATTCTTATACTTAATAAAATGTGTTTCGCTGATAGCTTTCAAACTGGTGCAATCTGCAAATAGGTGTTTCACGGTTTCCATGATTGTCTCTCCGCACAGCTTACAGTTCCTCGGATCACAGGAAATACCAATCCGTGGGCACGTAATTTCAAAGCTCGGCATACAATCGAATTTAATCAACATGTATTTCCTGATAACCGAGGGGATAGGCCCTCAGATATTTAGGTTTAGTTTGCCTTTCCACATTATAACATATATATTCTTTGCTGTTTCTCTTCGTGGCCAGTTTTCAATAGTCTCTTTACTCTGTACTTGTATTTGAAGAATTCAATTCCCATGATGCCGTTCGGTCCAGTGTGCCTCGATCTCCTTGCCCATTCCAGACAGTTATTACGCATAGGTGTATCCCGTTTAGTGTAGAAAATATATATCATATGTACAAGGGCCTTGTGCTCCCTCTCGCATAATCGCTGGATTAACATTAGCATTTATTTTTTAATTTGCATTTTTAGAGCGATCACACAGCACACGAGCATTGAGGAGCTGTTACAGGAATTCTTTGTTTTTTTTTAGTTGTTTGTCTTAGCTGCGTATTTATAACGCGCTTAAATACCCAGAGGTTTCTAAGCGCGGTCCCGGGGATCGAACCTGCGTTTCTTCGTATCGTCTTGCTTCCAAGGCGAGCACGTTGCCGCTGAGCTATCCCCCGGGACGAGTAGTAATCACAGTGCCAATACTGGTCAGCCCACACTCGAGCATAATATACTCACATGGTATCCTCCAGTGTAGCCGTAAGTACTTTATTTGAATGATTTCTCATCCAATATCTTTAGTTGATATATGTTTTCCCCCATACCTCCACTCCATATGTCATGCGAGATCTTATATTTATTTGCCTAATCTTTGATGGACCCTATCACGAGCCTAGTCCCAATGTGCTCGCCATGTTAGTCCAAAACATGGGTGTCGTTTCATGTATTGTTTGCTTTTATTGTGACAGGCCGCAATAAGGTATTGTCTGACTGACTGAGCTATTTATTTATTGTCCAATTGTTAGGCGCTTATACAGCAAGTACATACTGTTTCAAAGCGCCCAGAGACAGTTCTGTTGAGTGGTTTCAAAAGAAGATACTGCCAAACTTATAATCAGGCCAATGGACAAAGCCAACAGAAATCCATTGGAACATTGAAGTGAAGATGAAAGGCTATAGATCTATAGATTTGTGTTTCAGCCAAGTAATGCCCTCACAAAGACTTCCCATCACACAATGGAACCTTCGAGAGGGTCTGCCCCTCCCCAGGCCTCACCATAGCAGAGAGGAAAATCGTCACGGTTTACCAATACACCTGCCAGAGCATCCTTCAGAATTAATTTCCAGTGTTCCAAACTTCTGTGTTTGACCAAAGCTTTACTTTGTTCACAAATATTCCAGAGCACTGTACTGTCAGAAATCTAGCAAAGATGCTGAGCGCTTTCATCACTGAAACACATTGTGTATAGGCGCTATATAAATAAACGATCACATCATATCATATCGTAACACACAATGCAGGCCAGTCCTAGTCATAATTAAAGTCTCAGCTTAATAAGCTGCAACTTTAGGGTGACTTATTAAGCGCCTCTGCGAACACACCTCTTATTGCACAGATAACTTTGCACACGTTCTACTACAGCATATACAAAGTACATGTTTTCTCTTAGATGAATGTATGTATGTATGTAGATGGGAATGAATGAGAAATGATGATGTTTACCAAACGTCTGTGGGTATGCAGAGAAGTATGCGGGCAAGTAGTCATACGCAGAAAACACATGCTCAGATATATGCGGGTACACATGCATGTACACGGACTGGGCATGTGGATGTTATGCAAAAAAAAAGGATCTGGAGCATAGGAGATCTGCATAATTGTGGGCAGGGTTTTGCAACATGTGGCTCCCCAGACGTTTTGGACGGCAACTCCCATGATTCCTCAACATTTTCCAATTGACTCTGTTGGGTAGAGGTGAAGGGAGTTGTAGTCCAAAACATCTGGGTAGCCAAAGGCTGCAGACCCTTGATTTAGGGTATCAGCCCTGTGCATGCAGTCACCCAGATTTTCATAACAGTGCTAATATTTATTAACTCTTCAACGTGACTCATATCAGTGAACTTGCAGATTGTATCTACAAGGAAATCCAGTGTATGTGACTGGTATAATTATATAAACAAACTGCAGTCCTAAAATATGTCAGGAAAGTGCTGGATACGGGGAGAAAATAAATCATTCTTTCCCCTCACAATGAGGTTTCCCCTCAACGTAATCACTGGATACGCTACCTTTGTGAGGGTGTCTGATGGCCATCTTTGGAACCGCAGCAACCTTTGGTCTTTACCCTAAAGCCTTGTGAGGACATCAATTGGATATTGCTGAAACTACTGATTGTTCACCACGTGACCTCCCGAGGAGGACATTTTGTATAATGTGATGGAAAATTGTTTGCATTTTGCATTCTTTGCACACCATCAAAACATCAAGCTGGATGCATGTGCAGTCAATTTGCCTGAGCCTTCCCCCCCATTGCCCACATGTACATCACATATTTCCCAAGCCTGCAGGTCTAGCTGCATTTTACCGTAATGCCATGTAAGACGGCTTGCATGGCATTATGGAAAAATGCATCTAGACATGCACTGTGAACTGGCAAATAGCATAGCCAACCACCACACCCTGTAACTGCAGCATTGCCATCGTGACTAGTCCTGGTAATAGATAATGGTCTATATTCTGATAATTTAGTCTGCTGTGCTGCATCTCAATGCTACATTAATGCCCAGTTGCAAAGCGTACATTTGCCAATTGATTGCCATTCTCCATTGCCTTACTCAGTGGCATTTGTTATGCATTGTCGGATGACAGTTCTCTGAAAACCCAGATCATGCAAGCAGGTTTCACCTTCAGGCACACACAGCAAGAGAGGAAAGGGCATTGATGCTGTTGCCTCTAACACTGAAAGCAGTGGGAGAGGGGCCCACTGCCCCAGACTCCCACTGCTTGTCTACCAGTAGCATCCTGATCCCTGCCCTCTCATACAGCACTGCATCTATCGCTTGGGAGAATAGCTCAGCGGCAACTCGGTCGTCTTGGAAGCGAGAGGACGTAGAGCAACACAGGTTCGATCCCCGGGTCCGCGCTTAGAAACCTCTGGGTACTAAGCGTGTTATAAATATCCAAATACAATCTCTCCCCAAAAATCCTTTTCTCCAGCCAGTACCTATTCCTGCCCCTTGAATTCACGAGGCAGACAGTAAAATCCAACAAAGATTACAGCAGTACATCATTTGGGTTGGTGCTTCAGGCAAAATACTGAAAAAAAATAGAAGTGAATATCCTCTATGGGGCAACTCAGACAGAATTGCTTTCCCTGCCATGCTTTGAAAAGCAGCAGGGGCACAGGAGGTGGGTGGGTTGTGGGCAGCATAGACGTGTGTGCTCCAATTGCATGTATTTCTATTTATAGAGTGCACTTGCACCACAAACTGGTTTCTTTGCTCAAGGCCTGACATGGAAGTAGGCTAGCAGTTATCCAGTTATCCATGTGACGATTGTGACATTGCCGGGTACTCAGAGGAAGGGTGTTCAAGAAAGCACGAGCCAGAGTAGAGAAGGTCTGGCCTCTCGTCTGAGAAACTGTTGCTAGGATTGTTCAGGAGTTCAAATGTATATGAGCATGAAAGTCAAGAAGGGGTTAAGGAATGAGCCTGTTTAAAGAGAAATAAAGAGCCCCGAAAGTCATCGGCATATGATGCAAAGGATGCTAACTGAACCCCCAGTTTGACAGTGGGCACATGATAGGAGGAAATGTGAGATGAGTGGCACACACCAAAGATAATAGATATAGCTGCCTTCCCTAGGATCTGAAGACATCTCAGACAAGTGGTTTCAAGGTCGAGATAGAGGGAGTTGACATTGTCCAAATGACGCCGAACGAGAGCTGAAGAATCAGAAACATGGGGTGACAAAGTCACGTAAGAGATTATCTGGCAGAACAAGTGCAGGTAGCACCGGCAAGAGTCGGAAACCTGGTTGATTTGAGGACTGACAGACAGAAATGAGTTAAGACTGACACCCGGGTTCTTAACCAGAAGAACTGAAGAGGGGGACAGAGCAATACAATGAGGCCAGAGCTGGGCTCTCCAAAGGCTGCAATTTCCCCACACCCTCAGATTGAGCTGTACCTGCACTGACACCGACCCACTACCCTTATGGTACCACTGTTAAATGCAGCAGGTCTGAGCAGTTGCCAGTGCCCAGTAGCTTCTCCACACTTCCCAGCCTTGCCTGTCTGCCTGTCCCACTGATAGTCACAGTTTAATGACCCTGCTGAGATTGACAGTAGGAACACTAATGGACATGAATATCCTCTCCCGACAATCAACTTCTCTAGTCCTTACTGTGCTAAATGTGTAAACAGAAGACTGCCATTACTGCCCTTACTGTGGTGGCTGTACATAACCAAATCTTGCCCTTCTGTTGTAATCAGGCATAAATTGTAATTTCTCTAACTATGCAAGCAGGATTATGAAATCTTGCCTTGATCTATGAACTACTCCTACAGGCATTGCTCCTATATGTGTTCAATGAGTCTACAGAATCTGCCCTTACTGTGCTATGGATCTGCCCCTACTGTGCTATGAATCTGTCCCTACAGTGCTAGGAATCTGTCCCTACTGTGCTAAGTGGGCAGAATGGAAACTGGCTTTACTATTTTAATTCATTTAATGAAATATTGGAATATAGCCTCTATATGGTTACTCGGCATAATAGATAGTGGCAGTGCTTTGCTAAGTGAGCATACACGTGCATATTTAAGTGTGTCATTTATATATCACTTAATGATGTTTCAAAGTGGTGCAGGGGAAGTGGAGAAACATAAGTGTAAAGGGTCATTAGAGATGGAAGGAGAGGGGAGAAGAGGGGTCAGGTTATGAGAAAAATAAAGGGTGAAGGAAAATTGTATCAGGGTGAGTTAGAGCATAGTTATTGTCCAGACTGATACAGGGTCTAGGACAGATAGCTTGCAGGCATGTTTTTCCATTGGCCCACAGTGTCAGGAGACTGCCCCCCCCACCCCTGTTCCCGAGCACTTTCCATAATGCATACATTATTCTGGAGAGCCTAGAACTAAAGTACGGAATTTGGTCTTCTTCGGCTAACTGAGCACAATGTAATCAGGCACTATTGTGGTAACTCAGCATAATAGATCCTGGCCCTACTGTGCTACACTAACTGGGCATAGCCTTGACATTGGTGTGAGCACTTAGACATTAGACGTCAATGGTGTGACTATCAGGGGTTTTGATGTCTTAACCTGAAAATAGTTGATTACCTGGGTTTATGATTGCCTAAGTGGTTATGTCACAACTGAACTTAAGGGAGGAGGATTTCAATCCCCTCTCCCGAACCACAGAAGCCGAATGGATCGACCCCTCCCACCGTGGTTGGCACGGGCGCCTGGATGTTCGAATTACAGGTAGCCACGTGGCAGCCAATGGGGGGAAGAAGGAGTTAGGGAAAGGGGATGGACCAATAAAGGGAAGGAAGGGAAGACAACAAGACATAAAACGACAAAAGACCCCTACAATTCCTGACTAGATAGCTTAATACTCCTGCAACCTGACCTGACTCTATCTTCAGTAATTCATTAACACATAACACGCCACCCTACACAAATCGTGAGCAAACATGGATTAGCACAACATAATGCACATAGAAAGGCGCTTTTCTCCATTTGGGAAAAGCGAATAACTAGAAATGACTTAAAACCATAATACACTGATAATGAACAGAGAACATTGAGATGTTCACATGCCTCACAAAACATGGATTAACATAATACACTGCACATAGAAAAAACTTAATAACTGGAAATGCGGATTAGAAGAGTTGAATTTTCCCTGGTGCTTAGAACGTGAGGTAAGCAATCTGCCGGCTACCAGACTGGCATTTATCTTGCCCAAAAACCAAGGATTTATGTGCCTGCACTTAACTTTTGGTCTGGACGTTTTCCTCAGACGTCCGGACATAAATACTTGAAGCTTTTGATTTACTCCATGTTAATGACATAAACCGGCCAAGTAAACAAACATAGAAACACTTAACTGATGGTCCGGGAGCCTACTGCGGCTGACCCGGACCTGTAGCTCTGGAGCAGATTAAGGAGCGTGTGCCGCCGCACCCCGGGATATAAAGATGCCTTGCGACATAACCGGCGTGATTCCTTCCCGCCACTCGCTTACACCTTCAGCGTTCCTGCTTCGCTTCTGCCGCCGTCGCCGCCGCCGCCCATGCTCTCCAACATTAATCAACAGCACATGAGCACGGGCGGGCGGCCGTTAAGAGCCCAATCCCTAATTGCAAAGTGCCGGCAGCTGAGTACCGACAGGCCCAAGGAACTACACATTTCCCCATGCCTGCTGGGAATTGTAGTTTTTAGATATGCCGTACCTGCTTTCTCCTGCACCACAGGCCCTTATTCCTGACATTACCTCCCCTTCCAGAGCTCTTCCCAGGACCTGCCTTTTCCGGGTACTTTGCATGAAACATTCTTACCAGACGAGGTGCATGCACTGCACTAGCAGGTTCCCAGGAGCAATCCTCCAGTCCATAATCAGCCCACCGGATCAAATACCATAACACTTGTCGCCTCCTTTTTGAGTCCAAGATCTGCTTTATTTCTTATTCCGCATGACCCTCTTTGTGGATAGCTGGAGGTCTCTGCATGCGTGTTCCAGGCGCTGCGGGTTTAAGCAGACACACATGGAATACCGGGTGGATTCTCAGAGATTTAGGCAAACACAATTTCACAGCAACTTCTGACACAATTTTTACTATTTCATAGGGTCCAATAAATTTGGGAGCAAATTTTCGAGATCCAATTAGAGGCAAATTGCGTGTGGATAGCCATACCTTATCCCCCACCTTGCACTGCGGAGCCTCCCTTCTCTTTCTGTCTGCGTACAACTTATATTGAGTTTTTGCATATCCCAAATTATCTCGCGCCTTCTGTCTGATGGTTAGAAGCAATTGTTTTCTGTTTTGGAGTGTTGGAAAATTCTCAACATTTGGTAGCTGTTCTGGTAACATTTCCTGTACCTGCCCATACAAGCACTCATTGGGAGCCATTCCCAGGGAAGCATGTTCCGCGTTGTTATAAGTGAATTCCGCTAACCATAAGGCTTGAACCCACGACTCCATTCCTTCATGTAAATAACAGCGCAAATATTGCTCCAGCGTCTGGTTAACTCTTTCAGTTTGTCCATCCGTCTGGGGATGGTAACTAGTAGACAGGGCACAATTGATTCCTAACATCTGACAGAAAGCGCGCCAAAACCTTGATGTAAACTGCGGTCCCCTATCAGACACAATAGTACGTGGTAATCCGTGCAGGCGAACCACATGCTGCAAAAACAATTCTGCCAATTCCCCTGCTCCTGGAATGCCTCTACAAGGCACAAAGTGAGCCTGTTTAGACAAGTAATCTACTACCACCCAAATCATATCATACTGATCATCTGGTGGTAAGTCTGTGATAAAGTCCATTGATATGTGTGTCCATATTTTGGTGGGAGTGGGCAAGGGTTTAAGTAACCCTGACTTCTTGGTGTGATCAGCTTTACTTCGTACGCATGTTTCACATACCTGCACGTACTTGATTATCTCTTGTTTCAAATTGGGCCACCAAAAGTATCTTTCCACTAAAGTCTGTGTCTTTTTACTCCCTGAATGTCCAGCCAGAGGGGAATTTTGGCACCAATGCATAGCCTTCGTTTGGAGTTCCAAAGAGGCCAAATATAATCTGCCATCATAATAAGGGAGATTCTCTTTAAATGTTTCCAAAGGGTTATTCACTCCCCAACTCTGATTCCTTTGATTCCTCATTGCCTGTTTCACCTGCTTCATCAACTTAGAGACTACGGCTCCTACCACCTTCTCTGCCAGAATTATAGATTTAGTTTCCGATACCATGTTGTCCATGTTTTGTTGGCGTGATAAGGCATCTGCTTTTCCATTTCTTTTTCCCGGGCGTAAGGTCACCACAAAATCAAATTCGTTGAAAAATTGAGACCACCGTAGTTGTCTAGGACTCAATGTGTGAGCCGTCTTAAAGTACTGTAGGTTTTTATGGTCTGTCACTACCACCACCTGATGTTTAGCCCCCAGTAAATAATGTCTCCATTCCAAGAAAGCTGCCCTGATAGCTAACAATTCTTTATCAGTGATGGAATAATTTTGTTCACATTGAGTGAGCTTTCGTGAATAATAGGCTACTGAATGCCAACTCCCTTCTGGATCCTTCTGAGATAATACTGCTCCTATGGCCACATTGGACGCATCAGTTTCTACTTGAAACATCCTATCCAAATCTGGATGTCGTAATACTGGAGCTGTGGTAAATGCCATTTTTAGTTCTTGAAAAGCCTTTTCCGCCCCCACATCCGAACAAAAACTTGTTGCTTTTCTTAATAACCTTGTTATCGGTTATCTGAGAAAAATTAGTAATGAATCGTCTATAGAAATTGGCGAACCCCAAAAAAGATTGAATATCTTTGACAAACTGGGGTTTGGGCCAGTCCAGGACTGCTTGCACCTTGCTTTTGTCCATAATTATCCCTTCTGGGGTCAAAATGAAACCCAAAAACTCCACTCTTTTCACATGAAAGGCACATTTTTCCAATTTCACATATAACTGATGTCCTTGCAATTTCTTTAACACTGCCCTTACATGGTTCACATGCTGTTCTTGTGAATTAGAATAAATTAGAATGTCATCAATATATACAATAACAAAAATGTCCAAAAACTCACTCAAAACCTCCTGCATAAAAAATTGAAATGCCGCAGGAGCATTACACAAACCAAAAGGCATAACCAAATATTCAAACAGTCCAAACTTAGTTCTAAATGCAGTTTTCCACTCATCACCTTTTTTGACACAAATCAAATGATAAGCTCGACGTAAATCAAGTTTTGTGTATACCACTGCTGTTTTCACTTGATCCAGCAATCCAGAAATTAAAGGGAGTGGATATCTGTTTTTTACTGTCACTTTGTTCAAGGCACGATAATCAATACACGTCCTCAACGTACCTTCTTTTTTAGGCACAAAAAACAATGGAGATGAGACTGGTGATGTGGAATGTCGAATGAATCCTTTCTTTAACATATCATCCAAATACTCTCTCGGATGTTGGTTTTACGGTTTTTGTTAATGCATAGATTCTGATACATGGCAGTTTAGCCCCGGGTTCTAACTCTATAACACAGTCATATTGTCTATGGGGAGGCAATTGTTCCGCTCCTCCTTTGTCAAACACATTTGCAAACTCTTGATATTGAGCCAGAACCTGTAACCCCACAGCCCCCACCACTTGCACTGCCCGTGGCTGATCTGCCAAAAACAATGCAGGACTCACCTCCTCTTCAATGTGACCAATGCATTCTGGATTCTCAAAAAAAATCTCTCTAGCTACCCAATCAATTCTTGGATTATGCTGAGTCAACCAAGGAATTCCTAAAATAAGACCAAATTGGGGAGCTGCAATTAGATCCAGTACAATGTCCTCCACATGTCCAGACTGGCACCACATTTCTATGGGTTGAGTTTGTTGACAAATGGGTCCTGAAATTAAAGGCGACCCATCCACCGATTGCACCCCTTCTACCTGAGTCTTTTCTCACAATGGTAACCCCAGTCTTTTGGCCAAATCAATGTCAATAAAGTTTCCTGTTGCCCCTGAATCTATCATGGCTGACACCATCTGTTTTGTACAAGCAAAAAAATAAAGTTACCAAGATATACAAATGAGCATTACCTTTTCGTGAAGTATTTGCTACCCAAGTGGGGAACTTTTCAACCACTGAGCCTGACACCTGTGTTCCCCCTAAGGCCGGCCCAATCCTTTTCCCGACTCGCTTTTGCTCTTATCTCCACCACCTATCTTCTTGGGGGTATTTGGACAAGTATGAATATAATGTCCAAGTTGACCACAGTACAAAAACAAATTATTAACCTTCCTCTGCTCCTTTTCTATAGCCGATAAAGGTCCCCTCAACCCTCCAATCTGCATAGGTTCCCCTTCACCGTTTCTGTTCACCCTTCCTCTATCCAATCGTACAAAAGGTACCACCTCTGGTTTTTTCCTATCTCCTTTTCGTTCATTCATCCTATGGTCCAACCTTAATGCCAAATCAATCATAGCTGTACATGTGTTGGGCTGAGGCTCCACCTGTGCCATAGCGTCTTTTAATTCTTCTTTCAATCCCTGATAGAATAAAACTGTCTGTTTATTTTCTGGCCAATCTGTTTCAATTACCAGTCTATTGAAGTGTGTCACATAAGAAACCAAATCCCTGGTACCCTGTTTTAGTGCCAATAACTCCTTGTCTTGTGCCAATGACACTTCCCTTCGGTCAAATAATCGACCAAATTCTGCCAGAAAATTATCCCAATTATACAATAATGGATCATCTTTCTGTACCAATGTAATGCCCAAGCGGCCGCATCTCCTGTTAGATATGAAATCACAAAGGCAGTTCTTGCTTGAATAGTCTCAAAGGCCGATGGTTTACACAGGAAATGTAACCTACACTGGGTCAAGAACGTCATGTATTTTTTTGGATCCCCAGAAAATCTTTCAGGTGCAGCCAATGGTACACTACTGGGAGCTTGAACCACCACAGTGGGCGTTCTTGTTCCTGCTCTACTAGTAGAGGACCCTGCTTCCTCTAAAGGAGTCCCTTGTGCTACCAATCCTTGTACTTGATTCTTCAGGGTACTAGATTCCTGTCTGACATGTATCAATTCCACCTGAATCTCCTGAAGTGCCTTTAGCACTTCCGCTAACGAGGGAGGGTTATCCATTTGGCCTGGGTGGTTCAGTAATCCCGAAATCGGGGGCTGTTGATTCTGTCACAACTGAACTTAAGGGAGGAGGATTTCAATCCCCTCTCCCGAACCACAGAAGCCGAATGGATCGACCCCTCCCACCGTGGTTGGCACGGGCGCCTGGATGTTCGAATTACAGGTAGCCACGTGGCAGCCAATGGGGGGAAGAAGGAGTTAGGGAAAGGGGATGGACCAATAAAGGGAAGGATGGGAAGACAACAAGACATAAAACGACAAAAGACCCCTACAATTCCTGACTAGATAGCTTAATACTCCTGCAACCTGACCTGACTCTATCTTCAGTAATTCATTAACACATAACACGCCACCCTACACAAATCGTGAGCAAACATGGATTAGCACAACATAATGCACATAGAAAGGCGCTTTTCTCCATTTGGGAAAAGAGAATAACTAGAAATGACTTAAAACCATAATACACTGATAATGAACAGAGAACATTGAGACGTTCACATGCCTCACAAAACATGGATTAACACAATACACTGCACATAGAAAAAACTTAATAACTGGAAATGCGGATTAGAAGAGTTGAATTTTCCCTGGTGCTTAGAACGTGAGGTAAGCAATGTGCCGGCTACCAGACTGGAATTTATCTTGCCCAAAAACCAAGGATTTATGTGCCTGCACTTAACTTTTGGTCCGGACGTTTTCCTCAGACGTCCAGACATAAATACTTGAATCTTTTGATTTACTCCATGTTAATGCCGTAAACCGGCCAAGTAAACAAACATAGAAAAACTTAACTGATGGTCCGGGAGCCTACTGCGGCTGACCCGGACCTGTAGCTCTGGAGCAGATTAAGGAGCGTGTGCCGCAGCACCCCGGGATATAAAGATGCCTTGCGACATAACCGGCGTGATTCCTTCCCGCCACTCGCTTACACCTTCAGCGTTCCTGCTTCGCTCCTGCTGCCGTCGCCGCCGCCGCCCATGCTCTCCAACATTAATCAACAGCACATGAGCACGGGCGGGCGGCCGTTAAGAGCCCAATCCCTAATTGCAAAGTGCAGGCAGCTGAGTACCGACAGGCCCAAGGAACTACACATTTCCCCATGCCTGCTGGGAATTGTAGTTTTGAGATATGCCGTACCTGCTTCCTCCTGCACCACTGGCCCTTATTCCTGACAGGTTATGTTAATCTTAAATTGATTTATACCACGCACCGCTACCATTTGCATGGTCTCCAGCTCACGTGGCTCTGTAAGAAAGTGGTTTGGGTAGGTTAGTGACGGAAGAGGGGGTAGGATAGAGGTTGTGCTCTTTTTCTGGTGCTTGCAGAACCTGGAGAAACTGGCTTCTCTGCATGTCGGCTTTCTGAATGTGTTTGGATTGTGCGCACTGGGGTCATTGTATTCGGTCACACAACTTGTGTCTGGGTTGTTTGTTTGCAGCAGTTTGTTCTTTTGGTGGATGTGTGGCTTGTGTGTTTTGTGTGTGGTAGGGCTAGTCAGTTAAGCCGTGTGAGGTACGTGTGGGGCATGCTGGAGAGGACCAAGAGCAGGTTGGTTAGTGGTAAGTGCAGTGTGGTTGTTTTATTGTTGGTTCCAGGATCTGGACTGTCACTTGGTTGTTTTTGGTCTGCGGTGATAGTTGTGGGAGGTTCCCTTTTTTATGCTAGTCTCTGTGAGTTGAATGGACAGGTTTTTAGTTGTTTTCAGAAGGTAACGTGATCTTCTGTCATTCTTATTTACTTCTGGATTGAGTTCCATAAATTACCTATTAGACGGGAGAATGTGGTTTCGAATTTCCTTTTTTCATAGTGTTTTGTTTCGATTTGGAGGTCGTTGCATGATCATGGGTTTCTTCCTGGTTGGTAGCGGGTGATTTTGGCCATGAGGCCTTCAGCTCCTTG
Organism: Ambystoma mexicanum; assembly: GCF_040938575.1. Taxonomy (NCBI): domain Eukaryota; kingdom Metazoa; phylum Chordata; class Amphibia; order Caudata; family Ambystomatidae; genus Ambystoma; species Ambystoma mexicanum. Next base: position 867,110,560 of record NC_090939.1, on the reverse strand, counting down.
TCCGTGTAGTAATTTGTGAGCGATGCAGGGGGCTCTGAAGTTAATGCATTTTTTTACTGGTAGCCACTGTAGGCTTCTCAGGGCTGGTGTGATGTGGTGTCTTATGTTTAGTCTCAGGAGTATACTTGCAGCACAAATCTTGGATGTGTATGTACTAAGGAGATGATTATGAGGGTTCTCTGTGGGAAGAAGTATTGTAGGATTCCTCTACTGCATTTATTTGTGGTTCTAGTGAGAGTCTGGAAGATGCTTCTGGTTTGGTTCCCATGCCTGGTGGCCAGTTCAGTTATATGTCTGTGGCATTATATTATGGGAAAGATCATTATTTCGGTTTTGGTTGGGTTTAGTTTGAGATTGTTCATTGTCATCTAGGTGTATGTGTCCGTGAGGCATTTGTTGGTGCTGTTTGGGTCTTGGGTTGAGGTTATCTTGAAGATGAGTTGGGTATGTGACCTAGCAGTTCGGGCTGGACTGTCCCTTTTGGGGTAGGACCAAGCCTGATTTGCATATGGTTTTTCCCCTTCTGTAATGGCTTGGCAGGCTGAAAAACGATGGTCTGGAGGGTTGCCCAGAGCTTTCCCCGTGGTTATGATTAATTCAAAACCTTCCAGCCATCACCTTTCTGTTTTGCCAAAGTCACCCCGAGTGGGACGGGTATGCCCAGATGTGGGTCCCGAGTCTGCCGGGCCTAGAGACCCAAGCTACTCCTCACTGATGATGCCCAACAAGGCTGAAACATGTCTGGGGATGCTTGTGGGCTCGTGCAGAAAGGATGTGACCTAGCCATAACCTTTCTGTTTTGCCGATGAGTTGGGTATCATCTGCGTAGTTGTAGGTGGTCAGTCTGTGGGTTTGAATGGGGGGAAATGTACATGTTGAATAGGAGTGGGGAGAAGCTAGAACATTGTGGTCCTCCGAAGGAGATGTTTTTGGTGTTGGATGTAAATGGCAGTAGGTACGTTCTTTCAGTTTAGTTAGTGAGGAAAGAATTTAGCCATTGTAGAGCAGTGTCTTTTATGCCTCATTCCTCCTTTATCTGGATTAGTGTGTTGTGTCCGATTGTGTCAAAGACGGCTGATATGTCCAGAAGTATGAGGGGTGAGCGGGTGCTGCTATGTGTATTTATTGTTATGCCATCCCATATGGATAGTAGTGCCGATTGTGTTCCTCTCATGGGTATGAAGCCGACTTGGGAGTGGTCGAGTGTTCTGTGGCTTTATATGTGGTTGAGTAGGATTTAGTAGATGTGTTTCTCTAATAGTTTCACTGGATAGGGTAGATTCGATATAGGTCGGTAGTTGGTTGGATCTTCTGCACTTCCTGTTTCATTTTTAAGGAGGGACTTGATGTATTCTGATTTGAAGGCTTTAGGTACTATTCCCGTGTTTAGGGATAGGTTAATTAGTAGCCGGAAGTATGATGCTGGGATTCTGTGGTTGAGGATTTCTTTGAAGATGCCCAGTGGGCATGGGTCACTCTTGGGATCCAGCGAGGGTGGTGTCTTCTATTCGTTTGTTGAAAGCTTCTTCATCTATGGGTTTGAATTGGTCCAGTGTTGCTGCGGATGGTGGTGTGCTGATTATTGGTGGTTCCGTATTTGTGTTTATTGTTGCATGGCTTGCATCAATAGTCTGTTGAATTGTTCCTAGTTTTGATTTCTTTGATGATTTTGAATAGTTCTTTTTGTGGGTTTGTTGCCGATTGAATTCTCGTGGTGTAGTATGCTTTTTTTGCTTGAAGGACTGCTTATTTGTTCAATCTGAGCTGTCATTGGTATTTCATTTTGTACGATTCATTCGAATGGTTTCTCCATAGTTTTTCCAGTTTGCGGTTTATTTTTCTTTGTCCCCTCAGTGTTTCTGTGAACCATCTTGCTGCCTTTTTTTTGCAGTGGTTTTGAAGGGTTTTGCTGGTGATAATTGGTCTAGGGCCTCTGTAATCCAGGCGTCAACATTTTTTCAGCTGAGTTTGGAGTCATCGGGGGTCATTACGAGTTTGGTGGTATGCTGTTGGTAAATCCAATGGGCTACCACCAAATGGTAATGCTGTTACTACCACTTTGTCTGGCGGAATTACCGGCAGATTAGAAGTGGCAGCAAGGGTAGGTTAATCCCCATTCTCCCATAGGACTCCAGGGGCTTATTGCCAGTATTACCGGCACTGGTAATACCTGTGCCGGTAATACTTGCTGTTTTTTGCTGGGGGATACAGAATTACCTCCAGTCCTTGGCTGGAGGTAATTCTGGCCACACCATCAGCAAATTTGCAGTTTGCCGGTCCGGAAACGTGCCGGTAAACGTTATTACTGTCATGATAATTCTGGACCGGTAAACTTGTAATGACCCCCAATGTTTCATTTCAGAGCACAGTCAAAATCTAAAACAGATATCAAGCTTCAGTGGACTCCCGAGTTCAACACAGTTTCTAACTTCAGTGTGCAGCAAGGTTTAAAACAGGTATCAACTTTAGAGGGCACCTGGGTTTGACACAATGGTAGTTACGTAGAATGGTAAACTTGAAGTAGTGGCATGGTTACTGGGGTTCACCACAGGCTGCGCCACTGGATCCTGCCAACTTACCTTATTGTTGCTGAAGAGGTGCTTTGTATTGTGCCCAGGGCGGAGAGGCATGTGCCTTGGGGAGGTGCTCTTTGTCTGGCCTTTAGCTGGCTGTCAGGGCAAGGCTGCTCTAGGAGGGTATCTGAAGTAAGGTTGTTCCAGTCACATGGCTGGCCCCACAGACCAGTCCGTCTCCAGATGGGCGGGCAGAGGGAGAAACGGACCTGGGAGGGGACTGGAAGGAGTTGAGGGGGTGAGGAATGGGTTTAGGTCACAGGGAAACAAAGAGAATGAAAATAAGTGGAAGACAGCAGCGCTTATCAAGAAGGTGCAGAGCCTTACGAGATGGCAAATTCAAAGGCAGTAGGACTTAAACAATGGCAAACGTCAGAGTCAGCAGAACCCAGTACAGTGGCAAAATTCAAATGGCAGCATGACTCAGCACAGTGGCAATATTCAAATTTCAGCAGGACTCAGGACAGTGTCAAAAATCAAATGACAGCAGGCCTGAGCACTGCAGAAAGGCATCAATGGCCATATTCAAGTAGTGGCAAGGTATCAGGAGAGGTGGTCGGTCAAAATACCGAAAATAAAATCTCGAATTGCAAAAAGCACGAAACAAAAATCTCGAAAAAAAAAATATCGAATTTTTTATTTATTTATTTATATGTGTTTTTGGGGTCAGGTAAGTAAAAAAAGGGGTAAAATAAAAAAAAAATGAAAAAAGGAGGGTTGGGGGGAACACCCCATTTTGAAAAAAAAAACGCATTGAAAAAAAAATTCGATATTTTTTTTTTCGAGATTTTAAATTCGTGCTTTTTGTTTTCGAGATTTTACTTTTCGAGATTTTGACTATAAACCATCAGGAGAACAAAACTGGCTGTGTCCCCAATTCTTCCCACCTATGGAAGTGACCTTTGCCTGTTGTCCTTCGCTGCTCCGCAGACAAGGTAGCCCTGGGGCTCTCGGTGAAGATGGCTTCCTACAAGCCTTGACCAATCATGCTGCGGAGGGGCGGGAGTGGGTAGGTGCAGGTAGAGGGATACTAAGAGGGAGGGGAAAGAAGGCAAACACACGGAGGCGCTGGGGCCTACCTGGTAAGCTAAGTTGGAATGTGGCCCCAGGGTCTGAAAAAAAAACGTACCAGCAGTGCCGGAGGGTGATGCTGTATGCATAGGGGCTGCGCCCCAAAAAGGACCTGTCTACACACTGGGGCCAAGTCGTTATAAGTGAAGTATAATAGCAATAACTACCATATGTTCTGAGTACTAAAACATATTTTGCAACTACCTGGTAAAAAATGGTACTCCAGGGTCATGCAACGATACCAGCAGGTAAATAGTTTGAGCACCGGGCATATGAAAGTGCCTGACAAAGGACTATATCATGAATATTTATCAGCCGAAACTATTGGCTTTGTCAAAGCTTGTTTCTCATTTGGCCAATCTTGGTAGATAACCCACAATGCAATTGTAGGCATACCAGTCCCCACAATGCCATGGCAAACAGCTTCCTTCCAATGGATACACAGCCTTGCCTGGAGCTGAAATTAGAATTGATGCTGATAAGCTGATATCATTATGTCTTGTTTTGTATATCGCTTGCTACCCCAACCCTCACGTGTACTAACACTGGTAAATCATGTACGCAACTGCCCTGAGCACTGTTTTACGAGGAGAGAGAGCGAACCGAAGTGGCCGACTCTTGCTGGGTTTGCATGGAGCTAGTAGACACATATCACACCAATACGAACCATTATTTTCTGAGAATAATAACACAGATTTACATGTTGCCCTTACTAATGCAATGTATTACTTAGTCACAGAAACCCTGTGGTAGAGCAGTCTTCAAACTGTGGGGGCTACCCCCATAGGGGGGCCCGAAGTATGTCTGTGGAATGGATGAAGTGTGAGGCCCTTTAAAAAGAGTGTACAGTGAGTTCTTTTAAGAGAAAATGTAAGCAGTTTTGTATTTTTACTCAAGAGAGGACTCAGCATAAAAAGGTTTAGCTGCCGCTCTAGCCTGTGGCTTAATGGAACACCGACTTCCTCCCTCCTGTAGGCCTCTAAATGGGCAACCATGGGCACCCGACGACGAATGGCTGGACACTTATGAGAGTGCGGTTAGACTAATATGCCTGGTATTAATATATCCAAACCACCATGAATGCCTCATTTTACGGCACTTTTTTCAGCACACACACTATTTCCACATGGACGTCATTTAGGGGTCGACAGGGTTCGCAACTACGACCCCTGAGGTCTCCCTTGCTACCCATGTGGTCTCCCTCGCTAACCCTAAAACAATAGGAAAAAAAACCCACTTTAAAAAAAAAATAGTTTTTACGCATTGAGGTTCATGGGCTGTGAACATCAGCATGTGGATCTTTGTTTCTGGAGTGGCTGGTATTCTGATGGCTATAGCCAGTAAGATAGCTCAGTGGGTTGAGCGCTAGCTGCTGCAATGTGTGGGTGATTTATTAAACATGAAGCGCTGAAGCGTAAATGCTATATAATAACACATCATTATCTTTGGCCATGAACGTCTGCTTGCATTCACATTGATTTGGTAATATGGGCCTATACACACAGATATTAACGATACATATGGTGATCCATTCTTGTATGAAATGTATATCACTTTACAGTGATATCGTAACCATAGTTTTCGTAATGCACTCAGAAACAATGCTTTGTGATGACAATTCCTGTTTTGTCGTAGGGTGAAAGGTCGTGTTCCACCGCTTCCTGTGATGTCACTTCGGGGTGGGGTCAATCAGAGGTCAAGAGTTATGTGATGTCATTTCTGCTACCCCTGGAATTTTGGTGAAATGACGTCCCTGTATTTACAACATGGGATTTTGCACAAGGATGCTGCACGCTGCACTTCCACAAATGTGGCGACTAAGCAAAGTTAAATTAAAAACATCCTAAGATATTTGTGTTACCGCAGGCGGCTCGTCCACGCGTTCCATTCTCTGATTTCTTTCTGCAGCTGAGCAATCATGGATCCAACTCCCCGAGGGCTATGGATGAGCTCCAGAGTGTACCGGGCATCCACATTCATTGTGTTTCAGGCATTCTTTTAGATTTGTATTATTATTTAATTTTATTGCATTTTTTATATTTTCATTTTATATAATTTCCTTTTTCATTTATGAATACAGAGAAACGTCCTGAAGCTTCTGTAGTAGATGCTGAGGGTCTTTGTGCAGACCCCTGCACTGCATGAAAGCATGCTGTGAATTTGATTGACATCAAACACCATCTCACTTGAGGCAACAATGCAGCTGGGTGCCAGTCTGAACTCAGCTGAATAATTGTCTTGACGTGTCTCCATGCCGGAGAAGTAATATTTCAGCCTGTCATGTCACATCTGGAAATTGCATAACAGCAAACGCTAGGAATTAACGTGAAAAGGAATGACGGCAAGTCGGGTTTTATACTGTGAGCTTAGTGTTAAATGGCGCCTAGTGTGGAGTCTGCACAGGCCCCTTTGCATTGCAGTGTTTATTTATTTATTTTTAAAGCACTCACTGCAGCCCACAGGCATCTAGGCGCTGTTACAGGAATTGTTTGTTTTTTAGTTGTGTTATTGTTTTTTTATCTTAGTTGCGTAATGCGCTTAAATACCCAGAGGTTTCTAAGCACAGACCCGGGGATCGAACCTGTGTTGCTTCGTCGTCTTGCTTCCAAGGCAAGCACGTTGCCGCTGAGATATCCTCCCGGGTCATGGGTTGCATCGGAAATATTGGAAGTAGCTCTTGCCAGCTGTATCAATGCAGAATACGTTCAACTCATGTGAATTGTTGCAAATAAGGCTGACTAGGTGATCGGGTGTGGGTCTGATTCATAAAGATGTGCTTAAGAGAATCTCAGATTTGCTCCTGCTTCCTCATACCTGATGCACAAAGTGCAAAAGTGCAGCACATCCGTGGCAGTCGGGAGCACATATGAGATTCGCTTGATCACATTTGTGTAGCTCTCCTTTGTACATGGGTCCCTGAAGGATGCTCCAGGGAATTCCAGATTTGCTCCAGTTTAAGTGTTTGTGAATATGGTGTAAGGCAGCTCGAGCAAATTTGCACAGCTCAGGTCATGATTTGCTCCAGGGCAAATGTTTGTGAAAAGATGTGAATGTACGGACGGGAGCCTGCGAGGGACAGCCGGAATTTGCCTCTGTGCTTGCATGAATGTATGCTCTCAGTGTGAAAGGTGTCTCTTGAAGGAACGGTGGTAAGAATGTGAAACAATCTAACACAATTAGAAGCAGCCTTTGCGGGGGTCCTTTGGGACACCTGCCTGAAACCATAATCGCTGAAGCCCGAGTCACAAAGTGAAATTGATCTTCCATGGAAGGACTTTACTTCTGCGTACAGTAACTGCCTACATAGAGGAGGCGATGATACTTATCCATTTTCTTGAGAGTTCCAAGCAAGGGGGTGTTCCCAATTGACACTTGTTGCAGTAGTGAATCACTATTTCCTTTTTGTATTTTACAATTGGAACATCTTCAGTATAATGGAAAATGCAGCTGCACTACCACCAAGAAAGTAGAAGAAGAGCCAGGAGGATAGCTCTGGGGCAACGCGTTGGTCTTGGAAGCAAAATAACAGCCTAGCAACACAGGTTCAAGTCCCGTGCTTGGAGACTGGTCCCTGGTATTAAGTGCGTTATACAAGAATAATTAATACTGATTAAAAACAAACACTACGGTGTTGCGCGTGAGTGACATTGGAGCATATCTGATGAGGAGCAGCTACATGCCTCTGCAGGAAATCCCGCCACCCTATTTTCTATATGTTGGAAGTCTGAAATTGTGCTGTGTTTGACACCAGCAGTTGTGCCAATACCACAGCGTATATTCGCAAGAAGATACCAATTAAGACAAGCTTATCGAATGTATCCCCGAAGAGATGGGAACTCCCTGAAGGATTATGAAAAAGAGCAAAGAACAAAGTCTCTGATGTCATAAGAGAATATGGACGACGTCCCAGAACGTTAACTGAAGAGGATGTATGGATCTTATAGAAACTAATGACAAAGTAAAGGAATCAAGTGAACTTTTAAATGCGAAAAGAAGATTACACGTGCATGAAGCACTGCAGAGAATCAACCGTTCAATAATTGTAGAGATGCTGAAATGGAAGGTAGACTAATTTATCATAGAAGCTGGCTATATGTAGTGAATAGAATGCAGACGGAGTCGCCATTGTATAGAAACTGGACATCGGTATGATGAATTTTAGTAAACCAGGATCCATGAAGAAGGAAGGGAGAATTGTGTCGTAGCAAGAATAAGTTGAACCGTGGAGCTGCATGGTGAGGCTGTCTTGCCTGGAGTCAATACTGAAGCAGCCAAGCTTGGTTATCTATTCTTGAAAGCAGTGACCATGCGAAGGATGTATCATCTCTTGTTAAGGTGCAAAGAAAGAACACCAAGAGTGCCAAGTTGTATTCATTTAAGACATTTAAAACCTTAAAAATGGACCAAATCGTGGTCTCCTGTCACGTGAGCCCAGGCTGAAAATAGAGTTGAACTTGGAGTTCTAGAACAACGATAGTGAGTGCCCGCACTCCCATGTATTCTCAGAGACAAGGATACTAAGGATACTTTGTAAGGCCAAGTTCAAAGACAATCGACATGGCAGAAGGCATGGGCGATGAGGGATGTTGGGCTAATTGGGGGGGGTGATAGAGTCAAGCCCACCTCCTTGCACCTAGGTCTGGGCTTATGTGCTGCTAAGTGAACCGAATGTTCCAGACATGGCACAAGCATGCCAACCAATTGTAGAAGGCTGTATAACGAATGACCTCATAGTTTGAAGACCAATTGAAAACCGTGTACTTAATGGTTTTGAAGATGACATGTTTTAGAGGTAGGCATATGTTGTCCACCTGACAGTCGGCAGCCAATCACAATCCTAGGTCCTATGTAATGTATATTTAGATGTTCGCCTTAACCCTAAGCCTATCACAATCCCTAGTAGGTTTTTCATTATTTGCCACGTAGGATGACGTCACCTCTGATGTATTTTTAGTATATAATCTTTTTTTTGTGAAAAGATTGCTGAGAGAAATCAGGTGAACGTCCGTTGATGTTCGTTGTAACTCCCTGTTTTACATAATTGTTAATAAAACAGTACTTTGCCATCTTCCTAAGTTGGTTCGGTTGTTTGGACTCCGAGTTATTCTGTAAACCCATCCATTCCATGCACGTTACTAAAGGGCCCTAAGCTCATATCTCTCTTTTTATTGTCCAAAATGACCATTTTGCTAACAAACCTCACCATTATTTAGCCTCATGTTATCTCTGACCCGCTGCTAATGTAGCTCTATGAAACACTATTAATTTGCCACCTTTCTCTTTGTCATTCAAGGACAGGCAGTGGGCCTCATTCCGAGTATGTCGGTCTGGAAATAAGGGTTCAGGTAGCTACGTACTGGAAACCTTTCCGGAATGCCATATTACAACGATGTTGGCACGGGCCGCGGCTTCCCCAGCAGGCCTGACCTGCCAGGTTTTCAGGCCCCTACCGGCATGGTGGTCACGGAAGCACCAGCACTGTTGGCAATGGTGCCTTGTGCCTGCGTGTCCCCATTTCCATGGAGCCCATGGGACTCCATGGAAATGGGAATTTACCATTACCACTGCCAATTGTGATACCCCGGTGACACCGGGATATCAGGTGGTGGTAACGGTAATATGGAATTTGCGGCAACCAGCCGATAGCATCAACGGGTTACCACCAACCTCATATAGAGGGCCAATGTCTTTTTAACATGAACAGCAAATTCATGCTCCCGCCACAGGGCACCCAGGAATCTTGGGTTCAAGTATAAGAGTTGGAATATGCAAAATGAGAATTACAAAAAGCAGTATAGGAGCACAGCTCTCAAGGCACAGGAGATAAAGACAGTCTGGAAATCAATAAACTTGTAAACAGAACAATACCTATCCTTGCCTGCTTGTGGGAGATATGGGTGGTCATTCCGAGGTTGGAGGTAGCCATGGCGCTATTAGCACCATGGCTACCCCCTTACCGCATACCGGGCCCCGGGTTCCCTGAATGGGGAATTACCAGGCCATTCCAACCTTGGAGGACCCGGTATTTCCCCATTCAGGGAACCCATCCGCATTCCCATTCGAGCCCCCATAGGGCTCAATGGGAATGGGGACCATGCTAACAACGGGCACGTTAATAACGGGCCCGTTGTTAGCATGCTGGTCCTTTAGCGGCAGCCACTTAGGGGCGCCTGGTAAAACCAGACGCCCTTAGCGTGACCCGCTAAAGGACCTCATAATGCAGCGGTAAGGGGTTAACGGCACCGGCACCATTACCGGCGCCATTAACCCCTTACATCCAACCTCGTAATGACCCCCATGGAAGTGATGTACCCAGAGTGAGAGTCTGGCAGTGCCACATTTCCCCTGCGGCACTGCGCTCCTCCCTCTCTTTAATGTAGGTCCTGGGAAGAGGTATGTTCACTTTGGACCCAAGTACAGAGTTCAATTTCAGCAGAGCATGCTGGTGGGGTTCGACATTGAATGTACATTTAGAAGTGCTCATGCCACCCATCAGACAGGAAACTGCTTCCCCTTAGAAACATTTTTAACACACCATCATCATTTACAGAAGTTGTTTAAAACCTTTATCTGAGTCTGTCCCTAGCATGTTTGCGGATGCAATATCATGGCGATGCTAGATTATTTCTTTCTGAATGCCTCATTAGTCCATAGACTCCAGGAAATAACACTGTTATGCGCTTGGTTGCTGTACAAATCAATGATTGATAAATCAAGCGAATAAACAGAGGCCGTAGGGCTTTACGTAGATTGCCTTCCCCACCTCCAAGGACTGCAAACTATTTTCCAGGCTCCGGATCTGTAACATGGACTTTTTTAGGACCTTGAGAGCCTGCAGCTAGATTATTTGTCATTGTGTTCCAAGGGCGAATTTCATTCCGCTGCTCAATATTCATTTGCAAGAATAATATAAATTTCTTTATCAGATGGGCAATGTCTGATCTTTTTTTCATTGACGGGAGAATTTGGCATTTAGATTTCACAATGCTGCCTGACCCTGGTCTCGTGTTCAAATAGTATATGTCTGCTGGAGCTTCCTTTGAGGACGGCGTTAATGAGATGCTTCGTTAAAGCGCCACCCATGGTATTTTAATGGTCCTCTCCAACGCTCATTCATTGCCCAATGTGCTCCCAGTGACCCAGGGATCCCTCGGCCGCACGTGCAAACATTCAGATCTTCACCAGAGATCGAATTTGGTCAATTAATATCCAATAGCGAACTGCCCAGATCTCCACTCGACAAAATGGTGAAACCTCTTTGGATTCACAATTCTTTGCCTCTCTAAATCGATCACCCATAAGCTCATCCTTGTAGGACAATGATGTTCCAGCCATCTTGGAATGGGCCATTGTTTCACCAGTACTGAATAGGCTCAGTGTGTGCTATGGAAAAGTGAATTGTTTTCTTCCCATTCCAAACATCCCTCAGCCTGCTATGTTCATCAAAGAAAGCCCTGCAATTGCAGCTACTCTCACATAAACAGAAGTGCACTGTACTGCTGTGATGACAATGGGGGTTTCTTCCAGGAAAAGGGGCAACACGACTGTTGATGGCCGTCCATGATGACATCAGACTAGAAGAAGTCACTGGAGGAGAAGCAGCTTTGATATTATTAGGTCTTCAGGCAGCATTTGGTACAGTGGGCCTATTCCATCGCGATCACCCTTAGGAATCTGCAGGCATCACGGACAAAGCACTGTCACGTTATTTAGAATGTAGATGTCAAATGCTTAATGGCATCTGTCAGTGAGATAAGACAATACAATGCATATAAAAGTAAGATGTGAAGATGTGGTTAGGCATTGAAATACTTGAACCTTCTTTCTCAAATCAAATGACTTAGAAATTACAGAGAATCCATGCAATTGACAGAGGCAGGTTGCTTTTAGATTCATAGCACCGGCTGCAGATAGCTCCTCCAGTCATTGAGCCTCATCAGGAGATGGGCGTTAGCCCATAAATGCGGCGGAAACGCTATTACTGCCCCATTTAAGGGCTGGCGCAATCACGAGTTGGGCCCTGCCAGGACGCATTCACCTCCAGCTCGGAGCTAGAGGGCGAATGCGCCGGCGGAGAGAGCATTTTCGGCGCTAATAGCGTCAGCGCAATTTGCGCCGGCGCTAATAGTGCTCCCAGCCGCATGGGTCCAATGGACCAAATGGGGAATGGGGCTTAACCGCTTTACTGCTACTTGTGATCCGGCTGACATTTTAAAAAGGATGTTTGATGGTTGTTCTCAACCGGATAGCCTACAGTTGCATTTTGACCCAGAAATGCTTTATTGGTGGAAAGAAAGTCCAGAAAGGGGGTTAGTTTAATTGGAAAAAAAATAAAAAAAAGATGTGCTGGCTGGTGTAAGGTTATCTCCCACCTTATCTGCCCATTGAATGTGCTACAAGGTGCAAATTCCATTCAACGTTCGGAGAGGGGCATTTTACTCATTCTGAATACCTCTGCAGAAAACAATGATTACACATCTATTTCTGAAACAGTTTGTATTGAAGCATCCGCTGTTACTTAGGGACTAACATCCAGTCGCTGACGCTACTCGTCCTTTCGAAAGCAATCACATGGTTTAGGTCTATTTGGATGAAAATATTTGACATTTTCCAATTTGACCTAATTTTTGGTGGTCTTTTTTTAGTCCAAAAAGCAGGGGGAGACCCGCCACGAACCCCCCTCCCCACCCACCCATAAACCCCCACCATACCCAATTCCCTTACCCCTCCCCATATATTTATTTATTTTATTTGACTGAAAAAACAATAAAAAATATTCGGTCAAATCGAAAAGGTCAAATATTTTTCAGTGTATGCTAATACCAATCACGTTTAGTCAGATTGCTATCATTCCAGTCTGAGTTATGTTGTCCTTTATTTGATGAAAACAAAGTTTAACTTTAAGGTTTTCTCAAAGTGAGCTCCTATCACACTCAGCTATTTTCACATTTTGTAAAACAGCTTCATGGCTGTCTATTGCAGAATCACAGGCTCCCAGCGTAGGTTGCCAATGGCAACTGCAGGTCACAACTTTCTCGGTATGTGCCTTCCTGTCCACCTACCTTCAGAATAACTCAAGATTCTCTTCATGCTCCGTAGAGCACCTATGAGAGGGGGAGATGCAGATCAGGGGGTGATAGAAGTCAACCAAAGTGAAGCAGTAAGTGTAGGCCTCAGACTACAATTAACAATTAAAGCAAAATAAAGGCAGGTGAGGCGGGCTGCAGGTGGAAGGGACAAGCGCAAGTAACTTTGCCATGGCAGCTAAAGTAGGAACCCCTGCTCCTCCTTACGTTCTTGGATCTTCTAATTACCTTGGACCTTTCGATCAGGAGTCGGGTGAATGTAATTTGGTTCAGGAATTAAAACACTATATATCAGAATTCCCTAAAGCAGTGGTGCACAAAGTACAGCCCGCAGCCTGGCCGCGGCCCTTCAGGACATTATCTATGTCCCTCCAAGTCACCTGCGTTTAATTTTGAACCGTTGCCCGGTCTAATATCGTTTTTTTTATCTTCGCATCTAGATACCTGCTGTTTTGCTTCTATTTAAAACATGATTCAAGTCCCCTAGTACAAATAAATCAAAGTGATAATGGCTTCACAAGGCAATGGGCCTCATTACGATCCAGGCGGTAAGTTACCGCCTGGGTCGTACCCTTACCACCATGGCGTAAACTATGTTTACGCCATGGTGGTTGGCGGATTTACCGCCCCATTCCATGGTGAGTGGGGCGGTAAATCCCCATTTCCCATTTTACCCTTCCCCATTCCCATTTTTGCCCCATAGGGCATAATGGGAGTGGGGAAGGCGCTAATTACGCCGCCGTAAATTACGGTGGCGTAATTAGCACCATGGTCCCTTAGCGCCATGGATTTTAACGCCTGCAAAAAGCAGGCGTTAAAATCACCATGGCGCTAAGGGACCTTGTAATCAGGCGTTAAGTGTCGGTTAACCCCTTAACGCCTGACTCATAATGAGGCCCAATGGATCACACAGGTTACAGGTAAAAAAGAGCAATACATGAAAATGACTCCTCACGCACCCACGCTCCTACCACCGCTCATCCGCACACAGTGCGGCCCACTGTACGAGACTTGTGTGGTATATTCAGCCCTCCACCAAAAACAGTTGTGCACCCATCCCCTAAAAGGAAACGTGGGTCTTTCAAAAATAGAATGAAACCGCCCAAATCCCCCTTCCCCCCCGCCCCCGGCGGGCTAGATCTGTCACTTGGCTGGTGGTACATTCAACAGCTGTCTTCCAACCCTATCAATTTGAAGATGCCAACGCAAAATAGCTGCTCAACAAAAGGCTACAGTCGTGTCTTCTGGTCCCACTCTGGCGCGACTCTCCCTCCCCCACTCTCCTGAAAATGATCTCTAAATGGTATTCCTAGAAATGATTCTCCTGCAATTCTCCATAGCGTTCTCAGTCTTCCTGCAAAAACGTGCACTTACCTCGCACCTCCCCGGCTGGCTGTAGGTAGGAGAACATTCCGGAACATCTCATCACCTGTCTTCATTTTGCCGCCTTTCTTTCCTTCCTGGATTTAGTTGGGATGTCTTCTCGTGATCCCCCCTTTGAAACTCTGTGGGTTCACCCTTGCTTCCTTCATCTCCTTACTCCTACAATCGCTCCTCATTTTAGCCTCACTACAGTGTCCTTCCACCTTGCTAATGTGCTGCCCTGTGTTCATCCTTTGCTTGTTTTTACACAAGGGTAAGGGTTCACTGTGATGTTAACGAATCAATAAATAACAAAAACATTTTTACCCCAAAAAATAGCACATTTTGTTGTTTCCTTTAAATTTGAGGGGTTCCCACCCAAGCCCTCTGTTTCCACTTGTTTATGACCCCATTCCAACCCCCTCGCTACCTGTTTTAACACCTTACCCCACCCATATATATTTTTTTTGTAAAATTGGTAATTTTTGGGTAAAAAACAGATTTGTTAAAAATGTTGTTTGTTATTATCTTTTCTTTATTATCACTGGATACCAGGGTAACGACTTGTGCTAGTGTTTTTTTGTTCTTCTTTTTGGCTTTGATCTTTGTTTTTCTGCTGTACGGGGAACACCCCCTGGCACCCTTATTTTATTTTTTTTAACTCAGAATGTTTTCCGATCCCGGAGAGAAATGCATAGAGTTTCTTACTTCACCTCTTTCATTAACCTGTCCCTTCCCACTCTGCATCTACCAATGGCCGCGGAAATAAAATCCATAGTAAACAAGTTGCTGTGCGATGAGGCCTGTACAAAAAAAATATGTAAAATAATAATAGCGAAGGACAAGAAGAGCAGGGGAAGGGGAGGGGATGGAGGGGGTACAAGTTCTATCAGGGGTTCAATGAGGGATAAGATGTTCCTTGAGAGCAGGGTGTGCAGTTCTTTCTTGATGCCTCTCGATGCTTGGTTCACTATTACCCTGAAATAAGATATTTTTAAAAATAAAATGTTGAGAAAAATCCCAGGGAGTAAGGAGGAGGAAAGACAACTTCAGTGCAGCCTTTGCCACCAGAAAACAAAATATGGCATGCTGGTCGTAGAATTTGCATCAAAAACACTACTTTCAAACTTCACCCAGGAAATATGAATCTACTTTTTAATAACATAATGATATGATATGGAATTTGTAACGCACCTAGACACAAGTGTGTCAAGGCGCGGCGAGGCAAGGGAGGGGGAACAGAGGGAAGACAGAGACAATGACAATGACAAGCATCGGCTCAAGATTGATCAGTTCCATGTGTTAAAATCATGGCAAAAATGGCCGTTTACACAAAAAATCGTGGCAAAAGGCTGTGATTTTACCACCGCAATCCATGTAAAGGATGCGGGGGATACCCCTGCAATCCCCAGACCCATTATACCATTTAAGCGGAGTGAGGGACACCCCTGCTACCCCTGCTCCCCTTAAATGGTATAATGGGGTACCCCTTTACCGGGTCAAACCACAGCATTTTTGCTGCGATTCTTTGTAAAGGTGACATTTTTGCAGCGGTTTTATTACTGCATACCGATTGACAGAGGGCAAATATGGTTGCGGTACATTTTCCGTCTTAGGCAGCTATCAGAGAGGCAGGGGGCCAGCTTAATCAATTCAGCGAGGGGCTTATAAAATGGAGTTAAATAGTCGCATAGGATCTGCTACTCCTAGGTATGTACCGCCCCTTCAGTGTGAGACCTCTGCTTTTCCACCAACCTCTTTTAAACTCAAATTACTTGTAGAGTATGCCATTGCTTAGTTGCCAGGTTTGTTCTATATAACCCCATATACAAATGCAAAAAGAAAATTCAAAAGAGTAGCTGAGTAGGAAGAATAGTGTGGAGAGGTAGTGAAGACTGAGTGAGTTAGAATTAAGGTAGGTTTTGTTTAGATAGATTTTGATTTGTTCAGTCTATTCTGTGTAATGCATTAGGTGATATCACACGAGCCATCAGGGGAGCACAGCGGGAGGGAATAGAGACTAAGAGAAGATTGGGCAATGATATGATATGGCATTTATAACTCGTCTATACACAAGTGTTTCAAGGCGCGATGAGGCAAGGGAGGGGGAACAGAGGGAAGAGAGAGACAACTATCTTACTAGGCAAGGTGACATTTATATTGCGCAAGTGCAAGGGAGGGGGGAGGGGGAAAGTACAGGGGAAAGGGGGAGGGGCAGTGCAGTACATAGGATCAACAGTAATAATAAACAAAATAAATAAAACAGTAGGAAAAAGGTGCTGCGTGCTTGTGGCAAGTGCAGTGGTAAGTGCAGACATCAAGTGTCAAGAGCTGGTGGGGACTGTATGGATACAGAAACAGCCCCCAAGTGCAGGGGTTGCCTGGGAGGCAGTGCAGGTGTGCAGCTGGCAGAGGGGGGGGGGCTGATCATACGCACAGCATTGAACGTTGAGGCTGAGATCGGTGATGCGGTGGGCAAGGAGTGCCAGGTATTGGTTGAACAGCCAGTGAGAGAGGTTAGACCCCTGGGGAACACTACAGATAGAGATAGAGGGGAGGAAGGATCCAAGTTGGACCTGGGAGGGTCGATCGGAGAGGAAAGAGCAGTGGTCGAAGTGAGCGGGAGCGGTCGGGAGCGCTGCTCCTCTACTTTTTTAAATTACCTTTTACAGCTCCTATACTTTTATTTTAAAAAGAAACCCTTCCGGAATGGTTTTGTTTTAAAATAAAAGTGTAGGAAGCAGTTGAAACTTGCCCTTTCAGTGCACAGCACTGAACATTCCCTTAAACAGCAGGTGCAAGTGTTTGGTGGTGTGTATTGTGTGTGGGAGGGGGTGTGATAATGGGGTTTGTGGGGAGTGGGTGAAGGCCAGTAGGGACCATAGCTCCACTACTTCTTTTCGTACACTTCAACCACTGGGAAAGAGGTCAGCCAAGCCAGGGCCTGATCAGTGATACCCAGGTTATGACGGAGACAGGTGAGCATGAGAGACATATGCCTATTACCTTTGCTTTTATATGACACCTGTGGAAATCTAAAGAAAATACCAGTGGATGAGGGAGCCAAGGGTTACCCAGCTTTCAGTGTCTTTAAGTGACAGTAAACATCACATATGCCATGAAGAAAAGAAAGCTGTGCCCAGCATGTTCAAGACACATGCCCATGCAATATTTGTGGTGAAAAGTAGCAGAGATTTAGGGAGGCAAGAGATACCATTCAGTGTTCCTCTCTTGAAGGGAGTGAATAAGACGATTGCCATCATGTGACATTTGAGCAGAAAAGGAGGAGGAGCTGGGGAAACCTGGGGGCAGTTTGTGCAAGAGACATACACATGCATTACTTATGGGAGAAGGGAGCGTGGAATCAGGGAGGAGCGTGGTACCATCCAGTATCCAGCTCTTGAAGTGCGTGCATGCCACACCTACTACTGTGTGATACTTGGGTGCAAAAGGAGCAGAAGGAGGAGCCGATAAACCCTAATGGCATTCTGTGTGAGACTTACAATCACACAATAGTTGTGCTAGAAAGTATAAGAGATTCACGGATGCTTTATATACCATGCAGTTTCCATCCATTGAAGTGAGAGAACGAGATAAGTGATTGTTACTATCGTTTATTTCTGGCACGTAAGTCCGTCTTTCATGGTTATTCCCCATGGGACCCTGTGTGATTGTTACCACTGTTTATCTCTGGCATGCAAGTCCGTTTTTCATGTTCATTTCTAGTGGATTAGCCGCTGTAGTCCTCTTTCTATGACGCGCAGCACACTTCCGTGTTTGAGCGCGAGATCGTATAGTTAATATCCAGTATGGTCCACACTGATACGGCAGACACGGCTATCCTTAAGCTGTGTGTATACTGGGAATCTAGCGCCACGTGAGAAACAGGTATGTTGGTTCTGGAAGTTAGTCCTATGGGGTGTACTCTGATGAGCGGCCGGTACCGGGGCCATTGATATCTGTATAAATATACGAGCATAGCGGTACGGAGGAGTTGACTGACTTAGAGGTTGTCTTGTTCTATTTTTAATATAGGTACTTAACCTGGGATATATTGAATACAGTGATTCCGATCCGTTGCCAAGAAGAACTGGATATATAGTGGGGCGACACACATTGAACAAGGAGGTACGGAGTGTTGTATTTTTCACCATGGGTGTGACGCTTTATTAACTAGACAATACGGGTCCTCTAATTCAACAGGGTATGGCATTGCCACACGCAGGTGAAGTAAGTGGTGGTTCTGGCTACTTTTGGGTTGCATGGTGGCAAGGGGGACTCTACCATGGTATGGTGTTGGTACACTTTGGTGAAGCTAGAAGGGTTGTTTGGTGACACAGCGGTGCATGCTGATGATGGGACAAACTGTTTGGGGTATCTTTTTGATGAACTGTATGTTGTGATTGGTTTGCAGTACTGAAGTTGACCTACAGCTATTGGAGAGCTATTGAGTAAAGAAGACTCGAATTGTTGGAGTCAACGGCTAATTTGTGGTGTTGTAACACCGGCGCTACTGATACCAAATTTAAGGGTTATGTAGCTTGATTTTGGGGACAGGTTTAGTGTAATCATGTCCTTTGTTGTCCAGTGCTTTGTGATTTATTAAACAAATTGCACTGTTCTATGGAATTAGGATCCTAGTGGGTCTGACTGATGTATATGTGTGGTGACCGCCCCCTTTGTTTGTTTCCCGGTAGAGGAACCATTTTGGGATTCCACAGGTGTGACCTTGGATTGCGTGGTGGAAATCTTGAAATTAAACTATTCCCCTGAAGAAAGTTCATGCATCTGTGCAATTAAGAACTGAAACATGTCAGGATTTTTGTGTACCTGAGTCATTGTACTCAGTGTTTTGGAAAATTGTTAAATCCATTTATTGTCTGGTTTTTGTATTGCTTTTTATCTTTGAATGTGGGTATATGTTTGTATAGGTTGTGATTCGTATTGTTTTTTATACCATGCTGTGTGAGGTTGGGTTGCACTCATACCAAACAATTTTATGAGTGGTTTTACGATTGTGAATTAACGATTAAAACTAAAAAACTTTTTATAACGGAAACAACATGTGCCGGGTCTATTTTGTTCAGGACTTAAGGTACCAGTTTTTGTGGGGTATACACCAACACATGTGCAAAAGATCAGAAAAATGTTATTTGGTGTAATGATCTCCTTGACATATTAACAGATTTGGGTCATCCCCTGACCGTGTGAGAACATTTGAAAAGGGGCTTGTTGTGTCTTATATAAAGTGGAGAACGAGATAAGTGCCATCAGGCAATACTTGGGTCAAGGAGGACCTCCGTGGGCATCTTGTGAGGGACTCACACTCATGTAATATTTGTAACAGAGATCCAGGGAGCACCGTTCACTGAGTGAACAACACATTTGTACAACATGTGCGGAGCACCCAAAATGAGCCAGAGGTAGTCAAAGATGCGCTGGTCCTTTCACATCAGCGGCGGCACGTGCAGTGTGCACTGGGATTGCAGGTGGCCAATTTGAGGTACCATCAGTCTCACATTCCAGCCCCCCGTCACCAGTCGCTCTAGAGTACAAGCGCCAGTAGAAGTATATGCACAATTATGGCACCTCAATGAGCATCCACTAAGAACGGGAAAGGATGTTGCAATTTCAGTTCCATCCATTATCTCAAGGCAGGAGGGGGAGATGTCCAGATCTTATCGGTTGAGCATTGCAGTCTAGTTCAACAGTGGGAAGTCAATGGGCCTCATTACAACCCAGGTGCTAATGGGTTAACGGCGCCGTAAAAGGCTGCGGCGCCATTAACCTATTAGCGCCTAATTACGAGGTCCCTTTGCGGGACCCGACCTTAACGGCTGGTTTTACCAGCCGTTAAAGTAGGGACCCGCAAAGGGACCTTGGTGCTAAGTACGGTGCCGCAATTTGCGGCACCGTACTTCGTGCCTTCCCCATTCCCATTGAGCCCTATGGGGCAAAAATGGGAATGGGGAAGGGCCATGGAGGAAGGGGGAATTACCGCCCCGCCAACCTTGCAATGGGGTGGTAATTCCCCCTTTGTCCATGGCGGAGTCGGTAACTTACCGGCATGGACCATGGTGCTAACAGCACCATGGTCTTCCGCCAGGGTCGTAATGAGGCCCAATATCTCCTTCCATGCAACAAATTGGAATGTGCTGTCCTTCATTTGCATTTTCATGTCCAGGAAGTCAGATCTTGGATGTGAATAACTTTGGCACTGCATTTCAGTAAAACTGATGGTGGTGTGTAACGAATTGCTTCAAGAGGTTGTAGTTCTTGTAAAGTCCCTGTTCAACCAAAACACAAGTCACCTGTCCACTGGATTCAGAAGGGAAGGAGATGGTTGTACTTGCCATTAGCCAAAATGTCTTCCCGCTTGAAAACTGCATTAAAATAGCATAGCTGGGCGCTAGATGGGAACCCACCGAGAGGCCTCATTTTTATTGAAAATGGGTACCCAGGTTTCTAAAGTAGGTGCAGTTAAATGTCATGTTCAGAATGAGGACAATTAATTAGTGATGAACCAACGCATTCAGGTGCGGATCCTACTCTATTTATCAGGTTCACCGTACCGCGCGTCTCTTTTTCACGGTTCATCTTTCTCCCATGTCGCGACTGCCCTCCTTTTTTCCTCCTGCCACTCCAGTTCTATGCCCCGTCCTTGCTCCACCTTATGAGCCCTCCCCACTTGCTCTTCACAGCCAGCCTTTTTTTGGTTTGTTTTTTCCCTCTAACTTTCTTCTGCACTCCTACGGGTGCGTTCACTGCAGTGGTCGAAGTGGGCGTTGCGGTTGGGAGCGTTGTTCCTCTGCTTTTTTAAATGAGGTTTTGCAGTTCCTATACTTTCATTTTTAAAAAGAAACCGTTCAGGAATGCTTTCGTATTAAAATCCAAGTGTAGGAAGAAGTTGAAACTTGAACTACACTGCACTGCACTGAACGTTCCCTTAAACAGCAGTCGCGTTTGGGGGTTTGGATTGCGTGTGGGAGAGGGCGTGACCAGAGGTGGACTGGCCGATAGGGAACTCTGGAGATTTCCCGGTATGCCTCTACACTCTGGGCCTCTTTTGTGTCGTAACCTATTTTATTTTCAAATGTTCTCATATAAAAAAGAGTGGGCTTGCTGAAAATGTGTAAAATGGGGCCACTTTGAAAATTATTTCCAGGGCTTCTTTTGGTTCCCAGTCCACCCCTGGGCGTGACGATGGGGTTTGTGGCGAGCAGGGACAGGCCTACAGTGAGCATAGTTCCAGTACTTCTTTTTGTACACATCGACCACTGGTTCACTCTGCTTTCTGTGGTAGGGGAGCTCCCGCCCAAGCTCCTCCTGGTTTCCCCTGCACCTTTCACAAGGAACAACTGTGTACTCACGGGCGTAATTTTAGGGGGGACAGGGGTGTTTGTCCCCCCCCAACTTTCATGGCACACCATTGTGTCCCCATTTATTTGGCTGGGGCACATTTTCTTCAGATGTCATGTCCCCCCAACATTTTCAGCAAAGTTACTCCACTGTGTGTACTCCCCAGAGTTTCGTTTTCTTACTCTAAGGGGGATAGCCTGAGAATCCCTGTTCTTTTAATGTTTAAACATCCCTTCTTTTTTCCTTTTTTTTACTGCCCCCCACCAATCACTATTGGCTCAAGCCGCGCACTCCCATTCGCTTGCATGGAGCCCCAGTCAGAAGTATGACGGTATCATAGCCATGACACGTTTACCCGCTCCCATGAATCCTTTCTGTATAAGGAATATTGACATCATGATATGCCCGAAGTTTATATATCAATAGCCTTATTAGCCGGGGGTTCAAGGCTGACCTTAAAACGCAGCAAAGGCTACCTCATAGGGTAGGAGGTCAGATTTTCTCTCTAATGGTTTGAAAAACGTCCCTCTTCCTCAGTTCAGCCTCAGGATACCCAAGTAAATCCACTGTTTCTAGTTCATGTATGTTCCTTCATTCTTGATCTAAGAGTTGAACCAAATAAAGGGGTTGAACCAAATACAGACCAACACTTGGGAACCCATTTTCTCACTGACCTACCAGAGTTAATTGTTTTTAGTGCTTGTACTCCTTAAGAAAATGTTTCAGGACATGTGAACAATGGGGCACATTCTTTTATTTATTTATTTATTTATTTTTCCCTCAGGTATCTAGTGATGAATGATTCAATGTGTCCTCCTAAAATGGCCGCCTTTGCCTAGGGCAGCAGGATCCAGTAGCTAGACGGATGCAGGATGAAGCTTTCACAATCTTTTTTAATATTAAGAAAGACAAATACCCCTTTATGGTTTGGGATCATCAATCGCCTGATCGAGATTGCATGTTTTTGTCATTCTCTCCACAAAAACTCTCCGTAAGATTTTCAAAGTCCCTGTATACCTTATTTCTGCAGCATGTTTCGGAATGCAAAAAGGAATCGTGGTAGTATGCACATTCCAATAGTGTTTAATTTGCCTCAGAGTGATAAGGTTAGCCTTTTCAATATTGAAAAATACCGGCCTCTGTATGAACTGACTTTTGCAAGGTTTAGCAGAATGCTCAGGAAGGTAAGCTGACTACCTGGCCATTCAATATGACTACCCTCTCAGTCTGATCACTGTGCCTTTCTAACTAGAGGCAGGACCTTCGACTTAGTTCAGTTCATCCTGTACTCAACAGATATACCAGTATTTTCCATAAAATCCCAAACTGTTGTTGTTATATATTAGGTGGGAGATGAGGTGGGATCTATCCATGACCAACAACCTGCATAGCTTCCATTTACATATTCCTGATGTTGCTATTGCCACACAGTTTAGTTGCAAATGGTTCCAGGACTAATCGAAAGAGCAAAGGATAGAGGCGACAACCTGGCCTACTACCTTTGTGTAGCTGTGTGATTTGAACTCTTAGCACATGCTGTAGCCAGAGCGTCATCATGAAAGGCATGCAAAGCTCGTGAGCACACTTCATGCCCTCACACACTCTGAAAAAAGAAGAGTCATTCCTTATAATCAAAAGTCCTTAGGGTATGTAACCTAATCAAAAAGGGCTGCAAATCTGGTAGGATCGTCAGAACCGGGGTGCCTGTGTGGTCACCAGAAGCGGGGTGTCAGACACAATCCGCCTTTGCTTTTCGCAGCAAGAATTTCCTGGCACAGGATCACTTTTTGAGAAAACAATGGCTCGGGCCTCAGAGCTCTGCATTGTCCTCATGGGCTGGTATTCTAACAAACATGAATTAGAGGGATTTAAAGAAGGCTATGTCCACTTGCTTTTCATGATATGATATGATTGGTTATTTATAACGCTCTTAATACCCATAGGTTTCTAAGCGCGGACCCGTGAATCGAACCTGTGTTGCTCCTGTCGTCTTGAGCACGTTGCCCCTGAGCTATCCTCCCGAGAGCAGCAGTTTGACTGAGCGTGGGTGTTGACTCTCTTTCTAAATGGTACACACATAAGATCATTACAGTTGGGAAGGTTACTCCCCATGTAGATCCAGATCTCACCACTCCACAGAGTGGGGAAGTGACAGACATTCAAGAACTCTCTATTCTCCTGAGATGTATCTCATTGAAAGGCTTTCTCATGTTTGCAACCTCTGGCTCTGCCGATGTTGTGGACTCTATGCCTCCCAGCATAGATCGAAATTGACTAGGCTATGTAGGGCCTGCTGAGAGTTCTGGTAGAGGTTTAATGAGAGTGGAGAGCCAAACGGTGCCTGAACTGGCATTTCAGCTCCCATTCCTTGAAGAGCCCCCTATATTTAATTAATTATATATATATTTTGAATAAAGTTTTATATACAGAAGAGGTTTCTAAACACGGACCCGGGATTCGAACCTGTGTTGCTCTGCATGTTCTTGCTTCCAAGACGAGCGTGTTGCCACTGTGCTTTACTACTGCTATGGCAGCGGGACAACTGCAAAAGATGGTCAAAGCTCCTGTGAATACGGTCCCTGACATCCCTTTCCATGATGTGGCCCCTCCCCCGCCCCCATTGCAGGCCCTTCAATGCCCCAGAAAACTAATTTGATGAGAAAGCTCAGGGATTGGACTCCGAGACCTATGGGATATATCTAAGCAGAAAGTTGTCGCTTAGAAGCTGCACTCCGTAAAGTGAATGTCGGTCTCCAACATGCTCTCAACCCATCTACATTCCTTCAGGTGGGACAGAGATGACACACTCATGCATGTGAACAACTACAATAGGTGATGTCTCACGGAACTGAATTAGTATTCCATATTTCATGTTTCAAGACTCAGATATTGAAGAAGAGAGCGATCAGTCAGTATTCATAATATAAACATATTTCCTTCTTTATTATAATAAATGCATTAACATTTTTTTTATTATTTCATCACCAAATGTCATTCAATTATTACATGTATAGCTGTAGTCATACTGGAACCAGTGATGTTGCTCACACATACCCGAGAGCATAGCATGACACTATATATACACACTGTGCAAAAACGCCAATTGTATGAACATACAACAAAGATTTGAGAATGCAAAAATTCCCCTCACTTTAATCTAAAACACATCTTTATATCATCATATTCTACTATAGTGTTTCAGGTTTTATAGTCTGCATGTACCAGATACAATCTGCCACCAAATAAGGGCTGCTTCTATTTCCCAGCATTCCACTGTCATCTTGCAGGAAGAGAAGGACCCTAGAATGGTGTCTGTTCTGCGGTACTGTGCCAGGATTTAACTTGTTCAGAGCTACGAGGAGGAGTTACCAGAGGAGTCTGAGTTGCGATGGAAAAACTGCTGTGGCATATGAGAGCGCAAAATCCTCTAATAACATTGGACAGAATGTTGAATCCTCCCTTAGTAGGCTTATGCAGCCGACATTCTCATGGAATTTCAGTCCCTCCAAAGGACGATGGGCCACAAACCTAAGAGCCCCACTATTGGGAATGAACATGGCGTTAATGGCCAGCTCTGTGGCAAGGTACTAATTTAGGAGGACTAGAATCACAATTACGTTTGATATAACTCTGCCTTAATGGAGGAGAAATGCCAATTTGCATATCAGTCTGGTCCCACCAACAAGGACTGTTCCAGCATGGAAATGCTGGGCAATTATCCTCTGAACAAGAGTTCTAACAGCAGCCCTAGACACATGGGTCTGTCCTCAGTACATGGGCTGTCACGCTTTGTCTAGCATTGGAGGATGGGTCTGATCGTTTGCACACCCTGGCTAATACTGGAGAATCATCTCCAGTCTCGGGTGGATAGCTGAAGGGCAATGCGCTCGCCTTGGAAGCAAGACGGTGCAGAGAAACATAGGTTCGATCCCCGGGTCAGTGCTTAGAAACTACTGGGTTTAAGCGCATTATAAACAACCGATTATGATTTGTCTCTAGATATATATTTTGATGGTCCTCAAGCCACTATAATGGGTGCTGGGTCCACAGTCGCAGGATGAAGACCGTTCTGGCATTGCTTATGGAAAGCAGAGGCCACAATGAGAGCAATGCTTCTAGACTCTCTTTTCAGAGCCTGGTGGTCTTCGGTTCAAAACTTGATGAGCTTGTGAAAGCGGCGGCGCAGGATGCCAAATGATCTGCTTTCGTCATACCTAGACCTCCTTCCCTGCCACTCCACTTTTACCCATCCAGGTAAGCTGGCTCTCGAACCTTCTCTGCCTCCAGAATGTCTTCCAGGAGCCAAATAAGAGTATGAGAGTCTTCACTCGCCACTGAAGGCAATTATGGTGCTCTGCCATAGGCTTTTAGTTAGGCAGAATGTTGCGTGTGAATTTGATGGCCTTGCCATTCCAAGATGGAGGAAGATTGCATCTGTTCTCATCTGTATACGCAGCTCAGCCGAGAAGCACCTCTGTATGAGTTGTGTTTTAAGAAGGCTACTCCATCAAATTTGTAGTCTATCACTGTAATGTTGTGCCCACATTCTGGATCAAGAGAGAGGCCCTAGGTTCCTAGATTCAGGATATCCTGATGAAAGGTGCAGTGATTACCATTCCTTTCATGGAGAAGAATCCTTGTGTATTCTCCTTAATTTCGAAATACCGACACCCTCAGGGAAGTACAATTTAAACAGGGATCTGAAGAGTGTGAGCAGGTTTACCAAAGAAATTCCCTTCAAGATGGAATCCATCCGAGAGATTATATTGCTGATTTGTCCATGGGAGTATCTAAGGTCAATGCACATTGTGTATGCTGGCTTCCATATCCCAGGACAGCCTTCCACCAGAGGTTTGTCTTCCATGACCTTGCTTGCTACACTGGTGGGTCGGACGCATTCAGTGGAAATTCTTGTCCACTCTTTCTGATGACTGATTTGGGAGGAAACTATCATCCAGGATGAGTGGAAGACACTGAGAATTAACTTCCATCGACATGAATTCAGTTGAGTTTCTAAAAATCTTCCCTTGTTCCCTGCTTCGATACAAGATTGGGGAAAGTATTTTTCTCAGGTAAACAGGTAGTCAAGCGCCAGACTCTGCTTCATTCCCTTCTACACAACATTTAACATCTAACTATGAAGTGAAAGAGATTAAAGCTATTGTTGATTGTATGGATTTAGCTTATCACCCTCATTACAAGTTTGATGGTGAGGTAGATTCTGTTACAAACCACTTTTTTGGTGGTAACAGATTTACTGGCAATTTCACAGCAAATTTCCAATATTGGAGATGAAGTTGAAAATTCACTACCAACATAGAGCTAGATATAAATCCCCTAATTTTCTTCTGAAAATTGACACATTTTCTGTGGTAAATCTGCTAAAATCCTCACAGGGTTCTACCGACTCCAAAAATGAGGATCAACACCACCTCACCACGGCTCGTAATCCAACAGTAAATCCACCAGACCGAAGGGTGGGAATGGTAACACTGCTGAAAAGCGGTGGAATTTTCGGCCTGCTCGGAATAAGGCCCACTGTACAACCGATGCCGGAAGCGGCTTAGTATGTCGTGTTTGTTGTCTGTTTCGCTCAACAACATAAAAGATTTAAACAACAAAAAACAAGCAGAGAGAGAAATCCTCCCAAGTGCCTCCGGTGTCACGCGTCGTCCTTCAGCTAGTCTGTGCCGTTGTCTGGTTGAGATGCAGCTCATGGGGCTGACCTGCAACTTGAAGCATCCAGACACAAATAGCACGGAAGACATGTTCCCAGTGGCAGGGAAACCCTGTCACGGCAGACCCTGGTGTAGCACTCTGCAAAGAGGGCCTGTGGGCAGCTTTCCTGCCAGGCGGTGGTACGCGGCAGCTGTGAGAACATCATCAAGCATTAGTCGAGAGCAGGGGTAATCTCTGGAGACACGCAGCACAAAATGCTTCCAGTAAAGTCGCTCCTGCGGGGCATGAGCAGATAAGCGAGTGGGCATGAACTTGAAACTGTAGGCAGTGTAAAGGAATTGGGCTGCGATGGCAGCAAAGCTATTTCAAGCATTTCAAACCGAATGCACAGTTACACACACCGGTATACCGTCCTTTGATCGTGGGACTTTTCATTGCAGGTTTTTTTACTGCGAATGTATTTTCGAAAAAAAATCATCGTTTTTTTTTGGGGGGGGCTAAAAAATTCAAAAAATGTGTGTAAGGGAATAAAAAAAATAAAGTGAACGAGGGGTTTGGGGGGTAACCCCCCTAAAAAAAAAAAAATGTTATGGGTTTTTTTTCGAAAAGAATTCGCAGTAAAAAACCCTGTGATGAAAAGTCCCGCCATTAAATAACGTAGAACCCACACACCACCATTCTGGTTGCTGCATGTTAATGACCAGCATGGTCATTACAGCAAGCAAAACGTATTGGGGCTCATTACAAGTAGGGAGGTGGGAGAAAGAATTGGCGGCAATGGAATCACTGCCACTTTTCCAGCACCAACATACTACGAGTATGTCCCTGGAGTAGGGGATTTTACCTCCAGCATCATGCTGCAGGTAGCTCCTCCCACTTACTTCCAAAAACCGTCAAAACCGGTGGAATTACTGCAGCGGTAATGCTGCCAAAAAGGTCTCATAGAGTCCAATGGACTCTCAAAAAATGGGGATTAACATAATTACGCCGGATCAAGTGGCGGTAACGGTAATTCGATTGGCCAGTATTCCGGCTGATTTATCGCTGAAAACCGCCCATATCGTAATGAGGCCCATTGACTAGTGGTATTTGCCTTTCTCCTTCTCGAATAGCCATATACATCCCCCTGTGTGCCCATAGCCCTAAGTAAATGCCTTCAGTTGTGGACTGGCCTATAGGAAACCCTGCACCATAGGCCTCTTTTGAGCGGGATGAAGTAAAGAATTGTTTACAAAGCTTCGAGTGTGTATTGATATGGGGCCAATTCGAAAAACATTTCCAGGGCCACGTTTGGTTCGCCGTCCAGCTCTGCAATGCTCTACTCTTGTAGGATCTGGCTCAAGAACACCGGTTTTAGTCATCTTCAAAGCTATCCAAGCAATTGTGCATTTGTGGAACTGGGCTTGACATCCTCATTTGTCAGAAGAAGGCGTATATTGGATGGGTGAACAGCGGGCAAACCTGCGAAAGCTTTCAACAAACCATCCATGGAGCCGCCTCTTGTGAGTTCAATTAGAGCGTGGGAGATAGGTTCAACTACCTGTGCTCATACCATAGAAATTATGCAGGGGGTGCAATAAGTGTTTGCATCCTGTATAGCAGCACCCCCAGAAAAAGTTTTGTACTGAATAGAAGTGGGAATACCACCCCTAAAGTGAACATTTTCACGGTCACCGGTCAAACATTCAGTGACCTTCCAGGAGTCATTTTTAGGGGGGTGAGCCATCACCTCAGGACCGGTACGCTGCTCCTCATGCTACCACCCAAGCCCACATCTCTAGCACCCCCAAAAAGGTGTAAAAGGTTTTCTCAACTTTTTATATATATTCTTTATTTACAGTGCTAGAAATGGAAAGCACACAAGCATGCCCCCTTTCCATGCAGTAGGGCAGAGGGCCGTGTTACAGAGGCTTGTCGGGGATGGCCCGTGTCTGCCCTTTTTCTCAGGGACCTCAATTTTGATCCCTGAGTGAACTCAAGCTTTCAGGGACGAACCTGCTGAAAAGTTCAAAAGGTTCCTTGGACTCATCCACCCAACAGTTCAGGGGGTTCGAGTTTTGCACAAACCTGCTCGCTCGTGAGCGCCTGGAGTCTGCCTTTGGTTGGTAGCGGTGCGCGGTACAATTCAACATAACATGACATTCAGAGTATTGAAAAAAGAGTGCCAACTGGTTCTGCAGGCATTCCTAGAAGAGAGAACGCAACAGAGCTAAATTGGCTCATGCGTCACGAATGATGTCGAGACCAGGGCAAGGAGGGTCACACTGCGAGGGCTGCAGTCGCAGTCTTCCACTCTTCCTGTGGCAGTGGGTCTCTTCTCCCCCTTTCAAAGTCAGGCCAGTGGGGACAGGCAGCAAAACCTGTCAGTGCTGCCAAAGGCAAGATGGTGGAATTTGCTCATGTGCACCCCGCGCTTGTCCCACCCGAGGGGGGCCTGTACGCCTAACGAGGATGGGTGCAGCCCATGCTGCATGGCGCTTCAAGGCTCACACCTGAGCCATGGAAGCCCTCCTGCCCACACTGATGGCAGAGTACTGATGGCACAGTGGGTTAAAGCCTCTGCTCCACAAGGTGCATTGCACCTCTTGGCGTGCAGCAGCAAACTGCAATAGTTGCCAGCTGGGGGGAACAGCACACCTTTCCCCCAACATGATGCATGCCTCCGTTTTGAGTACCACGCTAACGTGTTGCACAAGGTGTGCCCCAACCATTGCAATTAGCCAGCTGCTGTATTACAGCCCTTGCCCTTCCTACTCAGACTAAATAAAGCGAGCTAATTTCCCTGGCCTATTTAACAAGAATGATGATGATGATATCAGTTATGTATAGAGTGCTTTATTTCCTCTGCTTCTAAGCACTCTAATAAAAATTGTTATTATTACCCAATGTAATGGTACTCAACCTTTCGATCACAGAAGGGGTAAGCCTGGTCCCGCCCACTTTTGCCAGCCTACCATTGGCTGAATGCGCTTTTGCTGGGATTTTCTTCACTTTTTATTTTGCCACAGAATGCATATGGTAAGTGGGGGTAAAGTGTATATGGGGGAGGAGTGATGGATAATAAGGGGGAGATGTGGGGCACTCCACCCTCATTTTGCTGTGATAAAAAAGTGCAACATTTGCCAAAAATGACTATGGCTAAAAATGTGCGGCAAAGGTTCATGGAACTTTAAGAGCTGAGTCAGCCCTGTTGCTAACCCACGAAGTGCAGCCTTGTCTCACCAGCGCTTAACTCGTTAGCTATCCACTCAAACTAAAGATACTTGACTTTTCACAGTTAAAGTCGATCTGGGAGTTACGAACACGTTTTCCATACAGACAGCATTTGAAAATGTTCAAAAAGTTGGTTTACATGTTGTCATGGCCCACTCAGTTGGATAACATCAACACCTATAGCAACAAAGGACAGTTGCTTTTAGGGTATGTACAAAGTGTGGTCATTGGGTTGGGCCAATCCCCTCGGGACACAGAAAATACAGCCCGCCGAGAAGGCCATCCTTGCCAATAGCACCCTTGGTGGGAGCCAGAGAAATGGCTGCAAGGAAAAGTTAAAGCGAAAAAAGGAATAAAGGGGCGGCGAGTAGACGCGTGCCGCAACATGCCAGGTGCGCCAGCGGGAGGGCTTGTGGGTGAGAGGAACACAACAGCAGCGTGATGGGTGGCATGCCAGGGAAGGAAGAGTGGACGCAGTGTGGGAGGGGCTGGGGAACGACACAGCGAGGAGTAGAGTGACCAGGTGAGGACCCTGCAGAGCAGTAGCTGCGTCAGTAAGAGGAGCCGGGAAGGCAACATGGCGGCGGGCGAAGCAATGGAAACTGGAGATGAAGTCACCATTCCCCGCCTTCTGGTTGGTCAGAGTCTCCAAACGGGGTACTAATTAGCATTATTTATGATCATACATGTGATCTACAGCAGTGACCTACAGAGTAATGTTCCTTCCACACAATTGAAATCCCTTTAACCATCCTGCAGTATATTTTGCTGGGCCGAAGTGAGGCTCATACTAAATACACTTTGCATCCGAACAATTGCAATTAGCACAAAGGGCACACATTGCCTTAGTGGAAAAACATGCCTTTAATACAACTGTGCACCAGGGCAAAGCACTGGGACTAGGGCAAACATTGCGCTACGGAAAAAGACATTGAAAGAATATGCTATGTGCACTAGTGCAATGTTTTCCTTAAGGCTAATTGCACCGGAAGCAATGACAATGTTCTACCTCCATCAAGAGTCTGGTCAAATGGTACATTAACGATGCATGAACTTGTACAATTACTGCTTCTGTGAATTACTGAATCCGAGTATTCCTTATGAATTCCTAACTAATGAATGAAAAACTAACACCAATTTCCATGTACACAAATCGATAATGCATCTACAATGTTGCTGTATGCAGGTGTGCATTTAGAATAAAGAATTAGGAATGCTCCTGGCAACCTCATGTTTTGATATAAGCAGAATTAGTGACCCAAATAGGAATGCATATCCCAGAGCAAACAGCGTAACTATGGCCCTCATTATAAGTAAGGCCTAGCGGTAAAAACAGCCTAGTTTTACTACACCCGATTATAGGCCTGGAAACATTGCAGCATGCATTATTCCTGGGGACTACCCAATGTGGTAATTAATTCCATATATTAACCTGAAATACCTCATTTTTTATCTCCCAATGGGAAATGGCCCAAAATGTCACCCTCACAATTGCGACGGCCTAAATGCCCGACTTTTTTTTAAAAACACCCCCTTTACACCACATATATATATTTGGGGAGGGAAATGGGATATTATAGAAATATGGGGAGGTGCGGGGGGGGGGGTTCAATACATTTTTATTTTTTTAAAGTCGCCATTTTCAACCGTCGCAATTATCTGCCTGATTCATGGAATTGTTTGCGCCGAAAAAGGGGATTTGTGCGCCATTCTGCCTGCAACTTCCTGTTTGACAAATGGGGATTTGCAGGCAGAGTGGCACACAAATCCCTGTTTTGGGCGCAATTATTTCCATGAATCAGGCTGTATATGTGGTTGCAGTGATCACATAGATCCTCCCAATGTTTACCTCCACTGAAATGTCTTGCGTGTTCTCAATGTCACTTGGCCTAGTAAGATTGTTGTCGTGTTCTTCGCCAATGTCCCCTCCCTTTGCCTTGTTGCGCTCTGAAACACTTGTGTATGAGCGCCATACAAATAAAATATCATATCATATCAAAGGCAGAAATGCAAAAAAAGTAGCAGAAACATTTTTTAAAAAAATTCTCTGCATGCAAGGGAAGTGTTGCAGGAAAATCGGGTGAAGTTGTTTTGTCAAATCTTTAATAGCAGCACTGCAGAATGATCAGAGGCAAGAAGAGCTTACGGTCCCCCATTCAACCCCAGAATGTGTTCCCCATCCCATACATTCAACTCAATGCATTGATTGGAAGATTTTATGGCCTCACTAAGGAGGGCTTCAGCCTTCTCTAAATAACACATTGACTGGCTCGGTGAAGTTAGGCCAGTTTAGACCCGTGGTAGAGGTGTGCCAAAAAATTGTGGAACTGTGACTTCTGCAAATGGGGACGGAGTAGGTGGGCCGGCGCGACACTTGTTTTAATGGATTGGGCTTGGGCCAGGTTGACAGCCACACAGGTGGAACAGGCAAACAAGGAGATCCTCTCTATTGTTTTTCATTAATTTCACATATATCGCCACTACTCCCTGATCTTAACTCTGCTGGAACCAATACATCACCCATACCTGAACAGAAACTGTTTCAACAGGGGCCTGCCACTAAAAAACAATGTGCTCTGTCATGACTAGAATTTGGTCATTTATTACAAAGCCTGAATCCCAAGACTGAAATGTGCTTCTCTCCTCTGGTCTGGCAGAGTCCGCGGGATGAATAGTCTGTAATCCTGAAGTATCACACAGGAGTGCACTGCAGTAGTCCAGGCAGGTAGTCACTAAGGCTCCTACTGTAACTGCACACATGTCCAGTGGCATGCAGGGGCAAATCCCAGCTAACGTTAAAATAAAGTCCTGTGGAAGTGGCGACTGCAACGTCCAAACATTTAACCAGAGATAACAACTTGATATGTTTTCCAAAAATAAGCGGAGATAGAGTGTTGCAAGAGCTAACTTATTAGTGTTAACAGAACCTCCTGCAGCTTCCGATAGTTAAGAGAAAGCAAGTAGTGGTACTCCATTCCCGATAGTTCCCACTCACTTCCACCACTGGTTTAGACACACCTGGTTGATTACGAGTCTACATGAGATAGCAAGCACAGCGGCATGTATTGGATACAATTAATGATTTACAAACAAAGGGCGCCTGTTGATGCCTTGCTCTACACAGGAAGGAACAAATATATAAAGCAACATTGAACAAGGGCATGTTAACCCCACACGCAAAAAGGCACTAGATCCTACTAGTCCGTGTACACAATAAAGTGAAAAAGTCTGACAGCTACTTTAATTCAGATTCAACATATACATAAGTAGCCAGGATTAACTACAACTAATCAAAATCAGCATGGGACGCTCACAAGTACAAAAAACATGTAGACCGAAAAGAACGGCCTCTCGTCTGCAGATCGCTAAAGCTGGGCCCTGGGCGTTAGCGATCTGCAGACGAGAGACTGTTCTTTTCGGTCCCCGCCATACAGACGCACCAGCTCCTTGATGAATTGTGACTTGGTGGATCTAGTGCCTTTTTGCATGTGGGGTTAACATGTCCTTGCTCAATTTTGCTTTATATAATTGCATACAATTAAGACTACATATTCCTCAACAACAGTCATCTGAGGCACCCTGGTCAGCGTATCCCATTATATGATTGGAAGGGAACGCATTCCCTTAAATAATGTAGGTGGTGCAGCAGATTAGAAAAGTGTGTGTTAAGCTTGTTAATTGTTAAGCTACCTTTCTCCATTCTGCCTGTAGACACACAATTCAAAATGGATTATTTCCTCAGCTGCATTTGGCCTAATACTAATATTGATGCCCAGCAATTCTCATATCAGCAACACTTCAAAATTGCATTTTTACCAGCATTCTTAGTACATGTATTTGCATTTTTCCATGACAGAAAGTAAATCGGCAACAAAGTTGTTGTTGCATATATTCTTGGAGGGTGCAATGTTAGGCTTTCCTCATGTCCACCCTCTCACAACCTTTGCCATGCAATGCACTAAAAGGGTCAGAATGTACCCACGTGCTCAAACTGCACCGCTACCGTATACCATCTATTTCCATCCAAAAAATGAAGATGACAATTGATTAAAGAGAATTAAAAAAAAAACATATGGATTTTCGGCAATACTGTATGCAGTATTTCTGAACATGCACATCTGTTACAGCTGTGCAGTCTTAATATTGCAATGAGGCATATTTCA
Source organism: Ambystoma mexicanum (assembly GCF_040938575.1). Lineage (NCBI taxonomy): Eukaryota > Metazoa > Chordata > Amphibia > Caudata > Ambystomatidae > Ambystoma > Ambystoma mexicanum. Next base: position 867,076,054 of record NC_090939.1, on the reverse strand, counting down.
AGAATAATTGCATGCAGTAATTTTGGGGGAAATCAGAAAAGCTCTTAATGGGGACTTCTGAGCATCTGGAGAGAATCCATTAATGTCAGCAATAAACTCTATGTAACAAAAGCACCTTAAGGAAAAAAGTTATTATGTGGAAAATATGCTAGACTCAGCTTCCATTTCTGGTGTGGAAATGTCACTATCGCCTTATAGTCTCATTTTTCAAGCCTTTTTCATTCATTACCGTAATATTGCTAAATGTTGAGGCAAAATACTGATCTTTTCCCTAAGTATGCAGTGGTAGGCTTTCTAATTGGAAAGTGTTTTTGAATGACATATGCAAATGTGGCTTATTGGGAGAGTTCCCTCTTGGTATTGAAGCTAACAAGCCACAGCTGTTTCTGTTTCACTTGAAGTAGGAAGCAAGATTTTTAGAAGGCCAGGGTTCCAAATGCTGCTAGTTCATCAAGTTTTCATGTTTTCTGTTTATTGACAAAAATCGGTGGAGGCAAACTTGCCCGAGGTATCACCGTACCAAAATGTAAGACTTGAAGAATACATCTTGGGTATACCTGTGAGTAATGGAAAAAGAAAAACAGAAAAAGGCCATTTGGAGTCAGGAAAGGTAAAATGGCAGTAGGCTAGAGATAGGGCAGGGGAGAGAGGACGCCATGTGAAATTTGGGAGTTGGACTGAGTTGCCAGGACAAATGTGTTCCCATAGCTGCGGTTATCCAGTCCGATAAATGTGGCTACGGGACAAAACGAGATTGGGAAAGCAAGGTGCGTCACACGGAACAAGTATTTGAGGGGGTATAGGGGGTGAGGGAGGCAACTGGCAGTTGGTGGCAGTGGGAAGATGTTTCCATGAGCAGAGGCACACTTGGTTAATGAGTTGGGACGCAGGGGGACATATTCATTTTTTGCAGTTTTTTTTCTCGATAATTACAGCTAAATAAAAACTACAGATAATCACAACAATATGGAGTACATTGCTTTTATAGCCATGGCTATGGGTAAAAAAAAAAAAATGATATGTCTATAGCCACAGTGAGGTCGATGGTGAAAAATCATTGGCCATGGCCATTGGTAGCATTTTAAACAGCTGAATGCCTGGTAGTGTTGTAAAATATAAATTGGGCAAGGCCAAAGTGGCCACTGGCCATAGCCAAAGGCATTGGCAAGTGATCAGAGAGTGATTTAAAAAAATATAGTGGGCACGGCCGAAGGCCATGGTCAGTGGCGCTGAAAAACATATAGTGGGCGTGGCCAAAGGCCATGGCCACTTGCCATGGCCGAGGCGGTGAAAATAAACTATCATATAACAAAGCCCTTAAAATTTAGGGAAATCACTTAAGTTGAAGTGCAGTCAATTAACACAACAAAACCCTTGAAATTTTGCAAATTGGGAAACTCAGGACCAGCTTATCTCAGCGCATTCCCCGTTGCAAAGCCCAAGAGCACATATATATTACAAGAGAAGGGATTCATACAAAATGGCATTATGCAGGATATGGCATTATTGGGCAGATCAACGGCAACTCGCCAAGTCAAGCCGGTCCTAAGTTTCCCAATGCACTGGATTGGAAGGGGTTTGTTGTGTTAAGTTTAGCAACCTTAACTGCACTTCAACGTAAGTTTTTTCCTTGAATATTCATGTATACATATTTCTCATCTATGATGGCTCTCACTAAAAGTCTGTTTATAATGGACAAATATGCATCTAAACTAGCACAAGCATTTTGCCCTGCTTAATTAACTCCCCCTGTCTGCAAACTCCTTTTCTGCTTTCCATCCCTCCATCTAACTTCACCTTTACTCATGCTATTCTTTCCAACAGGCTATGGTCTAGTTACCCCAATCAATAGTACACCATGCAATGGACAAGGATTTTGAGTTTTGAAACTATTAAAGTGGTGCTTCAGCACAATACAAAACAATAGTGACATAACATAACTTATTCCTGGCATAGTTAGCACATAGTAAATTATAAGCCCACTTGTCCAGTTGCTGCCATGCAAAATGAAAGCATGTGAAGATGGCAAGGTGTTTTTAACAGTATGCATAATTGTGCCACAAATAAGTCTCAAAGCACACAAACAACATTCAAATTAAACTCCAACACCGCACTCCGCTGAAACAACTAAACACAAACACCTGCATTCTGCAGAACTGCCACTCTACACCAGCACACACTGGATCACTAAGATCCAATGACAACCTCCTTCTGGCACCTCCTCACTACAAAGCTACTAGAGCGGGGGAAGCAGCTTCCCTGTTCTAGCCCCTAAACATTGGAACACCCTTTAAAAAAAAGAATCTTACTTCCATGGTTACAAGAAATTGCTAAAAACCTCGATATTTAACCAATATTAGCACTATGGGACATGCCGCCGGGTAAGTGTAACATTCCCGTGAAAACTGTAAACTGTAAATATTGTCTATTCTGTTGTATTAGCTCGCCATCTGTGCTTAATTTTGTACTCTGTAACAATGTATGACCACATCCTAAATTGTCTTGTGACCAAACCACGCCATGATACCCGAGGGTCTGGGCGTGTAACAAATAAAATAAATAAATAAATAAATAAATAAATAAAATAAACTCTAGAAATCAATGAGCTACTTAACACACTCTCCCCAGAAATACTCTTTCTAGCAGAGACATGACTCAAACCCCACCACAGAACTTTTACCCCTGAACTGCTTTCCCCACACTATCTCATCCACCACACAGACCAGCCATAAATTAAAGGTGGCATTTCCATAATTTGCAAGGACATACTCGCACTGGGGAACCACACACGCGCGTGCACACACACACATACACACACACACCCATGCACTTCCTTTGAAGTTCTCTCTCTCAATTGCTGCCCTCCATCAAACCCACACCCCATATTTAACCATTTCATGTATTGACCCCAATACACAATCCCAACTTTCACACTGGGTGAACCTACTTCACAACTAACATCTGCAGCTCTCCCTGCACCAATATCCACTGGTTCCATGTGAAAATATCCCCGCAAAAATGTCGCCATACAAGAATGGCTCCGTTTTTTTGCAGCAATACAACCATATGGAACCTGCGGGGGACACCCCGCAACCAATATATTTATTTTAAAGGAGTGGGGGACACCCCGACCTGCCCGCTCCAATTTACCCATATATTGTGCCCATAAATAATGTTGCCTCTGCCGTTTCCCAGCGACTATGTGTATGGTGACCTTATTTATGGGGATAATATTACCTGATACCTATCTACCTTGGTGATTTGCAACCTGGTAGTTCCCATACAGACAACAACCCCATAGTAAACAGTATCCTCATGCCTATTACCTCTGATGACCAGACACAACACCTCACTAACCCCACACATAGTCGGCAACACCCATGACCTTTTATTTCAAGCAAAAATTACGTCTCTGTGGAAATTCGCATCTGGGTGTCATGTTCTGACCACTTTACGATCCACTTCACACTGATTCTAAAACCTAAGATCCCCACCTGCCACACATGCCCCCTAACCACAGCAAGACAAACCAAAGAAATTATCAACACAGCCTTAGCGCAGCTAATGCCACCCCCATCTTGCCCACACACAAACACATCCCCCATTCTCTTCAACAATTGCAATGCCTTTGTCTCATAGGCACTCAACAAAATAGCCCTCCTAAATTCACAAAACCCTGCAACCACCATCATAAACCATGGTTCAACAAATCCATCCTCTCTATCAAGCTGGAAGCTGGGCTGAAGAAACCATGCCCAACCACCGTGACACCCCTCAAACACTGCTGTAACAAATACAAAAAGGCCATATGCAATTCCAATTCCATGCCCACTCACTACACTGAAGAGCTCCAATCTGTCACCAGTCGTACACAGAAACTTTTCAAAACTGTCAAGTCCGTCTCCAAACCACCATCCACACATTCCGCACCCCCATCCACGTAGTATGCAACAACCTCATGGAATACTTCAACTCTAAAACACACAAAATCAGATAAGCCCTCCCCTCCGCTCTCCGACTCCCACGCCCCACTCATAATTATTCTAACATATGGGACGCATTCCACCCCATGGACACCCTCATTGCCCTCACTGCCAAAACAAAACCTGCACTCTTCCTGGACGGTGCATGCCCACCCCAAACCGCATTCAATTACACAACTACCGACGCTCTGCACTGGTTCAATTTCATCAACTCCTGCCTTTCACATGGTACTATCATTTCTGCACTCAAAGCTGCACATATCTCCCACATCCTCAATAAACTATTCCCACAATCCCACATACCCTGAAAAACTACCACCCCATCACCATCCTTCCCTACCTCACCAGAATCAATGAACGTTCCATCAGACCCCATCTCCAACAAAGCATTACAACAAATAACCTCCTCAACCCCTCCCCATCCGACTTCCGACTTGAACAAATCACTGAGTCTTCTACACGTCACATCCTTGATGACCACCACAACATCACTGACAAAGGACACACAGCCCTACTCTTAATCCTCAACCAATACACAGCCGTCAACACCATCAACCACACCATTCTCCTTGACCTCCTTTTGCACAGGATGAAACTCCCAGGCACCGTCTATGACTGGTTTACCTCCTTCCTCACTGACAGAACACATTATTTCTCCATACCTGTGATTGATCTGACCCCGCACCAGTCAATGTTGGGGTCCTGCAAGGATCCTCCCTGTCAACACTCCTCTTCAGCCTATATGTAAAATCCCTCAAACTGACTCCCAGCAAACACAACATCCATCTCCACCAATATGCAGACAACAAACTAACATACTTTGAATTCTCTTCCCCTTCACAACTCCACACCCTCAAATGCTATCTCTCTACCATCACCACCTGGATTAGCACCAACTTTCTCAAAAACTCACCCTTCCAAATGGAATAACTCCTCATCGCACTCCCCCTACCCAGTCACAATCGGGCTCTCATCCCTGGATCAAATAATTTGCCATAGACAAACCACACATATGCCTCTCCACACCTTTCAAATGGCTTGGCATTTTGACACCTTTGACCCCACATTTCCTACACAAACTTCATAACTGCTGTCATCAAAACAAGCAATCTACAACTACACCTCTGACGAAACATCTGATATATCCTTCCCCCTGATGACTTCCGCACTGTAGTCCAATCGCTGGTTCCGTCGAAGCTGTACTGCAGCAAGCTGGACTATGGTAAAGCTCTCCTCACTGGACTCCCCAACATCACGCATGCCCCCTGCAAGCCATACACAATGCAGCAGCAAGGCTCACCCATCACCTATAACTACTCTGGATAAAATCATTCCTAGCAAACAGAACAGAAACTGTCTGGATAAAGCCCTTCAAATCTGCTCCGTGAGTTAACGACTGCCGAGTACCACAAGGATCCTCACTATCACCACTGTACTTCAACATATAGCATTCTCTGCTAATCAAGATCTTCAAAAAATACAATTTGATGTGCTTAAACTACGCAGACGACACTGAAGTCATCTACAAACTCCAAGATTCTCGAGAATGCCTCAAAGAAATCTACGACTGGATGAATGCCAAAAACCTATAAATCAACCCAGGAAAGACAGAAATCATGATTATATCCAAAATCAAGAGAACAACACATACATACCGCGGCTGATAGAATTGGTAACCGCGTCCACACCATCAAACATAGTAAAAAACCTGGGAGTCCTGCTGGACAACGGACTAACATTAGAACCGCAAGTAAACACAATAATTAAGAAATGCTTCTTCCTCCTTCACTAAACAAAAAGAATCCTATCATTCCTGTCCTTCAACCACAAAACACTGACAACCGTCACCCTCATCAGGTCAAGAATCGACTACGCCAACAGCCTCTACCTCAGAATGCCGGAACACCTGCTGAAGAAACTACAATGCATCCAACAAGTAGCAGCTAGACTCTTCCTCAAACTATCCAGAAGGGATCACATCACACCAGTGCTAAAAATGCTACATTGGCTTCCAATAAAACAACGTATCACGTTCAAAACAATGTGCATAACACACAGGTCAATCAGCAGACAGGGAGCAGAATTCCTACAAAAGAAAATAACCATCTACAAGTCGATGAGACTCCTTAGATCAAGCAATGAAATCTGCCTGGAACCAAAGCCGTACACCAGGAAAATACTTGGGGGCTCCTCTTTCTCCCACCTGGCGGCAAACACCTGGAACAACCTCCTGAAAGAAATAAGAAACACCAAAGACCACCTAAAATTCAGAAAACCACTAAAAACCTTGCTCTTCAACACCTTGGAACCAGAGGAAACAACTGAAATAATAAAACCAAAAAATACAGAGAGAACCAGTTAACAGAACCCATGAAGTTACAGTCAAGACCTAGAACTTACAGAGAGGGGGAACACCCACAGGAATGAGAGATACAATTAGGACAGAACAATAGCTAACAAGGCTGAGACAAACATGCACAACTATCAACCTTACCCACTAGCAAGCATCCCCCTAACAGACATGACTACATGAACTTGGGTAAATCCCTACTCAACGCAATCGTGCATCCACACCATCCAACTTCTACCTCACGCTCACAAGACAACCATCCTCAAACCAACCCCTCTATATAAGCTAACCTGCCAGCAAATGAGACCATTATCACCACATCGAGAAACCCACACCAAAGTTAGTAAGTAGAAAGCGGAATGCACTAGACCGACATACACTACTGTAGCAGCACTCTTGGAGATGTGTTTGACTTCCTAACGATTAACCCAACACACACAACAAATCATCTGAGAAATAAGTATGGCGATACACTTGCATCAATCCAGACATCCTAGTAAGGACTGAACTGTACCGCTTCACACTCAGAAAGAGCTATGGGTATGGGCACAGGTCACATCTAGACAGATCCACAGGGACCAGTTTGCATCAGGCACAGAGAGAGATGCAGGGGCTGGCCTGAGTAAGAACAACGATAGAATTGTAGAGACTAACTAACGCAACACATGGACAAAGAAACGAGAGGCAGCCTTGTCTTGCTGAAACTAGATCAATATAATGAATACATTCTGTCTAAATCTCGAAAGGCAGACACTATATGAATGCGCTTATCCCCAGACAACAATGCCAATAACCAACCCTACTAAAACCTCACCCCTCTTCACACACCTCTCAAACCCTAACTAAACATAACCATACCTCCTAAACCACAGCAACCTGCATGCACTTCACCACACTGCAACAACAAACATACCACACAGAGCTTTGCACAAAAGCACACACCGAATACCGACCAGATACCACACCATAAAGCTCAGCGAACGGTGTTAACGGAACTGAAGCTGCCAACAGCACATACTCCCTTGCTCTTTATGCAAACCTTGTCCTACTAAGGCGCCCTAACCTACCCCCCTTTCTCTCTGATCCGCCAGGGGACCACTACAGTGGTGATAGTGTGTGGTATAAATATCCTTTAACATTAACATAACCTACCCAAACACTCACACACATCCCCAGCTCTTGCCCAGGTGTCTTTGTAACCCCCTACTCAGATAATGGCATTCAACGACTCTGCATTGTATTCAAAGCTGTCCACCTCAAAACTCCATCTTACCTTCACAACAATCTAATACCCATCACTGATACGAACACCAGGCAAGCTAGCCACCATTGTCAACAAATTCCACTGTGCCATCTAACATGCACACAAAACAAGCATTCACCCAGTGGACATTCAGCGCATGGAACACCCCCACCACATCACATCTGCACTGCACCCTCCATTACCACTTTCCGAAAGACCCTCAAAACTAACCTGCTTCCCAACACCTAATACAGCACCTCCAGCTCGACTGCTACCTCCTCTCCATCCTAATCATCCTGAAAACATTTTGTTACTTCTGTTTAACCTCCCACCTTTTGAGCTTTTGAACCGTGGAAGGTGCCCTGTGACGCTAGGAGTAGGGCCAATGCCGAGCAAAGATTTTTTTTTTTAAAGTAATAAACAAAATAGCGGTAATTGCTTAAAGTGCTACATTTTACAATGCTCAATCATAACTGGCACATTCATAACACATATACAAATTATAATTACAATCAAATGAATACTAGCCGGGACATAGCTACCATCAATACTATTATTAATATATAGTATATTAGTGTTTGGTCAGCACTGTGAACTGATGAAAAACAGATGCTGTTAATCTCTGTTTTCCCCTAATCACTGATAGAACAGTAGTCATTAAACTGAATGCACTCAAGCCATTAAGAACATATCAGAGCCTTTACATTAACTAGCTGTCAAATTCTAACATGCCTGTAGTCCATTGAGAAGACATAAATTAACATAACAATAAAGATCAAGTCGATAAACAATAGGAATTCCAGCAGCAAGTCTATCTTGGCATACTTGCACTTGCTAAATCTGAAAGATAGCATTAAAGGTCATTGTCATGGCCTTTTGTGCCACCAATGCATGCACAGCACTGTTGTGGAGAATGTGAGGACATCCCTAAAGAACCAGCATAGTTGTACGTACCTCAAAATTCCCTTCTTCCCTCTTCTTACTAATATCATTAGTTTATGGCCTCAAAAGTTAAACCTAAAAATGGATATCAGTTAGTAAATTGGAAAGCGTGTAAAGCTTGCACATACAATTAACCCTTTCACTGTGGACCTTAGAAATGTGGCATACTCATACAGTCCTAGTGCAGTGAAAAGGTTAATTCAAGAGATTAATGTAACCTGAATACAAAAAGAGACTGAGACCAGATTCAATGGCCTTCATATAAATGAGTAAAGTAAGGCTTTGGTCTGGGACTTGCCTAGTATGATCCAATGCCAGAGAACAAAAGAAATAACATTTGGGGCCTCATTACGAGGTATGCCGGTAGCCATGCCGCTATTGCTGCCGGCAAAACCGCATCCGTGTCCATGTCTTCGGAATGAGGACTTACCGGACCATTCCGAGTTCGGATGGCCCGGTAATTCCTCACTCGAGGACACGGACACGGTTCATCCCCATGCCCATTTCAGCCCCCATAGGGCTGAATGGGAATGGGAGAGGGAGTAAACAACGGGCCATTACGAGATGGCCCGTTGTTTGCTCCCTCTTCCCCTCGCGGGACCCGGTATGCACGCCTGGTTTTCCCAGGTGTGCTTAACGTGTCTAGCGAGGGGACCTCGTAATCTGGCGGAACGGGTTGAACGGCGCGCAGCCTTTTACGGCGCCGTTTAACCCGTTCCGCCAGGGTCGTAATGAGGCCCTTGGTCTTAAAAGGGTTAGTTTAACGTGAAATACCTTTGGCTCACCAGATATTTTGGACTACAACTGCCATCAATCCTAACCAATATAATCAATAGCCAGATATCATGGGAACTTTAGTCTTAAACTTCTGTAGAGCCTAATTTTGCAGTCCCCTGATGTATCACATGTTGGAAGAGATTTCTCTACTTTCCTTAAAACGGGAACCCTCCATACAAGTTAATTTTCCATCCTTCCGGAAGGGCCTTGTCCTCTATTTACTTTCCCTATAACAACTGTGGCCCCTTAGCCCTCAAGCAAATTGCACATGGTGCCGTTTGCTCTTCAGGGGCCGAGGTTTGGTATTACAGGAGATGCCATAGGGACCGGACTGTAATAACTAATGCATGACTGTTGTTGTTTGGACACACAGTCCTTCGGGCCATTCCCTTCTTTGCTTGAAAGCAGGATCAGACTTCAAGGAGTGTGTCCTGAGCCCCTTCCATAGACTGCCCAGGGCGACTGTCAATGTGGCAAAATGACATTTTGATAGTATTAGCACAAGCATGTCATGCACACACAATGACAGAGTGGCAGGGACAAATAATAACCATGCCAGCCTATCCGAAGCTTGAAGCAAATATATGAGGGGAACAGGGGACACCCATCCAAAGTTGTTGCCGTCTCTTTTGTGAATTATGATGCCCTGTTAAAATTCGCATGATTGCATAGAGACCCCAGTAAGAAGGTTATTTAGGAAAATAAACTATTAACAGTCTAGGAGAATGTTTACATTATCATAGCACATAGCTTCATAGCACTTCACCTGCTGCTCTCCATGAGCACCACAGGACCTATCCCATCCCCCTCTCACCCTCTGCACTCGCACGTTCTGAACACTCACAAGTCATAGTAGGTTTGTCTTCCCCTCCCCTTTGTCTCTTCTTACTTTGTATTTATTTTACCATTGTTGTAATTAACATTGTCTATCATCCCTTGTCCCCTTCCTGTTGCCCTGTGTGGGTGTTTTGAAACAGTATTTGCTTCCTGTATAAGTACCTAACAAGTGAACAATAAATAAATAAATAAATAAATAAATACAACATTTGCATTGGCATTGTCAAAGTCCCTGAGACATGAAGTGATCTACCTATTTCGATAATATTGACTAGTTGTTGAAAATAATGATAACCAACACAATCCGGCATTCTCAATCATTAGGTATTAGTTTGGGGTCAAGATGTTTCAGTCTTTCGTCCTAATTTAATGATATTTCCTTATAATGTGCACAATTCAGTGGGCCATTCCCTTTGTTAGATCTTTCAATTACACTTGTGTAACCCTCATTGAGGGCATAAAGCAACAATCTGCAATATGAGAATTCTAGGCTTAGGGACATAGCTCATTTTGTACATTTTAAAGAATTGCTTAATGAGGCCATATGCTACTTCTACTTATCCCAAACTGAGCGACCAGATATTCATTTAATTTCATCATTTGTATAGCTCCTTTCACCATAGGTATGGCCCCAACGCACTGTAGGTTGAAGGCCCATGGAAGGACCATTGTACGAAATATGGGAAAGTTGAGAGGTGCTGGTATACGTGTGTGCTTAATGGCCATGTAAAGGTTATGAAGACGTGGTCGAGTCGCTGCTATCCACCCATGGCTAATTGGCATGTGGATGGGTGGAGAGATGTATACTAGGGAAATAACTGGGAGGGCAGTGTGTAAGAGGATAGTCAATAATGTGTGCAGCTACAGTTCGAATTGTTGCCGTGAAAGGTAGCTACATTCTTATGGCAGCAGTGTTGTGCAAAGTGTCAATCGAGTTGTATGTGAAAGCAGATAAGTGCAGGAGGGTGGCCGCGCCTTGGGCTAGATCCAAAGCGTGGATAACATGCATTGGTTATAATCAAGTGACAGCCTATAATAGCTACATTCGGAAAAATTCTAAAGCGACTGGGTTGAGAAATTGTAGTGGTTGTAGTGGATGCATTCTGTATGCATTCAGCTGTAATGAAGTGGCTACATTCAGGACCCCACTTAACCGTAAAGCCAGCATTCTGAAAACACCTGCATTCCATGATGTAGCACACATTCTACAATCTCCTAAAAATCATAACTTGGTCCCCCTCATGGACTCAGCTAAGTACTGCACCCTGGTCGACTGCACAGCCTTTCCAAGTGCTATACAAGGCTATCACCAGAGAATTCCGCTAAGTGGAAAAACACTGCCCACTCTCAGTATCAAACTAAGTGCAATAAATTGCCCATCCTCAGTGTTCATCCAAGTGTGATAGGCTGCTTACTCTCAAGCCCATTCCTCTCAAGCCCGTCCAACTTCAATAGACCCACGCCCATAAAACAGTTTGGTGCATAGAGAAAGCCCATCCTCAAAAATGCATTAAAGAGTGATACATTGCCCGCCCTAAATAATCTAAATGCAGCACATAGTTCACCCCCAAATCCATACAGGTGCAACACATTTCCTGCCTCAAGCATCAATCTAGGTGCAATGTACTGCCCACCCTCAGTTTTCATCTAAGTGCGATATGCTGCCCACTCTGAACTCCTTCCAACTGCAATACATTACCCCCATCGAGCAGTTCAAGTGCAAAGACAATGCCCACCTTTAAATGAATTAAAGGGTAATACATTGCCCACCCCTAAACCACCCAAATGTGACTTATAGTCCACCCCCAAATCCATCTAGGTGAACACATTGCCCACCCTCAAGAAGTCGTCCAAGTGCAACATGTTGCCAACCTTTGAATCAGAGCAATACCTGACCCACTTACGGGGATCTTACAAGTGTGGAATGCTGGATGCCCCTCATGCTCCTCCGGGTGCCATACCCTGGGTATCTCGATGGACGGGGGAGCAATGGCCCAGTGGAGAGATTGCGTAAGAGGCCGGGTGCAGGGCCCAGAGGAAGATAAAGGAGTGAAGTAAGGTGACTAAATGGAGAAGCAGTGGCGCGGGGGCTTTTGCTGCTGCAGGCTAGTGCATGTGGGTGAGTGTTGGTGACAAGTTTTAGGTCACGGGAGGGGGAGAGCCAGGTTTTAAGGGCCTTCTTGAAAGAGAGGTGGTCCTCTATGAGACAGCGGGTGAGGGAAAGGGAGTTCCAGAGGGTGGGGCTAGGATGGAGAAGGAGAAGCCTCATAGTCTGGAGAAATTGAAAGCAGGTTCAAAAAGGAGGTGTGCAGAAGCTGATCTTCTGACTTGGTTGGGGCAGTACGGTGTGAGTTTGTTTTCGAGGAACTCAGGGTCTTTCTTGTGTACGGCACGATGGGTAATGCACATTGCTTTAAAAGAGGCCCGGTGGCTGATAGGCAGCCGATTGAGCACCCTGAGAGCAGGGGAGATGTATTGTCTGGGGAAAGTACAAGGAGGAGCCTGGCTGCAGAGTTTTGGATCCATTGGAACTTTATGAGTTGAAAGGCCTGGGTGTATGGATAGAGAGAATTTGCATAGTCTAGGATGATGGCATGATTGCTGAGAGTTGACAGGCCCTGGGAATGATGTGAAAGGGTAGAGAATGGTGATTTGGGAGCGGTCAGATAGGAAAGAGGAGATCCATTTTAGGGCAGAGTCCATGATGCCTAGGGAGAACAGTCAGTTCGTAAGAGTGGTGTGGTTGATCATGTCCAAAGCTGCCGAGAGGTCAAGGAGGATGAGTGCAGCACAGCTTTCAGAGTCTCCTGTTCTTTTCAGGTCATCCCAGATTGAGACAAGGGAGGATTTAGTTCCATGAAGGGATCTGAAACCTGACTGGACAGTGTCTAAAAGGGCCTGGGATTCTGTGAAAAGGCTAAGCTGGGAATATGCTGTGCGATCCAGGAGTTTGACGATGTAGCAATTGTTAGATATGGGGCGGTAATTGGAGGGGAGAAGGAGTTCAAGAAAGGGCTTTTTTAATAGAGGTTTAACGTGCGAGGTGTTGTCCGGGAGAATGCCTGATGTCAGTGAAAGGTTGATTATAGATCTGGCGAGGCTGCCTGCGCATGTGGAAGAGAGAATGTTCTTGAGGAGAGGGAGGGGCTAGAGTCTACAGGGGATGCTGAGGGGAGGCTATTTGAAAGGCACCTTAGGAATTCGGGGTGGGAGATGGCAGAGAAGGAGTGGAACAGGGAGCTTGGTGGGGTAGAGGTGTGTAGGGAGAGGTGGGAGAGCGAGAGTGGGTGGAAGGTTGCTAGTTTATTGTAGATGGATGGTTTCTTTCAATGGCTATGTTGTAGTAGTGGTCTGACAGGGCATTGCAGAGTGCTTGGGAGATGGCGAGGAGGTGTTTCGCAGAGAGGGAGCTTGAACTCTCTGATAATCTTTACAGAGGTTGTTGGTGTTGGAGATGCAGGTGCTATGGAATTATTTTTTGGCTCTCCTGATTTCCATCCTGTAGGCCATGCTTTGTCTAGAAAGGGTGGCATTGTTCTGTGAGGAAGGGCTGGCCCGCCAGAGCCTTCCAGGTGGTGATTGAGGGTTTTGAGGGATTTGAGGAAGGGGGGAACCACCTGGGAGAAAGGTTTGTACAGTGGTAGGCAGACCTAGTCGGAGTGAGGGGGTGAGGGCATCAGAAAGAAAATGGTTGAATTGGTCAGGAGAGAGGGTTCCTCCTTTGAGGGAGAGTGAGCGAAGAGAGGAGAGTAGGGAACTGGACAAGTTCTGGGAGATAATGACCTTGCTCCTGAGGGGAAACCAGGAGGAGAAGGCAGTGGGGGTGGAGGGATGTGGGATGGAGGAGGGGTGGGTGTTAGGAGTGAGAAAAAGATAGCAGAGTGATCCGTCCAGGTTAGGGGGTTGGGTGAGTGGGGAGGAGATTAGAGTGGTGTAGGTGAACACAGCATAAAGGGTGTTGCCTGCTATGTGGGCATGCCCCGATATGAGTTGTGATAAGTTGAGGGCTTCCAAGTTATCAATGAGATGACGAATCATGGGGTTGGAGGGGTTGTCGAACCAGATATTCAGATCACATAGTAGGGTGAGTGAGGGGTGTGAGATCATGATGGCTGCTATGGAGTCGCTAAGAGAACCTGTGAAAGTTCAGTTATAGCCCAAGGGCCTGCAAAGGAGGAGGAAGGAGTAGGAGAAAGAGGGTGAGAGTTAGAACTTGTCAAGCAGGGATTCACAATCGTCACTGCATGGTTGTTTCTCAGAGTGTAGGGGTGTGAGGTGAGGTTTGTGGAGGATGGCTATTCCCCCTGTACTGCTGGGTCTGTTGTACACGATCAGGGAGTAACCAGGGGGGGAAGTCCTCATGTTCAGTTGGAGGAAGGTTGTCAGAGAAACAGGTTTCGGCAATGAAGAGGATGTCTGGGTTTTCGTCAGCGATAAGGTAGATATTATGTGTCTGTTTCTAGCGACAAATTTGGCATTGATGAGTATGCAAGAGAGGGGGGTGAGGTGGGAGTCCAAAGAAAGAGGGGTTGAAAGCAGTGAAAAGGACAATATGAAGGAGAAGTGTTAGGGGGAGAAGGTGATAACGAGAGCACAGGGACTTGAAGTTACAGGGAGAGAGGGGAGCCAGAGGCTAGTGAAGTTGCCAGAAGAGTGGAAGAGAGGATGGATAGGGTTGGGAGGTGGGGGGATGGAGTGGCGGTGTAGGTTAGTGTGATGGAATGCGATCGTGGGCAGAGGGAGGAGGACAGAGGAGAAGTGTGTCTGTGGGTAGCAGGGCTTCTAGGGCGAAGTGAGGGTGGCAGAGGGGTATGAGTTAGGGTTGGAGGGGCTGCTGAGAGGGCCAGCATCGCCAGGGTTGCACGGGCTGTCCTCAGGGATGGGAAAGATGAGTGAGAGACAGAGGGGGGAGGAGGCAAGAGGACTGCTGCAAGGTGGGAGTTTGGAACGGGAGTTGGATAGGAGGGTGTGTGTGCTAGGGGGGATTGGGTTGGTGTCAAGGCGGGATGGTGGTTTGTGGTGGGTCGGCAGTGGAGGGAGAAGGTGAGGCCGGACAGGGGGGAGGTGTGGTTTGTGGTATGCCAGAGAGCTCCTCTAGCCTTGGAGCTGTTGGGCATGGTGGAGGAGTGGTTAAGGGTTCAGGGGACTGGGGGGCTGTTTCTTCAAATACTAAGACCAGAGAGGGCAGGTGGCGGTGCCTGAAAACACACATTCAAAGGCTGCACCGGGCCTACAGATCAAATATGAGCAGTGCCTGAAACACAGTTAAGTTCAAAGTGTAAACAGGGCGTAAAATGCAGCAACAATCTAATATGCATAGTCTAGGAACACAGTTAGATTCAAAACGTGCACAGGGCCTAAAATGCAGCAACTGTCTAATATGGACAGTCTCAACTACTCCAATAGTTTAGAGCTGATCATGTACAAATGCTGCTCTGCTTGCTCAGTATTTCTTGATATTGGAGTGGCTGTAAGGAACACCATTGGAGTTCAAGGAGATGCAGAGCTTAATTTAAATGAATAATGAAAGGAAGCAAATACCCCAGGGATCACCATATGCCTGCTAACCATCACACTGCATTGTTGTCAGAAAACCCTGTATAGCTTTTTAATTTAAGGACCCAGCTCTTCAAATACTGTCTAAATTCACGAAATGCTGAAGTGATAGGAATGATAATGATGTGCTATTTATTAATCCAAAGCGCAAATTTACATACAATATCATCCAACCGAAATTGATACTTATTTATCGACCTCGGAAGGATGAAGTGCTGAGTTGGCCTTGTTGGGATTCGAACCTGCGACCTACAAATCATGCTCAGATTGCAGCAGCAAGCGCTCAACCCGCTGAGCTATCTTACCAGCATAGGAAGCTGGTTCCAAAATGCTGGCCTCCTCCCTTAAAAGCAGTGCACACCACAGGTTGAAGAGGTCCAATTACGAACTCACAAGGTGGTATTATTGAATGATTACAAACCTCTGGAATGAGTATACGATAAATGAAAACAAAAAAGAGACTGGAGCCTCTGCAAAAAGTGGATTGCCACCTTTTAATCCAAATTAGTAAATTCATGCATCAGTGATATTAAGAATCTTCGCCGCTGCGTTTGTCCTATTTCACCAACACCTCATGGTTCCCCCTTTGTTCTGATGACTTAAGTATCTAACTGATCCATATCTTGGTCAGCTGAGGAAAAACATATCATCATGCCTGCCATTGAATTTATCTGCGTTTGACATTGCTCTGGTACTGCCATGTGTGAATCACAGCAGTGGACTACACCATGCATCCTCTAATCCCAACATCAGATCTCCTCGCTGCTAGACTTATTAAAAATACGTGTCCAGTTATCTGGCTTTTATTTTTAAGTGCTGTTGATGAAGTCGTTGTTTGTGTCCAACATATGCATGAGTGATCAGATCAGGCAGCCTGTCAGTGGAGAAATAGCAATGCGACTTTTTTTCACATACTTGTAATCAGCATTATGCATTTCGGGTCATTAAAGCTTGCATTCTGCCATTTGTACTACAAGTGAGAAATAAATACCCTGGTCTATACTTAACCTCACTACCATCTGCATAAGGGTTTACACACATTTTGCAGGCCCTTATCAACACTATAAGCACAGATGTTGGGTGTAGAGAATTTTAGACTGAGAAAAAAGGGTAACCTGGTTAAGATTTATGGCATCTAGTGTAGTAAACCCATGCAGGGATTTCAGGATGACTGTAATATTGACATAAAGTAAGCCAGGAAAACAGAAATGAGTGAGTACATCATGGTTGCAGATGTTCCGAAGTGAATTCCTACTGCTGTGTAAAGCCAGACAGATGGTCCTACCTTTTAACAATGGACACATTTCAACATGAAACATAACGTAATGGGCAGTAAAAGCACAGGCATGAGCTGAGGACCAAATTAGACTGAAGTCACAAAGAGCTTCTGCACTTTGTTCATAATTTGGAGAAAATAAACCTCTCTGCTAGCTTTCAAATTCAAGGGTTTAAATGTGTAACACGTTGGCACGCATTAATTCCTTCATGATGTGAACGATTATGCCTTTTCCATCAAGGCAGCTGTACAGGGTCATCACAAATTGGGCGGTAACCCTTAAATGCAGCGGTAACGCTATTACTGCTGCATTTAAGCGTCTGCCAAAACACGGGTTCGGTAGTATTTACCCCCAGCTCTGGGGAATTTCCAGATTTTTGATGCTATTACCGCGCAGTAATACCGCCGACAGTACTCCCGCTAAAAATTCCCCATTGGGTCCAATGGGGAATGGGGAATTACTGAATGGGCCCAATGGGGAATGGGGAAGTACCGTTCCGCCAAACCCGTGATCCGGTACTAATAGCGTAGGACTGGTTGGCGGTAGCGCTATTAGCACGAGCGGTATCCCAACGGGAATACAGCCAGGATAGCGGCCAACACGTGATGAGACCATAGTATTTCCATGTTCTGATTGGATGCCTGCAAACATTAGTTAGGGTTAGTTGTCACTGGCATGCGTGGGAAGCTCTATGCGGAAGGCCTGAAGGAGAACGCAAGGAGCAGGAACTAAAATATACACCGGAGGAGCAGGGAGAGAGACGAACCCTAACAGCCGCCATGTTTCATTTACTCTTCAGGAGTATAGGGAATACAAAAGTACTATTGATTACAAAGAAGAATTGGAACTGCTGCTGCTGTAAAGGGCCTTCGCAGGGATTCCCGGCATGGGGCACCGCAAGGCATGAAAATGTTGGGAAGCTCTGTGTTTTGATGCCTTACACTAAATCACGTGGTCAATGACCAACATCCTTCGGAAGGTGGGATGCCTGTCCAAGCAGTGGTTGCTTCACTCCATCCAACAGATTTTCAGTCAATGATCAAACGATCTTGTCAATATTTTTCCCAAACTTATTGAAGTATTCAAAGAAGTTGCCGCCCAAAATGTAAACTTCTTGGGATGGAAACCAGCCCATGGTAAACACCATTGTCTCAACCACCACGAGAAGAGCAGCACACCTGCTATTATTCATAAGGGTTCAACATCTTTCGACACACCAATGAATGGCCTGGGCTGAATTTGTAGACATATTGCACATTTTGCATGGAAGTTGGGATGTTCCTAGCACTGAATCATATTGATTCAATTAAGTGGCTATGGCGTCAGCGTTGACCATCGATGGAGAACAGGGCCATTGGCCAATGTGAAGCCCTAGTGGCTTTAGCAGTGACCTTTGGGTGATGTTTAATCATCACCTACAAAGGCAACAATATTTGGATAAAGGTACAGAGGAAGAAATGGGATGTAAGGATGGATACATACAGCCTGAGAATTGGTTGACATTTCAGCCATCCGTTGACTTCCATGGCCAGCCTAATCCCTATCGCCCTTCCCATCCACTTCCCGCCCCTCTGTGCCCAAAACACATCCACACTGTATCAATTTGAGATAGCTCCATCACAAAGAAGCATCAAACTAGGCGATTACCTGGGGTTGCAATTATTTGTTTAAGCAATCCCCTGAAATGGCTTAAATGCATTTGCAAATGAGCTCCTGGTGTGATAAAATGTCTCAATCAAGGGTGTCTTTAGCACTTGATTTTTAAGCATTAAGTGTGCACTTGCATCTGTTCCTTGTATTGGATTCCTGTTCAAAACAAGCATTGGCAAAGCCGATAGTTTTGATGCTTTTATAGACACTTGATATGCATTTGCCTGGCACTGCCATCATATCCCCAGATATTCACATCTTTGGCAGTGGTCGCCATTTTATGACCAGGTAGTACCCTTGCAGTAGTGCCCAGCAATTGCCTACCTCATACCTGCAAAAACCCACAACTGTTGGTTTTGCCAGTGCTTGTTTCTCTTTGTTTTCAATTTATTTCTGATTTTGCCGATATGGTTTCTAGTCCACTTCTTGAACGTAATGAACCCACCAAAATGTGTCACACAAACCAAGCACCCAATCACCAGTTATTCCTGCCAACATCAATCCCTACTGCCTCACCTTGCCAATTCCTTAAAATTGCATGCAGGCAAGGGGTTCGATCTTGCTAAAACTCAGGCACACACCTCAAGCAAGGCTTAACCTCACCTACACACAAGCAATAGCTGTGGCCTTTCTATCACTTGCAACCAACCACAACTCAAACACACAAGACAATCACAACTTAAACTCCCTTACTCATTGGTAGGTCTAGACGAACTCCCCAAAAGTTGACCCACAGAAGCAGATGAATATGTTATTTATTGATCTATTGTGTTTCTGCAATACAACCATATATAATTATATTTTCGAATTTGTACACAAGCAGTATTAAGGTCAATAATTTGATTATAATTAAGTCACGTTTTAACCCTTATATTGAATTAATTAATTATGCAATTCTGCAATATCATTTGTCTTTCATGTTGTTGTTTAAAATTGCTACGTGTTCGACTACATGTTTGACTTATTTTCTTCCCCATATTCTTCTCTTTCCTTTCTTTTTCTTCTTTTTCTATTCACATATTTATTTATTTAGTTCACTTTAGTTCAACTTGACCTAGGTCAATTTGACTGAACTTAAATGTAATTGATAATACTCATCAATTGTTCCGTTGATTTGATTTGTATTCGTACTTGTATTCGTATTTGTATTGATTTTCTCTATTTGTGTAAAGTTCTAAATGAAATAAATCACAATAAAGAATTATTATAATATAAATAGTTATCCGCAACATTTACTATCTAATCAAAATCCGAGTACACAAGGTTGATAATACAGCTTTACAACTTCTTCCCATGGTGTCCTCACTCCTAAAATAATGGAGATGTTTCTACTACCACCCATTATCCTTGCCAAAACTCTTCAGACATTAAAATAGTGATTTCATTCACAAATCTCCCTAAAACGGACTATGTTATTCCCACTCTTTACAATGGATGAAAAGATGTTTTGGCATTTGCACCTGTTCCAATTTTTTTACCATCTCTACACAATTGTTCTTTTCTGGGAAATCCCTGTGCACCCACTAACACCTCCAGTATTTCCAATCTATTGAACCGCATCAACGTAAGAAAACCTCCCTTTATGACATTAGGCGTTTTTTATTATTATTATTATTGTGATTATTATTATTGTGTTTACTGAGCATGGACCGAGCTTCGGGAAAGCAACAGAGTGCATTACAAATCATGAGAGAGAAAGTCATGGTGAGTGAAGGAGAGATACAATGGTGCAGGGAGCTAACAATGGGGTAGGGGGACGGTGAGCAATTTGGCAGCAAGGCACCTTAAAGCAATCAGGGGAGGAAAAAGTGGGGTCTGGATCATCCAATCTTAGGTTAGGTGGGGAGTGGAGGATGTGTGGACCTAGGTGCTAGGGAGGAGCCATTCCTTATAGAGAAGGGTGTTGAGGGCCTTCCTGAAATGTAGAACCGAGTGGATATGTCTGGTGTTGACGGGGTGGAGGTTTCAGAGCCTAGAGGCTTTGACAGAGAAGGCCTGTCTTCTGGGTCTTTTCCTTACTGCAGCGGTGAAGTTGAGGGTATTACTTTAATGTATGGTTGAGTTTGAAGTAACTCAGGGGGAAAACCCTCACATATTCAAAGGTTTCTCTTGTTGAAGCATTCACACTTCAAATACCAGTTCACAATCAAGGATTTCTTCTTTATCTCTTTTAAAATGAGGGACTTGGAAACTGACCAGCCAATATTCATGCCAAGAATGGAGACAGACCATTAATTTTCTTCTTTAAACATGGTCAACTCTTTACTAGCACCAAAAAGTCACTACTTGACATGGGATAGCCATTAAAGTATCATCAGACCCTTGTCTAATGTTTACATAGAATATGAACTTCCAGAGCCTGCTTAAAGTAAAATAAGAGGTCAGTCCCAATTCGGAGCATATAAGTTGAACTGCGATCCCCTTACCAAGGCCCACAACCTTTGCCGCATTTGGCAATCTAAATGATCCTGCCACTCTTATCAAATTAATACGGTAAACATCAAGACCATACAGTATCACAGGTATCTAGTTTGTAGACCTCCGTTAATGGTAATAGTGAATACACCCTGTACTTCTTGTTAAAGCTTGCCAAGATAGGCATCAGAAAAGTGATTTTCAGTGTACCTTGGTCTAAACACTTTGTTGCCATTTTGGACGCTTGAAAATAAATGCCCAAATAAGTGACAATTTCAAGACGATTATGATTCATTTTCAATACAAAATTCAATGCCCCCTCTCTGTTTTAAAAAACATCCCTTAGTTTTTTAAAAGTTTATTTCTAAATCCAAGTCAGTCAAAAATGTATGAAGATCATCCAAGATGCTTTGCAGTCCAAAGAATGTAACATTCAAGAGGACGATGTCGTCAACCTATGTCAAATAATGGATATGCTGAAGACCTATTCTTGGCAGGAAATAATGAGCCTGTACAAGCAGTCCCCATGATCAGCAAAATAGACAGAAATGTAGTGGTACAAAAATGCACCCCTGTTTTATGCCCTTATGCCTCTCAATTGTAGACAAGAGGAATCCACTTGTATCCAGCTAAATCCTTACTTGGTATTAGAATGGAGCAGGATTAGCAAATTCAGCCAATCTTGGTCAATCCCCCATTTTTTAATGTATTTTTAAGCAGTTCACCGTACTAAATCCTGCTGTACAGCTAGTATAGGCCACAAGTAATGGGGATTCCCAACAGACGTCTCCTTTTTTAACAAAACAATCAGATGCAAAGTATTTAGAGAGGTAGACATACCTTTTCGAAAGCCAGTCTGGGCTGACGGGAGGATATCTTTTGCTGTCTTCCCAACTATTTAACTCCTTCTAGAGAAGCATTGCAAAGACTTTATTCATAGAGGCAAGAACGGCGACCTGACGGTAGTTTGAAGGATCTTTAGTATATCCCTTTTATCAGCAGTGCCCCAGTACAGGATGACCTCTGGACCAAGAGTCAATAATATTATCCAACTGATTTTTGTCTTTTTTTAGGACTGTATCGGCAAGATAATCAGGCTTGTAGCCTTTACAGATTTAAGGGATTTCATTGCCGATCTGATTTCACTGGTAGCAAACGTCCAAATGTTATCCCTTGTAATGAACACCCTAGGACCGGGCTGTACGAATAGAACAAATGCTAATCTAATAACTTCATCACATTCCTTTTCAGCAAGTGGATTTCATTGCTCTCAACCTATGTTAATAATAAAAACTGCCAAGACGTCTCTGTCACTTCTTTGAGCCTAGACCATCAAAATAGTACCCACTGTCGATACCCCCCTCCCAACCTATAGTCCTTACGTCGATTCTTATAATTGTGTTTAGTTTTCCTCCTGTGAACCAACCATTCCACCTCAAAGTATCAATGTCCATCCCTCCCAAACTGTCTTGGATCTTGTCTAAGCAGCTTCTTTTGGTTAGCTATTTCATGATCAAAGGGAGTGACATCCCTTCTTGGGGAGTAAGAAGATACAGGAGCAGCTGCAAATTGCCTGAGCTAGTCCAGCCACGAGAGAAGAGAAGGAATCAGGGTTAAACCTTACTGGGGTAAAATTTAGATCCCAACAATCACCATCAAACATTGAGGCTAAATATAAATGTAGTCTACTCATGTTTTTAAAAGAATACCAAAGATGCTTTCCCCTTACTTGAGATTCCAACTCACCAACTAAGAAATTTCCAGGCGGCAGCCCAGCAACCATCTCGAACAAAAAGAAGGGCAAAGCGTGATCACTTGTCTTAATGGTATTATAGCAAAATTCTTAGTTCTAATAAAAAGAGATTCATACACAAAGCAACACGTACCCTCAGAGAATCTAGTAGAGGCCCGTGGAATGTGCCCAGAGGCATGGTCATTGGCCAGAATCAGGCACTAGGGGTCTCATAAGATTTCCCATTCTCCTGCTTTTAGTTTGCTTTTGAAGGTAACATTAGAGCATCACCTACCAAATGGCCCTTCAAATCCTACGATTCCCCAAATAATTAGGGTTTCGGAGGACATTTGGCATTAATATCACACTTTAATAGATTCCCCTCAAACATGGTATCAATATTACACATCTTGACTCTATATATATATGATATGATAGGTTATTTTTAACGCGCTTAATACCCAGAGGTTTCTAAGAGCGGACCAGGGGATCGAACCTGTGGTGCTCCGTGTCATCTTCCTCCCAAGGCGAGCATGTTGCCACTGAGCTATCCTCCCGAGACAAGAAGGTCCCCAAGAGAACATTAGAAAATATAAAGCAGAAAATCTGTTAGTTTGTTCCTTATACAATTCCACACTGTTCCACCAATCTGCACCGAATTTTGCATAGTTACCTGTTAGTACCCTCTGGACATTACAGACTACATGATATTTGCACACCCTACCCAATTCCCCGGATTTCAGCCCTTTCACTCATGAGACGGTTGCCGAAATTGACGAAACATCAATGTGGTTGTCGAAGGAACGGACAAAGCTCATTTTAAGCGTCTTGACGCGAGGAACAAAATTCAAAGGTCCCTAACCATATTTCATGGCCCTAGGATGCACCGTTTCTGAGATAATTGCACCACAATGCACTTCACCACACCAGGGTGAGGTGACAGGTGGGGAGAACACACAGAAGGTTCCAGTATGCTACAGCACACCAACTCTCCCCTCCCCTCTATGTCTGCAACGGGGTATGTCAGCCAGCTACGCGCTCCCATTCTCAATGCAGTTTACTTAAGACTGCAAAGCACTACAAGCGATAAGCGACTCGGAACAGTAACTTAAAGGATCAGGATCATTGATTTTCAACAATTGATGAGAGTCTTATCATGTCTGTCTACAGAACCTGTGCAGAGTATGGATACTTTTTGCAAGTTTCAAACCTTTTAAAGATGTCAGATCTAATGCTAACTGTATCATGTCTATCAGGTAGGTCATATATATTTATATTTAAAACATTGCCCAAGGCCATAGTCTCAAAGAACACAAGAGAGACAGCTAAGAGGTTCACACTCAAAAGAAAGGGTTCAGAAGTAGATTCAGAAAATGTGGATTTTCGCTAAAACCAGCAGACCTTCCCTCTCCAGGCTGTCCTTTTATTCCCTTTTCAGCAGGTTTCAATAATGTTGAAGCACTGTCAAAATGGGGTTGCTATGTAAACCAGACTTCCTGCAAATCTATAATGTCATGAGCCAAAAAATAATCTTAAACCCTTCCTCCACCCAAAAGAAAACTCCAGTGGCCCCTAGTGTACGAAGTGAGACATTTAAGAGTGTTTTCCTTTCATCAGGGACATTTTAAAGCTTGAGGATGGAATACTCCAGCTTGCCAATGCCTTTCTGCTTTGATAGGCTCAACACAATCCTTTCCTGTACACTCAACTGTTCTTTCTGTGTTACCATCAGAAGGGCAAATTATTTTCAAATTGCACTTTTGAAAGTGGTGCCACTCGAGGCTTCTCCTTTACAACTCTCATGGTTCCTCCGATCAATCCAAAGGGCCCTCACATTGCTTGGGTGCTGTACTGGGGTCAACAAGTGTCAAAACCTAAGCTTGGGAGGAATGGTAAATGTTCTGTAAGCATAATTGCCCCAAAAGTAAAGGAAAGCCGTGTAGTATTCAGTTACAAAAGGTCAGGAAATTTAACTAAAAGAACATCCTCCATCATGATTACTCTTAGGTGTAGAATAATCTTGAAAAGATCCATCAAACGAGAGCTGTTCAGCAGTGCCGAATGTAGCTATGGAAACACGTGTGTCAGAAAGATTGTTGTCGAACCAGAGGACCACATAGTAACTACATAGTAACCGCACCCTCAAACAACACATTTTAAACTGCCCGTTCTAAGAAGGATGAGGAAGACCATTGGTCCACCTGCAGAAGCAGGTTCGGATCAGACCCATGAGCAGAAATCAGCCCTTGTCTTGTAGAAGTGCCGGCCAACCCCCTCATTTTGTCCTTTAAACATGACATACAAGGCCAAATAAGAGTGACCTCCGATGGCCCTTTAGAGGGTAGATCTTCACTACTCCAAAACATTTCTATTCCTCCACTTTGCCTGATCCCACATCGCCGGGATCAATTTTATTTTTCTAGGGTTTCTTCCTCATATTTATTTTCCCTTCATAGATCTCTGGCTTTAGGTCGGCAAGACCCTTTTCGTTTATGATTAACCATATATAGGACAGAGTTAGGGTCGTACAGCTGTCCTACCAAAGGTTTGCACGATTTCTTTTGATCCACTTATTGGCCACTGCCTTTTTCTTTCCCTTGGGCCTCTCAAAATCACACTTGATGGCAAGCAGAGAAAGAACTGACTTTTGGATGGGAAAGTCATATGAAGAAGCAAGATGTTATGTTATGTTAAAGGTACTTATATAGCGCACCGTCACCAACGGAATTGGTGCCCAGGCGCTCTGGCGGATTTGTAAACAAGAGGAGGGCGGGAAGGGTTAATCGGCTGTAGCGGGAGTAGGAGAGTGGGAGAGGTGGTGTGCTGTTGGCGGCTTCAGCTCGGTATACACGAGTGCTAGGCTTTGGTGCAGGTATCGGAACGGGCGAGACCTTATGTGCTGTAGGTGCTGTTTATGTGTTGTTGATGCGGTGTGGAAAAGTGCGTGCGGATTGCTGGGAGAGAAATGGTTGTGTGAGTTTTAGGTCGGTTGAGTGTGGAGAGATTTGGAGGTTGGGTTAGTGGGGTCTGTATCCTGAATCTGATACTTCTGGTTCTGTTTGAGCTGTATCCCTGCGGGTGGGGTTGCTGCTGATTCCTTGTAGGCCGTCTTGCTGTGGTGTGTGAAGGTGCAGCGCCGATCCAGCTGTAGAATTCTGTTTAAATTATGGCGCCTCGCCTTGAATTATAGTGATTCATTGATCCTCAGGCTCTTTTAAAAGTGATGTTGCGCAGGCTTCCAGGGAATATGGACACATCTAGGTGCCAGAGCCAACTATATAGGACTTGTTGTTACATTTGGCTCGCAAATGATCACACCTCTATCATAAATGGCTTCCAGTAGAATACCATGATGTTTCACCTCTTCATTAAGTTGATTGTGTAGCTTCACAAAAGTAATAAGAATGAAGCTTGCACTAAGGGAGAAAAGTGAAGTTGGGAGTGACTTAAAGATGATTTTCCCTTTTCTCCATCAAGTTCAAAGGAGTTAAACCTCCTACTTGCAGACTCACATTCTTAATCAAAGGAGTAACTTCTAGTTCCCTTGCCGGCCCTCAACAAGTGGCTTGTTGCCCACAACAGTTTTGAAATATGAAGTGATGTTTCCCTGTTGCAACATAGGACAGTCATCACCACGCCTAGCCAAAGGTTTGTCCATGCGTGTGGAACTATTCAAGGTTTAGTTTAGTTGAGTTTATTACATTTATAATGCATACAATAGACCCGTAGGCAAGAAGGCGCAAGACAAGACAAAACATTAAAAGTACATGTAATAAAGAATAAACTCAGCATGGAGGACAATGATCGACTGTATAGGTAGCCGCAGTAACTCTCTCGAAACAACCATCAGGCATTAATCATCAACACATAAAAGATGAAAAGAGAGAGCACAAAGGAGAATTCCCTAGACTGATGTAGCATTTAAATAATCAGATTGCAATTTGAGGAACCTTTGAAGAGATGCTCTCCTGTCTCTTACTAGATTGAATTTCAGGTGCCTCAAAGTTCATGCTAGTTGTTCCATCGAGCTTGATCCTCAAGTTAGAAGTAGTAGCTTCCGTAGGCATATGTCCCAGGAAAAGAGGTGCTTCTAGTCCATCTTATAGAAAAGAAACAAACCTTCAGAAAACAAAACCCCGGATTGCCTCTCCGAAGAATGAAAGAGAGCACTTGCTTGCAATACAGGTTAACAGACCAAGAACGATCCCATGGGAAAGGGAGAGTCGGAGCCAGTAACAGAGAATTTCCTGACTGGAGCTACACAATGACTGCCTTTGTCTTGGAGGATCCAGACCATGTTGGGGGACACAGGTCTGTAGCTCCAGATGTGCCCAGACTCCCAGTCCTGCTTATGTGTGCTCCAAGCTCCATGCCACGTCAGCCCAACACCTGCAGAGAATCAAGTCTCTCCTCCGGCTCACTCTTTACAGACTGCACTCGGTAATCAGATAACCTTACTTCTCTGGCAATGGAAATATTTCAT
Source organism: Ambystoma mexicanum (assembly GCF_040938575.1). NCBI lineage: Eukaryota > Metazoa > Chordata > Amphibia > Caudata > Ambystomatidae > Ambystoma > Ambystoma mexicanum. The sequence continues at coordinate 867,048,809 of NC_090939.1, read as the reverse complement.
AAAACTCAAAGGTTCATAGCAAAGGGCCTTGTGGATGAATATGGCAGCGGAGATTCATCTCTTCTGCAAGAAAGGGATGGGTTTTTCGTGCTGACAAATCCCATACAAATATGCAGCAGGCTTCCGAGCCACACGCAATGATCTGTTGTCCAATCAGTAGCTGTATATCACCTGATGAATAACAGGTTTATTTATCAGGTTTGTGTACCAGGCGGGGTTTTACCACACAGTTATTGAGAGAGAGGACGGGTGTAGGCAGGCAACCAAGATAGATTTATATGGTTTATAGTGATTTTTTTGACAGACAAAAGCATGGAAAAAAATAAAAGTTTAGAATACATTTATTTAAAAAAAAAATTAATGGGGGGTCCGCCCAACCCCTGTTTTCTTTTTTTTTTTTTAAACTTTTATTTTTGACGGCAGAGGTTCACAAGGCACAAACTTCAAGGCAACAAGCATATAAACCAGGCATAGCATAGAACATCATAATGATTACAAAATGTAGTTCCAACAGTGGTTACAGAGCATCAACATATAAAGAAGGACACAACAGAGGTCACAATGCATGAATGGAGACTGGAGACAAGCCAGATCCGGGCGTGTTCTCACCTTGGTTGTTGAGATACGTATTAAATTCGCTCCAGATGTTCCTGGGGCGAGATTGGGTGGGCAGCATAGTCAGATATTCCTCCTCACAGTTCCGTGACCATGTGAGCATGCCCAGCCATTTCTGAGAGGCCGGTGCAGAGGAGCGCTTCCAGTTCTGGAGTATACATTTTTTGGCAATCATGCAATTTATATTTAAAAACTTTTTTGAGGGAGACTTTTTGGATGTGGCAGCACATATCCTCCCACAGTTCATCAAGTATTTCTAGGCCCAGTTCAGTCGACCATCCTTCGCGCGCCCCGAGAGCCGGAGTGGGGATAATGTCTTGTAGAATTTGATACAGTGACGAGACGAAGCCCCGTGCACCGCCCGAGTTAGCGATATATGCTATTGCCGGGTTATCTGGGGGCTCATCAGGAAAGGAGGGCCACATGGTGCGGAACGCGGTGCGGAGCCTGTAGTATTGAAGAGTCTCTAGGGGGGATCTGGTGTGCCCCTGTCTCCAAGTTTGGGGATCTATGAATTTGCCTTCGGGATAGAAGTCGGATAGCGCCCGGTACCCCAGTGCACCCCAGTGTCGGGCCAGAGCGGTATCCAGCGTGGGCTCCAGGCCAGGGAAGGCCCATACGGGAAGCCATTTGTAATATGGGGAGGGCCCACTTGTCGAGTATAGCAGACGTGACCAGGCATACAAAGTCGCAGCAATGGGATCGATGGGGGAATCAGGTGCATAGTGTTGATGTAGTATTAAGGACATTAAGTTGATACCAGCAGACATAAGCCGATCCAGTTTGACATGTGGGCGCACTGGAGAGCCAGGATACCAATGAGTAGCATGCTGGGCCTGGGCCGCGATCCAGTATAGTGCTAGGTCCAGAGCAGCAATACCACCCTGTTTGTATGAAAGTGCCATGTCGGTCCACTTCTTGCGCACTGGGCCGGAGTGCCAAAGGAATTGTGCACAAAGCGTATGCAATTTAGTGAAGTAAGCCCTTCCAGGCCATATGGGTATATTGCAAAAGGTGTATAAGAGCTTGGGGAGCAAGATCATTTTAATAAGAGACAGTCGGCCAGCAACGGACAACGGAAGAGTGCGCCATCGTGAAATTTTGGTCTCAACTGTTCGTGCTACAGCTGAGTAATTATCGGCGAGCAAGGTGGGTTTAGTGAGGGATATCTGCACCCCAAGGTATCTAACACCCTCAGGGGCCCAGCGCAGGGGATACTCGGTGGTGGACTGTAGAGTAGCTTTAGTGAGCGGGAAGATCTCCGATTTGGAATAGTTAATCGTAAATCCGGAGTGGGTGCTGACGCGGGTGATGTCTCTAAGTATGGGGTCTAGGTGGGTTGAGGGATCTCTGACGTATAGTAGGACATCGTCAGCATATAAAGATATTATTTCAGGATCGTCAACCAGTCTTATTCCTTTACGCGAGTGTCTTGCATTGACAAAGTCCGCCATTGGTTCTATCACCAAAGCGAACAGGATCGGGGAGAAAGGGCAACCCTGTCTGGTGCCTCTGAATAGCGTGAACATCTCGGATGTTAGTGAGTTAACTCGTACCCGCGCAACAGGGGAAGTGTATAATAATTTAATGAACCCTATCATGTTTGGGCCAATACCCATTGTTTCGAGGACGAGCCACATGTATTTCCAAGAGACCATATCGAAGGCCTTCTGAGCATCCAGCGTAACCGCTACAGCCTGGACGTCTTGATCTATACGGGACATAACATTAAACAATCTCCTGATGTTATGGGAGGTGGACCTGCCGGGAACAAAGCCTGCTTGGTCCTCTTGTACCAAGTGCGTCATAATGGGCAGAAAGCGATTAGCAATGAAATTAGCAAAGATCTTTGTGTCGAGGTACATGAGAGAGAGAGGTCTATAGGACCCGCACTCGTCGTCAGGTTTACCCGGTTTGAGCAGCACCGTGATGGCCGCTTCCCGCACGGAGTGCCTCATTCCAGACCTCCAACAGCCGGGGGGCCAGAATAGCTATGTGCTCTTGGTAGAAGTCCGCAGTGAGGCCGTCAGGTCCCGGCGCCTTGCCTTTAGGTAAGTCTGAGATAGCAGATACTATCTCGTCTAGCGTAAACAGGGCATCCAACTGGTCCCGGGTCTGTGGGGAAATTTCAGTAGTGGGGATCTGATCGAGGAGTTCTCGCATATGTTGCTCAGTGTGCTCTACGGGCTGAGAGTAAAGGGATCTATAGAACTCAGTAAATATATCCAGTATTTGTTGGTCTGCCCATTGAGCGTCACCATTTCGATCTTTGATGGAAGTGATCTGCGTTCGGCCCAGTTCCCCCCTCACAAGTGTCGTAAGCGTTTTCCCGGGTCTGTCTCCCTCTCCATATTTCCTGGCGGCCTGCGGCCGGCTGAAGTAATGAACTTCGCTGGTAGCTAGTGTGTTAAATACCTGGAGTTCATCCGAGATTTGGGCAAGAGTGGTGGGGTCAGTTCTGGAGGAGCAACATTGCTCCAATCTTTTCGGCTTGGCCTCAGATTGCCCAAGATCGGCTCTAATAGCTTTTAACACCCCAGCCTCCCGAGAGATACACATACCCCTAATGTAAGCCTTAAAGGCCTCCCATCTAACCGCGGCGGACATGTCCTGAAGAGAGTTAAGTTCGAAGAACGACTCAATGTCAGCTAATATCTCAGACTTAAACACAATGGGCCTCATTACACGGATGGCGGTAAACCATGGCGCTATTAGCGCCATGGTTCATGCCGGTAAAATACCAGCACCGCCTTGGTAGAAAGGGGAATTACCGCCCTATTCCAAGGTTGGTGGGGCGGTAATTCCCCCTTCCACCATTGCCCTTCCCCATTCCCATTTTTGCCCCTTAGGGCTCTATGGGAATGGGGAAGGCACTAATTACGGTACCGCAAATTGCAGTACCGTAATTAGCTCCCTGGTCCCTTTGCGGGTTGGTTTTTAACGCCTGCAAAAAGCAGGCGTTAAATTCCCCAACCCGCAAAGGGACCTCGTAGTAAGGCGGTAAGGATTTACCGGTACCGGTAAAATACTGGTACCGGTAAACCCTTACCGCCATCCGTGTAATGAGGCCCAATGTCTTTTAAGGCTTCGGACTTAAAGCGCCAGGTGCAGAGTGTTGGAATGGTAGTTCCCAGTCCTAAGGACAGCGTAATTGGAGCGTGATCCGAAAATGTGTGGGGCAGAATGCATGTATCTTCCACCCTACCCATGGCCTCTCTAGAGACCAAGAACACATCTATCCTGGACGAGCTATCCTGTACAGAAGAGTAATAGGTGTATTCCCGCTTCTGCGGGTGAAGTGTTCTCCAGGCGTCACAGATGTTGAGCGACTGCATGTGGCCATGCAGCCTGCGCGCCGCACCAGACAGAGCTCTGGCAGCCGTGGCAGTTCTGTCCAGGACAGTGTCCAGAATAAGGTTCAGATCCCCCCCATATGATCTGCACCCCTACGAAGCCCAACAGTATGGTAGTGACAGTGTCAAAGAATTCCGGAGAATCTACGTTGGGACAGTAAGTGTTAACCAGCAGGTACTCTTTATTGACCAGTGTGCAGTGTAGTATAACATAACAACCTTCAGGGTCGATGTAGCTTTTATGGAGCACAAACTTGATTGTTCTGTGAATCATCGTGAGAACGCCCTTAGATAGTGTGAAATAAGAGGTAAAGAACCTGGCAGGACCCCATGACGGGACAACAGCCCTCGGGATGAGTCCATTGGAATGTGTCTCTTGTAGAAGCAATATCTTGCAATTGTGTCTGTTGGCATAGGCCACGATTTTACGGGCCTTAGTGTGATTGCTCAGCCCCTGAATATTCCAGGACATTATGACAGTGGCCGTTTCAGAGGCAGGCATCTACCCACACAGTACTCATATTTCAGTGAACATCCCAGATCCAGTGATGGCATGAGCTCCCAGAGTTGGAACAACAAGTGGGCATGTGGCCCTTCAGTATGCGTGCCGCGAAGCCTCGTGTGCCTTTTTGAAAAACCACCCCTTTCCCACCCCCCACCCTCACCACTAACCATGGATCAGCAGTGTAAACATCGCCCACCCTTAACTGCGCACAGTGCAATCGCAATGGGGTGCGCCGTCGCCGTGCTCCAGCGTGCTTGGAGCCAAATGGCTCTGTTGTAAAACGAACAGTGGTGGCGGACACACGACGCAGGCCCCGCCCGCGAGGCGGGTAGTCGGGGACTACGCACGAGCCCCTGCGGTTCCGAAACAACCCAAAATAGTTTCGGCAGTCAAATAGTGTACATCCCCATGCCCATATATGGGGAACGGGGCATATCGCAGAGAGATTAAAGACCTGCGTTGGAACAACAGGAAGACAGAAATCAAGGTAGGACAACAAAACAATGCAAGATTAGCTCTGTGGAGTGCCTCACTAACACGCCAATAAGGATGTGCGCACTAATGCTGTAGCTCGTAAGGACTGCAGGGACGTGATTCAACACAGGGGCGCAGAACGTTACAGTGAACAGAGCAACCTGTCATGATGCCTACTTCCAAGGAGCCAGGTCCGACCCAGCAACCCCAGAGGCAGGCATCATTTCCCCCAGGGGAGTGCCAGTGGGCCCAAGCTGGGGCCCTTTGGACGCAGTCCTGGCGCCTTAGGCGCCAGGCTCATGTTGGACCTCTGTCCTGGCGCCTTAGGCGCCAGGCTCATAAAGCTAGACATGTGTTCAAGTGTTTTAATGTGCACTTACCTGATGCAGACCATGCTGCCACATCCAGGCCCTCTTGAGGCCTGAACAGGAACTACTTTACCTGTGGGACTACTTTCCACCCGGGTGTGGTCGGGGAAGGATACATACCTGATCGGAGGAAGGATAAACACTTGGAACTTCTTCCAAAGCTATTTAAACCACACCCGATCAGCAACTCACGCTTCGCGCTGTTCTGCTCCTCGCAGCTGGACGCTCACCGTGTCAGCTCCTGCATCTGGACTTCAGCCACGCCTGTCAGCATCTTGGGTCACCTGCAAAGGGAGACAAGAGACCTACCAGCTAATCTGCACCACGAAGACATCCCCGACGATCCTGAAAGGGAAGACATCATTTTTAAAAGCATTTCGTTACGATCGCTGCAGCGCTGCATTTCACTCACCTTTCCTGGGTTCCTCCATCTTCAGCAGCGATCATCCGGATACACAGCCACTTCCCAGAGCCTAGAGAAAAAGACAAGAATAAGAGGTGAGAGAAGGAAGGGAATAGGAAAAGCTCAGTTTCCTTCTAAGACTTACCTGTTGGGTCATTCCCATTTCATTTCGGGTCTTGCTGCTTCCAAGCAGGACCCCGGCCCCTATGGGGAAAAAAGACAAAGACATTAGATGAGCGAATGCAAAAACATTACCTGAGCGCTCATCTAGGACTTACCAGATCTTTACTGGAACTGCACGTTTCACTTCGGGTCGGCGCCATATCTCCGGCATTCCGAACCCCGGCCCCTATGGGGAAAAGACATCAACATCAGCGCTTTGTTGCAAGAAGTCTCCAAAGGAATCTTCATTCATCACCTGAAAAAAGACAATGAACATTATTATTTAAAGCTTGAACTTTTGAACTTGCAACAGAACTTTTACAGCGCCTTATCAGTATAATCAAGCTTACCTGAACTCCCATCCAACCTCAATACAGTGAAGTAACTGGGTTCAACGCGCCCCTGCGTCAGAAGAGAAGAGAGCTCGTCCTTTCAGACCCTAAGGTGAGACTTCACGGGGAATCGTGGAAGGGTATCGTGGAGGGTTGGAAGAGAGTGGGAGGCTTGAGCATAACTCAGTCAGTAGGTAATACTCCCTTTTCACGCACAGGGGAATATTCCTGCGAGCCGTAGAAGCCAGAGTAGAGGGCCCTTCCTGTCCATCTTCAGAGTCCTGCGCTTCACCATTGAAGAAGCATCAGCACTCGAAGCCAGACCTGCGCCTCCGTGGGAATCAGGTGAGCGTTACAGAACGCGAAGCCTACCCACAATTTCCCACCCGGGCGCTATGGAGACTTCCGAGACTGACCAGCTGGCCCAGCTTTTGGGGGAATTACGGGCAGAGGTGCACTCAGCCCGCCAGGAGACTAACGCTCTCAAAAGAGAACTGATCTTATCTAAGGAAAGAACTGATGACCTAGCCAAAAGGTTATTACAGGCCCAGGCAGGGCACACTCCTTTACCTAATTCCGGAGACATTTCCACATCAATGGGTTTGAGTAACCCGGTACAAATTAATCTACCTGGACACATGCCTTTGGTCCCGCCTGAATGTTTTGCGGGGGATCCCAACAAATATGCCGTCTTTATGAACCAATGTCGTTTACACTTTCTATGCAGACCCGGAGCCTTCCCTAACGACCAGACCAAGGTAGCCTTTATACTATCTTACCTCAGTGGCAGTGCTGCCGATTGGTCTATTCCATTGGTAAATCAGGATGATCCCATTCTCTTGAATTTTCAGGGCTTCCAGGCCAGCATGGAAAGATTGTTCGCTCGACACTCTCAAGGACAGGCCCTTGATAACGAACTGCTATCCTTACGACAAGGTAATCAGGATCTTCTGTCCTACATAGCCACCTTTAACAGACTGGTTGTGGAAACTGGATGGCCAGAAAGCAAAAGGATCACATTGTTTCATCGAGGCCTGCGTGGAGAGTTTAAGGATGTTCTAGCTCAGATAGTAAACCCACCCCAGGTCTGCGCAGACTACATTGACTTGGTGGTTCAACTTGATCACAGACTTCAAAATAGAAAAGCAGATCGGTTCAAGTATGAAAACCGAGCACCGGTCAAAACCCACGCTACCTCCAAGAGTACCGACGTATCTGAACCTATGCAAATCGGTGGTGTTAAAGGACCATTAACGCAGAAAGAACGAGAGAGAAGGCGGCAAATGCAACTTTGACTGTATTGCAGGACTTCCGGTCACTTTCTTTGAAATTGTCCAGTTAAACCACTTAAGAAGGTGGTTGGAGCTACTGATAACGAATTAGTGACACCTGATTCGGGAAACGACCTAGCCCGGCAAGCGTAGGGGTCCGCTTGCCGAGCTTGAAAACTAACTCTTTGACCTCGCATTTCGTCATGCCAATGGTGCTCGTGGACCCAAAACAGCCTCAGCAGTTGCATGCTATAAAAGCATACATCGACAGTGGAGCTATTGGAAATTACATAGACCGTGAATTGGCTTCCAGGATTAAGCTTCCTCTCCACCCGAAAGTAACACAAGATGTCATTACTACAGTAGATGGAACCGAAATAGCCTCAGGGCCTGTAACGCATTCCACTGTTGAAGTGACACTGGTGGGTCAGGATGGACATCGGGAAGCAATCGTGTTTGATGTGATCAAGGCCCCACAATTTCAAGTAATTCTTGGAATTCCTTGGTTAGAAACACATAATCCCAGAATTGACTGGCGAGCAAAGAAGATAAGTTTTCCTGATTGTGAACCAACTTGTTATCCAAGAAATCCAGCTATGGGTCTAGCCACAGCAACTTCCACCCCTGTAGAGCTACCGTCAGAATACCAAGAATTCCAAGACGTTTTTCAGAAAGAACAGGCTAACACGTTACCTCCCCATCGGTCTTATGATTGCCAGATCGATCTGGTACCCAATGCTCAACTACCTTGTAGTAGGATCTATGCTCTTACGGAACCTGAGAACCTGCATTTGCGTCAGTATTTAGATCAGTACCTAGCCAATGGTTTTATTCGCCCGTCCAAGTCTCCTGTCTCTTCAGCTCTGTTCTTCGTGCCAAAAAAAGAAGGCGACCTTAGAACGTGTATAGACTATCGCGCCCTAAATCAAATAACGATTAAGAATCGTTATCCTCTGCCCTTGATCCCTGAGCTTATCGACCAGGTGAAAGACGCTTGTGTGTACACCAAGTTAGATCTCCGAGGAGCTTATCACCTGGTGCGCATAAAAGAAGGCGACGAATGGAAGACTGCATTCCGCACCAAATTTGGGCTCTTCGGATATCAGGTGATGCCCTTCGGTTTGTGCAATGCACCTGCCGCCTTTCAGTACTTTATGAATGATGTTCTTCGGGAACTTATCGATGTCTGCGTCATTGTTTACATTGACGACATCCTGGTGTACTCTTCTTCAGAATCTGATCACAGAAAACATGTTAGGGCAGTTCTTGAGAAACTGCGCCAGCACAGACTATTTGCAAAACTCGAAAAATGCGTTTTTCATACCACAGAAGTTGAGTTTCTCGGATTCATCCTGACACCTCAAGGAGTCCGAATGGACTCGCGAAAGGTGGACGCCATCCTCAAATGGCCATCTCCAAGCTCGGTGAAGGGAGTTCAGAGCATGCTCGGCTTTGCCAATTTCTATCGAAGATTCATCCCGGAATTTTCCCGAACAGTCCAACCCATCACCGCTCTCCTAAAGAAAAACAAACGCTTCGAATGGACTCTTGAGGCCGAACAAGCCTTCCAGGAACTGAAAACCAAATTCACCTCTGCACCTGTATTGGAGCACCCGCACCCAGATCTCCCGTACATAGTGGAAACCGATGCTTCCAGTTCGGCCATGGGAGCTGTCCTGTCGCAAAGAGACCCAAAAACTAACCAACTACACCCAGTGGCCTTTTGGTCCAGAAAATGTTCTCCTCCTGAAATCAACTACGCAATTACCGATAAAGAGTTACTGGCCATCAAATCTGCTTTCAAGGCTTGGCGTCACTACCTTCTCGGGGCAAGACACACCATCACCGTAATTACGGACCACAGAAACTTACAGTATTTAAAGACGGCCAAAGCTCAATCTTCACGACAACTCCGATGGGCTCTATTCTTTGCGGAATTTGATTTTGTAATTACCTATCGCCCTGGCTGCAAGAATGGAAAAGCAGACGCCTTATCCCGGATTGGCATGGAAGAACCTAATTCGAGCTTAGAACCTGTGCCCATCATAACTGAGCAAAGAATCTTAGGCTTAACTTCATTGCAATCTATTGAGGATATCCAAACGCAAGTAAAACAACTTCTAGACTCTTCAACCTTACTGGAATGGAGTCAAAAGGGTCCTCATTACACCGTTAAGGATGACTTACCCTACTTCCAGGAGCGGTTGTTTCTGCCAAGTAAAGAATTGCAAGAACTTGTCATGAATCTTTAATGGAAGGACACCCTGGTATCGCTAAAACGGAGGAAAAAATCAAACGCCACTTCTGGTGGCCTTCTTGGAGAAAAGACATAAAGTCTTTTGTACTGTCTTGTGGAATTTGCGCCCAAAACAAGGCTAAAAAAAAAAGGCCAGCCGGCCTACTTCAACCCTTGGATATTCCACCGGCACCATGGCACACCCTGTCAATGGACTTTATAACAGATCTGCCTCCTTGTGCTGGTTACAACACAATCCTTGTAATTGTGGACCTATTCTCCAAAATGGCCCACTTTATCCCTTTAAAGGGTTTGCCTTCAGCTTCCACCTTGGCCAAGGAATTCCTGGAGAATATAGTTCGCATACATGGTTTCCCTTCCATTTTAGTTTCGTATCGTGGAAGTCAATTTATCTCACATTTTTGGAAGAAGTGTTGTCAACTAGCACAAATAGATGTGCGGTTATCCACCAGCCACCACCCCCAGACCGACGGACAAACTGAGAGAACCAATCAGACTCTCGAGCAATATCTTCGGTGCATGTTACACCAATCCGAGTTAAATTGGAAAGACATCCTTTGGATCGCAGAATATGCATACAACAATTCAGTGCATTCTGGAACCGGACAAACCCCCTTTTATACTTTGTATGGTCACCATCCTCAGACCTCTGATCTAGATCCACCTCTGACCCTGGAAATGCCCGCAGTAAATCATCTGCATTCCACAATAACCCGAGCCTTCAAAGAAGCTGCAACTCATTTACAGCAAGCCAAGAAAAAGTATAAAGAAAACGCTGATTTGCACCGAAGTAAAACTCCTCCTTACCAAGTAGGAGACCAGGTATGGCTAGCAACTAAACATTTACCCCTCAAGGGCCCGCGAACCTTCAATCCCAGATTCATAGGACCTTATCCCATCAAAGCTATAATCAACCCAGTGGCCTTTAAACTGGATCTACCGTCCAACATGCGTATTCATCCAGTTTTTCATGCATCACTTTTGAAGCCAGTACAACCAGGAACCCGATTGTCCAAGCCTCCAGATCCAGTTCAAATTGAAGGGGAATTAGAATTCGAAGTTAAAGACATTTTAGACTCTAAGGTGGTAAAGTCGAAACTCTTCTATCTTGTTGACTGGAAGGGATATGGACCTCAGGAGAGATCGTGGGAGCCTAGTAACCATGTCCACGCACCTCGATTAGTACAAAGGTTTCACCGGAGATTTCCGAACAAGCCCAAACCCCCGAAGGGAAGAACCTTGGGAGGGGCCTTGAGGGGGGGTATTGTCATGATGCCTACCTCCAAGGAGCCAGGTCCGACCCAGCAACCCCAGAGGCAGGCATCATTTCCCCCAGGGGAGTGCCAGCGGGCCCAGCCTGGGGCCCTTTGGACGCAGTCCTGGCGCCTCAGGCGCCAGGCTCATGTTGGACCTCTGTCCTGGCGCCTTAGGCGCCAGGCTCATAAAGCTAGACATGTGTTCAAGTGTTTTAATGTGCACTTACCTGATGCAGACCATGCTGCCACATCCAGGCCCTCTTGAGGCCTGAACAGGAACTACTTTACCTGTGGGACTACTTTCCACCCGGGTGTGGTCGGGGAAGGATACATACCTGATCGGAGGAAGGATACACACTAGCTATTTAAACCACACCCGATCAGCAACTCACGCTTCGCGTTGTTCTGCTCCTCGCAGCTGGACGCTCACCGTGTCAGCTCCTGCATCTGGACTTCAGCCACGCCTGTCAGCATCTTGGGTCACCTGCAAAGGGAGACAAGAGACCTACCAGCTAATCTGCACCACGAAGACATCACCGACGATCCTGAAAGGGAAGACATCATTTTTAAAAGCATTTCGTTACGATCGCTGCAGCGCTGCATTTCACTCACCTTTCCTGGGTTCCTCCATCTTCAGCAGCGATCATCCGGATACACAGCCACTTCCCAGAGCCTAGAGAAAAAGACAAGAATAAGAGGTGAGAGAAGGAAGGGAATAGGAAAAGCTCAGTTTCCTTCTAAGACTTACCTGTTGGGTCATTCCCATTTCATTTCGGGTCTTGCTGCTTCCAAGCAGGACCCCGGCCCCTTTGGGGAAAAAAGACAAAGACATTAGATGAGTGAATGCAAAAACATTACCTGAGCGCTCATCTAGGACTTACCAGATCTTTACTGGAACTGCACGTTTCACTTCGGGTCGGCGCCATATCTCCGGCATTCCGAACCCGGCCCCTATGGGGAAAAGACATCAACATCAGCGCTTTGTTGCAAGAAGTCTCCAAAGGAATCTTCATTCATCACCTGAAAAAAGACAATGAACATTATTATTTAAAGCTTGAACTTGCAACAGAACTTTTACAGCGCCTTACCAGTATAATCAAGCTTACCTGAACTCCCATCCAACCTCAATCCAGTGAAGTAACTGGGTTCAACGCGCCCCTGCGTCAGAAGCAGGATGGAGAGCTCGTCCTTTCAGACCCTAAGGTGAGACTTCACGGGGAATCGTGGAAGGATATCGTGGAGGGTTGGAAGAGAGTGGGAGGCTTGAGCATAACTCAGTCAGTAGGTAATACTCCCTTTTCACGCACAGGGGAATATTCCTGCGAGCCGGAGAAGCCAGAGTAGAGGGCCCTTCCTGTCCATCTTCAGAGTCCTGCGCTTCACCATTGAAGAAGCATCAGCACTCGAAGCCAGACCTGCGCCTACGTGGGAATCAGGTGAGCGTTACACAACCTTACCAGTAACGCGTCTGCAGATTAAGTTAACAAGTCCAATAAATGTCTACAATCCTTGCCATTCGCAATCAATTATCATTAACACAGCCGTCTCCAGAGCCCTGAAGCGGTATTTGCATCTCAATGAATTTCACCGCCTCGTCAGGGACGGTGAAAAAGTACAGTTTGCCCTTGTGGGTGAGTTTGAGTCGTGCAGGGAATAAGATGGCATATGGGACATTGCGTTCCTTGAGCATTTCCTTGACGCCGAGGAATTGACGTCTCTCCTGCTGCACCGCTACCGAAAAGTCTGGAAAGATTCTGATAGTGTGAGACTCCAGTCCCAGCTCCCTCTTCTCCCATGACAGGCGAAGGATGAGGTCCCTGTCACGATAATGAAGAATCTTGGCTATAATAGGTCTGGGGCTATCTCCAGGTCTGGGTCGCGGGGAGAGGGCCCGGTGAGCCCGCTCCACCGTGAAATAAGGGGAGAGGTCTGGATCACCCAGCAAGTCCTTGAGTAGTTGTTCGACCGCGTCCTCCATGCACCCCTTCAGGGCAGTTTCAGGGACCCCAATGATGCGAAGGTTGTTTCTACGGGAGCGGGACTCCAAGTCATCGCATTTTGCCTTAACGCTCTTCATGTAGTGCGATAAGGTGGCCACAGTGTCCTGAAGTGCATGTATCGCATCTTCATTGGTGGAGATCCTGTTTTCAGCTTCAGTAATTCTAGATCCATCCTGGTCTACACTGGCTTTGAATGAGACAACGTTCGCATTAATGTCGTCGAGCTTCTCATGAAAGGAGGCAAAGTTTTTAGCCATTGATTCCATCATGACAGTGAGGTCTGGCGCCGCCACCCCCGGATTAGGGTCATTGTCAAGTTCTTACTGTGGGGGCGACGTGTGGCCCACCTCAGGCCGGGGGAGCGTTTTAGCAAATTTGTCCATGGCGCCCCCTTTAGCAGATCCCTTGGAGCGACTCGACATGGCCGGAACCAGAGGGGGAGGTAGTAAGATGAAGGGAGCGGGTTCCGGCGGCGTTAGGGGCTGCCACAGGCTCGAAGAGAGCAGCCCAGCAAGTTGAGAACACAGCCCCCCTCGGTCAGTCCAGCTAGTGAGTCAGGTATTGAGGAGACCTGGTGCGCGGGGAGTCTAACTATATAGCTCAGCCAAGATGGGTCATCACATTCTCTATTGCGGTTCCCTAGGGGAGCTGTGTCAAATCCAGGGAGGTTGCAGCTCCAAAGCAAAGTATGGCAGGACGGCAGAGGGAGATTCAAGTGGGAGAGGTACCCCCTATAGTCACGCGGCTGAAGTGTGGGTGATAGGGTGATCTGCCGTAGAGTGGCCGTGTCCCGGTGTTCCAGGGAACGGACCAAGCAATGCACATGCCGCCAGGCAATGTCTAGGGAGAGGGTAGAAGAATCGCGGATGCATGTAGGGCCCAGGCGGAGCCACCCCCTCAGCTCCTCACCTGACCGGCACCGGATCGGCATCGGGACAGAAATCCCTTAGAAAATGAACACACCATTTAGGTTCAGCCGGGTTACAGATCAGCAGCGATGCAGGAAACAGGCCGCGACAGCGGTCCCCACCAATCCGCACCAGACAGTTCAGCCCAGGCCCCTCACGACCGTAGACGGGCAGCCGACGCGCCACGGGCAGCCGCGGCCTAAGCCCTCAGCGGAAAGGACAGTCTGGCGGGGCCGGGGCAGGAATGGTCCAGCTCACAAGTGTAGTGTGTGCCCCAAGGCGCAGGGGCAGAGCAGCCAGCAGCGAATCCGGCGGGAGGCACCCGATCAGGCCACGATGAGGACAGGGCCCGGCGGAGGCCCAAGGGTGGCCCTCAGCAAGACACAGCAGGGCAAAGATCTCCGGCTCCGAGGGTCCGATTTCTCCCAGAATTTGACATGCGGATAGTGCTCGTTGGCCTCAGTGCAGGGATCGTAGCAGGGACATAGGATCCAAAGCAGAACCACAGATGTCAACAGATAAAAGGCGGCTGGGCACGGAGCTCTTACACTAGGCAGCCATTTTGCAGGCTGCTCAACAGCGCCCCCCCCCCACCCCTGTTTTCTTTTTAATACAATTTCTTTTTCTATACGAAACTAAAATAAAACCTGTAACATGAAAAAAATGCATTCGAAATTCTTTTTTTCGAAACTTTGTATTCGAAACTTTTGTATGTAGAGAAACTATTTTTTCGAAAATATAACAGGATACCATTTATATTCCTTAACTGAATATTTGACCCGCCTCTTACCTGTCTCCAAGCCCTGCTTTCCTGGGCTTTCCTGGGCTCAAGATCACCCTGGTGAGCTTCGATGTGGCGTTGACATGGGTGGAGCGGGAAAGGTCAGGACGGGATAGATTTCCCCTAACACCTATGGACGAAGACACTAGGTTACAGTAAATGGCACACAAAAGGAAAGGCAGACAAAGGAATGCTGATGTACGGTTCTTTAGTTGTTGTTCCTTGGTTATCTATACTTTTCTCTTCCGGTACACCAGCAGGGTTTTTATATGTTTTATATAAAAGGGGAAAATTACAACAATATTAACCTCACCCTAAACATCTGCATATCTAAAAGAAACGTTTAAAAACTATAAAGAGTCCTTTGGAATATCCCAAAACAGTTATTTTAAAATATATGCAAAGTTTGTATAGTGCACTGTAAAAAGAAAAAACTATATACAACCTCCTTACTTGCGAGACAGCCTGACCAGGGATGCCTCAAGGACCTAGCTGCTGTTTTCTGATGTCCTTCTGTTAATGGGGGATTCTCTGGCAAGCAGTTCTTTTCTAAAAGCAGGCAGCAGCAGTGTATGGGGGTACTTTGGCTGGACTGCTATGTCCGAGGCAGCCCAGCAAGTGCCAGCAGTGTGGGGGAGTCCCTTCTTTTAAGATGGCCCGGCTGCGGCTGCGTATTTCAGCAGCAGACAGCGTTGGCTACAGAAAGGTAGGGCCCCCACAAACCTCTCCACCTGGCTGCATCTATCCGGTGTGACCCGGGGTGCCCTCATGGGCCACCTGTCAGGGGCGGCCCTGTTAATTAATTATGTGGCCCAGCGGGTGCCTGGGTCCCAGGGGAGACAGGTTACCCAGCAGGCATTGGGGATTTTGGGCTTTCCCCTGCCTTTAGGGGGATCGCCACTCTGAAGGCCCAGGCTGCAGCAGTGAAATGGTGCCAAGGAGAGCACCTCCAAACCCTCCTTGGAGATAGTTCTAGCCATTGTCCCCACGGCGCTCCGCTCTCACTGGCAACAGACTTCTCTTTCCCTTTAGAGTAAAGGATCCATTGTGCTACCACGCGCTGTGGCCCTTTGGTCTATTTTTTCTTGTTTGTTCCAAGGATCCCCAACACGGCTTCTCGCACTGGGCATCCTTTTAGTTTTCTTTCCCTTTTTTTTCTTTTTCACCCAGCAAGGGGGTTATATTTGTCTAGTTTGTTTGCATTCATTGAGCCAATCATAGCACGCTTGTGCCTTTCCCCTTTTTTGCCCTTTTATAAAAAGGTACAAAAACAAATGAATTACACAACAAGCAGCTCTCTCCCCCTACCTCTGGCTCATTTGTTAGCTGACATATATGCCTCCAAATGGGTTAAAATGTGTAACACTTGCCTCAGCGAATCTCTGCTGCTCCCTTAGGGATTCCCATCTCTTTCCACTCATCCTCCCAGGTGCCAGCCAATGGCATGTGTTGCGTCCATTTGCTTCAAGCACACCACCTTGGCTGCTGTGGCAAATGCTGCTTCACCGAATCTCTGCTGCTCCCTCCCAGCAAAATCAGGCAAGTGTGTCTCTCCCACCAACTGCCCTCATGGTTTTGAGGCTCCTTCTGCTCATCCTACCAGCTGTCACTTAATGACACATGTCTCACCCACTTGCTTCAAGAGACCGATACTGACTGGTGCGTCACCAACCTCCCCAAATCTCTCGTGATGGCACTGGTGTTGCCCAGCCACTCCAGATCCCTGAATTTGTCACAGCGTGCCGCGTAAGCATAATCATCCCTACAGGGCAACCTCCGCCTGGGTCGCAATCCAGCATTACCTTTTCCTACCCGTCTTTCTAAAGTTATTATATATGCACTCCAGTTTATTAAGCCTTCCCCACATTTCCTAAACCTGTCTCCGGCAATGACCGCAGTCACCAGGTGTTCCTCTTTAAGCAAATGTGACCGAACTCTGCACAAAGATTTGTTTTTAAAAATTTCCGACGTTCGTCGAGGGCACCCTACCCAAACGTCAGGTGATTAGAGTTTTGCGCAGGAAAGTTCCTCCAGGCCTACTCGTAAGAGGCAGGATTGCTTGTACCTCTAGACGCACTGTCAACCTGCACTTCTCTCTTGGGTTCCATGGTGCTGTGCGATGCTGGAAACCTACATCACAACGCAATGGAGTCTAGATCTTTGTGTTTAGGTCACCTACACTTCCCTGCTTTGTCATGTGTTTTGCTTTGACTAGATCTGATGGTAAGATAGCTCAGCGGGTTGAGCGCTCGCTGCTGCGATCTGAGCGTGATCTGCAGGTTGCAGGTTTGAATCTCGGCAAGGCCAACTCCGCCTTTCATCCTTCAGAGGTCGATAAATGAGTACCAATTTCGGTTGTATGTAAATATGTGCTCTGTAAAGGCTTTGGTTTAAGGCGCTATATAAATAACACATCATTATCATTATTCCCTTTGGCAAACCTCATCACTACAGAGCTTATAACACAAACTGCGGCACATTGCGACTCATGCATAAAGTTGCTGGGACAGACGATAAAATATGAGGGCAAATCAAAGCAGTGCAGATCATGCACTCCTTTCATTTGCGCTCATTGCTGAAATGTGCAGGTCACCTTTTTCTCAAAGGCGGCCTTTGCATTTCAGGAGGGGCTGTACAGGGGCACAGCCCCAAGATGCACTGTTCTGCTCCCTTGCATCCATTGGAGTGGGGTGCCCACTCCCGACACTAATGTATGACGGGCTCCCAGCTACCACAGGGTTGCTGGGAGTGCATTTTACCAAGACCTGCACAAACAGGGCCCATCTCAAATGACACAAAAAAAGTATTTCTATCCCTGTTTGGGGATAGACATGCTAATGTAACAGCTGTGGTTTAACCCTCTGCTGTCACACTTCAAAAACAAATCATGACAAGGTCAGAAATGACGCTAACATAATTTTCGCCTCCCCTTGTGACTGTTTTAAAAGACGTAGGGAGAGGCCGTTCGTTTCAAGGCATTTAAAAGCGCATCCCATTTCTGAATTGGAGATGCGCTTTTAATGCCCTGGAACGAACCCTTCTATGCACAAAGCGGGAAAAAATGCCATCTGAGTGCACGCATACAAGATGCGCTTTCCGGTGCCCTTTTTGAATTGGGCTGCCACTTTTTGGGGCACAAGTGAGGCAAGAAAAGTGTCGAGAATCTGGCCCGCTGTGTCACGCAAGACCCCCGTGCACCGCGGCTCACTATGCTGCAGTGAACGGTTTCACTTATTCTGTGTGTAAAGGGATTCAATAGTTGTGGAACGCTTCACTTCAAGAACAAGGGGATTACACTCATGTTGCATCTCTCTTCAAATAGACAGGCCTTGAGATGTTTGGAATATCTTGACACTAACAGCTACCTGTCAGAGCTGGGATTGGCATATCTTCCCTGAAGAGAAACATGCTAGTACATGTCATATGAAATGAGACAGTAATCTTATTTGACTGGGGTTAATATTGTATGCACAAGTAATACGATGTGTTTGCCAGCTGATGGGTAAGCAATTGACAAGGGTCTATTTCCAGCATGGCGGCTGCTTGCAAAAGGCTGTGCATGCACAAGACTGCTGCTGGGGAAGGAGCCGGCATGTGAATCCATAGGCACTGGTATGCAAGGACAGATCTATGATGAAGGGTCTGAAGTGTGTGTGTGTGTCAGCCTTTAATTCACAATCCAGCACCATGACATATGCACAAGGAGCCAGCAAGAAAAGAGCTGTATTCTAAGAAGACCAACAATAACTCCAAAGCAACTAACTCAAAGGATTCCCAGCCTCCTCTGGATACCACCAGTAAAAGGTACAAAAGTAGAATTGGGGGTATTTATTTATTTATTTATGTGTTTATTTATTTATTTATTAGCACGTATAAAGCGCTCAAAGCCCTTGGGCATCGTGGCGCTGTTTCAGTAAAAATGTGCTGGTAGATGGATTCAGGGTCAGAGGGAGTTACGGTCAGAGGCGTTGCTAGGGGGGGGGGCTTAGGGGGCTATAGCCCCAGATCTTTTGGTTGTAGCCCCAGATAGAATCTCAGGGTCTACAACCAAAAGGCTAGCTAGCCCCGAGTCCCGACAATCCCGACATTAGTGTAGCCCCAGACCTTTTCCAGACCTAATAATACCCCTCGTTAGGGTCCTCGGTGGCAGCCTTAGAGTCCAAATTGTCCCTGTTGGAAACACATCTGGATAGTCTGGAGCATCGGGGGTTTTGGCTAATAGGGGAGCATGGCTCGGTATTATGTTGTGTTATCGTACTTGTAGGTTGTGTCTCGACATGGTGTAACATCATGTACAGTCGTGGCTAGGATCTATGGATTGTACCGGAGTAAACACGCAGAGCATATGCAAGCAATAAGAAGTGAGATCATTTGGTTAAGATGTGTCTCGGGCTATAGCCCTGCGATGGTTTTAGCAATTGTTCACGTTTGGAAAGCTGCAGCTATTAGATTGTCCAAAATGGGGATCAACGCTGTGGTTGGATAACGCACAGTATTCAGGATCAATCTAATACTCAATGGGTTGTATTAACCACAACTATTGGGTCGAAAGATTCTCTTTGCAATTGCTGTTGATATGTTTTTGGTAAATATCTTGATTTCATTGGAACTGTACATGTGATTTTTTTATATGTTGATTTTTGTTGAGGATTGTGTGAAAAGTGTCATAACTATAAAACACTAAATAACATTTTAAAAACAAACAAAAAAGTATTGTCTGGAGCACAGATCCAATAACTGCTAAAAAGATGTTCAAAACCTAGCTCCCAGGCTTACAATGGCCTAAAGGGCGACATGACTAAGTTATGGAAGGTACACATTATTCTTGAGTGCAAATTAAGAGCGGCGAATATACAACTAAGAGAGCTCAAGGGGGGTTTGGAGAGCCACTTTAATAATACCACCTCAGCAATTGTGGAACATATTTAAAGACCACAAGGCAGACTTCGCCCACACTAGAAGAAGACATAAAACTGCTTATTGAGAGGCTAAGACAAACCAGACTCAGCTACCCAAGACAGGTTATGGTCCAAATTCTGATGCTCGCAGTTGGTATGGTATGGTATGGTACTGTATTTGTTAAGCGCAAACATTCACCTCGCCAGGGGGTATCAAGGTGCTGAAAAAAATGGTGCAGAGTGGCCCATTCCAGACCAGAGCTGATGAGACAGAGACCCCATCATCGCCAAAACTAACCTCAATATGAGACTCACCCCAATTGACAAAGTGAACTCCTGCGAATCACTCACAGCCAAACTGTCCTTCGCCAACTCCCAAACCCTCACCATTCCCCTTCTGTACAGACCTCCCGGCCCACTGGGATCGTTCGAAGAGGACCTCACAACTATCCTCGCCAACAACCTAAAAAACACTACCCAGAGCATTCTTTTAGGAGACTTCAACCTGGGATTTAAAGATCCCAAAGACCAACATGCATCACCAATTGCCGATACTCTGGTAGAACTAGGCTTCAACCAAAAAGTAAATCTTCCCACACACAATAAAGGAAGGACTCTCGACTGGGTGGCAGATTACAACTGCTCTGCCTACATTACCGCTATAACCCCCAAGCAATGGTCCGAACACCACCTCATTACCTTTTCCCTTGAGGCCCTAACTCCTACCGCCCCCAACAACATGCTAGCCCCAGCCTTCCCCACTAGAAATAAAAAGAATATCACTGCCGAAAAGCTCGTCCCCCTCATTCTTCCCACCCTGAACTCACTCACTGACACCACTGACCCCCCACTCTCTCGTAGGCAAGTATAATAAAGTAATGACCTCAGCACTAGACCCCATTGCCCCCAATGAAACTCAGAAAAAGCAAAACAAAAAGGCACTTAAACACATGGTTCTCTGATCACCTGAATACTCTGAGAATCGAAAAACGTAAAACTGAACAGATATGGAGACATTCTCCATCTGTGACTAACAAGACCAACCTTAATAATGTAACTACCTGCTATAAGAAGGAAATAATCCTGGCCAAACAAGACTCGTACAACCAGAGAATCGCCCAATCTAACTGCAGTATAAAAGAACAGTTTACCATACTCAAAGAAATGGAAACCCCCATCCCAACCCCAGACACATGCATGAAAGACAAACCCTGGTGCACTAGCATTCAAAACACCCTATCTAACAAAGTTGCAAACTTACAGGTCAAGATAACGAACAAAAAAGAAAATCTTCCCCACACCACCCCTACTACCAACCCCACCACATCCACACAAAAGCCCACACCCAAACCCCTTCACCGCTTCAGCTTCTCCAAAGTATCCACCCTAGTGGTCAAAAAAGTCATACTCACCCTAAAACCTTCAAACTGCCAAGGTGATCCCTGTCCCTCGCAAATCATCAAAGAGGCAGCAAGAGACCTCTCCCCCTTCATCTCCAAACTCATCAACTCTTCCTTCTCCACGTGAACTATCCCCAGCAACCTCAAAGAGTCCTGGGTTCTCCCACTACTCAAAAAACAATCTCTAGACCCCACTATACCTACCAACTACAGACCTATCACCACTGTCCCCTTCCTACTTAAAATCTTAGATAAGGTTGCCTACCTTCAGATACAACAATATTTAGAGCACAACCACCTCCTGGGAGTCCGACAGTCTGGGTTCAGACCCCAACACGGGACTGAAACAGCATTGATCAACCTCAAGGCACAAATCGACACTCTCAGAGACAAAGGCAAAGCCACCCTACTGCTACTTCTCGACCTATCAGCAGCGTTTGATCTAGTAGATCACAAGATACTTTGCAACCACCTAGACTCAGCAGCCCACTTCTGACAGGAAGCGATAGGCTGGATACAATTGTTCCTTAACAACAGGACCATGCGTGTATTCTCCACCTCAGCATCAGCTGACCCTATCCCTATCTCCTGCGGGGTACCTCAGGGGTCCTGTGTCTCCCCTGCTCTGTACAACATCTTCACGAAGACCCTTTTCGTTGATCTCAATGGTCTTGGTATCACCTACACCAACTATGCTGATGATACCCAGATACTCATACCGCTGACGGGAGATTATGACAAGGATTTGGCCTTGGTGAACAGGGTGTACCTCATCATCCAGGCATGGATGGCCTCTCATGGTCTATGCGTGAATGATGACAAGACTGAACTCATCATCCTCGGCACCGCCCACAACATCAACAAACTTGGTCACAACTACTCAAGCTTCACTATTTACGGTAACATCATTAAGGTAGCCAAGGAAGTAAAAACACTAGGTTTTTACAAAGACGCCACCCTCTCCTTCAACAAGCAGGTCAGCTCTATGGCCTCCTCGACTGCCTACACATGAAAACTAATCAGAGCGGCCAAACCCTTCCTCTCCACTAACAGCTGCACCACCCTGGCCAGAGCCCTTGTTTTGTCAAAACTGGATTACTGTAATGCCCTCTACCTAGGAGCCAATAAATATATCACAAACTGCATACAACATCATTACACCATGAAGGCGATATAGCCATATTTGACCTATGGCTGCAATTGGTTACGGTGTATGACTATTTTGGGCCCGATTCACAGAAAAGTGGGCATCTAAAAATGGAAAAGCATGCGCTTTTTTAAGATGTCTGATTTTAAGAAAGGCCCTGATCAGCATATTTACACATCTGATCTGCACATTTGCAAACGATGCACTGGCCAGCCCCCTTCCATGCATTAGTGTCGGGTCTGCGCTGCCAACGGCAACGTATGCCAGGCTCCCCAACCCAAAGTAAACACAGGCAGTAATGGATCACCGACAGGGATTAAACAGGAAGGGAACCAGAGATTGTAAATAACGCACCAACCCAATAGCACATACTTATCTCACCCAAGAACCCACACAACCACACTTTCGTACAGCAAACGGCATGCACTTAACCACATTGCAACAACAAATAATCAACACACAAGTAACTCCAACAGCACACGAGATCTCACATCGATTCGATATACGCATCCAAGCTCGGCGCGCGGTGTAGACCGAACTAAAGCTGCAAGCAGGACACCACTCTATCACTTTCCTACTCCCTCTCCACCCGACTAACCACCCACCACCCCACATTCTTGTTTCCATATCCAGCTGAGCGCCTGGGGACCAATTCCGTTAGTGACGGTGCGTGGTACAAATACCTTCAACATTAACATTAACCCATGCGGGTGCTGAGAGAGCATTTCACGTGACAGACACTTAAAGGGGCTGTCACTGGGAAAAAGTAAAAGAAGGCATTGCCATTCATGTTTGTTATTTAGGAATGCAAGTGGGACCACTTACTAAAATGCACGAAAGAGTCCGAAGTGGCCCTCCTTCACTTCTTCAAAACAGGTGCCGCGGAATGCCTCTGTTTACTGCCCACTGTCTGAGGGAGGCACTTTGCAAAGCCTAGAAAAGCCACCGGATTTGGGCAATTGAGCAAAGGGGGATAGAGACGGGCATCTGAATGTGTGCATTTCGGATGCACATTATCCGATTGCCCTTTGTGAACTTTGCACAGCTTTTCTTTGGCACACGTGCAGGAGATGAGCTAGCACATCCCATCTCCATGCCGAAAAAGGGGGTTCAGAGCTTCAGCTTCAAAACATGTAACACATTGGTCAGTGAGAGTTTGGTCTATGTGCCATTGCCTTCCTGTGATATTTCAAAGCAGCCACAAGCCGGACATTTTGCACTCTTCATCGCTGGCTTCTTCCTCTTCTTCCTTTTATTGCAATGTTCTTCTTTTTTTCCATTGTTTTCTTTTCTCTTTACCTGTCTCTTTCAGCATACATCTCTCTCTCTGTATTGTGGATTGTGATTTTCTCCTCACCTTTAGACCTTGGAGGGACCTATTATTACCTAGTTTTGGAGGGACCTCGGTGGGCCTTTGTCCACCGAGCTCGTTTTTCTAATGTTGTACCATTGTATATTATATAGTAATGGAAGATGTGTGTCTTGATGTCCCCCCTGTCAAATGCATTATGTTCTTTGCTATAGTATTTTCCAGTGGTAATGTAATATGAACTGCTCACTGGTGCACTCTGTCAGGGTTGTCCAACTCCAGGCCTCGAGGGCCGGATCCCTGCCGGGTTTTTACGATACCCCTCATTAGTATTCATGAGATAAATCGGGATACAATGCTTTTAAGTGTATGCAAATATTTCCACATAAATATTAATTGCGGTTATCCTGAAAACCCATCAAGATTCCGGCCCTCGAACCCCGCAGTTGGACAACTCTGGTAAATGCTATTAAAATCCAATCAATGCACGTTTTAGCAAGACATGCATTTGTTTGTGTTGAAGATCTTCCCTCTACAATAAGATGTCCTTAATATACTTTATGTTGCTATTAGCAGGCCCGTAATTAGCGCCTTCCCCCTTCCCATTGAACCCTATGGGGGCTCAAATGGGAATGGGGAATGGCATTTGGAATGGGGACTTACCGGGTCCGCCTAGGGCGGAATGTCCCGGTAAGTCTCCACTCCACCAGACTGGACCCGGACACGATTTTAGAGGCAGCCATGGCGCAAAGTCGTAATGAGGCCCATACATGTCTTTCTCCCAATCTCCCAATGCACTTTTCAATTGCACTAATTTGGCAGCAGTTAAACGAGTGGCGTCTGGTCAATTTTCTAACTGGAGGGACCTATACATTTCTTTTTAATAAGCAAGCAACCCAGGTAGGGATGGAGCCCGAACTAACCAAAGTAGGTTCTGGGCAGGTTTTCCCCCACTGAACATTTTTAAAACAATGGGTTTCATTGGTGTTTTAGTGCACCATCTTTGTTGGAAAGTGGGTACAAAATTGGGTAAAAAGTCAAACAATTTATAATTGGTTCAGTAGGGAAACACAAGGAAAAGAATTCTGCCCCCATAATAAAAAGCAGTATTGGCACTCTATTTACACTCTGAGTTGATGGCCCTTTAGGAATGTGCATGCAATAGATTGGTTCACAGAATCACTCTGAGTCCAAAAAACCGAACCAACTCAGAAAGATGGCAAAGTAATGTTTTATTAACAATTATCTAAAACAGGGAGTTACAACGAACATCAACGGACATACGCTCAAATTCTCTCAGCTATCTTTTCACACAACATAGACTTTATACTAGGGGTGTGGCCTGGACGGCCATGTAAAGGGACGTGCTCTCGTGGAGCTCCGCTGATCCTACAATGATCCTGGAGGAGAAGTGCGTGCACGGGAACCGGCCGGCACTGGAAAATAATACCCATGCGTGTGAAGATGATGGCTACACTCGCTGAAACTTTGATGCGAGTGGAGGGTGAGGACACTGAGTTATACTCGTCTGCGGGCCGTGGGCCCCGGATCGGCGAGTGGAACAAGATGGCAGCAGAGACAAAGAGGACAACAGGGGTCACGAGATGTAAGTCCTGTAAAGCCCCTGCATCGAACTTGAAGACCAGCGATTAGAAGCAGACCGCGGCACTTGACCGGAATGCGCTGTTGATTCACTAAGGCGGCGCACATCTGCGGGCACACGTACCCGGAGCTGGTACAACCTATGGACTGTATATTGCTGAGACTCATCGAGCACATTGGTAACGACGCTGGGCCCGCGGCGTAATCGGATCGAACGCCGGCGGAACCCAGGAGGATTCATTGTGGCAGCGCACCAGTTGGGTGGCCGTGGATCCTGGGGACGACCCGAACGAGGAACGAGCGGGCGGTGGTGGCTGCAGTTTTCCACAGCGCAGCGGATCAACTCTGTATACACGGGAAGATGGGAGAAATCCCATAGAGTCAGACGAAACATTGGCGCAGGCCAGTGGTTGAGGCCGATGCGAGACAATTGCTGATCCCCTGCACTTACAGCGGCCCCTCTGGGCCTGGGCACTGTGGGCCAGATGGCCTTGTGATCGCGGAAGAGGGGGAACAAAGAGAGTGCGGCGAATAGGTGAGCGCACACGAGCACTGGCCACGGAAGGAACACGACAGAGACCGGCCACGACACCAAGAGGGTACGAGCACATGGGAGGAGACGGCCCAATTTGAGCGCGAGAGAAGAGACAAGTACATACAAGTACATGCTTGGCCTGCTGAGAGTGGTCCGTGAGCACGCAGACCTTTGTGCGGAGGTAGGCACGGCAAGCCCTCGCCCAGCTAACATAGCAGGATGTCCTCTAAAGTGGTTAGAACCAGGATCCGACAGTCCACGATGGAGACCTATGCCAGGTCGCCCCCAGAAGCGGAGGGGGGCAAGAGCAAGGAGACCACCACGGCAGCAGCGGAAACACCGGGCACGATCCAGGAGGTGCTGGCAGCGATCGCAGACTTAAAGGTGGCCTGGGAGACTAAGTTGGACCAGGCAATGAAAGAGCTGCAGGAGGGCCTGGACCTCAAGATCCGAGCGGTCCAGGAGGTGGTGAACCTGCTGAGACAGGACGTGCGAATGATTGTGGAGCTGGGGCCTTGGAGAAGGAGATGGCCCCGAACACGGAGGCGTGCGCCGCACATGGAAAGGAGCTCCATGCCCTCGTGCAACGGGTGGGCAATCTGGAGGACAGAGCTGAGCAAGCAGAAGGGCGCGCCAGACGCAATAACATCCATATAGTGGGCCTGCCGGAAGGTATGGAAGGATCAAACCCCACAGAATACGTGGAATCCATGCTATTACAGGAGATAACAGGCGGGGTGCTGACCCAGGGGTTCGCGGTTGAAAGGACGCACAGGGCCCTGACAAGAAGACTGCCCCATGGAACCCCCCGTGCGGCCGCTGATCGCAAAGATCCTGAACTATCGGGATTGGGAGAAGATCCTCGAATTTTTCCGGAGGGGAGGAACGATTGAAAAGGGTTCCGCAAAAATCACGGCGTACACGGACTATGCGCTGCTTGTACAGCGTAGTAGGATGAACTTCGGATCGGTGAAAAGGAGGCTGAAGAACGCAGGCCATCGCTACATGTTGCTCTACCCAGCCAAGTTGAAAGTGTTGTATAAGAACAGATCCCTTTTTTTTCGAGACACCGATAGAGGCAATGGACTGGCTGGACATGCAGGGCCGACCTCAGGAGCCGGATGTCCAGATGGGGGCTGCAGGAGATAAGTAGCGGACGGCTGTGGCACCTGGGGTGACATGGCCAAGACATTGGGACTAGATTATAGAGTTGTATTAAGCTTGAGGGGGGTGTGTTGTAGTATCAACTGGCTCGACCCGCTGGACGCACCAATCCTAAAATAGACGACTGGGAGCTTCTGGGAGGCATCCCTTGTACCCAATAGTAATATACTTAGTTAGGTCACTGTTAGATCGGTGACGCCCCGCGGGGTCCTAGTCCTCGGCAACGGGACAGGACCAGACGCGGGTGGGCCTGAGATCCAGGGATGGAGCTGGGCATTTGTTGGGGTAGGGCAGGGTGGGGGGAGGGGCTGGGTTGTGTGCAGTGGATGGGAGTTGGGGAACAGGGAGGGGGGAAACTGTTGAGGGGGGCAAAGGGGAGAGCCGGATAACAAACCATCAAGGGAAGCATTGAAGGGAGAGGTGGATTGGGAACAAACCGAGTAGATGGCATCGGGTAACCTCAGAATTGTGACCTGGAATGTACGGGGCCTTAATAGCTATCTGAAACGTAACAAAGTGATGCTGTATCTAAAAAGGATGCACATTGATGTGGCCCTGCTGCAGGAGACTCATCTCACAAGGGAGAAGTTGGAGGTTGTCAGGCGAAAATGGAGGGGACATGTTGTGGGGGCTACGTATTCTGCGTACGCTAGAGGGGTTATCACTTGGGTGGCGCCGCACGTGCCGCTCCAGGTGCTTAGCTCAACGGTAGACCCAGAGGGCAGAATGGTGGCGGTGACAGGACTCCTGGAGAACAGGGAAGTGCATATCATAAATCTGTACGCCCCCAACCATGATACAGCGACTTATTTTAGATCCCTTTACAGCAAAATTAGCCCCCTAGTTGGGGGTTCGGTGGTGTGGGGAGGGGACTTTAATTGCACCCGGAATCCCAAAATGGATAGGTCAGTCGACAAAGCGGGGAAGCCGGCGCCGGCGGCCAAAGCACTGGGGACATTGTTAAAAGATCTAGGCCTAGAAGAGGTGTGGAGAAGGTTGCATCCAATAGATAGGCAATACTCGCACTATGCAGCACCACATGACCTGCACATGAGGCTAGATTATGTGTTCGTAGCGACTGAGATAGCGGGAGAAATGGTGGGTGCAGAATACAAGGCCCGAGTACTATCTGACCACTCGCCGTTGGTGGTAGAGTGGCGACACCAACCCCCCACAGCGCAGATCCCGACATGGAGATTTAGGACTGAGGCATTACAAGATGAGGGGTTCCGGGAGGATTTGAGGGAAGCCATCAAGGAATATTTTGATATAAACATGGGCAGTGTGCGCTTGGTTGGAACAGTATGGGAGGCGTTCAAGGTGGTGGTGCGTGGAGTAGCCATTTCGAAATCTAAAGGGCTCCAGGGGGGCATTGAAAGGGAACTTCAGGAAACAGAAAGGGAGCTGGAGGGCCTCACGCGACATGAGGATACCGCCCGGAAGAATAGCAATAAGATAAAAGACCTACAGTTAACCTGCAGTGGACTCTGGGATAGGCTATGTAGACTAAATTACAAGAAGTACACGGCGAGGCTACATGTAGGGGGCGATAAGCCGGGCAGATTGCTGGCCTGACTGTATAAGAGTGAGACCCCCCGCACAGTGATCAGTGAGATAAGGGATGAGAAAGGTCGCATCTGTAATACCCAGGAGGGGGTGAACAAGGAGTTCCTCAAGTTTTACAGACACTTATATGAGGACGCAGGGGAGGATAGGAGCCAAGACATACTGGACACGTTAGAGGACATAGAGCTGCCCACCCTGGACGACCTAGAACGCGCGGAATTGGACGCCCCTATCACCTCGGAAGAGCTGGAGGTAGCGATCCAACATTTGCCCACGTGTAAGGCACCCGGGACGGACGGGTTGCCTAGCGAGTTTTACAAGACATACAAACAGGAGCTGCTTCAGCCACTGCTTGCTATGCTCAACGAGGCCTATGAGCAGGGGGAACTGCCATTGTCCCTTCGTGAGGCGATGATCATCCCACTCCTAAAACCAGGCAAGCCGGCCGCGGAGTGTGGGTCTTACAGACCCTTGTCTATGCTGAATCAGGACAGCAAAATACTTACGGCAGTGCTGGCCAATAGGCTGAAGAGGGTGATCGGTAAACTGATACACCCAGACCAGACGGGATATGTCCCCGGCAGGAACATCACAGATAACCATAGGAGGCTACACCACATCATTGACCACACTGAGGAAGATACGGGTGAGCTGGCCATCGTGTCGCTAGACGCGGTCAAAGCCTTTGGTGCGATGGCCGTGGTTGAAAGCAGCCCTGAGGGGATACGGAATGGGACCTGGGTATATCAGGTGGGTTCAGTTGTTATACAGCACCCCGGTGGCGAGAGTTAAAACAGGATCCATAATTTCAGATACTTGGCAACTCAGCAGGGGGACCAGACAGGGATGCCTCTGGTCGCCCATGCTATACATTCTGGCATTAGAGCCGCTGGCAATATGTCTGAGGCAACAATACGGGGAGGTGGGGATTAGTACAGTAAGTGGTAGACACCTGGTATCGCTGTACGCAGATGATATGCTCCTTTATCTGCGCTATCCGGAGGAGAACTTGCAGTATGTGCTAGAGGTGATGTACCGATATGCCACCCTCTCGGGCATATCGGTGAACCCTAGGAAGTCTAGTCTGTTCCCCTTGGGTAGATACAAGAATGTCCCGTTACAGAGGCTGCATAGTCTGCTGATACCATGGCAGACGGAGACATTTAGGTATTTGGGAGTAAATATTTACCACAGGATCGAGGCGGATCACCAACATAATACAGAGAAAGCAATAGAGGGGGTCAAGAACAGCATGGTGTTTTGGTCCAGATTGCTCCTGACCATGATGGGGAGAGCGGCCTTGCTTAAGATGGTGGTCCTGCCCAGACTCCTGCACTTCTTTGTGAATGTCCCGTTTTTGATTCCCAGGAGCCTATTTGTGAGACTTCATAGCGTGTGCAGGGGCTTCATATGGGGTAACTCCAGGAACAGAGTGGCCCTGTGGAAACTCCAGAACCCATGTGACATGGGGGCATAGGCCTGCCAAATTTTGAGCTTTATTATCTCGCGTGGCAGCTGCTGTATGTGGCCAGGTGGCTGTCGACTGAAGACTCGGCGGAAGCCAGGCTTCTGGGGGAAGACTCCGCCCCATACTTTTTGAATGAGGTGGTGTGGTTACAAAAGAACAAACTGGTGGGAAAAGGGCGGCTGTTGAGGCTGGGCTGGGAGGTTTGGCGCAGAATGTGGAGAATGATGGGTGACACAGAGCCGTTCTCTCAGCAGGCCCCACTAGTGGCACTATGCGGGAACGACTCACAACTGTTCGAAGCGGTCCGTAGATATTGGGAACCAGTGGGCCTGGCCACCCTTGGGGACATATGGCAGGAAGGGGAGGCATTGGAATTTCAGAGGTTGCAAGAAGAGACAGGGTGCCTAGAGGCCAGTAAATAACCTACGCTAGGCTCATGAAACGGGTAAGGGAGAGATGGCCAGAGACAGTGCTAGCGGATGACCCTGATGCCTCCCTGGAAATGATGTATGATGTTTCAGAGGGCGGGCACGAGATATCTAGAATATACGAGCTTCTAAGAGCAAAGGTAGGGACGGAGCTGCTTCAATTGAGGCAGGACTGGGAGGAGGAAGTAGGAGGACCCATGACAGATGGGCAATGGGAGAGAGCCCAAAGGTATCATAAAAAGGTATCCCGGAATGCGAGACTCCAACAACTCCAATTGTATGTCACTCACAGGGCTTATTTGACTCCCGGGAAAATTGCAAGTTTTGGAGGCTCGGCTACGCAGAAATGCCCCAGGTGTGGGGAGGTGGAAGCGGGGCTGCTACACATGTTCTGGACTTGCCCGGAGGTGCACAGATTTTGAGACGAGATTGAAACTAAATTGGCTGGTGGGGGAGTGGAGCTGGACGTGGGATCAGCTTGGCCATGCATGTTCGGGATTTTTCCCAGGCCACGGGATTTAAAGCACATAAGCAAAATGAAAGACTTAGCCTACATCCTGGCCAAGCGCAGGATCGCAATGGGTTGGAAGGCGGCCCACAGACCCAAGGTGGAGCTATGGTGGACGGACCTCCTCAGATGGGCGGAGGCGGAATCCGTGGTTTGGTTTGAGACGGTTACTAGGGGGGGAGAGGAGGAAGTAGGGCCCTTGTTGGCCTGGTGGCAATTGGTGACCTCTATGGCAAACCCTCACCAAGACAATAGCGAATCAGAGGACTCTGATGAGTGCACAAGCACTGCGATACCTAACAATGCTCCCATAGATGACATGAGTGAGCTGGCTCTAGTTTGTGGGGTGGGAGGGGCCAGGACAGAGAATTATACTGTATAATGTGATGGTTTGATTCTGATCATGTACGTCCTAAACAGTTGTAATGTGTGTTATTTTGTTTGGTTTATTGAAAATAAAAATACATTTTTTAAAAAAACATAGACTTTATACTAAAAATACGTTAAAGATGATGTCATACTACATGGAAAATAATGAAAAACCTACTGGGGATCGGGATAGGCTGAAGGGGAACATCTAAGTATACTATCTGTCGGAATTGAGATTGTAATTGGCTGCCCACTATCAGCTGGACTACATATGCCTACCTCTAAAACATGTAATCTTCAAAAACATTAGGTATACTGTTTCTTATTGGTTTCTCAAACTATAAGGTCCTTCGTAATATATGGACCTCTACAATTGGTTGGCACGCTTGGGCCATGTCTGGAACATTCAGTTAATATAGCAGCACGTAAGCCCAGACCAAGGTGCAAGGAGGTGTGCCTGACTCTACCTCCCCACCCAAGTAGCCCAACATCTCTCATCACCCATGCCTTCTGCCATGAAGATTGTCTTGAACTTGGCTTTGCAAAGTATCCTTGTCTCTGGGAATACATGCGAGGGCAGGCACTCACTAGCGTGTTCTGCGACTCCAAGCTCGACTCTATTTTCATCCTTGGCTCATGTGACAGGAGACCATGATTTGTTCCATTTTGTAGGTTTTAAAAGTCTTAAATGGATAAAATGTGACACCCTTGGTGTTCTTCCTTTGCACCTTGACAAGAGATGATTCATTCTTCGCACGTTCACTCCTTTCCAGAATAATAAATAAAAATGTCTGCTTCAGTCTTGATTCCAGGCCAGACAACCTTGCCATGCAGCTCCACGATTTCAGCTTATTCTTGCTGTAATATAATTCTCCCTTTCTTCTTCATGGGTCCTGGCTTACTACAATTCATGATACTGTTGTCCAGCTTCTATACAACTATACAACGGTGGCTCTGCCTGTATTCTATTCACTACGTATAGCCAGCTTCTATGATGACTTAGTGAACATTGCGTTTCAGCGTCTGTACAACGGTTGATTTTCTTCAGTACTTTGCACATGTAATCTTCTTTTCATATTAAAAAGTTCACTTGACTCTTTACTTCGTTGTTAGGTTCTGTAGGATCCATAAATCCTCTTTAGCCAATATCCAGAGACGTCATTCATAATCTCGTATTACATCACAGACTTCTTTCCTTTCTCTTTTTCATATTCCTTCAGGGAGTTCCTCCCTTAGACTGTTGTCCCTTCGGTGATACATTCGATAGGGTTGTCTCAATGGGTACCTACTTTCGAATATACGCTGCAGTATTGCACAACTGCTGGTGTCAAACATGGCACAATCTCAGGCTTCCAACATATAGGAGGTAGGGGGAGGGATTTCCTGCAGAGGCATGTAACTGCTCCTCTACAACGCATGTTGGCTATGCCCAATAATGTGAATGTTACACATTTAAGAAGACAATTTCAAGCTGGCTGTGCCAACCTATGCCAGTGTGTCATTAAAAGAACACAGTCATGTTGGCTGTGTCCTTTAAAGCCAGTACCGCCAGTGTAAAACATGTTCATATTGTGCTGTGCCTAACAATGCTATTGCTGCCACTGTCGCATTGTCATGCTGGCTGTGGCAATGTATGCCACTATTGCCGTTTTAAATAGGCACATGCACAAACACACATTGATTGCACGTAACAATGCCAATTCTGTACTGTAACAACACACTTATCTTGGCCATGTCCATTAATGCCATATTGTCACTGTAAGGAGACACTGAGAGGTCATGCTTCATTGGTTCTCTCTCTGCGCCATCTCACTGCTGTGATTAAATTATCCTACACTGATTCTTGACACTCTCTTTCCGCGTAAGCTATTCATTGTTTGTACTGCTTTCCTGTAGATTGTATCAGGGAAACTCCTGTTGCCAGATGTTTCAAATTCATTGTTAGCTCAGTCTTTTTAACCCTACCTTCTGCATCAGACCAGACTTTCTTATAGTTTTCTCTTTACTGGATGTGCTCTTTTCTTTGACTTTGTTATAGTTTTATACTTGTATTTTCTGATTCCATTACAACTCACAACTACCTCTTCTGGCTTTGTGTGACTGGCATCCAAGATGGCCTTTAAATGTGGCATTTATTATTTAGCAATGTGGGTACCATATATTTGGAGTCCTCATTGATCTAGCATACTGCTCAACTGTTGTTAGATACTACTGGCATATTATTGCATCAATCCAACACAACTGAACTGGATGGGCCAGTGTCTATGTGACAGTATTTTAATATATATATAGAACATTGGGTATTCCCACATTTTGGGTGCGCTGCCAGAACAAGTCATTTGAACAACCTGATATTGAAAAGTCCTCATGCACAAACACTGTGCGGTAAATGTATTGAATAACACACAAATAAAAATTTGCAAAATTTAATCTTCATCACATCCAGTATGTGATGTCACATGACAGAGTAATGTGCCAACACTTGTTTCGACCTCTCTCTGTCTTTCTCAAGGCAAAACTCTGTTCAACAATTATTGTTTACAATTTTTCAGTGCATACAAAAGTCCCCATTTGTAAACCGGGACATAAAATACAGAGAACACAACAAACAAAGGAATTAAAATGTACGTATATACATTACCAGAAGGATTGGTAAATCAACATGTCATCGGCAGCACATGAAAAAATAATTAAAAAATGCAAGATGAAAACATTTATATGTATATATATAATGACAGTAACATTTTACAACATTCCAAAGTCAAGAAGGTACACAATTAGTGCAATAAGTGTGCTGCCGGGATTGTGTGTCACCTATATCAATACTAACCCACATAAAGCGGAAGTGATGTGCACGTCGATCTTCATGCACTATTTAGCAATGTATATCTCTTCTATAATTCAATTTGTGCGTGTCATCGCCAGGGGCCAAAAAACACCAGCTCATATCACCGAACCCAGTGGGTCAAAACTTGGACTATGTCGAAAATGACCTATGAAGTATCAAAATTAGAACCAATTCAAACTAGTGAGCACCAAAGGTTTCCAACACCACACCAATAACGTGCCAGGTTGCCAAATAAAATTTGTCAAATTACCGTTATTAAGTATTTCAATGTGTAGGTGTCTGAAGGGGATAACCACTGTATTAGAGTTATATCACGGCGTTGTCTTGGATCATTTCATTTCTCATACCCGAAAAATCTGGAGAAACATGTAATAAATCAGTCCAGGTGGTGAAAAGCCACTAGAAACAAGTAAAGGTGTTAAAAGGTAAGACATTACCTTCCTTTCCAAAATATGAATTATGCCAGTACGAACATTCTAAATAGGTTCAAACGTCCCGCCTAAAATTGGCTTGTCTGTTGAAAAAACCGAAGCATGTATTAATATGAAACCATTATCCAGTGCGGAATCCCATTCCGTCATAAACACTGACCGTAACTTAATGTAAGAATTACTTACAACCATATTCTCTCGTCTGCAGCAGTCCATTACAACCGAAACACGTCTAAACGCTGTTCAGTCCGTGTACCGTATAAAAGAAAGAAAAAAGAAAAAAGAAAGTAGAGAAGAGCACCTTACGATCACGTGATCGTTAATCACGTGTGCGGCGCCGCACAAATGAAACGCGTCGAAGTCAGAGGCGAATAAGTTCCGGTCACGTGGTGGTTGGTCACGTGTTCGGACGTGGATCACATGAGAGAATGATACGTAAACACAATGATAACGTCTGTCAAACGGCCAAGATGAAAAAATTAAAGTGCACCTACTTTGGTGTGTATAATATAAAACACCCAAAAATGCTTAAGACAAAATATTTAACACCACATTAAAGAATCGCTACATACATTACTGAATGAACTTAGTAATTAATAGGCAATTTATCTGCAATCAGCCCATGATAAAATAATTGTAGTAGCTGAATGCCAGGAATAATAAACCACATAAGCAAAGCAATAAGGCTATACTTGAAATTGATACTATTTACAAGTTGAATTTGGCCCATGGATACTGCGATAGTGCCTTGCCAGTCCGCTCGACTCCCACATGGCACACACGAACAAAGAATCCCACATTTGCCACATTTTACCTGACCATCTACAAGAAAACATGTAGTTCCGTGTCATCTGTAGGTTACGTTGCACCAAGGTGGTGCAACGTAACCTACAGATGGTACGTGCTTCTAATTGTCGCAATAATGCAGAGCGGTACCCACCTCTGGGATGAGGTCTTGCCTGCATAAGGCCTATGAACCTGATTTCGCTCACATTGCCCATTTGATGCTGTTCCTGCCAATGTGTTGCTAAGGGTAATTTGGAATCAAACTTTCTCAAACTTGCAATATGTTCCCTAATATGTATCCGTAATTCCCTAATGGTCGAACCCACATACACTTTGCCACAAATACACAGAATTGCATACACCACATATTTCGTCTTGCAATTCAAAAAGTCACATATTTGAACTGATAAACCATTGTGACAGACAAAATTGTCAGCCTGAATAGCAAATTGGCAAAAATTGCATGTCCCACATTTGAAAAAGCCTTTTGGTTTAGGGGGTAACCATGATCTGGGGTTGGCCGAGTTATTTGTGGGAGCTACAAAGGAAGGACACAGATGCCCCTTGAGTGTGCGATTCCGCAAAAAAATAAATCTCGGGTGATCAGCTATATAAGGTGTGATATTTGGATCAAGTTGTAATAAGTGCCAATGCTTATTCAATAATTTATATAACATCTCCGAGTTATGAACATATTTGGTAATGATGCGTACATCAGAGAACCCGGTGGGTCTTTGCCTCCCCTGGTCCATCAACATGTCCTTGCGTGATATAGCACTCGCCCGTTGTATACCATTTTGAATACAACGATTTGAATAGCCTCTCTGTTTAAACCTCGCTCGAATCTGTGACACCTCATTAGTAAATTCCTCCAAATTACTACAGTTACATCGGGCGCGATAAAATTCTCCAAACGGTATATTCTCTATCACTGTGCGTTTGTGGCAACCTGTGGCTTGTAAAATCGAATTCACAGCTGTTGGTTTTCTGAAAGTTTGAGTCTGTATTTGACCATTTGCAATAGTTATGACGAGATCCAAAAATTCCATTCTGGTAGTGCTCATATGTCCCACGAATTCAATCCCAAATGTATTGTTGTTCAAATAATCGGTAAATTGTTGAAAAGTTTCTGTAGACCCACTCCAAACCAACAAAATATCATCAATATACCTTTTCCATAGTACAATATGTTCTTGAAATATATGAGTACTGTGTATGTAATGATGTTAAAAAAAAACATGAAGAGATTGCCCAAAGAGGGGGCATATTTAGCCCCCATGGCCACTCCTCTAGTTTGTGCATAATATTGACCATTGAATAGAAACTGGTTATGTCGAAGCGTGAAAGCCAAAAATTCCTTGATCATTGATATATGGTCAGCATGGGATGCCGAGTGATTTCTAAAGGAAAAATCAATGGTATCAAGTGCCAAGTTGTGCTGAATAGCTGTGTATAGTGATTTAACATCATACGTTGCTAACGAAAAATGTTCTAACCACTTAATGGAATACATTGAGAATTTCATCTTGCATTTTTTAATTATTTTTTCATGTGCTGCCGATGACATGTTGATTTACCAATCCTTCTGGTAATGTATATACATACATTTTAATTCCTTTGTTTGTTTTGTTCTCTGTATTTTATGTCCTGGTTTACAAATGGGGACTTTTGTATGCACTGAAAAATTGTAAACAATAATTGTTGAACAGAGTTTTGCCTTGAGAAAGACCGAGAAAGACCGAGAGAGGTCGAAACACGTGTTGGCACATTACTCTGTCATGTGACATCACATACTGGATGTGATGAAGATTACATTTTGCAAATTTTTATTCGTGTGTTTTTCAATACATTTAACGCACAGTGTTTATGCATGAGGACTTTTCAATATCAGGTTGTTCAAATGACTTTTTCTGGCAGCGCACCCAAAATGTGGTAATATCCAATGTTCTATTTGTTTTGTTAAGTGGGTTTGAGGTGCCCGCTTTTCCCTCAGGGTGCAGCAGCCTGTCTTCTGAGTTTAAACATGGTCAATTTTGCTATATTCATTCGCTCAAGCGCTTACATTTACCTGGTACACCTCAGGTTTTCTGTTCTGCCTAGTATTTTGATATAAACTCGTCTTAATCAATTTGGAAAGTCACATTCATCCAATAGGCACAGATGCTCTACAGAGACAATCAATAATCGATCAATGAATTGCTCATGATTGAGTGATACGTTGTGTTGGCAGGGGAATCAGAGATAGATATTCCATTAAGCGGTAGTCGTAATGTATCGGACATTGGCTCGCTTAGCTGATTCGCCCATGCAGAGGTCTTACTTACAAAGTGACAGTGAAACATGGGAATGCCCCAGGTGTGGGATAGATCAATGATAGAGAGGATATTGTCTGTGTCTTCAGAAGTGATGCTGGTCCTGGAACAGCATAGACATCCAATGTACTTGCAACAAGGCGATGGTGCCAGATGATGCAATTGTTCTGTCATACCTATTGTAGACACAACAAATAAGCGATGAAGGGTTTCATTTCCTAAGTGAAGTTCATACGCCGGATTACAGAACTATCCCTGGCCATCTTTTCATGATTGTGTGGTGATGGGATGGAGTCCCATGTCAACAGTCATGCCCAACGGTGAGCCGCTCTCTGATTGTGTTATCGCCATATACAAAAGTGTGTAACCCTGTTGTTGAATTTGATCCACTGC
This sequence comes from Ambystoma mexicanum, assembly GCF_040938575.1. Lineage (NCBI taxonomy): Eukaryota > Metazoa > Chordata > Amphibia > Caudata > Ambystomatidae > Ambystoma > Ambystoma mexicanum. The sequence goes on along the minus strand of NC_090939.1, from coordinate 867,010,960 downwards.
CCAAGATTCCTGTGGGCAGATATACAATCTTGCCAATCTCAGTCTCCGAATTGTACCTCTCAAAAGACAGGCCGATGCTCTCCATTGAATTGTGGCTAGTGATATATAGTGTCCTTTCTGCACAGTTGTAAAATGTTGGGGTACTTTGCTCTGAGCATTCAATCCCCTTGCCAACGTGGCATCAGATACCCCACTGGGTGCGTCCCGGCTCGTTGTCGGCCTGCTATGTAGACCCGGGCATGCAGTCATTTCATGATTCATTCGTAAACCCATTCAACCTATGCTAACTTGAAGGTTTCAGTATTCTTTTACAGGCATCCTTCGGGGCAGCAAATCCCATACTTAAAATATGGCTGCAAAGTTAATCAAGGGATTTACAGCAACAGTCCTATTTCCACCAGTATGCAGTCATTATAATGACCATCATTAGGTTACTGTAGATTTGTTTGACTCAATTTGAGCTAGTGCATCAAATAAAAATATATTAAGTTTAGAGGTCTATGGGGGTAGGACGGTGGAGGGCAAGGGCAGGGCTCATGGGGCAGGAAGAGTGGGTATCATGAGGGTAACCCCAATAAAAAATTTTAAAAACGGAGGTAGACCAAGGTCCCTCAAAATGAGTCAACCAATTGAACAATGGCCGAAGGTTGTTTTAATCGCGTAGATCCATTTCTACCAGATGTAATATGAATTTTACCCTTTGCAAGTGGCCCCATGGATTTCATGGTATTCATACTAGTTTGAAACATATTGGAGACATCCATCAATGAGACATGACCACATCCCTACACTGCAAGTCTCATGTGTTAAGTTCTGCAGAGGGTACATTCAATAGTTTGTTGATTTAAAATGGGAGCAAGACGTTGAGTATTATTCTGATATCCTGGTCGGTCTGCCCCTTGGAGAAATGTATTGAGGTCATAAACCAATCTCAAACTTATTTTAAGGGTATACACTAGCAATGTACAGCCGTCTATTACCAAAAGGGCCTCCACCAGATGTGTTTGAGAAGTAGATCTGTGTTGCCACAACTCCAACTAAACCACCTTTTCTAGGAAGACTTATTTCCATTATAATATACAAGTGTATAAATGCTATACCGCCTTCCCCTTATGACAAATCCCATGGTTTGCTTTATTTTTCCAACTATTCCCAAATTCTTGGAACCCTTTTGCCAGGACTGGGCCATAGACCATGAAAATGTTTACATTCACGGTATTAATTGAGAAAATGAGTTTGTGAAACTGCGTTCGATCCTGCTAACCGGAGGTTTGGTTTGGTACACTGTGACGTGCTACCTTGAGTTCACTTATGAGCTTGAATGGGCTTTTTCGAGTATTTCTGTATTACCTCGAGTATACCAGCATGCCATGCCTACCTTCAGGAAAGTGGCTTTGTGGTCAGAGGTTCCCTCCTTACACCTTTGTAAGCATGAACTAATCCGTCCTTAACATCATTCATTGAGGGTCATAAGAAGCTTGCCAGTGCAGTAAAAAATGGCAATTCTCTTGATGCCATTTTTTGATGGTAAAGGAATTGCCATTTTTACTACACGTCCAAATGGCATATTTGCCGGTAAAGTGGAAAATTTGCCTCGAGCAATGTACAGGAGGTCAATTCTCATGTTTAATGCATAAATACCATTACATTCTAAATGGCCTTCAGTGTTTCTTTACCGCTGACCTCCTTCCTCAAGGTCCTCTCAATTTTTTAGCGCAGTAGCCACGATAGATAAAATGATGATAAACCTTTGTGGATCTGATTCCTCCCTAATTTACAATAATTAGTAAATCCCGGTAGTTTCTCCCCATGAACCATTGATATGGTAACTGGTACTGTCTCATTGGCCAGCCTGGGCAGTCCCCTCCCTCTTTCAGCCAGAGGGCACCTGATTGAACCTCAATCGCTTTCCATTGATTGATTCCACTCCCTGTATTTTATGTACATTCTGTAACTGTAGCAATTACTGTGTTCATCGATTAATTATTTTTCCAAAGAGTGAGGAGGATTTTAAGGGTAAAATGTCAATAATCTAATGTACCAACTATGATTTTCTGTTAATAGTTAATTTGAAATAGGTGTTACCTGTACACTAAACGCATTACATATCTGCAAACCCAAAAGCTTTAAAATAATTTTAAAAAGATCTGTTTGTAAAATCAGCATGCTTAACTAGGAAACAATGGTAGACCCGCTCACTGTATGTGGATAGCTCCATTTGTCGCGCGGACATGTGAACTGTCCCGAGGAACGCCATGCTGAACCAACGCAATGAATCGCAGTAAGGCTGTAGAGAGGTCTGCCAATGGGCACTTTACACACTTTTCAGGGGGTTTAAGAGAGGCTGGATCGGTGGGGCTCGAACAGTTTTCAGACTTGGGGTGCTGAATACGTGTCCACTCAAGAAAGTAATGGGGGTTGCGAGTAATCCTGGTTCTTTGGAATAAGGAGTGGGAGCAAATGAGCTATGTCCTCTTATCAGAAACATGAGTATGGCAAGGATTCCTTCTGACACTTTAAAAAAAAATGGGGTCCAGTAGTGCATTTTTTTTAATTTGTCTTATTTACAGGGCCCAAACGACTATCTTTTGATATTGACGTGCTTGAGGGAAGGACGGTAGTGATCAGTCGAATTATGTAAAGTGACAAATGTACATTTTTAAATCCCACTTGGCAAAGGTCTAAATATTCAACTGAACCACAATTAATAAATAAACATAAATTAAATATGTTTTGCAATGCTTTCCCTCTGTATATGTTGAAAGCTATGCTCAGTTGCAGAAAACAAGTTTGCCATTGGAAGAGCGCTTTAGTGCTGAGAAAACACCAGGAACTAGAAATTAGTCTTACTTGAGAACGTGTCCGAGTTTCAGCCCTTTTCCTCTGAAACAATAGGCGACAGTCGAGCTAGTGCACATCCTAAATATTGTGCTTTGAAAAATGATGGTTAGCAGAAGAGCGCCTTTATGTTAAAAAAAAAACCTGGCATAAGAGGTTTAGAATTCAGGAAAATGCCTGCAACAGAAATATTCCCTTCTTAGAGCTCCAAATGCTATTATTTGAAATCTTTGAGATTCCTTAAAGGTGTGCTTATGATCCTTGTCTGATGCTGGGGGTAATTGTAATCCCAAAGTTGTATTATTGGTTGTATTCACCGTTGGAATTGTTTAACTGTTTAAATGAAAATTATAAATAAAGTGTTTAAAACAATGGTAAAAAAAAAGAAATATCCCCTGCTTAATATAAATTCAGCCCTGTGGAAGTGCTTTGCACTAGAATAATGAGCTGACAAGAAGAATAGCTCCAGCCCAGGCCTACATTGAGGCCCAGGAAATGACGTGAGATATTGCGCAATAGGTACAGGCTATCATTCTGCTTATGTGCTGAAATAGGAAGTGTTTTTCAGACTGCTCTCACCCTATGCAGAGCCATCCGTGTTACTGCAAAACAAAAGTAGTAATGCTAAGCACTGGCATACTTGATGGGATGTTCAAGAAAGAGTGTTTTTAAACGGCCGCCAATACAATCGCATTCTGCACAGTCCATTAAAATGGCCAGTCTCTGCAAGGTTCTGCACTGTGGGTCTGACTTATGGAAGATTTGCCAGGTTCTAAGTGACTTTGCGCTGCCCACAAACCCTGATTCATGGAACTGTGCAAAGTGTATTTTTGCGGTGCAAAATCCGGACAAAGTTCTTTTGAACTGCAAAAATGACTATGCGCTGACTTTGCCCAGACTTTGCACTGCAAAAACACACTTTGCACGGTTCCATGAATCAGGGTTTGTGCCGGCAGTGCAAAATCACTTTTTAGCAGTGCAAATTCACTTTGAACCGGGCAAATATTCCGTGAATGGGGCCCACAGTGAGTTTTTGGGTGTGCTGTAATGCAATGCTTGGAATGTCAATATTACCCAGAGGCATTCAGACCGCTCCTTCTGATGATACCTTAACGCACTCAGAATGTAATTAAACTGCACTTTATTGTCTATCGAGCGTAATGTTTGCTCAATATGGGCATTGCAGGCATCTGCACTTAATAACTGCACATGCGTACGCATGCGCGCCCACGCACACCCGTGCAACCAGGCACAGTTGGAATTGTGTTCTTAATAATAACTCGAAAAACTAAGGGCCTGATTTCGAGTTTGCCATGCAAACCCTTCTGTTACTCTCCGTGTGGGAATCCATAGGACTCCACTGGAGACATGCGGAGCAGCGCACGAGCATTCCAACATGTGGTAATGCTTTTGTGTGGAAGACATTTTCTCCACTGAAATGTAGCAGGCAAAAAAGAGTTTTGTTAATGAACCTTATGATTTGTCTGAGTGATACAACATCCGGTATAAATGCCAGATGTTTTACCACTGCAGCCAACCTTGTAATCCGGCCCTAAGAATTCTATTCATGATAATAGCATCACTCAATCAGGACTATGTACCGGCTGCTATCGAAACGTACCCACAGTGAGCTTCTAATGATGTTCAAAGCTGATGCAGAGTTCTTATCATGGAAACACCCACATTGACTCTCTTGGAGCTCTGTTGGGTATAATCCATCTATTTACTAAGAGCTCTGTCCACGACGTCACCTAAGCTCACTTAGTCGAGTGATAGGGGAAGGTTTCAAGTCCGGTTCAAAAGAGTTTCAACTGTTTGATCAAAAGGTAATCCAATAGGTCTTTCAGCTGTTGGTTCATATTTGTGATGTCTGTTGAAGTAAGTAAACACCTTGGGCTTGTTTTAAAAAATGCACCTCCTCGGAGGTATTCTTCCTTTCCTCTCCTTCCCCCAGAAGCTCACTGTCTCCAGAGCTCTGGTTCTCTCAAGGCTTGACTATTGCAACAGCCTCTTTCTAAATCTGCCTGAATCTACACTCCGCCCTCTGCAACTCATCCAGAACAGGACTACGAGACTTGTCCTTAGCCTCAAGCCCAGGGATTGTATCTCTCCAGGACTGAAATCTCTGCACTGGCTCCCAATGACTGCGAGGATTAAATTCAAAACCCTCTGCATTGTTCACAAGACCTTCTGGGGCCGGGGGCCTCAATACCTTCAACTCTCTCTTCCTAAATATCTTCCTTCTCGAGCTCTTCGCTCATCCACCTCCAACTTTCGAGTTGGTGGTAGATTTCTTTCTTCGGCTGGGGACTCCCTCTGGAACAGCCTCCCTGCCTCCCTGAAACTTGAGGAGAACCATCTCCGGTTTGAGAAGCACCTCAAAACCTTTCTCTTTGCTTCTGCTTTCTCTCCACCTTTCCCCTGCTGAACTCTTAGCTGAAACTGCACTGGTTACCTGGCCACCCTCTGATCTCGGGCCCAGGTCCCCTCCACGCCAGTTGCACACATGCACTGTCTCCCTGGCAACCCCCACACTTGGGGACTGTTTTCTTTATCCCTACAGTCCCACTACCAGCACTGATATCTGATGTCTGCACTTACCCTGGCACTTGCCACCAACTGGCCGTACTGCTCTTATTGTTTATTTATGCATCCTATTTAGCCCATGTACTGCACTGTCCCCACTCCCCTCCCACCCGGCACTTTCTCCATCCCCTGCCCCCCTGCACTTCCGCGATCTGAATGACACCTGGCCTATTAGGATCGTGTCTGTCCTCCCCCTGTTCCCCATCGCTTGCTGCATCGCGCCTTGAAACACTTGTGTATAGGAGCGTTATAAATGCCATATCATATCATAGCAATTGCCCGGTAATGCCCACTTACATTTGCACTTACATTCAAACAGGTAATTTACGTGACTTGTACTGTAAAGTGTAGAAGGGAGGTGTAAAATGGTGGTAAACACACCTTTATGTCTCCTGTTTGAACTCTGCAGTGCAAAATGAGTAAATGCTCACTGCCATTTACGTATGGCAGGCAGCGTTTTCAATGGATTTGCATAGAATCGGCCCCCAATTTGCAGGCATAAAAAGCAGCCGAATTTGTTAGGAAGCAATTGCTTTTATGCCATCATGCTGATGTAAAACAAAGTGGATTTTTGAAGAAGGAGGGGAAAGGATGGCATAAACATAGCTCTTGTTACGCTGTCCCCTCCCCCCACTGTCTTGGAAAACCACAAAAATGCGCCAAAGCATCAATTGAGGAGTTTAGGCAGGTGTAACAAGTTTATGCCTGTCTTTAACGCCTTCATTTAATTGGCTAGTACACCAAATAGTTATTGGAGTTTTGTCTTTGTCCTTCCATTCAATAGTGTGTGCTTGTGTGCCTGTGTGCGTATGTGAGTGTGTTTTTGGGGAATTAAATGTCCTCAGAAAGAATAACCTTTTGTCATAACCCTGTGTCTTATTGTATAAGGGCCCGATTCATGGAGGCATGTGCAGAAATCCTGCAAGGGCGGCGTGCCAAGAAAGACACTGAGCGAGCCTTTGTGCAGAAAGAAAAATGGGCGCCCCGCATATTGATGGAATTTACAGGGCAAAGTTACTGTATTCGCAAGTCGCACCCGCAACGCCCCCGACATGTCCACACGCAAAGAAAAAACAGCCAGAACAGCAACATGTGCGCACTCCCCCGGGCACAAATACACACACCCTTCAAACAGTGCATGGAGTTCCCCCGTAAGCAGGTCTGCGACTCAGTGACCATGCGTGGGGTTCCCCGTAACTGTATACAGCACCCGACAACATGTGTATAAAAAATCGTAACTCAGGAAATATGCATATGAACCCCGTGAAACGTTCCTGCACCCCGCAACACTGCTTACGTGCACCCTAAGTTACATCGGAACCCTGATTGAGTACACACACCCCAAAATCTAACATCTAACCCCACCTGCATGCTGAAAATCCTATGCGCAAGTGTACGTTTGCCTGCCTTCGGGTGGCGGTTCGTATGAAGGACTTGCGTGGCCATTTCCCAGCCGAGATTTTGCACGATCGAATCCATGAATGCGTCTTGTGCAGCGCAATTGTGGGCGTGCAAAGAACTGCCTACAGGCCGTCTCTCAGAACGCCCACTTTTTTGAAAGTTCTTCCCCATTTTTGGTTTTCCGCCCCCCTCCCAGCCCTCTGCGTAAACCACTCCCATGTTCTGCTTGGAGTCTCGCGCAAAGCCCTTCATGGCTCGCAGAGACGTGCCGAGCCAGTGAAAACTCCACGCAAGTCCAGGAAAAGTACTGCGCATTCAATTTCATGTATTAATGAAGGCGGATAATTCCATAAATCGGGCCCTAAGGGTACAAATACATGACATTGTTCCGAAGCCAGCCTCCAATGTGGATCCTCCAAAGTAGGAGGTTATTATAACTCTCATTATGATCATGCATGTATGATCATTTTCAAAACTATACTTTTATATAGCTGTTTCTTGCTACTGGCAGTGACACTGTAGGCCCTTATGTTTAGGTAGCGATAGAAATAGTTGACATTGTGCATAAACAAAATTGGTGAGACTGCAGATGTGGTGTTTCTATACACGGATTTACCATATGAGGACTTACTACGTGAGTAACGTTTATTTACCACCACCAACGGCATATGTTTCCCAGTTTATCATAGCCCATTACCGTCCGTAGAGTTACTTTCCACCATTTAGCAAATAAACTACCACAAAGATTTGAGGATAGCAGCCAGAGCCGGTTACATTGAGGATGTTCGCACACAGTCCAATTGGCTAAATGAGGAGTCTCAAGTCCTTTCAGAGAGGATACGAATCCATGCCAATGCTGTGACCATGGTAGAATATAGTGTTAAGGACTGTAAACCGTGGCGGAATTGACTAAATCTGTCCGAACACCAACATCATCTGGCAAGGCAGTAACAGGGACGTATTCCCGCATCCACAGGAGAAAGCGGACACTACTATTAAACATGGGCAGAGTAATCAACTCCTGAGAAGGTGAAGGTGTTGCCAGGAATTCTGCTGAGGGTGACAAAGTCATGGTCACATGCAGCGACAAGCATCTCAAGCCACGCTGGTGCTCATCAGCGGTGGGGCCACTGTCTTTCACATGTACTAAGAAACATTACCAGCAAGCAGAAATCAGACATCCAGTAGGAGAAAAAGCAAGTTTCCAGGTCCATAGAACGACAAAGACCTATTGCAGCCACACTGGCACGAGCATTCCACCCTGATCCTTGTGCCAGATGATGCGATGTGAATGATACACCAAGCGCACAACTCGAATGCTGAGCAGAACGTGTGAGGGCACGATGGATCACCGGGTAGGCCCTCAGAGCAAGAAAATAGTCAAGCATTGAGGGTCAGAGAGAGATCATCCAGAAAGGGAAATCCGGGGAAATAGTCATGTGCACAGGAAAGTGCTGCACATGTCGACAAGAAAACAGCCATTGATGGCCGGCTGGAGAGCCATAGAATCCTCACACAGGACCAGGTGCTTGTAACTGAAGACATGGTGTCAGTCACCTTGCACAAACTGTTAGAGACCTCCACAACCACATCCAGTAGCATGCATAGCAGGCTGTGTTAGAGAAAGGCCAGGTAGCAGACACCATCCAGGTTCATGCAGTGTGCCATGAACATGACTGCTGTATCTAATATACTTACGAGTCAACGGTTGTTCCACGGACAATGAAAAGCAGACAGGCTTGTTTAATACTCCTGAAAGTCCAACACCAAATAAGTTCTATGATAGGCAAGCAGAGTGGACGAGATTACAGTACAAGATTCACAGTGCAACCCACCTATTGTACTCATTCCAGGCACCGAGTCCTACAGAGTGTGGAACAGGTTTGCTAAATCAGCTGTCCTCTCGATGTCTCCACCCAATACCAATTTGCAGTCCAAATGCTGACTATATTCATTGGAGGAGTTGAACCCGTTTTGTTCTGCATCAAAACAATATTTCCTGAGGAACCCTACATGGCGAAAAATGCACTAGCATGCATGCTAGCACTTAGAAGCAATTCAAAATCACACATGAAAATGGCAAAGTAACCAGGGTACTTAATTTCAATGAATGAGAAATAAGGCTGAGGCCTTCAGTCGACTATCTACAAACTAAAATAAGCATGTTTATGTTTAAAAGAAGCTGGTGATGACATGTTCTCTTGCAGGTGTTCCGTTCCGTGCATCTGCCTGACAATGTTGCGGCTTCCCGTCATAATCAATGTCTTACTCAACATGCACCTGAGAATAGGCGTATACGACATACAACACGTCAGGACTATCTTCCCCCCTTCTCTGTTCTGCACTTCTAGGAATCTGGAGTTGAGTAGGCCACATGTCCTATCCACCTTCCCGGGTTTGTGAATTTGGCTGTAAGCAGCAATTATTCTCGCCTCTTAGTCTTTGGGCTATCATGCAGTAGTGAGAATCCATGGTAGCAACTAGCAAGGCATAATTTGAATCTCTTGTACCGTGATATTCAAATTTGTTGTTCTTTGTTCATGCCAATAAATATATGCTTAGTTTCATTTCACGCAGTTTGTATGTGGTTGCATATTGTATCCTTTGTTAAAATGTTCTTGTGGAGGGCGGCTATAGCCACACAAGTGAACTCTTGAAGCTAGGGTGAAAAACCCAAACCCAACTAGTGAGATGATTAAATACCTAAAAGGGTAAATAGAGCTCTAAATTCCCTTGTTGAGGACATTGGCTTCCTGTGGGCCGTGGAGTTGAATCCAAGTGCTTGGATTGGCACATCAGGCATTGCATAGTAGGGGCCCTGGGTTTCTGGGTAGGAAAATGGTGTTCAATTCCCCCTCCCATACCCGTTGTTCTACTAGTGCCGAATTAGGCCTGGATTCAATTAGCAACTCAGTGCACCCTTACTCTGAAAAGCCACCTGGATTCGGATCGAAAAATTGACGAATTCTCTCAGTTTGAGAAGCAGCTTAAACCAATGGTTTTCTCCCGCCCATTTCGACCACTGATACGGCTTATGAAATTATATAATTTTGTATGATGGGGGGGGGGTCAAACGAAGACGGGACTTTGCTGCAGCGAACAATTTTAAATCAAGAACGCAGCTGTTTGTCCCAAGATGGTGACAGTGTCGTCTGCTATACTGTCCTCATTTTCCAGCAAACCGCTTTTTATTTAATGAAGGTGACAAAAACACAGACTGGGGTTTGTGGCCAGCCCTCTCATTGCACGCGCCAAGCCGGTAGCTGCAGTTAAAGGAGATTGCCGTCTGGCAGATGGCACGGACTGCTCACTTCTAGACCTGCTCATTTGTGTTTAACTTTTTCTTGGACTCAAACCCTGGGCCACACTGTGCAGGGAGGCATTTCAACCAGGAACTACTCCCCAATCTGCTGTGGGGCTCGGTGTGAATGAAGACAGCCCGGTTTCACAGGGGTTTCCCACCCACCTGCCCGCTCACCATGCACACCAATGTTGATACATCGTCGGCCAAGATTGGCAAAAGCAGCCAAGAATGTAAATTCTTGAAGAGAGCTAGGAGATCTGTGAGGGCCTCACAAGTAGAACCCCCATGGTAGCTCCCTCTTCTAGCTTCATTACGCAGCCACTCCACAGGCTCAGACTGGCCAATAGGCCAATAGGGCAATGCCTGAACCAAAAAAGCAAAATGCTAGTGCAGGCCAGTTTTTTGGGTCAAAGTGGGCCCCTTCTTTGTCCAATATGGGCCAGTTTGAGTTACTTCTCTATGCGGCTATTTTGACCATTTTTGCTGAAATAAATATTCTTTAACTTGAACAATTTGCATCACATTTGATCAAAAAGCTATCCCCTTGGGTACTATTCAGTCTGTCACAAAAGAAGTAAATTGACTTTTGCAACTGTGGGACACTTTTTCATTGGTGCCCGGGACAATTTTAGACTCATTCGGACCCTGCACTCAGGGCACCTGCAACAAGTCCAGGTATTCCACTCTGGTGAGATTGGAAACCAATCTGATCACCCTTTACATTTTTTGGGTGCATAGAAGCTCCCTTTTTCAGCAGCTTCACCAAGTTCTGGGACACAAGATTTGCCACAAAATATATCTGCCCATAAAAGCAGATTTTGGTCCACATTACAAGTTTGGTGGGTTCTCGGCAGTAAATCAGCCGAGATACCTCCGAACGGGTTTACTGTTACCAGCACTTTGTCTGGCGGAATTAACTCCGGATTGCAAGTGGCGGTATGGCGGCGTTAGTGCCCATTTATGGAGCCCATTGGGATTCCATGGGGATTCCATGGGGATTCCAGCAGAGTTACCACTGCATTTCCAACATTTCTGCCCACACCGCCAAACTCATAATGAGGCCCAATTATGTCCAAGGTGCAGAATTCTATAATGTGGGACCTCAACTCACCATCTGCCTCTAAATACTGCACTGACTCTAGATGTCCTGGGTAGCTGGTCCAGTAGCCAAAGCACTGCATTTACAGGATATCCTAGGAACGACCATCAGCTATTCTTGCAAAGATGGAAGATGACAGCCCAAACCCTGTTGGTCCTGCTTGACATAGATGGACACCTATATAGTAACCAGCCAGGGACCATGAGGATTGGATTCGATGATTAAAAAGGAAAAGGAGAAGGCTAGTCCTCCAGAGTGTCCTGTAAAGAACACAAAGACTGGAGGGTGCTGTCTAGACTGCCAAGTGTGTGTACAAAGGCCTCATGAAGCTTTTGTTGATTTTATTTGTCCACATCTGCCACCAATGCCAGCATAAAGAATGTCCCTGGACAAAGTATACACCACACTGAAGACTGATGGGGGAAAGGGTTGCAATAAATCACAGAGACTGGCAATGCCCTGAGTAACCCTTAAATTGATCACTTTTCAGCATGCTATGCCATTACAGAAGGTTTGTTTGTTTGTTTGTTTAATATTTATTATGCGCACCGGACCCTGGGGTGTAAGGGCACAGGAGGTAAGAAAACATACAGCTTAGTGCAAGGTTACAGGTTACAGCGTGTCATTCATGTGGCAAGGTTAACAGTTGTGTCAGGCGTGTAAGTAAAAGCAGGTGGGAGCAAGTTCATACATTCATTTAACATTTGTCGCTATCAACCAACTGATTACATTTTGCCTGAATTTGGTAAACTATTGTTCTGTTCTCACTGTGACGGGTAGCTTGTTCCATAATTGAGCGGCTTTGACTGGGAAGCTAGTGCCACCTATAGTGGCGAGTTTGAATCGGGGTACTTGAAGGCGATTGGTGTTAGCTAGTCTAGTTTGTCTAACGGAGTTTGTTCTAGAGAATCTATCTGCTAAGTATTGTGGGGCTTTATTGTTTAGTGATTTGTGTGTGAGAGATGCAGTTTTGAGTCTAATTTTCTCATAGGTGGTAAGCCATTTATGTTTCCTTCTTGTTTCCGAGATATGTTCTCTCTAAGGAATGTTCAGTGCTGCTCGAAGAGCATTATTTTGCTATATCTGAATTTTGTTGATGGTAGATTTAGTTGCTGCAATGTACAGGGTGTTACAATAGTCTAGTTTGGAGATGATTAAAGCTCTGGCTAACGTTAGGCAACTGGTCTGAGATAAGAATTGTTTTCCTGCTCTGATTAGTTTACACGTGTAAGCTGTTCATGAGGCTAGAGTATTTACCTGTTTGGTAAATGATAAGGTAGGGTCAAGGTATATACCTAGTGTTTGTGCTTCCTTGGCTACTTGGATACAGTTCTCATCGATGATGAAGGAAGAGTAATTTGTACTTAGTTTGTTGATGATGGATGTGGTGCCTAGGATGAGAAGCTCTGTTTTATCATCGTTCAGGCATAGGCCATGGGTGGCCATCCATGCCTGAACGATGCTGTAGATTCTGTTCACCATTGCTAGGTCCTCATCAAAGTCCCCTGTAAGTGGGAGGAGGATCTGGGTATCGTCTGCATAATTGGTGTAGGTGATACCCAGATGGTCCAAGTCATCAAACAGGGGCTTAGTGAAGATGTTATATAGCGTTGGTGAAACGCATGAGCCCTGTGGTACGCCGCAGGTGATGGGATGGGGTCCGCAGCTGCTGTTGGTAAGAAGACCCTCATGGTGCGGTCGCTAAGGAATGATTGGATCCACACTATTGCCTCAGTGGAGAAGTGTGCTGCTGTATCTAAGTGGTTACACAAAACCTTGTGATCCACTAAGTCAAATGCGGCAGATAGGTCTAATAGGAGGAGTAGTGCCGGTTTTCCAATGTCTCGTAGTTTATCTATTTGGGCTTTAAGATCGATAAGTGCAGTTTCTGTGCCGTGTAGTGGACGGAAACCGGATTGACGGCAGCCTAGTAGTTGGTTCAGTTCGAGGAAGTTCTGGATTTGGATATATGCAACCTTATCCAGAATTTTCAGGAGGAACGGCACAGTTGTGATTGGTCTATAATTAGTGGGTATAGCCGGGTCTAAGGTTTGCTTTTTGAGGAGTGGGAGCACCCATGATTCCTTTAAGTTACTCGGGATGGTGCCGGAGATAAAGGAGGCATTAATCAGCTTAGTGATATATGGTGCTAGGTCCCGCGCAGCATCTTTGATCAGTTGTGCTGGGCAGAGATCTCCTTTGCATTTGGAGGGCTTCAGTCCAAGTATTACTTTCTCCACCTCTATCATGGAAACTTTGGAGAAGTAGAATTGTGTGGACGATTTAGTTTTGGACGGTGTTTTTGTAGTGGGCAATGTGGGGGTGGCTAGTGTCTCTCTCTTTGATTCTATTTTCTTTTGGAGGTTTAGGACTTAGTTGGATAATGCATACTGGATTTTAAAGCACCATTTTCTATGTTTAAGACAGTTGTCTTGAGGCGTTATGGGATTTTCCAGTTCTCTAAGTATGGAGAACAATTCTTTTGTGCTTGAGTTGGCTTGTGTGATTCTGTTATTGTAAGTCTCTGAGAGGATCTCTTTTTTATATTGAGGTGAGATGTTGATTAGTTTCAATTTATTTTCCGGAGTAGGTTGAAGTTTCCAGGTATTTTCTTTTTTCTTTTTTCTAATCTAAGGTTTTTTAGGAGAGGGTGAACCAATTATTCAGATGGCTGTGTGGTTTGCTGTTTCTGAGCTTTAATGGGGCAATATTATCAAGGGTTTTGTTCATGATTTTGTTGAATTCTTCAGTTAAGGCGTTAGGGTCTAGGTTGTCTGGTAGAGCATTTAAAGTAGGCATGATGCCAGGGAGCAATTTGTCTAACGCCATATTTGTTTTATTTCTGGGAAGTGTGGGTGGTGCACAGAGTTGTTGAAGTTTAGGAGTTTTAGTATCTAGTGTCATTCTAGTCAGAATTTTAGAAGCTGCTGTGGCTTGTGGATCATTAGTGTCATTAAAGCCTATATTGAGGTCGCCAAGTAGGAATGTTTCGGTGGTGTCTTTTAGGTTTTCTGAGAGGATGGTAGAGAAGTATTCTATGAATGTCTTGATGGGGCCAGGAGGTCTGTATATCAAGTGGAGGTTGAGTGTTTGAGAAATGGCTGTAGGTATTTTAGTAGACATTGGACCTCATTACGACCCAGGCGGTAAGGGTTTAACGGCGCCGTAAAAGGTGGTGGCGCCGTTAACCCCTTACCACCTAATTACGAGGTCCCTTTTCGGTCCCCACCTTAACGGCTGGTTTTACCAGCCATTAAGGAAGGAACCCGCAAAGGGACTTTCGAGGTAATTACGGTACCGCAATTTGCGGTACCGTAATTACCGCCTTCCCCATTCCCATTGAGCCCTATGGGGGCAGAAATGGGAATGGGGAAGGGCCAATGGTGAATGGGGAATTACCGCCCGCCAACCTTGGAATGGGGCGGTAATTCCGCCATCCACCATGGTGCAATCGGTAAAATACCGGCGTCAACCATGGCGCTAATAGCGCCATGGTTAACGCCTGGGTCATAATGACCCCCATTATCTCGCAAGATTCGGTGACCGGTGAGGGAGTGAGTCTCATACCAAGCTTAGTTTTGACGATGATGGCTAGTCCGCCACTTCGAGCTTCACGTCTGTCCATTCTGAGGATAGTGTTAGGAACAGCTAGGGACAGTGCTGGGCCTGATGCATCATGGAGCCATGTTTCCGTGATGGCTAGGAAGTCATAGCCTTCAGTGGAGATGACTTCAGATATTTCTATAGCATGGGCGACTAGAGATCTGGCGTTTATTAGGGCGCCTTTGAGTTTAGGTATAGAATCGGTTGGATGGAGAGAGATAATGTTTATTGGCACTGAAGGGGTGGTAGTTTTTTCTCTATTTGTTTGAAGGCTATTAAGTATTTTATAATTGTAAGAGTTAGATTTGGGAATGAGTTAAAGACAATATGCAAATAAAGCTTTGTCCCACCTCAAAAGGGTCAGTCCAGGCAAACTAGTAGTTTCCATCTCTTGCACACAAGGCCGCAAAGTCTGGTAAACAAGTTTCAGCCTTCTTGGACATCATCAGTGAGGTGACTCTTGGGTCCCTTGGCACAGAAGGCTCAGGGCCCACCTCTAGGTCTAAACGTCTGACACCGAACAGGGCTGGATGAACCATTGGGAATAATCACAACCATGGGAATCGCTCTGGGCAACCCAACAAACTATTATTTTTCATTGTGCCATGCCATTAGAGAATGGGAAGACCATATGCAATCCAGTCTTGGTCCCATCCAAAGGATGTGATCCAGCTCAAACTGTTAAGTCACATAACCTCTCTTCACAAGACAAAAAGCAATAACAGACATGTGTTGGCCCCATTTAGGTTCAGATAAGGTGAGGACCCATTTTCGTGCACAGCTGTTCCACTTAGGATCAATAAGGCAACACTAAAGAGTGATGATTTGAAAGGTTTGGAGAAAATCAAACCACAGACATTGCGCTGGGCAACTCTCCAAACCATTGATTTTTAGTCGCCATGGCATTATGAAAGGAGAAAGGCCACATTTATTTATGTAATTGTTTTTTTATAATGCGCCTAATACCGTACCTGAGTTCGGTTTCTATGCGCGGATCCGGGGTTCGAACCTCTGTTGCTCTGAGTGGTCTTGCTTTCAAGGCAGCACGTTGCCCCAAAGCATGCTTTGTACCACCTGCGAGATTACATCACTTCTGAACAAGACCACAAGCAACCACAGACAGAGATCACATTCCTTCTGAGCAAGACCACTCACAACCACTGACATGTTTTGCCATCATCAGTAAGGTGTAGCTTGGGCTTCTAAGCCCAGAAGGACCAGGGCACAAGTCTTGCCATACAAATCCCACTCAGTGTC
Organism: Ambystoma mexicanum; assembly: GCF_040938575.1. Taxonomy (NCBI): domain Eukaryota; kingdom Metazoa; phylum Chordata; class Amphibia; order Caudata; family Ambystomatidae; genus Ambystoma; species Ambystoma mexicanum. Next base: position 866,994,872 of record NC_090939.1, on the reverse strand, counting down.
ACAAAGGCAATAGAGAAAAGTGAGTGATGGAAGGGTTGAAAAAACCCATAATCGCTTATTAATCTGGGAAACCATCAAATCTATTGGTTTTCAAGTGTGCTATGTCATGACAGAAACCAAAACAACATATGCAAATACGGCTTGTTCCCACCAATCCAAACTGCTGTGTCACAGCTCTACTTCACAAGAGCACATTTAACCATGGGCATGTTTGAGCCTGTTGGGCATCATCAGTGTTTTGAACCCTGGGTCTCTAGGCACAACAGACTATGCCTCATTTATGGGCATACCTGTTCCACTTCAGCTGATTACGGCAATGCTTAAGAGCGATGGATGGAAGGTTTTGGAATAAATCACAACCACTTGCATTGCTCCAGGGATCGTTCCAAGCTTTCGTTTTCCCAGCCTAACACAGCATGCCATGTACCCCAGAGAAAGAAATAGAAGGACTGTTTATATTTCGGACAAGCATTGGGTGACCTCCATATAGACACAAACACCAAGGTCCAAGGGGATTGAACCCTGAAGTGCCACATTACCCCTTGCAAAGATATACTTTGCTGCAGCTCAAACATTAACTGTGAAGCTCATATACAACAATAGTCTCTTTCACAAATAGTTCTTCCCTGTCGCTTCAATTTCAAAGTTTAGATACAAAATCATGTAATGAGAGATGAGATGGAAGGAATGGGATGCATGAGAGGTTCTCATCCAGGATCTATGTTAGAGAAGAGTTAGGTATGGCATTAACACGGACCATTGTCATGGACGGAGAAAAAACTACCATAACCAGCACCCATAACGGACAACACCCCCTCTTGTATTTGTTTCAAAATACAATATTCAGAGTAATAGGATCAATAAATCAATTCTTAAGCATTGGGACATACTTAGGAAGGATAGTCAGCTAGGAGAACCTTTTAAGGAATATCCCGTTTTTGCCTACCAACGCAGTCGTAACCTATGTGACATGCTCCTTTGTAAGAATGATGTCAGGGTCCATGATCATAACCAAGCTTCCGGAACATCTCAGTGCTATAATAGTAGCAATTGCAAGAAAGTGAGCAAAGGACATTTGTTTGTTTTTTTCATACTAGAACTGGTAAAATATTGTTTCTATGTTGTTCTGCTACCTCTGACACAAAAAACATTGTATACAGTATAAGGTGCCCTTGTGGCCTCTACTATGTTTATTATACCACTAGGAAGGTCAAAATACGGTGGAACGAGCATTGTTCAAACGTTCGGACCAACGATGAGAGATCTTTGATGAACACCACTTCCAGGAGACAAGGCACAATATTTCACAAATGCTCTTCCAGATTTTGGACAAGCTGGATAACAATAGACAAAGAATTGACACAGACCGTCTACTGAAGCAGAAAGAGACTTTGTGGATTGCCCTCCTGGACTGGCTCCAGCCATCAGGGATGAATGAGGAACAAGAATTCTCCTGTTTCATCTGAGTGTTACTTAGTCTTCATATTTTTCAAGACAAAGGTAGTGACTTTGTGTGTATAGTCCTGGGTAGACAGTATCCTGGTAACGATTGTTGATTGTGAATTCCTATTTTGATTAGATCTGTAACGGATTTACTAACTACCTACTACATTATAATGAGATAGTCAGGGTCGGAAATCGTCCCTGAGGTGTGGGGGCCGGTTTCTGGCCATGCCTGGGCCAGTTTGGACAAAAGAAATAGAAATGCTTTTTTTTTTTTCAAAAAGCCTTTCATCCTTCTTATTTCGATAAATGAGTACCAACACAGGTTGGGTGATATTGCATGCATATTTGTTCTATCAAAAAAGAGCTTAAGCGTAAGTGCTATACAATAACATATTAACATTTCGCCTTGGACGTCTGCTTGGATTCACAGTAATTGAGTGTACTTAGGGACAATGCAATTTGATGCCACTTCCTGTTTTGTCAAGGGGTGAAAGGTCGTGTTTCATCGCTTCCCGGCATGTCACTTTGGGGTGCTGTCAAATTACATCACTTCCGGTGATGTCTTCAGAGGTCAAGGGTTGTGAGGTGAGGGGTGGGCCACTTCCCAATCCGACCCTTGAGATAGTCATTTGATGTGGTCATGAATCAGTGATAATTGTTTAATAACAGATTATTAAGTCTTTGGTGACCTTGAGTAATAATGTCACCAAAGATTTATTTTTGGGGTCTGTGTTCTACACTTTCATTGTTTTCTATTTTCTTGTCATTTTTAACAGTTTAAGTACATATTGGACCTCATTATAAGCTTGCTGGTCTGGAAATAAGGGTGCTGGTAGCAACGTACCAGCACCCTTTCCGGACCGCCAAACTGTAAGTCTGCTGGTAGGGGCAATGTACTGCCAGCAGGCCTATCCTGCCTGAAGTTCATGCCCCGACTGGCAGAGTTTTCACTGAAGCACCAGCACCGTTAACAACTGTGCCAGTGACCCCATTCCAGTGGAGTGGGGATTTACCGGTCCACCGCGGCTCATGATATCCTGGTGTAACAAGAGATATCAGGCGGCAGAAATGGTGTTATGGGTCGGCGGTAACCCGCCGCCGACTTACGGGTTTTACTGCGGACCCCGTAATAAAGCCTAATGTTTAGGTACCTATTACTATATTACATTGAGATAGTCAGTTAGTTTTTGATGTGGTCATGAATCAGTGACAATCGTTCACTAACAGGTTGTTAAGTACTTGGCCTTGGGTAATAAGGCCCCTGAACTCTTTTGGGTTTATTGTTTCACACTTTCATTTCTTCTATATTCCTGTCAATTTCAGCTGTTCAAGTATCTGGAGTGTGGCTGTTTTAACTTTGGGAAATCTTTCCGTTAAAATTTAGATCATCAGGCCCATAGGCTGAAAGAGTCCAGGCACGTGAGGTGTTTTTCTAAGCCACTCCTATCAGGCCGTAAGCCTGTCTTCTCATCATTTACTGTGCCGTCATGACGTTTACTCCCGTTGATGTCATGACACTTTCAACGCCCACTGGAGGGCGACTTGTAGTATAAAAAATAGTAGAAAGGAGGGTGCTACCGGTTCACCAATTCTGATTGCGGCAGCACACCGCCATCATGGGAGATGCTACTCTCATGGACTGTACATGCCAATACGCTAGAATTGTAATGGTTATTTTTGAATGTCTTTTCAGCTTAATTTTGCATAATTGAGCCATGTTTGTGGAACACTTACACTGTAGGAAGTTTATTTTACCACTCTAGTTTTGGTATTAAGATATTCACGGGATGTACACTGATTGACTGGTGACTTTTATCACACAACGTTGGTTTTAATGATCTGAAACAATGGGGTCAATTGGGCATCACACTTGGTGTGGTTTGAACACAGGGGCACCTGAGTTGGATCTCATTTTGTTTAGAAGATTCACGTTGTATAATAGACAACTACTAGTTTTGCAAAGGTAGCGGGCGCCCCTCTCTCGAAAGAACAGACTTGATAACCTGTTTAGTGGTTATTAACCACTTGAGAGTTCGCAGCCACTGCTTTTACTCACTGTGCCTTTCACAGATGGGAAATATCCATTTGCATATCAGTCTTTGTCCTGCCCAGGGGCAGTCCAGCACCGAAATGCAATGGCAATTCCAACCTGAACGAGAGTACCACCAGCAACCCCATACACGTGTTTCACTCTTGTTGGGGATCATCAGTGAGGTGAAGCTAATGCCTCTCTAAGCACAGTGAGAGGGAGACCACGTCTGGTTGCCCCCAGGAGACCTAGGGTTACCAATCCCAGGTTCCTTAAAAAATAGTTTTGCAAAGGTAGCGGGCGCCCCTCTCTCGAAAGAACGGACTTGATAACCTGTTTAGTGGTTATTAACCACTTGAGAGTTCGCAGCCACTGCTTTTACTCACTGTGCCTTTCACAGATGGGAAATATCCATTTGCATATCAGTCTTTGTCCTGCCCAGGGGCAGTCCAGCACCGAAATGCAATGGCAATTCCAACCTGAACGAGAGTACCACCAGCAACCCCATACATGTGTTTCACCCTTGTTGGGGATCATCAGTGAGGTGAAGCTGATGCCTCTCTAAGCACAGTGAGAGGGAGACCACGTTTGGTTGCCCCCAGGAGACCTAGGGTTACCAATCCCAGGTTCCTTGAAAAATAGTTTTGCAAAGGTAGCGGGCGCCCCTCTCTCGAAAGAACAGACTTGATAACCTATTTAGTGGTTATTAACCACTTGAGAGTTCGCAGCCACTGCTTTTACTCACTGTGCCTTTCACAGATGGGAAATATCCATTTGCATATCAGGCTTTGTCCTGCCCAGGGGCAGTCCAGCACCGAAATGCAATGGCAATTCCAACCTGAACGAGAGTACCACCAGCAACCCCATACACGTGTTTCACCCTTGTTGGGGATCATCAGTGAGGTGAAGCTGATGCCTCTCTAAGCACAGTGAGAGGGAGACCACGTCTGGTTGCCCCCAGGAGACCTAGGGTTACCAATCGAAGGTTCCTTGAAAAATAGTTTTGCAAAGGTAGCGGGCGCCCCTCTCTCGAAAGAACAGACTAGATAACCTGTTTAGTGGTTATTAACCACTTGAGAGTTCGCAGCCACTGCTTTTACTCACTGTGCCTTTAGACAACTACTGTTTGTTTGTTTGTTTTATTTATTTGTATGGCGCTCCAAACCCAGAGGTAGAAGGGCGCTTAAGAATTTGGTTACAGCGTTGAGAAGTATCTTTGTGTTGCATACTTCGTAAAGTTTATAATATATACATATATATACAGTGATCAATAAACAGAGCATATGCAGTACGTACAATATACCATTTTCAATATAAATACAGTGTCTAAGCCAGTTACCGCACAGGTCTGGTGTTAATGCCATTATTCTTTGTTTAGAAGCCAGCTGATGACATGCTTCCTAAAGATCTGGAAGGATTCGACAGTTTTGATGTTTGATCACTGTCTGATTTTCTGCATTTAGGAATGGGAGCATTTGCTTCCTCTGGACCTTTGGACATTGACTAAGGAGATGGGCAATATAGCCATTAATCAGTTGAAAAAATGCATTATAAATGCAGCCCAGGTGGCATGTTGTAAAGTTTGTTGCAGATTTTTGGAGTAAGTATTTTTCTTTTGCTTTTTCTGGTCTGTTGATTTATTTGTTTTGTGTTGAATGTCTATGACGGGATATTTTATGCAGTATTGCGTTGATCTTAAAGATGTGGCCCCCGAGGAAGGACTTATTCAAGTGCGAAATGCATTGGACATTCCTTCCATCCAGTCTCTCAATTTAGGATATTTTACCTAATCTTTGAATTTGAAGCAGCAGAGAAGAATTATTTTTTAAAGGGACTATTGTTACATATGAACTTCACAGTGTATGTTTGAGTAGTAGCAAATGATATCTTTGCACAGGATAAGGTGGCACCACGGGGTTCAATCCCCTTGGTTCTTTGGTGTTTGTGAATAGTGTTCCACTGTTTGTGGCACTGGTTGCCACCTAGTCCAAATATTGTATGATTTAGTTGATCACTTGAATTATAACCTAGGTTCTGTCCGCCTCCCCAGGGTTTCAGTGACCTCCCCTATAGAATATTAAGAAGTGATCAGCTCATTTCCACTGTGTGGATTTCCTTGCCAAGAACTGTGGGCAAGACGTTAGACCAAGCGGTTCTAAGAAGCGGCATGATGGTCTAGGCTCTGACCCACAAGCAGGCACGGCGTGTCCGTGTAGCACTGTACATGACATCTATTGAGAAACCCCAGCAAGAATGGACTGGTCATTATGTCCGCTCTAAGATGAGGGTGCATGTTGTGCCATGTTTGTTTTTAGACAACGCGTGTATCGATTAGTGTAACAGGCACTCTCTCTTATTAGAATAGCTAGAGTCACAAATGGTCAAAAGTTTTAAAATAATTTGGGTGGAGAGGAAGTAACACAACCTTGACACGAGGTTGGAAAAACAGACAGGAAACAAAAAGCATCCAAAGGTATCGGACACTCGTGTTCCCTGCACACCTTATGGCTAAATAAATGAGCCACGATTTAGACAATGATATTATAATTGTTACATTCAAATGTCATGTATTGATTTGAGAATATAATTCCAATAATGTGATTCAAACACAGTCCAATTGTGTTTAAAAAAAAAGTAGTCCTTTATATTTGTTGGTTCCAGCAACACTCCTTAATCAGGTGCAAATTGAAAGTTCTATAAAGTAATTAACAAAACATCAGTTCCATATGTGGTGTTGGGTTTGTCATAAAACAGTAACATACAATGTGATTCCATGTGTTTAAAAATTATCCTACATAACACAAGAGCCTGTTCAATATGTAAATGTACATTATGGGCTTTAGGTAAACTGTGTCTAGGAGATGAATCCAATGCAATAGTTTTTTGGTCTTGTCACCTCCTCTCCCTAGATTCTCTGCTTTCCAAAGCTGATCTGCACAATCGAGCGCTGCCATTGCCAGAGCAGGTAAACGTGTAAACCCATGCCGGCCGGCAGTCACAGTTATATTTGTAGTTGCTAACGCACACTAGTTGGTGCATTACAAAGGCAGGGCCTTACGCTTCCATTAGATGCTTCTTTTTAGGATCTCGATGGTACATAGGTTCCGAAATCGGCTTTTATGAAGTAGGTGCCAAGGACTTGAGTTTCTCCTTAAAAGAACATTTACAGTAATCCACACTTACATTCAGCGTGCTCCTTTTTTACACTGTCCAATTTGTTTAGTTTTCTAGTTCTGTTTCTATGTGCCATAGCACCAACATTCGAGTGCCTCATTCCAATATAGGTGCTTTCTTAGACATTGGCTATGGCTATATCTATCTATCTTACTTGAAATTGGGAACACACTCTCTCTTTTTGAATACAAAGGCATTATCTAGAGCAGCTTCTTCCTAAATCATGAATAATCTCTCTTTTCACCACCCATTCCAGTGTGGTTTCTATGCTATACTTCCATCTACACTGGGAGTTGCTTCCATTCAGGACTCTGCTATCACACACTTGGTTATTTTACAAAAAAAGGGTGAGCCCCCAGCATGTTCAGTGGGAGTTCGGGGCAAGGTATACGATAAACAAAAGGTTGTAACTCTCACTGTAAAATGACCAAGAGGTTAAGGTCCAATTTTATATTCCGTTTTCCAAACCAATGAATGTTCTGCTCCTAAGGAGTCAGATAAATAGGAAAATACCAAGGAGAACAAATGGAGCAAAAGTATTGACCATACATTTTGTTTTTTAATGAAAAAAGAGAGAAAAATTGGTTAAAATCTTCAATGTAAGAAATACAGCAAGGCACAATGGAGAAGCTTCATGAGCCTGGGCATAGCGGCATGGGCCACCATCGCACAAAACTGGAAAAAACAAGATCCACCACTAATATACACCTGGTTGCAAAAGGTCTGGTCGCAAATGACAATGGAAAAGATCACACTCTATCTACAGGGCTCGAATGGGTCATTCGTGAAGGAGTGGGGGGAGTTCTGGAATACCTACAGTTGGACTATATGGCACAATGGTGCCCGCACAACATCAGAATCACGGACATATTTACCTCATAGACAATCCTGAGAAAAGTTGGAACATGGAACAAGCCTTCCGGAGGGGGTGGGGTGGGTGAGGGAGAGGGGGGGATCCAAGGGGATGTTACTTTGTTATATTGTACTTTGTTACGTTGTAAAACAATAAAAATATGTTTAAAAAAAATCTTCAATGTACAAAAACATAAGTGAAAAATGGTAGTTCTGAGCAATGCAGAGAAGATTTTTCGCATGAAGTGTTCAGAAAACATAAACAATGAAAACAAAAATGACCACATAAATGATTGACATGTTCAAACAGAAATTATTCAAAGTATAAAGAAAAAAAGGTTCACATTTAAGCATACAAATTACAAAATTAGACTTGGTGTTTTACAGTATTATTCAAACTGTCTTGTATCAAAGGTTCCTATCCTTTGTGTGTATTCATGGTCGAGGTATGATCATGTTGGGTAAAGCTGCTTAAACACTTGGTTGTCATTGGATGTATTTCTGATAACCATGACTAAGGGCTGATGTACACTCTATAAATGAAAATCAATCAATAAATAAATAAATAACCCAAAGAGGCATGTCAAATGTTTTTGAAAAATACACAATGGGCTGGTTATTAGAAGATCATTTTTCAACGGAAGGAATCACTTTGTATGTTACTGTATCATGACAAACCCAACACCACATATGGACCTGATGTTTTTAGACAACAGCCAGCCTTTTATTCAATGTACCATGTATGCTTTTGTAGCTTCAGGTTAGGGTCCTTGTTGTACCTGTGTGCCTTAGGAATATTACAGCCCTCACGGTCAGGTGGCGAGTCACTGACTGCAATATGCAACCCATATTGTTCACCATCTTTGCATTGAAATTTCTACACTAAAACCGTGTACTAGATTTCAAAATGAATTTGAATTTCTGCTAATATGTAGATTCATAAAATCGATAACCACATGGCGGCAGCATAATGTGATGTGTCACAATATTATTGTGTTGTGGGGTTTTGAGCGATTTCACCCCTGATGTGATGCTATCATTTCTATTTGCCTGGATCATGTCTACATATCCTGCTTTTGATCTGGGGTGCCAGGTTTTCAAGCGGGATGCCTTATAAGGATTCCAGAGGCTGGGACTAGGAATACATTTGCCTATGTAATGAGGGCACCATGACCCTTTGTGCTCAATTAGAGCTGCGAAGCAAAGGGGTAAGGTGCGACAAGCAGAGAACCTCCTCTGCCCAGTCCAGTCATTTCGGGTTTTCATGAGTGAAGACACTGGGTCTCATTACAACTGTGCCAGTCCGGTAACAACAGTGCCGGTACGCCTACCAGCACCGTTGTTACCAGACCGGCCCAGTACAACTCTGCAGGTGGGTGCCATCCCGCCTGCCAGGGTCAGACCTGCTGGGCGGGACGGCACCTGCTCCCAGAGTTCTCATGGAAGCACCGGCACCATTTTTAATGGTGCCGGTGCTCCCGTGTCCCCATTCCCATGGAGTCCTATTGGACTCCATGGGAATGGGGACTAACAAAATTACCAGCGCCTCACTTCCTGGGCGCCAGGGTTGTAATACCCCGGTGTTACCGGGAAGTCAGGCGCCGGTCATTTTTTACAGGTCTGGCAGCAACCTTACCGACAGACCCGTAATGAGGCCCACTGTCTCCCTGAGACCACTGCCAGTGGTGCCTCCACTAACATGCTCCATCGCATCCCAGATCTGGCCTCATGTTATCCATCCTCAACACACCCAAAGAGGGTGATGTTCTGAACTCTCTCGTGGGATCTTTCCAACTTGCAAATGCATTTCTCAGCTGTACACTCCCCCCCCCCTCTAACTAAGCTCCCTGAAAGCAACAGTGCCTCGATGCCCTTGGGCTGTTTGTGCGCTATACAAATTGAATAATTAATTGAATGTTCAATAATAGACCGGCGGGCCAAAGAGAGACAATGTGCACAAGGTCCGACCTTGGTGATGGCATCTGGACATCACCGGAAGCACTTATTTGCCCCTGTGAGCCTGTGTCACTTTAACTGCACTAGGAAAGCCCAATCAGACAAAAAGGAAGACGAGTGGAGCAGGATGACCCATTCCTAAAACAGCTGAGCTCAGGGTGAGACCTTTGCAAGATAATATTAACATGATATGTATATAGTGTTTTTATCCAAAGTGCTTTACATAGAACATATTTACATACAATACTATTACCCAATCAAAATTGGTACTCAATTTATCAACCTCAGAAGAGCGAAAGGCTAAATCAACCTTGCCAGGATTTGAACCTGCGACCTGCACATTAAGCACAGATCACGGCAACAAGCACTCAACCCGTTGAGCTTTCCTACCAGCTGATTGAGGGGTTACCTGAGGAAGGATGAAGCAGCAGCCTCTGGCTTCCTCCTGCAATCTCAGTACCAAATACTCAGTCCTGTGAGTGTACCGCTTCACGCCACTAGTTGAGGCCGCACAATCCTACACCTCCCCATGCTCACGCTATCAACCCTCAGCCAGAACCTCAGTTGAGCTCTACCCCACCTGAAAGAAGCGAGAGAATACCTTGATGAAAATTCCCCCATAAATACTGGGAATCAATTGCCCCTGACACCCCCCATATCAAAGTGATAGTAATACCTTTACCTTTCCTCCAGAGAATATCATGTGAGCTCCTTCTAAATGCTTTAGCTTGGGGTGAGAGCCTCAACTAAGGTGCTTCCTCTGCCAGCTAAAGCCTTGGATTGCACCTTGAATCACCCCCCTCCGCCTAAAGCCCTTAGAGATTCATTCATTCATTGTGTCATTTGTTATAGCGCCTTTCACCTTAATTATGGTCCCACAGCGCTTTTGGTTGAGCACCCTGGGGGAGACCGGAGTAAAAATATTTGGGAGGTGTTATAATGCGTGTGTGCATTTCAGCCATTAAAGTTGTGCTAAGGTGGCCAAAACCTGGCTTGACACCCATGTCTAAATGTAGTGAGTATGGGTGCAGCAGAGTTATACTATGGACTAAAGGAGGGGTTGTGTTTATGTGGGAAGCTACCGTTCAATTTTATTTCGCTAAAAGTAGCTTCATTTTTATGGCAGGGGTGATGTGCAATAGTGTTTGTGTTGCATGTGAGTGCAGGGTGTGTGGAAGTGAGCCTGTGCCTTCTGCTAAGTTGCAAAGGTGCGGTGTGCGAGAGGAGAAAAGGGTTTCGTTGTACAAAAAACAATGTCTACTTCCTGGGTTCCGTCTCCATAGATGGAGCAGAGCTACGTTTCACAGGCGACCAAAGTGCTATATCACTGCATAATACCTTACACAATTAGGCTAAATGCGAGATATGGCTGAATAACACAAATGGGCTAAAAGCAAAATAAGGATACCTTACAGATGTTCAGCGTTGTGTCAAGGAATCTTGGGAGGATAGCTCAGCGGCAACCTGCTCGCCTTGGAAACAAGACGACACGGAGCAACAGAGGTTCGATTCCCGTGTCCGCGCTTAGAAACCTCTGGGTATTAAGCGCGTTATAAATAACCAATCATATCATAAGGAATCCGGTGGAAACAGCAGCCCTTGCGTCCTGCTATTTGTTTCGTCATGAAATGTATTAAAACCATGCAGCAAGGTATCTCATTAGGCAAACACGTGCAGCTCATTGTTTTACTCTGACATTCCCTCTGCAGGTACCTAAAGACCAGGAAAAAACCTAAACAAACTCTTGATATTTGTCAAGAGTTTGTAAGGTTTAAAAACTCGTCTCAGCATGGGTGATTTGGCATTTTCGTTTATGGATTGTCCTGGATTGTTCTTGTTTATTTGACGAAATATTTTATTACAGTTTTGGAATTTAAAAAAAAGACCCTAATTTATGGTAGGCTGCATTCACATATATATGGCATCTAGAAAATACACAGATTCTACGCTATTGTGTATAGATGTGCAATACTCAGAAAGTTGCAAGTCATAGAATTTCGCAAAGATGGCCTGCTTCTTTCTTTCTGGCTTTCAGACAGTGCCAATGTTAAGTTGTCTGACCCCCCCATAAATCTACTAGTATGAGGCGGACACTGGTTCCAAACACCCATTTGGGTATTTGGAGCCTGCCATACTGAATTTTCTGAAATAAAGAAAAAACCTTTCTACTCTACTTAGTGAAAGCACAGCAAGGGTCAGAAATAACCCCCCTTTGTATTGCACGTTCCTCTCTGCCTGTTGCAGATAGGCATGGGTTTTCCATGCATTGAAAGGGTCATCCAATTTCTGAATACATGCCTCTAGATTAGAGCAGTAACATTAGAGGCAAAAAGCTGCATTTGAACGTGGCAATGTGAAAGTTCAATTCTATAGCGCTTGAATGTTCCTTTACTTGCATGACAAATACATGTTGTCTTAATTGAGCACTCTACCTTTATTTCTATTGAGGTTGTCTCTTAAGGGTTCCATAGCTACCTAGCCTTTGCAGAAAGAGCCTTAAACCTCTCTGGTCACTCTACGATGAGGGCTCAGGCCTCTAAATAGATTTGAATCCTAACAATGTAAAGGTCTTTTTTTCAAATTGCATGTCACCTTTTTAATTAAACGCTGGGAAATATCGTCTTGATTTTTTAAATATGTTTTTAGGTCTCGCGTATCCATTTATTTGGTGTTTCTATTTGTATCTGTATTTATTTTTTAGGATAACGGTTGTTTCGCCAGAAACACCTGTAAGGTGATTAACAGCTGGCAGTGTAAACTGGAGTCAGGAGTCATACAATAGAAGAGAGGGTATTCAGCAATTAACCAGTGGCTGGCATTACATTACAGCAAAACAAAAGAGGGAATGGCTGGAAGGTTTAGAATTAATCTTAACATCTGGCATTGCTCTGGGCAACCTTCCAGAACATCCTACTTCACCTGCTCAACCATTACAGAAAGGGAAACGACCATATGCAAATCAGCCTTGATCACACCCCACAAGGGGCAGTCGAGCACAAACTGCCAGGTCACATACCTTCTGCACAATACGACAAGCATCCCCAGACTTGTTTCGGCCTATTGGGCATCATCAGTAAGGAGAAGCTTGGGACTCTAGGCCCAGCAGGCACGGGGCCCACGTCTGGACATACCTGTCCCACTCGGGGGTGACTAAAGCAAAACAATAAAGGTGGTGACTGGTAGGTTTTGAATGAATCTTAACCTCTGGCATCACTCTGGGCAACCCTCCAGACCTTTGCACTTCGCCTGCCAAGCCATTACAGAAGGGGAAAAGACTGTATGCAAATCAGGCTTGGTCCCACCCCAAAAGGAGCAGTCCAGCCCAAACTGCTAGGTCACATACCATCTGCACAAGACCACATGCATCCCCAGACATGTTTCAGCCTATTGGGAGATGGCTGGGAGGTTTAGAATTAATCTTTACCTCTGGCATCTCTCTGGGCAACATTACAGACATTGGTCTGAGGGCACGGGGCATATGCAGGTTACACAGTGTGTGAGGTTAGGTCAGGTTGGTCATGGAGGGGGCCTGATGTGGGAACAGGCATAGGGTGATTCTTCTATATTGAGAAGCATGACTTTTAGAGAAGATTTCAAGGAGCGAATAACAGAATCTTTTTTCACATTGGACAGAAGAGAGTTCCAGTGATGTGTGATCAAAAGTGAGACGGAGCAGAAACGAGTGAATGCAGAGGCTGGCCGCGGAGAGAGATATTTGCCAGTAAACTAAAGAAAATGATGCATGGAGGGGAGGATTTGCTAAAGGACACTGGCTTTTCAAATAATTCAATATTAATTAATTGGAGCCACTTCAAAGAATATACAGTGATCTAAGTAAACGACCATTGTAATACAAGTTGTGGGTTCAGAATAAAATCCAAATGGAAGGGGAAAGTAGGAAATAAATAACATAATCTAACAATGACACATTCATGGTCGGGTAAGAAAGAACAAGTCAACACCGGAAGCCATTTTGTGAGACGAACGACCAGTACAAAAACAGGAAAAGTGTTCATTATAACTGATTATATGTGTTGAATTGGCTTCGAGCAGTTAGCATTTAGTTGTCAGAAGCGGTACCTAGCATGACAAAGATAGGAACAGATTGATTGTGATTAAAACAGCCTGAGTGACACGTGATCGCTCCCATGACAGGGGAGCGTGTTCTAGACTACTGAATACAACAATGCACTAAATTAATTAATAAATCCGCTGAAATAACAAATGCAGAAGCAGAGGAAGCGAAACATAGCGGCAAGATGGAGAAGCAGGACACGATTCGAGAGAAGTGTCATTCACAGCTCAGCTGACAACGCTAGACACATTGTGTGAATTACTGTTTCCCAACAAACACAGTGTTGCTGTTGATAGCATCGAAAGTGGCCTTCTGCTTTCCCAGAAGCCACTTATGTCCTACATTCCGGAAAGCAAACATGGAGGATTTTTAAAGATACTTAAAGGCACCTACTGCGAGTGTAAAGATGGAAGGGGAAAATGAAATTTGAGTGGCAGAACAGCTTGCTCAACGAGACCACCACCACCAAGGACAGGCTGGCATACCAAGGCATGCCAGATTTCGTTGCAAATCCTTTTGCATTGCCAAAATAAGCTTTCCGTGTAATGGCGTTGTGCGGGGCAATCGGATCCAAATAAGAAAATGCAGGTAACCAAATATCAATAAGAAAATCACAACAAGCTGATAGAAAAATTGAAAAACAATCTTCAATTTGCGAGAGCTCTCTAAATAATGAATAGGATTCTCTCCTGATGAACCATGGAAAAAAACTATGGTGAAACACGTGTAGAGAGAAAATAAAAAGAAGAAGATAAGATTAAGAGTGGTCTGTTACAAGTAAGACGAAAGGAATACACTCTTACCTTTCTTGGACAAACCGTGATGAAAAAATAAAAAAGCAATATTGAAAAAATGATGGATGGATCATTGTGATTAATCTGAAAAAGCAGTCACCCCAAAAATCAAAATAGAGCTGGCGCACAGAAAAGGACACCAATAGAGGAAATTCAGTGTCTGAGTATATTGCAACGGTTACAATACAGGTGGCCATCGTGTCGACGACTATAAGTCCCTGATTCACAGAGTGTTGTCCAATGGGGATTTGCCATTTTAAAATCCTTCTGTGAATTAGGTCCTAAATCTCTAACAATATTTAGGATTCGCCAAGGAAACAAGGCCTACTTTGAACGAAATCTTTGTTAATAAGCTCCCCGTGTATTATTAAGAGAACATTAGAAGAAGTGTGCAAACACGTTGCGGTCCTCAGTCAAGTTATGACTGGTCATGGCCAACTTCTAAATTATCCGGTATAGGTTTTAGCACACTGCACTATAGCTTCCTAGTCCAGCACTTTCATGATCCCCAATGTTAAAATCACTGATTACTGCACAAGTTTAGTGATCAGAGTCATTTGGAAATCCTTGCCTAGTTAACCTTGCAAACAGCTTTATGGATTACTTGCCTCTTGGAGCCGTGCCATCATTAGTCCATCTCTGTCCAAAATATTTTCACCCCACCGCAGACCAGTGGTCTGCAACCTGTGGCTCTCAAGATGTTTTTGAATACAACTCACATGATCCCTAACCATTGACTATTCTGGCTAGGGCTGAAGTGAGTTGTGATCCACCACATCTGGAGAACCAAAGGCTGCAGACACCTGCTATAGACTATGCCTTTGAACATGAGAGTTATTAAATTGCTGTTTGGCATGCAGCTCTCTTGATGAGCTTTGTCCACTTTTACTCGGGCATGAAAGAGGTGCATGAATGCATACATAGCGAAGACAGGGGTCACCCACTAAGTCCCCAAATTGCTTTCAAGACTTGCTCCATCAGTTTCAGCCCTGGTCTATCCCCCTATTTGAGTGACCAGAGAGGATTCTGCAGATCGTCGGCTGATGGATACATTGATATTCCCAGTAAATGGTACAATATCAGGACCTGTGTCGCAAGTTATCGCCTGTCAGTATCGTGGCATATTCATAGTCTATAAACGATGGAGACATCGACATTGGGTTATGATGCTAATCTGAGATGTTGACAGCATCTCTGATAACTGGAAGTTGCTATGGCACTCAGCTTGGATGTGTCTGATACATAATTTCCTTGCTCTGGATAGGTGTGCCAGGATTAGACCCTGACCAAAGAAATATCTGTCTTAATGTTAAACAATAAACTGTTGATAAGAGTTGGGACCTTATTTTATGTACCACTGATATATATACATATATATATATATATTCAGTGAAAACACTTTGTTAAAAAGACGTTATGGTTAATTTGCGCTACTAAAAACACTGAATTTCATAGGTTTTTAGTATCGCAACTTAACCATAACGTCCCTTTAACAAAGTTTTTTCACTGAATATATATATATATATATATATAGATATATATATATATGTATATTCAGTGAAAAAACTTTTCACTGAATATATATATATATCTATATATATATATGTATATTCAGTGAAAAAACTTTGTTAAAGGGACGTTATGGTTCAAAGTAAAACCGAAAAACCCCTGAAATTCGGCAGTTATGGTAACATAAGCAACCATAACTCGCGCCACCGTGCACTGCTAACACTAACACCCAGGACATCAAAGATGACATCACAAATGTCATTGATGACATCACTGATGACATCACATGTGCATTTACTTTTCATAAAAAACTCTGTACAAGGGATTCTTATAATGCTGACCAAAAACTGTCAAGGATCATTGGGAAAAATATCATGAGCTAATTAGTGCATTAAGCAATGCATTGATATAAATAGCATTCTATTATGAAGTTCTATCCAGTATACTAAGCTACTCATGCAGAAACATAGGCAGTGTGTGCTCATACATGATGAAGGTGCCATATTCATAATCTTGCCATGTTGAATACTGAAATGATAACTGCTTTCTTATTAGAGTTTTGCGTACTGTGAAACATGTAATAAGTAGATAATAAAACCCACTTAATACATAATTATTACAGACAAAACACAAAGAGACAACAACACATACAAATATGAGTATATACAGGGACAGTGAAGTAAACAAAAAAGCAGAAGTAGTAGCAGAAAGAGTTCATAACCTAATTGATTGTCTTCATGCAGAGAAACTATTGCTCTGTTTCAAAGCTGCTACTTACCATATGTATGTGTATCACATGATGTGACTGCACCCAAAGGAAAGGAGAGTGAGTATAATGTATACAAATATGAGCATATACAGGGAAGGTAGAGTAATAAAAATAAAACTATGAGAAAGTGCTGATAACCCTAATGATTATCTTCATGCACAGAAAGGATTGCTCTCTTTCAAGCCTGTGTCTTCCGCTATATATATGTTTCATATGATGTGACTTGACCCTAAGTCTACAAATATAGTACCTTTTCAATTTTTACTTCCTGACTGTTACTGAAGAAAACTATGTGGCTTCGATATGTCAGTAAAGGATAAAAAGGGAGAGCCAGCCATGTGATGTCATCAGTGATGTCATCAATGACATTTGTGATGTCATCTTTGATGTCCTGGGTGTTAGTGTTAGCAGTGCACGGTGGCGTGAGTTATGGTTGCTTATGTTACCATAACTGCCGAATTTCAGGGGTTTTTCGGTTGTACTTTGAACCATAACGACCCTTTAACAAAGTTTTTTTACTGAATTTCATAGGTTTTTAGTAGCGCAACTTAACCATAACTTCCCTTTAACAAAGTTTTTTCACTGAATTTCATAGGTTTTTAGTAGCACAACTTAATCATAATATCCCTGACTTCATATACATGTAACATAGGACATACTAACCCCCTCGTAGTGATTTTCATGTCCGCGGACTACCGCCATGTGCGCGGACATATCGAAAATCTGAGCGTGGTGAATGTAAATTTAAATTGTGTGCCCCATTTCCCCTTTGAAGTTGGCTCTGAAAAGAGCCTTTTTTTTGGTTTTTTTACAGATGCTTGACAGACACCTGTTATTTTGTATTTTATTTCTTGGTTTTTTTTCTTACTTTACTCCTAAAATCTTCACATAACCTTCTCCAAAGCAACCCTTACATTCCAAAATAGAAAGGCATTTCCCGTAAAAGATAAAGAAATGCCATCTTCTTTAAAATTAACAGCATTACTGGCATCAATATTCTCATTATTACAGAAGAACATACCAGCTCTAAGCATGAAGGCACACATACCTCGGTTGATGACACACCTAGCAATGTTTTGCTGAGGACAAAAAACTGAACTATTGTCCCATATTGCCCTAGGTAGTAATCCAGAAAAAATTACTTTCGCATTTGGAAGGATCTTCATTACGGCTTGAACCAAGCGTTCCAAATCAGCCAACAAAGTAGGGGCACTGACGTTGCCCAAATGGAAAGCACCATAGTGCAAAACTACCACATGTGGACTGTTCATCGTGGCCATATCCTCACAAACTTGTACAATTCCCTGTACATTGCAATCAGGCACAGTGCTCCACACCACCTCCACTCCTTTCACATCAAAGTTCTTTGCAACATGCCTGCATTGAGCATACTGTTGTAAACCATGCACAAACATATCTCCAAGCACCAACACCCTGACTTTCTCTACTTCTGCCATCTTCACCACACACAGGCTCTTTCAACACAAATCCACAACCTCGACATCTGATTGGCTGATCCGTACAGTCTTCTTTCCATGTTGGATTTCCTGGAAAAACCCGGATGTAGCACGCCCTGTTAACGAACAGCTGCGGTGTCCGCGGACGGCATCCATTATACTCTCTGTGCCATTCCCTCATTGCATACAGCTAAGCAATCACACAATACGAATAACGTCCTCAGAACACCCCCATTTTGTGAATTTTCGAACATTTCAGGACAATTATCATTTCATTATTCAACATATTAACATTACAAATATTATACTTTCATCTTGTACTCTGCACACAATGCTATGTTTCTCCATTAGTAGCTCAGTATACTAGATAGAATCCCATAATACAATGCCATTTATATCAATGCATCGTTCAAAGCACTAATAACGGTATGATATTTATTGCAATATCCTTGACACTTTTTTCGCAACATTATAATAAAAATCCCTAGTACACAAATTCCATGAAAAGTACATACACATGTGATGTCATCAGTGATTTCATCAATGACATTTGCGATGTCATCTTTGATGTCCTGGGTGTTAGTCTTAGCAGTGCACGGTGGTGGCGCGAGTCATTTTTCATAGCTTACCATAACTTGCGATTTTCTGGGGTCTTTCGGCTGTACTTAGAACCATAAAGTCCCTTAAACAAACTTTTTTTAATATCACGCAAACAATATACAAACATGGCGTGCAAAAACCAACTTCTACAGATGGCTTTACACAGAATGTTGCAAAGTAAGAATTTATGCTCGTTCAGAGTGAAGGTCAGCTGCTTCCATTTTTTTCTCAGACCCCGGAAAAGCTCACGAAGCGGACTATAAGGTTGTATTGTGTTTTGACCTTGACAGACAGAGATTGTGATGAAAGACTTCTCTTGAAGGAGTGTTGCTAAAATGTAAGAGAAGATAAGGATGAAATTTCTGAAACGAAACCACTTTTATATATTATATCACTATGCGAAAGATCGTTCGCACACGCGGAGTCGTATTTTGGGACTGCACTACTCGTAGACAATGGAAATTGCAATTGTACTGTAAGTAACCCGTTAGATTATTTTATACCAAATATAATTACAATAGCGTAGCATTAAAGACCGCTCAAGTTGAACTTGTTTGTTGAAAGTGGCATAATGTTTTCTACCGCACACTATCACCGGCGAATTGATCCCCTGTCGTTTAGAGGGCTCTGAAAAAGGCAGACGACACAGGGTGGGTTAATAGAAATAATTTAACCGGTCTATAGGCGGTCAAGCGCTCTACTCGCTGTGCCACTTCACTGTAGCCTGTCAAGTGGCACAGCGAGTACAACGCTCGCTTTGACATCCATGCACAGTTTGCTAACGCAAGTTCAAATCCCGGCAAGGCCAAACTCAGCCTTTCATCCTTCCGTGGTCGATAAATGAGCACCACACACTGTGGTTAATAATAAGCACCGCTTAGATACCTCACGGTTCTTAGCGCTATATGAATGGGAAAATATTATTATTTTATTATTAACATACTCCAATGCACTATCTTCGATAGCAAATAGTTTCACGCTCTAATAAATAAAATGATGATTTTTAATGAACATCGGCTGGTGAGACTAATTTATGTTTTTTAAAACAGGTACGTGGTCCCATTTTGCCTATGTCACGATTTACAAACTCTAGCGAATGGGGTCTTCAACTGCCAGGTGCAGGTCCAAATATGCAACTTCATGACCCTCACCATTTTATGGGACAATCACCAAGGACCAATATGCCCTTACGCAGTACTAGCGGCTACAAACAACATACCAACTAATAGGGTGGTCTAATGGCTCATTGTTGGAGCAACCTTCCGATTATCTGAGTGACCATTTACTGCTTTTATCATAAACCAACAGCCTATCTACCGCAAAGGAACAACGCATGGCTCAAAATAAACTTTTGCTGATCGACAGCAGAGACAATAGCAAATCGCTGAATATTCACTAAACATTTCATGTGAAATAAATGTACTTTACCAAATGTACAATCCTGCTGTTTACTTTTAAACCACAGTTTCATATTCCGAATTGTGGTGCACTGAGTTGTAAGCTGATCTAACACCCTCTGTACCGCAAAGGAACATCGCGTGCCTCAACATGAACTTTTGCGGATCGACAACAAAGACAAATGCAAATTGCTGAATATTCTCTAAACATTTGATGTCAAATAAATGTACTTTACAAAATTTACAATCTTGCTGTTTGCTTTTAAATCACTGTTTCATATTCCGAATTGTGGCGCGCTGTGTTGTGACATAATATGTGTTGTCTTCCGGGTTCTGTGTAAAGTCACTTAGGACTGCAGAGAACTGGGCGCGTTTGATGACGCACCCTGTAACGTCACGGAGAGAGGCGGGGAATATGAATGCTTTGATAATATAAGGCTTAGGGGCAGGAGATATGATTTAGTGTCGCAAAAGCAAGTCAGCCAGGTCAATAGCGCCAGTCATAGGATTATCACATAATGTCGGCGCACACCAGTCGGATTTATCGTTTCTTTAGTGGACAAAAAGTCAGTTGACGCCCATAGGAAATTGTACTATTAGCGGACAAAAGGAGTGGTCTTAAAACACTTTCACCCTGACAAGGAACAATACAAACAACGTTGTCAGAACACCCCCATTTTGTGTAATTGCAACCATTTCGGGACACTGCGAGTGTTCTTAGAACACATTTAACTAGACAGATTACAATACAGACAGCGTCCCGAGGACACTCCCAGTTTGTGTATTTACGAACAATAAAGTACACCGCGAGTGTTCATAGCTCATTTTTACCTTCTTTGCAAACAAAAATGACACATACTCTGTCCAAAATGTCAGAACAGCCGTGTTCTCTGCGGACAAATCGAACGCAACAAAAACATCTAGCACATAAAAAAAAAAAACATTGAACCTATCTCATACTCCTCCACCCTCCCCAAACACTCTTACACACCAACACACGGCACTAAATACAATTCTTTATCCACGTTTCACCGCGCTGTACGCGGTCGACGGCGAATACAAGATGGCGGGCGCCACAGAAAATCTGATGCGCTTCACGCCCCTCGCCGTCCAATCAGCGAACACGTCACATGTCCGCGGACATGATGCAAGGCCATGGGCCAATCGGGGTGCTGTCCGCGGAGCGAACAGGGAAGTCCGTCCGCGAAGCGAACACAGATATCACTAATTTTTTTGCCTTACATTTTGGTCATTTTATAAAAAACTACGGATGGATTTACACCAAATTTGCAGAAGCACGCTTTCGGGACCAAGCCCCCGCTCAAGTCGCAAATTTGGTGTAAATCCGTCCAGCGGTTTGGCCTGTGGACGTGCGCAAAGTTTTTTCCCATTATGTTTATAGGAAAAAACAAACGTTTTGGGACCCCCCTTATAACTTTGCCCCCCTAGACCAAACCTCTCCAAATGTTGCAAAAAAAAATCAGAGTGGGCCATATACTTTTTTTGCAGAGTTTGGTGAGGATTCATCCAGAGGGAGCGAAGTTATAAGCCACCCAAAAAATGCTCTTCCTATGGAAACACCAACTTAACCATAACTACATGGACGCTACCGCGTCCATGATATATATATATGTGTATAGATAGATAGATATAATAAAATTGGTTCCATGTCATATCATCGACAGTCGATTTTACGACAGGTGATTTTACAAAAACCTTTTGCTGAGAAAGTTAATCAAAATGTATTTATTTTATTTCAAGGTGTTTCCCTCAAACCCGTCCCCCCCACCTATTTTTATCTGTTCCCGACCCCCCGACCCATTAAGGCCCTTTCCGTAAAAACACCCGTCGAAAAAATGACTGTCGATGAAACAACGTCATACCATAAAAATAAGTGCAATTTTTCCAATCATCATACCTCAGTTGCGTAGAACCGGATTAAATGAGGCCATGAACCACCAAACTACATCTTTTTAAATCATTAGGAATATTGTCATCTGGCATATACATTGGCACTTTCATATTGATTATCACTCAAACTCTTTTGAGTGGGACGTCCACTTAGAGTATAAATTGCAGCAAGTATACAGGTCAAATCACAGTTTGTCAATATCTGATTTATGATGCTTCAGAGCCCATCCCCATTTGAGGAAGAACTC
Source organism: Ambystoma mexicanum (assembly GCF_040938575.1). Taxonomy (NCBI): domain Eukaryota; kingdom Metazoa; phylum Chordata; class Amphibia; order Caudata; family Ambystomatidae; genus Ambystoma; species Ambystoma mexicanum. The sequence goes on along the minus strand of NC_090939.1, from coordinate 866,972,655 downwards.
TGTTAAGTTCCCGGAAAGTCTTTTTCAAACCTCTGAGGATGATATTGCCTGTTATATCTCTTGCTTTTGCATATTTTTACAAACTCCAACCCAGGAGAGTTTACGCTAAGGGATGTCAATAGCCCTTTGCCAGTGGCCTCCTCCCCTGGAACCCCCTAGCATTTCCCCTCCAGGGCTCACACTAGCACTTGCCCATCACTGTTCCCTCCTCCCCCATCCCTTGCCCCTGTACTTCTCGTCACTGCACTTGCACGCCCGAATGTCACAAGACCTAGTAGAACCAGGATTGTTTATTTACTGCTTTTTGCTATTGCTTAATTTACTCCCCTATTGCCTCCCCACTTGTGTCTTGTGGCACCTTGAAACACCATTTGATTGTATAGGCGCCATACAAATGCTCAATTAAAATAAATTAGTGTACTGACATCACCATTGTACCGGGATTTGCGTGCCTCTCACATACAGCACCCTGCAACCATAGTCTCTCCAGATGTTGTGGACTACAACTCTCATTAACCCTACTCAGCACAGTCAATGGTGAGGTATCCTAGGAGTGATATTCCTAAACATATGGAGAGCCCAACGTTGCCAAGGCCAGGTGCAGCAGTAAACCCAACTGATGAAGGTAACGTGGTAAGAAAAGGGAAGGTTGATCAATGTCGTCAACATTGCATGATGTGAAGGCCTTTGACTTCCCATCCCTTGCTTCCATCTTGCCTCTGTCTGTTTGACTGTAAGAATTGTGTGGACCTTTTGCACAGTGATTATAGTAGGTGTTTCTGCCTGCCACCCATGCACAGGAACCACCCTGACAAAACTCATGGAAAATCAGCTACACAATAGTGTGTCTTCTTGTGGGGTCTGGGAGAGTTGGAGGAGGTGATGGAGGCCACTATTGGGTTTGGGGGTCTACGAGCTCTCTGATAGCAAGTCAGTAAGAGTACCCTGGAGATGCTTCCCTGTAGGGTGTGCCAATGCTTTCCTGCCACTGCTGGGGTTGCTGTGGCTGGAACCTCTGGTTCTTTCCTCCTGCCATAGGCAACGTGGGACCTCACACTGACATCTTTGCAGGTGCTTGTTTTTTTAGCTTGCCCCAGAACTATTGACTAGCCCTCCCGCCGCCAACCACAGCTGCTTTTGTTTTAGCAGCCTTACTCCAGCATCTTTTTCTCATGGGGTGTGCCCCCCGCTTCCAGTTCCAGGTGCGGCGAGGTGTATTTGAGTAATGGCTTTTTCTCTGCAAAAAAGCTATTTATTTGCATATTTTCCATTGAGCTTTCACACTGGCAGGAAACTGGACCATGATTAGATGCTTGTATTCGTTGTGATGATTTTCTCTGATGCTTGTTTCCCCTCTTTCCTATATTGATGGATATTTGTTTCAATAGTTGTACAATTTAATTTTACAGAAGACCTTTTTTATTGTAATATGCTTAAAACATAACCTTTGACATGCACAGTAAAACAGAAAGAGAAAACAGGAGCCCCATAAAATAAATTGTAAATACATTCAGTGAGCCCCAGAGACCTTGACTTCTAGCCTTGACTCTTCACCATTGTCCATCTAAGACTGCAGTCAGCCTTACAATGCCAGTTTTGCATCTCATCTGGATCATGACAATGTATGTTGCTGGTATCTAGGTCAAAGTTGGACTGTAACTCTATTACTTAAGCCCCCATTCATTGCCTGTCTGGTTTCAGTTTGTCTCCCTATGTGAGAGAGGGTATGCCAGACGTGGGTCCCTTGCTCTCTGCGCCATAGGGAACCAAGCTGCACACTGAGGAGGCCCAACAAGGCCGAAACATGTCTGGGGTTGCTTGTGTTTCCGTGCAGAGGGGATCTGGCCTAGCAGTTGGGGCAGGGCTGCTCCAATTGGTGGAAGTACCTGACTGATTTGCATATGGCTGGACCCCTTTTGCAATGGCGCAGACGGTCTAAAAAACGGCGGTGTGGAAGGTTGCCCAGAGCAATGGCAGTGGTTCAGATTAATTCAAAACCTTCTACCCATCAATTGTTTGGTTTTGGTAGAGGAGTCGTGCCATGCTAGGGGTGTGTTGCACACATCCGTGTCAGAACATCCCCCATTCACTAATCAGTTCAATAACTGTCCAACCCCACAATCCACTTAGAAACTCCCTACCATGAGCAAAGAAAACATAATGCCTCGATAAAGTGCCGGCTGATAGCGCAAACCAAGTCTCGACATCACGTCTATGTTTCTCTTTGCCCTGCTATTAAACTTAGCATTCCATCCACCTTGGGTATACAATTCTGCAAGCACAAACTTGTTCTTGTTCACACCTTTACTGGTTCCCTGTGCTACTTTATAGTATTATTCTCTGCATGTATGACTACATAAAAGTTATTTTTTAATGGGGACCCAAGCAAAAGAGAGCAGGTACCGGAGGAAAAAAAATAGATTATTTTACTAAGTGCTGGCCTTTAAAGACACGCAACTCTACTCATGGTGCAACTTGTGCAAATTCAAACAAAAAGCGCTACTACTTTCATAAGCAGTTACTGTAGAAGGTTGTTGCAGTGTTAAGTGATTTCATGATGTCAGTAAAAATAATTGATGCTGCCCGTTGTTTTTTTAGTCTGGTCGAGTTGCAAGAGCTAATGGTTTGGGGTACTCACCTCAGTTTAAGAACCAATAGCTTTGTGATTGCTAGAATATGCGTCCAATGACAACCTTCTTTTATTTCTAGCCCAAACTATCAGATGTGGAAGTTGTTGCAAAAGAAGAAAAATATCAGAAGCTGTTTTAGTCTTTCTTTTGTTACATTACCTTACGCCTAAAATAGTTGTCCTCTGGGAATTCAGGCGAAATAGACATATGTGTGTTTTTTTATAGTAAAACACATTGAGCTCACTGTCGCCAGAGCTCTGGTACTCTCTAGGCTGAACTACTGCAACAGCCTCTTTCTCAATCTGCCTGCTTCTTCTACTCTCCACCCTCTGCAACTCATCCAGAACAGGACTGCAAGACTTATCCTCGGCCTCAAGCCAGGGACCAAATCTCTCCAGCCCTGAATTCTCTCCACTGGCTCCCGGTGGCTGCAAGGATCAAGTTCATGACCCTTGGCATCATCCGCAAGGCTTTCTGGGACCATGACCCACACTACATCCAACTCTCTCTGCCTAAGTACCTTCCTTCTTGAGCCCTTCGCTCAGCTACCTCCAATTTTCTAAGGGTCAATCGCTTCTTCAGACAGAGAGTGGGGTTGGACCTATCTCCTCTGTAGATGCCTCCCTCTGGAACTGCCTCCCTTACCCTCTCAGACTTGAGCCAGAGCCACCTGACGTTCCGCAAGGAGCTCAAGACCCTCTTTTTCTCCTCTGTCTTCTCTCTCTAGCTCCCCTGTTAACCTTCCTGTCTGATGCACCGACTGGTTGCTTGGTACCCTCAGAGTCTCACTGGGTACCATGCTCCTCTACGACTAGTCCTCCTTGCACTGCCGCCTGGCCTACTGCATACTTTGGGGCTGTAATCTGTAACCTTTACAGCCCTCCTGCAGACTTGCACTTACGCAGAGCTGCGCTGCCCAGTTCGCACTTACCAGAGCCTTACGGGCCCTGACCGTACTTCCCACTACCCTCTTGTTTGCACTTCCCCCACACTTTTCCCCCTGCACCTCTCGTTGTTGCGTTTGCACAATCGGAATGTCTCAAGTCCTAGTAAGATCGTTTGTCTTGTCTTCCCTCTGTCTTCCCTCCCTTGTCTTGTGGTGCCTAGAAACACTTGCGTACAGGTGCGTTATGAATGCAATATCATATCTTTCGACCCAAGACAAACAGCTCTCAAGAATGGATGCACCTGCACACATGTTTATCCCTTATTTAAAATCACCAGTGTAGCATAGTCTGGCAACCTTATTTTTAGAGCATTGAGGTATGTTTAAGAATACACCAGAATATACATGTTGGTTTGATAAAGGCTTGAAAAAACTGTCCACCTGAAATGTAAAAGTCAAATGAGCTATTTCAGCTAAATCCCCACGCCATAGCGCCACCCAGTAGCTATCAATGGAAGTTCATCTCCAGTTCACAGCCATATAAGCAATTCAATGTGGGTATGCAAATAAGCGCCAAATGCTCCAGAACATTGTCTTTGTTCTATCGGCGGTGCTAGATTATACATAGCCTTTTTCCAACCCAAGACAGACCGCTCTGCTGGTGAATTCTACATTTACCCCAATGCTCCAACCACAAGGATGTCAGTGTACTGCACTGATGAGCCCTTAAAAGGGAGAAACATGTATTCAAGTCTTAATCTGTTTATGGTAGAAACCATACCTTGAAATTAAAACTATCTGATACGCATGAATGGATGTGTAAGTGTTCTTACCTTGATTGAAACATCAAGAGGCACACCGAAATACCCTATCAAAGAATCCCAAAAATTGTTAAAAGCCCTTGAAAGGGGGGCTAAGGAATTGTGCAAAAGCAAAAATCCAACAATGAGGGATAACAATATTACTAATTCCCATCCTGGGTGGAACATTCAAACCTGGCAGCCAATCAGGAGAATATTTTTCGGTCAAGACGGGTCAGTGTTGCCATGGATACTGATGGATCTCAGAATTCCACATGTCACCAGCGTTCGTCCACAGTCCATGTGTATTTGTCGCTCGGTTTTCCAACCCATGCTTAAGAACAAGGTCGAATTTAAAAGTCATGCATTCAGCTGAAGATACATATGTTTAATTGGGGTAGTAGCTGTTTAAATAATGAGAACAATCTTGACTACTTGACTACGGGTTTCAGGTGTGATCAAATGAAGATTGAGAGTGACTGGTATCTATGAAATAAGTACAATGCTTATAGATATTATAATGACCATATACTGTAGCATGTGACATTATTTACCTTTGATATGATATGATATGACATGATGTAGCATTTATAACACGCCTGTACACACGTGTTTCTAGGTGCAACAAGACAAGGAGGGAGGAAACAAGGGAGGACAAAATAACGATCTTACTAGGCCTTGTGTCATTTAGATCGCGCAAGCGCGGGGAATAGGGAAGGGGAGAAGTGCCAGAGGGGATGGGAAGGGGGAAGTGCAGTTACCTCACAAGTGCAGCCAGCGGGTGGCTCAAAAAGTGCAGAAAGAAGGGACTGAGGGGTTGTAGATACAGACCCTTAAGTGCTGGGGATCCCCGAGGCAGTGCGAGGGCAACTTGACAAGTAAGAGCCTGGGCCCGAGTTAATAGGGTCACCAGGTGACCAGTGCGCGGAGCAGTCAGGTGCATCAGCAGGAGAGCGGAAGAGAGAAAGTGGAAGTGAAAAGGAAGGTCTAGAGTTGCTTCCAGAACCGGAGGTGGTTCTTCTCAAGTTTGAGAGAGGCAGGGATGAGAGAGGCAGGGAGGCTGTTCCAGAGGGAGGCCACATTCGAGGCGATAGATCTGCCCCCAACTCTCTGCTTGGAAGAGGTAAGGGGAGAAGTACCAGGGGCGAGGGGAAGGGGGAAGTGCCCAACAATGGAAAACACGTTTTATTAAGTCTAAGAAAAGTTATTAAAGAAATATGTGATAAAAATAAAATGATGGTTGCTTTGAACGTAATGGTTATCTGGAGACATCAGCCTCCACGCATTTTGCAACGTATGTTTTTTTCTTATAAGTAATATCGATTCTATGTGATTTGCTCGAATTAAAACTGGTCAAATTCGTATTAATGCAATTTCTTACCAATTTATTTACCACCAAAAACCAGGAGACTTACCCCTACCCTGGCCATCTTTCTATATGCCTAATCCCAACCCATCATCTGTCTATTTGCAGTACAAAAATGGGGGTGAAATGCAGTAAACAAAATTTCTACCAGTTTACATTCGAGCAAAACACAATCATTCGCAGTACCATCATTCAATAATTGGTTGCAGTATATAGTGATAACATCTCCCAGTACTTATTGCCACACATACAATTATTTTACAGATTAGTTTCAGTGGAAATGTGCATGCAGGCCAAAGAGGAGGGCCAAGATTTGAAATCTTAAAATCTGCTTTAATTCAGTAAAGCAGTTGCATTAAACATATTCAAAAACTCTGTCATAAACTAAGAGTCAGCTCATGTAACTGTTTTTTTGGGGCGGGGGTGCTTTTTTATGTATGGGGATGTATCAAACAATTCTCATGGAAAGAGCTTCATATGTGTTAATGTTAAGTGTTGGAATTGAAAACATTGATTCTACTTGTGAAAGAGAACTGGAGAAAAATAGCTAACAATTGAGGTGACTAGCAAATTGAATTTTAAATCAGAGTGCAGTGCCCCAGGATATTGAAATAGATCAATGACATGCAAATAGGATTAAAGCAGCACTAGAGTAAATTAGTTAAACCCTGGAGAGAAAATGTTCTGGCAAGATCAAGTAAACAAAATAAGCATAATATTCATGGAAACTACGAGCCTGTGGGAGATCAAGTGCTCACTAGATGACGCCACACAATTAGGGTTCGGTGATCAACTCAGGCCACTGCATTACGAAGACATTTTTAAATACTCAAATCACGTTGAAGATAAATAAGCACATTGTGTTTCCATGAGTAACGGAGGCCCATAGTAATCTGAAGCAAAACAAAAGAGGTGGTGGATGGAAGGTTTGCAATGAATCTTAACCTCTTGCATTGCTCTGGGCAAACCTCCACACCATTGTTCTTCACCTGCCAAGCCATTACAGAAGGGGAAAGACCATATGCAAAGCAGGCTTGGTCCCACCCTAAAAGGGACAGGCCAGCACAAACTGCTAGGTCACATGCCTTCTGCACAAGACCACAAGCATCCCCAAAGATGTTTTGGCCTGGTTAGGCTTCCATAATGGCTTGACAGGTGAAGAACAATGGTCTGGAGGGTTGCCTAGAACAATGCCAGAGGTTAAGATTAAGTCTAAACCTTCCTGCCATCACCTCTTGTTTTTTACCTTAGTAATCTGAAGACGTTGTAATTGTAATTGTTTATTTATAAAGCGCTTATGCACAGGTGGAGTGCTTCAAAGCGCTTCAAGGTGGGAAGCGAACAAGGGAATACAGTAATCATTCTTAGGCCTTGAAGTTACTGAACGATCTAAACAGAAAATCTAGCATACTAGGCGTGACAGCATTTCCCCTAGTGCAAGTGCATGAGTGTTACAGTTTCAACCTGGCTAAGGAAGGGGGTAGATAAAGGTGGGGGGTAGAGGGGCCAGGACAGACGAAGTTACTAGTCCTAATACGTTTAGGTAATGCATGCGTACAAACGGAGGTGCGAGGAAGAAGGGCTGGGAGGGAACAGGTGCATCCAGTAAGACAACGCCCTGGGTTCCTATGTTACATTCATTAAAGCGACTCGTCAGTGGTACATCATGACCCTTGTAAGAAACGAATGAAGGTTGCCAATTCCAGTAACTACTCATGCATATGAAGCATACAGGTTTAGAGTAACTGTCAAAGGTCAAGTCGCAGGGTTTCGGCAATTGTGCAGAGGTAACACGGATGACTGACAGGCGGTCAAGCAGATGTGAAAAGGTCATAGCTAAATCGGCAGGGCAATGGCATGCGCAACGTAAGGTTGGGATAGAGATAAACAAAACATTGAATCCCACTCTGTGGGGAGTCAGGATGTTGATAAGACATTTGCAGGAAGAAAAAAGCTGAGCTTGATTGGCTTTATATTCTATTTTAACGATAAATACAATCAGACTGCGTACAGTAGAGAGTTATGATACCGTTGTATACATCATTGTTCTCACCTCCAGCTCTGCTATAGCCAGAGTTACAGATCACTAATTTAGCAAGACATTGATAGAAAAATACAAACAGGGGATAGCAAAGCAGCAGTCAGAATGTGAAGTCCTATAAGGGAAACCATTAGGATGCAATCTTGGATTAAGGAGAGGAAAGAGGAGAGGAGAGTTATGATAGCATTGTATGCATCATTGTTCTCACCTCCAGCGTTGCTATATGTTATGTTATGTTATGTTATGTTATGTTATGTTATGTTATTTAGCATTTATATAGCGCCTTATGTATCATTGGTATGATCTCAAAGCACTGGTAGGTTGAACGCCCTTGGGAAGCGCAGTTCAGTCAGTAAAGAGAGAGAGTGTGGTATGGTGCGTGGGTGCACCGGATATGTGTGCATCTGGTGTGGTTGTTGCATGATAGCTGCTTCTTAGCGGTAGGTGTGGTGCTGAGGAAATCAGTTAAATGTGTTCAGTATGGAGGGTGGACACCCAGAGTGAGTTCTGGCTGCGTTAGGCCTGAGGAGACGCTTAATCTAGCCGGAATGTGTTCAGCTAGCTGTGTTTTATTAGGATGATTTGGAGTTTGTGGGGTCATGTTGTTATGAGAACAGCTAGACCGAATGTGTCATAGTACAGCTGTGTTCTAGTTGAATGATGGTGTATAGGGGAGAGTAAGCATAGCAGTGTGATATGGTGGTTATCAGTAAGCACCTGCGATCAAGCACGTGAGCAGGAAAGGGGTGTACATTAGGCACAATTTCTAAGTAGGTGTGAGACATCGAGACATGATGTCATCCACAAGTCTATCTATGTGCGGGATGTGCTATCATTCATAATTCCAACTAAATGAGGGATATGCCACTATTATAATTCTATCTAGATGAGGCACATGCTATTACCCACAATTCCAACTAAGTGAGGGATATGCCAGAATCATAATTCTATCTAGATGAGGCACATGCTATCATTTACAATTCCAACTAAGTGGGGGATATGCTACCAATCATAAGTCTATGTAATATCCAGAGCTACAAATCACTAATTTAGCAAGGCATTGATAGAAAAATACAAACAGGGGATAACAAAGCAGCAGTCCTATTTTTTTTATTGATTCAGCTGAAATATATCAATTTTTCAATATAAATCTAGATATTTAGTCATACAACAACATATAAGGTATACAGTTGATAAAAAGGTTAACATGTACAAGTAAAAATTAAAACTACATTCATACTGATTTAACATTTCTTAAGAGAATAATACCACCACCTATATGTGAAGTCCTATAAGGGAAACCATTAGGATGCAATCTTGGATTGAGGAGAGGAGATGAGAGGACAGGAGAGGCGGGGAGAGGAATGGTGGCAGGGGAAGAGAGGTGATCTGAAGAGAGGAGTGGAGAGGAGAGGAATGGAGGGGAGAGGCAGGGAGTAGAGGAGATAGGTGAGTGGCGGGCAGAGGAATGGAGATAGAAAAGTAACATACATATAATAATATTGAAGGTGTCAGGGGATCATTGAACATGGTACTTGCAAAAGGGACAATCAAATGAAGTGCCAGTTAGACATGTTACACCATTTTGATTGTGTTTTGTCTCAGTTTGTGATTCCCTCTGTCCAGAATAATGTCATTATTGGCCATCAACAAGTTGTCACAGACGCCATCACATTGGTCAAAGTATCCACGTTGATGTGCAACTGAAAAGAAACCTCCACAATGATAATCATGACCCCCGGCATCTAAACAGATTGCCAGGAGGGCTCTGTCCTTATGCAGCTGTGTATCTAGGGGCTCAAAATAGAACAACACTCTGTAGCAATATGGCTGCAGGATAGTTCAGCGTGAAGTATAATATGCAACAGTATTGCTAAGAGTTAGGCTGAAATAACAGTCATCAATTCACCTAGAGACAATTATGAATTGTGAGTGGTAGCAGCAGAAATTAGGGCAATCTGGACTGTGAGATCCCTATATGGTCACTATAGAGAGGGTGACGCTTGTTTCTATCACATCACTTCAATCTTGTGGGATTTTTTAAAGGGTGTTGTAGTCTAGCATATGACTTAATTTAGCCCTGACGTCAATGGTTGAAAAATAATAGCTGAATGAGTACGACTCGTATGTCCCTAAGCAAGACACAACACACTAAACATGATGAAGGGTGTGGCTGTAATAGCTCTCTGGAAGGCTTGGCATTCATCCTTTTTGGAACGCACCTTTTTCGCAAATAAGCACTTGCAGAGGCCTGAGGGCGAGTTGCACGTTCCAATAAATAAATAATAATAATAATACTGTTACTTAAATACTGATCGCCATTTTAATCAAAAAAGGACATCTGTTAGCCAGTGATACTTAAACCAACAAGGGTTAGAGAGTTGTGGCCAAGCGGATTCTAGTGCATGAACCATGGGGGTTGCTAAAAACAAGAAGAAAACAAAGGAGGGAGAGGTGAACTTTTTAAAGCACGTGGAAGCCTATCGAAGAATGAGCAGCAAGAGCAGAAGCCCCATGGCAGACGTCCACCGTCTTGGCACCCGGGTATGGCCTCCAGAAATCACGTAGAGAAATCCGTCTCTCGACTTGAGGATACGTTGGTAAACTCGACGATAAATCGCAATAGAGACCCTCCGTTTGAGGTTGAAGTGGGGATTTGGTGAAGTAGACCACTGCAGATAGTTTAATAGTTAGGATAGTTAACCCGGGAGGATAGCTCAGGGGCGACTCTTTTGTCTTGGAAGCAAGCCAACACATAGCAACACAGATTTAAATCCCGGTCTTGCGCTTAGAAACTGGTCCCAGGTATTAAGCGTGTGATATAAGAACAATTAGAATTAACTAGTCGACAAATTTAGCATGCATCGGCAAAGCTCCACTCTTGGTTTATTTAATCCCACGAGAAGCATTGTATGCCAAGCTACCACCATCATAAGCCCAAGGACCGCCCCGCCCACCCACACCCAGCGTCACATGGTGAAGTGCTTCCTTCGTAATGTTCTACCAGATTTATCCCAGATCCAGCCTCTTGAACAATGTATACCAATGATGTATCCATGTGTAGCTCGCAACCCGATAAAGCCTTGGAGGTCAGATACAGCATCAAGTGCTCATGTTTGACCATCACATTTCAAATTTGGCTGTGTGTGGCCAGGTACCTCAAACACATGTCAGAATGCTTGCTCCATTACTCAATAAAGTGGTGCCGTAGTGCTATATTTCATTAAGCCTGTCTGCTTTCTTTAGTAACACGCTCCCATTTAGTTTGATTTATTTATTTATTTATTTATTACATTTATATAGTGCAGAAAAAAACCCAAGGGCATCAAGGCGCTGTTGCTAGCAGGGAACTTAGTTACAGGGGGGGGTGCAGTTGGGAAATTCATTTACAAGTTAGTACATAGACACATTGGTGAGCAATGTAAAGGTGAGGTTAAAGTCACTTGATAGGAGTACAACTAAGAAATACATTAGAGGTTAGTCAAGCTGGGCTGATGGTGACTGTTGAACACATTATGTAAAGAGCACAGTTTTCATGGCCTTGCGGAATCAAGTGATTGATGATAAAGGCTTCTTTAGAGGAATGTCCTTGGGTTTCCAGTTCGAGTTCTGACTACCAAACTACTACACTTTTTCCTAGACATAGAGAAGGATACTGACCCATTTGCCTAACAACCCAGAATGCATTATTTCTCATTTAGTGGACATATCCCACAAGATGTCAAGCCACTCAGCACACCGGGATCAAAGGGGAGGGTGGTGAGGCACTGATGAAAGAATGGACGCTGGATCGTTTCCCTTTCGAATGGCAAGCCCACCCCTACCCAGACTCTCAGGATGAGCAGTGGGCGGGCAGGCCAAAGCATGGGGATGATATGGACACAGATGAGCCGAGTCCATCAGTGACGGCAGGAGAACGCGGGCATGCATTGGTACGATTAGTCCTACTGCCTTCACATCCTACCACGCTGACTCCTTCATGGATGGAGAGATACTAAGATATGCACTCATGTGACTGGCCCTTCAGGGCCCTTTTCTGATGCGTTAACTCCACATACAAAGTTCTGGCTCCTTAGCCAAACCCAAAAAAAGAGATCCTCAGTCACTCTCTGGTTTGCAATTTGTGGACGGCCTTGTCGGAGCCGCTGCATTATTACCTTGCTCTTCCGAGCACCCAACAGCACCGAGATTGCCATTTCAGTCACTATGTCAAGCTGATGTCACAATGGGCATGGGGTGTATCAGTGCCGGCTCCTGCATTGGTCTTTCTGGTTCGCACGGTTTTAAATCCTCTTGTAGTTGTGTTTTTCTTGTCTGTTGTATGTGCGCGCCCTGAGGCCTATGGGCATGTTGTGCGGTTTTATAAGAAATCTTAATAAATGAATAAATGAGTAGGCACTGTCCTATGGGCCACACTCCTTTTGGGGGCCCTGTGAAAAAGGATCAGCATAAAGCCTGGGAGGATAGCTCAACGGCAACACAGTTGCCTTGGAAACAAGACAACATGAAGCAACAGAGGTTCGATCCCCGGGTCCGCGCTTAGAAACCTCTGGGTATTTAAGCGCGTTCTAAATACGCAACTAAGAAAAAAAAGAAACCCATTACGCCTATGGGCCTCCATAGGGTTTAATCCGGCACTGGGCTATATAAAAATGTTCTATGTAAAGCGATCTGGATAAAAGCGCTACATACATGACAGGCTGAAGAGAGCTGACCTTGTTGCCTTCTTGTCCTTCTATTGTATGATTGTCTTGCCTCTTGATCCCTTTTTGTATGTGTGCGCCCTGAGGCCCCTGGGCATTTGGTGCGAAATAATATAAAAAATAATAATATAAGTTATTAATATCACAAGTTATAACAGGACCTCCTTGCACCCAGTCCCTACTAGCCCAGGCAGGCATAACACTAGATGGAATCTTCATATTTATAGTGCAAACCCTACCAAACTGTTGCTGCTAGTGAAGGCCATTTTGGAAAGGTATAGCGTGGCCAAGTGATCTTCTATTTTCCCGAGTGAATATTTTATGCTCCACTTTAATTCTATAGTGTTTGCATTTTGCATGTGAAACTAGGAAGCATATAATATAAAAAAATGATATATATATATATATATATATATATATATATGTATATATATATATTTATAATATTGGACTAATGCTTTCTCACCCCTTGCAGTACTGAAGCTAGGATATTGCCAATGGCAAGTATCGCTCTATGAGTTCATTTGTGCTGTAAACTCTAGGCAGAGCTTAAAGCCCCAGGCCGCCTATTAGATAAAGTGTGTCTCTGAAGTTTGTTTACACAGTTGATTTCCTGTAATTGACACCTGTCCTTGTTTGCACTGAGATCCGCCATGTCATATAGCATGTCTTTGTGTTTATCCTCCCACAGGCTGACATTGATTTTATCCTGTCCAATGGATTTGAAGAATTTCCCCATGGATGTGCAGACGTGTGCGATGCAACTGGAGAGCTGTGAGTAACTTCCTGCGAACTGCATTCCCAAATGTAAAAAGCCTTCCTAGTGTCTGGAAGATTGTTATGGGATAAAGTGAACACACATTGGGGGCACCTGCTTTATAATGAGTGATATATTGGATTAAGGAGATATCATAGTAATGTTACTATTTGTTTATCGACAGTGGAAGGACGAAGGGCTAGGACAGCCTGGCAGAACTCGCACCTGTGAGTGCAGGTTTGGTATTACCCAAATGATTGTTTACAAACAATTGTATGTTAAATCTGGCCGGAATCGTCCAGTATCATTCGGTCGTTTGTAAACGACCAGTTTGGGTAATCACTACCAAACATGCAGAGTGGGGTTTGTAGGGATGGCTTTTGGGGTTAGCAAGGGTGTCCCCCGCTTCCGGAGGTTTGGAGCTGGGGACAAAACAAAGCGGACCCTGCAGCGTCGAATCTCACCCGCGTAGGAGGGATGGATCTGACGCCACAGGATTACAAGATGAGCGGCCGTGAAAAGGTAAGTAGGGGGTGGGTGGGGCACTGCATGGGGCCGGGTGGGGGTTTTTGCTTTGGGGGATTTGGCTGCAGCAAAATTGGCTTTGCAGCCGAATTGGTCACTGGCAATTCAGCCACAAACCACTGTGCCACGGCCAAACCGTATACATCCACAGGTTTCACAGAGGTGTAAGAAATGCGGACGTACCTCACTGCGCTATCACCGTGAACAAACTTCTGCCTCGATGTGATAAACAGTCTCTTCTGCCTGGATGGCTCTTGCTGCATCAGGGAGACAATCTGCAGAAGAGAAATTCACAAGCTGCAATAAGCGATTCAAAACTCTGAAGATGTATATCCTGTCAATTTCATTTTAAAAACATTACAATGGTTGAATTAGTGTCACATTTATTGAAAGATGGCAATGTCCTTGGCATATGTTACATTACCTTTTGCCCTGGAAAAAGATTCTTTTAATTTTCATTTTCACTTCACTTTACCGTTGCACACAAAGTGATGCATATGAATTGAAATTAAAGTTACCAATTCCTATCTTATTAGGACCAACTGTGTGAAAATATGTCTAGCTCCACACCAGTTCACCTAAGGGAGAAATGTCAAAGCACCCCTTCTGACATATCAGAACTGTTGGGAAGAAAGGTCTTGCATTTCCCCAGTTTTTTTAGGATCTACATATGCAAATACTTTTAAACAAATGTAAGCACTGGTCTTCAATGGCCATGATCTCCCTTTCTCTACCTCCACACACTCTTGTTGGACTTCCCCTATCCCCTCACTGCACCTGCACCATCCGTGGGCTTTTGTTACCATCCCATTTTCAATTGTTTGTAGCCAAAAGGCTTTTTTTTAAAGTTATAAGGGAGTTTTGCTAATTTCCGTTTTTATGTATTTGTGTATTTGGTATCCCCTCCACGCCCAGTTTTTTAGGACATAGTGCAGATTTGGTTATATTAGCATGTTATTTATTAGACGCTGTGCTATGTATGCCGTGGGATGTTATGTTACACATGATGTCATTTCACATTAATGTCATGTCGCTTTGTGCAAAGCCGTCAAACTCTGTGAAGAAGGTAACATGTTGCACATCACAAACTCTCAAATAAACAAATAATGCAAGAGTGGCACTTAGTTCAGAAAAAGGGGCCATCATTCCCAAAGTAGACCTGCAAATGAAAGCTGGTAAGCAGGACCTGCACCCTTTCTGAACCTAAGATGCTTCCTCTGCCCTCTTTTAAAAGAAAAAAGGGACCCGCAGCCCATGTTGAAAGGATGGTCAAAGTTGGATTAAGCAGATGAACTCCCATAAGAGCGCATCGTATTGTATTGTATTGTATTTTTATTTGCAACACATCCGAAAACCCACAGGCATCAGGGGGCACATAGACACACAAGACGACAGAGAAGACGGTACAATGCAAACAAGGTCTGGCCAATGTAATGGAGGAGGAGGATAGCTGAGCGGCAACGTGCCCGCCTTGGAAGCAAGACAACACGGAGCAGCACAGGTTTGATCCCCGGGTCCGCGCTTAGAAACCTCGTGGTATTAAGGGCGTTATAAATAACCTATCATATCATATCATATAATCTTAGGCAAAAAGAACAGTTTTCAGGGACTTCTTAAGGGAGTAGGGACCAATCTCAGGACTTGAGGGAGGTCATTCCAGATCTTAGAGGCGCATTTGGCAAATGATCTACTCAGTTCTTTCGATTTCTTACAGTGAGGACAGGAGACAAGGTTAGTATTAGTTGATCTCAGTGAAGGTAAAGAGGCATACCATGAGGTAGCTGATTTCAGGTAACTAGGCGCCTTACCCTACAGGCCTTTGTGAAGTAAGTTTGCTGCTTTAAATTGACAGCTAGCCATAACTGGTAACCAATGGAGTTCCCTCCGAAAGCTGGAGACATGGCACCTCTTGGAACTTCCTCAGCCCAAACAGAATACAGTTTCCCACGCCATTATTACCATCCCCTTGAAGCTCCTAGAAAACCTGTAGAGCTTCCCGGCAGCCCGGTCCAGAGCATTGCTCAAAGAGCACCCCGGCCGAAGAGTCTCTGGGCTTTCCTGTATTGATAACCTGGCCTTTCCTGGCCCAGGGCATAAGTAGACGAGTGCGTGCTCTCCTGGTCCATTGTTGATCACAGACAGGTGGTGCAGGAAGGCCTCGAACCCTGACTAGCACTGGAACAACGGCACATGTGCATCACTGGAGAGTTTCACACAACCTAGAGCCAAACGTTGACGGCACATGGGCCGTATAACGAATGGTTGCTCTCTTATAGTTGTGGCCTGAAGTGAGTAATTTCTTCCATGTAGGTAGCAGGTCATGCATTATATTACTTTACCCATGGCAGTGAAACTCTTTGCGTCACTCAGGTAGTGCAGTTCTGAGAGTGTAGTCAAATGGGCCATGCTTTACTAAATCACTTCTGATAGTGGCGGAAACTTTGATTGCATCGCTCTGTGTCTTTAAAAAGAGTAGTCTCCCAGCCGTTCCGCTGCAGTTCGACTTGCACAGGGAGTCCAGCGTCTATGCTAATTCTATAGATAGGTGCTTATTAATGGAAACTGATAGCCTGCTCCCAATCACCTCCATACAAGTTATTTGCACCCCCGTGGTGGATCACTCAATCCCATCCTCCATTAAGCGGCCAAGCAGTTTTGGCTCCTGGGGGATCGTGAGCATCCCTTCTTCCCCTTGCCTCTGCCGCTTTGTGTTCCCCTTTAGCAGGTGTGCAGCGCCTCTTCTGAGAGTAGGTTTGGTGCCTCCAGATTACCCCCCCTGGTATAGAAGAAGCCTGAGCACATCTTTGGTCCATCACACATCCATATGATGACTAATTCTAGCACTACGACACAAAGGTACGGATATGGGTTGTTTGACCTAAAAAACTGAACCTACTGCCCATTTGACCACATTTTCTGGACCTACTTTTTTTTTAACCTAGTGCGGAGGGAGACCTCCTGCAACTCCCCTAATGTGGGGGAGACACCCTGGACCCCCAGATTTACCCCCACATCAACCTATACCCTTACCCCACCTTACAACGATTTTGTAATTATAAGTGTACAATTTGACCTACCGAATTAGGTCAAAAAGATGCAGTCGAATGGGAGTAGGTCAAATTGGACAATACCAACTGTATTGGTACCTATCCTCACAGAGTATTGTCTGGCATCACAGGTGGGCTTAGTCCCCATTAAGGGTTATTGATGCACTACCAATGATTACATGTGCACCCTACTACTATAATCATACACCCTCCCCTCAACCTCTCTGCACCCTTCCGTTTGTCTGATTGCTTCTATCCTACTCCCCCTTCTATTCTCTCACCTTTTTTCCCGTTTCCTTTTGGTGTAACCCACACAGGAGTCAAGTCCTAAAAAAAAGTGGGGGGACTCAGACCTCACAGGCAGTGAACGTAAAGTGAAAACAAATTGTATATTTAATTTTAGGTGGACTTTCCCAACTCAGAAAATGTACAGGACAAATAGGCACTTGCCAAGATAACATGTTTTCTTAAAATGGTGATTGCTAAATGTAAAAAAGTTAAGCAACGTGTGTCTGAAAATGTATACGAAAACGTATCCTGTATAGCAAACAGTCAATAGGAGGGTTACACACCAATCAGCTTGAAGATTTGTGTGTCTTGTCTCTGAATGGAGTGACCTGTGTTTGAATCACGGACACGGCTCTCAAGTGGTCAGAGCACTTTTTTAAATGGTTTACTGGACTGAAAACACACAGAGATAACGGCGCCCACCCTCTGAAAAAAGTGGGCCGACGCCCTCCACCCGCTTGTTCCCTTGGCCTTGAGCCCTGGTCCCTGCACGGGGACATGAGACACTATTACCTGGACAATCCTCAGCTCTGCAAGACCACTACAGTGTTGACTGGTGCAGTGTAAAAGCTGAGTAACATAACATAAAATGACCCCTTTATATATGCTTTGATTGACTTGCACATCCATAGGATTTTGGGGGCAGCTTTCAAGCTCAAGATGGCGTAACATCGGAAAACCGAACTACAATTATGGAGGAATGTTAGACACATGTAGAGATACTTTAAAAGGATATCTAATCCTGGAATATGGATGCATGCAACTCAGCTCAGTGTGTGGGAGATTCTGAGATGTTGTATTGGGATTAAAGAATGTGTCCTGCGCCTCCTGATGAATAGGTCTGAGCCAACCTTCAGAAACTGACCTGAGAATTCACCTAGACGTAGAACTGAAATGTAGGAAATGAAGGCCCATGTGTCAGTTTCCCTGCTCAAACTCCTGGTGCAGGTTCAGCTGAGACTATGAAGCTTGCAAAGTTCAGTCCTCAGGAAGGATTTGGCCAAACCATCATTTGGTAACCATGTTTTTGCATTTGAAATAGCCTAACGGGTTCCCGCTTTCTTGATAAGCTTAGTTTGGCTGGGCAGAAGAGTGTGGCAGGGCTGAGTCACACAATTGGAGGCGTTAGACATTTTACATTTTATTTGCAGCTTAGATTTAAGGTTTTTTATGTTTTGGATTTATTAGCGGGGGAACTCACTTTTGTAGTATATGTTTTGTTAGGAAAAGGTTAATTGGTATTGTTTTCTAAGGTAGGGAAACGATTATTAGTTCTTTTTGGTTTGTTTGGAAAAATATTTCCCTATTGTGTTTTTTGTTTTGTTTTTGGGAAACCTTGCTTTTTGCTGTTTAGTTAGAGAAGCCATATTTCCGTGTGTTGTTTGCGATGGATAGCTCAGTTGCTAATAGATCAATGTAGTGAACCTTAGGGACCCCTGATCTTCCTTACTTTGGTAAACTATTCACTCCACCCCGCACTTAGGGTATGGGAAAAACTTCTGACACCCCTTAATCGTGTCGTGTAAGGAGCCGAGTTGAAAGGCAAATATCTACGTTCAATTTTTGATTTGTGCCACCTTTCACGTTAGCTAGTAAGAGTAAGCTAGCTCACCAAATTAAGCACTTGCTGCTGAGATCTGAGTGTGATGTGCAGGGTGCAGCTTTGAACCCCTGCGAAATCTACTGAGCCTTTCATTATTCCAAGGTCATTACATGAGTGCCAATTTTGGTTGGCTAGTAATAATTGTAAATAAAAATGCTCTATGAAGAGCAGGTTACCATTTCTCTAGTTAAAATGTGCATTGTAGGAGTGTGTTCTTGTACAGTTTATGTGATACTGCATGCAACTTCGCCCCTTGCCCACCAGTGTGCCCTGACATCCAGTACCATGGTCCAACCTTGAGCCACCTCCAGCGAGACTGGAAGGGCACAGCGGCCTATGTTTATGTCGGGGTGAAGCGGGTGGAGCCCTGCCAGAGAAAGGATAGGTGGCAGCCTAGGGTCACAGTGGAGATGGGGTGCTGCTCCCTTTTCATCAGGATCATGGAGCAGGAATAAACAAGGTGCCACCTAGAGGACTGGGACGAAGGCCAATGGCACCAACCTGCTCCAGGCTCCCCTAGCAAGGAGACCATCTTGATTACACATTGCACCCAAGCATTAAGTTGACATTGGCATGTTTCACGTGTGGGCAGACGAGCAACTAATTCTGCAATTGTTTATAACTAATTCTGGATTAGTCATTACTTACAACGGGGCAAAATTCACTGAGTTCAGTTGTCTCTATTAAGATTGCTACAAAATCAAGCAATATAGCATCCCAACCCCTGTGATAAAGGAATAAAGGAGGGCACTCTTTACAATTGTACTTCAATAGAAACTCCTGAAACATAACAATCATCACATGGCAGCATTTGATTTTGCACAGCCATCACGCCACTTAACTGCCATGGGTTTACCCTCCCCCCCAGTGCCAAGGCCTTTTTTGGTGATTTTGTTATTTCGCCATTCAATGCCTTCTAACGTTTTCTGTTTCATTAACCCCTTAAGTGCCAAGGACGAGGTATCTCGTCCTTGGCAACAGGGAAGTAATCCCAAGGACGAGATACCTCGCCCTTGGCATTAAGGGGTGAGTATATGTTTTCAGTAAATATAGATGTGTTATTTGTGCATGATGTTTAAAGATTGTGCATCTTTCCCACCCCATGCACACTCTTGGTACAGAGTGCCCTACACTGCGCTACCTTCATCTGCACCAATCAGAACGTTAATCTGCCAATTGAAACATGGGATAGGAGTTATATTTCTGCAGGTGATGCTTCCATGGAACATGACACCGCACTCAATGTTCTCGCTGCCATCCACACCTGTTACCAATGTCCCCTGCTAAATAATCCCTTGGTCCCCTCAGATCCTTCCCAATCTTCCTGTATGCTTCTGTGTCCCTTCCTCACCACATATTTTCAGGTGCTCGCCGCCACGAAACTCTTCCACTCTCTGCACACCACGGTCGAAACCATAATCGATTTGGCACCGGTGTGTTTCCTGTTCTCCTCTTTTGTGAGGAGTCCTCTTTAAAAGGGAGTCTACTTGTTGTCTGATGTGTCTTCATGTGACGCCCTGATGCCTGAGGGCGACTGGCGTGATACAAATAAACAAATAAATAAATAAATAAAAATAGATGAATAAATAAACCCTGAACCCTGACTCCTTTTAAAAAAAATTACATTTGTACATGATGCAGCCCAGTTCCCCCTGAGCTACTCCCAGTATAAACCCCTTGCACTTATTCTAGAGTGTGCTCTGAAAGGTGTGCAATAATAGCATGGCTACAAAACAAAATGGCTGATTTTGGGCGATGTGCAATACGAGTGCAAGGCTAAGGTGCAATTCACTAATTAGAATCACTCTAAGGGCAGAGTGTTCGTAAGAAAGAGATGGTGCAAGTGTGTATGAGAGATGAAGCACTTGCAAGCCGGACCCAAAAGTAGTTTTTTCGTCACATTCAGAAGTTCCAGAACTATCTAATCAGTATTGCTTTATTTTCTCCAGTTGGATACACGATGCATGACCTCATATTTGAATGGTTGGACAAGGATCCAGTTCAAGTAGCTGAAGGCTTGACACTGCCGCAGTTTATCCTGAAAAACGAGAATGAACTTGGCGACTGCACCAAACACTACAACACTGGTGAGTGTTTAAGCATTGCATTCTGTTTGTCATCGATGAGTACATCTCTATTAATGTCCATGTCTAGGCTCTAGACCTGAATAAAGGGTGCTTGCAAAATTACGGGGGCATTAAGGTTTCCGCTGCCTTCTCATGGGCAAGTTGATCCATTATTTAGCATATTTCAGTGGGGTAAATTCCTTCAAGGCTTGTGAGCGGTGGAGATAAATAGTTTGCCACCTGCTCCCACCCACTTGACACAAAATTGTGTCAGGATCATTATGCTGGTTGGATGGAGGAGTTGGTGATTTAATGAAGCATTGCTTTGTTCTATAGCCATGCATGGTCATGTGTCGATTTTATTAATTCAGCATACAAGTCGGAGATGTAGTCACAAGGGTGACACTTGTGTCCTTTTGTGGGTCCTTGTGAAAACTCTACTTGCAGTTGTCTGAAGAACCTGCAGACGCTGAATCTGGTTACGCATGCTGAGGGAAGGCTATACTCTTAAGAGGGGTGTGAAGGTTAACCAGTAATGACCCAAACAACACAGCATCACAGTTCAAAATAAAGGGAATGTCCAATCAAGGTTCTATAAAAATATAAACACTTTAATTAAACAAAACACACCATCTGTAAGTAGAACGAAAAGAGATTACTATGCAAAAATCCACCCCAAAGGAAAGAACAGAGAAGATGCGACAATCGAAAGAAAGTAGCAATCTGAGTGTAGCTGCAGGAGTGGTAGGTAAGGCACTACCATAAAAAGAGTATTGGGGTGAGAACAAGAGCGATCGTGACCTCACCAGTTTCTAGGGTCTCAGTGGACCATGGGGGCAGGTCAATGTCACAGTACCTCGATTCAGTTCTTTGTGTGCTGGCACATCCGACCCCGGTTTGAAGGGTGAGGCAAGCTGATCAAGCTCAGCCAGGCATGTGAGATTGTGGAGGTCCTGGCAGGAAGCGGGTGTTGAGTAGGGGCGAATTCCAGTGCTCTGTGCGGTTGAACAGTGGCAGTTCAAGTGATGCATGTTGGGAGCAGGCCAAAGAACATTTCACAGTTGGCCAGGATGAGTTGGACTTTGGCTGTTGGGAGAGGTTGACGAGTGGCGCGCATCAGTTCGAGTTGGCGGGTGACGGCTGAGGAAGTGGTGATCGAGGGTGTGTTGATGTGCAGCCAATGAAGCGGTGGTTCACAGGTTACCTGAGCTGAGCCATTGTTTTAACCCCCAGGTAGAATTAGTGAGTGACCCTCCAGAGATTCGGTCCAGTTTCCGGCATTGAACAGATGCTTGGGGCCTAACAAGTGACATGCTTCGCTAGGACACGAGGCAGGGTCGAGCTGGTTTAGATGCAGTGCAATAGTTCGGCTGGTTGGACACCAACACCAGTGCTTTCCCTATTGTTCAGGATGTGTGGAACACAGAGCGACCGGTTTGGTGTGGGAGAACAGGGAGCATTGGCTGGTCTGGCCCTCCAGTTTCTGTGAGGCCTTCGCAAAGGACTTGAGGACAGAATACTCAATTTCATGGTCTGCTCTTCTGGCACAGAAGATCTGTTGCAGAATTATTGTCCCTGGTCCAAAACACTGGTCACTCCATATGTGTTCCCTGGGATTGGTTAGGGGACAGATCCTCCTTCTGTCTTGGACAGCTCCTTCTTCACCTCAGACGGAGGACTTTGGACAGTGCAATTGTCCCAAAGGAAGACAACTAAGAATCTTCAGAATGTCTCTTCGGCCTTTAAGCGAAAGGAATTCTGTTCATGGGGTGTGAGACTCCTTCTTTTAAGGGCACAAATCCTCAGGAGATTGGTCTAAATCTAGCCTGCTTTAGGGGACGAATCCCTGCTCCTGGCTGGAAGAGAAATCCATTTTTATTCAGCTTTTGCCATTAACAAATCATATAATACAATAAATAGCACAAAACACAATTCCTAAAACACTATACAGAAAGAGCTAAACATTTCTGTTAAAACATTATAAAATCACTTTAAAAAAGCATGTCAAGTTTCCCAAGCGCTCCGTTAACAAATTCACATATGTCCATCAAAACATTAGCATCATTAATACACAGTAAGAACTCCATTGCCACTGCTGTTCTAATATTATAGTGACACCTGAGCCATAATCTCCTAATATAATTCAGTTGGCTGCAGAGCAGCACATTTTCAATGGCACCCACTCCAAAAGAACAAAGCCCACTATTGGCTAACCAACCCACCCCCCCCACAGGAGTAGAACATGTAGTCTCACCTTTAAAATAATTCTTCTGTATTCAGGAGCCCTCAGTTTTACAATAATCTGTTAAACTGCGGCACACAACGAGAGACCACCAAATATTTATATAGCGTAGGTTCATGCTATGCCTTGTCATAATGTCATAGTCAAGATACCTAGCTCTCTTTTTTAGATGCAACATAGTTATTTTACCTTAATTAGCCACATAAAATCCATACCCCAACTATTACACAACGCTATACACTTTTTAATCCACAGATATTTTATCTGCAAGAACTGTGACATAATTGTCCCACATTGCATTTTTTATATTCTGATTTTCTGGGTTGCAAGTAAATAAATTCAGGGCATAAATGTAAATATTTTCGCTGTGCTAAGATCCTAATACCGGGAGCACCCAATTCCATCTGCAATGCTTCCCCCATGGCGGCTGGGCCCATGCGCAAGTATCTTCCTTAGAAAGCCATTTTGTAGGTGATCTAATACGGCGAGCTCCAAATGGCCCCATTATTCCCAGCCATAAAGGACTGCAGCGTTTACTTTGTCCTGCAAAACCTCAAGGCATTTGTCTAATTGGCGGCCCCCAAACTTATAGTGGAACCTGGCCAGGCCTCCCAAACCCATTCCTAACTTGTTTTCTAGCATTACCAAGTTGGAACGCCAGCTACCGTTTTTCGCAAATTGTCCCCAAATTGTTGTAGGATTCTGTGACCTCATTGTTCACCTTATCCATCATCCATATGTGATCGGAAGTATTTTTTTTTGCCAAAGATAACAATTTTGGATTTAGACAGGTTTAGCTTCAGGCTATCAGTCTCAAAATAGCTTGCTGCATAGCCCAAGCTACAACCAAGGCGCTTTGGTGTAAGATCCAACCACGTTGTATCTTATAGGAGAGCCTGGAAACTGCAGCTATTTCAAACAGGTGGGAATATCGATCCGTGCTGGCAAAGATATGCATCCCTGCCTAACACCCAGATTGGTACCGAACTAGACGTGCATCCTGTATTAAAGTTTTGGAGTAAAGGCAAAAAATCAACTGCAGTAGGGACTGCTAGTTTGAGTAATTGACTCTAGAGAGTTGCCCGATCCAGAATGTTGAAAGCTTTAGCCAAGTCCATAAAGCTGCATATACCCGGCTTTGCCTAATTCCCAAATACTTGTGAAGACCAATATTGAGAAAAAAACAATGATCTGTAGTCCCATATCCCTTTGTGAATCTGCCTTGGTAAATTGGCAGCAGACTTTGTACCTTGGCCCAGACCGCTAATCTGGTTGCAAGACTGCTTGCAAAAATCTTACCAGCTGTATCGAGGAACGATATTGGGTGATAGCAATGATGATACGTATGTGTCCCCTTTTTGTATAAAGGGATAATCACACTCCTGGCCCGTGAAGCTGGATAGACTTGAACCTGGGTGATTGCATTAAATACACCCACTTGAATGGGGGCCCAGCAATCTTGAAAAAATGTGTATATGTCAGACCTTATACCATCAGGGCCAGGGGCTTTTTCCCATTTTTGTAGCAGCAATCGCTTTTGAAACCTCTTCTAGAATTAAAACTACAATGCCCAAAGCAAACTCACACCTCCACAAAGATTAAGACACTTCAGCTGCTGTGTTAAACAAAATCTGATTATAATGCAGTGCATATGCCAAAGGAGAGATCTACTCACAATCTTCTCTTTCCCTGATCAGAAAGCCCTGGGCAACAAGATCCCAGAACCCTCTTGTATCATTCTCGCTAATCATCTTATCCAATCGACCACATTGTGACTCAATATAGCTCTTCTTCTTTTCTTTTAGAAGTTTATATAATTTGCCTGTGGTTATGTTTTTACACCTTACCACATACAATAGTTCCCATTTTGCCTTCCGGCAGTCCTTGTCATACCAAGGGATACCTCGTCTCAATTATCCTATAGGTTTAGTCATAAGACTTAGTACCCTACAGTACTGACAGGAAATTAGACTTGCCAGATCCTCATAGGCCGCTAATATTGGACCAGGAGAATGGGTTAGAGAGCATATAGCTGAAGCATGTTTACTTACGTCATCCTTACATAAGATTATAGCCAGCTCGTCTTTAGACATCTTTAAGGAGCCAGCATGTTAGGATCTACTTCCTGCCATCGAGGTTTACAATTGTTAGAGATGCCACTTTCCAGGTCAAGAGATTAAGGTTTTGATCTCTTGCTAGTCTAATATAGATGAGGAAATTACATACGAAAGGAAAGCCATCGATAAGGCCGTAGTCTAGCAACAATTCTCTAGTCCTTGATTTAAATGTCTCTTTGGGTTGACTGTCTCCCACTCATCTTCAATTTTTCTCTACTAAAGAAAATTATTGAATAAATTAGTCATTCACCCACGATCAATCCCCCTTCGTCATAAATGGATTTCGCTCTTGGAGATCACAAGCCGTTTCTAGATCTTTTTGGCCCGTATCCAGTTCCTTGCCTTGCCAGAGCTTCAGGTGGAAATCGCCCATAATAATCAGGCTCTCATTGCAATTAAAAATAATCAATTTTACTAGCCAACTATTGGTTGCAAAAAGGCTGATAACTCTCTCTTTTGGATGTAACAAGGGTTAGCTGGTCACTAGAACATTAGCTCAGGGCAAAAGAAACTTCTATTCCCTGGTCATTAGCATTCATGACCAGCTTTGGAAACATACAGATTGCTTTATGCACTAAAGTTGCACTGCCTTTTGATGGGTACCCTGTTCCACACTGATGGGTTGCGGAGGAAAAACAAACAGAAATCAGTAAAACTTGTGTGAAGACATTCATCATCTTTTAGGTATGTCTCTGGTAGGCAGATCACATCAGACCCTTTTTTTTTTTTTAAAAAATTTGATTTGATTGATTTTATCATAAACAACAAAGGAAAATAAAAAAAAGACAGAAGACCAAAGTAGACTTCTGGTGGTACACCATTCTTAACATTCGGCTACATAACAAAAACAAAGGGCTTAGTGTCAGCTTGCATTAATAAACATTTGTCTCTGTTCACAATCAGGGTGTATTTCTTAAAACTAAAGAACTTCCCCTTCCCCTCTACCCCCTCCCTCCCATATTTTAGCACCTATCCATTGTTAGTTGTTGAGGCATAAAAACATTGATAGCGCAATAATCATGCCTCCGTTGTCTGGTCGCGCAGTGATCACTCAGTTCGAGAATTCTTCTATTGTTGCTGCTTGCGTATTGGATGTCCATCAAGACTCCTCAGGCTCGTCCGATTGAGATTCGCTATCTGTCGTTAGATGTTAGTCCATCCATAAGGCTTCGCATTGAGCGACCTTGACATGTAGAGCGGACGTTATGGTTTCCATTAGGTAAATATTTGTAGCTAGGGCAATCCATTCATTTTTCCCGGGCACCGCTGGAGATTTCCATTTGATCACCAGGAGAGCCCTGGCGGCTAGCAGTAAATGGGGGGTCAGGCCTTTCACTCTGGTCTAATCGTCCGCGTCCCTTTCTAAGCCAAAAAGTACGAGGTAGGGGTCAGCTACTCTTTGGATGCCCTCTATTTCCTTGATCCACCCTAGTACTTCATTCCAGAATACTTTGATGCGCGGGCAGCCCCACCACATGTGCCAGTAGCTTGCTGTTTGACCACAGTTTCTCCAACAAGTCAAGTTCATTGACTGAGACATTTTAGACAGCCTAAGAGGGTCATATTGCCACCTGTGTAGGAGTTTGATGGCGTGTCATTTATATTGACAGGAAATTGATGTTCTAGAGGCAGCTCTGCACATTGTATCCCATTGCTCGGGGTGTATGTCTTCACCAAAGTCTTTTTCCCATCTGGACCTCAAGGGTTCCGTGGATCCGACTCCTGCTGCTATTAGCTCCCGGTACATAACTGACATAAGACCTTTCATCTCTGTTTTAGAATCCAGGATCTTCTCGAATGGGGTCAAGTCTCTGTTCAATTTCTCTTGCCATTCCGTCTTCGTTAAGACCCCTTTCAGTTGAATGTACTGGAATGTGGATAGGGTGCCTATACCCAGTGCTTCAGTCAGTTCTGGTAGAGTTATATAGGAGTCTTTCCTCTGGAGCTGGCCGACTCTCTGCAAGCCCGCCTCATACCACGATTGGTACCTACCCACATCGGGTATATGATTGTTTATGCCGGGGGACCATAGGTGACTGAGCGGGGATGGCCAAGTGGTAATTTTGCGCATCTCCTTGTCTGCTCGCCATATGCTCCAAATAGTGCTCAATATGGGGTGGTTTTTGATTTTCCATAGTACCCTTTTGTGCGGAGTCCATAGCCATTCTGATACTGTGGCCGGGGAGAAATAGTGGTTGTTCATTTGGACCCATTGGAGGTTGCGATGCTCTCTGAGGTGTGGGATCAAGCCTTGCAACTGGGCAGCATTATAATAAGATCTCAAGTCGGGGAGCCCAACCCCTCCCTTGTCTTTGGGGAGCGTCAGTGTGGTGTATGAAATTCTTGGTTTCTTTCCCTGCCATATAAATCTCATCATGATTTTTTTAGCTTCAATAAAGAACCCTTTAGGTATTTCAACTGGCAACATTTGGAAAGGGTACAGGAAGCGGGGAAGGCACGTCATCTTAACTGCATTGATTCGGCCAAGCCAGGAGATCGTGAGTTTACTCCATTTCTTAAGATATGCTGCAAATCGCTGAAGGAGCGGGGGAAAGTTGGCTTCAAATAGATCATTCAGGGTTCTGGTAATCTGTATGCCCAAATACTGTAGTGTGAGGTGTTCCAATTTGAGGCCTAGGCGGAAAAATTTGACATCATTTTCTTCTGCGGTTCCCTGAAGGGGGAATAGGGTGGATTTTGTTTTGTTTACTTTGAAGCCAGAAAATTGGCCATATTCGTCCATTAGTCTAAGGGCATGAGGGATGGACTCTGATTGGTTATGTGGAGGAGAATGTCGTCCGCATAGAACGCTATTTTATATTCTGTGGGACCTAGCCAAATCCCTTCTATTGCAGGGACAGCTCTTATCTTTTGTGCAAGGCGTTCCAGTGAAAGGGCAAACAGGATCGCTGAGAGAGGGCATCCCTGTCGAGTCCCTCGTTTCTATTTGAACCATCGGGAGTATTCTCTGTTCACTGATATTGATGCTGGGGGGATGTGTATATCGCTTGTATTCCCTTCCTAGCTTTGGGGCCTATTACAACCTTCTGCAGGACTGCTCCCAGGAGTTCCCACTCCACCCTATCAAAGGCCTTTTCCGCATAAATTGACAACAGAACGGGGTCCCCGGAAAGGTCACAGGCCACGTGGATAAAGTGCAATGTTTTGAGCATGGAGTCAGCCCCCTGTCTCCCAAGTATAAACCCAACTTGGTCTGGATGGACCAAGCACGGCATGGGCATTTCTAGTCTGGCTGCTAATACTCTGGCATAAATTTTAGCATCGAGGTTAAGGAGGGAAATCGGGCGGTATGATCCACAATTTTTAGGATCCCTTCCCTCCTTGGGAATCACTGTTATCAATGCTTTCCCAAAGGAGTCCGGGGCCAGGCCTGTCTCTAGTATTTCATTAAATAGTTCCGATAGGAAGGGAGTTAGTTGTTTAGCAGATGTTTTATAGAAGCCGGCTGTATAGCCATCTTCTCCCGGGGATTTACCTAATGTTAGCCTTTTGATTGCCTCCTAGATCTCTTGTTCAGTAATTGGGGAGTCAAGGAGCTCATCCTCTGAATTCGTTATTGTGGGCATGGTGACTGATGATAGGTAAGCGGAGATGTCCAGCAGGCCAGAAGTTATTTCAGAAGTGTAAAGCTTTTCGTAGAAATTGGCGAAGGATTCTGGGATAATGCAGGGGGTATGGAGAGGGGGGTTGGAGTCCTCAATGATTTCATTCACCCTGCGGTCCGCTCTTTGTTCCCTGAGTATAGCAGCCAATAAGGCATCAGCTTTATCTCCTTTCTCATAGAATTTCTGTTTCAGGAACTGCAATTTGCGTACCACTTGGTCATGTTCTAGGAGTCGCAGTTCCTCCCTTTTTATTTGGGCTGTTTTCATTTTTTCAGGGTCCACTGTAGGTTCTTTTCTCATCTCCCCCTCTAATTGACCTATTTCATCCCTTAGCCTTTGCTCTATGATCTTCCGTTCCCTCCTCTTGGAAGACCCTTCTCGTATTAAAACACCTCACCATGTGGCCTTCCCCGCTTCCCAGACTACTTGTTTGGAAACCCCCCCATCATTGTTTGTTTTAAAGTACTCTTCAATTTCAGTCTCCATGTCCATTTTGAAGACCAGGTCTTTCCAGAGAGTCTCGTTACACCGCCATTTCCCTCCCATGATAGGTAGGTTGCCCCAGGAGATGTCTACTAGGACCATATTGTGATCTGACCAGGTTATCAGTATGATATCTGAGTGTTGTGTAGTGGTTGTGAGGTCGCTCGCGAGGTATATATAGTCAATACGTGTAAATGTGTGGTGTGGGTTCGAATAGAAGGTGTATCCAGTTGCACCCGGGTGCATTGTTCTCCAGACGTCCTTCATGTCATACAAATCCATTATCTCAGCAAGGTCAGTTCGTCCCCCTTTATTTTGATTTCTTGTGTCTGGGTTTCCCAGTTTCCAATCCATATCTGGATCAGCCCATTGGTTGAAATCCCCTCCCAGAATGGCATGTCCAGTGGCCTCCAGCATTATTTTCGGGATCGCTTTCTGAAGTAATGCAGTCTGCCCAGTGTTAGGTGCATATACAGTGGCAATGGTCACTTTCACTCTGTCTATTTTCCCCGTAATCAGGAGGGTCCGACCCACCACATCAGACCATGTCTTTTCCACCTCAAATTGGATTCCCTTCTTAAGTAAGATACCGACCCCTCCCTTTCTAAGCGGGCCGGAACCCCAGAACTCGAGTCCTCCCCACTTCCTGACTATGCTCCGTTCTTCTCCTTTGGCGAACTTGGTCTCCTGCAGGAGCAATATGTCTATGTTGGACCTACGGAATTCCCTGAGCACTAACAACCTCTTAGTCGGGGAGTTCAGCCCCTTCACATTGATGGACGCCACCCTGAGTGAGTCTTTCACTTTGCGTCCGTCAGAGGATGCCATCTTTGAGTGTCTTTGGAGTGTCTTTCACTACTTGCAACCAGACAATTATTCGATTCCCAAGGCCTACATCAACGTTAATGTTGCAAATAAGTTCAAATGGTTCTAATACTGTTCCCAAAATCCTCGTCACTCTTCCTCCCCCATATGCCTCCTTGGTGAGCCTCCGGCGTCCAGCCGAACCCGGGGACCGGAGATGTGCTGTCTCCAGCATTTTGACGGCATCCGACTCGGACATGGTGGAAAAGTTCAGTCCAGTATCGGACCACCAGTTGGGGACCGTTACCTCTCGGTCCCGTTCAACTATACCATCATCACATATCGTTGAGCCCCCACTACCCGTTCCCCCCCACCTCTTCCAACTCCATTTATTTCAACAATAACCTCAAGAACAAAAAGAAAACAAAGGTATAACTATACGTGTATCGTCAGGTCTCTTCTTCAGGTATTCTTGTCCCCCTTACTTCATGGGGGGTCGTTACTGCCGGGCGCTGTCATGTCTACAGTGATCACGTCGTTCCGTACAGGCAAAAGCTTGGATCCGAACAGTTCTTTTCATAAGACTCCATGCGTTAGTTCGCCAAGGTCAAACTGTCCATCCTCATTTTCCGTGTTCAGGCGTATTATTTGGGCGTCTGTATTTTCTGGATCCTTTCACTCTCTTCCTTCTCGGGCCCTGGAGTTCCCATTGTGGCCCGGCCTGGTTAGTCTCACTTCCTTCACCCCCTCTGGGGCCTGTCCCAAGAATGTCTGCAATACAGTCTTTGATCTCATCCTCAGACCGAAGGATGATTTGCGTGCTGTTGTGCTCAAATGTGAGGGAGAAGGGATATCCCCACCGGTACCTTGTGCCTCTCTCCTTAAGGCACTTGGTCAAGGGGCTGCAGGGGCGCCTTAGTGCCAACGTGAGCGATGATAGATCCTGGAAGATGGTGATGGAGGTGCCGCCCAGTGTGAGCAAGTCCCCCGATCTGGCCCTCAACAGGATCCTATTTCTGTCTTGGTATCGGTCGAATTTTGCCAGGACAGAGCGCGGGCCACCGGGGGGTCTGCCAGCCCTGTGAATCTGTTCGGTTTTGGGCTCGTCTATCTCTTCATCTGCCATTAGGATTTTTATGATGTTATGTATCGTGTCCTTGAGTGATTCTTCTGTTTCTCCCTCGGATTCTGGGATACCAAAAAATCCGAGGTTATTCCTTCTTTCCCTATTTTCCAAATCATCGATTTTCAATCGTATCTCCTCTTCCCGCTTTTCAATGTTGCGTATTCTCGTGTCCATTTAGGCTTCAAGAGTGTCAATGGACGCCTGATTGTTCTCTACACCCTCCAGTCTCTCCTCAAAGTCGTCCATTCTTTGGGTGATCTTGTCAATCTTGCCTCCCAGGTTGGCACCCAGAGTCTTTATCTCGGACAGTAGTGCCGCGATGTCTTCCTTGGTGGCAGCGGCCTCCGCTCCAGCGATCTCTGTTGCCATTGTTATTTTCGGGTCAGAGGCAAGGGGGGATGGGACGTATGCATATTTGGCAAGCTTATTTTGTACCTGCATAAGATGGTTATCGAGTTAGAGGAGGCACACGCCCCTGATTCGGGGGCCCTACCCTCTACGGGGCGATGTAGGTGTGTGAAGATAAAGTGGGCTAGAGGAGGCACACACTCCTAATTCGGGGGCCCTACCCTCTGCGAAACAGTACACACCGTTGGCTTCAAAATGATTCCCGATATTGGGCAGTGTCCAGAGTCACAACGTTACTTGGAGGTAGGCGTGGGAAGCCTAGGTTGTGGTGGATCACGTTGGGCACTGTTCGTGGTCCCTGTATTGAGGGGCGAGTCGTGCAGCATTCTGAGTGCACATTCGTTGTGGTGCCTCTGTCCTGTGCGACTTGGGAGCAGGTTCTTGCTCTGGGCAGCTTTGTATGTTTCTTTTGATGGCTGCTACGTTTTAAGGTGAGTGTCTCTTTCGCACTATGATGTGCTGCGGTGGGGTGGTTCGCTGTGTCCAAGGACCTTTGTGCGCTCCCAAGTGAGGTCTCGTTTTCAGGGCATGTGAGACGTTTGCTGGGTGGCCCTTTCCTCTTTTTGTCAAGTTAGTTGCCTGGGCCAGCTACTAGATGCCAGTTCTGGCTTTTAGATGTGCAACCGCTCCTGCTATTAGTGTTGGCCCCTGTGGGGTCTATCTGTTCGAGCCTCCGAGGGGCTTCGCTCAGCTATACAGGCTAGTGAGCTGCAGGCGTGTCCCCATGTGTTGAGGTGGGGAACACCACTGATCTACGCGGTGTCCTGGAGTTCGGGTGTGTGTTGTGGGGATGATGTTGTCTGCCCCTTAGGTCCCATTGTGGGGATTCCGTGAGAGTTCCGGGCCCTTATCACCCTCCTTCAGCCTGGACGGCTTTGTGTGCAGAAGGCCCCGTGTCGGTACGCCCACCTGTGTGGAGAGCAGTCCTCTGGGAGAGCAGGGGGGCCACTCCGCTGTGTCCAGGATTTCGCGGAGGCCAGGGGCGCCCTTCCGCGGTGCGCGTGGCCTTACTGTGATGTGGCAGACCCTGTGTCGGTGCACCTGCCCGCGCGGAAGACAAACGTCCGGCGGGGTGGGAGGGCCGCTCCGCTGTATCCTGAGCCTCGCGGAGGGCTAGGGGTGCCCTACCGGGATGCGTTCGGTCTCGGCGTAACATGGCTTCCGGAGTTCTGTTGCTCCATTGGTGAAGAGAGGAGGACTTGCTTAAAGCGTATCAAGGGCGCATGTCCTCAGTTACTCCAGTGCGTACATCCGAGAGGCCAACGTGGAGCTGCTTCGCGCGGGTGCGTCGCTCAATTCTGTTGATGCGGCCATTCAGCCCCCAGTGGAATAAGGCATCGCGCCCGTCAGGTGACCGGGCATAGGCTTTAAAAAGAATCCACTCCAGGGCACTTCGCTCTTGCAGCTTTCCGCATGCGTTTCTCAGGAGTTGGTTTCGCTTTGCTGCGGGCCTGTGTCGGGCCCTTTTCAGCATCGAATATCACTGCCTTCCCGAGTCCAATTTTACTCAGGGTTTCTCCCAAAGGGGGGGAGATCTTCAGCGAGCTTCTCCTTATTTTTCAATCCAGGGGGGGTCATAAGACGGGGGCTCAAGTCTCGTCACGGACCTGGAAGCACAGAGCTCACACGGAGTTAGTGCTCATCCATGCGCCCCCTGGTGGCCAACATCAGACCTTTTTAACTAGGTCTTCCAATCAAGTAGCTTGTTACACATGCCAGCCACATTCCAGCTTACTAACTCCACCAAGCTAGTCTCAAACCCCCTTATAGCTTACTCAGAAGTTCATATCACCCCACGCTCAAAGAGCGTTAGCCGAGGTGTTTCTGTAACATACGCATACACCCTCTCTGACGCTTGCTTAGATAAACCAAAGCTACCAGGGCGAGTCAGCCCAAGCGACTGCTCCAGCTCTGCCCTGGACATATCTGTGTTTAGGTGTTTTGAGCCCGTCGTGCCAGCAACAGGGAATTTATCACGGGGGCCCTACTGATTACGTCAGCCTGCTCAAACTGTTCCACAGGTATGTGGCAGGTGTCATGATGCTGATTCGTAAAACAAAAGCGATCATTACAGCCTTCACAAAACCTACAATCGGCTAAAATACGCACACAAGGGAACAATTTATAAGAAATGTTACTGTTGAAAAACTTTTATTCGTTTATAAAAACTTTAAATATCCTCTTTAAAATACACACAAAAATACTCAATTAGAATTCCCCAAATAGTTCTTCATAACCAGTAGTAAAAGCCACATGATGATAAAAGGCAATACAATAGAGGAGGGCGTTACTCAGAACCTCAAACTACATTTTAGAAATCAAATATCGGGCCTTAGCAGCTTCACTACTACTTAGGTTACAGAACCTAAGTTCAGGGATAAAGCAGCCAATCCCTATGCAAATATTGTGCAGTTGCAAAGACAACACAGGGAGACACAGATGGTCTGAGAACCTGCACTGTTTCCACTAAACAGCGTACTCCTGCAGCCCTCAAAATCAGTCGCAAATACAATTTTCTCAAACTTATTGTACTAGGGCAAATCAGTAAGAAATGTGCCATGATTTCACATACTGCCCCACACATGGGACATTTCCCCCCGGCCCCTCTGCAGAGTTCCAAGATTTTGTGAATGAGGCTACCGGACATATTCCCAACCTCATCCAAAAATACAGGCATCGCTCATATATTGGATTGATTAAATCTATATACTTCCGAAGTCCCTGCTCCATGCCTAGTTCGATATATTCTCTCCCAGTCTGAAGGGTCTGAGCTTTAATTACCAATTGGGCCCATGATCTGTCTTTGACCAACAGATTCTTTCAAGCCTTTAACAGCCTGCTGTGAGCAGACAGTAGAATTTCCACAAAAATCTCGAGCTTGAAGGGCATACCGAGTATTCGTAACATGGGCCACCCAGCCCAAAATGTTGCCTGCCTCCAAGGTCATTAAATACGACAGTGCATCCCGATAACTCTCCAGCACCTCATTCTCTTCAGAAACTTGCGTTCACATGCATCCAGTTTCCCTGGGACAACATGTCCCCCATATCTCCGAGCCGTAGAGAGCCGCAGGAAGAGCTTGACTTTTATAGAGTTTAAGGGCTGGTGAAACTGAACCCCTGTTGTGCCGAGTGTGCAACAATCAAATTTCCCCCTATATTTACCCAGTATTATTTCCCACTTTTCTACCTGTGAGCTCCAGCCACCAATCTCCTGGAACCGGACTCCAAGGTAGTCGACGAAACCAACCTGCTGTAATGGAGCACCATTCACCTCGATAGTCAGGTCACAGCTTTTCACAAACTGTTTTAAAGACCATCACTTTTGATGTCTCAGTATTCACCTCAAAACACAGTGCTTTACATTTTAATGAAAAAAATTCAATGATTTTTTCAGGCCTTGGGGCGTAGCAGAAAGAATAACCGCCTCATCTGTGTAAAAAAAAGTGCAGCATATTCCTTATCTGCCATTTTGGGGCAGTCCTGGCCTTCTCTCATCAAAGCATCTATGATTTTGTGAATATATATATATATATATTAAAGAGGAGAGGAGCCAGGACAAACCCCCTTCCGACACCTTTGTTAACATTAAACTAGGGCGTCTCCTCACCCCCAAGGTCATAACATACTGTTGCCAAAGAATTGGTGTATAGCGTCCTGATAATCAATACCAAAGGGAGGGTAGGGGCGTTTTGAGGTAACAGAATCTTCCACAGGGCTTCTAAAGAGACAAAGGGGGCCATTATGACCATGGCAGTAGGCGTGCCGGTAAATACCGGCTCGGCTGTCGCCGGAGTCATGAATTTACCGGCACCCGGCAATGGGGACTTATCGGGGCATTACAGCCCTGGCGGACCTGGTAAATCCCCATCGCCAGGTGCCAGTAATTATTACTCCCCATTCCCATTTGAGTCCCTCTGGACTCAATGGGAATGGGAAGGCCGGATGCACCGGCACCATTCAAGAAAGGTGCAGGTGCATCCGTCAAGGTCTGCTCGCGGGTGCCGGTCAGCGGGCGGAAAGCAACCCGCTCGTAGAACTCATAGTTTGCCGATCCGGTAATAACGGTGCCGGTAGCTTAACGGCACCGTTGTTACCGGACCAGCAAACTTGTAGTGCGGTCCAGAGTCAAAAGCTGTGCGTAGATCTAAGAATATTGCATATCATTTCCACTTGTGCAAAGCAACGTGCTTCTGAATCAGAAAGTAAAGCATGAAACACTGATCAATCGTCCCCCGATTTCTTCTAAAGCCCACCTGGAGATCACTGATCAAACTATTTGAATCTGCCCATTCCTGTAGGAGGCAAAGAATTAGCTTACCAAAAATGTTCCCTGCTCCATCCAACAACGATATTGGGTGGTAGTTGGCAGGACTTTCACGGCCACCCTTTTTGTACACTGGGGTGATGACTGATCTTTTCCATGATGAGGGTACCAAACTCAAAGCAATAACTGCATTGAAAACCTTACACAGAATTGGTGCCCACACTCCTATGTCGTCTTTAAACAAATCTGATGAAATAGGGTCTGGACCGGGCGCCTTCCCACTTTATTGGGCCTGCAGTGCTTTTTCTCTACTTCTTTTACAGATATAATGAAGATTCCCGGGGCTAGAACTGAAACCTCATCTCTCCTCAGCGCCAATATCGGGTTCTCTTCAACCGATTTATAGAGATTTCAATAGTGGAGTTTCCAATCGTCTGCATCAATGCTACACTGGAGCATACACTCTTCCTTCCTCGACTCCATGTCAGTGACTACCATCCAAATTAGTATATTATCCCCACTCTCAAGTGCATTGTAAAGAGGGCTCCATTGATCCTGTACAAAAGCTATTTTCTTTATTCTAATTACATTTTTATATTCTGATCTTAAATTGTATTCTTTTATGTCTCTATCTATCCCTGGGACTGCATGTACACAAAGTATAATTTATTTCTTTGCTTCCATACATGAGTGGTCATACCAGCCTATCTTTGTCAATAATGTCTTCTTTACTACCACCGCTGGCAATGCTATGTGAATGGTCAGGTAATCCTTAAACTTCTCAAACTCACTCATGATCTCATTATATGAGGTTCCATATCTGCAGGTGACTACCAGATTACACTTGTGTACGAGCGCGATACAAATAAAATATCATATCATATTATCCGGGATGGCACTATATATAGCAGGCTTAAGTTCCTGGTCCATCACATTGGCCCATTTAATTGATTTACAGGTGTGTCCCAAAATGCGAATTGGCAGAACGTTATTTGACTCCTGGACATTTCCTCGCCCTAACCAACCTCCTCAGATTTTCATTGTTAGGGGGTAGTGGCCACTTTCAGTTTGTACGCAGACCCTGAAATCTCTCACCCAAGCCCAATCCTTCCCCCGAGATTAAGATATAATCTATTAAGAAGTCTCCCTCATTTCCTCTAAGTATTTTGGATGCAGGTTGATCATTTCGAAACCGCCCATTGCAGGCCCTCAAATTCAGATTATAGAGGAAACAGGCACTATCTATCGCTAGAGGATGGGCCTTCCTGGGGAGGGACTTCCACCAAGACAGGAATATCCCAGGCTGTATTCTGATCCAATCAGAGTCCCTCTAGTGTCCCTAATGGCTCAGTGTGCAGGTTAAGATCCCCTGTCAAGATGATGCCATTTTTTCTCTGCCTTCCAAAGGACATGGAGTCAATTATGCCCTGTCATTTCTCCACCACTTCCTTTTCCCAAACACCCATAGGCCTATTGTAAACGTTAAACAAATGAAAAGCTTTTCCCTCTCCAGTAATAATTAATAGGAGGTTTATGTCCATAATGTTAGTTTGCTGGCTAACGATCTTCCATCTCAGGGAGACATCGACCCATACGATAGGTCCTCCACTAGGCCTACCCCTAAGCCTCTATACTGGAGGTACACAAAACGTATTGTAGTCCTGAAATGGGACTAGTTCACATGCCAATGTCTCATGTAATAGGAATACCTGGTACCCACTTACAAAGGATCACCTGTCTGTGTCTTCCACAATCCTTGCCAATCCCGCTACATTCCATGTAAGAGTGTAAAATCAAGATTCCTGACTTTGCTACTTATGTTTTTAGCCAGTCAATCAACTGCACCCAGGTCCCCCCGCAGAGCAACTGTCTTTAAAATTATACTTCCCCCCTAGATCCCAAAACCATTCTCCTTGCCCCCTGCTCATCACATGTCTTACCCAATGGAGCATGACCTGCCACTCTAAACTATTTTGGAATGATTCAACTGACTTCAAAACTACCCTTACGTTTTCTGGCAGGTAGGTCCTACGGTCGATTCCCAAGATCCCCTCCCCTAAATCCCAGGAACGCAAATATATCTGGATATAATCTAATCCAGATTGAGGGATAAGGCCTCTAGAACACTTGACAATGTCATCTCTTATTTTAGATAGGCAGCCCCTACTATGTCAGAATCAATACGTACTTTTATTAATCAGAGACTCTCATGATCGTCATATGTTCTGGGCATTAGTCGAGGGACATTGACCATGACATTTTCTTGACATTTTGAAACCAATATGATTGAGGGCCTCCTAACTGAGTGAGGTTTGAGCCTGCCAAGGGAGGACACTTTTCAATATACAACCTCCTATCTAAAATGCCAGGGCCCTTGACAATACAAAGAGACAGGACACTTGGTCATTGGAGGAAGACCAAACAGTGGAGTGTACAGTATATATTAGTAACTGTCTTATAGTCCAATTTATTTAAACAGGAGTGTTTTCATCTTTTTTCTGAAATCAAGGTGATTTGTCTCTAATCTTAGGTTTAGGGGCAGGCCATTCCAGTTTGTGGCTGCACGGATCAGGAAGGCTCTGACTAGGCCGTTTGCTTTCTTGTGCAGTTTTACTATGATGAGTCCGAGTGTTCTCCTACACCTTCATTTCCTCTTGAGGTCGCACTACTTGTTTTCTGTGGTGGTGCTACTTTAAGCCCCTCCATTCATAGAATTGGTGGTACTCTTATCTTTACAGAGTCAATCTCCACTATAATGCCACAAAGCACCTCCTCCCATGACCTTCAGTCCACTATAGGAAACACTTACCCACCCCCCCGCCGCCCCGGTTTCTGGCTACTTTCAATGGGTGCCAGCCGGTCCTCTTTGGGTTCTCGAGGTTGATAGTTATTCCCAGTTCTACCTTCTGGTGCTAGCAATTCACAAGGCTCAATAAAATCTATCAGACCTCTTTCCCCAAATGCCACAGAGGCTATAATGCAATTCGAGGCACTGGGCCTAATTTTGGCATGTGCTACTTGTGCCGTGACCTATGCAATTACTTATTGCCCTTGCTCCCCGCCTATTGTTAGCAGAACATCTTTTTTTGTACAATCTATGCCATCAATTTCAAATAATAAGCCTTGTATGTCGGTTATCAAGGAGTACCCCTCCTTTATGGGTTTAAACATCCTAATTATTTTATTTCTGCTGCTCCCTGGCGATTAGGCTGTTTCTGCCTTCCGCTTAGCCATTAAGGACTTTGTCCAGTAGTCGCTGCCAGAAATAGCTCCAGGTGTATTAGTGAGTCCACAGAATTCCAGGATTCAAATAGTGCCTAGCATTCCTACCCAGATCTGGCCCCCCGCTAGAGGTGCATTATCATTTCCATAACTTAAAATAGTCTAAATGTGGTACATACTATTAAAATCAATACAAATATACTAAGTACCTTGCAAAAGTTCTGCATGTGTACAGAAATACAAATATGCAAATATGGAACATGCAAAATTATGTTAAAATATGTGGGGTCACTTAAAATGATAAAACATTAAGAACAAAGGACAACAATATGTCAAAGTTAGGTTTCAAATAGTTTTTCAGCCGCTGCCGCCAACGTCACATAAGGGTCAGTCAAAATGTTAAAACGTTAAGAACAAAGGGCAGCTGTATATCAGAGTTAGGTTCCGGATAGTTTTTCATCTGTCGCCAAAGTCATGTAGCCTGGTCCAGAAAGCCAAAACAGAAGTCAAAGACACAATCAAGGGGGGGGCACACACAACCGGCTTGAGGGGCACCCAGAGGCTGACTCCCCCCATGCTCTGCTTGCCGTAGGAAAACGGGAAAAACCAAGAAGTTACAAAGCCACAAAGACCTTATTTCAAAGTTGGCCCGAGTAACACAAATTCAAACACTAATTGAAATTAACAGCCAGAATGACTGTACCTCCCTCCAGTTACAGCTTGTCTTCTTCCACTGACTGCAAGAGTAGATGCTGTGGTGGGACCAAGTTTGATTTGCATATGGTCTTTCCCCTTTTGTAATGGCTTGGCAGGTGAAGAACGATGGTCTGGAGAGTTGCCCAGAGGAAGGACAGAGTTTAAGATTAATTCTAAACCTTCCAGCCATCACCTCTTTGTTTTTGCTATGTCACCCCGAGTGGGACGGGTATGCCCAGACGTGGGTCCCGTGCCTGCTGGGCCTAGAGACCCAAGCTACTCCTCACTGATGAGGCCCAACAAGGCCGTAACATGTTTGGGGATGCTGGTGGTCTCGTGCAGAAGGGATGTAAACAAGCAGTTCGGGCTGGACTACACCCCTTTTGGGGTGGGACCAAGCCTGATTTGCATATGGTCTTTCCCCTTTTGTAATGGCTTGCCAGGCGAATAACGATGGTCTGGAGAGTTGCCCAGAGCAATGCCAGAGGTTAAGATTAATTCAAAACCTTCCAGCCATCACCTCTTTTGTTTGGCTTTGTCACCTTGAGTGGGACAGATATTCCCAGAGGTGGGTCCCGTGCCTGCTGGGCCTAGATTCGCAAACTACTCCTCACTGATGAGGCCCAACAAGGCTGAAACATGTTTGGGGATGCTGGTGGTCTCGTGCAGAAGGGATGTAATCAAGCAGTTTGGGCTGGACCACCCCTTTTGGGGTGGGACCAAGCCTGATTTGCATATGGTCTTTCCACTTTGTAATGGCTTGGCAGGCAAAGAACTATGGTCTGGAGGGTTGCCCAAAGCAATGCCAGAGGTCAATATTAATTCAAAAACTGCCAGCCATCACCTCTTCTGTTTTGCTCAGAGTAGATGCCTCCAACTTGAACCAGATTTTTCATATCGGAGTACTCCACAGTCGCCAAGTTACTCGGTTTCTTTCTCCGTGGACGAACATACAACAAACAGCAACAAACAACAACTACAGGCTTTTCCTCACAGGCTTTGCCGCTAGGATTGAACCAGGCCCTTTCATAACTTGTACTGTCTCTGCCACTGCCAGTTAAAGGCATATCCTGTGCAGGGAAGGCAGGTGAAGATAACAACAGCAACAAACATCGACTGCAGGCTTTTCCATATGGGCTTCACCGCAAGGTTTGAATTAGGCTCTTTCATAGCTTGTACTGGCTCTGCCACTACCAGTTAGAGGTATATCCCGGGCAGGCAAGACAGGTGAAGATAATAACAGCAACAAACAACGACTGCAGGCTTTTCCTTATGGCCAACAAATGTCATTAACACCAACAACTTCAGATAGAGCTTTAACCAATGCTCTTTTATATTTGTTTTTATTGCCATGAGTTAGTCGCTTGAAACAGCAGATCAAATTTTGTTCTGTCGGGGCCCCTGAAGGTTCCATGGGTGCTATATCGTGTTTACTATCCTTTTGCACTGGAAAGAGAAAGCCCCTGTAAGGAACGCATGGTATCAAAGTAAGACAGACAAAAGTGATTGCAGTTCAAGAGTGTTTGTTAAACTGTAAAATGGGTGAGATAAACACCTAATCTAAACCTAAATCTAAGATGGCAGCAAGCTACGACCATCAAATAATAATAATACAGTCTCAGTAGAGTCTAGTTAAATAAATAGGGCCTATACTAAATAAAACTATTGCTAATCCTTACTGCTGTGCTACGGAATAGTGTGGGATAATGTTCACAAGAAAAGAAAGAAGAGTTCCCAAAATGATAAGTCTGGATGTTATGGCTGGGGTTTCCCTTCCCCACATTTTTAGCACGAGACAAGTCAGGACTCTTGAGCACAGCACACTCCTGAGCTTCTTCAGCATGAGTTTACAGTTCCTTTTCTCTATATTAGGGCCTTTTGTGCCCAAGTCTCTTCTCATCCGAAGTCTCTCACTTCAGAGGACCTGATAGGCCAAAAACAACAGAGCAAAAGTTCCTTCTTTATCTCCATGTCGGGTGATTACCCTTCACCCTTGGATCCCCCTCAGCCGGGGTCTGATCCTCCTCTCAGTCATTAGCCTCCCTCATCCGGTCTCAGACCAACCACTCACTGTGGACATCCCTCAGTCGGGTTAATACTTGTTGTCACAATGTAGTTCACTTAGGGCCCGATTCTCAAGTTGGTGGTAATTACCGAAAATGTCGTAAAAGGGGCTAACAACATTTTTGGTAATTACACCCTATTCTGAAGGTGGCGCAATCTTCCGAAGTAGGAATGATTGCGCCACTTTAGGAATATTGGTGCCAGTTGCTAGGAAGGGCTGGAAACCGACCTAGCAACCGGCACTCTCGTTAACTCTGCCTTTGCATGGTTATTCTTGTGGCACTCCTCCAATTTCATAAGCGCTTGAAATTGGCGCTGAACTACGGTACACAATTGGTGCCGTTCGGAGGAGTGCCACAAGAAGCAGTTGTTTGTTTGTGACAGGTGGGTCTGATATATTATTTGTGTGTATGCTACCATACGTGCCAACATGTGTGACGAAAAAGATGTAGGATTTTTCAAGTTTAAAAAATAATACTTTGCATAACAATTACATCACAGGTAAATAGAAAACATACATTGTTGGCACCACTGGAGCATTCTAAAATGCACAACCCAATCAAACAGCACAACATGGAAAGATGTTCAAATGGAGAAAAATGCTTTAAAAGATGTAAAAACACAGGCTGCCACAACCGTCACTCCGAACTTGCAGGGCTCCAGGCAGCACATGCTTTTGTTTTGATCTCGGCAGCAGTTTCGTTAAACAAAGATTTCCTCGTTGTTTAACGAAAGTGCTGCCGAGAATCTTCATCCGCCTGTTTCCAATGGAAACAGGCAAATAACAACGAAAGCATTATTGTGCTTTGCGATGACGCCCAGGCCCACTTCAGAATAGCAGTGGTGCCTGGGCGTCAAGAAATGGCGCAGTGAATCGTACTATTTAGTACGCTCACTGCGCCATGATGAGAATCGGGCCCTTAGCTTTTTCACAACGGGGGATTCAATTCCCCTTAGCTTTTCTCTTGAAGTCCCTCAGCCGGGTTCACTACCGCCTTTAGATCACAATCTCTTCATTTGTAATATTCAACATTCTTAATGACTTTTTAAACAATCATCTAGTTTTCGTTAGGTACCCTTCATCAGGGCTCGGACCTTTCAATGCCCTTGCCAATTTTAAACAGAAACTTCCAAAGGGCGATCACACATTGCTGGGTCACTCTGTTAGCCTCTGGCAAACGTGTGCTTCACAAAGTCACAGTTCCCACGGTGTTCCCCTCAGCCGGGCGCAAATGCCTGTTTCACAATTCCCTTAGTTGTGTTTACAATTTCACATTCGTCAAAACTTCTACAACATGTCAAAGACTTTCAATTGTGCAAGGGGTTTTTCTTGACCGGTGTATGACCACCTTGACACCTCAGGCCGGCCTCCCCTAGGGCCTCTTGGTACTTGTAGTTCCAACAATTAGTTCAATACATTATCTAAGTTCAGGAGATGGGAACCAGCCAGAGACCTTGCATGAGCGCCCACGTGGCGCCAGACCACTCTATCTCTGGTACAAAGTTTGTTCACAAAAAATACCTCTGTCTATTTATCTTCTTCCTTCATGTATAATGTTGCCACTGCAACATAGAGTTTAACACCGTCCGGTCCCCTATCAGGTTCTTCCGACTCACCGGCTGTGCTGAACTCATTGGTGTTTCTTTTGCAGCTGGAGTAAAGGATGGTACCACAATGGCAACTGCATCTCCCCGCCCTGGCTATCAGTGTGGACGGTTCCCTGTACCGCTGCCATCCGTCACATCATTCACCAGCTGTGATTCCCAGACTTATGTTTCCTTCATCTGTGGCTTTGCGGGTCTGGGTTGAAAAGGGCAAGGGC
Organism: Ambystoma mexicanum; assembly: GCF_040938575.1. Lineage (NCBI taxonomy): Eukaryota > Metazoa > Chordata > Amphibia > Caudata > Ambystomatidae > Ambystoma > Ambystoma mexicanum. Next base: position 866,929,066 of record NC_090939.1, on the reverse strand, counting down.
AATTCCCTCCTTGACATCCTTTTAGATCTCGCAGTCTTTCTCCTCCACTTGAACTGCCGTCCTGGAATAGCTGCTTCCTCGTGCATGCGTGCATGCGTTCGCCCTTCCTCAGAGTGTGCACTAGTGCTCCGTCTTTTATCCCTATGGGGAAAAGAAAGGGCAATCAGGTGTGTGTAGTTGTCGCCAATTGCCTGACTCTGCCTGAGCCTTGCGCTGGGTAAACGTCTGTGGTATTAGTCCATTGTCGCTCACAGTGTGAGAAAATGTTTGTGTTGGAAAAGGGGGGTAGAGTCTCAATATATACTATGGGGCAGGATGGGGAAAAGGTGTCCCGTGTCTTACCCTTTGATCTCCCACTTCCACTCCCCGAAGACCCCTCATCCAGGTGATCCTCCCACACTAGTCCACCCCCAGGAACAATCCATAAAAAGCCAACCTGAACACACACTAACGCTCACCAGCATAACTTCCTCATACAGGTAACAAACAACAAACCAGTATGCATGATTATATTCCACCCTAACCGCACACGACTCACACACCCAACATAAACACCAGTACACAACCAAGGCACTGAGTCTTGCACTTACTGTTACAACAAGCCGGGCTGCACAACCAACCCACACGCAGGACAACGCACATAGACGCCAGGTCTGAACCTATCCTTCACAAAAACACCCCCCGCTCTCTTCTCTTGCAGAGCTACGTGAGCGTCTGGAGAGTACCCCTGTGTGGTAGAGGTGCGTGGTATAAATCAACATAACATAACATAAAGTCTAAAGCGGCCACTGCTTGATAACCCACCTAGTGTCTTATCAATAACATGTCCAAAAGAATCATGGATGCATGGTCTGCCTGCACACAGATCTGGTGTGAGTAACCCTATGGAAAGTCAGTAAGCAAGCGCTTAATTGACCAGTTTCATTTTTGTCCTCAGAAGACCCTACCTTTCCCTGTGCACAGCTGATAAAACTAGCAGACCTATGCATTGTAACTATCAGTATACATGCGCAAAATAGCACTGGCAAAATGTGGACTCCCCTACAATATTATAACAGCCAAATCGGAATTTACAACCCAAGAAAGTCCAATCGTTATGGTTACCATAGTTACAGAACTCGTCACTGTTGTCATGGTAACACACCCCTTTCCTAACTCTGCAACCCAAAATGAATCTTGCATGGGAAATTGGTTCACCAAAAGGCTTAGTCTGGATATTAAAGGCTTGTCGTGAGCATATTCTGCTGCGCCCAACGGTGATTGGACTTGCATGGACAATAATGACCAAAGCTCAGCAACCAATCACGTTTTTGCTGAAGGGGTGGCGGCTCTCTTTTTTTCTGTTACCCGTTATACCAATCAATGTGTACCGCCTTCTATTCATCTGTCTACATCTGTCTTCTTGTCGGCCTATCTCCCTCCCTAGCAAGTTCCATCTCTCTGCTTGCTGTCAGCTGTCAAACCGTCTTACTCCAAGCTGTCTGTCCTTCTAGCATTGGTCGACGATATAGATTGCTGTAGATTGGGGCATCCTTGTCTTTTAAGTATCTATCTTCGTATTTGTCACAATGTGTATTTCTTTCTTTCTTTCTTTCTTTCTTTCTTTCTTTCTTTCTTTCTTTCTTTCTTTCTTTCTTTCTTTCTTTCTTTCTTTCTTTCTTTCTTTCTTTCTTTCTTTCTTTCTTTCTTTCTTTCTTTCCTTCCTTCCTTCCTTCCCATCTTCCTTCCTTCCTCCAACCCTCCCTTCTCCCCTCCCTCCCTCCTTTCCTTCCTTCCTTCTGTCCTTCCTTCCGTCCTTACTCTCGTCCTTCCTTCATTTTTTGCTCTCCCTTTCCCTCTTTCCCTCCCTCACTTCCTTCCCTTCTTCGTTCCTTCCCTTCTTCACCTCTCCCCCTCTTCTCCCTGCCTCCCTCTCTCCCTTCTTTCCTTCCATTCTTCCTTCCCACCTCCCCTCCCTCGCTCCTTCCCTTCCTTCCTTCCTTCCGTCCTTCCTCTCTTCCATCCTTCCTTTTTTGCTCTTCCTTTCCCTCCTTCCCTCCCTCACTTCCTTCCCTTCTTCATTCCTTCCCTTCCTCATCTCTCCCCCTCTTCTTCCTGCCTCCCTCTCTCCCTTCTTTCCTTCCATTGTTCCTTCCATCCTTCCCTCTTTCCATCCTTTCCTCCCCATCGCTCTTTTGCTTTCTCTCCCTCCCTCGTCCCTTCCTTCCTTTCCTCTCCCTCCATCCCTCCCTCCCTTCATTCCTTCCTTCCTGCCTCCTTTCCCTCCCTCCCTTCCTTCCTTCCTTCCTTCCTTCCTTCCTTCCTCCCTCCCTCTCTCCCTTCTTTCCTTCCATTGTTCCTTCCATCCTTCCCTCTTTCCATCCTTTCCCCATCGCTCTTTTGCTCTCTCTCCCTTCCACGTCCTTTCCTTCCTTTCCTCCCCCTCCCTTCCTCCCCCCCTTCCTTCCTTTATTCCTTCTTCCTTCCTTCATTCCTTCCCCCTCCCTCCCTCCTTTCCTTCCTTCCTTCTTCCCTCCCTCCCTCCCTCCCTAGCTCCCTTCCTTCCTTCTTTCCTTCCTTCCTTCCTTCCTTCCCTCCTTCCTTCCTTCCTTCCTCCCCCTCCCTCCCTTCCTTCCTTCCTTCCTTCCTTCCTTCCTTCCTTCCTTCCTTCCTTCTTTCCTTTTTTCCTTCCTTCCTTCCTTCCTTCCTTCCTTCCTTCCTTCCTCCCCTCCTTCCTTCCCTACTTCCATCCTTCCCTCTTTCCTTCTTTCCTTCCCTCCTTCCTTCTTTCTTTCTTTCCTTCCTTCCTTCCTTCCTTCCTTCCTTCCTTCCTTCCTTCCTTCCTTCCTTCCTTCCTTCCTTCCTTCCTTCCCTCCCTCCCTCCTTCCTTCCTTCCTTCCTTCCTTCCTTCCTTCCTTCCTCCCTCCCTTCTTCCCTTTCTTCAGTCCTTCCTTCTTTCCTTCCTTCCCTCCTTCCTTCCTTCCTTCCCTCCTTCCTTCTGTCCTTCCTTCCCTCCTTCCCTCCCCCTTCCTTCCTTCCTTCCTTCTTCCTTCCTTCTTTCCTTCCTTCCTTCCTTCCTTCCTTCCTTCCCTCCTTCCCTCCCTCCCTCCGTCTCTCCTTCCTTCCTTCCTTCCGAATCCCTCCCTCCCTCCCTCCATTCCTTCCTTCCTTTATTCCTTCTTCCTTCCTCCATTCCTTCCCCTCCCTCCTTTCCTTCTTCCCTCCCTCCCTCCCTCTCTCCCTCCCTCCCTCCCTCCCTCCCTTCCTTCCTTCTTTCCTTCTTTCCTTCCTTCCTTCTCTCCTTCCTTGCTTCCTTCCTTCTCCCCTCCCCCTCCCTGCCTCCCTCCCTTCCTCCCTCCCTTCCTTCCTTCCTTCCTTCCTTCTTTCCTTCCTTCCTGCCTTCCTTCCCTCCTTCATTCCTTCCCTCCTTCCCTCCTTCCCTCTTTCCTTCCCTCCTTCCTTCCTTCCTTCCTTCCCTCCTTCCCTCCTTCCCTCCTTCCTTCCTTCCCTCCTTCCTTCCTTCCTTCCTCCCTTCCTCCCTTCCTCCCTCCCTCCCTCCTTCCCTCCTTCCCTCCTTCCCTCCTTCCCTCCTTCCCTCCTTCTTTCCTTCCTTCCTTCCTCCCTCCCTCTCTTCCCTCCTTCCTTCCCTCCTTTCCTTCCCTCCCTCCCTCCCTCTCTCCCTCCCTCCCTCCCTCCCTCCCTCCCTTCCTTCCTTCCTTCCTTCCTTCCCCAATATGCCATGTGTGAACGCTTGCATGGTGCTGGTAGCATTTCCAGACGAGCAGCCCTTACCCTCAACACTCATCTCCCTGCATCAGCAGGAAAGGTACTCTGGTCCCATCAGCCGTGCCAGTTCAGAAACATAATGTGACGTGACAGATGCACTCGTGTGCATGTCTCTTGCGCCTGTCACAGCGGCAATGCTGTTGGTTTTCGAAATCTAACATCCATTGAATTTCAATAATAGTTTTATATTCAGCAAGCACTTGTTAATTTCCCCACTGTCTTGGATAAAAAGCGCCAAACGGATTTGGACAGATATGACATACAATGGGGGATCAAGCATATGACACTCTAGGCTGGAGAGGGAAAGCAGAGCGACAGACCGCGAGAACGTTGCCACAGCCGCGCCACTCGCAAATAAGCCAGTTCACTGGAGCATAGTGGACACGTGCTTGTGCTGTTGCTATATTCACTGGAGCTTTGGGGTGGGTGCTACATGCTGAAGGCATTTCTGCCTATGCAGGAAGAAATGCCCTAACTTATGTGTGCACATTAGGGCACTGATCACGAAGTGAAAGTTAATGCATTTAGCTTGTTTGTTGTGTGAGTTCAGCGTTTTGTGCATTTCAATCTGCTTTACAGGGATCTGAAACCCTGCCCTTCACGTTTACACATGACAGGGACATCGACATTTTTCAATAGCAAGTGACTTTTTTTAACTAACATCCTCATTCTATTGCGGGCGGATGCACAAAAAACACACAGGTGCTCATGTTTGCCAAAAGTGGCAGTGGTGAGCCTTTACGTGTTGACATACACGTAGGCGACTGCCCACCACCAAATTGTCATAATTTGCATTACGGGGTGCAAAGTGAGCCAATGTTGCCTGGCATGCTCTTTGCTCCTTTCTGAGGGCAAGTAACACCCTCACCAGAGAGACAGCCATAACAAAGGAAGCTGTTCTGGGAGGGGGAATGAAAGGACACACCCATTCACAAAAGGACTAGCCTCACACTAGGCTGCTGCATACGAAAAGGGCCTATTGAGAAGGGAAGGGGCAGGGTTAGTGTAGACACAGGAAGCTCTTTACAGCTGTTGCAAGGTTCCACAATCTAGTTTCTCTCTGCCTCTATCTTTTCTTCCTGTCCCTGAAATTCTTGCAGCAAAAAGCACTTTGAGGTTGATGTCAGAGTGCAAAGTCCACTTGTTCCAAGAACAGAGTATGCACCCCTAAAGCTGGATAGCTTTAGTCCAATCGCTTGGGGACTTTTATCTTTAAAAGAGGGGGGTCTCCACTCCTTTTTTGACCTATTTTGAACATAAACCTGAGGAAGAATTCATTGGACCCCTGTTGGGAGAGTTCATCTTTCCAAAGCCTTCTGCCAGAGTTAAAGACTGAGGGCCTCATTACGAGTCCGGCGGTAACCGAGGCGGTAACACCGCCTGGTTACCGCCGGACTCGTATTACCATTCCGCCTCTGTGATTCCCGGAATTACCGGGGCATTACAACCCCGGTTTTCTGGGAATTACGGAGGCGGAATGGTGTTAATCTCCATTCCCATTGAGTCCGATTGGACTGGGGATCATGGAAACACCGGCAGCATCTCGTAATGCTGCCAGTGTTTCTTCGTCTGACTGCAGGCGGGCGGTGTTAAACCCGCCAGGTCAAACCTGTCGGGAACATCACCTCCCGCCTGCAGGAGTCAGGATCAGGCGGTCCGGAAACAACGGTGGCGGCGGGTTTACCGCCACCGTTATTTCCGGACCGCCTGATTTGTAATGAGGCCCTGAGTGTCCTAGGCAAAAGCAAGCTCTGTCCCCTAACTTTCCGCAGGGGCCATAGGGGACCAACTCTTCTGCTGAGACAAGAACTACCTTTCTGCAATCTCAACGGTACCCAGGATATCACTGTGTTGAAGGACACCTGAAGTTGTGGCCCAGCCTCTCCCGTGTTTCTGGAGACCCAGAACACAGACAAAGCTTTACCTTAAGGGATACAAAACCAAAGAGAAGGTAGAACTGCTACTCTGGAGGTTCACACCAATGTTTGTCAATGAATGAAACAAAACATAAAAATTGTATTGGGGGACCTTTCACACTTGTACTAATGGAATAAATCCCTAAGTTCATAGCCCATGAGATTGTCCAGAAGGGAAAAAGAAACTCACACACATCAGGGGCTGTGAATATACATTGTTTGTATTAAGACAAAACAATTTTCATGAGAACTTACATAAAGCAAAATTCAACGTTATAAACAAAGACATATGGTGAAGTTAAAAATTAAAACAGTATTCAATGCATAATAATCTTCAGATACACATCATAACCCGTAAGGGAAACATATGAAAGTTATAAGCATCAATAATTCAGCGCTGTTGTGGGCCTGTAACAATCTAAGTCCTTAAACAAGTGTACAGATTTATAAAGTATCTGGTATCTGAAGAGCATCTTATCTTTCAGGTGCCCTTCGTCGTCTCGTGTCTTTTGTAGTTCCAAACTAATTCTTTGTGCCGTTGTAATTGTGAGGACCATAAGGTCCCTACTGCACTTGGTAGCGATATAGCTAAGATTTGTTGTGTATTCGTTGTCTTCTAAAAACAGACACGGTTCATTTCTAACAACTAAACCGGTAGGGATAATGCTGGCTCATAGGTATTCCTTAAGAAAGTGTCTGTCCGGAACACCTTTTTTTTAAGTTTAAGAAGGTCGTCTCCTGTACTTGTTGTGGGCCCAGATACATTAGGTCCCGTAGGATCAAAAAATGATGGTCCTGATAATAAGTCTGATGTTTGTTCCTCAGTGTAACTTAAGGTGGCACTTTCTGCCATTGTTTGTAAACATCTTACTGTTTAATAGACCTGTAGGGGGTGCCTGCCCAGAAGAACTGAGATTCTATATAAGTGTAAATAAGGATGACTTTACCTTGAGGCAAATGGATTGGGATTTACAGCAATGAGAATCAAGACATCCATGAACACTGTGTTGATGTCACTGCTGAGCCATTTAGAACTGTAATTTGAGACATTGAAACATCAGGACACGCTAGAGCTGCTTTTGGCACTCACCCGTTCTTCGAACTGCTAAACCGCACGTTTGAAGCTGTTTGCTGTAAAGCGCTTTCTGTGCACATCATTGCCTCGGCTCAAACTACAAGTTCTTTGTTGCATCAGCAGCCTTCAAACCACCACTCGCCCGGCAGCATCTTCGATGCAGATCCTCATTGCCAGTCAAACCAACTGTAGTGGCTCATTGAGCTCCGACCATCGGACGCCACATCAAACCAATCCAAACAGACTGTACATCCAGTCTCCAGCATCTTCATCATCGAATCAAATGTTGAAACGACTCTAGTGGCCCTCAAGATCTGCAGTGCCTCGAGTGCTTCATCGAACCAATCCCGTAGAACCACACATCCAGTCCCCCGCCTCTTCGCAGTTGAACTGATCGTTGAGCCATACCTGGTAACCCTAACAATCAGCCATTCAAAACACAACAAACTCCTGTTCAGCCTCTGCTCGACAGCGCTCCCCATCTAGAACAACATGTGTTCGAACTGCATTGAACTGCACGTACAGCACCAAGAAATCTTGTTCGACATTGTTGATCTGCCAATCACCACAGAAGGTATTATTGAGTGCTAACTGCCCACTTGTTCCATCTTGGGCACTAGAGACTGATTAGGTGACGTCATATCTCTTTGGGCACACACACATATCCTTTTAAGAACATTGTGGTTTTTACTTGTCTCTCACCTCTTATTCCTTACTCATACAGTTACATATCACTATCTGTGCATATTCTGTGTTCTTTCCTCAGGGTTCAGTTTGTGTAGTGTTTTTCTATTTAGATATTTTTGCAGGTTGTGTGTTTAATTAAAGTATACATATGTTTTAGAACCTTGATTGAACATTCCCTTCGTGGAGAGCCGAAAACATTGCAGTGGGGCACCTTCTGGTGGTTACTCGGTTTCGATCATAATGCCCCCAATGTACCTAGTGTCTCGTCAAGTGAAGTCCTAACATTTCAATACATCTCACCTTTAAAGGGATTTCTAGTAGAAGATCAACAATCAAGTTGAGTTGCTAAGCACTGCAACTTGTCCACAAATATCAATACAAAACATTAAATGTGACGAGGTTACCAGCCTGGCAGATATGTTGGTGCATAAATGCTAAATGGACTAAACATATGGATTTATTTATTTGTAGAATTTTTTAATTGCGAAGTTATAAGACCAAGGATAGAGATGCATTTTATAAACATAAAAAGCTAATCAATTATAGCACACCTATAGAAAAACAGGAGTTATATACATTCAGGCGAAATTTAGAGGAAAGATGAGAGAAACGAAGTGAAGGGATAAAGGTAAACCGTGAGCCAAAGGTGAGCAAAAATACACATAATCATGTTTAAAAAAACATTCACACATATAAATCATTAAATGGACCCCATATTGCATTATAATCTGTATGAAAGACAACTTTTGACAACTTTTGCTTTGCTGAAGATACAACCATACCATGCATCCATTCTTCAGTCTTGGGAGGATAGCTCAGAGGCAACTTGCTCACTGTGGAAGCAAGACGACACAGAGCAACACAGGTTCGATCCTTGGGTCCACGCTTCGAAACCTCTGGGTATTATGCGTGTTATACATATCATATCATGCAGTGGCTTATGCAAACTCGTCCATTTTCGCAAGATCATTTTCTTGGACACAATAATTTAGTCTCAAAAGACCCATTTGGAATCAATAACAATTGACCCAAAACCATGAGCATTGGTAACCTATGAATATTACATTTTGTCACTATCTACATTCTATTAATAACATCATCCCAATTATCTCCAATGTTTGTGCCACAAATCCATTGGTAACAGTGTAGATGCTTGCATCTTCGATGGCGTCTGATACAAACAATGCACAATTTACTCTGTAGATGTTGCTACATATGCCTGAACAAACTCGAGTCAGCAATACAAGAAGTTGGAAACAATAGACAATATAACAATGAGGCAGACATGGTGTGCATCCTAAGAAGACGCTCAGCTCCAGTTCATTATCAAACGTTTCATTAAGCAGGGAAGAAATTGACAAACAAATGCTGGATAATAATTGATACCTCTGTACCTCCAATGCACATAACTTATATTTGAAGCATACCAAGCAGAAGTCTGCCAATTCATCTCCAATAAGGACATCTTTAAGATTCCCATTGCCAGCTTTCTGCTGCCAGCTCTTTCATTGCCAGGAGTGCCAATGAATCAAAGAATTCCCCCAGGTAATAGCCGGGTTGTAGCAGAGACATGATTCAAGTGACAACAAGGTTTTAACTTTATTTTCTTTATGGACACTTTTCCAGGTTTCTACAGTATGATAAACTGTTAGTGGCACTAATCTATTCATCCAATGTTTTTCCCTCATCAACAAGCATTCCATAGGAGTAGGAGACACAACATCATTCTCAATAGAGGCCCAAGCTGCATTGGAATCAGAACTCGTATTTAGTTATCCATGCAGACCTCGCAATGTGTATGCCACGTGGTGATTCTTCAGTGCTGGATAACTGAAACCACCATCTTTGACCGGAAGCCTAAAGATCCTCGGTTTTATGTTCGTTCATCGCCAGCTATTTTTTCCATGGGTTTTTTAAAGGAAACTTTTCACCGAAAAAATCCACCTTCACCTCCTTCAAAATCTTGCTTGGGAGCGGAAGTGGGAGCATATGAAAAAGGTGCTAAAGATATGTTTTTTATAATGCCTGGACTAAGCAAGTTACAGACAGACATGTATTGGTTACCATTGGGATTTTTGCAAGTGCCTCGTGAAAACTTGGTTGCTTCAGTGCTTGCCATTGGACAAAGCTGCAGAGAGGGGAGGAATGGCAAAAGGAAATTAAGGGTTAAATACAATGTTGTGATTCATAGCGACTTGAGGCCAACTTCCTGGGAAATCATTGCTACTTCTCCTTGTGTGAGGCTAGATCCACTTTGCTGGGGGTTTAACTCATAGGTTTTCCATATCATTCCCGAAATCATCTCTGCTCTATGAATTTGTTTCTCAGCAATCTTTTCAATCTTACAAGATTATGTTCTTAAAGTTCTAGCTGGAGCTTGACCCAGAGCAAATTATTTTGTGCATTTAGAAGCCATGTTCCTATCTTTGATGTTTTCACATGGGCTGTTAGAGTCTTTCGAAGGTGTTTGATCTCAAGCTCCTTGTCGGTTGATGGTGGGAGATGTGTTCGGAAAAGTAGTTGGGCTCTTTCTTCCAGGAGACTGTAGGAGTGAGAAAGCATATTCATGTTTGTAGTCTCCATTCTATTGGCAGCCATTGTAGTACTTTCAGCGGAGAAGAGATGCAGCCGTGATTAATTTGATAAAACTGCCAAGAAAGATTTGAAGCTGTTGAATTTCATTGTTACATTACTTTGAAAGACCAGCTTACAATCCAAAACTAAAGTCTAGTTCAGTACTTCCATTTGCATCAGCTCCACCTTCTGGTTTATCGGTAGGAACTTGACACTTTTTGCATTTGGTATAATTGAGATGTACTCTTTATTATTGTTAGTATTATTATCATTTACATTATTATGGTATTTTTTTATGCAAACCTATCTTCGGGAAGCAACAGAGCACTTCACAATCATAGGGGGAAGATCCCAGCAAGCGAAAAGGGAGTGGGGAACTAACAATAGGGGAGGAGCGGGTGGGCTATTTGGCAGCAAGGGATCCACAAGCAACCAGGTAAGGAAACAATGGAAAGCAGATCACCTAGTCTCAGGTAAGGTGGGGAGTGGAGAGTCTGTGGATCTAGGTGTTAGGGATGAGCTATTCCTTGAACAGGAGGGTCTTGAGCTCCTTCTCGAACCGTACAAGCGACAGGGTGAGTCTAATGTTGACTGGCAGGAGGATCCAAGGTCTTGGGGCATAGACAGGGAATGCCTGTCTTGTGGTTCTTTCCTTCGTACACCAGTGGATTTCAAACTTGTACATGTCCTTACCTCTGGTGGATCGTAGGCTTCCTGAGATGCTGACTTTCACAGTGAGGTAGCTTGGGGACTTCAGGGTGACAGCCTTGCAGATGATGCAGCAGGATTTGAAGATGATACGGCTTGCAGCAGGAGGCAGTGTAGTTCGATGAGGGAGCAGAGGCCTTTGATGAATCTTGCTGCAGGATCCAGCACACATATCCCGGGTGCCATGGTAGACACGAGAAGGCCTTGCCTCCATCCAGGTGGGAGAGGACCAAGCCTTGTGCAACAGATCTGAAGTAGTTTTCTGGGATGGGGGGGGGGGCTTGATTGTATTCAGGAGAGAACTGTGAGCAAAAGCATTGACTCAATAAAAGTGTCAATTATGGATGCTAGTAGATACATATTAGCACTAAGGAGCCAAAGAGAGAGTAACTGTCGATGTCGAGACAGTCAGAGAATCAGCTCACACATCAATTTCAGGTGATGACGAACAGAGACAACTTCATTTTTGTCTTCAAGACAAGTAAAACCAGCATCCTACATATATCAGGAACTGTCTACTCCTCCAGAGCCCTCAACTTTACTGATCACCAGTCACCGGACTGATTCGAAACCTAAGAACATTCTGGAAAGCATCGTTAGGAATTCTGACAGATGTATCCCATCTCCTGCCACCACAATACATCCTTCCATTCATATCTATTCCTTCCTCGATATCCATTTCTGGTTATCGTGTCATTCAATGACTTTCTGTCCTTCGCTTCCCACATAGGGACACAGGGTGCCCCTCTCACCATGATACCATCCTTGCTCCCTGAGCAGTCCATTGTTCTCACCGAACATAACCGGTATATAGGAGTATATATAGTCCCAAAGCCAAAAGCGCTGTGGAAAAATTCCAACTGATCAGTACTTGTCCCCTCCTTCTCCCTGTACATTCTCAACGTCCACTGCATACAAACAATTACACAGTCAAACCTTTGGCAATAGATTGAAACCCCACAAAGTCAGCTAAAAGTAAAGTGATAAAGTAAAGGGTTTTACTAGTATCATGTAATTAGGGGTGTGTCCTACAATTTTAGTATCCATTTATTATTTGTTTATTTATTCTCTATATGCACTTAATTTCCAATTTCCCATGGCACTCCCCACTTTTATACTTTAATACAACCCAATATACACAAGGAAAAGTAGGTTTCTTGGGAAGCGAGCCTACACATACATGTCTTTAATCCTCCCCTAATTTACATTCTAATTTTCAATTTTCAACAGGGAGTCATTTTCTTCATTGTTTTTGAATGTTTCTTGAAAAAACATCACCAGGCAATATTGCAGAAAAGAAGATATTATTGGTCACAATGTCAGGGGGCCTTGAGGCACAGATGTTTACTTCATTCCCATTACCTCTATGTCTACAATAACATATCATCAAGCCTGCCAAAAGAACAGAGAACAGCATCAAACTGCTTAGAATCTAGAATAGCTTTTCCTACTTCTTTCAACAGGACATATAGCTCTCTAGATGATCAAATCTTGTGAACAATTATTTAAAACTGTTTACCAATTATTTGTAAATATTATTTTCTGCCGTGTTCTAGTATTCTACATGTTCTCTTTTTATTTGCTGCTGCAAATGCATTGGCAGTATTTACAAATTCTCCCTGAGTGAAAGGTTAGACATTGTGCATGTTTAGAAGGTTATGGGAAATGTGTATGTATTAAGACTTCATACCGGGACCTAACTTAAATAAATTGAAACCAACTCTGGAGAACAATTCTTTTTAATTCCACGGCTAATCATATGACTATTTATGTGACAACACGGAAATCTGTTTTAGAAGGACAACCACCGGCGGTTTAACCTTCTAAGGAGAACTCTTTATGGAATGCTATTGAAGATCATCGAAAGGATTGAAATTGCCTCGAGTTGAATTGAAGAGTTCAAATGTAGATAAGGCTTAGTATGTTTACAAGAATGTCTTGCCAATTTTTATTTCAAAAGTGGTGTAAGTCAATTACATGTGTCAAACTGGAATGATGTAATCTATATCATGTGACATTAGTGAATTCATCAAACAATGTTCACATCAGTGTAAACCATAACTTCCAAAGGTGGGGACGATAAGGATAATAGTTGGTTAGTTTCCCCATCTGTAACATAAACGTTTAAGCTGAAGTCTGCTGCTTGGATTTATGAACATGTGCTCAAAATGGTGCCTAGACTGGATCTCATTCTTTTTTTATTTATATTGACGTTGTTACGGCCGGGAGGATAACTCAGGGGCAACACGCTCACTTTGGAAGCAAGTCGATGTGGAGCGGGAGGATAACTCAGGGGCAACACGCTCACTTTGGAAGCAAGACGATGTGGAGCGGGAGGATAGCTCAGGGGCAACACGCTTGCTTCGGAAGCAAGACGATGTGGAGCAACACATGTTCGATCCCCAGGTCTACGCTTAGAAACCTCTGGGTATTAAGCGTGTTGTAAATACAAAATTACATTCTGTAACTTTACATCATTATGTGATGTGCTCCACTTGAAAAGTTTATAGATAATCATGCAGAGTAAATTCTGTGTGGTAGCATGGTTCGATGTGATTGGAAATAAGGTTGCAGTCGATCATTAATTGCCCTTCCAATAAAAAAGATTAGAAAAATATCACAGCTAATTATGTAAATGTAGTCATCCAAGATAACTATCTATAAACAAAAATAATTCAATTATTTCATCCTGTTCTGCATAGCATGGCATATACATAACCGATATGTGTGTTACATTAAAATTATTTTATTATTAACAACAATCACATTTTATACCATTAGAAGTGCATATATAGGATCAGAATGATACTTACTTTGAATCAATTCTAAGCAAACAAGCATGCAAAATGATAATCAATTGTTATAATATGCCTGCCCTAATGTATCCATAGACTTGATGTACGATCACCAATTACATGTTAAATTGACAGTACAATGGGCCTCATTACACAGTAGGCGGTAAACCATGACGCTATTAGCGCCATGGTTCATGCCGGTAATTTACCGGTACCGCCTTGGAGGAAAGGGGAATTACCGCCCTATTCCAAGGTTGGGAAGGCGGTAATTCCTCCTTCTTCCATTGCCCTTCCCCATTCCCATTTTTGCCTCATAGGGCATAATGGGAATGGGGAAGGCGCTAATTGCGGTACCGCAAATTGCGGTACCGTAATTAGCACCCTGGTCCCTTTGCGGGTTCGATTTTTAATGCCTGCAAAAAGCAGGCATTAAATTCCCCAACCCGCAAAGGGACCTCGTAGTAAAGCGGTAAGGATTTACCGGTACCAGTAAAATACAGGTACCGGTAAACCCTTACCGCCTACCGTGTAATGAGGCCCAATGTATTTTGACTACACAAAAGAGGATCTTTTTAGTCTATGAAATCTAGATATTAAATTGGATTAAACAGAAACATTGTTTTTTGGTGAACAGAATCTGAGCTGGATTAAGAATCATTTGAATATGAAGGAATCTGAGCAGCTTCAGCTGGCTACTGCTTAAAAGTACAAGATAGCCCAGTCATGACAAAGCAGGGCACCAGAAACTGGCTATAGACCACTGTTCTGGGAATCCATCTTTATCCTCTCAAGGTCAGTCGCACATTCATGAAAGTGGGCAGCTGGTGGACCTGGGGTCTGAAACAAAGGCTCTCTCTTTCCCAATGGACAACTGTGAACTCTATTGCAGTGTTCTGATTCTTTCAGAAGCCTAATAGCTCTGTGACAACTTTGGATCAAGGCCTTCAACCATGGATGATACATTGAAGCAATGTGTCCATGCAATCTTCTGCTTTCCTGGCTTCACAGTTCCTAGCCAGTAAGAAACATGAGCATCAGGGATGCTCCCCTTGGATGCCAGTAAAACTGGGCGTAAGGCTGCGATTTTGGGAAGCACCATCAGTTAATAATATCCTGGGGCGCCATGCCAATTCTGCAAAATGCCAGTTAAGCCCATTGTGATGCAAACATCTTGGTGTTGTTCTCTGTCTCACGCAAAAACGAGGCAAGAACATGACTCAAAATTAATACCTATGTATGGGTTCTTCACCCAAGCCATCTTTTCTGTGCACTTTCATCTGATTGTCAGAGCCCAGACAAAAAGAATACACAGTCCAAATCACTCGTTTTCAATGTCCTACCACATAACTAACCCTGCCTAGAGACTCGATTTCTTTAGATGTGCCTACACCAAGACTGGTGCGTCACCTTCTTTAAGCATTGGAATATGACCTAATGTAGACTGTTATCCTCCAACGAATTCTCTCTAACATACATCATGCACAAGAGCACACAACATCTTCCTGCTGACTTCTTTATCAAACAATTTTGACCGATCAATCTTTTGCTGGCAACCCACATATATAACTCAAGTCCAGACCATCACAATACAATACAACTGTTTACAACTTTATCAGAAGAAACAAATGTGCTTGCTGCAAACACTGGAACTATACCTTAGACCACAAATGACCATACCTCTTACTTGTAATGCTTTAGAAGGTGAAAAGTACAAACTGGCTGGCAGAGGGAAAAGTAAAGAAATACATCCATCTCTTCTTGAATCAAACACGAACAAGACAACAGCTGCTGTTTGTAATTGTTTAAACAAGATTTACAGTACAATGTCTGGAACACTTTGAAATGTAACTGTGGCTGGTCTCATACTATCGAAAGGCCAGTTAAGGACAATCGTGTACCTGAAAGAACAGCAAACCTATCATGAATTTCAAGCAGCTTTGCGACAAGCTCTGGAATCCGGGATCGGGAGAAGGAAAAGTCAGGTGTACAGAAAAAAACGACTATAATCCCTGACATGGAGCAGCAACCATGGAGACAGCAGTGAGGAAAAGCCAGCTTCGGGGGTCAAGTAGTATTACATTTAGTATAGTTGATGAGAATTTGTATCACTCCGTTCTGTTCCAAAAAAGAGAATACAAAACAATATTCACATTGGCCCACTCCTGATGGACGAGCAAAGTAACCATATGGTTGGTGGGGGTGCAGAGTATTAAGGAACTCATTGTTTCTCTCCTAAGCAAAATATTCCTGCTTCGTTGGTGCTAAAATGCAACCCAGTATTTGTAATCTCTTGCTCAACATTAGAGCTAGAAAAAATTAGTGAGTCCAATTGAGATGAAAAGGATGGAATGTCTCTCTTCCTGTGTCAATGTCAAGCAAATGTAAGGGTGCTGGTCAGAGAGTATCAACTATGTTTGGTCTGGGGTGAGTGGAGCAGTTTGATGAGGGGCAGGTGTCTAAGAGAGGGCTTCATTTCAGAGCAAGAGTTGTTTTCCAGTGGCAGTCAAACATTGCCTTTTAGAGGACATTTGTGGGCCAAGGGCATTGTTTATGTCTCTAAAGAGATCCTGGAAGATCATTTTTTCCAAAGGCGGAGCAAGATGTGGAGGGTTGCTGATCAGTTTAATTTCTCTAAGATATCATTGGTCCTAAGGTGTGCATATATCATATACCAAAACAATTGGTAATAATAACATCTGTTATTACAGTGTTTGGGAGTTCATTGTTATCTTTGGGTGTTCTGGAATTTTTATAGATTTATTTTTGTAAGGGCAGACCGGGATGGGCTGAGTAGTTAAACACAATGATATCTTGTTTGCACCATATCATAGTTGAGATTTCAGTAAAAGCCATGAAAGCTGTACATATATGTGTGTTTGTGTGTGAGTTTGTGTCTGTGTTTGTGTGTGTGTGTGTGTGGGTGGTTGTGTGTGTGTGTGTGTGTGTATGTGTGTGTGTTCCAGTCTGTCCAAGAGACCAGGCTGAAAGATAGGCCTTCTACACTTGAACAGGCAAGGGAGGCTAGCCTGTTTGAGGGGAACCAAATAAATACCCAGCTTGGGTAGCTGCTACATTCCCCAACATAGTGAAGTAGAAACCTTATGAGGGTAAATGTACCTTCTAAGAAAAGATATACCTTAGTTTGGGCGAGGCAGTATAAGATTTGAGAGGGTCTGCCAATCCTGGTTAAAGCAGAGGTCTTCAAGACCAGCCTTCAAGAGTAAAAGTTGCTCAAAGTGTCCAGGGAATCCATACCAAAAAATCAGTTAAATACATTGGGCCTCATTAGGAGTTTGGAGGTAGCCATGCCGTTTTAGCGGGCCCGGTAATTCCCATTCTCAGGACCCAGATCTGGTACATTCCCATTCCCATTTGATCCCCCATAGGGCTCAAAGGGAATGGGGAGGAGGCTAACAACGGGCCCGTTAATGACGGGCCCATTGTTAGCATCCTGGACTGCTAGCGGGTCCCGCTCTCCACGTCGGGTCTGGCCAGGCGTCGAGAGCGGGACCCGCTGCAGAACTCGAAATGGGGTGGCCCGGTATGCACAGCACCCTTCATACTGCGGCCGCCCTCGTTGTAATGAGGTCCATTGACTTTAAACAAGAATTATTCATATGGTAGTGATCCTAACACAACTGGCAGAGTTGGTGGTCTCAGCAACCAATCCTAGAGACCCCTGTCCTGCATGGACCTATTCGGGTAATGTTAAAACATTTTTGGAAGAATATGGCCACCCCTTTACCTCGACCATTAAGGGGGTGAAGCATACATATTGAAAAGCCAGAGCTCACTAGTTCACACAACACAGAAATGAAATTGGGTGTGATATATTTCTTAACCAAAAAGAGAGTGGGCAGCTCACAGGCAACGATAAAGCTTGAAAATGTAAAATAATGGTTACCGAAGAGTGGTCCATTAGGCAGTGCATAGAATGTTTGGCTACCTGGAACCGGTGGTGTGAAGTAGACAGAGTACATGAGTAGCCTTTACGATAGGGTGATGAAGAGCAAGCACACAGTGCACAGGCTGGAAGCTAGGTTTCTAATTCTGAAAGTTCTAAAGATGGCGAAACCAACTGTCAATCAACTGCAAAGTGGTCTTAGATCAAAGCATCGACACTTCCCCAGTGGACAACAGAAACGTTGTAGAGAAGACTCCTATCCCTGGTTACATGTCTGCTGCAGTTCTACATGTCTGCTGCCGTTCTACATGTACTCTGCCCCACATCACTCAGCTGCACAACCTATCTTCGGTTGATGAAATTATGGTTCTTACTGCTCTTTCTGCATTGAATGTAAGGTTTCCTATATTTATTAACCGGTCTGCATCTGTGTTCAGAACGTCTCGTTCAGACAAGTTCAAGTTCATACCATGAATCATATCTCATCTCAGAGTGGTGCTATGCCTCAGTGATTCCATGTATTCATTTGCAGATCTTCTGATCTGCTGTTCCTTCATATCCTGATATAGCAAGAATCTTCATCCACCATGCCCCATCTGGCAATTATATGTGGCCAAAACTGAAACATCTATCTAACCTTGTGAGAGCAACGCTTACATTTAGCCTGGATCAAGGATTTGCAAATGTTCTGAAAATGCATTACAAAAAGAATACATTTGTGTATCTATTGTTTCTTGCTAGATTCTTCTAGCTTTAAAGTGCTTAAGAAATGAGCGATATAACGCGACAGTGCCTAATATATCAACAAAAGTGTAAGTGCCTCTACTGAGAACAAACAAGGGCAAATAACCTATTATGTAGGATGGTGTCCACTAGGGAGTGTGTGCAATCATGTTTCTACAAGAAAATAAATATCCACTGGCATATTAGCCTGGTCCTGACAAGGACAGTCAAGTGCTGAAGTGCCAGGCACTTATCCTGTGAACAACACCTCCAAAAGCAACCCCAGACATGTGTTTCTTCCTTGTTGGGCTCCATCAGTGAATACTCAATACATCAACTTCCCCAGTATGAAGAGATGAGGTGGCCCTGTCGAAATTTGAACCTGTGGTTGTGTGTTGCATACAGATCTCTGAAATGAGTACTAAGACGCTACACTATGGTTGTAGAGCTAAGGAGGGAGATGACAAATGTATTGCTTCTTTGAAGTCCTCTCTCTGCTTCTTTTTAATCTCAATGAACGCCGAGCACTCAGCCAACCTGTGTCTTTCGCCTCCTATTGTAACCTGGGCGCTGCGCCTGCTCAATAACACCGCGATTTGTTGTGTTGTTCCAAAAACACTTATTTGGTTGTTAAACTGTTTGTCTCTGCTTGGGCTGGCAAGGCTGCGGCCATCTGTCCATTGCTTAATGAGCCGCTGTATACTAATTATGAGCCATGACTCACAAAGGATCGATGCCACTTTGCTATAGCACAAGGCTGCGCACAAACAAGACTCTTGAACTGGCGTCAAGCCCACAGTCAAGTGCACAGGGCTTACTTGGCATACCATATTCAAACAGATGGTCAGACTTCCAATTTTCAAAGGGGCCCTTCTTGCTGTGCCAGTTTTAAAGAACTGTATTCTAGTGAACAATGTGGCTGTTAACCCCTTAAGTGCTAATGATGAATATGCTTGTCCTTTTTGCATAGAGTTGCCTGAAGCTCAGCAAGAGTCTTAAGCAAATCAAAGAGAAGTTAAAGGATTGTTCATGGTTTTATCTAAAATGTTGCTCCATGGGCCTTACCGTTTGGGTTCTAATCATCATTGGCATCAGGGCGGGCTGGCCACGGTCTAAAGGGATGATCATATCAGAAGCATCAACCTGTTATGCGTCCCTACAATGTATAGCTACGTGGCCTGTGTTCCCCAGTCCCACAAAAATCACCAGTTGCCTGCGGTTTCCATTCCACCCAGGTAGCTCCGCAGGCACAGACACCATGTGCTGACTTTGGATGAAACATCTCAGGAAAACCAGAGAGACCATTATCACGGCTTCCTGCAGGAATCTGTTGGCAGCCTAGAATCACATGCCCCTGATGGGTAGTTAATCCCAAAATGCCCTCGTTGAAACAGGCTCTCATCGGAGAGATCTAGATACACCAACTAATTAGGCCACAAGAAGAAGCCATCCACATTCCTCCTAGGTCTCTTAAGGATGTCTCCAGCAGGCGTGCTGCCTTTCTGGTCGAAGCAGACTGGAGCCTCAGATTTCAGCAGCCTGCTTAGAAGTCTATTGCATGCTGTCCTCGGGACCACCGCAAGACTGGCCCTAGTAGTAGCCATTTTCTATAAAAGAATGTGTTGGACCAAAATAGTGCAGTTATTTACATCTTTAATGTTTAAAGATGGCCGGGAGGATAGCTCCGGGGCAACCCGTTTGTCTTGGGAACAAGACAACGCAGAGCAACACATGTTCAAATACCGGTCCCACACTTAAAGACTGGTCTCTGGTATTAAGCGTGTTTTAAAAGATTAACGAATTATTTGCAGCCGTGCGGCAGGCGATTTACCGCTCTCTCTCCAAATACACACGTGTGTTAATGTGTTTCCAAATCTGCCAATGGCATTTGATTCCCACGCAATTGTGCAGTTGCCCAGGCCTGCAACGCTTTTCACAGAATGTTCAGTTTCCTTCTATCTCACAAGTACCCCCAATGAAATAGGCAGTGCTTTAAGTGGGGTAAGAAATTGAGGGGGTGCCCTCGTTTGGGGGCGTGATATCCGCTGTGGGCGTGGCCTAAAAGTGCACAAATCATAGTAGGGTGCGCAAACAAATATATACATGTAGTAGAGCATTTATATATTTGTATGCGTACTGGTATGGTTTGTGTATTTTTCAAGCGTTCTTTTATAAACATAGCAACATTACATATTTCTATGTTTATAAAAGGTGGCTTGAAAGAGTACAAACCATAGTAAGTTACGCACACTTGTGTGCTTACCTTACCATGGTTTGAGTACTTTTCAAGCCACCTTTTATAAACATAGACATTTGTAACATATTTCTATGTTCATAAAAGACGGCTTGAAACGTACAAGCCATCTTTTATAAAGCGTTGAGGACGGACAAAACCCAAGGTGGTTTTGTCCGTCGACAAAGCTTTATAAAAGATGCCTTGAATTGTGTACGTTTCAAGCCGTCTGTTATAAACGTAGAAATATTTCTACGTTTATAAAAGATGGCTTGAAACGTACACATTTCAAGGCATCTCATTTATAAAGATTTGCCAAAGGAGACAGGCACCTCGGGCTCAGTGATCGCTGCTCTGAGCAGAGATCACAGAGCCCAAGGCGTCTTTAACCCCTGGGAACCCGCGGGCTCTGTGATCTAATCTACATATTAGATCATGGAGCCTGCAGGTTCACAGAGGGTCAGTGACCTGGCAAGGGCAAACAAAGGAACTGTAAATTCATCAGGGAAGTTACAGTGACTGACAGAAGTGCCAGCCAGCCTCAGCGACGCTGGACTTCTGTCCACTTGCCTAACGTTACACTGGCGGGCGCATCTCCCGTCGCGGCTGTGGCCGTGGCGGGATAATGCGTCCTGCCATGGCGTGGTGGGACCGGCTCAGCCCCACTTTTTGGAGACTGGCGGGGCCCGGCCCCGGCCCACTTAAAGCACTGGAAATAGGTCAGTTCGTGGTTCAGAGTGTTTTTTGATGACGTCTGTGAGTGTCAAAGGCTTGTTTAAGAAATGATCACTGAAATGTGTCTATGTGAAATAAATCTATAAACACATTGCCAAAATTGATATCACGAGCAACGTTACTACAGCCACACTCATATCGGTGCCCCAAAATGACGTCAATCCAATGTGGCTTTAAACCAAATGACCAAATCACTTCCCACAAATTGTACAACTCTTTTCATTTAATATGTGACTGCTAGTGCTACTGTTTTGGGGTGTAAGTTAGAGCTCTCGGATTTTGCGGCACTGATTTCCAAATTTTGTGCCAAGAAAAAGGAACTATTGTATTGCCAATATGCACTTTTTTTGCGGCATTAAGTAAATTCTAAAGTGCTTATCTTAATCCTGCAATGAAAAGAATCTCTCACAAAGAGAATTCCTTCAGATAAATGATGGGTGCTGCTATCGACCACTGTTGCCACGGGATATCAGAAATTGACAGGTGTCTGTTGATCGGACTAATTATATCAAGGAGCAGAAGACTACATTACTATGGTTCACTGTGATTTGGACGAAAACTGTAAAATCTAAAACATTTTTAACGAACCTTAATTACCGAAGAAAATGGTACATTTAAAAAAATATATATGTGGGGTGGTCCCACCCAAGCACCCTGTTTCCCTATGATCATAACCCCACCCCAACCCCCTCACCACCCATTTTCATCCCTTACCCCACACCCCCATATATATATATATATTTAATACATCATTCAGTGCTTGTGTTAATCTTTTCTCTCACAGTAATAATGAAGCAAAGCCACCTGCTGGTAGCTTTTATTACAGCAGCTTTTGCTTCATTAGTGCCAGAGAGCAGATACCATAATACGTTTCCTTTCATGTATATTCCTTATTCTGGCACATAGGTTCTCTGCTTCTTTTGCTGCCTCCCTCTTCAAGCCTATTTCTTTGGCTTGCTCTCCTGTAAGGGGTGGTTTAGCTCGGTGGCGACGTGCTTGTTTTGGAATCAAGTAGAACAACACAGGTTCGAATCCCAGATGCACGCTTAGAAATCTCTTTGGTATTAACTGCTTTATAAATAACCAAATATAATAATTATTGAGAGAATACATTTTGCTTCCCTTATTTTCACCATTATTAGCTGGGCTTCCCTTCTGATGCGTTCTGTTTTCATTCATACATTGCTGCACAGTCTTTCCATTCACTATACACCACCTTGCACGTGTATGGTCTGTTAATTACATTCCTTCCTCTACGCTCTCATTCAGTCCGTATCATTCCCTTGCGTCACATTCACTTTAAATTGCTCCACGCTCTACTCCCTCCTCTCTGCACCACATAGTTTCAGCTCTAGTATTCCTTCACACCACTTTTCATAGTGGTTTTCGTTCTAAACTCTACCATGGAGGTCATTTAGAAATAAATTTATATTTGCGCGCGCGGAACCACCGAAGGTTGCACTTACACGCTGTTGGGTCCCTTGCAAGCAATGTTCAACTTTTGTTAGGCGAAGTTTAAAAGAAAAGAGTTTAAAAAAATGCGAATTCGCCTTTGCTATGTACTTTCACACTTTCTTATTTAATTTTTTTGTAACACACCTAATACCATACCTGAATTTGGTTTCTAAGCACAGATCCAGGATTTGGACCTCTGTTGCTCTGCATGGTCTTGCTTCTAAGTCCAGCGCATTGCCCCCCATGCTATCCTCCATTCACTCTGTTTTGCCAAGAAGCAAACCCAGCCTGTAAAGTAGTATTTGCAGGCGGCTTTTGCTGATTGGTTGCTATGGTATCTGCCTGCTCTTTAGTCATTGCTAAAGCAGGGCAGATTTCTTTGTAATCCATTTGTTGTAGGCCTGGATGAAATCTCATACAGGTGAAAAAATGCGGTGCATTTCCAAGACAAAGGAAGAAAGGAAGGTGGTGATAGAATCTCCGCTACGTGCCTCTTCCACACCTTGAAAGAGGATGAACATGGGCTAAAACGGTAACGAAAGGTGTAAATGCATTAACCCTTACATTTACACCTTGGTTCACTGTTCCATCCCATTTTGGCTCATTGGTATCACCTTAGTGGAGGAACATCTTTTGGTATGGAGAGTGGCAGATGGCAAATGTGTGTACGTACACATCTAGTTTAGTAACGTCAGTCAATGTAATCTACATTATTCTTGCAAAGGCCAACTACTGACATTTTGGCAGCCTCTCAGCACTAGGCCCTGTGGGGCCCTGTGGGGGGAGGGGAGTATGATATGGGGAAGGTAAAAGGCACCCTGAATTGTTGATAAAGACACACCAAAGGAATCCCTTTTCTGCGAGGTGCTCTATTCCAAGGTGAGTATCGATAAGGGTATTTTCATGGGTGTAGAGATTGGAGCCCCATGTGTGAGCACCTTGCTTGATCTTCTACTGGCAGCTTCTGCCTTGACAGCGAGCACAGGTTCAGGGTCGCAGGAGGTCTTCGTGTGACAGGCTGAGTGGAGAGGGGCAGAGTTTGGATAGTGTTAGGGTGTGCAGGGGGAGAATGAGGGTGCAACCAGATGCTCACCTGCATTCGTGAGCGGCTAGTTGATGCGTGCATTGTGAGATGGACAGGAGAATGGTGAGAAGATTGGTTGGGACCATATACAAGAAGTCACAAATATGAAGGGGTAAACAATCAGGTTGCACTGTATGTAAAGCATCAGTCAGTCAAGGAGCAGTTTATACAGGGCAACAATCCGGACGCCCTATACATGAAGCATCAGCCAACGAACAGCATCCATGAGGCAATGGCTCATCAAGGCAACTTTCAAGGTACAATACTCTGGATCCACTAAATAAGATGCAGTACACAACAAGCAACAGTCACAGAGGAGTTACAGTCTTTTCATGGAAAGATTTTCCATCGAAAAATGTTCATTGAAAAATGTTTACACCGAAAAAATCTTTCAATGAATATTTTTCCATTGAAAATGTATGTATGTGTATTTGGGTGGATTTAAGGGTTAAAGGGTTAAATGCTTAAATTTGGAGAACAGGGGTTTGGAGGTGCCAAATTGAATATATATATATATATATATATATATATATATATATATGGGAATGGGTGTTTTAAAGGGTGAAACACGGTTTTGGGGGGACGCCCTAATTTTAATAAATAAATACATTTGTTTTCAAGGTTTTCGATGCAAAGTGGTATTAAACCACATTAGATGAAAAAAAATGGCCTGGAAAAAATGTGATGGAAAATCTATTCAATTAAAAATATTTGATGGAAAGACTAGTAACCGTCACAGAGCAGTAAGTATGGAAAGGTTAGGGATGAAACCTACAAACGCAAGCGATAGTCAGGAGACCATCTAGGGGGTGCATCACAATAAAAGAATGGGCGGAGTGACCCGTACAAGCAAGGAAGGTTTCATTGATGTCAACCGCTCTGTGCACTTCTAGGGGAAGGAACTTGGAAACACGTGTACAGTCGTTAAGTTTCACTGCTCGAATCTTTGTGACCTCCCAATTGAGCCAATGATTAACTGGATCTTAACTGCAGGGATCCCCAGATCACTGAATATCTATGGTGGTGATGTGTGTCAGTGGGCTCAGAGTGAGTAGCTGCCGTGGAGGCATGAGGATGTGGCATGGAAGGGCATAGTCTGGCAGCCGGTGCACTAATAATAAATGCAATTGAGCAAGACATTGAAGATTTTTTTGGCATTTTGCCCATATATATTATTTGCAAATAGGCATTAATGTAACATTCTGTGAAACCATAACATGCCAAATCAGCAGAACACGTACCTCGCTGTTACCTTCCAGGATAGTAATATTGTGGTTGCAATGTGGTGTGTGGATGTAATTTGCTACTGCAAAGGACTTGAGTGGTGTTGCGACTGTTATATATATTTGGTGTCAGTGGGCACTCGGAAGGTAGGCTTGACCAATTGATTGCATTTTGTGGACTCTGAGTTCATGCCCTGGCAGAGAAAGATCTGACACAGAAAGATAGATAACATTGCATTGTATAGCCTAATTAGGCATAACACTGCATAACATGGCATAGCATGACAAAGCAAGGCAGGGAAATTCAGACCCAGGTGCAACCGGTATAATAATCATTACAAATAAGCAAAGGAGAGCAAGTCATGAAAAGCAGAAGAAGGCATCACAAAGGACTGCTCCCCATAGACCTACCATTTGCCCCAGCAGGCAGCTCATATTATCTCTCTCTCTCTCTCTCTCTCTCTCTTTCTCTCTCTCTCTCTCTCTCTCTCTCTCTCTCTCTCTCTCTCTCTCTCTCTCTCTCTCTCTCTCTCTCTCTCTCTCTCTCTCTCTCTTCCTTCCTCTCTCTCTCTCTCTCATAAATGTAAACATTACACACTGTGTGCAACAAGGATAAGGGAATGGCCGATTGGAGGAGGGGTTTGACTGGGGGCTTGATCTACACACTACCCCTAAATAAGTTGCTAGGGCTCATGGGAGGCATGAATTGTCTGGCTTGCATATGAAACCCCAGGCTCTCATTTCACATGCCCTGCTCAGATTATTCCCATCAGCTCAATGCACATCGGACAACAAATGGTATTGGCGAGGTCCTCAGGGCATACATAGAACTTCAGGAGGGAATTTCTCAAAGGTTCTTTTTTTTTTCTTTTGTTGCCAGCAATTATTGTGATTTGCGGATAGGTGAACATTCTTGGTGTGCTTTTTAGCAAATGGTTTCCTGCACAGGCCACTTCCCTTTTTTGTTTTGCTCCTCTTATTTGGTTTGATTTGTCTGTCTGTTTTGTGCTAAGGATATTATTAACTTTAATGATCATTATCATTTGTAGTGGTGTGAAGAAGACTTCGCCTTTAATTATGGCCTAACGTTTACTGGTGTTCTTTTTGTTAGTTTGATTAATTGTTATTGAGGCTGCAGTGTAATGCTTGCTATTGTTGAAAGGATTATATTAGTGAGCATTTTCCAATATTAGTGACCTCAATCAATGAAAAGCTCAATTTGGATGTCCTTCATACATATGTGGTTACGACAAGTTTATAATAGCATTACTAGTGCATTCTAGATGAACATGACATATGTTGGTGTGATGAATGTAATGGAGTCATCCCGGATTCCCTGGTGGGAACCTCCTCCCATGTAGCCAGGGGACGGCAGCCGCTACCTGATCCTGACCCTTGGGGCGTCTATACGAGGGAGAATCACATGGGAGGTGACAACTTCTGGGGAGATGCCACCACTTCATTGGATGAGACAAAGTATTCCCCTCTTTCCCATGAAGAAGACCCTCTAACAACCCAAGACCTTAATGGCCTATTGTCAACTAAAGGTCCACCCTTGTAGAAGAAGTCAAAAACTTCTTCTCTACTCTGCTCTAGTCAGGTCCCCACCTAAGACACAGGCGACCACAGCTCACACATAACACCTTTTGTTTCTGATGTGCATTTATGTGAAATCTCTGAGAAAAACCATTTAAAAGTTAAAAGTCCAATGCCATCCATGGACTCCAACTCACATAACCACTCAGGTACTGAGATGAGGAGGAGGAGAAGGAGGGAGTTGGTGCAAAGTGACAAGAGCTCGAAGTACAACATGCAGGCTAGTTGTTTTCCCAGCCTTCAATGCCCAGGACATTTAAAGATGGCAACCACACTATTGAGTCGAGCAGTGCAGGAGAAGATGTTGAACCCCATGCTTAGGCTCACAAACATGAGGCACACAGGCAGGTGTTACCATAGATAGATATACCAGGCACCTCACGGCATAGCCAAAGAACTGTGAAATTATGTGGTATAGCCAAAGAACTGTGAAACACATAAGACATCCTGGCAGGCGCGTACTCCAGGCAGCTGAAATTGTATAATAATTCCTGGCAGGGAAGTATACCAGGAGATCTGAAGAAACCATAAGGGAAGTCCTGGCAGGCGAGTACACCAGTCAGCTGAAATTGTATATAATGATTCCTGGCAGGGGAGTATATGAGGCATTCTGCAAAGTTACAAGTAACTCTGAAGAAAGACTGTTGCAGAACGTATTGCTTAAACAAGAACTATGTGAGTAGTGAAAACACAAAGAAACTGTTAGATAAAGTGGCATTGTTACCATCCTAGTTAGGAATCCAGGGGAGGGGGACAACCCTCTGGATTCAAGGGTCTTTATCTTGGAGAACATTTTCATTGGAGTAATTCTTATACTTTTGGTTTTTGAACACTTTTGCCAACATCAGGTTAAAGACATTTCCTTGCACCCTTTGTTGTTTTGTTTGTAGTGTGAGGGTCAGGAAAGGAGGTTTTGTATACAAGAACGGCTTTCTCAGTTACGACACCCTGCCACAGACAGACCCTTAGTTTTTAGGTTCTTTGTAGGGAGGTTTCTTTTTAGAATAGGGTCTTAGAGGTATTTTCCCAACCCCTTTTTATTTAATAAAATATTTTATCTTGAGAACATGACAACTTTGTGTCCAGCTTTCATTTCTGACCCCTCACATTGGTATCACCAGGACATGTGGAGCTATGCCTATGATCAAATTATTGGGGTTTTTGAAGCTGTACTTTGTATATGATGGCAACACCTGCAGATCTATACCCTACATATAATGACTTATCAGGCATATGAAGGCATTATTTTGGCAGTCATAGGTTCACTTAGCAAATGGTGGCAGCACATAGAGATGTGGGATTCTGCATTAGTCTATGCTGACTATAACAGCTGGTTCAATTCGAACCTTGCTTATCGCCACCAGTTTGTACAAATGGATTCCGCAAGATCACCAGCTCTACCCATCACCTGTGGAGTCCCGAAAGGACCCATTTGTCTCCCCTGTGATCTTCACTCATTATATCGAACAACTTGGAACCATCCTCGATCAACACAACATACACATCCACCAAAATGCAGATGACACACAGCAGTAGTTCAAGATATCCTCCATCAAAGACATCCATAGGCTCAAGGCCTGCCTCTCATGGATCCAGTCGTGGATTTACAGTGCTTACCTGAAGCTCAACTCCTCCAAGAGTGAATTCCTACCCCTGACCAACAACACTGAACACTCTAAAATCCAGACCTGGCTGTCTGCTATGCACCTCAAGGGCTTCTCCACCAGCTGACCGCCAGTGCCATGTCCCTTGGGTTCGACATCGAGAGATACCTCTCTTTCAAACAGCACATGGGAGACACAAACAGCTTGGTACCAACTTTCTCTCATGCAGAAAATCCAACATTTCATCCCAGAAAACGTCATATCTGCTGTACAAGCCTTGGTCCTCTCCCACCTCGATGGTGGCAATGCCCTTTTGAAAGGCCTTCTGGTGAATAGCCTGGCACCCCTGAGATGTGTCCTGTATGCTACAGCATGGCTCATGAAAGAATTCCGCAAATTCAAACACATCACCTTGACCCTCATCGAACTGCACTTGCTCCCACTGCAAGGCTGTATCATCTTTAAATCCTGCTGCATCATCTACGAGGCTGTCAACCTGAAGTCCCCAAGCTAGCTCACTGAGTAATTAAGCATCTAAGGAGGCCTATGATCCACCAGAAGTAAGGACATGGGCAGACTTTTTAACTCTGGCAGTGCAGGAAGGAAACAACCAGAAGAGAGGCCTTCGGCCCTTCTCTGTCTATGCCCCAAGACTCTGGAACCTCCTACCCATCAACATTAGACTCACCCCCTCACATCTACAGTTCATGAAAGAACTCAAGACCTCCTCTTCAAGGAATGGCTCCTCCCTATCACCTAGGTCCACACACCCTCCACTCCCCACCGTACTTCAGACTGGTTGATCTGATCCCCATTGTTTCCTCCACTGGCTGCATGTAGATCCCATGCTGACAAATTGCTCACCTTCTCCCTCGCCTGTTGTTAGCTCCCCACTCCATTGTTTCTTTGTTTTCCTCACTATGCTGCTCCCCATTTGATTGTAAAGCACTCTGTTGCTTCTCAAAGCTAGGTCCAAGCTCAATAAACACTCTAATAGTTAGAAATAATACCAGCTGTATGATTCCCTTTTTGGAGCTTGTGATGCTGCTCTAGATGTATGGGAGAGTTGCAAAGAATTGTTTCTTTCTACTTGTGATTTTGAACCTTCTTAAAGCAATGCATTATGCCCATATGTACACCCTCCCTTTACTCCCGAATGCATGCTTTTCCTCCGGCTGTGACATGGCATATACCATTAACTAGAGGAGGTATTTGATTGAATGTGTTTTCACGCCCAAAACAGGAAGTCTGGTCAAGTTAGGAATGTGCAAAATGTGTCCTACAGACTTCAGTACGACGTGGGGCATTTTTCACTTGTTGAAGTGAATAGTTTTGCAGTTGACACCCTCAAGCATGCCTGTGATG
Organism: Ambystoma mexicanum; assembly: GCF_040938575.1. NCBI lineage: Eukaryota > Metazoa > Chordata > Amphibia > Caudata > Ambystomatidae > Ambystoma > Ambystoma mexicanum. The sequence goes on along the minus strand of NC_090939.1, from coordinate 866,899,624 downwards.
CTTTAAAAGGATTGCAATATTTTAAATATATTTGTAAGTAGACAAAGAACTTTCGAGCCGCCATGGTGCTTATGGTTTACATGGAATAGATGTTTCCTTACGTTTTTTATTTGCTAGTTTGGTTGGCTGTTGACTGGCATATATAAGTTGCCATTAACTTTTCCTGAACTCGTACTGGATTACTTCAGTGTTTCTCTGCACTAGGACCCCTGTCTATATAGTCTATCTTAGATGTGGGATGTCCCCTTGTTTCTGTGTCATCGCAGTCTGCAGGCTGCATTGGTGACACAGGTGCTACCAATGAAACTCCAAAGCAAACAAACAAATGTGAATATATGAATGCAACACAAATAGCATGTTAACAACACTTTTTATACAAAAATACTACAAAACGAAAATGTAGCTGAACAATGTTTCTCAACATACTTTTGATTCATATACGGGCAATTCAAGATTTTCAGAAAACGTAACCTTTGCGCAAGATACTTAGATCACATTTGTCATGGTAGGCTTTTGCGCATTGCTCTACATAAACATTTCCCAACTTAGATCTTTTGACATCTTGGACAGTCTGAAAGTGACACATCCCTTTGCACGTCAACCAGAACATGAGAAACAGTGGTAAGCGATATCTGCGAGCCCCTGGACTAACACTGGCAGGTGCCCTACAGATCCAGCAAAAAGATCAATTTAATTATATCTGTATTTAATCTATTTTAATGTATTTGTTTTTTATATAGTTGTTTACACCGATATGCACGGCTACATTGTAGTTCCTATATCTCAAAGGAATTTAACAAGTTAATTTCCTGTCTCCGCCATAGAGGTTTAGCAAATAGATCCCATTGTTTCCTTTCAAAATGTTGATTTTTCCTGATTTGTTTTTTTTTCTATTACCAATATCTAATAATTACTCTCATGCAATGTACTCTGCTCTATTCATTCACACAATAGTATCTAAGCAAAGTAAACATACAAGAGAGACCCTTGGAGTAAATACACGAGTCAAAAAGAGGGCAGAGCAACTGGATGAGTCTTTAGGGAATTTGATATTCATGGTTTATTTTTTTTATTAGTTTAAAGTGCAATTTGGTTAATCAAAACCTTCTACACTATAACATATATACATAATACAATGAATACAGTTAATAATACAGATCACAATAGATTTCATAATATAAAACAGACAAATATCGAAGAAGCATAAATACCATTTCAATTTTTATACTACACTCGCTTATTTATTAATTCATATTAAAATATCTTCTTTTTGAACTTTCCTCTGCAGAGTACATAATTCATCAAGGACTAAGGATATCAAGGTAGAATAATAATCATGAACAAACTAAAAAAAGAACACATTATAACACACCAAAGAAAACCTTAAATGAATCCACATTAATTTAGATTAAACATAGCTCTCTTCCATATATAAAAAGCTGCCCCAATATATACCTTGATCTCACCATCAAATATGACCGACCTAAACTGGTCCGATTGAATCATGTTTAAATCACTCAGTAAATGTCCATACCCTTTGTGGTACCATATATATAGTGTGCTGCACGTGATGAGTATATGTCTTGGTTTAAGGTTGAAACAAAAATGGCAATGAGCAAGAAATTTGGCATAGTAGGTCATAGTAAGATGAGTAGTCAATTTCAACTGTCAAAATATCCTCTGTGTTCTGGTAAATTCCAAACAAAATCTTCCCTGCAATATTTGGCAAAGCTGTAGATCTTTGCCTGTAAACAAAGTATTCCTCTTGAAACGACTGTATATCTGCTAGAATGTTCAGAGTGCAAGCCCGTAATAATTAAGCTCTTATGAATCATGTTTTGCAAAAGCTTTCTGATGAGATACATTTTATTTCAGGAAAGTTTACATGCATTGAAGTCAAGTTTCACTTGGAGCGTCAGATGGGTTACTACTTAATCCAGATGTACATTCCGAGTTTGCTCATCGTCATTTTGTCCTGGGTGTCCTTCTGGATCAACATGGATGCCGCCCCAGCCCGAGTTGCTCTCGGCATCACCACGGTGCTCACAATGACCACTCAGAGCTCGGGATCCAGGGCTTCACTTCCAAAGGTAAGGAGACACATTTCTCTTTCCATCATGCTGAGCCCTTGAGGTGTAGAGGAAACAGACAGGGAGAATTTGTTGTAATGATTATAAAACCTTGTGCCCCTGAAGTGTTTGTGGATTTCTGCTTCTTGGTATTGTTCATCTATGCGACTCTCATCAGATTTGTGTTGAAGAAGATGCAATGTATGAAGCAAAATTATGGCAAGTCTAAAAAATTCTACCAATTGAAATTGACAGACATGAATATTACACACGTGCACTTTTTAGATTTTCATTGAGTTGATTTAATTTTAAATGCAAGTTTCAAAGAGTTGCTTTATTTCATTAACTTTGTCCTAGTTTGGTGATGAATAAGGTGCCATAAACCATTGAAATCACTTGAATTTGCAGCTTTTAGGTCACAGAGCTTAGTCCATCTTCATGCTTGCAATGTTATACAATGTTCTTTGGTCCTAAACATGTAGGAATAATAATATTGTGCGCATAACTCTTACAAACAGTGAATGGAAGATGTGTTTAACCACATGGGCGCAGATTTCATCATTCTATATAGTAGTGGGCTCAATGAACTGCTACATTTTATATAAAGGTGTAATGGAAGAGAGGCGTGTTTGTCTTTTCTCCCCATTTTCTGAGCTCCTGATTAGCTAACAATGGGTCTAGTGCCTCTGTACCTTTGCTTTGCAAATGGCCAACTTGCAAACAAGAAACTGTGCATCTGTTGCTGCTAATTTCTTGTGTAGTAAACAATGTTGCTTCGATGTGCGGTTTGACCATTTGTCAAGTTGATTTTGGGATGTATGTCAGTAAGGTTTATCCTCTGGAAAGAGTAGTTTCAATGAGAGTCTTTGGTCTATGGAAGCAAATAAAGTGCAGGGACAGCTTTTTTGTGCTTTTCTGAAGAGTTGTTTCTGTGTGTCTTCAAGTGTCATATAAGGATGACATTATCATGGTTTGCTATACTCAGATTTGGGTGTTTACTGAGTTTGTCTTGGGCCCAGGTGTGAAGCCGCAGGGGGTGTGACTTAGGCATACGAGTGAGAAGGGAGAGCTCTGTGGGGTTCCATCAATTTGACCAACCTGGTGGTATTCAACCGGCAAAGACAAACATCCCAAAATTGTAACAGTGACTGATTGCTTTGTTCAGGAGACCTCATTCAGCATATTCCTCACTTGATAAAGGGATGCTTGAACTGAAGTGGCTAAATAACGGCAATCGCCGGATCTTACATTAGCAGAAAAGTTACTAAATCCACGAGTAGCACACATAACGGTAATAAGGATGTCAAACTTTGATCAAATGTTTCATTTTCTCTTAGAGAGTGTTCAAGATTTTGATCTAAATTTTAGTCCGGCACCCATTACATGTATTCTGACATTAACTCAAAAGAGCATGTTAATACTATGAAATAGTTCTATTACGGACAAAAACGACTACATCAGAGGACAACAAATTGCTGTGTGTGACACCCTTTCCAGGTTTTTATCGCATTTATTTTTTTATTGCACTGGATAACTGATATTTGGTGGAATGACTGCATTCCTAATCAAGAGAAACAACTATTTGCTTTTAATAAAGGGAAAAATCGTTGTCAACACTTTGTACATACACTATGAGAAACTGAACCATTTGATCAAAGTTTGATAGTTCGGTGGGGACTACTTGACATGGTTGGACTCATTCTATGTGGACATTTTTGTGGTGTGCCCATTAACCTTAAAGACCAACTGTTTTGAGTGGAAATCATTAAATGTAGGTAAGGCCTTTCAGCGACTGCAAAGCCAAATAATAAGTATATGCCATTAAAGCTAAATGTTGTATGATGTATATTAGTATGGCTATACACAATGTACATATTTGAATTAGGGAACATCCCTCTGTAGCTCAGGTAGAAACAGGCAGGCATCATTATTTTTTGTACAAAGGGAACACGGACTCAGATTTACATGGCTGATTTTTGATGTGATTGCACACAATCAACCTGGTGGCTAGACTGCACAAAACTTAATAAAAAAGGAGCAGGAATGGCTTCTGAAGGTGGGTAGTCCCAGCCAGAGGATGAATGAACATGTAGAATGTTGACAACTTCTATTTTAGAAAAAAATCTTAACTGTCTTTGCTGTAAGGAGGATAGCACAGAGGCAACGTACTGGTCTTGGAAGCAAGACTGCGCAGAGCAACAGAGGATCAAATCTTGGATCTGCGCTTCGAAACCAAACTCAGGCATTAAGCACCTTATAAAAAAAACAATTATAATAAAATAGCTTATATCGGATTGATCTTGGTCCTTGCAAGAAAATATTAACATTCAGTAATCATTTACAGAAAAGTCTGTGATTGTTGTGTTTGATGGTGCCTTGCAAAAATCTTTTTGAGTAGAACAAGTAGCATATTTTGGAAGTTTGCTAGTATAACTGTAAAGATATTGATGAAGCCATAAATACAGGCCATGATTGCTGTAAGCTGATCTGAATGACTTTATTTTATATATAATTTGTGAAGCACTGCTTACATTCTAATGGGTTATTCATATGGCTGGCTTCTTTATGGATGGTTACGAAGAGTGTGTTCCATGCTCGGTGGCCTCTCCATGGTTGATTATCAAGGGTAAGTTCCGTGCTGGGTGGCTTCCTCAAGGATAGTTACCAAGGATATGTTCCATGCTGGCTTGCTTCCTCATGGACAGTTACCAATGGTATGCTCCATGCTGGGTGGCTTCTTTATGGACGGTTACCAAGAATGTGTTCCATGATGGGTAGCCTCTATATGGATGGTTACCAAGGGTATGTTCCATGCTGGGTGGCTTCTTCATCGATGGTTACCGAGGATATGTTCCATGCCTGGCGGTTTCCTCATAGATGGTTACCACGGGTATGTTCCATGCTGGCTGGCTTATTTATGGATGGTTATGAAGATTGTGTTCCATGCTGGGTGGCCTCTGCATGGATGGTTATAAAGGATATGTTCCATGCTGGACGGCTTCCTCATGGATGGTTACAAAGGGTATGTTCCAGGTTGGGCGTCTTCCTCATGGATGATTACCAAGTATATGTTGCATGCTGGTTGGCTTCCTCATGGATGGTATATTCCAAACTGGGTGGCTTCTTCATGGATGGTTACCAAGGATATGTTCCATGCTGGCCGGTTTCCTCATGGATGGTTACCAAGGATTTGTTCCATGCTGGCCGGCTTCTTTATGGATGGTTACGAATAGTGTGTTCCACGCTGTGTGGCCTCTGCATGGATGGTTACAAAGGGTAAGTTCTATGCTGGGAGGCTTCCTCGTGAACAGTTAGAAAGGGATTATTCCATGCTGGGCGGCTTCCTCATGGATGGCTACCAAGGGTATGTTCCATGCCGGGCGGCTTCCGCATGGATGGCTACCAAGTGTATGTTCCATGCTTGGTGGCATCCTCATGGATGGTTACCAAGTGTATGTTCATTGCTGGGTGGCTTCTTTATGATTGGTTACCAAAAGCACACCCCATAGCGCTGGTGCATAGACTACTACACGCCTGCCTGCTTTTGGGTTGCAGCATGTTCAGCATATATTAGTAAGGTCTTTACCAGTTCAATACACTATGCGACCAGGAGACTAATGTAAGTGTTGTTGCTGAGCTAGTTAGATAATTAGGTTTTATATAGTTTAATGCTGAACTGCAAGCATTGTTATCGACAAACACCTTGACCCATCTCTACTCTGCGTACTATGAGGCTAAGATGCTCACCCCCAGCTGTGAATGTGTAGCATGGCCCTCTCTGCATCCCCCCTTTCATTGGCTCACGTAGGATTTGAGACTGGTGGTAATGGCCTCCTTATAACCAGCACAGAGAGGCTGCTGGATCAATACCATCCAAAACAGCAATGACAGACCTCCTTCTTGAGAATGAGAGTGTGTAGAAAGACCACTGATGTATTTGGTTTAAGTAGATGGTCGGAGCCAAAACAGTGGAAACAGGGGTTGCACAGGAATAGACCCGATGCACTTTATGTGTTAATGCTTTGAGTAGCTTTCTCTTACCTTTATGTCCCAAAGACTTCTTTTGGTGGTTGCCGAAAAACGTTCATCTTGAGTTTTATGGATGCAGATAAATGTTTGGAACCTGTACACCCTTTTCTGATCCCTATGAAAAAGAGTAAATGGCCGCTTCATGGAAGGTGCAAGGAGAATTGTATTTCTGGGCCACTGGGTGTGTACAATTTCTTTAATGTTTGCAAGGTACATCCTTTCTGAAATCCTGTCAACCTTCCACCAGACGTATTCTAACAATAGGTGCATTAAAAATATATGTGATCAAAGGAACCTTTCTGTGGTGCAGAGTTCAAGACAGGCAGAGAGAGAAAATAGAGAGCAGAATTAGATAGGAATGTCTGACGAATAGAAAGAGGAAATGAAAAGGATCTCTATCCATGAATTAATAGACCAGTTCTATCTGCGATTCACAATTCAGATATCTGAGAGTAGCGTGTATTGTATTGAGCATTTGGCAGATGTCAAATTCCTGTAGAGATTGATTCTCGAAGTTAACTGGATATGCCAGAGTCTCTAGACACGCTTCTGACGCGATGTTCTTAAGATTTGTTTCTGCATAACACATTTGAAAGCAACCTTATTCATATGAGGACCAGAAAAACACTTGCCAGGCTTTGGTGGGTTTAATTAAATATGACCCTGTGCGTGGGATGCTAACGTGGGCAATGGTGCAAAAAATGTTTTCTGGAAAAAAAGAAAAATTCCTGCGTTTTCAAACACATTAACATTGTATTTATGTTTGCGGTAGCTTTAAAAGCTTTTTAAAGCTGCGGTTTTATTTCTAAGTTTTCCGGGCTCCTCCAGCCTGGAAAACTTAGAAAAAAAAACGCAGCTATTGCTTATTTTAAAAAAAAATAAATAGCACTTACCGAGATGCAGCTGCAGCTTTTCTGCCTGTAGTCTCCGGTCCGCGTCCTCCGAGTCCCGGCACCAAGAAGGAAAAGCCACCCAGTGGTAGCTTTTGTTTACTACAGCTGGCTGGCTGGCTTTTCCTTCATTAGTGCCGCAAAAGCAAAAGCCAGCACAGGCGGGCATCCATTTCACAAAATGGATGCGCCCATGTGCTTGCTTTTCCAATTTTTGAGCTTGAATTGCTCAAAATTTTACATAGGAACTTAAAAAAAAAAAAAGTGTGAGTATACTTGTTTTATTATAGCCCATCCTTTTGGGCAATAACATTTTTTGGGTGAACCATTCCTTTAATCATATTTATACACATAATAAAAACCACATAAGAAAAAATAAAATCAAGCGCATCAATGTTAATAATATCACAAAATACATTGAAAACTTAAACTTACAAGTAAAAATAAAAGTTATCTTCCTTCTCTTTCCTTTCTTTCTACAAGATTAAAGTTGGACATTTCTGCAAGGCCAGCTTCCAGATAAAATAAGTCGCACATCGTCATAAACAACAGACTCAGCATTGAATATTGTACTCCAAAATTGATTCCCGGCTGTAGACCCGATGTCATGCACAAATTCACTATATCACGCCCAATTAAAAAAATTACATACTCACATAAATGTCAAGAAATCGATGACCCTTGCCTTAATCTTCAGATGCCCAGAATGGAGAAGATCAACAGGAGCCCTCTGAAAGCACAATGGGGAAAATTGATATTGGAGAACTACGCGACTCAAAGCAGAGTTACAACAAACATAAAAAGGTGCAGGGCATGGATCGAGTCAATTTGCTATGGGTATATTTACAATAGCTGGAAATCAGGGAAAGTAGTGATAGTATATGTACACAGTGCAAACGGAGCTGGTGGACTGTCCGCTTCATCAGTTTTCCCTTCCTTGAAACATTTCGAAATCTGATTCGAAATTGTATAGATAGATCAGGCTACTTGTTGAAGATTAGTCAAATTGAACATGGTTTTATATTGTTTTAAATGAATATTGAATGGAAAAAATAGTTAAGGTTATTACATCTAAAAAGATGAAGTCTCAAAATGTTGCAATGCCGACGTTAAGGTCCACTCAGTCGAAAGTTAACAGAACATGAAGTCTACACATGGTGGGAATGCCAATTTCAAAGTAACCAATGATACAGTCCAAGTGAAATATCAGATCTGCATGAATTTTTTTCCGTCGTGGAAAAGTCTGCGATGGAAAAGTTTGCATAAGAAATGTCCGAACCACAAAAGGTTTGTACATTTCCCATGCGAACATACATTAAAAACCCCTACAAACCCACACCCCTATCCCCACCCACAAAACACCCCCACTACTCCCCCAACATACCCCATCCTACTTACATTTGAAGACGCGCTGAGTTCCTGCGGCGCCAGTTCCCTTTCACTTCCATGATCAGGAACCGGCGCCACAGGGTCCTTTTCTTTTTTCTTCTTTTTTTTTCCTTTCCGAGCAGCTGCAGGGGTTTCACCCGCAACCCCCGCTCACTTTACTGTAAAGTATAGTGAGCGGGTTGTTGCAGGGGACACAACCGCAGCCCCTGTTTTTTTTGTCTCTGGTGTGCTGCGGGGGTGACCTCCGCTCACTATACTGTATAGCATATTGAGTGGGGTATTGCGGGGGACACCCCCACAGCCCCTGGCTTTTTTTTTCATTTGGCAGGGGCTGGAGGGGTGTCCTCCGCAACCCCCGCTCGCTGTAGTGAGCAGGGTGTTGCGGGGGACACCCCCTCAGCCCAAAGTCCGACCCGACCGAAACACCTAAACACATACAACGAAGATTTCGAATTTTTGGTAGTTAGAACTTTTTGTAGTGTGTGTTTTAGATCTTTTAGTGGGGTCGGACTTTTATAGTCGGTAATTTCATACAATACCGAAATATATACTGTATACAAACATTTATGTAATAGATACCTCATGCAAACATATATCTCATAAAAGTCTATACATTGAATGATACCGCACTCTAAAGCACTAGTTCCCAACAGTTGATTTTAATAATGGGAAGCCTATATCCGTGCTATAGTTAAAATGAAGTGAGTCTTGTGACTATGAAGTGGTGGTGTTGGGTGACTTCAAGTTCCATCTGTACAGTGTTTGCACTTTAATATTGTTAATTCTCATTGCGGTACGCTCACCCAAAACAAATACCCCGTGACCCTGTTCTGCCAATTAACGAGTCTCCCTGGTACCCGGCATTGTACGCGATCAATTTATCCTTCAATGTGTTTATTGACCAAATGTGGATCATTTCCATGTCTTTGTTTACCGAATAGGTGAATGCTTTGAGAGTGGGTGTTAGTCACGGCACTGGCTTTGCAGTTCAATTGTTTGCAGCAAGCCAGAACCATCTGCCCTCGACTGTGAGAAATTGTTCAAAAGACTGCTGCCGCTGATTTTGCTACGCAAATCGCACTCCTTAGTACACGTCTGTACGTGCTGTTCAGAACAGTGTGTAACCTGCAGGTAACAGGAGACAATCCCAGCACTTCCTGGGGTCAGATTACAGAAAGTTTTCACCGGTGCAAGTGCAAAGTTTGCACGGTGTTAGCACTAGGGGAAAGTTTGCCCTATTTTTATAAACACTGGCACACATTAAAAACACTATTGCTCCACGACAAGTGCACTGTAGCATATTAAAGGTACCAGGGCTAAAATTGCCCTACTGATAAAAAGATAGATTGTTGATGCATTTCTACATCAGGCCAAAGTTTGCCCTAGTGCTAATACCATTCCTTATTACCGCTAGGGCAAACTTTGCCCTGGTGCAAAAATGTAGTGAAAATGCATATTATTTGCATTAGGGAAATTATTGCCCTGGTGCTTTTAATATGCCAAACTGCACTTGCTGAGGTGCAATGGTTTTTTAATGTGTCCCAGTGTTTTTAAAAATAGGGCAAACTTTGTTCTAGTGCTAATACCGTGCAAACTTTGCACGCGTGCAAACTTTCTGTAATCTGGCCCCCTGGTGTGTGCTAGAATGGTTGTTGTTATTATTATTATTATTATTATTATTATTAATAGTAATTATTATTAGTCTCCCTGTTTAAGGATATGCACGAAACCTGTGCCATATATAGATGATAGTCTAAAGTTATATGCCTACAATTTTATTTTGGCAAGCATTGGAGAAGGACACTGGCTGCTCTCCAGCCACTGTTGGCATCAGGCCAGTTCTGGTTTAGAACCTCGCCATGTTGGGCAGCATAGCATTCATTCTGGTGACCTAGAGAGCAGCAAAACTACGTGTTCATTCTCATTTCAGAAAACAACAAATCTGACTGCGCAGATTATAGACAACCCTTACGGCTCGCAATGGAAAATGCGTGGAAGGAGTGGGGTGTGAATACTTGGTGCTCACAGGAAGAAGCTGGGCAGACTGCGGTAGGGGAGGCCACAGGCATCAAAACAGAGAGAGGACAGGATGGAGTTGACAGGTAGGTGCAGGGGGAGGACAGGTCGACCCCCTGCAGAAGGCCAATTAAGGAATGGCAAGGAGGTGTGCAGAACGCAGATGAGAATGGTGTACCAACAACACTGCACGTAAAGCTCCCCGGGCAAACTCGTAAGAAGGGCTGGGGGGTGGGTAGGGGCTACAACTGGGACGGGGGCAGGTAACAGAAGGAGAGTGAGACAAGGAGGCAGGACCAGGAAGTTAACCACGAGATAGCGTGGTATGGAGGTGCGTGGACGAGGTTTGAAGTCGTTGTTGACTAGGAAGTGTCAGAATGACGCACTGTCATGACACATAACCTAAACCAGTCCTCAGCATTTAAACTTAAGGTATCTAATATCAATGACTGCGTGCCATGTGGAAGTACAAGCACAAGAGATACAGAGAAAAAGCCCCAGGACTGACTGCTTCGTACAACCTTTCCACACTTCGATCGATATGTATGTTCCATACATTCAAAGCACAATATTCCTAACACGAAAAATATCTATTACTGAAAATAAGTCAGCAAGAAGATATCAGCTAATAGCATTCGTCGAATGCCTTATGTCACAGCTGCTGCTCGCATGTCTTACTGCACTTTCACAATCTGCAACTTGCAGCAATCGTCCATTCAATCCTAAATGTTGAACCTTCATTGTAGATTCTCAACTCGAGATCTTCCTTGGACAAACCTTTAAATAATTGTCCTAGCAAGTGCTCACCAAGCCAGCCCAAGAATATTGAGCCTTCTCACACCTTCTGCAATCAGATCATGCTTTAAAGGACTTGTCTCTGTAAATATGACAATGGCCCATTTATTTATTTATTTACTGGTTATCTGGAAGGAGCCTACATAGCAAATGGCCTTGTTAAGTTGGTTTCCAGGTTAGCTTCACCCCAGCACTTTGACTCACTAAATACCGTCAGGCCAGTTTAACAGGAATCATGGGTAATTGCCACATTATGCTATTACATCATCTGTAATCTGCGTTATTGACAAGCAATTGTATCACCACAGGCTCACTTAAAAACAGGCTTTGAAAATGAGGTAAGAATTGAGGTAATATCACATATTTACCTCACATTTCGTGGGGGATTTTACGTTTTGTTTTGAGCACTGAAGCCATTGGATAGACTTCAAACTCAATCCATTTCTATCCACACTTCCTTTATATTGTCTTGGGAGGATAGCTTAGCGGCAACGTGCTCGCCTTGGAAGCAAGACGACACAAAGCGACATGGGTTTGATCCCCGGGTCCGCGTTTAGAAACCTTTGGGTATTAAGCACGTTATAAATAACCAATCATATCGTATCATTATGCAGACTGAGTAGGCCAACCACATGGTTGGAAAGGGCAAATAGCAGCAAAAGTGTATTTATTTGAAGAGCTACTCTGTGTGCTAAGCCAGGGGGTGTTGGTGAAGCTGGCATGTCTCTTCAACAGTTGATAGCAAGGGCAAGCCTCAAGAGCAGGCACACTCTCTGGGAGCGAACCAGAGACCATTTATCATTGGCACCTCCCACTCATCGGCAGGCATGGGCAAAATGGTAGATTGATCTGAGGCAGCTGGTAAGGAGTCTGGTGTTGCTTGATTGGGAAAGCAGGATATTGGACTGGTGCAAGTACAGCTGATTTACTTATTTATTTTTCGTATTTTCATAAGGGGCCAACTATACGTTCGGTAGTGATATTATATGATATGGCATTTATAACACGCCTATGCACAAGTGTTTCAAGGTGCGACGGGGAAAGGGAGGGGAAAAAGAGGGAGTGCAAAAGACAACAATCTTACTAGGCCTAGTGACATTGAGATCGCGCAAGTGCAGGGGAGACGGGAGGGGTGCACCCTAAGCAGTAGGGAAAAGCGGGTGGAAACCTGACCTGCCCCAGGCTCAATGAGCATTCAGATCGGTCAAGTGCAAGAGACAGGGTCAGGATTTATTTTCAATAAGTGGCTAGCAAACATCAAACATCCAGGTGACTAAACAAGACAACACGCGTGCACAAAATTGGCGAACATGGTGGGAGAGTGTACACGGAATAAGAAGGAATTCCGGAGGGGACATACTAACCGAGGACCACCTATGACTCTGAAGCTTGACCAAGGACATAGCATTGGTTGAAGAGGAAGGTCTTGAGGCTTTTACAGAAGTGGGGTGCTTATTAATCTCTCTGATGGCAGCGGTTGCATGGTACCAAATGCATGATCCTGCATCCTCCAAGATATCTGCCCCCAAGTCTAGTTTTTCTAAAAGCAGTCACTACTAGAGCTTCGAAGGGTGAAGATATTAGGGGGACTAATCAGAGGTACTTCATTTACATTTCTGCCTATGGTACAGCGGTCCAGAAGGCAAAGGCAGTGTCGGACTAGCCCATAAAATTTTCTCGGACACCAATAAAAAAAGTGGCCAACGGATGCAAATGGCTATTAATTCCTTCTGTGGTAGACTGTTTGAATAGTACCCAAGGGGGTGTTTTTTGATAAAATGTGGTGCAAATTGCGCATTTTGAAGAATATTTATTTAGCAACACTGGTCAAAAAACGATTAGCCGCTTAGTGAAATAGCTCATCAAACTGGCCCAGATTGGCTAAGAAAGTGGCCCACTGACACCAGAAAAACTGGCACACACCAGCATTTTGCGTTTTTGGTTCACCCATGGGCCTATTGTCCTAGAGGCCTTTCGTGCCTGGGCAAAGGCCCTTAAATACGAAATGATCTCAAATAATATGTCTATATGCAAAATACACTAACAGAGCCCGTTCATTTATTTGAAACTTTATTCTTAATTAAAAACAAAGAAGTATATCAAATCTGTCTCTTTTCAAATGTATTTGAAGAAGGCTGCGTGGATATCTTCTGAGTAATAGTCTTTCTGTCATATTATCAGCCTGTTTGTAAAAGTCAATCAAATTAGCGCATCTTCTCCTTGCTCTCAACTATTGATTGAAGGGGATATTTATTTGTAAACTTAGTGGATGTTGGCTCTCAAAATAGTAAGAAGCAGTATCCCGCTCTGTTGGTTTCCGGTATGATGTAGCCGCAAGTTTACCATTCTTGACTTTAATCAAGACATCTAAGGATATGAAATCAAATTTATGGGTGAAAGTGAATTTAAAATTGGTTATCCAAAGTATAGATCCATTCTTCAAATGCTTGCAATGAGTCCTATGATCTTTCCTGCGGCGATGTAACCAGTCGCGAAGATTGGATACAAATATATACTTTTTTCTAAATAAATCAAACATTGGCGAGAGGTTCTATGAACATTTCAATACCTTGATGAAAAAACAAAAAAATTGCTTGCACTGGCATGACATGTTTAGTTCATCAAACACTGTAATTTGGACATAACTCAGGGAAAGGATTTAGTTTAATGGGAGTTATTGAAAGTATAAAACAGAACTGCGTGGGTAGAGGACAGAACAGAGAAGAGAATCCCGACACAAAATTAGAATGAAAATGTGTATGGCGAGCAGAGATGTGGAGGGAGGAACTTGTGACTGCCAGTGGCAAGATGTAGACCAGGGGTCTGCAACCTCTGGCTCTCCAGATGTTTTTGATTAAAACTTCCATCATCTCTAGTAAGCATAGTCAATAGTTCAGGGTCATGGGTGTTGTAAGTTCTAAACATTTGGAGAGCTGCAGGTTGCATGCCCGTGCTGTGGAGTAAGGATAATTAGAACACGGCTTGTGGTTGTTCAACACTTCAATATCAATTTAGCTGGATGCACAGATGGTTAAATCCTCTTCTTCAGATAAGGAAGGGAAGATCTGATGGAGGGGTAACACAATTTTCAAATTCTTGCTGGAATCAGAAACAAATGAACAAACTTGACCACATTTCTGTCACTATTGCCATAAGTACAAGGTGATTGGTCATATTTAGCTATGGTAGTTAAGGATCCTCCTAGCAGTCAAAGGTATAAACCCTGGCTTAGGTTAACAGCATGCCACCCCTCCCGCCACATTAAAATCTGCCCACGATATCCAAAACAGCCTTTTACAGTAGAGTACCGCGGATATGCAGGGGGTCCAATGATGTCGGATTCAGGCCGACAGAACCTCCAGGTTGAATCAAAAGCACCATTTTTTCGGTGCTACGGGAAACCAATCAAAAGGCATTACTGTTCCGCAGGCGGCTGGGGACAAGTGAGTCAGCACGGCCAGTCTTTTTTCACCTGCTTTGTGAAACCAGAGCACAAAGCACCCTCAGTGTGGGACTGCGCGGGGCATCAAACGGTTGTGACATCACTTTGTCCATGTAGCTCAGAGCATACTGCTATTTAAAGCATATTTTCATTTCTCTTTGCAACATACTTTAAAAAATAAATACATCACTTAATTCTTCTCCTTATTCCCAAAAAGGAGGGCACACGTCTGGCCTAGCAAATGCAACTCTAAGCAACCCCATTTAAAGGTTCTGCATGTTTACTTTGATTCATTTTATAAAATGATTTTCTGCAATGAGATTAATGCACTGATAAAATAGGCAGGCCATGCAAACAAGTAGACATTTACTATTGGGTTTTAGTGTAGGCGTATCACGATTGTTCAAAATGGCAGTGTCTAAGAATGTACCATCCCTCTGACAGGAACTGGGCATGGTTGACCTTTTAACAGCAAAAGCAGAAGAACGGGAATTCGCCCATTTAACTTCACTCTACGAGTCCCACCTGGCACATGAATATTTCACTGAATCACAGGTTCATCCTGTCCTGAGGGTCTGCAGTGATTATATTGAATACAAACAACTAATGAAAAAATAACGAACAGGGTTGTGAGAGGCAACTGCTGGACCCACATGCAGGCGGACTTACATTTGTTTTGTTGGGATGTGGGTGTCATGTCCTGCAGACCCCTTCCCTTCCCAAGAAATATTACACCACAACATTTGGTCAAGTGGTGGCAATAATAGGCCGTAGGTTTTTACTGTTACAGATGTGGTTATGGGAACATAAACAATAATCGCATATTGTAATAATATAGTACTTTTGGGCACCGGGTCCTGAGGTTACCCTCTCTGGCCCGTGCTGCCTTCTTTGTCCCACGACTTGTTGTGGCCACCGTGCAGTGTCCTGTTTTCCCTTCCGTTGTTCTTCTCCCTTCTTTTTCTACTGTGGGAGGGATTGCGGAAAAGAAAAAGAGGAAGACGCTGAGTACACAGAAAACTCCCTAGATGTTTGGGTCCCCGTGCAGGGTCCACAAACAGTTTGTGTTCTTCTGAGCTGAAAGCAGCTCATTATATAGGAGGTCCTTGTTGTGCATCTGTGGGGGCTGTGGGGCCAGCCCACAGGCCGATATGCAGCCGACTGTCTGAGCCCTTGGGGGGGGGCTTTTGTTTGTTGTTCCCCTGCCTGGCTAACCTTGCTTCCCCTGGGTGCTCAACACCCATTTGTCATTGTGGAAGGGTGAGGTGTTCTTTCACACCTCACCCTTCCTACGCTTTGTAGCGCTGAGACTGCGTATCTCTCTGTGCATTGGGGGAGAGGGGAGCTGGGCCTTGGGGGAGGGTGGCTGTCCCTCTCCTGGGCTTGCTGACCTGGGGCAGCAGTTACCTAGTCTCACTTGGGGCGGTCCGGCAGCGTTCCCCAAAATAGTAGTTTTGGGGGTGGGGGAAAAGTATTATTTAAAAAAAAGGGGGGTTGCGGGGTACCTCTCCAAAAACAACAAATAAGTTATTTTGGAATTCATTATTTTGTTTTCGTTATTTTTTCATTAGTTATTACTTCATTAGTTATAATTGCATGTAACTGTCCTGAGCATTGTGATTCTCTAGATTTTAGCTAAACCGCACGCACGGAACATTCCGCATTCCCTAGTTCCAACAATCCACACGCACGCTAGCTTACATTTTCTCATCCATTACTCAGATTCAACCCAATCAGAGAAGAGGGCTTCTGCCCCAAATTCTGTACTGCTGGTGGTGAACAGTGGCATAGACAGAGTGTGGAAAGAAAGGCAAGTCCCCTAAATCCCCCGCCAGCCCCCAGGTCCAACCTGCTCTTTTTTGCCACAAATCAGCTGTGTACAGACCTGTCAAGATGGATGATGAGGCTGAACATGTGGTTGCTTGATGCCAAAATAGCATGTTCAGCATGTCAATGGAGTTGCAAATGTTATGCGTGCTACACATAACAGCAAGATGCATGACTGTGTCAACCAAACAACAGCTACACACATGTTAATTCATCACACAGGCTCTTCTGTGGTGTGTCTGTCCAACCTATTGTGCAGTGTCTCAGGTTGCCCCATAACAGGTCTATAATAATTCACTAATCTTGCCTGTTGACAGCATCACAGTGCATTCTGGTATTTGTAGTCCTATATCTACACTAATGTACAGGAATTGACATTGGCATTTTGTAACAATGCCAGGTCTTATTGAGCATGATTTGAGAGCTCTCTGTCAGAATATTTCAATCAAGCAAACGGTGAATAAAGTACTTTTGGGGAAAAGTGGTGTATCTTCATTGCATCGTTTTAGAAACTGATCGGTAATTTTGAATTCAGATTACTGCTGTGCAGGAGAAGAGACAATTCGTATCAATGTACGTGTGTCTGAAAGTGATTTGTGCAGCAAACATTTTGCCACTAACAATGCAGCAATGCCCACAAATTGGGGCTAATACGGGGAGAGAGCAGCATGAATATTATAAACATATATTACAACAGCTGACAGCTAAAGCCAGTGTGCTATTAGGTTTGACACCTCACATACATACGCATTTCTTTAAATGTATGTTTCGTTGTTTTGCGGCAAACGTCAATGCAGGCCTGCTCTGCGGGGTACTGTGTCCTGCTCTCTGTTGTGTTTTGCATTGTTACGGTCCAGCCTGCCCTGCACATACATGAGGCCTATGGTCTGCTTTGCCAGTGCTAGTACAAGGTGGATCACTCAGAGGCCTAGTGTAAACAGCAGGCCCTGTCTTTAACAGCTGTATTCAATCAACACATTGTGCTTTGTGCTGAAATGCTATTTTATTCTTCAAGAAGGAAGTGTTTATTTTATGAAATTGCGGTTCGTAGTTCACCATTAAGCATTTGGCAATAGAGAAAAAACTCAATTAAGTAATGGAACTCATATGGAACTCATGCTCACAGTACTGAAATTGCAAAACATGCTCTAATTATCAACACCCTAGAGTCGTTATACAAATGCAAGCAGGGGATTGCCTCCAATGCTTGCACTTACGTGCCTTTGGGGCCCCTGCATGAAAGATGAGTCACTCTCAAAGCTGAGTGGAAAACTGAAGAACTCAGGAGTAGAAATAGGTGAAATCCCCTTTTCTCTTCAGTTTTACTCTCTTGAGAGAAATAAAAGACGGCCTGCAGATTACACGTTGCTGGCGGCCATTTCTATTTGACTCAGTGGCATCTGCCTGCTTTTCCATTGGAATCCCTCCATTTTATGTTTACATGAAAATCTTGTGTAGGTATAAACAGGGGTGCTCCTTCAAGATGGAGGAGGAAAGCAAAGCAGAGATGCTAGCTATCCCCGTTTCCCAACTGTCCCGACATTAGTGTAGCCCCAGATCTTTTCCAGACCTAGCAACACTCCTGCTCCAGCACCTTCATCAAGCAGGAAACTGGGGAACGGCGTTAAATGGAGGCAAACAAGTAATACGCCTTGCTTTTACACCTCCATTTCATTTCGAAGATGACCCTCTGTATGTCGGAACATTGGATCAGACATTTCTGTGATATCTTGGTTATAGTTTCTATAGAACAAATCCTTAAAATGAAGTCAACACTTGCAGGAGCAGAGTGGTGCATCCAGTCGCAGAGGACCATTGCCCAATGTACAGCATTGAGGTGCAATATTTAGCACAGTTCATGGGTATACCACTAAGCAAAGCCTTCTTTTGAAAGTTTGACACTGGAGTGACACAACGTTTCGATTATTTTGATCTAATCATTTGGATATTTTAACATTTGTAATTTTGGGTTTAAAACATTGAAAGATTAAATACAACTGTGTAATGAGGTAATCATAGATAAAATGATCATTGGGCCACTGTCGTTTTGTATTGTGCCACTTTGTTTTCGCAATGTTATACATTTCTGGGGTGCATGACTATAGCACTTAGGACTTGTTCACTCCTGCAGTCCTGATCTTTTCACATTGGCTTTGGTGCCACTGGCATCTGCAGACAAGTCCCATTTCACTTTCTAGCGTTGCCACTGCCAAACTCTCTCTCTCTCTCCCCCCCTCTGTCTCTCTCTTTTCTCTCTAGCTCTCTTTCTCCCTTGCTTTATTGCTATCGCATCTCTCCCGCCCTCCATGTCTTTCTCTGCCACTCTCTCCATCTGTGTCTCTGTCTATCCATCTCTCTCTCGCTCACTCTCACCGTCTCTCTCTGTTTTCTCTCTTGCTGTCTTGCTATCCCGTCTCTCTCTATCTCTCCCTCTGTCTCTTTCTCTTCCACTCTCTCGATCTGCATCTGACTATACCTCTCTCTCTCTCTTTCCTCACATTCTTTCTTTTCTTTCCCTTTATCTGGCTATTCCATCCCTCTCTCTCTATCACTCCATCCATCTCTTTCTCTTGCACTTTGTCAATCTTCGTCTCGGTCTATCCCTCCCTCTCCCTCTCTCTATCCCTCGCCCTCTGGCTCTGTCTTTTCTCTCTGTCTCTCTCCTTAGCGCTCTCTCTTTTCTTTCTCGCTATCCTGTCTCTCTGTTTCTCTCTATCTCTTCCACTCTCTTGATCTGGATCCCTGTCTCTCCCTTTCTCTCTCTCTCTGCCGCTCTCTCTCTCTGTCATTTTCTCTCTGTCTGATAGATACATTTACATCTTCCGCAGCCTGGATCTAGGAATTGCCAAACTCCTCCCATTATCATAAGCAAAATGCGAAGGGTTCTTGGAGGCATGAACTTTTAGATAAGAGAAAGAGCTGCCTGGGAAATGAAACCCCATTAAATCAGTCCCGCCTGCGCATGTTTTTGGCAGGCTTCACACCTCACACTTACTTGCCCAGGCACTGTGCTCTCTGGGTCTTCTGACACTGTTGCCTATCAAGGCAGCAAACATTGTTTCTCATGTGCTCAGGGCCAGGACTTAATCTCTGGTTGTTTCTCCCAGAAGTCTAAGACGTCTACCCCTGTGTATTCAACAAACCTTAAAACCCTCTCAAACAGTACCCACAACCTAAGGCCAAATATTAGTTTAGTGCCCCCACCTGACACACTGCTCTCACCTGGTGTTGAGGAGTTGGGTCTTGTTATCAATATTAACAAGGCTCAAATAATGGTAAGTGCTGCTATTCGAGAGTCCGGATCACCTTCCTTCGCGTATACGATGAACGATGTATGACGGAAGAGGCTTGATACCTTGGATTACTTAGGAACTCGTTTTGACGAACAGCAGTCTTGGCCACTTCAAATCTAGAAGAGGGACTTAATGCTGGCCAGAAGAGGTGAGGCTGTCAATAATTTCTCAGTCGCATTCGAGGAAAGACACTCTCCCATGCTCTCAACGTTTACAAGGTTCAGGCCTACCCGGGATCGAGCTTTGGGGCTATTGTAACCCTTCTATAACCCAAAGAAGAGAGAAATACATCTTAGACACCCTTGAGGTTTACCATATGCTGCCTCCTCTCTCTGCTGGGCTTTGAACTGGACATAATAGGAATTTCATACTTACTCAAATTGTAACCCTCCATCACTGGTTAGGGATCTGGAATACTCCTGAATTGTGCACATACCTAGAGGCTTTGTGTGACGTTTGAGCAACACAAGGCGCTATATAATATTATGGCTCAGACATGTCAGGGATATGTTAACCACACTTGGATTCATGAGTTTCTGGGTCAGACTGTGTAAATATTTTAATAAATACAAATCAGTATTAATCCCAGCATTCATTGACTGGGTTATGAAAGATCAATTTGATTGTTAAAGTATCTTTTGGGCAACCATGTACTGGGTCCAGAGAAATACATTGATTTTCCGGGAAACACATTTCAGAAAATGTTGTTAACAAAATTCCTCCTAGGCATTTTACCACTTTATAATTTTACTAAACATTGGGGAAAGGAATTTCCACCTAAATGCCCTTTATGGACTCACAGGGATGAAGACGAATTTGATTTTATGCTCTAAATGCCTTCTATATCCACATCCTAGAAGGCTGTGTCTGAAGCCGTTGCTGAACAGACAGCCGGCTAATATCTACGAGGGATGTGATTCTTTTCTGTAAAGCGAAGAGTCGCGAGATACTGGTTGTATGTCTGTCCTATCATTATTGATTATGTTCTTGCACTGTGCTCATGGGCCGTTGGGCGCGTTAAATAAATAAATAAATACATTCATACATACCTTTCCTGATACTATGATTTTTCCTAATCAGAACTGGGTTCAGATGCACCTGGTTACTATCAACCAGTCTATGATAATTTACATGTGTTTGTTTTTATTTCCAGCAGTAATGACATATTGATATATTTTTTATATGTGATGATTTTATGATGGAAAGTTTTACCTTGATTATTAGATCTTATATTGGCAAGAACACAAGGTTTTATTTTTTTAATGTGTCAATCGTACTTCTTCTCTCTGCTCATGGAAGTTGTTAAATGATATTCATGCATTTTGGGCATAATGTTGAACTGAAGCTTATTGATTGATTACGGGAAGGATGTTGTGGAGGAAGAGTGCTAAACCTATTGTCCCAGAATGTAATAACTCTTTGTTGATGGATAAGGATCATCATGGGCATTTGGGAGTGTTATCATAGTCATGGCCCTAGTCAAACAACTTTATTCGGCCAATAAAGGCCATCAAAGCACATCCTTCAAAAACAATACTAGTGCATAATTACAATTAACATATCAGTGAAGGTAAAAGCAAAGTCATGAGAAAAACCACACCCTTCATGAGTGCCCCAGAACAGAGCTATGAGCCAGTAAGCAGAAACCACCGACCCCCTGTTTCTGGAAACTCCTGTAATGCCTCGGGCCCAAGGCAGTCAGGTTTGCCCCCGAGAGGGGACTGTTACCAGAGTAGTCTCTTACGGGGTAGATAGGGACGTGGACATGAAATGGACTGACTGTAATACCACTTTTCCTTGACCACCTGTGGCCATTACATCTTTCCATGACATCGCTTGCCAAGTCGACATCCCCAAAGACCCCTTTGACAATGTCCGTATTGGCTGCAAGTTCGGACAATCTAGTGCACTCCAACAGAGAGCCCCGGGACACAAACCCTCCTTCCCCCACAGCCCGCAACCAATGAAGGCATTGTTTCTGCAGGGCATCCCTTGGTTCTCTAGTGGCAGTCGATAGTTTTGGGACACCATGAAAAAACCTAATGGAGCTACTACAGCCTTCACGTGCGTGGTGCCCAGACGAAAGCCCCCCTTGACCACAGAGTGTAGTATTTTCCCCCATCCCCACCACGCACATATTGTCCTGTGCTCTCCCAATGGGGAGCCACGATGGTGGGGGGTTGACCACCGAGGCTGAGGTCCCTAAGGTCACCCTCTGTGTGGGTGGCAGTGGGGGAAAAACCATCCTGGTTGAATCCTCAAAGATGGAGTAGGAGGTTTTTAATCTCGGCCATCTCAGTGAGCAGGTGGTGACAGGAACAACTAGGCAAATTGGCAGGTGCTGTGGACGAAGGAGCTGGTGGACAATGATGACCTTTAGAGGGGGGTTTACAAGCCCAGAAAGGGCTAAGACGAAGGAAGGAGCTGGCCCCCGAGGGAGCATTAGAGGTGCATTTGCTCCCTATGCTGGATGGAAGGCTGGACCTCTCTCCCAAGCCCAGACCCCCTGGGTGGACTCCCCCAGAGACCGTGAGCTCATGAGGAAGAGAGGAGTGAGCCTCAGGAAGAGCCAGTGACGTCTGCAGGGCTGAAAAGCCAAGATTGGGGGCAGAAAAAGAATGGATAGGGGCCAATGCCGGTGAAGTGACCAAGGTGGTGTCAGGGGTGGGGCTAACAAGGCATGCCCTCCTGTCAGCTTCCAGATGCCCACAGCGATCCTCGCACAGCCATTAACCTGGGTATCCGGTAGGTGGGCAGTGGCCACAGAGTCAAGTCCCCCTCCAGGAGTTAACAAGTTAACAGGGGATACAGGTTCATCTGGAAAAGGGCTTACAAAATCGATCATGCGGTGAGCAGATGAAACAGGGCCACAAGTGGTTCCCGAAGGCCGTGAAGGGGCCCCCACATACGAACTGTGATTGCAGGATGGCTTGAATGAGAGCACCCCAGAATCTTCCTCTTTGTCACAGTCAATGGCCAGAGGCCGTTGGGCAGGTGCTCCGTTCATATAGAGGGTCTCAGTACAGGTTCCAGTGCAGGCTCCCTCTCCCTGCTTGACCCCCGCAGCTTTACTCAGGGCTTTGCTCAAAATTGCCTCCCTCCGTCTTCTGCCCATGATTGGCTTCCGGTGTGCCAATGGTGCTGGGGGACATTGTAGCATTGATAAGAGTGAAGATTTGGAGAGGTAGAGGGGGCGAAGGGATACGATATGTCTTTAGCTCCAAAATCAGCACCCCGGGGAGAGCCAATCATCATGCGGACTGGGTGAGGAGAAGCCATTGAAGTCGGCTCCAGACAGAGCAAACCAAGAAGTCTCACCACACCAGAAAAAGTGATGTGGGCTGTGGGCTGCTGCGCTTGGCCTCAAGCGCCTGTGGGGAGTGGTTGGCTCCCTCCCCCCACCCAGATGCTGAACACTTTTGTCCTCCCAGGAATAGCAATGGCTTGCTTGTTTTCTCACCTCACAGTTCAAAGTCCAGTCCAGGTTGTTACAGACCAATCTGCCAGAACCCCACGGTCCACAGGATGCAGTCCATTCGGGGGACTGTCTGTGCACCTCTCCTTCCAGGCACCAAACACCCGCGCCCTTAATCCCCTGAGGGCTTCAGGCCCTGTGGGGAGAAGCTGGCGAGATAATGAGGAGGGGCGTGGCCTCCCCTCAGCTTCTACAATGGCCCTCCTGAGCTTATTGGGAGGAAAGAAACGGGCCGCAACAACTGCGCCCTTAATCCCCAGCGGGAGTGTTATCAACTAAATGTGCCATACCTGAAGATGCTTGGTTGCGGAAAATATAGATGTAGGAAGAAGAGTGATAGAAAATAGCTGCAGTTAATTCTGTAAGTAACAACACCATTAAAACGTTCATTACCTGAATGTCAGGTAAAAAAGGTGCTTTTGATGATCACATTCATAATTTGCGGTCCCATGTTAGATTTTTTATTGAATTGTTATTTATAACAAACATAATACCCAGAGGTTTCTAAGCACAGCCCCGGGAATCGAACCTGTGGTACTCAGCATCATTTTGCTTTCAAGGCGAGCACGCTGCCCCTGAGCTATCCTCCCAGCCTCAACAATCGTAACCACATCATAATCTTGCCAGGTCTATTTTGCCACTGGGCAGAAATGATTTTTATGTGTGTGCTAACAACGAATAAAGTGTTAACATTTATGATGGATAAACGTTTCACATGAATGGTTCCGGAATCCTTGCCGGTAGATAATTGCTTCAGTTTTGTTTTGGGTGGGATGCAAGAGTTCTTACGACCACAGTCCTGTCGACCGGTGAACGATGAGCACAATGTCACTTTTTGTGTACTGTTCTGTTTAATTACTTTAGTCAATAAATAGCGTTAACAAATGTTAATAAAAGACATTACTGTTATTAACTCTGACTTAATCTGTGAAAGGAATATTTGATTCACAAACCAAGTTACTTTGAGTAACTACATGTTATTCTGACTTACTCCTGACCTCAGAATCAAGCAGCCCACTAACAATTTAAGACAAGGGTATGTCAGAGTTACTTAGAGTTACTTCTTTATAAATTGTCCCCATTTGGTACAGCATAGCGAAATATCAGTGATTCGAGACAGTACCGCAAATAGTATGGCTGTCCTGTAGTGTACCTCATTCAGTGACGAATAGTAAATAGTGCGGCTGTCCTGTAGTGTACCTCATTCATTGATGAATAGTAAATAGTGTGGCTGTCCTGTAGTGTACCTCATTCATTGACGAATAGTAAATAGTATGGCTGTCCTGTAGTATACTTAATTCATTGACGAATAGTAAATCGTGTGGATGTCCTGTAGTGTACCTCATTCATTGACGAATAGTAAATATTGTGGATGTCCTGTAGTGTACCTCATTCAAGTGACGAATAGTAAATAGTGCGGCTGTCCTGTAGTGTACCTCATAGTGTACCTCATTCAAGTGACGAATAGTAAATAGTGTGGATGTCCTGTAGTGTACATCATTCAGTGACGAATAGTAAATAGTGTGGATGTCCTGTAGTGTACCTCATTCAGTGACGAATAGTAAATAGTGTGGATGTCCTGTAGTGTACCACATTCAGTGACGGGAGTTTCACTCTTCTCATTATGATAAGACAGGAAGGTCGGGTCCAACTTGAGGGTTTGTTAAACAATGTAAACATAGAGCTGTTCATAATATCTGAAAGGATATGCTTAGGGCCTAAGGAAGTTCTGAAATAGTGGAGAGGGAATGTGTAGATAGGAGAAATAATGAGAAGCCTTTCCTTCATTGCTGACAATAAGGTGATGGTTGAACATTATTGACTGACTGCCAAAGACATGAGCGCATGCCTTCCAAAAGCCAATAAATAGATAATCGGTCTGACTGAATGTGTCACGATCAACAATGGTCAATCAGTTATTTTTACGTGCTATACATGCTAATGATGGCAAGTAATTCCTATTATGCTGAAAAACGCAAGAGAACCCTACGCTCTGAACCAGGGTATTACCATACCAGTGTTTACTGAAAAATCATCCAGTGGACTCTATCCAGTTATTGCGTATCAAAAATATTTATTTAACTTGATACAAAATGTGGAAAGAATGAATTAATCATAAATAAATCAACACTCCAATTCACATTTAGGTTGCAGGTAGAGCAACATTTAAAACATTGCAGATGACCAAACTCATTTCTGCAATGAACAATTCAATCATTCTTCAACATACATTCTCATGCACACATCTACATACAAAGGTACATGTCACAAAAGTGTTTATATCTAAATAAGACATACAAATGGCAACATGAAGGACATTTCATAATGGTTCAACAATTTAAGAGCATGTCGTCAAATAAAGGAGTGGATCTTGGGAATAGTTTTTCAGTTTGGTAGATCACATCTCCGACAATCTTTGGTTTCCAACCAGTTTCGACGTGTTGGAATTATTTAATCCGCGTCTTCATCAGAGAATCCAAATTTGGTATACCAATTGTCCAGCCGTTGGTTCCATGGACATTTAAATTATATCTGCAAAGGAGTTTCTTGTAGGAGTAAGTCTGCGGACTCACAACTTTGAAGGGATTGTGTCTCACTCACATTAAGTATTGTCATAAATATTTATTTAGCCTGAAATGGATTTGCTGGCCCAAGATGAGATTCATGGGAGTAGCGCAAGTTCACATTTCCCTGCACCTTACCAAATCATGTGTGATTTATGGATCTTCATGAAACAAAAGGCATCCTTCGTCGTGGCGCTCTTGATTCCGTCTCTAAAAACAGAAATTGTCATTCTTGGATTTTTCTTGCTATATTATATAATGGTCCCCAGTACTATTGGAGTGTAGCAACATATTGTCAGCTTATTTTCTCGTGGGTATTCTTTTACATTTGTTTTAATTGAATGTGTCCTTCTTATATGTGTTACAGTTTTTAGGATGTCAAGGTATGACGTCACCCTGATGCCAGCAATGGTCTGTATGTAGTTAAGTCCCTGTTCCAAGGGCTGAAATTGGCGTAACGGCCCGGCAGCCCAATTTATCGGCCTGAGCGAAGCCCTTGGAACGGGTGTTAATGCTATTAGCAACCTCAGTTATCAAAGCAGGGTCCCTTTGAATGATTGAAAATACTTAACCAAAATGGCCACTATGGTTATAGAAGGCAGGGCTCCGTACAGAGACCCACTTCTATGACCATGGCGGCCAGAAAAAGGACGCTTGTGTTGCAACGGCGGCATCCGCAATCAGGTAAGTGGGGATGGGGAGGGAATTGGGAAATATATATATTTTGTTTTACAAAAAGATGCAGGGGGCAAGATGCCAGCCCAGGGCGCGGGGGGGCAGCCTATGGGTTCCCTGGAACGTAGGCTGAGATTACAGGTTTCAGTCCACGATCTGCAGAACCTGATTGGCTGCGCCCCCTCTGCCCCCACAACCCCACTCCCCCCGGGTGCTAGTATTTTATAAAGAATGGAATTAATGCAGTTTTACAATTTTAAGATGTTAAGGAGCAGAGCAAGGAAATTGTGGAAAAGTGTCTTAGTGAACCCACTCATGGACACCTATCAGTGTGCCTCTTTCCTGCTTTCAATGTTTTTTAACTACTTTTAAAGACGTAAAAGGAGACGGATAAAAGTTTAATTTGCAGATAGGCAGCACGGTTCATATAAATCCCACTTAAATTGTGGGAAGCCACACTGCACATCATAAGCTAGCGTATACATGTTTTATAATGTCATTAGCATTAATAATGCATACTGTAATAGTTGGTGCACTGTTTAAGTAGCATACATGTTTCATGGCATTTATTGCCAGTCCAAGTCAAAAGCAGTAAACAACCCAGATGGCAGCGAGTCTGGAACCGTGTGTAGAGGGCCCATCACATATCCAGGTAGACTCCAACTGCCCACAGGCGGTGTTGTAAGATCTACCCCTCTTCCCTGCTCGTATTCCCTGAGGTCGAAGTGAGCGGTAACTAACAGGATCTTACACTTTTATTATATTTTATTCAATGTTCTATTTAACATTATGGAAACATTGTGAGATATGATCCTTGTATTGAGTTGGTTATTATGAGGCTGATTCATGGAATTATTTGCGCCGAAAAACTGAGATTTGTGCGTCATTCTGCCCTACAAATCCCTGTTTAACAAATGGGGATTTGCGGGCAGACAAGCGCACAAGTCCCCATTTTACGGCGCAAAACTTCCATGATTCAGCCATTATATGTTTTGAGATATTTGTAATTAAATAGGTGTAAAGTTATATGAAATAAAGCACACATAATTTTTGTTTAAAAAAATTATGTTTTATGGTTTGTAGTTCCACCATATTTTTACTGGCATTTACACAGTTCCAGAAATGCATTATTGCTGACATAGCATACCTTTTAATGTCACTTGATGCCTCTTTGAAGCTAATCATTGAAGGCATAAGCAAACGCTCATTTTTGGGATCTGAGTGTGATTTGCTGTTAATGTTTGCACCCTTTCCTTCATTTGCTGGCTCAAAGCTGTGCACGTGTACTGGTCGCATACATGCAAGTCCCCTTGGAACGCCTTTGGGTCATTGCCAGCATCTCTAACAGCACCGCTTAGATGCGATAACGCAGACAAGGGGAAGAGCTGACAAAATGATGGTGATACGTTCAAAATTCAGGGTGCTCCCACCTTCCCTTTAATTTAGTTTGCAGGAAAACATGATGGTCATGGTACTGTTTTCCCACGAACTGTTTAAAATGAAAGCTTGTGGAACTGCTGCGCAACAATGTAATTTGTGTTCTTTTTTTATTTAAGGATTTACAGTGAAACAAAAATCAAAATGGCCACCTCCACCGCCCCTTTCAAAGAATGTGTTGAATTTGCAGGCAGTAAACCTGAAAAAGCCTTCATAGTAACGGGGCTGGCCTTCCGACATCCTGCCCGTCCTGTTTTCTGGGGAGTTTTATCTGCAAAGAGAACCCAATCAAAACCAATCCAGGAGGTTGCACTTCTTTGCCAATTTCACCAACGTACCCATGTACCGCTTCTGGTCACAAATTTATGCTCCTTCCCAACCCCTATCCCAGCCAGCATCATATGTCTGCTCCTTTTTTTGTTGCACTTCTACCTCTGACTACTCCCGTCCCATATATCCTACCAGTGGTAGAGCCAGGGGTGGGAGGCAGCCCCCACAGGATCCTCCCTGGTGCCTAGTGTGCCCCCAGCCTCCCGCTGGCACCCTATTTTCCACCCCCAGCACCAAATGCTGCCTCCGCTACTGTCTCCTCCTACTCTGCTGATGCCAATCCATCTTCTCCCTCAGTGCGCCCATAACCATACTGCAATAGGCATAATGTGGGCAGCCGGACAGTCACACACCCGAGCTACCTAACTGTTCACAGATGCTCCCATCCTCACCGACCACACATAAAGCACGTACGTATCCCTTAAAAGTCCCTACTCTTGTTTGTCTTACAAATTGAACTGCACGGTCAAGCGTTCTGAAGACAACATCCATTTTATGGAGAGGTTGCATCGGCAAAATTATAGAATACAGGTGTAACTTTCAAATGTGCAGCTGCCTTTCCAAAAATCACAGGAAATGCGCGTTCTTTGGCATGTTGCCCTTCTTTCAAGCATGTTACCATCCCGAAGGACCAACAAAGTCCATTTTGTCTGACTGATGCCTGTGGCACTATTTTTCCTAAGAGGCATTCATCATTAATTGAAGCATCTCTCCTGTGAGGGCTGCTTTTCAATCAGGAGAGCTCAAGAAGGATTATAGAAATGTAACACTATACATTTAGGGTCCAATTCACCAAGAAGTTACTATGACTCACTCTGAGTTACCCCAGAGATGCTAGGAGCAAGTCAGGACTAACTGCTTTGTGAAGGAAATAGCCCTCTCAAGGAGTAACAGTTACTCATAGTAATTTCTATGTCAATCAGCCCCTTAGTAGATACTTACTCCTTTAATTAAGAGTGCCTGCCACAATATTTAGATTTGGCTGCCATATTTTCTTTTTCTTACTGCAAAATGTATATATTTATTTCCATTTTACAAATGGTAAGATTCATGAGAAGAACATGCCAGCATAATTATTAGGGACAATGAGCCTTGTTATGTGATTGGTGGTAATTTGGTGGTAATTCTACCAAATTATCACCAAACTCGATTAACGTTACTGCTATTTGGTTCCGGTTCCATGGAGTTACCACCAGGTTACAAGCAATGGTAATTTCCCATTTTTGGAGTCCATGGGACTCAATGGAGATTTTGCGTAGATTTAACGTTAGCAGAATTACTGCATGGGAAATCCACCAATTTCTGGCAGGAAGGAGGAAGATTCTCCTCCAACGTTTTGCTGGAGGTAAATCTTCCACCCTACCGGGAAACTCGTAGTATGGTGGTGCGGTAATGTGGCAGTAACATAATCACTGCCACTGAATCGCCATTTTTACCTGCACCACTGCACCTGTAATGAGGTCCAGATTTCCTCTGGCAAATAAACCATCTTACGCATATCCGACTTCAACATATGACATTATTCACAGTCATAGAAATCTCTGAAGACCAGCTTGTGTAAGATAATGCAGACTGGAATGTCCTCTTACTGACTGTAACCAAATATGTATGTTCCAATTCCAGTACATCAGTAAACCATGAACCCATTCTATTCCCACTGACCTGGAATACTGGCTAAGTCTTTTCTGAACCTAGCTTGAAATTATGACCAGACCTTCTGATGGTTCTTCTCCTCTCTTCGTCTTTGAGAAATTCCCTTTCTATTATGGATATTGATAATAGATGCTACAACCATTCCCTCAGGGAGATGGGGGACTGCAACAAACTCAGCAGCATCCCTTTTGCCGCCATTGTTGCCATATGCAGGAAGCACTTTTGTGAGCCTTCTAGATCAGTCAGAATTGCCTCACCAGCCAGTATGAACATTGAAAAGTCATAGTCTGGCCTGTGGCCAGAAACCTTGTTTCTCCTCCCTCCCAAAGTTAGTGATATTGCTGTATTCCCACAGCTAATGTTCTAGGTTGCTGTGAATAAATCAACAGCCCCAGCAAGTATCAAACTCATATATAAGTGTCTCCTATGCATTCTCTCCCGCATTCTACATGGCTAAACTCTAACACCCCAGTCCATGGGCATCTGCTGAAAATGTTTTCAACGGTTGGACCACATGTAAGACTTCATGCCTTCTTCTAGTGCTCTTGATCGTTCTTCCAGTAGCCTGACATCCACGGTTTGCCACGACTGTAACAATCAACACACTGCTGACACTGAGTGAGGTTTAGCGCATAATTCCAGGATCTTAGACAGTAGAGTGGTCCCCTCCTCCTTTCAAAAAACTGGAGGTGACTCCAAAAATCATTGGATTTATCCCGCAGTAATGCCACTGCCGGTCAATCCACTAAAAGTTATAATTTGGCCGTGTGGGAAATGGCACTAATTCCATTACTGCTGAATAAAAGTGGCAGTAATGGAATTACCGCCACTTTTTTCCCACACCGCAAAACCTTTCATTAGGCCCAATTTCTTCACATTCATGCGCTTTGTTACTGGCAGCAATATCTGTCCAAGAAGGGGAGCTCCCGCCCCCTGCACACTTCCCAGTGGCCTATCAATACGTAATTAAGAATGTTATCAGATTTGGTTACAATAACAAGTTTACGTCGAATAACACTTAGAAAATAGAGTTCAAACAATATATACTCTGTAGCAGTTGCAATTCAAAAATATATGCATTTATTTGTGTGGCCCAACACGTTTCATGTTACAAATTCTTCATCAGGGTTCTTCTGTAATTCACAATTCTATAAACAATCAAAAAGAGAATTACGTAATGTAGATTATCTTCATAATCCATGATAATATACATGACACAAATTGGTTTTCTCAATTTTAGAATATTAATAATTACCTTGTATATCTCATGTTCCAGCACATGATAGAGTCCCAACATATTGTAAGTGGTTTCAACCCAGCACTCCAACTAAGTCAATGCCTAGCGTGAGATGCACAGCTGGGACCCTTAATTATACATTTTTATGTCAAAAGTTTTTTATTTCTGAACGATGTACCCTTATATCACGCCCCTCTCTTTGAATGCCCCTGGTCTCACTGAACCAAGAAGAAGGTTGTTTTCCAAAGTGATAAGATTTATTTGAAGGATTGAACAATATATATATCACACTATTATGAATTATGAACAATATCTGGATATCACACTATTAATATTTATATATTGATCAGCGTTGGGTGGTATTACAATAATCAACAATCTCTTTAATCAATAGGAGTATGGATGAAAAGAATAATGTTGCATAGAATAAACTTTGTGTGGGTTCAATGAAATGCAACAATATGAGATTAATGCAGCACAGAAATAAAACTTGATATGAATTCAATCAAATGCAATGTAATCACTCTTTCCCCCTGATACTACTTAATCCCCCCTAATATGCAGTATGAACAGATGGAATGAAGAACACAGGTTTCAGGAATATACAATCAACAAATGCAGTTTCAATCCCAGTTCCCCCAGCAAACTTAGAGAGAAACAACATTAATTTTAAAACAGGTCAAATGCTTTTGAATATGGCTTGTAATAAATGGGAAAAATGCTGGAAATTGATTTAATTCGGTAAATGGATTCAGAACTAATGGGAGCTGCTTTGGATAGCTTCAGGTAAACACTAGCAATGATGGTTGAATGGCTGGTAGATAGGAAACTGAATTCAGAGGTTGAATGCAAAGAATAGCCGTTTTATATTGGATGAAATTGAGCCAAATGCAGAATCGCAGCAAACTTTTCAGCGCGCGAGAAATGCGATTTTGTTCCTAGCATGTACGGTTCAAGAGTTACAGAGGTTTTAGTAAAGGTTGATTTTTCAGAAATAGAGTCAAGATTGCAAATGAAAGATGCGCTTTTGAAGATTTACAAACAAGGATTTCTTATCACTAAGAGAGGCTATGAAGATGCGAGATACCAATGGTACAGCCACCAGTCCAGAGGCACCTATGTCTGATCTTTGTCCGCTGCAACACTTGCCTTTCTTCAGAAAATATATATTAGCGCAAAGATGATTTATCACAACAATTATCACTGGATTATATGGATGAAAGAAGGATTCAGGACAGACAAAAGAGATTCCACAATGCAGACTGGATATGTTGGAATAGGTAGGATTAGATTACTTAAAGATAAGAGATTGGCTATGGACAGTTCTATGCTAAATACTCACAACTATGGTTCTGGAATATGCCCGTTAGGGATCTGATCAAGGGTTTGGACTGGAATCTGCTCGCCATCGGACAGGATTCAGGCGCTTGGTTCTGCACTCAGCAAGGCACTCTGGTATCTGCATGGCTTCTTGGACTGGATCTGTCGGGTTGGTTCTGGATTACAGCTCTGCTCTACTGGTTCGGATCTCTGGGTTCTAGCAAGAGTTCTTGACAAGAAGCAGAAAAACAGCACAGCCCGGCTGTTGAATTGGTTGTGCCGCTTGGAAGTTTGGGGTTAAAATCAGGTTGGAAGATTTTAAAGGCCAGCTGAGAAGGATTCAGCCTTGGATTGGACCTTCTGCTTGCAGAGTTCTGGAGTCTTGATCTGGGTTCTGGAGTCTTGATCTGGGTTCTTCCTGCAGAGCGCTTCGCCAGTAAATCAGTTGATGAGTGAATTTGTGTGGGTCTATAGGTCCTCAACAGTCCCTATTTATGTATTTTCCAAAGGGGTGGGTAGGCTGATTATGCTAAGCCCAACCCTCTAGGAATCCTATAGGTAAGAGAATTTCCTCTCCCCTGATTTGAGAAGGAAACAGTGTGTCATAATGTGTCATAGTGATGTTGCCCTTTACAATCCAGGGAGAGACCTCCCCTTTGTTCCTATACAGAAAATCTGTTTTTCATATAAAACTATTTCCAATATCATCAACTTGCTAATAATGCATGTTTACATTACAGATTAAATAAGGCACGTATCCGTCAAAGTCTCATCTTCCTAAGAGTTTGGGTTCACAAATGACTTTTTTTGCGCTTTTGATTGGTTACCCATTGTCAGATCTGTACAGACTTTTCCAGATACATGCACATAACATCTGGGAATCCTCCTGTGAAGTTTCATATTTTTAACATTATCACAACTGCTACAAAGTCAACATTTTCGTGGTTCAGTCTCTGAATATTGCACACATTCCAGAGTAGTTTTAAAATGTGACCAACCTTTTCATTTTAACAACACTATATTTACAGATTTTTACCAATTTTATTAAGTTTTATATGAGTCTTTTTTCAAAAAGATATTTTCTGTGCAGTCCCAGGCTTCTTCCTGGAGGGGCCAGTTCTTCAGCAGAGGGCAGGGGGGAAGATTCCTTTGTTTGGGGAGAAATTGTGGAATGTCTTTGAATCTCAGTGTGGCTGGCTTTAACTTACTTTTAAAACAATGTTTAAAAATAGTCTTTCTCTAAAATACAATTTACATTTTTACAAATATAGCCACAAATCTCTTACTTCCAGCCTTTCTTAACACATAGAGATTGAATTGTCACCCTTTATTGCTTTTGATGGGAAATCTCTTCTTTTCCATACTTTGGTTTTAAGGCACAAGTTTAAATGACAGTATAAGTAAATAGCAGTTTCTGACACAGGGGAGCGGCGGTACTAGGCCCATTTTTAACATATTTTTCCAAGCAAGCATATTTGAATGTGGATTTTCTTCTAATAAAATATGTTTCTGCTGACATTGTGCTTAGGTGAATTCCTTAAATAAAGTGATGTTTAACACCCAAAAAGGATGTTGGATCTTTTGTGAGGTTTGAAAAACATGATTTTTGCACTTTCCACAGCCAAGGAAACAGATTTTTAAAGCAGTTTTGGGTTTTCCTTTGCAATGCAGCACTGCTTTTTCAAGTAGTTTCATTTCCTCTCTGGGGCAGCCAAATGATAGGTTTTGGCAGTGGTCTCCTGTGTTGCCACTGACATAGGCAAAATGGATTGGCAGCCTATTTTTCAGGTTTTCCTGCGCACTTTTAGAGTTTTTTAGCGCAAAGATCTTTTTGGCGGCCATCCTGTTGTTTCTGATGCAGGCAGCGCACAGTGTTGTTGCAGGTTATAGACTAGTGGGTTAAAGCATCCCACAAGCCCCCCTCTTGCGATTTGGTGTTGATTGTCCATCAATGGGAAGTCGCAAGACTGGGATGTCAGTCTCTTTTCTTTGGGTTCCAAAATGGCAAAGTTCCTCATCTTTTCTTCCATCAGGGGTGGATCGACCAGTTCTCCTCGCCCAGTCCTGATGTGAGTATTGAGTGATACTCCGGACCCCTTGGATCTTTCTCCCGGTCCCTGGGTAGTCCTCCTTGTTCTTAGTTTCCATGGTTTTCAATCCTAGGATGACAAAGCAAAAGCATATTTGTAGACATTTCCCCACCACTATTAATGTAGTGGGGCGGACACATACATTTTGATCAATCAGGACATATTTTTCTATTTTAAGTTCTGGACTATATATGGAATATTTTATCGTTGGATTATAGGGAGCTGGAGTGACCCCCTCTGGGATTCAAGAAGACTCCTCCAGTTGCTGCAGAGTGTGTCTAGGATGGAAACACTTTAGTTGGTTAATATGGACCCACTTATCTTCCCCCTCTGCCAAACTGCCTTTGGGGATGCCGATTTTGTAGGCGACTGGTGGGATTTTGTCTACAATTTCAAAAGGACCCCTCCAGGAAGGCAAACATTTTCGCTGTTTGGCCTGGTTCCTTTGGAAATTGTATAAGTAGACCCGGTCTCCTATGTTGTATTCTTTTCTGGTAGTCTTTAAGTCATAGTGGGTCTCCATGCTGTCTGCAGATCTTTCTAGATTTCACAAAGCATAGGCAAAAGCATGTTGAAGGTGTTTTCTTAGATTTTCAACATACTCATGAGTTGTGGAGGCATTGATCAATGTCTGCTCTTGGGTTCTGTAGAGCAGATGCTGGGGAAGCACCATCCTGCGTCCAGTCATCAGCTGAAACAGTGACATTTTAGTTGCAGATGAAGGGGTAGATCTGATGGCCATTAGGACAAGAGGTAATCGGATATCCCAACTTGGCCGAGAATCTGACACAAACTTTTTTAATATGCTCACAATTGTTTTGTTGTATCTCTCTACTGCAGCACTAGAGGCCTCCGGTAAGCAATATGTAGCTTCCTTTTTACCCCAAGTGTCTCCCACATCTTCGTCATTACTTCGCTGGTGAAATGGCTATCTCAGTCTGACTCGATCCTTTGGGGTAGTAAAAAACGCGAAAAGATGTGGTTGATCATCAGGGCAGCTGCTGTTTCTGCCTTGCAGTTTGGGGCCGGGAGACATTCCACCCATTTAGTAAACAAGCATGTCACGGTCAACATGTACTTGTTTCCCCTAGAGGAGCGAATCATGGGCCCGATATAGTCGACTTGTAAATCTGACCAAGGCAGTGTCATCTCCCTCATTTGGAGAGGCGCACGGTGTGTGAGGGATGTTGGCTGAAATTGTGCACACACAAGACACCCCTTCAGGTATTGGTCGAGGTCCTGCTCCATGTGTGGCCAGTATGCAACCTCTCTTAAGATTTCAAGTGTTGTATGAAACCCCCTATGACCGGCTGTGGCCGCATGATGGGCGTGACTTAACATCAGCCTTTGGAATAAGGTAGGGATCTCCTTACCAACAAACCATCTTGGATTCGGAATATTTTTGGACATTTCATCAACACTCTGAGGTCCTCTTTCACAGTGTAATCAGGATCCGTCAAGGGAAAGTTCTCAGGGTCCTCAATGTGTTGATAAAACTTAACAATTATTGGATCCCTTTTTTGAGCCGTAGTCAAATCAGCATCTGGGGTCTCCTTACTCCATTGTGCAGTTGAGAGTTCATTATGAGCATTTGTCTGCGACCTAGTGATAGCAGTGACCTGGATCTCCCCCCAACAGGGACTCGATCTCAAGTAGATCTCCTTGGATGGCTGCGGTTTCGGCCAGATGATCAGCTAAGTCATTTCCAGTTTTGTCTGGTCCCTCTACTTTAGAATGACCCTTGATCTTTTTCCAGTAGATGGTCATCCCATTCGAGGTGACCAGATCATCAATATTTTGAATTAGATTCCCATGTTTCAAGGGTTTATTGTTAGCACATAGCATGCCTCTGGTTTTCTAGTTAACCAGGTGCTCCACGAACCCAATGACCAGTTTGTGGAGTTGATATTAGAGACCAGTGAGGATGGCTTGATGCACAGCCATCAACTCTGCCACTTGACTACTTCTGGGACCAATCTTGTACCCAGCGGAGGGTTCTGGGGTCTCATTCACCCATGCATTCCCTACGCCGGCCACAAGTTCTTTTTCCCCGTTGTTGTCAACATGGTAAGAGCATCCATCCACATAGGCAGTGGGCATTCCCTCACACTTGTCTTCCTCAAAGACTTTGTGTGGGGAATTGAGGTATGCCTCCATGTTGTCCTTGATTTTTAGACTCTCGTCCTCCAGACAGTTTTCTCTGGCACAATCATGCAAGTCAGCCAGACCTTGCGCGAGGGGACTCTTCTTGTTTTGGCCATATCTGACCTCCAAAGGAAAGCCTTGCATTGACAGAATCCAGGAAGTAATTCGGGAATTACTTACATTTCCGGCCCGGATTCTGTCACTTTGGAGATATTGCAGAGGCTGGTGTGGAGTCTCCACTATGATGTGTTCCTCCTGGATAAACGGGCGGTAATTCTTCAATGCCCACACCTTAGCCAGGAGTGCCTTCTCACAATCGTTGAATTTTTCCTCCACAGAGGATACATTTTTACTTGCATAGGCGATTACATTATTGACCTTGACATGCTTTTGATATAATACTGCAGTCAAGCATGTATTAGAGAACCCTGTGTCCAAGAAGAACTCCTTGTTTCTGACAGGGTAAGCTAGGCAAGGCGCTTGTGAGACGCTTCTTTTGAGTTGTCTTACTGCCTCGGCTTGTTCTGGACCCCACTCCCACTTGACCCCCTCCTTCAAAAGGTGAATCAGGGGTCTTGTGATCTCTGCATAGCCCTCAATGAACTTTCTACTGTAATTAGTCAGTCCAAGGAGGCTCCTTAGTTCGTGCAGAGTTGTGGGGTCTTTCAATTTCTGGAGTGCTTCCACTTTCTTTTCCTGGGGACAGAGACCCTGAGGAGTAATCTCATGCCCCAAAAAATGTACACGGGTTCTACACCACTGTGCCTTTTGAAAGGAAAGTTTTGCTCCAGCAGCCCTCAACTGTGTCAGAACATAACAGATCTCCGCTATGTGTTCCTCCACAGTTGAGCTTTTAATAAGGACATCATCTACATAAGCCAGGTTACCCCTTTCACTCAGGTCGGGCATGGCCTTTTGAAGAAAAATGTTGATTTCATTGCCGGAGTTGATGTATCCGAAGGGAATCCGGGTCCATGTGTACTGCTGCCCCCAAAGGTAAAGGCCAGCCTGTATTGTTCCTCCCTACTGACAGGTACAGTCCAGTACCCATTGGTCAGGTCTATTGCAATGAATACCTGTGACCCCTGGATCTGGGCCAGCCCTTGGTCAATGTAGGGGAGAGGCCATCGGAAAGTATGGACACGTTTGTTTAGCTCCCTAAGGTCGGTGCAGAGTCTCCAGTGGCCTTTTGGCTTCAAAATCATCAGCACCGGATTATTGAAGGTGCTGTGGACTGGACGGATTATCCCACAGAACTCAAGGTTCTTCATTATTTCAGTAAGGAAAACACTGCAGTCATGCCAGGGTCAGTGGGAATTGTTGTTGTGTGGATGTCGGTGCGACCACAGTCATATGAGTCCACTGCAAAGAGATCTTGAAAATCCAAGAAAACTTGTTTCAATTTTTGCTTTTGATCCAGAGTCTCATAGGCATCAGCTAGGTTGACTCTCTCTTCAACCATCTGCCTGAAGCCTGGAAAGACTTCTGGTTTTGCTATCTCAGCGGCCTCCTCCAGCTGGGTGGAGAAGTCCCTGGTCACAGTGCTGATTTGGACTGGTGGCTTCAGGTGGGGAAGGAAGCCCTCATGGACCTGGAAAATCACCTCATCCCTCCTCAAGTCACAGGTCACATCTTCCTTACCACAAGGGCAGGAAGTGTACACCAGGAGGTTCCCCCCATGCCGGGTAAAGATCCTGTCTGGTGTTGTGTTGTCATCACTGTCACTGTCAAAACAGTCCTTGGGGATTGGTCCTAACAGTTCATTACCTAAATCTATGGAAAAATGTTGGTTATCAACCGTCATTCCAATAATGGTGTAAGCGGCTAGAGTGATACTCTTTAAGTTGTTGTTATCCACCTCTATTGGAATGGTGTCATGTTCTATATTGACTAGTGGTGTTGGGTTTACCCCCAACCCTTGCTGTTGGAGAGAAGCATTTAGATTAATATAGGCATCAGGGTTTTTCAATTTCTGTCCTCTTTTAACTTTCACTTCCAGGGGGAATTGTCGAGTCCTTTCTGGGATGGTGACTTCCTCTCCAATCTGAATTTAAACTGCATAAGGCAGCAGTTGAGCTGCCCTAAATGCTTTCTCTGGGTCATCAAAGCCCATGGGATTATCCGCTAATCGAGACCAAGCTTTGAAGTTTATTAGGTCCAAACTAATGGCAAAGCAATTAAGAATGTCACTGACTAAGTAAAAGGTGGCAGGGACGACTGCACGACCCAACAATTATGGACTATGCTCTTGTTGCCTATGGAGATTTTGAGCATACACCTGATTGGCAGGAGATGTTTGGAATTGGGCTTTTCCAGATCCATTTCCCATTTGTCTATCAGTCTAAATGTGGGAATGGCTGGATCTTTTGGGAGTTGGCAGAACATGGCTTCGCTGATTAAGCTCTTACCGTTGTTCACACACACTCGAGTGAGATAAGAGTCCTTCCCTTCATTTAACTGAACAGGGATGAACAACTGCTCTTCAATTTGCTGAATATCAGCCAGGCTCTGAGCTGATTTCTCATCTTTCTGGACTATAGGAGTGGGAATGTCTGATTGTGGATTGGTAAAGAATTTCACAGTATTTCCTTCCAGTGTGGAATGCCACCTTAAACTGGAAGGAAGGTTGATTTTCAGAAATAGAGAGGACCCCCCATCACCAGTTTGTTTTCCTACTGCTATTACTGTCACGTCTGGGATTTGGTTGTTCTGGAAGTGAAATTCTACTTTGTCAGATTTTTGTTCAGGCATTTGGCAGGTGCCGTTTCTACTAACATGGTTGACACTCTGTTTCAATTTTATTGGTCGGACAGTCTGGGTCGAGAGGACCTTGTTTACACAATCTATTAGGCGTGACAACCTTCTCAGGAGGTCATTCCCTAGTAAACAAGGGGTCCCCTCTGGAGTCACAACTATGACCGGGTGCTTCACCTTGTGTCGCCCAATTTTAAAATCCAAATCCGCAGTCCCCTCGACGGGAATTTCCTTCCCGTCAAAGTTCTGAAGTTGTCCACGAAGAGGGGTGAGAGGAATTTGGTAATTCTCCCCCCTTCCTGAATTCAGTTTATCAAAGGCCTTTTTGGACAGAAGGATAGCTTGGGATCCAGTGTCCACCAGTGCCAAAATTGTACCCTGCCCCTGTATTTGTAGCGGGGCATAGAATCTTCCCTCCTTCTCCGCAAGGGAGCACAGATAATGTACATTTTTGGACAACTGGTGGGTTACTTTTTTAGTTTTGGACACTGATAAGGAGTTGATTCGGGCAGAATTCTGTGGAGAGTCTTGGGAATCTACAAAGAAAAGGTGACAACTAGATATGGGAGAACAAAGGGGGGTCTGGGAATCTCTCTACCAGCACGAACACAGCCCAATGACCTGTTCTTGGGTGAATAACCCCTGGGAGAGACTCTACCAAGTCTTTAGGAAAGGGACAGTGAGCTAAAGACTTGGTAGAGTATCTCCCAGGGGTTATTCACCCAAGAACAGGTCATTGGGCTGTGTTCGTGCTGGTAGAAAGATTCCCAGACCCCTCTTTGTTTTGCATAAATTAACTTTGGGTTTCACCCTAAGTTAACAGGGCGATCCAGACGTGGACCCCTTGCTCACTGTTCTTAGAGAGGCAACAGTTTCACCTCACTGATGATGCCCAGCAAGGCTGAAACATGTGTATGGGGATACTGATGGTACTCTTGTTCGGAGGAGAA
This sequence comes from Ambystoma mexicanum, assembly GCF_040938575.1. Taxonomy (NCBI): domain Eukaryota; kingdom Metazoa; phylum Chordata; class Amphibia; order Caudata; family Ambystomatidae; genus Ambystoma; species Ambystoma mexicanum. The sequence goes on along the minus strand of NC_090939.1, from coordinate 866,859,244 downwards.
TTGCCTAGCATTTCGGCGCTGGACTGCCCCTGGGCAGGACAAAGGCTGATATGCGGGGAAATTTCTTCTCTGTGAAAGGGACAGTGAGCTAAAGACTTGGTAGAGTCTTTCCCAGGGGTTATTCACCCAAGAACAGGTCATTGGGCTGTGTTCGTGCTGGTAGAAAGATTCCCAGACCCCTCTTTGTTTTGCATAAATTAACTTTGGGTTTCACCCTAAGTTAACAGGGCGATCCAGACGTGGACCCCTTGCTCACTGTTCTTAGAGAGGCAACAGTTTCACCTCACTGATGATGCCCAACAAGGCTGAAACATGTGTATGGGGATACTGATGGTACTCTTGTTCGGAGGAGAATTGCCTAGCATTTCGGCGCTGGACTGCCCCTGGGCAGGACAAAGGCTGATATGCAGGGAAATTTCTTCTCTGTGAAAGGGACAGTGAGCTAAAGACTTGGTAGAGTCTCTCCCAGGGGTTATTCACCCAAGAACAGGTCATTGGGCTGTGTTCGTGCTGGTAGAAAGATTCCCAGACCCCTCTTTGTTTTAGATATGGGAGAAGTTTTGGGTTCCCCTGGTTCCAGTTCTGGGCCGCCACCCCCTTTTTGGATGCAGTCACCAGGATGGGTTTGAACCAGGGGATTTTCATGTTATTGGTTCTGGGATTGGATGATGGGTGGCGCGAGCTCAGTCCCCACATCTACCCAGTTTGGATTTGAATCCTTTGGGACCCATATTTCTTTGGGAGGAGTTCCCCCATCTCTGAAGGAGAAGATCCTTTTCCCAGGATCCTCTGAGGATCCCTCTCCTTCATATTGGAAGATCTGTACCTCCTCCACAAAATGGGTCTGCTTGGGTTCTTTGTTTCTCCTACCCCCCCTCTGCTCCTTGGGTGGCAGACTTTCAGAGGAAGGAGATTTTGGTTCCGGTTCCTGGGTTTCCAGGGACTTTTTACAAGTGGGGAAGGAAGCTTCCTCCACGGCTTTACACCCCCTTCCTCTTGCGCCTCCTCCCTGGTAACCGGTGGGTTGTTGGGGTTCTGCCCCCGTCATTGCTCTGCAGCACCAGGTCCGGAGTTTGGGGAATTCTGCGCCGGCATGTTCATCTGAGGGTTCTGTTGAGCCCTCAGCATGCGACCCAGATACTGTGCCATGTTTTGGACCTGGAGCTCTAGCTGTGACACCCACGCAGGCTGATACGTGGTTCTCATTTCTCCCCTGGGCTGATCCCGGGAAGGGTAGCTATCCCTTCTCTGATAATACCCTGGGTTGGGAAAATGTGGGTACCCCTCCACCCTTGGCCTCCCCTCTCCCAGATTAGGTTGTCTGGGCTCAGGAAAGTTGGGAAGAAGGATGGATTGTTCTGGGGTTGAAAGTTTTTTGGGTACCTGGGGAAAAAGTTCTGTCCAGGATTTGGGGAATTTCTGCCCTCCTGGGAGAAGTGAAGAGGGAAGTTTCCTGGGTTAGCTGGTGTTTGGGTGGATCCCCTCCCTTGGGCTGGAGGAGTCCACACATAACCCGGGATGGGTCGGGTCCCCTTGTATCAGAGACTTATGTAGTCAGGGGAGTGAGGGATCCCATTTGTGGGACTACCTCCTTGGCTCGCTTTCTGTGACTGGCCCGAGGGCCTTCTGGGCTTGGGATTGCTCTGATTTTGTGCAGGTGGGTTTTTAGGTCCCCCATCTCCAAATCTAAAATGGGGGCAACCTTCACATCTGCCACCTTAGCAGCAGCAGGGGTGTTGGTTGTTTTTGGGCTTTTAGCATTATTCTTATTCTCTATGGGCTTTTGCACCTCATAAATTTGGATGGCCTGTTCAATGACCCAGTCCAGTGATCTTTTCTCATGAAAATCTCTCACTAGCTGGGTCATGATGTACTTTGGTAGAGCGTGGAATAAAGTATTGACAAATACTTTGCTGTCCGTGCGCACCCTTCTGGTGGTCTGCGCAAAGGCACGCTTTATCTCCTGCACAAATTCTTGTGGGGCCTGATCCTCCCCACATTGTAAATTGTAGGCTGCCCTGCGAGCTTCCTGCGGATTTCTATATACAGAACAATGCTTCAAGATGGCCGCCCTATAGGTGGACCATCTAGAATGATTTTGGTCCTCCAGCCCCGCAAAGAAGCTGGAGTATTCTGGTGAGAAGGTCCATTTCACATACTGAATACAGCTATTGCTGTCTTTCAAATGGAGAGTTTCCATCATCTGCTCAAAGAGCTCTAAGTGCTCCCAAACAAAGTACTTAGCGTTCTTATGATAAGGCGTGATGACGCTCCTTATCGCCTTGATTTGCTTTAAGGGGTCCTTAAGGCCCTTTTTGCCTTATTGGACTTCTTTGTTCGGCTGACCCTCGTCCATTCCTCCTCTGACTCAGAGGCACTGCGCCCAGAGGTGCCCATCTGGTCTTCTAGGTTCTCTGGGATTCTGCGAGCCTGGGAATGGCTGGCAGAATATGGGGACCTAGTCTCCTGTGTCCTGGGGCGCTCAGAGGAATCTTCTGATTCCTGCCTGCTCCCAGGATTTGATGGGTGCCCCCCCACCCACTGTCCTAGCTGGGCAGAGGTTTTTAGTCTGCCCTTAGTGGGCCTACTCTAATGAGGCTCCCCACTAAATGGGTACTTGGGTACCCATACCCAGATGCCCACCCATCCATTCCTGGTAGGTGCTGGTCTATGAGCCCCATACTTCTGATTGGATTGAATTCTGCCATCCCCGTGGCCCTGAGGTCATATGCGCCAGTGAACATAGGGGTGGCAGAGTCTAGGGATTGGGAGAGATGAAGGCCTCTGGTACTAGGGTTCCTGAGGTTATGCTCAGGTGTTTCCCTTTCCCAGCAAGCCTCATCTCTATCAGCCCCTGCTCCCTGTTGCCATGCAAGAACCTGAGCTTTCTGTTCCTCAATCAAGGCCTTACTAGTCTCTATCAATCTCTCTTGCATGGCTACCTGCCTGTGGAGCCTGTCATTGTTCTCACAGAGAGCCTCATTTTCTCTCTGTGCTTCCTGGGTTGTTTTGAGTACTGGGCCAGTCTTTGCTGCAGGAGGGATACCTCCTGAGTCCTGTCCATACTGGCCTGGTCCTTCCTTGCTAGAGCCTCTTCCACCCTCCTGGTGTGCTCTAACATTTTTTGGTGGTCTTTTTGGAGGTCACCCATTCCCTGAAGGGCCAGGTGATTTTCTTCTACTTTCTCCTTTAAATGACAGACTTCTTGGACTAAGGTGTCCCTTTCCTAAGTAAGAGCCTGCCTCTGTACCACCAGGTTGTCCCTCTGTCTTTGAAGCGCACCAGCTTTCTGGCGCTCTTCATCAAACTCTGCCTGGGTATCCAGGTCTTTCAAGATCAATGTATTGCTCTCCTCTTTCTCTCTGTCTAGTTAGCTTTGCAGGGTGGCTACCTGCTCTGTGCATGCCCTATTGAACTGTATCTGTTGCTCCAGCTTTTTCTGGCTCTTCAGTAGAGAGTCCAAACTTTCTTGGTACTCCTTCCGCAAGGCCAGAATTCTAGTATCCTGTTCTGCCTTTTCCTGCTGCAGGATACCCAGGTCCTCTTTTATCTTGATCATATACTGCCTACTTTGATTTTTTGACTGCTGGCTCCTCTGCAGCCTCTGCTCAGAAGAGTCCAGGTTAGTTTGGGCCTTTCCTAATGCCTGCAATTGCTTACTTGCCAGATCTTGGCCTTCAGCATATTTATCCTGTATGGCTCCAACAGATAAGTATAGACATGGCGCTATTTTGGCAATCTTATTTTGCTCATCCTTTGCCTTAGGGGCCATATATAGCTCACTCAGGGCCACATGTAGTGGACGCTGGACTTTCCATATATCTAACCCTGTTGCAGTGATCTGTTGTGTGATTGCCTGCAACCACACATTCTGATCCTGCTCTGTCCATTCACCTCTCACAAATAACTTATGCAAAAGGTGTTCTCTAGCCATATTGATCTCTACCAAAGTCGCCATTCTGGAAATATTGATTTCCTTCCTGATTTACAGACGTTTTCTTTTATTTTTGTAAAACAGACCGTTTCATTAGAGCGGTCCCTTTTAAGGGGTGCTTTTACAGTGTAACACAGCGTGGTAGCCCAACAGGATTTATGTTTCCTGTCAGTTAGCACACTGTATTAAGCTGTCACAAGTGGTATATCTAATCCAGAAATCCCGCTGCGAGCCCCCAATCTGTAAGTGGTTTCAACCCAGCACTCCAACTAAGTCAATGCCTAGCGTGAGATGCCCAGCTGGGACACTTAATTATATATTTTTATGTCAAAAGTTATTTTATTTCTGAACGATGTACCCTTATAACACGCCCCTTTCTTTGAATCCCCCCGGTCTCACTGAGCCAAGAAGATGGTTGTTTTGCAAAGTGAAAAGATTTATTTGAATGATTGAACAATATATATATCACACTATTATGAATTATGAACAATATCTGGATATCACACTATTAATATTTATACATTGATCAGCGTTGGGTGGTATTACAATAATCAACAATCTCTTTAATCAATAGGAGTATGGATGAAAAGAATAATGTAGCATAGAATAAACTTTGTGTGGATTCAATGAAATGCAATGATATGAGATTAATGCAGCACAGAAATAAAACGTGATATGAATTCAATCAAATGCAATGTAATCACTATTTCCCCCTGATACTACTCAATGCCCCCTAATATGCAGTATGAAGAGATGGAATGAAGAACACAGGTTTCAGGAATATACAATCAACAAATGCAGTTTCAATCCCAGTTCCCCCAGCAAGCTTAGAGAGAAACAGGAATGATTTTAAAACAGGTCAAATGCTTTTGAATGTGACTTGTAATAAATGGCAAAAATGCTGAAAATGGATTTAATTCGCTAAATGGATTCAGAACTAGTGGGAGCTGCTTTGGATAGCTTCAGTTAAACACCAGCAATGATGGTTGAATGGCTGGTAGATAGGAAACTAAATTCAGAGGTTGAATGCAAAGAATAGCCGTTTTATATTGGATGAAATTGAGCCAAATGCAGAATCACAGCAAACTTTTCAGCGCGCAAGAAATGCGTTTACAGACAAACTATAAAATGACATTTAAATTTCATTCCTAGCATGTACGGTTCAAGAGTTACAGAGGTTTTAGTAAAGGTTGTTTTTTCAGAAAAGAGTCAAGATTGCAAATGAAAGATGCACTTTTGAAGATTTACAAACAAGGATTTCTTAACGCTAAGAGAGGCTATGAAAATGTGAGATACCAATGGTACAGCCACCAGTCCAGAGGCACCTCTGTCTGGTCTTTGTCCGCTGCAACACTTGCCTTTCTTCAGAAAATATATATTAGCGCAAATATGATTTATCACTACAATTATCACATGATTATATGGATGAAAGAAGGATTCAGGACAGACAAAAGAGATTCGACAATGCAGTCTGGATATGTTGGAATGGGTTGGATTAGATTACTTAAAGATAAGAGATTGGCTATGGACAGTTCTATGCTAAATACTCACAACTATGTTTCCGGAATATGCCCCTTAGGTTCTCTAGGTCCTCAACAGTCCCTATTTATGTATTTTCCAAAGGGGTGGGTGGGCTGATTATACTAAGCCCAACCCTCTAGGAATCCGATAGGTCAGAGAATTTCCTCTCCCCTGAGTTGAGACGGAAACAGTGTGTCATAATGTGTCATAGTGATGCTGCCCTTTACAATCCAGGGAGAGACCTCCCCTTTGTTCCTATGCAGAAAATCTGTTTTTCATATAAAACATATTTCCAATATCACCAACTTGCTAATAATACATATTTACATTACAGATTAAATAAGGCACGTATCCATCACAGTCTCATCTTCCTAAGAGTTTCGGTTCACAAATGACGTTTTTTTGCGCTTTTGGTTGGTTACCCAGTGTCAGATCTGTACAGATTTTTCCAGATACATGCACATAACATCTGGGCATCCTCCTGGGAAGTTTCATATTTTTAACATTATCACAACTGCTACAAAGTCAACATTTTCGTGGTTCAGTCTCTGAATAACGCACAAATTCCAGAGTGGTTTTAAAACGTGACCAACCTTTTCATTTTAACAACACTATATTTACAGATTTTTACCAATTTTGTTCAGTTTTCTATGAGTCTTTTTTCAAAAAGATATTTCCTGTGCTCTCTGAATAAACAAAACTGTTTGTCTCCGCACCCAAGATTTTGGGCTGGGTCAGAGCAGTCCCAGGCTTCTTCCTGCCAACAGTTGTTTTCTGTCACATCCGAATTAGCATTTTCCTTTCAGTCAAGGGAGCCTTTTGTTTCTTGTCAGAGCAATAGGCCAAAGTTCCCTCCCATTTCCTTTCACACTTCCCTGCCAGTTCTTCAGCAGAGGGTAGGGGGGAAGATTCCTTTGTTTTGGGAGAAACTGTGGAATTTCTTTGAAGCTCAGTGTGGCTGGCTTTAACTTACTTTTGAAACAATGTTTAAAAATAGTCTTTCTCTAAAAATACAATTTACATTTTTACAAATATAGCCACAAATCTCTTACTTCCAGCCTTTCTTAACACATAGAGATTGAATTGTCACCCTATATTGCTTTTGATGGGAAATCTCTTCTTTTCCATACTTTGGTTTTAAGGCACACGTTTAAATGACAGTATGAGTAAATAGCAGTTTCTGACACAGGCGAGCGGCGGTACTATGCCAATTTTTTACATATTTTTCCAAGCAAGCATCTTTGAGTGTGGATTTTCTTCTAATAAAATATGTTTCTGCTGACATTGTGCTTAGGTGAATTCTTTAAATAAAGTGATGTTTAACCCCCAACAAGGATGTTGGATCTTTTCTGAGGTTTGAAAACCAGGATTTTTGCCCTTTCCACAGCCAAGGAAACTGATTTTTAAAGCAGTTTTGGGTTTTCCTTTGCAATGCAGCACTGCTTTTTCAAGTAGTTTCATTTCCTCTGTGGGCAACCAAATGATAGGTTTTGGCAGTGGTCTCCTGTGTTACCACTGACATAGGCAAAATGGATTGGCAGCCTATTTTTCAGGTTTTCCTGTGCACTTTGAGAGATTTTTAGCACAAAGAACTTTTCGGCGGCCATCCTGTTGTTTCTGATGCAGGCAGCGCACAGTGCTGTTGCAGGGCATGGACTAGTGGGTTAAAGCATCCCACAAGCTTTAGAATTGTACATTAATCCTGGTAATAAGTTATTATAAATTACTATTCATGCTATTGATGGTGCATGATTTCACCTGTATATACATCCCAGCCAAAAGATAGCTACAAATATCTATAGATAATTCACCTTGTAGGTTTTCCTCATTGTTCTGAATAATGTTGAAATACTGCTACCAGTAGTGGGAGTTCTTCCCTATGAAACCTGTAATGGTTGTGTCCTATCAAAAGTAGAGCAATTCCAGGGTATAACAAAATGGGGCGCAAATATCAATAAGGCATGCCTTTACACAGCCTATCTACTGTGTAGGGTTCAAAGGTAAGTCCAGCTCAATCATAACCTAGTCGATGGTAATTTTGGTATAACACCAACCCATGATCTAAAAAATATAAATAATGAATCAGTATTATGGTATAACATCTTTGAGTATATACTATTAAAAGTCCCAGTTATGGACTTCCTAAACAGCCGTGCATCCGAAAAATCCAACAATGAACTCACCTCCTAAATGAGATGGCTAAAGAACGTGATCACTATATGTTGAGTCCGTCTAGGGCAATCTCCGGCCAGTCATCCCATCCCCATTGTCCTTGTGCAGTGTCTACCAGACAACTCTAATGCAGCTGTCTGATATCCTGTGTCCAATCTAGAATCCCATTCCCTGCTGCAAGCATTGGATTCAGGGGGTTGCAGAATTGATTGTATAGGGCAGCAAATGTTAAACCTTCTTCTATCTAAACCTATAGATTGCAATAATAAATAACCCCTGAAATACCCTCTGTTGCCAGGGGCTGCACCAAAAAACAGCTCCTCAAAACTGTGGTTCGTATACCCAGATTATTACTGATACCTGGCTCAAGGAATCATTGACCCCTCCTTAGCTCATGCCCTGCCCTCCGATTATCGGATCCTCAATCTGGACAGGACCCCCCCTCAGGCTGGAGGTGGGATTGCTCTGATTCATCATTCTATTTTCCAACGTCAGGTCCTGCCCTTGGAGCATCGGGCTAATATGGAAGCTCTGCTACTTCATGTCGAAATCTCCCCTTCTAGCACTCTCCATTTCTAACTGATTTATCAGCCACCTGTCCCTGACCTGCTCTATTGTAATGCGTTGACACAACTGGTTGCGGACCTTAGGCTTCAGTTTGGAGTTCTGCTTGTTTTAGGGGATTTTAACTTCCACCTCAATAATCCTGCTGACTTACAGGCAACTCGCCTGATCTCAGACTTGTTCAGCTAGTGGCTGGTCCTACTCATCGACTGGGGAACATTCTTGATCTCATCTTTGCCTCTGTGACCATTGTTACGCTATCTGCTCCCCATGCCGGTTTTGTGGTCTGACCACATGATTCTTCCTTTCACTGTGGTCTCTCCCTCTGTCCTTTGCCCTTTGGTAATGCCCCGTCCTCCCAAGAGGCTCTGGGGTAAAGATGAACACGCTGATGTTGCATTGGCCATTAGTCTCCTTCAGCCAGTCGATGGCCTTTGCAATTTCCAGACTCTTGCCTCAACGTTGTCTGACGTTGTTGATTCCTTGACACCCCTGCAAGTCTCCAGACCTTGCATCTGCCCTTCTGAACCCTGGTTCTCTACTGACCTAGCAGTTATCCACCTGGGCTGAAGACAAACTGAGTGCAAGTGGCATTTGTTGTACTGCGCTCAATCTTGCCTCGCCCTTTGCCAGTCGACTGCTGTTTACCAGGTGGCGATTACGCAAGCTAAGTGCACATTTTTTGCCAACAAGGTTAGTGCCACTACAAATTCTTCTAAGGAGCTGTTTAGGGTAGTTCACTCTCTTTCCTCACCATCTTCTGAGCATGGTGTGGCTCCTTGTCACAGCCTCTGTTACTCGCTGTCTACTTTTTTTGATGAGAAGATTTCCACTATTCATCAGCAAATTCTGGCCTCTGCTAGTGCCTGCCAGTCAAGGTGAGCCCTAGTCTTCCTTGTGCTCCGGCTTTGGGCTGGTCCTCTTTTCCTGTTTTTTCAGAGTCTGTTGTTTCGTTGGCAGTGCTTGGTCTCAAATCCACTTCTCCGGCTGATCCTATCCCTCTTGCCATTCTGAAGGATATGTTCCCTGACATTTTGCATCTGCTCACCGCTGCGGTTAATAATTATTTTTCTTCTGCCCACATTGCTGTTCCTTTTAAGCACGTCCTCATTCTCCCTATTCTTAAGAAGGTGAACATTGATTCTTCGGTTTTTGCTAACTTTCGTCCAATTTCTCTTCTCTCCTTTCCCATGAAACTCTTGGAAACTCTGGTTACCCCACTTCTCTGCTCCTTTCTTGAGGAGTCTGGCTGTCTGGACCCTTTCCAGTACGGGTTTCGGCCCGGGCGTGAAACCGAGTCTGTTCTGGTGGCAGTGGTGAATCATTGATCAGGGTGACCGGAACTTATCCGCTGCCTTCGAGACAGTCGACCATGGTATTTTGCTGGAACAGTAGGCTGCGGCGGGGATTTCCGGATCAATCCTGGATTGGTTTGTGTCTTTTCTAACCGGTCATTCCCAGTCCCTCCCTCTTCCTCCATTTATTTCACTGGCTAAACCGCTCACTTGCGGGGTGCCTCAGGGTTCTGCTCTCTCTCCTCTTCTTTTCAATTTATATATTCAACCACTTGTCAAGCTGATTCACTCTTTTGGGGTTTGGTGTTTCTCAAATGCTGATGACACACAGATCCGGGTGAGACTAGACCTATCCCACCCTGCCTCAGAAGAATGTTGCCGCTCCTGCCCACTGGCTATCCATCTTTGGATGGGTCAAAACTGGTTTTGCCTTAATGGCGAAAAGAGAGAGGTTCTAGTCGTAGATCCATCTGCGGTTTCTGCAAGTTGGTCTATGGCATTCTGGCCATCTGAACTCGGTCCTCTGCCCATGCCCTCCTTGATGGTGAAGAGCTTGAGAGTTGAGCCCTCTGAGTATCTGTCTATACAGAGCCAGGCTAGTGCTGTCTGTCAGTCAGTTCACTTTAAACTCCGTATTCTTCGGAAAGTGCTTCCCTATCTTGCTTCTCATCTTCGTCCCTTGATTGTATCCTCTCTTACTGCTGGTTCTTTAGACCACTTTAATGCTCTTTATTAAACTCAGCCAGCATACTTTCTTCAGCAGCTGCAGGTGCTGCAAAACTCAGCAGACTGACTGGCATTGGGTGCCTCCTGGTTCTGCTCTATCACAGTGATTCTGGGAAAACTGCATTGGCTCCCAGTGGCAAACCATATTAAATTTAAGGCTTTGTGCGTGGTCCACCGTGCCTACTACGGGCAAGGGCCTGGCTTCTTGCAGCTGGAATTTGGCCCCTATTTTCCTACACGGAACGTCCGCTCAGTCTCATCCCTGAAAGTGACCGTTCCCCAGTTTAGACTGGCTCGTGCAGGCGGCCGTTCCTTCTCCGTGCCCGGTCGGCTGTCTCTATAAATGTGCCAAAGCGGTTGCCAGTCAAAGGATTGACAGTGAAAGGGTTGACAGGTCAAAGGATCGACACCAAAGGGTCGACAGGTCAAAGGATCGAATTATTATTATTTTTTTCACATATTTTTTTCTTTTTGGGGGGGTCGCCCTCCAACCCCCTTTTTTTGCTAAAAAACACCTTTTTTCCCTAAACGAAAACCTAAAAAAAATATATATAATCAAAAAAAAATCGATCCTTTGACCTGTCGACCCTTTGGTGTCGATCCTTTGACCTGTCGACCCTTTAGATTCGATCCTTTGACTAGACATCTGCCAAAGCCCCTGCTGATTAAGGGTTGCATCACTGCGTTTGTGAAGTTCTAAACTGGGCACTGCCAGTGATCTCTCTGGGCTGTGGATATTCAAGTCTGTCCTTGCAGCTGTTTGCGCAGGTATAATTTACACATCTGACGAGAGTCATGCACGGACAAAATATTAATCTTTGTCATATGTTTGCTGAAGGTGCAAACATATGAGATTTACGAACAAAAACTGTCACTGGCATCTCATGAGGCCTGGCTCCACAACACCATGTGTGAAGCAAGTGATGGGATTGCGGCAAAAAAAGTGTTACCCAATTCTTAAATCAATCCCTGCTCGCCCCTTGCACAATTGCACAAAGTACGGGATTCCGGTGGGTGCTTCTTTGCATTTCAAAGTGTATTCCACATTTTCAAATGGGGTGCTCTTTGAAATAAGAACAAAACAAATGCATTCTGATGGGGACAGGCTCAGGGAGGTTTGCAATGCATCAGAAAGTGGTTTGCGACCACACAAAGCATTTGTGTATCATGTCAGAATATGAGCTGCTCTTGCTTGAATTTCAGTCCTGTAAACATGTGTTTGCCCTTTCTTAATGGCCCATCACTATGTGGGTGCTAGGAGCCTGTCATACATTACTGTGTTGCCGACATGGCCCAGACATATTTGCGAAAAGGCGATCCTCTCATTAAAAAAAATTCTGCATGTGAAATGGAGCTATTTTTAGATCCCAGTTTTTGAGAATCAGGCCCATTTTCTGTTTCAGCAAACCTCCACCCCTGCACTAAAAACATACAAATGTTTTGTTTTGCAAAGCAGAGGGCACGTGGTCAATCACTTTCCTCAGCTGGCTCCCTCCTTTGGAACAGCCTCCCCCTGCCTCTGTGCCTTGAGCAGGACTTCCTTAAATTTCTTTACCTCCTCCTTCCCTTCTTCTCTCCTCTGCTACTCCCACAGGTGCTGTGATTGGTGTCCAGGGCCCTTATGGATCATTGGGGCCCCTGACTTCCCACACCCAATCGGGCCAGCTCCTGTCTTCCCTCAGAACTTGTATTGGCACACCCTCCGCCCCTGAGCTTTGCACTTACTCCTAACGTGGCCCCTGGCTGTGTAGCACTTCAACAACCCATGTGCTTCCTCTGTGGCTCACCCATGAGACCGTACTCCCCAGCACTTACGCCCTCAGCCCTCTTCCCTGCTGCACTTGCACATTCAGAATAGTTGGTCCGTCCTTCCTTCCCTATCCCTCCACGGCTCTCATTAAATATTGTGTGCTGTGATGTATTTTACTCCCTTGTTCACTCCTCTCACGATGTGGGTGCTTTGAAACGGTATTTTACTTGCTGTATAAGCACCTAACAAGCAAACAATAAACAAAAATAAACGAACAAATCTGTTTATACAGTGCATTTCCTGACGTATTCCTAAAAAAAGAATGAACCAGAGAGCATGCAAGTCAGCAAGTGATTAATGGGGCAAACATCTGAATGCGTTTGCAGATTATTCAAATTTCCTGTTCGATGGCGGGCTGGCACGGTAGCTTAAGAATTGCAGATATCTGCATGCCAAATGCAGATCTGAAATGTGACTCCTGGCAGCGCAGAGTCAGACTTTCCTCCTTTTAAAAATTGGGAAAACGAAATACCTTGGAGCTGGGTAACAGTATGTCTCATCATTTAGACAGGAACATATAATCTTATTGCACTATATAAGATGGTCAAATATGTTTAATTAGTGTACAGGCCCGTATACACGGGCCAAAGTGCAGGTTTTTTATTGACACAGTAGGACAACTTTGTATCCTAAACCAAGGCTCCCTCTAGCTGTGACAACAGGCAAAGCTATGACTGCATCGGACAAACATGCAGGGACAAACATACATCTGGCCTTTTATTATATTATTAGATTAGATAGATAGGAGCAATAATCAATAGTCAAACACAGTCCTACAATGGCATTGAGCCTTTCTTTGTGTGAGGAGCAGGGGAAAGCGTTTACCATGAAATGATTGAATATAAAAAATCGAAAGGAGGATTTACAAAATTGTATTTTTTTTCTTATAATATGGGGGGAGCCCTGCCCACTTGCCCCCCTTGCCCCTATCTTAACTAATACCCTTGCCCCACCACAGACATATATTTTAATAAAAAACGACCGACCCCACATTTTGAAAAGAATAGGTATAACAATGTGTTCATTTCTCCCTCGTATTCGATCATTTATAGGATACTGGGGAAAGTTGCTTCTGCATAAGCTAGTGAAGATTATTTTCCTTCTGGAGTAAGGTAAAATGCGTGCAGAAAAGGTTTATGCTCGCATTACTAAGTTCTCCATGTTTTTCATTGATCAGTGTCAGCGCATCTACAGCCATGATGACCGTCACTAAGGGCACCGACGGTGGAGTCCTTAATTGCTCCTCCCTTTGTGGACCTCTGGCAATGTCCATAGGAACCTCACTGCCTCTTCTCAATGTAGGTCACCTCTGATATGGTACGTTGGGGCTACAATCACCAGGCTCGTTTTCCATAATGCACCTTTGGTATAAACAAATTGTGATAGAAGTGCAAAAAGTGGAGCAGATAGGATCTAGGGTCTTTGCGAGGGTATAGACTTGGATAACTCTTTAAATGCCTCAATGCACGCCATGTTGGCTTTATCCCTGCTTTTGAAGATCTGAATTTGTTTGTGCTCACTTATCAGCATGGTTGACCTATAGCTGTCAGTACACTCTCTTGTGGCCTTGGAAAATCAGTGGCAATTTCTCTCTTTAAGCTAAAGACTCGCATCACTGAGGCTGACATTCGTGGGGGCCCGGATGTGAATGTATGCCCTTGGGTACTTTTATGACCTCTGTGGTTTGGCCCTGTGTATTTGTACCCCCTTTGCGCGATGTCTATGCTGGTGAATAAATGCCTGTGCCTTGAGGCATCTGCTCTCACCATGAGATGGGGTCACCGTGTACACCCAACAGTTGAAGTCCCAATACCAACCTAGCATAAACTGCAGACAGAAACGGTGGTAGACATCCCTGAGCATTTATCCTGGCCTGGCATCATTAGTTCTTGTTCGCATTTCAAGTGAAAATACTCATCCAAAAGGTTGCAAAGCATATGTTAATGGCATCTCCATTCTCATAGACATAGACTGCCAGGTTTTGCCACCTTATTCTCAAGATTCAACTATGCAGATCCCAGGACCCACTTGGTTACTGGGAAAGGATTTCACAGTGACTGGACCTTTACTGATCATTGTGAAAAGTAGAAAAGCATTTCTATCATAGTTTTAATGATAGAAATACAATCATGGCAGAAAAACGTCATACCGCTGCTGTTACACTTAAAAAGAAGTGCAGGATGGTGTCAGACATTACCCTGTCATGCATCGTGCACCCCCTGCACCTGTTCAAATATTTACCGGGTAACGTTATTGTTTTCTGCGCATTTTAAAAGGCATCCCATTTTGTGAATAGCAAATGCACTTGTAATGAAAGTTTGTGTCTCATCTTCTGAAAAGGTATTAATATCTATTGACTTGAGGGAAATGCAAAGAATGAACATAAAAAACTTTGTGAGCACCCTTAAATTGCGTCAATACTTCATTGATGCCCACTCATACTCCTAGAGTGAGCAAGCAAAAGGTATACTTCTATTTGTACACTCCTTGAAATTGCCTGTGTACATCATAACTGCAAAATATATCTCAAAGTCAATTCTTATGTGGTGTCTGAATTTCAGGGTAAAGGGTTCCATGAAGAGTTCGCTGGTATGCCACAGCGACCAGAATCAGTGATCCTGGGGGTTAATTTTCAAGAATTGGAGAATCTGATAAACTCTTGAAGGAAATCCAAAGTTGGCAAGATAAAACCACTTCCATTTCATGGAACAATGAGCAGAGTCTCTTCTACAGCCCCCTCTGAATATCAGTAATTCATCTTTATTTATTCACTCAGATTTCTGCATTAAGAGCGTCAACAAATTAAATACATCACATAATCCAAATAAAACTTATACAAACCAAATTATCCCAATGATTAGTTACAGTATTTAAAATGATTTTTTCAATATCAGTATCAGTATCACAAATGCCAGTGACTTAAGATATTCACAACTTCAGTTCAGGAAGTACTCATGGGAAATTTTTGGCGGGAGAAACTTGCATAGGAGCCAATATGAAACCCAGATAGGGCCGCACCCAAACAGAAGAAAATCCACACTGAAGGTGACAGTAACAAGATTGCAGAAGAAAGACCTTTCAAAGGTGGTCAGTGGATCTTCCCTCTCTTTTCACCAGTGCTTTTGCAGTATGCAGGAGGTGTTAAAGCCTATTGGCTGGAGGGTATGTGATGAATTGCCACTGATGATTGCATTGTGGGAGGTTGAAATCCCAGAGATGTATACATTTTCACCCTGCAAACACACCTGGCTGCTCGGTGGTTCTTTTTTCCCATGGGGTGGCAATGAGCGAGTCCCGTCTGTGAAGGAAGACACTCTTTTTTTAACCAGCACTACCATCTCGTGGGCCAGAGCCTG
The DNA here is from genome assembly GCF_040938575.1 of Ambystoma mexicanum. Taxonomy (NCBI): domain Eukaryota; kingdom Metazoa; phylum Chordata; class Amphibia; order Caudata; family Ambystomatidae; genus Ambystoma; species Ambystoma mexicanum. Next base: position 866,843,866 of record NC_090939.1, on the reverse strand, counting down.
CCATGGGAAAGCATTATGAGAAAAAGAGCCAGAAACAGGCCCAAACAGGAGAGTCAGATTGGCCACCAAGAATGTTATGTCTTTGATAGACCCCATCATAATCCTTGGGGGCAACGGTTTAGAGCCATGGCCAGGAGGTTGGAACAGAAAGTTTAGAAGTATATGAGAATAGAGGGGAAAGTTCAGGGAAGTAGCATACAAATTAGTCGGCATATGTAGTATTATAAATGAGGACTTGTGCCGCGCGTTGAGAATGGTCAGGAAGGACAGTATTCAGCAGGAAGCTGAAACTACTCCTAGTGCACTACAGAAACACTGGCACTGTGTGGTATTGATGTCGGATGCATCTACGGACCATTCTTAGCAAAGTGATGCGTATCCCCCTAAAGTCAAAAGGGTAGTAAATCCCCTCTGCAAACTACTTGTTGTGTCATGAATATGGATAAGGGTTTGTGAATGACACTGTGAACCTTGGCAAATAGAGCAGCGATTGGTGCCAAGCCTCTGAGAGAGGTGAAATCTTGTTGATGGTTTCAGAGGTTGATGGCAAACCGCAGAGAGCGTGTGCATCTTGTTTCAGAGGTCAGAGGTTGATGCCAAGCATCTAAGAACTGGTAAATCATAGTTAGGACTATGATGGTTGATGTAAAAATGCTAAGATTATAAATCCTTATAAGGTGTTAAGAAAACGATGCCAAACCTCTGACGGCTGGAGAATCCTCAGAGTGAGTACCTCATTTGATACCAAGCAACCGAGAAACTTAAAATCCTACGAAAATGTTCAGTGGCTGATGCCAAGGTTTTGTGAAATGCTGACCCCTAAATAATCTGGAAGCTCATGCTAATACAAATAAAGGTAAACAAAAGCCTCTAACTTTTCCAAGTATACGTTTCTTCTCTATACCTTTTTCTTAGAGTAAAGGCTGTCTTCCCTAATGTGGCCCTTGTACTCATATGCATTATACAACTGTGCTCATGACATCTAATGACTAAGAAAGTGCCATGCCTCCAACCAGGTATTGATAACATGCACAAACATGAAGCCCAGTCCCACATGGGAACATTCCCGGTGGTTCAATGACATTTATCTTTATAGATTCACTTCTCAGCTGGACAAAGCCACCAGATCACCTGGGGTCTCCAGCTACAGTGATATCCCCTTCCAGCAACATATTACCAAGAGAAACAGACTACCTGGCATCATCTATTACTCCTCCAGAGGATAGATCCCTTTCACCCACAAGAAGACAACAGAATAACGGCCTCAAACCTATTACTCTCACACCCCAATGGAATGAGGGCCCTTCTCACCAGCATCACGGCCATGCAGGTTGACCCTCTATTGGCCAGTCAGCATGTGTTGCACGCCTATTTAACCACATCTCCCCTGTCGTAACAGAACTGCACTGACTACCTATCCCAGCCAGTATACTCTTCAGAATAGCCTGTATCACATACAAGACAACAACCACCCAGACACCCTCCTAGTTGACCACAAAACTCACAACACAAACACCGCCAAGAATCAGGCCTTTGCAAGGCTCAAGACAAGACTTGTGCACAAGGAAATTGACAAGAAACAAGTGTCTTGCCATACACCAGCCTACTGGAATACTAACCCAGTCTCAGTTAGGACAGCCCCAATGCTCTTGCAGTTCAGGAAGGACCTCAGGTCCCTGTTTGTCAGGCAGCACATGGTAAACTCCTAGGACCTTTATCACTGTGAGCCAGGACCTCTAAGATGCATTGACAGAAATTGGCCCCTCTGGGGCCCGCTCACACTTGTGTTGAAATTGTCAATCAACATTGTCCAGTGTTCCATTGCTCCCCAACAAGGACTGCTCATATAAGCTCAAACACAAATACCAATGGGAAATATGAATAACCTCCACGAGAGAACATTGACCTGGAATCTTCCCCTATGGTGATTGAAACCCAATGCTGCAACTGACATTCTGAAGACTTTGTAGATGGAGGATGTAATTCCCAGATGCTGAGGACTACAGTATTGAACCCTTTCCTCTACTGCTTTTCCTAAATCACCCAGGAGATTCAGTAATGGTCTGAGGGGTGAGCCATTACACCGCCATGTTGAGCTCTCCAGGCAAATCCAAAATTGCTATTAGGGGCAGTTCTGCACTGAAGCCCCTCATGGGCATTCTCACGATGATAGATGTAATAGACAAGACAGGAAACGACAGTTTTGTGAAAGCGCAGCGTGAAATGGAGGTTGTAAACAAAAAAGCAAATAGGCTGTGTGAATATGAGCAGCCATCAGCACCAGTGAGACGTTTAAGAGGCAGAGAGTCAAACTTGTGAAGTACAATCTGGCCCCATGCCGGAGACCAATGCTACATTCACGAGCTATCAACCTGTCCCAGGAATGCAGCAGATCACAGCATTTCCTGAACCCATTCTTGCACCTATATTGGAAATGTCCTGTCATTAGGTTAGGGTTTTGTATGTCTCAAGAGCCCACCTGCGTCTGGATGTCATTCACCGCTAGGGTGTCCCCTATCTTCATTCATTCATTTTTGTCATTTGAATAGTGCCTTGCACCATGATTATGGTCCCAACGTGCTGGTGGTTGAATGCCCTTGGAGGGACCAAAGTCCCGAGTATGCGAAAATTTGTAGGAGGAATTATGCGTGTGTGCATTTCAGCCATTTAAGTTATGGGAGTGGTCAAGACCCTGCTAGTCACCCATGTCTGAATGGCATGTGGATGGGTGGAAAGGAGGCATTCTAGTAGCTAAGCAGGAGGGTGTGTGTGTTCGAGAAAGGACAGAAGGGTTATGTGAGTAGCTACAGTTCGAATGTTTTGTCATGAAAGGTAGCTTCATTCTTATGGCAGGGGTGTTGCGCAACAGTGTCTGGGTTATATGTGAGAGCGGATGTGTGTGCAGGTGAGGCTGTCCCTTCGGCTAAGTTTTGAAAGTGCGGCGTGCGAAAGAATAAATAGGTTAACTATACATTCAGCATTGTCCACCCCATGGATTCCATCTAGGTACAAAAGGCAGTGTATAATCTCACATACGATCTAAGTGCAATACATACCCACCCTGTGCGTGGATCATAGAGTGGCACCTTGCCCATCCTCAGGTCCTTGAAGTGTGAGAAATTCCCACCTTAAATGTCTAGTTGCAGCAGCAATACTCAGTTGCAGCGGCAATACTCACCCTCACATGCATTGTAATTACATACAGTGCCGACTCCAAAATGATGATTCACATGCAACCGATTATCCTCCTCCAAATTGATCCAAATGCTTGACCTAAGGGTGCATTTAAGTGGGTACATTGTCCAACGTCAGAGCCCATTTAAGAGTGATGTGCAATGCCTGGCCTACTCTTAGAATTCTTATGGTGTGCCAGTTACTGGAAAGCCTTCTTGACCGGACCAAGAGGGGTTGGGGTAGGCTCATCGGGAAGTGTTTGCAGGCAGAGTAAGGTATGGAGTAAGGATCTCAGGGTTACATTGTCATGATATTCATCCTACTCTGTATACCAGAGCCTAGCCTTCACCATAATGGTGCCCTAAATTCCCAAGTGGGGCCGTGGCAGGGTTTGCATAACAGAATAGTGTTGTCTCTGATGTAAGACTGTGGAGAAAGTTTTATCTCTGCGCTTAGTGAAAGACAAATGACCACCCATGAGCACATTACAAGCTTACTATTGGTCAGCAATACTGTCGGGGGTCTACCTCTTCAGTGTCTAAGTACCAATTATTATTACCCTGGTGTGTATGATTAACACCAATATCTTCCCTTCACCTGTTTATCACTAAACCAAAGTGAGTTTACATATGCAACATAGTTTCTTTTATTCTCATAAATAGAAACAGATTAGGAAAGCTCTAACTTTATTGTTTAGCATTTATGTATATTTATAACTTTGTAGAGATAATAAATGAACACTAAATACAGTGCGTCCTAAGAATGTACAGTTACCAATATTGGCTAACAAGTACTAGAAACAAAGTCCTGCCATCTTACTCCTCTCCTATCCACTCCTAAAATTTGAAAGCAATCTTCAACGTATAAACAATGCGTGTAATAGCCCGTGTGGCAGAGTAAAAAGTAAAATTATACTCACAATCATGGTGTCCGGAATGGTGAGCTAGGGGACAGGTGAGGTTATACATACCAACTCCTGTAAAACCCATTACATGCAAATGGTGAAAAAACATGTCTTCCAATGGCAGTTAACTAAGAACAGCCTAGAAGAAATCTAAAGCCATGGGTTACAAATTACATGTGAAGCATTTTAAATTTCCCTGCAAATGACTCCTCACTTCCATCCACTGTGCTATAGTGGATCCACTTAGTTCCTGATATTACACTCTTAGTCAAAACTCATATTATGGATTAGCTCTGTGTTTCCCCAGCACATAGATATAGTTGAAAGGTTTACTTAACAAAATACATCATTGTTTCTCGTAATGGTAAAACTATGAAAAAGAAAAACCTTAAATACCTAAAATATTGAAAAAGTCAACAAATTAGAATTTGGAAAAATTGGTGAAATGCCATGTTATAGGCCCATGAGCAGATGCACTACCTCAGGGTGAAGGCATCTGAAAGATGTTGCCTCTTCTTTTGAAAGCAGTTCAGCTTGTAGTTGTAATTACTGAAGCCAGCTTTAATAATCAGAATTTTGAAACATTGGCAGAATACCAGTTGTAGGCCCATAGACAAAAATACTGTCATGGTGCATGCACTAAATTAGCTGCTTGCTTTTTGTTACCCAGGTGCTCATGTCGTGTGGACCAGCCAGGTCTTCCAAACTCTACCCCTTCTGCTTTATTCAGGGACCTGTCCCCCCACCCCCAGGCTGATTCTGTAGTCTGTGTGCCTTACTACTTGTGCAGATGGTTATAAAGGTATATGCCCACCTCTACAGGCTCTACTGAACCATCCTTCTTGCTAGCCAATCCTCAGTACTGGCTGTCATTAATTTAATCAGTAGTTTGAATCTACTGGACCTCACTGTGAGGTCTGAATCCTTTTTTAATACCATATTCGTAAAATGTTTACATTTCAAATGTCACCCATCTTGTAAATACCTCCCGAGAGCAGTGGCATACAATTTCTGGCTAAAAATGCAGATTAGAACATATACCCGCTATTTATTATAGTTCCAGCCAATTAGCATCTGCTTTTCATGACCGGCATTCATGACTTAACTTCATGATGTCAAAATGTCCAAGATGGTGGATTTTCCAAATTCACTTTGGCATGGATCATATTAAAATTTGAATTATTTAACTTACCATCCAAGTTATAATTTGCAAATATGTGTTTTGTATCAGAATGTAAATATACGTTTGTTACCTTGCACGATGGATCCTTTTAAAATTACACCTCATGCCAAGTTTCAAATTCTGCATTCTCTGTTTCTTTAATCAAATGAGTAAATAACAGAAAACATTCACCCAGCTCACGCTCATTTTGGCATTAAGATGAGGCAATGTTTACACAGTGTGCTACGTATATAAGCATGCATGATAAAAATGAACACTTTGTGGTTGTCATGCTAAGTGCAGGTAAAAAATGTATGGTAAACCTAACAGAACTTTTGAGTTATGTGAACATGTTCCATGTGTTATTTTACACATGTTTTATTTCATTCAGCATCAAATTAGTAGAAACGGTTTAACATGGTTTGTGGGGGAGTTACCACACATGTGTATTTACATTTCTCTAGGTGAGTTCCAAAACCTGTCAAAGTCAATAGGCACTTATTGCGCATAGGTTCCATCCAGGTGTAATATGTGACAACATCCCTGGCTGCTTAGGAGAATGTCTTTGTGTGTAGGGGTTTACATATGTAGTGTGTCTGTGTATTACAATTCAGAGACCATACAAGTGGTACTAACAGGTTATTTATTATTCAACAGTTCTATGTTCATGTTCTGGGTACATGGTTTTTGCATCTTTACATAAGGGAAAACATCTACATGGTTTTTCTGCCTATCTGTTCTGATGTTTTTTGCCAGTTGCAAGAGGTTAAAAGCTGATATAGTCAGCAGTCTCCTTACACAGCCTCTCTTCTCGTATAGGTGTTCGCAGTATGTTTTGGTGTTTTGAAACAGTATTCAGTTTCTTAAAGCTCCTAACATGTGCTCAATAAAAAAATAAAATAAATACATATTTGTTAGTGTTGTTAATGTATTCCCAACTCCTCTCTAAATGGCTCAATCATGGCTCTCACTCTGAAGGCCAATTCCGTGTTCATTCTCTTTGAACTCTTTTACAAGTTAATTATGATGCTGAAAGCAATAGGTTTCCCCTTAGCCAAACAAACAGCTGCTGGTGTTTTTCTATTAATTAGGGCCCTTCAGGGGAGGGACAGACCCACAATGTGAGTGGGGCATGTCTTTTATCAAAATAATTTCTTAGTTTTTAAATTAGGGAAGGCAGATCCAACTTGACCGTGTGCATGATTGCATTTTAAAAATCTTTTTACTGACATATAATAAATCATATTTTGTCTGTTTTCTAAAATGTGTTTGTCGTTTAGTGGTCTGCTGTGGAGAGTGGAGGCCTTCATGCAAGTGGCATTTGTGTTTTCTGTAAAAATACACTTATCCTGCACTTAAAATAGAAAAAAAATACTATTTCTACCCAGTATGAAAGGATTAAAAACATTTCACACTATCCTCTTTCACAGGGTCCTCTTAGCCTGTAGGGCAAATATTCAGAAAGTTTTGTCACTAGAATATTCTGGTGCATCTATTTTGTGCTGAGAAACATTGTCTAGACATAATCCTATTTCACTTGACCTTGAACTCTCATCTGGGGTCTGCGATGAGTGAAATGGCCAACCACTCTCTGTAATCAGACATGTCTTCGTGTCATTGAGATGCAGGTGCAGACATTCTGAGAAGGTCGAAAAAGACTCAAGTGCAGAATGAAAGGTTTGCATGAAATGACCTTGCATTTCCGGATCCTCTTCTGCTCCATATGCTTGCACACTGACCGATATGCACACTGCCATCCCTGCCAATGTCACAGGTGGGCAAAAAGGCTCATGTGGTCCCAATAGCATACTGTTATTTTAATTTGTACATTTGAATTATTGCTCATTGTGTTTGCCATTTGTCTGCATGATCTAAACGAGCATGCATTTTTTTCACTATGTCTGGACCAATGTATGTGTGTGTGTTGTTTGTGTGTTGCATTTGTGGATCACACTGTAGTGTAATGTACCTGTGCTTTGCACTTGCCGCAGCACTACTGCACTTCGACTGCGACCCATGAAAGTGGTATCTCTGCACTTAACCCATGTTCTGGCGGGACTGGGCACACTTGTCCCTATTGCAGCTCCCTAACCACCATGCACTTCCTTTTGTTTATTTTATTTTATTTTTAGCATTTTTAAAGTGCTCACACAGCCCACGGGCATCGAGGCGCTGTTACAGGATTTTTTTTTTTTTTGCGTAATTGTTTCTTTTGTCTTAGTTGCGTTATTTACAACGCGCTTAAACACGCAGCGGTTTCTAAGCGTGGACCCAGGGATCGAACCTGTGTTGCTTCGTGTCGTCTTGCTTCCAAGGCGCGCGCGTTGCCGCTGAGCTATCCTCCCGGGACACCTGCATAATCTGAATGTACCATGCCTGGTAAAATCGTTTGTCCTGTCTTCCCTATGTCTTCCCCCGATGCATAGTTGCGCTTTGAAACACTTGTGCATAAGCGCATAGTAAAAAATCGATCAATCAATCTTGTGTAAGTGACTTCTGCCATTTGTGCAGCCTGTTGGCACTAAAATTCATAGAGCAAATTCTCATTTTCTAGCTGCAGCAAAAAAACGGCGGATGAATGCAGCACGGGGGAAGTGGGGTCTAGATTGTAAAGGCATGTCCTGAGAAGGACTGGCGTGGTTGGAATAGCTTTTATTTTTAGCCCTCTGCCTCTTTTTGTACTGTTCAGTGTGGGAGGCAATGTGATCATTTGCCAGGTATTTTGAAAGGTTAAGAAGCATGACTTTTTTTTACAGGCCAATCATGCTGTCTCAAAAATGTATCAAACTTCCCAAAGGAGACAATGTAAAGAGATCTGAAATTGAATGAGACTTGTCAAAGCAGCAGGTGCCCGATTTAATAAGGGAGACTAAGTGTTGGATTGCTTTTATCAGGGCAGACTGGTCCTTCCAAGTGCTTATCAGGATCCTTTCATCATGGTGAAGCTTGGCAAGCAGCAATACATAACCATTTTAAGCCAGAGAAGGAAATTGCATTTCTTTTACTTTTTTGTCAGCAATATTTGACATTGTGCTTCTTTCACTTCATTCATTGCATTCATGATGTGCAGCACATTCCTGGAATCTTGGCATTGATTAGGGGCCAGCAATCTGCGGCTCGCCATGTATTTTGGACTACAACTCCCACAATCCCTCACCATTGCCTATGTGGACTAGGGCTGAAGGAATTAGTAGTCCAAAACATGTGGCGAGCCAAAGGTTGCAGACCCATGACATAGATACTAACCATGTTTCCATTGGTGGAAACCCTCACCCATGTCGCAATAAATTTGAGATAAGATGTTACTGTGTTTGTGGGTTTTATCTTGACATGGCATTGGGTCTTCCAAATCTTTAGATTCTCAAGCCAGCTTGTTAGTTCAGCTTGCTCAATTGTTCCTGAAAGGCAGAGTTAATTATTGGTTGCATGTTGGGGTATTGCTAACCTTGCTCTTGTGATCAATTCACCAACGGATTCTGATTAGAGGCTAAACGACATCTGAGAAAAGATTGATCATCCTTTTCTCAAACGCTGTACGATCAGCATCAGGGCTGACTAGTACACTTCAGTGTTGACAGAGTCAGCATGCTTTTGATGGGCAAAGCAAAGAATAACCAAATGAGAAATTGATCATCATTGTCTCTTCTAGTATTCATGATGTTAAGGAGTCTATGCCTAATTAACTGTGTCAAACCGAATTGAGGGGTCTTTTGTCTGTGTGTACATCTTTGCCAGTAGCTGAGGGTATTCTTAGTGGTGTAGGTCTACTTGGTCGAAAATATTTGACCTTTTCCAATTTGACTTAATTCATTTTGGTCTTTGTTTTGGTCAAAAATGCAGGGGGAGACCCCCGCATAACCCCCACCTCCTCCTACCTTAACCTATTCCCATATATATTTATTTTATTTTATTTGACCAAAAAAGCGATCCGAAAAAGTCTGTCAATTCGAAAAGGTCAAATGTTTTTCGATCAAGTATGCTAATACCTACTCAGCTACCTGCCAGGTCTAAAGCCAAACTGACAACCATTTAAGAGTTTATTTTCCATAATAGAGTTGTATTGTCATAGGTTTCTAGTAGTAATTTGCTGGCAACTGATGAGAATAGGAGAAACCGTGAAGGTGTTTCCATCCATAGGGATGGTTTTACCTGTCCTATGTTGAAGATTTAAGTGAATTCATCTTAAATCAGTGTGGAGCAGATTAGTTGCTGCCAGCCTTGGCCCATTCAGCAGCACCAGGCTCAATGCTTAATTCTGTGTTCGTTATTGAGCCCTATTCATCATTGAGCCACGATATAGAAAACGGAAGTACCCAGACTCCCTAATGCAGCAAGGTTACCACTGGCCAATACTACTGGCAAAACCATAAACGGCTATTACTCTGTGAGAACAAGGCTCGTTGTTCAGGTCTCATATAAGCAGCTGTGTAAATGAGACACAGTGTTGGCCCTGCAGAGTTGCTGAGAGAGTAGCGGTGCAGTTGCTGGACAGAAGTGGGTAGGACGGGACAGTGCTAAATCCCAATGCACTATTCTAGCAAGAATACATATATATATATATATAGATGATGAAAGAAGAAGGGCTAACAGTAGGCATCCACAGTTTGACCTAGTCGAAGCCTCTTCCTGTGCCGTGCTTCCAGGGCCACTCGTACATCTGTTGAAGGCACATTTTAGAGATCTTTTAAATTACAATTTGGAGCATTGGAGACATATGTTTTGAAATGGCTTTCTCACATCCAAGTGCTAAGCACTGCTTTCTTTCTAAGAAGACTCATCACCATAAAGGTTTGTATAAACTACAAACACAAATAAATAAATAAATAACATTGCCATTCTCTCCAAGATGATTTCCATTGAATACAAATGTGTAGATTGTTTGTTTAAACATTTTTAGGAATGGTGGCCCAGGTTTATTGATAATGTCAGTCCTGATGTCAGGAGAGTGAGAGGTAGCATCACCCATCCCTGGCTCTATGTGGGTGTAGGAGTTAGATTTTCCACGGGAGAAGCACAGAATGCACGAAAACAACCAAAACCTACCAAGGCCTTGGTAACCCGCCGCACACAGATGTGTCAGAGAGTAATGGCAAATGCCAGCTGAAAGGGGTTGAAGATGGTCAAGTGGGCGTACATTCTGCACAGAGGAGTGGCAAAGCAGTTAGTTCCCAGCAATAATTGTTCCTATGATCTTGTTTTCTCAAATATGAACTTTTATTGAGAGAAATTAGCAAATATCTTATTTTCTTAATTTATTTATTTATTGGACATTTGTATGGTGCCCATACACATGTTTTACAGGTACCACAAGACAAATGGGGTTTGGGGACAAGGGAATAAAACAAAACAAATATGGTTATATTGGCATTGTGACAATATTACTGTGCCAATGATTGGAAAGGTGGTAAGTCCAGGGGGTCAGGGGGTAGAGGGATAGGTGCAGGAGTGGGGTGCCCCCAGGGAAGGGGAAAGCGAAGTGCTAGTAGGGGTAAAGAAGACAAGTGCAAGGGGAAAACGGGTAAGGGGAGGATGAGTGCAGTGAGCAGGGTGGACCAAGTTGGGTTAGTCCAGGAAAGGGAGCCCAAGGGCAAGTGCTGGCAAAGGATGCAGGGATGACTGGTGGGGGGTGGTCTGGCCCCTGTATGACTCTGAAGGGACCAGTCCCCAGTCGTAGCGGCACAGGGAGAGTTAGCACCGGATGGGGAGAGGGAAGGATGAGGAGAAAAGGAAAGTCTTCAGAAGTTTCTGGAATTTTAGAAGATCTGGCTCAAGTCAGAGGGGGAAAGGAAGGCCATTTCAGAGGGAGGAGCCTGCCAAAGAAAGGAATCTACCTCACACTCTCTGCTTGAAGAAACGTTTGACCTGCAGAGAGTTGGAGCCAGAGGATTGAAGGACTCTGGTTGGGAGGTATTTAGGGAGGGAAAGCTGGATGTAAAGAGGTCCCCAGACCCCAGACCGGCTTGTGGATGATGCAGAGGGTCTTGAATTTGATCCTTGCGGTCACCCTGAGCAGGTATAGCAATTCAAGGGCAGGAGAGATCTGGTCCCTGGGCTTGAGGTCAAGGATAGTTCTTGATGTCCTATTCTGGATTAGTTGCAGGGGTGAAGGGAAGAAAGATTGCTTTATTATTTTGGGTGTCAATCTAGGCCCCTCTATAATTTACTGTTTTATTAATTTAAATTGATTTTAGCCCTTAGTGGGTTCTTCCATATTTAAAATTGTTGATTGTGATTGTGCTTAATTCATTTATTCAGAATTATTTTAAAGGACAATTCTTCTGCTTCCATCCCATTGCAGTTATCTGCTTTATTTTGCACACCTTGCATCGTTTACAGATCCTTTCTAGATTAGACTTGCACCTCAGGTCTAAATGCGAGAGAATGACAACTCCCTGGATTTTTGTAATTCTTTCTGCCTATTTCTTATAGGTCAAGCGCCTCAGCGCTGGCGTATATGCGTTAGCCGTCTGTGCGGTCTGTGGTGCTCTGGGACACCTGTTTGCCTTTGGTCTCTGGATAAAGTTACATGCATCCACTAACGTTGACTAAGAGCATACAAGATAAACTGCAAATTGGCAATATGAACCTACCTAACAGGGTCAATAATGTGAAGGTTGCAGTGGTGTCCCCTAAGGAGAGCCTACATGGCATTAGGGAATCGCTTAATCGGAGACTTCTAAACATATGCCGAAAATGGTTCTTTTGAACACTAGATAATTGGATGGAGAATAGACTGATGTAGCTTCATATATTGTGAACTATGTTGTACATTTTTGCGCAATAACTGAAACATGGTTTCATAGTGCTGCGGGTCCTACTATTTCCTTGGCCATTCCCCCTGGATATAATATGATACGCCAGGATAGACTAGAAGGGAGTGTGGGGGGTTGCTTGTATTTATAAATCCAAGTTGGATGTCTGGGAGGTAGATGCACCAGATATTGAGGGATGTGAATCACTCCAATTGAAAATTCAGATTTTCCACACATTCGTTACAGAAAGTCATAATTCTATTAAAGACACGGAGGCGAAGGATTATGCTTAACTCTTCATCTTTACTGTCAGCAGCAAAGAAAAACAACCTGAACAATAGCATACAAAAACCAAGAAAAAACTACAATAACCATGAGGTTTTTCGGATTTTGTAGTCCATCCCTATAGGTCCTTAAACTGACCATGTGTTCCCAACAACCAATAAACAAATAACAGTCCTCTCAAAACCCTTGTCCTTCCTTTATTCTCCCTCTTTCTTTGATCCTGCGAGGGTGTGTTCAGTACATCTTCAACTTTATCCATGTCTTGCATCAGACTCCGGTTTGTTTGTTATCCGTCGCTCCTCCTACAAAATAAATCAGGTAACAGGTGACTATAGACCAAAATTAAGGGTGGGCAATCGTATGCATCAGAAAATTACTACCGTCTCATCAAGCAATATTATCAATCATGAAATATTTTATCATAAACAGTACATATGTAAACACAACATGATACATATCAATTACATCTCATACGATTGGTAGGGTGGGATAATCCTTCGCCTCCGTGTCTTTAATAGAATTATGACTTTCTGTAACGAATGTGTGGAAAATCTGAATTCTATGTCAAGACCGGAGGCTCGGATTATGCTTGTTCAAAGCTTACTTACCACCAACGATGATGCACTTTCCATGGGTTTAAAATAGAAAGTTTTAAATGTCGACTCATTCGACCAATCTGCAGCTCTCATAATATCTTCTATCCTAGCTCCTATGTTATAAGCTTTAGTCACCATCGCTCCTCTAGCTGAATGGGCACCATATCTCTCAACATCTATGCCCGCTTGAACCATCACCCATCTAAGCCATCTAGCGATAGTGGCCGGTACCACTGCTTTATAGGGTTTGCAAATCGCTATCAACAATTGCGACACACCTGGAGGTCTAACATCCCTCGTCATATCCTCGTAAACTTCTATACACCTGACTGGACACAATTTTGGTTGATCCGGAAAAGATTCATAGGAAAAAGATCTCAAACCTGTTTTGGTCCTTTTCGTTATAAGAAAAGTCACTCCATTCGGAGATATACTCTTCCTGTCAATCTCCAACACTCTCACATCAGAAGATCTCTTAAATGCCAACAGACATAAAAGCATAGATAATTTGCCGGAAATCGCTTTCCGGGATAAGTCTTGATTATCTGGCCAAGATAAAAACAGTTTCAAAACTTTATCTACATCCCACAACTGGTTATATTTAACACTAGGTGGTCTCAACATCTTTATTCCCCTTAACAATCTACAAATCAACGGGTGTTCTCCAATCGCTCTACCCTCTACTCTAGGGTGTCCCGCAGATATCGCTGACCTGGCTGTATTGATCTTTCTGTAAGCCTTGCCCTGCGCAGCCATCTGAGCTAAAAAATTGGTTACATGTACCACATCTGCTCTATCGGGATGAATATCCCTTTCCATACACCAGCTATACCATTTATCCCATGCTGATCTATAAGCTTTGTGAGTCCCTGGGGCCCATGATTCATTAATGATGTTTTCAGCTTCATGCGATAAACCTGGCCTAGCCCAAGATCTCCTGAAATCGCCCAAGCCACTAACTTGAGTCCTCCTGACCTCACCAGTGGATGACTGCCCCCTCTGGGATCTCGAATGATAAATTCTGTGTCTGGTAGAAGTACTGGGTTGTGGTATGTCAATTCTAACAAACTGGGAAACCACGCCTGTCCCTTCCAGTCTGGCGTGATTAGAATTATGGATGCTTTTTGACGTCTCACCTGTGCTAGCGTCCTCGCTATCATTGAAAAGGGAGGGAACGCATAATTTCTCTGATGTTCCCAGGGTTGTAGGAAGGCGTCTGTCGCTTCCGCTTCTGGATCCGGCCTCCAGCTGAAGAACCGAGGAAGCTGTCTGTTCAACCTCGAAGCAAACAGATCGATCTGACAAGGACCCCACCGTGTCATAATTTCTTGGAACACTACCTCGTCCAGCTTCCAATCGCTGGCGTCTCTGAGGTATCTCGAGTTCCAATCGGCCACCTCGTTCATCTGTCCCGGCAGATACTCCGCCGTCACCGAAACTCTCCTCTCTAGACAGAGTTCCCAAAATTCTTTTGCCAATTCCGCCAATAACTTGGACCTCGTCCCCCCCAGTCTGTTGATGTACCTGACTGCGGAGACATTGTCCATCTTCAGTAGGACGCAACAATGTGCTTTCTCCTGAGTCCAGCATCTCACTGCAAAGGACCCTGCCAACAACTCCAGGCAATTTATGTGGCATCTCGTCTCCTGGTCCGACCACCTGCCACCTGTGGACACGTTCCCACATCTGGCTCCCCAGCCCCATCTGCTGGCGTCGGACTCGATAATGAGGTCCGGGGATGAACCAAATATGGCTCTCCCATTCCATGCATCCATATGAAGGAGCCACCATTCTAGCTCCTCTCTCACATCCTGTGAAATATTCACTCTTGATTCGTAAGAAACGCCCCTCCTGAGGTGAGATATCTTCAACCTCTGGAGTGCCCTGTAATGCAGAGGCCCTGGGAAAATCGCTTGAATTGATGCCGCTAGTCTACCCACCAATCTCGCTATGTCCCTCAACGACATCTCGCCTCTCGCTAGAGTATGTCTCAGTTGTTTCTTGATGTCGTTCACCTTGACAATAGGTAAACTGAGAGTTCCCTGTAACGAGTCCACAATGAAACCCAGAAATTCTATTGACTGTACAGGGATTATATTGGACTTTTCCCAATTTATTTGGAAACCCAGATTCTCTAACACCTCTATTGTTATCTGAATCTGTTCTATCAACAATCCCTTCTCTTGACACATCAGGCAAATGTCGTCTTGATAGATTATCAGTCTTATCCCCTGAGCTCTGAGATGAGACACCACGGGTTTCAGCATCTTTGTGAAACACCACGGTGCTGATGCCAGGCCGAAGGGTAGACATCGCAATTCCCAAATCGTTCCTTTCCCAGAAGAACCTTAGAAATTTGCAGTGTTCTTCTGCGATGGGAATGGTCAGGTAAGCATCTTTCAAATCTATTCTGGCCAACCAATCTCCCTGAATAAGAGTATCTCTCAACCGATGTATCCCTTCCATCTTGAAATGTCTGTATACCACATAACCGTTTAGGCCTCTCAGATGTATGATTGGTCTTGTCTTGTGTCTTCCTTTTACTATGAACATATTGCTTATGTAACCTCCTACCTGAACCGTCGCGGGTCGAATAGCCCGTTTGATTCGTAAAGCCTGTAACTCTTTTTCCAGTAAAGCCTTGTCTTCGCTGTTCATTTCTAAACTTCTTGGCGGTTCCCTCTGATAAGGAGTTTCTATAAAATCTATATAAAAACCTTGAACAGTCTGAATCACCCAGGGATCCCCTGAAATGTCTAACGAATTTTTCAAAAATTGAGCGGTCCTCCCCTCTACCTCTGGGGTCACTGTACTTGTACAAGGCAATCTCACCTGTGTTATTTTGCTGACGCTCCCCTCGCCAGATTCTGCCTCTTCCTCTACTCCTCGATGGGAAAAAAGGCGTTTGTCTGCGCTCTTCTTGATCGCGCCAATTTGTTCTATCTTGAAAGGATCGGTTGAAATGGTACCGGCCAGCCGAGCGACCCCTACCTCTGCTGGCCCGTCCAAAAACCTGTCTCCCAAAAACTCTCTTCAACGATGCTTGCGCCTTATCCAAGGCTGCATAGGAGTTCACAAATCGGGTGAGCTCCTTGATGAAGGAGTCCCTAGCTTTAATGAATTTACCCATAAAGGTAATCATTTTTTCGTCAATCACTAGCGTATCAGCTGCCCCTTCAGGGAGGAGTGGTCTTGGGCATTCTGCCCTCATTTTGCTTCTAGCCTCTTTGGCTAGCGGCGCCCTCAGGCATTTCTTTAAATATGACGCAATTCTTTTGGGGGGGTTCCCATTCTGACGATCTGGGATGAATCAGTGCCTCCGGATCGAAATCTTCATCATCCGCACCGTCCCCCTCAGTCTCCTCATTTTTCCTTTTCTTTATCGCCTCATGGCTTTCTTCACCTGAAGAGGATATCGATAGCACTTACTCCTCTTCAGGGTACTCCACCTCCCACTCTTTCTCACTCTCATCTGAGGTATGAGATGATTCTCGTCCCCTGCTAGGCACCGCTTTACCTTTTCTTTTCCTCTTTCCACCTTTCTCTGGTGGAGTGCCCGGGGGGGTGTGGGCTTCCTCCGCCCTACGGGCTGCTTTACTGCCCCCTTTGGATTTCATTCGAGCTTTCAAACTCTTGACCTCCTCCCGGCCCTGAGAAAAACTGAGCCAATCATCCATCAGCGCTCTCTGCTGAGGATCATGTCCCAATGAAGCCCCCAGGGCTTTGTGTAGGACGTCTGTCATGGCCATGTGGCTCCTCTTTTGGCTAACACTAGCCTTCCCCTCATCACTGGAGGAACTCATTAGTCTCAGGCCCCGGGGAAAGCAAATAGTAATAATAATGTTATAATTGTAAACCAGGGATTATCACTCTCTCAGTACAGAGAGTAAAAATATGTCCAAAAGAAAATATAAATTTAATTCCCTGGTTCTGAGTATATAATATATATACAGGTATGTTATATCAATAACAGGTTTTACCTGGGACTGTGCCCGTATGACTGCGGTATCACCGATTGCCTGCAGGGGCGCTATAGTGTTCCTGACACACAGGCCGCTACGCTACGTTCTCATGAACGGTGCGTAATGATATTGAATCCAATTGTGATTCGAAAAGAATTGAATGAGCGATCACCGACACTAACTCCTCTCAATATAACTCGGCACAGAAGAAGTGAGCGCCGGAACTACGAGGTCCCGTCGCGCTCCTTCTTCCGTACCGCAGTGCCCTCTCTGACGGGTTTGCGAAGTTGCGGTCGCCGGTGCCCCAGCCCCGTCGCGCCCGCAACTTCAGTAAACCGTGAATGTAGCGGATATGCTCCGCCCGCAGGCACGATAATTGCCAACGTATTGTTTAAACACACTCTCAGTACACACCCACGTTTTCATATTTAATAAGAAAAAAGGGTACTTAACTTGCTGCCGAGCAGCAAAGAAAGAGGGAGAATAAAGGAAGGACAAGGGTTTTGAGAGGACTGTTATTTGTTTATTGGTTGTTGGGAACACGTGGTCAGTTTAAGGACCTATAGGGATGGACTACAAAATCCGAAAAACCTCATGGTTATTGTAGTTTTTTCTTGGTTTTTGTATGCTATTGTTCAGGTTGTTTTTCTTTGCTGCTGACAGTAAAGATGAAGAGTTAAGCATAATCCGAGCCTCCGGTCTTGACATAGAATTAGGACTGATGCTGAAACCACAGTGAATGTAGTTTTGATATAAAGACCGCCAGCCCCCATGCCACACTTTCCCTCCATCTTTGCAATCTCTTATTACCCATTCTTAAACCCAATGCTAAGGCTTTGGTCCTGGGTGATTTTAACCTTTGGTTGGGCAATGGGAATGATCCTCAAGCTAATGCACTTGAAGCCTCCCTAGGGAGTCTAGGATCCTGTCAACTGATTAACATTCTGACCCATACGAAAGGGAATAGCTTAGACTGGGTAGCGACGCATAATATCAAGACCTTGCATGACTGCATCTCCCTGTCCTTGGTCGGATTATTCTTTCATTCATTTTACAATGGTTTGTGCAAAGGCACGGACACGGCACGGAAACCGAGGGGGAGTTGGAATCCAGGCCGGAGAGTACACAAAGTCCACAACTAATCCATCATAAGCAGCTGTCTTCTTTACCTGGATTAATTAATTGGCTTTCTATTATAATGTGTCCTTGCAATGTTTCATGAACACGTGAATGCCTAATTCCCTAGTTATTACAGGTGTTCTCTTACACACACTAAATTTAACATGGAATCCAATGTCGTCTTTAACATTGCTTGCTGTTTCCTAGTGGCTATAGACAAATATTGTGATAAACATGTGTTTCTTTGATGTCCAAACAACCTATTGTCTCTTCATGAGGCACTAGTTGATTGAGGGCTTGCTCATCTGGCTTCATTTTCAGACTAGTGTACAGGCACGAGTACACGGGTCAAAGTGCAGGTTTTCATTAACACAGTAGGACCGCTATATATCCTAAGGCAACAGCTCCCTCTAGTGGTGATAACAGGCAAAGCTATGGAAATTGGCCCACTGTATTTCCTAAGGCAACAGCACCCTCTAGCGGAGCCTTCTGTGCATTCGGGCAACCTCTACTGTGCCTGACGGCATCGGACAAACATACATCGGCCATTTTATTTTATTAAGAGATACGTTTATGGGTTTCCTAAACTTCAGCGGCAGCCAAGTGCTGCCAAGCTCTAGCAGTGCACCCTTCGCATTTCCAAATGCATGCATGTGTTTCAAGTATTGGTTCAATCTGGATGCTTTCAAAATCACTGAAGCACCAAAGAGACAGGTTTTTGTTAGATACCCTATGTGTGTAATCGAATATTATGCAAAGGGGGACCAGACCTTACAGGTGTAGATAGGCTTGCAATGTGCCCTAGAGTGTTTAACATGGCTTATATGGTGGCTTGTAAATTCAATTGGTTACTGATAGGAAATGTGTGGAGAGGGTAGTGGATCCTGGTTTGATCAGATTTAGGTGAAAGGAAAGGTGTGAGGGGCCTAACTGAAGTTACAATAATAGAGAGGTATAATGTAACTATTGCTATGGGCATAGTCTAAATCTCGGGGTTCAGGTGATCCCAAAGCACTCATTTCTCCCAGAATCTTGAGGAGATATCCTCGTAAAAACTCATTGGGACCTGAAAATCAGCCCAAGTTGCTCTAACGCAACTGGAGTCTGGAATGGTGTCTATTAGGACAAAAGTTTTGTTCGGAAGAATTTCTTCATTTTTTTGTTTGCATCCTGATGAGGTAGGCTCTGTCTGTGGAAACATTTCTAAGCAGTTTGGATATGAGGAAATTGTATCTTCCCCATTTAATTCTAAATCTCTGCTTAAACAATACCTAAAAACTCAGCAAATGGGGTTATATTTAGCATTTGTTACAATCATCCGTATGTAAAAATATTCCACCTTGCGTGAAGGTTTCACTCTAGAACGAAATTAAGTGCTATTTGGTTTCCTTGCCCTGGCACGTTCTGCAAAACGCCTTCTTAGAATTCAGGGTTGAACATTTGGAGCTCAACGCATGTTTGGCAAGACATGGAACATAGTTTCCCAGAGGCATTAAGCTGTGTAGGCTCTGTTTGTTCATTGAAACCTAGGAATATACTTTACTTGGCTATCTAAAGTTGACTGCAGAGCAGAGGCTATTAATTCACCCAGTAGGTGGTTCTATGTACTCCATGGAATGGAGATTAACCTTCTATTGCTGGCACCTGTAATCTGCCGGTAATTCCTGCAGAACAGGCGCCTGTAACAGTGTTACTGTTTGACGGTATCCTGGCGGCATTACCGCCGAGATACTCCCAATCATATAATAGGGCCACTTTTATGTACCAATCCCAAAAACATGTTTTGACTTTTTCAGTTTGTCCTCTTCTTCTCACCATACTTGAGAACAAGGGAAATGGGATCTGTAGGTGGTCAGACTAACCTACCTGGATCGGGTAGAGCATGGGGCATCATAAGCACTTGAAGAGGCAGATATTGATCTCTGGTCACATGTTGGTGTATTACTAGTGGATCTCAATCATCCCCCAGTGTAGAATAAGTTGTTCAGGAAGATATTATTGGGGGAATGTAATGTTCAGCAAATTATTCTGATTCAATTGAAGGATGAAAGAAGAATATTACGTTAATTTGGGTTAATTTGTTTTGACTTTCGCAGAGAGTTGTTTACTTCTACTACAGGGTGGTGTAGACTTATGTTTGAGTTGTATCTTCACAATATGGTGCTGCACTCCTGAGACTCCCATAAGAATGTACCTGTATACATGCTTATTCAAGCTATTAGTAGTCGATATACATAAATAGTTTGGAAGGATATTGTCCTGCACTGGTAGATTGATTTTCAATTGAACCTAAAAAATGTTGTTATTACCTCACAAGAACAGATGTCATAGTAGTACAAATGTTAATGACAAGAAAACAATGTGAAGAAAACATTTATAATATTTAAAAAAGGTTCTTTTTTTTAAATGGACTGTTCATAAATATAATTAACATTGAAAGGGGATATGAGGGTCTTGAGAGTCAACATGTGACCAGTGTTTGATGCTTAGCGCTTTGTCAAGACTTAAGTTTTGAATTAATCACAAAACATAAAATATTATAATGCAACCAGGAATAACCCGAGAAAAAAAGAGAGCGGAAAGAAAGAAAAAATGTGTGAGATATTACATGCATTTGAATTTTAGCTATACAACATGCTGATTCTTGCTCAATCTTGGATCAAACCTGTGCCCAATCTTCTGGGATCTTAAGCACCAACTACATATTCACTGACAATCTTTGCCACCATCTTATAGCATCTTTTTATGCTCGTCCGTTAGAGAAAAGCGAGGAAGGGCTTTCCCACTTCTCCCAAGGGGGCAGAGGGGATATCATATTTATGAACTCAACTAAAGGATAAGTAGAAACCAAAGAATCCATTGGAGATGGGTGAGGAGCATATTCCCTTTTCTTCCTGGAGGCAGCCTCTTGAGGGAATCATATGTGTTTACTAAAATGTGGTAATGGATGGAAAGTGAAAAAGGGAAAGAGACTTTGCATTTCTTCGTGGGAGCAGCCATTGTTTTCTATTTTAATGGAGGTGACCATTTTTATTTGCCTAGGTATAAATGGACTAAAGACATATTTACAGGATATTTGTTGGTTAAGGTAAATTGACATAATAAGGGTATAAGCTAACCAAATATGAATTAGACACCCTATTATTATGATTTACAAATAGCACAATAAAAGAACATTTTAGATTTTTCAGTGCAAATATTCATTTGAACCTGTTTTTCATTTGTTTACAACTGCCTGACATTGAAATACACGGATCAAGGTAAGAATTGTTTGTGCTAATATAATAAGCGTTTCTTAAAATGATTTGCTCATTAGGGAATTAGCATTCCACATTCAAATGAAACACTGTTCTTATGATTTTCAGAGATCATGAAAAGGAAATTCTAGATGAATCAATAGCAAAAGCCATTTCACATATTCTTGACAGTATGAACATAAGCTTACAGCAGCTTCAAAATGAAGTACATCCATCAATGTTGCGATTGTGTGTACCAATGCAACAAGTCTTTTTTTTTTATACAAAAACTGGACTCATTATAAATCATGTATTTGCTCATGGTCTGAGTTGAGATCCATTTTATAGAGTTCAAGTAAAAGATCTGATTAACTTCTCACGTCCTGAGAGTCAGTTTGCAGTCCCATTTGCTACAAAATGGCAAGATGCACTGAAAGCAGTCAACTTGAGTTGTTCCCCTCATGTTCCTTTGTCCATTGTTCAGCTAGGAGTTTTCATTCATTACCAATGAAACCCCATTTAGGGTCCCAGAGATTCAGGTTCTGAGAGCTTGCACAGTGCTACCCACATATGCTGCAAGCACACTATATAGAATAGATAAGAAATGCAGTGTTACAATTAACACATTCTTGGATGTCTCGCATATGTGTTGAAGAACATCGGATAGCGACTGTTTTATTTAGAGCAAAGGAGCCTACACTACAATTGCCACACTTGTAGAAATCAGCTGGTTTGCCAGGTAACAGTGCAAATGGAATACTTTGTTTAGGCTTAAGGAAGCTTGGGCATAGTTTATCTTTTAAAGTGTGTTCTTTTTTTGTACATACTTATTGGTTGTGCCAGAATGTATTGAATTAATTCCTTTTCCAGGTATAACAGATACAATTATTTGTATTATTTTAAAGATATCCTAATTTTTCCCAGAGTATTGCAATACAGACAGAACAAGTTTGTTTTTGTAATCACTGTCGGCAGTTGTTTTGGGAGATAAAGTACTTTTTGCGTAAATGCTACTCAGCTTTTCCAAATGGTGAGGAACATTCACACAACATTGTCTAATGATCTTTACTTCTCTGTCATGGTCATCTTTGCTGGAGCAGTTGTGTTTCACTGTAAGGAACGCCCCTAGTGGTACATTGTTAATAACGTTTTTACTATTAACACTTGATGATGCAAAACTGTGTTGACTTGCATATTTCTTATACAAATTTGAGATCAAGGGAAATTTGTTCCAATAAAACGTCAATATCAAGAAAAGCAGTTTTCTTAGTGCTGTATGTTAAAATCATTTGAATTTTAAATGGATCATTATTGAGTTCTTAGCAATAATCTATTAATTGATTTTCAGCACCTGTCCAGATAATTAAGATATCATCTCTATTTATGCCTGGTATCACTTTTAAATCTCTGTAATTTGTAAAATATTCTTTCCATGCATGCTAGAATTTATATTGTGCCATGAAAAGATTGGCCAAAGATCAAGAGGCTGTTGTACCCATGTCTGCACCACAAATGTGTCTATATAGTGTGTCCATTGAACAGAAAATGTTTTGATTGTAACATTCAACTTCAACATGCATAGTGTGTGGGCTATGAAAATGGCTGATTGAGTATTTAAAACTTTTTAACTGGTATTTGACAAATTAATGCTTAATTGAGGGTGGCTATATTTAAAGCTTCCTGGATAAAATCATGTTCCCATGTGATTTCTCGTACCAATTCCTAAATGTTAATCCTATACCTCATCTATGACCTAAATTTCCACTAGAGAATTCACATGCGTGTCAATGAATTGTGAGACCGGTTCTAGAAGAGACCATAATCCACTAATTAACAGTTTGAAAGTTACATCTGGTTTATGAATTTTGAGTAGAAAATAGATTGCAGCTAACTAATCATTTTATCTATATCTGATTTACGAAAGGGACTTGTGGAGCAAAATTCAAAATTCATAGCACATCCTGATGAGAGATCTTGATTGGCCCAGCAAATACCTTTATCTCTGCAAATTGTTGACTTTGCTGATCAATTAATTTGATCCGATTACCGACCTTAATAATTGAAGACATAGCCATCACCACTGATCATTAATCATACATGCAAGCAGAAAATGGCAACTAAGTAGTTCCCTGAAAAATATAAAAGTACATTTTCTGCTGTTGTGGAAGACCCAGCTACACAATTCATAAAACATGGATTCTGCTATTAACCTTTGAGTCATCAGTCACAAGAAAATTGTTTTTTTCCACATTAAAGCAATGTGATTTTCAGGTGTTTCTTGCACTTGTGCAGTGGCAATGTTATTATAAAAGTTATGATACAATAAATGAAACAGAATGTGATTTTTAGCAAGACAGCCCATTCATTACTTCCTTTGCAATCTCCCACAAAGTAGAATTTTCTAGGACCCAGGGACAACAGATTTTCAGCAAGTATTGCAGCATGTAAAACCCATGTTGCAGGTTCTGTGAATGTAACAAGCACCCATGTTTGTGGGTTTGTAGCTGGTGAAAGCAGCTGCCCATCACTGCAGTAATCTGGGTGAAGCGGGTTGCATTAGGGTCAACGCAGAACCCTAAATTGTGATGGTCCTCTGATGGCCAAAGGTAGGGGACAGGCTGCAGAGTAACAGGGAGGTTCAAATCATGAGGCCAAAGGTGATCATGACTGTCTTTGTGTCATTAAGCTGGAAGAAATTACCTTGCATTTAGCTTTTGATAAAGTCCGGGCAGCTGAGAAGTGGGGTGAAATCATCTTCTGCCTGGATATACTTGAGTGCCATCACCAACATTCTGAACTGAGATTGGAATTTGTGCTAGGCACATTAAGAGAGGGGCCGGATAAATGTTGTCTATATCAGCTATGGGAAAATCCCCTTGGGACACCACACATCGCTATGGCTTGACCAGTTACGATCACTAGAAAATTAACATAGATATGAGAAAGAGAATAGGAGCAAACATGAAGATTTGTAAGGCTGGTTTCCTTGCGTAGCACTTGTGCTCTCTTTAGCCAGTTTCCAACCACTAATAGGGAGTAGACGTGGGGAACATGAGAAGACAAGAAAGAAGAAGGAATACAATAAGAAGAGTGCAGGAGAGAGGCACGAATCGAACCTGGGAGCATGTCATCATGTTCCAAAATCATGAGAGTCCCTCTACAGAGACGGAACAAGGGACAATAAGTGGGTCTAGGTCATATTGCCACACAGAAACGTCTGCAGTCAAGTTTTAGCTCTTAATTTATAACGGAGGAAAGGGACCTGTTTGCATATTGGACTGGTCAACGACAATCCTGCACCGAAATGGTAGTGCATTCTACTCTGAAGAAGAGTACCACCAGCAGCTCCAGACAGGTGTTTGTGGGTTACAGGCAATTATCAGAGGGGTGTGGCTGAGCTTTGGCACCTGCCTAAGCCCATAGTACAGGAAGTCGATATCTGGATTACCCTTATTAAATTCTGGTGAAATCCAGAGTGTTTTCAGGATATGCCAATATTATGAGAGCTGGCCCACTGAGAACAAACAAAGACAAATAGTCTGCTCTATGGAGTGGTGTCCACCCTGGAAGCCCTACAATTATGTTTTACCTCTCTGATCCATACCAGATGAGAAATAATCATTTGCACACCAGTCTGGTTCCACCCACATGGAGAGATAGGAATAGAAAGGCTAATCAATTGTCCACTGAACAAGAATACCAAGAGATATGTCAACTTGTGCTTCTGCCTTACTGTGCATCATCAGTAAGGTGTGGTTTAGATGCATTGTTTCTCTAGGCACAAAGATGAAGGGTTCCAGGAACCCTTCTCCGAATCTATGCACAGAGGAGGAGTTTGTCAACTGCTGAGCCCAGAGTTCAGGATAAAACATGTGACCAGATGTACTGGTGAGATGAAATTGACAACTTTCCATTAATCATACAGTATGTGTAAGAGTGGGAGAAACTTGAAGGAGAGCCAAACGATGGCATTTGTTGTTACACATTTATTTATTTATGTATTTCATATTTCTAAGGCACCACAACATAAGTGTTTCCAGGCACCACAAGACAAAAAAGGGGGTGGGGGACACAAGGAGATAAAAACAATAACGGGCCTACTAGGCCTTGTGACATTCTGATAGTGCAAGTGCAGCAGCAAGAGGTGGGAGGGTGAGGGGGCAGTGGGAAGGAGGGCCTAGGGATGGGCAAATACTGAGGGGAGCCCAGAAAGGCAAGTGCCAGGGGACAGGGAGCACCGTCAAGTGCAGGGGTGGGGGTGGGCCGGACTTGGGAGTCGCGCCAACCCTCAGGCTGGTCCGGGAGGGGGCCCTGAAAAGGCAGTGCAAGTTGCTAGGTTGGGCGAGTACTGAGGTAGACTGGACGAGGGGGGCCTGGTGGCCTGTAAGACTCGTAAGGGACCCGGCTGCCAGTCTCAGCAGAAAGAGGGGGCATTAGCAAGGGAGGGAGAGAGGAAAGGAAGAAGAGAAAAGCAGGGTTGTGGGTACTTGTGGAATTTAAGGAGATCTGGCTCAAGTCTGAGGGAGGGAGGGAGGCCATTCCAGAGGAAATCTCCTGCCAAAGATAGAGATTTACCTCCACTCTCTGCTTGCAGAAACATCAAATATGCAGAGAGTTGAACTATAGGACCAAAGTGCTGTAGTCGAGAGGTATTTAGAGAGCGAGAGGTGGACGTATCGGGGTCCCAGGCCCCAGAAAGCCTTGTGGATGATGCAGAGGGTCTTGAATTTGATCCTTGCAGCCAACGGGAGCCAGTGGGGAGATATTAGGGATAGAGAGATGCAATCCCTGGGCTTGAGGCCAAGGATAAGTCTTGCAGTCCTATTCTGGGTTAGTTAGAGGGGCGAAGAGAGGAAAGAGGCAGATTGAGGACGAGGCTGTTGCAGTAGTCCAGCCTAACGAGGACCAGGGCTCTGGAGACATTGAGCTTCTGGGGGAAAGTGAGGAAAGGGAGAATGCCCCTGAGGAGGTGGAGCTGAATGTTGGCCTTCTTGGCAAGGTCCGAGATGTGAGGGAAGAAAGAGCGAGAGGAATCGAAGATGACACCAAGGTTTTTGCCTCACAAGAAGGTGAGTGGAGGGGACCCAAAGAGGGTGGCCAGAGAGTGAGCGGGAAACATGGAGCAGGCATCCCGATGAGAAGAATCTTGGTCTTACTGGTATTAAGGCAAGGATGCTGATTGTTTGATTTGAGATCCACATTTTGGGGAGTTGGGGTAAATGCTGCACTTACTGAGGTAGTCATATGTGCCACATCATAATCAGTTGATCAAAATTTTGTTTTTGCACAGGGGCATAGTTTCCTCAGGCCCCCAAAGCGGTCAGTTTATGCCACCATCCAAAGGTAAATCATTGTGGCAAAAATCAAATGTTCAGGCCTTTATAAATATTAATGAGTCAGGCCTGTAAATGCCTGCCTAAAAAAGAAGTGGACAAAGAACAACCAAGATGGAGAGGCTATGAACCTGGGAATATTTTATTTCTCCAGGCACTATATTCAGTAGCTTGTGAGGTCCTTCAATGACCTAAGCAACTCCCCCCTTTGGGTACCCTCAGCACCTCAAGGGTAGCCATGGTTCAGCTCTAAGGTACAATTCTTGGAAGATTATGTTTGGCTTTGGAAATACAACACAAAACAACACTTGTTTGTGTTAAATAGATGAATGTCAATGCGTTGTTACAAAAATGATGCTCTAGGTAAACACAATGAACGTCTACAAGAAAAGGTGAGTAATTTATCTTTAATAGCTAAAAGAATGTGTAGGAACATTCTTTGAATCAGTGTAAGTGAGCACACATTAGCCATGAAGGAAGACACGTTGAGCACAGAAAACCTCAGTTCTTCTTTCCAGGCCTTCCATCAAAGGCATCGATAGTTCATTTCAAAGCCAAAGTGTGTTAGATTTATGGTTCTCTTAAAGGAATTGTACTTTTTGACCGACTATTAATGGTCGCAAGGACCAAAAGTTCTAAAAAAGCTACCACCAAAGGTTCGAACACCAAAAGTTCAAACCTTTGGTGGTAGCATTGCAGGTAAGTTAAAAAAAAAAAAAATTGCGGGGGCTGCAGGGGTGTCCCCTGCAACACACCCGCAAAAAAAAGAAAAAGAGAAATAAAACGGGGGCTGCAATCACAGTATAGTGAGCGGGGGTTGCAGGGGAAACCCCTGCAGCCCCCGTAGTATGTACGTGTGTTCGCATGAGAAAGGTGCAAACTTTTGGTGGTTCGCACCTTTCTCATGCAAACATTCCGGCAGCGGCAAAATCAGCCGCGGTCGGATTACTTAGAACCCTCTTAAAGTCTCTGTATTCTTGAAGTGTTCACAAAGTAGCAATTCCCCTTTGTAGAGGTTTACTGGTTGTGAATTCAGCAGGTGTGTGACTGATGGCCCCCTTTGTTGGGCAACCCGCTGTTTGTGTCAGTCAGTCAAACAACTTTATTCGGCCCGAAAAGACCATCAAAGTACACCCTACAAGACAATTCTAAAAATAAAGATACAATTCTGATGCAAAATTACAAAAAGTCCACAAAAAATATAAGAAAGAAATCAGGGCAATGCAAACAAGCCATCCCCTCCATAGGAAACCCTAAACAGTTCTTTGGGCCGGTAGTCAGGTCCCACCAACCCCTTGCTTCAACCAGTTCCCATGGCACCTCGGGCCCAAGGTGGTCAAATTTGCCCCTGCAAGGGGACAATTACTAGAGAAGACCCCAGAATTTGCTACGGCATATCTGGGTGGGGCAACAGAGCTGAAAAAAGGGAGCATGCTGATTGAGATCCCACTCTTGGATGATTGGCCCGCCCGCCCACAGCCTCCCAAAACCCTGTTCGCTGTGCTGCAATCCCAAAATGTCAGTTTGATACAGTCCAGGGTATTCTTGCCCAAACTGGGAATTCTGCGGCACCCCGCCAGTGCTTCTCTACGAACAGACGGGCAGCCTCCAGAGGTTTTCATCCAAAATAGACATTTATTAAGTAGGGCATCCTTGGGCTCTGTCTTGTTTACTGCCAGTTTGGGCACCCCCTGAAGGAAGACTGTAGGCGTTGGAGCATTCCTTGTTCCAGTAGCTTGTGCTGGGACCCAGACTTCCACGGACCCAGGGCTTTGGACTTAGTGCAATCGGGGCCCATAGAGGAAGAGACCAACGCCACTGATGGCAGAGACATTGGGCTTGAATCGGGGACCCTGCTATTCTCTCTGATAATGGCATGGGGGTTGCAGGGGCAGTTATTGGCGGGCGATTCCCCTTGTGCCAGGTTTCGGTGAAGGACAGACCCTTTGGCAGCAGGCAATACCAGGGGGACCAGTACCGGTGTACATTCCAGGGAATTTTCCAGGGGTAAGATCTTGTGCCCTGCAGCAGCTGAAGTGGTGACTTTGGGCTCCACCTCCTGGACATTTCCACCTCCCTTCCTTTGGCCCTCTAGCAAAGTTTGTAACAAAGCCTTGATGATGGCCAACTCTGCCAGAACTTTGTTACACCCACACCCGCACCCGCACCCCCTATCACGGGGCGCCTCCTCTGGGGATCGGTTGGAGGTCGAATTGCGCTCATGGTTGCTGACATCGGATAGTTGGTTGATGGCCTCGACCATCCAAGGAGGGGTCAAACGGAAGGGGGGCTAGTCCCATAACTGGTAAACGAGAGTACATCACTCCACGAGCTGTTATGGGAGCTTGAGGAGGGCTTGCCCCTTTGGGCACTTAATGACAAACTGTCCCCCACAACCAGGGGGGATGTCACACTAGCTGAGAGGGTACCATGGGTAAGAGGATCGAGGGTTGTGGCCAGGACCGGAACCATGCTTTGGGTGAGGGAAGGACTTGATTCCGATTTACCGCCAGCAGCTATGCTGGCAACCTCAGACAGGTTGGACTGACCATCCTGAAGGTTAAGCCGAGTAACTTGGCTCCCCAGGTGCTGCTGGGCCGTTATTGGGGGCAGGTAAAGTGTCACTACTGATGTATCGGGCCGAGACGGAGACTGATTGAAAGTGGACTTAATGGCAAACAGACCAGCGAGTGGCCCCATAGTAGTTCCTGTAGTAGTGGTAGTGGTTGTGGTAGTGGTGGTTAGGGGTGGCACCCCCTGAGGGCGCTGTCTCCTTAGCACCAGAGTCTTGCGCTGGGATTTCTGCACGGGGGGGTCAGGGCAAGTGATTGGTGGACAGAAGAGGAGCGGGGGAAACGGGGATAAGGGATCAGAAGTCGGCTGCTCCATGGTTAGATCCTGTGAGACTTCTGTTTCCGGATATCTTTGGGGGGGCCCACCACACACCTCTGTCACCGTCTACCTCCCGTGCTCACCTCCAAATTCAATGTCCAGTACCAGTCCAGTACCACGAGTCTTCCTACTTCAACACCAGCTGCGCCGAACACCACGCAGCGCCAAACACCGCGCCCTTGCCCCGCCGCGGGCTTCACCGCTGCGGGGTGAGGAAGGCGCTGATATGCCAGAGGGGCGTGGCCAAACCAGGAAGTGGGAAGAGTCCCTCCGGGGACAGCCCCAAACACTGCACCCTTGCCCCGCCGCAGGCTTCACCGCTGCGGGGTGAGGAAGGCGTTGATATGCCAGGGGGGCGTGGCCAAACCAGGAAGTGGGAAGAGTCCCTCAGGGGACGGCGCCAAACACTGCGCCCTTGCCCCGCCGCGGGCTTCACCGCTGCGGGGTGAGGAAGGCGCTGATATGCCAGGGGGGCGTGGCCAAACCAGAAAGTGGGAAGAGTCCCTCTGGGGACGGCGCCAAACACCGCGCCCTTGCCCTGCCGCGGGCTTCACCGCTGCAGGGTGAGGAAGGCGCTGATACGCCAGGGGGGCGTGGCCAAACCAGGAATTGGAAAGAGTCCCTCCGGGGACGGCGCCAAACACCGCGCCCTTGCCCCGCTGCGGGCTTCACTGCTGCGGGGTGAGGAGGGCGCTGATATGCCAGGGGGGCATGCCCAAACCAGGAAGTGGGAAGAGTCCCTCCGGGGACGGCACCAAACCCCGCGCCCTTGCCCCGCTGCGGTGTTTCTATCTAGTTGTAGTCTTTTGTTCATTCCCCTTTCAGGCTATATTTCGGCTGGTGAGCCTAAAGGGGAATAGCTCAATGTTAATTGGTTGATCTCATAGATCAGGTTCTTCCGTGGTTAGAGACCATGCCTTTCACATTGTAGCAGTGTGTTACTCTGATGAATACTGTATTCGCACCTGGGGAAGGGTGCTTAGCCAATCAGGTCGCTGGAATAGCGGGTGAGAATACACAATCCCCGCCCACTGTTCCAGCCACCGGAGGCCTTTCCCCTGGTGGAGCATTTTTTTCCTTTTTCTTTTTTTTCTAATGTGGAGAGGGAACAGGGATGTTCTCCCTGTTGCCTCCCCATGTTAGAAAAACCCAATTCCCCTTCTCCCCACCCCCACCCCAACTTACCTGCGGGACCGAAGCCTTGAGCTCCGGTCCCCGATGCGTCTCTCGTTTGGCCACCACCATAAAATAGAAAAGGGACTAGGTCCCTTTTCGGATGATGGCAGCCATTTTGGAAAAAGTTTTCCATGGCCGGAGTCATTTGAAAAGGGACTTATTCCCTTTTCCATGTTGATGGCAGCGGGCATATTTTTCTCTGTAGGGAGATGGGCTCGCACTGAGCTCATCTCCCGTTGCACGCAAAAAAAAGAAAACGATTGCACCCTGGGACATCAAGGAGTGCGAACAGCTTTCACGCCATGGTGGGGGCAGCAGACATGGGCTTAAACAGCCCTCAGCCCGAGCTTTGCTCGGGACCAGAAAAGCTTGGGCTGGCGGGCTGTTAAAGCCCATGTCTGCCCAGCCGCTGGGGCATGAAGCTATATTAGTACCCGGCGAGAGTCAAATAGAATGCAACACGCATTCTGATTGGCTCTCGCCGGGTCCTTACCCGGCCGAGAATCCTTTGATTCTCGGCCAGGTTTCCAGCCGCCTTGTCCTCGGCGGCGGGCGTGGCATTCCCTTAGCCAATGAGGAGGCTGGAAGCAGGGCCATCCCCGCTCCGAGCCTCCCCGCGGCTGAGAGGCTGCCTTCGCTCCCCGCCGGGGACTCGGGTAAGGCTTTTTTTTAAATGAAAATTCCCTTTCCTCCCTCCTCCCCGTTCCCCACTTACCTTCTTGTTCCTGCTTCCCCGGCGAGGGACGAGGGAAGCCTCCAGCCGTGTGGAGACTCGGAGTGGGGCCATCCCTCGCCGGGACGCAGGTACACTTTTTGTTTTTTTTTTACTTTTTTTTTTATTCCTGTCCCACTCCCACGCCCCAACCGCACTTACCTTCTTTTTGATCCTTTTTCGGGGGCACACTCGTGTTCCCAGCGCGTCTGCTCCCGATGGCCGCCATGGAAAGGGAAGACGGACTCCATTTTCCCTTTCCATGGCAGCCATTTTCTTGGTCATTTCTTTTTTTTTCTGTCCCGAAATGCCGCTGCAGACCAGGTACAAAGGTCACACGATGCCCACTCGACCACCACATGACAGCAAAGGTACTGCAGCACAGGGGCAGCCTTTAAGATATGCCCCATGTACCAAAATAAGGATGATCATGAGTACTCCATACTGGTGGTAATCTCTAAAAAATGAGCTATGCCCGATTTTAGGCATAGTCTTGTGCACTACTCATGATCATGGACAGCACATTTGATATTGCACACGTGTCCACAATTGATATTGCACATGTGTCAGCTCCTGTGAGTCAGCTCTGCTGTGGAAGGGAATGTGTACTCAGGTCACCCGGGCCGATGCTGCCAAACGGAGGGACAGAAGCCCAGAGGATATAGCCTCTTTTTGGTCCCCTCTGTGAGGGCCTGTAACACCCACCCCCAGAGACAGCCACACAGCAGGCAGCTGTCCTGGTCCCAGGCCTCAAAGGAGCACACCCATTCAAGAGGAGCAGTCTTGACAAGCCAAATCTCTCTGTTCTACCACACCAAACCAGTCGCTCTGTGTTCCGCCCATCCTGAACAAGTGGAAAGGCGCTGGCACTAGTGTCTCTGCTCTTCCAAAAAGCCAAACTATTGCATGCATCTAAACTAGCTTGACACTGTATCCTGTCATAGCAAAGCATGTCACCTAGAGCTGAAGCGACTGCTCTACGCAGGTAATTGAACCAATTCACTGGAGAGTCACTCACCGACTCTAACCATGGGTTACAACCATGGCTCAGCCCAGCTAGCACAACTGGTGCCTCATCGATTGAAGATTGTCACACGCAAGATCACCATGTCAATAACCTTAGCCCACCGACTTGAACCGCTGAAGCGTCAGTCATCGGTCCCTCCCAGAGGCTAAAGCTGGCCTCGGCCTGGCCAACTGCGAAGTGTGCCTAGCATCTTTGAAGACTAGCTGTTCGACCACACGGAGCATCCACATTCACGCCTACTCGACACATGCTTGCTGCCGGGGCCTCTACGATCCTACGTGCGTGAACTGTGCTTGATCAGCTCGCATCGATGTTCGAACCCAGGTCTGACTGCGTCAGCCGGCCAAGATCTGAATCCAGGTACTGTTGACTCTAAACTGCCCCCACAGTCCACTTGGACCCCAGAGACTGTTTAGATCACAATCACTCCTGTTTTCTACAAGTCAACCTTTTTATGATAGTACCTTACCTACCACCCCGGGAACTACTCTGAGTGCTACATTCTCCAGTCTGTCGCATATTTTCCGTTGTTCCTACAAGTGGGTTTTTGTGTAGTATTCTCCTTTAGTTCTACTTGCAGATGGTGTATTTAATTAAAGTGTTTATTTTTATAGAACCTTGTTTGGACATTCCCTTTATTTTGGACTGTGATACTGTGTTGTTTGGCTCACTGATGGTTCACCTTTGCAGCCCTCTTAAGAGCATAGCCTTTCCTCTGCCTACGTTACCACAAAAGGCGAAGGAGGTACATCTCTTAAATGTCCCTGTTTTACCTTTATGATTGTGTTGTGTTTTGGTTTGTAGAAGTGTGAGACGGCGGAGTGGGACCCTTTTCCCCTACTCATTCCTGTACTCCTGCTAAGCAGAATCCAATTAGTCACACATGCATCTATGACAATGAGAGTTTACCGGCACTTGATTGCATAAAGGAGGATTCACAGCTGGATGAGGATTATGTGCGTGATTAGACAAACATGACAATGCCCTCTGACATCATTTCCTGGAGACATGCAGGGTTAAACTGAAGATAGGACTTCAGTGTACTGAGACCTGCTGCTCCACTGGTAGGACAGGGCAAAAACAGTAGCCATATACATAAAATAGGCAGACGTGTTACTACCAAAAGTTGGCAGATGACCCTGCAAAGTAAACTTGCCCCACATCAGCAGCATTAGCTTGACATCAATTGTTTTAATGCAACTTATTACAGTATGTCAGCCAAGGTCACAAGGCTTCCTTCAAAAGCTTTCAATTACAAAGTCTGAATGACAGCATCAAAGGGCCAAAGGCAGATCTTAGCCATGTCCCATTAAGACCACCAATCATCTGCTGTATATGGTTCCATCCCATCCTCCCCTCTTTACACTCATAACATTATTTTTGGCTTCAATAAGTGTTGAGTGTAACACCTACAATAAAAAAATTTAAAAAAATAGGTAACAGTTAAATAATTACACTTCGTTTCATGAAGAATCTTAATATCAAAAGCCTATCCATCTGCTGCCCCAAAGGCTGTGTATGACCCTGGACACTGCTGACTACTCAGCCTACCTTGCAGCTGAAATTTAGAAGGTTAACTCAAGCTATTCACTCAGACATTGCAATAAGGCCACAATAATCGAGTCCAGGTAGCTGGGTTTTGAAGAAAGAACACATTTAAACCGCCTGCCGTTATTAAGGGGAACATCAAGAAGGGTTCAAAATAAAAAGCGACATTGAAAAAACAAGTTGGCAAATGCTCAACATAGGTATTAGCATAATTGACCTAAAAGTATTTGACCTAAAACGTTTGATCAGATTTTGTTTATTTTTTTCAATCAAATTTAATTAAATAAATATATATGGGGGTGGGTAAGGGTATATATTAGGTTGAGGGGAAGTGGGGGCATTTTAGACCGAAAAAAGATCAAATAAATTTGCTCAAATGTGATTAGGTCAAATGTTTTAGGTCAAATGGACCCAAACCTCAACATAAGGTTTACACTCGTGTGTTGATAGTGCAATGAAAAAGAACGGCTTTCATTTCACTTACACCCATCAACATGTCTTACATTATAGTTATTTCAACATGACTTACTAAGTATGTTCATCGCAGAAATGTGACACTCTTCCACGATGATGGCATCAAGTGACTGGGAAAGGTCGTGGGCGAAGCCAGCTTTGGAGGGGTTCGTCAACCCACCGAATAGTTAAACCAGGCTTTGTTTTCAGAGTACTTACCAAATATGCAAATAATCTCCACCGGTATTCAAATTGCTCACGTCATATCTATATTCATTGTGAAAAGCCTGGAGGTTCTTTGCTATTCGAAGGCTCGACAAGGCACGTGTAGCCTTGCTTCCTATTGCAGTAGAGTTACGTCCTCTGGATATCACTATGATGCCACAGGACAGAAAATGTCTGTAAACAAAAAAGAAAGGCAATCAGATAGCTCAACGGGTTGAGCGTGCGCTGCTGAGATCCGTGTGCAATCTCTGGGTCGCAGCTTCAAATTACAGCAAGGGCATCTCAGCTTTTCATCCTTCCAAGATTAATAAATAAGTACCAACTTTGGTTGGGTAATAATTCAAAGTAAGAAAATGTTCAAGGTTCACAGCTTCGCCAATGTGCTGCAATACAAGTGACAAATTATTATTGTCAGGGATAAAAGTTGGTTTCTGCAACGGATGGAATATTGTTCTTCATCATTTGAATTTGCTCAAATAAAAAAAGGAAGAGTCATTTAAAAGGCTCATAAGTGGGAATTCAGTTCCTTAGGGCAGATATATATATATTTTTTGTTGATAAAAACATAGTATGGGCCAGATTTACAAAAATGTTTTAACATGAGAAAGTCCCTTTGAAAATAAATAATTTATTTTTATTATTTTTATTTAGTATGCATTCAGTTAATACAACAAACTTATGGTGCACTGAACCTGTTATGCAATACACGGGCTGAACCTATTTCCCGTGAAGAAATGAGAAAGAAACGCTTATTGACTTGATGCTGTTTCTTGGAGCTTTTGTGAACTGTTCTTAGGTTTGGGAGTCACAGCAACAGAAGAAAAGCAGCTTTGCACAGAAAAATGCTTTCACATTATACAACAATGAACACCGGATGTGAAAGGCAGGTGCTGCTCATTAGCTATGGAACATAGAGGGAGACCCAACGAGTTATTACCACCTGCAGGTGAAGCCCTGGTTCTGAACATTACCAGAACAAAAATTCCCTTTTAATGTTTTCAGAAGTATTCCTCAAAATATATTTTTTGATAAAAACATAGTATGGCCCTATATATTTAACTAATCCCCTTGAGATCAACTGTTAAGAACAGAAAGGCATGCCTGATTGAGTTGGGAACCCCAACGATGAGGGGAAAAGCATGCCGTGTATCTACTGTTGCCAAGCCAGGCTTCCTGCTCGGCACACTGTCTGAGAGCGCCAGGTCACAGCCACTCAGAACAAAACAGCCATTTGATTTCGGCCTCTGCGAGCACAGCCGTGTGAGGGAGCTCATTACATGGGACTACGTTTTCTGCACTGTCTGTTCGCCTACACAGAGAGAAAGAGGACAAATAATTAATTGTGTTATGCCTCTCC
The DNA here is from genome assembly GCF_040938575.1 of Ambystoma mexicanum. Classification (NCBI taxonomy): domain Eukaryota; kingdom Metazoa; phylum Chordata; class Amphibia; order Caudata; family Ambystomatidae; genus Ambystoma; species Ambystoma mexicanum. The sequence goes on along the minus strand of NC_090939.1, from coordinate 866,807,953 downwards.
TTGATTGGATCAAATACCAGATTTATACTGAACTGGTAATTATCATATTACAGTGTACAGAACCAAAATGCATACATATAGAATTATTCCATAGGAAAAAAACAATCTTGTATTGTTGAAAAAGAGGGCAGCCATTTTGTAAACAAGTCAGCTATATGCTTCTATATCAGCAGGTTATTTTGATGGTCTCCGGATGTAAGACTTTTATAATGGCCTAAATGCATCTTCTTCCTAAACAGTAGTTACTAAGGGCCTCATTCAGAGTTTGGTGGAGTGATAAAAAGTGGTGTTAATGGAATTACACGTGAGACCCCAGGTTTGTGTGAATAAAGTAAAGAAGAGCACCCTCGAAACCATATTCAAAGAAAGCAATTACCATACAAATTAATGGCTGAACATTAGTGAAAACCCAAACGCCCACTCCATATGCTGCCATTTACACAGACTTTGCCCTATAGGCTGACCAAATGGCTCTAATCTACATACTCAGTATTTTGGTCAAAACAAAACAGGGTGCCATTTGTTACTCACCCCCTTGCGGACTGGCCGGGGCGTTGAGTAGCCGCTAAGGACCAGAAACATCAGTCACTGCTGAGAAAATGCCTTAAAAAGACATCTCAGACCGGACTACCTCACACAGTCGGCTTGTATTGTCTGCAAAAAACTTGCCCAGGGAGGCAGTGTTATCAGCAAATATCTTGCCCAGAGAGGCAGTGTCTTCACGCCACTCCTGCCTTGCCTGGGCATTGTCATTCACAAACTGACGCACAAGTGCAGTCAGCTCCACATGACGCTGTGGCCCCGCCGGTACACCTGTGGAGATGGAGGGTGCTTGGGTGTGATGTTGGACTTGGATGGGCTCCACTATGGGACTCATGGCCACTTGGTAATACCCCCCCCCCAGACTGCTCCGGGATGGTGGCGTGGTCTGACTCCAAAGATGTGATCTGGGGGGATGTTCTGGACTTGGTGTGCAGGGCTGTTCTGAGGATTCATCCTCCACAGGCACACACACCTCTTCCTGCGCCTCCTCCTGCTCCAGGGGTGCTGTGGCTGCCACCTCCCCGACTGAGCTGGACTCTGCTGAGTGTGGAGCATCAGCTGTGTCCTGTGGCAGTGGGGCAGGGGTTGCAGCTTCCGTCTCAACTGCCCTTGGCGGCACCAGTGCCGTGGCATCTGTAGGTGGTTTCCTTGGTGGTGCATGGCGGACCTTGGGTTGGCCCTTTGAGGTGGAAGGCCTGTTGACCTCATCCCAGGCCCTCTTCCGGGGTGTGGTTGGCTGTGGCGGTGAGTTCCGTGCCTCGCTGTCATGGTCTGAGCCTGTGGGGGGTTGAAAAGAGGGACGGCATGAGTGATGGTTTGAGAAGCATCATGCATACATTTGTATAATTGCTCATCTGCACATTGGATCGTAATAGGCAGTTGAGTTTGGACGATCACGTTGCTTGCTACATGGTTGGGTAATGCAGGCATCCGTCAGTGGTCACTCATGTTGGGGTAGACGTATGGTATGTGACATGCATATTTCTTGGGGCATGCAGTGTGACTCATGCCATTGACATCTTAGTGTGGTTTGTGTACGGTATGGCATTGCCTTGCTGCAGGAATCTGCATGTGTCTGTTCTGCGTACCGCAACTTTGCTGGGAATGTGTTTGTATTGGGCCATGGCTTGCCTCTTTAGACAGACATATTGGTGGACTATCATCAGACTCTGCATTACATTGCTTTCTTAGGACACTCACTTCCGTCCGCCGATGACGTGGTGCCACACTCCATGTCTCCAACACCTTCTATTGACTCCATGCCAATCAGGCTAGCACATATGTCCTCCCACCGGGACAGCTTTATGGGGGAGCTTGCTCCTCTGCCAGTTGACATTGCCTGGCTCCTGTTGGCAGAGAGTATTTTGCATACTCGCAGCCGCAAGTCGTCCCACCGCTTCCTGCAGTCCTTGATATTGCGGGGGGTGTTACCGACCGCACGTACTTTCTGTGCCACAAGTGCCCAGATCTCCTTCTTGCGTATTATGGCCTCCCTCTTCATGCTCTGGGCAAACACGACGTCTGCATGTTCTTGCAGGGTCTCAGCTAGCATGGTCAGCTCATCTTCATTGAAGCGCTCCTTGCGCTCGCGGGAGGCGCCCTTCTTCACAGCCTTAGGCATTGTGGTATGTTAGAGAATGAGATTTCACAAACCGCAGTATCATACAGGTCCTGGCTGCTGAGGGAGGCAATGGATTGTGTTTTTAAAGATGGCCGCCGTGCTCCTTCCCGTTCCTGTGTGATGACGCTACTTCCAGTTCCGCTTGTTTACGGTGACTGTTATTAGCGGTCACCACTAATAGCAGTAACCGCTATTAGCGGTGGCCGGTAATGCCACATTGGTTCCTGCCGGTAGTGCAATCTGCACTTTACATGATGCCGCTAAGGGCCTTTTTCGGGCCTTTTACGGCATGGTGGTGATGCCCTTAACGGCATGGCACAAAGCTTGTGCCTGTGAAGTTGTAATAGCCCTCTATTAGCGGGCTCGTGACTACACGGACACAGTATTTGCTCCATGCCAGTAAGGACAGTTACTTACCTCCAACCTCGGAATGACCCCCTCTGACTTTTGGATATTCCCTTAGAATATGGTATAAAATGTACTTTTTGCCACAGAATCTACAGCATCGTTCCCCTACCACCCGATTGACCATGTGGATTTCTCTCTGGTGTGTAGTACCACCTGGGCAGTATCTTCAGTTGCAGTTCCATGTGTTGCCACATATTGATCAATTACAGTTTTTTTTATTTATCTCGTCACACTCTTCAGCTCTGATTTTACAGTCCAGTTATTTTTCCCATTGTTTCTGTAATGCCCATTCCTCTCTCTATGGTTAATATCCACCAGGCAGTTCCATAGTTTTCCTATCAATCCCTTCATGCTTTTCACTACTTAAAGAACATTCTTGAATGTGGTTATTTTCTGGGATGCTTCCTTTTTATTGGTTCTTGAATTGCCCAGTGTCTCACTGGTATATGTCTGTTTCTTGGACATTAACATCTAGTTTGCAAGGATTGAACGCTTTTATCCTGCCTTATGCAAACAAGTCCCCTAGTTGTCTTCATCCTCCTCTGTAACGGTTATCAAACCCTTTATCTATAAAGACTGGGGTAAAGTTGCCATTACCGTGAACTGGGGTGAAGGAGATGGGAAGCTCAGAAATCCCCTTTTCTGTGAAATCATATTCTATGCTTCCATTGTGCCCCTCAAAATTAAATTTACATACATATCATTCTCTTTGAGTTTTGGCCAGCCATGGTTGTTTCCATAGGTATTGTCCCAATACCACCTGTTCCTGGAATACCCAGTGTTTCCCTGATTAATTTTGCAACCCTTCTGCTACCACTCTTATTTGTGAAGGCAGGTAGTATTTTAATACATCCCAACAGGACAGACCCCTTCCCGTCTTCTCAATCACATTGGCCCTCATTAGGACCTTGGCGGAGGACCATGGCGCTATTAGCACCATGGTCCATGGCGCTAAGCTGCCAACTCCGCCATGGGGGTTGGCGGACTTACCGCCCCATTCCGAGGTTGGCGGGGCGGTAAGTCCCCAATCCCCATTTACCCTTCCCCATTCCCATTCCTGGCCCCATAGGGCATAATGGGAGTGGGGAAGCCGTTAATTACGCCACCGTAAATTACGGTGGCGTAATTAACAACAAGGTCCCGTAGCGCCATGGATTTTTCCGCCTGCAAAAAGCAGGCGTAGAAATCACCATGGCGCTACGGGAACTCGTACTGTGGCGGTAAGAGGCGCCATGGTTTACGCCGGCGTAAACCCCTTACCGCCTGGGTCCTAATGAGGCCCATTCTCTTTTTGCAAATTCTAGGTTTTCGTCTCCCCCAAATAAATTACATAATGAGATCTTGAATGCTTTTGAGTATTGTTCTAGGGTTATTGAGTGGAACATTATGGAACAGATACATCAATCGAGGCAGGACATTCAGTTTTTATTTTGTAAATTCACCTTTATTCCAATAGCACAAAACAATACACCTCTGCATCTTAACCACCATGAACAGTGTCAACCTCCTTTGCCTCTCCACCCACCCAACCCTCCCTCCCCCCACAAGAGGCAACATATCCAGAGGACCAGACATAAGGCACATTGATAATTCATTCCACAGACAAAACCTGTACTGCAGCGGCACCCTTCCAACTTCTCAAGAACAAATACATTCCCGGGGACATGGATTGTCGCTAATCACCCTAGTTGCCATTAGGGACTACTACCCGGCCGCTCCCCTGCATCTCCCGCCTGGGCTAAACCTCCCTCCCCATTGCACTTCCTCAGAAAAGCTACCCATTCCATTTCCCTGGATGGCTGAGTGTTGCTATGGAGTGCACCTGTAATGGTTTCCATTTCATGTATCTCCCTTGCCTTCACTGCCCGTAACCTCTCACTGGGAGGAGCTCCCATTTCCATAAAATAGTAACACAGACCCTGGCCACCAGAAGGGCAAAGTATACCAAATGGGGGAGGTGCCTCCACTCCCCTTCCACTTCCTCTGGGCCAAACAACACCAAAAAGAGTGTCTAGATCCTTTACAATGCCATCTAGGGCCTTCACCCATCCCAGCACCTCTTTCCATAAACGTACCTTCGGTCATGTCCACCACATATGTCAATATGCAGCCCTCTCACCGAATCCATGGCAGCAACCGGGTTTCTCCGCAGGGAACATTTTCGAGAGGTGCAATGGGTCATATTTCCACCTATATAATAATGTAATACCATGTAGCTTGTACTAGCACTAGATTGAGGTTCTGTGCACGGACAGACATAATCGCTCCCAGAACTTCCTGTCAAACTCCACCTCCAGGTCTCTTTCCCACCTCTTCCTGAAGCACTCTGCCCCTCCTCCAGAAACCACCAAGAGGACCTGTCTATGTTTGAGATCAATGCTTTGGTCATATGGCATGTGTTGAGGATCTTCTCAGTAGCTGTCAGCTCCCTTTGAAAACTCAATTTCCACTTATTGGCCAAGAAAACACCCTTCAGTTGCAAATACATGAAGACAGATAATGTCCCAATTCTCAATCCCTCCTCCAGAATCTCGAATGTGGCAAACTTCTTTCCCTTCACTATCTGGCCTACCTGTTCCAAATCCGCATCAAAGCCGGACTGAAAGCGAAGAGGGTCAATCATGTAGTTACTTCTTGCAGCTCCCTACGTTTCCCCCAGAGATCTGAAATAAGGCCCAATATGCCATAGTTGGGCACACTCCAAGTCACGTTTTTCTTCCGTGCCCATAATCATTCACCCAAAGTAGCTGGACGTAGCCAATAATTCTCCAGTATTTTTGAGTGATTACAATCCCAAAGAAAAGGTCATTAAGCCATGTTTCAAAGAGGGGCGCATATGGACTATTTTTTGATTGTTTAAGGGACTTAGGTTTAGTCACCCTAAGTTTCCTAGGGTCATCCAGACGTGGACCCCTTGCTCACTGAGCTCAGAGAGGCACAGCTCCACCTCAGTGATGAGGCCCAACAAGGCTGAAACACGTGTATGGGGTTGCTGTTGGTACTCTTGTTCAGAAGATAATTGCCATAGCATTTTGGTGCTGGACTGCCCATGTGGGCAGGACAAAGACTGATATGCAAATGGAAATGTTCCCTTCTGTGAAAGGTACAGTGAGCTAAAGTGTGCCTGCGGACTCTTGAGTGGGTACGATCCCAAAGAACAGGTAATTTTGCTGTGTTTGTTCTCAAAGAGGGGTGCCTTTGGACTATTGTTTAATTCTTCAGTACTAGCCATTGCTTTTTTTCCCTGTGAAAGTGTGGGACAATAGCCCTAAAATGGGCTGCACAGTAATAATTATACATATTGTGAAATCCCACCCTTTCCTGTCCCTTCAGCATGATTAGCGTGGCATGAACCACCTTTGGCCTTTGTCCCTTTTTAAAACTTGTATTATATTGAAGTTTAAACAAGATAACCATTATACAACAAATGAAACGCTCCTACAAACATGATCATTTTTAGAGCGTCCAGGCATCCTATCCAGGACAAAGTCAGTCAAGACGACTCCTCCATCCCTTTATAGAGAGTGCTCAACAGCGGATGATAGTTAGCCTCATATAACTCTCCAACGGGTCTCATAACCATCACTCCCAGGTATGTCACATTGTCTCGTTGAATAGTCATATTCAAGGATCTCAGGTCTTATCCTGAGTGGTCAGGTGCCCTGCCATACAGGAAGAGAATGTACTTTGTTGCGTTCACCTTGAAACCCGACAAGCTACCATATTGTGCAAGTGGAGGAAAATATCATCCGCGCACATCTCTAGTGCCCCCACCATCAACCCCTACCCTTCCTTGTCGCACCGCACTTTCACAGTCAATGGTTCTATAGAAATAGCAATGGTGACAGAGGGCAGCCTTGCCTGGTCTCTCTCTTCAATTGGAAGATTGATGAACTTTTCCCGTTAACCACGACCTGTGCCATTGGATTAATGTAAAGTGCCCTGATCCCCATTAAAATACCCTTGCCGAAGCGCAACTTTTGTAGGACCGCAAATAGGAACTACCAGTCTACTCTGTTAAATGCCTTTTCTGTATCAAGGGCTAACAGAACTGGATCTCCTCCACCACTTCTTGTCGATTCCTTGAGGTTAAGTGTGTTGGCTCCCTCTCATCCATGAATGAGGCCCACTGGTCTGTGTGTATTATACAAGGCAACAATGCCTCGAGATGCGGGACCAAGACTCTGGTATACATTTTCTCATCTACATTTAACAGGTATATCGGACGGTATCTGTCAAAAACACTATAGGGGAGGAAAGTATCGATACTCTCCCCCGAACCCCAGAAGCCAAATGAAGTCAACCCTCCACCCGTGGTTGGCACAGATACATGATATTCAAAACACAGGATACCACGTGGCAGCCAATGGGGGGAAGAGGGTTAGGGAGAGGTTGTGGACGGGGATGGGGAGATTAAGGAAAACCGGATAGCGGGTTAGGAAAAAACCTACAGTGGATAGGATGGGGGAAGTAACAGGGAAAAACCCTACACTGTCTAATATTATAAACCATGAAACATAACACACACATAGATCATCAATATGCCCCCCTTAATACAGGTTGAATAAGGACCTTAGATAGTGTAATTGTTCTCTCTAATAGCCTCTTGATACAGGCACATGTAGTTATTACTAGGACATGGAATACATATAAGCAAGCATGAATGAAACAAACTCAGGGGCTATGACTGCCCAACATGAAGAACATGACACATGGCCCCTTTTGGGCAAGCAAAAGCAACATGAACACTCATAAAACATGTAGGACAAAAGGTGTGATTTTCAACACCCACATAGAATGAACTCCAACACATATATATATATATTGAGGTAGCAGGCCCCTAATGATAAACTGTATGTTGTACAGCGTGACCGCTGATTGCCTCCGTAGTGTCAAACATTCAGTAATTCCCAGACCTGGTCTAATCAAGAGCTCGACCCATATGATACGCTCAAAGAAGTCCTGCAAACAGTGCCCTATGTTAATTCACGATAAACAACAAAAGCATTGAGCACTTATCTGAGCGTCTGGGAGACTCGCAAGCCGTCCCAGACGAGAAACAATGACGCCTTGATGGAAATGAGAGCGACCCTGCTCGCAATGTCCGCGTCGGGAGAAGAGCAGAGCTTTAATGAAGTAGCGCTAGTCTTCTTGCTTCATGTGCTTAGCCGCGCATACTTTCTAGGACCGCATAGTCCTCCATGTGCTGCCAAGATTCCTGAATCCTGCTGTAAGCGTGCGCAGGACTGCACGAACCTCCGGCATGACTTCGCCTTGTGGAAACAATAAGCCACACCTGCCGTGCACCATTGGCCCTTGATAAGCTGTTGTTAATTACAGACAGCTGGTCAACGCACACAGCAAGGACTACGATAAGACAAAGGACTGCCTGGAAATGTAATTTTTCCAGTCCAGGTACCAATACTAAGCTCTTTTCAGCTTTAAACACCTCTTTCGCCTCCACCATCCCATATTCCTGACAGTATGACTGACACTTTATTGGGTCTCTACACTCTTTATGTATCACCAATATAAATGCCTCAATGATCTTGTTGAAGAGTTTAAGTAAGTGTTGCAGCAGCGTTCCTGCAAAGCGTTTGTAAAAGCCTACAGTGTAACCATCATCACCCGCTGCCTTGCCCGCCAGTGATATATCAATCACTTTCTGTATTTCTTCAACCATGACCATAGTGTCCACAAAACATTTTTACTTCACGGGACAGACTTGCCATGGGAATACCCTCAAGATTTTGATCTACCTCCCTTATCGCTCAACCTTTGACACTATCATACTGTTTTTTATAGAACTGTATGAAACACCCAGCAATGCTGCCAGGAGTGCTGTATTCCCTCCCTTCGCTATCACTTCATCGTTCTACCCATCCCTCTACCTTTAGTGCAGTTAGACCCTAGTGGTGTCTTGTCAAACAAAAAGAGCCATACTAAAAAAAACTATTGCCAATCCTTACTACCAAATTACAAAAACAGAGTGTGGGATAATGTTCACCAGAAAAGAAAGAAGTGTTCACAAAATGAAAAGTCAGGATGGTATGGCTGGGTCCCTCTTCCCCATGTTTTAGGCAAGGGACAAGGAAGGACTTCTGAGCACAGCACACTCCTGGGCCCCCTCAACACTAGGTTCACATTTCCAGTACAACGATATCAAAACATTCAGAGGCTAAGTCTGTTTCCTGACAACGTTTCTTGCCTTAGAAGGCCTGCAGATTCACAACGCCAAAATAAAAAACTTCTTTCTGTGATCTTGCCACTTGGGCGATTTCTCTTTGCCCCCAGGATATCCCTCTGCCGGGCTCAGATCCTCCTTGCAGTTTGGGCCTCCTTCCGTCGGGTTCACTACGGCCCTTCAAAAGCAGCTTTCAATTTTCTAGAGTCTTAATGTTCTTTTGAACAACTTCTCCTTGTGGACAACCCTCAGCCGGGTTCACTCTTGTCCGATACACAGTTCAACTTGCTTTATCACAGTACAGGATTCACTCTTGTTGGCTCTCCCCTTGGCATCCCTCCATCAGGTTCATATAGCCGCCTTAACATACTGTTCACAGTCTACTCTGTTTTATCTCTACCTGTCAACTTGGGCCTCCCTCTGTCGGGTTCACTATGGCATTTATTTAACACAGTTCATGTACCTTTTTAACACAGTTCATGAGTTGCTTATTTTCATCATAAAGCGTGGGTTCCCTTCTCCTAGCTTTCTTTTGGCATCCCTCTGTCGGGTTCACACTTGCCTTATTTCACAGTTCACCATTTTATCAAAAGAGTGGGGTTCCCTTCCCCTAGCTTTCTCTCTGCCACGGGTCAGAGACTTTCGATTATACAAAAGATTTGATGTGACCTTTGTAGGACCACTCTGACATCTCACATCACCCTCTCCTATGCCCTTCTGGTACTTGCAGTTTTCAACACAAAAGGGACAGCGAGAGTCCTTCGACTGAGCACTCCAATAGCACCTGACCACTCTGCAGCTGGCCCCTCTCTGGGAGTTTACAAAAAGTTCAAACACACTCAAGTTCTTGGTTTCAGGTTCGGGTTCATCTAATGTTGCCACTTGCAACCCTGGGCTCAACACAGATCGGTTTGCTATCAACTTCCTTTGACTCACCGGCTGTGTTGAACCCGTTGGCTGGTTTTGCCTCTGGAGTCAAGGACGGTACCACAGTAGCCAGCATGCCTCCCCGCCTGTGCTATCAATGCGGGAGGCCCCTGTGCACCGTTGACATCTGTTCCTCCACACGTCAGCTGTAACTCCCAGTCTTATGCCTTCCCTCTCAGAGGCTTTGCAGGTCTGAGTTGAAAAGGGCAAGGGCAGTTCCCCCTTGGTCGTCCTTTCAGGTTTCGCCACATTTCTCTTCTGTTTGAAATGCTGATTCGATAAAGCTGTTTCGATGTGTGTTCGGGCTTGCTCGTCGTGTGCTTTCGTGCTTCGCCTTTTATTCCTGTGGGGAAGAGAAAGGGCTGTCTGTGTTTGCAGTTGTTATCATCAATTGCCTGCCTCTGCCTGACCCTTGTTTTGGGACATGTCAGATAAACAGATTTTGTTTGAGTCCGTTGTCTGTCACGTGTGAGAAAGTGTTTGTGTCGAAAAGAGGGGTGGTAGAGTTTCCAAATAACCTACGGGGTCGGATGAGAAAAAGGTGTTATATGGAATCAAAGCCCTCGTCGGGGGGTTGGTAAACTCATAAGGGTGAGTTTGGCTGGGTTTGTGAAAAAAATGTGAATGCCCGGGATAATTATTGTGAAATAAGGAGGGAGGATTGTGGGAACGGTAATGTTTTTTCAAAGCAGACTGGGAGTTCAGAAAATAAGAAGGAGAAGGACGGGAAGAAAACTAACTGGGAGTGTTTGGCTAGGAAACAGGAAAACAGGGATTCTGGGAGATGTGGTTTCCTAGTGCAACTGGGTTTGGGCTACTAGGGCATTTACCACATATGGAGGGGTGGTTGGATTTGGATAAGGGAGATTCTTTGGGCGGAAGGGAGGTAGATGTGGAACAACCTACAAAAGCCTCAGGGACTTCTCCCTCTACCCCTTTGTCGCTGGTATAGTACAGCATCTCACCTGGGGTATTCCCCCAAGCATAACCCTGGGCTCCCCTACCCAGGTGATCCTCCCTTGCTCGGCTGCCCCAGGGCTGGGATCCGAGAGCGCCAGCCCTTCCCTGGCCACCTGAATAAGGGATTCTCGAGGTCTACTTTGGAGAATACCCTCAGGTTTCTTACATTTGTCGTAGAAAAGGTTTCATATAGCCCCTTTTATGGGGATGGGCGGCCCTCCATACAACTATTAGCCCTCTTGCCTCCAGAATTCCCTTCAGTCCACCCCCCCTGACACGTGGCTGGTCTCACCTGCAACTCCATCAGAGATTGCCTATCCAGGGCCTCATTGACTCATAGGTTAAAACCCCCCTTAGACACAAGAGACCCCCTCACTGCTATGACTTCATCTAAAGCCTGTGCACAAAAAGTCAACTGCCCTTTGTTTGGGCAATACACTGAGGCTAGGACCAATGCACTTCCCCAATCATTCCTTGCACAATCCACAGGTCTCCATTTAACAGTCTGGTCACCCGCACGTACCCCAAATGTAATCGCTTATGGAGGATGATCCCAACCCCTCCCTTCTGCACTTTACCCAATGCCCAAAAAACATTCCCCACTGAAGCACCTCTCACCCACCTCTCCTTGCTTCCCCTTAACCTTGTCTCCTGCATGAAGGGGATGTCCAGACCAGCACATTGAAAAACACACCACCATCAACCTTTTTGTGCGTGAGTTCAGCCCCTTGATATTCATTGTCCCCAACCTTAGCATCCCCCCTTCAGCCCTGCTATCACCTTGGTTGCCATAAGCATAAGCAACATCCATCACAAATGTCCAGGTGCCATGGCTCTCTATCCCTGGTCTAAGATTTTAAAAAACTGTAGTCGTCCCGTCACCTCTGTTCCCCCCAACCTGTTCCCCAATTCCAAACATCAAAACCCAACCCAACATAGCAAACATTTCCCATGAGACACCCTCTTCTACTCAGAGGGCCACTAGGGTGCTCTGCTACAGTTCCAAGTCACCTGTTATGAACTTCTCAAAGGCAATTTCCAAGATCTTCGTGCAGCACCCTGCAGGTCAGTCTCAACTGTCAAGTTCCCTTCCTAGGAGACGGAGAGCCCAGCTTCATACATTTCCTCTGTCCTGTTCCTCTTTTTTGTTGTATCAGGCCCTTTGACAGTGGACGCTGGGCCACACTTTCAGTCTGCGAGGGGCCTTGGCCATCCATCGACAGGTATGAAAGGTGGTTCAGTGCTTATTCTGCCTCTGCAGCTGCGGTAATGCAGTACTCATCCTTGCCATGTTCAAAATGCAGGGCAAATGGGTAGGCCCACCGACATTTGATCCCCTTATCAGATAGGTGTTGTGTCAGAGGGCAACAGTCCCTTCTCCTCGATAGATTGAGGTCTGATAGGTCTTGGAAAATCCAGACAGAGCCACCTTCACACAAAATGTCAGATGTTGCACTCACCTTAACCAATACCTGGGTGTTCTCTGTGCGCCGATAGAATCACACTATTATTGAGTGCAGGCCCTTTCCATATGCCTTTAATCCTCTGTGCGCTCATTCAATCATATGTCTTTACCCCATTCTTTTTAAATAAGGAGGTAGACAACCTTGTGCACCTTTCTCTCTACTTCAAGGGGCGACTCACTATCACGTTCCAGCACTCCCTGGATCCTGAAATTATTTCTTTGTTCACGGTTTTCCATGTCATCCAGCTTGCTGAGCACCTCTTCTTCCCTCACCTCTTTCTCTGTTAGCCTGGAATCCAATCTCATATCTACCAGGTGTGCATATAATTGGTTAGTCTCCATTCCTTCAATTTTGTTCTCTACAGCCTTGACTCTACCTCGCAAATCCGCTGTGGAGGATTGGATGTCACCACGCAAAGCCTTTATTTCTGAAAGGATGCCCACAACGTCTTCCATCATCAGCAGAATGCGGTGCTCTCCCTTTGGTAACTGTGCCCCTCCTGCTGCCATTTTTGTATTGTATTGTGTTGTTGTTGTATTGTTTATTATTTATATTGTGCACACCACCCTAAGGTATCTGGCTGCATTACAAGAATATGAATGTTCATGGTTACAGAGTATATAGTACATACACTACAAATGGAAAAGGCAAAGTATATATGCACAAGATACAGTAAATTACAAGTAAAGTATGCGGTTTGTGCCTCCATGGCATTACATCATTGTCACATTGTGTACCACACTTAAGCAAGAGGTAAGGAATATACATGTTGTCGCAACAAACTCTGGTGAAGTGGCTGCAAGGGAGAGTGCATACAAATGGGTGTAAGAGGGGGTAATGTCTAGAGTGATGTATTTTTGGAGATCAGCCAGAGTTTGGTGTCTTTTCTGAATTTGTGGAAGGGTTGTTCAGTGTGCAAGGTCGAGGGGAGGGAGTTCCAGAGTTGGGTGGCCAACACAGGGAAGCTGCTACCTCCCTCTCTTTTTGCTTTGTATCTCGGCACCCTTAGAAGTCCAGAGTTTGTGGACCTGGTAGGTTTGGAAGGGTTGTGTTTAACAAATCTTTCTGCCAGATATTGGGGGGCAGCGTTGTTGAGGCATTTATAGGTAAGAAAGGCTGTTTTGAGTTGGATCCTTTCTTGGATGGAGAGCCATTTGTTATTCCGTCTAGTAGTGGATATGTGTTGTCGTCTGGGGATACTCAATGCTGTTCTGATGGCATTATTCTGCAGGATTTGGAGTTTGTCGGTGATGGTTTTATTGGTTCCTAAGTAGAGGGCATTACAGTAGTCGATTTTGGATAAGGCTAGCGCTCTTGCTTGGGTCATACAGCTATCCGAGGACAGGGGTTTGCAGGAGTGGATAAGTTTACAGATGTAGGCAGTGGATGAGGCGGTGGCATTAACCTGTCTGCGCAGACTCAAAGAAGAATCTAGGTAGAAACTCAGTGTCTTGACCTCGTTGGCCACCATGATATCATTGCCATCTATGTTGAAATAGCGGTATTGGTTGGTTTCTTCATGTTGATTGGGGAGCCTAATAAAAGTAGCTCCGTCATCTCATCATTCAGGCAGAGTCCATGAGTGGCCATCCAAGCCTGAATGACGAGGTAGATTTTGATGACAAGGTCTAGATCAGAAATATAGTCCACTTTCAAAGGCAGGAGGGTCTGGGTGTCATCTGCATAGTGAGTGTAGGTGACACCCAGATGGTCCAGATTGTCAAACAGAGGTTTGGTGAACACATTGTACATGGTCGGTGAAATACATGAACCTTGTGGGACACCGGAGGTTATAGGGATGGGGTCGGCTGCAGAGGAGGTGGAAAATACTCTCATTGTGCGGTGACTGAGGAATGATTGGATCCAGACTGTTGCTTCCGCTGAAAAGTGAGCCGCGGTAGATAGGTGTCTACATAGTACCTTATGATTAACCAGATCCAGCAGAAGCAGAAGAGTGGATTTACCTTTATCCCTCACATCATCGATTTGGATCTTTAGGTCAATCAAGTTTTCAAGCCTCTTATTTATTATTTTAGTTTTGATGTTTAGATATATGCCTCTAAGAGGCACAGTTGGTACGGTCTTTCCCTTCATTTGGTGTAAGTACTACATTTGCTTCCACCATTGACTTTACTAATGGTTTCCCACTATGTAGTAGTTGAATAGAGTCACTAGCTGATCTATTAGAACAGATACATTGTTTTGTAGAAATCTGCTATCAGTCTGTCTGGTCCCAGCCTTTTCCTATAACTAGCTTTTGATGGCATCTACCACTTCCTTCCTTTCAATAGGCAACTCCAGCCCTTTCATATTGCCCTCCGATAAGCTGGGCAAGTGAATATACTCTAAATATATATATGATATGATATGATATGATATGATATAGCATTTATAACACGCCTGTACACAAGAGTTTCTAGGCGCGACAAGTCAAGGAGGGGGAAACAAAGGGAGGACAAAATAGCGATCTTACTAGGCCTTGTGTCATTCAGATCGCGCAAGTGCAGGGAAGAGGGAAGGGGAGAAGTGCCAGAGGGTGGGTGGGGAAGGGAGAAGTGCAGGTAGATCAATAAGTGCGTCCAGCAGGTGACTCATAAGGTGGCTCATAAGTGCAGAGAGTAGGGACTAAAGGGTTTCAGAAACAGTCCCTTAAGTGCTGGGGCAGCCCAGAGGTAGTGCAAGGGCAACTGGACCAGCAGGAGCCTGGGCCTGAGTTCAGAGGGTATCCAGGTGGCCAGTGCGCGGAACAGTCAGGTACATCAGCAGGGGAGCAGAAGAGAGAAAGTGGAAGCAAAAAGGTATTGAGTTGCTTCCGGAATCCGAGGTGGTTCTGCTCTAGTTTGAGAGTGGCAGGGAGGCTGTTCCAGAGGGAGGCCCCAGTCGAGGAGAGAGATCTGGCCCCAACTCTCTGCTTGGAGAAGCATCTGACCCTCAGAGAGCTGGAGGTGGTGAGTGGACAGCTCAAGAAGGAAGATGTTTTGGAAGAGAAAGTTGGAGGTAGAGTGGTTCCAGGCCACAGAATGCCTTGTGGACAATGCAGAGGGTCTTGAACTTGATCCTTGCAGCCACTGGGATCCAGTGAAAAGATTTCAGTGCTGGAGCGATACGATCACTGGGCTTGCGGCCAAGGACAAGTCTTGCAGTCCTGTTCTGGATAAGTTTTAAAGGTCGAAGAGTATAGGCAGGCATATTTAGAAAGAGGCTATTGCAGTAGTCCAGCTTAGAGAGGACCAGAGCTCTGGAGACACTGAGCTTCTGGGGGAAAGTGATAAAAGGAGGAATACCTCTGAGGAGGTGTAGCTTGTAATTTGACTTCTTAGAGATGTCAGAAATGTGAGGAGAGAAGGAGAGGGTGAAATCGAAGATGACACTAAGATTCTTAGCCTCACAGGAAAGAGCAGGAAGAGGGCCACGGTGGGTGGCAAGAGAGAGAGTGTGGAAAGTAGGGAGCAGATGTCCAAATGAGGAGTATCTCAGTCTTACTGGCATTAAGGCAGAGATCATTGGTGGCACACCATTCCTGAATTATGTCCAGACAACCCGGTATGAGAGAAGGAGCAAAGGTGGCTGAGGGGAGCCTGAAAGAGGGCTGGGTGTCATCCGCATAACACTGAAAATTGGAGTAGAAAGTAGCGATGCAATGGGCAAGAGGTGCCAGGTACTGGTTGAAGAGCCAGGGAGAGAGTGTAGACCCATGAGGAACACCACAAGTAGAGAGATAGATATAAGAGATAGATATAAGAGAGGAAATACTCCAGTTGGACCTGAGAGGGCTGGTCAGTGAAAAAGGAGGTCAACCAGGCCAGGGCCTGATCAGTGATACCCAGGTTGTCACAAAGGCATTGAGCAGGATGGCATGGTTGACTGTGTCACAATCAGAGGCTAGACCAAGGAGAATGAGGACAGAAGGGAGATTAGAGTCAGGACTGAAGAGCAGGGCTTCACAGGTGTTCAGGAGAGCAGTGTCCCGCTTGTGGCAGCTCTGAAGCCAGATTGGTGGTCGTGGAGGCAACCAGCAGATTCCGTATGTAGATTAAGCTGGGAGATGGCCAGCTTTTCCAAGAGTTTGTCCAGGAAAGGGGTGATGGAGATAGGGCAGTAGTTAGTCAGAGAGGAAGGAAAGGGGGGCCACCGCTTTCTTTACCGCTTGGTAAATTAAGAAGTTAACAATGAAGTTAACAATGAAAATTCTGTGTAAACATGAGAGACCTCTTTGAAATCCCATTTGGAATTTACTGAGAATCTTTTCTTTGGAAATCCATTTCTCTATTTCCCTTAAAATACAGACTTCAAAAATCTTCCCAGGGCCGTCCAACAAAGATAGGAGATGATAATTACCTGGCATATCTCTCTTTCCCTGCTTATGTGCTGGAACAAGATACGATAAGGTCCAAGAAGCTGGTAACTGACCCGTAATTATTACACGGTCGAAAAGAGTTTTTAATATATCTTGTAGTTTCTCTTCTCCCCCACTTCTTCTTTGAGAAGAGATTCTGGTAGACTTTCTTTAAAGCATTTCTTTGTGTCCTTCTTCCCCATTTTCCACCCCCTTTTTATTTGTGATTCTGTGTGTAAAGGCCTTGTTTTCTTTGGTTATTATTATGTTTGCCAATAGCCTGTCAACCTTGCTCCCCTTTTCATAGAAGGTTTGTTTGGCTCTTGAAATCTATTTTTCTGCTTTGTCTAGTTTGAGTGTATTTAGTTGACCTCTTGTTGCCATTCATTTTCTATGGGTTTCCCTTAATTGTTTGTGTCTGCAGTCTTTCTTTAGTATCTCCAGTTACCTAGTTAGGTTGTCTTCCTTCTTCTGTTTTATACGCTTAAGCGTTGCCACTGATTATTGTTTTTAATGCATCCCAATGTGTTCCCAGTGACTTGTCCTGGGGTTGGATCATTTTTAGATAGTCTCTAATCATTTCCTTCAGGTTTTCCCTCACCATAGTATCTTTAATTAAAATCTCATTTAAGGTTCAACTATGCCCTGTTTTCATATCTCCTTCGATCATAATGTTCCTGGTTTGATGTCCACTTTTCTTAACTTGCTGAGGCTACTAGCAGCTATAAAAATATAGTCAATGTGGGAGTAAGATTTATGTACAATTAAATAGTGGATATGGTCTCTCTCTTTGGGGTGGAAATGTCTTCACGGGTCGGCCAGTCCCATATCCTCCAGCTCTTTTTTCGGATAGCTTGACGCCTCTCCTACCATGTTTTATTCTGACCTGGTATTTAGTTAATAAGTGAGTCTCTTGTAATGCCTCTATGTCTCCTTTGTCTCCTTTGATCCCTCTAAATAATTGGGTCTCTTGTTTGGGGTGTTCAAACCTCTGACGTTGCCCGACCATACGCAGTATTGTCTCTCAATCTGGTTCCAGACCATTGCCTCTTATTCGATCGTCAGTTTTTCCTGGTGTTCTCTCCCCTGTAGTCCCTGCAGGGTTTTGACCTTTTTAACTTATTTTAAACTTAAATATTTTTCCTGCACTTCCCACTTCCCCATATAAACCCACAACCTGTTGTTTTACCATCAACACATAAAATAATTAATACCTCAGGCTCCCCTTAGTTTATTGTTTTGCAGCTTGGACTTTTTGTCTCTTTTTCTCAGCCCACCTCTTGCCCACCTTTTTCCCTCTTAAACCAAAGAACATTTATCATTGTATTTATTGTAACATACTTCTATTTATACTTAAAGCCACTGCAGTCTGTCTTCCTCCCTCCCCAATCCAAGTACACCCCTATTCCTCACTGTCTCGATCTTTTCTACCCATCAGCCTTCGGAAGAATTAGTTGACCTCCCCTCCCTCTGCCCTGAACACTTGAATGATATCTTCATAAGGCTGTGTAATCTTTTACCCATTCATCGTTTGCTCTAAGTTAAGTGACCTCCCTTTACCAGACCCTGTTTTTCTCTTTTGTCTCTTGAAATTGATGGATGCTCCTCTCCATCCTGATCTATTCCTAGGATGTCTCCCGCTCTTGTTTGTTGAATATAGTCTCTACTTTATCCTCCATCTTGAACTGAAGACCAAAGGGTAGGTCGATCTGTATCGAGCCCCTCTGTTATTAAGTTCCTCTGTGATCGGATCCTGAACATTCTGGACTTAACTTCATTTGAGGTCAATAGTGCCTGCCTTGCTTGCTTCTTTGAACATGGTTTCTTTGGTTGGAAAATTATGCCGTTTCATCAGTACATCTCTGGGTTTGCTTGATCTGGCTGTTCTATTGATTCCCATGCGGTGGACCCAATCTATTTTCACGTTTGTTACAGTTGTGCCTGTCAACAAACATTGTCTCATCTGACTCCACCCCTTCCTTCATGTATTTTATCCTTAGATTCTCCTTCCATGATCTATTTTCTAGATCATCCCATATGTTTTGCTGCATCTAAACGTTGTCTGCTATCGTATTAAGATTCCCTTATTAAGGGGTACGGCCTCCCTAGCATCTCATGGGTCATTCTGTTCCAGGGGTGTTTCAATTGCAATGTTGTTCTCCTCTCATTGCAATGGTGTTCTCCTCTTTTCTTGTGTTTGGGGTGCTACTATTTAGGTAGGCCTTGTGTGACTGGGTCTCCATATGTTTATTCGCTTTCGCCATTTACGTGGAGGGAAGTACCAGGCAGGTTAAAGCTTTTATCTCCTGATTTTCTTTGTGTAGCCAAAGGTGGAGAGTTAGCTGCTTTGCAACCCAGGGGCCTGCTCTCTGTTCCTTTCTTCCTGGATCCCAGCGTGACCGACTAGCAGCTTTTTTTCTCCATTTGAGGGGGGGTGGACGGCAACTTCTCCGGCTGCTTTTGGCTTATGCACCGCTCAGAGGACAAAACCCCTGCACTTATACAAATCTATGTGATTACTGCACTGCACATAATGTCGACAATTAAATTGCCGACACCCATTATGGCATGGCGCGGTGAACACATAGATCACTGTGCCCTGCATCCCCCATGACTGCCTCCCCCTAACGACTTACCTTTTGGTGGCACACTGTGAAGTGTGCCGCCGTCTCTCCCCTGCCCCTGCAACGTCAGTTCTTGCCCACTAATGTGTGTCTAAACTGGCATCGCAGGGTCCTTTTTTCTTTTATTTTTTTCTTTATTGTCCCTGTTCCCATCTAATAAAAGCGGCGGACACTCCAGCAACCCCCGGCCCCCACTACACTGACAAAAGGGAGCGTGGGACACCCCCGCAACCCGTGCTCTGATTAGTTGGTGGGGGTCGGTATTTCATTACTGCGCAAAGACACGGTAATGAAATGGTCGCAATTTTGGGGCCGAAATGTTTGTACTGTTCCCACTTACACAATGCACAATTGTCATGTGAGGAAGGAGACGAGGGCCTGGGGCAGTCTCCCAATATTCATCTCCTCCCCTGCACCATTCCACTAACTTGCCTCTATTTTAGCAGGTCTTTGGTGCCCGACCGTTTCTGCAGGTCGCCATCTTAAGGTCAGGCTTTGCAGTGCCTACTGTTCCCGTGCTCTACTTTTACCGGGGACGGCCACCATCATCGCCCCTTTCCCTGCTGTTGCTGAGTGCTTCACAGCTATTTCAGGCTCATCTTCTAGGGGAATTCAGCGTTCAAGCTGCTCTTAACAGTCATTATACTGGAGTCGGGTCTCGGAGCGTCTCAGAGTGCATCTGCTCTGTCGGCCAACTTGGCCATACCCCTCCTTTTTTTTAACAATCCTCTGTACTTATTTCTCTAGGAAATTCCAACAATACTTCTTCTTGTCTGGTCACATAATTTCCCCCTTATGGGGCACCACCCTTTTGAGCTAAGTATTTACTAGGCTGTACTTTAATGTTGGTATTCCCAATGTTTGCAGACTTCATTTTTTTGAAGTGTTGTTATTGACCTTAAAGTTGACATTTGCTGCATATCTGTTATGGCAGTGTATGTCAATTATTCCCCTGGTAAGTTATTCAATATGCACGATGAGCTGGACTCCAGGCCATGATCTATACCACTGATATTTAATAGAACACTATCGCTCTACCAGGTTTGTGCAAACCCTTACACAGAAACAATCACCCGCTTGCACTGTTTTTCAATTTCTGAGGTCCACGCTGGACCAGATTCAAGCTGACTTTGCATATAAGAAGGGTGCCTAGGTTTCATAGGCTAGTAGGATGGGAGTGCTTCGCCGCGTTGGGAGTTAATTTGGCCGAAGCACACACTTTCTGGCATATCATATAGAAGCTGCTCCGCTGCTTTGATTGAAGTATTGGCCTCTCGGACTGGAGTATCACTTATTGGCTTTGTTTAGGAACCTGTGCACATGTTAGCGCTACAATTGCCTTCTGTTTAGCCTTTTGCACATACCAGTAAAGTTCAATAAAATGTGATAAAAAAGACTTGCAATCTACAGGGAAAATTTGGTGTAAAAACATCGCATTCCATAACATCACTGTCCCACATCCTCAAATGTTCTATCATGTGTTAATAACAGTCATGTATGCTTGGTTGTCCTAATTCCTGTAGACGTGTGTCCTGTTGAAGGTCAAAATGACACACGTGGCTAAATTATGGAAAACACCCAGGACTTTAAGTAGACTGGGGGTAGCCGAGGCACAGCCCCAGCAGTCTCCAACAACTGGCCGCCAGCGGGGCTTTTCCGGGGCGCCCTGACCTGACTTTCGTGACGTGATTTTCTAGCGCACTGAAGCAAATGAAAAGATGATGCGTGGCGCGACTGCTCTTTCCCAGTAGATGTCACTACCAGGCACGTTTAGAATCACATTTAGAATTTTGGAATTATATTATTTCTTTTCTAACACTGAAGGCAAGGAACATGTTAAAATAGAGCAGAATACATAGGGCCCGCTTCATGGAATATTTGTATTCATTAAGTGCAAAGTCATTTTTGCAGTACAAAATGACTGCCAGCAAAAATCCACTTCGCACGCTTCAATGAATCAGGGTTTGTGTGGGCAGTGCAAAGTCACTTTTCAGCAGGGCAAAGTCACTTTGAACCGGGCAAATATTCCAGAAATCGGGCCCATAGGGTGTTTTTGCAACATGTTATACTGAAGTCACGGATTTCTTTCGAAAGAGCTGAGAGATTCGAAGGTTTATTGAGCTATTTTGACCAGAATTTGGTTTATTATCTGAAAATCTCTATTTTACTCGGTTTTTGACGGGACATTAGTTCTATTTAACTTGCCTTTGAAATAGATTTTCTTCCCCTCCTCGATAAATTGAAAAACTCAAGTGCATCTTTTAGGCCGCTCCTGGCTCCTAAATCCCTTTAAAGTTTCCTTAGTTACTTGCGAGGCTGAGTCAGACACCTCTTAGGCCTGGTCCCAAAATGATGTTTTTCAATGCATTGCGGCTTCCTCCCCTTGAATTACAATCTGACTTAAGGTACACACACACCTGGTGCAAGTCTCCCGAATTAGAGCACAGTATCCCAATTTTGGAGTTGGGAGGGTTACCTTGAAATTCCTTGTTGTTGAAGCAGTTCTAAGCAGAGTACTTGGGTACCCTTTCCAGCATAGGGTTGGAGCTTTATGCATTTGTCACCGACCCATTTCTAATCCCATCCTTACACAAACGGGCACATCTGGGCCGCCCTTAGGCGCGGCTTCCCCACCAGGCACTCAGGCACTGCTCAGAGGAAGGTAAAACCTGTGGAGTTTTTGGAGCATAGAGCGGGAATCCAGAAATTACGGGGGCGTTGGACAACCCAGTTGATTTTGGAGAAGATCAGCCATCTGGTCCTCCATGCCGGGACGCAACAGGGATCTCCTTCCGGTTCCCCACTGCCATCTCAGTCTCTTTGGCGATACAGTCCAACTGTGCAGGGCAGATTTCCAGTGAAGACAATTCTGAATTCTTCTGACCATAGACTTTGAAAAGTCTCCACAGATTTGAGAAATCAGGTGTAGATATTGTAATGTTTTGTCATTTCCAACAGATTTCTCATCTGTAACTATAGAATTTCTAATTTCGCGGATGTATGAAAACTATTTCTGCAGATTTCACCGTAGATTTGGACTGTCTCTATCTCCACGTATTGGTCAAAAAGTTGTGGGTCAGCACATTTGATTGTTTGGTTGGTTATTTTTTCCTCAAACAAAAATGTATGGTACAAGAGATTTACTTGCTACTTTGTAATCTTACATGGACCTAAAGTTGTCGAACAAGACCTTTTATTTTTTATGTAGTTAGTTTGGTGAGCTAGGGCTCAAGTCCAGGGTACACACACGGGGGACGGTGTCCACCCACTTTTTCCAGAGGGTGGACCCAGACCCCCCCAGCTAAAACGAGAAACATTGAAGGTCCCCTTTGAATTTATGAATTAAAGTCGAACTCAGGGATTGAACCACAGTCGTAAGGTGTGTTGGTCAACACTTCACCACTGCACTATATAACCTGATGAAAAAAAAAGCCATCGACTAAAGGTGAAATCTCCCATTTCGGTACTGCAAGTTCCAGGGAAAACATTTGTATTGGTTCTTGGAGTTTGAAACATGCACACCTTTTAACGTTATCAAAAACACTCTTAGAAGAAAATATCCTCTCTCTTGGTTTCGTGTTTGTTCTGATTTTATGAAAGGCAAATGCCATTCGTCCTGTGCAATTTGGGTGGTTATGCAAAGATAATTTAATGAAATGTGCACGTTTCAAGTTGTTATGCCAATTTCTGGTGATGTTACATCTCATTGTATTTGTTGATGAGTCCCTCACCTTTAATGTGTTGCACTGGGCAAGACAACATTTGATGGTAGCACATTTCTTTATTTTTTTTGCCCACGAATTGTTTCATGGGGTACTGTTGTGAAAGCACACATAATTGGAACTGCAGTATTACATTCATACGACAGCAGATCTGACATCAACATTAATATAACTTACAGCAGGGAGCAGAGTAATTGCATTCAAAGCCATTCCAGCCAACGCAGAATGGATCAAGAATAATTGCTCGAGGGAGCCTGTGGTACCTGGTGACATCCATGAATAACCGAGCAGATGCCACTTGATACTGTTGATAGATATGTTTGGATACGCATACGCTTGTGCCTGCACCCTTCCGGAACCTTCTAGAAGCGACTCTGCATTAACATGCAGCCTCCCACAATCGCCTCGATACGCTGCATAAATTGTAGAAAAATTATAAACACGTGTGATGGTTTATGCAAATGTTAATGAATTGCGAGAACAAAACGATCCAGCACACAGCCTCAAGGGAGCGAGATAGGGACAGGGACAGCGTAATGACAGAAGGGCGTCGTTGACTGCGTGCTATTGATTAACCAATCTCTGCAAAACGTGCCTAAACAGTATTCAATTTCTCAGAGGTCAATTCAGTTGGCATGTATTGACGCCCCTGTCACTTGTTGCAAAAATATTTCTCTGTCACAGGAATCAAAGTTCAGAGTCAAGTCTTGGTGGGTCAGCCCGCCGCCTCGGGTCATATCGCCTCATTATATGGGCATTATCATATGTTCCATTGCAGGTTGCTCTGGTTGTTCTGAAGCTTAAATACAACTGGACACAAAGGGTGCCATAAATGCTGGGTTTGTGGACTGACTCAATAGTAAAATCCAGTTGAAATTTCAGAAGGGCTATAAAAAATGCAAATCCTCCCCATTAAATTGTTATTTTTCCACAAGATGGATCGCCCAAAGGTTAAACGCTCGCCTCTGACATGGGGCCAGCCTGCCCTTTGCCGTTAGCCATCCTTCCAAGGTCCATACACTGTGCATTATTAAGTTGGGTAACAATAGCAGAATTATTACACCCCTTAAAAACTGGCAGAGACCTGCATGAAGCGCTATACAAAATAAAAGCCAGAAAAAAGGTCCCGGCCAACTCATCGCAGATGTTTCCCTGTAGTATTTTTTACTGCCATTTTGCCGAATATGTTTTTAATGTTTAACGGTACCGGAAGGGGTTGGGGGTGTAGAAGTGGGGTTCGAGGCGTGTACCCCCATAAATATGCCATAACAAATGCGGGCATACAGCAGTAAGTTGACCCCATGACGGGCTGTACCAGATCTGAAATAAACTGTTTGCGCATAGCCTAAAAACAGACTAAACAGTATTGTTTGCTGGATCAATGAGCCCCGTCCTATGCATGAAATGCTAAAATGTATGATCAGTGCTCTATTGATTTTGTCGTCATGTCATATCAATATGTATGAAGCAAAACGTTCCATAGAATGAGATCCTGGGGTTGCCTTAGCAATGTTGCAACGGAATAGGAGCTCAAACGCGTTAGCCAGTGAATGCAATACTGAGAGCTGAGCAGCAGAGGTGTAGTAAGCTTAGATTTTTAGGATGGTTAACACAATAATGCAGTGATCCTCAATGTGTAGCCTGGCGCCAAGGACGTCATTTCACCAAAATGACAGGGGTAGCGGAAGTGACATAAAATGACCCTTGGCCTCTGATGACATCACAGGACCTGATGTCATTTGACCCCACCCCGAAATTGCATCACGGGAAGCGATTGAAGGCGACCTTTCACCCCTTGACAAAACAGGAAGTGACATCACATAGCATTGTTTCTAAGTACACTACGAAAAATATGGTTACGATATCACTGTGAAGTGATATACATTTCATACAAGAATGGATCAACTTATGTATTATTAATAGCAGTTTGTATAGTCCCATGTTACTAAATTACTGTGAATGCAAGCAGACGTCCAAGGCCAAACGATAATAATGTTTTATTATATAGCACTTGCGCTTAAGCGCTTCATATAGAACAATACATACAATTTCACCCAACCTGTGTTAATACTCATTTATCAACCTCAGAAGGATGAAAGGCTGAATTGACCTTGCCAGGAGTCAAACCTGCAACCTGCAGATCACACACACATTGCAGCAGCGAGCGCTCAACCCACTGAGCTATATTACCATTACAGCTATCAGAAAACCCGCCCCTCCAGAAACAAAGAGCCACATCCTGCTGGCCACAGCCTATGAGCCTCAATTAAAAAAGTGGTAGCAAGGGAGATATCAGGGGTCGTAGGTGCCCTAAATGATGTCCATGCTCAGTGCCCTAAAAGTTGCTCGCCAGTTGCTCTGGGCCAAGTTGGGTAGGTCAAGAAAGAGGAGGTGCTACAATGGTGACACAACAATGGCAGTGCAGGCGGGGCCCGGAGAGTGTGGATAAGTTCACCAGTCAGCCTGCCTTGGATGAGGGCGAAACATGTCTGAGGATGCTTGTTGCCTCCTGCAGAAGGGATGTGAGCTAGCAGTTTAGGCCGGACTGCCCCTTTTGGCGTGGGACCAAGCCCGATTTGCATATTTCACTTTTCTGTTATGGCTTGGCAGGGGAAGAACGATGATCTGGGAGGTGCCCAGAATGATGCCAGAGGTTAAGATTAATTTTAAACCTTCCAGACGTTACCTCTTTTGGTTTTAATGAAAGGTGGACATTTTTCAGCATTGGATCGTTCATAGATACACATGCTGTTGAGTACTCTCCGTCAACGTGCTGGATGACATGTGTCTTATTGCGTTGGCATCAGTGCAGTTGGCTGACGAGAAGGGTTTGATAGATCAATAGTATGTTGTCTTTGCTCTGGTGGTCTAGACCACTGGGTGCTCACATGGATTTGCACCGCACAACAAGCATGGGAGATGGCTGCTGATGTGAATCGTACCTCAGTATGTTAGGCATCTTGTGCCTAATAAATGCAAGGTTTTCCACAAATGATATACTATGTTATTTATGACGCAGTTAATACCCAGAGGTTTCTAAGCGTAGACCCGGAATCGAACCTGCGTTGCTCCGTATAGTCTTGTTTCCAAGGTGAGCACGTTGCCCATGAGCTATCTTCTCGGTACAAGCCACCTTAACATTCCTTGTCAACATCGACGCAATATCAAATGAAGTGAAAAGCCATTGCGAATTTGCCCTGACTACATTTTCTCTTTGACTAATTACTGTAAATTATGGAGCATTAACATGTTCTATTTGCAATATTAAATGTATTGTGGTCCTAATTGGCTTTGAAAGCTTGTGGACACCACCTAAAAACCGATATGTTGCATCGAGACATGAATGTTGCCCACCATTTCATTTGATGGACACATGTTGCTCACTTTCCCCAAAGGTTGGGGGCATCTGCAATAACGCTTATTAAATTTACCCACTGAAATGTAAGTACAATTCTCATGTGGAGAAACTAGATTGAGATGTGGTTGTAGCGTTTTCTGGCAATGTAATACAGGAGGAAAATAAGAGTGAAATGGGGTTTTAGGTATACAGAAGGCAATGATATAACATTTTGAAAACAGCCCTAGACAGCAGCCTTTTTAAGGAGAAAACCTAGTTCAGTCCTAGAAGCAGTGGCAGGAGGAGGTAATCCTGAGCACTGAAGAGGATGGCCTCCACGCAAAGCTGGTGAAAGCGTCAAAAATATCCTTTCAGCGGCCCATTTTATGAAGGTGTTCGAAGATCAGTGAGTGTCAAAACCAAATGGGGCAAGAGGGAATTAATTTCCTAAAACAAGAGAGCGGACCATTTGCTTTAGATGCAAGGAACCACACTGGAGGGACTGACGTGGAAGAGTGGCTAGAGACTTAATTCATTTTAGCTGAGCCCCACCAACTTCCTGTATAATAGGGGTTTGAAGTCAGAAGGGAGAACTACTAAGTGGCTCACTGTTGGTAACGTGGGCTGAGCTCTAAGGCTCAAACATAACCAAAGGTGCTGGGAGTTGCAGGTGTAACCAGATCAGACTAGATCAGTGCATTCTGAAAAAATAGTCGGTAGGCTAACCTGTGTGACCCGAGCGACAACGAGCATGGATTATTGAATTGGAAAAGATGTTGAGTGTTATAACAAGGATTAGGGCAGCCTGCCTAGGCCCTCGTCGTTGAACTATTTCATAGAAAGTCCCCTTTTCCAGACTTTACCTGATTTGGTGGTGTGAGTCAGTTCGTTATTAATTAAGTTTGCTTTATACTGGAGCCATAAATTCAGCAGTTCTTTTCTTGCCGTTATGAGCAACTGACATGTTTTCATATTTCATGAAAACAGTTCTCTTCCAACAAATGTAAACGTTGCTTGTTGGCTATGACTGTGCGCCAATTGCTCATGAATGCAAGGACAGGACTACTAAATTGATGGATATTTACCAGGATAAACTAATGATATTAATCAAAAATGAACTGACTTTCCTCAACAAACGAGTGCAAGAGTTTCTTTGGAGAAGGGGATATTTTTAAATAAATCAAAATACAATGCAGTTGAGAGTTAGATAAGACAATAACCAAAAAAGGACAACTATACACAGAGGGGCATTTTATACAAACTAGGAAGGACAAAAACGTGCCACTAGTAAAAAATAAATGGAAAGGGAAGAAATGCAATGTTTTGGGATTTGTATTAAAGTCACAGGGCTAACTATTTCAAAGTGAGTCATTATAATGGCTGCCGGTGAAGGGAGGCTAAAGCATGTTTATGTGAAATCAGAACGTATCTGTCACAACTGGTCTAGCCTTAATTGGTCACAAGTACAGTGCAAGGAATGTGGTCGCACTGCTCGTGTTGCGAGTACTGTACCTCCTAACCCACAACACAGCAGGCCAAGAACTCTTGAGGCAGTTCCCAGTGAAACAGAATACTCAGGAGAATTGAACACTGAAACTATCTTTTAGACGTCAATTAGATTTGTATCATAAAATGTTCATGGGCCCTAAGTTCGTATCAAGGGGGAAGACAGCAAAACTATTTTATGCCGGTATTCATTACTCCCCATTCCCTTTTGAGACCCATAGGGCTCAATGGGAAGGTGGGATGCACCGGCACCATACATGAATGGTGCCGGTGCATCCGACGAGTTTTGCTCTCGGGTGCCGCTCTGCCCACCAAGTCAGACCTGGCAGAAAGGCACCCGCAAGCACAACTCATAGTTTGCCGCTCCGGTAGTAACGGCACTGGTAGTTTATCGGCGCTGTTACTACCGGACCGGCAAACTTATAATGAAGCCCATGCCGTAACTGTTTTCGTGGCTGTTGTCATTCTTGTAACTAGTGCTTCAATGCCTCTGGGTTTAGTGCACTTTATAAATGAAAGAATTAAATAAATAGGTGAGACGGTTTATCATGTTGCCTTGCTTGAGAAAAGTCATACTACATTTATTGAATACAACTGAGTAATTCATAGCACATGATTTTTTTGGTGACTAGTTTGGGAAGACTGGGCTCACTGACTGTTCAATCTCCGTCTTGGACCAAAGAATTGGACACCATTCGCCATATCCCTGTAGTCAACATAACCATTCCCCATATCCCTGTAGTCAACATAAAGAAGAGCGGGGTGCTAAAAGTGATGTAAGTCTCCTAGGGGGAGAATCACAAATTCATGGACCATTAGTTGACACCCCAAGTGGTGAGAAAGTTTGAAGTAATGCTTGAGGCGAAGAAAGATACAATGCAAACCCATCCCCTCACAGGTCATTTAAATACCTAGCCAAGCTGTGTGAGAGAGGAATACTCTGCAGACTGGCCCTTTTGGAATGGGATATCAATCCATGGTAATAAAGCTGAAAGGGGAAGATAGGATCAGCCTTGATTAAGGCCCCAAACGGAGATTACTTTCACCAGTGGTGAAGCAACTCCAGAGCCCCAGGCAAGGACTCCAAATGAATTGCCAAACGATTCTGATGCACCACTTCATCACATCAAAATGGTTGCCACCTTCTGAGAAACTGCACCTCACGCGACGCAGGCTGCCATGACTCCAAAATCTTAGGGGGCTATGTTGCTCATGAAATTGTCTTATTTACTTCCAAACATTCCAAACACTCTAGGAGATTCCCGGGTCTTTTATACTGCAGCAACACAGGTTACCCCTGGGTCAATAAACTCATCAACACTTGACACCTGTTTGGACTGCTAATATAGGACAGGGTGACCACTAATTGTCCTCACGCAATATTTATTTTCAAAAGTAATCGATCTGAAATGTTAACAGAACAATGTCACACTGAGGTTCAGCAGCAACAGAACATTACATAAAAACCATATACAACATAAAAAACATCTTCACAAAAACACACTTCTTAAAACTTAATCATAAAGTGCAATGTGCTCCACAGTTCATATTTTAAATACTGACAATTAACACCTTCTCACCCTAACTTTGCGCAAATGGAAAATTGTTATAGATCATCATATATATTCAAACAGCTATTGTCTACCGAACATGTTTCGTTCTAACATCCATTGAGAACACTCCATAGAACTTCTTCAGGGGCTCCTGCTCGTTCTGAACACTTAAAAACTTCTACATAAAAGTGTGTACATTATGTGAACTACGATGCTCCTGCGAGCTGTACAATCTGTAATCACAATCTTCTTCTAGTGGCCGGTCCTTGTTACCCTCTCCTTCCTATAATTTTACGGGTTCCTCATTCACCCTTTTTTTACTAAAGACAGATTTTTGTTATAAAGTTCTTGTCTTGTTTATCAGGATCTATTGTTGATCCTAGCAACCGTAGAACAGTATCTTATTATTCACTGTTTGTCATCCAACACTTTCTGTGGACAAAGAAAAATGGAACAGGGATTACTCTCAGCATTGTCTAAAAGGTGTCCCACAGAGATATCTTAATTAAACTGTGTTTTACTTACGCATTGGACGATTGGTCTGACCTCTCTGTGGGATGTGCAACGCACCCTCTTTTTGTGCCTGTAAACACATATTGAACAATGTCTCAAAACCCATCTAAAATGAACCTTCTCTATTGTGCAACAGCACATGCCTAACACAGGCTTTACTCACTTGCGCCCCGCTATAGGGTTGGAAAAAAAACGATCTCATTCTATCATTATGAGGGGTTTCCCTGCCTCAAGGAAACTAAAGGATATCAGTGTCAGAATGTCCAAAAATAAAGAGTTCTCTATCCTGTTTCCAAAATTCTATCCTGACCCTTACAAGCTAAACTCAAAGAAATGTGTAAAGGGGTAAAGTCTTTCAGCTCGCCATCAGTAGCTTTCCCAATGTTCCAATACAAAGTTCCAAAAAAAGGTGTGCAAACAAACAAATGATCAAAGTTCCACAAGGTTCCACAATCCTCAGGAGGGAAGCTATCCCTTCCCCCGAGTTTCACAACTTATTCCCAGCTTAAAGTCACAGTTCATTTCCCAGCATATGTCATTTACCTATCCATGGGATATGGCTCCCTTCCACTGCATTCCTCACACTCATGGGGTGCTTTTCTACTCTGTGCGTTCCACAATGTATTCACGTTTCCAGGCCAAGAGGTATGATTCCCTTCCCTTGGCTTTCTGACTTCCCATAGTACTGCCTGGTATACTCTCTTGCCAGGACTTTACAATGTTTGTTGTATTTGGGTGCGGGTCCCAGACTCGCAATTGCACTGCATGGTTTACTCTCCTACCAGGTCTTTACAACATTCAGTTTCAAGGGGCATGAGACTTCCCTTAAACCTTCACCTTCATGGAGCCTAGAATACTCTCCGGCCACGACTTTGTAATGTTCTCTGTATTTGAGTGTGGGTCTCAGGCTCGCAATCACATTTCATTGTTTCCTTTCCAACCAGGTCTTTCACAATCTTCATCACGATGAAGGACTCAAGGGGTTATGCCTATTCCCCAAATACCTCTTTCTTATAGTTTTTCACTGCCATTTACTTTTGTTTACTTCCCCAAGCACTGGGATTGTTCTGAACACTTACGATACAAGCCATGGGATTCTGTTCCCAATGTTTGGTGAGTGATATGTTCCTACAGCACCCCTGGTGTCCCACCGCTCCACCGTGGGCTCACCATCATTGTGTTGGCTTCTCAGGCTTCCCAGCTCTCTCTCAGGTCCTTCTTCCTATTCGGCTTCTCCGCGCGGTGCGAGCGGCTCTGCCTTCCAGCAGAAGGGTGTTTATCTGAGGCTAAAGCTTCCCTTGCTGGCGCAAAGCTCTCCACTGCCTCGCGTCCCAGTTCAGTGTCTGCAGTACCCTCAAGGATGTGTCTCCTGGCCGACCCCTGCCTTCCCTTCTCTCTGCCATATTTCGGCCTCACTGGCTTCTCGTCATAGTGCGAGCGACTCTGTCCTACAGCAGAAAGGTGTTTACCTAATGCTCCTCCTTCCCTTACCACTGCAAAGCTTCTCAATTGCCTCGCATCCCAGTTCAGCATCTCTGGTGCCCTCAGGGATGCCTCTCCTGGTCTGCCTATGCCTTCCCTTCTCTCCATAATGTGGCTCTAGGCCTCATTACGAGTCACCCGGTATGGAAATAATGGTGGCAGTAAACCCGCCCCCACCGTTGTTTCCATACCGGGTGATCTCGAGTCCTGCAGGCGGAGGTGTCATTCCTGCCAGGTCTGACCTGGCGGGTTTAACACTGCCGCCTGCAGGCAGACGTAGAAACACCGGCACCATCACGAGATGGTGCCGGTGTTTCCATGGTCCCCATTCCCATTGTGTCCTATAGGACTCAATGGGAATGGGGATTTACCGAATTCCGCCTCTGGAATTCCCAGGTCACCGGGGTTGTAATGCCCCGGTAATTCCTGGAATCACGGAGGCGGAATGGTAATACGAGACCGGCGGTAACCGAGCCGGAAAAACCGGCAGGTTTCCGCCGGACTCGTAATGAGGCCCTCTGCCTTGTTCTCCACTCTCTCTGGATTCCCAGTCTGAGCTAGGGAGATTTCTCTGCTCTCGTCTGGCATCGCTGTGCTTGACTGCCCGTCTGACAGCTTCTTGTCTTCTCTCCTCTTCCCGACTGCCTCAGGTGAAGTGAATCTCCTTCTATCTTAACACTTCCTGCTTTTAAACTTCGGGCCACCTCCTGAACTCCACAAACAACTAGAGCGCATCTCTAGTTCCTTTCCTTGCTCTGTATTGCTCTCATTCTCTTCCTCGTCTCAGTGTCTTTACAGAAGATGTAAGAAAGAGTTGTACTATTGGTGTAAGGTGGTTGAACTGGGTCTAAACCACAAGTTTTGGGAGTTGGGGGGTGTCATGTTCTGAGTGTAGAGGGGTATGTCTCAGAGTTTTGATATTAGTCATCATGCACCTCTTTGTACAGTTTGTGCACAGTAAGTACATTGCATGAAAACTGACATCAAAATAAGCCCTGACTTTCATGTCAGTTTTCAGGAGATGTAATGGCGTAATGTATGAACTGTGAAACTGATACATTTTTTACTACAGTTTGTATGAAAGATACACATTTTTCCAGGCATACGCCAAATATAAATACATTTAAAACATTAATATATCAAAAATTGGCCAAGTCAAGCTACTAAATTACAGATAAAATCTTGGTGCTGGACTAAAAAGGGCAAAAACGGAAGTCACAAATTTTACGATATTTGGGCTGAAATATTTTTTTTCTATGGCAAAACCTCATACTTCAAAACGAAATCAGTGCATGAAGCCATCCATGAAAAATTCTGAAATGTTGCTTGCAGAAGTGACAACCTCGAAAAAATACTTTGGAATTTTTTAAATATTTTTCATGCAAGGGTTCAAGAGTTATTAAGAAATGCTCTTTTCTGGAACTTCATAGGGGGTCATTAAGAGTTGGGTGGTGCGGGTTAAATGCTGCAGTATTAGCATATACCGCCACATTACAGCACCACCCAAGGATGCACCTCCAGCTATGAGCTTGAGGTAAATCTGCAGACTTTCCACCCATTTTCAGTGGAATTACCACAGTAATTAGTGCCGTAGTAATTCCACCGAAAATGTCCCATTGAGTCAGATGGACTCAAAAAACATAAGGACTCACACTGCCACCGCCACTTGTAATCCAGCTGTAATACAACCGGACCAAATGGCAGTAACAGTAATTCTGTTGGGCGGTATTCCAGCAGATTTACTGCCGGAATGGAGCCCAACTAGTAATGACCCCATTTGTCTTAACCTTAACTATGTCATCTGCTAGTGTGATGGCATAATATGCATACATATATATCATTTCATATATCCAGTGTATTATCAGCAGAGTCCTAGAAATCGACATGTTGAACTAGTAATTTATTCTGCATACCATTCTTGTTGTTCCTTTGTTTCGACGCCGCCCTATTTATTGGTGGTCGTGCTTTTTCTGTTGCCGCGGCTCAGCTCTGGAATGGCCTTCCTCTGTTTATGAAACATCTGATAAATTACCTTAGCTTCAGAAAGGACTTAAAAACTACCTGTTTTAGTAGTTGACTGTAGGCTGGGCTGGTCTCTCCCCTTCACTAGCGCCATGATGCCCTTTGGTGAACGAGCGCTTAATAAATCTCTGTAACTTAACATAACATTCTGCAAAACAATCAGGGTAATTCATAGAATTCAGCGCACAAGTAGCGCACGCGGCTGGCGCACAGCGTGCGCGTGCGATAGTCTGCGCCAGCCGCGTGCGCCAAAACCGAATCCGGCGCACAGCGTATTCATGGATTTTAGGCTCCCAAACCAGCCGTGGCGCAGAGTATCGCAGCGACCCTGCAGCAGCGCCAGTAACGCCCCCAAGAACGCCCTCGCGCAAGGAAAAGCCATCAAAATCGCTAAATCATCGCAAAGGGCTGCGCTAACCCTGGACCAGTTTACAGGGCTGCCAAACAAGGAACGCAAAGCGGGTAACGTGCATATCAGGGGTACGCGTGAAGTTATACACGCGATTAGCCAGGGTACGTGTATTACAGGGGTATGCGGGAAGTTTAACATGCGATTAGCCAGGGTACGTGTATTACAGGGGTACGCGGGAAGTTCAACACGCGATTAGCCAGGGAACGTGTATTACAGGGGTACGCGTGAAGTAGAACACGCGATAGGCCAGGGAACGTGTATTACAGGGGTACGCGGGAATCATCACACGCGAACAGCCAGGGTGCGTGTATTACAGGGGTAGCGGGAAGTTCAACACGCGATTGGCCAGGGTACGTGTATTACAGGGGTACGCGTGAAGTAGAACACGCGATAGGCCAGGGAACGTGTATTACAGGGGTACGCGGGAATTATCACACGCGAACAGCCAGGGTGCGTGTATAACAGGGGTAGCGGGAAGTTCAACACGCGATTGGCCAGGGAACGTGTATTACAGGGGTACGCGTGAAGTAGAACACGCGATAGGCCAGGGAACGTGTATCACAGGGGTACGCGGGAATTATCACACGCGAACAGCCAGGGTGCGTGTATTACAGGGGTAGCGGGAAGTTCAACACGCGATTGGCCAGGGAACGTGTATTACAGGGGTACGCGTGAAGTAGAACACGCGATTGGCCAGGGTACGTGTATCACAGGGGTGCGTGGGAATTATCACACGCGAATAGACTGGGTGGGCCCTCACAGGTGTACCCTGTACACCCTCCACGGCCCCTGCAGGCAGCCCACAAAACAGGGGACTACCCTGCACACCTGATCATGTCCCCCTGCACCCCCATCCACCAGGGGCACCCTCCACCAGGCCCCCACCCATGTCTCCCACCACCCCCACCCCCCAGCAGTGCAGGGGCACCTGCCATCAGGCCCCCACCCATGTCTCCCACCACCACCACCCCCCATCCACCAGGGGCACCCTCCACCAGGCCCCCACCCATGTCTCCCACCACCCCCACCCCCCAGCAGTGCAGGGGCACCTGCCATCAGGCCCCCACCCATGTCTCCCACCACCCCCACCCCCCATCCACCAGGGGCACCCTCCACCAGGCCCCCACCCATGTCTCCCACCACCCCCACCCACCAGCACTGTGGGGCACGTGGCCAGCAGGCAGTCAGGCAGCAGCAGATGGCAGGTGGGAGCGTGCTCAGGGCTCTGGGGGACTGTAATTCGGCCTCCTGGCCAGGAGCGTGGTCTTTCGTGTTTGGACGCGTGGACAGCCTGATAGGGAGTGATTTAGCACGTGAAAACCCCACACTCAGCGAATCGCGCGAAAACCCGTCACCAGCATATGTGCGTCTATAGTTACCTGCACGTGCAGTGTCAAAGCGTGTGATTGGTGAAAATGGAGCTACACGCAGGAGTGACAAAGCGTGTGATTGGTGAAAATTGATCTACACGCAGGAGTGACAAAGCGTGTGATTGGTGAAAAGTGAGCTACACGCAGGAGTGTCAAAGCGTGTGATTGGTGAAAAAGGATCCACACGCAGAAGTGACAAAGCGTGTGATTGGTGAACATGGGCCAAGCACTACACGCCGTAAGTGACGCTGTACGTGTGGGCCTGTATATAAGGTAGTGTTGAACACCATTTCCTTGTACGTGCTTTTCGTGGAGAGCGAGTGGGTGAATTCTGTACTTCTTGTCGTTTCACACGCGATTTACTTCACGGCGTTTCCAGTTCGTACTCCCTGTTACCTCTGACAGCTTTTTCTCTTTTTCCTCTTGTACTGGTTTACCTGGGCCTGTTCCCTCAAACAGTGTCCCCTTCTACTGTTGTCCTGTCTCCTCAGACAGCGTACACATCTTCTTTTGGCGGGGGTGTTGCCAACCAAACGCGCTCATTTTTCACGCTCTTTTACCTGGCAGACGGTGAGTCACGCACGTATCTAACTTCTGTGCTTGCCCCGTGTGTAGCCTACCCCTTCAGAGGTCATTCTAGGCTGCGTGTGACACGCATACGTTCATTGTGTTACTGGATGCCACAGCGTAGTGCAGGGTTTTCCATCAGCACACGTGGTCTAGGAGGGGTATTGTGCACGTTCCTTAACTTTTCTGGGGTGCCTGTGCGTTGCGTGACCCGTCATCTTTCCCCAGGGGTGTCATATAGCCTTGCCACTGCACTAGGGTACGAATACCATCTGGTACCCAACCCCTTTGACACCCAATTGCCCAGGACAATTGTGCACACCGACTCCCATACGCACAATAACATCAGTGCCATGGTTGGGAGGCGTGCAAGCCGTAAGGGTGGCAAAGGTGGCCGAGCCACACGTGGTGGCCGTGGAGGATCCACTAGGGGACGTGGTTGTGACTTGCAGGGTGCCCCTGTCCCCCCCAGTCTGGAGGACCAGTCAGGGACACCCATGCCCCCCCCCCCAGTTGAGGGTCATGTGGCTGATACCAACCCTGATCAGCCCTTGTTGGACCAGCCCATTGTGGCAGCAGACCTGTCCGAGGGTGATCCCATCGCTGACATCCAGGTCAGCAGGTCCACTGCACGTGCACCGGTGCACATTGGTGTCATCAGGGCACGCGCATCTATGCCAGATAGGTCATCTGCTGGCCCCCGTATCCAGGGTGTGGCTCCATCCACCCCACCTCTCATACACCCTGCCAAGACTGTGTCGGTCCTAGTTCATGCACCTCAGATCAGGCCTGACCCCATCCCACTACCCCCAATGCCTGCACCTACTCCCATGCTGAGTGTGCAATCCCACACACCCAGTACTGAGTCCACCACGGCTCCTGCCCCTAGTGTCCACAGCGGCGTAGGACACTCTGGATCCCCACCCCCTTCCAAGCGCAAGAGGAAGAGTGCACGTCCGGCACAGGCTGATTCCCCAGGCACGGCTGCACAGTCCGGCCCATCAAGGAAGCCAAGCTTCACAGACGCCGAACTGAATGCACTTGTTCAGTATGTGTCAGATCATGATAGGGAAATGGTCATCGTTGCAGGGTCCAAGACCACACATGCCAGACGCCAGGCACACTGGCAGACCATTGCTGACAGAATAAGTGCCCTTGGAGTAGTGAGGCGCACAGCTAGTGATTGCCAGAAGCGCTGGAATGACCTTAAGCGCAGGGCAAAGGATAAGCTGGCCTCAAGTCATGCCGCAACCTTGGTGACTGGAGGTGGGTCCCCAGCACAGGAAATAGAACTCACACCACACGAGTCCGTAGCTGGATCCTACGTCACCGAGGGACAACTCCAAGGTGTGGGAGATCTCCCTGATTACGAGGCATCATCCGGTGAGTGCACATGCATGTGTGTATTATCCATGTGCATGGTGTGTGTGTGAAGCATCCATGTTGGGTGCCTGTCAAGGGGGTGTGTGGCAGAGTAGATAGTGGCACCCATGTGCCTCATCCAGTATGTTCAGTGCAACACCATCTGCCCACAGCACTATCCCAACTGGCAACAGTGCACATATGGCCCTACACCATGGAAGTTGCCCTTGAATTGTCATTTTGTCACTACATTGTTGCTCATACTCCCCTGTCTATTCATCTGATGTCTTACATACCATTCCTATACTTTCCCCCAGCCAATCAAGTTTCATCTTCACATGCCTGACATGCAATGATACCACATGCTAATGCGTCCTCTGTATATAAATGCCAACCAACATGCTGTCATACTGTGGATGTTGCCTTGACATCCACCTCCTACCTGTGTGCTTTGGTACCGTCTGGTTTCGAGCCCCATTCCCTCACACTCCATGCTGCTCTTCATGGTCTATCTTCCCTGACTTCTACAGTTCAGACCATCGTGCCCTACTCACGACACCTGCTTGCTAACAGTCAAATGAGGGCACCCTGCCCTCCAATGCGACCCACCCTATTGCTGACAAGTGCATCTGAGCCTACTCAAAGCCAACTCTCACTGACATCTGCTCATACATGCCTTTGCCTGTCCCATAGACCCTTCACATGGTCCCTGTCCTCTCTCCTTGCTCCTCTTCCACCATCAATGGTGGGACCCGTTGGGGTGTACTCCTGGCCTCCTTCCAATCCTCAGAGGCCACAATTGATGTGCATGGTAATGGGAGCATCTCAGTCAAAGGCCCTTAGGCCAACCTCATTCTCCTTGAGAAATGCTAGCCACATCTCATCAACTTCCTTACCTCTCCTGCTGTCCCCCCTCCTCTCTCCTCATCAATCCTGCACTGCCTCCCTGCACCCTCCCATGATCCTTCTCCGCCTCCCACTCCAACTCCTACACATGCTGCACCTCTGATCTCTAGCACTCCCCGTAAGTCCTCCAAGGCTGTCAACCTCCTCCACAATTACACTCCTTTCACTGCGGCTGCATCAGGCATTCCTCCGATATCTGTCACTTACATGAGGTTATGCACCTTGACATCCTTGGTCTCATGGAAACATGTCTGACGGCCAGCTCTGTCTGCATCCTTCACACACTCCTACCTGATGTTCAGGAGACCCTCTCCTTTGCCCGCCACTACTGTGCAGGGGGTGTGTGCCCTTGGCTTCCCTGAGGGTATTCCTGCCACTGTCACTCCTACTTAGACCTACTCCACTCTGGAATGGCTTGTGTGACGTCTCTCTCTACCACACCTTGACATTCACAAACTGTGCGTACTGTGTCTGGGAAAACTGGTCAAATGTACTACTTCCTTTCTGAGTGTCCTCACCTCTCCTCCTCACTCATGTCCCCAGACACAGAAATCCTCTTCCTTGTTGCTGTACGCATCCACCTGCATGCTTGTTGACCCCCCCACGTGACCTTTCTGTGACCTCAGCAACTCCCTCTCACCCTCTAGACTCCCGTCTGTCCCTACTCATTCTGCAGGGCACACTCTTGATGCTCTGATCTCATCTGACTTTCCCCTCTCCGTCCATCTCTGCACTCCTCTCTCCTGGAGTGATCACATTCTCCTCTCCTCCCAGCTCACCCTCACCACACCAGACGCAAAGCCACCCTCACCACTGTCACACACCTTCTTGGTATTCCAACCCATGAAGTGTGTGTCAGTCGAGGCTCATGCTGCCAAAATCTCCCCCCCATCCAGCTCCCCCTTAGGCTCACTCCCATCCTGACAGGGCCCACTCCATGCTCCACTCTATGTCAGGTACACTGGATGTCTTTGCCACGGTCATGACCACCTGTCTGAAGCCCCATGCCAATGCAGAGTCCTGGCATGACTCGGATCATGTGAACCCAGACCACAGGTGCCGGGTGGCAGAGAGGGAATGTCCTGCATCATGCTCATCCTCTGGCAAACTGGCCTGCCACATGCTCCAAAGGCAATAGCGCCTCACCCTTTTCACCAAGATGAGATCCCCAATCCAAGGGCACATATCTGCGGCATGTGACAACTCTGCAGGACAGATAGAAATCTGCAAGGACCTTGCCGAGCCAGATGCAGTGTGTACCTCCCCTGTCCCCTCCGAGCCCACAGCACTGCATGATTGTCTCTGTACCCCTATAGGCCACCCCCCCCAGCACTTGTCTGCGCCTAACACCATCTGCCCTTGACGTTAAGTCCTACTTACCTTGTACAGCACTTCCAGCCGCCACTTCCCCTTGCACATCATTGTGCCACCCACCCCTGCACTTGCGTGACATGAATGACACCAGCACCAGTAGGATTGTTGACTGGCATCCCCTACTGCCCCACCACCCCTCAGTGCTCCGCTGTACCTTCATACATTTCTGGACCGGTGCTTCACGAATGCTATATGATTCCTTTACAGGTGATGGGGAGGTGGAATCTCATTGTTTACTGCATTTTGTTGATGTAGACAAGGCACTGTGCATCGTGGCCAATTTGGACTAGCAGATCCATGTACAACATGTCAACTTATTGATGTGATGATGCAATGTCAGGACCAGAGTGGTAGAAATCCAAAAAAGTTGCCCTCCTCTCCCTCTTCACTTGGTGGCTATGTCACATGCCATGTGTGTGATGGCATGTGCCTTTGACATGGCATTCACCGGCCAATGTGTGATGGCAGTGCTAGGCAGCATGGTGAGCAGGCGTTGCTCTCCAATCTGTACATTGTATGCCCTGAGCCTCCCCTACAGACCCAGTGATGGTGAATGCATAGGAGGTCTCCCAGTCATGTGGGACATGTGTCGTAGAACTACTGCCTCTGTTGTTCATCAGCCCTTGTTGCATGCCATGGTGCTAATGCCTGTTTCCATTTTTCTCTTTCATGTCTTTGCAGGGGACGAAGCACTTGTTGATGCTGGGGATGTGGTGGTTGAGCCGTCCCAGGAGGGCAACCCGGGCCGACCTTCCACAAGTGAGGGACGTGGTGTGTTTGTGGGTGAAAACCCACAAGTGCTGCAGGTCGTGCTGTCGAGGGGTGTCTCTGGGGGTTCCTCCCCCGAGCAGTATTCAGGTGTAGACTCGGAGGATGACACCTATGTGCAGTCGCAGGTGAGTGTTCTTGGGAGAGAATCTCCTCTGTCCGACCCACCTGCAGCCGGGCCATTGCCCTCAATGGGGATGTCAGTGTCGGCAGCTCAGCCTCCGGTGGTTACGGATGCAGGGCCACACCACACAATCTCTGATCCTGTTCCTGGGGCTGCAGATCAGAGAGGGAATGCAGTCCTGCAGCCTGAGGCCTTGCCGGCACAGCAAGGCGCAGTCCGCCTTGCCCCAGGCAGGTGTGGTGCCCGTCAACGTGGTGGCCGTATGCCACCTGGCAATACCGCTTGGGAGCAATCCATCTACGGTATGGCCAACCAACAGGCAGCATCATCCGAGATGATTGCACAGGCCATGGATAGGGTGGCCACTTCCATTGTCCCCCCAGAAAGGCTGATGGAGCGACTGGAGCAGGCTACAGAGTCCATCAGCCAGGCACACAGGGAGGATATGTTGGCGTCCAACAAGGACAGGCGGGCGGCACTGGCGACTCTGCGGGAATCACTTTCCATGGAGTCCCAGCGCCACAGGGAAGGCCTGAGGGAAGAATTCCGTCACCTCAGGTCGACCCTGTTAGAGCTTGAGGCTTCATCCCATAGAAGGACAGAGGAGCAGCTGGAGCGTCTGACACGGACGCTCTCGGCCGAGATGCAGGCAACTCGTGCGGAGGTCAGGTCATCCCGGGAGTTACTGCATGGGGACCTCCGCATGATCATAACCCAGAACCAGAACTACCAGACCCGCCTGCTTGCAGCCATGGAGGAGCAAACTCGTGCTTTGCGTGGGCTGCCTCCCATTGTCACACCATCTTCTGAGGCAGCTCCCCCACCTCCTGAGTCAGCTGCAGGGTCTGGCCAGAGCGATAGCGACTCATCTCCCACAACAGAGTAGCCGTGTGGGCCACGAGCCTATGGGGTGTTTTAGTTTCCCATGATCCACACAGGTGGATTGTGGCGTGCATCCTGTCCTCGGACCTCATAGGTGGCCCCCCCCGCCGGCCCTTTCATGGCCATTTTTTCTCAATTTTCTTTTTTCTTTTCCAAGAGTGTTGCCTTGTGTGGGTACCTGGGCATACACTGTATTGTGGCTGGGCACATGCAGGCTTGTCCTGAGTTTGGTTTAGATGCTTGGGTAGCAGACATCCACACCCCTCCTGCTTCCGTTTCCATGGGCTTGCAAAGGGTGTGCCCAAGTGACAGCAAATTACACGGTGACATTGGACTCCCATGAGCTGTTGGCCAGTCCATAGTCAATACTGTGTAGACATTCATAGTGTACATTGTTGTTGCACCTAACTATGCATGATGGTTTGATATGTGCCTCTACTTACATATGTTGCTCATGTTTTGCAGGTATTTCACACAGTTCTTCACACGGGCATACTCTCTGGAGTCAGACTACATGTCGGTAGATGTGCACTGACACTTTTGCGTGGCGCCATCACTGTACATCTGGACGGTGAGGACATACCAGCAGAATCAGGTAATGAGACTACCATTGATTACATGCATTGTGTCTTGTTTGGGTGGGCTTCAGGGTGGGTTGGTGTGTAATTTGATTGAAATTACTCTTACACAGGTGTGTAGTAGTGGCTCCAGCGCGGTTAGCTGTTCAAGTGCGGCTATGTTCCATTTGGGGCACTGCTATTTGTGACACCGGTGTCATGTTGTGATGGCCAGTTTGTTTGCTCTCACATACCATGACATGGTGTCCTCAGTGGCGGGACTGTGAAGGGAATGGGTGACATGGCAATGTTGTCATGTAGTGAATCGCCTGTGGCAATGCATATTTGATTGATGGAGTTGTGTCTTCTCGTTGTGATGCATTGCTGGTGTATGTGTATGTGTAGGTAGGGGTGCACACATAGTGACACTTCCATGTTAACAATCTCAGGCTGATGTGTATCTGACAGTTTATTGTCGAGTAATTTTGTGACATTGTCAGGTAGTGTCATCATTGATTGTCAGATGGTATGTGCCAGAGCAGTGTGCACTAGCCAGCACTGTGATTCCTAGGTGAAGAAGTTGGCCACCAGTTGCGTACGGGCTGCCACCCCCCGTGCCCTTTCCCCTCCCATGCGCAGCGGGCGTGCATGTGGTTGTGGATGTGGGGGCACCACCATGTCCACGGGCAGGCCCCGGCGTGTTGCAACGTTGTGCAGGACACATGCTGCCACTATGATCCTGCACACTATTCGGGGAGCATATAACAGCTGCCCGCCAGAACGGTCAAGGGAGCGAAAGCGTGACTTCAGCACTCCGAATGTGCGCTCCACTATGCCCCGTGTTGCAATGTGGGCTGTGTTGTACCTTACCTCGGGTGGCGTGGTGGGGTTCCGGATTGGGGTCATCATGTGGGGGCTGATAGGGTAGGCACTGTCCCCTGCGGAGGTGGTGATGGGTATCATTAGTGGTGTTGTGTCATGACCCAGTATCTGACATGCATGCATGTGCAGTGGCATTCATGCTCACCAAGCAGCCATGTATCTCCATGCTGGCCAGCCTCCAGGTCCCGGCATAGTGTAGACATTCTGTAGATGAAGCTGTCGTGGGTGGACCCGGGATAGTTGGCATATACTGATGTGATTATTCCCTTGGCATTGCATACAACTTGCACGTTGATGGAATGCCAGTGCTTGCGGTTTCTATAGATGTGCTCTGTTGCCCTGGGTGGACGTAGAGCCACATGTGTGCAGTCAATTGCACCAAGCACTTTGGGGAATTGAGCCACACCATAGAATTCCTGGATGCACGTCCGCCTTTCTGCATGAGTCCTGGGGAGATATATGTGCCTGCGGACTGATGGCCGTGCAGTGATGATGTTCAAGACCTGGTGTAGGCAGCGTGACTGCGTGGCCTGTGACACACCACCCACTATGGCACTTGTCCGCTGAAAGGATCCAGTGGCCAAGAAGTGCAGTACATTCAGGACCTTCTGCAGGGGGCTGAGTGCTTGGGAGCACAGGGTGGGTGATGTGAGGTCATCCTCCCACTCACTGACCAGGTCCAGTATGATGTGTGCTGGAAACCTGTACCTCCCATACACCTGGTCATCAGGCATCCCGAATAGGCTGGTTCTGGGTGTGAATATTCTGGCCCTGACTCTCCTCCTCCTCCTCCTTTGGTAGCCCACTGCCACTGCTGCTAGGAACGGTATGTTCATCCTGGCATCTGGCTTGTTTATTGATAAGTGCGCAAATTAATGCCTTGTGCGTGTTCTAGGCGAGCGTGTGACCCTCGCACCCCTGGAATCTAGTTCCCACTCCAATAGCGTGTGGAAATTCCCACGCAGCAGGCATACAGGTGCGCTGACGTACTTGCGTGTGTAAGTGCCCACGCACCCCTGTAATACACGTACATAGGCCAATCGCGTGTACGCGCACTTTTGGCCAATTACACGCGATGTAATACACGTACATTGGCCAATCGCGTGTACGCGCACTTTTGGCCAATTACACGCGATGACACTCTGACGTGCAGTATTTCCACGTGTGCTCCGTCATCACGTGCTGAGTGGGGAACGCCCGTGCGGATCACGTCAGACGCGCTTACGCGGTGAGGGACTCTGGTCCAATAGAATCGCGTATGCGTGCTGATGCACTTACGCGCTAAGGCCCTTTCCTCGGATTTCACGCTGACGTGCAGGAATTTCACGTGCCAAATCACTCCGTATCAAGCTGGCCACCCGAAAACACACGGAACACCACGCTCCTGCCCAGAAGGCCGAGTTACTGCCCCCCCAGTGCCCTGAGCAGCCTCCCACGTGCTATCTGCTGCTGCCTGCCTGCCTGCCTGCCTGCCTGCTGCCACCGTGCCCTGCCATTTGGTGCCTGCACATCAGCCATCTGCAGGGGTCCAGTTGCTGTGTCCACCCCTGCTGGAACTGAAGACTCCCAACTGGGATTACATCGCTCCACAGCCCAGCCCCAGGACCCAGTTACCCACCCACACCTGCCTCTGGGGTTGCCATGTCGGGCACTTCGACATCTGGCACCAGTGGCAACCCCAGGCCAGAGGGGCAGAGGGGCACCAGCTTCACTGCCACCGAAGTTGGTGTCCTGGTGGAGCATGTCCTGGGGCAGTATGATGCCCTCTTTGGATCGTCCCGCGCCAGCAAGGAAGGACGGGAGAGGATCTGGGCCGACTGTGTGGTTGCCATCAACGCGGAGGGGGTGGCAACCCGCAACGTCCAGAAGATCAAGAAGCGCTGGGAGGACTTGAGGTCCAGGACCCTTGTGAAGGCCC
The DNA here is from genome assembly GCF_040938575.1 of Ambystoma mexicanum. Lineage (NCBI taxonomy): Eukaryota > Metazoa > Chordata > Amphibia > Caudata > Ambystomatidae > Ambystoma > Ambystoma mexicanum. Next base: position 866,763,627 of record NC_090939.1, on the reverse strand, counting down.
GGTGCCTCGTGGAGGGGGGCCGGGGCCGCATGAGTTCCATACAGAAGAGGGTCCTGGAACGCGTACGCCCAGCGCTCCACGCCCAGGTCCTTGAGAGGGAGGCCCGTCTGGAGTTGAGCGGTAAGTGTGCAAGCATTACTGTGTGAGACAGGGCATGTTGCGGTGTGCTGGTTCTATGATACTTGCCTGTATGTGTGCCATGGGCCATGTATGCATGTATGTGTGCAGGGACATCATGGTAATGCATGTGCGACCAGTGATGTGTGACCCACATGGTTGTTGCATGTGTTGAAATGTGGCATGGGGAGCCCTATGCAGATTTAGGACATGAGAGCATGCCAGTCTCTGTACCTGGACATGGATGGGGGTGAAGGATGGGTGCTGATGCCAGGTACATATATGGTAGCCATGTCTGTGTGCCTGACCTGCGTGTCTGTGACTTGTGCATGCCATGGATGCATGACACATGTGTGTGACAATGCACAGATTCTGTGACGCACCCAACTAACCCTTGTTTCGCCTGTGTTCGTTGTGTTTGGGGCCAGATGGATGTGACTGAGGTGAAGTGTGTGCATGTGATATGCATGAGCCATGATGCATGTGAGTCACATATCATTGAATGTTTCAAGAGTCAATTGGACATGCATGGAAATGTGCATGGCATGCACCATGCCTGTTACTGTGTGTGTTTTGCCTGGACTGACCCATGTGTTGTGGAGGGACATGATGGAAGTGTACTTTGACAGGGGTGCTCATCTGCTATTGCTTCCTGTCTAGGGGACCATTTTACAGTAGCCTGATGCTTGTGTCCTTTGTCTCCCTCTACGCAGCGGCTAGTGAAGAAGAGGGCGGAGACGGCGCTGTGGAGCAAGGCGGCGGGGATGCCCCCACGGCTGCAGCGGAAGGGGTGGGTGAGCCCCCACAGGGGCCTGCTACGGCGGGAGACGGTGAGGAGCCATCCAGGTTGGTGGTTTGCACAGAGGAGGAGGAGGCCGACACTGGTGCACACATGGGGCCTGGTGGGAGCATCCCTGCTGGTGCAAGTGGTGCAGTCCAGGGCCAGGGGCAGGAAGCAGCACAGGTCACCGTGGAGGTGCCTGTGCATGTCGCTGTCCCTGACCCTGTGAGTGCACCACCATGCACCAGCAGGGATGCCCCGTCCCAGGCCCGTCCGCAGGTAGTGGGGATGTCCATGTCAACTGACTCCCCTCCACCTGCGGCCGTGGGAACCCCTGGCCGCGTGGAGCACGTCCTGATTGGGGTCGCGATGCGCACGGCTGTGATTCGTGATGACGTGAGTGCTTCCCGGGAGGAGCACGCACGTCATCACGAAGTGCACCGTGCCGACGTGGCCCAATTGGGATCGGCCATGTTCGGGGGGTTCCTGCATGTGTTGGCCAATCTGACGGCCCTCTCCTCCTCTGTGCAGGCTATCCAACGGTCGTTCTCCTTGCCGTCTTCCGGCCCAGATGCCACCATGGCCCCCTGTGGACCTGCCCCGACCAATGCAGCCAGCTCGGTGGGGATCCCATCCCTGCCACAGTTGGGAGTCGGAGGTCCAGCAGGGGTGGACGACACAGCAAGTGGACCCCAGCAGATGGAAGATGTGCCGGCATCATCGGGCAGGGCACGTGCACGACGGCGTCGGTGGTTACCATCAGCCTGGATGCCGTCGTGCTGGCAGAGGCAGTGGCGTCGGAGGCAGCAGCGGGCTCGACGTGGGAGGCATCATGGCTCAGGGCCATCAAGATCAGAGGGGCAGGCATCGACCGGAGGGCAGGGCAACCCTGGCATGGCGGTGTGTTCCGTGTGGGAGGAGTTTGGCCAGCGGATAGGTGCGGAGCGGCAGCGGGCGGAAGAGGAGCGGCTCGCCATGGCCAGGGCGGAGATCTCCATGCATCGGGCATTGAGGCGGGCTGAGTGCCTCGAGGAGGCTCGCAGGGATTTTGGTGAGCACATGGGGTTGTCCCTGCGAGACCTCGGGGCCAGGACAGAGTCCCGCCTCCAGGACATTGACATGGAGTTCGAGGATGCCCTGGCCAGCATCACCAAGTGAGCCGCAGGACTAGCCCGCTGCCTTTGTATATAGTTTTTTAGTTAGTTAGTGCTAGGTTTCCTTTATTTATTTTTATTATTTTGGACCGCTCGGACAATGGCCACTTTTTTGTACATATTTATTTTATTAGTTAGTATTAGGTTTCATTTGTGCTGTTGGGCTCATGGACCCTGGAACATTCCTGTATATATTGATATATTTTGGGAGATACATTTTTTAAATTTTTTATTGTTTACACCATGACGTAATGGTTTTTCTTTGATTTCCTACTACATGGTTTTGCTTTGGACAAATTATATAGATTTTTTAATCCTTTGTTTTTTGGTTTATCATTTTTGTTCTCGGACATGGACCTTTTATTTACTTTGCCACATAGTTGTAAGTTTTATTGGTTTACTTGATTTGTGTTTTTAATACATTTTTATATTATCTTACACTTGTGTTATTTTCTCTTTGGTTTCTTACATGTCATGATATGGGTTTTGACATTCACTTGCACCCATTGTGTATGTGTGTGTGACAGACATGTGTTCTTTTGCATACTTGCCTTTGGGGTTGTGTCATGTGATTGCATTCACTATGTGGGTGCATGCAATCCTTGCCTGGGTGTTTGTGCTGGGTATGCTGGCCATTACTGCCATGATTGTGTATCGTCAGGACCTGGGGCCAGGGGGAAATGGGTGGGGGCCTGCTGGCAGGTTCCCCACAGTGCTGGGGGTGGTGGGAGACATGGGTGGGGGCCTGGTGGAGGGTGTCCCTGGTGGATGGGGGGTGGGGGTGGTGGGAGACATGGGTTGGACATGGGTGGGGGCCTGCTGGCAGGTTCCCCACAGTGCTGGGGGTGGTGGGAGACATGGGTGGGGGCCTGGTGGAGGGTGTCCCTGGTGGATGGGGGGTGGGGGTGGTGGGAGACATGGGTTGGACATGGGTGGGGGCCTGCTGGCAGGTTCCCCACAGTGCTGGGGGTGGGGGTGGTGGGAGACATGGGTTGGACATGGGTGGGGGCCTGCTGGCAGGTTCCCCACAGTGCTGGGGGTGGTGGGAGACATGGGTGGGGGCCTGGTCGAGGGTGTCCCTGGTGGATGGGGGGTGGGGGTGGTGGGAGACATGGGTGGGGGCCTGGTGGAGGGTGTCCCTGGTGGATGGGGGGTGGGGGTGGTGGGAGACATGAGCAGGTGTGCAGGGTAGTTCCCTGTGGTGTGTGCTGCCTGCAGGGGCCGTGGAGGGTGTACAGGTAATGCCTGGGAGCACACAGCCATATCGCGTGTGGGACTTCCCGCGCACCCCTGCAATCCACGTACCCGGCCATATCACGTGTGGAACTTCCCGCGCACCCCTGCAATCCACGTACCCGGCCATATCGCGTGTGGAACTTCCCGCGCACCCCTGAAATCCACGTACACGGCCATATCGCGTGTGGAACTTCCCGCGCACCCCTGAAATCCACGTACCCGGCCATATCGCGTGTGGAACTTCCCGCGCACCCCTGCAATCCACGTACCCGGCCATATCGCGTGTGGAACTTCCCGCGCACCCCTGAAATCCACGTACACGGCCATATCGCGTGTGGAACTTCCCGCGCACCCCTGAAATCCACGTACCCGGCCATATCGCGTGTGGAACTTCCCGCGCACCCCTGCAATCCACGTACCCGGCCATATCGCGTGTGGAACTTCCCGCGCACCCCTGCAATCCACGTACACGGCCATATCGCGTGTGGAACTTCCCGCGCACCCCTGCAATCCACGTACCCGGCCATATCGCGTGTGGAACTTCCCGCGCACCCCTGAAATCCACGTACACGGCCATATCGCGTGTGGAACTTCCCGCGCACCCCTGAAATCCACGTACCCAGCCATATCGCGTGTGGAACTTCCCGCGCACCCCTGCAATCCACGTACCCGGCCATATCGCGTGTGGAACTTCCCGCGCACCCCTGAAATCCACGTACACGGCCATATCGCGTGTGGAACTTCCCGCGCACCCCTGAAATCCACGTACACGGCCATATCGCGTGTGGAACTTCCCGCGCACCCCTGAAATCCACGTACCCGGCCATATCGCGTGTGGAACTTCCCACGCACCCCTGCAATCCACGTACCCGGCCATATCGCGTGTGGAACTTCCCGCGCACCCCTGAAATCCACGTACCCGGCCATATCGCGTGTGGAACTTCCCGCGCACCCCTGAAATCCACGTACACGGCCATATCGCGTGTGGAACATCCCGCGCACCCCTGCAATCCACGTACACGGCCATATCGCGTGTGGAACTTCCCGCGCACCCCTGAAATCCACGTACCCGGCCATATCGCGTGTGGAACTTCCCGCGCACCCCTGCAATCCACGTACACGGCCATATCGCGTGTGGAACTTCCCGCGCACCCCTGAAATCCACGTACCCGGCCATATCGCGTGTGGAACTTCCCGCGCACCCCTGAAATCCACGTACCCGGCCATATCGCGTGTGGAACTTCCCGCGCACCCCTGCAATCCACGTACACGGCCATATCGCGTGTGGAACTTCCCGCGCACCCCTGCAATCCACGTACCCAGCCATATCGCGTGTGGAACTTCCCGCGCACCCCTGAAATCCACGTACACGGCCATATCGCGTGTGGAACTTCCCGCGCACCCCTGAAATCCACGTACACAGCCATATCGCGTGTGGAACTTCCCGCGCACCCCTGAAATCCACGTACCCGGCCATATCGCGTGTGGAACTTCCCGCGCACCCCTGCAATCCACGTACCCGGCCATATCGCGTGTGGAACTTCCCGCGCACCCCTGCAATCCACGTACCCGGCCATATCGCGTGTGGGACTTCCCGCGCACCCCTGTAATCCACGTACACGGCCATATCGCGTGTGGAACTTCCCGCGCACCCCTGAAATCCACGTACCCTGCCATATCGCGTGTGGAACTTCCCGCGCACCCCTGCAATCCACGTACCCGGCCATATCGCGTGTGGAACTTCCCGCGCACCCCTGAAATCCACGTACACGGCCATATCGCGTGTGGAACTTCCCGCGCATCCCTGCAATCCACGTACCCGGCCATATCGCGTGTGGAACTTCCCGCGCACCCCTGTAATCCACGTACCCGGCCATATCGCGTGTGCAACTTCCCGCGCACCCCGGTATGCACGCACACGTTTATTTTTTCTCTCAGCGCGTGTCTGTGTTTGTGGGTACCCCTTTGTACGTCATTTGTCCTGGAGGGCCACAGTATTGGACATTGATCATGTCTGTATATAGGTGCTATTTGTTGGCGCACCTTTTAGCGCACATTTCTTGCAGGCGCAGAGACGCTACCGCCTGCTTTCTTGTGGCGGTCGTGTTTGTGCCTGTTTGTGCCTGTGCGCTGCTTTGAGCGTGCGCTTTTTTGCCCTATTCTATTCCATGAATACGTGTTGTATGCGAGCGTGTGGGCGTTCCGCGCACTTGCCTCCTATACTTTCCCGTGCCGCCCACATTCTTCCCCATTCCGAGTGTTGTGCCCCATTTTATTCCCCATTCCGAGTGTCCCGCCCTGTGTTCCGCCTACTTTAGAGCTGTGCGCTGCGCTCGGAGTGATAGCGCAGTGGCCGTGGCGCACGACGTTGGTTGACCTGTGCGCCGGCCTGCGCCGCGCGCTTTTTGCGCGCACGTCCTCTGCTTTTCTTGCGCACGGACTTCCATGAATCGACGTGCGCTGGTTTCCCTGCGCTTTTCGCTAATTTTCGGCGCAGCGCACGTATTGGCCCCTCTGCGCCGGGATTTTCGGCGCACATTTATTCCATGAATCGGCCTGAATGTTTCACCATTTCCATTGCTTAATCATGAAGTAAAAAGCCATTCTTACCGGTTGACACTTAAAAAAACTTTACAATAAAGGCTGCCCTCTTAAGGGTAAAGGACTACAGTTCCCATGTATATTTATAATTTATTCATATTGTATTTATTATTCATACAAATCACAGGGAAAGCCATGCACTTTTGGCACAAAAACACATACAGAATTTACTATTGATAACAGAGTGGAGGACATGGCTCCTTTACAATGGGATGACAGAATGTGACTTGAAGAGCAAACATTGCAGGGGAAGGTGGAAACATAAACCAAGGATGAGGACAGGACAGAATGACATAGGAACAGGTTGGTGGAGAAAGTGCTGATTTAAGGATTGAGGGCTGACGGGAAAGTGCTGTAAGGTTGCCCATGAATAGTAGTAAGAGTTGAAAACAGGGTGATGCAGTAGTGTGGAGTGCTAGGAAACTGGTTATTCAGAAAGAAGGAGAGTTATGAGGTTGGATTTAAATAGTGGTAGAGTTGAAGTAGCACAGAGAGGGACACGAAGAGCTTTCCAGAGTAGTGGAGTGAGGAGAGAGAGAGAGAGCGGAAATGAGGAAGTATGGGGGGCTCTAGTAGTGGGCAGGAAGTGAGCGGAGGATGATCTTAACAAGTAAGAAGGAAAGAAGGGAATGAGATAAGCACATAGTTGGGTGGGGCAAGTTCATGGATAGTTTTGAAGATGATGAGAGGAAGAAAAGGTTTATACGTGGCCCTTTGTTTCATAGTTAGCCAGCCAATCTGGTGACGAGCAGAGGAGGTAGAGGTAAAGCGAGAAAGGTTGAAAGTGTTCAGATGGCGAAGTTGAGGACTTTGTCGAGAGGTGAAAATGGTTATTTGGGTAGGCCATAGAGAAGACGGGCACAGTAGTCAGATCAAGGAAGGGCTAAGAGGAGATTGGCTGTTTATTAGTATATAAAGGAACAAGATGAGACATTTCTCTGATATTGAGGAGGTTGAGTCTGGCTGCAGTGGCAGATTTGGGGTTGAAGAGCGAGACGACGTGAGCTGGGTCGATGATGACACCAAGGTTATGAGAGGAAGCAGAGTAAGGAAGGTAGCCAGGCAAGAAGAGAAGAAGAGAGAGGAAGAGATAATCTGTTTGGCTGGGAAGGAGAGAACTTCATAACATCATTGTGTATGTAGTTCATAGTAATACACCAATAATATGTCACCGAAATAGCTTTAAATAACTTTACTTTTCTTCACTTATTTTGTCACTCTATCCACTGAAGTTGGACTATAATGCCCTCTAATGATCAAATAAATATACCAAAGTGAAAAATACACAAATTGAGCTATATTGTCAGTTCATTTTTACCATAAGCAGGCATATGCAACCTCCAGTTCCATATTAATACATATAATGCATAATGTAATTAATAACAAATCCATAATTCTAAGTGTACATGTATATATGCAATCATCACAAATTTCATATTATAGATTTTACCTCAAGTCAATTGAAAAATTGCTTATAAAAATAACATACAAGAACATTCATCTCATTAGTGATTTATTGCATAGTAATATTGTTGATAAAACATGATTTCTAAAATTTGTGATAACTAATAATTCATAGAAATAGATTATATTCTTCACTCAAATTAAGACCATTTGATGCCTTCATTTTAAAGGGAATATCTAACTTTGACTCTGAATGTCTAAGATTAAGTTCTCAATTGCCTCTTCGTATATTGGCTATTAGATGACTCAAAGCTGCACATCTTACATTTGCTCTATTACCATTATGAAAGCCATTGAAATCATGTACTATCGGATCACATTATTATTATTCTTTAGAGCAATTACATTTTCCACTAGTCATATGTTCATTTTCTGTATTGTGCTGCCTAAATAGATCTTGTTCCAAGAACATACAAGGCAGTAAAAAACTAATTTGGAGTTGGAGTTCATAAAATCATCTATGTATTGGCACCAATTAACAATTTGAATCTGAAACTTCTTTAAACGAGTCATACAAAACTGACATACACTGCTTTGGTCACTATCAAAGTAACCAGGATGCTTCTGCAACAAACAGGTAACACGTTTATGTTTAAAGTATTTGTTAGTAGCTCTGTTGAACTTGATTTCCCTTTAGGACACCCACTAGACAGCTGTTCTATAGCCGAATCAATAGTTTTGGCCCTTGAAGAAAACACAATTTAGGTGAATTTGCACTGCTGAAAACTGACTTTGGACGGCAAAAATACACTTTGCGCAATTCCATGAATCAGGGTTGTGTCGGCCGAAGTTTTAAAGCAGACTTCCCAATTTCTCCCAGGTCAGATGGTGTTGCCCATCCAGTCCTATTTTCTTGTTGTACTTCCTGGACATGTAGGCCTGTATTTAGAATGGAAAAGGTAAACTAGTAATCCTAGTATACAAATAAAAAGTAGGACTGGATAGCTTTCACCCTCATGTTATGTGAGAAGGTGCAAGGGCACTGGGGCACTGGGTCAATATGTCATGCCAGTGATTACACATACAAGCTTCCCATGTAGGATGAGATGCGGCACAGGCGTGCCAGCAAGGAGAGAGGATGTGTGTTGGAGAGGGTCTAAGGAAAGCATGCAGCAATGGATGGAGGGGCATGCCGCACTCCGTTTACACAGGTACGGGAGAGCATTTGTTAGTGTGCTGTCAATGGAGTGGAAAAGAAAAGCAGGTAGTCACTGCCCTCCGCCCTCCATGATTTTGCACTGCATGTAGCGGTGGCCAGGGGAGCACAGGAATGTAGAGCACGCAACAACAGCAGCATAACATGATGCTGGCCAGCAAGTGATGGAGAAAACAATGGCAGCAAAAGTAGGAAGTGTGATGAGATGACCATCATTCATTAGTCATTTCACTGTGATAAAGCATCAAGAAAACACCTGAGGCCGAAATATACCACAACACAAAAGGCTGGGTTGAAGGAATGCCTATAGGGCATACAACTACCACTTAACAAAGGACATTTATTTATAAAAATGTCAGGATGCATAATAACTCATGAGTGTTATATGGAGACAACATAAGGACAAGGGCTCTCCCCTATGTTGTCCGGCTCTCAGGATATTCCAGCTAAGGAACACATACTGACATTAAACAGTTAGGGAGGACACCTACTAGCTAGAGGACACTGGCCTCTTCTAGAATCTCTGGGGCAATACACAGTTGTTGGATAAGATACTGGCTCGTTTCTTGAATGAACACTCGTGCTCTCAAGGACGTACCAACCAGCTCACTTCTAGACTTTATAATCATGCTTGCCTCTTGGCCTCAACGTTGAAGAAACATTGTGTTTAGTACATTTCTTGAGTTCACACTGCCAGGTGCACAGCAGACATCTTGGTACTCCTATCAGCCAGGATCTCCCCGCACAGGTCTTGGCACACCCACTACCATAAAATAGTTCTTCCAGCCTTGCCTCAGGGTATTACTGTGACACACGCCTATCAGTATTTCTCCCCCTTGGCTATATGTATTACCCCGATTTTATCCTGCCACAACTACGGTCATTATATTGGTTCAGAGAACTACATGATCGCTTCATTGGTACCCTAATTCCTTCTGCTCATCCCCTGGTTTACGTCATTCCACCTCTTCCTCTGTTTTTTTGCTACCATATTGCTACCACTACCTTCAACTCTTTAACAACAGTGTATTGTCCTCTTTCTATTGTTGGGGACTGGGGAAAAAAGAAAGGACGTATAAGGCAAAGCTGAGGTGGCAGAAAGCAGAAGACAGAATAAAGGGCAAGTTATGCATATGCTCAGCTTCATCATTCATTCGCTGGTTGCACCCATACCCATACTCAAGAAAGACACAAACAACTGAATTCAACTTTGCATAGACATGCACAAGGACTAGCATGATGTACTTATCACATGGTGCAACCGCGATTTCGAAGCTTGACCTCAATAAATGTTATCATCAACTGGAGCTACTCCTCGCGTCAAGATCAATCACTACATTTGCCACCCAACCCGGCCTATTTGGATATTAACATCTTAGCTTTGGCATTTCATCAGTAACGAAAACATTTCAAATGGCAATTCACAAAATTATGCGACATATCCCACAGTGTCTCAATTACAGTGACAGTATTTTGGTGTTCGGTGCCACTCTGTGCAGAGTCTACATGGAACTAGAAGAAGCTCAATTAATCCTCTACGCTGACAAATCTAAATTCTGTAAATCATCTCTGAAATTCTTTGGTCATATTTTCTCTGACAAAGGATTGCAGCCTGACCCTGGAAAAGTGCAAGTATTAGTAGCCACCCAAGTGAGACCAATGTATCTGCTGTGCAATCCTTCTTGGGCATGGCAGGTTACTGTACTAGAAACATCAGGGACCTTGCCTCGATTAGCACACTTCAACGCATGCTCACGAAGACTGGCAGTGACTTCATATGGTCCTCAGAATGTCAGCATGCATTCTGTCTAATAAATTAACAACCATCTTCAGGCACATGCACGACCTACTATAATCCCGACTTACTCACTGAACTAGGTGCTATTTTAGCACAGCCCAATGTGAGTTCTTCCCAACCGTGCTGCATTGTGTCATATGCAAGTGACAGCCTCTCTGACACGGAAATGGCTGAGAAGGGACACCTTGGACTATTATGGGTGTGCAAACTCGACCACCTTTTCTATATGGCACAAAATGTACCATCATTTCCGACAATCAAGTTTTAATAACTATCTATGGCAAGCACAATGCAAAGATGCCAATCCAAGTAGCAAGATGGGGACTGTATCTACAGGAATACCAATTCGACATTGTTTGCAAGCCTGGGAAAGACACCAACCTGGCAGATTATCTCTCAGGAAGCCCATTGCCAATGACACACAATTCCAAAATTTCAAAGGCTGATCAATAGATTCATTATCTCATTCACCATGAACCCCCTGGCACGATCCCCATGAACGTTCTTGTTCGGAATTAACTCAAGATCGATTGCTCATCATTAACACGGAATGCATCAAGTCAGGAAGGTGGAGATGCACGTCTGACGTGCACACAGACCTATCAACAACAGAATGATCCATATTAAAGACGTTTCCACTAGTAAAGGGTAAGCTCTCTGTCACAACACAATCATTCAAAAACATAACTGACTCGTAGTAACGATATCTCTGCAGAACAACATGATTCCGTTGCCTCACGAAGATCACCAGGGAATCGTATATCAACTAAATGTTTGCTAAGGCTAAAGGTATGGTTGCACAAGATGGACACACTTTTAAAAGAAGTCTTAAACAATTGTTCCGTCTGCAGAAGCATAGCCCTTCATTCATTTCTGCAGCCTCTACAGATGACAACATTGACTATAGCCGTGTGGGATGATGTGGGAATTGATTTATTTGGACCCCCATCAAATGGCATGTATGTGCTAGCAGTCATTAATGATCTATCCAGACACACATGGACCTTTAAAAAATCCCCTGAACTTCATCACATTGAATAATTCCAGCTTTAGACAAGATGCTTGTGGCCTATGGTATTCCAAGAGTGGTCAAATCAGACAAAGGGCCTCCATTTAGCTGTCAAGATTTTGCACTATTTGCTGAAAGCCAGTGTTCCACAACAGGAACATCATACCTATGTGGCCACAGGCCCAGGAGACCTGATAAAGAGTCCAAGACACACTGTTGAGGTATTGTATGAGTGTCACTTAATCCGTTGTCTCACAAAAGAGTGGGTAAACTGCCCCCCTGCTGCTCCGTCCTCCGACTCTCTAGTGTGCTTCTCAATGACTCTTCCAACCACCACACACTCCTTTCATAACATTCTCCTGAGCCCTATTCCAACATGGAATCCAGGAACACTGTTAACTATATACAAGATGCATTGCAGAGAGTTCACAACACTGAGTTAATTCAAATGTAAACACAAATGCAATACATAGCACACATCCCACCTTACCGATCTCGACGCAAACAGCATATTGAGCTGCCATTCCTCTACTCTTATACCACGTCCTGCCATCCACCAACACGATTGCATCGTCCAACACCCACCTGACCTGCTGTGCAACTCAATATCTACTTTGTCCTTTTGGAACCAGACCTGCCTTTCTCACTTGCACTCCCCCCCACCGCCTCACCGAAAATCCACACTTCCTCACCCTCCTTAAACAATCAAACCTTTCATTCATGCTCTGAATCTACAAAACACGCCCTTCCAAACCATGGTGGGCAAACTGCTGTGTGCACTTTACTTCTTCTCAACACTTCAAATGGTACCAGGCATGTGGTTGCATGTGGCGCCCACCTGTATGCACAAACTCTTCTCTCACCCAACTCTTCCCAACAGTTTCCTGCTCCCAGCAACATATGGCTTGGATATGACCGAATCCTTCCACAGCACCCTTGGTCCCTGGGTGATACAAGGGTTTCTTGTTATGTGTCGCACTAATGCCTCCCAAAAATGATTTCATTAACTTAGAGGTAAGTTGTACCCCATTGTCAGTTTTTTTCACGGATCCCCCTCCCTTTGGAACACTTTGTCCAATAAATGAATAACCACTTGTGTGTCAGTTTCTACCACAGCCTCTATCTACCCATTTAAAAGGTCAATCAGAAGAATAACATATTTCCTTCTACATCTTTTGCCCTCAATCGGGCCCAGAATGTCTAAAGCAAGGGACTCCCATGGCATACTCGGCAATTCCTGTGATCTAAGCGGCTGGGTACAATTTCTCAATGGCTTGTCAACTTCCCCGCACCAGTTGCAACATTTAATCAACTGCTTTATCTCCAAGTCTAATCTGGGCCACCAATGATTGGCTCTTAACCTCCCTTTGGTTTTAGTCATTCCCAAATGGCCTTCAGGTACAGCCTCTATAAACTTTGATCATACCCCCAGTGCAGGTACTATTCGGCCCTCCTTCTACAAGTGACCCTCTGTACTAAGCTCATCCTTAGCCCTCTGAAATGGTCCCAACCGCTCAGCCTCCGTCCACCCACTCCAGTTTGTCTTAACATACTCTATAGTGTGACTCAACTCCTCCTCCCGGCTAGCAACATCATCCTACTCTTGCTCCCCAACTATGCCGTCGCACATCAAGAACACTTGATCGGTCTCTTCCTCCTCACTGTCTTCAAGATCTCCTGCCCTAGATGATTGTCTGGCCCGGGACAGAAAACCTGCCTTTGTATTGTCTTAGCCAGAAAGATGTTCAGCCACAAACTCATGTCCCTGCAAGGACGATACCCACCTCACTATCTTGCGTGACACCCCACCCAGTCCTTTACTCATGAAAATACCAACTAATGGTGTGTGATCATTGTGAACAGAAAACTCCCTACCCCACAGAAAAGCTCGACATGTCTTGATCGCCCAAGCCACACTTCGGGCTTCCTTCTCTATGATCGAATTCCATGGTTCTGCTCTCCTCAAAACTCTTGATGCAAATGCAATTACTCTCTCCACCCCAATTTCCTTTTGCATAAGAACAGGCCCCAAACCTGTATCACTGTCAGCTGTCGTAACAAACGTCTTGCATTTAGTATCAAAGTTAGCTAGAACTGGTGCACTGGCAATTGTCTCCTTTATATCCTTATCTTCTTTCTGGCAGTCTGCACACCATTGAAATGCAAACCCTTTCTAACACAGATCCCTAATACTCTTACATCTATCTGTAAAATGTCTCACAAACTTAGCATAGTACTCAACAAGCCCTAAGAATGACATGGCATCTTGTTTATTCCTTAGTGGTTTCACTTGAACCATTGTTTTTACTAACTCACCCCTGGTTCTAAACCTCTGTCACTCAATTTGTGCCCCAGATAATCTACAGATGTCACTCCAAATATGCACTTCTCCTTGCGAAGATTAAGACCAGCCTTCGACATTATTCCCAACACACTGACCAGCCTGTGGTCATGATCACACATATTCCTACCTGTGACCTATATGTCGTCTAATTGAAAGATTCATGGCAAACCTCAACAGAACCTTGAAGATGTCACATTACCAAAGGGTCATTCATGCAAACTCTATGTCGATTACTCGGGGACTATCGAAATAGCCCTTACAGCACAACTGGGACTTGCCCCTCTGAAGTGATTTTCAATCGGCAAGTATGAATTCGGATACTACTGGTATAAATTATCTTCTTAACAGTGTAGGGGCTCACAGGCTCCCTATTGTCATCACACCCTCTCTCTGATCCTGAACCCTATCCTCACCTATGCAAAGCGGTAAATAATGTATATTACGTGCAACGTATATATGTACTGTCCCCATTTCATGTACCCAACTTCACCCACCAGCAGGTGCCAAGTGTCATGCTGTGCTACCACTGCTCCTCCATGAACTAAAATTTGTGAAATGCGCACGTGTTGCTCACATGAAATTAATTTGATAAAGGCCCTTTGAATCTTTCTTAGAAGCCTTTCAAATACGCCATTGTATGAATGTTTTCTGTACCTGACTCCTTAGACAACTATCCTGGATTGGTCTTTGAAGGATCAAGCGCGCGGTTCTCACTCCGAGCTCAGGCGAAGCACTGATGCTCAAATAATTTGAGATTTCCGAAAGAACACAGGCTCGTTGCTTTGATCTCCCAGAATGACAAGAGTTGATTCAGTCTGAGCAGCTGTCACTGTGAAGACAATATTGTCATAACACTGATGGTGGAGTCATTTGCAGCATACGTCAAACACATGCAATCCTAAATGAAAACCACAATTACAGAATTCCAATGCTAAGTCTGTTCAATTTCAGGGAAAGATGCAAGAATGCTTAATCATGTTGGTTGCACACTATGCTGAACAGGACTCAGGTTATGTGTGGATTGGCTGATGTCAGTCCCCTAGTCTAGCTGATGAAGCTAACTCTCTGGGAATGGATGAGCGGGGCAGGATTATGCATGCACCACCGAACAGCACAGGTGTTCAAGCGTGAACTGCGCTGGTCATTTAATTGTGGTGTAAATGTGTCACTATCAATACAGCTATCGGTAATGCTAATTGCATTACACCTGTTATAAGACTCAAAAAGGTAAATGAATAATCCTTATTATACCAGACCAGTGCACTGATATACAATTTGACATTAGACCAAAAGAAAGTACTAAGCACAAGAGAATGATTAGTTGTTTCTTTTTGGTATATGCATAATAATTTAGGATACTGTCAACCTAATGCAAAATAAGCAATAATCAAACTGATCATCACTAAATGAGTGCATCAAAGAAATAATGTGTACATGAGTTCTGTGGCCTATATGTTTTAAAAATAAATCTTCACATAAATGGTATGTCATTTTTTCCCCTTCCTGGGTGACTGAGATCCAATGGTTTGTACTTTGGCGCTGGTCAGGGGTTCCTTGATATTTAATGAGTGTTAATTTCCACACATGGCAAGTGTTTGTAATAATTGTTGATGTATTGCTTTTAAGGTACCTTAACCATAGATTGTCACTTTTGTGACATTCATTTTAGTCTAGGGGGTTCTTGTCCTGGTGACCTGTGTCAGGGATACCTCGAGTTTATCTACTCGGAAACCTTAGTAGAACATTGCTTAAAATATTCGTAATTCTCTCACCTTCAAAGTATTTTGCAGCGTTTCCACGGGGCTCCAGGACTGCAGTGATGCGGTTCTCTGTGTTCCCTGCTCCGCTTTTATTTTGAAAATTGTGCCGGCAATGCGTGCGCAATGATGTCATCAATGTGATGACATCATTGTGCACCGGTGGCCATTTTACATTTGTTTGTTTAGAAAATCTGACATAGTAGATTCAATTGTTTGATCGCCAACAGTACCAGGCCAAGAGTTCTAACTTTAGCTGTTTGTTTTATCCATGGTTACCAGTTGTGTTCATTAATGTCAACATAGTTCTTTTTACATTTTTCAAAAGATTTTGTTGAGAGCCCGTGTATATCATTACTGACAGAAAATAGTACAATAACACAGTTTTACAATTTCTGATGTGCAGTATGATGCAAAAACAGAGTTCTACAGTTTTTGTTATACAGTATATACTTCACAGATTAATTAACCTTAAGTTTAAACCAAACATATTCTCAGGTTCTTTTTACGTTGTTCAAAATATTTTGATGATAGTGCATATGTGTCATTAATAACATACAGTTACTGGCAGAAAATGGTACAATGGCACAGTTTTACGATTTCTGATGTACAGTATGGTTCAAAAACACACTTTTACAGTTTTTGTTATACAGTATATGCTTCACATATTAATGCACCTATAAACTTTCATACATATGCACACTATGAGTGATACAGTCCTTTACCACTGTCTAGTGCTTGTGTCGTTAATGTTGGTGGTAATGTTACATTAGTGGTCAAGGATTAGTTGGGGTGCACGTGAGTATTGTTAATGACAAAAGTGGTTCTTGTAAAAAATGGCGGTGTAAACCACTGTGTGGCTGATAATTAGGCCATTTGGTGCCATCCGACCAAGGAACCTGCTTCCTGGGACCCTTTCTCTCTCTCCATTGTATCTATAGCAATGTGTTGGCCATTAGGTGGTACTAGCATCACCAAATGTACCAGAACCAACACGTGGGAGTATACAAGAGATATTCAGTGGAGTGGGAGTTCATTGAATGTTTTAACCCATTGTGCTAAATTCATAAGTGTTGAGCGCGTGACAGATCTTTCACAACTTACAGAATCCTTTCAGACTTTTGTCCTTACGTAGTTGATAAAGTGAGTACCATTAGTTGGATAATATGAGCATCTGTATTTTTAAAGAAAATGAAGATAGCCTATGAAATCACAAACTTCAATGCACAAAAGAATATATTCAAATTAAATAAATATTTCTCCTTTATTATATGGGGACCCCTGCCCTAGGCCCATGAGTATACAACGCAGGCCCCTCCTGTAGTGAAATTCTGGCTACACTGCCGACAATGGATCTCACTTGGGGGGTTCGGCACTTTTGCACCCTATAGCCTTTATCTAAATGTTGGTGCACAAGTCTCAATTGGACGTGGTGCATTACCTTGTCACCGGCAGTAATGGAAAGTGCAATGAAATGCTAATTTGGCCATATCTTTATGCTAGTTTGGTCTCTATGGCGCAGCGCAGTGCGTCACCCGCAGATGTATTGCTTTATTGTTGTCGGGTATTTGTTCAGTAGTTTTCCTGCACGGATGGACATCTGAGAGCTTGTTGGGGGGGGGAGGGGTGATATTTGGTTCTGCTCCATAACAACGGTTCCATGTGTTAATATCCCCGCAAAAATATCAGCATACAAAAATATTGCCATATTTTTGTGGCGATATTAAGGCATGGAACCTGCGGGAGACACCCCCGCAACCCCTGCATTATTTTTAAAGGAACAGGGGACACCCCCGCAACCCCTGCTCCCAAAAAAAACCAAAATGATCCCCCCCCAAAAATATCGCATATTGCCGTCCCAGATTACCATATATACAGCAATATTTTTGGTGGGGATAATATGTAGTGATACCATAGCAACGGGCTTCTTTCATCGCCAAAACCGAGTGCTTAAACCATTGAGATGGAGCGAGGAGATAGTTCCATTTTTTTTTTTTTTTAACTATTGGGAAGAGATGGGAAGCAGTGGGTTTAATAAAATAATATCTCTGCCCACTGCGAACTGTGATATTCAATATGAGCTCAAGCCTAGCATGCTAATTGACAGATTAAGAGACTCATTACATTCCTGGCAAATTGCTGCCTATTGTGACACAACAGAAAAAAGGAATCCTGAGGGAGTAAAGTACAAAGACAATATGGGGATAAAAGTGTGCGCTGCCCACTAATGATACTGCTGGTTGGTCTCTTCCTCCCTTTTCAATCCGAATGAAAATCATATGCAAGACAGAATGTCTGTGCATATTTCCGCATGGGCCTAGGATATGATAACACCTCTTACAGCCCTCTCTATCAGTCCTTTAATGTGATTATGAAATGGCTAAATCAAAAAACAAATTAAAAGCAGTGATAAAAAAGGGAACGGTTGGAGAAGGTGCTCAGAACAGAGAAGTATGCATTGTCAGTGGGAGCAAGCTAAAGGAGGAACTGAGCATTGGGATAGAAGGTTGGGAGAGAACCATCAAGTTTTGTAACAGTGGTTAAAGCCCTCTGCAAACCCATTGTTCTCCATGGCCGCACCAACATTGCAATGTTCTAATGGATATTGGCACAGTTGGAGGTTGTGTCAGCCAATCAAGTTCCTTCAAACCGCAGCCGAAGATCCAAAACCGGGGTTGGAACAAGGCATGAGTTGCGTGCATCGGCCCTTCTGCCAGCCGCACCCTGCCTGTTGCACCCGCCCCCTCTTCACCCCTTCTCTGCTCACCCTCCATGTGCCCCCCTTCTGCAATAATATCAAGGGAAAAAGGAGAAATCAACATTCTTTTATAAGGTCAAGGAACCCCAAAATGACAGGCAATTAACTTTGTATTCATAATAGAGTTAATACAGTCAGTGAACACGCTCTTATTCAATATAAAATCTTCAAGTCAATACATAAGTTACATTCATAGAATGATCATTTTAAAATTCATATAAAAACTACTGAATGCTCTTCGAAAACAGAAAACAGAGTTGTGCCATACTCACAACCTCTGGCAATTGCTATAACAACCTCTTTAGTATTGGTGACAGGAGTCAACAGCTTCCTTTTTAACAGGCAAGACCTATGGGTATATCGAGCAGTTGCAAAAACTACATGCGGTAGTAAGCTCTGCTGCAAAAGCATCATAACTGGTCCAGTGTCCCGTCTCCCTTTCTCCTTCAGTATCGGCTTCAGGTACATACGCCGAAGATGCTTAGTTTCTGCACAAATCAACATAAAGTGCAACATTGACTCTCTTGCCTCCCTGCGCATCATACATTGTTGCGATTCTGAATCTTTCCAAGATTGCGTAAAGGCCGCCACAGGGAGAGTCCCTAGTCTCACTCGCATATATAAAGACTTTTCAAACCAGGGTGTGATTAGGTCTAGGTAGGGTTTTCTGCCAGGTGTCCTAAGTTCAAGGCATACAGGTCCTAGTTTTGACTTCATGGTTCCAGCCTCCAGCTGGTCCCTTGCTCTTTGAACCACACGATTCCTTATTATTTTACTCATTCGAATTGGCTGGTTGCGAGGAATATGCCATAGCTTACCTCCCCCTATATCATAGAGAATCTTTTTCACATGGCAAAGCCAGTCAATTGATTTCCCTTCATCCATGGACATCAAATGGCATAGGGCATCTCTATATTTTTCCAGCCCTTTCTGATTCCACAATCTCAACCAAAGAAGTGCTAGGCTAAGAGTCACCAAAGCACCCACCAGGGTTACATCGAGTTCTAAAAGTACCAGGGTGGAGTGGGTAATCTTGGGTAACAAAACCAATTTTTTCATTGGCTTTTACTCACTTATTGTCAATGTTGCAAGGTTGGCGTACCCCCACAGTTTGGCCCCATGTAGGGCAGGAGCAACAGCCTGCTTTCCGTACAAATCTAAAGCTAAGGAAATCGCTCCACGGTCATGACTTGCGTAGAAGGTATGAATTGACCCAGCACATTTTTACAGGGAAGAGACCGAGCGTCTCACCTGAGTGGCCGGCTGCACCATCCGCATAAAATAACGCTGGGTACTTATCCATGGCCATCGATGGCCAAAGCGTTAATTATCTCCTGTATATATGAATTAAATAAAAGCGGTGCCACGGCACATCCATGCCTCACCCCCCTTTTTAACTTTGAAAGCAGTGATGTTATCACCTCCTAGGCCATAACGAACAGAGGTGCTATTTCTGCAATGGAGGAGCAGAATTATCCAAATCGGATGAGCTAGGGCTTTACGTAAGATTAGTAAATTCCACAGGGTTTCCCTGGATAATGAGTCAAACGCAGTCCTCAAATCGAGGAATGCAGCATACAGATTCATTCGCTTCAAAACTGTATCTTTTTTTATCAATATGTGGTGCATAAAACATAGATTTATGGGGCCTCTGTTCCTTAAATGGCTTTTCCAAAGAGTTTACCTGCACTGTCCAGGAGAGATATCAGGCGATAGTTAGCCGGGAGATTCCTCCCACCCTTTTTATACAGGGGAATTATTGTGGCCTTGCGCCATGATTCTGGGATTACACCCTGCCTTAAAGATGCCCACCTCATCCCTGAACAGGTCAACCGGGATAGGATCTGGCCCAGCTGCTTTAGCACCCTTCTGGGAGTTAAAGGCTTGCTCTACATCACCTAAAGTGATGCACAGATGGTCGACAATCAATGGGTCACCGCCTAAATTAATTGGGGGAAAGGGAGCTTCACCCTCCAAGCCCCCATAAAAGCTTTCAAAGTGATGTCACTGCTGATCTGCACCTATGCAGCAGTTGAGTGTTTGATTGCCCTTCAGTTCCCTGTCCGTTACCAATTGCCAGAATAACACATTATTTTTACTTTGAAGGGCTTCAGACATGGATCTCCACTTGGCTTGTACATATTCATTCTTTTGTGGAGAGTACTATTTTTTTGTATTGTAAGTGTACCCAATGCAACTTACATTTGCCTACACTCTCCTTAGCACCTATTAAGGCCAAGATTTTCTTTTTGGCCTCTCGACACTCTCCATCAAACCAACCATTTTTGCAGACTGTTAATGCTCTCCTAATACTATAGGCCATAGCAACTCCCTTCCTCATCAATACTTTTGAAGTGCCCCCTCCATATCAAAATATCTGTGGCTCTAGGTATGAAGAATGAAGGGCGGAATCATACTGCAGAAATGAAATTGAGCCAGAGTAAAGGCACACATTGTCTGTTTTAAAATGGAGGTTTGTCAGAGTCTAGAGTCTACGGTGGGGCACTGTTCTCAAAAGAGCCAAAGCAAGTCTCCATATGCTCTCTTTTGCTCATCTACTGCTAGATGTGGTCAAGTCATCTAGGTCATGCACTCAGGTGTCGCCAAGATGGATTCAGATGCATATCACCCTAAATAAAAAAGTTATCCTGTGAGATGTCAGTGCAATATAATTTAGATTTCCTTAATTACCATACATCATTAACTTGCATCCAAACTGCTAAGACGCCACTGGAGCAGTGGTCAAGATGATGAGCTGGCGATGTTGTAGATCTTCCATTCCCGGTTTTGAGCTGCCGATGGAAGTATAAAGTAATCAAAGGAGCCAAGAGATCATACTGAGCCACTCCGAGGGAGGTGGCAGTGTTTAGTGAAGATGGTGTAGGGTTGCAAGGAGGTGAAGGCAACAAGTTCTCGTGTCATTGTAGGCTCTAGTTTAGCTTGACAAATGCAGGGGATTTGGCTCTGTCAGATGTAAGACCTCTCGGTTCTCAGAGGACCCCCACCCAGCAGCAGAGTCTCTTCCTTGACTGTCGCTAGCAAGTGGTGGAGGGATTAAACAATTAAGACTGTATCCAATCTGGTTCTGGTGAGACATGGGAGGGATCTTGTTGTGAATAATACATCAGGAGACAGACATTGCGGTAAGAGGTTTATTCTCAAAAACAGAGGCCGTCTCTGCAGGGGGACAAGGCTCCATACCTCTTGGTGGCTATGTGTTCACTTCAATAGCCCTCCCAAAACAAGGAGAAAAACAAGAGCAAAACAGAGTGGGGAAACACTGGGGCCGAGAGTACAGGAGAACAGATAAGTAGACATATAGAATGGGAAAACTGGAATGGACATAGCTTGATAATAAACAAAATTATCTCTGACATTTTGAGTAATCTTCTGTCTTCTAGAAGGCAACGCAGATACTTGGGATGGCACACATGTTTCGGAAAATGCATCATATGCTCTCCACCTGGTGTTCCACTACTGGGTGCATCAACAGAAGAATGAACAATGTCATCAAAAGACCACACCTACAACTCATCCAGAATCACGCTCTTCTACCCACTCTCTCAATCCTCTGAGGATTCCTGAACTTGACATCACTAGTAGCTTTGACAAAATCATAATAACTCATGTACTTCACTTTTTTCTCTCTGTTTCTCTCTGACTGTCTTGAGAACTTCCTCCATGTCAACTGCCTCCCAACATGGTGGTTTTGTGTAGAATATTAAATGTGAGGATGCAATATCATTAGGCCAGTAGCAAGATCTAAGAATGTTTTTGTAAACAAACTGTGACCCTTGCCTTTTTTAGGGTCTCTGACCCAGTGACCTCATTTGGGTTGGTGGGATTAAGTTTACCCTTTTCTGGATGCACCTGTTTAAACAATTGATGATTTTCTCTAAAACATCTGCTGTATCTCTACATTAAGCTAAATATTATTTTTTACTAAGGTAAGGCTAGCAGGGGAGCAGGATACTGTCACAAATATGTTGGACAGGTGTCCAAAATCTATACATACCTAATCAAGGCAACAACCCCATACAATGGTCCCCTTTGTTCATATAAACCGAGGAATTCATCTTTCATATACCTGCATTCAGCTAGGTTTCCACTCTCACATTCTTTTATGAGTAAGGAATACTCTGACAGGGTAATTAATAGAATTCAGCGCACAAGTAGCGCACGCGGCTGGCGCACAGCGTGCGCGTGCGATAGTCTGCGCCAGCCGCGTGCGCCAAAACCGAATCCGGCGCACAGCGTATTCATGGATTTTAGCTTCCCCAGGCAGCCGTGGCGCACAGTGGCGCAGCGACTCGCTGCAGCGCCAGTTACGCCCCCAGGAACGCCCCTTGCGCTGGGAAATCTCATAAAAATCACAAACCAGCGCAAGGGGCTGCGCTAACCCTGGACCATCACGGCAAGCGGCCCATGCGATTTTCAAGGGTGCGCGGGAAGTCTCACACGTCAAATCCCAGGCTATGTCCATTTCAGGGGTGCGCGGGAAGTTGCACACGCGAAAAGCCAGGGTACGTCCATTACAGGGGTGCGCGGGAAGTTTCACACGCGAAAAGCTAGGCTACGGGAATTCCAGGGGTGCGCGGGAAGTCCCACACGCGAAAAGCCAGGGTACGTCCATTACAGGGGTGCGCGGGGAAGTTTCACACGCGAAATCCCAGGCTACTTCCATTTCAGGGGTGCGCGGGAACGTTTCACACGCGAAAAGCTAGGCTACGGGAATTGCAGGGGTGCGCGGGAAGTCCCACACGCGAAAAGCCAGGGTACGTCCATTACAGGGGTTCGCGGGAAGTTTCACACGCGAAAAGCTAGGCTACGGGAATTCCAGGGGTGCGCGGGAAGTCCCACACGCGAAAAGCCAGGGTACGTCCATTACAGGGGTGCGCGGGGAAGTTTCACACGCGAAATCCCAGGCTACTTCCATTTCAGGGGTGCGCGGGAACGTTTCACACGCGAAAAGCTAGGCTACGGGAATTGCAGGGGTGCGCCGGAAGTCCCACACGCGAAAAGCCAGGGTACGTCCATTACAGGGGTGCGCGGGGAAGTTTCACACGCGAAATCCCAGGCTACTTCCATTTCAGGGGTGCGCGGGAACGTTTCACACGCGAAAAGCTAGGCTACGGGAATTGCAGGGGTGCGCGGGAAGTCCCACACGCGAAAAGCCAGGGTACGTCCATTACAGGGGTGCGCGGGGAAGTTTCACACGCGAAATCCCAGGCTACTTCCATTTCAGGGGTGCGCGGGAACGTTTCACACGTGAAAAGCTAGGCTACGGGAATTGCAGGGGTGCGCGGGAAGTCCCACACGCGAAAAGCCAGGGTACGTCCATTACAGGGGTGCGCGGGAAGTTTCACACGCGAAAAGCTAGGCTACGGGAATACCAGGGGTGCGCGGGAAGTCCCACACGCGAAAAGCCAGGGTACGTCCATTACAGGGGTGCGCGGGGAAGTTTCACACGCGAAATCCCAGGCTACTTCCATTTCAGGGGTGCGCGGGAACATTTCACACGCGAAATCCCAGGCTACGTCCATTTCAGGGGTGCGCGGGAAGTTTCACACGCGAAAAGCTAGGCTACGGGAATTGCAGGGGTGCGCGGGAAGTCCCACACACGAAAAGCCAGGGTACGTCCATTACAGGGGTTCGCGGGAAGTTTCACACGCGAAAAGCTAGGCTACGGGAATTCCAGGGGTGCGCGGGAAGTCCCACACGCGAAAAGCCAGGGTACGTCCATTACAGGGGTGCGCGGGGAAGTTTCACACGCGAAATCCCAGGCTACTTCCATTTCAGGGGTGCGCGGGAACGTTTCACACGCGAAAAGCTAGGCTACGGGAATTGCAGGGGTGCGCGGGAAGTCCCACACGCGAAAAGCCAGGGTACGTCCATTACAGGGGTGCGCGGGGAAGTTTCACACGCGAAATCCCAGGCTACTTCCATTTCAGGGGTGCGTGGGAACGTTTCACACGCGAAAAGCTAGGCTACGGGAATTGCAGGGGTGCGCGGGAAGTCCCACACGCGAAAAGCCAGGGTACGTCCATTATAGGGGTTCGCGGGAAGTTTCACACGCGAAAAGCTAGGCTACGGGAATTCCAGGGGTGCGCGGGAAGTCCCACACGCGAAAAGCCAGGGTACGTCCATTACAGGGGTGCGCGGGGAAGTTTCACACGCGAAATCCCAGGCTACTTCCATTTCAGGGGTGCGCGGGAACGTTTCACACGCGAAAAGCTAGGCTACGGGAATTGCAGGGGTGCGCGGGAAGTCCCACACGCGAAAAGCCAGGGTACGTCCATTACAGGGGTGCGCGGGGAAGTTTCACACGCGAAATCCCAGGCTACTTCCATTTCAGGGGTGCGCGGGAACGTTTCACACGCGAAAAGCTAGGCTACGGGAATTGCAGGGGTGCGCGGGAAGTCCCACACGCGAAAAGCCAGGGTACGTCCATTACAGGGGTGCGCGGGGAAGTTTCACACGCGAAATCCCAGGCTACTTCCATTTCAGGGGTGCGCGGGAACGTTTCACACGCGAAAAGCTAGGCTACGGGAATTGCAGGGGTGCGCGGGAAGTCCCACACGCGAAAAGCCAGGGTACGTCCATTACAGGGGTGCGCGGGAAGTTTCACACGCGAAAAGCTAGGCTACGGGAATACCAGGGGTGCGCGGGAAGTCCCACACGCGAAAAGCCAGGGTACGTCCATTACAGGGGTTCGCGGGAAGTTTCACACGCGAAAAGCCAGGGTACGTCCATTACAGGGGTGCGCGGGAAAGTTTCACACGCGAAATCCCAGGCTACGTCCATTTCAGGGGTGCGCGGGAAGTTTCACACGCGAAAAGCTAGGCTACGGGAATTCCAGGGGTGCGCGGGAATGTTTCACACGCGAAATCCCAGGCTACGTCCATTTCAGGGGGGCGTGGATAGTTGAACACGCTACTCCGATCGTTGGGTCTTCACAGGTCTTCCCTGTACAGCCTCCACGTCCCCTGCATGCAGTCCACACCACAGGGGATTACCCTGCACACCTGCTCATGACTCCCACCCCCCAGCAGTCATGGGGCACCCTCCACCAGGCCCCCACCCATGTCTCCCACCACCCCCACCCCCCAGCAGTCATGGGGCACCCTCCACCAGGCCCCCACCCATGTCCCACTCATGCCTCCCACCACCCCCACCCCCCAGCACTGTGGGGCACCTGCCAGCAGGTCCCCACTTATGTCCCACTCATGCCTCCCACCACCCCCCAGCACTGTGGGGCACCTGCCAGCAGGCCCCCACTTATGTCCCAGTCATGTCTCCCACCAACCCCACCCCCCAGCAGTCATGGGGCACCCTCCACCAGGCCCACACAGATGTTCCCCTGCCAATAGGAAATCACAATACAGATCCCAGGATCCCATGGGCAACCACATCCCACCCCATGTCACCCCAGTCCATACACACATCCAAGGTACACATCCATTCAAAAATCAAATACCCATTACATGATACATAACCAATGAGCAGTATGCGCATGAGTCCAAGTCCGTCAGACTCACACAATGGCAACACATGACTGTGAAAACCCAGATTGTGACAGTCAACAAACCAATGAGAGAAGTCCACACAATAGAATCAAAAGAACAATGTATTAAAATGTAAGAAGGAAAAAAAAAGAAACACCTAAATGAATACACAAAGTAACAGGTAAAAAACAAAAAAAATCTAATGAAAGGTGAAATCCAAAAGAACGGGTGCAAAGTCAATCAAAATAGAAATCAAAAACAAACACATTGCCCCATGGTCCAAATAATAAAATCGAAAATATCCACAAACTATGTACAAAGATGATTGTCCGGGTCCAATATCCCTAAAAACCATAAAATGAAACCTACCCAAAACCTAACTAATGCTAACTATATACAAAAAACGTGGGCCATTGTCCAATCAACCCAAATAATAAATAAAAATAAAGGAAACCTACTATCTACATAACTATATACAAAGGCGGCGGGCCAGTCCTGCGGCTCACTGAGAGATGTTATGGGCCAGGGCATCATCGAACTCCCTTTCTATCTCCCCGAGGCGTTCATCCTCAATGGCCCCGAGGGCCCGCAGGGCTGACGCAGTGTCCACCTCCAAGCCCCTGCGGATCTCCTCGAGGCACTCTGCATGGAGTCCACCGCCCTGACCATAGCGAGCCGCCCCTCTTCTGCCCGCCGCCTCTCCGCATCTATTGCGTGGCCTAACCGCTGCCACACGGAAGACACATTCTGTCCAGGGTCCTCCTGCCCTCCAGCCGATGGCTGCCCCTCCGATGTTGATGGCCCCGAGCCATGACGCCTCCCACGTCGCTGCCGCTGCCTCTGCAGCCACTGCCTCTGCCAGCACAACGGCATCCAGGCTGATGGTATCCACCGACGCCGTCGTGCACGTGCCCTGCCTGATGATGCCGGCACATCCTCCACCTGCAGGGGTCCAGTTGCCATGGTGTCCACACCAGCTGGACCACTGACTCCCGACTGTGGCAGGGATGGGATCCCCACTGAGCCGGCTGCATTGGTCGGGGCAGGTCCACAGGGGGCCCTGGTGTCAACTGGGCCGGAAGACGGCAAGGAGAACGACCGGCGCATACTTTCCACAGAGGAGGAGATGCCCGACACATTGGCCATCACCTGCAGAAAACCCGCGCCAATGGCAGATCCCAACTGGGCCACGTCGGCACGGTGCTCTTCGTGATGATGTGCGTGCTCCTCCCGGGAAGCACGCACGTCATCACGAATGACCCCCGTGCGCAACGCGACCCCAATCAGGACCTTTTCCATGCGCCCACGGGTCCCCTCGTCCGCAGGTGGAGGGGAGTCAGATGACATAGACACCCCCTCCACCTGCGGACGGGCCTGGGACGGGGCATCCATGCTGGTGCATGGTGGTGCACTCACAGGGTCAGGGACAGCGACATGCACAGGCACCTCCACGGCGACCTGTGCTGCCTCCTGCCCCTGGCCCTGGACTGCACCACTTGCACCAGCAGGGATGCCCCCACCAGGCCTCAGGTGTGCCTCAGTCTCGGCCGCCTCCTCCTCTGTAGAAACCACCAACCTGGATGGCTCCTTGCCCTCTTCCGCTGTAGCTGGCCCCTGTGGGGGCTCACCCACCCCTTCCGCCGCAGCCGTGGGGGCATCCCCGCCGTCTACCTCCACAGCGCCGTCTCCGCCCTCTCCATCACTAGCCGCTGCATAGAGGGAGACATAGAACACAAGCATCAGGGCACTGTACAATGGTCCCCTACACAGGAAGCAATATCAGATGACTGGCAATGGTAAAGTACACTTCTATCATGTCCCTCCACAACACATGGGTCAGGCAATACACACACGCAACACCCATGGTCCATGGCATGCACATCAACATACATGTCCACTGCACTCTTCTAAAGTACGATGTCATGGAACTCACATGCATCATTGGTCATGCAAATCACACGCACACACTTCACCTCTGTCACATCCATGTGGCCTCGTACATCACAAACACAGTGGATACAAGGATGATTAGGCAGCATCAGTGAATCTGTACAGTGTCACAGACATGTGTCATGCATCCATGCCATTCAAAAGTCACAGACATGCAGGTCAAGCACACCGACCTCGACACCATACATGTACCTGGCATCAGCATCCATCCCTCACCCACACCCATGTCCACGAACATACACTTGCATGCTCACATGTGTCCAATCTGCATAGGCCTCCTCAGGTTGCATAGCAACACATACAACAACCATGTGATCCACAAATTACTGGTCGCACATGCATCGCCATGACAACACTGCACACATACATGCCTACAAGGCCCATTCCACACATACAGCATCACACAACCAGCACACTGCAACATGCACTGTCTCACACAGCAATGCCTGCACACTTACCGCTCAACTCCAGACGGGTCTCCCTCTCAAGGACCTGGGAGTGGAGCGCTGGGTGTATGCGTGCCAGGACCCTCATTTGGATCGAACTCATGTGGCCCCGGCCCCCCTCCACGAGGCGCCGGGCCTTTGAGAGGGTCCTGGACCTGCAGTCCTCCCAACGCTTCCTGACATGTGGGTTGTCGCGGACTGCCACCCCCTCCGCGTTGATGGCAGTCACGATGTCGTCCCAGATCCGAGTCCGTCCTTCATAGTTGGCGCGGCTACTTCCGAAGAGGGCATCATACTGCCCCAGGACTCGCTCCACCAGGACCCCAACCTCGGTGACACTGAAGCTGGGGCCCCTCTGCCTCTCTGGCTGGGGGTTGCCAGTGGTGCCAGATGTTTCAGTGCCCGACATGGCAACCCCAGAGGCAGGAGTGGGTGGGCAACTTGGTCCTGGGGCTGGGCTGTGGAGTGGTGTTCTTCCAGTCGGGAGTCTTCAGTTCCAGCAGGGGTGGACACAGCAACTGTACGCCTGCAGATGGCTGATGTGCAGGCACCAAATGGCAGGGCACGGTGGCAGCAGGCAGGCAGGCAGGCAGCAGCAGATGGCACGTGGGAGGCTGCTCGGGGCACTGGGGGGCAGTAACTCGGCCTTCTGGGCAGGAGCGTGGTCTTCCGTGTGTGAACGCGTGGCCAGCTTGATACGGAGTGAATTGGCACGTGAAAATCATGCACGTCTGCGTGGAATCCGAGGAAAGGCCCTCAGCGCGTAAGCACGTCAGCACGCGTACGCGATTTCATTGGTCCAAAGGGCCAGGCGCGTAAGCGCGCCTATGATGCACGGGTGTTTCCCAACCCACGTGAAAAAAATACACGTGCCGCGCGAGCGCGTCAGCACGCGTACCCGATTTCATTGGTCCAAAGGGCCAGGCGCGTAAGCGCGCCTATGACGCACGGGTGTTTCCCAACCCACGTGAAAAAAATACACGCGCTCGCGCGGCACGTGTATTTTTTTCACGTGGGTTGGGAAACACCCGTGCGTCATAGGCGCGCTTACGCGCCTGGCCCTTTGGACCAATGAAATCGCGTACGCGTGCTGACGTGCTTACGCGGCCTTTCCTCGGATTCCACGCAGACGTGCATGATTTTCACGTGCCAATTCACTCCGTATCAAGCTGGCCACGCGTTCACACACGGAAGACCACGCTCCTGCCCCGAAGGCCGGAATCCTGCCCCCCAGAGCCCCGAGCACGCTCCCACCTGCCATCTGCTGCTGCCTGACTGCCTGCTGCCCACGTGCCCTGCTGTTTGCTGCCTGCACATCAGCCAGGGGTGCAGTTGCTGTGACCACCCCTGCTGGAACCAAAGACTCCCGACAGCCGTACCATCGCTCCACAGCCCAGCCCCAGGACCCAGTTGCCCACCCACTCCTGCCTCTGGGGTTGCCATGTCAGGGAGCACAACATCTGGCACGACTGGCAACCCCCGGCCAGGGAGGCAGAGGGGCACCAGCTTCAGTGCCACCGAAGTTGGTGTCCTGGTGGAGCGAGTCCTGGGGCAGTATGATGCCCTCTACGGACGGATGCGCCTCGACAAGGAAGGACGGACCAGGATCTGGACGGACATTGTGACTGCCATCCACGCAGAGGGGGTGGCAGTCCGAGAATTCCATCAAGTCAAGAAGCGCTGGGAGGACTACAGGTCCAGGACCCTGAACAAGGCCCGGCGCCTCGTGAAGGCAGTGGATGCCAAGGGGCGGCGGGGCCACTTGTCGCAAGATGAACTTCAGGTCCTGGAACGCATATCCCCAGCGCTCCATGTCCAGGTCCTTGGGAGGCAGACCCGTCTGGAGTCGAGCGGTGAGTGTACATGCATACTGATTGTAAGCTGTGTGTGTGGTGGTGTGCCAGGAGTGTGCATGTTGCACATGTCTTTGTGTGGCCATGTATAAATGTGTGTGTGCAGGGCTGTGAGACAAGCACATGTGTGCCTGTGATGTGTGAGACAAGGATGGTGCATGTGTGTGTGTGTGTGCTTGCAGTGCAAATGCTTGTGTGTGGGCACATGTGTTTGACTGTGCATGTGAGTTGGCATGCTTGTGGTGTGACACATGGATGTTGATTCCAGGTGCATTAGTCTGCAGCGTGTGCGTGTGTGTAGTTGTGAAGGGTGCAACAGTGTTGCTACATGGATGCAGGTGACACTGTCATGTTGGAGAGTGAATTGCAAATGTGACATGGATGTTCATCTCATGACTGACAGTTTGCGGAGTGGTACACATGCTTGGATGTGTGCTTTGCATGTGTGCATGTGTATTTGAGTCCGTGTGTATCATGTGATGTGTGGCTCACCTTTGTCTGCTCATGCTGCTGTATGTGAATGTATGTAGCGGGCTGTAGCAATATGGCTGTTGAATGACTCATGTGTGTGCGTTGAGGAGACAAGTGTGTTGGGGATTGTGATGCCAGGTCTGGAGTATGACAATGCCACTCTTGTACAGCTGTTATGTGTGTGAGTCAATTGTACAGTGTCCTGATGCCTGTCTCCTGTCTCTCCCTGCCTGCAGCGTCATCTGATGTGGAGGGCGGAGAAGGTGCTGTGGAGCACAGCGGCAGGGATGCCACCGCCAGCCGGAGACGCAAGGCCCGGCTCCCCTCCCCTGTTGTCATCTCGTCGGGGAGTGAGGAGTCCGGTGCTGTGTCCCAGGTCGCAGCTGCCGAGGGGAGGTCCAGGAGGCGCAGGAGGAAGTTGGACTCCTCGGCAGCAGAAGGGGCAGCTGAGGCCCCACAGGGTTCCGCGCCGGAAGATGGCAGGGAGTCATCCAGGTTGGTGGTGGGTTTGGTGGAGGAGGAGGCCGTGCAAGGGACTGAGATGGGGTCTGGAGGTGGGCATTCCACTGGTGCTAGTGGTGCAGCACAGGGGCAGGGACAGGAGGCAGCACAGGCCGCCGCGGAGGTGCCTGTGTGTAATCCTGTCCCCGGTCCTGTGTCTGCATCATCTTGCACCAGCAGGGTTGCCCACGTCCGGACCCATTCTCAGGGAGACCAGGCTGTGTTCCTCCATACACTGGGCCTTGTTCCGACCCCCTCCTCACCTGAACCCCCTATGCGCCAGTCGTCCTCCGTGCCATCTTCCTACCCACCTGTCACCTGGGTGCCCTGTGGAGCTGCCTCTGACGATGGGGCCAGGCTGGTGGAGGACACATCCCTGCCCCAGTCGGGAGTCGTGAGTCCAGTGAGGCCACCGCAACAACAGCACCCCAAACAATGGAGGATGTGCAGGCAGCAGGTGTCAGGGCACCGGCACCAGCACGTCAGCAGCAGGAGGAAGAAGGTGGGAGCCTTGATGGCTCGGGGCCATCACCATCAGAGGGGCAGGCATCAGCCGGAGGGCAGGAGGACCCTGGACGTCAAGTGGCTTCCGTGTGGCAGCGGTTGGGCCATGCCATAGATGCAGAGCGGCGGCGGGCGGAAGAGGCGCGGCTCGCTATGGTCAGGGCGGAGAACTCCATGCGGAGGGCCCTGAGGCGGGCCGAGTGCCTCGAGGCCATCCGCAGGGAGTTGGAGGTGGGTACATCGGCATCCCTGCGGACCCTCGGGGCTGTGGAACGGGGCCGCCTCCGGGACATCGAGCGGGAGTTCGATGATGCCCTGGCCCGGAACAACAATCAGTGAGCCGCAGGACTTGCCCGCCGCCTTTGTATATAGTTCTGTAGTTTAGTTGTAGTTAGGTTTCCTTTGTTTTAATGTTATTATTTGGTTGCCAAAGGACAATGCACCACATTTTTGTATATAGACATTTTCTTACTTAGTGTAACTAGTTAGGTTTCATTTATTAGGGCTCATGGACCCGGATCATCATGTTGATAGTTTGAGGGATGTTAATATTTATTTTAATTTTTCACATGAGGCAATGTGTTTCTTCTTTCATTTGTACTTGGATTTAATTTTGGACTTTGACTTTGGACCCCTATTTTACTTTATTTTTGTTAATTAGTGTTCCTGATTTTTTTGGTTGTACTTTTTTATTATTTAGTTTGCATTGCTTGTTTATTGTTATTTTTTATTTTTACCATCCTTGTTTATTTTTAATACATTTTCATTTGATCCTTCAATGTGTTGTATCATCTCATTGCTTTCATGCATGACATGTGGGGTGTTTGGACATTCACTTGCAACATCTGTGTGTGACAGACATGTGTTCATTCATATGATTTACATTGGGTGTGTCACATGTCATTGTGTTTGATATGTGGGTGGATGGGATAGTTGTTTGGGAATTCTTGCAGGGCA
This sequence comes from Ambystoma mexicanum, assembly GCF_040938575.1. Taxonomy (NCBI): domain Eukaryota; kingdom Metazoa; phylum Chordata; class Amphibia; order Caudata; family Ambystomatidae; genus Ambystoma; species Ambystoma mexicanum. The sequence goes on along the minus strand of NC_090939.1, from coordinate 866,731,265 downwards.
GACTGTCCATTACGGTCATGATTGTGTGGGGTTGTGACCCAGGTGAAGGTGGACATGGATGGTACATGGGTGGGGGCCTTCTGGTAGGTGCCCCTGACTGCGGGGGGGGGTGGTGGTGGTAGACATGGGTGGGGGCCTTCTGGCAGGTGCCCCTGACTGCGGGGGGGGTGGGGGTGGTGGTAGACATGGGTGGGGGCCTGCTGGCAGGTGCCCCTGACTGCTGGGGGCGTGGGGGTGGTGGTAGACATGGGTGGGGGCCTGCTGGAAGGTGCCCCTGACTGCTGGGGGGGTGGGGGTGGTGGTAGACATGGGTGGGGGCCTGCTGGAAGGTGCCCCTGACTGCGGGGGGGTGGGGGTGGTGGTAGACATGGGTGGGGGCCTTCTGGCAGGTGCCCCTGACTGCGGGGGGGTGGGGGTGGTGGTAGACATGGGTGGGGGCCTTCTGGCAGGTGCCCCTGACTGCGGGGGGGGTGGGGGTGGTGGGAGGCATGAGCAGGTGTGCAGGGTAGTCCCCTGTGGTGTGGGTTGCATGCAGGGGACGTGGAGGGTGTGAATGGAACACCTGTGAGGACCCACCCAGCAGAGCCGCGTGTGAAACTTCCCGCGCACCCCTGTAAATGACGTACCCTAGTTTTTCGCGTGTAGGATTTCACGCGCACCCCTGGAATTCCCGTAGCCTAGCTTTTCGCGTGTGAAACTTCCCGCGCACCCCTGTAATTGACGTACCCTGGCTTTTCGCGTGTAGAACTTCACACGCACCCCTGATATCGACGTGGCCAGGGCAATCGCGTGTGGGACTTCCCCGCACCCCGGGATACACGTACCCAGGGCAATCGCGCGAGTGACTTCTCGCGCAACCCGTTGTACACACACGCGCGAATTTTTGAACAGTGGGTGTCCGTGTTAATGGCGTACACCTTTGCACCTCATTTGTCCTTTGGGGTCACGGTATGGCCCATTGCTGTATGTGGGTGGTATTTGTTGGCGCAGGTTTTGGCGCACTTTCGTTAAGTGCGTCGGGACGCTACCGCCTGCTTACTTGTGGCGTACATTTTTGGGCCTGTGCGCTGGTTTGATCGAGCGCTGTTTTGCCCTGTTCGAATCCATGAATACGTGTTGCCGGAGAGCGTGTGGGCGTTCCGCGCACTTGCCTCCTGTACTTCCCCGTGCCGCCCACATTCTTCCCCATTCCGAGTGTTGTGCCCCATTTTATTCCCCATTCTGAGTGTCCCGCCCTGTGTTCCGCCTACTTTAGAGCTGTGCGCTGCGCTCGGAGTGATAGCGCAGTGGCCGTGGCGCACGCCGTTGGTTGACCTGTGCGCCGGCGTGCGCCGCGCACTTTTTCAGCGCACGTCCTATGCTTTTCTTACGCATGGACTTCCATGAATCGACGTGCGCTGGTTTCCCTGCGCTTTTCGCTATTTTTCGGCGCAGCGCACGTATAGGCCCCTCTGCGCCGGAATTTTCGGCGCACATTTATTCCATGAATCGGCCTGTGAGTGTACAGAAAGCACTTCTTTTGTTTTCTCATGTTCTCTTTAATAGCCTTATTCCAGTCTTGCAAGTGTGTGTTGCCTTTCTGCAGCTGGCAACTAAGTCACCAGACTTCTAAGTCTTCTTTGTTCATTCTGTGCACACGGCAACCTAGCTCAAAAACTAAACAGCTAAACGATACATCTGACCCACAGCACAAATGCACTCCCAACTCTTCCTGGAGATGGAGTTGAAAAGGATGATCTGTTCTAGTACCCGTTGATGAGGGGCTGCTTGGTATGTCTGCCTGGATTCCGTCCATCTCCATTTGCTTCTTATGTTTCTTCAGGGTTAGGTTTTCTTTTTGTCGCCTCTGTTTTTTCTTCCTCTGCATGCTCCTGCAACAAACATTTCTGTCCCATTTCAAGTCTTAAGAGCCTTCTTCTGAACTACCTGCATCTCACGCGCCATTTACCTAAGAGAATATACCACCTTCCCAGGTGCCAGCAAATCAGTGCTGCAGTTCTTGGATGCTGGTGCAGCCTTCAGGCTGATGGCACTGAAGGGATTTTGAATCCACAGTTCGGTGATGTCTCCCCCTCCACATCATTGGCTTCCAAGTTGGTATTATCTTTAGGCAGGGAAGCGTTGGCATGTTTGTGCTCATGCTGCCTGAGGTATTCCAGGAGCATGGCCTTGATGTTGTTACTACCATGCTCCAGTTTTTCTGTAGAGACCAGTGTTTCCTCTGCTAGGTTACTGCACACCCCACTATTGACAATACGGCTTCTATTTGTAGCACATCTAGTCAGTGTTTGCTTATGCGAAAAGCGCTGAACGTATATTGAAAGTTATTAGTGTTGCATGAGGTCTGTTGCCAGATCTCCATTGCCAGATATATGTTAGGGATTGCCTTCAGCCTCACCTGAAGAGGGAAAATGCTGTTTCCAAAATCGTCAAATCGGCCTGTAAGCTGTCTTATGTTCACCTTTTGTGGACGTGGTCCAACAATCTACGCTAGGCTTGCAGGAGTTTAATCGGGCAGATGATGCTACTGGGTAACACTGTAACATAATGAACAAGCATTGGCAATGCCAACAGTTTGGCCTTTTGTAGAGGAGCAACTGTATACATCTGCAGGGGATCCCGCCCACTACCTCCCATGTATTGGAAACATGCCTAACAACAGCCATAATACCAATACCGCAGCAAGTGTTTGAAAGAAGATATCCTTTGAGACAACTGTACCAGATGTACCCTCGACGTGATGACCACTTACAGGAGGAAAACCCCGAAGCAGTATGAAAAAGGAGCTAAATGGGTGAACTGATGACATCATAAAAACGTATGCACGACGTCTCGAGACAGTAGCTGAACATGATCTATGGATCCTAGGGGGCTAATGGTGAAGTAAATGATCATGTGAACTCTCAAGTATAAAAGAACAAGATTACATGTGCACAAAGTGCTACAGAAAACAACTGTTCAATAAATGAACAGATGCTAAAATTCAAGGTAGATTAAGTCACCATAGAAGCCAGCTAACAGTAGTGAATAGGATGCAGGCAAAGCTGCCATTATATAGAACATGGACATTGGTGTCATGAATTTAGTAGGACAGAACCCATGAAGCTGGAATGGAAAACTGTGTTGCAGCAAGAATAATAGACTCATGAAGCTGTATGGTGAGGCTGCCTGGCCTGGAGTCAAGATTCAAGAAGCAAGGTTAGCTATCTATTCTGAAGAACGAGTAGGCAGAGGAGGAACCTTCTCGCAATAAGGTGTAATATAGAACACAAGGGATGCCAACTTTAATTCATTAGAGCGTTTAAAAGCTGCAAAATGGACCAAATCGTGGTCTCCTGTCAAATGAGCCAAGGATAGAAATAGAGCTTGAACTTGAAGTTCCAGACACAACAGCGAGTGCCCTCACTCCCGTGCATTCTCAAAGACAAGGATACTCTGCAAGGCCCGGTACAAAGACAATTTCATGGCAGAAGGCAAGGGTGATGAGAGATGCTGGGCTAATTGGTTGGTGTGGAAGTTTCATGTCCTATCTTCCTGCACCTGGGTGTGGGCTTACGTGCTGCTAGATGTACCAAATGTTCCAGACATGGCACAAGCATGCCAACCAATTATATCAGTTCATATAAAGAAGGACCTCATAGTTTGAAAACCAATGAGAAACAGTGTATCTAATGTTTCTGAAATTACTTGTTTTTTGGAGGTAGGCATAAGTTATCCACCTGATAACGGCCAGTTAATAATGATTGTAGCTCCTATACAAATGTGTATTTACATGTTCCCATCAACCAATCCCAACTGGCAGTCCATTAAAACAAAATTACATTAAAAGAACATGTGTGCTGTTTCTATACACATATACAGATGTGGGGTATCACTAAATTGATGGGAGATCCCCAGAATAGCATTGGCTGCCCGGTTTCAGTAGTATATGTTAGTGGGACCACTTTGTTCAGGGCCTTCGGTGCTATAATAGGCACCAGGCGGACTGCTTGTGGGTAGATAGGTACTGATCCCCAAGGTATAGTCTCAAGCAGTCTCCAAACTAAAAGGGGTGGTGGCCTCTCAGGTACCGGATTCTTGTGTTATCCAGTTGACCTGCTTATCACTTTGTCTGGCAAGTCAAACAACAGCAACTGGAGATGAGGAGCAGCTTGAGATTAATCTAAAAACAGTGCCTGGCAAAAGCTTAAAACGTATTCACAAGCCAAAATTGTTGGCTTTGCCAGTGGTTTGTTTGTTTTGTTTGTTTATTTATTTATAAAGCGCTCCAAACCCAAGGAGTTTTCATTTTCTTGGTTAAGTTACATACATTACATACAAGTCAATAAAACACAATGGCCCTCATTACGACCCTTGCGGAAAGCGACTGACCGGAGCGCCACAGCGTAAATAGCGTTTCCGCCATTGTACGAAGGAGCAAAGTGCGGCCCATTCCGACCCATCGGGCACGAGCACCACGCCACGGCGGAAGTGCAAAGTCCGCGATGGCGGAAATGACCCCAAAACGGCCCACACCGCCGCCGTACGGCGCCCTAGGTGCAATACCGCCACCCCTCTTAGCGGTCACCGCAGTGTGCGCCTACCGGAAAGTACGGTGCCCGGAAATATACGGAAACGGAAGTTAAAACATGGGCCCGGAACGGGAAACATCCCGGCGTACACCTATAAAAACACCAAAACAACACAACCACTAAAATCACTACCCTGAAACACACCCCAACCCGTCAACCACCCTAGCGAAACCAAGAAAAATGGGAAAAGTAGCGAAGAAAGCGTGCGACCGCAAGCGGCAGGTCCACTTCTCCCGTGAGGAACTCACCGTGCTAACAGAGACCCTCCAGGAGAATGCTGCCGTCGTCTTCTCCACGCAAATGACCAGGACGGCACTTGCAAACAAGAAGGCCATATGGGCTCTGGTGGCACAGCGGGTAAGTGCGGTGGGGACCGCACCCCGCACCCCACAGCAATGCCGCAAGCGATGGGACGACCTGCGGATACGCGTCCGCAGCATACTCTCTGCCAACCGCAACATTGCCACAGCCACCGGGGGAGGTCCTGAATCACCCATCAAGTTGACCCCCTGGGAAGAAATCTGTGCCTCCACCATCGGAATGGAGAGCATAGAGGGAGTCGGAGGGATGGAGAAAGGAGTGCAGACATCCGAAGATTCAGGTAGGTGGGCCAGATAAAACAATGCCAAATCCACACAGTCCATCCATGTGAAGTACCATGCGTCCACATAGTGCAACAGAAACACATGTCCAGGAGAACGCCCACACACATCGGCCTGATAGCGCACGTTAAAACCCACAATAAATACATAAATAATTAAAAACCCCTAATACACGCACTACACGTGCAGCAGGCACACCCTAACTGCAGGCTGCCAAACAACTGCACCCTCACTCCACACACAAATCAAAGCACCTCCAAGACCCCGACCCAAATCACCCTCAGGTACCACCCCAATGCATGTGATACAATGCCATTCCAATTCCCACTGACCCATCAATAACCCTCGCCCTCCTTTACTCCACCACAGGGTCCGATCCAAACGACGAGCTACAGGACACCCCTACCAGCACACCTGCAAAGAGGGCCAAGACCAACGGCCAGAGACCCTCCACCTCAGCTGCACGCATCAAGACACGGCAGCAGCACAAATCAGGTGGCAGCACAGAGGAGGGAACATCAACAGGCACCCCAGCAGCCAGCATTGCCACAACACCACCACCACAGGTCCCCCCAATGGATGCCACAGAAGGCACTGCCTCTGGTGGCAGCAGCACCATAGGTGACACCCCATTGATGGCAGCATGCTCGGACACAGAAGACGGGGATGTCGAGGTCAGATCCATCCATGACCTGTCCCAATCCCCCTGTCTGTCCCCTCCCGTACAACATGAGGATACCACGCAGGTGCAGCCACAAGACGACGTCTGGCCATCCCCCACAAGCCCTGTGGCAAGGCAACATGAGGACAACAGCCCCTCTGTGACACCACCGCAAATGGCCATGGCCCAGCAGAGGCAACAGTCCCTCGACAAGTTAATCGTCCAACAGCAGCAAATGGCCACACTCCTCAAGGGCCATGCCGATGAATGTGGGGGCACCAAGGCAGACATAGAAACATCAACAGAGACACTTAGGGCAGAAATGGAGAGAGGTACAGAGACGCTAAGGGCACAAATTGAGAGTAGCACCGAGAGCCTGAGAGTCCAAATGGAGAGTAGCACCGAGAGCCTGAGGGGGGAACTGCATGCGACGTCCAAAGACGTATGTGCCGAACTTGCCGCAGTGCGCCGTGTGCTCACTGAGCTCTCGCAAACCCTTAGGGACATGCATGGACGTGAGCAGGCAGACACATCATCCGTTGCAAGTTCCGTCCAGGGCAGCCCCCAACGTAGATCTGGAAGGAACCTGCGCTCCACAGGCAGGGGTGCCCCTGATACCCGCAGAGGGGGCATGCAATAGCGACAGCCCACTGACAATGAGCATCTTTGGACACTGGTGTTCGGGGGGGAGGTAGGAGGGTGGAGGGGGTGTGTTGGGCTCACTTGGGTGGCGGGTCGATAGGGTGTTCAACATGATATCACATATGCCATAAAAAGTGCACGATCAACCAATGAGAAGTGTGGACATTGATCTTTGTGTACTAGGCCATCATAGGCGTACAGTCCATATTGTGCATGTCCCAGACACACGCAGTGCCACGAGTCCCGTGTCCATGTATCAGCCACCAGGCGTGAGTGCTAGAAGCATACATCAATGAGATGCTGACGAATGTCACGGGCCTCCGGTGCCTCGCAGACTCCATGAGGTGCTGCCACATCCCCACCCTCATCATGACCATCATCAGGTGCTTGCAGTTCTGCGTCAGGGGGCATGGGCACATTTCTACGTACGCACATGTTGTGGAGCATGACACATGCCATCACCATCTTTGCAACCTTCTCATGGCGGTACAGGAGTGCCCCGCCAGACCTGCTGAGGCAGCGGAAACGGGTCTTCAGTAGGCCGAATGCCTGTTCAATGACTACACGGGTACGTGAGTGGGCATGGTTGTAGTCCTCCTCATGCTGGTCCCGTGGGTTCCGGACTGGTGTGAGGAGCCATCTCTTCAGTGGATATCCAGCATCACCTGTATGTGGACGAGAAACGTATGATGTGGAATGCCATTGATACGTACGCACACCCCCCCCCCCTTCCTGGCAGGTCATTGACAATTCACATACCCCACATCATCATGCATGTAATGAGACTCACCGAGTAGCCAGGATCTGTTCCCTGCGTGTCGCTCCATGTAGCGTGGTATTGTAGAGTTCCTCAAGACCATAGAATCATGGGTTGATCCAGGGAATCGGGCACAACAATGTGTAATGATCCTGTTGGAGTCACACACCATCTGTACATTCAGGGAATGAAATTGTTTTCGGTTGCGGTACTGGGCCTCCATGGCATGTGGGACGACCAATTCAACATGGGTGCAGTCGATGGCACCAATGCAACCCGGTATGCCGGCAAGTGCATGGAATCCCACTTTTGTGTTGGTTATTTCCTGCTCCGAGCGTGGTAGAGAGATGTAGTCGTCTGCGTGCTTCAGGAGGGCATCGAGCACTTGCAATAGTGTCCGTGAGAACAGTGGCTGAGAAATGCCATGCAACTGTCCGACTGTGTGCTGGTAGGTGCCTGTGGCCAGGAAGTGGAGTACAGACACCACCTTCAGTAGGGGTGGGATGGCGGTTGGGCTATCTATCATGCTGACAAGGTCAGCCTGTGTCATGTCCACAATGGCGGCTATGGTGTCCCGGTCCAGACGGTAGAGGGTGTGGATCTGCTCATCAGTGAGGTTGAACGGATGTGCTCGGAGGCGTTGAATTGCGGGCTGCCTGCGTGGTGGTAGTGGCTGTGCTGGTGGGCCTTGCTGGCCCTGCCTTGGCCTCCTCCTCCTCCTGCGTCTCCTCCGTGCGGCTGGTTGTAGTTGGTGTTCGTCTACTTCTTGGAGTCGGAGCACTTGCAGTGCTATCAGGTCCCCCAGGGCCAACATCGCGAGTCCTGCCGGTAGCATTTCGGTGTGGTTGTGGGAGGAGACTGGCTGTGCAATTTATGTGTTTTCAGGCTGTATGGCCTCCACCTGTGGTGATTGATTCCACCTGTGCAAACTGCTCTCCCCTTTGGCCGAGCACGTCCCGCGCACAACGCTGCAATTCGGGGAATTGTATCTTGCTATTGCAATCATGTATTTGTACCCGATGGCCGTGTAAGATTGGTTGATATGTTCATTCTGCTGTGGTCCCATTGTTTCACATACTATCTGTGCAGTCGCGAACAGACTTGTGAGGGGTCAGTGGGACGTAGTACTCGAGTAACGGTGGGCCCTCATGCATCACTGTACCGAGTTGCAACGACGGGCGGGGCGTCCCATTCGTGGGTGAAGGCAGTTGCCATTTTCACACACAGCCGCACTCGATGGAATAATTAGTGATTTCAAACGGCCACAGATGCCTTTTCGACGTGATGTTGCAAATGAGGAATTCGAAGGGCGGCGCTTTCGGTTTCCAGCTAGCGGCGAGGAGATGCCCACAGGTCTGACTGCAAATGTAACGTTCTATTGTTCTATGTCCTTGAGACAGGGCCCATGGCGAGGGAGCAATGATTGATATGAATAGTTTGGGATGCGCAATAGCTACGTGGGCGATGAGGCCGTCCGTTACCAAATACATGTTACTTCACAACACTGGAATTACGGGCTGGGGCACTGTGGATTTAGCAGGCTGCATAACGCACAGACTCAATGGATGTTTCTAATGTTATGTGAGTAATTATTCAGGCATTTTGATCCCGGGATGAGGGAATGATGGATGGATGCATGGGCAGGTGATTTGATACAGAGTTTGCCATGTACAGGGCTTCTTGGGATCTATCCGCCTCCCCTACGCTATGTGATGCAGGGCTGCCATAGTGGGACCATCGTCCATCTGGCCTTGTTGAGCCCTCCCTGTCTCGAGGCGCCCTCAGACACTCGTTTGTGATGGTGTTTGCACCTCGATATAGATGGTTATGAGTCGCAAGTGGTTTTGGGGTGGTGATGTTCCTTTGGAGTGGGCTAGCATGCATATGGCTGTGGATTTCGTGTGATCATTGAAGTGAGTTGTTGGTATGTAGTTCTGATGGCCATTCTGTTCTTTTTCTTTTCTTTTGGTTGACAGGTATCTCCTCCCCTTTTGCCACTGCCATCTGTATGCCACTCCTGCAGATGGATTTTACTCCCGACACCTGCTGCTTCGTGTTAATCAGTGGAGCAGCATTACGATCTTATGGGACGATCGCCAATGGGCCACATGCCCTTACGCAGTACTGGTGGCTCGGAGCAACATTTCGGCCTTTCAGCTGGACTCGTGCCTCCCCATTGGGACGGCCCTGCGGTTCTGTGCGCTTCCATGTTGCCTTTTCGTACGTGAATGTGGCTCTGTGTACCATGGGGGAACAGGGCGACACACAGGTAGTGGCTGGTCATTTCTTGCGGAAGCAGCCCACAATGGTGATTGGTGTTTTGGAGTTCATGGCCTGATGGCTGTATGTGCTTTGTGATTTTGATGTGCATAAAATTTCTATTCTGATTTGGCCCGTGTAGCGTTTTTCTTTGCAAGTGATGTGGCATATGCCTATTTGGGGGGCGATGTATTGTGAGGAGATCTGCATTGGGTTCCAGCTTCGGGGTTTAGTTGCGTGGTACTGTGCTGTGCGCGTTTGCCTACGAAGCCCAGTGAGGTCAGGGATGGGGGCTGCCAATATGCCAGTTTGAATGTTGTCATGCTCAGGGGCGGGGGATTGGGTTTTGTGTAACAGATGCCGGTCAGCCAGGTGGACTGGTTGAATGATGTGGTCTTCGGAATATTGCTGGTCACAGGTGCCTGTGTTTGCGTGCGTTTCTTGGTGGGGGACTGTGGTCATGTCCATTGGGATGGCTTCTGTATTCGTGCCATCTGTGCCCTGCAGCTCCCATTGGCCCCTCTTGTGTTTCTTTTGTTCGTTGGCATGCATGGGTGACTTGTACATTTCAATGGTTGCATTGTGGCTTCATTGCACCTACGGGGAGTTGTACTTTGTGGGCAGGGAGCGGTGTACAGGCACTCAGTGGGGCCGTTTACGGTTGATTCGCGATGCCGTACTTCTCGCCATGGCGGAATGGTACATTCCGCCATGCCTGATGGCGTTAGGTACATGTCCGCTAGGGTCGGAATTGGCGTACCGTTGCACCATGGTGGTGTTTGCGGTTTGGCATGGCGCGCGCGCGCGTGCTTGGTGCAGTTAGCGTTGGCGTTCACTACGGTGTCGCTAATGGCTTCGTACTTTGCGGTGACGGGTCATAGTCGCACCGAGCGCTATTCGATGGCGGTATTGCATTTCCGCCATCGTTTTTCGATTTCCGCCAGGGTCGTAATGAGGGCCAATGTTACATAATGAGTCACAGAATAGATACATAAAGTTATTTACAAAGATACAAGAAGGTTCTGTTTACATGGTCCTAGGATCTGAGTGTTAGGGCTGTGGTAAGTCTTTGGAGGTGAGCCAAAGTTTAGCATTTTTCCTAAAGTTGTAGAAGGATTGGTCCACCCTTATGGTTGTAGGTAAGGAGTTCCAGAGTTGGGCAGCCATTACACGGAAACTGCTGCCTGCTTTTTTCAGTTTGAATCTGGAGACTCTTAGACAGAAGGAATTAGAAGTTCTTGTAGGTCGTGTGGAGATATTTCTGATACAATATTCTGTCAAGTATTGAGGGGCTGAGTTGTTGAGACATTTATTGGTCATTGATACTGTTTTAAGTTGTATTCTTTCCTTGATAGAGAGCCAGTTGTCATTCCATGGTAGTTTTAAACAGGACTTCAGTGGCTTTGCAAATGCTTCTTTTTAACAGGACTTCAGTGAATGACACTCAGAGTGCTTATAAATTGAGTGCCTGAAGGTAGGCCTGGTAAGACATTGCAGCATGTTTACAACTCCAATTAAGTCATTAACTCTCAGAATACTGCTTTGAAAGAACCCTGGCAGGCACTTTGATAGTAAGTCTTGATTAAAGAAAGCTTAAAGAGTCCCCATGAGGAGGTGTATTGGTTGGGGAGAGGCAGGAATGGGTGGGAAGGGTCATAGGGACTAGCATGGCCATGGGCACATAACCAAGCAACACCTTCAAGCTATGTGTCCCTCGTCATATGCCATTTCTCCCTATCTGTACTCCAATGCAATAGTTTCAGCTTATAGGTGTCGCAAGCGACACCTAATAGCCCAAACTCATTAAAATACGGTATAATAAGTATACTTTAGATCTCTTTAATTGACACATTTTATGTTATGGTGCAGTTTAAAGTAATGTTCTTTAATGAAAACCTAAACAGCAGGCTTAGGGACAACCACAGAGTCACAATGAGAAATATAAAAGGGCCCTTTGCCCCACATGCCAAAACCTGGCTCTGACATTTTCCCTTTAAACCTCACCTGGCACTGTGTGATCCCAAACTCTGCTCAATATGGCAGTTAACTGTCCCCCTGCACTATCTCCCACTTAGGCTCCTTTACCCTTCTTGCTCCACCACACTTTAGGCCTTTCAAACTACTGAAATAAATGATCTTCTTAATACTGAAGGGGATCACATGCTCCCTGGTATCATCACACCCTCATTCTGATCCCAACATCACCTGTGCAAAGCTGCAAATAATGTGTATTATGTGCAATGTATATATGTATTGTCCCATTTCATGTACCCAACTTCCCTCACCGGCAGGCACCTAATGTCATGCTGTGTTACTACTGCTCCTCCATTTTAATGCACACAAAAATGGGAATGGCCTGCTGCCTGTACATACCATGTTCTATAGTGTTTCTGTTGGAAGCACAAACTCCACATCAAATATTAAACATATATACATGTATACTCTTAGCAGGTTTACTCCAAAAGCGTATAGTGCTCTCTCTAACTATGTTTCGCTAGCTCCGATTTACAGGCGCAAGCCAACTGCAGGTGCAACAGATGATCAGGAGATAACCCTGAAGCTCAGCTAGCTTAACATGAGGGTGCTGACAAACTGGGGGTGGTCCCCTTTAGCCAATCTGTTCTGAACTGTATGTAAGTAGAAGCCTTTTGCGATGGATGGCTAGCAGACTGTATGGGTGCAGGAAGTCTATGCTCGACATCGCACAAGGCCTCCAATGGCAGAGGCAGTATCTGAAAACCAGAGGGAGGACAGCCCAACAGGAGGACTAACCAGCCCCAGATCCCACATCAGAACTAGAAGCCATTGTCGGGGGTGGTGCCCAAAGCCAATCCCTGCTGCAGCTCTTTGAAAGGACACACTTGATTTTCCACACCACTCTGAGAGGCTGGATGGCAGGGCCAGGGTATGGCAGGGAGAGATAGGATCAGCCGGGGGCAGGAGGAACAAGCCAATCCGAAGTCTCACATCAGGGCTGTAAACTATCCCCAGGGGCTAGGGTTTGAGCAACACCCATGAGACTGTGGAAGAGATGCAGTAGACAGGGCAATACTGGGAGCTGGGGGATAGACCCGGGATAACTGAACAAAGAGCCAAGAGAGATGCAGAAAGAGGGAGATTGGTGGCCAAAGAGGATGAACTTATTGAAAAAGAAGACGATGTTCCAGGGGTGGAGAAGGAGCTGAGAGGGGGGTAAGAAAGTGTGAGAGATTTAGAGACTATTGAGCTGAAACTTAGAGGGAAAGAGGGTTGTGCACAAAGGGGTGAAGAAGGTACTCAAAGTGCTCGTGAAGCTGGAAGAGTCCAAGAAACCCTTGAATTTGAAGGAGGGTGGTGAGAGTTTGGAGAAGATTCAGGGGGGATAGAGAGAGACAGAGAGAGAAAGAGAGACAGAGAGAGAAACAGAAAGTGAGAGAGAGTGAGAGAGAGAGAGAGAGATACAGGGTTGGTTGAAGAGAAGAAAGAGAAGGCAGGAGAATAACCCAAAGTGACTGGAGGAAGCAAGGAAGGGTTAAGAGACTACAAATAGTTGAGAAAATAAGGAGGACATCAAAGGACACTTGAAGGAGGAGGAACCAAGAGAAGTGGAAGATAAACAGAGCAGAAAGGTGCAATGGGCACAGTGCATATTATAGGTGAGGAACAAGTCTACAACACAGCGTACATGAGGCTCTAAGTGGCCATTGATGGGACTATGACCAAGATCCTCAGTGGAGGATATGGGCAGGTGCGAGAGACTCAACCTTTAGGGATGAAGGAGGACTCTCCTCCATTGTTCTGCCTAATGCTATGGACCAGAGTTCTCCAGAAGCCAAGATATACAGGGGTGAACTCGACACTCTTCTGGAGCTGAAACTCCTATCCTTCCTTTTAGAGCAGCCTATAAAGCCTTTAGGCTGTAGATGGACTGACAGGATAACATTATGATGAAAAAATCTGGAAACCGTAAAACCTGAGATTGTGAGAAAGAGAGACAAAGGTTCGGGCACACCTGAAAACATGCAATGGAAGGGTTCGGGAACACCTCTTGACTTTCAATATACGATTTAGGTGAAACATGGTCTCCGACTTGCCAAAAATTAGGAACACTTTGCTAGAACACTTCCTTTGGTGAGATTTACAAGAGCACTAACTTGGCCTTAGTGAGTAATCATTCTGACATTTCCGTTGCATGTTATTCCTGTAATGGTTCTTTAATAAAATACCTTTATTTTCTGTGTTTTTTCTGGTTATTTGATCGCCATCACAGTCTTGACAGAGTCAAAGATTGGGAATGTGGACCGGCTTTCCACCTTCTCTGTGGTTTCTGGAGGCATTGACCCTCAGTCCATTTCTGCAGAATGGTAGAGCAATTCACATCTGAGAGAGTCAATGCTCAAAGGAGGAGGGTTCCTATAGGAGCTAAGGGTGGTTCTCGGCAGTGTAGATCAGGCATGGAGGCAGCCCAGAAGATTGCAGGTGATACAGCGAGGTGGAACTTTGTAACAAAGATGATCTTGGGTTTGTAGGGGAAGGGAGAACACCCCACTATGACATCCCTCAGGCTCAACCCTGCCTTTGCTTTACAACTGCAGCTCTCTGTCTCAATCCGCTGAAGGGGACCTCAGTTCTCACGGGTCCTCACTCCAAGCTTCAGCGAGACTTTCTTAACAGAGCTTGGCAAGCGGGGAAGGGCAAGATGGTTGGGGCTTCAACCTGGATGGTTTCCCAAAGGCAAGGTAAGTGGGCACTGGTTCCGGTCTCATTCATGAAGGCAGGGACTTCAGTTGCCCATAGCAATAGGCAGAGCTTCTCTTCTAGCGAGTCTTGAATGGGCTAAGTTTCTAGTAGTTGAAGTTTACATGCTATCGTCACCAGCAGCTGACTTTGTTGAACAAAGGACAATTTTACAACGTGTTTCCCTCTGCAATTTCACTTTTAACACGCAAGCACTGACATAAATTACACACATCACTGCCAAAATGAATCAACATGTTTGAAATGTGAATTTGTTGCTCACAGGAAATTGACTTGATAAAGTCACTTTGTATCTTTCTTAGAAGCATTTCATTTTTGAATTTCTTCTGTGCCTGAGTCCTTACACAAATATCCTGGATTGGTTTGTGAAGGTTCAAGCGAGCGGTTCTCACTTTGAGCTGTGGAAAAGCATTGGTCGTCAAAACATTTAAGATTTCCAAAGAACACAGGCTCTTTGCTTTGATCACACAGAAGAGTAGAATCAGTCTGAGCAGCTGTCACTGTGAAGACAATATTGTCATAACACTGATGGTGGAGTCATTTGCAGCATACGTCAAACACATGCAATCCTAAATGAAAACCACAATTACAGAATTCCAATACTAAGTCTGTCCAATTTCAGGGAAAGATGCAAGAATGCTTAATCATGTTGGTTGCACACTATGCTGAACAGGGCTCAGGTTATGTGTGGATTGGCTGATGTCAGTCCTCTGGTCTAGCTGATGAAGCTAACTCTCTGGGAATGGATGAGCGGGGCAGGATTATGCATGCACCACCGAACAGCACAAGTGTACAATAATTACCTGCTCTGGTAATTTAATTACTTTTGCGTAAATGTGTAACTATCGGTGTAGCTATCGGCAATGCTAATTGCATTACACCTGTTATAAGGCTCAAAAGGGTACATTTATAACTAATCCTTATTAACCCAGAACAGTGCACTGATATACAATTTGACAAAAGAAAGTACTAAACACAAGAGAATATTTAAGTGTTTCTTATTGGTATATACTTCATACATTACATTATTATCAACATAATGCAAAAAAGAGAAATGATCAATGAATATGTGGATACATTAAAGGAATAATATGTACAATGGGTTCTGTGAATCATATATTGTAAAAACAAATCATATAAATAGGATTTCTTGAACTAATTCCGAATCTCAACATTATTGTTTATGGGCACTCATACATTGGATTGCTCAACCTCTCTCCATATACCAACACGGGTTTCACACTTGTTGGAATATTTTGTACATGGCGTGTTCTTCCTCAGGGTCTACTAGGAAAGACATTTAGGTGTGACAGTTAATATTATTAAATTATCTCTATAATTAGTATATTGTGTGCATGCATGTGTTTCATGCCTTCTAAAAGGTGTATGTGTACTGGAACCGTAACCAGTACTATGTGTACATGTAAAAGTATTGCAATGATTCTAAATCAATTGTTTGAAATGCAAACTCACCTGTGAGATCACAACACTGTGGCGTGAGGTTGCTGCGTGTTTGAGACATTCTTGGTACAGTGGGTGCCATTTTACAATCCTTTTATTAAGAAACAAAAATGTCAAAGATGGGCTTAGCATGGGCAAACGCTCCATCAGATTTGAACAGCACTCTCCCCATTAAGTATATATTACCTTATTTTTTTTATTATTTATTTTAATTGTGTTTGGTTTATTTTGAATTTAAGTAAACCTTTTTCAATTACAAAACAACTCCATTACAATTCATTGCCAAATCATTATTAATCATACATTTCCTTAAAACACAACCACATGGGTTCCTTCATATCATCCTCTTTAAAACCTTGCCCACTTTTTAAAGATACATTATACAAATATACAAGCTAGGACCCAGCTTCCGTTTTCCCCCATTGAGAACACTTCCCACCATTCCCCAGCTGATAATGATTTGGTCTGATCAATGAAAACTCCCAAATAGCGGGACCTTCGCTCCGTCAGAGCTCTGCATGTCACCAGCAGAAGGAATAGTGGTTCAATACCCCCATCTCCTCCACAGTGTCTGCAAACTGCATCCACTTCCCCCAATTGTTTCCTCAACAGCTGAACCTCTCTTGTTAGGAGGATATTAAGGCGCATTCTCATAAATAGATCCCGATAGTGGGCCCAAGGAAACTTTTGCAGATACCTGGGGATTTGGTTTAGTAACTCATTCCCACGATCTAGTCCCAAGACTAGTTTGTTATCCTTTCTAAGTTCTTGAGTGAGGATCCAGTGTCTCTCTGGCAGTTTATTTTTTGCCTTCATCGGATTCCCTGTCAGCATTTCTAGGGTAATATCACTGTGCCTGAGTATGGCAACACATTTCTCCTTCCAAATTAACAGCCATTTATCCCCCAATTTTTGGTTATTTTTTCTCAGAATTTCAAATGGGGGGGGTATATGGTTACATGTTACACATATCCTAAACAGTGATATTGCCTTCCATGTTACAATTGACTCCATAAATTGGAGCCCCAGCTGAATTCGGATGG
Source organism: Ambystoma mexicanum (assembly GCF_040938575.1). Lineage (NCBI taxonomy): Eukaryota > Metazoa > Chordata > Amphibia > Caudata > Ambystomatidae > Ambystoma > Ambystoma mexicanum. The sequence goes on along the minus strand of NC_090939.1, from coordinate 866,714,532 downwards.
CCGCCACTGGCAGAGAGTTTGGTAGTCTTAGGACCTTTCGCCACAAATTGCTTTCTAATGCTATAGGAAGCAGGCTTTCCATGCTAGGCTCAGCATAGCTTCTGCCCCAAATGTTAGAATCTGTATTAACTTTTGTTTATAAAAGGCAATCATTGGAAGCACTGAGAAGATCCCATATCTTCTATGCAGTGCTCTTCCTATTTACTACAGTTCCCAGGTATATAATTGTTTTGACAATCTCCAGGTGCTCCCGGCCTATGGTCCATTGGTACAAACCCCTTTGCTTTCTTTGAACTAATGACATCATTAGGACCTTAGATTTTTTAGCAGTTAGTCCATTTGTCTCCAAATACAATTGGTAAGTGGTCAGCCTGCATTGCAACCCTACTTGCGTTTGGTCAATGAAGACCAAGTCTTCCGCATATAGGACCCATGGCACTCAGTGCCATTCATTTTCAGGGGGGAAAGCCGGACAGACTTCTGAGACTCTCCCAGATCAGCCATGTATTAATTGAACAAAAATAGCTCTAGCAAGCAGCCTTGCTTGAGTCCCTTAAACATAAGAATGTTTGCAGAAAGGGTGCCGTGTGGTGACAGTCTCACCTGAATTGAGGTATCCGCATATGAAGCCCTGACTGCTTCCACCAGATCATCTGGCCAATTTCTTCCTATCAGTTTAGCCCAGAGTCTGTCCCTGCTCACTCCATCAAATGCTTGATTCAAGATCCATGAACGCTAGATAGATGCTTGACCTCACCTCAATGGCTCGCAGCTTCAGGAGATTGAGCAGGAACAGGTTTAGGGTGGTACCCACCCCCTCCACAAATCCAGTCTGGCGAGGATCAAGGCAGCCTACCTTCTGTGCCCAGTTGTTCAGGTCTCGCAATAGGATTTTCTTGACTCCCTTCTTTCCCAAGGAGTCAAGAAGGGCGATTGGGCGGTAATTCCTAGGATCTTCCCGGTCTCCATTCTAAAAAATAGGCACTATTACTGCCTCTCTCCATGACTCTAGGATCTGTTTTGTATCCAAGTAATGGGTAAAAAAATGTCACTGCCAAATAAGTCCAAAACTCTGCATTCTCTTTTAACATAAGATTAGCCAGGCCATCAGGGCCTGCTGCTCTAGATGTACTCAGTCCTCCACTCATCAACATTATTTAATCTGTATCTCCTGGCTGCCTGCCACTAAAAGGCTAGCTGTAGACTATAATTACAATATCGGTACCAACCAATATATAACATTCTTTATTAGAATTTTAAAATAAATGTCAAAAGTGATACAATATTACAACCAATGAATAAAACAAGTAGCATGTAAATAATTTGAACACATATTTGTACAGTATTTACAGGGAACACAAAGAAGTTGAGAAAAGGAAAGAGTGGACAGAAACCAGGGGAGAAAGAGAAGCAAAAGAAGGAAGAAGGAAAGTGATAGAAGAGGAGACAGAGAGAGAGGGAAGAGATACAGAGAGAACGAAAGAAAAGAGAAAAAGAAAAAGAAAAAAAAGAGATACCCACAAAATGTTCTATGGGGAGAGAGGGAGAGATCTAGGATTCCGATGGATGTACTTGTGAAACCGGTACGCTTGGGTGGTTTTGGTTTCCCTGATATTGGGCCTCATTACGACCCTGGCGGAAGACCATAGTGCTATTAGCACCATGGTCGATGCCAGAGTCTGCCATGGCAGAATGGGGAATTACCACCCCATTCCGAGGTTGGCGGGGCAGTAATTCCCCATGCCGCCATGGCCCTTCCCCATTCCCATTTTTGCCCCATATGGCTCAATGGGAATGGGGAAGGCGCTAAGTATGGTGCCGCAAATTGCGGCACCGTACTTAGCACCAAGGTCCCTTTGTGGGTCCCTACTTCAACGGCCGGTAAAACCAGCCGTTAAGGTCGGGTCCCGCAAAGGGACCTCGTAATTAGGCGCTAATAGGTTAACGGCGCCACAGCCTTTTACGGCGGCGTTAACCCATTAGCGCCTGGGTCGTCATGAGGCCCATTGTCTCTTACCATAGAGCATTCTCTTTACGTACCTTACACTTTTAGCTAAGGGAAGATGTTACTAGCTGCCCGAATTGGGCAAATATAGAGAAGAATGTGGTGCAGCCAGTCCCCCTAGATGGGCTACTCAGCATAGAAAAAAGAATGGCACCGGATAAATCCACCCCTTTTATCAGCCATATTTTGAAAGATTGGAAGAAGTGCTGTGTAGACTCTGGGGTTGAATACCTACTGAGTTCCAACTCCTCAATTTGGTGGAACTCAGCGCTACGCTCTAATAACCGTACCCTCTTGTGGTCTTCCTGGCAGTCTGCTGGCATCTGGCATCTGGGGCCAGTGCATGACGGTGTTTCGATGCTCTCATCGAATTCCTTAAATGTATATATAAGCTTGGTGCTTCAGAGGTCGGTTGTTATCGTGTCCTATGTGACGTTATTGCGAATGTGCTTACGCCTTTAAATGCTGTGCTCCATAGTGTCCCTCTATTAATGCACCTATCTACGATCTTTCCTCTTTCGGCCTCTACCATACATAAGTTGCTAATGCAAACAAGTAGCAATACTCCTTCAGAGCATGGTAGAGCTCTGTGGTCTCTGGAATTGGGTTCTAATTTATTGGAGGGGGATTGTAGTCGAATCTGTGCAGGGCCATCCAGATAGAAGGTTGATCTGAATCCGAGATTCACCCATCAAAGAATCGTGCATGGTATATACTGAACGCCTTCGAAAATTAAGCGGTGCAAACTTGTGCACGTAGAATGCTGGAATTGCAAGATAGAAGTTGGAAATTACTGGCACATGTTTTGGTCTTGCATAAAAATTGCGAATTTTTGGGAGGAGGTATTACGGGATATATGGAGCTTGTTATAGATCTATCGCTTCCTCGTTCCCCTCGGTTGTGTGTATTAGGTTTGTTCCCAATGGGTATTCAGCTATCTGTTCACCAACTTTTCTGGTCTTATAGAGCATTTCTGATTGCAAAAAACTGATTTTGAAGTGTTGGAAGAGCGATGCCAAGCCAACAGTTGATGGCTGGTTACATGATCTAGCCATTCTTTTGAGTAGAGAGAAGGTAAGCTATCAGAGATCGAAAAGAATAGACAAATATTTTGCAATATGTAATGTCTACAACAAATTGTACGTGTGAATTCCAACCAATATTTTTAATCGAGTTAATAATGGACTTGTTTATGTATTTTTAAATTGTGTGTTAAATGAACATTATGCTTTACAGTAATACTGATAAAATTATGTTTAGAATTATTCTCATAGTTAGGGACACCCTTGCCTTAATTGAGTTCTCAATTGCATATGTTCGGTACTTAAATCTATATTTATAAAAGTGAAAATGTATGGGTTTGTGGCTTGGCGAAAGGTTGTTCCTTATACAATTCCACACTGTTTCACCAATCTGGACCAAGTTTTGCATACTTATTTTGTTAGGACCCTCTGGACATTACTGGGTATATGACATTTATACACCCCACCCCTTTGACCCGATTTCAGCAAAACTCTAAATTTGTTTGTGGGTTTGTGGCTTAGCGAAGCATTGTTCCTTGTAAAATTCCACACCGTTTCACCAATCTGCACCATATTTTGCATAACTACCTGTTAGGACCATCCGGACATTACTGGCTAAATGCATTTGTACACCCCACACCCTCCCTAGGATTCCAGCAAAACTCTTAATTTGTTTATGGGTTTGCGGCTTGGCAAAGTATTGTTCCTTATACAATTCCACACCGTTTCACCAATCTGCACCAACATTTGCATAGTTACCTGTTAGGGCCCTCCGGAAATTACTGGCTAAATAACATTTGGACACCCCATCCCTTTCCCTGGATTTCAGCACCTTCACATCTGAGACAGTTGCCTGAAATCTGCAAAATATCAATGTGGTTGTAGAAGGACTGGTCCTCAACCTTAGAATGCCTGGTTTCTGGGACATTTACATCAGCATGCACCGCAATGAACTGCATCACGCCATGGTGCAGCAACAGGTGGGGAGAGAGAGCACAGTAGGTTCCAGTATGTGGCAGCACAGCAACTCTCACCTCCCCCAACATCTACTCCGGGGTAGCAAGCCACTCACGCCCATTCTCAATGCAGTTTACTTCAGAGTGCAAAGCACATCTAGCGATAAGCAAATCGGAAAGTGACCTACAGGATAATTGCTTTTCAACAATTGATGAGTTTGTCATGTCTGTCCACAGAACCCGTTTGGAGTACTTTTTGATAGTGTATTAGTAAAAAAAAGTCTAATACAGGTGTCATCATGATGTGTATTTTGTCTAGCAAAGACTGTATCCTAATAATATGTGTTGTATATAACAACTGAACACAAAAATATGTATTTCTTTACTGGAATCGTGGTATTACATTCTGTAGCTGTCATATTTTCATTGACATGAACCATTTTCAAAGGAACACATTTACAGGCCGATTCATGTAATTCCTCACAAAAGTGTCGCACGCGGCTGGCGCACAGCGTGCCGGTGCGTATGTCTGCGCCAGCCACGTGCGATAAAATCAATTTCCGCGCACAGCGTATTCATGGATTCTCGCCTCCAAAAGCAGACGTGGCGCAGAGTGGCGCAGCGACCCTGCAGCAGCGCCAGTTACGCCCCCAAGAACGCCCTCGCGCAAGGAAAAGCCATCAAGATCGCAAAACCATCGCAAAGGGCTGCGCCAACACTGTACCAGTTTACCGGACTGGCAAACAGCAAACGCAAAGCGGGGAACGCGTATTACGGGTGTCGGGAACATGCGTGCGCGAGAAGATTCACACGCGATCGGGCCTGGGGGAGCGTGTGCGTGTATTTCAGGGGTGCGCGAGAAGTTCTACACGCAAATGGCCTGGGTGCGTGTATTCCAGGGGTGCGCGAGAAGTTCCACACGCGATTGGCCTGGGCGCGTGTATTTCACGGGTGCGCGAGAAGTTCCACACGCGATTGGCCTGGGCGCGTGTATTTCAGGGGTGCGCGAGAAGTTCCACACGCGATTGGCCTGGGCGCGTGTATTTCAGAGGTGCGCGAGAAGTTTCACATGCGATTGGGCTGTGTGCGGGTATTTCAGGGGTGCGCGGGAAGTTTCACACGCGATTGGGCTGCGTGCGGGTATTTCAGGGGTGCGCGGGAAGTTTCACACGTGATTGGGCTGCGTGCGGGTATTTCAGGGGTGCGCGAGAAGTTCCACACGCGATTGGCCTGGGCATGTGTATTTCAGAGGTGCGCAAGAAGTTCCACACGCGATTGGCCTGGGGGAGCGTGTATTTCAGAGGTGCGCGAGAAGTTCCACACGCGATTGGCCTGGGGGAGCGTGTGCGTGTATTTCAGAGGTGCGCGAGAAGTTCCACACGCGATTGGCCTGGGCGCGTGTATGTAACGCTCACCTGGTTCCCACGGGGGCGTTGGTCTAGTCTGGATTGCTGTGGCCTCTTCTAGCATGATGCGCAGGACCCGGAACACCGATTGGACAGGACCTCCAAATCGTGCTTGCCTGGCCCGTAGAAATATCCTTCTGCAGATGAGAAAGGGGATTAACAGTCTGCAGAATAGTGTGCTAGCTCCCACCTTTCCCCCTTCGCTCCTCTCTAACTTCCTCCAAACCCCGGTTTAAGCTCACCTTATGGTTTGGAAGGATGAACTCTCCATCCTGCTTCTGGTGCAGGGCCGCGCGTTTGTCCAGTTACTTCACTGGTTTTCAGAATGGCGCTGGCAAAATCCACTTGACTTTCCTGAGCGATGCGCCGTAAGTATGAAAGTTCAAAGTTCAAGTGAGGCCCCCTTTATGTTATCTTTCTAACCTGTGATCTGTCCTTTATTTCAGGTGCAGAATGAAGGCGATGCGTCGAGGGGTTAAACTGCTGAGGTGAGTAGTGATGAGGGCGATCCCTCTAAATGTCCTCATCATTCCCCAGAAATGTCTCTTGTCCTTTCCCCATAGGGGCCGGGGTACGGTACCTGCCAACAGGGCGGCGCCGACCCGAAATGTGAAAGAAAAGCCGGTAAGTATTTTGGCTGTTAATCAGGCTTTCCTTCTGTGTTCCTTCTGCTCACCTTTTGTTTCTTCCTCTCTCCCCTAGGTGCAGAGATGTGGCGTCCGATGCTGACAGCCGCGATGGAGCCGGGAGATGTCTCGAGGACAGGTGAGTGAAGCGTGGCGCTGCAGCGAGCAACGCAATGCTTTTAAATGGAAGTCTTTCTTCAGGGATGCTGGCGAGAAGATTCCGGATGCAGATAAGAAGTTTGAAATAGTCCTTGGTTTTCACCTTTCTCTTCTCTTCCTTCCATGCAGGTCTTCCAAGTTCGAGGCGGGCGTGGCTAGAGTCCAGGAGCAGACACGGTGAGCGTTAAACTGCAGGAAGCAGAACAATGCGAAGCATGAGCTGCTGTCTGGGCGTGGCTTAAATAGCCTCCAAAGAAGTCCCAGGTATGTATCCTTCCCCAACTAGGTATGTATCCTTCCCTGGCCACGCCCGAGTGAAAAAATAGTCCCTATGAAAAAATAGTCCCTTTCAGGTCTCAGGGAGGCCTGAAGCGTGCAGCATGGTCTGCATCAGGTAAGTGCACAAAACACCTCCCTTTATGAGCCTTGCGCCTATGGCGCCAGGACTGATGTCCAACATGAGCCTGGCGCCAAAGGCGCCAGGACTGATCCCAAAGAGCCCCTATAAGGGGCCGCTGGGCTTTTACCCGAGGGCATGATGCCTGCTTCCGGGGGTGCTGGGCCTGGCCTGGTGCTCCGGGGGTAGGCATCATGACAGCACTCCCCCCAAGGCCCCTCCCAAGGTTGTTCCTTCTGGAGGTTTCGGTTTGTTTGGGAAATTCCGATGGAACCTTTTTACCAGTCGAGGTGCATGTACGTGATCACTGGGTTCCCAAGACCTTTCCTGTGGCCCGGACCCTTTCCAATCAATTAGATAGAAAAGTTTTGATTTTGAGATCTTAGAATCCAAAATGTTCTTCACCTCGAATTCAGGCTCCCCATCTATCTGAATCGGTTCTGGTGGCTTTGTTAATCTGGTTCCTGGGTGCACTGGTTTCAAAAGTGACACATGAAAAACAGGGTGAATCCGCATGTTAGCTGGTAGATCGAGCTTGACTGCCACTGGGTTGATTATAGCTTTGATCGAGTAAGGGCATAAATACCTTGGATTAAAAGTTCGAGGCCCCTTGAGTGATAGGTGTTTGGTAGCCAACCATACTTGATCGCCTATTTGGTATGGAGGCGCCTCTCTTCGATGCAGATCCGCATTCTTTTTGTATTTCCCTTTCGCATGTTGCAAATGTGCAGTTGCATCCTTGAAGGCTTGAGTAATCGTAGAATGCAAATGGTCCACTGCGGGCATTTCAAGGCTCAGAGGTGAGTCCAAGTCTGAAGTACGAGGGTGATGTCCATATAGGGTATAAAAGGGGCTCTGACCAGTTCCAGAGTGTATCGAGTTATTGTATGCATATTCAGCCACCCATAAAATGTCCTTCCAATTACCCTCTGATTGGTGCAACATACATCGTAGATATTGTTCAAGGGTCTGGTTCGTTCTCTCCGTCTGACCATCGGTCTGTGGGTGGTGGCTGGTCGAGAGTCTTACGTCGATTTGTGCCAGTTGACAACACTTTTTCCAAAAATGAGAAATAAACTGGCTTCCCCGATCGGAGACTAGTATGGACGGGAATCCATGCAAACGGATGATATTTTCGAGGAATTCCTTGGCAAGAACAAAGGCTGAAGGTAATCCTTTCAACGGAATAAAGTGGGCCATTTTGGAAAATAAATCCACCACGACCAGAATAGTATTGTAACCATTACAAGAGGGCAGGTCCGTGATAAAATCTAGTGACAGGGTGTGCCAAGGTGCTGGTGGAATGTCTAAGGGCTGAAGAAGACCGGCAGGTCTTGTCTTTTGACCTTTGTTTTGGGCACAAACTCCACAGGACATCACGAAAGATTTAATATCCTTTCGCCTGGAAGGCCACCAGAATTGTCGTTTAACCTTTTCCTCTGTTTTGGCAATGCCAGGATGTCCTTCCATCAGGGTATCATGATGACGGGAAATAACCAGTTCTTGCAATTCCTTTTCTGGCAAAAATAAGCATCCTTGGAAGTAAGGTAAGCCATCCTTGACTGAAAAGTTAGACCCCCTTTTGATCCAATCCTGCAAGGCTGAAGAGTCCAGGAATTGTTTCACTCGTGCTTGAATGTCTTCAAGGGTTTGTAAAGTGGTTATCCCCAAAATTCTTTGTTCGGGAATTATCGGCACAGGTTCTGAGTTTGTGTCTATTTCTTCCATTCCAATTCGGGATAGAGCGTCCGCCTTACCATTCTTATAGCCGGGGCGGTAGGTGATTACAAAATCGAACTCAGCAAAGAACAAAGCCCATCGGAGCTGTCGAGACGATTGAGCCTTGGCAGTTTTTAAATATTGTAAATTTCGGTGATCAGTGATCACGGTGATGGTATGCCGGGCGCTGAGGAGATAATGCCGCCAAGCCTTAAAGGCGGACTTAATGGCTAATAGTTCCTTATCGGTGATCGCATAATTTATCTCCGGCGGCGAGAACTTTCTGGACCAAAATGCTACGGGGTGCAGTTGGTTGGTTTCAGGGTCTCTCTGAAACAGGACAGCTCCCATGGCTAAGCTAGACGCGTCCGTTTTGACTATATATGGGAGATCAGGACGCGGGTGCTTCAAAATAGGTGCGGACGTGAACTTAGCTTTCAACTCCTGAAAGGCCTGTTCGGCTTCCTCGGTCCATTCAAAAGGTTTATTTTTTCGCAAGAGTGCAGTGATGGGTTGCACCACACGTGAAAACTCCAGGATAAACCTGCGATAAAAGTTGGCAAAACCAAGCATGCTTTGGACACCTTTCACCGAACTAGGTGATGGCCATTTGAGGATGGCATCCACTTTCTGTGAATCCATTCGGACCCCTTTAGGTGTCAGGATGAATCCAAGAAACTCAAACTCGGTGGTATGGAAAACACATTTTTCCAGCTTAGCAAACAGTTTGTGCTGGCGCAGTTTCTCTAGGACGGCCCTGACATGCTTTCTGTGATCAGATTCCGAAGAGGAGTACACAAGAATGTCATCGATATACACGACAACACAGACATCGATGAGTTCCCGAAGGACATCGTTCATGAAGAATTGGAAGGCTGCAGGCGCGTTGCACAACCCGAAAGGCATCACCTGGTATTCGAATAGTCCATATTTTGTATGGAAGGCCGTTTTCCATTCGTCGCCTTCTTTTACTCGTACCAGATGATAAGCCCCCCGGAGATCTAACTTGGTGTATACGCAAGCGTCCTTCACCTGGTCAAGGAGTTCAGGGATCAGAGGCAGAGGGTAACGATTTTTAACAGTTATCTGGTTCAATGCGCGGTAATCGATACAAGTTCTAAGGTCGCCTTCTTTTTTAGGCACGAAGAACAAAGCTGAGGATGCCGGGGACTTTGACGGGCGAATGAAACCATTGGCGAGGTATTGATCTAAATATTGTCTCAAATGCAGATTCTCTGGTTCAGTAAGGGCGTAAATCCTGCTACAAGGGGGTTGTGCACCGGGCACCAGATCGATTTGGCAATCGTACGATCTGTGGGGAGGTAACGTGTTGGCCTGTTCCTTTTGGAAGACGTCCTGAAAGTCTTGGTACTCTGGAGGTAGTTACACGGGGACAGAGGTTACTGATGCTAGATTAATCTTTGGATTTTCTGGGTAGCAGGTTTGTGCACAATCCGGGAAGGTTATTCTCTTCGCTCGCCAATCAATTCGAGGATTATGTGTCTCTAACCAAGGGATTCCGAGAATAAGCTGAAACTGTGGAGCCTTGATTGCATCAAACACAACTGCCTCCCGATGGCCATCCGGACCTACAAGTGTCACCTCAGCTGTGGAATGTGTTACCGGTCCAGAGGCAATTTCGGTTCCATCTACTGTGGTGATGACATCTTTGTTGGTTTTAGGACGCAGAGGGAGGTTTATCCTAAAGACCAATTCTCGATCCACATAGTTTCCTATAGCCCCGCTATCAATGTATGCCTTTATAGCATGCAACCATTTAGGCTGTTCCAGATCTACGAGGACCATTGGCACAATGAAATGCGAGGTCTGAGAGTTAGTTTTCAAGCTCGGCAAGCGGACCCCTACGCTTGCCGGGCGTGGTCGTTTCCCGATACAGAGTTTCCATGGATTTTATCAGCGGCTCCTACCACCTTCTTGGGCGGCTTAACCGGGCAATCTCGTAGAAAATGTCCAGAGGACCCACAATAAAGGCATAATTGCATCTGTCGTCTTCTTTCCCGTTCTTTTTGAGTTAGGGGTCCTTTAACCCCTCCGATTTGCATAGGCTCCGAGCCATCAGCCCCCTTGGGGTTAGCGTGGGTCTTGGCCAACACCCGGGTTTCAAACTTGGACCGATCTGCTTTTCTGTTTTGCAGCCTGTGATCCAATTGGACCACTAAGTCTATATATTCAGTGCATTCTTGGGGCGGATTTACAACTTGTGCCAGGACATCTTTAAGTTCTCCGCATAGACCTCGATAGAATAACGTGATTCTTTTATCCTCTGGCCAACCAGTTTCCACAATTAGTCTATTGAAGGTTGCAATGTAGGATAGAAGGTCTTGCTTGCCCTGTCGCAGAGATAGAAGTTCGTCATCCAGAGCCTGTCCCTGGGAGTGTCGAGCAAATAACCTTTCCATGCTTGTTTGAAATCCTTGAAAATCACAAAGAATCGGGTCATCTTGAGTTACCAGTGGGACTGACCAATCGGCAGCACAGCCGCTGAGATATGACAACACAAAGGCTACCTTGGTCTGATCATTAGGGAAGGCCCCAGGTCTGCATAGGAAGTGCAAACGACACTGATTCATGAATACGGCGAATCGTTTGGGGTCCCCAGCAAAGCGTTCAGGTGGGGCCAGCGGCATGTTTCCAGGTAGATTAATCTGCACCGGGTTACTGGAAACCACAGGAGTGGGGTTCCCCCCGGAACCGGGTAAAGGAGTTTGTCCAGCTTGACCTTGCAAAAGCTGTCTAGCCAGGTCATCAGCTCTATCCTTTATTACAATCACTTCCCTCCTGAGGGCACTAGTCTCTTGACGAGCGGCATGTACTTCGGCCCGTTATTCCCCCAGTAATTGGGCCAACTGGTCAGTTTCAGAAGTTTCCATAGCGCCTGGGTGGGAATTTGTAGGAAGGCTTCGCGTTCTGTAACGCTCACCTGGTTCCCACGGGGGCGCTGGTCTAGTCTGGATTGCTGTGGCCTCTTCTAGCGTGATGCGCAGGACCCGGAACACCGATTGGACAGGGCCTCCAAATCGTGCTTGCCTGGCCCGTAGGAATATCCTTCTGCAGATGAGAAAGGGGATTAACAGTCTGCAGAATAGTGTGCTAGCTCCCCCCTTTCCCCCTTCGTTCCTCTCTAACTTCCTCCAAACCCCGGTTTAAGCTCACCTTATGGTTTGGAAGGATGAACTCTCCATCCTGCTTCTGGTGCAGGGGCGCGCGTTTGTCCAGTTACTTCACTGGTTTTCAGAATGGCGCTGGCAAAATCCACTTGACTTTCCTGAGCGATGCGCCGTAAGTATGAAAGTTCAAAGTTCAAGTGAGGCCCCCTTTATGTTATCTTTCTAACCTGTGATCTGTCCTTTATTTCAGGTGCAGAATGAAGGCGATGCGTCGAGGGGTTAAACTGCTGAGGTGAGTAGTGATGAGGGCGATCCCTCTAAATGTCCTCATCATTCCCCAGAAATGTCTCTTGTCCTTTCCCCATAGGGACCGGGGTACGGTACCTGCCAACGGGGCGGCGCCGACCCGAAATGTGGAAGAAAAGCCGTTAAGTATTATGGCTGTTAATCAGGCTTTCCTTCTGTGTTCCTTCTGCTCACCTTTTGTTTCTTCCTCTCTCCCCTAGGTGCAGAGATGTGGCGTCCGATGCTGACAGCCGCGATGGAGCCGGGAGATGTCTCGAGGACAGGTGAGTGAAGCGTGGCGCTGCAGCGAGCAACGCAATGCTTTTAAATGGAAGTCTTTCTTCAGGGATGCTGGCGAGAAGATTCCGGATGCAGATAAGAAGTTTGAAATAGTCCTTGGTTTTCACCTTTCTCTTCTCTTCCTTCCTTGCAGGTCTTCCAGGTTCGAGGCGGGCGTGGCTGGAGTCCAGGAGCAGACACGGTGAGCGTTAAGCTGCAGGAAGCAGAACAATGCGAAGCATGAGCTGCTGTCTGGGCGTGGCTTAAATAGCTACCAAAGAAGTCCCAGGTATGTATCCTTCCCCAACTAGGTATGTATCCTTCCCTGGCCACGCCCGAGTGAAAAAATAGTCCCTATGAAAAAATAGTCCCTTTCAGGTCTCAGGGAGGCCTGAAGCGTGCAGCATGGTCTGCATCAGGTAAGTGCACAAAACACCTCCCTTTATGAGCCTGGCGCCTATGGCGCCAGGACTGATGTCCAACATGAGCCTGGCGCCAAAGGCGCCAGGACTGAGCCCAAAGAGCCCTTATAAGGGGCCGCTGGGCTTTTACCCGAGGGCATGATGCCTGCTTCCGGGGGTGCTGGGCCTGGCCTGGTGCTCCGGGGGTAGGCATCATGACAGTGTATTTCAGAGGTGCGCGAGAAGTTTCACACGCGATTGGGCTGCATGCGGGTATTTCAGGGGTGCGCGGGAAGTTTCACACGCAATTTCAGCAGGGTACGTGTATTTCATGGGTGCCGGGGAGTCCTACATGTGATTTGGCAGTGTGGGTCCTCCCAGGTGTTCCCTGTACACCCTCCACGGCCCCTGCAGGCAGCCCACACCACAGCGGACTACCCTGCATCCCTGGTCATGTCCCGCAGGCAGCCCACCCAACATGGGCATGCCCCCCAGCAAAGGCACATGTCTCCTTGCACTAATGATCACCAACCCCTTGCACCCCCACCCCCAGCATTGCGGGGCACCTGCCAGCAGGCCCCCCAATCATGTCCCCACCACCCCCACCCCCCAGCACTGTGGGGCACCTGCCAGCAGGCCCCCACCCCCCAGCACTGTGGGGCACCTGCCAGCAGGCCCCCACCCTTGTCCAACTCATGTCCCACCACCCCCACCCCCCAGCACTGTGGGGCACCTGCCAGCAGGCCCCCACCCATGTCCAACTCATGTTCCCCACCACCCCCACCCCCCAGCACTGTGGGGCACCTGCCAGCAGGCCCCCACCCATGCCCAACTCATGTTCCCCACCACCCCCACCCCCAGCACTGTGGGGCATCTGCAAGCAGGCCCCCACCCATGTCCAACTCATGTTCCCCACCACCCCCACCCTAGCAGGCCCCCATCCATGTCCAACTCATGTTCCCCACCACCCCCACCCCCCAGCACTGTGGGGCACCTGCCAGCAGGCCCCCACCCGTGTCCAACTCATGTTCCCCACCACCCCCACCCCCCAGCACTGTGGGGCACATGCCAGCAGGCCCCCACCCATGTCCAACTCATGTTCCCCACCAACCCTACCCCCCAGCACTGTGGGGCACCTGCCAGCAGGCCCCCACCCATGTCCAACTCATGTTCCCCACCACCCCCACCCCCCAGCACTGTGGGGCACCTGCCAGCAGGCCCCAACTCATGTTCCCCAGCCAACATGTCATCACAATCTAGATCCCTGGTGCCTATGGTCAGCCTCCAAATGCAAAATACCCACCCGAGTATTGCATCCACCCACTCAGAAATGGCAATTACATGACAGAACACCAATTGCAAGTTTCGAAACAAACACATGTCCCTCACATACACCCAATGGGTGTCAGTGAATCTCAAAACCCATATCATGATATGCATGAAACCAATGAGATGATACTACACATTGAAGTTCGATAAAAAAATATGTATTAAAGGAAACATAAATAGATTCAAAAATAAAGAAACAGAAATGGGAATGTACAAAAATGAAAAGAAGCATGTCTGTGAAAAAAAGCAAAACCAAAAATCATAATCCAAAGAAATGGTGTCCAAAGTCACTGTCCACAAAAGAAAATCCAATTGGAAATAATAATTGAAAGCCATTGCTCCATGGGTAAATTGTGAAAGAAAAATAAAATCCAACAGTGAACTATGTACAGACGAACAAGCCAGGGTCCATTATCCCAACAAAAGAAATGAAACCTATCTAACAACACTAACTAATAAAATAAACTATATACAAAAATGTGGCCAATGTCCAAAAGGTCCAAAATAAATCAAAAAACAAAGGAAACCTAACACTACCTACATAACTTTGTACAAGGGCAGCGGGCTAGTCTGACGGCTCACTTTTGGATGTCCCGGCCCAGGACATCATCGAACTCCTGCTCAATGTCCCGGAGGCGGTCCTCCTCCATGGCCCCGAGGGTCCGCAGGGCCGTCGACGTGTCCACCTCCAACCCCCTGCGGATTGCCTCGAGGCACTCGGCCCGCCTCAGGGCCCTCTGCATGGAGTTCTCTGCCCTGACCATTGTGAGCCGTGCCTCTTCCACCCGCTGCCGCTCCGCATCTATGGCGTGGCCCAACCGCTGCCACACGGAAGACACTCTCTGTCCTGGGTCCTCCTGCCCTCCGGCCAATGCCTGTCCCTCCGATATTGAAGGCCCGAGCCTTCATGGCTCCCACCACGTTGCTGCTGCTGCTGTGCCTCTGCCCGTGCACTGCCTCCTGCTGCCTGCACATCCTCCGCCGGCTGGGGTGCAGTCGTCGATGTGGCCACCCCTGCTGGACGTCCGACTCCCGACTGTGGCAGGGATGCCTCCTCCACCAGCCTGGCCGCACCGTCAGAGGCAGCTCCACAGGGCACCAAGGTGACTGATGGGTGGGAAGATGGCACGGAGGACGACTGGCGCGTAGGGGGTTCAGTTGAGGAGGGGGTCGTAGCAAGCCCCATCAAACGGAGGAATCCGGCCTGGTTGACCTGTCCCAGCAGGCTGACGTGGTCAACGAGCCATTCGAGATGACGTGCAGTCTCCTCATGAAAAGACTGCAGGTCACCTTGCATGGCCTGTTGACGCAACGCCACACCAGTCAGGACAGGCTCAACCCGGACCCGGATAGCCACGTCCGCAGGCAGAGGAAGGCCAGTTGTCGTTTGCTCATCCCCTGCCTGAAAACGGGTCTGGACGTAGGCATCCCTGCTGGTGCAAGATGATGCAGGGACAGGATCAGGGACAGGATTGCACACAGGCACCTCAGCGGCGGCCTGTGCTGCCTCCTGTCCCTGGTCCTGCACTGCACCACTAGCACCAGTGGGATCCCCACCTCCAGACGCCGTCTCTGTTGCTTGCACGGCCTCCTCCTCCACCAAACCCCCCACCAACCTGGATGACTCTGTGCCATCTTCCCCCGTTGGGCCCTGTGGGGTCCCAGCTGCCCCTTCTGCTGCCGAGGAGTCCAACTCCAACCTCCGCCTCTTGGACCTCCGCCCGGCAGCTGCGGCCTGGGATGCGGCACCGGACTCCTCACTCCCCGACGAGATGACAACATGGGAGGGGAGCCGGGCCTTGCGTCTCCGGCTGGCGGTGGGATCCCCGCCGCTGTGCTCCACAGCACCTTCTCCGCCCTCTTCATCAGTTGACGCTGCAGACAGGGAGAAATAAAACACAGGCATCAGGGCACTGTACAATGGACACATACACACATGACAGTTGTACATGAGTGGCATTGGCAAACCTCAGACATGCCATCACAATCCCCAACACACATGTCATTTCAACTCGCACACATGAGCCATACCACAGCCATATCGCCAGCACCATCCATACCCATACAACAGCATGAGCAGGCAAAGCTGAGCCAGACATCACATGCAACACAGGAAGTGCACCACACATGTACACACACCACCACACTTGCATGCATGTGTACACCTCTGCCAAGTGTCGCAGTGTACAGATGGGCATCCATGTCACATCTGCCAATCAGGCTTCCACATCCCACTGTCACATGCATCCATGTTGCATCACTGTTGCACCCTTGTCAAATACACACAAATGCACATGTACACAGTGCTGATACATGCAGCTGGAAACAACATACATGCGTGACATCACGGACATGTCTACTTACATACACATTCATCCAAGCATGTGTGCCCACACAACTGCATCTGGTATGCAAGCCTACACACACAAGCACCATCCATGTCTCACACATTACAGCCCTCGCATGTGTTAGCCCCACGGCCCTGTACACCCCCACCCAAACTCGACCCCATACAAACAGATGTGCAACCTGCACACTACTGAAACATCACCACACGCACAGCTCACAATCAGGATGCATGTACACTTACCGCTCGACTCCAGACGGGTCTGCCTCTCAAGGACCTGGACGTGAAGCGCTGGGGGTATGCGTTCCAGGACCCTCATCTGAACTTCTGACAAGTGGCCCTGGCGCCCCTTGGCATCCGCTGCCTTCAAGAGGCGCCGGGCCTTGTTCAGGGTCCTGGACCTGAAGTCCTCCCAGCGCTTCTTGACATGTTGGAAGTCGCGGACTGCCACCCCCTCCGCGTTGATGGCAGTCACGATGTCAGTCCAGATCCGAGTCCGTCCTTCCTTGTCGGCGCGGGAACTTCCGAAGAGGGCATCATACTGCCCCAGGACTTGCTCCACCAGGACACCAACTTCGGTGGCACTGAAGCTGGTGCCCCTCTGCCTCTCTGGCCGGGGGTTGTCAGTGGTGCCAGATGTTGCAGTGCCCGACATGACAACCCCAGAGGCAGGAGTGGGTGGGCAACTGGGTCCTGGGGCTGGGCTGTGGAGCGATGTTATCCCAGTCGGGAGTCTTCGGTTCCAGCAGGGGTGGTCACATCAACAGCACCCCTGGCTGATGTGCAGGCAGCAAATGGCAGGGCACGTGGGCAGCAGGCAGTCAGGCAGCAGCAGATGGCAGGTGGGAGCGTGCTCGGGGCTCTGGGGGGCAGTAGTTCGGCCTTCTGGGCAGGAGCGTGGTCTTCCGTGTGCTTACGCGTGGCCAGCTTGATACGGAGTGATTTGGCACGTGAAAATTCTGCACGTCAGCGTGTGAATCGAGGAAAGGCCCTCAGCGCGTAAGCGCGTCAGCACGCATACGCGATTCCATTGGACCAAAGGCCCTTAGCGCGTATGCGTGTCTGTGACGTATCGCGCACGGGCGTTGCTTTTCGTGGGGTGCGGTGCGTGTGTCTTGCAGGCGTTGGGGTTCACACGCTATTACTTCACAGCGGGTGGGTGTGGGCTATGCGTTCTTCTACACGCAAGGCAGACGGTGAGTGGTACCCTGCTCCCCCAGGCCCGATCGCGTGTAAAACCACCCGCGAGCCCCTGAAATACACGTACCCCGCTCCCCGAGGCCCGATCGCGTGTAAAACCACCCGCGAGCCCCTGAAATACACGTACCCCGCTCCCCCAGGCCCGATCGCGTGTAAAACCACCCGCGAGCCCCTGAAATACACGCGCCCAGGCCAATCGCATGTGGAACTTCTCGCGCACCCCTGAAATACACGTGCCCAGCCCAATCGCGTGTGGAACTTCTCGCGCACCTCTGAAATACATGCGCCCAGGCCCGATCGCGTGTGGAACTTCTCGCGCACCCCTGAAATACACGCGCACAGGCCAATCGCGTGTGGAACTTCTCGCGCACCTCTGAAATACATGCGCCCAGGCCAATCGCGTGTGGAACTTCTCGCGCACCATTGAAATACACGCGCACAGGCCAATCGCGTGTGGAACTTCTCGCGCACCTCTGAAATACACGCACACGCTCCCCCAGGCCCGATCGCGTGTAGGACTTTGGCACACATTTTGTTCCTGCGCAGGGACGCTACCGCCTGCTTTCGTGTGGCGGACATGTATGGGCCTGTGCGCGTCTTTGGCCGTGCGCTGTTTTTCCCTATTCGATTCCAGGAATACGTGTTGTAGGCGAGCGTGTGGGCGTTCTGCACCCTTGCCTCCTGTTCTTCCCCCGTGACGCCCACATTTTCCCGAGTTGTTCCCCATTCTGTGTGTGACGCCCCGTGTTACGCCTACTTTTGTTATGTGCGCCGCGCTATGTGCGAATTCGCTGTGGCCTTATCGCACGGCGTTCGATGACCTGTGCGCCAGCGTGCGCCAGCGTGTGCCGCGCACTTTTTCAGCGCACATCCCACATTTTGCGCGTGCACGGACTTCCATGAATTGATGTGCGATGTTTTCTGTGCGATAATCGCACTTGCACTGCGATTTTCACTATTTCACTGCGAATCGCACGTTTTCGCACGCGTGCGCCGTTTTTTGGCGCACATTAATTCCATGAATCGGCCTGCTAATCCCTTGTCATTTTCAGGCCAAACCTTGTAGATTTAAATAAATTGTGCTTCCTTTTTTTTCCTAGTAAAGGTTTTACCTTGACATCACATGATCCAGAAAAGTTTTATTAACTCACACAGTGGAAGACTTTAAAAATATTCATATTGCTTATATCATTAAACATTGACCGGGCCGTATCATTTCAAACAGAATTATAAAAGGAATCCACATTTGTACCAGCAAAACCCCTCTGGGAATTCAGGGAATACCTTCTTTGACTTTATCATACATAAAATCTGTGTTACTTGCCAATAAAGAGTCTTCCATTGGGAAATTGGAAATTGGAAAAGGCCAAAATAATGGTAACGTAAAACTAAAATCTTTTGCATCATTGCAAGACAAATGAAATTGTCTAAAATGAAATTCCCCAACTTAAAAGCCAAGAGGTTGGGGGTACTAATATCTACATTGGTAGTCTGGGGTTTTCAGTTGTTAAAAATCTAATTTAATGGAATGTGGGGCTGTTTTAAGCCAAACTGATTTAATTGCTACAAACGGTTTATGATTTTCAGCAAAAGTGAGATTGTCAAATGTGTTACATACCTCTTACATCCGATGTTTAACTGTCTATTTATGACAATTACTGTATGCGTAAAGCAAGGAGTGCAATTCTCAGTGTGGGAACTTTCCTGTCTGATTATTGGGCATTACTCAAGCAGGCTTAACCTCCAAGACCTCCCCCTAACCATGATCCTCTGGCTTCATGCCAATATCTTTTCGATAGTTTCTCCTACTTTTCAAACTATTGAACACATGTTTAAACCAAGAACCAGCATCCCACTACAGTCAACACTCCCCCACTTCGTCCCTACCAATAATCACCCCAGGCCCTACCACCCCTGTTGTTTTAGCTTAGCTGTAGTTCCCTTATCCTCTTACGTCCCAATCCACATTTACTTCTGCAGACTTTGCACTGTTGTGCCGCAAGGCAGACGAGTGCTCTAAAAGGCCCCAGTTTCGGTTTTAAAATTTCAACAGTGCTAACAGTTTAACTAAAGTTAAAAAAAAAATGGACACCACTATCCTTAATTATTATTTGTTTTGAAATTGTAGGAGGTTTGAGGTGTTTGGGACCATTCTAGTTTTCACTAAAATAACCCGAAACCTCTCACAATTCTGATGAATATCCCTGCATAGTGAGTGTCTTGCATAATTAAGAAATCAATAAGCACTGCTTTCAAAGGTAAAGAACTGTATACATGTTTCAGCACTAAACTGCCTTATGGCAGTGCATTGAATTGTGTAGAGAGAATGAAGAAGAACAGGAAGAAGGTAAGAGGCAAACATGTGATTGTTGTTATTCCAAAGATGCTTTCCTCGTCAAGTGTATATGTAATTTCATTGATAATTTGTTATTATTTTTAAATATTTCATTGTTGTCGCGGTTTTTGGTTTGTATTTAGTTTTTTGTTGTACAACATTTGACAAAAAAACAGACCTGGATTTTCCTACAGTATGACTTTCCTCTGGTCTTAAGAGTGATATTTCAACCAATATGCCATAGCAGTGCACATTCAATAAACAAAAATATACCATCCTCTCATTATGTTCCCACAAATCTGTGGTCATCTGTATTATTATTGCAGAAAGCTTGGATAAGTTAATTCATATTTCTCAATCTGCAAGCATGCCTTTGCTGTGTACTGCCTGGCGTCTAACAGGACATACATTTGGCTACCATGGAAATGTGCATATTGATGCCAAAGATGTGAACCAATCACGGGTTTGTCTGCTTTATATCAGGATCATAGCAACATTCTAAATGGTTTAGCGTGTGCTTCATTTAGGATGAGGAATTACCAAAAGGGAGGATAGCTCTGTGAAAACGCGTGGTCTTGGAAGCAAGACCACGCTGAGCAAACACAGGTTTGAATCCTGGACCCGCGCATACAAACGCGTCATAAATAATCTTTCCTTCAACAATGAAACTAGTGCCTAGATACCTACGGGTTATGTGTGTTGCAAATAAATACAACAACAAAAAAATACAAAAAGTACAGCAAATTGCGATATTTCAAGCAATAGCCCTATTACTAGCTGCCCCATGGTGCCTCAGTATTTAGAATGTTGAATATGTGTGTGTCAGTGATGTCATCAATGGCATTTGTGATGTCATCTTTGATGGCCTGGGTGTTAGTCTTAGCAGTGCACGATGGTGGCGCGAGTTATGGTTGCTTACCACAACTGGCGAATTTCTAAGGTTTTCAGTTTTACCTGTAACCATAACGTCCTTGTAACAACGTTTTTCCATTGAATTTCATAGGTTTTTATTAGTCCAACTTAACCATAATGTGCCCTTAGCTAAGTTTTTTCATTGAAAATATATATATACATATATATATATATATATATATATATATATATATATATATCACACGGGCCGCGGTGGCGGGCGTGTAGTTATGGTTAAGTTGCTAAACTCATAGGAAAAGCACTTTTTAGGCAGCTTATAACTTCGCTCAACCTAGAGGAGTCCTCACCAAACTTTGAAAAAAAGTATATGGCTGGCTCTAAAATGTTTTGCCAAGTTGGGCGAGGTATCGTGCGGGGGGGGGCAGTTTTATAGGGGGTTCCCAAAAATGTTTTTTTCCATAGACTGAACGGAGAAAAACCTTGCACACGGCTACAGCCCAAACGGCTGGACGGATTTTTACCAAATTTGTAGCAGGAGCGGGGGCTTGGGTCAGAAAGCATGCTTTTGTGTGTTTGGTGGAAATCCGACCAGTAATTTCTTTGAAAAATATTGAAATGTACGTCCCAAAAAGTTAGTGATATCTGGATCCGCTACGTGCACCCATTTCCCTGTTAGCTCCGTGGACCGAAGTCTCATTGGGCTTCGGTACACTGTGCTGTCAGCGAACAGTGGGCGTGGCCAGTGGTTGACTGGTGGGAAGCGTGCTGTGCATGAAAGGTTTTGGGAAACGCTGCCATGGTGTATCGGAGGACAGTGTTGTGGTGTGTATTGCAAGGGTCTACGCTACTGTGTGCATGCCTGGGCCTTTTGTACATAGCAGTATGCATACTAAAATTAGTCATATCTGGCTCCGCTCCGCCGTCCTATTTCCCAGTTCGCAGCACGGTCAAATCTTTGATTGCACTGCAGTGTGCGGTGATGGGATGTGTGAAAAGTGTTCAATGCCGGCGGTATGTTGTATCAGAGGACAATCCGGTGGCAAGAGGATCTGAAAAATATAGTGTATGGCATCTGGTGATGGGAAGAAGGGAGGGAAAGGGTGAGGGAGTGAGAAGAGCTTCACGTGATATGTAACATTATACAAGAAGACAGTGGTCTGACAGCGCTGTCCGTGCATGCTCCACCAATGCACAGACACCTCAACAGTCCTTTATCTTGTGTAGTCAATGTAGGCAGCCTTAGTTATAGCATGCGAGCTACAGCGACAATGTCTTTTTGTAATGAGCGGTGGCAGGCACATTTACAGAAGGGGAGTGCATTCCACGACACATAAGGATGTAAACATAGAGTGTACTATGGTGTGCTGTGTGAGGTAGGTCCGTAGCCCCTTGCATGCATGGCTGCAGCCCTAGCACAGAAAATGATGTCCACTGGTTGAAATGGTATGTCCAGTGGTTGAAAGTAGCTGCCATATTGTTGCTTTTTTGTGCAATTTGGCTGCAGTGCATACAATGTTGTTGCATGTATGTGGTGATCGGTAGAACAACCAACAGTTGTCAGTGTATGGGTGGAGATAGTGCAGTGACCAGTTGTGCAGTGTGTCCACTGGGTGTATTAACAGAATAGTGTACATATGGAAGAGGTGCAAATGTTTCTTGTATGTGCTTGCATAGTTTCCATTGCATAGATTAATAAGTGTTGCTGTGCACTATGCACGTACTGGAGTGGTGGGAGCAGGCTGAATGTTGCGAAGATTGTCTTGTTTGGTTGGCATGCTTATAATGCTTTCTGATTGGAAGTGGGTAGCGCTGTCAAACATAGCGGTATGTTTCTGCCTTACGGTAAGTGGGACGTGTGTCCTTGCGTCCCTGCTTTATGGTGTGGCGGTTGGGTGGAAGTGCTGGTGCGTATGTTTCGTTTGTGATTTCTGGCACATGCGTACCTGTTCGCTTGCATGTCTCTGTTATGTTGTGGTGAGTGTGGCCTAGGCCTAGGCTGTTGGGTGCATTCATCACAGCCTCCACAATATAATGCAGCAATGCAGTTGTTACTGTGCATGCATTTGGAGTTAGTGAGTAGCACACAATGGTAGCGGAGGACATTGTGCACTTAGTGGAACAGCAGAAGTGAGCTGCTATGCGTATGTTACCATATGGTGTACATCATTGGCCCTGTTGAACAATAGGGATCCACATGTCACCATCTGCGTTTGCTATGGGTAGGCCCTTGTAAGACCCTTGCATGAGGAAGTGTTTTACCACATTGCAACATGAAAGGAAGTCATCAGCATCAGCAAGTTGCAATATGTACAATGTACACAGCCACTAACATACTGGTATGCACAGGCGACGCAATGTAATTGAGCGATCTATGTACAGATGTGGCCTGGGTGAAAGTTAGCAAGCGTATTTGCGTATGGGGCCTGCATTACACATGACATAAGAAGTAAAACATAGGTTGCACTAGGGTGTGCAGTGTGTGGTGAGGCCCAGCGGTCAGTGATGGTAGAGCAATGGCAGAAGGGGAGAACAATGGAGAACACATGAAACTTGCAAAGTACACTGCAGTACGGTGTTTTGCGTGTGCTAAGCCTGTAGGCCCATCCATGAATGGGTGGCCACCTTGCACTGGCAAAAAGTGCTGTGGGGTGAAGTAGGTTTTACAATGTTGCCTTCGATGTGTGGTTTGTGATCATTGCATAAAATGTTTCTTGTATGGTTGCGGGGATTGGTTGCATTCTTGCACTGTGTAGTAAATACCTGGACCTGATGGAGTGACGACTCCTCCAGTGTGTCCTGTGGGAGAAGTGCTCCAGTAATGGATGCTTAGAAGTGGCTAGGGGTGACCTGCATGTACCTGGCCACTTGTTCACCTGAATAGGTCTGTTATGTTGAGCTGGGTGTGGCCAAGGGCTACACTGTTGGGTGTATGGCAAAAGGTCTGTAGCCCGTAGGCCCGTCACCGAAGAGGCTAGGTCTGCTCAGTAGCACGCCACCATAACGCAGACATGCACTTTTAAGTATGCATGTCCCTGATGGTGGTGACGTTGAAAAAATTGTTCTGCAGGACCTTGTAGACGTGGTTGAACAGCACAAGTGAGCTGATATGTGTCCGGTACCATACAGTACCCATTATGCCACCACCTTGGACATTAGGGAGCCACATGGTGCTACTTGTGCTTGACATGAGTTGCCCTTTGCACCACCCATCATATGTTACGTTTCTGGATTGTGGTATGTGGGAAATATTCTCATCCTTGAGGCCATTATGTTGTGCTGGGTGTAGGCAAGGCCTACAGTATTGGGTACATGGCCAAGGGCCGTAGACCGTTGGTTATGCACCCAAGAGTCTATCCCTTGATGACAGCCAGCATACCATACTGCAGCCATGTAGAGTTGACTCTGTTTCTGTCCGAGGATGGTGACATTTGAATAATGGATGCAGAGAGCATTTTACACTTGGTGGAACAACACAATCGAAGTGAGGTGCTATACGTTCGCGAGCACATGGTGTACATAATTGCACGATTTGCACATTAGGCTGTAATTTGCCCACAGCTAGCGGTCGGGAGGTGTTTTATAAACAGAAGCATGTGTGCTTTCATGTGCAGTGCTGGGATGTTCAGCACCGACTATGACATAATTAAGGAGCAAGATTTGCAGTGGGCCCAAGGAAATTTAATTTTTTTGGCAAAGCTGTTTTGTTTGTCACTCTGCATGCAGCATTGCATACAATCCTGTAGAACTGTAAGAGAAGCGTTGACGTTCAGTTTGTATAAGTGTGAGGAGGAAAAGGGAACAGAAATGCATCGAGAGACATAAAAAACAAAAAAATGTGTAAGCAGTCATGTACATAACAAAAACAGGAATTTAAAAAAAAAAAAATGTTTCTTTTCTGAGACAGTACTACAGACCTCCATATCCTGTTTTACATGTACGCATCAACTGTATGTATTTCTTTGGAGTTAGTAACATGCAAGGTGTGCTGCGTGTGCCCAATATTTTGTGAGAAGTGTGCAGTAAGTGGGGTAGTGCGGAAAACAAAAAACAACTTTGCACTGTACACAGTAAGTGGCATGCATCCTACTGTTGTGCATGCATTGTGTGTATGATATCATATGATGTGCGATTGTATGCTACAGCATTCGTAATGCGCATACACATGTCTAGCAAAGCACAACAAGGCAAAGGAAGGCAAACAGAGGGGAGTCAGAGACAATGAACGTGCTAGGCCAGGTGTGATTTAGATTGCCCAAGTACATAAGTGTAGGGAGGGCAAGGTACAGTACATGGGAAGAAAAACAAATGACAATAAGTAAAAATACGGGCCAATTCTGCCAAGTGTACCGATAAGTGCACACACAAGATGGTGGATGCACTGTTATGTATACAGGAAACAGTCCTCAGTGCAGGGTTTGCTAGAAAGCCAGTGTAGGGATTCGCCTGGCAGGGGAAGTGACATGGGTCCAACATCACAGAGTCGTCAGGTAAGTAGTGCACATTAAGTGTACGTCATGCAGTTAGCCGGAGAGATGAGCAGAAACAGCAGGCGCAAAGAGAAAGACTTTGAGGTGCTTCCGGAACCAGCAATGGTTGCCCTCAAGTGCCAAGGAGGCAGGGAGCATGTTGCAGAGGGAGGCCCCAGGTGGAAAATCACATCTACCAACAACTGTTTTTTTGTAGAAGCACGTGGCCCTGGGGGATTTGGAGACCAATGAGGGAAGAGCTTGTGCACGCAGATATATGGGGAGTTAGATTTGAAGGTATTATGGTCCCAGGGGCCAAAAGGCCTTCTGCATAATGCAGAGTCTTCTCACTTTACTCCTCGCAGCCTCTGGAAGCTATTGACGACATTTCAGTGCAGGAGAGATACCATCCCAGGTTGCGCACTCCTCTTTTGGATGCGTTGCAGAGGTCGGGCAGTAGAAGGGGGAAGATTTATAAAGAGCCTGCTGTAATAGTGCAGCCTACCCAGAAGTACAGCTGTGCAGACAATGATCTTTTGGAAAGTTGCTTTCCCTGGGAACGATACGTTTCAATGCTGCTAGTGATGCTATTTTTGTACAATTTATGTATGAGGTGGGTTAGTGGAAAAAACATTTCGTAGCATTGTCATAAGCAAAGCAGGAGTCCCTGTGTCGATATTAAACTGTATGATATGTGTCAATGAGAACGTTGCAAGCACATATCACTAACGTGCCACTTCATGGTAGTGGATGGGAAAAAAAGCAGTATGCTTTTAAAGACCGTAATGGCCGCTCAGTGGCAGATACCGTGCGCAGAGGCACTTAGATCACAGTAATACACATACTGCAGAAACATTTCTCGTACCTTAAATTTGTGGTAGTGGATGAATGTGGATGCACAAATTTTGCAATCTATTACCGAAATTTGTACTGGGAGTGCTGGCAAGTGACAGTACAGTAGCAGGCTGATTTTCTATCGCTACCTATGAAGTGTTGTGCAGCACAGACAATGTTAGATGGTAACATCTTGGATGGCATTGGTGGAATCGTGTGTGCCCATTTACCCGTACCGAATGAGGTGGTGCTGGACAAAAGGTAGTGGAACGGAAAGAAGGACTGCTACTGCTTTCGTGGAGTGCGGCCCTCACGGTACTTTGGGAACTGCACGTGCCAACAATTACATTGTTGTCCAATGAACATGGGACTTTCGGGATTATCCAATCAGGTACTGTGGGTGTGGTTCACAGAAAGGGGCGTTCAAACTGCAGTATATTATTCTCTGCATAGTGAGGCTGGTTGACATGGCGAAACCCATTGTGTTGCCTATAGGTGATGCCTTTCTACGAGATTTGCACAAGTATGCCCTGGAAAGAAACGTTGATGGCAAATTTGGGTTGGAATTAGTGGTTGCATTGTGGAACGGTGTCTATGAGCGCAGTTTCACCGACATGGATGCACTTTGCAAAGACCTGGAAAGTTTCGGTTGAGGCGAGGTTATCGTCTTCCACTACGGCGGCATGCACACGGGTTAGATGTCTTGTTTAGGCTTGTTCCGTCGACTAAAGAGGTTGCTAAAGCTAGTTAAGAGGCTTTTTACCACTGCCAAGGTGCTCTTCACATCAATAACACTACAAAGAGTGTGGCCCACTGCTCATGGATGTTGTTCCGAGTCAGACACAGGAAGTTGTCTCATCAACAGAAGCATGTATACTTTTTTATCCGCTGCTGGGATGTTCTTCTGCAACAATTACCTCATTAGTTATGGAAATGCAGAAGGTTTCCAACCAGGTGGCATTTCTTTGTCGCCCATTAGTAATGCTGGTTTGTTTGCCCATCTACAAGAGGCAGTGAAGAGTTTACTGTACCAATGCCTGCAAAAGAAAACAGAAAATCAATCAAAAAATGAAAAGAAGGTGTTCCTCTAGAAGCATCTAAAATACAAAAAATAACAAAGCTCTTTTAAGAGCCACCCCTTGTAACAAACTTCCCCTACCCTGGTTGCATGTCATGCCCCCACGCTCGCACACAGCACAAAAGCCACACCCGGGGATTTTTAGGGTGACGGCCATGGAAATGGGACTATGGAGCCACAGGGTTTGCACAATAACATTTCTGGACGGGCTGTGTACGCAGAGGACTGTTGTACAGAACTGATACTGTTATATGAAGAGCTCTTCAATGTCATTGGTGGAAGCGTGTGGAACTTTTTAACAGTACGCAATGATGGCGTGCTGCAAAGAACAAACAGGAAATGGAAGAAGGAATGTTTCTGCTTCATTGGGACACGGCCCTCGCCGTCCTTGGGGAAACGCACATGCGCTTACTCCCCTTTGCCGCTAGCCAGCCATGCGATTGGGACAATAGGGAATATCGCAGCTGCGGTCGCATGTGTCACAGCAAGGTCTGTTCATAATTTTGTCCATTACTGTGCGTACTCAGCCGGAGTATCATGGTTGCTATTAGTTGCAGACACACTGTAGCACATCAGATTTGGTGCACCATTACTTACAGGGCAAACCTATGTGGCCTGCTACTTTCTTCAGCAAAGCTGCAAACTGATTGCCCAGCACCTCTGGGGTGTTCCCTTTTATAGGGTTGCTGTGGACAACTTTCACACGGAAAGCAGGCGTACATTATTGCAAACCAGACATACATATGCAACAGCACATTGTGGTGTGTCTGTAAGCATGTACTTTCTGAAAAACACTCTGTAGTTTGCTCAACCCTGCACTTTCCCACTGTTCGAGGGTCCGGCTCCTGTCCCCGAAATAAGGCCTCACACCCAGAGTGGGTACGGTTGCATGGTGACGTCGCCACTGTCCTCCTTTGGGATGGCTGTCTGCTGCACGTGTTTTGCACCGAATACGTTGTGTGCACGTGCATGGGTGTCCTATGCACACCGTTGCTTTTTCTCTACTGACTAAAAGTGTGCCACACGTTCGCAAACAATTTAGGGAGATGCTGGATATTTATAATGTACAGCAGGTGGGATGTTTATCTGCATAGCTAACTGTACGACGTGGGTGGGCGCCCCTACCTAATTAACGTTCCTTTGCATATGTTGCACAGTGGCGATGTCCGCAGGACACAGAGAAACACATACACATGTGTGCACTTGCACTACGCAAAAATGTCCGGGCGTACACGCGTTGCTTGGTGGTGGACAACATGCCGACGTGCAGAGCATGCTGGCGGTGTACGGATATCTCCATTGTCATTGCTGATAGGCTGGACAGCTGCAGTGTATGTAGGACACCTACCTTTTTCTTACTTGTCATTGCAACGAGGACTGTGTGCTGCTGAGTTAGAACCTCTTTTCAGGTACAAAAATAATAACCACTCAAACAGTCAGCAACATTCTCATTATTATCGTTTCTTTGTACACATGGATACACTCTATTTGGAAAGGAAGGGGTAGCAGAAGTACTTATTGTGGGAAATGGGGATTTGCACAATTTGGTTGTGAGGGAAGGAAGAGATTGATGTATTACCGTAACGTCTCACATGAAACAGTTTGTGAGGGAATGGCGGGCTTACACATGCAGGTGTGGCAGTGCTGTGTTATTTTGTCCAAATTATATCCTTCTATGCAACATTTAAAGTGGCACAATTGTTCACCAATTTCTCCAGTTTGACTTACCTGCTGTCCATTTCCCTATGCATAGAGTGTCTTTCCTTTCCTATGCCTGTATGCTGTTGTGGAAAGGTTGCCGCTTGTACTGCCTTCCTTTCCTCTCCAATATGTTATCTTACCGAAAAGAAAATGCGTTTGATGTACATGCAGCAATACATATTACATATTGTATGGTTCACAGCAATGTGCTTACCAATGGAGTTACTATAGAAAGTACTTCCGTCATGAGGGAAATTTTCTTCCTGCCACTGTAAGGTGCTTGCCATTACTGCATTACACCAAGACACGTTATGCTTCCGTACCATTGCATACTGCAGCACTGGTGCAATTATTTTACAATGTTTAGGGTCCTTACTACATTACACTGACATTCAGGTCTTTGCATTTTGCAATAGTTACTGTGGCAGTTTGTTTTTTGTTCCCCTTTACAGTAGCAGTGTGGTAAGATTGGTGAAGGCAGACGTCCCTTCTGTTGTAGATGCATTCAGTTATGGTGTTCTACCTATGCCTTTGTCCTGTTTGCTTCATAAGTGCACAATTTGCAAATGTACTCTATTTTCCAAGACAATATTTGCACATGATGCTGTTTGTCTATGTTATTTGCGTTTGGTGATTGGTACCACTATGTAAGAGAGCACCTGCCTTCCTCAGCCGGTTGGAGGCCACACGATCTCTGCCAACAGACGCATAGTCCGTGACTGCTGTCCGCATTAACATGGTGCCAGCAGTTGCACTATGTTGCACAGTCCTTCTTTACACACTTAGGGTATCCTGCTAAAAACCAATGAAATTCACTGACAAAAAACGTTGTTAAAGAGACGTTATTGTTAAGTTGCACTAGTAAAAACCTATTAAATTCAATAGAAAAATGTTGTTACAGGAACGTTATGGTTACAGGTAAAACCGAAAAACCTCAGAAATTTGCCAGTCATGGTAAGGTACGCAACCATAACTTGCGCTACCACTGTGCACTGCAAGGACTAACACCCATTACCTCAACAATGACATCACTAATGTCATCGATGACATCACTGATGCCATCACATGTCTGGCTCCCTTTGTTTTTGTTCACTGACATATGTAGGGCAGGTGGTTTTCTTCACTGACAGGCAAGAAGTTAACATTCAAAAGCTACTATATGTGTATACCTTTCACTTCTCATATGTCCTTACACTCTTTTCGTAAGGGGTCAGTCACATCATGTGATACATGTACATAAGGGCAGAAGCAGGCCTGAAACACAGCAAAAATGGCTGTGCATGACGATAATCAGTTAGGTAAACAACACGTTCTGGTAATACTGCTGCTTTTTTGCTTACTTTACTTTCCCGGTATATGGGCATATTTGATTGCTTTGTGGTCTCTTTATGGTTTGTGTGTAGTAGCACAAATATGTAGTAAGTGAGAGGGTATTTGCTACTTATTACATGTTTCACAGTACAGTAAACTCTGAAAATAAAGCATTCATCATTATACTATGTAACCTGGCAACATTTCAATATGGGACATCTGTGGTGCATGCTGCAGACAATGCCTACATTTCTGCACAAGGTGGTTGCTATACTGGAAAGAAGTCTGTAGTGCAATGGTGTTTGTAGCAATGGATTGTGTACTGAATTATGCATCTCATGATAGTTCTCCTAATGACCTCTGATAGTTTTGTGGCAACACTATAGAGACAATCCCTTGTGGAGGCTTGTTATTAAAACTAAAGGCGCATGTGATGGCATCAGTGATGTCATCAATGACATTAGTGATGTCAATTTTGAGGTCATGGGTGTTAGTCCTTGCAGTGCACAGTGGTAGCGCGAGTTATGGTTGCGTACCTTACCATGACTGGCGAATTTCTGAGGTTTTTCGTTTTTACCTGTAACCATAACGTCCCTCTAACAACATTTTTCCATTGAATTTTATAGGTTTTTACTAGTGTAACCTAACCATAACGTCCCTTTAACAATGTTTTTTGTCAGTGAATATATATGTATATATATATGTATTTTTAATGTGGGCTTTTACACTAGATTTTACCTGTTATTCTCTTTATTATTTCTGCAATGAATTTCTTATAAAAGCTTTTGCGATTTTTAACAGCTTTTCCTGCTGAATCCACTTGGGAAATGCAGCTGGGCTATCTACCGTTAACTTAATTCACTATCTTAATGCCATCCCAGTCCATTATTTCATTCCCTAATTTTGCAGTATTGATTTCCAATTTACTCTCATTAAGTGAGTCAATTACTTTCTCAAAGCTGTTTATAATGCTGGGTGCGCTCGGTGCGCTGTAGAGGCATATACTCTTTCCTTTCGTGCCGGTTTCGAACAGTGATAGCGGGTGAAGTTTCTAGATGGTGGGGAAACATTGCCTTACCAAATTGGACTGCATGAACTGACCCAGCAGACATTAAAGCCCAAGAGAATAGGGCAGGGTGGAGTCAGTCGGATCGCCCACCTAAGCACTCGGTAATTGCCCATTCCAGGGTGTCGGAAAAAACACGACTTCGGCGGCAGACGTGCTGGTTTTACCAGCACGGCTACAGGCACAGTCATAAGGAGGCCCAATGCCTTTAATCCATTTTAAACTTATCAGGGTACTAGAAAGATTGCCCACCTACTCTTCATTCATATTTTGCTACCCTAACCCCAATCCCTGCCACCAGCTTTCGCATACAGCTCCTATTTTCACTCTCTGATCCTGCCACTTTTAGACTCTCTCCCGCTTGCCCACTTCCAAATAGACACAGTGTGCAGCATGAATAGGAACATGGTGGATAAGGGCAGCTAACAAGGTACCGCCCTCATTTTCCTGGATGTTCTGGGTGTCATGAATCTTTTGGGTGAGAGACAGTTTTACCTGGGATAGGCAAAGAACGGTTCTGTGTTAAAATTGCGAAAATGAAACACAGAGGCTAAAAACACATTTTGGGCCGATATTGTGTTCTTTTTTAGATTCCGGGGCCAGACCACCCGCCCCCCACACGCTCCCCTACCTTTTTTATATCCTTAAACAACCCCCATCTATTTCTTTTTTTTAAAAGGTGCACAAATCTATCACACATTTGGCCTTAAAAATTCATTATTTTCAGCCTTAGTGATTTTACGTTCGCTTTTTTGGGCTAATACCCAATAAACATGAACACATTTCTTCTTGTTGGACAGGCTGCAAGTTACCGGAGTCCTGACCCTACCCCAAAAAGGTGATGTGCCCAGTTGGCTTTGCTCTTGCCCATCATGGAAAAGAACATCATTTGTCAGGCCCATGCCATGTGATTTCATCCAGAAATCTGCAGATGCTGACTACAGGATCCCAAGTGCTTGAGCGAAACATAGTCCCAGTGTGGGCGAGTGGAAGACCAGAACTAATAGAACTGTCCTACCAGTTCCAAGAGTGCTTCATTACTTTCTCCTTGCTCAAATTCACACTATGTGCATGGTCATTTCATGGGGGACAATGACGTTGGCAGGACAGTTTCATATTAACCAAAGCCAGTGTAATTGCCACATTCAATTGTCCCAGAAGCTTGTTCGTGTTTCGTCTTACATCACAGTCCTCACAACTTGTTAGGGCAAATTAAATAGCATGTAAATAGCGAGGGGGAGGCGAGAGCATAAGCCAGCAGCCCTCTGTCACTAAGGTTACACAAAACCCTCCAGCTAACAAAAATCATCCGATCTGTCTGAGACGCTCATCAAGCAACGCAGGGCCTGCAGCCGGGTTTGCTGCCCAGCAGATTTCTACCATGGAAATAGGCCTCTGAAACGCTACAGATGCTGCCTCAGATCTGGAGGAATGCCTATGAAGTCTCCTCAGAACTGGGATGCCATGGAAAGATCAATCCTCAGGAATGCAGGATCCAATCCCCCTGGCAGCAATGCCCTGGACTGCTTATTTCCAGTTGGAACACCACAGGAAGTAACAAAGGCCGGTCAGGTGGCACAGCGAGTAGAGCAGGTTCGAATCCCGGCCGGGCCAAACGCAGCCTTTCATCCTTCCGAGGTCGATAAATGAGCACCACACAGCGTGGGTAATAATAAGCAGCGCTCAGATACCCGAGGGTTCGTAGCGCTATATAAATGCAAAATTATTATTATTATTATTATTATTAAAGGGATTGTCTGAGCAGCAGAAAGTTCCTGACCTGTCTAAATAAAGCTTTAAAGTTCTAGATCCAGCTAGGTTATGCAAACCTTTATCTACTGAAGAATTGTGTGGCCTAGGTTGAGTCACAGGTAAACAATGTCCGCCTTCAAATCAAAATCTAGTAAAACTTATCAGATAAAAGAATCAAAAGTCATAATGACAACCACATCAGCTTGGAAGACCTCGTGTATTTTCTACCAGTATAGGGCATCCCCTCTCAAAGCATCCTTGTTCTTTATGCGCCCAGATACCCGAGGGTGTGGTGCGCTTTATAAATCAATAAAACAAACAAACAAACTAACATTCCTCGCTGAAGGGAGCTTCCTTGGAGAAGGCAACCCCTTAGCACGGCACAGTGTAATCAGCAAAAGTGAGAGATGGATCGCACGCTTGGCTGTCTGTCATCCTTCCGGTGCTTGATAACCTGCTGTGTGCTGCGGCACTGGACTGTATTGAAGTTCCCACACTGCACAATCTATATTGACGTATCCGGGAACTTTCAATCTTCACATTTGGAATACATCTATAAATATTGGACCGTTGAAGCTAACATTAGGGGCCCGATTCATGGAATATTTGCCCGGTGAAAAGTGCATAGTCATTGTTGCAGTTCAAAATGACTTTGCCCAGACTTTGCACGGCAAAAATACACTATGCACAGTCCATGAATCAGTTTTTGTGTCGGCAGTGCAAAGTCACTTTTCAGAAGTGCAAATTCACTTAGAACTGGGCAAATATTCCATGAATCAGGCCCTATATCCCTAAATCAGCCTAAGCTGCTGTGTTCTAAGACCCAGGAGGGTCCTCACTCACATGTTTCTTATTCGAGGGCGGGAGGGTCAAAGCTCTTTCATCCCCATTGTCTGAGATCCCCTGGTGTCCAATCAGATTGTGAAATATTAAACAGCACAGAGCAAATGGATAAACTGAATTGAACCTGTATACAGTGTTGCTGGTAGGAAAGACCATGTCAATGTCCAGGCTGGATCCCCAGGCTCTGGATTGTTGTGCTCATTTCATTAGGGCGTTGTGAGCTGTGGCATCCAATGTGGTTATGTTACAGAGGGCAGCACAGTTCTAGACTCCATATGTGCCCTCTCCTCTGGTTTCCATACAACGATAGAGAAGTGGTCACCCACCCCTCTGCCAGTCTATGGCAGAGCAAACCCTCGAGCCTTTCCAGGCCTGCAATCCCCATCGAGGGGAGGGTGCAATCAGTGGTGTGGTCACAGGTTTCAGGCAGTGGAACCCCAGACATGCTGCTTGGATTTGCACTAGGACACCCTTTTCCACCTTTTGAGCAGGACACACAAATAACTCAGCAAGGGGTAAACACCTCTACATGCTTCGGCAAGAGACGCGCCCCGTGCAAAACGAATGAGGGAGCGCTCGTCCGTAAGTGAGTGTTCACTGCCCGGGCATTCAACGCTACAAAGTTAAAGGCAAGAAGGAACTAGGTAACAATGTGACAGCCAGGTCACGTCGCCCTTAATCCCTCATTCAAGGGCCTGAGGGACAACTCTTGGCTTTTAGGATCCACTAATAATACAGCAATAAACTCTGAGGTGGAGGAATTTGCCACATGATATCGGCCTGGAGACCAATGCAAGGTCTTTAACGAAGACCCCATGACCATAACAGGTGCGTAATATCCCTACTCTGCCCCACTGAGGGGTTTATAGCAATTAGTACCCCGGGACAGGCTTTGTGAGGCCTTCCGGGGTACTAATCTGTTGCAGATTGCCAGCAACAGCTTTGGGGTGTGACTCAGTTTTGGAAAAATACTATTTTATTTTGACCACATATCGAGTACACACCATTTTCCCTGGGTGAGTTGATATTAGATGTCTTGTTCTTTTGTGCTGTGATTGACTTTATCATTGCACTTTCCCTGTGCACTGCCTACAGCGGCATGTGTTGCATCTCACACTTTTTGCAGTTTTGACTGCCCTTGCTTGCCTTGGTACTTCTTATTTGCATCTGTGTGATGTGGGATATTGACATGTGCACATGTGTGCATGACCTATGCGATTTGCCCTTCCATTTCGTCACATGACCTGGCTGCAAGTCTAGTCTAGAACAGCACATCTTAATGTGTATCTAGATTTGGGTCTGAGGGACAGGTAGGTGTTTCAATATCCTCTTGCTCAACGTGTCTATTAGTCTCTTTTTTAGGCAGTGGTGGCTGGTGTTTTTTTTTAATTGGAGGGGCATAAATATTTCCCACAAATGTGTGAGAGCCACTAAGGACACTGAGGGAGCCCAAACCATTCAAGGGAGGGTCGGCGAGGAGGGGGAAGAGAGGTTCTCCACCGAGAACATTTTTTAGAATAATGGGTTAACATGGGGCATTAGGCGGCACACTTCCTGTGAAAATATGGGTAAAAAGCCAGATAGCTTGCAATCAGTTTTTTAGGGTACCTCATGAAAAAATCTAATAGATGGAAGTGACCAAAGGGCCACTCAAGCATCTCACAATGCATTGTCATGGTGCCTTCCCCCAGAATATATGCCTGTATAAAAAACATTTTCAAGCTGGCTGTGCCCATACATGTTCATGCAGGCTGCACCAGTATATGCCAGTATTCGCAAGTAACAACCTACTCTTGGTTTCTTTGTGCATGATGCCAATATCCACTCATAAGAGCAAACTCGTGTTGGCTTTGCCATTAAAAATTCAATGGTAAAATAAAATGAAAGTCTAATCTGGCTGCATCAATGTAGACTTGTCTAGGCACAGAATAACACTTACTATGCTTGCTTTACCACTGATGTCCAATAAAAAATGCCATGCCACAGTAATAAATCATTTCTAGACTGGCTGCACCAAAATATGCCAGTTTAGCCCCAAAATAGCATGTATCATGTTTGCTTTATCATAGATGGTCATAAAAACATACAAAGCCACAGTAAGAATTATAGCTTGACTGGCTGCAGAACAATATGCCAGTCTACACACGTAATAACACTTATCAAGCTTCCTTTTTCAAAGATGTTCAAAAACAAATGCCTTACCACAGCAAGAAAACATGTTATTGCTGACTGTGTGCACTGCAGGCAGCCACCGAGAACAAGTTTTTTTACCTTGCTATTGCCCTGCACCAATGCCCCCTCCAAGCCCCAGCCTTTCCTCGCACATACAGTCACATACAATTCGCAGAAGCAGTCATGCACCCACACAGCTTCTCTTACTCATTAACACAGCACCCACCAGAACACGTACTCAGAAATGGTCTGTTTGACTCACGTGCACGCTCCATTTGAAAAGCAGAATCTCTCTCTCACACACACACACGCGCGCACACACACTCACCCAAACACATTCACGCAAACACATTCATGCACAACATTTGCCTTTTTCATTTTGACTCAGCTTTAGCCAAGGCATCCTTCCTCTTCCCAGACTTTCATCCCATTGGAGGAAGAGGTTCAGGACACGCCCTTCACCCCTCCTCCTGCCTATTTTGGTCAGGCAGAGAGCATTGCCAGCATTCATAACCCGCCCTTGAAATAGACAAGCAGGGGGAAGGATGAGGCCGGATGTGACACTGCCACTATAGCATCCTAAATATCATGGCATCGCCCATGATCTCCCCAATGCCTTTCACAGATCTGTACAACAGTGAAGACATGGGGGATTTATTTGCCAGCCCTCCTCATGTAAAGAATTCAATGTTGAAATGTTTCAGATTCTTTGCAAATGCAATTACTACCTTTGCATTATTATGGTGCAAGTTAGAATCACTTACTCCATAATGTGAATTCATTTTTGTTTTGTTTTTCGCCCTGGGTATCTTCAGTGGACCCGGAGGGTACTGAAAAGTAAAGGGGGTGGATCAACTGCCCTAGTGCCCTCTATTGGGGAGCCCCACTGGTCCTAAGTCACTCTTAATGTGGCTGTTGCAAAGTTGCCAATTGGCCTTTCTCTACAGTGGGGGTGCCTTTCCTCAGTCCTTGTTTTTCAACCAATGGATCTTTAAACGTAATTGGAGAAGCTACTCAAAGTCTGGTGGGACAAGGGTTAGCCCGGAGATTTTGCCATTGGCACACCTCACTCAACCACAGGTCTGAGTGGCAGACCACAGCCTCTCAGCCCCATAAACATTTATTTAAATCCCCAGCCCATGCCAGTTTTACAAGCCCGGGCACATTCTAGCCAAGTTCCAATTTGCTTGCATACTGTGCAATCCGTAAAGAAGACTGGACCACGCACTTGCACTTGCACAAAGCACTTGCACTTGCGTTCACTCCCGTCAGGTAATTGACACCTTTTCTCGCCTGAACAGAACATGGCCCTCATGTGGTTGACTGCAGAGAGATTCTCAGCTTGCTCTGTCTGAATACATACATTGGAGGGCAAGTGGGGTGGAACTAGAGTTTGCACACTTAGTGCTGCTATAAATACCTCCCCTCCTGTGCCCTTCTCACAGATCTGTGAATGGCTGGAAATTGGCATAGGAGCAGGTGCCGCATGACATGACACCGTGCAGTCTCTGCCACTTGACCCGTGACACTGGGGCATCTCCCCCACACTCAGACAGGGTTTGTCTGGGGCATACAATTGTCTCGGTCACCAATGAAAATGCGGCCCACAGTTGCAAATGGCAATTCCTTCCTTTTGTGACAGACTGATTGAATAGTACAAATGGAGGAGTTTTTTGATAAAATGTGCTGCAAATTGGGCAATTTAACGAATATTTATTCAGGAACAATGGTCGAAACTACTAGCCGCATAGTGAAGTAAATCATCAAACTGGCTCACAATGGCTCAAAAAGTTGCCCACTTTGACCAAAAAACTGCCCCACGCTGGCATTTTGCATTTTTGGTTCGGGCATTGCCCTTTTGCCCTATAGGGTAGTCCGAGTCTGCACTCAGAGAAGTGGCACCATTACATTACATCCCATTAAGCCCCAGCACCTTTTACTGGTCACCACACCAGTGGCCTTGAGTCCTTTCCTCTAGTGATTTAGGTGGATCTCCCAACTACCGTCCCAGGCAGGAAGCTGTTGGAATCACGCCTATAAAAAGTATTGAAGAGGTTTGCGTCTCTAGCACACAAACAAACAGAATGTTTGCAACCTCCGTGATGAGCTGCTTATCCTCTGCTGGTACTGGACAGTGAAAGCGAGGACAAATGGTATTACACTCAAGACGCTTTCCTTGTTTTCTTACAAATGGCATTCGATGCACGAAGAGAATGCTGTGCCATCTCCCCCAAGAATAAGCCCTGTACCTTGCCAAAAGGCAGATCACTGCACATAACCCTCCGTGCCATTCTGCTGCCAGCCGAAGCGCGGAGAGCGCAGTTTACATCTGCGCGCTTGGCCTCAAATGGGTATTGTGAGAGGAAATTGTCTGAATTTTAAGCATTTTGACCTCTTCCAATGTGCCATACAAAGGCTCTGAGCTGTCTTTACGTGCATGTGTGCTTCAGTAGCTGCGGTGGTGGCCTCACGCACCCCCCACGCTTACCGACCCATTGAAACCAGCGCTGAATTGCACTGAAGCGGTTTGCTTTTGCTGCCCCACCCTTCACCTGTGTGGATCATTGATGCATGAATGAACAAAGTGAGGAGCTTTTTTGAAGGGAAATCTCTGAAAATATATTGAGTGTCTTCTGAAAGAGGGGTGGTCGGCTGCAGTGTGTACGGCCTTTGGAAATGTGTGACATAGCTGTCATGCACAGCTTGTAAACTGCCTGTCTCTTTTCGGGCTGGGTGGGGGTTATTTGGAGGGCTATCTAGTCCCAGTGAGAAAGAATATGTTTGTAGCATAACTGCTTAGAGGTTCAAAGTGAGCCGTCCAGTTCACAAAAAAACCGGAGAAAAAAAATTAAAATTGGAAACAATTTTCTAGCATTTTTATCTAAAGGTGAACTTCAATAGGTAATACTCTCTAGGAAGGGCTGTTCTACTATACAGGCAATGTGGGTCGTTGATTGCTAGCAGCGGATGCATTAAGGTTGATTGTGTCGATCTCCACATCTGTGGTCAAAACTAGAAAGATGGGGCATTGCAAATAACCTGCTGCATTTCATCAAGGCCCTCTATACCGACACAACTGTTATGGTCCGCCTCTCGCAAGATGGGGATATTTCCTGCCCCATTGTCTACCAATAGGGTCTAAAGCAGACGTGCGTTCTTGCGCCCTTGTTAGTCAACCTCTATCTGGCAGACTTGGGGTTGAAATTAAGTACGCTTCTGACTTTTCCATCACGCATTGGATCGGTGGTGGTAGCGTGGATTACTTGTAAGAATGACATGGTTTTGCTGGACCGCAACCCTCTTGAGCTACAAAGAGCCATTAACAACCTTGCACAGTTTGCGGACGAGAACCCCTTGAATATCAACTATACAAAGACCAAGATCATGAACATACGGAGTAAAAGCTGACACATTATTAGGTTTAGCTGGAACATTAAGGAAACAAAATGGGAGCAGGTTAAAACCTATGTCTTCCTTGGGCTACCATTTTACAGTGCTCCTACATTCTCACACTACTCTGCCTATGATAAAGCTAAGGCTATGCAACAATCTCTTGTATTGAGGGGATTTATCAAGAGAGTGGGTGGAAACTCAGTAGATGGGTTGCTGGAAGTTAATACCAAAGCAATTGTACCATGTGGTTTAGAAACCTTTCCTGACAAACTTCAACTGGCTCAGAACAATGCCTTAAGGGCCGCAACAAGCATCTCACGCAGGGATCACATCTCCGGGGTCAGGGAGCAGGTGCACTGGCTCCCAGTCAAGGAAAGGATTGTATTCAAAACCCTCGCCTTGACACATAATTGTTTCCACAGCCTGGCTCCCTGTTACCTAGCACAAAGGATCACCAAACACGCGTCATCTAAACCCTCTAGAATGGCCTATTCCAATCGTATCACTGTTCCTCCACCACGCAGAGTGTGTGCAGGTGGCACCAGCTTCCCAACTATGGCTGCGATCTTCTGGAACACCCTCCCAGCCTAGATCAGGATGATCAAATCTCATGCAGCATTCCGGAAGGCCATCAAAACGAGGCTCTTTGTTTGAATGGGCTTCACCTCCTGCCATATGCATCTCTGTGTCTGCTTCCGTGTAACGTTCATCCACTGTAATATGTAATGAAACAATTGAGTATGTAACAAAACAATCTGTACTAATAGCGCCTCGATGCCTGTGGGCTGTAGTGCGCTCTATAAATTCAAAAAATAGAAATAAAATAAATCACATGGGTTGGCGAGACAAAATAGAAGGAAAAATACTTAGGTCACTTTTGAGCTCACCCACGACTGTTCCTGTGGCTGCTCTGATTTGTGAACTAGGCACTACCTCCTTATACACTATTAGGAAACTATCTTGTAGCAAGTTATTTTAAAATATAAACCAAACAAGTTCCTTAACGAATATACCTGATGTATTTTCTATGTCTAATAGACATGTATATTACCAAACGGGTAATAAAGCTCATCTTGAATTTGCAGATTCTGTACAAGAGCATTTGGAGAATATTGGACTGCCTCTGATAGAGGCAGCTGATATTGGCTTTTACTTACATAAACTCAAGCTTAAGTCACACAAATGGGACCGTGTGAGATCCATTGGCATATTAGAGATCAAACGGCGGTATGAGGAGTATGGTAAACAATGCTTCTAATAGCATAAGCTGTGCAGTTACCTGATTAAGGCATGTTCTTACACATTAAGACTCCTTATCATGTACCTGAGATTCAATATTTTGACGGTTTTAGAACACACTGGTGCATGGCAGAACATTCCACATGAAAAAAGATTATGCTGTTCGTGTGCCAATTCTAAAGAACTAGTAGGCACATTTTGACGGCATGTGATAAGTCAGCTGACCTTTATTCGAAGGGCTACGAGCGTTTTTGTACATGGCCTTGCAGTTTTGTAACAGATGCGTTTTGGTCAATGAATGTGGCGGTAGAGTTGCTTGTGATTACTGCAGCTGCAATGCATATTTGGGAGTGTACCCAAAACAAGCTATCAACAGACACCCCTAAAATGCAAACAAGTGACAGGGTTAATTGTACAGAATAAGCATGGAGGTAGAATCGAGTCACCCATGGGCCTTAGCATATTAACTTGAACTGTAGCTTTCATTTTGAATAATGCCTTTTCTGATTTACTTTTACTATCTGTCTGCTTTTAGGAGGTGCTAATTGCAGGCAGATTCCATAGGAATCTGTGGGGGTCTTGTCCTGCTGTGTCTGTGCTGTGTCTTTGTTGTCATGAGTGTTTGAGGTAGGCTGGTGGAAGGTTGTGTCCCCAGTGAACCCCTGCTTCAAGTCTGAGATTGCCAGGGTGGTGGGCACAGGTGGGTGTCTGCTTATGGTCTCTCATGTGACTCTCCTATTTGTACATGAGGACTTACCTGCATAAATGGACTCACCTCAGACCAACTATCTCGGCCATTCTTCTTCCTGGAAATTATCTGGCACAGACTAGAACATAACTTGCGAAAAGAGTCTGCTTCCCTTCGTGTTCTGCAAAATCAGGATCCTGCAGCGGTGAGCTGGATGGAGCAGCCAGCTTCAGGAGACCACCCCTGCCCAGCAACGACCAGCCCACCACCCAGTGCACTGTTGGTCCACCCAAAGCATCATTGATCCATAGTTTGCTGTGCCCTCTACTCTTAAGCAGAGCCTTTTGTGGGATGTATTGACCAACTACTGCCCTGCCCTGCGGCATCCCTGTGTCCTGGTGGTGCAAGAATTATCAAAATGGCCGCAAAACCCCTGGGCGCACCAAAACCAATGGAAATTGTGCTTTGAAACACGAAAAGATGGCTGCCAAATTTACCTTGCCTATTGTCAGTGGTGGAATGGAGACTTCACTGCTGAAACATGTAATTGGGCTGCCCAACCAGTAAAGATGGAGCACAGATGAAAGGCAGTGCTTTACTGAAAGAAACCAAGAAATTGTTCTTAAATCCCTTTTTCTTGGTTGCTGAAACTACAGAATGCCGGTCCAAAACACCATAAAACATTCAATATCCTTGCTGGGTGTTACCCGTCACTTCATTTAAGAAATCATTATGAACATACAATGTCATGAAAAGCGGAATCGGTCATCAAAATATCCACAGCAAAAAGGTGCCTGCCTGTGAAATCTGTCAAAATATGGGTGCAGGACCAGCGGCCGCCTGTATGACAGCTGTCAGTAGTTTACATCAGAAGTTTAAACTTGTGCAATTGAAATCAAATGTCTGGAAACTAAGTGACCAGTGACTAAGAGGAACCTAGGTTGTAACTATTTAATTTCCATGGTTTACAAGCTGGAGTAAGAGTTCTAGCTGCTTGTTTGAAAATTGCAAGTTTTGTTTTATACCATGAAAAATGTAATAAAATGACATTGGGCCTCATTACACGGTAGGCGGTGGACCAAGGTGCTATTAGCACCTTGGTCCATGCAGGTAAATTACCGGCACCGCATTGGAGTAAAGGGGAATTACCGCCCTATTCCAAGGTTGGCGGGGCGGTAATTCCCCCTTCCTCCATTGCCCTTCCCCATTCCCATTTTTGCCCCATAGGGCATAATGGGAATGGGAATGGGGAAGGTGCTAATTACGGTACCGCAAATTGCGCTACCGTAATTAGCACCCTGGTCCCTTTGCGGGTCCCTACTTTAACGGCTGGTCTACACCAGCCGTTAATGTCGAGTCCCGCAAAGGGACCTCGTAGTAAGGCGGTAAGGGTTAACGGTCACCGGTACCATTACCAGTGACCGTTAACTCTTACCGCCTTCCGTGTAATGAGGCCCATTGTATTTAAGCTGAACTCAAAGCCACCAAACTACTTCCCCAGCTTCCCCAACAAAAGGCATCTCCCTTCTGCTTCCCACCAAGGCCAGGAAATCACACCTTTGTGAGAATTAGATCAGGGGAGGAGATCTGGGGCTGCAGCAGGATGGGGACAATGGACTGTCTCTGACTGAAAGGATATGCAGATTGTGAAGTGTCAAACATGGCCTCTCCCAGAAGGAAGGGGGTGGACTGCTTCAAACCTGCCAGGAGGAAAAGGAGGCAGGGACAGACAATCATTTGTGGATTCACAAGCACAGAAAGCATATTTTTTTTTAAAGACTGGTAAATGTCTGTGCAAATTTGTAAAAATGATAGAATCAACAGCATTGTTAATGTGATTTTTGGGTGCACAATTTAAGAGATGCCAGAACTCTGTGCAATGTTCTGGGAAGGCACAGTGAAAAATCTGTTTTTGCAGCAAATATATTTAGGTCAGAAGCATGAAACTTTACACGCGTATGCCCATATACAATGCGCACATGTGTAAAACATTTTGGATGAACTAGATATTGTGTCCCAGACAAAAAGTGCGAAATTCTGCCAAATCCAGACCCAAGATCCTATATAGACAGGGCTTGGAAGAGTATTTGCTCCACAAAATATGTGATCAATGTATGTTAATTTTATAAACACTGCACACATGTAAATGTGTATTGTACCCTAAAGTAGATTTTATGTTCAAAAGGCAAGGGGAGGATGTTCTGAATCATAAAACCACATCATCATGGTGACACCCTGTTTTCTCTTCCAATCAAGGGAGAAAGTAGATTCTAGCCTATAGCCAACCAAAGGGGCGCACTTAGGATAATTCAGCATACACACCCCTTTATCAAATGCATAAATAGAGAAAGCTGAAGACTTAGAAGGACACAGATCCACCCACCATCCCGATTTTGGCGAAGCACCCTGAAGGAGATCCATCCATACTCCTTGTTTGAGACTCCAGAAACTTTGCAAGCAGAAAGGCTCCTTGCATAGCTGAACCAATTTCAGCTGGGCCTTAACTTCCAGGACCCATCCCACAAACTTAAAGGGGAAACCAAAGAAACAGTCAGGCAGTGCTGTACTGCTTGCCTGCCAAAGAATTATCGTCAGA
Source organism: Ambystoma mexicanum (assembly GCF_040938575.1). Classification (NCBI taxonomy): domain Eukaryota; kingdom Metazoa; phylum Chordata; class Amphibia; order Caudata; family Ambystomatidae; genus Ambystoma; species Ambystoma mexicanum. Next base: position 866,670,926 of record NC_090939.1, on the reverse strand, counting down.
ATCAGAAGAGCATATTAAACCCAATCTTGTGCCATGCTGTGCTGTGACCAGAGAGCCATTGCAGATCTAGTCCAGTCGTGCCGTGCCCAGCAGAATCCTAGAATCCATGACCTGAATCCCTGACGGTTCTGTTCAAACCTATATAGTGAGTATCCAGAGTATAGAACTGTGTCACTCTCATATATACTGTCCATAGTAATCCCTATCTAAATCCATCCTATCTTATCTTTAGAAACCTGCATTGTTAGAAATCTTTTGAATTGCCGGAAATTTCCATCTCATTCTATATTCTTTCTGTATTAATATTTTTAAAATGATCTTTGCGCTGATATATTACATCTGAAGAAGGCAAGCGTCTCGGCTGGCAGTCGCCTTGATCAAGTGGCTGAGTTTCCGTGTAGCAATTGCTTCTTCATAGTCTCCAGTAGTGTAAAGAAACCCTGTTTGTCTTTTAAAAGCGCATCCTTGTTTTCCAATTTGCCTCTGTCTGAAAAAACGACCTCCACGAAAACGTCCATAACTTCTATAAATTGTATGCTAGAAACGAAATTTAAGTGTCTGCTTGTAGCCAACATGCTAAGCTTTCCAGCGAACCCAACACCGCATCCCAAATCCTTATAGTTCAGCCGCAGACACGATTACCGCACACGGAAAAGTTAGCCGTGAATTTTCGTTTTGGCAAAATCTATAACGTGTAAAATAGCTTTCAATTGCACCCGACCTCCAAATTAAGTTTTCCCATTGCTTATTATTCTCAAATCATTGTTAGTGTTTGTCTACAACAGTGGTAGAAGTGGGTGGGAGCAGTCGGGAGCGGTGCTCCTATACTTATTTTAATTAAGTTTTACCGTTCCTATACTTTTATTTTAAAAAGAAACCACTCCGGACGGTTTCGTTTTAAAATAAAAGTGTAGGAAGAAGTTGAAACTTGCACTTTCAGTGCACTGCACAGGACGTTTCCTTAAAGAGCAGGCACATGTTTTTGGGGGTTTTATTGTGCATGGGAGGGGGCGCGGCGATGGGGCCTTTGGGGAGCGGTGCAGGCCAGTAGGGAACATAGTTCCACTACTTCTTTTTGTACACTTCGACCACTGGTCTACAACCATACAAAGCCGCTCCCATTAGAATTTAAACAATTTCAGTGATTTAGCCCAAATTTAGTGTTTTACCCATTCCATTCAAAGACAACTTTAAAACCATTTTTGACAGTTTTCCAATCATTCCTGTTTCTCTCTTGTGTTTGCTAGGGGGGCGGGGGGATTGGGATTGATATATTTGCTTGAACTCTGCATTCCTGAAACCTGTTCTCTCTTCTCCTATCTCTCCACATTGCATATTGGGGGGTTGAGGGGTGTGCAGGGGGAAAGAGTAACCACATTGCTATTTTGATTTGAACACCCACCCACAAAATTATTATTTCTGTGCTGCATTATTTTTGATCATCCTTACTACTTGTGATTAAAGAGATTGCTTAGTGTGACATCACCCCATTGGTGATCATTGTATTCCCATTAAAAATAGTGTGATTATATCGTGAATATATAAATAAATATTTTAACTTTGCAAACCAGCCCGATTACTGGTTTAGTGTGACCGGGGGGGGTTCAAAGAGAGGGCCGTGATATAAGTGGTACATCGTTCAGAATAAAATAACTTTTAGACACAAATAAATAAATAAGGATTTCAGTTGTGCATTACACGCTAGACATTGACTTAGGTGAAGTGCCGGATTGAAATCACTTACACTGTGTCGTACAGCGCCTTTGAGGTTGCAGAGGCCAATCTACCCTATACAGCGGCAGGCTGCACCCGAGTTCCCACCCCAAGTGGAGCCCTCGCATTCAGGGGCACCTCCTCCTTGGGCATACAAGCCTCCATAAGGGCCACAAGAGGATAGAGGAGCAACTAGCAATCAGTGCTTAATTTGTGGGGGTGTTTGCCAGGGCTCAGCCCAGACACTTATTTCTGAGCCCCAGCACTTATTGTCTCGGACTCAGTTTGATTGTTATGTGTTTTTTGGCCACTTTATTTAAACTGTCAGTCATTCGTAGTCACGCAACAATCAACAAGAGTGCACTGTCCATGGTGCCTGCACCCTGGGCTGATTCATTGCTATTTCTGAATCGGATAACACATATGGGCAGGGCAGAGCTAGCTGTCCATTTTCATGGATAACAATGAATTAGACAGTGGCAATATAGGGTGCTCTTGCTGACCACTCCCACACACTGCTCCAGTCAGCCTACATGACATTTGTGCAGCTACACTATTTTAACCACCCACAGCACTACCGCAGCAGTGTGGGATGATATCATGACAGTCACCATCCAGCAACACCAACACAAGGGCAAGGTCAGGGACAAGCTTAAGGCCACTTCCAAAGATGAGCGCCTGCCATGAGTGCCAACATATACAAGAAGATCTTGCTGCCGTGTTTCACACGCAAATTCGTCGCATGAGTATTGATTTCTCCTGCATTTTTTCCTCAACTTACTATAAGAGGAAACAATGTTTGCTCATCTCTCTGTGGATAGATGATGAGCAGTTTCCACCCGCCAACTATAGTATCAGAGCAAAATGTTAAAGATGATGATGTGTTTAAAGAAACTGTTGATCCTATTTCAAGACACAAGGAGTATGTTATGTTATTTTATGTTGATTGGTATCTATAAATTGCACATCTGCCATGGGTAGTGCATCCATCACCCCAATGAGCTGCTGGAAGTTCCATTAACTCCAAATATGCTGACACTGTGATGAGCAGCTTTGGACGGTGGCAACAGTGAGCAGGGAGCCCTGGAACTTATTTATTTTACAAATTAAGCACTGCCAGTCAGCAAGCAACAGCGAAGAGAGCAGCAACATTGCACAGGAAGGGAAGATGGCTCAGACACACGCATAGAGGGAAGGGGGAAAAGTGAGAACTCGGCACACGCAGCAACTACCCCACTGCTACATATGAATGAACGATATGAACCAACTGTTGTCATGAACACAACCATAAACTATTTTTTTTCTTTTGTGGAAGGGTGTTTGCACTGAGCATCCCCAATGCTCCAATATGTTTTACAGCTAAACTAAGTAAACTCTACCCAGCGAAGACTGCCTCTCTTGTGCTCCTCATACGTAGAAGTGAACGAGGTGAAACATACGACATGCTGCAACCACTCCAGGGCCACACATGGACAACACCAATAAAAATGCAAAAACAGGGTGGGACAACGAGCACCCACCCGAGATACAGTCACCCACCCTAAATATTCAAAATCCAATAACATTCTAGTGCTACTCAAAGCTACTCAAATAGAGAGACGCTCAGGATAACGGAAACGCCACACGTGCAGCTACTAATCGGGCCCCGCACATGGGCAAGAAATCAGCACATGAAGTACCCAGCCAGAACTGGGGTGTGACATGATGCATGCATGCCAAGCAAACAAACTGTAATAAACAATGTAGGCAGTGTCAAATGAAATAGGCATTACTTGGCAAAGCCCCCCCCTGTCTCAGTGGACACATGCTGAGGCGAAAATAACGGCTGTACAAACTAATAATATCACTTGAACAAAGAAAACTATTCACATATATTACACCCTTTTCATCTTCCTCTTCTTCCTAACGGGGCCCCCACTATCTACAATGCTCTCTTCCCAAGTACTCACCTTCCAGAACCCTCTGCTTCTGCTCGGCCTCCTCCAACTATCTGCGGGTGAGCCGCTTTTTGCCAAAAAGAGATTTGGGGGTAGATCCTTATCTGCTGCAGGTGCCTCCCTCTGGAACAGCCTACCTGCCTCTCTCAGTCTTGAGCCGGACCTCCTTAAGTTCCAGAAACTCCTCAAGACATTTGTCTTCTCCTCCTCTTTCTCTCTCCCTCTCCCTTGCTAACCTCCTTTCTCTTCTCTCCTGCTGCCCACCTTGTTCTCATCCCCAACCTGTTCAGTCAGCTGACTGGTTGCCTGGTGCACCTCCAGATCCTCACAGGTTCCCAGGCTCCCCCGACAGTCCTGCACTTGCATCCGGGCCTCTGCACTCTGCCTGCATTACTGCACTTGGAATATGTTCCATGATAATGGCACTCACTCCGCACTTAACCCTGGCCACTGCTGGACCGGGCACAATTGTCCACCTCCTTTGCACTTCTGTTTGCTCACTTGCACGACCTTGAATTTACTAAGCTTAGCATGTTATCTGTCCTGTCTTCCTCTTTCTCCCCTCCTCAGCTTTGCTGTACCTGTACGCTGAAGCGCATTGAAGAACAACCTATAATCTTGTATGCTCCTCTCCTCCCCAAGCCCCCCGATGTTCCCCACATTCTTTGTCTCACATTTATTCTAGCAGAAATACCCTGACCTAGTATGCTTGGTAATGCTGTTGGATCATTTGGAATTTTGAAGGCCTAAGAATGACGACAACATCCTCTTGTTCCCTTCCAACCTTGAAGCACTTTGAAGCACTTCGCTTGTGTATAAGCACTTTACAAATAAACAATTACAATTACCTTGCCTTGTGTGTGGTTGTTCCTTTCATGATGGGCGGTGATGTGAGTGTATGATTGACAGAGTGCGAGAGTGTGAAAAGCATTCCCTGTGTTGATATCCATGGGTCTCTCGTTGAGTAATGATTGGACCCCCACAGCAACCTTTGCTTTCTGTCCCTTTAGGGGGGAGGTGTGGGATCTGGTCCTGCTATGACTGCCCTGTGCCTGTGATGTCATGAGTGTATGAGTAAGATGGTGGAATGCTGTGTCCCCTGAGTTTCCCCACTGTTAGGTGGAAATTACCTGAGTGGTGGGCACCAGTGGGTTTCCCCTTATGGTCTCCTCTGTGACTCTCTACTTTGTACCTGCAGATTTACCTGACTAAATGGACTTACCTTGAAGCCACTGGTTCTGCCATCCTTCTTCCTGTAACTTATCTGGTACAGATCATAACAGAATTAAGTTGAATGCTGGCATGAAAATCTTCCATGTTATGGAAGTTGAAGTACAAAATATGGTTTAGCCACTTTTGGTTTAGCCACTCACAGAGGAGACAAATAATGTATTTTCTGGATTTACAATTAATTTGAAAATGAACAGGGTTGTGCACATGTGTTTTTAAAAAAATACTTAAGAAGTTCATTGTTAAGATATCATAGTTTCCATCCGCGAGTTCAGCAAGAGAATTTACCTAATGGCCAATTTTTCAAATACAGGAGACACTGTAGCTCCTGAGAAGATGTCACCATTGTATCTTCTGTAGCAACCCATCTGTTTGGTAAATGGATAGCTACAATGGCAAACATGTGACTGTTCAAATGTGTTAATATATATGGTTGTCAGACTTGGACAAACATTGCTCCCATCAAAGTACCAGATTGAAAATAGAAACAATTCAATAATATTGTGAGTGGTTACCGTCTAACAATGACCCTGCTTCTGAAATGCTTATTCAGTAACTTTTAACATTTCCACTTTTGAAATGTCGGTATATAGTAATTCAATGTCCAGCATCACTACAGTGTGTGCTGTTGGATCCCGACTACATGTGTCAAGGAACTTAAACATGCTTTTAGTATCTTTCACACATCTTCTCTCTGACCAAGACCTCTAGATAAATGTTAACAAACTGTTTAAAATGTTCCAAAATTGACCAATGAGTGAAACTATGTCTTCCGGGGGAGGAAGTACTCTCTTGTATATTTTTAGGGGGATATTGAGCATAGGTAAACAAGAACTTTGGATTGAGAATTAGCCTTTCTTGGAGGTTATGCATACCTCTATTTTTTTATTTCTATCTAATTCCATGACGACAGCAGTGATTTCTCCAGGTACATCGATCCTGATCCTCTGATAGTTTTTAGGATTTTTGGGGAGACATAAAATCTCTAGATCTTGTGCATCAGTAGCCATCCCCACTATACGCACACCCTTATCAGCTGGATTGATAACAATACATGGGCAGCGGCCTACACATTTCAGGATTGTGTGTTCCTTTTTGGACAAATAATGAAAACACTATTTATGGACAGATCCTAATCAAGCTACATCCTCCAATAGTGCTTAACCGAAGGATAACATGTGGAAGGTCAGTGCAGGAAATTCACATCTGTTTACATATTCAAATTATTCACAAAAAGGTTTCAGTTGAATTATTCAAATTATTCAAAAATGCTTGCCAATTTGATTCTGATGGTAAATGTTTCATAGGAAGTGTAGAGATGAAACCCAAGTGTGTATTCAGTGTTTGTTCTTTAAAAGCATGTAATGACATGAATATGTTTCAAGTAGGAATATTGATTGAATGCCAGAATGTTTACTCCAGCAGAAACAGCTAGCCAATAATTAGAAAACAGAGCTTGATAATCCTAGGTAAACCAATCACAATTCACTTTGGACTGTTTTTTTATTTTTATTTTGACACACCAATAATCATAGATACATAATATGTCCTTTACATTCCCTGCTGGAACCCAGATAACACCTAGAGGGACATTCAAAGAATACAAGCAGTAACATAATCATAGATGAAAATGTTCAATGTGGAAGGTCCATAGGTGACAAGGACAGAAACATGTTGGGGTGTCTGGTTCACTTGGGCCAAGGAAGTCTGAACTTTGTTGTCATATAAAAATGCTTCAGTGCACTTAATTTTGATCCTGGTTTTGCACAAATCGGTAGAGAGTGTGCACTGAATTTGTGCGTACTTAGTGAAATAAATAGATATGTTTAGGTGTTACTATTGGGACCTTTAATTGTTAAATGCAAAGTACCTTAGAACTGTATTAAATATGGGCATCAAGGATATTACATAACATGTGGTGAGTCAGAAATATATACAGGGTCAGCATGAATTGCCTGTGAATGTTGTGTCATTTAGAGAGATGGGTTTCTTTTGTTTTAGGCTATTTGCCGCATTCAGTGTCAGAAACGGCCTATGAATGTACTCTTATATGCCAAAAAAGTTGTAGATCTGAATTGTAATAACAATGGTTAGTTGAAAAGTCACAGTTTGATACATTGACTATAACAGTTTTGAAAGAAAAGTGAGGTGCTGACTTTTAATCCAAAGAAGACGGCTCTATATCTTAATTTAGCTCACAACTGCTTAAAATATTTTCCAATAATGCTGCAGTCCTCTTAGTTTCTTCCTTTTTTTTTTTTAAAGAATAGGCCCTATCTTTTAGCCATGTACCTAAGTCGGAGTTTCAAAAATTCAATCGTGTGGTCGGTCATTATACCATCAGAACACGGGTAACCTTTGAGTGAAACGATGTACTGTCAGAAAATGTAAACACTACAAGCGAGGAACCAAGTGTTTTCTTTTATGATGGGCTGCTGATCTCAGTCCATTATTGAAGACCCTCCTTATTATCTCTCTGCTACAAAGTAGTGCCTTTAGCTTTGCTATGAGAATTTGGCGGCGCCTTTCGCTTTAGTTTAACCTGCCTGCTTCACCCAGAGCCATATATCTTTGCTCTGCTCTTTTCTTTTAATGTGGCTGTCAGACTCGGCCTTAAAGCATCAACTGATGAAGGCTGTTAACGCCGTCCCGCTGAGGTTTTACATATCTGCAACTTCTTAGATGAGTTCTTCTACTAACACCACCCTAGTCTGTCTTCTATCTCCACAGCTCCAATGTGCTTCAATGATGGAACCGGCCATCAGTCCCAAGGTTTGAATCCTTTTTTTCGAGTAACGTATTTTGACGGCCTTATAAATACATACATACAAATGTACACTTTCCATAACTATATATTGAACAATTCAAACCACTGTATTTGAATAGTACATTGAGTGGCGTTATGCTCTACTTTATCATGAGGTTTGCTTCAGGGACTATTGGACTGTCATAAATTGCATTAATATAAAGGTTTCCCTTTTCATGTAATCCTTTCAAGTTCCGACCTAACATGCACCAAAAAGGACCGGGCCCCACTATAGTAGCAATTAAAAGGTCACACTGGAATTTAACCTGGGACACTGGCATGTGAGCAACAATTGCAAACTCCCAATTCTTGAGGCAATTGCAAAGCCGTGAGTTCAAGGGTCAAAATTAGGATTTGTTGACCAGGAGCAAAAATCAGCTCCTGGGTATCAAGTATCTCCCTTTTGGCAGGAGCTACTTCTTGGGAAGACGGAGCTAGCATATAGTGCACAAGATGAAAACTGTAACTTTTTGTGTATTATATATTAATGAATATGCTTCGAATGTCTGTGAGGTGTGTCCGTTGTTCTCTTTCATAAACATTCCTAAACCTACACTGTTAATATTACATATATAGCACCACATGCCTGGGGAGTTACAAGTAGATCCTGGTAGCTATTGGTTTCAAGCTAACAAGGCTCACCTTGGCTATAACGAGGAGCCAAATATCTCCCAGCTCCTGCAATATCAAACCCTGTTGATTAATTTTTAATCAACATCTTTCTGTTGTGAAAATAGAATATTCACAAATTGTATACATCTCTTTGTACAATAATCCACATTTATTAAATAGTGATGGCGTAACATAAAAAAAATGCTGTGAATCAAATGTCTAAATATATAACCTCCAAGTACACAAATTATCACTCAGCCTTGTTCTACACTTTGCGCCCCCAACATCTCCACCATGGTAGCCTTCACTTCAGTCTGTAAAACCTGCCCTGAATCGTCTTCATGTGCGAGGGCCATGCCTCGTATTTCCCAGGGCCTTCAGTTCAGTCCATAGATCCTCCACTGAATCTTCTTCATGTAACCATAATGTCCATGTACTAGCACTACTGCTCCTACTGTCCAAAGCCTCCGTTTGAAGCCATAGATCCCTCATTTAATGTTCCTCATGTATCCCTAATTTTCATGTACTATCACTACTCCTCATACTGTCCAAAGCCGCCTTTTGAAGCCATAGATCCCCATTGAATCTTCTTCATGTACCCATAATTTCCATGCACTAGCACTACTCCTCACACTGTCCAAAGCCTCCTTTTGAAGCCATAGATCCCCCCATTGAATCTTCTTCATGTATCCCTAATGTCCATGCACTAGCACTGCTCCTCATACTGTCCAAAGCCTCCATTTGAAGCCATAGATCCCCCATTGAATCTTCTGCATGTACCCCTTATGTCCATGCACTAGCACTACTCCTCATACTGTCCACAGCCTCCTTTTGAAGCCATAGATCCCCCCATTGAATCTTCTTCATGTACCCCTAACGTTCATGCACTAGCACTGCTCCTCATACTGTCCAAAGCCGCCTTTTGAAGCTATAGATCCCCCATTGAATCTTCTTCATGTACCCCTAATGCCCATGTACTAGCACTGCTCCTCATACTATCCAAAGCCTCCTTTTGAAGCCATAGATCCCCCATTGAATCTTCTTTATGTACCCCTAACGTTCATTCACTAGCACTGCTCCTCATACTGTCCAAAGCCTCCTTTTGAAGCCATAGATCCCCATTGAATCTTCTTTATGTACCCCTAACGTTCATTCACTAGCACTGCTCCTCATACTGTCCAAAGCCTCCTTTTGAATCCATAGATCCCCCATTGAATCTTCTTCATGTACCCCTAATGTCCATGTACCAGCCCTACTCCTCATTGTGTTCAGAGCCTCATTTGAGGTCATAGATCCATCACTGAATCTTGTTCATGTATCCTTAATACCCATGTGCGAAAACCGCACCTCATATGGTCGTCCAGAGCCTCCACTGCGGGTTCTAGATCCTCCACTGAACCTTCTTCAGGTAGCCCTAAATCCATATGCTAGCACCCCTCTACATATTCCCCAGAGTTTCCAGCGCCTTTTTCCAGCCCCAGGAGCTTCTCTGCTGTGCATTTTTGGCACTCATAAGTTTTCTCTGTAGCCGGTGCTTGTTTTTCAAACACGTGGCACCTAGGTTCTGCACTACCCAATGGCTGCTCAACTTTCAGAACACTTCTTGCAACGTCCTCCACTTTGTTTTCAACTTCTTGAACTGATCCCTTGATGTTAATGTTTTCAGGTTCAAGCCCACAAGAAAAGAAGTCAGTGAATTAAGTAGTGCTTGTTCTCTTGTATAAAGCTGCTCTCCTGGAGAGCCTGGCATGGGCAGTTCTGCCAACCCCCTTCCTGCAGGCAATTCACTGGGCTTGAACAATTTGTCACCGTCGCTATTTCACCTCACGGCGGCCGTAATGGAGACTCCCAAATCAGGGGATAGATGGCAGGTGAAGGCTGGAGTCATAATATTCCATCTGCTTTTGTAGAAATTGGTTAATGCACTGAGATCATACATTCCACACCAAGGGGGTCATCTCACAGACATCCTGCCTCCTTTATGATGCAATACCACCTTATCACACAGGAGTGAGGGTCCAAACACTTCTATTGCCAGAAGAACCTCCGCTGCCATCATCCACCTCATTGAATCCTGCTCCCCTGGTGTTGTGATCACCTATCTGTGTTTCTGGATAAGCAGTGGGACTCAGATTCTCTGTGTATCTTTCCATGAGTCTACAAATGACGTTGATTGGCAGGAAAAGCTGTCGCACACTTGAAACCCCTCAGCAAAGACCTACCTTTTCTTGTATAGCTCCAAAAAAAACACAGCAATCATTGCCATTGTTCTGTCAAAACAAACCGAACTGTGCTAATAGCCTATATCTTTCTGCTGCTGCTCACCTGATATTAGAACATCATCCAGTCCAGAATGCCGCCACTCTATTGGTATGAGGGAACATAGTTTGCCAGCTCTTACTTTCCGGCAAGAATTGACCTCTGATCCCTTTGCACTATCTTCAAATATATCCATGGGAAAGGACCCCTATTCGTAGAATAAATGGTAAAGTTCCTACACCTTCCTTGAACCTAGGATCAGTTCAAGCAGAAATTAGAGGGGATCCTCCTTCCCTCATCAAACCCTTCTAGTCTGCAACACAATGCCTTCAGTCATTAGACACATAACGCCCTACAAAAGATTTAAAAAGTCTCTTTCCACAATAAAGAAAGTATGGTCACATTATGGGGGGTGTATGGGCACATTACACATGGGGCACATATGGAGCGCCTTTCTAACTAGTCTTAGCCTCACCTCAACCCTGCGTAATCTGTCAGGATATTGACTAATCAGACTTACATTGGGCCTTTGTTTACCTCAAATTGATTCCCTATTTCTGAAGCCTTCCATGGTGGAGGCTGGAGATCCCACCCGGTGAGCCAATTCATTACACCGTGAGTTATCTTCCACTCGCTGTACCTTTCGGACAGTATTGCTGAGTCAAACCTTGTTCATCAATTAGTTAATACCCTGTTTTACCCCCTTTCAACGGATTAGGGTTAGCTCTGTGCTTGAATCCTTTGCATTATTAATTTGATTTTATGGGTGACCTTTATAGCTCAACTTCAGAACATTTTGTTCAGATGTATGCATGGCATAGTGGCCTATGGCGCATATATGCCTTTGAACTGCTATGCCATTGTTTTCCTCTGTAACCAGGATGAAAGAGCTTTTGTCCATCCTCCTGCAAAAGAGGCAGGGTTTCTTCAAAATTGCATGTGCTCGGAGCACAATGCAATCATAGTTTGGGGAAAGGAAACTGGCACAGGTCGGACAGAAATCGTAGCCTTGCCACTTAGCATTAATCTTCTAGGAATCTTAATGAACCTTATGATATTATAGGTTATTTATAACACGTTTAATACCCAGAGATTTCTAAGCGTGGACCCAGAGATCGAACCTGTGGTGCTCCGTGTCGTCTTGCTTCCAAGGTGAGCATGTTGCCCCTGAGCTATGCTCCCGAGATATCCACTTGTATTCCATGTATACTAAGAAGTGATGTTTTCCACCTGATGCAAGCTGCCTGGCAGATTTTAATATTACTCAGTTGTGAATGCTTCACTAGCACAGTACAATACCGCAGGCAAATTATTACTTTTGAATATAATGTACAATCAGGTCAACATCATGTATCAATACATCTCTCATTCTCTATGCTGTGTATTCTGTATTTAACTAAAACATCTGGTTGACATAGTATGTCTCCACATCTATAAATGACAGTCTCCCCCTTAAGACATTTTATCGTCGCTTAATTTGTCTTTTTGTTGTATGTCCTCAAAGTCATGCTTCTCTTTGTGTTATTTCCAACGACTTTGAGTGCTCCAGAAAAAAATGAGAGGGTCCTTAAGGTGTGGCAAATTGGAGGTAAGAAGTGATCATCTTCAGGCCACAGTGCTTAGTCCAGAACAAGGCCCTGCGGATATCGTCAGGAGCTCCAATCTTCACAAGGACAGCTGACCTTCACAGAGACCTGGACATCGAGATGTTGGACGAACATCTAGCGAAGCTGAGTAAGAACTTCTGCCAAGGACTGGATCAGAACCTGAACCCTCTGATCAGAAGACTCACTGCCACCACTGCAAACCCCTTCCACCGCTACCCGCCACCCATCACGGCGAAGACCCTGTGAAACCAGCCCTACTGTGAAAAGTCCACACAGACCAAGAAGAATCCTAACCCACGACTACATACTCAACCAGAGAAGATGGGAGTGATTAGGCTCAAGCCTCGGTATCCAATAACCACAGCTGATGGATAAAATCTATCAGCAAGAAGAAGATGAGCCACAGTGCTACATATCATCAAGGAGAGAGCTACATCCAGGCAATTCAGCATTCCTCTCACACTGCAGTAATTAGTGAATTCCGGCTCACTGAGAGACCATGCAAACATGGCTCCTGGGGTGTTGATTCACCACTTCCTCCCTAGTGCCGCTCTTCCATTTTACAACACTGCTTTCACCTGCTACTTAGCCCATCTTGAATCTTTCCCGGTGGTATTAACAGGATGCACTAAAATTGCTACCTGATCAATAAGCATCCACAACCCCGGGATTTCCTGAGCATATCTCGACTGCATCACACATCCATACTTTGACTAATTCTTGTACCACCTTTGCAAAGAACTAGACACTGCCATCACTGGAAAACCCTTGATACCACAAGATTATTATTTGTTTCCTTCTGATAATCATTCCACCTGATCTTCTGTGGAGGACTATTCATGCGTCCCTACTTTCACAATCCCTCACCCTCCCCTGCCTTAATGACCTTGAAATGTTCCAATTGTTAGTCTGTGCATCCTCTATCTTTATTACTCCTTAATCCCCTCCTTGAACCTTTTCGTTCTTTCTTTCCTCCAGCAGACCAGCGTCTGGTCCCCCCTGATGGTGGAGCAATGCATCAATTGGCCTGTCACTGTAAGACCCCTATGGCAATAGTGAGCGAAGCACAAATGCCTATTAACAAAATATTTTAAAAAGCCGTTTATTGGGGGAGTTGGTCTCGCCCAGGGTTCCGCAAAACTCTTGTGGTGATGGTTTACACCTTGTAGACCTACATATCTGATTTTGACATAATTCATTATTTAGCTCTTGCACATGGTTTTTCCAATGAGTTCGGGCAGGTATACATACCCAGTAAGGAGCCTGAAATACTGCAAATTCAAGACTGCAGTGTTATCGGATCAACCTTCCCCGCCACCACTGCATTTCACTGTCAGCATGCTTTGCTTCACCTTCCTGCGGCAACAGCGCATGCTTTAGGACAGGGGATAGTGCACCCAGCTTTGTGGAGCTCTTCAATGAACCCAGAGTCCAAAACTTATCCTTCCAGTTCATCTCATCAACCTCCCCATGAAGAGCACCCAGCAGCATGTCAGCATGATTCTGAAACCAAAATGATTAAGCTGCCCCAACACCATATAAACGGGGAAGGTGGTTAAGAGGATTGGGGAGGAATTTATTTTTGGCCTTTGGCTGTGCGAGAGGAGTGTGATTGATGTTGGGGACACTCGGGGAGACTTCTGGTAGAAATTACTAGGGATTCTATCCCTGCCCAATCACCTGACAAATATGCGACACGGTCTTGGCAGTGATGGGCAAATGTTCCGGCGGGCCCATTGAGCGCAGGACCTGAGGGAGTTAGAATGAGGTTTGAAATGGCTCTCAACGTGCCAACCAACATCCTACGAAACGAGATACGAGCACCTACAGTTTAACTTGTCAAGTCTCAGACAGCCCCTTGCTCTGAACCAAAAGTGTGTTCCTCCTATAACTCTTAGCACTTTACTCATGGCAATGAGAGGAGGGTCAAGACTGCCCCCTCTCCTCGTCTGCTAATTCCCAGATCCTTGTTGTGCGCTATGTATTAATTTGAGAGCAAGAGATAGAGAGAGGGTTAGAATAAGACAAACTGAGAAAGAGAATTTGGATTTGTCTGCAGAGGGCAGTAGTAACAGTGCAGGGATGAGCCAAGTTTGTTTGCTGTATTAAACCTTTTCCGTGCCGGGTGTGACATCTACTGCTTTGTTATACCTTTTGTACCACCTTATGCGATGTGCCTTTTACATGCCTTCTTATGCCCCATGTTATTATTTTTCATATGTGGCTTAATAATTGCCTAAAGCCCTCACTGACTTGCCCACCAAGATCTCCACTGACTGCTCCCTAGACTAGCATGCCCACATTCATGCATACCAACTGAGCCACCCACATGCAGAGCGAACACCCCTCCACACAGACATTGAGCATCATCCTGCTACACCTCTCCAGTCAACCTGTGTATCGAAGTATCAACCAACACCTCCTCCCTCTAAGAGCACAAAAGGGTCCTCCTAGACACGGGTACTGCAAATACTCTCCACTGAAACCACCAAGAGACAGACCAACAGACAGCATCCAGGTTCTTCTCAACTGCACACCTAAATGCAGAAATAAAGCTATCTTGCATGTTCCCTCTTTTCCCACCGATAGAGAGGCTTTCCATAGCCCACTCATGAGGATTGTGGAGAGATCTATATAGTGAAGTAAGAGGGTGTCCGCCAAGTTAAGCCAAGCTCTACCACAGGGTGACATAGCAGAGCAGTCAGGCTTCAATCTTAGGTGGAGTCTGGCCTGGAATCAAAGTACAATTATTCCCATACACAGGTACAATAAAATACACAATACATAATAAACTGCAAAATATACATACATTTATTTGGTATTGCATTAGAATAAAACGAGGTCAAATAAGCACCTGC
Source organism: Ambystoma mexicanum (assembly GCF_040938575.1). Taxonomy (NCBI): domain Eukaryota; kingdom Metazoa; phylum Chordata; class Amphibia; order Caudata; family Ambystomatidae; genus Ambystoma; species Ambystoma mexicanum. Next base: position 866,655,904 of record NC_090939.1, on the reverse strand, counting down.
AAACACATACATAGGAAACCAGTATGTACACAACAACAGTAACGGGTTAGTCATTGATTCCAACTTCTTCCGTGCACACAATGTGGCACCAAAGGCCTAACAGGATAGTACTAGATATATGTAGCAAAAAAACAAGAGGGAGAATAAAGATTAAACAGATGGAAAAAACTGGCCGAGGGTGCAAACAAATAGCTACTCAAATTAGTTATCCGGTACTGGGCCTGAAGAGGTCCATGTTCACTTCTGAAAACAGCTGTTCTGTACCAGCCAGTGGTTACTGTAGGTCCATTGTCTCCTACTGACAGAGCATCAATTGCTTACTACTCTATACCTTACTGACTATTCTGTTTCTCGCCTTGTTCACTATGCCCCTTTCTATCCCCACTCATCGTTCCTTTCGTTCTCCTCCCTCCCATCCCTGTCGCTCTCATGCTCCCTCAAATCTCACTTACCCTCATATTTCTCCTCCATCTCCTGTTATCTTTGTTGGTCTCTGGAATACAAGCACTATTTGCAATATATCACACTCTATACTTTACTTATTCTTCTGTCTGAATCTCCAATTACTGTCTTTAACAGAAATGTGGCTTATTTCCCTTAATTCCTCTATCCCTGTTTCCCTCTCCTCCTCCCAGACTAAATTCACTCACACCCCTCGATTGACTGACCGAGGTGGTAGCAGTGCTCTCTCGCTCTTCTTGGCTTGCATCCTCTACTGCTAAACGGTATCCAGTTAAAATTTCGAATGAACAATTTCGAATGCCTTTTTGTCGGAAAAAAAATGTCGAAAAAAAAATATTGAATATATTTATTTTTTTATTTCATGTTTTTTTGGGTTTAGTTAGTAAAGAAATGGTCAATAAAAAAAACGGGGGGTTAGGGGAAACCCCCCCATTAAGAAAAAAAAAGAAAAAAACATTCAACATTTTTATTTTCGGCATTTTTCATTCGAGAAAAAGGCATTCGAAATTGTGACATTGGAAAATGTCACTATAAACCCTCCTAAGCATATTTCTGTCTTTCCCTCCTTTGAATATCACATCGCAGCATTTTCCAAACCATACTCATTTTCCTTTCTTACTATCTTTTGCCCTCTGGGTCCCATTTCTTCCTTCTATGATGATTTAGACTCCCTTCTTACTACCCTTCTTTCGTCTTCCTCAGCCTTTTTCTGGATGCAGTATTTTAATCTTCACCTTACCACTATCCACTCTTCTTCACCCCTCCTTCCCCTTCTTCACTTTTTTTTCTTTTACCTCATTGCCTACTTTCCCTTCAGATCTCTCTGGTTCTTCTCTTAATATTCTCCTCAATTCCTCTGGTTCTTCTCTTAATATTCTCCTGTGTCTTCATATCGTATTTATTCATCTGATCATCTACTTCATTCATGTTCATTTACTTTACACCCTACTATCCTTTCTCCGCCTTCCTCCACTTCATTCTTGGGATCTTGTTCCTTCTCCTCAGTCGCTTTTCTTTCCTCTCTCTCTGCTCAAATCTCCCCTCTCACACACCTTTCTCTACTTTTCCACCTGATCAAACTTCTACCTGTCTTCACAATAGTTTTTGCTGCCACTCTGGACTCTTCCATCCCGAAAACCACCTCAACCATGCCTGTCCCCCACTCTTTGTGTTACCCACTCTTCCTTGCGCCGAGCTGAATGCCGCTGGAAGAAAACCCACAAGCCCTCTGATCTTGCTGCTTTTTTAGCACCACACATTTCTTATGACTCCTCTTTACTAGCTGCTAAAAAGCAGTTCTTTTCTAGCTTCTGCTCTCTCACCATCTTCGTCATCTCTGCCAAGTCATCAAATACATGCTTTCTACCCCTCCTCTTTAGCCTTCAATTACTTCAGGCCTCTGTTGCTCTTATTTTGCTGTGTTTTTCACTTTGAAAGTCTCTTCGTTATGTGCATCTTTTTGTCCTGTCCTTCACCCAGCTGCTCTTCCCGCAACACCTGCCTCTGAACCCAGAGGAAACTCATTTGAGTTGTAAAAACACACACAGATGTGTGCATCACTATTGAAAACCTCTAATGGATTCAAACAGCATTTTTTACACAAGCTTCGCCTTGGTAAGTCATTAATAGAAGAACCTGTAGATTAGCCTCTGACATGCTGTTTGTCATTTTTTGCAAATCAATGGAAAGTCTATGAGAGACAAAGCTCCTAGCAGGTTTCACTTTTTGATGATGGGCGGTCTAAGCATTGCTGTGAGCCGGGTGCATTTCTGGAGGAGTTTACAGATTATGATTGGCGTTTGCAGTGCCATTTTTGGAAATCAGTCCAAAGCCTATGGGAGACAAACTGGAGAACAAAACACAGACACCCACGAATCAGGATTGACTAGCAAGGAAATGGGTGGGTTTTAGACAAACTTGGCTACAGGATATAAATTAAGATCCAGAACAGGGCTAACACACAGAGTCCCTGTGATATCCTGATGAACAGATGCCAAGAGGGGCAGAGCTGAGAGGCAGAGCTGAACCACAGAGCTGAGAGGCAGGGCTGAACCACAGGGCTGGACATCTTTGGTAAGAAGAAGCAAGCCGCTGTTCTAATGCATTTACCACAGCAGAGTACATTTCCTCATGGGCCAGAATTTAGCCTTTTTTTTCTTACCATGATCCGAATGATCCTACATCCTCAGTAGAGATCATGATATATTTTTGTTAAGTCAACATGCAACTATTCTTTAGAGTGTGGGTAAATGCTGTGTTTGGGGCATGGCAAGGCTGGAGAAAGTGCATATAAAAGCTTTTACTCCTACTTGCAGTTCTAAGGCGAGGGTTTGGGAGGATAGCTCCGGGGCAACGCGCTCACACTGGAAGCAAGATGATGCAGAGAGACACAAGTTCAATCCCCGGGTCCGTGCTTAGTATCCTCTGGGTATTAAGAGTGTTATAAATAACCAATTACAATTAAGAGGACTCACATACACACTAGGGAATGGAACAGAGTAATAATTTCCATCCATTACTGGTTTGAAGGGTTTAACCTGCATTCTCTAATCCGTGTCTTCAGATTGATTGTAAGCAACTGCCCTTAGAAACCATGGTCCTTTGCCAGAGTCTTTTAGCACTTTCCATTTGGTGAAACTGCAGCTGTTGCTATAACCTCACCTGTCTACTGGCTCCCCAATCCTGAAGCCGTGGCTGCAGAAATCCACACGGGTGAACTGACAAAACTGAAAGCTCAGAGGCAATTCTGCTGAAAGGTGGACCACGTATTCAGAAACGTTGTACTCTCAAGAGCAAGCTACAATGAGAACAGCCTGAACATTCCTCATCTAAATCTTGGTCCAGCAAACTGAATGGTAACAGCCTATGGTCCTCTGAGCTTGGCTGCAATTAACTTTGCCCGTGGGACATTGTGTTTGTTTATTTATTTATATTGCGCGCCTAACCCGGGGGTATCTGGCCGCATTAACATGTTACAGTAATTAGAAGCATGGGTACAAATAGGAAAGGTACAAGGGACAGTGTACATATACGCAATTATGATAATGAAATATACAATGCTTAATATTTACAAGGATAAAAACACAATGCTTAATATTTACAAAGGAACACAATAGAGAAATGTACTGGTAGGGACGGTTATGTTCAATCAAACATCCTGAGAGAAGAGCCGTGATTTAGCTGTTTTTCCTGAAACGGTGGAGGGTTGGTTCTACTCTTAAAGTTATTGGCAGGGAGTTCCAGAGTGTAGAACATCTTTTTTAAGCAGCACCCAGGAACTAATGGCCCCCATGCACGGATGCATCTGCTACAAACGCTGACATTCTTTGCAACCTGATTTGCTGTGTTGAATGCTTTACAGATTTTTCAAGGTTTTAACTGTAATCCTGTACACCAATTTTATGTGCCACAAACAGCAAAATGTGGAAGGCGAGGCAGCTTATTGTGCTGTGTGATAAACACACAGGCAATCAGAGGCATATTCAGCAGCGTTTGTCTGGCAGCCATTACAAAGCTACAGTCTCGCTAAAGAATGTGGTGTGGTGTGGCTTATCTAAAAATATATCGTCACTTCACCAAACATGCCTGACTCTTCTTTTGCTTATTTCTCATTCCAAGGTAGATAAGCATATACTAGTTACTAGATATTTATAATCCAAATTAGGCAGATTCACAAATGTAATTCTTCACGCGGTTCATTATGTTGCACTGGGCATTCTGATGAAAATGTGCACCACCTTTTGATGTTGACCTTTCCAATACCAAAGACCTTTTTCAATTTGAGTGAAGTCTCTCATTGGGTCGGCCCTTGTATTCATTATCGACACAATAGTGAGCTGAAAATAATGTATGTACAAGGAATTTCTATTTATATTCAATCTTTGTATTTAACGACATTGTAGGTAAAGTGCAGGCAATGATACATGCACTGGAAAAGAATTGACATAAGATTGTGGAAGAAATAACGAGGAGTTTGTCTACACTATGGTTTCAGCCAATGAAAGAGGACGCTGTGACGTGCAAAATTGAACTCTATGAGGAATAACGGGGGCTGTAATGAAGTAGCTGCCAGAGCAAATGGCTGTTGCTTTTCTACCACACCTGGGAATGTATAAAACAAAGGGAGCAGGAGCTGCTCAGAACATTGAGTTAAAGACAATGTGGACTCAGATCTGTGTATAATCTCTGAGCCACCCTTTTTTATTGTTATTATACAGCATTCAAGCAATTGAAATCCTGCCATTTAATGTGGCCAGATAGCTCCGCCCCAGAATATATATATATATATATATATATATTAATGATAGTTACCAGTGCATACAGGGATGATTTAGGGGTCGTCAGCGCTGTGGTCAGAGTTCTGGCATAAAACTATTGGGCTGAGTCACAAAGAAGTTATTCTGATTTACCTTTAACGTAAACTTCAAAAGGCAATTTAATTAAAAGGTGACTATGAGTAGCTCTGACATAAGTCAGAAGTGCTCAAAATAACTAGTAACTGCTTTTTTAATTAACCTCTAAGAAGTCACAACCATCCTCCATTGCACCAACTGATATCATTGTGGCATAGCCAGCATTGATTCCCACAGTAACTCTTTTTTTTAATTATCCCATAAAAAGACTCTATGCCCCCACCACTCCACCTTGAATATAATTGGAGACATAGCTAACAGTGAAAACAGCACAAGATTGTCACAATTGTGCAGCATTGTCCAACTTACCACTCACTACAGAGGATCACTGCCAGGAGAGATAAGGTTTCAGCAGGTGCAAGTTTCCAGTGATACCTCTGACACTAATACCACTTTGGGATACACCAGCAAGGAAGCACTGCATCAATCAGTTTCATCTCACCCTTCTCCCCTCGTTCACATCAAGGTCATGCACAGTGGGCACTATGCCTGGAGAATGGCCCTCAACCATGCTGTGTGAACCTATACATGGCAAGTCGACCAGGTGATTGGGGCATGGCCTTTGGTCATGGCAAACAGAATATGGGGTCTGTGGAAACTCAGACCCAGCTTTTTGTCTGCAAACAAGGAACAACCCCCACTCCAGATGAGTAGACCCAGCACCAAACCGGTTTTGGTCCCCAGACCCAGCTTCGGGTGCCCAGACACTGCTCTGGGTTTGTACATACAACTCAGACAAGGCTTCAAGTGTGTAGATCCGGCTCCAGCTTGTTTCTTGTTTTACACACAGTTGGGAAACAGGGAAAATCATCCCAGGCCCCCAAGAGGTTTCTGGATGAGGCGGAGGCCTAAGAGTGTGTCATAGGTGGTCGAGAAAGTTATAGGAAGAGGTGGGTGTCGATGTAAGCTGTATTATGTGTAGGTTATTATATGTGTGGGTATAGATTGTACTGGGAGTGAAACGCCATCTTGGAATACAGCTGCCATTTTGAAATTGAGGCCTAGTACCATGCTATTGTCAGGGCAGTAGGCCTGGGCCCAGAACGTAGAGATAAGTCTGTGCATGCGGGGTCGGGTTGCAGTACAGGCAGCGGTTAGAAAGACCCAAACCTGCTGAGATTCATAAACCTCTCATTATCCCATACTATTAGCACTTGTATCCCAGAAAGAATGCGCCCTGCATGGCCATGAAGAGGCTGAGAGATCTCTATGAACAGTCATCCCACAAGGAGGAGGGAACGAGCCTCCAACCGTCACCAGTTCACACCCTAAATTATAGCACCCAGATGCCCTGTCCCAAGACCCCAACATTCCAGGGTACAAGCCAGCCCCAGACCACGACCATAAAACTGTTAGATCGCCAACATATCAGGAAGATCACAGCAGAAAAGAAGGTTCAACATCCTGGATCCCTGTGATTCGTGTTGGGATGTGCCAGGGGGAAAATGTAACCTACATCCATTCATACATACATACATACAATCCCCACATGCACACAAATATACTTCTTTTTTGTTAATGGTAATTATTGCCATGTAAAAGCTGAGCCAGCAGTTAAGCCTTTAGCTGCAACATGCTGGCGGAGTGAGTCCTACTGATGGGCTGGCAGGCTTTTGTCATCAGCCTCTACCCTTCACCTCAATGCCTGTTTTCTCACCTCGGAGAGCAGTATATTTGTTTAAGTAAATACACTGCTCGCCGAGGTGAGAAATGTGACAGGTTCTTGCCGGCTAGGCATAACAGCAGTGATGCCTGCTGTGTCAAAGGGGGGTTGGCGGGAGGGGGCTTTAGCCTTCCCAAGTCCAGGGGCACGGGAGGGCCCAAACAATCCATGCCATACTGATATTAAGTGGCCATTGATAGTAGCAGGTGCAAACGGTGTGAGTGCCTGGGCATCTAATAGCAGGGCCTGACAATGCCTAATACTTCTACATAAGACAAAACTGTTGGCTTTGTCAATACTTGTTTTTAACAGGACTTCAGCACTGGACACGCATAGTGTTTATAAATTGGGCGGCTGAAGACAGACCTGGTTAAGGCATTTCTATTACACCAGTAGCACGTTTACAGAACAAATGAAGTCATTAACACTCAGAAGACAGCACTTGAAGGGCCTGCCAGTGTTTTTTCAAAGCAAAGTTTGATGGCAAAGTGTGATCAAAGTGAGCTCAAAGAGTTCCCATGAGGTGGTGCTTTGGCGGGGGTTGGGGGAAGGGGGGGGTACTTGGTTGGAGGGGCCATAGGGATTAGCATAGCCATGGGCAGTCAATGGGTGGGTAAATAACCAAACAACACCTTAAAGCTTTGCGTCCCTCCTCATATGCCATGTCTCCCCATCTGTACTCCTAATGCAATAGTTTCAGCTTTTAGGTGGCTCTGCCACATAATAGCCCAAACTAAAAAAGGGCAATTAAAACAGGGGCCTTGTAGGGCATACTCCAACTCATTGTAGGGTTTGGGTGTGCCTTAGAGTGGTCGAATCTGCCTCTTTTTAGCCAAGTAAATATCAGATTTGGCAAAGAGGTCAACGGACAACACAGGATAGTGGGCCAGTCAGAGAAAAAAAGGCAAGTCTAGGAAATATGGCAGTAGTGGTACTTCAGGGCATGCTCGGATGTAAGGAAATGCAATACGTTAGAAACGTGGCATGGATGCGGGGTAGTGCAACATAGGAGCAAAAGAAAACATGCTAGTAAGACGACAGATTGCATAATCTTTATTCAGTTTTGTCAGAATGGGCTGGGGCTACAGACCTATCAGGGAAAAGGGTCTTTCCACAACAAAATAGGATAGTGTTCTCTGAGAACACTAAGAACAGAGTCAGAGTGGGATTTATTATTTATTGAGTGTCACATTTTTTATCATCATAGGGATTCTGGACTCCCTTAGAGGCTTCTATTCCAGTACACATTTGCTAGCTTATTGCCCACCTGTCTTCGCACATGCTTACTTCTAGTCGAAGGTAGTGTTTGGATTAAACTGCCTACAGGTTCAAGGGGCATTACATTAGAACTCATCAAGGTTAATTCCATGATAAATGTGGCAACCCCTGGAGAGACACATTTTGCTGACCATCCTAGAAATGGCAACACTGATCTTTCCCAGGATTCCCAGATTCCTGACTGGTTTTAATTTCTAGAGATATGGCATCCTGCTCACGTCTCTGCGTTATAAATAGTGTAAAGTGTTCAGAGGATGCTTTCTTTGCAGTAAAGAGTGGTATCCAACATTTAATATTGATGAGCCAATATGGATGCTTTCCATTTACCGTTTGGGATTGGATGGGATGTTTACGCATGTGTGATATATCGCCAACGTGTAATAGATAGTTTCGGTACAACGGCAAGAGCAAGCTTTGACTTGGAAACTTCGGCGCCACCCACATATCGTCCTCATCTGGCTCTGAAGTGCTTGCCCAGAACCACTCGATCCCCAGTGCTTTAAGTGGGTCAAGCCTGCCAGGGTTGGGCCCCGGCAGTCTCCTAGAAGTGGGGTTGAGCAGGGGCCCTGCCAGGGCCCTCCTCCCCGGTCCCACCACAGCATTGGCGGGATGTGGGATGCATTATCCCGTCACAGCCGTGATGGGAGATGAGCCCGCGATTAGGTCAGGCAAGCTGAGTCACCAGAGGAAGTTACTGTGCCTTTGTTTCCCCAGGTCGCCGAGGTGCTTTTAACCCTCGGCAAACCTCGGGACATAGAAATATGTTATATATTTCTATGTTTATAAAAGATGGCTTGCATACTACTCACATAATAGTAAGCTATGCACACAAATATATAAAATGTTTGCGTACCTTACTATGGTTTGTGTATGTTTTTAAGGCCACGCCCATCCCACAAGCCGCACTGCCAAATGAGGACCCCCCCTCAATTTCTTACCCCAGTTAAAGCCCTGTCAATCCCTCAGTCAGTGCTGGAGCCCAGGTCTCCTTTTCAGTGCCTGGAACACAGCCTGGAAGTGCGAGCCAAACCAGAAATGCACGTGCTCATGCTGTGTTTCTGGGTCCACTGAGCATGTGTGAATCAATCAGTTGGGGGCAGGGCTACCGTGGCTCTCTGATCTGACTCTAGTCCAGCTCGACCCACGGCAGAAAAGTAAAAAAAATGGAACTGGGCATGTTATTATTGTCCATGCACAGTTCGGAGCGAAAAAAGAAACGCGGTTCCTTTTTGCTTTTCTATGGGGTGGCCGGCGGGGGGGCCAGCATTTTTATAAGGGTGGCCATGGCCCCCCCTGGCCACTCCTTGGCGGTGCCCCTGCCTTTTTCCCTAGTATTGCACGCTGGAGACTCTGCTTGCAGGAATACTCCTTCACAATAGTACATCGGCCAGGAAAATACAATAACTCAGCTGGCTTTTCATCACGATACCCGCTGTCCGCAAAAGAAGAAACGCAATCCATGAAGGCAGACCAATACATAAACTAGATTGTCATTAACACCCTCCCTAAATCGCTTACAATGCAAGATTTTCTCAACAAATTATTTGCTTCCTTGTTGCCTGAGCCTGCTCCCCCTCACATTGGTTTACTGGCCTTCATTAACCAATCCCAGCAACCGGGAGGCAGGAGGTGGCCCTTCACACCGAAGGCCCGCAACAAGGCCCTGTCTGCTCACTATCTGCTGCCTGGACATGCCTGAGGGCCCCCTGTACACTCTCCCTTTTTCGTGTGCTTGGCTGCTGCTGGGAATTCTAACTTTCTGTTCACACTGACTTACTGAATCTTCGAACAATCTCAGAAGGTCAGTTTGCTCACCTAATCTCTTCGACCATACTCCTTCAAACCTGTCACTGTACCTCCTGTTACCCCATCTCATCTGGACTCCCACCAAATTGGCTATGACCAGCTGCTACATGGTTTAGCTGTCCCTGCCAAATTTCGAATTTGGATGTGCCCAGTTGCTACATGTGTTCACCTGCCCCTGCCAAATTTCGAATTTGGATGTGCCCAGTTGCTACATGTGTTCGTTCACCTGTCTCTGCTAAATTTCGAAGTTAGATGTGTCCAGTTGCTCCATGTGTTCAGCTGTCCCTGCCAAATTTCGAATTTGGATGTGCCCAGTTGTTACATGTGTTCGGTGACCTGTCTCTGCTAAATTCCGAAGTTAGATGTGCGCAGTTGCTACATGTGTTCAGCTGTCCCTGCCACATTTCGAATTTAGATGTGTCATCTGCAGCCTCTACTGCCTGCCCCTGTTTCTTCTCCTCCCCCAGTCTCAACCTGTTTCTCCTCCCCCCTAATCCCACCCTATCCACCCTCTCTGCCAGCAATTTCCCCTTCTTGTATCCATTTATTTATCAGTTTACTGTCCTTCCCTCTGTGCTCAACCCCTTATCCCATCTTCTCCCCTCCCCCTACTTGCCCACTCCCTTAAACCTTAATTTTGCTTAACTACTAGGAACGCAGTATTGCTAGCAGTCCCCCTTTCCTATGCTTCTCCCCTTTCCCTCTCACCCACCCACCCCCTTCCACTGTATTTCATATCACGCCGCCACATGATTGTATGCAATTTAGCATTGTATAGTAGCCTCTCTGTTTTACCTTGCCTCCCCCCCATTTTTTTACCCTTTTTGTGTAAGGCACTTTGAAAAACTAAGGACTGTCGTCAGACATGAAAGGGATATCGCCACTGTTATATGTTATATTTGCTAGTATTCCTGCACTGTGCAGGCTTGTATCAATCAGAGGGTCAAGGGCTCTGAATGATTGTTGTTTTTTTCCCACTGTTCTGCCCCTCCTGGAGTGCTTTGAAACACTTCTTGTGCATAAGCGCTATTCAAATTAACAATAAATAAAATAACAGCATGTGCCAGTAACCCAGTACCCATGCAAGTAAAGGACAAAATAACCTCAAGAAAATGGCACAGGTCCACAAAAGGGGAGTGTTCACCTCTGAAATAGAATGGAAGCTGCTCAAAACATTTCACCTGCTAAGACATGTCCTGTCCTTCTCGCTGCAAGGCCTACTATTGAAAGAGAACCGAACTGTCATTACAGAAAGATTGTAGGACACGGTAATCAGCATGGCCCACACAGGACACAAGGCAATTGTGACCACGGGACAACTCTGAACGATGTGTGGTTTACACATATGGACACAAAAATTGAGAAAGCGCTTGGAAACTGCATCACTTGCAATGTAGTAGCACCTGCCACTTTCCCGGAACCACTGAAAATGACGCCCATGCCACTTCAAGTATGGGACGAAGTAGCAGTGGACATGTTCGGCCCTCTGCCAAACGGAACATATGCTCTAGTCATCATGTATGAAATGTCGAGACTTCCAGAAGTACACCTAATACACTCAACAGCGGTGCATGCCGTCATATCAACTTTGTACAAAACATTTGCAGATTATGGTATCCCAACCATCGTAAAATCTGACAATGACAGAGACGGATACACGGATTATGATTTTTTATGATTGCCTGGGATCAACATAACATAAGAAGAACAATGATATCCAGGAAACCAAAAGGTGATAAAGGTTGTGTGTGTTTAAAACTAAATCACAATAAAATATATTTTTAAAAAATTGGCAATGGCCCACCATTCAGTGGACATGACTTTGCAATGTTTGCCGAACACATCGGAAAGTTACGCCCCTGTGGCCACAAGCGAATGGTAGTGTTGAAAGATTCATGGGCAACTTAAAAAGGACCCTTCAAACACACCACACAGCTCCACTGCAGTATGTCCCTCAGAACTGATGTTTGGCAGAAGCATAAGAACCACTCTGCCACAACCCTCTATCACGGAGGTGGCAGTGAATGTTGAACTACGAGCTCAGAGCAAATATGAAGAAAGCAAGACAAAAATGAAGGTGTATGCTTACCCCAGGAGGAAGGCTAAAGACCTAGAGGTGCAAATAGGAGACCGGGTATTAGTTCAACAATCGCAGGGATCCAAATAAACACCTGCTTTCAGTACAGAACCCCTGACAGTGACACACATCAAGGGATCCATGATAACAGCAGTGAGTCCGAGTGGACACAACACCAGAAACTCCTCATTCTTCAAGAAAATTGAAAAGGAAATACAAAGAGATGAACAACCTGCCACCTTAGAGGAACAACATGCCATCTCAGAGAACACGTCGGAGAGCTGCTCCGTTGGCATGGATGAGGACATAGACACCAACGACAGTCATAGCGAAAGAGAGGATTACACCCCAACGGCTTATAGCCCATCAAAAAGAACAATTGGCAGACCCACAAGATGGATCGAGGAAACTGGCTAGTTAGAGGAACTTATCTTCTAAGTGGGGGGGAGATGTAATGTCCCATGTCTATGTTTATGGATGGTAAAAGCATCCAGCTGTCCTCTGTCCATGTCTGTGAACCAAAAGCATTGGGTCATGTGTGTAGGCGGAGTTACCGCCAAGTCAGTGAGAAAATTATTAAAGACAAAAGTTCAACTATGCATTTCGTCTCTGTGGTTTCATTATTTGCCGCCTCATTAAGGCATATATATTCAATAAAAAAAAAACTTTTTAAGGGGACGTTATGGTTAAGTTGCCCTACCAAAAACCTGTGCACTTCACTAAAAAAACTTTTCAAACGTGCCATTATGGTTCAAAGTAAAACTGAAAAACCCCTGAAATTCGCCAGTTATGGTAAGCTAAGCGACCATAATTGCCTGCACCACTTTCCTCTGCTAACACTTACACCCAGGACATGAAAGATGGCATCACAAATGTCATTAATAACATCACTGATGACATCACATGTTATGGTAAGCTAAGCAACCATAACTCGCGCCACCACCGTGCACTGCTAAGACTAACACCCAGGAAGTCAAAGATGACATCACAAATGTGATTGATGACATCACTGATGACATCACATGTCTAGCTCCCTCTGTTTTTTGTTCACTGACATATCTATGCCAGGTGGCTTTCTTCACTGTCAGTATGGAATTAAAAAAGTAAAAAGTACTATATTCGTAGACCTTACCCTTCCCATATGTTCTTACAATACTTTCCTTAGAGTACATTTACATCATATGATACATATGCACGGGAGGAGAAGAAATCCTGAAACACAAGAATCTTTTCTGTGCATGAAGTTAATTAGTTCGGTTATGAACACTTTCTAATAATACTGCAATTTTTTTTGCTTACTTTACGTTCCCTGTATATGCTTCTATTTGTATGCATTGTGGTCTCTTTATGTTTTGTGTGTAAACGTACAATTATGCAGTAAGGGAAGCATTTGCAGATATTTATGTTTCACAGAATGCAAAATTCTGTAATGGAAACATTGATCAATTTAGTATCCAACATGGGAAGATTTCGAATATTGCACCTCGATAGCGCATACTGCAGACAATGCCTACGTTTCTTCATGAGTGCGTTCATGTACTGAAAGAACTCAGTAATGCAATGGAATTTTTTTGTAATCCATTGCTTAAGGAACTATTTGGCATATGAACGTTTTTCAATGATTTGTGATACGTTTCTGACAATATTGTAATGACAATCCCTTGTGGAGGCTGTGCATGCAAACTAAATGCACATGTGATGTCATCAGTGATGTCATCAATGACAATTGTGATGTCATCTTTAATTTCCTGGATGTTAGTCTTAGCAGTGCACGGTGGTGGCGCGTGTTATGGTTGCTTAGCTTACCAAAACATGTGATGTCATCAGTGATGTTATTAATGACATTTGTGATGCTATCTTTCATGTCCTGGGTGTTAGTGTTAGCAGAGGACAGTGGTGTGGGCAGTTATGGTTGCTTAGCCTACCATAACTGGTGAATTTCAGGTTTTTTTTGGTTTTACTTTGAACCATAATGCCCCAACCTTAGAAATAACAAACGCACAATATTTTTTCACCAGCTACCCACTCCCCCATATCATTGTTTGATACGTCTTTCCTAATTTCCATTCGCAAATGGCCTTATTAGCTGTCCTACCAAAAAAGAAAGCCATCCGTTAACAAAGTAAATGTTGCGTTAAGAACCACCTTTCACAGTACAGGACATAGACGCAATAAGATTTGACAATAATAGTATAGATGTGCAAACCATTAGCATGTGCTACGGAAAAATGGGGTCTCTGGTTAAACAAAATCCTTTTTCAAGATGGCCACCATCAAAAGGAAAGGCGGTTGTTCCATACATAGCCCCTATTCGCTTTCCATGCCAGCAAGGAAGAAGCAACAGTATGTACCGTGACGCAGAACCTGTAAATAAACATACAGCGACGTACAACATGGTACATTACATTTCGAAATGATACACATGATTTTAAAAGAAAACAGTAGCATTTTAGAATGTGGAACAGTGTAGATGTGCAAAGTATTAGCGTTTGCTATGGAAAAATAGGATTTCTGGATAAACAAAATCCTTTTTCAAGATAGCTACCATCGAAAGGAAAGGCGGTTGTTCTATACATAGCCCCTATTCGCTTTCCATGACAGCAAAGAAAAAGTAACAGTATGTACCATGACGCAAAACCTGTAAATAAACGTACAGCGACGTAAAACGTGGTACTTTCCATTTCGAAATGATGCACGTGATTTTAAAAGAAAACGGTTACATTTTAGAATTTGGAAAGTACTTTTATTTAACAAACAACTGTCAGAGATGAACGGACTAATTGCATTTGCAAATAATTTGTAGCAATGACTCCAAGGGCCAACAGTGAAAATGTTCATGGAGAGACACATGCAGTTAATTTCGTATACGCAAATTATGCGTTTCTGTTGAAGCACTCCATTTGTTTGCACAGGTATTTCCAACACAGCGGCATCACCGTTGCTTTACATCACCATAATTGATAATAAGTATCTCCTTGTCGCTAGTTCAGCGTAGGGACAGAGCGTACCTGGCCTGCGATCCCATAACATTATAATGGACAGGCACCCGGTCACCAGCAGTTGCATCTGGCATGGAAAGAAGCTGTCACTCGGCATCTGGAAACCGTGGCACTCACAGTACGGCAAAATATGGCTATACGGAAAACGTAAGACAAAATGTGTGCCAATACCCAACTTTTAGGAAAAATTTCCAAAACAGACACAAAGATTGTGGAAAATACTACACAAATATAAGTGGCCAAACATGACATTTTAAAGAAGTATTAGAGTTCACCATGGGGACATATAATGACACCCTACAAACGCAGATAAACCGCAGTCGCCGTAAGGGTTAAAAAAGGACACCTACACAGTGACATGGTAATTCGGTTATGGATGCAGCATGAATGGACAAGCAAGAAATAAATTACATGTTGTAATGTTACACAAGACCAAAAGAACGTGCAAACTGTAACAAGACCAAAAGTACATTTCAAAGAAAAAGAGATAATGTTCACCAACAATGACTCTAGTCTTAGCTTGCAAACGTTAACAATGAACACTCTCTGGTATTGGGGGAAAATTATAACTCCGCAAAAATATAATACTTCAGTTACATTGTCACAATTAGTGTACAGTCGTCAACATTAAACTTACATCATCTTCACAGCCTCCATTATTTTTGGCAAAGTCACACAGCAAACTTTTCGCATCAAAGAATATTCGTGAACTGATATTTCATGTTCCTTACAAGCATTTTTAAACTATAACCTTATCAAATAGTATTTTTTTTTAAACTTTGATTCCTTGCGTAGCTTTTAAAGTTTCACTTTCGCTCAAGGTAAAAAAACAATAGCCCCTTATGAATTCACTTGAATGCGTGGGCCTACTGAGCTTGCAACCAAAAAAGCAAATGAACTGACCTTCACTCAGAAGGCACATACATTCTCACTTGGCAACAACATATGAAAATCCCCATCAAAGACTCCAGGTGGCCGCCTCAGATTTGAAAACATAGGACGCCAGTCCGACTTCAATATTAATCTGAAAACATTACAACACAGATGCAGGCATTGCTCTCCGTACATTGAGCACCAACTTCCACTTTACCGTATGAATTCGGTGGCAGGAAATCCCCACAACCACCTGAGTGATGTGCGATAGTACGGGTGTATCTATAAGTGTGGTATGCTTCAGTGGTTGTGGCCAGAGGCTACACTCCTAGCTGTATGTCCCCAGATATTACAATGTATGTCTGTGCAGTGGCTTATACCTCCAGTGGCCAAGACTCTACACACTCCCCACAACCATCTGATCGATAAGCAATACTACAGGTGTATCCTTTGCTGTGACATGCGGCGGTGGTAGTGGCCAGGGCGTACAGTCTTGGAAGTATGGCCTTTGGCCTAAGGCCTACGGCCATGCATCCAAGACTCTACGCACTGGCCACAACCACCGCAGCATGTCACACCCATGGCTGTACGCCCTGGCCACAACCACCGCAGCATGTCACACCCATGGCAGCGTACAAATGAATAGCACACTCATAGGGAAAAAATAATTTAATTACAGCATGTACTCAATTTCAATGTTCGCTACCACTACGCGTGTCCTTACAAGAGTAACAAGGTTCTTGTGCACTGCATGGACTGAAATGCTACCGTTATTACACCCCTCAATTTATGTGCGTACAAGGTGGCCATAGAAAATATATTGTGAAGACCGACCCCCAGAATAAATGCATTGATCACCCATGTCTTACTGTCTGAACCTGTCCCAACGCTCTGTGACACAGCAAAAGAGTTTTATAAATATAGCATGTGTACGCTTGTTGTTGCTCCCCTATCGGCGGATCCAAGATGTCGGGCGCAGCCAAACAATCTGACGCAGAACACGTCTCGCAGCAGCCAATTGGCAAAGACGTTCCATGTCCGCGGTCATGACGCGAGCCCATTAGCCAATCGTTATCTTGTCCACGGAGCAAACAGGGAAGTGTGACAGTGGAGTGGACATAGATATCAGACATTTTTTTAGACATACTTTTTGGTTGTTTTAAAGAAAAATCTGGACGGATTGTCACCAAATTTACAAAAGCACGCTTTCTGGACCAAGCCCCTGTACCTGCCGCAAATTTCGTGAAAATCCGTCCAGAGGTTTGACCTGTAGCCATGCGCAAAGTTTTTCCCCCATTCAGTCTATGGGAAAAAAAGACGTTTTGAAACCCCCCTATAACTTCCCCCCACCCCCCTCGACCAAACATCACCGAACTTTGCAAAGAAATTCAGAGTGGGCAATATACTTTTTTTGCAAAGTTTGGTGAGGATTCGTCCAGGGGGAGCAGAGTTATAAGCCGCCCAAAAAGTGCTCTTCCTATGGAAACAGCAACTTAACCATAACTACACGGCCACGGTAGTGGCCGTGTAATATACTGAATATACATTCAACAATGTGTGTTCAGGAACAGTACATAGTCTGCAAAACTGTTCTTGAACAATTTTCTTTTTTTAAAAATGTGTTTATTGTTTTAACACAAAACTAATTTTACAAAATTCAGTCGCACAATTCCATTTCTGTTTCTCTTGATTGATCACTTGAATTGTGACTCATCAGTTATTTATTTTACCTTTACAGTTATCCCACTTGATTATTGTTCTAAACCCAATGTTTGTAGGATCTTTGCAACTGCGATCACCATTTTCGTACTGTGACCACTCATCATTCTTTCCCACCATGAATCCTCATCATAGAGTCATATCTGTTCCATAAATGGAGTCAGGTAGGTCCTTTTTAGTACAAGGGCTTTGGGGCATGCCAGTAAATGATGTTTGATCGTTTCTGTAGAGTTCTCATTTTTACAAAACCTACAGCTGTTATTTGCGGTTTGTCCTCTGATTTCCAAGATTTCTTTCGTTTTTAGCATGTTGAGTCTTGCTTTCAGGTATGTTGCACGCAAAACAATTCTGTCCGGGTACTTTTCCAAATATTTCCTTACTTCATTTAACTTTTGAGACTTACACCCTGGTAGATGTTTCGTCAATTTACATTTGGAAGCATTTTCTAGTGTTTGGATCCAGTCCCACCTTATGGTTTACAAGCTTACTTTTGTAGGGTTAACTTCCAGCTCTTCCAATGAGCTACCTATTTCTTCAAGAAGCTTTAAGTTCATCTTTGCCCAAATCGCCAGCATGATGCTTTGACCTCCATCCATCTCTTTCTTGATTAAGTCGAATATTTTGGGTCTGGGAGTTCACTGAATCTTACCATAAAATTGCAATTTGGCTTTGGCCATATGTCCATGTAGCGAAACTAAGCTTAACACGTTCCTTATTATTACAATTGATGTTGAGTTAGGTAATTTCAGCACTCGCCACCAAAAGCGACCTTCCAAATTCTTCCAAAGTTGGTTTGGGATGTCTGTTATGGCCTCTGCTCTGTAGATTATTGTTAGAACCACTTTGTTTTTTTATAAAAGTTCAATGTCGCTATTATAGAAAAGCTTCCATATTTTTTACCCCAGCATGATTGCCTGTGGTGTAAGCATCTTCATTGTCATCTTTAAGGCTATTTGCATCATGCTTTCTGTTGGAGTTTTGTTAATTGTGACTCCCAGGTATTTGTATGTTGGAACTGATTCCAGAGTCACACCCTCTACATTCCAATTGTATTTTGTCACTCGTCCAGATCCTTTACCCAGAGTCAATATTTTTGTTTTTTTCTTTATTCATGTCCAGATCGTTTTGTTTCAGGTATGTGGACAGACTATTCAACTGTATCTGGAGGCCCACTTCAGTTTTGTCCATTAAAAAGATATCGTCCGCATAGAACAGGTGCAAGATTTTTTCATCTCCTATTGTAGGGGGAAAGGAACGCACTGCAGCATTGCAGTCTTCTATATCATTAATGTGTAGTTTGTACAGTGCAGGAGCCAATTGGCAACCCTGTTTCACCCCCTCTTGCGGTTATGGGCTTTGATAACAAGCCAGCTCCGTTCAACCTTACCCTCATTGAGGTTTCAGAGTATAAACATCTGATTGGGGAGTTGCCATTTATCCAGTTTTGCCCACAATTTGGGCCTGCTTACCCGATCAAAAGCCTGTGATAGGTCAATGAACGCTAGATGGAATTTTGGTTTTCCCGAAAGACCTTTGGCTTTTAGTGCGCTTATGAGCATGATGTTAGTGTTTGTGCCGATTCCTTTGGTGAATCCTCTTTGCAAGGGATCTACACAGCTCTTTTCTTTACACCAGTCTTATCATTTATCCAAGAGAAGAGATCCAAACACTTTCCCTGTTGTATCTAAGAGGGCGATCAGCCGATAATTTTTTGGATTGGTCTTATTTCCTTTCTTAAAGATTGGAATTACATTAGCAGTTTTCCAAGACAAATTGATCTTTTTCTGGGCCACACATCTTTGTATAATTTTAAAGATAAGGCCCGTCCATTCTTCGTGATGTAGTTTCAAAGCGACATTGGTTATGCAATCAGGGCCAGGTGCCCTAGAGTTTTTTAGCAGCCTTATTTTTCTTCCTGCTGGCTCTTTGTCAAACTCTATCTCCCATTGTGTTGGAATAGCCCCTTGAGTAGTCTCTTCCGTTCTTGAAGTCTCAGAAACGAAGTCCCCAAAGTACATCAACCAATCCAATTCACTCCCACTATTCTGTAAATTATCATTCTGTGAAGCTCCAGTGTTTTTTTTTACCAATGACCAGAAGTTACGAGAGTTTCTACTACACACAGCCTTCAACATGGCTTCCGAGTCTAGTAGGAGCATCTTCCAGCGCTGGCTCCTAAGTCATGATCTGTAGGCCCTAGGGCGCGTGATCTGCAAGGTCTTGATTTTCCTCTCTTGACCGCTTAATTGCTTTCCTCTTTGTTTGCCTCATGATTTTTTTCCTGTCAGTTAATTCACCATTATAGGCATGCAGATGTTGCTTTAATGGCCCGCCTCTTTTGTTTCTTTGCCTCTGTTAAGGAATTAACAGCGGGCAGTAATCAGGTGTTTGGATTTCAACGGCATTATAGTTACATTTCCTTTGTGCCGTGTATTGTAATAGATTTTCACCAATCGCCTTTTTTGTTAATTTCAGCCGCGTTCCCTGGTTGTCAACATCAATCGGGAATTTCATGAATTGTTTTGTTTTGGGCCCATCCTTCCAAATAGCGATTAATAGATTGTGGTCACTGTAGTTGATTTCCTTTACTTCAAAAGTTTCAATGGGAGCTAGCAAGCCTTTTGACACATGTATTTGGTCTATTATAGATTTTGCACCTTCTCTCTCCCACGTCGGAATCTTGGGTTTAGAGGTTTCAGACAAGTGAGGAAGGTTGTGCAAGTCTCTTTGATCCATAAATTCAGCCCACCGTGTTCCATGTTGCTTGGGTTTTGATGATATAAAATATTTTGCCTCTTCTTTTTGTTTTTTGCTCATTCCCATATATCGCTGACACCAGGGATAATTGAATTGAAGTCGCCACAGATGACTCTATGCTGAATATCATATTCAGTGCTTTTCCTCATCCAGGGGATTGTTCTAGGACAATATAAATGGACCAGCACAGCTCTTTGCTTTTTCAGCTGGATTTGTTAACTTAATTTTCTCAAATACGAAAAGGACAAGTGATCGCAGCCCTGCAAGAAAACGGGGTACGGCCTCTGAGGCATTAATGCAGACCCTCCCTGCAATGGGTTGACTACTCTCAAGGCATGGATACATGCCACGCTGTGGGTGTTCCAGACAACCGTAGTGTGCCCTGGTCATGGCCAGATGCCATACCCTGCAGATAGTGCTTTCAGAAGTAGTTTGTCCACAGGCCATGCTGCTGGTGCACTACCTAAAGGTCATGGCTTTGCGGGTAGTGTGGGTAAATGTATTGATGTCAGCAAGGATTCATGGCTGATGGAACTGCATCATTGAAAAACATGCCGTGCACTTCAAGAATACTAATCATGTTCACTGAAACAATTCTATAGTTTAAGTGACGTTGAGGTGTTGATGGAAAACCTCAAAACCATTCAAATCCACCAGTAGGTAGATATGCAGCCTTTGCGCAATCCCCCATACACTGCTCACATGCCCACACGTGTCATCACTAATGGCATCATGAATGGTAGCATACACGCACTTTGCTCTCACACAGGGGGCTGCCACACAGGGCATGCACTGTGTGACCTCAGTTTACTTGCTGTGCACAGTGCAGGTCCTTGATGATGACCTGGTGACGTCATATGTGATGCCACCTGTGAGGTCAATGCTGATGTCATCGTTAAGGGGATATGAAATCATTTGTGATGTCATTGATGAAATTACTTGTGGTGTAGGGTCTGCGGGTTTGAGGATATGAGCAGTGCATAAGGAGTAGGATAAGCTACCTTAACTTGGGCATTTAATTGGTTGGAGATATTGCCTCATAGTTTATTTATAGTGTATGTTATATGTATAGGTATGTGATGAAATGTAATTAATTTTTTCATTCTTGAGATAATATTTTGCAAAAGTTTTTTTAGAACTATATACATATACATAAATAAATAAAATAGTTTATTTCAGGGAAGTTGAATATTTCAACTGAAAACTGAATGTTTTGTTCTGATACACTTGAGGTATGTGCTTTATGCACAACCTTAACTATACGTGTGACCATTATTTGTGTGTTCAACTTGTGAACCCTGACACCAAAATATATGCCACTCATTCTACAACACAAAAAGATGTTACCCTGCTGTACTCACCAGAGTCAGCAATACTTACTTAAGCTCAGGATTATGGCGGTCTGAGCATAACATAATAGTGGCGCACTACCACACTTCCTGTACACTGGCATAAAGGCAGAGCAGCACAAAAAGGTCCCCTTCGCTGTTGGGCATTCCTACAGAAAAAAGCTCAGCTGATTCGTCAAAAGGTCATTTCCTGGAGGGCAGACACAACCTTCACTGCTCTTTCTGAACTCTGCAACTGAGCCGCGACCACCCCGACTAAAAACAGACAACAAGGAGGAGCCTGGGCAGTCTCATAAAGTTTGCTTTAGAGGACAAAGCAGTAAAAACTCCATACAAAATCAGAAGTTTGTAGGAGGGTAGCTTTTGCTATGTTATGCAAGATTTGCCAAGCACACCTCTGCCATGTACACAGCCCTGTGGTGCTGATGAGTGTTCTGTGTGATTGCTGATTGGCTATGCTGGCAGGTCGTGGTGTACATCTCAAGGTAAGTGAGGTGATCGTTCCTGCAAGTGGGGGGAAACCAAGCAACCCTCCCCAAAACCTTCCATTCTTGGTGTGAGGAGATGTGTGTGTGTGTGTATCTGTGTGATTCATGTTTGGTGGTATAATACAGAGGGGCAGGGTGACTATCACCCCCTAGCCTCTCACAAGAGTGTGGTGGTTAGTGTAGGAGAGGTTTTGTTGTTTTGTGGTGTCAGACATCTGGCTATCATGCTGTGTGAAAGTGTGATTGTGTGTGCCAGTGGGTCGGGTCTACTTTTGCCATCAGGGCATCGGAGGAGTAACCTGTGGCACTACCCAATAGCTGCCTTTATGTTGCAATGTATGTGGGAGGAGTGGAGAGGGCAGGGGATGGGAGGGCAGGGGAAGGAAGAAGTGAAGAGAGTAAAGGGGAGGCGAGCCAGAGAGGAGGGGAGAGAAGAGGTGAAGCGGAAAGGAGAGGATAGGGGAGGGAAGGAGAGGGGAGGAGTGGGGAGGGGAGAGGACGGGGGTAGGAGAGGGGAGAGGAGGGGAGGGGAGGAAAGGTGAGGGGAGGGGGGAGGAAGAGGAGAGGAGAGGAGGGGAGAGCAGAGGAGAGGAGAAGAGAGGAGCGGAGAGGGAAAGGGAGGGGAGGGGAGGAGAGGAGAGGAGAGAGGCAAATGGACAGATGGAAAGGGGGTCATGGTAGGGACAGTGGGGAGAGAGAGGGAGAGTGTGAGGCAGAGTAGAGGGGAGTGAGGAGGTAGGTCAGGATGCTGAGATGTCTGATATCATGGTAGGTGCTGCTGCACCCGAAGCACCTACGGATACCCCTGATGTCAGTGGGCAGATGGCGAGGCTGACTACTTGGGGTCTGAACAGCGCTCAAAGCCCTTGGAGCGCTTCCGTAAGATTACTGATGTGAGGAAGTCTGATCTTATCTTCAGTTTCTTTACTTTGCAAAAGTTCATTGGTTGGAAATAGTTGGTTGTATTTCCTTTAGCCCCCAACCGCAGCTTTGGGTGCTGTAGATGGACTGTCCCTTGGCACCCCTGGACGGACTGCTCCCTGCTTCGGAGCCAAGGATCTGAGGAGCTGAGGATCGCTAGATGGGATCCGACTCGAATGTTGGTACAAGCAACATACAGGTGATCTTTACTTATGGCAAAGACAATTGTGTTTGTTAAGGTTGTGTTATGATCGTCGGTTGACTAGTTGAATAGTTTACTTCATCGTGTATTCGAAGGGGGCAGAGAGGGAATGGACAAGTGGCTAGCAATGTCCGTAATGGCGGACGCTCTGAGGGTCCATTTTATGATGCTGATGATAAAAGGGACTGGGGACATGGGACACCTTTGCACAGGTTTTTTATTAGAATGTCGTTAAGAATAGCAAACTGGAATGTAAGGGGGCTGAGCCGCTTTGTAAAATCCTGCAGAGTAAAGCAGTAAACATTTAGAAAACAACGATCAGTGGTTATGCTACAAAAAACACATCTCGACTCCACAAGGTAACTAAATTACTTAAATGGTCGGGAGACCAGGGATTTGGGTCTACGTGCTCCACCACCAGAGGGGTTTTGATTTGGATCCCAAATGAAGTTCCCTTCTTTGCTGAAAAGATACAGAAGGAAGGAAGGAAGGATAATAATACTGTCGGGAAGACTAGAAAACACACGGATATGCCTGATTCATATTTAAGCTCGAAATGTCAACATTGCCCCTTTTATGACTCACATAGGCAAATATGATCTAGATAGGGGAGCAATATGGATGGGTTAGGAGATTCTAATTGACCTCCACCTAGATAGATTCATGTCGGGTCTGCCCAATCTAGATCTAGTAGATATATGGCGGAGAACCCATACCCACATGCACACACTAGAACATTTGAAGCTGTTAAGAATAAACTCAGCCCACTAGTCACCTCAATCAATGGTACTGTTGTTTGTGCCCTCCCCGTCTTTCTCCTGCAAAAGAATAAAACTGATACACCCCAGACGGGGAATGAGGCAGAGAGAAGGCTGTGAGAGTTCAGGGCAAGGTTTATATAAGTAACTGTCATTGAAAGATCTCTGTTGCCTCTGAGAGCGCTCTGACCAAAATTAATGTTACAATACATTTTATAGGGCCAATGACGCAACTAACATAGGATACTACGTTGGTCCCGGATTGGACAGTCCATATGGTGCCCATGGTGTGGGTGGAGGATGGATGTCAGGCATCTGTGTTCCGAATGGGTGAAGGTCAGGTCGCTGTGAAGCAGGGTGGTCACTAGCTAAGCTAACATAATATATTCTCAAAAATGCATGCACTAAATAATAATCGTTCGAAGTCCTTGAACAACTTATCATGTCTCCATAAACTTCACACGTGTATCTATACTATCAATAACATCGGATTATAAGGGCCCTAGGTTAAGGGTCTTGACCACCATAATACACCAGTTGAAGTGAGGGTCTGTGTTCATAAGAATCTCTGGTATGTGACATTTTGTTAGTGGTAGACAACAATATACTGCAGCAGGGCTCTAATGTTAGTTGGGAATCTGTTGGGTGGGCATCATGGCGTGGTCAGTGGTCTGGCACATGAAAGGAATACCTTGCAGGGGCACAGGGTCACAATGGCAGTAAGTTTCCACTGGCGAGGGTGCGGGAGTAAGGACACGTTTGTGGAGATGAACGAGCTATGTGCTTAGCTCATGATGGTTCACATGCAGGACAGTGATCTCAGAGGAAGTGTGATGTGTTACATTTATTATCTGTTGCAAGTACCTCCGGCTGCGGCGTGAGAATGGAGCCGCGGAGTTTTCCAGTCAGAGTGGGAAAGATGGTGGGGGCCATGTGCCCTGCGCGTCTGGTCGTTGCGAGAAAGGGAAGAGAGGCATTTTGTACTATCGCAGTGAGGCCTAGTCACCAAGATGGAGTCGAAAGGGGGTACAAAAATGGATGCCCTGTGTCCTGCTCAGTGGTCCCATCTACGCGAATGTTAACCAAAGTCGACATCGTATAAGGGCAAGGGGCGAACCCACTACTGGAGGCACTTGGTCCAAGTTTTGTATTGAGAAGTAAAGGATGCGGTGGGCCTGCTGGCCCCTCGCTCCCCCACAGTTAAGAAAAGAGCCGTAGTTAAATTTTGCTGGTATGATGCTGATTGCCGTATGGAAAAAAAGAAGATAATTGACTGTGTTAAATTGGGCCTGAGCGTGGATAGAGGGCAATGAACACTCCTAAAAGAGGATTACAAAAATCTAACAGCTCAGAAAAAGAGAGGATTTGCTGTGAGTCAATGGAGTGAGTAACATAAAGCTAGCGAGACATTGGATGTTAGTCAAAGGGAAAGGGAAGGACCTAAGGGGTGATCAAGATCTAATCTATTGTATTAAAGAGGAGGGCTGGCGGTCACACTTTGCAAGCTTAAATAGTCAGCAGGTTTTAGGGAACGGAACAGATGACTCCTGTGTAGTGACAGACTATTTAAGGTCAACAGAGTTCATTGTAAATGTACAGGATGTCGTGAGGGCGTTCAAGTCACAAAAAAGGGGCAAGGCGGCTATTTGTCATGGTTGACTTGTTCCTAGATTAAATTACTATTTTGGCTCCGGTCCTGTGTAGGATTTTTAATGCTGTCATCAAACTAGGAAAGGTCCTACCATCTTTGCAAGATGCCATGGTTGTCCCTACATATAAAAAGGAGGAAGAGTCTTGCCAAGCAATTATCGCCCAATTTCACTTTAAAATATGTGGAAAGGTTGTCCTAAGCTTTTTGCAGGAGTGGGTGGACAGCAACGAACTAATCTACCTCCAAGCAGGTTTTCAGAAGAACAAGGGGACCAGAAATATATAGAATTACTAAAAGTGAAGTTATACTCAATATTCCTGTATTTCAGAACTGCCTTTGATAGCATCTCAAGAAAAATTCTCGGGCACAATCTACATGCTAGAAAAGCTCCAGCACACCTGATTACATTAGTGCAACAACTTTACTCAGACAATCATGCAGCAGTACGTTTTGGTCTTGGTGGTGAACTGACCTCTGCATTTAAAGCAGAGAAGGGCATAAGACAAGGTTGTGTGGTCACTGCACTCTTGTTCTGGGTCTATATCCAAGAGGTAACAGGCGCACTATCAGAGGGGTGTTTGGACGGCCCTAAAATGGACAAGGTAAAATACCCAACCCTCTTCTATGCTGATGATGCAGTGATTATCGCAACCTCTCCCCAAGGTTTGAGAACCTCCCTGGATGTCTTTCTAAGGAAAAGTCATGAACTACGGCTCGTTGTAAATACGGAAAAGACGAAGGTGATGGTTATTCGCCCTAAACACAGCAGACCTCGCCCACTAACATTAGAGGTAGACGGAACAAAATTGGAGCAGGTGGAATTTTCGGACTACCTGGGGGTACGTTTGCAGGAAAATAGTCCGCTCAGATTGAAAAATCCAACACAAATCTTTGTAAATATAGCAAGCAGGGCCACCAAATCCTTTTATAATGAACTTGGGAGCGGAACCCTATCCCTAGCTCTGACTCTGTATAACAAGTAGGCTCTGCCAGCCTCCACTTATGGGGCTGAAATCTGGGGGCGCAGGGACACTAGGTCAATGGAATGCACAGGACGAACATTTCAAAAACATCTTTTATTACTCCCCCTTAGTGCCCCCTCAGCACCACTTTATCTAGAACTAGATGTTATCCCAGTGGGGGACTATATTTTACTGAAACCTTTACTCCTCTGGGTAAATATTTGGCGCACAGAAGGATTGGCGAAACACAGGGAGGCCCTGGACCATTTGATGTCATTGGAGGGTGGTAAGAGAACAGCCTGGATAAGACACATTCAAAATACTGTATCGGAGGTGGGTGAGAGAGCTACCTGGGAGAATCCCCAGTTGATGAACGGTCAAACGTGTTGTAGAGTAATCCAAACTGCGAACATGTTATCAAAAAAACAGGCAGTCGAAGCAGCAAGCAGATTGAAACTGGGTTGGGAGTATTTACAATACAAAAAAGTTATGGGCTTTGAAAGCTATCTAGACATAATTAATCCCCGTTTGAAAGAACATTATATCTACGATTCAGATTGGGAATATTGTCCTCGGCCTCTGTCTGGCGCACTGATGATTGAGAAGAGTGTGCTTTATGTTGTGAACAAACTGAGTCAGAAATTAATTTCTTTTTGATTTGTGAGAAACTCCTTACCCTGAGGCGCTACTACGGCCGACCAATTTCTTATATCAGAAGGGATCCAATCAACAAGAGACCCACTAAGCAACTGTAAAATTTCTGTTCTGCCCCACGTAGTTTTTGCTACCGCTCAATATATACATAAATCCTGGAAACTGAGAGCCAAAAATGTATTAAGCGTGATGACTGATGAGTATCTTGTCCTTAGCACCTTCGATTATTGTCGGTTTGGGCGTACTACAGCAGCGGCCGTGAGGCTGCGAGCTTGCTCTCCTCACTCACTTTGAAATGTGTCTTAATCATAAGAGTTTGATCATCTTAACTATATTTATGTACAATTGTCCAGGTTTTAATGGAATGGCCTTTTATTTTGATTTAACTGATAGCCAATTGTGCACAGTCTTTGCTTATTTTGTACAGCAGCAGAGGAGGCACCTTGTGAAAATTTGCACATGTAATGAGTTCTGCACATTTTCTGAACCGTCGGATATATTTTGCATATTGGTCTTAAATTGTGATGTATACTTTTATGACTTTTTAGTCGAAATAAAGTACTTGTGCAGAACAATGACGGACCATTCCCCGCTCATAATAGCCCCTACAATGCACCAACCTAGGCCCCCTGCCCTGATGTGGAAGCTAAACCCATGGATTGACCAATGTGGCATTTCGCTCCTCACTTAATGAGAACATTGTTCATTTCCTTTTGGATAATCTGGCTATGGCCTGAGCCCGGAGATGTAATGGGAGGCGCTTAAAGTTAACCTGCGAGGTGCGTATCTCCTCCTCGATAGGAGCCCATAAAATATTGACCAGACAGTTGACGGGAATAGGACAACACATATGTGACACAGAAAACTCACAAAACGTGGACAGGGATACAGAACAGACACTTAGTGAGCTTCGAGTACAATGCATTTGGCAGCGTCAAAGCGGAATCGTACAAAAATGTCGCCCTCATTTGTGCGCCCCCGCAGTTACTGCGACTTTGGGGGTGCACAAAATGAGGGCTACATTTACTGCGCCCAAGCAGTGCAGGGGTTGCGGAGGTGTCCCCCGCTCTGCTTGGGCACCGTAACGGGGGTCGGGGATTGCGGTGGTGACCCCCACCCCCGCTTACCATTTTGGTAAGCGGGGGACACTAAAGAAAGAAAAAAAATGAAAAGCACCCTGCGGCGTCAGTTCTAACCCACGTTAGTGGGAGGAGCTGACGCCGCAGGAATAGCAGGGTGCAGGCAGCACAGACAGAAGTGTGCTGTGTGTGCTGCCGTGAACGGTAAGTTGGGGGGTGGGGGTGGAGGGTAGAAAGGGAAAAATCAGGCCAGGGAGCGGGCACAGTGATCTATATGATCAATGCGCCGCATCAGCATTTCGGCCGTCACAGTTATGGGCGGCGCAGTTACCACATAGATCTGTCTAAGCAAGCATGAAAGATCGGTGTACAGACTCGGACTAGCCTATAGGGCAATATGGCATTGCCCGAGTTGTAGGCCAAAATTATGTGTGTGGGACAGTTTTTTGGGTAAAAATTGTACACTTTTTGGCCAAAGTGGGGCAGTTTGATGTGTTGCTTCACTTTGTAGCCAGTAGATTTGACCAGTGTTAATGAACAAATATTCTTCAAAATCACTATTTGAAAAACATTTTCCCCAAAAAACTCAATCTTGGGTACTACTCAAGTAGTCTGTCGGAAAAGAAATGAATTGCCATTTCCACTGCAGGACACTTCTTTCATTGGTGCCCGAGCCAATGTTATACCCCCTTCCAACCCTAGCGGCCTATGCCGAAAATCTGCACAAAGTCTGACACAAAACAGGGAAACTATTGACATGGCCCCTGAACGGTGATAAGCCAAGGACCACGATTAACTCTATAATACTGTAGACCAGTGATATGGGTTTCACGTAATGTAAGATAAATTAGTCCCTTAGACAATACTATGAAGCGCTGTATGCACAACAAGAAGACTCATTAGAGCACTAAATAGCAGACACTCTAATCACTCTAACCACACTTACAAAGAAGCAAACCTGTGCACTGGACGAGCCATTTAATACTCAAGATGTGAGGGAAGCTGTATCTAACCTTTCGGTGGGCAAGACTCTGAGAACTGACAGCATTCCTTCGGAGCTCTATAAAGAATCTGAAGATCTCATGCTCCAGCCTCTCTTACATGCAGTCCCTATTCTGAAGCCAGGGGAAATAAAACATAAGACATGGAATCATATAGACCACTTTCTATGCTCATTACAGACACTAGGATACTTGGTACCATGATGGCCAACAGACTTAAATCCCTTATTCCCTGAATCAAGCGGGTTTCATCCCTGAGACCAAGACATCACATAACCTCAGCAGAATCCGCCATATAATGGCTGAGGCTCAAACCTCTGAACACAATCATGCAATAGTATCCCTTGATGCCATCAAGGCATTTGACACGATAGGGTGGAAGTGGATGATTGCCTCATTAAAACACTACGGACTGGGTGACACACTTCTACAATGGAGAACATTATTGTATAGGAAAGCGAAGGCTAGGGTTAGGGGGGCACGCAAGAGCATTTTGGAAGCATGGGAAATCCAACGATGCATGAGACAGGAGTGCCCTCTCTCCCCAATGCTTTACGCCTTGGCAATTGAGCCGCTCCATAGCTTACTTAGGGAGCAATTGGATACTCTGGGTGTAATGATAAGACGAGAATGTCATTTGATTTCCTTATATGCTGATGATTTCTAATTATACTTGAGTGATCCAAAATTTTCTTTCACATATATACTAGGGATATTTGAGAATTCTGGTAGCCTTTCTGATCTGCTAATCGATTGGGACAACTCCTGGATCTTTCCATTAAGTTGTAACAATCATACACAATGCCAAAAGTGGAGTGATCAGAACCTGAATTGGTGCCCTAATACCTTGCACTATCTAGGGGTTAATATAAAGGCTGACACCCCGGACACCTATGCTAGCAACACAGGCATGGTTCTTACAACTCTGGATGGCTCTCTGGAATTTTGGACCAAACTCCTACTTTCATTGATGGGAAAGGTTACAATAATTAAGGCGATAGTCCTCCCCGATTTCTTTATTTTTTTTTGCTAATATCCCATTCATGGTCCCACAGAAATTCTACACTAGACACCAAACTCAAGTGCTTTCTATGGGGATTTAACAGACACAGGATAGCATATGAGAAACTATGTAGACCTTCAACTAAAGATGGCTCAAGGGTGACAGACTTTGAATTGTTTTACTTAGCCTCACAGCTACAATATGTGGCAGCGTGTCTCTCGGACAATGACACGTCACAGCTTTTGAGAGGCTCAATTGCACCTCACAGGATTAAAGAAGCACTGTCGATGAATGCAAAAAAAGAAGGGACCGTATTATTGATCACGACAGGCATACAGGTGTGAAAGCGCGCCGGTACCAGACTGGGGTTGAGAAAGCCATATTCGACAAACATACCATTGGGCACCGAACTTGCGCTATCTCCAACGGTTCTACACCACCTACGATCAAAGTGGGAGCCGAATGGGGTTACAACATGGGGTGATGAGTTTGTGGGGGTGCCTAATACCATTTCAGATTCTGAAGGCTACCCACGACTGTCCTGAAAGGCCTGGAATGAGCTCCCTCTCAGTCTAAGAAACAAAGAATCCTTTACAGTGTTCAGAAAAGTACTAAAAACCAAGCTATTCAATTAGACCTTCACCATATATGTGCTGCTCTGTCTCTAACGCTGTTCCTATGTAACCTCGGAACACGCGTTATGGTTATACACTGCTGTCAATGACTATTCTATTATCACTGCTTTTGTAACATGCCACAACCTGTTTTCAAGTAAATATGCTGTAACAGCGCCATGATGCCTCTGGGCCGCTGGGCACTTTATGAATCCAAATAAATAAATAAATACATACATACATTTGTAACCTAAATGTCTATACTGCAAAAAGCCCTGGGGAATTGGCCTGACATACCGATGGAAACCATCCAAGACCCTACCGTTTGCACACTATATGACTGCAGTGATCTTTCTCGGTCTAAACCCTGGCCGCACCTTTTCCATTTACCCACCACACAGTGAAATAACATTGTTGAAAATGTTGGGGGGACATGGCAACTAAGGGAAAGGGGCCCCTGCCAAATGAGAGGGACAAAATGATGTGCCATGAAAGTTGGGGGGGGGGCACAAACACCCTTGCCCCCTAAACTTACACCCATGTCACAACTTAATGAACGGGAAGAGGTACGAATGGTGGACAGGGTAAGTTAAGGTGACACAGGGGAGGACACCGGTGTACCATTTACACACAACATATTGAACGGGAAGAGGTATGGAGGTTTTGCAGAGAACAATAACATGTGCAAGGGAATACACATCTGTAATCAAAAGCTGAATGCAGCACTCCTGGGGCCTCAGTGTTGGCCCAAAGGGGTGGAACCTTGTCCTCTTCCAATATCAGTAGTAAAAAATCTTGGCCTTAAAGTTGATAACCAGCACCGCCTTGTCCCACAGGTGTCATGATGCCCGCTCCCGGGGAGCCGGTTCAAGCCCTGCGTCCCCGAAAGCGGACATCCAGTCCCCAAGGAAGGACCCAGCAACCCCATATAGGGGCCCTTGGGACAGTGTCCTGGCGCCTATGTCACCAGGCTCATAAAAGACATCAGTCCTGACGCCATAGGCGCCAGGCTCATTATGGAAGTGCTTGGGTGCACTTACCTGATGCAGACCATGCTGCAGGATCCAGGCCTCCTTGCGGCCTGAAAGGAACTATTTTACCTGTGGGACTAATTTACCATCCGGGCGTGGTCGGGGAAGGATACATACCTGATTGGAGGACGGATACATACCTGGAACTTCTTCCAAGGCTATTTAAACCCCACCCGAACAGCCACACGTGCTTTGCGTTGTTCTGCATCTAGCAGCTGGACGCTCACCGTGTCTGCTCCTGCATCCTGACTTCTGCCACGCCTGCCAGCATCCTGGATCACCTGCAAAGGAAGAGAAGAAGAGAACAGAAGAAGGAAAAGTCCTTACCTGCTAAATCCGCATCCCGGAGACATCTCGCCGACAATCCTGAAAAGGAAGACTTTTATTTAAAAGCTCATCGCGTCGATCGCTGCAACGCCGCATTCCACTCACCTTTACAGGGCGCCTCCATGTTCAGCAGCGATCATCCGGATTCGCAGTCACGCCCCAGCGCCTAGGGAGAAAAAGAGCAGAACAAAAGGTGAGAGAGAGAGAGAAGGGAATAAGGAAAGCTAAATCTCCATGTTAAGACTTACCTGTTGATTCATTCCCTCTTCATTTCGGGTCCGCGCCGCATCCTGGCATTTCCGGACCCCGGCCCCTAAGGGGAAAAAGAGACATCAGCGTTAATGAGCGAATGAAAAGACATTACCAAAAAAACACTCATTAAAGACTGTTACCACATCACTTACCTGTCGTAGGGGGAGCTCCTCTTCACTTACCTGGGGTAGGGGGCGCACCTATGGGTCCCGGCGCGCCCCATCCTGGCGCTGCTATCCCCGATACCGGCTGGGGGGACCGCTGTCTTCTGCGGCACTCGGCGCTTCCGGGGTTTCTGTGTCTCGGGATTCGCGCATGCGCGGAAGGCCGCGTTTTGTTCTTCGCGCATGCGCAGTCCACGAGACGCTTGGGAAGCCACAAGCTTGCTTCCCAAGCCTCGTTCTGGGCACGGCAGCACTCGGGGACAGCACGGCTTGCGTTCCAAGCCTCCCGGGTGCTGCCAGCCCTATTTAAGGGATGGAATCTTGAGACTCACCGCGTCTCAACGCGGTTTGTTTCCCGATCGTGTTTTTCGCTCCTGCAGCCTCCCGCTGCGTCCATTTTCTCCTTGTTGGATTCCTGTTCCTCCTGTTCCCATCTGTTTCCTTGGTTTTGGTCCTCCCTTCCCTTGGTTCCCTCAGGCTGCCTAGCTCTTCTCCTTCCCTCTCAGCCTTGCTTCTCTTCAGCCTTGCCTGCTGCCTACCCTGAGCCTTGCAGCTACAGCCTCGGACTACTCTCCTCTGACCAGCCAACTTGCCTGCTGCCTTCCTTGTGCCTTGCAGTCACTGCCTTGGACTATCTACTCAGCTCAACTATTGGTCCCCAGCCATTTCCTGGAACCTTGCTACTTCTTTTGTGGACATTAGCCTTAAATCTTCAGCCTACTTTTGGGGACCTCTCAGAAGTAGGTTCCAGCATACAGTCCGCAAGCACCGGCCCTCCAGACTGCCCCGGCGCCACGAGAATCAGGGAGGTGCACACTTGTGGCGTTGGGAGCTGGTCCACCCCTAGCCCTGTTGACACCAGGGAAAGGGCTGCACCGGTTTCTCGCGTTACACCTTCTGCAGTCATCTGTCGGACAGCCTGGCGACCTCACCACGATCAACTACCGGAAGTTCAGGTACTCAGCGCCCTAGAGACGCCATCTTTAACAGATTGAGACACCTACCTTCCGACTCCGAGATGGATGAGGCTCAGGAACTCCGGGAGGAGATGCGAGTTCTTCGGGCCGAAATGACAGCACTCCGTCAAGAGAACATTGGTCTAAGACAGATGGTGTCACAATCCTCTGGGGCAGCACCTCAGGGAGAAGGAGCTATGTCCCAGACCATGCCCATCAAGTTTGACGGAGATTCAAGACGTGTGGCAGAGTTTTGCAACCACTGCAGAATACATTTCCTCTTTAGAGCCTCCTATTTCAATTCTGACAAAGCCAAGATAGGATATATTCTGGGAAATTTGACTGGGAATGCCCTGGCGTGGGCCGCCCCATTGGTGTCCGCCAATAGCCCCATACTCAATGACTTCGCAGCTTTTGAAAAAGCATTTTTGGAGGTTTTTCAATCACCAAATCTGGCCTCCACAGCCCAGAACCAATTGATGGATCTGAAACAAGGTTCTATGGATATAATAGCCTACATTGGTCGTTTTCGTCAATTGGCAACCGACCAGTGGCCTGAGATAACCCAAAAGTCTTTGTTCCGAAGAGGATTGAGAGAGGAGTATAAGGACGAATTACTGCATATTCCAGAGCCAGACACCCTACAGCAATTAATTGAACAGGTTTTGCGTATAGACCACAGATTGGCAGAACGGAGGGGTAAGAGACGACGAGCTGAACGGATGTTCACAAGACCACCCAACGCTCAGGCCGGAAATTCCGGGTCTTCGGACCCCGGTCCAGAACCCATGCAGTTGGGAGCCGTTAGGGGTCCGCTCTATGAAGCAGAACGAAAACGCAGAAGAAGTTTAAGACTTTGTTTATACTGTGGGGCTGCTGGGCATTTCTTGGGTACCTGTCCTCTACGCCCACAAAGGAAGTCGGAAAACTAGAAGGCCTGTCGTCAGTAGGAAGGGCAACGACAGGTCCAGACTCGTACTTAGTCCTTTCCAATTCCAATTCCTTGTTCCAGCCCATGCAACCGGCTGTTCTACTGGTTGTGAAGATCAAGCTATCATGGTTAGACAAAGAGGCAGAGGTTCTAGGCTTATTGGATTGTGGGGCCTCCGGAAATTACATAGATGAGACATTTGCAGTCTGTCATGGAATACCTCTGTTCGCCCGGAGAAGTGTCCTGCCCGTCGAGGTGATCGATGGGACCCCTTTATCTTCAGGCCCAATTTGTCAACAAACCATGTGCCTACATATTCAGATTAAAGAACATGGGGAAAGAATCGCCTTGGATGTCATCAGAAAACCCTCCTATCCTGTGGTCTTAGGTTTGCCCTGGCTTCTTCACCATAATACAACCATCGATTAGGGAGCTCGCACTCTGGATTTCTCCTCTGCTCATTGTCTCCAAGATTGTTGTTTGCCCGGCGTGTCAAGAAAGGAGATCTCCTCCATACCCCTCACGAGGGGTACTGGTCCTCCTGGGTTTTGTTCCCTGTCGTCTGTCCCACAGGAATACGCCGAATTTCAAACCGTGTTTTCTGACCCTGAAGACATACCACTGCCTCCTCATCGAATTTTCGACTGTTCTATAGAACTGGTACCTGGTTCTGTGATACCTCATGGGAAGGTATATGCCTTGTCCCTTACTGAGAAGACGGTCCTTCAAGAATACTTGTCAGACTGCATCAGGAAGGGATACATTGCTCCCTCAAAGTCACCAGCTGGTTTCCCGCTATTTTTTGTGAAAAAAAAGGAAGGAACCCTACGACCCTGTATCGACTATCGTCAGTTAAACGATATCACACGAAAAGATAGATATCCATTGCCTTTAATTCGGAGCATCATGGAATCCCTTCGAGCTGCCCAGGTTTTCACCAAGTTGGATCTACGGGGCGCTTATCATTTAATTCGAATTAAAGAAGGAGATGAATGGAAGACAGCTTTTAAGACCCCTTTCGGGCATTACGAATACCGGGTCATGCCATTCGGGTTATGTAATGCCCCGGCTGTTTTTCAGCGTTTCATGGACAACATCTTTGGCGACTTAATCGGGATATCAGTTTGGGTGTACCTTGATGATATTCTCATTTTCTCTGTCTCCCTGAAGCAACATGTGGAACATGTCCGAGAGGTGCTTCGACGTTTGTCCCAGAACCAACTATACGTTAAGGCTGAGAAGTGTCCTTTTCATCAGAAGAGAATGGAATTTCTGGGTTAGGTGATCAGTGGCACAGGAATCTTCATGGATCCAGCCAAGGTACAAGCCATTCAGGACTGGACTCAACCTTCCGATCTGAAGTCCCTTCAACGATTCTTGGGATTTGCCAACTTTTATCGGCAATTTATACCCCACTTTTCTCAACTCACGGTTCCCTTGACTCAATTAACAAGCAGTAAAGCGCCCTTTCTTTGGAATTCACTGGCCACCAAGGCTTTTAACATCTTGAAACAAGCCTTTAGCACTGCTCCCATTTTGCGTCATCCAAATGATGAAATGCCGTACATTGTAGAGGCCGACGCCTCCGATTTTGCTGTTGGTGCTGTCCTCTTGCAGAAGGAACCTGAAACTGATTTGGAACACCCTGTGGCATATTTTTCTCGCAAGCTCACTCCTAGCGAACGAAATTACGCAGTGATCGAAAAGGAATTGTTGGCCATAAAGGCTGCATTTGAAGAGTGGAGGCATCATCTCCTTGGGGGCCGGCATTCTTTGGAAGTACGTACTGATCACCGAAATCTACAGTATTTGAAGTCTCTTCAGTGCCGAACCTCTCGTCAAGCCCGATGGGCCTTCTTTTTCTCTCACTATGACTTCCATATTACGTACATCCCCAGTGCTCAGGACTTAAAGGCCGATGCCTTGTCTCGATCCTTGGATATAGACGCGAGAAGTCAGTACAGGGATGAGCCACTAATATCCCCAAGGCATTTTCTGTTCACACTTTCACCTTATCTTCAGAAGATTCTACAGGACACAAGTTCTGATCCTGCTCGGGAAGGCCTCCTGAGGCATTCGCAGGTTACTGAAGATAACGGGCTGCTTTTCTTCCGGAACAGGCTATATATCCCCACAACCTCACTTCGGATGCTTGTGCTTCATGGGTTTCACGACTCCCAAGTGGGTGGCCATCGTGGAGTGAGAGCAACTCGAGAATTGATATCTAGACAGTTCTGATGGCCCGGCTGGGCCGATGATGTTGACCGTTATGTTAAGATCTGTCCTGTGTGTGCTCAGGTGAAGACTCCTAGGAAGAGGCCCCTGGGATTGCTTCATCCCACTGAGATTCCTCCTTACCCATGGCACACCATTGCGGTTGATTTCATCATGGAACTCCCTCCATCAGAAGGATATACCTGTATCATGGTCGTAGTGGACTGTTTTTCTAAGGCGCCCCATTTTGTTCCATTTTTCAAGATACCCACTGCTTCGCAGATGGCGTTGGCATTTCTTCAGGAGGTATATAGACTACACGGATTACCGGAAAAGAACATATCCGACCGAGGGTCTCAGTTTTTGTCGTCTTTCTGGCGCCAATCGTGTAGCCATCTCGGCATTCATCGCGCACTCAGTTCTGGTTATCATCCTCACACCAACGGCCAGACAGAAAGGACTAACCAGACTCTGGAACAGTACCTTCGCTGTTTTACCAATGCCACTCAATCTAACTGGAAGTCGCATCTGGTTTTTGCTGAAGTCTCCTACAACAACACGGTTCATTCTGCTACTGGCCTGAGTCCGTTTTTCTGTTTGTCTGGTTTGCATCCTAGACTGGTGCCCTTTTGTCCCGTACTTTCTAGTGTGGTTCCCTCTGCTGATCAGCTCGTCACTTCCATCCAAGATCAACACTCCTTGGCACGCAGTACCTTAGCGGAGGCACAGGCACAGATGAAGCGACAGGCTGATAAGGGGAGGACCCCGGAACCCGCTTTCCAGGTGGGGGATTTGGTTTGGTTGTCCTCCAAGAATCTTCCCATACGTAATTTGCCCACCAAATTGGGTCCCCGATATTTTGGCCCATTCAGGATTACTAGGCGCCTGTCTGCTGTAGCATTTCGTTTGCAGTTGCCTCAGACATGGCGGGTGCATCCAGTTTTCCATGTCTCCCTTTTGAAGCCATACGTGGTTGACACTTTTGGCTGGTCTTCCCCTCGTCCCGCACCTGTTGATGTCCGGGGGTCCCCTGAATTTGAGGTACAGGAGATTTGCGATTCACGCTTAAGGCGAGGGGTTCTCCAGTACTTGGTGGACTGGAAAGGCTACCCCGCCTGTGATCGTACTTGGGAACCACGTAGTTATGTGCATGCTCCCCGCCTGGTCCGTGAATTCTATCGCCGCTTTCCTTGGAAACCTGGGGCTCCTGGCCTTTCTGGGAGGGGGCAAAGTGTTACCACATCACTTACCTGTCGTAGGGGGTGCTCCTCTTCACTTACCTGGTGTAGGGGGCGCTGCTATCCCCGATACCGGCTGGGGGGACCGCGGTCTTCTGCGGCACTAGGCGCTTGCGGGGATTCTGTGTCTCGGGATTCGCGCATGCGCGGAAGGCCGCGTTTTGTTCTTCGCGCATGCGCAGTCCACGAGACGCTTGGGAAGCCACAAGCTTGCTTCCCAAGCCTCGTTCTGGGCACGGCAGCACTCGGGGACAGCACGGCTTGCGTTCCAAGCCTCCCGGGTGCTGCCAGCCCTATTTAAGGGATGGAATCTTGAGACTCACCGCATCTCAACGCGGTTTGTTTCCGGATCATGTTTTTCACTCCTGCAGCCTCCCGCTGCGTCCATTTTCTCCTTGTTGGATTCCTGTTCCTCCTGTTCCCATCTGTTTCCTTGGTTTTGGTCCTCCCTTCCCTTGGTTCCCTCAGGCTGCCTAGCTCTTCTCCTTCCCTCTCAGCCTTGCTTCTCTTCAGCCTTGCCTGCTGCCTACCCTGAGCCTTGCAGCTAAAGCCTCGGACTACTCTCCTCTGACCAGCCAACTTGCCTGCTGCCTTCCTTGTGCCTTGCAGTCACTGCCTTGGACTATCTACTCAGCTCAACTATTGGTCCCCAGCCGTTTCCTGGAACCTTGCTACTTCTTTTGTGGACATTAGCCTTAAATCTTCAGCCTACTTTTGGGGACCTCTCAGAAGTAGGTTCCAGCATACAGTCCGCAAGCACCGGCCCTCCAGACTGCCCCGGCGCCACGAGAATCAGGGAGGTGCACACTTGTGGCGTTGGGAGCTGGTCCAGGTTGACACCAGGGAAAGGGCTGCACCGGTTTCTCGCGTTACACCTTCTGCAGTCATCTGTCGGACAGCCTGGCGACCTCACCACGATCAACTACCGGAAGTTCAGGTACTCAGCGCCCTAGAGACGCCATCTTTAACAAAGACTTACCTGATTTCTACAAGGATTTCACCTCTCATCTCGGGTCGGTGCCTGTTCCCTGGCATTCCGTACCCCGGCCCCTATGGGGAAAAAGACACTAGCATTAGTACATTAATGCATGGACACAAGGGGAACCTCTTATCAAAAAACTTACCTGGAAGCCAAGCAAGTTTGGTTCTCACTAATCCGAAAATCCAGTGAAGTAACTGGATACCAACGCGCCCCTGCATCAGAAGCAGGATAGAGAGCTCGTCCTTCCAGACCCTAAGGTGAGACGCTATGAGGAATCACAGAAGGGTTTCGAGGAGGGTGAGAGGGGAAAGTGGGAGGCTGATTGCATTACCCCGCAGACAGTTAATCCCCTATTTTTGCCTACAGAAGGATACTTCTGCGAGCCAGACAAGCCAGATTTGGGGGCCCAGTCCGGTCCGTCTTCCGAACCCTGCGCATCACCTTAGAAGAGGTCACAGCAGCGCGAACCAGGCCAGCGCCTCCGTGGGAGTCAGGTGAGCGTAACAACAGGTTAGTCTTGTTGCCTCATGTTTTTATCCACTTCATATTCTTAAGACATATTTTTCCTTTTTTAACCCACTCTTGCCCCCGATCAGTGATTACAACAACAGTCCAATCGTGATTGGACTGTTGCAATGCAATATATTTGGGTCTAATGCCCAACTGCATTGAGCAGCTTAAGGTCATCAAGAATGCAGCACCTAGACTGATTCCCAACTCCAGTTGGCACTGCCTACCATTCATTGGCTCTTGTGAAGCAGCGAATGTCAGAAAAGTGCTTTGCATGTGCACAGCTGTTCCTAAGGACGCGTTCCCTATTTCCTTGCTCCCCGTCCTTTCCCTTATACCCCTGACAGGCTGCTCTGCTCCTCAGGTGGCCTTTTGCTTGAGGTGCCCCGGCACCTTAAATCCCATAGTGGTGGTAGATATCTCCACATTGGCTTCAACCTTCTGGAACTCCCTCCCGCTTTCACTTCATGCTATTTACAACTTTCGCTCTTTCCGCCATCCCCTTCAAACGTAGCTTTCCAGTATAGTTTTCCCATGAGCTCTTTGCCACCTGTTTAGTTCTGACATCTTTCTGCCTTAGCACAGAGAAACCTTCTTGACGGTGAACAAGTGCTCTATAAATATAGCAGAATTAGTGATGTGTAGTAACTGGGCCTTGTTTGGTGCAGTTTCTGTCATATGGAAAGATGTTTGACGGTAGTACATTTTTGTTCTCCCAATAGCATACCATTTGTCAAAGCTGCATTCCGCTAAGGCCACCTTTGCCTCAACACTAGATATTTTTCTCTGTTTTTTTTTTTCTCCAATACTGCCTGTGTGCTTAAATTCTTGTTCTATGATATGTCACTATTTATTTAGTAAAATAATGTTGTACATTGGCAATGTGTTGACATTGTCCGTTTGCATGCCATGCATTTCTGCAATCTCAGAATTGGGCTCTTTCTCTCTTGTGACTCTTAAAAAATGGGTGCCTTCTAGACATCCTGCCTTCACTTAGGCCAAGACGTCAAGCATACTGTCCAGTCATAGTTTCGAAAAAATAGTTTCTACATGCAAAAGTTTCGACACAAAAGCATCGAAAAAAAAGTTTCGAATGCATTTTTTTTCATGTTACAGATTTTATTTTTTTTTCGTATAGAAAAAAAAGGTTTGTTTTAAAAAGAAAATGAGCGTTTGGGGGGGAAACCCCTCATTAAAAATGTTTTTTTTTTAAATGTGTTCGAAACTTGTTTTCGATGCTTTTGTGTCGAAACTTTTGTATGTAGAAACTTTGACTGTCGAAACAGTCACTATAAACCGCCAAGCATCACCATGCAAAATCTTCTGCATCAATCAACCACTCGCCTCCCATTTGAGCACATCTTCATTTCTCCTCCTGATGTCTCCTTTGCACTTTTCAGTCATCCCCGTACTCGATAATCTTTTGCCTCGTGCAGGGGTGAGATATTAGGAATAAGTATGAAGGCTGGTGCGAGAGGAGGAGAAATGAGGACCACTGCAGTGGACACACTGATATCTGATTTAGAAAACTTTAATTTCTTCTTCTGATGTCTCCTTTTGACTTCTCAGTCATCCCCCATGTTCGATACTCCTTTGTCGTATTCCTAGAAACTCACTCCGCCTCAAGCAAGGGTGAGACATTAGGAATAAGTATGAAGGCTGATGGGAGAGGAGGAGAAATGAGGACCACTATAGTGGACACACAGATGTCTATTTGAGGAAATTCGAATTTCGCCTCCTGATGTCTCCTTCTGACTCCTCAATCATCCTCTGCACTCGATAGCGTTCTGAATAATTCCTAACATCTCACTCCACCTCATTCAGATGTGAGACATTAGAAATAAGGACGAAGACGGATGGGCAAGGAGGAGAATGGGAATGTACTAAAATGGACACAGCCTTCATACTCTATTCTCCTCAGTCATCAGTTTTGAGGATGAGAAATGCAGATGTCCTAAATTGGATACTGCACCCTGCATCATCCATCCTCTCTTCTCTTTCCAGCCACACAGGTTCCTTGATACAGAATTTTACTTCTGCTTTTAGACTGTTCATAAGTAACTCTTAGATCAGCATTAAGATCTTTGCAGGACAATCAAATAGTCCATCTTGATTTAATTTGTGCGTTTTTACACAAATAATTATCTCCAAGTTTATGTAACGCTGGAAATAAAAACAGTGTCCCCTGGGGTGCTTGAAAACATATTTTAATTCATTGTTATGGGAGGCTGCAATGCTGCCAGAAGCCTTCTGGGTCCATAATTAGGGCCGTATGACTTGTTCGGTCGATTTTCAGCCTTGATCAGTGCGTGTGGTATTTCCTGTACCTACATGTTATGTAAAAGGGGACTCCGGCAGAATGTGAGAATACCACCTGTGTATTGGTAATGATAAGGACGTATTGAAATACTTCATGC
This sequence comes from Ambystoma mexicanum, assembly GCF_040938575.1. Classification (NCBI taxonomy): domain Eukaryota; kingdom Metazoa; phylum Chordata; class Amphibia; order Caudata; family Ambystomatidae; genus Ambystoma; species Ambystoma mexicanum. The sequence goes on along the minus strand of NC_090939.1, from coordinate 866,614,154 downwards.
ATCATTTCAATACTTCCACATTGATGACTGTCATCCATTTTTTTTAACCATGTTCACCCTCATTTTGAGGATGGAAGGTATTCTATACAGTAGCAGATCATGACATTACTGTACACTTTTTATAATTCTGAGAAGGGTATGTGTTGACCCTCTCGACATTGCATTCTAAAAGGGGGGATGGGCATTAGAGATGCCCATATCTTCACCCTCCGTGGAGGTCTTCATGGCGATTTGGTTTTCTTCAGTATTTTCACACATGAGGTAAATGCACCCAACCCTATAATGTGTTGGGCGGTAGAAATATGTGGTGATTGAAATGCTGCCTGTTTTTACAGTTACCACCAGCCTTATATTGAGGTCCCTAGATTTCTTTACAAAATGGCCACCAAAAACCAAGCCTCAAAAAAGGAAACAGTGCTTGTTCCACCATCAACATGTGCGGTGGCACATTATAAATTTCAGTTGTATTTGACACCGTGCCGCTGGCCCATCTGTAAAACTACTCAAGCCAAGCGTGTCACTCTTTCTGTTCCCGATAAGCTTATCGAGATTGGGGACCACAACTAACAAGTCTGATTTCAATGTCTTTTTGAGCAATCAGCTCTTACATGCTTAAAATTGGTTCTATGTGAACATTTTGTTTTTGTAGGTCGGCAACAAAAAGCCAAAACCCACATTGCCCCACCACCCCCCAGTGGGCAGAATTTCCTCAGCTGGAAAATTGCCTAGAAGATGCTGGCTTCTTACCACCTCACAGTCTCATTTAGAAGCTCGTCCTGACAAAGAGTATGGCAGGGTCTGCACGGAAAATGAGTGGCATGGTCGTGGACTGAGGTTCAACTCAATCCGTCAGCAAGCTTTGCTACACCTATTACCAAAATAGAGTGGGCTGTTGGCCTATCTCCAAGAGTCATTGGGGAATCTGGGAACTGCTCTTTCATAGCACCAGCAGGACCCAACAGGTGTGCATTGTTTCCAATGTTGCCATACTGGGTCCAGTCCCCTCTTGTATTAACCTTTTAAGTGCCATGGGTTTCCCCCCCCACCCCCAGTGCCAAGGCTTTTTTTGGTGATTTTGGTATGTCGCCATTCAATGCCTTGTAACTTTTTTGTTACATGAGGTATCTCATCCTTGGCAACAGGGAGGTAATCCCAAGGATGAGATACCACGTCCTTGGCACTTAAGGCGTTAAACAGGTAATAACGTACCCACTATAACTTTCAATGTATATTTATGTACACTGGGCCACACCATCAAAATGTTCATCCTGCAGTGCTGTCTCTGGGATGATGTCCAACAGAATTATATTTTTATTCCAAGGGAGACCGAACAAAGCTCTGGAATCCCTGACGATCTGCCAGAACCAAGTCACCACTTGGACGAAGAAAAATCAGCTTATATCGAATCGACACAAGATGGAAATAATGATCATGGGTTCTGAAGTATATCAAAAGGTGGGTCGGGGAAGGTGTAAGCTGCAGCTATGACCCCTGTTGGCCACCCATGTCATCTAGCCATTCTCTTTGACAGTAGTCTTAATGCACACGCTAGAGATTCTGCAGTGCTTAATGCACGGTAATGCTTCCTTGGGAAAGTTTGATGTTTGCACCCCATTCTAGAATCACTAATCTGTGCTTTTATGTTGGGTCATGTTGATAACTGAATTATCCCCTAAACTTGCGTTTAATGGTGAAGAATCATGGGAGTTGTAGTCCAAAGCATCTGCAGATCCAGAGATCCGAAGCTTGCAGACCTCTGCTGTAGGCAAATCTCTGTATATATTTTGCGTGTACACTTCAGCTAATGTAGAAGGGTTTGCAGCCAATGCTATGGCCCGTTTGGGCATATCCCCCAACTCAGCACACACTCCAGTGACTATAGGTTGTTTTTGTCATGAAATGCGGGTTGACCATTGTGGCTTTCACATTTTGAAGAATAATGGACCACATTAGCTGCAGTCTTGTGTGGTATGCCAAGGTACAAACATGCACCCTCGGGTCCTCAAAGGGGATGCACCTCTCTGTGCCAAAGGTGTTGTAACCAACACTTACAGACTTGAACTTGTTGAGTGAAGCTCAAGAAGGTGGGAATGCTTCGCCTCCTGCTTTAAGATGCACATCCATGTTCTTTGTGTTGTGAGCTTATTCTTAGACCCATTTTCCTCATTTGGCTATCCCCTATGGCTGTTTATATTACTTTTATGTCCGTATAGTATTTTACCATTTCTGTGGTGTTCTGTTGCTCCATTAAATGGGGGCATTTATCCATTTGTTCGTTCGTTCGTTCGTTCGTTCGTTCGTTCGTTCGTTCGTTCGTTCGTTCGTTCGTTCGTTCGTTCCTGAATTTTTATAAAACATGGACATGGTCCCAAAGGTTGTCAGAGTATTGTACACATCAATAAAGAGTTGTGGGTAGAAATTGCAGTAAACAAAACAATGTAGGAAGTAGGGAGGTAGAGGGAAAGGAATCATGTAAAGTTAAAGAGGTGGAAATAAAACATAGGAGGGGCAGGGAGGTGTAATAGGGGTGGGGGGTGGTCGGTGGGCCGAGAGTGCCAGCCATGAGGCCATAGGACTATAGCGGTGGGCAATGAGAAACAGAGTAGTTCATGTGAGAAGCATTCCTGGATGGGAGAAGAGGTGATGTGGGTGTGAAGGATGTAGAAGAGTGTGGCTAAAATAAGGGAATGTTGGGGCCGGGGCCATTGGCATGCAGGGTGGGAGAGCTGAGCATGATGTGGGGTTAGGTTGAAAGAGATAGAGCAAGGAGACTGACGCTATGACATTGTGAGCAAGAGCAATGGGTGGAGTGTAGGGTATGGGCATGGAGAAGCATTGGAAACAAGGGCCGTTGGCACGCACCACAGAGGAATCACACGGTAAGGGAGTTGCAATAAGAAGTGGGGCAGGGGAGGGCCAGCTGCGAAGCCATCAGCCCATCAGCATGTGTGTTGTGAGGGGGAAATGGAGAGTGGAGGGTTTGGGTGATACAGAGAACATAAAGAAGAGGTATTACTCAATTTGCTTGTTTATTTTTGTTCTTTAGGTCTTTTTGATCTAATTAAAGCTGTATGCTTTTATGTTTTTACCTTCTTCCCTTTCAACCTACTTACCTGATCATGAGGAGCCCCTCATGTTCGGGTATCTGTTGCCTCAGGGGTTGGGTAGGTGTTCCGTGCACCCTTAACAATGGAGGCGGGTGACAAAAATTGCTCGGGCCCCTGTTTTCATTGAACGCTCAAAACGGGGGCCCGAGCAGTTTTACTGCAGGCATTCTGCCCGCGAACAAAATATTCATGAGCAGATCACATACATCCAAAGAGGACAATGCCAGGAATCCTTTGCCACTTGCAAAAGTCACACAGTTGTTTATGTTCAAGATCATTTCAATATTCCAAATAAAATATTAGCTATATGCCAAGTGCTCACTTTCTTTCTATTTTCAGGGCACGTTGTCACTGCATTTGTGTTTTGCTTATAATGTAATTAGATCGCTGTGGTTACAGCATCTCTTCTTCATCTTTGAAGTTGCATCTATGCATGAATGAAATCTATAGCGTGTGAACCTTGCTGAAAAGAGGGAGAATAGAGAGAGAAAAGGTACAGGATCGGTAGGGGAGTGAGGATTGAGGATACAGGGGGAAGTCGTTGTTGAAAGGCAGATGAATATGTCGTTCATAGCGATGGCCCATCCCCCGCCCCAATATCACCTAGGTAAAAAAGGCTATGCATTAAGGCGACCATATCGGCCTTACTCCAGACAGATACGCAAAGAAATGGAACTGATGTGACTGAAGATGGAGAGAGTAAGCAAACATACTGTTAACAGACACACACGCATGCAATAGACACAAAGCAAATATGCACTCACCTTGAAGAAACGCAGACACTAGGTCAAAACATGCATTTATACACGAAGAATATCACTTCCAACCACAAAGACACGAAGAACATAGCATAAGCAATGTATTCGCTGAAATGCAATACGAACGATATACGTATATAGTTTGCTAACATAATTATTTCTTTTATTTATTGAGTATTTATAATGCTCCTATACAGAAAAGTTCCAAGGCACCACAAGACAAAAAGAGCGAGGGAAGGAGTGGGGCAGACAGGGATGAAGAGTAACAAAAAAACGGTCATTCTAGGCCTTGTGTCATTCGATTTGTGCGAGTGCAGAAACAAGAAGTGCAGGGGAGTGCGGAGGGAATGCCAGTCAGCGTGAATGCATTAGTGCTAAGATGGGAATGGAAGAGTGGAGAGCATGCAAGTGCTGGGGGGAGGAGGGAGAGGGGGAAGAGGGTCCCTGGGCTAGGCAAGTGCTTTGGGGAGGCCTGGTGGACAAGTGACAGGGGAAAGCAGGGAGTGCAGGGAATGAGGGTCCACATGCTAAGTGTGAGGACAGAGCTGTAGCGGACTCAGTAGGAGTGTAGGCCTGCAATGTTAGTATGCTGGGGTGCAGGTTTGGGGTGTATCAGCGGAGAACAAAGTGCTAGGGTAGACTGGGCAAGGAGGGACTGGTGCCCTGTATGACTCAGAAGGAATCAGGCAGCCAGTCAAAATGTGCAGGGGGTCATTAGCAGGGGAGGGGGAGAGGGAAGGAAGAAGAGATAAGGAGGGTCTTGAGAAACTGCCAGAACTTAAGGAGATCTGACGCAAACCTGAGACGGGCAGGGAGATCATTCCGGGGGGAGGTTCCAGCGGAAGAGAGAAAACTACCCACCGCTCTCTGCATGGAAAAGTGTCTGTTCTGCAGTGAGCTGGAACTAGAAGACTAAAGGGCTCTAGCAGGGGGATATTTAGGGAGAGAGAGTTGGAGGTAGCAGGGTCCCAGGCACTAGAAGGCCTGATGGATGATGCAGAGGGTCTTGAACTTGATACTTGCAACAACCGGGAGCCAGTGTAGAGATTTTAGGCCTGGAGAGATGCGGTCCCTGGGCTTGCAGTCCTATTCTGGATTACTTGAAGGGGGCAAATGGAGGATTTAGGCAGATTGAGGAAGAGGCTGTTGCATTGTGGACCAGAGCTCTGGAGACAATGAGTTTCTGGGGGAAGATGAGTAAAGGGAGAATTCCTCTCAGGAGGTGCAGCTGAAAGTTGGCCTTCTTGGCAAGGTCCGTGATGTGAAGAGAGAAGCAGAGAGAGGTGTTGAAGATGACACCAGGTGTTTTGCCTCACACGAGGGTGAGAAAGAGGAGATCAAATGGCCTATAGGGGCGAGGTAGATGTTGAAGAGCCACGGCGAGAGGATAGAGCCCTGAGGGATGCCGCAGGTGGAGAGTGTGATGGGGAAAGAAAAGGGCCCAGTTGAACCTAGGAAGTTCGGTCAGAGAGGAAGGAGGACAGCCAATACAGTGCCAGGTACGTGATGGCAAGGGCATCACAGAGCCGATTTATAAGGTTACCATGGTTGCCCGTATCAAAGGCAGAGGAAAGGTCGAGAAGGATGAGAACAAAAGGAGAGTTGGAATCGTAATTTGAGAACAAGTCTTCACAGGTGTTCAGGAGTGCAGTTTCCGTGCCTCTGGATGCTCTGAAATCAGACTGCTGGTTGTGGAGACAACCAACAGATTCAGTTTGGTGGATCTGGTGGATCAGCTGGGAGATGACCAGCTTCCCCAAGAGTTTGGCCAGGAAGGGGGTAATGGAGAGTGGTAGCGCGGAAGCTAGCCAGGCAGGAGGCGTCGGCAGAAGACTTTTTGAGCAGATGGTGCACAAGGGAGTGCTTGAGGATTAGCGTGAAGGAGCCAGTGGCAAAGGAGTGATTTCCGAATCAGCCAAGGCAAGAGCAAGCGATGGAATGTTGTCCTTGATAGTTCTGGAGGAGCAGGGGAGAGCCTGTTTGGACGAGACATTCATAGAGAGGACTTGTATAGAGATCTCATTGGGTGGTAAAGGCAAGAAAGAGGAGAGTAGGAGGGAAGAGGGGAGGGGGCCAAACGAGGCCTGAGAGCGGGTGAGGGAGAAGAGAAGGGTGAAGAAGAGACTGAGGACAGGATGTCCTGTGTTTTGGTTATGAAATACATAGAAATGCAGTGGTACAAGGTAGCCATCTTTTCTAAAATGGAAGCTGCAGCACGTATTAAAATGAATAAAGGCATTGGGGCATCATGAAAAACAAATTGCTGAAGTCATTGAAATTCAGGTTCTGGCAGGTGCAGGCAGTAGCTGTGCTGCCCCTTCCAAGGTTACTGAAAGATTAGGGAGTATGTGGACGGTTCAGAAGAGAACATGAGATAACAATTCCCAAGAAGCAAGACACATTTTTCATACATTTATCAAAGAGCAACGAGTCTTTGAATGCCAGGTGCTGATTAATTGTAAACTAAAGCTTCATAAAAAATGGGTCTACCAAGTCCCTAGTGGTTAGAAAAGTAATAACACTTGCGTTCATATTAGCTAAAAACCTGTTAAAGGCAGGGTGAAATAATTCAGAACATGGTCCTCTCACACGTGACCCATAATTCAAGAACAGTCTCCCTTCATTAGGGCCAGATAAAGATAAACACCTGCCCGAACTCCCCACATATTCTTACAACCAAGGCGCCTAGCAAGGTCGACTACAAAGAAATTACTCTGGCTTTTGGCCTAGGGATAAAGGATAGTGTCTTATTTCATTTGAAGAAAACAGGTCCTAGGTTTCTCTCCTCCTACTCCGGTTTTGGGCTCATGTGTCGATGACCTGTCAATTGCTCTAGGTTGGTCAGTAAGATGCCAACCAATGGAAACCCTCAATATTGTGCCGTGCAGTATATGTTGATTAACCAATGAACTGCTTTAAGATGACATGTATTCTCCATTATCAATTTATAGGTAGTCTCTGGTGGAGCCATCAGAGTATAACCAATGAAAAAGACAAACCACAATAGCTTCCATATGTATACAATTCCCTTAACCAATCCCCACTCCTCGTATGTTTTTGGAACCAAGAGTGTTATGTGATGTCAATAATGACGTATCTTCAGTTTTTAAACCATTGTCATGCCTGAAAAAGGGCGAGAGCCTCAAGAGTGTATTGCGTGTATGCTGTCCCTGCTTTATATGGATTGGTAATAAAGCGGGTTTTGCCATTTACCTTGACTATTTCCGTAATGGAGTCTGAGATTTCCCAGCCTACCATTTCCGCCTAAACTGGGGTTTCCGAGACCATTATTACATAGTGCTATCAGGGGGTCAACCCCTGACACAGGGTTCCCCTGAAAAGCGGGGTCTTAAGTTCCATCCCAAAGATGTGCATCGATACATTTATCCAGAGTGCAGTTGCGTAGCAGAAGGAGGCCTGGTTTCTAATTTTTTCCTTCTTACAGCTTTAGAATTCTCTAAGTACTACCACAATGCCTTTCTCGCTTCTGATTGGCCTAGAAGTGCATGTTCACCTACCTCTTCTGACGTCCCCTGGAGTCCCGTCCACCTCGTTGCTCTCTTGGCCACCACCTTCTCTCTGCCCCACACTGCACCGCCGTATTGCCTATTCCCTCACTACTAGTTTCCCACCCCGCACATGCGCAATTCCGTTTGTCCATCCATCTGCCTTTCACGCCGCATCCTAGCTCCACGTCATACATTGCATGCCGCTGCCTTCTTTTCACGCTCCCTTCCAGTGCTGGCTTCCACTAGTCTTTCCTCTGTGTCACTCAACGGCATTTGGCATTGCTATCGCCACTTTATGACCACCTTCCACTGCTATGCTGAAACCTCCTTTTTTCATTCAGGCTCAGCTCACTCCTCGAGACTATGCACAGCCAGCAAAAGCTTTTGTCCTGAATGGTTGGCGGCGATGCCATTTCCTAACCTTTAAACCAGAAAGTGTTCTCAACCAATGAAACAGCAGGAACGCGTGAACACACTTGATCAGCACTGAAGTGTCACAAGCTGCGCAATGGTGTTGGGGGTTTGTCCAGACCCCCCATGCGATGCCCGTAAGCCCCCAACCTGGCAAGGACCACACCACACACGTCCTTGCTGTTCAGGCTTCCCGGTCGCTCTGCCTGCGTAAGGGAACGCCCCCTTTATTTATGCTGCACACGGAGGCGTGCAACGTCACGCCGCCGCGTGCGCGTCCCTGTAAAAGGGGCAGCGCCACACTCCTCCTTTTTCGGGAGGACACACAAAATACTATAATAAAACACACTGCAAACCACACAAAGTTATTAACACAACAGATCAATACAGTTTCCCCACTGGCCCCTTTATTATCAACCACCCGGGTCCCCTTACTCAACACTCCCCGGACTCAGGTTGATCCGACAATTGTCCCAGCACGTAATTGCGGAGGTAAGCGGGTTTCCCTCGCCCAGCCCTCTGGGAGTACCTCCCGCTTACCTCCGGCACGGGGATTCTGGAGTGCTGGGAGGGCCTCCTCCATTGTCCGGTATCTCCACCAAGTCAGGTTCCAGAGGTGGTTCAGTTCTGGGATCCCCCAGCTTCTTAAAGAAACTGACATTCCTGGTGATGGCAGACCTTTCGTCAGAGGTAGTTACCATGGACCCCTTGATGGCCACAACGTCCAACGGCTCCGGCTTATAGGGGAGGGAGAGTTTCCTGTGGGGGTGTCGATTGCGGATGAGCACATCGTCCCCAGGTTCCAACCACTGCGGGCGAAGCCCCCTTCGCAAGTTCTCTTGCTCGATCCTCACTCGACGGTCCGCCTCGACCTGTTGGTTGTCAATCACCCCCAGCTCCTTCTCCCCAACCTCGGGAAGCAGACCCAGCGGGCAGCGCCTGAACAACGCCTGTGGAAGCATGCGGGGTGGTGCAGTACACCCGCAGAAACTGATAAAGAGCTCTCTGGAGGGACTGTCCCTGTCCTTGGGCGATCCTGAAGGTCTTGTTTTTTTGCGCCTTGAAACACCTGTGTATAGGCGCGTTACAAATGCCATATCATATCATATCATATCTTGTTGAGTGTCCGCATTAGCCTTTCCGCCTCTCCATTCGCCCTGGGTCACAACAGGGTTATCTTCCAGTGTTGCACTCTGCAGCACTCCATCAGCTCCGAGAACCTTTCACTTTGGAAGGGCGCCCTGTTATCGGGGCACAGCGTGTGGGGGAACCCGTGGGCTGCAAACATTTTCTCCACGCCCACCAAGACATGTTCGAACACCACAGACGCCACAAACTCCACTTCCGGATATCTCGAGTACTCGTCGACCATTACCAGGAAGTGGGTGCCCATGGTCGTCGATCCAAAGTCCGCATGGACCACTTCCCAAGGTCGCGTTCCCCGGGGCATCGCCTCAGTGGCAGGTTCCCTCTGTAATGGGGAGGCCGCTTGACACCACACACAGGCCGCTACGAAGTCGTCGACCTTCCGCTCGAGTACCGGGAACCAAACCTTCAGCCGCAGCCTGCCCTTGGTCTTCGCAGCGCCCTGGTGTCCATTGTGAGCTAGACTGATCACGTCCTTCACCTTCGACTGGGGGACTACTATCCGGTCACCTCGGAGCAGCAGGCCCAACGCCGAGAATGACAGTTCCTCCCTGACCTTCCACAGCTGCTCCAGTCCGGTCTTGGCTCCTGAGTCCGCCCTGTCAAAGATTCTAGAACTGACTTAAACAACCCCTGTTGCATGGAATGCTTTAGGATTCGAAAGCACTCCTCTTCGGCAGCTGCCGCTTCTAGCTCCGCCAGGGGCATGGCGTTGGGAGTGGCTGCCTCCACCAGCATTCGGATTTGATTATCAGCCTCCTCCAAACAGGTGTCATATTCCACTCCCCCACGCACTCCCGGGTGCCAGGAGAGATAGTCTGCTGCGTTGTTGGCCCCAGGTCTGTACACCAAGGTGACTCCATACTCCAGAAGAGCGAGCATCCACCTCTCGATCCTCGCCGGTGGCTTCGATGATGACCCTGCCAGAATAGGAAGCAGGGGCTTATGGTCAGCCATCACCGGCCGTCCCAGGACATAGAACCGGAAGTGCCTGCAGCCCCAGAGAACCGCCAGTGCCTTGCACTCAATCTGTGAATACCTTTGCTCAGTCTCTGACAGCGCCTTGCTGGCGTATGCCACTGGCCGGACACCCCCGTCATGATCTATCTGAGTCAGTACGGCGCCCAGGCCAAACGGACTGGCATCCACGATGATCTCCGATGGCAATGCAGGATCAAAAAATGCCATCGTGTCCTCAGCCGCCAGAGTACCCTTGATGTCCTCGAACGCCGCCTGTTCAAGTGGGCCCCAGTGCCAGGTGGATTCCTTCTCTGTTAGTGCCTGAGAGGTTCAGACCTGGAGGCAAGGTTTTGAATGAACCGCCCACAGTAAGTGACCATACCGAGGAAGCTCCTGACATCGGACACTGACTCAGGCGGCTGCGTCTTCTTGATGTCCTGAATCTTCTTGGGGTCCGGCGATACCCCTCCCTCTTTGAATACGAATCCGAAGAACTCAATGGAGGGGCGCAGGAATTCGCACTTATCCCTGTGATGGGATAAGTGACTGCAGTCTCTCGCACGTCCTCGCCAGCTTCCTCAGATGATCCACCTCAGTCTTTGCAAAGACCAAGATATCATCACTGATGTTTAGTACGCCCTCCAGATCTGCGAGGGCGCCTCTGATTATATTCTGAAAGACTTCCGCTGCCGAGGACACTCCGAAGCTTAGTCTTTTGTAGCGGTATAGTCCCCGGTGGGTGGTGAATGTGGTGATGTACCTCGATTCAGGATGGAGGACCACCTGATGGTAGCCCGCCCGGAGGTCCAGCTTGGAAAAGAAGCGAGCCCCCTCACTTCCGCAAAAATGTCATCGATAGTAGGGGTAAGATGCCTCTCCCTCTTAATGGCCTTGTTCGGCAGCCTCATATCTACACAGATACGGACAGAGTCAGGTTGCTTGGGCTTCCTAGCCACAACAATCGGGGACACCCAGGGGGTCGGGCCCTCTACTTTCTCAATTATATTGAGGTCCACCAGGTTGTCCAGTTCCTTGTCCACCTGTTCACGGAGATGGAACGGCACCCTGCGGTGTTTCAGGGCAATGGGCTGCACAGAGTCATCAATATGCAACCTCACGGGGTCGCCAGTCGTCCGCCCAATCCCGTTGAAGAGAGCGGCATACTTCTCGAGCAGGTCGTTAATGTCCTCGAGGTATACCGAGTACGCGAAGCTAACAATTCCAAGAGCCTCAGCGGCAGCACAGCTCAGCAGAGTGTTGTTGCTTACTGGCGTCACGTAGAAACGGGCTTTGATCTGCGAGCCCTCGTGCTCCACCTTCGCCACAAAGGCCCCATCCAGTGGGATCGGTTCCAGTCCCCCAAACGCAAATATGCGAGCCTTCGGTGTTAGTAGCTTGGGGGGCGAGTCCATGGCATCATAATGACCCCAGGCCATCACATTGACCGATGCCCCTGTATCTACCAGGACCGGGACTGGCGAGTTGTTAACCTCCACCACACACCTCTGTTGTCTCTGGTTCTTTCCTCTCAGGATTCCCACGCTGGAGACAAGGAAAACGTTCTCGTCCTCTTCCTCCTCTGCCTCCTCCACCTGGGCATCCTGCTCACCCTGGTCCACCTGAGCTACATTTGGCGGGCGGCTTTGGTGCTGGAACGCGGACCGGGCCGGGCCTCTCGGCACCATTACGGGCAGGGCTGCCTTGCACACCCTTGAGAAATGGTCAGGAGGTCCGCACCTACCACATGTCCTCCCCGCCGCCGGACACTCAGTTGGGTGAGGAAGATCATACCCACACTTCTGGCATGATTCACCCGCTCTTCCTGCTCTGTCACGGGTGCCTGCCCCAGGTCTTCTGACTCCTCTGCCACCCCGTCACATGGCACACACCTCCTCAGACTTGACTGAGCGGGACCCCGCCTCCATCCTGGCTGCCCGAGCCTCTGCCACCTCATGGCACCGGCCCAGCTCAAGAAAGCGGGGGAGAGTGAGTCCCGGCTCTCTCAGGACCTGCCTTCTGAGTTTGCCCAAGGAGCACCGTCTGGATCAGCATAGTTTGTATCTTGTCCTCTGCGTCTCCCCACGCACATGCCAGTGAGAGGTGACACAGGCGTCCATAAAAGGTGTCCAGCGTCTCATCTTCCTTTTGTTTCGCTGACAGCATCACAAACCTTTCATAGTCCGAGTTGGCGAGAGGCAGAAAGTGAGCCTGGAGGGCAGTCTTAGATGCGTCATAGGAGCCATCACCCGGTGGAAGCGCCTCAAAAATCTCTTGGACCGAAGGCCCCGCCAAATACAGCATAGTTGCTAGCCTGCTGTCATCATCTGTCACTTGTGCAGCTCTAAAGTACATGTCGAGGCGGTCAACCCACCTCTTCCATCTGGGCCCAATGCTGGATGGCGGGCCCGATACGTTGAACTCAGGGATGGGCTATAGGGCTGCCTGGGCACGTGCCTGGGCCATGATGGGAGGCCCTTGCTGAGCAATCTGCTGCACCGCCGGCGGCGCCTGAGGCAAAGGAGCTTGCCCACCTGATTGAACTTGAGGGAGTTGCTGTGGAGCTGCTATCTGTGGCTGCACCGGAGGCACAGGGACCTGACCCCTTGCTGGAGCTAGAGGGACTTGTTGTCGAGCCGCTGCTTGTTCGCCGTCTTGGGGGAGCTGTTGGGCTGCTGGGAGCCCACCGTCTTAATCTTCAGAGTCACTCATGGGCCAGAGCGCACAGGCACCCCCACCTTGGACCTTGGGGGCCGCAACTCAATCGCCCACCACCACAGAACAGTTCTGATGCCCCACCCAGGAAAATGAAAAGTCCAACCTGGGGGAATATGATGATGGTGCAATGCCTCAGACTCCAGGCCGCTTCATGCGCCCACACAGCAACTGGACCTGTTGAAGAACCAGAAGAGGAAACCAAAATGGAGGGTCCACCACTGCAGCAATCCTCACTGATGATGAAGAGGATGAAGAAGAAGCCTCAGCAGCCTGATGATGAAGGGGATGAAGAAGCACCTAAAAACGCAGCTGCAGTAGCACCCAGTGGGTGTAGGAGTCCCAAAAATTGAGCCAAGAAAGAGAGCTGGGCTATGCAGGCCCAGCCATTATAACCCCTCTCCTTGCTTACACTCGGCGTAGGAGACCCAAATTTTGAAGAAAAATAAAAAATCGGGCATGGGCATGCAGGTATAACTGCCTGCTAGCAGTGTGTCCAGAAATTAGGCCTGGATGCCACTCACAGCCCAAACCGGAGCTCAGTGAAGTTCCACGGCCTCATTGACAAAATGGCCACCAGCCACGTGTGCGATGCACGGCCACGGCACGAAACGAAATGTCCGTTGATTACGTTTCAGGGAGAAAATTATGCAACTTCGTCACCGCCGGGCCCAGGCACCATCATCCACCCGTTGCCACTGTTGGGGGTTTGTCCAGACCCCCCATGCAATGCCCGTAAGCCCCCAACCTTGCAAGGACCACACCACACATGTCCTTGCTGTTCGGGCTTCCCAGTCGCTCTGCCCGTGTCCAGGAACGCCCCCTTTATTTATGCTGCACGCGGCGGCGTGCAACGTCACGCCGCCGCGTGCGCGTCTGTGTAAAAGGGGCAGCGCCACAAATGGGAGCCGGTGCAGCGTTAATCAGAGTGAGCAAAAACCTAATTAATGACACGTGATTTCAAAACCTCAGGTTGCGTGCATCCAGCCCTGCCAATATTTTTCCTACTCTTTCGCAAAGTTTTTAGCTCATGGTGCAGTTTAATAAATTGCTTTGCCTGGTCCTCGTCAACCTTAAAACAAAGGGAGATTGGGAGCACAAAAGCAATGATTGCTGTAAGCCCGGAACCCCCTCCCTCCTTGATTAACAAAGACAAGCTTGTGTCCTTGTTAAATCAACTTGGGAGCTGGAGGAGGGGTCACAGCAGGATCATTGCTTTTATGGGCCCCCATCTTCCTTTGTTTTGCAATTACAGTGGTGTTGACTGCTGTGCAGTTAGCCTTTCAGCAATTATGCAGCCCGATCCTCTATTGCTTGGGGACAGGGGTGGACTGGCCATAAGGGAACTCTTGAGATTTCCCAGTAGGCCTCTGCACCCTGGGCCTCTTTTGTGTGGCATTTCCACATTTTCTCATAGGCTAAGGGTTGTGATTGCTGAAAATGTGTAATATGGGGCCACTTTGAAAATGGTTTCCAGGGCCTCTTTTGTTTCCCAGTCCACCCTGGCGTGGGGAGGAGCTGAACGTGAGCTCACTTATCTCTTTCAGCCCCTCCCCACCACACAGATAAGCATCACACCTGCTTTTGAATGCTGGCCGGTGCCAGCGGGGCGTCTTATGAGCCCCAGCACGGCCCATGTCAATAGTATTTTTTGGAGACTGCCAGGGCTTAGCCCTGGCAAGCCCCAACCCACTTAAAGCTATGAGTAAAGCCCACCCACCGCAGAGGTTATTGCTTAAGTACAGTGTAGTTCTGTAAATCTGCCTCAGGCAAATAGATCTCTTATAAGTGAGCATTTAAGGCGCATTCATCGTGCACTCTTAGATGGAACCAGAGCTTTACGGGTATCAATATGCAATTTGAGTCAGGCGTTGCATTTGTATTCCACGCCACTGCCCTGGAGAAGGATACATTCATTTGCATTTTTTTAGTATTCCACTGCAATCCTTAAAAGGAAACATTGTACGTGCATTTCACTTTCCACTCTCTGGAGAAGGCAGATTTTAATTGTATTCACAAAGTTTCTAAGAAGAAAAGGCGTGTGCATGGGAGAAGCAGGCATTCGCTAGCATTCAACTGTGCGGCTGTGGAGTAGCAGATTTGTCAGTAGCATTCCACTTTTGGTTCCAGAGAGGTGCAGCTGATAGGGCTACAGTGGGAGGCTAGAGGCCGCACTGGCCACCAAGTTGGAGCTGGGTGCGGGGGTGGGGTTAGCGGTCAGTCCCTCTGTCCCTCCCTGGCTCCACCACTGTTCCACTGTACACCCCATGAGAAACAGCTTTTAACTAGCAATTTGGGGCTGTAGTAGACCACGTACCACAAACAAACACCTATGGGGAGGTAAGAGGATTAAGAGCCCTCTTATTGGCACAACCTCTATATTTTTAGGAAAAACCTAAAACAGTAAACAAAACAATGCCAAGGGGCTTAAATTGATCCCTTTTCAAAATGTGTCCCAATACCTGCGGTGTTAGTCACTCATTATTAATTGGATCCCAGGTGCGTTTTATGAAAAAAAATATATCATTTATTAATTATCATCATTCTAAAAAAACTTTGAATTAATTCAAAGTCATCATTAAAAACAGCAATAACCAGATAACTGGTATAAAGTGCAACTGCTAGTAACATGTACCTCTTCACAATTGGAGGTAAAGCAGCAGAACACATAGAAAAAAGTTATATATAGAATAATCACCACAAGTACCAAAAATTAATAATATTGAACCGTGTGAGAACCAGGAGTGAATAAAGAGTGAGGTCACTCCAGGTTAGTGTTGTGTAAGTATCACTCAAATCAGCCTAATCACTCACTACATTCATTCTAATTCAAATTCAGACTTTCTCATTCATACATTCATCATTTTCCCAACATGTTTCTTTCTGAACATGTGTGTAAAAAAATAAACAGAAATTTTTCAGGGGTAGTCTGCCGTCTACCAGAACCAAAGACACCCACTACTAATGTAAGTGAAGATACATAACATGAAATAATCATTACAATCAGATCATTATGAATACCAGCAGGTGAAAAACACAATAACAGATGCAATGGCCATAAGCACATGTACATGTGAATTGGTAATCCAAAAGAGACTCTTCTTGTCCAATAAATGATCCAAAAGAGTATTTAGGACTCAACAGCAGGGGAGGAACTCCATATCTGAAAAGGGAACAAATCAGGGTAAGGAATAAGTAATGCCCTGTTTATTCATTCTCTACTCAGTAGAAAAAAAATGAACATTAGCGTTTGACCCAATTGCTAAATAGTGGTCAAATGGTGATAAACTGTCTAGACTGGCAATTAAGTCACTAAGTGGTCTAAAAAGAACATGAAAAGCGGTAACACCTGATAGACCTCAGCACATACAATCAGGCAGCACTATAAAGCAGAGATGGAAACCACTAATAAAAATACTGCCTAGAGCTGACATAGGTAAGGGGAAACCCCTTTAAACGACACTTTTTTGCAGCCTGTATCTCGATCAGCTGCAATACTCAAGGTACTCCCCCAAGCAGGAGTCAATAAGAAGACATAACCCTAGCGGTGCATATTTGCATTTCAATACCACCATTACGCATCAGAGTCACTTACATCAAAGAATGAGGCTTCACAAAGAAATGCAGAGTAAGTCGTCCGAGTTGATTGATGTTTGATTCTATATTCATGCAGTCTAGGGTTACATAGAACACCAGGGGGTCTGGGAATCTCTCTACCAGCACGAACACAGCCCAATGACCTGTTCTTGGGTGAATAACCCCTGGGAGAGACTCTACCAAGTCTTTAGCTCACTGTCCTTTTCACAGAGAAGAAATTTCCCCGCATATCAGCCTTTGTCCTGCCCAGGGGCAGTCCAGCGCCGAAATGCTAGGCAATTCTCCTCTGAACAAGAGTACCATCAGTAACCCCATACACGTGTTTCAGCCTTGTTGGGCATCATCAGTGAGGTGAAACTGTTGCCTCTCTAAGAACAGTGAGCAAGGGGTCCACGTCTGGATTGCCCTGTTAACTTAGGGTGAAACCCAAAGTTAATGTATGCAAACAAAGGGGGGTCTGGGAATCTCTCTACCAGCACGAACAAAGCCCAATGACCTGTTCTTGGGTGAATAAACCCTGGGAGAGACTCTACCAAGTCTTTAGCTCACTGTCCTTTTCACAGAGAAGAAATTTCCCCGCATATCAGCCTTTGTCCTGCCCAGGGGCAGTCCAGCGCCGAAATGCTAGCCAATTCTCCTCTGAACAAGAGTACCATCAGTAACCCCATACACGTGTTTCAGCCTTGTTGGGCATCATCAGTGAGGTGAAACTGTTGCCTCTCTAAGAACAGTGAGCAAGGAGTCCACGTCTGGATTGCCCTGTTAACTTAGGGTGAAACCCAAAGTTAATGTATGCAAACAAAGGGGGGTCTGGGAATCTCTCTACCAGCACGAACACAGCCCAATGACCTGTTCTTGGGTGAATAACCCCTGGGAGAGACTCTACCAAGTCTTTAGCTCACTGTCCTTTTCACAGAGAAGAAATTTCCCCGCATATCAGCCTTTGTCCTGCCCAGGGGCAGTCCAGCGCCGAAATGCTAGGCAATTCTCCTCTGAACAAGAGTACCATCAGTAACCCCATACACGTGTTTCAGCCTTGTTGGGCATCATCAGTGAGGTGAAACTGTTGCCTCTCTAAGAACAGTGAGCAAGGGGTCCACGTCTGGATTGCCCTGTTAACTTAGGGTGAAACCCAAAGTTAATGTATGCAAACAAAGGGGGGTCTGGGAATCTCTCTACCAGTACGAACACAGCCCAATGACCTATTCTTGGGTGAATAACCCCTGGGAGAGACTCTACCAAGTCTTTAGCTCACTGTCCTTTTCACAGAGAAGAAATTTCCCCGCATATCAGCCTTTGTCCTGCCCAGGGGCAGTCCAGCGCCGAAATGCTAGGCAATTCTCCTCTGAACAAGAGTACCATCAGTAACCCCATACACGTGTTTCAGCCTTGTTGGGCATCATCAGTGAGGTGAAACTGTTGCCTCTCTAAGAACAGTGAGCAAGGGGTCTACGTCTGGATTGCCCTGTTAACTTAGGGTGAAACCCAAAGTTAATGTATGTAAACAAAGGGGGGTCTGGGAATCTCTCTACCAGCACGAACACAGCCCAATGACCTGTTCTTGGGTGAATAACCCCTGGGAGAGACTCTACCAAGTCTTTAGCTCACTGTCCTTTTCACAGAGAAGAAATTTCCCCGCATATCAGCCTTTGTCCTGCCCAGGGGCAATCCAGCGCCGAAATGCTAGGCAATTCTCCTTTGAACAAGAGTACCATCAGTAACCCCATACACGTGTTTCAGCCTTGTTGGGCATCATCAGTGAGGTGAAACTGTTGCCTCTCTAAGAACAGTGAGCAAGGGGTCCACGTCTGGATTGCCCTGTTAACTTATGGTGAAACCCAAAGTTAATGTATGCAAACAAAGGGGGGTCTGGGAATCTCTCTACCAGCACGAACACAGCCCAATGACCTGTTCTTGGGTGAATAACCCCTGGGAGAGACTCTACCAAGTCTTTAGCTCACTGTCCTTTTCACAGAGAAGAAATTTCCCCGCATATCAGCCTTTGTCCTGCCCAGGGGCAGTCCAGCGCCGAAATACTAGGCAATTCTCCTCTGAACAAGAGTACCATCAGTAACCCCATACACGTGTTTCAGCCTTGTTGGGCATCATCAGTGAGGTGAAACTGTTGCCTCTCTAAGAACAGTGAGCAAGGGGTCCACGTCTGGATTGCCCTGTTAACTTAGGGTGAAACCCAAAGTTAATGTATGCAAACAAAGGGGGGTCTGGGAATCTCTCTACCAGCACGAACACAGCCCAATGACCTGTTCTTGGGTGAATAACCCCTGGGAGAGACTCTACCAAGTCTTTAGCTCACTGTCCTTTTCACAGAGAAGAAATTTCCCCGCATATCAGCCTTTGTCCTGCCCAGGGGCAGTCCAGCGCCGAAATACTAGGCAATTCTCCTCTGAACAAGAGTACCATCAGTAACCCCATACACGTGTTTCAGCCTTGTTGGGCATCATCAGTGAGGTGAAACTGTTGCCTCTCTAAGAACAGTGAGCAAGGGGTCCACGTCTGGATTGCCCTGTTAACTTAGGGTGAAACCCAAAGTTAATGTATGCAAACAAAGGGGGGTCTGGGAATCTCTCTACCAGCACGAACACAGCCCAATGACCTGTTCTTGGGTGAATAACCCCTGGGAGAGACTCTACCAAGTCTTTAGCTCACTGTCCTTTTCACAGAGAAGAAATTTCCCCGCATATCAGCCTTTGTCCTGCCCAGGGGCAGTCCAGCGCCGAAATGCTAGCCAATTCTCCTCTGAACAAGAGTACCATCAGTAACCCCATACACGTGTTTCAGCCTTGTTGGGCATCATCAGTGAGGTGAAACTGTTGCCTCTCATAGAACACCCTTAGTTGTTCTACAGCAACAGGGACAAAAAGGAAAACGAAATGCGTTTTTGTCAATGTGTTTCACGGCCATTGGGAATACTCGTAATGATGGTATAATGGACTGCTTACCGTTCTTTTTGCAATCCTAATCGCGCGGTGTAAAGAGTCCTCTACTCTCATTTTCCCATCAGGTTGGAAACGTTAGGGCTTGCATCAGTCGGACCCAGGACAGCTGTCCAATAGCTTTTCCTGTGTTCGTGGGTAGCCAGTGTGCTACAAGTGCCGTTTAATGGCCTGTGAATGATAACAGAATGGGATGCGTTCAATGCCCGCAAGGCGTGGAAGGGAACCCATTCCCCCAATTCTCTCAGTTAATAGAAACTTAACAGAGCTTCCATTACTAAAAGGGGGGGGTTGTTAGAAAGAACCCAACCACTGTGCACGCACGAGCAGGAGAAAAGTAAGCAGCGGTAGTAGCTGGTTAACTCCGACACTCCATAAATTTAGATAACGGTCTGTGTTCAGCTCGCTTAAAAGTAGCAGGTTTTACATATAGCTGGCTAATATACCCGTGCTTCAAGTCTTACCGTGTCGTGTACTGCCACCAAAGAGTTTACGTTTGTGCTCGCAGTGCCGCTGCTGGAGTATACCGTGGGATCACGTGATAGATATACCTGAAAGGACGTATATCTGAACGTCTCACATATCACGTGATTTAAATGGTCGCGTGGTGTGTGGTAGTAACGCCTCACGTTAGTGCCCTTGATTGATAGTAATTAGGAATGAAGAAGCCCCTCCTTTCTCACTGTAAGCAATTTACATCCATGTTGTTCCCGTGATTGTGAGAGGGCCCCTATTGAGAAAGAGAAATCTGTCAACCCTTCGCACAATAGCGGTCAGTAAAAAAGTGGTTTTTAATTTAATGGTTGCATTTCATTTATGATGTTATAGTGACAGTTTACAGGTTCCAATCCGCTCTCTCATTGAGCCCAGTCCTGGAACTGTTGGTTAAAAAAATGAGTTGTTCTTTTTTTAGGAGGGTCGTTTTGTCTCTATTGGAATCCATGCTGGGAATCAGTTTATAGAGCACTGTCCATTTCAGATCTTCTAATGTGTGTTGGTGTTCTATCCAATGTTCGACCATGGGTGCATTTCTAGTTCGATTTTTTATGCAACTTTTGTGTTCGCCAATGCGAAGCTTCACCTTCCGGTCTGTTTTACCAACATAGATTTTCTCACAAGGACACCAGATGGCATACACCATCAAGCTGGAATTGCAATTGGTATGTGATTTCTGTTGCCATTTGGATTTCAACCCTATATCTACTTCTGTACTTTTTGTTGTGTATTTGCAATATACACACTGTCCACATGGGTAATTGCCCACAATTTTCGGAAGACCCCATAGCTGGGACAAGCTCGTCATGGATTTAGGTCTGACTAGTATATCGTTCCTAGTCACCTGTTCTTTCAAATTTTTACTCCGTTTAAACGCAACAACGGGTCTCGGTACCGGTGTCTCTCCTTTTTCCAAGATTAGCCAGTTTCTCAAGACTATCTTTTTGATATCATTTGACAAATTGCTGAAGGTGTTTACGAAGATTATTTTACAATCTTTCTTGGTTGCGGAATGTACTTTATACTCTAGTAATGATTCTCGATTGTTATGATATGATATGATATGGCATTTGTAACGCGCCTATACACAAGTGTTTCAAGGTGCGACGAGGCAGGGAGGGGGGAACAAGGGGAAGACAGACAACGATCCTACTAGGCCAGGTGTCATTCAGATCGCGCAAGTGCAGGGGTAGGGGGAAGGGAAAAAGTGCAAGGGGAAGGGGAGGGGGGGAAGTGCAGTACAAAGTAAGTAGAATAAAAATAAATAAATAGGGCCAGCTGGTGGCAAGTGCAAGGTAAGTGCAGACAAGTGCTGGGAAGGGGGGGCTGTAGGGGTACAGAGACAGTCCCGCAGTGCAGGGATTGCCAGGGAGGCAGTGCAAGTGGAAAGTGGCTGGGCCCAGGACCAAGGTCGGTGAGAGTGGCCCAGTTGCAGATTCAGTGCAGTTTCAGTGAAGAATTTAGCAGGGGAGAGGGAGAGAGAAAGCAGAAGCAAAGAGGAAGGTTTTGAGGTGCTTCCGGAACCGGAGATGGTTCTCTTCGAGTTTCAGGGAGGCAGGAAGGCTGTTCCGATGGAGGCCCCTGCCGCGGAGAGAGATCTACTCCCAGCTCGTTGCTTCGAGAAGCGGCTAACCCTGAGGGAGTTGGAGACGGATGGCGAAGGGCTCGGGAAGGAAGATATTTAGGAAGAGAGAGTTGAAGGTATTTAGGCCCCAGGTCCCAGATGGCCTTGTGGACAATGCAGAGGGTTTTGAACTTAATCCTCGCAGCCACTGGGAGCCAGTGTAGAGATTTCAGTCCTGGAGAGATACGGTCCCTGGGCTGTTGTTATTAGCACTTTTGACGGCCTTCCTGACTATCTTTTGTGGATAGCCTCTTTGGTATAACTTATTCTGCATCTTAACAGCTTCTTCGTTAAGGTCATCCTTCTTGGAACTGTTCCTCTTGAGCCTCAAAAATTGGTCCAGAGGGAGATTATCCCTTACATGTTTCGGGTGTGAGCTGATATAATGAAGTAGCGAGTTTCTATCTGTTGGCTTGTTGTAAGGTTTGACAAAAACACAGTTCTCAATGGGGTCTACCATAATGGTAATGTCTAAAAATACAAGTTCACGAGAGCTGTAATTTGATGTGAATTTTAAGTATCTGTTTTGGCTGTTAATCCACACCAGGAACTCTTCAAGAATTGTTTCTGGGCCAGACCCCACAACAAGGATATCGTCAATATATCTTCGCCAGACACGTATGTGTCTGAAAAAAGGATTTGTGGGTTTCATGATGTTGTTGGTTTTGAAAGCTTCCATGAATAGGTTAGCTACGCTAGGAGCTAGAGTAGCTCCCATGGCTGTGCCATGTATTTGCTGAAAAAATTCCCAATTAAAATGGAAGTCATTTTCCACTAAGCTCATTTCCGCACACCATAAGATGAAAGAAATAGGTGTGCAGCCAACTTCATGATTAGAAAGAAGTTTTTCTTCCAGCATTTCGATGGTTATCCTCTGTGGAATGCTAGTGTAAAGTGCTACCACATCTAGCCCTAGTAGGATGTCGGTATTCAGGTCAAAAGGTAATCCTTCCATTTCTTTTATTATTTGTGTGTTGTCTTGAACATAAGATGCCATTTTGCGAACCATCGGTTGGAGAAAGGTATCTGCAAATTTCGACAGAGGTTCTAATATTGAGTTGATCCCAGAAACAATTGGGCGCCCTGGCGGTTTTGTCATGGATTTATGAATTTTGGGGAGTGTATAGAATTGAGGTAAGCGTGGTTTATCCTTTTTGAGAAAATCTGCCTTTTTTTTGGTGATCCATCCTCTTTGTTCCGCTTTATCCACTTTGTTGTTAATCAGACTTTGTAGTGCGGGCATAGGATCTTGGTTGAGCGGTTCATAGCAACTGAGATCCAAAAGTTGTCTATTACACTCAATTATGTAGTCATTGCGATTCTGTACGACAATTGCTCCCCCTTTGTCTGCTTTGCGAATGACTATCAGTTCATTATTTAGGAGATTTTTCATTGCCTCTTCTTCTTTTTTACTGGTGTTGTTGTAGGTATTCCGATTTGCTGAGTTAAATTCTAATTCACCCCAATCGTGTAGGACACAGTTCTCATAGACTTTTGCCTCCGCACTCTGCAGTGCAGTGGGTACACAGAACACCGATTTGTTCTGTAACCCTGAGTCAGATTTCTCGGGTTCGTATTCTGTTCCTTGGAAATGTTGGAACAAATGGATCTTACGCATGAGCTGGGCAGTAGACCACGTACCAACATTTCACTGCACCACTTACAAGCAGCAGGCCCTTCACTCATAAACCACTCTATTACTGTGGCAAAGAAGCCGTTTGATAGCGTTGCACTAGTTCTATGCAGTGATCGAAGTGAGCGGGAATGGTGTTCCACTAATTTTATTTGTTGCTGTGTACCATTCCACTGATTTTTATGACCATATTCACCATTCTATAGAGAGGCTTTGTCCATTTATGTCCCTGTGCAAGTGTAATGTTGTGATAAGAGCCTTAGTTACTAGTCACTTACACTATTACAATACCCCGGGTGTAACACCTTGTCACATGTTGCACTATGCTTCCGCCTACCCTCCCCTACCACAGTTCCACTACTTTTTTCTGTACACTTCTACCGCTGGTTCTATGTGCTAGTTCCATAGTTCCATAGGCCATTTGCTCCTTCCTCGCCCCGCCATCCCCCAGTGCCTTACGACTCTGAATACTGAGGTGAATGCTGATGGCAGCATTTAAATAGGCTCTAAAATGCACATGGATGTTATTTTCAAAGCCACGTAGTGGTAATATAGCTGTAAACATGTGGGGTGAAAGGCATCACGCCGGGAGTTATGATATGATTGGTTATTTATAACGCGCTTAATACCCAGAAGTTTCTAAGCGCGGACGCGGGGCTCGAACCTGTGGTGCTCCGTGTCGTCTTGCTTCCAAGGGGAGCACATTGCCCCTGGGCTATCCTCCCGAGATTTACAACTATTGTGCTGCCCGCAGCGTTTTGTAAATATTTTGCTGGTGAAGTGGGCGATGGAACGACAAATATGTTTACTCTTGGCCCTTTCCACTGCGCCTGAAAGACCTCTTCATTTTACGCCTGCGCGAAATGGATACCTATGGAATCCTCCTGCATTTCACACCTGCTGAAAGCCAGCAGATTCTATAGGAATCCATTCTAAACGCTATCTGCAAAGTGTAATTTGAAGGGGCAGTCACATCTTTTACAAAACGGAGAGTTAACAGAAAAGAGCAAAAGCGATTTTGCCTTTTTTTGGCTCTTTACTTTTGCACTCATCACTGCAAGGAAGACTTTAATCTAAACCTTGAAAGACACACACAATGAGTGTGCGCCTCTTCAGACAACAACACTAATAACCAACTCTACTAAAACCTCACACCTCTGCATACACCAAACCCTAACTAAACACAACCATAACTCTAAACCCACTGCACCCCGCACGTACTTCACTACACTGCAACAACAAACAAACCACACATAGGCCTTTCACAACAGCACACGACGGATACCGACCGGATACCGCACATAAAAGCTCAGCGAACGGTGTTAACTGAACCGAGGCTGCCAACAGCACATCACAACTCCCTTGCTCTTTCTCCACACTTTATCCCACTAACGTACCCCAACCTACCCCCTTTTTTTTCAGATCCGGCAGAGCGCCAGTGGACCACTCCGGTGATGATAGTGCACAGCATAAATATCCTTTACCATTACCATTAACACTCTCTACTATGGCCGCCAACAGTGCGTAAGTGCTTTCGTTGGTGGTCCCCTTACCCTGCCATTGGCATTTCTGAGAAAATGAGAAAATTAGCCAATCTCCACTGCACGGATGGGGAGAAGCAAGATCCTTGCCTTCCTATAAAGAAGCAGGCAATTTAGTTTGCCACCATGCATGGTGCTACATAATTATACAGCTGGTAGGATTTCCTTTGCTGAAGGTACAAAGAAGAGGACATGTTTCGTTACTTCTAAACGCAGGCATTTTACGTAGAAAATATAAACCAGACAATTCGAGAAGGGAACCAAACTTTGTGTATTCAGCCGCACGGTATCTTGCTCACTTTAACAAATCTCCTCGAAACTAATGAGATGGTTCATTAAAATGCCCCATTTACCAAATGCACACGTTTCATTTGACCTTTAGCGGCTCCATCAATCCTCGTGCATCCCAAAAGGTTAGCGGCGGATTGCCAGTGGTACAGTCCGTCTGCGCTAAATGCGAAGTTGAACTTTTAAGGGATGATGGATGCTTTTAAATTATGTGGTGCTGAAAAACCCCAGGAGAGGGTGGGCGTTCACGGAAAGAAAATGGCCGCACAGTAGGCCGGCCCATTTGCAAAATCTGCGTAACAACATGAGAGAAAGGTCGGTGGTCACGGAGCACTGAACACAGATCTAGGACTCTTTTATTGCATCAAATTGATCACTGCGGCGCAGACCTATTTCCCTCTCCTCTAGGAGCCAGCTGCACAATCAAGGCAGCCATTTTAGCTTTTCAAGTTTAATCTCCGACAGCAGCAAACAGTGGGAAGTTGATTGCAATCCATGCCTGAAGGTCTAAAACCCAGCAGGCGCTCTGCCCTGAAAATCAGCTGTAAGTGAATAAGTGGGGTATTTTGGTGGCCCTGTTGAGTTGTTCAGATAGCCTGACGCAGGTTCATATCCAAATTGGCTACCTGGATTCACACTTAAAGAGAAGCAAATGCTGTGTTGTTAATTGAAGGTGCACTCAACAATAAGGGAGGATGAGGTGGTTGAGACAGGTGTAACAATATGTAAAGGAGTAATTAAATTAATCTTACTTTTAATAACACGTGATGAAGAATGTGCATCCATAAGATTCTGAACTTATCCACAACCTGCAACTCATTTAAACAAGCATTGGCGTAGCCAATAGTTTTGCTTCTTGCCCTCTTTCATTGTATTTTACATTTGCAGGCATGAATTTGTGTTGGCAAATCTAAAATAACATCCTGAGGGGCCGATCAAAACATGGGTATTATTGTGTAGCTTTTGGACTCTGCTGGCTGATTAAATATTTCGAACATTCTCACTTGGCAGTGGAGGCTGGAAACCCTGATGCTAACTCAGCCCGTCACGGGAGGATAGCTCAGTGGCAACGTGCTCGCCTTGGAAGCAATACGACACGGAGCAACACAGGTTCGAACCGCGGGTCCGTGCTTAGAAATCTCTGAGTATTAAGCGTCTTAGAAATAACCTATCATATAATGGAAGCCCATACAATACTCAAACATGTTACTTATAACTGAAGTAAGATCGCATAATGTGAAGGCACTGATCATGCTCCTTCCTATACCCATAACATTCTCTTGGAAGCACCAAGGCTTTACCTCCAGAGGGAAGCGGGGGCACATGTGTTCCTTCAAGGACGCAACTGCATGTGTTCTTTGCATTGCTCTTGTGGTCCACCAATAACCATCTTTTTGTAGGTGTCTTCTTGAGATGTCGTTGCTTTCCACTGCCATGTATCTCACTAATTTATTTCTGGTGCCCGGTGAGATACTGCTTGTTACTGCCAAGAAATCATATTTTGTTGCATGTGTGCTCTAGAAACAGAACTCACACAACCTAATCTATAATTAGGGCGGACCAGGGACATGGGAAGGTTTCCGCGTGAGTAGTACACGCCTACTCAGAGATGCGATGTCTATAGCGCTGTCATGCCCAAAAATGTAAGCTTGGAATTTGTCATTGCCAAACAAGGAAGCTTAGAATTAGGGCAAAAGGCATACCTTCTCTCACATAGTGAGACAAACTGTAACCACAAAAGTGATGGGTGGAAGGTTCTGAATGAATCTTAACCACTGGCATTGCTTTGGGTAACATTCCACACCACCGTTTTTTAGCCCCTCTGTGCCATTTCAAAAGGGGTCCAGCCATAAGCAAATCAGTCAGGTACTACCACCAATGGTAGCAGCCCAATCGGAAACTGCTAGGCCAAGTCCCCTCTGCACGGAAACACAAACAACCCCAGGCATGTTTCGGCCTTGTTTGGCCTCCTCAGTGAGGTGCAGTTTGGTTCCCTGTGGTGCAGCAGGTAAGGGACCCACGTCTGGGCATACCCACTCACTCCTTCCATGTCTCATTCACAATGTTTATGGTTCTGCCATGTCGGTGGTGCGACGTGGCCGTGTAGGAAAGGTAAGAATGTGATGTACCAGAGGCAGTGGCTCTCAGCTTTTGTAATGTTTGCCTGTCTGCATATTTACAAAGATCATTTGGTGACAACATTGGTTAGTCTGATCAGATTTAAAATGATTCTGATTTTAATTCAATTGTATTCTTGTATTGTATTGTATTTGATTGGCTTACAGAGCGCTTACGCCAAAGCGCTTAAACAAAAAGAACCAACAGACAGTACAACATCAAGTTTGAACAGCAAACAATAACTGATGGGGAAATTAGAAAAGAGCGCCAGTGTCTGAGCTAAGATGGGAGCTAAGTAGAAACATGTTCAGTCAAGTGCAAAAAAGGTGTAACGAGGGGGAACATCTGATATCGAGGGGGAGGGAATTCCAGGTTTAGGAGCCAACTGAGAAAAGAGCGAAAGCAAGATTGTGCACAGGTAGACTTAGGAAAAGAGAGAAGGAACTGATTAGCAGAGTGCAGAGCCCCGGAAGGAAAGAAGAAAGGTGAGGGGGCTGTTTAGCTTTCGTACATAATATGCCATGTAAAGCACCATGTGTCACTGCCTTATTTTAAGTAATGTTTTGCATGTAAATTATATGCACATTCCTTGTAACTAAGTTGTCCTCTTGTAACAGCGTCTCGATGCCCTCGGGCTGTTTGCGTGCTTTTTAAATAAAAATAAATAAAATAAAAAATAAAGTAGGACCCCAAGTGGATTTATAGACAATGGTGAGAAAATGAAACAGTTTCTGATTGTCAAAGGTAAGCCATGAAAGAGTAGGGAGAAGAGGAGATCGAAGATCAGGGAGAGCAAGCAGAGTGTGCGAATAGCAGAGTTAAAAGTGAAGTGTAAAGGAACAAGACGGTAAAATGGGAGACCAATAAGTCACCTACCATCCTGGGCAACCTCAACAAGAGGCCCAGGTGGTCAATAAGTTACAAGGCAACACAATCATGACCTACTTATTGAAAAACCCTATACAGTGCTGTTACTCTGCTGCTGAAGCCCATTGCTTGCGTTTGTAAGTCACTCTGCAAGGCTCTTAGCAGTGGATGTGTTCCTGGGACCTCCTGCGCTGTCTCCTGCTCATTTACACCTCAAAAGCTGAATTTCAAAATGGAAAATGCAGCACAAACGATGGCGCAGTAATTAAGGCATCATTCAGGGAACTACAGGCCCATTACCATCGTCCCCTTGCTGCTTAAAATGCTGGACAAAGCAGCCTACCTGCAAGTCCAGAAATTCCTCGAGGATCACCACCTTCTGGGCCTGGGTCTGGGTGTCTACCTAGACTCTAATCTCACCATGAATAGACAGGTTAACGCCATTGCTTCCTCTTCAGCATACTACTCAAAACTGCTTAACGCAGTAAGACCCTTCCTAACGACACAGAACTGCCTTACTATCGCTAGAGCCACTATCGGCTCAAGACTGGACTACTGTAACGCTCTCCTCGGAGGCACCTCCAGCAAAAACATTGCCAAACTCCAACTTGTCCAGAACAATGCCCTTAGGGCTGCCACTGGATTCCCAAAAAAGGACCACATATCGGACCTAAGGAGACAGGTTCACTGTCTTCCTGTCAAACAGAGAATCATCTTTAAAATCCTCTCCATCACTTATAAATACCTCCATGATCTGGCACCCCCCTACCTCGCCCAGCGCATCGCCTTCCCCACTTCCACTAAGCCATCTAGGCTAGCCTACACCAACATGATCACCAAGCCCAAAACCTGCAGAGTGCGTGCAGGGGGCACCAGCTTCCCAGCCATCGCTGCCACCTACTGGAACGCACTACCTTCACACATTAGGGTAATCGACTCTCACCTGGCCTTCCGCAAGGCCATCAAAACCAGCCTGTTTGTCTGAAATGTCAGGCCCTGTATGCCCATCTGTACTCTGTAACCTAGCACATATGATGTAACCAAGTAACCGCATGTCCTAATGTACTCATGCCTACGTACACTTTCATGTAAACAGCGCCTCAATGCCTTGGGGCTGTAGTGTGTTTTACAAATGTAAAAAATAAATAAAAAATAAATTCACTGCAGAGATGAATACTTTATTGGTGTGTCATCGTGTTTAGCAAGAAGTATGAAGTGCAGGATACAAAAAGAAAAAATAAGATTTACGACCACAGCTACCGAAGAAAGAACACTCTTCACATCCTTCAAACTTCCATAACGACTACCCTGCATCTTTACGCCAGTCAGCCCATTTGGGCTTTTTGGGTTTGAGCATACCCTCCAGCATGCCCCCTGCCTGATTTGATCCCATTGTGCCTGCCTTTCCCCCACCAGCCGACAACGTGATTGGACAGCGTTATACTGAAAGGCCCAATCATTGAAGCTGGCTGGAGAGGAAGCCACCCCCACCCCCAAGACCCACAACTAAGGCCCTGTCTGTGCCTGTCTGGGCCTTGATGGCCACCCAGTTCTTGGTCCCATGAATCATGAGGAGCCCCCAACTATAACCAGTGCACAGACAACCTGTGCCCTTGAACCTCCAAGCTCCCCCACATTGACACGTGAGTGATGGCTGAACACTCCCACTGCCTCCTCCACTAACAAAGCCGGAACCAAAACCTCTCCTCACTCAAACTTTCAGCCTTGATCTAATCCTCCTCTTCATCACTGCATTTTGCACCCTACTTTTGATTTTGATTTTCAAACTTAGGTGTTGTGCTTTTTAACATCCTGCACCCCAGACTGCATTGCATTGTGTGCCCTTCCTGTAACCACTAGACTGCCTTGTTTGCCTTGTTAGCTGGGCCAGAACTTGCAGTGCAGCCTCTCCTCTTTCCATTAACTATACAACTATACTCTGCCACTTTAATGGCACTCACCATCTCTCCTATGTCTTCCAACTGCTACACTACCACCTACCCTCCCTGTCTTACAAAGTCCGGAAGAAAAAAGCACAAAAAAGGCATACTGTGAGCCAACTCTGGCCTACCCATTGCAAACACCTATGCCAGTGCAACCTCCAGAGAGGTCTTCACCAACATCCTTTTCTCTATCCGTTATCCAGATCTATTGACTCTTCATCTCAACTCCACTCTCCTCCCTTTCACATCCTCTCCCATTAATGGTGGCACCAAGTGGGAAGTCCTCTTGGCCGAGTTCTCATCATCACGCTGCATGATTAATGTCTACCGCACAGGCACTACCTTGGTTCAGGGTCCTCAACCCAACCTCCTCCTCTTTGACTAGTGCCTACCATCCCTCATTAACCTCCTTCCTTCTCCTGCCCCTCCCCCTACCTCTCTCTCTCTCTGTCCCTCCCCCTCTGACTGGTGTACCACATCCCTGTACTCCACCTCAGAAAACCTTAAAAGGCAGAGTCCTCCTTCACCTGGCTACTCTTAACACCACTCAGCCAACAAACACTCTGCCGACATCTGCCTCCTTCTTGAAAACACTGACCTTGACATTCTCGCTCTTTCCGTGACATGGCTCAATGCCAGCTGAGTCATTGCTTTTGACTCCCTTCCCCCAGATGGCTTCAAGATCATCTCCAAGCCATAACCTCACTGTGCTGGCGGAGGGGTTGCCTTAATCTTCCCTGAGTGGATTTCTTCTTCCTTCTTCCATCATACCAACCCAGCTCTACTGGTTTGCAAGCTGGTCATCTCTCCCTCCTCCTCTCTGGCCATTGCTACCATCTACAGGCCTCCCGGCGCTACCACCCTGTTCCTCTCTGAATGGGCTGATTTCTGTTCCTCCCTACTCTCAACCACCTCCAATCTCCTCCTCATGGGTGATTTCAATATCCAATTGGACTCCCCTGTCACAGCATCCACTCTCTTCCTTGACCTCTGTACTTCACTATCCCTCTCCATTCTCGACACCCTCATCCATTCTGACCTCTCTCCCCACCCCCTTCTGGTCACTCCATTCTCTTTCTCTGATCATTCTCTCCTCTCCTCACACTTGGATCCCCTCTGACCTTTGACCGCACCTCCAAAAGCCCTACGAACCTCATTCATGAACATCCATCCGATGAAACAAGTGTCAGCTACTGCCTTCGCATCCACCTTCACCCCAACCCCTTCGCCCCAGACTCTACCTCCGACTCTGCTCTCAGCCACCTCTATTTGGCCATTATCAACACCCTTGTCGTTCTTGCCCCAGCAATGAGGATCTGCCTGAAACCCACCTCCAAACCTCAGGCTCACCCTCTGACAAACTGGCCTTCCGCCTGCTCCAAAGGCAATGCAGACTCTCCATCTGTGCCAAGAAAAGGGCCCACATCCAGGCACGGGTATCAGGTGCATCCAACAACATGGCTGGGCTCTTTAAAAGCTTCAGGGATCTTGCCAACCCTTCCACAGTCTCCTCCTCCCCTCAAATCACAGGCCACACACTTCACCACTAAAACTCTAGACATCCCGAGCATACTTTCTACCCTCCTGCCCAACCCTTCCCTCAGCCTATTGCCTCCTATGGCTTCTTGCCCTCCTCCTTCCTCTCTCTCCTCCTTCTCCCCTGTCACACCTGAAGAAGTCAACAGAGTTGTCCGTTCCATGAAGGTTTCTTCCAAACAGGTCTCCCCTTGCTCCTTGAGAACCATCAAGGACAACATTGGCTCTCTTGCCACTGTACTTGCTGATCTCTGCAACCACTCTTTTGCCACAGGATCTTACCCAACCCTCCTCAAGCCCTCCCTTGTGCGCCCCCTCCTGAAAAAACCTTCAGCAGACCCTACCTGTCCAGCCAACTACTGTTCTATTTCTATTACCCCCTTCCTTGGGAAACTGCTGGAGAAGCTGGGGTTTCCACAACTTATCTCACACACTGAACTTGTTGGTGGTCTCCACGACTATCAATCTGGATTCCGAGTATCCAGAGGCACAGAAACTGCTCTTCTGAACCCTGTGAAGAACTGCTCGCATCTCTTGTCTCTAACTCCAGATGTTCTCATCCTACTTGATCTCTCCTCTGCCTTTGATACGGTCAACCATTCTATCCTCACAAAATAGCTCTATGATACCGTGGGTATCAAAAAGCGGGCACTGAACTAACTGACCTCCTTCCTAACTGACCGTTTGTCCCAAGTCATTTTGGGCACCTTCTCCTCACCCATTTACGTCTCCACCTGTGGTGTGCCCCAAGGCACATGCGTCTCCCCTTGCCTCTTCAACACTTAGCTTGCTCAGCTGGCACTCCTCATTCCCTCCTTCTCTGCCAGCTTCCAATGCTATGCAGATGACAGACAACTCTTTTTCAAACTTCCTGCTGACCCTCTTGCATCTTCCATCATCCCTGACTGCCTATCTGCCATCCAGTCCTGCTGTACTTCCAACGATCTCTGCCTCAATGGCAGCAAGACTGAGATCATTCCCATTGGGACCCCTGCTCCCTCTTTTTTCCCCTTACTCTGGCCATCCTCTTTGGGCTCTCCCCCAGCTCTCTCATCTGGGGGAGTCCTCTTCAACTCCTCTCTCTCCTTCCTCCCTCACACTCAGGACATTGCCAAGAAGTCCCACTTTTAGCTCTTCCTTCTCAAAGGAATTCTTCCTTTACTCACTTATCCCCCAGAAGCTCAATGTTACCCGGGCCCTGGTTCTCTCTACGCTTGACTATTGCAATAGCCTCCTGCTGAATCTACCTTCTTCCACTTTAGGACCCCTCCAGCTAATCCAGAATAGGGCAGCAAGACTTATCCTTGGCCTTAAGCCCAGGGACTGCATCTCTCCAGCCCTAAAAACTCTTCACTGGCCCCTGGTTGTGGCACAAATTGAATTCAAATCCCTCTGCATCATCCACAAGGCTGTGTGTGGCCTGGGACCACACTATCTGCAACTTTCTCTTACTAAATACTCTCCCTCTAGACCTCTACAGTCCTCTGGCACTAACTCTCTGTGCGTAAATCGTTTAACTAATCAGAGAGTTGCAGGCCTATCACTTTCTTCAGCTGGCTCTCTTTTATGCAACGTCCACCTCTTCCTCTTCATCTTGAGCAGGACTTGCTCAAATTCTGGACGCTCCTCAAGACTTTCCTCTTCACCTCCTCGATGTGATTGGTGACCAGGGCCCTTATGTATCCTTCGGGATCCTGGCCTCCCAACCCATCGCTACAGCCTCTGCATACCATGTAGCACTTGCCTCGGCACCCACCGGCCTTCATCATGTTTGCTTGCACTATCTATCCAAGGCAGCTCCTGGCCGCATAGCACTTACCATACTAAGCACTTCATCTGCTGCACACCCAGGAGCACGGACATTCCAGCACTTACCCCCACCGCCACTTCTCACTGCACTTGCACTTTCTGAATACTCACAAGGCATAGTAGGTTTGTCTTTATCTTCCACTGTATTGTTTTGAATCCCATGTTCCCTCCCTGTTGCCCTGTGGGCGCTTTGAAACAGAATTGACCTACTGTTTAAGTGCCTTACAAATGCACACAAACAAATAAATAAATAAAAGGTAATAGCACTTTCCAAACTTTGACTTGCCTCTATAGCAAGATGTTGATGTGCTTGGACTACCATTTAACTGTGTTACTGTTACCACTTAAACTGAGGGTCCATAACGTATGTTGCTTTCTTGGTCTCCTGATTTCCTTGCAGAAGTCACCAGAGTTGTCCGCTCCATGAAGGTTTCTTACAAACAGGTTTCCCCTTGCTCCTCCAGAACCATCAAGGACAACATTGTCTCTCTTGACTCTGTATTTTAAAAGAATATAAATATATAAAGACATGATATGATATATGATATGATATGACATTTATAACGCGCCTAAACACAAGTGTTCCAAGGCCCGACGAGGCAAGGGAGGGGGAAGAGAGGGAGGACAGAGACAACGATCTTACTAGGCCAAGTGACATTCAGATCGCAATGTTTTCCAACATTTTGTTTTTCTATTTCATTTACTCAATGCAACGCTTCTGATCTGAACAGAACATTCATTCATTCATTTTGCCATTATGGTGCCAAAGCGCTGTTGGTGGGAGGCCCTCAGAGAGACCGGATTCCAAATTTGGGAGATTTGGGAGATGCTATTTTGCGTGTGTGCATTTCAGCCATTTAAAGTTATTTGAGGGTGGCAAAGACCCTGCTAGTCACCCATGCCTGAACGGTGTGTGGTTGGGCGCAGCGCAGGTACACTCTGAGGGCTGTCTTGCCATGTACTTGAAAGGGATCATTAAACTGCACCTCGCACCTGTGATATGGACTGTGTTGATCTCACCAGGGCACAGCTGGCAGCCAGCTCTACTCACCTGCACCTGTGCTTGCTTGTCATTTCAGGTGTCCTACGTGAAAGCTATTGACATCTGGATGGCGGTGTGCCTTCTGTTTGTGTTTGCTGCCTTGCTGGAATATGCCGCCGTGAACTTTGTTTCCAGGCAACACAAAGAGTTCCTGAGACTGCGGAGGAGACAAAAAAGGCAAAATAAGGTACAGTTCCATTCCCCTATTGTCTTCTTTTTTTTTGCACAGCCTATGGCCATGTTCTAGGTCTTATAAGTCCAAATTCATGATGTTACTATGGATACTGCACTGAGAAGTTTAGAGCACTATTGGGTCATTTTAGCCGTGCTGTATATTCTATGGAGATGGCTGCATACATATAGACCGACGCGTAATGCGGTTTAAAATCACTGTGAGCGCAGATGCATGTGTAATTAAGTATGGGACGGATGGGGTGACAGATGTGCTCTTCCACCCCCTGCGCCTATACAGAAAAGGGAGGAAAATGTCACTCTTAGGTTTTTACTTACCGCCATGAAAATGACCTCCGAATAGTGTATGTTTAAGAGAGCGTTTTTTGCTTAAACATCAATGTGATTAGACGACAGACTATATAACTTGGGGTGGTTCCTTAATGAGTAGATATGTAATTTTTAAACATGAATCGTATCTTGTAAAGATAGAGACTTTTTATGTAAAAGTTTCTAATGTGAAAATTAGATTAGGGGCCCTATTCATGGAAATGTGTGCAGATATCCTGCAAGGGCCGCATGCCGAGAAGGAGACTGTGCTCAGAAGAAAAATGCGCACCCCGCATATTCATGGAATTGTTTGCGCAAAGTAATCGTATTCGCAAGTCGTGGCTGGAACGCCCATAACATGCCCACACACAAAGCAAAAACGGACAGATCACCTACCTTTGCGTGCTCCCCGGGTGCGAAAACACGCAACCTTCAAACAGTTCATGGGGTCCCCCGCAAGAAGACCTGAATCTAACTGTTCCCGGCACCCAGACAAACTTTGTATGGAAAATCGTAACTTGGTCTAAACTCTGAAAATCTTCATGCAAACCCCCTTAAGCCGTTCCTGCACCCGCTACACTGCTTACGGGCACCCCTAAGCTGATTCAGAACTTCGGTTGAGTACACGCACACCGAAATCCAAAATGCAACCCCACCTCCGCGCTGCATATCTTAAGCCTGTCTTCGAGTGGCAGATCGTCTGAAGGACTTGCGTGGCCATTTCCCGGCCAAGAGGTTGTACATTTGAATCCATAAATACGTTGCATGTTCTTCCCCATTTTTGATGTTCCTCCCCTTTCCCAGCCCACTGTGCAAGCCACGCCTACGCTCTGCATGGAGTGTCGCGCAAGGCTCTCAACGGCTCGCAAAGACGTGCTGAGCCAGCTCGAACTCAACGCAAGTCCAGGAATAGTACAGCACATTCGATTCCATGAATCAACAAAGGTAGATTTGCGTGCAGTTGCGCACGCAAGTATTCTATTTTCTGCACAGATCGGGGGCCTAGGTGTTCTGCCCTTAATGAATTATGATTCAAGTTGGTCGAATTGTCCCATCTTTTCATTTTGGAGAGAGTGACTAACATTTCTCATTTATGTGTCCTAGTTTGAAAGATTGCGGATATGCTTGCCTTGTACCACTAGTAAAGCAGACAGGTGTGGTAACCCTAGGCCCTTATTATATGTAAATCGATATCAAGTGAACTCACTGCGTTTGCCGTAGCTAGCTTTTGAAACGAGTCTGGTATAGAATACAGACATTTAAAAAAGGATTAAATGAAGTTAAAGGCTAACAGATGCACTTAATGCAACTATGGAAGGAAGAGGGGCAAGCCCACAGTGTCTTATACGGAAAGCCTGTAAATATAATATAGAAGAGAAGCTTTCTGGGGTCCTAATATACCATATTTAGATCAAGTTGATTACCTTCAGATTGCCTTCGAGCTTATATTTGGCTATATGTGCGATAGTTTCCAATCATTATATGTATGTGCTTAATTTCTACACTGTATTTTACTTTGCAAAGTTTATATTTATTTATATTTATTCACTTGATACTGTATTGTTTATGTAATTCGAATAACTGTTTTGGCAAGTCATGCTGAAATAAACATGTTATTGATTGACTGACTGCGTATACTAAAATTCCAATCCTGTGTTTTTTATCCTTTGGTTCAATATAAATCAGAGAAACTGGTTCCCAACCTTTCTTCTTAAATCGGTTTTGGCGTATTAGACTAGTCCTCTCTTGGATGTTTAATAGGTCCCAATATCTCAAAGATTTACATTTGCGGGCTCTATCCAGCGTGGCTGCCACTTCAAACGCTTGAAGTCTGATTCAAATTGAACCAAAAGATAAAAAAACACAGGATTGGAATTTAGTATTGACTAATGAGGGAATCATAGATTTACACAACGATAATAGATCAGAACTTGGTGTGGTGACCGTAGACACCTGTCGTGAATCTCTTGTTATTAACGGAAGAGCACTCGGCAGACATTATTATCAGGGAAACCAATTGATGGAACAAGTTGCCTTGAGGACTACCATAGGTCGAAACACGTGTCGGCTGTGTTAGATCTTACTATTAAAAATCTACAATGCACACTTGAAACTTTTTTGAAGACGTGTGTTGTAATGTAGCTTGGAGTGTTGTGAGGTCATGGGTTGTTGAAATGTGGTGGGTTGGAGTGTTCTACAGTGGCCGTTGGGCTTGGAGTGTGAGAAAGGTGTAGTGTATGGGTGTGGGGGCAAGCCCGGTGTTTCCCTTCTTATGTCTCGTCATCCGTGTCCCCTACCATCCCTTGTGCATCTTGAAGGAGTACAGGACCCGGACAATAAAGCATCGTATAACTTACCTTTGGTTTTCTGGATACGTCCTTTACCACAACGTGTCATTCAGAAAGACTACTTTAATGGACCAGTGTCCATGGTCATAGCGCCGTCTGTCAGCATATAATCATCCTTTATCTTGTACACTTTTGGGAGGATTACAGGTACCTCTTTATGCTTTTACTGCTGCAAGTGACCAGTAGCTGAATTTTGGAGACCAGCGCATCCTTCATAGGTTACTTCCCACTTTCAACTCACTCATCACTCACTTGCACCCACCTGTTCTCCCCTGACCCACCCATTACTTCAGGTCCACTCCTCACAGCCCCCACTCACCTCCTGCCCACCACTCACTCAATTTATGCCCACCTGCTCACTCCACCTGCCCACCCTGCATTCTCCTAAACCCACCCTCCTGCCCACGACTCACTTGCTTCCACTCTCCCACCCCTTGCTCACTGCACCAACTGATCCTTCATTCAAACCCATCAACCCCCTCATCCCTCGCACCCCACACCTTAGATCTCCAATTCCCCTCTAGGTTCCCCATTCTCCATTCTCTCTCTATCCCCTTCTCACCTCCTTTTCTGCCTCTATCCCTATTGCTCTACCCTTTGTTCCCTCAGCTGTATCCCCTTCCCACCCTATCTCCCTCCATGTTCCTGTCTGGCTCAGGAACACAAGAAAAGTGGTGATTTATGTAGCACTTCATGCAGGATTCATTCAGCTTCTAAGCACTGAAATAGTTGGCATACATATTATTACCCACTTGAGCACTCAGTGTATCGGCCTGGGGTCGTTAAGGGCAGAATCCGCCCGACCGGCGTATCAAACCCATGTTACATGGCAGCTTACTGTTCCCAAGACAAGAATGTTGCACTTGTGCTATCATCAAATCAACCCACACCCTTCCCGTTCACAATGTTCCAAGACCAAAACTGCTTTGCCTGTGTAGGCGTCGCTCATTTGAGTTTCTGTGGTTTGGGCTTGTTTTGAAACCTTGTAAGCCTAGACCAACCTAATCCTTGCTATCTCCAACAAAAGCCACCAAGCCAGGGATGCATCTGGGCAATAATGCACTTGAAGAATCCTTACCATTCTGTAATGTGGCGGCGTGGCATGAATCAATACTGGGGATTATGCCTTCATGCCTTTTATGCTGTAGATGTCTACTCTGTAGGCCAATTGTGCTTCTCTAAAACATGCCACTCCTACTAAGAGTTCCATTCCTTGCAGGCCTCTGATTACCTTTATGCGGCCTTGGCCGCCTATGCCTTCAATTTTGCCATGCCTTTTATATCCTCCAAGCCTTTGGTGCCCTTTATGCCTTCCAAGCCTTTAAGCTTCTGAAGGCACTCCCCTGAATGCTCACGCCAGAAAAAATACAACCCGCTAGGGAAAAAAGGCCAAGAGATCCTTGCAAGGATAACACATTTTTAATCACACAAAAATAGGTAGGCGTGCAAATAACTCTGCTGCACTGAGAACGTTCTGCCGAAAAGTAGTACAAGCTGAAGGTTATAAAGGAACACATCATCACTAATGACGTCATATATACAGTAAAATCTCACATGGCTTTGTTGGTGAGACCCTACAGATGGCAGGCCTGCTCCATAGGGGAGACCAGGCTGCTATTGGTCCCAGCCCCGTCCGTACTTCAGCCATCACATGGGGTCAGCTGGGCTCATCGTCTCCAGGGAATGAACGCAACATTCCTCATTATTTACTATTGTAAGACAATGCTATTCTATCATTATGACAGGCACCTGGGAAGCTCTAGGACTGACATAGAGGGAGGCTTGAAATCATGTTGACCCACACATTCTTCTCTCATTTCATATCGCAATATGCGCACCCAAGGTTTCCACCCTTGCTTTGTACTATAACTCAATCCACCCTGTACCTCGTATTACAAAGTTTGTCATCATGAAATAGGGCTGTGTTCTTCTTAGATCTTTTAACACCATAGGGTTTATGGTTGGTGGTCTGGGGTCACCTACTATTGTGGAATTTGGGGGTCTTGTACTAGGGCAGCTGTGGGTATCATAACTCCTGGTGGGCTAGGCGGGGGTTAGAGGTCTGCTTTTGGCCTGGCTGTGATGAATGTGCACAGTGAGGCGCCTGGTGCTGTCTCGCGGCCTTGCCGGGCGCATTCCTTCTTGGCATAACAAGTATTTGCAACAGTTATGGAACAAAGAGAAGTTTCTATGGGAGATAGCAGCGCAGGTCTTTCTGCCATCAGTGCTTGGGCCTGTTCGGGCTTCTTTGTTGGGCCTGTGTTTACCGCGCAGCCATGCAGGACCGAATGTTCCTACCATAATTGCAAAAATGGCGCTTTCTTATTTGTGCGCACTAAGTCTATGCATTTGAATATGGTGTTTGTACAGGGTGTCTTAGCACACACCCCTCACCCCGGGTACATTGCACGCACTTCTATGAGATTCGCCTAACCCTAAAGCACCTAAGAGGTTGGGAGAGGTTAATTTCCTTCCCAACATTTCCATGCATTCGAAGGCCTTTTTAATGCCTTTTTATGCCTCTGCGGCCTTCAATAACTTTGATGCCTTCCTTGCCTTACAACTACCCTACTTTTTAAGCCTTTCATGCTTTTGAAGCCTATAACACAGCTCATATTTGCTCCATGCGCCGCATTTGTGTACCCTACCGCTGTGTGTCCGGCACCCTGACCACTTCACTTCTTACCCATCCCTCTAACTTTAATTCTCAATTGACTGCTGACAGACATAGTCCAGATACACACACACAGCACAGGCACATATTTGACCAAACATTCTCCAGATACAAACTACACAACACTCACATGATCCCCTGCTCCGTAGCACACATCCCTAATCCATCCCTTCCTGTGGGGGAGAAATCATCTCAAGTAATGAACAGGAGTGGCATGTCTGGCAAAATACAGCAACCTAAGCCCAAACACCTAGAATTTAAGTAGCACAAAGAAAGTGAGCTCTTCCAATCTGCACCCATCAACACACATAACTCTCCTTTCCCTCTTTGCCCGTTAACCCTCCGAGAGGCCACCCAAAAATGTCAGAAGCTACCCCATATAAGGGCCAGTTACACTACCTTACAATCCTGTCCATTCAATAAATATTAATTCAGGCTGATGCATACATTAGCTTTGTTTAATTCACTCACATCGATGAAGAATAGGTAAAAGTGGTGTTATTTCCTGATATCCTCAAGTCTCGATACCCAAACTTCCAGCAGCATCTAACCAGTAGGGTTAAGGACAACCGAGGGGTCACCACATATCTAGGGGCAAAGCGAAACATTCAGTCTATAGGTACAGCCACAGCTCTGCATTTGACCACAATTAGATCTGATTTCTTAGTTAAAGCCATTGATGGGCTCATAGGATAGTGCCTAATCTATCCTTGTTGCTGAACTAATGGAGAGGCTGAGAAGTGACTGGGCGATGGGCGTGGACCGAGCGGAACATCAGTCCATTTTACAACCTTTGTTGCGTGGTGGAGCCGCTCAATGGTGTGCGCAAAATGGATCGGTTTCGCAAACCGATCATTGGACCAATGGAGGAGTATGCAGTTGTCGGTTCCATGTCTTATAAACGACTAACTAAATAACAAATACATTTATAACGAAAGAAAAATAACGAAATAAATAACACATTTCTTTTGTCTTTTTTGGGGGTGCTCCCCCAAGCCTCTGGTTCCCCTTGCTAAAACACCACCTCAAACCCCTCCCCACAAGATTGAACCCTTTACCCCACCCCCACATATTTTTTTCTTTTTTTCTTTGAAAGATTCGGTATTTTTCGCTATTTACGTTTTGTTATAAATGTCATTCGTTATTTATTTTTCGTTATTAACACTGCAACTGTGTGTTTCTGTGGGGGTCAGTCCCTTGCAGGCCTCTTCTCTCCCTGTGAAGAACTAGGGCTAAAACTAAAAACGTTAAGGAAAGAAGCTGACATTTTCCAAAAGTAATCGACAATGTGGTATTTGCACACAATCATGGTCCATTCACTTCTGTTGGCCCTCCGATGAAGGACCTTTGGCTATTTAGGATTTGTAAGTTTTGTGGTCTGCCTTTACATGGTCTGCTGATACATTGGTATCAGGCTTTGTTGTGTCCACAGTCCTTTGGTGTCAATGAAGGCATGGATTAAACATCAGAGTCCTTTTGGATGCAAGAGCTGTAAAATTTGCCACCTTAAAGTAGTCAATTGATTTTGATGTGAGTTGCGGATCATGTCGTTTAAAGAGACATTCCATCCCCTCACAGTGGTACTTGAGGAAGTATCGAGAGCTATCAATGATGAAAAACAGATGGGGAGACAACCCAGAGCGTTTTGTGTAACACATGGAGGTGCAAGGGTAATATGTGTAGACTTGTGATGTAGAGGAAGGTGATGGCACCATCATTTTAGTATCCTTCTGGGCCCGTCCCTAATGTGGATTTTAGATTACTTATTTATTTATTTGTATACAGTAATAAAACTATTACAAATATCAATTATCAATACAATTAATAGATTACAATTTTAGATTACAGCCATCAACCGCTGGGTCTGTCACTGCGGGGCGTATCAGTTGTCAGCCGGTCCTATCTCCCAGGAGTAAGCTCACTTCCCTCACTTATACTGGCAGGCATATAATAGGGCAGTATTTGAGGTGTTGTACAGGCTACTTGATTGAGCAACAGAGCGCTTTATGCCCTGAGAGCCAGTTCCCCATCAGTGGGTGTTTTGCTATCAGTGGGACTTGCATGATCTTGGCAGGTTATTCAGCAGCACCTATCCCCTTATTTTCAAGTCAGCCTCTTCTCAATTGCACTGTAATATGTAACTGGAGTAGTCCTTTCAGATTTATGGGAAACTTGCACTAGGGTACAATTCCTAATCCCTAATTGCCGTTTTGCACCAATTCAAACATTCTTGGTGGT
This sequence comes from Ambystoma mexicanum, assembly GCF_040938575.1. Taxonomy (NCBI): domain Eukaryota; kingdom Metazoa; phylum Chordata; class Amphibia; order Caudata; family Ambystomatidae; genus Ambystoma; species Ambystoma mexicanum. Next base: position 866,572,343 of record NC_090939.1, on the reverse strand, counting down.
GCACGATCTGCGGTGGTCTCTGCATCAAACTTCGCAGGCTTTCAGGAAGCGAAAGACTCAGAGGATGCATTAAATATGACTTGCAGAAGTACATGCAAACTGGCTGGATGTGGTCATCACTTTTAAAATTCCAATCAATCAAGTGGCCGGAAACCACATATGGCCACATCTATACAATGTGCATGCTTTCATAGGAAGAAGGTCTGGCCATAGGACCTCACCACCGGATTTTGAAGGGGAGCCACTATGTGCAAGCAGGGGTAATACTAGTTATAGCCAACCAGGCAAAGGTTAGTCAACTGAGGTAAATATGAGGTAAATAGTGTAGCCCTTGCCTATTGAACCTACGGTCACTGGGGCAGATAACAGGAACTGTGTTCCCGTGAAAGACAGAGATCAGCACTCATCATTGAGCAATCGAAATCATGGTTCAACCAGTCTGGAACCAGGCAGGGATGCAATGCTGCAACTGCTCCATGTCTTAAGACTTTAATTTCGCCAGGAGAAACCATCACACACTTCTTTTTTTCTGGGAGATAGGTTGCACCCACTGTTTCCATTTCTAAGGTGTTCACATATCAAAATCATCTAGTTTCTCAAATGGTGTGAGTGGGTGTGCACTCACCTGGGCTTTTTTGATACTCTTTAAGAAATTGATTGATAGAAGATCAACCTCGGAAAATGTGTGGGGCTAATCTGCACACATCTTCCTATTCTCCCCGCATGACAAACCGGCACAGTCGACCCTGTCACATTTAGTTGGAATGTGACACCCAGGAGCACATGAAGGCATCTCAAACAGGGCAAATACATCTTCCTGCAATGGCCAAACTAATTAAATATCAAAGTCTCTATGTATCAGTCCAGCGCCTTGTCAGTTCTGCTGGTGGCACTGCATACTGATGAGAGTTAATTGAAGCAGGCCTGTGAGAGGCATGGTTGCACAGCTGACAAAGGGGACAGGAAACCAAACGCCTTTTTGATATGCATCTGTGTTAACCAGAAGTCAGATCCCGCCCCTTAGTATCAATGGCAGTGTACTGTCATGTCTCGGACAACTGTTTACAGTAGGCACCTGATTTCAGAGGATAGAAGTATGTGATTTGATGGAGAGAGAATGTCTGTTCTCACCACAACTTCAAGGGAGACCTGCGTTTTGATCAGGAACCACAGAGAGCTCAATTAACAGGAAAGACCTTTTGATCCGCAACAGATAGGAAGATGGATGGGATTTAGCAGTACATGTTTTCACCCCTTTACCTTTCCTGTTGCAAAGCACTCTGGTTATGACCTCACGCATAGCAGAAGATTGTTGGTGGGGACCCTGGATTGGTTCATTAAGGTAGGCTTAGCTTGCACCAATACCTGGGGCCCATCTGGCTTTAAAAGAGGGCTGAGCGCCTCTCTTTGCAGATCATCTGAAGACTTTGCAAGGAGTAACAAGGACTCATTTGTACCCCGGCTGAAGGTACAGTCTGCCTTACAGCTTGCACCAGTGAAGGAAGGCCATGAAATCCAAGAGGGAAGCAAGATCCCTCCCCTAAACATTTCCCAGGCAACAGAAGGACATATTAAATCCAGAGGACCCTCCAAGCAGCTGCAGAATCAGTAGCCAGCCAGCACACTGCGTGCCCTGCTAGGCTCTGCAAGGAAGCTTCCTAGGTGGGAAGGGCCAGAGAGTCTCTGAACCAAACCAAGGAAAGGGCTTTTGCCTGCAACACTCTCCTCAGCTTTGGGCAGTCTACTTTACACACGCCCAGTGAAGAAGCTAGGAGGAGTGCACCAACAAGCATCAACCAGCATCCACTCTTAAGGACATTTTTTGAGGCAGTTGAGCTCCTCATGTTGCAACCGGCTGCACCGCTGACTGTTTCACACCGTAGTCGCTCATGCCATCTGAGACATTTTGACCAGTGCTTCAGACCCACCAACCAGCACTGAGACAATGATTCCTGACCCCAAGCCACCGTGTAGGCCAGCCTGCAGCCGCCTGTCCAGCCTCACTCGCCGAACTGCCTGCTGCCTGATACCCGCAGCTGTCTCTCATCTTGAACTCTGTTGTAGAAGCTGCAAAACACCCTGAAACCGACTTTCCCCTGTTGAGCACCAAGAACTTCACATTGTGGTTCTATCCCCCTGGTCCTTATGTGAAGGCCCCTACTGTAATCTTATGACCCTTTGCTCCCTTTGTGCTGAAACCATGTATCCTTGAACTATTGAGATTAATTACTTTACCAACTACCCTCCTGTCAGTATCCAGAGTGCATCCCTTCTTGAAACTGTCTGTCCTTTGCATTCCTTTACAGGGAGGGTTGTATTTTGTAGTCTGCTAGAACTGTCTGTTGAATAATAATAAAGTAGATATTTGTATACAACCTTGACTGGACAGTCCCTTTTTATCATTGGGTAATAATTGTATTGTTGCTGTGTTATAATATAATATGATATGATGGTTTATTTATATAGCGCTTATACGTGTTTTAAAGCGCTTCACGACAAGGGAGGGAACAAGGGAAAATACAAGTCATTCTTACAGGCCATGAACAAGAAGAATGTGAAAATAACTTTCATACTCGGCCTAGCAACATTTTAGATAGTGCAAGTGCTAAAACAAAAATTGGGGGGGAATGGGAACCTACCGTACTAGACCTGATGACATTTCTGGTAGAGTCAGAGAATTCTAAAAGGTTAGGGAGAGGAGAGGAGAAGGGGGGAGAGGAACAAAACAAGCTGCAATCGTACTAGGCCTGGCGACAGTTCAGATAGTGCTGGGGGGTTGGGGGAGGGGGCAAGTAAGGAAGGAGGGAGGAGACAAACAAAGTTACTATCATAAAAGGTCCAGGGATCATTCAGATAGAGTAAGTGCGTAGAAAAAGTAATAGGGGGAAGAGAGGGAGAGAAGGGGGAGGGAGAGGAGAAAAGAACAGAGAATAAAACAGTGAAACGAGCAGAGAAGTAGAAGGGGGAGCGAAAACAGTTGCAGAGGTCAGGGAGGCACATAATGTTGCAAGGGAAAAACAAGATGTAGGCAATGAATTCATGAAGACAATTGGCACAACATGATTTAGGGCCAACCTGAGAGGATCCAAGGAGGGCCCAGAATGTGAGATGAGGGGGTTGAAGCCCCAAAGCCCCAAGAGTCAGAGGGCCTCATTAGAAGTTTGGCGGTAGCCTTGCCGGTAAAACCAGCAGGCTGCCGCCAAACTTCTGAAAATTTCCAGCGCCCGCGAATGGTCAATTACCGGGTCATTACGGCCCTGCCGGACCCGGTAATTGCCCTTTCGTGGGTGCCGAAACAGAATGCCGGTGCATGCGGCATGCTGTGCTAGCGGGTGCCGCTTTGCCCACCAGGTCAGACATGGCGTGCAGAAAGGCACCCGCGCGCACAACTCGTAGTTTGCCGGTCCACGAACTACAGTACCGGCAAGCTTACCGGTACCGTAGTTCCCGTACCGGCAAACTTATAATGAGGCCCAATGTGTCCAAAAGTCAATCCAACCGTTGGCAAAAGTCAGTGATGGTGAACCCTTCGTGAATCCAGGCAACTCCAGCAATGAAAGAGGGGCGGGGGACTGAAAAGGGGGGGCACACAATGTCACGGGGGAACAGAGGCGGGCACACATACTCATCACGGGGGCAAGAGGGAGGTGGGGGGCACATATACACATCACGGAGGGTAGAGGTGTGTGGGGGGCACACATACTCAACACAGGGGGTAAGAGGGGGGTTGCAACTTACCAAGGATCCATGACCTTGCAGAGAAAAGCCTGCTGTTCCATCCACATTACCAAAATTGGACAAGGGGGTTTATAATTGACTTGTGTTTCCAATCTGTTTGGATCCTTTCTGGTCTACTAGAGGTGTGGGGCTGATTGATGGTTTATAAACCGATATTCATCCCTGGACCACTGGTGCCCCAGAAGTCGATTCGTCACAGGTGGCCAGCCCCAACTCCTATGTCATCTTTAAATTAAACATACTTTTTACTTATAACATAACCCTTGCTTATTTCAGTCAAAGATTGTATAGACGAAAGTTTATGCAGAGCAAAGTTCCGTTATGCCAGCTTAATGAGTAAACACGACTTGGGGGTACATTCACACTATGCAACATCGTTTTTTAGACTGGTTTTATGTAAGAATATCAGTTCAAGAAACACCATTTCAGAAAAGTGGAGAGGTCTGCCTCAGGATTGAAAGTGTGGGTGGGATTTGGGGTTAATGTAGCAAGTCTCCTATAGATGAGTGCTGGGAGAAGAATCAAGTCACTGCGATTGCCCAACGATGATCTCAACTGGAGAGGCGAGAAAGTTTTAAGGGTGGGAAAAGTGTAAAAGATCTAATGTTATGCCTGAAGGATGCTTGTTAGTTCCGGGAAGCAGGGGGGACAAATAGAAAGCATACCATTTTGGAGGTTTTGATGAGCATGAGGGACAGAAGCAAAATAGCAAGATCTACAGTTGACGCTGGTAGTAAAGTCTTTCTCTTGCCTCTCCTGGAACATTATTGGCCTTTGCAATAACATTAAGCAAGGACAGTGATGCAATATGTGCTGGAAAATAGTCCTGATCTGTTGAGCTTTCAGGTGACATGTCATCACGGTACGATGTTACATCGCCAGTATATTTTTTGATGAGTTTTTTGCCAAAAGGTTTTTAATGAAAAAACTCATCAAAAAATATATGCGCCAGCGGTCGGTAAAGGGATTTATGGGGAAGGATGGAAGGGGAATAAGGAGTAAATAACAGGAGAAAAGAAGGCATGGAGGGAGGACCCCTAGCCCCCAAATATAAAAAATAATGTCGATGATTTGGGAAAGAAAATACGGGAAAAATCCAATCAAAACAATAACTGGCAATGTAACAATGAAGGGGCCCCTGAGGGACCCTCATGTTATGGAAACAAGGCACAATCACCACACACAAACTGATACGCCAGACACGAGGTTGTATTCCCAAAATCTAGGGTTTATTGCAAAGCAAATAGTCTCAGTTGGCCAACTGGGTCCCACGTCCCGTGACGTGTGTTACCAGACCTCGAGGGACGCAAGAGAGACGAGAATCATACAACAGTTACATATATACAAATCAAGCATCTTGTAATCAGTAGTGACACATCCAATACCGCCCCTAATACATTTGCTTTGAATTGGGCCCGATGATTGACAATGGTGACAAGTATGACACCTTCGAACATTCATTTCGCAACAGTTTGCAATTTTTTCGCGAGCCTACAGACACAAGTCTTTGTTTAAAAGAACACAATGCTTCTGTTCTTGCAAGCAAGCTGCGTGCAGGGGAGAGACACATCGCATGCCTTGCTATCTCCTAGTTCCTATTGTGTACTGGGGGTCAACTTGCTCTCCAGGGCTCTACAGGGCTCAGGAAAGGGGGGCCGCAAAGAAGAGCATCATTCAAGTCATTTAATGTTCACTTCTAGCATTTATACTGTGTTTTCAAGACCAGCTGGCACCTGTGTACTGATTAGAATGCCTTGCTGCTTACTTCCAAGGATATGTGAGGGAGGGGACCGGGCATTTCTGTCTGGGTTGCTGCGTTATGTTTCAACATGTCGCTCACAGCCTTGGATATGCTCTAGTGGAGCAGAACAATATTTCAGCAAAGCAGTTTTAACAGAAAGCAAAAAGCAAATGTTAGAGAAAACAAAAATGGCGATTTCAGTCACCAAAATGGCCGCGCTTCAGTCTAGTTTATGGCCACATATTTCTAATACTAAACACATGAGGCGGTTGGTCTTCGGCCAACAAAGCACATTGCCTTACTATCGAGGGGTGTCTACTTTTTCTGGACTGACAAACCCTCCTTTTGGCCATATGCCAAATGCCTCATCCATACATTGCATCCTCTTCTGACCAAGTATCTGATTTTGATTCTTGTATACTATTGGTCTCCTCCTCATTGTCATCAATATCGATTGACATGAATTCTTTTACCGTTTTTAGCTCATCATTTCCGTGAGTACTTCGTTTCATAGTGCCCTTTTCTTCTATCATTTGTACACACTCCTTGCTTATTTCAGCACATATTAGGGGTAAGCAATGTATGCAACAACAACATGTCATGAATATTCCTAGCACTGCTACTAGGATCGCAAATAATTTCCATCCCCATGAATATAATATCCCCCAGAACCAGGAGCCTATATCCCAACCCCCTTCTGGGGGGTGAAGGTCAGAGCTTAAAACGTGCAACTTTCTTATCACCTCAAAAATCGTAGGGGAGGAGTCGCTAACAAATACGCAGCACGCTGCTGATCCCACGATTTTGCAAACACCACCACGACCAACCAGAATGACATCAAGAGCCATTCTATTTTGGAGTGACATTAATTTGATTACTTTTTCCTCTAATGTCATATTATATAGTATATCTGTTGTTCCATTTATTGTTTCCTCTAATATTCTGGACAGTCGTCTTATATTATAAGAGTTTATTGCTTGGCCCCAAAATGGTATGAATGATTTTGCTATGTCCTCCGTGATCAAACCTCCTTCCTCATTCCACCGTGGTCTCGACCTGGCCAATTTGGCTATGTCTGCTGTTTTTGAAAGGAATACCCCAGGGAATAGGAATCCTAAGTAACAAGTACCTCCCCAGTTTCTAGGCAACCAGAGATACGCTTTTTCTCCACATATAAAATAAACAGGATCTCCTACATATAACTGGCTCTACCTCCTTATCAAGGATTGCTATATTCATACATCTGGTGAATGTCCCTACCGAATAGGAACCCTTCTTCCTCAGGCAAAAAGGAACGGACCATGGACTGTAATTTACTGTATAGGAGGGGGGCACTGTATCTATATTTCCTTCTGGGTTCATATGAAACGTGATCACAGAAGATTTATAGGGCACAAATAATCTGTCTTGTGGCATCACTACTGGTGTGATCAATCGTGCTTTGTGAAAAAGGAACAACCTACAGGTTTCATAATGATCTCTTCAAATTCATTCATATTTGTTCTATCCAATCGACCAGTTTCACTTTGATTCCATTTCCCATAATATAATGCACTCAAGGAAGCGTAACATGCAGAACTCAATGGCAGGGGCTGCACATACCAACCAATTCATTTACCACCATGCTGTGGCAAGTGGGCACAGACTCAGCAATTCTTTTTTCTTAATATTGAGTGTGTCATATTCATTATTAGCAGTAATGTGTTATTTCCATAACCTTCCCTGTGTCTTTCTTCCATTGGGGACAAAGTGTAAGTAATCACATGGACCGGGCTTTCAGTAGTGGAAATGTTTCTGACAGGCAAGAGCACTTCTAATGGGTGTATTTCTTCCAAGTACCATAATACCAGTTCTGTCATCATTGGGGCTATTATACTCATTATACACATGACTATTGTTAAAATCAGCATACAATTTTTTCGGCAATTCTTTTTATGTAACTTTCCAGTTTCTATGTTTGACTCATTATCAGCAGCGGTGCAGGAGGGGGCAAAAGCTAGTTCCGGCATTTTCCTCTCACAGTTCTTCTTCTCCAGCAATGTTCCTCGTGAATATCTCTTCTTGCTGCATTTGTTCGAATGTCAATTAGTTTGGTAATTGTCCTCAGTCTGTTCAGCCAGTTCTTAGCAGCATGGATTGCTTATACGTTGAGAAAGATCTATGTGCAATTGCACATTGCTCAAAGAACTCCAGAGCAGTTATCAATTGCCTTCGTACCAAGTGAGCCCCTCTTGTCCCCAAGGGGTGATCTGCACATGGATTTTGTTTCCTTTAGCACCGAGGAGCCTCGTTTTTTTGGCTGTCCGATTTGCACAACCCTCACGTCGCTCTCCTCTAGGCCTCTGGTTCCTACTTCATCCGTGATAGGAAACACAGGCAACAAAGATCAAAACAAATGAAAATTTGATCACTCCTTCTTCCGGTTCCGCAGATTATACCGCCTTGCTCCTGGTATCGTGTGATCAATGAATAGTGCGGATGCACTTCCAGACTCAAGCTCGGAGTCAGCCTGCCGCGCAATGACAGATGATGGCGGGCGACAAAGTGATGATGCAGATTTTGTTTCAGGCTGTGGCGCAACAAAAGATGGTGGGCGCCACAGTGGTATACGTTTTGTGTCAGCCAGCAGTGATGCAGATTCTGCTGGACAACGTTGGGGCACTCTTTGCCCTTCCTCTTTTATAGCAATCTTTTCAGGCTTTGTTTCAGGATAAGGCAGATTTTGTGGCAAAGAACTGGCAACCGTCTCTTTCGTTTCTGGGACCGCTGTCTCTTTCTGGTCGTCTCGATCAGGCAGTTTTTCAGATGGTGTCGGGACCTTTTTAGCATGCGTGGCATGAATCCACGCTTTCCTCCCGTCCACTTGGATTGCAGTCTGCGTGGTCAAGAGGATCAAATAGGGTCCATGCCACCTTGGTGCAAGCGATGTCTTCCTTTCAAAATTCTTAATTAGGACCTAATCTCCGGGTTCCAGTGCATGCCCCGGACCAGTATACCGGATTGGTAATGCCTCCTGCAACTGCTGATGAATCAAATGCAATGTTTGTATTAAAAGATGCTGAGCACAGGGTATTCGAGTTCCCTCAACCGTTTCGGCTGCGGTGCACACCAAAAATTCGCCGGTCTCCCCATCACGATTTCATAAGGGGAGAGCCCAGATCTCGAGATGTACGCATGCACAGTAACGCTATTGGTAATGCGCCTACCCAGCTTAACTTGTTTCCTATGCATATTTTGCTTATTTTGGACTTCAAGATGCCGTTGCGGTGTTCAATAAGACCGGCACTCATGGGTTGTCTAGAACAATGGAATCGCTTATCAATCTGGAGACCTGCACACATCTGTAATATCACTGCGCCTACAAAATGCGGACCGTTATCTGACCATATGAGACGGGGCAGACCAAAACGGGAGAAATACTCATTCAACATTACTTTTGCTGTGCTCATGTCAAGAACAAGGGAAGAGAATTTGACACTCTCTCCCGAACCACAGAAGCCGAATGAAGTCGACCCTCCACCCGTGGTTGGCACAGGCGCCTGATAGAAATAACAGGACACCACGTGGCAGCCAATGGGGGGAAGAGGAGTTAGGAAGAGGTTGTGGATAGGGTAGGGGAAATTAGGAACACCGGTAAGAGGGTTAGGAAAACCTATGTTGGATAGGACAAGGGGAGCAACGGGAAAAACCCTGCCTATTTCCTCTGAACCTTTAACACCTATATCCAGCGTACCATACACAGAATTTAGTCCAGAGATTAGAAACACCTTAATACGTGCCTCTACCTAGTCTTAGACCTGCCCCTATGACCTCATAAACACAGAAACATAGATGATACCCTACACATGTCATACTTGGGAGAAAATCCCACAATGAATCAACAAACACATGGCCCGTGGGCTTACAGGAAACAATGAATTTGAACACGTAACATGAAGCATGGAACGTATTTGCAGCAACATAAATAACAAATAACATATGCCCTTTTTGATTTTTAGAACGTGATGTGCTGTCATGCAACTCGCTGTAATGAAACTTGTGAGCAAGCAAACTTATAGCACTGGATTTCCAGGCAGCAGGGTACTAGAACAAGGACAAAGCTACATATATCCGAGCGATAAGCACGCCGTTTCCACACACATCAAGTAACACCCAAAAGAGCGTGATTCGGTGCGCCGCCACTCTCCCTGTACTTAACTCAAGTCCGGGAGGCCCGCAAGCCTTCCCGGACGCAGCAGTTTTCAGCTTCTAAAGTGGATTCTGCAGCCGCCTGAAGTCCGAGTTCCGTAGAGAGTTTTCATATTCTGCCGCCAGCGTCATAGCTTCGCCTGCTCCTTCTCCAATACCCAAAATAAGCCACACCTGCCGTGGCTCCGTTACTCCTTATAAACGTTTGTTAATCCTTACCAGCTGTGTCAACGGCCGCACGGCCGTCAACTACAATTTTCCTTAGAGAATGCTGGGAACTGTAGTTAGAGTTGCATTCGTGAATTCCACAGACCTCTACCGCCTTTTGCACACTCCTTTCTTGCACCAGCCCTTTTTCCTGACAGCTCATGGCGGTAGTCTTTCAATCGATATGCTTCCACCCAATTACTGAATGCACATATGACCACCAGGACATACTCCAAGTTTTGGCATCCCTCCATCTCTATGAAATCAAAACGGATTACCTCAAAAGGCATAGATGGATGACCAAAACTGCCTGTTGGAGTCACCGTTCCCTTCCCCACATTGTGTTGTAGGTACGTGATACAATTCTGGACCATCCTCTCAGCATTTTTCTTTATGTGTGCATTCTCCCATACTGTGGCTAGATGCTGGACTATCTTTTTGGCACAAATATGAGTAGGGCTGTGGGCCATTGTGACCATTGCAGTTACATAGGAGTTGGGCAACATCCAGTTTCTACTCTTCTTGTCTACCCAGCAACCTTCTAGATCTAATTCTGCAGAGCCCTCCTGTCAGTCCAGAAAGAATAAGACACCCCTCGATCGTAAGGCACTATACTTTGTTGGCCGAAGACCAACCGCCTCATGTGTTTAGTAATAGAAAGGTGTAGCAAAAGCTTAACCATGGTGCGGCCATTTTAAGGTGACTGAAATCGCCATTTTGTTTTCTTCTTGTTTTTCTATAACGTTGCCTTTTTGCCTCATGTAAAACTGCTTTGCTGGAATATTATTCTGCTTCACTGGTGCACAATGCAAGGCCGCAAGTGGCATGTTGAAACATAACGCAGTAACCCAGACAGAAATGCCTGGTCCCCTCCCTCACATATCCTTGGAGAGTGAGCAGCAAGGCATTCTAATCAGTACAGTAGGTGCCAGCTAGTCTTGGTAAGCACAGTGGAAATGCTAGAGCGAACATTAAATGACTTGAATTATGCTCTTCTTTGCAGCCCCCCTTTCCTGAGCCCGGTAGAGCCCTGGAGAGCAAGTTGACCCCCAGTACACGAATAGAAACAAGGAGATAGCAAGGCCTGGAATGTGTCTCTCCCTACGCACAGCTTGCTTGTAGAAACAGAAGCATTGTGTTCTTTAAAACAAAGACTTATGTCTGTGAGCTTACAAAATTGCAAACTGTTACTAAATGAATGTTTGAAGGTGTCATACTCGTCACCATTGTCAATCATCGTGCCTAGTTCAAAGGAAATGCAGTAGGGGCGGTATAAGTTGTGACACTACTGATTACTAGATCGTTGTTTTGTATATATGTAACTGTTGTACGAATTTATCGCTCTTGCGTCCACCAAGGTCTGCTAGACACACGTCGCGGGTCGTAGGACCAGTTGGCCAACTGAGACTATTTGCTTTGCAATAAACCCTAGATTTTGGGAATACAACCTTGTGTCTGGCGTATCAGTTCATGTGTGGTGATTGTGCCTTGTTTCCACAAACAAGGGTCCCTCAGGGGCCCCTTCAAAATGGCACACGAATAGGGACCCTCCCCCACTTGTTCCATCGTGTACATTGTAAAATAAGGAAGGCGGAGAGAACGGCGAGGACGGGAAGATCGAGCCGGGATCAAGAGGTGTTTGGGGCGCCCCTGCGAAAGTGATGAGAGATTCCTTTGCAGATCTGCACACAACTGATCCCTGATCGACGTGCCCGGCCAGAGAACAAGGGGGCGAGGGTCCCGAAATGAGGCAGAGTGAGCCAAGATGCGCAGACACGACGTCATTGGTTGCATCAGTATATGGACGAATTGTGTCTTGAAAAGACAACTTGATTGATCAGGTGAGTCGTGCCCCGATTCAAAAGTGATCCTGATATTGGTTGAGAGTTGATTTTGCAAAATCAAACACCCAGTGTAAGTTTGATTAGCCAAGGGTAAGGTTAAAACATGCCTGGAGTATTGTCCACCCTAGCGGGATTTTTCTGCTGCGGCGGACAATCTTTGGAAATTGGCCAGGTCGTACCACCCGAGGGGTCGCCGGCGTATGAGATGTATGTGAAGTATGGTGTGGGAGCGATAATGTTTTGTGAGATTTGGCATAAGCAAACCAGAAAGCAGGAAGATCTTCAATGGCCGAATCATGGGAGTTTTGAAATGACGAGAATAGATAATTTAGAGAAGGTGTTGATGAAAAAGAAAGCACGCCCTGCAGCATTTGATATCCTTAGGGACTGGAGAAGGGAAGCAATAGTTCGCTGGAAAAGTAGAGAGAAACATGCGCGCAGGCATAAGTCGAAAGCAGAGAGAGTGAAGGAAAAGGAAGATGAGGAGTGGAATGATAGTTTGAGAAAGTCAAATAGACGCAAGCAATTGAGCATAGAAAAGATATACCCACAAAGGGAGTTGCATTCATCAGACGAATTAATAGATGAAATATTGACAGACACAAAGCAAGGTCCAAGAAGAGAGACTAAAACGATCACGTCAGTAGCAACTGCTCAGCCCCCTCCTGTTGCTCAGTCCCTCCAAATTGACCAAATCCCAGCCCAGCTACACACTGCACAAACAGTGCCTTCCATTAGCCAGTCAGCGCCGCAACAATCACCTCCCGGTCCTGCTGTCCCATCCGCACCTCTCTCTCAAGAGATCGGTTCTGTCCCATCTGCCCTTTCCGTGATTGAACTTGAACTTGTTGCAACAGAAGAAGGGGCTGAACAAAGGGGATGTACGAGAGTAACTCGTAGTGTGATTAGCAAGGAGGTGAAGCGAGAGTTGCAAGAACAGGCCGAAATGTATATAGATGGGAATGATGAAACGTCAGCGATGGCTTCAATATTCGACTTGAGGAGGAGCAACGAAAGACAGGTAGTTTGGAATGCATGGGGGAATATTTAGTGGCGAGGTGGAAACAGTTAATTGGGAAGCTGCCTCCGCAACGACTGTTGGATTTGAATGCATTGGCACGTTGTAGAGGGAGGGATGAAGAGATGAGGGAACCGCTGTCTCTTTCTGGTCGTATTTCATCAGCAGTGGCTTCTGCCTGCATCTCTTTGACCGTAGCAATTCCATTTTCTATCATGCAGGGCACTTCCTCAGACTGTACTGTTAACATTTTGGTATTCAAGTCAGTGACAGTTTGTTTTGCAATCCTGTCTGCAAATGCGTTTCCTTCTCCCACTTTGCAAGTCACTTTTTTATGCGCCTCGCATTTTACTATTGCTAGGCGCTTCGGACACGTAAGTGCAGACAGGAATCGTACAATCAAAGGGCCATGTTGGATCCTGGCCCCATGTGATGCCAAGAAAACCCTCTCTGCCCAGAGTCAGCCAAAGTTGTGAACCATGCCAAAGGCGTACTGGCTGTCAGTGTATATGTTTACACTCAGATTTTCAGAAATCTTACAGGCTCTGGTCAAGGCAATTATCTCTGTGGCTTGTGCAGAATTGTAGGGGATTCTTTTACTTTCTACAATACTCTTCAACGTAGTGATAGTATAGGCAGCAGGTGATGTGCCATCAGGTAGTTTAGAACAAGAGCCGTCACAAAATAGTTCCCAATCTGGCTCTTTTTGTGGGGTATCTCTTAAATCAATTCTTCCCTTTGTTTCTTCCTCAGTAACCATTAAACAATCATGGGGAGGTGTATCATTTTCACCAAGTTCTTCCGTGGGCAGTGGCATTAATTCTGCAGGATTCAAAGTGCTGCACCTCATAATTTGGATGTGTGGCGCAAAAAGGACAATTTCGTATCTAGTCAATCTAGCAGAGGTGAGGTGTTGCGTCTGCGTTCTATTTAATAGAATGTCTATGGCATGTGGCACCATCAATATTAAGGTGTGCCCCAATACCATCCCGTCCGTTTGTTTCACTGACGCACAAGCCGCTGCAACAGCTCGCAAACATTGTGGTAATGCGCGCGCTACAGGGTCCAGCGCGGAAGAAAAATAGCCGCACGGCATATTTCTTCCACCTTGTTCCTGTGTCAAAATGGGCAACGCGCAGCCTTCACTCTCGTGTACAAATGATCTGAAAATGTTCTCATAATTTGGTGTGCCCAAAACTGGAGCAGAACACAATGCAGTTTTGAGCAGATCAAATGCTCTGACATTCTTCATTCCACTGCAAAGGCATCACAACATCCTTTTTTGTCAATTCCACCATTGGCTTCACAATCAAAGCAAAATTCACAATCCACTGCCGGCAATAAGAAGCCATGCCTATTATAGCTCTGGCTCCTTTCTGTGTTTTTGGAATAGGCATACCAGAAATGCTTTCTATCCTCTCTGGCGTCAGTCTTCTCCCTTCTCTCGAAAGTAGGTAACCCAAATAAACCACCTCCTTTCGACAATATTGGAATTTCTTTAAGCTTGCGTTGTGGCCATGCGCTGCTAAGTGTGTTAATAATAAATCAGTGCTCTTTTTACAAATATCTTTTTACAAATATCTGCGGCATTCAATAAGTCATCTATATACTGAATCAATACACAACCTGCCGGTAATTCTAGCATGTCTAGCTGTTCTTTCAATGCTTTGCTGTAAATACTCGGACTCTCTGTGTAACCCTGTGGAATGCATGCGAATGTGAATGATCGTCCTCCTAACGTGAAGGCGAACAAATATCTGCTTTCTTTGTGTACTGGAATACTGAAAAAAGCATTCTTTAAATCAATAACACTAAAGTATTCTGCCGAGGCAGGAATCATCGTTAAAATTGTGGTAACATCTGGAACCAATTGGAATTGAGGATCTACTACCTTGTTTAATGCACGCAGATCAATTATGAAACGAGATGGTACCTCATTACCCCCTTTTTTATACACCAGAAGAATGGGACTGTTGCAAGTGCTGCCTGTTATCTCTTAAATCACTCCCAATTTTACTAAATCAGACAATACTTTTCAATCCTTCTGCAGAGATTTTATACTGCGGAATACGCAGTAACTTTACTCCTTCTTTCAGAGCAATTTTCACTGGCTCTATCTTCAAGCATCCCACATCATTGTCATTCATCACCCATATACAAGTTGGCACTTCACTCAATTCTCCTGGCAAAGGTTTGGACAAAAATTCAGATACTGGTACATTCTGTGGTGAAATGGTCAAAAATACTCTATCTGGTGTACAGTGGATAACTGCACTCAGTTTTTTCAATAGATTTAATCCTAACAAATTTTCCCTGCAGTTTTCTGTTAAGAGAAATTGACAATATTCAGTGAATGGACCTAATGTTACTGGTACTGGTTAGGACACTGGATTTATTACTAGGGTACCTGCGAACCCTACTGAAATATTTCTTTGCCCTGACAGTGGTATTTCTAGAATCAAGTGATGATCTATTGAGCACTTTTGTGCCCCCGTATCTACGAGAAAGCTATGCTCTCTATTCCCGACTTTCATTTCTATGTAGGGTCCTTTCTGAATCACGGGAATAGTTACTGGTTCCGACCCCTGTCTTGGGCTGTCCTATTGAGGAAACAACACATCATCCGATGTGTAATCGCTGCTGTTATTATAGTACGCGTTTGATTGAATGTCAAAAATGTTTCCGCCCCTTCCTCTATTCCTATTATGCATGTTTTGATGGCTCTGATTCTGAGTAGAGGCAGTTTTATTCTGAGCTTGGCTCTGACTTTGGGCAATAGTCGCTTGGCTATTTTGGTGCTGCTGCATGCTATATCTATTCTGCCCGTTTGTTCCTGGATGCCCACTATGCTGTCTTCTCTGGCCATACCCATTTCTATTTTGCAGATGTGGACATTGCGCTCGCCAGTGACCTTCCTCTCTGCAATACGCACATTGATTTAATCCCAGAGGCCCTCCATGCATGTTCGAATTACCACTGCCTTATGCATTTCCTCTTCCTCTATTGTGTCCCGCCACTTGCTGGAGTAGCACCCTCGTTTTCAAATTCGCCCTATCCTTCACCTATTTCTCTTTCTCTGTATTCAGTCTCAACGTTTTTGCTTGCCATACACTTTCTGATGTCATTATTAAGTTTTGAATTGGAAGTATTAACCCTCTCACATACTTATTGACAAAGTCTTTTCCCTGCTTCTGTGCTCACATCTTGTCCACTAAAGTCTGTGAATTCTTCCTCAAATCTATTAAAATAATCTTTAGCTAACTCATCCTTGCCCTGAACACATGCAGTCAATTTGTCCCATTGAATTCTTTTCTCTGGAACAATTTCTTTCAATTTCTGTATTATTCGTGCTGGTAATGCTACCATGTTGGGCCCCGGCTTTCCCCCCACCTCTTTATCCCTATCCTCCAGTATTAAATTCGCCCATGTGGCGCCATAGGCCGTTTCATCATCCACTTTTCTTATTTGCTTCCATATGTCTGCTGGTAGGATTACTGGGAATATTAGATCTATGTCACCCATAGTGAGCACGGATGATTGCAGGCAGAACTCTACTTCTTTATAAAATCCCGCGGGATTCTTTCTTTTATCAGGAATCGTCTGTTTTATGTTATTCACTTCCTGTCTGGAGAAGGGGACGTGCAAATATTGTGCTGTATAATGTGCTTCGTTACTCCCGCTGGTTGGTTGCCTACTGCAGGAATCTCTACTTTAGGCACAAAAGTAGGTGGGACTTCTCTCATGGGAAATACCACACTCACTGTTCCTCCCCCTTCTCTCATGGGCAATAATATTCCCAAGTCAAGTGATAAGGCTGTTTCCCCTGTTCCACGTTCTAGTGCTCTTTTATATGCTGCCATCATTTCGGGGGGCTGGCTTTCTTTTCAGCTATATCTTTGTCTATCTAATATTCAACCATTGTAACTAATGCTTTTCTTTTCATGGGCAAGGGCTATTCATCAAATATCTCATGTATTTCCATTGTAGGGATACTAGGATCTGAAATCCATTTTAACGCCTCCCCTATACATACTTTTAATTTATCACCTGTCTGTCTTGATGACGGCAAAAATCGCCGTTGTACGTAGGGCTCTACAGCTTCCTTCCTATCTCTCGTAATATCTTTACTCCTATACCCAGGCGTGGCAAACATTTCAGCATATTCATTATCAAGTTCATTCTTAAGTTCAAAAAGTCGGTTTACATGTTCCCTTATTTCTTCATCTCTCCCTCTACAACGTGCTAATGCATTCAAATCCAACAATCGTTGTGGCGGTAGCCTCCCAATTAACTGTTTCCATCTCGCCATTAAATATTCTCCCATGCATTCCAACACTACCTGTCTTTCATTGCTCCTCCTGAAGTCATACATCGAAGCTAGCGCTGACGTTTCATCATTCCCGTTTATATACATTTTTGCCTGCTCTTGCAGCTCCCATCTTCTCTCCTTGCTGATCGCACTACGAGTCACTCTCGCGCATCCACTTTGTCCGGTCCCTTCTCTTGTTTCAACAAGTTCAAGTTCAATTACAGGAGGGGCAGATGGGAGAGAAACGATCTCTAGGGAGGGAGGTGCAGATGGGACAACGGGAACAGGAAGTGTCTGTTGCAGTGCTGACTGGCTAATGGGAGGTGCTGATTGTGTGGTCTGCGTGTTTTGGAATTTGGTCAGTTGGGAGGGGCTGAGCAACTGGAGGGGGATGAGCAACAGTTACTGATAGTCTTTTTAGTCTCTTCCCTTGGACCTCTCTTTGTATCAGTCAATATTTTATTAATCAATTCATCTGATGAATGCAATTCTCGTTGTGGGTATATTTTTTCTATACTCAACTGATCACGTCTATTTGCTTTTCTCAAACTATCATTCCACTCCTCCTCCTCCTTTTCTTACGCTCTTTCTGCTTTCGACTTATGCCTGCGCGCATGTTTCTCTCTACTTCTTCAACGAAGCATAGCTTCCCTTCTCCAGTCCCTACGGATATCATATGCTGCAGGACATGTTTTCTTTTTCATCAACACCTTCTCTCAGTTATCTATTCTCGTCATCTCAAAACTCCCATGATTCGACCACTGAAGATCTTCCTGTTTTCTGGTTTGCCTATGCCAAGTCTCACAAAACATTATCGCTCCCACACCATATTTCACATACATCTCATACGCCGGCGACCCCACGAAGATTGTCCACCGCAGCGGAAAAATCCCGCTAAGGTGGACAATACCCCAGGCATGTTTTAACCTTACCCTCGGCTAATCAAACTTACACTGGATGTTTGATTTTGCAAAATCAACTCTCAACCAATATCAGGATTACTTTGAATCGGGGCACGACTCACCTGATCAGTCAAGTTGTCTTTTTCAAGACACAATTCGTCCGTATACTGACACAACCAATGACGTTGTGTCTGCGTATCTTGGCTCACTCTGCCTCGTTTTGGGACCCTCGCCTCCTTGTTCTCTGGCTGGGCATGTCGATCAGGGATCAGTTGTATGCAGATCTGCAAAGAGTCTCTCATCGCTTTTGCAGGGGCGCCCCGAACACCACTTGATCCCGGCTCGATTGTCCTGTCCTCGCCGTTCTCTACGCCTTCCTTATTTCACAACGTACATAATGGAACAAGTGGGGGAGGGTCCCTATTCGGGCGCCATCTTGAAGGGGCCCTGAGGGACCCTCGCATTATGGAAACAAGGCACAATCACCACACACGAACTGGTACGCCAGACACGAGGTTGTATTCCCAAAATCTAGGGTTTATTGCAAAGCAAATAGTCTCAGTTGGCCAACTGGGTCCCATGTCCCGCGACGTGTGTTACCAGACCTCAGGTGATGCAAGAGAGACGAGAATCATACAACAGTTACATATATACAAATCAAGCATCTTGTAATCAGTAGTGACACATCCAATACCGCCCCTAATACATTTCCTTTGAATTGGACACAATGATTGACAATGGTGACGAGTAGGACACCTTCGAACATTCATTTAGCAACAGTTTGCAATTTTCGCGAGCCTACAGACACAAGTCTTTGTTTAAAAGAACACAATGCTTCTGTTCTTGCAAGCAAGCTGCATGCAGGGGAGAGACACATTCCAGGCCTTGCTATCTCCTAGTTTCTATTTGTGTACTGGGGGTCAACTTGCTCTCCAGGGCTCTACAGGGCTCAGGAAAGGGGGGCCGCAAAGAAGAGCATAATTCAAGTCATTTAATGTTCGCTTCTAGCATTTCTACTGTGTTTTCAAGACTAGCTTGCACCTGTGTACTGACTAGAATGCCTTGCTGCTTACTTCTAAGGATATGTGAGGGATGGGACCAGGCATTTCTGTCTGGGTTGCTGCGTTATGTTTCAACATGTCTCTCGCTGCCTTGCGTTATGCTCTAGTGGAGCAGAACAATATTTCAGCAAAGCAGTTTTAACAGAAAGCAAAAAGCAAACGTTACAGAAAACAAAAATGGCGATTTCAGTCACCAAAATGGCCGTGCTTCAGTCTAGCTTATGGCTACATATTTCTAATACTAAACACATGAGGCGGTTGGTCTTCAGCCAACAAAGCACATTGCCTTACTATCAAGGGGTGTCTACTTTTTCTGGACTGACAACAACATAGAACCTGATGACATGGGTTGGTAAAATGGACTTCATATGATGTGGAAGAACATGCAATATTTACACATAGAACCAGGGGTGGCTGTGATGTGTAAATAAAAACATTTTGCTAACATTAGAGAGCACACAGGACATGCATCTAGTATTACCATGGGTAGTGGAAGGGGGGACCAAAGTCATGCTTAGTGTACACTTTCTAACAGCACTGTTACAAGAATTGTTGAATGAGATACAACATGTACGGCTGGCATGGGTTATGATGGAATGGAATGTTACTGAAACCATCTGCCCAGCAAGAGATACATTGCGGGGACTACTAGGGCACCTGGATGGGGGACCAACCTTTTAAAAGGCCATGAGCGTGATTCATCTGTGCCGGAAAAGAAACCTGGAACATCATCTTGCTCCTCCCACTCTTGAGTAATAGGGTAAAGGAGGTGGGGATCCTGCTAATGACACTGTGTGATGATTGGCCAGTGTGGTTGGTGGTTAAAAGAGAGGTTTGGTCAGAGACGCCTTCCACGGAAACACGACACAATGTTGAACATGCTTACATTGGGTCATACCAAATTGAACTACCAGTTGTATGAGCTAGGCAAACATGAGTCAGGAGAATGTGAACACTGCAGAGGGTGCAGGGGGGCAGAAACAATTTATTGTTATCTACGGGAATGTCTATAATGTGCTAACCAAAGGGCAAGCATGGTGGAAGAGTTGAGAAAGTTGGGGATAGAAGTCGAGTTAATAGTGGACATTTTAAGAGAAGACGAAATCACAAAGCAAAATAGGAAACATCAGACCAGATTGCATTACGTAGCTGAAACTGGGAAATTGGGGAAGCTATAACAGAAGGTTAAATCATATTACAGAGGGCACAAATCGTCAGCTGAATTGTTTTCTGCTGGGAGTCAGACAAAATCTTTAAGAAGAAGAGAGGGAAGTGCCCCAGGGAATCTGGCTACTTATCCACTTTCAGATCTGGGATTCTGGCACAAACAGCTAAAATCAGGAAACAGAATAATACTATTACATTATCACAGAGGAGGACACATAAATGCATTGGTAACCCTACACGACAGTCCTCTGGTGTATATTAAAGCAAAGACCTCGCTCACAGGGATAGATCAACAATGGGGATGGAGCTGGAATGTCCAAATGAGGATCTGTGAAGGGCACAGGAAATGAGAAGACAGAGTTGAGGAGGGAGGAGAAAGAACATGGCCTCCTCAGTGTGGATAATACAACGCAGGTTGCATGCACCACAAAAGGAAGACATCAGATTTGCCCCATCACTTCTACATTTCAGGAAAGAGCTCAAGACCTTACTCTTCAAGGAATGGCTCCTCCCTAACACCTAGATCCACAAGCCCTGTGCTCCCCACCCTACCTGAGACTGGGTGATCTGCTCCCCACTGTCTCCCCAATGGTTGCTTGTAGATCCCTTCCTGCCAATTGCCCACCCTCACCCTCCCCTGTTAGCTTCTTTTTCTCCGCTCCCCTTACTGCGTTCTTCCCCTAAGATTGTAAAGCACCCCATTGCTTCGCGAAGCTAGGTCCGCGCTCAATAAATACCCTAATTATAATAGTAAAAATAATACAATATTAGCGCAATGAGAAGACTGGAAAACTACTGGGAAACTACTGGCATGGTTGGCCAAAAAAGAGGTAAGAAACATGTGTGACCAATAAGAGACCAGGAGGAAATGCACAATTGACAAAGGCAAAGGTGGTGAACACTTGAGTGACTTACTCTGCAAACCTGTCAAAGTCCCAGTGGTGAATTACAGATGAATAAATTGAATGGTTCATGGCAGACATCCCAATGAGGATACAATCCGGGCAGCTGGTGGACTCTAGGTTCATTGTGGAATCCACATTGGTTATGAATTCAGTTTCATTTAACCACTCTCAGCCATGCGGGCCTTTTGTATACAGAAATGAAAAGTGAATGCAAAATGCCAAGGATAGAAATAAGAGCATGCTAAACTACAGCGGGACAACGGCATGCAAAAATGCTGCAGCATGGCGTTGGGCTTGATTAAAAGACAATGGGCCTCATTAGTAAAGTTTGCCGGTTCAGCAACAACGGTACTGGTAAGCTTGATGGTACCGTTGTTACCGGACCGGCAAACTATGAGTTCTGCTCGGGGCTGGCTTTTCACACACCAGGTCTGACCTGGCGGGCAGGCGGACCGGCACCCGCGAGAGAGCATGTCGGATGCACCAGTACCATTCACTATGGGGCGCAAATGGGAATGGGCAGCATTTTTTTCCGTAGCCTGAGAAAATGGGCAATTACTGGGTCCAGCAGGGTTGTAATACCCCGGTAATTGCCCATTCCCAGGTGCCGGAAAAAAAGAAATCTGTTTTACCAGCATGGCTACCGCCTAAGTCGTAATGAGGTCCAGTACGTTGCAAGACATTGGCTGGACAAAGCATCTGGATGGGGGAGGTCATCAATGTGGGCCAAGCGCAAGGCTCTGTCGGCCAACAGATTGGTCATAACTCAGTAGGGGCAAGGCTTCAGAATGGGCAAAACTCCCAAACAGGCAAAGCATCAGAGTATTTGTAGCATCAGAATAGACAGTGCATCGAATGGCACAACTGTAAAGTGGGCAGTGTATCAGAGTGGACAAGGCAACAGAGTGATTGATTGATTGAGATATTTGTATTGCGCTACTTTGATGAACCCAATCGTATCAAGGGGCTGGTGCTACAACTATATCAGCAATACGCTACCCAGTCAGTGAAGTTGCTGTGTCGACCCTAACCATACATCCTCCATCTTATTTCAACAAATTGTTTTTTTTGT
Source organism: Ambystoma mexicanum (assembly GCF_040938575.1). NCBI lineage: Eukaryota > Metazoa > Chordata > Amphibia > Caudata > Ambystomatidae > Ambystoma > Ambystoma mexicanum. The sequence goes on along the minus strand of NC_090939.1, from coordinate 866,550,191 downwards.
GAGTGACAGGTAGTGGGAAAGTGGCTGGAGTAACTGGGGCAGTGTGAGTGTTGCCTGACCTAGTGTGAGCGTTGCCTGTCCTAGATGCTTGTGAAACGGGAACGGAGTCAGAGGAAAGGGAGGGGCACGTGAGCTGGTTTCCCCGATGGCAGTAGGGAGAGGAACAGAAGGCTGGGTGTGGACCCGGCCTGCCCTCCTGTAACGAGTGAAGAGAACCAAAATCCAAAGTACTTGGTAACGTAATGCAGAGGAGACAAAAAAAACACCAAGTCCTTTCAGGGTAATCCGAGGCAGTCCATAGAGCGTTCCGAGTTCGATTGATCCAGCAAAACAGAGCCAAAGAAGGTAACCAAAGCAAATCTGAGAAGAGGTCCAAAGTTGAGAGCCGTGGAACAAAAGGTATCCTGAACGCCGTACAGAGTCCTCCAAAGAACAGCTGTGAAGCGCAGAACCATGGAAGTTCAGCGCTTAAGTAGCGGGCGCTTCAGCAACACATGATCCGCGAGTGAGACGGGCAATCGCGTCACGTGACCCGCGAGCGCGAGACGTGAGCGCTGTTTACATCTCAATGATCGCGGAAGCGATCTCCTGCACGCAGCATCCTGCAGCCGGCGTCTGCGAGCTCCATCCTGCAGATGCCATGGCAGGTGCCAGCCCAGGAACGGGGAACCCCCGAACTTGCGTTTGTGGTCCCTGGGGCAAACCCGCTCACGTGACACCCGCCCACTGTGAGTGACAGGTAGTGGGAAAGTGGCTGGAGTAACTGGGGCAGTGTGAGTGTTGCCTGACCTAGTGTGAGCGTTGCCTGTCCTAGATGCTTGTGAAACGGGAACGGAGTCAGAGGAAAGTGTTACAGAATGGCACAATGAAACAGATGCCCCGCAAAGTGAGGGAACAGAAGGGGTCGCACCGGCAAAGTGAGATGAGCAGGCAGAGGAAAAGCACAACAATGCGCACAAGCGCCAGGTTGTGGCTGTAACCCCCACTACTTGACTTGCTTCTGCGGCGTCCAATCCGGTTTGGTTTGATAAGCTTCCCATCCTTTAACTCAGTTTCCTCACCAAACTCCATTACTCTTCCCAAAAATGGTGCACAGGAATGTGGAATTGTATGCATGGTAGGTACAGATGGCCATGATTGGTGCCAGCGAGTGAAGTGGCAGCTGCAGGGCCAAGGACAGCCGCGGCAGCACACAAGGCTGCTCATGCAGTGCAATTGGCCAACATCTTTGTACTGCAGACGGAAATGCATTGGTGGTGCACACATCACACCGCACTGGGTAGCTGCCTCTGCGTCTCCTACCAGAGGCATAGCAAGGATTGTCTAACAAGTGGGGCCTGAAGCTAATTAGTTGGGCCCACCGCAGTAACATTAACATCTGTTAATGCCCACACAGCGCCGATGAGTGGGCATTTACAGATTTTGGGTGGGCCTTGCCCGCTCAGGCTGTACCCTCTCTACGCCGTCAATCAAAGGTTCCTAGATAATCCAACGGCTGGTTATTTTACTTCTCTACATTCGCAGCAGCGAGGTAATGACATGCCTATTTAATTGCAAACAGTTGCTGCAAGTGACATACGAGTGTGACCCATACTAAAGTCATTGTTCATGGTTTAAGGCTAAAAAAACCACTTTATTAAATATGACTACATCTGGACTGTCATCCTCGATGCAGCAACTCTCCCGCAAGAGGTGCTGCATTCTTGTTTGTCGATGTGAACGAAAATAGACCATTCCAACTAGAATGTTTCCTCAACAAATATGTTTCCATGGAAACTAACAACATGGAACACTCCACTAATTGTTTTACTTATTAAGCGCCTGCTTGGTATTGATGTTAACTCGACACCCGGGCGAGATTCATTAGATGGTTTCGCACTCAATACCGTAATTGCTTCTGCGGTGCAGAAATTACAAAATGAAAGCCAAAAGGCGTAAACATCCAACCAATAGTTGTTTTTGCAAATGTGGTTGTTAGTTGGCAGTCTGCTTGAAATGTATTCAACGAATGAAAATATGCAATCTGAAATTACTGCCTAGCCAGTATTTTTTCTGACCTTGGCTATGCAATGCATATTTTAGTTTGAGCATTGCCGGATTAGTGCTGCGTTGAGTTGCATTGTGCAGCAAATTTCAAGATGAGTTGCACTACACCGAATGCAGTTATCGGCCCTGAGCAAACAGATGGTCTGTAGCGCATAGCAAGGCTCTGCTAACAGAACCCGCTTGTGACGAATTGACTTCTGTCCTGTGGAGTGCAGGGATGAGTAGAGGCTAACGCACCCACTCAATTATTACACTTCTACAGACTAAGGGCCAACATTGCTATAAAGGTAAAACAGACAGAGTTAAGAGATGTACCTCCTTTGCCTTTTGTGGTAACGTGGGCCGAGGGAAGGCTATACTCGTAAGAGGGGTGTGAACATGCTTCAGTAGAAACTAAATAGCGAAGTATAACAGTCCAAAATAAAGGAATGTCCAATCAAGGTTCTATGAAACTTTGTACACACCATGTACAATAATAACTAACCAGAAAACACTGTAAAAACCCAGCCCTGTAGAAGGAACACATCATGTGCAAACATAGAATAGATGCAGACCTATGGGAGAAAAGGGCAATTAAAAGACCACAATGTTCAAAATGATGTCTTGAGCTTGCAAAAGTGATTAAAGTGACCTATCCAGTCTCTAGGGTCCAAAGATAGATGAAGGGGGTCGATATCAGTCAGTAATACCATCGCAGGCGACTTGGTGGTTTGACAAAGTCGTTGCCGGGCTCCTGGGTGCAGTTCGAAGGTTCAGTTGGGTTTGAGGATGAGCCAGGCACATTGATCCAGCGTTGAGCAGGTGTCGAGGGAAGGTAGCTGCAGTTTGAAGCGTTACTCTATGTAGATCAGGCAGTCACCAGGTTCGGCTGAAGTTTGACGCAGTGGCACAGCACAAAATATGGGCCCCTCCTGCGAGCCATGCTGAGGTACCCCCAAACCCTCAAGCTCAGTAACAAATCACGAGTCGCGCCACACTCTGGGAAGGTAGCTGCGGTTTGAAGCATTACTCCAGACTACCACGCTTACGCAATACACATGATGATCATGCTGCTGCAGGGACACGCTGCACACTGCACTAGGAGAAATAAATAAATATGTGTTTTCTGAGAAAAATTGGCTTAAAAGCCAGAGTGTTCGCAATTGTTTTTGTAAGGTAACACACATCTACAAATTCAACACATGCAAGTCACCAACAGTGCAAAAGAAACATTAATGCTGTAATTAACATAATGCTTTGCTATTAAAAATGCCATGTTAGAATGAAAACCCGTCCAAATGGCTGCACAATGTAATGTTATAAACATATCAAAGTAAAACATGCCATGTCACATTAAGATCATACCCAGACTGGTTGCACCAAAATGCCAGTTGAAACAATAACAATGATCATGGTTATTCTATCAGAGATTTCCAGAAAAATGTATAATGCCACAGTAAGAAATGGATAGACTGGCAGCAACCAAATGCCAATCTAGCCAGGTAATTACACTTAGCAGGACTGCTTTATCACAGATGCCCAGTAAAAAAAGGCCAAGCCACAGTAAGAAATGACTAGACTGGCTGCACCAAAATGCCAGTCGAGCCACCGATAACACATATCAGCACATATTATGCCTGCTTAGCCTAGACAAGGATGACCATTATGATTTAGGAATAAAGCCCCGCTTTCATAAAGAAATTATTTCCTGTAATGGAAATAATTTCTTTATGAAGGCCAAGTGACTTCAAAACGAAACTATTTATTTTTGAAGTCTGAGGGGGCCCGCTCCCCAGGACATGGGCCGGCAGGGCCCCCTGCCCTACAGGGGCTGCTGGGCACTCGCTACACCACTGGTTCAAAGATGGCAAACTGGTACCAGATACGTAGGTGAGTTAGTTTGATGTTGAAGCTTGTGGATCAAGTGACACTAGGTTCAATCGACTTAGAGTGGTGGCAGCGATGAAGCAGGTGGCGGTTCAAAAGCAGTTTGAGCAAATGTTTGGGCAGTCTTACTTCCTGGTTTGAGCTGAGGGAATGGCATGCTCCAGTTGGCGCGGTGCGGCGGCAAACTGGTTGGAACAGGTGAACTTGCAGTTCGTAGAACAAAGAATGCCAAGGCAGCTCCCGAGCATCCTGCTGGTTCGAATGGTGTCAAACATGCTTGAATCATGGCTCAAATCAGTTTGATGGCAAACGCACAAGGAATATTTCTGCTCTGGCTTTCAGGTGCTATGATGCCCAATCCAGGGACAAGTTTGCTTTTGTTTTCCCAAACCTGAAAGAGGCCTGCACACGACTGCAAGGCTTCTCCAAAATAGTGAGGTCCTGGGTACCGCTTTGGCTGCTATAGAGGCAAGGATTGTTCCAGCCGAAGGTCACCCCAATGGTCCCTGAGGATGGTGAGGGGACAGAACTTTGCTCCACTTTGTAACACCTGCCTTCCCCTCACAACAGAAGGACTCTCGAAAAGACTGCTCCCCCAGCCGGGTCCAATGAAATCTTCTCAAGCGATGATCCAAAGATGATTCAAGATGATACAGAATGATGCCAAGAAGTGGTTGAAGACCCATTCTTTTAAAGGTAAATGTCTGCAGTTAATTGAACTAAAGTTAGCATTCCTTTGTGGTCCAATCCCTGTTCTTTAAATGAGTGGACTTTACCCTTCTAACATCATACCCAAAGCGCTGTACTCTAATTGGCGGGGACAGGAAGAGAGAGAGAGGCATAGAGAAACAAGATGATGGAAGTCTTCCTGTACCGTACAGAGCCCTCCTGTCTACTCTAACCCTGCCCCTTCCCTCCCGTTGAATGAGGGTGCCCCTTTAATGCCTGGACCCAGGGCAGCTGCCTACACTGCAGCTATGGCAGAGGGTGCTATCTGCCCTCACAAAGAGATCAAAGAAGAAGCATGGCCATTCAGATTCCTGTCCTGTCATTTGGCAGACTCAGCCTATCTGGCCAGAATACACATCACTTTCCACAGCTGAGCTGGGTTCACAGGAGTAGACACATGTGTGATAACAAATTGGGTGTGGCTGCAATCATTATAGGTAGTGCCATGCACCATGCCTTAACCCAGCCTTAACTTATCTTTAGAGTTTGCCATCCCACCAGCTTGGGCTACTTATACTAATCCTAGTTTTGGTACAGGGGTGCATATCTTAAAAGTGGCCCCTCCACTGGAGAGACCAGGCTGTCACTCCAGTTGTCAAAAGGGCAAATGTGACCTCTGAACCTGCTCTGTGCCACTGGTAGAGCAGACGCTGCAAACCAGGATACTGATGCAGCATGACAAAGATACACCCTATGCTTTTGGCATGGAGTTTATGAAAGGGCAGGCAATCTGGCCAGCAGATTACACTTTCAGGGATGGAATTACCTGCATGATTGTATTATTTAGTAGAAAACAACTTTGCCATATCAGACCGCTCAAAAATATGCATGAGCGTGGCCTTGCAGTTGCTGGAAAGGAAAGTGGGCGTGTCTATGGTGAGGAACAGTCAAGGTTAAACTATTTAGGGATCTGCGAGGGAAGAAGCAGCAATCGAAGGTTGTTTAGGGAAGAGAAAGGACATTTAAGACACCCAGGCATGGAATTCCTCATTGGTCGTCACTAACAGGCGCAATAGGGTAATATACATGCACTCGGGGCGTTAATAAAGGAATCCACACCCAATGTCCACAGATTAAACTCAGAATCTGTCTCTATGCTATTTACTCCAGTGCTGGACGTTCTTTTTGTATTACTGTTCATAAAGGAATGCCAACAACACTTCAGTTTGATATCATATACAGGGATTTACACTAGTGGGCCAGTGGAAGGTTAGAATATGCATGAATTTCAATACATTGGGAAGGAACCTGTCCATACAATTGAATGGAGCAGCATCTGGTTCTTGCTTGAGGTACTGTTGGCTGGATTTCGTGGTGTTCCTGCTATACGAAGAAGCAGTCATTCAGTAGCAGAACGAATCAAGCCCAATATTTGAGGAAGCTAATGGTAGCTGGTGCAAAGTCTGCACCCACCACAAGCCATTGGCTAGTGATATTTGACTCGTGGCGAGTAAGAAATGGTGTGCTGTGTGTATGTAAAGAATGAAGGTGGCAGGTAACTTTTTTATGGCTGGCTAGTAGCTTGAAAAATGATTGTTGGCCCCTGTCAGATATAATCTTACACAGACTAGTGGCCATGTGGATGGATTTACCAATGAGGGGAACAATTACAAATGTTATCTGAAGTGTTTGTCGTGGTGAAAGCCAACATTCTGCATCTGTTCCGTTATTATTTATTTAGCAAGGCACAAATAACCCATAGGGAGCAAAGGGCAAGGCCAACATAGACACAGAAAGGAGAACTACAAAATACAGAGTCAATAAATGACACAAAGGCATAGAGAATGGTTAAGAATTCTCAGACTATCCAAATCCCAGAAAATATATAAGAAAAACAAATCTATATTTAAAATAAATCTTTAAAAGAGAAATGTCTTATCATAATATGCCAGCCAGTAATTAATGGCACAATTCTATCTGGAGACTCCGAGGAGCAAAACATCATACTGTGCTTTTAAGACTAGAAACTTTCTGTTGCCAATCGGTGAAGTTCTGCAGAAACTCAGGTACAGGACAACCCCATGAAAGGGGTATGAGGTTATGAGTTCTGTTAGTCAAGATGAGAGATGATTGTGAATAAGGAGACAGAACTATGCAACCCAGGTGTTACAGGTTTTAAACCTGGACAAGGTTTTTTTTAAAGACATTAGTGACATTTTGTTTAGTGACAGGCATTAGTAGAGTCAGTCAACATAATGTTAGTTTTTGTTTCTAAAAAAAAACTTAGATGACACCCGATCTTCACAGAGATGTTGCAGTGAAACAGGAAGGAGCTGCCTAGGAGGGCGATGACAGCTCGCAAAGATGTTGAGAAGTTACTTTGTTTATTTCTCAATGTCGGCAGTACAGCGCTCGAGGTAGCCTTTAGTTACCGAAAAGCTGGACATGTAGGCTCTAGTATGAACGTGTCAGGCAGTGCAACTAGAATTTCTCCTAAAAAGTATTTCGGTTGCTCTCTCATGGATGGGCAGAGGTGCATTCCCTGTGTTCTTATGGGTAAAGCCCCTTTACCAATCTGGAATGCAAAGGCATTGCTGTCAGTAGGAAATTCAAGTCCTAGGACGTTATTGAACTGTTAAGGCCCGGGTGTTAAGGGGAGGGGCCTAAAAAGGACTGATTCTATTTTCTTAAAGAGCAAGTGTCCAGGGCGTACACCTTTGCCTGTTATGTTTACAGGTATAAAGGGGATAAGGAACAGGGGAGAGGGAGTAAAGTAGACACACCACCCCAAATATTGATGCACAGTGGTTTGTTCTAAAGGTTTGTGGTGACTTGTTGCAGTACAGATTCTTCCATGCTCACTGCTGGCAGAGTTCTGCATGTCACTCCACTTACATATTGATACGTACATACCCGTCAGTGGTGCTTCAGGTGCCATTTTCCAAAATTCTGCCACATTTGGTCCCTCAGTGACTGCTTTAACATTAGCAACTGGGGCGGGGGGAGGGGTGCAAGACAATCAGCTTCTGTGGAAGGCACCTGTGCCCTCAAGCCTTGTTTCAAGAGTCTGCTTCAAGAGTTTATCCTTGAATCACTAATTGAAGTCCACTTTCCTGGTTTCGGGCCGCCGGTGTTGGAGGAGGGCTCAGACATTCAAGACATAGTTCACCCTCTGTTGTAATGAGTCTGCTATCACCAAAGGAGGGCAGTCATGTCGCTGCTTGATCAGTTGTAAAATAACAGGGAACGCATCGGGTGTGCTTCTGTGAGAATCCTGAACCAGGTATGCATTCCAGGTACATGTTGGGACAGAGGATGTGGGAAAAATGTCAAAGATGATCTAAGGTTCAGCGTACCAGTACTGGAAAAGCTAGTCCAATAGTTAGAGCAGCTGATACACCTTTGGGGAGATCAGCTGTTAGTCCTTTTTTAGACAGCAGCAGCTAATCAAATAGGGGCAGAAGCTGCTAGTCCAATAAGGACAGCAGCTGCTGCACCTTCAGGGAGATAAGCTGCTAGTCCTTTTGGGACAGCAGCAGCTAATCAAATAGGGGCAGATGCTGCTAGTTCTTTAGGGCCAGCAGCTGCTAATCAAATAGGAACAGCAGCTGCTAGTTCAATAGGGACAGCGGCTGCTACACCTTTAGGGAGATCAGCTTCTAGCCCTTTTGAGACAGAAGCTGCTAATCAAATGCTGCTAATCAAATAGCGGTAGCAACTATTAGTCCAATATGGATATCAGCTGCTAATTAAATAGGGACAGCAGCTGCTAGTCCAATAAGGACAGCAGCTGCTGCACCTTCAGGGAGATAAGCTGTTAGTCCTTTTATAGACAGCAGCAGCTAATCAAATAGGGGCAGGTGCTGCTAGTTCTTTAGGGCCAGCAGCTGCTAATCAAATATGAACAGCAGCTGCTAGTTCAATAGGAACAGCAGCTGCTACACCTTTAGGGAGATCAGCTGCTAGTCCTTTTAAAACAGCAGCTGCTAATCAAATAATGCAGCAGCTACTAGTCCAATGGGGGCAGCAGCTGGTACATCTTTAGGGGGATCAGCTGCTAGTCTGTTTGGGACAGGGGCAGCTAATCAAATAGGGGCAGAGGCTGCTAGTCCTTTAGGGCCAGCAGCTGCTAATCAAATAGGGACAGCAGCTACTAGTTCAATAGGAACAGCAGCTGCTACACCCTTAGGGAGATCAGCTTCTCGTCCTTTTGAGACAGCACCTGCTAATCAAATGCTGCTAATGAAATAGGGAAACAACTATTAGTCCAATAGGGATAGCAGCTGCTAATCAAATAGGGACAGCAGCTGCTAGTCCAATAAGGACAGCAGCTGCTGCACCTTCAGGGAGATAAGCTGCTAGTCCTTTTGGGACAGCAGCAGCTAGTCAAATAGGGGCAGAAGCTGCTAGTCCAACAGGGACAGCAGCTGCTACACCTTGACAGAGATCAGCTGCTAGTGCTTTAATGAAAGCACCCCGGGACATAAGCTGATAATCAAAAGGGGGAGAGCAGCTACTAGTCCAATAGGGACAGCAGCTGCTACACCTTTAGGGAGATCAACTGCTGGTCCTTTTGGGACAACAACTCCTAATCCATTAGGGAAATGAGAGTGCTCGTGGTGAACAAAAGGCAGACACTGTGCATAGAGCCATGAGTGGGTTTGAGCATAGGTTGTGAGAACTCAAGTCAATCACCCCTTGTGGGGATGTATTTGCATGGTCATCTGCAAAGGCATGAAGGTGGCGGCAGACATGAAAGTGGCAGTAAGTCTTATGCCAGGTTCTTCCGCTTACCCGGGGGAGATTTCTGTTTTTGGGATGATAAACGACCGAACATATGAAGGATGACTTTCCTAGTGTTGCCATTGACCGGAAATATCTCGAAGGAGCCCTATTTGTAATTTGATGTTGCTGTTGTGTTTATTACTTTCGTCCTAAATGAATTGATGTCAATTATTTTATGGCTAATGATATTGCTTTGGTCTGGGCTGACTAAATGCCACCGAATGACTGAGTGACTGATTGATTGTTTCACAGGTGGGAAAACACGAGTGAGTGTGTTAGTTCAAGGATAGTGGATTATTCCGCATAGAAAAGGCACGTTTATTTATTTTATTTATTTGGATTTGTAGAGTGCACTACCGCCGACACGCATCGAGGCGCTATTACAGGAAAATGTGGGTAGGCTTGATTCAGGGTTTCCAAAATGGCGGCATCAATAGTTTTTTTTCACAGCATTCTATCAGGTACATGCAATAAGGAAGAGAATGCTGCCCAAGTTTCAGGGTAATGCTGTTTCCGTCCATGATGGTCAAATTGAATTATGTTCAGTTACATATTTTTACATGACACATATGTTCACGTTTCCCAGTGCCGCGAAGGTTAAGAGACATTAACATAAAGCAATTCAAATGAATAATTGTTGTCATTTGCCAGATTTCAGACACTCGGTGCAGCGCGCCCTACAAATTTGAAATCATTTACATGCCTCAGCTTGGAGCTTTAACCAACGTTTCCATTCAGAACTGTTTCTATTGGTTGACGAGTCATGAAAAGGTCAGTGATGATCCGGACGGAGCCATATTATTCCTCACCAGCGGCTTAATACATATGCCCACTGGACCGCGGCAGACTGGGAGCCAAGACCAGAGATCAGCATTGCTAATCCATACATGGTAGACAGGGTTGCCATTTCGGTGTAAAGGATGCCCACATGGCCAGAGGGTCCCAAGAAAAGGGCACTTTTATAGGGATATAAATATTACCCTGCGTATATCGCCTGCGCTAATGTTGACCACCATTGCTTAGCCCAATTAGGGAAATGCGCCCGCTGCTCCGGTGTATCCTGCACCGAGAACGATTGCGTAAACATTGTCAGGGAATGTATTTTGAGAAAATAAAAGCCCTACTGGAGAATGTTGTGCTTACTTGCACGGTTTCTATGTTTGGATTGGAAGTGATTGTCCTACTGCCTTGGAATGTCTCCCCAACATCATATCCCTTCAAAAGTATGGCACCACGCATTGTGCAGCCATCTCGATAAAAATAAATAACACCAACACAGAGGGGCGGGGAAAGTGGGGTCCCGGACAATTTTATTTGCCCAGGCTGGTCTTGGCATAAAAAGTTTGAAGGGCACTGTTCTAGGGGTTCTCATGCCGGTGTGGCCTGCCACTAAGTACCAGCAAGCACAGGGAGATAGACGTACAAAGCAATCTCTCTATGATGTAATCTCTCCAGTGGTAGAAGTGTACCTAAGAAGTAGTGGAATTGTGACTCAGGCAGGGGGGTGGGACAGAGTAGGAAGGAATGGAGCAACGTGCAACACATTTTCCCAGGGTTGAGCCATGCTGGTTGACAGCCAATTGAGTTGAAACAGATTTCAGTGTAGCTGTAAATGCTATCTGGTGTTAAGGTGGAGAAGCGTGCTTGAACTTAACAAGAAACAGTTCCGTAATGGTGAAAATGGTTGCAAAAAGTAGTCGAGCTGTTTACAGTAAAAAGTAGTGGAATGCCGCTCCCGACCGTTCCAGCTCACTTCGACCACTGCCAAACAGAAATTGCTTTTTAAACTCTGTGGGCTTGATATATAGCAAATCACCCACGTGATAAAGAGGGGGAGCCTGTGAGTATTGATCATTTGCTTCTGCTCCCTCATACCTGATTGACGCAGCCTAAACCTACAGCACATTTTAAGATGCCGGGAGAATCTCTGAGATGCTAACATGCACATGCTATTCATAAGGGTTTGCTCCAGGGTATCTTAGAGATACTCCAGGCTTCTCTGGGTTACTCCACTTTGGGTATCTTAGAGATGCTCCAGACTTCTCCGGGTTACTCCACTTTCAGGCCTTGTGATTCAGGCATAGCGCAACTGTTGGATATCTGAGATACGGGTGGATAGCTCCTCATTCACTTTGCGAAAGCTGGCCCTTGGTTCTGCATCTCCTCTTTCGTTAAGAAGTGAAAAAGACTACATTCTACTCTAGTGAGCTTTTATAGAAAACACCATTTGCCTGAAAATTCCTCTAATCCAGCATGTGTGCTATGCCATTATCTGGCCCAGGTAGGATTAAGCATAGCACTACAAAACAAATACTATGGAGGTGATTACGACCTTGGAGGTAGCCATGCCGCTATTTGCGGCATGGCTACCCCCATTCCAGGTACCGGGTCCGGGTTCCTGGAATGGGGAAATACCGGGCCATTCCGACCTTGGAGGGCCCGGTATTTCCCCATTCCAGGAACCCATCCCCATTCGTGCCCCCATAGGGCTCAATGGGAATGGGGAGCATGGTAACAACGGGCCCGTTAATGACAGGCCCATTATTAGCATGCTAGACTGCTCGCGGTACCCGCTAATGACGCCTGGTAAAACTAGCTCTCAGCACCTTGTGTTACCGGATTTGCGGTACTAATAGCATTAAAACCCTCTACGGCATGCCGGATCGGGAGGTAACAGCTCGCAAACCCTCGTTAAACACCCTTGCTATGCTCAGACCTTTAACTCGGCCCGCTGGATCGGATATTCATGCTAAATTATTAGGTGACAATGACTCACCTAGCGGTCCGGCCCAATGTTAAGGGCACAAGCTCATCAACATCGTTAGTGAAGGCTAGGTGGTTCTGTAAACAGCATGGGCACCCCGACTGGGGAGTCATTATTCCCATTAGCACACACAAGTAAACTTAAAGACTAAGGGCTATAATGAAACTAAAAAGGAACAAGTGTACCTTACGTAATGTGTGCATCCCTGCCGCCAAACCCGTTATGTTTAAGTCCCTCCCTTTTCAGTCTTCATTACAGTGTAAGGAAAATGAAACAAGGCTAATGGACCCAGGTGCAGCAACAGAGAAGGAAACACACTGTTTAATTAATTCAAAAGCCAGGCTGGACTAGCAAAAATGTCAGGCAGTGGAAGGAAATGCCAGCTCGAAGGGTAGAATAGAACAGGGCTTGAATCTGTGAATATAGTCTGCATTCCATTCAAGCTGATTGCCTTGCACTTCCTCCCATGTCGTTAATATCAAACCTGTCAATGAGGGACAGATTAAGCAATAATCAACCGTTCCACCAGCTGGAGTGGGTGATAATGGCCCTTGGCCCATGTTAACATGCAAGGGCCGTTAACAAGGGTCCCCGGTGCCGTTACCACCCGTTTCAGCCAATTGAATGGGTGATTATTGCTTTTGGCACCCCTGGCTGCCAATCCAGTAACCCAGTGTGCTGATAACCATGTCTGTTTTGTATGAATGAATGGGACGCCACATGGCGTCCCATTCATTCATACAAAAAACGGACGCAAGATGGCCGCCACGGAGCTAAAAGACGATGCTCCAAGCGGAGCCCCTCTTCCATTTCCATGGCGGCCAGCAGGCAGATGGGGCAGCATCAGTAGGGCGGCTCCGCCGCTGCTGAAAGCATCAGGTAAGTGGTGGTAGGGAGCGAGGGGAAATTGAAGCGGAAGGGAAAGGAGTGTGAGGGGAAGATGGCGGAGTGGTGGAAGCAGCTGTTAGGTTGCTTGGATTGAGGGATTCAGCACATGAACCGAGCAACCTAATTGTTGCTACCCCCGCCCCGAGTGCTAATGTGGCAAAATTATGGAGAATAGCACCAGGAGTACCACTGACCTGAATTTTTAAAGACGTACAGGGCAGTATCCAGTGGGGAAGCAGTGGGGGAAGAGGGCGCACTATGGAAAAAGTCCTGTTTTTTTATCCGTGAAATCGGGTTCTCCCAAAGTGTAGTCAAAAAAGGTATCAAGAGCTAACTACCCATCTTATTGGCCTTCCATGTCCGTTCCAACAAAACCACAACATCTAGAGCAGTTACAGCTGGTGAATTTTGAAAATGAAGGGGTATCTGTGATTTTCCTCAATTGAACAAAGTGAGAGTACGTGAACTAAACCAGTAAGGTTTTGGCCCCTTACACTTCAAAAAATCATAATGTGTTAAGATCATGCATCGCATAACAAACTTTTCTAAAAATATGGGTAACAATTTAAAATTTACAATGGAGTGGACACATGAAACACTCCAGTAGGTGCCTGCTAGGTCACAAACAGTACAAAGCAACATTTTGTAATATGTTTTGATGCCGCCTGTCCCCAAAATAAAATTAGGATGCCTCTCCCCAATGCATGCCAACATTCCCCCACTTTCAAGCAAGTTATCCCCAAACCAGGTCTGTCCCCTTTTCATGCCTTTTGTGCCTGAATAAAGTAATAAGGTTGGTATTCACAATTGGTGCCATCATTGCCCCTGCAAAACATATTGTCACGCTGCTAGTGCCCAAACAACGGGCCCGTCTCAACAATATATGCTTACGCTGCCCACCTTTCATGCTGCCAATGCCCAAATCAAATCTTGCAGAATGTCGCCGAATTTGCCCACACTGACCCAGACACACAAACGCATGCGCATATGTAGACAAACACATTCACAAAACCACATATGCAACCATTTTTTAAACATACCGTTTTTGTTTATAAGTCTGAAAGCCAGAAATTGTAGAATTTCACACATGACACGGCATCAGGTAATATTAATATTAATATTATCCCCATATATATGGTCGCCGTAAATAATATTGCCGGGAAAAAGTTGTGGCGATATTATTTGGGTGACCATATATATGGGGACTGGGGCAGCGGGGGTTGTGAAGAAAAAAAAAAGGTTTGGTGGTTGCGGGGGTGGCCCCTGCATGTTCCATGTAATAATGTCCCCACAAAAAACGGCAATTTTTCGGCAAATTTTTTGCATGCGATATTTTTGCGGGGACATTATTACAAAGAACCCATGACACTGGAAAACTTGCTATCTCCTTAAACTGTACATATTTACTCTTTAAAAGGAACTCTATTGTTTTACTCACTTTAATTATCTTGGTAGTAGACAGATCTGGTATGTGACTGGTGGGGAAGAGGGGTCTCTTTCATTTGGCAATGTCCTATTACTTTGCCAAATGACTAAACACTCATGCCTAAGAAAGGCCCTGCTAACTACACACACAGTTTGAAACGAGCAGGTACCTTCAACAAAGGCACAAAATGGGATGCGGCGACTACACCCATTAAGTTAAACTGTTGCCCATTAGCAGGACCCTGCTATAAACAAAGAAGTGAGGAAAAATTGCCCCCAACACGGCAGAGAATGAGTGGCCGGGACACTTTCACGCAGTTACAGTGCCCTCTAGATGAGGCTGCGGTTGGGAAAATATCCCAGTTCGCTCTAAGATGTTATGTTATTGTGACTCGTACCGCGCACCGCTGCCATTTTTCATGGTCTCCAGGTTCTCTGGTGGATCTGAAAAGGAAAGGGGGTGGAGTGGTAGGTTTGTAGTGTTGATGTGCTGGTGGTAGCTTCATTTCGGGAATAACGGTCACTGTGTGCTGGCATGGTGTTGCTGGAATGGCTTTTGTGTGATGTTTTGTGGCTAGTTGTATGCAGGTGTTTGATGTGCGTGAGGAGTGTTTTGGAGAGTTGTGCCTGTAGTTTGGGTGTTTTGTGTTGAAGGTCTGAGTCGCGTTAATTCTGTGCAGAGTGCTGGGTGTGTAGAATGTTAGAGAGTCGGTGGTATGGTTAGTCTGGGTTTTTTGTGCTGTTTTAATGATAGGTTATCCTTTTGTCTTGGTCTCCTTCCTGTTGTGTTCAGGGGGGGGGGGATTTTTAGGGTTTTGCCATCTTGTAGGGTCCACTTGCGTTGCGCTGGCGGCATTTGTCGCTCCAATGTTTTCTTCAGCTGGGTGCATTAAAGATCCATGCTTTTACCAGTTTCCTAAATCTTAGGTGGTCTTCTGGCATTTGTATTTTCTATGGGAGCAAGTTCCAGAATGTCACTGCTATGCAGGAGAATGCTGGTTCCCCAAGTTTATGTTTTGAGCATTGTTTCGGTTTGAGGTGTCCCAGTTTTTGGCTCTGTGGAGCTATGTAAGGGGGCACGCTTCCCCCCTGGCCCTCAGGTGGATACGCTACTGGAATCATATCAATATGTAAGTGGACGGAAATCACCAGAATTCTGCAAGCACTGGGCATAGAAGAAATTGTGCTGCAACAAGTCACCACAAACCTATTGAACATACCACTCTGCATTAATATTTGGGGTGGTGTGTCTACATTAATCCCTCTCTCCTCTTCCTTAGCCCCTTTATACCTGCATACCTAGCATGCAAATGTGTATACCCTGGACACTTTCCCTTTAAGAAAATAGAATCAATAGTATGTAGGCCCCTCCCCCTTAACACTGAGGCCTTAAGAACTCAATAATTCCCTAGGACTTTTTTGTCCTTCTGATAGCAATGTGTTTGCATTTGGGCCTGACACAGATGCTTTATCCGTAAGAAAACAGGGAATGCATCTCTGCCCATCCTGGATGCGTACATCAGGGCATTCAGTATGGGTCTCTGGCATGGGCTGGGCTCCATCACAAAGGCTTCTCCCTAGTGTATATAGCCTGTGGAAATGATTGATGTGGTCGTATGTCACTGGTGTCTGAAGTACTGTCTGAAAGTGAGGCATTTGAGCAGGTCTGACTTTCATGGCACAATCCATTTACTTGGGCTCCTGAAATTAAAAACAAAACAGATTTCCCTTAGCAGATGGAAATATGTCACAACTACTGATTCACAAAAAGACTTCATGAACTGTATGCTTTGGCAGAGGCGTTGTTATGGGGTGACTGAGGGGGCTAAAGCCACTGGACTTTTGCTTGTAGCACTTGATAGAAGCTTAGGGGCTACAACCAAAAGGCTAGCTAGCCCCGAGACCCACCAGTCCTGACATTAGCGTAGCCCCGGATCTTTCCCATACCTAGCAACACCCCTGCACGTTGGCATAAGCGATGCGCAGTTGCCTATACTAGGCGTGTGTAACTTGCGACCCAACAGGCAAATGTGCACCTTCCCAAGGACCTGTCATGGATATGAGAGTGCATCAAGGGGATGTTTGCATGGCGAAGAGGTACATGCATACCAACGTGTAACCTCACGTGTATTACAACATTTTCAGAGTTGTCCTCAGACCTTTTGTGAATGCACTTAAGTTACGTCTGAACGTACTAGGTGAAACAGTTGGCGGTGAGATGCAAAGTGAATAAAAGTGGATGGTAATGTGAGAAGCGTGGAGTAAGAAGGGATTAATGTTCAATATTTTTGTGAGCGAGAGAATAAAGTTCATAAAGATACCTTTACTGTGTAACACAGAGTAAATTATTCTGGAGCAAGTTACTTCATGCCAGACCACCAATGCTGGGTGTTTAATAGGCTCTTTTTTGTGAATTAGGTATACTTTCTACACAGTGGTAAGTTACTCAAGATGTCTTTGTTAATAGCCTTTTCAGGAATAGGTCATGACCAGACATTGGAGTAACTTACTCCTGAACTAACTCAATCGAAAATATGCATCTTACTTGGATCAGTCTTCACTAATTGTACAATAACAATTACAAAGGAGACAGTGTTACTATCCAAAAGTATTAAAGGGGAAGTTCACTAAAAATGTGTATTGTCTCTAAAGATGGGCCATAATAAAAAATATATGCAAAAAATATTTTTAAAGTAAGTTCCTATGTAAAATTGTGAGCAAATGAGGCTCAAAGAATAAAATTTCAAGCACTAGGAGGCATCCATTTTGTGAAATTAATGGGCCTCCTCTGTTCATGTTAAGCTCTGCTCTGGTGGCACTAATCAAGCAAAAGCCCCCTACTGGGAGCTTTTGCTTACTGCTGCCAGAGAGCAGAGCTTACCATGAAGAGAGGAGGCTGCCTTGACTTTCATTTTATGTTTTCTGCACTCCCCAAGCCCAGCGAAGCACAGAAAACATAAAATGTATTTTATTTTAGCAACATACATTGCTTTGGTCAAAGCACACATCCTGTTCTGCGTTCCTGATATTTTTCTGGGAGCAGTGATATCTTTTTCCATTGTGGCTTTTTAAAGCCGTTTTTATTTGCAAACATATGTGCAGGCCGTTTTTGCTTCCAATGTTTAAAAATCCAGTTTTCCATGTCACAATATTTTTTGATTCCTCCTTCTTTTGTGAATGAAACTGCTGCTTGTCCATTGATAATGATAGGTAGGCCCCTTTCCCCATGGTTCTTTAACTTGACATGAACAACAAAAGAAAAAGCTGGCCCGTTTTTGTTGCAGTGTTTACAATCCTGCCATTCATGAGACAGTGAGAGCAAAAGCCAGGCCGTTTTTTGGTTGTAGTGTGTAAATGGCTGCTATTCATGTAAAAGGGACTTCTGTTTGGGGCCTTTAAATGCACCCCACAAGTACAATAACACATGAGAATGCACTTAGCCTGCATTGATACTCCTATGCATGTAAGGCAGTAGGTTGCATTTATAGACAGTACAAGTACACATGAGGCTTACATAGCGTACAATGGCAGTACATGAACACACAAAGCTGCACTTGCCACATTTGCCCACCACCTATGCATGTGCAATGCTGTATTTAACACGTGATTACTGTATCTGACATTTAGCAATACACCTGCTTTAAATTGGCATTATCTAAGCAAGTGAGGCTGCACTTGGCATATGATGGCAGCACCTGAGAATGTGAGGCCGTACCATTTTCACTATATTATGAGATATCTGGCAAATGAGGCTACAGCTGAAATAAGAGGGCAGTGCCTGATTCTATAGCCGAACATAGAATCCTCTTCTAGATTGTGGTTGCTGGTGTGCCCTCCCCGAAACCCCAGTCTATCCCGGCAGTGCCCATCTTATCTTTTGTTATGCCAATTCCTGTGCAAAGGAAGCTGCATTTGACATACAGTGCCATGAGCTTCACATCTGAAGCCGCACTTGGCATATGATACAGACCTGGGCAACTGAGGCTGCATAGGCATGCAATGCCAATATCTAAATATATGAGGCGTCCTTTCGCACATTATGCCTTCATCATTTTTGACGCATTTGGCTAATACCTGGGTATGTGAAGATGTGCATTGCGATACGAAGGCAATGACTGGGCACACAGGGTTATGCATAGGCTACAATAGCTTCTAACTTAATTAGCCTTTTGTCTGCTATGCAAATTTTAATGCAATTTCAGTAATTTTACACATTGTAGTTTTTTACTATTATGTGATGTCTCTTCCTGTGATTCCATCAGAGTCAATAACGTATGGTATTGTTTATTTATAAAGCGCCTATACACAGGCAAGTGTTTCAAAGCGCTATCTTTTTCGTTGCGTATTGTTCTCATTGTTTTGCTTTCTTGTGCCCCTTTTCAGCTTTCTCTTTGCCCTGCCCCTGTTGTTCTTTCTTTTTCAGTTCCATGCTCTTTTTCACCCAAGCGCACACAATGTAAAAGTCCTTTACAATAAGTGCTGTTGAATCTATTTGTAATGTGCACATTACACGGTTTAATGGCATTGACTTAGATCGGAGCATTTGGTTAACGTGATTGTTTCATCTATGCCAGTGTAGAGATGGAGCCAAGTACCTCCATCCAAAGCTCCTCCCCCATTCTGCCTATATGTTGGGAGCCAGAATGTGAACCACGTGCAGAATACCTATACTGAAGAGAATCCTGGAAGTAAGTTTCCCATTGAGAAAGCCCTACATGCATACACGACAATATTATGGCTATTTGAATGAAATCCTAGAGGAAGTGGGAAAAGTACGTGAGAAAGCAGACTTTTGACGTCAGGAAGAGCAGAATTGACGCACCCAGAAGAGATGCACAGACAAGTGAACATAAGCACTCCATAGAAGCAAAGGAGGAGGGGTTAAAGATAAGCAACATTTCTGGCTCGAAATGAAGATGTTCATTCTACAGAAATAAAGAAGTTATCAAGTCATTTTACAAGTGTACAGTCGCAGCAACGCAAGTAGACAAAGTATTCTTTACGGCTGGCTATGTAGTGAATAGATTGCGCTGATGCGCCAACGTATATACAGAGGAAATGTAAAGACTACGGATGATTCCACAACGCACTTTAGCAGAGCTGAAGTCCAAAAGCAGAAAGACGTTTTCAGTGTGCCGCAGTTAGAAATCGAAAACTCAACCATGGAGGTAGATCAAAGGAAGGCTTGGTCGGATCAACACCAAGAAGTCAAGGCCACCTTGGGCCTGGATGTGCGTACGAACAATTACAGAACGTGTGAAAAGAACAAGCCTTCTGTCTTAAGTGAGGGGCAAGAACATTAAAGACGTCAAAGGTTCATCAAATAGTAGTATTTTAAATGCAGTAAGACTCGAAAACATGGTCTACAGTCACGTGGTCAGATGAAAATAGACACTATGATGAACTGTATCAAAACCAAGAAGAAAGAGTATACGTATACTCCCTCATATTCTTCAGCACAGAGAGCATTTCCAAGGCCGCATTGAAAGCCTTTATTGACTAGTAGGCTGCAAGTGTGAGGATGGATGCCAGGGCTAATTGGTGGGAAGCTATGGTTATGACCAGCCCACAAGCATCTGTGTGCCAGCCTGCGTGCTGCTTGCGCAGGTGGAATATTACAGAGGGGTACAAAGGTGGCAACCAATTATAGAGGGACACGTAATAGCCCTATAGTTTGTATAACCAATGGGATGTCGTTTATTTGATGACGTCCGTAGTGACCTGCACTAGAGGAGGGCTTAGTTGGCCCACCTGATGTTAGAGACCCAATCACCTTCCCTGACCAGTATGGAACGTATACCTAGATGTTCCTTGTAATCCTATTACCATTCCAAATAGGTATTTGTAGTTTGCAACGTAGTTAGACGTCAATGATGATGAGTTTTTGGTATATAACCTGCTTTTTTATGTGTTGCATTGAGTGTGAAGATCGAGCGAACGTGTTGATGTTCGTTGTAACTCCCTGTTTTAGATAATTGACATTAAAACAGTCGCACTTTGCCAACTTCCTGAGTCAGTTTTGATTATTGATGTTTGGGTAATAATCTGCAACTCCATCTGTCTCTAAGTATTGCTACCTCGTCTTAAAGGGCTGGGTTGCCCCAGTTCACCAGTGACTATTGTGGAGGAAGAACGACACGTGAATGGCCATGTTCTAACACTTTAGGAGGCAGCCATGTTTATTTTCACTGAGAAGTGGTGATGTGTTTTTGTGACAGGGAGGCTGGGAAGGCAGTGAAAGCGACAGAGCGTCCATAAGACACTGCAAGGTACAGAGTATGGAGAGGTTGTACCACGTGGCTAGTTGGAGCAAAGAGGCATAAACGAGGGATGATACCCATGATCTAACCAACCAAAGATGTGTGAGCAGGAGATATGTCTCTCCATTGATGAGAAAAACAAGTGCATGGTTGTGTGAGGAAACTTTGTGCGGAGGTAACAGGCTGTTCCTTGTTCGTAAGTCTTTGTAGATAGTATACAAGAAACCTACTTTGTCTCTATTGAGGGTTCACCTTTTCAGACGGAGCTACTGTGTCGGTCGTGTCCTTGCATTGCAATGAACATATACTGACTCTGTTACCTGTTGCAAACCGAAACCACAGTTTAGAGTATGTGGAGTGATTTAATAACAGTACCGGAGCTACCATCATGTTCTGCTCGCAGGTGCCGGTACGGCCACCAGGTCAGACCTGGTGGCTGCAAGGGCACCCGCGAGCAGAACTCGTAGTATGGCGGTACGGTAGCAATGGTGCCGGTAGCGATACCGGCGCCGTTGTTGCCTTACCGCCATATTTGTAATGAGGCCCAATGTGTTACACCCAGGGGTGGACGGGGAACCAAAAGAGGCCCTGGAAGTCATTTTCAAAGAGGCCCAATATTACACATGTTCAGCAAGCACAACACTTTGTCTATGGAAACATTTGAAAATACCACACAAAAGAAGCCCAGGGTACAGAGGCCTACTGGGAAATCTCCAGAGTTCCCTGTAGGCCAGTCCACCCCGGGTTACACCACCAGATGGCGTGCCACGAGGACAGTGCCTGAGTGACTTGTTCACAGCACGTAGGGCCAGCTGTGAAACTTGCTGCAGCATTCTGCAGCCTCTGTAGACGCTGCTGGAATCATTGGGCGAGGCCGAGCTCTGTCAAAGAACCAAAGCCATCACCACACATTCTAACTTATCCAGCCGCGCGTGCCTCTCTTCAGAGTCTTCACAGTCAGCACTAATTGACCTAGAAGAGCGTACTCTTAACACCTGTGGATACCTGGGCACGTATTAGTCATATTTATTTTTAGGCATATACAAACTTCAAGCGGCAATTTGAAATAAGCCAAAGGTGTCATAACACATTTAGTAAATGGACGTTCTCAGGAAGCGTGGCCTCCACGTTAGCAGGCACCGAACCGCTTCTGAGGTGACTGCGCTGAGCACGTTTCAATCCGCTCCCGCCCCTGCTGTCAATGTATGCGACAGGCGTTCTTAACACCCTCGCCCCAGCTGCGTCATAACAGAAAAATCAACCTGGGGTCTTGATAACGTGACACAAAGCCAATTTACATAGCACCAAACCAGAGGCGTCGCCAGGAGGGCCTGGGGGGCTGTAGCCCCGGGTATGTTGGTTGTAGCTCGGGGGCTACAACCAAAAGGGGGGCCGGGCCTAGCCCCGAGTCCCTCCCAAGAGTCCCAAAATTAGCGTAGGCCCAGATCTTTTCTAGACCCAGCACCACCCCTGCCAAAGACCAAGTGAAAATGCCCTAAGAGCACGTCGTTTCCCCTCATCCTGCCCTTCCCAAATACTCCGCTAGTCTAGACAGAATTTAGAAACGCCCACCAGCATGGGTGCCAATTTCATTTATGTATTGGTGGGGTCCAGGCAGAGACGTAAAATCTCCCAAGTGGAAGGGAGTGCCAGCGGTGACGTCATGTGTTATAAACAGCCAGGGAATTTTCTCCAGCCAATCAACTTCACATGAATGCAGCCTTTATTCACAGATGCATGCTGCTGGGTGAAGCTGCTTACTAGTGCCACACCCCCATGTGCCCCCTTCTTCAGCCTGCCCCTGGGATACACTACTCCTTCACAGCCCCTTTCCAATGCCGCACTGACCAGCCGCACCATCTTACCTATTCTCGACTCCGCACTCTGCAGGCCCTGTCTTAAATGCCCAGCATCAAGCCTCTCGCTGGCACCTTGAGGCCAAGCCAACGACATGAAAATAGAAGAGGGACTCCGCTCAAAGCTCTGGCTTCCATTTACATGGCGGCCACATTTCTTTTTTTCATGCATATCATACAAGGGTTATGAGCTTGCCAATGTGTGCCTGTGTGTGACCTGGGGTGATGATGTCCAATTCTTCGGGCTGTACCAGTTTATAAGACTCTGCATTAAAGGCCCTCACGATTGCTCGAGCCTTGAAACGAGGCGTGGTGTCCATGATCACCGGCTGCGACCCTCACAACATGTCATTATTGCTTACATAGTACTCTTTCCCCTCCCCCTCAGTCTCTGTGCATCCTTTTAATATGGAGGGCTCTAGGCAATATAGTGTAAATGGCAAAACTCTAGCATGCACCCCATACTGCAAACCCTGCACTGCACCCCAAACAAAGGTATATGATCATTGGAATATATAGAAAAGCTGTTCTATCAACTTGTATGCCAGTCTCAGACTTGCAGGGATCTGACAAATGCCCTCCCAGCGCCGGGTAGAGGCGGCCGTGGGTATCCACGCACGTTCCTTAGCGGCACCCCTCAGTTGCTCTGCCCCGCTCCTGCGTCGCCTGCGTCACCCCTACGTGGCTCCGGTGACGGTGGTGGTTGGGGTCTGGGGGTTGCTCCCGCTCGGTCGTGTGCCTGTGGTGCTGTGTCCCGGTGTCCTGTTGTTGGTCCCTGGCTGGTGTGGAGACGCCGGAGATGCCCAAGTGGCGAGGTGTGCTAGCAGAGTTTTGTTGTTCCTGAAGACTCGTGGAGGGTGCCTATGATTCAGGCGGAAGGCACGTTGCATCCCTCTGGTCATCGAGGTATTGCTAGAGGGGGGCTGAGGGGGCTATAGCGCCGGGTCTTTTGGTCATAGCCCCGGATAGAAGCTCAGGGACTACAGCCAAAAGGCTAGCTAGCCCCGAGTCCTGACAGTCCCAACATTAGAGTAGCCCCAGATCTTTTTCAGACCTAGCAACACCCCTGCTGGTCACAGACTGTAAGTCCAGGTTAGTTTGGGGGGGTCCGAAACCTGCTTTCTGAGTGAGACCCTCCACTCCCTCCTTATTCAGAGGTAGTCGGCTAGCAGAGGTCCTAGAATTTATTGCTAGGCGAAAATTGCTCCTGAGGAACCAGAAATGTAGAGATGATGTTCACAAGCTTTAATGTTTGACTTTGCCACTGCTACACTGTAGTCCAGCAAACAATCAATGAGTTTTTAAACAGCATGCACTCAAAATTGAATCACTTCCAGGAGCTCCCAGATAAGACACAGTGGGATTAAATGATTGCCCAGGATGACACATTTTGGTTAAAGTGTGAAGCCAGGATTTGATGTCAGTCTGCAATTTAGGCACTTGACTATGTATTGACCAGCTGCTTCCCAGGGGTAAAATAATATTTTGCTTTTTAAAGATGACTTTAAAAAGTGCAGAAATCATATAATACACCACCTTGACAAAACATAAATCCTTACTGAAATGTTTCACTAAAAGGAGAATGATTGTGGGTTTATTTTCTCTTATCATAAATATAAAACAAGAGACAAGGTAGGTTTCTGTGCATTGAGGCCTGGCAAATGTGAGGCTTGGAGCGGGAGCAGGAAGGAAAGAGAGCGCTTGAGGAGTGCTTGCTGCTGTGACTTCAAACAAGCAATGGCATTCGCAATCTAAAATGTTACCCACGCTCCGCCCTATTGGTTTTTAGCGTCCCCTTTGGTTGTTTCTGAAATTCATTTTACCTCCATCCAAAACCAACGAGTCGGTAATGTGTGTTAAACTACCGATATGCTGGAAAATGCAGATTGCCACAACTTAGTCTCCTGAATTCCCTGTGGTTTTCTATGAAAAGCTTGGTTTTAGGAGCAGATAAACCAACCTGACAAAATATAAATCCTTATAGAAATATGTTGAACAAAAAGAGTATGATCATGGCTTTATTTTCGAATCAGGCTTCTTCTGTGCATTGTGGTCTGGTAATGTTGGGGCTTGGGGTTGGGCAGTTAGGAAAGACGCTGCCCGGTAGGAGGGTTTTTAACCAGTAGGGGCATTATTAGTCTAAATGGGTACCCATGCTCATACCCATTTGTTGCTAGTGCCCCCTTTCCTTGTTTCTGGCATTCATTTTACCTTCACCCAAACCATTGTGTTGGTAATGTCAGTCACACTACCAGCATGCTAAAAAAATTTGAAAGGTCACCACTTAGTTTCCAAGATTGCCCGTTCTTTCTTATGTAATAAATCGGACTGTTTCCTTTCTCTGATTCCTTTCATGTGCTGGTCCTTCCGGTCCTGCTCTCTCATACTCTCTACACCCTGAGTTCTGGGTACAGGCTACACCGAGGGAACTAAAACGCCACAAGGCAAGTCTTCCCGCCAATGAGTTACAAGGCTCAGATTCTTACCATCAGCCTTAAAAAAAAAAAAGACTAACGTTGGTAATGTGAAGAAACCACTGCACACTTTTTTCACCTAACCTAATTTCAATCACACTATTATTTCTCTAAAATAGTCAGAAATAGAGCTCTACGGTTCCTGTACTGTAATTACTACTTTCTTTAGTGTGTGTCATATTGCATTCTTGTATATTTGTAGTTTTTCACATAAGAAAGTCACGCCTATAAATCCCAGAATGCCATATGATTTTAACCTGAAAGCCAGGACTGGTTGATTATTTTACATGACACAAGCACAGAAGTCTTTTAGTTGTTGTTTCACAATTGCATGCATTTCTTATGCTGGAAGTAAGCAAAATGAGTAATCTTGCAAAAATGGTGCACATGTGTTGAAGTCATCAAGCTTGTACAATGGGAGCCACCGCCACAACTAGTTTCTGGAGGAGTGTGCACTTTGTCCATTTGCATAAGAAAACCACTGACTTTCCATCATAGAATTTACCACGGTATCTTCTGAATCATTGTGTAACCAGCTGAATACCTCTATACACACTGTGTGCGTGCATGTAAGTGATCTGTGTCATCTTTGTTTGCATTTTGCTTAAGTGGTATGTTTTATGTCTTATGTGTGACACTTCACTATACACTTATTTCTATGTAGTTGTGTACATTTAGGAAATGATCTTTTTCTGCAGTACGTAGAAAGGTATGTGGATGGCTTGGTGAATTGAGTGCATCCCAGCACAATAAATTATAGGTTTTAATAAAGATATTTTATTTTGTCAGGTTGATGTATAATGCGCTTTGGTGGTTCACATGTCTACTTAATTAAACACAAACAACTGCTTCTGTTCATAAATGAACAACATGTAGACATCTTAGTATGTTGGTATGAAACTAAACATGGAATGGTAGAAGTTGTGGTCATCTGGGAAAAACTGCAGGCACTGAAAGAGGCACACATCCAGGCTTCTTCACTTGATCAACATTTGTGATCTTTGGAAAATCACTTTACCTCAAAGGGCCTAATTCCCCTTAACTTCTCAAATTGAGGTCACCTACAAGTGAATCATTATCCATGAATGCTTGGCTTTACATGCCATAGGGTTGCAGTACTAGGGCTATTGAGGATGTGCCTGGCACGTGATAACAGCAATCAGGCTTTTGAGTCTGTAACGTGCATATTATGAGCACACATGGCATATCAGGCTTAACCTAGTATAAGTGCACATGAGGATGCACTTAGCATATTATATTGCAACGAATGACTTCCTAGGGGGGTATGAATGTTCCCAACTTTAAAAACGGCAATCTGGTTTTTACAGTGAGGGACATTTACAGAACGACAAAACCAGCTAGGGGTATATATGCGCACAGGCTGAATCTAGCAGACTCTCGCCATTGGAACCTACTTCGATAATGAGTACCAAGCCTGGAGGATGGTCTGAGAAAACCCCACTCACATTTATTTATTTATTTATTTATTCACATTTGTAGAGCGCACATCAGCCCTTAGGCATCGTGGCGCTTGAAAAACGTAATTTCTTTAAGAGACAGCTGGCAGGCTATATCGTGAACGCTAGGTGCTGACCCTTTGGCTTTCCTTGATGCTTCAATCGGGCAGAACCCCAGAATCCAAATTCATGTTAATAGTATATTCTGGCCGAACTGGTTCCTGGACGGAATTCATTACATTAGAGACTTACTTGAGAATGGGGAATGGATCCCATGTGAACGTTTACATCAGCAGCGCAATCTGAAAGACCGCGCCTACTCAGAATACCGTCAACTGAGGAGCCTTTTGAGCGAAACTCTGGAAGCTACACCTGGTTTGATCTCTGCGAATGATGCGCGACTGAAAATTGAATCGTTCATGTCCAATACTAACTTGACGGCTTCCTTCTACTGATATCTGGTGACACCACACAAGAAATGAGCAGACGTCTTGCCGCTGTGGACCCAAGAGATCTTGAGACCTGACAGTTGGTCAAGGCGCTGCAACAATGTCCGACTTGCACCATTGGACTGGAGCTTAAGGGCCAGCCCGATTAAATTACTACATGGTGTATACTGGACACCTGATCGGATGCATAGACGGAATATGTGTGATAGTGACCGATGTTGGAAAGGTAGAAAATAAAGAGAAAGTCACTTTGATTCACATGATCTGGTCGTGTCCCAGAATGAATGCATTTTGGAAAGAGGTGGCAGAGAGAATTAACCTAGTACTGGAAACCAATCTTCCGATGGACGCTTCCCTTTTCCCCATGGGTGACGACATGCTGGTGCGCGGCCTGCCAAAAAATCAAATAAAGCCTTCCTGTTCAGAGGATGCATGCTGGCGATAAAAGTGCTCCTGCGTGCCCGGAAATCAGAAAGCCATTTGATCCTACACGATTGGATTCAAGACCTACTGACACTCTCTACATTTGAACAAATCATATACAAATGCCGAGAAGGCCTTGAAAAGTTTGAGGCGATCCAGAGTCCCTCTCTGGAGACATATGGTTAACCTGTTTGTATCCAGCTAATAAAAACTCGGTTGCCCGGATATCGCCCTCTCATTTTAGACCCTCTATCTGTTGCACTGAAATTACTATTACACCGATACTCATTATTGCACGTCACCTTCTTATGTAATATCAGACTAGGTAGTTCAATGCATGGCGTTGTGGAACTATTTATTTATTATTTATTTTTCTCCTTCCCTTCCTATATATAGTGTTAAAAATCTGATTGTTAATCTGATTTATTTTGATTATGTATCTGTTATACCAATGAAAAAGTGCAAGGCATATTATAGCAGTGCCTGGCATGTGAAGCGGTATACAACATATCACGGCTATACCTTGCATGTGAGGCATTAACAGATCAAAAAGGACATTAACTGGCCATATGAGGCTGTACTAGCATAATAGCAGTGCTACTGGCCTATGTTGGTTCTGCTGGGTGTGTATTGTAGATGTTTTTTACTTTTAAAATATGATTTACTGTGATATCACCTGGGGCAAATATGATAACTTCACATGGTGTATCAGGCTTAATTTAGTATACATGCAAAGGTTGTACCGCATCACTACCTGTGATTTTGTCAGAGCCAAAGGTTATGTGATATCACTTCCTGTGATGTCACTTCCTGTGATGTCACCTTGTATGGTGCGTCACTTCCGCTACACCGGACATTTTGCTGAACTGAAGTCCCTGTGCACTATGCTTAGCAGAAGGCAGATTGCTGAGTGCTGTACTGCTCTCGGGCAGCACTGCCACCTTCAGCCTGTCAGTGAAATGTGCCTGCAACTCCCACACTGTCAGAGAGCAACGTCATGTTCAGCAGATGGACTCTCCATGTCAAAGGCCGGCTGCCGAGTATGGTCTTGCTTGTTGACAGTGATGGCATTGAAGTTTTGTCAGTGTGACAGGCCCACGGCTCCAGTGCTTTCAGCTAGTAATATTCCATACAAAAGAACAGCAGCGAAATCAGAGCGAGGTGTCAGATAGGGTCCTATGTGATAATTCTGCTTTGGTAGACCGATTTCTTCTGGTCGGTTCTGGACAGCCTACAAAAAGCGGAAACCCACATTGCCTCACCCTCCACCCACACCCTCCCCCACCATGCCCTGATGGGATTTCTTCAAAATCGCGGGGTTTTCCCACCACCCGAACCTCCCTCCTGTTAGGGGGGGCTACTCACTCACTCGCATTCATATGCAATGACGTGGTTGAGCCGGCTCTGCAGTGAACTTCCTTTATTCACACCAAACTCATAACTAACTTCTTCCCCCTTCGCCCCTCCCTTTCTGCCCTCTTCCCGCTAGTCCCTCTGGCCTTGCCCTTAAAGGGGCTGTGTCCTTTTGATTACGTGTAACTCCTCCCCCGTGCTTAACACAAAAGTCCAGTTACATCTGTTCGATGAGCCTCACTGGTTTCTTTATTGTTCTGGGGGTCTCCCTGGGGATTCTCTGCTTTTGCCTGTCGCCTCCACCGGTGGCTCTGTCTCTTCTTCCTCATTGGGACTCTCTTCTGCTGTTTCTTGTTCCTCTGGTTCTTCGAGATAGAGTCTCTTGGAGAATGAGGAATTTCGGGTGATATCTCCTGGCTCTCCAGTAGCCGTGATCATGGGTCCTTTGATGGCTGTGATGATCCGAGGCTCCGGACTGTAGCGTGTGTCTGTTTTGTTATGTTGGGTTTGTCGCACTAGAACAGTTTGTCCTACTTCTAGTTGGTGTTCTTTCGCTCTCCTTTTCTTGTCAGCCCATTGTTTGGCCTTCTTTTTCTTTTCGGCGTCACGTTCTCTGATGGCCGTGTCCTCATCTGGCGTATAGTCCTCCCATCGGGAGATGCGTGTTCGGGGTTGGTATTTTACCATGAGTTCAGCTGGTGGCTTTCCCGTTGCATCGTGTTGAGTGTTTCTGTAGCTTGCGAGCATGCTGCAGATGGCTTGCGGGTGAGGTGTCTGCTCAGCTACTGCTTTCTGTCTGGTCAATTTGATGGTGGCCATGAATCGTTCCACCATCCCGTTAGCTTGGGGCCAGAGTGGTGTGAGCTTCTGGTGGTGGAATCCTAGGTGGTTCGCAAATTTTGCAAATTCACGGCCTTGGAACGGGGATCCGTTGTCTGTTTTGACAATGTTGGGGATGCCCCACTCACTGAACAGTTCGTCTACGATGGGTGCGGTGTCTGTGAACGCTGTCGAAGGTGTTTGCTTGATGAAGGGGAACCTTGAATATTCGTCTATTATCACTAGCGGGTATCCTCCTTCTTCTAGTAGTCCATAGAAATCCATAGCAATTTTTTGCCATGGTCTTGTTGGAAGTGTGGTTATGTGGAGGGGGTTTGGGTTTGGTCCCTTTGCTGCCAGTTGGCAGGGTCTGCAGTGCTTGAGCATGTCTTCTACTATCGCATCCATGTACGGAAACCAGACGTAGTTCCTGAGGATGCGTTTCGTGTTGTCGATTCCCCTGTGGCCTTCATGTGCCAGTGTTACTAGGGTTTTCGTTAGGTCTCTCGGGGCTACCAGTCTCTTCCCCCGTATCAGTATTCCTTGGTCCGTGGCTATGAGTTCATTGTGTACTTTGGCAAGCCGGTCGATTTCTTTCTTATCTATCTCCTCCCCTTCGTTATCTCTTTTCTGGCGCTCTCTCCACTTGTTAGCGCGGGTGAGAGAGACTGCGACTCTGATTGTTGAGTCAGCTTTGCTTCTTTCCTCGAAAGTTGCAGTTGAGATTGTTGGTGGCATGGCGTTCGAGGAGAGATACGAGATGTAGTCGGTGGCCTCGTGGGCTAGGGTGTCATCCTTGTGCAAATTACTTTGGCCCAATCCAACTCGTTAGATGGCCAATTCGAAGCAATGTCTGTCCTGTTTTACTCTTGTTGATGCTTTCACTCTTTCATTGGTTTCATGTTTCCCAAGGCACACTTTCTGTCTATGCCCTTCTTAATCTCCAAACTTGAGTGATTGCTTTATCCCTGGAGGGTAACATCTCCTTTCAGAAGCTGTGGATCAAGAAGGCAATTACTGATAACAATCACTTAAGCTGAAATAAACAGTTTCATTTCCATGTAACTTTGGCACTAGAATAAAAGGTTGTCACTTGTCAGCAAGACAATCCATGATTCGATTGGCTGGGAGCTTAAAGAAGCACTACACGAATAAAACAAGCTCTGGCTCGAACAAATAGAACAGTAAAGATGCTCAATTCATCTTACTAACAAGGCAGCCATATTGTGTAGGCTTCCTACCTACGTCTCTTTCCACTACGTTCAATGATGACCAATGGGTGCAGTGCAAAGTGAGGGCAAGGGATGCCTGCACAACATACAACTGTAGTTGGGTGATTATTGACAATACCAAACCTAGCTTTGATCTCCTCGTCATTCAGATGCAACCAGGTACCCTTCAGTTATATATCTATTTTATTTATTTATTTATTGTGCATTTGTGAGGCGCTTATAATCAAGTAAATTGTGTTTCAAAGCACCCAATATATATATCTCTGCGTTATAAAGTTACCTATCTACAATTCTATATGATTCAGAAAACCAAGGGTGTGCCAGGATCAATGCGCTTAAACAGATATGGATTGATTCAAATACAATTGGTGTCAAATAAAGAAAGTTCCAATTGAGTAAATCATGTAATGATTTATTTTCTGTTTTCCTGCCCTTCTTGCCAACACGTGTTTCGGCCTCTGCGGTCTTTATCAAGGCAGACTGATTAAGTAGCAAATACTCTTTGAGGGTATGTAAACTACGGAAGCA
Source organism: Ambystoma mexicanum (assembly GCF_040938575.1). NCBI lineage: Eukaryota > Metazoa > Chordata > Amphibia > Caudata > Ambystomatidae > Ambystoma > Ambystoma mexicanum. The sequence continues at coordinate 866,518,897 of NC_090939.1, read as the reverse complement.
TCCAAACAAAAATAGTACAGTGGTGCCAAAAAAGACAGTGGGCCTCATTACACGGACGGCGGTAAGGGTTAACGGTCACCGTTAATGGCAACGGTGACCGTTAACCCTTACTGCCGTACTACGAGGTCCCTTTGCGGGTTGGAGGAGCAAAATTGCGGTGCCGTAATTAGCGCCTTCACCATTTCCATAGAGCCCTATGGGGCAGAAATGGGAATGGGGAAGGGCAATGGCGGAAAGGGGATTTACCGCCCCTCCAACCTTGGAATGGGGCGGTAAATCCCCTTTCCGCCAAGGCGGTGCCGGTCTTTTACCGGCATGAGCCATGGCGCTAATAGCGCCATGGCTCACCGCCTACCGTGTAATGAGGCCCAGTATCTACACAGGTTTTGTATAAAGTCTAGATACTTTTACTAAAACACAAATAATTTTAAAAACACTACACACTCCCATCACTGTAAAGTAAATAGACATATCAAGGCAAGCTTATATAAGGGTGAAAACATACATATATGCATAAAAACAAGCATATGCAACAATGGTTACTTAGAAATGTCAAGAAAGATAGCAAATGGTGTCTTAGCTGTCTCTAGTAACCAGGTAATAAAGGGTGGGGTACACAACATACAAAAGCCTTTTTAAGGGCTGCTAGTCCACTCAAAACTCGATGAAAGTATGGGCAGTGGGCTGCACTAGCAGAGTTGCACAAAGGTAACACGATTCACATGAACGATTATTAGAACTTCCTGTCTATTTCAGGTGCACCCGGGGGGTGATGCTCCGTGGCCCAAGAGATCACAATGGAGATGCTAACAGAGTATGGAACGTACATATCGTTAGACTAAGATGGCTGCTGCTTTGGGGTGTTAACACTATTTCAGTGAGCGAATGATCTACAAAAGATTTACTTTTTTTACTTTTACGGACACGGGGCACCCAAACGGTAAAACCGGCCTGCTGCTCACTGGCCACGTATCTTCTTTCTTTTGAGGGAAAAGTTGCTTTGCTAGTCTAGAGGTGGGCAGAGATTGCCTGACCCATTGGGGCCTAGAAAGGTGATCTTTTTTAACATTGTTGCAGACAAGGGCATATCTCCCGGAGTTGGAGTGGAAACCCTGCGATACCCAGTGGAATTTGACCCTGAGGGACTGGATGAGCGTTTTTCTTTAATGCCTCAGAATCAATGGTTCCATGTGATAATATCCCCGCAAAAATGTTGCCATACAAGAATGGTGCTGTTTTTATCAGCGATTTCATGTGGAACCTGCGGGGGACACCCCCACAACCCCCACATTTATTTTTGTTTTTAAAGGAGCGGGGGAAACGCCTGCAATCCCTGCTCCCATTAATCCCCGCTCCCATTTACCCCATATGTTGTCCCTGTATATAATGTTGCCTATGCCGTTTCCCGGCGACTATATGTATGGCGACATTATATATGGAGTATATCAATATTACCTGATATCGAATCAATTACATACTAAAGCATCTACTGGTAGATCTCAGATAGCGATTAGATTTGCAATAGAATCTTTCTTGTTTCAGGTACACTCTAAGGTTGACATTTGGGAAACAGAAGAGGTGAGTGAAATACATTTTTTTATTTTAGAATTGTGAAACAGATAAGACTACACTGGAGTAATCAATACTATTACTGTAGGTATACTGAAGAGAATTCTGACTTATAAAAGAACGGAGAAGGACAGCGTTAAAGCCCCGAAGATGGATAATACCATTTATCCGAAGCGCATTGGCAAAAAGGCGACCCATTAGTATTGACTGAAACCTACGAAGCTGTTCCCAGTCTGAAGAGTTGTTTTGAATCCTTTAGGAACTGTGTTAGAGCTGAAAAACTGTTGAGAGACTACAAGTTGGATGAACTCTATAATTTTGTGTTTGTATTCTTAAAAAAACCTTTTCAACAAATTGTGTGATACAATTAGTTTGTGTTTTATTGAATTCAGAATATGTATTAAATTTACTTTTTGTCATGACATTTTTTCAACTTGTTGTTAAAATGGACACAAGCCATATAGTAAGGACAGAGTCCTGCAGGTGTGCATTTGGGTTACCTGTCGGCAACAGCAGGCTTCTCTCTATTAGCAGTCAAAACTCTGTCATGCCGCACTCTTTTGTAGGAGATTGACAGCGTCCATTCAGTCTTGTTACCACTTTTGTAATGGTGTAAGATGTGGTTCAAAGCGGGCAAGCGGCTCTACTAAATTCACGGACCTGTGCATGTATGTCTGTCCAAATGAAGTTTGAAAAGCGCTATGATGCCCGGTTTCAGCATGGCCGATATTCCTGTTGCGGCTCGTTCACTCGACAGGTGGCTCGAAGATGTAAGAGCCGGCAATTCGGTCGTGATGTTTCAATGTGGTGAGTCGGTCTCAAATGTACAGGATTAGAGTGTAGTGGCTTATACTTGACATGTCAAATGGTCTCTCTGGGCTGGCGGAAGCATGGAGCGTAGCTTGAAGTACAGTCAATGGAGAAATAGGATAGTGTTCACAGCGCTAAGGAAGTTTGATTTCGATCGATTGTCGCGATGTAGCTTGGATCATGAAATGCTGGATTCTGCAACGAGCATTACTAAAGGCAACACCTTTGGCCCTGCAGAACCATGTGGGTCCTTTCATCGGGGCCCTTGAAGAAAATGAAGCTTGTCCTGATTTTCCATGGGTGCCAACCGTCTTCAAAAGCAGGCAAGCTTTCCTTCAAGCAGTCACTTCTCTTGTCCCCGCTCACCTGGAAATCTTGTCTTTACCCTATGCAAGGCACTTAAAGAAGTGTTTGCTCTAACATATGTTCTGTCTGGCTCCTTCTTCTGTGTCAGGATGCACCCAAAAGATGATTTTACAAAACGGTGAGGGGCCAGGGGGTGTTTGCACCAAATATATATAGCCAAATCTGGGTGCTTTGATACAAAATTCCTTGATGTATAAGCGCCTTACAAATGCACAATAAATAAAATAAATAAATAAATCCTCACAGGGGATTACTCCATTTTCAAGCCTTCTGACAAAAGGCCAATACATGTTTTTGTCTGTTACAGGGAAGTGGTGTCTAGTACTATCCAAGATGGCCAAAGTCTTTTTTCTGTAGTTTCCCAGCTGCTTGGCTTCCCCGCGACCCTGTGTTTCCCAGATCAAAGGGCCTCAATGTTATGTATCCCCTTTCAAGTATGCCCCTTTTATCCTCCAGCCTTCCTTGAAGGGCTTGTTCTGAGCCCTACCCCAGGGACTCTAACCTCTCCTCCTGGGAGAGGTGTCAGAATCCACACGAGGATCACAATAGGTTCCCTGAGTGTAGCTGCACCCATGTGTTGTATTAACAGCTTCGAAGGCAGGGGCCTGCAGCAGGTGGCTCTTTTATCTGGAGGCAGAAGAGGAAGGCCAGAGTCGGTGGGTAAAGCATATCAGCAAACCTTTTGGTTTTGGTTGTTCAATTTCATTCATTCATTCATAAATCACTGTAATCATGAATAAGATGTAGTGTTATCTTTCCTTTAGCACGGTTTAAAAGGGTCAGAAGCCCTGCACCAGATTCATAGGGTTACAGAGTTTATTGAGTCCTGCTTGTCTACTATCACCCGGATTCCTGGGTTTCGGCCAAAAAGAAGGGCGGCTGGATTTTAGAATAAATTGCTCTGTAGACATGCCAGCAACAAATCCTTTGGAGACCACCTTCCTGGTGTATCCAGGAATGAGTAGACCTCTACCACGTTTGTGGCAAATATGCTACCAGATACGAGGAATTTTTTGAGCCACACCATACTTTCCATCATTCTATGATACTTGTTTAATAAGGTAAAGACTTGGTTGAGACTCTCCCGGGGGTCATCCACCAAGAACAGGTCAATGAGCTGTGTTCGTGCCGGTAGACGGACTGCTAGAAACCCCCTTTGTTTTGCATATTAAGTAGTTTTGGGTTTCACCGTAAGTTACCAGGGGAATCCAGACGTGCACCCATTGCTCACTGTTCCTAGAGAGGCACAGCTCCACCCCACTGATGAGGCCCGACTAGGCTGAAACACATGCATGGGGTTGCTCTTGGTACTCTTGCTCAGGAAGAATCGCCTAACATTTCGGTGCTGCTGCCACTTGGCAGGACAAAGACTGATATGCAGGGATATTTCTCCTCTGTGAAAGGGACAGTGAGCTAAAGACTTGGTTGAGACTCTCCCAGGGGCCATCCACCCAAGAACAGGTCAATGGGCTGTGTTTGTGCCGGTAGAGAGACTCCCAGAACCCCCTTTGTTTTGCATATTAAGTAACTTTGGGTCTCACCCTAAGTTACCAGGGGAATCCAGACGTGGAGCCCTTGCTCACTGTTCTCAGAGAGGCACAGCTCCACCTCACTGATGATGCCCAACACGGCTGAAACACGTGCATGGGGTTGCTGTTGGTACTCTTGTTCAGATGAGAATTGCCTAGCATTTCGGTGCTGGACGGTCTCTTGGCAGGACAAAGACTGATATGCAGGGATATTTCTCCTCTGTGAAAGGGACAGTGAGCTAAAGACTTGGTTGAGACTCTCCCGGGGCCATCCACCCAAGAACAGGTAAATGGGCTGTTTTCGTGCCGGTAGAGGGACTCCCAGAACCCCCCCTTGTTTTGTTGATTAATAAGGTGTGTTGTGTCAATAGACATCTCTATGATGTGAAGAGGTTCCTTTAGGGCCGCTCATACGTTTAAAGGGGAACCTACATGCAGAACTGTCTCTCATTTTTGGCATGTGCACAATTCATCTTATGCTTGCTTTTTTGTTGGGGACTGTGGGGCCTATCCACTGCTGCCATGCCAAATCCTGATGCCCAGCAGACAGTGTACATGTGGCGTTTTATATATAGATGTTGATAAGTTCAATTATACAACCGCTGGCAAACAGGTAGAAACACCATCAGAACCTGCCTGAAAATGAGGCTGTTTACCAGATCGGACTTCCATGGAAGAATACAACTATTTGAGCTTCTGAAGAACATCTAGGAGATTTCTCCTTAGTAGATGGAAACCTGTCAAAGGAACCAAAGTATTCTCTGCGAGTCAAGCCATGGGGCATGAATTCCACTGTGGCTGTGGTGTCTTTGGGCATGTGAGACTGCCGTACCTATGACAGGCAGCCAAGGAGTTGTCGGGGTCCTGTCGGAGTATACGTGTGTATTAGAATGCACATAGTGGTATACCGTATGGTATCTTGTGATTTCCACAAAGAAAATTACTACGATCTGCTTTACTTTGTGGAAATTACTTCTAAAACACTTCAAAATGTACATATGTTTGTAGAGTAAGTGGTAAAAGTGGGGTGGGGAGGGCGTTGTGATGGGGGTGGATCTGGAGGGGAAGGCGGGCCTCTGGGCCGGGGTGGGGGGGTCTCACTCAAAAAAAGCATTTTAAAGTGTTTTTTTCGAAATAATTTCAACAAAGTGAATTGCATCAAAGTAATTTACGGCATTGAAATGACATGGAACCCCTTTCTTCTTCGGTTGAGTTTTGCTTGCAAGATCTTTGATGCCTACAGGCTTTGGCGCTATACAAATAAATAAATAAAAAGAAAAAGTCTATGGCCTAGGTGAGGACTCACAAAAGGCTATTCTGTTCCTCAACACTATTCTCTAAGAGCTTAGGACCTGATAAACAGAAGCCTTTTATAATGACGCAATCCCACAGGAAAACGCTCTGTGAATCCGGCCCTATGTGTTTCCTTGCATCTCTAGTCTGTACATCATGGTTCCATGTCATTTCAAGGAAGTAAATGACTTTGATGCAATTTACAAGGAGTGACTAAGAGGAAGACAGCTCTGCGCTTGAGGTGTTATGTCGCAGGGAACAAAGCTGCCAGGTGATGCGGTCCATTATGGCAGCCCATTTGTACTGTTGCTGTGTGAAAATGAAAGCCCGGATAGAGCCCCTGGAGTACAGGTACACTGGCATGTTTGAGACAGGGAAGATTAGCTTGAATGCCAAAATTCCCACGGTCTATTGGCGTTCCTTAGACAGTCTATTTCAGAAGGCTGCTGCAGTGAGTCCCTTAAGTCGTCATGGATCAGCAGTGGGGCGGTGTCTGATCACACTGCACATGGCTCCTTGCACATGTTCACTCTGGCCGCTCTGAAAGAGGACGTGAGGGGGGGGGGTTAATGGGAATAAGCTGGAAAAGTGCAAGAGAGCAGTGATGTGCTGTTGGCAGCCTGAGCCCGGTGGGTCCGTTGGCTGGGCCTGGGTTGTCTGCGGCCGGTAGTCGTCATGTACTGTTGTGTGAGTCTATGTGTGTTTTATGTTTTGTTGTTGCAATGTAGTGAAGTTTGTGCGGTTTGTTGTGCTGTAGGTTTGTGGTTGTGTTTGGTTTGGAGTTTGAGAGGTGTATGCAGAGGGGGAAATTGTTAGTAGATTGGTTAGTTGGCATTTCTGTCTCGAAGTGAGGTGCTGGGTTTGCGTAATCTCCCCAGATGGGCTGTGGGAGCATTTCTGCACCTCTGTCCTGATCTTGGCTTGTCCGGTACTCACAGTCCCTTTCACATCTGGCCTCCACTTCCATCTACTTCCTTCATAACCTTACCGGTGTGGTGATGGTGCTGATATATTCAAAAACCTTGAGAATCTATGTGCAGCACTGTAGGATGAATGCTTACTGCATTATATTGCCGTATGAGAAAAAGACGTCAGTATTGAATTGTTCATTTATTTATATTTATATAGATTGTACTTGTCATTTGTATATCATTATCACAATTACCATTTGTATTATTATTTAATTATTCATTGCTGATTCCTTATGTACCATAAACCATTTAACCCCCACTTTGTGGCGGTGGTAATTTTGTCGTTGCTGAAATTGCTTTTCCTGTAGTTGTTGACATTGTTATTTTTTTGCATGGTGTGGTTAATGAGGAACACTGGGGTGAACTGGGAACCAAAAGAGGCCCTGGCAATAATTTTCAAAGTGCCCCATATTATTATAATTGTAATATTATGCATTTTCAGCAAACCCAACCGTTTCGCCTGGGGACCAATCGCGTCGGTGACGGTGTGAGGTACAAATTCCTGAGAAAAGTGGAAATTAAAAAGGTTACCACAGAAAGGAGGCCCACGGTGCAGAACCCAACCAAAAAATCACCAGAGTTCCCCATAGGTCAGTCCACCCCTGGGGGTGTGGGGGGCAATGTGTCTCTCCCTTACCAGCCTTAGCATGGGGAACCTAGTTTTACACTATGTCACACTACATTAAGTGGACTTACAAGGCCTGTGAATGTAGAACGTAAACATAAAAACTGCATTTCTATCCGTTTGTGTGGGATGTACATGCAAGGGTCGTAGCTGCGGTTTAAACTGCGGCTGCCATGACGGGGTCAGGAATTGCACTGCCATGATTTTAAGTTTAAAAACCGTATCCCGGGATTCGGAGATCGGGTGGCTACCATCCCGGTTTTTGGCCGGATATCCCGATGTTTGGCAAAAACTAGGATGGTAGCCACCCGTAGGGTGGCCAACTTTGTGAGATCCTTTTGCGGGGCACAGGGTGGTGATGACGTCACAGCCAGTGCCTGGCAAGTGGCAGCTAGTCTGTGAGATAGCACCCTGCAGCGGCCGGCCCCAGCACCCAGCATGCCTAATTGTGCTCAAACAGAGCAAGTCAGGACCATCCACGTCCCGCAGAGCCACTCGGCCAACTGCGGGACACAGGTCCCAATTGCAGGACAATCCCGCAAATTACAGGACAGTTGGCCCCCCTAGCCACCTGATCCCCAAACCCCAGATGGGTTTTTTACATTTAAAATAGCCTTCGGACCCGGCACCGCCACATGACTAGGTTCAGGCCACCCACATAGAAGTAATCACCGCTGTAGCTGTAGTCCTACTTCTATGTCAGTGGTCTGTCCCGGTTTTTTATTTTCTAAAAAATCAGCTCCTGCTACAGAATGCCGAATTCACAAAGCTTAAAATGAGGGTGAATCTGCAGCATCTCTTGATTTTCTCCAGTATGAAATGGTTGTGAACCGCGCCCGGAAAGTTTCTTCAAAATTGGGGACAGGGCTTTTGGAGGCGGCTGCTGAGTGGAGCGTGGGAGAAGCAGCCAGTGAGCGAGCGGATTCCACTCCTGAGAGTTGTTTCGAAGGCATTAGTTCTATTCCCAATCCTAGCAGTCCGCAGCTTCATTGGAACTAGGGTGGCAGTCTTTCGCGGGACACTTGCCCACAAGGCAGTGATAAAGTCACAATGTCATTCACGTTTGGCCCGCCCCTTTTTTAATACATTTTTTTAATGGCTCTTAATTCCTGGCTTAATTGAAATGCAAAAGGTTTGTCCTTGGGAGGTGATGGTCACGGTTTTTTAACTGCAAACATGACCATCACGACCCCAGGAACAAAGCATTAGCATTGGAGTTAAGCCAGGTGTCAAAGCGTTACAGCTCGACCTGTAGGCTCAAAAGGAGCCAGGGCTGCAGAGCCGCCCGGAGAAAGAAAGCAGCACGTGGCAGCACCGTGCTCGGGAAATGGCCACTTCAGTTTGCAGAGTGGCTGTGCCGGAGGCAGGTTGTCCCGACGCAAGTCGCGACAACCTGCGTCCCGCATAGCCACTCTGCAAACTGCGGGACAGAGTACCTAACTGCAGGACAATCCCGCAAAATCCCGGACAGTTAGCCACCCTAATTGTAACCGCTTAAAGAAGAAGGCGTGACGTGCAAAGGCAATAAGCCTCTCTTGGAGTACAGATCAATACTCAGGGGCGAGGGGAGTCTGGGTATGTGGGTGTGTAAAGGGGCAGGCGGTGTAGGAAGGCGGTGTGGGAGGTACTGCTTCAAAGGGAAGGCAGGTCTTCAAATAAAAATGGCCGACCGTGATGTGGGATGCACACAGGTTGCCCGTTCAACGCATACTCTTTTCTCCTGGGTTTGGGTTACTTTTCTTTTTATTTTGCATAGTCAAGGGTAGGGGTGTGTCGGTTTAAACCCAGTGGTCGAAGTGGGCGGGAGCGGTCGGTGCGGTGCTCCTCTGCACAGGACGTTTCCTTAAAGAGAAGGAACATGAGTTTTGGGTTTTTTATTGTGCATGGGAGGGGGCACAGCGATGGGGTCTGTTGGGAGCGGTACAGGCCAGTAGGGAACCGTTGACTTCGACCACTGTTTAAACCACATCTGCGTGCTGCCCCTCTCATGGATCAGCTCAGTCCACTGGGACGTGGAAGCCCCAATCATGCGTGAGGGTGTGTTTGCGGGAGAGGGGGGTTGCGGGGAGGGGCCAGCAGCTGTGCTCGGCATCACTCTGTGCCTGGACAGAGAATTTGGCCCTATCCCCTGTTCCATCACATTCTAAACGGCCCACTGCACATCCAATTAATGGCTTATTGCTTTCCAGATGGATTGTTTTCCAGAGCAGAGGCAGGCCCACTCGAACCAAAAGGCGCACTCTGTCATAGCAACAATTAGTGATTCTTCACGAAGGAAAAACTCGCGCTCTGTGATTGGTCTTGACCTTTTCATCTCCGAAATATTTCAATGCATGTCTGTCAAGATGGTAACCGACTCACAAAGTCAGCCTCTCCAAGCTTACATTGCAATTTAATTAATTTGTTTTTCTGTAGCGCCTGCTTCCTCACTTGTTGACATTTATAGCACTGTAAGTAACAGGTATTAATTAAAGAATAATGCCCAATTAATGGTCCTCAATCGACAGGCCCCACTGAAGATGTTCTGGGGCCCATTTCAACATGGTGGTTTGGGGCCCATTTCAACATGTGGATTTCATCCCTCCCCTCTCACCCCCCAATCCCCTTTTGAGCCTAAAGCAGTCTGAGGCACTCCTGGGGTGCATACATTTGAACAGAGACAAAGAAATAAACCCAGCTGTTAATAGCCGCCAATAATCACAAGACTGCCAGCAAGCAGGGAGCAGAAACACTAAATGCCCACTGATTATCACCTTGTTTGTTTCTAAATCCAGTTTCCTCATCGGCCCCTTGCTGTCAAAGAAGGATTTACAGCTTTTCAGTGGGCATTTAGTGTTTTAGCTGGCCGTCTAGTGATAATTGCCAGATATGGACCCACGGGTACTTCTTTGTTTTAAATGTGTGCTTTTCAGCACTCACATTAAAAAAGCTTAATTTGCTGGATCCTTCCAGCTCGCCGCTTCCAAGTGACGGCCTGAAGGGCTGCAGCAAATGAAGCTTGTAACGCAAGCGCAGCAAAGCACACGTGATGACCTGAAGGTCTGCAGCAAATTAAGTAATCAATGCCGTATTATAAGAATGATGATTGGCAGCATGGGAGCAGTTGCTCTGAGGCCCCTTTCATTTGAAAAGGTTGAAAGGCATTGACACCGTCCCTGTCAATCGACCTACGGCCACTGGGAATAAAACATGAAAACTGCATGGTGAACATAGATCTCAGCAGTGAGTAATTAGCTCACTGAGCAATCCGACTAATAATGAACAATGTTCATGCACCAATCGGAAGCAATCTGGTGAACTGCATTCAATAATATATTGCGTGTGCTTGCCTCATTGGTTATGTAGCAGATTTATGTAGCTATTTTCTGTCAGTTGGTCTCTCTATATTGCCCTGTGTTTCTCAGCCTCTTTGTACTTGCCTGTTTGCTGATCTCCACCTGCATTCCACGTGTGGCCACAAGCATGGACAAATTCAACAGTTTTGGCTTGTGTAAAGGCAGTAAATAGGCATTTGCAAGGCACTGTTGTCATATGCCCAGGCAGTACTCACGTTATATTTTGCAGCTGTGAACATTTTATGGCCAGGTAGTCCCATTATGGCAGTGCTAAGCAAACGCCTATGCCATGCCTATATAAAAGCCAAAACTATTGGCTTTGCTAATGCATGTTTTCTTCCCGGAAGCTGTCCTTCATTTCCTGCTGGTGTGAGAGGTTCAATAGCACGAACATCGCTGGCGGGCAATGAAGTTCTGTACAGCGAAGGGCAAGGGTGCAACAGTGCAGAGGAGACTTGTGAGGGGGGCATGAAGGCTGTCGTGGTGGGGTCCCAGATCTGTGGCTGAGGAGATATTCTTCAAAGTCTAGATGCTTGAATGACTTCCTGAGGTCCATGAGGGAGGGAGCCTTTAGAGACATGGCAATTGTTTTGAGCACTACAAGCAAGCAGATGAGTAGTACACGTTTTCAGTATTGAATAGCAAAAAACGCTAGGTATAGAGCTACTTGTTGAGATCAAGGGTTCCACAGCCATTCAGGTCAAAGGAGTTGTGTTGTGTGAGGTGTCCGGCAGTGTGGACCTTGTTTTATTTATTCATTGCTTGCTTGTTAGGCGCTTATACAGGAAATGCATTCTGTTTCAAAGCTCCCACAAGTGAAAGATGTTGTGGGACTGCTCACCCACAAGTCCACAGAGGCTGCGTCTCTGGTGTTATAGGGCCTGGATCACATCTGTGTGTGGGTGGCTGCCTTCCTGACGGTGTATTAAATGTAGGTGACAGCACCCTGGATCCCGCTCTCTAGGCAGATGTTCAGCCCACCCCAGCCCTCCCACAGATGAGGCTAGACACTCCAATACAGGGGTGGACTGGCCTATAGGGAACTCTGGAGATTTCCCGGTGGGCCTCTGTACCCTGGGCCTCTTTTGTGTGGTATTTCCAAATGTTCTCATAGGAAACACATTGGGCTTGCTGAAATTGTGTCATATGGGGCCACTTTGGACATTATTTCCAGGGCCTCTTTTGGTCCCCAGTCATTATTTCCAGGGCCTCTTAGTTCCCAGTCCACCCCTGCTCCAATATGCCTAACTCCAATATGGTGAACCAGGGGGGAGGGAGCAGTGACCAAGGCAAGCCACTGAGGGTTGTTTTAGGCCCTCTGAGAGTGCTCCCACTAGATTGGATCCAGGCCCACCAGTGGGTGTCCTTCCTCTGCACAGCATTCGGCGCCGTCCCCCGCCAAGGGACAGCTGTGTTTGAACTGTGTGTGTGTGTGTGGGTTGGTGTGTCTTGAAGCATGTGTTGTAGGACCATGTTTCATAGGAACATGTGCCGGAAGAGTGTTTGTGGAAGTGTGGGTGTCACAAGTGTTTGTGTTTTAAGAGTGTATGTCACAATAACCGGTGTAGTAGGAGCTTGCAACATAAGTATGGGTGTCATAATAGTGTTATAAAAGTGTGTGGCCTTAGAGCGGGTGTTCTAAGACTTTATGGTGAAAGGCGTATGAGTGTCTGCCATATTTGTCATATTTGTAGCTATGAGTGTTAGATATATAGCTCCTATAGCAATGAAAACTTACAATGAAGCCATGTTTGACTGTGTTAGTGCTGAATATGTAACGAGGCGTATCTGAGTTTTAGAGTTCGTGCATGAATGTAATTTACAACCCCTGAGAAAAATCTCAGTCCTGACTTTCATGAGAGTTTTCAGAGATATATTAGTGCACATATAGGAAATGTACCTGTACCAGATGTACATGCAGAGTTTGTATATGAAAGGTACTTTTTTTCCGCTCATATATTATACGCCTCCTGTATGTATGAAAGTTCACATTAAGCTGAGCTCTAACTTTGACGCAAGTTTTCAGCACATACAAGAGGCGTATATGAGATTTATAATTCGCATCTTTACGCAATTTACATCTTCTGAAAACTAGCCTCCAGTTCAGTCCTGCTTTGATGTGAGTTTTCATATGTGTAGTAGCATACTTCTGTGTAATGTACATCTCCTACACGTACATGTACAGTTCATATCATAGATGCACATTTATTCTTTGCATATGTAAAATATAGAACATCTTAAATCGTTAATATTTCATAGTTGGCCAGTTCAATTTTAAAAATATTTTTTGAGTGCACCAATTCCTGAAAAAATATGTGAAACCCCCACTGCTAAAAGCTCTTAAACATATGATCAAAGTAATATTTTCTTTAAAATATGAAGCCGACCATGAACAATTCTGAAATGTTCCATAGAGAGGTGGATTCTGCAAAACTTTACTGTGAATGTTATCAAAATTGTTCATCCAAACCTTTAAAAGGTATTCACAAAAGTGATTTTCTGAATCTCTATACACAGTTTGTCTTAACCTTTACTATCCTATGCAGTAGCACAATGGTATAATGTATGTTATGTTGTGTTTTCGATGAAATGGCTATGGCCAAACAGTCATATATATAATACATTGTGAAAGTGAAATCTCCAGGCATACACTTTCCTTTGAACCAAATAATAGAAATCGATGCTGAAGTCTGGCCTGCATTTTCTAGGGCTTTGTTAATTGGAGAGAAGATCAAAATCCTGAGACTTAAAAGTGGTGCTTTAATAACTGCAAGCCATGTGTGATTGCTACTGAGCGTCAACATTATCAAATAAACCTATTTAATTGACTATCCAACAGGATACATTGAAAGGGCAGTTTAAATTAAAATTGATTCAGTAAATCAATCTGTTTCTAATCAATTTCAAATTAGTTTCTGATTCGTAGTCTTTCTTTGTCAATAGATGAGTTTTTCTCAATGTATGTTTTCTTATTTGAGCATTGAAATAGAATTAACTAGGAAATTGCCATTATTTATCTGGGCCAGTTGGTGTCGTGTCTCCTGTTTGTTTGTTTGTTTTATTTGCTTGTATAGCGCACCAAGCCCGAGGGTATCTGGGCACTTTATATGCAGCAATGAACTGCAAAGTGTTGCAAAATTGGAATGTTGTGGTATGTTCATGCTCATAGCATGCTCATAGCCTTCTAATGCCTGCTTTTTAAACGTGGAACAAATAACGAAAAAGTTAATTACATTTTTTTGGGGGGGTGGCAATGGCCAGATATGCAGTTGGGGGGGCCGGGAATAGTTAAAAATGGGTGGGGTAGGGAGAGTTTGGGGCAGGACCCCCACCCCAAAAATAAACCATTCGATTAACTTTTTCGTTATTTTTTCCATGTTTAAAAGGCAGGCGTTAGAAAGCCTGACGATGAAAGAATATAGAATCGCTCACAGTACGGCCCTTCATGACACATCCAGCCAACCTCTTTGCTCACCTAATGACCACTACACATAACAAATATTATAGTCCTGAGGAATTTGCGAATCGGGCACTGATGTTCAACCCACCCACATTGCCAATTTGCATACTCAGTGACATACGACATTAGAAGTTTTAATAAATGTATGATCGAACTACTGCAATGTCTTGCATGTATGATTTAAAAATAATGATATTGATAAGTCATTGAATTTGAAGGGCAGTTAGCTATTGTTTTGCCCATTAATCAGACCTCAGATGTCATTCTGCAACCAACTAACCAACTCTCCATATCACCTATCACTTTCAAGTAAATACACAAATAATGCTTACACAGTCATAGCCGACCTATCAGTTTCCATGTTAACATTCAAGTCAAGTACCGGTGAAGTACCGCTTGGCTGCACACCCTGTCTCTCTCCACATGGAACTGAACTTCATTGCTATGCCTCACAATCACTTCTGGGCTAATTTACTTGCTTCAAAGTGTAAAAACATCTAAGCCCCGCCCCTTTTGGGAGTGACCTGTTAAAAACCAGACAGCGTGCGCACCGAGTCAAGTACTGGTGAAATACCGCTTTGCCGCGTTCGTCGCAGAGTCGCGGCCATGTGCAGTGCTTCCCCAGTCCTTGCCCGTGTTTTTCAGATCTAAACTGATCATTTTTAAGTGTTGAAATGCAGCGTGGTGTATATAATTTGAAAACTGGAATGCCCCTTCCAGCTTCCCCCCGCGGGACTGCCAGCAAACCAGAGACACTAACTTGCCTTCAAGAACACGAGAAGGTAATCAAGGTTGCTCCACCTCTTTGACTTGAAAGAGCCGAACCTTGTCAAATTTGTCCACAAAGTCTGCCAAACACATTGATATACGGTCATTTTATCAGGACTTGGATAACACAAGAACTCCAGTGGCAGGTATAAGAACTCCCTCTGTGCCGTTACCGATGCACATGTCAAAAGCCACTGTGATGAACAATGCTGTAAACTCGCTTTTTGTGGAACCTATTACCGCCAAGAAAATGTTGCAAACATCTAATGAAATTGCTTTGCAGACTATAAAAGTAGGGAAAGAAGTCCCTATTCCTCATAATCCAACAACCATTGTGAGTAATGTTTCATTGTCTGACAGCATGTTACTATGCAATGCTCTTACTGCTCCACCAACTGTTGCTGATAAGGAACAATTACAAGATGCTTTAACTGATCCAGCTGTAATAGATCTAGATTGAAATGAATCCTGTTTTTCTTCTCAGGGTTTGTCTGATAAATTATCGGGCTCTCACAATCTTGTCTTAGATAGTAGCCATCCTAATTCAACCCTAGCGGTTTCATATGTTGCCCTGACCCCACGGAAACCACGCTCTCCAGCAACTGGTTCTGAACCATCTAATGTTCTGGAGCCTGCCAATAAATTATTGGAAATTGCTTTAAATTCAAAGAATTTGGCCATACATTCAATGACCAAACTCTTTGAAACTCTTGACAATAAGTTGCCTTTGCAAGCAACTCAAATTGATCAAGTTTGAGATGGCAAAATACCATATCTGAAGCCATGACGCTCAGAGGTGATGCATTTTTCAGCTCTGCCCAGCCAAATAAAATCATGGTTACAATAACTACTCAAACAAAGTCTTTTAAACACCTAACAATTTCACCATCAAATATAAATCGTACTGTACCTGATCATATTACCTCCTCAGTACCATACATTCCTGATGTCATTCTTGATCAGAACTCAGTGATCACAGAGTCGATCCCCTCAAAACAATCTAACAACAAAGAAGCACCATCAGCTACATTGGTTGTGAAACAAATCTATACCATCTTTTCTGCTACTAACTCCAACATAGATTCACAAGAAGTTGGACTTATACAGTGAAAATTGCAAGGGGAAAAAACCCTAAAAACATTAAAAATCCAAAACACATATCTTTCTCGCAAACTAAACAATTCATTAGAGTATTGCATCAATCACAGACTACAGCCACTCAAGCCTCTAAAGCCATAGTAAAAAACTATCTACAGCAAGCTCAAAATAGGAAACACATTTTAGGCACCTCTGACAAATTGAGCATTCCAGCCTTTGGTCCGCTGGACGATTTGGTAGAAGCTACCACAGCCGCCACTATTGCTGGCGATGGTCTTCAATCATCATTCGGTCTGTAAGTCAGCCTATTTGCCTGCAGATTGTTTCAAGAAACATCCCCCAACCAGCGACTGTTGACTATCGCCAAGACATCATATGAGCAGTAGATGACTATATGACTGCACAACTAGCACAGAAATATCCTTCTATTTGTTCTACTAGCTCAACAACACTCCTTAAAGTCAACACTGGCTCTGAAAGTAAACAGAATAATACTTTCATAAAGTCCAGTGCAAATACTAATAGATTATATAATATAACTCCAAACACAATAGATAATACAACAGACCCAGAATGTATAACATTGGGTATTTCCTCTGATGCAAACCAGTTAAGCACAAATAGTCCTAATCCTTATACTTAAATAGGTCCTGAGATCAAGTGGCTAATTGAAACAGCTATCACAAAAGCCACAGAGAAAAGACTACCTTCTTCTGAAAATTCAAATAAATTGCAATCTGTTGTTTCTAAGACAAAAATGCAACCAAAATCAATGGTTAATTTTCCTGCTTTACATTCTTTAACTATATCCTGTCGTCCTTTCCCTGCCATTCAATATGATTTGAATCGCAAATCAGTAATGACGATATTCACTGAAATCCCAGCATTGGAGGATATTAGCTCTTTAGATATTGAACAGGTTGAATTTGTCGATGAAAAAAAAGAACCTCTGTGATTTTGTGGATCAACTCACAGGTGATTCTAAACACCATCTGGCTGGCCAAAATAACATTATATGAATTGGGTTTTACTATATCTGTAGACCCACTGCAAGCACCTACTGTGCCAGATAAGTCATTAAACACCATGCCTAAATCCTCAAATGTATTGACTAATGCACAGACTGCAACTAATGTACAGTGTGCTTGCAGTCTTAACTACAGTCAGCACTAACTAGACCCATTAACGGCCAAACAACCACTCTCTCTAGTTAGCTGGAACTCAAGAGGATTTAAGCAACGCCTGAACAATAAGATGGCAAAACTAGAAACGTTTGATATAGTCATGTTGCAGGAAACCTGGCTTACTTCCATCCCCACTTGGGATAATCATGATAAATACCTAGTACCAGCTAACAAGGCAGAACGTGGTAGACCAGTGTCAGGGCTATTAATCGCTGGCAAGCAGAACTCTTTACTTAGATCTGAAAACTGGACTTCTCCCAATTCATGCAAGCAAATGATAAAGATTAATCTAAGTAACGTATCATACACCTTGACAAATCCTTCCTGGAATCCTGATGTAATTTCCGATGACTGCTTTATAAAGGACTTATATCGTTTGTTGGATGTTGTTTCACTTGACGCAAACGTCCACCACATGATACTGGCTGGAGATTTAAATCTTCATTGTCTGTAACATAACCAATCTCATTATCAAGGTCGTTTAGCATGATGGTTCCATCTTGTTAAATAACGGAATCTACATATATCGTATACAGCTGATGTTCCACCTAAACCAACATGGAACAGAGGGAATAATACAGCTATTATTGACTATATGTTGATTCTATGCTTATGTCACAGGCTACTAACTTTCACATCTTATTTACAGATATGAGCCATCATAATATGCTTATAATGCAGTGGTGAATTGAAAAACCATTTTTAGACTCAAATAAAGATCAATCACAGGGTCTCATGACAGTTAATACCAGACGTAATAGATTACGTTGGTCAGAAACATCATTGAGGAAGTTTAATGAACATTATGCATCCGAAATACACAAAGCCAATGGTGAGTGGAGAAAGCCAGTGATTGTATATCACAGACCAATGCAGCTATTCCAAACAGATTCTACTGGACATTTCCAGAAACAAATGCCAAAACTACATGTTTTTAGTCATGAAATGAAAGCAAAGAAAGCTCAGGTTTGCATGGAAAAACGTGAGGCTATAAAACTTCCCTCAGAACAAAGAGGTGTAATCTTGACACAGATAAAGACCAAATATAAAAATTGGTTAAGGAGCCGGAAATCAACCATTTATTAAAATGATGGAGCTGATATGCTGGATAAACTACTTAATAAAAATACATCGCAAATATGGTCGATAATAAACCAAACAATAGCAGGTCATCAAGTAGCTATACAATCCAATGCTGTTAAAGAACAGGAATGGATTGAATACTACTCTAAGATATATTCTTTACCAGAAAGCTCAGAACCTCTCCTTAACACTAATGACATCAATAAATGTTATCTCGTGTTTGATAAAGATGATATACTGTACTATGTTAGCAAAGCAAGTAGATCGAGAGCCCCAGGACCCGATGGGTTATCCAACTTAATACTCTAACAACATCCCGAGATCTGGGCTGATATTTTACTGAATATGTTCAATAATATAAATTGTACTCAAACCATTCTTCAATCCTGGAAACAATCCATTACTTTACCAGTCTATAAAAAGGGGGATCGCTGTAAGCCATCAAGTTACAGACCCATCACACTTCTGGACGCTCCCGGGAAAATATTTAGTCGCATCATTCTGAGAGAGCTCCACAATTGGTCTCTAAAGATGAACAAGAGGGACCGATTCCAATCAGGATTTGTATCAGGCCTAGGTACGGTGCCAAATATTATTAAATTGATCATGTTAAAATCACAAAGTGCCATCCGGAAACAGCCACTTTATATAGCCTTTATTGATTTCCGGATGGCCTTTGATTCTATTGATTGACAACTATTATATGCAAAACGATTTTGCTATGGATGCCCTACATCCTTCATCTCATTAATGAAACGTCTGCATACAAACACTTCTATGCAATTACGTCTGACAATGGAGGGCCTTCTCTGCTTCATTTAACACCAAGCGAGGCTTAAAGCAGGGCTGTATATTGGCCTCTATTTTGTTCAATTTATTCATTTTGGACCTGGGAGAATCTTTCTTGGCAACTTTATCTGATACACCTAAACTAGCCGCTCAACATATAGCCTGGTTATTATACGCTGACGATCTGGTTCTCTTATCACAAACACCCGGGATTACAGAATCTATTAAATAGCCTAGCTGTGTATGTTCAAATAAACAACTTAATTGTCAACTTAGAGAAAACACAGGTCCTAGTTGCCAAAAGAAAACTAAAACTCAATCCATCAAATATAGATTGAATTTTCAAAACATTGAATTATCAGTACTAACACAATATAAATATCTAGATATGATCATACATAATTCTATGTCTGATGTTATATATATACAAAACTTGAACTGTAAGCAGGCAACATTGATCTCACAAGCTAAGATTTTGGTATATAAATACGGCAAATTCTCATACAGTCATATTATGATGTTTTATCGGCAAAAAGTTGTCCCAATATTGATATACAGGGTTTAGACAACACTTCACAATACACAGGAAAATTGGGATGAGCTTTAAGCACGATTTTGGAAGTGTGTGATGAAACTGCCAAACTGCATCCCACTACCCATGTTGTGACATGAATTAGGATTGTTGTCTTTATCGGTTCATGTACTGTGGAAAATTTGTAGTTAAATAACATCTTAAGCGTGGTAGCACATCATTTGATAACATCTAAACAATTATTCCCACAGAAATGGCGTAACTGTGCTTTAAATGCCTTGGCAGATGCAAACATGTCCTTAAATCTTTTATTGATGAACCCCAATCGAGCGAAAGCAAAATTGTACCGGCATGACGTTTTATGGAATCGCGAAAAATGTACCACTTATAAGGATTTTGACACACTGCTATTTCGTTTCAAGAAAATGAGACAAATGTCAGACTATTTGGTAAAATGCCCTTCACCAAAATTAGCCATCAGTATCTACGTTTTAGACTAAATTTGTGGCATAAAATGGATATATTGGCTAGGAGAGGCTTGACACCAAAGGAGTTAAACTTTTGTTGCTTTTGTACTAACAACTCTCAGAAGAAAACCTTACAACATAGTTGACCAGCATTAGTCTCACAGTGACAATTGTATTTTACTAAACTGTTTAATTTGTATAGACCTGTAGACCCTGATGAAATATGGCAAAACATATTTTCCAGCACAAGACTTTCTGTTAGAAAAGCAGTAGTACATTATCTTGAATCCCTGATACTGCATGTTAACATTGATACAAGGAAAACAGACTAGAGAGGAAATATTAATCTATAAACAACAAAATAAGTGATTTAATGAATTATGGTTGTTTTACACTAATGAAGGAAACCCTGCAAAAGTCAAATTACGAACATCTTTGCTTCTAATTGGATTTGTAGAAATTTAAATCTGAAATAGTCTAGAAAACATTTTATGTAAAATTAAGGTATTTACCTTTCAGAAAATGTTAAGGTACTAGTGTAATGCATTTATGTGATTATTTATTTAATCATTGAATCAAGCAACAATGTACATTTGTTTTTTAAATGTAACTTTGTAAATGTAATTTTGTAAAATGTTCTTGTGTATATGAAAGGTTGATTTCATCAACAAACCAAATGAAAAATAAATTAAAAAAAAACTTTAATCAAGGAACAACTAGCCTCTTCTCTTTAACTCTATCACACACATCCGCTTCACTAGCTAACCCAGACCCACATCGCATCAACCTATCAGATCATGGCCTCTCCCTTTTGAATGGCATTCCCAAGTGTCACTGCCTAACCCATAGAATCAGAACAGCAATGAGGAGTTGGGTACCTCTGACCTGCACTCATCAACCACAGGTTTTGCATCTGCCGCTCCCATTATCCCACTAACACCCCTCATTTTCTCTTACAAAGCCATGCACAACAAAGTCAAGGGCAGAAGGACACTATATAAGGCCACTTTACGCAACATAACAGTGGTCTGGGTACGGGTTATGGAAAGACCGCTGACTAGGATTTATGGCCCGTTCATCTCGCAGTGTTAGGCTTGTCCTAAGTATGCCCAATGATCCAGGCTGTGTTAATCCAAGGCATAGAGTTACATTAGGGGCCTCACTCCAGCTGCCTGTGATACCCCGTTCATTCATTGGCAGTAATGACTTTGGGGTAATGTAATACAAAGTAATTACTTCGAAATTTGGGGGGTGGGGGGCTCTCTGCTCATGGCAGTTAGTCCTTGCCTGCTCGGTAAAGCTGCCTCTTAAAGATCAGGTCTGTACCGAGCGGCTGGCAAACAGTTTGGCAGTTTTACCGAGCAGGCAAGGACTAACTGCCACGAGCAGAGAGGCCACCCCATGCCTGGAGTGGGTGTTATGTGTGCCATGGATGGGGCGATGTAACATGTTTTAAGCCAGATACTAGATGAATGGATGTCCTCTAATAAATGCAGCATCCTAGGTCCTGAAGAAAGTGGCTTAAACCGAATATGCCACTGAAACCGGTTGGCCAACATTGTTCAAGGGTTTCCCAACAATTATGGGGCACCCTTCCTTTCTTAAAATAATTTTTAGGAGAGAATTTTTATCAAAAATCAAAAATCGATAAAAAAACATTTCCTGCAATTTGGATATATGTGCACCAATGGAGTACACATGTTTTAGAAACTAAGAGAATTTGAGTGGAAACTGTTCACAAAGCAGGACAAATAAACAAATAGTCCTTGCTTTTTTGCTTTGAACACGGCATTTGGGGATACACTGAGAAACCCCTTGGTGTTCCACGGGTCAGCGTTTTTCTGGTTTTAAATGTATGTTGGAGCAATAGGGTCAGCCTCTCACTGTCCCCTCACCCTTGATAGGTGGCCCATCACCGGCACCCAGGTGTAGATCCCACAGAGGGTACAGTTGAGTATGGTTGCAGGGATATTTAGAGAAAATTAAAGAAGTACCGGATAACATTATTTGCAATTGACGTAACCTGTACAATTGGTGTGTGAAAGCATGTTTTGGGATAATGTACATGATATGTAACCCATTTCAAGTCCCGGTTGTGTTTAATATTCCACTTAGAGAGTTGACATTTGATATCTGGTCAGTAGTGCCCACTGTTACTAGGCTTTCCTTTGGAGATTGTTAGGGTGCAGGCATTGGGGTAGGGGAAGCTAGTGGTGGAATGGACTTACTGCAGAACCAGTTATGGTGTTTGAGTTCATTTAAGTCACTTATAATGCTCAGACTATTTGCTTCGATGCTAATGGTGATAGGCGGAAACAGGATGCGCGTGGGACTTAAAGCGCCCATTACGTTTAGGAAACCCTGTTGCATAAGGGAGTGAAAGGCAGACATGTCACATTTCAGGGCTTGCTATTGGATGTGCCTGTGTGTGATGCATAGGAAGGGTTGGCTATCATCAGCATCGAATCGTGTAAAGTGGTAGGTCATGAAGGTCAATGATCTTCAGCAATTGGGGGTGATGGACACCAAAAAGTACCGGTGACAGAGGACCTCCCTGTGGGAATCCACACAAGACTTGTTGGAGGGAGGAGATGTAGGGACCAGTCTACGTTATTGCTAACATCCAGAGAGGAAGAACGACAACCTAGGGATGGAGGAATCCATGAGTCGTACCTCAGGGTATATCACGCTGGAGTTTTGCATGTATTACATGTAACCGTAGGAATCAGAACTGACTGAACTAACCTTGTATCTACTCTGCACTATATTTAAGCTAAATACCCTTACTGTAAGGACCCTGGTGCCTCCGGGTTTGGTGCGCTTTACAAATGAAAAATAAATAAATACGTGAAAGAGCAATATTTCATGTTCTACAGTTATCACACGGACTCCATAGATTTCAATTATCAAACATTATATGCCCATTTGGGACATAGTTCACATGCTTACCATTCCAAACATGCCCTCTGTCCATGTTCTGCTGGAATTTCAGTGATGTGTAACAACGCATCCTCGGAAGGGCAAGGCCGTACCATTTGAAGTTGTGTGTTATGTCAATGGCAATTGACGTAACATAACATACATTGTACAGAGTTCTTAAAGTGTCACACCCTATGTTGGATTTTTCTGCAAATAAGATCATGCTACTGAGATTTTCTACGAACCAAAAGTTCATACCCTCTATTACCCTTAGCACTTCCTTTAGGATAATAAGAGGAGTCCACTCCCCTCATTGACCAATTCCCCAATCTTGTCTGCCTACAGTATCCAATTGCATACCTTCGAGAAAGAGAGAGAGACAGAGATAGAGGCAGACTTTGACCATGGCATAGTGAGAAATTGAGTCCAGTGGAAATAATGCAGGGAAGAACCACATTGTTTTGCCTTTTTCTGGCTTTTCGTGGTTTGCTATCACTTTAAAATTATTTATTTGTTATGGCTGTTGTGCCTTTTCCTGCCATGTTATGCCGTGCTATGGCTGGCCTTTTATTTGGTTTATGGGCCTCACTTACCTGCATTCCAATTGACTGTCTACCTTCTACTATACGGATTCTAGGAGTGCCACTAAGATTCTTCTCTTAGGTTTCCCACTGATTGTTCTCCCATGTGCTCCAAGGAGGTTCTGATCTTTCCACTGATTGTTCTCCCATGTGCTCCAAATAGGTTCTGCTCTTTCCACTGATTGTTCTCCCATGTGCTCCAAAGAGGTTCTGCTCTTTCCACTGATTGTTCTCCCATGTGCTCCCAAGAGGTTCTGCTCTTTCCACTGATTGTTCTCCCATGTGCTCCAAAGAGGTTCTACACCTAGCTGTCCTGCTATCATTCTCTGGGCTATGTGCCAACGCATTCGCTGGAATTTTGCTCTACTCTACTCGGATTATTCTCCTAGATGTCTCCCTGCAATTCTGCTCCTAGGTGGCGCTGTTGGGGTTTTACCCTGGATCGATTTCCGACCACTGTTTACTTGGTACCCACTGCAGCCTGCTCCCATGCGCTCTCCTCCCCGTTCTCCAATGTGATTGGTGAAACAGGCAATGCAGGCTTCCTGCCTCTGAAAACACCAGCCAATCACGGGGGTCTCATATTCGCAGTGCACCACTACCAGGATGTGGAGGGCTGGTTACCTTGCAACCAGAAACTGCAACTTGGAAGATGAGCTCATCTAAACTAGAAAAACACCTGAAAAGAGGATCTGAACTTTTCAAACTCCCTGATGCTGTGATACTGGAAATCATCCAGCCCGAAACTACATCTCCCAAGATGCACTGGGTCTTTCTGTTATGTTATGATATTAGGGATTTATATAGCGCTCTATATATCATTGGTATGACTTCAAAGCTGCGGAAAACCTGCAGCTGTAAACCTCATTTTCACCCTTCTCAACACTTTTATGGCAGATAATGTTGAGCCAGAAACTACATCTTCCAAGGTGCACTCTGCAGATCTATTGGAAAGCGTGGAACCAAAATATGCATTTTACAGCCTTCTTGATGCAAGGGGAAATGGACTAATGAGAATCTAGACAAACATGTCTTTACTCCATCCCTGTGTCCAATACAATCAAAAAACAGTTTCACGTGTGCATTTCAGTGGATATTGCCATGCCTACCAAACACTTGGAACCCATCCTAGATCTGGTAGATTACAGGGCCACAGTGCATTGTAGAGATACACTGAGGGCGATTACATGTGGTAATACCACCTATTACCCCAGTGCTTCAAAGCAGGAGAAATCCTTTATAAAAAGCTTTAGATAGATACTATGTTTGCATGAGAAGGCAACATCCCTTGATGACCCAAAACTTGATATTTACATTGACATGTGTACTTACACCGGCCCCAATGTCCCAATGAAAGTCATAACAACTCGACAGACACTGGAGGGCCCCCGTAAGCCGCCCGTTTCACAGCACATATAATTGTCTAAACAAAAATGTTTTAAGTTTCTTTTTGAGCAAGTCAAGTGATTTCGTTTCTCTCAGGTCAAGAGGAATGGTGTTCCAATCTCTTGGTGCAGCGGCAAAAAAGGCACTTTTACTGACCCTGGTGAGCTTAGATCTTGGCACCACCAGCAGGTTGGGGTCTTTGGATCTGAGGGCTCGCGACACAGGTTTCCTTTTTATTGTTTCTGTAGGGTACTGTGGACTAGACATTTGTGAGTTATTAGCAGCAGGCGACACTCTATGATGACGTCAATGGGAAGCCAATGTAGTTTTTTTCTTGCCTCTGATCTGTGATCTCTTTTTTTAGTACTACCTTTGTCCTCACAACACTGTTTTGAATTGTTTGTAGTCTGGCACAATCACCTTTACTTAGCCCGACTAAAAGACTACTATCAGTAGGCGATTTTGGTGCTGACAACGGCCCTAGCCAATGTCGCACAGCTTTTTTTTCCGTCAGGTAAGGACGCATCTGGAATAAAAGCCTTACATAGTATGCTGCTGTTGACACCAGGCTGTTGACTTGGGCTTGCATATTTGGGCTTTGATCCAGATAGACCGCCAGTGTTTTAAATTTCAGTTTCATGGTACTTTTACAGCCTGCCACCTGAAAGTGTGAATAGTCCAGGCCCAGCTTCTGTACTCTGATACCTGTACCTACCACCATCAATTCTGTTTTTCCATTGTTTAAGGCTAATCTGCTATTTAGCACCAAGGCGTGGACCAGGCCATATACTTCATTGATCGCACATGTATCCCCTTTGTGTTTTCCTGATAGGGGGATGACGCACTGCGTGTCATCTGCATAATTAGCAAAGCGTATTCCCCTATCCTGGAGCAACTGGAACAGAGGAACGGTAAATCTATTATATAAGGACGGTGAGCGGCAAGCCCCCTGAGGGACTCCATATTGAAGGTCGACTGGGCTGGCTTCTGCAATATTACTACAGACCAAAATTACTCTTTTTTTCCAAGAAAGATCTCACCCAAGTTGGCGCACTGTCTGTAATGTTTGCCACTTCCTTAAGTCTCGTGATCAGTAGTGCATAGTCTATCAAATCAAAAGCGGCAGACAAGTCTAGCAGCACGAGGAGTCCTATTTGTCCGCTGTCTATAGTTTGCAGCATACTGGATTTGAGATCCAATAAGGCGGTTTCCGTACCAGATCCTGGTCCAATAACTCGTTTGGCATTTGTTAAGGATATTGTACATAGTCAGGTGTTCAAGGATCTGTTTGTATGCAGCCCTGTGAAGTATCCTAAGAAGAAATGGGGTATTGGTGATTGGTTTGTAGTTGGTTGGTATGAGGGCATCAATGCCAGGATCATCGATATTTTGTGTATAGCCTTGATGAAATGGATCTGATATTTTAGTACTCTAGTCATGTGTTTATGTGGACCAACGTACCTTTTTTTCTGTATATATCTTTCTTTACATTTTAAGTGTCTTCTTTTTGTACATTGTGAAAGGCTTAATTAAACTGAAACACAATTAAAAAAGGAGGAAAACAA
This sequence comes from Ambystoma mexicanum, assembly GCF_040938575.1. Lineage (NCBI taxonomy): Eukaryota > Metazoa > Chordata > Amphibia > Caudata > Ambystomatidae > Ambystoma > Ambystoma mexicanum. The sequence goes on along the minus strand of NC_090939.1, from coordinate 866,492,567 downwards.
GTGATAGCAAACATCCTAGGAGATAAAACTCATTACGAACACTACCAAGGCGTTGGTTGATGTTCAGGAGCACCAGCGTCCTTCACACAGTACTTACCTCAGAAAAGCCTTTCTGTAAAAAAGAAAAGTGTGACCATGAACAAGAACCATTGCACTGTGCACTGATTATCACTGCCAACTCCTAAAAGCGAACTCATTATGTTATGGCGGTGTAATGACACTGCCCTGGTGGATCATTTAAATCTATAACAGAGATACATTGGGTGGGCATTCCTCGTTTATGGCACACGTTTCAAGATGCCAAGAGCCTGCCCCATGGGTTTGTCACAACCCTTTCTCATTCCAAAGGGACCCTGTACCCCATATCAGTGATGTATTATTAGATCTACTTGTCAACCAAAGCCATGCACTCTTGTGGATTGCTGCTGATTTTACACTGATTGACCCTAATGTGTTAAATGTAAAGTCAACTCAGTAGCCAATGTATTGACCACTACTTTGTCCTTACATTTTTCAAGCTTCATGGCATCCATAGAATATGGCCTGAAAGAGGAGACCCCAATTAGTGTCTGAGTCATGGAGCGCATATGCAAGCAGTTAGGGATACACTGGAGTATATTTTGGCACATTCTCTAAAAAGGGCAGGCCAAAGCGAGCGGGTCAAGTGAACAATCAGCAGGTTTCTTCACTGTTAGGCAACTAGAAAAGCAACTTGCTTGAGTTCATAACATTCTCTACTGAGGCGATAAGCCCCGAGGTTGTGAGCCGAACCTCTCGGTAACGGTCCACTGCCCAAAACAAAGGCCTGAGTGAAGCGAAGGACCCTTAACGCGCGCGAGCAACAGTGCCATTACCGAGAGGGTCAGCCCACCGCTGATCGCCTTTAGCACCCGTGAATAACTACAGCCGAACCATCAGCGTTGCCTCTTAAGAGGAAATAAAACAAAGAAAATATAATTGTACTCAAGGGGTGACAGCATAGCTGCCAACGTTGAAAGTATCTGACAAAAACTCAAGGCAATGACGTGACAGTGATACTGTTGCATCGAAGAACACAGATCAACACAATGTAAAGGATCACATTTTCTCTGTCGCCAGGAGGAACCGCCATCGGGGAAACTCAACGCTTGGAGGAGACATGAACTGGTGAGCACCATGGCCAAATGGAGATGCTCACTAGTACTGTAACTGCAGAGCAGTAATTTCGCCACGATTATCTTGCAGTGTGAATGGTGTCTTTAACTCAACAAGGCTAGGATTATGTCAAACATGGTCACTGGGTAACTTGGTACTTAAAGAGCTCCTAACTCAGCACCAATCCATGATGTTGGTATTGGGCACACCCCCTTGAAAAATACCATTCCTATCGAGCCAAGAAACAGGGTGAATGTCAAACAGCCTCATCACGAGTTGGGCGGTGTTCCAACTCGGATACTGCCCAACTGTATTTGCGTTACCACCCACATGTCCTGCGGTATTGCCGCCGAATCACGGTTTGGGCTGTAAACGTACGCATTGGGAATTTTCAGCACAATTACTGTCGGCTTAGAGCTGGGGCTAAATGCTGCCATTCTCATGTTTGAGCGGACCCTTAAATGCAGCGGTAATAGCGTTACCGCCGCATTTAAGAGCTACTGCCCAACTCGTGATGACACCCAAAGTGGCGGCATGCAGGTATTTACAAGCACCCTTCTTACGATATACTCTCTGCATCGGCTTCCCTTCAGTCATGTATAATGAAATCCCAGAAAGAGCAAATACATATTAATAAAACAGGCAGCCTGTATCCCTGACAAAGGACCGTAATGAGTTGTTAGCCTCTTAAAGAATGCATTATGCAGGCATCAGTACAGACATTATGATAGCCCAGAGCACAACGCACGTCAAACCCATTCATATTAGATGACATTTTAGTTTTAATTAGAATAATGGATTCTGTATTTAGCTTTTGCACTTAAGCATTGTATACAGAAATGACCCAGTACTCTTCAAGAAATAGGACAGGACCTCCCTTCTTCATCCGTCATTTCGCTGCGCCCGGCCTCACGGCCTCGCGGTGCGGTAGGCGTCCTCCACGCAGTATTGCCTCCCTACCACAGCTATTACTGTGGGAGCTCTTTTGTTAGCAACTGCCATAATATTTCAAATGTTATGTGAAGGCAAAATAAAAACTCCCCACAAGTGCCTCGTCTCTGTGAGTATGTGAATCCACCTGTCCCCATAAGTCCTGCTACTATTTCGCATGTTTCCGGGTGGATTTTGACCCAAGTAAGGGGACCTCTTCTCACCTCTCTGTTTTCAGAAAGGGGTGAATGCTGCCTCATAGTAGATGTGTTCATTTCAGCCACTGGTTATTGACAGCCTTTTTTGGTGGTGGAAGCCTTATCCTTTACTATGTTTATTTGTATTAATTTCCTCAACGGTTTGATAAAAGTATTAATTGTCTTTGTGTTTAGTACTCATGTATGCTTGTGTGGTGGTGCTGAGAAGATTTGTTGGGCTAGGGTCTGCCAACACGTAAGCAAAGCACCATTCTTTCCTCTTAGATCTATGCCGGGTTTTCAGAATACCCTACACTGATTCTAAATTCGTGCACATTTTTCCTCATAAATATTAATGAGGGATATCCTGAAAACCTGCCAGGATTTTCGCACTCGAGGCCCAGAGTTGGACAAGCTTGGACTGGACTAAAAAGTGTGGAGTGATGATGTTTCTCTGCGTCACTCATAGGCGGATATGAAGTCCCCTCCTTCTCCCCTTCCTAGCAAGGCGATACGGGCGCAGGGACCCAGGATACTTGTCTGAAGATCTCCCAAGCCACATTTCCAATTGCCTTACAAGGTTGCTCAGTACTGAGAGGGAAAACTGAGTCTACTCCATCGTGAATAGTATGTGTCCATTCTCTGCAGTGGCCCCTGCCCTGATAGACATGCTGTGTCACAGGGATTTCCAAGGTAGCAGGCTGTTTCCTTTTATCAGGTAACAATGTTACGCACATTTCTATGGTAGCTGAGCCTAAGTGCTGTTCAGACATCTCTGGAAAAGGTTGCTTTCAGCAACCGTCTAGGCAACTCTTGGACAATGGAACTTATCCACAAGATGAAACTATGGAGTTTTCTTGTTGCCAGGGTAGCTCACTTTTTTGAACCTGTGTTACCTTGTCTTAGTGCTTTTGCAGTTTTAAGGACAAAGGAATCCTGTACAATAAATCTTGAAGAATAGTTTTAGGAGAAACATGGCTTAATTTGGTGACGTTGTCAGCAGCATAACATTTCTCTACCTCACGTGTCTAATCAGGTCAATTCTTCACAATACCCCCTTAAGGTGATTTTTTTAAAGAGACCCTGCCAACATGATCCATTCCAATCTGTAAGCACTTACGCATCCCTGGTTTTTCTGTTGCATTCTAGGACTTGTAGTCCGAGTTGTAAAATGGGGAAGCAGAACTACAAGTCCCAGAATGCAAAGAATCCTACCAGGGCTAGACAATCACCTACAGACTGGAGCAGGTCATGTTGGCAACTATGCGGCGTTTGTACAAAAAAAACAAAGGGGCTTCCCATCTATATTTTACAGGTGAGCCCAAGTCAGTGTTTGGCTTCAGTGCAGCACAAGCGTGACTATTCCAGGAATCTGACACTCGGGCTTTGTTTTGCGATCTGCGCCAGAGGGTAAGTCCCTTCCGGAGCCTTCCAGTGTGAGGACACCATCACAGCCAGCTAGCCAAGCTACTCTGTGTATCAGATAAACTGGTTTCTGTCAACATGTACACTCTTAGAATGCCATCACTTAATGCCTAGAATATTTCACTGCTTCTGTCGTGGCTACATGCCGACAGCATCTTTGAGGCATCTTGTCGCACTTTGTCTGTTGTTTAGTGGTGCTATCCAGTTTCTGGCAGATGCCAACCTACACAAAACTGCAGGGTGCGACAGACTCACAAACCCCAACGGTTCCATGTGATAATGTCGCCTGGAAAAAGTCGCCAGGTAGGCGACTTTTTCTCCTGACCCCTAAAATACTTTCTCCAAATATTCTGGGAAGGGTATAATTGTATATTATAAACTCCAATCTTGGAATATTTGAGGAAAGTGTTTGAATTTACTGAGGGTGCATTTTTTGGTAAATGTCGCCCCCTGGCGGCGATTTCCCTGGTGGCTTTATCACTGCACAGGACTCCAATGTAGTCAGATATCCCTTTGTTTTCAGAAAAATACCTTTTAGAGGCCAATCGAGGTGACCTTTCCATCATCACACCAAAGCAAATAGTTTAATTGTGGAGTCCACATAATTGCCACTTCTGGATAGGGACCAATAAGATCAGGGAGAAATCGAACCCCAGAAAGAATAGTATCCAGGCACCCCATTACCACCTACATAACAGCAGGGTAGCCGGGGCCTGCACAAGGTCCAGTTTCTATTGTGATTTAGGGGTGGCGCAGACCCAATGAAAGAGTGGCGGGAGCATTTGTTGACCTGTCAGAAAAAAGAAATACAAAATAAAAATATTCAGAAAAATTGACATTTTCCTTAAAAACACATTTTCTTTTTTATTAAATCGAGCACATTCATTTGAAATTTCATATGGCATGATTGCCTTTTCTCGCACAGGGAAACCTAGTCTGAAAGCAGAAGTTCTTGTCAATCTCAAGAGGAGGCCATTAGCGTTGATGTCCAAATGGTGTCCTATCGTGAAGGCCCCCAGACCGACTGCATATTGCCTTGTTGTCATTATGTGTACAGAAGAAAATCTACTGAAAACCACTTCAGAGAGTAAATGTCGCATCACGCAATCAGACCAGTTTTCCCCCGATGAAAATAATGTGGCATATTTGGGGTCACATCAGTCGCGCAATACTGGAGATCTAACATTCACACATGTGTGGTAAACAAACACACACGATGCATTGATCCTCAATTTGTATCCTATTATGTTACCTCCAACCACAACTGAAAGGAGCAGCTTTCAAATGAAAGTCCCACGAGGGTACCCTTCTTGGAAAAGTTGCTCAACTATTTCTTGCTAGTTTTGGTGATGTTGAGGAATAAGAAAGTGAGGAACTCCTGCGAGAGCAAAAGTAGCAAAGGAAAGGGTGAGCTAAAGGGTTGGGGAGGGGATGGAGTACAAGAAAGGAAAAAAAGGGAGAAAAACGGTGGATGGTGATAGAACGCAGAACCCTTCCAGAAGGGAAGATGAGGAACACCCTTCACAGTGATGATTATTGGGTTTAAAGCTATCATGTGAATACTCCGGGGGATTTCACTTAGAGGGAGTCGTCATCTGGACCAGTGTAAAATGATAACCTGGTGGTGATTGTGTAGTGTGACTTCTAGATGTCTAAAATCCGGTAAAAGGGAAAAATTAAAGATGAAAGGAAATGTAGAGGGGAAATGACGAAAGAGGGAATGTGAGGGAGCTTTGGGCGTTCCTTCGTCTAACACTTAATTCGGCCCACGGGGGTAAACATTGAGGTATCCTGTGTGCTGGAGATTAAATGCTATACCCGAAAGCTGAAGGGGAGTATCCCTTAAGCAATGTATGTGTGGGAGGAAGATCAAGAGGGTATGATTATTTTTTTTAATTATTTCCCTGTTTTCTGTATGTTGCTTTTTAGTGCGATATGTTGAGCTGAATTGGTCAAATTGAAAATTTGCAATAAAAATACATTGGAAAACAATGGGCCTAATATGAGGCTGGCGGCCGCGGAATGAACGGTGCCGGTAAGGTACCGGCACCGTTCATTCCGGGCCGCCACATTACGAGTTTGCTCACGGGTGGTGGTATGCACGTCTGGGCCAGACCAGACGTGCATACCGCCATCCGCGAGCAGACCAGGATGTTAACAACGGACCCGTCATTAACGGGTCCGTTGTTGCCATCCTCCCCATTCCCATTGAGCCCTATGGGGGCTCGAATGGGAATGGGGATGTACCGGGTCCGGGTCCCGAGAAAAGGGAATTACCGGGCCCGCAAAAGTCGGAATGGTACGGTAATTCCCTTTTTTTGGGACCCGGACACGAGTTTGGAGGCAGTCATACTGCTAAGAACAGCATGGCTTCCTCCAAACTCGTAATGAGGCCCAATGTATTATTAACAGATCCCCCTTACCCCCAAAGTGAGCACGCCCACTCCTACCCCTCCCAGGACCTCAACCACCACCATCCCTCCCCAGAAAGGCCCAGCATCTCCAGATCTCCCACCTACCCTCACCTCACCCGCCCTAATCAAAAAAACACCCACAGCTTGCTCTTTAACACTCAAGGACCACCAATAAAGAGCAGCTAGCCCTCCTGCTTTTTTCTGCCACCCCCTTCACTGATTCAGTGCCCCTGTGCATCAATCCCAAACTTTAACACACCTTGCTCATTTGACTCCTCACTTCTGTGTACCCTCCTCATTCCCGTCCCCACCCTTTCATCTGGCACCATTATCCAGCCACAGCTGCCACCAACCGTCCTGGCCTGATCCAGAGTAACTTCATTTCCATCCTCATCCTGCCCCGCTCCAGTACAATCGATGCCCCACTCCTGCGGCCCTAACCCGTGGCCCTCCCAACTTCTGACGAGCCGGGCGCCTACAATGGCCCACTTCACCGGCCACCCACCAGGGCCATGTCTCGCCGGCCAAACTTCAGTAATGAGGAGCTTCATTTACGGCTGGAGGGAGTCGTCAAGATGCACCACGCATCACAGGTCCTAAGCATCACAAGTTGTGGGCCTACCAGCGCAATAGGATCTCAGAGCGCACCTGCGCTGTGGTGAATGTCATCACGCACACACTGCACACTCTGGCTCAGGTCCATATGCAATGCCAGGAGCTGCGGAGGAACATCCGCAAGCATAATAGTGACCATTGGAGGGCATGCGTGACCACACCTGAAATTGTGGTACTGGGAAGGTCAGTGACAGCGATTGACCTCAGATGCCTGGAAGGGAATCAGAGGTGCCAATACAGGAGCCGATGGTAAGCACACAGCAATACTTAATGTGTAAATACGTAGACCCATATAATGTGGATGTCAGTGGGAAATGGAAGAATGAGGACAGAATCCCGGTAATGGCTCTGTACCATGCTGTTGCCCCATTGCAACAGTGGCATGCTGTGCTGATCTACTTCCTGGTCTCTCATTCCCCCCATTGCTATTCATTCAGTATCAATGTAGCACCTGCTAATGTGCAGCTAGAATGCATAGTAATGCTATAGCGAGTGCTGCTTACGTACATACACAACACAGATCACAAAATGGCGGCGTGAGGGACAGTTGACATGACCGTACACTTTCACTTTCCACTCTGTCGTGCAAATGACACAAAATAAATGCAGGGGACACAATGTGTCTTCCCGTGCATGCAGCATTGAAGCATATGCAAAAGACGCGCCTTTGCGTCACATGTAGCCCATCTCCTCTATGCACAGAGAAAGGCAATGAACTTGGTCAAATGCATAAAAGTACAGTATAGCGTTCTTTCATCGATGGGTGAAATTTCGATGTTTTTTCAAAGTACATTTAATAATAATTTGGCATTTATATATCACTACGAACCCTCAGGTATCTGAGCGCTGTTTATTATTACCCATGGTGTGTGGTGGTCATTTATCGACCTCGGAAGGATGAAAGGCTGAGTTTGGCCCCGCCGGGATTCAAACCTGTGTTAGCAAGCTCTGCACGGATGTCAAAGCCAGTGCTCTACTCGCTGTGCCACTTGACCAGCTTTTATTGAAAAAAACTCATCGGAATATATAGGGGGTTGGAAAAGTATATATAAGGGGTGAGGGTGGTCGAGAAATAGGTAAAAAATAAAGGGGTGGGGGCCCAATTTCGATACGTTTTTTTGGTAAAAAATACTCGGGGGGGGGGGGGGGGGGGGGTCCATAAAAAATTCACCCATCGAATGAAAGTGAACCGAAAGTGCTTACCATCACATCACATCTCGGAGAAGCATCCATCTTCCGTAGGAATGGCACGCCTTCATTGCCCTCTGAATCCACCATGCAGATGCACATTAGAAACATATTGCCATGTGCATGGGCGAGGCATGCGATGATAAATGCAATCCCACAACCTCTGCAAAGGGACGACATGTCGTCTGTAGTGCATGCGCACAGGCACAGTAACAGTCCCGGTTCCATGTCATTTCATCGCGGGATGAAACAACAATGAGTTTTTCTCTGTTGATATTTCAACACGAAAACTCATTTTTTTTGTTCTTTTTTTGGGGGGGGAGTTCCCCCTCGAATCCCCATCCCCTTTAATTATTTAACTATTCCCGAACACCCACACCCCATCTATATATTTATTTAACCCCCCCTACAAAATTCGACGAGTTTTCACTTTGAAATGACAACGGTGAAAAACCCAGAATCCTTTCATCCCACGATGAAAGGACGGTGTACCACAGTCCCACCCCTCACATGCAAGCGTGCATGCTTTAACACCCCAGCACCAAGCAGCGCACAAATTAATTGGGACATGCATGTACATCCTTTGTAAACGTGAAAAAATAAATGCTTATTTTGTTTCGTCTAAACACATATTCAACACTAGTGCAAACCATCTTTAAAGAACTGATGTGCAAATGAAGAGCACTAGAAATGATGACTCCAGAATGGTCACCTGAGAGCAGAATTGAGACCTTGGCTTCCCAAATCTTTCCTAACTCCATTCCAAAATATAGGAGCCCGCAACTACCCTGGTGCTTTGCCTGTTTGCTAGAAAGTTCTTTTAAGGTAGCACTTAATAAATACCAATACGTCCCTCATTAAAGCATTGTTAGTAACATTAAAACAATGTAGACTGTTTTAATAAATACTACTGAAGTGTTGGTGACATTAGTTTATGAGTTAATCCGATCTTCCTCGGTTAAGGTGTTGTAGTACGCGGTTGCCAAATTTATTTGGTGAGTTTGGTGGAGGATGGAGTATTAAGTAGTTCGTTTGAGGGTATTATATTTCATAGGAGTTTTGTCATTCATGTGAATGTATGACATTTTATGACTTTAGCATTTTAATTGGTTATCTATTTGTTGCAATGGTAATTGGTTATTTATAACGCACTTAATATCCAGAGGTTTCTAAGCACGGACCAAGAGATCTAACTTGTGTTGCTCCGTGTTGTCTTGCTTCCAAGGCGAGCACGTTGCCCCTGAGCTATCCTCTCGAGACCATGTGATGTTTATTGCTTTTAATGTTTTTTACATATACACTTTGTGTGTGTGTTATTTTCCGTGTGAAGGTACTGTTATATTGCAGTGGCTATGCTCACAGAAATAAAAATGCATTTCATACTGATAGTGCTAATTACAAGGGGCAATATGATATTGGCAATACACCGATCTTTACCAATAACCCAGCGACAGTGTTAAAAATGGTAAAATGTCTGTAGAGCGTGTTAAAGTTGTTATCCTGTACAGAAGGCATGGAATTTTTCGATAAGGGCCTTGGAAGTGTTGAAAATGCAGGCCACCCTGCTGCCCAGCTTCTCACCACCTTATTTATTTATTTATGTATTTATTGATTGATTTAATTGGGTTTATAAAGCACCCAGCGGCCCGGAGGCCTTGTGGCGCTGTTACAGAATGTTCACTTGATGCATGTTATGCCAGTTCTTACAGAGGCAGTCAATGACAGTTGTTACAGAGACAATTACAGACATTCAATGACAGTGTTGAAAGTAATCACAATGTAATGCATAAAAAAGTCGTATTTAGTCATGTGTACTCAAGTGGGTTGTCGACTACTGCACATATCCCATTCCCCTCGTCAGGAGGAGGGTTGCAATGACACAATAACATTTTTACAGATGGATTCTGATTTAATGAAACGCAGCAGGTGCTAGTCCTCTAAATCGCCTGGCGTTACTGCCATTTCTGCAGTAATCCTGTAATGAGGGGTTGACCTGCAAATGACCACCGACGCTATAATGAGAGTGCCTCATTACGAGTTGGCCAGTACACAGTGAAAACGTTTACCGGCACTTTTACCAGACCGGCCAACGACAATTTTGCTGGTAGGGGTTAAGGATTTACCTCCAGCTCAGAGCTGGGGTAAATCTGACCACTAACAGCAGAAAACAGCCTGTATTACCGGCACAGCCGGTAATAGCAGCAAAATCTCTCCATGGATAGGACTCCATGGGATGGGGATTTCCATCTATATGGTATACAGTGATAAAATTGCGGCAAAAATATCGCCTGTGCAATAAATTGTGGCAAAATGCTGTGGTTTGACCCGGCAAAGGTGTACCCCATTATACCATTTAAGGGGAGCAGGGGTTTTGGTCCAGGGGTGTCCCCCGCATCCTTTACATGGATTGCTGCGGCAAAAGCATAGCCTTTTTGCCGCAATATTTTGTGTCAGCAGCCATTTTTACCACGATTTTAACACATGGAACCGTCTATAATTGGAATTGGAATCTGCCAGTAAAAAGTGAAACGCAAGTATAAATAGACCTCAGAAGAACATGGGGTCCTCTCCCATTAATGACGTGTGTGGCAGAGCAGGCCCTTTTACAGCTGGGGCCGGGGGAGCTGTGCTGCATATTTTAAATAAAGCAGTCGATCTCTGCCATCTCTTGTAATGAAACAGCTGACTGCTGCCCTCTTATAGGGCAATGGCAGAAATACTACAGGTAAAAACGGGGTTGCGGATCATCAAAGTAGGAGAGGGCATAAGTACCCTGCCGCGGGTTTTGCAGGGACCCCTGTGCACCTCCACACCCATGTGAGCCTTTACTGGTCCATCCAGCCCTGCAACACACACTTCAAAATGTAGACAGCCCCCACATGCAATACAAGCAGTTATATGCCCCGTACCCAGGCTTATGGACCCATGGTGAAGGGGAGATATTGCCAGCAGGATGGGACTATAAGGTATTTAGCACTCGGCCACTGACTAATGGCTACCTGACAAGAAAAGCATGGTGATTCTGAGCCCATCTTCCATTTGCTGCGAAGCAATCGGAATACAGAGGGGAGGAGATGGTGGAGGGAAGATGGAGGAGGACATAAGGCTGTGAGCATGCATACCCTGAGGCGCTATGGCGTGTTTTGGTGCATCCGATTTTGCACCAGGCATTTCAGTCCGGTGCATTTGGTGCAGCCTTCATTGAGGCGCGACCTGTTGGCCGCAGCGACCTGGGGGCAGGCGCTGTCTGTGCTGGGATTGCACTTCAAACAGTCAAATCCTGGCACAGAGACCAATTCGTGCTGCGATGTTACTGTTTGCTTAAATATATTGCCATCCTAAGCACTGATAAATGCAGTGGTTTGGTAGACATATGTTAAAGCCAAACACCACACACTCAGTACAAGGAGCTTCCAGTGCCCAGTTGGCCGCAGCAAATTGGGTGAACGTGAATGGGAGCTGCGCCGAATGCACAACCGTAAAACGGCCGGCGCCAAAATGGCTGCGCCAGAATGTCCAGCTACGAGCCTGAGAAATCTAGGTGGAAACAAAGGTAGTGTGGGGTGTGGCGTGCCTGCCAGAAGCGGGACACAACTCGAGCGGCAAGTGGAATCCTGTGAGCCGTCAATTACCATGGCAATACCAGCGATTATTGACCGTGCGGCCCGGATCCTGACACGCTGTAAGGATTCCAATGTTCCCCTCTGGGTGCTACTGGTTAATCTCACATGTTGCTGTACTTTCATTCATCTGCTGTAGGCGTAATTTGACAGATTTATGAAGGCGGGTGGGGGAGGGGCTATGGGAAGGAAGATGAATAGGGAATGCTTCCGTTATGTTGCCTCTACTGGCACTGCCAGTATTGGTGAGTGAGCACTGTGTCCGGTTGGGAGTGCCAGGTGGTTTTCCTACACCTGGTCGCCTACTGGACATGGGCAAATCAGTGGAAGTGGTACATGAACATTAATATCCCAGTGCTGACAGCAGCGTCCTACTGTCCCCCAGGAATGGTGCTTAAGGAGTCATAAGCTCCTGGTCAGTACAGATTCTAGCCGCGAGAAATAGGAGTGTTAGCAACATTTCCCCAGGGCAAAACAACTGCTGCTGTAATATGTGAAATTATCTGAAATGACAACTTGCCCAGGCAGTGCTTTGTTAACTGCAAACAGTTTTACATTGTGGAATTTCCTTTCAAAGGGCATTTAAATGAAGTTCACATAGAGCATGCTGAGGCCACGCTCTATAAAATAAGATGCAAACCAAGTGACAGTAGTTTATGTACAAAAAGGGAGGCGAGTACAAGTGAAGGGTTTAGCTACTGCAGGGGATAAGGTGAAGGGTCAATGCAGCTGTGCACGTGCACTGACTGACTCCCTTGATGTCTGCCCTACACTTTGAAGCAGGCGGCTACTAATGTATGATGGCTCGATTGTAAACATACTGTTGCAAGCAATCATGGTGTCAATTCTATATGTTGCACAACTATTCTCAATATGGCAATTCAATTGGTTGTTTATGATTGTTTGTGTTGCTCAGTTAGGTTTCATTTCATTGGCCTTTTGAGTGAAGAAGCATTTATCTAAGAGTTTTATTTTTTCTAGTGCACAATGTGTGCAGCCTATATATGCTTTACCATTAAAGAAGCATGCATCCATGGTATATTTACAAAGCAAAGACTATGGGGTCAACGCGTGTTTCGCTCACCATACTTCCTCAGGGTTCCTCAAAGATTGCTTGTACTGCCACACAAGGCTTTGAATTTTTGTTCTCTCTTCTGCATTTTTATCTTTTATGGGTCATGTTATATTGTTTCTGCATATACTGTTTATTAGTAATGACAATCTTACGATTGTGTAGCCATCACGTGAGGTGATGGAAATTTATTTGTGTAACAATCTAGCCCTTCTGTATCGTGTTGGGGGTTTGTGCAATTGATTTTGTGAAGGAAGTTAGTTAATCTTGATTCTTTGTGTTGGCTTATTATTGGTATTGCTGCATGGCCGGAGCACCTTTTTAAGCAGGTTTCTCTGCTGGACACTACAGACTCGCCAAAAAAACATAAAAACATTTCTACAGCAGTCTTGATTGGGGCTGTAGAGTGACAATATTAAGTTACCTGATGCCAGAGTGAGGGTGGCACTTTTATTATTCAGGTTTCCATGCCTCTCCTTTCCTTGAAAGATCCCCCCAGACTTCCCTAGGGGGTCACCTTTCGGCAGTCCCCCCACTGAGCCTAATCCCAGTCGACACCTGAGTGTTTGAGTTTAGGAGCAGGGGTCAGAAGGAATGTAGAGCTGACATCATTGCCATTGGTTCATAGCCCCTGCACCCTAAGGCAAGTTTACTATTGGGGATGCAAATCCATAATACAAAAATTGAATTCTGGGATATGTAGTCAAGCTTGATGGATATCAGACAGAACTTCTCCATTAGGCTTAGAGTGTTCAGATGCACGTTCTTACTTCAGCGGCTTGTAGTATACTCAAAAGAGGAGCCCATTTTCCAGCTGACATCCAATCAGTAGGATGAGCACTGATCGGTCCTGGCTCTGTCCGCCCAATCACAAGTCTGGCAGGCGCCAATTTAACATCCATTTTCAGCACAGTTAGCGCAGCGCTATTAGCATGTGGTAATTGCGCCAGAATTACCCCATTGGGTCCAATGGGGAATACCCATTACTGGCCAACCCTTGATCCAGCGCTCTTAGCGCCGGACTGGGTGGCGGTAACGCTATTAGCCCGGGTGGTATCCTGGTGATAATACTGCTGGGATACCGCCCAATTCGTGATGTGGCCCTGTATCCGTTAACAATGACTGCGTGATTTCAGGTGTAGCCCTCTTCTAATAAGTATCCTATTAACAGAGATCTAAAGTTGCCCTATGTCAGATATGCATGCGTAGCTCATACAGGCCCGGTTCATGCTCTGAATTGTGGTACTTGCACAGTAGAGCTGCATTTGTTTTGGGGTAAAGCAAAACTAAAAAATACCATTGCCTGTATTACAAAAAATGCCATTGAGTTCTGGAATCATTCCAGCCACAATGCTCAGATTCAGGCCTGAGTCCGGAATTCTACCCCAGGTTACTCTTCTTTTGGAGATGACTACTGTTTCCACCCGGCAGATTGCTCTTTCGGGTCAACCCCACCCCCCCAAACGTAAATTAAATTTAAAATCTATGGTGTTATGGTCGCTTTTACTTTCTGCACCAACTTCAAAGCTTACTATGTCACTCCACAGATCTAAAATATGCAAAAGTAATCAATTGTAGAGGACAACAGATGGTTATGAAAAGTTAATTTCCTCAGGATATCAAGCACGATTCGACCTCTAACCGATCTCATTCCCCATTCAATCAGCCACGCACTTAACTGTAAGCCCTACATTACCCTGGTATCCTCTATTTGTGGTTCCTGAAAATTCAAAAAATAATCCTCCAACGGGTCATATACGTTTTTGGAGATTCTGCACCCCATTCTGAGGTTGATGTCACCCCCCCAGACAGACCTGGTGCAGCTGCCCCCTCCTTTCCCTTGGTACTCATCCACAAACCCCTTAACCTTCCCCAATCGGTTCACCTCCGCCTTATGGGGACTGTTATAGAAGTTTTGGAAAGCAAACTTGTCTCCTCCAGGGGGGATTATCATCAACATCTGGAGCAAATACAACTCTGTCTCCACCACCTTGACTCTACAATTCAGAGATGCCTTGACCAAAATGACCAATCCCCCATTTCACCTACCCCGTCGATTTTTCTTGGCGGGTATGCCCTAGGAAACATAACCATCCAGTAAGGGGATATCAAGGGGCCATGTTTCCTGCAGGAGGATTATTTCATGATTCATCAAAAAAACACATAGTGTCAGCCATTTCCAGCTTCCCCTTTCTCCCTCTATGTTCCAAGATACCATCCCCACCAATGCAGTACCCTCCTCTTACCCATCCCCCCTTCCCTAGTCTCCAAACTGTTCCGCCTCCCTCTGCCTCACCCTCTCCCACCTGCAGCGTGAAGGCCAACTGTCTTTCCACCTCTGCTATAGAAGCGAGAGGATCAAATCGATTATGGGGCGATAGACCCCGAGTAACGGCACCCCTTCTTGTATTGGTGTCCTACTTGCTCGATTTTTAACCCACAGGTTGTAGGTGTGTGCTGGGTTGGGGCTCTCCACACCCTATCTCCTGTCCCCTCTCCCCTCTTTCTGACCCTCTCCATTTGGCCATACACTGGGGCCAAATCCATCCCTGTGGGTGGGTAAAATAAGTCCAGCCTGAGCATCCTACTGTCTAATCTGGATCTGTTAGCCCTTAGGCCTCTTGTTAAATTGGAAGTTACCATATGCCTGGCTATTTATGGGTTTCAGAATGAAACAACAATGCAGTCCCCTTCCACCGATTTTCAGTTGG
Organism: Ambystoma mexicanum; assembly: GCF_040938575.1. Taxonomy (NCBI): domain Eukaryota; kingdom Metazoa; phylum Chordata; class Amphibia; order Caudata; family Ambystomatidae; genus Ambystoma; species Ambystoma mexicanum. The sequence goes on along the minus strand of NC_090939.1, from coordinate 866,477,261 downwards.
GGCCCATCCACCCTACCGTTCTAGCCATTAGGACAAGATTGGGATCGATATTTGGGCCCATCAGGTTGATGTTAATTCAATGGGTTGCTTTGTTCATCAGTGATCTAGTAGATTCAACTGCACCCTTGGGCAAGCCTGTTACTCCCATTATTCCCCCCACCAACGGAGCACCCGCTGGCGCAAGGTTTAGCAGACTGATCTCCGATTGGGCCTCCTTCTCCTCAAGAGCCCTTCCTACCCCTCTTGCTCCCAGGATAGGCATAATCCCAATCCTACCCCTGCCCGGTGTCTGTGAGCTACCTTCGATTCCAGTCGAGCTATCCCATGCTTTGTGGGCTACAGCGCCCACAATTTTCGGTTCCCCCAACTCCTCTCCTCCTCCTCCCTAGGGACCTGTGCTGGAATACGCTCCAGTGCTTCCTTGCATGTCCCCCTTTCCCTTCCCAGACTTAATACCTCCACTTTCTGTTTTAGGTCACTGGCCAGGTCATCCAGGATGGCTACAGTGGTCATAACCCCACTATTAAATGATTGGAGTAGGACATGGACAGCCACTATTTTCTTCTCCCATTTTTCACTAGAGATTGTGTCCAGCTCCTTCTCTTTGCATGTGCCCAGCTGAGAAGCCAAAAGCTGATATAGCGGCTTGAGATTCCCGTCTAGGTGTGACTCCAACCAGGCCTTCTCGTCCTCCATCGATGTTGATGCATACGAGGCATTAATTCCAATATGTTTACCAACCAACACCACCTCTCCCTGATGGACCCTTTCCACCATCACCTCACCTTCCCCTTCTTCCACCACTACAGGTCCCCTACCTCCCCCTACACCTGTGGTCTACAAAATGTTTTGGCCGGGGCCCCCCTGAGCAAAATTTGGGCAGGTCCGGACCCCCCAGAAATGCCAAATGGACAGTATATATTGCGCGCCTTCACCTGCTCCCATCACAGACGCTGGGCTCCCTCATCCCACTCCTCCCCAGTCCCTGGTCTCTCCCCACCACACACCCTAGGCTCTCCCCACTCTGCTCCCACCACTATCCCATGGTTCCTGCCCATTGTGCTCCCACCATAGGTCCCTGGGTTCCCCCCATCCCGTTCCCAACACAGTCTGAGGGCCAGTGCCGGCTGGTGATTTTTTTAAGTGAAGGGGCATAACTATTTCCCCCAAAAATGCCATAGCGACCGAGCATAATGAGGAATCCCGAACCAATAAAGAGGGTTTTGGGGGGGGGGGGTTCCCCCTTTGAATTTTTTTAAAATAATGGGTTAAAACGTTGCATTGTAGAGCATACTTTTAACAAAAAAATGGGTAAATAGCCAAACAGTTTGCAATTGTTGCTGGGGGGCACAGAGGGCAGGCATGACTTTTTTTACTGGACATCTATGATAGATGTCCAGTAAAAAGATACCATCCCTGTCCCCTGGGCCCCACTGGGCCTAACACAATCAACATGATTATGTGTGTATGCAAGGCGCTGGACATTCATACAGCAATCACTCCATCATTCACACAAGCATCCATCACCATACACTCACTCATAACATAAGCATACACGCATCCATACACATGTTTAAATAAAAACAATGAACATAAACGTACATTCTGCATTGGCCTGCGTGTGGGTGCTGAAACGCCCTGCTCCAGGCTGCTCTGTCCGTATGTGCGAGGAGGCGCAGGAGCTCCCCCTCGGACATACAGACATGCAGTGCCCCAGCCAGCATTTCCAATGAGCTATGCAATGCTGTTGAAGCATAACGCCCCAGCACTTGCATGGCTCAGTGAGCATGTGCGGCTGGGGAACTAAACTGAACTGTCAAAGGGAAACTGTGTTTCCCTTTGACAGTTCAGCCAGCCCATGAGCACTCCATCAGCTAGAAAAAGCATCTGAGGGAGTGCTCACTGTTTCACTGGGCTGGCTCCTTAGCTCCTCCATAATGGGTGAGGGGCCACTGGGTGGGTGCCCCCTCGCCATTATGGATGAGCCGCCAGGCTCGGACTGGCTTATAGGGCAATGCCTGTACCAAAAATGTAAAATGCTAGTGTGGGCCAGTCAAAATGGGCCACCATTTTGGCCAATGTGGACAAGTTTGATGAGTTACTTAACTATGCAGTTAGTAATTTTGACCATTGTTGCTGAATATATCACAATTTACTTACATTTTAACACAAAGCACCCCCTTGGGTACTATTGAAAAAGTGGGCCTCATTACAACCCTGGCGATAGCTGTGCCGGTAAAACTGGCAAGGCTGCCACCGGAGTTGCATCCGGGTCTGGCACCCGCGAATGGGCAATTACCGGGTCATGCTGAGTTAGGCGGACCTGATAATTGCCCTTTCGTGGGTGCCAGTACCGGTAGATTCCCATTCCCATTTGAACCCCATAGGGCCATAGGGCTCAATGAGAATGGGGAGCTCGGATGCACCGGCACCGTTAACAACAGTGCCGGTGCATCCGACGAGCTGTGCTCGCGGGTGCCGCACGGCCTGCCAGGTCAGACCTAGTGGGCTGTCAGGCACCCGTGAGCACAACAACTCTTACTATGGCGGTACGGTAGCACCGGTGCTAGTAGCTCACCGGCACCGTTGTTACCGTACCGCCATAGTTGTAATGAGGCCCAGTCTGTGACTAAAGGAATGAATATCAATTTACAACTGCGGGCCACTTTTTCATTGTTGCCTGAGACAGTTTCATGCTTCATCCCGACCATGTGAGCCATCCCTGCCCATTTTTTCCAATCTAAAAAAAAATACATTTTGAATACCTCTGCCCTACACCCTCCCCAACAACAACTACATCTGCCAGGGAGTCTTTTGACCAAACAGGGGGTTCCCAGTGGTTGGGTTATCAATTCGTTATCACAAACTTCCACCCCTGGGCCATGGTCATTCCTACTCCCATTTAGACCCACAGACACACCTCCACCTATGCTCCTCTCATTAAGATCTCCAATCCATAAGGTTGCTTCGCATATAGCCTTTTCCGTAACTAAATAGGGTGTCAGATAGGTATGGGGGTGCAGTGAGGTTGATGCATTAGCGCGTGGTTGTGAGTATTTTGAAGGAGATGCGGTCCTTGACTGGGAGCCAGTGGGCTGTTTTCCTGGCTTGAGTGATCTGATCCTTTTTGGTATGCTGAGGGCTGCTCTAAGAGCGTTGTTTTGGGTTGTTTGGAGCCTTGATAGTTTTTTTTTGGAGGTGCCGGCTAAGAGCGCGTTACAGTTGTCTAGTTTGGCTCCTATGGTTGCTCTAGCGATGGATAGGCAGTTATCCTTGGTTAGGAATGGGTTTATTGCAATGATGAGTTTAGTACTCAGTGCGTAGGCTGAGACTATGGCGCTGACTTGTTTGTCCATAGACAGAGTAGTGTCTATGTGAACCCCCAATGTTTTGACTGAGGATAATACTGGGATGATGCAGTTGTCTATGTTGAAATTGATGTACAACGGGTTGAGGCTGGAGAGAGTGGATTTCTGGCCTAGAATGAGGATTTAGGTCTTGTCCCGTTCAGACAGAGGCCGTTAGTAGCCATACACGCTTATATGGTGGAGTAAATTTGTTGTAAGGTAGTGGCGTCTTGATGATAATGCCCCGTCAGGGGAAGGAGAACCTGCGTGTCATCCGCGTAGTTTGTGTATGTGATCCCTAGTGCGTCCAATTTATCAAAGAGAGGCTTTGTAAAAAGATTGTAGAGCGTGGGGGCAGTATATGACCCTTGTGGGACACCGCAGTGGATGATGGATGGTGCTGCATGAGCTGTGTTGGAGAACACTTTCATAGCTCTGCCCTCTAGGAATGATGTCACCCAGGACGCTGCGTTCTTAGAGAAGTGTGCTGCATGTGTCAGATGACTGGTCAATGTAGTGTGATCTACCAGATCAAACGCTGCTGAGAGATCAAGGAGAAAGAGCAGCGCGGGCTTGCCTTTGTCAAGGATGTTGGTGATTTCCTTTTTTAGGTCTAGTAGGGCAGTTTCTGTTCCATGCCCCTTGCGAAACCCAGATTGTCTTTTTCTTAGGATTGCGTTCGATTCCAGGTATAGTTGAATCTGTTTGTGGGTGGCCTTGTCTAGTGTTTTAAGGAGGAATGGAACTGTTGTTATGGGTCGGTAGTTGTTGGGGTTCGCAGGGTCTAGCATTGGTTTTTTTAAGAGAGGGCGCACCCACGCCTCTTTCAGGCTGTTTGGGCCTATGCCCGTTTTGAATGAGGCATTAATGAATGCCGTAAGAAGAGGAGCGAGCGGTTCTGCGCAGTCTTTGATGATTTTAGGGGGGCATTCGTCACCTTTACATTGTGAAGGTTTGAGGTGTCTGAGGATGAAATGACCTCTGCTTCGGAGATTTCGGAGAATGTGAATTTGGGCATATTGGGCATATTGCTAGTTTTTACATTTGGTTGTGTCTGTGCAAGGGGGCTTTGCTTTGGTAGAGTTTTGTAGTGGTGAGATATCTTGTTTTGGAGGAGATTTATTTTTGTAAGCATGGCTGATTGTATGCCTGTGCACCAGGCTTCGTTTTTGACGATCTTCTGAGGGCATGTGGGTGGTACAGTTAATTCTTTAAAGATACTGAAGAGTTCTTTAGAGTGGGAGTTGGCAGCGGAGATACAGTGGCTTCTTTGTATTTTTTGGCTAAGGATTTAAAGTTATCTTTTGTGGCGTCACAGGGATTGCGTTGCCAGTTTTTGGGCGCCTGGCGTTTGTCTTTGCGCAGTGTCCTCTGTGAACCAGGAATTGGTGTGGAATGATTTCTTTTCTTTTTTGTTTTCTAGTGGAGCAACGGAGTTGACAGCCATGGTAATGGTGTCTGTGAATATTTTTGCGAGGATGTTAGGGTCTGATGAGAATGAGGGCACTAGGCATGGCAGGTTAAGGTGTGCGCTGACGTTGTCCGCCGTGAGTTTTTTGGCACTTCTGGCTAGGGTCGCCGGTGCTGTGGTAAGCACTTTAGTGCATATTGAGACTTGGATGTTGAATTGGAGAAGGTTGTGATCTGTCCAAGGTACGCTGGTATTATAGGTGATGGTTGTGTTACAATTATGGTCTATAATCCAATCTATGATGCGTCCTTTAGCGTGAGTAGGCAATGTGATTTTTTGTGAGAAGCCTATGTCGTCGAGGTCTTTGGCTAGAGAGATAGCAGTTTTGTCCTTGGGGTCGTTGAATCCTAAGTTAAGGTCTCCTATAAGTAAAGTTTTGGTGGATTTCTTAATATTGTTTCCTAGGAGGTGATTGACTTGACCTATGAAATTGGCTGTAGGGCCAGGTGGTCAGTATAAGATATGAATATTTATTGTATTGTTAGATGAGAGTGATAGCTTAGCTGATAGAATGTCAACATTCCCTTCCTCTTGGTGGGGTATGGTTCTGATAGATAGTGTTTCTTTGTGGATAAGGGCAACCCCCCCTCCTAGTTTGGTAGTCCTATCTTGTCTAAGGATGGTGTACCCTTGCGGTACGGCTAGTGAGATGGCTGGGCCGGAGGCTTCGTTGAGCCATGTCTCTGTGATTGCGAGTATGTCTAGGTCTTGGGTGGTTATTAAATCGTTTATTTCTACAGCGTGGGCGTTAAGAGAGTGTACATTTATGAGAGCGCACTTGTATAGCGTGGGGCACAAGTTCTTTATAGGTATGGTAGGAGAGTCTGACTTAGGTGCAGCGAGACATTGGCCCTCATTACAACTCAGGCGTTAAGGGTTAACGCCACCATTAACCCTTAACGCCTGATTCTGATTTTAACGCCTGCTTTTAGCAGCCGTTAAAATCCATGGCGCTAATCCGCCATGATGCTAATTATGCCACCGTAATTTACGGTGGCATAATTAGCGCCTTCCCCACTCCCATTATGCCCTATGGGGCAAAAATGGGAATGGGGAAGGGAAAATGGGAAATGGGGATTTACCGCCCCACTCACCTTGGAATGGGGCAGTAAATCCGCCATCCACCATGGTGTAAACGTAGTTTACACCATGGTGGTAAAGTTGGTGTACTTAGCACCAAGGTTGTAATGACCTCGATTGAGTGTGGGGGTTGCTGCTATATGTGGTATGCGCTGGCTTGGTGCTGCGGCATACAAAGGTGTTGTCGCAGAGGTGGTGTTTGTCCATTTTGGTGAAGCGTGAGCTAAGTCTGCAATTTCTGTGTGTTATGAGTGTGGAGGTGGCATGTTAGTGGATGGGGAGGGTGCGGGCTCTGAGCCTGACCAACCTCAGGCTGAGGTATGGCACCATTGTGCCTGTTAAGTTTTGTGAAGTGTGTGGAGGCTTGAGTCTGATGTCCATAGTGAGAGGATTAGAGGAGGTGTTGTGGTGGTGGTGGTCACGCTCTAAGCTAGGGAGGTGAGGTGTGGTCATTTCCATGAGTAGCGCGCTTAGTAGACATGCGTGGAGTGGTAGGGAGTACATGCTGTGTGTGAGTTTGCTGTGCTGTTCGTCTGCGGTCTCTGAGGCTAAGGTATGTTGCTAATAGGCAGGGAACATATATCATAGAGTGGGCCAGGTGCAATTAAAACAGGATGGCTGAATCGACTATACTAGTGGAATGTGGAATTCAGCAGTAGGTAAGTTCAATTTTGCAGATAGGAAACACTATCAAGATACATTGTAGTGGCAAGCTGAGTGCGACTTTCATAGGCAGGCTGAAAGCATCTTTTAAAGTAGGCTAAAAATGCAACTTTCAAGGTAGGCTAGGTACAGTTATCATAGGCAAGCTAAATGCAACTTTTAAAGTAGGCTAAAAATGCAACTTTCAAGGTAGGCTAGGTACAGTTATCATAGGCAAGCTAGATGCAACTTTTAAAGTAGGCTGAAAATGCAACCTTCACAGTAGTTGGTACAGTTATCGTCGGGACGCTAAATGCAACTTTCAGAAGGCAGCGCAATTTTTAATATTTGAATGCAGCTATCAGTGCAGAGCAAGGGCATGTAGGGGCATAAGCGTATGCAACTGTGGGCCATATAGTGAGTATACCTGATAAGGGGTACGCATAACACATTAACTGTGATGCAATTTCAGACAATATACAATAGGGAGACATGGATGTGATAGTAATGTCTACAGTAGGTCCTCAGGCCAGCACGGTGAGGACCGTTACTGTGTGGGGACGCACGTGGAGTTCAGCGATCATAGTGAAACTTTGGCATAGATGCATGCGACGTATGCTGTTGAGGATTCCTGACTAGCGTTAGGACAGCGTTTAGTGCGGTCAGGGTTGTTGATGGGGGGATGGGTAGGGGACGTACCACAGTAGGTAATAGGATAGCTTTTGTGAGCCCGTGCTCTTGGGATGGTTGTAGGTCGAGTGGGCTTAGCAGTGCTACATAGAGCTTAGAGGGGTGCAGATCTTTCTGTGCGCTATGTGGCAGCGACTTACCGTGATAGCGCCATGTTGTGGGGTCCGACTGCTCAGAGGTCCGGGGCGATGGCGGTTGGAAGGGCTGGACAGGGACGGACAGGCAGTTGTCCTTGTCCCTGTGGTCCTTAGCTCCTGTAGGCCGGCTCACGCCTTGCCGGCGTGCAGTTGGCTAGTGTAGCTGTACCAGCAGCCAATCCGCGTCGGTGCAGGCCTGGGGGGTGGGTTTGCAATCACGGGCAAATCGATGTTCATGGAGCGGCCATCTTGAGGTGGATGTCGGCCTCGTGTGCAACAATGGTTTCCTCATGTGCAACAATGGTTATGTCCTAAATGGAAACTAAATGAGCCATTGCACGTTTTGTTCACACTGTTTTGGCCCAACCACTAAGAAGGAGAACCCAATGCCTAAATTTATCTTAGATCCTTCCTTGTTGATCAAAGGAAACACTCTATCAGAGCTTGTTGTCTTGTCTTGGTCCAGCGTGGCATGCCTACTCCAGTCACTTTATTTGTTCTAAACACTGAAGAATAAATAATGTACCCACTTTATTCTGCATTCTGCCCGTGGTTACAAAAGCCACATGGCCATGTTCTATTTCTTATGGCTAACTCACCTCAACTTACCTCCTTGTTCCAATGGGCGTGTCGCCCGTGCACATCTCTCTCTCTGGCTAACTGTGCACCTCGGCGTCCTGTGCGATCACGCAGTGCCCAGCTAAAGCTGATCCTTCGTGTGTCATGACGTCACCAAACGTCTCACAGTCCTTTCTTTTAATCTCTAAAAACTTGACTGTCTATTTGTTACCACCGGATATCATCTGTTCTGCAAGAAACTTGTCCCAGTCATGTAACATACTCTGGTTCTCAAATCGAGAATGCTTCTCCTTGTTGCATTTTCATGCCTGATTTAACTAAGTCAGATCATCTGTTCTACATGGGTGAGATTACAGCATTATTTCAACATATTAACCTACTTGTCCTTTTATCTATTCTCACGCTGGCCATTCTATTTTCTCATTCAGACCTATTACTTCACTATGGCCCTCATTACGACCCTGGCGGAAAGCGACTGACCGGACCGCCACAGCGTAAATAGCGTTTCCGCCATTGCACGAAGGAGCAAAGTGCGGCCCATTCCGACCCATCGGGCACGAGCACCACGCCATGGCGGAAGTGCAAAGTCCGCGATGGCGGAAATGACCCCAAAACGGCCCACACCGCCGCCGTACGGCGCCCTAGGTGCAATACCGCCACCCATCTCAGCGGACACCGCAGTGAGCGCCAACCGGAAAGTACGGTGACCGTAAATATACGGAAACGGAAGTAAAAACATGGGCCCGGAACGGGAAACATCCCGCCGTACACCTATAAAACCACAAAATCCACACAACCACTAAAAACACTACCCTGAGACACACCCCAACCCGTCATCCACCCTAGCGAAACCAAGAAAAATGGGAAAAGTAGCGAAGAAAGCGTGCGACCGCAAGCGGCAGGTCCACTTCTCCCGTGAGGAACTCACCGTGCTAACAGAGACCCTCCAGGAGAATGCTGCCGTCGTCTTCTCCACGCAAATGACCAGGACGGCACTTGCGAACAAGAAGGCCATATGGGCTCTGGTGGCACAGCGGGTAAGTGCGGTGGGGACCGCACCCCGCAACCCACAGCAATGCAGAAAGCGATGGGACGACCTGCGGATACGCGTCCGTAGCATACTGTCTGCCAACCGCAACATTGCCACAGCCACCAGGGGAGGTCCTGAATCACCCATCAAGTTGACCCCCTGGGAAGAAATCTGTGCCTCCACCATTGGAATGGAGACCATAGAGGGAGTCGGAGGGATGGAGAAAGGAGTGCAGACATCCGAAGATTCAGGTAGGTGGGCCAAATAAAACAATGCTAAATCCACAATGTCCAATCATGTGAAGTACCATGTGTCCACATAGTGCAACAGAAACACATGTCCAGGAGAACGTCCACACACATCGGCCTGATAGTGCACTTTAAAACTCACAATAAATACATAAATAATAAAAAAACCCTAAAACACGCACTACACGTGCAGCAGGCACACCCTAACTGCAGGCTGCCAAACAACTGCACACTCACTCCACACACAAATGAAAGCACCTCCAAGGCCCCGACCCAAATCACCCTCAGGTACCACCCCAATGCATGTGATACAATGCCATTCCAATTCCCACAGACCCATTAATAACCCTCGCCCTCCTTTACTCCACCACAGGGTCCGATCCAAACGACGAGCATCAGGACACCCCTACCAGCACACCTGCAAAGAGGGCCAAGACCAACGGCCAAAGACCCTCCACCTCAGCTGCACGCATCAAGACACGGCAGCAGCACAAATCAGGTGGCAGCACAGAGGAGGGAACATCAACAGGCACCCCAGCAGCCAGCATGCCCACAACACCACCACCACAGGTCCCCCCAACGGATGCCACAGAAGGCACTGCCTCTGGTGGCAGCAGCACCATAGGTGACACCCCATTGATGGCAGCATGCTCCGACACAGAAGACGGGGATGTCGAAGTCAGATCCATCCATGACCTGTCCCAATCCCCCTGTCTGTCCCATCCCGTACAACATGAGGATACCACGCAGGGGCACCCACAAGACGACGACTGGCCATCCCCCACAAGCCCTGTGGCAAGGCAACATGAGGTCACCAGCCCCTCTGTGACACCCCCGCAAATGGCCATGGCCCAGCAGAGGCAACAGTCCCTCGACCAGTTAATCGTGCAACAGCAGCAACTGGCTACGCTCCTCAAGGACCATGCCGATGAATGTGGGGGCACTAAGGCAGACATAGAAACATCAACTGAGACACTTAGGGCAGAAATGGAGAGGAGTACAGAGACACTAAGGGCACAAATGGAGAGTAGCACCGAGAGCCTGAGAGTCCAAATGGAGAGTAGCACCAAGAGCCTGAGAGTCCAAATGGAGAGTAGCACCGAGAGCCTGAGAGTCCAAATGGAGAGAAGCACCGAGAGCCTGAGGGGGGAACTGCATGCGACGTCCAAAGACGTATGTGCCGAACTTGCCGCAGTGCGCCGTGTGCTCACTGAGCTCTCACAAACCCTTAGGGACATGCATGGACGTGAGCAGGCAGAGACATCATCCGTTGCAAGTTCCGTCCAGGGCAGCCCCCAACGTAGATCCGGGAGGAACCTGCGCTCCACAGGCAGGGGTGCCCCTGATACCCACAGAGGGGGCTTGCAATAGCGACTGCCCACTGACAATGAGCATCTTTGGACACTGGTGTTCGGGGGGGAGGTAGGAGGGTGGAGGGGGTGTTTTGGGCTCACTTGGGTGGCGGGTCGATAGGGTGTTCAACATGATATCACATATGCAATAAACAGTGCACGATCAACCAATGAGATGTGTGGACAATTATCTTTGTGTACTAGGCCATCATAGGCGTACAGTCCATATTGTGCATGTACCAGACACACAGTGCCACGAGTACCGTGTCCATGTATCAGCCACCAGGCGTGAGTGCTAGAAGCATGCATCAATGAGATGCTGACGAATGTCACGGCCCTCCTGTGCCTCGCAGACTCCTTGAGGTGCTGCCACATCCCCACCCTCATCATGACCATCATCAGGTGCTTGCAGTTCTGCGTCAGGGGGCATGGGCACATTTCTACGTACGCACATGTTGTGGAACATGACACATGCCATGACCATCTTTGCAACCTTCACATGGCGGTACAGGAGTGCCCCGCCAGACCTGCTGAGGCAGCGGAAACGAGTCTTCAGTAGGCCGAATGCCTGTTCAATGACTACACGGGTACGTGAGTGGGCATGGTTGTAGTCCTCCTCATGCTGGTCCCGTGGGTTCCGGACTGGTGTGAGGAGCCATCTCTTCAGTGGATATCCAGCATCACCTGTATGTGGACGATAAACGTATGATGTGGAATGCCATTGCTACGTACGCACACCCCCCCCTTCCTGCCAGGTCATTGCCGAATCACATACCCCACATTATTATGCATGTAATGAGACTCACCGAGTAGCCAGGATCTGTTCCCTGCGTGTCGCTCCATGTAGCGTGGTATTGTAGAGTTCCTCAAGACCATAGAATCATGGGTTGATCCAGGGAATCGGGCACAACAATGTGTAATGATCCTGTTGGAGTCACACACCATTTGTACATTCAGGGAATGAAATTGTTTTCGGTTGCGGTACTGGGCCTCCATGGCATGTGGGACGACCAATTCCACATGGGTGCAGTCGATGGCACCAATGCAACCCGGTATGCCGGCAAGTGCATGGAATCCCACTTTTGTGTTGGTAATTTCCTGCTCCGAGCGTGGTAGAGAGATGTAGTCGTCTGCGTGCTGCAGGAGGGCATCGAGCACTTGCAATAGTGTCCGTGAGAACAGTGGCTGAGAAATGCCATGCAACTGTCCGACTGTGTGCTGGTAGGTGCCTGTGGCCAGGAAGTGTAGTACAGACACCACCTTCAGTAGGGGTGGGATGGCGGTTGGGCTATCTATCATGCTGACAAGGTCAGCCTGTGTCATGTCCACAATGGCGGTTATGGTGTCCCGGTCCAAACGGTAGAGGGTGTGGATCTGCTCATCAGTGAGGTTGAACGGATGTGCTCGGAGGCGTGGGATTGCGGGCTGCCTGCGTGGTGGTAGTGGCTGTGCTGGCGGCCCTTGCTGGCCCTGCCTTGGCCTCCTCCTCCTCCTGCGTCCCCTCCGTGCGGCCGGTTGTAGTTGGTGTTCGTCTTCTTCTTGGAGTTGGAGTACTTGCAGTGCTATCAGGTCCCCCAGGGCCAACATCGCGAGTCCTGCCGGTAGCATTTCGGAGTGGGTGTGGTTGTGGGAGGAGACTGGGTGTGCAATTTATGTGTCTTCAGGCTGTATGGCCTCCACCTGTGGTGATTCATTCCACCTGTGCAAGCTGCTCTCCCCTTTGGCCGAGTATGTCCCGCACACAACGCTGCAATTCGAGTAATGGCATCTTGCTATAGCAATCATGTATTTGTACCCGATGGCCGTGTAACATTTGTTGATATGTACATTCGGCTATGGTCCCATTGTTTCACATACAATCTTTGCAGTCGCGAACAGACTTGTGAAGGGTCAGTGGAACGTAGTACTCGAGTAACGGTGGGCCCTCATGCATCACTGTACCGAGTTGCAACGACGGGCGGGGCGTCCCATTTGTGAGTGGAGGCAGTTGCCATTTTCACACACAGCCGCACTAGATGGATTAATTTGTGATTTCAAACGGCCACAGATGCCTTTTCGACGTGATGTTGCAAATGAGGAATTCGAAGGGCGGCGCTTTCGGTTTTCAGCTAGCGGCGAGGAGATGCCCACAGGTCTGACTGCAAATATAACGTTCTATTGTTCAATGTCCTTGAGACAGGGGCCATGGCGAGGATGCAATGATTGATATGAATAGTTTGGGATGCGCAATAGCGAAGTGGGCGATGAGGCCGGACGTTCCCAGATACATGTTACTTCACAACACTGGAATTACGGGCTGGGGCACTGTGGATTTTGCAGGCTGCATAACGCACAGACTCAATGGATATTTCTAATATTATGTGAGTAAATATTCAGGCGTTTTAATCCCGGGATGAGGGAATGATGAATGGATGCATGGGCAGATGATTTGATACAGAGTTTGCCATGTACAGGGCTTCTTGGAATCTATCCGCCTCCCCTGCGCTATGTGATGCAGGGCTGCCATAGTGGGACCATCGTCTATCTGGTCTTGTTGAGCCCTCCCTGTCTCGACGCGCCTTCAGACACTTGTGTCCATGCACGTTACCAATCCCATCTGATGGATTCTGTTTTAACAGACGCATGCACAGGTACACTCGTTTGTGATGGTGTTTGCACCTCGATATAGATGGTTATGAGTCGCAAGTGGTTTTGGGGTGGTGATGATCCTTTGGAGTGGGCTAGCATGCATATGGCTGTGGATTTAGTGTGATCATTGGAGTGAGTTGTTGGAATGTAGTTCTGATGGCCATTCTGTTCTTTTTCTTTTCTTTTGGTTGACAGGTATCTCCTCCCCTTTTGCCACTGCCATCTGTATGCCACTCCTGCAGATGGCTTTTACTCCCGACACCTGCTGCTTCGTGTTAATCAGTGGAGCAGCATTACGATCTTATGGGACGATCGCCAATGGGCCACATGCCCTTACGCAGTACTAGTGGCTCGGAGCAACATTTCGGCCTTTCAGCTGGACTAGTGCCTCCCCATTGGGACGGCCCTGCGGTTCTGTGCGCTTCCATGTTGCCTTTTCGTATGTGAATGTGGCTCTGTGTACCATGATGGAACAGGGCGTCACACAAGTAGTAGCTGGTCATTTCTTGCGGATGCAGCCCACAATGGTGAAATGTGTTTTGGAGTTCATGGCCTAATGGCTGTATGGGCTTGGTGATTTTGTTGTGCATTAAATTTCTATTCTGATATGGGCCGTGTAGCGTTCTTCTTTGCGAGTGATGTGGCATATTCCTATTTGGGGAGCGATGTTTTGTGAGGAGACCTGCATTGGGTTCCAGCTTCGGAGTTTAGTTGCGTGGTACTGTGCTGGGCGCGTTTGCCTACGTAGCCCAGTGAGGTCAGGGATGGGGGCTGCCAATATGACTGTTTGAATGTTGTCATGCTCAGGGGCGGGGGATTGGGTTTTGTGTGACAGATGCCGGTCAGCCAGGTGGACTGGTGGAATGATGTGATTTTCTGAATATTGCTGGTCACAGGTGCCTGTGTTTGCGTGCGTTTCTTGGGGGGGGGACTGTGGTCATGTCCATTGGAATGGCTTCTGTATTCGTGCCATCTGTGCCCTGCAGCTCCCATTGGCCCCTCTTGTGTATCTTTTGTTCGTTGGCATGCATGGGTGACTTGTGCATTTCACTGGTTGCATTGTGACTTCATTGCACCTACGGGGAGTTGTACTTTGTGGGCAGGGAGCGGTGTACAGGCACTCAGTGGGGCCGTTTACGGTTGATTCGCGATGCCGTACTTCTCACCATGGCGGAATGGTACTTTCCGCCGTGCTTGATGGCGTTAGGTACATGTCCGCTAGGGTCGGAATTCGCGTACCCTTGCGCCATGGTGGTATTTACGGTTTGGCATGGCGCGCGCGCGCGTACTTGGTGCAGTTAGCGTTGGCGTTCACTACGGTGTCGCTAATGGCTTCGTACTTTGCGGTGACGGGTCATAGTCGCACCGAGCGCTATTCGATGGCGGTATTGCATTTCCGCCATCGTTTTTCGATTTCCGCCAGGGTCGTAATGAGGCCCTATGTCTAATAAAAATATGTTCTTGTTCTTTTCTCAATACTTTGTTTTTATCCACACTCACATCTCTCCCACTTTTTACTTGATAAAATACCGTCCAACGAAACTCTTCTGCAAGATGTGCCATTTCTGTAAAATGTTACCATCGATGCTGACATTATTTTGCGTTTTATGATACTTTTAGGTTCAGTTATACATGTTCTAACATGTTTCTCTCAGTTTTGCCTATATACAATTTTTCACATGGACACCAAATCACATAACTTACCATTTTTGAATTGCAATTTGTCAATTGGTTTCCAGGGTCTCAATAAGCCCAAATTCACTTCTGTACTTCTGCAGGTCTGCTTGCAAAAGACACATTTACCGCAAGGAGCATGTCCCATGATTTGTTTTAGAGCCCTGCTCTCTGTTAAAGGTGGTTGTCTCCACTCTTTTGAGCAGATGTCATTTCGCATAACTTGATATTTTACATTTGTACCCCTTTCAAATGTGAATACAGGTTCGTCCAATGGGCACCCACCTCCTTCCAGGATACGACAGTTTTTTCAATTATTTTACTGATTTTGTTTGACAAGTCTGTATATGTACTCACAACCACCATATATTGCAATTTCTGGGTTTTTATGTGTTCATTATACTCTAACAGGGCATCCCTGTCGTTGTTATGCACTCTTTTGAAAGTATTCTTTATGTACTTGTGTGGATAGCCTCGTTTATACAATTTATCTCTAAGCTTTTTTGGCTTCCCGATAGAAGTCCTGTTTCTTAATAGTATTACCTTTTAACCTGAGGAACTGTCTTAGGTACAATATATCTCTTACGAGTTTTGGATGGAAACGCGTGTAATGGAGAAGTGCATTTCTATTAGTTTACGGAATGGTTTCACCAACAAAGAGTTTGTTCTCGCATGCACTGTCAAGGAAATTGATTTCTTTAGTATTCAAATTTTAAATTAATTTTAAATCTCTGTCTTGGGTGTTCAACCATTCTCTGAGCATCCTCGCCTCTTCCTCAGTACCTGTCCATATAACTAGAATATCATCTATGAAGTGTCTCCATAGGCAGATGTTCTTCTTGAATGGGTTTAATGTAGTATACACCTTTCTCTCTTCAAGAAATTACACACAAAGGTTAACTACACTCATGGGTGTCATTTTAGTTGGGGCCAAGGGTGTTTATCCCCCCCCAACGTTTGTGGCACACCATTTTGGCCCACTCGTTTGGCAGGGGCCCCTTTCATTTAGATGCCCTGACCCCCCAACATTTTCAGCCAAGTTACTCCACTGACAACACTCTGTGCTAGTTTAGCTCCAATAGCTGTCCCATTGACTTGCTTATAGAATTCCCGATCGAACATACAATAAGTTTCAGCCAGGGCCACTTCTGCACACCACAAAATAAACGAATGTGGGGTCAGTGAATTCCTCTGTTGTGAGAATCAGTGTTCTTCTAACATTATAACATTAACATTGCTAATATGGCTGCCTGAGGGATCATTGTGTAGAAGGAGAATACAAGCTCACTGGAAGCAAGACGACACAGAGCAAGCCAGTTATGAATCCCGGGTCTGCGCTTAGAAACCTCTTTGGTATTAAGCACGTTATAAAAAAACAATTATAATAATTATGTCTAAACCAATCAGCAATTAATGGTTTGGATTAAATTCGAGGCCTTCTATTAACTTAATCACTTGAGTGGTGTCCTGCACAAAGGATTACATTTTCTGCACTAATGGTTTTAAGAAGACATCTGCAAACTTTGACAATGATTCCAACATGGAATCGATAGCAGATACTATTGGTCGTTCCGGCGGGTTGTGCAAAAATGTATGAATTTCGAGTCAAATATAAAATTGTGGAATTCTTGGTTTATCGTTCATCAAAAATTGTGCCTTCTTTTTCAAGATCCAACCCCTCTGCCTAGCTTTTCCTACTTTGCATTTCATCACTCAACTGACGATAGCATTCTTGTATATATAGGCTTCTGCCTAAAATCACAATAGCCCAGCCCTTGTCCGCTTTCCTTATGTCTTCATTATGGGCCAGCTTTGTAATTACTGCTCTTTCTGTCTTACTTATATTCTGATACACCTTAGAGTTGGAATCATTTGCCCAACGTTCGAATGTATTGATTTCTTTGAGTACTCTATTCTCCAAAACATGTGCTTCCACTCTATGACTTTGTGTTGGTGGACAAAACACTCATCGGTTCTGTAGTTCCGACTCGTCAACAGGGGTGATATTTTCTGTATCTTTTAAGAATGGTCTCAAATGTATTTTCCGCATCACGTCCTTTAATTGTTACCTGAAACAGAGCAAAAGAGCCTTGTAGTGAATTTATTGGAGTACACTCTGATAGAGGATGAACTGAATGTGTTAGGGAAAGGTTTAGGTTTTGTGACAACTAACAAACACAATGGGCCTCATTACGAGTCAGTCGGTCCGGAAATAACGGTGGCGGTAAACCCGCCGCCACCTTTGTTTCCGGACCGGCTGATCTCGAGTTCTGCAGGCGGGAGGTGTCATTCCCGCCAGGTCTGACCTGGCAGGTTTAACACCACCCGCCTGCAAGTGGACGTGGAAACACCGGCACCATCACGAGATGGTGTCAGTGTTTCCACTTCCCCATTGCAATGGAGTCTTATGGGACTCCATGGGAATGGGGATTTACCTTATTCCGCCTCCGGAATTACCGGGTCACCAGAGTTGTGATGCCCCGGTGATTCCGGGAATCACGGAGGCGGAATGGTAATAGTTTTTCCAGCTCGGTTACTGCCGGCCTCGTAATGAGGCACAATGTCTTTCATTTCAGGCAAGAAGCACAATTGGTGAAAGTCCAGTAGCTGCCTTTTTTCCCCATTAATTCCTGGAACTGTTTGATGGTTGGGGTTTCAATGATTTTTCCAATCTTGGGGAAGTTGGAAATTGAGTGGTATGTTGTGGGTGAAGAGGGATACAGTGATGGATTCTTCATAAGGGGGGTTCACAATGGCTGTGTTTCAGTTGTTGTGGGAAACCTCCTTCTAGGAAGAAATTGTTGCTGATAAAACAGAGGTCCTAAGTAACCAAAGACAAATATTGGTGAACTAGCTAAAGGGGGCATAAGCTGGGGACAATAAATGGAAGTTGCAAGAAGGAGAGGAGATTTTAGATTTTAGGCTCTGAGACTCAGAGATGAAGAAGTCTTGGAGTTGGTTACAAAGTCTTTGCAATGCAGCAGCATTTTGGATGGTAGACTTGGGCCTGATGAACTTCTGGTACATTTTGAATAAATCAATGGCCTGTTTGAGGTCTTGTTAGTGAATCATCAGGCTTTTATATGTGTGAGAGAACCAGAATGTCATGATGATGCTCCAATCTTTGGCGTTCTCTTCTAATTTCGAAGAAGTCATTTGAGAACCATTTGTTTTGGGTGCAGGACTGGCTTTTCAGGCACCTAGATTTGAGTGGAACCAGGCAATTGAAGTCTACCATGAGTGTGGGTCTGTGTTTTTCAAACATTCCTTCAGACTTTAGTCTGAGTGCATCAGAGTCGAGGGGGAAAAGGTGGTGATGAATGCATCTGGCAAAAGGGTCCAACAGATGCAAAAAGAGGCAGTCTGTCACTAGGCAGTGACTTTATCAGGTTTTGTGAAGCAAAGGAGGACAGTGATCAAAATGTGGTTGAACAATGAGATAGGTGAAGTGGAGAGGCCATTGATCGATATACCATGTGTGAAAAATAGGTCCAAGGAGTGGTCTTTGCCGTTAGTGGGGCAATAGAGGTTTTATCGAATGTTAAGGTTGGTGTAGGAGTCAAGAACATCAGAAGAGAGAGATTTGTAATGCTCTTCTGCCCATATGTGAAAGTCGCCTAGAACAATGAAGTAGTACATCTAGTTGCTTCAGATGGTTGGGTGGGTCAGGGAGAAGGAAGGCTTTTCTGTTAGGTGACCAGTAGATGATCTCCGTTTCCACTGGGTACATAGAAATGGGTGAGTCGTTTACAGGTGATGGGTTTTAAATAATACAATGATTTACAGGACACAGTTTGCATTTGCTGGCGGGAAGGGGTGAAGATATTGAATTACCTCCCCTTTTGCCTTTTCTGTTATGGTAGCGACAGGAGGAGGTTTCTGGGGTTAGGCCTTCAAAGGGGTTAATGTTGTTGTCAGAAATCCATGTTTCAGTAATTGTAATAATGCCAAGGTTTTTCTTGAGAATGAGGGCAGAGATGAGAATAGTTTGGAGTTTCTGATATCCGGAGGTAGATAAGAATCAGGATCTGGGAAATGGTGAGTAGTCTGTGGGAGGTGGAAACAATTTGACAAGCCCCTCTTCCTGCATTCTAACTACAGGTGAGTTGGTAACAGAGGTATTCCCTATTTTAGTGCGACCACATTAGATTCATCAGATAATGTATCGCCTGGGCATTAATCCTTTGCAATGTTTGGACCAGTAAATGCTGCTGTATAACAGGGCGAGACAGCACCTTTGAATACCTTCATTTTTCCCTTCATCCAACAGGTAAAGGTAAACCTGTAAAAACTGATCTGGTCTATGTAAAATGGGCTTACCCTTACAGAAGGGAAGAGCGCCACTTCCCTTCAATATAGGGAAAACACTTTTTCTATTACAACATTCTAAGAGGTTGAACATGTGGGAGTCTTTGACCCGTTTGAGATTTAAAAACAATGTCTAGTACTACTAGAATCCGCTATCGTGCATGAACCATTTCCATCCTCAATGCACGCATAGAAGCGGTAAAAAATAGTTTTTTACAGGATAGTGTTGAGTTACCGAAGGCAGGCAGTATTTCATTAAATCCCTTATTTATTTGGTACATTTGATTGAAGCACGTAAAACCCACAGGCATCTAGTCACTGGTTGCAAAGGAGGGAGGGGGGAAGGTAACAGGTGAGAAATGGAAGTTAGTTGAAGAGGAAGGTTTTAGGTGTTTCCTGAAGACGTGATACAAAGGATCATTTCAAAAGGTGTGGAGGGAGCTCATTCCAGAGAGCTGTGCACAAGCTAAAAAGCTTGCCCCGCCCGCTCCTTTCCTGTTGAAGCAAGGTGTGATCAAACGGTGTTCATAGGCTGATCTGATTGGTCTGGACAACGAGTGTTTTTTGATAGTGTCAGTCAGGTATTGCAGTGCCTCATTAGGGAGGCATCTGACAGTGACTGAGAGCGTCCTGAATTTTATTCTGTCCTTAACTGGGAGCCAATGTACAACCTTCCTGGCCACCGAATGTGGGCATGTCTTTCAATGTCAAGTACAGCTCGGAGAGCGTTGTTTTGGATAGTTTGGAATTTATACAGGTTTTTTCTGATGTTCTTCAAAGTATAGAATTGCAGTAGTCCAGTTTGGAGCCTATAAGGGATTTGGCAATTTCAAGGCTGTTCTGGGATGAGAGGAATGGTTTGCCAGCATTGATACATTTAGTTGCATACACTGAGGAGAAAGCACTGTGGTTGACCAGGCGGGTCGTGGTAAGTGAAGAATCCAGGTAAACACCAAGGAATTTGAACGACGATGCAACCGGTATGTTATGACTGTCGATGGGGAATGATTTGTGGGCATTGTGCAGTTTGGATAGGCGTGCAGGAGGGCCCGTGATGAGGAGTTCAGTTTTGACATTTTTTGAACAGCAGGGGCTGTGTGTGGCCATCTAGGATTGAATGGTTTTGTAGATAGTGTTGATACAGTGGGAGTCTCTAGGATAGTCGCCGGAGAGGGGTATGAGGATTTGTGTGTTGTCGGCATAGTTTGTGTATGAGATGCCAAGGTCATCGAGGTGGTCGATACACATTGTATAATGTGCGTGATATACAGGAGCCTTGGGGGACGCCACAGGAGGTAGGTGTGGGGGTGGCAGGGGCTTCCCCTAAGAAGACTTGGGATTATCTGTTGGCCAGAAAGGAGATCCATTTCCTTTCATCTTGTGAGAAGTGGGCAGAAGTGGACAGTGCTTGGCATAGGATCTCGTGGTCCACGAGGTCGAATGCAGCGGAGAAGTCGAGCAATAGGAGGAGTGAGAGGGAGCCCTGGTTACTAGCGGTGTCAAGCTGGTTTTTACAGTCTAAGAGGGCTGTCTCTGTATAAAGCTTGGGGCAGAAGCCAGATTGTCAGGTTCCTAGGATGTGGTGGAGTTCTAGGAATGATTGGATCTGCAAGTAGGCGACTATATCCATGATTTTGAGAAGGAAGGGGACAGTTGTGATGGGTCAGTCAATGGTGGGGGTAGCTGCGTCAAGAGTGTTTTTTTTCTTAACAGTGGGGAGATCCAGAATTCTTTAAGCGAGACAGGGATGGTGCAGGAGGCAAAGGAGGTATTGATGATTGCCGCGATGAGGTGGATTAATGGCTCTATGCATTCCTTAACATGGGAGGCTCGGCAGGCGTCTCCCTTAAAGTGTGAGGAATTGAGGCCTTTGATGATGTTGGCAAGGCTGGTTGTGTCAACGGGTTGAAAGTGAAAGGGAGGAATACTGGGCGAGTGGTGGTTGATTGGGGGGGCGTGCATGAGCTGGGAGGGCCTTCTTGTAGTTGAGCGATGTTTCCCATGATCATCTTGGATGCTGTTGCACCAGGCATTGTCTTTGAGGATGGTGAGAGCGGGGGAAATGGGAGTCTCTAATTCCTTTCCGGGAGCTGGATGTGGCTTTGGATATTCGCTAATTGTAGGCGGCAGCTTTGGATGTTAGGATGGATTGTTTGTAATGGAGTGAGGTAGTGGAGAGGCGAGCTTTGTTGGCTGAGGTGGGATCTTACGCCAATCGGCTTCAGCTGCTCCTTCAGAGGCTCTGATGGAGCAGAGGTTAGGTGTGAACCAGGAGTTGAGGTGTACTGTGTTTCTGGCTTTCTTGGCTTTCATGGTTGATGGCTGAGCCTAGCAGCGAATTGTAGTGCTCCACAAGGGTGGAGGTGTCTGACGTTGGGGGGAGAGGTTGGTTTAGGAGGGGCTAAGGTGATCACAAGTGGGCGTGTGAGAGATGCGATTCATAATGGTGGCGGGGCTAGCTACAGGCTTGGAGGGTGCAGCAGGGAAATTATGGAGAAGGTGATGGTATGGTGGTCAGACCACGGGCATGGCTAGTTAGAAGGGTATTTATGTTACTATTGTGGTCTACAATCCAGTCTAGGGTACGCCCTTGGGTATGTGTGGGTTGTGTAATGCATTGGATGCAGCCTAGGGCTAGCAGTGAGTCTGAAAGGGTGGTGCCGTCAGGATCCGCCGGGTTGCTAAAGCCCAGATTGATATCCCCTAGGAGTAGGATTTGTGTGGAGGGCTTAAGATTAGATGTAATAAATTGGGTAAGCATCTTCTCGAAGGAGTGGTTCAGTCCTGGCGGCCGTAGATGAGTCGAATGGTGGTTGAAGTGGTGTGTGAGCAGGTGAGTTTGGCAGAAAGTAGCTCGCAGTTGGGGGGTGGTGGATGTAATAGCGTATAATGAGTCCTTAAAGATAAGGGCAACTCTGCCGCCTTTTTTGGGTGATCTGTCACTGCATAGTATGGAGTACCCAGTTGGGATCGCTATGGAAAGGAGGGGCCGGAATAGGGGGTGAGCCATGTTTCGGTGAGGGCCAGAAGGTCGAGGTTTTGATCAGTGATGAGGTCAGAGATCTCATGAGCATGTGCTGGCAGAGATCTGGTTTTCAAGAGGGCGCACTGGAGGGGGTTGGTTGGAGGATGCATAGATGGGGGCATAGGGCTTGGAGGGAGTTATTGCGCATGGTGATGCTGAGTGGGATGTTGGTGGGGGCAGGGGCGAGAGGAGCGGGATGCCAGATGAGCAGTCCTCTCTGGAAGAGAGTGAAGGCGTGTTCTCCCACGCGGTGGGCCAGTTAGCCAGCTCTGGGTGGCTTTGTTGGCTTGTGCAGACATGACCAAGGAGGTGGCTGCTAATTTGACCTAGGTGAGGTTTGTGTCATAGGTGGGTGGCGAATATATGGGCAGTTGACCGTGTGGGATAGTTGATGCAGGCGCTGTGGGCACTGCTCGAGACGGGAAGGGTTGGGTAGGCTTCAGTGGTGAGGTGCTGGTGATTGCAAGAGGGATGGAGGACGGGGGTGTTTCCATCTGTGATGGGATGTCGCAGCCTCTGCCCGGTACCAGGGCTCTTGTAGTAGAGGTGGCATATGGTGCGTTGGGGATTTGGCTGGTAGGTGCTAGGGGGCAGCGACTCATGGCTATCGTGTGGTATCAGGTAATATTATCCCCATATATATGGTTGCCGTAAATAATATCGCCAGGAAAAGGTCGCAACGATATTATATGGGTGACCATATATATGGGGACAGGGGCAAAAAAACAAAACAACATTTTGAAAAAAAAAAAAAGGAAAAAGAAGTTTGGGGGTTGCTGGGGTGTCCCCCGCATGTTCCATGCAATAATGTCGCCACAAAAAACGGCCATTTTTCGGCGATATTTTTGCATGGCGAAATTTTTATGGCGACATTATTACATGGAACCTATCGTGTGACATAGCTCGAGTGAGGGCGGGAGGAACGGTGTTGCTGGCGGGAGGGAACATCGAGTAGTAACTGGCTGTGATAGTAGTAGGGGCAGAGGGCCTTATCATTACAACCATGACGACAGTAAACCTTTAAGGAAGGGACCTTCTCCCCCCACCTACAGGCCCCAGGAGATATTCTGAGACCCCAGCTGCCCCCACGCTCTGAATGAGCAAGGTGGGTTCACCCCATCTGCCCCCGACCTGGCTAAATTGCCAGATTCCACAATTTGGGGCTCAAAACACAGCGGAATCGACTAGCTGCACCACTGGCCGCCATCACTATCAACGTGGTTAATGGCCGCCGCCCCGGTCGACACACAGCACCTAGCAAGGAGCCCAGCAGCGTTTGCAGCCTCTGATTGGCTGTATCTGTAGCCACCCGCCCTCGAGCTCACCGATAGGCGGTAGCCGAAGGGCAAGCCTAAGGGCCTGTCTGCGGCTGTCCGCGTCGGGCAGCAAGGAGCCGAGCTGCCTGGTGTCCACTTCCTATAAGTACTTTTTGCACTATACCTCAGTGGTACTAGACTGCCCAGAATGACCCTTGCCTCAGATTACTAGTGCACGACCGCTTACCTCACATATCCTTGCGATCACCAAGTATGCAAGTTTATAATCGTTGACTCGTACTGCTTTGCCCATAACTGCCTCCTTTATGTCTGCACTACTTTCCCATTCTCAAGGAGGGACTGTAATGCAATCCTAACCATTACGATAAGAAATCGTGCATTGCACTGTTTCACGGTACTTCAATGCATTCATGCCTACCATGCCGGCACCTTGTTATTACTGAGATGCAATACGCTACACGGGCACGTACCTTTCACATTGTGTGCATTGTGACCGCTTGCACCATGGTTATCCCTCAATTGTCCTGTATGCGTATGTACCTTAACCTCTAACTTAATAGCATTGAAACTGACCCCACCTGTTAGCATAGCGCACTCCAGCCTCACTGGGATTTCTGAACCCAGATAAACCCTACCGCCATAATTGCTTTTGTTTGTCTGTACTCTGTATCTTAGCCTACTGTGATTTTAAATTCAGATGGACTTGCTGCCATTAGCGTTCATGCCTTTGAAAAGTGCATTTCAGCCTCACCGGGATTTTGAACCCAGATAGACCCTTACTGCCATAATTGATATTGTCTGTTTGTACTCTGCATTTTAGCCTTATTGTGATTTTAAACTTAGATGGACTTTGCTGCTATTAGTGTTCATGCCTTTTTGCACAGTGCATTTCGGCCTCACTGGGATTTTGAACCCAGATAGACCCTTACTGCCATAATTGATATTGTCTGTTTGTACCCTGCATTTTAGCCTTATTGTGATTTTAAACTTAGCTGGACTTCACTGTTATTAACGTATCTCAGCCTCACTGGGATTTTTGGACCTAGATGGACCTTGTAGCCATAATTGTTTTTGTCTGCCTGCACATTGCAGTTTAGCCTAAACTGTGCTTCTTAAACTCAGGTGAACATCTGCTGCTATAGTTATCTCTGTGAGCACATGCCAGCAATGCCTATATATTGCATAGTCCACTACACTCATGCACCCTACTCAGCCTATGTGCGCTAATGTGTGTTGGCTCCCTGCCCACCTCACAGTTTTGTGACTATCTTTGTCGCTCTCGGGTCGCCTACTTTAAATTATAGGCACCAGTGCCTATCTTGAGTTTACTCCCTATATATGGTACCTTTTAGTTAGCCCATCTCCACTTAAACTATGTATCTGCCAGCCAGTTATACAGTCTTATTGAGGACTATCCTACACTTACTCATCACAATAGATGTCAACATGCCTCTCCCTCGGCCCACCCTAGCATTTGAGATATCCCAGAATGATTCCAACAACCTAAACAATATGATCACTAGACCTTGTAATCTCTCCCAAAGAAACCTCAAACTTCGTGCTTGAGTCCCTAAAATCTACGAACCCACAGCCAAATCTCTAGACCTCCTCTCTTATAACCTGTCTAGAAACTTAAAAAGCACCCAGCCTAATACCAAAATATCTCCGCACAATTCGACTAACACTCAGCACCCACTCCAGCTTAATAGCCGACTCTCTCGAGTCCCTACCACTTACCCTAAAGCCCCCCACACAAGATTGTGATACCACCTACAGAGCCCACACTACTAGGCATAAGAGGAGCCTTAATAAATGCCCGGTCTCTCGTGGCACATGCCACTGATATAGCTGACCTTAACACAACAGACAAAATGGACTTCCTCGCTATTACTGAATCTTGGCTGCATTCAGCAGCTGGCCCAGCAATCATGTTAGCTATTCCTGAGGACTACACTCTTCTAAGAAAAGACCGTACCTCTTCTCAAGGCGGTGGCCTAGCCATA
Source organism: Ambystoma mexicanum (assembly GCF_040938575.1). Taxonomy (NCBI): domain Eukaryota; kingdom Metazoa; phylum Chordata; class Amphibia; order Caudata; family Ambystomatidae; genus Ambystoma; species Ambystoma mexicanum. The sequence goes on along the minus strand of NC_090939.1, from coordinate 866,451,770 downwards.
ATTGCAAAAACTAGCCTAGCACTGAGACTCGCTACCCCATTAAAGGTAGACTCTTGCAAACTCCTAACTGCCAAACTAACTACCTCTACTACACAAACCTTAACTATCCACCTTATTTACAGGCCTCCAGACCCACTTGGCTCCTTTGAAGAAGATCTCACTAATATCCTGTCGGACAACCTCAGAAATACACCAAGTCTCCTCCTAAGAGATTTTAATCTTGGTTACAAAGACCCTTCAGATCCCAGTGCAACACAGATCATTGACTCCATTGAGGAATTAGGCTTCACCCAAAGGGTAACAGGCGCCACTCACACTAAGGGCAGAACCCTTGATTGGATTGCGGAACACTATTGTGCAACGTCCATCAATGCCATAACACCTATACCCTGGTCTGACCATCACTTGATCTCTTTTGCTCTCAAAGCTGCAGTCGCTCATCCTAACACTACTATAGCTCTGGCTATTCCTACAAGGAACAAAAAGAACATTACAGCTGAGAAACTCATTCCTCTGATCATCCCTACTCTGAACTCTCTCCCCGACTCTACAGACCCATCTACATTGGTCGAAGAATACAACAAGGTAATGTTATCCGCCCTGGACACCATAGCACCTTTGAAAATTAGAAAATGCAAACAGAAAAAACATGTGAATTCATGGTTCTCTCCCCACCTGAAAGCCATTCGACGTGATAAATGTAAATGTGAACAGATATGGAGATCAAACCCCTCTGAAAATAACAAAAACAACCTCACCAAACTAGCTTCCCTTTACAAAAAAGAAATAATCCTTGCTAAACAAGAATCTTATAATTTATGCATTACCCAAGCTAAGTCTAACACAAAAGAACTATTTACTATCCTGAAAGAATTGGAAACACCTATCCAAGCCCCTGACACCTGCCTTAAGGACAAAACTTGGTGCACTAACATTCAGAGTGCTCTATCTAATAAAATAATGACTTTACAGGCTAAAATCAACAATAAAAAAGAATCCCTTCTCCTAACCGCTAACTCTAACAATACTCTGGCCCCTGTGCCTTCGATCTCTTCCTCACCTCCCACATTGCCCGAAACATCCAAACCCCTTTTTAACTTTAAGAAAATATCTACTCTAGAAGTTGAAAAGGTTATCTTAACCCTTAAACCGTCCAACTGTCACAGCGACTCTTGCCCTGCACAAATCATAAAGGATGCCGCAAGGGACCTTTCCCCTTTCATAACCAAACTCATAAATGCCTCATTCTCTTCCGGCACCATTCCTAACAATCTGAAACAATCGTGGGTCCTCCCACTTCTAAAAAAACAAACACTTGACCCGACTATTCCAACAAATTACCGCCCCATTACGAAAGTGCCATTTCTGCTTAAAATTTTGGACAAGGTAGCGTACCTCCAAATTCAACGATACTTGGAATGTAACCACCTTCTAGGAGTACGTCAATCAGGTTTTAGACCGCAACACGGAACTGAAACGGCACTGATTGACCTTAAAACACAAATCGACACCCTGAGTGACAACGGCAACACAGCACTACTTATGCTGCTCGATCTCTCAGCGGCGTTTGACCTGGTTGATCATAAGACTCTTTGTCACCACTTAGATTCAGCTACTCACTTCTCGCAAGAAGCCATTGGCTGGATTCAATCCTTCTTAGATAATAGAACTATGCGGATCTTCGCACGTTCAGCTTCCGCTGACCCTATTCCTATAACTTGCGGTGTGCCTCAGGGTTCATGTGTTTCACCCACTCTGTACAACATCTTCACAAAGCCCCTTTTTGATGATCTAGATGGCCTGGGTTTCACCTACACTAACTAGGCAGACGATACACAGATCCTCATCCCGTTGACAGGAGATTACGACAAGGATTTGGCCTTTGTGAACAAAGTATATCTCATCATCCAGGCATGGATGGCCTCTCATGGACTATGCCTGAATGATGATAAAAACGGAACTCCTCATTCTGGGCACCACGGCGAATCTCAATAAATTAGACCATCTATATTCCTACTTCACCATAGACAATAACATTATCCCAGTAGCCAAAGAAGGGAAAACTCTTGGCTTCTACCTTGACTCCTCTCTGACATTCAAAAAACAAGTAAACTCCCTGGCCTCGGCCACTGCCTATACGTGTAAGCTAATCAGAGCACCTAAGCCATTCCTTACACCTACCAATTGCATTACCCTAGCAAGAGCCTTGGTATTATCCAAACTGGATTATTGCAACGCCTTATACATAGGCTGCAACAAATACACCACCAACAAGATTCAGATCTTACAAAATAACGCTTTAAGAGCTGCCCTCAACATCCCCAAGAAAGTTCACATATCTGACCTTAGAAGATCTAACAACTGGCTTTCCACCAAAGATAAAATATTCCTTAAATCAGCCTCCCTAACTCATAAATGTTTACACATGGCCGCCCCGCAGTACCTTACTTCCAGATTCCGGAAACAATCTACTAATTGCCCTTATAGGACAGCTAATACTAACCTACTTCAAGTGCCCAGATTCAAACGCTCGAAGTCTGGTGGTAGTAGCTTCCCGGTCAAAGCTGCCCAAAACTGGAACTCACTCCCACCTTCTCTAAGAGAAGTTATGCCTTACTTGCGTTTCAGATGCAACCTTATCCAACGGATTAAGGAGCACGACATCTGACCTTCCACCTTACCAACACACCACTGTCCACTTCTGTGCATAATTGTGTATATATATATATATATATATGTCTGTATCTGCTCAATTGTATATATTGCATTTCACTGTTGCTTGACTCCCTCGGTATCCTATGTTCACTTGTATGATTTCATTTGATCTTTTGTATGTTATATGCCAACAATGTTTACCATTATTTTGCACTGTAACGCACAGCAATGTAACCCAAGCTGAACAATCCTCTTGTCCTTCCTTGAGCCCTAATACCCTTGGGTCTGGGGCGCATTAAAAATAAATAAACAAACAAACAAACTAACAAGGGGGACCATCAGATTACCACTTGTGGTAATCATCCGGAAAAATTCTCTGTCGCTGTAATGAAAGACTTTAAGTGGTACTTAAATATTTGTATTTTGTATCAATACTACTACTTCAGTGAGCTTTTAAGAATAACACATTTTTGAGAGTTGGAGAACTCACTGTCATTAAAACTGAAATATTAGTTTTTTGGGGTGGGGGGCTTCAAAAGTTGGGCAGTGGACAGCGATCAACGCAGCCCCAGACAAAGACGGAACCCTTCTTTTGGGCCCCCATGAAAATGTTTGTGAGCAACTCCTTCTCTATTCTTGGGAAATTCCCACTTACTTCCGCTAGATGGCGAAAGGTGTCATCATAAGAGTGTGTCAGGCCTATTCCTCGTATTACTACTATACTAGCTCTTAACATTTGCAATACTCCATACAAATCAACGTTTTTAAACTGTTTCTTTTTTTAGACTTACTCGTTTTGCAGAAATTACAGTTCTGTTCTGTTCTTATGACACATTGTTGAATGATAGAAGGTCAATTCATGGACATTGTGAAGGAACACAGCTGGGTGTCAGACTACAACATAAAGCAATGCATCAACCATTAAACAATAAATGGGGTGGGGCGTCCTTTCACTGAGTGCAATGAAACAATAGATGAATACAAAATTGTAATATTTCATTTCACTAGGTGTGAAATGAGATACTGCAAGATGGCTCCTCTTTTTGCTATCGCCCAGGGAAACTTGCACACTTTATTTACCTTTGCAAATGCCCCCCCTCCTCCCCGCGCAGTTTCTGCTTACACATTCAGTCAGACTACACCTCGGGCTCATTCTGTGTGAGGGGCTCCCAAATGACTGTTCTGTCTGGAAATTATTTCCTACCTTCAAGTACCCTGCTGCATGTGAGCAATCTGGCATGAACAACAACAATAGACTAGGGAACTGCACTTTATGGATACATATCATAAATAATAATGATGTCGACAAACCTGAAAACTTTCTTCACAATAGAGAAGCCACACTGGGTTAGGCTGCTAAGGTTCCCTTTTTAGCATGGACGCTCAACATCCACGGGCTGTGTATCCCTCCACACATCCATCTTCTCTTTCTATAGTCTCACGGCAATAGTGTCCCAGCACTATTAGCCAGAACTAAAAACAGGACTACATGAGAAATTGGCAACCGACATGGGCGGCTTGAGAGCTCTGCTACTGCCGTTTTCAGGTCTAGCTGTAAATAGCTTTAGCTCTCCATAGCGAATTTATCTGGAAAAAAGAACAACCAAGATCAAAAGAGTGCCCAATGCTGACACAGGAAGTTAGAGTTAAACACATCGGTTGTCAATGTTGGCTGTGTCCACTGCACCATTTTATTGGCAGTGCAGTATATTTACAGCATGTAAGGTAACGCTGATAGGTCCTTCTCAGTGGTTGGTCACTGTTGCTCCAGTAGGTTCGACTGAGCGATTCAGCGCTTCTCGAACCCTGTCCTTTAGCCCACTCTAACAACCAAAGCCTCACTAGTAGGTAGTCTCCCTTGGTGGCCTAGGAGCATAGTTTGAAGGGCTGCAGATACAATTCACAATCTTCGCCCCTCAGGCATGTGTTTTTGAGGTATGTAGTTCGCAGGAGGTATCTCAATTGCATGAGAAAGAGTTCTTTCTGGTACACGTAGTTCTGAGTGCCTTCTACACTGAGTGAGGAAGAATGCATTCAGAACTTAAGGTCCATGGGGCCTCTTTGTTGAATAAGTCAAAATATATTTTGGGTCACAGAATCGCCTCTGAGTAGCGCTGGTGAACGGGCCGGCTCTGGCTGGGTCCGAGATACGGCATCTGATGTCTGGCTGGATCTCGGGTCCCGGCTTGCCTCAGCCCTGTCCTGGTGCCGGAAAGACGAGACCGAAAGCCTTGAGAGTTGGGGGCGAAGCCTTGCACAGCAAATTGGCACCACTAGCAATATGCTCTTCTGGCCCCACCCCCTATGAATGCACGCAGCCGCCACCATTATCAGGCTCCACTGCAGCTAGGTAAGCATGATGTCCACCCGGGGTCCCCACTTCTGCCCCCGCATCACTGAGGTAGTCTCTCCGCCCGCAGAGCAGATTACATTCGGAACCTCCAGCCTGACGAAGCTGGGGGCTCGGTGATCTAATATGCTCAGTGTGCTCTAGCACGCAGCGCAGAGCAGATTACATTACTGAGCCCCAGCTTCGCCAGGGACAGGTGGCCCTAACAAAGCTAGGTGCTCAGTGATATAATCTGCTCTGTGCGCTGCAGAATACAGAGCAGATTACATCATTTGCCTTTCCCAGAATTGGATTCTGGTATTTGTAGTCTCTGTCCCATGGCAGTCAATATGGAGGGATCTGGGGGCAGGGGAGCGTAATGTAAGAATTGTACACGTTTTGCCTAGCATATTTACATAAAATATATGTCAAGCTATCTTTATAAAGCAGAGTATTGTAACACGGGGATGAAGAGGGGAGATGAGATTTCAAGTGAGTCGTGAATCTTTGCCCAGGATGTGGCAAGTAATCCTGGAGAATGGAGCAGTTATGTTTGCCTGCTTGTGGCCATGTGCTGCTTTTCAGAGCACAAAGAAAGGATACATGTGGGTGTTGCTTTTTTCAGAGGGCAGGCGCAAAACCCTTGGGTGTTTTTGAAGCTGGCAAGCTTGCTCACGTGTTTGACCCAGGTAGTCACGTTTCCAATGTTGATGCTTACCCACAAGACCACATAAAATTGTCATCAAAGCACATGTCTCATATTTGGATTTTGTTTTCAAGGGAATATTGCACTATAGATTGCTGGGTTTAAAAGGTGAGCACCTTTTATTCTTTGCCACCATAGTTGTTGGAAAATCTCATCTCTCAGGTTATTTCTCTGGTGATGGGATCCCAAAGCGATTTTTAAAGTGGCAATGATAACATATTTTGGGTGCACCCTGCCACGGAAGTGATTTAAAGTGGAATTGATGTACAGCGTGTTGTTTCGAAAGAAGCAGCATGAAAGTAATTGCACCGTTTGGAAGGTATTATTTTGAACATTTCCTTTGAACAGAGTTCACCTACCAACTCCGCCCCGTCTGAACACTGTCTCCTCAGAACTCCGCCCCCACTCTGACGCTTGTGGGATCCCCCTTTAAATTGTTTCAATTTCCACCGCTGCCTATGAATACTGAACTTGAGCAGGCAGGTTACATTGTGGGCTATGTATTTTTGTAAGGGCATGAGTCCTGCCCCTCTAGGCAGCATGCACTATGGAAAGCTGATCACGTCGGGCCTCTCTCTTGAGTGAAAGTGATGCATTCTGCCACCTGGCGAGATTACCTGGGCCAGGTAAGGCTGTATCTGGCATGCAAGGCTTTGTCTGGACATTTTAGTCAGAATGCGCAGATATGTTAGCTGTAGACTGTCATATAAAAATTACACCTGACCTATAGTGGCAGGTTCTGGGCATTGGCTGCACTTGCCATCTAATGGCTGTAGACTGCATATGATGGCAGCGCCTGTTCATTTAATTAATCTAGCTCAGGGTATGTATATCCCCTTGTTAACGTCGCTGCCCTATGCTCCCTGTTAAATCTGCCCATCATCAATCACTAGGTTTGCCCACTACCCACTAATCACTGCCTCCCGTAAAGGCACCCTCACCCCAGCACTGTCTCTGTCATCTGATCATGTGTCATCATGTAGACTTTATTTCGGCCAAGACCCCAAAGTGATTCACATACAATTGTGCATCCCATCGTAACACTACATAGATCATTACAAAATACAAGAAACTAATAAATAAATAAAATACAGTCGTTTAAAATTTGACATAAGCGACAGTAGTAAGTTGCTGGAAAGCAGATTTTCCAAGCTTTTTCAAGATAATTGAGTTTAGCAATTCATTTTGATTAGCCACTGACTGTTGGCGCTACATTCTACTTGTTGGACAACGGTCGCAGTTACTTTTTTCCCGGTCCATTGTGCAATGGGGAAATACAGATAAAGGGCCTCATTAAGAGTTTAGAGGTATTTTGGAGGTAGAGCCTGGGAGATAACAGCAAACGGATTTACACTTAACATCCCTCGGTCCTGTGGATTTACCACAGGGTTACAAGTGGCGGTAGGCGGTGTAAATCCCCGTTTTCTGGAGTCCCTAGGACTCCATTGGGGATTGTTGGCCGGAATTACCACCGGTGGAATTACGAGTGCTAATTTCGCTGATTTTTGGGAGGAAAAGTAGAGGATTCACTCCAGCATCAGGCTGGAGGTACATCCCAGACTTTCCATCCAAAAATCAGCAGAATTACCACTCGTAAAACCACCGGTGGTAATTCTGCCAAAACATGTAATTTGGCTGTGCAGGAAAAATGGAGGTAATGGAATGACCTCCACTTTTTCAGCACACCGCCAAACTCCTACTGATGGCCAAAGTGCTCACTGTTTCCTTCCCAAGTTTTACAGAACTTACATTTTTCCAAGGCATTTTAATAACAATGGCCCTCATTACGAGTTCGGCGGTAACCATGCCGCTATTGGCGGCATGGCTGCCGCCGAAATCGCGTCGGGGTCCGGGTCCTCGGAATGAGGACTTACTGGGCCATTCCGAGTTCGGAAGGCCCGGTAATTCCTCCCTCCAAGGACCCGGACACGGTCCTTCTCCATTCCCATTTCAGCCCCCATAGGGCTGAATGGGAATGGGAGAAGGAGCAAACAACGGGCCATTACGAGATGGCCCGTTGTTTGCTCCCTCTTCCCCTCGCGGGACCCGGTAAGCACGCCTGGTTTTCCCAGGCGTGCTTACCGTGTCCCGCGAGGGGAACTCGTAATGCGGCGGTACGGGGTGAACGGCGCCGGCACCTTTAACGGTGCCGTTCACTCCGTACCGCCAGGGTCGTAATGAGGCCCAATGTGCTTTAACACTCAGTAATAGTAAAATGGCCAGTCTTAATTTGGCCAATAATGATTTAGCAATTTTAGAGCACAGTGGATATATATATATATATATATATATATATATATATATATATATATATATATATATATATATATATATATATATATATATGTTTTGAAGGTGAAATCACATTTAACATCAAGCTATTGTATCAGCTTTTTGCCAGATTGTCTGCTCCAAACCTCTTTTCTTAACCATTCGTCAAACGTATGTCTCAGTACATTTTTATCACAGGGGCCAATTCTCTGGGATCAGTCCAAAGCAATGGTATATTCATTTTCTTCACCATTTCTTAAATGTAAGAAAACACGATAATTTTGCTGTACCTGGATGGCTTACGGAACCGGTAATGCCAGTGCCTTTAATACCAGCATTTTATGTGGGGTGGTAGAATTACCTGCAGGTGAATCTGGCCACCTCACCACCAAACTTGTAGTTTGCGCTGCGGGAAAAATGGCGGCAACAGAAATACTGCACTTTTTTTCCAGCACTGCCAACCTTGTAATGCGGCCTTTGTCTTTTTTGTGGGAAAAAAGTAATCACTTTGGATTTTGAAGATGTTAATATTTAACTCCTTTTCCTTACACCTGTTGGAAAAGGCATTTGGCTGAATTTGAAGTCCCTTAGGATTTTTGGACACAAATATTGCATTGTCTGCAAAGAGGAGAACCCCACATTTTTTTCCTCCTAACACAGGGTCATCTGCCTCCATGGTATTAAGGGGTTCAGCTAAATGATTGCATAACCCCTCTGGTGATGGTAAATAAAGAGGTAGAGGCTCCATCAAGACCCAAGCAGACTACACCAAAGTTGTCAGTTTTGCCTGCACCTGGCTGGTTAGAATTGACAAATGTACTGATAGTGCCCACAGGTGACACATAGGGGCAAAATCAAATGCTGTTTGCAGATGAATGTCATAAACAAGGAGGGGTGTCTACACTGGGAAATCTAGAGTTGTGTTATTTTCAAATCATTTCAACATCTAGTTCAGTTAGCATAGTGAGCCAAATCCATTGCGGAGTATAATGATATGATTGGTTATTTATAAAGTGCTTAATACCCAGAGGTCTCTAAGCGCGGACCCGGGGATCGAACCTGTGCTGCTCCGTGTTGTATTGCTTCCAAGGCGCGCACGTTGCCCCTGAGCTATCCTCCTGAGATTTAATCACACAGTTATTTTTTTATCTAGATCAATTTGTTCTTAGTCTATCATTCAAATGATTTATGTCAACCAATTCATACAGTACATCAGAGTCAACAGTTGTAACACTTTTATTTCACTAATGTGTTATTTACTGTACTAGGGGTTTTGTACGTACACTGCCACATACTTCTGATTGAGGAAATACACGTATTTTGTCTTTCATATTCGAATGTATGATGTTTTTAAAATATGTAATCTGATGTACTGTATGAATTGATTGCCATACATGATTTGAATGATGGATTAAAACCAGTTAAATTGATTTAGAGAAGCAAATAACTCTAGTTTGATCAAACTCCGGGCTGCAGTTGTCTCACTGTGCTTTGACTTGATGTTGAAATGATTTGAAAATTACAAAACTCTAGGTTTCTCAGCATAGACGAATTAATTGCAAATTTCATGCTTTATTTAAAAATGTCACCCTACCAAAAAAGTCTTTAAAAATAAAGAAATGTGTAAAAAGAAGAGAAATTTGTTAAAGAAGAAGCTATTCACTAATTTAAATCTGGCCAAAAATACTCCCTTATTCATATGCCGCGAAATAGCACTTTTTCTGATTTTCAACCTAATTCACTGTTAATCATTAGGGAAAACAAACTTACTCTTGGTTTTATTGGGCATTCACAAATGAATTGAAAACCATATTTAAATCTCTTCTGTTCATGAAATGATATCCTCATCAACCAATCAATAACTTTGTCTCTGAAATCAATTCCATAAAAGTTACAAGTTATCACAACAGCTGATGCAATGTACAAATCCCATCAATGCATGAATCAAAACATAACGTATAGTAAGGAATAAATATCAAATATGAATCATAGGCAGCCCTGTACATGAAAAAAGGTCCATTTGGTAAAAAAATTTCTTAGATAAAGAGCACCGCCTAAATAGTGGTTTAATGCCCATAACCATAGAATCGATTCTGAATACAGCAAATGTAATAAAGCAGATTTGCACTGTTTTCAAACAGGAACAATGGTAGTCCTGCTGAAATATTTGTACACTGGGCAAACAGGTAACAAATGCCTTGGGGATTCAATATCTGTGAGAGATAAATGGGCACACGCAATAATGGGACATGTTTTGGGAGGATAGCTCAGGGCCAACATGCTCATCTTGGAAGCAAGATGGCACTGGCACGAAGCAACGCAGGTTTGATCCCCGAGTTTGGACTTACAAGCCTCTGGGTATTAAGCAACGCAGGTTTGATCCCCGAGTTTGGACTTACAAGCCTCTGGGTATTAAGCGCGTTATAAATAACCAATTACAATGCAATAACTTTCTCTCCTGTTTACCTGTAACAGAATTCATAGGTAAACAACTAAAATATGCTTTTGTTACTAGCGGAGCAGCACAGGTTCGATCCCCGGGTTCGAGCTTAGAAACCTCTGGGTATTAAGCCCGTTACAAATAACCAATTACAATGCAATGATTTTCTCGCCTATTTACCCGTAACAGAATTGATAGGTAAACTACTAAAGTATGCCTGTGTTACTAGTATGTCTTGTTTAATGGAAGTATAAATACAGTTGTAAACAAATATGAAAGGAGAGCGCCTTGCAGGCTAAGGTCTCAAGTTTCTGAATCTGGGGTATAGTAAAATCCTGACATAGCACTCTTCCATTTCTTCACAAGGATCCGATTTAAACTGGTAGAAATCTCTATGCTATGGAATGAAATAACCATGAAAGTTCGAGATTGCATGTGCTTTATCCATGGAATAACCACAGCTCTATCATCATCCCTGAAATCTATGATTATCACCAGGGATAGCCTTGCTCTAGGATGAATCCAGCTACTTAGCCATAGTGAAACTGGATTTAATTGTGAGTGATAATTCATTTTTTTTTATTTTTTAATGTGTTATAGTTAAAAACCTTACACATTCCATAAGTGATATGGCCTAAGAATTCACATAGAGTACATAAAACCATTACACAAAATATACACAAAAGGCAATTAGATAAAGCAGGTGCAAAAGGTGTGTTTGTCCTTTTGGATGAAATACGTAGGATATACAAGCATACAAAGATATATAAAACACCTAATGCATTCAAATAACTCCAATTGTGGTCTCCATGACCACCAAATGTAGCAGCAGATGAGGTATACCTAAAACCCTTCTGCAGAATGTATTTTCGTTTTTTTCCATTATGTTACTATAACTTGCAGTAATTGTACCTGTAGGCAGGACTTTTCAAAATAGCAGATGCATCCTTGCTTAAAGAGTTCTATGCTCAGGATGTGCAGCCTGTGCTAAAAGTTCTGAATTCTGCTGTCAAGTTCTTGGAAGGAATACACCCTAAGATATAAAATGCAATGAAAGTAGTGCTTCATGTAATTAAAAGACTTTCATTTGATTTGGTACCAACCAGCTTTCTGCTTGTATTAAGGTTTGCAAAATGACAAGTACCAGTTCGACCAAACTAATAATGTGGGGCACAGTCTACTACCGCATTGGCGTGGGACTAGTTTGTGTCCCCAGCCCAAGGCTCATTGGTACAAAAAGGTTATGCAAGGGCATCAGTTCAGATTTTGCAGTTTCTTCTGAGCTCTGTATTAGCCAGCATCATCTCTGGAAAAATCTTGCCCGCTTACAGCCGGTAAGACCTTATCAGTTTAAGGCGAGGATGATCGGCAAGTACACAAACAACCCCTGCCAAAGCCCAAAAGATCAAAATATCGGCAAACAGAAAAGACGAAACAGATGGATGCCGCACAAGGCCAGAAATGATAACTATGGAGGGCTTCATTGGAATGCATAATTTAGTCAAACCTCAGTGCTTGCAATGAATACAGAGAGGCGAGTTATCGGTCGATCACGCGGACAGATCCCCTGTGCAAGCAACCAAGATGTGGACTGAATCTGCTCAGCTGTTTTATTAGGTTTGACTCTTTTGTATCTATAGCCCATTCATTGGTCACCACGGAACCCTCCGTAAAGCCGCAGGTATCAACAATACATAACACGCTAAATATTTGACCGACCATATAGGCAGGTCTGATGTTTGGTGACTGTAAAATTCCCTTGGTTTGGACTATCTTAAGGCAGAAAGCAACCAAATATGAAAGCCCGTCACTGCAGTAGAGAATTGAAAACTCTGCATAATTTTGTTACATTTCAACATGTTTGGGATAGACAACCCAACCCTTGTAAAATGTTTATGATATGATATGATATGAGAGTTTATTTATATTGCGCTCATACACAGGTGTTTCAGAGCGCGAGTGTTTGTCTCAACGGAAGAAATTGACTGTAGGGGAAAGATGGGCAAAGTGATGTTTTTATTTCAATGCCAAGGTACTTCTGCAAACAAGTGTCAGTTCAACTGTCCCACCTCCTTTTACCATTCTTTAAGTAATGAGTAGGATTCCTGAATTTGGATCATACAAAATAAAAAAACGAATCCTTTTTTCTAGGAGCCAGCCCCTCACCCTGTTAGGAGTAGACCCCTCCCCCTTTACCGGTTAAATCATCCTTGGCCCCACCTGTTGATTTTCTGTCTAGAACAGGAATTCTGGGTTTGATGACTGGGACCCCTGCTGGACTCGGGTCTCCAACATTAACTCCCTACATGTATCCTCTCTGTGGGCCATCGAGGAATCCAGAGGGCGTGACTGTGGGCTTCCCTGCATCATTGCCTGCCTGGACCCAGGTAGAGGTGCGAAGGGGCACCGTGATCCATGCTTGCCCAAAAATCAAGTCTTCTCCAAGTAGACTACTCCACTTAGTGAGTCTAGTGTTGAGTTCTGGTTTTAAGGCTGTATGCTGGACCCAGAGTAGGTGCAATACCACAGATGGGAGCGCACAAGCTATTTCGCTGTCCCTGCTGCATTCAGAGGAGATATCTCCACAGAGCTACGGTAAGCTATTGCTTGTAAGGAAGAAGCACAGATACCAGACTCAGATGCATGACTATTCAAATTATGATGAAAGATTATACATGTTAGCTAAAAATACCCTTGGGATCTCAATCCAGCTCCTAAAAAGGACCGGACATCGAGTCTCTATAGAAGAGGCCAGGTGTAAATACCTGGCTAAAGATGATGTGTCCACATTATTTGCCCACATTAAGTTCAATCTGGACTTCACAGACCAAAACGAGCAAAGATATCCCTCCACCTCTCAACTAAGGCAGTACCGGATGTTCCCCGGAAGGGATTGCCTGTACATCCAGATATAGAAGTTGTGATCACCTGAAAATTGAAGGACACGGACAAGAGTTTCACAATAAAATTGTATTTAATTTTATTTAATTAACCTCATTTGTAGAGCATGAACTTCATAAAAAAATAATTCAAGTAAATTCTTAATGGTGCTTCAAATTCGCAGACCATTCTGAAGTCCTTTGAAATAATTGCAAAATCAATGATGCAAATATTTTTAAAGGAACGTTAAAAAAAGGTGTGCAGCAATCAAAACGAGGCTGGTTCAATGGTAAATATATATGTGCCAAAGAAAATCTATTGGTGGTATTAAAAAATGCAGAGTCTGGTAGACTTGAAAAAAAAGCGCAAGCAATAAGGAAGGCCGAACTGTAACAATTGGTTTGGGAGGAATTGTTGGAAGCTGCTGCTTACAAAAATTCAAGCACATTTTGGGACATGGTGGCAAGGGGACCTATGTATACATTTTTAGCCAAAAGGTAATGAAACAAGCGTGGAAAATAGGCTCTGGATAGACACTCTACAAAGGCTTGGGGGAGAAGAGTCTATGGTATAATTGCGTAGTTTCTTAGAGCTTTCATTGAAAAAGGTGAGGAAAGCTATCCTTATACAAACCTATAACCGTTCACCAGGTCCTGATGAGATTCCCACAGAACTCTATCAAGATTTGATAGAAGTATGGGCTCCCCTACTTACCATCACATTTAACACCATTTTGAAGATGAGGAGTATTCCCGCTTCTTAGAAACTGGCAGTCGTTTTCCTCAATCTTCAAAAAGGGTAATAGTGCATGTTTGTCAGCCTACAGGCCTATGTCATTGCTGGATACCAGCTTTAAGATATTTGGGTGGGCACTGCTAGCAAGATTGGAACAGTGGGTATCAACAAATGATATTCTGGTCAACATCGAGTTGGGTTTTCGAGCTGGACTGGGGATGTGGGAAGAAGCTCTCAATTTGTATTAACTTTGTGCCTTTTCTCTATATATCAATAAAGAGCCAATTTATTTGGCTGTTATGGATCTGAGCCCAGCCTTTGGTAAAGTTAAAAGAGCCAACTTTGGAACGTGCTCAGGTCCTTGGGTTGTCCTCTTCATCCTATCAGTATGCTCATAGAAGTACATTCTAGTAATAAGGCCTGTGTGACAAGTGGTGGACAGGGCCATTGTACCAAATATTTTCCTGTCTCATCTGGAGTGGCCAGGGGTGTGTGTTGGCACCATTATTGTTTTCACTGTAGGTACATGGTGTACACAGTGCATTAGTGAAACTGAAGACTGATGTTCCAAGGCTGGGGTCAAAGTCCTTACCCGTCCTGGATTACGCCAATGACATGGTACTTGTTGCACGTACACCTAGGGCACTACAAACACTAATTGATGAATATATGCACTTTATGACCACTTTAGTTCTGAATGTGAGTGCCCAGAAAATCTGCTATAATGGTCTGCTGCAGAGACAAGAAAACAACACAAATGCCTAAAATGTTAAGCAAGGGACATATTGTTCCAAGGTTTGGGGAATTTGACTATCTAGGGGTTAATTTCTCTTTGAATATGTAGGGGGATAGTCATATTGTGAGACAGTGACTAAGAATGAAACAACAGCTGGGGGAGTGCTCTGCTTTATGACAATGTGTAGAGGCCAGCCCTGAGATCTGATACTCAAGGTGCACTCTACACAAGCAAAAGCAACAGTTAAATATGGTGCTATGAGGAATGGACAATACCACTAAGTCACAAACCCTGGACAATATTTTCTTTAGGCCATTGTTATTTAGATGATTAGAGCCTGTTAAGCATCGGCTACGGATCTGGGTTAACCCTAGAGCAATACTTGCCCAGACCATTATTAGTGAACTGCTAAAAAAGAATAATTCTCTCAAAATTCCATGGCTTAAATATATTTAAAAAAAGAGCCTCATGGACAATAATGCAAAAGCACTTTTTCTCCCCCTATTATAATGGATGAAAAACAGCATCAGCAATATAAATTATTTCTAATTTCCCAGCGTAAAGAGGTCCGGTAGGTAAATCTAGAGAGTTTACAATTAATTTAAACCTCACCCATACAGCTATTTGTTACCAGGACACTTTGCAGGCTTATCTGACATGGAGTAATAAAATCCATGACAGATGGCTAATTGTGCAAGCGCATTTTAACAGATTCCCATTGAAAGCTATTACCGCAAAGTGGTATGATCGGCCGGACGACATGGGTTGTCTACTATGTAATCAGCCTAAAGAAGACTTGTTGCATTTTGTATTATTTTGCCCTGTGTATTTGCACAGAACAATTTCTGTGATTTTAAAACAGATTCATTTTAATCAGTGTTGCTCTGCCCTTTTTTACTTGCTTATGGCTAACTCACAATGTGCAACCTGGGCCTTTTTGATGTTTTTAAGAGAGGCATTCAAGTTATTGGCGTATGTATTTAATATTTAATAATGTGGGTGTACTGTTATAAGGATGATGTATTTATATGATGTATTGTTTTATGGAAAATAATTTCCGAAATAAACACATTTGATGATGATGATAATGATTTATGGGGAGCTTTACAGAGACCTGTACAATCATTTAAAAACAATAAAATACAATAGGTGACACAATCCGAAACCCATGGCTACAGTACAATTTATAACCAAAAATTCAGAATGCAAACATATTAAAGAGGAATATAGAAAGTATAAAAGTCACACAAGAACAGAATAAAGGACTAGTTATTTCAGAAATCAAGACGTTTTTAACTGCTGATTTAATATAAGGATCTAAAGAGTCAAACTTAAACATAGAGGAAAAGTATTTCAGATGCCTAGGATCAGGCAAGAAAATGCCTGCCTCTTTGGTTGGGTTTTAAGGAGCCTTGCTATTTCAAGCAGCAAGTTTGTCTTACTGTAGGACATCCAACAACCCCAGAAATATGTAATTCACTGGCTAGATATGGACAATGTTGTAAACACACTGATTCGTGGGTGAGTCAAAAAAGCTTTAAAAGTATATGTGCTTAAAAGGAAAGCTGTGCAGTGAAGCCAGGATAGGTGTAATGTGATCAAATGTCCTGGCGGCGATGACAAGTTTGGCTGCTGCATGAAATTAGGCCCTCAAAGCTCTAAGAGCGGACTTTTATATACCAGCCAATGGAACATTACCCAAACCAATATGGGATCAAGCCAATGCTTGAACAGTGGTTCAGTCATCCACTTTAGCCCATATTGGTTTGGTAAAAAGAGCTGGTGGCACGAAAAAAGAGCTTAACCTGAAGAAGCACAGAAGCCAGATATTAGGCCAGCTAAGCCTTTTGAGACATTCAAATGAATTAATAGTTTAGGATCAATAACGAAGTCCATGGTTTTAGAAGACTTAGCGGGTATCATACAATTAATAGCTAATAATGCTAAAGCTAGACTCTGTACAGCACGCCATTCCTTCTCAACCGAGTTTGTACTCTATAAATCCCATACGTAAATGTATACAAACCTTGTGTTCGCTGGGTATCTTCTCAGGCCTAAAGAATATGAGCTGTGCTTTAGAATGATTCCATTTTAAATCAACATAAAGACATCTGTGTATAAATAACCCAGATGGAGCATCTCATCATGTGGACTTTCTCTTGTATTTGGAGTTTTATTTAGCCCAAACTTAGCTAGGAAGCAATGGAGCACTGTACATGGTGTTGACATCTTCCGAGGACATGAGACGGTAGACTAGCGTGCTGGTGGCATATTGATCATTGGAAATGTAGAAGTCCTCGAAGAGTTTGAGCCTTGGCTTCAAGTAAAGATTTAAGATCATGGTGGGCAGGATGGACCCTTGAGGCACACCACACAGCTGTATCCTCTCATTGGGGTTTGGGGCATTTTTTTTTCAGATTCTATTCACATTGACTTCCTATAATCAAGCTTCACTGGTAACCCTATGGGGAGACCTGGAGTGGAGACTATGCCAAAAGGAATGTGGAGAATGCTACCAAGAGATGATATGGCAGTATCCACATATCCAGGTGGTCCAGCTCCTATGCACCTTGTGCTTCTGAAAGCCTCCTGGTAGATCTTCAGTCCATCTTGCTAGCTACAAAGGAAGGAGAAAAATGTCCTGCACTGCTGTAGGTGATGCATAGTGTTCTATGTTCGTTCATCGACAGTGTTTTTTCTGATTGTTTTGTTTCAGAATTTCTTTTCTCCCAAAAACTCCACAACATTGTATTTTTTGGGGGGCTTCCCCCTAATCCACACCCCCCATTAATATACACTATTCCCTTCACCGCAACCCATATATGCCCATGTCCACAACCCCATATATTTTTCGATGGGTTTTATCAGAAATACAAATTTGGAACGAAAACGCATCGAAAAAAATGACTGCAACGAATAAATGTTATACCGATGCAGAAACAGGCAGAATGTATTAAAGTCGTTAATTGTGATGGGGAAGAGCTTATGTCTTCTCAGTGTGCTCCACCGTTTACACCAAACATCATCCAGAGGTCACCTGCCCTTAGTTTGCTCTTCCAGGTTGTGAAGTTGTTTGGAGAACAGATAGAGGATAAGGTTCATCAAGTGTACAAAGGACAGAAACACCCTCAACCCTTGAGGGTTAAGACCAAGATACCCAAACATTCTCTGGGAAAGAATATCACCATTTGATCTTCGGATCAGAAGTCAAAGGACAGGCCCATTGCAAGCCCAGGGACTAATGCAGGTACCCATAGCTTCAGTATAGTTTCTGAATGTCTTGGTACAGCTCCAAATTGCCCAGTGGGAGCTAATCTGCAAGGAATTACGGTGTCAGAGAAGGATCTATCGCAAATGTGGTTTATAGTCATTCTATCGAAAGCCAAAGCACCTAATGCCATACCATCTAAAAAAAGCATATAGTGCTTTTAAAATTTTTTTTAAAAAGTATTGGGGGTTCCCCCCAAACACCCTTTTCAACCTTTAAAACCCATTTTTATTAAACGAAACCCTTTACCATCTAAAAAAATGCATTAGATGCTTTTTTAGATGGTATGGCTGTCAATGCTTTGGTTATCGATGCAATGACCGGATACCGCAAACGCATGGGTCAAGAATGCCATCAAGATAGCTATGGCCTGGAGTTCTCATCTCATCCTCCTTCCTGTGGTAGTAACCCTGTGACTCTGCTTACGTTTGAAGAGATTGGCATTGCAAGAAGAGCTTTAGTTGCTCCTAGTGAAGCATGTATGCCGACTTCTCGCAAAGGGTTGGGATGTATTTTTGGTCAGGAAGATGTGAGGAGGCATCTGCCAAGTGCTGCGTTATATCATAAGCTCACCTCACAATAGAGATCCTGATATCCGGGGAAGACATCTCGCATCAATAGACCTGTCAGATTTGAACCTGCCTGAATCCATTCATCCCTGCCACTAGGACTATCTCCAGGTCGCTACTGGGGACAGGTGTTGCCAGCTCTAAGCCTTAGCTTTCATCCTCAGGTTATCACCCTGGACCTCATTAGTGTACCAGCGTGGAATTAAGGTGCTGCTAATTCTGCTTACCGGCACGTTTCCGCACCAGCAAACTCCAAGTTACATGTTACAAGTGAAATGCCCACCAGGAAACCTGGACGCAACAACCAACAGGATAAAGGAGAGGCCTGTAAATCTAAAAGCCGCAAACTAATGGCACAAGCAAAAATGCAACCATCTCAGAGATCAGCAAACCATCCCAAATTCCAACAGCAAATTAAGGGTATAAGCGTGGCTGTTTCTTGTGGTGGGACGGGCGCAGGAGCTTTTGGGGCACAGCAGATGCAGCCCCCATTAAGATCAGCATTAGCAGCACATTGCAAGCAACATACCCTTTTCTTATCACAGTCGATCACAGACCCACCCCAAACACGTATACCTTTGATAAAGGGAGAAGGAAAGCCAAAGGACTTGGAAACCGGATTAAAAAAAATTAAAGAATGGACGAGATTGCCAGAAGCAAAGAAATGAAAGGGATATGACAAAAAGGACATGCTAAGTCTCCTGCAACTCATGCAAGTCGCCAGCAAAAAAGGATGCACATTCCTCCTCTCCCGAAATGGAGCATTTGCCTCACATAGACAGAGAGGGGGCCACAGACATGGGACCAGCCCTGCTGAGCTCTATCTTTATGCAGTAGGCTTCTGAGTAATAGTACTGCAAGGTCACAGGTTTGTGTTGAGGTGAAGCCCACACCTCATTGGGTTAGGTAGGAAAGGGGGGTAAACCTGGATACCTCGCATTTGTTTTTTAGTTTTTAAGTTTTCTTGGTGAAGAAAGTGATTTTCCACACAGTTTCCTGATTTGTTCAGTGCTTGGTGCACAACGTTTTTGTTTTAATTTTGTCTTATTGAATTGTTATGTGAGGTCAGCCGACACGTGTTTCGACCCGTAGGTCCTTTACAAGGCTATATGAATTGGTCCAAATCCACTTGTGGGGGTTTTGTTGAAATAGTCTGATATGTCCAGTAATTACAGCGGGGCTCCTGATGGGCCCTATTCTCTGGAAATGTTTCCTTGTTGTTCCGTTCTGCTGTCTCTCCCTCACATAGCTTGGCCTTCGGCGATATCTCTCCTGACAGCATAGCTATATGCATGAGGTGGTATGCTTTATACGCTTTCCAATGCAGTCCAACTTGCAAGGGAAAAGGTATTGCTGCCTCTATTATACAAAAGCTTCCAATGACACTGCTGCTTCTGTGTGATCTGCTGCTATTTCTATCCCTCTCGAGGAGTAGGACGTCTGAAAAGAGCTGAAGGAGAATTTAAATTTGATTAGTGGAAGGGCAGGTTGAAGAGCAGAGTGGCCAATGAAGGGCTTTGCATTGGATGAGATCTGTGCACTCGTAGTGCGCCAAATACTGCTCCCTGCCGATCCAAGTAAATAATGTTAGACTGGAGAAGGTCAAATACTTTGATTACTTGGGTGTCAGATTCCAAGACTCTAGGGCATGGTCGCAACAAATTCTCATGTCAGGGATTACCCTGGAAAAATATAGTGGGGCAATCAATTATCCCACAGTAGGCATGGCAGTGGTGCAGTATCATCGGCTTTTGCAACTGTATAAGAAACAGGCTGCACCCGCAGCCATTTATGGATCTGAACTCTGAGGATATGCCAACACTAGGAAACTGGGCAGCATAGAGCTCACATTCACAAGAAATTGGGTCTTTCTTCCAAGCAGGGCACCCTCATCATTGTTACAGTTTGAACTCAATGTTTCCTCGTTATGTGATTCAATTGATGTTAAAGTGGCACTATATTGGGAGCGCTTGTGGAACATACATGAATTGGTAACTTACCGCGAAGCAGTAAACCATCTGTTATCCCTGAATGGGGCGCAGAGTGTTAAATGGGTCACACATTTGAAATACACACTTAGCGTGTTGGGAATAAATGACTTGAGAAACTACCCTAGATTTTGCCCCAGTGCCAGGTCATCGAACCTGAAGGAGGTGATAAAAACAAGAATAAGAGAGAGGTTAGTGGGCAAAGCTGCTATGCTAAAGTTGGGCCCAGACTACTTATCTCGGTGGTCACCGAGTGATCGGTATACCTATCTGGAATGCATCTCGCCCCCTTTTGAACGATCGCTATATATCTGAGTGAACTTGGGATTCTGCAGACTGCTTCCTTCACCAGAGGGTGGCATGGAAATGCTTCTGCTCCGTGTCCCATGTGTAAATCAGCAGACGAAACGCTAACTCACTAATTACTGGCGTGTCCTTGTACAATCAATCTTAGATGTCGTTATTAGAAGACAGTGTTAAACGAAATGAGGATTTGTTGTACAGGCGATGCCATTAAGCTCCTGAGACAATCTTTACAGCCACACGTCATTTTTGCAGCTGCTAGATATACACATAGAGTGTGGCTGCATAGATCAAACGTTCTAAAGGCCTTAGGAGCAGGAGTTCATCCTCTCCATCCTCATAATAGCCAGTAAAATAGCTCAGCGGGTTGAGCACTCACTGCTGCGATCTGAGTGTGATCTGCAGGTCGCAGGTTTGAATCCCGGCAAGGCCTTTCATCCTTCTGAGGTCAATAAATGAGTACCGATTTTGGTTGGGTGATATCGTATCTAAAATATGTGCTCTGTAAAGCGCTTTAGATTAAGGCGCTATATAAATAACTTATTATAATACTGAGCTCACTCTCCCTGCCAGTATCTGTGCAACTGACCATCAGTGCTGTTTTATGAACTATGGCCCATACCTAATGAGGTTTTACTTTGTGAGTCTATTCATTTCGCTGGTTTCCTTGCAATTAATTATTGTTGTTGTCTCATGAATGAAGGCTTTTATCTGATGACGTTCCATTTTTGTTATTACATTTTTAGTCACGTGTACATTTATACATTTTACCAAGAAAATGGAAGTGTGTTTTACTGTTGTATAACTTGAAGGTTTTTTATACCGAATAAAAGTCTGTTTGACTGACGGTAGTATTTCAGCATAAATGTAAACATTATTATTATTACTACCACCCAGTAAAGCATGAAAGTCCTTGCATCTATCTCCATCTAACCAGCACATATTGATATGATATGATATGATAGGTTATTTATAACATGCTTAATACCCAGAGGTTTCTAAGCGCAGCCCAGGATCAAACCTGTGTTGCTCTGTGTCGTCTTGCTTCCAAGGTGAGCACGTTGCCCCTGTGCTATCCTCCCGAGACCATATTAATGGAGCCTCAAAGAGTGGAAAGGAAATGCACTTGGAGATTCTTAAAATGAAATAGAATAGAATATATAAATCAAACAAAATCTTGAAAAGTAAGAAGGGTGAAGGGATTGTGGTTGAACTAGGAGTTGCTGGGAGTCACTATTAGAGTAATACAAAACCTCCAGTAAAATCGAATCTTGGTGTGAAATGTCTGAAGAAAAAAGAAAGCTGAGTGGAAAGAAAAAGACGGAGATACATTTAGAGTGAAAAGGAGAAAGAAGTGTCATGGAAAAAGGAAAGAAGGAGGAGAGGAAAAGAGCAATAGAAAGCTATGGATTGAACGAAAAAGAAGGCAGGCCGAGTAAATAAAAAGAAAGAAAGAGGGAGGGGATGCCAGCAGAAAGAAAAATGTGCAGAAGCGTTCCAGAAAAGAGTGATCAGTAGACAGAACAAGCGGGATGAAGGGGAGTTACTATGTATAGCAGAGAGGACACAGGTGAAAAAAGTCAGAGATTAGGAACCTGATGAACCTGGTGGAACTGAAAGGAAAACAGAGTGCCGGAGCTAATCCTAGGGCAATGAGAGTCTACAAGAAGGTGAGTGGGATGAGTGACCAAGGTAACTATTAGTCATATAGGTAAATAATAGGATTGTTCTGTGGTTAACAGAACTGTGTAAAGAATTGGCACAACTCTAGAAAAAATACATATAACATACATCTGGGGCACCAATAAGGTATCGGGTAGTATTATCCCCACCAAAAATATCGCCCTATATATGGTTGTCGGGAACAGCCATAGGCGATATTTTTAGTGGGGATAATATCAGGGTTTTTTGGGAGCGGGGGATGCACGGGTGTCCCTTGCTCCTTTTAAAATAATAAGGGGATTACAGGGGGTCTCCCCCGCAGGTTCCATGCTTTAATATCACCACAAAAATATGGCAATATTTTTGTATGCCGATATTTTTGTGGGGATATTAACACATAGAACCACCAATAATGCATGACTTGATCGCCCTTTGGATGTTTATGCAGGATAGGCTAAGGGAGCACTTAAAATATGTGACAAAGGATAACAAAGAGTATGCACAATATGGTGATGTGAATAACTAAAATGTACACAATGTTATAATCAAAATCTAATGAACATAAATCAATGTTAATTATTGTGTTTTATATATTTCTTATTTTTTCTTTCTTCCCCCTTTTTCTCTGTTCTTTTTATCCGGCTGGTTTCCGCATTGGGAATAGGATTTCTATATATGTAACAAATTGGTTGATGCAAATATGGTCCATTTAAATCTGTGATTTGATGTGTGTAGAAAGTTGTGTAGACTTGTGAAAGCCCCTGGAGGGTGAAACACGTGTTGGATAACAGACACAAGCACATACTGAAAGAAACAAGAATAAATAATACAATAGGGACATGGATTAAAAAACAAATTCTTTTGATTATAGTTATTGGACAATGCTTAGATAGAATTACAATAAGAAACTTTGTTGAAATGACAACACAATTGGCTGGGCTTAGCTAGGCCTAGGATTTTTTCCAGAGGAATACCTGTGATTTGGTTCTTTAGTTTTGAAGTTCAGAAGATCTGGAGGGCCACACAATGAATAACCAAAAGCCTGCCGCTACTGAAAAATCCCAGCCTCTGGCAGTCAAGCATGCCTTCCTTGCATGTGCTAGGATTTTCGAAGCAGAGCGTAGTCATGGGCTTGGAGACAGACATAAGTGGAGTGAGCAAGTGCATGACTGGCTAGACACTTAAGGAGTCATAGGCAAATGAGTTGGCTGCAGGCTAATACTGGGAGCAACTACAACATTTAGTGTGTCTTAGAGTTCTGCGCCCTTGATGTCAGCCTAGATGGTGGCAGATCTGTGATTGTGTTATATGCTGGCTACTGAATCGGGGGGCAGTGGATAATTTTGTGGGAATTGCAGGCATTTAGGAGATAATTGATGAGCGTTCCAGGTAAAAATGATGTTGGTGTTTATCGATGACTACGGGAAGTATTCTTATAAGAGTAAGTATTTGCAAATATTAAGATGAAGTATGAGCCACATACAAATTGCAAAATATACAATTGAACAAAAACTGTACATTGCTGGATGCTATAAGGCTTATTTTCTGATGATATCTTTTCATTATTTCATCCTTTTCACCTACAACATGGTTGTCATCATTTATTGGATGCATGCTCCTTACCTGGAAATAGTGTGGGGGATATACTCAATTAGCCTGTTTATCCTTACCTGCTTACCATTTTTATGCATCGCATAGGTGGAGTGAGTAGCAGTGACACATCATTCCTCAAGCATGTCCTCACATCCAATACTTTACCTTAACGGGAATCATGGTCTGGTGAATTTGGGCGGCAAATATTTTCTATTTCGCTATACCATAGCTGCATGTTGCCACCACACATTGTTAGATGTGTATATTTGCTCTTGTCATTTCCATGTTCATGAGTAGACATATCAAGTAAGTCACACGGTTGCGTAGGATGGTGGGATGACAACAGATAAAGGTATTAAACAGGAACAGTGAGAAGGACAAGCTCTGACACACCACACATGACCATTAATTGGTTTCTAAAAGGAAGGTAATGATAATTGAAGGAAGCCAATTCCAAAGTGCCTGTTCTGACAAAAATAATGTAATCAATTTCAGGGCCACCACCTGAATCCTTATCTTGCCAAGTCTATTAAGCAAGATGGGTATCACATTCCACACACTCACTGTAACAACACCCACAATTCACAGGCACCATTTGTATCGATCGTCAACCTAAGGGCATTCATATCTGCTACCAGGTTCAACTCCACCCTACAACTCGGGTGAAATTCTGCATTGTAAGGCTCAAAAGAAATTGATATTCCTCAACAAACTCATCGACCATGTGGAGCAGTTTTCCTTCCAAATGCTCTCCCATGTATGTCCGAATGGGTAGCATACATTAACTTCTTTAAACCTTCCTGATCCAGGGACAGATTCTTATGATACATAGCCACCATACCTTCATTCAAGGAGCCAGGGACAGTGCCTGTGTTTAATGAGGCATCGATTAAGGGATTATTTAAGTCAACTATGTTGCATTTTAAACTTTTTTTCAGAGCTGCAATACAATTCGAAATGAATGAAGTAACTCATTATTGGCTATATGCAATGGTCTAGTTTTTTCAACTGCTCTCTCTCCCAAGCATCCCATAGTCTTCCTGCTTTTAAATAGTCATCAAGGTTTCATTGTCTGACACTTGTCAAACAGTGGCAAAACTTGGGTTATAATACAGCTGTGTGACAAAGCTTTTTGTCACTGCTTTTGGAACCAGGTGATCTCATATCTTCGTGAACATGAATCATAGTGAATTTTGATATGAATAAATAAGGTGAATCATCATACATTTGTTGTGTTGACTCGATGTAGTTATTTAGGATGATTACAGTATTAAGAAACTTCAATAATGACCTCTGGGGGTTATCTGTAGCAATTAACCACCATTATACTAGGCTTTTTTTGTTGCTGGAATGATGGCTATTTTTTCTGCGTTGCCGTTGCTTTGAAAGCTCTAGGACCTTGTACTCGCATCGACTGGGGAATTAAGCTTTTTACAAAAAAGTCATTGGAGGATGAGAGCAGATGTGATCTAGTGGCTAAATTGGTAACTATGGTGCCTTGAGCCCTGGGCTTGAATCCTGACTTCGATACTTGTTCCAAATTGTTGCCATTCTGTACAAATGAGTATATTTACCTGTGCATAAATTGCAAACTAACTGTGCACTGTGCTGTCCAGTCATGTCCTAGCACCATGACCCTACTTGCTTCCCGATTGCAACCTGACTTCTCTAATTTCTCTCAACCAAATTGCACATCGAAATGTTCTATATATAGGACCTCTTGTTGGCATGTTCATGCTACAGTGGATGCTACCACTAAAGGCCTAACTGCTCTTTGGTGCAAGGATACCCTATATAAAATACCTACTATCTGACCTATCAAATATATTCTTTATTTCTGCAGGTAGGCATGTTTCAGGCTTTCTGAAGGAGAACATTTGGAACCCGTAGCCATTAGGAAGAAGTTGGGGATAAAAGTGTCTTCTCTAGCTGGCTCTCAGGGTTGCTCTTTATGTGGAATGTTAATGAATGAATGTTAGTGAAGAACATTTTAAGGATGTTCAAGTGTGGGTGCCACTGGGCCTATTGGTTTATGATTGATTGCTCGCAAGATTAGAAATATGAATCTAATGTTTTAATGGAGAAATGGCCCAACCATCCTTATCAAATTGGAAAGTCTGCAATAGGGTATGATGGTGCTCATGTATTGGAGTGCAGACCAATTGTGAAAAGTAATGTTGACTCATACAAAGTCTAAGTAGGTGGAGACCCAATGCAGTCTGCCCAGTCGTTCAACTCACCCAAAAGACAGAGGTGTATATTTTAGAAGCAATTTGGCACCTATATGGCATCTCAGAAGAGGAGCAAGGAAAAGGGGGTCCATAGATCATCGAAAGACTAAGTGTAAACATGCAGGAAATGACTGTCTTAATTTGGACTAATACCAGGAGATCATCTCATTGGTGTCACTCAATCAATCAATTCAATCTTTATTTTGGTGGACACCACCACAATAGATTCACCTATAAAATTCACAAATTCCAAAAACATATCCTTTATGCAAATTCACAAAAGGATTGTCAAAAGAAGTGTTTACAATTCAGCGACATGTTAAAGCAGACAATTAGAATTCCTCTGCATATTAGAATAACAAGTGATATTAGACAATACAAAATTCAATAATTTAGGTCAAAAAGATGTAACCTTGGAAATATAAGATTAATAAACAATAAATATCCAACAAATGCACAAATCATGATAATGGACCTCCTGAAATGCAACGTTAGTAGCAAACAATAGTCAACAGTGTCGATGTTCATAAAGTGATTAAGTGCAATTATCAACCCGACAATAAACTTTACAATTTATCGAAGGTGCATAGTGCAAAGTACCTGGAAAGAGTTCTATGTTCTAAAAGTTGAGACTAGGATTGTCTCATCAAAGAGGGAGCAAGAAGAGGCTCACATATATTTTAAATAAGATAAGCAGAATTATTTGGAAGGTCAGAAAATATTAATACTGCCTGCAACAAATATATCAAAGAGCGTAAGGAGAACTGTCAGACATGTCGAGCAAACCGGCTAACTATATTGGAGCGAATTGTTTCGTATTTTGTCCATTTGTATGGCTTGCCACAAATCTTTGTTCATGATGGAATGAGAGTAACATCTGAACACTGTTTGGGAAAAATCTCTTGTTATTATTGACCTAAATAGGGATGGCCAAAACAACATATTAAGTAGAGGTGAAGAGTTTAAATGGCTCAAAAGTGAAAGAGGTAAATAATAGAGGTATGTACTAGAGTAGAATAGGGAAATCAAAGGGCATGGGGAACCTCCAAAAAAGAGGAGACAAAGGTATTTAACACAAATATATTTTCAGAGGGAACTAGCGTGTCTGCCTGTCTGGAGCTCCACATAGGATGCACAAAAGACTGGACTTGGGAAGTCTGGGTCACAACATTATTTGCACACAAGTTAGGTAAACATAATAGAAACAACCAAAAAGTGGTGATCTCAAAAACTAAATCTCTCACAGTTGGTGTGATACTGTCTCACATTCCTAGTAATGTTGTGAGTTTTTAAGGGGTCTATGAAAGGGTCCCAAACCCTTTTGCCTGACCTGATTCTTCAAGATGGGCCAGGTAAATCTTTTTGTCTCCTGTGCCAGCTGAAGAGATAGTTGTATCTTCTCCATTGGGTTGAAGAGCCAGGCATTACCACATCCCCTTCTTAACTCCCAGCATATCCTCTGGTCTGATCCCCATAATTCGACAAAGCTCAGGGGTTCCCACTCTTCTTTGACCTGACAATTCCTCCACTGACATCCTGATGTGTACAACCATCACCTCCCCCTTCTTTGTTAATATAATCTCCTCCTCCTCCTCTGCTGCTGTTGCCACATCTCTTGTTCTGCTGTTACCACCACCTCATGTCCTTTCTCCCAGTCTTGTCACAAACACCTCCTTTACAACCCTCAAATCACTCTCTAATAGCCTCCAACCACCTGCTTCAAGGTTCTCCCGCAACCCACTCCAACGGACTGAGGTCTGTGGGTTTTTGATCATGCTCTTCCTCCTCCCCCTGTGTTGGGCCTTTAATGAGGGTCTACATTTGTGCAAGATTGTGCGTGTTTGCTGCTCCTGTGTGCTGTGCACCTGGCCTCAATTTGGGCTTCAGAGGCCAAACCAAGCCTTGATTTGGCATGTCCACCATCTTGAGTTACACATCTCTTCCTGCCACTCTGCTGCCTGTGCAGACCCTCAGTCTCTTGTTTGATTGCACTGTGAACGCACCACATTGAGGACAGTTGCAGTAAATTAAGAAACAAGCACAGTTTCTTTGTATTTACCTTTTTGTAATAGTCTTTAACAGTGTGGGTAAGTGTATTTGCTATAGTAAAGGTGACAGTCATTAGTTGACTGTGAATTGTGATTAGTTTGACAGACAAGCTCTTTATCTTATTTTCATCACTGAGCGGAAGCGGGACAGCCTTCTTGATTGGTCAGGCAAAGGAGAACTTTCCCTCTTGGCAACTTTAGACCTCTCTGCACCATTTGATATGGTTGATCATCGCATCTTATTTTTCTGGTTCAAATCTGTTGGTGGAGTTTCAGACACGTATTCGAATTGAAGGTGAATCAGATGCGCTGATCCTGAGTAATCAGGTTTAACATAAATCAATGATGCTGGTAACACAAAAGAATGCTTCATGGACTTCAAATCTTGAAACAACAAAAGTCTTGATTATGAAATCAAATGGAAAAGTCTTGAAAATCAGCCGACACGTGAATAAGAAGTCTGAAATTACCTGTACTATCTGTATTGAAGGGGTCCAATCCCCATTTGTTAACGGTGTGACAGGTGCGTCCGCCTTTGAAGACTGAATAAAATGAAGATTAGGTTTATTGTGACGTAACGCGTGCGCCGCATTCATGATGTCATACGGACGTAGTGCGCATGACGTCACGTGCACGACGCCGCGCGTTGAGAAAAGTAAACAGGGAGAATCAACTTTTGCCTGGTTTTCAGGTGTTTGCATAATCTCGCACCTTCCTACCTGTTTAGTTCATTGAATTAGTATCAGCCAAATTGTTACCTCTGTTCCTCCGACAAGCGGCTGCTGGTCGTCCTTCCGTCCTGCTGCTCTTCCAGAGGGGACCAAAGGTTTTCAGTGTACGATCCCAAATTATGAAACTCTTTACCCCTGTACTTCGGCAACATTACAGAACTCGCCCCCTTTTGGAAATCTCTGAAAACATTTATTTCTGTTTCAATAATCCTGCTAATTGCTCTGCAATTCATAAGATGTTTAGCCTTTAGCTTTTCTGCTGAGTCATTATTATTGTAGCACCACCTGCGCCCAGATGCAGTTAATTCTGCCAGGTTTCAGCACTATAAAAATACAAATACAAATTATTTTGAGTTACCCTTTAGCAGGCATGCAGCAGTGGTGGTATTGCACAGCAGTTCCTTGTGATCTTGAGGAATGCTGTTCTGACAAGGGGCTCTATCAGAGCCTTGGCAGAATCCCAGCGATAATACACTATTAGCGCTATTAGCGCCGGATCATGAGTAATGGTGCAGCAGTAAGTTCCCATTCTGCTTTGGGTCCATTGGACCCAATGGGATTGGGGTGGGGGGCGCTTTTACCGCTGGCGGTAATAGCCACATCAGTAATAGCACCGAAAACATCTGAAAACGGGCAGAAAGCTGGATTTTTACCTCAGCAAAAAGTTGGGGTACAACTCCAAACTTTCCGCCCAACTCGAGATTGGGCGGACCCTTAAATGCAGCGATAATAGTGTTACCGCCGCATTTAAGGTCTACTGGTCAACTCTTGATGAGGCTGTATCTCCACCAGCAGTGTCTTTCTTTACAAATTGAAACACCAGTCATTAAAATATGTAGTGATGGAGCAAACGCAATTATTTGATTATACAATTAACCCAATTGTAAACACTTGTCTCCCCAATGTATGATTTATTTCCAGAAATTAGCATTATTTTTAACCCAGCAACTTTTGTGCCTCACTCCAACGCACATAAATCATTCCTTATTTATTTTTATTTTTATTTTTTTGGGAATGAGGCAGCAAGGCTATGATTTTTTCTGTGTTGTGTGCTGCGAAATCTACAAACTTTAAGAGGTCACAGAAGCTCAAAGCTCTGTGTCTGTTTTACCAGATGAAAGGATCGCTTTGCATCTAAACTGTTGCAACGTAATTACAGTGTTTCTCAGCTCCCAGACACCTTTTACGGCCTCAAGGGTTTTGTGTTTTTTTGCCGGCCAAACCGCGCGAGTCGTGGGTCAGTTGATAGCTATGAGATGGGCAAGGTTGAAGGGGAGCCTTCGGACATCATTCCCGGAGCTGTTTGGACACATTGGGCATTCCCAACAACAATATTTCTGGATTTGCTAACTTACCCTGGGTGGGGAAAAAAATAATTTAGCACTTATCTCCTGGTGTCCTGCTGAGAGCTGGGAATGTGTAAGGTGTACTTGTTCCCTCAGAATGTGCACTGTGTGCTTACCAGGATTGTTCTTAAGCCCTGTGGTCAGAGTCATTAGGGGTATCTTCGTGTCTTAGATTGTCTTATGTACTTTTAGTGATTCCTTGAAGCTCTTCAGTCTCTCTAGGTGGTAGGCACTGGAGAGCAGACCAGGCCTAACTGTCAGCAGTTGTAGGGGCGTGGTTAACAGGTAATTAATTAGTCACTTTTCCTGTATACCCAATTAGAGAATGTCAGCACATTCTTTTTTTAATAAAAGTATAATCTTTACATAAAAAGACAAAGAGAAAGATCACTACACTTACAAGCAAGTAAACTTTGTAAAACAAAAGATGACACAATATTTCAGGTAAGAACAGTTTCCAGAAGAGTGTTGAGCGTTTAGTAAAGAGACTTTTTTCAGAAGAGAAAATGCAGTTCCAGGGAAGCAACACACTGTTCCTATCTAGGCCTGAAGGTTGGGAGAGCCCAAGGGAAGAACAGTCCTGCAGATTTGGGTCACTCTTTGGTGGGAAGGTTACCTTTTGTGAAAGTGTCCCAAGAAGCTGCTTGTGGAGTTCCGGTAGTCTTAAGACCAACATAAGGCCCTTGATGAAGAAGAGGGGTCAAGGGAGGAAGAAACAAATGCAGAAGAGCTTTGCCAGAAGTGCCAAAGAGTCAGGGGAGCAATAGCCTGGAAGCAAACAATACGTTTTGAAGCAGCCGGTTGGCATTTTACAGAGGTGGTCACTTTGGTTTGTTGTTTGGTGACCACCTAAGGTTCCAGCGAGGACACCCTAGCACAGGAGAAACCCCAATGATGATTGTAAGAGTTGTTGATTTACACTTTGACAGTCAGAGCCAGAGGAACGGAAGAGCAGATCTACTGCAGTTGATATTTATCACTGATGCAGGGCTCCCATGTCATCCATGGGCTCAGGATTCAGCTTCTGTGGATGAGTCAGATTGAGAAGACCCATAGGAAGACCAAATATCAAGGAAAAGCCTATGAAGTCACGAAGAAGAGAAGCCATTCATGAAAGAAGGACGAGTAGTTGAGTATGGTGGTGCATTTGCAAGATTGAAGTAAACACGGGCAACTGGAGCTTTCCATATCGGGAGATGGAACCCTGGCGCTATCTGATGTCTTGGGATGAAGACCATCTGGTCGGTTCAGCACAGAGAGTCTTCAGAGTCCTGTCAAGGAAAGTGTACCTGCTTCTGGTTCCATTGATGCAGGCATAATGAAGAGCTTCAGGGAGACAAGGCCTTTGATACAAAACTGTGATCAAGAATTTCCCACCAGATCAGGAGGAAGAAACACTGCAATCAGCCTCTTCGGATCTTCTGGAGAGGCAGAGGCATACCATACATCCAAAAAAAAATGAATCATTCTGGCACTGTCTCTGGGACACTATAGGACACCTTTGGGGCACCCTTGCATTAAGAGTGATACAAACTCTTTAAAGCAGATAATATAAAAACAGAGACACACTCTAAATCCGTTTTTGGATCAAAAGGGTAGTAAGAAAACCAAGGAATCCAGCAAAAAGAGGAAGGGATCCTCCAAGAATAGAATTCTAAATGTTTATTCACCAAGGTGTAGTAGCTTTGCCAGGCTAAGATTGAAGATGTATAAGCTCTCATTTTCCTTCAACAGTTTGAGCCCCACTGCTGGAAGATGCAACAGCACAGCTATAAAGATAATTCAGGTCAGCTACTAGCTTGGCTGGTCAGAACTACAGAAACAGACACACTACTATACTAGGTACCCGAAATCAGTTGTCTCCAGGGTGTAGTCACTTTATCATTATTATTATTATTATTATTATTATTATTAGGGTACGTATTGAGCACAGACCTAAATTGGGGAAGCAATGGAACCCTTTACAATCATAGAGGGAAGACCATGGTGAGGTACGGAGAGAAACAAAACAAAGGAGAAGGCAGCTAACAGTAAAGAGGGAGGTGGTCAGTTTGGTAGCAAAGGATCTATAAGCAATCAGGGGAGGAAACACTGGGAAGCAGATCGTCCACTCTCAGGTAAGGTGGGGAGTGGAGGGTGTGTGGACCTAGGTGTTCGGGAGGAACCATTAATTGAAGAGAAGGGTCTTGAGCTAATTCTGGAACTGTATAAGTGAGCATACAAGTCTGATGTTGACAGTGAGGTGGTTCCAGATTCTTGGTGCATAGACAGAGAAGGCCTGTCTTCTGGTTCTTTCCTTCCTGCACCAGCAGAGTTCAAGTCTGAACATGACCTTACTTCTAGTGGATCATAGGCCTCTGAAGATGCTGAGTTTCTCAGTAATTTAGCTTGTGGACTTCAGGGTGGCAGCCTTGTAGATGATGCAGCAGCATTTGAAAAGGATACAGGATTGCCTCAGGGGCCAATGCAGTTTGATGTGAGTCGGGGTGATGTGGTCGAATTTGCAAAGTCCTTTGGTGAGTCCTGCTGCAGCATGGGTAGTCGCCGGAAGACCTTCCAAAAGGGCATTGCCACCTTCCATGTGGGAGAGGACCAAGGCTTAGAATCGGATCTGAAGTTGTTTTCCGGAATGAAGGGCTTAATTCTTCACAGGAGAGAAAGTTGATACTGGGCCGTTTGTGCCTTTCTTGCTATGTACTATTTGAAGGAGAGGTGTCTGTCGATTTCAAACCCAAGGAACTTGGTGCAGATGGGGTGTGAAGCTCTTGAGGTTCACAGCAGAGAGCCACGTCTGAATGTCAGTGTGTTCAGTGTTGATCATCAGAAAGAATTCAGTCTTGGGGGTTTGAGCTTCAGATAAGCACTTGACAACCATGACTAGATCAATGTGAGGCAGGCCTTGAGCTTGTGGATGTCTTCGATGGAGGATATCTTGAGGTAGAGGTGTGTGCCATTTGTGTATTGGTGGATGTGATTTTGTGTCGAGCGAGGAGGGTTCAGAGCGATTCCATGTAAAAATTGAAGATCGCAGGGGAGTGGATGGATCCTTTCAGACTCCACAGGTGATGGGTACAGTTGGTGATCTGGAGGAATCCATTTGTATTAACTGGTAGTGATTAGCAAGGTATGATTTGAACCAGGTGAGGATGATCTCGCTGACCCCCTGTGTCGAATAATGCTGAGAGGGCAAGGAAATCCATGAGACAAGGATGACAGTTATCGAGGAGTTTAGGGGCATTGTCAATTGCCTTGATGGTAGCTGTTTCTGTGCTGCATCTAGGTCTGAAGCAAGATTGGTAGGACTGAAGGAGGTTGTTGGCTTTGATGTGTTGGAGGAGTTGCGTTACTACTGCCTTTTCAGGGATCCTAACTAGGAAGGGAAGATGGGTAATGGGGTGTGTGATAGGGTCCAGTGATTGTTTGTTGAGAAGTGGGTGGATGCATCCCATCCTGAGGGATGAGCAAAAGGTGCATTGAGTTAGGGAGCTGTTGATGATCGTCGGCTAGGGCAGTAGTGCTTCAGTCGGAATGGTCTTGAGTATAGAGGCAGGGAGGATGTCATCCGGTATGATGTGGCCTTGAGAGATGCTAGGATTGCAGTGAGGTCTTCCATACTGAGTGTCTTCAAAGTTTTCCAGTTACTTGTCGTTTTGCAAGATGGGATGTGTAGTTTGCTATCAGTTCTGGCGCTGGTATCTATGTGTTGGCGGATCATGTAATCTTCTTGATGAAGAAAGAGTTGATAGAAGTAGATTTTTCAATGGAGTGCGGTACAGGTGGGCCAGGCAGAGCGTTGTTACAGTGCCTGTTGGCTTGCTTTGAATAGGGCTCTGCTTTTATTGTTGGCCTTGACTATGGTGTTTCGGTAGTAGTTGGCGTTGGCAGTAGTGATCAGTCGTCTACGTGGCACACACGTTCCTTGAGCAGGGCAAGTTTGTATGCGCTGCAGGACTTTCACCAAGCCTTTTCTTGTTTTCTGATGGTTCATTTGTTGAAGTTGAATTTTTCAGTGTACCAGGGCGCAGAAGGTTTAGGCTTGAGGGTGCATTGTTTGAAGGGTTCCTGATGGTTGATGTTGGTTGTGAGGTTGGTGTTGAGGTCTTGGAGAAGCGAGACACAGTGCTCATTTGTCAGAAGTAGATTAGCCCATGTGAGTTGGAGTTTGGCAAGATAATCTGTGAGAGCCTCCACTGAGAAGTTCTTGGTCGATCTGAAGGCTTCCCTGCTGGGTTTCTGATGAGTTTGCCTAACTGGTGTCCTATGACTAATTTCAAAGGGGATTTCCAGATGGTCTGACTGGTTTAGTGGGATTGGAGAACTGTGATGCAAGATGGGAAGGGCAGTGATGATGAGTTTGAGGATATTACCTTTCCTGTGAGATGGGTCTTCCATGTGCTTTGTGTGGCTCAGAGTGTCAGGCAGGCAGTAGAGATGTTCCTTCATTAATTGGTTGCCAGGGATATTCAAGTCACCAACAAAGATGTGGGCGTGCCTTAGGGACATGGTGGTGACCTCGTCTGTAAAGTCTTCAAAGAAGGAGATGTTGGGCTTAGGTGGTCTGCAGATGAGATGAAAAGTGACTGTATCTGTTGAGTGGTGGAGGAAGTGTTAGGAAAAGTTTTTGAAAGATCGAATGGTGGCGACATGCAGTTGGGTGCATGATCATGATGCCTTGTGAATGATGCCTTGTGAATGATGGCGAGGCCTCCGCCGATGTGTAGAATTTTGTAGCCGTTGGCGATGAAGACATCTAGGTTGTGGGTGGAGGTGAATTTCATCCAGGTCTCAGTAATGAAGATGGCATTTGAGTCATGTGTGGTGATGATGTCGCTGGTATCTGCTGCATGGTTGATTGCTGAGCAGACATTGGCAAGCATCAGTTTTTGGATAGTGGTTGATCATGGAGTGCTGATATGATCTTTGTTGGCGCGGGTGATGTTGCTGCGATGCAGTCTCCATGATGTTGCTGGTGAGCAGTGTGGTTGGTGATGAGTGGTGAAGGTAGCGATGGACTGTTGGGAGAGAATGGTGAAACACATATTAAAGGGAGCTGATGTTAGAGGAGCAGGAGTTCTGATCCCGGGTCCTTCTGATCTGAACAGGTGCAAACAGAAATTGCCCTTGTCTTCATCTGCCCTTCACTTCAGACACCTGGGCAAGTGATGCCCTAGATCTAAGAGTTAAGAAAGGAAAGGAAGGGACAGGGCAAGTAGGTGGGTGGGGCTTAGGTCACGTGTCCACAATTTGCTTGCACCTGCTCACCTATTGCTAAGGAAAAGAGGCTGCACTGATGCTGAAGTAGGGCAAAAGGGCAGCAAACTGAGAAGGCGCCAAAAGAGCAGTAGTGATTGACAGGTGGGTTGGGCTTAGGTCACGAAACAAATATTCACTTGCACCTGCCCACCAACTGCCAATGAATAGAGGCTGGAGGGCTGCTTAAGTAGGGATAAGGGGCAGCAAACCAAGAAGGTGTCAAAAGATTAGCAGCGATTGACAGCTGGAAGGGGCTTAGGTCACGTGACCAAGGTCTACTTGAACCTGTTCACCAACTTCAAAGAAAAAGAGGCTGGATGGCTACTTAATTAGGAGCAAAGGGCATCAAACCAAAAAGGCACCAAAAAATGTGCATTGATTAACGAGTAGGTGAGGCTTAAGTCATATGATCAAAATCCACTTGCACCTGTCTCTTGGAGTTAAGCCTTTGTCAATGGAAGCAAACTCCTGAGGCATGTTGGGTCCCTGCACTGGTCTCAGCTGAAGAATTGCTCTGTTTCCATATTTATTGACATTAAGGCCAAGAGTTTGGCATGGAGTTAATTCTCAGGCAAGTCTATGCCAAACATTGCTCGATATGGTCTGGTTCACATTACAACTGGGTGTCCTGAGAAGTATCCTTTTGCCCTTGGGAAGACGCAGGTTGCATTTCATGTAGAAACATGTTTACAGATGGATTGTAGTCGGTGTTTGAGGAGATGAAGTTGCAATACACTGCCCTCCGAGGTTATTTTCTGCAATTCTCCAGATTGGGCAGAGTAGCAAGTGATTTCTGGCTTGGGTTTTCCAGAGCAGTCTAATGAATCGGACATTTTTGATACCCTAATTATATTGCAGGACTGTTCTGAATTCAGTTTCTTTCCTATGCCAGACAATCAGTTTGGATAGGGGCCTACCACCATCGGAAATGAGAGAACAATGGGAGGGCGATCTTGGGAAAGAGCAGGCACTCTGCTCAGTATTGCTCAACCACTTTGTTGATATGCATTTGGATTAATTTAAGGAGCAATTCAATGTTTCACAGTGCAGTGTATTTCAAAAGGATTTGCACTAAGACTTTGGAGCACTATGATGAACTTGGAAGACTAGAATGATATCACCCAGCTTTGCTATTTTTCCTTGCTGTGTTATTATTCTGGTTTACCAATGTTTTTTTTTTCAGATCTGATGGGGATTGCTTCTCCTGGGACTGAGCTATAGCAAGGGTCTCCAATCTTTGGCTACCCAAATGTTTTGAACTGCAACCTCCATAAGCACTAGCCAGCATAGTCGATGGTGAGGATTCATGCGAGTCACAGTCCAAAACATCTGGAGAAGCACAAGTTCCAGGCCCCTGGGCTACAGGAATTGGACACCCTCTCCCTGGGTGATGTGAACAAACCCTAAGTAGCGCTGTGGCATCGCCTATCTAACAGAGATAGGTAAGAGGGAAACTCACCCTAGTTCTACAATCGATACATCTCTAAAAGAAGGAATTCATTCTTGTATATAATTAGGAAATTAACAATTAAGAAGCAGTACTGATTTGTATACTGCCTATCTCGGTTGG
Source organism: Ambystoma mexicanum (assembly GCF_040938575.1). NCBI lineage: Eukaryota > Metazoa > Chordata > Amphibia > Caudata > Ambystomatidae > Ambystoma > Ambystoma mexicanum. Next base: position 866,414,456 of record NC_090939.1, on the reverse strand, counting down.
TCAGGCAGTTCACACGGGACTATGTGTCAGGAGGACAATTTATTTGCCCTCCATGAAGTGTGCCTGGTCAGCTCGATAGTACTGCTTCTTAATTGTATATTTCCTAATTATATACAAGAATGAATTCCTTCTTTTAGAGATGTATCCATTGTAGAACTAGGGCGAGTTTCCCTCTTACCTAACTCTGTTAGATAGGCGATGCCACAGAGCTACCTATGGTTTGTTCACACCACCCAGGGAGAGGGTGTTCTTCTGTTTAAGGTTAGTGTTAGGATACACATTAATAGTGTGATAAATAATGGCAGAATGAAAGCCCCATATGTCCATTGTTTTGTGTGTTACTGTTATTATAGTTAACAATGAGGAAATATCCCCTATCTTTGAGGTGAAAATTGAAGAATCCCTGTTTTGTTTGAAATCTACAGGAATTGGGTCAGGTTTATTCGGGAGGCAAGCTGACCTGCTTCTATAAAATTATAATTTGCTATAATATCACAAACAATTCCTTTTTAGAGTGATGTGTTCAAGCTCCATTGGTAAAGGTACATCTCTTTGTTGGGAAAGTAGTGATGGAGATTGGTGCAAACACATTATAGATGTTTTGTGAAACAAATCAGTAAAATACTAGATGAAGGTGTTCCAGAAATGGCAATTTAGTTGAGAATTAGGTTAGCATAATTTTCCATAATGTTATTTTGAAGGAAATGTAGCTAATACCTCAAAATCGGAAAAACAATAAACCTCTACATTAGGCAGTGTTACCATGAGTTTATTAATGATTATGGTTCGGCGTAAGCTATTTTTTTAACCAAATGCAGCCTTAATCCCTTTCTCTTTATATCTTCGAAAAAGAAACTCAGAAATATACCTCATGAATGTGTCTTATTGTCCACTGTATCTTGCTCAATTACAGTTTTTCGATATGTCAGGTGATGTAAATAAGGGAGGGAGGACTCGGAAATTGAGGAGGAGAAGTAGTATAATTAGGAACATGGTGAGGTGAGGGAAGCGCAGAGGAGTGCACTGGGGATGGTGGGCAGGTGGGAGTGGACCAGAAGGACTACACAGAGGTGGTGCTTAACGTACTGTCCAAACAATGGTACAGTTTTACATTTGGAGCCAGTAGGGCATAGCGAAAGTAGGGCATAGCGACCATTAAAGTTTTAAGCAGTTAAGCCGCTAGTGACTTATATATTTATTTTTAAAGATGTAGCTATCAGCAGAGTAAAGAAGATGGAGGAAGAGCATCCACTACCGGTGAATCTGCAAGCATGCAGAAGAGTGGCAGAGAGACTGTCTCAGGTGGCTGATGGAAGTTCCTTCTTTCATTGGAAATGGAACTAATGAGGAGAGTATTGCGGCAAGGGCAGGTAGCGAGTTCAGTGATAAAAACCGCTTGGGTCAGGGTGCCAAGGTAGAGACTATGAGAATAGTGGTCATGGATTTGGTGACACTGTTCCTTCATAGGGCCCTGCGGAGGAACTCAAAAAGATATTACAAAGTTTGATCAGCCATAAATGGATAAACTGAGTCATACCAAAACTGTTAGGAATTTCTTGCAAAGCAGAGACCTTAGCTGTAGGACCAGCATTGTGTAGGTGAAAACTATAGAAGTACATCTGTCATTCAATAAGATGATCCATTTTCTTTTCTGTCTCTTCAGGAAGAAGATCTTGTCCGTGAGAGCCGCTTCAATTTCAGCGGGTATGGAATGGGCCATTGCCTCCAGGTGAAAGATGGCACTGCTCTAAAGCCCCCTCCACCCCCACCTCCTCCCATTCTACCCAAGGATTCTGAGTCGATCCGAAAGAAGTTTGTTGATCGAGCGAAACGTATTGACACAATATCTCGTGCTGCGTTCCCGTTGGCCTTCCTCATTTTCAACATCTTTTATTGGATTACGTACAAAATCATACGGCACGAGGACATTGACATGAAGTAGGCAGCCCAACCTGCATTGGGGAACCTACCAGCCAAAGCGTGCTTGTAAATAAACATTGAGATGTCTGTCTCTCATTTTCAACTTTTCTTGATGTTGTTCACTCCACCAAGCGAAACTAAAGAAGAGTACCACGAGCATAAAGGACGGTTGCACAAACTATCGCGAGAGCCAGCAAGTTTCGGGATTGTGCCGTCAGATCCTCTTGTGACGTTCTTCAGAATTGTTCTTCCAGAGTCTGCACTAAGCAAGCGAATTGAAAGGGGGCCAAATGTATTTATCACTGCCAGACAAATGTTATCTAGTAATTTGTTAAAAAATAAATATTCCTGCCATGTGACCGTTGTCGAGTTTTTAACAGGTCACTCTTTTGATATTACTGGTGGCTGCAGACAATACAGTGAATTAAGAGGACCAAGCTTTTTTTCTGGAAATTCTGCCTTTCTATTTGAAGTAAGTCTGCCGATCTAGAGTACATTCCGTTAAAATGTCAATAGATAGTGATTCACCAAGGAGTGCTTTTGTTGGGTTGTACATGATTTCTACTTGTAGGAAAAAAGAAGAAAAAAAAAGATTTATACTTTAATATATTTGTGGGTGTGCATTTTAATACTTACTCGCTTTGTTAGAAATGTAACTTTTGGGGATACAACGTGTGTACCGTGTGATTTCTTTGATAGCCGACACCCTTAAAAACCAGTGAAACTGCCAATACAGCCGTTTTTGTCTTCATGTTCCAAGACACTCGTTTTGTTGATTTTCTGCTGTTCTTGCATACAGCTACAGGTGCCAAACTAGGGCTTTCCCATTGTGAAACCTTCCAACAACAACAAATATGTATTGATAGCCTGTTCTTTGAAGGACGTATGTAGCTCCATTTAGCGCTGACCTCCTGTAGCCACGCTCATTGTAGTTTCAGCCAATAGCTCTGTAGGTAGGGTGTCAAAACTTGTTTACAAGCATCTGGTCTAAATCATGCTCAAAGCGGCTGCCATTTTAAATACCATTGATTAACCTAAGAACTTTACAACTGTACTGTGATTTTCATAACCTGTTGATGAACCTTTTGGTGCCGGAGCTACGTGGTTCAGATCCTTGCTAGTTTTAAGTAAAAAGAAAAAAAATGTATTTTTGCTTACACACAAAAAATGGAAGACCTGTAAGATATTGTAACAAAAGACACTTGCTGTGAAAGAGTGAATTAAGCATCAGTTTATCTGTTCGGTTTCAATAAAGCTAAGTGTGCTTAATTACTGTGCCCCTTGTCAAGTTTGATTCTGATTTGGGTATGATTTGATCAATATCCCTCTGCACTCTTCTTCCTGTCCACATGTGCAGACCATGGACATTGAAAAAGATCTGTCATTTTAGCATCTTAGCGGTGACAACCTATGTGATATTTAATTCCCAATCACTTAATTCTTTAAATGTATGATGCAACAATTTAGGTGTAGCATGCAGCCAGAACCCAGTCTGGGTGACCACCCACCAGACGGCACACATCCAACTGATATCTCCAGTACCACACTTAACGCTAGGATGCAGCTACCACACGGCAATTACATCAGCTGCACACATATCTGGGGCACCCACGCACCCTACAACACTATCTCTCTACTGACTAGAACTACGGTTCCCGAGGACGTTCAACCTACCAGTACCTTGAGGTCATACCAATGATATATAGAGCGTTATCTAAATGCCAAGTAACATAACATAAGAAAATAAATAGACTGCAGGTATATCACACATATTGAGTTAGCCTGAGTTGCATCGGTTGTAGGTCAACTGGTCGAATCAAAATGGTCGACAGGACAAATGGTCGACACCAAAAGGTCGACAGGTCAAATGATCGAATTTTTTTTTTGTTTTTACACATTTTTTTTTTTGGGGGGGGGGTCCCCCAAAACCCCTTTTTTTGCTAAAACCCCCTTTTTTTCCCTAAACGAAAACCTAAAAAAATATATATAACTAAAAATAAAATTTGATCATTTGTCCTGTCGACCAAATTGTGTCGACGATTTGTCTGTCGACCATTTGACTAGACACCGTTGCATCATCTTCGCTGTCGGACAATTCAAAGAAGTTTAATTATACTACTCAAAAGTAATTACATCTGTGGTACAGCCTACACATTGGGAATCTATCAATCTAGGTCAGCGGTCATGTCGGGAGATATCTTACCGAGAGGGCGTTCCCTTTTTTCCCATATTTTGTCCTCCCTCCCTTTTCCCCGTTGGAGCCAACCATTGCGTGCCATGGGCATTCTAAAGCAGCTCACTTGGCGGTCCTTATGGTGACCTGTTTTTTCTCTTCTTAAGAGTCTTCCTATTTCAGTCCCTTTTGCGAAAGGAAACATGTAATGCTAAGCAGCACCCCGTTTGGTGTTAGTACATTCATTAGCTCCAGACACACAAGCATTTTAAAGTTATAGAACATTTGTATTTAGTTTGAATCATTGTCTTTTCCGTGCACATTTGTAGTGTGGGTCTTTACTGTGATGCCATTGGTTCGATAGTTTTGACCGCAACACAAAGGTAGCGCGGGTGAGCAGAGGCTTAATAGGCTGGCTGGGAGTGGCTGGTTAGGAAGTGGGCAGGGCGATTGGTAAGGGGCTTGGCGGCTGAAACGGAAATGGAAAGGAACGGACCAGGTGGAAGTTGCACCGCGGCCCGCAGGTAAATGAAAGGATGTTTGGGATTGGGGCCGGGGGTCATGGGGAGTGAAGGCAGAGGCGTAGACAGGTTTGTCTAGCAAGTGGGGCCTGAAGCTAAGGCAGCTGAGTCCACTGCAGTGACATGAACATCTGTAAATGCCCAAACAGCGGTTCTGAGTGGACATTTACAGATTGCGGGTGGGCTTTGCCTGCTCAAGCCCTACACTGTCTACGCCTCTGAGTGAAGAGGTGAACCCTCCCTTTATGGGAGCATGAGGCAGTGAGGGAGGAGTAAAGGGCATCCCTTTCCAGGAAGCTTGTTCAGGATTGGACAAGGGGCAGGTATCGAGGAACCCTACTTCCGAGGTATTTACTGCGCGGGAAAGAGCCACACAGTACATACCTACGGAGCAGAGACATGGCCTTGTTTGAATTGATCACCTCTACACAGTCCGTCAGCTGAATCTAGATGACCACTCCTTTGCTTCCATTAGACAGATATACTAGGTTCAGTCGACCGATTTAATTCTGATTCGCTCAGTCCGACCTGCTATTTACCTTTGCAATCGAGATTTTTAGATTTATTAATATAAAAATGTCTTGGTTCTATTAATGATATGGAGGGGAGCCTTATGCTTGTCTTTCTTTGCTAAAAGATCAAGCAGCTCAGTTTAAAATCACAACAATAACTACATTTCCCACAACATCTCAGGAAATACTGAAGGTTAACAATAGCAATGTCGTCTATCTTCCTTACCCATTCGGCCAGCAGTTTGCTTAGTAAACTTTCGGACAGGATCCTCCTAAACCTCTTCGTATCATGTGAAAAAACAGTCCATAAGAAGACCATATGAAGAGTTCAAATGAACAAGGAACCATCATCTTCGAAACCTGATTGCAAATGATATAATATGATAGGTTATTTATGACGCACGTAATATCCAGAGGTTTTCTAAGCGCAGAGCTGGGGAATCGAACTTGCTTCCCAGGCGAGCACGTTGCCCCTGAGCTATCCTTCCGAGATGTCAGAAATAGATGTCATGAGGGACCAGGCAGTTTGCTTAGTAAACTTTCGGACAGGATCCTCCTAAACCTCTTCGTATCATGTGAAAAAACAGTCCATAAGAAGACCATGTGAAGAGTTCAAATGAACAAGGAGCCATCATCTTCGAAACCTGATTGCAAATGATATGATATGATAGGTTATTTATGACGCACGTAATACCGAGAGGTTTCTAAGCGCGGAGCCGGGGAATCGAACTTGCTTCCCAGGCGAGCACGTTGCCCCTGAGCTATCCTTCCGAGATGTCAGAAATAGACGTCATGAGGGACCAGGCAGTTTGCTTAGTAAACTTTCGGACAGGATCCTCCTAAACCTCTTCGTATCATGTGAAAAAACAGTCCATAAGAAGACCATATGAAGAGTTCAAATGAACAAGGATCCATCATCTTCGAAACCTGATGGCAAATGATATGATATGATAGGTTATTTATGACGCACGTAATACCGAGAGGTTTCTAAGCGCGGAGCCGGGGAATCGAACTTGCTTCCCAGGCGAGCACGTTGCCCCTGAGCTATCCTTCCAAGATGTCAGAAATAGACGTCATGTGGGACCAGGCAGTTCGCTTAGTAAACTTTCAGACAGGATCCTCCTAAACCTCTTTGTATCATGTGAAAAAACAGTCCATAAGAAGACCATATGAAGAGTTCAAATGAACAAAGAGCCATCATCTTCGAAACCTGATTGCAAATGATATGATATGATAGGTTATTTATGACGCACATAATACCCAGAGGTTTCTAAGCGCAGAGCCGGGGAATCGAACTTGCTTCCCAGGCGAGCACGTTGCCCCTGAGCTATCCTTCCGAGATGTCAGAAAAAGACGCCATGAGGGACCAGGGCGTTCTGTGCTTTTCTCAAAACGGTCTCCCATTTAAATCTTGAAAATAAATGACAGCTTTGAGTATCCTAGAGAGAGTGCAATGTAACTACTATACCTATCAGCATCACGTACTTGCCCAAATCAGTACACAGTACTTTTGTTGACATAGATCAAATGCATCATCACAGAAGACTTACAATGTTATTCTATATCTTAGTATTACACAAAATTAATGATGTAATTGTAGCCTCTTTAACATAACCAAGACCTTTCTATGGTGATAAGTATGGGCAATCTTCCGGCTACGACTAAGTTTGGCAGGTAATTGTACCACATTGCTCGGGGCCACCTGCCATCCTCAGGATATCCCACAGGTGCGTTCACACTGGAAAGGTTGGGAGACCGTAGCCCAACTGGCAGAACGAGCATATACAAATAGGAAGTATCAATGCCCGCATGTGACAGTACCGAGCACACCCAGCAGACCAGAATGGAAGACCTCACTGCGTTATGTGACTTCCTCTCTGCGATAAGCAGTTATTCTCTCCTGTCTCTTAGAGGGGAGGTGTGGTTGCCTTCTATGCTTTTAGACAATGAAGCACACACAATTTGCGTAAGGTAATCAGCCCTGGAAGTGCAGGTGGGGTGCTATGGGACATGAACAATGCATGGTCACCTTGCAGGACAAAGACACTTTTCAAAGGTTCTTCATGTTTTCTGTAACTCCATAACCACATTCACATCTCAGTGGGTGGAATACTAAGCCATCTGAGGAGAAACAGTATACAAGCCCTTAAGCATACCACAGACAAGAGGATACTCTTCCACAGGGACATGGTCCACTGTGTCATGCCCCATCCAAATGGCAGGGTGATGCATAGTCACCAATCAAGGAGACTGAAACATGACGCACATCTCATTCCAAACACCAGGGATTCCAAATGGTCCAAGGCATTCTGTAGCATTTAGAGGCATATGGGGCCCAGCTCTCCCAGCTGAGATTCTCAGCTGGCCTCCCAAAGCCAAAGATGCTCCAGCGGGTCCTAAAATCCTCCATGTGGTCAGCACTAGAGACCAGTCCAAGCTCAGGGAGTTAGAGAGACTAGCATGATCCCTCGACAGAAGAGGATCCCGGAGAAGTCAGATTATAAATTCTGAGGAACGGTGCAGGAGAACTGGAAGCTGAACTTGCATCTTCTGAAAAGCAGCCTTCATCACTAGTTCCACGTCCTCTCCAACCCTTGGACGATGTCTCTGCTATCATCAGGAATGCTGGAGAGGCCTAACTCATCTCCAGGACTGCAGACACGCATCCAGTGCAGCTTGAACTGAGCCTGCCTTCCAGCTAAAGAAACATGGGCGTTTAGTACTGAGGTGTGATGGAAAGGGGGCCGTACATAATGGATCCTACCAACATCTCAGCACACCAAAGAGGTGCTTGACTGGATTGCAATAGCTGAGGTCCATGAGAAACCTGCAGCTCCACTTTGCCATGACATTGAATATTTCACTGTCACAGAAATGCTTTCTAGCCGACAATAGTACCAGATGTCAATAACCAGCTCCGCTAACAATTGGGAGCTGAAGGGTTAATGTAACAAACATCTAAAGAATTGTCTATATGTAAGATAAAGCAATGGTCTACATGTCTTTGGCCACAGATTATATGGCAAAAGCTCTTGTCAAGAGTTCCAAGCACGTGACAATGCCATTTCGAGCTCTTGCAAACCATTTGTTCCCAATGGCAATTTGCCCACAACAGGCTCCCCAGCCTGATCTGACCGTGTATAATTCTTTCTCCATGTCCAGGGTCGATCCAGAGATTGCGGTTTCATTCCAAGATTCTGTGTGCTCCTGCCACAAATGAAGTTCCACTCTTGCTTATTCCAACAGCAGCACTGTTTGTTTGTAAAGGGGGGATTAGGTAGGAGCTATTGAGCTTTTACAGAGTCCGACAGTGTAAGGGACCCAGAAAAATGGAAGAGCATAAAAGTCCTATCATTTTTGTCAGTTCGCTGAGCAAGACACACTCCATTTTAATGAGGAAGAGACTCTCCCCTAATTAAATGCACCTTCTTCAATGGAATCTTGAACGTGGCCTCTATCAGGTCCATGGAAAACCAGAGGAACTCCATGGGCTGGCAGGGGTGAGGGTGGACCTCTCCCAATTCATCAGGAAACACAGATCTAGGAGCAGGTTAACTGTCATGTGCACATGCCTCAGCAGAGTTGATTTGTCCTGGGACATGGAAATCATGTCACCCAAGTAGATAATCATTCAGACCCCATGCTGCCCAAGCATAATGGCCACTGGTTCAACAAGATTCTGATGAGAGCCATATGGGAAGGCTCGCAAACTCCCAGCAATGCCTGTCCATTCATTTTCTAAAAGTATTAGATGGGAATGTAAATCGATAGTGACAGGTAGGGTTTCTGGAGAACTAAGCAAACGCGACACTCCTCAAGGAGGGGAATATCCCAGAGCATGAGCATGTTCTCCACCTTGAAATGGTGATACTCAATCCAGAGGTTGAATTAACTGAGGGTGACATCAGCCTGCCTCCTTATTACGAGGACGAGATTGCTGACAAACCTGTGGGGATGGCCTGTACCATGGCTTCTTTATGAGCAAAGTTTTCTAATAGCTCTCTGTTAATCAGCACCTGGTTGTCTTGTGAGAAATTAATTGGGGTGGGGGAGGGGCATTTTGATGCTGAACTGCAAACAGTTCTTGCCAGACCCAGGCATCCACTGACGTGGAATCCCGGTTGTACACAAATATGCCCTAACCCATACTGCCAGTTGCATTGCACTGCAAACATTCACATGTGGTAAGGAGAAAACCTTGGATTAGAACACACATTTTATTTATGTTTCGGCATTCTCTAGGGTCAAATAGGGTCAGATGAATGTAAACATTTCTTTGGTGAAAAGTTCATCAAATGGCAGAGCTTGACAGCTCCTCCATCTCTGATATTGCCAACTCATCCGGGGTGCTATCCACTCAGTGCTTTGAAGGTACCTGACTACATGGTTGTGAGGTGAGAAGGAGTTGTAGAATTGGATGGTGTGATGAATTGAGTTCTGCCCTGCAGGAGTACAAGGGTGAGTAGAGGCTAAAACGCCCACTCAGCCCTCACACCTCTACAAACAAAGAACCAACACAATCATAAAGGTAAAACAGGACCAGTTAAGAGATATACCTCCTTTGCCTTTTGTGGTAACGTGGGCCGAGGAAAGGCTCTACTCTCAAGAGTGGTGTGAATGTGATTCAGTAGAAACCCAAACAGCGAAGTATTACAGTCCATAATAAAGAAATGCCAAATCAAGGTTCTACACTTTAAATAAACACACCATTAACAATAATAACTAACTAGAAAAACACTGCAATACACCCATCCCTGAGGAAAGAGCAGAGAATAAGCAACGATAGTCGATGCAGCACTATGGGTAATGAATCAGGGGTGGAAGGCAAGTAAAAGTAACAATGTTCTTGAAAAAGGATGTGTGCTTGTGAGCAAAAAAAGGTATAAAACTGACCTAACCAGTCTCTAGAACCCGTAAATGGACCAAGGGGGAAGTACCTTCTTTGCAGTTCTTGGTGTTTCAGCAGCACCGAACCATACTTCTTGGCGTAGTGCACAGATCAGGAGAGAGCAAAAGGAACCAATGCAGGGTCCTGCTGGTTCAGATGTGTTGAACAGTTATTGAAACACACTCCAAGCAGTTCAACGGCAACAAACTATAGAACCCTTGCTGGCATGGCTTTCAGGGGCTGCGAGTCGCAATCCAGGGGCTCAGGGACAAGATACGTCCCTTTCTTGTGCTCCCAAACATGGGGCAGGCTGTCACACAACGGCAGGGGTCGTTAAACACAGTGATGTACTGGGTGCCGCTGTGGCTGGCAGAGAGGTGTTCTTTCCCCAGCAGCAGGTCACTTCTTAGGTTGCTGTGAGTCCCACGCCAATGATTCTGGAGCTACCAAACACGGAGGAGGCTGGTACACAACTGCAAGGGTCCTGCAACACAGTGAGATGCGGCATACCACTGCGGCTGGCAGAGAGGTAGGTCCTGTTCCAGTAGCAGATGCCCCACAGAGGCCTGTTGAGATTTCTGTGGTGTCTGCACAGCCACAGAGATGACACAGGGTTCCCTGTCAGTTATGACGTTTTGTGGGGGGATACCATCTCAGAGAAGTTACTTTTCCTCTCACAGGACCACCCAACCACCAGTGGTGTATTTAACGGGGTCTGGTGAGTCTCTGGTGTCCCATCAGTACATATGTAGGACTGGACTGAGGGCACAGTTTCCAACTCTGAATCCAAATAGGCATTACAGAAAGGATCTGACAAGCTATCATATGTCCCAGCCACATCTAAGTGGCAAGGAGGTTCCTCAGAAACCAAATGTGGTAGGAAACTCCTGGAACCAGGGTGAACAACAAAATCCTGGTTGTGCCCTGCTCCAGAATTCTTGGGATCCTTGTCCGTGAACTGGCCAGGGCTTCCACCTTGCACGGTTCTTGGTTTTGGAATAGGCCAGGGCTTTTGCTCTGTGCCTGTTCCCCTTTAAGAAGGGGTTCAGGACCTCCACCTTGCACCTGTTCCTCTGTCTGACTCAACAGCCTCATCAGAATGGGACAGTCCCTCTTTTCCTGGTAAAAGTCAACCTGACCTGGGCCTCCAGCTGAAGATAACTATTCCAGCTCTGGGAGGCCCTTCAGGTCTGAAACTTCCCTGTCCTCCATCTCAGGTATCACCTCTATGCCCGCAAGCAACCCTGAGATCACTCAATCCTGTACTACCTCAATAGTCACTGCAGTGCCAGCTGAGTCCTTTCTCGCAAGAGTAGGAGCCTCGGGGAACTTCAGGCCTGGACTGGAAGCGACCGGTGAAACCGCTCTCTCGCACTCTCTAGCTGAGGAAACCTCCTGTTTTTGGAACAGGCCAGGGCATTCGCTCTGCACCTGTTCCCTTTGTTTTTGTTGAGTGGTTCAGGACCTCCGCCCTGAATCTGCTCCATGGTTGAGGAAGCCTCAGAGCCGAAGCACTCACAGCCTTCCTCCTGGGCTGCTCCAGTGACTGCCATATCTATTTCTGGCTAAGGGAGGCTATTACCCAACAGACACTGCACTGGAATGTTGTTTTTGACTGCAATGGGGTGCAGGGAGGTTGTACTCCTCCAATTAAGCCCTACAGTTTCCAATAGACAGTACTTCAGACTATCAAACCCTCTTAATGCAGGTATGGTGTTTGGGTGCACTGGCCTGTCTTCACCAGTCGCCTGACAGATGTGACACTGTCAGCAGTGCCACTCTAGGTGGGCGACTTTTCCCTATTTCTGGAGACATAGTCCAGAAATATCTGCGTATTGGCGGGAACTGGAACCCCCCTCAAAGGACCTGGTACCGTTCCCACTCAGAGTGAGGGAACTTTGGGCCACTTCCTGCCTGCCAAGACGGGCTTTATCTGTTAATATGCCCACACTGACTGTGGCCTCCTCCTTGAGAGGACTATCAGTCACAAAATCCTGCCTGGGTTTGCCGTTGCAGGCAGGATCCCCCTTCCTGTGTGTCAAATCTCCACACTGGGAACAACCCCTGGTTGTGGAGGGGGCAGGAGCCTCAGTGCTAGAGGTGCCCACATTCTGCTTTCCAGTGGGAGTTGACCCACCACAGGTCTGCGATTGATGTTTGGATTTTTGTTGACCTTTCTTGGAAGAGGGATCAGAACCTCTGTCCTTTCCTTATCTGTGTTTATCATAAACATTTGCCTCTGATTGGGGAGCATACGCCTTAGCCTTTTCATGGTGGACTTGAGTGTTCACATACTTGAATGAAGCCTTCTGAGGCTCCACAGGCTTGGTGTCACTCATTTCCCCTAAACACTGTGCAACTCCACCTCACACTTTTCAAGGATATTCTCACAAGCTTCTTATTTAGATGTGCCCTGAGATGTAGCAGTTTTGTTACCTGCAGCCCAACCACACCAGGACTCTAAGGGCTGATGTCTAACCGCTTCAAAAGGTTTACTACCCACCGCAGATGTTTGGACAACATCCTTTGGGGGTGTGGTGCCCAGGCTGTCCTTGGGTGTCATCACCTGAGATAGTTCCTTCCCCACTGGACGCTATGTGAGTTTACCACAAGAATTAAAATCCACCATCACCTAACTATATTCTCAGAATTCTCAGCAGTTCAGTTGTCATAACCTTACCGGCCATGTGGGAGACCCAAACAACACACAAGGCTTACGCAAGCACATGATATTCGGGAGCCATGCAATGTCCATTGTGAGCCACATTGTAGAAATTACAAAATATGCCATGGCAATGAAACTAACGTTAAATGTACACTCTTATTCTGGCTGACTAGGCTGTAGGCACAGTCTGTTCCAAATCCCAACTGCTGGCCATGAGGGTGACTAATCGACTGCTGCCCCCAGGAGTACAAGGGTGAGTAGAGGCTAAAACACCCACTCATCCCTCACACTTCTACAAACAAAGAGCCAACACAATCATAAAGGTAAAAAAGGCGCAGTTAAGAGATATACCTCATTTGCCTTTTATGGTAACTTGGGCTGAGGGAAGGCTGTACTGACAAGAGCGGTCTGAATGTGGTTCAGTAGCTCCTCAAACAGTGAAGTATTACAGTCCAAAATAAAGGAATTTTCCATCAAGGTTCTATAAAAATATATGCACTTTAATTAAACACGCGATGTAGAATAATAGCTAACTGGAAACACACTACACTATACCCACCCCTGAGGAAAGAACAAAGAATAAGCAAAGATAGTAGACGTAGCACAGGTAATAAAATCAGGAGTGAAAGGCAAGAAAAAGCAACAATGTTCTTGAAAAAGGATATATGCTTGTGAGCAAAAGGGTTCAAACTGACCTAACCAGTCTCTAGGACCCGAAAGTGGACCAAGGGGGCAGTTAGCAGTCAGTATTACCTTCTTTGCAGTTCTTGGTTCTTTGGCAATGCCAAACCAAACTTCACGGCGCTGTGCAAAGATCAGGAATGAGCAAAATGCAGCAACACAGGGTTGTTCTGGTTCAAATGTGTTGAACAGTTCCTGAAACATGCTCCATGCAGTTCAGCAGCAAAAAGAACTAGGATCCCGGATGTCCTGGCTTTCAGGGTGCTGCAAGTCCCAATTCAGGGGCTCAGGAACAAGATAAGTCCTTTTCTCATGCTTCAAACACAAGGAGGCTGGCATACAACTGTGGGGTAAGCATGGTGATGTCCTGGGGACAACTCTAGCTGTCAGCTAGGCTGTCTAGCTCCAGCAACAGGTCGCCTCTTAGGTTGCTGTGAGTCCCACTCCAGGAGCTCAGGGAAAAGATGGGTCCTTGTTCTCGGGATCCCAAAGATGGAGGAGTGTGGCACACAACTGCAGGGGTCCTCCAACACAGTGAGGTCCTCGATTCGGTTTTGGCTGGCAGGGAGGCAGGATCTGTTCCAGCAGCAGATCACCCCCAATGGTCCCTGGGGATGGTTAGAGGGGCATAGCTCTCTTCTGCTTTGGACCACCTGCCTTCACCTCACAACTGGAGGACACTGGAAAGGATGGCTTTTCCTACAGGGTCCAACAAAATCTTCTCAAGTGAGTATCCAAAGTGCTTCAAAATGATTCAAAGAAGTGGGGGGGGACCCCTTTTTATAGGAAAAAGTCTTGAGGTGATAGGACTAAAGCTAGCCTGATTTAGGGGTCCAATCCCTGCTCTTGAAACAACCAGACTTTGCCCTTCTGATATCACACCCAAAGTGCTTTGCTCAAGAGGAAGTGGAGGGGACAGGAAAGAGAAAGAGAGGTGGAGGGATTAAAGATGGTGAAAGTCTCCTTCCCTTGAACAGAGTTCCCCTGACTACTCTAACCCCACGTCTCCCATTCTCTCTAAGAACAAAGGCCTTTAGAAATGCAGCCCCCGGGTGTGGTCTTTGATTCCTATTCCCAGGCCAGTGTCCTATGGAGTGACCATCACTTGGAGAAGGGTGTTACCTGCCCTAACCAAGGAACAAACAGGGGCAATCCCAACAGGCTACATTCCTGCCAGTAAGGCAGGGTCTATCCCAGGGTTGTCCAACTCCAGGTCTTGACTGCCGGAAACCTGATGGGTTTTCAGGATATCCCTCATTAAATTTCATGTGAAAAAATATACATGCATTTAGAATCATTGTATGCAAATGAATCTCATGAATATTATTAAGGATACTGATGCAGCAGTGCACAAGTGCACACTATGCTTTTGGCATGGAGCTTATGAGAGGGGAATCTGATTAACAGATATATAATTGTACAGCAATGTAATTGTTGGCAATGCAAAGAGGCAGGGTGAATTTTAGGAAGTGAGCTAATGTCATATGATTTTAACTATACACATGAAAGTTAGCAACATGATTTAAGAAAATTCCATTATAGTATTTATTTATTTATTTATTTATTGGGCATTTTTATGGAGTCCACACAGGTGTTTCCAGGTGCCTCAAGACAAGAGGGTATTGTGGGGGAACATGGGAATCATAAGAATACAACGAAAAGAACTAAAGAAAACGGTTATATTGACTTTGTAACAATCCTACCGTGCAAGTCTATGACAAAGGTGATAAGTGCAAGGGGGGGCTACTGGGAGAAATGCAGGAGAACGGGAGGCCCCACGGGGGCGGGCAGGTGCTGTAAGGTCAAGGAGGCAAGTGTCAGGATAAAGGGGGGGTGCAGTGGACTGGGGAACTGGGCTAGGATAGTCTGGGAAAGGGAGCCAGAAGGAAAGTGCTTGCTGGCAAAGGAAGCTGGGAGGCACTGGTGGGGGGGGACTCAGAGGTGACCAGGCCCCAGTTGCAGCAGAAGGTGGATGGTTTAACATTGGAGTGGGAGAGGGAAGGAAGAGGAGAAAAGGAATGTTTGAGAACTTTCTGTATCTTAAGAAAATCCACCTCAAGTCTGAGGGGGGAGAAGGTGTTCCAGAGGGAGGTGCCAGACGAGGTGAGGGATCTACCTGCTTTGAGAAACATTTGACCGACAGAGAGTTGGAGCCAGAGGACCAAAGGATTGTGGCTGGGAGGTATTTTGAGAGAGAAAGCTGGATGTAGAGAGGTCCCAGGCTCGAGACAGACTTGTGGATGATGCAAAGGGTTTTGAATTTGATCCTTGCAGTCACCGGGAGCCAGTGGAGAGTGTTGGGGATGGAGAGATGAGGTCCCTGGGTTTGAGACAATGCATAACTATCACAGTCCTATTCTGGATTATTTGGAGGGGGGAAAGGGGAGAAAGGGGAAGGTTGAGGAAGAGGCTATTGCAGTTGTCCAGTCTAGAGAGAACCAGGGCTTTGGAGAAGGTGAGGAAAGGTAGGATGTCCCTTAGAATATGAAGCTGAAAATTGGACTTCTCGGCAAGGTCCATGATGTGCGGAGAGAAGAAGCAAGAGGAGTCAAAGATGATCCCAAGTTTTTTTGCCTCACAAGTGGCTGAGGGGGAGGGACCCAAGGAGTCTGGCCAGAGAGTAAGGGGAAACTAGGAGCAGGCATCCCAATGAGAAGGATCTCTGTCTTGCTGGCATTGAGGTAGAGATAATTGGCAGAGCACCATGCCTGAATAGCAGTCAGGCAGTCAGGTATAAGACAGGAAGAGAAGGAGGAGGAGGGGAGGAGGTAGGGGAAGGCAGCCAAAAGAGAACTGTGTGTCGTCTGCATAACACTGGAAATGAGGGGAGTAGGTGGAGGTCAGGTGGGCCATAGTGGCCAGATGTTGAAGAGCCATGGCAATAGGATAGAACCTTGAGGGACGCCAAAGCTACAGAGTGAGGTGGAGGAGAGAAAAGGATCTATTTGGACTTGGGAAGATCTGTTAGAGAGGAAAGAGGTAAGTCACGCTAGTGTCCAGTCCGTTATGCCGAGGATGTCACAGAGATGGTTTATGAAGATGGAGTGGTTGACAGTGTCATAGGCAGAGGAAAGATCAAGGAGGATCAGAACAAAAGGAGTGTTAAAGTAAAGTCCAGATTGGAGAGTAGGGACCTCATTACAACTCAGGCGTTAAGGGTTAACGGCGCCGACGATTACAAGTGTCCCTTTGCGGGTTGGTGTTTAACGCCTGCTTTTAGCAGGCGTTAAAAATCCAACCCGCAAAGGGACTTTGGAGCTAATTACGGCACCGTAATTTACGGTGCCGTAATTAGCGCCTTCCCCATTCCCATTAGGCCCTATGGGGGCAAAAATGGGAATGGGGAAGGGCAAATGGTGAATGGGGAATTACCACCCCACTCACCTTGGAATGGGGCGGTAATTCCGCCATCCACCATGGCGGAATCGTAACCTTAGCGGCATGGACCATGGTGCTAATAGCACCATGGTCCTCCGCCAAGGTTGTAATGAGGGCCTAGGTCTTCTTGGGTATTCAGGAGAGCAGTTTCAATGCCTCTGGCTGCCCTGAAGCCAGACTGGTGGTCATGGAGACAGCCCACCATTTTGGTGTGGAGGGTCAGTTGGGGTATAACCAGCTTCTCCATGAGTTTGTCCAAGTAAAAGGGGATAGAAATAGGTCTATAATTAGCTGGGCAAGAGGAGTCAGCAGATGGATTTTTAGGAGAGGGTGAAAAAGAGAGTGTTTGAGGGGTTGAGGGAAAGAGCCTGTGGCAAAAGAGTGGTTACAGAGGTCAGCCAAGGCAGGGGTGAGAGTGTCAATGTTTTCCTTGATGATTCTGGAAGATCAAGGTAGCACTTGTTCAGAGGAGACTTTCATAGAGCGGACAACACTAGAGATCTCATTTGGTGCAATGGGAGAGAAGGAGGAGAGGATGGGTGGGGGAGAGGGAGGTCAGAAAAGGCGATAGAAGGAGAGAGATTGGGGGGCAGATATCAGAGAGGACAGGTGTCAAGGGTTTTGGAGGACAAATGGGAGGTCAGTGCAGAGCATAAGGCCTAGGATGAAGGAGGAGAGGAGGAAACTGCAGTAGGATTGGTGAGTTCCTTGCAGATTTTAAAAGAGTTCAGCCGTGTTTGTGGCTCTAGACATGCAAGCTTGGACATTTGCTCTTTTCTTGGAGCAGATGGAAAGACAATATTGCCTTTGGAGTAGACAGCAGGCTGGTTTGTCAGGGGAGGACCTAGATGTCTACCACGTTCGTTCTGCCGCTTTGCACTTTCGTTTCAAAGCAGCTAAGTCAGAGTCGTACCAAGAGTTGCATTTGGAGGCAGGCTTCATGCAGATCCTCGTGATAGGGGCAAGGATTTCCAGGGTGTTAGCTATGGAGAGATGGAGGTTGATTGGGACAGAATCAGTAGGAGAGTCCAAAGAAGGGGTCGGGGAGGGATAAAGGAGGAAGCAAAGACAGCAGCTGACACATGCTTCATTGATTGAATGGCGGAGAAGGAGACTGGCAGTGCTGCAGAAGTAGACTGAGGACAGGGGAGGTCTATGAAGGAAGAGAGGAGAGAGTGATCGGGCCAGGAGAGAGGGGTAGTGAGGGGATTAGAAAGAGGGATGTTAGTCGAGATGAGGGCACAAAGGGAGTGCCCTGCAGAGTGGGTTGGACCAGAAGGGAGGTTAGTGAGGGAGAGAGTGTTGCAGAGGTCACGGAAGAGAACAATGGCCGCATCAGGGGAGTCAAGATGGATGTTGAAGTCCCCAAGGAAGATAAGCTTGGTGGAGGAGGCAAGAAGAGAGGTGGAGAGGTCGGCCCATTCAGAGAGGAAGAGGGAGGAAGGGCTGGGAGGTCTGTAGATGGTAATGGGAGTCACAGACTAAGAAGGGGAGACAGTCATCCTGCAGACAAGGAGTTCAAAGGACGAGTAGGACTGAGTGGGGATGATGGAGGCAGGAACCCACTCAGGGAAGATCAGAGCCACTCCTCCACAAGATTGGGAGGGTCTGCGGTGGGATATGATCTTGTAGCCATCAGGAAGAAGAGTGTCAAAAGCAGTGGCAGAGCTGGCCTTGAACCAAGTCTCAGTGAGTGCGAGGATGTCAAGATCAAGGTCTTCAAGGAGGCAACAGATGTTAGAGGAGTGTTTAATGGCAGAGCGAGAGTTGAGGGTAGCTAAATGAAGCTGGTGACCCCCTTTGAAAGATTTGTGAGGGGGTACCGGGGTGCGGTGCTACCCCTTGGGGGAGGGGATGCGAGTGATGAGGGAAGGAGGGGTGGAATGCCTTTTTTAGATTCTTCCTTCCAGATTTTGTGAGAGAGGGAGAGTAGCAGATGGAGAAACAGTTAGAGAAGATAGGGGAGACTGAGAGCACAGTATAAATAGATAAAGAGGAGAAACACAACTCACTTTGTTGGATATATGCAGTATTTAAGGTGTGATGTGGTTGTCAACAATTGTAATTGTTTCCCATGTTATTTGCATGTGTAGTGTTTAAAGCTGAAACAGATTCATTTTTTAAATAATTAAAATAGAGCAACCTGAAACAAATGAATTAAAACCTCAAAGTATCAACTTTGTTCCATGAACACAACCTTGTCAAGGTGGTATCAGATCTTGCGAGCACAGGAGTATTTTACCCAGCTAAGCTGATCTTGGGTTGACATTGCCTGTATGAGTCATGGGACCTGCACTGCTTTCCATATGTACCAATCAAAGGGAGTCAACCTATGGGAGGTAAGGGACAAGCTACAAAGAGGTTAATATGAGCATCCCTCATATACTTTTGGTGGACTGATGGTAAAATAGGAATACACCTCCACATACAGTTCAGTGAGGCACGTTTATTTTAGAACTAGTTCCACTTGCTCTCGGCCCATTTTGCCCTCAGCTAAGCTTACAATAAATCAACAGATGCAACCATGCGTGTTATCAACAGGAGAGAATCAGACTACGCAACATGCAAACGCACAGCTTTTGTAATTCATCAGAACATTTATATTTGCGCTTGTATTAGCACACGTTTAAACTCGATGGATAAACCTCCACAAACGACATAAATCTCTCTTTTCTTCAAGCAAAACTATTTACACATTAGCAAACTTGACAGAAGACGTGCATTCTTTATCCATAAACGTGGGCGTAAAACTGACAAACGTTTAGCACTCCTAAAGAACACCCGCTTTTCAACAAGTTATTATTTGCGTACAGGAAAAACTCATTTGTTTTTTGCAAAGAGTGCAAGTGGGTTTCCCCCTTCTGCGTGTGATTTGACATTTGACTAATTAGAACATGAGTTATCTTTAACTACATTTTTCTCTTTTATTTTGTCACTAATACTCACCAGTGTTGCACTGGCAATTTTGGCTGCACAGCTGGAGACCCTTCATCTCACGGGGACTCTCTCGACCACACTCAGCTGCCTGGAAGGAGCACATGGAGGTCTCCTGGCACCCATCACCGTCCTTTCTGCAGCCTGCTCTAGCTAAGCGCAGCTCAGACAGCACCTGTTCTGCACTCTTTGATTTTTCTTTCTCTCTTCTCCCTCTGCTCGATCTTTATCTCGCCAACCCCTTTCTCCCCTCTTCCTACAACTTTTAAGCATTGAGTGGGCACATGTGAGTCTCATTGGATGGGTACTGTGGAGGCACATTCAATCAGCACAGTGCTGAGACTCTTTAATCTAAAGGAAACAGGAGATTAAGGCGACGGGGGTCTAAGACAACCAGAGAAGCAAGTTGCACAGAAAAGAAACAATTTGCCATCTTGGATATTACTTGCACCACTTCCTACTTCTTTCCATGGGTCCCAGAAAACGTATGCTTCTGGATATGACTTCAGAAAAAGGGAAGACAATTCAGTAAAAGGTTGCAATGATTGCCTCCAAACAGAGTACTTCAGAGTACACTGGCTAGTATTCATCTATAGATAGAGTAGTTGCCCATCACTCTGGTGAATACTTTTGGCAGCTGTTGGCTGTTTACAGGCCCTTACATAAGTCTGAAGATAGGTTTGCAGAAGGGATGCAAACACCCTCAACTGTCACAGGTTTCCCCCCTTCTCACTTGTCTGTGTTGTTTATTGGAGTTCTTCGATGGAGTCTTCTTGTGCACAGTTCGGGTCTTGTATAACCCTGTGCGTACGTCCTCGGGTTCCAGCGTGCGCTCAGCGTTCCGACTCCTGGAATGTTCAGAATGTCCGGAAAGTCCTGGAAAAATGATGAAGAGTGTACTCGGAAACGGGAACACGGAGATCCGGGATGTAAGAGGGGACTAAGAGGAAAGGAATCAATGAGGAGGAAAAATAGGGGCCAGGAACCAGAAATCAAAGAAGTTAGCAAGAGCAAACTACGGCAGCACACGTCTAGCCACTGCAAGCGGTAGCATTGAGACGCGCAGGGCCGCGGGGGCGTGTCTTCTTTAGAGAACGTGATGCGTCCGACTCGGAAGCTGGTAAACAGCGTTCCGTGTTTGACGGCCATGTTGGGAGTACTGCTGAGTGCAAGCCCCTACGTGTCAGGGACCAGGAAGTCCAGAAGGGACGCGTCCGATGGTTCATGACAGCATGCCTCCTCAGAAGGCCTGTTCCTCCGGGTTTGCCCGGGTGTATAAAATGATACCTTCTGAGTAATCTGGGGGCATTTAGGTTTGAGATTGGTTCCCAGGTGCGTTCACTGGGAGGGTACCCTTTCCACTCAACCAGATACTGTAGCTGACCACGTCTGTACCTGGAGTCACATATTCTGGACACTTTGTATTCCAGCTGGTCATCGACAATTACAGGGGTAGACCTTGGGGCAGTCCGGGAGGACTGGACGTATGGTTTCATTAGAGATGTGTGAAACACTGGATGGTTCTTCTTCCAGGAGTCTGGTAGTTTGAGTCGGAAGGCCACTGGGTTTATGATTTCCTTTATGGAAAAAGGGCCATAGTACCGGGGAGCCAATTTATTTGGTCGTAAATGTCAAGGCAGTAGTTTCGAGGATAGCCAGACCTTATCACCCACTGCATAGGAAGGTCCTGGTCTTCTTTTGGAGTCCGCATAATGCTTGGTGTGAGTTCGGGCCCTTTCTAGGTGTTCTTTGGCTTCCTTGTGTACGTTAATGAGGGTTTCAATCCAGGAGTCGACTGTAGGTACTGGTGTAGAATGTGGGAGAAAGGATGGTAGAACCGAAGGGTGGAATCCTTGGCTGCAAAAGAAAGGGCTGGTCTTGACAGCCGACGAGATACTGCTCTAGGGTTTGGTTCACACATTCAGTGGCTCCGTTAGTCTGTGGATGATAACCTGAAGAAAGGGCACGTTGGATTCCTAGTATACGGCATAAGTGTTTCCAAAATTGAGATACGTATTGAGGTCCTCTGTTTGATATGATCTTGGAAAGGAGTCCATGAAGTCGGAATATGTGTTTCAGGAAGATTCCAGCGAGTTCTGAGGAAGATGGGCGTTTATACAATGGTGTAAAATGAGCCATGTGAGTGGATAAATCAATGGTGACCATGATAGTCGTGTATCCCCTGGGAGGTGGCAATTCCACAATAAAGTCCGTAGCAATGAATTCCCAGGGCCTTGTCGGTAGCGTTGGTTGAGGTAGGTGACCCGCCGGTCTCTTGTTATCATGCTTGTTTTGATTGCAGACTGCACAGGCTTTGATGTACAGTTGAACGTCAACTTTCATTTTTGGCCACCAAAATTGTCTTTGTATTAGACGGAGAGTGTTGGTGATGCCACGATGTCCTGAGTGAAGGGTATCGTGACAGAGGTTCATAATCCTTTGTCGTAGTCTCTGTGTGGGAATGACCAGGCCATTATCCTTGAACAAATACCTGTCCTTTGTTCTAAGATTCCATCGATTCTTCCCTGTAAATTCCTTCCAGATCTCAGAGGACTGGGTTTGCATCCGAATGTCTTCCAGGAGGCTGATTTCTTGGGCTACAAAAATTGTGTGGGGAAACATCTTTGGGAAGGACTGATCTTCAAGAGTTTCGTAGTCGGGACGTCGGGATAAGGCGTCAGCAATTATGTTATGTGTTCTAGGGACATGATGGATCTGGAACTGGTACTGGGCGAAGAAGAAGGCCCAACAGGCTTGACGACTATTCCTACATTCCAGAGATTGTAAAACTTGAAGATTCTGATGGTCCGTACGGGACTGAACAGGATGTTTTGCTCCCAGGAGTAGATTAGGACACTCTGTGAAGGCTTGACGGATGGCTAACAGTTCTTTTCCAAAACAGAATAATGAGTCTCGCTGGGAGTTAGGGTTCGTGAAAGATAAGCGATGGGATGTTCTAAGTTGTCCTCGAATTCCTGCTTTAGAACTGCTCCGATGGCTTAGTTAGAGGCATCCGTCTCCACTAGGAAAGGTTGATCGATGTCAGGTTGAGCCAGGATGGGGGCTTGTGTAAACTCCGCCTTCAATCGTTGTAACGCTTCATCTTGGGGTGCTGTCCAGAGAATAAAAGTTGGCAAGCCCCAGGAAGGATTGAATCTGTTTCACGGTAGTTGGAACAGGCCAGGATAGTATGGCTTTTACTTTTGAGTGGTCCATTCCAATTCCTTCTGGACTAAGGACAAATCCTATAGAGTGACACAGTAGAGAAAAGGCATTTCTCGGGTTTAGCCAGGAGCTTATGTTCACGTAGCCGCTGTGGGACTGCCTTAACATGCTCTTCATGCTTAAGATGGTCCTTGGAGTAAATCAGAATATCGTCCAGGTAAACTATGACAAAGAGGGACAGCATATCGGAGAACACCCGGTCCATGAAATGTTGGAAGACCGCTGGGGCATTGGCAAGTCCGAAGGGCATGACCAGGTATTCAAAGTGACCAAAAGGAGTTCTAAAGGCTGTTTTCCATTCGTCACCCTCCTTTATACGGATCAGATGGTAGGCACCTCTGAGATCCAATTTCATGAAGACTACAGCTCCTCTCACCGCTTCCAGGATATCTGAGATTAAGGGCAGTGGGTAGCGGTCCTTGAGAGTGCATTGATTTAAACCACGATAATTAAGACAAGGCCTAAGCTCCTTAGTATCTTTCTTGGGAACAAAGAACGAAGCTCCCGCCGGAGATTTGGATGGTCGTATGGTGCCATTTTCAAGGTTGGTATCCAAGTATTCTCGGAGGGCCCTTTTCTCTGGTTCCGTTAGAATGAACATCCTTCCAAAAGGAATCACTGCTGAGGGTTCAGTATCAATAGGCCAATCTTCAGGTATGTAAGGGGGTAGGGCCTGAATTATGGCAGTTGAAAACACATCAGTGTAATCCTGATAGGCCCTGGGGACCTGGATAATATTTGAGACCACGAATGGGCCTTGCTGGTCTGTCAGCGTACCTTCAGAAGATGTCTACGAGGAATCCAGAGATAGACAGTGAGACATACAATGCTCAGAACCAAGAAACAAGGATCCTGCTGCCCAGTTGATGGATGGGTTGTGCTTCTGTAACCAGGGCATACCTAGTACCATTGGATAATGGGCAGACTTTATGATGTCAAATTTGATCACCTCTCGATGATGGTTTATCGAGAGCTGGATCTCTTTGGTTTGTAGGGTTATGGGTCCTGAAGAGAGAGGTCTTCCATCGATAGCCTCTACAGGTTGCATGATGCCTCGAGTTTCATATGGAATGTGGTGGGTAGTGACCCAATCTTGATCTATAAATATCCCCAGGGCTCCACAATCCACCAATGCCAAAATAGGGTAGGTTTCTTTCTTGGATGGCGATAGAAAGGCCTGCAAGATCACAAGATTGTTTTGTCCAGGAGAGTTCAAGGATGGAATAGATGTGGAGCAAAGATCTCTCTCCCGAAGCTGTGCTCCCTCTCGGATCGGGAGCTGGCGTTTCCCGAATGCTGTGGAGGAGCTAATGGACATTCTCTCACAAGATGTTTGTCTGAGGCACAATACATACGCAGCCCAGTGTGAATCCTTCGCATTCTTTCTTGTGGGGATATGGGTCCACGGAAGGCCCCCAGTTGCATGGGTTCCGGATCTGTAGTGGGGGCAGGAGTGGGCTCAGCTTTAGAGGAAGGTTCTGTGGAGGTCTTTTGGTAAGGCACTCTATTCTTCTTCTTTTCCGCCTTCCTTTCCTGGATACAGAAGTCTATCTGTAAAGAGAGGTCCATAAGAACCTGGAAGGAACCTGGGCGAGCCAACCTGGCTAGCTCATCTTTTATTTCTTCATTCAGTCCTCTTCGAAAATATCAGGGGTACCAGGCTGTGTGGGTATATCAACAGGCTTATCTGCAATATCTTCTTCCCCACTCAAGCTCTGAGAGTCTCCTAGTTCCCCTTCCTCCTCACCTGACGTTGAAGAGAAGTCCAACTTCTTTCCATGTGAGCGACGAACGTGGGCTTTCTTCTTCTTGAGTATATAGGGCCGGCCTCGGAAGGAAGCCACAGTGACTCTGGGTAGGAATCAACGGTGACTCCCCTCCGCGACAGACACGCGAAGCAAGGGGAAAAGCCTTGCGGCACAAAAACCCCTTTGGAGTGCAGAATCCCTGCTGGACCGGAATATATGAGGTGAAGTTTCAAGCCAGACTCGTATGAAATGACGATCCAGGGCAGGTAAGTGAAGGCGAAGCACAAAAGAACGGGGAAGGAGAGAATGCTGGAATGCTGAACTGAGGGGAGCCAATGGATGGGAACCCGGGAGAGAACAGCGAATAGGCAAGGATGAGGCTGAAAGGAGGAAGAGAGGAGAAATAAACGGGAAGCACCTCGCACCCGGGAACGGGGGGGGGCAAGGCGGAGAGAGGACCAGGAGAGAAGAGTGGAACAAGGGAGAGGAGAAAATAAGGACAGAGGCAGATCACCGCCAAGCGAAGTAAACAGTAGCGCAAGCAACAAAGGAGAAATCCGAGAGTTGCAACGCGCCGAGCCGCCGAGCGTAAGCTAGTAAATACACTCAGCGGCGGCCATGTTTGAAAAGACTAGACCGCTAACGACGTCTGGGTATACAACGTGGCGGCACAGTCAGGTGGCAGCCATGTTTCCACCTCTTCCACAAGCGCCAGGAACCCGGGGTTGTGACAGTATGCCCCCATCCAAGGCTGCTCCCTCCCGGTTTACTGGGATGTAGCCTGTGAAACTGTCTCAACAAACGGGATGCATGTACATGGGTCTGGGGTTCCCAAGTATCTTCGGATGAGGGATATCCTTTCCAGTGGATCAGATATTCAAGACGACCTCTGTGATAACGAGAATCTCGGATGTGGGAGACTTCGTATTCTTCAGAGACCGGAGCTGGTAAAGTGTGTAGTTTGGGGGTACTTTGCTTTCTGTTGTCAGGTACAAAAGGACGCAATTGAGAGGAATGAAATGTCGGATGTATGCGACTAATGTTCTTTGGTAACCTGAGACGATAGGCAACTGGGTTGATTTTTGACAGTACCTCAATGGGACCTATGTACCGAGGAGATAATTTGGAAGGGCGAACCCAGCGGGGCAAGAACCTGGTAGACAGCATAACCTTGGTACCCTTTTCCCAAGCTGGCACTGGTCTCCGATGTTTATCAGCTTGTTGCTTGTTACGAATGTTGGCCCTCAGAAGACTCTGTTTGGCTGTATTATGAGCTTCCTTTAATTCCGCCAGGGAGGTTTCTATGGAAGGTATGAGGGTCTCAGTCCAAAAGGCGGGTACTATGGATTTAGGATGGAAACCATAAGTACAATAGAAAGGGCTGATACCAAGTGCACCATGTACAGAATTGTTATATGTGAACTCAGCAGTGGGTAGAAGGGAAACCCAGTTGTCTTGTAGTTGGTTGATGAAACACCTTAAATACTGCTCGAGGGTACCATTTAATCTTTCAGTCTGTCCATTTGTTTGTGGGTGAAACCCGGAAGATACGGCCCTCTCAATCCCCAGCAGTTTGCACAAAGCAGCCCAGAATTTAGAGGTATATTGGCTGCCACGGTCCGACATGATCTTTTTGGGAAGACCATGCAACCTAAATATGTCCTTCAGGAAGATTTCTGCCATGACTGAGGCCGAGGGTATCCCAGGTAGGGGGGAAAAGTGTGCCAATTTGGAGAAAGAGTCCACCATTACCATGATACAGGTACAGCCCTGGGAAACCGGTAGGTCAACAATGAAATCTGTGGAAATGTGTTTCCAAGGACCTGGAGGAATCTGGTCTTGTTGTAGCAGGCCCAATGGTTTTTGAGTGGACTGTTTATTCTGCATGCAGGCTAGACAGGTCCGGATGTATGTCTGAGTATCAGCTCTCATGTTGGGCCAATAGAAAGACCTTTGGAGCAATTCAAGAGTGCCCCGTAAGCCTCGATGTCCTGCAACCTTTGAGTCATGGCACCACCGAAGGGCTTGTAATCTGAGGTCGTGTGATGGAAGAATTAATCTCCCTCGAGTGAAGTACAGACTGTCTTTCATATCCACCGGGACTTTACCCAAGTGTAAAAGTGGCCCTTCCGGGGAACGAGACTCGTCCCTAACGTTTTCCAAGAATGATGATACAACAGATATTATCTTGGTATGGGGGAACATCAGCTCTTTCCGGTAGCTCAGAGAGTTTTCTTCCCTTCGGGATAAGGCATCAGCAACCTGATTTTGGTACCGGGAATATATGTGATGAGAAAATGGAATTGGGCAAAGAAATGCGCCCATCGGGCTTGCCTGGTATTGTAACATTCTTGTTGTCGTAGGATCTGTAGATTCTTATGATCTGTGCGTATCAAGAAGGGATGTAAGCTTCCTTGGAGCAAATGCCGCCATTCCAGACAAGTCAATTTCATAGCCAAGATTTCTCTCTCGATGATGGAGTAGTTTTGCTGGCTAGGGTTCAAAGTCTTTGAAAAATAGGCAATGGGATGTTCTCGGCCCTGATTGGATTGCAGGAGAACGGCACCTACCGCACCAGCGGAGGCGTCAGTCTCCAAAACAAAAGGTAGCAGTTGGTCAGGCTGTCTTAGAATGGGAGCGGTACAGAACCTGTTCTTCAGGCAGACGAAACTTTCCTCAGCTTCCTTTGACCAATGGAAAGGCGTGGAGGATTTCTTCAGCAAGGAGGTGATCGGAAGAGTGAGTCTGGAAAATTCAGGTATAAACTTCCGGTAGAAATTTGCCAGACCAAGAAACCTTTGAATCTCCTTGACTGATGAAGGGGAAGGCCAGGCTAGAATGGCTTCGACCTTTTTTGGATCCATGGTGATTCCCTTCTTAGACAGAATAAACCCCAGGTAGGATATGGAGGATTGGGCGAAAGCACATTTCTCAGGTTTGACCAGGAGGTGATGTTGCTGAAGTCTACGTAGTACTTCTTTCACATGGGGGGTATGCTCTTCTGCTTGACGGGAGTAAACCAAGATATCGTCTAGATAGACTATGGTGTTCTGTCCCTACAGATCTGAGAATATGCGGTCCATGAACCTTTGAAAAATCGAAGGAGCATTTACCAGTCCGAACGGCATTACTTGATATTCGAATAACCCGTAGGGAGTACGGAAAGCCGTCTTCCATTCGTCGCCGGTCCTGATTCGGAGTAGATGATAGGCATTCCGTAGGTTGAGTTTGGAGAAGATCACCGAGCCCTGAACAGCTTCCAATATCTCAGAAATGATGGGCATGGGATACCGGTCCTTGACGGTAAGTTGATTTAGGCCTCTGTAATCGATACAGGGCCTCAATTCCTTGGAGTCCCTCTTGGGGATGAAAAACAAAGAGGCTCCTGCCGGTGATCTGGAAGGTCGGATCAATCCATTTGCTAGGTTGTCATCCAAATAGCGCCTAAGAACTTCCTTTTCAGACATTGAAAGGGGATACATCCTGCAAAAAGGAACCAAGGCCTGGGGAATAAGGTCTATTCTACAGTCCTCCGGTCGGTGCTGAGGGAGTTCTATGGGTTGTTGTTCTTGGAAGACCGCAGAAAACTCCTTAAAGCAGCCTGGGATAGAATGGATTGAACTCCTTTCAGTGGCACATACCATCTTGACACTTTCGAACAAGGGTCCTGGAAGGCACTTCTAACAGTATGCAGAATGGAAACTCAGAAGATTCTTAGTCCAATCTATAGTTGGGTTGTGTCTTCGGAGCCAACCAATCCCCAGTATAACTGGGAAATGGGCTGCGCGGATGATATCAAAACTTAGTTCCTGCGAATGCTGTTGAATGGAAACTCGTACCTCCTCTGTGGTATGGGTTATGAGACCGGAGCAAAGAGGGGTTCCATCAACTCTCTCTACCTTCTGGTCTTCCTTCTTGGCAATCCTAAGGAGACCCACTTTGTCAGCCCATAAGGTGTCCAGGAAATTTCCTGCCGCTCCACAATCCAGTAGGGCTTGTGTTTCCATTTCCTTTCCTCTGAACTGAAGTAGGACTGATACCACCATCAAGCGTTGATCATCGGAGGGCTTGGCTGAAGTTACAGAGAGAGTGGTGTAGGAACTGGGAAAAGCCCCTCGATAGTCTGTCCTACCAACTACCGAGGGCGTTTGTTTCCCGGTCGTCTGAGGGGGTAATTCCGGGCAGTCCCTCAATAGGTGTGTGGCGGAGCCACAGTACAGGCAAAGGCTGCCCTCCCGTCTCCTCTTCTTTTCTTCAGCCATCAAGGGGGCGCTAGTGGT
This sequence comes from Ambystoma mexicanum, assembly GCF_040938575.1. Lineage (NCBI taxonomy): Eukaryota > Metazoa > Chordata > Amphibia > Caudata > Ambystomatidae > Ambystoma > Ambystoma mexicanum. Next base: position 866,385,531 of record NC_090939.1, on the reverse strand, counting down.
TCCTATTTGCATAGGTTCTTCCCAGGTAGGTGGACGAGTAGCAGGTGAGGAGGTCGAAGGGTGAGGCTCTGAGCTGCAAGTCTTTTTCTTTTCATTCTTCCGTTCAGTCAATCGGAATCAATCCTTACAACAGCCTTTAAGAGGTCGGAGAAAGAGTCTGGGCGAGGAATCCTGGCAAGCTCGTCCTTTAGTTCTTCTCGCAAACCCCTCCTAAAGATGGTGTATTGGGCCTCTTAGTGCCAGCCGGCTTCTGCCGCTAACCTCTTGAAGGAGGATATGTAGGAGAGCAGGTCTGAACTCCCTTGACGCACATCCAGCAAGTCTTCACTAGCTAGGTGAGCGCTTTCAGTACGAAGGAAAGTCTGCTTAAGTAAATCCTTGAATGCAACAAAGTTCTGTAGCACTGGGTCGGACTGGGACACCAACGGAGTAGCCCACGCTAAGGCATTGCCAGTCATGTGTGTGATCATGAATCCCACTTTGGTATGGTCGGTGGAAAAGGCGTTCTGCCTGAAAGCGAAATGTATACTGCAAGCTTCCAGGAATTCTTTAACTTTCTTTTCTGAACCATCAAATTTGCCTGATACCAAAGGCAGAGGGGGAAGATCGGTGGTTTGCTGTTCTCTGGCGGTTACTCTCTGTTGGAGAGCGGTATTGGCTGTCTTAAGGGCTTGCACTTCCAAATTTAGGTTTTGAACTGCCGCGACGAGTTCCTGAAGTTGCTGGGGAGTTGCCATGTTTGTATTCGGGCGTTGCAAGCTATCAGGGGTACCAGGCTGTGTGGGTATATCAACAGGCTTATCTGCAATATCTTCTTCCCCACTCAAGCTCTGAGAGTCTCCTAGTTCCCCTTCCTCCTCACCTGACGTTGAAGAGAAGTCCAACTTCTTTCCGTGTGAGCGACGAACGCGGGCTTTCTTCTTCTTGAGTAGATAGGGCCGGCCTCGGAAGGAAGCCACCGTGACTCTGGGTAGGAATCAACGGTGACTCCCCTCCGTGACAGACACGCAAAGCAAGGGGAAAAGCCTTGTGGCACAAAAACCCCTTTGGAGTGCAGAATCCCAGCTGGAGCGGAATATATATGAGGTGACGTTTCAAGCCAGACTCGTATGAAATGACGATCCAGGGCAGGTATGTGAAGGCGAAGCACAAAAGAACGGGGAAGGAGAGAATGCTGGAATGCTGAACAGAGGGGAGCCAATGGATGGGAACCCGGGAGAGAACAGCAAATAGGCAAGGATGAGGCTGAAAGGAGGAAGAGAGGAGAAATAAACGGGAAGCACCTTGCACCCGGGACCGGGGGGGGGGGCGAGGCAGAGAGAGGACCAGGAGAGAAGAGTGGAACAACGGAGAGGAGAAAATAAGGACAGAGGCGGATCACCGCCAAGCGAAGTAAACAGTAGCGCAAGCAACAAAGGAGAAATCCGAGAGTTGCAACGCGCCGAGCCACCGAGCGTAAGCTAGTAAATACACTCGGCGGCGGCCATGTTTGAAAAGACTAGACCGCTAACGACGTCTGGGTATACAACGTGGCGGCACAGTCAGGTGGCAGCCATGTTTCCACCTCTTCCACAAGCGCCAGGAACCCGGGGTTGTGACAGAAAAAGGGTAAAGCAGGCTTCTGAGGACCAATCTGCTTCCTTGGCCAGTTGCTTAAAGCGTGTCACATAGGAAAACATATTCTGGGAACCTTATTGGAAATCCAGTGGGCGTTCCTGGGCACTGTAGACCTGTTCAGGGCGGTCAAACATGGTCTTTAGAGCCTGTACAAACCCACCATAATCATCCAGGAGGGCATCGCCAGAATTAACTAACGGCATAGCCCAAGTGAATGCATTCCCGGAAAGATGCGAAATCATAAAGCCCACCTTTGCCCTGAGGGTAGAGAAGTAGTAGGGCTTAAAGGTAAAGTGGACTAAACACGAATCAAGGAATCCGCGACGGGTTTTTGGATGAACCATCAAATTTAGGCACTACTCCGCCCAGCAATACGCTCTCCTTGGTCGCGGAATCACGTGACAGGACTAATTGTTTTAATGCAGCATTCTCGGCTTTAAGATTCTGCACTTCTGTTGTTAACTCCTGCATGCCGCGCATGAGGTCTTGAACTGCCGCCTCCATGTCCGTATCAATTTCAGTTTGTTGGCATCTCAATCTGTCACAGGTTTACCCCCTTCTCACCTGTCTGTGTTGTTTATTGGAGTTCTTCGATGGAGTCTTCTTGCGCACAGTTCGGGTCTTGTATAACCCTGTGCGTACGTCCTCGGGTTCCAGCGTGCGTTCAGCGTTCTGACTCCTGGAACGTTCAGAATGTCCGGGAAGTCCTGGAAAAACGATGAAGAGTGTACTCGGAAATGGGTACACAGAGATCCGGGATGCAAGAGGGGACAAAGAGGAAAGGAATGAATGAGGAGGAATAATAGGGCCCAGGAACCAGGAATCAAAGAAGTTAGCAAGAGGAACTACAGCAGCACACGTCTAGCCACTGCAAGCGGTAGCGTTGAGACGCGCAGGGCCGCGGGGGCGTGTCTTCTTTATAGAACATGAAGCGTACGACGCGGAAGCTGGTAAACAGCGTTCCGTGTTTGATGGCCATGTTGGGAGTACTGCTGAGTGCAAGCCCTATGTGTCAGTGACCAGGAAGTCCAGAAGGGACGCATCCAATGGTCCATGACATCAACTGTCTCTTCCGGAAAGAGAGACTACCTTCTGGGTGAACCAGAAGCTTGGCTGCAGCTAAAAAACTAGTACCAAATGTGCCCATCTCAACCATTCGGGAAAGTGTTCTGCACTATCATGTGTTGTTGCTCAGCATTTCAATATTTCATCAGGAATAATTTGAACCTCTTTTGAGAAGGAAAACTGTATTGACACACCTTATATAGATTTGTGACCCAAAGAGTCTGCTTCTGCTGGAAAGAGAAGCCCCAAGATGGCGTCTTAATACTCTTGAGCTTGCTTAAGAAGCTATGGTAAATAACCTTTGGCTCAGTGTACTTTCCAAGGTGCTCTAGGTTCTGCAGACACTCATGTCTTATTTTGGACCCTAAAGACTGCTTAGGTCCATGTTCCTTACCTTACTGAAAGACATTTTCAAGTAATAATTTTGCACTTGTTGGTTCAATTTTTCAGTCCTGTATTTGCCTATGCTTCCTATTCATTCAGCAGCACAATTGGATTGGTGATTCTGGGGCAGACTCTCAAAAACGAACTAAAAAAACATTTGTAGAGAATATCCTTTATTAGCTCATAGAGGTCTTTATTGACCTCCTCACAGCCAATCAGAATGTTTAGAATGCAGTCAATAACTACTGATATTGACTGCATTCTGAACATTCTGTCTTCAAAAGCAGACAGGGAACCAACAACGCAATCTTTCAACAAGACACTTCTATGTTCAACAGTACCTTTTTTTGCTGCAGATTCCTATTTAACACACCAAAGAGAAAGGTAAACTATGGGAAAATGCGTTCACTTTGTTATAGAGAAGCTGTTTACTTTTACAAGACAACTAAGGAATGCTCATGCTAAACCTGTTCCAGTTTTACCAAGTTTGCAATCGAATTCCCTAAATTATGGAGACAAATTAGCTTTTCAAATACTACAAAATAAAACCACATTTAATTTACTAACTCATTTGTCTATTTACTTTACTCACTATTAATGAAGCATTGTTTACTTTACCACCAAGACATGCATTGCTACCATCACTACCTGCTAATTGCCTAATGGAACTCGGTAGGGGTAATGACAGTTCCCCAACTTATCCTTGGGTCATAACTTGGTGGTAGGTCATTATTCCCTGATAATGACCCCTTCCTCGCTGTATAAGGTTATATTATTTGTATAGTTTGCGGAAAGGTGGGTCACCTTATTCACAATGGTGATCTGCTCATTTCTAGGGTGTTCAGTGAAAGCTTGAGCTGGTCAGCACACTAAGTGCATTTCACAATGACAGGCCATTAAAGCGCTTGATAGTATGGAATGTGGTAAAAAATAAAAAAATAAATTGTATCCCTGTTTCTGGGTTAGAAATGCAAATGGGACAACAGTGGCTTGTACTCTTGCTGTTCCATGCACCAAAAATGCACGATAGGCTCATCAGCTTTTCTGTGCATTTTAAAGCACATCTGGTTTATGAATTCAGGGTCTGCTTTAAAACACCCAAAGGCGCATCCTCACTTGTGTAATTTTGCAAAGTGTTGCAAACAGGGCATACGAATCTGCCCTTCATGAATGGGGCCCAATGTTATTGGGAGTGAAATGAGATGCGCTACCACATCCAATTTCATGCACCCCAACGATTTTTTAGGAAGCCTTGCTTCGACATTCCTTTTATTTTTTGTATTTACTGCACTGTTGTTGTTTGAAAGCTTCTGCTGTTGACACTCGCCTCTGCAGGGTATAGCCTGCCCTTTGCCCCTGCTACCATTTTAGAGGGCCAGGGGAGATACCATTCACTTTCTTTCTGTTTTACCTCTGTGACTGAAGCACCAATCAGCTGGCTTGCGGTACAAGTTCCTGCATAGCACATAGAAGCTTTCGACTGGCCACTATCACATTTTGTTATACTCATTCAATGAGCACAGTGGAATGGCATTCAATGATCAAAGTCCTATTCAATTCCAGGGTGGCATCATGGCAGGGAGGGATCACATTTAGTGGGTACAACAGGATCTATTTCAATGGGCCTAGTGGTGTCGCATTAAACTGCCATCAGATTCAATGGGCACTGTGGTGTCCACCTGCACAGCACTAAATGCACAGTGGAATCACGTTTAGTAATCATAGCATTGTTCGATCGCACAGTGGAATCAAACTTAATGGGCACACTAGTGATTTGATTTGATTGATTTTAACATTTGTAACGCGCATACCCAACAAGTAGGGTCCAAATAGGAGCTGCATTTAGGCGCAGACGTTAATTAGAGTGGCACGTTGCATCAATTTGCTAACCCAAAAACTTGGAATGGTATTTGGAAGGTAGAAAGGCATTTAAAAGGCACAGTGGACTCACATTGAAAAACGCAGTTTAGTTGCATTCAGAAGGCATTGTTGAGCCACGTTCCATTGGAACAATGCAACTACATTGAATGGGAATAACTGTGTTCTGTTGCATGGTGAATTCACATTTTAATGGGCCCAGTAGAGTAAAAAGTACTGAGTGTGGTGGTTTTTCAATGGTACATTACAAGTTCATAGTGTGAGCTCATTCGTATGCAATGGGACAGTGGAACCACATTCAGAGAGAAAACGGGTGTTCACTGGAACATTGGAAGCACGTTCAATGGACACAACCAACTAGCATTCAATGAGCGCATTGGCATGGGGTCCATAGACTCAGTGGGGTTCAATGGAACATTGGAAGCGCATTCAATGGACACAGCGAAATAGCATTCCATGAACACACTGGCATGGCATTACATAGACTCGGTGGGGTTGAATGGAACATTGGAAGCGCATTCAATGGACACAGCAAACTAATGATCATTAAGCACATTGGCATGGCATTCCATAGACTCAGTGGGGTTCAATGGAACATTGGAAGCGCATTCAATGGACACAGCAAACTAATGATCATTAAGCACATTGGCATGGCATTCCATAGACTCAGTGGGGTTCAATGGAACATTGGAAGCGCATTCAATGGACACAGCAAACTCGCATTCAATGAGCACATTGCCATGGCATTGCATAGACTCAGTGGGGTTCAATGGAACATTAGAAGCGCATTCAATGGACACAGCGAACTCGCATTCAATGAGCACATTGGCATGGCATTCCATAGACTCAGTGGGGTTCAATGGAACATTGGAAGCACATTCAGTGGACACAGCGAACTAGCATTCAATGAGCACATTGGCATGGCATTCCATAGACTCTGTGGGGTTGAATGGAACATTGGAAGCGCATTCAATGGACACAGCAAACTAGCAATCAATGAGCACATTGGCATGGCATTTCATAGACTCAGTGGGGTTCAATGGAACATTAGAAGCGCATTCAGTGGACACAGCGAACTAGCATTCAATGAGCACATTGGCATGGCATTCCATAGACTCGGTGGGGTTGAATGGAACATTGGAAGCGCATTCAATGGACACAGCAAACTAGCGATCAATGAGTACATTGGCATTGCACTTCATAGACTCAGTGGGGTTCAATGGAACATTGGAAGCGCATTCAATGGACACAGCAAACTAATGATCATTAAGCACATTGGCATGGCATTCCATAGACTCGGTGGGGTTCAATGGAACATTGGAAGCCCATTCAATGGACACAGCAATCGAGCATTCAATTAGCACATTGGCATGGCATTCCATAGACTCAGTGGGGTTCAATGGAACATTGGAAGCGCATTCAATGGACACAGCGAAATAGCATTAAATAAGCACATTGGCATGGCATTGCATAGACTCGGTGGAATTCAATGGAACGTTCAGTGGACACAGCGAACTAGCATTCAATGAGCACATTGGCATGGCATTCCATAGACTCAGTGGGGTTCAATGGGACATTGGAAGCACATTCAATGGACACAGCGATCTAGCATTCAATGAGCATATCTGCATGGCATTGCATAGACTCAGTGGGATTCAATGGAACATTGGAAGCACATTCATTGGACTCAGCGAACCAGCATTCAATGAGCACATTGACATGGCAATCCATAGACTCAGTGGGGTTCAATAGAACATTGGAAGCACATTCACTGGACACAGCGAAATAGCATTCAATTAGCACATTGGCATGGCACTGCATAGACTCGGTGGGGTTCAATGGTAAAGTGGAATTGTCTTCAAAGAGCAAGGTGCTGTTCAATTACACAATGGAACCACATTCCCTGAGCATAGTGGTGTTCCATGGCACAGGCAAATCACATTCAAGGGGCACAAGTGTGTCTAATTCAATGAATGACACATGGAACATACATTGCATATGCACGCCGGTACTCAATTGCCCTTTGGAACCATTTTGTGTACAATGCAAGGTCATTCAATGAGCACATGAAATCGCATTAAGTCATCACAACAGTGTTTAATGAACAGAGTAGACTCAGTGCAACGAATCAAATTCAATGGTCAAAGAGGACTCACATCCAATGGGCACATTCAAAGCCACAGTCGCTGTATATTCAATGGTCACATTTGAGCCATTGCCAATGAGCACAATGGAAACATAGCAATGGGCATTTTTACAGTAGGCAACCAGTCAATGGATGCAGTAGAATAAAGTTTAATGAACTTGATGCACTCACATTTGATTAGCACTGTAGTGTTCAGCTGCACAGTGAGGTCACATTCAATGAACGCATCAGCATTTCATTTTACAGTGGAATCACATTCACTAAGGAAAGTAGGATCACATTCAATGGACATTACATTTAAAGGTGACAGTAAAATCACATCCAATGTCAATGTGCACTGCAGAATGGATTCACATTCAAATTCACATTGACATTACATTCAATGGGCATTGTTGAGCCTGATTAACTGGCTACATTCAATGGTCACAATGAAATCCCATTGAATAAACACAGTTGTTCGATGACACAGTGGGATCACATCCAATGATTATACCAGTGTGGAGGTTTAATATGTATGTCTTATGAGAGACACAGAGACACCACTCAGAAGTCCAGGTGGGGAGAAACCTGGACCTTTAAACATGAATTGTTCCAAGAAACCAAAACCAACCACGCATAAGCATGCACCAGGGAATGAACATCAAAGCATGTCATGATAACTTTAGGAACGAAGTGAAATTCAAATGAATTCTCTCCAACAATGGAGATCAGGTGGGACTCATGGCAAGAATACTTGTGAGGTTGGAGTATCATGGCCTGAGGTTGCGATGGGTGCTGTACATGCAGACATCCCCCGGATCTGCTCTTCCTCTGGTTACTCTCTGGTCACACAGTGCAGAAATAAACAACAGGAGGCACCGGGATTTGAAGGAGGTCAATAGAACTGCGGCAAACCAGGGAAAGTAGAACCAACAACCCTCCTTTTTACTTGTGTGGAGGCAGGAAAACAGTTCAATCTTAATTAGTATCAAGAGAGCACCTCCCAGATAACCTCTACATACTGGTCTACTCTGAGCAGACTGGGAGCACTTTGCTTGCCGAGCAGTTTAAGTCTGGCATCTCAGCCACCAATGTTAATTCTGTTGGCCGTCTTATTATTATTATTTTTTCAAAACTTGCAGAAGCATTGCTAGAGGGGGGCTGAGGGAAGTATAGCCCTGGGTATTTTGGTTGTGGCCCTGGATAGAAACTCAGGGGCTACAACCAAAAGGTCAGCTAGCACTGAGTCCCGACATTAGCACAGCCCCAGATCTTTTCCAGACTTAGCAACATACCTATGCTCGGGTGCAGAAGAGAAGCATGGTCCTAAAGGGTAAAGAGCTGTGCTGAGATTTTTTAGATTCTTTTGTAATCAAAAGTTATTTTGTACAATAGGGTCTGCATTTGTGAGTGCCATACCTTCTATCCTAGTTTAGAATGTCCTGCTCTAAATAGCAGCCCATGGAGTAGCTTCCAGGAGATGCACAGGCTATCCCAGATTCTGTTCAATCAGATGCTATTTTGTTGCCTCACATGGCCAATTGGGAATCATTTCGGGTCCTTCACAGGAACGTGTTCTCTCCTGTTCTTATATGTTGTTTGAAACCTCGTTTCTAAGCGCATGTATAAGGGTGGGTCACCTTTCATATCGGGTGTGCATCCCAGTCCAAGATGGCCTACAAGACTCCCATGGGAGCATGATACCTGAGGTCTCACATGAAATCCTGTGAGGTGCCATGAGACACTCTCTTGCAGCTAAACAGTGCTGTGGCTTCAATATTGTCCTGGCCCCATATAGTCACAGTTGACATTATCAACCCCAAATCATTCACGCTAAACAAAAGAATTCCCATCGTCAATGGACAACATTTTCTAGTTTTCTCAGGTGCCTTACAGGTACACCTGTTTCTCATGCTACAGTGCTATAACACAGGATGCCGGACAGCTAGAAAATGAATCAACACTGCCAAGTGCTCTTGGATAGTGTCTCGGATGTGACTGTCATTTATCAGCAGTCCTACCTAAAGTGCTTTCATTATGTCCCACTGGAACTGTGGCTAATAATTGGTGGGATGGGTGACTTATCCTGCCAGTACATAGGGTTTGTTAAGGTTAACCTTTGCTTCCAACGGAGGACATTTCTGACTAAATGCTGGGAAATGAGCACTTTTGTCCCAGGCGTCACTAGAGGATGAGGGGGGCTAGAAGGGCTATTGCCCCAGGTCTTTAAGTTGTAGCCCTGGATAGAAGCTCAGGGGCTACAACCAAAAGGCTAGCTGGCTCTATAGGAGTAGGGGCTCTGAATGGTAGGGGCTTATCATTGTAGTGTGGTAATGAACATGTAGCTTATGTTGCTGTAGTGTGAGTCGCAGACAGAAATGCAAAAATGTGCAAGGCATATGGTGTGCGCATGATAGAAAACGAACAGAGCACAGAAATGTGGAGCGCATGCTTAAAAGTGCATATTATTTCAGGATGATATTTCAATTCACTGACTTGCACTAATATATATTAATATATTGATCCAACCCCAGTAACATTTCCCCTTAACAACATATAATGCAAATTAGCCTATGTGGAAATTACCTAAAAACTATTTTGTAAAATGCATGGTGCTTTGTAAAATAAAATTCAAACGTGTTCACGCAGTAAGTTGAACAGAAATATGAAGTTCCGCTCTGCTGAGACGAAGCATTGTGGAATCAGGAAGGTGAAAAATAAATGCAACATTTATTTTTCAGGAACACAGTTAGTAGAATGGGAAAATACACAGAGCAGACCAGCTGATGTGGGTGGCTCTAGATGGGAATGTGTTGCATTGACTGACAGGAGAATCTGTTAAAAAGGCTGTGAGTGGGTGTAGTCGGGTCAGACATCCTCAGACACTACACTGAGAAGAGATGGTGGAACAGGGGGCAGACTGGAAAATAGAATTCAGTGCTGACAAGATGCCTGGTGCCGTACAAGCTGCCTGGTGCCGTAGCAGTCCTTATCTGAGTGGCCGACCCTGATTGAGACAGGCAAAAAAGACCAATGGGGATTCCCATGTGCAGCTGAACCAGAAATATCACCAGCATATCTGGGTGAATGTAAGTCTAAAGTGAGGGGTTGCTGGATTGTGTGTCGGTTAGTTAGTCAGGGAGATAGGTCGTTTCATTTTAGGTGCTGTCAATGTTAAATGTGCATGCGATTTTCCAAGTATATGAATGCCAAAGCTGTTTTGTTTTTTCTTTCCTCAAAGTGTTTTTCTCACCAAATCCCTTGCTTTCAAGGTTGGATGGTAAGACTGGGAACAACTTGTTCTATTTTTAAATGTGCCATTGCTCATTGCAGTACATTCACACTGTAAAACCAGATATATGCATAACTGTTGCCATGTGTAAACTGCACGTTTATCTGTTACGATGAAAAAAATAATAATAACACATTATAAAGTCCCTTGGTGTTCTGGTGCATTTTAGCGTCAGTCAGTCATTTTATTTCATCTACACAAAGAGACAGGTGCGACCCAAAATATTCCAAAGGAAAGTAACTGCTGTGAACTATCTAGCTATAAAGTCAATGGATGTATGGCATTTCAATTTGTTTTTTCTATAATTTTGAAACTCAGCCACAAGGGCATATTGCAGTATTGTATATAAAATACCGCGAGAAGGAGGTATAAGATATCTAGCCAGAGTGTATCAAGTCCAGTAGTCTGTTACAGTGAATGGCCCTGGTAAAAACAATTGTTAGGTTATATTCTGAAAACAGTCTCGATCAATTACCATATTATACTACCACTGCAAAATACCACTCTTCATCACCATAATAAAAATACCACAAAGCTGGGTATAACCACAAAATGTATCCCACAGCCTGAGTCATGACAGTCCCAACATTAGTGTAGCCCTGGACCTTTTCCAGACCTAGCAACACCCCTGACTCTTATGCTCTTTTGTCCCAGAAAAGAATGTGACAAAAGAGCACAGTGCCTCACTGAAATGAACCTTGCTTTGTTCAACACATTTGCCAAACTGTGCAACCCAGAAACATTTGCGAGATTGTGCCGTATATCCCAACCAGCACACTAACCTCTGGGAAACAACTTACTTGGGCAGACACATATAATCAGTCTTTACTGCATGCTATTGACACTGTGGCTCCACTGGAGAAACGTAAAGCCAAACCTATCGTCCATGTTAACACTTGGTTTACCTATGACCTTAAAGCAATCTGCATGAACAAACGGGGACCTGAAACTGCCTTCGAGAAATGACACCACAGTGTTAAATAACAAAACACTTCTCTACCCTATCTAAATGTTACAAGCAAGCCATAATCTTAGCAAAGCATGCCACATAAAACGACTGAATCAGCAAAGCAAACTCTAGCACCCGTGAGCTTTTTGCCATACTCTGAGAACTTGAGCCCCCAGTTGCCCCCATTGACGACTGCCCTAAAGACTCTATCTGGTGCACCATCATACAAAATGTGTTACTTGAAAAAATAACCTCCCTCCAAAAAAAGATCTTTCTAAAGAAAAACACTGTGCCACCTCCTCTTGCCGCACCTCAGACAAAACAGCCCTTTCATGACATCCACCTTTTTGACTTTAAGCCTGTCTCGGAAATGGAGGTAACTAAAATCATTAAAGGGCTCAAATCGTCTAGATGCCAAGGTGACATTTGCCCTGCCACAGTAATCAAAGACTGTGCCAAAGCAATGGCACTATTCATAGCATCACTCAATAACTCCTCTTTTGCCTCCAGTTCAGTATCAACTAACTTAAAAAATGCATGGGTTCTAACCCTACTAAAAAACGACCCTAGACCCCAAAATCCCTATAAATTACCATCCGATCACCACAGTACCGTTCCTCCTGAACATTTTGGATAGAGTGGCATACCTTCAAATTCAGCACCACCTGGAATCTAATAAACTTCTAGGCCTACGACAGTCCAGGTTTCGGCCTGGCTATGACACTGAAACCGCACTCCTTGACCTAAAGAATCAAATGGATGAATTCAAAGATGCCAGCAAGATTGCTCTCCTCCTTCTGCTAGACCTCTCTGCTGCCCTTCATTTGGTGGATCACCAAATCCTTTGCCAACACCTGACTTCAGCAGCCCATTTCTCTGGCAAAGCCACCTCCTGGATTTCCTCTTTTCTCTCTAACAGGTCTAAGAGTGTGTTCTCGCCCCTAGCCTCGGCCACTCCAGCCCTATTCACTTGCGGCGTAAAGGCTCCTGTGTCTCACCGACATTGTACAACAATTTCACTAAGCCCCTCTTTGACCTCCTTGACACCCAGGGTATCACCTACACAAACTATGCAGATGATAGCCAGATCATTCTACCTATCTCAGGAGACTATCTCACCGACTCCAATTCACTGGGATCAATCTACCACACTATACAGACCTGGATAGCGCATCACTCACTTTTTCTTACTGATGACAGGTCCGAGCTGCTCCTGGTCAGCTCACAATCCCAGCTCAACAAGCTTGACGCGGCCTACAGATAATTTACTATTAATGGCATTTCCATACTAATCTCTCAGGAAGTAAAAACTCTCAGAGTCTATCTGGATTTCAACCTGTCTCTAATAAGGCAAATTATTTCAATCTCCTCTTCGGCAGCCTATACCACAAAATGTATTAATACCTGTAAGCCCTTCCTATCTACTGACAGCACCTCCATCGCCAGAGCGCTTATTGGCTCTAGGCTTGACTATTGCAACTCACTATTCGCTGCACTTTCTTTCTTCTCTCCCACTCACTGATGTGGCCGCCGGAGCGGCTGCAGTTCTCATCTCCCACCAGCCTATGGCTCCTTTTGCACTTGTGGGGAGGACACCTGGAAAGGTAATCCCCTCAGTTTTTGGCTTCTACAAGCAGTGCACAACGGCGCCTTAAAATGGACCTAAATTGTAATTTTTACTCTGCTTGTGCTGGCTTTTGTACCAGCCTGTAGTTCCTTACATCTGGGAGCCTTAATAACGCTCCATTTCACTGTGACATTTATTGTCATATTCGTTCTTTGTTTGACTCTGCCATTCCAAGATGGCTGTGTTCACTGCCTGCGCTGGAGTGCTAGGCATGGTGCTGCTGGGGATCTGGGATTGGCTGCTGCCCTAATCACCTGGGCCAATGGGAAGGCCAGCTGGCTTGGTCGGCCCTCCTCACATGGCCCACTCCTGGCCCCTTCATCCTGCACTTTCTTTCTTCTCTCCCCCTCACTAATGTGGTTACCGGAGTGGCTGCATATCTCATCTCCCACCAGCCTATGACTCCTTTTGCGCTCGTGGTGCAGATGTCTGGTAAGGTAAGCCCCTCAGTTTTTGGCTTCTACGAGCGGCACACAATGGCGCCTTGAAATGGACCTAAATTGTTATTTTTACTCTGCCTGTGCTAGCTTTTGTACCAGCCTGTAGTTCCTCACATCTGGGAGCCCTAATAAAAACTCTGTTTCACCGTGACGTTTATTGCCAGGTACGTTCTTCGTTTGAATTTGCCATTCCAAGACGGCTGTGTGCCCCCCACGCCCCTTGTTGGTGTATGTGACCCACCTGCCCCCTTGATGATGTGTGTGACCGCCCTACGCCCTCTGATGGTGTGTGCCCCCATTCCCTCCTTGATGGTGTGTGTGCCCCTTCTACCCCCTTGATGTTGTGGGTACCCCCTTGCTCCTGTGATGGTGTGTGTGCCTCCCCTGCCCTCCTTGATGGTGTGTGCCCCCGTTGTTGTCTATAGGTATAGCTCCCTGTCTCTGTCCCCCCTTTTTCTTTTTCTTCTTGCTCTTCTCCTACCCCTCCCTTCCTACTCTACTCTGAAAGGTCGCCTGGCTTAACTATGTTGGTCACCTGGTTTTGTCCCTCTCCTCCCCCTTCACCCTTTTCCTTCCTCCCCTCCTCTTGTTAATTTCAGGCATTACCTCAATTGCCGTCAGTCATAGTAATTGTAAATGCCTGTCTTTCTCATCATCCTGCCCTCTCCTCCTCCCCACCCTTCCCCTCCTCCTATTAAATTCCGGAACTACCTCAATTGCCGTCAGGCATATTAATCATAGACGCCTGTCTTTCTCAGGCACCTGTCCTCTCCTCCTCTCCACTACTCCCCTCCTCCTGTTAAATTCCGGCACTACCCCAATTGCCGTCACACACAAAAATCGTAGCCGCCTGTCTTTTTCATCCTCCTGCCCTCTCCTCCTCCCCACCCCCTGCCCTCCTCCTGTTAGTTCCGGCACTACCTCTATTGCCATCTGGCATAGTGATTGTGGCCGCCTGTCCTTCTCTTCCCCTCTCCTCCTCCCCTCCCTATTATTGTTTCATAAGCACTTACTCTATCATTTGTCCTGTGACCGTGTGATAGCAGCCTGTTTGTTTCTCCCTCATCCCCACCTGTTTTACTCCTCCCACTTCCCCCTCCAGCACTACTCTGAATCGTCATCAGACCTAGTATGTTAGTTGCTTGTTTTGTTCTTCTCCTACTCCCTCACTCCATACCCCTCCTCCCCCTCCTCTTGTTAATTTTCCAGCACTACGTCAATTGTCGTCAAGCATAGTAATGTAACTGCTTGTTTTTGTCTCATTTCCCCTCCCCTCCTTCCTTATTTGTTCCTTGCACTTGCACTATCTGAAATGCCACCAGGTTGATTAAGATAGTTATTTTTTCACATTCTGAATTGTTTCAAGGACTTGTAAGAATGTAACTGCTATATCTGCCATGTTCCCTCCCTCCTTGAAGCGCTTTGAAACACTTTGGCCCTCATTACGACCCTTGCGGAAATCAACCGACCGGACCGCCATAGCGTAAATAGCGTTTCCGCCATTGCACGACGGAGCAAAGTGCGGCTCATTCCGACCCATCGGGCACGAGCACCACGCCATGGCGGAAGTGTAAAGTCCGCGATGGCGGAAATGACCCCAAAACGGCCCACACCGCCGCCGTACGGCACCCTAGGTGCAATACCGCCACCCATCTTAGCGGTCACCGCAGTGAGCGGCAACCGGAAAGTACGGTGACCGGAAATATACGGAAACGGAAGTAAAAGCATGGTCCCGGAACGGGAAACATCACGCCGTGCACCTATAAAACCACAATTTCCACACAACCATTAAAAATACTACCCTGAGACACATCCCAACCCGTCATCAACCCTAGTGAAACCAAGAAAAATGGGAAAAGTAGCGAAGAAAGCGTGCGACCGCAAGCGGCAGGTCCACTTCTCCCGTGAGGAACTCACCGTGCTCACAGAGACCCTCCAGGAGAATGCTGCCGCCGTCTTCTCCACGCAAATGACCAGGACGGCACTTGCGAACAAGAAGGCCATATGGGCCCTGGTGGCACAGCGGGTAAGTGCGGTGGGGACCGCACCCCGCAACCCACAGCAATGCAGAAAGCGATGGGACGACCTGCGGATACGCGTCCGTAGCATACTTTCTGCCAACCGCAACATTGCCACAGCTACCGGGGGAGGATCGGAATCACCCATCAAGTTGACCCCCTGGGAAGAAATCTGTGCCTCCACCATTGGAATGGAGAGCATAGAGGGAGTCGGAGGGATGGAGAAAGGAGTGCAGACATCCGAAGAATCAGGTAGGTGTCCCAAATAAAACAATGCCAAAACCACAATGTCCAATCATGTGAAGTACCACGTGTCCACATAGTGCAACAGTAACACATGTCCAGGAGAACGTCCACATACATAGGCCTGATAGCACACTTTAAAACTCACATCAAATACATAAATAATTAAAAATCCTAAAAACACCCTCTACACGTGCAGCAGGCACACCCTAACTGCAGGCTGCAAAACAACTGCACCCTCACTCCACACACAAATGAAACCACCTCCAAGGCCCCGACCCAAATCACCCTCAGGTACCACCCCAATGCATGTGATACATTGCCATTCCAATTTCCACAGACCCATTAATAACGCTCGCCCTCCTTTACTCCACCACAGGGTCCGATTCAAACGACGAGCTCCAGGACACCCCTACCAGCACACCTGCAAAGAGGGCCAAGACCAACGGCCAAAGACCCTCCACCTCAGCTGCACGCATCAAGACACGGCAGCAGCACAAATCAAGTGGCAGCACACAGGAGGGAACTCCAACAGGCACCCCAGCAGCCAGCATGCCCACAACAGCACCACCACAGGTCCCCCCAATGGATGCCACAGTAGGCACTGCTTCTGGTGGCAGCAGCACCATAGGTGACACTGCATTAATGGCAGCATGCTCCGACACAGAAAACGGGGATGTCGAAGTTAGATCCATCCATGACCTGTCTCAATCCCCCTGTCTGTTCCATCCCGTACACCATGAGGATACCACGCAGGGGCACCCACAAGACGACGACTGGCCATCCCCCACAAGCCCTGTGGCAAGGCAACATGAGGTGACCAGCCCCTCTGTGACACCACCGCAAATGGCCATGGCCCAGCAGAGGCAACAGTCCCTCGACCAGGTAATCGTGCAACAGCAGCAACTGGCCACGCTCCTCAAGAACCATGCCGATGAATGTGGGGGCACTAAGGCAGACATAGAAACATCAACTGAGACACTTAGGGCAGAAATGGAGAGAAGTACAGAGACACTAAGGGCACAAATGGAGAGTAGCACCAAGAGCCTGAGAGTAGAAATGGAGAGAAGCACCGAGAGCCTGAGAGTACAAATGGAGAGAAGCACCGAGAGCCTGAGGGGGGAACTGCATGCGACGTCCAAAGACGTATGTGCCGAACTTGCCGCAGTGCGCCGTGTGCTGACTGAGCTCTCACAAACCCTTAGGGACATGCATGGACGTGAGCAGGCAGAGACATCATCCGTTGCAAGTTCCGTCCAGGGCAGCCCCCAACGTAGATCTGGGAGGAACCTGCGCTCCACAGGCAGGGGTGCCCCTGATACCCGGAGAGGGGGCTTGCAATAGCGACTGCCCACTGACAATGAGCATCTTTGGACACTGGTGTTCGGGGGGGAGGTAGGAGGGTGGAGGGGGTGTGTTGGGCTCACTTGGGTGGCGGGTCGATAGGGTGTTTAACATGATATCACATATGCCATAAACAATGCACGATCATCCAATGAGATGTGTGGACATTGACCTTTGTGTACGAGGCCATTATAGGCGTACAGTCCATATTGTGCATGTTCCAGACACACACAGTGCCAGGAGTCCCGTGTCCATGTATCAGCCACCAGGCGTGAGTGCTAGAAGCATGCATCTATGAGATGCTGACGAATGTCACGGCCCTCCTGTGCCTCGCAGACTCCTTGAGGTGCTGCCACATCCCCACCCTCATCATGACCATCTTCAGGTGCTTGCAGTTCTGCGTCAGGGGGCATGGGCACATTTCTACGTACGCACATGTTGTGGAGCATGACACATGCCATGACCATCTTTGCAACCTTCTCATGGCGGTACAGGAGTGCCCCGCCAGACCTGCTGAGGCAGCGGAAACGAGTCTTCAGTAGGCCGAATGCCTGTTCTATGACTACACGGGTACGTGAGTGGGCATGGTTGTAGTCCTCCTCATGCTGGTCCAGTGGGTTCCGGACTGGTGTGAGGAGCCATCTCTTCAGTGGATACCCGGCATCACCTGTATGTGGACAATAAAGGAATTTTGAGGAATGCCATTGCTACGTACGCACCACCCCCCCCTTCCTGCCAGGTCATTGCCGCATCACATACCCCACATCATCATGCTTGAAATGAGACTCACCGAGTAGCCAGGATCTGTTCCCTGCGTGTCGCTCCATGTAACGTGGTATTGTAGAGTTCCTCAAGACCATAGAATCATGGGTTGATCCAGGGAATCGGGCACAACAATGTGTAATGATCCTGTTGGAGTCACACACCATTTGTACATTCAGAGAATGAAATTGTTTTCGGTTGCGGTACTGGGCCTCCATGGCATGTGGGACGACCAATTCCACATGGGTGCAGTCGATGGCACCAATGCAACCCGGTATGCCGGCAAGTGCATGGAATCCCACTTTTGTGTTGGTAATTTCCTGCTCCGAGCGTGGTAGAGAGATGTAGTCGTCTGCGTGCTGCAGGAGGGCATCGAGCACTTGCAATAGTGTCCGTGAGAACAGTGGCTGTGAAATGCCATGCAACTGTCCGACTGTGTGCTGGTAGGTGCCTGTGGCCAGGAAGTGGAGTACAGACACCACCTTCAGTAGGGGTGGGATGGCGGTTGGGCTATCTATCATGCTGACAAGGTCAGCCTGTGTCATGTCCACAATGGCGGTTATGGTGTCCCGGTCCAAACGGTAGAGGGTGTGGATCTGCTCATCAGTGAGGTTGAACGGATGTGCTCGGAGGCGTGGGATTGCGGGCTGCCTGCGTGGTGGTAGTGGCTGTGCTGGCGGCCCTTGCTGGCCCTGCCTTGCCCTCCTCCTCCTCCTGCGTCTCCTCCGTGCGGCCGGTTGTAGTTGGTGTTCGTCTTCTTCTTGAAGTTGGAGTACTTGCAGTGCTATCAGGTCCCCCAGGGCCAACATAGCTAGTCCTGCCGGTAGCATTTCGGAGTGGGTGTGGTTGTGGGAGGAGGCTGGGTGTGCAATTTATGTGTTTTCAGGCTGTATGGCCTCCACCTGTGGTGATTCATTCCACCTGTGCAAGCTGCTCTCCCCTTTGGGCGAGCACGTCCCGCACACAACGCTGCAATTCGACGAATGGCATCTTGCTATTACAATCATGTATTTGTACCCGATGGCAGTGTAACATTGGTTGATGTGTTCATTCTGCTATGGTCCCATTGTTTCACATACTATCTTTGCAGTCGCGAACAGACTTGTGAAGGGTCAGTGGAACGTAGTACTCGAGTAACGGTGGACCCTCATGCAACACTGTACCGAGGTTCACCGACGGGCGGGGCGTCCCATTTGTGAGTGAAGGCAGTTGCCATTTTCACACACAGCCGCACTAGATGGATTAATTTGTGATTTCAAGCGGCCACAGATGCCTTTTCGACGTGATGTTGCAAATGAGGAATTCGAAGGGCGGCGCTTTCGGTTTTCAGCTAGCGGCGAGGAGATGCCCACAGGTCTGACTGCAAATATAACGTTCTATTGTTCAATGTCCTTGGGACAGGGGCCATGGCGAGGATGCAATGATTGATATGAATAGTTTGGGATGCGCAATAGCGAAGTGGGCGATAAGGCCGGACGTTCCCAAATACATGTTACTTCACAACACTGGAATTACGGGCTGGGGCACAGTGGATTTTGCAGGCTGCATAACGCACAGACTCAATGGAAATTTCACATGTTATGTGAGTATGGAAACAGGCGTTTTCATTACGGGATGAGGGAATGATGTATGGATGCATGGACAGATGATTTGATACAGAGTTTGCCATGTACAGGGCTTCTTGGAATCTATCCACCTCCCCTGCGCTATGTGATGCAGGGCTGCCATAGTGGGACCATCGTCTATCTGGCCTTGTTGAACCCTCCCTGTCTCGACGCGTCTTCAGACACTTGTGTCTATGCACGTTACCAATCCCATCTGATGGATTCTGTTTTAACAGACGCATGCACAGGAACACTCGTTTGTGATAGTGTTTTCACCTCGATATAGATAGTTATGATTCGCTAGTGGTTTTTGGGTGGTGATGATCCTTTGGAGTGGGCTAGCATGCATATGGCTGTGGATTTGGTGTGATCATTGAAGTGAGTAATTCAAATGAAGTTCTGATGGCCATACTATTCTTTTTCATTTCATTTGGGTGACAGGTATCTCCTCCCCTTTTGCCACTGCCATCTGTATGCCACTCCTGCAGATGGATTTTACTCCCGACACCTGCTGCTTCGTGTTAATCAGTGGAACAGCATTACGATCTTAAGGGACGATCGCCAATGGGCCACATGCCCTTACGCAGTACTAGTGGCTAGGAGCAACATTTCGGCCTTTCAGCTGGACTAGTGCCTCCCTATTGGGACGGCCCTGCGGTTCTAGGCGCTTCCATGTTGCCTTTTCGTACGAGAATGTAGCCCCTGTGTACCATGAAGGAACAGGGCGTCACACAAGAAGTAGCTGGTCATTTATTGCGGATGCAGCCCACAATGGTGAAATGTATTTTGGAGTTCATGGCCTAATGGCTGTATGGGCTTGGTGAATTTGTTGTGCATTAAATTTCTATTCTGATATGAACCGTGTAGCGTTCTTCTTTGCAAGTGATGTGGCATATTCCTATTTGGGGAGCGATGTATTGTGAGGAGATCTGCATTGGGTTCCAGCTTCGGAGTATAGTTGCGTGGTACTGTGCTGGGCGCGTTTGCCTACGAAGCCCAGTGAGGTCAGGGATAAGGGCTGCCAATATGACTGTTTTGATGATGTCATGCTCAGGGGCGGGGGATTAGCTTTTGTGTAACAGATGCCGGTCAGCCAGTTGGATTGGTGGAATGATGTGATTATCGGAATATGGCTGGTCACAGGTGCCTGTGTTTGCGTGCGTTTCTTGGTGGGAGACTGAGGTCATGTCCATTTGTATAGCTTCTGTATTCGTGCCATCTGTGCCCTGCAGCTCCCATTGGCCCCTCTTGAGATTCATTTGTTCGTTGGCAGGCATGGATGACTAGTACATTTCACTGGTTGCATTGTGTGACTTCATTGCACCTACGGGGAGTTGTACAATGTGGCCAGGAAGCGGTGTACAGGCACTCAGTAGGGCCGTTTACGGTTGGTTCGCGATGCCGTACTTCTCACCATGGCGGAATGGTACTTTCCGCCGTGCTTGATGGCGTTAGGTGCATGTCCGCTAGGGTCAGAATTCGCGTACCGTTGCGCCATGGTGGTAATTACGGTTTGGCATGGCGCGCGCGCGCGTACTTGGTGCAGTTAGCGTTGGCGTTCACTACGGTGTCGCTAATGGCATCGTACTTTGCGGTGACGGGTCATGATCGCACCGAGCGCTATTCGATGGCGGTATTGCATTTCCGCCATCGTTTTTCGATTTCCGCCAGGGTCGTAATGAGGGCCTTTGTGTATAGGCGCTATACAAATAAACAATCAAATCAAATCACTAGTACACGGAACATCAACAAACTACAGATCATTCAAAACAAAGCTCTGCAAGCCGCCCTGAATATCCCTAAAAAAAAAAATCACATCATCAACACAATTCATGAACTACTCTAACATTTTATTGGCTACCATAGATTTCCTCTACTACTGGGATAGTCCTGTGGCTACCTGGTGATAGGGTCTGTGATGACAAGGATATTTGCAATGCCTTTGCTGTCAGATGTCAATGACAGAAAGTCTTCACAAATCATATCCGCAGTGCACCGTTCTCTAGGTAGCACTTCTCAGCTGCTGGTTTGGTATGCTCCTTTCTGGTGAGGCAGCAAAACTCAGTTTTTGCAGCAAAAAGCAGGCAGTTTACACAGGAAATCATTGTAAACGCTGCCAGGCATTCTTACTTTGGAGGCAGCCTTTCCTCTATTTGCATGGCAGATTCGAGTGGTGTAAAGGCATTTCTGCTGTCTCTTTATACTACTGCAAATGATGAAAATTGCTCGGAGCGGACCTGTTTGCACGTAAATGCAAATGCAAGTGGTACCCAGAATGAGCTTGATTGTGTTCATCTAGGCATGACAATGGATACCAAACGGGAAGGATTGGGGAAGCACTGGTGCGGTGTGAGTTTACTGTAGTGTATCATATTGCGTGGTAGTTGTATTGTCTGATGTATGTGATGGTCAAATGTTTCAACCTACTTTCATCTGCACTCCCAGTCCCTATATTTGGAATATGGGGTGAAGCACACTCAAACACACATCACACAACAGTTTGATGACCTCTGAACAAATCCCCCTGGAGGCTCTACTGTACGTGGGAAAGACATATCACTCTGTTCCTGATGTGAAAAGGCTGTTTCAGCGACACATATCAGAAATAAAGGAAAGGGGAGTTGAAGGGAATTGATAACAACATTAGTAAACAGACACGTCACTTTTTGGTTTCTAGAGCAAATACATAGATTTCCCAAACCATCTAACAGAAAAAGCTCTCAACAAATTATTTAAATGATCATGTTAGATTATTCCATTCAAGCCACATGTAAAGGATGTAGACATCAACATGTGTTGAAACATATATGTCTTGGAGAGAAAGACATGGTAAAAAATCAACCAATCATAAGAAATAAATATTAAGTACAGCATCAATTATGAGACTGCAACAACATCTTTCAACCATAAATACGGCAATAGTAGAAAAATCGGCTGCCAAATTTGAGGCAAGAGGTAGACATTCCTCTATTATATGAGGCTCTTGTAGGAGAGGAGCGGCTGCATGCCTCTGCAGGAAACACTGCCCCCCTGCCTCCCATATGTTGGAGACCTGAGATTGTGCCGTGTTTGACACCAACAGTTGCGCCAATACCACAGCGCGTGATCGAAAGAAAATACACATTGAGACAACCATACCGAATGTATCCCCGAAGCGATGACAACCTAAGGGAGGATCTCCCTGAAGGACAACCTAAGGGAGGAGCTCCACCCTGTCACTGTAAGCCCAACCCTCTGTCTCTTTGTGCCCCTTTTGTCGCTGTGTACCCCTGCCCTCCTGTTCCCGTAATACTGCTATACATCCCTCTGTGTCATCTGCCCTTCTAGTCCCCATGATCCCGCAGTGTGCCCCACTGTGTCCGTTGCCGCTGTATACCCTACCTTCATGTTCCCCATGATGTCACTATATATCCCTCTATCCCCCCGTCCTGTCACTGTAAGCCCATGTGTCGCTGTGTTCACCTTCCCTCCCGCTCCCGTGATATTGTTACAATACCCTTGCTTGCGTTTTGTCCCTACCACACCTCCCTGCAATGTGTACCCAGCCCCCCCCGGTCCTGATGTTATGTCCATAGCATGTCCCCAATGTCAATACCTCACCACGTGCTTCAAAGCACTCTATGCTTAGGCGCCTTTTGCACAAACCATCATATCATATCACAATGCTAACTCCCTTCTTTACACCATCACTCAATAAGAGTACAGCTATACCCTTCGATAAATTCGGCCTAGCTGCTCACATAGATTCGAACACTACCCCATGAACACCTCATCACTCTGATAAAATGCAGCTATATCCCATGACAAACCGGCCAGCTGCTCACATAAGCGTCATACAGGCCTAACGCAGCCGGAACCCAGTCTGGGTGTCCACCCACCAGGCTGCGCACATTCAACTGATTTTCCACCACCACACCTAATGCTAAGATGCAGCTAGCATCAGGCAATTACACCAGCTGCACACATAACTGGTGCACCTACGCACCCTATGGCTCTAAATCTCTCTAATCACTCTACTGACTTGGACTTCGGTCCCCGAGGGCATTCAACCTACCAGCGCTTTGAGGTCATACAATGATATATAGAGCACTATATAAATGCCAAATAACATAACAATATGAAAAAGAGCAAAGAAAGAAGCTAGTGATGTCACAAGAGACATATACGACATCCCAAGATACTGGTTGATGAGGATCCTACAGAAACGATGACAAAGTAAAGAATCAAGTGAATTTTTAAATAAGAAAAAGAAGATTACACGTGCACGAAGTGCTCCAGAGAATCAACCGTCCAATAATTGTACAGATGCTGAAACATAAGTAGACTAAGTCATCATAGAAGCTGGCTATACCTAGTGAATAGAATGTTGGCGAAGCCATTGTATAGAAGCTGGACATCGGTATCATGAATTTAGTAAGTCAGGACTCTTGAAGAGGAAAGGGAAAACTGTGTCGCAGCAAGAATAAGCTGAATCGTGAAGCTGCATGGCGAGGTTGTCTGGCCTGGAGTCAAGACTGAAGCAGCCAAGGTCAGCTATCTATTCTGGAATGGAGCGAACGTGCAAAAGACGAATCATGCCTTGTTAAGGTTCAAAGAAAGAACACCAAGAGTGCCAAGTTTAATTAATTTACAGCATTTAAAACCTGCGAAATGGACCAAATCATGGTCTCCTGTGACATGACACATACCACTCAGGGAAAAATTAGTTATTTTCTACATACAATACACCTCATATGGGGTTACAGACCTTCCTGTTAGATTTACGTTACAGTATCACACAAAACAAGGATAGGTACAAGGTGTTGATTCTCAAGTCCTTTTTCAAAACCTATTATTCTGTTCCCAAACCTTTGCGGTGTACTCACCATAGGTTATGATGGGGTGCGGCCTATCTAACAGGATAGGAAGAAGGGTCAACTAGCCCTATCACCACAATGTAAACCACATTCTCATTTAAAAGAACAATCTGGGATCCAGTCCCATGACTGAACTAGTAGTAGCACCGTTCATGTGGTAGTATTCAGTAAATGGTACACTGCCATATAATTTATTCACCATTGGTGAAGTGTGCTCTATCTAACCATAAAATATTTTTTTGCTTCAAAGGGAGAAGTGAAAGCACTCTCTCATCAAAAATTGTCCTTTGTACTTAATATATTGACTGCTTACTTTACTTCACCAAATTATTCTTCAAAATAACCATTATTGCATTTTTAAGAACTCAGACGTGCCTCTGAGTTGATTAAATAAAAGGGCAGGCTAGTCGCTATGGAAACCCTTTGATGGGGATTTCCGCAGGAGATTCTTGCTGGAGCCTCGCTGCACAGTACGTGCAGAAACACACACGGATAAGGTAAGAACTGCTGCGGCTCGCCAAAATGAAAAAACCCGCCATGGATACGGTTAGATGGGTGTCTGTAAAGATACAAAGAACACCCCTTCCTTTTCGCTGGCGGTTATGCTCGAAATTTTGTAAAACAAACATTGGGCTCCGCAGTGTTACAGACGAAGCAACATTGGGGTGAGCGGATATGTTGAAAAACTAACAAAAAGAAAAGAACACAAGACATGAGTGGGCAATGTGTTCCAGCATGAGACCGATGTCCTATATACCACTAGAAAGTACATCTGGTTAATTGAGAAAATACAGGTCCCACGAACTGGCATATAAATGACACTCGACAGTCAGTATCAGTATAATAGTTATACTGGGATATGTGAAACTGACTTAGACAGGGTTTTGTATAACAAGAGGTATATCTTTGTCCTCTCGTTCTTTTCAGTTTCTCCGGTGGATAGAACTGGGCAACTATATCCATTTAACCAGACGGACATACACACACAGATTGTCTTTTCGGGAAAATGACGCTCATAACACGCATGGAAAGAGTGCCAACAAGGTAATTGGCTAATTGATAGGAGGCACAAATAATGGGCTTAAAAGCAACGATATGTAAGATGCGATTGTTGCTGACACATCTGAACGCCTGGTTCACCCCATAATTGACAACTTTGAGAAAGGAAAAAGGAAAAAAAGCAAAGTTACTTGGAGGCAAGTGCCATCAGATGTAAATAAAGCAAACCTCATTAAGATCTCCACCAAATACAAAAACGAAATACGGTGCACTAAGAAGGAAACTTACAACAATAGGATCCTGCAAGCTAAATCGGGTACAAAGAAACTGTTTGCTATCCAGAAAGAACTTGAGTATCCGATCCCCATACCTGATAATTGTGTAAAAGATAAAACCTGGTGTTCCGATATACAGAAGGCTATTACGAACAAAATCTCCACTCTCCAAGATAAAATCTCTAACAAAAAACTAAACATACCAAATAGGAATACACAAGTCAGCATACCACCTACTCCACCTAAACCAGCACAATGCTTCAACTTTTCTAAATTCTCAACACTAGATGTCGAAAAAATCATTCTATCTCTTTAACCCTCTAACTGTCAGGGAGATAAATGTCCTGCCCAAATTATAAAAGACGCAGCCAGAGACCTAGCACCAATCATCTCTAAGCTTATTAATGCCTCATTCACTATGGCACAATCCCAAGCAACCTAAAGGAATCTTGGGCCCTTCTGCTCCTTAAGAAACAATCTCTAGATCCCTCTATACCTACCAATCACAGGCCCATCACATCGGTGCAATGCCTTCTAAAAAGTTTAGACAGGGTGGCATACCTCCAAATACAAAAATACCTTGAGCAGAGCCAACTTCTAGGAGTCCGGCAATTAGGATTCAGACCATAATGGCACAGAGACTGCACTTATCGACCTCAATGCCCAGGTCGACGAGCTGAGAGACAAAGGGAAATCTGCCTTACTACTCCTTCTCGATCTCTCAGCAGCATTTGACCTGGTGGATCATAAGGTCCTCTGTAACCATCTAGATTCAGCAGCACACTTTTCTCAGCATGCCATAGCCTGGATCCAATCCTTCTTTAGCAGTAGAATGATGAGAGTCTTCTCGCCACAGCAGCAGCAGACCCCATTCCCATCACATGTGGAGTTCCTCAGGGGTCATGCGTTTTTCCCCCACTATGTATAATATATTTACCAAGCCCCCAACTGTCGTAAAGCTCCAGCATGCCAGACCCAAAAAGGGTGATACTGTGGCCAGTGCGGTTATGGGGGCGTATTTATCCAGCAGATGCCACCTCTGTCCCTCCTGTAGGTTCTTCAGGTGGGGGAAGTTGGCATCTGCTGGAAGGAAACCAAGATCCAGGCAAGCAGAGACTCGAGACTACATTGCCCAGCATTCCGAGCGGTCCCTGCAGTCCCCGCACCACCAGAACACAAGGATCAGGCACACAGGGCCTGTAAACACACCTGGGAATGCCCTTGACAACGCCCTAGCATCTGCGCATGCGCGCGCAACGAACGCATGTTCGCGCTCAGAAGTTCCTCCGGGCGGACGCATCTCCCAAGGCTCCGGCTGGCAGAAAACTCTCACGGGGCCGCTCCTCGCCTCCAGGTAACATTCCGGTGTTAGGGAGAATTCTCTGTTTAGGCTGAATTTCCCTACCTAGTGAGTCCCCCAGCAGCTTTGCTGGATTTCTGGGGTTTATTTTTTTCTCCTGCCAAGAGTGAGACTCTTTTACCCTCACTCTTCGGCATGTTGAAGTGTGTTTTCTTGGTTAAACCTTGTGTTGAATGGGCTATGGGGTCTTTTACTCCATCGGGCCTCATGTATTTTTTGGATGTGGGTTACACAGCACCCTCTGTGCCGTAACCCAGGGGGTTCCTAGGGACTCCCCAACATAGACTCCATACCCTGGGACTGACTACTGTCTCCCAGGGCATGTAAAGTCACCAAAGACTTTACTAGTCTTAAATCCTGAACAGAACCAGTACAAACCATCATATTGTGGACGTACTGGCTGGGGCAATTCGATTGCCCCAGGGTCTGTTAGTCGAGGGGGCACGTCTCCGTCCCCCCTGATCGAGTTTTGGCTGGTGGCAGTGGAAACTACTTTTTATATTCGACCGCGAATATTTTCCTATGGGATTTCCCATTGTTTTAGGCTAACACATTTAATTTATTTATTTACGGTAGCCTTAAACATACCGCCGGTTTATATATTTATTATTATAACTCCGGTTGGGATTTTTTGCCAAAACTTGATACTAAAATGGCGTTGGCGTTCGCCTCTGTAACTCTGACCCAAAGTGGAGCCCTTTGTCCCACTTTTGGCGGGCTTCTCCACAGAAGCCCTCCAAAGTGGTGCCACTCTGTCTGGGGTACTTAGGAGGGGTGGAGGGGGATTTAGGCACCCTGGACTGAGTTACCTAGGTAACTCAAGTCGCACTCCGTCCTGATTGGCCCAAGTGGTGAGCCGCCCGGCTCACCACTTAGCATGGTTGAGTGACAGCTAGGCTGGATGAATGGGGGTTTGCTGCATAAAAGCAGGGCTTTGAGGACTGGAACTTCAGAAGTCGCCACAGGACCTAAGAATCCAACGAGGGACGAGCTGAGCTGATCTGCTACGACGACACCGCCGGTGGAGCCCTGCTGAACCATCTCACCACTTTTCCCGACGACCGAGGAGAACTCTTAACGGAGTGGCTCCTTCCCTTGACTGGTGGGGACAACCAGTTTTCACCTTCTTTCCGTTCTTCGAGGTATCCCGTGGCCGCCTTGCCAGTGCCAAGCACCCCGGCAACCGTAACCCCACCACTTTTACCCCAACCGCGAAAGTCGGTACAACCCTTTAACCGGAGGACTCCGCGGCTGGTTTCTTCTCGGGCAGTGCAACGACCTTCTTCTTCTGCTCTTCAGCGAGATCTTCTTCTCCCCTGACCGACGTCGAGCCTTGCTGCCACTGCCTGGAACAACTGCCCCCGCTGGAGGATCCTTTCCGTTAAGGTACCGTGTTCCGCCTGGCTTCCCTTGCCACCGACTGTACGAGGTAGTTTTAGCCCTCGGCTTTCGATCCTGGGATTGCCTGGGACACTTTGGCTAAACTTTCTGAGCCTCTCTAACTCTTTCCGAACTCTTTTGCAAGACTCTGAATCCCTACCAACTGTGTGATCTTGGGCACGTTTTCGCTCTGTCTGCTCTAAGAGTGGGCCCTGCTTAGTGACTTTTGCTCACCTGTGACTTTGTGCTTCTTTGAGCTTACCAAAAGTGTTCTTGACCTTAGAGTGGTGTGTTTATCCTAATTCTGCTCTTTTTCTCTCCCTTCTTTAACCTACTAGAGTGTCATCTAACGTTAAGCGCTCACCTCTGTTTTAATTATGTGGTGTTAACCTAGAGTTGTCTAGATAGGAATAAGGATTGGGACTGCTTTCCATATAACTGTGTTTGGAGTGTTTTATTATATTTTGCTAGAGTGTTTTCAATTTGTGTGTTCTAAAAAATAAATAACTATATACTTTTGAAACCAAGCTCTGGTCAGTGTTTGCTTGTGCTATTGTGCCTGAGTACATATTGTGTATACTTTGCATACTGCCTAACTCTTCTTGAGGGAAGTCTGACTGCTCAGCCACAGCTACCAGGTAAATCTGGGTGGTACAGACTGCTACCAAGTGGGTTTACTGCTATACCTGTAGTCTTAAATCTTTTGCAGTGTTCCCCAAGGGAACTGCACAGGTTTCTGCCTAACACTGGTGTACAGCGGTGGGATTTGTATTGAGTATACATTTTATTGTGCTCTAGATACCTTAGTGCAACTAACCACAAAGCTTAGCACTGTAAAAGTAATCCTCTAACATGTCAGTTATAGAAAGCTATAGTCAAGAGTCCCTTGCAGCCAAAACTGCTGATTGTTTAAGAGTGCTCTGTAAACATAAGGATCTCCTGACTAAGGGCAAGAAAATGGAGCTGATTGAAAGATTGTTAGCTAACCAAAGTCTGGGTGATGGTTCAGAGGAACCTACCACTCCAGCAACTGTAGATGACAGTATTGAAATTAACATGGAGCAAAATGTTGATGATTCTGAGGAAGAGTCAGAAGAGGAGGGTGAGGCTGTTGTGACTGTCCCCCCTAGGCCCCTGCCTGCTCTACCTGCTGTACCTACTGGACCTTTACCAGGTCCCACATTTAGTCCTCAGTACTTTGAACTGGAGAAAATGAAACTAGAATTGGAGTATAAGAAACTTAATGCTCAAACTGACAAAGAACTAAGGCTAAGGGAAATGGAGCTCAAGTATGACTTAGAAATGAAGAAATTATCTGTTGAAAATGCTTCTCTCTCTGGCTCATCTAGAAGTTCCAGTCCTAAAAGACCCCGGATGCCTAAAGAATTGGTTGGTATGTATGAGCCTAAGTTGGATGTGTTGGATTGGTTGTCTCTGTTTGAATATAATCATGGGCTCCAGAACATCACAGGAAATGACTTACTCACCTGGTTGTTCTCTAGGCTTCCCCCTGTTGCAACTGATGTGGTAATGGAGATGGGGGAGGAGGATAAGAAGGACTATGAATGTGTGAAGCTAGCTTTGATAGCTAGATTTGGGAAGACCCCTTCCCAGTATCTTAAGAGGTTTAGGAGCCTCAAAAAGCATGATGGTACCCCTTGGGCTACCTGGGTGAGTGAAGGGTTGAAAAACTTAGAGGGATGGATTAAGGGTTACAAGGTGAACACTTATGAAGGTATGAAGAATTTGTTTATGTTGGAGACTATTTATGATGCCTGCTCTCCTGAGCTCAGACAACACTTGGCTGATTCCAAGGAATTAGATTCCCGGAAGCTAGCTAAGGCTGCTGACTTGTGGGTTGCCAACAGGGCCACTCACAAGGACTCTGGGGTAACTCAGAAGAGGGATGGGGAGAAACAGCCTAAAAAGGACTCCAAAGAGAATTCTAATACTACAAATTCCAAAGAGGGCCCCAAACAAAACTATAAGGGTAAGCCACCAGGGAAACCGAATCAGGCTAGTGTACCTCCTGGTCACAGACCAGAAGGAGGTCAGAACAAGCCTCCATTCCAGCGAGCCTTTGGCTCATGCTTTGTTTGTAAGGCTACTGACCATGTGAAAGGAGATCCCAGATGTAAGGGTAAACCTTCAGGGGTCCAGCTTGCCTCCTTAGCCTTCGCTCCAGAAGAGGAAGTACATATGGCAAGTGGAAACTTTCTATTACTAGCTGATGAACCCACTGGAGTCTCAGCTAGTGTTTCTTTAGTCTCTCTGGGGTTGTGGGAACAACAGAATTTAGATGTCTATAACTCTATCCCAGATAATACTAAAGAGTATTATAAGGACAGTGTCCAGGTGAATGGTCAGGAGACTCCTGCCATTAGGGACACTGGAGCCAGCATAACTGTGGTGGATGAATCATTTTTCAAGGCAGAGGATGTTGCTAAGGCACCCAAATGCCTCACCAAGTTAGCTGGTGGGCCAGTGCAGATGTGTCCCCAGTTACCAGTTCTCATCCAATGTAATGATATGGTTGTAAAAATACCTGTCAGTGTACAATGTGAAGTGCCAGGTAGGGTTCTGTTGGGTAATGACCTCAAGGCTCTTGGAGTTGTGTCACATACCCCCAGACCACCTAGCAGAAGGTTACAGGAGCTCACAAAACCTGCAAGAGAGAAAACCCTGTGAGGGTTATCTCAGGAGATGATGACAGAAATCACTCCTCTCCCACTGGAGCAACTTACTGCAGTAACTACCAGATCAGGAGCAAAGGGGCAACCCAAGACTCCTAGGAAAAAGCCAGCAGCAAGCACTCCAGTGCTTCCAACAAGGACTTCCCCTAGGTTGTCCAAAGTTACACCTGTAACTCCACCTCCAGCTGAGGCTGAGAGGGAGGTACAACCCTGTGTGGTTGAGCTAGACTCTGAGGAAGAGCTAGAAGGAGGCCCAAACCTTATTGGAGATTTGGACCCTGAGGACCATCCTGAGCTGCAGTCTTTACTGGCAGAAGGTGGGCCTAGCAGGGCAGCTTTTCGTAAGGGGCAAAGAGAATGTCCAACTCTGGAAGGTCTCCGCCACCAGGCAGCTTCTCAGGCTGATGGGCAAGAGCCTGGGAAGTATAGGTTACACTGGGAAGATGGCCTCTTCTACAGTGAACCAACTGAGTCTGAACCTGGAGACTACAAACGCCTTGTAGTCCCACAAGAGAACAGACAACAGTTCTTACAACTAGCCCATGAGATACCTTTGGCTGGTCACTTGAGTTTCAAGAAGACCAAGGAAAGGCTCTCTCTCTACTTTTATTGGCCAAAGATGGGGGCTGAAGTAGACAGATATTGTAAGAGCTGCCACACCTGCCAGACTTCTGGTAAAGTTGGTTCCAAGAATGTGGCACCTTTAGTGCCTCTCCCAGTTGTGGGAGTCCCATTTGAGAGGGTAGGGATTGACATTGTTGGTCCCCTTGATCCCCCAACCTCCTCAGGCAACAGGTTTATCCTTGTGGTAGTAGACCATGCTACTAGGTACCCTGAGGCAATTCCTATGAGGACTGTTACAGCTCCGGCTGTGGCTAAGGCCCTCCTTGGTATTTTTACCAGGGTTGGGTTTCCTAAGGAGGTAATCTCTGACAGGGGGTCAAACTTCATGTCCCACTACATGAAAGCCATGTGGAAAACCTGTGGAGTTACCTACAAGTTCTCAACCGCATACCACCCTCAGACAAACGGGTTGGTTAAAAGGTTTAACAGAACCATGAAGAGCATGATAGGTGCTTTAGAAGAACCCCTTAAGAAAAAGTGGGACCTTCTACTGCCATGCCTTCTCTTTGCTTATAGAGAAGTCCCTCAGGAGGGAGTAGGTTATTCTCCCTTTGAGCTTCTCTATGGCCATCCAGTCAGAGGTCCATTGGCCCTGATTAAGGAGGGATTGGAAGGTGCTCCTCCCCTCAAGCCAGTCAGAGTGACTGACTATGTGATAGGTCTCCGGAGGAGAATGTCACACATGATGGCAGAAGCAAGTGACAACTTGAAAGCTGGTCAAGCTCTGGTCAAACATTGGCACGACCAGAAGGCTAACATGGTTGAGTTTACTCAAGACCAGCTAGCTCTAGTTATGCTCCGAACAAGGCAGAGGGCCTTGCAAGACAAATGGATGGGACCCTTCAAGATTGTGGGAAAACTTGGAGAGGTCAACTATCTGGTGGATCTGGGCAGACCCAGGGAAGCTCCTAGAGTCTTCCACACCAACCGACTAAAAGCATACATCTCCAGACCTGATGTAGGAGCCTTGCTTCTAGCTTCAGCTGCAGAGGAAGAAGAGAGTGAATCTCTCCCTGATCTCCTCAGAGGTGTGCCTTTAGATGAAAAAGTTGAAGGAGTCAATCTCTCTTCAGACCTGACACCTGAGCAACAAGAGGAGTGCAAATCTATGTTAAATCAGTTTGCCTCCCTGTTCTCACTGTCACCAGGCTTGACCCCTTGGGGCCAGCATGAGATACTCACTGGTGACTGTCTGCCAGTCAAAAGCAGAGGATACAGAATGTCAGAACATATCAGAACCCACATCAAAGGAGAGGTCAAGAAGATGCTTGATCTCGGGGTAATAGAGCCCTCTACTAGTCCATGGTCTAGCCCAGTTGTGTTAGTACCAAAGGCAGGATCCAAAGACTTGAGATTCTGTGTGGACTATAGAGCTCTAAATGCAGTCACCAAGACTGATGCCCACCCTTTGCCCAGGACCGATGAGTTGGTGGATAAACTTGGTGCAGCCAAGTACCTCAGCACATTTGACCTGACGTCAGGCTATTGGCAAATAGCCCTGACAGACCATGCCAAGGAGAAAACTGCATTTTCAACCCCAGTTGGCTTGTACCAGTTTAAGGTCATGCCTTTTGGACAAAAAAAATGCACCTGCCACATTCCAAAGGATGGTGAACCAAGTTCTAGCTGGGATGGAAGATTTCTGCATGGCATACTTGGATGACATTGCAGTCTTCAGCCACTCCTGGGAGGAGCATGTGAACCACCTAGGACATGTGTTGCAGGCCCTTGAACAGGCCCATTTGACAATCAAAGCCAGTAAGTGCCAGATTGGTCAAAGTAAGGTGGTCTACCTTGGACATGAGGTAGGAGGTGGAGAAATAAGGCCTTTGCTCAGCAAGATTGAAGCTGTGCAAAATTGGACAACACCAACTACTCAAACCCAAGTGAGAGCTTTCCTAGGCCTCACTGGGTATTACAGGAATTTCATTGAGAACTATGGGACCATAGCTTCTCCACTGAATGTAATCTCCTCTCCCAAATTCCCTAAAAAGATAAAATGGAATGAGGAGTGCAATCAGGCCTTTGAAAAACTGAAGAGAGCTCTTTGCCAAGCTCCAGTGTTAAGAGCTCCTGACTACCACCAAACTTTCATTGTACAAACTGATGCTTCCAATGTAGGTATAGGTGCAGTTCTAAGCCAACTGGATGAGAAGGGTAGGGAGCACCCCATTTGCTTCATCAGTAGGAAACTGAAGGATCCTGAGACAAGGTGGGCAACTATCGAAAGAGAATGCTTTGCTATTGTGTGGGCACTGAAGAAGTTTAGGCCATACTTGTATGGTTCTACTTTTGTTATTCAGACTGACCACCAACCCTTGAGATGGTTAATGCAAATGAAAGGGGAAAATCCAAAACTATTGAGATGGTCAATCTGCCTGCAAGGGTTTGATTTCACCATTGAGCACAGGTCAGGGTGTCACCATCAAAATGCTGATGGACTCTCTAGGATGTATATCATCGACTAGAGGTATGAGGTTCATCCAGGAGTGGATTAAATCCTCCTGTCCCTTAGTCTGGGGGGGCGAGTGTTAGGGAGAATTCTCTGTTTAGGCTGAATTTCCCTACCTAGTGAGTCCCCCAGCAGCTTTGCTGGATTTCTGGGGTTTATTTTTTTCTCCTGCCAAGAGTGAGACTCTTTTACCCTCACTCTTGGGCATGTTGAAGTGTGTTTTCTTGGTTAAACCTTGTGTTGAATGGGCTATGGGGTCTTTTACTCCATCGGGCCTCATGTATTTTTTGGATGTGGGTTACACAGCACCCTCTGTGCCGTAACCCAGGGGGGTCCTAGGGACTCCCCAACATAGACTCCATACCCTGGGACTGACTACTGTCTCCCAGGGCATGTAAAGTCACCAAAGACTTTACTAGTCTTAAATCCTGAACAGAACCAGTACAAACCATCATATTGTGGACGTACTGGCTGGGGCAATTCGATTGCCCCAGGGTCTGTTAGTCGAGGGGGCATGTCTCCGTCCCCCCTGATCGAGTTTTGGCTGGTGGCAGTGGAAACTACTTTTTATATTCGACCGCGAATATTTTCCTATGGGATTTCCCATTGTTTTAGGCTAACACATTTAATTTATTTATTTACGGTAGCCTTAAACATACCGCCGGTTTATATATTTATTATTATAACTCCGGTTGGGATTTTTTGCCAAAACTTGATACTAAAATGGCGTTGGCGTTCGCCTCTGTAACTCTGACCCAAAGTGGAGCCCTTTGTCCCACTTTTGGCGGGCTTCTCCACAGAAGCCCTCCAAAGTGGTGCCACTCTGTCTGGGGTACTTAGGAGGGGTGGAGGGGGATTTAGGCACCCTGGACTGAGTTACCTAGGTAACTCAAGTCGCACTCTGTCCTGATTGGCCCAAGTGGTGAGCCGGCCGGCTCACCACTTAGCATGGTTGAGTGACAGCTAGGCTGGATGAATGGGGGTTTGCTGCATAAAAGCAGGGCTTTGGGGACTGGAACTTCAGAAGTCGCCACAGGACCTAAGAATCCAACGAGGGACGAGCTGAGCTGATCTGCTACGACGACACCGCCGATGGAGCCCTGCTGAACCATCTCACCACTTTTCCCGACGACCGAGGAGAACTCTTAACGGAGTGGCTCCTTCCCTTGACTGGTGGGGACAACCAGTTTTCACCTTCTTTCCGTTCTTCGAGGTATCCCGTGGCCGCCTTGCCAGTGCCAAGCACCCCGGCAACCGGAACCCCACCACTTTTACCCCAACCGCGAAAGTCGGTACAACCCTTTAACCGGAGGACTCCGCGGCTGGTTTCTTCCCGGGCAGTGCAACGACCTTCTTCTTCTGCTCTTCAGCGAGATCTTCTTCTCCCCTGACCGACGTCGAGCCTTGCTGCCACTGCCTGGAACAACTGCCCCCGCTGGAGGATCCTTTCCGTTAAGGTACCGTGTTCCACCTGGCTTCCCTTGCCACCGACTGTACGAGGTAGTTTTAGCCCTCGGCTTTCGATCCTGGGATTGCCTGGGACACTTTGGCTAAACTTTCTGAGCCTCTCTAACTCTTTCCGAACTCTTTTGCAAGACTCTGAATCCCTACCAACTGTGTGATCTTGGGCACGTTTTCGCTCTGTCTGCTCTAAGAGTGGGCCCTGCTTAGTGACTTTTGCTCACCGGTGACTTTGTGCTTCTTTGAGCTTACCAAAAGTGTTCTTGACCTTAGAGTGGTGTGTTTATCCTAATTCTGCTCTTTTTCCCTCCCTTCTTTAACCTACTAGAGTGTCATCTAACGTTAAGCGCTCACCTCTGTTTTAATTATGTGGTGTTAACCTAGAGTTGTCTAGATAGGAATAAGGATTGGGACTGCTTTCCATATAACTGTGTTTGGAGTGTTTTATTATATTTTGCTAGAGTGTTTTCAATTTGTGTGTTCTAAAAAATAAATAACTATATACTTTTGAAACCAAGCTCTGGTCAGTGTTTGCTTGTGCTATTGTGCCTGAGTACATATTGTGTATACTTTGCATACTGCCTAACTCTTCTTGAGGGAAGTCTGACTGCTCAGCCACAGCTACCAGGTAAATCTGGGTGGTACAGACTGCTACCAAGTGGGTTTACTGCTATACCTGTAGTCTTAAATCTTTTGCAGTGTTCCCCAAGGGAACTGCACAGGTTTCTGCCTAACATCCGGGCCCCTCGATTCTAAAGATAAGTGCTGTGAAAGTCTGTGTGAAGCTGCTCCGGTGCATGTGAAGCATGTTTATGTTAAACAGAGTAAATGCAGCCGGGCTGTGAGAAAGCTCGGGGGCATTGTTTGAAAGTGCTCGAGAACTGAATCGCTCTCCCGAAGCGAATAGACTTAACACTGTGTGGAAGGAAACTAACATCACAGCATGCAGGAGAGACTAATCCTAGTGTGTTAACCCTTCTGAGCACATTACGCTTTGAAAGCGTACTAATTGTATTTCTCCCTGACAGACGCTGGGAACCTCCCTTTCTCCCCGGTCACTGCTGAAAGCGGATTTTGGGCACCCGACTCCAGAGAAAGAAACTGAGCTAAGTGTTGCTTGTTTATGTAGCACGCAAGTGCATTTCATGGTGTGGGAGTAAGGGGAACTGCTAAAGATAACGTGTGTGCACAATAGCTGGGGATCCAGCTCCACTCTCTTAGGTGTACAGATTAATCTGAGTGTCATACTGTGTTTAGTGAAGTCAGATTGCTCATTTTCACTGCCTTTGTGTGACTCCTTGGTGAGGTGTCTATTAACAAGTGTTGTAGCTCCTGAATCTGTGTCAGTGGGCCAGAGTAACCCAAACCCTGGAAGTAACTCAGTGAATGCAAACTGAGTGGAGGGACTTTCAGGTGGCGCGTTCTTGGTGCACAAGTGTGTTTATCATATATGGTTGTTTAGTGAAGGTAACTGAACAAAGGTCTCTGGGGGTTACTATCAAAGCTAACAAAGGTGTGCAAGAGGCTCTGAGAACGAGCAACAAGAGCCAAGGTGCATGTTTACCCTGATCACCCCTTCTCTACCCATAACTGCTTCCTAATCCTCTTTCCGGTCTTCCTGCAACCCTCTACCCATCCAATCCGTGGACCCTAACCCTCTTTCCGCGTGGTGGTTGCGGAGGTCTGTGCACTTTTTAGTTTCAGACACCAAAACCATTAAGGGGAGGTAGGAGTTTGTGCTGCTTCTGCGCTGGACCAGAGATCTACACGACAGTAGCGCAAACCCACGTATAGCCAAGCGCCCAGGCAGCACGAATTTCAGCCCCCATGGAGGAGATAGTGCAGGCCCTGCATGAACTAAAAGCGGAGTTAGCCGCAACCCGGCAGGATTATGCCACCCTTGCTACTCGAGTACAGGTGCTTACAGCCCAGGGGGCCCCACTTCCTGAACGGAGTACAGCCACTCCAACCCCAGTCCAGGTATAGGTCACTACTCAACCACCAGTGCCCCTGAGAGGTACGGGGGGATCCACAAACGTACACTACTTTCATCAAGCAGTGTCAGCTGCATTTTCTAACCAAAGAAAATATCTTTCGATCTGACCAGGCACGGACTGCCTTTGTCATCCTGACAGCCTGGGCCACCCCGCTAGTCCAAAAGGATGACGCAGTATTATATGATTGGCGTGAGTTCCAAAACGAAATTGGTAAAATCTTCAATCGGAAAGCGGCCTCCCTTGTTAGAGATCGTGAGTTACTAATGCTGCGGCAGGGCAATAAGGATTTAATAACTTATGTAACTTCCTTTAATCGTTTGGTGGTAGAAGCAGAATGGCCCCATGAGAAAAGGTTAGCCCTGTTCTATCAGGGGCTTAGAGATGAACTTAAAGACCTAATCGGGCAGGTGGACCCACAACCAGTATCTTGCACCGACATGATAAACTTGGCCTTACGCCTAGATCATAGGCAAGGAGAAAGACGCCAGGACAAGAAGAGGTGGGACGGAAAGCAAGTTCCAGCCAGATTAGACTATCAAAGACCTACTGTTGGGAAATCTGAGAAGGCTTCAGAAGTAGAGCCCATGCAAATTGGCACAGTTCGTGGTTCCATCTCCAAGGAAGAACGGGAGAAAAGAAGGCGGGATAAACTCTGTATGTATTGTGGTAAATCAGGACATTTCGTAAAGGAATGCGGAACGAAGCCCAAAGGAAATCCATCGTTGGGAAACGCCAATGCTCGCCAGTAAGTGGGGTGGACCTGCCCAGCCATAGCCATAAAAAACCCCCAGTTATCCTAGCTAATGTTACCCACACTCAAAGGTCACATGTCACGGTTACAGGTGTGTTGCCTACACGTCAAAATAATGTATCAGCTACCTTTATGGTGGATTCCGGGGCAACAAGAAATTTTGTGGACATCCAACACGCCCAGTCACTGGGTTTACCTACGTTGGCTAAATAAAGTCAAGAATCAGTCTGTGCCGTGGATTGAACCACGTTAAAATCCGGACCAGTAACCCATGATACGGAAGAAATGTTGTTGGAGGTCCAAGGGCATAAGGAAACTATTCGATTTGACGTAATAGCAGCTCCACAGTTCGGGTTTGTATTGGGATTGCCATGGCTCGCACTTCATAACCCAGCAATCGACTGGACCAGAGGCACAGTGCGATTTTCTTCGCAATATTGTAGCACTCACTGTTCAACAGAAAATGGACGGGTGATCCAGGTGCTTAGTGCAACTCAAGAAGGAAGTATGGACATAGCAAAACTACCGCCAGAATATATGGAATACCAAGATGTATTCAGTAAAGTGGCGGCAGAGACTTCGCCACTGCATCACTCGTTCGATTGTAGGATTGACCTAGAACCCAGTGCGACGTTGCCGTGCAGTAGGATATATGCCCTAACTGAAAGCGAGAACAAACATCTCAGGGAATATACTGACACAAATCTACAGAATGGGTTCATACGGCATTCAACCTCGCCTGTCTCCTCAGCATTGTTTTTCATACCTAAAAAGAGAGGTGACCTCAGAACTTGTATAGACTATCGCGTGGTCAATCGTATCACGATTAAAAACCGCTACCCTCTTCCCCAACACCCCTGTTTTATTAAACCAAGTACGGGGAGCAAACATCTATACCAAATTAGACCTTAGAGGAGCATATCATCTGGTGCGGGTGCTTGAAGGAGGCGAGTGGAAGACGGCCTTCAGAATGAAATTTGGTCTATACGAATATCAGGTCATGCCATTCGTCTCTGCAACGCACCCGCCGCCTTCCAGTATTTCCTAGATGAGGTCCTCCGTGGTTTCCTGGATGTCTTTGTGGTCGTGTATATCGACGACATCTTGATCTACTCACAAACTCATGAAGAACATGTGGAACATGTTAAGAAGGTAATACAGCGCTTCAGAGAAAATCATCTGTATGCAAAATTAGAAAAATGTAATTTCCACTGTACCAC
The DNA here is from genome assembly GCF_040938575.1 of Ambystoma mexicanum. NCBI lineage: Eukaryota > Metazoa > Chordata > Amphibia > Caudata > Ambystomatidae > Ambystoma > Ambystoma mexicanum. Next base: position 866,346,115 of record NC_090939.1, on the reverse strand, counting down.
AGTGGAATTCCTGGGTTTTATATTGTCTCCAAATGGAGTAAAAATGAATGAACGAAAGGTGCAGGCTATCTTAGACTGGCCAGCCCCTAAAAACATCAAAGAGGTACAATCGATTTTGGGCTTTGCAAATTTTTAGCGGCGTTTCATTCGAGACTTTGCAAAAAAGGTCTTGGCAATTACCCGGTTGTTGAGAAAAGGAGTACCATTCATCTGGGATACTGATGCAGAGCAAAGTTTCAACTAATTAAAAGAAGCCTTCACTTCAGCTCAAGTCTTGTTGCATCGTGACCCAATACAACCATTTACAGTAAAAACAGATGCTTCCAGTTATGTGGTAGGCGCTATCCTTTCACAACGAGACCAGTCGGGCCGGTTACATCCTGTAGCCTATTACTCCAGAAAATTGGACTCAGCGGAACAGAACTGCACAATAGCCGATCGAGAACTCCTGGCTTTAAGGGTGGCGTTTGCTGAATGGAAGCACTATTTAATGGGTGCAAGACATACTGTTACAGTCCTTACTGACCATCGCAATCTTCAGTTTCTGAAATCTGCACGTGCGCTCACTCCACGTCAGTTAAGATGGGCAATGTACTTTGCGGACTATGATTTCGTAGTCACGTACAGACCAGGATTAGAGAATAAAAAAGCCGACATCCTATCTCGATACCCAGTGGTCCCCTCACCTACGATAGTAGAAAAGACGGCTAAACCCATCATCGCTTCAAACAAATTCATTGGGGGAACCAGTAATGATCTCTACGAACAAATAAGTAAGGGGATGTCTGCACAGGAATTACTTCAATGGGAAGATCCTAAGAAGGAGCGATATGTGATAGATGGGATACCTTATCAAGGAAAAGTTGTATACCTGCCCACTCCTACTCTCAGACTGCAAGCGCTGAAGTGGTGCCATGATTCCCCGCTAGCTGGTCATCCAGGGGTTAACAAAACACAGGAATTGCTTCAACGTCATTACTGGTGGCCACATCTTCATAAGGAAGTCCAAGTGAGGTAATGTTAGGTATGCGCACGAAACAAAACTGACCATCGTAAACCCATGGGGTTGTTCCGCCCTCTACCTCTACCAATAGCACCATGGAATATGATTTCCATGGATTTCATTGTGGAGTTACCCTCTGATCAAGGATATACTGCAATACTAGTAGTTGTGGATTCGTTTTACAAACTTGGACATTTCATCCCTTGCAAAGGAGTGCCAACTGCTCACGAACTGGCAGATCTCTTTTTACAACATATAGTCCGCCTACATGGAATACCTCGACATATCATTTCCGATTGAGGCATGCAGGTTTTGGCGTACATTTTGTGAAAAGTTAGGGATCAAGTTGCAGATGCCCAGTAGCTATCACCCAGAATCTGATGGGAAAACAGAACGTCTGAACCAAACGTTGTAACAGTATCTGAGGTGCTACACTCACAGTGCAGAAGGAATCTGGGTGAACACCCTGTGGCTTGCAGAACTAGCCTACAACAATTCCCGACACACCGGGTATTCACCATTTTACGCCACCTATGGTTATAATCCCCAGGTGCAACCCTCACTACCTAAGGTACAGGGTCCCTTGCCATCAGTACAGGCACGAATGACTGTCCTATCGCAAACATGGGCCAAGACACACCAAAACCTAATTGCAGCCAAGGACTCTGCCAAGCGTTATGCAGACACCAAGAGACGAGAAAGCCCGCAATATAAGGTGGGGGACAAAGTGTGGCTATCGACTTGGCATCTGAAACTACGGGGGTCACCTAAGTTCAAGCCCCGATTCCTTGGCCCGTTTCGTATAGCTCGCATAATCAATCCAGTAGCTATGCGCTTACAATTGCCAGTGCATATGAAAGTGCACCCGGTGTTTCATGTCGCCCTGTTGAAGCCAGCAGCTCCACACACACGTATGGAAAGACCCCCTCCAGTTCTGATAGAAGGATATCCTGAATTTGAAGTTCAAGCCATTCTCATTTCCCAAAAAAGGGCTGGAGTGTTGTATTATTTGGTCGACTGGGTTGGGTATGGCCCTGAGGAACATTCCTGGGAACCCGCTTGTAACATACATGCTCCTCGGCTCTTGCATTTATTCCATCGCAACTATCCAGGAAAACCAGGCCCTTCTGCGGGAGGGGTTGTACTGTCGTAAAGCTCCAGCATGCCAGACCCAAAAAGGGTCATACTGTGGCCAGTGCGGTTATGGGGGCGTATTTATCCAGCAGATGCCACCTCTGTCCCTCCTGTAGGTTCTTCAGGTGGGGGAAGTTGGCATCTGCTGGAAGAAAACCAAGATGCAGGCAAGCAGAGACTCCAGACTACATTGCCCAGCATTCTGAGCGGTCCCTGCAGTCCCCGCACCACCAGAACACAAGGATCAGGCACACGGGTCCAGTAAACGCGCCTGGGAACGCCCTTGCTAACGCCGTAGCATCTGCGCATGCGCGCGCACCGACCGCTTGTTCGCGCTCAGAAGTTCCTCCGAGCGGATGCATCTCCCAAGGCTCCGGCTGGCAGAAAACTCTTGCGGGGCCGCTCCTCGCCTCGAGATAACATTCCGGGCCCCGCGATTCTAAAGATAAGTGCTGTGAAAGTCTGTGTGAAGCTGCTCCGGTGCAAGTGAAGCATGTTTATGGTAAACAGAGTAAATGCAGCCGGGCTGTGAGAAAGCTCAGGGGCATTGTTTGAAAGTGCTCGGGATCTGAATCGCTCTCACGAAGCGAATAGACTTAACACTGTGTGGAAGGAAACTAACATCACAGCATGCAGGAGAGACTAATCCTAGTGTGTTAACCCTTCTGAGCACATTACGCTTTGAATGCGTACTAATTGTATTTCTAACTGACAGACGCTGGGATCCTCCCTTTCTCCCCGGTCGCTGCTGAAAGCGGATTTTGGGCACCGGACTCCAGAGCAAGAAACTGAGCTAAGTGTTGCTTATTTATGTAGCACGCAAGTGCATTTCATGGTGTGGGAGTAAGGGGAACTGCTAAAGATAACGTGTGTGCACAATAGCTGGGGATCCAGCTCCACTCTCTTAGGTGTACATATTAATCTGAGTGTCATACTGTGTTTAGTGAAGTCAGATTGCTCATTTTCACTGCCTTTGTGTGACACATTGGTGAGGTGTCTATTAACAAGTGTTCTAGCTCCTGAATCGGTGTCAGTGGGCCAGAGTAACCCAAACCCTGGAAGTAACTCAGTGAATACAAACTGAGTGGAGGGACTTTCAGGTGGCGCGTTCTTGGTGCACAAGTGTGTTTATCATATATGGTTGTTTAGTGAAGGTAACTGAACAAAGGTCTCTGGGGGTTACTATCAAAGCTAACAAAGGTGTGCAAGATGCTCTGAGAACGAGCAACAAGAGCCAAGGAGCATGTTTACCCTGATCACCCCTTCCCTACCCATAAATGCTTCCTAATCCTCTTTCTGGTCTTCCTGCAACCCTATACCCATCCAATCCGTGGACCCTAACCCTCTTTCCCCAGTGGTTGCGGAGGTCTGTGCACTTTTTAGTTCCAGACACCAAAACCATTAAGGGGAGGTAGGAGTTTGCGCTGCTTCTGCGCTGGACCAGAGATCTACACGACACTAACTATGCAGATGACACCCATATTCTCATACCTCTTACTGGGGATTATGATAAGGCTTTGGCCTTGGTGAATAGAATATACCTCATCATCCAGGCATGTATGGCACTCCATGGTCTATACCTGAATGATGACAAAACAGAACTCATCATACTTGGAGCTATGACTAATATATACAAACTTGGCCATAAATACACCTCCTTTGATATAGATGGTAACACCATCAAGGACGCCAAAGAGGTAAAAACCTTAGGTTTCTACCTGGATTCTAGCATTACCTTGGCCAAACAGGTGAATGCAATGGCATCCTCCATGGCCTAAACATGTAAGCTGATTAGGAAGCCAGACCCTTCCTATCCACAAGCAGCTGTAATACACTGGCTAGAGCACTCATCCGGTCCAAATTGGACTATTGCCCTATATCTTGGTTCCAATAAATACATCACCAGAAAAATTCAAATTTTACAGAACAACGCCCTGAGACCAGCACTAGGAATAGCCAGAAAAGAACATATCTCGGAGGTAAGGAGGCAGAATAACTGGCTCTCCACCAGTGATAAGATCCTGATAAAAACTGCTTCATTAACTTACAAGTGCCTAAACAACACGCACCCCGCTATCTCATAGACAGAATTAACAGAAAACCCGCCTACCGACCTACCAGAGCTGCCTACTCTAACTTTCTGACAGTCCCAAGTTTCAAACTGACAAAGGTTGGAGACAACAGCTTCCCAGTCAAAGCAACCCAACTCTGGAACTCTTTACTCCCCTCTCTGAGGGCAGACCAAACCTATTCCAACTTCAGACTTAACATCATCAACTGGTTCAAAGAAAACGACCACTATCCTTCAGAATTGACACTATTACGTCCAACTTTGACCTCTACTGAATGACTCGAAATCTTACTCTTTTCCAACCTCTCGATGTGCATATATGTATTAAACATATCTATTTCACTATTGTAATCTGTCACTTGATTACTATGTATTTTGTAACCTGCATCTTGAAATATATGCTTTGTATATTTCTTGCCCATTATTGTAATCTAACTGTCACTTTACAACAATGTATTTTGTAACTGTGTAAGATGAAAACATTCTTTTTCCTGCGCCCTAATACCCTTGGGTCTTGCGCGCATTATAAATAAATAAACAAACAAACAAATTTGGAGAACGGGGGTTCCTATTATGAGACGCCCCAGGCACAATTAAGCAATATCGGGCTGTGGTGTGTACTTAGTAGATGTGGGAGAGGGACATAGAGGTAAATGTCTTTGAACAATAAATTGATGCCAGCACCTGGTGCGTATAGCAGGAATGAGTTCCCTTCATATAAACCCGGCTAAAAATAAGTCATTTTCTGACTTTATTCCCTAGGTTGGGCTGGATGCCCCATTGTTTCTGATGGGTGGATGACTGATCGGTTAGTGATAAAGAAATCGGTCCTGAAGAAGATGACTCCAAAAAATATGCCATTGAGACCGGTCAACCAGATATTACGCTGATATCTCTAAATCACTTGAGATACAGGCCTGAAAATAATAATCATGAATGACCAGTGTCTAAATGACACAAGGTTGGTTTTGGTTTTATTTGTTCTGTTTTTCTAATTGCTTCTTAAAAATGCAACAATGGTTATTGCGAAGAATATTTGGTGAAGTAAAGTAAGCAGTCAATGTAGTAAGTACAAAGGACATTTTTTGATGAGAGAGTGCTTTCACTCTCTTCTGCCTTTTAACCAAATTCTTTTTTATGGTTAGACAGATCACACTTTGCAGAGGGTAAATAAATTATATGGCAGTGTACCATTTACTGAATATTCCCAGGTGAACTGTTCTACTACTAGTTCAGTCATGGGACTGGATCCCAGATTGTTCTTTTAAATGAGGGTGTGGTTTACATTGTAGTGATAGGGCTAGTTGACCCTTCTTCCTATCCTGTTAGATAGGTGGCACACCACCATAACCTAGGGTGAGTACAGCCCAAAGGGATAGGGTGTTCTTCTGGTGAGGGTCTGATTTAGGGAACACAATAATAGGTTTTGAATAATTACTTGAGACTCAACTACCTTGTACCTGTCCTTGTTTTGTGTGATACTGTAATGTAAATATAACAGGAATGTCTGTACCCCCACATAAGGTATATTGTATGTAGAGAATAACACATTTTTCCTTGAGTGGTATGTGTTCTTTGTGCGGTGAATAGCTCCACCGCTGGGATCATAGTAATTTTTTCAAGCAGCGGGAGGGTCGCTCCTGCTGAAACTTTGGTCACACTTGAGTGTCCCTCTTTTCCCCATGTGTGGGGTATGCACCACACCAGATAGTCTAGTCGAGTAAAATCGGGAGTAGCATACATTGGTGCTTCCATTGAGTTTAAAATTTGATCAACATTGACAATGGCAGAGAATAACTATCTGGCATTTGCGGGGGAATTGGTAAAAGGGATTCTATCTAATCCTTCTTTCTTGGACATTAACATGCTTGGACCAAACCTTATTAACAGAGATTAATAGAATGATGTTGAAATATTGAGGAAAAAACTTATATGGGCAGAACTTCACGGGGCATTAATGACTGAGTACTTGAGGCCCCTTGCTGTGCCGAATGGCTTAATCATTCGAATTGAGCCTAGAATGTTCCTGGGACATTTGCAGTTCTGGAAGGACTGGTCATGTATTGCAAACAAATGTACCCACGATTGGCTCATTCTGATTATCAACACTGCCAAATCAATATCGGAGAATCTCATGCGAGAACTTGAATCCAAACTGACTTCTATTAAAGATCAATTGGACTTGGACAACTATAAAACGAAATTGGCTGCTTTGGATGCAACAATAGAAGAATTTAAGGACATAAATATGTCGAGAAAAATCTTAAAATTGAAGAAGAATCTGACATCTTTTGTGCGTAGTAAAGTCTATCCATATACAACGGACGACTACTACACCCCATAAGCAAGACAGGCCAGGCGAGATGCCTATCAACGAAATATGCAAGGCGCATTAGAGCCTTCGGGAATGCACAATCTGGTTCTTCCAACAATTCTAGTACTGGATCAAATGATGATGCTAGAGCAGCTGCAGCGGCAGCAGCCCAATTCTATCGCCCAAGACAACAAGTGGGGCTCAATGCACCGACGCAACATCCCGGCCATTTTGGCGGGGGAGGCAATCAGCAACAATTTTAAGGCCAGCGCGGCAACAACCGAGGCAGGCCCAGATGGCAGACCTTCTCCCCCAGCATTACAGACAGCAGGGGACAGAGTCTGCCTCAACAGATGTTTCCCTGATAATGAATTTTGCAAAACACATTCTATCGTTGTCTGAGAAACAGATCTTTCAGAAAGGGTTATCTTTTGTTCCAACGGCCAGATATGACCCGTTCCAAACGCGCATTGAAATAATGCAATTAATGCGCAAAATAAGATTGAAACAATGTTTTGCTGAAAACCCATCAGACGTGACAACAGCAGGCACAGGTTTCTCCCACCGACACAGAATAACACTGCTGAATCTGGGGATTTTGAGTGGGCACTCCTTAAAAAGCTTGAAGACGTAGAAAGTAGGCTACTGTTTATTCACAACAACTGCACTAAAGAACAACTACAGGCGCTCGACTCGCTGGCACAGAATGACAGAATCGTCATAAAGCCTGCTGACAAAGGAGGAGCCACAGTGATTATGGACCTTATAGATCACAATAAAATGGTTAATTGTCTGTTACGACATGAGAAATGCTACAGACTTTTACCAGCAGACCCTACAGCTTCAATCAGAGCTTTGATAGCCGCAATAGTGGAAGAGGCTTTGTCTGAGGGATTTGTCAATGCACAAGAAGCAGCCTTTCTCACGCCTGTTCATCCTAGGTTGGCAGCCTTTTATGCCCTTCCGAAGATGCACAAGGGACTGCACAAGGGACTGGTGCCGATACCAGGCAGACCCATAGTATCAGGGATCCAATCAATCCTTGAGCAACTGTCACAATACGTGGATGTATTCCTTAGAGACGATGTCCCGAAGATTAAATCCTTTGTGAAGGACTCGACCGCGATGCTGATCCTCTTTGGGTCCCTTGACTTTGACATGGAAATGCAATGGTTAGTCACCATGGATGTGGAGACTCTTTATTCGAGCATTCCACAGCAAGAAACCATCGAGATGGTGAGTAGACATCTAGAGGCAGATAACAAATTGGCAGGGGGACACGAAGCATTATCACGGAATTGGCAGAAATAGCCCTCACAAAGAATTATTTTGTATGTGACAATGAATATCACCAACAAATCTCTGGTACAGCAATGGGCGCAACAATTGCCCCAAGACTTGCGAACCTCTATGTTGAGCATTTTGAAATTGAGAACATATATCCCACCACACATCCTTATCACAACCATATTAAAGTATGGCGAAGATATATCGATGATATATTCATGATCTTCGAAGGTACCAGTGGAGACTTAAAAGCCTCCCATCAGTGAATTAACGCATGCAGCCCGCATCTTAAATTCACAATAGACTCTGACAAAAAGGAAACACATTTTCTGGACCTTCACATTGTGATCCAAGAAGGTATGTTGACCTCGAAAGTCTATAAAAAGAACACTGACCGCAATGCATTGTTGACATATACAAGCTATCATCAATGTGCATTGCGGGACAATTTGCTGTTTGGGCAATTTCTTCGATATCGACGAATGTGCACGAGTATCTCGGACTTCAACACACAGACATCTGGTTTTAAAAAACAATTCTTGTGCAGAGGTTATCCGAAACGCATAGTAAACAACACATGAAAATGAGCAAGAAATATCCTGTGAGATATTACACTGCAGCAACATGGGAAAAAAACACCACTCGAGAACATCACAGCAGTGCTAAGTTATTCGCCAATGTTTAACAACCTCAAGAGAGAAATAAAAAAAATTGTGGCCGATTCTCAACACAGTTAAAAGTGTGTTAACTAGCCATCTTTCGCTATAAAGCGGAGACAGAACATTTGAGACAGATTGGTCCACACTTTAAAAGAACCAAATGATGAACCTCATCTCAACACCATCTGGGGTGCAAATGCGCCAAGGGGCCATGCCCCAGTTGCATTATGTGCGCACAGAGTGCTAGAAGCAAGAGTATTTACATATGTTGGAAGACCTCCTGGCAGCAAAGAAAGTTTACCAACTGCAACAGAAAGGGGCGTCATCTACCTGATTGAATTTCCCTGTAATTTGAAATATGTGGGGAGGACCTCACGAGCCATAAAGAAGAGGTTGATTGAACACACGTCGTGTATCAGGACACAAAAGTTTAATACACCCTTAGCAGCTCATTTCAAGCTGTTAAAACACACAGCAGAACAATTCGAATGGACGATTCTTGAGAAAATTGATCCACCCCCGTAGAGGGGGCAATTATCACTGGATGGAGATGTCTGCACCAAATTTGGTCCATCATGTTCCACATTCATACCTTCTCATAATGATGAAAATGGGACCTTGACGGACGCTATAATGTTTCTGATGAACTGCATGACAAGATAGAAGATGAAGTGGAAGAGATTGCAGATGAGAGCGGGTTTGCATTCATCTTCTCATGGATTCCACAACAGATGGCGAATATCTTCAAGTTTCTCTGAGCACTATTGGTGGTGATCATGTTTGGATTCTGTATGATCAGGATAATAATCACACAGTGTAAGAAGACGGCGAAAAAGGCAGTAGGAATGAAGGTCATGATCAATGCTGAATCAGGATTTGGACCCAAGGAGCAGACAGATGCAGAAATTAGAAAATTTATAGAAGCCAGTATTCAAGCACCTGAGGGAACGAAGTTCTTATATCGGAAGACCCACAAGAAGTATGTGGGATGATGGTTTTACTGTAACCCGAATGGACAATGTAGCCGTATGACCTGGAGCATTGATGACCATGCAAAATCAGCAGGATCCTTGAAAGGAGTGATGAAAACATGGACTCCAAAGAAGCACTTCTTCAAGAGAGGATGTCTAAATGTGAAGATTGATGGAGGAGTGGTCATTGAATCAACCAGAGGGGGGAGTGTAAAGGAGGAGCCAAATGCCTTCACCAGAAGTCCCGCCAACATTATGACTATATGTTGTGAGCCGGAAATTGCGACATGTAAAACACCAGTGATGATGCCTATAACGGGGAAAGCCTTCAAGATGAGGTATCCATTGAGAAAACCCTATCTGACGCATCCTCAAAAAAGCTGACAGTCTCCTAGGGGAGATCCCTGAAGATGTGTAAAGATGAATGGAAGAGAAGGTTGGTGATGTCACATGAAGTAAAGGCGATGCACCAAGAAGAGATGCCAAGGTAGCAGATGAATAGACCATCTAGAATCTGATGATGAAGTAAAGAATTGAGTGATCCTTTATGTGCAGAATGCACATGTGTAGAGCACTGAAGTATATGCAAGCTGTTTTATAACTGTACAGATGCTCTAACGCAAGTAGACTAAGTAATCATAAAAGCTGGCTATATGTAGTGAATAGACTGTGGGAGGTGCCGCCATAACATAGACACCATGATATAGATGCTATCATATAGAATCTGGATGTTCGCTGTCGCATTTTAGCAAGCCAGGATCCAGGGAAAGAAGAAAAACAGCTGACGTCAAGGAAGAATCGAGAAGGATGCCTCGCCCAGTGTCAAGAGTTGGGGCAGCCAAGAACTGGTTATTTATCTTCAAGAGATAAAAAGGACGAGATAAGTGAGATGAGCCCCTGTTAAGGTGCAAAAGAAAGATTCCATGAGTGCCAAGTTGTATTCATTTAACACTATTAAATACGAGAGAAGGAGCTAAAACATGGTCTCCTGTCACATGGTCTAGATGGAAATAGAAATTGGCCAAGCAACACCGAGACTTGAAGATAAGAATGTGCTCACACTCCCTTCTATTCTCTTCTCAGGAGCAGTAACACTGTGCAAGGCCAAGTTCAAAGACAATTCAAATGGCAGAAGGCATGAGTGATGATGGATGTGAGGCTAATTGGGTGGGGCGGCATGGTCAAGTCCACCCACTGACACCTGGCACACCATCTTGCGTGCTGCTAGCAAGAGGAATGTTCCAGAAGGGTACAAGCATGCCAACCAATTATAGAAGGCCAAGTAGCAAAGAGCCCTATAGTTTGAGAGCCAATAAGACGTTGTGTATTCTATAACTGTAAAGATGACTTGCAATAGGGGTGGGCATAGTTTCCACCTGACTTTAGATATCCAATCCCCTAAAAAAGTTTATCTAGATGTTCCACCCACATAGATGAATCACAATCCCAAGTAGGTTTGTTTAATTTGCCACGTAGGATGACATCCCCGATGATGTGTTTTTAGTATAAAAGTGTATTTTTTCATGAAATGCGTTAAGCTTATTATGTGCGACACCTGTTGATGTCTGTTGTACTCCCTGTTTTAGACAAATGAGATTAAAACAGATTTGCTTTGCCAACTTCCTGAGTCGGTTCTATTATTTGGTGTAAGAGTAAATTCTGCATCCCCATCCTTCTAATGAAGCGCTACCTCATTTAAAGGGCCACAACGGTTCAAGGAGATCAGCCTTTTAAATTACAGAATGTTTATTCAAAGTTTGTCAATCTAGATTTTATCGAGGAAATATGCCTCGAGGCAGCGGGCCCACCCTGTAGGTAACGGCCTGCTGCCCAAGTTAAGGGCCCGAGCGCAGCGAGGGTCCCTTAACAAGGTCAGCAGTGCCGTTACCGAACAGGTCGGCCCGTCGCCAAGGGGCATATTGCCATTAGCACCCGTGTAGATCTCTACACGGGTGCTAAAGTATTATAATTTTTTAAAAATAATTTAAAAGAAAGAAATGTACCTTTCTTGCAGCCCCGGGCAGGCCGCAGAGTGCTCTGAAAGCTACAGTCCGTTTTCATCGTTGATGACTGTAAAGTCATCAACATAAAAACAGACAGTCGAACAATCACATTGCGTGGTACGTTGCTGCAAAGGAAAGGTATGATTCTTATTTTTATTTTGTTTGAGGGGAAAACAAGACACCGTTAGCACCCATGTAGAAAAAAACACTGGTGCTAAGGTGAGTGGGAGGGTGTGCGGGCAAGGGAAGCGCCCAACACTTAATTACTTTATGAATATAGCCCGCGTTCCGAGCATTTTCATTGGCTCTGGGCGCCTCCCAGGGTGCTAATGGCTTTTTCACTTTTAATCTTGGGTCATTTGCCATCATCGATCCCCTACCCGGTGGATGAACCGGAGCCACAACTGTTACGCAGGGCAGTTCCCTTTGTGTTGCTAAACAACGCTTTGCTATGAATGAAACAATGGTTATGACATTGAGGATGTCTGTATGTTCCTTTTTTTTATGACTGTTTGCTCTGGATGAGGGACAAATGATCATGGCAAGGAGGTCGATTTGAGAGCATCTGCAACTGGGTGTGGGTTTAGTGGGCAGGCATTTCTCATGCAGTTCCACGGCTCGTGGGCTTTTTTGCCAGAGCACTGGGTTAGGATCATTGGAGCCACATGGTCCCTAATGAAAACAGAATCCTTAGTTTGTACCCTTGCATTCATTTTACATCAAATCTTCTTGCCCGTTTCTTGATCTTAGATTTTTGAGAGCTTATAAGGGGGTGAATTTTGCTGGCTATAAGCGTTGCCACACCATCCTCTACTCTTGCCAGTCTTCCTACTGCGGGGTCGTTTTTTTCCATAACAGGACATAAACAACATTAAGGTGAAATTCCCTGAGCATGTATTGCTAACTCCACAAAATATAAACCTTCAAAGCTGCATAAAAGCACAAGATTGATCAATGAGAATGAGGTGTTATTAATATATCGCCTCAATCCAAAGCGCTTTACAGACCCCATATTTACATACATTATCACCCAACTGAAATTGGTACTCATTTATGGACCTTGAAAGGATGAGTTGGCCTTGCCCGCCTTCGAACCTGCGACCTTCAGATCACGCTGAGATCGCAGCAGCGAGCGCTCAACCCGCTGAGCTATCTTGAGGACCCGATTCAAATGGTCATTGGTTATATACAGTACTGCTGCTTTGAGGGTCTCCTAAAGCCTGGAAGAAATCATGCGACGGTAGGAACCCAGGTGTGCCTAATGTGTCTGGACCGCACAGCGAGGTTACTCTATAAAGCTTGTCAGGGGGGGTTTGGGAAAGCATTTGCAGACTGCAAAGAAATGGGCCTAAAAGCTGCATTGAGAAGGTCACAATTAACGGCGCTGTGTCCCAGGTGGACCTTCCTTCTGCAGAGCTTTCGTTTCCTTCCAGTGATCTTTATGGTCTTAACAAGCACTTGGAAAAAAATGCACAAATGAAAGGACGAAAGGAAATGCCAAAGCATTGTTTTGAAGGCCTCTCGAGAGAATTGCACTCCGTCCGAAATGGTTTTACGAAATAAATTCAAAATCCTGTACATGTTTTGAAGAAAGCCAAAGGTACAGATTTAATGCAGCAATTTGATATGATATGATATGGCATTTATAACACGCCTATACACAAATACAGATGCACAAGAACAATCGTTAGCGATATGCCATCCCATTGGCTAAGAGTCATTAATAGATATGGAAGGAGGGGCTAAGTAACCAGGTCACCTTTACAGTGATACCATTTTTCACCCAAAAGCAGTTCTCTCCATCCATCTGTCACCCAAGGAATTATGCCTGGTCCAGCGACCCTATGGTCACCGCAAGCACCCTGGCCACTTCAAGACTCTGTACATACAGAATATGCAAATCACACAATAAAGTATGACTGTGCATAGTCTGCACAACCCCACAGCAACAATGTGTAAAGTTTGATTGTGCATAGTGTGCACAACCCACACCCAGAATATGCAAACCACAGAATAAAGTATGACTGTGCATAGTCTGCACAACCCCACAGCAACAATGTGTAAAGTATGATTGTGCATAGTGTGCACAACCCACACCCAGAATATGCAAACCACAGAATAAAGTATGACTGTGCATAGTCTGCACAACCCCACAGCAACAATGTGTAAAGTATGACTGTGCATAGTGTGCACAACCCACACCTAGAATATGCAAACCACAGAATAAAGTATGACTGTGCATACTCTGTACAACCCCACACCAAGAACATGCAAATCACACAATAAGGTACGACTGTGCATAGTTTGTACAACCCCAAACCCACAATATGCAAATCACACAATAAGATGTGACTATGTCTCTGTACATCTCCACACCTAGAGCATGCAAATCAGAAAATTTGATATAACTGTGCATAGTCTGTACATCCCCACACCTAGAATATGCAAATCACGCAATAAAGTATGACTGTGCATAGTGTGGCATGAAGGTACAACGTGCCAAACGTGGAAGAAGGTTCAGGCTGCGTAGGTTCCATTAGTATGCACAGCTGACCATTGAAGTCCCAGTATTTCTATTATTTGTTTTAGCATTTGTGCCTACTTGTAGTTTTGACACATTTTGGAAAGCACTGTAGGGAAAAATGAGGGGCAGCAAAATATACTACTGTCTATTACACTTAGCATTTAGGCCTATGCCACTACAAAGGTTTTTTAGAAAACATTATTGAAGTAGATGATGTCTTTGTTGCAGTGGAGAGAATTAGATTGCGTCACGATTGTATTAGGACAAGCTTTTTGTTAGTGTTGCGTATATGGCTAAAGGGCCAGATAGAGCAAGCATTAAGTATGGTAGATATCAATTATTATTAGAATAACGGCCACCTGCCACCTTAGCCAGAACTCTGCCTGTTGGATTAGGCCCAGTTAAGAGTTGGTATCTTTCTGTCATTAGGGCACTAGGCCACAGTGTCTGTCCTGTTGATTTAATGATATGTTATTCCTGCTTCCCCCCGCAAGTCTTGAGATTGCCAAGGCCCTGGGAGGAAGGGTAAAGCGGCACACAGGGATTGATTATTGTTGAAAGGCCTAGACGTTCCCAGATGTTAACGGCAGGAGATAGGTAACGCTATGTTCCCAACATTAGACACATGTAATGGCAATGAAGGACACGTTTTGGTGTGAAAAAGGTTGAGAAGCAGGACCTAGCCAGGGTATTAAATGAGGTGGTGGTTATACTGCCCCCATTGAGAAGTGGTAGGACCATTGGAACTGCAGCTGACAGGTTAATTAGAGCAAATTAATACAATAAATTAACCCTCAGGAGCAGTACCTGGACTGAGGGTTTTATGAAGCCACCTGGTTCCCAAGAGAGATATGGGAGGATGTATGCTAGGAAAGCAACATGTTTCAAGACTTCGCATAACGTGTTGCTAAATGTGCGCTGCAAGGTCTGATAGGCGCGGCGGTGTGCCAAGTTGTCTGGTCTAATGAGAAAGTAGTATTGTGTTCATTTTGTTGGAACAGGGTACTGACTTCACTATTCACACTCACTTTAGGATTGGGTCATCTCGGGGGGCATGCCCATCATTAAGTTGTCCTGGCCAATGGGAAAAGGCCATTGTAGCAACAGTAATATCAATAATGTTGTCCAATCAAAACTGAGTATTTCTGGCTGACTATACAACTAGGTCATTCATTGGCGGTGGCTTTTAAATGATTATGGGTAATTTACTAACCAAATGGGTTGGGTTGTATAGTGTGTGTTTAGATTTTTGTATAGGGGCTAGCCAATAGGGATTAACCTTTTCGTTTTTTGTCTTTGAATACTCATTTCAAAGGTGGACGGACCAAAACCGTTTTCTGTTTTTCAGTTCTCTGGAGCTGACTGACCCTCCCGGACATATTTGCATGTAATAAATTCTGTTTTCCTTGCAAATTGTGCACTCTGTATTGATTCCTTGGATTGTTTTTACTGATAATTGTTTTGGCCTGCTGTACATTTTGGTGACCCCAATGTGATTTCCAGGACCCCCGAGAGGCTGGGGGCTCCCCCGATGAACATTGTGGGTTGTGGCACCAATCTGCAGGGACCAGTCCATTCGGACACCACAAGGAGGCTTGCAGGTGCCGTGTTTCGGTAACGGCTTGCCGGATCCGTGGAGACGGGTGCTGCTCCCAGCTGTGCAGGCAATTGAGGGGGACGCAGCATCAGAGGACCTCAGAATACACATAGAACGTGAGTGCACTCTTGCAAGAAAAACAGCGAGGGGGAAATTGACAGTTTTTGTCATTGTGAATGAGTGAATAGAAGCGAGAAAGGGAAACGCCTCAAAACAACTTTTCAGAATAACATAAGAGTTTTGACCAGTAGTGAGGGGAAGCTCCCATGCTACTGGGAAAGATGATGTCATAAAAAGAAGTAAAGGTGAAGAATAGATGTGGGGTAGCTCCTCTATAAAGGACGAAAGCTGTAATTGAGGTGGCAGTCATGTGTGGAAATGGCCCGGTATCCCTCCGTTCTAGAATGAAAGGGATATGAGGAGGATTGAGTATCCTTGTCTCGAGAGAGAGAGTGTTTTATTGTTTGGTTTTCCTTAGCAATTGCATAAACGTGAGTGGTTGGTTAAGGGATTGGTAACCAGCCCATTGTGTAGACAGAGTTTGTGGCTTCCTGTAGTAATAGAACTGTTTTAAGGGGTTGATGGGATTTATTTAATTCCTTTTTGTGTAGGAGAGAATTTTGTTTGTTAGTGGGTAGTGACTTTTGAGGCGAGGCACTGCTGGATTGGTGTTTGTGAGAGTGTTTGTTTAAAACAAGACTAGATTTGAGAGTGAGTATGGGTACTCCATTTGAACATATATGTAAGACACTCTTGCAGTACAAGGAAAAAATCCTATGTACAAAGGCGAGTGGGTTCAAGGAACGGAAGGTAAAATATTTACTCCTTCAAGAGGAAGGGTGTGCATGATAAAGCTATATTAGAGCATATGTACCACACATTTGTTTTCAACTTATGAAAGGAAACAATTGAAAAACAGACAGAGCATACTTGAAGTGTGGAAAGATTTTCAAAGACGTAGGAAATGCCCCTGATGGGAGCACAGAGGGAACCAATCAGACACCTGCACAGGCCACCGCCCACCTGCCTCTGGGTTTGTTCCTTTACAGTCCCCCACAGGTTACACCAATATCCGGTATTCACCCCCCACTGAGCCCAAAAGTGGAACACCGGAGGAACATAAAGATAAAACACGAGACTCATTGATTATGGAAATCGAAAATAAGACCTGCAGAGAGTTAGAAGCAGTGCTAAAGAAAGCAGAGGTGGAGCTGGCAAGAGCAGCACAGAGACAAGAAGAGGGGCAATGACAGCGATAGGCACAGACGATTGGAGGGCGGTACAGCTCTTTTCCAGATTGACAGTAAGGTTATCAAAAATATCAAGGTAGACTCAAGCGAGGAATCACCTAATTCCTGGGGAGCAGCAAAGGTTCTGCAGCATAGGGGCGAACGCCACAGTAGCATACATTTTGACACGATATACAGCAAAGGAGAAGCAGCAGGTGAAGAGGAGCATTGGGAGACAGATGAAGAACAGAGGGAAATCACATTATGGGGCCCTAGGCTTAGACCGTGGCCTGCCAGAATGGCCCTAGTAAAGGGTCAGAAGTTAAGGAAGATATCACAGAATAACTACAGAAGGAAGCAGGGAGAGCACATTATGTGCCCTGGCACCACATGTATCAGAACAACCTAATGAGGACACTGGCCTCCCTTACAGTGAGAGCAGGCAAGTGGATCTATGCCCCAGAAAAACAGACAGCAAGGATTATGTTAACTGTAGAGGACATGAAGAGTTTGTTTACCACGCTACTTGGGGAACAGACCTATGAGGTCTGGGGAAAGTCTGGGTAACCAAGGGTGCAGTTGAGCAGTGGCACCCATGACAGCGCACCATTCAACAACAGTGGAGCACACCTATGGAAAGCATTGAGGGATACATACCCTGATACCCCTGAAATAAATTACATCATGGCCCGCACAATGAGGGCAGACGAAGACCCTGCACTTTACATTCACCAGATTCAGGAAATGTGGAGATTAGAGACAGGAGAAGGCTGGGACAAGAAAGTAGTAGGTATCGAACCGAAAAGATGGCCAGATATACAAGCACACATAGTGCATTTTTGTATGAGAAGGTAAGAAAAGAAGAAACAGATAGTGGAGCAAGCATAGAAGGCAGAAGCTCAGTTGGTACAGAAATATCTAGCTAAATTCAGCATGGAGGGGGAATTGATTACCATGCCAACAAAACAGAAGAGCAGCAGGTGCAGAAAGCCCAGCAGGGGAAGCAGCAATTACCAAAGAGGCAAAGAGAGCAGATGGAGAGGAATGAGCCCCAGGTTTGTGGGACAGTGTTGGTCTTGTGGGAAGATAGGACATTTTGCACGTGAGTGCAGGAGCAGGCCACCCTTCTCTTATAACAACCCTAGCAGTCCAGCATTACAGCTCACCTACCACCCACTGTCTCAAATGCAGCCGCAGTTATCCCATATGCCCCAGACCCCATGCATGCCCCAGGCCCCATGCAGCCATAACAGATCCAATACCCACCACTGAATGCCATACAGACACAATTGCAACAGCCACCCACCTAGGCCCCTACTCTGTCATGGGATAAAAAATACTTCTACAGGGCTTAGTAATGCATCATTCAGGAGTCAGCATCTTAGGTGGCAATCTCTTCCCGCTTCCAGGCACGAACACCGGTCCCCAATAAAACAGCCCACAGACAGCTCTGACGTGCCCAATGCTGTCAATCAAGTCCAACCCAGAAGAGGAATCCTGGGTAGAAGTGAGGATAAGAGATTGAACATTTAGTTTTATGGTTGAGCTACCAAGTCCTGTATTAGAGATGGAAGTGCCCCGTATCAGTTAAAATAATGGACATGAAGGGATTCTCCTGGGCAATTGTAATGTTTCCTTTCACTGAAGATGTACCTATCACTGAAGGCACACAGGAGTTGTCAGCACCTTTATTGTATTCAAAAGACTCCCCAGTTAACAGGGATCCCCTGAGCAAACCGAACATGACATTTTCATTCACTGAGGAAGACAACTGTGTTCAACAACAGGCAAATACCATGCTAGAGCCAGAGCAATAACACAATCACTTTGTATTGACAGCACCATGTGGGGAGCGCCCATGCATCCAGATTTATTATTCTATTGAGTAACAGTGTCATTGGGACGGGTGCCTGGTATTCAAGACAAGACACTGGATATACCTGCTCAATTCTTGTTCAGGCCAGCTGTTCCGTAGGAAAGGGCACCCAGCACCTTTATCAAATTAGATTTGAAAGCAGTGATCACAAAGGCAAACAAGGTAATATTTTCTGGCATAGATGAGGATGGGGGAGGGAGTTATGGCACACAGATGTGTGCATAGAATCAACCAAGCCACTAAGATACGTGTCTAATAAACAGCTGTTCGAAGATACCGATGACACAGGAGAAATGGTGTTTGAAATTTGCATACCTTGAAATATCTCACACCATGCTCATTGTGAAGGCATTGCCAGCACACTTGCAGGGAGATCTGGAGAAGGTTCCCAGTCCCTTGTGGAAAAGCAACCCCCACAATGTAGGATTACTGAAGGATATAGGGGCAGTTTGCATTAAGCTAACACCTGCTGCAGTGTTACCCCGAGTAAGACAGTACCCCATGTTGAAAGAAGCAGATGAAGGTATTTATTCCACCATTGTAGCATTATTGCTACAAGGAATAATACAGCCATCAGAATCACCTATACAGCTTTATACCCTGTGATAAAAGAAAAGGGTTTGAGTTGGAGGATGGTTCAGGATTTACGGCCATTGAACAATATTGTAGATGCAGAATTTCTAGTGGTCCCTAATCCTGCCACCATCCTTTGCAACATCCCCACTGCAGCTACCCACTTTACAGAAATTGACATAAAGAATGCATTGTTCTCAATTCTATTGCACCCAGACTGTCAGTACCTCACAGCGTGTACTTACATAGGGCAGAGATTTCAGCACACTTGTTTGGCTCAAGGGTATTGTGAATCCCTGCACATCTTCAATGGGGTTTTGCAAATGAATTTAGGAAATCTACAAGTACAGAGCACAATAATTCAATATGTAGACAACCTTTTGGTCTGCAGCTCAACAGAGGAGCAAAGCAGAGAGGACTCAGTAAAACTTTGAACTCGACTCGCAGACAAGGGTTACAAGGTAGACAGAGAAGTTGCAGTATTGCTAGAAATAAGTAGTGCACATAGGTCAGATTATATCATCCACAGGGAGTGACCCCAGAGAAAGCAACAGCAGTTCAACTCTCACCACAGCCAACCACAGTCAAGCAGATGCAGCAGTTTCTAGGGTTATGTAGCTGCTTTAGGACCTGGATATTTGACTATTTCACTTACACCAAACCCCTATTGCAAGGCCTAAAGGAAGCACAGAGAATAAAGGGACCCCTGGTCTGGAGAGATGAGATGACCAAATCCTTTCCGGAACTCAAAAACGCTGTAAGCAAGGCACCCATTTTAGCAACACCAGATTACAACAAGCAATTCTTTCTATTCTCACATTCAAATGGTCAAGTGATGATGGCTATCCTCATTCAGCAGACATTCATGGGACACACGTCTTAGACTTACTACAGTGGGTTGTTAGACCCAGTAATGCAGGGCTGTTTTCCATGTGAGCAAGCATTAGCAGGAGCTGTTTTCACAATACAAAAGTCTTCCACAATCACAATGGGTTGCCCAGTGACATTATATGTGGAACACACAGTTTTTCACCATCTTGGAAACATCTAAGTCCACCCTTTCCACAAAGAGAGCATCAGGCTTTAAAGTGATGCTATTGAACCCTTTCAGTTACATTGTCAGATGCCGCACAGTGAACCCTGCAACATTCATTGGCATACAGGCAGATGATTCAGTATGTGATTGTGCAACATACACAAGCACCAGAGATTAGCGTACCATTTTCAGCGAAGATGCACTTAAGTAGAAGTGCTCTTTGATGATGGGTCATCATTGACTGACAGAGCATGGGTGAAAGGCACAATGGTGCAGCAATAGTGAGCCTCATAGATGGAGAGTATGAGGTGATGATAAAAAAGGCCCCACATTATTTTCCACAAGCAGCAGAACTGATAGCACTCATAAAAGCATTAGAAATGTCCAAAGGGTGTTACGTCACAATTTATTCAGACTCAGCATATGTCACCTCCACACAGCATTCAGGGTTACCAAGGTAGCACAGTAGAGACTTCAAAAAATCTAAATTAATTGATGCATTAGCTCTTGCATCAATAGTTGCAGTGGTAACATCTGAAGCTCATACAAAGACTAGAGACCCAATTGCTTATGGCAACGATGCAGAAGGGAAAGCAGCAAAAGAAGCAGCATATCTAGAAGTACCACATCCCATAGCACCCCCTTAGATAGCGTTTCAGCAGGTGCAACTGCCAGGTCCTTACAATACAATACCCCTAACTCAGATTGTCGAATTGCAGGGACGAGCCCCATAGCAAGAGAAGGATTTATGGCTTAAAAGAGGGTTCTCCATATCCCCCACATATTTAATTATTTTGAGACAAAATATTACTGGAAAAGCAGTAATGCCCTAGGAATTGCTTGTAGTGCACTCAAGCAATTTTATAACCCCACATACACCTCCAAGGAGTACATTGGAGCTGACCTTAGGGAGGAGTGGTTAATTCCCAATCTCCAGGAAAATATAGATCATTTCATGTCAAACTGCACTACATTCCACCTGTACAGTACAGGCCATACACTCAAAACACTGAAAGCAACACTGCCCCCGCGCCACAGGGCCCTTTTGACAGCTCCATATTGACTACATTGACATGATTAACAGGTACAGTTACTTTTGTTATTTAATTGTTGCGAAATGTCCATTCTCTCATTGGCTTAAAGCAGTCCCATGTGTCCACCCTGATGTCAAATCAGCAGCTGCATTTTTGATACAGAAAGTCTTTCCCCATTGGGGAATATGTAATGTCCTGCACTCTGATAATGGGACACACTTTTTCAATGAACATTGTAAAGAAATGACCTGCATGTTAGGTATAAAGCAAAAGTTTGCTCTTTTTACCACCCACAAACCAACGGGTTTGAAGAACATCTCAACAGTCTGTTGTGTAATTCATTAAAGAAAAGCTGGTTATATTGCCCTCCTCTCAGAGGAACAAACAGCACAGCAGGACTCAACATCCCAACAACCACAGCAAATTTTCCCAGAGATACAAGTTTCATCAGGACCTCCACTAGAAAATGGAATGAACACACTTCGACGGCCCATTTACTGTCATCTATGCCACATCCACAGCAGTAAAGATTGTTGGTAGGAAGACCTGTATTCATTTAAGTGAAACCTGAAAGGCCAACAGACGCACCTCCCGTCCAAGAGCAGGAAGAGTAAAGAGGACCACAAAAAGATGAGTGCCTCTAAACATTGTTTGAAGTTGTTTAGCTCGGCACGCTCCTTTGGGTGTAGGGCAATATCACTTCTTTGCAGATTTCAAGGACATCGGACAGTCGAAAAAGGTTAATGTCTTGTATTGTTTTCCTGTTCTTTTCTCTCTCTTTCTCTTTGTTTAGGGTCGAAATGGCGTATTGGTCTTTTAGGGATAGGTTTAATAATGATACCAACCTTGCACCGATGCAAAATAATAGCACTGCATTAGTGAACAGAATTAAGAGGGGCATGGTGGATCTGGAGGGCTTTCTAAGGAGTAGTATAGATGAGCATCACCGCGGGACAGACAATATATGGTAAAACCACATTTTATTTAATTTGTTTATTACTACATTTATAAAGCGCACGTAACCCATAGGCATCTAGGTGCTGTAGCTTTAAGAGCATAGTTACACTTAAGTTGCATTTTATTTTACATCGATACAGTTGCAATAGGGAGGTGGTAAGATGGAAGTCAAATGACTTCTGTTATATTTGTTCTATAATACCCCATGCAACTGGCACACCTAGATTGTTTCTGTGACAAGAAATGCAACCTCTAATAGCAAAATGTGTTGTGTACCTCACCCTATATAGGGTGGTGAGTTGTTTCAGGGACACATGGTTCAAGCAACTTTGGTGAAAGCAGATGATAGTGAGTGCTCTGAGAAAAAGGAGCAGTTGCAGTGCCACATAAGACCTTAATTACAGATGAAAGGTGCTGCATTCCAGAACAATATGTCGGTTAAAGGAATGATGGTGTGCAATGCAGGCTGACTGATTAGCACTCAGAGGAAACTTTGGTGTATATCAATGAGACATGTTATGCTGTGTGGAAGGATATGTGAAACAACTGATGTGAATAAAGCAACATGAGTGACTCACAAAAGTACAGAAACATACACAATTTTCTTTGTGTTTCAGGGACATCTGCATTGTGCCTGTTGGTACCAATGGAAAATGTAATAGGACACTCGATATTCCAGACCTCAATAGGGGAACTGCAGTGCTTATGGATGTGTTTTGGACATGTGGGTGCCTTGCATATATCCTGCTCCCATCATTCTGCAAGTGTCTGCTCCCTAACTACTCTACATTTCCCTGTCCTTCTTATTCCAGAGGCCCACCTCACCATATTGAATGAGCCCCCCACCAGCCACAACCATGCACCCCACCCACCAGCGTGCCCGCCGGTCACTGGGCCTCCTTCACCATCATAAATGCTCAAACTATTTGTACAGGCAGCGCCAAACTCCAAGTGGATACAAATAACGCACTGGGACAGGATACAGCTGGCAAATGACACTGAGCATGGATGAATTGCGATTAGGGAAGAATTAAGGGCTATTAGATTAATGACACTGCAGAGTAGATATTTTCTCAATATGCTCACCACCATGGAGTGCGGTGTGTGTGTGTGCAATAATATGCAGTTCATGTTGTGCATACACCCCACCCCATGATTCAGATAATGGATCCCTGACATGAGCAATTGTGGTCCTATACAATCTCCGTACTGTAATGAAAAAGGAAGCAAGACTGGGTATCATCAATATACTCATGGGTGCCAACATGGATGAGTACTGTATGCAAAGTATTGACTCCTGTTCTAGTCGTAGTGCTTATACATTGTTGGTCCTGTCAGCTGATCGTAAGGCTTTGCACGAAGACACTGTACAAAGGAACTACTATGATTTCCCTAACCCTTAAAGCAGGGGAAGCCACTCCCCTCTTGAAACATGTCCAACAAAGACAGACAAATGGAATGGTGAGTTAGAGCACCATATGGTAAGGATAGAGCAGCTCATTGGTCCCCCATTTGTCCCCCCACAGACACTTTTGTACCATATACCCTATAAAGAGAACTATTTTGAGCATTAAGTTGATTTTGTGGGAGATGGGGATTGTTTTCTTATGCCACACACGGGACAGAAAAACCCACACACAAATATCAAATGCACAGACACAACTCCTAACAAGTAACTCAGTCTAATGATACAATTCAAACTGGTATAGGAACCAGTAACAAAGACAGAACACATATCTAACTGTCCCTGACGCCACCACCCCCTTATCCTACAGAACAAGAAGGACACCTAAATAATGTACTTGATGCCTGCAATTAGTACTTACCTTCTCATTACACAGTAGAGACTTAACACAACTCAATATATTTTGCACTGACTTCACTGTTCAAACTCTTTCAGATTGGGTCATCTCAGGGGGCATGCACGTCATGAAGTTGTGCTGGCTAATGGGAAAAGGCCATTGTAGCAACAATAATATCAATACTCTTGCCCAATCAAAACTGAGTATTTTCTACTGACTATACAATTAGGTCATTCATTGGGGTGGCATTCAAATGATTATGGGTAATTTACTAACCAATGGGATTGGGTTGTTTAGGGTGTGTTTAGATTCTTGAATAGGGGCTAGACAATAGGGAGTGTGGAATTAACATGTAGTTGATATTGTAACAGCTGTTAACTTTTTCATTTTAGTCTTTAAATACTCATCTGAAAAGTGGGCGGTCCACAAGCGTTTTCAGAGTTTCAGTTCTATGGAGCTGACTGACCCTACTGGCTGTATTTGCATGTAATAAATTCTGTTTTCCTTGCAAATCATGCACTTTGTATTGATTCTTTGGATTGTTTTCATCAATCAGTTTGTGGTCCTACCTAATATGTGCAACCTTGCACCCAGAATATGCAACTCACACAATGAAGTATGACTGTGCATATTATGTACAACTCCACACCCAGAATATGCAAATGACACAATGACGTATGACTGTCTGTTGCAGATTACCTGGTATACTCCCCTGCCAGGAATCTCTATATAATTTCCAACTGCCTGGTATATTCGCCTACCAGGAGTTCTCTTTAGGATTCTCAGAACTCCTGGTGTACTCTCCTGCCAGGAATCTTTGTACAATCTCAGCTGCCTGTTATACTTGCCTGACAGGACTTCCTATGTGTTTCAACTTCAGCTGCCTGGGGTATCCACTTGCCAGAGCTTTTATGCACTTCACAGTTCTTTGATATACCACAGTAGCATTTAACATGTGCTGCTTGGTATATATATTTGTGGTATATTCTGCTCAAAGGTACTTGCTCAAAACTTCTCCTCCACATTGGCATCTCATGCTTCTATATTTCATTTGGGGTTTGCCTTCATGCTTGTCTTGTCAGCATTAAAACAGTCTTCATTAAAACGTGCCTCTGTACTTTGCCTTGACTGCATTCAAACAAAACTTGCCTTTTTATATTTCCTGCATTAGCAATCTTGTACCAAACAACCACTGGTTTGCATGGTTGTTGGAACGCCCTGGCATCCCCAACTGCTCTAGGTAGGCTCACCGGCCTTCACAGCGTTCCCGACCTTGCTCACACCTCTGTGTTATGGCTTCTTCCTCTGCCTTCCATGTTGGAGTATGCAGATGCTTTGGCTCCGCGGTCACACGCCATCTCTCATTCTCGGCCCAGGGTTAAGTTTGCTGCCTGCCTCGCCGAGCGACCGAACGTCCTGGTGCTTCTACATGGCTCCTGGCGTCGTCACAATTGTCCTTCCTGCTCACACGCAACAATCCTCTTACTTTCCTAACAGCCTCCTCTGTTCTGCTGGCTCTGTCAGTGTGTTTCGCATTCAGGAGTCCTGGCGTGAATGGAAACGTCTTCATCTGCATCTCCCGCTGCACCTCTTTTCTCCATGGTGTGGTGGCCATTTTTTAAATGGCCCGCTCACTGCAGGTTTGGAAAAACAACTAGTCAACATGTTGTACTTTGAGCTCCAGTCACTCTGCACAAACTCCCTCCTCTGCCTCGTCTAAGTATCTGAGTTGTTATGGGAGTTGAAGTCCATAACTTCCTTTGGGCTTTTAACACCTGGATGTTTTTTACAAAAAGGTACATCTTTTTTTTATTATTGTGCTATAGTTCATGGAACTTTTCACAATTTTAACATCATATAACATTGCATACAGTACATTACACAGCATATTAATATTCAATTCATCAATTTCATTACATATATTTTTTATCTAAAATTACAAATATTTCCATACCTAGATAAAAGACACTATTTTAGCACCAAAACACAAAACAATCAAGGTACAGTATTTTCTTGCTTTGATAGGATTGCCTTCTCAAAGTCAAACCAAACCTATATCGGCGCGATGATCCCAGACAGGTTACGCCCCCCCATTCCATTTAACCAAAAAGATTCTCTTTCCGCCTCATCAAAGCCTGCAGCCAAATGTCTATAAAATCTGAAGTAATGGGGTAGCATTGCCTGGCAGCCCATTAACACATGCCTTAGAGTTTCAATTTCATTCGTTAGCTCACATAGTCTACACCCTCTCTTTTCCCTGTCGATTTTCAACCATGCACTGGTATTAGCCAATACAGGCAGCTTGATCAGTCGGATCAACATAAAAACCCTCTGAAATTTGGGGTCAGGGAATTGATCCAATACTTTTGTGGGCACATAAGTGGAAAAATCATGCAAAGATTTCAGTCGACCAACATGGTCGTGATTACAGACCCAGTCCCATGCAACTGCACATTTCCTAAAGGATGCTCGTAATATACACAAAGCATCATCCCAATTCGGAGCCAGGCGATTTCTTTGAAATACTTTTCATTTTTCTTTCTGAATTCTATTAAAGACTTAAAGAAGCCCTCAAACATTCCCCTCTTCAGTACCAAGAGGATCACGTTCACCTCCGCCAACGATATATTTAGGTAGAGCATTCCCCTTTGATCTTTATGAGTGTTCTTAAGGAGGTCAGGCCAAGATCTATACAAATCACCCTTTCTCTGTGTTGCACCCGATAGGCCCACATGTTGGCCTCAAACCAGTCCTTCCAAACCATCAGCCCACTTATCAAAGTTTGCTAATGGACATACCAAGGCAAACGTAACTTAAGCCGCCACTTTTTAACAGTAAAGGGTCATCACCCCAATCAGATTAAAACCAAATTTAATTGAGTCTAAGTTTTTTAACATAGATATCAATGATACTGCCTTTGTGTGACGATGCTTAAAGAGTACTAGTTCACTGAAGTTGGCTCTCATTTTGTATCCCAAGTATTTATAAAACTCCACATTTTCAATCTTCTCCTCGTCCACCGCCAAACCCGATATGACCACACCTTTTTTCCCATAACCCATTATCTTTAACTTGTCAAAGTTAATCTTTAAGTCATTGTCTTTGGCATACGTGGTCATTTTCATAGCGCTTTTCTTCAATCACACATATGTGGCTTCAAAGATGGCCAAATCATCTGTGTACGCCAAATAGGGAATCCTCTCACCTCCCAATTTAGGCAAGCAGCTATCCCCTCCAACCAGCCAGTCATCTAGCTCCGCCAGGAATAAGTTGAAAAGAACTGGGGACAGGACACAACCCTGTTTAACCCCCCTCTTTATGTCCACAGGGAGGTCATTTTCCTGGCACCACCCAATCTCACCTGCATCCTTGTCCCCCGCAGTAACAGCTGGCATGCATAGATGAGATGATTCGACATGCCCATCTTTTTCAACTACGCCCATAACTTTTCACGATTTATGGTATCGAAGGCACTAGCAAAGTCAATATACAGTAAATAAAGGGGTGAGCCTCTTTCATTACTGCTTGATGGATTAAGGAGTTGACAATAAAAATGTTGCGCAAGCATGAGAGCTCTTTTTGGAATACCACTTGAAATTTACTAAGGATCTTATCTTTAGCAACCCATTTCTCGACTTCTCTCAAAATGCAACCTGAAAAAACTTTCCAGAACCATCCAGCATGGAAAGGAGAAGATAATTACATGCGTCATCTCTCCTCCCCTGCTTATGTCCTGGAACAAGATACGCTAAGGTCCAAGATGCTGGTAGTTGACCTGTTGCTATTACATGGTCAAAGAGAGTTTTTAAGATACCGCCACAAACCCTATGGGTTTGCCAGCATGACCAGGTTACAAACCCTGTCTGGGCCAGGGGCGCAGGATTGGTTCAACTTCTCAATGAGAAATAAGATGTCTTCACAAGAAACCCCTAAATGAAGCTTTTCCTCGCCCACAGCCTCTTCCACATGGGCCCTCTTACATTTTTCACAAATGTATGGCTCACAGGTATTTTCTGGAATGACATTCATTTTGGGGGGTCAAAGATGTTTACCAATAAAATGCATACACCTACAGATATTTCTACCACTACAAAAAGGACATTCGGACATTGGCCCCCTACTTTTTCTTCATAGGCATTATATCTAGCTGCAGTTAATATTAACAAACCACTGTAGGTACGGCTCTTGTCCCCCATTTTTGCAGGATTAGAGAAACTTCAAATCCCGTCAAATTGAGCATCTGCAAGCAGCCAGGTTTCTTGAATCAATATAATGTCTGAATGACGACGGCTAACACATAATCCTGTCTCACTGCATAAATGTGTGTGACCCCTAGAATTCCATGAATTCATGATCAAAGTGTTATTAGGAACTGTTTATGGGTGTTGGCAAGAAAGATAATAACCACAACGAAGGCGATTTGTCCCCTTTGTCATCAATACCAACTAAGTGTGAAAGTCCACTTTCATGCATCAACGTGGGTTTCTTCATATTCAATGTTGCTACCTTCGTCAATTTGCCCATTTGGTCAAGGTCAAATCCCCACTTTAATAGGGAGGGAGCATTGCTCCTAACCAACGCCACCACCTCAGCATCCCAACAATGTATTTGTGAGCAGACAATATCACAACCCTTTAATTTTTCCACAAATTCAAAATCCCTGCTTTTTAAAACTCTTAGGGCCTGATTCATGGAAGTGTTTTATAATAACACAATCCCATAGGAAAACGTTCCATGAATCAGGCCCTAAATGCAGGCAGATGGTCCAACAAAGTTACCAATGCGCTTCTATTCAGTGGAAGCAATCGATCATTGAACAGTCTGGAGATTGTGAAACTCATTACTGGAAGGTTGGACATCTTCGTTACCAATTCATCTTTTTGTGGGTGTCTTTGTTCCCATGACCTTCACCCTTGGACAGGTAAAATCACAACACTGCACCGCTTCACGCCCCCTCCAATAACCTAGGAGGTCCACCGGTTCCAAGGTTGCAGAATCATCTAAACTCACCAAAGAACTACACACAGTGATATTATTCACCATAGGGGAAGCCATTTGTACTGCTGTTTTCTTATCCTTTTTGCTCAATAACCAGGAGGTCAAGTTTCCCCCCTTGGTGGTTTGCCTACTTACTCAGCTAGCGGCTTTCCTTAGGGCTTTTCCTGTTGGTGGTGTGCTCTTCTGCGAGTCCACAGTGAAATGTTCCTCCTCAGCCACCATGCTAACAGCCATTTGCTTTGCAATTAGAGCTTTAATTACCTTTTAGTTCTACATTTTCTTTCCCGCCTAGATAATGGCGATGTAGCAGATGATTCATCTGCTGGTCAACAATCGTTGATTTCAAAGGGCCCACCTCCAAGTGGTTGTCCCC
Source organism: Ambystoma mexicanum (assembly GCF_040938575.1). Taxonomy (NCBI): domain Eukaryota; kingdom Metazoa; phylum Chordata; class Amphibia; order Caudata; family Ambystomatidae; genus Ambystoma; species Ambystoma mexicanum. Next base: position 866,316,674 of record NC_090939.1, on the reverse strand, counting down.
ATTAGCCAGGACCGCCCTCTTATTTAGGATATTTGGGTTGCTTGGGGGGTTTGCATGACTTGCCCTGACATTGTGCACCTCCTTACATGCATTTTGGTCCTTTATCAGTGTATGGATCTGATTAGATGTTATTGAATGCTTGGAGACCTCATTTGTTCGAAAATTACATTGTTTCAATAAGATTTTTAAGGCAAAAAGAGTTACTTCATTGTCAACATTAGGTTGGTCACTAGCCTCACATATGTATGGACCCTGGCGGGTCACTAACTGCAGTAACACTTTCTTGGATTCCTACCACCATTTCTTCAATTAAACCCATCAAACAGGGTGAGACGGATGCACTTTTCTGCGCGGTCGGTGCACTCAATGCAGTACACGGACTTTGTAAACTTGCATGTTTATCTCAGTTCAACCAATTATCATATTTAGTTTCTTCCGTCTGATTTACCGCCTGCAGTGATAGGCATACATTTAGCAACAAATTGTTGTTATCAATTGAGTGACTCCGGGGGCCCCACCATACAGACCCCTTGATCCCCACCTTCACTTTCCTCATCAGGCTTGTTATCCAGTTGAGGCCGAAAGTACTTAGTAATTTTAGCTGGCATGTTATGGGCTTGTGCAGTTGTCGCAGAAATCGTCTTTCCCGGGACAGACGCATTACAGAAGCTCGTACTCTTGCCCATTTTAGCATTGACAGAATATTTACTTCCATGCAGGCGGTATCTGCTTTTAGCCGGCATAAGTTACACCCAACTGTGGAAACCCTCCTTTTTTCCTGGGGTAATTAAAGACCGGGTAACTTACTGTGGGCAAGTTTTCCTTTGCAGATTGTAGACTGTTGGTCAGCCCCAGCACCCCACACACCAAACACGAAACAATATGGCACTCTGTGTGCTCCGCATGAGGCCGGTATTTTGATAAAGTAGATCCTCCTTATGTAATGGCCACTGAGGACAGACTGCCAAGTCCAACACAGACCACAAACTCCAAATGCCGGCAAAGTGATTCTCCAAAACACGAAACACTCTGGCACTCTAAAGGTACTTCAAGAACAAAAGGTGTTATGTGTGAATTGTGAGTAAGATGGGGCCCTGACTAGAATAACAATAGGCCATTCAGAACTCAGGTATCAGCGGGTATTCCTCAAGAGAAAGGGGGGAACACTGTGACTCCTCCAATGAAGTCATGACAGAGGTGTGGAATTGGGCCAGAAAGAAGAGAGGGAGCTGTGGGCCAGAAAGAGGGAGTGGAGGGCCAGAGAGCAGAGAAGGAGGGGTTGACTGCAAAGAGGCAGCGAGCTGCAGATTGGGAGAAAGGATTGGAGAAGAGTGCACTAGACTAGAACAAAGGATGGAAAATGCAGAAGGAGTGGGAAAGAATGGAGGACCGTTGACTACAGGAGGAACTGGGAGTGTAAGGTGCGAGTTGGGAGCATGGTTGGGAGTGGGGCAGGGACTGAGGAGTGCAAGTTGTGACTTGTCAGTGTGACAGAGCCAGTGAGTATGCGCATGATTGGCAGAGTGAGAGGTTTGGGAGTGTAAGTTGTGATGGGGAATTGGGGAGTGCCAGGGGTGTTGGTCAGTGGGGTGTGTAGGTGCTTGGGGGATTGGAGAACATTGAAGGGGAATATTTTTACCATTACAATTGACAATGATCATTAATATTAATAATATTAAATAGGCAAGCACATTAAACCAAAATAGTAGAGCAAACAACAAACTGTTCTGTTGAGCCAGGGACATCTGTGACTCTTCCTATTAAATAGATACGAAAGGAGCAAATAATGACAACCTGGCTCTCTTGCAGCTTCACGTGCTTCCTCTCTCTTGTAACCTTACAATCTTGCACCCTCCGGTCAATATAAAATGTGCTGCGAAAATGCCACAATAAATACAATTTTGCGCCGCAAAAGTTGGTTTTTAATGCCACAAAATGTCATGCTTCAATATCCAGGTCTGCCTAATGTATCCAACAAAGTATTCTTTGTGAACATGGCATAAAACAAGATCTCCTGTGTCTGGCTTTTCAGCTAGTCAATATTGTCTAAACTAACAGGCAGTCACTATAGTTATCAGATCCAAGAAAGTGGAATGGTTTCATCTGTCTGCACTGACATGTCATGCTATAGCTTATTGTAACATGACACGTGGCACCCATGCAGTCACTTATACGGTAAAGGCATGCACTGGGAGGGATGTCATCAAAGACCCTGAGAGATAACCTTTGGCAAGTCTCAAAGAGAGCGAACATATTTTTCCCAGTTGGTGCCATTGACACTTGTCATTTCAGACGATATTTTGTGGGCACCTTGAACCTGAGTGGCACATTTTACGTCATTGAGTGGCCTCTATTTCTTTTTTCGTATCGCCGATGTGCCACCTGAAGCCACCAAGCTACATACTTGCCAATATTCTGTGACCAAAAAGATGTAGGATTTTTCAAGTTTCAATAATAATACTTCTCATAACAATGACATCACAGGAAAATACAAAACATACTAACAGCACAACATGGAAAGATGTTGAAATGTTAAAAATCTATAATTCTAAATGGTAATTTAACACCACATTGTCGGCAGATGCTGCGTGATGGTGTTACACTCTGCCACTTGCTTTCACTGGTGGTTCACTTGAGGGCTGTCCCAGCAAGAGTGCAGGACAGAGTCACATAGCTGGGTGGATTGGTCTGAGCCCAATCAAAGTAATCACCCACCAGTCCACTGTGTAGACAGACTCATCAATGTGTTGCATGCTTTGTCCTGGAGCCTGCCTTAGAGGAACATAAATTACTTAAAAAGCAGTAGGATCTGTCACTGAAATCTGTAGGCGGAAGGACTGCTTCAAAAGCAGGAGCCTACTGCCTGAATCTATAGGGTTGGCAAGTATGAAGCTACCATATGAGGGCTATCATTCAGGGCTAAGGTAGAAACGCGATAGCAGCCAAATTGCAAATCTCGATAAGACCAACTGTGGTTCCTCTTTGGCTCCATATATTTACTTATTTTATTTATTTAAGTTTCACGTCTTCGCGGTATAAGGGGCTGACGTAGGACATGTAACATTCTGCTGCTCTCGTCCCTGTGAAATGGAAATGTTGGCTGCCCATTGTGTTCTTGAGATCCTTTGAAGTGCACTTTTTATATATAGAACTTCACATTTGTGGTGCGCTCCAGGAGAGGTGCGAGCGTGTTTTGGCCAGAACAGGCCTTTGTCGTGTGCAGTACAGAGCTGCCTAGACCAGACACACCTCTAAGTAAACTCCCAGGGTTATTCAGCGAGGTTTGAACAAGTGCACAAAAATCCTTGAGGCTGCTTTGAACTCAGGGAGACAGGACCACCTGTTAATGTGGTGCTTAATAGTGGCAGCGTGCATGCTGGTACATGTTATCACTGCCCGACATGCACACACAATGAGTTTCATACTACTAATGCAGTGCATGCTGGAACATGTAGTTACTGCCAGATATGCGCCTACACTACGTTTTGTGCTATTAAGATAATGCATGTGTAATTGCGTGTATTTGTACTATGTGTTTAGTGCATGCTTGGGTGTGTAGTGCCTGCCAAATATGCATCCACAGTGTGAGTTGTGCTATTAACACAGTGCATGCTGGGACTGTATGCCCACAGCAAGGTTTGTGCTAATAATGCAGTGCCTGGTGGGGAATGTAGTCATTGCAAGATATGCGCTCACAGTGTGTTTCAGAGCATCCTGGGACATGTAGACATTGTCAGGTGTGCAACCACAGTGAGTTTTGTGCTACTAACTCAGTGCATGCTGGGTTATGTAGTCACTGCCAGCTGCGCACTCAATGGGAGTTGTGTGCTCCTAATGCAGCTGCTGATGCCTGACACATGTCAACAGACTACAGACCAGATCAAAAGATCTTCCCGGTCATGCTCGAGTGTAGTGGTGGAGCCACAAGCATGTGCATGGAGTAGAGTTGTTGGTCTATGAACACTGTGGTGCAAATCTAGAGCACTCTACGTGTACCTGTACTGTCGTCTCATGTTGTGTTCTGCTACTGCTGCCTAAGTAAAAAGTGTGTAAGGTAACAAGCAATAGGGACCAGAACGTTACTTTCCAAATTGCATTGCATCAACAAACCTGCAGCACTGAAGACCCTGGAGGCCAGTGATACTTACTATAAGAAGGTATCAGAGATCAAGGAGGGGCCTAGCCTGGCATGAAAGATGATTTATTTTGGAGCGTGCTCTGCTGTAAGGACTGGCAGCATGGCTGTTTACCAGGGGGTTTGGCCATGGCTCACTAGAGGTGCTCCCCATATGGTTAGCGGGTGAGGTGGGACTAGGGGGGGGGGGAAATGCGTGCAGTATGTAGGCAGGGGAGGTGTAAGGCTGATACTGTTGGTGAGAGGGCCAATGATGGAGGGACAGGTGTTGGTGAGGGGCCAAGTATCAAGGCACGGAGGACTGGGATGGTGTTAAATGAAGATGTTAGGGTTAAAGGGTACAAGCCATGGCTACAATGGAGGCGGTGGATCTAGTGGGTGTCAAGGGGGAGAGTGTTGGGTCACAGAGCTTTGGGTGAATGTTGCTATTCCACATGCAAGAATGTACTGATTTGATTATTGCACAGCTGTGAATAATGACGTTCGAATGTATAAAGGCAAAGGGTAGTTATCCTCAAAAAGAGGCAGCCCAGACTTGTTTTCAGTGCCATCGACATTGACCCGTTTCTACCACTGTTGGTACTGCCAAAAGGTCACACATTATTTAACCGTGTCCACCTTCTATTGCCTTTGCAGTGGTTGCACTCATCGCTAATTGCGCGCTCATTCTCAACTGAAATGATTTTCAGTGAGAAGTCTGTCAAATCGGGACCAGCACTCTTCTTCCATTGAGTCATGCATGTGTAAGGTGAGGGCTTGAGGCCTTCAGGAACCGACCTGAATACAAGGGAACCAAAGAACAAGGGGGTGTATCACAGTGGGTTGAGCTGTGGTCAATCGAGAAGGGAGGTAAGGAGGGAGTCTCAGAGATGAATTGAGGGTTACAGTCAACATCACTCCCAAGGCACCCCTCAACTTTATGTAACAGTAGGTTGGTAAAACACCCCCTCCTTCCCCTGCTCTTCATCATCATATCGAGTGCAGCACTTCTTTTTAAGGTCGAGGCAGGCCCACAAAGTCCATTCACATGATAATTGTGAGACACGGGTGGGGATTGAAGTTTTCACAACAGCAACCAAACTGTGCCCATGGTTCATCTGATAAGACATCATTTGGAGCAGAAGTATTAACTAAAGTACCAAATACAGTGTGGCACTTCAGCAAGCTTCATATTGCAGTGCTGCTAATTGAACCAAATGTTCCAGACATGGCACAAGCTTGCCAAACCAATTGTATTAGTCCATATAACAAAGGACCTTATAGTTCAAGAAACTAATGAAACACTGTGTAACTGATTTTTCTTAAATGACCAGTATGAAGAGGTAGGCATAAATTGTCCACCTGATATCGGACAGCCAATAACAAACCTAGCTCTTATATGATTGTATGTCTAGATGTGTCTCTTAACCAATACCAACCCTTGATAGGTTTTTCACTATTCCCACATAGTATGACATCACTCTGACGCATAAAAAAGTATATAATTGTATTTTTGGTGGAAATCACGGAGAGACTAAAGATAGGTCCGTTGATGTTCATTGTAACCTCCCTGTTTTTGATAATTGTTAATAAAACAGCAACTTGCCATCTTATTGAGTTTGTCCGGTTATTTGGAGTCAGAATTATTCTGGTGTAATCCCATCCAGCCATAAATGTACTTTCCAAGGGCCATAAACTCAATGCCAATCTATTCATACAGTAGGTGTAGGAAAGTAGTTGCATTATTAAAGGAATAGTTCACTCTAAAATTTTATAGGTTCAAAAGATGGGCCATGATCAAAAATAAATATAAAAAATATTTTGTTTTAAAAGTTCCTATGTAAACCTTTGAGCAAATGAGACTCAAAGTCACACATTTCAAGCACTAGGAGGCATCCATTTTGTGAAATGGATGAGCCTCCTGTGCTTGTGTTAATCTCTGCCCATGCGGCACTAAAGAAGCAAAAGTCAGCCAGCTGTAATAAACAAAAGCTACCAGCAGGTGGCTTTTTCTTCATTATTGCCGGAGAGCAGAGATTGACACAAACTGCTGCTGGTAAGTGCTTTTAATTACATAATTTTTCAAAGCAGTGCAAAATAAATGCTGTGGTTTTCTTTCTAACTTAGAAAGAAAACTGCAGCATTTATAACATTGTATTTATGTTTGCGGTGGCTTCAGCTTTAAGTCTCCTGGGCTCCCCCAAACCGATGGGAGCCCAGGAGACTCAAAGCTGAAGCCACCACAATCATAAATACAACGTTGTTGTAGTTATGATTTCCGTGGTTTTCTAACCACGGCAATCACAAATACAACAACGTTGTATTTATAATTGCAGCGCCTTTGCTTTTTGCATTTCATTCAACGTTTTCTGTGCTCCCCTGGGCTTGGGGAGCACCGAAAACGTAAAATGAAAGTGAAGGCAGCCTCCTCCATGTTCAGCTCTGCTCTGACTGCAGTAAGCAAAAGCTCCCAGTAGGGGGCTTTTGCTGCTTGTTTAGTGCCGCCGGGGCAGAGCTTAGCATGAACAGAGGAGGCTGCCTGAAATGACAAAATGGATGCTCCCATGTAAACGCTTTGAGACTCGTTTTCTCAAAAGTTTACATAGGAACTTTCTTTAAAAGTATGTTTAATGTATGTTTTTGATTATTGCCCATCTTTTGGGACTATCACATTTTAGAGTGAATTATTCCTTTAATCAGTGGGTGCAGCATAAACATTTGATCTTGGGTAAACTGTATTAGTTCTGAGCTCTTGTGTTCTGTATGGATGCATTACTTACTATATTCAAGATATCATTAATTAGTGTCTAGTATATAGAGTTGTAAACTGTATTGTCTTTTCTTAAGATTGATAACATTGCAATCAATTACCTACCATCTCCAATTAGGCACCTGTTTTAGCGTTATTTATAAAAGTAACCTATTTGATTTGGGCCCCACTACTAACGACACGTGCCTGAATGTATTTCACTTATGTCAGGGGGGGGGTACCTTCTCAATGATGATATGATATGATATGGCATTTGTAACGGTACATGATACATTGGAAAACAAACAGCTTCAGTGTCGCAAACCAATATTTACAGTAATGTAATCAGTGACAGAAGTTGTGCCTCACCTTGTACCGCCAAGCAATGCAGTGCTGCCTCAATTCTGTGTATTGTACATGGCTCACACAAGGGCTATTCCATTCTGTGACGTTCTCAAGTCCAAAGCAATTTCAATGTTCTCCAACCTCTTGTTCCACAGAGGTTGGAGATGTGTGAGCTGCGCAGTATGCTACTCTTTACCCTATCAGACTGCACCGCAAGATGTGCCTCTGTACTTTGCAGTACTACAAGCCATGGCTACTAAAATGGATAACCCATGTTCAACACAACATTTGGAGGGAGATGTCTACATCATGTTGGTGCACAGTACACTGTGATGGGACTTGGAAGAGAGTTGGATGTGATTTTTGCTGACAGGCTATTGTAATGCCCAGAGTTGGCGTAGTTATCTCCGTTACTACAGCCAAGTGGGGTAATGGGCTCCATGAGTACTGATTGACGCATCACAAGCTATTGTGGTGCCCGGGCTGGGTGCGATGGCTCCGTTATTATGGCTGGCTGGGTAAATGCATCACTAGATTACTGATTAAGGCATCAGAGGTTGTTGTGATGCACAGAACTAACACCTAGGTGGGTAAATGGTATGCTAGAATACTAATAATACATCACCTTCCATTCTATGAGCCGACAGGACTGTACTGTAGCAGGATGACTGTGGCTGTTAGGAATTCTTTTGTGTGGTGATGCTGGGAGGCCCCTGTGCTAATCTGGGTTGGAGAAGAGTCAGTCAGGGGTGGTGTGGCTTGCTGTAAGGATGTTGAAACCATGGAAACACCCATTGAGTAGGCATAGAAGGCTAGAACTGCTGCATGATTAAATCACCACCATACTTGAGACATGTGGTGCCCTTGTATGGATGCTGCAGGATACTATTTCTGACAGGGGGTACCGGCATGTTATGATGCTTCAGCTACCAATAGAAGCCACCACAATAATTATTTCAGCTGATGGCAGAAACCTTTACTGTCCACAATATGTTCTAGCTGTAATAACTCATATTGCTTTCAGATCACTTGGAGCATCATCCCCTGCTCTAGCGCAGCTAATGCAGCAGAGAACGTAGTGTCATTAAATGGCATTAGCTACTGTAGTCCTACCTTACATTCTCTAGCCTGCCTATAATAAAAAGCATTGTGAAAGGTCCAAACAATCAAACCAGCAAGTTCTAGCTTGGACACCATAGCTAGAGTGAAATACTTTGTTAAGACCAGGTCTGAACCCCGAAAGATGGGTGGTGGGTGTGGGAGGCTGGTGGCATTGTTGAGCAGGTCAAAATGAATGTACATGGGGGCGGGTGTGCTGGCTCAGTCGCTTTATCAATACTGTGGGAAAATGTCTGCAAACATCCTATTGCTCTCTGCTGCATATGCAGTATAGTAGTAATCCTTTTAGAATGGGTACAGAGGTGCAGGGATGTATGCATTACAGTATGTATCAAAATGTCAGTAGGAAGTAGGCATCTGGTCCCCCCGTGATGTTCCCTTGTGCCCCCCCATTGTCGCACACAGGTGTTGCCTGTTTTGCTCGATTCTTCTACCCTGCTCCCCCTCACCCCACTCAAGCCTACTTCTGCAGGAGTCTGTCCTGATACATTCTGGTTTCACCATCACCGTCTTGTGGACAATGCTGGATTTGACTTTTATGGACTTCATTCATTCATGGTGCGTCACCCTTTCTCAACTCTCATGCTGAACTTCTTTTGCATCTTGTACTCATTGTGGCCCTGAATCATGCTGTTCCCATCTTCATCTTGTATCCTGGCTTGCAACATTTTGTGTTACTACTGACTTCTGCAATTGTATTCACTCTCCCCTCTTGCTTCTTTGCTTCTCCACTCTTTTGACTGCTAACTCTCTGTTCTCTCCTCCGTTCCCTTCTCCCTTTTCCTATCTCCTCCCCTTACTTTCTTCTATGCACTTACTCTATCAGAATTGTCCTTGGACCTAGTATGATAGCAACCTCGCCTGTCTCCTCTTCTCTCCCCTTACTGGTTTTTTCCTCCCCAACCCCCTCCAGCACTATCTGAAATGTCGTCAGGCCTAATATGATGGTCGCTTGTTTTGTTCCTCCCCTACCTTTCTGCACCCCTCTCCCTCACCTCTTGTTTTTTTTTCCAGCTCTACCAGAAATGTTGTCAGGCCTAGTACAGTAGTCGCCTGTCTGTTTCCATTTCCTTCCCACTCTCCCCCTCCCTTCCTTATTTCTGTTTTAGCTCTTGCACTATCTGAAATGTCGTCAGGCCGAGTACGATAGTTAATTTCACATCCTTACTGTTCATGGCCTGTAAGAATGTCATTGTTTTTTCCCTTGTTCCATCCCTTGCCTTGAAGCGCTTTGAAACACATTGGGCATAGGCGCTATATAAATAAACTATCATATCATATCATATCATTGTCACAAAAAAGCACACTTTTTTTAAAGTAAGCTGCCTATAAAAAACAAGACACGCACCAACAAGTCCTGGCCCGAACGCAGAAGTAAGCAAGCTGACTACGTTTACATAGTGTACCAAATGTATAGTAACAGAAACCAATGATGGTATGGCCTGCTGTGTGAATTATCCATAAAATACATAAATATAAAATGCATTAAAAAAAAGTAAAAGTGTGGAGGCATCGGGTACTGTGACCAGTTGATCTGGGTCATCCATCATGAGGCACCCGCCAAATTAACTGGAGAATAGCAGCCTTGAACCCTTGCTCCAAAATCTATTGCAAGGAGCAAAGACAGCCATAACAGAGAGCAGACGTCATCAACATCATGGGAATCTGAATGCCTATGTGCTGGGATGGACAGCTAAGTTGACCTCTCCTCTTACTCGCACCGCTCCTGTGTCAAGCACCATGAAAGCACATGCTCTCGTGCACCATGGAATGGCAAGACGCAACCCAGTGGTTCAATGAGAAACAGCATCAGGAATGATTGCATACGGCTAAAGTCGCCAAAAGATTGGGGCCAAATTATTACCAGAAGAGGTGCGCACTGCTGCTTTAGCAGCCCCTAAAACAACAAGAGAGAAACCAGAGAAGAGAAGCAGGTAAATTGGTTGAATGGGGAGGGTGGGTGAGTGTGATAGGGCACGAGGGGAGGACAGAGGGAAAGGATGGTTAAGGCCAGCATGAAACCAACATAAAATGGCAGACACCAGGGGAGAGGTGTACAGGTGGCTGAGAGAATGCAGGTGGTTACTGAGGGATTCTAGCTCCCTGATTCGCCGCCATGCACTAATATATATTATAAATCACAGCATAGCCATAGTATACAATGACAGAGCTACATATGATCAGGTTGCAACATTGAAATTGTCAACTTGGTTTCAATTGAAAAGGTCTGTTTGTGCAGAATTCAGCTCTTTTATAAGGTACATATTTCTAAATCCAACTATTCATATAATAGATGATTTAATGGGCCTATCTTTGTGTACGTGAAACAAAGGCCCTTTTTCCACGTGACCAAAAATACCTTGAAATGCCAATATTCTGCCTCCAAAACCACATATCCATAGGCTTGTATTTTTAAGTGAATCTGAAAGTAAACAATACCTGTGTCTGGTCAATCAGTAAGTGCATTCTTTGACGCAGTAGCCGAATGGCAGGTCATCGACCCCCAACCTTGCAAAGCATTAGATCTCATGAAAGATGTGTCTGGTTCATTAGGCCTGGGCCACAAATATTAGATTATCACTTTGTGCTTTTGTTAAGCTAAATGACAAAAGTTCAAGACAGCAAATGGTTTATTTGTATTAATTTATATTGTGAACATGTTTGATTCATTTTATTTCACATACTTTAATAACTATTTTGTTAACAATGATTTTTTGAAAAATGAATATTGCAGCTCCATCTTGATTTCTCTTTCCAGAGTAGGGGGTTAGTTTGCAACAGATTCAACCCTTCATGAGACTTCAAGAGTCACTGGGTAAATAGAAGCAAGGGGGAGGCCCTTGGTTGGTGTGAGAAAGTAAATGAACCTATCAGAGGATCTCTCCAAACCAAAAAGCTGTATCAAATGATGCTGCATGTGTGGAGTTTCCTGGGTAGTTCAGCTCAACCATATCAGAAGAATAGGGGATTCTGGGAAGGCAGAAAAGCAAGGAAGCTTGTCTGACAGGCAAGGAGCAGATTTGGATCCAGCTGGATGGACTGATGGGTATATCATCTTAAAAAGGGTATTTGACCATATTGGACTCAAAGCAAAGGACTTTCCCAAGGGAGAAGCAGATTACCTGAGAGGAAATTTAGGAGCATATTGACATACTGAAAGGAAGAGCTTACCTCACTGAGCTACCTGATGCTGGTTGGTGTCCATTCCTGCCCTGGGACTTTGAAAAAGTGAGCACTATGGCCCATGAGTTAGACAAAGTTTCCAAGAATTATTAAATCCCAAATAGCAGTTAAAAGTATTTTGACAAGCCATGCTTAAAAGCTACATCACTGTAAGGGGACATATATAGTAAGGTGTACATGCTTTGTGATTTATGATTAACACTGAAACTCTTGGTACTGTCATCATTGTAATAAGGCATTTCCTTAGGCACCTCAAATTGAAATGTGGAATGGCAATCCTTTCATTGGTGGCTCTCACAGTCAATAAAGTAATTCATATCTATTCCTTAATGATCATACGGAACTGGGGTGACCGAAGGGTGAATTTGATTCCTTGTGAACACTGAGAGTTAGGTGCTGCTGTCCCAGCATTCCAAAAGAAACTGAAACCCTGAGAAACCCAAGCATTTACAACGATTTGCAACCAATCCAACATTACAAAAGATATGAAATGATATCTATGTCCAAGCTGGGAACCAATAGTGTGTTAACAATAGCATACATCATCATCAATTTAAATCAGTCCAAAAATAGAGAAACATATTTTTCTGATACCAATACTTGTTAATGGTTTTAGAGAAAACTAAGTAAAGTGTCTGCTTCCAACTTCATTCTGAGAACATCTTCACTTTTTGATATAAGGGGAGGTGGGTTTAAGGTAGACATAATTATATACTGTAGACTGTTTTAATAAATGCTTATTAAAATAATTGTCCATTATTAGCTAAAAAGCTAAGTATAAGTATGAGAGCCCATTGTCTAGCATAGTCCTTCATATTTTTGTTTTGCTCTGCATGGATGTTTGTGCGAATGGGAATGAAAACATTCATGAAATACCAGCAAGCATGTCGTGTTTTACTTTCAGTAAATTAGGTGTTTGATGTATTATGGTTGACCTCCTCAGCATTGTAGTTAGGGGACCACCTTCAATTCCTTGATTTAACATTTTAAGTAAAACAAACTATTACGTTCAAAACAGCATATATCTCGTACCACATTCCGGGATTGTTGCACTGGGGGGTGTATTAAACTCATGCAATTTTTCCACAAATAAATCTCTAGAAAAGTACATATATATCTCATTACAACTGTAGAATCAGATTCTCAAGTCATGTCAGAAGGCAAAGCAAACATGCTGGCAACATAAATATGGATACAAGAAGGGCGATCGGGCGGATCCCATCAACTACCGACCAATCTCCCTTCTCGATGCGGACAACAAACTTTTTGCAAGTCTTGTATTGAATGACCTAGAGGCATGGATAAAAACACATGATATATTGGCTAAGAATCAAATTGGTTTCTGAAGGGGCATATCGACAACCTTGAATGGCCTCATCCTTAGTACAACATTGAGTAAGAGCCTTGTAAAGAAAGATCCCCCGTTGTTTGGAGCCTGGTTCGATTTATTTCAGGCTTTTGATACTGTCGATAGAGAATGACTGGAGGGAATTGAGGCTCTGGTGTATCCCGGAGTCTCTCCTATCTATCATAATAGAGCTACATAATAAGTCGGCTCTGAGGATTAGGTTTGTGCCAGAGGAAATCTATCCATTCAGATCCAGACCTATAAGGGAGTGAGACAGGGGTGTATGGTGGCTCTAAGCCTATTTAATTTGTGTCTAGCTGATTTGGCCACTGAATTGCAAGGGAAGGGACTGTGTAGTCCTATGGTTGGAATGGAGAGGTTAAATTGGGTTGCGTACGCAGACGACATCGTGCTACTAGATTACACCCCCATAGGACTTCAGAGATTACTGGATGCATTGGATGACTACGCATGGGTGAACAATTTAAAGATCAACCCGGCCAAATCTAAAATAGTTACTTTCAAACACCCTCTCACTAGGGAATCCCGTTTCATATGGAAGCTGTCCGGACAAGTTATTGCCAAAGGCAAGGACGTCCAATATCTGGGGTTCAATATTCGATCTTTCCCATCAAGAGTGTATAGAGAGGGCATCATTTAGGATAAGCTCACTAACATTGGCTGTCAGATGAAGAAACTGAGTGCTTCATTCTGTAAGTTCTCGATAAAACCCCTCTTGAAATTTTATGTGAGCACAATTATTCAAATTTTGATTTATGGCATAGATATATTGCCAGCGATCTTCACAATAAATTGGGAAAGACTGGAAGGCCTACTATGGAGAAGTGTTCCTTTTCTCCCACAATCGCTTCCTGTGGCCTCTCTGAGATACGAATTAGGTCTTCTCTCCCTCAACTATCATGTAGAGTGGAGAATAGTGTCCACTTTAAGACTCATTGGCTGCCCACAAGTCAATGCTCTGTATGAAGACCTCAATGTAGAGCTTTTGAAAGCAGGGAATCGGTTTCTGGCAGGTTTTGCAGCTTAGGCACAGGGTATTTTGCTCTCCTGTGATTGTGAGTCTAGTGATCTGCATGACAATCCATTGTACGTTAAAAAAAAAGATTAAGAAGAAAGGATTTGATAGAGACAATCACAGTTATGAGATGTGAGAAATTATCGCCCTCCTGTTCACTCAATGATAAACCATTGGGTTTTCTACCAGGCTACTTGGGGCGATTCCCCAACGTTAAAGGTCAGTCTGATTTTCTCAGATTTCGTTTGAATATTTTACCCACACGGGAAATTCTTCACTCAAGGCACAAGGAAATCCATAGTGATAATATCTGCCAATGTTGCCAACGTTGCAAAGGTACAGTGAGCTAAAGTGTGGCAGCGGACTTTAGAGTGGGTACCATCCCAAAGAACCAGCCATTTATATCTTGTTGATTCTGATAGAGGGGCGCCCATGACTAAGTTTTGTGTTTTAACTTGGGCGGTGATAATATTTTTACGTGAACCCAGTTTTTTAAAATAACTTTATGAATTCGGGGGGCCAATTATGTGATTTGGATTGTTTTTGTTTGTTCTATTTTTAACTCTTATTTTAATTTTCAGTTTCTTTTTTCTTTACCTTAGAGTTGAAATTAATAAGAAATTGGCTTCCTTTCTTTTGTACAATGCAATGATTTAGATTTTAGGTAGACATTTTCTATTCTGTACAGTTGTTATAAAAATGTTTTGTGAAAAGTCATAATTGTAATACTTTGCAACACAAAAAAAACAAATATGGAGAGGCCTGTATTTTCTTGGATCACCTGGAGTTCAGGATGTGCAGAATGAATTGCTCTAAAGATTGTACTGAAATCTGCTCTGAAGAAATTGGTGTGGCACAGAGATTAGGTGTCTGTCTGTGAAGAGCATCTTCCAAACTACTGAACAGCTAGCCTACCATATAATGCAGTTCACCAACATTGCAACTGAAGCATTATGGGAACTCAAATATAGAGTAATTGTCCTTCAGCGGACCATATGAGAATTTCTGCTCTTCAGTAAGTGCATAGGTCTCAACACTGGCAAAGGAGATGTAACGGAGTCCAAGGTAAATAACTGTACAAGCACAGGGAGAGGTCACCTGAACAGTCTCACTTGCATATTTATAACCCCTGCCATCATGTTTTCTTCTAGGCAATATTTCATGAGATGGGCCTCATTGTGAGCAGTAGTAACAGTAATCAGCAGTAAATCTGTAGAATTACTGTCAAACTCGTGTTCTGTTACCACCAATCAGACCTTTGGTATTACTACAGGATTAGGAGGGCATAGGGGTTTCTGGAGTCCATAGGAATGCATGGGGTATTTGTTGTCTTACGGTGAGTGGAAATTCCACTGCAATACTTCTGACAATTTTCAGCCCTAAGGTAAATTATTTACCTTCATTGTTTTTCTGTTGGTACATCCTCCACCTTACCGCCAAAACTTGTAGTACGGTGTGGCTTACTGCAAGGGTCAAGTGGTGGTAAACGAGGTACCTCAACTTTACTGCCTTTTTTACCTCACTGCTGTACTCATAATGAGACCTACTTCTAGCTAATTATTTAACCTCTTAAGTGCCAAGGATGAGCATAGACTTGCATAATATCCTGCCACTTGTGGTATCAAGGTGATATTCACTTGATATGTTGATATTTAACGTAGGAAAGATATAAATAAAGAATTAAGATAAGTTATGAACATTGTTGAGGCTAAGGAAAAATCTGTAACATTGAGCAAATAGTTACATCCATGAAAACTGCAATAGCATGACTGGAGACACTAGTTATGGATGTACAGATGGAAACTGTGAAGCCTACTCGAGGACTTGTAGCATCAGGATAAATAGTTCAGCGGACACTGGGAAGACGGACAAAATGGTGTCAAACAGAGAGGCTTCTCATAGACAATATGTTTCTAAATTCCAAGAAGAGATGGCTCATCGCTCCATAGCCCATACGTTGGTGCCAATCCAACCGACGAGAGCAATAATCATCAGTTTTCTCATATACAGACTTTGATACGTGTGTTACATTGAGGGTATCACACAATTGAATGTGGGGTCCATGCAATCTGTAAAGGATCACTTCTAGTGATGTGCCTCTTGATAGTCTATTGTTGGAGAGAGTCAGTTCTAACTACAGATGCATCAACCTAATTTCTTAACACAAGAATTCCAATGATTTCACTGCTTCGGTGAAACATATGATGCCATCATACAGTGCAGGTTTTCTGGTGCTGTTCTCTACGATGTGAAGCATGTCTTACGGCTTAATTTTCTTTATTGTAGTGGAAATGGGCAATCATAGAAATGTTGGCTCTAGCGCTGGCAGGGAAGAGGGGCAGTGACAGAGCTCGGGGGCGCAGAGGGTAGCTACCCCCTTTTGACTCTTTCTCCACTTGCCCGTGGACCTTGCTGCTACCCGCTAGGCAGCAACCAACTTTCCATGCCCACCTATGAAATCACAGTGTTGACGGAGGGAGCTGAGTGGCACTATGCTTCAGCTAAAAGGTTGCCTTGTGACCGATTTGTGAGCCCCAAATGTGCTCCTGGATGTTGCAGCATGGCGTAGACTTTCTTGCACCCTGAACTGAGAGGAGAGGGTTAACACAGTGGCGTGGAATAAAGGTGAGTATAATATATTAAGCGTTTTTAAGCATGTGTGTGTCTCAGAGCGTTTGAATGGGTCTACATGCAAGTGACTGTGTGTATGTGTCCATTTGGATGGGGAGTGCAGAAGGAAGCACATTGGCAGCATGAATGTAATTTTTGTGTGAGGTATGCTGGCAAATGTTGGCACCATGGTGAAAGTGGCATTAATGGCATATATTTGGGTACATCCAGCACGAATGAGTGTTTAACAGTACCATGCCGACATATATTGTGGATAGAGGCATAAGGAGCACATACTTCCAAGTAGCAATGCTGGCCTAGTGTCTGGCCATTATCATGAACGTGTTTTACAGTGGCAACAATGGCATATATTATGGGTGCAGGCAGCATGAACATGTTGTACAATGGTCCTGTTTATTATACTGTTTGTGACATGGCATCAATGTATCAGATCTTTTTCATGTGTTATCCTACAGATACAATTGGAAACTTTATGGATGATTTTTTTCCTAGTTGTTTACACAAATGTGCTGTAAAATTCATAATTTACACAGATTCATTTTAAACAAATTCTAAGAAACCCCACCCCAGCCACACAGAATCTGCTTCATTGCTTCAGGCTTCATGAAACAATTTAGGAACAATGCACTAGTTTAAGGAACGTATGAACACAACCATAGTGGATAAAACGCCAACCATCACTAACCTTGGATTATTCGTAATGGGGCTGTTTCTTCAGGTCGCCCCACCAGTTGGTACAGATGTGTGTTAATGTTGTCCTTCGCAAGGCTAAAATAGTGTTCTAATTTATAGTGATGACTTGTAAAGAACTTAAATAACATAATAAGCCAACCGGTCTAATCCCACCTTGTTATAGATACATGTTGGGCAAAAGGAGTCTGACTACAGATGTATTTTTCCCATTCTGCAGCATGCAAGACTACAATGATCAGCATGTGAAGCAATACAATCCAAAACAAATATCCTTTGGGTTTTGCATGTGAATTAGGAAGACTAAGCCAGGCAGTAGGGAAAATGCATGATAAGGTCATTGGCTTGTCTTATTTGTTTCACCCAGCATGGAGCTTGTGAGACATTTCCCCCGGATCTATACCAAACATCTTTACTTCTTAAGCGACATCCCATTAAAATGGTCACTCCTACTTGCCACTTCCCTTCCGGCTGTGTCTGTTGTTATCTACACCTATTTAAAAAACAATTCTGGAAACAATGGCATGTTAAAAACAGTGCACTTTCTTTGTACTTGAAAAGTAGAGCATAAAATCAGACAAACAGGAACAATTCTCTATAAACTCATCCTGCACCCTCAAAGTACCTGTACCCTGGGCCTCTACCCAGGTCGCCCACCCTAGAAAGGGCCCAGAATTCAGTCAATCTGCCTATGTCGAGCCGAAGTTGCTCAATAGGAGGTCCTCAACTGTAATGTTTGTCTGACAGTGCAGATCAAAGGTTGCTACCAAGGGGGTCACTCATATCCAGGATAAAAAGAAGTGTAAGGCAGACTGTGCTGATGAGACTCTGCTTCCAAATGATGCACTTAGGTAGAGTGTATGCTGCAATGTGCTGATAAGTCGCTCTCTATTGAGGCACTCAGCTCCAGTGTGTGCAATGTAAAGTCGTCTGATAGTGCACATTTGAGATGTTGCCTGCGTCTTGGTGCTAAATTCATTAAGAGAAGGGAAGGGGGGGGGGTTATTGGGATGAAAGGGAAAGCCAAGATGCGAAACCTGAGGTGTTGATGAATGTAGACTGGAAATAAGCAGTCTTCTGGCATGCTTATAGGTGGTGGTGTTGAGGGCACTCAGGGTATGTGTATTTAGAACAGGGCCCCATGTGCAGGTATTCTGCTCAGGTTTGCCCTGAGAGCATTGCAGGGTCAGGGATTACTGGAGGGATGTGTGTGGCAAGCTGGTGAGAGAGGAGTCGAGTTCAGATGTTGATAGTGTGTGCATGGCAGGAGCGTACGAGCTGGTGTTCAACTGCAGCGTGAAGGACTAGTCAACGTGTTTGGTTTAAGATGGAAATTCAAATTGTGAGCAGGTTGTTGATGGTCGAAAACGATGAAATAGCTCCACGCTGTACTTGAGAGCAACATTTGGACATGCTCTTCCTTTTTCGAGGTGAAAATGCGCCCTTCAGCAAACAGATTCAATAGGACAGAGCCCTTTGAAAAATGGCGGTTTAGAACTGCAGGGATAGACTGAAGCTCTTCAAGACGGGAACCTGTTAAGAAAAGAAGAAGGCAATGAATATGGCAAGGGAAATGTGCACGGAATCACACAGTGAACAACTTTGAATCTAACAACGTGCATACAATACCCAAGACTCGTGTATACTAAAACCCAGGAGTGCAAATAGAGTGAAACAATAATTCCAATATATGAAAAGGGATGTGGGGTAAGCACTTAGTACCTCCTTATGACTGAAAGGAAAGTCGGCAAACTCCTTACCCACTATGCTATTACAGATACTGACAGCGCTAAGCCCACGTAGAGGGCAAGCAAGGACAGGATCTGTGAGCTGACACTCTGGATGATACTGAATAAGGAACTTAGAAACAGTACTCACGAGGACCGGAAAGACCACTTGAATGTCAGTAAACCCACGAACCCAGTTGATCAAACAGGGACCCTGAAGGCTATAACAGCAATGGGTGGAGGAAACTAAATACATAAGACCCTAGTCAAGGGGCAAGTAGGAATAGTGATTATAGAATAGTGAGGAAAACAAAGGGCATTCACACTGGGACTAGTTACAACAGCACCCCACACCTAATAATCAATGGGAAATAAATGCAGAAGTGCAATGGAAAACATGGAATGGATCCCAATAGAAAGTAAGGATCAGGAGCAGGGAAAATGATATCACAAAAGGAAACCTTTCCCACCCATCCAAGGAGAAAAGGCAGGAAGCTAAATCTATAAAGGGAAAGACTAATGCATCAAGTTTTTCAGTAGCAAAGGACAGCTTCAAAGAAACAGAGAACACAGGCAAATTGGGCAGCATCAAAGGGTAAAGCACAGAGAAAGGCTGCTGGCAGACAGAGGAAGACAGAAAGGGAAATCCAGAAAGCAGAAATCAATTAAGCACATAAATTCGAAATCCAGGGCAGAGGAACAAGAAACAGGAACTAGGAACCAGGCACAAAAACTAGGAACCAAGAACAAGGGACCAGTCACAACAGGAACACTGCAACAATGACCAGCGCTGGACTGAAGTAAACTGAGGCTTTTAAAGCTCCTTAACGAGCACACCCCTCAGGTGTGCCGCCTGCTGCATCTGCAGCCACAGGTGTTGCCTATTCTCCACCCAAACTTGTCCTGCAAGGGAGGAGGTGAGGCAGTGAGCCAGGCATTCTGGGAAGCATAGTCATTAGATTAACGTAGCATGCTGGCTGCCAAAAACCTGGAATGGATCCGGAAGGGAAGTAACTTGGAAAATAAGGTTTTAGCGCTCCCAATTCATCACAGCACTGTAGCATAAGGTTCGGAGGAAATGTCCAGTAGGGAAAAAAACCCAAAACATGCCCCCAAGTGACGGGAGCGAAGGGAGCGAGCTGTGACACTATACCCCCTCCCACGGCCGACTCCAGGCGGCCGTCACCCGCACAAAACATCTTCCTTCTATGACAGGAGCGCTTTGTCTTCGGAGGTGGCACTGACGGAAACGATGACCCGCGGGCAAAAGCAGAGGGACTGGAATGAATAGAATCAGGCCGCAGTCTAGAACAGCCATAGGCAGGTTTTCGGTGAGGAAGAGACTCATGGGTCGAAGAAAGGCATGAAGGACTTGCAGAACCTGAAGCAGAGTTGGAAGGTCCAGGAAGCTCAGTCTCTGGGAGCGAACACTCATACATCATTGAGGAGGGAGGCAGGCTGGTGCAACATGCTTTAGACAATGGTAGATGCTCTGGTAGCCTCCCTGCTGAGAGCGGACACACAGGAGGTGAGAAAATAGCAGGTTTCAGGAAATGTTCATGTTCAGAAAAAGAAGGTGGCGGCCGAGGTAGAGGTTCGGATCTTCTCCCATCATCCATCTGGTTAAAGGCCTGTGGTTGAGGGTGACCAAGGTTCGACTGCATCTGTTCCACGCCTTGGGGGCCTGGAAGTCCAATGGGTTGTACGAGGCTGGCACTCCTGGTGTCAGTCATGTAGCCACCTTGTTGCACGTGGGATACAACCGCAGGGACGTTTGGCATACCGATAGGAGTGATAGACGCAGTACTTGGTACATCAGGCACACTCGCAGCAGGAGCAATAACAGGCACATCTTGAACTGCAGCAGTCATACCCTTCCTTCGGGTACTAGCACCCAGATGGTGCAGCAGCTGGGGGGCCGTGCCCGTCCCCTCCCTCAGGCTCATGTGGGATCCGGCAACAAAAAGGCTGTCAAGCGGCTGATCCAAACCGGCCCCCAAATGCGAACCGTCCAGCCCGTTATCCTGGTCGGCTACTTGTTCGGTGTCTGGGCCCTGGCGGATGGTATCCGTCTCCCTCTCGTAACACTCCAGGCAAGTCCAACGGCCTTGCATGTAAGGCCCTCCCGAGTCGTGATCCAGCTTGATGTTTCTGAAGAGAGAGCTGGCAGAAGTCTCAGACTCAGATGTTGCATATTCGGGAGGCACTGATTCTACAGTCAAGCAGTTGGGAGAATCAACTTGTGTAAAAGGCAGGCCTTCTGGTGATCCTCCTGAAGCATAAGAAGGGCAGGCTGGACGTTCATCCGTAATAAATGGTTGGGGATTCAGGAGGTAACTCTGAAGTAGAAGAATATGCAACATGATCAGACAGAGTAGACAGGTGCACCTCCGATATTGGCAGCGAGGCTGAGCAGGATACAGGTCTCTCATGAATGGAAGCCAAACTAGCAGTAGGCTCTGGGACCGAAGACAGGCACTCAGGATGTGCTACCGGAGGCTCCATGGCTGAAGGATAATCCGCTGGATGAGTCACTGTAGCCAAAAACAGGCATGCCAGAGGAAATTCTGAGGCTGAAGGCATGCAAGCTGGAGCCATCTCGTTAGCTGAAGACAAACTTGTCAAGGTCTTTGGCTCTGACCACGTACATGGTGAAGGCTCTTGAGTGACTGGCAGACATAGCAATTGTTCATTGATTGAAGACACGTTTGACAACGATGACTGCAGAGCCGTGGACTGGATAATCGAAGAGTCAATAGTTGTAGGAGGACAGACTGAAGTCCCAGAAATCGGCAGACACATTTGTGGCTCAGGAATGGAAAGCACCTTTAGGGCGGCTGACTCCTTGGCACCAGTAACTAAAGACTGAGCTGTACCCCTGCCGTCCCTCTCCTTAGTGGATGACACAGAGTCTCTTCCTTTGTAGAAGTCAAAATCAACCAGAGGAATCACCATAGTCTCTGTTAATCAGGATTTCGTCAAATGTCCATTCCTCTGTCTTAGCTTCTGAAAGTGGCATATTAACAATCAACAGTTCAGGAATTGCCTGCCGGGTCTTTGGTTCAGTATACTGTGGAATGAGTCCATCAAAACATGAATTCTGTACTGTCTTTGACTGTTCGTTGTGACAAAAATTGGCAGAAGGAGGAGCGAACACAGAGGTAGCATCGTTTTCCACATCAGCTTGAATGTCTACTTCAGTCTCAGCAGCTAGACCAAGGGCAGAACCTAAGCCTACAGTAGTGACTGATTCTGTGTATGCCACCATTATGGATTGTGTTTGGAAATCAGAAGCATGTATGTGTTCAAGCTCAGAATTATGGCAAACTGCTACACAGGAAATCTTAGGTAAAGGAGTGGCTTGTAAATCTTCAGCTAACAGCAATTCCTGACAAACGGTAGAACAATTGTCAGAACCTGTGCCCTGAATAAGTGCTGTGCTAGAAAAAGGACTTTCACTCCCAATAGATTTTACATATTGACAAGTATCATGACCTACTAAAACCTCCTCACTCAGGGACTGAACAGTATTCACTTCATCAACGGATAAAATTTGAGGTGTATTCAGAAAAGACTGTAAGGTTTTATTCTCCTCTTGTAAAGTAATGTATTCTTGTTTTAACTCCTCAAGTTCAGCTTTTAGCATGCCCCGCCTTAACTGTACATCCCTATCAGTAGGCACAAGGGAAGGCATGGTGACATCAGGGCTGGATGCTGCCCTAGCCATCCGGATGTGCACTGATTGTACATTGTCATTTACTGCTTGCAGGTTTTGTGATCTATACTCTCTCTTACCGACTTGGTCTGTGTTTCCCTTAAGCTGACTACTGACATCAGACCTCTTGGCATTACGGACTACAGTAAGTACTTGTGCAGAGGAGTAAGCAGTAGACTGAGGGCTGAAAACAGAAGATATGCAATGAACCCCTCCATTCTTTATGTTTGAATCATGAAACTGTTCAATCTGAGGTAAAGCACAACCGGAATCATGGGGTTCAACAACAGACGTACTCGTGTGTAGTAAATCTTGCAGTGTGTTGTTTTCCGCTGCTAAGGCTTGTGCGGACATAGAATCTGGATCAAAATTAAAGACAGAACTAGGATCAGGCAATGTACGATGGGCCATCCTGTGGGAAAAATACTTTGCACGTAAATACCCATTTGTAACAAGGAGTTAATTTAAGTCAGGATCAGTGATTTGATTGTCACAGGTAAACTTAAGGGAAGCTTTCTGTACAAACTTGTTAGTGGCCTTGCTGCCTTTCTTTCTTAAACTGGCCATATTCAAACGGGAATAACGGCTGGTCATTCTGTTAAGAAAGGAAGAAGGCAATGAATATGGCAAGGGAAATGTGCACGGAATCACACAGTGAACAACTTTGAATCTAACAACGTGCATACAATACCCAAGACTCGTGTATACTAAAACCCAGGAGTGCAAATAGAGTGAAACAATAATACCAATATATGAAAAGGGATGTGGGGTAAGCACTTAGAACCTCCTTATGACTGAAAGGAAAGTCGGCAAACTCCTTACCCACTATGCTATTACAGATACTGACAGCGCTAAACCCACGTAGAGGGCAAGCAAGGACATGATCTGTGAGCTGACACTCTGGATGATACTGAATAAGGAACTTAGAAACAGTATTCACGAGGACCGGAAAGACCACTTGAATGTCAGTAAACCCACGAACCCAGTTGATCAAACTGGGACCCTGAAGGCTATAACAGCAATGGGTGGAGGAAACTAAATACCTAAGACCCTAGTCAAGGGGCAAGCAGGAATAGTGATTATAGAATAGTGAGGAAAACAAAGGGCATTCACACTGGGACTAGTTACAACAGCACCCCACACCTAATAATCAATGGGAAATAAATGCAGAAGTGCAATGGAAAACATGGAATGGATCCCAATAGAAAGTAAGGATCAGGAGCAGGGAAAATGATATCACAAAAGGAAACCTTTCCCACCCATCCAAGGAGAAAAGGCAGGAAGCTAAATCTATAAAGGGAAAGACTAATGCATCACGTTTTTCAGTAGCAAAGGACAGCTTCAAAGAAACAGAGAACACAGGCAAATTGGGCAGCATCAAAGGGTAAAGCACAGAGAAAGGCTGCCTGCAGACAGAGGAAGACAGAAAGGGAAATCCAGAAAGCAGAAATCAATTAAGCACATAAATTCGAAATCCAGGGCAGAGGAACAAGAAACAGGAACTAGGAACCAGGCACAAAAACTAGGAACCAAGAACAAGGGACCAGTCACAACAGGAACACTGCAACAATGACCAGCGCTGGACTGAAGTAAACTGAGGCTTTTAAAGCTCCTTAAAGAGCACACCCCTCAGGTGTGCTGCCTGCTGCACCTGCAGCCACAGGTGTTGCCTATTCTCCACCCAACCTTGTCCTGCAAGGGAGGAGGTGAGGCAGTGAGCCAGGCATTCTGGGAAGCATAGTCATTAGATTAACGTAGCATGCTGGCTGCCAAAAACCTGGAATGGATCCGGAAGGGAAGTAACTTGGAAAATAAGGTTTTAGCGCTCCCAATTCATCACAGCACTGTAGCATAAGGTCCGGAGGAAATGTCCAGTAGGGAAAAAAAACAAAACATGCCCCCAAGTGACGGGAACGGGAGCGAAGGGAGCGAAGGGAGCGAGCTGTGACAGAGCCATGCAAAATCCAAGACCGGATGTTAGAAGAAAACAAAGCAATGGCTCCCACTGTTCCTGAATTATGGTTTTGAGTTCCTGTGGTCATTCTCAAATGAAAACAGTTTGAGAATGAGAAGAGATTGCAGTTATATATTACCTAACACAACAGGTACTATAGCACTTGCTAAAAAATGATGGACAGCGCATATACTGAAAAAATCAGGAGATGCTTTAATTTTTATGAAAAGAGGACTCCAACACCACTTGAACCAAAAATAAATGTTGTTCCTAATAATTCCAGAATTGGTATAACAAACGAGATACTGAAATCCAACCCTGAAGTTTGGAAACTGCTATTTGATAGAATAACAGTACAATGTTCCACACTCGACTCTTGGAAGTAGGAAATTGGTGTGCCTATTTTCAAGAAAGGCAACAACAGATCAAACCCAATGGACTATCGTCCAATTGCCTTACTGGATGTCGTAGGAAAAATCTATGCGACACAACTCTAGCATAAACTGCTGGAATGGTTATCCTTAAGCAAACATCTAGATTTTAGGCAAAGCGGGTTTGTCAAGGGTGTGGGCTGTAGTCTAAATCTCCTTCTTAGTAATCTAATGAAAATGGATGCCATCAGGAAAGGTAGTAAAGTGTATCTCGCGTTCGTGGACCCGTCTCATGCTTTTGATAGTGTAGACAGGGAAATACTTAGGACCAACCTTGCTCAAGAATCCTGTTCAGTGCTTCGGTAGATGCCGCTGAAACATAATTTGAATGTTTGACTCTACCAAGAATTTCCATCTTCATGTGCTCGGTAAAGTTTGACAATCTGTTCTCTTCTGGAAACTCAAAGGATGTAAGAGGTACAGGGGGCAGGGCAGGCACAGATACAGTTTGTGATACTGCACCTCCAAATGTCAAGCGTTTTCTGGAACCACGTAGACGAGCACATGCAGAGTAGTCAAACTGCACACACCCCGCCAGTCTGGAGGCAGTTGTCAATAGGAATTTGTTCCACAAGTCCATGCAGTGTCTAGGCTCCTCCAGCCAGGTCTGCAAGGCACAGTGCCATCACCCTTAAAACACAGAGAAAAACGAGTAAGTAACTCATTCTTAACAGGTTTTTCTGACTCGTTGGGCCATGGCAGACATCTTGTATAACGATTCCAGATATTTACACAATCTTCATTAACTTGTGCTATCATTTCGCCAGTATAGCCCTTCATTCCACCAGCTTTACAACTCTTCACCCCTTGCTCCCATTGGTTATCTATAACAATAGAGCCTTCGAGATTCAGCAACCCTCTTGTGGTACAACCCTCTTGTGGTACAATGTGCATTATTTTCCTGTTCCTTAACCTCTTTATTGACACATTCCTCTTCATCAATCGGGAATACTGAAGCTGTAAAACAATGCCCTTGAAACTGCCCTTCAACCCGACTCAAGGCTCAGTGCAGCCCCAGATTTCCCTTCATCTGGAATAAATATCTTAGGTATGCCAGAAGCATGGGGAATGAGTGAGCAAGTATACCATGATCCCACAGATTTCTTTTTCCTCACCTCACCTCCTTCATATGTCCATATCAGATGTTTTCTGCCAAGAAACCATGCACTTTTACAAATTTATTAAAATGAGGTTCATACAATTCTGTTTCCGGGCCTCTTGGTGACCATAACAATACTTTATTAGATTGTATACCCCTATACAACTCATAAGGCTTTCTGGGGCCTGGGACCCCGCTACCCCCCACCCTCTCTCTCCCTAAATAGCTCCCTGCTAGAGCCCTTTGTTTCTCTAGCTCCAACTCTCTGCAGATCAGACGCTTTTCCAAGCTGAGAGCGGGGTGTAGATCTCTCTCCTTGGCAGATGCCTCCCTCTGCAATGGCCTCCCTGTCTCTCTTAGACTTGAGCCGGATCTCCTTAAGTTCTGGAAGCTTCTCAAAACCCTCCTTTTCTCTTCCTCCTTCCCTCTCCCCCTGCCCTGCTAATGTCCCCCTCTGCATCTTGACTGGCTGTCTGGTTCCTTCAGATTCTTACAGGGCACCAGGCCCTCCTTGACCCGTCTACCCCAGCACTTGCTCTTCCCTGATCCCCACTCCCCAACCTGCATTTGCCCTTCCGCGCTTCCTAACCCTGCACTAGACTGTCTCTGTCCACCTGGCCTCTCATGGTACTCGCTAATGCATGGGCCAGTCAGCCCTTTCCGGCACTTCCGCCCTCCTCTCTCCCCTGCACTTCTTGTTGCTGCACTTGCAATTTCCGAATGTCATAAGGCCTAGTAGGACCGTTTTGTTTGGTCATCCCTGTTCCCCCACCTACTGTCTTTTTGTGCCTTGAAACACATTGTGTATAGGCACATTATAAATACCAATAAATAAATAAATAAAATAAATATTCACATTTGTTCTTCCTGATCGGTTAGAACAGAGAACTAAAGAAAAAGTGAAACTTACATAACAAGACACCCTAGAATGTATTTTATTTTTTGATCTCTGTCTAATATTCATCTGCCCTGCACTGGTCGACTGGAGTAAAAGTACATTTTCTATGCCATAAAAACTTATATTTTATATCCTTCCTATATCAGTGGAGGTATTTCGGTATTAGAGTGCCACAAATCACCTTTAGAGGAGCTGTGAAATCTCCTCTCACTCCACTGTTGCACAAAAGTTCAGATTAATATATGTTCCCCGCGGAGCAATGGCTTAAGCTTTAACTCTTCAGGTATGTTGGTCCTGTCTTTCGTTGCAGTCGACTGTTAATGAATGAACTCAACTGTGAAGATATCATTCTGACAACTTTGGTTAAGGCCCCACGGTCCACCCTAAACTCATTGCCCAGGATCTCTATAGATATTTGGGCATTTGTTGCAGTACGTATTGGGTTAAGTGGTGTACTCACCCCATGACCTGTGACTATCAATATACAGTACTGTTCACCATTCTTCACCTTCCTCAATGACGCCTAAAAGAACTAACATAACTTTTTTCCCTCTTTTGAAATTCACTGCCACTTACATTATAGTGCCAACAGTACCTGAGTTTATCTCTTATAAATCTACAGTCTGAAACAAAAAGTCCAAGTGATATTTGCAAAGTCCTGTCTTGAATACCAAGTACCTATCCTAAGACAATCATGACCCCTTAAAAGAAAACAAAGCCGCATGCACAGGCTCCCCCTTTATCACGCTATCACTGTAACATACATGCAAAAGTGCTGTTTTTCTTACTGGGTACAACCCTGGAGTTGGGCATACAATACATTTTTCTGTGAATACCATAGTCATATGCTTTGCTGAGAATGTCTCTACCCAAATGATTCACTGGTATATCCGTGCAATATAACAAGAGAGCAGATACATCTTGATTACTCACCTTGATTTGCAGATCCTCTGTTTATGCAACTGACAGAACTGCTCCAGAAAATCCCTGCGTGTCCATTGTTTTTACCTAATAAGGTAAAATCACCTTCCTTGATACAAACATTTTGTAGCACCTGTGTCTATCATAAACGAAAATGTTTATTTTCCTATTATTACAACTTACCTGGAGTTCCTCTTCTAGATCAGCAATAACAGACAGGACTGGACACAATAGAGATTTCTGTGGGTTTTCCTAATCTGGATACATATTGGCACCCAGGAGCAGGAAAGGACTCTCTCCCACACGAATTGCTCCAGAGTAATGTGCCGTTGTTCCTTGAGGTAAAGGATTCTTATCCCATGTCTGCACTGATGCCTGTGCTGGCTTGGCCAACAGAGATATATAGTTCTGTGCAACCTCAGTCACCCGGTTCTGACCAACCCGAACTTGCTGTGGTTGCACATATCCTGGGGCAAATGGTAGGCTTGGGGGCTGCATCCATTACAAAGGACTGCATGGAAACCTACTTTCAAGTCCCCCTGGATTAGCGCTTGGGATGGAAAAATATGGCGGTCCACTCCGACAATCTCTTTTAACGTATGCCATTTTTCAGCAAGACCAGTATAGCACTCCTTACAACTTTCCATACTGACCTCCCATCAGTTCAATCATCCAGGGCCTCATTGCACCAAACCCGCCAAATGCACCACCTCCTCTTGGCAATGCTCGTCTTCCCCTCATAAACCCTTCCATTTGCTTTAAATCCAGACCATACCCATCCGTCCATCCTGATTCAAATTGCCCCATTTGTTGTGACTGCCCATGCTGTCCCTCCGTGGAGCTGGTAATCACTGCTCCTTCCATTCATTTTAGCTAATTTCTTTGGGACAAGCTTAGCTTCTGCCTTTTGTGCCTGTTCAGTATTCTCTTTTTCTTTTTGCAATCTTCCTTTACAAAAAATGAATAATGTTTGCTGGTATCTCTGCCCTCTCACCCCCCACCCCCATTGGCCTCTATCCCTACAACTTTGTCCAAATCATGCTGGACCTCTTTAGGAAACCCCTTTTTCAACATATGATAAATAATTGCTAAGTTCTTGTCCCAGGCATCTCCTGTTTCCCACATTTCCTGAATTGTCTGAATATATATATATGGTAGGATCATCTTTCAATGTCATGGTTGCAGCTAAAGTTGAATAAATATCTGATGTATCAGGGTACATTACCCATTCCACACATCCACCTTTATTCTAATCTAACTTGGGGTACTCTGCCTTTCTCCCCAGATCTTCTAATCGTTGCCCAATAAAAGCTAAAAATAAACATTTCATGGCTCCAATAGATAACATGACTTCAGCAGTATGTTTTTCTAAAGCATCAATCTGCTCCACTCCTACTGCAGGGAGCGCAGGGCTTTGCCTTCATTATAGTATCCCTGCCCATGTCCGACCAGAACATATCATAAGCTTGTCCTTATTCTTCCTGAAGCAATGGAAATGTAGTTGCTCTTATTTTGTCCCTGTTATTCTGTTTCTGCTTACAACCACAATGTGACAACCACAGTGTGTCCTAAGCCCCATGGTGTGGATTCTGTGACTGCTGTTTTGGGGAATGCTGGGGCTGCTGCACCCCAAGCTCCCTCTCCCATTACATCTTCCCAATCCTCATCTCGCTCCTCTACCGCTGCATCCATCTCTCTTCCTCCGTGTTCAAATCCTAGACCGAAAGCAGCACTATTTTCGTCAAGGTCTACCTGAACATCTTTGATGGAAGATTTATCAAGCCTTCAAAGTACTTGTCCGTACCTCAATTATTCCAATCCAACCTCTCCTTTCTGTCTATTTCCTTCTTTGCTGCCTTGATGTTGTAGTCCCAGTATCTCCTCCTCTCTTCGTGACTTTGTTTACTCCCAGTTCCCTTCTCAACCTATCTTCTATCCTGGCTGTTGAAGGCTCTTGCAGCCCTCCATCCTACTTGTTGAGAATGTTGCCCTTCTCCCATTTTCCGGTCCTAGTCTTTCGACTAACCTTTTGGTCAGTGGCATATCCCCTCCATATTCTCTTCACTCAGTTTTATCCAGAAGCCCCCCCCCCCTTTTTAGGGCACAGCCCTCTCCTTTTCTTCTAGTCAGAACCTCTCTGCTAACTGGGCTGATGAAGAGGCCATTTCTCCTCTACCCCACCCCATTATCAAACTCCCATAGCCACTCTCTGAAGGCATTAGTTCTTGCCTTTATCTATCCACAGTTAATAGAGTAGTTGCAGGGGGTTTATACTCTGTATTGGAGTATCCTTCAGTTGGTGCCAAGGGATAACACTCATATGGTGATGACGCAGAGGGACCTTACGCGCCTATCATAGTTGACCCTATATCCCTGTGGGTCCACATTTTCATATGTTCCAAAACTCTAAAATATTACATGGCTTTTCTAATGTACAACCCTTACACTGTGTAACAAAAAAGGTATGCATATTTTCTAACATCCTTTTATCAAATGTCCATTCCTCTGGCCATGATTTAAACATTTTTCCCCTTAGTTACATGTACCCATTTCTTGTGGTACTTTAGAATTTTTATTTTATGCCCTGGAGGCACCTGGCACAAATGATCGAGCAGAGTCTCAAAACTTGAAATAATCTGGATACCACAACCTATTTCTACCAAAACTTAAGAGCTGAGTCTGCAGCACAAAAATCTAGCCAAAACAGCAGTACAAAGCAAATTCTTTCCTTCCAATATCTTAAAACGTTCCCCCAATCATTCATACTCTTTCTAACCACACCACAGTTATATATCTCACTAACCCCCTGCGCCTATTCCTTTCCCAAGACACTCATACACAAAGGACAACATGTTGTTACACCGCCACTTTTAACTCTTAATTTCTTTTACAGTGCTCTCGACTACAACACTGTCTTTTTCTGAATACAGAAAGATTCCCATCACTACTTGGACTAACCAAGAAAAAATAAATAAACAAAATAAAAATAGAAAAAAATGAAAAAAGACTTACCGCATAATTAATGTCCTCCCATTAAACCCTCTTCTCTCACAGTCACCCTGACCCCATACATATGCATCCCTAATTATCATTCCCTAAAGAAATGCAATACTCAACCCTATCAAAACCCCACTTGGTTTCTTGCTAAAATGCCCTCACACTAACTAGATTTGTTCTGATGTTCTCTGAAAGTGGTGCTCCTCTTAATTGTCCCGCACAGCCAGGCTGCAGCACTACACCTTAGGGAGCAGACACGCTTTTAACCAATATGGTGCTTGAAAACCTTTTCTTCGTGCACAATAACTGGTGCCCTCAAAAAAAGCACGCCAGCCAATATGTGCAGACATGAAATTCCCAACTTCTTGGGGAGCCTAGAGATCATGTCAGGGTCACCAAAGGTATGGGTTGACCTCAGACCTCTGAACTCTAAAACAGTCTACTTCTTAAATAGAAGTGAATGCAGATTGTCATCAAATCAAGTTTATTTCACAACGGCCACTGGGAGAGAGGATAGACAACTCCTTGGAGTGGATCTAACCTGAGTCTCTCTCCAACCACAGAAAAGATACAGTATATATATATCTTTCCAGAACACTTAACACACTCCCACATTGCCCTCATGTTCCCCTACAATTCATTACCAGAATACAAAGGGGTTGGCCCTACACAAGGAGTTCTAATCCCCACAATCCCATTAGTTTCTCCCTACAACACACCCACCCGTGCATGGCATACAATACATTTTTAGTACAGCTTTCTACTTGGTCACAGACCTGAAATGCTACATCTGGCACAGGTGGTTTATGTATGGACACATTTATGAGGCTTTGGAGAGCTTAACAAAAAGGGTCCTTTGATTGAGCACTAACTGTTTCTCCAAGAATTCTGACACTCCAGATAACTATTCTTGGCGTTCTCTAACTGTGCGCGACCACTACTTTACTTCATGCGGCCTGTGTTCCCATTACAATTTTTTCCCTGTTAACCTTCTCATATGCCCACGGTCATTTTCTGTTCCCAGTCACCCTGTTACAAATGTAGCTACCACCCTTAGATTGAGAGTGACAGGTGGCTGACACTTATCTGGCCAATGCTTACCAATTATTTCCAGGCCGAAAAACCGTGGGTCCGTGCTCATCATTCTATTTCAGATCTAAATAGCCGTGCCCATGTGGCTTCAGCTGTCACCTTGCCAAATGATACCTTTGGCCAGCCAGCTGGAACAAAAATATGTGTATGTTTATTTTCATGTAGTGTGCTGAAACCTACCGCAATGGATTTCCCATTTAAAATCCTTTCTTTATATGAAACTTATATGCTTTAAATGTCATCATGCTAAGTTGCACAATGTGTTTCCATATTGTATTCATACAATTGTATGTTGCTACATGCATGCACGTTTAAAATGTATCATATTAGACACAAAGTAACATTAAAAAAAACCTTTACCAGCCCTCTATTAAATATTCTAAATACATGCAAACTGCAACATTGTAACAATGTTGAATCCATTTCTAATGTTGATATGGTGCTCATATTGAAAATATGTGTCTCCTATTTGGAAAAAATCAATTTCCCCCAACATTGGCTAGATAGATGATTGGATGGATGAATGGGTGAATACGGCGGCTAAGAGAATATGGATGAATGTGTGTGTGGATGTATGAATGAGTGGGTGAATATGGATGGATGGATCAGGAGGGAGGGATGGGTAGGCGGACTGATGACCAAGTGAATAGGATGGATAGGTGAATGGGTGCATGATGAGAGTGTGGCCTGCTGGTTGGTGGCTGGATGAGTGGGTGAATGTGGATCAATTGGCATTTTGGTAGGCAGGTTGATGGAGGAGTGGGTGAATATAGAAGGATGTGTGGATGGAGTTTTGTAATTTTATTGTAGTATTTATTTGAAAACTAGGAATGTCAATTTCATCCGGATATCAGCATATTTCCAGGTGAAACAGCTATTACTTTGTTTATAAGTAATGTGTCACAGCAGAAATGCTTTACCTGAATGGGGTGTCCCTATTGCCTAGCTCTCCCCCCCACCCATTGGTCTTGTGAACGACTTTAGCATTCCCCCTATGTCTCAATCCCCAAATGGGACGTCCATAGATATGTGGAGAGGTCAGGTGGTCTACTTTTCCATGTCTCCTTCTCGGTGGTCGAGGCAGGCGGTAAATAAGGGGTATGACATTCTTCCTTTACTTTCCTTCACAAGGGGTAAAGGATGCTTGTTTTGTGCCTGGCACCCTAAGGAGATTGTCCCACAAGTAAGGCACTGGTGTCATAACTCAATAAGCAATGACCCAAGACAGCCTTAAAAGTCCCTTTTTAAGAGCCTACACCATGTGAAGCTCAGATTTCTTTCTGCGGTCTGATGTCACCCTTAAGCTGAAATCACCAAAAGACTAGTGTTATTTTACTGAAGTGCTCCTGTCTGTCTTCTACATTTAACTTAGCGCATGGTTATTGATTTCTACAGGCACCGCTGTTTGCGGGTAATGAGACTGGCTCTCGTCTTTTGCTTGTCCAAGGTGTTAATGGTTGGGAATTAGAAAGGGAAGGCGTGCATACAGCTTCATGCTGGTCGAAGAACAACTACAATTATTGTCCATCATGAGATGCATTTTCTTTCACTATGGGCGGCATTGATGAGCTACGACTCAGTGGATGTGCGGAGAAAGGATGAAGGCAATGGTATTATATAAAATAGCAGTATTTACTGAAATATAACTAGTATAGGGTATGAGTGGTAAGTCCAGAAGCAGACCTATAGGGCTGGAGCTCTCCCTGTCTGTGTCAGACACTCCTCATGTGTGCATACGTTCCGCTTTCACAGTGCAGATTGTTTGCCACATGGTGTAGCGCTACGTTGTGCATGTTACCTGGGGCGATCTTCATTTGCTCAATACTACATATTGGTTACATTGGTACACATAAAGCCTTGTCAGTGAAATGAGTCATCAGCCATCAAGTAGACAATAAAATGACACCAGCACATTTTGGCCAATATAACTGTAGATTCCCAGAAGCCACCATGTCAAAACTAGATATGACTCATGTTTAGAGTTTAATCTGCCACCAGCCCCTGGGAGCACAAAATTATGGAATTTGGATAAGGGCTATCCATGGTTAAAGGAAGTCCCTGGCCAATGGAAGTTTGCATCAGGCTGTTTTCAGGAATGCACATGTCAATCTTTACTTGCCGTGGTGCAAAACAACAAGGCAGCTGCTGAGAGGTATCAGTAGTCAGACTCACGAGAGTGACTTGTTTGCACTTTCCTTTTAAGCATTACAGAAGCGCGATGCCATAGCAGATCTCACTTCCAGAGACAGACTTACCTGCATCATTTTCTATTAAAAATAAAAAAAATTGCAGGCTTTTCCGCCCTCACAGATGGCATTCTTGAGCAGATGCTTTCTCTCATAGGTCAGTCTGCATTATTTCCTGTATGTTGCTTGTTACACAGGACTGCTATCTCCAGATTCCAAACAGGACTATCATCATTGAGGAAATAGTGGTGTCCCCATTCAAGAACTCCTTGTGTTGTACTGAACTTTGACATGGTGTGGCCGCCCCTGTCACAGAGTCTGATATTTACCCAATCACCTTCTACTACATCAAACGTATGAGTTCAATTGTGTTAATCGTAGAGTTCTCAAACTTGTGTTGTAGCTGCTTCACTCTGAATAACATGTCTTCAATGGCTTCAGTGGTGCCAGCTCTTACATCTGGAAGCCATGGTGGTACTAATGTTGAGCATGCTTTGTTGAGTTTAGTTTAGCTTCTTTATTTGTATTGCACGCCAACCCCTTGGGCATCTGGGCGCTACTATGCCTGCACGTTACAACAAAATTACATTATAATACACAGGTCAATAGCAAGAGTACATTGAATAATGACAAGATAATTACATGTATACAACACAAGTGGTAGGGTTGCTAGGGCAAACGTAACAGCTATAGATTACAGAAGAGTGCAGGAAAATATACAAACAAAATCGCAGATTAGACAACGGGCAAGGCGCAGGCCATTTGTGCAGTGAGTCAGCCCACCTAATGAAGCATTAAGCTGGTGGCGGACGGGCGGCATGGTAACACAATGGAGTTGAGGTCTTGCTCACGCAACCAAGCCTTACATTTTTCCTGAAGAGCAGATATGATGGTTCAGCTCTAATGGCGATAGGGAGGGCATTCCATTTTTTAGCTGCCAGGACCGGGAAGATTATTTGTGACCTCTCATTATTTTGAGTGGAGAAATCTCTGTGATGGTGTTTGGGGTCATTCTGCAGGCTACTACATAGTCCATGACCACAGTGTAAAGGCCAAAGCTAGTTATAGGCTACCTTTTATAAGATGTGCCTTCTACCTGGAAGTTCGCCTGGGGGTTGAGAGAGCGCTGCTTTTTGTCGTAAAATAAAATGTCTCTCCAGCAACTTCTGAAACGCCCCTGGTACCAGTTGAACACCATTGTCTGTAACCAAATCATTTGGCAATGCTTCCCTTTCGAAGATGTTTTCGAGTGTCTTTATGAGAGTGGCTGTTGTGATGATGGGCACAAAGTGCAGCTCCATCCATATGGATACGTCATCCACCATCGCCATGATGTACTTCTCCCAAGGTTTGTCTGGCGTGTCTATGTTGTGGAGTGGCTAGAAGAAACATCAGGCGACCTGAAGTCCCTGTGAAGTTCAGGACAAACTTGCTATAGACACACAGCAGCTTAATAGGTAAAGAGTAAGAGATAGTTATAAATCAATGTCTCAGGGCAACTAAGACCCCTATATAGACGCTGTCACATGAACCACAAGTGTGTTTATTCAACAAAATATCCACAAGACAAAATTTAACTGTACATATAAAACAGCCAACACAGTACATATAAATACAACAAAAAGTATGTTTTTCAAAATGTATTGCATACAAAATCACAAATATGATGAGGACGGAGGCGCAATGAACTGATGGTGCTAGTCTGCCCAGTCATAGAGGACCAGGTAGGACCAACTGGTGTAATGTAAGTCACATATACCTTTGGTTTTATACATTTTGAGACCGAATTATGGATATCTGATGCAAAACAGGTCAATGACAATATTGGCAATTACAATACATATCCTAAAAGTATAATAACTCCTCAGGGGTTGCTGCTCGACCAAAGGGCTATATTGGCTTCAAAAGTAAACAAGGCTCCAATGTTTCACACACTAGTTTTGGCGTTCACATATATCTATACGCCTTCCTCAGGGCCACACCGGCCTCCTGCAGTAGACAAAACAGACATAACTATTCTAAAAAAAACTGTGTCCATGTGACACCCAACACTCGCATAAACACATATTTATCAAAAACACCTATCATTAATGAGGTAGAAGGGACAGCAATACCATTGCTGCCATCATAAATGAGTCTCCACTGGCATCATTCTAAAAACCCAAACTTATGAATATTAGAGGTACAATACTGGAAGAAATGATTTAAGCTTCAAATAATAAATGTAACCAAAAAGGGTACCATGGCCACAGTCAACATCATCGTGCGCCACCCATGCACCAACCAATATAATATTTCCAAGGATGCCAGAGTTAAAGGAATGGTGAAGAGTAAAAGAAGTGAGGGAGCACAAGAGGGCTCAAGGAAAGCCCCTGTGCCTAGTTAAACACAATTTAACTAGTTACATGCACTAAACCACTAGGTGCAGTGTTGCATAACCCATCAGAAATACTTGCTTAACCTCCAAGCAAAATGAACACTAAATATAGTTTGAAACAGAGGAGTGAAAAAAACAGATTGTCAAAAATAGCACCGGACATACCCGCGAGTAACACTGTAGGCAAGCCGTGTCAAGAACAAAAATAATATTTGGATATGAACTGCAAAGCCAAAATGTGCAAATTCATAAATGATCACAGTCAAACTGAATCTGAAATAATGCAGAACCCAGACGCTGTGCAGAACGGCAACGAGTAAATGTATGCCCACAGGGGAAGCGGAAGCATAAAAATGAAAACTGTACTCCTCTCCAGACAGTAGCTGGAATCATCGAGATGGTATTAATAAAAGAAAGAATGCAGTTGTCCAGCACTCAGATAAATCCATCCTAAAAGTTGAAAATGACATATACATTAAATGACATATAAATTAAAGAACTACAATAGAACTGACCAATCCATGTCCTCATTAAGACCATCTATAGTTGATTGAAGGCGGTAAATCCATTTGTGTTCCAAGCGGAACAATCGTTCCTCCCTGATGCTCGGCTCTTTTCGCTGGTATATTTATCTATGACCAACCAGAGCAGCACATCCTCTAAGTGGTTCATTAACCCAAAATGCGCAACCATTGGAGCCAATTCCACAGCATTCTGTATTCTGGATCTATGTTCAATAATGCTTAGATTCACTGGATGCATAGTTTCACCCACATAGTATTTATCAAAGGGCCAGATCACAGCAAAAATCACCTATGGGGTTTTACAATTAGTAAAGTGATTAAGGTTCAATTTTTTTTCTTTTGACTTCAAATGCATCTTTTTGTAATGTATAGGGATACGCTGCACACTTACCACATGTGTCGTATTCGTTCAGGGCAGGCATACCTAATAGGGATCGAGTGTCCTTGTCATCCTTAATGTTATCCCTTGTTGCATGAACGAGGGACTGACAAATGATAACACCTTTCTTAAATACAAACAGTGGTTTGGCCAATTCAGAGGCTGCAACCAGAATATGCCAGTTTCTATCAATCAGGTTGTGAAAATGATTGCTAAGTAGTCACAAATACTTGCATATGTTAGGGACTTTCACTTTCTGTGCCAGGAGCTGCTCCCTCGGGAAAGAAGCAAGCTTGCTTGATTGAATGTTTCAAAAGTTTCCCCGGCTAGCCACGAGTTGAAAGACCGCTTTTCAGAATGTTGGCCTGATAATAAAACTCCTCCAGGGAGGTGCAATTCCTCTGAATCCACAAAATTGGTTAAATTGAATGTTGTGGAGCTTGGCACAGCTTAAGCCTCTTGTCATTGTTTCTACATTTGTGGCCATGTACCCACAGCATTGTCCACTGCTGCATCCATCTGCGGCCATCAATAAGCTTTGCAAATGTGCCTTTTGGCTAGTGTGGCACCTGAATGTCCTTGGTGTGGCTTCTCTATTACTGCCTGTCAGACTTGGAATAGGAGTTTTCCCTCCTAAAAAAAACTGTTTCTGAGATTCCTGGTGCGACATGCCTATACGATTGTAGGAACAATTGCAGCAGTCTTTCGTCCCGGCAACCATTTATTATGGTATGGTAATGTTTATTTGTATAGCGCCTATAACAAGACAAGGGTTTCAAAGCGCTCAAGGATGGGGAGGGAGG
Organism: Ambystoma mexicanum; assembly: GCF_040938575.1. Lineage (NCBI taxonomy): Eukaryota > Metazoa > Chordata > Amphibia > Caudata > Ambystomatidae > Ambystoma > Ambystoma mexicanum. Next base: position 866,278,356 of record NC_090939.1, on the reverse strand, counting down.
GCAGGAAGGGGAGAAAAACAACAATCATTCAGAGCCCTTGAATACCTGAATGATACAAGTCGGCCCACCAGGCAGAGTAGTTGTATAAAAACATATAACATGGTAGATAAAAGCAAATAGGTCTGACAACGATTTTGCAGTTTTTCCAAGAGCATAGGGCACAACCATGCAGGAGGGGAGACAGGAGGGAAATGAGAGACGATCTTAAGGCATGGTACAATCAGATCGTGCGAGTGCACAGCAGGTACAGGAGAGGGAGGGATAAGTGCACGGGGCAACAAGTGCAACTGGTTAGTCAGAGAAACTGGTAAGTGCTGAGAGAAGTCGTTCACATGGGTCATTGATCAAGTGCAGTAGCAATGGGGCAAGTGCAGGCCTGAGGCAAGTGCTGGATGACTGGCGAGGCTGTCAGGGACCTGTGAGACTCTGAGGTGCGCCCGGTGGCCAGTCAGCATGCTGTGTGGACGGGGAGGGGGAGACGAGAGAGGGGTCAGCAGGGCAGAGGGAGGGAGAAGGAAGAGAAGAGGAATGTCTTAAGGAGTTTCCAGAACTTAAGGAGATCAGGCTTAAGACAGAGGGCAGCATGGAGGCTGTTCCTGAGGGAGGCCCCAGCTGAGGATAAAGATCTCCCTCCAAATCTCTGCTTAGAGAACCGACTCACTTGCAGAAGGTTGGAGGTAGATGAGCGGAGGGCTGCGGAGGGACAGTATTTGGGAAGGCATTGATGCAGATAGGTGGGTCCCATGCCCCAGAAACTTTGTAGACAATGCAGAGGGTCTTAAACGTGATCCGTGCAGACACGGGGAGACAGTGGAGGGATTTCAGTGCCCCGGGCTTGAGGCCAAGGATAAGTCTTGCGGTTTTGTTCTGGATGAGTTGCAGAGGGCACAGAGCAGAGGCAGGGAGGTTGTGAAAGAGGCTATTGCAGTAGTCCAGCCTTGAGAGAACCAGGGCTCTGAAGACAGTGAGCCTCTGGGGGAAGGTGAGAAAAGGAAGAGTACCTCTGAGGAGATGCAGCTGGTAGTTGGACTTTTTAGAGATGTCCGAGATGTGAGTGGAGAAAGAGAGCGTAGAGTCAAAGATGACCCCAATATTTTTAGCCTCACACGTGGGTGCGGGCATAGGGCTGAGGGAGGCCGGCCAGAGTGAGTGTGCGTAAGCGGGAGCAGGAGACCCAATGCGAACAATCTCAGTTTTGCTGGAGTTTAGGCAAAGGTCGTTTGCAGCACACCATGACTGAATTGCGGCCGACAGTCAGATAAGAGAGAGGTAGAGGAGGTGGCAGAGGGTAGCCTGAAGGAGAGTTGCATGTCATCCGCATAACACTGGAAGTTGGAGGTGAAGCTGGCAATCACATGTGCCAGGGCAGCCATGTAGACATTGAAGAACCAGGAGGATAGGTTGCAACCCTGGAGGATGCCGCAGGTTGAAAGAGTGATAGTAGAGAGAATGGACCCAAATTCTACCTGGGATGGGCAGTCAGAGAGAGAGGAGGCTAATCACGCCAGAGCCTGACCTGTGATTCCCAGAGTGTCACAGAGACGTGCGACCAGGATGTTGTCGTTTACTGTGTGAAAGGCTGAGTAGAGGTCAAGAAGAATGATGACAAAGGGGATGTTTGTTTGTTTGTTTGTTTGTTTGTTTGTTTATTTTATTTATACAGCGCTCCAGACCCGGGAGTAAAAGGGCGCTTAAGGGTAGGTTACAAGGCACAGTAAATAAAAATTGCAGTGATACATTTGTAAAGTTATGTACAGTATATACAGTCAGAGGTAGTTAGAACATACAGTTGCAGCATGTATGCATGTACAATATATACAAATTGTAGTGGGGTAAATCAAACTAAGGTTGGTTTTTATTCAGTAACCATCCAATGACAAGTTTCCTAAATAGTTGGAAGGATTTGGTCAGTTTGATGTTCAGAGGCAGGGTGTTCCAGAGTTGAGAGGCGAGGATCGTGAAACTCGAGCCGCCGGCTCTTTTAGAGGTGAATCTGGGCACTGTGAGGCATAGAGTGTTGGAGGATCTGGTAATTCTGGTGGCCGGCTTCATGGTGAATTTGCTCGTGAGGTAGGGAGGGGCTAGGTGGTTTAGGAATTTGTAGGTAAGGCAAAGGGTTTTTAAGTCAATTTTTTGCTGAATGGTGAGCCATTTGCATGATATTCTAGTGGCAGAAATGTGCTCACGCCTAGAAATGTTTAGTGCTGCTCGTAGCGCATTATTTTGGAGAACCTGTAGTTTATTCATGATAGATTGGTTGCCACCTAGTTAAAGGCTGTTGCAATAGTCTAACTTGGATTGTATGAGAGCCCTAGCCAGCGTGAGGCGGCTACTGGTGGATAAAAAAGGTCTGCAGGCTCTAATTAGTTTCCCGGTGTAGGTGGTGGCTGAAGCGGTCGTGTTTACTTGTTTAGTGAGGTTGGTATTGGCGTCAAGATAAAAGCCAAGGGTTTTCACATTTTTAGAGATGGGGATAGTGTTGCCATCGATAATGATGTTGGTGTAGTCAGGGCTAAGTTTCTGCAAGTTATTAGGTGATCCGAAAAGGAGAAGTTCAGTCTTCTCATCATTCAAGCAGAGGCCATGTGTAGCCATCCATGCCTGAATGATGGAGAAGATTTTGTTGATCCTGGTGACATCAACACCGTAGTTACCAGAGATGGTGAGGTGTATCTGGGTGTCATCCTCGTAGTTGGTGTAGGTGACACCCAGATGGACCAGTTTGTCAAAGAGAGGCTTTGTAAAGATGTTATATAGGGTGGGGGAAACACAGGATCCTTGTGGGACACCGCAGGTGATTGGGATAGGGTCTGCTGCGGCCGCAGATGAAAAAACCCTCATGGTTCTGTTGGCCAAGAAGGACTGTATCCACATGACAGCAGAGGAGGAGAAATGGGCAGCGGAAGAGAGGTGGTTGCAGAGTATTTTATGGTCGACCAGGTCGAAGGCTGCTGAGAGGTCTAGGAGGAGTAGGATGGCAGCCTTGCCTTTGTCTTTAATGTCATCAATCTGACTTTTGAGGTCAACAAGGGCGGTTGTGTTCAATGTTGAAGGTCAAAAGCTAGATTGACGCAATCCTAACAGTTGGTTGGTCTCTAAGTAATCCTGAATTTGCAGGTAGGCAACTCTATCAAGGATTTTTAGCAAGAATGGAACCGTAGTGATAGGCCGGTAATTTGTGGGAATGGCTGGTTCTAGAGATTGTTTTTTTAGAAGAGGGAGAACCCATGATTGTTTCAGGTTATTGGGTACTGAGTTGGTGGAGAAGGATAGGTTTATGTAACGGTCACCTGATTCCCACGGAGGCGCTGACCCAAACTGGACTGCTACAGTTGCTTCTATGACTATGATGAGGGGTAGAACTCGGAAGACGCTCTGGGCAGGACCTCCAAATATTGACTGTCTGGCTTGTAAGGTGAGTTTTCTGCAGGTGGAAGAAAAAGGGGTAATTACAAGCTGGTTGGATAAGTTCTCCCACCAATCTTCTGCTTTTCCCACTTCTTGGTTCTCGACTGGTCTCCACGAACTCTCACCTTTGGTTTAGTAAAGCCAAGCTCTCCATCCTGCTTCTGGTGCAGGGGCACGTGGAATCCAGTTACGTCACTGGATGATTTCCGTGTTTAGGCTCAGTGTCCTTTTGTGGCTTGTAATAGTCCTTCAGGTGCCGAGGAGCTGTTGCTGACACCACCACTGCAGTGCAAGAAGAGGCTCGTGAGTATAGAAGATCTGAGGCCGCTTCTGAAGGAGCACCCTTTTATAATGTCCTTTTCTGTCTTTCAGGTGCCGAGATGCTGTGGGCGATGCCGCCGCTGTTGCACATGCGGTGACACGTAAGTATAACTGAATTGTGGCCGTTTCCAAATGGGCGACTCTGATAATGTCTTTTCCTTTCTTTCAGATGCCGAAATGCTGAGGGCGATGCTGCCGCTGCTGCGCGTGAAGAAGCGCGTAAGTATAACTGAGTTGCGAACCCTTCGGCTCGGACACCACTAACAATGTCTTTTGTCTTCCAGGTGCTGGGATGCTGCCGAAGCGAAGGCCGCAGTGAACTCTGGTGTGATCACGCATGGATAAGGTAAGCGAGCGCAGCTGCAAGCGTGTTGCCCGTTTTCTAACCTTATGTCTTTATTTGCAGGTTGTCGGAGACTGGACTCTTGTGGCTGAATTCTGGTGAGTAGATGTTCCTGTGTCTTTTCTTCATCCACAGGTTGCTGCTCGAGAAGCTGAGGGTGTGTCCGGACCTGGAATGCAGGAGCCGACTCGGTGAGCGTCCTGCTGCTGTTGCAGAGTAACGTGAAGCACGTGAATTCTATCGGGCGTGGTTTAAATAGTGGAGAAGTGCTTTGGTGCGTATTCTTCCTCCAGCCTCACCCAGGTAAGAAAAGAGTTCCTGTAACAGAGGATTGGTCCCTCCCAGCTAGTGGCTGGGACTTCACCCAGCTTGGATTGTTCTAGGTGAGTATGCAGCATGGTCTGCCACAGGTAAGTCCACCCAATCACTACTGCACACTTTAAGAATATGAGCCCGGCACCCATGGTGCCGGGACTGTGGTTCCTTATGAGCCTGGCGCCAGAGGCGCCAGGACATGGTCCAAAGGGCCCCTGTAGGGGTCTGCTGGAACCGGGGGTGTGGATGATGAGCCTGCTTCCGGGGACGCTGGGCCAGTCTTGGCTCCTCGGGAGTAGCGCTCATGACAGCACCCCCCCTCAAGGCCCCTCCTAAACTTGTCCTCCCCGGGGGTTTTGGTTTATCGGGAAAGGTTCGGTGGAATTTCCTGACTAGACGAGGAGCATGGACGTAGTCATAGGGTTCCCAAGATCTTTCCTGGGGTCCGTAGCCTTTCCAGTCGATTAGGTAGAATAGTTTTGATTTGATGATCTTGGAGTCCAAAATGTTTTTAACTTCAAATTCGGGCTCTCCATTCACCTGAATGGGTTCTGGAGGTCTGGTCAGTCTGGTTCCAGGTTGCATGGGTTTCAAAAGAGATACGTGAAACACAGGATGTATTCTCATATGGGTTGGCAAATCTAATTTAACGGCCACTGGATTAATTATGGCCGTAATTGAATATGGTCCCAGGTATTTGGGGTTGAAGGTGCGAGGTCCTTTTAGCGATAAATGTTTGGTGGACAACCAGACTTGATCCCCAACCTGGTATTGAGGGGCATCGCTTCGGTGTTGGTCTGCTCCTTTTTTGTACCTTTCTTTAGCTTGTTGTAGATGTGCAGTCGCTTCCTTGAAAGCTTGGGTAATAACAGAGTGCAACTGATCTACGGCGGGTGTTCCAAGATCTTGAGGTGGGTCGAGGTTGGAGGTTCGAGGATGAATTCCATACAAGATGTAGAAGGGACTCTTCCCGGTTCCCGAATGAACTGAATTGTTGTATGCATATTCAGCTATCCAAAGGATGTCCTTCCAGTTGCTTTCAGACTGTTGTAGCATGCACCGTAAATATTGTTCGAGAGTCTGGTTTGTTCTCTCGGTTTGCCCGTCGGTCTGGGGGTGATGGCTGGTTGAAAGTCTTACATCGATTTGAGCTGACCGACAACAACTACGCCAAAAGTGAGAAATAAACTGGCTTCCTCTATCAGAGATTAGTACCGACGGGAAGCCGTGTAACCGGACAATGTTTTCAAGGAATTCTCTGGCTAGTACTGAAGCTGAAGGTAAGCCTTTTAGCGGAATGAAGTGGGCCATTTTAGAAAACAAATCCACAATAACGAGAATAGTGTTGTACCCGGAACAAGAGGGTAAGTCTGTGATGAAGTCCATGGAAAGGGTATGCCAGGGACACGGTGGAATGTCTAATGGTTGCAGAAGACCAGCCGGCCTTTTCTTTTGACCCTTGTTTTGAGCGCACACACCACAGGACATCAGAAATTCTTTTATGTCTTTTCTCCATGAAGGCCACCAGAAGTGTCTCTTCACTTTTTCTGTGGTTTTGGCGATGCCAGGGTGACCCTCCATTAATGAATCATGATAACAGGAGATTACCTGTTTTTGTAAATCAGCGTGTGGTAGGAATAATCGTCCTTGGAAATAAGGCAAGTCATTGTTAACGGTGAAGTTCTCTCCTCTTTGTAACCAGCTCTGTAAGTCTGATGGGGTCACAAGTTGTTTAGTTTTTGCCTCAATATCCTTGATGGATTGCGAAGAAATCAGACCCAAGATCCTTTGTTCAGGAATTATTGGTACGGGTTCGGGATTGACAACGTTATCTCCCATTCCAATTCGGGAAAGAGCATCCGCTTTGCCGTTCTTGTTGCCCGGGCGGTAAGTGATCACGAAGTCAAATTCAGCAAAGAATAGAGCCCAGCGAAGCTGTCTGGAGGATTGAGCTTTGGAGGCTTTCAGATACTGTAGATTTCGATGATCGGTGATCACCGTAACGGTGTGTTTGGCCCCGAGGAGATAATGCCGCCAGGCCTTAAAGGCGGATTTAATAGCTAAAAGCTCTTTGTCCGTGATGGTGTAATTAATCTCAGGCACCGAGAACTTTCGAGACCAAAAAGCCACAGGATGCAGTTGGTTAGTCTCTGGATCCCTTTGTGATAGAACTGCTCCCATTGCTAAGCTGGAGGCGTCGGTTTCAACGATGTAAGGGAGATCCGAGCGTGGGTGTTTCAGTATTGGCGCCGAGGTGAACTTGGCCTTTAGCTCTTGGAAGGCTTGTTCAGCTTCTGCAGACCATTCAAAGCGCGTATTTTTTCTTAAGAGGGATGTGATGGGTTGTACCACTCGTGAAAACTCTGGAAAAAATCTGCGGTAAAAATTGTCAAAGCCTAGCATGCTTTGAACGCCTTTCACGGAAGTATGAGATGGCCATTTGAGGATTGCGTCAACTTTTCTCGAGTCCATGTGGACTCCTTTGGGTGTCAGAATAAATCCCAGAAATTCGACCTCGGTGACATGAAAGGCACATTTCTCGAGCTTGGCAAAGAGTTTATGTTGGCAAAGTTTTTCAAGGACCGCCCTAACATGATTTCGATGATCAGCTTCCGAAGATGAGTACACAAGAATGTCGTCTATGTAGACGACAACACAGACATCAATGAGCTCTCTGAGGACGTCATTCATGAAATATTGGAAGGCGGCCGGCTCATTGCATAGTCCGAAGGGCATCACTTGGTATTCAAATAGCCCATACTTAGTGCGAAATGCCGTCTTCCATTCATCACCTTCCTTGATCCGTACCAAATGATAAGCTCCCCGGAGATCAAGCTTGGTATAAATACAGGCGTTTTTCACCTGGTCGAGGAGTTCCGGGATCAGAGGTAAGGGGTATCTGTTTTTTACTGTTATCTGATTCAGAGCACGGTAATCAATACAGGTTCTGAGGTCACCTTCTTTTTTTGGTACGAAGAACAGAGCCGAGGATGTAGGAGACTTTGACGGACGGATAAAGCCATTGGCCAGATACTGGTCTAAATACTGTCGCAGATGGAGGTTCTCAGGCTCGGTGAGGGCGTAAATCCTACTGCAAGGGGGAGTTGCACCGGGTAGCAGATCTATCTGACAATCGTATGATCTGTGAGGTGGCAAGGCGTTAGCCTGTTTTTTTTAAAAACATCTTGGAACTCTCGATACTCTTGAGGTAATTGTGGACCGTCAGTCGTTGCTGACGCTAGGCCAATGCTGGGTCGTGGATAGCAGGTTGCTGCACACTCAGGGAATATTATCGTCTTTGCTCGCCAATCAATCTGAGGGTTGTGTTTCTCCAACCAAGGGATTCCTAGGATTACTTGGAATTGAGGAGCCTTGATCACGTCGAACACAATTACCTCCCGATGCCCGTCTTGACCTAGTAACGTCACTTCAGCAGTGGTATGGGTTACCGGTCCGGAGGCGATTTCGGTCCCATCCACCGTGGTAATAACGTCTTTAACTGCCTTTGGACAAAGAGGTAGGTTCATCCTGGAAGCCAATTCGCGGTCCACGTAATTTCCTATTGCTCCACTATCAATGTATGCCTTAATAGCATGCAAACGTTCTGGTTGCTTTGGGTTTACGAGGACCATAGGCATTATGAAGTGCGAGGTCAAAGAACTGGTTTTTAAGCTCGGTAAGCGGACCTCTACACTTGTCGGGCGAGGTCGTTTCCCGGCTCAGGCTTTTCAGAGTTCTTGTCAGATGCTCTTACTGTCTTCTTAGGTGGTTTTACCGGGCAATCTCGAAGAAAATGTCCAGAGTTTCCACAATAGAGGCACAATTGCATTAGTCGTCTTCTGTCACGCTCTTTCTGGGTTAAGGGACCCTTTACGGCCCATATCTGCATAGGTTCAACGGTGTCGACCCCTTTGGCGTTGCTTTGTGTTTTCGTGAATACTCGGGTTTCAAACCTGGATCGGTCCGCCTTTCTGTTTTGGAGCCTATGATCCAATTGGACCACCAAATCAATATATTTCGAACATTCCTGAGGAGGATTCTTTTTTTTTTTTTTTTTTTTTTTATTTTCATTTAGTTTATACAAACTTTTGAAAAACTTTATCTTTAGCATAAGATCAACATTCCATCAATAGTCTTTAGCTATTTTTCACTAAAACACCTTGTTGGTATTCTTCTCTTGACTTTTCCTATCTCTGATTCTTCTGCCTTTGCACCAACAGATATTCTGTCTTTCCCAGTCTTTTCAGAGAGGTTGGTCTCTTGACCCAAAACTGTGCGGGCTGCTATTTCAGGCGACCACCGGATTTATTTTTAGGTGCTTTTGCAGGAGCTCCAAGAATCGCATTACTGCAATCAACAGTGGCTTGCTTTCAGTCAAATGTAGTTGTCTCCACCATTCTTCTTCAGATAGTGTCTGGTACTCTGTCATTATCTTTCCCATGCAACTGTCACGTTGGTCGTTTAGTTCAGTACAGCCTATAATGAGATGTTTTAAATTTTCATCTTTCTCCCCACAGAATCGGCACAGAGTATTTTCCCTTGATATCGCACGCCTAATTCCCAGGATTTCTTTTGTTTCTAGAATGTTTAGACGAAACATCAAATAATGCTTTCTAAGGTGTTTGCATGGAGCCAGTGTCAGATATTTCTGAAGAGTATTTCGTTTTTTTGCTTCTTTTGGTTGATTTATCATGGCCTTTTGACAATCTCCTCTTTCCCCAATTGTAATCCAATCGAGATCCAGCAATTTTCTTTTTACAAAATCTGGATTATTCCATAACGTTGACTCATCCGTCCCTAGCTGTTTGAGGATTTCTTCACATTGCTGTTTCCAGTCTCTTAGGGCCGACTTTTTTTCGCTTATTTCGTTTCCCAATAGGATTTTGAACGGTGGTAGGTTTGCATCGTCATGCATTTTCCTAAAGAGCAATAGCTTATTCCATGTAATCCTTGCGTTCAGAGTAGATATTCCTACTTCGTATAAAACACACGCAGTCGGTGTGCTTTGTGGTATTTGAAGAACTTTTTTCCAGAAGAAACCTTCACACCTAGACCATATCTTGTGGTTACAGCCAAACATGTTCTCTGCCCCATAGATCAAGATCGGTGTAATTTTATTTTGGTAGAATTTTCTCACTGGCTCACACGTGAATTTTCCGAATTTCTTCTGCATTACGATCCCTTGTGAGGTTAATTGTTTGCAGCTGTTTAAAAATTTTTTTACCATTGGTTCGTCATTTATGCTTGAGTTGATTATTGTGCCCAAATATTTTGTAAAATGCACTTTCTCTAGCTTCTTTGATCCCACGAACCAACTTGATCTATACTTGTCAGATTTCCTTCCTCTTTTATTCTCTAGGACTAGGATTTCTGACTTGGCAGCGTTTATCTCTAGCCCGAGTTCTTCTGAATAGATCTTCAATGCAGACAATTTCCTCTGTAGGCCGATTGGTGTTCGGTCCAAGATTACCATATCATCTGCGTATAAGATGTGATGTAGATGGAATCCATTGATGGTTGGCGGAAATGAAATCACGTTTGACAGTGCTTTCCCTACTTTCGAGATGTAGAAGTTAAACAGGGTGGCCCCTAATGGGCAGCCCTGTTTCACTCCTCTTTCTGTAGGAATTGGCTTTGACAGATTTCCTTCTTTGTCTAACCTTATTTGAATGTAGGTGTCGGAATAAAGTTCTTTGATGGCAGCAATCAAACTCTCGTCGCAGCCTCTCTTCTTTAAATTACACCACAGGATTTCCCTGTTTACTCCATCAAACGCGTTTACCATATCAATAAATGCCAGATAGATTTTCTGGCCTGATCGAATGGCATCTATTTTTAGTAGGTTTAATATTAAAAGGTTTGTGCTGCAACCCACTCCTTTTACAAACCCAGATTGTCGGTCATCATAGATTTTTTCGTGATTAATCCACAGTGTGAGTTGTTTGAGGAGCTGAGTTGCAAATACTTTACCTATAACGTCGAGGAGGGCGATGGGGCGGTAATTTGCTGGCTCAGACCGTGCGCCTTTCTTGAATATCGGAACGATGATTCCTAATTTCCAGGTTGTAGGGATCCTTCCTTCTTTTATTATCGCTTTGAACAGGATCTCACAAAATTCCGACCATTCATCGATGTTTTCTTTTAAATCAGCATTCGAGAGACCGTCAGGTCCAGCGGCTCTAGATGTGCTGCTATTTGCAATTGAGGTTCGAATGTCCTCTCTGTCCATTTGTAAGTCCCATGGAGCTTTTGTGTGGATCTTCACTGTACTTGGACCTTCCCTTCTTTTAAACAGATTTTTGTAGTGACACTCCCAGTCTGTTTCCGTTACCATATTTGTTATAATCGCTTTTTCTGAGTTAGATGATTCATTTATTAAGGCCCAAAAACCCCTGGAATTCCTTTGATTCAGTGCTTTCAGTATTATCTCTGCGTCGTTTTTTTCCATCTTAGCTCTGTGTAACTTGTGCCAGTTGTTATATTGGTTTCTCACTTTTTTGGACTGGTTTTGATTTACTGCTCCTTTAGTGGTATTGATCGATCTTAGTGCTTTCCTCAATTCCCTCTTTTTTTTTGCCACTTCCGGGTCATACTTATGTTTGTAGAAATTTTGGTTCTTTAGAGCCTTTGTTTTTTTGGATTTGTATATTTCTAGTAAATGCTGATATTCAGTTGCCTCAGACAGGCCTTGCTCCTGGGATTTTTGCATTTGCTCCGATATCACCTTAATATTTGATTTATTTATCCTTAGTCTGTTAAGTCCGGGTTCCACTGAGATGTCACATCTTCATTGTTCCTTTTTTTCTGCTTTTCTCCATTTCCATTCCATTGATGTAATATTATGATCGCTTTGGATGTTTTTAGTGACTGTGAAGAAAACTATTTCGTGTAGTATATTCTCCGAGACAAAGATATAGTCTAGAATAGATTGCTGAGTTCCTCTTTCCCAGGTCGGGTTTGCTGGAATGTCCCCTCTTGTTGCTCCATTAAGCATTGATAGATTTCTGTTTGCCATTTTTCTAGCCAACAGTCATTTTTAAATCTCATCCCGTTGGTCTTCGTTGTTTTTCGTTGGTCTAGATCAATAAATTTCCTATTGAAATCTCCACATAGGATAATTATTGCCTTTGAATCTTCTATTTTAATTGTATCTATGGCTTCAATGATATCATCTTCCAGCTTTTGATTAAACTTTAGCGTTGTGTTCCAATATATATTTAGTATATATAATCGGTTCATCAGCTTCTCTGTGGGTTCTGATTGTTCTACACAAACCTCTTGAAGGAAAGGTGACGAGTTACGGGCGGATTTTATTCTTAGTCCACATGTTCTTTTGATTAAAGTCAGTTGTCCTGACATAGGCCGTCCTTTTTTTTGTTTCATAGCTGGATTTATTGCTACTTCGTAGCCGTCCACACATGGTAGTTTGGAGACCCATGTCTCTTGCAAACATATCAAGTCTGCCTTTTGTATTGTTTCCGGTGGGGATCCTAGGAGATGTGAAAATCCTCTGGTGTTCCACGAGGCTATCATCAGTGTCCCTATCTTGCCATAGCATTAGCTCTTCGTTGATGGGTTCAGTGATTTTGCCAACCAAGACCACTTTTTTCCTTCATCTTCATCAGCGTTTACTTCCGGAGATTTAGAGTTCACTGTACCTAACTTTCCACGATTGTCCACTGTTAATTTGATTTTCTTCGTCTTTATGTCATCGGGAATACCTGCTGCTTCAGTCTCCATTTCAATGTCTTTAAACTTGACATTAGACACGTATTCCCTTGTTGTGCTTTTTTCCGTTGTTTTGGTTGTCACTAGATCTTTCTCGTTTGTTTTTTGTACTTTGGGTTCTTTTGTTTTTGCATCATCATTTCCCTTTAAGGTGTTGTCTACTTCGTATACTTGATATCCAACTTCCAGGAGTTGTCTCTCACTCATCATGATCAATTCTGCATCTTTTTTGTCGTTGATGTGTAAGAGTACAAACTTCTGGTTCATCTCAGCCATGATTTCCACACGATCAATCTGAGCACTCTTTATTACCCTTAACACAGGAATTTTTTGGAATATCTGTAGAATGGTGTACCGATTTAGGGGGGTACCACCTTTGCCTCCGTCAATTTTCTCAACCAGTAATCTATACTGGTGGTTTTTCCGTGTTGTTTTGTTTCCAACAATCGAGTTAGGGTTTCTTAACTTAGCGGACTCTTCGCCATTCTCTCTAGGTGCTTCGACTTCTCTTGTGGATTGTTGCAGATTCTCATTCGGAAGCTCAGTACCGTGTATATTGTTCTTCTGCTCATCTAATATGGTTTTTTTTGTAACTTCCCTGATCTTAGATGAGTTTCCCTGCTTCAACATACTCTTCAGTCTTTTCTCTTCTAAGGTGAAAAAGATTTGTGGATCTTCCACCATTTTTGTGATTTTCTTCGCTGTAGATTGAAGTTTTTTCGGTGTTTCAGGCCACGAAATCACTCTTTTACTTGACGTTCTGTCATCTTTCTCTTTCTCGTATCCTTCAGTGGTCAATTTCTGCGGGCTTGTCTTTGACTCACGATTATCTTGTCCAATATTACTTCGATTTTCGATTGTTTTTACTACCTTATTATTATCCTTGTTTTCTTCAGCATCAGACACACTGTAAATTGACATGTTCAGCATTTCCTCCTCAACACCTTCTATGTCTTCCATATCCAGCTCCATTGTTCTTCCTGTCAGGGTCGTATTGTCTTCAGTCAGTTTTACTGGCTGTACTTTTTCATCCACGATTTGGGTCTCATCATCTATTTTTTTTTTTTCTCCCTTCAATGTCGATAGTTCAGAATTATTTACAGTTATGTTCAATGCTTTAATGTTTCTGAAGAAGTTGGCTGAACTGCGAGCTTTCCTATTCTTTTTTACTTGTTGGTTCTTAGATTTTTTATTACAATCATTTGAGTTTAACTTAACTATTTTTGAACTCTTCTCGTTACTCACTCCTGAACTGATTTTCGGGTTTTCGAATATATCATACCACTCCCTCTCATTCTTTTTTCCGTGTTCAGTTATAGGCTTGCTTCCTAGATTCTTTGTATTTGTATCAATGGATTTTGACGTTTCAGGTAGATTGGGTGGTGGAAGAGCTTGCTCTTTATCTACTTCTTTTTCTTTTCGCTGTTTACTTTTCTCAACCTCTTTTTCTATAGGTTTCGTGGAGACAGTCGAAGAGCAAGACCTTGTTTTCTGTGCAATCTCCGCACTATTAAACTCCATCCTTCCACAATCACTGTTATCACGCCTAATTACGAGTTCCTTATCATAACAGCAATTCTGTTGATATACCCTTGTCTCCGCTTCTTTCTTTTTTTTTTCAGACGAATGCTTAGTCACATCGGATTTCTCGGGTAACTCTAATGTTTCTAGATTGATCACTGAGGTCTGGTTTGTTTGTACTGTTTTTGAGACCTGTGTTGTATTTGAGTCTCTCCTTCTTTCTCGTTCATTTTGTAGTAGCGTAAGGGCTTGCCTTGTCACTTCTGCTAGGAGTTTCTTGTCTTCAGAGTTATTTCTTAGGGATTCTTTTAAAGCCATTAGTGAAATATCATTCCCTCGTTTGGCTACCACAATCTCAGAGGTCATTTCCTTAAGGTCTGTCTCTAGTTTGATCATTTTTGAGTTTAGTAGAGCAATCAAAGTTGTTTGGTCTCTGTAGTTCTCATTTAAGTTCTCGTATAGCTTCATCAGAGGGGCAACAGCTATTGTTGCGGCAGACATCAGAATTGGACTTAGCTTCGATATTATTTTTCCAACGCAGGTCGATGTTTCATCTGTATTGCTTATTCCCGTCTGGGGTGTCTCCGTGGATCTCCGCCAGTTTTCATTTCTCAAAGTTGTTGTACCGTCTTCATCTTCCGAGTCTATAGAAGGGGTTAAGGTAGCACATCGTTTGGTCCTTTTAGGTGATTGAGTCTCACCAGATGTATTTCTTCCCATGTTTTCCTCTTCTCTTTGACCTTTGAGTCTTTTCCTCACACTACTGTCATCATCTTCGGAACTTTCTCTTCTTCGACATCTCTTTTGAGACACTATAATCTCCTCATTTCTAGATTCGAATGCTGGCGAGTTTGTTTCTAGGGTCATTACTTCGTGTATACTCCTATGCTTAGGATAGTATAACTCTGCAGATGGTGGATTTTCCACGTTGGCGCTTATTTGAGATGACCTTCTAGTTTGCAGCAGTTTTGCATTCATTTTTTCTAGATCTTTTATTACTTGATCCACAATCCCTACTGAATTTCTTCTTTCTCCTGAATTTGGATTATTTTGTGGAAGAGTCGTTGGTGGTGTAGAGCTTTCTATCCATTCATTTGATGGTAACCACAACTCCCTAGTGCCCTCCATTTTCTCTAGCGCAGTGAGGTGTTCTTTTGTGTTTAGTTTGGCATGGAGACCCCTTGTATCTTGTAGTGATTTGATCAGTTGCTCATCTCCTTTGCTCGTGGTTGCTGTTATTTCTATTTTGTCCGACTCTGGTTTATGCATCTCAGCTACCTTTGTCCAAGCCAATAGTTTTAGCGATGAACTCGATTTTAAATGCTCTACCCTGGCTGCTAATCTTTGTGTCATCATTATGCTTATGTTCTTTTCTTGAGTGTTATGGGCTGGATCTCTTATTGTGTCCTCAGGCTTATGCTCGAGGTAAGGGGTATTAGGAGATGGTTGGTCACTCAGAACATGGTGTATCATAGCAGTGCAGACTTCAACATTCTTTGTTCCTGATTGAATTCCCTCAGATTCGCTGTTTCTTCTCTGTGCCTCGACCACCTGCGTCTCTTTTTCCATTTCCGTGGTTGCTCTGGGTTTTTCTCTTGCAATTCAGGTGAACCAGTGTCTTTTGTCCCTTGCCTCTCCCTATGATTCTCTGAATGAACTTCTTTTTCGGTCTCAGGCTCATCTTTGGTTTCCTCCTCGGTAGCCTCGTCTCGTTCCAGGTCTTCGTTACTTTCAGAGTCACTTCCTAGATCGAAAGTGTCCATCGAGTCATTAGTGGTTCCTTCCCTTCTCAGCCACACCATACCCATATACTCGTGAGCACCGGTAGACCTGGGTGCCTCGGAGCTAGAGTACTGCTGCTGTCTAGTATTGGCGTTGCTGGCTGCCATCCTGGGGCCGTTAACTTGGGGAGTGACGCTCTTACTAACCATTGTAGCAGCTACATGGGCATTAGAAGAGACGGAGGACTGATTAAGATCTCTCTCCATGTCAGTAGGATTTCCTGTAATAATAGACATGGTATTAAGCCCTCGCTTAGCTTGAGCTTGTGTGTTAGCTTTATTCATCATCCCCCTCATTGCTGCTGACATTATCGGACTGTTTTATTCTTGGAGCGACCAGCAAGCACCAGCTAAGACTTACAGTACCTAATTTTTCTTTTTATTATTTTTTTTTTTATTTACCGCACTGCACGAGTTTTCATCTAGGACCTTTGGGCAGTGTTAATTGGACTTACCTTTTGCTCTAGGTCGGGATCAAAGAGGGAATACCTCCGCAGTCTCCCGTTCTCTAGTCTCTTGTCGCGCTGTCAGCACCAAACAGCCGCACAACAGCCAGCGAGGGTGTTAGCGGATGCTTTTTCAGTGTGTTTTGGGTCACGTGACTCCTCACGTGAGCAGCCCCCTCCTAGGAACGAAGCGAAACGCTGCCGAAAAACAGCTGATGGATTAAGTTTCACCGTGTACCCTCGATTTCCTGGGTCTCTGTTGCACAATCAAGGTCCTCAGCACAGGCAGCACAGACAACGCACCGCTCGCCTGAAAGCGGATGCTTTTTCAGTGTGTTTTGGGTCACGTGACTCCTCACGTGAGCAGCAACAAGGCTCCGCCCCCTCCTAGGAACGAAGCGAAACGCTGCCGAAAAACAGCTGATGGATTAAGTTTCACCGTGTACCCTCGATTTCCTGGGTCTCTGTTGCACAATCAAGGTCCTCAGCACAGGCAGCACAGACAACGCACCGCTCGCCTGAAAGCGGATGCTTTTTCAGTGTGTTTTGGGTCACGTGACTCCTCACGTGAGCAGCAACAAGGCTCCGCCCCCTCCTAGGAACGAAGCGAAACGCTGCCGAAAAACAGCTGATGGATTAAGTTTCACCGTGTACCCTCGATTTCCTGGGTCTCTGTTGCACAATCAAGGTCCTCAGCACAGGCAGCACAGACAACGCACCGCTCGCCTGAAAGCGGATGCTTTTTCAGTGTGTTTTGGGTCACGTGACTCCTCACGTGAGCAGCAACAAGGCTCCGCCCCCTCCTGGGAACGAAGCGAAACGCTGCTGAAAAACAGCTGATGGATTAAGTTTCACTGTGTACCCTCGATTTCCTGGGTCTCTGTTGCACAATCAAGGTCCTCAGCACAGGCAGCACAGACAACGCACCGCTCGCCTGAAAGCGGATGCTTTTTCAGTGTGTTTTGGGTCACGTGACTCCTCACGTGAGCAGCAACAAGGCTCCGCCCCCTCCTGGGAACGAAGCGAAACGCTGCCGAAAAACAGCTGATGGATTAAGTTTCACCGTGTACCCTCGATTTCCTGGGTCTCTGTTGCACAATCAAGGTCCTCAGCACAGGCAGCACAGACAACGCCTGAGGAGGATTCACAACCTGGGCAAGGACGTCTTTAAGTTCACCACGCAGACCTCTGTGAAATAGCGTGATCCTTTTATCCTCGGGCCATCTAGTTTCCACGATTAACCTATTAAAAGATGCAATGTAGGCTAAGAGGTCCTGGTTGCCCTGTCGCAGGGAGAGGAGTTCGTGGTCCAGGGCCTGCCCTTGGGAATGTCTTGCAAAAAGTCTCTCCATACTCGCCTGGAAGGCTGAGAAATTCCGAAGAATTGGGTCATCCTGTGTAACCAGAGGGATCGACCAATCAGCGGCGCTGCCGCTAAGATACGAAAGTACAAAGGCTACCTTGGTCTGGTCAGTTGGAAAAGCTGCGGGTCTACAAAGAAAGTGCAGTCGGCATTGATTTATAAACACTGCAAATCTTTTAGGATCACCAGAAAAGCGTTCAGGTGGTGCCAATGGCACATTTCCAGGTAGGTTGATTTGAACGGGATTGGTTGAAGTAACTGGGGTATAATCCCCCCCTGAGTTAGGTAGAGGAGTTTGCCCCGCTTGACTCTGTAATAACTGTCTGGCGAGATCGTCAGTTCGTTCTTTTGACATTATCAATTCCCTCTTAAGGGCGTTCGTTTCCTGGCGAGCAGCATGGACTTCAGCTCTTAATTCCCCCAACAACTGGGCCAAGTGGTCTGTGTCGGAAGTTTCCATAGCGCCTGGGTAGCAGATTATGGGTAGGCTTCGCGTTCTGTAACGCTCACCTGATTCCCACGGAGGCGCTGACCCAAACTGGACTGCTACAGTTGCTTCTATGACTATGATGAGGCGTAGAACTCAGAAGACGCTCTGGGCAGGACCTCCGAATATTGACTGTCTGGCTTGTAAGGTGAGTTTTCTGCAGGTGGAAGAAAAAGGGGTAATTACAAGATGGTTGGATAAGTTCTCCCACCAATCTTCTGCTTTTCCCACTTCTTGGTTCTCGACTGGTCTCCACGAACTCTCACCTTTGGTTTAGTAAAGCCAAGCTCTCCATCCTGCTTCTGGTGCAGGGGCGCGGGGAATCCAGTTACGTCACTGGATGATTTCCGTGTTTAGGCTCAGTGTCCTTTTGTGGCTTGTAATAGTCCTTCAGGTGCCGAGGAGCTGTTGGTGACACCACCACTGCAGTGCAAGAAGAGGCTCGTGAGTATAGAAGATCTGAGGCTGCTTCTGAAGGAGCACCCTTTTATAATGTCCTTTTCTGTCTTTCAGGTGCCGAGATGCTGTGGGCGATGCCGCCGCTGTTGCACGTGCGGTGGCACGTAAGTATAACTGAATTGTGGCCGTTTCCAAATGGGCGACTCTGATAATGTCTTTTCCTTCCTTTCAGGTGCCGAAATGCTGAGGGCGATGCTGCCGCTGCTGCGCGTGAAGAAACGCGTAAGTATTACTGAATTGTGGCCACTTCAAAATGGGCACCTCTAATAATGTCTTTTCCTTTCTTTCAGATGGCGAAATGCTGAGGGCGATGCTACCACTGCTGCGCGTGAAGAAGCGCGTAAGTATAACTGAGTTGCGAACCCTTCGGCTCGGACACCACTAACAATGTCTTTTGTCTTCCAGGTGCTGGGATGCTGCCGAAGCGAAGGCCGCGGTGAACTTCGGTGTGATCACGGATGGATAAGGTAAGCGAGCGCAGCTGCGAGCGTGTTGCCCGTTTTCTAACCTTATGTCTTTATTTGCAGGTTGTCGGAGACTGGACTCTTGTGGCTGAATTCTGGTGAGTAGATGTTCCTGTGTCTTTTCTTCATCCACAGGTTGCTGCTCGAGAAGCTGAGGGTGTGTCCGGACCTGGAATGCAGGAGCCGACTCGGTGAGCGTCCTGCTGCTGTTGCAGAATAACGCGAAGCACGTGAATTCTATCGGGCGTGGTTTAAATAGTGGAGAAGTGCTTTGGTGCGTATTCTTCCTCCAGCCTCACCCAGGTAAGAAAAGAGTTCCTGTAACAGAGGATTGGTCCCTCCCAGCCAGTGGCTGGGACTTCACCCAGCTTGGATTGTTCTAGGTGAGTATGCAGCATGGTCTGCCACAGGTAAGTCCACCCAATCACTACTGCACACTTTAAGAATATGAGCCCGGCACCCATGGCGCCGGGACTGTGGTTCCTTATGAGCCTGGCGCTAGAGGCGCCTGGACATGGTCCAAAGGGCCCCTGTAGGGGTCTGCTGGAACCGGGGGTGTGGATGATGAGCCTGCTTCCGGGGACGCTGTGCCAGTCTTGGCTCCTCGGGAGTAGCGCTCATGACAGTTTATTAGCTTGGAGATGAAGGGGGATAGGTCTCTTGCTGCGTTTTTGATGATCTGGGCGGGGCAGCTGTCCCCTTTGCAATTTGACGGTTTGAGGGATGTTATAATTTTTTGGACTTCTGGTATGGTTAACTTTTTTAATGTGAAACCAGTGGTGGTATTAGTGGTAGTAGGTATACTCGGGGTGGAGGGAAAGTTGAAGTCGCTTGGCCTCAATTTTCGTTTGGAGGCCAGTAATTTTATTAGCAAGGGCATTTTGGATGCTTGTGCACCAGGGTTTGTCTTTCGCAGACGTATCCGTTGGAGGGTTAGGATTTTCTAACTCCTTTAGGATGGTTAAGAGTTCTTTAGTGCAGGATCCTGCATTGTTTATTCTGACGTTATAGGCTTCCTTCTTGGTGCGGATTATCTGATTTTTGTAAAGGGAGGAAATGGTCATGAGATTGGATTTATTTTCAGCTGAAGGAGTTATTTTCCATAGGGTTTCCATTTTAGCTTTCTTTTTTCTAAGTAATTTGAGTTCAGGTGTGTACCAAGAGTTCAGATGAGCTCTAGGTTTGCCTTTGCGTAACTTTAGTGGGGCAACGGCGTCAATGGCTTTGGTCATGGCGTCATTGTACTTACAGACTAGTAGGTTGAGGTCAGTGGTGGCAGGGAGCGTATTTATGATAGGGAGAACCAGTGGTGTAAGGGTTTCTGCAGTAATGTTGCGCTTGTTTCTGGTCAGACAGGCTGGTGCGAGGGGGCACTGTTTGGGGTTCTGGTTGTTAATGCTAATATCAAATGATATGAGGAGATGGTCAGTCCATAGGAGAGATTGGCCCTCATTACGACCCTGGCGGAAAGGGTTTTACGCCAGCGTAATGCATGGCGTACCTTTCCGCCTTACTACGAGTTCCCGTAGTGCCATGGTGGTTTTTTCGCCTGGTTTTTCCTGGCGGAAAAATCCATGGCGCTACGGGACCTGTTGTTAATTACGCCACCGTAATTTACGGTGGCGTAATTAACGCCTTCCCCACTCCCATTATACCCTATAGGGCAAAAATGGGAATGGGGAAGGGTAAATGGGGATTGGGGACTTACCGCCCCGCCAAGGTCGGAATGGGGTGGTAAGTCCGCCAACCCCCATGGCGGAGTTGGCAGCTCTGCGCCATGGTCCATGGTGCAAATTGCACCATGGACCTCCGCCAGGGTCGTAATGAGGGCCATTGTGGGGCTTTGCAGGTGATATTGCAATTGTGGGCAGCGAGCCAATCGATGGTTCTGCCTTTCTGATGGGTAGGTAGAGTAATGAGTTGAGTAAAGTCGTGTTCAGAAAGGGCATTAGCAAGGGAGGACGCAGGAGTGTCATTAGGGTCGTTGTGCCCCTGGTTAAAATCACCTAGGATGATGTTTTGTGAAAGAGGCTTAGAGTTCTCGGTTATGAGAGAGGCAATGTCTTCCTCGAAGGTACCTGTAGGACCTGGGGGTCTATATATTAGTTCCAAAGTGATAGTACTCTTCGGGGTGGTTTGTATTTTAATGGTGAGGTGCTCGCATGATTTTAGTGGAAGGTAGCCAACAGATCTAATGTCGAGTGAGGATTCAAATATAATAGCTACACCTCCTCCGCGAGCATTGGGTCTGTCAGCCCTGAGGATAGTGTATTTGTCGGGAACCGCGAGGTGCCCCTGAGCTATCTCGGGAGGATAGCTCAGGGGCAACGTGCTCACCTTGGAAGCAAGACGACATGGATAAACACAGGTTCGATCCCCGGGTCCGCGCTTAGAAACCTCTGGGTATTAAGCGTGTTATAAATAACCTATCATATCATATCAAGATTTGAGAACAGGTCTCCACAGGTGTTCAGCAGAGCAGTTTTCGTGCCTCTGGATGCCCCAAAGCCAGAATGATGATCATGGAGGCAACCAACAGATTCAGTGTGGAGGGTGAGCTGAGAGAAAGCCAGCTTCTCCAGGTGTTTGTCCAGGAAAGGGGTGATGGAGTGATGGAGATGGGGCAGTAGTTTACCAGAATGGAGGGGTCAGCCAAGGGTTTCTTAAGAAGAGGGTGCACAAGGGAGTGCTTGAGAGAGGTTTGGAAAAATCCAGTGGCGAAGGACAGATAGCAGACATCAGCCAAGGCTGGAGCGATAGAGTAAATGTTGTCCTTAATGGTTTTGAAGGGGCAGGGGTCTACCTGTTTGGATGAGATCTTCATAGACCGGACTTGTCTGGCTACCTCATCAGGTGTGATGGGAGAGAGAAGAGAGGAGAAGTGATGGAGGGGCCAAGGGAGGCTCCAGAGGTGTTGGTATATGATGTGGTGTGAGAGTGAGAGAGGAAAGGATGTTGTGAGTTTTTGCAGTGAAGTGAGAGACCAGGGCCGAGCAGAGGTCCTGGTTGGATGTAACAGAAGATAAGGCTTCTGCAGGATTGGCCAGTTCCTTGCAGACTTTGAATCATTTGGCAGAGTTGTTTGATGCCGCAGAAATGCAGGCTTGAGCGAAGACTCTTTTCTTGGTGTGGAGGCAGAGTCGATATTGGCCCTCATTACGACCCTGGCGGAAATCGCGGTGCAAAATGCACCTTGGAGCACGGCGGAAAGCTGCCGATAGCGCCATGGGGGTTGGCGGATTTTCCGCCCCATTCCGACCTTGGCGGAGCGGTAAATCCCCATCCCCCATTTTACCCTTCCCCATTCCCATTTTTGCCCCATAGGGTATAATGGGAGTGGGGAAGGCGTTAATTACGCCACCTCAAAATACGGTGGCGTAATTAACGACAAGGTCCCGTAGCGCCATGGATTTCTCCGCCCGGAAAAACCAGGCGGAAAACGCTCCATGGCGCTACGGAATCTCGTAGTAGGGCGGACGGGTCCGCCGCGAATAACGCTGGCGTAAACCCACTCCGCCAGGGTCGTAATGAGGCCCATTGTCTTTGAAGAAGGCGCCAGGCCAGTTTGTCAGAAGGTCCACCAGATGCATTGCATATCCACTCAGCTGCCCTAAACTTGCGTTTGAGGGCAGCCAGATCAGAGTCGTACCAATAGATACACTTTTTGGAAGGCTTCAGACAGACCCTTATGACAGGGGGGAGAGTGTCAAAGGTGTTGAAGATAGAGAGACTGAAGTTGGTGAGGGCTGTATCAGGGTGGAATTCAGCCGCAGGAGTAGGAGGCAGGGAGTAGGTGGAGGCAAAGGCAGCCACTGTCACTCTTGTAATGGGTCTGGTGACTTTGAATCCGAGTGCCCATGAGGGGTGTGCTGTTGAAAGAGGAGAGGAGATCTTCAAATGTGAAGAGAGAAGAGAGTGGTTCATCCAAAAAAGAGACCTGGTGAGAGGGATAGAGAGAGGGATGTCAATGGAGATGGGAGCATCCAAAGTGTGACCCGCTGTATGCGTGGAGCCAGAAGGTAAGATAGAGAGGGAGAGGGAATTGCGTAGTTTGGGGAAAGGTCCTGAGGAGTCGGGAGAGTCCACATGGATGTTGAGGTCACACAGCAGGAGGAGTTGAGAGGAGGAGGAGAGTAGAGAGGAGGTTAGGTCAGCCCATTCAAAGAGGAAGAGAATGGATTGTCCCTGTGGCCAATGGAAGATGGCCATATGGAGAGAGGATTTAGGAGAGAATGGGAGCCTGCAGACAAAGCATTCAAAATAGGAGTAGGCCTGAGTGGGGATGATGGACACAGGTATCCATTCTGGGAAGATCATTGCCACTCCCCCTCCTTACCTCCTGGGCCTGGGGACAGACAGAATCTTGTATCCTTCAGGGAGGACTGTGTCAAAGCTTGTGACAGAGCTGTCCTTTAACCATGTCTCTGTGATGGCGAGCACATCTAGATCAATGAGTTCAAGAAGGTTGCAGATATCGGACAAGGGTTTGACAGCAGAGTGAGAGTTTAGTGTGGCAATATGGAGCAGCTTGCCATCTTTGAGGGTCTTCTGACCCTTTTTTTTACCATCGGTTGGTTTTGTTGTGACAATTCTGGTATGAAGTTGGCATAATTTACTGCCAGGCCTCAGTATGACTTCAATTCCTGTTTCTTTGTGGGTTCAGAAGCTTAAACAATGTCCATCATAAGGTTTAGCCTGGTTTTTATGTCTTCTGCAAACAATGTATACCCCAAGTACTCAACAGATTCTGAGTGAAGAATACAAGTTACCTTGTGTAGTAGAATGCCTTCCGCTTGCAGTACCTTCCTAAAGTGTCACTGTGTTCAGTGGGCATTTTGCCATGAATCAGGATATCGTCTTGAAAGTTTGGTGCGTTGTTTACATTTTTTAGTAGTGTGCCCATCATCCGTTGAAATGCGGATGACGCGCATCGACAGTCCAAATGGTGTATCAATAGGTACCAAATGAAATGATGAGCCAACTGAGGGCCATTGAGTAATCATGAAGCCTTATCTGGTGGCATCTGTCCCTCATGTGCAGTTTGGTATATATGCTAGCATCCCTAAGCATCAGAACCAGTTCATAAAGGCTGGGCAAAGGATAATTATCTCTGGCTATATATTGGTACAGATTTCTAAAGTTGACGCACAGACGAAGATAGTTTGACTGTTTCTTTATGAGCACAACTGAACGCAAACATTCTGAAGCTTCCATCAGTTCTATGGTTCCGTCTTCTTGTTGTTTTTGTAAGAGTTCTAATTATTGTCTTGCAGTTGCTGGGACCAGGTGAACCTAACCTTTGATTGGGACTGCTACTGCACGCGGCTTGATTTTTTTAATGTAGTTCTTCACAGATCCCAATTCGCCTCTGAACAAGTCCTTGAAATGATCGGTATCAGGTAATAATATCCCCATGCATAATGTCCCCATACGGAATGTCGCCGGGAAAAGACATTGGCAACATCATGTATGGGGACAGGTTTCAGGGATGTCCCCTGCTCCTCTTGAAAAATATAAAAAAATTCAAGGGTTGCAGGGGAGTCTCCCATATGTTCAATGTAATAATGTCTCCGGAAAAAACTGCGACATTTTTGTCAGGAGACATTTTTGCGGGGACATTATTACATGGAACCAAATGATCAACTATGTGTTCCTAGTCTTTTTCTTTCCATACCAAGTACCTGATCTTGGCTGTTGGGAGTGAGGATTATATCTAGCTTCACAAAGTTACGCCAGCCTAGTACCGTCGGCCTGGAGAAATACACTTTTTGTGTTAAATGTGCCACCTTTCAATTCTTAAAGGCATTTGACATATCAACAGGTCCGCATGGGGACCTCCACAATGTGCGTTTACTTGTTTTTACTACTACTCGATCTTTGCCAGTCATATCTTTCACTGGAATGACTCTTCGGTCTGGCCCGAAATGCCATCAAGTGACCAGAATGTCTGTCTATGTGGATTGTGCAATGTGTTTTTCGGTCTCTTCTTTTATGAGGTCTTGAACTAGTATAGTATTTTCTTCACTTATACATGTGTTGGTGAGCTTCATCCACTGTTGCGACTATTTTCTTGGATTTGTGTTGGGACACTTTTGTAAAATGGGCCACGTGCACATATGCTGCACAATTTGTTCTTTCTGAGCATGGGTGGTTGTTGGCTAAATGGACATCACTGCCACACCTATGGAATTACTATCTGGCTTTCTCAGTTTCCTTCCAGTTCACACCCCTAATGCGCGGTATAACGTCCAACATCATTTGTGATCTGCTCGGTGTGATAGGGCTTGTATCACTGAAGTCTGAAATAATATAGTTGTGTCTTTTGTCCTGGAGAGTGTCTCTTCTAGTCATCTAGATATTTGCAAAGTTCTCTCCGGTGTAATGCGCCTTCATTGAATACACTTTCCCAGTTTTTTCTAGTTGTATGTATATACAAGAAACCGAACAATGCTTGATTTATCAACCTAGAGAGGATGAACATCTAAAACCACCTTGCTGTGGAATTTGAACTTGGGAGTACACACTGCTCTCATGTCAGAGACCAGTGTTTTGCCCATGTAGCTGCTCACCCAATTCTCGCCTCCAGGGGAAGCTGTGAAGCAGCGGCAGTATAAAGGACAGCAAAGAAGAAGAAGGACAACTGGGAGGGCAACGTTATTCATCCAATGAAGAATGGACACCCCAGCTTGATCATACAATCAAAAGAAAGTCTATTTTTTATGCATTTCATTTTAAAGAAGAGTCAGACCATCAACACTTTGTGTCCTGAAGGCAGGCCCTTAGCAGACAGACATCCTCTCTTGCAATGACCCCCCTTCCCTTGTCCTTTCTCTCTCTCTGCACTTGCACGTTCTGAATGCTCAAAAGGCCTTGAAGGGCCGCCTCTTTCTTGTTCATCAGTTTTATTCTATTCGCCTTTTGTTCCCATGGTCCCTCCCCGTTGGCCTATGGACGCTCTGAAACACAATTTCTTGATGTATAAGCGCCTTTCAAATGCACAATAAATAAATAAATAAAGATGAGCAGCTGCCACCGGGCGTCATTCAGATCCAAATGATCTTTAAACACATAAACATGCACCGAACACCATCTACTTGGACGATGAATATAGATAACACGCATTGATTTGACAACACTGTCAACCGAAGAGGTTCAAGCTTGGCTTTATTTCATACAGGCTAAAGTAGCCCCAACATCACATTACAAGCCTATTAACCACTAATGGAGACAGTCTTATTCTTCCAGTAACTTGGCTTCACATCAGATAGTATTAGCTGGCTTCACAACCAGAGGATTATGATAGCGTTGGCCATTGTGGTATCACCATTAGAGCAGTATTAATATAATTTATGTTATGGAGGCCCATGACATTGTGTAATACCATCTATTATTACAGCACTTAGAAGCCTTGAAAGCCTGAATTCTGCCAATTTGTTTTCTTTACAAGGTCTGTCATTTGCTTACAGCTTCCTTCCCCTGTCGTTTTTGGCGGGGTCCCCGCCCCCCAAGCCCCACATCTCCCCACCATTGCATGGCCTCCCTCCCTGCCCCTTCCACTTAGCTGCTGCTGGCTCCAGATACCTACCTCATCGATCGGCAGGCCGCAAAAAAACGCAAACACAACATACAGCATGTTGCGCTTCGTTGCGCAACCTTTTGTGCATCGGGGTTCCGCAAACCACGAACGTGGATAGGAAATGAAGCGCTCTATAAAAACTTGATTTATTATTTGTATAATTATTCCTTAGATGCATATTAGGTTTATACTTTGTTGTACGTAGTTTTAAAACCGAAAGAACAAAGACCTCTGTGCAAGGTGCGGAGTTCTGCTTTATAGCCTTGATGCCGTAATCTTAGAATTTCATTAGAAATCTAATAAAATGCCTAGGGTGGATTAGGCGCCGGATCATGGGCGAATGGAAAGATTTGACTGGGTTTGCAGAGGAATCCAGTTATTTCCGATAAGTGGCACCTTAATTATGCCGAGGGATTAATGGGGGATAGCGTCAATTTGAAAGGCCTTAGGCAGGTATTAAGATATGGGATTCGTGTCCCTCAGACGCACGCAGCAGCGAGGAGAATGTTTGCTGTCAATCTAGCAGCGCCAGTGGAATAGGGACAGAGCAAATTTGACACAGCTGGGGACTTGCGGCCCATCCCGTCTACTCATTGCTCAGCCTACTTTGGGCCCACAGATCTATTCAGTCTCCAGCTTTTATACCTTCACGGTACCGGTTCCGGTGCTCTAGTGCAGGTCAAAATCTTTTTTGAAACGCTAGACAATATCCTCATCATGACTCAGGTGGTAATGCCATTGGAATCCCTACCAAATTTTGTTTACTGTAACCACCGCCCGGCCCCCAGGATTTACAGCAGAATCTACAATGGTGGTAGCAGTGCAATCTATGAGACTCCTTAGGGATTTCGTCTGACTCAGCACAAGTGGTAATTTCCGTTGTTCTTAGTCCTATGGTCTGGAGGGAAATCCTCCACTTCCACGCCCAATCTCGGGATTCGGCAGGGCAGGGAAGTGGCAGTAAAGCTGTGGTTATTCCTTTCCCTTCAGTATTTCCTGCACCGCCAAACTCCTAATGAGGCCCAATGTCCTTTCCCCTTCTCTGTGCTGAGAAGTCAGGCCCAGGATTGGCTTCATCTCAGGCCAACAACCATTAGATGTTCCCGCTGTGAGAGTGGGACCAGATTTGCAGCTGTTCAAGTCTATCTAACACGCTCCCAGGTCTACCCTCTAAGACCCCTCTGCCCCACCATGCTGTCCTGCTGACGCTGGCACACTGGGCGGCCGTCTAGTATTGTCTTATTGAAGTTCAGACGTTGTGAGAGACTGTTGAAAATGTTTGCTTACTGTCTACTGCTGCTCCAGAAGTCCACTCAGGCTCTCCATTGTCCATCAGAGAATGAGGTCAATTCTTCTGCAGAAAATGTATGGCTTGTGAAAAGGGTCAATTTACTACTGGCATCTGTTCGCTAGAGAAAACGCAATTCAGTTGTCGAGTGTTCCATTTGAAGATGTGTAGCCTTGCCAACGCACCATGTTTGTAACCTATCTCTGGGCTTTCACTACTGTCATCCTAGTTTAGATGTTCGGCGAAATAGACAAGAAAATATCTCCGCCATTATCCTGGCCTCCATCTGGGCTATTTCAAGGCTATTCTAATTTGGTTGTCAGCAGCAAGCTTTACAATTGATAATTACCACATGCGCGTGGTCAAATCTCATGCAAGAGTTTACTGACTCTGCAAACTTTCTCACATTTAACCTAAGCACTGTTTAGCGTGAATTCCCTCGACAATCGATAACGACCATTTCATCAAGTCCTCCCCACTTCGGGCACTCCCACCCGCAATTTGCATTGCCAGGCATAAAGTTCATATTAACTGCTGACAAGGCTGTGGACCTGTTTCGAAGTCTGTACAGTAGGCCATTTAAGTCATCAAAAGTCAGTCCCGTAGTGTTTTCCTCTATTTCTGTTACTGGGCAGTGCAAAATGTGAGTGTCAGGGCTGTGGTGGCCCGCTCCCGGTTCACCAGAGCGGGTCCCACCAGACACCGGGATCACCCGGTGTGACACGGAAATTGCGATCACGCAGTGCACCGCTGGCAGGGGACACCCTGCAAAGTCAGGATCACTGGGCCTGGATACCGGGGCTGCAACAAAGGCCATGGTCTCACGGTACACCAAAGACAATAAGTACTTGGAGAGAGAGTTGCAGCTTCCTGGGCCTGCTGCACTGCCGCTCACGTGCCAGCAGAGCCCCTTTTATTGAGAACAGGCATGACGAGGTCATGACACACTTTCTTAAAGGGGCAATGTGCCCACAGTTAAATGGGCCACACACAACACTCCCCCTTTATTATAACGAAACCAAAACACACAAAAACACACCAGTGGTGCATTCCAGTCAACAGACCACTCATATTAACTACAAAATCACTGCAAACTGTGGTGCATTCCAGTCCAAGCACCGGCTGAAGGTCCAATGACTGATGTTGGGATCAAAAGATGCCTGGATCAAATTGTCCTCCCTGGGCCATCACACCCCGGTCCCCTGGCTTCCGCTGAAGGTACTCATGGCCGCTCGAGCTCTTGCTATACAGAAGGAAAAAGATTCTCATCATCCTCATCCTCTGCCTAGTCATATGCCCCACTACGGTGGTCCTCTGCCATGTGGACAGCAGCTGTTTTGGGGGGCTTCCTCCCCGAGGCATCCTTTGGCACACCTCCTGCTGATGGCCTGGCCATGCTAGCCGGTGTTGGGGCTGGGCACACACGTGCAAAATGGTCCTCTTTTCTGCAGCTTCCACAAGTGTGGCATTTGGCTGGGCACTCCTGCGCGTGCGGGAGGTCCCATCCACACTGATGGCCTATCGTGACTCCTGACTCTCTCCGTGGCCACTCCCCTCTTCCTGTTGGCCTACCTCCTTGCCATTTGCCCACGGCTGACAGCTCCTCCAGCTTCACCCGTTGCATGGGGTCTTCCCAACCTGAGTTGCTGCCTGGATAGGTCCATAGCTGAGGCACGCACCTGCGCAAGCTCTTGAGCGCGGCCTAGCTCTAGTATTCAGTCGAAGCCCAGCCCTGGCTCCCTGAGGACCTGTTTCCAAAGTGAAAGCTTGACACTTTGATCAGCAACATTAAATTTAACTCGTACCGCATCCACTACCTATATTATAGGGCCTGCGCCTGCGCAGAGCCTTTCGTATCTTGCGTCTACTGCTATCTGTGAACTGCTCCTCAGCCTTGCTGTATCTATTCCTGATGCTGGCAGGTTGTCCTATTTGTAACTCATGTCTACATGCCATTTGTCTTCTGTCTCTATATGTACGTACCTGTAACAATTACCTATGCTCAAGTGCCCAGATACCTCAGGGTTTAGGTGTGCTCTACAAATAATCAACTAAACTAAACATTCCTGCATTCCTGCATTTATGTATGTGTCATGAATGTATGTTTGTATGGCTTTATGTGGTAAAGCTATTGAAACCTCATTACTGTGGTGCTACTATTCTATTCTTAATTATAGAATGCTGGACAACTCACTTGATTTAATGTGCTCATTAATGTGATCTGTTAAATCAACTTTTATGACATCTGTGCCATGCAGAGCAAGCACATCATTAAAAATACAGAAACCGTCCATTTTGTTGATATACTAAGCAGCCTTTGCTGTTTAGAGAGGATGTGAGATGAAAAGCTCCTGTTTGCTCGCAGTCTTAGTGTGGCCACTCTCTGCTGTGATAATTCAATAATTCATTTGTTGTATCGCGGTTGTGATTATTACCTTCTGGGAAAAGGCAACGTTTTAATAAAATTGCGTCTGTGCATTTCAGAACCGTGCGTCAGGGCTGATAATTGTTATCTGCAGTTCAGCAAGCCCATTTTTCATAGTTTTGCAGATTGTAGACCCTACCAGGGAAATTACACAGATAATATGGCCTTACAGAACGAGAAGAATGACAGCAGAACTAAATGTGAAGTAATGTCTCTTGTTTCCTTCCCCCACATATGTATAGTTGGTTATAGAGTAGTACAGATTTTTTTCTCAGATTCAACGTCATCCTGATCTAATCTGGGCTTTAACTGCCATGGGGGTTCCCCCCCCAGTGCCAAGGCCTTTTTTGGTAATTTTGTTATTTCGCCATTCAATGCCTTCTAACGTTTTCTGTTTCATTAACCCCTTAAGTGCCAAGGACGAGGTATCTCGTCCTTGGCAACAGGGAGGTAATCCCTTAAACATCGTCTATGATTTTGTATCACTCGAAACACACCCAGGCAGCGCTGCATTGTTCCCACGCATGGACAATTGGAGTATAGCATCCATGCAAACTTTCTGGGCACGCAAGATGGGCCAGATGTTAAATGCCTCCCAGACTCCGTAGGTCCCTCATGGCCTGCACGATCAGACCAATCTATCCGTAGTCACTTTCATGGGGAGAACACCCGCCTGGTCCCTTCTTCTGCACTCTGGATTGCAGGCACTTCTGCTTTACTTCTGGCCTGATGCCATGCTAACTCCTTATAGGTTGTTCAGAGGTTCATAATGTGCGTCAACTGCATTACATTTCTCCAGAATTATATCCCATATTGCAGTCTTTGCAATGTCCTTTTGTCCTAAATTAGACAGGGTTGTGAGGGATAACCTTGTCTGCTAGAGTCTCCAAAGCCAACTCACTAAGCTTGCATTTTCCATTGGTGAGATCGGCCTTCGGACATTGTCACCAGAATATTGAAAGGAGGATGGTAAAACCAGCCAGACCAAAATATAAGATGGCTAAAATATCATGTCCAAAAGTCCAAAGTCCAGTGATACATATATACCACACCTGAGATCAAGTGGGAAAATACAGCATTGGATAATGGTGCTCATCATGGGTTGGGCTCTATCCCGGCGGTGAATGTGCTGGGATATATCGCCCAACGCTATTAGTGCTACCCCAACGCAGCCTGGTGCAATTTGCACCGGATCACGAGTTGCAGTGGAGCTGTTAAACCCAATTTATTCTCAGTCCATAGGACTCTATGGGGCTTTTCGGGGCTATTATAGGCATATATAATAACAGGCAATAGTGCTATGTATTAACCTGGGCCAGTAATTCCCCTCCCAGCTATATGGCAACCGATGAGAGTAACCCTAGAAAAGTAGAAGGAAGTTGACTATTTAATCTGTAGGATACAGCGGAGTAATAGGCAGTTTGTATGCAACCAAGGGGTACTTACCGGTGTAGCAGTGAGCAGGAGTGTGAGGATGCACTAGGTTAGGAAAACCAACAACAGTAGAAAATGATAAATGAGAAGGCTAGTAAAGGAAAACTGACCCGAGTGCCATGAGGGCGCACTAGGATCGGGAAGGTGCACTGGCTGCAGAGCGTCCTCGTGTGCACAGGTTGAATATTGTGTCCTCTAGGCAAATGAAAGCAATCCGGGTGATGGTAGAAGTCTTTGAAAGTAGATCAAGAGGCAGGAATTGGAGACAAACCGTATATAGAAGCCGGATTCGGTAGGCAGAATATCAGGCAGATCAAGTTTCTTAACAGCAGCAGTCCGTTGGTCAAAGCGGAGTTCGGTACACAGGGAGTCAGGCACACCAAGACACGAACAACAGCAGTCCGTGTAGCAAAGCGGAGTTCGGTACACAGAGAGTCAGGCAGACCAAGACGCATAACAACAGCAGTCCGTGTAGCAGAGCATAGTTCGGTACACAGGGAGTCAGGCAGACCAAGACACGTAACAACAGCACTCCGTGTAGCAAAGTGGAGTTCGGTACACGGGAAATCCAATAACAGGTAAGACGAGCACAAGGAACTGAAGATGGAACTTCAAGCCGGGAACAAACTTCAAACAGAAGCAGCGGTCAGCGGGTTGACGAGTCTTTTGAATCTAGGTTGGAGCGAGGCTCTGGAAGCTCATTGGTGGAAATTAGCACAAGTCACGAGGGAGTACTGAGGAAGCAGAAGCCTTGTGGCAACCACTGGCCACCGTAGCCCATCTCCACAGCAACCTCCAAAGCCGAAGGAACGGAGCAGCAATTGAACGGCGTATCCCCAGCCGAACAGCTGGAAAAGACCTGCCTTTGCCTGTCATGATGGGCGCATGTCAGGTGTGATGCGGGGACACTGTATTCCGAGGCATCCGAGGTTTGACGGTGCCTGAGGTTTCATGAGTGACCGCTGGTCGTCCAGGTTATGGGAGCCTAGCTGAAAGAATACCTCTCACCTGTTCTCCCTCTTTCCTACTATGCTGATCCCTGAACCTGAATAAAGAACCTATTCCTTTTGCACTCATGCATCCTGGTAGTCCTTGGTGAGCAATTTAAGATGATGGGCAATGTCAAAAGAACAAGTGAAGATAAGTTCTGTAGGGAAAGGTAGACCAAGTGTAAATTGGCATCAACTTGATACACTCAAATCATTCTGATGCACAGTCTTAATTCCATATCAGATGAACCAAAACAATGTAATTCTTAAAACAGCAAGGCAGTTTGGTTGGGGGCGAGCATGTTCTTGTACTGGGGATGCAGGAGGTCATTGGGGGGATCAGGGAGAGATGATGGCTACAGCCAGACTGTGCTGCCTGCATCCTTTCTTTTTCCCTGGCTCATTTCCATCCATGCAGTACAGCACGCTCCTGAGCATGGGCATGTGGTCCCACATACAGTGGACATGCCCAGTCATGGACCATCTGTGCTAGCACGTCCCCACTTCTTTAATAAAGAATGTGTGTCAGTAACACTAAACTAGTTGCCATGGTGAATCGCGCCACATGGCTTACATGTTGTTTGACCACATACTTGTAGTGGCTGTGTTCATCTGATCTATCCTGCCTCCCACTTATGACCTCCTGCATCCCCAGTACAAGAACACGCTCCTTCCCCCCACCAAAGTACCCTGCGAGTTTTAAGAATGACATTTTTTGGTTCATCTGATATGAACACAAGGCTGTGCATCAGAAACTTTTGGAGCTTATCATGTTGATGCCAATGTACACTCGGTCTACAAGATGCTCACCATCTTAAAAAATGGCACTAAACTTACTTTGGGCAGTATTTGTAAAGGTGCATGGTGACCATTGGCATGGTCACTTAACCTTTGGCTACTAGTTGACAAGTGTAGGTAACTCCACAGAACTGACCTGCAGGATGTTTCATAGTGTTGTGGTCTCTGATCTCAAGTCACATTTAATTATAGTTACAGTAACTGGTGCATTTACGCATTTCTGATTGTACTCAACAGAGTCATGTGAAGATGGGCTGTCCAGGAGCAGGGTCAGGGTGAGCATCGTATTCACCAAGAGCAGCATTACTTAGGTCTCTTGTAGAGAGTACATTGCAAAGCATGCACGTTTGCATCTACAGATCCAAGTGAATTTGCTTTCTTAATGCTGTTTTATTTATTTTATGCCAGGAGCAAAAACACTAACATGGCGTATCTCTTATTTTTTTAACAGGGATGCGTACCCTCCTTATTCTTCCCACCAATCTCCTTGTATTTGAGGAGGAGCAGTTGTGTGCCTCTGCAGGAGATGCCGCCCCCTTCCTCCCGTGTATTGGAGACATGAAATTGTGCCGTGCCTAACACCAGCCATAATACCAATATTGCAGCGAGTGTTTGAAAGAAGATACCCATTGAGACAACCCTACCGAATGTATCCTCAACGTGATGATAACTTGGAGGAGGAAAACCCTGAAGGTGTGTGAAAAGGAGCTAACCAATGAATTAATGACGTCATAAGAGGTGTGCACAGCATCTCGAGATACTGGCTAAAGATGATGTATAGATCCTGAAGAAACTAATGTCGAAGTAAAGAATCGAGTGAGTTTCCCAATATAGAAAAGGAAGTTTACACGTGCACGAAGTGCTGCAGAAGAAAACTGTTCAATAAATGTACAGCTGCTGAAACGCAAGATAGATTAAGTCATCATAGAAGCTGGCTATGAGTAGTGAATAGAATGCAGGCGAAGCCGTCATTGTATCGAAACTGGACATTGGTATCATGAAATTAGTAGGCCAGAATCCATGAAGCTGGAATAGAAAACTGTGTTGCAGCAAGAATATTAGGCTTGTGGAGCTGAAGGGCAAGGCTGAAGAAGAATGAGTATGCAGAGGATGAACATTCTCGCATTAAGGTGCAGGATAGAACACAGAGGATGCCAAACTTCAAATCATTTAGACCATTTAAATGCTGCAAAAAGGACCAAATCGTGGTCTCCCGTCACATGAGCCTCAAGATGGAAATAGAACTTGAACTTGAAGTCCCAGACACAATTGTGAATGCCCTCACTCCTGTGCATTCCCAAAGACAAGGATATTCTGCAAGGCCAGGTACAAAGACAATTTCATGGCAGAAGGCATGAGCGATGAGAGATGCTGGGCTCATTGGGTGGTGAGGTAGCGTCATAGCCTACTTCCCTGCACCTGGGTCTTGGTTTACGTGCTGCTAAATGAACTGAATGGTCCAGAAGTGGCACAATCATGACAACCAATTATATTAATCCATATAACGAAGGACCTTATAGTTTGAAGACCAATGAGAAACTGTGTATCTAATGTTTCGGAAATGACATGTTTTTTAGAGGTAGGCATAAATTGTCCACCTGATAATAGACAATCAATAACAATCCTAGCTCCTATAGAAAAGTATACTTAGATGTCACCCATAACCAATCCCGTCCCCCGATAGGTTTTTTTCATTATTGCCACGTAGTATGATATCACTCTGATGTATTTTTCATATAAAAAAAACATATTTTGTGTAGAGATCATTGAGAGACTGAGCGTCCGTCCATTGATGTTCGTTGTAACCTCCCTGTTTTAGATAATTGTTAATAAAACAGTACTTTGCCATCTTCCTCAGTTGGTTCCGTTATTTGGACTCAGATTTATTCTGGTGTGATCCCATCCATTACATATGCACGTTCCTAAAGGCCATATGCTCATATTCCCTTTTCTATTCCTCCACTCTCTGTGTGGGGGTGATACATGTAAATGCCCCTGCTGTCATGTTAATGCTGCCAAAAAGAGGAGTATCAGATTTCGTTTTTTGCTACTAAGCCAAAACTATTGTCTTGGGAATAGAAGATGTATTGGAGAATTGCATGTGATGAGAGTCACACAACCTACAGATGTTGGTTATACATCTTCCTTTTCGAGGCCAATGGTCATGCTAAGGCCAATGTGACTTCCCATCCCATATCTGCCCCTCTCTGCCAAAGCCACGTCCATGGTGCTAATCAGCTGCATGCCTCACAGACTCATCAGTAATCCTCAGGTGTACATCTGATTGACATTAGGGGAAAAAAACAAATTGAAGCATGACCTCACACGGTCTTCCGTGAGATCTTTGCACATCCGTACTCACGGTTGGAAGACGACTCCCAGGAAATGTTCTATTCATACTTTTTTTTCTTAATCTATTTTCTTTGTTTTGTGGAGCTGGGTTGGTTTGGAGCTTATTCTGAACTGATAGAGCTTAATGTATTTTAGCATGTCTGTGAACTGTGCAGATCAAGGAGGGATACAGGCCCACTTAGTCTCCCCACAAGGCACTTGAGAAAGGAAGCAACAGGTTGGTCTATAAAAAGGATTGTTGTCTTTGTCAATTATTTAGTGTTCCTAACTAATTTATAAATAAACCACAAGAAGAACGGTCTAACTTTTACAAATAATATGAGAATGAAACTAATTCACTTTGCACACACAGTGACCCCCACACACATACCCTTCCCCCACACAGCACTCTGTCCCACCCACACACACTACCTCCAAACACTACCCCTCACCACATACATACACACTCCTCCCCCCACACACACACACACTGCGCATCAGTCATCAAATGCTCCATATACGCTGCAACCCACACACAGACTTACTCCCACAGACTACACCCACACACAATGCCCCAGACACACTGGCCCCACCCACACTGACTGCCCACCTACACACACTCCACACTTCCCCGCACACAAAACACACAATACCACCACAAACACTGTCACTACACACACACACTGCTCCCAACACATAGGCCCTCATTACGAGTTTGGAGGTAGCCATGCCGTCATTACCGACTTTTGCGGGCCCGGTAATTCCCATTTTCGGGACCCAGACCCGGTACGTCCCCATTCCCATTTGAACCCCCATAGGGCTCAATGGGAATGGGGAGGATGCAAACAATGGACCCGTTAATGACAGGTCCGTTGTTTGCTTGCGGGTGCCGGTATGCAAGTCTGGCCAGATCAGACGTGCATACTGCCCCCGCGAGCAAACTCGTAATGTGGCGGCCCGGTATGAACAGTGCCGGTAACCTACCGGCACCGCTCATACGGCGACGTGAGGGTCGTAATGAGGCCCATAGACTGGTTACAGAAACACTGCCCCTAAACACAGTGTCCCCACACACAATACCCCGCACACATTTTCTCCCAGACACAATGGGCCTCATTACGCGGAAGTCAGTAGCGAAGCCTCTATTCGCGGCATGGCTACCCCCATTCCGTGAATCGGGTCCGGGTTCTCTGAATGGTGAAATACCGAGCCATTCCGACCTTGGAGGGCCCAGTATTTCCCCATTCAGGGAACCCAGACCCTGTGCATCCCCATTCCCATTCGAGCCCCCCTAGGGCTCAATGGGAATGGGGAGCATACTAACAACGGGGCATTAATGACGGGCCCATTGTTAGCATGCTGGACCGCTCGCGTGACCCGTTAAGGACATCTGGTTTTACCAGGCGTCCTTAGCGGGTCCCGCGAACAGACATCGTAATGAGGCGGTAGGGGGTTCAACGGGGATGGCAGCTCTACCAGCCCCGTTAACCCCTTACCGCCAGGGTCATAATGACCCCCAATGTTCCTGCATACACACTGCCCCCAAAACACACACTGTGCCTTCCCACACACACACACTACCTGCTCCAACACATATTGACTGAACCCCACACAGACTAACACTTTGCCACACAAATTGCCATCCCCAAACACTACCTCTTCATTTGCACTGCTCCACCACACACACACACACACATGCACACATACTGCTCACACAATACATCCACACACATACACACACTGCCCCCACACACTGCCCACCCACACATCCCCTCACACACAAACACTGACCCCACCCTCACTGGCATCAACACACACAGACTATCTCATGCCATCCTCACACACTGTACATGCACTCACCCTGTACACTTCCCCTCACACACACATTGGCCACAACACACAAACACTGCCCCCACACACTATCCCTGGATAATGGTACCTCACAAATACTTCCCCTCACACTGCCACCACAGACATTGCTAGTACACAAAGTGCTTCTTGAACCACAGTGCTCCCCACACACACTGCCTAGACACACACACTATCTACAGACAACCTGCTACCACACACACTGCTTCACAAACACACACTGTCTCCCCACATGCATTATCTGCCCCCACACACATAGCTTTGGCCGGACAACACGCTGCCACTCCCCCACACCATTCTACCCCATCTCCACTCTGTCCCCACAAACACACTGCAGCATCACACACTTCACTTCACACACACACTCACCACTCACATACACATTGACGCCCACAAACACATTTATCACCATACACACACTGCCCCCTTACAGTAGCAGGTACACATTATCTTGCCAGTTCCCAGCCACTCAACGCAGTCATACTGGAACAGTCAGAGAAGAGCAACAAATGGGACCTCTTATATTGTTCCCATACTGCGTCAAGTGTATGAGAGATGTTATGCACTCAGGCAGCCATACAGAATGTACCCTTGCACTGTGCAGAAGGATGTTGATGGAAGAATGCTACATGGAAGGAGGTTGCGTGCCAAGATGTCCGAATGCATCAGTGAATATTATGGACGGACGTTAAAGTGATGTCATGAAAAAGATATAAGAACCTATGCTGAAACAATATGAAAATACTTAGAAGTAACGATGTAACTGAAGCACTAAAAGTAACATGTACCTAAAGCTAAAGTAATCATGGATCTAAAGAAGATGAAGTAACTTACTCACCAATAACTGTAAATACGCAGTAACGCAAGGTAGAAAGAAAACATAAAGAAGCTTGATATCGAGGAATATATACTGTGGCAAGGACGTCATAATGGGAAAATGGACGCTGGCTCATGTTGACCTGAAGCAAGCTACCTCAGAGACAGGTCAAGGCTGTAGAATCAGGTGATATGGAAAAACAGCTCTGTGTGCAGACCCGACGATGAGCCAAGTTTGGCCCCAAGTTAAGGATGCTATTTCGAGGGATAAACACAGAACACAAAAAGTTCTGAATGTGGGACATTCTTCATAGATGAAAGAAGAAGAAACCATCTGGGAGAGCTAAATTGTTGGTCAATTAAAAGTATAAAATATCCATATAAGATAGACTGAGCAAGTCTCTAGAGGCCAAGAGGAGTAACAGCACCTTGCATAATTAAATCAGATAGCAGTAAATAGAGGTTGAAATTCACACATTTGTGGTCTCTTTACATGTGACTCAGAAATCAAAAACAAAGGCTGTTCATTAGAGCCTCAAGCTAAGATAGTGATGTTCTCACACTCCATTGAATGTTGCAGGATATAACTGGCAACAAGGTCAACTACAAACACGACACTTTGGCTGATGGCCTACCAATGAGAGATGATGGACTAATTGGGAAAACCGGGAGTAGTCTGAGGGGATTCAAACACCTAAATTTCGTTTCACATACATGCTGCTAAAGAGCCAAAAGTTCAAGGTTGGGATAGAATGCCAATCAATCGTTGGAGTTGAGGAACAACCTAATATGCAATCAAGCATATACCAGTCCACTGTTGTTTTGTCTGCTATAATCAGTACTAAACTTTTTTAGAGGTAGTTCAAGGCATGCCCTACAGATAAGGGGCCAAGGATATACTAATCCTTATATGTTCTATAAGTAGATATGTTCCCTTAACCAATCCCTTCCCTTGATAGGTTTTGTATTTTGCACGTAGAATGACATCATAGATTACGCATATTGGGGTATAAGACCTCCATGTAATCAAGCTGCTATGTGAGAGTGCATGCATCAGTCCGATGTCTGTGAGATCTCCCTACATTAATTAAATTGACAATAAGGTAGTGCTTTGCCATATTCTTTGAGTCTGTCCGATTATTTGCTTTGAGATCATTATTGTAATTTCATCTAGCACAAACCGACGCTTCATGGTGCTAGAGCATACCCCACACTTGCACTGCTCCACCACACACACACACACACACTGCCCACACACTACTCCCACACACATGCACACACTGCCCCCACACACTTCCCCCACACATAGCCCCTACACACTGTACACACACACTCTACAGCACCCACACATGCACTCTGCCCCTCAAACCCACACATGAGCACACTTCCAAACAAAGACCTTCTCCATGCAAAAAAACATTGACCCCCACCCAGTAAGCCAACAGATACTATCTGCCCATCCCCATGCATCCCACACATGCAAGGCCCCCTCATACACTGACCACCCAAAACTCCCCTCACACACAACTCCCCCCACAAACACTGACCACACCGTCACTGCCATCGGCATACACAGACTGCCCCACACCATCCTCACACACATTGCTTTGCACTCACCCTGTACACTTCCCATCACACACCTGCCCCAACACACACAGTGACCCCACGCACACTATCCATGCATGAGGTTCACCCACAAACACTTCCCCTCACACTCCCACTGCATACATTGCTACCACACACACTTCTCCCTCAAAGCCAGTGTTCCCCACACACACAATGTCTACAGACAACCTGCTTCCACACACAACTCCCCCACAAACTCTGACTGCACCCACAGCCATCCACACACAAGGACAGCTTCACACCATCCTTACACACATTGCCCTTGCACTCATCATGTACACTTTCCATCACACACGCACACTGCCCCAACACACACAGTGATCCCCCACACACTATCCCTGCATTACGTTTCAACACAAAAACTTCACCTCACACTGCCACCACATACATTGCTACAACACACACACTGTTCCACCACACCCAATGCCCCCCACATGCACTGTCTGAAGACAACCTGCTGCCACACACACTGCTCCCAC
Source organism: Ambystoma mexicanum (assembly GCF_040938575.1). Classification (NCBI taxonomy): domain Eukaryota; kingdom Metazoa; phylum Chordata; class Amphibia; order Caudata; family Ambystomatidae; genus Ambystoma; species Ambystoma mexicanum. Next base: position 866,238,089 of record NC_090939.1, on the reverse strand, counting down.
AAATACACACTCATCATGCCCCCACACCCAACATATGCCCCCACACACATAGCATATTCCCCTCACACACATACTGCCCCTCCCTCACACCATACTGCCCCTCCTCCACACACACTTCCCACTCCACAACACACACTTCCACCACCCATGCACTGGCCCACACACACTGCCTCGCCACACATTACCCCTCACACACATACACACCACTCACATACACACTGACCCCCTCAAACATATTTACTGACACACACTACCCCCACACAGACAAACTGCCCCCACACATATTACCAAAACACACTTTCCACACACTCACTGCACGCTCACACACACTGACTATACAACATGCACTGCCTCCACACACACACTACTTGCACACTCACACTTCCCCAAACATTATGTGTCCCACACACGTCCCTCACAACTGCCTCACAAACACACCCACATTGACCCATGCCACCACGCACACTGCCCCACACACTTCCCCCATGCACACTGTCCCCACAAATGGACACTTTCTCCCCTCAGGTCCATATCGATCCCCACACATTTTCCTCACACACACTGCCTGGAATCACTCCCCAAACACACACTGCCCACACACACTATTGCTGCCCCCACACAGAGCTCCCACACACATACAGCCTCCACAGTGCCCAACAGCAAACACTGACCCCATACACACATTTTATCAAACATATTGGGCAGGTTCACAGATACATACTGTCCACAGCGTCTAGCACTGTCCCTACACACATTAACACTGTCCCCTCCACACACACTGCCCCAATAAACTAACACTGCCCCCCACACACACTGCCCTAACACCCGCACACTCTGCCTCCACTCACCGACCCTGCCCACACATGCACACTGCCAGAGCACATACACTTCACTTGGCACACCATTCCCACCACACATGCACACACACTCAGTTCGTCCCCACACCTAGATGCACTAGAACCACCCACCCACTGTACCCACTGACATACTCACATGCACTGCCCCCAAACACTTCCTCCAAAACACTGCTCTGACACACATTCCATACATACAATTCCTCCACATTCACTGCCCTCACACTCACACTACCACCACAAACTACATGCCCCACATACTGCTAAAAAACGGACCACTCACACATTGGCTTCGGCACACACTGCTACCTCGCTCACAATCTATTCAACCCCCCCACACACAGACGTCACATACAATGCAGCCACACACACTTCCCCTCACACAGCGTGCTCCTACACATAAACAATACCTCCACACACACTGCCACCACGTGTACTGCCTCACACACAGAGCCCCCAACCCGCGCTGTCACCCCACACACTGCCCTCCACGTACAGGCATCTGCTGCCACACACACTGGCACTGTCCACACATGCACACATTGCCCGCACACGCCTCTCACACACAAATAAACATTATGCTCCCCAAACACACAACGTTCACACTCACACAACAATGTTATGAGTAGCTGGCCATTTTATGACATTGCATGGCAATGGTTTGTGTATCTGACAATGTGAAGTCAATCTCTGGTGCAAATACATGGACATATGTGACTAATACCTGCCGCTGAAAGGCGAGTAGCCAAGCATATGGTGCTTATACCTGGCAATTGCTTAAAACAATGCCTATTCAAAAGACAAAACGATTGGCTTTGCCAAGGCTTGTTTATGATGGCGAAAAAAAACCTGGAGCAACCTTTTCGTATTTAACAAGTGTGACCCTCATTGCCCTTGCCGCCGCCATTTTTATCCCTTGCTGTTCCTTCGTGTTCCTCCCCTCCCTGGGTGTGGGAGTTGAAAGGTGAATGTCCCTGCTGCCATTTTTACTAATAGCATAACACTACTAGCAAAAAAAAACAGGACCAGTATCAGATCTCCCTGAAGGCCTGTCTGATTCTACGATACTGAATAACGGAAAGGTGCCGTTTCAGTTTCACTGTGGGTTGTAATTTGCTGCTTTCCTTTTAAATGGTGCGTTTAGAACCCTTTTGGGTATTTGTATTCAGAAATGCACAGCAATACAAATTAGATATTCATTAAAAAGCCATCTCTACCTGAAACAAACAACGGGCTCCGTTAAAGCCACTAGGACTTGTCCTCTGGTAACGAGGAGCCCCAGAACCAATTCGATGGAGAAATGCAATCTGTCAAACATGATCTCTTTGTTGGTCGAGTCAAAGAATACACATTTGTAATGTTTACTAGAGCTGACACTGGAAAATTCAAATTGTAATACAACCTGACAGCTTGATTAGGGCAAGAGACACTGATGACAGTGGAGTGATGTTTGCCCTTAAGTAGGGCTTGCGTCTCCTAAAACATTTAATCCTCTCTAGACGTGAGGGGCAACCTTCAAACAGCCGCTTGTTCACAACACTGGCTCGCCATGCTTTGGGAAACACGTAGTGCTCTGTGTTGTACCGTTTAATTTGTGTCTTGAAGTGTCAAGGCTTTTTAATGGATGATGTATTCGTAAGATTGATTGGAAAAAAAACATTGTTCAGGGGCTAACGGCTTGTATTTGGACTAATTTGCATTTCCACAATGCTTTGTTCGTGTGTGTGTGTGTGGCTTTGAACTGGAGGTCAACCTCCAGTAAAATATGCTTGGCAGAGCTATGGCATGTGTGACTTGTCTCAAATGGCCTGTTCCACTTGAGCTGTCCTCCCAGTTTATTGCATTCTAAATGTTTAGGCAAGAATGCAGCAAATACTTGGGTTCCGCTTACCCAGTGCTTCCAAACAGGTCTGCAAGTTAGTGTTCGCAGACCAATAACATTAGTACCAGACACAGTAGAAATACTTATCTTCATTGTGTTGGGCAGAAGCATTTTTTACCACGTGTATTACTAATGCTACGTGTCTGCAAATACTCATGTTTGGAAATTTTACGGTAAGCATGGTGATTTTAAGGGTGAGCAAAGGTAGAAAGGGTAGGGTTGAGCTAAGGTAGAACGGACAAGAGGCAAGCTAAATTGGGAGGCAGTAGGTCAGGGTGAGGATGGAAGAGTTTGATGAGCTCGAATAAGTGGCGCTAGTCAGAGGTGAGTTAGGGTGGGTGGGTTGCTGGGGATAGACAGGGTAGATGTAGGCTGGGTATTGTAGGGTGGATGGGCAGGAAGGGTGAGGTAGAATGTGATGGGGTAATCTGGGGTGTAAAGTGGGGTGAGGCGTGGGTGGGAGTATTGTGAGTTGAGGTGAGGTGGATGTTGGTGGAAGTAGGTATAGATGAGTGAGTTATGCTGGGTGTGCATAGAGGAATAAGGCATGCTGGAAAGTGTACAGTGGCATAGGTAGAGAGTAATGGCAGTAGAGAGAGGTTTGAAGGGTGAGTGGGGGTATAGAGTGAGTGGTGAGGAAGGGCGTGTGAGCGCTAGGAAGGGGTGGAGTAGGGTCCCTGATGTTGGAGAGGAGTGAGGAAGGGTAGCTGGGGTAAAGAAAGATGCAGAGGTGGGGGAAGAGAGGGGTAAGGGTGGGTTTAGAGTGTGGTGTGGTGGGGGTTGGTAAGGACAGGTGTGGGGGTAGAATGGGGGTTGGGTGGCCAGGTTACAGTGGGGGACGCAGGATAGAGTGGTGGGGTTGAGGTAATGTGGTTGTGTGGTGGAGTGGTGTCAGGTGGTGGAGTGAAGTGCTGGAGTGGAGTGCTGGAGTTGTTTAGTGGTCTGGAGTGGGGTGATGGCATGGCGACATGTGGTGAAGTAGTGGTATGGTTGTATGGTGTCAAGGTGTGTGTGGGTCTGGTGTGTGGCATGGTGGTGGTGTGGTCTGGAGCAGTGGTGATGTATTGTGCAGTGTGGAGAGGTGACATGGAGTGGAGGGCTGGTGTGGAGCTGTCAGGGGTAATAGTGGTGTGGTCTTGGTGTGGAGTGGTGGAGTTGTGGATTAGAGTCTTGGAGCAGTGGTGCAAAGTGATATTGTGGAGTGGTAGTTGGGGAGTGGCAGTGTGAAGACATAACGTGACGCTGTGGTGGCATGGTGTGGAGTGGTGGTGGAAAGTGGTGGAGTGGATTAGTGGTGTGTGGTATACAGTGATGGAGTGCAGGGATGGATTTGGGGTGTGGAATGGGGGTGAGGTGATGTAGAGGGGTTTGGGGTGAGGTATGGTGATGTGGTGGTGTGAAGTTGTGATGTGGAGGTGTGGTGTTGAATGATGTGGATGCATATGTTGGTGGAGATGAACGGGCGGGTAGGTGTGGGAGTGCTGTGGTGGTGTGGAGAAGTGTTGTGGAGTGTTGGGGTGGAGGGCAGTGGTAAAGTGGAGTTGTCGAATTGTGGGTTGGGGGCAGAGGAGAGGGGTGGAGAGGTAGTTAGGAGTTGTGTGGTTGTGAAGAATAATGTTGTGGTGATGTAGTAGTGGGGTGTTGAGTGATGGAGTGGAGTGGTGGAGCGGAGTGGTTGAGTGCTGTGGTGGAGTGGGGCTCAAATGGGGTTTTGGTGTGGGGTGGTGGTATAGCGGTCTTGTGGAGTGGCATCGTTGTGGTGTAGTGGTGGTGGAATGGTGGTGGAGTGGTGAGTTGGAGGGGTGTGTGCCTGAGGTCTAGGGTGTTGTGGTGTGTAGTGGCATGGAGTAGTGATGTGCAAGTGTGGAATGGAGTGGTGGCATGGAGTGGTGTAGATGTCTGCTGGTTTAGACTGGTGTGGGGTGGTTGTGGTATGGAGGAGTAGTGTATTGTGGTGGTTCTGTGTAGTCATAATGTGGATAGTGTAGAGTGGTCGTGTGGTTTAGAGTGGTGGAGTCAAGTGATGTGGAGTATGAGGGTGTATGGAGTGATGTGGTGGTGGTGGCATGGAGTGCAGGTGTAGTTGTTTGGGGGTGTAGTGGTGTGTGGTGGTTGTGGCGTGTTGATGGTTTTGTGAAGTGGTGGTGTATAGTGGTGGTAGTGAGGAGGTGTGGAGTTATGTGAGGTGGTGCTGGGGAGTGGGGTTGTGGTGGTTGGGTAATGTAGAGTGATAGTGTAGAGTGGTGGGTTGGAGTTGTGGAGTGGCATTGTGGGGTGGAGTGTTGAGGGCTCTGGTATGGTGGTATAGAGTGGTGGTGTAAAGGTGTGGTGTGGAGTGGTTTGTGGTGACAGGTGGAGTCGTTTCGGTGTAGTGGGGTGTTGTGTGGTGCAGTGGTGTTAATTGGGTGTGGTGCTTGAGGGTGTAGAAGTGTAGGAGTATAAAGGTTTGGAGTGGTGTTGTGGAATAATGTGATGGTGTAGAGTGGTATGAAGGTGTGGAGTAGTGTGGAGGCATGCAGTTGTGTGGTGGTGGTCTGGAGTGGTGTGGTGGGTGTGTGGGTTGGTAGTGTGGTGGTGTGGTGGTTGGAGTGTGGAATTGTAGGGGTGTAAACATGTCAGTGTTTGGAGATTGTGTGGTGGTGGTGCATAGTGGTGGTGTAGTGTGGTGGTGCCGTGGAATTGTGAAAGGTGAAGAGTGATGTGGTTGTGCTGGTCGAGGAGTAGGAGTGTGGGGGGTGGAAGTACTGTGATGTGGAAGTGTAGGGGGTTGGTGATGGTGTGTTGGTGGTAGTATGGAATGGTGGTGTATGGTGGCGGAGTGGGTGTGGTGCTTGAGGGTGTAGAAGTGTAGGAGAATAAGGATTTGGAGTGGTGTTGTGGAATGATGTGATGGTGTGGAGTGGTATGAAGGTGTTAAGTAGTGTCGAAGTATGCAGTTGTGGGGTTGTGATCTGGAGTGGTGTGGTGGGTGTGTGGGTTGGTAGTGTGGTGGTGTGGTGGTTGGGGTGTGGAATTGTAGGGGTGTAAACATGTCAGTGTTTGGAGATTGTGTGGTGGTGGTGCATAGTGGTGGTGTAGTGTGGTGGTGCCGTGGAATTGTGAAAGATGAAGAGTGATGTGGTTGTGCTGGTCGAGGAGTAGGAGTGTGGGGGGTGGAAGTACTGTGATGTGGAAGTGTAGGGGGTTGGTGATGGTGTGTTGGTGGTAGTATGGAATGGTGGTGTATGGTGGCGGAGTGGGTGTGGTGCTTGAGGGTGTAGAAGTGTAGGAGAATAAGGATTTGGAGTGGTGTTGTGGAATGATGTGATGGTGTGGAGTGGTATGAAGGTGTTAAGTAGTGTCGAAGTATGCAGTTGTGGGGTTGTGATCTGGAGTGGTGTGGTGGGTGTGTGGGTTGGTAGTGTGGTGGTGTGGTGGTTGGGGTGTGGAATTGTAGGGGTGTAAACATGTCAGTGTTTGGAGATTGTGTGGTGGTGGTGCATAGTGGTGGTGTAGTGTGGTGGTGCCATGGAATTGTGAAAGGTGAAGAGTGATGTGGTTGTGCTGGTCGAGGAGTAGGAGTGTGGGGGGGGGGTGGAAGTTCTGTAATGTGGAAGTGTGGGGGTTGGTGATGGTGTGTTGGTGGTAGTATGGAATGGTGGTGTAGGGTGGTTGTGGTATGGAGGAGTGGTGTATTGTGGGGGTTCTGTGTAGTCATAATGTGGATAGTGTAGAGTGATGGTGTGGTTTAGAGTGGTGGAGTTGAATGATGTGCAGTATGAGAGTGTGTGGAGTGATGTGGTGGTGGTGGCATGGAGTGCAGTTGTAGTTGTGTGGGGGGGTGTTGTGTTGATGGTTTTGTGAAGTGGTGGTGTATAGTGGTGGTAGTGAAGAGGTGTGGAGTGATGTGAGGTGGTGCTGTGGAGTGGGGTTGGGTAGTGTAGAGTGATAGTGTAGAGTGATGGTTTGGAGTAGTGGGGTGGCATTGTGGGGTGGAGCGTTGAGGGCTCTGGCATGGTGGTATAGAGTGGTGGTGTAAAGGTGTGGTGTGGTGTGGAGTGGTTTGTGGTGTCATGTGGAGTTGTTGCGTTGGGGTGGGGTGTTGTGTGGTGTGGTGTGGTGGTGTTAAGTGGGTGTCGTGCTTGAGGGTGTAGAAGTGTAGGATTATAAAGGTTTGGAGTGGTGTTGTGGAATAATGTGATGGTGTAGAGTGGTATGAAGGTGTGGAGTAGTGTGGAGGTATGCAGTTGTGTGTTGGTGGTCTGGAGTGGTGTTGTGGGTTAGTAGTGTGGCGGTGTGATGGTTGGGGTGTGGAATTGTAGGGGTATAAACATGTCAGTGTTTGGAGATTGTGTGGTGGTAGTGCATAGTGCTGGTGTAGTGTGATGGTGCCGTGGAATTGTGAAAGGTGAAGAGTGATGTGGTTGTGCTGGTCGAGGAGTAGGAGTGTGGGAGGTGGAAGTGCTGTGATGTGGAAGTGTAGGGCATTGGTGATGGTGTGTTGGTGGTAGTATGGAATGGTGGTGTATGGTGGCGGAGTGGGTGTGGTGCTTGAGGGTGTAGAAGTGTAGGAGAATAAGGATTTGGAGTGGTGTTGTGGAATGATGTGATGGTGTGGAGTGGTATGAAGGTGTTAAGTAGTGTCGAAGTATGCAGTTGTGGGGTTGTGATGTAAGAGCGGTGGTGTGGTGCAGGGTGCTCTTTGGGTTTGGCATTGTGTGAAGCAGTTTTTGCCATAATCTTGTTCTTGATATCGAATCGAAGGCCATATGTAAATCTAGAAATGCCACATAGATCAGTGTTTTTTTGTTGATGGCTTTGTTCTTAATCAGGTTCATGACAAGGAGGTTTACATTGGTACCAACATTAGACGTAGAGCCAGTCTGTCTTGGTGCGAATCGTTTGGTTTTTGTGGCCCACTCCTGGAGTTGTTTCAGAAGTAGTGTTGCAAAGATCTTACCTAACGGGTCTAGTAATGCAATTGGTCTGAAGTTCTGCGGATTATCACAAGCTCCTTGCTTGTATATTGGGATGATAATCGCTGTTCTCCAGGATGGTGGGATTATATTCAGCTTGTTAATGGTTTCTAGCAGCTGTATCATGAAGAGAATCCATAGGTAAGCATTTTGTTTTAGAGCTGCATTTGACAGGCCATCTGGTCCCGGGGCTCGTGAGGTGTTTAGTTTATGGAAGATGAGAGTTAGGTCTTCTTACTCATAACGAATCTTCCAAGTTTTAGTCGAAATCTGTGGAAGCCCGGGTGTGGAGGATACAGAAGCATTGTATATACTTGAAAGGTGAGCTGTCCAAGCTTGTTCGGTTACATTTGCTGTCATTGGTTGTCCATTGTTGTAGTTATTGTTTAAAAGATTCCAGAGCTGTCTTGAATTGTGGTTCCTGTGTGCCTTCATGATAAGTTCTGCATCATTTTGTAACAAAATTGCCTGACTTGATTTCTTCCAATTTACACAGGCGTGTTTTATTTTTTTTCTTCTGTACGCTGGGTGAGATGCCACTTGTTGGTTTTAGATTGCGGATATTCTTTCGCATTTCTTTTTTTTTCTGAGCAAGTGCAGAGTCATAGTGATGGTTATGTATCTTCATGTCGGTCTTCCTTGGTAAAAAAAAAAGGGAATCAAAAAGCTATCGTAGTTTAATTTATCAGAGTCAGGCACTGTTGCTAATTGTATGTGGTTTGTAAGTCCTCTTGTTTGTTCTTCGGTTAATCGCAATCTACCATTTTTACCTGTGACTTCTATCTGCAATGGCAGCTTTGTCTTCCCGGCTTGAGCAAGGCCTAGTCCCTTGATTATTATTTGATAATGGTCACTTCTTTGCGTGGACTTGCTGTGACTCTCTATGATAGATTCCATTCATTCTGGTGTTAAGTATACATCATCGATTATAGCTGTGGCTTTGCCACTGGACCATGTAGGTAAGGTAGCACGAAGGCAGCAGCACTAAGGCTTGTTCATGTCCCGAGCCTGTCCAGAGAATGTCCAGAGGCAGAGGCCAAGGCCCCTGCTCTAATCCCTTTTGAAGACCGGTAAGCATTACAACAATACTCATCAAACTCTCTTGATCCATACTTACCCTGCTCCCACAATATAATCCCTGGCTAACACTAAGCACTCAGTGATCCCATAACATGGAGAAACTGCAAAGAAAAACTGTATGCTTCCCCAATTAACCTGCCTTGCCTGCCCACAAGGGCCTTGCAATTCCAATACCTTGACACTCAGAAGCAGCGCCAGACACATACTGCATGTTAGCCTTAACTGTCTGCGATATGACCTTGCACCCTAGCTTGACTGATTGCCTAATGTGGCTACTGCCTGCTAACTGCCCGCTGTACCGTGCTAAGCATTGCCATAGTCTACACCAAGGTAACTGAACCAGGTTTCACAAAAAGTATTCATCCCATTTCCTGGTTTGGAGACCAAATGGTATTTCATATCTTATAGTACTTGTTCTGCACACTGTATTGTTAGCTACCACTGCGATTTTGCATCTAGGTGACCCTTATTACATCTGGTATCCACTTGTTTTGCACACTGTATTTTTAGCTTCCACTGTGATTTTGAATCTAGGAGCCCTCTATTGCCTACTTGTACCTACTTGTTTTGCATACTGCATTTTAGCTACCTCTGTGATTTTTTAATCTAGGTGACCTTTATTACCTACCTGTACCTACTTGTTTTGCACACTGTATTTTTAGCTACCACTGTGATTTTGAATCTAGGTGACCTCTTTTGCCTTCTTGTACCTTCTTGTTTTGCACACTGCATTTTAGCTACCACTGTGATTTTGAATCAAGGTGACCTCTATTGCCTTTTTGCACCTACTTGCTTTGCACACTGTATCATTAGCTACCACTGTGATTTTGAATCTAGGTGACCCCATTGCCTACTTGTCTTCGCATTGCATTATATATGACTGTGGAACCCAGCTTATGCAACTTACCTGATACAGAACTTGGCCCACTTGTGCACTACACGTGTTTGTGGGTATTGTGCGAACCCCAATGACTGTAACCCTAGCTAGTGACCATTACACCGCTTGGTGCCCCTCTATTATCTCAACACTGGTATCATGTTATCTCGCCCATCCTCCCAAAGGCTCTTGCTCACTTAACTGAGTGTACCACTCTTTTTGTGGGCATCTACCGTTGCGCTCCACTTATCATCAGCCAGTCTAGCTACACCTGGCACTTTGTGCACTTGAACCATGGCCCCTACCTAGAAACTTTCGGACACTTACCAGAGCACTGAGCCACATCATCCTAATAGCTACCTCAACCCCCCTGCCTTATGGCTTGACCACTTCACCAAAAAATCCACACCTAACCAACCTTGCAATACCTTCCTTAGAAACAAAAGATTAGGTTCTAGATTCATGGGCACGAAGGGACACCCCACATACCCTAGCGCATACTTGAAACCCCTGATGCCAAGCCCGACCATGCAGACCCTCTACTCACCCACTCCTCAGTGCCCCCAGACTAACCTTGCATCACCAAGCAACGCTGGGCTGATCAAGGCGCCTTTGGTCAATGCAAGTTCCCTAGCAGCTCATGCACTGGACATTGCTGATCTCATTAAGACCCAGGAGGTTGACCTCATTGCCATCCCTGAGACTTGGCTAAACCCTGCCTCGGGCCCGGCACTCTCCTTGGCCATCCCCCAGAGTTTTCCATTACTAGGTGTGACTGCACTTCTAGAGGCGGCGGAATTGCATTCATCCATAAAAACTCACTAGCACTTAGAACCCTACCGAACCCTAACCAGGAATCTGCTGAGCTACTCTTGGTCAACCTTCCTCTAACGGCCAACCAAACGGCCACCATTCATCTAATATACAGACCCCCTGCCCCCCCACATCATTTGTTAATGACATCACCTCCTTAGTACTTGACAAAGAGAAAACAAACTCTCAAACTATCATCCTTGGAGACCTCAACCTAGGCTACCTAGACCCTAATGACCCTGCAGCCCTCGACTTTGCCAACACCCTTACTGCCCTAGGCTTCTCACACCACATACAAGAACCTACCCACATCAAAGGGCGGTCTTTAGACTGGCTAAGCGACACCAACTGCAACATCAGCCTGCTCTCGAACTCTCCTTGTGCCTGGTCTGATCACCACATCATCATCTTCAACATTGAAGCAGCTCTTCCTCCTACGCCTCCCGTCGCTCCAGCCATCCCTACCAGAAATAAAAAGAACATAACCACTGAAAAGCAACTCCCCCTCATCCTTCCTACCCTTATTAACCCCACTAACTCTTGCTCAGACCCTACCATCCTAGCCGACACATATAACCAGACTGTGCTCTCAGCCATAAACTCCATCGCCCCGCTCAAACTCAGGAGACCCAAACAACATGCACACCTCAACTCGTGGTTCACACCACAGTCCAGAGTGCTACAGAAAGAGAAACGCAGCGCTGAGTCACGCTGGAAAAGTCACCCTTCAGACGCCCACAAGGATAGTCTCTTCTTAGCCACCCTCAACTATAAAGAAGCTATACTCCAGGCGAAAAAATAATCCTACAACAACCGCATCGTTTCAGCCCAATCTAACACCAAGGAATTATTTAAAATTCTCAAGGAACTTGAGACGCCTGCAGACCCCCCTGACTTCTGCACTAAAGATAACAACTGGTGTACTAATATACAGGCAGCACTCCTGGGAGAAAATTGCCACCCTCCAAACCAAAATTAGACACAAACAAAAATCCCTACAGTCAGACCAACCTCTGACCTCTTCCACATCTAGTACCTACCAAGCCAACCTGACCTATAAACCATTTGCCTTCTCCCCTCTCACCACTCTTGAAGTAGAAGGAATTATAAATAACCTCAAGCCTTCTAACTGCCAAGGTGACCCTTGCCCAGTGCCTATTATCAAGGAAGCCTCACATGACCTTGCCCCCTTTATCACAGCCTTCATAAATGCCTCCTTCAAATGGGTATTGTCCCTGACAACCTCAAGGACGCCTGGGTGATCCCACTACTCAAAAAACCATCCCTTGACCCCAACATACCAACCAACTTTATACCAATCACTACTGTCCCGTTCCTGCTCAAGATCCTTGATCGTGCAGCTTACTTGCAGATCCAAGACTACTTGAATCCAACCATCTCCTGGGGCTAAGACAATCAGGCTTCCGCCCCAAACATGGCACTGAAACAGCTCTGATTGATCTGAAAACCCAGAAGGAGACTCTAAAGGACAATGGGAAGCTAGCGCTACTCCTTCTCCTTCATCTCTCTGTGGCAGTTGATTTGGTTAACCACCAAATACTTTGCCAGCATCTTAAATCTGTGGCCCATTTCTCAGACTCTGCTAATGCCTGGATCCACTCATTCCTTAGCAACAGGTCCATGCGGGTCTTCTCTTCCACAGCATCGGCAAACCCCTCGCCTATTTACTGCAGCATCCCTCAAGGCTCATGTGTATCGCCCACCCTTCACAACGTGTTTATCAAATCCCTCTTCGATGTGCTTGATTATCTGGGTGTCTCCTACACCAACTACACGGATGACACCCAGATACTCATTCCCATCACTGGTGACTACACAGCTGACGCTAAATCCTTGAATGATGCCTATCTGGTCATTCAGGCCTGGATGGCGCAACACGAACTATGTCTCAACGATGACAAGACGGAGCTCCTATTACTAGGATCATCTCAACGTCTTAATAAACTAGACCAAGTCTACAAGTCTTTCATCATTGACGGTAATGACATCAAGGTCTCTAAAGACACCAAAACTCTAGGCTTCTATCTGGACTCCACCCTCTCACTAAACAGACAAACAAATGCAGTAAGGTCGGCATCGGCCCATACATGCAAACTTATCACCGCATGCAGACCTTGCCTGAACCCTCATAACTGCATTACACTCGCAAGAACACTCATTATGTCCAAATTCTATTACTGCAGTTCCCTCTACTTAGGGACCAGCCAGTCAAACCTCAATAAACTACAAACTATCCAGAATAATGCCATTAGGGCAGCTCTCAATATTCCCAATCTCATATCTCCAACGTCAGATCTGATCTATGTTGGCTCCTGGTAAAACAAAGAATTGCCTTGAAAACACTAGCCTTGACTCACAAATGTCGGGACAACAATGCCCCACCTTACCTCTCCACTCGGCTTACACTCTGCACTTCCTCATGACCTACCAGATCAGCTCAAACTCACAGCCTAAACCTGCCCAGATTTAAACTCCAAAAAGCGGGTGGTATGAGCTTCCCTGTCCTAGCTTCAAAACTCTGGAACACACTGCCTACTTCCATCAGAACCGAGCCGTCGTTCCTAACTTTTAAGAATAATACCAAATCTTGGCTGTTCACGCAGATTCTATGAGGCTCCTTCACCTAAGCTCTGCGACCGATTTGTAATTTATGTCATTGGTGTATATATGTAATTTTGTATTTTGTACTGTAATTTTTGTAAATTCGTAATTTGCGTATTTTGTATATATTGTAACCTGCATCTAAGAATATGTGCCTGGTTGCCCAGGGGCCTGACTCCGCTTTATAAATAAACTAAACTTCAAACTTCATGTGATCCTTAGGTTGCTCTAGTTGTTTCAAATTTCGAATGAGAATTTCCTTTTGCCATTTTTTCGCGCAAGTTGACAGCTTGTCGTACTCCAAGCGTTGACCAAGTTTGTTGTATAGATGTATATTTAAATCTCCACATATAATGAATTCCACGTGTTGATGTTTTGAGATTGTCTCATCTATAGTTAGGAAAACTCCATCTAGAAATAAGTTGACATTCAAAGATGTCGGATTCCAATATAAATTCATGATGGATATGAGTCGCTCCCGGTTGTTCTTGTCCGCTTGGAGGATTTTAATGATGGTATTCTGCACTCAGGGGGTCACATTTATAATACTTACAATTGACCATCGTGGTAGAATTTTGATTAATGTCAATAGGCCTGCTGCTGGTCTACCATGTGCACCTTGTATTGCTGGGTTCACTAAAGTGATAAAACCTTCACTGCTTGGAGACGTTGTCAACCAATTTTCTTGTAAACAGACTTTAGTTAGTGTTTCTAAGTCGACAGCTGGTTGATTGAATAAGTGCGTGTTGCCCCTCGTATTCCAGGTGCATAGGGACCATTGGAAGTCATTTGTTGTTGATGGTTATGAAACAGATGGTAAGTCTTGGGTGGAGTTATATATCGATTCTTCACCTTCACAGTGGAACGGGTAGCTATCCTTGCTTTGAGTGGCGTAGATGTCCGAAATAAGTAATGGTGAATCCTGGTACACCAGAGGTCGGTAGTATGGATCATATGTTGTATGGTTCGACTGATCAGTTGCCACGTTCATGGATGATTGAGGATTCGAGCGATTATTCTGTCTTCGTAGTGGCGTAGATGGTATCTCTGCTCGCAGTTTGGTGCATTTAAATCCCAGGTTTAATAGTACTTCAGACTGTGAAAGTATTTTTTCCATTGTAGATCGATCCCAAAGTTCGATAGTCACTCTATCTAGGTGAGCGTGAGCTTGCAAAATTATGAGTTTGATATTGCGAGTTGAGATTGGTCGCAAGTAAGGAATTGCCTTTAATAGAAGGAGTGTATTGGTTCGGTTCAGTATCAGCCGTTCATTTTTGTTTGTTTGGTTTTCTAACCGAAGAGTAAATTGCGAGCGATCCGGGATCGGATTGATAAACTCTGGGAGTAGTATCTGATGGTTAGTACTTGGTTCCTCCTTTTTCGATTTTCTTTGAGTCCGTCGTAGTTTTCGGTCATAATCGGATTTGCACGTCTTTCCAGTGTGACTTCTTGGCCCCTTGGTACGAGGGTCGCTAGTTGGACTAGGTAGTTGCGGAGTATCTGGAAGTTCTTCGCCAGTCCGCTGTTCCTTGGTTGGGGTCGCATTCATCGACCATAGATTCGTCTGAGACCACCTCGCAAGACAGGTTGATGCTCTGTGATGTATTTGCTAAGTATTCATCCACGATGATTAGGCTTGAGTCGTCACATAAGGTGTTGTCAACAATGTCTTCTCCATAATCGTCTGTGTACGTCGAAAGGTTTACCAGATCGTCTACGGTAAGTGAGTTGTCTTCTTTCCTGACATTGGGGGGTATGGATGATTGACTTGAGGTTTTCTGTTCTGGAGTTGCTAGTTTAAGAATTTGTATGCTTTTTTCTGTTGGAATATTATGGATCAAGGGATTTTTACCGAAATGGTTTACTGTACATAAGAAGACTCTTGAGCCGTTTTTGGTTGGTACCTGATGATTTATTATTGCACTTTTTTTTGCTGACTTTTTTCCTGTTTGTGATTTCATAGGTTTGCTTCCAGGGGCAAAGATTTGAAAGATTTCTTTTCCTTGGACGGTTTCCGTTGTTGACTTTAGGGGTTGCAGCATAGGTTCTAGAATTGAGAAGTTATCAATACAGCCAGTTTGAAATTGCGGTTCCTTCACCGCTGGGTCAGTAGGTAGGATATTTGTGGTAGCCGTTGTCCTGGTGTCAATTTCTGACTGGCGTTGGGGTTGCTGGGTTGCTTGCATCCATGCCATAACATTGGTTGTTAATCTATTTTTCTCCTCTCTATCTCCTCTTGCAATCTCAAATAATCTGTGTTGCCATTTCAGTGATTGGTCAGAATCCAGTCTTTTTTCCAGTGTGGTTAAGAAGTTCTCAATGAAGACTTGCTTTGTGTGAATTAGAGCTAGTAGCGTAGCTTGATCCCTGATGGAATCTTAAGTGTCTTCTTGTAATTTGAGAAAAGGGATCATGGATTGTGATACTACTGATATCAGCATGTTTTGTAAGTCAATCATGGTTGTTGGAATTCTTGGTTGACATGTTTCAAGATGGTTCAGTTTCTCCGATTGCGCATATACATTGTCATTTTTCCCAATTTGACTTGAGGTATCCGCATTCCAGTTTTCTTGTTCTGAGAAAGGTGTATAGAATGACTCGTCAAAGTCGTATGTGAAATGGTTTCGGTTTTCACTTTTTGGGTGGAGATCGTTTCAGGATCTTTGGTACTGGGACATTATCGTTTGCCTTGATTGGGCCTTTGTTAGTTTCGGGTTAGGTTCTTGAAGATTCCTTTCATTAATTATGCTCGAAGCTTCTGAATTTTGAGGTATCATTGGGGTGGAGGTAGCCTCAGGATGTCTAGTAGGCGCAATGTTACCAAATATGGCCTTCCGTTTGTCGACACTGTTCATTATTGACTCAATCTCTGTAATATCAAGTGATAGTCGGGCAGATTTGGAGTTTGTGGTTATTTGATGATTTGTGGGTAGATTTGTTGTTTGTACTATGGAAGCGTGGGTGTTGAGCCATCTTAGCTTTGCTAGTCTTGCTTGTTCTTTTTTGGAAATAGTTGGTTGTGAGTTTTGCATTGTAGAGCCTTGGGAGTTTGAGGTGGGTAATACTAGCTTTAGATGTTCTGTTAGTTGTTGGTCAACAGTTCGGGAGGTAGATTCCTGGTCATCACTTTTCAGCTTCTCATGGATAGTCGATACGGGAGGAGTCTGTATAGTTTCTACAGATGGTAAGTGGTGGCAGTCTTGCACTTCTGGAGTAAAGTCTGGAATTTGGTTTTCGGTGTCATTGCAAGAAGATAGCTAAATATCTGGGATTTGAAGCTTGAAGTCTTCAGTACTTGGGGTTGTGCGGTCATCCTTCCTGTTGTCCAGGTTGGCTGGGGGCATCTAACATTTTTTTGTGCTAGTCTCAGGTTGACCAGGTAGGCGCCTGTCTAGATCATCCAACTCTTCAGAGTCACAGGGCTTGTCTAATGTGAGAGCCCGTTGACGAGGAAGAATATCAGCTTCTACTTCTGGGGTGCCTGGAAGTCCCTGCCCCTCGGGCAGATGTTCGCATTCTATGTGTTGCCGTGGGGGATCTTTAGAATTATTCATTGAGGGATCTTCAGGTGAAGGGTTAGGCTGCAGGTGCTCTTGATATGGTGTGCCGTCTGATTCAGTTAAAGGCAGAGGGGGAGCTTTGTATTTCTTGGATATCGTTTGCTCCAAAGTCAGTTGTTTCAAGTCACTCACACTCGGGTTGGGAGAGGCAGATTCAAGCTTACAGCGTAATCTTGTTTTGGGCCCAAAATTGGCTTTGGGAGTCTTGTTTGATATGATGCAATTTGCGTCTAACGCCCACAGAAGTCTATTTGTGTCAGGATATCTCAGCTTTGCGGGTTTCGCTCGCTGGGAGACGATGGTAGTTCAGATGGCGAGTGGAATCACTGGGCGTAGACTCCCGCCGTCTTGCAGTTTCGCAGGGTTCACCACTGTGGAGGGGGGTACTTGTTGTAATAGTAGGTGAGATCAAAGGGAACTCGCCCCGCAGGCTCTCACACCATGAGTATTGTTCTGATCCTAGCCGGACTTATTTGGTATGGCATGCTGGTAGATTAATAAGTATATATTTTTAATGAAAACAGGCTAGTAATGTAGGCATCGTGGACTGTGAAAGGATTATTGCATCCTATTCTTCCGTCCAGTGCTCGCAACTGATTCAAGCGTCACAATGGTAGAAAAGGCCGGTTTTATAGGTCGCGCCCCAGTTCGTGGGTAGATAGGAAGGTGGTTAGACAGGGTGCATGATCAAAGGGCAAGTGCCCCGCAGTCTCATGCACGTTATACACCAAACATGTATTATGTGTCTTTCTATCTCCAGTCAAGTCACACGATGGTTAGTCAAGGTACATGATCAAAGGGCAGATGCCCCGCAGTCTCATGTACGTTATACACCTGACGTGTATTATGAGGCTCTCTGTCCCCAAGCGAGTCATGACAGAAACTGAGTGCCTGTTAGGTACAGCAGATCAGACGCTGAGCAAAATCGGGAGAATCGCAGCAGGATGTTGAGATGGACGACGTACGAGGAAATAAAGATTTTGGCTCATATTCTATCACTCGCTGCTCACTGTTGGCTCTAGTGTTGCGGTGGTAGTAGGAGATAAACAAATGTTTGAAGCCAGCTTCAGGGTTTATGCAGATTGAGTTTCAATCGGGGTGCGTAGTTTTATAGAGCAGGCGCCCCACAGCGTATCTTGGAGCAAAACTCTTTGTTGTCAGTCTCTTTACACTGGGGTCACAGTGAAACTTTGGAACGACCAATCACTTAGTGAGCAAGGCAGAGTGACAGAGCGAAGGCAGCTATAACAGGTAGAGGTCCTGATAGAGGTCAGACTCCACCAGGGATGTTGGCCCGGAATTGCGATCTAGGAGTGCTCAAGTCTTCGCGAGTGGCTAAGTTGTAGAACTCTCGAAGATCGCGGAGCGAGGGGCAGTACTCGTGGAGACACAGCCTGCAGGGGGGTTCAGCAGATAGTGTATGTGGCAATTTATAAGCCGAACAGTCGGTCAGGGACGGCTTGGGCGCTGATGCACGCTTCAGAGAGCAGAGGACTCTAGTTTTTGCTAGTAAGTAGTTTGTTGCTCTCTGGGAAACCACAGGGCGCACACGGAACGCTGTGGGAAACAAGAAATAAGGGAAGTTCTCGTGGTATCACGGCATGCAAAGAATTTCACTGGGTAATCTGTGTTGGTGGTTGCAATCTGAACAGTCTGTGAGGAAGAGCTGGGTCACAGCTACAAGCTTCAAACAGTGAATGGGGAAATATAACAGACCTTTGTTTTCAGACCGCTCCGAGGAGTTGATGTGATGTTAACCGGACCCCAGGCAGCCGCAGGAGTCCCGCAGAGCACGAAGACCCAAAGACTTTGCGACCAACTCCGCGGTCCGCTCCGCGGGACAGGCAGCTTTTGAAGTGAAGCAGGCTGGGTAGGCTGGGTACCAGACACAAAGGAAGGACTGCAGGCAGGCACAGTAGCAATCTGGCAAAACGGGAATCAGAGTAGACAGAGACCCAAAGACTCTGCGACCGACTCTGTGATCCACTCCGCGGGACAGGCCGCTTTTGGAGTGAAGCAGGCTGGGTAGGCTGGGTACCAGACACAAAGGAAGGACTGCAGGCAGGCACAATAGCAATCTGGCAAAACTGGACTCAGAGTAGACAGAGACCCAAAGACTCTGCGACCGACTCTGCATTTTCCGCCCAGGTTTTACTTACCCCTTCAAATACCACCAGGTTAGAAAAGGGAAAGGAATGCTTACAGAACAGAATATGACAAGCACTGCGGAAAACACAATCACTGCATACACATTCTATCTAAAAATGCATAACTTGTTTCCCCTTCTCTCACCTGCATTTTCCACAGACAGTTGCAGGTATCTCTAGATACCACTGAGTTCATCGGTCCTCACACTCATCCAGGAGCCCAGTAAAAAGGAATGAGGAACATTTCAATGCCGCACACACAAGGACCTGTGGCCATATGGAGTGGATATATTGCTGCCTGCACAAAGCTCCCAAATACCTCATCAACATAGTCACAAAGAAATCTCAGACCAGACTTCTTAGATCTAACAATAACTCACACCTTGAAATCCCACGATACATAAGAGAGAAAGCGGGGGGAGGGGTGAGCAGCCTCAAAGTCCTTGCTCCTAGGCACTGGAACTCCTTACCCACCAATATCAAGAATGAACCATCGTACCTACAATTCAAGAAATCGTTGAAAACTTGGTTATTCAACCAATATTAAACTAAGCCAAGATCATCACCAACCGATCCTGTCTATGCCTCCACCCCACTTGTATATACACTGTATGTAACATTATCATTGTTCTATTGTGTCTCTTCTATAATATAAGATTGTATTTACTCACTGTCTGTAACTACGCCGTGATACCTCTGCGTATAATAAATGTAATAAATAAATAAAATAGTACAGAAACCAGAAGGTGGGGGAAACTAACATACTCTGCTGCATGCATCAGAGCATGGCAAACAGGCAATGAGTCGCAATGCATGACCTGCACCGTTAGGATCTGGACTGTGCTCACGGTGAGGATGAAAGGATCCATCTACCCAGTTAGTGTGATGCTCAGAATGGCCACATCACCCACCGAGAGCTCATAGACGCAATGTATTCTGAAGGACACGATTTGGTTAACTATCTTTTCCTTTCCTATTTTTTGGTATGATGTATTAGTATTTATTTATTTATTTATTTATTTATTTTCATAGCGCCAAAAGGCCACGTGCATCAGGGCGCTGGGACATATACACAAGGACAGTCTATCAATGACAAGACAAGGCAGGTACCGTGGGAGTTGGACAGGCTATGCAGGGAATTATCTAAATAAATTAGTTTTCAAAGCTTTCTTTAAAGTTTTCAGATTGTTGTCCCCTGTGAGAGTGTTGGGCATGGGGTTCCGAATTTTGGCTGCTTTAACAGCAAAAGATTTTCCTAGGCCCTTTTCACGCTTATATCTTGGGTCTATGATCTGATTCTTTTCTGCAGAACGTAGTGCTCTGCTGGGATGGTATTGTGGTATCATAGTTTTTAGATGGGTTGTGGCGGCTCCATGTATACACTTGTGAACAATTGATCCTACTTTGAAATTGATTCTTTCTTGTACAGTTAACCAGTGTAACTTCCTCCTGTGATGTGTGATAAGTTCGCATTTTGCGAGTTTGTTCACAATACAAATAGCATTGTTTTGTATCACCTGGCACTTCCCTACATTGTTACTTGAGGCACCGATCAACAGAGAGTTGCAGTAATATAATTTGGACAACACTGTGGCTCGGGCGATGGTTGCTGCATTATCCTTTGAGATATAAGGATGGATGTTTTTCAAAAGATGGAGGGAATAATTGCAGCTTTTGGTCATCTGGTTAACGTATGCGTCGGAGTTGAGTGAGGCCTCCAATTGGATACCCAGTGTTTTCCCCTTACCAACAACCGCCATGCAGTTTGTCCCTATTTTAAATTTGCCATGTTCAGTGTCCAATTTGGTACATATGGCTGTTGAGCCAAAGCTCATTAGCTCAGTTTTTTTCCCCATTGATGCTTAATCAGTTGGTTGACTTCCAGTCCTCTATGAGATGGTATACCATAGATAACTTTGTAATACCAGTACCTACCTCATGTGTTACAAAGAAAAAACCACAATACTCATAAATATGTTTTATATGACATTTACTTTATAAATGATCCATCACCCGCATTGCCTAGTCACCTTACCAATAACATCCCTAACCCAAACACTCATTGCATAACCTTGCTGCCTACTCCCTAATTCTCACACATCAGCTTTGCTTCTATGTATCCCCAACACACATTATGCATCCCACTCATACATAAGTCCAACAACCACTGCAAACTGAAGCCTCATTTTTGGCATGGTTGCTTTCCCAGGCATGAGGTACTGAAGAGAGTTCTCCTACACCCAACAAGGGAGAAGGAGGTAGAATAGGTAGTTGAGGTCAACTGGCTGGTCAAATATCTTCACGGCCTACTTATTCTCTTCCTTGGCCTAATGGGGCCTTTGTCAACATTTGTTTTATTCTTCCTTCTTGAGGGCTTTGAACCAATTTGTGAGATGGCACTTTTTAAAATATATATGGCGCAACACGCCCATAGGCCTCAGTAGGCTACCAACAACATAAAAATGCGCACAAAGAAAACAAACTAATCAAACATAACAAGAAATTAAAAAACAGAATAGGCAATATCTCCCCCACAAACATAAACAATTATAGTGCAGATAACAAGACTAAATAAGGAGCAGAAATAAACCAATCTAGTATGATTCTTAAATTTGACGTAAGTGATGTAATACTCAGACTCTTGCGTCGACTCAGGAACAATGGGAGATTACTTCGGTCACAGCCGTTATTACACCACCCCTTAATTTGTGTCCTCTGAAGGAATCTCAAGTCCTGTGTTCTAATAGAGCCTCGTCCTAACCGCGACTTTATTCCTGCTTCTCTCAGCTCGTTCTTCTCTGGTTTATCCACGTTTGCAATAATGATATTTATGTGATCCGTGATGAGCTCTCTAGGATTTATGCCAGAAATCTCAGGCATATGGATTTTCTAATGCGGATATCCTCCTCATAAGAGGGGTTAACCAAACTATGGGGGGGGTAGCGTCAAATTCACTGAGTTTTGAGGGGAAGGTGAGAAACCAGAAGATGCTTCTGCAGATGCTAACTTTAGCACTGGCCCAGCCACTAAACCCGTAGGTTCTATTTGACCTTCCATGATGTCATTTCTGGCAATTATACCGCAACTAGTTGCCTTCAGATCAGTTTGACAACCTTTGTCCATCCTGTTATAAGGACCCTGTGTCAATTTCAATTTAGCCCTGGAGGATAGCTCAGGGGCAACACGTTTTGTGTTGGAAGCAAGCCAAAGCATAGCAACACAGATTCAAATCCTGGAAATGTGCTTAAAAACAGGTCTCCGGTATTAAGCGCGTTATAAAAGAACAATTATAATGAGTACGGCAAAATGTGTTGTCCCTACCCAGATCTTCGTGTGTTGTCTCCTTCTGGCCTAAATCAGACCTGGCAGGAGATGTCTGTGTTACATCCAGGCCAGATTGACAACATATTCACCCTGTCAGGGTCAACCTCCATTATCACTTTGTCAAAAGAGACGACCAATAGGCAAAAATCCAAGAGGTTATCACACTGATTAAGGTACAGGATAATATTTTCCTTCATATTTTGCCAACTCGCAGGGTTCATAGGGCAATCCATCATACCCTTATTCCAGAACTGAACCTGTGAGAGGGCATCCACAATACCACTATCCATGCTCTTCATAGGGGACTGCATTGCCCTGGACAGGGCCAAAGATAAACTGTCAGTATTTCCACGTTGACTTTTGGCCCAAATAAGCTCTGTTTCAGGCTGCTGTAACTCATCATGTATATCAGCCGTTCTAGTTGAGCTGGTTGGTGCATCAATAGGGGATCTAACCACAGAACTGGAAGATCTAACTGGGGTCTGACAAGACTTATATCTGAGCAGGTCACCAGGACCCCCTTCTGTTCAGTAGTCCTTAAGTTATATAGGCCAGCCTCTTGAAAGATTTCAGGTTCTCCAATTTTCTGATCCTGCAAACTCTGTTTGCACCTGGCACTCGTAGCGAGCCCCTCCGACAGATGATTTCCTTTGAGTGAGGAAGGAGGTGAAGAACTGCATGAGTTGGAAACAACAGGGCTGGGCTCCCTCATATTTGAAGAAACCTGAAAAGATCCCACATCAAGGAATCTCAGCTGAATAATTAAGTTGCCATAGTCTTACTACCTGGAGCACATGCCAAAGATGACTTTACAAGCTGAGACCTTGTCAGAGGCATTTCAGATAAAACTTAATAACTTAATAAAGCTGACACAGCGGAGACAGGCGAACAATCCCAGGACAAGTAGAATTTCTCAGAACTATATTAGACAGCATAAAGAGAGTAATGAGCAGTGGGAACAGGAGGTGATGAACAACGTAACTCACCACTCATCACCTGTCCACCTCCCCACCCGTCGCCTGACGCCTCAGCACTAGGCTCTCATAGCCTCCCACCTTCCAGGATAAAGTACATGGGTAGAGAGAATTAACCCTCATCTGCCATCCAGCATAGACGGAAAGAGAGGCTGGAAGGGCACTGAAAGGTCCATGCTCACCCTTCGCTCACACGTCACTCGTTTCAGCCGGCGTCCTGCTTTCCTCATGCCACATCAATGACTGTGTCTGCTGCCTGGAGCCCGGGTCCTGGTTAGAGGAAAGAACCCAGCAGCGTCAAGCAGCTCCATACCAGAAAGGAACGGCCGCTTCCGACAAAATCCAAGGTTGGGATAATACAGATATGATGACAAAATATCATAGAAGAGGCAGAAAAAGTCAGAACAAGAATAAGATCAAACAAATCAGCAATGGACCAAAAAAGCAGTACATGGTAAAAGTCAGGCAAATAAATGAACATTGCAGAACAAACTGATGCTGCCCTACCCCATAAAGTTAAATAACACAACCATGGGTGGGAGGCCAGGTCCAACATATTCCAAAATAGAAAGTCAATGTGAGGCAAGGCAAAGAGAAATTCCGAAAAGATGTGGGGTGATCAGATGCCAGGAACAGTCTGTGGGAGTCACAACCCCCAGTACGCTCGAAGCATCCATTCCAGGTAAGCAGACCCCATATAGAATAATCACACCTCTCCCATCTGGTTCAGAGATGCCCGGTTCCTTTCCACCCACTCCACTGCAGTTCACCAGAACCACATCTACCATCCAGAGCTGGAAGTCCCAGAGTCCACCAGGCCTCCATGATCCAAGGTGAGAGGGCATCCGCAATACCACTATCCATGCTCTTCATAGCGGACTGCATTGCCTTGGACAGGGCCCGCATCTCTGGTCTACATAGAGCAATCGAAGCGGCCCCAGCAGCCGTCACAACAGCACGGGCCCCACACAGGCTCATATGGCTGTTAAAATAGATAGTTCATCACAAGCCTTTCAGTACAGGAATTTGAATAATTTTTCAAATTCTCATCTGCTTCAGTATGCAAATGTATAAGTGCTCCTGCCTTTTTAATAGAATCATTCTTACACAATATGTATCTCCATTAGGCCTGAATAAGAACTACATTCATTCTAAGAGAACTTTGTTGTGGTGAAGTGACTGGGCCTCATTCTGGGTCTGGCGGTAAGCGTGCCAGTGATACTGCGGCTTGCCGCTGAACCTGGAAGAAATTACCTGCACCTGACTTCCCGGTAACGCTGGGGTTTTAAGACCCCGGTGGCCGGGAAGTCAGGTGCCAGTAATTTTGTAAGTCCCCATTCCCATGGAGTCCCATACTCCATGGGAATGGGGACCACGGAACCATTCACATGCAAACCTCAATTTTGCAACATTACAATAAATTTTAACTAAAATAATAACAGAAGTATTGTTTTACAGTCTTGTTTTTTAAATCATCACCTTTAACTAACCCTTTGAGTTCAACTTTAAAAAATACATGTATCAAACAATAATTTAATTGTTCTTCTGTTGCAATGATGGATCTTCCAGACATCATGTAGGTTGGTACAATTTCCTTTTATTGAGATGTAACAGGGTAGGAGCCGGGATAAGGGGCAGAGCCCCAGAGGGAACCCCCTGGCACCCTTACATTCTTCAACTGCGTGTAGCAGGACCCAACTTCACACGTGCACATTCCAACCACTCACTCAACATTCTCGCAGTGACCTCATTCACTCGTGCATACCGTGAAAGAGAATATAACTACCCTCCTAAAGCTTCTGTATTTTATAACTTTAACCATTTCCTTGCTCTAACAAGTTGCCTATATGTTATGAGAACCAACCTTTCAGGTGAATGAATACACTTGCCTATATGCTAAAGTGAGTGGTGTCATTTGGCAATGACTATATAAGATTTCAATTTCTTTCCAGAAAATATATTGTTTCAGTCCGAAATGTAGGATTTTCGATTCCTGTGGAAAGTAACACTGTTCCTGTGGTAATCCTTAGATTGTTGCAGACGGGATATTTCCAATTTGTCACGAATTTTGTGTATGTGTAAGAAGGACGCGTCGGATGTCCATGTTGGAGATGGAATCCCTGTGATAATCCTGAACTCACGTCTGCCGCCCTTGTGGCTCTTTTCCCGCTATCTAATGATAATGCCCTGTATTATGTGCATTAATTCTGTTAGAGCATGATCGGAAGGAGTGGTAAACTCTGTTTTACCGTCTGTTCATGATGCATCTGAGTTACCTGTTTGTGTGTGTCTCATGCCCTTTCCGGGCATTGCTGATTTGAAATGAGTGCACTGCGGCATCAGGATGAGTGCCTTCAAGTGCCTGATGGGTTTTTATCACTGGAGTCAGTACAGCCCCTGGCCTGTCTAGACGGAATCTCAAAGGCTGGGTTGGTCCCTCAAAGTGCAAAAAGAATGCACTTTGTCACAGATAACTGACCAACCGCACAGATGAGAGTGTGGATGAGGGCAGTGGCACTCGCTCGAGAGTACTTGGGAAGAAATGACTTTGCTATGCAGCTTTTTTACAAAATCGCCCTGTTAATAGGGAAAGAGGAGTAATTAAAGATTCCTAGAAAATATTTAATAAAGGCATAGTGGGATTGGTGACAG
Organism: Ambystoma mexicanum; assembly: GCF_040938575.1. Lineage (NCBI taxonomy): Eukaryota > Metazoa > Chordata > Amphibia > Caudata > Ambystomatidae > Ambystoma > Ambystoma mexicanum. The sequence goes on along the minus strand of NC_090939.1, from coordinate 866,212,349 downwards.
CAGAAATGTTACATGTTTAATGTACTGTTAATGCATCTAGCTCTGTCAATATTCTGATAGTTTATCGCACCCGGCTTACAGTTCCTACTTTTTGGCTAGCTTTCAGGATGCAGTTTCCCCGTTTTTCCCTTCTGGTTCTCATCTTGGTATTGTTGGTGATTTTAACCTTTGGGTAGATGACTCTAGAAATACGCAAACAAAATCTTTCCTAGAGTCTTTGTCAAATTTTGGTATGACCCAATGGGTGGCTCAGTCTACGCACCGAGCGGGGCACTCATTATATTGCATATGGCATCATTCTGGCTTAGTTAGAGTCAATAGCCCCATTCTCTTTCCATGGACCTAGCACATGGTTATTCCTCTTACTATCAATGTACCGGTTGTTAGACCTGGGCAATCGTTCATGAGAAGGCACTTTTCATGTCACGAATGGTATAATATGCACACACAGAGCCTCGCACCATTCTTTATAAGTTCTTCTGTCTCGGAAGAGCAGCAGGTCTTGTCTTTGGCCCTTCCACACTTGTAGAAGAATTTTATTCAATCGCTGTCCATCAGTTGGCCCCAGGTTTAGTGAGATTGCCGAAAGCAAACAGATTGAAAGATTATCCCTGATCCTCTGAGGCGCTTAAAGTAGAGAGTAAAGAGTAAGATCCAGCTTTCAAATAAAGAAAAAATGCTGTTGAGGACTAGCCACTTCTATTGTGCCAGGTGCATTGTTTCCAGCTCAAATGTTTCTCAGGAGTGGTTTAAAGCTCTTTCTGACCTCTGTCTGCAATCTGCATTGCATGACTCATGTGCCCCATCCCAGGCTCTCTCTGATAACCTGGCCCAATCCTTTTTTGATCACATTGATCAAATTTCAACAGAACTATCCATGTCCTGCCCTGCTATCAGCAGCTCAGCCATTTCTTGTAGGTGGTTGGCTGTTCAAGCTCCTGCCAAGCTTCTGATCTCCTTTCAACATGTATCTGGTAGTTCGTTACCAGAGATTATGGCGGCCTACTGGCTCTCCATGTGAATCTTGTACATCCAAAATTATTAAAAAGGTTATATCGGTGGTGGTTTCGGATCTCTGTCAAATCATCAACAGCTCTTTTAATTGCGGTATGGTCCCGGGCTGTTTGAAGATAGCTGCAATTATACAACTGCTCAAAAAAACATCATTGGACCCCAGTGATTTTGCAAACTTTCACCCCACTGCCATTCTACCTTTGCCTAGTAAACTATTGAGGTTGCTGGCAGCATCCCAACTGCAGGATTTTGTGGAAGAATACAGTATGTTAGATGGTGAACCAGGCGAGTTTTATCCAGGCCACACCATTGAGTGATATTGGCTGCAATGGATGATAATCGCTGTCCGGTGGATGCCGGCAGGGTGGGGGCTTTGATCCTTTTGGATTTATCAGCTGCTTTCGACACTGTCGACCACTCCCTCTTGTTGTCTCAACTTTTCAACTTTGGCACCAGTGTTAAAGCTCTAGCCCGGCACTCCTCTATTCTGTCACATAGACATCGGCCAGTGATATTTCCTCTGTTTGAATCTACCACATACCCAATCACTTGTGTGGTCACTCTGGGCTCCGCACACAGCCCTCTGTTATTAATCTGTATCTGCGACCTTTAGCAGATATTAGTTGTTCTTTTGTGGCCTCTGTTTGATTTACTCAAATGATACCTGTTGTAGTGTATCTCTGAGTGCTGGTGACATCACTGACTCTGGAATGTGGTGATGTCAGTGAGTGTGGAGTGCTATGGGGTCATGTTCTGAACAGGGGTTCCAACAGTTACAGTTGGAGTAGGGAAGCTGGCTCAATACTTAACTGATTTTCTATTTAAGGTATTCAGACGGACAGCAGGCAGATCATGTTACAGATTGCTTGAAGCAGATGAATCACTGGGTGAGATCCAGTTCTCTGAAGATTAATATTCAGATGACAGAAATTCTACTTTGCTCCTTCCTTAGTGTTTTGTAGATTCTAAATTGTGGGACCAGGAATTTTGGCCCAATACTCTTGGGCATTGTCCTGACACATCCTGCAAAATGAGGGATTTGGAGATCTGGCTGGATCCCCTGCACACCTTAGGTCATCGGATCTAGTAAGTTTACTAGTACCTGTTTTTTCATCTGCTGTCACGATTCGCTCCCTTCGCTCTATTTCCTGCCAATGGGGGTCCTGATTTGGGGTTCATTCCCTATTGGATATTCCTTTCAAACCATATGAGACAATGGACCTCATTACGAATCCGGCGGTAACTGCGGCGGTACCGCCGGACTCGTATTACCATTCTGCCTCCGTGGCTCCCAGAAATACCAGGGCATTACGACCCTGGTGTCCTGGGAATCGCGGAGGCGGAATGGTGTAAATCCCCATTCCCATTGAGTCCGATAGGACTCAATGGGAATGGGGAAGTGGAAACACCAGCACCATCTCGTGATGGTGCTGGTGTTTCCACGTCCGCCTGCAGGCGGGAGGTGTTCAACCCGCCAGGTCAGACCTGGCGGGAAGATCACCTCCCGCCTGCAGGACTCAGGATCGGGCGGTCCGGAATTAACAGTGGTGGCGGGTTTACCGCCACTGTTAATTCCAGACCGCCCGACCTGTAATGAGGCCCAATGTTGTGATTTGGGAGCACTTCATTCTTATTTTCAGTGTCACTTCTTTTTCGGATCCATTTGTGTTTTTTCGGCTGCTTTTTCTCTACCCTTGTAGGACAAGGTTGGGTGGATAAGCAGCACCTGTGGCTGACAGGTGCTAGCAAGCAGCATACCTGAGGCGTGTGCTCGTTAGTCAGCTTTAAAAACTTCAGTTGGCTTCAGTTCACTTCTGGTCATTGATGCAGTGTTTCCTGTTTGGGACCGGTCCCTTGATCTTGGTTCTTAGCTTAGTATCTAGTTCCTAGTTTCTTATTTCTTGTTACCTTTTCCCTGTATTCCGATGTTACTGTGCTTATTAGTATGTTCTGCTTTCTGGCTTCCTGTCTTCTTCTGTTTTGCAATCATGCACTTCACACGGCTTCCCCTTTTCTGTGAAGCCCAGTTTGTGCGTGTTCTTAATTCCTTTGACTTTGGCTTTTTCTGCAGTGCAACCTTGATCCTTACTCTTCCCTCATTTATAGGTTATACATTGTTTCCCAATGACCTTCCTGACGGGACGCTGGATGCAGTTTTGCAATTGTAATTTTGTTTTCCATGCTTCTGGTTCTTTACTTTCCCTTGGGGTCTGTTCCTGGTTTTCCCTTCCGCTTCTCGCTTTGTTCCATATTGATTATTAGATGTAGTGTGCTACTCTGTCCAACTCCTGTGTGAATGCCTCAGGTTTCCTCACTATTCTGTATTCACTATTCCCACTTGTCCCTTGTCAGGAGTCTTATGTATTAAGTTATCCTCTCTTTGATGGGTATATAGCCTTTCGTGGGCTTCGCTAACATTTCAGGTGGTATTTTCGTGAGTATTATCTGTATGTTACCTTATACAATACCATCAAGGGTGTTATCTCACAGATCCTGCCGTTGGTTGTCCTGTATGTGGGCTTAGCGCTGGCAGTACCTGTAAAACCAATTGCGGGTGAAGGGCTTGCCGACTTTCTTTGTAATCCTAAGGAGCTTATAAGTGCTTACCACACATCCCTCTTCATATATTTGTATTCTTATCACGCTCTACGTACACATCCTGGGTTTTGGTGTACGTGTGTCTTGGTTCCTGAGTGCATGTTGTTTGACTCAAAGCTATTCACAGTGTGATCTTGTGCACATGTCCCTTGCCATTTTCACTGCCTTTGTCCTCTTATGACATCTGCACATTCTAAAAAGATTTCTGGACGACTTCCCCTTTCACACAGAATCCAAATAGTAATTGTGTTTAACGTCAATCATCTTTATTCCTGTAATGCTGCATATTTAGTACTGCCTGAATCAACTCTACATAAGCTTCAGATGTTGCAGAATTCTGCAGCCCACATGGTCCTTCATTTGGGATGAGGGTCCATATTTCATCAGTTCTACATATGTTGCACGGGCTACCAGTGGAGAATCGTCTCCAGTTCAAATCCCTATGTTTGGGACGTAAGTTCACCTATATAACCTGACCCCTTCCTTTTGTAGGGATCGGTTTGCTCATTATATACCGTCTCGCTTGTGGCACTCTTCCTCTGCTGGCCTTTTGACGGTGCCTGAGATAAGACTGGCTAGATCAGGTGGGGTCGGCTTTCTCCTTTCTTGCGATTAAACGTTGGATTGCTCTGCCCACCTATCTCTGTCGTCTGAGTAATCATTTGGAGTTCAGGCAAAAACGAAAAAGATTGTGGTTCCTTCATTAACATTCGCTCCGTTTTTGTGAGGTTAGATTGCTTTTTTTGACATCTGAGCACCTATACTCCTATAAGAACTCCTTACCCTACAATGCCATACCAACCCTGGCCTGGATGAAGGCCTTGATGGGGAGGGGGGTGTGACTCGCAAGATTACATGATACATTATAGCCTTATAGACAGAGGTAGAGCTTCACCTCGGCCATATGTTGAGGAAGGGTCATTATCCCAAGTGATAATGACCCCTTACGAGGTCTGTAAAGCTATTAGCACATAGTACTAGTAGCAATAAACTTTTGGCACTTTTGGTGGTAAACTAACAAATATTAATTTAATAATCATGTTATATGGCATTTGTATAGTGCATATTGCCACTGGTATGGCCGCAAGGCACTGTTGGTAAATGAAATAGACAAACTGAGTTAGTAAATTAAATATGTTTATTTTGTAGTATTTAAATAACACGGTTGTCTTCATAAGTTAGGCATTTAAATTGCAGACTTGGATAAACTGAAACTTACTCAACATCAGTGTGCCCTAGACATCATTTACAAGTGAAAGTGGACGGTTTCTCTGTAAGAAAGTGAAAGCATTTCCCCCTGGTCAAGATGCAATCAATACGAGCAGTTATTGACTTCTAAACATTCTGATTTGCTGACATGAGGTTAAAAACAATGTCCATTTGCCAATTTCATTAATGATAGTTACGAGAGACGTGAGCTACTGGGAAACAGGCATTTGAAGAAAGCACTGTGTGTAATGCTATGTTTACCAGGTATCCAAGTGCTCACCTAAAAGGTTAGGGCAGTGAAGAATGATTGTCATAATTCTTACAGTTAGTTCTCTTTCTGATCCTTAAAGATTCAAATGATCTCTTTCTGAAGTTACCCTCCCCATCAGGCCGTATGGTACCCAATTAATAAATATAATTGAATGCTAAGTGTCCACTCCCAGAGAGTGTGAACATTGTCCCTTTAAACCTGGTGGTGCTCGTAGGGATAATGAAGTATTTATTTATTTATGTGTTTATTTATTTATTTATTTATTGCGCATTTGGAAGGTGCTTATACATCGAGGACATTGTGTTTCAAAGCGCCCACAGGGCAACAGCGAGGGAACATGGGAATGAAAATCAAATATAGTAATGAAAGAGAGAGGCGGACCTACTAGGCCTTGTGAGCATTCAGAACGTGCAAGTGCAGAGAGAGTCTTGACAAGAGTGGGTCTTGATTATATTACTCCTTTAAATCCATGATGGATACCCCAGGAGGTGGACACAAGAACATTTGTATGGCTTGGATTGCCTTTGAATACCCCAAACCTCCCAGTGTTCATGGAGACTGGTATGGATGAGGATTTGGACTTTGCCTTATTTGGTCGACTATAGAGAGGTTCTAAGGGACTTGTTGTTGCAGGATGGAGGGAAAGCAATGCCCTGGCTCATCCACATTAAATGTGAATGACCTGACCTTGGGCTGAGTGAGTTTTGGACCAGCCCTGAAGGTATGAATAGTAATAGCAAGGTAAACACCAGGGAAGCACTCAAAGGCAAATATGAATGGGATGGTTTAACTATAACCAGCCAGTCCACCACACTGCTTTGTTATTGGGACCTGAAGTCCTCCTTCGAATATGAATCATACTTGGACTGGGCAAATGCCAAGCATACCACAGCGTTATATCTTAAGCTATGAATTGTTACCTTGTCGCTTGCTAGTCTTTGTAACAAATTGAACCCGAGGTTTATGGCAGCAGTGAATTTTGTGGGCGCTCATCCTACACGGTTTTACATTTTATCTTAAATTGTCCACCTTCTTGGACGTTAGAACAAGGTTATTAAGGCCCATTTTGAGAAAGAAGCAAGCTAGAATGGTTATATGTGATTTTACTGACTCAAATTCTAGAGTGGTGCATTTCATCATGGCCATAATATCGAAAATCACCAAATTTATTTACATTATTTGTTATTTGGGGTCTGCCCACCCAAGGCCCCCGTTTTTCTACCTTTATAACTGCACCCCAACCCCATCCCAACTCCTTTTAACCCCTTAACCTACTACCCCTTATATATTTAATTAATATTTTCGGTGTTCTGTACTGCATTGTAATGTACCACTCTGTTTTGCATTCGGTAACATGTTTGGGTATTGGCTAGAACTACTACAGAAACAATGTTATTACGTTATTGTCCAACTGATCTGTTTGCCGTCTACTGCACCTCCAAGAATCTTACTTGGGCATGTCGCAGGAGGTAGATTAAACTGGCTTTTTGATCAACAATTGTTTAGTGTGGGACTATGTCTTGTGGCAGGATGTCGAATGTATGTATGTGCTGGTGTTGGGGTATTTCTATGTATTGTGGCAAATTAATGATGGCATTTGACCAGCCAACAGCACAACATAAAACAGCGTGGATTGGCGCTGCACGCCACATTAGGAGCTTACATTTATTCTATTTTCTTCCACGTATATATTCCTGTAATTGCCATGCAGTGTGGATTTGAGTGCACTGTATGACACGGATGTCTAATGTGTTTTACTGTTTAATCTTGTCTTCTGTTCAAAGGAATTGTGATTGAGCTGTTTTAAGCGATTGGCTTTTATCTTTTGAATACTTATGTGTAAAATGCTATTTTGTGATTAATTGTTTGTATCCCTTGGTATTTGAATGGCACAGCGTTACCTTCTCTCTCTACATAAAAGGGAACTGGGGGTTTATGTGTGTGTGTCTTTTTGAAATGTTCAGCATACTTCCCAACATGCTACAAACCTGAAATGTGGTATGTTGGTAGGTTCCATCGTGTAGACAATGTACAAAGTATAAAATAAACATTTATCAGATATATTTCTTTCGCTGCCATATGGCTCTTTGCAACGTAGTTCTGCCATAGTTCTTTTGATTTGATTTTTATTTTTGTATTTATATATAGTGCAGATCCATTGGAACCAAGCAAAAGAATTGCATCTGGGCGCAGGTGATATAATGATTGGGACCAGGAAGCCAGATCTATCATGAAAAACAATTCAAAGAGAAAGGTCTTCAAATTTTCCTGAATTCACACAGGGTTTCAGCTTTCTGAAGATCATGTGGCAAGGAATTCCAAGCTTGAGGGCCTGCACAGGAAAAGCGTCTATCACCCCAGGAGACGGACCGTGATGGTGGGACCATCAAAAGGTGTTGTCCTAAGGATCATAGGTGACGCTCTGGGTGATAAGAGAACATTTTTGAGGAAAGATATATAGGGGCAGGCCCCTGTTGACATTTACAAATTAGACAGAGGGTTTTAAATAGAACCCTTTGCTGTACCAGTAGCCAATGGAGATTTCTCTGAAAGTGAGGGATGGGCGAGCGTCTGGGCATCTGAGCAACCTACAGACGTTGGATTTGACCTTTTGGAATTCCCATTAGCAGAGCATTACAATACTCTAATCTGGAATTCACTAGTGCACCAACTATCAATGGCCAATCTTTATCTGAGATAAGTGGCAGCAGAGGTTTTAACAATTTAAAATGATAGTAAACAGATTTTACAATTTCATTTACCTGTAGATTACATCTTAGATTTGCCTGCCAGATCAAGGTTCTTAACCTTGGATGAAAATGATGTTGGGACCTCACAAAGTGCTGGACAAGATACATGCTGTGAGGTTTTAGTCCATTTTGTTTTAGATCCGAATATTACGTTCTCAGTTTTAGTTCAATTTAGTTGGAGCTTATTAGCCAGCATCCAACTTTTTATTTTACAGCGCTCTGTCCACTGCTTCCACAGGTTCTTTTAGCCGGGCATGGATCTGCGTATCGTTGGCGTAGGAGTGATAATGTAGGTCAAATTCTGAGAAAATGTCTAACAGGGGACGAATATAAATGTTGAATAACAATGAGGCACTCCACATTTTACTGATAGAGAATTAGAGATAAATGGCCCCAATTTAACTTGCTGAGTTCGATTGGTCAAAAAAGATGTAAACCATTTCAATGATTTTTTGGACAACTGGGCCACTGTAGAGAGTTTTTAGGTAAGAATCTCGAAATCAACTGTATCAAAGGCTGCGGATAAATCCAGCGTGACTAGCATGCTAACGTCACCTTCATTGGCAGCCTTCAGAATATCGGCACAGACTGACGCGAGTCCCGTCTCAGTCCCATGTCCTGACCTAAACCCGGATTTGTATGTATCCAATATCCCCTGACCTTCCAGGAAATGTTGCAGTTGCACCGTAACAATTTTTTCGAGGATGTTAGGTGGCCAGCATTGGCCTGCAATAGGACGATAATTAGAGAGTACCTTGCGATCCAGAGAATTTTTCATCAGAAGTGTGTAAAATAAGACTTTTTCAACTCCATTGGAAAAAGCCCTTGAGTCAATGAAGCATTTATAAGAGATAGGAGTGTCTCACTTAGATCTGCCACATGCCTTTTAGCTAAATAGGCGGGGATGGGGTCATAGTTGTGGTTAGTGGGCTTTAGGTTAGACATGAGATTGGAGACTGTTTCCAGATCCACCGGGCTAAAGGTGAGCTTAGGGCACATCTTATCTTCCTTGATAATCATATTTTTGTTTGGCATAGTCATTTGCTGAGTTATAGATTGAAGGTCAATGTTATTCCTAATCTGATCAATTTTATCAAATTCGTTTACCAGGGACAGAGATGGCGAGACATGTGGAATTGTGCATGAGGGAAATACAAAGATTTTTAAAGTTGTAAATAAAGCTTTTGGTCTATTCTCAGCAAGATCGATCTGATTTTGAAAACACAAGGCTTTAGCTAGGACAATTGTCTTCTTATAGGTTTTTTATGCTGTTTTTGCCTCTAGAAGATGTACAGGTGACATGGTCTTTAACCATAACTTTTCTTTCCAACGCTACTCTTTCCTTAAAATTCCCAATGATTTGTTGTACCACTGATGGTTCCTGCTTCTCGATTTGTTGGGACTTATTATAGGGGTGAAAGTGTCATAGTTATTTTGAGGACAGGACATGAGAGTCTAATATAACTCAGAACATTTTGAATCAACCAGAGAAACAGTTAGTCCATTAGGAAGTTGTGTGATTGTAATAGTATCCATTTTCTATGTGCTGCATGCTAGTTCAGCATTAGCAACTATGATTTTTGCACGAAGCACCTGTACCATTGGGATAGCAAACTTTACCAGATATTGGTCTAACCACGTAATGGGTATGTTCTCCAGATGGCACAAAGTTTTTCCTCGGAACATTACTATGTTCAAACAGTGGCCACCTACATCGGATGCCAGTCCAGTCACTAGCCTAAAGTCATAAAAATACATGGTATCCTTGAGCTGGATATATTCCAAGTTGTCTGGTTCATTGCACCATATATTAAAATTGCCCAGAATTATTGCATTTGAATGATATAGTGCTTCTGTTCCAGGTTATATATCAAGGCCATGTAAGAAAGACCTAACTTGGCCGGAAGGTCTATTACAAAGGAATACATGATTAGAATCATTATGAGATGCAGACAAAGTGCCGGTAAGAAGTTGGGAGTTCATATCCCAGACTGGTGTTTGAAAATTAAGTTACTTAAAGTAGGACTCGTAATAATGGCAACTGCCCTTCCCGAGCTCTCTATTTGCCCACATGGGGGCCGATTGATGGAACAAACGTGCGCCGAAAATCTTGGTGCAAGCAGGCGCAAGTAGGCGCAAGCGCGAAAAAACAGGCGCACGCGCACGCGTGCGATTCATGGAAGTCCCTGCGCGTGTTTTCCTCAGGATGTGCGCCAAACCCGTGCATGGAGCACACGTCACTGCAACATCCTGAACGGCGTGCGCGACGCGCACAGTGAAAGCGCACAACCTCGGCGCATACACCAGAAATTGGGCAGAACACGGGGTGTAACGCGCGGAATGGGGAACAACGCGTGAAAATAAGGGCGTAACTGGGGATGTACTGCAGGGAAGCAGACGGAACGCCCACACGCACTCGAACCACACGTATTCATGGAATCGAATAGGGCAAAGCCGCGCATGGCCAAAGACACGCACAAGCCGAAACACGTCCCCCACATGAAGGCAGGCGGTAGCGTCCCTGCGCATTACAAAAGTGGCAATATACAGCAACGATGAATGTCCCATACTGCGATTGAGCCTGTGCGAGCGGGCACATGTATTTCGGGGGTGCACGTGAAGTTTCACACACGATTGAGCGGGGTACGTGTATTTCGGGGGGGTGTGGGAAGTTTCACACGCGACTGAGCGGGGTACGTGTATTTCGGGGGGGCGCAGGAAGTTTCACACGCGATTGAGCGGGGTACGTGTATTTCGGGGGTGTGCGGGAAGTTTCACACGCGATTGAGCGGGGTACATGTATTTCGGGGGTGCGCGGGAAGTTTCACACGCGATTGAGCGGGGTACGTGTATTTCAGGGTGTGCGGGAAGTTTCACACGCGATTGAGCGGTTTATGTGTATTTCGGGGGTGCGTGGGAAGTTTCACACGCGATAGGCCTTGGGCGAGCAGGGTACCACTCACCGTCTGCGTGTAGAAGAACGCGTAGCCAACACCCACCCGCTGTGAAGTAATAGCGTGTGAACCTCAACGCCTGGAAAACACACGCGCCGCACCCCACGGAAAGCACGTACAGAACAATGGAAATCCATGTGGGATTTTCAAGCCCTGCCAGGGCAACGCCCATGCGCGATACGTCACAGATGCGCTTACACGCTAAGGGCCTTTGGTCGAATGAAATCGCATATGCGTGCTGATGCGCTTACGCGCTAAAGGCCTTTGGTGCAATGAAATCGCGTATGCGTGCAGACGCGCTTACGCACTAAGGGCCTTTCCTCGAATTACACGCTGACGTGCAATTTTTTCACGTGCCAAATCACTCCGTATCAAGCTGGCCACGCGAAAACACACAGAAGACCACGCTCCTGCCCAAAAGGCCGAATCACTGCCCCCCAGAGCCCCGAGCACGCTCCCACCTGCCATCTGCTGCTGCCTGTCTGCCTGCTGCCCTCGTGCCCTGCCATTTGGTGCTTGCACATCAGCCATCTGCAGGGGTCCAGTTGCGGTGCCCACCCCTGCTGGAACAGAAGACTCCCGACTGGGATACCATCGCTCCACAGCCCAGCCCCAGGACCCAGTTGCCCACCCACGCCTGCCTCGGGGGTTGCCATGTCGGGGCAAACACCATCTGAGACCACTGGCGACCCCCAGCCAGAGGGGCAGAGGGCCACCAGCTTCAGTCAGAAGGAAGTTGCTGTCCTGGTGGAGCTTGTCCTGGGGCATTATGATGCCCTCTTCGGATCATCACGCGCCGACAAGGAAGGATGGGACAGGATCTGGGACGACTTTGTGGTTGCCATCAACGCGGAGGGGGTGGCAACCCGCAACATCAAGCAAGTCAAGAAGCGCTGGGAGGACTTGAGGTCCAGGACCCTCATAAAGGCCCGGTGCCTCGTGGAGGGGGGCCGGGGCAGCATGAGTACCATCCAGATGAGGGTCCTGGAACGCATACGCCCAGCGCTCCATGCCCAGATCCTTGAGAGGCAGACCCGTCTGGAGTCGAGCGGTAAGTGGCCAAGCATTGCTGTGTGAGACAGGGCATGTTGCAGTGTGCTGGTTGTCTGATACTTGCCTGTATGTGTGACATAGGCCATGTATGCATGTGTGTGTGCAGGGGCATCATGGTCATGCATGTGAGACCAGTAATGTGTGAACCACACGGTTGGTGCATGTGTTTAAATGCAACATGGGGAGCCCTATGCGGAATGGACACATGAGAGCATGCCAGTCTCTGTTCCTGGACATGGGTGGGGGTGAGGGATGGGTGCTGATGCCATGTACATGTATGGTGTCCATGTCTGTGTGTCTGACCTGCATGTCTGTGACTTGTGAATGCCATGGATGCATCACACATGTCTGTGACAATGTTCAGATTCACTGATGCAGCCTAGTTATCCTTGCATCCACTTTGTCTGGGGTGTACAAGGCCAGATGGATGAAACTACGGTGAAGTGTGTGCATGTGATAGGCATGACCCATGATGCATGTGAGTTCCAAAACAACATTGTATGTTTCAAGAGTCCCTTGGACATGTATGCTAATGTCCATAGCATGCGCCATGCCTGTTACTGTATGTGTTTTGCCTGCACTGACCCATGTGTTGTGGAGGGACATGATGGAAGTGATCTTTGACAGTGTCACTCATCTGCTATTGCTTCCTGTCTAGGGGACCATTGTACAGTACCCTGATGCTTGTGTTCTATGTCTCCCTCAACACAGCGCCAAGTGAAGAAGAGGGCGGAGACGGCGCTGTGGAGCAAAGCAGCAGGGATGCCGCCATGGCTGCAGCGGAAGGGGTGGGTGAGCCCCCACAGGGGCTTGCAACGGCGGAAGACGGTGTGGAGCCATTCAGGTTGGTGGTTTCCACAGAGGAGGAGGAGGCCGCTACTGAGCCACACATGGGCCTGGTGGGGGCATCCCTGCTGGTGCAAGTGGTGCAGTCCAGGGGCAGGGGCAGGAGGCAGCACAGGTCGCCATGGAGGGGCCTGTGCATGTCACTGTCCCTGACACTGTGACTGCACCACCATGCACCAGCAGGGATGCCCCATCCCAGGCCCGTCCGCAGGTAGGGGGGATGTCCATGTCATCTGACTCCCCTCCACCTGCGGACGAAGGGACCCCAGGCCATATGGAGAAGGTCCTGATTGGTGTTGCGTTGCGCACGGGTGTCATTCGTGATGATGCGCGTGCTTCCCGGGGGGAGCACGCACGTCATCACGAAGAGCACCGTGCCAACGTGGCCCAGTTGGGAGCGGCCATGGTCGGGGGTTTCGTACATGTGTCAGCCACTCTGGCGACCCTCTCCTCCTCTGTGGAGGCTATGCGCCAGTCATTCTCCATGCCGTCTTCCGGCCCAGATGCCACCACGGCCCCCTGTGGACCTGCTCTGACCAACGCAGCCAACTTGGTGGGGATCCCATCCCTGCCACAGTCGGGAGTCGGAGGTCCAGCAGGGGTGGACACACCAGCAACTGGACCCCAGCAGATGGAGGATGTGATGGCATCATCGGGCAGGGCACGTGCACGACAGCGTCGGTGGATTTCATCAGCCTGGATGCCATTGTGCTGGCAGAGGAAGTTGCGTCGGAGGCAGCGGCAGGCTCGACGTGGGAGGCATCATGGCTCGGGGCCATCAACATCAGGGGGGCAGGCATCGGCCGGAGGGCAGGAGAACCCTGGAATGGGAGTGTCTTCCGTGTGGGAGCGGTTGGGCCAGCAGATAGGTGCGGAGCGGCGGCGGGCGGAGGAGGAACGGCTCACAATGGTCAGGGCGGAGAACTCCATGCGGAGGGCGCTGAGGCGGGCTGAGTGCCTCGAGGCTATTCGCAGGGAGTTGGAGCTGGACACCGCATTATCCCTGCGAGACCTCGGGGCCAGGGAACATGCCCGCCTCCAAGCCATTGAACAGGAGTTCGATGATGCCCTGGCCCATGACATCAACCAGTGAGCCGTTGGACTAGCCTTCCGCCTTTGTATATAGTTATTTAGATTTAGGTTTCATTTCTTTATTATTATGATTTGGAATCCACAGACTTTGCGCCACTTTTTGTATATAGTTGTATTTTAAATAGGGTTCTTGGTAGGTTTCATTTGCTTTTGGGATAATGGACCCTTCAGACTTTCGTTTTCAATTTTCAGGACATGTATATACTTTCTTTTAGTCATATTCACATGGAGTAATGTTTTTTTATGCTTTCCATCTTTGGATTTCGTTCTATGGATTTTGGTGATGCACCACTTATATTTTTCATGTTTTGGATTTCTTTTCTTGCTTGGATTTGACTTTCTTTTTCTTATTTCAAATATTATTTCTTCATTTGCATGTGTGCTTTTCATTTTGACATTTGTTATACTTTTTAATACATTTCTTTATTCAACATTATTGGAGTGGTGTACAGTGATGATTTTGGTGCATGTCTCCATGAGCATTGGCACAGTCATGTGTTGCAACTGTGTGGCTCTGTAGGACATTTGCTGATGGGCATGCTGGTTCTTTTCAGACTATCACGGAATGGATGATTTACTAGGGAGTGGGTGCAGTGGATCGTTGGGTGTTTGCACTGGGGGGTGTAGGGGTGGGATTTGGGTTGAAATTAGGGCCTTGGTTCTGTATTGTCATGGCGTGGTGTTTGGGGGACATGTGTGGGGGCCTGCTGGCAGGTGCCCCACACTGCTGGGGGGTGGGGGTGCAAGGGGACATGAGTGGGACATGAGTGGGGGCCTGCTGGCAGGTGCCCCACACTGCTGGGGGTACAAGGGGGCATGAGTGGGACATGAGTGGGGGCCTGCTGGCAGGTGCCCCACACTGCAGGGCAGTGGGGGTGAAAGGGGTCATGAGTGGGACATGAGTGGGGGCCTGCTGGCAGGTGCCCCACACTGCTGGGGGGTGGGGGTGCAAGGGGACATGAGTGGGACATGAGTGGGGGCCTGCTGGCAGGTGCCCCACACTGCTGGGGGGTGGGGGTTCAGGGGGACATGAGTGGGACATGAGTGGGGGCCTGCTGGCAGGTGCCCCACACTGCTGGGGGCTGGGGGTGCAAGGGGACATGAGTGGGACATGAGTGGGGGCCTGCTGGCAGGTGCCCCACACTGCTGGGGGTGGGGGTGCAAGGGGACATGAGTGGGACATGAGTGGGGGCCTGCTGGCAGGTGCCCCACACTGCTGGGGGTTGGGGGTGCAAGGGGATATGAGTGGGACATGAGTGGGGGCCTGCTGGCAGGTGCCCCACACTGCTGGGGGGTGGGGGTGCAAGGGGACATGAGTTGGTGATCAGTAGTGCAAGGAGACATGTGCCTTTGCTGTGGGGCATGCCCATGTTGGGTGGGCTGCCTGCGGGACATGACCAGGGGTGCAGGGTAGTCCCCTGTGGTGTGGGCTGCCTGCAGGGGCCGTGAAGGGTGTACAGGGAACACCTGGGAGGACCCACACTGCCAAATCACGTGTAGGACTCCCCGGCACCCCTGAAATACACGTACCCTGCTGAAATCGCGTGTGAAAATTCCCGCGCAGCCCTGAAATACACATACCCTGCTGAAATCACGTGTGAAACTTCCCGCGCAGCCCTGAAATACACGTACCCTGCTGAAATCGCGTGTGAAACTTCCTGCGCACCCCTGAAATACACGTACCCTGCTGAAATCGCGTGTGAAACTTCCCGCGCACCCCTGAAATACACGTACCCTGCTGAAATCGCGTGTGAAACTTCCCGCGCACCCCTGAAATACACGTACCCTGCTGAAATCGCGTGTGAAACTTCCCGCGCACCCCTGAAATA
This sequence comes from Ambystoma mexicanum, assembly GCF_040938575.1. Taxonomy (NCBI): domain Eukaryota; kingdom Metazoa; phylum Chordata; class Amphibia; order Caudata; family Ambystomatidae; genus Ambystoma; species Ambystoma mexicanum. The sequence goes on along the minus strand of NC_090939.1, from coordinate 866,196,733 downwards.
CACGTACCATGCTGAAATCACGTGTGAAACTTCCCGCGCACCCCTGAAATACACGTACCCTGCTGAAATCGCATGTGAAACTTCCCGCGCACCCCTGAAGTACACGTACCCTGCTGAAAACGCGTGTGAAACTTCCCGCGCACCCCTGAAATACACGTAACCTGCTGAAATCGCGTGTGAAACTTCCCATGTACCCCTGTAATACACGTACCCCGCTCGCACAGGGCCAATCGCGTGTGAAACTTCCCGCGAGCCCCAGTAATACACGTACCGTGCTGAAATCGCATGTGAAACTTCCAGCGCACCCTTGAAATACACGTAACCTGCTGGAATCGCGTGTGAAACTTCCCGCGCACCCCTGAAATACACGTACCCTGCTGAAATCGCGTCTGAAACTTCCCGCGCACCCCTGAAATACACGTACCCTGCTGAAATCGCGTGTGAAACTTCCCGCGCACCTCTGAAATACACGTACGCTGCTGAAATCACGTGTGAAACTTCCCGTGCACCCCTGAAATACACGTACCCTGCTGAAATCGCGTGTGAAACTTCCCGCGCACCCCTGAAATACACGTACCCTGCTGAAATCGCGTGTGAAACTTCCAGCGCATCCCTGAAATACACGTACCCTGCTGAAATCGCGTGTGAACCTTCCTGCGCACCACTGAAATACACATACCCTGCTGAAATCGCGTGTGAAACTTCCAGCGCACCCTGTAATACACGTACCCCGCTCGCACAGGGCCAATCGTGTGCGAAACTTCCTGCGAACCCCAGTAATACACGTACCCTGCTGAAATCGCGTGTGAAACTTCCCGCGCACCCTTGAAATACACATACCCTGCTAAAATCCTATGGAACTCCTTATCCCCACACTTAAGAAATTAGCCCTCCTACCTAGCATTCAAGCGACTGTTGAAAACGTGGTTATTCAATAAGTATGACTAACTCTTTTAAGCATGAACTGTCTCCCAATTCCCCTGTACAACTTCCTACTAACTCAATGATCTGCAAGGTTTTTACTCTGTTACTACCCTGTACAAATGCTGTGATACCTGTAGGTCTGGGCATTACACAAATGTTAAAATCAAAATTAAATAAATGATATTGAATGCTTGTTCATGACGTTAGAAAGCGTATATATGGAAATCACAGCGGCATGTGAACTGTTGAATGGTCTCTTCATGGCGTGGAAAGGTTCACATTTGGAACCGTTGATAACACATGAACTGTTGTCTAGAGCATAAGATACATTGAAATCAGAGATATCGTAAATGGATCCAGCAAAGGCACTGAAAGCTGTCATCGTCTTGGCGTACTGGCTCTAAGCAGGCATTGGAGTAGAAGGAACACAAATCTCGCCCAAGAGTAGTGTGACATCAAATCACCTACCTCAGCAGACGTTTTTTTATATTGAGGGAATGTAGACTGCGCCTTCGATTAAGATTCATGCGCATGCCGAGAGTTGTAAAACCAAAAGATATTAAAAATACCTAGTGTGCTATCACCCCGGAGAAGAGGGCAAACTACTCACACGCCACAAATGGCCGCGCCTCAGCGCATCCAGCTATTTAAGGCTCATTTCCTTGCTGTTACCTGTCCGCTATAATAGGCTGCTGCCAAACCGAGTTCTCCTTTTCGCAATAACCATTCACTAAATGATTTTTCTCAGGGGAGCCGTCCAATCCATATTTCATGTTGCACACACTCTTTATTGACAGGCATAAAGCGAACTGTCAGCCCTAATGTCTCCACCACATCAACCGCATTCGTTTTGCAAATGAGAGTCTGAACAGTTGTTTGTCTCGTTTGGTTGCCTGAAATGGGTCCCTCAAGAGTCTGCTTGGTGCTAGGATCCTGAACTGATCAGAGGGGGGTAGTAGCAGTGTATTTGTGCAACATCTTGTACAAATTATTGCCTTTCGGATGCAAAGAAGTGCTGCCAATCCAAGACACGGAGGAACATATTTCAACACTCAAGTGGCAGCTGGCCCCTCCGGATTAAGTGTTCCAGTTGTTGGGTTAGAAACACAAATTGCTTATGGCGCAAGCAATAACACTGTCAGCTATATGTAACCCCAGGTCAACAAGGGCCCGGTAAGATGGAGGTTACATCCTTTAAAGATCCCTGTGTAAAGAAAAAGGAAAGAAAATATGCGCACCGATCGGTCGCTTCATTGATAGTTTCCTGTGAAGGCCAGAGGTGTTTGTGTTTCATTGTCCTTCCTTACTACCCTGCACGTACCTTCATTTCAGCCGTGGACTATTCTATATGTAAAGGTTGACTGCTGAAATCTTAGTACTCACCTGACAATGGTTAGTCACCCACAGGTGAGAGAACAATAGACTGTCCTATGTATTACCCGGAAGACGGGACTGGGGGGAAAAGGGACATTACATGCTTGGGAGACAGTTGGAGGCCGGGGTGAGGATGTGGAGTTGACAAAACACTGTGTAACTTGGCTCCCTGGGAGTGGGGGAGCAGGGAGGAAGCAGGGCGTGCAGACACAAGTGCCCCTCAGTGCATGTAAGCAGTGATAGAAGTGTATCAAAAAGTAGTGGAACCATGACTCCAGCAGGGGGCAGAGTAGGGAGGAAAGGAGCAACGTGCATCACGTTTATCAAGGGTTCCAGTCATGCTGGTTGGCAGCCAATTGAGTTTAAATAGATTTGAGTTTGCTGAAACTGCTATGGGGTGGTAAAGTGTGCTTTAAATTCTCAAAGAACAGTTCCGGAATGGTGAAAAAGGTTGCAAAAAAGTAGTGGAGCTGTTAACAGTAAAAAACAAAAGTAGTGGAACACCGCTCCCGACTGCTGCCGCTCACTTCGACCACAGCATGTAAGACCCTCCATGTGCCAGGCCGGATATACCAGGAGTGGACCGGCAAGGTTGAATGCCCATACCGCGTCAGCATTACGGTTCAGGGGAAGATTAAAGTGTTGGACCTTGCTGGTGGCGCCGCTCCAGCTTAGAAGGAGGCTGGTACTGGTCAACATCCCGCCATGTGGCCGGACCGAGTGAGCGCAGTGGAGAAGAGTGGGACCTAGCCGAGGTGAAATACCCGAGCTGCATGCACCATGCCTGGAGCCATGGAACGAGGAACCAGCAAGTAGATGAGACAGCCTTACCTGGAGGATCAGAGGCCGCTGCATGGAGCACTGACATGGATGTCTGCAGCAGCTATGTATAATGCTTTTACACATGCGCACTTGTTCATATTTATGTAGCGATAATTACAGTTATAGTTATATATGCAGGTCAAGATCTTAAACAATATTATAATAATTTAGCAATTGTATAGCGCTACAAACCCTCAGGCATCTGAGCGCTGCTTATTATTACGCACGGTGTTTGGACCCGCTGGGGTTCGAACCTAGCTCAGCAGGCTCTGCACAGATGTTAACATGAGCGCTCTACTGGCTGTGCTGTCAGACCAGCACAGGAGTGGTGGAGGTAGGAGATTAAGGTTAGCAAAAGAACCTGTTCAGAGGGACTGAGAAATGAGGAAGGTTCAGTGGTCGAAGTGGGCGCGAGCGATTGGGAGCTGTGCTCCTCAACTTTTATTTTTTAAGTTTTACTGCTCCTATACTTTTATTTGTAAAAAGAAACCGTTCCAGAATGGTTTAGTTTTAAAATAAAAGGGTAGGAAGTAGTTGAAACTTGCATTTCAGTGCACTGCATCAGACATTCCCTTAAACATCAGGTGTGTTTGTTTGGGGGTTTGGATTGTGGGTGGGAGGGGGGTGTGGCGAAAGGGTTTGTGGGAAGGAGGGCGGGCCAGAAGGGAACATCGTTCGACTACTTCTTTTTGTACACTTCGACCACTGGGAAGGTTATTTATTTATTTTATTTATTGGGTATTTATAATGCACCTAAACATCAAATGGCGTTTCAAGGTGCCACAATACAAAAGAGGTGGGGGGGAGGGTGAAGAATAACAAGGGCCAGAGGAAGAGCAGGGAGTAGAGGGAGGAAGGGGAGAGGAGGAGAGTGAGGACAGGATGTCCTGAGTTTTAGAGATGAAATGAGAAGCCAGAGCCGTGCAGAGGGCCTATGAAGGGACAGGAGAGGTAGACACTGCAGCAGGATTGGCCAGTTCCTTGCAGATTTTGAAGAGTTCAGCCAATTTGTGGGATGCCGCAGAGATGCAGGCTTGGATGTGGGCTCTCTTCTTGGTGCGGACAGAGAGCTAGTATTGCCTTTGGAGCAAGCGGCAGGCCAGTTTGTCAGAGGATGTACCAGAAGCATGCCATTTCCTCTCAGCCACCCTGCACTTGCGTTTAAGGGTGAAGAGGTCTGAGTCGTACCAAGAGTTACACTTGGCTTTGGGCTTTGGGCTTTGGGCTTTGGGCTTTAGGCGGATCCTCATGACAGTGGCAAGAACATCGAGAGTATCAGATATAGCAGAGTGGAGCATGGAAAGGGCTGTGTCAGGATGTGAGTTAGCCAAAGGAGGAGGGGGGGTGAGAAAGTGGCAGCGAATGCCTCTACTGATGCGTGCTTCATGGTTCGGATGACCGAGAAGGTGGGTGGCAGTGCTGGAGTTGGCTTGGCCTGAGGGGTAGAGAGGTTGAGATGGGAGGAATGGAGAAAATGATCACTCCAGGAGAGGGGAGTGGTGAGAGGGAAAGAAGGGGGAAGGTCTGAGGAGATCAGAACATCCAAATGGGGTAGGACGATGGTATTTTGGTGGGAGATGTGGCATCGCCGGCAGTCACGTGGTGCACGCGGTGCACGCGGTGATGAGTACAAGGGTCATCTGACCCACGTAAATGTAAGCGCGCATGGCGCGCAAATAAAGTTAGTTACCTTATGACAGCAGCCCTGTGTGGATGTGGCTTTATTTAGTGTTCTGTGTCCCATGGCACGCGTTTCTGACCCAGACTCCGGACAGCAGCAGCATTGACCGCCCTTCTCCAGCAAACAGTTCCTTCTCCTTTGACAAGGGTGGAAATGCATTTTGCTATTCGGGGGTAATTTACTGTGAGAGTCCACTAAATGACGTTTATGGTGCAGTGTGGTCCCAGTGCCGACCTGGATGCTGGGAACCTACGAATTCGTAAGGACTGAGCACGTTCACCCAATACACACGCACGACACACTGGTACCAAGCTGTGCGTCGTTTTCTGGGCGTGCCTCTCAGGAAATGGGCAGCCCACGTGTGTGCATTCAGCGAGCGGTGCATGTTCAACAATGGCGCCGATTCTTTGTGAATGTAGCTCTTTGTCATATACTTAACTGATGCAATGCGGTTTGTGTTTCCATTCCCTCAATAGCCCCATGTTCTTACGTGACTAGCCCCATTGTACTGTGCCACAGTAACGAGGCTCGTTTTTATCACCGTGCACTTCCTTAATCAGAGCTAACAGATCAAAAACGAGTTTGTATCGGCTCTATTCAGCCTTTTCGGCTGGTATTTGCTTTTCGGATTAATATTTGAACCAATTACCAGAGGCTTGCTTCTGGTCTCTCTGCTGCTGTTTACCATTCTGATTATTTGGTTTTACAAGTGTATCTTGTGTAAATAAATCGCTCAGTAGATTACCTTTTAAAGGCACATATACACATTCCTCTGAGTTGCTAGCCAGAGGCGTTTTTTTGGGAAGGCAAAATGGGCACTTGGGCCTCCCCCTTGGAGTGGGGCCACACAAGGCTGCCTGATCTAAAGAAGTAAGATTCCATTATTGACTAGTCTTAAATAGCACAGGTCAGGATATGTTATGGGGTGCTGCTGAGACTCTAAACCTATTGCCTGTCTGTTTTGACAAGTACATTCTGCCTTGATCAATTAATTCATCATGTAATGCTTTCTGTGTTCGCTATAGTATACATTAGTTTGTGTTCCTTAAGGCACAACTCCTGTAGCATGCTTCCCTTCACGTGGGAATTATATATTGATCATGTGTAATAGCCAAAGTTGAAATGCAAATTGGTAAATTGATTGCCACAATGGTCCAGAAGTTAGCTCAGTGTGTTGAGCACTCATTGCAGAGATATGTGTTCAGATGCAAGATTAGAATAGCACGTTTCTGTAAGGCTGGCTGAGACTTTCCTATGTCTGAAGTTTATAAATCTGCCTCTGTATGTAGTTGGCTTTGCAGCACAACAGGTGCAATTATCAGCAAAGTACCTGCACCAGATAGGGGTTGCTATAAAAACGAACATGTCATCCGTATGGTGAAGGTCTAGAAACTGATTTGTTCAGAATGGGGTTTTCAAAACCTAGGCAATCACCTCCAATGATGAGCATAAACTATTAGTCTAAGGGGTGAATAAGAATCCAAATCTGGAGCCAAAGCATTCATGCGTGTATACTGGCTTTGCCAGCAGACAATAGAGTGATCCTGGGAAAATCATCTAATATCTCCTACATTACTGTGCTGTCTTCTGTCAAGTTCGCCTTCTCGCATGCTCTTGGCATCGTTTAGCCCATTACTTGATCTTTCTTCTTATGTAGGCCATTTGAGTAGAAGGGGTGGTAGACAGAAGAGAGCGGACCAGGTGTTGCAGGACTCGGGCAAGTATATTTTAAAGTCTGCTCATTTTCTGCACATTTATAAATGAGAATTCCAAAAGCCAGTGTTTTGGAAGTATTTGAAGCTTTAAAATACAACAAACAAACCCAGAAATCTGTTTAATCACACCGATTGGTCTGCTGCTATACTTCCCTCGATGATGGAGAGAATAGAGCTAGAGTCATTCCCATTTTGCGTAACACCCTTCTATAATATTTTTGAAAATGCTCATGTTTTGTAATGTGCTGTACTTTCCAAGTCTGTTTTATAAAATGAGATTATTTTAGTTCATGCTAAGAACTGGAAAATAGAGTGTTCAAATGCAGAAATTGCAGAGTTGCCACAAATCCCAGCGTCACCCCTTAACCAATGTGTGATCCTTGGCATCTCATTTAATCTTGTATTGCCTAACCTCTCAAAATTGCCACTCCCTAAACCTTTCAAAATTGTCAGCCCTTCATAGTGATATCCTTGTCAGGGTATGATCTTCAAAAAAGCCTCACTCATGGCTTCACTGGCCATGGTGTTGCTTCCACTATAATAGTGAGAATTGATATATTGCACACCACAAGCACTTGTTCCTTTGATCTCTAATGGCAACACTGTTTTAATACCGTGTCCCACTTCTAATATCAGTCTGTCAGGACATAGACACATTCCTGGTAGCTTCTAATCTGCATCCACTATTCATGCTATGGTATGTGTAGCTTTCTCCTTCCTTCCTTACAATTGGTCTCCTCTATCCATGCTTGATCACTTTTGCATTCTGTGAGGCAGCTAATGTGAGTTCTATTGTGAGTTCTCTGTCTATTCTGGGTTACATGAACCAGTTGCAGATGGTTCTGCATTAATACCCCAGGCTGCATACCTTCCTGGATGCTATTGATAAAAAGTATCCTATATCTATTCTAGAACAGAAGTAACCTCTTCACAGACTGCTAATGTTGGCCTTCAATTGCTACCTGTTTATCTTTCTGATTAGAGCAATAATGAAGAGGTTAAGGGGATTTAATGGGAGCAAACATGCTTATGTTGAATGCTGTGAGGCAGCATATCCGCCTATGGGTTGTGAACATGACAAGGGGGTGGGTGGAGGGATCAGATATTCTTGATCACTTAATTCCTATGGTTTGGTGGAGGGAGGCCCCACTGATGTCTGTGCCCAGGGCCTCAAAAGTGCTAAAGATGGCCCTGTTGCTAGACTACGAGCTTGCACATTCGCCCAGCCCATTGGATATATTGACTATTCGTCTTCATGTAAGCCACCTATCATATGATATGGTGTGACGTATGAGGTATGATATGACCACCAGGTACGGCAGGGGCTTCTCTTTGGACTCATCTTATAATCAGCCGTGACAGGAAATGTAAGTTAAAATGTGGCAATTATGTGTAAATATGGAATAAACTGTGTTTGGCGTACCTTGGGGTGCCTATCACTAGTAGTTGTGACCAACACTCTATATGCAGCTATCAAACATGTACATTGTGTGTGTATATTCTAGAAATTCTGTTTAAAATAGAACTAATGACTGCACTGAAAGAAATGTTGCTATGGACAAGGTGGCTGGAATCCTGGCGAGAGCCAATCAGAATGCGTGTTCCCTAAAGTTGTGAACCCCCCAACTTTTTGCTTTGTTTAAACACCATAGTCTGACTTTACCAGAGGAGCCCAGCCTTCTGCTGCACTCCTCTGGGCTTTTCGATCACTTTTTATGGGGAAACTGACATGCCCTTAAAACAGTCAGTACTGGGAGACTTTGTTTCCCTTAGTCCTTGTCCATGTTGCAACTTTTCTGCAACATGTAACAAGTATACAATGTACCTTACAGTACAGTGCACTTGGGTCTAATAGACATTTCCAAAGGCCCTAGATACTCTCAAAGGATTTTTTAGGAGAAGTGCAGATGTGCCTTGGACAGGACTGGTGGGAGCTTATCATTTATTGTATTTTTAACCCTTTCCTGCCAGGTAAACTGCCACTACCACGTTTGGCACAAATAGGTGGCCTAGCTCCAAAATGGCCATGCCACGAGGTTCTTTGTCCTGTCCTTTGGCCATCTTGTCCCTTCACCTTCCCCAGGTCGAGCCAACCCGGGTCGGTCCTTATTTGGGCATGCATTCTTCCGCAAAACGCTAAGTTTTTGTGGGCTTCTGCATCCCTTGTGTGTGTGCCTCCAGGATGTGGGCTGGAATGTCTGGTTCCAATACACATCCTGGGTGCCAGAGAGTCTGGTGTGCTGTGAATGACTGGGACCACAGTGGTCCGTGAATGGTCCACGTATGGTATGTCTGTATGTGAGCAGATCTCCCTTTGGGTCCTCTTTATTTTGTCGCGAAGGAGATTTTGGATAAGAGAAGGCCCCAAACACCCATACCATGTCAATCTCTGGAGTTCTCACAGAACAAAGGATAGGATCCAAGTATCCTGAAACTAAGAAGCCAAGTCGATGAACCGCTGATGACCCCCTGGAAGGTTTGGCATCCTGAGCCCACTGTCATCCCGTGGGACACCTCTGCATCTGGTCGTCGTAGAAGGTCTGACAAGATGCTTCGACCAATTGGACTAGTGGGACCAACTGTTCTAGGCACCTTCATCAAACCCTGCAAATAAGCCTTCTCAGAAGTGTCCCTGGGCCAACCAGTGGGTTAACCAGTTTACGCAGACTCTTTGTCCTGAAACCGCTGCCGTTCTGAGGAGACACTCAAAACTTGGTACGTCACTAGCTCTATGTTCATGGCACTCTCACACTGAATTTCATACTCTTGGCATTCCCCGGTCTGGAGTAAAGTGAGTGCATCCGAACCGGACTATACACGGTTACCGTGTCTCCCAGCCGTGGTGATAAACTTATCAGGTGTGCTGCTTTTGTGCCCCTCTTGCCCTGGAAGCCTGCTGCAGTGAAACTGGCCTGATCCGTCCACCAGGAGCGGATAAATTGCCACTGTCCTGTTTTGGGAATCAACGCTGTATCTTCGTTGATGAAAGCCGCAGAGCCGCCAAATTGCTGCACTTGAACCTGCAATCTAAGTGGACTCGACTGCTGAAGTTTGGTCCGGAGTGCGCCGAGGGTCGGTGAGTAATCGCAACCCTAACCAGTGGCCCCTACCACCTCCATCCATTTGTACGCATGAGTGGCCCTTGAGGGCCCCTCTCCTTTCCACTGCTAGTGCGAACTAGCAAACTATTCCCAACTCTTGAAATCGACTCTGCCCTCAAGTGGAGGTCCTCCTTGAATAGTGGGAACCTATTCTTCATCACCTCAACCACCTTCCTGAGCGGCTACAGACCCTTGAAGAGACCCCGCAAATGTACTTGCAATGCTGGCGCACGCAGTAATGCAGATGGGCATCTGCATTACTGCGTGCGCCAGCATTGCAAGTACATTTGAGCAATAGGCTCCACTATTCTTAGGGATTGAATTGCCTCTTAGTTAGGAGTGTGTTGGATGCAGAAGGGACTAAAGACTATTTGCACTGCCAGTTTCCTTCCCCTTTTAGGCTGAGGACCCATTTTGTGCATTAAGCCTTTAGACCCCATTGGTCTTGTATATATGTATTTAGATAGGATTGTGTTGGCTTAAAAGTATTACTGTGATTAGATTTGTGTGTTGAAACTCAAAGGCCTTGAAATAAATGTATTTGTATTTTTAATATATATATATATACACCTGACAGGAAGTGATTTGTAAGTGTCCTTTGCTCTGTGTGCTCATTGAGGTCTTTCAGTCACCCTCACCTAGTGTTGACTGCCGCTAAGCTACCTTGATTGGTCTGGCTTGTCCAGAAGGTTACCCTGTTCCAAGAAACGAGGCTGCCTTCTGAACCTCTAACCACCAGGTTAGAGTTCAGAAATCCGATTTAACAAAGTACCCAAAGGGGAGTGTTTTTGTAAAATGTATTGTAAATGGTGCATTTTAAATACTGCTTTTTGCAGTAAGACTGGTCAAAACTACTAGCTGCACAGTGAGCAAACTATCCGCCTTTGGTAAAAAAAAAAATTTAAAAAACAAGCATTGGCAATGCCAATAGTTTTGGCGTTTACTGGGGTTATTTTACATTTATAGGTACCAGGGAGCAAGGAGGAGGGTACAACATTTTAAAAGAGCATGCAATCAGGGGTGCAGGTGTGCAAGAGAATGAGAAGGAAAGAGAATTTGATCCCAGATAATAGTGCTTATTTGGTACAACATGCAGTAACTGGAAAGGTGCTCATGATTCTGATTCATGCTGCCCATGTACACAAAATGTCACTACAGATTTGGCATTGCCAACAAAGTTCCTTCATTGCCCATGTCCTGGCACCCCAAGCCCCTGCCTTCCCGAGCCCACGCTCGAACTGGATCCTTACACAACAGATTGGGGTTCTTCTCTCGACCCCCAGCTGGCAACCAAAAACCTTTTTCCCGTTAGGAGCTTTCCTTTCCGAGCCCGGGCTTTTTGGTTCTATTGTTCTGGAGCCACCACTCCTCGCCTGTTAGCTACTTAAGTTTACCCCCACCTCCAGGTCCATTAAAGTTTGTCGCGCCTGCTGATTCCAACCACCACATTGTTCCGATGGTCCTATTTAGGTCCCCAAATTTACTTGGTCGCCTGTAACTTTATCCCGCCTTAGATAAAGCATGTAATTTGTCAAGCATTAAAACAAACGGGTAACCTTTGCTCTTAATGAACAGTATGCTGCGCAAGTCCCAAAGAATATCTGTCCTCACTGGCCAACACCCCTTGGCCCCTCCCGCACCATACCAGAAGGGAAGGGATTTATGCACTCACAATGCGCCTGCACATCAGTCACAGAACATATGTGTTCAACAGGCAGCCAACCGATCATATTCCTCCAGTCAGATCAGCCAAGGTCCCGCCCAACAGGCGCAAATCGTGTAGGTGTTCCTTGGTTATTTAAGCACCCTTTGACTATCTATGCCATGCTAACCCCTATGTCCAATCCCAGTCCCTTCCTACCCCTCCTCACCCAAAACACATCCTCTCGGGATATCCCTGAGCTAACTATTAAGCCTCACCATCTAACTCAGTGCTCAAAGTTTATGGCTGTGTTTTCAAAGCAGTCTTCTGAGGGTTAATGACTTTGGAGTTGTAAACAAGTTATTGGTGTAGTAAAACCTCTTAACCAGGCCTGCCCTCAGCCACCCGATTTATGAGCACTATGCGTGTAAAGTCAAAACATAAAAGTCAAAACACACACTTGCACTAACGGAGCAGTCACAGGCAATATGCTAGAAGAGAAAACGCACTCACAGACAATCACTCAGAGCCCACACATATTGACAGTCACACTGCAGACAATCACTCAGAACTCACTCATATTGACAGTCACACTGCAGCAGCACACATTGATTGTAATAGAACAGCCTCACGTGGAAAATCACAGAACAGGCAGGCCACAGGCCAACCAAACATAGGCAATGACACAGCGACCGTGCAGTTAGACACACACACAAAGACATTCTTGGATTAGTCACTCATGCAGGGAAATCACAGAGTATTCACACAAAAACAGTGACTTTTCCATATAGACAGGCAGTCATAGGAGGAGAGGAAGAGCAGGGGAGCTGCCGGTCACGAGGGGCAGAGAAGAAGGAAAATCAGTGAAGGAAGCAGCTCTCGAGGCAGAGGATGGGAAACAGGGCCATTGGAAAAGGGGTAGGCTGGGCACACAGGCCCAGTCTTCTGTGATGTACGGGCCAAGGCGACATTACGTGGCTCCCCCCCTTCAATACTTACCTCACGCTGTCTTCTCACTGAGGGGAGCACGTCTGGGATGCAAATGGCTGCAGCTATGGCTCTGGCTCCCCAACAGATCACTCCATGGCGGACTTTAATCATAGTCTGACAGGATTTCTGCCAAAAAAAAGCATTGGTGCATACAAATGAAAATCTAACGGGCATATACTTAAATGCAGTCATTTTCATTTTACTTCACTAGTGCGCACAGCTCCCCGGCAACAGCAGCAGGCCGATAGACGTGAGCGAGAGGGTGAAGGCTCAGCTGGTGCTTCTGCCATTTCATAGGCAAGCATCGGAAAGTTGCCATGCCATCACCATACACTGCTCCTGAACACCTCTTTATGCTTTTTTTTTTTACATTTACAGTACCAATGGTTTAATAATTAGGTGGATTACACAACCAAAGCGCCATAACAAATGACTGCACTGCATCGTGGGCCTGCATTTCAGCCATAAGGCGGCAAGACAGGCCGATCCCGGGTGCCACACGGTGTGCCTCACCAGCACTGAAGTATGCAGTGGTCACTCAGCCGAGAGTTTGTGGGTCAGTATGTAGAACCAGTAGAACTTTAAGCAAGGTTGGTCATTAACTATGCATTGTGCACCTGTGTTTGTTTTTACCTGCCTCAACCTGCAGCTAAGGTAGAGCTCATGAATTTTCATGTCCCATATTTTTCTTAAGATTTTAAACTATTATTGCACTACCAAGGCTAACTCACTTTGGGATTTGTCTGTAGATGCATTGTGGGAGTTGTAGTTCAATGCACCAAACTGAACCTGAATGCAAGGACGGAGAGGAAGTGGGCGGGAGTGTGTTGATGACAGTCATAGACGTCCTGTGCATATGCCAACGGGTAGTTATTGGATTACAATTCATAGTATCTATGTGATTTTTCCTAGCTTAGTTCCTTAATACAGGTGGGTGGAATCAAAATTCCTGTGAAGAGTTATTTTCCCAAACCTCATGTGATGTACACAACCGGTGGCTCTCTAGATGTTTTGGATTAGATGTTTTGGACAATGACTCCCAAGATCCTAAACCATTTACTATGCCCACTAGAGCTGTTGGGCAGTCCAAAACAGATGGGGGGACCAAAGGTTGCAGATCCCTGCCCTTCAGGGGTGCAAAGACCCCTATCTTGTAAAACACAATTATAGGGCCAAAAGCATGACAAATATGTATGTGCTTTGCCAAATGTGAAATGAGGTTATGGGTTTTTGTTTATTATGTTCTTGTTTATTGGCAAGCAAGAAACTAAAATGGATGCCAGCCATTCAAAACTGTCCCACAATGCAAACTTTATCAATACCAGCAGTCTCAAGAAGCATAGTATTTGCCTGTGTATGTATATCTATTGCTGCTGTCTGCATATGTAATGTAGTATCTACGTGATCAAGGGGATTGACTCTGGGAATGTATTTGTGTTAACAGTGGTCTCGACAGATCTGCCAACCACTAAACTGATAGACGTTCTGAAGCCAATTTAATTTTATTTTTATTTTATTGCTTAATTTATTTGTCTCTGTTCTTTGTGCGTCCTGAGGCCCAGGGGCGAGCGGCGCGCTATAAAAATTACAATAAATAAATAATAAAGCATGGACCACTTTCAAGAGCAGCAGAGCTCTGTACAAGGCATTTGGGCAGGCAACCTTTCAGTAGCACAGTATTGTGAGTTGAGGTCTGTGCTTCAGTCACTGTGAGATTAGTCCTTGATCAAGTGTTGAAAACAGACACATTCTGAGAGATTTGCAAAATTGGAGGATTGTGGGGGTATTCAGAGTCGATAACAAGACTGAGCTCCCGAGAGTGAGTGTGTGACTAGTGAAGGATTGTTTGTGGGTCCTCTCTATGCAGAAAAGTTGTGATTCGAACCAGTTGGTTGATTTGCTGCGTGAGGAGCATGTGCTACCAGATAAGTGGGTCCTAGCTGCCAGGTGCTCTTGTGTGCTACTTGTGACTATTTTTGCAAGCAGTCTTGAACAGTGTCCTGGCCTGGCTTGCCTGGAGAGGAAGCCAGAGCACTGGGTTCCTCTCCAGGCCAGGATATTGTTCGCATAGGACAGGGGTTACTCAATAAAATTTCTGTGCACCGGTAACAAGACGTGCTGCAGCGTGGTGGACTGCTTTTAGTGGAGCCAAGGAGCAGTCGGGAGCCCCACCATGAGGGTATTTCCCCCATCGATGGGCAAGGCCACAAGGGTCTATACTAGGTTCTGAAAGTCCTGCAGGGAGAAAAGGTTTGATTTTCCCATGGGTGGAGATTTGGAACCAGGCAGTTTGGGCCTTCTTAGTTATGTGTTCCTGGAAAGACAGGCTGCTGTCAATGGTGAAGTCTAATGAGTTGGCTGAATCCGAGAGTTGCGGATCAAATCCTTCTAGGCACATGTCATTGAGCCATTGTTGCACAAGTTGTTGTTAAGTAGGGGGATCAATGAGGATCAATTTGCTCTTGGATGGGTTAAATATGAGGTAGGCAGGTGACATCCAGGACTGTATGATGGCTAGGTAATCACTGAGATGACTAATGTCCTGTGGGCTTTTTACTCTCATGTACAACTGTGTATCATTCGCTTATTGGTCGATGGCCATGCCAGGATCTTTGAGTAGTGTGCCCAGTGGCTCCATGTAAAGGTTAAAAAGGATCAGTGAGAGGATGGTGTCATGCGGGTCTCCACAGGAGACTGGAATCAGTTAGAACACAATGTGTTGATCTGGATGGCCTGGTGTCCACCCAAGAGGTAAGGGAAAATCAATTTAGGATAGTGCCAGAGAATGCCATCCTGTTGGCGAGTAGGGAGAGGAGCATGCAGTGATTGAGGGTGTCGGATGCAGCTGAGAGGTTAAGGAGGACAAGGAGGCATGAGTCGCTCTTATCCATGATTTAGAGGACATCATCCACCACTTGCATGTGGTTGTCGCAATGCTACCCCTCAGGCGGAACCTCAACTGATATTTGTTCAGGAGGTGTTTTTTTTAAATCTGGTGAGCAGTTGTGTAGCGAGAACTAAGGGAGGTTCGTATTGGGCTGGAAGATTGCCAGGTCCGCTAGTTATATTTTGTTTATTTTTCAAAAGAGGTCATATGAGACCAGTCTTCAGTGTGTCCAAGAATTACCTTTCTCTGAGGAAGGCATTAATGATGCTGAGGAATGTGTTGAACACGGGGCCATCAATTGCTTAATGATGGGGACCAGTATGATATTTTCAGAGTAAGAAGTAGGTTTGAAAGAAGCGATTGTTGTTAGGAGGTATGAGGGAGAGAGGAGAGGATTCGTTCTAGAGAGGCAGTGCAAGGGAGTCAAATGCTGAAAGAAGTTGATTTGATGATCTGTCAGATGTTGTCTATTTTTTTTAAAGTTTGAAATAAGTTGTTAATTTTGCCCCATTTTTCCAGAGTAGCTGGAATCTCTGGGTATGGTGAGGGTTTGGAACAATGCTTTACTACTTCAAAGAGGGCTTTGCTCCTATTAGATGCTGCTGCAATGGTGGTGGAGGAGTAAGCAGCTTTGGGCTCAATAATCAGAATCCTACAGCTAGCATGGAGAGATTGGAGGTTGGTAAGCTCTTCAAGGTTGCGGTTTGTGCACACCATTTCCCTAAGGCTCTGATGGAGTATTTGTTTGAGGCAAACTCAGGGGTGTACGAAGATAGTTTGGTCTTAGCATGGCTGTTTTTTAGGGGGGCATGAGTGTCCACCAGTTTCATAGTGAAGTTGTTGAATATGATTCTGTCAGTTCAAAAAGTGTGCTGTGAGTGTGGTTGCAGGCATAAGAGTCAGGGGCGTATAAATATCTGAGGAAGACATTACAAGTGTGTGCTAATTTGGCAGAAGAGAGTCAGTTGAAGGTGTCATCAATGAAAGAGTCACTCCTTTGAGGTGGTCTGTAGATAAGGTTGAAGGTGATGGATTCCTTGGCAGATAAAGTGAACCAGCAGGTGAGTGATTCGAACAAGCTTGTTCTGGGAGAGGGGAAAATGGAGCTTGGCCAATCGATCCTATGCATGATTGTCACTCTGTCTCCTGCCTTTCCTGGTTAGCCAGCATGTTGGATGCAGTAGCCTGTGGACAGGAGGCTATCGAAGACATCGGGGGCAAACCATATTTCTGTGAAGAGCGCATCAAGGTTGTTGTACAGGGATTTATGCGACTTGAGCGACTGCTGAGCGAGCATTGATCAGCATTATAGGCGGGCGTGTGTGTCTGTGGTTGTTGGATGGGCAAGGGTGGTTTTCATGAGGCTCGCTAGGGTGCTTGGCCATTCAAACCCTAAAGAGGGTGGGGATAGTCTGTGGATGGAGGAGACATATGGTGATGTGTTTTGTCGTATAGTAGTAGTGACTACTTTGTAGGTGAAGTACAGGATAGTGGGCCTGGCCCTTGGCCTAATCAGTCTCGAACATGTACAAACAAGTGAGGTCCTTGTTTTCATCCGTTTGTTGCTGAGGATGCCGGCAATGAGGATGCCTAAAGAGGACTGGAGAAGTAGGGAGTGGGTGCAGCAGCTGAGAGCCGTGTGACAAGCAGCCTCTTCAGTGCTGTCTACCTGGGTGCGGCCTGGAGTCCTTAAGTAGCTGACTGGAAGGCTTGAAACCTGGTGGTGGGCAGAGCAGCTGAGTGACAGGGCCTGGTCACGTGACCAGCAGCCTCCTCAATGCTGTCAATGCAGGGCCTGTGCGGCCTATTACAGGCATCTAGCCCTGTTGACATTTTTGGTAGAATAAATGACAGTTCCACGGAATTGTGGCAAGTTTTTATGCAGCTTAGGATTTGAATGGCTCCCAATCGCACAGCAGGCAAAGTGGGCAGCCTGAAATAGCCTTTCCCTAGCAATCTGTAAATGTATCACCCCAAAAAGAAAACTTGGAAGCTGCAGAGAAGGACCTCACAGTGCCAACGGTAGCAGATACCTCTCACTTGTTTGTTGAAGAGCGATTACAACCTCACACGCCCTGTGAGCATTTGAAATAAGTCCATACGAGGCCCTTTTCGGATGAGGATCCACGGAGGGCTTATCCAAATACTAAGAGAAGGAACAGTCACAGATACTGAGAAAAAGAAATATTCCAAGTTCCATCCTTGACATTGTCCAGTTTCTCCGCTCTCCCCAGCTGGAGTGTACTTCTATTAGCATCTTAGTCTAGAAGGTGTTTTTGACAGTAATAACAGGGCTTGAAATTAAGATCTGATAAGTCGGAGGTGCTTGCACATTCTGGGGATCCAGCATTAACCAGTGACCAGGAGCTACCACTGGGGAACCAGGAGCTAGTGTATAGCATTCCGCAAATCTAACTTCTACGTAAGATGCAAATATATCACTTTTTCCTTTATTTATGACTCTTTAAATGTCACATTTTTTTTTATTTTACATTTTTAAAGCGCTCACACAGCCTGCAGGCATTGAGGCACTGTTACAGGAATTGTTTGTTTTGTAGTTGCATAATTGTTTTATCTTAGTTGCGTATTTATAACGTGCTTAAACACCCAGAGGTTTCTAAGCACGGACCCGGGGATCGAACCTGTGTTGCTTCATGCCGTCTTGCTTCCAAGGCGCGCACATTGCCGCTGAGCTGTCCTCCCGGGACATAGATGTGCCCTAATGCTTATTTATAAATTGGCCCAAAAGCAGAGAGTTAAATCCACATAGGTGTGTTGGTTCAGAATCAGTTGGCCAGAAGAGCCAAAAGTAGCTCCTGGTAGCTGTTGGTGTCAGGCTAACCAGTTTCTTCTAGGCCACAAGCAGGAGCTAAATAGCTCCCAGTTCACCTCAATTTCGAATTCCGAATCAGTTAAGGTGTGTGTTTGACAGCTTGCTGTACAAATACAGAACAATCAAGAAAATAAGAAAGATGATCACAATTCTTCTCCCAACACTGATAGAAGCAGATTATGTCATGAAATGAATACTCAGTGAATGCAGGGATCATACAGAAATAGACCACAAGTTGAACAAATTAAACCACATATGTTTTCAGATACAGTATTAATGAAAACATTATCGTTTTCTTTATGGCTACATCTAAGCTGCTGACCTATTTTGCATTCTCATACCCTGTATTAATAGATTTAATACATTATGACTCCAGCAATTTTCCTCTTAAAATGAGTCACGGCCAGTTCAGTGTGTAAGCATGCACTTGTGATAGAATGTCATCCGCACAGGTTGACAATTCCAAGCTTTTTTTGTGATTTGTGCATCATCAAATGATGCTGGTAACTCTGTCACAGAATGTGAGCTCTGCTAATCGAATCTCACTTTCTCAATGCTCCAGGCTAGAAATGTATGGTGCCCGTGTTCTCTTGACTGGATCATGTCTACTGACAAGCTAGCAACTGTCATGCAGCTTGACAACATGGAAGCCACAGAGTAACATGTCCATTCTTGACGAACAGCAGCTGAAATCTAAATGAATGACAGTCATGGGCTGTCCTTAACAGTGGGGACCCATGATCCAAATCGCATATAACTGTGCCTCCCGAAGGCTTCGTGGCAGATTGATAAATAAATATCAAGATATATCTGATTTGATATCGTGGCCTTTGGAAAGCTACGGTTATAAATGGCCAAAACCTATTTGGTGTCTCTCAATTCAACTTGCTTTCCAATGACCGCTGTACATTTCAGAGTTTTGTGTATCTTTTTTTTGATTTATTTGTTTTAGCTCAGTGAGCCTTTACAAAAAGACATAAGCAGACAAATAACGAAATTACTTTACGAATAAACACATTTTTACAAAAATAAAATGATCCTTTTCTTTGCCAAACCCTGCCACTTTACAGATGTCGTCTAGGTGCGCAATGTTGTGGTGAGCTGTTTTCCTGGAATATACGGGTTTAAATGACTATTTCACAATTGATTAGCACCTGTATAGCAGCCGATGACAATGCAGCGTTTTTACCAGAAATAAGTCTGTCCCACAAAAAAGTCTGATATGATGTCTTCTTCTCTGCGCACAAAGTCCCTAAATAATCTTGAACGATATGTCCATGAACCTTCACAGTCCATTAGTAGAGGCTTTTGTGTTTGCTTGGCAGGGTTTATGCAAATGGAGCACATTTTTATTTTTTTTTACTTTTATTTATATTTTGAATTTTTAAAGATCTGATTCTTAAGTGCTATGAGTAAACCCCCTGATGGTCGTCCTAATGATTTTTGTGATGCTGGTAGGCAGAAAACTGTATATCCTTCGATATTCAATGGATTCACCAACCAGGTTTCTTGTAATAGAACGACATCACCCAAATTGAAGAGATGTGCCCTTGTTTCTTTTGCTCTTATGGAACTGGAGCCCCGCGAGTTCCAACTGAGCACATTTAAGTCGTCTTTTCTAAAGTTGCTGCATGCCCAATCCTAGCTTCTGCAGTACTTGGGCATGGATTTCTGGAAGGAATGTAAGGGTATTTTCTTTTATGTTTGATTCCATCTCTCTGCTTCCCCCTTTCGTCAGATTCTGTTCATTTGAAGTTTCCCTTCACTTGTTTATTGGTATTGGGGCATTCTGGTGTTTAATGGTGATATTTTTTTCCGAGTCGTTACATGAGACTTCCAACCCGTAGGATTCTAGCTCCACGGACTCTTGCAACAAGGTTTTTTTTGCATTCTCTGAGGTAAGTACCAGTTCCACCAAGAAGCGATCTTGTGACATTGGAAATTTGACGCTTTCTATGTCTTCTGATGATAAACAATGAAGGTTTTTCACTTTCTTCATCATGCCCAAAATTACTTCCCTACTCAGTGATTTATGATGCCCTGTATTGGAACGCAGTCTCAACCAAATTCTTTGGATGGTATGGTTTTTCAAGTTGTTTTGGTTCATATATTCACTCGTTTTTGATGGTATCTGCTTTATCAAACAGGTGTCATCTTGCTTTCCTGGGCTGTTTAGTTTAACCGACTTTCCTGCCCCATTTCGAATATTATCTTCGAAGATGACATTTGTTTTTGTTTCATTGGAGAGTATGGGGATAGTCGGATTTAACAGAGGAGCACTCAATTCCTTACCGATCTTCTGGTTCTTCTTTTCAAAGATAGGAGCAATTTTTATATTATGATCACCTTGTGCCATTGCTATGTTCACCGGACAAATACTCTTTTTACGAGCTTGAAGATCTTTTTTCAGAAAGATTGGAGCCCATTTTATTGCTTTTGTAACACCATACATTTTTTGAAGGGCTCCATTTGATTCTTTCCATGCTTGTAGTTTTTCTGGTTTAGGTTGATCTTTCAGAATGCTATCCTTAGTTTTTGTCCTTAGATTATTGCTTGCTTCTACCTTACTCTCGGTTTTCAGGCTGATACTTGCCTTTGTAATTGCTACAATTTCCTCAAGTTTGTTACAGTTTCCTATTTTATTCTTTTCAGAATTCTTTTTGATTTGCTTGTGATTTATCTTCTCTTGGCTCAGCCTGTTTTTCCCCGGCGAAATTTGTGGACCTACAACATCACATGTTGGTTTGTCCTGTTCCTCGCTGTTACCAGAGGTTTTAGGATTTGCCTTTGAGATTATTTTTTCTGTTTTCTTTCCATTGTTTTTATTGTCTTTCAACTTTTTCTTTTGACTTTTCTTTGGTTTAGGGTGTGCTGTCGTTGACCTCTCTCTTCGTGCAAGGCATTTTCTCATTTTTCTCCTGCCTCTTGATGTCTGGTCGCAGGGATGCTGCCAGTCATGGACTGTCTCTGTTTGTTTTCCATTTACTTTTACTGCCTGCTTTTTTTGCACTCCTTCTACAGTCTCCATTTCTCCTTCAACTACATTGGCTAGTCTTCGGAATTCTTCCAGCACCGAGTCCGAGAGCGGTGTGTCATCTAGTGAGTATTCTCGGATGTTTTCTATATTTCCTTCTTCTGGGATTTCTTTCCGGTTTCCTTTCAATAAGGAGATAACCGCTCCCAGTAGTTTGTTGTTTTATTTCTCCATATGATTTTTTTCTTTCAATCTTTGCTATATGGAAGAGATGTCTAGTCCTTGTTTTACCATTTCCAGGTTTAGATCCCGGAGCATCAGGGTCATATTAGTATTGGTTGCAGTTACCTGACCAACTAGAGATGAATCACACAATGCTATTTCTTTTGTCATCTCCAAGAGAGTCCCATTTTGTGCTTGTACCTCCATTTTTAGCATTTCGAAAACTGAAACCAATGAGCTAAGCACAAAGTTTAGGGCTTTCAATCTATCTGGGTTAGAGTCTGATTTTGTCTTGTGTTCTTCCTGATGGACTGTATCACTTTTTTCTCCTGTAGTTTGTCCTATGTTTTCAGGTGACTGTATATCTTGGTGGACCGATGTTGCCACATTTCCCTCCTCATTTGGTAGATTGGTTTCATTCCCCAGTTGTGCTGGTGATGAGGGGATTTCCGTACTAGAAGTTGGAGTTTGGGGTTGCCTCGGATTTTCCCATAAGATAAGTGATTCTCCTTCGACATCATTGTGACTTTTATGGTGTTTTTTCCCGAAGTGGTTTTCTATTTTTTGTTGAATTCTTTTTGTTGTTGTTGTGTACTCTGATCCCCGTTTCCATTTGTTTATTATTGCATTACTTAGGTTCTTTTCTTTTTGACTGCCTACCAAATGGCCAGGTAACTCTTCTGCATGTATTTGAGCCTGGATTTGCTGAGGGGTATTGAGGTGTATGTTTTCCTGATATTGTGGGTTGGACAAAATGTCTGTTTCATGGCTTCCACTTAGGTGTGACCCATCCCCTTCTCTCTCCATGTCTTTAGTCCTGCGTAATTTCATTTTAAATCTCTAGGTCCGCACTCTAGTTGCAGTTGTAAAAGTTATTTTGAAATGGCCTCTTATTGCGTGCCCCTTTTAAGGTTGAAAAACAAGCTGCCAATGTACTCCGCACTGTTCCACCCTCATGCAGTTTTAGGTCTTCAATCCTTAAACGCACCAAGTCTCTATTCCGGGGGGCTATTTATCGGGTAGAGACCTAAGCTATTCACATTGTGCTCTGCTTTGTTCTATAAGGTGTACGGGATCAAAGGAGTTAACTCCCACAGTCTCCCGTTCACACTAAGTACTTGCAGTAGTTTTAACAATACCAGCGTACAGCGTGTCTCGTTTCCTGTGATGTATTCTTCCCCTTTTCCTATTTAGTGGCCCACGTGGTTTTCAAAAATGCTTCTGGGTTTAGTTTCTTTATAAGCCAACTCCCCAACACAATAGGAATGACAGTTTCCGGCCTCTCAACCACCCTTTTAATGCCCCTGCAGATTTTTGATTATGAGTGCTTACCGTCTCTTCTTTGTTTAACTCAGTATTTTCCAGTTGGGTGTTCACACACTGCGTCCCTGCGTTCCAATGGACCAGCACAGGTATCACATCCACCCCTTAGTCCTTCCTGGTTTTGTTTCTGTAGTCCCTGTGATGCCCGAAAATGCTTTGACACCGTATTATCAAGATTGACTTTTCCCTTGGGTTCGCCGCCAGCGCCCAGCAAAGCAGCAAACAGTGAAACAGTCCTCTTAGACAGCTGCTCGCCCTTGACTTGCTCGGGCTTAACGCCGCAAGGGCACCGACTTTCCCCTTTTGTGCCTCGCTTCCTGTGGGCGGGGCCTCGCAGGTCCAAGATGATTAAAGGCACAGTGCCCTCGCAGTGCTCTGACAAACGCGGCTCTGCACACACTTCCTCCTCAGTGCGAGCGTGTAGTTTTCGGGGCTGGAATAAATCAAAAGAACTTCAGAGCTTCAAACGCAGCACAGTGAAACAGTCCTCTTAGACTGCTGATCGCCCTTGACTTGCTCGGGCTTAATGCCGCAAGGGCACTGACCTTCCCCTTTTGTGCCTCGCTTCCTGTGGGCGGGGCCTCGCAGGTCCAAGATGATTAAAGGCACAGTGCCCTCGCAGTGCCCTCACAAACGCAACTCTGCACACACTTCCTCCTCAGTGCGAGCGCGTAGTTTTCGGGGCTGGAATAAATAAAAAGAACTTCAGAGCTTCAAACGCAGCACAGTGAAACAGTCCTCTTAGACTGCTGCTTGCCTTTGACTTACTCGGGCTTGTGTATCACTATCCATGGCCGCATTCCCCTTTACAAAAATAATGTTAGATCCAGCCCTAGAGGTTTCCTTTGTTCTTTGCTCGGAAGGCTTGGCACCTTCCCAGAGGAACAGGCTCTTCCCCCGGGGTGCCGGGTGGGAGGCACTGCTTCAAGGAAAGCTCTGCCAGCACCATGAGAATATCGCACCAGAGGAATAATGAATGGAGTCCCCTTGATGTTAGGCAGGCAGGAGAGCGGGAAGTTTAGGTAGCTGAGGAGAAGAGTTGTCCAAGTAGAGAGGTTCCACCATTTTATAATTAGGTAGGCCATCCTCACGTCCTCTGCCCTGTTCCATCTTCCTGCAGGCAAAGCACTCTGGGGCTCACATCACCAGGCAAAGACTCTTGTCAAGCAAACGGGTACTGGATCCTTACAAAAAGCCTGAAATGGACCAATCTACTCTGGCAAATTGATTATATAAGGAAGTGAGAGCTCCTCCCCCTTAATTGGATCTTCTTTGTATCACATAAAAAAGAATGTTAGAACCTGGAACTTTATTGTGGTTCCGTTCTCTGCCACAGAGGTGAGGATACAGACTTCCAATGAGGAAGCAAGACCCTCCCCTCATTTCAGAGCAATATTTGAAGTGACCTGCTGTTTGTACAAGTCCTGTCTGCTGCCTGAAGACTGGTAAACAGGACTCTGACATTTGTTTGTTTGTTTGTTTGTTTATTTGGTAATGCGCTCCGAGCCCGTGGGCA
This sequence comes from Ambystoma mexicanum, assembly GCF_040938575.1. Taxonomy (NCBI): domain Eukaryota; kingdom Metazoa; phylum Chordata; class Amphibia; order Caudata; family Ambystomatidae; genus Ambystoma; species Ambystoma mexicanum. The sequence continues at coordinate 866,172,729 of NC_090939.1, read as the reverse complement.
TCTGGGCGCAACAGTACAAGAGGACTCGAAACTTAGTTACAAAGCCTGACACAGGCTATTACAGAGAAACAGTGGTTGGTTACAGTAGGTGATACAATGCATATAAAATATCAAGTTTAAACGCAAAAAGAGCAGCATTATAACAGGTTGTGCCGTTTCCACTAGGGTGAGGGACGTTGCATGTCGTTGTTGTGCAGCCATTTGAGAGCGTAGGATCTGAATCTTGTGTAGGGTAAGGGGCATCTAAGGTCGGGTGGGAGTGTGTTCCATGATTGTGCAGCTCTAACTGGGAAACTTGCACCGCCCGCTGTGGTAAGTTTGAATCTGGGGACTTCCAGTAGGAAGGTATTGGCAGATCTCGTCAGTCGGTTAGAGGGTCTCCAGTTGATTCTTTCCGCTAGGTAGGGGGGTGCTTGATTGTTGAGGCATATAGAAGTGAGGGAAATAGTTTTAAGAAGGATTCTGTCCTTTATTTTTAGCCAGTGGGCTTCAATCCAGTGTTTGGAGATATGTTCTCTGCGTGGGATGTTCAGAGCTGCTCTAAGAGCGTTATTTTGCAATCTCTGGAGTTTGTCAGTGACCGACTTGTTGGCACCTGAGTATAGGGCGTTGCAATAGTCAAGTCTGGACATGACAAGGGCATTGGCCAAGGTGAGGCAGCTGGCACTGGACAGGAAGGGTCTGGCGGCACGGATGAGTTTACACGTGTAGGTGGTTGAGGAGGCGAGGGAATTCACTTGTTTTTTGAGGGTGAGAGCTGAATCAAGGTAAAAACCCAGCGTTTTGACCTCGCGCATAACCTTAATAGTATTGTTATCAATGTTAAATGAGGTGTAGTCCGGGGTGAGTTTGGATAGTTTGTGGTCTGAACCGAGGAGCAGGATTTCAGTTTTATCGTCGTTCAGGCAGAGGCCATGTGTGGCCATCCATGCTTGAATGAGGATGTAAATTTTATTCACCAGAGCCAGGTCCACTTCGTAGTTGCCCGAAAGGGGTATGAGGATCTGGGTGTCATCTGCGTAATTAGTGTAGGTGACGCCCAGACTGTCCAACTTGTCGAACAATGGCTTGGTGAAGATATTGTACATAGTGGGTGAGACACAGGAACCCTGTGGGACTCCACATGTGATTTGGATGGGGTCAGCACAGGTGGTGGAGGAGAACACTCTCATAGTCCGGTTGGCTAGAAAGGATTGGACCCAAGCTATAGCATCTCCTGTGAAGTTGGCAGCCAGCTTGAGGTGGTTGCATAAGACTGCATGGTCCACCAGATCAAAAGCTGCTGACAAGTCCAGTAAGAGTAGCAGCGCTGTTTTCCCATTATCCTTAAATTCCTCAGTTTTGGTTTTGAGATCTATCAGGGCAGTTTCCGTGCCATGGAGAGGGCGGAAGCCCGATTGGCGCGAGCCTAGTAGATGATTAGCTTCTAGGTACTCTTGAATTTGGAGATAGGCTACTCTGTCGATAATTTTTAGTAGGAAGGGCACTGTGGTAATGGGCCTATAGTTAGTCGGGATAGAAGGATCGAGGGTTTGTTTTTTGAGAAGGGGGAGGACCCAGGATTCTTTTAAGTTGGCTGGCACTGTGTTAGATTTGAAGGATGAGTTAATAAGCTTTGAGATGAAAGGGGCTAAGTCTCTGGCAGCGTCCTTTATTATTTGAGCTGGACAGCTGTCGCCCTTACAGTTGGAGGGCTTCAGTGAGAGGATGGCCTTTTCAGTTTCGATGATGGAGATCGGTTTAAAGCTAAAAGGGGGGATAGTGGTAGGTTCAGTTACTGGAGGCAGTTGTTGATCAGTAAGAGAGAGGGCGTCTTTTTTGTTCGTTATTTTAAGTTGGAGGGTGGAGATTTTGTTTGATAGGGCATTCTGTATATTAGTGCACCATATCTTGTCCTTTGGGACCGTGTCAGATGGTTGGATAGGGGATTCCATTTCCCGGAGGATGGCAAATAGTTCCTTGGTATTCGATTTGGCATTGGTAATTCTGTCATTGAATACGTTTCTTTTGGTGTTGATGATTTCAGACTTGTAGTGTTTTGTAGCTTGGGTTAGCTTGGCTTTGTTGTCGTTAGTGGGCGAATTACGCCAGATGGTTTGGAGTTTTCGTTTCTGCTTTCTAAGGTCCTTAAGGTGGGGGGTGAACCAGGCGTTGAGGTGGGCTTCTTGCTTAGCTTTGCGTAATTTTGCAGGTGCGATGGTGTCTAGTGCGTGAGACATAGCTTTGTTAAAGGTGTCTACTAGTGTATCTGGGTCAGTGTTGTCCTTCAGACCGTTAATAGTGGGCAGGAGGAGGGGGATAAGTTTTTCTGTAGTAATATCTTTTTTATTTCTGGTGGGGAGTGGTGGTATCATTTTGATAGTCTTGGGGCTGGGAAGGTCAAGTGTGGCAGTGAAATTTATTATAAAGTGGTCAGTCCATAGTTGAGGGGTGATGGAGGTGATGACTATGTTACAGTTGAGTTCTGAGACCCAGTCCAGGGTTTTGCCTTTAGCATGTGTGGGGGAGAGAATTTTTTGGGTAAGGCCTTGGTCGTTTAGGATAGCTGTTATAGAAAGGGCATTTTTATTGCCTGGTTCATTGAAGCCGATGTTGAAGTCGCCCATCAGCAACGTTTGCATGTGTTTTTGGGTATTGTTCGCTATGAGGGTAGTAAGGTCATCTTCAAAGGTTCCCAGGGGACCTGGGGGCCTGTAGATCAGGTGAATGGCTAGCGTGCGGTTGTTGGAGAGTTGCATTTTTGCTGAAAGTACTTCGCAGGAAGCGCAGGGGTGTGAGGTGGTGAGTCGGATAGGCAAGGTGGTTTTCGCGATGATTGCTAGGCCACCGCCTTTAGCATTAGGTCTGTCAACTCTGTGGATCTGGTAGTTGTCTGGTATGGCTAACATCAGTGAGGGTCCTGCTGCCTCATGGAGCCAGGTTTCTGTTACGGCAAGGAAGTCAATGCTACTGTTGTTCAGAATGTCAGCAATTTCAATTGCATGTGCTACCATGGATCTGGCATTGATAAGGGATCCAGTAAGAGTTAGGGTGTTGTTGGGAATGGGATGACTTACGAGTCTTTTTGTGTGCTTATTTTGACTCTGGCGTATCTTTTGGTAGGGGTGAGTAGGAGTTAGGGTTGGAGTTAAAGGTGTCGTAGCTAGAGTTTGCTTATCCATGTGTGTCTGTAAAGATGGGAGTCTAGCAGTATTGTTCGTACTGTTTCTTTTAGGTTCGTAAATGCAAGGTAGCCTTGCCCTGAGTCTCAGGTTTCTATCAATGGGGGGGCGAGAGCTGGGGGTAGCAAAGGTCATGATTGTAGCTAGGAGGGTCAAGGAGGTCAAGTTTCTGCACATGGTAGTTGGTGAGGTCCGCAGATGCACTTTACTTTCCTTGTTTGGTTGAGATGTCTGGCTAGGGTGGCACAAAGGTGTAGTGCAGGTGGCTAGTTGAAGCTGGGGCTGCGCCTAGTGATAGAGGGCGTGATATTCACGAAGCACAGTGTGGGCTAGAGTGCATGGTCTGTTAATGATGATGGGGCACAACACAATCAAGGTGGCCCGTTAGCGACCATAGGGCACAACACAGTTAAAGTGGTCCGTTAGCGACCATAAGGCACAACACAGTTAAAGTGGTTTGAAATTGGCAGCTGTTGAAACTGCTCGCTGCAAACCTTCCTGGCTGGGAAGGACAGGGAAGGACCTACCCTTTCCTCTTAGAACCTAGACAGGTACCCCAGGAACAAAGGATCAGCTCTAGGATGGGTTTCTCACCTCGTATTGCATACATGCCTACTGTGCTACTTTCAAGTCCTTTTGCGCCGCTTAAAGACCCACAGGGCTGCCTTTTAGCATTTAACGCTTTTTGAGTGTCACAATGCTGACTCGACCCATTGGAAGCACTGACTCGACCCATCTCGATGCTGACTCCATCCATCTCGGAGTACTGACTCCCCACCGACTCAACCCAGTGGGAAGCCCACTCGTCTCTGTTATCCAGCCAGAGGCTTTGCCACTCTGGGGTCCGTACTTTCTCGATGCCCCCTCAATACATCAGCGACGAACCCAGGTGGACGTTGCGCCCATTGACGCCTGGACCCCGAGCAATTGTTGCTGTTCCATACTGACTAACCCAGCTGACTACTAATAGCGGATTGGACCATTCTCGGGCGACCATTTTCTGCAACCTCCATTCTGGATGAATTGAACGTCTAGGCTTCCTTTATACCACCATTCCGATAGAATACGAGACCACAGGATACTTCTCACTATAAAGATGAAGGCTGACTCAACAGCAGCCACATTAATCGAGCTATACTAGGCCGAAACACAGTACTGTTGACGATAGGACTTTTAGTCCCAGTGTCCCATATACGCACTGTTCAGTTTAGTGCATTAAAGCACTTTATATTGTTGTCATATATTTGTTTCTCATGTCCGTCTTGATAAGATTTTAGAGAATGTATTTGTCCTACAATATATCCAAAATGCTTGTTTTTTGGATAAGCACAGAATGCATCATGTTGTGATATTGTTTGTAATTAGTGGAGTGTCCTGTGACAATCTGTGAATTTGATAAGCTATGTTTGCTATTTATTAAAATTGCCAAACAGTAATGACTGTCACTATGTGGTAATTAATTAACAGGAGTGTGTTGTTGGGGTTCAGTGTCCTTGCTCATTTGTTGTTAAACGTTCACCCACCTGGGTAGAGCAGGGCCTTAACCAGGAGCCCCGTATATTTGAATGGAAGCCCAACTAGGCCATCTAGACACTGGGCCTCATTACGGGTTTGGCGGTAGCCGTGCCCTTGTTAAGGGCATGGCTACCGCCAAACTCGCTTCCGGCCCCGACACCCGCGAATGGGTCATTACGGCCCATTACGAGATGAATGGGCCGGTAATTGCCCATTCGCGGGTGCCGGTATGGCCGGCCTCCCGATCCCCATTGTGCCCCATAGAGAACAATGGGGGTCGGGAGCATGGTTGCACCTTAATTACTGTGCTGGTGCAATCATGAGTTCTGCTCGCGGGTGCCGGTCTGCATGCCTGGTCAGACCAGGCGTGCAGTTCGGCACCGGCAAGCAGAACTCGTAATGTGGTGGAGAGGTAACAACGGCGCTGGTAGCATTACCGGCGCCGTTGTTGCCTTTCCGCCACATTCATAATGAGGCCCACTGTCACAAACTAGTGAAAAGCACCTACAAGGCCAGCTTGATGCTGTTGAGCCCCAAGAACATGTCTGAAATGTATCTTTTCCCTGGCCTGGCTTTAAGGGCCCTAGTCACATTTATGAACCCACTCTTTATCTTTTTGAAGACATATTCATAACAATGTGAATTGTACCAGAATGAGGTATCTGGCAATGAAGGATGCCAAATATTTTCAGAAAATGACCATGCACATGTAGCTGGGCCTCACACTTGGACTGAGTAGCAAAGTTATAGTAGCTGACTCTAAGAAAAGAGGCAGAAGGATTCAAGTTGTGGCATGGTCGAACGCCAACGAACTCTTGTAGCCACAGTTTCAACTGCATTGTATTATTTCAAACGTTTTCATTATTCGTTTATTTAGCCAAAGGTGTAGACTATTACCAACCTTGTTCTTTTCTGGGTCGCTGCTCTTTCCGCTAGAGAAAAGTCTGTGATCCAAATGGTAACTTAATAGTTGCAATTTATAGTTGCTGAGAATGATGAAGGGGTGGGTGGGCACCGCTCTTCAACTAATGCAATACAGTGAGGGTTTTGCAAACGGTTTGTTAAATAAATGTATAAACACATTCAAAAGTGCAAGCCAACTATATCACCCACGCACAAGCGATGTAAAATGCGACTGTTGTGGAAGGACCCTTGTGGGGGTATTTGCCCACGGTGATGGCTGCACACATAGAAACAGCTAAAAATGATGTTATATTTAACAATATAGGGTTATAATATCCAAAGGGATATGTAACCTTTGCAAACAGTAATGTATGCTATTAACAGAAAATGGTGTAAAAAGGAATGTATTCTGTGTACAAGCAGACAACAATGGCCAACATGTTTCAGTACCTCAATTAGTCGTTCTTCAGGGCGAACTTGGCCTATAACATAAAGGTAAAAAGCACCAGCCAACGCTGAACCATGCTGTCATATGCTGAAAACTGCCAGAACACTGGTTAATTCACAGTCAAGGCTGTTGAACTCGTGGCCATTGGTAGCAGCGTCTTTCTCTATGAGGAGAGTAAAGCTGCGTGGCCATTCACCGACGGGGTCAGCATTGCGCTGTTCAGCAATGGAATATGGCAGCAGCAGCGTATTGTTGCTAGAGGTGAGCAAAGTTATTGCTATCTTTGGCAGAAGCACAGGTTTTTGATTATATGCTGTTATCTTACTTTTGTATCTTAAATGAATATATTTATATTCGAATAAAGAAAAGAAATAAAGTGAGGTTTTTAGGCTACGTATTTAATAGAGCATGCAATGGCAGCGATCCTAAGTGGACACATGGACCCTTTTTCTTCATGGGGGGCATGTCGGTGGATAGGAGCGGGCAACTGTGTGAGCTGCCCCTACTCTATCATTTCAGACCGGTTCAGAACACTCACATATAGCTGCTTCACAATGAGGACTGGGCTGATTGTACACATGAGGTACATGCACAGGCAACCTAGGGGTTCTTTCAGCTTCCCCAATGGACCCATACCCACCACCCTGGATTAGGTCTTCAGATGTATTATAAATCGGAGTTCCGAAACCTGAAGCTCATTTTAAGGAAAAGGTGGAACAGGAAGCAAACCATCCTAGATACTAAATATAAATACATGAGCATCACCAGTACTAGTATTCAGAGTTGAGGATACTGGGCTTTGTTTCATTTTAAAATATATTATAATTAATGAACAATGCACCCTTAACTTATTTAAATCTTTTTAATTTTTTAATTGTATTTGGTTTTGTACAAACCTTTACAAAAAAGAAAACAAGAGCAAGAAAGACACCGAAAATGCAATACAATATCTAAATTATTTACAATAGTGTGCAGAGGAAACACACCCTCCAATATAAATATATAACGTGAGGAAGTAATGGTCAAAAAAGCACCTTTCTGAAGTTGTACTATAAAACGGCAACTTGAGCTGCTGGAATAGGGCTTAAAATAGAGGGTCTGTACCTCTGCTCTCAGGGGCTTTATAACAAGGCTCTGAACCACTACCCCATAAGGCAATGCATGCGAGTAGTGTGGAGTGGAGTTGGAGCTATTTTGCGCTGTCAGGATTTAAAATAAGGGTTGCCACTCGGCTGGGTGAGGGTGGGGGTATCACCTCCTACCAATATCCAAAGGAAAAAATATGGCAGAACAGTAATAGCAATACAATAAGAGTCATCACCTCTTCTCTAGGGGGTATTGCGACAAACACCTCATCCTCATTGGAGTTAGTGGGGCGCAACCATAGAAAAGGATGCCGGTGAACAGTATAACAGAGACTGAAATGAAAAGGAAGAGGCCTGATACTACTAACAAGAGCGTGACACGCCTAAATCGCAAGTCCTATAAACAAATCACTAAAGATAAATCCATGAGAACATCAATGCTTATCTAATTATTATATACAGAAAATCAATTGTAACACACACACAAAAATAGATTATGTACAATAGTCACAGTTTTGATATGATAGGTTATTTATAACGCACTTAATACCCAGAGGTTCCTAAGCGCTGAGCCAGGGATCGAACCTGCGGTGCTCCATGTCGTCTTGCTTCCAAGGCGAGCATGTTGCCGTTGAGCTATCCTCCCAAGACAGTCGACAAGAACAGTTGACAAGAACTGTTGTAAAAGATAATTTTGACAGGGCAACAAAGTGCCAATTGAGCAAGATATGTTGTAAGCCTATTATTGAGAAAGCACATTATTCCTGCTGGTAATATTAGTCTACTAGCGTAAATGAGCTTGCCTCTATCTTCTTTGGGACACAAAATGAATACAGAAATACTCACATCGGTATATTGCCTGGCTCTCTGTTTGGGCTCCCGGCAAGTGTATCCAGGGAAAGGTGTTTCCTTGGTTCATAAACCGTATTAAAATGTGTAGGACTCTAATCATCTATTAAGATTGATTTTTTCCTTCTGAGTCATTTGCATTTGATTATTTTAAATGAAATCAAATCTTAGGTATTTGTTTATCTTTTCTTGTATATGGAGTAATTTTATGTATTATGTGTAAAGTTTGTAAACTAAACTATATCACATTATAAATAAATAAATAAAACTTATTAGATCTCTATAGCTCTTCTAAAGTTACTCATGAAATATCATGAGGATGTCAGAGAAGCACTGCTCAAGCAATCATTCTCAGATAGTAGCAAAGACAGAGACAGCATTATTGCCCTGCAAGAAAATCTACAGAGCTACATGTTCACTTTTCCAGAACAATCCCTCAGCAACCTTTCACGCGCACCAGATCACCAACTTTATATTTTATGGGCCCATGATCCAATATGAAACCTACAGAAGACCCTTCGAGAATTCCAAGATATGCGGGGCGGCCCCCTTCCTATGTCGAGTCCTTTCTTGAAAAATGGACACGTCTGACATTGATGCAGGCTTATATACCGCACTGAACTCAATCCGTCTGGAATGCTCCTGCTCGTACGACGATCGGGATCGCCATTTTCCTTCTTACATGCAGCTGTAACTTTTCATCTATACCTGTTATATCTCACAGTCTGCATGGTTTGTACAATGTGACACCTCATTCAAAATTATAAGTTTGCCGGTCTGGGAACTACGGTACCGGTAAGCTTGCCCGTACCGTAGTTCCTGGACCGGCAAACTACGAATTGTGCTCGCGGCTGTCTTTCTGCCCGCCAGGTGGGACCTGGCCGGCACAGGTGCACCCACGAGCACAGCATGTCGGATGCACCGGCACCGTTCATAACGGTGCATCCGGCTTCCCCATTCCCATTGAGTTCTATCAGGCTCAAATGGGAATGGGGAAGAATTTTTCCTGGCGCCCAGAAATGGGCAAATACCGGGTCCGGCAGGGCCGTAATTATCCGGTAATTGCCCATTTCTGGGAGCCAGAAAAAATAAAATACCGGCGGCAGCTACCGCCAGCCTCCTAATGAGGCCCCATGTGAATTTAAAGTGACGACCATAACTTGCTAATTATAAATCATTCATTATATAAAGTGAACTCTTATTCGCTGAAAAGAAAGGAACTGTTAGAGAGTTTATTCAGCAAAGGCACAAATTAAACAATGAGAAACAGTGATCGCAACACTAAAGTACATTTGAAAAATGTATATTCACAAGGATTATCTGAAAGCAGTCTTCCTACCGGAGGGTATGTTAGCTGATCCAAAATGGGAAAGTCTTTCATCCCAATAACAAGGCGTTGAAAACTGAATTTGCTAGAAAACCTTAGTGGGATTGGTGTCCTAGAGCATGAAATTGCTCAACCAACTGGAAAATTAGAACAGGGCAAAGGCGTCTGCACAACATTGAATAAAACATGGAATTATCAATCTGCCTTCACTTGTTATGGTCATGTGATGTGTCCTGTGGCACAGCCACAGAGAAAAAGGCTTGAGAAGCAGGGATGATGAGCAACGTTCTATAGCTGGTGTGCTACTGATAAATGGAGAGCCAAGGAGAGTCAAAAGATAATCAACAAGGGTCCCATAGCCAAGAGCAAGGATGAGACCAAAGCCCTCCCCTGGGCACTGCAAAAGTGGAGGGCCAAGTAAAGAGGTCAAAGGTGTGATTAAGAAGAAGCAGGCAAGGCACTGGGAACACATGGAGTCACCAGGATAATTCCTGGATGGGAGGAGTGCGTGAGTGATCCAAACAAGGCCAGGACAGAGTGAGGAGAGTGGAAGCAAGGCTGCAGAAATGCTCTTCTACACCCGCCAGCGAGAAACGTGGGGATCGAAGGAAACACCATTCGGGGGAGGAGTGACATTTGTTGGCCAACTCAATAAAGCCCACTGAGAAAGTAAATGAAAGGAGACGAATGTCAGCTAGAACCTAGAGAGAAGGTTTCTAGAGTCTGTAGAGAAAGTGAATGAAAAATGAAGGTCTGCCGGCTGGAATCTGGAGCGTTGACCTGGAGTATCACTGGTGGGTGATTCAAAGGAGAACTAATGTAGGCTTGAACTTGAAGGCAAAGTTCCTAGGCATGTGACCTGGTAAGCTATGAAAAAGATGAAAGCTCCCAATGTCCACCTGCTGACCTATAAATCTTGTAAAACAAAACTGTGAATCTGGCCCTGTGTGCACTGCAGATAGTGAAGAAGGCGCTGAAGTAGTTGAGGTGGCTGTTGCAATCCCTGTTGCAATCCCTGCACAGTGTTTTGGTGCAGGAATGCAGTGAAAACCTGCTGCCTCTGGTCCGCATTGTCCTAGGATTCGGAGCCCAAAATGTTGCCCGTGATTACCTGGAGGCTAGGCATCATCTGCGATCCATAGAGAAGCTGAGTGCTGGTGGTAAGGGAGCTAAGTTCCGGTTCAGTGGTGTCCCAGATAGGGTGTTGGAGAGGGAAGCTTAGAACTGTATAGTGTGACAAATCACCGGATTCAGTCACTTCTTCCCAGAGGGGAGCCTTACCTTGTGAGGCTAGGGAGGTGTGCCTGATACACAAAATTCCCCATAGGGCGGCAAGCAGGGCCTCACAGGGAGCGGCACCCTTCTTGGGGACAAGGACTGCTGTTCCACAGAGGGACTCCCTAAAACCCTTTCTCTCAGACTAACAGTTAAATCAGGGCTTTAGAAAACCCTCTCAGACATGCCACTGTTAGTTATCGTACCATAAGACACAAGGCTGGTCCTAAGGAAATATATGGTAAAACTACCAAGAAGAAGAAGAAGAAGAAGACTGAGCGAGTAATACCGATCGCTCAGTGGTTGAAAATCTACAATACTGCGATGAGAGAAAATGAGGGAGTAATGAATAGTGCTCAACTGAAGGAGAAAAAGGACTATAATCCTCTTCTCGGGAGGACCCAACAATGTGTCACAGAAAGGGTAAAAGTACGGTTATTTGTGAGAAGTGAAATCAAGAAGTATCTATCTATCTATCTATCTATCTATCTATCTATCTAAAATCTTTTATTGCGCCACTAACCCATAGGCCTCAAGGCACGCACAAAAGAGAAAGAAAAAGAAAAGAAACACATGAACAGTTGAACAGAGAGCAAAACAGAAAGACAGAAAAAAAAGAAACATATAAACATGGTGGGCCAAAAAGGACAACCAGCAGAGCCTGCACAAGAAATATTGGGTGTTAAAGGAGGCAAAGTGAAAGAGATTGTTGCAGCAATCTGGGGAGATTATCCTTGATTTGCGTCAAAGAGATACGTTTTTAACTGTTTTTTAAAAACAGCCAATGAGTTACTCTCAGCAAGATATCCGGGAATGGAGTTCCACAAGGTGGGAGCCCACAGATTGAAACTAGCACCCCCAATTTTCTTCAATTAATGACAGGTTGGATCAGAGAGACGCCATAATTGGATCATAGTGTACGACCGATGGGCTTCTTTTTTATCCTAGCTGTAAAATAGGAAGGGGCTTCACCCCGCAGACATTTAAATACAATAGACGGACCCTTATGCTGCAGCCGTTGTTTAACCGGTAGCCAGTGCAAACTCTGCCTGGCCTCAGAAATATGCATGTTACGCTTGAGTCCAAACACTGCCCGCACTGCACTGTTCTGAACCACCTGCAAAGATTTAAGATTGGTCTGTGATGTGCCAATAAAGAGACTATTACAATAGTCTAACTTGCAGTTCATAATCGATGCTGCAATTAGGGAAAGACTTTCTTTCGACAGATAGGGCCGTATTTGCCAAAGAAGCTGGATATAAAAATGGCAAGAAGATTTCAGATAACTGATCTGTCGATTGAAAGACAATTGAGGATCAAAGAAGACTCTGAGTGTTTTAACACTTTTCGAGACTTGGATGGTATTTTGACCAATCAAAAATTCTCATATTTTGCATCCAGTCTTTTTAGTCATTGGGGGGTGCCTAAGATGAGTACTTCAGTTTTGGCATTATTAAGAGCCAATGAACTTGTGGCCATCCAGTTCTGAATTTCCGTAACGATGTAGTTAATACGCTTGTGATCCTGATGATAGTCACCACTGGTTAACTTAATAACTATCTGCATATCGTCGGCATAGTTGGCAAAATATATGCCTATATATTTCAAATCAGCAGTGAAGTGGAAGTTGACAGAGACCGGGAGATCCTCCATCGGAAGGAAGCAAACAGCTGGCGTGTGCGAGAAGCACCAAAGTAACAGAAGACCGAAGAGAACAGGAGAAGAAATCCCCAAGAGAAAGAGGCAGTCTTGAGTGGTGCTATGACCCATGAGAGGTGGACTGTCCAGTCTGGCAGAAACGTTGCAACCGCTATAACGCTGGCCCCATGGAGCCGTGGACAAGAAGCAGAACGAGATGGACTGAAAGCTGAAGCTGTCCTGAAGCTTTCTCAAAGCGAATTCCCTAACCTGCATGCAGGCCGGTGACGCCAACCCATCGGAAGCAAGGTAACAGGGACGGCGGGAGCCACTGGGAGGGAACATAGGAATAAAGAGTACTGCCAGTCTACTCATCCAAGTGAATGGCTAAATATCCAGAAGAGTGAGAAAAGTTTAGGGTCTCAGCAAAATTATCCCAGTTAATGGTCAAGTAGTAAGCAGAGTGAGAACCATTCAGGGACTCTGCCTACTCGCCCCAGTTAATGGCCAAATATCAAGAGGAGTGAGAATCATTCAGGGACTCAGCCTACTTGTCTCAGGGAGTGACAAAATATTAAGAAGAGTAAGAACCATTCAGGGACTCAGACTACTTGTCCCAGTGAATGGCCAAACATTAAGATGAGTGAGAATCATCATGGGACTCAGCCTACCTGTCCCAGTGAAGGGCCCAACACTAAGAAGGGAGAACCCATCCTAGAAACCATCCAACTCGTCTCAGTGATATGAGAGAGAATCAAGAAACTGAGAATCATTACGGAACTCAATTTTCTTGTCTCAACAATGCACAAAGTGGTCAAGAGAATAAGAATAACCATTGGGTCTACTATATGTGCCCCGAGAGAATTGGTAAACCAGAAAAGGAGAATCCTGATATTGGATATGTTGTATATGAGGAGCTAAAGAACCAGAACCAAGGGAATCTGGAGAACAGGAACAAAATAAAGAGCGATCCTACTGCTCTAAAAATATCAAAGAAAGAGAGCTTTTCAGAGACACTTCAGAAGAAACCAGTCAGAGAGATTCAAAACCTGAGAACACCGAGGAGGCAAAGTTTTCAAAAGGAAGAGAAAGAACCAGTGACTTGGAACAGTCCCCTGGATGACTAAAATGTATATAGTGAGGCTGAGGAAGCCTATCCAGGAGAAGGGGATCATTCTCCTGGGCTTTTGTTGTTTTGTTTCAGTGATAGGTTCAGTGCAGTTTTATTTTTGGACAGAGGACAGACTGTTTACTTTGGACAATGAGCACCCCAGTTAGTTCTGTTAGGCAGGGAAATCCTTAGATTAGGGATAGTGAGGCCTTTTTTTTACTTGTTATTTCAATAAAACCTTATCAAGAATGACAAAAACTGGTATGCCTCATTCTTCTGACCTACCACAATAGCCAGCTTCTGGCACCCTCTCCTGAGGACATGGGGCTGTGCATGTGAGCACAGTGGCCGTGGACTGGAAATTGCTAGATAGAGCCTGAAGAAAGCTGAAATCCTGTGAGGATGAGCAATTTGGTGTGCAGGTAAGCATTGAGAAGGGGAGTCCTGGCCCAACATGGTGGAGATAGAATGAGAAGTCTGCAGTGTGAGGAATCTGAGGGTGTCGACACACCTTACCCCAATATATTTTCTGCCAAGGGGGCCAGGAAAAGGCCATTGCTTTTGTATCCTGACCCTGAGGGTGGATATACGAGGGGGATCACCTGGGTGGAGGAGACTCGGGGAGTGGGGTTGAGGCACACTTGGATTAGACGCGGTATCCCCCATTTCCCTTACACAAGGAATCAGATGTCCCCCAGGCCTTTATAGGGTATTGTCATTTATGTACCTATATTTCTAGAAAACACTCTCCCAACACACATCAATCAGGTACTAAGATGAGGAGGAGACAACACAGAGTTATAAATACTTCCTTTATTAACTCAGACATCCCCAAACATCAATCTGGTACTGAGAATAAGAAGAAGAGGGCTGTGGAGGTATACAGATGGAGAAACCATGCAAGTCCACCTAATGGGTTTTGCCATAGACAGCCAATTGGAGTTAATGACCCACACTTGAGGTCACTTATCACTCCTAACAGATATAAAAGACTTATCCACATAGAGCAAAGAAAAACAGGCTGTAGAGATGCAACCGGGAGACACGGAAGCAGGGAGCCGTGTCATGCAGGAGAGAGAGACGCCGAGGCTGGTCGTGAGAGGGTCCGGAAGACCTGCTACCCACTTTATCGGTTACATGTAGAATGAGCTGGGGTGCAGCCAAGAACCCCAGCCGTCATGTGACACCAGGAGAGCGAGCTGTGCTCCGCCTTGCTGCTGCAAAGTAAAGGCAAAGCTCATGGAAGCTGGGAAGCAGAATGAGGAGCGTTAAGAGTCCCGCCGTGAAGGACAGAAAACAGAAGGGAGCTGCTGTGTGCAACCGGTGAGTGAAAACCAGGAAAACACTCATACCGGGACGCTCTGGGAACATGTAACAAAGTTACCTTTTTTAATACCAAACTTTATATAAAAAAAAGAAAGACTTTTGCAAACGAATATAAGATATTGAAAAGCATTGCCCACAGTAAAGGGGCATCGATAAAGCTGTAGAGTAACAAGTACCTGTCAATATTGATCTCAACTGAACGAAAATCATGGTTTTGAAAATAATGCTAACATTGGAAACTGTGAAACAAGCATTGGCAAGAGCCATTGGAAACTGTGTGAAACAAGCACTGGCAAGAGCCATTGGAAACTTTGTGCTTTGAGAAACCCAAACATTGCCAAGAGCCATGGAAGTGTGTGAAGTGGCCAAACAAGCAGTGGTAAAGTAATAAGGAAATCTGAAATACGAAGCATCCCTTCACCTGGCAGGCAAGTAAACCAGGCACCACTGAGAAGTGAAGCAGTGGCATCGTGCATGAAACTGAGAAGACAAAACAAGTAAGGTGTATTGGTTGCGTGACCTGTGATGGGTGGACCATGTGGTCCGACAACTGTGCCCAGACCGAGGACACCCTCCTACTGAAAAGCCACGTAAGAGACTTGCTGAGAAACCTGTCATTTAATATAGAGGAAGTTTGATGTGAAACAGAAAGTAAGGAACTGTAGTTTTCAAACTTGTAAATAATAATCAAACCAGAGGAGCTGGGAAGTGTCTCTGGAAATTGTGTTGTGAAGAGGAACCAGAAAGCTGGGGGAAGGGAACCCCTTGGAATTGTGAATGATCTTTAAACTAGGGGAAGGGAACTCATTTTGCAAGCTTGGAGCTGGAACAAGCTCAGACCCTTTCAGTTGAACATTTATTCCTTTTCAAGTCAGGAGCTGGAAGAAGCTCAGAACATTTACTTTGAAGACTTATTCTTTTGAATTTGAGAATCCCACACAGTGTATCCAAATAGAGATGAGGGCAAGTATAGGTTTTGGACACAGACAGTTACTTTCTTTGGACTTCCTGACGTAGACTATCTTTCATTTAGGTAGGGAAAGCCCACCTTACACATTTTAGTCTATTATCTGTGTCTAACGTAATGATGCTCACATCAGATTCACTGACAACACCTGGCACCGGCCACAAGGGTCCTGTTAATGTACATATGAGTGTGGCAGCTGCAGGCTTGGGGCTCTCACATACTGCCTTCAGGATACAAGAAGTCCATGAGTAGGACAGTCTAGCTTAATGTCCTTGGTATTACTGACATTGATTAAAAAAATACCTTTAACAGCAGTCCCAGGAAGTATTAGCACACCAAATCTGCATGAAATGGAACTTCACCAATTGTAAAGTATACAGTTGAGTAAATCACTGAATTGTGTATGTCAAAGGGAGCAAAGCAGGCATGAAAAGAAACAATGAAAAAACATCAAAAGAGATCAAAAATATCTTTCTTTGCAGAATCTTAAAGGCCACTGATAAAAGTTGGTGAAATCTCTCAAATCACTACAGTGTGTCTGGCTATTTCTCCTAAACACTGCCCACTGAGGGCCGGGTGTGTGTTGTGCAGCATTGCTTGCTGAGGGGGCGTGTTGTCTATTTTAGGACTGCGTGGACAAGGAGGTGGCACACAGATGAGTTGTCAAGTCTGGCCCTGGATTGATGGTCCCGCAGAATTGGATTTTCCAGTGAGTACTGTGACAAACTCCCTTGCTGTGCACTTAACTTTTGTGAGGGAGTGACTCTGGAGCCCAGGTCCCACCAGCCACTATGTGATGTGGGGCCTGAGAGGTCTAAGGCAGATCATCTGGACCTAATACACAATTGGGAGATGGGGTGGGCACTGCTTTAATTTCTGTTAGTTCCTTGTTCTGCAATAAGTTGTGGGGGCTCACCCTTGAGCCTAGGCACCAGGTTCTGAACATGTGATATATATCATCTGGATCTGCCACAACACTCAGAATATGTGGCTGGTGACAGCTATATGGATAATGTTGCTGCTACTGGCCCTTTAAGGAAGCCCATTCATTATATGGGACTGAGACCGGACCCACTGTGTTCAGTTCAGAATAATATTGTTTCAGAACTTAACAGTGCAGAATTATTTTCGCTCACCATTACCTGTGAGAACAAGCTAAGGGCTGCTGAGCAGACGAAGGCCCTACAGGCACCACCTGCGGAGTCCTGCATGTGAATCGTCAAGTGCCTGCGAGATTCAGCCCATTCCAAAATGGCGAACAAGGCTTTTAAAGGCTCTGAGTGTAGAAATCCCATAGAATCCAACACATCTCTGTATAGAGAAAGCAAGTATACACAGCGGCCAGACCCCATTGCAAGTCCAGCCCAAGAGGAGGGAGAAAACCACTATAAAAAGCCTCACAGGGGCAAGCGTAGAGTGGGAGTTTAATGAAAAGGAGCATTGTGTGAATGAGTGGAGGACCCTTAGAAGAGAACAACACAAGGTGGAGAGAGAGAGAAGGAGAGAATGAGAGAGAGAGAGAGAGAGAGAAAGAGAGAGAGAGAGAGAGAGAGAGAGAGAGAGAGAGAGAGAGAGAGAGAGAGAGAGAGAGAGAGAGAGAGAAAGAGAGCTGGAGTAGAGGAGTAGAGACAGGACGTGAGAGAAGAAGACAGTGGGAAATTCCTTGGAGGCAAAGGGAGAGTCACAGCCAGAGAGGAAGACAACAGCCACCTATCTGTTGTCCAGGAGAAGTGGAAGGAGGAAGGAGAATGTGGTGGAGCATCAAGGAGGTAAGACAACAGTCAGCTCAAGGGCTGTACAAGAGGTATAGTGCTGGGCCCCTAGGTATGAGTGAGCAACAACTCAGCAAGGAGGAAAGTAAGACAAAGCTGGGAGACAATAGGATTGGGACCTTAAGGCAGTCAGGTGAACGAGGTTCTTACCAGCAAACCCAGATACCCTCCATGCCTGACTCACTTCTAGGAGATGTGGTAGACCCTGTCCTAGAAGAATACAAATCCATGCGAAGACTATCTGGGGTATCTTGGCGATACTCTCAACTGAGTGGCAACCTATGGAAGTCCACCTTCCCACCAGAACTGTGTTTCCAGGAGCAGCTCCATGCAACAGATTGTGAGTGACACACGGATAGACCCAGAGAGAACTTTGGAGAACTCTTTTGATTCAAGAAGACATTTGGCGTTCTGGCCCTTTTGAGTTAACATTCTGTATATATATATATATATATTTATTCCTGAATACACCTTGTGAAATGAGTGTATGAGATGCATCCTTTGTGGATTCCACTAGGCTCAGTGACAATACCTTCTACAGATATTGTGATCCATCCTATGGCAGCTCAGGCATAACGTGAATAGGGTTCATCAGGCAGTCAAAACACATGTACTTACTGATCTGATTGGTGGTGTCGACAGTGGAGAAGGCCAAAGAGGTGTTCAGTCCCTTAGTGGGCGAGGGGCCATTCGCAGTGTGCAGTACTGCTGTCGGCACAAGTGATAGAGAACATTTGTGGTGTGTGACTCACAGATGTTTGCCATGAGCTGGTGACATCTACTGACTGGGAGTAGTCACTGGCAGTTTGAGACATACAGGATTTGAGGGGCATCGTCTGTGTGGATTACGAGTACGGAACAGATGCACATTACTGGGCCAGTGGACCTATTAAAAGTGAACAATTGGGTGAAGGTGTGGAAACTGAGGGGAGCAACATGACCAAAGATAGGTGCAATCTTTAGTTTCCCAAAACAGGGCCACCTAAAATTGGCAAATATGGCCTTCCCGGGAAGAGTAACCAGTCACGCACTCTAGGTTCAACTACGTTTTGACCGGATCATCATGCATCTGGGGGTCAATGGGATTGAGATGGTGGGAGCTGTATGCCTCCAAGGCTAGTGTCATGAAATCCATACAAGGCTCCAGATTGTCTTTGGAGTGGGAAATTGAGATAAGGAGCATACATGTCAACTTGATGAGAATGAATGAAAGAATGGATGCAGGTAGGTTAAGAGTGGGCAAACATTGGCATGGTGGTGCTTGAATCCAGTGTCAACATCCTTAAAATGAAATGTGTGCCGCAGGTGACAGCTGCTCAGTGACTGTAGAAGAGAGCTGAAGAGAGCTGAAGGGCAGCCTCCACCAAACAGTATTCATGTGCTTGGACTCTTGGGAGAAGAGGGGCCTATCATGGGACCCTTCCTTGAGATTTAGATTTAGCAATCGCTCCAGCGTAGGTAGTCCATGAAACAGTTCGCCATTGAAAGAGCCCCAATCGTTCCTGGAGTTCTCCTGGATTCTAGATCAGCACCCAGCGCCGCCGTGGCCAGATGTCTACATTTCAGGTACAGAGGCAACCTGCTGCAGGAAGCTAGGAGGAGTTGGCCCATTGCATATGTCAATGTAACACTATCAGTCTTCCAGGACTTTGTGCTCGGAGCTGACAATGCTTGCGGAGAGGCTGGGGAGGGTGGCACTTCATGGCGTGTGACCAAATCGCGGGCCATAAAACATTTTACTTTCTTTCTTCCTTTCTCCCTTTTTTCTTTCTTTCTTTCTTTCTTTCTTTCTTTCTTTCTTTCTTTCTTTCTTTCTTTCTTTCTTCCTTTCTCCCTTTTTTCTTTCTTTCTTCCTTTCTTTCTTTTATTCAATCATCATTAAAGCACTGAAAAGAATATATGCTTTGTGCTTGCATGCCTGCAGGCACATTTGACTCACACAAACAAGCCTTGGCAATCCCACAGTTTGGGCTTTTGTGTAGGCATGGGAAGGCACTTGTCAGGCACTGTGTAGTCGGATGGTAGCAGGTGCAAATTGGTACCTGGGCATTAAATAGCAGTACCTGGCAAATGCCTAATACGTATACATAAGCCAAAGCTTTTTGCTTTGCTAATGCTTGTTTTCAACAGGATTTCAGTGGAGAGCACACAGAGTGCCTATAAATGGAGTGCCTGAAGGCAGACCTGGTGGACAGTTTTATTACACCAGTAGCGAGTTTACAACTCCAATTAAGTAATTAACTCTCAGAAGACTGCTTTGATAAAACACTGGCAGGCACTTTGATGGTAAGGCTTGATTAAAGTCAGCTGAACAGTTCTCATGAGGAGGTGTTTTGGGTGGGGAGGGGCAGGAACTCAGTGGGAATGGCCATAGGGATTAGCATAGCCATGGGCAGTCAATGGGTGGGCAAATAACTAGACAACACTTTCAAGCTTTGTGTCCCTCATCATATGCCATTTCTCCTTACCACTATCCTAATGCAATCATTTTGGCTTACAGGTGGCTCTGCCATCTAATAGCCCAAACTAATGAGATGACTCATTGCTCCCCATTGAAAGGGGCCCCTAGGGGTCCCTTACGTCTATGGAAACAAGGCAAGTCACCACACACGATTGATACGCCAGACACGAGGTTGTATTCCCAAAGCTAGGGTTTATTGCAAAGCAAATATTCTCAGTTGGCCAACTCGGTCTCACGCCCCGCGACGTGTATCTCTAGACCTCGAGGGACGCAAGAGAGTGAATTACGTACATCAGTTACATATATACAAAATGCATATCATACAATCAGCCCCCCTTTATTGGGTTTCTTTGAACTCGGTGTGATGATGGACACTTTCTACAATTATGACACCTTCAAATACATATTCTAGTAACAATATGCAATTTTGCAAGTGCGGAGGCATCTTTTAGTTGTTGAACAGAACACAGTGCTTCTGTTCTTGGAAGCGAGCTACATACGGGGGAAGAGTCACATTCCAGACCTTGCTATCTATGAGGTGCTATTTGTGTCCTGGGAGCCGACACGCTCTACAGGGCTCAGTAAAGGGGGCCGTAAGAAGAGCATAATTCAAGCCTTTAGCGGCTTTATTCTAACATATTCTACCATATAACGAGACTGGCTGGCAGCTGTGAAATGATTAAATGCCCTGCGGCTCTGCTTCAAGGCTTCATTCGGGAGGGAGCCGGGCATTCCTTCCAGGCGCTGCCTATGTTGTGTTTCAACAAACTCTTATTAGCCTCGCGGCCCTGCGGCCTTGTCCTTTCACGTTCAGACAACAATATTAACAGTCGAGCAGAGTAAGCAGAAAATGTGCTGCGAAGCAATAAGAACAGAAAGCAATGAGCAATTGTTAGAAAACAAAATGGCGATCCTTGTTACATCAAAATGCCCGTTCATTGGTAAACTCGGAAACCTGTATTTCTATCGTATCGTGCATGAGACGGTTGGCCCACGCCACCAAAATACTTTTGCCATCAGTCATGAGAGGTATCCATTTTTCTAGATTGACACCATGACCTTACAGCTCCCACCACAGGGCAACCAATCAGTTTGCTGATTGGACACATGCTGCTCACTGCTGGGGCCAGAGCAGGGATGACAGCCAGGAACTAGGAAATATAAAAACAAGCATCGACAATGCCAACAGTTTGGGCTTTTGTGTAGGCAAAGGAAAGGCACTTGCAAGGAACTGCTGCAGTGGTATTAACTAGCTACTGATAGTAGCAGGCAGAAAATGGTGCGAGTACCTGTGCGTCTAGTAGCAGTGTCTGCAAATGCCTAATACATATACACAAGACAAAACTGTAAGCTTTGCCAATGCTTGTTTTTAATAAGCCTTCATTGATGAACACTCAGTGCTTATACATCAAGTGGCTGAAAGCAGACCGGACTAAGACATTTTTATTACACCAGTAGCACATTTATTACTCGAATTAAGTGTTTAAAACTCTGAATACTGTTTTGAGAAAATACTGGCAATTGCTTTGAGTGCAAAGTTTGATGCTAAGGCTTGATTAAAGTGATCTAAAAGAGTTCCCATGAGGGAATGTTTTGGGGGGGGGGGGGCTCTAACTGGGTGGTAATCGCCATAGGGATTAGCATGGTCATGGGCAGTCAATGGGTGGACAAATAACCAAACAACACCTACAAGCTTTGTGTCCCTCCTCATATGCGATTTCTCCTTATCTGAAATCTAATGCAATGATTATCGGCTTTTAGGTGGCGCTAAAGCACCAGATAATAGCCAATCTTGAAAACAGTAATGATGATTGACATGGATGTACTCATGTTGTCTGATTGCTCCACCACTCCTTGCAGTGAGCCAATAATTTGTCACTGTTCTCTCTGCCTTCCCTGACTGCTAGGTGTGGCCATGGGTGTGAAAGCGAGTAAGCACAACTGCACGAGCTTCAGAGCCAAGCAGCATGAGGGCCCATGCTTTGAGCGGCACCAGGCCATGGCTTCTATCCTGTTGTATGCCTGCCTTGGATCAGATGCTTCCCTTCCTCCTGTGTGGGCAGTTTGCCTGAGGTAGCTGCTCTGCCTCTGCCCTCTTTCAGTGGGTGTGTAGCAGATCGCTGCCACTGTTACAGTTTGTCTGCCCCGCACAATCAGCACTTTCACTTTGCTGCCTCCAGCCTGCCTGCCACAATCGCTCCTCCTCGAGGCTTGAGGCGAGGGAGATAAATGTTCATCAAATTGGGCAGAGCACCTACATTCATCATCCATGGAGGGCTGTCACAAGGGGGGGTGCCATCAGAGGGGCACACTGATCCGGATCTCGCAGGGCAGCCTTACAGGATGGGGGTTCCTCATGTGATGTGTTGTAGGTTCTTATTTTCGTAGCACTTCAGGCTTCTGAGGCCAAGTCCCAGTGACGACGAACTGGGATGAGTGGGCTTTTGCCCACATTGCCGAGCTTAGCATCTCGATTTAAATCCTAGCTTCAGTAGCTGATCAGCATGGTGTTATTCTGGACCAGTCTCTGCATGGTGTTATTCTGGACCAATCTCTGCATCTCCACGTGTCTAGAAGCGCAATTATGTGGAATGTGATGTGAACATACAGCCGCCAGCTGCTGTGCTGCCGTGTGCTAATATTGTCACATCACTTCTAGGACTCTCTAATTTAGCCTCCACAGACCCAAGGGCAGATTGTTATGTGTGCGGTAGCACATGTTTGAGGGGGCCTCGCCACCATCTATCACAAATATCAGCTTTTATCCAGCAGGATACGGGAGATGGGCAGTAACAGTTCACCTTTTACATTACGTTGGATTTGTAATAACCTGCTCAAAAAACAAAAATAATATAAAAAGTTAAAGGAAAAGAAAATAAATGAACTGAGCTCTGTAACCTGCAGGACACCATTTCTGAACCCCATCAGGGCCGACTGAGCCTTTCCTTCTTTCAGAGGCAGATAAAATGAGCACTGCTTAGCTGAGCATTGAAGCCCCTGATTGCTTAGGCGTGAGGCTAGTTTTAAGTTCCCAAAATAATATGACTCAAAGTTAATAAAAAATGCTTGTCTGGTGAAGAAATGCAGTCATCACATTGGGGGAGGCAGCCTGAGGAGGGCATTGGCAGGTCCTCACTTTAGAGGAAAGTATTTGTGGTGTGGCAGCCCCCCACCTGACCTCTTAATTCTGTAAAGGAACAGAGTGGGGGGCTCCTCCATCTGCAGGGTCTAGTAATAAGTGTATGATTTTAGAAAGCAGGGATGTGTAGATCGAAGGGGCAACAATTCTGAAAGCAACTGTGTAAAGTTTTTGCACAGCATGCTGTAAGAGCTGAATCATGTCTTTTGTCTTCTAATTGTTTGTATAGTGCCTTGTACCGCACATAGACCCGATAAATGCTATCTCACTCAGATACTGGGGCAATTCTAAGCCATGGCACGTTTATTTCCCATTCGTTATTGTCTCGGGTAACCTCCCTGGAGCCTGTGTCTCCAAGAGAAAACAAAAGCAGGTGATATATAGGCCATGCCACCAGATGCGACAGGAAAGTAATAGCAATAAAAACGATGTTAACCCAATGCACAATAAAAATGTTTCGGTGTGCAAAGGCTTTTGTTGAGAATATTTTCTCTGCCACTTATGTGCGTGTTGAACTGTTGTACGAGTAACTGTACAAATTAGAATAGGCAGACATAGGTTGCAATCATTTAGAAAAGCAAAAAACACTGACATGCTTACTTCTCTGCGATTGTGCGCTTGTTACAGTTCATGCTTGGGACATGGCTGGCATCCACACCCTAGAGCCATTAGCACCGTGTAAATCTCAATCAGCACCTACGGGTGATGGCAGACAACAAAAGGAGAGTAATAACAGGCAGGACAAGTGTGATCAATTTGTCTGCATACACTGAGATGCTGCTCTGTAGGAGGGGCCTCCACCTGGCTATCCAGCAAAGAAGATGTTACACTTTTTGTAAAGACTTAAACACATCACAATAATGCATATTGTGCTGATGAGGTATTGCAACCAAGTTCAAATCAGATCAACTGAACTTCTAAATTCCCAGTTTGTGCATTCACTACAGCACATCCTCTGTGGAAATTCCATCTTTCCTTGGGGAATATATTAATACAATGCAATAATCAAAGCTGTAATGAATATTGATAAGTTTGAGTTCTACCATGGTGAAGAAGATAGCTCAGAAAGTTAAGCACTTGTTGCAGAGATCTAGATGTGTGTGCTGCTGTTCATATTTGTGTCCATACATGCTGTTGATAGGAGCACCTACTGTGCAACTAAAGAACATACCTGCAATCAAAAGAACTAGTTATGTAAACTAAAATAGCGTAATCTTTTGCATCGAATGGTACGGCCAAGTTGAAGGAGAAAGTGAAGCCCACCAAAACGACGTCTACAACCAAGAAAACAAAATTAGCAATTCATGCTGCAACAAAGAGCTTTATAAGAAACATGTCGACTCCACCAAGGCCGGGGCTGTTCAAGCGCCCATCGAACGGAGCAAAGGTGCCCCCCCCATCACAGCATACTGATCCATCTATATCTCTGAACCACGGTGTCAAGCGTAGACGTTTAAATTCGAGTGACAGCACGTCAGCCAGTACGGTGGCAGCTGACGTTCATGACTTGTGTGACATTACTATATATTCCCACCGTAGCGACGAGGAGTCATTGCAACATTATATGGAAGAACAGCCACTGGATTTTAATCTGCCTATGAAATTTGACAATAGAAAACTAAGCTCCCCGACCTCAGAGTGGCAAGTAGTCCAAGGTCGCCGTGCCTCTACTATGAAAAAGGAAGTCATGCCTTCAAAGGATATTTCATCAAAACTGAACCCAAAATTCACATCTAATCAACGTAGCAAACAGCGCTGCTCCCCACCGAGGTCACAAAAGCAGCTGCTGCACCGCACAAAGGACAACAGATGTAAGTTGAGATTGCAAAACATACTTAAGGATGACAATGACTTGAACCTCAACCGTGCAAATGTTTTGCGGTTATTTAAGCATATTCCACCTCTTCGACTGATTGAATCAGATGACATTAAAATAGTCGAGTATGTGACAGAAAGCGCCTCTGACGCGGTGCTCCTTCATATTGATGCCGTTGGGGTACGCAACACCATTCTCAAGGCAGCTGAAGATTTTCTGTTATTCGGCTTTGACATCTCAGTTGAACCAGACGTGGCCAGGAGAAGCTCAAATCCGGTGCAGAAAATTTCTGGTCCAAAATCGAAAAAACAAACAGTTGTGACATCTGTTCGTCACAGTATGTCTTCTGAAACACGTCAAGAAGACTCTCGTCGGTCCGAGAAACAGCTGGGGCGGCAGAGACAGTCGAAGCAGGAATAGCCATGATTGGACTTGCAGGAATCAATCTGCTCGATCCTATCATGGAACACTCGTGGCTCTCAACATTTGTTTCGGGAATTTGACATCCCATTGGATGATGTGTTTGTAATTTGTCTGCAGGAGACCTGGTTAGTTGATGTGCCAATCAGAGATGGCTTCAATATTTTTATCAATCCTGCAATACAAAATACTCAGGGCCGACCCTCGGCAGGACTCTTAACAATGGTTCGAATCTCACGAGTATGGTCTACTCCTATTTGTCGTAATCCTAATCCCTACGTCCAAGGTTTAATTTTGCAAGCATGTTCAGATACTCTAAATACAATTGCAACTCTGTTGATCATAAATTGTTATTGGAATCCGGCCAAAATAAATGTCACAGAGTTTACCACAGCAATCAGCTGTCTAATGGAAGAGGCAGCCATGAAACATAATAACTTAAGCATCATATGCTGTGGTGACCTCAATGGCTCGTGGTTTAATTATGATCTCCCCAATCAAGTATACAGCCAGATTCCATATGTAGACTTAGGCGAAAAAGAACAACGTTGGTCAGATATTATGGAGACGTTTGACTGCGTATTGCTGAACGGCAATGTGCGTGGTGACATTCCAGCCCAGGCCACTTGGCATCGTGAATCCATGCACAGTATAATTGATTATTTCTGGGTGTCTAGTAACTTGGGGTCAAAGATTCTGACACTGCATTCACTGACAACGACTAAGAGCGATCATTCGCTGTTGAAAGTGAAATGTCTTCTGGCGGTGTCTGATACTTTGTCCCCATACCGAGGAGCAGTCGAAGTAAATATGGGTGGAAATCGATTGAGACTGAGCGCAAATGAGATCCGTGCTCTAACGGTTAATCTAAGTGAGCTGACTGATGATGTGGAATACACTCCACTGTTACAGAATCATATCACCTCGATCAAAGACAACGCTCAGCAACATAAGCTGCACACCCACCCTTTTAGTAAAGTCCTGGATGCTAATAAGAAAGTTCTAAGAAAAGATGTCCGCAAAATAAAAATGCAAAAAAATGTATCACCCAAGTCAATCCTGGAGAAAGTGAAGGCCAGACGAGCTACCTATAGAAACTGGTTGAAATCCCACAAAGCGATTGTAGAACAGGATTCCGCCGAGATTATGATGAAACTGATGGTTACTAAGAACACACGCGACATCTGGCGAATATTAAATAAGGGCCCCTTCAACGGTTCCAATTCCACGCAGAACACAATTTCAGGGGATACCTGGTGCAAACACTTTGGGTCAGTATTCAATAGCGTGCTGAAGGTTCCTAAATGGAAATCAGTGGTTAGAATGGGTTCCTGGGATGTCCAGATGGCGCTGTCAGACATCATTGACGCTATTAAGGCCTTAAAAAACTCTCGTGCTGCTGGTCAAGATATGATAAGTAATGTCAGACTAAAAAAAAATCCAGAGATCTGGGCACCTTTCATTGAGTGTTTGTTCCACAAAATCGCAAAATCTAAGTGCTTGCCTAAATCGTGGCTAACAGCAATTGTAATTCCAATTCATAAGAAAGGCTGTTGGGACGCACCTGAAAATTATCGTCCTATTGCCCTATTAGACACCATTGGAAAACTCTTTGGTTCCAATTTGAGATGTAAATTGGTGAGTTGGGCTAAAAAGGCGGGAATCCTGGACATCCGGCAAACTGGATTCTCAAAGGGTACAGGTGTGGAAGTCAACCTTTCGATCCTGTCAGCTTTGAAATATCACGCATTACAGAGTAAAACCAAACTGCATTTAGCCTTTATAGACATGAGGCAAGCTTTTGATGGAGTCAACCGGCAGATGCTATGGGCCAAACTAATGAAATGGAAATGTCCTATGGCCCTTCTCAACCCAATAATGGCACTCCATACGGAGACCTCTTTTAGGGTACGCCTTAATAAACAAGGCATATTATCTGACAGTATTCCAACAACAAGGGGCGTTAAGCAAGGCTGCCCACTGGCCGCGGATTTATTCAAACTATTTTTGGCAGATCTCCCACTTTTCTTGGAGCAAGCACACTGTTTTCCTCCACGTCTAAACGGAACTCCAGTTCGGTATATTGCGTATGCTGACGATCTCGTGCTGATTGATAGAACACAAATCGGCCTTCAACGTCTGCTAAACTGCCTGCATGAATACATAGTTGCAAATGAATTGGCCATTAACCCAGACAAAACTAAAATTGTGTCGATTGGTTCATTAATGAGTAGAAGAGATCGTGCATTTAAATGGACGGTAGGTGGTCAAAAGTTAACGTCTGTTAATTCGATTCGCTATCTAGACATCGAATTCAACAGCTCAATCGGGGAAGTCCAATGGCTAAATATGCTGAAACTGAAAGCAGTAAGACTGGCACTACAAGCAGCCCTGATTAATAAAAACTTTGGTAAATTTTCATTATCGCCGGTGATAACGTTCTACCGTCAAAAGGTTGTTCCTATTCTAACGTTTGGGGCAGAGGCGGGATGGAACATCAGTGAACAAAATTGGAATACTGTAGAGGGTCTTTTTTGGAAACGGGTTTTTAATCTCCCAAATTGTATTCCAATTATTGCAATACGCCACGAACTTTCGTTAAATTCTCTTTTCTCAAATGTGGTTTGGAAGTCCATCTCACTTTGGCGTAAGATGAGAGAAGTAGGTGGTGCGCCAGCATACAGAATACTCACCGCCCCGACGATTCGCAAATTAGTATCTTGTTGGCACAATGGAGCTCAAGAGTGCAAGAGTGGATTGTAGCAGCGGACATCAATTACTTCGACCTGTTCTCACGCCCAAAAGTGGCAAAAAGAAAATTTGAATCCTGGGCATGGATCATAAATGTGGAAAGATACTCAAATCTTGATCTTTCCAATAAGATAGGTAACGTTCAGAAAAAATTAAATTGTCAACAACCTTACCTCCTGCAGTGCTACAATCGCCAATATCGAGAGCAATTTCTTCGTTTCCGTTTAAACACGTTGACCACGAAAGAAATTCTTTTCCAAAGAAGGCAGCCTGCTATAAACAACAATCTATGCCGTTTCTGTAAGGAATCGGTTGAATCACTGAAACACCTGATTATAAGCTGTCCAGCAATTGCTAATTTACGTTCTGTCCACCTAGGCGAATATGCCCCGCTAAATGATGACATGAACACCTGGTGGTGCCTGATAACCTCAGGCCAAAACATTAAACATGTCTGTGCGGTTGTAAATTTTATGAACGCTCTCCTGAGATGTCCCCCGTAATCAAGTGGGGCGATAGGTTGATGCTCAAAGTGCGTAACTGTTTATCTGATATGTCGACTGTTTATTTGACTTTGTTTGTCTGTTTGCTTGACTATCAAGTGTCTTATATGTTACGATGTTGCGCAGAAGAACCTTGTGGAAAGCATAATAAGACATAATGATGATGTTGTAACAATAATATGTATTGGAAGTTTACATGATTTGAAACAAAAGTCTTCTTTTCTTTTCTTACTTCCACCCTGGTGTTGGAGGGAGAGAGGAGAAGAAACTGTAGCTTTTCAATAAAAAATAAAAAAATAAAAAATAGCGTAATTATCATGCTGGTCTGGTTAGTGGTGGTGCGTGTCTTACCTCACACCCATATTTATTATAACAAGAACAGCATTGCAAGATAAATGATAGCTGCTACATTTCGCCTTGTCTACTGGTTAATGCAAAATGCGCAAAGGTAAGTGATGTTAGCGTTTCTCAAAGCCCCCTTATAATTGGCTCCTTCATCTCTTCTTCCAGTTACTTTAATTTGAACTTTCTTTTAGACTTATTTTTCTTATTATCGGTCCCCAATGTCCTTTTTTCTTAATCAATTTTTGAGTATGATGTATGTCACATTTTAGAATGTACAAGATGTGAAGAATTGCCCTCTGCAAGGGTGCAAAGCCTTGTTTTTTTGATTGTTTTAATATATACAATGATGCAGGTAATTCCATCTCCACAAAGGTAATCTGCCAATCAGATTCCCCTTTTCATCATAGTCTGCTTGTACCCTGCTGCATCAGTAGCCTGATCTGCATGCCTGCTCCGCTCTTGGCATAGAGCAGATGCAAAGGGCACAAGATGCCCACTCAACAGCCACAGCGACAGCCAGGTTTCTGCCGCATAGGGGCAGCATTTAAGATATGCCCCCCTCCTGTACCAACACTGCAATCATCATGGGTAACACATGCTGTTAGTAGGGTAAACTCTTAATAAAGTTATGCCTGAGTTTAGGCATGATGCATGGTACTACTTATGATCATTCCTGCCACATCCCAGTTAATATTTCACATAAGTCAGCTCTGGTGAGTCAATTTGGCTGTGGAAGGTGATGTGTATTCTGGCCAGCCAGGTGGAGACTGCAAAATGGCAGTACAGGAACCTGGAGGACGGAGTGTCTCTTCTTTGATCGCTTTGCGAGGACAGGTAGCACCCGCCACCAGAGGCAGTTGTCCTGCGCCCGGGCATCAAAGGAGTACACCCATTCAAAAGAAGCAGCCTTACACCAGGGTGCTACATCTCTAAGGGCCTTTGTTCTTAGTGGGAAGGGAAGGGGGCAGGATTAGACTTCCACCATCTTGTTTCTCTCTGTCTGTCTTTCTCTTTCCTGTCCTCTCCACTTCCACTGGAGCAAATCACTTCAAGAACAGGGATTAGATCACTAAGTCAGGCTAGCTTTCGTCAAATCACCTGGGGACTTTGGCTTTTAAAAGAAGGGGTCTCGCACCCCTTCTTTAGATTCTCTCAGATCCTCTCAAGACACAAAGATTCACCTGATAAGGACTCACTGGTCTTCCTTTGGTCTTCCTCTGTGCTTTCCAAAGCCCTCCGCCTGAGGTGAAGAAGGAGCCGTCCAGGGCGGAAGGAAGGTCTGCCTCCTTACTCACTCCCAGGCAACATTGGAGTGACCTTTGCTGTGGACTAGAATCTACCAATCTGCGTCAGAATCTCCTTAAACTGGTGAGCAGTTCCTGAACGGAACCATCCAGTCCTCTTGAGCGGCTTCACAGCAGCTAGAAGGCCAAACCAGCCGAAGCTCAGTACTACTGAACAGGCCGCTCCATGTTTATCGCACCGTGAACAAGAGAGAAGGTGCTGGTGCTGGCATTTCCACTACTCCACCAAGGTGAGCTACTGCTTGTGCTTCAAACCAGCTTGACAGTGCCTCATGCCCTAGCTAAGCCTGTCACCTGCTAGGCCTGAATCAACTCCTCCAAGCTAGTCCCAATCTGGATCACTGGGGAGTCACACACTGACTCTGACCAGAGGTTCCTACCATGACTCAGCACATCTAGCCCTCGAACGGCTGCCTCATTGACATGCACATTGACACCCCCAAAGTCACCACTTCGACGACCGTTGCCCGGAAACTTGAACTGCTGGAGCGTCATTAATCAACCCCTCCCAGCACCAAAGCTTGACTTGGCCTGGCTCGACTGCAAAGCAATCCCAGGATACCTTGACCTGCGTCATTGAGAGTACCCCTTCTGCTGCACAGAGCAACCGCATTCAACCCTACTCAGCACCCACCATAAACTGAATCCAGGTAATGTTGACCGTGAACTGCCCCTTCGGTCGACTTGGGCCTTAGAGATTGGTTAGGTCACAATTGCACCTGTTGTCAACATCGACATATCCTTTTTGTGGCTACAAATCGATCTACAACCCCTGAACCCACGCTCAGAGCGCTAGTTTCTTCATACATCTTCCCAGTTCTTCCTTTGGGGTGGGTTTTATGTACAGTATTTTCTACCTGTTCTATTGCAGGTGGTGTGTTCAATTAAAGTATATATATTTTTATAGAAACTTGTTGGACATTGCCTTTATTTTGGACTGTGATCCTGTGTTGTTTGGGCCACTACTGGTTCACCTGCACACCCCTTAAGAGCATGGTCTTTCCTCGACCCACGTTGCCACAAGTAGCCGAGGATGTATATCTCTTAAATTTCCCTGTTTTACCTTTATGATTGAATTAAGATTGAATTATTCGGCTCTGTTAAGCATTGAGTTTAGAATGGTTCAAGAGATTGAATTTTCCAACATTATTAGTGATTTTGCAAGATGTAAATTTAGAAGGAAATATGCAGTTTCATCTTGGCAGTGTTTCAGGCACATCAGCCTTGAGCAGTAGAATGCATATACTCAGGGGGTGTTTCTCATTTCTTTCGACGATTGCTTGAATTCTTTTGTCTGCTGTACGGAACTGAAATGCTAAGTGAATTTTGATGCTTGTTACATGGCTTTTTGTTTTCTCGGCTGCCTGGTAATGGAATGTTTTTTCAAGAGCATGTACTTTAGACACATTCATACAGAAAAGAACGGTCAGGTTTAACTGTTAGGTTATCATTTTATTCAATATATAATTGCATACAAATAATGTTCCTTTATTTTCTTTCACAGTTAATATATTATTTGAAAAACAAAGTGAAAATGTCTTCAATATAGCATCCTCTTGGGGAAACCGGTCACGGATATTGTATTAACAACGAGATAATCCATTTAAAGCCTAAGCGCGTTTCAGTTAAATTTGACTCAAGGTATGTAATCCCATCATTCTGCAGATTTGACATGGGTTTCAGGGAGGGTGGGAGTAGCTGTCTGTGCCCTGGGCCCCAAAAACTGTTAAAATGGCCTTGCACAAAACACAGGTGCCCTTACCTGTCAGATTGAGGAACAGAACATTACAGAATTTTTTGGAGGCGGCAGCAGGCAGGGGATCACATTAAGTGGTGGAAACTCAGTAGGACATCCTTTTTGCAGCCAGAGAACAGTCTTGTTAATTTAATAGAAGTCTTAGAATTCTTTCAAGGTAGGAGTCTACCCAACATGGGATTAAACTGAACTAGCAATAATGCACATTATCTGTAATTCAACATTTTTTAAGGTATGTACGTTTATACACATTAGTTTATCTCTTCATACAACACCAATAAAAAACATGTCAGAAATCCATACAAAATCTCAGAAAAGGGGTTTCTACTGGAGCTCTGAATGTGTCCTACTGTATCTTTTTGGAATTATTCATGAAAGTAATCCAAAGACAGAGAAGCAACATTTTGCAGTCATAACACACAAAAGTGTTTCAAATAAGACCTATCGTCATATGTGATAATGGACTCCAGAAAATGTACCACAGCTTCACATAAATATCCTAACTAATGAGGTATGAAATGACCTTACTAATAAGTAAGAATTACGCACAACCTTTCATATTTTAAAATAAGATGTAGTTTGAAAATCACTGTATTTCAACAAAAGATCAACCACATGTTCCCATATTATTAGGTAATGGGTTGATGCCCGTTAATTGATTTCCACACTAACAAAATGTCATTCAATGTTCTAGACCTACAATCACTTAAGGTGCTGATTCTCTAGTTTCCATATACCTTTCAGCATATCTTATTCAATGAACTGATTATCTAAGATGTGTATATACCCCTATGAAAGATTTAGCTGTTCTGTTTTGTGTTTTTGATTTACATTTTGATCATAGTGATCACATTTAGTTTTAATTTTGATTTAAAGCCATCATAAGGAGCCTAGATGGGAGCAAAGCATGCATTGGCTGTCATACCTGCTTTTATAAAAAACAAAATGTTTTTAGAAGTGTAAGTATTGATAGATATGTATCTGTGGTTAAGGATACAATTTGACTTATCTGTTCAAGTATATAAGCCATTAAAATTCAACCATTTAAAATAAACTCTTGCCTTCACTATTCAAAACAGTTGATAACTCCAACAGTAATACATGAATTAAGTAAAAGCGCACAAACAATCCACTTCTTATCTCAATATATATTAATTCTATACAGATGTGGAACATGAAGAGGAGGTAGGGTGGTAACTCGGGGGGGTCAGGGAGGAGGGGAAATATGCCTTCAAAGAAATTGGGCCATATGCATTTGCTCCTGCTGCTCCTCCTACTCACCTTTCCCTACACTTTCTCTAATCATGGTACAACTTCCTCTTTTCCTATCCTAGTAAAATATGCACATCTTGAAACTCCCACCACTCTAAATCTCTTGCACCTCCTGCTTCTAACAAACAAAGCCAGCAAGCAAACCACATGTCCCCTAACACCTATCCTCCTTGCCTCTATTCCTCTGTGACCCAACTTCTCTGCTCCTCCTAACCCCATCCACTGAACATTGCACTCTGAAATGCTCGGTCTGTGTGCACTAAAACTTCCTTTATCGCTGACTACTTTCATGCCAGCTCTCCTCCCCTAGATCTCCTTGCTATCACTTAAACCTGGATTTCTCCAACACTGGCAACCTACCAGCCCTAGACAACAACAAAAGATCATTCATTCACTCACCTCGTCTAACTAGCAGAGGTGGAGGCATCAGACACCTAGTCTCTGCCCCACTCGCCTCACGAATATCCATTGCCACATCCTCTCCTACCTCTTTTGACTTCACCATCTCTACTGTTGCTCTCCCTGACATGGTTCACATCATCTGCATATATCGCCCTCCTGTTCCCACTGGACCATTCTTTGATGAACTTGAGCAACTCCTTGATTCTCTTTCCACTAAGCATCACCTCATTCTCCTAGCGGACGTTAACCTTCCCTCTCCAACCACTTCTCAGAAAACTGAACACCAGTTTTTTCTTAGTAGCCACACTCTCTATACCATATATAACCAACCAACCCACACCGGGGGTAACCTTTTTGGATCTCTTATACATCTCCCCCTCGCTCTCAGCAACTAATACTACTGTCACACGAGCCCAATCCGATCACTCCATTGTTTCAACCACTGTCTCTTTCCCACCCTCTGACATCTCCTTGCCACTTTACTCACCTATTACTAAAATGAAGCGTAAACCTTCTGCCATCCCGCACTTTCTCTCTGACGTACAGTTCTCACTCTCCTCCTTCACACCTGATTCCTCTTCCACTACCACTGACATCTCCAGCTTCCAATCCTTCCTATATGACTCATTCTCCTCTCACTTCCCACTGCTAATTTTCACCCCAAAGTCTCAGCTTCCTCCACCGTGGGTCACCCCATTCATACGCTATCTCCAAACAGATATGCATTAGATTCTGGGCAAATGGAAGCATAGCACTTGCATAAGGACCTGCAACTCTACCTCTCTGTCCTGAACTCTCTCAAGTCTTCTCTTGTTAGAGCAAAAAGGGAATCCTACCTCACCCTCATTGACCCTAACTCTAACCACCCTACAGGGCACTCTAAACTCACTCCTCCTAAACCTATGACTATCAGCTCCACTCTCACAGATAATGACCTAGCTGAATGCTTCACTGCAAACATTTACAGAATTAGAGACTCTCTCCTGACTTTCCTCACTCTCCCTCCTCCTGCATTCTACACTCTGCCAACTCTACCATAATCCTCTGCCTTTTTCTCCCACTTTAGTCACACTGATACTGAAGAAGTCCTATTTCTAGCGATGAAGGCAAACCCCTCCTGTGCCCCATCAGAACCCCTTGGTCCTCTGCTAATCAAGCTTAATCAAGCTTATTGCCACTTTCAAGCCCTTTAACATCACTGAACTCTTCGACCTCTCCTTTGACTCTGCTGGCTTTCCCTCTCTTTTCAAAGTCGTCACGGTTATCCTGCTCCTAAAAAAACAAGGGGTCAACCTGAACCTGCAAGCAAACCTTTGCCCTGTGTCTCTCCTTCCGCACTATTCTAAAGTGATGGCAAGGGTTGTGTTCAACCATCAGGTTTCCGCTGTTGTCACTCCACGGAAACTGCTCTCATGAATGTCTTCAGTTTCATCACTCTCTCTTGGGTCTTTGCCTTTATTCACTCTACATCTCTGCACTTGGGGCATTAATCTCCTCCTTTGGGTTCTTGTACCAACTCTTCGCAGACGACATCCAAATGTTCTTCTCTTTTCCTGAACCCTCCTCTGACCCCTCTATCAATATTTCAAACTGTCTGCCATTAAACAACGGATAGTTTTTCACTCTCTGCTGTTAAACACTTTCAAAACAGAGGTGCTCTTCTTCCCTGCCAAATACTCTCTCTCAGCTTCTCTTCTGCCTATCCACCTGACACTCGCCCCTACTCCTCTTCAACTCGAAACGTTAGTGTCCTCTATGAATCTTCTCACACCTTCTCTACATTTATCTCCAAAACTGCAACAGTGGCTCTGCTCACCCACCTAAATATTCGAAAAATCAGGCACCTCCTTCCTTACAACACTGCTAAGCATCCCTTAACCACTCCTGTCTTCTCTAAAAAGGACTATTGTGCCAGCATCCTTTTTGGTCTCCCCAGCTATGCTTTCTGTCCTCTAGACAAAATCATAAAATTCCCTAGCAGGACTCTCTGAGCTACCTCACCACTTCACACCTACTTCTTCTTACCGTCACCAGGATGGTTCGTTGATGATGCAAAACAGGGCCAGATTTAAATTTCTTCTCCTGGTTCAGAATTCTATATGCAAAAAGGCACCACTCATATCCTCCTCTATCCACCTCTACAAGTCTTCTTGTAATCTCTGTTCTTCCTCCACGACTACCCTTGTGGGACCTTGCTCTCCCTGTGCTTCCTTTTGCTTCTGCTCCTTTTCTCTTCCTCTTCAAGAGAATTCTCTTCCCCTGGATATCTAAGAAACAGTCCACACCGATTTGTTCAAAGGTAAATTGAAAGCGTGCCTCAGAGTTATCCTCTTAACCTACCTCTCATCTGCTTCACACTGACATGTTTCCCTCGCCTCTAACATGCCTCTGTCTGTCCCTTTCTCTGCCTCCACTCTAACACTTCTTCCATCATGGTTACATCCCTAACATAGCTGGCCTAACCCCTACCTGCACCTAAAAAAATCTCATATTGATTGTCCTTAATCTATGCATGTCCACCCATGTATTGTCCCCAGTGACTGTTCC
The DNA here is from genome assembly GCF_040938575.1 of Ambystoma mexicanum. Lineage (NCBI taxonomy): Eukaryota > Metazoa > Chordata > Amphibia > Caudata > Ambystomatidae > Ambystoma > Ambystoma mexicanum. The sequence continues at coordinate 866,136,636 of NC_090939.1, read as the reverse complement.
ATTTACTCCCCACCACAACTTGGTCAGAATGTCAATCGAACTCACGCCACTGTAATTATCTCAATGCTTCCTGTCAAATCTGATATCTTATCTGTTGTACGTTCTTTTGCGACCAAAAGAGCATGGTTCTTTCCAGGATACAAATAAATAAACTATCTATGAAGATGTTCTGCATTCTATTCCTCAGGCTACAGTTCGACGACGGCACAAGCAAGAGGACTCCTCTTAATGCTGAAGACGGGATCCGAGCCGCTACGTCAACAGGCCGAGAAAACCACCTGCAACTGAGGTGGTAGAGTGCTTGTGGGTCTGGTAGTACACATACAGTATGGAGTGCCCGCAGGCAAACGCGAGATTTGTGAATTGCCATGAAACGGGCCACCACTGCCAGCATCAGGAAACCCTATCAGAAGATAGGAAATACATACAGGCCTTTTAAACCGCATCGGCTATTTGAATTGAAAAGTGCTCTCAGCATGAACGGAGCTATAATGAATAGAGCAATCATCTGTAAGAATTCAGCAGAACCAGTAACTGTGCAGTCGCCCACTCTGCCACCGACCAACCCTTCGTCACATCCACTCTGCATGATCGTGGCAGTCAGCAAACAATAAAATATCGTGGCAGTCAGCAAACAATAAAATGATCTACTTCATTTTAACTCAAGTGTCAGAAAGTAAAATGCCATGGGAAGGCAGAGTGGGAAGCACGAGCAAAGTTGCGCAAATGTCACCACGAGACGTGTTCTCACATTGGAAACTTTCACAAGTACAAAATGAGTCAGCCAAGAAAATGTTTGAGAGGAATTCGATAAAAGGAACGGTGCCATTCTCACTGGAAAGCCTGAGTAGAGCAAAGGACACTCTGAAAGGGAGTGGTGTTTTAGCAGTGTTTTGCACAGATCATGTGTAAGTGTTCTACGTAAAGAAAAGGTTTAAGCGACTACACCAGAGCATAAAGGAATGTGGTTGTAAGGAATGCCACGCATGTTACGCATGCTGTGCAACCTGTCTCCTGGTGACGAATTTCTCTGAAATCGATATGTATGTAAATAGTTGTCATCTGTAGCTCTTAACGACAGCCCTAGGACGCCATAAAGTGCGGTGTGAGGAAGTAAGGAAACGGAAGGGGGAATGACAGAGGAGCTAGAAACAGACATAATGGGCCTCATTACGACTGTGGCGGCCACGGTATGAACGGTGCTGGTAAGGGACCGGCACAGCCCTTTGGGGGCTCAAATGGGAATGAGGACGTACCGGGTCCGGGTCCCGTGAATGGGAATTACCAGGCCCGCAAAGGTCGGAATGGCCCGGTAATTCCCATTTTGTGGGACCCGGACCCGAGTTTGGGGGTAGCCATGCCGCTAAAAATGGCATAGCTACCTCCAAACTCGTAATGAGGCCCAATGAGAGTGAAAAGCGACAGGATCTAGCAGCGAGTTAGAGCGTACTTAAGGGCGACAGTTCCATGGCGGCTAGGCCAGAGATGTACGGAGGCATGTAGTTATCTCCCTCTTTCCAAGCACTGTTTGCAGACGGGCCTTTCCTGTTTTCTGGTACCCTCCCATGTAAATACATTTGCCTGTAGAGCCCAAAGATAAAGCGAGAGAGAGGGAGGGATTGCTGGAAGCACTCCTATGAATGCACAGAAATATTTCCTTGGAGACAGGTGTGGCTTCTGGGAGGACAAGAAAGTCAGTGTTTGAGTGCGCTTGATGAAGCGTGCCCTTCGCCAGCGAGCTTAAAGGCTGTAACACTCTCTTGGTGGCAATGTCTAGGCTTCAGATGATTCCAAGGTCCTGCTATGACTATTGACTGCTTGCATGGCTGCACCCTAGAGACTCAATTGGGCTCAGGGATGTGCCCATCAAGGCTTGCCGTCACATGTGTATGGCGCCTTTTGCCCTCCGCCGTGCATGAGTAAACGCTGCCTAATGTTCTTGCATGGCAGGCAGCAATGATTCCTACTGAGTATGCCTGCTTTATGCTGGTGCATTAAGACGGTCCGGCTCGATAGGGATCTCCAGCATTTGTGCCGGCATGAAAATGCATGCCAGCGCAAATGCTAGAGGAGTTGTGTGGCGGAGAAGAAGGGGGCGGTGGAAACGCAAGTTGTATCCAATTCTCCTCTCTGCCATACAAATGTGTGAAAAAGAGGCGTGGCATGAATAGAAGGCGTAAAACCCTTACGCAAGGCTTTTAATCTTTCCATTTACATCACGGCAAGCTCAATATGAGCTCCTTGTGTGCATTGGCACCTCTGACCCTCACACTACTGAAATATAAGGCTCTGGGAAAAGCTGATATTAATAGAGACAATGTATTAATATTTAAAATCATTAAACGTATTGGTATTTAAAAATGTTCATGTCTACATAGTGCAGAGCCCTAATGCCCTACAGATGTAATGCTATATAAACCCAAATATAAAACACCTTTCTGCCAAAGGGGAATTTTGTGGTGCAAATAGTCATAGTCATAGGGCCTCATTACAAGTTTGCCGGTCCGGAAACAAGGGTGCCGGTAAACTCACCAGCAGCCATGTTTCCAGACTGGCAAACTACAAGTTTGCTAGCCGGGGCTGCTGCGCCCAACAGGTCTAACCCTGCCGAGCGGAGCGCCCACTGTAGGCAGACTCATCATAGAAGTGCCGGCACCATTAGCAACGGTGCCGGCGCTTCCGAGTCCTCACTCCCATAGAGTCCTTGTAATGTCCCGGTGGTACCGAGAAGTCAGGCGCCGGTAAAATATTACGAGACTGGCGGCAAACCGCTGGTAGCACCAGCAGGGTTATCGCCGGACTCCTAATGAGGACCAGAGTCAAACATATTTTTGTATAGAAATAAAGTAACTAAACCTGCCCTGCTCTCATTGTCTCTCCAGATGAAAAATATTTTTGGGGAAAAGCATTCACTATTTAGAGCTGATATCATATGGTCTCGGGCCCATTCCAGAAAGTTCTTTGTGGGGTGACAATTTCGCACCAGGTCAGCGGGTGAAGCAGAAAGCTACTAAAGATTAGGCTAAGCCCGTAGCACATGCTCAGAGCATGTTTCAGCAGTGAGTGATCTGGGCAAGGGAAGCCAATTGCATACAAAGCATTTGTTCTAAGGGGTAGGAGCTGGGCGAAGCTAAGGCAGCATGCAAGCTGTGGCGCTCGAAATATCCGTTCCAACATTTCAGATGCCGCCTGCATTTTTAGCTCTGTTCTACAGCAACACCAAGAGAGAAATCTATAATGGGAGTGAATTTTTTTTTTAAATATGGAAACCTCTCTAGGAAGGCGTCTGTAGAGAACATAAAGTCTCTCGCGGCGGTCGCGCGTGCTCTCGTGTTTACGTTTCGAATGAGAGCCGCTCGACCGCAGCGAGGATGGCAGTTAGAGCGTGAGGGGAAGCGGCTGGCAGTGAGGAGGGCGACGGATGAGCTCCGTGGAAATAAACTCACTTACCTGTTCATCTGTGTGGCCTCTCTTCTTCAAGTGGCGACGAGGGGGCACACGGAGCTTGCCGCGGAGCCCAGCAACGGCTTCCTGGAAGCGGAACGCGTCGCTAGAGCAGGCCCGGACACGAGAAGAGGCCTGTGGAGAGGTGGGGGCCTGATAGGGACTGTCTCCGCGGCGCCTCGGAGCGTGGCGCTGCAGGGGGACGCTCTCCCCACTTTCACTCGTGCTGCCAGACAAGGAAAGGCTGTTTCCCTTGGTGGGTGCCGCCCACTCCCCCTCTCATAGGATAAGAAGGTGAGGAGCAGGGAGAGGGGGGAGGCTGGGGGCACAGCCAGGGAGGAGGTACAGCCGAGAAGAACTCAAAGATAACAAGAGCCACATTATGAAGGAAGTGTGTCTAGTTCATTGAAGCTGGGCAACTGTGCGCCTCTAGTGGACATTTATGTCATTGCAGTTTTTCAGGAAGAAGGCCTCCCAGAGGGCAGTAAAGTAACTGGTAGACTTCACACAATACTGTGTGTCAAAGGAGAACAGAAATACAGAGAACCTGTGCTCTTCAGATATAAGAGTGGCCAAAAAGGGCAAGTACATGAAACTGGCAAATAGTAGGAAATAAGTATAAAAAAAGGGAATAGGATTGGAAATAAAGGCACAGTAACGCAAGGAGTGAATTTGGTAAATAAGCCACTATTTACAAGAAAATGGCTGCGGCTAGTATGTCACCTCCACCACAGTTCCTGTCAGAACCTGGTGCTCCACCTATAAGGTGGGATGGGTGGAAGAAGCTGTTTGACACGTACCTGATTGCAATTGGAGGGAATAAATTTGCAGCAGCCAGAAAAGAGGCGATCCTGCTGCATAATCTAGGAACTGAAGGCAGAAGTGTTTATGATGGATTACCAGATCTTCCACAACAAGGCCAAGGAGAGGTGGACCAGTATTCCATGGCAGAAAAGAAGAAGGAAGTTCATTTCGAAGCCAAGAAAAATATAACATTTGAGAGACACAAGTTCTTTCAAAGAGTACAAGATCCGCAAGAGCCAGGGGAGAACTTCATTGCAGCATTGAGGTCTCTTAGTCATACATGTGAATTTGGGCTGCTCACTGACTCTCAATTAGTTAGTTGCACAAACAATATAAAGATACAAGAGAGGTTACTATCTAGAGATGCATCGCTGGAGTCGGCCATAGACATGGCAAGGAGTATGGAACAGACCCATAAATATATGACCACTATGAAGGGAGACAAGTCGGAAGGAGAAGTGGCTGCGGTGAAGGGATTTCGCAAGGCTGGCTTCAATAAAGAAATCAAGTGCTATAAGTGCGGTAGTAACCGTCATATTTCCACAAGCATGTTTTGCCCAGCCAGAAATAGCTCGCGCTTAAAATTCAAAAAGAAAGGGCATTTCGCGAGAGTTTGTCGTGAATCTGGGATGGTGCAGAGCATTGAAGCAGGTGGAGGAATGTTGGAACAAAGTGAAGATTTAGAAATGGGAAGGAGCAACCAAACAAAGCATGTATTGGAAGTAACAGAAGTTTCAAGCAAGGGAGGTGCACCCACAGATGTATTCATGGTCGATGGAAGGGTGGTGACAATAAAGGTGGACACTTGCTCACCATGGACATTGATGTCCAAGGCGACATTCCTGAGTTGCATGCAAGGAGACGTGACAAAATTGAAGAAGCACAATATAGAGCCATATGCATATGGAAATGTTAAGATTGGAATTATAGGGATGTTCCAGGCTTCTATCAAGTACAAAGGGAAGAGCTGTGAAGCAGAGATATACGTTACCCAAGAAGGTTCTTCACTTCTGGGATGGGAAGAACAGTGGAAATTGGGAATTAGAATACAGGCAAATGCGGAGAGACCAGTTGATGTAGCTGAACTGAAGGATACATGGGAAAAGGAGTATCCCATGGTGTTTCAGGAAGAACTAGGAGTATTGAAGGGTTTTGAACATGAAATTCAATTAAAGGCAGGGGCCAGTCCGAAAGTGCACAGGGTGAGACCAGTACCTCATGGATTGAATGAGAAACTCAAGGATGAAGTGCAGTCGTTACTCCAAAGGGGAATAATAGAGAAGAGTGAAAGCTCGGAATGGCTATCGCCGGTTGTAGTAGCAGCTAAGGCCAATGGAGACATTAGGTTATGTGTGGATCTGAGGGATCTGAACAGAAACATATTAGTGGATAGGTATCCACTACCATGAATAGGTGACCAGCTATCAGTACTGAACAATGCCAAAGTATTTTCGGTTATTGACCTCTCACAAGCATATCATCAGATTCCGTTGAAGGAGGATTGTCAACACCTAACAGCATTTATCACGGTGTTTGGTTCATTTAAATACTGCAGGATGCCATTTGGGCTTGCTTCCGCGGCAGCCGTATTCCAAAGAGTCATGGAGACGGTGTTGAGTGGAGTAAAGAACATTATTGTGTTCCAGGACGATATATGCTGGTTCTACTGAAGAACATGATGAAGTGTTGAGACAAGTGTTAAGCAGATTGAGTGAGGCAGGGTTGACGGTGAAGAGGAGCAAGTGTAAGATTGCGGTACATAGTGTGGAATATCTGGGACATGAGATAGATGAGCAAGGGGTGAGGCCTAAAAAGAACTTGGTAGAAGCAGTGAGATGCGCACCTGTACCAAAAGATAAAGAGCAGGTGAAATCATTTCTTGGTTTGGCCGAATATTATCATAGGTTTGTAAAGGATTTTGCCAAAGTATCAGTGCCCCTCAGAATGTTACTCAAAAAAGGAGTGAGGTTTGAATGGTCTGCGGAGTGTGACGTGGCCTTTGAGTGCATTAAGCAAGCAGTGGGTGAAGCACCATCCATAGGTAGGTTTGACCCTAAGGACAAAACGGTTTTGGTAGTAGATGCGAGCATGTTGGGACTGGGTGCGACGTTAGTGCAGTACAACAAGGATAATACTGAGAGAGTAATAGCATTTGCGTCTAGGACGCTGAGAGGGGCAGAGAGCAAATATTCAGTCATTGAAAGAGAAACGTTGGCCATGTTTTGGGCAGTAAATCATTTTAAGTTTTTCTTGTGGGGAAGAGGATTTGTGGTCAGATCGGACCACAAACCCATGGTTCAGATGTTTGAGAGTGGCAGGTGGGCCATGGGTTCTCCAAGAATAAGCAGGTGGGGTCTAGGGCTCCAAAATTTTAACTTTGAAGTGAGCTATTTACCAGGGAAGCGGAATGTTGTGGCAGATTGCCTTTCCAGACTGCCTCTTAAGGGTGAACCTATGAGGGACAGAGAGACAGAGGAGGAGTTAGTGGTAGCAGAGGTAAAAAGTGTGGTCAGTAAGGAGGAATGGGCGAAAGAAGAGAATTCTGATAATGATCTCAAGTTAGTCAAAAGTTGGACAGTGATGGGGTGGCCAGAAAGAAAAAATCTGGATAGTAAGTTCAATACTTGGTGGGAAGTAAAAAATGAGTTAAACCTATGTGAGGATAGGTTAAGGAGGGGGAGGTGCATTGTTCCTCCTCATTCCCTTAGGTCGGTGCTAGTTGAGCTGGCTCATCAGGGGCATCCTGGAGAAGCGGCTATGAAAAGGAAATTGAGGCAGAATTTTTGGTGGCCGGGAATTGACAGGTGTGCAGAAAGGTGCGTCAAGGATTGTATAATGTGCCAAACGAGTGACAAATGCAGAGTGGTGAGAGAGGCTCTGATGATACCAAATGTGGTACCGGACCAGCTGTGGAGCAAGTTAGCAGTGGACATAATGGGTCTGGTGGCGGGTCTGGGAGATGGGTTAAAGTTTGTGTTTGTCGTAGTAGATTTTCATTCCAAATGGTTTGAGTGGGAAGCTGTAAAGGAGGTGACGGCAAGGGAGTTGATTGGATTCTTAGAAAAGGTATTTCTTAAGGAGGGGGTGCCGGTTGAAATTGTGTCGGATAATGGGGTACAATTTGTGTCGGGAGCAATGAAGAAGTTTCTTACAGGATACAGTATAAAACACACAAGGACTGCTCTGTATAATCCTAAAGCCAATGGACTTGTTGAAAGAGTTAACAGGTACATAAAGGGGGGCCTGCAGTTGGCCATGAAGTCGAGGCAACCATGGAGGGAAGTATTGAGGATGATGACATGGAATTATGTCACTACGCCACATTCTGTGACGGGAGTATCTCCATTTGTTTCGATGAAGGGAAGGGAGCCTGGGACAAGGCTTTGTCCAGGATGGCTAGGAATGGCCAAAGTGGTTAATGTTGACCGGAATCAGATTATGAAACTTATTGCATTGAGTCAGGAAAGAAATAAGGAACTGTTTGATGACAGGATGAGGGTGAAAGAACGTGAATGGAAGGTTGGGGAAAAAGTGTATGTCAAAAACCCTAGACTAGTGAATAAGTGTTTGGAAAGTAGATTTCTGGGTCCTAAGAAGATATGTGCAGTAAAAGGTAATGTGGTAATTCTGGAAGGTGGCGAAGTATGGTCGAAAGGAAGGTTGGCGAAGGTGGGTGATGAGGAAAGGAGTGAAGGTGAAAAGCAGGTGAGGAAGGTGGAGGAGGATAATACGAGATTGAATGAGAAGGTGAAAGGAAGGGTGCCGGATGAGAACATGGGAAAGACAGGTGGGAAGGTCAAAAAAGATGACATTCAGAGGTCAAAGGTCGAAGAAGATTCTTCACATAGGGCTAGGTCTAAGCCGGTGTGGATGAGGGATTACGAGACTTGACACTGAAGTGCTCACGTCATGTTTAAGGAGTACATGATGTAGATGGACACTGAGGGTACTCAGGTCATGCGCAAGCTATGTGCTACTGTTAATTTTTTATTGTATTCTGGTTCAGACAAACTTGCTGATTAATTTTAATTGTTGCTAAGTTTTACATTACAGTTATAAGCATTATTAAAAAAATATGTTTGCCCTGTTTGAGGGGGAAGATGTGTAGAGAACATAAAGTCTCTCGCGGCGGTCGCGCGTGCTCTCGTGTTTACGTTTCGAATGAGAGCCGCGCGACTGCAGCGAGGATGGCGGTTAGAGCGTGAGGGGAAGCGGCTCGCAGTGAGGAGGGCGACGGACGAGCTCCGTGGAAATAAACTCACTTACCTGTTCATCTGTGTGGCCTCCCTTCTTCAGCGTCCACATTGGTTCATGGCCCAAAGCTTTTATGACATCAATCCCCTGCTTGGGTTTAGCTATAAAGGGATTGGGAGCCCAATTCTGTTTCTTATTGGTTGGGCCTACTCACAGTTCAAAGTCCCCTTCAATAGGGACAAAGTAGCTGATCAAAGGACAGATGGGGCATTTTTCTAACACCCCAGAGACACACAAGGGGCATTTAACTGAAGAACTTCAGAGCTCGCCTGTGTCTAAGGACCAAGAAACCAGGTAGCCAGTGGTCGTGAACGAGCCTCAGTATACTTCTGCCTGTGAGAGAAGTGCAGGAGAGTGCTTCACCTCTGTGTAGTTTCCTAGAGGAGAGTCCATCACTCTAAATGCGCACGGGCACTACCTTTGGCACTCGCTTCTTGCTCGACACATTAAGAAATGACTGTGAGCCTGTTTTGAGCACATTGAACCATGATCTAGTTACAAGACTGTGTCATGCATCTGACTGCTGCCTCGGCCTTGGGCTACCGCAATGCCTTTCGAGCTGTGCATGGAAGCCAGTCAAACCTCTGCATTTGAAGCAATTCCTCCTGCATGTGGGCATCTTCAAACCCCTTGTTCACAGCATCTGGACATCAAACCCGTCGGAAGCTCGTAGAAGATCTACTTGACACTGTTGAGTCTTCTACCATGACAACGGTAAAGAGCCTTTGCATTACGTGCAATTCACATCCATGCGGACCCTTTGGCCTCATCGTAGGCCCTAATGACTGGTTGAAATCCCATAGCCTCATTTTTTTCCGAAACCAATCCAAAACTATTTTTGTGTTTTCTCCTTTTTATGTATTGTTTCCTGTATTCACCCCACTACAGTACAATGCCCAAAAGATTCTGCCTGCATTTATTGATAAATGGCCTGTGTGTCCTCAGTGTTCTCCCATACAGGGTTTGTAGTGCTTTTGAGCCTTGTTTAGTTTGTAGTAAAGCTTTATTTGTAGAGAGTCTTCCAATGAGACTAACTTTATTGTAGTAATTACTCATGTACTGTTTTTTGGAAGCATCCATTGGTGACCTTCATCTCTGGAGAGTGAAGCAGGCCCTCTGCCCTGTCCATGCTATAATTATAGAGGCAAATGAGATATCCCATCTACTCTTACCTGTTTAACTTTTATGACTGAAGCGCCTCTGAGCTAGGTTGTGGTACAAGTTTGGGTAAACGCTTCAAAGTCTTTTCTCCCTATTGTACTCATTCCGGCCAGACTAGAATTTTGTCACAGCACTCCTGCAGTCTATTTCAGGTCAGTTCTGCTCTTTAAACTCGGTGAAAGAGGGCAAAAATCTGGTGTTGAGGCCTGCTTATAGTCATTAAAGAAACCCCCCTTTCCAGTCTGCACTCTGTACCAAAGGAATTGTTCTTGGCTAACCTATGGATTTATCAGATGAAAGACCTCCCAGTTTAATGACCTTTGTTTCAGTCTTCACTTCGCTTCATTATCTATCTATAATAAAATGTCCCAAATCCACAAGGCTGAAAGCAGTATAGCATGATACACAAGTAAATAAATAGTTAACCACATGCCTTTAACAACTATACCTATCCATCTCAACACCATCCCCAAGATGGGAAAATGGCAGGGCAGGTGCAAACAGCCTCCAGGTTTCTCAGAAAGGTGGGCATGGATTGAAGAATTCAGCCCGCGATCCGAGCAACCCGACTTGCTGCTGTGCCTGCCCCATGTGCTAATAAAGCAATAGAGCCCAAGGAGGGGGACATTAGCGGTCTGGTAATGCCACTGCAGCAATAATTACAAGTCCAAGCAAAACTAGGTCTTTAACGTAGCCCCGCGGGGCATTACCACACTGGTAATGCCCCCCTCTGAGAGTTCTATTGCTATTAGTACCCTGGAACGTCATACCAGGGTACTAATAGCATTTGTTCTCGAGTTGAGAAACTGTGTTGAAACCATTTAACAACTCAAGAAAAAAATGCCCGTCTGAGATGAGGGTGAAGGGACTACATGTAGTCCCTTCTCCCTTTCAATGGTGGCCAGGAAAGGCAAGGAACTCAGCGCTCCAAACAGCGGGCTTCAGGTGAGTCTTTCACGGCCAGATAATGACCCAGTGAGGGCCCATCAGACCGTTTGTAACAATCTTATTGTCCCTCGTCAGGTACTAATAAAGTGCAGTCTTTTCTCTTAGGCCATAGGTCTTCAAGGGTTGCGGCACCATCTGTGATCCATCGTGGCAGAATCAGCCCTATTAATTCCTGCCTAGACCTAAGCCTCGAACATCTGCCACATGAGGTGGACTCCTCCACATATTGAACATGCACTCTGCGATTATAGACAATTGTAATTGCATTGGTACCAAAATTAAAGGGCTTAGCACTGTGTTTAAGGCAATAACACCAGCATACAGACATTGGCAGACTCAGGGTTTGTGGGGAAGAGGACTAACACACTTAAATAAAGAGCCACCACTGCATGTTGTCTTATTTTAATCCCATCAAAATTATTTCTAAACTTTTGCCCTTTCTGTGTGTATTCCAGGAAACGCAGACGTGTTGCATGACAAGCCCCTCTCTTCCTTGCTGGAAAAATGGACCTTGCATCCCTAAATTGAACAACTATGAAAGCACAGCAATGATGGTGGTACTTTACTTGTTGGAAGTCTGTGCTCTACCAACCTGTGTCATCAGCTCTAAGCATCTCCATTCGTGATTTAGCCCCATCATTGCTGCTCCTTCTGGGCACTGCACTCACACCTTTGATTGATCTTTGGTAATTGTTTCACAAGGATAGCTCAGGGGCAAAGCACTCGCTTTGGAAGCAAGACAACCCACAGCAACACAGGTTCAATCCCTGGGTCCGCTCTTAGAAACCTCTGGGTCGTAAGCGTGTTATAAATAACCAATTGTATATATCATATTATTTGTAATGGTTAACTTTTCAATTTTACTATGGTGCCCTTTCACATTACCGTATTATTATTTTTTAAATTTCTTTATTGTGCTATGGTTTATAATAAAAATCTTTTAGAAATAAAAAAAATCTCATCTGAAAACATTATACAACACATGCTAAAATTTTACATAAGACACAAATACTCAATAAACATCTAAAAGTGACACACTCAATCACCACATCTTTAAAACATGTGGGGTGTAAATTCAGCCCTCGAGTGACAGACTGAGAGGCCATGCAAAGCCCTATTGTGAGAATGAAGCTGGCTGATGTTGAAACCCATTGGAATATGCAGGTCAGTTCAAACATTGAATTCCGACATAAGGCCTAGTTAATGAAAAAAATGGGCCTCTTTCAACTTTCCCAAAATAAACAGGCGCTCAAGTGAAGGAAAATGTGCCTGAGAACTGAAAACTGCTGGACATATCCAATACATTGCAAAAGACCTGTTTAGCTGAAAATGCTGTTCTTATAAAATATGAAAGCCTACAATTTCATTTAAGGAGACAGATAGCAGCGTGTCACATTGACTTCAGTAGAACAAGACTGTGATCCAGAAATCTAAAGTGATTCCAAGCACTTTGCATTTGTCACAAACAAAACACCTACCATTTAACATTCAAAATGCCATAATTTAAAAGGAGAAGCCTACTTGTTGTAGAAGTGTACACTAGTTTCCTATATTAACTGTGGCCTGTGTGTGAATAATATTGAAAGTGAGACTCAAATATTTTAAAGTATTGTATAAAAAAATATTTAATTCCTGGCAATAGGCTCAGATGCAATACAAAAGTTACACGTTAAACACATCTTTTCAATTTAAAATGCTATTCTGTTAGAATTACGGATGCAGCTCATTTTCCGCACTGAACTGAAAGGTCTGTGCCTCTGAAACCTTGACCTCAAGACCTTTGTCTGAGACCCACCAGGAAAACAGGTCTGTTTCTGTTAAATCCTAAGAAATAAAGCATTTGAGATCGAATCCATGGAGGGGTTGGAGAATGCAAATCAAGGCCTGACCTCTCACCCAATAAACTGTTCCTTTACTTGCAAACAGAGACTTTTGAAGACACTTAATGGCAGGGCTGGAATAACATGGAGCCAGGCAGATACCCGTGTCATGTGACTTGGGAGAAATGGAAATTCATCAGGGGTTGAGCTAGATGTGGAACTCAGGGGCCGATATTATGCATTGCCATTTGATTAACATTGGACTCCTTTTCCTTAATAAAAAGATAATTGTGCTTCCCAGTGCGCTCATCAAGGACTCATATTAAAGATAGAAAAATGACGGTCACTTATATGTAAATATTAACCATATATGATGGCTAGAATTTGAGTTAGGAAGAAAACCACGATCCTGGCCTTCTCATAATTCAGAGGAGCTTGATTGTTGGTGAACTGATAGAATGCAAAATTAATGTTTGGATTGTGAAGTGTCATATTTGTAACTATTCCAGCTCATGAACAAAAAAAAAAGAAAATTCTCTCAGGAAGGTTGTGCCAAAATAAAATGAGTTTACCCCAATTCGCCATAAAATGTGAATTTGAAAATATATATGTTTATGCAGTAATCTGAAAAGTGGAAGTAGTTGCCATGTAGTGAGATTTTGAGAAAAAAAACGAAATGTAAAACACACCAATTTGAAATGGTGCAATTCTCTCCTCCCCCATTAGCCATAATACAGACCTCTAAACTCCTTTCCCTATCAGTTGGCGGATTAATGGGAGTGGGAAAAAGAGAGATGTCCAATCCGTAGCAGGGGAATATTCATAATATGTAAGTGTCATCAGCCCTGTATAATATCAGTTTACAATCTAAAGGGAGACAGAAGGGCAAAAAGAGGAGAGCAGACTGACAACAACAGAGGGCTGACAAAAAGGAAGGCTGACACCCAGGAGAGCAGAGAGACAGGAGCCCCTGGGACACTTGCTGGGGACTTTTTTCTGGAAGCTGGGAGCCCTATCTGAGAGAGAGGCCTACATTCTGACTGGAAGGACCTTACTGTGACTAGAGGCCTCAGGTATGGGCTGCCTACAAAAAGAGAGTCATAAAATCTAGCTTGCCTCCTGAGCAAAGAACAGAGATCTCCCATTTAAGTAGATATATCACAAAGCTATATATTGTGTGGAGAGCTACCTGCCTTAATCCCTTTCCATTGGTGGGGGTGGGGGGCAAAACTGTGTAGACCCTGTCCATATTTGACAATAAATATCAATTAATGAATTCCCTTAGAGAAAAACACCATATCTGCTTTAACCAGAAGTGTGAGGGGAAGATGTCTGTTTTAACCCATTCCTTTTCATTAGTGGGTGCTCTTGCATTAGTGGGAAGGGGGGTCAAATAGTGTTCAACACTTAGCTTATTTAACTAAAAAATATAATTTAATTAATTCCCATTGGAGCAGCTACCATGGGGTGATGTTTTTGTCAAAATTTGAAATTGACAAAGATTATCCCAGTGCACAGTAAATGACCTTTAATGTAATTGGGTAACCATGATGTTCATCTGAATGTGCTAGTGTCCCCAAAACAAAAATCCCAACACCTTGCATTACGTGTGAAAATGAATTGTCCCAAATTAATTTTCCCATTAATTCAAAATTCCCCAAACCCTGCATTTTATTTGAATGTGTGTTCCACAAGTGATTTTCGCATTGAGTTCATTTCCCAAACCTTGCCTTTCAAATAAAAAGCCCACGCGAAATTCCCATTATATTCTCACTCCCTGTACCTTGCCTTCAAACCAAGGGGCCAAATATATCTGATGCCTGGGGATGGGGGATTGCTGGGAGAAAAGAGCATTGTGGTAAATCAAGCAATCACTGTGTGATCTTAAAGTTTCTTATATGTATTTTGACTTAAAATTCAACCTGTTTTGTTGCGGGAGCTGAAAGTCTATTAAGAAATACATGTCAGTCAATTGATTCAAGTCATTTGCTATTGTGATTATTGTGTTGTGCCACAGAGTTGGTGGCTGGTGTTATTGTGAATTATTATTCATTGTGGAAATTTAAATAAATATACACTATTATTTCTATACACCGACCTGGTTTTTAGCTTATAGGTGAAACAGAGGGTATCTGCTGAATGGTGCTATACAGGTTTGAGGCCTAACCAAATTTGAATCTGCTAAGTGCTTTGTTGTGCAACACCTTCATTGGTGTGGGGGAAGGAACTCCCTGAGTTGAGAGTGACTGTCCAATAAACCTTGACAAACATGGTAGATTAAATAAATCCTGGAAACTCTGAAGAAGCGCAGTTAATGAGGTGATATCCCCAAAATGTGAAACTATTTTTTTTTTTAAATGCAATGAGGATGATAGACAGTGATAATTGAAAGCCCTTCATCAAGCACTTTCATAAGTTGTGTTGTCCGAGATCACAGTGTTCGAAGGATGAAAACATTTCTCAAAGTAAAATAAACGCCTCTGAAATAAGAAGGGAAACCTAAAATTAGGGGTTGAAGAATTTCCACCTGCTCAGACTTGCAGAGTCTGCATGACCTACTTTCTAACTGAAGCCCTAATCACGGGCCAATGACCTCTAATGTATGTAAACAATTCAACCTACCTTTTAAAAAACTTTTTCTGTGGGATCGAGAGAGTGACAGCTTAGATTGAAACCCTGGCGATGTATTCAAATGCTGCCTATAGAGTTTTAGATTTAAAAGACTGCCCAATCCTCTACCCTATCACACTCTTTTTCCTTTTTTTATTATCAAAACTTCAGTATCAAGGTCAATAGCTGCCTCAGCCAAAAAGGTTTCACACATTTTCATAACATTCTCAAAGAAATACATCACCCAGTATGGAAAATAGTGAAGTACCATTATCATCCTTCATTTTAAAATAAAGACTCTGTTTGTTCCATTTATGTATGAACCACCATGAGTTCCGCCCAAGCTCTAGGCAAATTGCTCCAATGGGTAATGATGGGGGAAGACCCAAACTGAGCGCCATATTTTTCCCTCATATACCCTGAGCCATTTCCTGATCTTAACTGGTTGGGACTTCGGATAATCGTTGGGGTCACCTTAGTCTTGTAAAATTCCATCACAGGCAATACAGAAAAATTGCTACGTTTTGCCTGGATTATCTTCATCTGGGTGCTGAATAAGTCAATTCTTGCAGCTAGTTTCTCTTTTATTAGTGTCAAATGATTTTTTTAGGTAAAAATGAAACCCAGATATACCAGGGACTGCACTTCATCAATTCTATTCCCGTTGATACACCACTTAAAATCTTTAAACTTTGACTTTTTATCATATATTAAAATGCGGGACTTATCAGAATTGATCACTTAATTATTCTCCTTGGCATACAGCCCAACCAAATCTAAACTCCTTTGAAAACCTGTAGGAGTAACATCAAATAACATCTGGTCATCAGCATATGCAATCCACCCTACTTCTAATGTTCCTAGTCTATGTGGAAAATGAACACCTTTCTGTAAAGTTAATGGGCGACCCAGATAGACAAATTAAAAAGGGTTGGTGCTAAGACACATTCCTGCCTTAGAACTGGAGAGTACGCCCACAGAATTTAAACAAACTCTCAGAGTGTTATTAGAGTAAAACAGCAATAAAATATTTAAACAACCTGATGGTATGCCTCACTTAGATAGCTTCAGACAGAGGCATCCTTTGTCCACTATATCAAAGGCATCTGCCATGTCAAGGATTGCTGAGTAAAGAGGTTGTGTCCTTTCCTGACCAGATGTACTCTGGCATAGGGAAAAGACAAGCCGTTCAGGGTTGTCCCCCTTGCCCTTCTAAATCCTGTTTGAAAAATATTGAGCCTCTTCATACCATTCATCATTCCACAAGATCTTTTAAAATAAATCCTGCTAGAACCTTACTCATGGAGTCAATAAAAGAAATAGATCTATGACTAGTGGGAGATTGTCTAGTCCCCTTTATATAAATAGGACCTGTTATCGATTTATGCCAGGAGTCAGGAATAGTTAAATTGTGTGCTACCTATTGAAAAATATTTAGCAAGATATTTGCCCATACATGAACCTTTTCCTTCGAGGTCTGATTAGAAACCTTGTCCGGCCCACAAGATCTCAAATTGTTTTATTTCCCTGGGGCTATCACCAGGTCTTCAAAATTCCATACCCAGGGCATTTGAGACAACTCTACCATACCAACAGAGATCTGAGTCCTTTTCTCAAACAACTTGGAGAAATGCAAGGCCCAGTCAGATTCAGTAATCCTATTTTCCTGGCATGACCTCTGATATGATTCATGGCCATTAAATTAAACAGTATCCAAATACCTGTGTTATCATGAGTAACTGGCTACGTCATCATGTTTAGTTAGTGTGTGTTTAACCATGTATTTTGTATGTTTTCTGCCATTTATTGTACCTCTGCTTGCATATTAAATTGATGGACATGCTTATCATCAAAGGGGACTGCCAACAGCTCTTAGGTGAAGTGTCATTAGCCAACCAATTATCTAGAAAAAATGAGAATTCAGTTAACTTTTCTTGTTTTGTCAAACTGCAGCAGTTGTTCTGGATTCTCAGGTGAAAGCCCATTAAATTAGAGCTTAGTTTAGCAATCTTATTACCTGTGTTTTTAAAGTTAGGTTTTTGAAAGCAGAAGTTAAACATCTATACTTTCCTAACCACAACTTAAATTTTAAAACCGGCATCGTATGGTCACTTTAAGTACTATGAGAGATCGCAAGAGAAACGTTAGACTCAAACGTAGAATTTGTTAAAAAAATAATATCGATAGAGGAGTGAGAAAATGGGCCATACCAGGTAGCTTGGCTTGGACAATCACCATGAACATTCCTATTAATCCAGCAAAAATCCAATTTCTTCATGAATTTGGCCCACTGCAAACCTCTAGCCACCTTCCTTTGCAAAGAGTAACTTGTTATGAATTCATCTGATGCCTGAGAGAGACTTGCATCATCCTCTACACATCCTAGATCAGGGCAAAAACTATTAAAATTCCCTGCACATAAAACCATAGAAGGTGGATAAGATGACAACCGCTGAAAGCATTTTTTTCTAATTTCATCCTTATTGAATCCTCATTAGCCAAAACAGGATTTATGTAAACATTAATTAATAAAAAACTATTCGTTTCCACACCCGAGTTTTTCGATAGCTTCACTGCCAAAATAGCCCCAGAGTTTGAATTCCAAGGCTTAAGATCCTGGCCCACCGTATTATTTATAGCAACAGATAAGCCTCCCGAAGGGCAGCCTCTCTCTCTCTCCTTTTTTGGCTTTCTTTATTAAAGTTATGAACCCGTCAATCACAGGAGTCTGGCTTAGCCCGGTTTCCTGAAAAACCAAGAAGTCAAACTGTTTGAGATTTCCCATCATATCACAGTTCATAAAGCTATTAAATCCTCTAGTGTTCCGACTTAATACAGAGGCCAGTCGAGCATTAGAATCCTGGGGGAGGGGGGTCCCCCTGAAGTTTGGAGGGGGCGAGTGGAAGCCCTCCCCAATCTTGCTCTGTATTGGCATGCCATAGGAGGCAAACATCTTCCTCTGCCCTAAAGAGTCCATTTTACACTGAACATCTAAAGGGTTAGCCATACCAGTGTGTTTTAGGTGCTCATTCAGCACCAAATAGGGGGGGTGCACCTACCACCTTGAAATGTAAGAAAGGGGGGGCAGGGTACCTTCTAGGGGGAAGAAACACAGGTATACAAACAAATTACAGTCGCACCCTGAACAGAGTATGTGGAGAAACAAATGGGTGGGAATGCATTATGTGTACTATTGGCCCACAGGACCTTTCTATCATTAGCACTAGGTAGGTAAGAATAACCCTGGCAAACACATTCAGCAGGGATGTCTCCGGGAGGGGCCCTGCCCGGGGAGCCCCACTCCGAAACACATGATCGCCACCATGTGGGCCAGGGAGGAGGGAAACAGATCTCAAGCTGCGCGTCACAGGCTAGACTGAAGCAGCAAGACAACACTGGGTGATGTAATGACAGTGCGCCAAGCCACTTCTGCAGGGACTTGGAGGTAGAGGGAAACTGGGTGGAGTGGTGTTCCTGGGAAGACGAATCAAAAGGTTTGTTTCGGTGTCACTGGACATTCACAGTATCGACTGCAAGGTTTGTGAAGGCCCCGACACTTCTTCATGCCCAGTTGTAGATCATTTGCTGCTTCCATCTCTTTACTCTCCTCCAAGGGGGCAGGATCAGCATATGCTGACACTTGAGTGTCATGGATTATTATAGTGTCAGGATTAGAACCTGTAATCGGGTGGTTTCACTCCAAATTCTCTCTGCCTTGAATAGCCCACAAAATAGTCCTCAAGAATTTGCGAGAGCTTGAGTGACTGTATGGCAAGACCACTTTTCTGTTTTATTTTGTTCCTGTTGTATGTTCCTGTAGAAGTGGGCCTTTGATCACTGTAATCCAAAGTAGGCCCACCACTTAAAGAGCAATTGCACATTTGTGTGTTAATGTGCCCCAGAGGCTCATCGCCTTGAGAGCCCTGGTTCCCTCTAGGCTAGACTATTGCAACAGCCTCATTCTCAATCTTCCTACTTCTACTCTCCGTCCTCTACAACTCATCCAGAACAGAACCGCAAGACTTTTCCTTGGCCTCAAGCCCTGGGACTGCATTTCTCCAGCGCAGCACTGAAATCCCTCCACTAGGCTCCCCTTGTGGCAGCAAGGATCAAATTCAAGACCCTCTGCATAATCCGCAAGGCTTTCTGGGGCAGGGCCTGTATTATCTACAAAACTCTCTTCCTAAATACTCTCCTTCTAGAGTCCTCCGCTTGTCCTCCTCAAACTCTCTGTGGGTGAGACGCTTTCACAAACAGAGATTTGGGGGCAGATCTTTATCCTCTGCAGGTGGTCCCTCTGGAACAGCCTCCCTGCCTCTTCCTGTCTTGAGCCGGAGCACCTTAAATTCCGGAAACTCCTCAAGACCTTCCTTTTCTCTTCCTCCTCTTCTCTCCCTCTCCCCTGCTAACCTCCCTTCTCATCTCTCACTCTCCTTCTCCTGCCTAACTCAGTTAATGTTTTTTGCTGACTCGTTGCCTGGTTCACCTCCAGGGCCAACAGGTCTCAGGCTCCCACCAGTTTTTTGCACTTACCTCTGGGCCACTGTACTTTTTTCAACATTACTGCACTTTCAGCTTACACTCCTTGAGCGGGGCAACCTCTCTGCACTTAACCCAGGGCCCTGCTGGACCGGACTCTTCGTTCCCTCACCTCTCTTCCCCCCGACTGCACCTAGGTCACCATGCATGCATGACCTAAATGTACTAGGACCAGTTAGTGCGTCTGCCCTGTCCCCCCCAACGTTTTCCATCCCCCACCACCGAGTAACATTCATGTCTGGACATGAGAGAGGCTGGCTGAAATCAGACTTGAAGCTAGCATCTGCAAAGGACTGAGGTGCAGGGGAAGGGTCAGATGAGGTCTGCTAGCCAAGACAACTAGGTATTAAAAAGCAAAAGGGAAAGAGTCTAGAGCCTTTGGGAACCGTGCTGTTAGAAATAGTGGGTTCAGATAGGAAAGACTAAACACAGAGCTACGCTCCCGGTGGACTTACATTCAGAATTATTTGATCACTTATTTTAAAAAAACACAGTCAAGTGTGTATGGTAGTTTCAGACTCAACATACAAATACACCCAAAAATAACTTCAACTCTAATTTCATTTTGATATACATGTATTTTAAATGCTGGCTGTGCTATTATTCACAAGACATACCCACAATAGTAGAAAGTAATAATACATTTACTAATATACAATGAAAAGGTGTATTTACAAGAATAACAATCAGGAAAGAATTATCCCTGCACAAATCGAATCATGTGCACCATGGAGGACTTTCTAAAAGAATATGTTCACTTATCAACAAAAGAAGAACTTACAATACATACATAAAAATAGATAATTTGGATCCATGATATTGTCTTGCAGTAATTTGCTCGAGGCCCATTTATTTGAATTGTTTTTTACAACATTTCACAGTATAAATTGCAGGGGGAGACCCCTGCAACCTCCCCACCCACACCTTTCTAAATACCTAAACCCAACCTCCATCTACATTTGTGGTGAAACATGGTACAAAAATGTACAAACGAATGGGCCTCGAAAAAACTGGTCTGTGAGGAAATGGGCTAGTTCCGATAATTTAACAAGCATTTCCGACAGACATAGTTTGAACATACACGTTACTCATCATGTATCAGTGGCATTACAAATAAGTCCATACGGTGTGGTAAATAGAAAAATCAATAGGTCATTCTTTGATGCAAAATATTTGAGAGAATATGGAGAGTCTCAGAGTAAATCAGTCATGAAAACAGGGTCTACATGTATCACGTTTCAGCTCCTCTTGTTTGAGGGCCTTCCCCAGGACCAGGATCTTATATTACCGAGACCCTGTTTGAATAGAAAGAAAAATGTTCCGAAGTACTAGTTAATATTTATGTTTGAAAATGGGATTACAAACAACTCACAAAAATAGTCCCTGGCGTAACATATTCCTGGGAGAACAGCAAATCACTAGACTAGCACTCATTATTGTGTTGTAGCGTATTTATCTTTTGATACTGCAGCTGAGCAATAGAGGAAAGCATAAATGCATTGTGGATATTTGTCATCAGAGAACCTCATATTGATGGTATTGGTCATTAATGTTTAAAGCATTATGTCACATACCTACACCTATTGAAGGTTCATGTGTGGTGCCGGTATGATTAGCAACAGAGAAACAATCTGTAAAAAACGAAATAGTGAGCATAAGTATATGAGCTATACATCATGAATTAGGCTTACTGCCCCCTCTGCAGTCAGATTCTTACCTTGTGCATTAAATAGAGGCAACCAGCATTTGAAGGTCTAAATTAGCTATCTAAGCAATCGTGTGTAATTTGTGTGTATTTAAGCTGCGGATTCCGTGGAAATTGTGTATTTTCCTGTGCATTGATGATCTTGATGGAGCCATTGCATAAGCGTGCAAGATCACCATCTTTGATTGATTGATTGATATTTTATTTTTATCGCGCTCGTACACAAGTGTTACAGAGCGCGACAAGGCAAGGGAGGGGAACAGGGGAGAACAAAACAGCGATCTTACTAGGCCCAGTGCCATTGAGAACGCGAAAGTGCATGGAAGAGGGGGAGGGGAAAAATGCATGGAAGGGAGGAGAGGTGGAAAGTGCGAAGCAGAGAAGAAACAGTAAAATAACAATAAATAAATAATAAAGGCAACAAACAGTGGTAATGCAGCCAGCAGTTTGCAAGTGGCAGCAGACAGGGTAGGTCTGAAAAGTGCAGGAAGAAAAAGGGGGGGGGCTGTATGGGTACAGATACAGACCCCAGTGCAAGGGGTGGCCCGGAGGAAGTGCGGGAGGGTGGCAGGGTGAGCAGGTACCTGGGCCCAAAATACAGAGGGTGGCCAGGTGCACGGTGCCAAGAGAGAACAGATCAGCAAGGGAGAGGGGGGGGAAGGCAGAAGAAAAGAGGAAGGTCTTGAGGTGGTTCCGGAACCGGAGATGGTTCTAGTTTTAGAGTGGCAGGGAGGCTGTTCCAGAGGGAGGCCCCAGCCAAAGACAGAGATCTACCCCAGCTTGTTTCTTAGAAAAACGACTGACCCTGAGTGAGTTGGAGGTAGAGGAGCGAAGAGCTCGAGAGGGGAGGTATTTGCAGAGGGATAGCTGAAGGTATTTTGGACCCAGGCCCCAGAAAGCCTTGTGGACAATGCAGAGGGTTTAGAAAATTGCATTGGATAGTGCTATGCGTACTATTTTTTGGAACACAATGTCATGTAAAGAAGACTTACTATGTCATGTCTAATTCAAATCAGACATGACATAGTAAGAAGATGTAATCATAAAATGTGTTTATACATATAATAGCAATTAGGTTGGGGGAGAGAAATCCTCATTTGGTTCAGATATATGGGTTTGCAAGAGATGAATCCAGCGTGCTTCTTTGTAGAGAAGGGCATATTGTGAGATGGAACTTTTTTTAACACTATCAGTTACCCACCACACTAATTCATACTCTGTGCGACCACATTCTAGGTAGTGTTGGACCAAGAGGGCACTAGAAATTTTGCATCTTAGTTAAGAACACAGTTCCAAGATCCTGATTCTTATTGGTCTTGATGTTTGGCCAGCGTTTGGTGCAGGCACATCCAATGCAGTAGATGACTCCAGTGCTATTACAATTGGTAATTTCCATAAGGAACCATTGTTTGTTGCCTACTTGTTGCCTATTTTTTGTGTAGATCATTTTACACAGGGACAGTGGCCTGTCAGGGGGCCTAAAATCCAGATGGTCTATTTTTTAATATTTCTACAGTAATTGGAGTGAATCAATTTATCTCTCAAATTGCTGCCTCTTTGAAGAGTAAATCGAGATTGTTGCTCATTGGGTAGGCTGAGTTGAATCAAAGGCCAGTATTTTTTTACAGTCCTTTTGAGGTCCTGAGTATGGAGGCTATATGTGGTGGCACGCGTACTACTGTCTTCTTTTTGTTTGCATGTTTTAGGGGTGGTCAAAACTTCCCAAGGGGTATATCTAGCCCTTTTCTTAGAGTGACTTATACGTATCTTGGGGTTTCCCCTTTGTTTTAGTTGTGTGTCCAGGATTTGGACATTGGTATTAAAACCCGATGATGAATTACAGTTCCGTGGTACGCTGAGAAATTGCCCAAAGGGAAAGATATCTCTTAGATTTCTAAGGTGATAGCTTTTGTAATGTAGTAGCGTATTTTTGTTGGTGGGTTTTCTATATAGGGTACACAAAAGGGTGCCTTGAACATTTCTGACAAATAAATCTAGGAAATGAATGTTTTGGTTGCTAAGATCCTTAGTGAATTTGATGTTAGCTGTTAACATCACTGTGTCAAATTAAAATGATATCATTGATATACCTTTTCCAGGTTTTAATCTGGTTGATGTATGAATTATCTTCTGTGAAAATGACATAGGGCCTCATCTCAACTCTGGCGGTAGCCGTGCCGTTAAAAACGGCACAGCTGCCACCGGAGTTGCATTTTTTCTGGCACCCGTGAATGGGCAAGAACCGGGTCATGCCGAGGTCGGCGGACTCGTTAATTGCCCATTTGCGGGTGCCGGAATCAAGGGCCTCCCGATCCCCATTCTGCCCCATAGGGCTGAATGGGGATGGGGACGTTGGTTGCACCGGCACATTCAGAGTTGTGCCGGTGCATCTGACGTGCTCTGCTCGCGGGTGCCGTTACACCCGCCAGGAAAAACCTGGCGGGTGAGATGGCACCCGCGAGCAGAGCTCCTACTATGGCGGTCCGGGAACTACAGTACCGGCATGCTTACCGGTACCGTAGTTCCCGGACCGCCATGCTTGTAATGAGGCCCATAGTCTTCGAATTGGGCTATGTAAAGGTTGGCCAAGTTAGGTGCAAAAGCCACTCGCATTACTGTGCCACATGTCTGCAAATAGAATGTATTGTCAAATTGAAAATAATTATTTTCAAAAGCTTTTGTCATTATCTTAATGATGAATTCAGTTAGTGCGCTGTAATCCAGGCCACTATGAGTTAGAATATGACATATACAGTCAATAGCTTCATCCTACGGAATGCTAGTATAAAGGGACTGAAAGTTCATGGTGACTAGTAATTTGTTTGTGCTGTCAAATGTCATTCCTTCAAAGATGTTAATAACTGCCATTGTGTCCTGAAGATATGACTGTGTTTTCTTACTTAAAGGTTTAAGAAAAAAGTCAACAAATTGGCACAGGGGTTCCAAAAAATCAAACAGCAGCCCGAGACGATTGGTCTCCCTAGATGGTTGACATTGTTCTTATTTAGTTTCGGTAGGGCATACCAATTAGGAATTTTGAAGGTGTTAATGTTAAGGAACATAAACTCATTTTTTTTGATCCAGTCATGCGACGGACCAAATGAAGTAATGTCAGAGATCATATCTCTTATTTCAATTGTACGATAACTAAAGATCCGATAGCTTTCAATATCATTTAGCAGATCAAAGACAATCTTTTCATATTGTTCTTTGGCCATAACGTCTAAGCCTCGCCATTGTCATCGGGTTTTATTACCAGTTCTCTGTTCTCACTCATCTCTTTGAGTGCCAATCTTTCAATATTAGAGAGGTTGAGTCTAATATTTTATGGTTGTTTTCTCAGAGATAGGAGGTCCTTAAATACTCATTTTCCAGAGGTAATAATTTAACTGGGAGTTGGTTTTCTAATGATGTAAATGAAGATTTTGGTTTAAGAGCTGTGTCATTAAGATCAGATGGATGTTGGAAGTCGCTAAAAAATACCTGATTATTCCAAGAAATTGACTGATTTCCACCTCAGTTGTGAATCGGTCAGTACAGTTTGTGGGTACAAATGACATGCCCTTGTGTGACATTTTAGCATCAGTAAGTAGTTTTTCCCGATAAGTTAAATACTGCCTCTTGCTCACTATCATTTAGCATTGATATGCCTTCCTACAGGTTTGGGAGATGTCTGGGAGCCCTGATTTGGAAATTCCAACTGGTGTGAGTCCCTGTGCTGACCTTCTCTACCGCTCTGGCCTAAAATGGGGGGGCTATAGTATCTAGTGGTTGGAACATTTCTATATTCAATGTTTTCTTCTTGTGCAGGATCGCTACTTGAGGTGTCAAAAAAAGTCATTACGTTTTGGGAATCCTCTTAGTAAGATTGAAATCGATCCCAATTATGAGTTTCTAAATAGGAAAGTAAGCCAAGTATATTTATTTTTACATTTATTAAGCACTCTAAACCCAAGCACATCAAGGAGCTGGTTACAGACAGTGGTATCAATGTGAAGCTTATGGATGGTTGGTACATGTGAACATTTCAGGCAATTGGCACCTTCGAGGAGAAGAGTAAAGTCTTAAAAAGGTTTGTGAAAGTCCAGTAAGATTGTTCAGATCTCAATGTTACAGGTAAGGAGTTCCAATTCTTGGCAGCGATGACCAAGACCTGCCCCCCTGGCCCAACTCGATCTCTTTCTCCTGAATCTTGGGATGGTAAGTTGTTGGGAGTAGCGGGAGCGTGTAGGCCTTGAAGATCAAGCTTTAGTAAATGTTTACAAAAGGAACCTCAGGGCTGAGTTAGAGAGGCATTTGTGTGCGATGGCTAAGGTCTTGAAGATGATGTGCTCACAAATAGGTAACCAACGATCACTTCTTCTTGCAGCTGACATGTGTTCACGCTTTGATATACAAAGTGCAGGCCTGAGGGAATAATTTTTAATCATTTGGAGTTTATTGATGTTGCTTACAGCGGGTACAGAAGGTAAATAGCCTCTTTTTTTTTTAAAGTATTTGGTATCTTTTACCAGTTAATTCGCTTTTTTATTGATTATGTTTTTTAAAGGAAGTATTCAAATAATTGTGAATGTATGTCCACCGGGAGCGTAGCTCTGTTTTTAGTATGTCTTGCCCAGCTCCTGCGTGAGTAGGGGTCCTTTGCCCTTTTGTAAACTCTAAGATAGGAAAGAGCCAGACCAGACCTGTGTCACTCTATGAAGGTGGAGGAACTAGATCCACCCCAGAGCCTTATCTTTTGACGCCGAAAAAGCTATCATGAGGGATAAGCCGGGTGGCATGATTTATATTAACGAAAGCAATGGAAAGGGCAAACAGAATAAGCATAGCAGGTCAGTTATTGTCCAGTGATTGAGGGTGTTTATCTTTCATGTAGCTGAGCGTCAGCTCCGTTTCCCTGAAGGCCCAGAACTATTAAACGAAGAAACATTAAATTCCCAACACCCTTTATATCCCTCCTCGTAGGTATCCCAATAGAAAACACACCACTAAGCAAAACTATAATTACGCCATGACCATGGTCTGGCCATTCATTTATTCACTGTTCCATACCTTTTCCTAACTGCATAAAGCTTGTATCAGTGGCTACAAACATGAGGAAAGCTCCAGAAAATATGCAAGATTTTATTTTGCCTTTCAAAAATAACTTACCCACCCTGCATACTTCTGAAAAACCTATTAAATCATATCAAGACACAATGACAAAATCTATGAACACTCTAGCACCTCTCAAAACCAAATTGGCGGCTCACAAGAAAAGTGACACTTGGTTCTCTCATGAACTGAAGCTTCTCAGGAAAGGTAAAAGGAAAAGTTTCTACATATGGAAACACTCCCACTTAGAGGAAAATGAAGGGACATATAGCATGGCCACTAAAAAGTATAACCTAGCGATGATACAAGCAAAGAAAGATGCCTTTGAATAAAGAATCAAAAATGTGCAACATGACTCCAGAGAGTTATTTAAAATCCTCTAGAAATTAGAAAAACCTCTGGATAATACACACAAGGGCCTAGCCACAGATACCGCATGGTGTAACCCAATCCAGGATGCTATGATAATGAAATTGGAGTTAATAAAACAGAACATACAGAAGGTCAGGTCAGTGATTGACTCGGGAGCTTCTCAGCAATGTGATAGTCACACAGTCATGACAGATGCTCCACAAAGGCAGGCAATACCCATTTCTTTTTACTTCAGAATGGTTACTGACGGAGAACTCAGTATTACCTAAAGCAAGCTCAAACCGACAAACTGTAGGGGGGACATTTGTCCAGCCTTGATGGTAAAAACTTGCTCGGATGCACTCCTTAATACTCTGACTAAAATTGTCTACACTTCATTGATGGAATGCCATGTGCCCCTGGATCTCAATAAACGCATGGATTACGCGGCTATTGAAAAAGACAGGATCAGATCAAGGATTACCAGGGATTTATAGACCTATTATCCAACTCCATCTGTTAAAGCTCCTGGATCGGCTTGCATATCAACACATTTTAGACCACCTTACAAAGCATAATGTCCTCAATAAGTGGCAGTCACATTTTAGACTAGGCTTCAGTACCGAGTCGGCTGTCTTAGATCTTAAGTCCAACATGATGCGTAATATGAACAATGGACAAAAGATGTTGCTGATGGTACTGGACCTATCAGCCAGTTTCGATTTGGTGGAACATCCACTTTTGTTACAGAGACTGGAGGAAGTGGATCATTTTACTAAGGACGGAGTTGCATGGGTATGCTCTTTTTTGGAGGGCAGATCTGTGAGGGTCTGTGGTGGCAGTGAGGAGGCGAGCCAGGTTCCACTGCCATGTGGTGCACCTCAGGGAGCTTGCTTGTCTCCGTCCGTGTACAACATTGTTACAACACCTTTGTTTCAGGTATTAGAGAGTCAGGGCATCTGTTTCTCCAACTATGCGGACGATACGCAGTGCATCATCCCTTTATCTGGGAACTATAGGGAGGATACACTTGCTATCCATAAGACATATGATCTTATCCAGATGTGGATGAGGGAGAAGGGACATGCATTAAAAAATGAGAAAACGTAACTCATGATTATAGGAGATGATTACCTCGAGTTCCAAATAGCTCAGAGGAAAATAGTGACAAAAAAGATAAAAACTCTTGGAGTATTCCTCGATTAAAATTTGAATATGAAAGTGCAAATGAACAGTCTTGCATTTTATATAAGACTATTGTCTCATATACACCCATTCCTTTCCAAAAAGAGCAGTGACGCGTTTGCTAGAGCGATTATAGGCTCCACGATAGATTATTGTATCAGCCCTTCAACAGGAGTCAATAAGGGGAAAATTGCAAGACTTCAAGTCATACAAAACAGTGCCATCAGAGCCATAGTAGGGCTGAAAAAATATGACCATATCTCAGAGGCTAGGAAAGGCTTACACTGGCTCCCTGTGGAGGCTAAGATACACTTCTGACTGCTCACTATAGTGTATAAATGCCCGCAGAGTTCAAATCTGCAATACCTGAAAGTTAAGAAGCCAGTTGTCAAACATCTGAGATCAGACAACACTAATACGCTGGCTGTGCCAAGAGCAAAGTTGTCACAAGTTAACAAAGGTGCATTTTGTATAGCAGCACCCAGACTCTGAAGTGAAAAAGCGTTAGGTTTAAGAAGAAATTGAAGAGCTTGCTCTTAAAGTATTCCTGAGATGTAGCTAGTCTGCCCGCCTGGATGCGCAGGCATTTCCCGGGGAAGTATGTTATGTTGTATGTTTTTTGTTTTTATTCCATTCTTGATAGGATGTTGTCATTCAGCGCCCGTATGCCTCCGACCCTTCTGGTTTTGCATGCTATAAATAAATTAAAGTTAAGTAAAATAAAAGGATACTTGACTGTGGTATGAAACAGCGGTCAGCCCTATACCTGCAGAGATGACCTCATCCCTTGAAACCAACAGAAAATCTATTCCTGAGTCAGAATGATGGACAGGCAAGTAAAAGGCAGCATCCCTAGGATTTGGATGATATTTCCTCCATGTTTCCACCAAATTAAAAGCTCTTCTAGGAGATCTTAATGTAGTGATTGAATTTCCTGCATTCTTTCAGTGGCAAACTAACCCATCATCTTCCCATCAGCGGCCTTTAACTCCAGAAGTTTTGGACTATAACTCCTACGTCTTTCAAAAACAGTCAACAAAGATGTTTCCGGCTTCTCCACCCTTACTCCCCTCCTCCCTATCCCTTCTCACCTTGTCGTTCATCGTCTGGTGATGATCGTTCCTTTTCCCTAGCCATGACAGTCCCACCACAAGCTACCTTTTCCTTGCCCCCTCAAATAGCAGCCAATAACACGGCTGTTTGAATCCGTTCTCCAGCTTTCAGCTTACCCTTATATCACCTAGTACCTTCTGTAGTTACTCCGAATAACCTTAAACTCTGAAAAGTTGTCTAATTTTATGTTCCATCTCTGTGGTATATTCTCACCAGCTAATTGCTTTCTACTCTGTTGCTTGTACACTATAGTAGCAACTGATCATGCAATTCTATTGAGACCTAGAAAAAAAACATTTAATGTAATGAAATGTGTCATTGTCGATTTATGTACTTAGAAATGTTCTGTATTAACCACACATTGCAACCTGTGCAATGCACTGGTACCCCTCTGGGCCTAAAACTAAATAGATAAATAGTTTGATACATGAGGGTTCTCAGCTTCCGAAGTGAGGCAAGTCCCTTTCCTGGATGCTGTTTGGTGTCATCGATAAAAGTCAACAAAGGACTGTGGACAATGCTTGAAGCGGGTGCTCAGACACTGGGCCTCATCACGACTTGGGCGGTAACGCCGGTGGAATTACCGCCGGCGGTATTAGCCCTACCGCCAAACTCCCTGGCGCTAATAGCACCGGATCACAAATTCAGCGGTAATGTTAATCTCCATTCCCAATTGAGCCCATTCAGGAATGCCCCATTCCCCATTGGGCTCAATGGGGAAATTTTGCGCTAATACCGCCAGCGGATTTCCCGCCGGCGGTATGATCGCACATTTTTGGCGGATTTCCCCCCAGCTAAGAGCTCAGGCAAAATCCGCCGAAGTACTGATTTGGCGGACCTTTAAATCCGGCGGTAATAGCGCTACCGCCGAATTTAAGGGTTACCACCAAAGTCGTGATGAGGCCCACAGTCACGCCAAGTTGAACGCACAGATTGGAGAACCTGGAGACTTCCACTTTAATTAAGGTGGAGATTGAAAAGCAGAGTCGGACTGGGACAAGAAATAGGCCCGGTCACCCCAAAAAAGTGTCCCACCCCTCGCCTCAAAAAAGTGGCCCACCCCTCGCCTCACGACACTTGACCTCTGATGACATCACCAGAAGTAATGTCATTTGACCCCACCCCAAAGTGACATCCGGAAGCGATGAAACCCGACCTTTCACCCCTTGACAAAACAGGAAGCGTCATCAAATAGCATTGTTCCTAAGTATACTAAATTAATGTGAATCCAAGCAGACATCCAAGGCCAAATGATAATATGTTATTGTATAGCACTTACGCTTAAGCTCTTTTTTATAGAACAAATATGCATACAATATCACCAACCTGTGTTGGTACTCATTTATCGACCTAAAAATAATGGAAGGCTTTTTGAAGAGAAAAAAAAAATTTCAATTTTCTTTTCAAAACCGGCCCAGGCACGGCCCCCACACCTCAGGGACGATTTCGGCCCGGCCACTGGCTGAAATGCCGAGGGGCCAATCCGACCCTGTTGAAAAGTAGCAATGGTGGAACCAAACAAGTGAAGAGGGATGTCCCTGTTCAGGTGCTGAGTTCTCCACTGATCAGTCCTCAAGAAATGCAGATTGTAAACAAACTGCAAATCATTTTGTGAGTTCTATTAAGTATATTTTTTTTCACATCCTCCTTATGTAGGGGCCATGCTCATCTACTTTGTATCATTGTGATTTGGTACGTGTGCTGCCGAAGTATATTTATCATACATGTCATCCTAAGTAAATTTGGTCGTTCATGTCCTTCCCTGAAGACTGTTTGGCCCACTCTTGTGGAGTTTAACAGCTGTTGAGAGTCAAGCGCTCAAAGAATATATTTCATATTTGCACACTGCATCCGTCTGCCCAATCGCCTAACCCATGACCACCTCTTCCCATGTGTTCATAATTGTGTGCTTCTCCTCTGTTTGTCAGTGGCCCAGTGAGTCATCCAGCCACCATATGCTGTCAAGTGTTTCGTTTGAATTTAAGAAAAGTTTAATGCTGTGAAATCATTTCGTTTTTTTATTGAAGTGATAATTTATGTTACTTTGCAGAATGCCAACAGACGACGGGTCGTTATGTAAACTCGTTCCTAAGAATATCCCTCAAATTGGCTCCTGTGGAAAGCTGTGGGGATCCATTTTAGAATTCATCTGTTTCCCTCTGCAGCAAATGTTAGAAAATATGGAGTGTAGATTGATAACTGGAAGAGGGCTGCATTATTCAGCTGAAACTGCATCCTAAGTAAACACATACACCAAAGTGTAAACTCTAGTATCCCTGCACTGCACAATGTGCACAATAGACAAAGCAACTGAAACTACATGCCAACAAAATGGCTGTCTCGGTCTATCTCGCTCACTCTCTATCTCACACCTATCTGTCATCTCTCTGGAGTTGTGTGTGCAAGCACTAACAGAGGTTTGTGTATCTGTGTGCGCAGACATGCTGCAGCGTGAGTACCCCAGGAGTTATAACAAGTTTGTGTGCGTAGATGTATCCATGCACGTGGAGGTGTGAGCATGCATAGTTTGCGATTTTGTGTATGCATGCAAGTGCCTTCTGAGGTGTTCTGCGCAGAGAGCGTGTGTGCTCACATAGGCGAGGATGCATCGAGGTGTGCATGCGAGCAGGTAAGCGTGTGAGCACCTACAGTAGTAGCATGAGCACAGCTGAGTAGTTCATGCACAGATTTATGAGTGCACGTGGAGGGGTGCATGCAGGCATGTAAATAAGCATGGCGGTGTGCACTCATGCAGTGTGTGACTGCTCATGTAGGTGTATGAGCACATAGGCGTGTGCAGGAGTTTGTGAGTGTCAGGTTTGGTCTTGATCAAAACGTCAAGAGCGGCCGGCCTCATACACCCCCAAGAACATTACGACTCAACAGCTATAACTTACTGCCATGGTCGCTACAAGTGGTACCTGGTTTGCTGTACGTCATACGGCCCTCCTCCTCGTGCATTCCATTAATAGCACAGGAGCCCCATTCCGTCTAACCTTCACTTTATTCCTCCTTTTTACAGCTCCCTTTCCTCTTCCCCTGCTCCTCCACTTCCCCTTTCTTCTGTGTTCACCTCTCCTGAAAGGGGCTCTGCCCTTTATTCACTGGCAACATGGTTCATTATGGATGGTGCTGCAGAACCCACTCAATTACTTTGACAGAACTGCAGGCATCTCTCAGAAAGATATGGAAGGGAACTGTGTGCCACTGCTAACTCTGTAAGAATTTCAATATACTGCGGTAGCTTCCAGTCCTGCTTGTGCGCATGAGACACACGTCTGCGTCGCCTCTTGAGCATGCGCAGTTGGGCATAACTAAGTGTGAGCACTCTGTGCTTTGAT
The DNA here is from genome assembly GCF_040938575.1 of Ambystoma mexicanum. Lineage (NCBI taxonomy): Eukaryota > Metazoa > Chordata > Amphibia > Caudata > Ambystomatidae > Ambystoma > Ambystoma mexicanum. Next base: position 866,104,267 of record NC_090939.1, on the reverse strand, counting down.
TGCAGTCGGACAGGGCCAAATGTTATCTCCTCCAGGAGACTAAACAGGCAGCGCCTAGTCGGAGGAGTATAGTGTGGACGTCAACATCAGCTGTGAGGTCACATAGCCAGTACACTATTTGGTACAAAGCAGCTGCCTTGGATCTATCCAAAGCTGGGTGCAGCACCCACAACAACCAAGGTGCTTTTATTTTCTTTTGGGTACGGGCGGAAGGGTGGATGGGGCGGACTCTGGAACTGAGAAAGTGCACCAACCACAATGATAGCTTCCATCCTACCTGTTTGCGTACATTACTCCAAATGCATCTGTGAAGATGACGTAGTAGTCCGACTGCTGAGCTAACCGCTCACGAACTCTCCAGGTTGCTGCATGGTGTTACTGCAACTTCTACAGCCACTGCTTGCATTGCAGTCTCAGCAGAGGCGTGTTGCTGGGGGGGGGTGAGTGGGCCATAGCCCCCGGATGGAGGCTCAGGGGCTACAACCAAAAGGCAATGGAACTGTTCATTCTGCAGACTGCACTGAGACTTAGGGTTGTTGCTAGGTCTGGAAAAGATGCGGGGCTACGCTTATGTCAGGACTGTCGGGACTGGGGGCTAGCTAGCCTTTTGATTGTAGCCCCTAAGCTTCTATCCGGGGCTGCAACCAAAACCACCAGGGCTGTTGTCCCTTAATCCTCCCACCCAGGAACGCCTCTGTCGAAATGTCATGACAAGGCGAAGAGGAGACGAAAGCGGACTGTCAAGAGGCAGCAAGCATAACCTGGGCCTTAACCCACAGATAAGCTGTGGGGGTAGAGCGAATGCCTGCGATAAGGCGGTCTAGCAGCACCAAAAGGTGGCCAGTAAGATGGAGGCGCCCAGCATAGCAGCACCAAAAGGTGGCCAGTAAGATGGAGGCGCCCAGCAGAAAAAGCTGGGATTGACATGCTTTATTTGAAAAAGGGCAAGAGCCAATCAGAGCTCTGACAGACGGGGTTTAACGGAAGGTGCCGCTGGGAAGAGCCTACACAGTTGGGCTGCAGCGGCGCTCACACAAGCGAGCCACAGTGGTTACACCAAGCGCAGCCCGGCAAGTGGAGGCGACGAGAGCAATGCAGCCCAGGTGAGCAAGGGAAGGCTGCAGCAGCAGATAGCCTCATATTGGGGGTCAGGCAGCCTCAACCTAACGAGGCACAGAAGAAGCCTGGCCTGTGCCAGTGGGGGAAGGCGACAGCGGCACACAGCCGCTATGTAAGGAGCAGGTAGCCTCAAACGGATGGGGGGGCAAAAGGCAGAGGCGGCCTCAAATGAACGTGGCACAAGGTGGAACTTGAGAAGCTCGGCTCCGGCACCCCTCAATCCCCAACACCACCCTACATCCGACCAGAGAAGAAAGAAACATGGAGCTGGAGCAAGTGATCAGAATGGCAAGGGAAGTAGCAGCTAAGCATGGAACAGAATGGCTAACGGAAGGGGCAGCGGAAGTGGAAGAAGAGAGACCAGAGCCATCAGGTATGCTGCTGAATCCCTTCTGTTGTTCCCATCCACAACGGAAGAAGAGGCATCAGCAGAGCTGAACATCCTGGGCAGGAAGAGCCGGTGGCTAAGAGAAAAACGACAATGACGGCCAAAGCTGTGGCGTTGTAGCAACAAAAGGATGCAGCAAAGAAAAAGAGAGAAGCGGCACAGAGAAAAACAATGACCAAAAACAGGTTTTAAGGGGCCTGAATCCACGATGGCAATTCCCACAAATTGGTAGCTTGGGCTGATTTTAAAAGCCTTAGGGCCTCATCGTGAGTTGGGCGGTAGCCCTTAAAAGCAGCATATAATGCTATTACCGCCACATTTAAGGGTCTGCCCAATCGCTAGTCTGGCAGCATTTATCCCCAGCTCTGAGCTGGGGGTAAACGCACCAGAAAATTGCTGATTTTCGGTGCAATTAGCGCGCTGTAATACAGCCAGCGGTAATTGCGCTGAAAATTCCCCATTGGACACAATGGACCCAATGGGGAATGGGGAACTCCGTTTAGCGCTCAATCCATGATCTGGCCCATAATACCACCAGACGGGTGGGCGGTAGCGCAAATACAGTTAGACGGTATCCCAGTCGGTAAAGTCGGTAAAGTAAGTGTAAAAATAAGGTATGCAAGGCTTTCCGTGGTTTTTATACATTTTAAAACTCTTTGGCAAACAGAGTGGGAGACATACATGTCCTCCTCCTCATGCCCACTCTGCCTGCAAAACCACATGGTTTTACTCCTGCATGATATTGCCATGCAGGTGTAAAACAAATTGATTCCTATGATGGAATCTGCCTGCGTTTCACACCTGCTAAAAGCAGGTGGATACCATAGGAATCCATTGTGAATATATCTGCAAAGTGTAATTTGCAGGCAACTTTTACATTTCTTGTACATAAAATGAAAGAGTAAAAGTAGTTGCTCTTTCTTTTTGCAGTCCTTTTAATAAACATTTTATTTAATATAATGTGTTACTAGTTCATAAGAACTATTTCACGCATTCCATACAAATATAGACATTACAATAATAAAACACAATGCTAAATCATTTATCCAAATATCAATACAATTGTCTGTAAACGTAGAGAATACAATCTACACATTTCTAAAAAGTTAATTTCCAAGCCTTTTCACTACTTCTTTCCATACGTTATAAAGTGCAATCATCAAGGAAGTATTACATGAATTAAGACAATGGGCCTCATTACATTGTTGCCGGACCGGAAACAAGGGTGCCGGTAAACTCACCAGAACCCTTGTTTCCGGACCAGAAAACTACGTGTTTGCCTTCCGGAGCCACTGTGCCCGAAAGGTCTGACCATGCCGGGGCGCAGCCGTCACAGTAGGCAAACCCTTCACAGAAGCACCGGCACCATTAGCAATGGTGCTGGTGCTTCCATGTCGCCACTCCCATAGAGTCCCTGTGGGAATGGGGATTAACAAATATACCGGCGCCTGACTTCCCAGCCAACGGACTCGTAATGAGCCATTGGCACCGGCAAGTCAGGCGCTAGTACATTTTTACGGGTCCGGCGGCAACCCGCCGGTAGCACCAGCAGGGTTACCGCCAGACCCGTAACGAGGCCCAATATCTCCAAAAAGGCTCCTCACTTATTGCTTGGACCCGATGAACGAAGCCACCCAGAAATGTCTGATATACCGGTTTCATCTTTTCACAGGATGTTGTGCGGTTTCTATAGCTTCTAGGTTTAGACAAATGCGACAAGTGCCAAACTCTCTCGAGATACCTCGGTCAGGCCCCAGTGTCGACAAAGTGGGCAACTGGTCTAATCTTAACAGGAGGTAAAATCTCAGGACAGAAATGGCTAGACATTTGTGCAGCTAGGGTTGCAGTGCCACACATTTATAGCACCTTCGGCTATGCTTCTGATATCTCTTGAGGCTCTCCAAATGGGTTAAGTTGGCAATCTAATCCTACTTTTTAATTTTCTGTGCCAGTTGTCACTTCAACTCAAAGAAGTCTAGCGACCAATTCGGTGTCCAATTCAAGGATTCAGACAAATTTAGAGCTTTTGCCCAATCGGACAGACCGCTTCCTTTAGCCCCATCAAGCCTAGCCTGACCAAGTAATTTAAGCAGTAGGGATTGTGGATCTTTCCTTGCCTTAACTAGCAAGGTACCACTTCTTTTTAAGACCTGCAAGGCGAGTGAGGGCAGCCCAAAATGGAAAATTGGATGCAGGTGACCGAGCAGCACATACGTGCTAACTAACGCTTGTGTTCCCCTTCATCTAATTACCGCTTTTAATAAAATTAGCCTTACTGATTGAATTGCTTACATACCAAGTATGAGAGTGTTTTATTCACAGACAGATATTTATTTAAAAACTCCAACGGAGGGATGTATTTACAATATGCAGACTGGATACAAACCAGACCACCTGAGAGCATGCCGAATTACACAAAACACATGTTTGCATGGTTTCAGGAATTTTGTTTGGGGCATGCTGCTCCCCTTTTAGGCTATTACCACCACTCTTTAGATCACACCCTTGTTAGATCAGCCCCCAATTCCAGATCGACTAGATTTTTTAATGTGTTACCACAGATAACCAATAATAAAGTGTAGCGAATTGTACCCCCTTTTTCTCAAAAAGGGTGTTGTAAAATGCACCATTTCAACAAATGATCTCCCTACATTTCTTAGGGCAACCTCACTATGCTCAGTCGCTTCAGCTAATTTGTGGGAGATGTTAATACGCCTCCACTAAAAATGTTCACCTGTCGCCACTGACCTTGAATTGTTTAATATGTCAACGACGCCACTAGTGCTGCCCACACCCCCGGTAACAAAACCTGCCTCCACTATTGGCATATGCATAATAATGTTACTGGCTGAGCACAGCAGTGGCTGGAAAGTTTGGACGCGGAGGGCCAGTTGCCTTCCCTAATGTTTCTGCAATAAGTGAAAGATGTAATGGCTCATTCAAAATGATGCCTATTTCATCTACTGCCGTGCTTCTGCATCAGCATGGTCATCTGATCATAGGCATAGTGCATGCATGATTGGCCAATCCATGGTGCAGCATTCATTTCTTCGAGGAGCTTGAGGGTCACCCTCAGCAGGGCTTACAGACCGCCCCTCATTTTGTGTTACGACACTCAGGACACAGACCTTAGTCTTAATTGGAGTCCATTGCTGGCTTGGCAAGGACACTGTCATGATGATCAGACATTCTAAAAAAAATCAGCTCACCTTCCTTTCATCATCCTGCTTATATTTAACTTTTGATGACTGTATTTCGTAGGCTTCGACTGCTGCAATTTACTGTTACTTTACAAACTCAACACATAGCATGCTGTGCAGGGCCAGGTAAATTGATGCACTTGGATGTGAGCGAACCAGCTGCACATTGGCAGGACACTAAGCCAGAGAGGGAGCAAGTGACGGTCAGACACTAAAATGAGGCACAGGCGAGCTAATCCATCCACCGGCACAGCCCACCCAACATACACTCATCCACAAGCTACAAGGACATTGTCTCAAATTCTAAACCCTACAAAGCACAGCCCTCTCACTGTGTTCAGGGTAATGATGGGATACAAACGAATGTTTTACAGGTGCTCACAAGACCGTGTTCTTTTCTGCAGTGTGGGTTTATCTGTTTTAACTTCAAGTGTTTCTCCCAGAGTTTCCCTGAACTCATAACAATGCCCACAGTCCCAATGACAGATCAGATCATGAAGCAAGACTGGTAGGATAAGAAAGTGTTGTTGTAAATAGACCCTAACCAGCCAATGGGGAAGTACATGGAAAGTGATGATGATGAATATTGAGAGAGGGCCATGGGGAAGGGAGCAGTGTGCAGATGTCAGGAAAAGCAAAGGGGGTGGAGGGAGGGATCCCATGTTCTCGGGGCATGAATTGATACCAGTGAATATATATCTGGAAACAGAGTGTGCAGCTCCCCTTTGGATGAAATCTCTCCAAAGAGCAAACAAAGAATGAATGTGCATGAATACAGAACTCCTCATCTGTCATGGAGTGTATGCAATCATACACCAGGCACTGCATTGACCTAGAATCCAAAATCACTCAGAGACTGCACGCCTATAAAGGGACCAAAGAAGGGATGATCAGGCAAACTCAACAACATCAATGTAAGGCCTCTAGAAAGAGACCAGGGGCACATGACTGGCCCTTCCCTTTCTTGAACCTTTCAAAGGGTGGGGTGTTGAGTTAGACATCCCAATATGATTCCCATAAATGAAATCAGTTTTAATTAAGGTGATGATGATATGGATCTGCCAACTTCTTAAACCCCATTCATGTCTAGAGATTATATTGACAGACCCCATATTCCTGGGCACAGCTCTGACTCTATAAACTCTGAGAGAGGAAGTTCTGGTTCTTTGTTAAATCCTTTGTCCCTTTCCAGTCTGATTGGACCCATCTACTACTTCAGATGAACGTTTACCTGCTCTGATCCACCAAGCTTGTCCTAAACTACAGGTGTAAGGCTCTGCATCGCTGGGCTAACCATTTCAGCCCATTCGGTCTTGGAGGGGGAGCGTTTATATCCCTCTGACAGTACAGTGGGCCTTCCAGCCCAAGAGATCAGAGGATGAGTACCTATGTGCTAATTTCAGGAGACTATTTTGTTTTGAGAGGGTTCCCTGGTACTAGATTAAACACACAGTCTGTGTGTACTGTGTATTGCTGGTTTTATCCTGCCTCTTAATCCTGTGACAATAGTTGTTACATTCAGCCACTGCAATAGTATTCAATGTATAGAGCTCAAATTGGCAGAGGGCTGAGTTGGAGTTGCTTGGCCTCGAACCTGTGTTCTCTAGGCTCAAAACAAATGTCTGAGGCAAGTGCTCAACCCGCCAAGCTATTTTATAGGCTTATTATCCAGAAACCATCCTTTCTGCAAGTGACTGGATCTGTTTCCCCTGATCGAATCCTCAGATGACCATCACATTTACAGGCACATTTTAGTTTCTGGAGAGAATGCAGAGACTGATTATTTTCTGTACATGGACGATTCTCTTTGCCTGCATGAACCCATCCTTCCATATGTCAACAGTTTCCCCAGCCGTGTGCACTCCTAGAACTTTGATATATTTGACTTGTCTTATATACCTGGTGACACCCCAGAACCTGTCCTTTCACTGCAAGTCCAACAGTTTCCCACGCCATATGAACTCACAGAATCTACCTTTGCTATCAATTGATCTGGTTTATATTCATTGATGACTTTCCCAGAACTTGTCCTTTCTACAGGTGACATGTCTGTCCTTGCATGAAGGCATAGAACAGGTTGTTCCCCGAGTGACATTTTCTATAGGCCTGAGTGAGTGGATCTCAGAATCCATCCTTCTTACAGGTGCCAGAATATATTGCCTGTGTTAATCACATTCATCCATTATCGTGTTTAACTTCTTAATTCCATTGTAATTATGGGACACTATTCTACCGGCACATCTGGCAGAGGTCTTCAGCTTGGTCTATGCTACCCATGTGTAAGGTAGGTGTGCTCTGCAGAGGAATTTGGCTGGTCTCTGACTGCGGTTGCTTGAAAGAGTGCTGTGGGAACTCTGCCTTTGTCATTAAACGTACAGCCACTCTCCCAGTTTGCTCCTCACAGTTTTTCTCTCTCTGTCTAAGTCCCTCTGGAAGTGGCCAATTCCTTTGACTATGGTGAATCCTCAAAACCCAACCCTCGCACCCTTAACTAGCTGATTATCGTTGGTCCACACCCCAGAACCAATATTTCCTAGAAGTAACTTGTGTTTGTATGGCTCTTACTGACACAGTTTCACATTTTAATGACATGTTCTTTGTCCTTGTGCTGAACCCAACACCCTGCTCATTTTACTGCATTCAATTCATACTCTCACGTGGGACTGAATGTTCTCTTACCACCCGCCGGTGGTTGCAAAAAAGCACTGTGGCTTTGCGACCCTCTGACCTCGATAAGGGGTCTGTTTATGTCTCAGATAACTGTCTGAGAAATACACAGACCCCTTATCGAGGTCAGAGGCCGGAGGGTGGCACAGCCACAGTGCTTTTTTACAACCACCAGCAGGTGGCAGGAGAACATTCAGTCTGACGTGACAGTATGAATTGAATGCAGTTTCCAGCCATTAAGACCGATATTGCTCCAAAAAGCATTGACTTTTGTACTGCATACAAAAGCCAATACATAAATAAGGACTGAATGTATATATTGTACTATGAAGAGAATATGTTTGAGATATAAAGGAATGCATCTATAGAGATTGAATATTATGAATGTTTGAGTACACATGTACTGTGAGCAGAAGGTTGGACCAGGGGAATCACTGATCCTTTTGTTGTTAGGCCAATTGACTTGTCCCACGGAAATGTGAGGGCAGGTAAAAGAGATGGAATGACCTCAAAGCCCGATTCCACACCCTCATCTCCAACCAGTCGGGAGACAGCAGACTGGTGGAGGAACTGTTGACCTGCTGCTTCTGATACTGTGGGAAGAGATGGTGAGCAGCGGGCCTGAGGGTGTGGGAACAGCAGAGGCCAGAGCCAGCAGCCAGGAAGACCCCTGTGACTACATGAGTGAATCATGGGCCCATTGCACAACAACACTGATAGCGTGTCGACATACACATACTTTCAGTCATCCAGGAGCGATTAACCCAGACAAAGCACAAGCAATCAATGGGACACCTCAGGACAGTATATCAGAAGGCATAGAAAGTGTGAACCCCCTAAAATACTCAACATGTAGAAGGTGAAGGGCATGATGACATGATGCAAGTATCATGGATAGACACCAAATCACATGTCGCATCGCAACCACCCGTTGCCAGCATGCCAATCACCCATGCACATAAACATCAGCAAAACAGCAGCTACGGGTGTAGCGTAAGGCACTAAATCAACACCTCAAACCATCATGTCCCCCTTGTTTTTCCTCAGTCTGACTCCGGTGAGTACATGACTGGGTGCCAAGGGTCAGAATCGAGAGCTAGTCTTGGACCAGCAGCAGTTGGGTCTTGCCATGTTCAGACAGGCAATTCTGCCCCTGAGCTGGAAGCTGAGGTCTCTGAGAATCCCCCCTCTCCCTTATAAGTTACTAATCTTGAGAGAGTGAGGCAGGAGGTTTCAGCTGTGCACAGTCCAGAGCCTTGCACTGATACTCCTTGCTTGAGGGTGTCCTTACTGAATACTCGCTTCTTTGTGCAGCATGCGGCCAAATCTGCGGATTATGTGCTTGCTCGGGGGTGGACCTCCTTGCAGTTACTGAAACCTGTCTCCATGGGGCATCCACTCATACTGCCTCTCTTGCAACTCCTGATGGCTACAATATTTTTAGGGTGGATCGGTCCTGTGCCAAAGGTGCAGGGGTGGATCTTATTTTCTAGAAAATCCTGAACCTGCACATATCCAACACAATGACACAACTGTGAATCCATACTTGTTAAATTAGGTGTGGATTTTAACACCTCCACTAGTGTTCCAATTGTATCTAGGCCTCCACATAAAACTCCATTCCTCGAGAAAAAACTGCTCGCTCTACTCAGTAGCATAATGAAAGCATCATCTCATCTTCTTTTGTTACGTGACTTCAATCTGTGCGCTGATAATGACATGGATTTAGAAGCAGTGCCCCTCTTGAATGCCCAAAGGGCACTTGGCCTTTGCCAGCATGTCAAGACTGCTGCTCATAGAGACAGCAATATTTTGGACTGTGTTAAAACATCTAACATCACTATCTCCACAGTGATGCTTACTCTGTGCCCCTGTTCTGATCACCTCCTAATCTGCTTCCACCATTTGCTCCCAGCAGCACCACAGCCCACTGATATCAGTTCTAGGAGAACAAAAAAAGATTAGGAGGCTTAACAATGTTACACCAGAGGCCCTGGTAGTTTGGGTTGCTGGGGTCTCATTAGTCGCGATTCTAATGAATTGGCCATCCAATTTCAACTGGTGCTTTTGGAGGCTCTTGATGTTATTGCACCCCAGCGTTTAAAGACCATCAAAAGTGAAGCTAGGAAAGATACCTGGTTTTGCAATGAAATCATCATGTGTAGGAAAATGAAGAGGGCATATGAACATGCATTGCGTTAAGATCCATGCCCTGCTACCATACTCACCTACAAGAAGGCTGTCATGCACTATAAGCGAGCTATTTTCTTGGCCAAGAAGGCCAATTGTAACTCTAGAAAAGTAGAGGCTAAATCAAGCTTGAGGGAGATTTTTGCGATCATGAGAAATTTAGAAGGGAAATCGTCTCAGTTGACCGAGATTGAAAAAAGCAATGTTTGGTGTCTATCTATCCAGGATGAATTCTCTAGAAAAATAGCTATTCATCAACAAGTTATCAAAACTCATAACACTTTGTTGGAGAACGTCACTCCCTCTTTGGTGGCACTCTTCGGTCCCTCTAGTCACCTTCTTTCTAAGGACCATCCCAAGTTTCCCTTTAAACAGGTAACTGAGAATGAAGTATGCACTTTTGTAAGGGGCATGAAACCTACCACCTGTATGGGAAATGTGTGCCCGGCTAACTTTATCAAATATTCCCTAGACTTTTTAATTCCTTGGATTACGAAGATTGTCAACGCCTCCTTCACTGATTCTTCTGTGCCTAATTTTCTTAAAGAGGCATGGATTACCCCTCTCCTTAAAAAATAAAATCTTGATCCTTCAATTGCCAGTAACCTCCGGCCTATTACAAATGTTCCTTTCCATTTACAGATCCTGGATAGGATTGCGTATCTACAATCACAGGAGTTTGTCGAGAGGCACAATCTTCTAAGGGGGTTCTGCAATGTAGGTTTAGGGCCAAGCACGGGACCGAGACTTCTCTGTTGCACCTTAAGTCTAACAATGCTGGCATTACGGACAAAGGTCATACTGCCATTTTGATGCTGCTGAATTTTTCCGCTGCATGCAAACTGGTGGACCACTCCTTGTGTGATAGAAGACTGGTCGAGATTAGAGAATGTTCTGCAAGTGCGGCCAATTGGATAGAGACCTTCTCAGAGCCCCGCTCTGCCAGAGTTGCTGTGGGTGATTTTCAAGCTTCCCCTGTTCTCCTTACTTGCGGGGTACAACAGGGCTCCTGTCTCTCTGCAATACTCTTTAATATCTACACAGAGCTCTTGTTTGACTACCTTGACAGTTTGGTGGTCAACTACACTAACTACGTGGATGACACCCAGATTCTATTAAAACTATCGGGTGATCATACCCAGGACTCAGTAGCCATCAATAAGATCTATTCTTTGATCCAGCCTTAGATGTCGCAGAATTTGTTTGCATTGAACGACAACAAAACTAAACTTCTGATTGCTGGTTCTGGTCCCAGGCTAAGAAAATTAGACTCCTGTTACAACCAATTTATTGTACCAGGCTGTCCTATCTTAGTGTCCCTTCATGTCAAAATCTTGCGATTTTTCTTTGATTCCCAGCTATCTTGCAATAAGCACACTGCTCATTTGCGATTATCCTGGTCATACATCACCAAGCTGTTGAGACAAATTCGCCCATACCTTTCTGCAGAGAATAGAGCTATAGTTTAATTGGTGCAGATTAACTCCAAGTTGGATTACTACAATTGTTTGCTTGTAGTTACCTTATCTTCTAATCTGGGTAAGCACCAGACCATTCAGAATGGGGCTGGGTGTGGACTTGGTAGGCAGGATCCCATCACTGCAGCTTGGCGTATCCTTCATTGACTGCCTGTTAAGCACAGAATACAGCACAAAGCCCTCACTTTGACCTATATGCCTGACTGATAATGCGTCTCGATACCTGGTCGATCGACTGACACAGGCATCATGTAGGAGAGGACTTTGTTCTAACGACAGCAAAAACTGCTCTTCCAGCCCCGGTCTAAACTGCAAAAGTATGGGGGAGTCATGTTCGATACTTGGGGCCCCTGGGCAGGGAATGAGCTTCCAGCCTCCTTGAGGGCCATTCCTTATCTGAATCGCTTTAAACGCGCAATCAAGACACATCTTTTCAACAAAGGAGTGTATTAGTTGTCCTTTGTCTAAGGTTTCCTACGCCAGGCTTTTTCCTTGTCATCTCTTGCCTCAGTCTGTCTTTATTTGTTCTGGGTGCGCTATGAAGCCTTTGGGCGTGTGGCGCTATACAAGTATTAAAATGAAGTAAAGTGTGGCTCAAATTGACCACAAGTGCAACAGACCAGCAGCAGCAAGGCCTCCGTAAAGATTGTGTCTCACCTAATGCCACAGTCAGACCGCCATAGCTAGCAGGGCACCCCTCAGCTGACAGCACACCAGGATACACAAGCAGCATTGGGACAGACCCACATGGGCACCCATTCCCTTGCAAAGCTGTGAAGCACATGATACCACAGTCCAAACAAGGTGCACATTTCTAAATGTCCATATGCACACCCAACCATCAGGCCAGTAAACTGTGACCCCATAGTACATAGAACATACCCTACAATATTTCAACAAGGGAATGAAAGCACTTGTCTCCCAACAGGCACACAGTACACCAGGACCCAAATGAAGGCAGCAGCACATCTGGCACACCTGCCCCAGGAAGTGGAAAAAAAGGGTGCAGGACATGCCGCACCCAGGAAGGGAAGTGCCCAGAAGACCCCAAAACACCCCTGCCCAAGGGCACTGCTTCTGCCACGTTAATGTTAATGTTAAAGGTCATTTGTACCGCGCACTATCACCACCGGAGTGGTCCCCTGGCGCTCTGGCGGCTCTGAAAGAGGGAGGGAGAGGTGGGTTAGTGGGTGGAGGCTGGAAAAGTGCAAGATTGCAGTGATGTGCTGTTGGCAGCCTCAACCCGGTGGTTCCGTCTGCTGGGCCTGGGGTGTATGCGGCTGGTAGTCGTTGTGTGCTGATGTGCGAGTCTATGTGTGTTTTTTGTTTTGTTGTTGCAGTGTAGTGAAGTTCGTCTGGGGCACAGGTGCCACGGCTATGCAAGCATCTCCGCCCATTAGGGAGGCTGCAGGACCTCCGACCGCTGAGCTATATCCAACTCATTCACCCGAGTGTCGGCAACATACATGTACGCGACCAGGCACCTGAGCCTGCCACTGCCTCAACCTCTGCAGCTGCTATTGTGAGGCTGATGTCCCCAAATTCATCCCCCCTGCCAGCATCTCGCCCATGCACACCACGCCCTCCCCTATGTCATCTAGCCGTGCCTTCCATTGGCACCGTCCTGAGGGCACACATTGGGCATTAGCACCGTCCTGAGGGCATTCATGACGAGGAGCAATCATCTGATATCGAGGGAAGTTGCCCCTATCCGTCTCCCAGACCAGCGCAGGAAAACACCCTCCATGCCATCTGGGAGCGGATCACCCAGATAGAGCAGCAGGAGGAGGCAATGCAGCAGATAGCCCAGGAGTAACTGGGACACTCACAGGCAATGCGGGATGTGCTGCTGGATGCCTCCATGTGGTTGGCCGCTGCCTTGGATCGTCTGTGTCAACGTGCGGCAGATGACACTGCCAGCAACACCCTAATGAGCCAAAGGGTATGGGAGTTGACTGCACATGTGTCTGCCACACATGGGGCCATGTCCATGGCCATCACCCTCAGTACTCCTCGCCACCTGCTTTCCTCTCTTTCACTTCCCCACTTTTCCACTATCATTCCTACTCCTTGCCATTGCCTCATTCACATCCATTTCCTCTCCACCTCCTCCAAACCACTCTCTCTTCTCTCCACCTCCCACTTTGTACACTTTCTACTCCTCCATAATGCACCACCATGGTAACATCTGCTTGTCATGATGCCTACCCCCGGGCATCCAGATCGTGTCCATCAGCCCCGGGAGCAGGCACCCAGATACTCATTAAAACCTCAACAGCCCCAGCTGGGGGCTGTTTGGATTCAGTCCTGGCGCCTTAGGCGCCAGGCTCATCATAGAAAACAGTCCTGGCGCCATAGGCTCCCTTATGCAGACCATGCTGCAAATGAGTCCAAGCCAACGTGAGGCCTGGATGGGACTATTTTATTACAGGGACTATTTTTCACTCGGGTGTGGTTCTGGGGAACTTCTTACCTGGGACTACTTTGCAGGCTATTTAAACCATGCCCGAACAGCAGCCCTTGCTTTGCGTTATTCTGCATCCAGCAGCGTGACGCTCACCGTGTCTGCAAGTCAGCATCCAGTCTTCTGCCACGCCCGCCTCGAATCAGGAGCTCCTAGACAAAAGGAAAAGAAAGGAGAAGAGGTTAGATCACGGACATTATTTGATTCCTTACCTTATTCCGGACCCAGCACATCTCCGAGCCTGGAAAGGACATTATTTCAGCATGCGTCGCTTCGCCAGCAGCAGCGCCGCGTTATGCTCACCAGTCCACTGCATCTTTCGACTCGGCGCTGCCTCCATCATTTTCTTCGTCGAAATCCAGCACCTGGGGGGAAAACAAAAGGAATAACAAGGTGAGTCGAGAAAACCGACAAAGACAATCTCTTTGCCACCATAGGCTTACCTGCTTTACCACCGGAGGTATTATTCTTTAATTCGCTGCATCTTCCTACACCGCACCTATAAAGGGAAAGAACACAGCAAGTTAAACTCATGCAACTTTTACCGGACAGTGTTTGGTAATACAGACTCTTACCTGAACGCCATCAGCTGCCTCCAGGCAATATTTTTTTGGACCCAGCTGCAACCTAACGAGGGAATGGAACAAGAGTGAACATTGGACATATTGAACTCTTTGAACTTTATAGACACTGGAGTTAATATTCCTCCGGAACTCCTCCAGTACCTTCAACCCAGTGAAGTAAGTGGTATCTACGCGCCCCTGCATGCCATGCAGGATGGAGAGCTCATCATTTAAAAACATAAGGTGAGATTACCAAAAGGGGATATCGGAGGTGATTAGTGGGGAGAACGAGAACTGTTGGGGGGCCATCACTAAAGTCCACAGGTGGCTAAATCTATTTCTCCACTTGCAGGAGAATACTTATACGAGTCCAGCAGACAAGATTAGGCGGGCCAGTCCAGACTGTCATCTCTTCACTACGCATCACGTTGGTGGAGACCGCAGCTGTCTGGGTCCGATCGACGCCCCTGTGGGAACCAGGTGAGCGTAACAGAACGCGAAGCCTATCTACAAATCCCCACCCGGGCGTAATGGAGACCTCAGAAACCGACCAACTAGCCCAATTGTTAGGTGAACTTAGGGTAGAAGTGCACTCCGCGCGCCAAGAAACTAATGCCCTCAGGAGAGAACTGATTGTGTCAAAGGAGCGCACTGATGATCTTGCCAGACAACTGCTGCAAAACCAAGCCGAGCCACACCACTACCCGGACTTGGGGGGAATTCAACCCCTGTTTCATCGAGCAGCCCTGTGAAAGTGGTTCTACCAGGGAACATTCCTTTAGCTCCACCCGAACGCTTTGCTGGGGACCCGAAAAGGTTCGGTGTGTTCATGAACCAAAGCCGCTTGCACTTTTTATGCAAACCAGGAGCTTTTCCAAACAACCAAGCCAAAGTAGCCTTTGTACTGTCATACCTTAGTGGCAGCGCAGCGGATTGGTCAATTCCATTAGTCAACCAGGATGACTCTCTCCTTCGGGATTTTCAGGGTTTTCAATTGAGCATGGAAAGATTATTCACCAGACATTCACAGGGACAGGCCCTGGATAACGAACTTCTATCCCTACGACAAGGAAACCAGGACCTGCTAACTTATATCGCAACCTTCAATAGGTTGGTGGTGGAAACCGGATGGCCAGAGGTAAAGCGAATTACATTATTTCATCGTAGACTTCGGGGTGAACTCAAAGATGTTTTGGCCCAAGTTGTGAACCCACCTCAGGATTGCGCAGAATATATAGACTTAGTGGTCCAGCTAGACCACCGACTTCAGCATAGAAAAGCTAAGTTCGAGAATCGGGTATTGCTTAAACCCACTGTTACTCCCAAAGTAACAGATGCATCAGAACCAGTGCAGATCGGGGGGGTTAAGGGACCCTTAACTCAAAAAGAAAGAGAAAGGAGACGACAGATGCAGTTGTGTCTGTACTGTGGGGCCTCAGGACATTTTCTACGGGATTGCCCTATAAAACCATCCAAGAAAGTAGTCGGAGTTGCTGATAGAAATCAAACAGAGCCTGATTCGGGAAACGACCACGCCTGACAGGTGTAGAGGTCCGCTTGCCGAGCTTAAAGAAGGACACTCAGACCTCGCACCTAATCATACCAATGGTCCTTATTGATCCAAGGCAGCCATCACGTGTGCATGCAGTTAGGGCATACACTGATAGCGGGGCCGTAGGAAACTATGTGGACCACAAATTGGCTTCTAGGATGAATCTACCTCTGTGCAAAAAGACCACTTCGGATGTTATCACCACAGTCGATGGAACTGAAATTGCCTCTGGGCCTGTAACTCATTCCACCACAGAGATGACACTGTTGGGTCAAGATGGGCATCGAGAGACTATTGTGTTTGACTTAATCAAAGCCCCGCAGTTCCAAATAATACTGGGGATACCTTGGTTGGAAACACATAATCCTTGTATTTATTGGCAAGAGAAGAGAGTAACCTTCCCGGAGTGTGCGCACACCTGTTACCCGAAAAAAACCTTGAACAAAAGCCTGGCCACAGTCGCTAATCCAGTCATGCAGTTACCTAAGGAATATCAAGAATTCCAGGATGTTTTCCAAAAAGAACAGGCAAACACCTTACCACCTCATAGATCATACGATTGTCAAATCGACCTCATACCCGGTGCACAACCTTCATGCAGTAGAATCTACGCCCTTAAAGAACCCGAAAACCGTCACCTACGACAATACTTGGACCAATATCTTGCTAATGGTTTCATTCGTCCATTTAAGTTCCCTGCATCTTCAGCTTTATTCCTCGTGCCCAAAAAGGAAGGTGACCTCAGAACGTGCATAGACTACCGCACATTAAACCAGATCACGGTGAAGAACCAATATCCATTGCCTCTGATCCCCGAACTACTAGACCAAGTAAAGGATGCTTGCATCTACACTAAATTAGATGTCCGTGGGGCATATCATCTGGTACGTGTAAAGAAGGGCGACGAATGGAAGACCGCTTTTCGCACCAAGTACGGATTATTCGAATATCAGGTGATGCCCTTCGGGTTGTGCAATGCACCAGCAGCCTTCCAGTATTTTATGAACGATGTCCTTCGTGAACTCATTGACGTCTGTGTTGTCGTATACATAGACGATATTCTAGTGTACTCCTCCTCAGAATCAGACCATGTTAAGCACGTTCGTGCAGTCCTTGGGAAACTATGCCAGTACAAGTTATATGCAAAATTGGAAAAATGTGTTTTTCATGCTACAGAAGTTGAATTCCTTGGATTTATCCTGACTCCAAAAATAGTCCGAATGGACTCAGGAAAGGTGGACGCAATTCTCAAGTGGCCATCACCCAGTTCAGTTAAAGGGGTGCAAAGCATGCTTGGGTTTGCTAATTTCTACCGCAGATTTATTCCTGACTTTTCATATGTTGCACACCCCATCACAGCACTTTTGCGAAAAAACAAACGCTTCTTGTGGACCGAAGAGGCTGAAAAAGCCTTCCAAGAACTGAAATTGAAATTCACGTCGGCACCTGTCTTAAAGCATCCACGCCCCGAGCTCCCATACATAGTTGAAACCGATACATCCAGTTTAGCCATGGGGGTTGTCCTGTCCCAGAAGGATCCAGAAACCGGTCAACTTCATCCAGTAGCATTTTAGTACAGAAAATTCTCGGCCCCCGAATTAAACTATGCGGTTACCGATAAAGAGTTGTTAGCCATCAAATCCGCCTTCAAGGCTTGGTGGCATTATCTTCTCGGTGCCAGGCATACCATTACTGTAATCACCGATCACAGGAACTTGCAGTATTTAAAAACAGCCAAGGCCCAATCTTCGCGTCAACTTCGATGGGCCTTATTCCTTGCCGAATTCAATTTCGTGATCACTTATCGACCAGGTTGTAAGAATGGTAAGGCAGATGCTTTGTCCCGAATCGGGATGGGAGAACCATATTCGAACCCAGAACCGGTGCCTATAATTCCTGAACAAAGAATTCTTGGGATAACTACTCTACAGACCTTAGAAGATATTCATTTAAAGATCCAACAACTTTTCGATTCAGCAGCCCTGCAGGACTGGGTTAAAAAGGGCCAAGATTATTCAGTTGTCAATGACCTACCTTACCATCAAGGGCGTCTATTTCTACCACACAAGGAACTACAAGAACAAGTCATCTCCAATTACCATGAAGCTCTGATGGAAGGGCACCCAGGTATTGCAAAAACTGAAGCTAAAATTAAAAGACAATTCTGGTGGCCCACCGGGCGAAAAGATGTAAAGTCATTTGTACTGTCTTGTGGCATCTGCGCCCAGAACAAAAGTCAAAAGAAGAAACCAGCTGGTCTTTTACAACCTTTAGATATTCCACCCGCACCACGGCACACTTTCAGGGTAAGTCATAGAAATTCGCACAAAAATGGCGCACGCGGCTGGCGCACAGTGTCCCCGTGCGATACACTGCGCCAGCCGCGTGCGAAAAAATCCTTTTCATCGCACAGCGTATTCATGGATTTTAGCCTCCGAAACCAACCGTGGCGCAGAGTGGCGCAGCGACCCTGCAGCAGCGCCAGTTACGCCCCCAAGAACGCCCTCACGCAAGGAAAAGCCTTCAAAATCCCCAAATCATCGCAAAGGGCTGCGCTAACCCTGGACCAGTTCACAGGGCTGACAAACAGCAAACGCCAAGCGGGGAACGTGTATTTCAGTGGTTTGCGGGAAGTTCCACACGCGATTGTCCTGTGTACGTGTGCATCAGGGGTGCGTGGGAAGTAACACACGCAAAAGCAGCAGGGTACGTGTATTTCAGGGGTGCGCGGGAAGTATCACACGCAAAAGCAGCAGGGTACGTGTATCTCACGGGTGCGCGGGAAGTATCACACGCGATTCCATCAGGGTACGTGTATTCCAGCTGTGCGCGGGAAGTATCACACGCAAAAACAGCAGGGTACGTGTATTCCAGGGGTGCACGGGAAGTATCACACGCAAAAGCAGCAGGGTACGTGTATTTCTGGGGTGCGCGGGAAGTATCACATGCAAAATCAGCAGGGTACGTGTATTTCAGGGGTGCGCGGGAAGTATCACACACGATTCCATCAGGGTACGTGTATTCCAGGGGTGCGCGGGAAGTATCACACGCAAAAGCAGCAGGGTACGTGTATTTCAGGGGTGCGCAGGAAGTATCACACGCGATTCCATCAGGGTACGTGTATTCCAGGGGTGCGCGGGAAGTATCACACGCAAAAGCAGCAGGGTACGTGTATTACAGGGGTGCGCTGGGAGCACCACACATGAATTGCACGTGTGGGTCCTCCCAGGTGTTCCCTCTACACCCTCCACGGCCCCTGCAGGTGGCCCACACCACAGGGGCCTACTCTGCACATGTCCTGCAGGCACCCCATCCACCATGGCCATGCCCCCCAGCCAACCCACATGTCACCTTGCACTACTGCCCACCAACGCATGTCCCCCTGCACCCCCAGCCACCAGGGGCAGCCTCCACCAGGCCCCCACCAATGTCTCCCATCACCCCCACCCCCCAGCAGTGCAGGGGCAGCCTCCACCAGGCCCCCACACATGTCTCCCTGCACCCCCACCCAACAGCCACCAGGGGCAGCCTCCACCAGGACCCCACCAATGTCTCCCATCACCCCCACCCCCCAGCAGTGCAGGGGCAGCCTCCACCAGGCCCCCACTCATGTCTCCCTGCACCCCCACCCAACAGCCACCAGGGGCAGCCTCCACCAGGACCCCACTCCTGTCTCCCATCACCCCCCACCCCCCAGCCACCAGGGGCAGCCTCCACCAGGCCCCACTCATGTCTCCTATCACCCCCACCCCCCAGTAGTGCAGGGGCAGCCTCCACCAGGCCCCCACTCATGTCTCCCACCACCCCCAACCCCCAGCCACCAGGGGCAGCCTCCACCAGGCCTCCACTCAGGTCACCTATCACCCCCACCCCCCAGCAGTGCAGGAGCAGCCTCCACCAGGCCCCCACTCATGTCCAACTCATGTCTCCCTGCACCCCCACACCCCAGCCACCAGGGGCAGCCTCCACCAGGCCCCCACTCATGTCTCCCATCACCCCCACCCCCCAGCAGTGCAGGGGCAGCCTCCACCAGGCCCCCACTCATGTCCCCTATCACCCCCACCCCCCAGCAGTGCAGGGGCAGCTTCCACCAGGCCCCCACTCATGTCTCCCTGCACCCCCACCCCCCAGCAGTGCAGGGGCAGCCTCCACCAGGCCCCCACCCAGGTCTACATCACCCCCACCCCCCAGCAGTGCAGGGGCAGCCTCCACCAGGCCCCCACTCATGTCCCCTATCACCCCCACCCCCAGCAGTGCAGGGGCAGCCTCCACCAGGCCCCCACTCATGTCTCCCACCATCCCCACCCCCCAGCAGTGCAGGGGCAGCCTCCACCAGGCCCCCACCCATGTCTCCCATCACCCCCACCCCCCAGCAGTGCAGGGGCAGCCTCCACCAGGTCCCCACTCATGTCCAACTCATGTCTCCCTGCACCCCCACCCCCCAGCCACCAGGGGCAGCCTACACCAGGCCCCCACTCATGTCTCCCATCACCCCCACCCCCGAGCAGTGCAGGGGCAGCCTCCACCAGGCCCCCACTCATGTCCCCTATCACCCCCACCCCCCAGCAGTGCAGGGGCAGCCTCCACCAGCCCCCCACCCATGTCTCCCATCACCCCCACCCCCCTGCCGCCAGGGGCAGCCTCCACCAGGCCCCCACTCATGTCCCCTATCACCCCCACCCCCCAGCAGTGCAGGGGCAGCCTCCACCAGGCCCCCACTCATGTCTCCCACCACCCCACCCCCCAGCAGTGCAGGGGCAGCCTCCACCAGGCCCCCACCCATGTCTCCCATCACCCCCACCCCCCAGCAGTGCAGGGGCAGCCTCCACCAGGCCCCCACTCATGTCTCCCACCACCCCCACCCCCCAGCAGTGCAGGGGCAGCCTCCACCAGGCCCCCACTCATGTCTCCCACCACCCCCACCCCCCAGCAGTGCAGGGGCAGCCTCCACCAGGCCCCCACTCATGTCTCCCACCACCCCCACCCCCCAGCCACCAGGGGCAGCCTCCACCAGGCCCCCACTCATTTCCAACTCATGTCTCCCTGCACCCCCACCCCCCAGCAGTGCAGGGGCAGCCTCCACCAGGCCCCCACTCATGTCTCCCATCACTCCCACCCCCCAGCAGTGCAGGGGAGGCCTCCACCAGTCCCCCACTCATGTCTCCCATCACCCCCACCCCCCAGCCACCAGGGGCAGCCTCCACCAGGACCCCACTCATGTCCAACTCATGTTTCCCTGCACCCCCACCCCCCAGCCACCAGGGGCAGCCTCCACCAGGCCCCCACTCATGTCTCCCATCACCCCCACCCCCCAGCAGTGCAGGGGCAGCCTCCACCAGCCCCCACTCATGTCTCCCACCACCCCCACCCCCCAGCTACCAGGGGCAGCCTCCACCAGGACCCCAGTCATGTCTCCCTGCACCCCCACCCCCCCAGCCACCAGGGGCAGCCTCCACCAGGCCCCCACCCATATCTACCACCACCCCACCCCCCAGCAGTGCAGGGGCACCCTCCACCAGGCCCCCACTCATGTCCACCACCACCCCCACCCCCAGCCACCAGGGGCAGCCTCCACCAGGCCCCCACACATGTCTACCACCACCCCCACCCCCCAGCCACCAGGGGCAGCCTCCTTCAGGCCCCCACACATGTCCCCCTGCACCCCCACCCCCCAGCCACCAGGGGCAGCCTCCACCAGGCCCCCACACATGTCCCCCTGCACCCCCACCCCCCAGCAGTGCAGGGGCAGCCTCCACCAGGCCCCCACTCATGTCTCCCACCACCCCCACCCCCCAGCAGTGCAGGGGCAGCCTCCACCAGGCCCCCACTCATGTCTCCCACCACCCCCACCCCCCAGCCACCAGGGGCAGCCTCCACCAGGCCCCCACCCATGTCTCCCACCACCCCACCCCACAGCAGTGCACGGGCAGCCTCCACCAGGCCCACACTCATGTCCCCCAGCCAACATGTCAACACAATCTAGATCCCTGGCCCTTATGGTCAGCCTCCAAATGCCAAACACCCACCTGAGTATTGCATCCACCCACTTAGAAATGGCAAAAACATGATATAACCACAATTGCAAGTTTGGAAATGAACACATGTCCCTCACATACACCCAATGGGTGTCAGTGAATGTCAAAACACATATCATGATATGCATGAAACCAATGAGATGATACTACACATTGAAGTTTGAAGAAAAATATGTATTAAACACAACATAAATTGAACCAAAAATAAAAAAACAATAATGGAAATTATTTTAAAAAAAACAAGCAGGTACGTGAAATAATGCAAAACCACAAATCATAATGCAAACGAAAGGTGTCCAAAGTCACAGTCCACAAAAGTAAATCCAATGGAAAATTAAAATCGAAAACCATTGCTCCATGGGGAAATCATAAAAAAAATGAAAATCCAAAAGTCAACTATATACAGATAAACAATCCAGGGTCCATGATCCCAACAGAAGAAATGAAACCTATCTAATAACACTACCTAAAAAACCTAAGGAAACCTAACACTAACTACAGAACTATTTACAAGGGCAGCGGGCTAGTCCGACGGCTCACTTCGGGATGTTCCGGGCCAGGGCATCATCGAACTCCCGCTCAATGTCCCGCTCTTCCTCCATGGCCCCGAGGGTCAGCAGGGCTGTCCACATGTTCCCCCCAAACTCCCTGCGGATTGCCTCGAGGCACTCGGCCTGCTTCAGGGCCCTCCGCATGGAGTTCTCTGCCCTGACCATCGTGAGCCGTGCCTCTTCCGCCCGCTGCCGCTCCGCATCTATGGCGTGGCCCAACCACTACCACATGGAAGACACTTCCCGTCCTGGGTCCTCCTGCCCTCCGGCCGATGCCTGCCCCTCCGATGTCGAAGGCCCCGAGCCATCATGGCTCCCACAACGTTGCTGCTGCGCCTCTGCCCGTGCACTGCCTCCTGCTGCCTGCACATCCTCCGCTGGCTGGGGTGCAGTCGTTGATGTGGCCACCCCTGCTGGACGTCCGACTCCCGACTGTGGCAAGGATGCCTCCTCCCCCAGCCTGGCCGCACCGTCAGAGGCAGCCCCACAGGGCACCCAGGTGACTGATGGGTGGGAAGATGGCACGGAGGACGACTGGCGCATAGGGGGGTTCAGTTGAGGAGGGGGTCTGAGCAAGCCCCATCAAAGGGAGGAATCCGGCCTGGGTGACATGTCCCAGTAGGCCGACACGCTCAACGAGCCATTCGAGATGACGTGCAGTCTCCTCATGAAAAGACTGCAGGTCACCTCGCATGGCCCGTTGACGCAACGCCACACCAGTCAGGACAGGCTCAACCCGGACCCGGATAGCCACGTCCGAAGGCAGAGGAAGGCCAGTTGTCGTGAGCTCATCCCCTGCCTGAAAAAGGGTCTGGACGTAGGCATCCCTGCTGGTGCAAGATGATGCAGTGACAGGATCAGGAACAGGATTGCACACAGGCACCTCCGCGGCGACATGTGCTGCCTCCTGTCCCTGGTCCTGCACTGCACCACTAGCACCAGTGGAATCCCCACCTCCAGACCCCGTCTCTGTTGCTTGCACGGCCTCCACCTCCACCAAACCCCCCACCAACCTGGATGACTCCGTGCCATCTTCCCCCGTTGGGCCCTGTGGGGTCCCAGCTGCCCCTTCTGCTGCTAAGGAGTCCAACTCCGACCTCCGCCTCTTGGACCTCCCCCCGGCAGCTGCGGCCTGGGACGCGGCACCGGGCTCCTCACTCCCTGACGAGATCACAACCTGGGAGGGGAGCCTGGCCTTGCGTCTCCGACTGGCGGTGCGATCCCCGCCGCTCTGCTCCACAGCACCTTCTCCGCCCTCTTCATCAGTTGACGCTGCAGACAGGGAGAAATAAAACACAGGCATCAGGGCACTGTACAATGGACACATACACACATGACAGTTGCACATGAGTGGCATTGGCAAACCTCAGACATGGCATCACAATTGGCAACACACATGTCATTTCTACATGCACACATGAGCCATACCACAGCCACATCCAACTGCCAGCACCATCCATACACATACAACAGCATGAGCAGCCAAAGGTGAGCCAGACATCACATGCAACACAGGGAGTGCACTACACATGCACGCACACCACCACACTTGCATGCATGTGTACACCTCAGCCAACTGTTGCAGTGTTCCGATGGGCATCCATGTCACATTTGCCAATCAGGCTTCCACATCCCGCTGTCACATGCATCCATGTTGCCTCACTGTTGCACCCTTGTCAAATACACACAGATGCACACAGTGCTGATACATGCAGCTGAAAACAACATACATGTGTGACATCACGAACATGCCCACTTACATACACATTCATCCAAACATGTGTGCCCACACAACTGCATTTGGTATGCAAGCCTACACACACAAGCACCATCCATGTCTCACACATGACAGCCCTCGCATGTGTTAGCCTCACGGTCCTGTACACCCCCACCCATACTCGGCCCCATACAAACAGATGTGCAACCGGCACACTACTGGCACATCACCACACGCACAGCTTACAATCATGATGCATGTACACTTACTGCTCGACTCCAGACGGGTCTGCCTCTCAAGGACCTGGAAGTGGAGCGCTGGGGATATGCATTCCAGGACCCTCATCTGATCTTCCGACAAGTGGCCCCGGCGCCCCTTAGCATCCGCTGCCTTCAAGAGGCGCCGGGCCTTGTTCAGGGTCCTGGACCTGAAGTCCTCCCAGCGCTTCTTGACATGTTGGAAGTCGCGGACTGCCACCCCCTCCGCGTTGATGGCAGTCACGATGTCCGTCCAGATAATACTGCCCCAGGACTTGCTCCACCAGGACACCAACTTCCCTGGCACTGAAGCTGGTGCCCCTCTGCCTCTCTGGCCGGGGGTTGTCAGTGGTGTCAGATGTTGCAGTGCCCGACATGACAACCCCAGAGGCA
Organism: Ambystoma mexicanum; assembly: GCF_040938575.1. Lineage (NCBI taxonomy): Eukaryota > Metazoa > Chordata > Amphibia > Caudata > Ambystomatidae > Ambystoma > Ambystoma mexicanum. The sequence goes on along the minus strand of NC_090939.1, from coordinate 866,079,693 downwards.
GGAGTGGGTGGGCAACTGGGTCCTGGGGCTGGGCTGTGGAGCGATGGAATCCCAGTCGGGAGTCTTCAGTTCCAGCAGTGGTGGTCACAGCAACAGCACCCCTGGCTGATGTGCAGGCAGCAAATGCCGGGCGCGTGGGCAGCAGGCAGTCAGGCAGCAGCAGATGGCAGGTGGGAGCGTGCTTGGGGCTCTGGGGGGCAGTAAATCGGCTTTCTGGGCAGGAGCGTGGTCTTCCGTGTGCTTACGCGTGGCCAGCTTGATACGGAGTGATTTGGCACGTGAAAAGTCCTGCACGTCTGCATGTAATTCGAGGAAAGGCCCTTAGCGCGTAAGCGCGTCTGCACGCATACGCAATTTCATTGGCCCAAAGGCCACCATGCGCAGCTGTGATGTCACGCGCATGGCCGTAGAGAATGGCGCGTGTAAAGAAAAAAGAGATACACGTCCGAGTGTCAAAGCGCGTAATTGGTGGAAATGGCCTCATCGCGTATGCGCGTCTGTGACGTGTGTATAAAAGGTACGTGTAGAACGCCATTTCCTTGTACGTGCTTTTCGTGGAGAGCGAGTGGGCGAAATCTGTACTTCTTGTCGGTTCACACGCGATTTACTTCACAGCGTTTCCAGTTCGTACTCCCTGTTACCTCTGACAGCTTTTTCTCTTTTCCTCTTTTTCCTAGGCCTGTTTCCTCAAACAGCGTTCCCTTCTACTGTTGTCCTGTCTCCTCAGACAGCGCAAAATTCTTCTTTTGGCGGGGGTGTTGCCAACGCGCACACGTGAATATTTTTCACGCTTTTGTTCCTGGCAGATGGTGAGTCGCGCACGTATTTCACATCTGTGCTTGCCCCGTGTGTTGCGTACCCCTTCAGAGGTCATTGTAGGCTGCGTGTGACACGCATATGTTCATTCTTGTGTTTCTGGGTGCCACAGCGTAGTGCAGGTTTATTTTTCCACGCACGTGGTCTAGGAGGGGTTGCGTGCACCTTACTTCCCTTTTTTGGGGTGCCTGTGCGTTGCGTGACCCGTCATCTTTCCCCAGGGGTGACATACAGCCTTGCTAGAGCACTAGGGTACGATTACCATCTGGTACCCAACCCCTTTGACCCTCAATTGCCCAGGACAATAGTTCACATCGACTCCCATACGCACAATAACATCAGTGCTATGGCTGGGAGGCGAACAAGCCGTAAGGGTGGCAAAGGTGGCCGAGCCCCAAGTGGTGGCCGTGGTGGATCCGGTAGGGGACGTGGCCGTGACTTGCAGGGTGCCCCTAGCCCCCCATGTGTGGAGGAGCAGTCAGGGACACCCATGCCCCCCCCCCTGGTTGAGGTTAACATGGCTGACACCATCCATGCTCAGCCCTGGTTGGACCAGCCCACTGTGGAACCAGACCTGGCACAGGGTGACTCCATGGCTGAATTCCAGGTCAGCAGGTCTAGGCCACATGCGCCGGTGAACGTTGGTGTCATCAGGCCACGTGGATCAGGGGCAGCTAGGTCATCTGCTGCCCCGCGTAGGCAGGCTGGGGAGGCTGCAGGGGCAGCTGCGGCTCCATCCACCCCACCTCTCACACACCCAGCCAGGACAGTGTCGGTCCAAGTCCATCATGCTGACATTCCCCCTGACACCATCACACTTGAGCTAATGCCTGCACCAACTCCCATGCTGAGTGTGCAATCCCACACTCCTAGTACAGAGTCCACCGGGGCTCCTGCCCCTAGTGTCCAGAGCGGCATAGGACACTCAGGATCCCCACCACCTTCCAAGCGGAAGAGGAAGAGTACTCGTCCAGTAGAGGCTGATGCCCCAGACACGGTTACACAGTCCGGCCCGTCAAGGAAGCCCAGCTTCAATGAGGACGAACTGAATGCACTTGTAGAGTATGTGTCTGCACATGACCGTGAAATGGTGATTGTTGCAGGATCCAAGACCACACCTGCACAACGTCAGGCACACTGGCAGACCATTGCATACATCATAAGTGCCCTTGGAATCGTGAGGCGCACAGCTACTGAATGTTACAAGCGCTGGAATGACCTGAAGCGCAGGGCAAAGAATAAGCTGGCCTCAAGTCATGCCGCAACTCTAGTGACTGGAGGTGGGTCTCCAGCAGACGACATAGAACTCACTCCACATGAGCAGGTTGCTGGGACCTACGTCACGGAGGAACAGATCCAAGGCGTGGGAGAACTGGCAGATTACGAGGCATTGTCCGGTGAGTACACATGCATGTGTGTGTCATCCATGTGCATGGTGTGTGTGGGAGGGCTTCTGTTTGGGTGCCAGGTGAGGGTGTGTGTGCCTGAGTGGTTTGGGTCACCCATGTGCCTCTTCCTATACATTCTGCGCACCAGCATTTGGGTATAGCAGCATCCCTTCTGCCAACATTAGACATCCAGCCCAACACCACGACAGTTGCCCTTGGAGTGTCATCTTGCCACAACATTGTTGCTTATTTACCTCTGTTTATTCAGGCAGATTGTTTGCATACCACCACTTTTACTCGGGATTTCTCAGTCCTATTGTCACATGTCTGACATGACTATGGTACAGTGGACTGGCTTTGTTTCCTGGACATGATTTGTTTAGACATGTCCCTGTGCTATAGGACCATTTTGGACTGGCAGCTGCAGGTTAAACGTTTGAACCATTTCAATGAAAAAATCAATTACATTAGCAAACTGGACTGAATGAACAATTGGTGACCTCCTCTCCCTCTTCACTTCATGGCTAGGGTACATGCCATCTGTGTGATGGCATGTGTATTTGACCTGCCAATCACTGGCCAATGTGTGATGCCACTGCTAGGCAGCATGCAGCAAATGTGTTCATCTTCCATCTTGGTGCCATCAATGTGTGCCATCTGCCTACCCTTCACACGCAGTGACGGTGCATGCATGGGAGGGTTTTAGTCATGTGGGACATGTGTCAATCAAGTACTGTTTCTGTAGCCTCTCAGCCCTAATTGTGTGCCATAGTGCTAATGCCTGTTTCCATTTGTTTTCTTTTATGTCTTTGCAGGGGATGACGCACTTGATACTGCTGGGGTTGTGGAGATGGTGCAGACCCAGGAGGGGTCTGAGGGCTGACCGACCACCAGTGAGGGACGTGGTGTGGTGGTGGGTGAGAACCCACAACTGCTGCAGGTCGTGCTCTCAAGGGGTGTCTCTGGCTGCACCTCCCAAGAGCTGTATTCAGGTGTCGATTCGGATGATGAGACCTATGTGCCGTCGCAGGTGAGTGTTCCTGGGAGGGATTCTGTTCTGTCCGACCCACCTGCATCAGGGTTAGAACCCTAAATGGGGATGTCAGTGTTGGCAGGTACGCTTTTGGTGGTTACCGATGCAGGGTCACACTCCGCGACATCTGATCCTGTTCCTGGGCCAGCAGATCAGAGGGGGAATGCAGTCCTGCACCCTCAGGCAGTGCCGGCACGGAAAGGCGCAGTTCGCCTTGCCCCAGACAGGTGTGGTGCCCGCCGACGTGGTGGCCGTACGCCACCTGGCAATACCGCATGGGAGCAATCCATTACGGTATGGCAACCCAACAGGCAGCATCATCAGAGATGATGGCTCAGGCCAGGGATAGGGTGGCCACTTCCATTGTCCCCCCCCGAAAGGCTGATGGAGCGACTACAGCAGGCAACCGACTCCATCTGCCAGTCACACAGGGAGGACATGTTGGCGTCTGACAGGGACAGGCGGGCGGCACTGGCGACTCTGCAGGAAGCCATTTCCATAGAGTCCCAGGGCCACAGGGAAGCCCTGAGGGTGGAACTCCTTCACCTCAGGACGACTCTTGTTGAGCTTGAGGCTTCAACAAACAGAAGGACAGAACAGCAGCTGGAGTGTCTCACACGTACGCTCTCAGCTGAGATGCAGGCAACTAGGGCGGAGGTCCGGGCATCCCGTGAGTTGTTGCATGGGGACCTCCGCACACTTATCCTCCAGAACGAAATCTACCACACCCGCATGCTTGCAGCCATGGAGGAACAGACTAGGGCTTTGCGTGGGCTGCCTCCCATAGTGCCACCACCTCCTGATGCAGCTGCAGAGGGTGAGGAGAGCGACAGCAGTGATACTCCCACAATAGGGTAGCCGTGTAGGCCATGGGCCCATGGAGGTGTTTTTTTTTCGCAAGATCCACACAGGTGGGTTTTGGTGTGCACCCTGTACTCGGACCTCCTGGGTGGGTTTTTGTGACACACACCCCTCCTGCTTCCCGTTTCCATGGGCTTGCAAAGGGTGTGCCCAAGTGACATTGACATACATGGTGACATTGGACTCCCATTCGATGTGTGGGCAGTCTGTAGTCAATACTGTGTATACATTCATAGTGCATATTGTTGTTGTATTGTACACTACATGGTGTATTGATATGTGCCTCTGCATCCATCTCATCCTCCTAATTTGCAGGTCCATTCCTCATGTCTTCACAATGCGGTCCACCTTGGAACTGGAGTCCATGTTGTAAGCAGTGCACCTACACTCTTGCGTGGCGCTAACACTGTATACTTGGAAGTGTTCGGAGGGCTGGCATCATCAGGTAGTGAGGCTAGCAAATGTTTAAGTCTGTAATGTCATGTTTAAGGTAGGCTGGAGGTTGTGTAGGTGATTGGTATTCTTGGTAAATATTTGGTAATGTGTGTTGTAGGTCCTGCATTACTGTGAGCATTTCATGTGTGGCCATGTTTCCATTAGGGACACTGTAGCTGGTGACACTTGGGGCATGTTGTGGGGATTAATTTTTTTCCTCTCACATTGCATGACATGCCATGGTGTGTTGTGTGGCCGTGCCGGGGAGGGGTTGGGTGACATGGCACTGTTTTCATGTAGTATTTTGCGAGTGGGTATTCATTTCTGCAGCATGGAAGTGTGTCTTTTGATGACACTGCATTGGTGGTGTTTGTGTAGGTAGGGATGCACACATTGTGACACTTCCACATGAACAATCTCAGGCTGCTATGGTTCTGACAGTTGACTGTCCCTTTGTTCGTCTTAATTGTCAGGTCGAGTCATCATTGCTTATCAGATGGTATGTGCCAGGGCTGTGTGCACTCCACTGGGGTGTGATTTCTATGTGAAGTAATTAGCCACCAGCTGCGTACGGGCTGCCTCACCCCGTGCCCTCTCCCCTCCCATGCGCAGCGGGCGTGCATGTGGTTGGGGATGTGGGGGCACCACCATGTCCACAGCCAGGCCCCGGCGTGTTGCAACATTGTGCAGGACACATGCTGCCACTATGATCCTGCACACTACTGGGGGCGCATATAACAGCTGCCCGCCAGAACGGTCAAGGGAGCGAAAGCGTGACTTGAGCACTCCCAATGTGCGCTCCACTATGCCCCGGGTTGCAATATGGGCTGTGTTGTATCTTACCTCTGGAGGCGTGATGGGGTTCCGAATTGGCATCATCATGTGGGTGCTCAGAGGGTAGGCACTGTCCCCTGGTGAGGAGGTGATGGGGATCATTAGTGGGGTAGTGATATAACTCTGCATCTGACATGCATGCATGTGCAGTGGCATTCATACTCACCAAGCAGCCATGTATCGCCATGCCGCCCAGCTTCTAGGTCCCGGCTTAGGGTAGACATTCGGTAAATGAAGCTGTCGTGGGTGGACCCTGGATAGTTGGCATATACTGAGGTGATGATTCCCTTGGCATTACAAACTACCTGCACGTTGATGGAATGCCAGTGCTTGCCGTTCCTATAGATGTGCTCAGATGCCCTGGGGGGACGTAGTGCCACATGGGTGCAGTCAATGGCACCTAGCACTTTTGGGAATTGTGCCACACCGTAGAAATCGAGGGCGGCAGCCTGCCTTTCTGCAGGTGTCCTGGGCAGGTATATGTGCCTACGGACTGATGGGCGTGCAGTGATGATATTCAAGGCCTGGTGTAGGCAGCGTGACTGCGTGGCCTGTGACACCCCACCCACTACGGCACTTGTCCGCTGAAATGATCCTGTGGCCAAGAAGTGCAGTACATTGAGGACATTCTCCAGGGGGCTGAGTGCTTGGGAGCACAGGGTGGGTGATGTGAGGTCATCCTCCCACTCACTGACCAGGTCCAGTATTATGTGTGGTGGAAACCTGTACCTCCCATACACCTGGTCATCAGGCATCCCAAAAAGGCTGGTTCTGGGAGTGAAAATTCAGGCCCTCACTATCCTCCTCTTCCTCCTTTGGTAACCCACGGCCACTGCTGCTAGGAACGGTATATACATCCTGGCGTCTGAGCTTGTTTGTTGTTTGCGCGCACTTTTATGCTGCGCGGGTCGACGTACGCCTGCTTCATGCTGGCGTACGTGTTTCAGGATTGGACCATTTATTTTTCGGCGCGTCGTAGGCGAACGAGCGAATCTTCCCACCCACCCCAGGAATACACGTAGCACGCTCTCCCAGGCCCAGTCGCGAGTAAATATTCCCGCCCACCCCTGGAATACACGTACCTCACTCTCACAGGCCCAGTTGCGTGTGGAAGTTCACGCGCACCGCGAAATACACGTACCCAGGCCATTCGCGTGTGGAACTTCCCGCGCACCCCGAAGTACACGTACCCAGGCTAATCGCGTGTGGAACTTCTCGCGCACCCCGTAGTACGCGTACCCAGGCTAATCGCGTGTGGAACTTCTCGCGCACCCCGTAGTACGCGTACCCAGGCAAATCGCACGGGTGGGGGTGCAGGGGGACATATGTGGGGGCCTGGTGGAGGCTCCCCCTGCACTGCTGGGGGGTGGGGGTGGTGGTAGACCTGTGTGGGGGCCTGGTGGAGGCTGCCCCTGGTGGCTGGGGGGTGGGGGTGGTGGGAGACATGAGTGGGGGCCTGGTGGAGGCTGCCCCTGCTCTACTGGGGGTGGGGGTGCAGGGAGACATGAGTGGGGGCCTGGTGGAGGCTGCCCCTGCACTGCTGGGGGTGGGGGTGGTGGGAGACATGAGTGGGGGCCTGGTGGAGGCTGCCCCTGCACTGCTGGGGGGTGGGGGTGCAGGGGGACATGAGTGGAGGCCTGGTGGAGGCTGCCCCTGGTGGCTGGGGGGTGGGGGTGGTGGGAGACATGAGTGGGGGACGGTGGAGGCTGCCCCTGCACTGCTGGGGGGGTGGGGTGGTGGGAGACATGAGTGGGGGCCTGGTGGAGGGTGCCCCTGCACTGCTGGGGGGTGGGGATGGTGGGAGACATGAGTGGGGGCCTGGTGGAGGCTGCCCCTGCACTGCTGGGGGGTGGGGGTGCAGGGAGACATGAGTGGGGGCCTGGTGGAGGCTGCCCCTGGTGGCTGGGGGTGGTGGGAGACATGAGTGGGGGCTTGATAGAGGGTGCCCCTGTACTGCTGGGGGGTGGGGGTGGTGGGAGACATGAGTGGGGGCCTGGTGGAGGGTGCCCCTGCACTGCTGGGGGTGGGGGTGGTGGGAGAAATGAGTGGGGGCCTGGTGGAGGCTGCCCCTGCACTGCTGGGGGGTGGGGGTGGTGGTAGACATGTGTGGGGGCCTGGTGGAGGCTGCCCCTGGTGGCTGGGGGGTGGGGGTTGTGGTGGACATGAGTGGGGGCCTGGTGGAGGATGCCCCTGCACTGCTGGGGGGTGGGGGTGGTGGTAGACATGGGTGGGGGCCTGGTGGAGGCTGCCCCTGGTGGCTGGGGGGTGGGGGTGCAGGGAGACATGAGTGGGGGCCTGGTGGAGGCTGCCCCTGCACTGCCTGGGGGGTGGGGGTGGTGGGAGACATGAGTGGGGGCCTGGTGGAGGCTGCCCCTGCACTGCTGAGGGGTGGGGGTGCAGGGGGACATGAGTGGGGGCCTGGTGTAGGCTGCCCCTGCACTGCTGGGGGGTGGGGGTGCAGAGAGACATGAGTGGGGGCCTGGTGGAGGCTGCCCCTGGTGGCTGGGGGGTGGGGGTGATGGGAGACATGAGTGGGGGCCTGGTGGGGGGTGCCCCTGGTGGCTGGGGGGTGGGGGTGCAGGGAGACATGAGTGGGGGCCTGGTGGAGGGTGCCCCTGCACTGCTGGGGGGTGGGGGTGGTGTGAGACATGAGTGGGTGCCTCGTGGAGGCTGCCCCTGGTGGCTGGGGGGTGGGGGTGGTGGTAGACATGTGTGGGGGCCTGGTGGAGGCTGCCCCTGGTGGCTGGGGGGTGGGGGTGGTGGGAGACATGAGTGGGGGCCTGGTGGAGGCTGTCCCTGCTCTGCTGGGGGGTGGGGGTGGTGGTAGACGTGTGGAGGCTGCCCCTGGTGGCTGGGGGGTGGGGGTGGTGGGAGACATGAGTGGGGGCCTGGTGGAGGCTGCCCCTGCTCTGCTGGGGGGTGGGGGTGCAGGGAGACATGAGTGGGGGCCTGGTGGAGGCTGCCCCTGCACTGCTGGGGGGTGGGGGTGCAGGGAGACATGAGTGGGGGCCTGGTGGAGGCTGCCCCTGGTGACTGGGGGTGGTGGGAGACATGAGTGGGGGCCTGGTGGAGGCTGCCCCTGCACTGCTGGGGGGTGTGGGTGCAGGGGGACATGAGTGAGGGCCTGGTGTAGGCTGCCCCTGCACTGCTGGGGGGTGGCGGTGCAGGGAGACATGAGTGGGGGCCTGGTGGAGGCTGCCCCTGGTGGCTGGGGGGTGGGGGTGGTGGGAGACATGAGTGGGGGCCTGGTGGAGGGTGCCCCTGCACTGCTGGGGGGTGGGGGTGCAGAGAGACATGAGTGGGGGCCTGGTGGTGGCTGCCCCTGGTGGCTGGGGGGTGGGGGTGGTGGGAGACATGAGTGGGGGCCTGGTGGAGGCTGCCCCTGGTGGCTGGGGGGTGGGGGTGGTGGGAGACATGAGTGGGGGCCTGGTGGGGGGTGCCCCTGGTGGCTGGGGGGTGGGGGTGCAGGGAGACATGAGTGGGGGCCTGGTGGAGGCTGCCCCTGGTGGCTGGGGGGTGGGGATCGTGGGAGACATGAGTGGGGGCCTGGTGGAGGGTGCCCCTGCACTGCTGGGGGTGGGGGTGGTAGTAGACATGGGTGAGGGCCTGGTGGAGGCTGCCCCTGGTGGCTGGGGGGTGGGGGTGCAGGGGGACATGTGTGGGGGCCTGGTGGAGGCTGCCCCTGGTGGCTGGGAGGGTGGGGGTGGTGGTAGACATGTGTGCGGGCCTGGTGGAGGCTGCCCCCGGTGGCTGGGGGGTGGGGTTGGTGGTGGACATGAGTGGGGGCCTGGTGGAGGCTGCCCCTGCACTGCTGGCGGGTGGGGATGCAGGGAGACATGAGTGGGGGCCTGGTGTAGGCTGCCCCTGCACTGCTGGGGGTGGGGGTGCAGGGAGACATGAGTGGGGGCCTGGTGGAGGCTGCCCCTGGTGGCTGGGGGGTGGCGTTGGTTGGAGACATGAGTGGGGGCCTGGTGGAGGCTGCCCCTGGTGGTTGGGGGGTGGGGGTGGTGGGAGACATGAGTGGGGGCCTGGTGGAGGGTGCCCCTGCACTGCTGGGGGGTGGGGATGGTGGGAGACATGAGTGGGGGCCTGGTGGAGGCTGCCCCTGCACTGCTGGGGGGTGGGGGTGCAGGGGGACATGTGTGGGGGCCTGGTGGAGGCTGCCCCTGGTGGCTGGCAGGTGGGGGTGATGGTAGACATGTGTGGGGGCCTGGTGGCGGCTGCCCCTGGTGGCTGGGGGGTGGGGTTGGTGGTGGACATGAGTGGGGGCCTGGTGGAGGGTGCCCCTGCACTGCTGGGGGGTGGGGGTGGTGGTAGACATGGGTGGGGGCCTGGTGGAGGCTGCCCCTGGTGGCTGGGGGGTGGGGGTGCAGGGAGACATGAGTGGGGGCCTGGTGGAGGCTGCCCCTGGTGGCTGGGGGGTGGGGGTGGTGGGAGACATGAGTGGGGGCCTGGTGGAGGCTGCCCCTGGTGGCCGGGGGGTGCGGGTGGTGGGAGACATGAGTGGGGGCCTGGTGGAGGCTGCCCCTACACTGCTGGTGGGTGGGGGTACAGGGGGACATGAGTGGGGGCCTGGTGTAGGCTGCCCCTGCACTGCTGGGGGGTGGGGGTGGTGGGAGACATGAGTGGGGGCCTGGTGGAGGCTGCCCTGGTGGCTCGGGGGTGGGGGTGGACATGAGTGGGGGCCTGGTGGAGGGTGCCCCTGCACTGCTGGGGGGTGGGGGTGCTGGGAGACATGTGTTGGTGATCAGTAGTGCAAGGTGACATGTGGGTTGGCTGGTGGCCATGGTCATGGTGGATGGGTTGCCTGTGGGACATGAGCAGGGGTGCAGGGTAGTCCCCTGTGGTGTGGGCTGCCTGCAGGGGCCGTGGAAGGTGTAGAGGGAACACCTGGGAGGACCCACATGGCCAAATCACGTGTAGCATTCCCCGGCACCACCGAAATACACGTACCCTGCTGAAATCGCGTGTGAATCTTCCCGCGCACCTCGGAATACACGTACCCAGGCCAATCGCGTGTGGAACTTCCCGCGCACCTCGGAATACACGTACCCAGGCCAATCGCGTGTGGAACTTCATGCGCATCCCGAAGTACACATACACCGGACAATCGTGTGTGGAACTTCCCGCGCACCCCGGAGTACACGTACCCAGTACAATCGCGTGTGGAACTTCCCGTGCACCCAGGAACACACGCACACGCTATTTTTCACACAGCGGGTGTCCGTGTTTGTCGGTACCCCTTTGCACCTCATTTGTCCTAGAAGGCCACTGTATGGCCCATTCATCATGGCTGTATATGGGTGCTTTTTGTTAGCGCACATTTTGGCGCACATTTTTTTCAGTCGCAGCGGCGCTACCGCCTGCTTTCTTGTGGCGTACTTGTTTGGCCCTGTGCGCGTCTTTGACCGTGCGCTGGTTTGCCCTATTCGATTCCATGAATACGGGTTGTAGGCGAGCGTGTGGCCGTTCCGCGCACTTGCCTCCTGTACTTCCCCCGTGACGCCCATATTTTCACGCGTTGTTCCCCATTCCGAGTGTTACGCCCCGTGTTCCGCCTACTTTTGTGATGTGCGCCGCGCTATGTGCGATTTCGCAGTGGCCGTGGTGCCCGCTGTTGGATGACCTGTGCGCCGGCATGCACGGCGCACATTTTTAGTGCACATCTAATGTTTTTCTCGCGCACGGACTTCCATGAATTGATGTGCGCTGGTTTGCCTGCGATTTTCGCACTTGCACTGCGATTTTCGCACTTGCACTGCGATTCGTACGTTTTGGCACCTCTGCGCTGGAATTTTCGGTGCACATTATTTCCATGAATCGACCCCTTTGTCTTTAGACTTTATTACAGATCTACCGCCATGTAATGGATTCAACACCATTCTAGTTATTGTGGATCTTTTTTCCAAGATGACCCATTTGATTTCTTTAAAAGGATTACCTTCTGCTTCAATCTTGGCCAAGGAATTTCTCGAAAATATTGTTCGAATACATGGATTTCCTTCCGTATCGATCTCTGACCGAGGTAGTCAGTTAATTTCGCAATTTTGGCAGAAGTGTTGTCAATTGGCACAAATGGACGTAAGGTTATCAATCAGTCACCATCCCCAAACCGATGGTTAGACGGAGAGAACCAACCAGACTCTTGAACAATACATACGTTGTATGCTCCACCAAACCGAAAGTAATTGGAGGTACATTTATGAATTTCTGAATACGCATACAACAACTCTGTACATTCAGGAACCGGACAAAGCCCCTTTTATACCATATATGGACATCATCCTCGAACCTCAGAACTCGATTCGCCCCAATATTTAGAAATGCCAGCAGTAACTCATCTGCATTCTACTATTACACAAGCCTTTAAAGAGGCAACAAAACATTTGAAACAAGCAAAAGAGAAATACAAGAAAAATGCTGATCAACATAGAAGTGAGACCCCACCATATCGAATCGGAGATCAAGTTTGGCTGGCTACAAGAAATATACCTCTGAAAGGAACTCAGACTTTTAATCCTAGATATTTGGGACCTTACACCATTAAGGCCATTATCAACCCGGTGGCCGTCAAATTAGAACTACCCTCTAATATGCAGATTCATCCTGTCTTTCATGTTTCACTTCTAAAACCAGTTCAACCCGGGACAAGATTAACCAAACCACCTGACCCCATCCTAATAGATGGAGAACCTGAATTCAAGGTAAAAAACATCCTGGACTCTAAAATGGTTAAATCAAGACTTTTTTATTTAATCGATTGGAAGGGTTACGGACCACAAGAAAGGTCATGGGAACCTAGTGACCACGTCCATGCTCCTCGATTGGTGAAAAAATTCCATCGGGACTTCCCAGGCAAGCCAGGGCCAAGGGGAAGAACAACTTTAGGAGGGGCCTTGGGGGGGGGGGGGAGTGCTGTCATGATGCCTACCCCCGGGCATCCGGATCGTGTCCATCAGCCCCGGGAGCAGGCATCCAGATACTCATTAAAACCCCAACAGCCCCTGCTGGGGGCTGTTTGGATTCAGTTCTGGCGCCTTAGGCGCCAGGCTCATCATAGAAAACAGACCTGGCGCCATAGGCGCCAGGCTCATAGACTTTACTTACCTTATGCAGACAATGATGCAAATGAGTCCAAGCCAACGTGAGGCGTGGATGGGACTATTTTATTACAGGGACTATTTTTCACTCGGGTGTGGTTCTCGGGAACTTCTTACCTGGGACTACTTTGTAGGCTATTTAAACCACGTCCGAACAGCAGCCCATGCTTCGCGTTATTCTGCATCCAGCAGCGTGACGCTCACCGTGTCTGCAAGTCAGCATCCAGTCTTCTGCGACGCCCGCCTCGAATCCGGAGCTCCTAGACAAAAGGAAAAGAAAGGAGAAGAGGTTAGATCACGGCCATTATTTGATTCCTTACCTTATTCCGGACCCAGCACATCTCCGAGCCTGGAAAGGACATTATTTCACCCAGCGTAGCTTCGCCAGCAGCAGCGCCGCGTTATACTCACCAGTCCACCGCATCTTTCGACTCAGCGCTGCCTCCATAATTTTCTTCGTCGAAATCCAGCACCTGGGGGGAAAACAAAAGGAATAACAAGGTGAGCCGAGAAAACCGACAAAGACAATCTCTTTGCCACCATAGGCTTACCTGCTTTACCACCGGAGGTATTATTCTTTAATTCGCCGCATCTTCTTATGCCGCACCTATAAAGGGAGCGAAAACAGCAAGTTAAACTCATGCAACTTTTACCGGACAGTGTTTGGTAATAGAGACTCTTACCTGAACGCCATCAGCTGCCTCCAGGCAATATTCTTTTGGACCCAGCTGCAACCTAACGAGGGAATGGAACAAGAGTGAACATCGGACATATTGAACTCTTTGAACTTTATAGACACTGGAGTTCATATTCCTCCGGAACTCCTCCCGTACCTTCAACCCAGTGAAGTAACTGGTATCTACGCGCCCCTGCAGGATGGAGTGCTCATCATTTAAAAACATAAGGTGAGATTACCAAAAGTGGATATCGAAGGTGATTAGTGGGGAGAACGAGAACTGTTGGAGGGCCATCACTAAAGTCCACTGTGGCTAAATCCCTTTCTCCACTTGCAGGAGAATACTTCTACAAGTCCAGCAGACAAGATTAGGTGGGCCAGTCCAGACTGTCATCTCTTCACTACGCATCACTTTGGTGGAGACCGCAGCTGTCTGGGTCCGATCGACGCTCCTGTGGGAACCAGGTGAGCGTAACACTGCTCTTCCACCTCCACACATTGTCTCCTAACTCCCACATCACCCTTCTGCAGGCTTCTGCTTAATTAGCTCTGCAGGGCTGGGCAATGTGATTGAATGATCAGGTCCAGGTGTGCAAGAGGTGCAAGCGTGTCTGCAAATTGGACCTGCGTTTTGTAGAAGACTGACTCATAGCTCCACTTCCCAAGGCCATATAGTGTATATCCACCATCTTGGAAACGGTATGTCAGCTTATCTTGCTCTAGCAATCCTTCCGTAAGGTAGCTAGGCTGATAACAGGAGTTTTGGCTGCAGCAGAATTCATCGAAGTAAAATTCATCAAATAGTTTACGGTAATAATTATGGTAGGGGTGTTAAGAGGGAGGCCTGTGGGGGGTCACCACCCCACACATATTTTCAGCAAAATCAACCTGTGAAAAAGAAATTGGTCAAATCTTTTTGGCCAATTCACATAGAACCGCCAGGCCATCACTTTGGCTCCTAATCTCCTACTAATAAATGCAGGATCCCACAAATATGGATGAGCAGAGCTGGGGCATGCCGGCGAGCAACACTTGTCTAACTCTTCCACTTTGACAACTGGGACTTGGTAGGAGCATGACAGGGCTTGTGGATGTCCATGCCAGTGCGTCTGCGATCGGCTGAATTCGGATTCATGACGTATGTATTTTAAAATGTTCAATTATGCTTTTCGGGCAATACTACGGCCCTCAATGCAGGGGAGACTTCCTATGCACATGAGGTAAGGGATGGGGAGACAACCTGTGGTATCCTATGTTTACACTGTCTAGGGTCTACATCATAGTTTAGTCATGGTCCCCAGTACCCAGGCTAACCCCACTCCATTTCCTAGCTGCACACATGATCCTACATCACAGGGCGTGCGTGTGTGAGCATGCATAAAGTTGTGAGATTGTTTGACATGACTCATGGTCACTTTGCAAGTAGCAGGTCTTCTCTACCATGAGACTATAGAAGCGCAGTGATGTCCCTTGGGAGACTCTGGGACTAAGCGATTGCTTTGCCTGTTACTCCACTGCCACTAGGACACGCGCGATACGCGATGATCACAGCAGAAGTGTGCGCACGCCAGTTTCTGTGTGTACGAATGGTTCAGGATCTGCCTTAAACATCGAGTTACCGTTTTCTGGGGAGATGATTGCACAACCCACAGTGTGACATTGCCGTTCTTGTCTTGGGTCCGCCTGTGCCTTGTAAACTTCCACCAACATGGGAAGCCGTTCCCTCCATGTCCAGCCATAAGTGCAATTGCATTTTCCTGACAAAGACGTTCTAAGTGATCCTCATATGTCGAAACCGGTTGAGAAATTGGGGATGTGATCATGCTATACATTGTATTGATCCACTCCAGGAGTAGACCACATATGATATAACTTTAGTGGACCTGTACATTGAATGCGCTTTTCTAAAAATTAAAATTGTCAATAATGTTGTTTACTAGGTTCTACCACATATTTCTTTGGGTAGTACTTTTATGGATTGTTGTATGTATGGTGGCTGTCTGTGGACGAATGAGTTTATGATTTATTGTCAATTGTATGAAATGTTCTTAATAGTCAACTCCCTTGTAATGTGAAAAATGTGTTCAGTGCTGATTAAATCATGATTAATTCATTTGTTTAAATCGTGTATCAGGTTCAATAAAATTCCTTTTGATACTTTGTTTACAAATCAGTTTTCTCTGGACTAATTCTTCCGAGCTTAACTACTTTATTAATACCCTAGCCCAGAGTTTAGGGTCTCCTGCGCCTTTCAGCGATACACACTTCTCTACCGTGCAAGCAAGTGTCTGTGTTTAATGGGACTTTACCTTCTGCTGGCATCTCTGAGTTCAATGGGGCATTCCTGGGTCCTCCTTCGCGTGTTGCTGTGTCCTTCATCTTGTTCTTCTCTTCCCGGTCCTGCTCTCTCACTTGCTGCTCGAGCAGTGTTGGTGAGGACTGGGCTGGCCCTTCCAGTAACCTTGTCTTGATGTGCCTCTGGAAAACTTGATCAGCGGGGCAAACCCCCGTGGTGCTGTGAGGGGTGTGACTGTATTCTCGCAGCAGCTGATACAGGGCTTGCTTGGCGGGTTTGTTGAGGATGGTGGCTATCTGCAGGGTTCTCTTGACACTCTCCATAAGCCTCTCCACCATGCCGTTAGCTTGGGGCCATCAGGGGGTTATCTTCCTGTGCTGAAACCCCATGGATCTTGCGAAGTTCTTGAAGTCCTGGCTAGTAAATGGCGGGCCATTGTCTGATTTAATAACCTTCGGAATTCCATATATTGACAGCATGCTGTCCAACGCCGGGATCACACACGTGGCAGATGTGCTCTCAACCAGCTGGGCATACGGAAAACAGGAGTTATCGTCCATCAGCACTAGCATGTACATGCCATTGCGCAGAGGGCCAAAGAAGTCCACCGCCACTTCATCCCAGACGTGTTCAGGCAGTGAGGACATGTTTAATGGATTGGGGTGTGGAGGCGGGGCCACCTGTGCACATGTGGGGCATCCCCCTACGATTTCCTTTACCATGGTGCCCAGTTTGGGAAACCACACCTTTTGACGTAGAAGCCGTTTCGTTTACACCACCCCCGGTGACCTTTGTGTGCCAGCCTGACGATCTTCTCTGTGAGTGCCACTGGAATGACCACTTTACATCTTTTTAGTATGATGTGCTCATCAACGATGGACAGCTCATCCTTTATCAGGACTAGGGAGAAAATGTCATCCTGTACCGACTTATTCTCATTTCTAGCCTGATGTTTCATATGCAAGGTTCTTTCCCCCTTGATGCAGTGAATCGCTATGCTGAGTGCTTTGTCCTGCTCGGACGCCACAACGAGGTCAGCCCAGGGTACCGGGAGTGGTTGCAGCTGTTGCATGGCATAGTTGATGTATGCGTCGGCTATGGATGGCTCAGCACAGGCCAAGCCTGTTGGGTGCCGTGATAGATAGTCCGGTAGGTTGTCCTCCTTGCCGGGGCAGTGTTTAATGTCAAATTTGTAATGCTGTAGGCGCAAACCCCATCTGGCTATTCTGGGGGGCATTCTGGCCTTTGGGTCCCCATAAATGGTTAGGAGAGCCTGATGGTCCGTTATGACCATGAATGCCTTCCCGTACAGGAATAGGTGGAAGTACTCGCAGGGCCATAGCACCGCCAGTCTTTCTTTCTCTGCATGAGAATACGCCTGCTCCGTGGTGGTGAGGCTTCTGCTGACGTAGCCCACTATGATTACACCGGAGGAGTCAGTAGGGTCTCTCTGTGTCAGGATGGCTCCCAACCCCACAGGACTGCCATCCATTATTACCTCAGCCTTCCTTCGTGTGTCAAATATGCCATGTCTTTGGCTCTGGCTATGTTGTCGCGGATCGTCTCAAACGCTGTCTGGCAGTCCCTTGACCATTCAAAAGGCTGGCCTTTGCGAGAGAGGAGCCAAAGAGGATTGCTTACTGTGGCTTAGTCCTTGAGGTAATGGGAGCAATAACTTGCCAGGCCCAAAAAGGACCTTAGTTCCGACGTGTTTTGGGGAGGTTGTGCTGAGTTGAGTGCAGCTACCTTGTCCGGATCCGGCCGCATGCCTCTTTCGGAAAAGATGTCCCTGAAGAATCGAAGCAACCCTTTTCCAAAATCACATTTAGCTTTGTTGAGGGTTAGGCCTGCCGCCTCAAGCGCCGAGCAGACCCTGTACAGGGCCATGTCATGTTCTTCTTTGGACTCCCAAAAACAAGGACGTCATCTGAATAATTGAGGCAGTTGGGAATGTGTCGTATGACCTTGTGGATCTCCTTCTGGAATATCTCAGTGGCCGACGAGATGCCGAAGCTAAGTCTTTTGTATTGGAACAGCCCCAGGTGCGTCATGAATGTGGTGATATATCGCGACTCTGGGGCAATTTCGATCTGGTGATACCCTTTTGTGAGGTCAAGCTTGGAGAACATCTTTGCTCCGTGTAGTAAATGGATCATATCAGTGATCCTCGGCTCTTGATGTCTTTCAAGCTCAATCGTTTCATTAGCTCTCCTCATGTCCACGCATAGACGTATGGATCTGTCTGGTGACTTTTTGGGTACCGGGACTATGGGTCAGACCCATGGGGTGGGACCGGTGACCGGGTCGATCACCTGTTTCAGAAGTTTGTCCAATTCTTCCTCCACCTGCTGCTGTATCTTGACAGGTACGCCGCGATAGTGCTGGGTCACTGGAGGAATCTCCGGGTTAATGTGTAACTGTATCTTCCTATTCTTCAGTTTTCCCAGCCCTTTGAACAAGTATGGAAATGTTGCTTCCATGGTCTGTGGCCTGGCAAAGTACTTGTGCGCCATTAGCTGTTATAAAATGTGTACCAGCCCCATGTCGACTGCCGTCCTAAAGCTGAGTATACACCCACTATTAGCTTCCATCTTTATTACATGTAGCAGGATCTTTGCAGCGTGAGTCTTGTGCGTGCACCAGGCTGTTATGACGCCCTTGCACGGCAGGGGCGTGGTTGACCCATATGGGTAAATGTCTACCATTGACTTTTTGAGATTCGGAGGTCAGGCGAGGGCGTTGTAGTCCTCTTCGCTAATTATGTTAACGGTTGCCCCTGTGTCAATGAGGAATTTGAGTGGGGTATCATTGACCTGGAGTGTGAGAACGGGGCTATGGTGAGTGGCCGTGCAGTTGTTAAGGGCCCTTCTTTCATTGATCGTCTCCTGATCATGGGGACTTGCTACTTGATGGAGATCTCATCTCTATGTATCAGACAAATATTCTCCTGCCACTGCGCCTGGAGCCGTCCGGGGCCCAACAATCGTCTCGTGTGTACGCGCTCCGGTGGTCACGTTCTTCCCGCCTCTGACCTCTAGGTTCGTGTTGTGCCTGTTGCCAGGCGGGCTTACCCAAGCGCTTCTCCGTCGCTCCTGAAACCTTTGCCTGCTGGGTATGGAAACCGGTGCATTCTTGCAGACAGCACTAAAGTGGTTGTCTCCCCCGCATGCGGCGCATTGCTGCCCTAGTGCAGGACATTCACCCATGTGAGGATATTCATACCCGCACCGGAAGCACGTGGCCTCAGATCTTCAGCTGGTTTGAGCCAGCGCGGTGGACAGTTTGTTGACAGCGTCTGCATCTGCAGGCTTTTGTTGTATGGTGACCTTCCCTAGGTCATCCAGTTGCAACTCCACTGCTGCTTCCATCCAAGCCAGCGCCAGGATGTCTTCCAGCGACCGCTGCTTCTGCAGTAGTTTGTTCCTGAATAGTTGTGACTCGCAGCCTGCAATGACTTGAGATCGCAGGGCCTCCTCATTGGAATATCGATGAATTCACAGTGTTTGAGTTTTTTGCAGACCCTCATGATGAAATTGTTGAAGGATTCTCCTTTTTCCTGGCATGTGGAATGAAAGATATGCCATTCATAGTCCACGTTGGTGTGGGGTGCAAAGTATTCGGACAGTTTCTCATGTAGGTTACGATAAGAGGCTGTTTCCAGATTGAGCAGTTCGCCTGCGATATCTTGGACTGCTGGCCCTACCGCCATTGACAAGGTGTTTTTCAGACGCATATCATCCGTGAACCCTATGGCCCCCATGTAAAACTTGAAGTCCCTTAGCCAAATTGCCCACTGTGGCCCCAAATTGCCAGTGTCACATAAATCAAACGCACAGGGCAGCTGTAGTACCTGTGAGGTGCACCTAGATGGGTTAGCCGGCCCTGCAGCCCCATACCGTTGCGCCATCGGCAGATGTGGAGGAGGCTTTCTGGTCCGACATGACGGGGCTGTACACCTGTCTTCTGGCCCTGTGCTGTGTGCCTGCTGGTGCATTCCTTCTCCTTGTAGCCTCCTAGCTTGGCAGCTGGCTGGTGTGCTTGTGACTTGATTATGCTGACTGCTGGTGCCCCTTTGGGTATGGGTGGGTGGCCTTTTCACTGTTGCCTTGCTTCAGGGCATGGGGCAACATGTACCAACTGGATGGAGCCCTTTCTCCCTTAATTGGGGACTTCTGAAGCCCCATGGGGGTGCTATTGCACTTCGATTTTACTGGTCCCCCCACTCAGGGCCTTCTGCCACTAATGGGGGCGCTGTAACACTTCTTCCCCCCGCCGCCCACATGCCGAGTGGTTGCGGCCGCCTGTCCGATGCAGCATGTGGGGAGGAGGGCAGTGTCTTCCCTACCTCCTCTTGACTGATGCGACCTGGGCAGCCGCTCTGTTGCTTGGGGAAAGAAGGAGGGGGTCCGTTATGTGGAGGCGCGCTGACGTGCATTGCCGATGCCCGACAGCATCCTCCCGGTCCGCCCCTTGCTGTGCAGTGCTGCGCTCAAGTGTGGCAGTGCGTCCTTGCTGCATGCATTCAGCTCCGCAACATCACCAATGTAAGACTGCTGGATACCGGGGACCACCCAGTGTAGGGCCAGCATGCACTGCTTAACTTCCAGTGGAAAACACCACAGAGGACACAGAGCCGCATTCAAGGCGTCTGCCTTTATTAAACATTAACGGGTACTGCCTTCCACCAACACCCGCCTCCCTAACCGCAACGTCACTCCCTGTAACTGAGGCCCCAATGTGGGCCGTCCCCACATGACGATGTGGGAAGGTTAGTCAGTCGCCCTCGCAACATGACAGCAGCCTCTTTTCCCAAAGAGGAACTTGGTGAGTGTTTTTGATTAGCAACGACAGGAAGAAATAGCTAAAGGCGCGACCCAATGAATGTACTTGCCACCCCCTCTAACTGTCACGCATCTCCCAAAACTTGACAGTCATCTTACAAGTCCCCTTCTACAGAAATGATATTGTGATGACAGTCTGCTGCGCAGCATGCAGACCCGACATCCATGTGTAGGCCTTGATGGGCCAGCGATGGCGCGCAGCTCGCTAGGTTCGCGGGCAAGGAAGACGCGACCACTCCGTTCGGTGCATAAACCCGGACTGGCGTCCTAACGCCAGTTCCGGTGATTCCTTTATTTCTCCTGTGTCACGTGACCCCGAACTAACTGGGCACGTGACACCACAGATATCAAACCACATGCAGATGACAACGGCCATTACATGGCGCAGTAGACAGGCAATTAGAAATTGAACTGAAATGTTTCAACTCACAATCGTTTTCTAAATCTCCCACATTAATCTCACATTCCTATCAAATAAAACACACTGTGCTTTACTTGAATAACTCGAGCATTCAGCTTGAGTGGGAACCGTACATGTTTGATGTCACTATGAGGGCCCTTTCCCAAGTTTCTTCAGAAAGTTGGCTTTGCCAGAAAAGCACTCTAAAGGCAGGCTTTTGTTCACACATGGAAGCCCTTTATACCACGCATTGATAACGTCTTAATATATTCTAGTCATGCGAGCAGAGAGTTGTGTAAGGATAAAAAGCCCTTTCTAATGCTTTTCGATTTATTATGCGCTTAGATCTCTTTGGCGGGAGTAAATGCCTGAAATCAGCCTGTAATTTAGAAAGCAATGTATAATTTAGAGCTTTTACTTATTCATGCAATATCCCAGCTTCCTAATAGTGTCATCAACGCGAGACTGTGACGGGGATGTGATATGCCCAGTAGTAAGAAGCATTAAGAGACCTATTTTGCTGTATGTATTTCAAATGTACTGATATGCTATGTTGTGTCTGCTGACATGTCAACAAGTAACCATGAGAGCAAATCCAAAAAGTGTTTAATCTGAAATCCACTGAGCCACCTTAATTATTTCATTAAGAAATCATGGGTGGAATAAAAATGCGTTTGTAAATGCGGAATCACAGCCATGCAAATGTGTTTGCTCTGGTACTAATGGGATTGTGCATGTGCAAGTACGATTTGTACATGGGCAAACGTACCGTAAATCTAGCTGCCCAACACACTTATTTGGCTCCTTGTGTGAACGGTAAGCGTTTGGCTTTGTGTTGCCCTGACCCTTGTGCCTCTTTTGGCTGGCTGATTCGTGTTTAGCAGAAAACACTTAGGAGGGGCTAATTATACATAATGCAGGGTCTGTCAAATGTACATCATATAACACCCAAAAGGGACAGACCTATCTACACATCATTATCAGACATACCCTGTTCTGCTTAACACGGCACTTGCCACTTGCTGGCTGTACTACCACTGTTTATTGCCTTTATTTATTTGTTATTTATCTGTTTCTCCTCTGCTTCGCACTTTCCACTTCTCCCCCTTCCATGCACTTTTCCCCCCTTTCCCTTTCCTCTGCACTTGCACGTTCTCAAAGTCAGGGGGCCTAGTAACATCGTTGTTTTTGTTGTCCCCTGTTCCCCTCCCTTGTCTTGTCGCGCTCTGAAATACTTGTGTATGAGCGCGATATAAATAAAATATCAATTCAATTCAGTCATTCGATTCTTACACAGAATTAGTTCACTCATGAATCCTAATTGGACCAAGACTAACGATCCCAGAGAGGGATTGCGTAAAAAAGGGACAGAACACACCTCTATCTGTCCCTAAGCCCTAGCCCCTGATCCTAGGAGACGTTGCTGCGCCGCTTATGTATGAAAGCATGTAATAAGGAGGTCAGCGTTATTTGCTGTGGATAAAGCCACAGAAGGCGTTAACACGTCTTGGTCCACGTAGCAGAAGTCACACATTCCTAAAATTCACGGTATATTTTTTTTGTAAACATCTTGGCCTTCAAGCACTGTCCATAGGGCAACAAGAATATGTTTAAGAAACAGAAACAGCGAGTGTGTGAGTGTCTCAGGGATGGTATTAAAAATGTATTCCCCTGGATCATAATACACATTAAAAACCATGTGCCACCCAACGTGTATTAGAAGCACAGTAGATCATGAAGACATTAGAGAAACATAGAGATCTCTTTTTCTCTCAAAAGATGTCTGGTTTGTGTTGCTTGAAAACGGATTGCCTAGACTGTGTACGTTGACTGGTTTCAATGGCCTATCTGCATAATGGCCATCTTCATCAGGACAGTCTCCTAAGATACTAGTGTTACTATATCACTAGGAAAGTCCAGCCATATTTACTCAATAATAAGGTACTTGCATGCTGCCTTCTTCATTATAGTGGACAAGGCGATGTGCATTGCCTGCACCTAGAGTAATGTTAAAAATGAACGTCAGTGTCTGTGTAAACAACATTATTTACAATACAAGAATGTGCTCTTGTTTTTCACGCCAACCGCTGCACTTACAGTGGGCAACTATTGACAGAACTTGTATCCACTTGAAGTGCCATATATCGGTGAAAAAAAGCATTATAGCAATGAGGCTCGTGCATTGTAGAGACAGACTGTTGCGCCTCTGCTCCAGAGATAAAGAGATCACTGCTATGATAATTCAAGGTGCTCACAGCCCGTTCGACGCCTACATGCGGAAACAAACCTCTAGTACGACTAGAAGCGCAACCCGGGCATGGTGTGCCATCTATCTGTGACAAGCAATGCGGCTCGTCTGTTATGGAGACAGACTAGAGGTCGCTGCTGTAATGATTGAAGGGGGCGCTTACAGTGCGTTTGCCTCCTCAATGTGACGCTTAAGACACTAGTGCCTTTAAGAGTACAGACCAGGCATCACACTAAACTATGGTTTGTAAGTCTGGAGGAAATGCGGGTCCCTGCGCTGTCGCTGGGTTAATGAGGGTCACTTAACAATACCAAATTGTTACCTGAAACTACCAGGCAATCCCATAGTGGACATTATAACTCGAGTGGAGGAACAGATACATGAATGGCATAGGAAAGGTCTGATTACGGATGATGAAAAATCGGCATTATCAAATAAAACTCCAGTGATCCCAACCATGTATTTTTTACCTAAAATACATAAATTGTTTGACAAGATTCCTGAAGGTAGACCAATACTTAGTGGTATTGGATGGCTAACGGAGAAAATTTCTGAGTATATTGATAACATATTAAGACCACGTGTACCAAAACTAAAGGCGTTTATTAAAGATACTACAGACACTATCAAGGCAATCAGTAGAATAAATTGGAAACCATCATATCGACTTGCAACCTGGGATGTCCGCGCACTATATACTATCATTGAACATCCAGCGGCTATACAAACCATAGATTTTGAATTTAGACAGGACTCGGCATCGCACTACCAATACATACAAATGTTGAAGGAGATGTTGGCAGTAACATTAGAGAACAATATTTTCTTGTTTGATAACAAATACTATCAGCAGAAGAAAGGGATTGCTATGGGCACTAAGTATGCACCAGCATTGGCTAACCTTTTTATGGGTATGTTTGAGGAGAAATCAGTATACACGGAGGAGGTATTCAAACAACACATGATTCTATGGGTACGGTTTATTGATGATGTCCTCATAATCTGGGATGGAACAAGTTCAGATTTGAATGAATTTAAAATCAAATTAAATGATAATGATCTGGGCATTGAATTTGTAGGCAAGGATGACAAGTGTTCCATAAATTTTCTTGATTTGACCATCTTTGTACAGAACAATAGATTGGTAACACGAACTTTTCGCAAGGAAACGGAGGTGAATTCAACCCTCCATGCCGGTAGTTGCCACCACAAACCGATAAAATGGAATGTCCCGAAAGGGGAATTTATTAGAGCACGGAGAAACTGTACAAACACTATTGATTTCAAGTCAGAATGTGAGCTACTGCAGGATCGTTTTGAACAGAGAGGCTACTCAAAGAAATGCATTGAAGCAGCACAACAAAAGGTAGCTAAAGTAACCTGGGAGCAGACTCTGATGCCTAAAGAAAGAAGGACAAATACTGAGCACAGGATGATTAATTTCATTACAACATATAGCTCCAATATTGGAGTACTCAAGAAAACGTTAAACAAAAATTGGCATCTTTTACAACTTGATTCTCACCTAACGGAGTATATTGGAGAAAGACCAAAAATAACATATCGTAAGGCTAAAACTTTGAAAATGACCTTGAGCCCTTCTCTTCTACCAGATGTAAAACCTGAACCTAGCAGAACATGGTTGGACCCAAAGACGTCAGGGTTCCGAAAATGTGGCACCTGCACTATGTGTGATTTTGCACATGACATGACGATGGAATTTGTGGACTCAAGAGGGACGCAAATGAAAATCAAAGAAAATATAAATTGTCGTTCAAAATATACAATATATGCAATAATATGTCCATGCAAGATGATCTATATTGGAAGCACGATTAGGGAAACGAGGTTTCGTATAAGAGAACATTTCTCATCCATTGGAAGCCAGGATGCAACATTACCGCTGGCACAACATTGGCAGCTCCAACATCAAATGGAAAACAAAAAAACTCTGAGGTTTATTGGACTGCAGAAGATACGAATGGGGAAAAGAGGTGGAAATATAGAGGAGAAATTAAGACAGATGGAAGCCAGATTGATATGCAAATTTAGATCGATTGAGTTTGGTCTCAATCATGATAACGAGATGGGACATTTTCTCTGATTTGATAATGTTCATACATGTCATGAAATGAAAGGACACTGTTAGGGCATGGTACTTTATTTCTGGTGGAAGGAAGCAAATGGATATTGAAATGGATGCTATTCTTTATGGTTTGAAACCTTGATTTTATATGTAAAATGTACAAAAATGATAAACAATTTGATATGCAAAGGTAGTTTGTAATGCCGAATCCTTTCAATAACATTTATTTGTATCAAGATTAATTGAGAAATAATGTTATGTAAGGGTGGTTAATGGCTAATCACATTCGACACAAACTGAGTTGGAACACCATTTGGATAATAACAAGAATTTAATTTCTAGGGGCTAACAAAAATTTGTAGTAAATATATATTTTTAAATTGGCCTATAATATAGGGTAGATGTCCGTTCAGAAATATATTCATTTATTCCAATATGTGAATGGGAGATGGGGAATTTGACACATCATCATGATACAAACAATGATTAAGTGAATAGATGATTTGTGCATTCTTAACCCTTCCAATATGGCCGCTCTGTAAAACGATGCTAGAAAGAGAAGAAGGAGGATTCGTGTAACTTTGGTGATGCTATACATTACATGGTGGATCCCCGCGGCGGCTCATTTCTGTTCGAGGCCGACGCGAGGAGACGGATTGTTACAAAGCTGCAGGTAAGCCATCAGGGGTGGGTCCCCGAACGGAAAAGGAAAAAGAGACGTTTTTGCACGCCCTCAGTCGGGCGATCCAAATGCCCATATGGGAGTTGATTCAGACCGGGGTCTTTTTGCTAACGGGGAGACTGTGAACTTAATAAGACAAACCGAAATTGTTGATAAATTAAGGTGTGGAGTGGCGAGGTAGATGTGATGGACTCTTAAGTGGAAGGTTAGAATTTATGGCCATACGAAAGGTTGAGCTTAACCAAAACCTTTGGAGAATTAATAGATTCAATTCCTGTGTGTGAACAACAATTGGATTGGAAATATTTCTTTCTGCATTATTTTCACTATAGGGATTTACCCGGGACTTATGGAATTAACGGGTAAGAGATTTCTACTGTTCTATGTATTACGCTCAAACATGAATATATTATTGTGTGTCGAATGTAGATTTACTGCAACCCATTAGAGGGAACAATACTGTAGTCTGTAATACATGATAGAATCACTATAGAAATAATACAAATGAGAATTTGTGTTTAATATTGAAACCTTAAATATAAAATGTGGATTTATGTATGAGGAATTATTTTAAACAATATATTTTTTCTGTTTCTCTGTTTGTTATTTTACTTATTATCCACTATTATTATTTTTTATCTTTTATTGTTCTCTTATCACTTATATTGTTTTGTATTTATTATGAATTTGATGCACATTTTGATGTAATTATTTGTATTGCAATGTACTGCATTTGTGAATTATCTATTACTTTTATTTATTTTCCAAAATATATGTGATTTAATATTGCATAACCCCCCCTCTTTCCTATTCCTTTCTTTTCTTCGTTACCTTCCTTTCCTTACCCAAACCTTTTTGAATACAAAAATGTTTTTGAACATTATATAATAATTGTGTTAATAGAATAAGATATGTACCTAATAAAGCCCTGTTCTGTTTTGAGAAAGGCTCTTGAGTAGCCGAAACACGTGTCAACAAGAATTCAAAGGGCAAATAAGGAATAAAAAGAAATGTTCTTTTGAAAATATTGAACTAACAAGTGTGGCGCAATTCTTGAGTGGCAGATTATCTATTCATATTAGTAACCAAGGAGGTAGGGGATTGGTTCCTCCAACGAATGCCACATAGGATGCGACACGGCTGAGAGGCCAAATCAAACCCATCTTGGTCGCCAACAGAAGAAGTTGTACCGACACATATCCCAAAACACTAATCTGTTTCAAAATACAGGTACAACAGTTTGCAGACCCAAGGACACTAAGAATAAATGGCGGAATATATGTTGAATCGGGAGGAGGATGCGAGTAAATTATTTACTCCAAAAGGCAGTATGGAACATGGTTTCTCTAACCCTGGTATAAAGAGAACGGAAGATCTACGATACAAATTCATTAAACTCGAACGAACATCTAGAAAAGAAATAGATAAGTATTGGGAATTGATATCATTGAAAAATTATATTAGTAAGAAACAAATACCAAGAGGCTTAAGAATACTTATATTTCCAGACTTAGCCAAGGATGAAGATCGTGATCTGGCAGAGGAATGGGAACAAAATTTGAATGCCAGTTCGGATAATATGATTAGGATCTTAATCCAACATGCAGAAAGAGAACACGTACGAGCAACGGAACAGATTGACATAATCACCAAAGAAATTGCTGAAACCCAAGCGCTTGAAGCAACTAAGGAAAAAAACTACAAAAAAATGTATGAAATATTAAAAATCTATCAGGATGAAATCAAACTAAGAAAATTGCGAAAATTTTTCAGGGATGAAAGGGATTATAAAGAGGATCGTGTATATACTTTTCAGGAGAAATTTGATAAATTTACAAAACCATTATCTAAGGCTAGTACACCAAATACATCCTCTGGCAGCTCAGAGGTGGATTCAGAATCAGAGAAGGAAGGAGCAGAGGGAGAGGAACCATGTCAAGATAAAACTAATAACAAAAATCAACAACATGCGGGTTTTCTGAATCAAATAAGAAGATATAAGAAAGGAACAAGAGTCGGAAACCAAAAACAGGTCCGTTTTCAACTACCAAATGCACAACCCAAGAGTACTACTACTCAAGGAGGAGAGGAAGGAGGGGGGGCTGTAGACACAGGCAACCCAGATGTGCTGGAAGATTCTCGTCGCCTAACGCGGGCGGCCGCCCGGGATGCAACCAGGAAAAAACAATAATTGACTTAGTGTTGAACCTATCAGGACATATCCTAACGGATGATGAGAGAACTGTATTGAATAAAGGATTATCATTTGCCCCGACCTGTAAATTGGATCTTATCAATACTCAGATAGATCTATTTAAATTTGTAAGAAAACTTAGATTAAAAAAATTTTTTGCAACTGCTCACAAGAGTGGCTCTATACGGACCGAGCAAGAACTGATAAAATCGGACCTTACCATGGAGGATATTGAGAACATTCATATTCTAAAAACATTGGGAGATGGAGAAGACAGTGAAATTCACAATACTCTTTATGACTTGAAAATCAGACCGAGTTGTCTTATAGAGAAGGAACTTAAACCTAAATCTAAATTTTCACCGCAACTCTCAAATGAAAATATGACTGAAGTATTCTACAAAGCAACATCACGTGATATATATAAAATGCATGATGAAATCAGAATGAAAGTGGACAAACAGAACCTAACAAAGGGGGAAAGGCAAGCATTGAGGAATTTGGAGAATGACAATACAATTGTTATAAAGGAGGCCGATAAAGGCGGGAATATTGTACTGATGAATAGAGAGGATTACATCATTATGGCTCAGAATCACTTAACAATACCAAATTGTTACCTGAAACTACCAGGCAATCCCATAGTGGACATTATAACTCGAGTGGAGGAACAGATACATGAATGGCATAGGAAAGGTCTGATTACGGATGATGAAAAATCGGCATTATCAAATAAAACTCCAGTGATCCCAACCATGTATTTTTTACCTAAAATACATAAATTGTTTGACAAGATTCCTGAAGGTAGACCAATACTTAGTGGTATTGGATGGCTAACGGAGAAAATTTCTGAGTATATTGATAACATATTAAGACCACGTGTACCAAAACTAAAGGCGTTTATTAAAGATACTACAGACACTATCAAGGCAATCAGTAGAATAAATTGGAAACCATCATATCGACTTGCAACCTGGGATGTCCGCGCACTATATACTATCATTGAACATCCAGCGGCTATACAAACCATAGATTTTGAATTTAGACAGGACTCGGCATCGCACTACCAATACATACAAATGTTGAAGGAGATGTTGGCAGTAACATTAGAGAACAATATTTTCTTGTTTGATAACAAATACTATCAGCAGAAGAAAGGGATTGCTATGGGCACTAAGTATGCACCAGCATTGGCTAACCTTTTTATGGGTATGTTTGAGGAGAAATCAGTATACACGGAGGAGGTATTCAAACAACACATGATTCTATGGGTACGGTTTATTGATGATGTCCTCATAATCTGGGATGGAACAAGTTCAGATTTGAATGAATTTAAAATCAAATTAAATGATAATGATCTGGGCATTGAATTTGTAGGCAAGGATGACAAGTGTTCCATAAATTTTCTTGATTTGACCATCTTTGTACAGAACAATAGATTGGTAACACGAACTTTTCGCAAGGAAACGGAGGTGAATTCAACCCTCCATGCCGGTAGTTGCCACCACAAACCGATAAAATGGAATGTCCCGAAAGGGGAATTTATTAGAGCACGGAGAAACTGTACAAACACTATTGATTTCAAGTCAGAATGTGAGCTACTGCAGGATCGTTTTGAACAGAGAGGCTACTCAAAGAAATGCATTGAAGCAGCACAACAAAAGGTAGCTAAAGTAACCTGGGAGCAGACTCTGATGCCTAAAGAAAGAAGGACAAATACTGAGCACAGGATGATTAATTTCATTACAACATATAGCTCCAATATTGGAGTACTCAAGAAAACGTTAAACAAAAATTGGCATCTTTTACAACTTGATTCTCACCTAACGGAGTATATTGGAGAAAGACCAAAAATAACATATCGTAAGGCTAAAACTTTGAAAATGACCTTGAGCCCTTCTCTTCTACCAGATGTAAAACCTGAACCTAGCAGAACATGGTTGGACCCAAAGACGTCAGGGTTCCGAAAATGTGGCACCTGCACTATGTGTGATTTTGCACATGACATGACGATGGAATTTGTGGACTCAAGAGGGACGCAAATGAAAATCAAAGAAAATATAAATTGTCGTTCAAAATATACAATATATGCAATAATATGTCCATGCAAGATGATCTATATTGGAAGCACGATTAGGGAAACGAGGTTTCGTATAAGAGAACATTTCTCATCCATTGGAAGCCAGGATGCAACATTACCGCTGGCACAACATTGGCAGCTCCAACATCAAATGGAAAACAAAAAAACTCTGAGGTTTATTGGACTGCAGAAGATACGAATGGGGAAAAGAGGTGGAAATATAGAGGAGAAATTAAGACAGATGGAAGCCAGATTGATATGCAAATTTAGATCGATTGAGTTTGGTCTCAATCATGATAACGAGATGGGACATTTTCTCTGATTTGATAATGTTCATACATGTCATGAAATGAAAGGACACTGTTAGGGCATGGTACTTTATTTCTGGTGGAAGGAAGCAAATGGATATTGAAATGGATGCTATTCTTTATGGTTTGAAACCTTGATTTTATATGTAAAATGTACAAAAATGATAAACAATTTGATATGCAAAGGTAGTTTGTAATGCCGAATCCTTTCAATAACATTTATTTGTATCAAGATTAATTGAGAAATAATGTTATGTAAGGGTGGTTAATGGCTAATCACATTCGACACAAACTGAGTTGGAACACCATTTGGATAATAACAAGAATTTAATTTCTAGGGGCTAACAAAAATTTGTAGTAAATATATATTTTTAAATTGGCCTATAATATAGGGTAGATGTCCGTTCAGAAATATATTCATTTATTCCAATATGTGAATGGGAGATGGGGAATTTGACACATCATCATGATACAAACAATGATTAAGTGAATAGATGATTTGTGCATTCTTAACCCTTCCAATATGGCCGCTCTGTAAAACGATGCTAGAAAGAGAAGAAGGAGGATTCGTGTAACTTTGGTGATGCTATACATTACATGGTGGATCCCCGCGGCGGCTCATTTCTGTTCGAGGCCGACGCGAGGAGACGGATTGTTACAAAGCTGCAGGTAAGCCATCAGGGGTGGGTCCCCGAACGGAAAAGGAAAAAGAGACGTTTTTGCACGCCCTCAGTCGGGCGATCCAAATGCCCATATGGGAGTTGATTCAGACCGGGGTCTTTTTGCTAACGGGGAGACTGTGAACTTAATAAGACAAACCGAAATTGTTGATAAATTAAGGTGTGGAGTGGCGAGGTAGATGTGATGGACTCTTAAGTGGAAGGTTAGAATTTATGGCCATACGAAAGGTTGAGCTTAACCAAAACCTTTGGAGAATTAATAGATTCAATTCCTGTGTGTGAACAACAATTGGATTGGAAATATTTCTTTCTGCATTATTTTCACTATAGGGATTTACCCGGGACTTATGGAATTAACGGGTAAGAGATTTCTACTGTTCTATGTATTACGCTCAAACATGAATATATTATTGTGTGTCGAATGTAGATTTACTGCAACCCATTAGAGGGAACAATACTGTAGTCTGTAATACATGATAGAATCACTATAGAAATAATACAAATGAGAATTTGTGTTTAATATTGAAACCTTAAATATAAAATGTGGATTTATGTATGAGGAATTATTTTAAACAATATATTTTTTCTGTTTCTCTGTTTGTTATTTTACTTATTATCCACTATTATTATTTTTTATCTTTTATTGTTCTCTTATCACTTATATTGTTTTGTATTTATTATGAATTTGATGCACATTTTGATGTAATTATTTGTATTGCAATGTACTGCATTTGTGAATTATCTATTACTTTTATTTATTTTCCAAAATATATGTGATTTAATATTGCATAACCCCCCCTCTTTCCTATTCCTTTCTTTTCTTCGTTACCTTCCTTTCCTTACCCAAACCTTTTTGAATACATAAATGTTTTTGAACATTATATAATAATTGTGTTAATAGAATAAGATATGTACCTAATAAAGCCCTGTTCTGTTTTGAGAAAGGCTCTTGAGTAGCCGAAACACGTGTCAACAAGAATTCAAAGGGCAAATAAGGAATAAAAAGAAATGTTCTTTTGAAAATATTGAACTAACAAGTGTGGCGCAATTCTTGAGTGGCAGATTATCTATTCATATTAGTAACCAAGGAGGTAGGGGATTGGTTCCTCCAACGAATGCCACATAGGATGCGACACGGCTGAGAGGCCAAATCAAACCCATCTTGGTCGCCAACAGAAGAAGTTGTACCGACACATATCCCAAAACACTAATCTGTTAATGAGGGTTTAGTTATTTCCTGCAGCCTGACACATGGTTTGCTTGGGAACCAAAACTCCAAAGGTCCCGGCGGTAATAGTATGCTGGTGGGTAAGCAAACCTCGTTAGTAGTGGCGCTGGAAAATGGTAACAACCATGGTTGCTGTTGCTAGTAAAAAGGACATCAAGGACACCATAGTTGTTTACAACACCTTGATTTTTATTTGTGGTTGATGGTAACCACTGTCCTGGCACAGAGTGTGCTATGTGCATGTGAGAAAGCTAACACATGTTGACGACCTGAGTCTTTATCAAGGCTGTGCATGCGTGGTGATTTGCGTTTGTGACAGGAATAGTGCATTATGGCGCAACATATTGGATCGTGCATCCATCCATAGTATATACATTGTTTGTGGTGGGATGTGAAGTGCCGTAGTAGTGACAGTGTGAATATGCATTTGAAATACAAGGCAATAGTGATACATATCCATTTTTAGTCATATACATAGGGCCTCATCACGAGTTTGGCGGTAACCCTTAAATCCGGCGGTCGCGCTTTTACCGCCGAATTTAAGGGTCCGCCAAAACAGCGCTTCGGCGGATTTTTGGCCCAGCTCTGAGCTGGGGGGAAATCCGGTGAAAATTTGCGCTATTACTGCCGGCAGGAAATCCGCCGGCCGCAAGAGCGCGAAAATTCCCCATTGAACCCAATGGGGAATGGGGCATTCCCGAATGAGCTCAGTGGGGAATGGGGAATTCCATTACTGCCAAACCCATGATCCGGCGCTAATAGCACAGGGGGGTTTGGCGGTAGGGCTAATACCACCAGCGGTAATACCGCCGGCGTTACAGCCCAACTCTTGATGAGGCCCATAATGTTCAAAAAACGTACAAAGGAAGAAGAGGAGGAGAGAAAGAGAGTTGATAAATAGTGCCTGAGGGTAATTCAATTTTACCAAGTATCACTGGGAACTGTATAAAGGCTCTTGTATGATTGGTTATTTATAACACGCTGAATACACAGAGGTTTCTAAGCTCGGACCCGGGGATTGAACCTGTGTTGCTCTGTGTCGTCTTGCTTCCAAGGCTAGCATGTTGTCCTTGAGCTATCCTCCCATGACTCTTACGAGGGAAGGAGTGGTTGGTGATCCCTCCTTAAGGATATCTGTGGCCCGGGGGCTGTAGTAGTGCCAGATTCTGAATAGGATTGGATGAGTAGCCACTGTAAGGATTGAAAAGCCATCTATTAACGGGGGAGCCACGCCGTATATTTGATTAGTAATGTGGGGCATACACTGTTGTCATGAGCAAATTCAGCTGTTGTTGTGCGTGTATGCCTAGTCAAGAACAGGTTCAGCTGTTGTTGTGCGTGTGTCACATGTACTTGGCTTGCTTGTTTGTAAGGCATTTGTGCGAGTATGTGCTTAGTGTGGGCGCAGAATGTAATGTGTGGCCCTAGATGCGGGGAGGTGGAGCTGCGAATGCATAGTAGCTCCACCCTAAGAAATAATAATGGCTAATGCATGGAATCAATTGCCTGAGGAGTGTGATCATGGGATTCGATTGTGCATGAATGGGGGGCTTAGTTAGTCATGGGTACCAGGGGGGGAATATGTGAGGAGCCGTAACGTGTTGCCCGCAGCTGGTGCCAGGGTTGGTATCTCTGGGTTGGAGATCAAGATTGCACAGATACTGCCGGTGTGGGTCCCATGGTAACAGCCTGGTTGTCCCAGGCAGAGGGCATGTTGCTTAGTGGCGCTGTATCAGAGGTTTGGAAGGTGGGCTTGTTATCCTGCGTGATGCTCAGTATGGTGGTTAGGGCGGGTGGAGCGGTGATCCACTTGGTAGCGTTGGTCTGAGTTTAAGGATTGGCTTGTGGCAAGGGGTGGGAGTGGAACGACTGGCGGGCTCGCAAGTCAGACTGGTAGCGCCAGTGATTCGGAAGCTCCCATCATGTTGTGTGATCTGTGCTGTGTGGGTAACAAAGTGGTTGGTGGGCAGAATAGATACACTGGGTGAGTGAGGTGAACTCTGCTCACATCCCGTGCACTCAGGTTGGGACAGGGTGAGGTGGGAGGAGGAGTTGCTGGGTAGAGTGAAGGAAGGCATAGTGCTTGGTGCTGCTGAGGTCCCGCGTGCTGAGCTGGGGACCGTGCAATATCATGTGACAGATACATTAATGCGGGCGAGGGCTCTCTTACCTGACAAAATATTATGCAGCAATTCTGCGGTCCGACGGCGGTGGTCTGGGTAGTGATGTGTGTAATGTTAGAAGCCTATTTCAAAGTTGCTAGCCGATTGGTCTGTGTGAGGAAGCTTAGGATTGGTCCTCGGTTCAGGTGATGGCGTATTGTGATTGGCCGTTGTCGTGGCAACGCTTGGGCCACGGATATGCCTGGTTGCAGTGTTAAGCCCTGCTGGCTTCATCGGAGGCTCATGCGAACCTACTAATTGGGTCAATTGAGGTTAGGGGGGATTGGTGTTGGTGCGCCTGTATAGGCGCATGGTCTGGCTCGAGGCCACATATTGTGAAGCACGCGAATTGAATGGGCTCAGTACATGAATCCTGTATGCTGGCTCAAACTCACTTGGTGTGAAGCATACGATTGGATGGGTGCTGCGCTGGCTCCTGTGAGCACCATTGCATCCAAACTGCATTTTTCAGCGACAAAAGGATAGATGCACCATTTTGCCAAGCACATATTTGGCAGGATGGAACAAGGGGGCACACTAAGAAAGCCTGCCAGTGGGTTCTTACATGGGCCAAAGAAGGGGAGTGAAAAAGCAGCGCTGCTTTGTTGCAAACCCACAGTTCCCATAGAAAAAGGGAAATATTCACCTTTACAATGATGCCGCTCTGATTCTATTTTTCCCTGTCTTCATCAAACTACCTTTATTAAAAAGTCCCTGTCATGCCCAACCATATTCAAATTGTGCTCCATCAGAAAAGAGCATTTTTCCTGAATGGCAGGCTGTGCCAGTCAAATCTGAGAAAATCAACAAAAGCTTCACTTCAGCTGCATGGAAAAATTCTTAAACTTGTTACGCTCACCTGGACCCCACAGGGGTGTCGATCGGGCCCGGACAGCTGCGGTCTCCTTCAACGTGATGCATAGTGCAGAGATGACTGTCTGGACTGGCCCGCCTAGTCTTGTCTGCTGGACCCGAAGAAGTATTTTCCTGCAAGTGGAGACAGGGATTAACCACCTGTGGGTTTTAGTGATGGCCTCCCAACTGTTCTCGCTCTCCCCCACTAATCACCTCCGATAACCCCTTAGTAACCTCACCTTATGTTTGTAAAAGATGAGTTCTCCATCCTGCGTGTCTTGCAGGGGTGCATAGATACCAGTTACTTCACTGGTTTGAAGGCGTTGGGAGAGTTCCGGTAAGTATTGACTCTGAAGTCCCTTGCGGGATTGGTAAGTATCAAGTTCAAAGAGTTCAATGTGCCCGATGTTCACTCTTATCCCCTTCCTTCCTTAAGTTGCAACTGAGTTTGTGAGAAGAAGGTCTCGTAGCTGCTGCTGGCGTTCAGGTAAGAGTCTGTGTTACCCAACGCTGTCCGGTAACTATTGCATGCGTTAACGTGTTGTTTTTCTCCCTCTTTACAGATGCGGCATATGAAAATGTGGAGAGTTATGGAATAATACTGCCAGTGGTAAATCAGGTAAGTCTATGGTGGTAAGAGGTTGTATTTGTTGATTCCCTTGGTTCATCTTGTTTTTTCTTGTGTCCCCTAGGTGCCGGATTACGGCGAAGAAATGATGGAGACAGTGCCGGATCGAAAGATGCTGTGAGAACTGGCGAGTATGGTGCAGTGCTGGAGCTGGTGAAGCGAAGCGTGCAGGACTGATGTACTTTCCAGGTCCGGAGATGAAATGGTTCCGGAATTAGGTGAAGAATTTGAAATAAGTTTGTTTTCTAACCTTGTCCTTTTCTTCTTCTTTATTCTAGGAGCTCCGGATTCGAGGCAGGCGTGACAGAAGACTGGATGCTGGCTGCAGGCACGCGGGCGTGGCAGAAGACTGGATGCTGGCTGCAGGCACGGTGAGCGTCACGCTGCTGTTCGGGTGTGGTTTAAATAGCCTCCAAAGTAGTTCCAGGTAAGAAGTTCCCTAGAGCCACGCCCGAGTAAAAAATAGTCCCTGTAACAAAATAGTCCCATCCAGGCCTCATGTAGGCTTGGACACTTTTGCAACATGGTCTGCATCAGGTAAGTAAAGTCTATGAGCCTGGCGCCTATGGCGCCAGGACTGATTTCTATGATGAGCCTGGCGCCTGAGGCGCCAGGACTGAACCCAGACAGCCCCTAGCCGGGGCTGCTGAGGTTTAAACAAATGCCTGGATGCCTGCTCCCGGAGCTGAGGGCCTTGGTCCTGATGCCCGGGGGTAGGCATCATGACAAAACTTTTGCTACAAAATGTCAAAAATCACAGCTTGAAAATAAATTCTAGCCTATGTCAATTTCAGTGCATCTATATTTAAACAAAGTGCTGCATATAAGATACCAAATCTGGCTCCAAAACAATGTGGTAACTCAGAGGGAAGAGAAAAATCGAATTTGCAAGGACAATGCCAGCAGTCACCACATGCTAAATGTACTTTTGCAAATAAAGAAAAATACTTGTTTAAAAGTGTATGTTGGAGAAGGCCCTGTCCTTGTCTAGCAATGTAAAAGGGCTTTGTGCTGTGAAAGATATATGAGAGATCTTATTCAACAGGCTTTATTCTGATTTATAACAAAAATAAACAAAATAAGGAATTATCAGGCAGTGGCTACATGGGGGGGGGGAACCACCCAAACAGGTTTTTGCTTGGGGGGATGCTAGCAACAAAAGGCCCCCACAGTAGATACTAAAACAGACAAGTGATAATTGCTACGTTGGCAGACTTGGGTCTGGGCTGAGCCTCTTACAATGGAGATCTGGGACACAGATGTGCGAAGTGAGAAATCACACCTCCCCTTCACTTCTACAAGACGCTTCAAAGAAAAACTCCATGCAAACGCTGGACTTAGGGAGATGGCCTGGAAAGGCATGACCATATTTGGAGGACAAGGCTGACCATTTGGTTTAAACAGCTATTATATTAAGAACATTTTCCAACTTTTATCTTTGTAACCAGACTTTGCAGGAATGTAAAAAATGTACAGCTTTAATGTAATTTTGTGGGTTTTAATTTAAGACATTGTAGCTTTCACTTCCATATTGGGAATAGAAATGGCAGAGAATTGGGTATTCCACGGAAAGTGTACCTGATGCCAATGTGAAAATCAATAGTGATATGCCTAATGATAATCCATACACCTGTATAAAGTTATAGAATTTTAGGCCGAATATTTCACACTAAAAATGAACAAAAATGATTAGGAGGGCGAAACAATGTCTGACAGACTGCAGAGTTGGACTGGCATGTGCTGCATAAAATATGTAACCTGCTTATGTAATTTGTTAAGATGCCACAATTGTACCAACGTGCCATTTATGGCAAAACTGGATTTTAGCTAAAGTAACTATGGGAGGGTCTGGACATTGTAAAAATCACATCATAAATCAACCAGCTGAGAGGAAGGCGGCAACTATCAGTTGTTTAGAGGTGTGCTTAGCTAAGCCTGCCCTACCGTATAATTCTATGATGTCACCATGCCCTATAAATAAGAGTGGTTGACAGAGCTCCACACACTCTTTCCTGAATTCCTGTGCCTGTGTCCTTATTTTCCACATTCATCTTGCCAGATTCCAGATCCCCTGCAAAGGCCAAAGCATAGCCGATTCCAGATTCCATTAAAACCAAAGCATAGCTGATTCCAGATCCCACTGCAAGGCCAAAGCATTGCTGACCATTCCAGCAAGGCCTCAATCAAGAGTCCCCAGATCTAAAAAATCCCAATAACCAAAGGCAAAGCTGTGGTGTTCTTTTGGGAAGCATCCTGAAACCAGACTAGCTTTTTGCCCACTAACTACATGCCTGCTGCAACTCGCTCCATCCCGCTGAGGCACCGCTGTGCTGTGACCAGACCTTTGCCCAGCTGTCTTTTGCCAGGAGAGTCTGCCATCCAGTGGCCACGCCCTGGAGTCCAGAACCCGATGGACTGTGCCTAACCCCAACATTTAAGAGCAGACTGTGTATTCACATCCCATCACACATAGTCTCCCCATCTTGACCCTTTTTGTCTTTATTCCCCTCTCTAAGCAACCCTATCCCTATCCTGATAACTTGTCCAACCGACAAAATTCTCTGTGCATCTTGTCCTTGATCTTCAAGCGTTAGCACCACTTTTCTCTTAATTTCTGTCTTGCATAGATCAATAAATACATTTTCCCTAAAGAAAAGGGCTACAGTGCGTGAAGGGTTAAAACTGCAGCATAACTTTTATATTCACGGGTGGCGTTCCACTTTTCTTAGCCATTAAATCTAGTTTAGGTAAAATTTGCCTTTCATTTTAAAACCGATTTTCTCTTTTTCACTGCTCTATTCTCCTAAAATCGAACCTCATTCTACCTTCCAAATCTCTCTCAATTCACCACCTATAGCTCTCCTTTCACCTCTATATTGTCCCTGGGCTGTGCATCTATTACTCTGTCCAAAAACCGCATTTCCAATTCAGTGTTTTTCACCCATTTTTTTGCAAAAAAACGTTTTTACATTTAAAACTGCAAACTAAAAAAAAAATGCTTCTTTTCCATGTGTAAATTGGCTGCACTGGGTTTTCCATTTCAATCTGCTTTGTGAATTGTATGTTTTGGTGATACTTTGTCTTTGGGATTGTTGGCGTTTATACATTCACGCTAGTGTGAGAAATCATATTTGCCTCATAGATTTAACTGCACATTCATTATTTATTTGTCAATTTCCAAGTGTCATTTTAGGCCTTTGCAAAGGGTTTTCCCTCTTATTTTGTGAGGAAAGGTCAGATTTTGATTCTGTTTGCTGCCTCTTATCCCTGCTTCTTTCTATCCACTCAGAATTTGATTATTTGTGGGCTGAGGGAAAATTGCAGGGGGAAACCTTAACTAGGGTGCTGTCTATCCTAATTCAAAAAGTGCTCCTATTCAGTTGTGCTTTGGATATGTTCATGTAGAAGGTTAACCAAGTGTGGTTCAGAAGTTTTTATTGTAATTATCACCCCATTGGTGATAGCTGCCCAATATTAAAATGTGTTATTTTTGTGAATTCTAAAAAATAAATAAATGTTGTATTTTCACCAACCAGCCTGGTTCATGGTCAATTGTGAACCAGGGTATTTGCAAAAGGGGGTGTGAGACGGGTCGGGTATCGGCTCAATTTGAATTAATTGAAATTAAAGAAAAAGCATTCCTATTGAGCGCCACATAACAGAAGTACCACCATGTCCTATTTGCATGCTTCATAAGAAGGGGGTGTGACCAGAAGGTCGTCCACATTTGACTCATCACTGAATAAGACCAAGTGTCCTGGTCCGGTGTGTGATGCCCGATTGGTATCCTTAACAGCACACGGGACCTCGCACAGCAACAAGCACTATGCCTTCCTTCACTCTACCCAGCGACCCCTCCTCCTACCAACTCGCCCTGTCCCAAGCTGAGTGCACGGGACGTGAATAGAGTCCACCTCACTAACCCAGTGTATCCATTCTGCCCCCCCAACCACTTTGTCGCCCGCACAGCACAGATCACACAACGTGACCAGAGCTACCGAATCCCCAGCGCTTCCAGTCCGACTTGCGAGCCCGCCAGTCATTCCAATCCCACCCCTTGCCTCCACTCAATCATTAAACCCAGACCAACACTACCAAGTGGATCTCCGCCACGCCCGCTCTAACCACCGTACTGAACTGAACATCACGCAGGCTAACGAGCCAGCCTTCCAAACCTCTGATACAGCGCCACCACGCAGCATGCCACCTTGCCTGGGAGGGACACCCAGGCTGTTACCATGGGACCCACACCGGCAGTATCTTAGTGCAATCTTGATCTCCGACCCAGAGGTACCAACCCTGGCACCAGCAGCCAGCAACACATTACATCTCCTCACATACCCCCCCCCCAGGTGCCCACGACTAACTAAGACCCCCAATCACGCACACAATCAAATCCCATGATCACACCCCTCGGGCAATTGACTCTATGCATTAGCTATTATTATTTCTTAGAGTGGCGATTTTATGCATTTGCTGCCCCACCACCCCGCATCTAGGTCCATGCATTACATTCTGCGCCCGCACTAAGCACATACTCACACAAATGCCTTACAAACAAGCAAGCCAGGTACATGTGACACACACCCCCCACGACTATGCATACACGCACAACAGCTGAATTTGCTTGTGACAACAGTGTATGCACCACATAACTAATCGAATATACTTTGTGGCTCCCCCATTAATAATGGCTTTTCACTCCTTACAGTGGCTACTCAGCCAATCCTATTCAGGAACTGCCACTACTACAGCCCCCGGGCCACAGATATCCTTAAAGAGGGATCACCAACCACTTCTTCCCTGGTAAGAGCCTTTACACAGTTCTCAGTGATACTTGGTCAAATGTAATTACCCTCAGGCACTGATTTATCAACCCTCTTTTTCTCCTCCTCTTCCTCCTTTGTACGTTTTTTGAACATTATGTATATGATTAAACATGGATATGTATCACTATTGCCTTGTATTTCAAATTTATATTCACACTGTCACTACTACGGCACTTCACATCCCACCACAAACAAGGTATATACTATGGATGGATGTATGATCCAATATGTTGTGCCATAATGCACTATTCCTGTCACAAACGCACACACAAATCACCACGCATGCACAGCCTTGATGAAGACTCAGGTCAAAACACGTGTTGGCTTTCTCACATGCACTTAGCACACACTGAGTCAGGACAATGGTTACCTTCAACCACAAATAAAAATAAAGGTGTTGTACACAGCTATGGTGTCCTTGATGTCTTTCTACTAGCAACAGCAACCATGGTCGTTACCATTTCCAGCACCAATACTAACAAGCTTTGCTTACCCAGAAGCAGGCCACTAAACTAGCTATGTGTAACTCAGTTGCTACAGTAACTACGCAAGGTGTTTGCCATGCGTACTCTACCTCAATGTGGAAACAGGCATGCTGGTGTGTGTGTGGGGGAGTGGGCGGGGCAAGACATCGAACGGACGTCGCCCAGTTGTTGAAAAGGGCAGTCTACATCATGCAGAAATGCCGCGTCCCAAAGCCTTACAGTGTCTACTCACCGTGGCAATGTCTGCTTGTACAAAGCCTCATCCACCAGCAGTATGGTGTAATGAGGCTTGGCGGTCACATTAGTAGCTAGATTTCCAGTCACACTCTAATCGGGATACAAGACGAACAACTGAACTATGAGATTATGGGGGCCATATTAGCCTAGTGGACGTACAGGCATAGTCACACATGTCGGGAGAATAACATGTATCCACATTGCCATAACCAGATATAAACACTGTGGGGTGTACGGAAGAGCAATTCTTATCCATGGGGTTCTGCAGTGTAGTTATAATAAAGAAGCCATTGCAGGACTGATTTTTAGTGCCAGACCAAAATCCCAGAGCTTAGTAGTTAACTGCCAGTGCTTGCCAGCAGATGATGTAATTAAGGCCCTTCAGGTCAGGCCATAGTATAAAGATCCATTTCTGCTCTCTATTGAGAAGCAGCATGTACATATTGCCTCCACGGGCCGGATAGGTTACTTTTTCAAGGACAGTCCATCCGAAATCTTTTTCCGAGTGTCCCATGCTGTCGAACAGGATATATATATATGGCCTGTTGTATGTTATCATGAGCCAATTTCAGAGACAGGTGCAGAGACAGATATATCCATTATCCATATTATTCTGCCACTTTGACTATGCATTTTGCTAGAGAAATAGGCTGTTATATGAAGTGCCTTGCTTATACATGTTTAGTGATTATGTATTATGAATGCATTTAGACACAAGCATGTGTGCACTTAGAAGTATGCATTGAGCCATGGTATAGCACTTGGTTTGCGATAGAATGAGTGAAGCGCTATAGAGCATGTAGCTGACTCCTAAGCCATTCTGAAGAGACACACAGAGCAGCTCCACTTCGTTCTGCGGAGATATTGTTTTGGTACACTGTGAATCGAGGAATGTGTAAACGAAGGCTGGCAGACAGACAGACGGAGATAAAACGTAACTCTTGTCTGAGTAGAAACGAAGAAGGGAAGCTTATCCGGCCCTGGGTTGCTCGCAGACAGGAAGGTGGGGGCATTCGCAGGGAGTGAGGAGCTTTGCACAGAGACAGACACGGAGAGAGGGATTTCAGTGAAGCTAAAAGCTGACAATGAATGGAGAAATAGGAGGTATGGTGTTTCGTAACACAGTGGAAGGCCATAGGATGTACAAGATAGGCTGCAATGTCACGGCGACTATAACACACAGTGACTGGGGACAGA
This sequence comes from Ambystoma mexicanum, assembly GCF_040938575.1. Lineage (NCBI taxonomy): Eukaryota > Metazoa > Chordata > Amphibia > Caudata > Ambystomatidae > Ambystoma > Ambystoma mexicanum. The sequence continues at coordinate 866,037,114 of NC_090939.1, read as the reverse complement.
ACAAGATTGACGTAACAGACCTTTAGGCGCTTGGTTTTAGAGAAATGCTTGCTAAGAGAGTTTTTGACATGTAACCATGGAGAAAGAGTGGCATGAATTGACACTATAACTAGAAGCCTGAAATGAACAGTAGTTAGAGGCATTTTGGCAGAGAGGCATTTGGGAAGCTTTTGGAGATGTACTTTGAAAAGCGTTTCTGATGCAGTTTGGGATGAGATTGCATGCAGCTTGGCAGACCAGCTTGGGGGAGATCGAGGGCAGATCGAGATGTTGGAGCAGTTGGCAGGAGATCAGATGAGCTTTGCATAGGCTTGAGGCAGTTCAAGTGAGCAGTTCTGCAAGGGAGATGGAGAGGAGAGAGATGGGACACATTCGAGATTGGGAAGCTTGCACATGCAAAGGGGAGTATTGCTGATTGAGTATGAGGCCTAATTGATTGAGAAGACATGCAAATGGGAATTAGGACAGACACTCACACAGAGCTTTTGGTTTGATAGAAGGGGAGATCAGACAGGGATTGTCTTAGAGAGAGAGTGTGAAGTGTGGTGTGGATTGGAGAAGAATGCTGAATGCTGACACTTGCCATATGTATTTTCCTATTAGCGGTTGTTGGTATTAGGCATTCATTGTTATTAGCATTATAGATCCAGCAGGACTGGATAATTGATATCAGATTGCTTGCATAGAAGCCAGTATGCTTTTCTAGTACTGTTTATCATGCCTTGCTGTGCATGAATAAAAGTGTTTTTAGTGTTGAATTGATTCATGTGTTTTCTTTGTGTCTTATGTTATGTGTGTCCATAGCATAGCAATTTGGCAGTAACAGTGCACAACCACCCTGAGATATGTGCAGGGGGGGCAGAGTGGTCCACCCCCCTTGAGGTAGAGTTGCAGTTTGACAAATTGGTTGCCCATGTGGGGCTATGCAAAGGTAGATTTTTTGGAAACTGACAATGCATTCAAAAAGCTCCACCATGGGTGCTGTGATCTTCCTAGTCGTATGCATGACTAATGCGCAGTCAGCCTACCTTTGACTGGTCTATTCGTCATACCCACATATTTCAGACCACAGCGGCATGTAATCAGACAACATTAGCACTGTTGCACTCTGTGAATCAGTCTTGCAAGGCCTTCTTTATTATAACTACACTGCAGGACCCCACAGATAATATTAGCTCTCCCGTACACCCCACAGCGTTTATATCAGGCTGTGGCAATGGGGGTCCATGTTTTCCTCCCTACTGAATAATGATCAACCACACATCACCATGGGTTTCCTGTAAAGAACATCAACATGTCCTCCCCTACCCCGGCAATACTAAGGAGTATGTCAAGAGTAGGGAACTGTTTGGTCCACAATGGTGTACAGTGATGGAGAGAAGAAGGGGTGTCAATGGATTTAGCAGCACATGAAAGCTGTGCCATGAGGGATTCCAGCTCGAGGGCCTGTGATATCACAGTGAGATGGAGTATAATGCCAGGTGTGTACAAGCTGGCGGGACCTCTATTCTCCTACTTACTCCTGAAAGACAGTGAGTTGAGGGTGAAGAATATTTTTGTGGTAAGTACAAGGTAGATCAAGCAAGTGAGATTGTAATTACGGCGCATAGAGCAGGGAAAATACTCTTCGTGCTTGGTCTCCAATGATAATCTCATTTGGTTATACTGAGAATGCTACCCATATCCGCAACTCCCTCAATTCTTTGCAAACTTACAATTTTGATTAAGACGGAATGTCCTAATACTACTGTGAGGTACAACTATCTGTACTTGGTCTGTCTTTTTTCAATTTATAATGACAATCGCAGTCTAATAATCACAAGAATACCACAACATAGTGTTCACCACACACCCGTGTGAACTAACAAAACACACTAAGCAGTTATTGCTTTTGTGGATTTTTGTATTCCGGATAAAGTTATTGATGATAAGGACACGAGTATGTAGTTACAACTTGTATCATATAGCGGACAATCGTTGAGAATACTATCCCCTGTAGTTTTCTTGTATTTCTCTATGGCCGCACACTCTAGTGGTTGCTGAGTGCCTATATGGTGTTTGTGTCTACCAATAGAACACAAGGAAAGTGATGAAATTATAAAGGATTTTGAGTGTGCCTTTGTTGTGTATGGTCGTGCAGTTTGGGGATTAACCGACTCTTTTTATGTGGCAAACAGTGATTAACCATTACAGTTTCGCTATTGCGTTCCACAATTGCCATAGTCAATCAATATTGTTTTGGAATGAGTGCATCCGCCCACATGATGCATGCATAGATTGTAAGGAAACGCGCAGTAATGCTGGCTATATGTAAAATATTAGCATTGCAGTTCGCTGCATGGCGATTGGGAGTTTGGTACCAGTAAATACCATAGCGAGGCTAGCCTCTAATAAGGGCCCTTGGGAGAAATTAAGCAATCAATAATTGATTCCACTAATTGATTCCACTATTGGCACCTTTATCTCAAATCTCAGCAGTTGCCTGGATCCAAGTGAACCAGGCTCGTGAAGATTCCTTCCGGGTGGATCTCTGCCATTCTCATGCATTACATCCAGGAACCAATGCCCACCCATCTCCACTGATTCTCGGTGACTTTGCGTCGGTCAGGAAACAGGTCCTTCCAGGTTAAAACCCGCCTCTGGTAGTGCTTCCAACCAAGAACTATCTTTTCACTCCCATACCGCATATAGCGCAGTCCATGCCACTCTGCAAGTCTGGAGGGGACCAAGTATCCTTAAGGGTGAGAGCGCCTGTCACACCAGGCTCGCCCGGCAGTTAATCCTTGGAATTGCCCATCGTTGCACTCTTCTTCTCAGCTAGTTTCCCTCATTAAGTCTGCCATGTTTTGGGGGTAATGCCATGCGATTCCCAATTCCCCATTTGTAGCGTTACTCATACACACCCATTCTAGTTAAATCCAGCCCTCCTAACTGCCTCAAAGACACCTTAAAGGAGTATGTTTTTTGGCCTCTTTCACTGTAACCGTTTCCCTGGCAGGCCGCCTCTGCTGTACGCCGGCCTGTCGGGGAACAGCGCATGTACCAACTGCACATAAGGGACAAGGGGACCAGGAAGTGTCAGGCAACGGTATGAGGTGGGGTAGGCATGTCGGTTGGTTGGGCAGACCCGGTAACTGAGGGCTTAGGGGGCATCCCCTGCAGAACATGGGGTGAGAGTGTGAAAGAATGGGGGTTGCAGCAGGTGTCCCCTGGATTAGGTGTGCTCAGGGAAAATTATGTGTCCCAGCAGGGGGTGAAACCGGGCTCGTGGAACCTGGCATCGGTGAAAGAGCCAGTGGGGAAAAACACCATAGATCCAGGAATATGTCTGTACCTTGCTGGCAGGTCTAATTTGTCCAGTGCAAAATTCCAGTGTTTTCTTTTGCAGAGCAATCTGTGCCTGATGGAGGCCAGACCTGCAATTTCATAAATCATTTCATGGTCCTATTAATCTTTCACCGGGACCTCCCAACTACTTCCCCAGATCTGCCCCCTCTGGCAATTCTCTGACCACATGATCTCAGTTTCATCAAATAATTGACAGAGTCTTAATTGCCTCCTGCAGGTTCTGCAAGAGCCTGCCCTTTCCCAGTGCTGCAATACTGTTACCTACACCTTGACATGCTGGGGCTGACCCTCCCTCATATTAATCTTAATGATGGCTACTAGGTAAGTTCATTTCATTCCTGGTTCCCCAACCAATCAATCTTGGTTCTTTTGCTCGCCAGCTTGCCATTCTACACGTGCACCTTTAATGCCCCCCGTTTGCCCCGTTAATAAATGAGTGCCTTATAATCCAAACTCTCACATATGCTGAATGGCCATCAAAAAAGAGGTAAGTACCATAACCATGTAACAAAACTACTTTTTAGATTAACTTCACTTGTATTACTAGTTAATCACGTGCAACCGCCCATTTCACCATCCAGTACTTTCTGGGTCGAACATGTACCATGCACCAGTTCCATGACCATCTACCTATCCTTTGTAAGCCCGGCCCGCCCACACTTCCTTGTAGGCAGTAGTTGCTGCCCTGATTCTAAAGGAGTGCGATTACCACCCTACTCCATTCTGGCCAATCTTGCAGAGGGTTGCCCAACAGGATGCTTTTGAAATGGAACATTGTCAGTGGTCCCTCATTTGTGTAGCAGCAAGTAACCCATACCAGATGATCTGAGACAGGTATTGCGAAATCAATGGGACAGCTCTGTATTTGTATTTATTTATTTATTTATAGAGAGCACCGAGCCCTGAGGCATCTGGGCGCTTACCTTGCATTGTATATTACATTTTACAATAAATTACATAGATTATATACAGTGTTGTATGATTGCACATTAGGTTACAGAGATAGTACAGCGTGAGAAGGCAGTAATGAATTTACGAATGGCTTGCATAGTATATTGCATGTTACAATAAATTGCATAGATTATATACATCTGTGCATCATCTGAACTATTCAGTGCAACCTTCCTTTCTCTTGCCACGTGATGATTTTCTGATGTTCCCCACTGTCCCTTCCTCGCTATCCATGTCGTCACCTTTCTATGAAGCCGTCTCTATCGCTTCTGTTTTAGACGTAGCCACCAGTTCAGGAATGAGCATTTCCCCCAAAGAAGGCAAATGCAAAAGGCCACACTCAGCCGTGCCACCTCAAAACTGTCAGAACATACCTCTGGCAATGTCACCGGAAATGTCTCTAGCACACCAAAATCAATGAGAGACAACATTCTTTCCTTGGTCCTTCCAACCTGGCCCATCCCTTTAAAGCTGCCCGCAGTGGGAAGCTTCTTGTGTGGTCCTGACCACCCTCCACAGTTGTATAAAATTCCTGTGCTACCAAGTAACTTATCACCTAACTTTGCAATCACCATGGCCCTTGCTAGAAGCTCACTAACTCTACAGGTCTGCTGCCCCAGCCCATACCCTTTTACAATCTTCTGAATGTACCATACTACTGCTGGTTCCTGGACGTTACTCCCACTGTGAGTGAACGCTGCCCCCTTTTCCCAGTGTCTGGTCCACAACACCACTTTCCACCAGTCCGTCGCGAAGGGCCTCCTGTCCTACTTGGCCTGCAGGCATAATTTCCTGAATCTTTCCCACTAAAGACGAGAAAGTGCATCATTTGTTGTGTTGACAATACCTTATACAAGTCAGGCTCTGAACCCAATGTTTTGGCTTTCACAGACCTCCACCAATTTCCTCAGTAAGCCCAACACTGCAGGACATGATGCTGATTGCAAATGAATTGCTTGTGTCACTGACATGTTATCTTACCAAAAACACGCCTTTCTGTTACTCGGTGTTCCCCGTCAAATCATGAGAACCAATACAATTGTGAACAGTTCTAATGCCATTATGGTCTTAGTCCTTCTTTTACTTTGCCAAGATGTGGGCCATCTGTCGACATAGCACTTCTGACCTAGCATGACTACAAACCATTTGTGCTCAGAAGCATCAGTGAATGATTGCAACTCTGGGCTGGACATCCATGATAGCCTCCACAATCTACAGCTGTTGGTATTCCTCAACTTCGGTGAATTTTTTTGGCAAGATTTATTTTACCATTTCTTTACCACAAAACTACATATGCTAAATTTGGGTTTTGTATATGAAAGATGGGATGAGGGGAGCTTGAGGGATAAAGGAGGGGCTTGGGGATGCCCCACACGTTTTTGTGGTAAAATAAGTTGTAAAGCCGGCCCTAAACATTTGGCAAAGTTGCATTAGTTGAACAAATACGAGGAAACCTCACAACCTCACAGATCCCAGCTGTTAACCTCAGTAAAAAAAAATCTCCACATGGGTACGTCCTCCATGAGGGCAGCACTGAGTGTATTGTAATGTTGTTTACTGTCACCTATGCTGTTGCTCGGGCCAACCTCCTGGGAAGCACCCTTCCCACTGTGATAACCCTTGAAGTGAAATGTAGAGATACCCTTGGGTCTGGCGCGCATTAAAAATATTAAAATAAAGAAACAACAAAAGCAGCACGTTGACCTGCAAGACCCTTCAAGTGCGTTTCATTTCCTCTCTTGGGCCATGTGGCTTTTCTGGACCTAGAGCAGTGGTCTTCAATCTTTCTTGGCCTGGGGCCCTCCTGAGCAAAATATGGGTAGGCTGGCCCACCCCCCCCCCCCAAATGGCAAATGGACATTAAGTCCAAATGGCTATGAACAATCGTGTGCCGTCACTGCACCCTCCTCCCAGTATACTCCCTGGGCTCCCCCACCTGCTCCCATCAGTCTCTGGGCTCCCTCATCCCACTCCTAGCCAGTCCCTTTCGCTCTCCCCAACCCACCACAGACCCTGGGATCTTCCCACCCTGCTCCCACCACTATCCCATGGCTCCCCTCACCCCGCTCCCAGCACAGTCCCATGGCCAGTGGCGAATGGAGAATTTTTCTAAAGTGGAGGGTCATAAATATTGCCCCCAGATATGCCATAGCTGCCAAGCATAGCGAGGCAGACCTGAACCAATCAAGACGGGTTCAGGGGGAGGTGGGGTGGAGAGGGGCAATTTATTTTAAAATAATGGGTCACAATGTTGCATTTTAGAACATACTTTAAAAACAAATTGGTAAAAAGCCAAACAGTTTGCAATTGGTGCTGGGGGGCCCATGGGGCAGGCACGGTATTTTTTGCTTATGATAGATGTACAGTAAAAAGATACCATCCCTGTCCCTCACAGCGCCTAGCACATGTACACAATCGAAGTGATTATGTGTGCATGCAAGGCGCTGGGGGTTCAGGGGGCACACATGGTATTTATTGCTGGACATCTATGATAGTTGTCCAGTAAAAACATACCATCCCTGTCCCCCCGCTCCACAGCACCTCAGAAGGAGAGCCGATTTTGGCAGGTGGGTAGGGGGATTGTGAAACAAAGGCATTTTTAAAATGCCTTTGTTGGACAACCCTCCACAACCCTGCCTCCCCAACACTCACCAAAACCAGCTCCACGGACGAACACAATCACACACACACACAGCAAGCTCTCTCATTCACAAAAGCACCCATCAGCATACACTCACTCATAACACAAGCATACCCACATCCACATACATATTTAAATACAAAATAAATTAACATAAACTTACCTTCTTCCCCGTTCCTGAAGTTTCCTCCCCAGCGCTCGAGCTCCTGCGTCATTAACAGGAATCAAGAATCAAGAGCTTCCTGGTTCCTGCATATGCATGCAGGGGCCCGACCGTTGGTGCTGAAATGCCCCGCTCCAGCATGCTCTTTTTGTATGTGCGAGGAGGCGCAGGAGCTCCCCCTTGCATATACAGACATGCAGTTCCCCAGCCAGCATTTTCAATGAGCTATGCAAGGCTGGCGAAGCTAAATGCCCCCAGCCTTGCATGGCTCATTGAGCATGTGCAGCTGGGGAACTGAGCTGTCAAAGGGAAACGAGAGTGCTCCCTTGGCTTGTTCTCTTCAAATTTCAGGCTGGGGTCTCGCGCCCCTTGGGAATGAGGCTGTGCCCTCCCCCCCCCGGGGAGGGAGGACGTGCCCCACAGTTGGAATACCTCTGCTCTAGACAAGCATTTAGCTTCAACCTTTGACAAGATGCTCAGGCTTGTGAATCCATGCTTCCTACAAAGATGAAGTCATCCAAATAATGTACCATATCCACTCTGCCTATTCCAAAACAGAAGTAAATCTTGACAAGAGTGCACATGACAATGAATAACACATGTGCATGCAGCCTTCAAAATACACCAACTCATGCCATTGAAAACCCTTTCAGTGGAAACATTCGCAGTGTACAGCAGGAGGCAGATCCCTGACTCTATGTCCACCTTAATTAAAACAAAAAAAACATCTAGGTGAGATACATTCAAGAAAAAATATATTCTCTTCTTTTTTCTAAATGATTAATGAATAATGAATTCAAATAAACAAAGGGAGAATAGTAAAACTTCAGAAACGCAAGCAACATACTGTAGACAGAGCATGCCCTTATATTAAACGCAGAAATGTACAATAAATATAAAAATCACATTTTGACCGATACTGCTACACATACCAAAGTGCCAGGGCCTAAAAAGCGCAAAGATCAATTTTACTAAAACTGCTTGCCTATAATATGTTGCTTGTATTTCTGATTGTTGGCTATTTCTCACTCTATTTGAATGATTAATTAACCATTTTAAAAAAAGAAGACAATTTCGATATCTTTTTCCAATTTATCTCACCTAAACTGTAAAGGAGGAGTTTTTTTTAAAATTAAATATAGATCCGTTGTTCGTGGTGAGTTATTAGGACACCCAAGTCTATCTATGGCCACCTTAGCCATCCATGCCCCTTTCCAATGCTTGCAACTAAATCAATGAGTCGGACCAGATGGTAGGATGGAAAGGGCGAGCAAGTCGCAGAGAGCAGAAGAGTCCAGAGGAGGGATTAGAGACATCTAGGTGGATGCTGAGGTCTTGGAGGACAAGAAGTTGACAGTTAGAGGGTAGGAGAGAAGAGGAGAGGTCAGCCCATTCCGAGAGGAAAAGGGTGACCGGTAAATGGTGGCTACAGTCAAGGAGAGGCCAGGAGGGAGAGAGAGCCTGCAGTCCAGTAAATTCAAAGGAGGAGTAAGCCTGCATAGGAATGACAGAAGCAGGAACCCATTCCAGAAAGATCAGGTCCACTCCACCTCTGGGCCGGTTGGTTCTGGGAGGAGAGTGTCATAACTCGTGACAGAGCTGGCTGTGAACCATGTCTCGATGAGAGCGAGGACATCCAGGTCAAGGTCTTCAAGGAGGTGGCAGATGTCGGAGGAGTGTTTGACAGCAGAGTGAGAGTTTAGAGTAGCGACGTGGAGCAGGTTGCATGCATGAAGGACTTCTGGGTGGGGTACAGGAGTGCGGTACACCCAGTGCAAGCGGTTGAGGTGCCCGAGATTGGGCCTAGGCAGTAGTCAGAGGTGGCATAGGGGTGAGTGAGGAGGATGAGGTAGGTACCAGATAGGTGAGGAAGGAGGGGGCTGAGGAGCCAGAGAAGTGTTAGAGGGAGTAGAGGGAGAAAGTTTATAAGTCGTGGGAAACACCTATCGAAAAGGAGGCGATTTGGCTGAGAGTCCTGGACCAAGACAGTATCTTTTGGATAGACATTGATGATGGTTTTCAAGGAGTGGAAGGAGGCCAAGAGGACCTCCCACCGGGTGCCACCATTAATGGGAGAGGACGAGAGAGGACAGAGCCCTTTTGAGGGGTCCATAGGGCTGGAGAGGGAACGTCAAAGAGGATGTCGGTGAGAGTCTATCGGGAGGAGGCGCTGATGTAGTTATCAACGATAGGAAGGCCTGAGTTGGAGACCAGGTTATCCCTCTTTACATTTTTCTTTCCAATTTTAGCGAGAGGGATAGAATAGGAGATAGTAGCAGTTTGAGAAGATGGGAGAGCACCATTGAGGGTACGAGGAGGCAAGAGGGGTGCATCATCCCGCATGGAAGAAACACAGCCCACAGTTGTGAACCTTAGGAAGCACCAGAGGGGGAGGGTTCATACAGACGGAGGCAGCAAGCAGGTAACACACCGGGAGGACAACGGAGTAGTGTGGACAGAAGACAGGGGGTGTGGGGGCCTGGGGGGACAGTGCCACAGGAAAATACCCAGATTCGATTTTTCCTAAAAAGAGGTTAAAAAAAGACCTAGTCTTAGCACAACAGCAATGCAAAAACACCCAGATTTGACTTTCCTAAAAAGAGGGAAAAAGGCCTAGTCTTAGCACTACAGCAATGCAAGAAATGCAACTTTCCAGGAGATGAGGAGAAAGGCTAAGTAATACAGTTCATTGAGATGTTAGTAGGTGATGAAGAAGAGGAATTAAGTTAATGGGATGGGTGGGTGCATTTTAGTGGGGTGCAGTGATTGCTGCCACCCCTGTCCGCACCTCACCTACATTGTCAGTCGCAGCAAGTTGACGGCTGCAGGCTTCTTGCTTCCCCGGCTGACACCGGCAGACACCATCTGGAGCTGTCCTTTGCCTCACGGTTATTCGCCAAGGGGGCTGTCATGGCACGGATGGCCTAGCGTCAATGTATGAGAGGGCCTGCTGTCCAATGGAAGCATGGTGGGCAGGAGGGGGGGAGAAGGAGAGCAACCAGGAAACAGGGACACGTGAGGGGGAGTGTGCAACAAAGGTCCGCCCGGGACCAGACAATGGTCAGAAACTAGCACTGCTGAACACTAACACTCTATTCGTACCTAAACATTTCTTCTGCCAATGCTTCATGGGTCGTTCTTGCCACATGCAAGTGAATTACAGGAGGGCAAATGTGGTCCAGAGGTGCTTAAAACTCGTTACGGGCAGCATACAATTGCATAAATGGCTTTGCGTTCATCATTCCATAAAAGGAAACAGAAATTACCCAAGAAAGCACAGGAAATATTGCCACACAAATGAGTCACATAGAAGGCTGCAGCCAGGAGTGAAATTTTTATATGGAAAGCATAACAACTCCCACAATGTGCCACACCTTCATAATATGAAGAATGGTTTCTGGGGACATGTAAGGTATTTTCAAACAGTTCACAATGGCATCGGCAGTTAGAATAGGCTGCAGCAGTTAGGCTTCTGAAACATTGGTAACGTCATTCAAAATACTTTCTCCACACAAGGCTCAATTTAGGCCACCAGCTTTATTGGTATACATACTGTGGTATCTCTTGGGGGGGATGGAGGAGGTAAGCAAGTGACTAAACTCTTTTTACTTTGTTGGAAACATGAGTACCCAGCGATACATTCCATACTCTTCCAAATCAAAAGTGCCAATAACGAGATTTACACACTGATTTCTTATTACCACCTCTCTATCCCATCCATCTAAATTGGCGCCTTATTTTATGTATAAATGTACACATCCTGTCATTGACAGTGTTCACAATTTTTCACTAAGCTCAACCTGTCCTGCCTCACCACCACATATGCAATAAAGCCACACAGCCACCAAAGTGATAGCACGTTCCTCAATGCACGCTATTGAAGTGAATCACCTTATCACTGACAATTGACTAGATTTCTTATGTCGTCACTGAAACCTGGCTCGTGGATATCAGCAGTCCTGTAATCATCAAGATGCTACTGGTCGTACTTTGGCTATATTCACACAGGTTCCTTTCCCTCCATAAATATTACCTCCCTTCTTTAACTTTATGAATACCCACTGATGTTTACTAATACCAAGGTCCTCATGTCACCTTCAATAACACTTTTGATGACACTACTAAAAAACGCTTTTGCCCCTTACCATAACCTCTTTATCCTCTAAGACTTTAACATCAGTATTCACACTATCAATTTAACACCATTTAGCAACTTTCTCCAAAATATGGACACCCAGGACTGAAACCCCATATCGCTAGTGCCACTGATTCCAGAGGGCACACATTTGAACTACTGCCTCTAAATCACAACCTCATCTCTTTCTCAGAGACTACTCCTGTCCACTAGTTTGATCACTTCAGCATCCCTCGCTTGATTGGTCTTCATCTGTCCCTCTTCCCTCTGATCCCATTGTACCTTGCAAAAAACAAAAATCGCCTTCCTCTTCCCATTCCCCTTAAATGGTTTTGCAATGAAAGCCTTGAATTCAAGCAACATCTCTTTACCCTAGAGCTCTCCTCGAACCACGCTTAAGTGTTGCAGCCAAACCTATACAACCACTTGAGAGCCGGCAAACAACATAATCAGAATGCAAATCCTATTTCACACCCACAACACTTGTTGCATATATAAAGAATTTTTTGAAGCCCCGCCCAACTCACTTCTCCTCGCTACTTCTCTTCCCACATCTATCTCACATTCTAAAACCCTTAGGTCTTCGGCTACATAATCTCAGCCATTGACTTTAACATTTCTGGCGGCTCCCTTCAGTCCCATTCATGAGCCCCCTTTCACAGAATTCATTGCCCTCATTTCCTCTTCTATTTATTAAACTGGACTACTACACATTCTGTCCTCTGCTACAAACACAATTGATCATACCCTCAGCTACTTGAAAAACTGGTTTTTCCAAACTATCTCTGCCGTCGTCTCAAATCCTCTTTTGATTCAGGAGTCATGCTTTTTTTTTTTTTAAGTCAGGCAATTTTCCCTAAGCTCTGTAAGGAACCCTCTCTTGATCCTTCAAACCCCCAAACAAATTGTCCACTCTCTAGCTTCCCCTTTGTAGACAAAGGTGAGCTTATAGCCTTTGGAACATCATCTGTTAATGGATGGGATTACATCACAATAATTCTGAGTCCAAATAACCTGGACAAACTCAAGAAGATGGCAAGTTACTGTTTTATTAACAATTGTCTGAAACAGGTAGGTTACAATGAACATCAACGGACGTACACTCAGTCTCTCAGTGATTTCCACAGAAAATACAATTCATATACTCCATTATGCGTCAGAGTGATGTCATACTACATGGCAATAGTGAAAAACATATCAAGGGTTGGGATTGGTTAAGGGAAACATCTTGATATACAATCATATAGGAGCTGGGATTGTTATTGGCTGTCCTTTATCGGGTAGACAACTCATGCCTACCTCTTCAAACATGTCATTTAAGAAAAAATAGTTACACTGTGTTTCATTGGTCTTCTAAGCTATAAGGTCTTTTGGTATACGGACTAATACAATTGGTTAGCACGCTTGTGCCATGTCTGGAACATTCGGTTCATTTAGCAGCATGTAAGCCAAGACCCAGGTGCAGGGAGAGAGGACATGAAGCTACCTCACCACCCAATTAGCCCCATATCTTTCATCACTCATGCCTTCTGACATGCAATTGTCTTTGTACTTGGCCTTGCAGAGTATTCTCATCCTGGGAATGCACAGGAGTGAGGGCACTTGCTGTTATGTCTGGATCTCTAAGTTCAAACTCTATTTCCATCCTTGGCTCACGTTACAAGACACCACGATTTGGTCCATTTTGTAGCTTTTAAATGAATTAAAACTTGGCATCCTTTGTGTTCTTTCTTGCACCTTAACGTGAGAGGATTCAACGTCCGCACACTCATTCTCTTCAGAGTAGATAGCGGACCATGATTTCTCACCACACAGCTCCATCAACCTGTTATTCTACTTCAACACAGCTTTTCATTCCCCTTCATGGTTTCTGGCTTATTTATTTCATGATAACAATGTCCAGTTTCTATTCAATGGCGGCTTCACCTGCATTCTATCCATTACTAATAGCTACCCTATACAATGACTTGATCTACCTTGCATTTCAGCATCTGTACATTCATTGAACTTCTATTTTCTGCGGCACTTTAACAACATGTAATCTTCTTATCCACTTTGATAGTCCACTTTATTCTTTACTTCATCATTTGTCCTCTAGGATCCATGCATCATATTCATTCAGTATCTTGGGACGTCATGCACGCTTTCTCATCATGTCATCATTTCATTTTCTTAGCTCGTTTTCATATTCCTTCAGGGAGTTCCTCCTGTAGGCTGTCATCAACTCAAAGGTACATTCGATCAGGTTGTCTCAATGGGTATCTCCTTCCAAATACTCGCTGCGGTATTGGCACAGTCTCATTTCTCCAATACAAAGTAGGTAGGGGGGCGGGATCTCCTGCGAATGTCTAGATCTGCTCCTCTACAAAGGTCTTGAAAAGTCACTATACAAATCCAAGCTTTCCCTAAAGCTAACCATCCCCTCAGTGATAGGTGTGTCAGTGCCTTCATTCTGCTTGACCTTTAGCAGTGTTCAATACCGTTGATCACTGTATCCTTCCTTTCCAATCTCTGCCTCCCAAGAGTTAAAGCTTCTGCTCTCTTTTGGTTTGAGCTTTCATTTCTGACAGATCATTGCTCTCTCCACTTCCCAATCAAAAACCTCATCTACTCACTCATGTAGTTCCCCAAATCTCCTCTCTTGCTCTCTCTTTACACCTCTTCAAAAGTCCAGGTTTATTCTTTGGTCACACTTATAATCTTGTTTGGCCTCATCTTTTACTCCTACGTCGATGACAGCCAAATACTTATCTGACAAGACAAGAGCCCTGAGTCACACAGGCATGACATTACACCCATGCATGTCAGCTCTCCATGACTGGATGCAAGTTGTCTTGCACAAATTCAACAATGACAAACAGAGTTATTATTACCACAAAAAGACTCAAACTCACACCAGCTCTCTAGCGCCCTTCTCTACAGCTCCCCATCTGCTTTATCTCCACTCATGCTCTCCTATCTCTGGTGTATCAAGAAGAGGTAGCGGTCAGTTTCTACTTCTTCCTCCTTTGCACCCTCATGAAAATCATCCATCTCTTCTACATCCTGCAAAAGGTGTAATTCATCAATGTTCTCATCACCTCCAGGCTCAACTATGTGAATAGCGTGTTCCTTGGCCTTCCAGCATCCCTTCTTACGAGACTGCAATTTGTCCAGAAGTGGCAGCTAGGCTTTGCCTTAGATAAATGCATTGCACATGATTTCATACACTTATTTTATTATTTGAAGTAGTGATATCCCATCTTCCAGTGCGGTCACGGATGATGTCATAAATGATATCATAAGTGATGCAATATGTGATGTTATTAGGGATTTCATCAGTGTGCTCATGGGCTGCGTGGTGTAGACCGCAGAGGTAACGCAACGTGGCTTCCAACACCTGCTGATTTTCATGGGTTTTGCTGCATTAAATCAGCACCTTTACGTCCATTGAACTACATTTTTTTTTTCACTGAATACAGATACATATACATATTCCAGTCATGGTCACGAGTAGAAAATGCATTGTAATTCACAAAGGAAAATAAAACAAAATGTCTTCCTTGTTCTCCATGACAGTTCACAACATTTGGGAAAAGATCGCAGAGATTTTCATGTTCAAAATGATTTCTAAACAAAACATGTTTTGCGTTGGGTTTTCCACAGAGGAACAAAAATCACTTTTCCAACACCCACTCATAGCTTTAAAGTTTTTGCTTTCGTTTTCGAAATGTATAGCATGCACACAGGCCTTATGCTGAAACTGTGCTCACCAAAACAATCTCGAAATTTGCATCAGCCAAACTTGAGATAGTCAAAAAAGTGTAAGGATGTATCCGTGCATGAGCAGTTTGAGGGACAAAAAAAAAAAGAAAAATATGCTACGTAATGCATACAAACATCTGCATCCCCAAAATAAATACTGTCATGAGTTCAAACTGGTCCCTACGGAAACTCTGGAAGATTGGGTCTCCGCATTCTAGGCGTACGCATAGAGGCCCCAACAAATATGGCCACCCTCAAACCCATGTCGCCCATGCCAAGATGGAAGACGTTATGCACATTGATGATTTCATACTAAGAGTTATGCACGTCGATGATGTCATACTAAGATGGCGACACGCTTACAGAACTCAGAGAAACACAGACATCATACAGACCATGATTCCAGTGGTCGTTGCGCTACAATGCTCAGGTGAGCTTGTGTCCTGTGCAGAAACGTACTGCCCCTCATTCTACTTGAATCCCTGCCGTGTTGTTTCTGTATATTCTTCCTGGTTCTCTTCTCCTTCCCAAGAGTTTTCCTGTGCTCCTCCATCCAGGGTTCCTCCTCCTTCCTGATACCTATCGTTATTCTCCTCGATTCCTAATTTCCACTGCTACTCAGATTTCCCTGGCTTCTCAACTCCTCCCTGAACCCAGGAAGGTTTTTCCTTGGCCATAACCGTGATGCCCATTCGCCTTCACATTGGGCAACACGGGTGGTACAGGATACTAATTTTAAATGTCCCCACCACACTACGAACAGCACTTTAGGTACGTGGAAGTGTGCGTGGCAACTGATTGTGATGCCTGAGCCAAAAAACCTACGGAACTATGGAACAAATGCAATGCAAATGCATCGCCCCGCACCATTGGTCAAGCACTTCACTGGTAGATATTCCTCTGGCCTGGTATGCTAGTTATTGTTCGATCATTTGGATTTTTCAAGGCCTAAGAATGACTGTATTCCCTTGTTCCCTTCCCAACGGCTCTAAACAAACAATTACAACAGTTGCAGAGGTTCTGGTATTAACAGCAGAGATCCAAACCCATAAGGTTGAAAACGCTACCCTTAAACAGATGGTGACTCGCATAAATCCCTCTCTACAAGTCACTCCAGTGGGTCCCCTGTCCTGTGGGAAGTTTGAAGGCAGTCCTGAGAAACTCCAAGAGTTCATAGATGCTTGTTCGGTTCTGTTTACATTCAAGCCCACGGAATGTGCAAGGGTTGGCTACATGATTTCAAACGTGGGTAGTAGTGCTTTAGCCTGGGCAACTCCTTTCCCACCACCAACAACCCAATTTAAATGATTACCAGGGTTTTCTTGTCAGTTTGCAAGCAATGTTTGAGAGACCAGAACTCACTTATTCAACCCAATAAAGTCTATTGGATTCACGTCAGGGCGTCCAGGATCTCCTAACCTATGCCACATGCTTTAAACATTTAACTACAGTAGCAGCCTGGCCAGACAATGGCCAAATAACTCATATTATTTGAGCTTCTAAAGCGTGCTGTCACCAGAGGTATCTTGGCACTGAGGAGGAGATGAGGATGAGCAGCCAACAAAGCCACAGAATTATAACAACAAGGTCTTCAAGGATTTTCTAAAGGTTAAATGATTGGATATATAGCCTTGATCGAAGGAGGAAGGTTATTCCACATTTGAGCTGCCGCGATCGAAAAAGCCTGGCCTCCAAGGCATTTGTGGCGGTAAGAAGGAACTACCAGCAAACTTAGACTGAAGGTATTCTGCACCCAGTCCGTGGAGTGCTCAATGAACAATGCACAATGAATTAAACTCAATTAAGTTCCGCAGAAGTCTCAATGAAACCCTAAAAGATGAATGGGCACGGGTTCCTAGACCCCGAAGATTCAGCAAACTACTCACATTGGTACTTCAATTGGAATATCGGATGCAAGACCAATCAAGTGAGAGAAGGCCAGAGACACATCAACAAGAACACCCCAGCCAACTCCAGAAGGAAGGAAAGCAGACAAGACTGAGCCAATGCAGATCTGTAAGGCCCGAGACCCTCTCATTGACGAAGAAAGAAGCCAAGGGTTGTGCATGTATCGTGCTTTTTGTGAACACTTGGTTAAAGACTGTCCCGTAGCCAGAGTCGCTGCTAGGGCGGGTCTGGGGGCGGGTCTGGGGGGCTATAGCCCCGGGTCTTTCAGTTGTAGCCCCAGACAGACGCTCAGGAATTACAACCAAAAGGCTAGTGAACCCCGAGTCCCGACATTAGCATAGCCCCTGATCTTTTACAACCCTAGCAACACCCCTCCCCATAGCACCTCCCAGATGGTCAGGAAATACTGCTTCCCGGTAGTATGAAGGAAAAACGACCAGACAAGGCCTTGTAGAACAAGGACAGTTTGCTCCAATATTAGTCACACAGAAAATCAATTCGTGGTAATTCATCTATTTTTAAAGCCAAAAACAGACTGGAATCACCTGCGCAAGTTGACTAGAGAGCACCTGGTATCTTTATGGATGCCTCATGGGCCATGAAGAACAACACACCGAATGTGAAAAAGGTTGGTCTTCCAGTGGAAGGAGTGGATGATCAATCCCTTACATCTGGACATATCACGGCGGAAACATATTTGCTTGTGGGCATCGGTAATCACCATGAATGGATTGTACTCGATTCATCAAGGTCGCCCATTTCCCTGTCATCTTGGGCCTGCCATGGCTAAAGTTATACAATCCATATATCAATCGAGCATTTTATACATTGTTTCTTGGCTCCAGAAATTGTGTGAACAATTGTTTTTCTTCCTCCAATATGGATAACATCAATATAGTCAAAGGCCTTCAACACCTCCTTCCCATAGCTGCACTAGCTCATTTACAAAAAGTACCAGCGGAAGGTATTAGAATACTTGATTGCGGCCCAATTGACCTTTTCCAAATTGACCGAATTTCTTTGTTCTTTTTATTTTTTGAGAATTTCGGTCAATTTTAATTAAATATAGATGTGGGTGCGGTAATGGAATAGGTTAAGGTACGGGTGAGTGGGGATGGGGGCCTCCCCCTACTTTTCAAACAAACGGCCAAAATAAATTAGGTCAAGTTGGAAAAGGTAAATTATTTTCGATTAAATAGAACTAAACCCCAAAGGAATTCATGGAGTACCAGGATGTCTTTTCTGACAACAGCGTTAAAGTTTTACCTCCCTGTTCTCCTGAGGACTATTCAATTGATCTAACTCCCAATGTCCAGGTACCCTTTGAGAGAACATATACCTTATCAGAGCCTGAAAAGAAAGCCTTACAAGGGTATCTTGATGTCAACCTACAAAGCGGCCTTATCGTGCCTTACAAATCCCCACCAGGATCATCTCTTTTTTTAGTGACCAAAAAGGCATGTACAGAATTAAGACTATGTCTGGATTATGGGGGGATGAACAAGGTCACCATAAAGCATAGTTATCATCTACGCCTTATTTCAGACATTCTGGTAGCAGTACGCAGGGCAACTATGTTCATAAAACTGGATATTCGTGGTGCCCATCACCTGATCCGCCTACGGACAGGTGATGAGTGAAAAACCATGTTCAGAACGCCTTTTAAAAATTTTGGACTCACTAACACTCCTTCCATTTTCCAAAGGTTTATGGACAGAATATTTTCCAACCTCTTACAACAAACGATAATCGTTTATTTGGACGACATTCTGAAATATTCTGCAGATCAAATTGACCATGAAAGCCATGTCAAAACAGTCCTTCAATGCCTACATAGTCACCATATACTAGCTAAGTCAAAATTCTTTCAATCTAAGACCATCCCCTACCTTGGGTACATCCTATCTGCAAACCAAGTATCAATGGACCCCCAGAAAGTATCAGCCATTCTGGAATGGTCTGCCCCAAGAACAGTCCAGGAAGTCGAATGATTTTTTTAGGAGTAGCTAACATCTACAGGAAATGTATATCTAATCATGTCCATAACTGATCTACTGAAGAATGGAAAAATCTTCACTTGGGATCAAAAAGGCAGAAGAAGCCATTAGAGCCATTAAACTGGCTTTTTCTTCCACTGTCATATTGAGTCAACCGGACACCCACAAACAGTTCTACATTGAAACCAACGCATCCAATGAAGTCATTGGTGCTGTTCTCAAGCAGCAAAAAGATGATGGAGTGGAACATAACGGTGGTTTACCTATCCCAGACACTTACTAGCGCTGAACAAAACTACACTGTTCCCGAAAAAGAATTGCTCGCCATAAAACAGGTGTGTCTCGAGTAGAGACATCTACTCCTCGGATCCTTCTACCTGGGGAAGTACGGACAGATAACTGTAACCTACAAGTCCTCCAACGATTCGAATGACGAATGAGCAGACAGGCAAGATAGGCATACATTTTTTTTAAAGTCATGCACTGATTTGCATTCATAAAATAATTTATTTTTCTGTTTTGTTAAAACATATGACATACTGTGACTTGGAACACCCGAATTCATTGCATATCGGGTGAAGCAAAATCTATTACATAACAATTAGGAAGTATGTTACGTCAGTAGTAATATTGGGGCAAGACGGCTGTTAATGATGCAAGTTCGTCATGTAACAGTGAATGGTTAAAATATGTGATTTACATGCTCTGACATCGAAGCCATTCCTTTATAAATAGTGGTGTTGACAGACAACAGCACGCTGTAAAACGTAGGATACTAGCACAGCAACCCGTGCCATAATTGAAATAATTCTGCAAATTTTTCGGATTTGGGAGTTTGCGTACATGGGGTGAAAAATGTAGAGCACAATAATGTAAGGATGTTTTTTTTAATGTTGATTTCATTAACACCTATGAGAGTGGTGCTGACATTAGATGTCAGAACGTTGCAAACCGCATGACGCCAGCATGTCACTATCTGATTGATATAAATATGACTGCTGGCGCCCGCACACCCGGAATTCCGCCAGGTTGAAAAACAGCTTTGAGACCTTCATTCCATAAACATTAAGGACAGTGTATATTTCTGTGAACATGAGAGCCCTTTTACATGGGATGAAACGTAGCGTAAAATAACGTAAGAAGTTTCTTTCAGATGTCTATAGTATTAAACGGGGATTTTTTTGGGATCTGTTTGCAGATATTTCTTATTGGCTGAAAAATGGTGCCCAGACTCACGCTTGCAGAATGCCACTAAATTGAAAGACATTTCAGAACTCTTCATTCTGTTAATTGCAAGGTCAGTATAGATTTAAGTGGACATGCAAGTTCAATTATATGGGGTAAAATAAGGGTGAGCAAAATGCAAGGAGTTTCTTTTAGATGTCCATATATGTCATTTACATGTCTACAATGCGAATTTGTTTGCAGATATTAAACATTGGGATCCATTTTGGAATAAGATCAAAATAGTAATTGACGTGTGTATTCAAGATTGTTTACTTATGAACTCATGTAAACCACATCATATTTTGGCACTACTAAAACACTTTCCTTATACTTTATATTAAGTCCAGTTTTAATTGAAGACAGCAATAGAACAGACAGATACTAATATCTCGAATTAAGTAACAGGCAAAATGCAGTGGACTTTCTATTTTGATTTTTAAGCTTACAATCTTTTTTTCTTTTTCTTTCTCCCCATTTGATGAGCAGGATCAATGAATACATCTCCAGTTTGAATCATGCACCACTCATGGATTAGAGCAGGTTACAGTACAATTATTTCACTGATCGAAATTTGGCTATGGTGATGATTGCCTATTGACTGATTAGCTTAGTAAATCACCACATTTTGTGTTTTGTTACGATTTTATTTTGAATAAGTAAAGCAGCCTTGACAAAACCCCAATGCATGTGCACCAATAGGCTTGTGTCTGCATTTTGAATATGTACCAAATGGTATTTTTGACTATGTACAATATGGACTAAGGTGTTTTGACTACACACATTACTGTCAATTCAATACGATTTTAATAAATGCAATTGTGAATCATATACAACTTTTTCATGATTTTATAATTGCGAATCTGGGCCTGGTGCACCATGCCTAATTGCTTGGTTTGTAATTAGTATCTACGTTAGGGCTGGTTGGTGGATAACAGCTTTTCTTAGGCATTTGGAGCCAGGTTTCACGACTTATTGGTATTTTTCTGAAAATTAATAGGGAAGGCGCACTGCTTTACATTTACCGCCCCTATTTTTTCTATTTTTCTTTTTACATTATGACATTGTTTTCACCTATCTTCGCTGGAACAAAAAGATTACAGCAGACATTCTTTCACAGAAGACCCAAAGCTACCACAACACCATGACCAGGAGGTTATTTCCAAAGGCTACTTTTATTGGTACGAACACAAACTTTCTGCAGAAAGTGATGCCTGCATTGCAGTCAGAGGAGTCGGAAGAGACCCAAGTTCTACTCCAGCAAAACGCTCTTAGTGCTAACCAAGGACTTCTTTTTCATGACTCAAAATTGTTCTTTCCTACTCAGGAACTCAGATTTGGAATATTGAACTGTGCCACGATAGCACTGCTGCAGGTAAAGGAATTAAGGCAACATAGGAAAACATCTCCCGACATTTCTGGTGGCCTAAAACGATGTACATGACAATGTTATGGCATGTAAAATATGTTTACAATTCAAAACACCATGTCACAAACCACTTGGACAACTCTCGAAACCGACAGTACCCGACAGGCCATGGCAACTGATATCGACTGATTTTATTGTAGAACTCCCTCTGGCCAATGGATGTACCGCCCATGATGGTTACCTCAGACAGTTTGTCTAAAATGGCTAATTTCTGTCCCCTACCACAAGTACCTTCTGCCCCAGTCATGGCTAAACCTTTCCTACAGAACATATTCAGAACAGATGGACTACCTAGCACCATTGTATCCGACTGGGGTCCTCAATACGTTTCTGGATTTTGGTCCCAAGTCTGTAATCTTCTCGGCATTCACACGGCTTCAACCTCTGGCGATCACACATAAACCAACAGTTCTGAAAGACAATCAATTGCTCGAGCAGCGGTTACGATGTTTCATCTCTGCCTCACAAGATTACTGGCATGATCTCCTTCACACGGCTGAATTTGCCTATAACAATACACTACACACATAGAGGTCAGTCCTTTCCATTGTACCTACGGGTACCATCTTCAGGTCTTCCCAATGGCTAACCCTCCTGAGACCTATGCTCCCTCCATCTAGGAACACATTACAGAGATCCAGGATGGACACAAAAAGGCCATAACTTGTCTCAAAGACTCCCAGGCAACAACCAAGCTATACGCTTACCACAAATGTTCCTAGGAACAGTCATTAACAACTGGTGACCTGATTTGGTTGTCCTCACGTTATTTACCAAACCATCTGGTGCCATCGAAATTAGCACCAAAGCACTTCGGCCTGTTCTGAATCATCAAACGTGCCAATTCTGTTGCCTTCAAATTACAACTACCTGCTTCCCCGAGTCATCTGCACCATGTAGAAAGAAGAAAAGAAAGGTGATTTTGTTTGGGCCTAAGCAACTCCTTGATGGAGAAAATGCCCCCCTCCACCCGTTTCTGGGAGCTAGCTTCAAGTACTCCACCAAAGTAAAGAATTTGGGTTGTATTTGGCAGTGACCTGGGATTTAATGCCCAGGTCTCAGCCAAGGTTTAGTCTGTATTCTATAACAGTCGCCTTCTGCACCAAGCTTTACCTTATGTTCCCTTAGCAGATCGTGCGGTGGCGGTCAGAGCATTGGTTTATTCCAACCTCGATTATTGCAACGGACTCCTAGCAGGAGCACCGAGGAATCAGATCCAGTAACTTCAAAAAGCACAAAATGCAGGAGTGTGACTGGTTTTTGATGTAGCCAAGAATACTCATATGTCAGGTCACCACCGTATATTACACTGGTTGGCGGTTGAAGACCGGATTAAATTTAAAATTGGCTGCTTGGTCTATAAATGCCTGCATGGGATGGCACCAGTTTATCTGATAAACAAATGTTTTTCAGTGACTGGACCTAGACTATGGAACAGCCTCCCACTGAGTCTGAGACAGGCCAAATCATTGATGAGTTTTATAACAGGCCTAAAAACCTATCTCTTTAAGTAAATTTACTGATTTTGGCTTTCTATTAAGTTTTCAACTCGCTCTGATACTATTCAGCTGGGTTGTTGCCCTGCTCCTTTCTTTCTCGAACTTGTTTACCATCTGCACTAGGATACGATTTAGTTTGCTGCGTGCGCGTTACAAATTCTTCAAAATTCAGAAATATTCAAATTTCCCCCCAAAAAAAAAAAACATTTACCTGATCGTGTTCCTGGTAGATCGCTTCCACCACCTACTCCGGTATGGACAGCAGACGGACCAGAGTAGGAAGTATCCCAGATTTGTGATTCTGGGTATCATTACCGTTACCTTCGATAATTAAGAGGATTGGAGAAGTTATGGACTGTGCAACCAGTACTGGGAATCTACCACAGATGTTCACACCCCAGATCGCGCCCACCGATTTCTTTGTTCGCACAGTCGGAAACCAGCATCAGTGGCCTCTGAGAGGAGGTATACTGTCATGAGTTCAAACTGGCCCCTATGGAAATGCTGGATGATTGGGTACCCGCATTCTATGCGTACACGTAGAAGCCCCAAGAAAAAAGGCCCCCATCAAACCCACATTGCAATTGCCAAGATGGAGGATCGACGTTACGCATGTTGACGAAGTTATACCAAGATGGCTCCATGTTCATGGAACTCGGAGGAACCCAGACATCATAAGGACCGTGATTCCACTAATCGTCTCAGGTGAGCTGGCTTCCAGTGCTGAAGCTTCCTGGCCCTCATTCTACTTGAATCCATTTCTTGTTCCTTTGTTCCCTGTCTTGTTCCCATGCCTTCTTCCTGGTTCTCTTCTCATTTCCTGGAGTTTTCCTGTGCTGCTCCAGCCAGGGTCACTCCTCCTTCCCGGATACCTATCATTATTCTCCTTGATTCCTGATTTCTGCTGCTATTCAGATTTCCCTGGATGCTCAACTCATCCCTGAACCCAGGAGGGTTTTGTTCCTTGACAGTAGCCGTGATGCCCATAAGCCTTCCTGTTGTAGCTCACAGTGGGCGAGATGGGTATCACAGGATACTATCATTAAACGTCACCAGCACACTACGAACAGTACTTCAGGTATGTGGCAGCGTCTGTGGTAACAAGTAAAACTAGATTTAGTAGGGAAAAAGGGACAAAATAAATAAAACATATAAAATGAAATGCAAACTGTACAGTAAGAGGATCTGCTGTATCCAAAATAGATCTGTCATAATTCACATACATTTCATTCAATACTTACTTTAGAAAATCAGGGTGAATGTTTTTTTAAGGTTAAGTTTACTTTCTATAAAATGTTAAAGTCTTCAAACACTAGGGATAGCAACACCTATTATTAAACATATCACATTGTTGGAACCTTAACTCACCATCAGAAATAACAAGTCAAAAAGCAACATCAGCTTTAAAACATACACAGATACATACAGTACATTCTAAAACACACATCGAATTAAATAGAATACAAACATACACCCACACTTACACAAAGAACTCTCACAAAAATGACTCTTCTCCTACAATCTTTATACTAGATTTCACACAAAATAACTATGCTCCGAACAAACAAGCATACATACAACAGCAATATGTAAACAAAGCACAAAACACTAGCAACGTATCTAAACATTAACAACAATCCAAAATCAAAGGATGAGTCAATGTTCCAAACAATAGTGGTCGTATAATGTGTATGTTTTCTGTTTAGTATTAACGTAGGCAGCCCCAATGTTTGTACATGTGACATTGTTAGAGGTAGTCTTATCTTAAAAACATCCCACAGCATGTGTGAGAACAGGTACACCAAAAAACACATACATGCAGTGTTTTTTTTTATAAGGCGCTGTACACACACACGCGTGCAAAATGTATTCTTGTTCATTTTTGACAAATCTCTGTCCTTCCTCGAGGAAGGGCATTTCAGTGATACTAACATTGTGTGAACGTTTTGTAAAGTTGATAAAAGACTTCAATGCATATAAAGACGAACACAGATAAGATGCAGAATTTTTCGCTTTGGACTACTTGTGGATGGCTAGCTAATCAGAAATATATTGCAAAGCAATTAAGTTTAAATGTACGCTGGTACATTAAAATGTTTTACTATGAACACTCTGGGCATACAAAATTAATCCACGCCACCATATATCTGTGCTAAGCCTCAGGCATTAGTTTCAATGATGAAAAATACAACAGTATAATACTATAATTACAGGTTGAACAATAATTATTCTGTACTCTTCTTGATTACTTATGGGGCAGTTGCACACAGTGGATTCAGATAATTGAATTATTCTGAAAAACAATTGAAATCACTTCTTATATTGAGCCAACAAGCTGATGAAACATGTTAATTAACTGCAATAAAATAAAAATATCAGATAGAAGGGAATTCACACTAACAGAACACAAAGAGATGAAATGCTGGATGACTTTTAGCCGTTCCCTGGGTTTCTGTTATGTCCAGAATTAAATGAAATCAAACTGCACGGATAGTCATGGTGGGTACTGGATTAGGGAGTGTCCTAGGGTATACACTCGAAGACCCATGTATCTCCCATTCTGTCCTATGTCACCACTTTCAGTTATATCTAAGAAAGTGGGTGCCTGCAAGCACTAGAACGCACACGTTTTGCTATTTCAAGTGTGATAACACGTCACATTTTTTATCAACATAAGTCATCACTTCAAAGGTTCCACATAACGCCATTTAAAGCGGTTAAAACCTACCCCCAAAAATGTTTTATGTTTAGATTGGGTGTCGAAAGTCTAAGATTGCATCCCAAGCTAAGAAAGAAGTCCTGTCTGTTTACTAAAGTCCTGGTACGTAGGGTTCAATGCCATAATGCCGGCATGGCAATACTCGTGGTAATATCACTGGTGGTAGCATCCCTTTTTTCTTAACAGGAGGATGTAGCCCCTGTACCACAATGTCCTCTTGCTCGCCCTCCCATCTAAACATTTGCCCCCAACTTCCCTATCTCAGGGAAAATGCAAGGGAATACAGTTCATGTTTTCACCATCAGCATTCAAAAGCTGCCAATTTCACCTTATAGGGGTTTGTACTGGGCAACTCGATGACATGCCTCCCATGATCCTTATTGCCCCGGATTGGGCCAGGAGGACGTGGAACCTGGACCTTATGGACATGTCCATCTGTCCTCCGATATGTCTTCCACAAAGGGAGGATCTTCTCTCGCAAGGGGAGGGTCAGGTTCTCCATCCAGAGGTCAACTCTCTCAACCGCCACGCGTGGTTTCCAAAAGGTTGAGATACAAGGATTGGGACCTCCTGGATGACGTTATGGAAGTGTTTCTTTCGGCAAGGCCAGCAACGAAAATCTCTGTACCGTTGTCGTTGGAATAAGTTTTGCAACTGGTGCAGGGAAAAGTATGTTGATCCTTTTCTATAGTTGGCTCTGGATGTGTGCTATTCTTTCTGCTTTCACTAGCACACAAAGGTCTTCACATTGGGACCATTAAGGGTTATCTGGCAGCGCTCTCCATATTCGGCTCTGCTCAGAAGAATGTTCCTACTTAAAAATACCTTTGATAATTCAATTTCTGAAAGGGCTCACAAACGTGTTCCCAGCTTCTACTTTTCAGGCTCCAGTTTGGGACCTTAACCCAGTTCTAAAATTCTTAATGTGTGCACCATTTGAACCCTTGCACACATGTCCATTGAGATTGTTAACTTTTAAAACCATATTGTTGGTTGCTCTAACATCTGCATGTAGAGTGCGCGAGTTGCAGGCACTCTCTTCCAAGCCACCCTTTACCGTATTCCACAAGGACAGGATTGTGTTGAGGGTTAAGCCATCCTTCCTGCCTAAAGTTGTATTGTCTTTCCATTTAAATCCAAAAATTATTCTGCCAGCGTTTTATCCTGCGCCACATCCCAGTAAAGAGGAAGAAAGACTCCATACATTGGACCCTAGAAGAGCTTTATGCTTTTATATTTCTAGGATGTCCAAATTGAGAGTTGGACGACCAGCTCTTTATATGAAATACTGGATGAAAATTGGGAGCAGCTGTTTCTAAACAGACTTTGTCAAGGTGGATCATCCTTTGGAATTCAGAATGTTACAGATTGGTGGGCAAGGACCCACCAGAGGGTTTGCGGGCAATTTCCACCAGGGGCATGGCCTCTTCCGCAGCCCAGCAAAGGGAAGTACTCATGCGAAACATTTGTGATGCTGCAACATGGTCATCGTTGCACACGTTCACTAAGCATTATTGTGTGGATACTTCCCACGCTCAGGACGTCACCTTTGGTAAGGCAGTACTTTATTCTGTCCAGTGAAAATTGGCAAATCTAAATCTCCACACTCCTCCTGTCTTGGATACTGCTTTGGGCGTCTGTCAAAGATGAGGAATACATTGGAGGACATAATCCATTCGAAGAACAAGTTACTTACCAACTGGTAACGTTCTTTCGACTGGATGTTCCTCCAACGTATTCTTCATCACCCTCCCATCCTTCCCCTCTGTAGAATTTCCCTTGCTATTACAGCTTTCATTCCAACAAGGCTGGCTACTGCCTGCCTGCACTACGGGCACCTTTACTAACACGAGGAGGGGAAAAACAGAACGGAGGCCAACAGGCACCGTTCGTGCTACTTATAGTATCCCATGATGTCACCTTCGATGGAGGCCTTCGAGGGACATTGAGTCTACGGCATTGACGCAAGGCGTCCTCTGCCGCAAAAGCTTTCCGAAGCTGGACATTATATGTCAAAATAAGTTGGAGGACACAATCCATTCAAAGTGTCAGTTTTGATCATTAGAAAATTAGAAGAACGAGGCATAGTACAGAGGGAAAATAGTTAAGGGCCAAGAACAACTTTGTGGGCAGGGGTAAGAATGTCATGTTTCAAGTGACTGGCCATGCATACATTATCGCTCACCCCCTCAATTCAGTACATACACAAAGCACACCATCTCCTACTCGCAAAGGGACACTTATGGCTACTGGCGAGTGCACACTTTAAGCCCTGCTTGAAGGTCATCAAAACAGAGAGGGAAAGTTGAAGTGTAAACACAGAATACAAGTGGTTGGAGAATTAGAAAGAAAACCAAGAAAAGGTATGTTTTTATTATGTGCAAAATCTATACCATCATCCCTAACTGGGAAAACATCCAATCATCCTAAAGGAATGGGGTATGTATTACTAGGTGTACAGGAGTAGCTAATTAAATAATTTAACTCTGGCATCCACTGCTGTTTTGAAAGGTGGTTGCTTCATATTTGAAAGGCGACAAAGGGCTGAGAGAATTGCTTCTGCCTCTGCCAGGAGTAAATCAAAATGCTCACCATCATTATATTCTACTCAGATTGGAAGGGTCAGTTTTAAATGGCCACACCAGAAACACTGGTTCTTCTGTATTCAAACCTCAAATTGAACCTTAAAACAAGTTGTACTTAATGACACTGGAATTGGTAGTAGCAAGCGCTGGGTCTTCTTCCTGTCCTTTGTGGAGCAACCCGCCTACCAAAGCAACAGTCAAGTGGTGATGGGGAGTGCAAAGAAAAGGGGGAAATTGGCTTGGATTCTTACAATCTGAGCAAAGGGTGATGATGGTGAGCACCTTATTGTAGTCCTGGTAGAAGCAGTTCACTCAGCCCAGTGTCTTCATTCACACATGAAGCAAAGACCTTTACAATTTATCAGTAATTGTGTATATAGAATGGGTAAATTCATAAGTCTAATCCTTAATCCTTAATCAAGTCACATTACAGGATGCAATAATTGTGTACGTCACTCCATTCATCTGTTACCTGGCCATTTTTCTCCTTTAAATATAAAAATCTGATGTGGATGGGAAGCCAGGGGAATCGATTAGAGAAGGGGGAGAGGAACGGGCCAAATAGGAGCCATCATTCACTCAAACCTACAGCGCCCTAGCAGTTAGATCAGAGGTCAGCAACATTTGGCTTACAGTTGTTTTGGACTATCACACCCATCATCCTTAGCCAGTATTGTCAATGGAGAGTGATCCTGGACGTCATAGTCCTACACATCAGGAGAGACACTTGCACTCAAGATGGTTTCCTCACAAGGTTAATGCAAGCCCCATTTGAGCCTATATACAAGGTGGATATGACATTTGTGTCCGGAAACACAGCGTTTCTGGTGGCTATCACCTCTGTGAGAAGAGTGAGTGACATGCAAACCATATCCATGTATCCTCCTTACTTTCCACAAAGAAAAGGTCCTGCTCCACACTGTGAGAAGTCTTAGGGCATTCTCACATTTAACCCCCTTAAGAATCCACCTCAGATAACCAAGAGAATGGTAAGTCTGACAGATTCTGACCCCGGGAGTGAGGCTGCGAAGGGGTATTACTGGGATGGAGGGTCTTCAAAGAACGGAAGTGGGATATTCGAAGATGAGATCGAGCATCCCCTTTTCCCTAATCCCGATCTATCCTACCTCCCCTCTACTGTCATAGGATATTGTCATGCATGTCCTACCCTACCTCAAGACCTTCTGTCAAACACTCACACTCATAGGCAAACAAGGGAATGTAAATCCCCTTTTTCTAACTATGATACAGACTTATCCTCCTGTCCCTTTAATGTCATAAACTACTGTGAGACCCAATCTTTTCCTTCCTTGTTAACCTTATTTACAGATGGCACCAGAGTAAAAGAACTAGAACCATCTTCTTATCATAAGACACACAAGTTTCTTTTCTCCAATAATAACACAATGCATTTTCTCGTTTTCACTAAATAGCCTTATTATTTCCAAGGATTCACAGCCTGATTACAGGGGATATTCAACCGCATGTGAATCCATGAAGGATACCAATGCGGAAAAACAGGAGTTACCGTTAAGTAAGTGAAGGAACTCCTCTTACCATATTTCCATGGCTAGTTTCTATGAGCACGTTTTGGTTTCTTAATTAAGTTGTTGCTGTAGCTCTTTGGGCACTCTCGACAAGATGTAGGCAAAATATTGGTAGTCCCTGCTCGTGATAAAAATCAGCTGGAATTGCCCAGAGTGGTGTCCCCTAAGGAAAGTCCATCTGGTAAATCCACTGTTCTACCTCAGGTACACAAAGATAGAACATTTAGGGAGCAAATTTCAGCATCATCTTCTGCACGCTAACAGGGAAGTGCAGTCTTTCAGGTGGACAGGTGAGATGTCCCTAGCAGTTCCCGACAATCCCTAGCGAGGGTGCCCCAGAAGTCCACACGTGACTCTACGAACCCATCTGATGTTAAAATGGGCAGCCCCACATGCTCAGGAAAGGGGCACAAAGACGCTCCATCAGGTACCTCATACCTCAATATTTCCAAGGCCTGACCAGGGGGGTGAGCAAAAAAAATCCTGAGTGAGGTTAAATCCTAGAAAGACCCCCCTCCTTGAAGGACATCTGTCCTAATAGTCCTCCCTGATAATCACAAGAAACAAAATATATCTTTCCCCACAGACGCCATCTCTTTACACACTTCAGTTTTGAGTTATATTCAAAGATGGAAGTATACAGGCAAGACAATGGTACGCCGTTGGGCCTTAAGGGCGCCATACTAAGAGCTTATTCACTTTTTTGTGACTATATTATGTTGTGCATATGTTGCGCCTATTAAGAGAATCCCAAATGCAATGAATTCGATCATATTAAAGGTATATACATATATATTATATGTATTCTATATATTGTGTACAGCCCTGTGATAAATGGTTGAAAATGGCTGGGATTGTATATTGAGAAAACATTAGGAACCCTGAATTCTGTACTTATAGATGTAAGCAAGAGATGTTTAGTCTGCATTCCCCCACCAATGGCATGGCTAATATGGCTGTTGTTTTTGGCTTCATTCCGTTGTCATTAGTGTTTCTCTCCTCCCAATAGGACTTCAAAGAAAGTACTTTTTCTGGCCTTATTGACCCATGTATGGTGAAAGGCTTAGTCGGTCCACTTTTGACCTGAACGTTGCTCACAATTCTAAAGCAGGTGCATTATTACATGCATGGAACTTCCTCATACGTAAAGACATTGTAGCAGTGATAGGTAAACCACTTGGAGTTTTCTCTTGCAACCTCACCCCCATTTAAGAGGAGTTGCAAAAACTGGGAATAAAAAAGAGAGGTGATTACTTGCAACCCTAACCATTAGATGTGTTATCATCAAGAGAGAGAAAGATCACAAGCTTATAACATATTTCTTGCTGACCTGGACTGGGGTCCTAGATGTACATATTCACTGTTAACAGTAATTTTCTTCGAAATGGATAAAGTCAGGGTATTTCCTGTATGCAATGGAATTGGCTGAGAACAATGAATGCTTTGTTAATCTGTGAGTGGAGCTCATTTAGTTATCTTTCGTTCTCACTTCTTTATTGTGTGCCCTCTGATAAAGTTTAAATACAACTTCTTTTGAAATAAGTGTGGCTCTTGTGTCTCATTGTTAATGAAAAAATCCCAGCTGAGTGAATAAAAATTCTTCAGAGAAATAGTTTTTTAAAATGTTCACGTAATCGTAAACTGGTTTTGTGTTCCTGTTGCCAAAATACCCTCACTTGCACTTTGAGGTATAGAAATAATGGGCCTCATTATGAGTGTGTTGGTCCAGAAACAACGGTGCCGGTAAGCCTACTGGCACACTACGACTCTGAGGACGGGTGCCGCCCCGCCAGCCAGGGTCAGACCGGGCAGGCACAACGGCACCCGTCGGCAGAGTTTCACGGGAGCACCGGCACCGTTATAAACGGTGCCAATGCTTCCGTCGTATCGGACTCCATGGAAATGGGGACTTACAGAATTACCGGCGCCTGACTTTCCAGCCGCTGGGGTCGGAATACTGCGGTGTTACCAGGAAGTCAGGAGCCAGTAATTTTTTCCGGGTCTGGCAGCAAGCCACTGGTATCGCCGCCAAGCTTACTGCCAGACTCGAAATGAGGCCCAATGTATGGATAGTTCCTGAGTTGGGATAACCCTGGTGTTTGATAGGACCTTGTGTGAGAAACTCACATGTTGTTATACATACAATTTACGTATGTGCTTTGAAAACATTGTACATGAAATTCAATTATGAGTTAATTGTTTCTTTATACAATTCTTGCTTCCCATTGGCCAATGTGTCACTTTAAGTGAAAACCACTTACTATGTCCTTAGCCTCCTTTACGGTGAAACTACTACGCCTGGTTGCAGTGGTTAATGCCATAAACTGGAGGCAAGAGTGCAGGGATTTAAAAAAAAAACAATACTAAATGCGCTGCTACAATATACACATTACATTAAAAACCAAAACATGTACACGTATATAGGCAGCAACAATATTTACTCATAATCGTTCTGCTAATGGTGAAAAATGGCTTCCTTAAATTTCTTTTACTTTTTGATTATCAGAAAATTTAGAAATTCACAATTTTAATACAAATGACTAGGTTTCTGAAAAAGGGTATCACAATGTATACTACTGACTTGGATTTGTGTGTCCCCATGGAGGCTGGATAAATAACAATTCCAGGAAATGAGTAATCTTTGTTGTAGAACCGCCGCTTGTTCACAGCTATTCCGAGGATGTCTCTGATATCTACTAATGGTGCATTATGTGGAGCGCTACAAACAACAATACAAGTCTATCCTTCACTCACATAGTACCAAGCCTGGGCAGGAACAAACACCATTCTCTCCTCTGAAAATTAGGTACATTGTCATTCAGAGGCAGGAGAATTCCAGATCCAGTGAATCAAGAAAGAGCAACGTTGATACAGAGAAACGTTCCTGCTGGAGCTTCTGTCCTGCTCACCCATCTCTACTTGCCCCATATTGCAGATCAGTATTTTCTGTTGACATGCTCTGAATCCGTTCATTCACAACTTGACATATTGCTAATCTTGCATACCATTTTTCAAATGTATTTGTAATACAGTGCTCGTGGGCAAACGAGTTATGAACATTCTTATATATAATATACTTTATCTTGTTATGGATATTTAGAACGAGATCCAACAATGTAATAAAAAAACAAATATTAAAAAACGAACAGCCGGCAATGCACCTTTTGACATAATACAACGCTCCAAGTTACAAACTCTTTACAAGTTTCATTAGTAATTATGCATTCTCTTCTATCTTTCATGATGTTACATTTTTATTTAAAGACTATCAAATATGGTACGCAGTTCAAAAATAACTTAGCTTCTGTGCAAGTCGGTCTGTATTCAATTGAACCTGGGCCATTTGTATTGCAATCTCCCTGTAAAGGCCAGCACTTAGTGTAAGGTTCACTGCGGCTCGACTGTGCATCTGATCCGACTGAAGCTCCTCTCTGTATCGCTGCACTGCATCATTCGTGTTGGAAATGGAAGCTGTGACTTTATTTTCTGTTTTAGACCTAGCTGTAAACTCTTTTTCCACTTCATTTATTACAGACGTGAGAGATCTCTTGTGTGACAGCAGTTCCTCTTCCAGTGCATGCGCTAAATTGTTCATGTAGCCGTCTTTGCTCCCTAACATTAATGATTTTACCACACAGGAGGGTGGCAGAATCCCAATGAGACTGTGAAGAAACTGGAACAACATGGCCTGGTTCCTGAAAAAAAAAAGGAAATATTAGAGTTAAAAAGGTGTACTGTTTATAATCTTTTATGGTTGTATGAGTAGTTTTCCCCAGATTAATTCCTGAATTTTGTGTAGCCTCAAAACAAATTAATGGCACAGTTAAATCAGATCCATGACATGAAAAGTAATAGAAATTCAACTGTCACATCCAAAGGTATTTTCTCAAGACCACAAGGCAATCAAAATGAATAGATAATTTAGTAGATACGTCCCCATCCCTCAGAGGAGCGTGCATGCCCCAGGTCAAATTATGCAGTTGCAAACATCTAATCAGATATCCAAGCTAATGGTGCACAACTCTCACCACAACCCTACAATCGGAAAACGGATCAGACTTGTAAAATAGCCACTGACCATTAAAGGTATTTGACATTTGGATTAATTATATGGAAATGTAACTCATGAATATGCATGTTGGATGTCCTGAAAACCAGACCTGTGTGTGACCCCACTGGTCTAGATGAATGGGAACACTGACTTTGGATCGAATCACTAACCAGCACACACTTACATTAATCATTGTGTAGGTTACTGGGCCCAATACAGCCGTGTTATAGTTAATGTAAATATACAATTCTAATATAAATCACAGCATTGCACTGTACTAAAATGCAATATGGGTTTCAAACATGGATCCCAATCACAGGCATGAGCCCTTTGAGAATGTCACTTAAAATATAGTAAGTGTAGCTTTGTGTATATGTTTGAGAAACTTAAGTAACTCCCAATGTAATATCTCAAGGTTAAACAGCTGTACTTTAGATATATACTCAGAGGCACAGTCAAACTATGCCAGTAAGTAACTTGGGTCTGGGTACAATCACAACTTTCTCAGACTACGCCCATACCTTGGATCCAGCTGTATTTTCACCAGGGGCTAATGGGGATGCTGGTCAGTGTACAGGGTGGGGGTGGGGGGGAGAATACTGTTGTCCATGCCAGGGGTTCTGCGACAAATGGGTGGGCTACTGATGGGTATAGCTTGAGCAAGTATTGATGGTCTAACTATCCTGAGTCAGCACGATGGGAAGTGAGGCTCAGGGCTGATGCTTGTAGCGTGATCTCCAGGGTTTTGACAACAAGTACGCACTTGGGCGAACCCCCTACTTGAGGCCAGTCAAGTCTCGACTTTTGTAACAGCATCTCAAACCCACCCGTGTGCACAATGTGATTCATTACGCTTGATGTCGTGGAACATAGCTGGGCTCCAGAAACACTTGGTGGGTCGCTATAATGTAATTGCTTTGCAGGAAACTTGGTCTCTGGTGGCCCACGACATCCAGGGCTTTGCAACCTTTTCACGTGCCAGCAATCAAAGGCAAAGTGGGGCGACGAAGCGGGGGCTTGGTTCTGTGGATTAATATGAAGCTATTTTTGACTACGTTCATGTATTCTACTGTTACAGCAGATGATATGGAAATCCATTTGCGTTGTCATGATGGGTCTAATCTCCTGCTGATTAACTTGTATAACCGGCCAGACAAAGATGTTAGCAACTGTTTTCTCCAACTGGTGGAGGAACGAATTACCCAGAGATTATTTGGGGACTTAAATCTTCAACTGGAACCATTGGAAAGCATGGTGGGGCTGACTGATGAGGAGGCTGCAATATGGAGTGTGAGGGATCTGGTGGCAATACCCTCAGCAAGGAAATAGAGATCTGCCGAGGCAACGGCCAGAGTGCTTTTGGCTCTGGATCTCAGAGCATGTAATGGTAGATTCCCCAGTGAGCGCCCGGCGAGTAGCACTTTTGGTTCGTTTTCTAAGTCTAGTCCGATTGACTACATCATGGTACATGTTGAATCTTGCCACTACCTGCAGGACTTTATGGTGATGAATACGCGGGAAAGTGATCACAACCCTTTTGTGGTTATGGTGGCAGGCCCTGTTTGGCTTGAGGGGTGGTGAGGGCAGCAAAAAAGGGAAATCAAATATCTGAGTAAAAAGGCGGCGATAGACGAGCAATTAAATGGCAGCTGCTAGATTTAGAAACTAAGCTACCGATCATCTATGCAAAGATGCAGAGTCCATTTGAGATGTTTTCTTTCTGCGATGCTGATAATGTGGCTTATTTGTTAGAATCCCATGAATCAATCAGCATTGTGGGAAATGGGTTGAGCAGGTCTCCATCAGCTGGGGGAACCAGGCCAGTCCGCAGGACTCTCTGGTACGACACTGAATGTCGTAAAAAAGGGACTGATTTAGCTTGCAAGGGCACCTGGGAGAGGGGCCACTTCCACTCTGGCTGTCTTCAGGGCAGTTTACCGTAAATTGCTTGAAACCAAAAAGGCAGAGCATTGTTATCACTTGTGGGCCAATCTCCTCCAGACCTCTAAGGCGGGATACTCCAAGGGTTTTTGCAACATGTTGGTGGGGGGCGGGCTAGGGGGATAAGGGCGGAACACCTAATCCAGAATGAAATTCCTGAGGACGTTTGGCTGGCCCACTTTGGAAACCTCTACAAAGTGGGAAATTATGATCCCTGCGGTTAAACCAAGAATGCCCTCGGCAGGTTCAAGTTGGATGATAATACGCCACTGGTGTTGTCCTCGCACGTCATTGAGGAGACTCTGTTGTTGCAGAAGCAGGGGAAGGCCCCTGGACCGGATTTGGTCTCCATTGACTGGTACTGACAGGAGATGGTTATATGGCTCCCTTATTTAGTAAAACTCTTTAATCTTAAATGTTTTGTTAAAAGCAAACATAGTTCCCTACTCCTGGACCCAGGCAATCGGGCTGTCTCCCTCTTGGATGCTGGGGGCAAGATTTTTACCAAGGCAGTATTGGGTCACTTGGATGCATGGAGTCGACAGAGGGGAGTTTTGCATCACCTCCAGGCTGGATTCCAGCACAACACTAGTACGGTGGATCAAGTGCTAAGGCTCTGTCTGATTTTGGATAAGTATGTTGTTTTACGGGCAATTAATATCTATGCAGTTATTGTTGATTTAAAAACTGCATTCGATAGTGTGCCAAGAAGCAACTTCTGGAATGCATTGATTAAGTTGGGGTACCACTTGGCATTTTAAGAGCAATCCAATCCCTCTATTCTAACTAAAATCAGACATGGGACAAAAGGGGAAACCACTGCTGGAATAAGAATTATTGTTGGAGTCAGGCAGGGCTGTGTCCTGGCACCAATTCTGTTTTGTCTCTTTATAAATGGGGTTATTGACTAATTGATGGCTGAGAAGTCTGATGCCCTGTCGTTGGCCAGTGAACACATCCCGATCATCTTATTTGCCAATGACGCAGTTCTTCTTTCTCTGACGGCCAATGGCCTGAAGAAGTGTAAAGACTGGAGGGGGGGTCTGTACTTCCGCTCTCTATATGGTAGAGGAGAGGCACAGAGGACCCCAGCCAAGATTCTCTATTATTGGTATCATGGTCGAGCAATCAAGGCCTAGCTTCTCAGGAGGTGATGCAGGCTGGTTCTTAAGTACAGTGTAGTCCCCGATCCCCCACAAAGGAATGTCCACACACTATTAGTTAAAACACAGTCTTTATAACATTAAGTCCAAGGTTATATACAATCACAATATCTCACTTTGTGCTTAGTTAATCTATCATGGCAAATATATACAGTTCTACGTGGTACCACAATTACTATTAGATCTCATTAAAGTGCATCAACTGTACGGTTAAATGGGGTGTGGCTAGCGAGCCATGGCGTAGGACGTGCCTTAAAGAAGCTGCTCCTGATGATCCGTCGTTGATCCGTTTATGCACACTGAAAAGTGACCCACAAACTCTGTAAATGGTCGTGCAGACGTTGGAAGAGGTGCTCTATGACAACTGAAGGAGGCATGGTTATGGGACGAGGCAGACCGGAGAATTACTACTTGCGGACCTTTGGAGCCGCGGGGGTTCACAAAATGGCGGACAAAAAAAAGGACCGAAGCCGAGGTCTTAGAAGCGATCGAGCTGTACTGGGGAGATTGAAAGAAAGACTGGCCTCTGACACTCGCGCTGGGCCGCTCCCTGGTGCCTGATCAGTTTCATCATTTACAACAACGAGTTACATTGTTGAAATATAACACCAGGCGCGAGGGACCGAACAGTGCGCCAGATACAGTAGCCGCATTTGGAAACTTTGTTGCACAAACGGATGATGAGCTTCCAGACACGAGAAGCTCTGGGCGGCTGCATAACGGAATGGAATGACACAGTGCCATTTCACTTGAACAACAACGGAGGGGCCGCGCTGCATGTGGAGTCAGCGCGACTTGCTGTACATAAGCCTGCCAACAAACACGCACAGAGTCAGAGGCAAGGTACGGAAGGACACTGCTCCCGGCAAGTGCACACAAAGGGGATCCGTGGAGTGACCTGTGCATGAGCGCAGAGGTTGAGCCAAAGGAAATTGTGGCCAGATTAAATAGAAAGCCGGCAGACACGGGTGGCATGCCCCAGCCGATCGCAGAGCGGATTTGAGAAACACAGAGATTCTGCATGCAAAAGGCAGCGTAGGAGCCACGTTGAGGGAGAAGAGCCAGCGCGGCCCACTGGATACATTTTCACCCATAATTACGTATGGGACCTGTGGCGAGACGCTGATTGTGGCGGTTTCCAGCCATTGGGTTTGCCAAGTGAGCACCCCATACAAACTGAACCCTACTATTGTGCCTAGAGAACAAAAGTGCTAGATGCCAGGGGAAAAGAAAGGGCCTTCCCGTTCTGCCTGAGACATATGCCTAAGTAGCTTCCCTTCCACATGAACTCTGAGGTGTCAGGAAAAAGCAAATGGCCCTGAAGAGTGCATTAGCTGGACATTGAGTGTTACTACTGGAGAGCACGGGGTACAGGGCTGAGCCAAGTTGCTGATGGCACGGGAATGGCCTCAGTGGACACAGACAGTAGTGCGCAGAATATAATGAGCCCAGGAGACAGATGGTCCAACTGGAAACCAGTAGCAATCTACAAGAAGCAGTAAGGATAATTGGAAACGTGGGAGGACATAACCCACCCGAAGACATAGCTCAACGCATACAAATCCATACACGGCTCTTCAAGGATAACAGCCCAGGCCTGGAGTGACTCACTAGTGTCACGGCAAGACAGAGAAACAGAATTGCCGCACCACGGACAAAGTAACCTCAGATACTTAATTAAGATCGCAAGATGACGGGGAGCGGAGTCAAGAGCAAAAGCAAACAATCCACGATGGAAGCATTTGCTAGTACACAGCAGTCTCCAGCGGCGTCGACGCACAGTGGCGCAAATGTACCCACAGAGAGTTCCTTGGGGACTGAAAACTACCAGATACTAACGGCTATAACAGAGCTAAGAGACTCATGGGGGATAG
Source organism: Ambystoma mexicanum (assembly GCF_040938575.1). Lineage (NCBI taxonomy): Eukaryota > Metazoa > Chordata > Amphibia > Caudata > Ambystomatidae > Ambystoma > Ambystoma mexicanum. The sequence goes on along the minus strand of NC_090939.1, from coordinate 865,998,195 downwards.
CAATGGTGGACCTGCAAATTTCCTTGGAGGCTAAAATAGACGCAGTGGGAATAGAGGTGAACCTGCTGCGACAAGACGTCAGGGCGCTGGCAGACAGAACAAGCAGTCTGGAGAGTGCAGTCAAAACTAACACGGACACCAGAACTAATAACGCAAAGGAGGTCCACATACTAAAGCAGCAAGTGGCTAACCTGGAGAACCGTGCAGAGGAAGCTGAAGGAAGGGCGAGACGGAATAACATCTGCGTGGTTGGCCTGCCGGAGGGAGAAGAAGGCCAGGAACCTACGGATTATGTGGAGAACATGATCCTGCAGGAAATAGGGGCCGACAAACTCTCGCAAGGATTCACAGTGGTGCGAGCGCATAGAGCCCTCATGAGGAAACCGATTCCTGGGGCCCCTCCCCGCGGAATAATTGCCAAGATACTGAACTATAAAGATCGCAAGAAGATTTTGGAGTACTTTTCGTAAAGGGGGAACGATCGAAAGAGCTTTGGCTACTATTACAGCGTATCCTGATTATACAATGCTGGTCCAGAGGCAGCGGTATAGCTATGTGGCAGTTAAGAGGAGGCTACGTACGGCCGGCATCAAATATATGCTTCTGTACCCTGCAAGATTGAAAGTATTGCACAAAAGTAGAATGTTCTTTTTTGACACCCCAGAGGAAGCAGCGACATGGCTGGGCCTACAGGGCCGCCCGGAACGAGATGCGGAGCGGGCCCAAGAAGAGCACGATAAGTGATTGGGATGTGACATGTATACTGGGTTGTCACATAGCGGGGTATCCCAGTAGAGACTATGATAAAGACACTGATAGACGGGTACGGATGGGTAGCGCTGAAACCAGGCTATGATATCCTTGATTTTTTTGAAGCGTGACGGACTGGAATATAGAGTATTGAACACATGAGTAAATTGAATAGCAATGCGTGGTTGAATTGAAGCAGATAGAAGTGGCAGGCCAAAGGCACCCTACACCCCGAGTAGTAGTAGTAGTAGTAGTAGTAGTAGTAGTAGTAGTAGTAGTAGTAGTAGTAGTAGTAGTAGTAGTAGTAGCAGGATAGCCATTAGGGCGACCTCACCCTGCTAAGCTTCGAGTACAGGCTATCGCCAGAAAGAGCTAGATGTGGGGGTGCCTGAGATCCAGGGATGGAGCTGGGAAACAGTTGGGGGATGTAATATTGGGGATGGGAAGGGAGGTGGGAGGGAGGGGGATTGGGGTGTTTGTAGTTAAGGGGAGTTTAAATTGGGAAACAAGCCTATATAGTCTGAGATGGAATTTAGATCTGGACTGCACCGGTGGGGGGTGGGAGGGAACTCTAATAGGCCCTGGGGGACCTTAAAATAATTACGTGGAATGTCAGGGGGCTTAATAGCTATTTAAAGAGGAACAAGGTCATGTTGTACCTACGTAGACAAAAGATAGACATTGCAATGTTGCAGGAGACTCACCTGACACGGGAGAAGATGGAGATGGTTGCTAAGAAATGGAAAGGGGTTGTGGCGGGCTCATCATATTCTGCTTATGCAAGGGGAGTGCTTATTTGGGTGGCGCCGCATGTCCCGTTTCAGCTGTTGCAGGAGATAGCGGAGATGGATGGGAGGATGGTTATAATGAGGGGTGCTGGTGGAAAATGGGGAGATAAGCAATGTAAATACGTACGCCACGATCCAAAATACAGCGGCATACTTCAGAACACTGTGTACTAACCTTAGCATGTGTATGGGGAGCGCGGTGATCTGGGGAGAGGACTTTAACTGTGTATTAAAACCTAGGGTGGATAGATCAGATGGGAAGATTGATAGACCCGCCCCAGCTGCTAAAGCGTTGCAGACATTACTGAATGACTTTGGTCTGGGAGATGTGTGGAGGACGAGACACCCCCAAGAAAGGCAATACTCGCATTATTGCGCCCCGCAGCAGTTACATACGAGGCTGGTCTATGTCTTTGCCACATTAGAGGTAATAACAGAGATTACACAAGCGGAATATAAAGCAAGGGTCCTCTCGGACCACTCGCCCCTGGTCCTCGGATGGCAATACTGCCCCCCGAGAGCAAGGATTCCGACATGGCGCCTCCGAGCGGAGGCACTAAGAGATCCCTTTTTTAGGGAGGATATGAGGGAGGAGATTATTAACTACTTTGAGATGAATACTGGTAGTGTGGACTTGGCGGGCATATTATGGGAATCCTTCAAGGTTGTGATGAGAGGGGTAGCCATAGCAAAATCTAAAGGTCTGCAAGGTGGGATCTTGGCTGACCTACAAGAAACAGAAAGGGAACTGGAAAAGGCATTGAGGGGAGGAAGTAATACAAAGGAAGACATGGAACTGCAGCAGAAATGCGCGGGGAACTGGGAAAGACTGTGTAACCTCAACTATAAAAAATATACAGAGAGACAGCATGCGGGAGGGGATAAAACAGCAAGGCTCTTGGCATGGTTATATAAGAGCGAAAGCCCCAGACCCACGATTAGAACAATAGCGAGGGAAGACGGTGGTGTAGCTGACACCCAAGAGGGAGTCAATCAGGAGTTTGCAGATTATTATAGGCTAGGGATGAGGGGGGGGGGGGGGGAAGTAGTCGCGCGAAGATAACAGAAACACTGGAGGATATAGGACTGCCCAAGATAAGTGCTGAGGAAAGAGAGGAGCTGGATGCACCGATTACTTTGGAGGAGTTAGAAGAGGTGGTGAGGCAGTTGCCCACTAGTAAAACTCCGGGGGCTGATGGACTCCCAAGTGAATTTTATAAAGTATATAAAGAAGAGGTGCTCCCCCCACTGTTAGAAATGTTAAATGAAGCGTTTGAGGTGGGAAGATTGCCAGAGTCACTTAGAGAAGCGATTATAATACCGCTTCCCAAACCCAACAAGCCTGGGCATAGCTGCGGTTCCTATAGACCTTTGTCGATGTTGAATCAAGACACCAAGATACTGACGGCTGTTTTGGCAAACAGACTGAGGAGAGTTATTGGTAAGCTAATACACCCCGATCAGACAGGCTATGTCCCGAATAGGAATATAACTAATAATCATAGACGACTCCAACAGGTTATTGAGTTTGGGAGCGGGAACGAGGAGCAATATGGCAATTGTGTCTTTGGATGCAATAAAGGCCTACGACTCGGTCAAGTGGCCATGGCTGCTGGCTGCCCTGGCGGGCTATGGGATGGGGCTTGGATATATACAGTGGGCGAAAATGCTATATAGTGAACCGCTGGCCAGAGTTAGAACAGGAACAGTGATATCGGAAAGATGGCAACTCCGCAGAGGTACCCGACAGGGATGTCCATGGTCTCCAAAGCTCTATATATTAGCCCTGGAACCCCTAGCAATATACTTGAGACAACAATATGATATCATAGGCATTGCTGTGGGAGGGGAACGACATTTGATCCCCTCATATGCGGATGACATGCTGCTGTACTTGCGGCACCCGGAAGAAAATCTCCAATACATTTTAGAAGTGATGGAGAGATATGCGGGGTTGTCTGGTATGGCGGTGAATCCTCAGAAATCTAGCATTTTCCCATTAGGCGGATATAAGGGGATTCCAGTGGAACAGTTACCGGTGTTACAGATACCATGGGCGGTTAGCACTTTTCGTCATCTTGGGATAGACGGGTACCACACAATGGAAGAGGAGCATAGGCACAATACGGAGGTAACCATTAAGAAAATCGAAAATTGCATGAGATTCTGGGTGAAGCTGCCCTTAGAAATGATGGGACGTGGGGCAATGCTAAAGATGGTGGTCCTACCTAGGCTCCTGCATTATTTTGGGAATATACCACACCTGATACCCAAGAAGTTCTTCATTAAACTGAACAGTATGTGCAGGGATTTCTTGTGGCATGGCACGCGAAACAGAGTGACACTATGGAAGCTACAGAACTTTTATGGAAAAGGGGGGATAAAACTGCCTAATCATGAGGTCTATTATGTAGCGAGCCAACTGCAGTATATCACCAAATGGCTCTCAGATGAAATGATCTCCGAATCCAGGTTGTTTGGACAAGACTGTGCCCCATTTTACTTGAGAGAGATGATTGCCCAAGACGGAAATGGAAGGGCGCCCCAAGATGATGATGCTTGGGTGGAAGATGTGGCGCAGGGCATGCCACATGATGGAGAACCCATGTTCCCCGCAGTTACCACTAGTTGCACTGGCAGGGGGAGAAAAGCAGCTAAGGATGATAATCAGGAATCACTGGGAACCGGTTGGGTTAGTAACAATGGGCGATATCTGGCGAGAGGGGACTATCATAGATTTTGAAGTGCTGGGGGAGGAAACTGGGTTACACACGGGCCAGTATATTACGTATCACAGAATGGTGCAGAGAATTAGGAGAACATGGCCCGAAACGGTACTGGAAGAAGAACCAAATGCTACCGTAGATACAATATACGATATAACGGAGGGGGGACACGAGATCTCTATACTATACGAGATGATGATGTCTAAGGTTGGGAAGGAAGTAACACAATTGAGACAAGACTGGGAAGCGGAAGTAGGAGCCCCGATGGAGGACGGGATGTGGGAACGTGCCCAGGGGTACCATAAGAAGGTGTCGAGGAATGCGAGATTAAAACAGATACAACTGCATATTACGCATAGGGCATACATGATACCCCAGAGGATATCTAGGTTTGAAAATGCAGAACGGCAAGCATGTCCTAAATGTGATGAAGGGAAGGCGGGCATGGTACATATGTTTTGGTCATGCCCGGTTATTGAGCGCTTCTGGAGTGAAGTAGCACAGAAACTAGCAGAGAAGGGGGGTCAAGATTGTGGTGGATACAGTGTGGGCCTGTTTGTTGGGGGGGGAGGGGTTCCCCAGATCACAGAAACTCAAGCATGTGAGTAAATTGAAAGATCGAGCATATGTGCTTGCAAAAAGGAGAATTGCCATGGGGGAAGACATGCCACAGACCGCGAGTGGAGGTGTGGTGGAAAGAGTTGCAGAAATGGGCAGATGCAGAAACCATGGTATGGCAAGAATCGAGCAGTGCAGGGGGAGAGGAGGAGACAGGGACCCTGATGGCCTGGAAATTATTAATAGCGGAATTGTTTGGGTCAATACAAGATCTGACAGAACCCACGGAAAGGGAGACCCTACCACAAGATGCAGAAACAGAGTGTGGGAAGAAATAGGCTCGTAATGGGGGGTGGGATAAGGGAAGCAGTGACCGGAATTAAGCAATGTACAATTGAGCTGTTGATATATGCACTGCATGTTTGGTTTGTATTGTTTGTTTGTTTGTTTGAAGAAACCAATACGACTGATCCTTCTTGAGTGGCTCCCTTTAAGGCAGGAGCCACGGATCGTCGAGATGCCATGAGGAAAAGGGTTGAACGACGACGGTGAGGTGGCGGCTTCGTTCCTAGTGGTGCTCGTCGATGACAGAGTGTTGGCGTCCTGCAAGGAAGAGGCGTGCGGGGCACCTCGGTGACGATAGTTCAGGACTGCAAAGAGTTTAAAGAACTGTGGCCCAGCAAGACTTCTCTTCCAGCAGGGATTCAAGGTTAAGCTTCAGTTTCAACTCAAGTTTCCCTTCAGGTTCTGAACACGAATTCTAGCAGTGAGAAGCCCCCAGATATACTAGTTGATCTCCCATTCATTCTGCTGGGTCACACTCAGGCAACCAATCGGTCAGAAGGGCATTCATGCAGGCAGGCAGCGAATCAGGTGCATAGTGCATTCAAGCCATTCACTTCTCTCCAGAAACTCACAACAAGTTATGTGTATTGGGTCAAATACCCAGCCATTCAACACTCCACACTGCATTCATACCAGTTTCGGGCAGGGCTGTCTCAGTCATTGTCAAACACCAGAGCTAGACATCCACAACAAGAAGTGCATATTCGTCACACATTCCATTCACCCAGGTCCCACCCACAGGGTGTACCCACAACATACAGTCACTGGGAAGGCTCCAGCCAGTCTGGCCTGGAATTCACAACAACACCATAAATGGAACTTCCACCCAACAGCCAGTCAGGGGGAAGGGACAGAGTCAGGGCTTCCAGGACTTTGGGAAAACAAGGTAACAGGTAATAGAAAGCAAGAGACGCAGTCCCTCTCCTCTTAGTCCCAATGGGGATATAGAAGTTCAAAGTTTTTTTGCACTTATTATTAAAGTTTTTAGTTACTCATTATCAGGTATACCGGTCTTGAATGAGAGTTTTACAAATCATTGCTGCTCATAATTTCTTTGTAATCAATTTATCTCCAAAAGGTGAGTTTTCAAAAAGAAGGTCACTAATAACTTCTTAGTGAGGAAGCGGTCATAGTATCCTTAAAATATTGACTTAATTTGCCAATGCATTTCGGAGAATGTCTCCTTCATCAGGGCGAGTCAAATACTAAATTTAAACAATTCATCAAAAACATATAAGCAAATAAGCCATTTGTAAGAAAATACCATTTGTGCAAAAGTAAACATAACATACCAATTGCAGGTTGTTTCAATTGTCATCATGGGAAAGTAGCAGAAAAAGAATAAAGAAAGGTAAATTAGTAAGATGAAAAATTACAACAGAAAACAAGAAAGAAAGATGGAATATGTTCCATAGAGTTACCTGGGTGCTGTATGACCTTGCAAAAATCAGGAAAAGTCCTGAGTGTAATCATAATAAATCCACCTTGGACTGGCCCGTAAATGGCGACATGGCAACATCTGGTGGGCAAAGATGTTCAGATCAGTAAATTTGAGAGTGCTGTAACCATTATAAAATAGGGCTACTCTCTATAACGTACCAGGCTGTCAATGAGACAGAGAACTCATGTCGGCGTCCTGCAGAAGGCTGGGCGCGTGTGTGGAGCCGAAGGCTTCCTTGTTGTTGAGTTGCCTAGGCAACTGAACTACTTGTCTGTATTCATTACCACGTCGCGTGCCGAAACCTTGCGGCGCGGAGGGGGTAACAAGATTGTGCTGTGTGCTCAGAATATGTGCGGAGAGCGGGAGGCTGCCTTGTTTGTACGTTGCTACGCAACAGGGTTGCTTGTATTACTAGGTACTGCGTCACGCGTAGATGGCGTGCGGTGTGGAAGCGGACTCTGAACGAAAATGAATGTAAAGCGGGTCTGAGCCTATGGAAAATAAGTGCTATTTTTTTTAAAGTATTTTATTGGCATTTGTATAAGTACATAATAACCATCAAACAGTAACATAACAGACAAACAACAACCAGTTAACTACCACAGTCTTCATAGCGCAATGTATTGTTCTTAGTCGTGATGAGGGGGAGGGGGGCCAGTGGTCGGTGTTCTGAAGGTCACGGGGGTTGAGTTTCCGGGTTGTCCATTCTTGGGGTAAAACCCCAGGCAAGTCTCTGGTAGGGGTGTGCACTCAGTGGCGTTTGTGATCCGAAGCATACTCGATGACGCGCAACAGGGCCTTCGATGATTCTAGGGTGTCATTGGCGTTATCGTCGCTTGAGTTGGTTCCGTCTTTCCAGGCTCTGGTCTCTGCCTCTGTCCACTTTTCCAGGTCCTTAAGCCAACGTCCATGCCTCGGGCCCCCTGGTGATTTCCATACCATTGCTATGGATCTTTTTGCAAGAATGCAGGCTAGGTCCATTAGTTTGACCAGATGTTTGTATTTGCTCAGCCTGGGATGGGCTCCCAGTAAGCATTCCTTTGGGTTCCATTCATATTTTGTGAGTCCCACGTTGGTGCAGGTGCTTTCTACCATGGACCAGAATTTTGCTGTTTTGGTGCAGGTCCAGAACATGTGGATCATGTCCGCATTATCATTTCCGCACCAGGGGCAGTTCAGAGATGCTTGTTTATTGAAGGTGGCAACTCTTAGTGGGGTCATGTATGTTCTGTATAGCACATTTAATTGAACTTGTTTAAATCTGATGTTCCTTGACACCTCTTTGGGGTATAGTAGTATTCGCTCCCATTCACTATCAGATAGTGTGATCCCCAATTCGGTTTCCCATTTTTGCCTTAGGGTTGCGCTTTTTGGATTGGATCTATCGTTCAGTTTGATGTATAAGCGGGAGACCGGTTTTCCAACCATCTGCTAAGTCGTACATTTCCTGGAGGAGGGGGTCCGGTGGGGGTTCCTCTGGCCAGACAGGCCATTGTGCCCTAGCTATCATCTTGAGGCGGTGGTACCACAAGAATTGGGTACTCAAGATGCTTGTAGCGATTCAAGTTCTCTGAACATGCCGTCTTCAAACAAGTCTCCCCATGTGTAGATTCCGGCTCTCTCCCATTTCCTGTCTGTCGCAAGGTCCGCCTGAGTTTTGCATACGTCTGCCAGAATGGGGGTGTTGGGGTTGTAGGGATGTTTTAATTGTCGAATGAAGCCAGTTCTAGCCCATATCTGCCTGCCCAGGGTAACAATCATGGGAACTTCAGATGTTTGTTTCATCGGTTTCCAGAGCATTTCTTTGGGGAATAGCTTGGAGGTCGTTTGTCGCAGGAGCCCCACTTCGGCTGACGGGTCATCGGAGAGCCATTTCGTCATGTGGCTGAGCTGTGCAGCTAGATAGTACCTTTGTAGATCGGGTAGTTGTATCCCTCCTTCCTTGTACGGGAGCGTAAGTGTAGGTAAAGAGAGCTTGTGTCTGGATGACCCCCATATGAAGTCCTTGATTAGAGAGTCCAGTTTTCTGAAGAAGGGAGGTCTGATGTAGTAGCAGACGTTCGTGAAGTGGTATAAAAATCGGGGGAGAACTATCATCTTGACTATTGCCGCTCTGCCCATCACTGCCAGTGGTAGCTTTGAACAAAAGTTCATGGATTTGCGGAGGCGTCCCACTGCTTTTTCAGTGTTGTGTTCATGCGCGAGTGCAGGGGTATGACACACGTCGACTCCTAGGTACTTAAACTTCTCCAATTGCCATTGTATCCCGACGTCTGGTAGATCGGACTTATCCAGACCCCCGAGTCTGGCCAGTGGAAACGCACACGATTTTAGCTTACTAAATGTTATCCCGGAGTATCAAGCATAGTTATCTAGGATGTCCAACGCGACTTGTGCATTGAGCTGAGGATTATTTAAGTACAGGAGAACGTCGTCCGCGTACATGGATATTGTGGAATGGTCACTGCCCAGCTTAATGCCCGCGTCAAAGTGTTTCCTGAAGTAGGCAGCTACTGGCTCCAGGCCTAGTATGTATAACATCGGGGACAGTATGCATCCTTGTCTCGTGCCCCGCTGTAAGTGCTATAAACAATAAAAATAAAAAAATGAAAAAATGTAAAGTAATGAAGGATAAGTAATAGACGTAGAAAAAATACTCCCATGTGTTAATGAGAAGCAAAAATGTGTGATATATAATACAAAGAGCAGACAGAAAATAGCATGGTGCTTCCAATCAAAAAAGTAAAGCTAATACAGATCAGTAGATGCAGAATATGTGTACACTCCACAGAACACGGGTGATGTCACCTCAGGCGGCACCTTGGGTCCCAGACAAAAGTCCGGGAAGAATGTCTGTGGTACTTAGGATATTGAAGGAAGTAGCATCTCTAACTTATATGTACATTGCTGATGTGTCTTGGTGAACAAAACATATATTAATATGTAATAATGGCACACTTTTATGCAAACCTAGATATAATCTGCAAAATACACACTGTATGGTGAACTAGGTCACAGATAGCTAAAAAAATCACAGTGTACAAATAAAACAATGAAAATTGATCTCTTCATTGAGACCATTAGGAGTCAAACTCCCCAGTTTATTGATCCAGAACGTTTCTCTTTTGTTAAGTCGTTGACCCAAATCTTCATGTGTATTGTTCTTGGTCAAAACTTCCAGAATCATGAATCTTATTTGGGTTAAGTTATGGCCTTTATTCACCCAGTGGCGAGCCACTGCGGAATTCATATTTCCATTGCGAATACATGAGCGATGTTCATTCCAGCGAGTTTTGGCACTTCTTGTTGATTGGCCCACATAATACATGCCACAGGGGCATTTGATTCCATACATGATATTAGCACTGTCCCAAGTGCCAAATGTCTTCAGAAGAATTTTTCTGCCAATCCGAGGGGTGATATATGACGTTACCCTTAGACACAAAACTACAATTGGTACAGAGTAACCAAGGGTAAGTCCCAGTTCGTTGTGTGATGGGTTCTTTTGCCGGTGGTCTGGTTTTAACTAACTCGTCCCATAGAATGCAGCTTCTTTGGTATGCAAAAACTGCTAAATCATAAAACGGATTCTGTACTCTGATATCGTTTTAAAAAATACTCCAATGCTTCTTAATGTTGTTTTTTATTTTGTTGCTTTGCACAGAAAATTTGGACACGTAAACTGGCGTTTTAAGTTCCCTTTTGGTCTTCTGACTGCTCGTTATGAGGGTGTCTCGGTCCAAGGTGTTCACTCTGTCAGTGGCACACTCAAGTTCATCTCTCTTGTATCCTCGTACCAGAAACCTTTCTTTCATTTCGGTTTGTTGCTGTAGGTAATCTTCGGGGTCACTGACGATTTTCTTAACCCATAGTAACTGACTGTATGGTAGATTCCTAAGTAAGCTGGGTTGGTGGAAACTTAAGCGATGTAATAGGTTGTTACGGTCTGTAGGTTTGCGGAAAAGAGTGGTGTTGTAGCCTATTACTTTTTTTTCAATTGTACATCAAGGAACGTGATTTTGCTGTAGGATGTTTCTTTGGTGAATTGTATTCTTGTGTCAATGCTGTTAAGGTAATCAAAAAAGATGTTGAATTCAGATTCAGTGTCTGTCCAGATTCCAAAAATATTGTCGATGTAGCGTACCCACAGGTGTATATTTTTGCTCTATTCCTTTTTGTTGAGTACGTGATCCATCTCATTTTTTTTTTCTAACAATTTTTTTATTAGCATTTCACATAACAACATAGCAATCAACCCAACAACCAGACCCCTCCCCCTCACCTCCTCCCCGGTACACATGTAGGCAGCGTCCCAAACCAAAGTTATCTTGAGTAACAAGGCCAGTGTCTTTCTGGGGACCTGCCCAATCTAATTTCCAGGTCCTCCACCGCACACATGGCAACGCGCTAATTCCTTGGGCATAGCTCCACTAAGGGGATGAAGGATGCACTTCCGGGACCGACCGAACAGGAGACCCCTGCACCACAGGGGGCCCCGGACTCTCCCCTCCGACTGAGAAGATATGTCGTGTATGCATCCCACTTCCGACTATCACTTTGGCGGTTCCCTCTCACTGCATCCCATCTGGTTTCCATATCATTACAGTACAATATGTCCTTCAACCATTGGGTGATTGTTGGACTCCGCCCACTCCATAGCTATCTGCCTTTTTCCCAGAATTAAAAGAAGACCTACCAACTTCCTAGTGTCTTTAGGTATCTGCTCTGTATACCCTAACAGGGCTATCACCGGATCTGGCGCAAGCCTTTGCCCTACAATTCCCCCTATCACCGCAAACACTCCTTGCCAAAATTGCACCCATTCCCTACACTCCCAAGCCACATGAAGAAATCCCACCATCTCCTGTCCACATTTGAGACATGCCCCAGACCTCTGGGGAAAATAATCTTTTAGTTGAGCGGGAGAGTAATGGCACCGGTGCAAAAACTTAAAGTGGACCAGTTTAAAGATAGAGTTAACTGCCCCCTTCTTGGTCATCTCACAACAGTACTCCCACATATTTACAGAGATATCCCGCCCCAAACAGCCTCTCCCACGACTCTTTGGGCGACCTTCCACCTACAAGTTTGGTCTTCAAGGCTAGTTTATACAACCCGGAGAGCACCCTTTGTCCAATACCTCCCCCCAGCACCTTATCAAGCAAAACATCCATTGCAGGAGACTACGGAAAGGAGGGGAGCAGCCGCTGCAAAGTCCCCATCAGCCTATAGTATAAAAATACATCCACAGCTGACAGGGCCCCTTTCTCCCTCAACTGGTCCAAGGAAATGAACTTCCCACCCGGAAACAGGTCTCCCAACCGAGAGATATCCAGCTTTTTCATAGTGGCCACATATCACGCCTCACTGGTCAGAGGGACACCAGGGATGAATATCGGTGGGATTTCCGGCGAATAAAGTACACTCCCGACAGGCGCACACCCCAAAGTGGACCAAGCCCAACACGTGAGCTCCACCAAGTTCCTAGGGGACCTAGCCCGTCTCGAAGCGGTCAGGATAACCGACCTTAGCAACGCAGGCGATGCAATTGACCTCTCTATCTCCACCTGTCTGTGCTCCGCCGACATCCCGTACCAGTACCTAAGGTAGCTCGCCTGCGCCACTATATAATATAATTCGAAATCGGGAAGGGCCAAACCCCCCTCCTGAACCGGTGCCATAAGCCGCCCCAGAGAGACCCGAGCTTTTTTCCCAGCACATATGAAACTCGTGATCGACGTGCGGAGGTACTGAAAAAATCTCTGAGGAACTTTTATGGGCACGTTAAGGAACACATATAAGAGCCTGGGAAGGATAGACATCTTGATCACTGAGATCCTGCCGTACAAATTAAGAGCTAGTAAGGCCCAACCCGACATCGCCTTTTGAACCGAGTGCAAAACCTCTAGATAATTAGCCTTATACACCATCTCTTCATTCCTCGCAACTGTAACCCCCAAATAGCGAGTGCTCTGCAGGTCCCACTGAAATCCCCAGGTATCCGGAAATTGCGACACCCCACCCGTCAAGGGGAAGATAACAGACTTGCTAGTATTTATTTTAAGCCCTGAGAGATTACCAAAGCGCTGGAGATCCCGCATGATTGGGTCCAGATTGATGTCAGGATGGCGGATGAACAGAACCATATCATCTGCATACAGTAATATGATCACCTTATGGGTATGCAGTTGGATACCTCGATGTAAATGAAATTCCCGAACCCATGGTTCTATTGCCAAAGCAAAAAGTAGGGGAGACAACGGGCAGACCTGACGTGTCCCTCGCTCAAGCGGCAACTCCCCAGTGGTCTGTCCATTCACCCTCACCTTAGCCACTGGGTTGGTATACAAAAGTGAAACCAAGGAGATGAAGAAGTTGCCCAGGCCCAATCTGCGCAATACTGTAAATAAAAACGGGCATTCAACGGAATCAAACGCTTTAGCGGCATCCAATAGGACCGCAATCGCCGGGTCTTCCGATGGCAACTCCACAATCAGACCAAACATCCTCCGCAAACCGAACGAGGGGGAACGCCCTGGAACAAACCCTGCCTGATCGGCCCTCACCAGAGTTGGCATCAGCGGTGCTAGTCGCCTCCCCACAATCTTCGCTAAAATGTTGTTGTCGAGATTAATAAGCGAAATTGGCCGATACGATGAGCAGTCATCTTTTGGCTTACCCGGCTTCAGCAGTACAACCACAACAGCCTCCCTAAGAGAATCAGGCAATCGGCCCAGAGATACCGCCTCCTGGTACACCCGCAACAAGTATGGCGCCAAGCTTTCCGCATAACACTTATAAAATTCGGCAGTAAAACTGCCAGGCCCCGGGGATTTCCCACCCGGTAGCGACCTATTGGCATCCACCACCTCCTCTAACGTCACCGGCCTATTTAACCAGCTCCTCTGTTCCTCCGAATACCAATATAGCCCCCCCTCATCGAGGAACGCTTCTATATCCGCATGCGCCGCTGACAGACGGGATGAGTATAATCTACCGTAAAAGTCCTGGAACTCATGAAGTATTCCTTTATCCTCGTAGTGAACGACTCCCCCTTCATCTGTGATCGACGTCACCCTATTCTCCCGGCCGCTCATTCGAGTGAGTCGTGCAAGCGACCGCCCCGGGGCCTGTCCTTCCCCGTACTGCCGAGGGGCCACCCTATCCCACATAAACTTAACTTCCAGTTGGGCAAGGGTGTTAAACACCTGTAGCTTCTGCTTGATACCTCCCCTCTGAGCCGCATTCGGAACAGGTGTCTCCTCCTGCAGAACCCGTATTTCGTCCTCCGTGACCGCCAGATCCCTCCATAACTTCTTTAGAATCTCCAGTTCCTTAGCAATACACTCGTCCCTGATCACACACTTAAACCCTTCCCACAGAATACCGTCAGATGACACCAACCCATCATTGGTCTCGAAATATACCTCTATAGCCTTGAGCAGTTCCTCTTTAAAGGCCACATCTGTGAGTATCTCACTTTTAAATCTCCAGGGGGGCCGCTCCCTATCGCGACCCTCTACTCGAGTCGACAACAGAACAGGAGCGTGGTCCGACAGAGTGCGGGTCAGAATACCGACCCCCACAGACCGACCAATAAGTGCACGGGACACTAGGAAGTTATCTAACCGGGCTGCCGAACCATTACACAGAGTAGTGCGTAAACTGACGCACCCCAGGATTTCTCACCCTCCATATATCGTCCATATCCCACACCGGGAGCATGTTCCGAATCCTGGAGGATGCCCTGCCACCAGAGCGCACCGCATCACCCACCCTATCTAGCGAGGTATTCAGGACTGAGTTGAAATCCCCTGCCCAAATAATTTCCCCATCAGGAAGAGCCCCAATTGTTTCTCCACCCAGTCAAGTGACTCCACCGTATCATGATTAGGACCATAGTAACTTATCAACGTATACAACTTCCCTTGTACTACCCCCTGCACCCCCAAAGCCCTACCATCTTGATCTTTCGCAACCTTGACCAGACGGAAACCCACTGACCTATGCACCAAAATACACACTCCCCTAGAGTAAGAGGAATAGGAAGAAAAATACCTATGGCATCCCCAACTCTTGCCGAACTTAGACTCGGTGGCCACGGTCAAATGGGTCTCCTGAAGGAAAGCCACCCCCACCTTATGACGCTCCAAGTAGTGTAGAACTTTCTGGCATTTGGGCCAACTATTCAGGCCCCTGACGTTCCAAGTCATAAAATTCAGCGTCGCCATTTGAGAACACTAGAACCCCTACTGACCCACCTCCACGCAGCCCCCCAAGCACCCAGACCACCCATGTGTACCGCCAGCACCCCCCAACGGAGCAGCCAGGAGCCCAACCTCCCCACACCCCACCAAGGTAGGTACCTCCGCGCTCCGAGGAAGCCCCCAATGACACAAGTAACTTCTACAGCAGGAGATCGTACTCTGCCCGAACCCATTCAATCACCATCTGCCCGCGGCCTAGGTGACCGCGGCAACATGTGGAGGAAAGCGGATGCCTCCTCTGCAGTTTGAAAAAAAATCAATTTGCCCTCATGCATCACCTGTAGTTTAGCCGGAAACAGCATGGCATATTTCAGGCCCCTTTCCCTCATCCTCTTCTTGACGTCGATAAAGGTTTTTCTGGCCGCCTGCACCTTATCTGAGAAGTCTGGGAATAGTCTGATAGCGTCACCTTTATACGACAAGGCACCTTTCTCCCTAGCCTTCCTAAGTGCCGTGTCTCTGTCCTGATAGTTCAGTAACCGAGCTATCAACGGGCGAGGCGGGGCACCCGGGATCAGTCTTCGTCCACTTGGAATCCTGTGAGCCCATTCGACCAAACACACGGAGGAGAAGCCCTCAGAGCCTAATGTTTCTCGAAGTATGTCCTCCACCACCAACTCCATGTTCCCCTAGTTCCCTGACTCCGACAGGCCAACAATACGAATATTATTCCGACGTGACCGCGACTCCAAATCCTCTTGCTTCTCTCCGAGTTCCTTTAAGGCTCTGCTAACCTCAGACATTTCGCCAGTCACTGCTGCCGCCGTTCCCTCCACGCCTGCAAGGTGTCCTTCCGCTTCATCCATTCGCTCCCCATGCCGGTCCAGGCGGACCTGCATGTGGTCCACCTTGCAAGTCAGAGTATCCAGCTTACCATCCAGGGTCTGTATTCCCGACTGCAATTGCATGAGCATGACTTTAATGTCCTGAAAGGCGGCTGCCGGGTCCGGACCCATTTCCGCAGCGTGTGACCCCGCATTTTCATTCATTGCAACACAGTCCTTAGGCCGTACGGGTGCCTCGAAGTTCAGCTTAGCCTGATTTTTGCCCCCTTTTCCAGACTTAGACATGGCTGGCGCGGTAGGAGTGATCCAGACAGGGTGTCACTTACGCACAGCAGGGGCGACCAGGTCAGACCCCCACACCGGGCCCTAAGGCAAGGGCCCCTTGCGTGGGTACAAAATAAAAATAAAATGAAAAAGGAAATAGTCCTTCCCCCCAAAGCCGCCCCGCGCCCAATTCCAGGGGAGAACAGATCGTATACACCAGAGGGCAAATATATTTCCAAGGGGCAGCCAGCAGGAGTTCTCAGGGAGTCAGGGGGCAGTCGCATCCCAAGCGCTGCAGATATGATAACGCCCCCCAGCTGCAGCACTGATCTCCAATGCAGGATCCTGTCACCGGGTGCACAAAAGCCAGGAAGGCCAGGCACCCCTCAATCCGAGCTGTCAGCACTCTCCACCAGACAGCAGGGCCAAGAACCCACAGCACATCTCCGCAGAACAGGGCTAGGGAGGAACTGCGCAGGACCTACACTCCTCCTGTCAGCTCACACAGCGTCCAGATAAACTCTGGAGGCCACCCTGATCTGCCTCCCGAGCTGCGACGCGAGGCCCCGAGGCAATCCTCTCCTCTAGGTCCAGTGCGCCGCAGCAGCCACCCCTGAGGGGCCAAGGCACCGAGGAGTGCCGCGCCGCTCATTCTATCCCACAGGACGAGCCGCCAGTTCCTGCCTCACCTTCCCGGCTCGGCGGCTCGTAGTGCACGCCGTCCGACAGGAGAGGGAGGCCGCAGCAGCACTCAGGATGCGTGCCCGTGACTTGGGCAGAGGGCTCCACTGCCCTTCGTCTGTCCACCCGCAGCCCTCGCCGGCCCGGCTTACCCGGCTCTCGCAGCGATCTGCGGGTACTCCCCTGCCACTCCGCCAGCACCGTTGGTCCGCGGGAGGAGCACCAGGCGGCCACGGCACCTCACTTCTGCTGACACCACTCCAAGGCACCTCACCCTCGAGGCGCCTCCTCCACCTCCAGCAGGCTCGGACCCCCAGGTGCTCCCCCACACAGGCAAGCACCATTCACCGGCGATGGGGTTGGAGCACCGCCCCTCCCCCTCCTCACTGCACCAGGCCTCAGTCGCCGCTTCGCAGCTGCAGTTCCCTCTCGAATCAGCTCTGTTTTCTGCCCAGAGGCGCCTTCCTCAGCCCTCAGCACTATCGGGCAGAGACCCCCGCAGGGGGCTTCCTCCTTACATCGCAGAGAACGCCGGATTGATGACAGGATGGTCGGGGTGTGAGGGAGCTTCACAGGCTTGCGGCCATCTTGGTCGGGCTCACGAGCGCCCCCCCCGATCCATCTCATATTTATGCATAAAGCAGTTTGCGTAGGTGGGTGCCGTGGTGGCACCCATTGATGTACCTGAAATCTGTAAGAAAAATCTGTCTTTGTACTGTAAGTATGAGTTTTCGGCTATGAATTGTAAGAGGGTGAGAATAAATTCTTTTTTTGCTTGAATATCCGGTGCTTGAAGTAGAATCCACTCCACTGACTCCATGCCAAGGTTGTGGGGTATGGACGTGTACAGGCTTTTAACATCAATGGTAAACATCATGTGATCCTGGTGAAAGGGTAAAGTGTTCAATTTCTGTAAAAAATGCGTAGTGTCCCGGATGTAAGGGTCTGTGTTCTATATCAATCGCTGTAAAAAGAAATCTATATATACACCTAGTGGTTGTTTGATGCTGTTCATTCCAGCCACGATCGGTCTTGCCAAGCTGCCTTTTCTCTTCGGCACGCGACATGGTTAAGTACACAGAAAAGTAGTCCTGTTGCCTTGGCAACTCAACAACAAGGAAGCCTCCGGCTCCACACACACGCCCAGCCTTCTGCAGCCTTCTGCAGGACGCCGACATGAGTTCTCTGTCTCATTGACAGCCTGGTACGTTATAGAGAGTAGCCCTCTCTTTTTAATTGTTACAGCACTCTCAAATTTACTGATCTGAACATCTTTGCCCAGGAGTTGTTGCCATGTCGCCATTTACCGCCAGTCCAAGTCGGATTTATTCTGATTACACTCAGGACTTTTCCGGATTTTTTCAAGGTCATACACCACCCAGGTAACTCTATGGCATATATTCCATCTTTCTTTCTTGTTTTCTGTTGTAATTTTCCATCTTACTAATTTAACTTTCTTTATTCTTTTTCTACTACTTTCCCATGATGACAATTGAAACAACCTGCAATTGGTATGTTATGTTATGTTTACTTTTGCACAAATGGTATTTTCTTACAAATGGCATATTTTCTTATATGTTTTTGGTGAATTGTTTAAATTTAGTATTTGACTCGCCCTGATGAAGGAGACATTCTCTGAAATGCATTGGCAAATTAAGTCAATATTTTAAGGATACTATGACCGCTTCCCTACTAAGAAGTTTTAAGTGACCTTCTTTTTGAAAACTCACCTTTTGGAGATAAATTGATTTCAAAGAAATTATGAGCAGCGTTATTTGTAATGATTTGTAAAACTCTCACTCAAGACCGGTGTACCTGATAATGAGTAACTAAAAACTTAATAATAAGTGCAAAAAAACGTTGAACTTCTATATCCCAGTTGGGACTAAAAGGAGAGCGACTGCGTGGCTCGGTTTATTACCTAGCCTTTTGCTACATGTATATTTGGATATTTGGAGTTAGGGTGTCTCCAGACTCTTCGCGGTCAGCTCCCAATAAGATTTTCTGCAAAGGCACAAATTTATAAATTTGTTTTAGACTTTCTAAAGTTTCACTCAAAGTGATTGTATTCAAGTGCTGCCCACTCATTTTGGCTGTTTTTTTTAGTAGAAAGCAAGACACCACAGGGGCCATCTTGTTTCCTATCTGGAATCAACTGATTCCAATGGCAGGGCCGGGGCATCCCCAAAATTGAGGATACTCGGAGCACCTGTCAAATTCAGCACAGAGCTGCCACCAGTCCATACCCTGCTCTGTGGGCCACACACAGGTGCCCAAAATCATACACTAGGGGCCCAGGGTTGTACCCCCACCCATGGGTGCCATAAGGGTATCCCATGCTGCACCGCCAGGAGTCCCACATGAACTCCTGCACGGAAAACACGACAGAACATACGATAAAAAGCAGTAAAGGACAAGGATACGGGGGCCCTGTCCCTGAGATGCATTTCCAGCATCACAGTCGCCCCCCCCAGACTGAGGTTAGGGTGCCTAATCTCGCATGAGATAGACACCCTCATCCAAACGGTGAACATACCTTCTGGAAAGGCCATCTGTATTATCGTGACTCTTGCCTGGTCTATGATCTATGGTGATGTCTAGCCCTTGCAGGCTAATGGACCACCTGAGCAGTTTCGGCCTCTCACCCTTCATCTGCATAAGCCACTTGAGGGGCTTATGATCTGTTTGGACCTTGAAGGTAGGCCCCGTAAGGTAGGGCCTAAAACACCTAAGGCTACAAACTATGCTGAAACATTCCTTTTCAACAGTAGCCCACCTAAATTCTACCCTCGAGTTTTCTACTGATGAATATGATCGGATGTTCCCTCCCTTTGTCATCTAACTGGGACAAGACAGCTCCAATTCCGGTGTCGCAGGCATGAGTCTGGACAATAAAGGGCTTGCTGTAAGCAGGTGCACACAACACAGGTGCCCTACACAGACTTTCTTTCAAGCCATCAAAAGCCCTCTGACAGTCTTCAGTCCAATTAACCTTCATAGGTTGTTTGGGTGAAGTCAGAGTTGTCAGTGGTGCAGCTATGGTCCCATAGTCCGCCATGAAATTGCGATAATACCCAGTGAGGCCCAAAAAGGCTCTCACTTGGGTTTGAGTAGTGGGAGTCTCCCAGTCATTTACATCCTGTACTTTACTGGGGAGAGGTTGGATTTGACCCCCTCCTACCTCATGACCAAGATATTTGACTTTCCCCTGAGCTATCTGGCTCTTGGTGGCCTTGATAGTGAGGTTAGCCCTTTTCAAGGCTTGAAACACCTTATCCAGATGTGTCAAATGCTCTTCCCAGGTGGAACTGTAGACGGCAATGTCGTCTAAGTAGGCCACACAAAAGGCCTCCAGCCCACTGAGCGCATGATTGACCAATCTCTGGAAGGTGGCAGGGGCATTCTTCAACCCAAAAGGCATGACCCTAAACTGGTAGAGTCCTTCAGGTGTTGAGAATGCCGTCTTTTCCTTGACATGGTCCGTCAGAGCTATTTGCCAATAGCCTGCAGTAAGGTCAGAGGTGCTCACAAATTTGGCAGCACCTATGGTGTCCACAACCTCACCAGCCCTGGGCAATGGGTGCGCGTCAGTTTTGATGACGGCATTGACTCCTTGGTAGTCCACACAGAACCTCCAATCCTTGGTACCTGCCTGGGAACTTGCCTTGGGTACAAGGACCATGGGACTGGACCAGGGAATAGTTGAGGGTTCAATAACACCCAGATCCAACATTTTGGCGACCTCAGTCTGGATGTGTTTCTTAACTGTATCTGACATACGGTAGCATCTGCTTTTGACAGGCACACTGTCACCAGTGTCAATTTCGTGCCTACACCAAGGCCTAGTGTCAGTGAAAACAGAGAGGCATACTGCCGGAGCAAAGCCCTGCAAGCCCTCTGCTGCTCTGTTGTCAGATCTGGAGAGAGATGCACTCTCTCCACTGAGCCATCCTGAGGGGTTCTATGCAGCAAATCAGGAAGGGGCTCACTCTCATCCTCTTATTGCTCTGAAGCTAGCAAGAGACAAATGACTTCTGCTCGCCTGTGGAAAGGCTTGAGCCTTTTAACATGGAATACCTGAGGGCTACCCCAGGGGCTCCCATGTCAACCAGATAATTGACTTTGCCCATCTTGGAGATGATCCTGAAGGGTTCAGTCCACTTGTCTGCCAAAGCCCTAGGCTCAGTAGGCTCCATCACAAGGATTTCCTGTCCCGGAGTCCAATCCACTTGCGAGGCTTTAAGGTAATTCCAGTATTTATTCAGTTCCTGGCTGGCCTTGAGATTCGCTGTCGCCTGACCCATCATCTGTGTCATCCTCCGTCTGAGGCCTAACACATAGTCCCCCACTTGCTTGGGTCAAGTACCCAGCCATTCAACACTCCACACTGCATTCATACCAGTTTCGGGCATGGCTGTCTCAGTCATTGTGTCAAACACCAGAGCTAGACATCCACAACAAGAAGTGCATATTCATCACACACTCCATTCACCCAGGTCCCACCCACAGGGTGTACCCACAAAATACAGTCACTGGGAAGGTTCCAGCCAGTCTGGCCTGGACTTCACAACACCAACATATATGAAACTTCCACCCAACAGTCAGTCAGGGGGAAGGGACAGAGTCAGGGCTTCCCAGGAAAACAAGGTAACAGGTAATAAGCAAGAGGCCACATGGGCCATCTTGTTTCCTATCAGGAATCAACTGATTCCAATGGCAGGGCCGGGCATCCCCAAAATGGAGGATACTCAGAGCACCTGTCAAATTCAGTACAGAGCTGCCACCAGTCCGTACCCTGCTCTGTGGGCCACACACAGGTGCCCAAAAACATACACTAGGGGCACAGGGTTGTACCCCCACCCATGGGTGCCATAAGGGTATCCCATGGGTCTGTACACCAAACCAAAAGAGAGCTGCACTGCCAGGAGTCCCACATGAACTCCTGTGCGGAAAACACGACAGAACACATGATAAAAAGCAGTAAAGGACAAGGATACGGAGGCCCTGTCCCTCTGACGAATTTCCAGCATCACAGGAAGCAACTTAAAAAATTTGAGTGTGTCTGTGAAATTAATGGACTCTCAATAAATGTCAAAAGAACCAAGACAATGGTGGTCAGTAGAAAAAGTGCTAGGAATATTCCTAGGTTTATTCCTAGGTTAACAATTAGCTCGGGCAGTGGGGTGATTGAACACGTCATGAGCTACGATTATCTGGGGGTCCCGTTGACTGGAAATTGTGTCTGGAAGGACCAAGTGAACAGGGCAGGTTTGAAGCCGACTATGCACTGTGGGGCTATGTCTAGATTTATCCAGGCCCAAGGGACGGGCCCGTTAAGCGTTGCTTTACAGATTTATAAGTGCCAGACCAGACAGGCCGCCCTGTATGGGGCCGAGCTGTGGGGTTCCCACAACTCAGAAGTGCTCTTGGTAATTGAGCAGAAATTTCTTAACACATCTCTGGGCTTGCCGGCAAACACTCCAACTGCCCCAGTTTTCTGGGAGTTGGTTTTGCAAAGCATCAGCTTCTTATTTTGTTCGAGGCTGGTGTTTTACTGGGCGATACTCTGGACTAGCGACAATTTGAGCCAGTACAGAGATGCTGTCAAAGATGTTTTATCTCAGCCAGGTGGAGCTGATTTACCTGGTTCTCTGCCATCAAAAAAGAGTTGACTGCGCTTTGGGGATGGAGATTTATTGGTTTTGCATGGACACTATTCTGGAGAACCCCAAAACACAAGTAAAAAAAGCTTATGAAAGTAAATGGTTGAGAGAAACCCGAGCGAAACTCGCAAGGTCTGTCAGTCTGGCTCTATATCAGTGCAGGAAAGAATATCCTGGTCTTGAAGATTATTTGTACAGAAGGAAACGGAAACCAATGAGAGCACTGTATATGAAACTACGCATGGGGACTCTTCCCTTAGCTGAAGTCAGGCAGAGCTGAAATAGGAGTATACCAGTAGCTTGCCCTTTCTGCCCATATGAGGTTGAAAGCGTAGTGCATTTTATTTTGTCCAAAGTACTCTCACATTAGGAAAACATGTTTAATACCGCTATTTAATCAGTTTTGCATTAGAAGAATTGATGTAGCGCTTGACCTTTGCTTGATGGGGGATTGCGAGCTGGCAACCAACTGTTTGGGGAATACTTGCCCCAAGCTTGGAGGGTGAGATGAAAACACTTCACTTTACCATCAGCCTCCCATCAGTAATTCTGGGTTTTTACATTTTGGTTTTAAAACGTGTGGCCTCTTGATTTTTGGAACAGCGCCACATTTTATAGTGTTTTATTAATGTCTTAATTATTTATTGCAATGTATTGTCTGATTTGTTATGCTGTAAAATCTGTTTGACTTTTATGATCTATTTATCCTTCAGATAGCGTCACTTCTCATCAGGGGAGTACCTCTTTCCATGAGGCTAGGGAGGTGAGGCTGCTAACCACAGTATGCTAGCAGAAATAACATTCGGGAGGATCTTATGGAGAGGGACTCCTCTCCTGGGGATAAGGACGCAATTGAGAGGCACGGGCCCTTTAAACCCCAACACCCCGAAGGCTGATGTTAATGCCCAAATCGTTCACACATAAGCTAACATCCCAAAACGATATGTTATTGTGAAATATCAAACCACCATGATGCCATAGGTACAGGGAAGAAGAAGAGCTGGAGAATGCTACAATCAAGCGGGATGAAGGTTCGATTAGTTGGCGTCAAATGGACTGACGTTACGCTGGGGCCACCAAGCTATTTAAACTGAACAGCAAAGAAGGACTGTGTACGGTGCAGAGACCGCTTTCCGTAGCCTACAACAGAACCATGTGGGCGAATATGTGGATAGTGCATGAAACTGTTGGTGGCGTGACTTGTCATGGGTGGACCGAGAGGTCCGACAACTAGCCAGAGACCACCAGCAGTAGCTGGCCATGGAGAGAAGAAGGCCATAGAAAAAGTGTGGAGAAAGACGTGGAAGTAGAAAAAGTTGACCCACGACCCCTGGCTAAACCGGTGAAGAGTTCTCCGGGAGAAGGTAACAGGAATACATCTGGGAGAGGGTGAGGAAGATGTGACATTATTAACAGTCAAGAAGTCAATGGAGCAGTGAACCATTTTGTAACACAATTCCTGGGCAGTTCCACGACAGTTTGGTGCTGGAGAGTCGAGAGGGACTCAGGGAGCATCTTCGTCATCCCAGTGGAGACAGAATAAAGAACATAAAGAAAGATAAGTCTGAGAAAACCACTGCAAGGGAATTACAAGTATTGCTGAGCACTGTGAAAGACATTGGGGATCCCAGTTAAGGGTCATTCTCCTAGCCTCACGAGGATCCTGTAGAACTGTTTGGTTTCTTTTGGGTTACAAGTAGCTGGGACCTTTTGTGGTACTTTTTCAGTATCATTGGTAGACTTTATAACCAGGAGAAGGGAGTCATTCTCCTGGGTTACAGCACAAGCAGAACTTTAAATTATGTATTGTAGTGACAGGGAAAGAGTAGGAGCCTTATTGACTGGGATGGTGCCTTCTCATGTGAACTTACACAGAGTTCCTGACGAGCACTCGAGTTTCGGTTGGGAAACCCCATTAGAGTTAAAGACAGCCTTATTTTTATGATTAATAAAAGTCGATAGCAATCATCATGGCATTCCTTGGTCAGTCTCGTCATACATTGTCACCACAGATTGTTATAAAGCCTACATTCAGGAAAACCAAGCTGGCGTTCAGGTGATAAGGGTGGCAGGGACTGAAATCAGCATTGCCAGAATTGAGACGAGGAATATCGAAATGGAGAAATTGTCATGGTATAGGGAAGATTAATCACATTCCAACACTTCGTGGAAACTGCAAAACAGCTAAACACTAACATTGAGACTACAAAAAGGCACAGCCAAGGGGATGACAATGACAGTTGTGACTATTGGTACATTATTTTTCTTGCAATTGTTTAACAATGTCTCTGTATTGACAATTTTGATCATAAAAATCAAATGAGAGCAAAAATAATCCAAGATTGTTAGGTCTAATGGAGGAGGGTGGGAGATAAAGAGAGATGTTCAAGTGTTGATTAAAGACTAACATCCGGACAAAACAGCAAGTGGATAGGGGGTGCAGGGTGAAGCTCATCTCTGCCAAAATCTGTTAGCCATGTAAATATGCGTTGATTCACCTACATTATAGACAATGAAGAAGCTTGTGTGCCCTGCGTGCCTGCAGGTTTTGGAATCACTCCTTATTGCTCCAATGTGTGGAACGAGACTGTGCTGGACTGGTGATGTACTGGGACTGAAGAGGCAAGAGACGCCAGATCACCTGTGATGGGGGAGGCAGTGCCCCAGTCGTTCTGATGATCCATTTCACTCGAGCATTGTGATCCCTGTACCGGGACGATTATATCAGAGAGAATCTCCCAACAGCACCCCAAGCGTTGATGGGTTGCTAGAGTGGTGCACTGGGGGTCCAGGGGTATCAAAGGAATCCCCTGTTTAATATCAGATAATGCAAGCAGGATTTGGTGTCCTGCACGAGAAGTCTGTGGGTCAACATCCTTCCCACATCTGCTTCTCCCCTGCTCACTCTCTCTGTCCCTCCCCCTCCGACTGGTGTACCACGGCCCTGTACCCCTCTTCAGAAAACCTTCAAAGGCAGAGACCACCTTCATCTCTAGCCACACTTAATGCTTGTTCATCAAACAAACTCTGCCAATGCCAGTTCAGTCACCA
Source organism: Ambystoma mexicanum (assembly GCF_040938575.1). NCBI lineage: Eukaryota > Metazoa > Chordata > Amphibia > Caudata > Ambystomatidae > Ambystoma > Ambystoma mexicanum. The sequence goes on along the minus strand of NC_090939.1, from coordinate 865,972,876 downwards.
CTTTTGACTCCCTTCTCCCCGATGTCTACAAGGTAATTTCCAAGCCCTGCCCTAATCATGCTAGCGGCGGGATTGCCTTGATTTCCCCTGAGTGGGTCCCATCTGCCCTCATACACACCTAGCCTTACTCTTCCCTTGAAAGCATGGTCTGCAAGTTGGTCGTCTATCCCTTTTCCTTTCTGACCATTGCCACTATCTTCAGGCCCCCTGGCTCTACCACCCTGTTCCTCTCTGAATGGGCTGACTTCTGCTCCTCTCAGGCACCTCTAAACTCCTCCTCATGGGGGATTTCAATATCCATCTGGACACCCCCATCGCGGCATCCAGTCTCTTCCAGGACCTCTGCACTTCGCTATCCCTCTCCATTCTCCCTTCTGGTCCATCCCACTCGGCTGGACACAATGAATGCCCTCATCCACTCTGATCTCCCTCCCTCCCACTAGTCGGACCAGTCTCTCCTCTCCTCTCACCTGGGTCCCCTCGACCCTCTAACCGCACTTCCTCTAGCCCTGCCATCCTCGTTTACGAACACCCGTCCGATGAAACGAGTGTCAGCTGCAGCCTTCACATCCATCTTCACCCCCGCCCCCTCTCCTCCCACCCCAGACTCTACCACTGACTCTTCGCTCAGCAACCTCCATCTGTCCATTACCAAAACCCTGGACATTCTTCCCCCAGTCATCAGGATCCGCCTGATACCTGCCTCTAAGCATAGCACCTGGTATGACACTGAACTTGCAGCCCTGAAACACAAGTGTAGAGCTGCGCAACTGAAGAGCAGACCTCTGGCTCACCCTCTGACAAACTGGCCTGTCGCCTGCTCCAAAGACAATACAGACTATCCATCCACACCAAGAAAAGGGCCCACATCCAGGCGCGGATCTCTGGTGCATGCAACAACACAGCTGAACTAATCTACAGGGAACTAGCCAATCCCTCCGCAGTCTCCTCCTCACCCCTCCCTTCCCATGCATTGACCACTCACTTCACTACTAAAGCTCAGAACATCCCAAGCACCCTTGATTCCCTTTCCCCGACCACTCTTGCACCCCCTTGCCTCCTATGGCTTCCCACCCTCCCCCCCTCCTTTCTCTCCTCCTTCTCCCCTCTCACACCTAATGAGGTGACCAGAGTTATCCGCTCCATGAAGGTCTCCTCCAAACAGGTTTCCCCCTGGAACTCCAGAACCATTAAGGACAACTTTGTCTCTCTTGCCCCTGCACTTGCCGAATTCTGCAACCACTCCTTTGCCACTGGCGTCTTTCCCCTCCTCCCTCAAGCACTTCCTTGTGTGCCCTCTCCTGAAAAAACCTTCAGCAGACCCCACTGGCCCAGCCAACTAGCGCCCTATCTCCATCACCCCACTCCTTGGGAAACTCCTGGAGAAACTGGCCTTCCCCCAATTTACTTCTCATACTGAACTTGTTGGCGGTCTCCACGACCATCAATCTGGATTCCATGCATCAGAGCATGGAAACTGCTCTTCTGAACACCTGTGAAGAACTGCTCGCATCCCTGGACTCTAACTCTCTAGCTGTCCTCATTCTACTTGATCTCTCCTCTGCTTTTGACACAGTCAACCATTCCATCCACATAAAATGGCTCCACGATACCCTGGTCATCTTGGAGCGGGCACTGGACTGGCTGAACTCCTTCCTAAGTGACTGTCCATCCCAGGGTATTCTGGGCACTTTCTTCTCCCCTACCACTTTCTCCACCTGTGGTGTCCCCAGAGCTCCAACCTCTCCCTGTGGCTCTTTAACACGTACCTTGCTCCACTGGCACTCCTCATCTCCACCTTCTCTTCTAACTTTGAGTGCTACGCCGATGACACACAACATTTCTTCAAACTCCCCGCTAACCCTCTTACTTCTTTCATCATCCCGGACTGCCTATCTGCCATCCAGTCCTGGTGCACTTCCAACAATCTCTGCCTCAATGCCAGGAAGACTGAGATCTTTCCTATTGGGACCCCTGCTCCCTCTTTCTTCCCCTCATCTCTGGCCATCCTCTATAGGCCCTCCCCCTTCGCCTTCATCTGAAGCCAGAAACCTTGGAGTTATCTTCGACTACTCTCTCTCCTTCCTCCCTCACATTCAGGAGATTGCCAAGAAGTCACACTTTCAACTATTCCCTCTCAAAGGAATTCTCCCTTTTCTCACTCCCCCCCAGAAGCTTAATGTTACCCGAGACCTGGTTCTCTCTAGGCTTGATTACTGCAATAGCCTTCTCCCGAATCTACCCTCTTCCTCTCTGTGACCCCTCCATCTAATCCAGAATAGGGCAGCAAGATTTATCCTTGGCCTCAAGCCCAGGGACTGCATTTCTCCTGCCCTAAAAACTCTTCACTGGCTCTCTGTTGCTGAACCACGCAATCTGTAACTTACTCTTACTAAATACTCTCCCTCCAGAACTCTACGTTCCTCTGGTACCAACTCTCTGTGTGTAAAGCGTTTCGCTAAACAGAGGGTCTGAGGCCGATCTCTTTCTTCAGTGGCTCCCTCTTACAGAACTGCCTCTGCCTTCTTCTTTATCTTGAGCCAGACCTCCTCAAATTCCTGAAGCTCCTCAAGACTTTCCTTTTCACCTCCTCCTTCCCTTCTTCGCTTCTCTGCTAATCACACAGTCGCTGTGATTGGTGACCAGGGCCCTTAGGGGACCTGGCCTTCCACATCCAATCGCCTCAGCCTCTGCCTACACACAGCACTTGCCTCGGCACCCACTGGCCTACGGCACTGTAGGCCTGTACTTACCTACTTATTGCAGCTCAACGCTCCTTAGCGCTTAATATACAGGGCACTTACATCTGCTGCTCACCCACGAGCATGGTTACTCCAGCCCTTACCCTCCACTCCGTCTTCCCCTCCTCTCTCTGCACTTGCACGTTCGGAATACCCTCAAGGCCTAGTAGGTTTGTCACCATCCTCCATTGTATACATTGTTTTCATTCCCATGTTCCCTCCCCTTGCCCTGTGGGTGCTTTGAAACAAAATGTGCTTGTTGTATAAGCACCTAACAAATGCACAATAAAATAAATAAAAACTACTGGAGGGAAGAAGTGACCAGCGTAGAAGGCGCAGCCCTAGCAGCAAAGAAAAAGGCCTGGTTTCACCTTGCCACCTTAAAGTGGCTGGTTAGTGTTAAGAGGAATCAGAGTGTGCTATACAGGTGCTGGCTACCTTGACATCAGATAGGCTGCATTGAAATGGGGCACATGCCAGTGACCTCCCATCTCCCAAATCTGCCCCTGAAAACCCCCATCAGCTCTGAGGTGAGATGTGGTTTGTTTTTGTCTCTCCCCAAAAGATGTGGGCAGCTTGCCTTTACCTGGCATTCTGCAGAAGTACTCAGTGTGCAATAACAGAACAAAGAGAAGTGGGATTGGATAAAGTATGCTGCACTTTACAGATGAACACCTAACTAAATGCACTACGACAGATATCTCAGCCTTTCGCAGCCACTACAAGAAGGGGGATGATGGTCGAATTAAAGTGGCCTCCTCAATGGAAGAGTTAAAAATGCTAATTCTGGATGGGAATAAGAAACAGTGACAATATGGATACCATTGCACACAGTCTGAACATTATCCAACAAGATATGGACAAACTCATGGGCATGACTAAGGAAGTTGAGCAAAGGGTGTGCAATTGTGAGGATTCTGCAGAGAAGCAGACCAAGTGTTGCCGAACAATTAACTGCAGGCTTGAGGAGATTTGCAACTAAGTTAACAGACTTGGAAGATTGGTCGTACAGAAATAATGTGCGCATACTTGACTTGCCAGAAGGGATTGAAACAGACCCAATAGAGATTTAAATGAAGGCTCCTTCGGTTCATTTGCTACAAACACAGCAAGAAAATAAGCAGTGTCACATAGCAATTTGCTATGTAATTTTGTAGGTTTGCTAATTGAATTGCCACTTTTGTAGCACAACTATTTAAATTCCTCTGTTCAATGAAAACACAGCTCAGCCTGCGTTCCTCTCCTGCCCTCAGAACTCTCACTACATTCTCTTCTCTGTTCACTGTACGCTCAAGGGAGCTAAAGGAGAGAGAGAGCAGCAGTAATCATCTACTCCTCTCTTAAAAGAGCCAAAGTGGCGGGGCGTGGCTTGGAGCTACCACGAGTGGAATGGCTTCTTAGGAGCTCCTGAGAGGCCCACCGCGCCGCTGCTGCAAACGCCGCTACCAGACCCCGTTATGCAGAAAAACTAAAACGACCGTTGCATGAATACCGCCAGCAGCTGTCTACCGAGTGGGACCCCGTGTCGTGGCCGTATTATGAAGTTTCGGCAATTTCTTTCACACAGGTCCCCGCTCGTAACCCAGATGGTGGGCGTGGAGCACAAACAGAGGAGTACCTACGTGTGGGGGTGGGGCTGGCGCGCTAAAGCAAATGAAGCCGCATAGCGCACACAGCTCTCCAGCCCGCACTGACTCCAGCATTCTCATGCCCTGAAGCCGCGACAACCCCAATCATCCCGCACAGCCCCGGAGACAGACCATTGCATGTAGGACTGTGGACCGGCATAGAACTGAGCCAACTTTACCAGAAGTTGTTCGGGACTGATGTGACTCTACCTCGGAGTGCCTCCCGACCCCGGCTTTCTTCCCCACCACCTCCCTTCTATCCTGCACGGGAGGTACTGGCTGCGGTCGGTCGGGACGGAGTTGCTCCTCCTCAGGGAGGTGGGGAACGGCAAGCGGAGAACATTGCACCCCTGCCCGGGGATCTCATTTGCTCAGCCATGGCGACCACTCCGGCGGCGACTGCCCACCTGCCAACCAAATCTCCAAGCCCAGCCGGAGGTACCTACCACAACGCATCTCCCGCTTCACCCCGCAAGCCACGGCCGGATTGCACCCAGACCTTCAGCCCAGCATTCCTCGGCACGCAGTGAACCTACACCAGCACAGATCGCCCGGATCATATCTCACTGGGTCTGAAAAGCCACAAACTTGCAGGTCGACACAGAGTCCTCATACCTCTCGGAAAACATGTCAGAACAGCACCATCTTTAAGGTGAGGAGAGGGGAGGATTGCCCGCCCGAATCAGCAATAACAGCCCCCGAACAACACTGAACGCGAGGGGCACCACCCGCCTAGCCACGGCTTCACCTCCCCATTCCCCTCTGCCTATAAGTCCACCGCACCTTCTCAGGTCATTGGGATCCTTCCTACTGCACGCCGAGGCCCGCCACACTCTCCCCCTGCGGTATACTAGCAATAATCCCATGCAGAAAGACCTGCCACAGTGACCCAGCAGCACCAAGATGTCAAGAAGCGGCAAGGCCTCTAGGCAAGCGGACATTGTCTCCCTATTAGCGAACACTACTACGGAGAGATCCAGAAAGGGGGACCTACCAGAAGATCCCCCCCCAACACCCCCATGTCTGCAGCACTGGCATCAACCCAGTGCCCATCCCAATCAGTCACTAAAGCCGACCTGCAAGACCTACTGTCAGCCCTGACTAAAGAAATCCAAAAAAGCGCAGAAGAGGTCACTAAGAAAATTAACTCTCTAGACGGGCGGGTGGGAGAAGTATAACACCGAACGGCCGAGCTTGAAGCGGAGGTCTGTGACCAAAGATTTGAAATCGATCAGGACAGGGACAGGATCGCGGCCTTAGAGGCAAGATGCAACCTCCTAGAGTCAAAAAAGGAGGATGCAGAGAACCGTTCTCGGAGGAATAACATCCGCTTACGAGGAATACCATCCTCCATCCCAGATGCAGAATTAAAAAGCTATGTCACAAATCTACTTAGATTTATAATTACACTTCCAGACAGCGCACCCTTGGAGCTAGACCGGGTGCACAGAACCTCCCCAAGAAGGGAATCCACATTCCCACCGGATGTACTAGTTAGAATCCATTTCTTTCAAATGAAAGAAGAAATTATGCGAGAGGCGAGGCAAATGCACCAGATCACGTTCCAGGGCTCCGCAATCTCGCTCTATCAGGACCTAGCCGCCTCCACGCTCCAAAAGCGGAAAATCATGCGACCTCTAACGGAATGGCTACGAGACAGAAATATCCCATATCAATGGGGTTTCCCGAGCTCAGTCAAATTTAAATGGGAAGGAGCCCTGAGGCAAATTCACACGCCTAAAGAGGCAGATAAATTCATGGGCCTCAGAAAGTCAGACGGGGAGTCGGAATCAGAAGAACCGTCCCGACCCCCTCGGGAAAAGCCTCCCACAGAAGAATGGTCAAAAGCCGGCAGAAGACGAAGACTCCGGGGTCCCCCTAAGAAAGACACCTTGCTGGGATGACCAACCTGGCAAGAACTTAGCCGAGTCCTGGCAATTCAATCTCGTGGGGAGAAGGCCTCCAGAGACATCAACTCTCATTCACGCCAACAGTGCCAGAGCAAGGATGAGCTCCAAAAGAATTCGGATCAGCGGCCCAGTTGGCCATCGTTGGGCGCCTTGGTGCCACCAGTTCCCCAGTGGCAGCAGGACAATGGTTCTACTACCAGTTCAAGTTGGGGGAGGGGAAAGGGGGGAGATAAACTATCATGGCAGCCAACCTGGAGAGGAGCAATCCGAGCCCCACAGGTTCTGGCCTCACAGTCATCCTCACAGCATATCGCACCAGCAACTAAGCTTCCACCAGACCAACACAGCAAGCGATCGCTGCTAACAGGCTCTTGGCCCAGGAGCGAGAGCAAGGCCAACGACACACCGGACCCTAAATTGTATACCAATAGCTGATACAAGTGAAATAGTGATACTCACGTGGAATGTCCAAGGCCTGAACTAGCCAAGAAAGCGTAAATCAGTAGAACACAGACTGGGTCAGTTATCGGGCGACATCATACTGCTCCAAGAAACTCACCTATTGCAGGAAGACGAATCCCGGGTAAGATTCAAAAGATATAAACACAGAGCTTACTTTGCCTCCTCCGGACAGAAGAAGAGAGTAGTTGCAATCCTATTAAGCGACAAAGTCCCACTATCAAAAATCACCATAAAAAAAGACCCGGAAGGCCGCTTCCTCCTTTCTAAAGGGCCTGTTTGAAGAACTTCCTATAACCATCGTCTCAGTTTACGGCCCCAATACATCTCAGGCCAACTTTATCGCAAAGCTAATGCCGACCATTCTAGCCTCCCGTGAAGGCCATCTGATCATAAGTGGTGATTTCAACTGCATGCCAAACCCACAATTAGATAAAACTCTGCCCCCTACGAACATCGACTTCGTGCAAGCACTAGCAATAGCCAAATTGCTAAGAGAAACCGAATCCGTCGATGCATGGAGGCTATTCAATGGCACCGCAAGGGACTACACTCACTACTCATGTGTGCATAAAGGCTTTTCAAGAATTGATCTCATACTCCTATCGGGTGTCTTGTTCCCATGTCTTAACAACGCAGAAATCCACACCTGCATGATATCGGACCACGCTCCAGTATCCGTGAATCTAGTTATCTCAGGTCAAAAACAGCCCGTTCAAAGGCATTGGAAACTTAACGACTCATTGCTATTAGGTGAATGCATCCGAACGGAAACTGAAGAAACTATCTCCAATTATTTCAAAGAAAACACGACGGAGCATTCATCCATCAACATTATCTGGGATGTCTTGAAAGCGGTCGTCAGAGGCACACTGATCAGTGCCGGGGCAGAACAGAGAAGAGTCTCGAACATCATGGCTGCCAAGCTGGAGGAAATAGTAAAGCAATTAGAGAACGTACTGAAATCACACAACTCCAGGAAAACAGAAAGAGCCCTGAGGAAAGCGAAAACAGCGCTGGAGATGCATTGCGCCGACCGCACAGCGAAAGCATTAGCATTTACAAAGCAATTCTACTACAGCAAAGGGAACAAAGCAAACAAGGTCCTAGCGCAAAAACTGAAAAAGGTCCGCACCCGAAACAACATTTTGAAACTAAGAAGGGAAGATGGACAAATGCTCTACTCTGATACAGAGAAAATCGAAGAACTATTGAAGCACCACAAATCAATCATGTCCGGAGAACCCACGGCACTAGATAATCTAGCAGAATATCTAAGCACCATGCCCTCCCGGGACACTACCCTGTTGGACTCCCTAGAACTACCCATCTCTACTGAAGAAATCATAGACGGCATCAAATCTCTCAAATCAGCCGCCCCGGGCCCCGACAGATTATCCGCAAATTTCTACAAAAAATATGCCAGAATTCTAGCACCTCAGATGGCAGCCCTATTTAACTCTTTCCTTACCTCAAAGTCAACAACCGACTCAATGGCTGAATCCATCACAATCCTGCTACACAAACCTGGAAAAGACCCCGAACTAGCTGCCTCGTACCGGCCTATCTCACTCCTAAATATCGACAGGAAGATTTTTGCCAAAGTACTGGCCAACAGACTGGCACCAGCCCTACCAACCCTAATTGATCAAGACCAAAGGTGATTCATCCCTGGGAGAAGTACCCATGACAATATTAGAAGGACGATCGACATTATCGAGAGTGCCCACAAATTAAAGGTAGGAATGGCCGCCATATCCTTAGACGCACATAAGGCCTTTGACCTGGTTGACTGGGGTTACATCCGGGCAGTCCTGACACACATGGGCTTCGGGCCAAACTTTACCACATGGGTAATGGCTAACTATCATTCTCCCACCACACAGCTGCTGGTCAACGGCATAAGGTCTAGCAAAATCCACATATCCAGGGGCACTAGACAGGGTTGCCCACTCTCCCCCCTAATCTTTGCTCTCTCCATGGAGCCCTTTGCAGCAAGAATCAGGCAAAATACTAACATAAGTGGGTTGTCCGTGGGAGGCCATGAATATAAAATTGCGCTGTACGCTGATGATGTTCTAATAACGGCAACAAACCTGGCATCGTCCCTGGGTGATATATGGGATGAAATTTCAGAATTCGGGACTCTATCAGGGTTCATGGTAAACCTATCCAAATCCGTAGCACTACCGGTGAATCTCTCTAGACAGGAAAAAGACACTCTCAGCCCCCTAATGCCAATCCCATGGTCATCAGGCACAATCGACTATCTCGGGGTTCACATCCCCAATGACCCACTGCGCCTATATTCAAGCAACTTCCCGCAACTGATCAAAGATCTTCAAAAGGATCTCAAAAGGTGGAAGCCACAGGAAATATCATGGTTTGGCAGAATCACAGCCATCAAAATGAATCTGATCCACAGATGGCTATACCATTGCACAGCACTCCCAATCAACATCCCGGGTCCAGCCCTCGCAGCCCTGCAAAAGCAAATCCAAGCATTCGTATGGGGGGGTGGGGGAACCTCGTATAGCCAAACAAATAATGATGAGAGGAATTCCACAGGGAGGTCTGGGAGTACCGGATCTTGCTAGATACACCCTAGCAGCGCAACTCTCTCACGCCTTCACATGGGCCCAAGAAACAGATAGACTGAAGTGGACACACCTCGAAGAATCTTGGTGTCCGGTGGCACAATCATCCCTCCCACACCTTCCACCGGTAAAACCACAAGCAAACAGCGGCCCGCTGCTGCCAACAATATCGACAGCCTGCTGCTGGAAGGAAGCAGCCCGGAAATGGCACATCCGCGGCTCGCTAGGCCTCCTAACTCCCATCTGGAACAACCCTGATTTCTCCCCAGGTCTATCGGCTCATGGTCTCCAACCCTGGATGGCAGGTGGCTTACTTAAGACCATTGACTTCCTGGAAGCAGGAGCACCTATCTCATTTGAAAAATGCAAAGAAAAATTCGGAGTGGGTGAAGGTGAGAGATTCCACTACGCCCAAATCCGACACTGGATGTCCCACAGAGTAACCAGGGAGAAATGCTCCAGAGAATTAACAGACTTGGAACTATCATTAACAACCCCTACAAGCAAAGGCAGAATCTCGACCCTGTATCGACTCCTAGACAGGGCAGACCCCTTCAAAAAGGAAAGATACATGATCGAATGGGAAAAGGACCTTGGAAAAGAAATTGAAGTCGAGGAATGGGGGAAAATCTGGGCCAGGCTACACAAAAGCTCACAATGCGTTACAAACAGAGAAGGGGGCTATAAACTCTTCTACAGGTACTATATAACCCCTGCCCAAATCAACAAGGCCAACCCAACCATTCCCGGAACTTGTTGGCGTGGGTGCCCGACTACCGGATCACTGCTACACATGGTGTGGCCATGCCCGAAAGCGGAAATTTATTGGAAAGAGATACTCGAACACATCAAGGAAATCTCGGGCGTCACCATCCCATGGGACCCTGGAATTGTACTTCTTGGCAGCACAGGCGACGGAGCATTCCCAATATCAGGCCAAATCCCCAGAGTATGCACGCATCTACTCCTAGCAGCAAAAATAGCAATGGCCCGGGTGCGGAAAAATAAAGAGGGCCCCTCCGTGGCACTTTGGTGGGCGAAATGTTAGGATATAGTTGTGGCCGAAAGAATCACTGCGATCCGGTCAGGCTCCTTGAATAGAGCCTGAAACATATGGGACCCATTCATGGACTACGCCGCTAGGTTCCCGGCCCTCACCAGGAGGCCTCCGTTAACAAGATGGCTCCAAAGCAGCCCGCTGTATTGAACCACGGCCTCACACCATAGCTATCCATCGCCCCACAATCCACTTGGTGAAAAAGGACAGGACAGACCATGGTCAGTAGTGGCCATTCTAACATTTTTGCTCCCTGTACTCCGGCCCTCCCATGAATCGCTTTTGCTAATTCATATTGAATGTTTGCTGTTCTGCGATTGCTGTTGTGATATATGTATTGCCTATATGTAAAACCAAATAAAATGTTATGAAAACATAAAAAAAGAGCCAAAGTGCTGTGTGGGAGCTAGCCAAGAAAAGATTTATTTTCAAATATTTGCAAACCAGAAGTATATCGGGATTATACTTTTATTAAGTTAACTACTTTATGTTTGGCAAAGAGGAGTATGTATTGACTTTAGTTTTTTAAAAGACAGGGATGCAATTTAGTTCCTAAACATTTAAGTTGTTACATAATACACAATTACAGTATTTCACCTGCAAAACACTGCATTGTCTGTTTTTTCAGTAAAGTTTAGTTTATCAAAATCTCAGTGTCAACTACATTTAATTTAGTTGGGAAAGGTGCATCATATTGACAAGTGAACTTGAAAATACCCAGACTTCACCTTGTCCATGGAGGTGGAGGCCCAGGTCGAGTTGGTCCTGGTGTGCCTCATCTTGAACCCCATTCCCCAACATAGCTCCCCAGCCAAGGCCTACCTCAAGGTCCTGGAAATAGCGATTTTCAATTGCGGACACATGTTATTTCTTATTAAGGGAAGCATGAATTGTGCAAATCCTGATTCCTCCAAAAACAAACAAAAAAGTATCAGCACCCCAGATGGCGGCACAGAGTGCTAATAGCAATAAACACTACTTTCATGAGCACAAAGGGCTGTATGCTGCCCTTGGGCCTACCTTGCTCTGGCCTGAGCGCCGCTACTGCCCTCGCCCGAATGTGACATGTAACGCTATGTTGAAAACAGTTTATATCAATGACAGGCAAGGACCATCTTGTCCACCTGAAGTTGACAATTACCCTACATGCGGCAATGCCATACTACGTACTTAGTCTCCTGCTAGGACTTTCCTTTAACATTGTGAACTTTTTGATTTATGAAACGTCTGAACTTCTAAACAGCAAATGATCAGGGGTAAGCATACGGGATACTGCCCTGTGCAACACAAAGTGCACACAGCTGCAACAAGCCTTGCATTGAAAACGGTTTTCAGATCCTTTTTTCATAATTTCTGTTTATTTTAGCCCATTCATGCAGCTAACCTTTACATTTTACGGACACTTACCTCACTAATCTCTTACTTCAGAGGTACACAAAAATGGTGGATTGTTGCTCATTTTATGGCTTGGGTACAAATACCTTCTGGTGGCATTAAAAATATTTTCACAATATTACTAATCAAAAAGACTGTCTGCTAATCAAGAGCATTTTAATTAGCAAACTCTGCTAATCAAATTTCAAAAACTAATTTATGCCTTGCACAGCACATCATACTCCATCATAGAAACCAATCTTGTGGTCCCTACTACAAACTGCAATGATCAGATTGAAGCATTATCCTGTTATGGTGTGTATTTTATCAGCAGCCAGGAACAAGAGCAAAATACATTTCCAAGGTGTGATGTGAGAAACCTGGGGGCGTCCCAACTTCTTTTCCCCCTGAATCCTCCTCTCAGGTGGCCAGGGAAAGGCCATTGCTCTTGGATCCTGACCCTGGGGATGGATACGAGAGGCAGGAGCACCTGGGTGGAGGGAACTTGTGGAGTGGGGAGATTACTTTCTTAAGTGAGACATGGTATCCCCATTTCCTTTCCAAAATGAACCCTCTGTCCCACAAGCCTTCATATGCTATTGTCAACCACTTCCCTGTTCTGCCCATAAAACATTCCCCAAGAAACCCCAGTGTAGTACTGGGACGAAGAAGAGGACAGCATGAGCAAGACCAGACTAGTGTTTACAGAGTGAGTGTTCTAGTCTTTCTGGGACTAATCATGGTGGAGGGAACTTTTGATGGAAAAGGAGTCAGCTTTGGAAGCATTGTTCCGAAAAGCTGGGTGCAGGCAGACCTCTCCGGATGTCGCAAGCGGTGTGGCAAGCGGAGCGCTGGAGACCCAAGAAAGGACGAAGAGCTTATGCAGCGGGAAGTGGAACGGAAGAATGCTGGAGGACAGTGAGAGACTACAGAAGGGAAGCCGACGTGAACGAGCGAAGTGGTTGTGGAAGTCCAAAGCTGCACCAAAAGCATTGCGGGAGCACTGAGCCACGGAGAGCCACCGGGAGAAGACGCAAGGCACCGCACAGGAAGAAGAGAACCCGTGGCGGTCGAGAGACTTGCAGCAAGCCGTAAGCTCCGACCGGTCAGTGTATCAGAAATGGGGGAACACCGGGTTGGCAGGCAAATATGTAAAGCAGATAGCAAAAAGTGATTTAAACCGAACCAAGCATTACTATGAATGCTGAACGAAATGAAAGTAAAGTAATTCTGAATACCGAACAAAATGAAAGCAAAGTACTTTTGAATACTGAATACGATGAAAGCAATTATAAGCATTTTGGAATACCGAACAGAGTGAAAGCAAGTTGTGCGCACTTGTGAAGATTGATCAGAGTGAAAGAAAGATTGTGAATCTATCAGATGCAAAGAACTGTCTAATAAAAGAAGCAAGTATTGGCCAAAGCCAAGAGAAGGCAACAAACTGTATGTTATGAGGAAAACCCATTGGCAAGAGCCAGGAGCAAGTGTAACAAGTGCATTGTTAGCAGCAAAGCCACCCGACAGTGTCAGGAGGGTGTGACACAGGTGGATAAATCAAGGAGCACTGTCAAGTTGAAAGAGTGGCATAGTGGTGATGAAAAAGCAGCAAGGAATGGGGACTGGTTACATGACCTGTCGTCCGACAACTGTACCCCTGTATGGAAAAGCCATTGGAAGCACCGATAAAGAAGTTTGTATTTGTGCTATAACAGACTTTTGTTTGTTTTGAAGTCAAGGAACAGAACTCTCTCTGTGAACTAGTGGAAAAGAAAAATATCATACGAGCTGGGAAGTATCTCAAGGAATTGTGTTTTGAAAAGCTGGAAGATTCGAACTATTGGGGAAGGGAACCCCTGTGCATTGCGAACTATTTTGAACTTGGGGAAGGGGAAGCTGATTGCAAGCCAAGAGCTGGAAGAAGCTCTAAACTTTACTTTGAACATTAATAATTTCTGATGCTGACATCCATATACATTGTATGCAGTTAGATGTGAGGGCAAGTATATGTTTTGGAAACAGAAAGACATTTGTTTTGGACTTCCTGACACAAACTATCCTTAGTTTTCTTTAGGTAGGGGAATCCCACCTTAGTATAGGACAAATTAGGCTTTACTTCACCCTGCATTTTGAGTTGAATAAACCTTTGACGATAAAACTTTACTGTTCTCACAGATGGCGCTAGTGAGCCATCCAAGATGGCAGCTCACTAAGAGCTCCATGCTGGCCCCATTCAAAATCCTTAGAAAATAACGCTCCCACTGCAGCCCTCCATCATACTCCATCTGTGACGGAAGATCGGACAACCAGGCGGCCCCCGGTGTCGAAATCCAGCGTGTGTTCTGACCAGGGGCCCCGCTGACCGGGCCTGCGTCGTGACTGCGGCAGGTGAGGTGTAGGTGAGCCCGGCGTGGAATAGTGCAGGGGAGGTGCTGTGGCTCGCAGGACGGTGAGTCGCCGACTGCGACGAAGTCGAAGACAGGTGGATAACTGGGAGAGCGCTGGGCAATACCCGAGCGACGTCGGCTGGCCAAGACCGGCACTCCCGAGGGGCGTAGGAGATCCGGACCCGGCCCGCCCTAAGAAAGCCTTCGAACACCTGGCTGCAGCCAATACCAGGGAGGAAAGCGGCCCTGCCGCCCGGGGGCTCACCGGCCGTGCGACGCGATGCCTGGAGAGGAGAGCGGGTAGGCGGTGGTGACGGAGCGATGAGGGAGGTTTCGGAGTCGCCGCTGGGCCCGGGCGGGCTGCTACCCCCATGGTGAGGGTGTGACTGGCGTTCCCCGCTGCCGCTTCCCGCTTGGACACCGTAACATCGCACCCCCCCCCCCCCCCCGAGGACCACTGGCTGATCGGTTCCCTGGCTCCCCAGTAAGCGGGAGAGGCGCCTGACATTGTCCTGCACCCGCCGCGCCTCGGGAGGCCCGGAGGCCCTGCCTGTACAGCCCTGCAGAGCATACAGCGAGATGCTTCAGCCATAGACTGTGCAGCCCCCCCCCCCCGCGCGGCCCGGCCAGCGATTGCTGCCAGCTGCCGCTCCGTAGCCCCTGAATCATTCCTGCTCAGTTGCTGCCTGGGAGGGCGCGGGACTTTGGCACCTCACACCCCCCCCCCTCGGGCACCTAGTGGTGGGGCAGTGAAGTGGGCCTCTGAAGTTCCGAACACTGGAGTGCCACACCCTCAGCCAACAACCAAGGAGGGATAAGATCACCAGCAATGCACCCACCCGTCAACTTCAACTGTGAAGTAGCCAATACACCCACTCTCTGAGTGCGCTCAATAGAAAGTGATCTCTGTGTACCCTCCTACTCTGCGCGTCCAGATAGGCCACGGTTCCCCGACCTGTGACACATACGCTGTGAAGACACTGGCCCCACCGGAGTGACTCATCGACCATAGTCATACCTCCTAGTGAAATTCTGTCCCCCGCACGCCCAAGCGGCTACTCCCGCCCCTCACCCCACGCAGCCCAAAATGGGCAAAACTGATAAATCGCAACGCAAACTAACGTTTGAAACCGGCTCTGTGGTCAAACCCCCAAAGCAAATGCAGCAAACGCCACCTCGGCCTCTTGAAATGGAACAAATTGAAGAACCCCAGCAGTCACCAGCATTTGATATCCGCGAAATCCTCCTAGCTCTCAAAGCGGGTATTGGGAATCTGGATTCCAAAATAGACACTCTGTCATCTAAAGTTGACCTCCTCCAGCACCGCATGGATAAACAAGGAGAGAGGCTTGACTCTGTAGAACAGCGGGTCTCAGACCTCAATGGTAACACCTCGTCCCTGCTGACCAGGGTCGCCACACTTGAGAAACAAATGAAAGGTGTAATCGACAAGAATGAAGACCTAGATGGGCGTGCCCAATGCAACAACATAAGGGTGGTGGGCATACGAGAACAACAAGCTCCGACGAGGACTGAGTACTTTGTGGAGTCAATGTGTAAAGAAATCTTCGGGGAAGCAGCGTTCTCACGTCTGTTTGTGGTAGAACGGGCGCACAGGGTCCCCTCCAACCGCCCAGTCACCGGAGCACCTCCCCAAGCCATCGTTGCAGGGCTCCTTAATTTCAGAGATCGCGACACTATCCTTAGGTTGGCGAGAGAAAAAGACAAGCTGCAGTTTGATGGTGACAAGGTGCGAATATTTCCAGATCTTTCACCAGCTTTGCAAGCCTCTCGGTGAGCCTTTACGGGATTTAAACGCAGACTACGCGAGAGCCAGATCCAGTACTCCATGTTGTTCCCTGCCAAATTACATATTGTCCATGCCGAAAAAACCCAGTTCTTCACCTCTCCCGAAGAGGCCAACTCCTTCCTGGACGGCATTGGCTGCAGCCCCCTTCGCGACCAACCGAGACCACAGAGGCGGGACAGAGGAGGGAGAGTTCCCCCGTGAGGAGGTGCCGCATGAGCCGCCACAAGTTCTGAGAAGGCTCATCCACGCTATCAGAGCAAGCAGATGTATCCTTTTAATGGGGGTACCAGTCCTTGGAACTCACCAGCGTCCCACGCTCTGCACTGTTGATGTTTACTAAGGGTAATACGTTGGGGGGATCATCGGGCAAGTTGGGGGCTGCCCAGCAGGGAGGGAAGGGGAGAAGTTTGGGAATCATGTTCAGAAGTTCGCCTCGGCCCGTGACAGGGCCACCATTCACCTCGGTTACAGTCGCTGCAGTCTCTTGGGTGCCCGCCCAATCGGATACTACCCGACACCAGTCCTACGCCGTCTCCTCAAATATCTTACACCGGCATTCCATTCAGGATAATTACATGGAACATCAGAGGAGCTAATGCCCCTGCGAAGACCAGGAAGATCTTCCTCTATCTGAGACGACACAAAATAGACATTGCCCTCATCCAGGAGGATGCACACTCCTCAGAAAACTACAGGGCCCCGCTCGGGGGGTGTCACCGCTACTACTCGTCCTACTCGTCATACGCAAGAGGGATTGCAATCCTAGTTAGCAAAAACACCTCCTTTAAAATTATGAAAGTGTCTCGAGATAAGGAGGGAAGAGCGCTGGAGGTGCGGGGGGTCCAGGCCAGGACAGACATTGTTTTAGTCAACTCATACGGCCCTAATGTGGATGGCACCAAATCCTTTGACTGGGTAATGCAGAACCTAGCAGACTCAGGGCACGCCACGATTAGATGGGGTGGTGATTTCAACACTGTGCTTGACCCGGCATTAGATAGATCAAACGCTATCAGCGGACAACAGTCCAAGGCCTCCTCCCAAATCAAAGAAATCTGCGATATCTACAAACTGGTAGACATCTGTAGGCAAACACATCAAACCGTCCATGAGTTCACGTTCCGCTCCTGGGTGCAAAGGACGAGTTCCCGACTCGACTACCTGCTAGTGTCAAGATCAGGGCCACTACAGTGGGGCAAATGTGAGATCCTTCCCAAGACGCTGTCAGACCATCCCCCTGTTTTCCTTGATGCTGTCCCGGCTGACAGCAGTAGGCAGACTCCTTCTTGGCGTTTCAAGTCTGGTGCCCTTCAAGACGCAGTGTTCGCCCAAGAACTGTCCGACGAAATATCACTCTTCCTGTCAATAAGCCTGGAGTCCGCATCATCCCATGGTGTCCTCTGGGAAACCCTGAAGTGCTACACATGCAGAATCTGCATAGCCAAGGAACTTGCGGTCTTAAAGACAATAAGGAGAGACCTCCAGAAAAACGAATCGCGTCTGAAAGACCTGGAAAGTATGTTTGAAGCCACTGGCGACCAATCGACCCTGGCCCTTATCAAAACCGAACTGAATGAATTCAACATAAATGCGGAGCGTGAAAGTCGCTACCTGTCTAGACGCCATATGATTCGCCAGTATGGCGAGGGTCAGAAGCCAGGGGCACTTCTGGCCAAGATTCTTGCAGCCGACAGAAAGCCACCGGTCATTGACTGTGTCCGCGACCACCAAGGCAGTCTGGTCTACACAGAACAGGAAATCGTCAAGGCCTTTAGAGTCTTCTATCAAGAGCTGTACAAGTCCAAATCCACAGAAACCACGCCGACGCTCCGAGAATACTTGGAAGTTAACGAGCTGTACTGGATCCCAGATGAGGCGAGAGAACACATCAATAGAGAAATTACTGCCGAAGAAATCCAAAACGTAATAAAAGAGTTGCCAGGTTCGAAAGCACCTGGCCCGCATGGCCTCACAGGTGAGTTCTATAAGGCGATAGGTCCCTCGCTTGCCCCTCTTCTCCTTTCGGTCTTCAACGAGGCAGCAGCAGCCGGGCAATTGCCCCCCACACTGAGAGAAGCAAATCTCATCCTTCTGCATAAACCGGGAAAGCCTCCCGAGGACTGTGCCTCTTACAGGCCAATCTCATTGATTAACATGGACAACAAAATTCTGGCCAAACTCCTGACCAACAGACCATTACCCTTGATGCCGAGTCTGGTGCTGGCTGACCAGGCAGGCTTCATTCCAGGCCGGAACACAACCTTTGGCATTCGACATCTCTTCGGCATGATGGAAGCTCTGGACCCATCGAGGCAGGCTATCTCAGTTCTACTAGACGCGGGAAAGGCATTCGACTCGGTTGAATGGCCTTTCCTGTTCGCTGTTCTGCGCAAAATGGGCTTAGACACTTTCTTTATAAAACTGGTAGCACTCTTATACCAGCACCCGAGGGCCTATATTACCCTAGGGACCACTAAATCAGCCCCCATAGAACTGAGCAGAGGTACCAGGCAGAGTTTCCCCATGTCGGCCATATTGTTTGCCCTGGCCATGGAACCCCTTGTAGCCAACCTCAGGAGCAAATTCATGGACAGAGGGATCACCATTGGGCCACATAAATTGATACTTTCCCTATACGCAGACGATGTGGCCCTGCTCCTTAGCGACCCAGTGACCAATCTCAATCCTGTAATGCAAGAGGTTCTTAAGTTTGGTGCCTTTTGAGGCCTCAGAATAAAAAACAGCAAATCAGTAATTTTCCCACTAACTCCCAGCACAGCAGAATTTACTGACGACTTCAAGTTTTGATGGGAGAAATCTGACGTCAGGTACCTAGGAATCATGCTGTCCAGAGATTGCGACGAGGTCCTTCGTGATAACTACAGCAGGGTTGTGGCATTGCTTTCAGAGAAGATTACTCGGTGGAAGCACCTACCGTTAACACTCTGGGGGCGGGTATCCATTATCAAAATGGTGATCCTTCCGAAATTACTGTATCTATTCGTGAATATTCCTCTGCTCCTTCCACACCATTTCTTCCAGCAGCTTGGGGAGCTTGTCCTAGACCTGATCTGGGCGGGCAAGCCGGCGAGAGTGGCGTACACCACGCTAATCCAACCCATCGCAAAAGGTGGTCTGGCCTTACCCGATCTGGAACACTATTATTGGGCTGCGCAAGCTCAGTTCCTAAGCTATTGGTACATGACCCAATTTATCAGACCGCATGTCCAGATAGAAAGGGCCCTCGCCACTCCCAATCTTCTAAGAGCAGTGAAAGATAGCTAAAAAACAAGGCATAACGTGCAGATACTCCCCGCTCCTGCCAGCAAAATTTATTCCAGGACTGCCGATAACCACCAAAACAGTGTACCACCAACTAATGAGCAAACTTCAAATAACAATGGGCGATTGGTTCGTGGACGGCAACTTTATGACGCTTCAACAAATCAAAGACCGCTGTTCAGTCAGAGCGCTGGACATATTTGTATACTTCAGGCTCCGTCACGCCTTCAAAAAGCAGTTCTCAATGTTTCCGGCGCGTCCTCCCACGTGGCGGCTATTACACCAGGTTATTCAAGCAAGTGGTGATGGGAAACTAGTCTCATCCATCTATAAAGAATTACTAGCCACAATAGTTCAACCACAAACCCCGAAAGCGAGATGGTAAAGCTCCCTGGCCCACACTATAGATGAGGCCGATTGGTCCTACATTCAGAGGCAGACCCAAAAGGTTGCGTTGAACTCGAAACTAAAACGGATCCATTTCAATTTTCTTCATCAGACGTACATCACGCCGAGCAAACTTCACTGCTTCCAAAACTCTGTCTCGCCGGACTGTCAGCGGTGCGGAAGCTCCCCCGCAGACTTCTGGCACCTGGCGTGGGATTGTCAATTTGTCAGGAGATTCTGGGACGAGGTATTAACCACAACGTCGGAAATGGCCGGAGAGCACATCATCAGTGACCCGATGGTGACCATGCTGGGGTACACTCGTGAAATACATCTGGCGGCCAGGAAACTAGTAGGCCTGCTGCTGGTGTTGGCAAAACGCTGGGTCGCTGTGTTGTGGGGCCATGGGCCACCTCCAACGCATGCTCAGTGGCTCAGGGATGTGGCATACTGCCATGACGCAGAGACAGACTTCATCAGAACGCTGCCCCTCCACGCTCGTCCACCAGACATATGGATCCCTTTTGTAAACTACTTTGCTAACACGCCCAGACGGCTCACCTTCACAGGAAGACGCGCAAAACACCATGAGTACGGCTTGTATCCCGCCATGACATAGTCCTACAAACGGGGGCAATATGGCAGTGACTGATTGTAACGAGTGATCGTAGTTCACAGACTCTGAAATCGGGGGGTAATGGGCTTGGTAAGGGGAGGGGGGACTGGGCTGGTGGGCAAGCTTCTTTTGGGTTTCTATTGATTGTTTGTTGGTTTATGTAAATAAAAGCACAAAATAAAGGTTTTAAAAAAAGAAATAAAAAAAAAGAAACTAGACTGTTCTCTGTGTCTGCTTCATAATGCCTTCACAGTGAGGATCGGCTTTTATCAGAATTATGCTGTGGAAACACCGAGGCAGCAGCAGTGCTATGGGTTGAAGCTGATGTTCAGCATCGGAAGAGTGCACTAGTGGTGCGGAGTGACGCTTTTAGGTCCCTTCCTCTAGTTCCTGAAACACGGCAAGCGGTGAGTGAGGAGCGGTGCGAGTCAAGAGGGAGAGAAAGGAATGCTACAGCATTTTAAACCCCTGCTTTAAACCCCTGCAAACAGTCTCTACTACATGCCCGCTCTCTGCCGGAACAGCACCGTGAGTTTTCTTGACCGTTCTGGATTGTTTAGCTATTTTGAGCTGTTTTTGACATGCTGAGCTCCAGGTGTTGAGGGCTCCAGAAACACAGGGCTAGCTGTGTTAGTCTCTGCTGACTTTTGGGCTGTCATTATCATTAGTGAATGGTTCCGATTGCCTTTTGACAGGTATCTGCCCAATCACCCCACAGCAAGGGGCTACTGCTCCGCCGCAGACCTGTTCTGGGGGGGGGGCTACTCTCCACCCACTATGCCCAGGGGAAGGAAAATCACTAACAAAGGTGCTTTGAAAAAGCAGGCAGGGGATGGGGTGATAAAGGATCAGTATGTCCAGAGCCCCTTTGTACCGGCATTCGGAAACTCTGCTGGTTTCTCAGCGACTGTCAGCCCATGTGGCAACAGGGCCCAGTTACCGGTGGCTACATTGGTTACCCCTAAGGCAACTTTCCAGGCGGTGCGCCTTTTGGAGGATCATGTATTGAGCCTGCCCAGGAAACAAGGGTTGGAGTTGGAGATGGTGGACCTCCCCTCTGATGCTGGCAACCTCACTGCTCTGAATAAAAGAAATAAGGAGGTGGCCGGAGATATGGGCGCAGGATTAACAATTGACAATATTAATGGGGCAGACCCACCTTCGAATGACTGCCTTCCCTACCTACAATGTTCCTGTCCTGTCCAACGAAAAGTGGTCTGAACTTAACCCCAAGTCTCATGACCTTTTTTTGGGATCCCTGTCTGACTTGGAAGGAGATCCACAGACACAGATTCCCACTGATAAATGGGGGTTGGTAAAAGCTAAGATCATCAAAGAATTGAATTTGAATAATAATTTTGATAAGTGGATGGATTCTCTTGATATTTGTGCAGGGAACTATCACATAATTAAGGTTGATAATGGATGCCAAACTGATCCATAATTGCCCCTAGGAAGTTTACATAATGACTGTAGCCAATTCACCCCAATACCGGAGAAAACAGATTGAGCGACCCAAACTACACAGTCATCATCCGCCACTGGTTGAGTCTCTCGTCTCTCTCTTTGAAGTGGATGTGCGGCTGAGAGGCTCTATTCCATTTCTCCGCCGAATTTAAGGAAGCCAAAGTCTCGACAACCTGTTTTGGGTCATCCTGTCAAAGTGTGTATTCCACCACCCACTCTAAAAACCTATGAGCAAGGAAACAGACTATGCCGGTTCTTGGGCACACAACTCTGAAAGCCTTTATTATGGATGACACAAATTTTGTTATCACTAATGTAGAGAAGCCGGGTGGGAAAGAACCGAGCAACGCACTAAAGAATAAAGTCTGGGCCTGGTTGCGTCAAAGAACTGGGCTGGGTGTAGTTAGATCTTTGGATTTGAAGATACTGTGTAGGCTTGAGAGCAATGAATGGTGTACCCAGGAAAACAGGGATTGTGTTCTGGGTGGCTGTGGGACAAGCAACTTGTCAGATTTCCTCAGCAAGTGTACATTTTACCTAGACGGTAATCGAACTTGAACCTAATACTGGGCTAAACTCTGATTTTTAATCCCTTGGGAAGAATGTTTAAGACGCCGCAGGATGCTGGTATCTGTTCTGTTTGTTTTTATGTGGAAGATGTATGTCTTGTTTTGGTTTGTAACATACTGTTTTGTGTAGTGCTCTGATGCCTGCAGGCTTTCAGCGCTTTATAAATAAACAAATAAATAAAATAAATAAAAGAAGTGGAGAGAGAAGAATTTACAACAAGCCATGTGGCCATCCAGGACGCTGGTCATTTATGTCAATGAGAGATGACACTTCTTCCACTGACCCACAGGAAACTCTGCACTACTTGGAGTCATTAGACCATACTACGAATATTGCAGTAATCAATGTTAAACATGTTAACCATTACCACTGGTTCGTCCGGTGGAATTACTGCACGATTATGAATGTTCCAAGGGGATTGGCTGCAGATTTACCTTGAGCAATAATTCTGCCACTAATCCTCTACTTTATCTCTAAACTCAGAATTTGGCAGTGCAGTAAAGTTGGTGGTAATTCAGTTACTGCCAAAAGAAGTGGCAGCGATGGAAATATCACCAAATTGTGTTGCACCGCGAAATGTGTAACCAGGCCCACTTTGTGGTCTGTAATAGTACAAATAGCATGCGTATCACGCTGGCTGGCATACAACAGGTGAACTGAACAGGTGGTCTTTACAAAAAAGGATGAGCTTATGCTGTCATTTTTTAGTAGACAGGGAAAAGCTGTTAAGGTTTGAACAAATACATTCAGTGATTTAGAGATAGCAAAGCCCATGTGAGCCTGCCTTTGTTGGTGTAATTAACAAGTGTTGCTGATGGGGGATGGTAGCAAAGGTCTCAGTCTAATGTAATGTAATGTAAAAGGCCTTTATAGAGCGGACCTACACCAGCTAGGGCATCATGGCGCTATGAGGTACAGGTTCTGGATGTTTCGCGCTCTGAAACACCTGTGTATGGGCACGATACAAATAAAATATATCATATATCATATCATATCAAAAAGAAAAAACAATAACAAGAAGGTGAAGAGTAAGAATCCAGAAAAAGCAGAGGAGATCTGAAAAGCTAGGCGGTGAAGAGGTAGGTCTTCAAGCCCCAGCAGAAAGAGAAGTGGTCCTCTGTGGCATGCAAGGACAAAGGGGTGGCGTTCCACAACAGGGCCGCTGCAGCTGAGAAGGAACGTCACCTACATGAGCAAACTTGATGTGGGGACCCCTGATCCTCAGGGAGGAAGCAGAGTGCAAAGAACAGGCCGGGACACAAGGTCGGAACTTCGCCTGCAAAAATTCTGGTCCATGGCCGTAGAGCGCTCGGTGGACCACACAGAGAGCCTTAAATTGAATACGCTTGGCCACCAGAAGCCAGTGCAGCTTTAGCACAATTGGGGTGGTCAGATAAAACCGAGGAGCCCCCACTG
This sequence comes from Ambystoma mexicanum, assembly GCF_040938575.1. Classification (NCBI taxonomy): domain Eukaryota; kingdom Metazoa; phylum Chordata; class Amphibia; order Caudata; family Ambystomatidae; genus Ambystoma; species Ambystoma mexicanum. The sequence goes on along the minus strand of NC_090939.1, from coordinate 865,949,175 downwards.
CTAAGCGAGCTGCAGAATTTTGGAGCACTTGCATCCGCTGAAGATAGGCCGGCTGAGCAAGATACAGTGCATTGCAATATCTCGAGAACTGGACGTGAGAGAAGACACAACCAAAGAATGGAAATGAGTAGGGAGAAAAGGTAGAACTTTCCAGACTATGCAGAGCTTAAAATAAACTGACTGGCAGACCGCACTCATCTGGTTCTGCATGGACAACGAGTCGGAAAACTTAACACACAAGTTCTTAACCGCAGGGAGCACGGGCAGAGGACCAAGTTCAGCAGGCCAAAAAGCAGAGGACCAACCAGAAAGTGCAGGAGAGGAACCAACCACCAAAACTTCTGTTTTGTCGCCATTAAGGCTAAGCCAGTTTCTGCCCATCCAGGAATGGATCACCAGAAGGCAGGAGCAGCAACACTCAGCCGTGGCAGGAAGGGACAGATCTAAGCGCACCAAAATCTGAGCATCGTCAGCATAAGAGAAATACTGAAAACCAAACGAGTGAATCAGATGACCAAGAGGCTTAATGTGCAGATTAAAAAGAACAGGAGAGAGAGCAGAACCTCGGGGAACTCCGCATGTGAGAGGCTTAGCAACAGAAGTAAAGGGAGGGAGGGAAAGAGGCAGATACCGACCAGTGAGAAATGAACCAAACCAGTCCAGGACCTGGTCCGAGAAGCCGGCTAAAGCCAGTCTCTCCAGCAAAATAACATGGTCCACGGTGTCAAACACGGCGGAAAGATCTAATAGGATCAGAGCCGCAACGCCACCCTTATCCACGATCTGGGCCAGGTCGTCGGCCACTGCCACCAAGACCAATTCGGTCGGCAAAGGGTCAAGACACCCACAACCCTCTAAGAAGGAACAAAGAAGAGGAGTAACCAAAGCTTCCAAGAGCTTCATGGGTAATCTGAGAAGAGAAATAGGATGGAAATTAGAAAGAGTGGAAGGGTCAAGATTAGGTTTTTTTAAAAGAGGGAGAATAGGCGTGTGCTTAAGAGGGCTATGAATGTAAGTTGACGAAAAAGAGGCATTAACTGCAGCTGCAAGAAGGGGCGAGATACTAGGGCAGATGGCCTTGAGAATACTAAGCGGAATGGGATCAGCCGGGGAGGTAGATATAGGGGCAAGCAAAGCCGAGGCCACATCCTACTCAGTGAAGACTGCAAAGGAGGACGAGCTGGATAATGGTAGGCTGGAGGTGCATGTGTCCACAGACAGAGAAGGCGGGGCGGTATCAGAGATTTTCTGTCTCATGATAGAAATGTTGTCGTCAAAGTAAGTGGACAGGGTGTCACAGAGCCTTTGAGAGGGATCCACCAAGTTAGTAGCAGGAGGAGAGGAGAGGGAGCGAACTACCTTGAAAAGTTCCCTGTAAGAGTTGACAGACGCTTCCACTCGGGTGGCGAAGAACATGCATTTGGCTTGCGAAATGGTCAACTGATAGGAAGCAGTGGCCTGATGGAGAGCAAGATGAGACACGGCACAGTAGGAGCTACGCCATTTGCGTTCAGCTTGCAAAGGGCAAGTTGCAGCTTGGCCAAATCGGCTGAAAACCAGGGCTCAGAGACACCAGCACAAGGTTTACAGACTTTAAGAGGAGCCAAAGCCAAAGCAAAAGTCTGGAAATGACATAGGGCATCCGCTAGCTGCTGCTGGATAAAAGCCAAGGTGATGTCTGAATGTTTGATATTGCCCCAATACCGCCTAGGAGGAAGGGGTAGTAAAGGAGGACATAGGATGCGGGAATTAACCAAAGAGCGGATAATAACATGATCAGACTACAAAACGGGCAGATGAGCAAGAGACGTAACAAGAAAGGAGGGAGAAAAAATAAGATCATGGGTGCTACCTGAGCGGTGGATGAGGCCAGCCACAAAGGCTCAGATGAGGTGGGCTGCCTGTGTGTCAGTGGGGTCATTAGGATGGAAATTCAAATCCCCCAAGACAATCAGTACCCCAAACTGAAGTCTCAGATCAGTCACCAATTCTGATACAGCGTAACGGAAAAAAGGGTCAGATTCAGGAGGGTGATAGATCAATAGATCATCATTATGATAGGCTTCCCTTTGATTGGGGTGAGCTGTCGGGGGCCCTCGTGCAGCGAAGATCATCTCTGTATTTTGTATTCTCTTTTAGTGAACTTAGTTAGTTTGCCTTGGGTCGTGTGAAAAACCTAAGGGTCTTCCCCAACCTACTTCCCGGGGATCTTCTACAAAGGTGGCCAGGAGCGGGCCATTGCTTTTGGATCCAACCCTGTGGGTGGACAAGCGAGGGAGGATCACCTGGGCAGAGAGACCTCAGAGATTAGGGAGGGAATAGCTAAGGGAATCCCCCCTTTCGTGATAGCAACCTTTCCCACCCCCTCTCAGCCTTTATAGGGTATGTTCAAGCACACACTCCTCCTTTCCCCCCAACACTATCCAAAGACTGAGACGAAGTAGAGTAAGTGCAGATTTCCCATTAAAAACGCCACTATGGTACTGTGACGAGGAAGATGCAGATCAAGGCAAACCAACTTCCCCAAAGGACATTTCTCACCAACGAGGCCAGGCAGGGTCGGGCAATTAATTTCAACTAGGCCCACCTGCAGCCTATTAACTACTAAGATGTTTGGCAAGGAGAGCGAGTTGGATGGCGAGCAGGAGAGGCAGCAAGGCCAGAGCTGCCCAAACCAGGACACAGAGAGCGATGATATGATATGATAGGTTATTTATAATGCGCTTAATACCCGAAACACTGGGACGCTGGAGAAAACACATTGAGAAGGTTGTGTCTCCAGAGAGCTGGAGGAATTGCAACACGGGAGCTGTGGGGTGTATTAATCCTGTACTCCATGTGGCCAGAGAGGGTCTGAGGGGCAGGTGGAGAGACCCTGACCTCAGGCAGCAAAGCCGCTGAAAGAAGGCGCAGTGAAAACCATGACCAGTGAGTTTCTGAAGTGCAAGAAATCCAGCACTCGTTAAGAAAAGACTGTATACTTTGTAGCGGGGTGATCGCGACTGAAAGAGCACTCGTTCCCTAAAGCCGTAGAGGATACTGCTGAGATATGAACAATGAGAAAGAATGCGTGAAAGGATATTAAGTAGCAGAGTGATCAAGTATGGGATACATTACTCACCGTAATCGTATTTCTGATGCTTGTATCTGCTTAGATTCACATGCTGTGCATAGGCCGACATCTAGTGGAAGCTGCGGAGTATTACAGTTTGTTTTTCGAAACTCGAAAATGGGCGTCGACACAGGCGTGCCAGTAATACTATCCCTAGTGTGACGTCCACTGTACCCAAGATCCCTCACGCGTCTGGGATCCTCAGATTGTATTTTTTCTGACATGAGGAAGCATGAGGAGTAGCGCGAGTACAGATAATCCAAGCAGATAGACAGAAAGGTAAGACTACAAGCAATCATGCGCCTTCTCTCGGAGGGGAGGAAGGGTGGGTCGCATGTGAATCTAAGCAGATACAAGCATCAGAAATACGATTACGGTGAGTAATGTATCCCTTCTGAGGCTTGTGGAATCTGCTTAGATCACATGCTGTGCATAGATTAGCGAGCAGTACCCGAAGAAGGAGGTGGGATGTGAGAAGGGTCATGAGCAAACAGGTGTCTTAGAACCGCTTGTCCCACTTGTGTATCTGTCTTGGAATGAGTGTCAATGCAGTAATGCTGAGTAAAAGTGTGAATGGAGCTCCAAGTAGCTGCTTTGCAAATGGTGTCGAGGGGAACATTTGCAATGAAAGCCACAGTGGCACCAATGCCTCTAGTAGAATGGGCCCTTGGCGTAAAAGGCAGTTATTTCAGAAAGAGAGTAACACAGCTGTATACAGTTGATAATCCACTTCGAGATCGCGCCTTTAGAGACGCGATCCCCCTCTCTGCCTGTAGCTACGGAGACAAACAGTTGATCTGTTTTTCTTAGCGGTCTGGTCTTATTTACATAGTAGAGGACCGTCCTACGCACATCAAGGGTGTGTAGTTTCACCTCAGCCGAGCTTTGCGGGTTCTGGAAGAAAGCCGGAAGCTCGATGGACTGGTTTACATGGAATTTAGATATAACTTTAGGTGAGAACCTAGGGTGTGTGCGTAAAACCAGTTTGTCTTTGTGGATAATAAAGAAAGGATCTTGCACTGACAGAGCCTGAATTTCACTGACCCTTCTTATGGAGGTAATGGCTACTAAGAAGGCCGTTTTATAAGTCAGGTGTTTGAGACTACTTTTATGCATGGGTTCGAAAGGGGGCCCCATGAGCTTAGCTAGCACCACATTGAGGTCCCATCCTGGCGGTGGGTTCGAAATAGGAGGGTGAAGTCTCTTTACTCCTTCCATAAAGGCTTTAACTACTGGTACTCTCCACCACGATACCTTGTTATGGGATGTGGTGTAAGCCGAGAGGGCTGCCAGGTGTACTTTCAGAGAGTTAAAAACCAACCCTGCATCCAGCAGGTGGAGCATGTATGTTACCACGTTGGAAGGAGTGCAATCAACAGGGTTGATTTGTTTATTCTGGCACCAAATAACGAATCTTTTCCACTTGTCAAAGTAACAGTGCCTTGTGTTTGGTTTCCTGGATTCTTTTAGGATGTTCATACACCTCTGTGGTAAATTGAGATGGCCAAACTCTATGACCTCAGGAGCCATGCTGCTAGGTTCATTGAGTTGGGTTCCTGGTGCACTGTTAGACCTTGTTGCTGGGACAGTAGGTTGTACCAGGCTGGGAGTTTGATGGGCTCGCACAGCGCCATCCTGCGTAGGTGTGGAAACCATGGTTGTCTCGCCCACATGGGAGCAACTAGGATGAGCGTCATCGATTCCTTGTTCATCTTGTACACCACCTTTCTGATGAGAGGGGTTGGTGGAAAAGCGTACGCAAACATCCCTGACCAGTTCATCCACAGGGCGTTCCCCTGGGAGTCTGGCTGGGGGAACCTGGATGCAAATCCTGGGCATTGTTTGTTTTCGCTTGTGGCGAATAGGTCTATAGTGGGGAAACCCCACTGAGAGAAGAGATCTTCTACGATATCTCTGTGAAGGACCCATTCGTGTTGTTTTGGGAGGGAGTCTCTGCTTAGGGCATCCGCTAGGGAATTGAGCTCCCCTGGAACATGTTGTGATGACAGGAAGATGTTCCGTCTGAGTGCCCATATCCAGATTTTCTGGGCAAGCTTGGACAGATTTGGCGAACGAGTCCCTCCTTGTTTGTTCAGATAGAACATGGCTGTCGTGCTGTCCGTCTGGATCTGCACCGACAAGTTTAGCAGATGGGGCTCGAACGCCCGAAGCGCTCGGAATACTGCCAGAAGCTCTAGCAGGTTGATGTGGTTCTTGGCTACTGAGTGAGACCAGAGACCCTGAGCTGTGTGGTGGAGATGGTGAGCTCCCCACCCAGTCAGGCATGCATCTGTAGTCACCACTGCTTGTACTTCGGGATCGTAAAAGGGTTTTCCCCTTGCGAGATTCTCTCTTGTCCACCAGTGTAAGCTCTGTACGAGTGTTGGCGAAACGACCACTAGATCGTCCCACTGACCACTTGCCTGAGACCACTGTTTCGCCAACCATTCCTGCATGGGACGCATGCGCAGACGCGCGTGGGGGACCAGGTAAATGCATGACGCCATCATGCCCAGTAACCGCATTGCTTTGCGTATCGTTGTTTGTTGACCCGACTGATAATGTGGAATTTGCAGTAGTATATTCCGAATTCTCTCTTCCGAAGGGAAGGTCAACCCTTTCTGAGTATCTAGGATTGCTCCTAGGAACTGTTTTGAGGTGCTTGGCACCAGACTTGACTTCTTCTCGTTGATAGAGAAGCCTAATTCGTGGAGGAGGTCGATAGTCCTCTGAATGTTTGACCTGCAAACTCCTGGGGTTTCCCCCGTTATGAGCCAGTCGTCCAGATAAGGGTACACTGGGATTGCCTCCCTGCGTAGGTGTGCAGCTGCCACCGCCAGTACCTTGGTGAATACCCTTGGTGCTGAAGCTATCCCGAAGGGCAGTACCTTGAATTGGTAGTGGCGACTGTCCACCTTGAAGCGCAAGTACTTTCTGTGCGCTGGGAGCATGGAAATATGAAAATAAGCATCTTTCATATCCAAGGTTGCCATGTAATCCCCCTTTTTTAGGAGGGGGATTACCTCTTGTAGCGTGGTCATACGGAATTTTTGGGGCTTGACATACTTGTTGGCAGGCCGTAAGTCCAATACTGGGCGCATTGTCAAATCTTTCTTTGGCACAAGGAAGTAAGTTGAATAGATACCCTTGTTTACCTGGTGTCCTGGGACGAGTTCTATCGCGTCCTTTTCTAGCAGAATGGCGATCTCCTCGAGAAGGATCTTCTGATGTTCTAAGGAGTGTATTCTTTGTCGTGGAGGGTGGTTCCGGGGACGCTGCAGTAATTCTATACAATATCCTGCGGACACTGTTGACAGCACCCATCTGTCTGAGGTGATCCCTTCCCAAGCCTGAGTGAAGTTGGAAATGCGTCCCCCTACTGGGGTTGCGTGAGAAGGGACCCTGAACTGAGCGTCACTGCTTTGGCGGAGGCGTGCCACCTCCCTTGTTGGGGCTGCCTCTGCCTCTTCCACGACCTCTCTTGTTACCTTTACTGTAACTTTGGGTAGACTGCTGGTTATTATTCCATTGTGTACCCTGTCCTTGGGCATAGTTGCCTCTTTGTGAATTTTGGCCGCGTGGGCGACGAAAATTACTGTTCCCCCTCTGGTTTGGGGGTTTGTTGGTAAGCTGGCCAAGGGATTTGAGAGTCTCGTACTCGTCCTTGGCATTTTTAAGTGCGTCTTCGACCGCTTTCCCAAACAATAGATCGGGTTCCACCGGCTTGTCTATTAATGACGCCTGTGTTTCTGTCTTGAACCCCGACTGCCGCAACCACGCATGTCTCTTGATAACAGTACCTTCTGCTATCAATCTTCCTGCGTTGTCTGCAGCGTCGAAAGTTGCTTTTAAAATGCAACCAGACACGGCTCTCCCTTCTGCCGAGATCCGAGCCAACTGGCCCTTTAACGGTTCAGGAGCAGAGGCTATGAGCGCCGCGACCTCTTCCCATTGATGGCAGTTGTAACTTGCCAACAGGGTGGTGGAGTTAGCAATCCTTGCTTGGTAGGCGGACGTTGAGGCTACCTTCCTGCCAAACCCGTACAGTCTTTTGCTCTCCTTGTCGGGAGGAGCTTCTGACGACGATAAGGGTGTCCCAGCCCTCTTCCGAGTGTTGGTGACCACTAGGGAGTCTGGTTTAAGATGACCTCTTATATAAAGAGGGTCAGACTGGGCTGCCCGAAAAAGTTTTTCGACTCTGGGGTTGACGGCTCTGGTGAGGTTAGGATTCACCAGGGATGGATCTATTCTACGTTGGATGGATTTAATGATAGGGATGGTCTGAGCGACCGGCCTCCTCTCTCCCACCAACTCTTCTGCGAAGTCCCTTTCCTCCTGAACACCGTGGGTGTCGATGTGAAAATGTTCTGCTGCGCGAGCGAGAACTTCATTAAGGAGGGGTTGGTTATCAACTGGCGAGTCGGTAACTGGGGCTTCGCTCTCTACCGGGGAATCTACTCTGTAAATTTCCTCATCTTCTACCTCCTCCAGGTCCTCATCCTCCGCATAGTATTCAGACCCGGTTCGTTCCTCCATAATTGAAAACTCCTGGTCCCCTTCAGGGAAAGGTTGTCCTTGGTATCTGGGGTGAGGAGTAGAGTATGGAGTAGAGTAAGGCTGCACCTCGAAGGGGTCAGGTCTTTCGACCCGGGCCTTTTTACTTAGGGGGATAGGATCAGAGGAGCCTGAGGGTGTGGCCCCTTGAGGGTCATATGAAAGGAAATGCTCTGGGTTTTTGTCATAAAAATCCGCTAAGGAAGACATTCTTGACATGACCCTGTCTATGTCCTCACTGGACCATTCTTTGGAACAGGGTATGAGTTTAGTAGGCAACTTAGAGGACTTATCAAGGGTACCCTTGCTGGATGTTGCTGTCCCAGTAGATTTATGTTTATCTGTCTGCTTGGGGTGGAAGGATGGTCTTACAGGAGTGGAAGGCTGAGCTTTCCGCTGTTTCCCTCCCTCCCCGTGCGTGGAAAAATGTTTTCCCTGCCCCTTAGAGGCCCCAGAGACCTTCGACGCCTGGCGCTGAGGGTCTGGAGAGGTATTTTGTTTCGAGCGTGGGGCCTCGCTGGTGTTAACTGCGCTCTCGGTCTCTTGGAGCGCGGCCTGGGGGTGGAAGTCGTCTTCGTCTTCTGACGATGGAACTTCCGTTAATCTAGGGAGCGAGGCACTCTTGGCAAGAGTGGATGATTGCCTTGCGTCATGAGGCGATCTTGATCGAGAGCGCCCAGAGGACACCGAGTCGGACCGTTCTATCTGTGCCTCTTTCCGAGAAGTCGACGTCGTTGAGGTTCGGTTGGACTTAGTGTGCTTAGTGTGTGTAGGTGTAGCGCTTGCGTCGCCGGGGGTCTTCCCCATAGCCACCCTGCCGGGCAACCTTCCGAGGTCGGGGACCTGCGCTCGGCAGTCTTTCGACGCCGTAATGCCCTCGCCGTCCGAAAGTACGGCGTCGCTGCCATCGCTGAAGGCGCCCTCCGCTGCCATGGCTGCCTGCCTGGCGTGGTGGGCCCAACGCTTTGTCGAACGGTCCTTAAGTGTCTTAGGTTTAAACCTACTACACGCTCTGCAGTTCGCTTCGGGGTGGTCCCTCGGCAAGCAGAGATTGCACGTGGCGTGCCTGTCGACCCAAGGGTATTTGCGATTGCACTTGGGGCAGAATTGGAAAGGGGTACCCTCCATACGCACCTTGAGGCAGCGGGCTGATAAGTGTAGGAAATATATAAGGTGTACCTATATACCAAGAGTGAAGAGTATGTACCACCCCCCACTCTCCCTACTTGCAGGGCCGAGGCGAGCGGCCTACTAGGCCCGGGCCGAGGCCAGCGGCCTTCCTAGGCCCAGCTCCGTCGTGCAGCAGCCGACGGTCGATGTCTTCTCCAGCCGTCGTCGAGATCGATGGTCGACGTTGGGGTGGGGAAGGATGTCAATAAATAATTTTAAATTGCAATATAATAGCAAAAGTATGGCTAAGGCCAGGGGACTCCGCAAGATGCTTCCGACCAGTATGGCGGAAAAAAACAATCTGAGGATCCCAGACGCGTGAGGGATCTTGGGTACAGTGGACGTCACACTAGGGATAGTATTACTGGCACGCCTGTGTCGACGCCCATTTTCGAGTTTCGAAAAACAAACTGTAATAATCCGCAGCTTCCACTAGATGTCGGCCTATGCACAGCATGTGATCTAAGCAGATTCCACAAGCCTCAGAAAATGGTATACGCATTCGAAAGTCTCTGTGAAGGAAAAGAAGCATTGCTGCAGCAGGTGAGCTGTGCGCGAGCGAAGAGTGAGACAAAATAGAAATCCTGTGAAAGTTCCACGGCGATAGGGGAGCTACATGAACTTGAAGTAAGAGCAAAGCTGCAAAAACTGCAAAGAGATATTGTGAGTGAACTAAGAGTGTTGAGAAGCATTGGGGTGGCCCCCAGGCAGGCGGTTGATCCAAGAGGGCCGAAGAGACCAAACGAGAGACTTAAGCAAAGAAGGACTTGATTTTACATGGGGAAGCAAGTCCTGCAAGCAACAAGTGAAGAGTGATATTTTCTAATTGAACTGTTGTGAACTTTACTTTTTGTGTTTGGAAACAAAGTTTGAACATTGGTACATTAAAGGATAACCAGGAGGGTCTAGGTTCGAGACAGGGGGAGCCTCAGAGACCCTGTGAAGAAATTAATCCAGATAAAGAATAGTACTGTGATTTTTGCCAAGTAATCCAGAGAACTTGTGGAACTTTCTTGAACTTGGAGAAGGGAGCAGTGGAAGAGCTCCATATTCACATTGACTTTCCTTTGAACACTGTTAAGTTGTCCAAATCCCACACACCCTATTACTTTGTAGAAGTGAGTGCAAGCATAGGTTTTGACAGGAGAAGGTTGCACTGGCTCCCAGTCGAGCAACACATTAAATTCAAGGGTGCTGTTCTGGTATATAATGCACCCCTCTATCTTTCAGCCAGACTAAAAAGAGCTCCGGTAAGAAGGCAACCCGCTCAAATGGCAACCAGTTGCTGCACCAGCCGCGTGTGGTCCTCAAGAAGCTTAGTGGTACAGGTTTTAACGCTTGGGCACCAACTACCTGGAACGATCTCCCTCTTGATCTCAAGAGCTGTGGTTCCATAATTCTCTTTAAAAAAAAAATCGAAAAGAATGTTGTTTGACGGTGGGACGTTCTAATCAATCACCGCCTCCATCTGTTGCTTCCTAGATAGTCTGCCACTTTGTGTTTTATGTCTTTGTGAGCGCCCTGAGGCCTACGGGCGTGTGGCGCGATATAAAAATAACATAGATAGATAGGGACAGAAAGCAGCTTACTTTTGACTGACAGACTTAGACCTCCCTTAGTTTTCTTTTCATTAGGGAGCATTCCCAGGCTAGAGTACGGGCAAGATAGATATTTTTCCATCCTGACCAACAACAATAAAGGTTTTCCAAATCTATCTATTGGTCTGTGTCATCTCTTGATACCATGCCTGCCCCACAGTCGTCTTTTGTTTTCTTTTTCCATATGGGGAAGTGACATACAAGTGAAGTACCATCTTGCAGCAGGAATCACCTCTCCAGATTGCTGGGCATGAGTTTCCGATAATTGCGCTGCATGGGCAGGAGATGAGTTCTCAATGTTTGTTTGCATGAAGCACACACAAAGTTAGGCACACAATCACGCCATATTGGAACAGAGGAATGGGCGTCAGCTCATGAGATATATCTGCACTGGACCAATTTACTTTACATTTATACCGTGCACCAAGTACCCAAAAGCTTAAGGGCGCACACATAACAAAGGCAAACACCAACATAGACAAGAGTGAATGATCATACTCACACTCAGAAAATAGAGCAAGAAATGTCACTAAGTAAGCTATTTCATTTCTCTTGGAATGTTAAGGGCCTTAATGGGGTACTTGAGAGGCAAACGATATGGTCCTATCTATGCAGGAAGAATCCTGATCTAGGTTTGTTACAGGACACGCATTTGAAAGCTACTGAGCATGAAAACCTAGCATAGAAACTCCTCATTCACATCATCAGCGAGAGGCACCCTAATATGCAGAGGTATGAGCATCCTGATGCAAATTCACAAATCGTTTACTGATATTAATGGCAGGTATGTGGAGTGGCAAGTATGCATTCAGAGAGAATGATCATATTACAATGTATGCCCCTAAGATAGATGAAAGCAATTTTCTTGAAGGTTTGCTGGATTGATAAGTAACTATCTCGACTATGGGCAGGAGACTACAACTGTATTTTAGACCAGGAACTAGACCAGCCACAAGCTAGTGAGAAACCACTCAGAAGGGCGTCTAGAGCTTTACCAAGATTAGTAAATCACTTTAAGCTTGTGGAGCTCTGGCATCACTTCACAGAGCCATGAAAAGGGGATGAAAGGGGATACTCATTCTAGACTGCGGCACATGATGAATTTTTGCGAATAGACTTTACACTCACGCATGGCAGAAATCAGATCAGTGCGAAGGAGTTCTGGACAGGTCTCTATCTGACCACATTTCCCTTTGGATTGGCCGGGGCAACTTTGGGGTGGATCCCATCAGCCAAATCAGAAGGCTTTCAGTGAGTGCATGCTCTGATGTGTGCTTTGTGAGGTCTTCCTCTCATGATATAAGTGACTATGTCAGGCAGAACAAGAGTTCAGCTGAGTTACAGGCCTCCCTCAGAGAGGCAAGTGATCAAGCTCGAACAGCAAGTGGGTGAACTGGGTAAAGCTGCGATTCAGGGTGCCACATGGGATGGAGAAGTTGCCTCTAGGTAAAAAAAACAATGGTGGGAGGTGTGTGTGGCTAGAGAGCCTTAGATCTACAAATGAAAAAAATAAAATAGAGTTGTCATCTCTGTGTATACTCAAAAAACTATTTACTTGTATTACAACTACAGCTGTTTTAATTAACTGCATGGTACCCGCCTACCACCTCTGAGTCTTTCAGGGACTGGCGAAACCGGTGAGGTGGAATAAATCCCGACGTAAATGCTTCCAACAATGGCGCTTTACGTCATGTCTGCCCTATAGTAGAGAAGGACATATGCGTTTGAAACTGCACTATGAAAACCCAACTATGGTAATTCACAATTAGTGGGTTGGTACTCACTGTTATTAAAACACAACATTTCCTCTTACGACCCAGAGAAAATAATTGGTTCAAGCAGCCGTGCACTTTAAACGCCTGCAGAGGAGAAAGCAAAACGTGTGGAATATGTGGAAGCTGCTAATGCTTCAATGTGCAAAATGCCTATCAAGATTCAGCAATGTTGCCACAGAACCGTTTTAAAATACAAAGGTGCTTACTTATAGACGATGTTCGCATTCATCTGAACTGTGGCTCTCTGGAGAATAAATGCAAGTGACAAAATTTCCAAAAGATTAATGGCCTAGAACGCGGCCTAATCCTGGCCGAAATGCTGCCAAGGTAAACACAGACACAGAACGGAATGTTATCTATCCGCTCTCCACACGCTGTGCGCCTCAGTGCCTTTCTTTGTAATGTGTAATTATCTACTTACCTTATTTTACGTCCCAGAGTTGTAGGCAAGAAATTTGATGTATAGGAGGTCACCGGTAGCTGCTACGTCTCACTCCGACTTCCGAGGTTGTGTGAGAGACAGACAGACATGCGCTCTGGAATCACAGAGTGGGCCGCTCTGGATTGTGGGCTTTGTAGTGCGCATCATAAATGCATGCGGCCCCAGCAGTACAAGTAATTTTATCTAATGGATTCTTGTTGTTAAGTTAAATTAAGAACCCAATTTCATCCTTGTGGTTAAAGAAAGAAAAAAAGTTCATGAATATCAAAGCATGATTTCAAAAGCAAAAAGTCATGCACACGCAACCTGACTTGCTTACCTATTTCTTTCAGCTGTCAAGGAATTCTGGGCTATGTAGTCCGTAGATAATCCCATAATCAGCTGGAACATATATTAATACGATCCCATAGATGTGGGTGATACTGTCCCATGATCACTAACTAACAAGGTGGGAAGGGAAGTTTACACCTTGACATCCCGATTAATGAAAATCTTTATTCAGCTAGTGATACACATGCTGCATCATCGATTGGATTCCCAGGGCCCTCCTTTACAGCTTGAGGGGGACATGTGTACTATATTGAGTGTAAAGTAGTGCTCAACCATTAAATGCTGTTCAGTACGTTTCACTCCACCGAAATGTTTAACCAATGTTGTACTGTATCCAGAGAATAGATCCATTTCTGTTTGAGGCGGTGTAAGGCAGTTGCCATATCTCCACCTCTTGTTTTAAAATTTAAAGTTTGTAATACAAACCACCTCATGTCTGTATCTTTATGGTTAAACCTTTTAAAATGGTCAACCAGAGGTTTATCAGGGATGTGATTTCTAATGCATGAGCGATGTTCTCCAATGCAAACCTTTACTTCTCTGACAGTTTTCCCCACATACAGTAGATTGCATGGGCAAGATATCACGTAGACTGCATTTTTTGTGCGGCAGTTGGTATGATTTTTCATCAACCATGTCTTATCCCCATACTGAAAACTGTGTTTTGTCTCAGTAAGGGGACAGACACTGCAGTTGCCACATTTGTAGTGTCCAGCAATTGGAGGGAGTCCCCATAGGTTCATGATGGTAGCGTCTCTGGGTTTTTCCCGATAAGTATGGACCAACTTTTGTCGTAAATTGCAATTACGTTTGAATGCGAACATTGTTTTTTTTGATAACTTTCTGGAATTTTTCACCAAGTCCCAGTTTTGGTTGATTATTTTTCTAATCGCGTTACTAATAGGGTTGAATGTAGTAAGGCAAAACAATCTCTCATTGGATTTTTTGTCTCTGCCTTGTAGTGAAAGTTCTCTGTTTGTATTCGCAGCTCTCTTAAGATTATTTTTCACCAAGCGTTTCGGATAACCCCGTGTTTCCAGCATTTCTTTGAGTTGCATGGCATGTGTATTGTAGTCCTCCTTGTCAGTACAGTTTCGTCGGATCCTCAGAAACCGGCTGTAAGGTAAACTGAATTTAAGGCTCTCTGGATGGAAGCTGGAGTAATGCAGTAGAGTATTCTTATCCGTGGCTTTTCTGTAGAGTGAAGTGACTAAGTTGTTCCCTTGTTTTCTGATCATCAGGTCCAAAAAACGTATCTGTTCTCTACTCCACTCAATGGTGAATTTAATATTCAGGTTGCACGTATTGAGCCATTTGTGAAAGGTGAGAAGGGATGTGTTATCCCCCGCCAGATAATGAACACATCATCCATGTAGCGGCGCCACATTTTCAACTGTCCATGTGCCTGATTTTTTAGAATGTCAGCAATGCATGTCGATTCAAATTGGGCCATTTATAAATTAGCTACGTGTGGGGCAAAAGTAGCCCCCATACTTACCCCTTTCTGTTGTTTGTAGATCTGTTGTTTGAACAGAAAAAAGTTTTCTGTCATGGCAAGTCTGGAACACTCCAATATGAATCCTGTAGGTGGTTTATGTGGTCTGCTAGATGTATATAACACCTCAACATCCATGGTCACTAGAAGGTCTCCTGTTTCTATCGTGACGCCTTGAAGGATTTTGATCATGTCCGTAGTGTCTTTAATGTAGGACGGCATCGCCAGAACGAAAGGTATAAGGAAAAACTCACTATAAACAGAGAAAGGTTACAATAAAGAGTCTATTGCTGACACAATTGGTCTGTCTGGTGGATTTTCAAGACTCTTATGCACTTTTGGTAATATGTAGAAGGCTGCTTTTTTTGGAGTGCAATGCAATTTATGCTGCCGTTATTGGTTCTTGGAAGAGCAGCAGGAGTGTAACCTAAGAAAACCTATGAAAGATTGATGGTATCTTTGGAATAAAATGTGGATTGGTTGTGAGGATCACCTCGTCTTTGTAGAATCGCAGGTATGGTTTTGTTATCATGAGGGCTTGTAGCTCCAAAACTCTCCTTGCTGATGTAATGGCTACCAGGATTGTGACCTTCCAAGACAGAAACTTTAACGGGCTGTTGCTAGTGGCTCAAACATGGCTTTCATAAGCCCAGCCATTACCACATTGAGACTCCACTGCAGTGGAAACTTTTTGTTGGTGGGAAAGGTATAAAGAGACCTCTAAAAAAATGTATTAGTCGATGAAGAGGCGTTTTCCTTCTTTTTCTGGTGTATCTAGAGATGGCCGCCAGATGCACATTAATGGAATTTTGAGAGAGCCCCCCTTGTGCCAAAGATATAAGGTATGGAAGGATAGCTTCTGGACTTGCTAGGAGGGGTTGAATATTCAGTTGTTGTGGGCACCAGGAACAGAACCTTCTCTATTTACTTTGATAGGAGCGATTTGTCACTGGAGCCCGCACTGGCTTTAGAATGTCTGCGCTTTCACGCAGAATATTAAAATGGCCGAATTCTGTGAAGTCTGTAGCCACGCAGTCAATTTGAATGTTTTCGGGTCGTGGTGTAGCACCTTGCCGTGGTTTTGTGAGATGATTTCAGGATGGTTGTGTAGATGGATCCGGTTGCCCCCAACCCCGACAACTGCAAGAGGTTCTGCCTCGGCCAATTGGGTGCTATCAGAAGATCTTTGCATGGGTATGTTTGCATCATCTGTACTACTTTCCTGATGAGTGGGAACGGTGGGAAAGCATAGGCGAAGAGGCCTGTCAATGGAATGAGAACACGTTCCCCATTGGTCCATTCTGGTGTATCCTGCTGGCGAATTGGATGCATTTTGGGTTTTCCTTCGTTGTGAATAAGTACATTTTTGCCCCCCTAAACCCCCACCCTGGAGAACAATACGTTCGACTCGCTGCCGCACAGTTCCCACTCGTGGGATCGTCTGGCCGCCCCGTTGAGGCTGTACACAATCTTGTGGTTCACTCCAGGGATGTGAAAGGCTTGCAGTGTTAGCGATGGGCCTGTGCCTAATTCCTTGTGCCTCCTGGGATAGCGTTGGTGACCTTGTTCCTCTGCTTCCTGATATAATACACGGTCGTTGTATTGTCAGTGAGCACTCGGACAGTGTGGTTTTTGAGTCCTGGCAGGGCATAGCCCACCGCCTTGAACGCCAAAATGTTTATGTGGAGACTGGTCTCCTCCACTGTCCATTTGTCCTTGATGTGTAGGGATCCCATGTGCGTGCCCCATCCTGACAGGGAGGCATCTGTTACAAGGGTTTTGTCCGGAATGGGGTCCTGGAATGGGCACCCGTGGGTGATGTTTTCCTCTGCTGCCCACCACTGCAATTGGCGCGTGAGCATTTGCGTGATCTGCACGCTGTCCTCCCAAGACCCTGTTGTTTGGGGCCAATTGGTCGCCAGGAAATCTTGTAGCAGGCGCATCTTGAGCCTGCAGTTGGTTATGAGTGAAATGCAGGAGGACATTGTCCCCAGTAGTCTGATGCATTGCCTTAGGTGAATTGTACCCCTGGCTTGAATCAAGAGATGAATGACTGGAGTGTGCGTAGTCTGTCCTGAGAGGGACACACTAGAGTCTCGGATGTTGTGAATTGGGCTCCCAGAAAGACAAGGCTTTTGGAAGGTTTCAGCAAGGATTTCTCAAAGTTTCTCTCGAATCTGAGATGCTGCAGCGAGTGCTTAGTTTCCAAGACGGATGTACATGCCGTTGTGACGCCTGGTGCCCGCACCAACCAGTCGCTGAGATATGGATATATGTGATGTCCTCTTTTTTGGAGGGCTGCTGTGACTGGCACAAGGCGCTTGGTGAACGCTCACGGGGCGGATTTGAACCCAAACGGGAGCACCCTGAACTGATAGTGTTTTCCTATTGCGAACAGCAAGTACTTCTGATGTTTTTGGTGAATTGCAACATGGAAAAACATGTATTTTAGATCTAATGACACTAGGGAGTTGTTTGGTTGCACTGCTCTTATGATTTGTTGCAAGGCCACCATTTTGAAACGTTGCTTTTTGCCAAACTTGTTTAGTTTGCGCAGATCGAGTATTGGGTGCCAGCTTCCGTCGGTTTTTTTCACTACAAGGTACCGGGAGTAAACCCATTACCCCTTTGAATGTTTGGTACTTTTCGAAATGGTGTTTTTTGCCAACATTTGCTCTACCTCTTCTTTTAACACATTTAAGTGTGGAACGGACCTGTTGATTGGGGAAATATTTGGCAGTTGTTTGTTGATTTCTATTAGGTGGCCGTTTTGGACCACCTGCAACATCCACTTGTCAGTTGCTATATTGCACCAGTGGTGCCACTCGTGGGATAGTCTTCCTCCCACTGGTGGCCTTCTGGTTGCACAGTCAGGCCTGCACTTTTGTCCTGCCCCTTTGGAAGCTGGTGGATCCTCTCTGCTGCTGCTGCTGCTTGTAGTCTCTTTGTCGCTGGTAACCTTGGGAATGCTTCTTGTATCCCTAGGAGTGTGCTCTGGAGCCCCTGGCATTTGCGCAGTAGGTGGATCTTCCTGCTCCACCTCGAAAGGTGCGTTTGGTTTGCAGCGTGGTAAGTGACCTGACTGTATCAGTGTCAGCTTTTATTGTTTTAAGTGCTTCGTCGATTTTAGGGCCAAGGAGATTTCTGCCCTCGAAACGCATGTTTAGGACCTTTTGTTGCACATCTTCCCTAAACTCGGTGCAGCGTAGGCAGCCATGCCGACGTAAAACCACTCCATTATTGATCTGTTTGAAGCCTGTCTCGGCCAAATCCATAAGCGATATTTATATTGTGGTTTGCAGGTTCCTCTCCTTCCTTCAGGGTGGCGACTGTTTCTGCGTGCTTTTCCTCTGGTAAGTGTTCTAGGAGTGGTGCCAGTCGGTGCCACATTTCTCTGTCATACATCAATGTTATTGCTAGCGCATTAGCCACTTTAACTGTAGTAGCTCCTATGGAAAGTACCCTCCTTCCTAGATCATCCATCTTCCACCTCTGGAGGTATTGTACACTTACGTGCATAAGCGTGGACCTGGCTGGTTGTTGCCGCGGATACTACCGACTCCGGTGACGGTTGCAATGTGAGGCACTTGGTAGTGGTTTCTGGCACATTGAATCTCTTTTGGAGCCTCCCTTTGAACGCTGGTTCTGTGAATGGGTGCTTCATTAAAAGTAACCCATCCTCTCATACACGGTCGAGGATAGGGATCGATATCACAGATTTCCTTCTTTTTGCATGTGATCGAAAAGAAAACATTCTTTCTGGTCTTCAGTAGGTATTAGGCCAGGGATGGTTCTTGGTGCTCCTCCACCGGGTCGTCCATTTGTCATCCGTGTCCCACCGGTCCTCTGTGGGTGGTGACTCAGCAGTGATTGTAGAGCCTGTATCTTTTGGCTCTTGGTCAGTGGCCTTGAGTTCTCCTTCCTCATGGTCCACTTGTCTTAGTGTCTGCACAAGCGGATGCAAGTGCTTCCCTGTGTTTGATTTCCGCAGGATTTCACAGTGGGGGGACGGTGATCTGCGTGCATGTTTGCGCTTTGCGTGGCGGAGACAGTGACTTTTTTGAGTTTGGTCGTGATCCGACTAGGGAAACTGACCCTACTCCCTCCCTAGGTGACATCTTGTGCCTCTGGTGTTTGGGTTGGTACTGTGGGAGCCTGTACTGCCGTTGGGAGTCTGGTATTCAGCTGGGTCAACAGATTCTGAAGTGTGGACAACACTTGCAATGATAGCAGAGTTTGTGGATTCAATAGCGGCTCTGGTGGATGCGCTTGAAGGATAGATCCTGGCAGATCCCTAGGACTCTGTCGCTACAGTTACTGAGGAAGGCGTGGAGACCTGAGTGGGGGAACCGAAGCCACAAAGTGCTCTCTCTATGGAGTGCCTCGAATTCAGAATCTAACTTGTATTGTAGAATCTCTTCAGGGATTACATGGGAGTATGTCATAGGGGAAAAGTGGAGCTGTGATTGGCTGGGGCTGTATCCCGTCCTGCTCTCCTGAGTGAGACTGTGGCATCTGGAGTATTTGTGTAGTATCCTGGGCCTGTATGGCCCCATCCATCTTTTTTGGCAGGATTTTGCTGTCTCTTATCACTTTTTGCCTAGATGTTGCAATTCCTGCGATTGCCTATCCGCCCACAAGTACTTTTCATCCATCGTTGACTGGCTGCGTTCAGGTGTCTCTTCGCCCTCTTTTTCAGAACTTTTCCCCGTTGACGAGTGCATTCCTGTCGACCAATGTTTTTCCGTCGACGAGTGCCTTCCATTTGGTGAATGTCTATCCGTCAATGAGCAACTCGCCGACGA
The DNA here is from genome assembly GCF_040938575.1 of Ambystoma mexicanum. NCBI lineage: Eukaryota > Metazoa > Chordata > Amphibia > Caudata > Ambystomatidae > Ambystoma > Ambystoma mexicanum. The sequence continues at coordinate 865,929,894 of NC_090939.1, read as the reverse complement.
GGGCTTCTCCGTGGGCGACGACCTGTCCGTCGTCGAGGCATTATCTGACGACGAGCATGGTTTGTCCATCACCGGGCTCTTTCCTGTTGACTAGCTGGGTTTGTTCGTCGTCGAGCTCTTGTCTGTAAACTGCTGTTTCTCCCTCAGCGAGGGGAGGCCCCTCGCTGTATGCTCATTCGTGGACGTGGATGAGCTGATGAGCCGGTCATGGACAAATGTCCGCGTTTAGTCAATGACTCTACCTGAACAACGGCTCTCATCAATGACAGCATCTCATGGGGTTTTGTGCCCCTTTTGATTAGTTTAGGTGGAGTAGAAGGTCTTTCCTCCGATCTAGCCCTTTTTTGGTTAGGCTCTTTCTTTTTTGAGCACTTATGACCCGCGAGGCTTCTAGAAGACTCAGCTTCTGAAGGGGGTTGGTAGCCTTCATTCAGCCAACAGACCGGCATCTGTGCCGGTCTTTGAGCATTTTTGTGCTGAACCCCTTACAAATTTGACGATCCTCTGCAGAGTTATGGGGGTGCAAGCAGTAAATGCATTCAGCATGCTTATCCTCCTCATAGACATTATGTAAGCCACAAGTGGCACATGCTTTAAATAAAGATTTTCCTACCCTCCGTTCTTTCCCTCACTTATCTGTAAAACAGGTGGCATAAGGTTTGTGGCTGCCGGGGAGGAGCTACACACTCGGCGGCCTATTGATGGAGGCCAAAAGCACCCAAAAAGTAGGGAGACTGACTACAAAATAGATGCCTGTATTTCTTTAATTAGTAATGGAAAAGTTAACCAAGGACTCCCAGTTTGACGACAGGGAATGTTCATAACATGTGAATCTATGAAAGATCCAATGCTGGAGAAATATGCGTCTTTCTAGGGTCAATGTAAAGATGTTTCAAGCACTGCCGGCATTGATATGGAAGAAACGTAATGATTTGCATTTGACTCAAAGGCAAAAGAGCAACGATGTTAGACTTGTATGTGCCTCTCCATTTTCCCATTCTTAAAAGTGCTGGAGCAAAGTATGTATAACACTACACAAAAATCAAACGCATTTGAAAATGTCCCACAGGATCTTATGGTGCAGATGATGAATTACAAGAGGCAATGTTGGGATCCCAAAAGATACAAAATGTGAAGAGGATTTCAAGGAGAAAGATGGCAGGAACTAGGAAATTCCAGAAATAATATACTCCTTAATTAAAACTAACAGTCCAAAAGCAGGGGATGAGCAATTGTCTATTATGGTTGCTTTGAATGCACACATGTAAATCTTTTGGGGGACTTGAAGCTTTTATACAGGGTTGTCCAACTGCAGGTATTGAGGGTAGGCAACATGTTGGATTTTCAGCATACCACTCATTAATATTCATATCATAACTTTGCAAACAAGGATTCTAAATGTATTCCCATTTTTTCTCATGAAGATTAATGAGGGATTATCCTGAAAACCCATCAGGATTCCATCCCTCGAGGTCTGGAGTTGGACAACCCTGCTTTAATAGGTTCTACATAGGAATCTTCGCATTATGTCAGTTGAAACAAATGAACAGTTTAAGGGTTATGTGAATTTATTTTTAAGCTGGTAGCGGAGTGGGATGTAGAAATGATGTTTCCGGATGAAATAGAAAATGAATGCCATGCCATGCCATAAACTGTTGCCATTGATCAGTAAAAGACCGTACTAGCAATTAGAACATAATGTGGTGCTGAGCATGTGATAGCTGACACTAAGTGTGACTATCACCGAAAACAAGCCATTGAGTGGGCAATTAAATGCACCAATTTATGCACAGGAAGTGGAGACCTGAATGTATCCCAAGATCACTTGAAAATCAAAGGGCAGCAAATGTTTCTAGGTAGCCTTCCACAAACTATTTAGGGACACTGTGGCCCACAATAATGTAAATATTTGTCAAGGCATACTAGGGGCTACTCATAGCTTCCCCTGACATTGAAGAAGAACAAGTTACTCTCTTAACAGATAACGTTCTTTTGATGGGATGGTCCGACGACGTATTCCATATCTATGACAGCAATCACAACAGCTGTGCTGCTTTGGAAAATCTTTTGGCGTCTGCGTCCAGCGTCGATGACGTCGATACGCCGTGAAGGTACGCATACATATGTAATGTTGTGCTCACACTTGGAGTTTGTACTAATCACCATATGTGTTAAAAGAATGTACCCTTTGTTAAAAGAAGAGGCCTTCTCTTTATGCAGCGGCATTTAAGACCTGCTGACCTGGCAAGAACTTGTTTTTAACAGAAGAATTGTGTTTGGTCACTGTATGTCGAAGCATGCTGAGCCTGCTAAAACTATCTGCAGATTACGGGTGGGGGAAGGAATGAGTAAGCACAGCCTCGTGCACAGAGATAAGGACACAGAGGGGCACGAGAGAGAGCGAATAACAGATAACAGGAAACCACAATAGCAGATGTTGAACTGTTGACCGTTGATGCAAAGTCATGACTGGGAGGAACCGCCTTGTGGTGGACATAATCTATGTGCAGCAATGTATGACAATGTAAAACAGATGGGTATAAAAGGACCACGATGTGCAGGGGAAAGGGCGGCACTTTGACGACTTGCTTTGCGAGACGGTTGAACTTGTGGCCCATTCGCGAATGCTTGTGTGTTAATAAAGCAATGTTTACTCAACTCTTTTCTGTTTGAGTTTTTATAGGGTCCCTTTTGTACTGGTTATGGTGATGGCGAGAAATCGCACCCACAATTTTGGTGTCAGAAGTGGGACGCGAAGGAGCGACAGTCCGTCACTGGGTGAGGAACGCCGCGGCGGAACCGGAGAAGGAATTGATCACGGGGCCCCAACAACTGAATCCGCACCTTTGATTGCAACCAACGCGTCATCCTTGTTTTTCCGGCTCCGTTGGCGGTGGAACAGCAGGCTGTCGCCCTTCGGGTCCGGAACACTCTGGCGGGACCCTTAAGATAAGTGGTATGGACGGATGCATGATGGAATAAGGAAATAATGATTCAGGGTTTGTGAAGAGGACGGTGGTAAGTCCGTCTATGAAGAAGTAATGTTGAAATGATGATATGATATGTTAGATACGCCAGGAGGATGTATTATTATTTTTAGCCAATAGGTGCATATTTGGGAAAGGTGAGTGTTTTAGGCAATTGCGGTATACCGCCAAGATGGGTCAAACGGCTTCCCACAAGGGAGGTATAGGCAAGAGACACTATGCCCCCCTTGAAGGAACCCCTGCATTTGATATGTTGATTAAACATGGATTGAACTCGACATTGTTTTTAAGGGAGTGGTCTGAATATACAAAAGATTCGATTGAACATAATTGGCCAGATACCGGGTCCTTTGACATAGACCGCATATCCAAAATAGAAATAGAGTTAGTAAAAAGACGGGTTAGACCCGCACAGTTTGAGGCTATACGACTATGGAGGGTAGAAGCAATGCGCAGGCGCAATGCTCAGAATAAACAAAAAGCAAAGGAGCAGAAGAGAACGGTAAATCAAAAATTACATGATCTAGAGATAAAAGAGAAGGGTGAGAGGCTAGATCAGTTGGATAGACATATGATGATTAAGAACAGTGGGGGTATGTATCCTGCCGTGCCGGTGCCTCGATATGAAGATGTGATAGGGCTAGAAGCAGAACAAACAACGACTGAATTATTGTTTCCAGGAGCTACAGCTCCACCGGCAGGCAGTGAAGGTGAAAGGGTGGAATTCCCAATGAAGTATGGAGACCCAGATAGTTTGATAGACCATAGGAGAACGACTACTGTAGAAAAGGATAGAGATGGAGACTTGCAAATCCTCATGACCGGGCTGTATGGCACACCCCTCAATGACAGCCTACGGGACCAATTGGGGCGTTTGACACCTTTGGAATTTAGGACAGTGGCCACTAAACTATATACCTTTCATGAGGGTAACTGTAAATTGAGAGGACAGAGTACTGCGGATCTGCCCTCAGCATATCAGGACGCTGTCGCGTTACTACCAGTGACTGCGTCCAGTGTTCAGTTATGGAGATGTATGTCCGACATAATAGCGGAAGTCATAAGGGGCGGTGTTGAATGGGAGAAGGAAAAGAGGGCATGGGAAAGAGAGGTGAGGGAAAGAGAGGCTAAACTCAAAGATGCAGACCAGGCGGGCCAAAACGTAGCTAATCGTATGATAGCATCCATACACTCGCAGTCCATGTCCACCCTGGTGAGTCTGATGGAGGGCCTTGGCTGGCCTATACAAGTAAACGTAATGAAATATCTTCTTATTAGGGTGGATGATATAGAAGAGGAAAAGGAGCCTAGATATGTGTCCCAGTGGAATAGGATTAGGATGGAATTGGATAAGAAACTGCTATCTAATATAAGAGTGGATGATTCAGGGGCGGAAGAATGGAGGATGGCTAAGGTGGAGAAACTATTAAAAGATTATAAAAAAATAAAAGAGAAAGCTCTTAGTCATCAATCCTCTGTTTCGCCACCAGCGCAGGCCCCTGTGAGTGAACAAACAAATACGGAAAAGTTACTATTAATGCCAATGAGAGAGTGCCAACCCACCATAGAGGCAGCCACTGGTAACATGATGCGCACCTATGTGTATGTCCCTTTATCCCGAATTGAATTAATGCATATCACCAAGTCCATCCCCGACCCCCGTATAGACCCGGCAGGATTCTACAAAGAAGTAGGAAAATTATTCAGACCAGGGTTATTTACCGTAGAGGATGTAGATAACATATTGTTAGCCATTGTCCCAGAAGAAATATGGACCCCCTTTCGTGCCAAAGACAATGAAACAATAAAATGGAAAGATGTAATGGATGCGAGCAAAAATAGAAAACTGCATGAGGAATATCCTGAACCCCTAAGGGGGCATGGCATGGCAGTCCTGAGGGCTCTAGAAAAGGTGTTACCCCCATTTGATGTGAATGTGGAGAAACTGTCCGCTGTGATACAGGGTGCAAGTGAGGAAGTAGCACAGTACTTTCTGCGTTATGAAGCAGCATTCAAAGCGCACAGTGGGCTAGAGATAGGGTCTGAAACGGGCCAACGGTACTTTGCCACAAACTTTGTAGAGGGGCTCCACGGGCCAATTCAGGAGAACATTAGGAGGGCAGAAAGTACATGGATGACTAGAAACCCCCGGGATCTCCTCGAAATGGCTAGGTATTACGAAAGAGGGGAAAGAGTAAAGGGACAACAAAAGGCACGACAAGAGAAGGATCTAAAAACCAAAGTGTTGATGCAACAGTTGCATCAAGGGACCCAAGGCAGGTATAACTACAATTATAACGGCCCGTCACAGGGCTATAGTAGCAACATGATAGGGGGCCAAGGGACAGGAAGAGGTACAGTGCAAGGAGGTGCGCTATATGGGAGGAGGGATGGGCTACCCCAAGATGTATGTGCCTTCTGCAAGAGACCCGGACACTGGAAATCCCAGTGTCCCCAGAGTGGTGGGAGAGGAAGGGGCGTACGGCCCCCTTCACAGACAACATTTGCCCCAGGAAATAGGACTGGTGGGTACGGCAACCATTGAGATAGCGGGAGTGGTGCAGGTTCCTATAGACCAAAGGGGGCCTTATGCCTCTATTAGGATCGGCCCCCACCGAAACTTGAGATGTCTGGTAGACACGGGAGCTGGAAACAGTTCCGTGAATATCAGAGCCGTCCCCGCTGTCCCATTATCGGATAAAAGCAAGGTATCAGTTGGATTTGGGGGAAATCAAATAAAGACTCCTGTAAGTGAAATAGTAGAAGCGGAACTTCATGGGGTAGAATGGGAGAATGGGTGGCTGTTGACCAATCACTGCCCAGAAAACTTGTTAGGTATTGATGCATTAAAAACGCTAGGGGCCACAATATATTGCTCCCCCCAGGGAGTGAGAATGACCATAAGCAAACCTATGAGTATGATAGGAGTAATGCAAACCCTGCCCCCGGAACTCCAAGACATCCCGAATGAACTATGGGCCACTCATGGGAATGATGTAGGAGTGTTGGATGTTTCCCCAGTAGTAATCAAACTAAAGCCCGGTGCCAGGTTGCCCAGGATAAAACAATATCGCATATCACACGAGGGAGAGCAGGCACTATATCAAATAGTACAGGATATGATACGGTTAGGGGTGGTAGAGCCAACAAATGATAGCCCTTGTAACTCTCCGATCCTTCCAGTACACAAGAAAGGTGATGAAGCCGTACCCTATCGTTTTATTATTGATTTGAGAGAAATAAACAAAATAGTAGAACCCAGATATCCAGTTGTCCCTAATATTTCAAGTGTACTCACTTTAATTCCCAAAACAGCGAAATGGTTTACGGTAATTGATTTGAAAAATGCCTTCTTCAGCATTCCTATTGCCGAAGAAAGCAGGTACCTGTTTAGTTTCACTCTTCGAGATAGACAGTATCGATTTACTAGAGCCCCGCAGGGATATACAGAAAGCCCCGCCATATTCAGCCAAGCACTAAAAACACAGATGGATAACCTAGCCCTACCCGCTAACACTGCTCTGATACAATATGTTGATGATTTGCTATTATGTGCAGCCACCGAAGAGGAATGCCATTATGTGACCAGATTGGTGCTAATGCACTTAGCAGAGAATAAGCACAAGGTAGCTCTAGCCAAAATGCAGTATGTAAAACAAAAGGTCCATTATTTAGGCTTTGAGCTGTCCGAAGAGGGGCGAACCCTGTCTACTGATCGCATTGCTTTGATACAGTCCATAAAAGGTCCAGACACGGCAAAGGGTCTCCGAAGGATAATTGGTGTTTTATCCTACTGTAGGCACTGGATTCCTGAATTCTCTGTATTGATCCAGCCCATGCTAAAAGCCTTAAAAGAAGTACAAGAAAACGGCCCATTAGAATGGACACCTGAGATGGAAAAAGCCCTGACAGCTATGAGAGATGTTCTATGCCACGCACCGGCCTTAGGCACACCTGATTATACTAAGAGATTTTGCCTTTTTGTTGATGAACAGGAAGGTTGCGCTGTGTCAGTCTTGACACAGGAACAAGGGGGTAAACAGAGACCATGTGCATATTTTTCTAGCACTCTGGACTCAGTAGCTCGAGGCCTACCCCCCATGCATGAGAGCAGTAGCTGCAGCAGCGACAGCCCTAAAACAAAGTGCAGGTATCATCCTAGGGAGTGAAGTAACAGTAAAGGTTCCACATACGGTAGATGTTCTTCTGAATAGAGTGCATACACAGCATTTGACTACAGCTAGACTCACACAGTATGAGATGATCCTGTTTGCCAGTAATGTAAAAATTGAACGGTGTAACACTTTGAATCCAGCGACACTGCTTCCTTTGCCCACCTCACCGGATGACATTAGGCATGATTGTGTGATCCAAATGGAAGAACACACTAAGGGTAGAGCAGACCTGCAAGACACCCCGCTGGTTGATAATGAGGGTATATTATTCTGTGATGGTTCCTGTTTCAAACTGCCAAATGGGGAGACAACAGCAGGGTATGCAGTAACTACAGGGGAACGGTTGATTGAGAGTGGGAAAGTGTGTGAAAAATCGGCCCAGGCAGCAGAATTAATTGCGCTAACGAGAGCATTAGTGTTAAGCAGCGGTATGAAAGTGACAATTTATACTGATTCAGCCTACGCTCATGGGGTGGTTTCCAGTTTTGGTAAACTCTGGGGAGAGCGTGGGTTTTTAACCTCCCAAGGTGATACTATTAAACATGCCCGATTGATTGCTGAATTATTGCAAGCCCTTACGCTGCCCAAAATGGTGGCCGTAGTGAAGTGCTCAGCGCATACAAAAACACTGGATTATGTCACGCAGGGAAATTCTTTGGCTGACCAGATGGCTAAACTAGCTGCCACAAGGGACACTCGGTGGGAAGCCCGACAGCTCATAGTGGGGAGGGATGTGACTATGGAAGGGACGAAGGAGCGCGTAAAGGAAATCCAAGCAGATGCAACCATTGAAGAAAGACTATCTTGGCACAAGGATGATCAATATGAGGAGACGGTAGATGGGCTATGGGCACATACCAAAACGAACACCTGGGTACTACCTGACGCATACTTACCTGTGATAGTGAGCGTGGCTCATGGTCCAACCCACGTTAACGCAAGAACTATGGAAGAAGTTTTAAGTACTGTGTGGTACAACAAAAGATTGGGAATGTATTGTCGCCAATGGGCAAAACAATGTGAAATATGTGTTTTATATAATGTGGGGAAAGGTGTACCAGCCCCGGCGGGCCACAGTAAGTTACCCACCTGCCCTTTTGAGGTGGTGTATATGGACTTTATACAGCTGGAGCCTGTAAATAAACATTCCTACTGTTTGGTGATGAAATGTGGGTTCTCAGGATGGGTGGAAGCATATCCCCTGCGGGACAATAGTGCCACCTCCACAGCACAATGCATATTGAAACACTGGATGCCCTTGACTGAAATGGCCGGATGCATTGCCTATTGCATTATTGAGTATGCGTACTATGCCTAAGCGTACACATGGTTTATCTCCTTTCGAAATTGTTATGGGGCGCCCACCAAGTATAGGGACCCCCATATCACCTAAGAGATTGTCTGAGCAAGCATGGCCTGCATTACAACAGTACTGTATTGGGTTAACTAATAGACTGATTTCTATTAATGCACAGGTGAACGCAGTAGCTCCATCTCCTCTGATAGGAGAAGGTCACGACGTGCAGCCCGGTGACTGGGTTGTTATAAAAGCCTTCGATCGCACCAGCGGACTGCAACCCAGATGGAGGGGCCCGTTTCAGGTGCTCCTCGCAACACAAACTGCGGTAAAAGTTGATGGCAAACCGCTCTGGTACCATGTGAATCACGTCAAGAAGACGCTTCCATTACTGATTCCTCCGGAAAAGGGAACCAACCAACCCCAGGTTGCAACAGTACTGCCAGACGCCATTAGTAGGTGTGCCCATCGTCTCCGATCCCGTGACGTGTATGTGCCAAGCAACGTGTAAGGACACTGTTTTGAACTTTGATCATTAGGGAGATGAACATTTGGACTCTCTTGTTGGTTTTAGCAGAATTGTGCCTTACTGAAGACGACGGGCTTGTAGCCTGAAGGGCCTTCGGCGTTCCCCTCCTGGGACAGGCACTACGAGACGTGGGACAGATCGGATGAAGGTTTTCAGTGAGACCTACACTATTAGAGTAATAAGGACACTGGTGCTTTAAATAGGGGATATTGCTATATCGCTAGGTTGCAACTGATATACGCTGTATACTGAGCCATATACTGAACTATGTCTACACCCGTATATGCTGGTTTAATCCCTGAGCAGATAAATGTATGCTCCCCAAACACAGAAGGTAAGAGAAAAACACCACTTTGCACCACAAGGAACAAAATCTTATTTTTTGTATGCTCGATAGTAGGCAACTTCTTACGCCTATACTGGTTCTAGCGGCAATAGTTGTAGGAATTTGTCTCTGCATCCAATGCTTCCCGGTATGTGTGTCGTGCTGTGTTTCCATGTGTTCTTCCAGCATAACGCGCCTAAATCCAATGGATAAAAGCCATGTACAACAGGAATTTTTTGACATGGGAGGCCTGGAGAAGATTATGGTACATACAGTATGTGATGATGTTGCTTTCCTGCCATCTGCTTATGCTAGGACTGTTTAGATTGATGCTCAAGTGTGAGCAAAGGGTGGATTGAAGGTACGCATACATATGTAATGTTGTGCTCACACTTGGAGTTTGTACTAATCACCATATGTGTTAAAAGAATTTACCCTTTGTTAAAAGAAGAGGCCTTCTCTTTATGCAGCGGCATTTAAGACCTGCTGACCTGGCAAGAACTTGTTTTTAACAGAAGAATTGTGTTTGGTCACTGTATGTCGAAGCATGCTGAGCCTGCTAAAACTATCTGCAGATTACGGGTGGGGGAAGGAATGAGTAAGCACAGCCTCGTGCACAGAGATAAGGACACAGAGGGGCACGAGAGAGAGCGAATAACAGATAACAGGAAACCACAATAGCAGATGTTGAACTGTTGACCGTTGATGCAAAGTCATGACTGGGAGGAACCGCCTTGTGGTGGACATAATCTATGTGCAGCAATGTATGACAATGTAAAACAGATGGGTATAAAAGGACCACGATGTGCAGGGGAAAGGGCGGCACTTTGACGACTTGCTTTGCGAGACGGTTGAACTTGTGGCCCATTCGCGAATGCTTGTGTGTTAATAAAGCAATGTTTACTCAACTCTTTTCTGTTTGAGTTTTTATAGGGTCCCTTTTGTACTGGTTATGGTGATGGCGAGAAATCGCACCCACAGCCGCCCTCGAGGACCTCCTCCGACGGCCGACGTAACTGGATGTTATAAGTAGGACGCACGACGCCCGTAGCCTCAGTTCCGTTTTTTCCGCGAACGTGTTTGCTTCGGGAATCTCCGACGTATTCCATATCTATGACAGACTAACAAAGCAGTACCAATGCAAGGAGGTGGGAAAAGAATTTAGAAAACAGAAATTTAGCATGCCCAATCAAATTGCGGAGTAAAGGACCGCCTTGCCAAAGGCCAGATCCTGCCCACGGATGGAATCGAGGGAATAGTGACGTACAAAGGTATGTACCGAAGCCCAAGTGGCTGCATCACAGATGTTGCGAATAGGAACACCCCTCTGCAGGGCAGTAGAGGCAGACATACCCCTGGTAGAATGGGCCCGCAAGCCGACCGGTGGGTCCTTACCCGCCAAGCGGTAACACTCAGAGATAGCCAAAATAATCCAGCGAGACAAAGTCTGTTTCGTCACAGCCTGTCCCAAACGCTTTCCAGCGTAACCAATGAAGAGCTGATCGTCCACTCTGACCCGGGACATGCGTGAAACATAAAAGCTTAACACTCTCCTAGGATCAAGCCTATGGAGCCTCTCCTCCTCCTTACCAGGATGTGGAAGAGGATAAAATGCCGGAAGAACAACCTTCTGGCCTAAATGAAATTCCGACACCACCTTCGGAAGAAAAGAAGGACGAACTCTAAGGACCACCCTGTCCTTATGAAACACAGTGAAGGGTGGCTTAACTGAAAGTGCCTGTAACTCACTCACTCACTGCGAGCGGGAAGTGACCGCAACCAAAAATACAGTTTTAAGAGTTAACAGTCTCAAAGGGCATGAATGCAAAGGCTCAAACGGAGCACCCATCAGAAACTTGAGAACAAGGTTCAAATCCCAACCGGGCACCTGGAAATGTGACGCAGGGAACACATTAGTGAGCCCTTTCAGAAACTGAGAAATTAAAGGAATTTTAAAATAGGAACACAAGCGCTTAAATATGGACAGTGCCGCCAGCTAACCTTTAATGGTACCCACTTGAAGGCCCCTGTGGGCCAAAGAAAGCAAAAAAGACAGAACCATGGGAATTTCACATGCAAAAGACGCAGAACTTTCTCCAACGGCAACGGTACAGGGACTTTGTAGCGGGCCTTCTGGCCGAAAGCAACACCTCCATCACGTCTTCAGGGAGGTCCCAATCCTTATACCTCAACCTTTCAGAAACCAAGCGTGCAGGTTGAGGGACCTGACCTCTGGATGGAGAACCTGACCCCCTCCCGTGAGACCAGATCGTCTCGGTAGGGAAGACGACGTGGAGGGCAGATGGACAAGTCGAGAAGGTCCGGTTACCACGTCCTACGGGCCCACGCCGGAGCAATGAGGATCATCCGGAAACCGAACTTCGGTAACCTCTGCAGTACTTGCGGGATGACGGGGACTGGAGGAAACGCGTACAGCAGTGGGAATGACCACTCCACCACAAACGCGTCTCCTAAGGCTCCGTTTGGAGGAAATTCCCGCGAGCAGAACCTGTCGCACTTCCGGTTGACACTGGAGACGAAGAGATCCACTTGAGGGGTCCTCCAAAGGGCGAAGATCTCCAGGACAATCTCCTGAGCCAACTCCCACTCGTGAGAGATCGCGCTCTGCCTGCTCAGAGCGTCCGCCGTCTCGTTTTCGTCTCCTGCCAGATGAACTGCCGAGATCGAAACTTCCTGCTGGATTGCCCAGAACCAGAGCTGCATCGCCTCCCTGCACAGAGGAAGTGACCCTGCCCCCCCTTTTTGTTGAGGTAGTGCATGGCCACCTTGTTGTCCGTCAGGATCAGGACATTCTTTCCACGCACAGTCGGCCGAAAAGCCTTCAAGGCTAGCCTGACAGCCCTCAGCTCCAACAGATTGATATGGAGTCTGGACTCCGACGGAGACCAACGACCGCTGACTGTCAACTCGTTGGCATGAGCTCCCCATCCCGTGAGGGATGCGTCCGTCACCTCCAGCCAGGGCAGCCAAAATGTCGGCCCACCACAGAAGGTCCTGGGCGACCGAAGACGGCACCTGAACAGGGTCCGACATCCTGCCGGAGGACTGAGACCACTGGAGCTTGAGTGCCCATTGCAAAGATCTCATCCGCAACCTGGCCTCTGGCAACAGAAGAATGCAGGATGCCATGAGGCCGAGCAGTCTCAAGAACTCGAACGCTGGGAAAGTCTGGGCAAGTTGAAACTTGTGCACCATCTGCTGAATGTGATAAGCCCTCACCTGGGGAGGAAAACACTGCCCCAGGGACGTGTCGAGCACTGCTCCGATGTACTGGAGCCTCTGAGTTGGTGTCAAATGGGACTTCTTGAAGTTGAGGGTGAAGCCCAGCTTGTGTAGGGAGTGGCAGGTGACCGACAGATGATCCAGGACTTGCTCAGAAGAGCGCGGCCTGATCAACCAATCATCCAGGTAGGGGTAGACGTGAATCCCCCCCTTTCCTGAGGTGCGCTGCCACCACTACCATGAGCTTGGTGAAGACCCTCGGGCGGAGGTCAATCCGAACGGCATGACCCGAAACTGAAAGTGCGAGTCACCAACCGCGAACCTCAGGTACTTCCTGTGCTTTGGATGGATCGGCACATGAAAATAAGCATCCTTGAGGTCGAGAGACACCAACCATTCCTGAAGTTGAAGGGCCTGGAGGACTTGAGAGAGAGTAACCATCTTGATCTTGTCCTGCCTGAGGAGTTTGTTCAAGCCGTGCAAGTCCATGATGGGTCTCAATCCCCCCCGTCTTTCTTGGAAATCAAAAAATAAGGGGAATACCATCCCTTGTTCCTCTCTGCTACAGGCACCAGTTCTATGGTGCCTTTCTCCAGCAGGGATTGAATTTCCTGCGCAAGGAGCAGATCCGGACTCTTCAAAGAGAGATTCCCTGGTGGATTGTCTTGAGGCCTCTGCCGGAAAGGAAGACAGTAGCCGTGGGTTATGATCTCCAGAACCCACACATCTGAAGTAATGGCAGCCACTTCACAAGATGCTGTGCCAGCCTTCCCCCAACCGGCGAACCATGGGACATGGCCTCATGACTGAGCTGAAGCGTTGCCTGAGGGCAAAGAGGCAACAGCCCGAGCGGCCTTGGAACCTCAAGTACCTTGTTTTCCACCTCTGGCACTCCTACGGTGGCCCCTTTGACTGGCAGCTCCTCTCGCTTTACCAAAGGATGAGTAATAACGAAAGGAACCTCCCCTTCATTGCTGTCCCCTAGGACGAAAAGGCGGAGGTTGTCGAACTGCAGCGCCCAACGACTTTGCTGCAGCTTTTGTGGTCTGCAACCTCTCAAGGCTCTCGTCAGCCTTGCTACCAAAAAGATGTTCCCCGTCAAAGGGCATGTTGAGGAGCCGGGCCTGCACATCAGGAGCAAACCCCGACTTCCGCAACCACGCAAACCTGCGTATCACGGTGCTCGCCGCCATGGACCGGCTGACGCAATCTGCCATGTCCAAACCCGACTGAACGGCCACACACATGGCATCCTTGCCATCGTGAACCATGGCAAGGAAACCATCCCATTCGTTCCCTTCGGCAATATGTTCAGCCACCAAGGAAACACAGTGAAACGAGACAAGGCACATATGGAGTTGGCCGCCTGAAGCGCCATACCCCCTGCAGAAAACACTTTCTTCGCCCAGCCGTCAAAACGCTTGTCGAACCTATCAGGAGGGATGGTAGGGTACGACGCCTGCTTTGCCGGGGCCGTAGCCGCCTGCACCACCAAACTCTCTGGAGTAGGGTGCTTGGACAAGTAGCAGGGGTCACTACTGGCTGGGCGGTATTTTCGCGGCAAAGACTTGCACACTGCCGGGAGACTCTCCGGAGCAGTTCAAACCGCTGCCACCCTCCTCTGTAGAGCCATATGAAACGGCAGTACCGGGTCAGTTGGTGGACCAATGTCGAGGATATCCGTAAGGTCATCCTGAACAAACTCCCCTGGAGGAGCAGACCAATCCAAGTACTCAGTGACCCTAGACATAAGGCGCCGGTACGAGGAGTCGGCATGAGTACCAGGCTCCGGCCTACAAAACTCCACCTCCGGAGAGGTGTCCAGCCCACTAGCATCATGCAAGGACTGCCTCAGGTCCTCAAACTGGCTATGGCCCGAGAGAATCTCATCTGGCACCGTGTCAGGCACCATGCCATCATCAGAGCCCTCATCCACCTCTGAAATAAACTCCAGATGGCGGTAAGAAGACACAGAACTTGAACCAAAGCTAGGCTTGACCTTGGCCAGAGCCTTTCTAGGGGGTTCCACCAAGCCTCGGGGTATCCCCATCGACACAGCCTCGAAAGGCGAAGGCCTCGAGTGAATTGGCGCTGGCGTCGAGAGAATCGGCATCGATGACAGACGCAGCGTTGACAGCATCAACGGCTTCGACACAGGCCTCGAAGGCGGAGCCACGAGCGTGTCCCTTGACATCCTGGGCGCCGACGGCGTCAACGACTTCCTCGGAGGTGGAGCCTCGAGAGAGTCCGTTGACGACCTCGACGCCACAGGCGTCGATGTCTTCTTCGAAGACTTCACAGGTACACGCGGTCTCGAGCGCATCGAGGACCGGGTCCTGGAATGGGCATGACGAGAACGATTCCCCTTGTCCGAGCGGGACTTCTCCCGTGAATCGTGCCGACCACCCGAGCCCGAAGGCATAAATAAAAGCGGTGTCTCTCGACCGATCACGACCGACCCCACTCGGAGGTGCGGACGGACCGGTGCCCTGTGATTCGAGAATCGCTAACATTTTCTTCCCGAAGGAAGCCCATTCCTCCGGTGTCGCATGCTTGGTGGGATAAGCGACCCGCCGATGGGCGGAGTCCTCGGAAGAGGACGGGGAAGGCGACCGATGCCGGCTCTTCCAGGAATGCCTCAAACGAGCGAGACCCACTGGACTTCCGACAACGACACGGAGAGTCGCCCCTCGAATCGTCCATCCAAAGCCCCGTAGACCTAGACTTCCGGGGCTTGGACACCTTACCTACCGACAACTTCTTCTTGCGCTCCCACCAGGCTTTGGACGTGAGCGACTGGCAGTCGACACAGTCATCCGTGTCATGGGCCTCCCGGAGGCACCAGAGGCAGGCGTCGTGCGTGTCCATCACCAACATCTTGGACACACAGTCCCCGCACTTCTTAAAGCCCGGACGCGGTGTGGAAGACGAGGTAGACATCTCCACGAAGAAATATTTCACAAACACCAAACAGGTTTGAAGAACCGAGAAACAAACTCCAAAGAGTCGAGGCGCGCCGAGATTCCAGAAGCAAACACGTTCGCGGAAAAAACGGAACGGAGGCTACGGGTGTCGTGCGTCCTACTTATAACATCCAGTGACGTCGGCTGTCGGAGGAGGTCCTCGAGGGCGGCGTATCGATGTCATCGACGCAAGACGCAGACGCCGAAAGATTTTCTGAAGCAGCACAGCTGTGGTGAGTACTGTCATAGATATGGAATACGTCGGAGGACGCAATCCCCTCGAAACCTCGTATTTCTGTATTTCTATAAATCAAGAGTCATGGCAATCATGGTTGGCTTCTACACACCAATCCTTTTTTGGACTATCAATATTACCAAAGGCTTGCTTTCTGTGGAACCTTTAGGGAGAGGTACTAGGCCAGGGCGCCATCTCTAGCCCCTCCTATTTGATGGAGAGATCTGTAGTATATGTCTGCGGAAATAGAGGCACATAGGAGATTTTGTTGGTGGGAATTGAGTAGAAACCTTTGGGGCCCGAAACATGGCTATGAAACAACCGTAAATGCGCATTATGAGTAAAACTATTACCAAGCTGAAGAAACGGCTCCAAAACACAACAGAAGTCTCAAAACGAGCTAAAAAGGTTTAAAAATGGCTCTGAAACAGCCCGGAAGGCTCAAAACAAGACATATAACATCCTGGAAAGCAGATATAGTCAAACTATTTAAATTAAAATCAGCAAAAGTGTGTTGCACTTCTGCTGGAGAAAAAAAAGGGGATTACACAATTTAAGTTAATAGGGTAGTTTATCCAACTGGAAGCCAACACAGGCCATTACAATCTACAGCAGGCTTTGAAATATTCAAAACTCGCTACTAGCCATTAGCGTGTGAGAAGTGACTCTTGACGTTGTGATTAATCAGATGGTGTCATCACTCCTTTCCCACCGGTGACCTCTCCCCATGTGGCCAAGGAACGGCAGCCACTACCTGACCCTGACCCTGGGGGAGGCTATATGAGGGAGGATCACATGGAGGGAGGCAACCCTCAGGGGAGAGGTACTACATCATTGGACAAGACATGGTATCCCTCTTTTCCTTTGAGAGATACCCACTCCATTCATCATGCCTTCTTGGCATAGTGTCATAACTCCCTTCACCCACCCATGGAAGAATACCTTCCCATCACCTGTCTATAAGTCACCAAGAACTGGCTTCCCTTTTCATGAATTTAAAAGCACTGCAACAAGAAAGCTGAGTGGAGTAATGAAAATCGATAAAAACCAGAAGCACAAGTTGCACTTTAGTGGTTGCAAGCGCATAATTGGTGCCGGGTCATTTAAAACACAGAATCAGCTGATAGGAGGGAGAAGCTGACTGGTAGTATCTCGTCCTCTCGGTACTGAATAAGGTCCACTGTGCTGCTGGGAAGACTGTGGAGCCAAGCGGCTCACAGAGAAGGACAAGGAAAAAAGATTACAGGAGCCTGACGCCGGCGAGGACAAGTTGAAAGAAGAGGAAGGAAGACTTCCAGGCGTTTGCGGGTATCGGATAGCAGCAGCCACACCGCTCAAACAGAGAGAAGTGCCTAGCAGGGAAACTTGGGCTGTGAGGGACGCGGAAGCCACAAAGTGAGGTCGGCGAACATGGGGAGAAGGAACCGGATGTCGAAGAGCCGCTGCATGCTTACCGCGGGAGAACCGAAGCACTTTGCAGAGAACCAGAGAGTACACAAGAAGGAAGCTGGGATGCCGGGGCACTTCAGGAACCCCACTGAAGGCAAATAAGAATAAATTAAGCATATAAAATAGAATGTGAGACTTGATATTTCCAAAAGATAAATGATGGAATGAATACAAGATATTGTCAGGTTTGGAAGTGTGTCAAGTGAAGCTACATGAGAAAGCCCTGGAAGGAGAGTATACCAGGCAGATACAAGTTTGCAAGTGAGTAAAGTGAAGCACATCAGAAAGCCCTGGCAGGAGAGCATACCAGGCAGATTCAAGTTTGCAAGTGTGTCAAGTGAAGCATGTGAGAAAGCGCTGGCAGGAGAGTTTACCAGGCAAAGGCAAGTTGGCAAGTGTGCAAAGTAGGGCACATGAGGAAGTCCTGATATGAGGATACATCAGGTATAGCCAAAGACTTTGCTGAAATTACATTAATGAGGAGAAGAAACATGGCAAGGGAATACAAAAGGTATCCTACAAAATTAAGACTAACAGCCAAGTTGTTTAACATACAAACCATATTTGCTGAACAGAGAAGTCTAAGGAAGGCTCCTACCCTTAAGAGATTGGACATCTATAAGAGGAAAACCTGGGGAAGGAAACAATCCCATGGATCTGTGAAAGTCATCCAATTGGGAAAGGTTTGCTTTAGAATGACCTCTTTCCTTTTGAACTCAAACATTTTTGTACACTTTACAAGGCCAAGACATTATCCTTTTGACCCAAGAAATTATTTTTAGAATGTGAGGGCCAGAATAGAACTTTGGACAGAGGATATTTTGCTTTGGACATCTTGACATCGGACAGACCCTTCTTTTTGGTTTAGGAAAAATACCTCAGAGTAGGGACAGTGAGGCATTTTCCAACCCTTTTTGTTTGAAATAAAAGTCTATAGCCAAAAATATAACCGCTCTGTGTCTTAGTCTCATTCCTGGCTCCTCACAGCGTGTAAGAAATTGTTTGCTGCGTACATGTGGAGAATTGAAGAGGATGGTGATTTTTCATGCCTGCCCTGTGGCTTGCAACTTGAAATGTTCACCCCCGTCTGGAGGATGCTAACAAATGCTTGAAAATCATCAATGCGTCCTTACAAGAATTTTAAAGCAAGACCAAGATCAACGGCAGGCATAGACAGGAGTGAACCAAGCCAGCCTGAAGCAGGGGCTTGGGTCCAGTGACAAAAGTGATCTTTTCTCCTCAAAGTTGCTCTACAGCAAATAGTGCACATTTACATGCTAGATTAAACGGTAGATCCACCTAGTGGGTTTTCAGAATGCAGAATTTTGTAAGGGCAAATCTCTTGTCAACCGTTGTCTCAAGCAGCGTCTGACCATGGCCCAGAAGTGGCATATCATGATGGCAGTATCTCCAGTCATGTCTTTCAAAGCTAAAACTCCAAATTCTTCCCCCGCATTTCTTTACAGACTTGGAAAGCCTCCAAACATATATGTGAGCGTGGGGAAACCTCAGTAATCATAAGCACTTTGCTTCAAAAAATGAAGTGCTTGACTAACAATTAAATAGTACCAACACCTGCTGTGCCAATGCCCAGACCTTCCAGTAACCTTCTGGCATAGTGCTTCACAATGACTGTTGGCCTTCTAGTCGCTCCACTGCTCCCATGCCCCTCCGAAAGCCATCTTCCACGGCACTGATGGCTCCATGAATCCTATTCCCATCTGAGCAACTGGGCATACAGCAACCAGACTATGTCACAAGGTTTCTAGGCACTTGAGAACCAAATAGCATGGTGCCTCAGGTCTCCAAAGAAAAGTGCTGTAAGACACTAAATCTGGGGTCCTGGCAAACACTCAACGCCACAACATCTCTTCTCTGGCACTTCGATGAGATAAGAATTCCAAGGGTTTGATTGTGATATGACCAGAAAAAAGAAAACGAATCTCAAAAGACCCATTTTTTTCTCCCCCTTTGACCGCATATATATGCGGGGGAGACCCTGACATTTTTTAACTTTACCCCCACCCACACCTCCCCCCACAAATATATGTGGTCAAATTGGGCATACCAAATTCGGTCTTTTGAGATTCTGTCTTTTTTACCTAGGTCTTTTTTTGGGTGTTTTCATTCCAAAGAAGCTACAAACTGAGTTGGTTAAAGCTTGACATTACATACAAAAATGACAAATGAGACCAAAACAACCCATGATACATTGCTGTGTGCCGTTAATAAAACCATTCAATCACAAGCCAGTAACACATAGGTGAATAGGGATTTACTCAGAGTAGTAATTCTATTGCTCAGCTTTAGGATGCGATTTTATTACAAACATATGTTATTTATTTTTTGTTTTATTATGCTTCTGGTTTAAATTAAACATTACGTATCCTTCTGACAAACAAAACATGACAAATGTGACAAAGACCATTACAAACATAAAGAAATCTATCATCTTGACATAATAAATGAATTATGTACCAATAAAAAACAAGCATCTGCAAGGTTAACAGCTTGGGCTTTTCGGTGTGGACTGATATAATGGTACTACCTAGCCATAACATCGCAACAGCTGGAAAATGTAGTGATTACCTGGGCATATAGATAACGGTACCCTGCAAATGTGTACATATCTTTAGCCAAAAATGCTGGCTTTGTCATTGCTTGTTTTTAACAGGACTTCAGTCCATGGAAGAATTATAAATCAAGTGGCTGAAGTCACTGTTGGTCGAGACATATGTATTACACCAGTAGCCTTTTACAGCTGCAATTAAGCCATTAACTCTCAGCAGACTGCTTAGAACAAACACTGTCTGGCTAAAAATTGATATTATTGCTTGACAGTGGGAGTTTGAAGAGATCCCCCAAGGATGTGTTTAGGGCGTGGAGGGGAAGGTAGTGGGTTGGAATGGCCATATTGATTAGTATGGCCATGGGCCGTCAATGGGTGGGTAAATAACCAAATAACATCCACAAGCTGTGTGACCCTCTTCATATGCCATCTCTCTCCTATATGCACTCCAATGCAATCGTTTCGACTCATAGGCGGCGCTAAAGCACCCTCTAATAGCCTAAACTAAAAAGAGCTATTTTCTTAGAAAACTTCAATACCACACATTTTAAAGAGATTTGATTACCTAAAAACCTTCAACTCTAAAACACATCTGTTCCAATATTTTTTTCTTATATTCAAATCTTGAAAACAATTATATTCTCAACTGTTTGGTCGCACTACATAATGAACAAAGGTTTCAGTGTTTCAGTTTCCAGACATTTGCACAAGCAACAAGTTCTTGCTGCTCTAGTTTTACCCATCGATAGCACCCATTGTGTTATAAATTTCAATGATTCAACCTGAACATCAGAAACCTTAGTGGGGTGTTTTTGTCAGGAAAGGTCAAAATGTACAAGTGCATTCATTTATTAATACCGCCATACCGAAGCATTTTATTTCAGGGCAGCCCGACCGGCTTCCCTAATGTTGCCAGATTTAGTTTAGAAACGTTATAACTGGTGGGTAAAGTACAAGGAGAGGAGAACACATGCCAACTTCTAACATCGGCAGAGGCTGAAATCAATGTTGTAAGCAACTGTCTTACTGAATGCATGCCAAATTTAGAACACATCTGGTGCTTCATTTAATAAATCAAAGTGAACTTTATTTTATTAATTAATCTTTTATCACGCACTTAATTCCCAGGGAGTCTCTAAGCGCGGGACCGGGATTCGAGCCAGTGTTGCTCTGCATTGTCTTGCTTCCAAGACAAACGCGTTGCATCTGAGCTATCCTAACGGCCCAATTTGGGCTTTTTACTTTGTTTCTTACAGACTGTTTTTTAAACCATTTTGCATCTGAAATGCAGAATACAAATCTCTACTCCATTAGTGATATAGAATAGTACCAGTTTTTACATGGCGCTTTATGTTGGATTCCTCTCGATTCTAAGCGCTGTTTGTACTAATAGCTACTGATACTACCCAATTGAGCAGCACTTCGTTTATCAACCTCAGCATGATAAAGGGCTGAGTGTACAACATTTTGCACATGCTACAAACTGTGGCTGAAGATGTGCTGCACTAGAACTGCATGGAAAATGTGTTCCCAGTTTTAATAAATATTCCACACTCTAATGTATGGTTGCACCAGTAAAGTATAAGGAGAGGAGAACAAATGCAAAGTTCTAACATCGGCCCTTCCTCCTTCCAAACTCAATACACTCAGTACTCTTACAATTGGTACTAATAACAGCAATTATTACAGCGCTTAGAAACAGCAGGAATCTGGCATAACGTATTTTATACTGATGCCTGGTGTTAAATGGAGCAACATAATTTCATAATCACTAAGGATGCACAGTTTAATGACTAAAATGAATTCTTAAAAATCTTCATGTATTTTCTTCCACAATTTCCTTAGGAAATTGTAATGTTTTGCGAGTGCTGAATTGCTTCATTCTCCAGAGGCAACACAGAAATCTCACTATCAGTCCTATGGACATCACTTGAAAGTATAGACCTGGTTTTATCTTAAAGGGGTAGTAATCCGATACCTCTTACCTGCAATAAACAGTCAGTGTTCCATCTGTTGGCCTTCCCAGCCTCCATTTAAAGAGAACACTCTTAAGATCGCCTGTTCCTGTGTAGAGCAGGTACTCGGGACATTGCTTGAGCTGTGTGCACTTCATGCGCTCCAACAGCCAGGTTTTCACTGGCGTCAGAGTGCAGTCAGGAGACTGTACTTGAAAGGCAAATCTGTGGAAGGCAGCTCGGAATGCCAACAAATCGTCCATCTGGCTACCGGCTGAAAAACAGTGGCAAGAGTGTGAGAATATTGACAATGGGTAGGCTGATTCCATGGAACACACAACCAACTCTAAGTCCCCATTTCAATAAACATGGTCAAGGCAAACTACTTCAAAATAAGATTCAGGGCAAATTAGCAGGTTATTTGGGCAAGTTAGCTCTCTCTCTAGGAGCCTACACATTTTTTTGGCAGAGTAAAAGAAGACACAAGTACATAAAAAGGCTTTGCTGTACAAGAACATAATTGTATGTATATGTAAAAGAAAATGTTATGCATACATTAAATGGAAGACCACACCCTAAAGTATTTAGGGTGTGGACTTCCACGTCCTCTCGGGTGCAATGCAGTCCAAGCCAAGAAACTGACCAACAGCTGGAATGGACCTAGGCATTACAGTAACAGGTCCCAGGCCACACACATCTGGTTTTGTTACATATTCTTTACACCTTCAAAAGTCAAACAGTAAAATCAAATTTGCATACAACAATCATAAAAGAACAGTGACGCAATAAAACCCAATTCAAAATCCGCAACCTCCACCCACAATAAATAATTAAACCCCCAACTCATAAATATATTTATCAATAAATATTCTGATGAGGCTGGGTTTTGCTCTCTTTCAAAAACTAGGATTGTGATTTGTTCACAAACTGCAAATAATTTGATGTAAATATGCAAGCACGTCTAGTAATCACGTGACAGCAGATATTGGAAGCTCCTCATTGTTCCCTTGAAGCCAGCAGCCTCATCCATGCTCACTCTCTGCTGGAGCTGGTCTGACCTGACCTGAAGAAGATCCTAGCATTTGGACCATCATTTTGCCTGGCATGTGTCACTCAGCTGCCATTTTGGAAGCAGGCAGCTCCCGAATCGGTGTTTATAGGCCATGTGATTGCAAGAGTGCAGATCTGTTTTTTCCAGCTTTGCCCTGGGAAGAAGCTCTTATTTGTTCCTTTGAAGTCAACGCAAAAACCCTGGCTTGTTCCCTGATGGAGCTGAGCTGAAGGAGATCCCAGCATTTTGACCACCATTTTGCCAAACATTTGTCCCCAAGTGGCCATATTGGAAGCAGGCAGCTCCCAATTGGTACTTCCAGCCCATGCAATTGGAGGACTGCAGATACGTTTTTTTACAAGTCTTGCCCCGAGAAGGAAAGAACTCCTAATTGTTCAAGGAAAGCCAGCAGAAACAACCCGAGCTTGCTTCCTGCTAGAGCTCAGGTGAAGAAGATACCAGCATTGGGACCACTAATTTGCCTGGCCTATGCCACAAGTGGTTATTTTGGAAGAAGGCATCTCCCTATTCTGCCCTTTCAGCCTTTGTGTCCATTCAATGAATTTCTGTCCAGAGGCCTCCATTACATTGAGTCCACACAGAGGGCTGTACAAACAAGGGCAGGTTCTGTTTGGCCCTGTTAGAACGTGGTAAACCCTTAAGCACAACCTTGCCCACCGTCATCGGACCACACAGTTAAACTGAAATGCATAGGGAGTTAGAATCACCAAACACTGCAATCTGTTTCTTTCCAACCATTACAGACTGGTTTGCTTTCTTCTGATTACACGTGCCTGACATAGGTCTAAGCCTCAATAATGCCTGGTTCGCTTAAATAAATAATATATTCTGACCTGTGTTTCTTGACTATTTAAAATTGACACCAATATGTTGTATCTTAGTATGTAGTCAAGGAGATTTCTATATTTTTGCGTGCATTTAAAAATGTTAAAATTACATCATGCGCTAAGGTCCTATTATTCCTGGTATGTTTAATTTGCATCTGAGTTCCGCTTCCGACCTGCATTACAAAAAAATAATATGTCCCCTAAAGCCCTGTATTGTTGCCTGTACATTTATAATGCATCTGGCATTTGTTTTAAAAAAAACTGCTTCTGGCCCCTAAGATCTTGTACATTTAATCTGCATCTCACCTGAATTTATAAAAGTGAATCTGGCCTCTAAGGCCCTGTATGCTTGTCAATTAATATTTCACCTGACCTGCATTACAAAAATTAGGCCTCTAACGCCCTGTATTATTGCCTAGATTTATATTGCAAATGAACTGCATGTAAACAAAATGAATCGGGCCCCTAATGCCCAGCATTATTGCATGTGCATTTATATTGCATCAGACCTGTATTAAAAAAAAAGAAATTCTATACCCATTCTATACCCTCCCCCATCCCCTCGCCCCAAGGTTGTTTACTATTGCTGGTGCATCTGATCTACATCAGATCTGCATTTAAAAAAGTGAACCTGGCTTTTAAGGTCTTGAATTGCTCCAGGTGTTGCAAATCTGCATCTGATATGCTTTAAAAAAAACGTAATCTGACCATTAAGGCAATATGTTATCGCTGGCAGCCATCCTCACTCTGCCCAAATCATATTCGGAAAAAGTATTTGTTAAAAAGAATAAAAATCACTGCAATACCTTATGAGCAGCACATACGTAAACTTCCCACCTCTGAAAATGGAATGCATGAAATGAAAAATAACAGCCCCCAAAAAAACGTAGACTCCACTTACGCTGACTATTATCGGGTCATAATAACAAAAATGTTGCACTGACATTTTTAAGAATCACCAATATCCCTTGCAGATAATCCTAAAAACCTTTTTCAATTAATTGCATGAAACCACTTTAAACGCAGGGCTACACTGGGACACAACCACCCCACCGCACATAAACAACTAATTGACCATAGACACATGCATTAATGGAACTATTATGTTGCAGAGTAAAAAAACAGACATTAGTTGCACTTCATGACAGGGTTCCCAAATGTATCAGATGACCTAAGGACAAGACTCTTCGATGTATCTTTAAACTTCAAAGCATCTTACACCTAACAAATACGGGAAATCAACCAATGCCCACAATCCAAGTAATCCCCGAAAACACTGCTCCATGCAGGAATTTACATAACCGCAGAAAGGCTACTACGATTCCGAACACCGGAAATGTCAGCGTACCATTACCTATTACACATGACGCTATTTCAGCTACTGGCTTAAACCCCTACATAACCAGAATCTCTCTCTGCCCCAAGAAATCAGAAATCGTATCTCTAAAAAAAGGCACAGTGAGCAGCAAAACAGCTATAATAACCGCAAACATTGTAGACCAATGCATAGAGTTCAATGTGGACTTACTAGGAATTTGAGAACCATGGTTCATTGACAATTACCAAATAGTGATTGACACTTCAGTGCTATAAAATCATTGACTCAAATAGAAATAATAAAAGGAGGATGATGAGTGTCCCTAACATTCGCAGATACCCGGAGAGCCTAAGGATATTCCAAGTGGAACACACCTCTGTCTCCGTTTTGAACAAGAGGTGTGACGATACTACTTCAACAATAACAGCTCCAAGAGAGATAATGAAGTCTATTGCCCTCCAGGCACCAATCCATCCTTTTCCCAGGAATGTTCAGTTTACTGGCTAGTACACAAGCCATCTCAAATAAAATCCTTGTAATTGCGGATATTAACCTATGGTTTAAACAACCAGATAATCTAAATTCCAAACTATTAACTCGAAACATAAATGTTCTGGGTTTCAAACCCAGCCGTTCTCTTAGTATCATAACCTAGACAACGTGGAATTGTCATGGACGGATCACAAACTGCTACTAAGTGAATGTGAGATCCACAACCATTACATGCATTGCCTAAGCAAAAAGGACAACATAAAACACCATATCCTTATCAGACAGATGTACTAAGACAGCAAACAAAATTATGAAAATTCCACAACACCCAAGAAGAACAATAATGCTGCATCAAACCCTCCCTCTTAATAGAAAAGATAAACATACAAACCACTAACCACTGGATATGATAGCACCTAAGAAACTAAAAAGAATTTAAAAAACATAACCGAAATAAACATCAAATGGTTTGATGATGAACTGGCCTTCCTTAAAAGGACAAACCACAATCTAGAGCATGGATGAAATCAAAGTCACCATAGCAGGGACTACCACAAGACCGATGTAAGAAATAAAAAGATACTCTGTGAAAACCATATCTCTTCTGCACAATGTAAAACTAAAGCCATTTTCAAAATTAAAATATACAATGAACCTACTCACCCAGAACAAGCTAGTAATCAATGCAAGCCCTCAGAGGAACTGGAGAACACCCTCAGTGGGGCCATTTAGGCTGTAAATCATAAAATTCGAGCCAACATCGATCACCACACCCATCTGATGGAGCAGCCTCCAATAACCAGGGCCATCCGACTGCATTTATGGAATTCAACTCCATTAGAATTCAAGCGCTGATTAACATTATGTGATGATTCACTACATGTCGTCACTTCTCCCCGAGGGTGAACCCCTTCCCATGAGGCCAGGGAGGTGAGGCTGCTACCCGATAGGCCCCCTGGGGGTGGTATAATGAGGGAGGATCTCATGGGGAGGGACCCCCCAGCCCCCGGGAGAAGGACGACCATCTAATCTCTAGCCCTTATAGGAACATCACACCCATTTGAGCCTCTTCTTCCTCTGCTAATCTCTTTGTAGAGACTAGGTCTATGTGTTGTTGTAAAGTAGACTATCTCAAAGTTCTGGAAAGTACTGAGACGAAGAAGAGCATCAGTAACACTACTAATTCCAGAAATAGGACGAGGTGGGACAAAGAAATTAAGAACCATGCTAAGAAGGAACTGCTGCGCTATAGACTTCCGCAGGGGCATGGTCCCACTTACGTGATAATGACCAAAGAAGGGCTTCCTGTAACCAGGACGTGAGACCGGGAAGCACGAAGGAGACACAGAGAAGGCCAGGAAGGAGCCAAAAGCACTCCACTGCCAGAGTCAAGAAGACAACAGTACTACTTTACCCGATGGCATCCAGATGGTACCAGGAAGCTGGCAGACGGTGATGCAAACACAGGAAGCAGTGTCCATACCATCACTCCAAGGGCCGGGCAGGAGATCTGCACGGCAAATGAACCGGGACGCAGAGAAGCCCGCACAACACTCAGAGCAGGAGAAGGACCCCAGGAAGAACCGGCCACACATCACGGGTGCAGACAAGGTAATGAGAGAAGCGTGGGACCGGTAGGCGCCAAAAGGCACGGTAGGCACAAACCCTGTACCAGGATTTTGAGCAGTACCATCTTCCTTGTGTCAGTACTTGGTAAGCGAGACAGCCAAGGCGACATAGAGAGTGGGGAAGAGAAACCAGGGTTGAGGACCTAACCCAAGAGAGTGATACGAGTCATCTTCCTCGTGGCAGTACTTGGCAGGGAAGGGAACACAATGGGCAGAGCCAAAGAAGAAGAGAAACGAGGGTTGAGGACCCTCACAACACTCAAGAGTTGGGTGTTGTAAGTGTGAAACCTAATGAAGAGAAAGACAGTCATTCTCCCTGGTTGTAGGAGACTATATCATAACTACCAGGAGAAGGGAGTCATTCTCCTGGTAACGTGGACGGAGAGGAAGGTCCAACAAGCCCGGGGAAGGGAGTCATTCCCGGGCTAATTTGAGACAGAGACCAAATGCCAGGGGAAAGGAGGCATTCTCCTGGCTTCTGAAGTAACAGTTATTTTGGAACTTTGTGACCTGGGGAAGGTGGTCATTCCGCCAGGTTGTTTATGACTGAACGCCAGGAGAAGGGAGCCATTCTTCTGGCCTACCAAGGACACATTGGGTGGAACTTGGACATTAACCCAAGAGAAGGGAGGCATTCTCCTGGGATCAGCACAGAGCTTTGTTGTTTATTAGTTTGTAGTCTAAGGGCCAGAAGTAGGATTTTCTTGACAAAGGACGGTGGACACTTTCACTTTAACAGACATCCTGGCAGCCACCTTAGATCTTTAGTTGAGGCGGGGAGACCCCTCTTAGAAATAGGGAAAGATAGGTTTTCTCTTGCTTTACTTTTACTAATAAACGCATATAGCCACAAATATGCCACCTTTGTGTCAGAGTCATTTTTCTGCACCCTTTCAATTACTAAGAAACTATATGCCTCAGCTGAACAAAATATATCTAACTAGGTGGAACCACTGACCGAATCTTGCAATACATCACTAATAGCAGGCAAGATTCCCTACATCACTAAAGGTTCTCACCATAATAGCCCTCCTAAAAAAGGAGAATTCAGACCCAGAAAAACCTCGAAAACTACAGACACATATCTGACATTCCTTCTACTTCATGAAAACTAAGTTGGCTTTTGCTCAAAACAGCAGTACAGAAACAAGTCCCCTTTTCATGAGAGGAGATTCTGAAGGCACTGACAACAATGCACCATCAGCCCCAGCACTCCTTGATCTATCAGCTGCCTACAATACAGTCAATCATCAGACAATAATACATAAATTAAAAGTTCAGATGGGAATAGATGGTACTGCCTTGATGTTCATCACCAACTACCTTGACAATTGCACCTAGATGACTAACTCGACAATTTTCCCCTTAAAGTGTGGTGTCCCACAGAGCTCCATCTTATCCCCATCGCTATTTAAAACCTCAAGCAGTGGTTATCAAACCCTTCTCAGAATCTTTCCAATTATACACAGAGGATACTCAGGTGCTATTTAACATGAAAGCAATCAGCATATAACTGAACTCCTCCAGAAAATCGATGATTGGACTATAGATATACCATAGTAGTCGAGTAGCCATAGCCTTCAGCCACACCCATTACCACCCACCTCACTGTAGCTGTAAAATTCCCCTCTCTCTTTAATAAAAAGAAAAAAACATTTCACTCATAACCGTGGTTATCAATGTAGCACAGATAACTACAGTTATCCGTAAACGTACACAAATAACTGCGGTTATCCGTCAAAAGCATGCACAATCCAAAACTCTTGCCTGCCCTCCCAGGCACTCACCAAGTGACCCCCCCTCCTCGTGCCATGCTCCCACCCAACTCCTCTTAAGTTCTTGTTCCCTACCTGGCTCTCTCCCATTCCCCCCAACACTCATCTTTTCACCTGACGCACTTTCATTCCCAATCTAGTTTTCAATCATAACTGCGGTTATCCAGCCATATAACCCTGGTAATGCAAAAATGTAGGAGCTTTGAACTTGGCACCCAGCCACACACCCAACTCCCCAATTTCACATGGTGTTCTCTTTCCCACTCCTCACCTCTAGCCTGGTGCCATTTCATCTTTTTTCCTCATCCAAATGGCATTTTTTGCACTTTTTGTTTTCGGCTAACCCGAGTTATACCCAATATAACCGAGGTTATCTCTTGCATCAAGCACACAAAATGGCAGCTTTTTCATTTCTGAAAAGCAGAGGTGGAAACCCCCTTATCCGTCAAATATTTTAACAACTACTGAATGGAATAACCCCAGACCCCTCCCAAAAATCGTATTGCTTCTCTGCTGCAAAGCACCAAGAATGATATCAAGGTTTGAAGGAGCATGGGGCATCCCATTCTCTGTCAAATATTTTAAGAAAACTTCTGGATAGATTTACCCAAAACTAGTCAAGGAAATTAAGTCAACGTGTTGTGCCCAAATTGTTTCTTATTTGGGCCAAATCTTCCAAGCGGTTTTCACGGCAACAGCTGTTCAAAAAATATTTTTTCCTCTATGCAAAAACAAATGGGAGCTGGTTGAAAACTGCGTTTTTATCTTTTCTTAATAACGTTCTCATTTTTTGACGAATTGTTCCAAAACTTTCCGGTGGAGGGGCAGGGGGCCTCGACAAACCCTTGATTTAGAAAACGTCCTCCAAATCCATCCAGCAAGTCCAAGATTATTAGCCTCCCTCAGCCTTTGTGCTGCAAAGCATCAAGACCGATATAAAGACTTTAAGGCACAGGGGGGCATCCGTTCAGTTGAATATTTTAAAAACTAGTGGATGGATTTACCCCAAACCAGTCAAGGAAATTAAGTCAATACTTTGTGTCCAAATTTATTTTGTCCAAATCTGCCAAGTGGGTTTCACGCTATGGCTGTTCAAAAACTACACTTGTTCTGTGTAAAAATAAATGTGAGTACGCTGAAAACAGCGTTTTTATGTCTTCTTAATAACTTTTTGATTTTCTAACGAATTGTTCACAAGATTCCCAGTTTAGTGGGGCTCTTGACAACCTGTTC
The DNA here is from genome assembly GCF_040938575.1 of Ambystoma mexicanum. Classification (NCBI taxonomy): domain Eukaryota; kingdom Metazoa; phylum Chordata; class Amphibia; order Caudata; family Ambystomatidae; genus Ambystoma; species Ambystoma mexicanum. Next base: position 865,899,822 of record NC_090939.1, on the reverse strand, counting down.
GTTTGGAAAATGTCATCCAGATCCATCCAGCAAGTCCAATGTTATTAGCCTCGCTCAGCCTCTCTGCTGTAAAAAGCACCAAGGCCGATATGAAGGTTTTAAGCAGCAGGGGGCCGGCACCTCCTTCTCTGTCAAATATTTTAAAAACTACTCTATGGATTTACCCCAAACCAATCATGAAATTTAAGTCAATCCTTTGTGCCCAAGTTGTTTCTTACTTGGTCTTAATCTGCAATGTGGTGTTCGCGCTACAGCTCTTCAAAAACTGCACTTTTTCTCCAAGGTAAAATGAATGGGCTAAAAACTGTAACTGCAATGTTTTGTTTTTTTAATAACTTTTTAATTTACGTTTTGTTCCCAAAAAGTGCACTGTATGGGTCTTGACAAACTCTTAGTTTTGAGAATTTCATCCAAATCCATAAGCAATAGAATTTTGGGGAAAAACTGCAGCGTTTTCATTTCTGAAAAGTCTGTCAGCCTCTCTGCTGCCATGCAACATTGGAAATATAGCTATAATTTTGGCACCCTCTTTTCCATCAAATATTTTAAACAATACTGGACGCAATAACCCCAGAACCCTCCCGGAAATGGAGTCAATACTTCGTACCCAAGTTATTTCGTACCTAGTCCAATACTGTCCAGCGGTGTTGGCTGTGCGCTTCAGAAACAATTTGACCTTTTCTCTGTGGGAAAATGAATGGTGACAAGGCAAAAACAGCATTTTTTACGTTCTTAATAACTTTTCTATTTTTGAACAGATCTTTCCCATAACTTCCCATCTGGGGTGGCCCGTGACTACAATGTTGTTTGTAAAATGTCAGCCAAATCCGTCAAACTAGTTAAAAGTTACTGGCAATTCATGTTTTAGGGTTTCCTATGGAACTCAGAACTCACAACACACAACATACAACACACACACACACACACACACACACACACACACACACACCTATCAAAACTATAGGAAAGGAAACCAATTAGTTAATTAAAGAAAAGGAAAAACATGCGTCACATCCTCAGACAGTACCAAAAGTGTTTCCTCAGACAACAAACCAGGACCCTCTTCAGATTTCCAGGAAGAACAGATGAGCATGCAAGGAAAGACTCAAAGAGACGGATGACGGAAGAGACACCAAAGGTACCCCCAATGAATGCATCTGAAATTGTACATAAAATAAAAATGCCAATTTTCAACTTATCAGAACAGCCTTTAAGTAAAAACCCACATACTAATACTTGAAAATGGTCTAAATTATGTTCCCACAAAAATGCCCTCTTTTGTTTGTACAGAACTAGAAATAAGATATTTTTTTCGAAGACCATTTTGCTTATAAAAAATAGACCGAGAGGGAAGGTGTTATCTGATTTCATAGCAAGAATACTGTAGTATGCTAGCAGCATTGGTTAAGAGCGAAGGGATTGAAATCAGAACTGAGGGAGAGAATATGGAGGGGGAGAATGTTCAGAGAAAGGAGACGGTTGAGAGAATGCTCAGATTGTGTTTTGCTGGTGGCTTTTTTACAGTACTGGACTTAAATGTTAAATAGATACCTCTTTTCAATACTGAATAGCAGTGTCGCAGATGCTTCAGTTGTGGCAACAAGGCACCCCTCCGGCTCCCAGGCCTAACTTCACCCCATAAACTTCCTGAGGACACAGTCTACGGCCGCTGCGGACCGAACAGAACAGGAAAGTTAACTGTGCAGCCCCACGCGTCATCCCAGCATTACCAAGAGCAGTTGTGCCCGGCTCCAGAGGACTCTTCACCCGAAATGCTGCGAGCCCGGTAAGGGGCGTGCTGTGGGCCTGTGCATTGCTGTTACCCGAGGGTGTGAAAAAGACACTGTTCACTGTCACCGTCGCCTGGCAACCTTCAGCAAAAAAGGACGGTGCTGTGAGTGTTCTGTAGACTGCTCTGACCTTACACAAAAAAGAGGGAAAGGTAAGAAGATAACTGTATCCCAAAAGGGTTTGACTTTAAAAAAAAAAGAAAAAATTAAATAAATTAAAGAGGGCGGACAGCAAAAGCACATAAAAAAGTTGCAAATAAAATAAAGTCTACAAAGCCATATAAAAAAAGGGAGAGTGGGCAAGTGCCATCATCAGCAGCAAGCATAGAAGGTGCTAGAGACAGAAGAGAAGGTGTCCCAGCCAAACCACCATCATGTTGCAGAACATATCTTTTCCTATGAAATTTCTTCCAGCTCCTGGAGACCCCACTGTACCATGGATGCGCTGGAAGAAACATTTGAGCACTATGCTGCAACTGTGTGCTGGAAACTACGGGTTGGAGAGAAAGAAATCTCTTGGAATGCACAGTGTGAGACAGGCATGGTGTCAAGAGATGACACAGACAACAGAATTCAAGTTTCAAAGACATTTATTAAAATGTTATGATGGTATAAGGCCTAACCTACCCTATAACTAAGGTAAGGATTTATCCTGCCTAAAGAAAACTAAGGAAAGTCTATGTTTATAAGTCCAAATCAAAGTTCTATCTGTGTCCAAAAACCTATGCTTGCCCTCACATCTAGAAATAAACAAAGTATGGGATTCTTCATAACCAAAATAGTGTTCAAAAGTAAAGTCTCAGCTGCTCTCAGCTTCAACTTCAGGCTCAATATAGTTACAATAGCTGTTTGTTTCACCAATGTCCAGCCAGGCCTTGAGGTTCCCTTCCCCAGGTTCCCCAAGTTCAATATGATACAGTTCACACAAAAAGAAGATCTTGAGGTTTCCCTTCCGCAAGATAAAGCTTCTCAGTTCTTTCGAATCTCAGGGTTCCCTTCCCCAAGATTATTATGTGGTACTTATTCTAAAGTCATTTGTTCAATGTTCAATGTAGGAAAACAACAGGTTCACTTGATCTGCTTTGTGGCTTGCCTTATCAAGTAGTTCACAACTTTTAGTGGGTTACTTGCACTGTTCTTTGCTGGTCATCATTTAAGGTTCCCTGGTCTAGACGCAGTTATCAGACCACATGGTCCACCCATTAGAGGTCACACAACCAGGAACCCTATGCTTCCACTTGGGTTGCTTCAGGAATATTGTGATCTTTATAATAGAGAGCTCCCTGGTCTAGGAGCAGTTGTCAGACTGCACAGTCCACCCAATACAGGTCGCACAACCATAGGTCTCTGCTTGGATTTGTTTAGCCCCTCCAACACATTTCTGCACTGGGCTGCAGGTTTTCCACTTTTGGCTTTCCTTTTGGCCAGTGTAACGCTTTTCTGCACCAGTCTTTGTTTTGCCATAAAATCACAAATCTTCTTCACATTTGTAATTACTTTCAAATAGTATTTGTTCAATTTGCCACTTGCTATAATTCGAATAATTAAGTATGTGTTTACTTGTTGGCAAACAATTTGTCATTCACAATTTGTCAATTTTACTTCCAAGTATTCATATGATACTAAATATAATTTGTTGTCATTTAGTTTGGTATTCAATATGATGTACTTTCATTCAAAATGCCATTTGCATTTAGTTGTCCATTCAATAGAATTCGCACTCATTTGTGCTTATGGACTTGTTGCTTATTTGCCGTCTCTTCGGAGTGCTCACATTCCACCAGTGTCCTCGGACACTTACCGGTTCTTCACAGCGCCTTACGGCGGCTTCCACTGTTCCCGCTTGTCATCTCCGGAGCAGACCGCCAGTTCGCCAGGAATGTCTCCTCACAGACGCCAGCTTTTCTGCTGTGCTCTGCCCACGATCCCCGTCACCGCTGATCCTGGCAGGCTCCGCAGCTCCAGCTGCACCCGGGCTTTTCTCATTCCTCTGCTGTACAGCAGTGGCTGCTGCCTGCCTTGGGAAGGCGCTCGGTCCGGCAAAGTCACTCTTTCAGATTTCCCGGGAATAGTTGCTGATGTTTCAACTTTCCAGTCTTCTCCCAACACAACAGTTCTCCTTCTCTACTCACATAGCTGCCTCTCCTTCCTTCCTTGCACTTGCCACCAGCTGGCCGTTTATTTATTTTCTTATTTATTCCACTTTTTCCCATGTACTGCACTTTCCCCTCTCCCTTCCCCTGCGCACTTTTCCTTTTCCACCCTTCCCATGCACTTGCGCGATCTGAATGACACTTGCCCTAGTAGGATCGTTGTCTGTCCTCCCTTTGTTTCCCCCCCTTGCCTCATTGCGCCTTGAAACACTTGTGTATAGGCGCGTTATAAATGCCATATCATATACACCAGAGCACTATTAGGGGGTCTCAGGTGTTAGTTGTTAACTGGAATTGCCTGGCTATAATGAGTCCAATTAATGTGACATGTCTGACCTTCAGTACTGCCTATGCTTACATCTATGTTCTTGGTCTCAGTACTAGAGTGGTGTTGGTCATAGAAGTGCGCATTGCTCCTAGTTGCATCTTCCTCTTCTCAGTACTTGGTTGGCATTTATAAGGAGAAATAAGGCATGAGTGAACATAACCCATGAAGGCTAAGGAAAGGGAGGGTGATTATATATTAGGAGAGGGGGGTAGCATGTCTCGCCATCCGGCATTCTGTCCCCAATCCCCAAGGAACCACCACTGGATAGAGTTTCCTCAAGAATAAGGAAATGGATGATAACGCTCTACTAATATGCATTTGATGTGAAGTACGTTCCTACAAAAAAGAATATACCTGCTGATGTTATATCATATTTGGTGGCACACAATGAAGTAAATTCTCAGGATGAAGATGGGGAAAGCAAATGTGTTCTGAGTATTGACCAAATTATTGTTTCAAAAGATGATTGAGATGTCTGTCTGGAGGAAGAGGAGGTAACAAAAAGGGTTAAAAGGGAGATGATGGAGAAAGGCTCTATATCAAAAGAAAGCATAGCAGGAACACATTTGGAAGAAATAGCGCCCATTACGGATGGGTTGGGAGCAGACCTCAGCTCTACGTGTCGCCGAAGAACCAAAAAGAGAATGTTGGAGCCAACCGGCTCATACAGTGAGCAGCAGAGGATGTCACGAAGAAGATTCCATGCGGGAACGCAAGAAGCAAGCACAGTTGACCGGTGGAAACCCGCAAAGAGAAGTTTAAAGGAGAGCCGAGAGGAGAAGCCCAGCCAGGGCCACGGAGGACGTGGAAACCGAAAGATGAGCAAAGCGAAGGGGAGAGAATCCAACAGCTGTCATCTGGTAGTTACAAACAGACCAAGAGATGCCACAGAGAGCCAGTGAGTCCACGCTCTGCCACCCTTTTTATAAATGGGTTACTATTGTTGCTCTGCGCCAAGAGGCTGGGATCTCACCAGTACGCAAGTACGCAAGGTAGCATTGAATAGTTTACACAGAACTGGGGCCCATATCCACACCTCATCATCAAAAAGGTCTATTGGGATCAGATCAGGGCCGGTTGCTTTAAGGTTTGTCAAGTTGTTAAGGGCAACCTCCCCATCTTCAATAGTACAAATAAAAGTAGCTGGAATTAGTGGTGTATAAACTACCGAACTAGGGGCAGGTTGGATTTCATGTTGGTAGAGGTTGGAAAAATGGGTGCGCCATTCCATCTGGCCAATATTACATTGCGGTTCATTGTCCCCAATCAAGTTCTTCTCGCTGACCAATTTCCAAATACAACAGGCATCCCTGGATCACAGGGCGCCATACAACTTGTCCCATTGCTCTTGTGCAAATTCTCTTTTTCAACCCAGTTATCTCTTTATATTTTGACCTTAAAGCTCGTTAAAACAAGCCACAATCTCTTTTTTTGCTCTATGGCAGACAACATCATACCAACCCACCTTCGACAAGAAGTCTCCTTTTGTATTACAAGCAGGCTGGGACACCAGAGGAGCTAAATCCCCTATAAGGTGTTCAAATTAAATACATTACCAAATTATCACTTGTGTTTTTTCCACAAAGTATGGTAATGTTATCCAGAATGGAGGCATGCATAGATAGTTTCAGGACTCTTTCCATCAAATTGGCCCATCTGACCCTTTTTCGTTCTTGGCCAGTTGGAACTGACAGCTGAACAACTAAATATGCTTTAGTCCCCCCCCCTACTATATCCCTTTATTTTTGCTACTAAAGGAACTATGGTCGCTCTCTGGTCTTTTGCAGATCGCGAAATCCACGATCCTCTTCCTGTCATTCCCTGAGATTAAAATATAGTCGATCAGGGAGCTACCATTAATTAGCCCCCTTAAATATTTTTCCCGCTGGCTGGTCATTAACAAAATGTCCATTACAGGCCCTCAGATATAATCTAAACAGGGTGCACACTGATTCTAAAGACAAACGGTGCACCCGACAGGGGACAGGAGCGACAAGCAGTGGGATATCCCAGGCCTCGTCTTGGTCGTCACACAGGCCAATAAGGTCATCATGTGGTTCCAAATGCAGATTGAAATCACCTAACACAATGGTGCAGTGGTGGAATAGTGAAGACAGGCTCAACCCTTCAACAGTGATCTGTAGTTGGATCATGGTCTTCAATAGCTGTGAGAATCTATTATATAGATTGCATAGGCAAATCACATCATCCTTGCCTGTCCGTATCTTAAATATTTGGAGATTATGCGAACCAGAATCCACAACCTCCACCTTCCAGCCCAAGGCCACACCCACCCAAACCAAGAGCCCACCGCTAGGTCTGCCCGCAGCCCCTTAGACACTGCCACACAAAAAGACTGATATCCTTGCCACAACCTGATGCTCTCTAATGAATGCCCACCAGTCGAGATCAGCCAACAATCAATTCACCCCAGCCACATTCCACGATAAAAGTTTGCATCCCCTGATCTCAGCACAGTGATTTGCAAACCCGCCCTTCAGTCAGTCCTGTTCATCAAGGGTTGTTCCGGGACACACACTTCTGGTGTTAATAGTACAGTTGGTGGCTGAGGATCTTACAGAATTAATAGTTCTCCCACTTCTTCCCAAAGGTGGCTGTTCTGGGGAGGTGGCTGTTCTGGGGAGATTAGCAGGGTATTCAGAAATGTGCCTCATCTTAATCCAATCAAGGTCCCCTCTGGAGGATACGTTCTAAAATCAATTGACAGAAGATCGTCTACCAATTCTTGGGATACCAGGGACACTTTGATAAAAATCACACCTCCTAATTAGGAATTGCATCCCTGGTGCACTGAATAATGTCACTACTTATAATAGAAAGGCAACGTATTTGTGGCAAGTTTATGGACATTGACCATCACAAAATAAGAATCTCTTATCCCTACCCCTCTCCTATTTGGTTCCACATAATTTAATACCCTTGGCAGTCCAGGCCTTCTTCCCACTTTAGTAAGGTTTGGCCTGATAAACGGGTGCAGGAGGGTGCTCCATATATGTTACCTGGTGTCCCAGTAGCTCTTAGAGGAACACTAGAAGGGAAAAATTTAATTTTCTACTGCAAAAATTTAATTACTTGGCCATCGGTCACCTGGGGCACTTGATTGTATCTCTTATCTACCAATGTTTGGAGCAGAAAAATAACACCTGTTCATCGTTTTAGGATTAGCGGTGGCCAGGTGTAACACCTTATCCTGGATGGTATTTTTAATCAAGGAGGTGATTAACCCCTTTAGTTCCCCTAATACACCCCCCAACTGGGTCACCATGGTATTGGTAATTATTTCCTTGAGTAGACAAAGGCTATTTTCTAACTGAGATAATGCCTTGCTGTACACAGTATCACTTCTTCTGGGACCTAAGTCAGAAAAACATGTCAGTGTTCCCATTTCGCAGTAATTAGGGGCTGGGGTTGTGGTTTTTACCCCATGTTTCCTTTTCCCTGTACGGGACCCCACCAAGGAATTTCTGCGACTTCGCATGGGTGTTTATCTTCCTCTTAGGTGCAGCCTCGCATTCCTCATTAGTTGCTAAGAATGCTTTTGGGGAAGCGAGCTGTTCAAATGTATTGTGTAATTTTGTCTGAGCTGTTTTTTTGTGGCCAGCTATTAGCCTTTGAGCTTGTTCTCTTACCTTCCCTGAGTTAATCCTGTGAGGGATGACTGGCGATCGCCCACTAAATTGACCTGTTCATATTCTATCCTAATGTCTCTTCTAGACTGGTCTGGCACAGGGGCTACAGTTCCACAATATTCTGGAACTGGGCTCCTGATCCTATTTCCATACCAGGCTGTTTACTTTGAAGGTAAAGGTTTTACCCTCTGCCTGTTCTATGACCAAAGGTACTTCGAACTGTGCTAGGTGGTGGTCTTTTGAAATATGTGTTCTAGACTTCACAGGCCCTGCTGCTTCCCCGCCTCCCCCCCCCCCGTTGGGAGTGGGTCACACAGAGAAATCAAATCATCTTTTTCCATGACCACACAATTAGAGTCCAAATTCATCAAGGGCTTCCCCTTCCTTGTGGCCCGGTATTGGTAAAATCCTATATGCTGCAAGGATAACGTCTTTGCAACCAAAAGGGTTTACAAAGTTTATTGGGCCATCAATATCGTGCAGGAAATCCTTGATTTCGTGATTAATTGGTTGACCTCATTTATAGGTTTAAATAATCTTGAAACTTTACTCTGCCCTCCCCCCACAATCGGGGTCTCCGATTTCCCGTTTACCATTTTTTTTAAAACATTTAATATAAAAACAAGAACAGTACAATAGGAATGATAAAAGATTATTGTCCACAAAGGTACAGCTAAAAGTATCAAAAAGTATACCAAAAAAAACATGTAAACCTTTAAAAAAATAATCATAATTGATACACTGGTATAACACTCCCAACAATAAAAATAACATTAAAAAGATAAGACCAATCCAATGGCAAATATCAAATATCAAGGCCCGTAAAGGTGTGCTAAAGTATGCATTCAATAGTGCAAAAGGAGCAAAGAGGTACAGAAAAGTCCCAAGAGTCTATATTCGGAAGTCTGTATACCAATTCAGATATGGGAGAGGCACACCTGACTGGCTAGAGGGGCATACATAGTCCGACTCCCCCCAGCCCTGAGCAAACATAAATGCAAACAGAATAACAAGTATCTGTTTGAACTAGCTTCCTGTGGACTGTTCTGTTGACCTAAAAGGTCGATTTGTTTGTGTATTGCCCAAGTAGATTCGCCAAAGGTTTTGACAGGGCTTCACAGCGTTTTCAATAGATGAAATCCGGTCACTATGCCCACCCACGGAGTCACTGTCTGCTCTGTCTGGTTAATCGCAACACAAAGCCACACGTTACCCCTGGTGCACAGTTCCACCACTTTCCCGCTTCCACCAATTCCAATATGTACTTATACCAACCACAACCCAAAGATCTATGCGTCAAGGGCTTGAGGGCAGGGACGTGCCCACAAAGCTGAGGGGAGAAAAGTGCACAAGACAAGAGTGTAAAGAATCCTGCTGACCAGAAAGGATAGGCAAAAACTACAGTCAGGCAACAAAGGCAGTGAACAGAAAGGGGCAGGGAGTACAAGTAAGACAAACACGTCAGGTCCCCACTTGGGGTGTACGCAGAATGGGGGAAGAGTCTCCCACAGGGTCTAGTGAAATTCTAGCCTTCTCAGCTGGTTACTGTTACAGGGCCCCACTCTGAATGCTCATGGAAAGGAGCAGAAGGAGTGGGTGTCTGTGTCTGGACCCTAAGGCACAGGCAAGAAAATAGTACTCACAAGACTGAAGCCTGTACGGGTCCAGCAGGAACTGAACAATGACTACCACCTGAAGCAGGAACCAGCACAGTGTTGACAATATGGCACAGTGTACAATACTGAAACCCAACAAAGAAAAGGGGCAGAGATTGCCCATCTGGGAAACCAAGCTGCCAAACTCTGAACAAAGGAATTACACAAGCACAAGTGAGGACACGAACAGTAACAGAAATATCCAGGGAAGAATAAGAAGTCAAAAGGTTCCGGACAGAGATCAGGAATGAAAGAGGAACAGCAAGAAGAAAAGAATCTAAGTGAAATGGTACAAGAGACTGGAACTGCAGATAAAAACTAAGTACCGGAATCAAGGAACAGTGAACTGACTATAGACCAGGAACAAGAAAACTCTGGATTGAAACTGTACTAGCAAAACAAGGACTGAGCCACTTACTGGTAACAGGGAATTCAAGGAACTGTACATCTGGACTGGAATAACAAGAGCAGTACTGCAGGCAGATTCCAAGGAAACTCAGGACTGGAAACGTGGACGTTCAAGCCAGATAACACAGACTTTGGGCAAAGAACAAGGCACTGCAGGCAAGGAACAAGGTAACAGGTGGTAGAGAGGAAGGGGATGCAGACAGGGAACAGAAAACTGCAAGCAGGGGAGCAAGGCTGCCATGCAGGAATCACAGAGATTCAAGGCAGAAGGCAGGGGAGTGTAGGCAGAGTAGCAGGGCTGCATGGCAGTGACCAAGGGGCACTGGAACAGAAACAGGCTCTAGAAGCAACAGGAAACAGAAGAAATCTGAGGATCAAAGCACAAAGGGCTGGGAGTGAACTCAATGCAAGAGCCCTGTGCTCCTGCAGGCAGCTGCTTAAATACTGACCTGCCCTGTGCTGAAGCATGCTCATTAGCAGCACCTGCAGCATCACACCTGAAGGTAATCTGCCTCCTCCATCTCTGGTCCTGGGAAAGTGAAAGCAGCACTGATCTCCAAGGCTCCCGAGATTGCAGTTCTCAGGCTGCTGCATAGGACTAGCCAGGGAATGAGAACTGCCACAACATGCATTATGGGATATGTAGTTTGTGAAATTAAAAAGGACGTTTCAAAGTCTTTCAAATGGAGACTAAAGACAAAAATATTAATAGATATTGTCCAGGGAGGAGTATGGAGATTAATGAGTCCCAAATAGTCCACGAAGGCTGCCAATCGGTGCTCCAGGGGCACTGTCATGTCACTATGGATAAATGTAACTATACTGTGTCATCAGCCTAATTCTCAACAACAATACAAATCACTGTAATTAGTTACATTATAAGAAGTTGCCAGCAATATAACAAGAGACAAATACTTGTGCCATGCGCAATATGTGAATAGTCACAGAGCGAAGCTTTTGTGTATTTAACCATGATTGATTGTTTTGTCTAGTGCACACGAAGAAATTGATAAACTTCTAGGGCTTCCTTATTTTGTCAGAAAATGCACAGTGAAATAGAATCAGATGTCCAGGATCACACACTATAGTAAATACTGAAGCCAGGATGTAAACCCCATCTGCAATTTTGGCACTTTATCACATATCTTCTCAGCGCTGGTTGCATATGTACTCATGTTTTGATTTCAAGTGCTATAAAATACTGTTTCATAGCGGTAACTTGAATAGCGCACAAATAACACACTAAACCAAACAAATCTGCATAGAAGCATGTTAGCAAACAGTATCATTGTATTTTCATTTGTTGAATTGGTAATTTCAGAGCGCCCCTGGAGGAAAGCTGGGGGAGTGGAAGGGTGCGATCGTTTAAAGCCTTTGACCATTTCAGATCAGATTAAATGCTAAGGGAAGGAGGGAGACTTGCAAGGATACATGAGTTAGGAGTCCGACAGGCGCTCCACACAATTTGAAGATGATTTGGATGTCAGCTTAGGTTTGGAAGGAGAATCTGAACAGACCGATGAGGTCAGCAAGAGGTTTATGGTAGGCTTTGGAAAGCCATGGTGACAGGATGCAACTCTGTGGCACTCCACAGTTGTAAACACAAGGACTAGAGAGGAAGGGTGCATATTGTACCAAAGATAGAAGGTGATCCATTTAAGAGCACTATTAAAAGTGCAAAAAGATGATTTTGTCAGTTAAGGATATTGGCATAATTCACAGTATCCATCAAGCAATATTGACCAATAAGTAAGCTATTAGCAAGCCTGATGGATAGCAGAACACGGCGCAAGACATTGGATGCAGCGATGGGAGGAATATCAGCAAGCGGCCGGTGAAGCTGGATGCAGGCTAGTCAAGGGCAGTGGGTATGTGAGGAAGGGGTAAAGGAAGTGCTATGGGGGGGCAGAATAAAAGCATGCAGGTCCCAGGAGAGAATATGGGAACATCCATGTTCATCAGTGAGCTAGTATTGGGGACTATACTAGCAGGTACTGGGCTCTATACTAGCAGGTAAGGCATGCATTCGGAGGTCCTCAATTGGTGAGGAGAACGAGCACCACGCGACTAATATTAATTGAAAAAAAACACAAAACTGGGTTACTCATAATGAGCTCTGGGAGGATTCTCAATAATTAGACAGCTTGTAAATTGCATTGCTCAGGTATCCACACTACCACCGTCTTCACAGAACTAAATCTACAGTCCCATATTTCAATCTCTGCACCGATCCATCCAGCCGAACCCACGGAAACATTCCAATACCCTCACGGCCAGTTCTCCAATCTCCATCCACCCCCATCTGCAAACAGACATCATGCTACCCCAAATCCTTAAAGGCACATTCCCACTCTACCCCAAACATGGAGTCCTCCATTCACACCTTAGAAGCACAGGCCCATCCCCCAACCTGCATGGAGCACACGTCCACCATCCCGCCTTCCCATCCAGCCGACCACATGTACATTGGACGGAAGGGATAGAAGTGAGCGGGGAAAAAAGGAAGAAGTGAAAGAGGTGAGTAGGGAAAGCAGGAAGGCAGAACGGGATGGTCCAAAGAGAGTGAGAAAAGAAGGAAAGAAGTGGGAGGGATAAGGTGAGAGAGAGGAAAGCGAGGAGAGGATGGGCAATGAAAGCAAGGAAAATAAGTCCAATGTCCAGTAGATTAATTACCCATTTTCCGAACCAGGAGATCGAAGTCCTAATTATGGCAAGCCGTCCCCCGCCCCAGGAAAATGTCCATCCCGTGCCTACATAAAATGGTTGAATTTGTCAATGCTCCTTTCCATTTCTCATGTAAAATCAAATATAGTCAGCACATATTAATGAGCAACATTAACCTCTATATTCTAAAGTTGTCCTACATAGATAGCCTATCTTCCTTACCTGCTATAACTAAATGACAACTGCTTTGCGGGACTACAGGGAGGAGCAGTGGCTAGCGCAAACTATATCTTCAGCAACTGATAACATTAGCAATCCAGACAGTTTTAGTGCAATTGTTCAATATAAAATGTCCAAACAAGGTTCTATACAAATATAGACTTAAACAGTAAATTGCAATCAGTCCAACCAGAAATCCCTAAAAGAACCCATCACTGTAAAAGAAAGAAAAACAGACAATGCAACTTTTTGTGACAGTGCACGCTGGGTAGAAGAGCAGGGGTGTTCAGGTACTTAGAGCCTGATTCACAGAGCGTTTTCCAATGGGATTTCACCATTATAAAATGCTTTTGTGAATCAGACCCTTGATTGGCACAATGCCAAAGGTTCAAGATTGTGTCTTTCCAGACAATGATAGAGAAGGGGGGTCTTAAAAGTCAGTATGGCCCCAAAGGTGGGACAGGGTCTCTTCACTATATATTACACTCGTCTTTGAGGGTTCGACAGCTTCGAGCTGGAATTCTAGGAGTTTCCTGACGAGGTGATTCGGCATTTGTTGGTGAGCTTTTCGACTGGGTCCAACACACGGTGTAGCCAAAACGGCAAAGGCACATTGCGCGAAGAAGCTTTTGACAGACAATATCCGGGTCGGTGTAGCTCACAAGCGGTTCAATTTGGAAAATGGGACCAATCTCTCCCTTGACTCCTGGATTGTATGGAAGTCTAATTCAGCGTTTCATGGGACAAGGTGAGTACCTCTGTTCTGCACTTCCTCTCCAACGAGCTTGGCTGGCACCTAGAAGGGATCCACAACCCCTTGTTAACAGGGTCCTGCTCCTGTGTTCCAGCAGTGAGGCCTTGGCCCAACAGAGGTTCCTCCCAAAGTTCCCTAGAGATGGTTAGGGGACAGAGCTCGTCTCTGCCTTTGATGACTTCTGCCTCCACCTCTATGACAAAGCACTGCATTGCCAGCAGAGGTTCATAAGTCTACCCTGCTCTTGGTGATACAAAGATTAACCAAAGAATGAAGGCATGCCCCACTCCTTTTCAAAGCAAAATGTCACAGCTGATTGGTCCAAACCATGATTGCTGTAAATGGTCCAATTCAGGTTGTTGTAACAAGGCAACTTTCACTTCTGACATTACACCCAGAGTACCTTTCCTGCAGAAAATGGAGGGAAGAGGAAGAAAGATATAACAGAAACCAAGATGCCGGGGCTCTTCCCTCTGCCCACCGGTTACTCTAACTCTGCTCCCTTCCATGCCTGTTAACTTCAAAGGGGCTACAGTGATCAGCACCGTAGTGTAAGGGTAGCTTTGTTAAGTCAGTGCTGCCCTTGAAGCACTGGTTCCCAGGAGATGCCCAGCGGGAGATGCCCATGGGGAATTTCCTGTGCCCTGCAGGGGACGACAGTCTGACATCAAATTACTGTGGCTGTATAACTAGGTTTCCTTAGCAGTTCCCAAGCCACAACTGGGCATGGCTTACCAAACATGCCACCAAACTAAAACATACAATTATTACAATTTATATCAGAGGTGCAGAAGATTAAAAAGCCACATGTGCGTGCTGGAACTTTGTGCTTTCCAGCAGCAGTCAGGAATGCACATGTAACATTTGAACCTTCTCTGTGCCATGTAGAGGTGGGGCGCAGCGTGCATGTAGATTATCTCAGCAAAGTCACCTCTTCGCACTATAATTTTGGCATGGAGCATTTATGAAAGGGGGGCAGGATTAGCAGACCTTCCTTTCAGAAATAGAATTACGCGCATCATTTAATGTTAACAAAAATCATAAAAGCTTGTCCTCTTCTGGTTATACAAAGGTTCGCCAGAATGAAATAATTCCCACAGGCTTACATGGGCCATAATTTGCATACCTGGAAACAGTGCAAGGGAGTGGGGGCCTCGCGGAACAGTTTTGTGCAGCAGGAAATGGTGGGGGCGAGGGTTAGTGATCTACAGATATCTTCCCCATGCCACATTTCAATTTCTTAATGCAGCTCACTTGAAACACTGCAGTTCTGAGTCAACAATTTAGTTTGGAATGCAACTCAAGTACCTTATCCAAACAACGCCAAACCCAGTTCAACATCACACATCACGTAGCTGGGGAAATCCATTAACTAAACTATTTGCGTGGCCTGGTACACCAACTCATTGTGTGTCAACTAATTGCTGGTGTGGGAAATGGTGTCTCGAGCAATAAATAACACATGCAATGCAAATGTGATGGCCAGTGTCAGCCCACGCTCTCAGTGCAACTTAAAATGTGCCTGTGACACGGAAGTACCCCACTAACAGCAATCAATGAAAAAAAACAAATGATACAACGAATAAAATGTCCAGTCAAACATGTTTCAACGTGTTTCTAAAGTCTTGTCAATCTGCTATCATTGTCGTTACCACGATGATATTAACTGATGTTAGACTGCTGCAGTTAATATCACTTATAATCGGAACAACATTAATATTGTGCATAATTATTTAAACAGGTTTTCAAATTGGAAGGACTGATAAAAAAAAATCCCCTTAACACAACACTGACATTCCGTCATGTCAGTGAGCACACGCAGGCGGCGTTTTATTATTTCACTAAAAGCAGCGCAAGTAATGGCGTTGTAAACAGCGCGCGTTATCCTTAGAGAAATGTGTGAAGAGGCAGCGTTATACCAAGTGAACACGGTCTTGTCAATCTGTTCTAATTACCTGCGCAGTGACCACGTGGCAGGTTGGCCGAATATGTTCCAGTGAGAACGTCTTCCAGTCGTAGAGAAATTCTGCCACATGTTAGAGTCAGCCTCTCGCCGCCGTCGGAACCTTCCTTTTGAGGCCTTCGCCTTTTGGCATGTAGCAACACGAGACAGGTGACATTCCGGAAGGCGAGCAGCGGTGACAGCTCAGTCACAGCAGTGACCGTCCTCGCCCGCTCAGACGCCGGCCCGTCGCCGCCATCGTCTGCCATTCTGCTCTGCTGACCCAGTTTTACTCTCTTCGGCAGCGGCTCCATTTGGGGCGCGGAGACGGGTCGAGTCGAGGAGAACCTGGCCAGTCTGAGTACATCACCGTGACACGAGGTGACTGGGGAGATGGGATAGACGCCTTGCTCCATCAGAAGGGATAAAGTCACATCACTCAGCGATCTGTAAAAAAAGAAGCAACACAAAATCAATAACAAACACTTTTGAGCCGGAAAAAAATGACATATGATTATCGTTTCCGGAGCACATTCCGAGGTCCATTTCCTTTCTTCACCTTTTTGAAAATAAAAATGAAAGTCTTGCTTAGGATGAATGAAGCATGCCTGCTTGTGAGCTGTTTGCTGAGGTAGGCATCCCGCCTTCTCGTTTGCCTGAGCGCCTGGGAACCAACTCCGTTGGTGACGATGCGCGGTACAAATACCTTTAACATTTAACATCAACCGTCTAGGTCTGTAGCTGGTGAACTAAAGCATCTAGCATGATGGGCCCTCCAGATGATTTCGACTTCAACTCCGTTGATCCCCAGGCAGCACAGTCGACAGTGAAGACTCATGGGAGTTGTAGTATAAAACTTCTAGAGGGCCACATTATGAGTATCCATGAGCAGGTCCTCTCTGCCCCTCAATCTTTTGATATCATAAAATGAGTACCATAGAGTTGGGTACCAATCATGTGTTGTTCCTCTATAACGGCTATAGATCCACAGCGTCTACGTGTGCACTACAAATCTACTGCGTAACACTGCAGTAATATCAATGTGTGTCCATGTGTTGTACCCATGTCAGAAAATATGATCCTAGAAATATGAATATGCACCAAAATTCCTCTCCATAAATAGCTACCGACAACTCACAATGCCACAACATAGCTGATCAACTACATGAAAAGAGGAAACAACTAGGAGCACCTCAGGGGAACACCACACAGCATTCAGCACAGCCCTGTTCACACACTAAGAATTTCCCCCACTCTAGACATGAGGTTTCTCAATATGACCTATGAAAGAATGCATATTGATCATGTAGTCTGATGGATATAAAGTCCCCAAACAAGCATGTTTTCGAAGGAAGTCGCTTGAAGACTTTCTTCTTAGTGAACCATTTGCAGCACACGGTCGTTCTCATAGGAGCCAAACCGTTTAAGAAACTGATAGTTTAACATAAAAAAAGGTTTTCATTATACCCTGTATCTCTTATTAAGGCCTTATTTGTCAGCAATCTGGTAATTGTATACTGGCTTTTCACATTGCAGATGCAAGGCTCCACAAGAACCAAAAGATAGAAGACATACTCGCACTTGCCGTGGTACAGATGTAGATCATGTGAGCAGAGGCAACGGGTTCTGAGGTTAGGCGGAGACTCCTCCCTGGCTCACTATACCCACTGCCACTGCTCCTTGGACCTGTCTTCAACTCCCCCTACAAAGTCTCGATTTTGTATTTTGAATGCATGGTTACTCTTACTTCACTACCCTCGCACCAGCCAGCACCCTCTGGGCCCCACCCACAGCAACTTCCCCTTCACCCGATCTTCTAAATAACACAAAAAAGAAACCACATTCAAGTATTGAAAAAAGGAATTGGTGGCCAACTGTGTGGTCCCGAAAACTCTATAATCCTCCTCAGATTATTTTCACATAATCTGTCCCTGCCTGGAGGCGCGCTAGGGCCTGGGCTATGCAGTGGTTATTCAGAGAGGTGGTCTGTGAGAAGAGAGAGAGACTAAGGGCGTGGAAGTCAGATAGGAACCCCTAGTGTAAAGATTGATTTCAGAGTTTTATGACGGGAGAAAATATAGCACACCAAAAGAGTGGCTTTGGTGAGAAATACACGATTTGTTGTAAGGCATTCAATGATTTACACATCTTATGCTCTGATAACCTGCCCCCCCACCCTGCCCCAACAGGCAGGACTCGTACACCTTCCTTTTCCTGCCCTGCACGTCTTACACTTGTTAGAGGTATTGTCTTGTGCGTTCTCCCCATGGCACTCATTTATCAGTTTATATCAGGCAAAAGATTTGACCAAAATATTCACAGCGATACAATCGTGAGTTGGACCACTATGTGGTTGTTAGGGTGTAATTGTTTACTAACCTATGCCATCACTCAAACGCTTTCGTTGTGTTGATGTCAAGAATAGCTCTTTGATGCTCCACAGTGTCCTATATACACCCTCTTGTTTATGATCTGTTGCGCATTCCTTGCTCTGACCTTGTACGTGTAGTTCTGATGTGCCTTTGTATGGCTGTGTTAATTTTTTTCCAAAAATAAAAAGTAATAGCATTGGATAACTGATCCAAGTCTTATGATAATTTGCTGGTGGTCAAGATTCACTAAGAATGAACCAATGCCATCATGATTACTTATGACAAAGTTGGTGCCATTTGGGACCAATGAGGGAGCGTTTGCAGAAAAAGACAGAGAATTTTTTATCTGAAGTGTTGCATCTTGCAGCTCCGTTTTGAAAGCCGATGGAGGCAAAACTTGTCTTTTTGGGGACAGAACCGGACATTAGACGAAAAAGAGCAGTGTTTGGGAGCTACTGGGGTTATGGCCATTTTTATCAGTTTGGGGTTAAGGAAGCAGAGCACACAGTGATGCCTTTGTAATAATAACTCTTTATGTTGTGGAAAGAAATGTTTGGTTAAATTAAATCATATGACGATCTGTAGGTATACCTATACTCAATGTTCCTTAAAATAAGCTAAAGTTATTCAAGTAAAGCATATTTTAAAAACTACAAAATAAAAGAAGAGTAAAAAAAGCAATAGAATACAACGGTTACTTGATCACCCCTTAATATAAAGTACTTTAGGTATGGAGGATAGGGAAATGGCAGACTACATACGCAAAAGACCATATTGATATGTAAGATGGCTCCTTACATGGGACAGAGTCATGGTTAACCAATTGAGTTGCTGGGGATTTTTGGGACGTCAATTCACGAAATATATATCAACCACACTATTTTTTAGATGTAGTTAATGTGGTGCACTAAAAAGGCAGCTAGAGCAGTCACTCACATGTCCGGACACAATGGTCAAACCAACGCATCCCAGTGTTTGCATTAAAAATTGGCACAAGTGGATTATGCTGGTCTTTTCGAAAAATATTTTCTCTTGTATTACTTTAAAAAAAAAAAACATGACCGTAAAATATTAAGAAAGGACATGTTTGAATATTGCAGTTACTCAAATTATTGATCTACATGTTTCGTATATTTAACCTTCATCAGATTCCCCGTTCTCCAGCTCCTTTATCTACCTCTATTCTGTTTCAGAATGCCACAGTGCCTCGCTGCATGTTTAAGTGGTTATCCAGGGGAGGGGGAGATCAGTGTTTGGTTCTCATATTAGGAACCAGGTAGTGTAACCCCACCCCGTAACTCAGATGTTCCAAAGCGCAGTGGGACTGTGTCTACATTGGGATTAAGGAATTAGTTAGCCAGGCTAAACTATGGGGAGAACCTGAATCAAGGGCACTGATACAGCATGTTCAGTGATTTATCAGAGAAACCATTACCCTCATGAAACTAAACTGATTTAAAAGTTGCAAATCCCCAAGACCAGCTTCAGCATCTGCAATGCCAACAGGAATCCAAATCTAATGGGTCACCCCATAGACCACAATTATTGCATTCAAAATGAACACGAGATCAAACTGGACACAACTTGTCTGTTTCACATAAACATTTTTGGGATTATATTATTATCCTTTTATAGATCTCGTCATTGGCTGTGCTAGCGTACAGATTTCGGAAGTGGAGATGAGATTAAATATATTGTAAAATAAGTGGTAGGGAGAACCCCTACAGTGGAGCCTCGCACAGTCGTCCATGCGATGTAGAAAGCAAGCACTACACACCCCTTTCTCTTCACAACATTCCACCATCACCAGGGCTGCTTTGTTTTCCCCTACACATATTCTTTGAGATACCCTGACTTCTGATACCTGCTCTCAGAACTCGAACTGGGAGGCTGTTCATCTGTTGTACTCAGCAAGGAAAAATCACTACATGTGTCCTCGTCACAAACCATATCAGACCTCACATCTCCAGCACACTTCCTTCTCTTCAACATCACTCTCTCCATATTCCACACTCTTCTGTCTTCTGTCCCAACAGCATACCGGAACACTTCTCTCACTCTGATGTGTTATGGCCATTTTATTCCTCTATTCCTAAGAGCCACCTGCAGCTTGATCCCTACAGTGTCCCCCACTTCAGGAGAGAGACCTTCCCTCACACCATGTCCATCATGCAACCATTTGTTTCTCAATTGACTCCTCCTGATAATGTTCACAACACTCTCCATCTTACTCACTGTAACAGGAGAACACCCCATCCAAGGGGGCAACAGCTTGGTATTGGCATTTCTCCTGTTGCTGAGTTCAAAAGACGAAAACCCTGTGGTGCTGTGGGGGGTAAACCTGTGAGTATTCACAGATTCCTTTACTGCAACTTTCCAGTCCCTGCATTAGCCCACACCACCTTATGGCCTCCTTCAAGAACCTGTTGAAGCGTTCCACAATCCCGTTGGTCTGGGGGTGATAAATGGCACTCTATTTATGTACTATCAATTGTGGGCGGCAGTACTCTTCCATCGGTCTAGATCTGAACTGCGACCTGTTGTCAGTCACAGTAACACTCGGATATCCTTCTCGGGCACACAATTCCTCCAAGAATTCAATCACACTTCTTGCAGTTGCATGCGGTTTTACCACAACTTCTACCCACCTGGTGAGCAGATCTATCAGGATCAGGCAAAAAGATTGCACGCCATCACTCCAAATGGGACCCAGCACATCCATCCCTAATTTGGCCCACGGTCGCAGTGGGATATCTGTGACTGCCATGGGACATCTGTAACCAATACACATTTGTTTTGCTTTTTTCACAAAAGGACACCATCGTGTATGGCCCTCTCAATCTGCAGATCACAGGCCGGCTACCAATCATCATTTCCTATGCTCTGTGCAGTCTTTACAATGCCTTGGTGACCCTCATGTCCAAGTGCTATAAGATGCTTCTGCACTCCTTTGGGTGGAACAATATTGTTAAATAATTTCAGCATCCCACTCTAGAAACGTAGTTCATCCTGCACATTCCACAAAGAAGACATGCCCAATTCTTCATATTATTTCTTTAACTAGGCCTCCCTTCTGCTAGATGGTCCATGACCTTGCACAAACCAACATCTCATCTCATGGCCTCCTCCACCTCCTCGCGAGGAATAGGCAAGGTAGACACATCCAGAACCACTTCCTGTCACTCCTCTTTGTCCTCTTTCTCTTCCACAGACGTCATTCTGGACAAGCAATCTGTGGCATAATTCTGTACTCCTGGTAGGTATTTGACAAAACAATTATACTCCTGAAGTCGGCGTACCCACCTCCTGATTCTGGCTGAGACCTTGTCTAACCCTTTGGATGTTATGTCCACCAGTGGCTTTTGGTCAGTAGAAAATTCAAAGTTTGTTGCCCAGATAGAACTTCTAAATTTCTCAACAGCCCATTTAATTGCAAGTGCTTCCCCTTCTCGATGGTGGAATAGCTCTTTTCAGCACCTTTCAACAACCTGCCATGAACGCAATGAGGAACTCATTTCCCCCTTCCACCTGGGTCAGAACTGCTCACAGGCCAACATTACTAGCATCCATTGTGATGATAGTTTTTCTCCCTCTCCTGAAATTCTGTCAAGCGAGTACTTCTGCGAACGCTATCTTTATAAAATTGAATTCCTCCTCACAGGTGCTGTCCCAGAAGAAAGTCCCCTTCACTTTGACCAACTCTCTCACGACCACAGTATTTTAAGCAAAATCAGGAATTAATTATGAATAGTAATCGGTCATGCCAAGAACTTTTCGTACTTGTTTCCGACAAACAGGACTTGCCACTCCCTTAATAGCTTCGGCCAGGTTCTTCTTGGGGCGTATGCCTTCCATGGAGATGACATGCCCAAGATATTCAATTTCCTGCCTATTAACATAGACTTGCATAATAGCCTGGCACTTAAGGGGTACATTTTGCATTTTTCATGGCTCAAAGTCATTACTGCAGTCGTAGCTTCTTGAATACTCCTTCTAGCCACTTGTTATGTCCATCAAAACTGTCTGCATACTCTAGAATGTCGTCTTGAAAACACAAAATACCTTCATCTCCATCAAACAAATGATGCATGAACTTTTAGAAAACAGAAGCAGCTGATTTGAGTCCAAACAGCATTGTTTTTGTATTGGACAACCCCTCTAGCGTACTGAAAATTGTCAAATGTCTCGAATACTCACGCAGCCTCACCTGATAATATGCAGAGGTGAGGTCCAACCCTTTACACAATACATTACAATTTTAATTATAAAATAATATCAATATAAAAAAGATAAAGCATATAGATTACTCAGTGCGTCATCGAGAAAAGGCAATCTAATAATCCATGAATCATATTTAAGCATATATACATTATTCATAGAACATAAATTATAAAAGTTACAATAATATGAGCATTGAGACACACTATTAAATGATTTTTATTAAGGCTTTGATCCAACCAATAAGATATTTGCATTAGTTCGGTTATGTTAAAATAATTAAAAGAACACTAAAATCACTCAATTCAGTTATATTTAAAAGATGATTGGACAACTATGTCATTATGTTTCCAACTTCTGGGAAAGTATTTTGAGGAGTGCTTTCTTCCATACATAGTAACTTGCTCCTGACATTACTACTGATTCGCCAGAAAAAAATGCAGCCCAGAATTGGTTTCCTTCTATAAATAAAATAGAAGTTACAAACTTACTGTAACCATATATATATTCCATAACTAATTGGGAGCATTGTGTGAGGACATGTCTGGCAGTCTCTACAGAGCAATTCAACTTTAGCAATTCAACTTTATTTGGAGGTGAATTAAGAGATACGTCTAACTTGACTAGTTGGGACAAACTAACTCACATTAAAAAGAGACTAATTAGATCGGAATTGCATGGTAGTATTATGTTAGAATATTTGAGAAATAGCATACTACCAATGGGACTCGTAGTAAGAAACGAGCCGAGGATTTTCTTAGAAAATAAGGAGTTTTTGCTACAGTGGAGCTACATTGGTAATAAATGTGGCAGGGATTGGGTCATCCTAATAATCGATACCGCAAAACAGACAACAGAAAAAATAGCCATAGACCTAAAAAAATTGGAGGAAGAAATAAAAAAAATCGTCCCTATTGAACAATATAAAAAGAGATTGGATGAATTGTTGAGCGAAATGAAGACATTCAAAGATGATCTAACAACAGAACGAATTAGGCGTCTAAAAAAAGATATACAACAATTTACCCATGAGAAAGCCTTCCCGTTTACCCAAGATAATTATTTCACTAAAGAACAAGAAGAACAAGCACAGAAACAAGGTAATTCCAAAAGACGAGTTAAGTTCAGAGGAACCTATATAATTCCAGTGAAGATAGCACGGGGGAAGGCAACAACACAGGCAGAAGAGGACGAGCCTCTAATTTCAATACAGGGAGGAGAGGCCTTAGAAGAGGTGGCGGTACAAGAAGGAACAGCAATAGAGGAAACATAAGTGGACAACAACATTTTTTAGAACAGGACCAACAGGAATGGCACCCAGACCAACGAGTAATGACACGCAGTATGAAGACACTGTGGTAAACCTATCCGATTATGTATTGACTGTGGAAGAAACAAAGGTCCTGAATAAAGGCCTGGGGTTCGTCACCACTAACATACATGATCGCTTCAAGTTTCGAGAAGAATTCTCCAAATTCATGAGAAAGATCCACCTCAAGCAATATTTCGATGATAAAATCGACAATAGTGAACCAGATAGTGGGTTATATAGGAAATCGGAATTCTGTCCTCCAACACAAACCCAAACGGCAGAGGCCAGGGTCTTTGAAAGTAGGGTGTTACAAGAAGTTGCGACATTGGAAGAGAAAACTAAAATGGAGAAAACTTTTCACAATCTTAACCAGACAGAAAAAGCTACCCTCAAGACGCTGCTATTCAACGACTCGATAATCATTCGAAAAGCAGATAAAGGTGGGCCCACGGTGGTACTAAATAGAAAAGACTACATAGATGAATGTATGAATCAACTAGGAGATAAAAACAACTATCTACAACTGGAAGAGAATCCAACAGAAAAATTGGAAAGATTAATCCATCACAAAGTGATAAAAGCGGAGGAAAGAAGATGGATCACGAAAAAAGAAACTGCCTTCCTCATAGTAGATAAACCAAGGATTCCACAATTCTATATACTCCCAAAAATACATAAATCCTTGACTAGACCACTGGGAAGACCCATAGTTTCAGGGTGCGATTCAATCTTAGAGCCATTATCCAAATTTGCAGACCATTTCATGCAACCGATGGTCAGGGAAATGGCTTCCTTCGTAAAAGACACTACACAGATTATAAAAGAAATCGAGGGTAGACCATTTGATAATGCTACTGAGATTTTGATCAGTCTGGATGTAGTAGCCCTATATACGAATATACCCCAGAAAGCATCGCTTGAAGTGTTAGAAGAAAGATTACTCACAGAGACAATGAATACCATCACCCCAGTATCTTTCATAATGTGGTGTGCCGAATTGGCATTGGTGGAAAGCTATTTCCATTTCAATGGTACTTTTTATAAACAAGTACAAGGTACGGCCATGGGGGCAACCCTGGCTCCAAGTATCGCCAATCTCTATATGGAGGCTTTTGAGAAACACTGCATCTATAATGATACCAATCCATATAAAGCAAATATACTGCTATGGAGAAGGTACATAGACGATGTACTTATCATCTGGAGAGGGGAAGAAAATACCGCCAGCAGGTTTTTCGAGTGGATCAACCGACAAAACCAACATCTGAAATTCACAGAAAATTTAAGCAAAGTGGAGATCAACTATCTGGATGTGACTATTGTAGGGGAGGAGTGGTCCAAAAGACCCCCCCTTGCCTACATCTCCACCCCAGGTGAGGGCCATGGATCGTCGGGCGTCCCCTCCTTACCACCAGGGCCCAGGTGGTGGATGGCTCACCTGTTGAAGACATTGCCCGCACGTATTAAATTTAGCTAGGCCCCCGAAACCATTTTGTCTACTAAAGATGGTGTGAGCTCAGCGCACTGTAGCGCGGCCCCCACCCTCGGAGAGTTTCAGTTATCCCTGTCGCCACAGCACCCTGGCAGATCCGCTGTGAGCCCCTTCCCACGAACAAGATGGACATGAGCTAGCATAAGATACTAACATTGTAACAGTTCACCTTCCGCAGTGTATCATCGCTCACAGCATGACCCGGCCAGCGGGCCTGGGCGATGAAAAGAACGGTAAAATGGTCATCAGATGGCAGAAAGTCTCTACATATTAATGCCAAGACCACTTGCAAAGTATGCTTTTCTCCACAAAATCTCTTATATTACAAAAACCCGTAAAATGTATAAACATAGAAAGCATGCTTCCATGATATAAGCAATGGCGAGCCCACACCACTGCAGTTGGGTACTAATAATGAAGGAGCGTTCCAGGGATCTATTTGTTACGTGTATCACTGGGAAACGTACACGCCATGGTTTTGCGCCATAACCGAACTAATGCTGCTAGAGTACACGAGAAGACGAATGTAACCTTACAGAGGGCTCATGTGAAGGATGCGCGAGAATGCACTTGTCATGTGTGTATGTCTAAGCCCCTTATGTGCCACCACCGTCACGTACAGTGGCGGGTCATTTTCTATGTACTCCACCAACCTCACTACTACCTCACTTACTGCAAATGTATATGCATATAACTAAATACTGTAGTTGTTAAAACATAGTGTACGAATAAGGTGCTCAGACTGGATATAATCGAGACACATCCAGCAAAGTTGAAATGTATGTTTTAAAATGATCCGAATAAGTATTATAGAGTGTTCAAATGGTTGTGATGTTTTTACCTAAAGTCGGCAACATACGAGGAAGATACCTTTTGTGAATATGTGCAAGGCCATTCCTCCTCCCGCCCTGCGAAGGCTGCCAAACAAGGGAGCAGAGGCCCGCGCCGCGCTGCTCCACCTCCCCCAACCAGACTGGAGCCGCTTCAAAGATTTGTAGCCCCCTCTGCAGCACCCAAGGCCACGGCCCGCCACCTGCATTATTTACAGCACAGCAGTAAACCTCTGCCTGAACACACACTTCCAAAGGCGCCCCCTCGTAAACCCCACAACCCACCGGATCATCTTAGACTTATGGCCCTGTGCAATCAGGACACCCAATACGTTGACAACACACAGCGGCACATCCATAACTTCTAACAAGACAGAAAGACCTGTACCGCCCGTCCCAGGCCCTGAAGCTTAGCACCTCGACCTATGGCCCCGGTCAACAGGACACTGGTAACCATGTCCTGACGTATTACCAACAGACCCCTCACAAGGTGCATTCCTCCTGTGTTGCATTAACCTGTAGAATAACCTATTGGAAGATTTACTAAAGAAGATAATATTGCAATGACTGAATGACTGCGGTGTGCATGGCCTAGGGCAAATAAGTCAGGAAAAGACATTCATCTCTGACACTGGTCGCGATGGCACAACAACACCGCCCGGATGAACTCAGCCAACCTGCCAGGCTCAGCCCAACCCACGAGGTTGACCAGTGACGTCCTCCAGCCAAGGCCAACCACATTGCAGCAGCACCTATAGCTAGTCATCGCCACCCAATCCCATTGAACTTGTGCCCCCTATAGTATGTAGGTTCTTATGATGTTTTTTGTAAATATATACGCCTGTCTTTGCTATTGTCAGACAGAGCGCTCTCGGAGTTTGCAGAGTTCTTTGCATGCCCTATTCTGATAAACTCCCATTTAAGCTCACCCGCACTCTTTCTTGGCTTTATTCCCGACTTGGGAGAGTCCGTCATTGTCTCTCATTGCGGGGAGGATCGTGCTGGCTGGGGACGCTTGCCTTCACTATCAAAGTAAACACAGAGAAAGGAAAACTGTACGTGAAACCATACAAAAAGCCCACGGATCGCAATGCCCTATTGCACTATACCAGCTTTCATCCGACACACACACGGGATAATTTACCCTTTGGCCAGTTTTCTACGGCTGAAAAAGAACAGCACGAATGATGGAGCCCTGAGACTGAGAAGTGATCTACAGAAGAGAGGCTATCCTACTAGGCTGACGAAAAGGGCCATGAAGAGAGCCGACAATAACAACAGAGGCGCAATTCTGGAACAAAACCCTAGAAGAAAAAACAAAGAGAACATAGTGTTTGTTAACACTTATAGAACCCTCTCCAACAGAATACAGAAGATCATCCATCGAAATTGGAGAATTCTGGAAAAAGGTAAAGTACCATTACAGAGACCACTGAGGGCATTTCGAAGAAGCAGGTCGATAAAAGATCAGATCATGAGAAACGACATTACTAAGCAGATCAAACCACTGTTGACCCTAACAGAAACATGGGGATTGCGGGCTCCAGAAGGACACTATCCATGTGGGTCCTCTGTCTGCTGTCAACAAACCAAAAAAACTACGGAAATTGACTTAGGTCTTAAAAGCCTTTGGAAGCAAAAAGTGCTGACGAATTGTAACTCTAGTTTTGTTGTGTATGTGATCTGGTGCCCCTGTAAAAAGATCTACATAGGGAAGACAGAAAGAAAAATCAAAACACGCATCACAGAACATAAAAGCTGCATAAAAAATAGAGTGCATTCTGCTCCCCTAGTGGAACACTTTATAGAGATGGTACATAAAGCGGAAGATTTGAGATGGTCAGTAGTATATTAGGTGAAGCAAACAAATGACTCTAATCTTGACAGAAGAAAATTAGCTAGAAAAGAGAAAGAATTGATTTTCCTTACAAAAAGCACAGAGCTAGGTCTGAATGAGAAAACAGTGATAATTCACTGACCCCTTAAAGACATGGGCGAAACAGTAAGTTGGCCCTGCAGCCTCCAAAATATACCTTCGCTAGGCGAGTGTGGGTGCCGCGCAGCCCGGTTTAGAGCGTGGGGCCAGGTTGACAGTGTCTCGCCTGGGTTGCAGAGCCTTCGAGTTGAGCGAGTAGGGGGCCGAAGGCAGCCAATGTAAACAAACGAGTTAAAAAGGAGGCGAACGGTGAACGTAGCGTCCCTGGATCACGTGACGAATTTGTCACATGGTCAGAGAAATAGTATATAAAGACGTACAACATAAGGGAACGCAGGCAACCACAAATGGCCAGAGGTGGAGATAGACGCCAGCGGTGTGAGACAACGTGATACACCCCGAGACAGACGGGGCAAAAGTTGAAACCGTGGAACTTGGAAAGAGCGGAACATTAAAAAGAAAAGACACAGGTATGAACATCAAACCGGCGCAGCTAGCGAGGGAAGAGAGAGGCTTCCAAAAAGTAGATAATCTATAAAGAGTAAAACGCAGTGCGCCTTGTGTTTGTCTATTGTAGAAAAATAGATACGGAGTACATGGCATGAAGGAAGGATTGGACGACTTTGCTCATGCCTAACATTAGAGAGTAAGACCGCAGAAGCTGCTAGCCCACTCTACCATTAGGAACCAGATCTACAATAAGATCAGGTCAGTATGAGAAAATTTAAGATGACATGATGCAAGAGGTGAACAGCAAATGAAAGATAAATGGCCAAACAATAGAAAAATGGTAAAGTTAAATCTGTACTATTCACTCTAAATAGGGGAAGAGCACGGAGATTGTTTCAAGACAGTATCCGGTAGCCAGCAACTAAGGTCGCCATAACAGAGCAACTGGTCTAATGGTGACAAAGAAGACAATAAAAGAAGAAGTGAATAAGATTGAGGTAATTGGATGAGAATTTATCCTAGATAATTAATAATTGACATTAGCTAATTATCGGGTGAGACCAAACTGAGAATAATTTAATTAAATATTGGAAAACCTACCCTGCTTTGGTAGCCTGTGTTTGTCAGATGGCGGGACGGAGTGTTTTAATGGATGTGTAGAAGGAGCTAGTTAAATAATGTACTCCTGAGTGCTGCTAGTAAAGGCAGTAGGTGATACATAATAGAAATGTAAACCGGGATTTGATTCGAACACTAAAATTTGAATATCCCATTCTTGGTTCCCATAGTTATCCGTTTGATGGTTGGACCTCATGGAATGGACCTCATTGATAGTGGATCCTTAGAAAACATTCTAAAAGAAGACATACATAACTGTACATCGAAATGAAATGTGGTATAAAAAAAGTTTTTACCCCTGAAGAATTTCCTAGTGAGTTGTATGAAAGAGTGTAAGGAATGAAACAAGTCGGGTATGGTTTGAATGCAGTATGAAAGTAAGCATGGGTGATATCAATACAGAGTGAAATGTTTTATGGACTGGGATGCACTTCTCTATGAGAGAGGGGAGCAAACAACAGATCCCTATGAAATTTTTATCTAAAAAAATTGTTAAAGAATGAAGTACTACAGGTTATTAGATGTGCATAGTGAAATTGTAAATCATTGAGATATATGTGTGTGTATTTAACAATTGTATAGAGACGTCCTACAGTTATAGAAAAGAAAATTGTAAAAAAAGTGTTTTATTAACCATGTGTTTAGAAAACAATAAATGAATATTTTTGATACAAACTGGTGTGGTATATGACAATATAATGACGATAAATCATATGTAAGAGGTATAAAATCAAAAATGGATAGTGGGGAAGCAAGTGACCCTATAAACATAGTGTATTGTTTAATCAAAAGTTTGATAGAGGGCTGTTTATAAGTGGTCGGTAAAAAAGTACCTCCGGTCTCTTCTAGTTTTATTGTGAGTCTCTACAGAGGCAACACAGTCTTTGCTCTCTGGGGATTTTAACCCATCGCCCCGTATGCTCCAAGGTAGGGAGAATATTGAATCGAAGATAAATAATGAATCTTCTGTTTTCATTGGAACAGATTTTGATAAGATATGAGCAGGGGACCCCAAGTTCAAAAGACTGAGTACTATAGTCCTTATACATTGTGCTCTTAGCTAGATATTAAATATTCATTACAGAATCTTGTTTTTATAGCTTTCTTCTTTATGAAACTCAATCGGTTCAGATTTGCTAGTATCATATCCGCAGCAATATTTTCAGATATCCTTCTACGCAAGGTGAGTTAGGATGATGTTGGCAAACTGATTAAAAAACGATGAGTGCAATTTCTATGATATTGCTTGGATAACAACCCATTTATTGTGGTATCTACATCAGTCGATATAATATTAAAATAAAGAGCACATTTTTGTATTAATCGTATGGTTTTAATCGAAGTAATACCGCTCCATATGTAGAGCAGTCACGGGCACAGATTTCGGAACATTTAGAATTGTACTTACATTTTAGTCTCTAGTATGGCAATACCTTCTAATTTTGTTTCAGAATTTGTTGGGTGTCCATAGGCTATACTAGGAATTCTGCTACTCGTGTATACCTTAACAAGGCCCTCAATACTATTGCCACCTTTTTTATACATAATTTTCCATAAAAGAAGCCACTTTTTCAATACCTTCAAACGTATAGTCATACAATGAAAATCCTTGGAAGGATTGTTTCTGACAGAAATGCCTAAATAATTATATCTTTCAACCACCTCCAATTTGGTTCCATTGATATGCCGTGTGTTTTGGGGTATTTTCCACAAAGGTCCAAATATTATTATTTTAGTCTTGGAACCATTATTTTGAAGATAATTTTTGGGGGCATAATCAATAATGGCATTCATTGAACGTTGCAATCCAATTGGAGTGCAATCCATTATTATGGTGTCATCGGCGTAATTAAGCCAAGGACAATTGCAGTTCCTATTGTAGGTGGAAAGTTGCGGATATTCCTAAGGTGTTGGTTCATATCCACAACATACAAATTGCATAAAGTTGGTGCCAATACACATACCTGTTTATTGCCGATGTTTGTCGGCATTTCTGGAGTAAGAGTGCCATCAATAGTTGTTTTTGGGGGGGCGTGGGCTGGACCCATGGAGTGAGGAGTTGTCTGAGTAGAGCTCCGTCCTGATCCTTAAGAAGATCCTACTAAACGAGGACTGCGGAAGAATTTAGCGTTCAAACGGACATCCACGAACGAGGAAAGCGGACCTGCATCTAATCGCCTGAAAGCTGAGAAGAATCGGAGCCTGCAAACTAAGATTGTGGGTCCCTGAACAAGTGCCCCAGGTGCGGCAAAATGGCGGACGGAGCCGCGGCCTGACAAAACGGTGGGGGAGGGGCACAGTTCCGCACTAAGCCACACAGCGGTATCCGCGTGGAGGGGGACGTATGCCCACCCAGTCCTGCACCCTGCCTGACACCAGTAGAGTGCGGGCAGCATTGGCACTGAGGACGCCGGACAACACCTAGGGCTCAGCACGTCCAGTACAAAGCGGCTGGTGGGGGAGGAACCAGACGGCCGTCGGACGCTCCTGATACACAGAATCCCCACCGAGCAGAGACGTGCCTGCAGTCGGCCCAGCAGAGAGGCTGACACGTGGAAGCAGAGGGCACACGACCAACAGAGCAAGCAACGAAGCCTCTGCGCTGCGGAGAAGGTGGGCCACCACCAGGAGCCCGCTGTAAGCACTGCTGGGGACCCAGAGAACCAGAGGTCCGTCTCTGGGACGTTAAAGAAGACAGGAGGGCACAGACTGGAGTGTCATCAGGCCCTCATTATACGCAACACATTGCAGACACTTAGCCAGCAACAACGAGGAACTGAGTGGGATCAGTGTGGCGGAACGAAGGAGCAGCAGTGTGGTATTGAAGAACCCGAGGAGCTGGGTGCTCTGAACAGAACTAGCTCCCCACAGAGGAGCAAGCAGCACCCGCCAAACGCGCAGGTCCAGCAGAACCTGAAGTGCCGCGGCGGACCCGGACTGCTAAAAAAAGACATCCACAGAGGAATCAAGTCCAGGCAACCCGAGAGCAGCGGAGAGTGGTGGCACCCATAGTGTACACCCGGATGCCACCTACAGAGTCACAAAGGAACTGTGAGTAACCCAAAAGCTGCTGGTGCTACCACCTACTGGGCAAGATCGTGATGGGTGCAGCATACAAGGCTCAGGGGCACACAGCACTGAAGTTTGGGGGAGCGGGCTACTGAACCCTAGCATTCCTAACAAGCATTTGTGGAGGGGAGAATATACTGGGCGCTGCTGACCCCACCACACAACATGACCGGCTCAGAGGCACTGGGCACCAGAGTGGGCAGGCAGAAGGCAGAAACTCAGGCCGGGCGGGCAAACAACAGTCCCACAGAATAACATGAGCCTGTGGCGAGCTGTCCTACATGACTAACGGTGCATCACACGGCAGGAAACAGCCTCATCGCATTCCGTGCATAGCACTCAAGCAAGCGGCTCGACCAGAGGCACAAAAGAAAGGGAAGAAAGGTACTAGGACCTGAATAAGCCAGCACACTCCCTCAACAAACTGAAAGCCCACCGGGAGCTGAATCACATGCATAACTGGGAATCCCACTGAAGAATACCGCCCTTAATCATGGCACACACTATGTTGCGCCCCAGAGTCTGAAGGCAGGGAAGGGCGCCACCAACACCGGAAGATCCCAGGGTCATTGCGGGATCTGCAGACTTTTGGAAAGCATCGCCCTATATGGTGGCACATAGTGGTGAGCAGTGAATCACGTGACAATAGAACAAGGGGAAACCACTGGGCAAACAACTTCACCTTCCCACCAAGTCAAGCACGCAATAGCTGGGACACAAGCGGCCGACACGAGTGGAAGCCTGGGCTTGGACATAGACCCAACTGTTGGTCTTGCAGATACGTAGGGCTTAACAAGACGAAGTGCCAACCCACGGGCCAACATCATCCTAACTCGCCACTAAAGGATATGTCCCCACCCAAAAAGAAAAACAACTCCACAATCATGGACTCCTTTGCTGCAGCAAAAACCATGTGAGCAGACGCAGAACACCAACGTGGCTTGCTCAGATCAGGTGACCCCAGATGAAATCAACAAAAATAAACAGGTGCTGGATGCCATTGCCAGACTGCGCTCCTTCATTGACACCAAAATAGGGGAAGTCAAGACAGACATGCAACTGATGTGTCATGACATGCGCAACCCCACAGAGCGTGTATCGGCTACGGAGGCTGGGCAGCAAGAAACTGCAGAAACACTGAAGGATATCCAATCTAGAGTGCAGGAACTGGAGAGGAGGAACAAAGTCCTGGGAGAGAGGGCGGAAGATGCTGAGTGGCTGTCTAGATGCAACAATGTGCGCCTCCTCGGCATTCCGGAAGGGACGGAAGGCCCTAACCCCACGAACTTTGTTGAAACACTACAGCAGGAGATTGGCGCTGAGCGACTTTCATAGGGCTTTGTGGTCGAGAGGACCCACAGAGCCCTACAAAAAAAAACACCACCTGGATCGCACCCCAGACCAATAATAGCAAGGATTTTGAACTTCCAGGATAGGGAAATTATACTGTGCTACTCAAGAGCAGGAGGGGAAATAAGGAAGGGCAACGCCAAAATTGCCATATACCCGGACTATACCCCAGTGGTACAGAGAGCAAGGAATTCCTTTGTCCCGATCAAGGCCAGGCCTTGGCAACTAAACCTCCAATACATGTTGATGTACCCGTCGAGGCTCAAGGTACTGTACACAGGTAGAGCTGACTTCCTGGAGACCCCGGCGGCAGCCACCATGTGGTTGGAACATAACAATATGGCGGAAGGCGAAGTAGCTGCAACATAACTCAGACTACGGAATTAAGACGGGGAACACCTGACGACTGCAGCGCCCTGATGGACCATTGGAAATAGCGCAAAATTACAGAAACTTAAACTCACTGCAGCTCGGACACAGATCTTACGAAGGTCGGGAGATATGCTGGGGCACTCGGCCTGAGCCACCAGGAGCACCCCCGCGAAAGGACTAGAGTCGGCCAGTTGCTGACTTGTCATGACCCACACACGAAAACCCGGATGGGCCAAGACGGTGCGGGGGTACCTGAGCTTTGTCAGTTCAGCGCAACTGCTGGGTGCAGTTGGTTAATTTTGGTTTGTTGTTGTTTCAATGGTTATAAGGTCTTCACGATAACTGGTATAGCAGGGGGAAGGGCTCTCGAATGAGGTAATGGGGGTTGGAAACGGGAGCGGAAGAAGGAAAGGCTGGGGTGGAAACAAAGAGGGGGGAGTGGAATCGAGTCACTTTAAATAGAAATGGTGGCTATCTAAAAATACTGACATGGAATGTCAGAGGGCTGGGCACCTACATGCATAGGAACAGGATTAAATCCTTCCTAAAGAGGAAACAAGTCTACATTGCCCTGCTGCAGGAAACCCACCTCACTGCTGATGGTAACGATAAAGTGACCGGTCACTGGGGGGGACAAGGTTTCGGAGCACCATATTCTAAATATGCACGAGGCGTATATACCTGGTTTAGCGGCACAGTGCCTTTCCGACTTCTATCTAAGGAGGTGGACACAGAGTTAAGATACCCGATACTTAGGGGAAGCATTGAGCAGCTAGAGGTTTGCATAGTTAACTCCTACCTTCCCAACTGCGGGACCTCAGCGTACCCGACTAAGCTGGGTGCAAAGTTGGCCCGTTAACGTGATTGTTTTTTTTATTGGGGGGGGGGGACTTGAACTGTGTCTGTGACCCTGCCCTTGACAGGTCAAGCCCACTGACACAAGGGGCGAGGATGACCCTGTTGTCACTCAGCAAGGTGATAGAGGACCTGGACCTGGCAGAGGTGGGGAGGGAGCATCATCCAGAGAGCAGGGAATTTTCTTATTAGTCGTTGCCTCGCGAGCTACATGGCAGATTGATTATCTATCAGTAGACAAAACACATCTGCCCCAAGTAGATTCAGCACTATATCTGGGTAGATTAATATCGGATCACTTACCGTTACTCATGGAATGGAGGATGCGAGGTCCTAGGCCACCAATACCGATGTGGCGCATGCCAGCGGAAGCCCTGACGGACGGCGCATTCAGGGAAGGCCTCCGGAGCAGGATAATCGAGTATAAGGATAACAACCTGGGGAGTGTGAAAGGTTGGGACACAATCTGGGAAGCAATGAAGATTCTAGTTGGGGGGGGCGGAGTCATCGCCAGCGCTGGGGGAATTAGAAAGTAATTCAGAAATGAATTGTATTGGAGGCAAGTGAGGGGAAAATCAGGCGGATGGAGGCTTGTGCTCAGAGAACCAGAGAAGTGGAACTAGAACTATCAGCGGTCAGAGACAGCTGTCAAAGCGCCTGGGCAAGACTGACAAAGTTCGACTATATTGCAAGAACCACTATGGCACGCACGGAGGGCGATAAACCAAGCAGGTTGCTGTCGTGGCTTTGCAAAAGGGAAAACCCGAGACACCTGATCACGGAAATTAAAGACGATTCAAGCTCGGTGCACAAATCGCAATTGGCAATCAACAACCCTTTCAGTGAATTCTACTCCCAATTGTACCGCCACAACACGCCTATACCCCAGGGCGATAAACTAGACACATTAGAAGAAAAAGGCCTGCCCTCACTCGATAGCACCCAACGAGAACTATTAGATGCGGGACTAACGGCCCAAGACATAAGTGAGGCGATCAACTCGTTAACCACTTGCAAGACCCCTGGAAGCAATGAGCTACCCCTTGAGTTTTACAAGGCATATAGTTTAGAATTAACCCTGGTCCTACACAAAGTGTTTCAAGAATCGTATAACACAGGAGTGTTTCCAAAGAGCATAAGGGAGACGTTAGCAGTCCTGATACCTAAACCCGGGAAACCCACAGACGAGTGTGGCTCGTATAGTCCATTGGCAATGCTAAATTATGACATCAAAATTCTGATGACCATACTGGCCAAATGGCTGTCAAGGGTCATAGGGACCATAGTGCATGAGGACCAGACCGGGTTCGTACCAGGTCGGGACACAGCAATAAATCTGCAAAGTCTGCAACATATCATTGCGCAAACAATAGGCTTGTAGGAACAGTATGCAGTAGTCTCCTTAGACGCTATAAAAGCGTTTGATTCCATATATTGGAAATGGCTGATCGCTGTCTTGAGGCAGTTTGGGCTGGGCGAGCACTTCATTGGGTGGATCAAAATTCTTTATGAAGCACAGGTAGCTAGGGTGAAGACAGGGAGAATGGTATCAGCACCATGGGACATTCAAATGGGCACCAGACTGCGTTGTCCGCTGTCACCAATGCTCTACATTTTGGGACTTGAGCCTATAGCAATATACCTCAGGAAACAATTCTTTGGTGCAGGCATCAGAGTGGGAGGAGTGTATCATGTTGTGTCCCTGTAGGCGGATGATGTGCTGCTGTATCTAAGACACCCGGACCTCAATGTGCCAGTGATCTTAGATGTACTGGAGAACTTTGCGCGTGTGTCAGGGATCTCGTTTAGCAGGGAGAAGTCCTTCATATTCCCACTGGAGGAGCTGGCGATGCAACATTTACCAAGAGTTGGGCTCTGATGGCAACTGCATATGTTCAGGTATCTGAGGGTGAATGTCTGGAACATACCTGAACTGACACATGGGAGCAACACTGCGCTGGCGATCCAAGGACTCAGGAAGTCCATGACATTTTGGTCTAAATTCCCGTTGTCGGTGATGGGAGGGTTTCCATTGTTAAAATGATGGTTCCTATACTTTTTCCACAATGTCCATTGCTACATAACGGCCTCTTTCTTTCGTCTCTTGGAAAAGTTGCTGATAGATCTGCTTTGGGGTCCCGCCAGACACAGGCTATCTTTGACCACACTTACACTGCCGTATAAGTAGGGCGGGGTCCAACTACCAGGTTTGGAGAGATATTACCTGGCAGCACAACTCAGCTTTGTGGCCAAGTGGCTTGCAGATGAGGCCACATTGGAGACAAAGCTTATAAAGTGACTAGTAGCCCCTGTACGCCTAAAGGAAATACTCTGGGTCTCGCTGAAATACTTGAGCGATGCCCCAATGTTTGTACGCTTAGGTAGAAAGGTTTGGGGCAGGGCCCTACGAGTGACGGGATGTGAACACCCCTACTCACCGAGATCCCGATTGCTGCTGATGTCTGTGTAGCCAAAGCAAACATGACAAATGTAAGCCAATGGGAAAGGTTTGGAATATACACCTGGGGGGACGTATATGAAGAGAGCGTCTTCAGGGAACTTGAATCCATGGCCGAGAAACAGGGACTGCCCAGCGGCCAGTTCCTATGGTATCGGAAAATTAGGAAGGTAGAGAGGAAGAAGTGGAAAGAATGGCCTGAGGAGCCAAAGGCAAACCCAGTACTAACTCTACTCCACAACCTGGGCGATGGATGGAGGCCGGTATCCAGGCTCTACAGCCAGCTGGCAGATAGACCCAACCCCAAAAGCGATACGTTGAAGCAGAAGTGGGAGGCAGACCTGGGAACTGACATAAAGGAGAAGGAATGGGAGAGGATCCTGATGTACCCCCGGGAAGTGTCACGTAATGCCAGGTTTAGATTGATCCAACTAAATGTCCTGGATACGACCTACATGACACCGAGTAGAATAACCAAATTCAATAGCAGCACAAATCCACTATGCCCCTGGTATAAATCAGTGGGGGCCGGAATGTTGCATATGTTCTGGGGTTGTCTGAAAATCCAACGCTTCTGGGCCAAGATAGAACAAGCCTGCAGAAAGGCTGGGGTAGCCTAGTATGAAAAGACATCAAAAGAATGCCTCCTGGGAGCCTACCCAAGAATAAGCAGGTTTAGACACGTAATTAAGTTTATGGACTTGGTATGTGTGCTAGCCAAAAGATCCATTGCAATGGCGTGGAAAACAGCAGGAGGACTGCAATATGCCAGATGGTATAAGGAGCTGCAACACTGGAAGGGAGCAAAAACTAGAGGATGGGGTGATGGGGTGATCAGGGCGGGAGGTGAGGCGAGCCCTGCATACGAGGCCTGGAAATCACTGATTTAGGACATGTTTCATCCATCAGATGATAAACCCCCATGAATGAATCACATCCACACCTGGGATGCCTGGAACTCACTAAGAGCCGGGCTGCTGAAAAGAGGCACTCCGAATAAACACCCTCCAACTCCCAACAACCTTCGTGACACCCTGGATACCGGGGCTACTTTTATTGTAGAGGCGAGTGCCACCATGAACAAAGCCAGTAACGAAGACTGTTTGTTGTTGTCATATGTTTATTTGTTGTTGTTAAATTGTCTTTACATACATGCATGACAATGATGGTGAATTGAGTTGCATACTACTAATGTATACTATAAATGCCAATAAAAACATTTTAAAATAAAAAAATCATTATTTGTTTTTATCCTCACAGTAAGTTGTTAAATAAAAAATACAGTAAGGTTGGATCTATGTCAAGTTTTCTAAATGTTTCCCAAAGGGATGGCCTAGATACCGTATCAAATGCCCTACTAAAATCGATAAAACAAACATACAAATGATCCTTTCTTCTTTCTTTATTAGCCACGCCACAGTAAAATAGTTAAGCTGGGTAATATTTGTCATGGTATTCATATCCTGATGGAAGCAGTTTGATATGGCATGAAGATATCAGCCTTCTTGATCCATCTATTTAGTTTCCTAAGAAGCAAGGCGGCAAAGACTTTTTGGCTGGCATCAACCATTGCCAAATATCTATAACTAGTGGATTTCGTGTGATCTCTGCCTTTAAAAAAAATCGGGATCAGAATGGACCTCTGCCAACTTCGTGAAATATTTCCATCCTTTATTATCTTCTCAAAGAGATTTTCTAACACTACACCCCAAACATCCGCTTTATCCTTAAAAATTCTATTGGGTATCAGGGCCAGGTGCCCGCAAAGTATTAAGATAATATCCTAGTGATGTCTTCTCTAGTAAAATCATCTCTAAAATCTTTCGTTGGGTAATATAATTGGCCTTTAGTTTGTATGATGTTATTCATATAATAAACCTATCTTTCCAGACCTCTATACTAATAGAGTTATTCTCCATTTTAGTTTAGTTAGAGTGGAAGCCAGTTTGAATGATAGCCCAGAATCTTTTTTCATCTCTTTTCCCCCAAGTAATTTGAAAAGATACTTCCAGTTGGCATTCATAATAGAGAATTTATGCATTCTCAGCCAATTTTTGTATCTGGTTGATGCCAGCATTTACAGCCGCCGTCTAGCCTCTATATTGAGGAGAGCATCTTTTTTAATGCATCCTCTCTGCTTCTGATGCTTAGCCATTACAACTGCTCGATCGTAACATCCCTTGGGTATATTAATGGAATGCCCTTGCACTGCCTTCAATTTCAGGGATGTCTTTAGATTTATCATTAAGGTTTCTAGATTCCACTGGCTCCTATACATCCAATGTAAAAGGTCTGCCATATTATCCATAATAAATAAATTGAATTTATCTAGATTCCTATTACTCCATGTTATGATGTTCCCTGGAATATTCATTTGTACGGGATCATCATAATACGCAATTTCTAGCATCTGTGGTAACAGACCATGGCAATATTGCATGATCGCTGAGAGTAGTAAACTTAATTGTCATTGGCTGACACTAATTATTCAATTCATTGTCTACATACACATAATTCAAGGTGGATGAAACCACTCCATTTTGTCCAGGTGAAACGAATGATGTTAAAATGATCCCCCTTTTGATTGAGGGACATAACATCCCAAGTATAAAAAAGTTGGGCCCATTTGGCTCCACGATCATTATTAGAACTTTGTTCTATGTGGTCTAATAGCTTCAATGGTTCCATGGCAGAGACATTATATTTCGCCAATAGGGATGCGTTTAAGTCTCCCGCAATCAAGATATTATGATTGGGGAGGTACTTGCAATGCCAGCTGGCGAGGATATTGTCTACAGCCAGGATAATTTCACCCACGTTTCTATCATCAGGAGGGCAGTAGATGTTAATAATCAGGGTGTTTTTAACTGAAATTGGTAGTTGTAAGACAGCCGCTAATACATTATTAGTATTAAGCTTAATGCAATATGGAGTGATAGTAAGGAATGACTGAGCACCTATAGCTAAACCACCCATTGGTCTGCCTTTAGGGCCCTTAATAGCATGTCGATGGATGATAGTAAAACCATCCACTATGAAGTCTTTAGTAGCCCATGTTTCTTGCAATAAGAATACTTGGCACAATCTAATCTACGCCTTGCCCTCCTCTTGATTTAGGAATGAATTGTAACCACGTGTTCCAACATATCCATTCCAAAGAGGTCACGTGGATACATGGCCATTTGAACATCAAACCATAACCTTGTTCGTTGCTGTTATTTATATATTGCGGTGCATTAGTATTCTGATATTTTACTGCTCCGAATTTACCATTTCTTTGGATTTTGTTTTGTTTCACACATGGGATATCATATTTTGTAATAAGATTGCAACACTTTTCAAGCAGTAAATACCTGTATGAGTGTAATAATGCGGTGACAGCAATTGATTTAAATCCTTGTAAAACCAAATTTGAGAAACGGGTCAATTTTGGGACTTCTAATCTCCGTATATCCCAATTAGTAATAGTAGATAGAGATGGTATTGAAGCCCATAGTGCTAGGAGATTAGTTCTGTTTAAAAATGTACTGTCCGCAGTGGGATTTACTTCTTCCGACCTTACAAAAGAGGTTAGTTTATTCCAAACTTCTTCCTCCAAATTTCGCCTTACTACAGGGGATGTCATTATATGGGGTTTGCAATTAGTCGGGATATTATGGATCCTTCCATCCATCCATCATTTGGTGATTTGAAGATGGTCCCGTGGATTCAGAGGGAATTTCGATCCATTTAAAAGAGGCAAAATTTGAAAGATTTGGGGGCCCATTTATCTAACGGGCCACGTAGTTCAACCTGGTAAAGTATTACCTCCTCATTCACACGTGTTGCTATAGTTTTTGAAGATTTCAACAGGGCAGGAGGAATAGGCTCATTATCAATCCCTTTTTTCGATCCATGAGATTACATGTAAACCTTTAGAAGGTATCATTATGAGGGGACTGGGTGTGTCCATTTCTCAGACTCCCTTGTTGTTTAGTAGAGGTGGGGTCATGAATAGGTAATGCAGAAATATTTTCCATTAGATCCATTTCATGACACAAAATATCTATAGCATCCTGTTCATTTATGCCGTAAACAACCACTTGTTGGTCTTTAGAACCATCCCCTTCACTCGAAATTTCTAAATGGACAACGTCACTCCCAACATTCATATTAAGTACTTCCCCATTAGATGTAACCTTCGGCTCATTATTAGAGAAACTCCCGATAACAGCTTTAATATTAAGATTTTTTGTCACTGGTACATAAACCCTCAATCGGGCTCCTGTCTTCTATTATCCCTGTTACCAACAATTTCAATTCTTGTTGGTCAACGGCCATTCTGGTAATCAAATCGAATAATGCATTGATTTTAATTGACATAGTAAGCAAAGTGGAGTATAGTTTGTCATTCTTAACCACTTCCGTATCTACATCAATGTCTGAGCAATTAAATAATTCTTCGTTATCCAAATCAGAATCCTCAGGTTCAGAGAGAAGACGAGTCAAATTAGGTGTTTCTAATAAATCAGTCTGTTTTATGGTATCTGTGAAAAAATTGGGATGGTCCCATAGAATTAGGTTTTAAGTTATTGCATAGATTGAGGAATGAACCGTTGCTATCAATGTTAAATGAGTGCAATGTAGCACTCATAGTAACCTTGCCCAGTGTGGTCTTAGGAAGGTTAATATCTCTTCTCTCCAGAGAGATAATGCTTACAGGAATCTTGGGGGGAAAAGAAATCCGTAATTGGAAGCATCCAATCTCCAATATAATTTTTGTTAGCAAATTTGTCGCTTTTCCAATTTTTTGTTTTAGGGCCACTTTTCAAAATATTCAGCTTACAACCGGGCCCCTCATCCTTTTACCTAATTTCATAGTGTCACTCCTCAATCCAATGCGTTTAACCCTTTTTTGCAGAGTTATAACATATAATTATACCATAAACTTCCGGCAATATCTTAACCAGGCAATCAAGTTCAATCAAATAGAATATAAACAATTAGATTAAAACAATTAGATTAAAACAATTAAAATACCTATTTCATATCGTCACCCTCAACAGTGTAAAAATCATTACCACATTCACAGCAAATATTTCACTTAATTCATAAAAAAAACAAAATACAATAGACTATCAATGCAAATCCTTTCAATTTTCGCGCAGGTATCAATAGGTTTGCATGCATAAAAAATAAAAGCTACCATCTGCATTTAACCTGCAGAGACCCAAAAAGCAGTGTAAGCAT
Source organism: Ambystoma mexicanum (assembly GCF_040938575.1). NCBI lineage: Eukaryota > Metazoa > Chordata > Amphibia > Caudata > Ambystomatidae > Ambystoma > Ambystoma mexicanum. The sequence continues at coordinate 865,857,698 of NC_090939.1, read as the reverse complement.
CCAGCGTGGAATGGAAGGCAGTCCGTTTTACTCAAAGTGCTCAGTCAGCAGCAGTATGCAAAGTATTATACATATTCACCAGTTATATTGTGTTGGACAAGGGAATTCAAATCAGCTTTTCACTTCATCAACTAGCTTCATTAAGATGGTGCTGTGTTCAAAGGTTATCAACCCACAGTTACACTGCACCAAATGTTGCACAGATTGTTCTTAGCAAAAAGTATATGGACCTCATTACAACCTTGGCGGAGGACCATGGTGCGATTAGCACCATGGTCCATGCCGCTAAGGTTACGATTCCGCCATGGTGGATGACGGAATTACCGCCCCATTACAAGGTGAGTGGGGCGGTAATTCCCCATTCACCAATGGCCACTTCCCCATTCCCATTTTGCCCCATAGGGCATAATGGGAATGGGGAAGGCGATAATTACGGCACCGTAAATTACGGTTGCCGTAATTTTTGCCAAGGTCCCTTAGCGGGTTGGTTTAAAGTTAAAGTCACCATCCCGCTAAGGGACCTTGTAATCAGGCGGTAAGTGTTTAACGGCGCCGACCCTCTTTACGGCGCCGTTAAACACTTACCGCCTGGGTTGTAATGAGGGCCTATGTGTCGTCGGATCGAAAGTGCTCAAAGGGCAAAGGCCCACAGTTGCACTACCGAAATGTCACCAATTTGTGCCCAACAAGAAAGCTTATGAATGGCATGGCTCAAATATCAAGTTGCAATTGTTGTCGGCTTCAAGCGGTAATTCAGCAACTGCCTTCCATAAACAGCAACGTATTGGGATGGCACAACGTATTTCAAGAAAGCGACAAATCCACCAATGTAAGGTAGTTCCCTCTTACATTTGTGTCGTTATATAAAAGGTGTTTGTCACAATGTCCGCTTGTCAAAATCACCTGAATGTCATCCGTTTGATAAAGCGCAATAAGCAGCCAGCACGCAACCACGCAGCCGAGCACCAAACACTCGACACGCTCCGCGTTGCTCTGCTCATAAAGGGTGGATTTAATCGTGGGTGCCGTCACAGACACAATAGAAAGACTTGCCAATGCAAGCAAATTGTGTATTTCACCGTCTGCAGCTTTTAAGTAGAAACAAAACCAGCGGCCCTTAGGAGTTCCAAAATAAGCTGCCAGTGATGCAATGTGTCTCCACGTCGTTGTCAGTTTCCCAAACACTCAACACATATCCTATTTTATCCTGAAACACCTCATCCATTAAATTACTCTTTCCCTATGCACTTTCAACAGCCAACAAAGCATGTTCAGCATTCAGGTCCAGCATAACTTGGAGTTTCTTTTTTGATGCGTCTAACTCAGCAGAGAGGGGGGCGCCCCTCTCTGATACATATTGTTTCTCTATCCTTGACCTTTAGTCTTGCCCAGAACCATCCTATAAGGTCTATTTTCGTCCCCCACCATAGGCTCTTGGATTTATATCAACCTCATTAAGATATTTGCGTCCTGATTCTTCCCATTAATGGCACCAGTGTCAATAATCATTGTTATGATGATGCCATTGACTGGGATAAGAGCCTTAGGACTGCCAAGTTCCTCCTCTTCATCTACGACAATTGAGATGCACTCATCGCCTTAGTCATCATTGTAATCACTGCCAATTCAGTGATTGATACTTCCCTTGTTCCTACAGCACCTAGCAAGATGCCCTTTACCCCTGCAAATCCAGCAAATGATTTTCAAGGGAGGGCATTCTGGGCTGTTAGCCCAGTGCGACACACTGTCACATCTGAAACATCTCCTGGGCTGCTCCGTCTCCTCACTCGGAAGACCGTCCTTCCTCTGGGACCCTCTCTCCTTCCTGATGGTTTCTGTCATCCAAAATCATCTTCTTTGGTGGGGCGTTGGTGCTAACGGCTGCTATAGTTTCGGCCAAACTAGATGCCACCACTGGTTGTGGCACCACATATGCCTTGATAGTCGCTTTCACTCTATCTTCTAGAACTTTGGTGCATTTCTCTGTATGTTCTTCCTCTTTAGCAATCCTCAAAACGGTGTCCATTGGGGATCATCCTCCACCGATAATTTATCCTCGACTTTTCCACTGCTGCATTCCAATATTATTTGATCCCTGAGATGTTCATTTAGTTGTCTGTTAAGATTGCAAGTCCTGGCCAACTTCCTAAGAGCTGTAATATACTGTTACACACTCTCCCCCGCCTCTTGTACTTGCTTCCCTAACTTGTAGCATTCTAGTATGGTGCTCAGCTTCTTCTCGTAGTGTTTGCCCATCTTCCTGTCAGCCTTCTCATACACATTAATGTTCCCACATTCACTTTCTGGAAAGTCGTCAAATTTCTTCTGACCTGCAGAACTTAAACAATGCAGAAGTAATGATTTCTTTCTCTCCACACTGTAATTGGTGCTAAACACTACATTGGCATAATGTTGTAAGGGGTTGATCCATCTCTTCCAGGGTACTACTGGCTTTCCAATTTAAGGTAGGACAAACGCTGGCAGAGGAATGCTGTTGAAAGCCGTATCTCCTGCACCCTTTTGCAAAGACGTGGCTTTACAGCTTTAAAGCTTGAGAATGTCCAAGAGTATGTCCTCCTTAAATATCCCTTTTTTTAACTACTGTGACGAAAAAGAGGGTCCCGGACGGATTGCAGGAAATCACTGACGAGAAGTGAGAGGGATGGCTATGCACCATAGCAGACGAAAACAAATGGTTTAGTTGTTTGTTCAGGAACGTCCTGATGTTCTGTCCCTTCCTCTAATGCCGACCCAACAGATATGCCAGCTTGTGAACACCAGTAAGATGAAGTTTGTGATATATTCATTTAAATTTCATCATGCACTCTCATATTTCACGGATCACGCAGCGTTTCAACTCCCCCACATTAACAGCCACAATTGGAAGGAGGATCACATACCAAGCTGAGGGCGCTGCAACTGTTTGCAGTGCTCTCCCAAACTCTGTGTGGTTCAGGCAATCATCTCCAAATATGTAGTGAACAGATTTCAGAAGCAGAGCTGATATTAAAATATATTACAAGTTAAGTGGTACAGAGAGCCCCGCCCACTCTGTCTCTCTCCAGCTCTCCTGCTGCACCAAACGTCTCTCCCCTGCATTCCTTCCTGGAACTTTCAGAGAGTGGAGCCTCCCACAAGCATCCACGCGATGTAGAAAGCCAGCACTAACCTGTTAGTCGCAAAAGGGAAGTCTCCAATCAGGGCATGTTAGTCACTGGTCAAGGTTTTGCTTCATGAGCCCAAAGCTCCTCTATTCCCCATAGTACATTAAAAGCACTATGACCAAATTGGTGAAACTCACTATTTTGTGTTATAATATGTTTGCCTTTTCCTTCAGTAAAGCATATGTTTTTTGTTTTTAAATAAGTGTTAAATTACCCACAACTTACAATAAGTGAGTTCTCTATCATCGTGGCTCCCTTTTCCAGAATAAAGAAAATGCAATGAGGAATCTGAGATTAGCCTGCTTGGTTAACCATCACAGTGTTAGGGGATTATTTAACTTTTTCATATTAAGAACATCATCACATTCTTTAAACAAGCATTGGCATCATCAACAGTTTGAGCTTTTGTGTGGGCATGGGAAAAGCACTTTCCAGGCACAGCATAGTGGTATTAACTAGCCATTGATGGAAGTAGTTGCAAAATGGTACATGTACCAGGGCATCTAACAGCAGTGCCTGGCAAATGCCTATTACATATACACAAGCTAAAACTGCTTTGCCAATGATTGTTTTTAACAAGACTTCAGTGAAGGACACAGAGTACTTAGAAACCGAGTGATTGTTGCAACCTGGTTAAGGTATTTATTACACCAGTAGCGGATTTACAACTCCACTTTAGTCATTAAATCTCAAAAGACTGCTTTGAAAAACACTGGCAGGCACTTCGAATGCAAAGTTTGAAGGGAAGGTTTGATTAAAGCGAGATCAAAGAGTTCCCATGAGGAAGTGTTTTGGGCGGGGAGGGGCAGGACCTTTGTGAGAATGGTCATAGGGATTAGCATGGCCATGGGCAGTCAATGGGTGGGCAAATAACCAAACAACACATACAGGCTGTGTGTCCTTCCTCAAATGCCATTCCTGCCTAGCTGTACACTAACGCAATAGTTTCCATGACAGCGTGGAGCGAATATTAAAATTGTTCACAATAAGAACTACATCATGTACTTTAAATAAACAATATCAATAGTGATACATTATTCAAAAGATGCAATAATAAAACAAAATTAAAACATCGTTAAATCAAAATCAGCTGGATATTGAATAGCCATATGAATGCGCTGGTTTATTTCACAATGACAGCAACTAAAAATATGGACAACTAGATGTGCTACAGTGTCATTCTAATATGGACGTGTACTCTAACTTGAATAACTTTTCTGTATGCATAAAAATGCTTCCCTGATTAAAGCTATATCATCCTACTTGAAAAGTGGACCAATCATGAATCACAAAAATGGTAGACGTAATGTTGAAATAGAATGCCTCATATCGCTCTGGAGAGATGGTTCCAAACATTTGTCATCTACCAGAAAATATAAAAAGTAGATGTTTAAATGAACACATAAGAATCCAGTACCTTTCAACACAATGCATTGTCTAAATGGGAGCCTGTCCAGCTGCTTCTAATATACTGTTACCACCTTGGTTGCCTTGCTTCAAAACTAATGAACATTTCTGCAATAGGTTCACTAGAAGACCCAGGATAATATGTTATAATCTCAACAGTATCTGTCCCTAATTCAACCGTCTATATACTCAGACTAAAAACATTGAAACCAATAGAAGGCAGCATGCTAATCTGAGGTTCAAAGAAAATGGCAGTGCAGAAAGTTGCTCCTAGGTTCGTAATTTTGGTCAAGGTTGGGAGTTCAACCCAAAGAGGTGTATCAGAAGAAAATGTATTTTGCAATATGCCACTGGCCCGACCTGCACAATTTTATATCCTGCATCAATCAGAAAGACCCTTTTTCACCCTCACCCTACACTGGATTGGGCAAAGGCATGCACAGATATTTGAAGTAGGACCCTTTCTCTCAACATTCCGCAGTGTAATATTGCACAAAATCAGCAGCAAAGAATTGAGTTTGATGGCATGAGCTTGAGGACCCTCATACACAATAAAATGAAGGCAGCCTGGGATGAATCAAATGATATCGCTGAAATGACAAAGGTCAAACAACCCCAGAGTTGTACACATCCATCACAATAACATTGGATGGCATTAATGGTCTCAAAAGGATTACTGTGAAAAGAAAGACAAATATAAGGAGTGGTATTCTCCGGTAGTACACATTACCTTTCAATAGCTAAAACCATCTAGAACTGAATTCTGACTGGCGACTGGAAAATGAAAAGACAAATCAACCAGAATTTTAAGGTAGATGACAACAAAGTGTAAGGTTTAAACATAATGAATACACAGGGTTTAAAGCTGCAATGATCCAATGGCCTGTACATGTGAAATGTTATAAGACACATTCTTTGAATTATGATCACTTACAGATTAACAGACTCCGTTAACTTTACACCAACAACCCAGCTGTCGTCCACAACACGCTGCCACACCCTCTCGACTGGGTTCTCTGGGTTTTGGGATGGCAGCTCACTGACATCTTCTGGAGGGCTGCCAGGATTGTTTTCATCATCATCCCAGAGGGGTAACAGGCCTTCCTGTTAGAAGCAAAAATGTTTGTCAGATGTGTAACGTATATAAATTTAACATACAACAATCCCTCCAGAGAGGTCAGATTGGTTTGCCTTACAGTAAAAGTGAAATTTACATGTAGATTGCAATGAAGGAAAAGGCAATCCGTAGTCATTATTGCTTAGCATGCCAGTTCACTCTCCAATTGCTAGACGAGGATCAATAAAGATTACATAATTGCACTGCATTGCCCAGAACGAAAAACAAGCCCACACACCCCAAGAGAGAACTATAAACAATCTAAAAATGTATATTGTTTGCAGAATAGTTGCAGGAATAGGGATTTGCATATGTAAGCATTGATAATCAATATCACCATTTCGAAAAGGGTCAACCATTGTTCTATTTGAATTCATATTCATTTACTTTCAATAATGTAAAACACATACAGCATATACAAACGGTGTTTTTAGAGAAAAAAACGTTTGCTTTTGTGGGTTGGTCAGGCAGTCAGTCATTCAGCTTTATTGCAGCATTAGCCAAAAACCAGCAGGTGATACAACAATAACTTTAAAAAAAGATATATAGCATAGCCAAGAATGGTTACAATACAGAAACATATTAAGAATAAAATTGATTAAACAGGCATTTGTGCAAATCAGCAAATCAAAAGATATTATAAAATATCACAATGAAAAAGTGTGCAACATGAGCAGTAAGTACAAGATCAGTGGCTAGTGAAGAGGAAATAATTACATCACCAATAGTTTAGGACATCCTCTACATGACAAATTCCAGCTAATCTGAAAAGAAGCAAACATATTTCTCTCAGCAACCTTTGAAGCCTTTGCAGAAGAACAAGAAGTGGATGATAGATTCTTCTATTGCCCCACAGACTTTAGTCCTTGACACAGTTCTGCGTGAAAGATGCCACCTTTAGAGTTTTGAAACTAAACTGCACTGCGCATATCGCGGAATAATCATGTCCAAATAGGACTCAAAACCAAAATCAGATTTAGACTGTAGATAGAACGACCCTCTGCTAAGAATGGTACATTCTTCTACCAGCCTATGGTGGGAACAAATGTCACCTGCAGATTTGATCTGTCGGCTTGTGGCGCTTGTCATCAGTTCGTGGGCCTCCAACACTGGTCTAGTTTTCACATTTCTGGTTTTACAAATTTGAACCATGGCAGGGATTTGGTCCCTGTCCATATCTTTATCAATACAAAAGGGGTTTTAATCTTGCTTGGTCTTTGATCGGTTGGTGATCACATTCCAAATAAATGCTGGCACTAGGCGAGGAGCTAGAGAACATGCATAGATTTTTATGTAAACTTCATTTTGACTGTGACCAGAGATTTCACTGCTACTTGGCCCCATAGCTCAGCACCATATAGTGACGTGGCAACTGCCTGCATCCGATGCAGTTTTAGGGCTGGGCTAAAAGCGCCACCATTATGTATATGATAGAATCACCCTTTCCACCGCAGTACTTTTCAAGTGTCACTGATGCTTTAGTTGCCTGTTGAGACCACAAACCATTCTCAGTAAACCTGACTCCAAGATAGTCACCAAATGAGTGACAGAAGGTTATTAAGAGACACTTGTATTCCTCATGGGACAGGAGCAATATTTAGGACCTATCAACAGGGTCATCACAAGCACTAAACTGCATCTAAATTGGTTTTGGGTTTTATGTCACTTGTTAGCCTTGACAAGGACCAGTAGTCAAAACGTGTTAGCTGTGGCTGTGAATTGGCTGTAAATACTGTCCGACTTTTGAGGACTCTGTGCAATAACATTGGTTGTTACTGTGAATTGGCTGTGAATATTGTCCAACGTTTGAGGACTTTGTGTATCAACAGTTTGTGAAAATGAAATTCAGAGTGAATTTACGAAGACATTGTACTAAAAAATGTGAAGAGACCACATTAGGATAAGCGCAATTAATAGGGTACAGGTATACTACTCTTTGATTTTCATGAGGTGGAGGAATACCCTCACTGTGCCTTTGACAGCAGCTTTCTAGCATCTAATTATTTTCAACCTACAAATTCAATATATCTAATTAGTACCCAGCGCACTTTGACCATTTTAGGGCTAGCCCCACTTTTCCTACAATCTAACTAAGATATGCCTGCACACATTAACCAAATAACCTTTCCCTTCCCACCCACGACTCCTATACTTGACTCTACCACACTAATACTGTATGATTAACTTCCTCCACAGGCAACATTTAGCTAATACTGGACAACCTTGAATCTTTCTACCATGGCTCTGCAAAAGGTAACCAAACTTGTACTTAGGTCCACTTATTTAATGTTTGTTGTAATATGAATAATGTCTAATCATCAGAATTTCTGTTACTCATTGTGCCCCAGCAAAAGCGTTACCCACACTATGTGACTCAACTGTCAGTCCAAATATTGCAAACTGACTGTAAGTAAGCAGGCGGCTTGTATTGGTAACTTCATTCCATGCTTCCTATTCTTTGTACACATGTCACACAGGTGCTTTAAAGCAATACCCTTGAAATTAAACTCATAAAATAAATATTATTTTGCCCTTTAAGGATTTGAATACGCAAATGTCATGCTCAGCCTCTCCTACTTTAACATTACTAACATTACACTATAAGTGGAAAGCAACACTGCAATATCATTTACGTGGCCGGTAAAGGATTACGGGTATGGGATTGCCTGGCACTCATGCATAGCAACGGGTATTCAGACGGCTACAATGCTTTTCACGTAATCTGCATCCTTTCCAAGATTTCAGAGTTCCATTGAGTACTGTGAGAAACCAGAAAGCGTCTCACCCACTTGTCCCCGGGGATCTGTCATCCAGGTGGCCAGCACACGGCCAACATTTTTGGATTCAGTTCTTGGGGGAGGACCAGTGCAGGAGGATCACCTGGGTGAGGGGTCTTTGGGGAGTGGCAGTGGGACACCGGATAGTGAGACGCGGTATCCCCTTCCCTATAACACCTTTACCCCATCCTACCAAGTATTATATGTAGGATCTCACCACCCCCTTTTTCAAAACAAACACTTTCTCATTGACAGGCCGCTCTAAGGGAAAACAGACTAACACCCGAGCCATATACCTGACGTGTCCCAATACAATGGGACCATCACACACACGAGACTTCCATTACACTTCCCCACATGGATAAAAGGCGGAGTACTGAGAGCACACTCTGAGTAAGGCAAAACACACGAGGAAACAAAAGTTGCAACATGGTAGTTTAACGAGAGAAGAAAGATAGCGAAACAGCAAGGGACCACGAGGAGGGAAGTACCCTTGACCTTTTAGACAAGAAGCCATTGCTTTCATGGGTACTTGAGATTGGAAAGCATAAAACCAGGGAAACCGGCTGAACAATCCTGCATTGTGTGTCGGAGATACTCAGGGCCCTCCTGCGGCAATAATTAAGGCAGGGAGAATCACCAGCCACCGTGGTACTGTCCTTGGCTCCACTAACAAAGACGCTTCTTTGTATGCAGGGGTGAGAAAAAAGCCTAATCTAAACCTAAAGCTAAGATGGGAGCAAGCTACGACCATCAAATAATAATAAGGCAGTCCTAGTATCGTCTCATCAAATAAAAAGGGGCTATGCTAAAAAAATAACTATTGCCAATCCTTACCACTAAGTTACAAAAAGAATGTGAGATAATGTTCACCAGAAAAGAAAAACGTATTCTCAAAATGATATGTCAGGATGGTATGGCTGGGTCTCCCTTCCCCACGTTTCAAGCACGGGGAAAGGTAGAAATCATGAGCACAGCACACTCCTGGGCCTCTCCAGCACGAGGCTCACAATTTCAGTTCAAGGATACCAGCACCTTCAGGGGGCCAAGCCTCTTTCCTCAAAGTCTCTCGCCTTAGAAGGCCTGCTGGTTCAAAACAACAAACAAAGAAAAGTTCCTTCTGGCATCTTACACCTGGGCGATTGCTTTTCGCCCAAGGGATCTCCCTCTGCTGGGCTCAGATTCTCCTTGCAAAATGGGCCTCCCTCCGTCGGGTTCACTAGGGCCCTTCAAATACAGTTTGTAATATTCAGGAGCTTTTAATGTCTTTTTAAAGAAATACTATTGTGGACAACCCTCAACTGGGTTCACTCTCGTCGACGCAATGTTCTCGGGTGTAATACTTTTCACCCCAACTCACAGACATCCCTCTGTCGGGTTCACGTTTGCCAAGAATTACAGTTTACTCAATGCGGGATTCACTCTCAGTAGCTTTCCCCTTGGCATCCCTCCGTCGGGTTCACATAGTCATCTTTCACACAGTTCATGATTTGTTCTATTTCACCAGAAAACGTAATTTCTCCAGCATTGGATCTTTCATGGATTCACATGCTTAGAATATTCCCCGTCGTCAGGCTGGGAATCCTCGGTAAGTTATATAGACATATTCCATGGGAAAAATTCCAACACTTTTGTGTCCTATCTACGTCGTTTTGGGCCGTGCACGCCGGCGCCACTAGGACGTAGAGGTATACATAGCCCCGCCCCCGCGGCTCCCTCAGATTTCAACCGTCTTCCAAAGTAGTGGGATTACCTTGCGTATCTGCTATTTGGTTAGGTTGTACTTTCTACTTCTGCGACTGTTTTTTCTTCTCGAAAAAACGTCTGGAAAGGCGTGGTTTCGTCTGTGTGCTACATGCGGTTTTAAGAAGGTGTACGAAGGGGATGGTCACATGGACTGCATTTACTGTCTTCATTCCACATGTGAAATCTGTCAGGGCTTCTCCCAGAAGACCCTCAAAGATCGAAAAAGACGCCTTGTCGATTGGCTCAATGACGGGGCGGGTGCGTACCCGGCATCGGAGGTGGGCTCCACGGCCTCGAGAAGTAAGTCAGAACCCCCGACGAAGAAGGCGCGTTCTGCTGAAAAACGCCCCTCGGAGAAGCATTCGGAGAAACATTCGAATGCCCCCTCTTCACACAAGGCGTCGTCTTCTTCCTCCTTGTCTAAAAAGGAGAGAAAAGAACCATCTAAATCCTCCTCATAAATCTACCTTGAGTCGAGAGGCCGCGGCCAGCAAGTCGGCCCCGAAAGCAGCGGGAACACCTCAAGACCCTGCGCCACTTGCTTCGTCGACGGCCCGCTCGTTGACGCCTGCGTCATCGGCGGCTCCTCCCACGGTTCAGGCTGCGGCTGTAGGAAACATATCATCGTCGACGGTGGTTCCGTCTATGGGATGGCAACCGGAGGTTTTCGACCCCGTTCCGCCTGAGGCCGTGCTGCAACCAGAGGCGGCTTTTTACATCTCGTCGGCTGACGAGGAACGTGGCCCGGTCACGCACCCAACCGATCTGGGGTTGCAACCAACCAGTGCGGTGACGCTCTTGAGTGGGGGTACCATCCCTATGACCTTGTCATTACTGAACACCCAGGCAGTTCTCTCCTTGGAGGTGCTAAATACGCTACAGAAGCTGTTAGAGCGTTTGGACACACAGATACCTCAGCCCAGTGCCCCGGCACTGCTACAGTCTACACCACTCGTCGACGAGCCGGACCCGGCTCCTCGCTCGACGACCAGGATTACTGCCGCTTCCCAAGCTGCGGAAGATCGCCCTCGCTCACAAGAAGGGGGAGAACTACCGGACTCTGATTCAGACCGCGAAGGGTCGGGTTCAGACATCTCACTATCCCCCTCAAGGGACCCAACATGGGACTCTGAAGCGTAAATGGAAGCTCCGAGAAGTCCGGCGCAGCCATCACCACCTGACGACGTGGGGGCGTTCCATGCCATGAGTAAGGCGTGTGCTGAGTTTGGCCTAGTCCCTGAAGAAGACAAAAAGGATTGTTTTCTTTTTGATCATATGGGCAAGAGAAGAAAATCCATATTCGCCATCCCTATTTTATACCATGTCTGGCAAGAGGGCTTGAAGACCATGTGGCATCCTTTCTCGGAACCGGCAGTAAAAGGTCGGTTGGAGAAGAAATTCAAGGCTCCGGAATCGACTCCCAAGTGCTTGACGTCTCAACCTTTGCCGGAATCGGTGATATCTGCGGCGGCGGCTAGAAAGGCCAGGTCTCAAGATAAATGCACGACCCCGCCGGACAACGAAGCCAGGAGGCAAGACGCTTTTGGCAAGAAGGTGCTGTCGGTCGGCGCGACTACAGTTAAAGCAGCCAACTCCTTGGCGATTATGTCTAGGTATGACAGGGAAATATGGCACCGGCTGGCTCCTATCTTGGAACATTTTCCCGAAGAACATAGAAAGTCCGCCATGTTGCTAGTACGGGAAGGAGAAGAGGCCTCCAACCATGCTATAAACATTGCTGTCGACCTAGCCGAGTCCGGATTTAAGCAAATCAATAATGGCGTAGTACTACGAAGACAAGCCTGGCTCAAGTGCACTACGTTCAGACCGGAGGTGCAATATAAAGTCTTGGATATGCCGTGTGAAGGGGAACAACTGTTCGGTGAAAAAGTTGATGAGGCCTTGAAGGGCATGAAAGAGGATACTGACACGGCGCGGTCACTCGGAGCCCTCCAGAGTGGTAGGAATTTTCGTTCCTTTCGTCCTTTCAGAGGGGCTTCTGGTAACTCCCGGTTTGGGTCATCTAGAGACCGAGGTTTCAACAGACCCTCCTACTCGTCCCTAGGCTACAGACGTGCGGCCCAGTCTTCTCGTAGAGGCAGCGATTACCAGACCTCCAGACGGCGGGGTGCCTACCCTTCGTCGACAAAAGATAAACAAGCCAAGAACCAACAATGAAATGTTTCAGGACGTCCTGGGGAGCCGAGTGTCTCGTCACGTCGACGAGTGGGAGCGCATAACAACAGACCAATGGGTTTTGGACACGATTCATCTGGGCCACTCTCTACAGTTCAAGGACAAGCCACCACACATTCCACCGGTGTTCTCGGCTCAGCCCCACCTTCAAATACTACTGCAGGAGGTGGCACTTATGCTGCAGGAAGGGGCTATAGAACTGGTCCCGGTGGCAGAAAAAGGACAGGGAGTGTACTCCCGTTACTTTGTCGTCAAGAAACCAAATGGCGTCCCATTCTGGATCTACGAGCACTCAACAAACTGCTCAAGAATTTAAAATTCAAAATGCTTACGCTCCAGGAGGTGATCCGATCGATACAACCCGGAGATTATTTGTCGTCGCTAGACCTTCAGGACGCATACTTCCATATCCCGATGCGTCGACGACACCAAAGATTTCTGCGGTTCATCTTCGGACGAACCCACTATCAGTTCAAGGTCCTCCCGTTCGGACTAAAATCGTCCCCCAGGACGTTCACCAAATGTCTGGCTCCAATAGCAGCCTGGTTAAGAAAGGAAGGTCACCATGTGTACCCTTATTTGGACGACTGGCTAGTGAGGGGATTGTCTCCGGAAAGGGCACAAGAAAGCCTAGATGCCACCATGTCCCTCCTACAGCGTTTGGGCTTCGCAGTGAACTTTGACAAGTCCTCATTAAAGCCATCAAGGACCTTGGTCTTTTTGGGGGCAGAGTTCCACACACAGTCGGGGCTGGTGAGGCCATCCCTCGAAAGGATTCACAAACTGCAACAAAAGGCATCAGAATGGAAGGTCGACACCAGAGTGTCACTGCGAAGGTACATGTCCCTGCTGGGGACCATGTCGTCCTGCATACCCTTGATCGACAATTGTCGCCTCTTCATGAGGCCTCTTCAGGAATTCTTGGCGGATCGATAGGCACAGAGTCAAGGGCGCTGGTCGGACAAGTTGACCATCAACGGCCAGCTCGTGCAGGCTCTTCAATGGTGGAGAATTTCCATACATCTGATGAAGGGAATGCCCCTGCTGGAACCTGCGTTCCAGAGGACAGTGGTGACGGATGCTTCTCTAACTGGGTGGGGAGCTCATCTGGAGTCCCTACAGGTTCAGGGTCGTTGGTCATCGGAAGAATCCGCCCTTCACATCAATCTGCTAGAGTTGAGGGTGGTGCATTGGGCCCTGAAATCCTTTCTACCACAGATAAAGGACTCAGTGGTGAGAATCATGACAGACAACACGACAACAATGTTTTATCTACGAAAGCAGGGAGGAACTCGCTCCAGGATCCTGTCGACAGAAGCCCAGGAGGTCTGGCATTGGGCCCTCCAACACGACATACATCTGTTGGCGTTCCACTTACCAGGAGTAAAAAACGTGCAAGCAGATGCTCTCAGCAGGGAGATGAATCGTCTACACGAATGGGAACTGAACGACCAACAACTGCACTGTGTCTTTGCAAAATGGGGTCATCCGGCCCTCGATTTCTTTGCGACGAGAGACAACAAGAAATGCTCACAATACGCGAGCAGGTGGCCACAAAAAGACTCGCTAGGGGCTGCGGTCTCCTTCCCGTGGACGGGCAAGTTTCTGTATGCCTTCCCCCCATTTCCTCTCATCCGTCGGACTCTGCAATGGATCCACAGATATCCATGTCGGGTGATCCTGGTGACCCCGTATTGGCACAGATCCACCCTACTGATGTGGTCCAACCAGACCGAAACACGTGTCTGGGGTTTCTGTTGGTACTCTTGTTCAGAGAAGAATTGCCTAGCATTTCGGTGCTGGACTGCCCCAGGGCAGGACAAAGACTGATATGTTTGGGATATTTCTTCTCTGTGAAAGATAGTGAGCTAAAGACTCTGGGTAAGTCTCTTGTAACCACAACTAATGTCTGGCAGAGGGACTCCCAGGACCCCCCTTGTTAATTTGATCTCCAAACAAGGACTATCCAGATGGGTGTCTTCGGCCATTTCTTATTGTCATTCCAAGGCTGGAAAACCGCTAGAAAAGGGTCCAAGGGCCCATTCGATTAGATCTACATCGTCGTCGACCGCGTTGTGGTCCGGAATTCCGCTGGGGGATATCTGCCAGGCGGCTTCCTGGTCGGTACCACACACGTTTACCCGGCATTACTGTCTCGCACAGCAACATGCTGAAGATACACAGATGGGGCGTGCAGTACTACGCCACCTGTTCCAAAAAGGTAAGCCCCAAGGGGGGGGTTACACCCTTCGGCAACTATGCTTTAAAGTGTCGTGTCTTTCACTGTTAACATACTATAATGTAATGTGTTGCCATGGTAAATATGCATTGTGATTATTGTGATGTTGGTTTGCATACACGCCTCCAATGTTGGGGGATACAGCTATACAATCTATTCTAAGCATGTGAATCCATGAAAGATCCAATGCTGGAGAAGGAAATAGTTTCTTACCTGTAACTCCATTTCTCCAGCATTGGTATCTTTCATGGATTCACATGCGCCCGCCTGCCTCCCCTGAGCATGCAAACCAGAGATCCCCCCATACTACTTTGGGGGCCGAAATCTGAGGGAGCCGCGGGGGCGGGGCTATATATACCTCTACGTCCTAGTGGCGCCGGCGTGCGCGGCCCAAAACGACGTAGATAGGACACAAAAGTGTCGGAATTTTTCCTATGGAAAATGTCTATATAACTTACTGAGGATTCCCAGCCTGACGACGGGGAATATTCTAAGCATGTGAATCCATGAAAGATACCAATGCTGGAGAAATGGAGTTACAGGTAAGAAACTATTCCCTTCCCTTCTCCTAGCTTTCTTTCGGCATCATTCTGACGGGTTCACACTTGCTTTGTTTCACAGTTCACAATCTTCCCACAAAGCGGGGTTCCCTTACCCTAGCTTTCTCTCAACCATGGGTCAGAGACTTTCGTAGGACCACTCTGACATCTCATGTCACCCTTTCTTAGGGCCTTTTGGTACTTGTAGATTTCAACAAGCAAAAGGGGCCAGCGAGAGTCCTTCGACTGAGCATTCCTATGGCACCTGACCACTCTGTAGCTGGCCCTTCTCTAGGCTTTCACAAAAAAAGTCTAATACTACAAGTTCCTTGTTTCAAGTTCCTGCGTTCATCTAACATTGCCACTTGCAACCTTGGGCTCACACATCGGTTTGCTATCGGCTTTCTCCGACTCACTGGCTGTGTTGAACCCGTTGACTGATCTTGCCTCTGGAGTCAAGGATGGTACCACGGTAGCAGGATGCCTCCCCGCCTGTGCAGAGGTACCTGTGCACCGTCGACCTCTGTTCATTCACACGCCAGCTGTAACTCCTAGTCTTATGATTTCCCTCTCAGAGGGTCCACGAATCTGAGTTGAAAGGTTCCCCCCACCCTCTTTGTCGTCCTTCCTGGTCTTGCCGCCTTTCTCCTCTGTTTGAACTGCCGGTCCAGTATAGCTGTGTCCTCGTGCATCCAGCCTTGCTTGTAGTGTGCTTTCGTGCTCTGTCTTTTATCCCTGTGGGGAAGGTAAATGGCCGTCAGGTGTGCGTGGTTGTTGTCAATTGCCTGATCAGTGTTTTGGGACATGTCAGGTAAACAGCTCTGGTGTTAGTCCATTGTTTGTTACAGTGTAAGGTTGGATGGGGAAAAGGTGTTACATGGAATGGGGAACCGCATTTCGCCCATCGGTGTCCTACGTCCACTCCCCAAAGGCCACCCATCCAGGTGATCCTCCCCTCACTGAGCACAGTGAGCAGGGGTCACCCTGAGTTACCTGGGACTCCCTGCTGACTGTGCTCAGAGAGGCACAGTTCCACCTCACTGATGAGGCCCAATAAGGCTGAAACATGTGTATGCGGTTGCTGTTGGTACTCTTATTCAGAAGGGAATTGTCATAGCATTTCGGTGATGGATTGCCCATGTGGGCGGGACAAAGACTGATATGCAAATGGATATTTCACAAATAGTGTCCACAACTTGATACACTCCCGTCCCCGCACACCGATTAAGCTAGAAAACCAGCCAACGTATTAAGAATCAAATTCAACTTTTTAATAGACATTCAATCAACAGTGAAATACAAATCAATCATATGCAAAATATCTCATTTTTCTGTATAACATGCATAAATATAATTAATCAAATGAAAACTTCTCCCAATAAATGGGGAAAAATATTTTAACAGAAGGCTTGTGGTACACTCTACGTGTTTCGGGGCGAAATCCCCCTTCTTCAGGAGCAGACAACAGTAGAATGACAAATAAATTAAACCCTGTAAGCAGTATATCTCAAAATCATTTCAATAGCAATTTCCGTGCACATTTCAGTTACTCGTGCTTAATTATGTCCCCCTCCTATTCTTTGACAATTTCAAAAAGAAGTGTGGGAGTCTATTGGATAGCTGTGCACTCAAACCATCCATACCAGAGATTGTGAATACCAAGGAAGAAGGCATGTTATAAACAAGTAAGAGTCACCGTGGCAAGTTGGATATAGTACAGTGCTGATAGGGATGTCCTAAGTATGGTGAGGGATAAGCAACATGCAGGTCAGGTGCCTTACCTCAAATTTGTAGTGGCTGTGTATAAACACCTAGCAATGAAAATAAACAGTTAAGTACTGCCTTCTTTGTGTTAATACGGTAATGGAAGTGTGCCCGTGTCCAAGTAGGCTCCCTACCTGTAACACAGCACGCTGATATTTCAATTAATCGAATTGCAAAACTTTGCACATATATGGTTGGTCATCGGAATACTTCTGTACATCTCACTGTTAAGTGACAGGTTTGCGGTGCGATCTGCAGAGATCTGACAAAGAGGACCGACAGAACTTAACCCAACATACAAACTGCCATAAGTATTAGCTGCAATGAATGAAAGCAGCGTGTCCTTACATGTAGGTACCGGAGAGGACAATGCAATGTGTTCTTTTTCGAATCGAAAAGACGATTTTAGTAGACTGAACCCAAGCGAATAACTTGGAAAGAGTGCAAATGCACTTGTAAATAAGCTTTTTTCGAAACGGGAGAGCTGCTGGAATATCCCCTCCCACTATATACTGAGTGCAAAGTAGTAAATACTCATAACGTCACAATATGTCCTCAATTACAATACCTGTGAAAACAGAGCTTCAAAGCGCCTCACAACACTCGCGTCTTACATCCTAACACGGAACTCCAGTGATCAGGTGACCAGTCACGTGGAGGTCCTGATGTAGTCGACATTCAGTATGCCCACTCATAACTGTCACTCTTCATTTACTCCGACTCCGTCTCCTGGCAACGACAGTAGACAAACAAGACAATAATTTGTTGACAGAAACATCTATTTGTCAATAGAACCTAATCTCTGATTGGTTCACTGCTTTGTCAATTACTCTTTCCTTTCTGACAGCCTGATTAACCCTTCATATGGTCTTTATGCCCGGTATTGTCAGAGCCTAAGGAAGCTGGTATCCTCTTTGGATATTTTATCTCATTTTTATCACACACCCCCCTTCTAGGCCCTTACGCTCGGGAAGGGAATTGTTACGGTATAGGAAATCTGCCAGGGCCATTAATTTCCCTGGAAGATGTATTGTCTTGAACGTAAAAGGTTGTAGTGACAGAAACCACCTAAGAACTTGCGATTGGTGTCTTTATTTTGAGCCAACCAAATAAGGGGCACATGATCTGTCACTAGAGTGAACTCTCTGCCTAATAAATAATAGCGTAATGCCTCTATAGCCCATTTTACAGCGAGACATTCCTTCTCGGTCATAGCGTAGTGCAGTTCGTGTGGTAGAAGCTTCCTGCTTATGAAAAGTACTGGTCTTTCCGATTCACCTTGATTTTGGAATAACACGGCTCCAAGACCTGTCCAGACGCATCTGTGTGTAGGTAGAACGGAGCTGAGAAATCTGGACATTGTAAAATTGCTTTTTCTGATAGAGCATTTTTCAGGTTATTGAACGCATTCTCCGTCTCAGTAGAATACCACTCTTTTTTTGTTGAAGTCGACTTCTTCAGAAGATTGGTCAGAGGGGTAGCCAAGGTTGAAAAATGTGGGATGAACCTCCTGTAATATCCAACAAAACCAAGAAAAGCTCATACCTGTCGGACATTTGTAGGGAACTGTACATTTTTTATTGCTTTCAATTTTTCATCTTGAGGTTCAATTACACCCTGTCCCACAAAGTACCCCAAATATCTAGTGTAGAAATTGGCTACAAAAGTCTTTTTAGGATTTATGTGAAGACCAGATGTCTGTAACAGCTGAAGTATAGTCTCCAAATGGGTCAAATGATCATTCCAGGACTGCCTAAAGACAATAATATCATCAAGGTATGCTCCCACATAATTTTCATGTCCTCTAAGAATTGAATTCATAAGCCTCTGGAATGTCGCTTGGGCACCATGTAAGCCAAAGGGTAATAACGTAAACTGAAATAACCCTGAGGGTGTAGCAAAAGCAGGTTTTTCTTTGTCGTCTGGATGTAGAGGTATTTGCCAGTAGCCTTTAGTTAAATCTATGGTTGTCAAAAATTTTGCCTTACCTAACTTGTCAAGCAAATCCTCTATCCGTGGCATGGGATAGGCATCAAATTTGGAGATCTCATTCAGCTTTCTAAAATCCATGCAAAAATGAGCTGTACCATCAGGTTTTCGGAACCAATACTATGGGCGATGACCACTCACTATGTGAAGGTTCTATCAATCCAATTTCCAACATTTCCTTAATCTCATTGTTGATTGATTGTAATTTTGACTGTGGAATTCTATAAGGTCTTATCCTTACTATTTCTCCAGGTTGAGTTACAATGTGGTGACACGCCAATTCCGTTCTCCCTGGTAAAGTAGAAAATGTCTTTGGATATCGCCTGACAAGATCCATGAGTTCTTTCCTCTGGATTTCAGTTAAGTCTTGATTTATGTTTAATGCTTCTAGACCAAGTTCTTCTTTTAATTGTGGAAAGGACTCAATATGTACCTCCTTGGTATTGATCACTGCAACAGTGGGTATAGGTTCTACCCATTTTTTAAGTAAGTTTACATGATAAGTTTGCGTTGGGAATCTTCTGTCATTCTGTCTCACCTTGTATGTCAGCAGACCTAGGACTTCTTCAATCTCATACGGTCCCCTTCAAGCTGCCAACATTTTATTTTCAGACGTCGGCAGTAACACTAACACTTTATCTCCCTTTTTGAAGGTTCTCAACTGGGTATTTCGATTGTAATAGTGTTCTTGTTTTGTTTGGGCTTGTAACAGGTGTTCCCTGGCGATATTCTGCAACTTTTCTACCCTTTCTCTAAATTGATATGCATATTCATTTAAGGAAATCTCTTGACTTGGCTCTTCTTCCCAACTTTCTCTCAATATGTCGAGCAGCGGCCTCACTGATCTTCCGATCAGAAGTTCAAAAGGTGAAAACCCAGTTTAGGATTGTGGAGTATTCCGGAGTGTGAGAAGTATCCACGGTAACAACCTGTCCCAATTCTTGCCCCCCGGATCTTCTGTTTTGCGTAGCATCTGTTTAATCGTTTGATTATACCTTTCGACAAGGCCATTGGTTTGGGGGTGGTAAAAAGCGGTTTTCAAATGTTTCATTTGTAGAATCCCACAAACCTGCTCCATAACAGTTGACATAAAATTGGAACTCCGATTCGTAACAATCTCTTTCGGAATTCCCACTCGGCTGATAAAAGGTATTAATGCATCACATATATTTTGGGCGCTAGTAGATCTAAGAGGAAACGCTTCTGGGTAACTAGTGGCGTAGCCGACAATCACCAATATATATTTATGTTCTCTTGAGGAGGGTTCGAAGGGGCCAACAATATCTAACCCGATCCGATTAAAAGGTTCCAATACCACTGGCATTGGTTGTAGAGGGGCTTTCTTTACATTTGCTTTATTTTTCTTCTGACAATCTGGACAGGCCTGACAGAAACGAGCTACTTGAGCATATAGACCTGGCCAATAAAATCTTGCCAAAATGTTCTGTCCTTGGTTGCCAGCAGGTATGCGGAGTTATGAGTAGTTATGATGTATGGCTATGGTTTAATAAAGCGGGCTGCTTTGGAGCCATCTGGTTAATGGGGGTCTCCTGGTGAGGACTGGGAATTTGGCGGCGTAGTCCATAAATGGGTCCCATATGTTTAGGGCTCTATTCCAGGAGCCTGTTCGGATCGCAGTGATTTTTTCGGCAACCACTATGTCCCAACATTTCGCCCACCAGAGTGCCACAGCTGGGCCATCTTTATTTTTCCACACTCGGGCCATTGCTATTGTTGCAGCTAAAAGTAGATGTGTGCATAGCTTGGGGATTTGTCCTGATATAGGGAATGCTCCGTCACCTGTGCTGCCTAGAATAATGATTCCGGGGTCCCATGGGATGGTGAGGCCAGAGATTTCCTCGATGTGCTTGATTACTTCCTTCCAGTATGTTTCCGCCTTCGGACATGTCCATACCATGTGGAATAGTGTGCCGGCGGTCTGGAATCCACGCCAGCAGGTTCCGGGGATGTTTGGATTAGCCTTATTGATTTGAGCCGGAGTTGCGTAGTATCTGTAGCAGAGTTTGTAGCCCCCTTCTCTATTTGTAATGCATTGTGAGCTTTTGTGCAACCTGGACCAAATCTTTCCCTATTCTTCGGGTTCCATTTCTTTTCCTAGGTCCTTTTCCCATTCGAGCATGTATCTCTCCTTCTTCGCAGGGTCTGATCTGTCTAGGAGTCGGTAAAGGGTCGAGATTCTGCCTTTACATGTAGGTGTCGTTAAGGATAATTCCATTGCTGTTAATTCTCTGGAGCATTTCTCCTTAGTTATTCTGTGGGACATCCAATGGCGGATTTGGGCGTAGTGGAATCTTTCCCGTTCATTTATCCCAAATTTTTCTTTGCATCTTTGGAAGGTGATGGGTGCTCCTGCTTCCAGGAAATCGCCGGTCTTCTGTAGACCACCCTCCATACATGCTTGGAAGCTGTGTGCTGAGAGGCCTGGGAGGAATTCGGGGTTATTCCAGATGGGGGTTAGGGGGCCTGGCGATCTGCGGATGTTCCATTTCCGGGCTGCTTCCTTCTAGCAGCGGGCTGTCGTTGTTGTTGCCGATAAGGGTCTGCTGTTTGCTTGTGGCTTTATAGGTGGGAGGTGTGGGAGGGCTGATGGTACCACCGGGCACCAAGCTTCTTCGAGTTGTGCCCACTTCGGTTTGTCTGACTCTTGGGACCATGTGAAGGCATGAGACAGTTGCGCTGCCAGGGTGTATCTGGCAAGATCTGGTACTCCCAGACCACCCTGTGGTATTCCCCAGCCACTTTTAAATTAATCTCTTTGGTAGGATAAGGCTTTACATCACCATGGACACATCGAATAGGAATTAGTTTATTCGAGTCCCCTGTATTCCCCATGAGTTCTGTACTTACTACTGTCTGTACTACTCTTTTGGGACACATTCTTGCTAGGTGTCCCCATTCACCACAGTCAAAACATTGTATTCCTTTAGGCCCTACAGTAGCGGTTCTAATCCCTGCAGGACTCTCACTCGTTAGCCGCATTCTAGATGGTTCCCACTCAGTTTTCCGGAGCATCGAGTTAGGCCATCTTGTAGTACTGGTTGGTCTGAGAGAAGAATTATTCAAGCTTGTAGTTGGTTTGGCATTTACCACATATGACATGGTCCTGCCCTGTCCAGCCTTTTGATAGGCCGAAGCGATGTTAACAGCTTCGACCAGGCTGGGTCGGTGATGTTGGCGGACCCAACGTTGCATTGGTAAGGGAAGGGCTTCAATAAATTGGTCCATAACAGTTTTTTCTGACATCTCATGAGCCGTACTGATCTGTAGCCATTTATCTCCTAGTTCTTTGACCCGATAGAATAGCTGTCGGGGTGTTTCTTCTGCTTGCAATTTGATCTCTCGAAACTTTATCCTGTAAGCCTCTTCATCATGTCCCAAGCAGCGCTCCAGAACTACTCGTTTCATATCTAAATAAGGCGTTTCCCCAGTCGGATTTGCTACCTGGTAGGCGCTCTGCATTTCGCTAGTCATGAGGGGCGCTATGTAATGACACCAGCTTTCGTTTGGCCACTGAGCATTCCTCGCTACTCTTTCAAAGTTCGCTTAGTGTTTTAATGAATTCTTCCATGGTGTTCGACTAGAATCCCACATCTGACACCAAATTGTGAAGATCGCCCTCTGTAGATTTGTAAATAAACACACTGAGTCTGAAAGTAGGTGTTAACTTGTTTCTGAAACAACTTTTATTAAAATTTAACTTTCTATTCTTTTGTTTTCTTTCAGAAAAAAGGATACGTGTCTTGACTCTTGAAGATTGTTCTTGGTATGAGGGAGGTCTTCAAGCGACTCAGAAAAGGTTTCTTCTTGTAAGTCTCTGTTCATGTTTGTTTCATCATTTCTTTATAAGATATTATTTAGGCTTTGTTCTTTGTAACTGTTCAGTTCAAGTTTATACACCTGTTCTTTTAGCTTTACTAAATTCTTCTCTTCTTGAAACGGGAACCTTACAGTCTTTACAGTGTTTTGTTATCCTTGTAATGTTCACTCTAGGTTGACTTCCTCTCTCAGTTATTCGTTGACACAATCCTTAATGGTTTTATGCTGCCGTTTCCATCTATATGTGAGACTGGTTCTTTATGACTTTCTTTAATACAACTCTCCTCGTTTTCCTTGAGTCAACCCTCTGCAATATTTCTTTTCTCTCTTATTCACTCAATCAGTCTCTATAGAAATTCCTCATTTAATCTCCTCTCTGTCTTTATAGCATTCGTATGTTACTCATTATGCTTTGTCTTCAATCTTTGACCCCTCTTTCATTTTCCTCTTCACTCTCTCACAGTCACGTACCTTCACTTTCTTTACTGCCGTTATTCTCCAGTCGGAGCTATGCCGTGAACGGCCTCGACGCTCCGAAGGTCTGATCAGCTGTTTGTTCCTACGCAGCTTCTTGTCTCCTCCCCCTTTCAGTGGATCGATGCATCGCAGCTGACCGGCGTTATCTCCGCCCCTCTTAAACACGGTTCTGGGTTGATGAGATCTTATGTCGGCATCGCTTTATTTCCCACCTTCATGCAGAACAAAAGGCTATTCGGGCGTTTGAACAGCCTGAATCTACTGTTTCCTCACACACGGAGCCCTGTTTACTTACAAGTTCAAGGGGTCTTCTCGATCTGATGCCGTCGTTCGATTCCTTGATTTCACTTAGCAGTATGAACCCGTCCCCCTTCAGGGTTCCAAAAAAAACCATCAAACTATGTAGCGATTTAAAACGGTCGCTCGCAGGACTTAGCGCAACGGCGCAATGTGATTTCTTTTAAGTAGGTAATACTTTCCCCTTCGATATCGACGTTCAGTATGTCCACTCATAACTGTCATGCTTCATTTCCTCCGACTCCATCTCCTGGCAACGACAGTAGACAAACAAGACAATCATTTGTTAACAGAAACATCTATTTGTCAATAGAAGCTAATCTCTGATTGGTTCACTGCTTTGTCAATTACTCTTTCCTTTCTGAAAGCCTGATTAACCCTTCATATGGTCTTTATGCCTGGTATTGTCAGAGCCTAAGCCAGCTGGTATCCTCTTTGGATATTTTATCTCATTTTTATCCCAGTGCCCAATTACAATACCTGTGAAAACAGAGCTTCAAAGCGCCTCACAACACTCGCGTCTTACATCCTAGCACGGAACTCCAGTGATCAGGTGACCGGTCACATGGAGGTCCTGATGTAGCTTTTTTATACCGTCCTCACGGCCATGCCGACGGACGTCTTGTCTAGATGTACAGGTACCCGGCCAAGAGCGCCGTAATACCGGTAGCTGAAACGCATCACAAGGGTGATCGTATTCCCTTCTGTCTATGAATAGATCTGTGTCATTGCTATGTGTACTCGCCACCTACCCATCATCACAGATGGATATAGGTATAAAAGTAATATTCTTTGTGTTGCACACAAAGAGTCTATGATCAGCGTTTATGTCAAATTAGGATCATATCTGGATCCTAACCTTGTTGCCAGCTGTATCTCTGTACTTCCGATGTACGATTCTAGCCCTCTCCACAAATTCAATATATCTCCACAAATTCAATATACTGCTGAACACACAGAGCCCGCTGGGCCCCACTCTGTGTCTGAGGCATCCTCTCCAAGGGAGTAATTAAAAGTTGGACTATTCTAAAAATCACAATCTGAGACAACTGAAAAGTGCTAAAGGTACTGGGGTATTAACCTCATCAAAATAATAAGCACCAATTCTAGAAGGAGCTATATGGCAGGTACATGTTGGCCAAAAGATCGGCATCCAATTCATGAACAAGCAAGCAATGGATATATAAAGCAACCATCCACCATGCCTATCAACTTCAGGTGAAACAATTGAGTGAAAACTCTTCATTCATATCTTTAGGCTCAACTGTGTCTAGTAGATGAATCCAAAACATCTCTCTCTTTCTCAATCTAGTGTTGAAGTCATCCCCTCTTGGTGATCGTCTCACAACCTCAAGGATGTTAAATCTTATTTGAGCAATCGAGTGTCTCTGTGCCAAGAAATGTCTTGCAACAGGTGATTTGACGTTCTGACAACTAATGTTCGATTTATGTTCCGTCCATCTCTCACGAGTTGACCTGGATGTCTGTCCTACATATAGAAGCCTGCATGGACATTTAATACTGTACACCACTCCTGTGGACCTGCACGTTGGAAAATCCTTGATCTGAATTGTTCTGCCTCTATGTGGGTGGTTAAATTGGTCACCTTTCAGTATATTATTACAGTGACTGCATGGTAGGCAAGGAATTGTCCCCTTTATTTTGGATATTAGTGTAGTCTTTACCTATTTTTCTGCTTTAACTAATTTGTCAGGAAGATTCATCCAACGTCTGTACACCATCATAGGTGGTTCAGAGAAAAGTTTCAACAATATAGGGTCATGGTGTAAAATTGGCCAATTTTTTGGGATGATTTTCTTAATATGGTAACTTTGTGTTGAATATTTCGCGATATAGAGAAGGGATCCTGCTCCTTTCATCAGTTTAGGGATCAGTAGCTGATCTTTTTATATTTTTCCCGCTCTTACCGTGGATTCCTGAAGTACCTCCCCATGGGTAACCTATATTTGCAAATTTCATGGACAATTCAGTACATTCTTTAGTAAAAGATGGAGCATCAGAAACAATTCTTTTCAACCATAATATTTAGCTATCTGGGAGACTTTTGATCATATTTTTTGGGTGGAAACTTGCAAAATGTAAAAGATTGTTAACGTCTGTAAGTTTATGGTATAGTGTAGTGGCGATTTTGGTATCCACAATTTCCAGTTGTACATCTAAGAAGTGTAGCGTGGGCTCTCCAATTTCCATCGTAAATTTGATGCTTGAGTGTACGCTATTCAAGTACTCAAAAAACCATTGTAATTCGATTTTTGTACCACACCATATACCAAAAATATCATTGATGTATTGTTTCCAGATCAATATCTCCGAAGACCATTTCTCATTATCTAGAACATGCATATTTTCAAACAGATACATATAAATGTTTGCGTAGGCCGGGGCCATCGCTGACCCCATAGAGGTGCCCGATACCTGTGTATAAAACCTTCCTTTGTACCTAAAGAAGTTATTGTACAAAATGAGTGTGATACATTCAATGATAAATGCTTTTTCAAATTTCACATTATCTGCTTGTAATAGGGCCCATTCAATTGCGTCTATACCCTCATTATGAGGTATGGAAGCATATAAACTGGCCACATCGAATTAAAACAATATACAGTGATGCAAAACAGGTAATCTCGTTCAAACAATTTAGAAAATCAGTAGTATCTCTAAGATATGTTGGAATCGCTTGTACAAGAGGTTGCAGGATTTAATCCACATAGGTTGCTAGAGGATCTAGGATACTCTCGGTGCCTGCCAAGATTGGTCTTGATGGTGGTTTCAGTTTGTTTTTATGAATTTTAGGTAGCCTGTAAAAAAACAGGAGAATCGGAAATTTACTAGTGAGAAATGCTTTTGTATTATCCGTAATCCAATCTTTTTCATGAGCATTCTCTACAATTGTTTCAATTTGTTTTCTAATGTTGGGCGTAGGATCCTGATCCAATGGTGCACATGTAGAAGTATCATTTAACATTTCCATACAACTATTATGATAGAATGCAGTATCCATAATAACAATTGCCCCACCCTTGTCTGCAGGCTTTAGTGTAATGTTTTCGTTCTTAGCTAGAGACTCAATTTCTCTAAGTTGTTGTTCTTTCAAGTTGTATGGGTGTTTTTTGGAGAACTCAATCTTTTTAAGATCCTGTTCCACTTTGTATTTAAACATGTTCACTACTGGATTTTGGATAGAAGGATCAAACGTGCTTTTAGGATTAAGTTCAAGTCTATCGTCTGCCGATGTGTCCTCAAACAATTGTGTTTCAAAGAAATATTTTAATATTTAAATCGTATCTTTCACAATAAGCAATGAGGTCAAGTTTTTACCAGAGATGTTAACTACAATGTCATCAACTATTTGTTTTTCTTCCTTGTTGGCCTTTTTCCCACATCTAAATGGATATTTCCCATCTGTGAAAGGTACAGTGAGAAAAAAGCGATAGTTGCGAACTCTCAAAGTAGGAAAAAAAACACAGAACAGGTTATCATGCCATGTTCTTTCTGGAGAGGGGCACTCGTTACCTTTTTTGAAATTTTTTGCAAGGAACTTGGGTTTGGTCACCCTGAGTAAACTAGGGGAACCCAGACGTGGACTCCCTGCTCACTGTGCCCAGAAAGGCACAGCACCACCTCACTGATGAGGCCCAACAAGGCTGAAACACGTGTATAGGGTTGCCGTTGGTACTCTTGTTCAGAAGGGAATTGCCACAGCATTTCGGTGCTATGTTGGCGGGACACAGACTCATATGCAAATGAATATTTCCCATCTGCGAAAGGTACAGTGAGCGCAAAGCCATGGCTGCGAACTCTCAAAGTGGGAAAAAAACACAGAACAGATTGTCATGCCATGTTCTTTCTGGAGAGGGGCGCCTGCTACCTTTTTTGAAACATTCAAATATGTTTTAGTTGCAAAGTATTGTGGTTATGCAAATATCCCAGTGAGTGTTCTACTGCTACAAACCCTCACCTTTTTCATAGCCCAGTTCAACTAGTATTGGATGCTAGCCCAGAAGCTAGGGGTTGGGGAAGGTTAAGGAGAACAGGGTGATGGGCACCGAAGAACACTCCTTTAAGGACTGGGGGGAACAAATTCGCAACTTACAAAAACCAAGTCAGATGTTTCAGGAGTACAGTACAGTGAAGGAAACGTGTTTGTTTGCATCTAAGGATAAAAAACTCTTGTAACAGTCTAGGAAACTGCATCTTCCGCTTCTTTCTCTCAGCTGCTGAGGGCTTTTCAACATAAGCTTATGTTCTGCATTTAGTGCACCCAACATCCCCATGCATTGTGCTTAACTGAGAACATTGAATTGCAGAAATGGGCATCTCGTTACAAGGCACATTTACGTGAATTTTTACAAAGGTGCTCCATAGGAAACCTCAGTGAGGCTCTTGTTGAATTTCTTTTAGGCTGTGGTGAGGAAGGGAGAGCAAAACTAAAGGAAGTATTAAGCACCCTGTCATTTCACTTCCTACTTCAGGATTACAAGCAGGGCTCTGATAAGATTTTACTCACGACTTGGAATCATGATTTTTCAGGGAGTATACAAATAATTAGCATTCTAAACGAGGCTATTTCATGCTTTTTAAAATACATTCTTTCCTCTTAAAGTTCCTCTTGAGATCAGGAAGTAATGTTGAGTTCCTTCATATGCCACTGCTCTGCTGGTCACTGACTAAAAAATATCAGTGGAACTTTGTGGTTTGGGATAGTCCCCTATGGTGTCAATTTTTCCATTTTTGTTTGGCTTATTTTTATTCCCTTTTTGAGGGGTATATGTTCCTGTTTTTAGGGAGTAACAATGGGTGGCATGCATGCTGGTGTTGATAAAGTCTGGCAATTTCTTTGTTTATAAGACAATGTGATGCTGATGGTAAGCAGAGCATTAAGAATTCTGATTATCCGACTCTGTGGAACAGTTACTATAAGCAGGTTTTTACACAGAACATACATGTATGTAAATATGCCAAACCTGTATAAGTGACTGGCCATCAGTCCACAGTGCCACCTACTGTCACGTTCTGCTGAACATAGGTTCAGCATTACAGGCAGAAGGTATGCCAGTACAATGCCCATGATCTGCTATGGGTTAAAAGCAGAAGTAGTACTCATAGGTGGACCAGATAATTGCAGGTAAGATGTATGGCCCCCTAAAGTAGGTTTGAAGCATCTGTCTAGCTCCCTGCTTCTCGCTGCAGACGAGTCTCGAGCCAAGGCTTTATGACTTGGTATAATGTAGGGTGCAGGGCTCATCCTTTCACATCTAAGAACCCAGACTCATCCGTGTTAGGCATTGGGCATGGTTATTGGGGGTGATGCTGATGCTGACTAAACAGCGAGTCCTGTGCTGCCCCCTGGTCCCCTCGGCCCCTGGCCCTGCTCTTTCGCACCCTTTTGGTGTGCTGCTTTTTGCACCCAATAACATCTTTTTATTAGTTAATATTGATATTAATATTAGGGCAGGTGAAGAACAGGGCAGCACAGTTATACATGCCCTACTCCTCCCTCTCTAAGCCACTCTGTACTTGCCATTGTATGCTGCCAAAACCTGGCAAAGCAGGCCTAATGGAGGGGTTTAGAAAAGGAAAGGAACGCGCAGATGACACAAGTCCAAGCCCAAGAAGGCGTTACTGGCACAAGGCAAGAAGTCCAATCCGCCCCTCAGTTAGCTAATCTAAGAAGTATGAATGAATATAATGATTTTTATCTACATGAACGTAACTGCAAGCCATGGAGAAAAGTCTCGGAAACAGAATTTATTTCTCTGAAGCCTTTCAAAGAAAAGAAACTGTACACCGGGATAAAAGGAATGGTTTCTTTCCATTCAGCTTCTGCTGTGTTATGTGTAGATGCGCATGGAGCAAACAGAAGCACTGTTGCATAGCATTGTAGGATTGATTAATTAATATGATGGAAAACTAAGTTGCAATTGAGAATTCATCTTTTGTAACAAATTATGCTTTTTTCCAGTGTAAGCACACCAGTATTGCACAATTGTATTTTTCAGAGTACCTGTGCTGTGTGCTTCATCATGCAGAGGCAGATCATTTTTACACTTATAATTTAATGTACACTGTAATTATAAAAACAGTGTTTAAAATGATGAGTATGCACGGTCTAGTTTACATCCATTCATCCTTGCGGTCAATGGGGTACATTACTATAAGTTGCAGCAGAGTCTTTGCTCAATAGTAAGTGATTGTCATTACACCAATCACAGGTGTTATAGCCTCTCATATTTTCAAGACCACAATTAAAACTTCCAAAACCTGACTCTCCAGGAAGTGCAAGCACGTTCAAAAACAAACAGTTATATTTGTAATTGAAATAGAAATTCAGCAAAACCTGTCCCTGTGATAATCCAGATATGTATTTAACTTTATGTAGTGCTTCATGCATGGTTTGTCCAATATCTAGGCACCATGATTATTATACCTCAGTCGATACTCATGTTACTGACCTCCGAAGGATGTTAGCCAATAAGATAGCTCAGCCGGTTGAGCACTCGTTGCTGTGATCTGTGCATAATCTGTAGGTTGCAGGTTAGAATCCCAGGAAGGCCAACTCAGTCCTTCATCCTTTTGAGGTCGATAAAGGAGTACCACTGCTTTGCCAAAAGCGCTATGTAAATAACAATTTGACCTTGAGATTAGGTATAGAATTTAGCATGGAGTCCTTGCCTCACTGCACTGTTGTATAACAACATTGGCATACCATTAGGTAGTACTAGCTCCAGGAAATGTAGACTTTCGTTAACCATCAAAAGACAATTCTGCTATCGAACCTCAAAACACACAATAAATATTAATATTTGCTTCACTATTTAATTTACTAGGTTTTTGTGTTTTCAACATTTAAATATATATAGGAGAGATCAAATGGCTAGACCTTAAGAGAAATAATGAAAGGTGTATTCTGTCACAATGCAGAAAGCTGCCGTATGGCAATCATTTCCATACAGTTTTTGCACACGTTGGCTGGATGTCACAAACGGAACAAGTTACTTACCTGTAACTATTGTTCTCCAGCATGGGTATGGCATGGATTCACATGCTCATGAATTTTCCCCGCGGTCAACCTGGGTATCCTTGGTAAAAGAAAAAACAGTTTAACTTTCACTTCCAAACTGTATTTCTCCTTTAAACCAATCACTGGCATCGGGGTCATACTGCCCCCATCCAATGACAGTACTCTCCCTAACCCACTCTGGCAGCCATTTTGACCAGGAAGAGCCGCAGAGGGGACGGAGGGAGGGTTCCCATGTCAATCCATGCACATGTGAATCCATGCCAGACCCATGCTGGAGAACTATAGCTAAAGTTAAGTAACGTGTTCCTTCTCCAGCATGTGGTCTGGCATGGATTCACATGCTCATGAATAACAAATACATAGCAGTACAACATTACACAACCACAGGAGGTGGAAAGGCTCAACAGAAGCACTTGACTTTTACCTCTGGAGCAGACTCACCTCAAGAGAACAGGTTGCATAGCACTGCTTGGCCAACTCTGGACTCCTCCCTCGAATCCCTGTCGAAACGCAGTAGAACTTTGTGAAGGTGTGCGTGGACCTACACGTAGCAGCCCTGCAGATATTCAGCAGGGGCACATCAGACAGGAACGCTGTCATCACAGCAATCGATCTGATGGAATGGTGTCATGCCGCCTTCTCGCAGACATCATTGGCGGCTATGGAATACATGGCGTGTGCGCCGCCATTAGGATGTTCTATTTCTGTCTGCCATATCCTGGTTGCTCGTTCTAGTCTTTCTGTCTCTGCCTGTCTCTCGCTTCCGTATTTAGCCACGCCCCTTGTTTTGCTCGGTGCGTTGCAACTTTCTGCTGTACACTCCATTCGCTGTTCTCTGCTCGCTTTCCGTCTACTTCCTATGGGGTTTTTGTCCCCCCCCCCCGGGTTTCCTCCACTTTGTTTCCTCCCTTTGTTAGTCTGCTGTGATCTATACTCCGCCCTCCTGATCTTCTCTTAATTTGCTCTCCATTCCGCTTTGTTTCCGTTATTCCTGGTACGGCTCCGGCCATCTTCTTCCTTGTTGCCTCTCCCTCTCTGTTTATCTTTCCTTTTCTGCCTCCTACTTACCTGTTTCTGTTGGTACTCTGTCCTGCCCTCACTCTGGTCTCCGTCTTGCTCTGTCTTGCTTCCTTCTGTTTTTTCTTTCCCAAGCGCTACCTCTGCTGATACAGGGTCTTCTATTCGCCCTCTGTATTTTGCCGATCTTCCTCAAGAATTCTTACTTCCTGGACTGCCTCCCTCATTGGCATCACAAATCTAAAGTTCCTGGCCATCGATCTTCATACCTGTCCTGGACTTTCATATGATCTACTCATCTATCAAGACATCACATCAAAGAGAGGTTTTTTTTAGCTATTGCTTTTTTCCTCTCAGACCGCTCCCTTCGGAAAGGGGTCCTCTGCCTCCCTGTCAGGTCAGGATACCAGGGTTGCTTCTAACCGCGGAAGGCCTTATCTCTTCACAAAGAAGAAAACGACTAGAAGGAAGGTGCGCAAACACAAATCCCCATCAGAAAACACAGGTGAGGAGGAGGGGTTTTTGGACACAGATTTTTCTGACGCTGAGTCTGTCAGTGTTGATTCTGATAGTTTGCAACGCCAAAAAGGATCCCCAATGGCTTCTGCCCAACAGATCCAGGAACTACTTACTGCTGTACACAATTTAACACATGAACTTCAAGCTGTCAAGGCAGAGAATGCAGTTCTTTAGAAGAGAATCGACAACCAAGAAAGAGCCCGCAGTGAACTCCCGCCTATTTCTCTAGCCTCTGGCAAATACGACGGTTCACCACACAAGTTTAAGGAATTCATGGAGGCGTGTATCATTCATTTCACCTTCAGACCCAAAACCTATGCCTCTGATCAAGCCTGCATAGGTTTCCTGATATCCAATATAACTGGGAACGCCTTAGCCTGGGCTACCCCATTGGTTACCAGTGCCAGCCCATTATTGCAGGACTACAGTGGGTTTACAGCCCAGTTCAAGATGGTGTTCGAAAGGCAAGAGACCGTCCTGGTTGCTAGTGAACAGTTGTTGGACATACATCAGGGCAACGCTGATTTGTTGTCCTATATATCCCGATTTAAACAAGTAGCAGCCGAGGCCGGTTGGCAAGAAACCACCCAGTACACCATATTTCGGCGAGGGCTCAGAGAAGAGCTGAAAGATGAACTAGCTCGGGTACCCAGACCCGCAACTCTGACAGAACTATGGTCTACGGTCCTTCAGTTGGATTTCCGTCTTTTGGAAAAGCGTTCAGAATGCCGAAAGAACCGTGGTTTTTCTGCACCATCCGAACCATGTGTGTCCATCCCCTCTCCAAACCACCTGAACAAGGAAGAACCCATGCAGATTGGTGCCGCCCGAGGTCTTCTTACCCCAGATGAACGCAAGAGAAGAAGAGAGAACAACCTATGTATGTACTGTGGGTTCAACCAACATCTTCTAAGAGACTGCCCAGATGTGCCACCACGGCGGTTGGGAAACGCTCTTCCTCGGAACTAGCAGGGACAAGTTACCGAGGGGGATTACCATGTGCCTATGTCTCTTTGTCAATAACTCCCATCAATTCTACCGAGGACAATCGCCTTATGGTAGTTGCTATTCAACTGAGTCTTCCTCAACAGACCTTCGATGTTTTGGCGCTGCTGGATTGCGGTGCAGCGGGATGCTTCATGGACATTGTGTGGGCCAACAAGACAGGCATAGGTCGTCTGGAGAAGGAGGAAGATCAAAAAGTGGAAGGAGTTGATGGCAAACCCTTAAATTTAGGCTTAATAACACACACTCCCCCTACCCCCCGATGGTTATGAAATTATTGCAACATACTGAAACCATCCAGTTTGACCTCATTAGAGCTGCCCACTTCCCAGTCATTTTGGGGGTGTCCTGGTTACGGAAGCATAACCCTACCATAGACTGGATAAATAATCAGATGCCGTTCTCTTCCGACTACTGCCGTCAAACCTGCCTATCAACAACCAATTACGGCCACCATTCAGACATATCCTGAACAATCACAAGGAACAAGCACTTTAAGAATAAACAGCATTACGCTGATCTCAGTCAATACATTGAGGTCTTTCAGGATAACGAACCACAAAAATTGCTTCCCCATCGGCCCGAAGACTGCGCCATAAACTTGTTACCCGAGGCTGTGGTTCCATTTGGGCGTATGTTTTCCCTCTCACTCAAAGAAAAGGAGGTACTCGAGGTACTCAGGAATTACCTGGACACTAATTTACAGAATGGTCTAATCCAACTTTAACACTCTCCAGCAGGGGCTTCATTGTTTCTCATCCCCAAGAAGGATACCAGTGAGCTAAGACCTTGTATAGACTACCGGGGCCTCAATCTGGTCACCGTCGGGGACTGGTATCCTATGCCCCTAAATCAAAGATGTCTTAGAAGCTGTACAAGGAGCCACGATATTCTCCAAAATCAATTTACGAAGAGCTTATCAACTATTACGCATTCGATCCGGGGTTGAGTGGAAGACCGCATTTAGAACACCTTTCGGACACTTTGAATACCGAGTCATGCCCTTCGGCTTGGTCAACGCCCCATCAGTTTTCCAACGATTCATGGACCGCACCTTCTCAGATCTCCTTTTCCAATGCACAATCATATACATTGACGACATACTGGTGTTCTCTAAGAACTCCCAACTCTATTCCATTCACCTTCATCAGGTATTACAAAGACTAAAGGACAATCACTTAAAGGCCAACCCTGACAAATGTGTATTTCAAGTTACTATGGTTCCCTACCTAGGATTTATTCTGTCAGGCGAAGGTATTCAGATGGATCCCCGCAAGGTTCAAGCTATATTGCATTGGCCTATTCCCGTCTCATTTAAGGACGTGCAGAGGTTCTTAGGGCTAGCCAACTTTTATCGCAAGTTCATAGCGGAATTTTCCAATAGAGTTTTGCCCATCACCAGCCTGTTAAAGCAAACATCTACCCCTTTCTATTGGTCTAACGAGGCTGACCGAGCATTCCAAAAGTTAAAAGAGGCCTTTTGTTCTGCTCCAGTGCTACGCCAACCGGATCAAGGACGATTGTTTATTGTAGAAGCCGATGCCTCTGCAGCAGCTTTAGGTGCTGCTCTACTACAAAAACATGATGGCATCGAGTACCCAGTGGCATGTATGTCCAAGACCTTGAATCCCAGTCAAACTCACTATTCAGTGATCGTAAAGGAATTACTGGCCATGAAATCAGCTTGTGAAGAGTGGCGCCATCTTCTGCAAGGAGCTATTCATCCCTTTGAGTTAAGAACCGACCATAAGAATCTCAAGGTTATTCAGAATATGGAGTGCATAAATTCACGGAAAGCCCGGTGGGCTCATTTTTTTTCTTAATATGACTTTGTGTTGACCTATCTACCTGGCTCAAAGAACCTACTTGCAGACGCACTCTCAAAACCTATACCTGGTCAATCCCAGGAACAACAACTAAGTCTTATGTTACCCGACAAAAGGATTATCTGTTCCATCGACTCTTTCCTGGAAGAGGTTCGCCGAGCCACCCGTCATTCCGAGGTTCCGCCGTTTGGCTGTCATCCAGAAGATATATCCATGCAAGACGGATTATGTTTTCACACGCAACGCTTATATTTAACTGAGCCCAGATTCCGACGGAGTGCACTGAAATGGTGCCATGATGACCCGGTAGCAGGGCATTGAGGGGTAAAGAACACCCTCAATCTGCATAGACGCCAGTTTTGGTGGCCTGGTATGGCCAAAGATGTATCCAATTATGTACTGTCTTGTCCTGTCTGCTGCTGTTCTAAATATAGCACGCAGAGGCCTATAGGATACCTTCAGCAGGAGAGTGCGCCCAAGAGACCCTGGAGCATCATCTCTACCGACTTCATAATCGAGTAACCATCTTCCGAGGGCTGCTCCTGTATCATGGTGACAGTGGACTGCTTTACCAAGATGGCCAATTTTACACCCTCGGCTGGTTTGCCCACTGCTGCTGAAATGGCTTCAGTCTTTGCCAAAGAGTTCTTCCGCCTACATGGAATCCCAGACAAGATTATATCGGATAGAGGAACCCAATATGCCTCTCGTTTCTGGAAACAGCTCTGTGAGAAGTTGGGTATAGAAAGAGCTATGTCCTCAAGGTTCCACCCGTAAACTAACGGCCAGACCGAAAGGACCAATGCCTCCCTGGAGCAATATCTTCGGTGTTTTGTCAACAGTCAACAAGACAACTGGGTAACCTTGCTGCCTATCGCTGAATTTGCCTATAATAATTCCACACACAGTGCTACAAAACTTAGTCCCTTCTTTTGTTCCTATGGCTACAATCCCAGCTTTATTCCGACTATGTCCATTCCCCATGCTGGTACTCCTTCTGTGGACCACTTGCTGTCCAACATTTCGGAGGCGCACAGAGTTGTTGTTGAGAGTCTTCAGGCCAGTAAACTACGCTACAGCTTCCAGAGTTATCCTAAGCGCCTTCCTTCTCCATGTTGGCAGAAGGGAATTAAGGTTTGGATAGCTACTAGTACCTTCCTCGCTGGTTAACGAGGAAGTCCTCATCAGAAGACACAGGTGAGGAGGAGGGGTTTTTGGACACAGATTTTTCTTACGCTGAGTCTGTCAGTGTTGATTCTGATAAGTGGACTCTGGGAAGGCGGGGCAGCGGTCAGTTCGCCAACCAACAGTGCATGATGCAGCCGGAGAGCCAGCTTGAGATGGAAGCCTTGGACAAGGCCTTCCCATGGTTCACAGGATCAAAGTTCATGAACAGTTGCAAAGTCTTCCGAAAAACTCTTTGTGCCTGTCACGTAGAACTTCAGGGCACGAGCAACGTCCAGCGAGTGCAGGGCCCTTTCAGCCGGCGACAAAGGCTTTGGGAAAAAAAACAGGCAACACCAAAGGCTCGCTGAGGTGGAATTCCAAAGGAACCTTCGGCATGAAAGAGGGGTGCGTCCACAGCACCACCCTCGATTCGTGGAAAGTCAGGTCTGGTTGCTTGCAGGATAGGGCCTGGATCTCACCTACTCTCCTGGCAGAAGTGATGGCTACAAGGAAAGATATTTTCCATGAGAGGAACTTGAGAGGGGCCTGATGCATGGGCTCAAAGGTCCCCACCCCCATGAGCCTCGTCAGAACCACGTTGAGTTCCCAAGCGGGGCAAGAGCCTTACTGGCAGGAAAGACCGAAAAAGTCCTTTGAGGAACTCCTTGACGAGTCGGTGAGACCAAAGTTAAGATCTTCCTGGAGACCTGGTGTAGTGGGAGATAGCCGCCAGATGCACCTTGATAGAAGTGTGCGCCATTCCGGCCTTGGCCAAGGATAACAAGTATAGAAGAACCTGCGTGCCGTACCCCTCAGATGGGTAATCTTCTGCAACTGGCACCAGGTAGCAAAACGCTTCCACTTGGAACCATAGCACTTCAAAGTCGATGACGCACTGGCCTTGGCGAGGACTTCCCTGCAGTCCACAGGCAACTCATATCCGCCAAAGTCCAGGGCTGCAGAAACCAAGCCCTCAGGTTCAGTGATCATGTGTTGTGAGGAAAGATTGCGCCTCTTTCTGTGGTAAGAAAATACAGAACCACTGGCAGCTTGACCGGAGGAGACGTTGACAGAATGAGAATGTCTGGATACCAAATCTGCCTCAGCCACGCCTGGCGATGACTATCATCTTGAACAGACACCATTTGAGTGTGCTGATGACTAGTAGCAGGAGAGGGAACAGGGGGGAACGTGTACAGGAACAGCCATTCAAGCGGGAAGGAGAATACTTCCCCCAGGCTCCTCGGCTGGTGGAACCTGCTGGCAAACCTCTGGCACTTGGAGTTCCCCGCCGTGGCAAACAGATCTAGCTGGGGCCTGCTCCACACGGCGAACAGGCGGTCTATCTGATCCTGACAGAGCTCCCACTTGTGGCAGGAGCGCAGTTCCTTGCTGAGGGAGTCTGCAGTGGTGTTCTTGACTCCCGGCAGGTGAAGAGGGACGAGAAACATCTCCTGTCCGACAGCTATTCGTCACAAATCCTGCGCTTCTTTGGAGAGCGCCGGGGATTGAGTGCCCCCCTGCTTCCTGATGTAAAACATGGTGGTGGTGTTGTCCATGAAGATCCTCACCACCTTGCCTTTCAGAGACAGGAGGAACGACCTGAGGGTCCAGAATGCTGCCCGTAGCTCCAGGATGTTGATTTGAAGATCCTTCTCCTCTGGCACCCACAGTTCTCTGGTGTGCAGACGTCCCGTCCGGTGTGCGCTCCCCATCCCTCTAGGGAGCCGTCTGTGGTGACCGTCTCCTGGTATGGCAGGCTCTGGAATCTCGTGCCTTGGGCGATGTTGGAGTGAATGCTCCACTATACTATCGCCCGCCGGAACTCGTCGTTGAGCGATATCTTTTCTGTGAAGCTTCTGGACACATGTATCCAGCAGGCATCCAGGAATTCCTGGAGGGGTCGCATCTGCAGCCCTCCAGGCGAGGTATATGCAGGACATCATCATGCCCAGCAACATCTTGAAGTCCTGCGTCGTGGCTGTCTTTGTCGACCACAACTGCTGCATATTCCCCAGAATGGCTGCTACCCTCTACTCTGAGGGAGATGCCAGGCAAGACACTGTATTAGGTCTGGCGCTGAGGAACCGCGTGTTCTGTGATGGCGTTAAGCAGGACTTTGGATAGTTAACAGAGAATCCTGTGTCTGCGACGTCCAATGCCACTGTGATGGCATGATCAGATGCTACCTTCCCTTCCTGGAAGTGAGCGATTGCCTCCATCTCCTTATCGTAGGGGAGGAACTCCAGAATAGGCCCAAGCTTGTACCACAACTTCCTGTCGTACCTGGCTAGTATCGCCAGTGTGTTGGCCGCATTGATAGTTGACGCTAGAGTGTAAATCACCTTCCTTCTGGAGGGAGCAACGATGAAGAGGACAGGTTGGCCGACTGTTTCCTTGCGGCCACCGATACCACCGAATCTGGCGATGGTTGCAACCTCAGGCACTTGGGTGTGGAGTCCAGTACCTGATACTTATTTTCAAGGATAACCCGTTTGGCTGGAGACGTGCAAGGGTTCTTCATGAGCGCCAGGCCCTCTTCCCAAACATCGTCCAAAGGGATAGCGCCACGACCGTCTTTCTCTTGGCCTTGCGCCTCTGGTACAAGAAGCCCTCCTTCTTAGTTTCCTCTTTCACTAGCTGGAATAGTTCAGTGGCTCTTGAGATCATGCAGTTAAATGATCCCACTTCATCCAGTGGATACACCCTATGTAGAGCATCCAAATGCGGGGATTCGTCATCTGCTGCGACGATATCCTCGTCCTTGTCCGTCATCATTGTGGCCGTACGCGTCCCTGTACCTTTGTCTGGGTCTGGTGGGGAGAAGGCACCCGACGTGGTGGCGGAGGTTGGAATGGTGTAACAGTTATAACTCCGTTGAGGTTAGTACCTCTCGGAAATGTTTTACCAAATCCCAAAAGGATATTAGTACAAACACTAACCTGATCGGATGTCAACTTGTTCGGAGCAGCAACAGCAGAGGAGAAGAATCACCCCGGAATCCCTGTTTCCCCCCTAGTACCGAATTTAAAAGAATCGGAGAGGGGAAACACGAACCCCAGGGAAACCCTCTGGGGAATAAAACCCTGGAGCTCTTGAATCAATCTTCTGGTAAGGAAAAGACTCCGGACATCCGGACTGGTTGACTCGCAGGATGGCCCTTCTCTATGTGGCGAAGTGAATAGAGACCTACAGAACGAGAATAACAGGTAAGTATAAGAAGAGAAGAATGAAGGGGAAATAGATGAGGAAAGAGTGAAACTAACTTTGGATATGACTGGAGTTAGATCTTTCGAATAGGTCTTCCCGGGCAGTGGGAGGAGCAGTAGTCCAAAGAGGAGGGTAACAACTGACAAAGGAAGACTGGTAAGTGTGGTTCTAAACAATGAAAAGATAGACCAAGCGTAGGAATTGGACTTACTTCCGCTAGGCGAACTTGCTGACTAGAGCGGAATATCAAATGGAGGGGCCCGCTGGAAGGGACGAGGGAAATCCCTGGACTGATCGAAGGAGAGGAAGTGAGCAGACCAAGACGAGATACAATTCTATAACAAAAAAGGAAGGTTAGTAAGAAAAGAGAGATGAAAAGTTGTCAATGGAATAGGGTTTGAGGTTCTGAATCTTATCGAACTTACGGAGCATCACATTCAACAGAAGCGACGCGTTGGAGCGGAGTTCCTGGTTCCTTAAGAGGGATCAGATGACTGATCACGTGTTCCTGACGGCAACGTGAAACAACTAGACTGCTGGCAAAGGATTCTCTTGCTAAATCGGAGTCTCCTCGAATCATAGCTCCACACAGGGACCAATGACGGCTAAGTTGCCATCGGCGAAATGGTGTAACAAATGGGGGCGTCAGATGACACTTCCTCTTGTTTCCCGGAGGCTGTTTGGGGACCTGGGGTATCCCCGGTGCCGGAGGCATCCTCATCTGTATCTCGGACAAGGTGTGCAGGGTCGACAGAATATCCAAGGAAATGTCCATCGGGTGAGAAGGCGAAAGAGGAAAACTAGGCCTTGCGCCGCCGTCGTTGTCCTCTTCAACGTCCTCTTAGACCGTGTGCAAGGACTCCTGGTCTTTGTCGTGCGTGAACGAGACCTCCATGGATTTGGCAACGGCCTGGGAGGGCTGTTTCGGGGCCTCCCTGCCAGCTCCCCTTTTTTCCCCACTGAGGGTCTTGACCAGGACCTGAACCTGTTTTCCCCTTATGGCGTACCAGCAGACTTTGCTAAAGTCACTGCGGCAGTGTTGCACCTTGGGGATATGGACACCTGAGTTGCTGGGGCTACCTTCGCAGGGTCAGCGCCCTTAGCTGCAGCAGTCACCAACTCTGTCGCTAACGACGTCTTAGCCTACGCCTATTGGGCCTGCTTGGGCTGTTCGGTCTTCTTCTCCTTCCGCGGCTTCTCGGATTTCTCACAAAGTTTAGCCGGGGTAGATTACTTCCTTTTAGAGCAGGAGCTTGATTGCCGGCTGGCAATGGAGGCGGATGGTGATGTCGATTGCGCCCTATCCACCTTGGGACCCGCTTCGAGGGTGAACCCGGTGGAATCGGAATTGCAGTTCTTGGCCTTATCTGGGGCCCCCACGGATGAGTCGCTCTCATAGAACTTACAAGACCGCTCCATGGACAGGCCGGTCCTAGGTAAGGCATGACCCTGCTTGCTGCACGGGCCAGAGGCCTTGGCGTTGAGCCACGCTGCCAGTCTACTGTGCCTGTCCCTCGTCATCTTCTTGGAGAAACCAAGGCAAATTTCGCACTCCATCTCCTTGTGGTCCGAGTGAAGGCAGCAGAGGCATTGCAGGTGCTTGTCCCGCCACAAACATGTTCTGTAGCCCACGTTTGGTGCAGGGCTTGAAGAGGGACCTTCCCTCCTTCTCCATTGTCATGGTCGGAGGGCGCGAAGTAGGCCCGATGGCCATCTCGAATCTTCAATCATCTTTACCCTTGAGGGGCGCTGAAATTCACAGACAATGGATCCAAACTATCAGCAGATGAAGATAGCACACAGGCTCCTTAGAAGCAAAAATAGAACTTTTTTTCTGTCAAAAATCACCAAAAATGTACAAATAGCTCAGAGAGCAACTCGGGGACTCGCAACACTGAAGCATGCAGTAAAAATCTGAAGATGGCTGCCAGAGGAGGGGCTTGGGGAGCGCACTGTCATTGGATGGGGGCAGTATAACCCAGATGACAGTGATTAGTTTAAAGGAGAAGAACAAGTTACTCTCTTACCTGGTAACGTTCTTTCGATGGGATGGTCCGACGACGTATTCCATGTCTATGACAGTAATCACCACAGCTGTGCTGCTTTGGAAAATCTTTCGGCGTCTGCGTCCTGCATTGATGACGTTGATACGCCGCCCTCGAGGACCTCCTCTGACGGCCGACGTCACTGGATGTTATAAGTAGGACACACAACACCGTAGTCTCAGTTGTAGTTTTTTCCCAGAACGTGTGGCACCAGTCTTCTGCCAGTCTGAACACACAAAGCCTTGCGGAAACGTAAGCTGCAATCGCATGAGAAATTCTGTAGCGGGGAAGGCAGGGAGGGAGCGATATGGAATACGTCGTCGGACCATCCCATCGAAAGAACGTTACCAGGTAAGAGAGTAACTTGTTCTTCGAGGGGATTGGGTCCTCTGACGTATTCCATATCTATGACAGACTCCCAAAGCAGTACCAATGAAGGTGGGAAAAGAATTCCCGTGAAAGCAGATCGTCTCGGTAGGGAAGACGACGTGGAGGACAGATGGACAAGTCCACGTCCTCCGGGCCTATGCCGGAGCAATGAGGATCATCCGAGAACCGAACCTCCGTAACCTCCGCAGTACTTGCGGGATGACGGGGACTGGAGGAAACGCGTACAGCAGTGGGAATGACCACTCCACCACGAACGCGTCTCCTAAGGCTCCTTTTGGAGGAAATTCCCACGAGCAGAACCTCTCGCACTTCCGGTTGACACTGGAGGTGAAGAGATCCACTTGAGGGGTCCCCCAAAAGGGCAAAGATCTCCACGAGAATCTCCTGAGCCAACTCCCACTCGTGAGAGATCGCGCTCTGCCTGCTCAGAGTGTCCGCCGTCTCGTTTTCGTCTCCGGCCAGATGAACTGCAGAGATCGAAACTTCCTGCTGGATTGCCCAGAACCAGAGCTGCATCGCCTCCCTGCACAGAGGTAGAGACCCTGGCCCCCCCCCTTTTTGTTGAGGTAGTGCATGGCCACCGTGTTGTCCGTCAGGATTAGGACATTCTTCCCTCGCACAGTCGGCAGAAAAGCCTTCAGGGCTAG
This sequence comes from Ambystoma mexicanum, assembly GCF_040938575.1. Lineage (NCBI taxonomy): Eukaryota > Metazoa > Chordata > Amphibia > Caudata > Ambystomatidae > Ambystoma > Ambystoma mexicanum. Next base: position 865,815,281 of record NC_090939.1, on the reverse strand, counting down.
CCTCACGGCCCTCAGCTCCAACAGATTTATATGGAGTCTGCACTCCGATGGAGACCAACGACCGCTGACTGTCAACTCGTTGGCATGAGCTCCCCATCCCGTGAGGGATGCGTCCGTCACGATCGTCACCTTTGGCCAGAGTAGCCAAAATGGAGCCCCCTTCATCAGATTGTCTTCGGCGGCCCACCACAGAAGGTCCTGAGCGACAGAGGACGGCACCTGAACAGGGTCCGACATCCTGCTGGAGGACTGAGACCACTGGAGCTTGAGTGCCCATTGCAAAGATCTCATCCGCAACCTGGCCTCCGGCACCAGACGAATGCAGGATGCCATGAGGCCGAGCATTCTCAAGAACTCGAACGCTGGGAGACTATGGGCAAGCTGAAACTTGTGCACCATCTGCTGAATGTGATGAGCCCTCACCTGGGGAGGAAAGCACTGCCCCAGGGACGTGTCGAGCACTGCTTCGATGTACTGGAGCCTCTGAGTTGGTGTCAAATGGGACTTCTTTAAGTTGAGGGAGAAGCCCAGCTTGTGGAGGGAGTGGCAGGTGACTGACAGATGATCCAGGACTTGCTCGGGAGAGCACGCCCTGATCAACCAATCGTCCAGGTAGGGGTAGACGTGAATCCCCCCTTTCCTGAGGTGTACTGCCACCACTACCATGAGCTTGGTGAAGACCCTCGGGCGGAGGTCAATCCGAACGGCAGGCCCTGAAACTGAAAGTGCGAGTAGCCAACCGCGAACCTCAGGTACTTCTTGTGCTTTGGATGTATTGGCACATGAAAATAAGCGTCTTTTAGGTCGAGAGACACCAACCAGTCCTGAAGTTGAAGAGCCTGGAGGACTTGAGAGTAACCATCTTGAACTTGTCCTTCCTGAAGAGTTTGTTCAAACCGCGCAAGTCCATGATGGGTTTCAATCCCCCGTCTTTCTTGGAAATCAAAAAATAAGGGGAATACCATCCCTTGTTCCTCTCTGCTACAGGCACCAGTTCTATGGCGCCTTTCTCCAGCAGGGACTGAATTTCCTGCGCAAGGAGCGGATCCGGACTCTTCAAAGAGAGATTCCCCGGTGGATTGTCTTGAGGCCTCTGCCGGGAAGGAAGACAGTAGCCGTGGGTTATGATCACCAGAACCCACACATCTGAAGAAATGGCACGCCACTCTGCAAGATGCTGCGCCAACCTTCCCCCAACCGGCGAACCATGGGACATGGCCTCATGACTGAGGGCAAAGAGGCAACAGCCCGAGCGGCCTTGGCATCTCGAGTACCTTGTTTTCCAACTCTGGCACTCCTACGGTGGCCCCTTTGACTGGCAGCTCCTCTCGCTTTACCAAAGGAAAAGTAATAACCAAAGGAACCTCCCCTCCATTGCTGTCCCCTAGGACGAAAAGGCAGAGGTTGGCGAACTGCAGCGCCCAACGACTTTGCTGCAGCTTTTGAGGTCTGCAACCTCTCAAGGCTCTCGTCAGCCTTGTTGCCAAAAAGATGTTCCCCGTCAAAGGGCATGTTGAGGAGCCGGGCCTGCACATCAGGAGCAAACCACGACTTCCGCAACCACGCAAACCTGCGTATCACGGTGCTCGCCGCCATGGACCGGCTGACGCAATCTGACATGTACAAACCTGACTGAACGGCCTCACACATGGCATCCTTGTCATCCAGAACCATGGCAAGGAAACCATCCCGTTCGTCCCCTTCGAGAATATGTTCAGCCGCTAAGGAAACACAGTTCCACAGAGTGTGCGTGAAACGTGACAAGGCACATACGGAGTTGGCCGCCTGAAGCGCCATACCCCCTGAAGAAAACACTTTCTTTGCCCAGCCGTCAAAACGCTTGTCGTCCCTATCAGGAGGGATGGTAGGATACAACGCCTGCTTTGCCGGGGCCGTAGCCGCCTGCACCACCAAACTCTCCAGAGCGGGGTGCTTGGACAAGTAGCAGGGGTCGCTACTGGCTGGGCGGTATTTTCGCGGCAAAAACTTGCCCACTGCCAGGAGACTCTCCGGAGCAGTCCAAGCCCCTGCCACCTTCCTTTGTAGAGCCATATGAAACGGCAGTATCGGGTCAGTTGGTGGACCAAAGTCGAGGATATCCGTAAGGTCATCCTGAAGAAACTCCCCCGGGGGAGCAGACCATCCCAAGTACTCGGTGATCCTCAACATAAGGCGCCGGTACGAGGAGTCGGCATGAGTGCCAGGCTCAGGCCTACAAAACTCCACCTCCGGAGAGGTGTCCAGCCCACTAGCATCGTGCAGGGACTGCCTCAGGTCCTCAAATTGGTTATGGCCAGAGAGAATCTCGTCTGGCACCGCATTAGGAACCATGCCATCATCAGAGCCCTCATCCACCTCTAAAATAAACTCAGGATGGTGGTAAGAAGGTACAGAATGTGAACCAAAGCCATGCTTGACCTTGGCCAGAGCCTTTCTAGGGGATTCGACCGGGCATCGAGTGAATCGGCGTTGACGCCGAACGCGGCGCCGACAGCATTGATGGCGTCGACACAGGCCTCGAGGCCGGAGCCCCGAGCGTGTCCTTCGACAGCCTGTGCGGCGATGGCGCTGACGACTTCTTTGGAGGCGGGGCCTCGAAAGAGTCCGTCAACGACCTCAGCGCCACCGGCGTCGACGACTTCCTCGAAGACATCACAGGTTCACACGGTCTTGAGCGCGTCGAGGACCGGGACCTGGACCGGGCATGACGAGAACGATTCCCCTTGTCCGAGCGGGACCTCTCCCGCAAATCGTGCCGACCACCCGAGCCCGAAGGCGTGTGAGCGGTGTCTCTCGACCGATCACGACCGACCCCACTCGGAGGTGTGGACGGACCAGTGCCCTGCGATTGAGAATCGCTAACATTTTCTTCCCGAAGGAAGCCCATTCCTCCGGCGTCGCCTGCTTGCTAGGGTAAGCGACCCGCCGACGGGCGGAGTCCTCGGAAGAGGACGGGGAAGGCGACCGATGACGGCACTTCCGGGAGTACCTCGAAGAGGCAGAGGAGTGGCGGGACCAACTCCGGGACAGAGACCCACTGGACTTCCGACAACGACGTGTAGAGTCGCCTCTCGAATCGTCCGTCGAAAGCCCTGCAGACCTCGACTTCCGTGGCTTAGACACCTTACCTACCGATAACTTCTTCTTGCGCTCCCGAAGGCTTTAGACGTGAGCGACTGCCAGTCGACACAGACATCCGTGTCATGGGCCTCCCCGAGGCACCAGAGGCAGGCGTCGTGCGAGTCCATAACCGACATCTTGGACCCACAGTTTCCGCACTTCTAAAATCCCGGACGCGGGGTGGAAGACGAAGTAGACATCCTTCACGAAGAAGAAACTTCACAAAACGAACAGGTTCGAAGAACCGAGAAACAACAGAAACTCCAAAGAGTCGAGGCGCGCTGAGATTCCCGAAGCGAACATGTTCGCGGAAAAAACGGAACTGAGGCTACGGGCGTCGTGCGTCCTACTTATAACATCCAGTGACGTCGGCCGTCGGAGAAGGTGCTTGAGGGAGGCGTATCGACGTCATCGACGCAGGACGCCGAAAGATTTTTCCGAAGCAGCACAGCTGTGGTGATATATATGGAATACGTCGGAGGACCCAATCCCCTCGAAATACAGTTTGTAAGTGAAAGTGAAACTTTTTTCTTTTACCAAGGATTCCCAGCCGGACGACGAGGAATATTTATGAGCATGTAAATCCATTCCAGACCTCATGCTGGAGCAATTTTACTCTCTTGCAAAGGAGAAAAGTCAGTTTTACTCTCTTGAAATCACATTTACTCTCAAAGTTTAAAAATAGGGAGTAAAATACTCCGACCTCAAAATCTTATCTGGGGAACTGGAGCCAACAGTAATTGGACACTTGAGAAAGACCCAAGAAGCCCCCTTGAGCAATTGCCGGGGCTAATCAGAACTATTATAAGAAACTATAAGAAGATCAGTCACTGAGGCTGAGCCAACCGGGCCAGGAGAAGGGAGACTTTCTTCTGAGCACTTTTTGTTTGCTGAATCCTTTTTTGATTAGTGGTAGGGTCAGAGTAGGATAGTTTTCTGGACAGAGGACAGACTTTACAGTTTGGACAAACCACCTTGATGATGAACAGCCCCTAGTCACAAAATCCAGGCTTCCTTCTCCCAAAACACAGGTGCAGCACAAAGGGATTTAACCCATGGACGTCTAGTATCATATCAGGCTCAAAGATGGATTATACCTGCAATTAACAATCTGTTAACAACTGATGTAAGGACTATAGAAAACAACACGCAAAGAAAAGGGATTGGAGAGCTATATTAGCAACAGTGATTCACACTCTAGTGCACTTATACATTAGTGAGTAACAGCTTCAATTAGGACCTATCCATGTACCTTAGCAAAACTCCATCGCCTTGAAAACGACTTCGGTCGAAACACGTGTCGGCTGACCTTTTGAAAGCAATTAAACAGATCACTATTTGAAAATCTGGACTTTGTTATACTATTAATAATGTGACAAAATGTAACAATACATTGGGCAGAGCGTGACACGCCAATCTAGTTATCTCAAGTTTACACAATTGGCAGGTGCTTATGGATGCACTTGCACCTTGATTGGACGACGCAGCCGCCCAGACACAAATAGCAGTAGTGGTCATAGCGCACTCCACAGGGTCCAACACCCATACCACAACTTTGCTTCTTTCTCCCAAGCTTTGTTTTCACTGACTTAATTTCTCACTCTTTATCACTGTGTGGCCCTCCAGCCGCCTTTTGACAAAAAAGGTTCATGTTTGCCTCAAACTTGCATTCTAGCCGTCTTGGCCTCGCCACTACCAATTCTTCTCTTTCACTTCTCCAACTCTCTTCAAACAGTCACCACTCTCCATCAGGAACACCATTCTATCTCCACCCAAACAGGAGATTTCTCATATGCATTTTGATGCAATGATTGAAAGAACGACGTCTGTGATCTGCAGGTCCATTTCCCCACTTGCTTCATGGCCCTTGCAAAATAGTTCTACCTGCCCCCCAAATATATGCCCAATATAGGTGGTCGCCTGCAGGTGTTCCACATTTTTTAATAACAAGGATCAGACTGTGCCCTAGTTTTAATCAACACAAGTTAAAAAACTGACTGCAATGAAGGAATCAGGTGGATTACTCCAGTGACCCACAGAGTTGGAGTTTCATCTTCTGTGTGTGTTCCTGTGAGTGTCTTTGTTCTTTGTCTGTGGCACTGTGTGTAGCATGAAACGTTCACCTCCTGTGTTTCTAGTAACTGCAGAAGGATTTCTCTCTGACTCCAGCCCATACTCCTTACCAAATCTTGTGCACATGGTGTGCACGGAATATGCAATATGCACTCCTGGTCCATTCATAGGCCTGTGGCAATTTACTGTTACTGCTATACCTTGTTGACCATAGAAGGGCATTGGACCCACAGTGATCAACCGTGGACTCAGGAGCTTGAATGTTAAGTTCAAAAATACAGGTAGAACATGACTTTGATTTTGCAAGGCTCTGGTCTTGCATGCATGCAGACATATTCTCAGGAATTGACAAGAGCCACCAAGCAGATTATTCTGTAGTTAAAGCAGGCTAACCCAGAGAGCTTTGGGATTACAACATTAAGATCTAAACCTGGAGGCGGGTTGGAAATGGGAGGGTAAAGTCTCACTGTGAAAGCCTTAATAACAGGAACCTTCCACCAGGACACCTTGTTCTGTGAAGTGGTGTATGCGGACAGAGCCGCTAGATGAACCTTGATGGAATTAAATACTAGGCCAGTGTAATTTTAAGTGTCCAAACTATATAACTTCAGGAGCCAGGCTGCCAAGTTCATAGACTGAGGATGTGGGTGGACTGTTGTCCCCCCGTGCTGGGATAGCAAGTTGTAGGGGCACGGGAGTTTGATCGGTTCGCACATCGCCAGTTTGAGCAGATGTGGAAACCATGGTTGTCTTGCCCACATAGGGGGTATCAGGATTAGTGTGGCTTGTTCCTGGTGCATCTTGTGCACTATCTTGCTGCTGAGAAGAGGTGTCGGGGAGGGTAAGGGGGGGAAGCATAAGCACATTTCCCTGACCAACTCATCCACAGGGCGTTCCCCTTGGACTGTGGTTGGGGAAACGTGGATGCGAAGTATGTGCATTGTGTGTTTAGGTTTGCGGCAAACAAATCTAAAGGAGGATAACCCCACAGGGAGAAGACTTTGTCTAGAATGTATATGTTGAGTTGCCACTCGTGCTCCTTGGGTAGAGGATTTCTGCTTAGAGTGTCTGCTAAAGCATTGAGTTCCCCTGGAATGTGTTGAGAGACTAGGAACATGTTCTGCTTGACTGCCCACTTCCAAATATTTTGGGATAGCCTGGATAGATTAGGACTTGCACTGTCTGACGTGCTAGATGCAGCTGAAAAGCTTGTAGGGCTTTTAGGTCCAAAAGGTTGATGTGGTTTTGGGCTGTGATTTGTGTCCAAAGGCCATGCACTGTGTGGTGAAGGTAATGGGCTCCTCCATGCAGAGAGTAAGGGGTCTGTTTTGAGTATCGCTTGAACTGTTGGATTGCAAAAGGGTTTTGCCTTTAACAGATTTTCCTTGGACCTCCAGCATAGCGCTTGTAATCGGGTTAAGGAAACAACCACTAGATTGTGCCATTGACAGCTTGCCTGAGACCATTGTTTCGCTAACCACTCCTGCATTGGGCGCAGTCGCGCGTGTGGAACTAGATAAATGCATGAAGCCATCATCCCAAGCAGGCACATTGCCTTGCATACGGTTATTTGGCGACCAGCAAGATAGTGAGGTATCTGCAGCAGCATGTTTTTAACTCTTTCGTTTGAGGGGAAGGCTAGCCCCTCTACTGTCTTCATGATAGCACCTAGGAACTGCTTGGTTTGGCTTGGAACAAGGCTTGATTTCTTCTCGTTGATTGAAAACCCCAATTGGAACAGAAGGTTGATTGTTGCTTGCAAATTTGAGGGGATTCCCCTGTTAGCAGCCAGATAAGGGTACACTGGGATAGATGTCTGCATAAGGGCACCACCACTACCGCCAATGCTTTGGTGAATACCCTTGGAGCTGAGGCTATGCCGAAAGGGAGCACCTTGAACTGGTAGTGTTGATTTGCTATTTTGAAGCGCAGGAATTTTCTGTGTGCTGAGAACATTGAAATATGCATTTATGCATCTTTCATAGCCAGCTCAGCGGCAGCGTGCGTGTCTTGGAAGCAAGACGACACAAAGCAATAACAGGTTCGATCCCCGGGTTCGCGCTTAGAAACCTCTGGGTGTTTAAGCGCGTTATAAATACGTAACTAAGACAAATAAAAAAAACACAATTACGCAACTAAGAAAAACAAACAATTCCTGTAACAGCGCCTCGATGCCTGCGGGCTGTGTGAGCGCTTTATAAATGTAAAATAAATAAATAAATAAATAAATAAATGTTGCCGTGTACTTCTTGTAGCGTTGTCATGCTGAACGTTTGTGGCTTGACATATATATTTGCAGGACGCAGGTCTAGGACAGGGCGCGTTTTAAGGTCTTTTTTTGGCACAAGGAAGTACGTTGCATAGATACCCTTGTTTACCCGGTTTGCTGGGACGATTTCTGGGAGGGGACCTGGAGCGGGTCATCATTGTTTTGGGTGGTGGGGGGTGGAGCCTCTGGTTGAGGAGCTCTGCCTCTACTCCTAGACCTTCTGTGGTCCCTTTGAAAATTCTAAGGAGAGGAAAGCCCCTCTGCTATTATACAGCCTGCATTATCTGCGGCGTCCAGGTTATTTTTCAGGGTGCAGTTAGCCACCTGCTTACCCCCAGCCATTGTGTTCAAAAGCTGTGATTTAAATGGCTCTGGGACGGTTTTAATTTGTTGTAGCATTTCATCCCACTGTTACAGTTGTAACTAGCCAAGAGCTTGGTATGCCGAGGATGCTACCTTCCATTCCAGTGTATATATATATATTTTTGCTCTCCTTATCAGTAGGAGTCTCAATAGAGGCTGAGGGCGTGCCCGCCCTCTTTCTTGTGGCGGTTACGACGAGAGTCGGGCTTTAATTGACTCCGAGATATATAAGGGTTTGGCGGGGGCTGGCCTGAACATTTTCGCAATACGGGGGTTAACTGCCCTCGTAAGGTTGGGGTGAGTAGAGAAGGCTGAATGCGCCTCTGAATGGATTGCAGGAGGGATACGAACTGTGCCGTAGACTTTTTATCCCCAAGGATGTCTTCTACAAAGTCTTTGTTGACATACACCTCTTGTGTATCAATTTTGAAATGTTCGGCAGCTTTTAGGAGCCGCTCATTGTACTGTAGCTGATTATCCACAGGAGAGTCAGCCATGGGTTGGTCATGATGGTCCAGAGATTATATGATGCAGACGTCATCGTTGTCATCATCATCATAATACTGGTCAGGATCATATTGGTCTCCTTGTGAACCAGGATCTTTAGAGCCTAAAGTGTCAATATAGTAAACATCCTGGGAAGTGTCCTACAAGGTGCTGGGCTGGACGGTGTCTAATCATGTTTTTTTTGGCAGCAGGTTGGTCTTTAGCTGCCTCGCCTTGTGAAGGTTGGAAAGTTGGTCAGGGTGGCGGCCAAAGAATTTTACAAAGCATGACATTCTTTGCATTATTTTGTCAAACTTTTCTGGGATCCACTTGGTGGAGCTAGGAAAACCTGAGGGAACGAGTAGATACTCTCTGATGTAGAGTTTTTTTTATGTTGCATGGCCCCTGAATGGGTGTCCCTGGAGAGATAGGGGTACTTAGATCTTGAAGTCGAGGATTCAGAGGCAAGAGGCATAGAAGATTTTTTTATTTTTCAACGCCTTGGACTTTAGGAGTGTGTCAGGGACATGTTTTTTAGTAAGCTCACTCATGTTGGAGCTACTGGAAAGGGTTGTCAAAGTGTCTTTCAATGCACATTCTCCGGTTCCAGAAAGTTTGCCAGATTTCTTTGTGGTATCGGGAACAGACTTCGATGTCTGTTTTGGGAGCCTGTAATGCGACAAGCGCAATGGCCCACAGGACAGGGACTACTTTGAGGACCTTCCCTTCGACGCTGCGTGTGCCTCAACGGTCGACGGTTGGCTGTGGGGGATGTGCTTTGTGTGGCGTGCAGTGTGGGTGCTAGAGCCACCGGATGTCATCTCTGTAACAGGACCACCGGCCTGCCTGATGGGAGTGGGGGCCTCGCACACTGGAAACAGTCTGGTCCCGATCGCCCTCAGCATCACTTAGGATGCCAACACGGCAATCGCATGGAAGCTACCTCCACGCTTCGGCCTGCATGGCGTGATGGGCCCAGCGCTTTTGTTTTATGGTCTTTTATTGGCTTGGGACGAAATAGTTTGCAAAACTTGCAATGCTTTTCAGGGTGTTCCCTGCGTAGACAGAGGTTACACACCTTGTGTGAGTCCTTCGAGGGAAACTTCCTGTTACGGGAAGAGCAACATTTAAAGGGTGAGTTTTCTATAGTACGGAAAGATGGCAGCCCGGCGATGGAAAAAAGAAGAATAGGGAAACGGGTGTTCTCTAAAGAGAAGAACTGCCGTGCTGAGTTAGCGCTTATGTCGTGCAGTCTGCCTTTGCTCGTCCTGTGCTCTTGTGCCCCTGTGGGGAAGGATCTGTGTGAAATGACCGAATGCAAAAGTCTGACTACCAAAAGTCTGATTTTTTTTCCCCCATTTGTTCGCACCCCACATATATATTTGCGAAGAAATAGGTTCCAGACTTTTGGGCCTCAGACTTTTTTGCCCTCTGTCATTTTGTCCTATTCCGTGGGGAAGGGAAAGGGCCATCAGGTGTGTGTCATTCTGTTCAGTTTCCTGACTTTGCCTGACCCTGGTATTGGGACACATCAGGTAAACGGCTCTGGTGTTAGTCCGTTGTCTTTTGTGTTGTGTGGAAGAAGGGGGCGGGGGCAGTGTTTTGGAATATCCTATGTGGTAGGATGGGAAAAAGGTGTTGAAAGAAGAGGGACACTGCGTCACGCCTGTCAGTGCCCCACTCCCACTTCCTAAGGACCCCTCATTCACGTGATCCTCCCTCACTGGTCCACCCCAGGAACTGGATTCAATAGCGATGGCTGTATCCTGGCCTCCTGTATGATAGATCCCCGGAAGTAGTCAGGGGGAGACAGCCTGGTTTCTCACACAGGGACCTAATGACCCATGTAAGGCGCCCCGCAAGCAACTAAGTGAATATCTTCTCATCCTGATTTAACATGGACAGTGGTCTATATGGCGCACATAAGACCTCATACTTACCCGGCTTCAGCACCGGGAAGATCATGGAATCTCGCATGCTGACCGGCAGATAGCCAGTTTCAAATGCCTCCTCAGATACCTTAAGCATAATAGGTGCCAGAGTGTCTTCGTACTCTTTATAAAAATCTGATGGCAGTTTTAGGGATGATATTACCCCTTGCAATTCAGTTACAGTTAGCGGCTTGTCTAAGACAGCAGCCTGTTCAGCGTCAAACAGCAGCAATGCTATCTGGGATAGTTTATATTTAACCTGATCCATTTCCGCCATTTTCCTAGTACCATACAGCTCCCAGTAATTGTTACTGAAGGTGTCATTAATTTAAGCCCGAGATCGCCAGCTCACCCCACATTCATCCCCAATTATCGTAATCGAGTGCCTTTGTAATGCATTTTTGCAGAGCTAGGCCAACAGTCTCCCAGATTTATCCTCCAAGCCATGCATTCTTGCTACATACACATTGTAATCAAACTTCCTAAGATGTTCCAAATTTCATCGTGCATTGTAGTCGAAACTTCAGCAGTTCCAATTCCTTATCATCATCATCAAGGGCCCCATTCCCTATAAATATCTGGATAGCGGTTTCCAATGACTCCAGCACAGCTACCAGCCTCAGCGATAATCTCACCTCTAATGACTCCCTTAAGTGTTTCCCACAACGTACCCAAACTATCTAAGCTTCCCACATTCTGGTACAGGAAGTCTGTTTTGGTGTCCTCTATGTAATCCCTGAATACTTCATCTGATAAAGCATCAACTGGCATGCACCAAGTCGGTATTGGTGAAGGCACTTCCATCCAAGATCAAAGTACAAGCAATAGTGAGTGGGCCGAGATCGACCTACTGGTGTACGTCTCCTCAGTAAACTCAGATAAATTTTCCTTCCCGAAAAACACATAATCCATCCAAGTATACATTTTTTGGGGAACTGAGTAGTATGAATAGCATCTGCAATTCCCAATATTGGCTCTCCACACATCTATTAGGAATAAATCGTTAAGTATAGCATTAAGGGTCACCTACAAATTCACAGTATATATATCTCCCCGTTTTCAATATAGTCGTGAACCACAACCAATCTGCATTTATAATCCGATTCGGCTTTAATCAATTGGAAGGGAATAGAGCCTGCGATCCATATCTTCTTGCATACTTTGAGTAAGTGGAACCATAGCCAACCCTACTCACCTAGCTTTAACCTTCCCCTGTTCCTCTGGCATTAAATGAGTTTCTTGTAATAGCACAATTGCTATTCTTTTCCTGAGCACTTGGGGACAAATTCAATGTATTTTTAAGTATGTATTCATCCCCCTAACATTCAATCACAGCCCAAAGGAAACCATTTCACCCTCCATTAAGTGTGGCCCTCGACATCTTGTCTGGCATACACATCAAATGCTATATTATTGCGGGCCCATCTCACGTCCCCATTCCACCATGTACACATGTGTCATCTCCCATCCGTTCCAATAGTGCCCAAAAACAAAACAAACTAAAACAAAAACAGAACATGAACTTCAGTACAACAGTATAACAAAACGACTCAACAGCTCCCTACCATTCGAGCCAACCTGCCACCTCAGAGCAGATACGCTCCTAAAGGACAGCAAGCAGTGGGTCACCAACATCTTGAGTGACCCACCCAGATGTCTAGATCAAGGGGGTTGGTAGACTCGTCATCACCATGAAGACCAACACAACACTCCCAGTGTTAACATACATAAACAACAGTGCTCATTACAATAAATCAAATCCCAAATTATTCATCATTCAGGCTCACATCACGAAGCTACCAGCATAGAGGCTCAGGGACCTGTCTTGTGTCGCTCAATCTCACTTTTGGCTTGTTTTATTAGCATTCCATTTTGATCCATCCAACCGTTGGCATCAGTCGAGTTGTCGATATGATAAGGCATTTATGATATGATATGATATAATATGATATGATTAGGCATTTATAACGCGCCTATACACAAGTGTTTCACCGCGCGATGAGGCAAGGGAGGGGAAACAGAGGGAAAACAGAGACAACGATCCTACTAGACCAGGTGACATTGAGATGGCGTAAGTGGCCAGGGGGAAGGGGCAGTGCAGTACATAGGATAGCAGTAAAATAAATAAAGACAATAAATAAAAGTGAAGCCAGCTGGTGTCAAGTGCAAGGGTAAGTGCAGACAAAAGGTGTCAAGTGCTAGTAGGGGCTGTAGGGATACAGAAACAGTCCCTGAGTGCAGGGTTACCAGGAAGGCAGTGCAGGTGTGCAACTGGCGGGGGGCAGGTGGGCCGGGGCCCGAGATCTAAGGGTAGCCAGGAACCAGTGCAGTATCAGATTCAGCCAGGGGATCAGCAGGGGAGAGGAGGAGATAAAGCAGAAGTAAAGAGGAATGTCTTGAGGTGCTTCCGGAACCAGAGATGGTTCTCCTCAAGATTCAGAGGGGCAGGGAGGCTGTTCTAGAGGGAGGCCCCAGCAGAAGAAAGAGATCTACCAACAACTCGCTGCTTGGAGAAGCGACTGACCCTGAGGGAGTTGGTGGCGGATGAGCAAAGAGCTCGAGAAGTAAGATGTTTGGGAAGAGAGAGTTGAAGGTATTGAGGTCCCAGGCCCCAGAAGGCCTTGTGGACAATGCAGAGGGTTTTGAACTTAATCCTCGAATCCACTAGGAGCCAGTGCAGAGATTTATGTCCTGGAGAGATACGATCCTTGGGCTTGAGGCCAAGGACAAGTCTTGCAGTCCTGTTTTGGATGATTTGTAGAGGGCGGAGAGTAGAGGCAGGCAGATTTAGAAAGAGGCAGTTGGAGTAGTCCAGCCTAGAGAGAACCAGAGCTCTGGAGACGGTGAGCTTCCCGGGGAAGGTGAGGAAAGGAAGAATACCTCTGAGGAGGTGCAGCTGGTAGGTAGTGTGACTTCTTAGAGATGTCTGAGATGTGAGGAGAGAAGGAAAGTGTGGAGTCGAAGATGAACCCGTGGTTTTTAGCCTCACAGGTGGGAGAAGGAAGAGGGCCAAGAGAGGCTGGCCAGAGAGTGACAGGAAAGGAGGGAGCCGGTGTGCCGATGAGGAGAATCTCGGTCTTACTGGCATTAAGGCAGAGATCACTGGCGGCACACCACTCCTGGAGGGCGGACACACAGTCAGAGATGAGACAAGGAGAGGAGGTGGTGGAAGGGAGCCTGAATATGCCATCCGCATAGCACTGAAAGTTAGGGCAGAGAGCAGCAATGCAGTGGGTAAGAAGAGCCAGGTATTGGTTGAACAGGCAGGGAGGGAGGTTAGACCCCAGGGGAACACCACAGGTAGAGATCGAGATATAGAGGCGAGGAAGGACACAAGTTGGACCTAAGAGGGACGATGAGATAGGAAGGGGTCAGCCAAACCAGGGCATGATCGGTGATACCCAGGTTATCACGTAGACGGTTGAATGCAGAAGTAAGATCGAGTAAGATGAGGACACAAGGGGTGTTGGAATCAGGGTTGGAGACACAGGTCTTCACAGATGTTCAGGAGAGCAGTTTCCGTGCTTCTGGCAGCTCTGAAGCCAGACTGATGGTCATGGAGACAACCAACAGATTCAGTGTGAAAAATCAGCTGGGAGATGGCCAGCTTTTCCAGATGTTTTCCCAGGAAAGGAGTTATGGAGATTGCATGGTAGTTAGCCAGGCAGGAAGGGTCGGCTGAGGGTTTCTTAAGAAGAGGGTGCACGAGAGAGTGCATCAGGGAGTAGGGGAAGACTCCAGTGGAGAAGGAGTGGTTGCAGAAATCGTCCAGAGCAGGAGCCAGGGTGTCAATGTGGTCCTTAATGGTTTTGGAGGAACAGGGGTGAACCTGTTTTGACGAGACTTTCATAGATCAGACTTGTCTAGAAACCTTGTCTGGGGAGAACAGAGGAAAGGCAGAGAAGGAGGGAGGAGGGGTGGCCGAAGAAGTGCCAGAGGAAGAGCAGGTAGTATAGGGAGGGAAAGAGAGAGAAGACAGGATGTCCTGAGTTTTAGAGATGAAATGAGAAGCCAGAGCCATGCAGAGGGCCTGGGTGGGGACAGGAGAGGTAGAGACTACAGCAGGATTGGCCAGCTCCTTGCAGATGTTAAAGAGTTTGGCAAATTGTTAGATGCCGCAGGCTTGGATGTGGGCTCTCTTCTTGGTGCGGACAGAGCACTGGTATTGCCTTTGGAGCAGGCGGCAGGCCAGTTTGTCAGAGGATGTACCGGAAGCATGCCATTTCCTCCCAGCCACCCTGCACTTGCGTTTAAGGATGATGAGGTCTGAGTCATAACGAGAGTTCCACTTGGCTTTCGGTTTCAGGCGGATCCTCATGACAGGGGCGAGAACATCAAGAGTATCAGATATAGCAGAGTGCAGCATGGAAAGGGCTGTGTCAGGGTGTGAGTCAGCCAAAGGGGAAAGGGGGGGTGAGAAAGTGGTGACGAAAGCCTCAACTGACACACGCTTCATGGGTCGGATAACCAAGAAGGTAGGCGGCAGTGCTGGAGTTGGCATGGCCTGAGGGGTAGAGAGGGTGAGATGGGAGGAAAGGAGAAAGTGATCACTCCAGGAGAGAGGAGTGGTGAGAGGGGTAGAAAGGGGAAGATCTGAAGAGATCTAGATTGTGTCCTGCAATGTGAGTTGGGCCAGAGGGGAGAATAGAGAGAGAGAGTTGCAGAGTTCACAAAAGAGTCCAGTAGAAGGACAAGAAGCATCCAGGTGGATGTTTTAAGTCTCCAAGAAGGAGTTGAGTGGTCGAGGCCAGGAGAGGTCTGCCCACTCAGAGAGGAAGGAGGAGATCTGACCAGGTGGCCGATAGATGGTATCCACAGTAAGGGAATGGCGAGGAGAGAGCCTGCAGATGAGGCATTCGAAAGAGAAGTAGGCCTGCGTAGGAATGACAGAGGCAGGAATCCACTCCGGGAAGATCAGGGCTTCACTCCCTCCAGTACAGTTGGATCTGGGCACGGAGACAATCTTGTAGCTATCAGGGAGGAGAGTGTCAAAGCTTGTGTCAGAGCTGGCCGTGAACCATGTCTCGGTGAGACCGAGGACATCGAGGTCAAGTTCTTCCAGGAGGTGGCAGATGTCAAACAAAAAAGAAAATAAATGAAATCTTGCTAACTGAGTCAGAATATGCAATAAGGAAACTTTTTCCTTATCGAATATAGGTTCCTAATACAGGTTGGGTTCTGTGAATAAATATGGGTTGACCTGCGAATACCCTGCGATAAGAAATAAGAATACAAGAAAATATGACCTGATACGGCTATGACTGAGCCGGTCTGTTGAGCTCATGTCCATCCAGGATGTAAGTTAAGGCTTGATGGTATATATTGTCTGTTGTGCCCTATTTCTGGGGTATAAGTATCACATGTTGTTTAGAAAGATGTTAAACAAAAATTTCTCCCTGATGAAATAACTGGAATAAATTTGTGACTACTAGTATAAGTTAGAATCTGTGTGTTTGTGGAATTAGAGAACCACTGTCGCTTACAACTGTGTATGTTTGTTTTTAGATTGTGATAACCTGTTGGGGTATATGAAAGAGGCTTTCCATCTGCTCTAAAAGAAATTGTCTGTCCTGAAGAAGGCTGAAAAAATCATTGGGTGTAGGGACACTAGAGATAGTGTCTTAATCTCCAGAAGGGCCGAAACATGTCGACACTTGACAACAGATTTTGAAGTCTTATATCTTTATAATGCTTAAGTCAATTAAGTCAGTTCATTTATCTAACTAACCCCTTACAGATGATACTGCTTTTAGGAATGGACTAAGCTGATCATGCAGTGTTGAATTGTGATTTACATTTGTATGTTCTGTTTCTCTTCCATTTTTTAATTTTTCTAAATTTGTCTTAAAAATAAATTTATAATGGACTCATTTATGAATACTGACTTTCAATGCTTGTTTGAGTATGTATAAGCGATATGGTTCTCTTCTTGTTTAATAGCATGTGGTAGCTGGCATAGCTGGCAGTCTCAAAACAAAAATTGTGTTTGATAAATGTGTGATTGTTTTGATTGTTTCACCAAGTTGGAAGGTGCTAACTAACATGATATTATATACCACGAGCCTAGCCTGCTTTGACAATGAGTGGGGTAGTCAGGAGTCTCAATTTTGTATAGTGTATTGAGCTTTGTACTCCTGTTCCGAGTCTCTGCCCCCCCGTAAACAAAAATTGAGGGAGATTACCTTTTTAGAGGTAACACCTGAGGACTCCTTGGAGGAGATCTTGAATGCTGCTCCACAAGGCGTTCTAGATGCAAACATTAAAGGTGGGTTAAGTCACCATCCTATGACCCATCTGGAATATTCATTTAGTCTCCTAGTCTGGTGAGAATACCGGGTTGACTAGGAGGTTCACAATGCTTCCGAAGACCTGGACATGATAGGTGAGTCTATGCTAAACTGCCCTTTAACAGGAGTAGGATCCTAGGTTACAGCTTGTATTTCTCATGTATCTTCTCGGTTACAGGTGGCTGGTGCATACATTAAGCCTTCGACAGGCGTTGCACTGGCTGCATCGGAGGATTATACTGGTAAAGTGGGCGTGTCTCCATCATGTCTTCGGTAAAATCACTTTTCTCAGTGTCTTATTGAATGCTTATATTAAATCGGGCAGTTGGCCTCTTAAGGAGCGCACCAAACGTAAATTGTTGCTCTGTTAGAGAATCAGTCTACTGGTTCCCTCTTTTCAGGTGGTTACACTGTGAAGTCTAGAGGGTCACTCATCTAGTTCATCCCCGATTGTCGTATACATGTGACTGAGCATCTGATATTCCGGAATCTACCTGTGGTGTTTTTGCGAGAGGTTTGCCTCTGCCCTCATCGTGGCATTGGTTTTCCTATTGCCCTCATGTTCCCTTTCATCATAAGCAGTTTGACATTGGTGATGGTTTGGTGGAACTGGGGGCGGGCTGATGTGGAGCCCTTAGGGTACATTTATGTCTGGGAGCCTGGGGAGGGTCGATCTCCTTTGGGGTCGGATTTTTCCTCCTTAACTTGCAATTACATCTTTATAACGTTGTCCTGTGACACATATGTGCCCGTTTTAGTGACCACCATGGCATATACTCCCCACCACTGTTGCTTTCTAGGGTTTTGCATTTGAACTTTTTCCCTGCAGCACATTTATCATTGATGTTATTCCCTAGGAAAGCATCCATCAGAGGAGTCTTCGCTATTAGTAAAGGTGACAGAGGGTGGTGTGAGACCACGGACATAGAAAGTGTGCAATGGCAGACATTCTAAATAAGACCTGTCCCTATGTGCGCAGGGGCTGGGAGTGGGGATATGGCTCTGGTGACCGTCGGGTCCTCGATTCAGAGCCATGGGTCGTGCTATGTGTGGATCGTTGTTGAATCAGTGCTGTTTTTATGCCGTGAAAACAAAATGGCACCACAAACTTCACAGCTGTTTCGTTTTTTCCCCCATCACACTCTAATGAAGGTAGCAATGGCAACAACAAAAAAAATCCATCTAAGGGCGCATACGTTATATGATATGACGGAAATAGCCCTGTTGACACCTACTTTTACTTTGGAAATAAACAACTTGTTATACTCCAAAGATACAACTATATTGTGGTTTATGAACCGCATTTGACTCTAAACAGATTCAAAATTTCAAAAAAAAACATTTAGAAATAATGTACGAGAGTCATTACTTTCAAACATCAGTTACCCTAGAAAATGGAATATCCAAGTATAAAATCTATAAGTAGTGTGACAAGCATTTTTATGGGTATGCCATTTGCCTATCCATGGTTGGCTTAATTATGTCCCCATTCACAGTTGCTCTCTTCGGATGGCCTATTCGATAGCACCTCAGTCTACGGTTACCCCTAGCGGAGACAAATTACGCTGCTTTCCGGACAAGACACGGATAAAAAAACAAACAAAGAACATACCTTCACCAATGTATATTTGATACGGACTTTAAAAATAAGTAAATAATAGAGCAGTCAGAAAAAAAATACTTTAGAACAGGACGAGCAACTTTCAGGGGAGAGGGGTTAAAGAAATGTTGGGAAATGGGAAGAGGAGAGAATGAGAGGGTTAACAGGATGTGTACGATTGCTGAGGCGCCAGTGGGATTTATCAAAGGTTGCCAGCAGTGCGTTCCCGCTCGCGCTCTCACCTCGAGTGCACTTGGCAGGGCATGCTCCCTCCCTCGGGCAAGATCCATCAAAGCGGCACAAGATTCCAGGAGAACCCTTTTCTTTAGCTGTAAATGTTGTTGCAGTTCCTGGACGCAAGCCATGCCAGCCTGTAGGACAAAAACAAAACGACAAGGATATGGGGAGTGTATCCACGCTTTCTGCAATGCTGACAATTTCCAACATTAATCTTAACATGGTCATCACCAATCGAGAGAGTACAGCTTTAATTAAGTGTATGGATTTGACTTTCCATAAAAAAGGACTTCTAGATTTGCAAATCTAAATGTATACTACCGATCCTACGTTTTTGCTATAGTCCAGGTTCACTTTTTCTGCACTGAAGCTTTCATCTCGTATTTTTTTTTATTGATTTGAACAGAAATGGATACAGTAATCGGGACAACCCTGAGACCATGTGCTGTACACAGCAACGAAAGTATGAGTTAGAGACAGCTTATTGAGGGGGGCTATGGTGGGCCATGGGCCCGGGACAAAACAGACAAACCACGCAGGGACAAAGGCATATTGTGTTTCTCAAACTGCAACCAAACCCATGTTGCTGCTGCTGGTGGGATCCAGTGATAATATTGCAGGAAATAATAACGACTGAATTTACAAAGATCAAACAATATTACTAGAATTAACAGAGTGGGTAATACACACTGACTAGCAGAACAAATATCAAAAAAAGGCAAGAAAGTGTAATGATAGGGGTGAGTTTTAGGTGTAAAAAAAAGATTTTGGTTAAAATTGGGGTAAAAGTGAGGGAGACCAGGAGAGTTTAGGAGTAGGAGAGGTAAGGGAGGGAGTCAGGGGCAGTCTCCCTGATAAAAGGTATTTTTACAATGGGCAATGTAAAAGGCATGTCGATATTTTTTCTTGCAATGTGTATTGCACTTTGTAGTTGTACGTCCCTGTTATTTCAGCAATAACATCACAGTAAAGCGCTGCCGGCAAGTGTCTACCACCACTGTTGGTCTACTTACTTTTTTGATATGTTTTATCACGTTTCAAACTTTTCAAACAAACTTAAAATATTGCACAGACAGTGCATTGGCCTTCACAGCATCCGCAGCTTGACTACCCATATGCATTATAATTGCAAATGATAGATTTAACTCTAGAGATTTGTCTCCAAAGCACAGCTGTGCCCAATCGCTGCATTCGGGTGGATCGACGTCCTCAGATCCCACCTTGATGAATTCGGGTCATGTGCAGCAACACTTAAATATGGATCCTCCAGTTCATTAGTACACATTTTATGCTGCAATAGCCACTTTGTGTTAGCGGCCAGTCAGTGCAGTGCATACAACTATTCCACTTCCACGTTACACACCTCCATGTACGTTTGTGAGACTGAGTGCTAAACACGTACTGAGACGAGGAAGAATAGGGATGACTTGACTGGTGCTTCCTTATTAAGTACTGGGGCGAGAAGGAGGAAGTGTGGAGCGATGAAGAATACTCAGGAGAACGTGAATGGGAGTTCCAGGAGGATCCGCAAGTCTGGAGGACATCCAGCATGGACGCGAGAGGATGCAGCTGACCGGGACACGAAAAAGGAGCCGAGGCATCCCTATCCGGTGTACCGTGCAGGGGCAGACCGAGGAACTGGAAGAGCAGAGGTCCGGGTGGAAGCAGAAATCGGACCATGCAGTTGTGGCAAGAAGCACAACCCGCCTAGAGAGAAATGCTGCAGAGCCACTGCAGATGCCGCAAAAGCAGCACAAGAACTGGAGAAGCCAAACAAGATGTTGGAGAAGCACCCGACCAACGGTGAAGAACCGAGAGAGTCCCAGAAGGTACATGGGCTGTCTGGGACCCGATATATTCAAGGAGAATATCTTAAGCAATTGGCCATATGATAGTACCTGGCAGGAGAGTGAAACAGGTATATCGGGAATACAATACAGAGGAGAAAACAGGGTTGGGAACCAGCAGCTTGAGGAGGAGATCCTCACTAGCCAATGTCTTTGTTGCAGTACCTGGCGGGCGAGTGGACCAGGTCTGCCCAGACGAAGCCTTAAAGAAACCCGGGTCTGGGACCCACACCAACAAGTACATATATGAAAGAGGGATGGGGAATGGAGACATTCCTCCAGGTATTGTGAACTGTGATAAAAAGCCTGAGAAAGGACCAGGGAGGGAGACATTCCTCCTGGCATTGTGAACTGTCATAAACTAAAGCCAAGAAAAGCCAGTAGAAATGAGGCATTCCCCCTGGTGTTGTGAACTGTGGAAATAAAGCAAAGAGAGTGTGAGAACAAAGCCAAGGAAGGCCAGGGGAAGCAATGAATTCCCCTAGCATTGTGAAATTGTGAAACCAAGTGAAGAGACAGTCCAGGGGAATTAAGTCATTCTCCTTGGCTGTGTGTGGAGAATAATAAACAGAGCCAGACATCAGGAGAAGGGAGTCATTCTTCTGACGATTGAGTTTACAAGGAAGATCAAACCAGTGATCCAGAGGACATGAGTTATTACCCCTGGAGGGAAGAAATAATGAACTTTTGATGCAAAGCCAGAAATCTTTTGTTTTGAACTGTTGAAGCTAGGGGAAGGGGGCCAATCCCCCTGGTGAGAGACTTGTCAACAGAACTCTAACGATCTTAAATAAAAGTCTTAAGCAATCACTATGCCACCTGTGCGTCAGTCTTCTCCTTCTACACCCTTAGAGTACACACCACTTATATTCCTCGACTGACTATAATATAGTTCTCTGGCTTGTGACCACAGAACCATGCAAAAGGAAGATTTATATATTTTACTGCAGATCATGTGGACTAATTTGAATATGCTGAAGGCAAGTCCCTTTTTATGCACACTCCAGAATAAAGACAACCCTCTAGGGAAATAAGCCAGGAGATAGCGTTGCATGGTTAACAAGATTTAAATTGTACAGAATACAAATGTCAGCAAAGGAATCTGCTGCTCGAGAGCGCTCTGGTTAATCTAACGACAAGCAGAAGTTTAAAAAGCCATGTGGCGTCATCACATGTAGTAGGAATTGGTGCTACCGATTGGCAGAACCCTATGGATGGACCTGCTCCATAGGGGATGCCATGCTGCAATTGGTTAGTTCTGTTGCCGGCGATCAGGATCCACGTGGATCAGCTGGGCACATCTCTGTCTTGGGTGAAGGTCAGGTTACTCGTATAATACTTTGTTACAGGTAATCTAACAGGCTAAGCTCCCTATTCCATCACTGTGGCATGCAACTGGGCAGCACGGAAACTGGTGCCAGAGGGAAGGGAGGATAAAATTCAGTCATGCTGACCCACACATTCAAGGCTTCGTTGATACCGCATTTCCCACACTCAAGGTCTCCACCGTGGTTTTATCCCTTCCTGTACCTCGTGTTACAAAGGTTGTGTTTTATGCTGGAAGAAATACAGTCGCGCATGCTTGGATCTTTTATGGCCACTTGATTTGTGTTAGGACAGGAGGGTCGCTTGCTTATCAGAGAATGCAGAGGTGTGGGGGTCCATTTAGTGGCGCAGGCCCAGCTTTGGGCTTGCTGGGTGGGGGTTAGAGGCCTATTGGCAGTTTATTGGAGATTAATGGATGCTTCACAGAGCCTGGTGTTGTCTGACGCTCTTGCAGGGCGCATTCCTTTGAAAGATACTAAATGTTTGCAACAATGGAGGGACAAGGGGGTAGTGAACTTCCGTGAGTACTGGCTGTGCAAATTCACATCGTCTTACTGAGGTTGGGCCAAGTGAACTCGGTTCATGGAGTTTGGGGGTGCATCGCGATCATACCAGCCTGCGCTTCATGGCCTTCTACAAAATGGAGTTTTATTCTATGTGTTTTCTAGTGCTGCGCATCTACTATTGGCGCTACATTGCTTCTTCATTGTGTTTAATAGTGTGGTTTTCTCCCCCCCTTACACCCTACATCACTTCATATGGGGTTCACCGCACCTGAAAGTGCCCAGGGGGGTGGGATATACTCATTTCCATCGCAACATGCCCCTCTTTCGTTACTTCTACAGTAACAAATTCTCCTCCCCCATATTTACGCTCATGTGCACGCCTTTCTGCTTCATCCCATGCCTATGTTTCCTTAATTGGCATCCACGCTCTACACACTTGTCTTAAGCTTTCCCCTCATTGTGCATATTGTTCAGGTGTAAACGTCATGTAGATGAACCCTCCACCACCCGCCAGATCCACTCATACCTCCTTATAGTTTTCAGGGTCAAGGGAGGAACAATGGTTGTGCGATATACATTATCAACTATATCTCCAATAGGAATAGGGACCATGTGGTGAACGGGGCAGTCATTTGCTCCGTTTGTATCTCTACTTTTTTTGGATCACGAGGAACCTTAGTATTCCGAATACTAACCATCATCATTGCGCTATTAGGCACAGCTTTGGTACAACACCAGGGACCCAATTGGCACGTGCAGATGATCACCAGGATAACCACGATGATGGGGATCAACATCTTCACCAATGTTCCAAGCCATGATGGGAACCAGTCTTCTTCTTGGACCCCAGCTTCTTTTTTCATTTTCACCCCTAGTTCATGTACTGCAGCAATGACGTGTGACAATGTCCCCTTTCCAGGGTCTTCAGAAGGTATGAATGTGCACCATGAACTCCCGATCTTTTTGCAAACACCTCCTTCCATGGCTGTCAGGAGATCCAGTACGTAGCGTTCTGCATTGTCATTAGTCTAAGGGCCCTTAGTTCCACTTTTATGACATTTAACCCTTGCTCCGTATCATTAGCCAGCTGGATCATATCCCATCACACTATTTGGAGCCATTTTGCATTTGCCCGTGTCTGGATGCTGGGTACTAGAGATGCAAAAAATGTCTCTGCTGAATTATAGAGCTTATATTCATCAGGTATTTGCTCAAGCACTCGGACGAGTCGTTGGATATGTAATTTGAGGCCCCCCTTCAGGTGCTCTTCTGGTACCACTAACAGGGCAGAGTGTAGCATTGCTAGCAAACAGTAGCCCCTCCAAGAAGGCGGGAGGTGCAAGTACACTTGCTGGCCGTAGATTCAGTAATAGTCCATCAGTGCGGCAGTTCCTTTCTTGAGGTTGTTTACTATGACAGTTCAGTTACATTGTTTGTTTGACCCGACATAAACTGCTCTTTCAGTGAGAAAACACAGTTCATATGATTTTGGTTGATGCAACTTTGATGGTCTCTCGGGTGCTGCAATCCATGTTAGTTTGGTGATGTGTTCGGCCCAGGTTTGTGCGCATATCTGCTCCCAGAGTGTTGCAATTTTCTCAGATAACCTTAAAGTCCTTCAGACCCTAAATGCATGTGTTGTTTCTTGTCACTCGTTGTTGAAATATCTCGGCCCTTTGATTTCCAGATGTGGTTCCTTCAGGCAGTTAGGGTAATTAGTACTGGTTTTGCATTTTCGGGGGTCAGGATCGATGAGTTCTGTGCCTGGAAAGTGCCTTTGATCCTACATAGTGCAAGATGACTCAGGTTTGGGTCTCTATCATGGGTACTTCTTGCGGAACTAAGAACTTGGATGCCCCAGATGCGGGTGGTATTAAGGAACAGACCTAGCAACTCCCATTAATCGTTCGCCTTCCCATTGCACTCATGTCAGGGTACCAACTGCTCGAGTGTTCAGGATGACTAATATCTTCCACTGCATCTAATCCTAAACCATGGTATGCATCATATTTGCGTTGGCGCGCTTGTCTTTTGTTTCTCCTATAACATATGGCGTGCCTTTTCACTCTTGTATGTCTGCTGCTAGTCATATTTACATTACTGCTCCCATTACACAAAGTTTTTTTACATTTGGCATTAGGATTTGGAACATTTTACTATTACATATGGTGGTTTGGGAGCTGCTACTATTTGTGACGGTCACATTATTTGTTGATCCAATGTTCATTAGGGGGTTTGGTTCTGAAATAATGAATGGTACACTTTAATTCATTCTTTCATACATGTTACGGCTTGTGCGGGAACTTAGCACTGTGACAGGAGAGGACGAAGGGGTTGGGATGGGTTCAACTACCAGGGAGCTTCTAGGGGCGGATTTATCAGTAGCGGGAGGCATTTCAGATACATTGGAAGGAACCACAGTGACGTCAACATATAATTCAATACCATTTAAAAGTGATGCAGTGACACTGAAAGGTGTACTTATATTCCTTATTCCTGTAGTTCCCCCCTTCTTTTAGATGGCCAGCCCAGATAAAAGACGCAACCCAATATATTCCCAATACAAACATCATCAAAGTAAACAAAATGGCTGTAAAATGAAGACCACAATTATAACTATACATCCTAGTACTACTAATACTATTTCTAGATTTAGCAAGGGTGGAGTTAAGCGTGGCGGGGCTCCCTTTCTCCTGCGCACCTCCTCTTTTCTTGTTTCAGAATTTGACCAGCAGCCTGGGTCCTGGTTTGTCGCGGAATCAACTCCGGGGTTCCCATTTATTTGTGAGAATTGTGGGGATGACAAACTCTGGATCAGTTGGGCGCTGGTAGGGTATGGTGGTCCAATGGTCGCTGTTGAGCGATTTGATCAATTATATGGTCCAGTCAGGTCACAGTCATTAATTTGTTTATTTTTGGTTAGTTAGCACCAAAGAAACCATCATTGTAGAAATTAAATGACAAGTTTTTGACATGGTAAGTCGCTACACAGCCGACGCGCGTTTCAACCTAAGTCTTTTTCAAGGCTGTGATTTAGTGATGTGATGTGCACCGTGAAGTGACATAGTGATACCCATTCTTATTTATGACATATATATTCCATTCAATATGCATGTATTTAATACATAGTTTCAGTAATGAGGAATGGAAGCACATTGTGGCATCAGATTGGTAATTAGCAAAACCTGTGATCGTGAGTGTTGGTGACGGGATGAATAACAGGGCAGAACATATAACAATTGATAGTTACATTTAGGCATGACGAGGTGTATAGTTACAGTTCAAGTAAAATTGAGACGGAGTAAGAGACAATGTACTAAGGGAGACAAAGGAAAAGGAGAGTCAATTAGTTGATTCAAGGGCCAAAAGAATTTGGTATGACAGCCTTGTTGAAGGAATGTAGAAGAAGCAGAGTCTTACCCAAGTGAGTTAAGGAGTGGACTTCAAAATGCTGTAAGCTGGTCCTCCCAGATAAGGGCGCCAGGTGGGCTGGATAGCCGATCTGAAAAGTAGATAGATAGGGTTCTCAGCAGGGATGGGACCTATGGACGAGTGGCCGAAGTTAGATAGATATCAAATGGGAGAGGTAAGGGTGCTAGGTTGTGGCAATTAGGCACGAGGCCGGAGAGGGGCGTCTAAGGGGGGGGTGTCTGATGAGAGGCTTACCGTTGGCCGGGTCTGGCGAGTTCGTTGCGTGCGAGCGTTTCTCGGAAATCCGTGTGCTGTGGATCAGCCCTACTTACGGGAATTTATTAGAGCATGGCGCGGATTGGTTGGTTCATCGAGCGGTGTGATTGGTCAAAGGAGGCCGCCCCGCGGGTGGGGGAAACTGTCATGGTTTACGTCACACGGGGTGAGATTAGAAAATATAGGGGAAATGCCCAGAACGAGCCTGATCAGGATACGTACATGGAAGGAAGTTACATCAATTGCGTCCATAATGCATGTGCAGGCAGAAACTCTCACAGGTTTATGTACAACTGATTACAGGAAAACATGGAAATCATGGTCAGTATTTAATCCAAAAGTAACGGCGCGATATTTGCATATCAGCTTTGCTTCTTTCTGGCGTAGTTGGAGTTCTCTATCTCCGCCCCTTATGTCGGTTGATATTTTCTTCAGTCCCACGAAGGTGATGTCTTCCTTGTTGTCTCACTGGTGTTCTTCCTGCCAGTGTAATGCCAGTGGATATCTGGTGTCCTGGGAATGTAGGGAATTGAGATGTTCTCTGATCCTTGTTCTGAGTTCTCTTTTAGTACTCCCAATATATTTGCGATTACATACACAGTTGATAGCATAAACCACAAATTTGGATCTACAGTTGATATATTCTCTGATTGTATGTGTCTCACTGGTACTAAAAGTCAAAGTCTTGGTCGTTGTAGCGAATTTGCACATGGAGCAGTTTCCACACTTGTAGAAGCCCACTGGTTTGTTGCTGGTGAGCCATTTGCCATCAGTTTTTGGAATAGGCGCCATGAATGATGGACTGAGGATGTTTTTGAGTGTTCTGGGACTGAATTTCCTGCGCAAGGAGAGGATCCGGACTCTTCAAAGAGAGATTCCCCGGTGGATTGTCTAGTGGCCTGTGCCGTAAAGGAAGACAGTAGCCGTGGGTTATGATCTCCAGAACCCACACATATGAAGTAATGGCGCGCCACTTTGCCAGATGCTGCGCCAGCCTTCCCCCAATCGGCGAACCATGGGACATGGCCTTATGACTGAGCTGAAGCGGCTGCGGCATTGCCTGAGGGCAAAGAGGCAACAGCCCGAGCGGCCTAGGCACCTCGAGTACCTTGTTTTCCACCTCTGGCACTCCTACGGTGGCCCCTTTGACTGGCAGCGAGCTCCTCTCGCTTTACCAAAGGATGAGTAATAACGAAAGGAACCTCCCCTCCATTGCTGTCCCCTAGGACGAAAAGGCGGAGGTTGGTGAACTGCAGCGCCCAACGACTTTGCTGCAGCTTTGCAAACTCTCAAGGCTCTCGTCAGCCTTGCTGCCAAAAAGATGTTCCCCGTCAAAGGGCATGTCGAGGAGCTGGGCCTGCACATCAGGAGCAAACCCCGACTTCCGCAACCACGCAAACCTGCGTATCACGGTGCTCGCCGCCATGGACCGGCTGACGCAATCTGCCATGTCCAAACTCGACTGAACGGCCTCACACATGGCATCCTTGCCATCCTGAACCATGGCAAGGAAACCATCCCGTTCATCCCCTTCAGGAATATGTTCAGCCGCTAAGGAAACACAGTTCCACAGAGTGTGTGTGAAACGTTACAAGGCACAAACGGAGTTGGCCGCCTGAAGCGCCATACCCCCTGAAGAAAACACTTTCTTCGCCCAGCCGTCAAAACGCTTGTCATCCCTATCAGGAGGGATGGTAGGATACGACGACAGCTTTGCCGGGGCCCTAGCCGCCTGCACCACCAAACTCTCCGGAGTGGATTGCTTGGTCAAGTAGCAGGGGTCGCTACTGGCTGGGCGGTATTTTCACGGCAAAGACTTGCCCACTGCCGGGAGACTCTCCGGAGCAGTCCAAGCCGCTGCCACCCTCCTCTGTAGAGCCATATGGAACGGCAGTACCGGGTCAGTTGGTGGACCTTGGTCGAGGATATCCGTAAGGTCATCCTGAAGAAAATCCCCTGGGGGAGCAGACCATCCCAAGTACTCGGTGACCCTGGACATAAGGCGCCGGTACAAGGAGTCGGCATGAGTGCCAGGCTCAGGCCTACAAAACTCCACCTGCGGAGAGGTGTGCAGCCCACTGGCATCGTGCAGGGACTGCCGCAGGTCCTCAATTTGGATATGGCCCGAGAGAATCTCGTCCGGCACCGTATCCGGAACCATGCCATCATCAGAGCCCTCATCCACCTCTGAAATAAACTCAAGCTGGCGGTAAGAAGGCACAGAATGTGGAACAAAGCCATGCTTGACCTTTGCCAGAGCCTTTCTAGGTGGTTCCACCGAGCCCCGGGGAACCCCCGTCCAAACAGCCTCGAAAGGCGTCGAGTGAATCGGCGTTGACGCCGAACACGGCGCGGACAGCATCGACGGCGTCGACACCTGGAGCCCCGAGCGTGTCCCTCGACAGCCTGGGCGCCGATGGCGTCGACGACTTCTTCGGAGGCGGGGCCTCGAAAGAGTCAGTCGACGACCTCAGCGCCACCGGTGTCGACGTCTTCCTCGAAGACACCACAGTTGCACATGTTCTCGAGCGTGTCGAGGACCGAGACCTGGAACGGGCATAACGAGAACGATTCCCCTTGTCCGAGCGGGACCTCTCCCGCGAATCGTGCCAACCACCTGAGCCCGAAGGCGTGCGAGCGGTGTCTCTCGACCGATCACGACCGACCCCACTCGGAGGCGCGGACGGACCAGTGCCCTGCGATTCGAGAATCGCCAACATCTTCTTCCCGAAGGAAGCCCATTCCTCCGGCATCGCATGCATGGTGGGGTAAGCGGCCCGCCGACGGCGGAGTCCTCGGATGAGGACGGGGAAGGAGACCGATGACGGCGCTTCCGGGAGTGCCTCGAAGAGGCAGAGGAGTGGTGGGACCGACTCAGGGACCGAGACCCACAGGACTACCGACGACGATGCGGAGAGTCGCCCCTCGAATCGTCCGTCAAAAGCCCCGCAGACCTCGACTTCCGTGGCTTGGACACCTTACCTACCGATAACTTCTTCTTGCGCTCCCGCAAGGCTTTGGACGTGAGCGACTGGCAGTCAACACAGTCATCCGTGTCATGGGCCTCCCCGAGGAACCAGAGGCAGGCGTCGTGCGAGTCCGTCACCGACATTTTAGAGCCACAGTCCCCGCACTTCTTAAAGCCCGGACGCGGGGTGCAAGACGAGGTAGACATCTTCACGAAGAATATACTTCACAATACGAACACGTTCGAAGAACCGAGAAAGAACAGAAACTCCAAAGAGTCGAGGCGCGCCGAGATCTCCGAAGCCAACATGTTCGCGGAAAAAAAGGGACCGAGGCTACGGGCGTCGTGCATCCTACTTATAACATCCAGTGACGTCGGCCGTCGGAGGAGGTCCTCGAGGGCGGAGTATCGACGTCATCAACGCAGGACACAGACGCCGAAGATTTTCCGAAGCAGCACAGCTGTGGTGATTACATGTCATAGATCTGGAATACATCGTAGGACCCAATCCCCTCGAAATACCCATCATGCAGTGGGTGCTTAGTTATCCAATAACACACAGAATTGGGCATGCTCAAGAAGCTAGTGTTATTAAATGGAATATGGCATATACAAGACCGTGCCAAACCTGGCAAGACGGGCGTGGCAAAACTGCATAAACAAGTTACAGGAGTGCCGCTAATGGATCTCGAACTGGACAGTGAGAGAATTGTGGAGAAATCTCCAGTTACTTGGGGGTCCCCATATGGAGAATTGACTGTTGAACAAGCTGAACATGCTTGGTTTACTGATGGTGCAGCTAAATATGTGGGGGTTGAGCGATACTGGAATGCGGTTGCATACAATCCCAAGACAAAAAAGGTACTTACTACCTCAGGTAAAGGGAAAAGTAGCCAGTTTGCGGAACTATATGCCGTATATCAGGCATTAAAACTAGAATCACCTGGTAACTGTCATATTTACACTGATTCATGGTCTGTTGCTAATGGTTTGGTAGTTTGGCTACCAACCTGGAAGAAGAATGGATAGAAAATGCACACAAAAGAAGTGTGGGGAAAAGAGATATGGCAAGATATTGCTGACATGCTGATGCATACTACGGTGACAGTATATCATGTAGATGCACATTGCGCAACAGATTCATTGGAACAATGGTTCAATTCTGTTGCAGATGAACATGCAAGGATTGAAATTATGGACTCAAGAGTTGAGGAAGAAGAGTTGGAGGGGATTGCTAAATGGGCCCACCAGAAAAGTGGACATATCGGAGAGAAGGCTACTATCAGGTGGGCAAAAGACAGGGGAATTAGCATCCCATTAGAGATTGTGAAGATTGTGATTTTGCAATGCCCTATATGCCAACATCAGAAACATCAATATATTCCACACATAATTCATGGCACATTAAAACGTGGAAAGTTACCTGGTTAAATTTGGCAAATTGATTATATTGGCCCAATGCCCATAATTAAGGGTTGTCAATATGCATGTACGATTGTAGACATATATTCGGGCTACCTTATGGTTTTGCCATTCAAGAGAGCTACCCAATTGAATACGATTAAATTACTTGATCAGGTGGCTGTGTATTATGGTATCCCGTTACAGATCCAAAGCGATAATAGCTCCCATTTTAAGGGTAAAATGGTCATTGATTATTGTGCTGAGAAAGGTATAGAATGGATTTTTCACGTCCCTTATCACCCAGAAGCATCTGGTCTTATTTAACGAATGAATGGTTTATTGAAGCAACAACTGCGCAAGATTAGTGATGGTACTTTGTGGAGCTGGCAGGAACACATATTTGAAGCTGTTCAAATTTTGAACAACTGTCCCATTGCGAACGGTGAAACTCCATTGATGCGTATGTTAACGCCAGCCTTGCAATTAAAGCCAAACCGTGCACATGAAATGTTGCTTTATTGGGAAACATCTCCTGGTGCTTTAGCTCCTTATCGCGCCACTCCGGAATCTGCAGGGGTGGATTTACATGCAAGAGAAGAGATTCGGCTACAGCCTAAAGGCATTACAGTAATTGATACTGGGATTGGTGTACATATTCCACATATGGGTTTAATTGCTCCAAGATCAGGTTTGGCACTAAAAGGCATTCATTAGGCAGTATTGTTGACGCTGATTATCAAGGTGTCATTGAAGTCATTCTCTTAAACAGCAGTGAAAATGTATTGCCCACTCATAATGGAGATAGAATTGCACAATTGATTTTGGTACCTGTTAAAATGTCCACTGTAACTAAAGGTGAGCCTCCCACGATGTTGACTATTCGTGGGAATAAAGGATTTGGCTCATCTGATACAATGGTTCCTGGTGCAAAGGTATGGGTTGAGAAACCTACTGGTCCGCCCATGCCAGCTGGTGCAATAGCATCCGGAGATGATCAGCTTGTTTTGGTTATGGAACCTGGGAAAAAGAAATGGATGCATATCCCGGCCGATAGGTGTTATTTACATGAGTGATGTACCTCACTGATATTTTTTCTGAAATTATGTTTTAGATCCTGAGTGTATTGAGTGCCTGTGTGTGGCACGTTGGGGTCCATTTGGGAGGGTCTGGGCCATGTCCGAGGATGTGGCAGACTTTTCTATTCTTCAAGTGAAGCAGGGCATCTGGATGTAGACTGATACTCCGCCCATTACCTATGCTCCTGAGGATGCATCTATTGCTGCCCATCGGATTGCATTCAGAAAACGACGTGAGCACAAAAATAAAGTATTACCTTTGTCTCCTCCTGGAGTTGCTGCTTCTTTTTCCCATCATGGTTATTCGGCGTTGGTCAATCAACCCAGAAATGTTTGGGTCTTTTTGGCCCAACGAGTTCTTAACATTTCACACTTTTGCTTGACGGATGTGCATAGCTCTGCAGACGTACCTTCTACTTGTTTTTGTGGCCATTCCGACGCCCACGGTAATTTTGAAAAATATATTTGGTATTCTGCACAATGATTCTACGGTACAACATTCGGACATTCAAAGTTCATTTTCGGTGTATGAATATTTCAAATTTTGCGAGGACACTGTTCATAAATGGAACAATATGACTTTTGTTGTTACACATGATATTGCTCCTGCTGACGTCTGTTAGCGCATGCCGTGTGATCCTACAAATATCAAAATGTTTCAGCAATTGAAATTGGATAAGAATTTTAAAAGAACTGATTTTGAGAAACAATTGTGTACTAGATCTGTAAAAGTATGCACTGATGTTTCAAACAATATGATATGCAATTTTACTACTGTCACAGAACTTCCACATGGTTGGTTATTTTCTTATAAATATTCCTGTATACCTACTAATATTGCAGGTGGCCCTTGTCATGCGCCGCTATGGTCGCCGCTTATGGGATCGCTGGCGATGTGTCGGTCATTAATTGTGCCATTACATGTTTCACTGGATATCGCTCTAGTTCTTTTGCAAACGGCCACTGCTGGAAGGTACTTGTTTCCATTCCTCTCGGCGGCCGGCACATTGCAACCCCGCTTCTGCGTTTCGCTTCCTTGGGGAATACACTGTTTGTTATTTCTGCTTAGTGCCACTGCACTCCTATCTCTTTCTTTTCCCTTCTTGGCTCGCCCGGCTCTCACCCCGTGCCTCTTGGCAGTCTCGCTGCTTTCTCCCCACGCTTTACTTCCCTTTCGCTGGCTTCTCGGTTTCGCTCTCTTTTTCCTTGTTCCCCTGTCTGCTTGCTTTACTCCCTCACTCTTGCGTCCTGCTGTCAGAATGCCGAGACTTTGTTTTGCGTCCGGCTCTGCGGTCGCACCCCCTATGACTCCAGAGCTGCTACCTTGGCTGTCCGGCGCCTTGTATCCTCGCGCTATCACGGGTTCTTACCTTGCCCAGATATATTCACAGCTCAGTCCGAGGGCATCAGACAGGAACCCATATTCCACCGGGTAGCAAGTCAGACCTCATTGGCAATAACGGTCCTCTGCAGAAGACGAACTACGGCACCAGAGAAACTATCTCTTTAACATCCTGGGTTTTTTTGCGCCTTCCAGCTTTTTCCCCATTTCTGGGGCATCCCGGAAGGTGTCAGCTGACCTTCCCTTGTTTTGGGGGGGGTCACCGTGGCGATCTGCCGTAGCAGGCCATACCTACACAAAAAAAGGAGGAAACCTATGGAGAAAGAAGAAGTCCATCACTGAAGACAGCAGTACAGGTGAGGAGGGGGAGGAATTGTGGAATTCTGAGGAAGAGGAACAGCCAGTTGACACTTGTGCTTTGACAAGGTTTGGTTTGATGATGTACCCATTGAAACCTGCAATTACGCATTCTATATGTGCTGCTTCATATCATACCTTAACTCCTGATTGTAACTCTGATGTACATTTACTTT
Source organism: Ambystoma mexicanum (assembly GCF_040938575.1). NCBI lineage: Eukaryota > Metazoa > Chordata > Amphibia > Caudata > Ambystomatidae > Ambystoma > Ambystoma mexicanum. The sequence continues at coordinate 865,782,226 of NC_090939.1, read as the reverse complement.
CGGAAGCTGAAGTGATTTCCCTAGCTGTTTATATTATTGGAGTTTGTGGTTTAGCTGCTGGTACTTATAAAACCATGATTAAACGTGCTTGTTAAGTAGTTAAAGGGCTTAATGAAACCTCTCAAGGTGCTGTTTTGATTTAGGTGATCATTCCCGCTCTATTGAAAAGCATATTAAAAACATAAAGGGCCTAGTTGCGAAAGTAACACAAGATAGATATGAAAATTGGTGGGAATATTTATTATCTTGGATTCCTGAATCATTGTGTTCTGCTTTGATTTGGCTTTTTGGTATTGCTATAGTTTTAATTGGTCTTTGCTGTTGTGTTTCATGTATTCCTAATATATGGAGGATGATTTATAGATTTTGGACTTCTTCTGAACAACATTCTGGGTATGGAAGTTGAGTGTTCAAAGGGTGGAGTGTAATGCTAGTGTGAAAAATGTGAGCCAGAATAACATGGCGTCGATGCGCAGCCATTTTGAACACTCATCTCCCATTGCAGTAATGAAGTATGCGTTTCCGCGGGACTCGCAGAATGAGCAAGTAGCAGGGACAACAGAGCAAGGTCAAGAAGATATTATGTGAGCGGACTGACTACAGAGAATAGTTATTGTATTGTCCAGTGAAGAACAAATACAGAAGGGGAGTCGGAGTGCACTGCAGGTGCATGATAAGGGGTCTGATAATGCATGCAAGCGAGAGGAGCGCTGGGTTTTTCCACTTCTAACTGGATTTTTCCACCCTTGTTGTTGGATGTTGAACCCCGGGTGTTGCAGTCTTGCTGAAACGGAGGATGCTCCGCCTCAGACCCTTTTAGACACAGTAATCTCTTCGCCTACCTGCTGAGGGACTAAGCAGTGTTGCTGGTGACCAAGATTAAGTTTTCTTCTGCCTTCTGCTTAACGGTGAATTCACCTATATTATTATATATATATATATATATATATATATATATATATATATATATATATATATATATATATATATATATATATATATATTATACATTACTGACCGTAATCGTATTTCCCATGCTTGTATCTGCTTAGATTCAGATGCTATGCATAGGCCGACTGCTAGTGGAAGCTGCAGAGTATTACAGTTTGTTTTTCGAAACTCGAAAAGGGGCATCTAACCAGGGCGTGTCAGTAATACTATCCCTAGTGTGGCGTCCCCTGTACCCATGATCCCTCACGTGTGTAGGACCCTCAGATTGTATTTTTTCTGACATGAGGTAGCATGAGGAGTAGCGTGAGTACAGAGTATCCAAGCAGATATGATAGATAAGGCTACAAGCATCCATGCGCCTTCTCTCAGAGGGGAGGAAGGGTGGGCCCATGTGAATCTAAGCAGATACAAGCATCGGAAATGCGATTACAGTGAGTAATGTATCCCTTCTGAGGCTTGTGGAATCTGATTAGATCACATGCTGTGCATATAATAGCGAGCAGTGTTAGAAGAAGGAGGTGGGATGTGAGAAGGTTCATGAGCGAACAAATGTCTTAGAACCGCTTGTCCCACTTGAGTATCTGTCTTGGAATGAGTGTCAATGCAGTAGTGCTGAGTAAAGGTGTGACTAGTGCTGCATGTAGCTGCTTTGCAAATGCTGTCAAGGGGTACATTTGCAATGAAAGCCAGAGTGGCTCCAGTACCTCTTGTAGAGTGGGCCCTTGGCGTAAAATGCAATGTTTTATCTGAAAGGGAATAGCAAAGTTGGATATATCTGACTATCCACCTGGCATTCTTAGAGACGCAATCTCCCTCTCGGCCTGGAGCTATGGAGACGAAGAGCTGATCTGTCTTTCATAGCGGTCTGGTCTTGTCTACAGAGTAGACGACCACCGTCCTCACATCTAGTGTGTGGAGTTTCACCTTAGCAGAGCTTTTGGGTTCTTGGAAGAAGGCCGGTAGCTCAATAGACTGGTTGACATGGAATTTGGAAATGAACTTAGGTGAGAACCTAGGGTGAGTGTGTAAAACCAGTCTATCCTTATGAATAGTAAAGAAAGAATCCTGCCCTGACAGAGCTTGAATTTCACTGACCCTTCTTATGGAGGTGATGGCTACTAAGAAGGCAGTTTTATAAGTCAGGTGTTTAAGATGAGATTTATGCATGGGCTCAAAGGGAGGTCCCATGAGTTTAGCAAGTACCACATTAAGGTCCCAACCTGGTGGTGGGTTAGAAATTGGAGGGTGGAGTCTCTTTACCCCTTCCATAAATGCTTTGATGACTGGCACTTTCCACCATGACACCTTGTTATGGGAAGTGGTGTAGGCTGATAAAGCTACCAGGTACACTTTAAGTGAGTTAAACACTAATCCTGCATCCAGTAAGTGGAGCATATAGGTGACAACATTAGAAGGATTACAATCAACTGGGTTGATGTGCTTATTCTGGCACCAAATAACCAATCGTTTCCATTTGTCATAGTAACAGTGCCTTGTGTTAGGTTTTCTTGACTCTTTCAAGATATCCATACATCTCTGGGGTAAATTGAGATGTCCGAACTCTATGACTTCAGGAGCCATGCTGCCAAGTTCATGGAGTTGGGCTGAGGATGCACTGTTAGCCCCTCGTGCTGGGAGAGAAGGTTGTACCGGCACAGGAGTTTGATGGGGTCGCATACCGCCAGTTTGCGTAGGTGTGGATACCATGGTTGTCTCGCCCACATAGGAGCAACCAGGATGAGCGTCATCGGTTCCCTGTGGATCTTGTTCACCACTTCCCTCATCAGAGGGGTTGGTGGAAAAGCATAGGCAAACATTCCTGACCAATTCATCCATAGGGCGTTCCCCCTGGAGCCTAGCTGGGGGAACCTGGATGCAAAGTCTGAGCATTGTCTGTTTTTGCTTGTGTCGAATAGGTCTATAGTGGGGAAACCCCATTGAGAGAAGAGGTCTCCTACGACTTCTTCGTGTAGTTGCCACTCGCGTTCCTCTGGGAGGGGATCTCTGTTCAGAGCATCTGCTAGCGAGTTGAGTTCCCCTGGAACAAGTTGGGATGACAAGTAAATCTTCCGTTTGAGTGCCCATTTCCAAATTTTCTGGGCAAGCTTGGACAGATTGGGAGAACGAGTGCCCCCTTGTTTAAGTAAAACATTGCAGTCGTGCTGTCTGTTAGGACCTGCACAGACTGGTTGGATAGGAGGGGTTTGAATGCCCGAAGCGCCCTGAAGACTGAGGAGTTCTAGCAGATTGATGTGGTTCTGAGCCACTGTGTGAGACCAGAGCCCCTGAGCTGTATGGTGAAGGTAGTGGGCTCCCCACCCTGTTAGGGAGGCGTCTATTGTGACAACGGCCTGTATCTCTGGATCGTAGAAGGGTTTCCACTTCGTAAGATTCTCTTTTGTCCACCAACGAAGACTCTGTACTAGTGTTGGTGAAACGACCTCAAGATCGTCCCACTGACCACTTGCTTGAGACCACTGTTTCGCCAACCATTCCTGCATGGGTCGCATGCGCAGGCGCATGTGGGGAACCAGGTAAATGCAAGATGCCATCATGCCTAGCAAACGCATAGCTTTGCGCACCCTTATTTGGCGACCGGCCTGATATTGAGGAATTTGCAGCAACAGATTTAGAATTCTTTCCTCTGATGGAAAGGCCTACCCCTCTTGGGTATTTAGGACAGCTCCTAAGAACTGTTTTGAGGTGCTTGGCACCAGGCTTGATTTTTTCTCATTGATTGAGAAGCCCATTTGGAAGAGGAGGTTGATTGCTCTTTGGATGTTTAGTCTGCAAATTAGGGGGGACTCCCCTGTAAGGAGCCAGTCATCCAGGTAAGGGTACACTGGGATTGCCTCCCTGCGTAAGTGCACCGCAACCACTGCCAGTACCTTGGTGAATACCCTTGGAGCCGAGGCTATTCCGAAGGGCAGCACCTTGAATTAGTAGTGCTAGTTGTCTCTCTTGAAACGCAAGAATCTTCTGTGCGCTGGGAACATTGAAATATGAAAATAGGCATCTTTCATATCCAATGTTGCCATGTAATCCCCTTTTTTAGTAGGGGGATTACCTCTTGTAGTGTAGTAATGCAGAATTTTTGTGGCTTGACATACCTGTTTGCAGGGCGCAAATCTAGTACTGGGCGCACTGTCAGATCTTTTTTTGGCACAAGGAAGTAGGTTGAATAAATACCCCCGTTTGCCTGGCTGACCGGGACGACTTCTATGGCGTCCCTTGCTAGCAGAATGGCGATCTCCTCGAGGAGGATCTTCTGATGTTCCAGCGAGTGTTACTTCTGTCGCGAGGATGGTCGTGGGGGCACCCTAGCAACTCCATGCAGTATCCTCCGTACATTTTGGACAGCATCCATCTGTGCGTGGGTGAAGGTGGAAATGCGCCCCCCTACTGGGGATGCATGGGAGGGGACCTGGAGCGGAACGTCACTGTTTGGTGGGTGGCGTACCACCTCTGGCGGGGCTGCCTCTACCCCTAGTGTAGCCCCTGCCATGCCCTCTGGGGAAGCCCTGTGAGGATTGGGATTGATTGTTGCCCCATGAGGTTCCCTGATTCTGGTAATAGTTTGAACCCCTTTGGGAACTTTGCCCCGAAAGCGGCGAAAATTGTTGTTTCCCCTCTGGCCAGAGAGTTTATTGGTGAATTGGCCAAGAGATTTTAGGGTCGCGTAATCATCCTTAGCTGTTTTTAAAGCTTCCTCCACTGCCTTGCTGAATAGTACGTTCGGCTCTACCGGCATATCTATGAGAGTGGCTTGGGTTTCAGGTTTGAACCCTGACTGCCTTAGCCAAGCATGACGCTTTATAACAGTGCCTTCGGCAATTAACCTTCCAGCATTATCTGCTGCATCAACATTTGTCTTTAGTATGCAGCCTGATACAGACCTTCCATCTGCTGCTATTTGAGCCAACTGGCTCTTTAGGGGTTCAGGTGCAGAGGATACCAAAGCAGATACCTCCTCCCACTGATGGCAATTGTAGCTTGCCAAAAGAGTGGTACTGTTGGCAATTCGTGCATGATAGGCGGAAGTGGAGACAACCTTTCTACCCAGAGCGTAGTCTTTTACTCTCTTTATCAGGCGGTGCTTCAGAAGAAGCAAGCGGTGTACCTGCCCTCTTTCTGGTGGTTGTTACGACCAGGGAATACAGTGTTAATTGGCCCCTAATGTACAGGGGAGCAGAGGGTGCGGCGCGGAACAATTTCTCGACTCGCCTCACGGATTAACCGCACTAGTGAGATTTGGGCTTACCAGCGAGGGAATAATCCTACGCTGGATGGATTTTAATATAGGGATAGCCTGAGTAATGGCTCTCTTGTCTCCTACGAACTCTTCAGCGAAATCCATGTCTTCTTGGACACCCTGCGTGTCAATATGAAAACGGGCAGCTGCCTTAGCCAGTACCTCATTGAGGAGTGGTTGGTTATCTACCGGCGAATCATGCACCGGGGGGTCTTTAGGAATGGGGGAGTCAAGATTATAGGCTTCAGCCTCATCCTCCTGGTCCTCGTCATCCCCATAATAAGAGACCCCTGGTTGGTCTTCCACCAATTGTGTTTCTGTTTCATCACAATATGAATCAGGGTGGTAAGATTAAACCACAAAGGTGTCTGTGACCAAGCCCTGAGCCGGGGCGCCAGAGCGGAATTTTTTAGCAGGAGCCTGAGAGGATTTAGGTATTGCCTTTCACCCCAAAGGGGCAGAAGTAGCCGGGATATTGGCATAACTATGAAAGTAATTAGGGTCCTTTTCATAGAAGTCAGCTATACATGAAATCCTTCTTGTAAGTGACTTCAATCCAGCACTCCAACTAAGTCAATGCTTAGGTGCCACGCACTCCACTCGTCCCTCTGGGGGTCCCATTCCTCATCCCCGTGCCCCGAACACCCATCGCCCTCTTGCCCGGTTCCGGGACTCACAGGTTCTCTCTTCGCCCCAGTTGCCCCGGCGCCGATTGCCACAAAGCTTGGGTCGGCATGCTGTTTTCCCGTGGAGACGTCTACCCCTTTGGCGTCTTCCGTGGCGGCTGCTAGACCGGCTTCTTCCGCGTCACATGACCGCCGCCTTCCGCTCACGTGTTTCTGGACTACACTCACGTGATGCGCTCGCGGGTCATGTGACCGGGAGGAAATAGCAGCGTCAATATTTAAACGGCTGTCTTGCAGTGCTTCGGTGCTTCACAGCTGTTTCTTCTGATTCCTGTACGGCGCTACTTACCTTTTGTCTCACCTTTTTGGATCTTGACCTCGGATTTGTTTCACGGACTGGCAACGGATAACCCTTGGCTTTGGTACTTGCTTTTGGATCATTGTTACGACCACGGACTGCTTCACGGACTCCTACTATGTTCCGCCCTTCTTGTGCGGATTCTGGCATCAGGTGGGCTTGGCACTTGCAACGTTGCTGGGATCGCTACATACTGAAAGAACAGCCTTGCTGGGTCTCGGAACCTTCCCCATAGGTACAACCGCTACTCCACAGACGCCTTTTGGTAAGACCGTTCCACGTACTTGTTGATTGGTTGTTGATTCTGTTTTGGCTTGACACTTAACCGGTGTTTCCTTTACAGTGGTTCGGGGTTCCTCGAGTACCGCAGTTCCGGAAGAACATCTCCCACCTGTGGCCTCAAAGGCTGTACAGAGAGTGACTTTGATTCTCTCTGTGCGGCACTTGTGGACAGAGGACTCTTCGGCTAAACGACAGTCAAGACACAACATTAGGATGGGATGCCCAATGGAAGCCCTTATTTATACATTCTTATGTCAAAGTTCTTTAAATCTGGATGATGAACCCTTATATAACGCCCCTCTCTTTGAATCTCCCCGACCTCACTGAGCCAAGAAGTAGGTTTGTTTTGCAAATTAAAAGGTTTATTTGAAGAATTGAACAATATATATAGATCACACTTTCATGAATAGAATAATATCTGAATAGCACACTTATGAATAGGTACAGTGAGTAGCAATGGGTAATATTGCAATATCAACAATCTCTTTAATCAGTTAGGAGTAGGAATAGAAAGGACAAGGTAGCAGAGAATACTTTGTATGATTCAAGGAAATGCAATGATGGGAAAGAATGTAACATAGAAATAAACTTGATATGATTTCAATCAAAAGATAATATGATCACTTTTTCCCCTGTTATTACTCACTCCCCACACTATGCAATAGGAAGAGATGGAAATGAGGGCACACAGGTTTCAAGAATAATGCAGTTCAATTCCAGTTCCCCCAGCAAGCTTAGAGAAAACAGGTATGATTTTAAAACGGGCAAAAAAATGCTTTTGACGGTGATTGCAATGAATGGGAAAATATGCTAAAATGATTTTAATTCACTAAAGGAGATTCAGGCTAAGTGAGAGTTACTTTGAATCGGTTCAGGTCAACACTAGCAATGATTCATGAATGATTATCAGATTGAAAACGAATCTCAGCAGTTGAAAACAAGAAACAGCTATTTTGACATGTGGTGAAATTGAGTCAAATTGCAATTTGCTGCAATTTTTCCACGTGCTGGATACATTATGTCGTTTTGGGTTTGTTGGAAAGCTTAGGATCTTGGCTTCCACATGACAGTCAGATTTCGGTTCTAGGACGTGCGGTTCAAACGTTACAGAGGTTTTTGTGAAGGTAGATTTTTTCAGAAACAGAATCAAGATTTCAAAAATGACAGATGCGCTTTAAAGATTTACCAACAAGGATAGGCTTATACTAAGGAGCTATGAAGAAGCAAGACACTCAACGGGCAGCCACCAGAACAGTGGCGCCTCCGCTCTGATCTCTGTCCGTCAAAATACTTGTCCCTCTTCAGAAAAATATCAGCACAAAGATGATTATTGCTACAATTATCAAGAATTATGTGGAGGAGAGACGAATTTAGGATAGACAAAAGAGGTTCTATAATGCAGTTCTGGACAGGTTGGAATGGATGGAATAGGATTACTTTAAACTAAGAGATTGGTTATGTTCAGTTCTAGGCTGGATACTCACTCCTATGGCTTTGGAATGGAGTGGGCCCCATCAATGATCTGGTCAAGGGTTTGGCTGGGTTTACTCGCCACCGGACAGGTCTCGGTTCTGCTCTCAGCACTGCACTGCGGTCTGTGCGGTCTCTTGGACTGGATCTGACGGGTTCTGGATACAGCTCTGCTTTCTGGGTCTGGATCTTGGTTCTGGCACAGGGTTCTTAGCTACAATAACAAAACAGCACAGCCCAGATGTTGAATGTGAGCCCCTTGGAAGTTTAGGGGTTAGAATCAGGTTGCAAAAGATTCTGAAGGCCTGCTGAGAAGGGTTGGGCTTTTGGGTTAGGCCTCTCTGCTTCAAAGTTCTAGTGTTTGGTTCTAGATTCTAAGTCTGGATATTGTCTGGAGTCTAGATCTTCTTGCAGGGTGCTTCGCCAAGAAATCAGTTGAGAAGTGGAAAGTGTGTGTCCTGCCTGTCCTCAGCAGTCCCTATTTATGTATTTCCAAAGTGGGTGGGGAGGCTGATTCTACAATGCCCAACCCTCTAAGGATCTGATAGGTCAGGGAATTTCTTATCCCCCGATTGGAGAAAGGGTCAGTCTGTCATCCTGTGTCATCTTTATGGCATAGGGAAAAACACTCCCCTTTGTCTCTGTACAATATACCTTATTTTTCATAAAACACATATTTACAATATACACAACTATTACATGAAAGATTAACCAAGGTACATTTCTGTTCAACTCTCATCTTCATAAGAGCTTTGGTTCAGAAATGACAACTTTTTCGCGCTTTTGGTGGGTTTCTCAATATTAGTTCTGCGTCAAATTATATATTTGCATGCATATTCCATCTGAGCACATTTCTATAATTTCTTTACAGTTCCTGGAATAAACACAGTAGCTACCATATGAAAAATTCCGGGGTTTGGTCTCAGAACATCCACAGAGTCCAGCTTAGTCTTAAACTGTGAGCAAATTTTTCATTTCAACAATCTCAAAGTTTCACATTTTTGTCAGTTTGTTACACGTTTTTAGAAGCATTTTCCTTAAACATATATTGAGTCCAATGTTAAATCCACATCCCAGTCTGGTCCGCCCCCAGAGCTGGGCTGACTCAGAGGGTCACATGTCCTTCTTCCTGCCAGCAGTTTGTTGTCAATCACACCCGAATCTGCATTTCTATTCACTCCTTTGTCTGCACTCAGAGCAACAGGCCAGGGTGCCCCTCCTAGTTCCTATTCACAACAGCCTGTCAATCTCTTAGCCAAGGGTAGGGGGGAAGTCTCCTTTGTCCAGGGAGAAGGTGTGGAATTCGTTTGAACACAGTGTGGGAAACTTTAACTCTTAACCCAATGTCTAAAAATTGTCTTTTCTTATAATATAACTCACATTTTTAACACATACATTAAACAATTTCTTCCTTCAAGCCTTTTCAGAATATAGTTTTAAATTGTATCCAGCTCTTAGGCTTCTAATAGCAAGTCTTTCTTTGGCATAGTTTGGGTTCAATGTTCAACTTTACACAAAATGGTTTTAAAACGCAGGCTTCTGGTAGAGGTGAGTAACAGTATTACACCCATTTTTGACAGATTTCTTCCAGCAAGCAATCCTCAAAAGTATACTTTGTTCAGATATAGATACACTTCTGTGGACCTTATATTTATGTAGATTCTAGAAGGAGAATGATGTTGACCACCCAACAAGGAGGTTGGATCTTTTTGGGTGGTTTGTAAGCCATGATTTCTACAAATTTGACACCAAATAAAAACGGATTTTTGAAACCAGCTTGGTTTCTTTTGCAATGATTTTGCTCTGTGGACAGCCAAATGATGGGTTTTGGCAGTGGTCTCCTGTGTTACCACTGACATAGGTAAAAGTAGATGGTGGCCTATTTTTCAGTTTTTCACTGCGCACTTTCTGGTGATTTCTGGTGGGCAGCATGCTTTCCAGCGGCCATGATGATGTTTCTGCTGCCAGCAATGCACAGTGATGTTGCAGGGCTCGGATTAGTGGGTTAAGACATCCCACATTCTCATGACCCTATCAATATCAGCCGAGTTCCATTCTTTGGAGCTAGGAGAAACAACATGTTCTGGATCCTCATCAATGCCCATATTGCGAGCAGTGAGAGGCATTACATTACTTTTAGTGGTAGGGTCAGAGACCTTGGACTTTTCTATTGATTTAGGGGCACTTTGTAAGTCTTTACGAACATGGTGTTCTGAAGATCATCTTTTATGCTGTTTATCCCCCTTTCCATGACTAGAGGAATATTTCCCAGTGTTTTAGGGGCCGCCGAGGGATTTGATGCCTCGCGTTGAGTTTCGGAGGTGATATTCGAGGAAGGATGTTGAATTTCGGGTGTAGACGCTACGCGTCTTAACTGAGGAGGATAGAGGGCAGAATCGTCATCTGACGATCTAGCCTCTGGGACTATTGATAGTGCGACATCTTCATCAACCGAGGACGGTTGGTCTTTGTCATGAGGCGAGCGCGAACGGGAACGCCCAGAGGACACAGATTTGTTAGACCGCTCTCTTGGTGTCTTCTGTTGCCGATCACTCGACACGCATGTCGAGTCACGGTCGGGGTTGATGTGTTTAGTGGAGGTAGTATGTGTAGCGCTCTTGCCACCGGGTGTTGTCCCCACAACGTGGCCGCCGGCCAGTCCTTCGAGGGTCGGGGGCCTGCATGTGGGTGTCCGAAGTCACCCCTTTGCCCTCGCCATCCGATTCGGCGGCATTGCTGCCATCCCCTCCACTTCCATGTCCTCAAGCTGCCTGGCGTAGTGGGCCCAGCGTTAAGGTGAGCGGTCCTTAAGGGTTTTCGGCTTGAAGAGCTTGCAAGCTCGACAAGTAGCCTCGGGATGGTCTTGTGGGAGACACAGATTGCACGTATTATGCTTATACACCCAGGGAAACTTCCTATAACACTTAGGGCAGAATTTGAATGAAGTACTCTCCATATGTTACAAAATGGCAGCGGGTGGGTATATGTAGGAAAAAGGTAGAAAAGAGCCTGTATCATCACCCCCCACTCTCCCTACTGTACAGGGCCAAGGCCAGAGGCCTTCCAAGGCCCGAAGTCCATCGTGGAAGTCCTCGACGGCGGGCATCCTCGATCTTCACCGGCATCGATCTTCGGCGTAGGTTGGAAGTGAACAGGGAAGTTTTTTAATGGTAATTGTAAGTAAAAACAGCTAAAGCCGAGGGAACGCCATAAAATGCGTCCGACTAGCATGGCGGAAAAAAAAAATCTCAGGGTCCTACACGCATGAGGGATCATGGGTACAGGGGACGTCACACTAGGGATAGTATTACTGGCACGCCCTGGTTCGACGCCCCTTTTCGAGTTTCAAAAAACAAACTGTCAGAGAAGCTATGGATAATGTCAGTTCATTCCCTCCTAAGATCAACAGAGAACATATCAACATAATTCTCTACACTGATGGCATCGCAATCTTAGATTTGACACTAGTTGGTCTTCAAAAGAAGCTTACTGCCCTGAAAAATCTACATTGATGATAACAAACTTGAGATCAACATGCAGAAAGCTGAGATTCTCAGATTAAAGAACCTTCAAGGCTCACGTAAGCAAATAAGATGCCAAAAATTCAACTGGAAGTTGGGAAATGAAATTCTTAAAGTAGTGCCAGAAGCTAAATATTTGGGTATTACAATAAGTGCAACCATTTGCGATTAACCGATGGTAAAAGGGCTGGTCTCGAAGTGTAATCAACTTGCTGCACAAGCTTCTAAACTGCAAATAAAGTACGGCAAATTTTCTATGCTTCCAGCCGTCCGTTTTTATAGGCATAAAATCATGCCTGCTTTCACATATGGAGCAGAGAATCTGTTTGGAATCAAACATGAATTCTGGACTAGATGTGAAAATGTAATATTGCGAAGGCTGCTCCAACTACCAAAGGGTTTCCCAACTGCCTGTATGAGGTATGAGCTAAGCCTATCATCACTGAATGCAATTTTTCTATGGAATTCGTTAACCTTATACAGGAAAATCGATGGAGCGGATGATGTTGAGCAATTTCGCATTCTAACAAAAATTAAAGAATGCTCGAGCTAAGATCACTTGAGCCATTCGAGAGCATCTTGTGAAATTATTTTAGCTCAGCTAGGTACTGATAAAGATTCTCTCCTGCAGAACCCAAATGCAGTGAAAAAAAAGCTACTCGAACAGGATTGGATCGATACATATGATAAAAGAATGACACACGCACGCATGAAAAACACCCCTATGGAAGCAAAGAAATTGAATGAGCTCCCCAAGTATCTGATTAGATTCCCGGGCAAGAGGAGGAGATTACTCTTTCTTTACTTTAGATTAAATGCTTGGGAAACTAAAGAGACATCGTATCGAGTTGATGGGAGCTGTGGGAAAGATTATTCTTGGCGCTTCTGCAATATAATTGTTGAAACACTGAAACATTTAGTCCTACTCTGCCCAACGATGAACAGTTGAAGAATTCAATGTTTGGGTGAGGAGATGGCTAAATACACCACACGGACGGTTGAAGAATGGTGGACCTTGATGCACAATGGTGCAAATAATAAAATAATATTTGCACTGACTGCGTATCTAGACATTATAGCCTGAAAGATGAGAACAATGCTCTGGAAAAGGAATGCGAATACCTCAGTCTGAACAATCTAGCAGTGACAAAGGAGTGATCAGATGCAATTCGCTCTACCCAATCAGTCCGTAGGATTGAATATGATGACCTCTTTGCTTATAATTTTAAATATGCAATATCTTTTTAATGATGTGAAGGATGATGTTCACGTTTGTTTTTTATTTTTTTAAAGTTTGTAGTAAACTAAAAAAACAAGAAAAAAAAACGAATACTCAGCAGCTTCCACTAGATGTCGGCCTATGCACAGCATGTAATCTAAGCAGATTCCACAAGCCTCAGAAATATATATACATCTATGTTTGTATATTTGTGTATATTGGTGTCTTTTCTTTATATAGTCATTTGGTATTACTAAAGGGCCTATAATGAGCCGTTTTATAACCTTATATGTTGTATGTGTATTTCTTCTGCTAGTCTGAGTGCAATTACTTATCTTTTGTGAGAAGGGGCTGGGGAGACGTAAGTGTTAGTGTTTTCCCCTTAGGGCCAAACAGAGGCAAAACATGGTGTCATCTCCATCTTTGTTGCACCTGTACATTTTGGAAGGAAGGGGAAGGAAAAAAGGTGAGGGGTGGGGAAGAAAAAAGGATAGAGAGTTTTAATTCGCGTAGCAGATGCTGTAGCAGCAGTGCATGTTTTCTCACTCTTTATACATGCACTTAATATAGTCAGCAAGAAGATACGTGATTTGAGGTAGTGCTGTTTCCTACATTCATGACACTTTGCGTTGTGTCCGTTGGGGCCCTGCGAACATCTGAGAGGTGTATCCAATATCTCAACCTCTTCACCTTTACTGCAAGGGGGGTGGAAAACACAACCTCGTAGTGCCAATGGAACCTGGGGTTGTTCCATTTTCGCACAAAGTTTCTGACATAGACCATTTCCCCTGGCAACAATGGTTGTGTAGGGGTGGTGCCAGCTTGTGGGGTAGTTGTCGTTTGGGCTTCCTCTGTGTGTGTGGCGGAGCCATTCGTTTTGTAATACACCTTATTGCATGTGTCAGCTGGGACAAGTGTTGTTTAAACTCTACTCCTAGTATTGCTGCTGCACGATGAGCATCTGATGCTCTCCTGATAGGCGATAGGGGTGTTTGCGTATGCCTGACAGTCACCATTTCATGGGGGGGCAGGTGGTGGTCCTTAATGGGTTGTGTGCGCAGGTGGAACAAGGCCATGGGCAGGCAATACACCCAATTCTTTTTTAAGGGTGTTGCATAGCTTAGACAGTATGCCTTTTACAGAGACCGTTGATCCGCTCCACCACTCCGTTTGCTTGTGGGTGGTAAATTGAGCACATGCTGTGTTTAACTCCTAAGAGGGTAGTTATTTCCTTGAAGAGTTTGTTAAAAAAGTGGGTACCATTATCTGACCTTAAAACGTCACAAACTCCCCAGAGGGGGAAGACCTCTCTGACCAGAGATTTTGCAACACACTTGGCATCTGGGTGGGCACATGGGCAAGCCTCTACCCACAGAGAGAATGGACACACCACCACAATTAGATATCGTGCCACAATTAGATATCGTGCCACATTTCACCGTTCCCCCATGTCTGCATAATCAATGTGCAGTTCACAGAATGGGCCGACAGGGCAGGGCAATGTTCCTCTCAGTGTTCTCAGTGTCATGCCTGTACTAAATACTTGGCACGTTGTGCACTGGACCACCATTGTTACTAGGTGGTCTTGGAGGTTTGGGATAAACCAGTCTTCCTGAATGTCTGCAGTAATATGTTGTTTAGAGCTATGGGATGGGAAATGTAATTGCTCGAACGCTGTGTGTAATAATTCCACAGGTATTACTACTTTCCCGGTGCTCTGCTGTCTCCATAAGCGGTCTGTGGGTGATTGCATACAGCCGCGTTTGAGCCATATGTCCTTTTCTTCTAGAAGTGCCCTACGCTGCCGTTCAATGATTTGTTCGATAGGGAGAGGCGTGTATGCATCGGTCTCTGGCCTAGTGTTTGTGGTGGTCACAACATATTCTGTTGATGTTTGTACTAACGGGTATGCTGCAGCCTTCGCTGCTGTATCGGCGGCTGCGTTTCCCAGTGAGATTTCGTCTGTGTTGTGTGTATGTGCTGTGCATTTGACGACCGCCACCACAGAGGGATCTGTAAGGGTGGAAAATTCATGTGTTAAGCAGGGCAGCATGCTGCACTGAGCCAACTGCTCATCTGAACCCCCTCCTTCTCCAGCGCGACAGACATACATGCACCATGGTGGTGACATAGGCAGAGCCTGAATACATAGCACCCTTTAGAGGCCTGCAGGGCTTCTATGAGTGCTACCAGTTCAGCTGCCTGTGCTGAATAGTGCGTGGGTAGTCTCTTCATTACCAATGTTTCATATTCTCCCTCTTCTAGGCGTACCACTGCTGCCCCAATATGTCTTTCACCCGTTTCCTGATCAATTGACACTGTCCTGTCAACGAAGTGCACTTCTCCCCCTTCTAGGCGGCTGTCTTTGGCTTTGGGGATATCATTGTCTTCCCCTTCATAGGATGCGCAATCATGCTGCTGTAAATCTTCAGCCGTGCATGGCTGAGTGAGAAACATGGCAGGGTTTACGGTCTTGCACCTTACGACATGGATGTGGGGGCTAGACAGTATAATCTTATATGCTGATGCTCTTTGTGTTGTAAGTGTGGATTTGGAGTGGTCTAGTATTGCAAAATGTGAGTGTTCCAGGTACAAAGTTACTGAGCATCCAATGACAATTGTGGAGCTCTTTTCAACAGCAAAGGCTGTGGCAGCAAGAGCTTGTTCGCAGGCAACCTGTCCTTGCATGACAGAGTCGAGTGTGCCACTGTAATATTCTAGTGGTTTGTGACCCATAGTGCTCTTTTGTGTGAGTACCGCTGTCACGAGTGTGCGGTTTGAGTGGGAGAAAATATAAAATTCCTGTGTGTAATCTGGGGTGGCAAGGACAGGTGCTGTTGAAATGACTTCTTTTAAGTCATTGAAACTGCTTATCAATTCTGGGGTCCACTCAATTTTGTGGCTCTCCATTTGGGCCTCCTTAAGACCTTGCAAGAGTGGTCTATATGCTGCGTAATCCAAGATCCATGCCCTGCAATAGTTGCATAACCCAAGGAATGTTTGCATGTCTTTCACTGAGATGGGTTTGGGGGTGGCACGGACTGTTGCTGCCCTATCAAGAATTAATATTTTCCATCTTTGGAAATAAGCTGCCCTAGGTAAAGCACATCCAGTAGACAATATTGGAGTTTTGCCTTATCCACCTTGTACCCTTTTCTTGCTAGCAATTGTAGTAATGCAATGAGCAGACCAGTAGGTCATCTACGTACTAGATTATCGTGCTGGGTACTTGGATGTTCCCTAAGTCTTGATGCTGGGGCTCTCGCAGTACCCCTGGGATAAACAAGTGTGCTCTTAGTGCTTTCCGCCCATGGTAAATGCTGTGAGGTATTGTGAGTCTGAGTGTAGGGGAACTGAAAAGAATGCATTCTTCAAATCCACCACAGAGAAAGGGATAGCTTCCTTGGGGATGCTACACAAGATGGATGCCGGGTTGGGAACAAGTGGAAACTCTTTCTGTACAATGTCATTAAGGGGTCTCAAATCCTGGATCAACTGCCCCCTGTTGCCTTTTTAATGGGGCATATAGCGGTATTGCATGGTGAGGTGAGGGCACTATGATGCCTTGGTGTAACAGGGCTTGTAGCATTTCCTGAATCCCTTCTTCCGTTTCCCTGGACAGTAAGTACTGTTTTACCCGTGAAGTACTGCTCCTTGTTTAAGTGTGAATTTTACAGGTGTCACTTCTTTCAGCATTCCTACATCATGTGGGTTTGTGGTCTAGAAGTGTGTGGGGACATTTTGCAAATCTGTTTCGCTGAATGGGCGTGGCCTACTAACAACAGCCATGAGGGGGCTCTGCACTTTCCCGTATTGATCGATTATTTCACACGGTATACAAATCTCAATAATTATTTCTCCATCATTATTGCCATCCCCAAAAAGCTCTTTGTCAGACAATTGTCATAGGGGCACATTAGGTTCAATGCATAACACAGTGCGCCATTGGCACCCATGATGGTCAGTACCCAGCACTACAATCCGTTTTGCAGATACCACCAGGCCGTCCAGATTTAATGATAGGATTGTCCCTTCAACCACCTTGGGGAGCACTACAGGTCAAAAAATAAAGTCAGTGGGTACCCTCCACTCTTTTCTAGTAATCTGGGGGACCACTCGGGCCAGTACCTTGATGTCAAAAACAAACATGTCAAGGTTGACAGGGATACCTCTCCCTGCCACTTCACTGGCCACTGCATGTATTACCAGCATTGCTCTCGGTCTGTAAAAGAAATTGTCACGTTCAATTTGCTAACCAGATCCCTACCGAGCAAATTGACAGGAGAACTCACCGAATAGAGGAGGGGAGCTTGTACAACTTTCCCTCCCACCTTGACGTCTAGATCTTTTGTGTAAGGAACTGTTAAAACAGCCCCAGAGAATTCCTGCGTGTCGAGAGTTTTTCCTGATAGCGGGATGTTTCCTTCACTTATGCATGACTTCTCTGCTCCTGAGTCCAACATAAAGATGAATTGTTTTATCCCTATATCTGCCCCCACCAGTAGTTCCAAGTCTGGATGGAAAGTAATTGACAGTACTGGACACGCAAGTGCTCTCTGTAGGCTGTCCTAGTCGGGGATATGTGTCTGTCCTGGCGACCTGGAAAGGGTTCCCCCTACCACTGTGGCCCCTTGGTATGGGGCTGCTGCCCCATTGGGTGCAGTAGCAAAAGGGTGTTTGCTTTCAGCGGGCTGTTGGTTGGGGAGGGGCTGGTGTGGCTGCATTGCTTGTTGCTGGTGTGGTGGCTGGTAAGGGCCGTGGATTTGGTGAATCTCGTATGGTATTGATGACATTCCACGAGCGGGTCCTTGGGGGCTACCTGGATGGGGGTACTCATACTGTTGTTGATTGTAGTTATAGCTCCCTCCCTGTATGCTGCGACATTCTCTCGAAAAGTGCCCTCACCTCTCACAGGACCAGCATTGTCCAGGCCCGCTAACCCTTGGTCCTGTCACTCGCCCTCCAAATCCCCCTCTGCCTAGGTCCTCAGAACCCACCTCCTCCACTTTGCTGCCCTCCTTGCCACTGGGGTCCTAAGAAGTGCTGGTTTCGTCCCCACTGTCCTTGTCCAACGCCAGCCCAGACTGTTGCCATTCTTGCCTGAGTCGGAATAGAGGCGCACCCCTCCTCTCCCGTCTGCTCTGGGTGCGGCCCTTTAGATACTGCCGCTACCTTTACTAGTTTATTTTGAATCAGTTTTGCTTCCACTGCTGCCTCCTCTAAACAGTTCTTTCTTTCGCTCTTTGATCCTCCTACAATGGTGGATGATGCTGCTTTGAATCTCGGTCCACCCCTTTGCTTCCACCCCTGCTATCTTATCAAGAGCCTTCTGCACTTCTTCAGGGAGTCCTCTTTTTACAATTAAATAGAACAATGACGTTGATTGATCCCAGGCATTGCCCTTTTCTGCTCTCCACATCTCTTGAACCCTGAGAATATATTGCGCAGCATCTTCCTCATCCCCCATTGTGCATTGCATTATTGATTGTAGATCTGGGGAGTCTGGGAACATGCGTCACAACACACCCCATACACGTGCTCTGATCTTGCTAAATGATGTGCCATCATGGGCATCGTTACTTAGCGTTACTCCCGGGTACCCAGCTTTAATCCACACGTCTCTGCTTGATCTCCTACCGCTGCTACCAACAAGCTCTTAATGTCCCCTATAGCTAAGGGTACCCCTGCTGTGCTTTTCTCAAATATGTAAATCCATTTCCCCATCCCCGCTGTGAGTTGTGAGAGTGCTTTGAGATTATTTTTGTCCATTTCTGCCTAGGGTTCATAGTGTGGTTGCCCTGCGCCCTTGTTTATTAGGGGCATTTGCAGCTTTGCCTTTCCTATCCTGCCCTTAATTGCACTTCCCTTTTTCCGTGCCAATGCTATTCTGCCGAACCTTTCCTGTAATATTCCGTCCCATAGGCTCTCTTTTCTTGGTGTGGTCTGAGGCGCCTGCTCGGCCCCTCCCTCTGCGTCATCAAAGTCACTCCAATATTCCTCGTCCCCTCTTTGGGAACCTACATTATTGCATCCCAAACTTTCTGTTTTCCTTTCCCGCTCTACATGCACTATTCTTATGGGTGCGATGTCTATTCTGAACAGGAAGTCGCCTGACTTTCATTCATCACGGGTGGTAGTTGGGGCGCCCCGGCTGGCAACATTGGAACCTCTGCCACCCTTGTTGCTTCACATGCTGCCCATAATCTTGCCAGTTCTGTGCGCCTTGAGGCTAATGCTACCTCCAGGTCCGTTGCACTCACCCCGGTGTGGGACAATACCTCTGGGGGCGAGACATATGGTGGGGCCGTACCTGGTGTGGCCACCATAGTGCCCGCCGACACATATGTCGGGTTGGTGTACCCTTCTGCCGGGAGCGTTGCTAGCGGGTATATTCCCTTTTTGGTCTCCCCATTTTTCCCAGTCTCCTCTGTAATAGTCTTCTTGTCACTATCAGATGTTGCCCCTTCCCCTTTTGGGACCTCCGTTTCTTCGAACATGCTCCAGAGGTGTAATATTTCCCATCTATTCTGCAATGGTCTCCCCTTATACCTTGCGGTCAAGTAAGTGGACATATGGTCCAGGGTGCATCTGTCAAAAGACCTGTGATCTGGCCAGGAGTGGGGCATTCCTTCCCCTTTTGTCTCAGTCGCCCACTGATTGTGGTACTTTTTAATTTTCTCACAGTATAAGGGCAAGGCCTTACATTTATGGTCTAGGGGTGCATCCGTACCCATGGTCGTGTCTGGAGGGTGCCTTGGGTTGGGGCTATGCTTGTACTACCGTGTTACAGTCAAAACCAGAAAACCGTTCAAACTCGTCAAAGCATATACACCTTAATCGTGTCCTAAGTACCAGTCAATACGGTCAATAATTTCACAAAAACATCATCAATTCACTTTTCTCCCTCCCATGTTCCCCACTAGAGCTTCTTCATACACTCCCTACACGCTTCTCTGATGCACTCACACACGTCACACATGCCCCTCCTGGGCCAGCTACGTACATGTTAAAGTACACCAACAAAACAAACTAAAATAACAAGCTAAAAAAACAACCACTACTTCTCCCGAGCTCTCTAATTATACAAAGCTCCTATTTTTCTCCTTATATGTTCCTCCTGTACTGGTTGAGACAGTGCACGTGGCGCCACTCTCCCCCCTTGCTCGGGAGGGGCTCCCGTATTCCTTTTTTCTTATCTTTAATATCCTTAAAAAAAATTACAAAAAGTGCCCATAAATAAATCACCACAATCTACAAACCAAAATACACTCACACTTTCATTCACTGCGTGTTCACCCTTTTCACACTGCACTATACTGCCAACCCTACTTTGTTATCCCTTGCAGGCTATACTCATGTGTCCACATTCTTCCGAAAGCCTCTGTTAACGGGGGATCCACAACAGGCCTGGGCCTCTCCGTGGGGCCGTACCGGGCTCCAACAAGTAGGCAGGATTTCTGCAAAGATGGCACCGGCAAGGCCACTCAGCGTACGCGTTGTGGGACCGGTCACCATACGTGGGCACGGCCCTTCCCTCCTGGATACGGCCTCTCCCACATAGATACCCTGCAGGTACGGGGACAGCGGAATCATGTTGCAAGGGTCACCAAATGAAGGCAAATCCCTTTTTACTCACAGTCCAGAATAAAGACAACCCTCTAGGGAAATAGGCCAGGAGATAGCGTTGCAAGGATAACAATGATTAATTGCACAGAATACAAATATCAGCAAAGGACTCTGCTGCTCGAAAGCACTCTGGTTAATCTAACGTCAAGCAGAAGCTTAAAAAGCCATGTCGCGTCATCACATATAGTAGGAACTGGTGCTACCCATTGGCAGAAACCTATGGATGGGCTTGCTCAATAGGGGATGCCAGGCTACAATTGGTTAGTTCTGTTGCCATCGATCAGGATCCACGTGGATCAGCTGGGCTCATCTCAGTCTTGGGTGAAGATCAGATTGCTCTTTATAATGCTTTGTTACAACTAAACTAAACACACTAAGCTCCCTATTCCATCACTGTGGCATGCACCTGGGTGACACGGAAACAGGTGCCAGGGAGAAGGGAGGATAAAATAAAGTCATGCTGACCCACACATTCAGAGCTTCGTTGATACTGCATTTCCCACAATCACGGTCTCCACCATGGGTTTGATCTTTAATTTATCCCTCCCTGTACCTTGTGTTACAAAGGTTGTGATTTATGCTGGAAGAAATACAGTTGCGCATGCTTGGATCTTTTATGGCCACTTGATTTGTGTTAGGACAGGAGGGTCGCTTGCTAATCAGAAAAATTCAGAGGTGTGGGGTTCCAGTCAGTGGTGTGGGCCAAGCTTTGGGCTCGCTGGTTGGGGGTTAGGGGCCTATTGACAGTTTAATGGGTGCTTCACTGAGCCTGGTGACTGATGCTCTTGCAGGGCGCATTCCTTTGAGAGATACTGAATGTTTGCAACAATGGGGAACAAGGGGGAAGTGAACTTCCGTGAGAACTGGCTGTGCAAATTCACATTGTCTTCATGAGGTTGGGCCTAGGGAACTGGGTTCATGGAGCCTGGGCTTTATGGCCGACTACAAAAAAAAAATTCTATGCGTTTTCTAGTGCTGGGCATCTACTGTTGGCTCTACATTGCTTCTTCATTGTGTTTAATAGTGCGGTTTTCTCCCCGCTTATACACTACATCACTTCATATGTGGTCCGCCTCACCCGAAAGCACCTATGGTGGTGGGATATACTCATTTCAATCTCAACAATGCATATATTTGGAAATAGGAACTATTCATGCAACTGTGATGATTTGTTACCAAGAATATCATGACAAAGCTGAATCTCAGTCCAAATCATTGTACAATAAAAGCATGTTGAATCGTTCACTGGAGAAATCAGTCTTCTATAGGCTACACTATCTCCTGCTGGGCCCAAAGCTCCTGTACCAAACGAGTACAGTTTTAAAAAAATCTGAAGGTAACAAAAGAGTTAAGGATCTGAAATCCTTCTGAGAGCTAGACTTACCATAGCTTCTATGAAAAACTAGAGGAACAGCAAACTCTATTACTTTGAATGTTGAGCACACAGAATCTGTAGGCAGGGTGAAGAAGCAATGTTAATAGACTCCCCAAATAAAGCCAAAAAAACAAGTTCTTATCCTTAAGTGTGTTCCAACCTGGACTGTTTTAAATGCAACATTGCAAGAAGTGCCAAGGCAAATCATAAGTAATAGGTACGACTTCACTAATGCATGCTAACACCAGTTCTACAGATATGATTTTGAAGTGGGAGTATTCTACTTCCAATTTCTGAAAGTTGGGCGTAAAATGATCTTATAGTGCCAACAGCAGTATTTTACAAACAAGTACAAATATGTTCAACTATAAAACATGAATGTTTTTTGTGAAAAATGCATCTTTGGGCCATGATATTCAAGTACAGTAAAAGATATATTTGACCTCTTCCATAGTTATACTAGTTTCTTCCTGTGGTACTTCATGAACTACTGGTCCAAACACATCAATGGATCCGTTTGGGTGAAAGCAGGGACAGAAGCTCCTGTGTGTCCATTACCCATTTTTGATAGAGTATTTTTACTCCCCATTTTTATTTTTTGGGATTATTTGCCTATTTTTAGGGAGTAAAAGTGGCCGGTAAACCCGTTATCTGTAGGGCTGACTAACATTTTTCATCAGTGTAAGCAATCACAGGGTGTTTCTTTGCATAAAACATACCTAATTACTCAGGGAGTATGGCATACTAGCTTGTAGAAACTGAGGGATTTAAAGGATCCACATATGGGGGCTCTAGCCCGGCCTCGGGGTCACCTGCGACACTGTCAAAACTTGATTGTAGCGTGGAGTAAATGGGCCTCCGTCCCTAAGCAACAAACGGCAAAGAATAGAATCTACTCGCTGTTTGAGGATTAGGGCCATAGGAGGTGGATGGAACAGGAACACCGAGTCCTCCGAGTGGCTGCTGTAAAAGAATGTGCAGGTTAAGGGAACGGGTTAACAACACATCCTACAGTACTTAGTGATAAGGAAAACAAAATGACCTACCAGTTGGAATAGCAGAGGGTGGAACTGAAGGAGGGTCAAGTATCAGTGTGTAAAATAATCCTGTTCCTTGCGGGGGGGGGGCGGTATATGAGAAAGATGCAACAGGATATGAATAACCGGTTAGCCCACCAGCAGCAACTGTAAGCAGGAATGGCAGAGTCAATGAACCAAAGCTTCTTGAATCACGTAGCTCTGGAAGCAAAAGGGTCAAGGTCAGAAGGTATTCAAAATGCCAAGGGAAAAGCCAATAAACAGTCCATTTAACAATCCGAGGTCAGCCGGGAAAACACTCGGTAGGAGATTAGCGGAAGGATTAGGCGAGGCAGTCCAAAGATACGGTCTGTGGTCGAAAAATACAAGATTAGTTATCCGAGGTACAAAAACGCCACTCGCCAGGTAAAACAGCTGAGAAGCAATGTTCGCCGGGAGAGCTGCTGTTTTATTTCCGGTTTGAGCGCTCACGTGATCTTGTTACATGTATCACGTGACGAGAAGGCATAACGGGTTGCAGTCCATGAAGTCTTGTCACATGATCGGGTCCCGTGCCTGACGTTCTCTCTGTGCACCGGAACAGCAAGTCTCCACCTACCTGCCAAGGGAGCCCACCGCCGCCAGGCACGAAGGAACGGTGCTCATGAGCTTGGCAACGCCACTCCGTATCTCCGATGCTGCAGGTGGGCCACGTGGTCAGATGGGCGTACTCTCTGCTGTGCTGTGGGGTCCAAAGCCTGAGGCACAGCCGGTAAGGGGGAATTGCACACATGTGGGATGTGGGCTGAAGGATGCATGACAGACACCCGAAGTGCCCTCTCGATCAGGAATTGTGATGACAATGGGGGCGCCGGCGCCTGTAGCACGTCCTGTATACATTTTTCACTGAAGATCTCCATGTTTTACTGTGGAATAGACT
This sequence comes from Ambystoma mexicanum, assembly GCF_040938575.1. Taxonomy (NCBI): domain Eukaryota; kingdom Metazoa; phylum Chordata; class Amphibia; order Caudata; family Ambystomatidae; genus Ambystoma; species Ambystoma mexicanum. The sequence goes on along the minus strand of NC_090939.1, from coordinate 865,758,590 downwards.
CCGGGACCCCCACCACCGGACCCCCACCACCGGATATTATTCCTCTGGGACCTTGCATCCAAATCTTCATTCTTTTCCTTTATGGTGTTGTCTTCCCTCTGAAGTGATCGAATCACCTGTGTTACCTCACCGCTGGTATCCTACAGAGCCCCACTCGGTGCTCTGCCTTGGATATTCGCCCACTCTCCTTCTCAATGCGTTCCTGCAAGTGGTCGACCTTATATGTCATTCCATCAAGTTTCGCATTAATGGACGCGAAGCCAGACTGCATTTCTGCCAACACTAGACTGCGCTCCGAGGCCGAGCCCCCCCAACAGAAGTCGAGGGGGCCTCCGCAGGGCCAGATAGGCTCGACCTGTCTGGGATGTCACAGGGCGCCAGTATCTTTTCCCAACCGCCACTCAGTCCCTCCTTCTGAGAGAAGAATAAGCGAGATTGCCACTTATTGCACTTTGCCATATAGCTCCACCTTCACAGTACTGCTTCTCAACTCACAAGGTGGTCCTGCACTCCTTTCAATATGTTGGGTGAACTCAGTGGCTTTGTCATCTAGAGCCCGCTGCAGCTGGGGACGTCTGGGCACCCTCCCCCTCGGGTTCAATTTGATATCTCAGAGTGTAGGGGCAATTCAGGAAAGGGGGGAGTCTACCGGAACGTGAGGGGGAGGAGAGCAAATACCACGCCATGCTGTAGGGGGTGCACAGCCATTTGTACTCCTTGAGGGCCACCCCTCACCTCAGTTCCAGCCCCCACGTGCCCAGTACAGGCCCGGGAACTGTTGTTGAGTGGAACTGCCCAGAGTGTGTGAATTGGTTCTGTTGATTAGGGGCGGCACCAGCGAGGGGGACCAAGGGCCTCCTACCTCAGGATGGGTCGGGGCAGGGTTCCCCGCTGCGAGTTGCTTATGCTCGATGGGGCATGAGAACCTCCCAGGCACGCCAGCATCGGTGCCAAGTGGGATGACATCAAAATCATGGAAAGGACCCCTTCCAGATCCGTCGGGGGATAAAATTGTACAAGGGGTGCTCAAGAGAGCAGTGTTTCCTAGGACAAAGGAAGAGGCTGGGAAGGAAGTAACAGATCGCGGTACCCGAGGCTGGTACACCTGACATCGCTCAAAACCCCGAACCCAGAAGGCTCAGGGAAGGAGAAACGGAAACCCCTCCCGACCTAGCCTTTGCCTAAAGGAACGAACCACTGTTGGCTGAAGCCTTCTTGCAAATTGTACCTCAACAAGAGGGCCGTGGGAGAGGAGGACCTTTTTTCTTTCTAAGACATGGATTAATGTACCGGGGAGACATTACTTCAGAGGGCTTAGTAAGAACCCAGTTAGTAATTCCTAAAAGTTAGAAGCAAGTAGTCCTCAAAATAGCTAATTCCTAGGGACAAAAACCTTTGTTCAGTACTGTGCTATCTGCCAAAAGACCAGTACCCATCTACCACCACCAGTCCCCTTCCAGCCACTTCCAGTTATTGAAGTCCCATTCTCAAGAATTGGCATGGACATTGTAGGCCCCTTGGAAACATAAAAATAAGGGAACAAGTATATCTTGGAAATACTATATTATGCCACCCGATATCCAGAAGCCTTTCCCCTTCGAGCTAATACCACCCAACAGGTTGTGAAACACATACTCCCTTTCTTTTCACAAGTAGGGTTTCCCAGAGAAATCTTGACAGATCAGGGCTCTACATTTATGAGCAAACTCATACGGTAAGTGAAACAACTATTACATATTACCACTTAAAGAACATCAGTATATCACCCACAAACAGATGGCATTATAGAAAGGTTTAAGGTTTAAAGATTGTGTGATAGTGAGCACTTCGGAAGGGGTGATAGCTCCGCCCGTACCAAATGAAACTGTAAAGGTCTTTACCACTAGCTTGCCTACAATTTCAGAAATGACTATCAATAAAGCTCCCGACACTGGAGCTAGCAAGCCGGTGGTTTTTAACATGTTTCAAGTCAAACCACCCATGAAGGTCGGTAGCTGCGACAACACAGTTACAGTAACTTCAAAACAAACACAAGTGACCCCCTTAATTGAAGTAGTTGAAGCTCCCCCAATCGTGGATCATGCATATTCGAGGGTTGAATATTGGTCTGGTGGCAAAACAAACATTTTTAATCGGATCAGATTAAATTCCAAGAAACAACGAAAGGGATTCATCAACAAAAAAAATTTGAAAATGAAGCCATACGAACCATTGGATAATTTGAATACCGCAATGACGGCCGCTGAAACAAAGGCCAGTTCGGAACCCAACAGTCAAACCCAAGAAATGCAAACCAAGATTGTAGATGAAACAGTTAAGAGCTCAGTTAGCGAGGCCTATAAAAGTGCTTCTAGAATACTCTCACAAGAATCCGCCATGCATAACGCAATGAAGGCAACATTGCCACAGAGAGAAGACGTAGTCACCAAAAAGAGAGTCACATTAGAGGGTATGTTACCCCATATACAAACAATGATTCAATCTTCTCTTGATGACTTTTTGAGACAACAGAAGGTCTGGGTGGCGGAAGAAGGAAATAGGCAGAGAATGCCTGATACCCCTAAGGTAACTACCAATAGAGGGTCTAGTTTTCCCCAATAACATAACGAGATGCGAGAGAAGGAGCCCTCAAAATATATAAATTTGCGACAATCTGTCAGTGAACAAAATAAGGCTATTGGTCTGAATACTAAAGACTATACACAATGTTTCATAATGAAATGCAGAGATGCCCCCTTTCCCTCTTGCGATCTAAACCGTACATCTATTTTGGCTATTCTTAAATATGTATTTAGCCTGCAGGACATCACGACCCATGACATCAAACAAGTTGAATTCTTGAATGACGAAATACTCAAGACAGTAAGAATGTGGGTTCCCGCTAATGTCATGGGAAATCTCTTGTGGCAGGCAAAACTCAAACTATTTGCGCTTGGGTTTATCTTGGCTCAAATCCATCAATGGTCTTTAAATCTTCATCCCAGAAGCAAACTGAATTGGGCCAAAATAAACTTCCTAATAATACTCTGAGAATTTATAAACTGAGTTTAACAAGAGAAAATGCTTTCCAAAGAGACCATGTGTAATGCATGAGCATAACTAGCACCAGTCAATAAAGAGGGGATGGTCTCATTGGGAAGTTGGAACACGGGAGGCTCAGCACATATATTTGGAGCCAATGCAGCCATTATTGCAGATTTTAGTATAATTCCACTACAAGAAACTTGGCTGACTGATCAGCCAGTGTGGTTTGGTCACGGAATCTTGCTTTTGCCATCCAAGGCAGGTCATAGAGGAAGACCATCCTCTAGGCTCCTGGTAGCTGTGAAATCGAAAGATGGATTGGAACTCTTTCACTGGGCCGCCCCAAATATTTATTTGCAGCTTGTTAAGATAAAACATCCTGGAGGCTATATTGCGTTGGTAAATAGGTATCGAAACCCTATTGCCATAGCTGATGACTATTTTTTTCACTAACTCGAGCAATTGTTTGATACTCTTGGATCCTGAAATTACAAATACAGTATTGGTGGGTGATCTCAATTTGAAATGCTTCATATCGGAGAATATCAAAAAAGATCCCTCATGCCAGAGATGGTTACAGCTTATGAACTCACGCCTATTCTGTATGCTCAATGGAGCGTTCAAATCAGACAATCCATCCAAGAGCACCTGGCGGCACGGCAAAAGTGAGTCTGTCATTGACTACATCTTAATGGACAGATTCATTTTTAGCCGAACGACAGATTTTGAGGTAAAGACACAAATGCATAGTGACCACAAGCTTTTAACAGCGCGGTGGTCATATATTGATGACCAAGCAAAGTCTTGTGGTAATTTATATCCCTTTTTGGGGAGTAAAAATCATTCTAAAACACGGTTTCGGTGGGATGATCGTTCCTTAGAATCTTTAAATACCAGATTAGAAAGCATCAGACATTATACAACATGGGGTGGTGAAGATTACACCAACCATTTGCAGATGTATAAACAACAAGTGGGCTTCCCATTAAAGAACCTACAAAGGGCAAAACATACCTTTGACAATATACAGGCGCGCGCCAAAAGCTAGATTCTGCAAAGATAAAAAACTGGCCATGCACATGGCAATTGCTATACGAGCAGCAACTATCAAAGGTCTAAAATGCAAATACATAAATTGGCTACGCTCATACAGAAGTGTGCTATATCAGACTGATGGTGAAGAAATGTTGAAAGCCATTCAATCTAAAAACAGTGCCCGGAATTTGGGCCCTTGTGAATGTAGCGGCCCATAAAAGACAGCTCCCAGTCCAAATCAACAGAGTACTACAACATCAATGGGTATCACATTTTGTGCAAATGTATGAAGCACCACCTCACGGTGAAGAAAAAGAAATAGTTGCCTACTCGAATTTTAATAAATTGATAATCACGGAGGAAGATATTCTTTATTATATTTTGAGATCGAGTAGATCCCGAGCTCCTGGGCCGGATGGCTTGAGCAATTACATGCTCAAGGAACACCCGCATATGTGGGTTAAGATACTTTATAAGATCTATCAGATAGTCCTTAGGACTAATGCGATCTCGGAATCTTGGCTGAATACCCATATTCAAGAAGGGCGATCAGACTTCTCCTAAGAACTTTAGGCCAATCGCCCTTCTCGACACTCCAGGCAAGATCTTCTCGAGGTTTATCTTGAGAGATTTTAATGCATGGACGAAACTGAACTCCTTTCAAACAGGATTTATCCCGGGGATGGGTACCGCCATCAATTTGCTAAGCCATTACTACACATCATCCTGCATCAAGACAAACAATATATCTCACCTTTGTGGATCTAAAGGCAGTGTTTGACGCAGTATCCAGGGAATTGTTATATAACAAACTAACACATGCTATGTGTCCACCTTATTTAATTTCCCTAATTCGAACAGTACATACAAACACGAGGATGTAAGTGAGAGTAGATCTAGAAGGGAATCTGTCTCCGTACATTGAGACATGCAGAGGCCTAAAACAAGGATGTATCCTTGCCTCTGCACTTTTTAACTTCTTTATTGCTGACGCACAAAGAACATCCACAGAAGTAATCTCTGATGCCCCAAGATTGGCATCTAGAGCCATCCCGGCATTATTTCACGTGGATGATCTAGTCCTTATGTCTAAAATTCTGCAGGGACTACAACGCTTGTTACATGCTCTTGATATATATGTGGAAGCACATTTCTTATCCATTAATTTAGAAAAAACTAAAGTACTGGTTTGCGCTGGCAAGAAAAGAGGCCCATTGAAAAACTATAAGTGGACACTACAAAATAAACAATTAGAACAAATCTCTGAATACATGTACCTGGGAGTGACGACGGCAGCCCACGAGGATGAAAAAGTGTTCATTAGATTTCTTGAGAGTAAACTCGTCACATCTACCTCACAAGCCAGGTTAATCTTAAACAAATATGGTAAATTTTCCATCTGTCCAGTACTCAAATTCTTTCTACAGAAAAAAAACCCAATACTTATCTATGGTGCAGAAAGTAAAATCAATATTCCGGCCATGGTCTGGAATAGATTAGAAGCAAAATTTTGGAAGCGCTTATTGAAATTACCACTTTGCGTACCTCGCGTGTGGATAAGATATGAGTTAGGCTTAATCTCATTACACATAAGATATACTCGGAATATAATGGCCTTGTTTAGAAAATGTAAACTTGCCCAGTCATCGGAAGATAAAATTGGCACTCTTGAAAATCACATGTGTGAATCAGGGGATGTGTTCACCCGGAGATGGAGGTCAAAGGTGCAACAGGCATTGGAAAGTGCTGACATTACCCTCGAACTGTTACTAGAAAATCCAACGCGAGCAAAAACTAGGTTATTTCAACATGATTGGATGCCTACAAGGGAAAAGTGAATGAGATATCATGATTTTGCGAATAAGCCCTTTGCCCAAAAAAAAACACAGTGAGCCTGAAATGTATTTAAGAAAATCTCCCTCTCCTGAGCACCGATTCTGTTTCATGTGCATTAGATGAACAAGTTACTTTCTTACCTGGTAACGTTCTTTCGATGGGATGGTCCGACGACGTATTCCATATCTATGACATGTAATCACCACAGCTGTGCTGCTTCGGAAACTTTTTCGGCGTCTGCGTCCTGCGTCGATGACGTCGATGCGCCGCCGTCGAGGACCTCCTCCGACGTCCGACGTCATCCGATGTGATAAGTAGGACGCACGACGCCAGTAGCCTCAGTTGTAGTTTTTTCCCCCAGAACGTGTGACATTAGTCAACTGCCAGTCCGACACAAAGCCTTGCGGAACGTAAGCTGCAATCGCAACAGAAATTCTGCAGCGGGGAAGGCAGGGTGGGAGCGATATGGAATACGTCGTCGGACCATCCCATCGAAAGAACGTTACCAGGTAAGAAAGTAACTTGTTCTTCGAGGGGATTGGGTCCTCCGACGTATTCCATATCTATGACAGACTCCCAAAGCAGTACCAAATCAAGGAGGAGGGAAAGAATTTAGAAACAAAATTTAGAATAGCCAATCAAATAGCAGAGCAAAGGACCGCCTTGCCAAAGGCCAGATCCTGCCCTCTGATGGAATCGAGGGAATAATGCCGTACAAATGTATGTACTGAAGCCCAGGTGGCAGCATCACAGATGTTGCGAATAGGAACACCCCTCTGCAGGGCAGTAGATGCAGCCACGCCCCTGGTAGAATGGGCCCGCAAGCCAGCCGGTGGGTCCTTACCCGCCAAGCGGTAACACTCTGAGATGGCCAAAATAATCCAGCGTGACAAAGTCTGTTTCGTCACAGCTTGCCCCAAGCGCTTACCAGCGTAACCAACAAAGAGTTGATCGTCCACTCTGACCCGGGACATGCGAGAAACATAAAAGCTCAAAGCTCTCCTAGGATCAAGCCTATGGAGCCTCTCCTCTTCCTTACCAGGATGCGGAGGAGGATAGAAAGCCGGAAGAACAATCTTCTGGGCCAAATGAAATTCCGTCACTACCTTTGGAAGAAAAGAAGGACGAACTCGAAGGACAACCCTGTCCTTGTGAAATACAGTGAAGGGTGGCTTAACAGAAAGTGCCTGTAACTCACTCACTCTGCGAGCGGAAGTAACCGCAACTAGAAACGCAGTTTTCAAAGTCAACAGCCTCAAAGGGCAAGAATGTAAAGGCTCAAACGGAGCACCCATAAGAAACCTAAGAACAAGATTTAAATCCCAACCGGGCACCAGGAAAGGCGACGGAGGGAACACATTAGTGAGCCCTTTCAGAAACTGTGAAATTAAAGGGATTTTAAAGTAAGAACATTCTTCAGATGAGCGCTTAAAGATGGACAGCGCCGCCAGGTAACCTTTAATGGTACCCACTTGCAAGCCCCTGTGGGCCAAAGAAAGCAAAAAGGACAGAACCATGGGGATGTCACATGCAAAAGGATCCACATTCTGAACTCTGCACCAGTCGCAGAACTTACGCCAACGGCAACGGTACAGAGACTTAGTTGCGGGCCTTCGGGCCGAAAGCAACACCTCCATCACGTCTTCAGGGAGGTCCCAATCCTTATACCTCAACCTTTCAGAAGCCAAGCGTGAAGGTTGAGGGATCCGACCTCTGGATGGAGAACCTGACCCCCCTCCCGTGAGAGCAGATCGTCTCGGTAGGGAAGACGACGTGGAGGGCAGATGGACAAGTCGAGAAGGTCCGGGTACCACGTCCTCCGAGCCCACGCCGGAGCAATGAGGATCATCCGGGAACCGAACTTCCGCAACCTCCGCAGCACTTGCGGGATGACGGGGACTGGAGGAAACGCGTACAGCAGCGGGAATGACCACTCCACCACAAACGCGTCGCCTAAGGCTCCTTTCGGAGGAAATTCCCGCGAGCAAAACCTCTCGCACTTCCGGTTGACACTGGAGGCGAAGAGATCCACTTGAGGGGTCCCCCAAAGGGCGAAGATCTCCAGGAGAATCTCCTGAGCCAACTCCCACTCGTGAGAGATCGCGCTCTGCCTGCTCAGAGCGTCCGCCGTCACGTTTTCGTCTCCGGCCAGATGAACTGCCGAGATCGAAACTTCCTGCCGGATGGCCCAGAACTCGAGCTGCATCGCCTCCCTGCACAGAGGAAGTGACCCTGCCCCCCCCTTTTTGTTGAGGTAGTGCATGGCCACAGTGTTGTCCGTCATGATCAGGACAGCCTTTCCTCGCACAGTCGGCAGAAAAGCCTTCAGGGCTAGCCTGACGGCCCTCAGCTCCAACAGATTGATATGGAGTCTGGACTCCGACGGAGACCAACGACCGCTGACTGTCAGCCCGTTGGCATGAGCTCCCCATCCCGTGAGGGATGCATCCGTCACGATCGTCACCTCCGGCCAGGGTAGCCAAAACGGAGCCCCCTTCATCAAGTTGCCTTCGACAGCCCACCACAGAAGGTCCCGGGCGACCGAGGGCGGCACCTGAACCGGGTCCGACATCCTGCCGGAGGACTGCGACCATTGCGTCTTGAGTGCCCACTGCAAAGATCTCATCCGCAGGCGAGCCTCTGGCACCAGAAGAATGCAGGATGCCATGAGGCCGAGCAACCTCAAGAACTCGAACGCCGGGAGCGTCTGGGCATGCTGAAACTTGTGCACCATCTGCTGAATGTGAAGAGCCCTCACCTGGGGAGGAAAACACTGCCCCAGGGAAGTGTCGAGCACTGCTCCGATGTACTGGAGCCTCTGTGTTGGCGTCAAATGGGACTTCTTTAAATTGAGGGAGAAGCCCAGCCTGTGAAGGGAGTGGCAGGCGACGGACAGATGATCCAGGACTTGCTCGGGAGAGCTCCCCCTGATCAACCAATCGTCCAGGTAGGGGTAGACGTGAATCCCCCCTTGCCTGAGATGCGCTGCCACCACCACCATGAGCTTGGTGAAAACCCTCGGGGCGGAGGTCAAACCGAACGGCAGGACCCGAAACTGAAAGTGCGAGTCGCCAACCGCGAACCTCAGGTACTTCTTGTGCTTGGGATGGATCGGCACATGGAAGTAAGCATCCTTGAGGTCGAGTGACACCAACCAGTCCTGAAGCTGAAGGGCCTGGAGGACTTGAGAGAGAGTAACCATCTTGAACTTGTCCTTCCTGAGGAGTTTGTTCAAACCGCGCAAGTCCATGATGGGTCTCAAACCCCCGTCTTTCTTCGAAATCAAAAAATAAGGGGAATACCATCCCTTGTTCCTCTCCGCTACAGGCACCAGTTCTATGGCGCCTTTCTCCAGCAGGGCTTGAATTTCCTGCGCAAGGAGCGGATCCGGACACTTCAAAGAGAGGTTCCCCGGTGGATTGTCACGAGGCCTGTGCCGAAAGGGAAGACAGTAGCCGTGGGTTATGATCTCCAGAACCCACACATCTGAAGTAATGGCACGCCACTCTACAAGATGCTGCGCCAGCCTTCCCCCAACCGGCGAACCATGGTACATGGCCTCATGACTGAGTAGGAGCGGCTGCGGCGTTACCTGAGGGCAAAGAGGCAACTGCCCGAGCGGCCTTGGCACCACGGGTACCTTGTCGTCCACCTCTGGTACCCCTGCGTTGGCCCCTTTGACTGCCAGCTCCTCTCGCTCTACCAAAGGACGAGTAATAGCGAAAGGAGCCACCCCTCCACTGCTGTCCCCTAGGACGAAAAAGCGGAGGTTGGCGAACTGCAGCGCCCAACGACTTCGCTGCAGCTTTTGAGGTCTGCAACCTCTCAAGGCTCTCGTCAGCCTTGCTGCCAAAAAGATGTTCACCATCAAAGGGCATGTTGAGGAGCCGGGACTGCACATCAGGAGCAAACCCCGACTTCCGCAACCACGCAAACCTGCGTATCACGGTGCTCGCCGCCATGGACCTACTGACGCATTCAGCTAAGTCCAAACCCGACTGAACGGACTCACACATGGCATCCTTACCATCCTGGACCATAGCAAGGAAACCATCCCGTTCGACCCCTTCGGGAATATGTTCAGCCGCTAACGCAACACAGTTCCACAGAGTGTGCGTGAAACGCGACAAGGCACAAACGGAGTTGGCCGCCTGAAGCGCCATACCACCAGAAGAAAACACCTTCTTCGCCCAGCCATCAAAACGTTTGTCGTCCCTATCAGGAGGGATGGAAGGGTACGACGCCTGCTTTGCCGTGGCCGTGGCCGCCTGCACCACCAAACTTTCCGGAGTGGGGTGCCTGGTCAAGTAGCAGGGGTCGCCACTGGCTGGACGGTATTTTCGCGACAAGGATCTGCCCACTGCCGGGAGACTCTCCGGAGCAGTCCAAGCCGCCGCCACCCTACGCTGTAAAGCCATATGGAACGGCAGTACCGGGTCAGTTGGGGGACCAACATCAAGGATGTCCGTCAGATCATCCTGCACAAACTCCCCTGGGGGAGCAGACCATCCCAGATACTCAGACACCCTAGCCATAAGGCGCCGGTATGAGGAATCGGCATGGGAGCCAGGCTCAGGCCGACTAAATTCCACCTCCGGAGAGGTGTCCAGTCCACTGGCATCATGCAGCGACTGCCTCAAATCGTCAAATTGACTATGGCCCGAGACAATGTCATCCGGCACCTGACTAGGAACCAGGCCATCCGAATCCTCATCCGCCTCTGAAATATAATCCAAGTGGTGGAAAGGCACCCGAGAGTGCCTGCTCTTAACCAGAGCCTTCCTAGGGGGAACACCCGAGACACGGGGCACCTCCGACACGAAAGGCGTCGATGGCGTCGAGCGAATCGGCGCCGACGTCGAGAAAACCGGCAACGGCGCCGAGAGGATCGGCGTCGACGTCGAGGAAATCGGCGTCGACGTCAGATGCAGCGCCTCCAGTATCGGCGGCGTCGACACAGCCCTCGAAGCCGGAGCTCCGAGCGTGTCCCTCGACGACCTGACCGTCGACGGCTTCGACGACTTCCTCGGAGCCGGAGCCTCGAGAAAGCCTGTCGACGCCCTCGACGCCTCAGACGTCGATGTCTTCCTCGAAGACATCACAGGTGCACACGGTCTCGATCGCGTCGAGGACCGGGACCTGGAACGGGTACGGCGAGAACGAGCCCCCTTGTCCGAACGGGACCTCTCCCGTGACTCACGCCGACCACTCTTGCGAGCGGTGGCTCTCGACCTCTCACGACCGACCCCACTCGGGGGCGCGGACGGTTGAGTACCCTGCGACTCAAGAATCGCCAACATCTTCTTCCCGAAGGAAGCCCATTCCTCCGGCGTCGCACGGCTGGTGGGGTAACCGACGTGCCGGGCAGAGTCCTCCGAAGAGGACCTGGAAGGCGACCGGTGTCGGCGCTTCCGAGAATGCCTCGAAGAGGCTGAGGAGTGGCGAGACCGACTCCTAGAAGAAGACCGACGAGACTTCCGACGATGACGCGGAGAGTCACCCCTCGAATCATCCGTCGAAAGCCCCGCCGACTTCGACTTCCGGGGCTTGGACACCCGACCTACCGACAATTTCTTCTTACGTTCGCGTAAGGCCTTGGACGTTTTTAGACATCGTCGAAGGAATAATTATCACAAACGAACAGGTTCGAAGAACCGGAAAGAACAGAACACCAATGAGTCGAGGCTAGAACCGAGAAACACGAAGCAACACGTTCGCGGAAAAAACGGAACTGAGGCTACTGGCGTCGTGCGTCCTACTTATCACATCGGATGACGTCGGAGGAGGTCCTCGACGGCGGCGCATCGACGTCATCGACGCAGGACGCAGACGCCGAAAAAGTTTCCGAAGCAGCACATCTGTGGTGATTACATGTCATAGATATGGAATACGTCGGAGGACCCAATCCCCTCGAATTAACCTTTGGTATACCAATGAAGTTCTGGCCAAATGAAAAATGATAGGAAAAGAGGAAAATTGTTGTCGTTATTGCTCTATTGAAGACACCCATGAGACCTTAAAACATTTATTGGTAAACTGTGATAAATTGGTTCCACTAAGGGTGCGATGCCTAAAACCCCTATTCGAGGATTCCAGTGGTAGGACGTCTGATTCGTTATGGCATGAGATCTTCTCTGGTCAGTGGGCATCATTTCGTTGTGGTGCCGTCAATTTCTTAAAAACATTGCAACTTGACTCCTTGTAAAAATGATGACTTGACAATATGTGTGTTGGCTTGGTGAGCTTAGTGAGCTTAGTAATTTGAGGTTCGTAGCAACTGATATTTGAGATCTAAATTAATTAACACTGTGAGAAGTTCAAATTCAATGCATCTAATTGAGTATTAAGTGATGAACTTTGAAAAACTAGATGCCTTATCAACTTGAAAAGGGCGATTTTAATGTTAAATGTGAAGATTCCTTTGTTTCTTGTTTTTACTTTCATTCTGACTTTCTTCTTTTTCCTTCTTTTTGTCATCAGTTTAACTTTTTCTCTTTGCCTTCAAATATGTGTCAATATTGTAAACATGTCAACCTGATAATTGTATCAATAAGCACATATTTTTTTTGGTACAAAATGTATTATTGAAAAGTTGACTTAGCTACATCAATAAAAAAATAGAAAGGTTTAATAAGACCTTGAAAACCATGTATCGGAAATTAGTGGAACAGGATGACATAAATGGAGATCAAATGATACCTTGGGCTTTATTTGCTGTTAGGATGACCCCCCAGGCTTCAACAGGATTCTCCCTGTTCAAATTACTCTATGGACAGGAACCTTGAGATATCCTGGATATGTTGAGAGAAACCAGGGAAGAAAGAGAAGAAGTCCCAATTCCACTCTCCCAAATTGCAAAATGACTTAAAGAACACAGGATGGTAGTTAGGTCTTTAGTTCAAACCCATAAGGCCAAGGCACAGGCACAATAGAAAACCTCATATGATAGAAAAGTTACCTTAAGATCATTTTAAGTAGGCCAAAAGGTATTGATATTGCTGCCATTTTATCCTCCATTATCAGAGTCTTCAGGCAGCCACCATTTAACCTGCTTGTTGCCTGTAGACTATGATAACCAAGTTCTGATTCCACCCGAACTTAGTAATAACCAGACACAAGATCTATATGACCTCATACTCCGATTTACTGATGTATTCAAAGAGGACCCAGGGAGAGTGAAGAATATCTACCATCATATCCGCACTTCTGTGGGCAAAGTGGTACATTTAAACCTATACAGACTACCTGAATCCAGATAAGCAACCATCATTCAGGAAGTCAAGCAGATGCTTGAGGCTAATATTATTAAACCATCTACTAGCCTCTGGTCTTCCCCCATCGTGTTGGTGGCGAAACCCGATGGGAGCTGGAGATTTTGTATTGATTTCAGGAAAATCAATGCCATAGGTGCCTTTGATGCATACCCGATGCCGCGTATTGATGACCTGAATGACCGGCTGGGGAACGCTGTCTATTTCTCTACCATAGACCTTAGGAAAAGACTGCTTTTGACACCCCCCACCATAGGTCTGTTCCACTTTAAGGTCCTCCCATTCGTACTACATGGGGCCCCCGCAACATTCCAATGGTTGATGGATAAGATCCTACAACCATACTCTGATTTTTGTTGGACTTATATAGACTATATTGTAATACACAGTAAAACTTGGCAAAGATCAGGTCTATCACGTATATACAGTCATGCAAGTCTTAAGGGAGGCAGGTTTAACAGCTAATCCCAAAAAATATATATGGATTAATCTGCAGTGAAATATTTTGGCTTTTTTGTGGGGAATGGCGCCATACAGCCCCAACAGGAAAAAGGTCAAAGCTGTCCTCAATATCCTCACACCAAGGGCAAAGAATGGCCTAGAGCCTTTTTAGGACTAATCTGCTACTATCGCCGGTTTATCCCCAATTTCTCAAGTAAGAACGCAAGACTCACAGACAAATTGAAAAATGCTGAGCCCAAAAAGATCATGTGGGATGAAGAAGATCAAACATATTATACCACACTGAAGGAGACCCTTTGCCAGAGCCCCATTTTAAAGGTAGCTGATTTCTCAAAAGAGTTCATCCTGCAAACAGATGCCTCTTTAATTGGATTAGGAGCTGTCCTCTCTCAATATCATGACGGACTGGCACACCCATACTGAACATCAGTAGATAGTTATTTCCCAGAGAAAAAAAGTATTCAGTTATTGAACTCGAGACCCATGCAATCAAGTGGGCCATACTCCATCAGAAATATTACTTGTTGGGACGCAAATTCAGACTAGTTACCGATCATTCTCCTCCTGTGTGGATAAGGCAACGAAAAGAGACGAGCCCGAGAATTATGCAATGGTTTTTGGACCTTCAGCCATATTATTTCACAGTGGAACACCGGAAGGGTCAAGATCAGGGAAACATTGACTTCCTTTGCCGGTTTCTCTGTAAAACATCTTGTTCCAAACTGCATAGGGGAAGGGTATGTCAGGTACGGGAGGACGTCCTCACTTCTTTTCCCCTGTATCCTCCACTCGGGTGGCCAGGAAAAGGCCATCGCTCTTGGATCCTGACCCTGGGGGAGGTTATGTAAGGCAGGATCACCTAGGTGGAGGAGACTTGGGGAAAGGACATTCTTTGATGAGACATGGTATCCCCCATTTCCTTTTTATAAAAACCTTCTATCCCTCAAGTCTTTATAGGCTATTGTAAGCACTTTCCCTGTTCTTCCCTTAAAACATTCCCAAAGAAACACCAATTTGGCACTGGGACGAGGAAGAGAGCAACTTGAGAGATAAATCCTCATTTTATTAACACACATACATACATACCGGCCTTAGCTGGGTACTGAGACGAATCGGAAGACAGCATGAATAAGGCAGGACTACTGTTTCAACAGCGAGTGGTCTAGTTCTTTTTGGGCCAATCATGGTGGCAGGAACTTTAAAAGCCAGAATAATGGTGGAAAAGGAGGAAGCTGTCAAGACCCTTTGGAAGATGCAGAGTTTATGCAGTGGAAAGCGAAGCTGAAGGACGCTGGTGGCCGGTGGCAGACCGCGAGCTGATGACCGGCGTGACTGAGCAAAGAGATTGTGTGAGGCCTGAGCTGCAGGAGGAGCATCGTTGGGGGAGTAAAGCCACAAGATTTGCTGGGAGAACACGCAAGGAACCACATGGGAAGGAAAGAACTCGTAGCGGCAGAGGACCTTGCAGGAAAGCCGTAAGCTCCGACCGGTGAGTGTTCCAAAAAGACGCCACACTGGACTGGCAGGTGAACATACGAAACAAGTCATGGACATTGATTTGAACAGAAGAACACATTGGCAAGAGCCAGGAGAAGACAAGAAAGTGTAATAAGTGCATAGTGACTGACCAAGCCACGTTACACTGTCAGGAGTGTGTGACAGGTGAATAAATCAAGCATCACTGTCAAGTTGAAGCAGTGGCCTAATGTTGATGGAAAAGCAGCAAAAAAGGGCTATCGTTTGGGTGACCTGTGATGGGTTGACCGTGCGGTCCGACAACTGCGCCTAGACAGAGTGCCACTGTATGGATAAACCACTGAAAGCACCCATAAAGAAGCTTGTTTTTGAACTGCAACAATCCTTACTTAGGTGATTTTGAAGTCAAGAAACTGAACTACATATGTGAACTAGTGAAAATTAACAATAAAAGCTGGGAAGTGTCCCAAGGAATTGTGTTGTTATAAAAAGCTTGAAATTTGAACTCTTGGGCAAGGGAACCCCTATGCCTTACGAACTATTTTGAACTTGGGGAAGGGAAACCTGATTAAAAGCCAAGATCTGAAAGAAACTTTGAACTTTATTTTCAACACTACTTATTTTGAGGATGACATCCCTACTACAGTTAGACGTGAGAGCAAGTATAGGTTTTGGACACAGGCAGCCATTTGCTTTGGACTTCCTGACACAGACTATTTTTAATTTATTTAGGTTGGGAAATTCCACCGTAGCTTACGGCAAGATAGGCCTTTTCCAACCTTTTTTCTGTAAATTAAACTTTCTAACTTTAACTTTAAATTCAGCTGTCTGTGTCGACTTCAGGATGCCTTCATAGGTGTAAAGCACATACTGCTGGGTTACCTGGGATTCATGGAGCATTGGTTCAAGCCATTTACATTTCCTAACTGAATCAAATAGGAATTGCTGCTCTCCTATGTGTGAAGACTGAAAACCCAATCAGCAAATGACAATCAATTGTTGATATGGAGTGTTGGATGGCCGAAGAGAGAACTAGAAAGTCATTGCATGCATGTATCAGAGGACATAGAACGTATTTCGAAAATGCCTTAGACATACTGTACGAAGTGATTCACACATGTCGAACAGAAACCTTGCAAAGAGTCTGTGCATCACAACGCAGCCAGCCCACCTTAACCAGTCACATTCACAATGTTTTGTTGAGACAATGGGCCTCATTACAAGTCATCCGGTATGGAACGGTGGTGGTAAACGAGCCACCACCGTTGTTTCCATACCAGGTGATCTCGAGTCCTGCAGGCGGGAGGTGTCATTCCCGCCAGGTCTGACCTGGCGGTTTTAACACCACCCGCCTGCAGGTGGACGTGGAAACACCGGCACCATCACAAGATGGTGCCGGTGTTTCCACTTCCCCATTCCCATTGAGTCCTATTGGACTCAATGGGAATGGGGATTTACCAAATTCCGCCTCCGGAATTCCTGGGTCACCGGGGTCGTAATGCCCCGGTAATTCCAGGAATCACGGAGGCGGAATGGTAATACGAGTCCGACGGTAACCTGCCGGAATTTCAGGCACGGTTACCGCCGGACTCGTAATGAGGCCCAATGGGTGGTGGAAAAATACTTCTCGCCAATCTGACCAGACATCTTGATTGGCCTTCAAAACTGAGTATTGGTGCTCTAGAAAGTCCCACGTCGCACATTGTTCGGTGAAACAAAAAGGGTTAAGATTTCCAAAGAGAGGAGTGCAGTATGTATGTACTCAAATAACTTGTATTGTCATTCCACATCACAAAAACTACTGCTGCAAGTAACACAAAATATATTCCACACATCCGACAAACTGTGGCGAGCTAACAGCCAGCCTGCAAATTCTTGTAATAAACGGCACATTTTGCTGATGAACTGCTTCCCGGTGGAAGTGACCCGCATCACCTGCTCTTCACTTGCCGTTATGACATTTTGGACCGAACACGCATTTTTTGTATAATTAAGCCAGCGTGACCTGATCGTATTTAACTTGCATCGGTTATATGCCATCTGCTCCTGGCAGCGCAGATGTGACGTGAACTGTAAACGAAACGGCCGTGGGAGGCTATGCAGCTCCCGCTGATTCAGCTGCAACAGCCACGGATGAAATCCATCAAATGTATAACAACAGGCCCAAACCACTGCGATTCAAACAGCGTGGAAGGCCAGGTTTAAACCTGCTCTCGTGTGGCATTCTATGCTGCCTTCTAAATGCCAGGGTCCATATTTAAAGCTGTCAAACTGCCCCATGTCACGCAAGAGACCCTCAGTCACACTCCCGTGTTGTTAGCCACCTTCAATTTGTATTGTGAGCCTTGTAATTTAATTTTTCCCATTCAAAGAAACGACGGGTCCTTAGGTCCAGGCCCACAAAGTGCTGTTCGCTTTAAAAGCCAGAATTGGGTGAACAGGTCACATGCAACATTTTAACCCATTATTCAAACCACATTCTCACCCTCCTTGTTTGGGTGAGGCTGCGTCTCTACGTTCGGACGGCTGTAAACATTACACACCTGCAATTAAACAACTTACAAACTGCTATTGGGGTTTGCAGATATTGTACATGCATCCCTTAATGCCTTTTGAACTTGCTTTCGGACGAGCATTTTTAACCAAGTACATTACCCTAAATAAAACACAATAAAACGATCTTCGTTTTATCCCCGTCACTATTTTTTCAAGATGATTACATTACAGTACTTTAACCGTTTCACCTCAATTTACCAAACAGTTAACACCTGGCTCCATAAGCCAGCGGCTGCATCTCAATGGCCTTCAATTCTTGATTACGTAGTGGTGTATGTGAAGGATTGCCAACTGGCAAGGGTGTAGAAGGCCTGTTTTTTTTTTATTAATAGTAAAATGATGCAGGTAATTGTGACTCAGAAAGGGTGGCCTGCCAACCAAGCCCTCCTTTCAGCTAAGTCCATGGCAACAAGCGCATGTGCTGAATCAGTAACCCGACCTGCAGCGCCTGCTCTCCTGCTCTGCTCCTGCTCTTCAGTGACACAGAGCTCTTTCAGGGTCCCAGGTGCCCACTTGACAGCTGCTCTGACAGCCAAACCACTTCAGGGGAGGGACACATCAGATATATGTACCTCTGTTTGCAAACCACATAGTTATGAGTTATTATACATTGAGGTGCAGAAGGAGTCCAGACGCGTCAAGATCTGGATGTGCATCTTAGGTGGTGTTGCGTTGAGCTCATTGCCCAGAACCTGCCTTCACGCTCCACCCTTGATCCATGTCCTGACTCCATGGAAGCCAACGGCTGAGGAGAGCTGGGATGTGTCTACAGCCCGCGGTACAGGAAGGGAGGTGAGCTGTGCCTCCTACAGTTGGAGCAGACCCATGCACTGCCGGTGGGCCTGCTCCTGAGCTGGGCAAGGGGTACGTGCTGCATGCCTAGAAAGAAGCAAGGAAACCCCACGCCCATGTAGTCTTTTGCTCCGGATTTACGCAAGATGCTCAAGTGCACAGCTGTATTTCAGTCTTCAGCCAATTTGTTGCTCGATTCCATTCCATTTTTTCCCCCTGACCTTACATATATGGTTCTAAAACAGCAAGATCCTGGAGTTTGTGAATTTTGCTGGCTGAGACGACGATGGCCTGTGATGAATGGGTTTCAACTAGGGATGGGAGAACCGGCTCAAAAAAGATCCAAGCCCATCTAAATAAGGGGGGCTCGGCACAAAGATTGAAACCAGTTGGAGCCAACGCTCAAAAATGTTTGGGAAAATTTCAAACTGGAATTCACGCCGCTCTTATAGATAAGAATATTGTATGGTGCGACTCGCTTCAAAGACAGCTCTTTGGTAATATTGAATTCTAGGCTACTGCACCAATATGCGACAATTCAGTATGACTGGTGGCTAAGGAAATAATACAATAAGGACATACCAATGAATGCAAATGAAAGAGCTGAGGGTGCTTTATTTCCCAAACGCATTAATTTGTTAAATGCACAGTTCACTTTATCCACAGAGGGGCATGCGTCTTCCATGGTGGATGTGCGGCTGCTCAAGCCCCACGCACACAAGGCTGCCCGCACCGGCTTGGGTGCTGGGAGTGCATTTCACGGTAACTGACCCTAAAAGGGACCGTGGTCATGTAAAAAAGCATTTCTACCCACATGGGACAGCAGCGTTTAAAAGAAAATGCATGACAAGGTCGGCGATGACCTGGTCTTGCATTGCGCATTCCCTTGGATCTATTCCACATACATTTCCTGTACATTTCAAGGAACATTCAGTCTGTGGATTTGGGATGCAGTATGAAATATGCAGAAATACTCCCTTATTGGCGCAAATGTGCTAAGTGAGTAAAAGGGCCATCTGAGGGTGCGCATGTATGATGCTCACAGATGCCCTTTGAGAATAGGGTGCAGGTTTTTGGGAACAAGTGATGAGATGCGTAAATGTATACAACCCTTGCACCAAAAAGAGTTTTGAAAATTTGCCCCATCGCTTCTTAAAATCCACATGGATTTGAAACTTTTTTACCCAATTCGAGCCATTTCGGCCCAAGGCTCTAACCGGTTGTAGCTGAATCAGACATTTGCCAACTCTGCTTGATTCGGCTCCTAAGCGTCTCTATGAAGGCTCCAATGGCTCAAGCCAAATTGAACTGACATTCGATTCAAGCAGGTTAAGGCTTGCCCAGCCCCAGTTTCAACATGAATGGAGTAATATTCAGATCCCATTAAGAAAGTTCAACTCTCACAGTGAAGAACTGTGCAGTAAGCCCTTCGCTATACCTCTTGACATAGGGTTGCTGCCTGAGGAATGTTGGTATAAAGAGCTTCTATGTCTAATGTTACCAGGAATTGGGTAGTAAGATGAAATGTCACACCCTGGAGCATATTCAAAATACTCATGGTATCCTACTACCCAATTCTTGGTAACATTAGACATAGAAGCTCTTTATACCACATTCCTCAGGCAGCAACCCTTGAGATAGTGGAAAAAGTCCTTAGAGATCTAGTGGTCTCCCCAGAGGTTCCTATTGAGCTCATAGTACAACTAGCGGAGCTTGCACTTACTAAGAACTTCTTTCTCTATAAAGAGTTCTTCTATGAACAATGCTCAGGCACTGCTATGGGCGCTACCTTTGCCCCGTCTCTGGCAAACTTGTATGTTGCCGAATTCGAGGAGACTCATATATACCAGGCATCCAATCCCTTCAGGACACAGGTCACCTTATGGACGCGGTATATTAACAATGTCTTGGCCATTTTCACAGGAACAGAACTAAGATTCAAATAATTTTTGACTTGGCTTAACTCAAGAGATAGATATCTCAAATTTACACACTGCATTTCCAAAGAAATTATCCATTTTCTTGATGTAGAAATGACACCCAAATTGGGCTATTTGGCCACTACAGTCTTTCGAAAAACCCACTGATCGCAACTCTCTACTAGAATACACCAGCTTCCATCCGAGGAGTCTTTGCGAAAACTTCCCCTTTGGCTTGTTTTTGCGATATAGACACAATTGCTCGACTACACAGGAGTATGATGTACAGTCACATGCACTCACTGACCGCCTATTAGAACAGGATATCCAAAGAAAGCTGTGAACAGCAAGAAAACGTGCAAGAAATATCCCTCGGCATATAACCTTGCACCAAAAAACACGGCCAGCTGGAGAAAAAAACATTACAGCAGTCTTCAGTCATTCAAACAAAATTAACCTTATCAAAAGGTAAATCATTAAACTGTGGCCAATACTTAATGTAGGGCCAGTTAATTTGCCAGTACAACGGTTCGCCATGAAGAAAAGAAAAAACTTGAGGGACACTTTGATACATTCATATACACCGGCCGTGGAGACCACCGGGCAGACAACCCTATGGAACAATACAGCTCCACAGGGACATACACCATGTGGTCAGTGTAATGTGTGTGCATTTACTAAACGCACTAAAACCCTAGATCTAGGTTTAAAGACACCATGGAAACAAATTGCTTTAACCAACTGCAATACATCTAATGTAATCTATATGATAAAGTGCCCCTGTGAAAAAAGATATATTGGCATGACCACAAGGCCAATCAAGAAACGTATCCAAGAGCACTTGTCTTGCATTAGGACCCACCAGGAAAATGCACCAATGGTAGATCACTTTTCTAGGCTGAACCACCAGGCCACCGAAATCGAGTGGACAATCCTAGAAAAAGTAAAATGCCCAAGAAGAGGAGGGGATATGAGCCACCTCCTCCTAAAACGTGAACAAAAATGGGTGCTCCGCCTAAAAACAGACAAGGTTGGTCTGAATGAAAGTATACCTTGGCATTCCTTGTCCATGATTACTTAAGTCATTCCTTGAATTCTACTAACCATATATTGTTCGGGGCTGGTGATGTTTGGATAATGTCATTGGACACCCTTGATCCTCCATGGATGTTATATGATCATTATGTTGTGGGTGGACAGCAACATTAGTGATCTAAACCGTATTCTTCCTTCATTAACAAAGGATGGGTCTCTATGAGATACATTATACATAATTACTACATCTGATTTTGCCTCAATGAACCCACCTCACTCTCTGGCCATCATGTGATCTAAATAGATAACGATCCAACAGACAGCAAATATCATTGTATGTCTGTTTTTGAATGATCACTTCAGACCTGCACCTCTACTCTGAGAGTGCTTCTTTGGCTCCGCTGGCCATGTCTACCAGTACTTTGTGCCTGACTTGGTCATATTAAGATTTGCCTGACTTCCGGGCTGAGTGCGCGCACCCACAGGCGTGTATAATTGATTTATCTCGGCAAGTCCTCTTTACAGAAATGAATTGCTTCAGCCCGATTCAGCCTGACCAGGTCCCGTTAGGGTTGCCTGACATCCGGGCTGATTGCGCGCACAATCATACGCGCTCACGTGACATGCTCGAGCATGTCACGTCATACGGAAACAAAATCTGTTAAAATACAGCGAGCGCGACACGGCTGTGGTCGCGCTCGCATTTGGCGTATTCCTTCGGGTACATCACACGCCTAGGAAGGTGCATGCAAGTAAGTCTTGGGAACCACTGGGCTTGCTACAATTGATCATCCGCAGTAATTGGATAGTTACTCATCGAGTGTAGAAAATGTGACCCTGCTTATTAATGATTCATCTTCAGCCCCCTACTTTGTGTTTTCTCCATACTTGCCAAAACCAACTAGAAGTACTGATCTATCATTGCTATTAAGATCAGTTTGCTTTGGACAGCAGCACAAGTGCAATTGAGTGCCCCTAATACCTCTAAACGTCTGCATTTACCCACAGATCAGAAGCATGGGGACCGGTCAGTTAAGCTGTGCCTCTGTTGAGGTACACCCTATTTGTCGACTCTAAGGGAAGCAAACACAGGGCGAGTGTATTTTTTGTAATTTGTAATCTGTTAATGGAACACATCCCAAGTTCCAACGACCATTGAACTATTATCTAGCATGTAGAATGCTGTGTCTTTAAAAATCTGATGGAGTTGCCATGCATGCAACATGATGAGGGCATTGAGAGCCACACACTACGATACGTGGTGTATTGACAGTCTTGTTTGTATAGATGAATGACACGTATTTATGTGTCCATTCATAATCCAGTGCATGGAATATAGCAGTCGCATAGTGACTGTGGTTTCCTTTGTTTCGATCCCACAGGCTCCCTCTCAGACTGTTCCAGTCCTATGACACCTACGGCAAGGTGGAAAAGTACCATTCCATCTACCGTACTTTTTGTTTCTCGTAAACTGGTCTCCGAATTACAAACTATACCAGCCTTGAGGAATCGTAGACTGTCCTGATGAATGTGGCTTTATCAAAGTTATGCCACTGAAACCGGTCGACGGGGTTTGCTACACTTATAAAGGCGCTAATTAGCCTATTGTTTAGAGTTTGAGTAAACCTTTTTACACTGTCCTACTCCCCTTTAGCTAATACCAGTTCTAGAAGGGAAGTGGCAACTGTTTTGTCTTTGTGTTTCAGGAAAAGGAAACTTTCCTTCTTCCTCGTTTTTGTGTCATTTTAACCCTAGCAATCCAGGATCAATCTATGCGACAATCTATGGGTCATTAAAGGATTTGTTACCCCATTAGATGCCCCACGAGTGTTCAAAAAAGAAAATATCTTCTTTACCCTCCCTGGTGCGCTTTTCTTTTTACTTTATTTTCTTCCAATTCATACATACTTGGAAGAGAGTGGTATGGGACTTAGAAGGCTGTGGTGCTTGTGAACCATGATAGATGAAGCGGGGTCGGACATTCTTACCCTTTTTAATACCCCCAAGATGGGAACAAAGAGAGAATTGTTGATGTAGCTGCCATCTTTAAAAGTCCATAGTTCAACAGAGTTCAAGGGCCCATTGCTTGTTGTGCTACATCAATGCTGTGGTGTTTTGACATGGTCACTATCTTTCAAAGCTGGAAGAACTAATAAGCAAGATGTGCCCATTTGAGCAGAAGACATTGGCTTTTAAGGAGCACTCAGAGTGCCCCAACCTACCTAGAATGCATCCATTGGGCTTTGAGCGTTTGTGGCCTGGAATGAGTCTCCCCTACACTATTCAACAAAGCGGAGCTGAGGGAGCACAGGGTAGAGATTTTCAGGTATTCAGACAAAATTACCAATGCATGAATGCAAAGAGCACAAAGTAACATCAGCATGTCCTGCATGGGAATTCTGCATTTTGCAAAAATCAGTACCATCACCACAAGGGTGGCAACCCGCAATGTAGAAGCTGTCCTCTGAACATCGAAGAGTTGCATTTTCTGTATGATAATTTAGAGGGCACGACAGGATCGGCACCACTGGGTCGGCCAGGCCCTACCAAATCAAGCGTCTGAACCAATCCCAAGTAGGGAGGATTAACCAGTTGTGCTGACACTGTAGGGGTCAGGGGACTTTGCACCTCCGCTGGTATTGGAAGTAAGGACATTCTTAAAACAGTCGCTACAGTCCGCGGGGGTCCACGGGCAGTCAGGTTTTTTCTCAGCAGTGATTTATGCATCCACAGCAGACCAAGCACCTCTAAGCAAGGTAGAACACTGTTGCTCCAGAAGGCTGTTTAGAAAGAACTATGCTGTTATACTGGTGCTCTTTGCTGCTTTTTAAACCACAAAAGACATCGTTTGTTTTCCTTACAATTCTAAACTCTCAGAGAAAAGACTCAGTTTCAAAGTAAAATGATTTTGCCAAACTGTAAAACAACAATTTGGTTTCAGAATGTATGTTCAGGTTTTTGTGAGATGGGAGCATGTATTCATATCATGCGTATCAATGAATAACAGCAGGTGATGTTAATACGGATGTGTACAGTGGCAGCTTGTCCATGATAGGCGACAGTGTGCCGACCACCATTTTTAAGGATACCCGAGTACTTCCAGCTGCAGCACACCACTGTGGAAGTGCACTTGGATCGTCTCTATTGTTTGGGGACTAAGTTTACTAATGAGTGGAGTATCTCAACTGTGCAATCCCAATGAGCCATGCAAGGTTGGGGATGTTTCGCTTCCCCAGGCCAGCATTACCCAGTGGCCATGCTGACTGAGAGACTGCACCCTGCAAAATGCCAAGCGGACACTCCTGAACCTACCCACCGGTTAGGAAGGCCTGGGACATTATGATCCTGCCACTCCATGCATAGGTCAGGGGACATGACACATGGAGAGGTGTTTGACACCTCCCCGGGTTTCCTGGTTCCTGCCTGCAAGAATAAGCCATGTTTTACATATGTATACATACATGCCTGTGTGAATGTGCGATTGTAATGTGTATGTGCAGGCAGGTGTATGTAGTATGCAGATGGTGTGGGGTGGAGCTGGGGAATGTAAGTGAGCGAATGGCAAGGATTGCAGCGTAGGTGGGGCCAGTGAGTCCTAGTGAGAATGAATGTGTGAATTCAGGGGAAAGGAAGGTTTGCAGAGATCACAGGAGGGGATTTTCTGCGATCAGAAATGTAAGTCTTATTACAAAGTGGGCCACTACATTTGGGACTCACTCAAACCCAAAGTTGAAATGTTCTCAGTGGTTTAATGTTTTTGGGCTCCTTAGTGGTGCTGGCAGCTGATGTGACTGCATGTGTGGTGCACATTACCTCTAGGAAAGGAATGCTCCTGGTTGTTTGTCCGTCAACAAACAGAAAATCGTACTTATTGTTCTAGCTATTTGGCACTGTCCTGTAGCATTCACAAAGATCCAATGCCTGAGCAGTAATCTCAGATTACACACTGTGACTCAGAGGTTTGGGGGCACAGAGCAGGAGCGCTAGAGTGGCACACATCAACATGACAGGGTTTCTTTAATAGGCATGGCATTAATACTAGAATTATGTCCAAGGCCAAAACGTGTTCTTACGTGAGGATGCTAGCCTATACTTACACAGCCAGCACGGACATGATTTGTTGCTGTGGCATGGCATTACTACTGGCATTATAGGCAACACCAAAGTGAGTATTCCTATGTGAAGATATGGGCCTATATGGGCACAGCAGCAGGGAAACTTTTGGACATTCTGCCATTGTATAAATCAGAATTAACATCACCTGCTGTTATTCATAGTTTGAAAGTCATGCATCTTATCAGGTATTATACAAATAGATGTTCTAGTCCCACAAAAACTAAACATACATTAAGTTACAGAATGTACGGCCTGCTGAATTATGGGCAAAACCACATCAGTGTTCTTATTTGGGAATAATGGCATATATGGGGATACTGGTTTACATTGTCAGCGAGCATTGATCTGTTTTCAACAGGGCAGTACGGGCATTAAGGGCAAAGCCAATAGTAAGGTGTTCTTATGCGGGAAGACTGGCATATGAGGGGACAGCTAGCATGGTCATATGTTGCTACAGTAACATTACTGCCATTATGTGCAAAGCCATCCTGGCAATGTCCTTATGTGGGAATTCTGGCATATATTGCTACAATCAGTCTGGATTGGTATTACGCGCAAAACCAACATCAGGGTGTCTTTGTGTGTGAATATTGGCATATATTGGTCAGGCAGCATGGACCAATCTTCCTACAGTGGCAATACTTCCATTATTGGGCAGAGCCAGCATGAAAAGGTCTCCTTATACTGGTAGGATAGGGCATGCAGTGGCTTCAGCATCACATTTTTGAAAGTGTTAAGTTTGGTTGTAACGTATTAGCTAATGGTGATATAAAAGATTTGCTCCAAAACAGACAGACAAGATGACTTAGTTAGGCTAACAACGTCATTCATTTTCAAGCTTTCATAATCATCAGATTACTTCAATAAGCAAATTGTCATATCGCGGCAGGGATGGCGGGTGTGGAATCGCTGGCGCGGAATCGCTGGCGTTACAGTCCGCCATCGCGTTTCCCGGCACGGCTTCTTTCTGCACCGTTCTAGATGTTGCACGCGTACGTAGCCTGAAGTATACATTCCATCACTTCCTGGTTACATATGCGTTGCAACGTTTCCGGGTTTCCTCCTGTGTTGCTGCTGCTCCCACTGTGTTCTTGCTTCCTCTCCGTGTTTGCTCGTTTGCTACCCCGTTTCTTGGGTGTTCTGTATTTCTTTCTCTCGCTAGCTCCTAGTATTTGCTGCCTTTCCCTCTCCTCCCGTTTCCCTGCTTTCACTCCTCCTCTCTCTCTTCTCCTTCTTTCTCCCTCTTTCTTCTCGTTCGGTCCCTCCTTTTCTCTTCTCGTCTTCTTCCCCTTATCCTTCTTTGATTTGTTCTTGCCTGTTTACATTTGGATCCGCTGTGTACCCGACCTTGGCCTGCTGTTTGCACTGCCTTCGTCTTGCCTCCTTACCTGTTGGATCTGCTGTGTACCCTGACCCTTGCCTGTTTCCTGGACTGCCTTTGCCTTGTCCTCTAACCTCCTGGACCTTGTTGTTACCCTCTACTGCCTAACTCCTGGAGTGACTTTCGTCCAGTCCTTGTGCCTTCTTGACCAGCCACGTCTCAGAATCCTTTCCGCTGTAGCAGTTTGTTGTTTGCTCCTTACAGTCCTATCCACCTAGTCTTCTTGGAGCTTTTTGGACTACTCTTCAATTACTTACCAATTTCCAACGTAACCAGCCAACCTCGCCTCAACTATCTGAAGGAAGTCTATTAGGGGTTTTTTGTGCCTCCGTCTTTTTCCCCTTGTTGGCGCTCTGGAAGGGGTTACCCCCGTTGCCCCTATTTTAGTGGCACGGTGGCATCCTATCGAGGGCGTCCTTACCTTCATTAAAAAAAAAGAGAGACCTTCAAGACGCAAGGAAGGAAAACCTAAGAAGAAAGTGGAAGGTGAGGAGTTGGGGGAAGGGGGAGAGTCTACTTTATCGTCTGAAGAAGAGGACATTACCGACATTTGTGACACAAATACGACTGATGAAGTAATCTGAAGAATACGAAAGCTTGCAAATAAAGGACTTTGCTAGCCTAACTAAGGTATACAAAAACATACATGAAGTTTTATGAAGAGCCCGAGCCACTGGGAGGCAAGAAAATAAAGTCTAATGCGTTTCACACCACTTGGTGCTTGATCAAACGATAATGAAATATATATGCATTAGGGGTTTGCAGGAGTAGGATAAGGAGGGCAGGGGCGTGAAGCACTCTCCCTTCAAAAGAAAAAATAAAGATTGAAAAGGCAACGATCAAAAGGTCATGAGCAAATTTACCACTTTCAATATTAAGAAGGTGAAACACCATAGAACGGGTAGAATACTGACAAATCGTGCAGGCAAAGGTAGAGTAAAAATGTCTTCTTACACTGGCAAAATACTGACATGTAATGTGTGCAAAGTTAACATGAAAATGCACTGATGCTTGCCTACGGTTGTGGACGCGTCTGGATTTTCTGATGTTACTTTACAAAATTGATTGTAAACTTCATAGCTTTTAACACAATTTTTCACAAAAATTGTCCAGTTGACACCATATTAACACATTATTTCCAAAATGGTGTCTGGATGAGAAACCCAACCCCCCCCCCCCCCGACCCGCATTCCCTGTTTGGTTGGCCATGGCTTCATAGCTACGCTCAATTGCTCACACACATTCGTGGAAAATATTTACATCCTTCAAGTGAAAGAATTCACTGGCTGCCACTGGATGTATAATCCATATTAAAAAACCTCTTGAGTTCGAATAAGTGAGAGACATGCTCAGGTAATACTGAATTTTAGGGTTCCTTCAAATTGCAGTCTGGTACTTTCATTACTCGGTTTCCGGCGGGGAAAAGATACTACCAATACTGTACAATAAATTAAAATAGCATGAGCTAGGCTGTCAGCATTTTCAAAACATCTCAACCCCTACCCAGGACAACTTGATAGCTAGGTTACTGCATATTCCTAAAGAAATTAGTGTAAAAATCAAGTAAGCCAATATGTGTCTGTCCTACAGAGTATTGGGATATTTGGAAATTAAAGGATAGAGAACATAGAGCATTTTATGTAAAGTCTAACATGGATACTAATTTGGAACACAGGCACACATTTTACTCACCCCGTCTGCACCTATCCTTACATGTTTGGGGTAGTTTGGCCTTTTCTATGATGTCACCTCGAGTTCAGTCAAACGTGCTTTAATGTTGGGCTCCCTCCACCCCACACAGATAATCTAGATGTTGCATCCCGTGTACAGGGTACCAGTTTAACTTTGGCCAAACTACTGTACAGACAACATTGCATGTTGGTCTAACACTAAAGATCGAATGGGAAAGATGTGTGATCTAAAGTCTACAACACTGTGTTTTCCCTCCACTTCAACAACTGGATGCTTGCCTGTTAACCTGCTGAATACAACAACATCACCCTGCAATCAGGTAGGAGGTCGACAGGCCTCATCATTAGCTCACTTGGCATTGAGAAATTCGATTAAGAATTTTTGTGAAATTACTTTTAATTTTGGAAAAACGAAAAAAAGAAGCAGAATTCCTGAGAAGTGCAGCATGCTTGCTGCCGCGTTTCTCCCCGTCTCGTTTCCTTTGGGCACCCAATACTTGTGCCCTGCTGCTGGGAGCCCGCTGTCCCCTCTGACTTTTTTGCCACCTCCTGGCACTTCCAAGATGGCCGCGGCCTTATTTCAACTCACTGAGGCTGCCTTCATGTGTGCTTCCTGACTTCTCTGCACACAGATTGGGCATTGGGACGGATTTAGTGGCCTATCGGGGAACGGCAGACTTTAGCCGGCCCCCTAATTCAAAGGCCGTCTTTCTAAGGCCCTCTCTGCTTCGTGTCCGCTACCAGGCCGGGTCAGAGGGTGCACTACTACGCCCCTCCACTTATACATGGAGGCCGAGGAAACCACCAGATTCCCTGGAATGGACTTCCGAACACTCTTCTGAAAGTCAGCTCCTTCCACTAGCCTCACAGTTCACCCCCCTCACCCCGGGCAACATTTCAATTTACCTGATCTGCTCCTCATCTTATCTAGCCCTGCCAGAATCCGATTGTGTCCCCTGCACTGTCTTAAAGTGGAATTTAGCCTGTCTAGTGTTGCTGCATTCACCTGCCCTGCTGGATAATTGATTTTAGCTGTGCTTTGCGGCTGTTTGTGTTCCCACAAGGCGCACCTCTCTCTCCCACCCACTGGCAAGTGCATCAGTGCTCAGCCTTAAAAGTGACTCTCCCCGCCCCTCCACTTCTGCCTACCATGTCGCTATCTCTCCTATCCTCTCCAACTGCTTCACTATCACCTATCCTTCCCCTATCACTAAATCCGTCCGGAATAAACTTAAGAAGGACACTCTGGCCTCAAACCCAAGCCTTCCTATTGCAGACACCTATGTCACGGCTTCCCCAAGAGAGACTGTCACTGACATCCTCTTCTTTGTTAACTCAGCTGATCTATGGACTCTCCACATGGTCAGCTTTCTCTCTCCTATCGCCTCTTCTCCCATTAATGGTGGCACTCCTCCTTGACCTCTTTGCCGTTTCCAGAGTCATCATTAATGTAGATTTTAACAGTCCTCAACCCAATCTTCTTCTCTTCAATAGGCTCCTCCCTCGGCTCTCTAATCTTACCTCCTCCCCAGGCCAGGCTCACTTGCCCACTGTGCCTTCCTCCTCCTCTACACAGGCCCCTTTACCCACTATGCCTTCCTGTGCACAGGAGCCTGGGCCTTGCCGGCTCCCTTGTCGGCCTTGACTCCTCTTCCATCCACTACTATCCCTCTGGCCCTCTTGCCACCCTCGGGGGAGGGTGGGACCACTGTCCCATGCGCCCCATTCAAGGAAGACCCTTAAGGATGGCAAGCTGCTCCACATTGCCACCCTTAACACTTGCTCCGCTGTAAAACACTCAACCGATATCTGCAACCTCCTCGAACTCATGGATCTTGATGTTCTCTCCATCACTGAGACATGGTTCAAGGACAGCTCTGTCACTTGCTTTGACACTCTTCTCCCTGAAGTCTACAAAATCCTTAAAGTGCCCAGGCTAAAGAAGGAAGGTGGTGGAGTAGCATTGATCTTCCCTGAATGGATACCTGTGACTATTATCCCTACTCAGGCCTACTCCTCCTTCGAATGCCTAGTCTGCAGGCTAATGCCTAGTCTCTCACTCTCCTAATTTCTCTCTCCTCATGGCCACCATCTATCGGCCTCCTAGAAAGCCCAATCTCTTCCTTTCTGTATGGGCCGACCTAGCCTCCTCTCTACTCTCCTCCTCCTCTCAACTCCTCCTGTTGGTAGTCCTCAACATCCATCTGGACTCCCCTGACTCATCAGGACCTTTCCCCAACCTATGTGACTCTCTCTCCCTCTCTATTCTACCCTATGGCTCCACTCACACCGCGGTCCACACGTTGGATGCCCTCACCTCCACTGACCTTCCAATCTCTATCCCTCTCACTACCGCTCTCTCTTGAACCGACCACTTCCTTCTATCAACTATCCTGAAGCACCCCTCTCCACTGGCAGAAAGTCACCTGACACAGCCACTCGGCTTCAAGGTCACCAGACCCATGAAAAAAGTGACAGTGGCTGCCTTTGCCTCCACATACTCTCCTCCTCCCACTCCTGCGGCTGACTCCCACACTGACACAGCCCTCACTATCCTTAATCTCTCTATCCTCAACACTCTCGATATCCTTGCCCTTGTCATGAGGGTTCGACTGAAACCTTCCAAAGATTGCAACTCTTGGTACGACTCCGACCTGGCTGCCCTTAAATGCAGGTGTAGGGCAGCTGAGCGGAAATGGAATTTGTTGGATGGACCATCTCACAAACTGGGCTGTAGCCTCCTCAATGGCAATATCGACTCTGCATCCGCTCCAAGAAAAGAGTCTTTATTCAAGCCAGCATCTCCGCGGCATCTAACAACACGGCTGAACTTTTCAAAGTCTGCAAGGAACTGGCCAATCCTGCAGCAGTCTCCTGCTCTGTCATTCCCACCCAGGACCTCTGCTCGGCCCTTGCAGCACACTTCACCAAAGAAAACCAACGTAACTTCTTTTCTCTCCAAACGCCCATCGTAGGTGGAACTTGGTACCTTTCTCTCGACTATCACCCTCTCTACCTGCAGTGTTCCACATGGTTCCAACCTATCCCCTGGTTTTTCAATGTTTACATGGTCACCCTGGAACATGTGATTGCCACTTTCACCTCTAATTTCCAGTGTTATGCGGATGACACGCAACTATTCTTCAGGCTACCCTTAGCCGCCTCCTCATCCTCACTCATACCTGACTGCCTGTCCGCTATCCAATCATGGTGCACTGCAAACAACCTTTGTCTCAATGCCACTTAAACTGAGATTGTTTGCATTGGGACCCCTGCCCCCGCTTTCCCCCTCTCACTCTGGCTGGCCTCCCTTGGCTCTGTGCCCACCCCCAAATCTGAGGCCAAAAACCTTGGTGTCATTTTCAACTCCCCTCTCTCCTCCTACTCTCACATTTCTGACATCTCAAAAAAGTCTAACTATCAACTAAACCTCCTCAGAGGTACTCTGCCTGTCTCACTTTCCCCCAGCAGCTCACTGTCCAGAGCCCTGGTTCTTTCCAGGCTGCACTACTGGAGCAGCCTCTTCCTCAACCTCCCTGCTTCTTCCATGTGCCCTCTGCAACTCATCCAGAACAGAACCGCAAGACTGATCCTTGGCCTCAAGCCCAGGGACCGCATCTCTCCAGCGTTGAAATCACTCCACTGGCTCCCTGTGGCTGCAAGGATCAAATTTAAGACCCTCTGCATTGCCCACAAGGTTTCTGGGGCCGGGGACCTACTTACATTCAACGTTGCCTTCCTAAATACTGT
This sequence comes from Ambystoma mexicanum, assembly GCF_040938575.1. Taxonomy (NCBI): domain Eukaryota; kingdom Metazoa; phylum Chordata; class Amphibia; order Caudata; family Ambystomatidae; genus Ambystoma; species Ambystoma mexicanum. The sequence goes on along the minus strand of NC_090939.1, from coordinate 865,726,246 downwards.
CCCGCCCAAGCCCTCTGCTCATCTACCTCCAACCTCCTGCGAGTGAGCTGGTTCTCTAAACAGAGATTTGGAGATCTGGAACAGCCTCCCTGCCACCCTTTGTCTTGAGCTTGATATTCTTAAGTTCTGGAAACTCCTCAAGACCTTCCTCCTCCTTATCTCTCACCCTACCTGCTAACCTAGCTCTATGCTCTTCCTGCTCTCTCTCCTTTCGACACAGCTTACTGACTGGCTGTCTGGTGTACCTCAGAGTCTCACAGGTCCCAGGCACAGGGCCAGTCCTTTCTGCACTTGCCTCAGGCCCCTGCACCCCACCCACTCACTGCACTTGCTATAAATCCTTGAGAGCTTCTCTCTCTGCACTTCCCCCAGTCTCTACCGACTGGGTGCACTTGGTCCCCCTGCCCCTCCCTGTCCTGACCGCACTTCCAAAATCTGTTTACAACTCTGCCTGATGATCGTTATGTCTGTTCTTCCTTGTCTCTCCCCTTAATATGCATTTGAAATAAACCGTAGACTCGCTGACAGGCCTATTTGCTGTATCTAAACTGTTAAATGTACCATATTCACTTAATCTGCCTGTGCAGACCGTTATCGCTTCAGAAATTCAAGGGCTCTGAGCGACTGTTGTTTTTAACCCGTGTTCCAACCATCCTTGAGCGCTTTGAAACACTTGCCTGTGTATAGGCGCTTTATAAATAAACATTACCTTTACCAACATTACTAACTCTACAGTCAGAAACCCTGGGAATACAGCCAGGCAATCCCACTTGACCAATCAGTGTGTTACTGGGCAAATCACAATCTAAATGGGTCTTAGTTTCTTTGGCTGCCAAAATTTGGATCACCAAAAATGGATTCTATTAAGCGTGCATTAAATACTACACTCAAACATGGTTTGATTGACGGTGTGTTGGTTCCATCAATGGTAATCATAATTGTGTAGCACACACCAGAGGCTGGATTGCCTCCTATCTTGCTCATCACTTGTGAGCCATTGCTCTCTCCTAACATAAATGAAGTCATGCTTTTGGGTTTTAGCCCTCATGTTAGTGCTGCAAAATTAGAATATTAGCCTCTTAAGAAGGCCAGCAGGCAGTAGAGGCCCCAAAACAGGGGGAGAGAGAAAGAGAGAAAGAGAGAGGGAGAGAGAGAGAATGTGTGTGTTCTTGTGCTCTGCCCGGTTTTGAAATGTTATGCTTTCTTAGCACTTATCACCATTTCATGTCATGTTTAAGCTGCTTGTACATGTTGTGCAAATTTGGTCTTTTACGACCTATGACTTTTGTTCCCAAATGTATCTTTGCCGGAAATGGTAACCTGTGCTTTTGTTGTACTCATTCTTTTTGCTGTGAGGGGATAACATTGCCGGCCAAACCCCCCGGTTTGGACTTTTTCTTCATCACTAGATTCATAACTAAGCCTGTTCTGCACTTAATTATTTGACTTTTTAATTCTCCCTCCCCCAATTGTGAGCATGTAAATGGAATTGCATTGTGTTAGACTAAGGGAGCCGTGCTCTTTTTTTGTTATTTGTATTTTGTCTTTTGGAACTTAATACTGGCTTACGTTTACTAGCTGGTCATATCGTGCTATGTCATGTTATCATGTTATCTATTGCCATGATTTGTTTGGTCATTTCACACTAATGACATGTTGCTTTGTACGAGCCTGCCAAGTGCTTTCAATCAGCCAGGAGGTCGCAGGCAATGCACCATAGAACAGTCAAATCAATAAATGGGACGGGCGAGTGGCACCCAGTTAATGAAATGGGCTATAACCACGAGAGCAAACCTGAAAATGTAAAGCCAGCAAGCAGACACCATACCCGTGTAGGACCAACGATCCCCATGGCGCCCTCTTAACACAGGACATGGTCACTCAACACTGATTGAGAAGGTTGGATTATGCACACTAGCTCCCAGAAGCAGGCCTGACGAACTCACTGGAAGCTTTTCTATTTATAGACCCTGGCCATCCATGGTTTCAGGAGTAAGTAGAAGTGTGTTCATGCTCCTGTTTCCTTGTGCATGTTTTCACAACACACCCAGGGTCACAATGACACCGTGGTGTTGCTGAACGCTTAAAAGCTTGATCACAACTGAGCCAAAATGATATTTGCATCATTAGAACATTTCATACAAAAGGGTGCCACAGTGTTAATGCATACAGACATCTTGCCTATCTACCCTGTTTGTAGCCATCCACATTCACGGTTCCACAGTTTATTCTTGACTTGGACACTCCTAGCCAATGGGATTGGCAGCGCCTGAATCACTCTTCTGAATTTATTTTTTGTGGGAGAAATTAAACATACCAACAGGCAATAAAAGCAAACAAGCTTCAAGGATCTACTGGAGTACATTTCCAGCTCATCACACAGCCACACCCTATTTTTAGTAATACCTGTTTATTTCTCTGAAAACGACCTTCTCGCAAACACTCCTTTCTCTTTCCAACACCTAAGAATGTATCCTCCTAATTTTCTCTCATCCTGATCTATGATATACTTTGGTTGGACTGATATGCACCCAAGCATTCACAAATATTATCCTTCCTTTAGCTGCCCGCATCCATTTGAACCCCTATTTGTTTAATCTGTACCTTCTCCCCTCCCCTTTCCCTCCTTCGCAGAGTATGGTCTTAAGAGCTTAGATCGGGGCACAATACACCAACTTCAAGACAAGTCTCAAAGCTTTGAAAACCGCATTCATGGTGATCTAATGCACGTAGCAGCTATGCCAAAACCTAATACTTGATAGTTTGGCACTGTAAGAAGGCAGGCCTATAATGTGGTTTTGAGAGTGAGAGGAGAATTAATGGGCTGTATACATCGGACGGGGTGTAGCCCTGATCTTCCCCGAGTGGATTCCTGCCTCTGTCACTCCTAAGCAGGCCTACTCTTCTTTTGAATGCCTCGTCTGTAGGCTCTCTCTCTCTCCCCTAGCCATTCCCTTACTGTGGCTACTATCTATCAGCCACCTGGTCAGATCTCCTCCTTCCTCTCTGAGTGGGCGGACATCTCCTCTTCACTCCTGGCCTCTACCACTCAACTCCTCCTTCTTGGAGACTTAAACATCCACCTGGATGCCTCCTGTCCCCCCTCTGGACTCTTTCGCGACCTCTGCGACTCTCTCTCACTCACTAATCTCCCCTCTGGCCCGACTCACTCTATAGGGCATACTCTGGATGTTCTGATCTCCGCAGACTTTGCCATTTCTGTTCCTCTCTCCTCTCTTCTCTCCTGGAGTGATCACGTTCTCCTTTCCTCACATCTCACCCTCCCTACCCCTCAGATCAAGCCACTTCCATCATTGCCACCCACCTCCTCGGTCATCCGACCCATGAAGTGCGTATCAGTTGAGCCTTTCGCCACCACCTCTCACCCCCTCTCTCCCTTTGGCTGACTCTCACCCTGACACAGCCCTTTCCATGCTCCACTCTGCTATATCTGATACTCTTGATATCCTTGCCCCTGTCATGAGAATCCGCCTGAAGCCCAAAGGCAAGTGCAACTCCTGGTACGACTCAGACCTCGTTACCCTAAAACGCAAGTGCAGGGTGGCCGAGAAGAAATGGTTTGCTTAATGTACGTGGCTGAAATAGGAATATGTGGGTCAATTAGCCACTTGTACAAGCGTGTAGAACCACCAGTCCCCCGTCTAGCAGGCTCGCTGCCCCTTAAAAGGAGCCACCCTAATAAGATAAGTGGACCACACAGTGTATTTGCACTGTCCAGATAACATATGGATTTTTGTTAGAATAGTAAAATCCCACAACACTCAGTTAACATTAGAGGCGCTACACTATCGGGAGGGCACCCCTACCCCGTCCGCAAGCCGCCTTCAAGATAAAATGAAAATCAATAAGAGACTCACTCGCTAACACATATCGCGAGGCTCTAGAAATGTCTACATACTACCTCGACATTATATGTCTGGGGGACACACCAATGGAGGGCTTACTTGTCACATATTAAGCCACTCCAAGATGGCGCTCCCCACAACAGACGCATATGGCAACATAGAAGTCCAAGAGGTGTCTTTTTAGACGCGTCACCGTGGTAATTGTTGCCAACCTAGCAACACGCGAACAGCTCGAGGCTGACGCAGCATCCACGGCACTACGAGTGTACCGTGCCCCCGTCCCGACCACACGAGAGGTAAGAGTACACTATGGGATCACTCGCACGAGAATCGCAAGACGGTAACTGGAACTGAGAAACATGCCCACTTGTATTCCCTCTACAGGCCCCAGCCTGCATTGACGTGCGCGCCTCACGGCAACAGCGGTTTCTCTCAGACATAGCCCTGATAAGTTCGGGCAACCCGGGTATGTGCAGACGTACCTCAGGGCTATGTCTGAGAGAACATAGGTTGCAACTGTTTAGAATGAGATCACTTTATTTTTTTTTTGTTTGGCTGATAAAATCAACCTTTCAAATATATATATATACATGCATTTAATTAAAAAACTTCAACAGTTGTACATTTAGCATTTTTGCCAACACTTTACAATGATGTTATTAGATGGATTGCATTCATGCTAAAAGAAAAAGAAAAAAGGAAAATTAGTGATTAATTTGATTGCATACACACAACCTACTGATCTTTCAACAGCTTATGATAAGTTCATCAAAGTAGACTAGCTGTTTTGATGTTTGGAAAATATAAGATCTAGAAATGCGAACTGCCAATCTTGTGTTTGTAAAAAGCCAAGGCCATATTTCATCAGTCTCCATTTGGAGGTGTTTAACAGTAATAGTCTTAAATATCATATTTCTCTCATGCTTTAATTTCTGGACACATTACGATACAGTGTTGCAATGTTTCATGCTCTGTTACATTTTTGCAGAATCAACAGTAATTTTGTTCCAACGGTAATAGTCTTCTTCTCGCCATCACATCCCTAGTGGGCCATAAATTTAGCCTAAATCGCAGAAATTGTGATCTTAGATATGGAGATGGACACTTAGTCAGCCATAACACAACATTTTTTATGGCCAAACAGTTTAGTATCAAAATCTTTGTAGGTCATACAACGACTTTGATTCGAGATCCAATCATGTTGGTAGATTTTAAGCGTGGCCTTGTCAGGATTTTGTAGTAATTGGTCTATATTAACATCTGCATCTGCTAGCACTTTTGTAGCACAGTTGAGCCAGGTTTGAGAAAACATTTTGTTTTGGAGTTAGTAAATATCGTGCAACTATGCCCAAGATGTTCGGAGCATTAAGGAAGGGACTTTCTCAAAAAGGCACACATTTTCCACTGAACTTGTGCATGAAGCGAGATCAACCCTAGTTCAAATCTTATCATTGGGAGTGGTGTGCAATTCGGAAGGTTTAAGGTTTGTTTCCAAAACCGTGATTGAATTTTATCCCACCAGCACTGACCCATGGGAATATTCGCTTCTGTCCCATGAATCAGAGTGGGGATTACCTTTAGTTGGTAAAATACCACAGTATGTTTGAGAATTTTGAAAATGTCCACATTATTTTTGCTTGTGAGATTAAAGTCTGCAGTTTCCTTTTTAGTTCTATCTTATTCATCACAGAGTTCATTGAATCAGTTATTGCAATGCCAAGGTACTTATACTGAGAGACCCTAACAAGTTCTACATTATGCAATTTCCACTTATAGGACCTTAACTTGACTCCGTTATTCGGTTTGCATACCATTACTTGAGTCTTATCTGTAATTTATAGCAAGTTGTTTTTCCTTACATAGATGTCAAGTGCGTTAATCATATTTTGCTGGCCAACTATTAAGTGGTGGATTTTCTGATCACCTACTCTGAGTGGATCACCCATTACTTCTAAGAAGGATTCCCCAATATCCAAGATTGAATATGGTGGAGGCCAAAATACGGCCCTGCTTAAGTCCACGTAGGGTTTCAAATGGCAGAGAGAGATGTCCATCAGTGGTCAATCTGACTTGCATTGTTGTTTTTGTATGTAGAAGCAGTATAAGTGTGCAAAGTGATTGAGGACAGCTGTAATAAGACAATGCATTACTTACCGTAAAAGCATTTCTGATGGTTGTATCTGCTTAGATTCACATGCTGTGCATAGGTCCGACATCCAGTGGTCAATGCAGATTATTGCATTTTTTTTTTCGTAGTCGAAAAAGGGACGTCGACAAGGCGTGTCTGAAACACTATCCCTATAGTGACGTGCGTTGTACCCACAATCCCTCACGCGTCGAGGTCCCTCTGTTTGTATTTTTCTGCCCTGAGGGAGCCTTCTAGACGTGAGTGAGTACAGAAAAGAGAGAGATATAAAGGAAGTCTATGTTCCTTCCATCCGAGCGAGGAGGAAGGGTGGGCGCATGTGAATCTAAGCAGATACAACCATCAGAAATGCTTTTACGGTAAGTAATGCATTGTCTTCTGATGTTTGTTAATCTGCTTAGAATCACATGCTGTGCATAGACTAGCGAGCAGTACCCGGAGTTGGCGGTGGGTTATGAGAAGGAACAGTAGAGAAAAGGTGTCGTAATACTGCCTGTCCCACCTGGGAGTCAGATCTAGAGTGTGCATCTAGACAGTAGTGTTTTGTAAAGGTGTGCACAGAACTCCAGGTAGCCGCTTTGCAGATGGACTCAAGGGGAACATTTGCAATGAATGCTATGGATGCCCCCGTGCCTCGAGAAGAGTGTGCTCTTGGCCTAAAGGGCAGTTCTCTCTTAGCAAGAGTATAGCAGAGAGTGATGCATTGAACAATCCATCTAGAAATAGTGGACTTTGAAACCGCATCTCCTTCTCTTCCTGCTGCCACCGAGACGAAGAACTGATTAGTCTTCCTCAGTGGTCTGGTTCTTTCCATGTAGAACATGACCGCTCTGCGTACATCTAGTGTGTGCAGAGTCCTTTCTCCCAAATTGGAAGGATTTTGAAAGAACGTTGGTAGTTCTATAGATTGGTTTACGTGGAATTTAGAAATAAATTTCGGAGCAAACCTAGGGTGAGTGCGTAGAACCACCTTATCTCTGTGAACTGTAACGAAGGGGTCTAGAATAGAAAGAGCCTGAAGTTCACTTACTCTCCTGATGGAGGTGATAGCTATTAAAAAAGCAGTCTTAAGAGTGAGGTGTTTAAGAGATGCTTTGTGCATGGGTTCGAATGGAGAGCCCATGAGTCTGGTAAGTACCACATTAAGGTCCCATCCGGGAGCTGGGTCAGCTATCGGGGGGTGTATTCTCTTTACTTCCTCCATGAAGGCCTTTATAACAGGGATCCTCCACCACGACACTGAGTTGGGAAGTGGTGTATGCAGAAAGTGCCGCTAGGTGGACTTTAATGGAGTTAAACACTAGACCTGAATCCAATAGGTGGGTCAGGTATAGGACAACATGTGTGGGAGAGCAGTCAATAGGGTTGATGCTTTTACTCCTGCACCAGATGACAAATCTCTTCCACTTGCTAGAATAGCAGTGGCGAGTGTTAGGTTTTCTGGCTTCCCTGAGGATGTCCATGCATCTTTGCGGGAGTTGTAGATGTCCGAACTCTATGATCTCAGGAGCCAAGCTGCTAAGTTCATGTTCTGGGGGCATGGATGCAGAATCCTGCCCATGTCCTGAGACAGCATGTTGTACAGGCAGGGTAGTTTTACTGGGGGAGATAGAGACATCTCCATCAAGTGAGCGAACCATGGTTGTCGGGCCCACATTGGGGCCACTAGTATCATGGTCACTTGTTCCTGGTGCATCTTGTGCACCACTCTGTTGAGAAGGGGAGTCGGGGGAAAAGCGTAAACAAATTTCCCTAACCATAGCATCGACAGACCGTTCCCCTTGGATTGGTTCTGGGGGTACCTGGAGGCGTAACTTAGGCATTGTTAGTTCTCCAGGGTTGCGAACAGGTCTATCTCTGGGAATCCCCATTGTGTGAAGACGTCGAAAACGATGTCTTCGTGCAGGCGCCATTCGTACTCTTCGGGCAGGGGGAAATCTCTGCTGAGTCTGTCTGCCAGCAGATTGAGTTCCCCGGGTACATGTAGTGATAGTAGGAACATGTCCTGTTTGAGAGCCCACTTCCATATATTCTGGGCCAGTTTGGACAGGCCTGGAGAGTGGGTGCCCCCCTGCTTGTTGATGTAGTACATGGCTGTAGTGCTGTCTGTAAGGACCATTACTGTCTTGCCTTGTAGGTGTTCCTGGAAGGCTTTTAGCGCCTTGAACACAGCTAGTAGCTCCAGTAGATTTATGTGTTTGGATGCTACGTTCGGAGTCCACACTCCGTGAGCAGTCTGATGGGATAGGTGCGCCCCCCATCCTGTGAGGGATGCGTCTGTGGTTAGAGTGGCTTCCGCTGCGGGTGTGGCAAAGGGCTTCCCTTTTTCCATGTTTTCCTTTGTCCACCACCGTAGCGAGAGAACCAAGGCTTGCGAGACCACTACTAGATCCTCCCATAGTCCGCTGGCCTGACACCACTGGCTGTTGAGCCACTCTTGCATTGGGCGCATGCGCAGGCGCGCGTGAGGTACCAAATAAATACACGACGCCATCATTCCGAGCAAGCGCATTGCTTTGCGTACCGTCACCTCTCGACCGGTCACATATTGAGGGATCTGAAACAGCATGTTTTGGACCCTCTCTTTGGAGGGGAAGACGAGGCCGTCCTTTGTTTGAATTAGAGCCCTAGGAATTGCTTGATTTGACTGGGGTCTAAACTGGACTTCTTTTCGTTGATGGAGAAGCCCAACTGGAACAAAAGGTCTACCGTCTTTTGGGTATTGGAGAAGCATGTTTCGTAAGAATCCCCTGTTATGAGCCAGTCGTCGAGGTAAGGGTAAACTGGGATGGACAACCTGCGCAGGTGGGCCGCTGCCACTGCCAGCACTTTCGTGAATACCCTTGGTGCCGATGCTATGCCGAAGGGTAGCACTTTGAACTGGTAGTGTTTGCCCTCTATCATGAACCTGAGGTATCTTCTGTGCGCTGGCAACATTAAAATATGAATGTATGCATCTTTCATGTCCAATGTTGTCATGTAATCTCCCTGAGAAAGCAGTGGGATCACTTCCTGTAAGGTTACCATACGAAACTTTTGGGGTTTGATAAACTTGTTCGCTGGGCGCAGATCTAATACAGGGTGCATGGTTAGATCCTTTTTGGGTACAAGGAAGTACACTGAATAAATACCTTCCGTTACCTGAGATAGAGGCACGACCTCTATGGCTCCTTTTTCCAGCAGTTGTTGTACTTCTTGGAGAAGGATGGCAAGATGTTCCGGTGTCATGCGACGTCCCCTCGGGGGTCTGTAGGATGGGGAATTGTTGAATTCGATACAGTAACCGTGGGCTACGGTGGAAAGTACCCAACGGTCTGACGTTATCTCCTCCCATGCAGGAAGAAAGGATGTTATCCGGCCCCCGACCGGTGTTGCATGGGAGGGGACGCGAATCTTCGCGTCACTTGGAGTTGTTCGGGGCTTGGGAGCCTCTGGGGGTGGATCCCCGACCTCTCCCTTTACCCCGGCGTTGGCCTCTTTGGCTGTACTGCCCACTATTGGTCTGGTAATTGGTGGCAGGGTATTGTTGATGCTGACTTTGTTGTTGTTGTTGGCGTTGGCCACGAAAAAAGCGTTTGTTGCCATAGCCGCGTCTGGTAGTTGGCTTAGAGATTTGGTCAAGAGTCTTGATAGTATCGAACTCTTTTTTAGCCATCTCTAGAGCTTCATCCACCGCCTTTCTGAAGAGGTTAGAGTCTTCCACAGGTTTATTTATTAAAGACGCCTGTGTCTCCGGTTTAAACCCTGAGTTGCACAGCCATACATGGCGTTTTAGGAGTATCCCCTGTACCAGGGAACGTCCCGCTGTTTCTGCCGCGTCCAGAGAATTTTTTACAATGCCCTGGTTCACCTGGGTTCCTTCGCCAATAGTTGAAAGTAGGCGTGTACGTTGCTGAGAAGGCAGCCGAGGAAGTTACTCTTTTAGCAAGGGCATATAGCCTCTTGCCCTCCTTGTCAGGGGGTGCCTCACTGGTGGAAAGTGGTACCCCCCCCTCTTTCTAGTATTAGATACTACTAGGGAATCCGGAATGGAATGTCCCCTAATGTAGAGCGGGTCTGAGGGTGAAGGAGTGAAAAGTTTTTCAATTCTTGGATTGACCCCTCTGATCAATGCGGGAGTGGACAGCGAAGGGATGATTCTTCTCTTCACTGAAGCTAGGAGGGGAATGGTCTGGCTGACCGGGGGTTTCTCTTTAATTACTCTTTCCACAAAGTCTAATTCTGGAGAGAGCTCCCCAGTGTCCAGTTCGAAATGTGCTGCTGCTCTGCGCAACAGGGCATTGAAAGTGGGCTGATCGTCAATTGGAGATGTGTTCCTAACCGGTGAATTGTCAGGAGGATTTAGGTTTAGGACATCAGTGTTGGAATATACTGATGGGGATTGCCAAGGGGTGCGAAGGTCCTTCTTCTGGGTTTTCTCCGAAGCCTTCTTCTATAATGTCTGGCCTGTCTTCCAGACCCTCCTCCTGGTTCTGTCCCTCTTCATTGTCCATGAAATCATCCTCCTCCTCCAAGTATTGTTCCTCCCCAGTGAGGTCGTATACATTATGGAAGTCTGAGGCTGTGTCCTGCTGGGGATCGACTAGCCTCGGATTTTTGGCCCTGGGGTCCTCCTGAGGCCCCTCTCTAGTTCTCTTGGGAGTCTGAGAGGTCTGGGTATTAATAAACCTTTCCATCCTCTCCATACAGAGGTGGAGTCTTTCCATGGTTTCATGGGGTACCCCAGAGCGGTCTGGCGGGGGAAAAATAGAGTCGTCTAGTTGAAAACGGCTCGACCTCTCCCAAAGCGTGGAGGAAAGTGTCCCGTCGCCCTCCGAAAAGCCTTCAGGTGTGCTGGGTGACCCCCCGACTGAAGCGGGTAGTCCCTGCCTTCCTTCGGGCTTTTTCGGCGTGTCTTTCGACTTGTGCGTAGAGCTCGACGTGTCCTTCGTCGTACGCTTCTGGGCGTCGGCTACGGCGATCCTTGCCAAGCTCTCGGCGACTCGTTTGTCGGCGACTCGTTTGTCAGCGGAGGCCTGCGTTTTCGACGCTATTGGTGTCGATCGCTGGACGGCGGCATGCGCCTTTTGTTGATGCGCGCCGGCCGATGGTTTGGGGGCGGCGCCCTTATTTGCCGAAAGCCCAGTCGCTGGTCGCGGCTGCGGTTGCGAGAGGGGCTTCGAACCCGACCGGTCCGAGGAGTCCGCTGGTGGAACCTGCGTCTCCTTGGGCGCCGAAGCTCTTTTCGTCTTAGACGAAGAAGAGCCGTGGGTTGTGTGCTTAAGTGAGTTTTTGTGTGCGTCAATGTCGCCGGGGTGTTCATCCCCATAAGCAGGGCGTGAGCCGAGCCCGTCGGGGCCGGGGACAGACGACGAAGCGCGCGAGCGCTCCTTAGAGGGGTTTTCGACTTCCGTAGCGGAGGTCGTGTTATCGCGTTCCTCGTCACTGTCGGTGGTAGCAGCAGCGGGTGAACCTTCGGCCTTCGACATCGCGTAGGCCGCCCACCTTTTAACCCTACGGTCTTTTACAGTTTTAGGCTTAAGAAGCCGACAAGCCGCGCAACCTTCCTCCTTGTGATCGAGGGGCAAGCAGCGGTTACACCGTGAATGCTTGTCCTTCCAAGTAAATTTGCCTTTGCAAAGCGGGCAAAACCTAAAGGGTGTCCTCTCCATAGCCGAGGCAATAAATCGTGATAACCACCCCAAGGGAAAGGAAGGGGAAAGGGAAAGGCATTCTCAGAAAAGACCCAGAGATGTCCCACGACCCCACTCTCCCTACTGTATATGGCCTGCGAGGCCAGGCCACGTGTTCGGCAACGCCGAAGGATTTCCTCCGCTCGACCCTCCGTCGAAGATCTTACTCGGCGGAGAACAGCTTACAACTGCGTCGAGGGAGGGATTATGATAAATGCTAGATATAGCGGTTGATTTCGGGTCGCATAGATAGCTTTAATCATATTTATGGTAATAATATTAAGAGCAGTACCTAGACCGGTTACAAAACCGGCTTGGAACGGATCTCTCAATTGCGCTCCTTTTGTCCATTTATTGAAATCCCTTAGTATTAATCTGGAGAATACCTTCCCAGCGGCGTCGAGAAGTGCTATAGGTCTATAACTCGATGGTAACTGTCGATCGCCCTTTTTATATATTGGGACAATAATAAAATGTCTCCAAGACAATGGTGTAGTCTGAGTGTTATTTATTGCGGTAAAGATATTGAACAAGATGTTTGCCCAGATTTCCGAATGCCTTTTTAAGGTTTGATTTGATAGACCATCAGGACCGCACACTCTTGAACTACTGGCTCTCTTAATATAGAAGCGAACATCATCTAGATGAAATTTGACAAAAAATGTCTTGGAGTCACTATATTTAAATCCACGGAACCTTCTGGGAGATCACTTTTATGTAAACACGGGGACGGTCAGAGATACATACTTCTTCCTGTTTCCCCAGCTCGATAAGGAAATTACGGGATATACCCGCCAAGACCAGCACAGATGAACCAGGCACCCAGTCCATAAAAGTCATTTGAGTAGTGGCCATTTAATCCGCTTCTAGAGGCGAGTACTACTCCTTCAATATAGATCCATAGGAGGCAATAGATGTTACGCTCACCTGGACCCCACAGGGGTGTCGATCGGACCCGGACAGCTGCGGTCTCCTTCAACGTGATGCGAAGTGCAGAGATGACTGTCTGGACTGGCCCGCCTAGTCTTGTCTGCTGGACCCGAAGAAGTATTTTCCTGCAAGTGGAGACAGGGATTAACCACCTGTGGGTTTTAGTGATGGCCTCCCAACTGTTCTTGCTCTCCCCCACTAATCATCTCCGATATCCCCTTAGTAACCTCACCTTATGTTCGTAAAAGATGAGCTCTCCATCCTGCTTGTCTTGCAGGGGCGCGTAGATACCAGTTACTTCACTGGTTTGAAGGCGTTGGGAGAGTTCCGGTAAGTATTGACTCTGAAGTCCCTGGCGGGATTGGTAAATATCAAGTTCAAAGAGTTCAATGTTCACTCTTGTCCCGTTCCTTCCTTAAGTTGCAACTGAGTTTGTGAGAAGAAGGTCTCGTAGCTGCTACTGGCGTTCAGGTAAGTGTCTGTGTTACCCAACGCTGTGCGGTAACTATTGCATGTGTTAACGTGTTGTTTTTCTCCCTCTTTACAGATGCGGCATATGAAAATGTGGAGAGTTATGGAATAATACCGCCGGTGGTAAATCTATGGTGGTAAGAGGTTGTATTTGAAGATTCCCTTGGCTCACCTTGTTTTTTCTTGTGTCCCCTAGGTGCTGGATTACGGCGAAGAAATGATGGAGACAGTGCTGGATCGAAAGATGCTGTGAGAACTGGTGAGTATGGCGCCGTGCTGGAGCTGGCGAAGCGACGCGTGCAGGACTGATGTACTTTCCAGGTCCGGAGATGAAATGGTTCCGGAATTAGGTGAGGAATTTGAAATAAATTTGTTTTCTAACCTTGTCCTTTTCTTCTTCTTTATTCTAGGAGCTCCGGATTCGAGGCCGGCGTGGCAGAAGACTGGATGCTGGCTGCAGACACGCGGGCGTGGCAGAAGACTGGATGCTGGCTGCAGGCACGGTGAGCGTCACGCTGCTGGATGCAGAAAAACGCGAAGCATGTGCTGCTGTTCGGGTGTGGTTTAAAAAGCCTCAAAAGTAGTTCCAGGTAAGAAGTTACCTAGAGCCACGCCCGAGTAAAAAATATTCCCTGTAACAAAATAGTACCATCCAGGCCTCATGTAGGCTTGGACTCTTTTGCAGCATGGTCTGCATCAGGTAAGTAAAGTCTATGAGCCTGGCGCCTATAGCGCCAGGACTGATTTCTATGATGAGCCTGGCACCTAAGGCACCAGGACTGAACCCAGACAGCCCCTAGCTGGGGGTGCTGAGGTTTAAACAAATGTCTGGATGCCTGCTCCCGGAGCTGAGGGCCTTGGTCCTGATGCCCGGGGGTAGGCATCATGACAGCACTCCCCCCCCCCCCCCCCCCCCCCCCAAGGCCCCTCCTAAAGTTGTTCTTCCCCTTGGCCCCGGTTTGCCTGGGAAGTTCCGATGGAATCTTTTCACCAACCGAGGTGCATGAACGTGGTCGCTAGGCTCCCATGATCTTTCTTGTGGTCTGTAGCCCTTCCAATCAATCAAATAAAAAAGTTTTGATTTAATCATCTTGGAGTCCAGGATATTGTTTACCTCGAATTCAGGTTCTCAATCTATCAATATGGGGTCAGGTGGTTTGGTTAATCTTGTCCCTGGTTGAACTGGTTTTAGAAGTGAAACATGAAAGACAGGATAAATTTGCATATTAGAGGGTAATTCCAATTTGACGGCACCGGGTTGATAATGGCCTTAATGGTGTAAGGTCCCAAATATCTAGGATTAAAAGTCCGAGTTCCCTTCAGAGGTATATGTTTTGTAGCCAGCCAAACTTGATCCCCAATCTGGTATTGTGGAGTTTCACTTCTATGTTGATCAGCATTTTTCTTGTATTTCTCTTTTGCTTGTTTTAAATGTTCTGTGGCTTCCTTAAAGGCTTGTGTAATAGTAGAGTGCAAATGACTAACTGCAGGCATTTCTAATTGCTGAGGCGAATCGAGTTCTGAGGTTCGAGGGTGATGTCCATATATGGTATAAAAAGGGCTTTGTCCGGTTCCTGAATGTACAGAGTTATTGTATGCGTACTCAGAAATCCATAAAATATCTTTCCAATTGCTTTCGGTCTGGTGTAGCATGCAGCGTAGGTACTGTTCAAGGGTCTGGTTGGTCCTTTCCGTCTGACCATCGGTCTGGGGATGGTGACTTGTTCATAGCCTCACGTCGATTTGTGCCAGTTGACAACATTTCTTCCAAAAATGCGAGATAAATTGACTACCTCGGTCAGAAACCGATACGGAAGGGAATCCGTGTAATCGAACAATGTTTTCAAGGAACTCCTTGGCCAGAATCGAAGCAGAAGGTAACCCCTTTAAAGGAATAAAGTGGGCCATCTTGGAAAAAAGATCCACAATAACTAGGATGGTGTTAAATCCATTACATGGAGGTAGATCTGTAATAAAGTCTAAAGACAAGGTGTGCCATGGTGTAGGTGGAATATCCAAAGGTTGTAAAAGGCCAGCGGGTTTTTTCTTCTGGCTTTTGTTTTTGGCGCAAATGCCACAAGACATCACAAATGACTTTACATCTTTTCACCAAGTGGGCCACCAGAACTGTCTCTTAATTTTCGCTTCAGTTTTTGCGATACCTGGGTGCCCTTCCATAAGGGTGTCATGGTAATTGGAGATGACTAGTTCTTGTATTTCCTTGTGTGGTAGAAATAGTTGTCCTTGATAGTAAGGTAGGTCATTGACGACTGAGTAGTCCGGGCCTTTCTTTACCCAGTCCTGCATGGTTTCTGGATCGAAGAGTTGTTGGATTTTTGAATGAATATCTTCTAGTGTCTGTAGAGTAGTTATGCCAAGAATTCTTTGCTCAGGAACTATTGGCACCGGTTCCGGGTTTGCATATGCTTCTCCCATCCCTATTCGGGATAAGGCATCTGCTTTGCCATTTTTGCAGCCTGGTCGATAAGTGATCACGAAATCGAATTCGGAAAAGAACAATGCCCATCGAAGTTGTCGCGATGATTGGGCTTTGGCTGTTTTTAAATACTGCAGGTTCCGGTGATCGTGATTACGGTAATAGTATGCCTGGCACCAAGAAGATAGTGCTGCCAAGCCTTAAAGGCGGATTTTATGGCTATAGCTCTTTATCGGTAACCGCATAGTCTAACTCCGGTGCTGAGAACTTTCTGGACCAAAACGCTACTGGGTGAAGTTGACCAGTTTCAGGATCCTTCTGGGACAGGACAGCTCCCATGGCTAAACTGGATGCATCATTTTCTACTATGTATGGAAGCTCAGGGCGTGGATGCTTTAAGACAGGTGCCGATGTGAATTTCGCTTTCAGCTCTTGGAAGGCCTTTTCAGCCTCTTCGGTCCACAAGAAGCGTTTGTTTTTTTGCAAAAGTGCTGTGATGGGGTGTACAACATGGGAGAAGTCCGGAATGAATCTGCGGTAGAAATTAGCAAATACGAGCATGCTTTGTACCCCTTAGACTGAACTGGGTGATGGCCACTTGAGAATTGCGTCCACCTTTCGAGAGTCCATTCGGACTCCTTTTGGAATCAGGATAAATCCAAGAAATTCAACTTCCGTAACATGAAAAACACATTTTTCCAATTTTGCATATAACTTGTGCTGACGTAGTTTCTCAAGGACTGCACGCACGTGCTTAACATGGTCTGATTCTGAGGAGGAGTACGCTAGAATATCATCTATGTATACTACGACACAGACGTCAATGAGTTCACGAAGGAAATCGTTCATAAAATACTGGAAGGCTGCTGGTGCATTGCACAACCCGAAGGGCATCACCTGATATTCGAATAATCCGTACTTGGTGCGAAAGGCAGTCTTCCATTCGTCGCCTTTCTTGACACGTACCAGATGATATGCCCCTCGGAGATCTAACTTAGTGTAGATACAAGCATCCTTTACTTGGTCTAGTAATTCAGGGATCAGAGGCAATGGGTATCGTTTTTTTACCGTAATCTGATTTAATGCACGGTAATCTATGCACGTTCTAAGGTCACCTTCCTTTTTTGGCACGAAGAATAAAGCTGAGGATGGAGGAGACTTGGAAGGACGAATAAAGCCATTAGCAAGGTATTGGTCCAAGTATTACCGTAGGTGACGATTTTCAGGTTCCGTGAGGGCGTAGATTCTACTGCATGGGGGTTGTGCACCGGGTAGGAGGTCGATTTGACAGTCGTGTGATCTGTGAGGAGGTAATGTATTGGCCTGTTCTTTTTGAAAAACATCCTGAAATTCTTGGTATTCCTGAGGTAACTGCACGATTGGGTTAATGACTGTAGCCAAGCCTTTGTTGAAAGTTTTCTCCGGGTAACAGGTGTGTGCACAATCCGGGAAGGTTATTCTCTTCTCTCGCCAATCTATACAAGGATTATGTGTTTCCAACCATGGCATCCCCAGTATTATCTGGAACTGTGGGGCTTTGATTAGATCAAACACAATAGTCTCTCGATGCCCATCTTGACTCAAAAGTGTCATCTCTGTAGTGGACTGAGTTACAGGCCCCGAGGCAATCTCAGTTCCATCAACTGTGGTGATGACATCCGAAGTGGTCTTTTTGCAAAGAGGTAGATTCATCCTTGACACCAATTCGTGGTCCATATAGTTTCCACGGCCCCGCTATCCATGTATGCTCTTACTGCGAGCATACGTGATGGCTGCCTGGGATCAAGTAGGACCATTGGGATGATCAGAGTGTCCTTCTTTAAGCTCGGCAAGCGGACCTCTACGCTTGTCGGGCATGGTCGTTTCCCGAATCAGGCTCTATGTGGCTTTTATCAGCAACTCCTACCACCTTCTTGGGTGGTTTTGTA
Organism: Ambystoma mexicanum; assembly: GCF_040938575.1. Lineage (NCBI taxonomy): Eukaryota > Metazoa > Chordata > Amphibia > Caudata > Ambystomatidae > Ambystoma > Ambystoma mexicanum. The sequence continues at coordinate 865,708,796 of NC_090939.1, read as the reverse complement.
GGGCAATCCCGTAGAAAATGTCCTGAGGTTCCACAGTACCGACACAACTGCATCTGTTGTCTTCTTTCTCTTTCCTTTTGAGTTAAAGGACCTTTAATCCCCCTGATCTGCATAGGTTCAGATGCATTTGTTCCTTTGGGGGCAACGTTGGGTTTAACCAATACCCGGTTCTCGAATTTAGCTCGATCAGTCTTTCGGTTCTGAAGTCGGTGGTCTAGCTGGACCACTAAGTCTATAAATTCTGTGCAATCCTGAGGTGGGTTCACAACTTGAGCCAAGACATCTTTGAGTTCTCCCCGAAGTCCACGATGAAACAATGTAATTCGTTTTTCCTCCGGCCACCCGGTTTCGACCAGCAACCTATTGAAGGTTGCAATATAGGTTGGCAGATCCTGGTTACCTTGTCTTAAGGATAAAAGTTCGTTGTCCAGGGCTTGACCCTGTGAGTGGCTGGCGAATAGTTTTTCCATGCTCCTTTGAAAACCCTGAAAATCCCGGAGAAGAGGATCATCCTGGTTGACTAATGGAATGGACCAATCCACTGCGCTGCCACTAAGATATGACAATACAAAGGCTACTTTGGCTCTGTCATTTGGAAATGCTCCCGGTCTGCATAAAAAGTGCAAGCGGCATTGGTTCATAAACACGGCGAACCTTTTGGGGTCCCCAGCAAAGCGTTCGGGTGGAGCTAACGGAATATTTCCTGGTAAAACCACTTGCACTGGATTGCTTGATGAAACGGGGGTTGGGTTTCCCCCATATCCAGGTAGGGGCGTTTGCCCAGCTTGGTTTTGCAGTAGTTGCCTAGCCAGATCATCCGTGCGCTCCTTTGAGACAATCGGTTCTCTCCTGAGGGCATTAGTTTCTTGGCGAGCGGCATGTACTTCTGCCCTAAATTCCCCCAATAATTGGGCCAGTTGGTCGGTTTCCGAGGTTTCCATAACACCCGGGTGGGTATTTGTAGAGAGGCTTCGCGTTCTGTCACGCTCACCTGGACCCCACAGGGGTGTCGATCGGACCCGGACAGCTGCGGTCTCCTTCAACGTGATGCGTAGTGCAGAGATGACTGTCTGGACTGGCCCGCCTAGTCTTGTCTGCTGGACCTGAAGAAGTATTTTCCTGCAAGTGGAGACAGTAATTAACCACCTTTGGGTTTTAGTGATGGCCTCCCAACTGTTCTCGCTCTCCCCCACTAATCACCTCTGATATCCCCTTAGTAACCTCACCTTATGTTCGCAAAAGATGAGCTCTCCATCCTGCGTGTCTTGCAGGGGCGCGTAGATACCAGTTACTTCACTGGTTTGAAGACATTGGGAGAGTTCCGGTAAGTATTGACTCTGAAGTCCCTGGCGGGATTGGTAAGTATCAAGTTCAAAGAGTTCAATGTGCCCGATGTTCACTCTTGTCCCCTTCCTTCCTTAAGTTTGAGTTTGTGAGAAGAAGGTCTCGTAGCTGCTGCTGGCGTTCAGGTAAGAGTCTGTGTTACCCAACGCTGTTTGGTAACTATTGCATGCGTTAACGTGTTGTTTTTCTCCCTCTTTACAGATGCGGCATACGAAAATGTGGAGAGTTATGGAATAATATGGTGGTAAGAGGTTGTATTTGTTGATTCCCTTGGCTCACCTTGTTTTTTCTTGTGTTCCCTAGGTGCCGGATTACGGCGAAGAAATGATGGAGACAGTGCCGGATCGAAAGATGCTGTGAGAACTGGTGAGTATGGCGCCGTGCTGGAGCTGGCGAAGCGACGCGTGCAGGACTGATGTACTTTCCAGGTCCGGAGATTAAATGGTTCCGGAATTAGGTGAGGAATTTGAAATAAATTCGTTTTCTAACCTTGTCCTTTTCTTCTTCTTTATTCTAGGAGCTCTGGATTCGAGGCGGGCGTGGCAAAAGACTGGATGCTGGCTGCAGGCACGCGGGCGTGGCAGAAGACTGGATGCTGGCTGCAGGCACGGTGAGCGTCATGCTGCTGGATGCAAAATAACGCGAAGCATGTGCTGCTGTTCGGGTGTGGTTTAAATAGCCTCCAAAGTAGTTCCAGGTAAGAAGTTCCCTAGAGCAACGCCCGAGTAGAAAATAGTCCCTGTAACAAAATAGTCCCATCCAGGCCTCATGTAGGCTTGGACTCTTTTGCAGCATGGTCTGCATCAGGTAAGTAAAGACTATGAGCCTGGCGCCTGAGACGCCAGGACTGAACCCAGACAGCCCCTAGCCGGGGCTGCTGAGGTTTAAACAAATGTCTGGATGCCTGCTCCCGGAGCTGAGGGCCTTGGTCCCGATGCCCGGGGGTAGGCATCATGACAATAGATCACCGTTCTGTGTAGCCCAGGGGGACCCCTTAGGGCATTGTTTTTAGCAACATGAAAAGCATACTTCATTTATGCCTTTCTACCTACTATGTACCAGGGAGCACACACATTGATCCTACCTCCATCATTTAAGATTGGCATTGCCCTCTTAATGCACCTACGTGGGTAAATTCCAACCTCTTGTAGTGCACCACCCATTTAATGAGTTGACTGGAACTTTGAGAATGTATATTTTACACTAGTCCTTTGTGTTTGTTTTTGTCTGACAGGATTAGGATGAGATGAAATCCCTCCTCAAGCACACTGGCGTATTCTAAACGCTTGTACAAATGCCAGGGTTCCACTCCTGACGAATGTTCTGGATATTTGCCCTTTATGAACTGAAACATGTTGAGATTAGACTGTTTAAAGATAATACAGTAATTAACTGATGCAAATAACCACAGAGTCGTATGCAAGAGAATATACTGTTTAATGAGAATACAGTGTTGAAATCAAGGTAAACAACCACAAAGTGTTATGTGAAAAAAACCTTTGAAAAATGTGTTTGACTGATGTACAATCAATCCAGATATTTGGTGTTTTATGTGATTTTAGTGAATTCATTGTACAATGAATAATGTTTATCTTTATGATGATTAAATTGGTTTTTAACCACTGAAAGAAGCCCCACTTTCAGTTATCCTAACGCTATAGACAAGCCTCTACCTTTTCTTTTGTTTCACATGCTTCATGTACATCCTCTGAAAAACTGGCCAGCAGCCTGCCCCAAAGGCAACACTGGCTCTCTGTCCTCACCAAGAAGAGAGCTCATATCCAAGCCCGTGTTTCTGCGGCAACTAACAACGCGGCTGAACTCTTTACAATCTGCAAGGAACTGGCCAACGCTGCCGCAATCTCTACCTCTCCTGTCCCTTCCCAGGCCCTCTGCACGGCACTGGCTTCTCCATTCATCTCTAAAACTCAGGACATCCTGTCCACACTCTCCTCTCCCCTACCCTCCCTCCCCCTACTCCCTGCTTTTCCTCTGGCCCTTCTGCAGCCACCTCTTCTCCCTCCTTCTCTGCCTTTACCCTTTTCTCCGCAGACAAGGTTTCTAGACAAGTCCGATCTATGAAAGTCTCGTCAAAGCAGGTTCACCCTTGTTCCTCCAAAACCATCAAGGACCACATTGACTCCCTCGCTCCTGCCCTGGTCGACTTCTGCAACCACTCCTTCGCCTATGGAGTCTTCCCATCCCCCCTGAAGCACTCCCTTGTGCACCCTCTTCTTAAGAAACCCTCTACCGACCCCTCCTGCCCGGCTATCACCCAATCTCCATCACTCCCTTCCTGGGCAAGCTCCTGGAGAAACTGGTCATCTCCCAGCTTAATCTCCACACTGAATCGGTTGGTTGTCTTCACGACCATCAGTCTGGCTTCAGGGCTGCCAGAAGAACGGTAACTGCTCTCCTGAACATCTGTGAAGTCCTGCTCTCCAACCTTGACTCTAACACCCCCTTTGTCCTCATCCTGCTTGATCCCTCTTCTGCCTTTGAAACTGTCAACCATGCCACCCTGCTCAACCGCTTCCGTGATAACCTGGGTATCACTGGTCAGGCCCTGGCATGGCTGACTTCTTTCCTCTCTGACCGACCCTCCGAGGTCCAACTTGGGTCCTTCCTCTCTGCTATCTTTTTCTCTACCTGTGCTGTTCCCCAGGGGTATAACCTCTCTCTTTGGTTGTTCAACCAATACCTGGCACTGCTTGCCCACCGCATTGCCACTCTTTGCCCCAACTTTCAGTGCTATGCGGATGACACCCAGCTAATTTTTAGGCTACCTTCGGCCACCTCTTCTCATTCCCTCATTTCTGACTGTCTGCTATCCAGGAGTGGTGTGCCGCCAATGACCTCTGTCTTAATGCCAGTAAGACAGAGATTCTCCTCATCAGCACACCCGCTCCCTCCTTTCATGTAGCTCTCTTGCCGGCCTCTCTTGGCCCTCTTCCTGCTCCCACCTGCATGGCTAAAAACCTCAGGGTCCTCTTTGACTCCACACTCCGCTTCTCTCCTCACATCTCTGACGTATTTTAGAAGTCACACTAACAGCTGCACCGCCTCAGAGGTATTCTTTCTTTCCTCTCCTTCACCCAGAAGTTCACTGTCTGCAGAGCTCTGGGTTATCTCTAGGCTGGATTTCTGCAACAGCCTCTTTCTAAATCTGCCTGCCTCTACTCTCCGCCCTTTGAAACTCATCCAGAACAGGACTACAAGACTTGTCCTTGGCCTCAAGCCCAGGGATTTTATCTTTTCAGGTCTGAAATCTCTTCACTGGCTCCCAGTGGCTGCGAGGATTGAGTTCAAAACCCTATGCATTGTCCACAAGCCCCTATGCATTGTCCACAAGCCCTTCTCGGGCACGGGGCCTCAATACCTTCAACTCTCTCTTCCTAAATATCTTCTTTCTCGAGCTCTTCACTCATCCGCCTCCAACTTCCTCAGGGTCAGTCGCTTCTCCAAGCAACAAGTTGGTGGTAGGTCTCTTTCTTCGGCTGGGGCCTCCCTCTGGAACAGCCTCCCTGCCTACCTTAAACTTGAGAAGAACCATCTCTGGTTTCGTAAGCACCTCAAAACCTTTCTCTTTGCTTCTGCTTTTTCTCCTCCTCTCCCCTGCCGACCTCCTGGCCGTTACCGGACCTGCACTGTATTACCTGGAAACCCTCTGATCTCGGGCCCAGGTCCCTCCCCCGCCAGTCTCACACACCTGCACTGCCTGCCTGGCAACCCCGCACTTGGTGACTCTTTCTGTATTCCTATAGTCCCCCTACCAGCACTTGACAACTGATGTCTTCACTTATCCTTGCACTTACCACTTGCAGGCCGCTGCTTTTACTTATAGTTATTATCTATTCCCATGTACTGCATTGTCCCTTCCCCCTTCCCACGCACTTGCGGGATCTGAATGACACCTGACCTAGTAGGATCGTTGTCTGTCCTCCCTTTGTTCCCCCTCCCTCGCCTCGTCGCGCCTTGAAACACTTGTCTATAGGCGCGTTACAAATGCCATATCATATCTATTTCATCTAAAGAAGCAGTGGACACACTGGGTGTTGTCACTCGGTTTGATGAAATAGAGAAGGAGGCCTGGATAGGGAGCTCGGGTATATTTTCTCCCTATGGATATGTACATACTACTAGAATTCAATAGCCTACTTCCAAGTAAGGTGCCACTTTTCTCACATCACCCTACATTGATTAGTCAACCGTGTCAAGTTGTCAAGCACATATGGCTTTTGGAGAAGTAGGTTCACCTGTTCTCCCAACCTTAACAATTTTGTGTTGCCTGCATTCATCTTCACATGAACAAATCTTGGTCATGACCTTTCTAAGATTATCCTCGTAGTTGACCTGGCGGGAAGCCTTCACACTTCTAGGGCATGTGCTGACTAATTTTAGTAACACAAACTCAATGTACTAGAAACTGCCCTGTGGGAAAAGTGCTCTGCATTACAGGCAGGTTTTATTCTCTTTCTTTCCAGTCAAGATTTTTCTGATCCACTAACAATGGTTACGGATTCACCCCTTGAACCACACGCATACAACCCTCTCCTTCAAGCCCCCAACATCCCTGGTACCTTTCCATTTGTTTGCCTGTTCATTCCCATCCTGCAGTGGGTGCAGAGGCCCATAGAAGCAGAAACTGAACAGCCCCTAGGACAAAATGACACTGGAGAAAACCATGATGGAAGACACTCATTAGCAAGCACCAGTAGGGACCCCAGGAGCAAATCAGAGTGGGGCGCTACATTGATGCACTACAAAGCTTGGTTGGCACGGGGGGGCGCTAGTTTATCTGTGAAGGGAGTCTGCAAGCACGATTTGTTTTATCTTGTCCCCCTTGGTTAGGGCCTGTGGCTATCAGATATCCACCTGTTACCCAGCTTGTGAGTGGAGTGGTGGGGGCACTTGTCTTAGTCCTAGTGGATGCCGGCAACCTCCCACACTATTACTTTACCCTCTCTCCGACCATCCAAGATATGTGTTTGTCCCCTGTTACTCCCACTTTAGCCTGGACGCTAGTAAAAGTGCCTCCAGGGTTTAAGCCCACTAAGAGCCCTGTTTGCCACTTCCTCTCCACCATCAAGACAGGCGGGTATGAGCCATCTCAACATTACTCATTTTACCATGCTCAGAAGGATTTATATGTTTTTGACTATTATAATTCACTTACGTGCAAGGGTGCCACTTCAAAGAGCGTGGGGGAAACAAAACAGGGCTTCTGGTACAATATAGAGGTGCGACATATATACAGGGGATACGAACATAGGATGAAGTTACTGCCCAAGTAATCTGCTCAGTTACAGTCGCTATCAGAGATATGGACTGACAGTTGGGTTACATAGTGTGGGTGACACTTTTGATAAGGTACGAGGGGTTACAGAAAATCTGGCACTTGAAGGTTATTCATATTGCAACAAATCTAAAAGTAGAGGATGTAGGGAGAAGTCAGGTAACTTTTCGCAGGGCCAAAGCAGGCAAATTCAGGGGTATCAGGAAATGGCTTAATGCAGCAATGGGGCAGAAGTCCCAATGATAAGGTATACGTGCAGCAGAGTCCGATATAGGATTGACAGGTAAAGGAAAAAAGGTTATTTGGTTAATGTACACAGGCATATCTAAGTAAGATCTTCTGTTCATGGAGACAGATTTCACATTGCTCTTAAGGGTTTATTCTATTTTCAGAGTTGTGGTGATTTGTTCCAGAATTTGGGACCTAATACGGCAAGAGATCTCTATCTGCTGTTCAGTCTTTTGAACCAGGGTGTAGTTAGACCTTATGATGATCTAGACATCTAGTAGGTACAGATTTGTTTACCTAAGATTTCAGGTAATTAGGAGCAAAGTTACAGAGAATTCGCAAAGAGCTAAAGTTGATTTTGCAAGTTATTCTTTTTGCAATGAGCAACCAGTTCAGGTTTTCCAGGCTAGGTGAGATATGGTCCCAGGGTTTGCGTCCCAAAATAAGTCTAGCTGCTTTACACTGGATAAGCTAAAGTTAATTTACTTGGTGCTTGTTTAGTACTACATAGAGACTATTATAAAACTCTAGGTGAGAGAGGGCTACGGCTCTTGTCACCTCCGTTTTCGGTGTAATTTAAAAGAATGGGACACTTCTCCAATGCATGTGGAGTTAGAAGTGCAATGGTTAGGGCTAGGGAGTGTATTTGTGGTTGTAATGAGAGCTTGGTTTAGAAAAGTATGCCTATATTCTTTACCTGGTCCAACAAGGTGGTTGCCGCACCCACGAGGGGTGGCCATTTGAAAGGTAGTTAATGCTGGGGCTAAGGATCCTAAAAAAGGTCATCTCTGTCTTTGAGGCATTAAGCCTATAATTGTAAATCACTCTTTTGCTTCCCGAAGCTAGGTCTGTGCTCAATAAATATCCTAATAATAATAATAAAACAGAAATACCTATTGCCCAATACTGGATACTCTGGAGAAGTTCAGTTGTATATGGGCTGTCCTCATCAGGTTGTAGGTTCAATAGTACCTGAGAATCATCAGAGTATAATTGAAAAGATTTTGAGAAGAGTTCCATAATGTCTGACAGAGTTTTAATCTAAACCTTTTCCTTGTCCCTTCTCTAGCCTACGGATTTCATTAATTATTTTCCCACTGAGGTTTCTTATTCATGTTCCTCTCGCTCTCTTCTACTTCTCCCTCTACAGTTCCACCTTTTTCTCTCTCTCCTTTCACTTCTTTTTTCCCCTCTTTTACTTCTCTCTGAAACAGACATAGCCTCTTTTTTATCGCAAGCCCACCTTCCTGCTTTTCCTTGTGATAATTTGCCATCTTCTCTCATTCTTCGTGTTCATTGCTGCTTCTCCCTTTTTTGACGCACCTTTGCAATATTTTCTTTTTTCCTTCAAATTTCCCCATGCACTTTAAATATGGAATTAGTACTATTCTAAATAAGCCCTCTCTTGAATCGTCTCTCCCTACCAATTTTCATCCAATCTCTTTTCTTTGATTTCTCTCTGAAGAACTTCAACAAGTGGCCTATGTTAAAGTAGTAACTTAATTAAATCACCACTCCTTCTCCCCCTCTACCATTCTGATTTTCTCCCATCTCTTACTACTGAAATTGCACTGTTTCGTGTCACTGATTCTTTGTTTTCTGCATGTCACTCTAAACAATCTTCTATTCTTATTCTCCTTGATCTCACTGCTGCTATCAACACTTTCAATCATCCAACTATTCTTTCCACTCTCTTTTCTCTTGGGTTTTCAGTTCTGTTCAACAATGGTTTCGATCCTATCTAACTGACCAGACTTAATATATCTCCTGGGCTGGCAAGTGGTCTTCAATTCTTCCCTCTGCAATTTGGTGCACCTATGGGCTTGGTTCTTGGCCCTCATCCTTTTGCCCTCCACACCATTCTTATCTATTATTGCTTCCTTTGGTCTATCCTTGCATTTCCATGCAGTCTACTCTGAGATATTCACCACGTGATCTTCCTTCTTGAACTGTCTTCACTCCTCCCTCTCAGCCCGTTTTCTTGCTGCTCAGTCTTAGATGCAGTCATACTTTGTTCACCTTCCAAAATAGTGGTTCTATTCTACCCCACCTCAGCCATTCATCTTACTCTACCGCCTCCTGCTCTTTCCTTCACCTCTTCCAGCTTTCCCATTTGCTTGTAACCCAAATTTTATCTTTGATCCTACACTCTCTTTCTTGCTCCTTATTTTCTAATAGTGCCCATTCCTGCCCGTTTCCCATCTGTGCTATAAAACTGCCCATTGCATTTATCTTCTTCCGCCTGGACTAATGTATGACACACCTGTTTGAACTACCAGCTTACCAACGTGCCCCCTTCGCCCTATCTAGAAGTGTGCAGTTAGTCTCATTGTTGGACTTTCTCAACTTACTTCTACCACTCGTAGTGCTTCCATTTCCATTAGCTTTCTTTCGATGCCCGCCTTCTTGATAATGTTCTCTACATTAATTTAATTGTGTTCCTGATCTTGCACCACCTTATTTCACTTCTCTTGTGTCGATTTATAGACCCTCTCGATCTTTATGCTCCCAACATCCATTTTTTCTTACTGTCCCTAAACCCCTTGTGCCCAATCGTTTTTTTGTTCATTTTCACTTCTTACAACTAAGAACTGGAATGTTCTAGATCTGTCCATTAAGCACTACCTTTTTCTGTGAGTTTCATTTTTGCCTAAAGTTTAATTTGTTTTCTTACTTAAAATTTACACATTTTAGAAATGTATTTTACTGTTTTAACCTTGCTCAGTGCGTAGGCGAAAGTGCTACATAAATTCAATAAAATGACAATATTTTCATTTTAATATTTGTATTTGTGTCTGATGTGCGGCAGAGTGTGTGTTGCCATGTGGAGACTCTGTGATACTGTGATACTGACTCTTGGATTCCGAGTCTTTTGTTTTGCCTATGGGAGGAGGCGGTGCATAACAGTGAAAACCCTCTGCTTCAAGGGAGGCAGAGCGAGTGCGGCACAGTGTGTGTTGCTGTGTGTTCCTGTAGAGTCCCAATGGAGTGCAGTGGAGCTGTGACAGACTGTTTGTGGGGACATAGACGCAGATACCAGGTATCCGTCCTGATTTCAAACATACCTGTACTCCTCACACTCTGTATTCCTCATTTTTTGCATTTCCGCATTAAGCTGCATTGACTCCTCAGTAAAGGTTTCGCTAACACCTCAGTAGTGTGACAAAAGCATATCCTTCCAAAACCTATTAAAACATAACCGCTTACCTATTCTGTTTACCTATTCACTCAATAAAATCTAGAGCATATTTACTAGAGTGAGTCGTTGCCAAATTGCAACAATTTAAGAAGTGGCAGCTCGACTTGGCGGGACAATTTAAAGGCACGAGAACTAGAAAATATGTCGAGAAGGATTGGACAAGAATTTTACATGTCCCATTCCCTGGTAATTCCCCCGCAGGTTGAACGCGAATCCAGACATGGCCCCAATAACATCATGGACATCCAGCCCATGTCCAGCAGTACATCCTATGAGTGCTATACTAAGGAATACATGGACTATACACTCTCAACATCGTCCTTGAAGCGTATAATAAAAAAGGGGATTTCAAATAAGAGATGATCGCTCAGCGATAGTATACTGTGCAAAGGAAGACTTATAGACCAAATAAATCTGAAGGAGGGAGGTGTTAACATGGTCATGAGAGAAGAGGTTATCAGAACGTCAAATGTGGTGTGTCTATCAGTCGGAACTGATCGTGGGGATACGTCCATCTCCCAGACGGGGCATCCATCGCTAGAGAACATGTACCTACTCCTATTTCCACCAGCCCTCAACCCTGGTAACACATTGCCAAATTCAACCTGGTCGGTGTTGTCTTTTGTCCTGAACTCCCTGGTTGATGTATTTGAACTATTGAAGACCGAAGTTCAAATGCATTCAGGAACTCTGTTTGAACTAACTAGGGAAGTAGGGGCATGTGAATTGTCAATGGTGGGCCTCAGTGGCTTGATCAATTCCTCAGTCTCCAACGCCTTGTGCTCGTTGAAGGAAGACATTCAGACGCAGTCAATGATATCAAAAGACGTCAAGTCATATCTAGTTATCCTGGAACAGGAATTTCAATCAATGAAATCAGAGGCAAAAATTCTGGGGAGATAGCTAAATGAGAGGAATAATCAGACTATGGATGTTGCGTTGAATGATACCCCTCTGTCTCAGTCAACCCTAGAAGAATTCATAAGACTCTTCCGGAAACACCAAAAAGAGTGTCTAATGAAACAATTGGTCCGGCATCTTCATCTATGGATCAAGAGACAGCCACTGCCACCAAACCAGTGGATTCACCCAGGAACCAGACCTTTACAACTTCTTCCACATGGAGTGCTTTTGTTCCACAGGCAGTGGACACACTCAGTAAGGAGTCCTCTAACTCTGCTTCTATATCTAACCCAGAATTGGGAAGGCATAAGAATAAAAAAATAAAACAAGCAGCTAAAAGTAAAAAACAGAGAGGAGCTCAACAAGGACAAGCCATATCCAAGGAAAATGTGGAATCTCAATTGCAGAAATAACATAAAAGAAACAAAGCAAAAAAACTCTGGAAAAAGGCAATTCTTTAAAGCATTAAACAAAGCTTCAAATAAGATCAGAACGGAGGTACTAAATCAGTCTGCTTTTCAACAAAGAGACATGAATGAACTAATGCTAGAAGCGGATGGTAGTACTGTTAAAGAAGACATCATCTAATACACAGTTTGGGCCAATAATTACCAAGATTAGAGTGGGTCTTCAAACGGACAATCCAAAGGGAATGGAAAGGACCTCATTGCGCTTGGCCCCAATTTTTTTGAAGGGTAACGCGAGGTTGGAATATGAGCAAAGTACCTTGACTAAAATCAAAGGAGGACTTCTACCGGCCAAAGAGGGGATGGTAATAAATACAAAAGGTCAAAACAAAGGAGGAGTCATTAACTCAGTTGAAGTTGATTACAAGCTCCTGGGAGAGAAGTGTGAGCCAGAGGTGAAGGAGACGTCGGCTGAGGAAAATTAGTTTACTGACAGGAATAACAGAGCCCTTTCTCAATACCGAGAAAATGGCTAAACAGAACTAAGCCTATCCAGGGTCCACCAAGTCTGAACCGGGGAAACATTCTGGCCATAACAAAACGAATACCAGACCTATTTTTATTGTCCTCACATGACACTGATCGAATAAGCTTTCTATAGGAACAAGTACCATACATATTTGAGGTGGTAATCAAATCGCAACTAGGGGCACGAGCAATGTTGGAAGGCACCAAGGAAATTCCTAGATTTGGGGTTGGAAGTATTTTCGTCGGTTCCGCCATTTAAACAAAATCAAAGGTTTTGAATAACTTCCCCTAATACGATGTGCACAGAGGGGTCGATTGAAAAGAAAGCTCATTTGGGTTCTAAGAGAGGAGAATAGGGAAGTGGGAGGCGGAATCAAGGGGTGGGGGTGGGCGGGTAGTAAAATGTGTGCCTTGCTACCGGGACTCCTCACTGAAGTGTTTCAGAAATTAAATGTTGTGGAGGATTTACTTTAGTTCCAGACAGCTTGCAAATTGCCAGTTGGTATACTCGGGGATCCAGTTCATTTAGGGGGGCAACAGATGAAGAAGTATATCTTCAAAGAGCATGATTTGATTCTACTACAAGAGACATGGCTAGACGGTTTTACCTCACTCAGTCAGTTGCAATTAGCTCGAACAGGGGTATGCTATCACGGGGGCTAATGGTTGCGGTTCGCAATCTCAAGGTAGAGACTATCGAACAGCTGCCCTCAAAAAAGACTTGGAATTTTGCCAATCAGGATATGTCTCGGAGACAATTTTGTTTGCAAAGTATTGGTACTAATTAACTTATACTGGAGCCTGTCGCATTCCAATCTGCCAGAGATACAGTTGATGATACGTATTACCTATCCGGGGGATAGTGTCTTGATGGCGGGTGATCTTAACTCCGACTGTCTGGGGACAAATTCCAGAGTAGCGAAGAGGGGGGTCTCTATTCATAATGGTCACAGGTAGTCAAGTTATTTGGAGGAATAGAACTTATTTCTGGCAAATGATTCTATAGTTGGGGACGTTCCTGCGGTAAAAACGTGGAGAAGTGGGAATCACTCCTCAATAATAGATTACATAATAATGTCTGAACTTCTGTTTAAGGAGTGCAGGGATTTTAGAACGGTTGACATAGGCACCAGTGATCATATACCACTATCAGCAGTTTTTTACTATACCATACTGGGCCCCAAAACCCATGTACCAAAAAGCGCTCTTGGTTAATCAGGGCAGAAATCGTGTGTTGACATTCAAACGCAAAGGTGAAACTCTTAATTCCAAGTTGACAGATAGGATGGGGAGTCTTAACAACAAATCGTTAGACCTTGTATCTGACCTGGGATCTTTTCTCGAGCCTCTCTGGGAAAAAGATTAACAAGCTAACAAAAGAGGTCCAAATCAGGTGATTCATTCACATAGTTTTGATAAAGAGATAGTGGAGCGCAAAAGAGCTCTGCAGAGTAACATTCGAAAACTGAACAAAAGGGGTCTTGAAATAGGGGATGTCATTACAGAGAAGATGTTTCTGTGTAACCAATATCGTAATTGGTTAGGAACAACATTTTCAAAAGAAGTAACTTGGATAGCTTGACTATGTTAAGAGCCGTCGCAGAAAACAATTCTTGTAACTTTTGGGATCTTATAAACCCACAGACACAACATCAATCCTCGGCCCAGTCCTGCTGAATCACGGTAATGACATGAACGAAAACTTCTCCGGGGTCTTTGAGGAATCAAACCCCATGAAATGCATTGTAAACCCAAACCTAACTTGGGATCTAGATATAGAAGAGACAGAAACCCTGATACGCACCTCATCACGTTCTAGAGCAGCAGGCCACAATGGCCTTAGAAACTAAATGTTACTGTCTTCGTCGGACACTTGGACTTTTTGCTACTCCTTTTTAATAACATGATAAAAACTCAAAAATGCCCCACATCTTGGACTATTTAAAAAAAGGAGAGTGTGGGAAATGATTGTCCAATTGCCCTGATGGACAGTGAAAGTCAAATCTTTGCGCGCATTGTCCTGAAAGAATTTGAAAAATGGGTCGCTCAGTCTAACATCCTATCAAAGTTTCAGACAGGTTTCAGGAAGGGTCTGTCAACGTCTGTGAATGGCTTGGTCCCCAATATCTTGAAAGCGAAACAATCCAACCAACAGAGACTCTATGGTGTGTGGATAGACCTATCTAGGGCTTTTGACACCATCAATAGAGGTAAACTATGGTGCAAATTAAGAGATTGGGGTATTCCGGAGGGCTTGCTGGCAATTTTGATTCACTTACACGAAAACACCAAGATACAAGTGCGATTGCAAATAGAGGGTCATGTGTCCTTGCCGATTACAAATAATAAAAGTTTAAGACAGGGATGCACTGTGGTTGGTTCCTTGTCTTTTTAACCTTTTCATAGCAGATCTGTGGGATAGACTTGTATCACTTGCACTGGTTGCTCCATCAATCGGTCACCTCAAAATTAATGGTTTAGCATATGCTGACGATGTGGTTCTTTTGGATTGCACCCCGATAGGGCTCCAACGTCTGATTAAGCGTTTGAAAGTTATGCTAGTTCAAATGACCTTGCTATAAATCCTAGCAAAACATTGGTTATGACATATAAGCATACAGCGAAGAAGGGAACAGGATATTGCAAATGGCGGTTGGCAGGTGAAAATGTGCTTGTGATAAAGGAAATTACATATTGAGGCTTTATGATTCAATCAAGCCCCTCTATGACAGCATTAGAAGACGATCTTGGAAAAAGGTGACACAGCGCATCTGCCAAATGAGAAAAATCTTTTCGGTTTATTGTAGATTTAGTATACTGCCCCTAATTAAATTTTACAAAAGGTAAAGTTATCCCTGTCATAATGTATGGCATCGATATCGAAATAATGGCTCAAAAAATATACTGGGTACGAATTGAGGGTAGTATTTGGAAAAAAGTACTCAATTTAACACCGTCATTATCAATGGCCAGGTTACGCTATGAACTGGGTCCCCAATTGTTGCAATCCCATGCAGGCTGGAGAGGGATCTCGTTATATAGATCAATCATCAATCCTCAAGATAATTCTCTTTAAGCTGACATTAGTGTTTTAATGGCAAAAAACACCAATGCATTTCTGCGTGATCTGAAGGAAGAAGCTTCAGCCTTGTTGCTGAAATGCCAGCTATCAGAAAAAGATCTTGTGGATAACCCAATTAAAGTAAAAAAAGCGATAGGCCGGAACGATTGCATTGAAACAAGGGAAACATTTGTGAATATGAAATGCTTCAAGAATTTAAAAGCCACTGAGAAACCACTAGGATTCTTACCCCGCTATCTCAGAAGGTTTCCCAATCCAATATAAGGGCGAACTTCCTAAGATTTTGTATGAATTGATATGTCATTCGCGACTTAAGAGAATCAGGATTAACGGGCCATTAATTGACAGTAGATGCAATTTGTGCGACGAGAATGTCAAGCAAAACGTGAACCATCATCTACTATCATGCGCTGACAAAACCAACAAAAGGTTGTCCATTTTTCTCGCTTCATCCACAACATCGAATGGTTAAACTCTGAGGAATTTTGAAACCGCTTGTCAGAGGGGCACGAGATATTCCTGTCGCTGGAAGTCCTGAGATTTCTAAAGGAAATTGAACCTCTCATAAAGAACTGAGGGAGGGTGAAACATTATTTCTTGGTACGTTATTCTGTGAACTGGAGGATACAAGTCTATTGTGAAATTTTAGCTTGGACGCATTTTTCTTATCTTAATTTTTTTAATGTTAAATTGGTCTGGTCTTTTTTCTTTCTTTTTCTTTCTTTTCTTCTTAACTGTATATGCATTGTTATCTTAGTTCTATATGAATTGTTTATCTTCCTTTTTGTTTTTATATGTGTTGTCAAAAGTCAAATTTTGACTAACTACAAATAAATAAAAATTAAAAATAAATTAGTGTCTGATGGATGATGGTCTGGCAGGCAGTTGCTATATAAAGAGATACTAGAGCTGTTGGTGTGTTGTTGCCAAGTGCTTTCAGAATGTCCTCTTTCATGAAAAGGAGACTTGTTTCCATACTCCTGTTTAGGGAAAAAACAAGATTGTTTTCCATGAAGTAGGAGGGTTGCTTCAATATGAAGGAACAGTTGGTTGGTAGTTATCTTGACCATGATTTTAGCAATGAAAGGAATGTTATAGCTGTTGTTTTTGGGTATCTCTGAGACTGCACTTTATTTTAGGAGAGTTATGGTGACAGACTTTACGGATATTGGGATACTGCCTGATGTTGTATTTGTATTTATTTGGTTTTATAAATGTTATATTTATTTGGTTTTATATAGCACTTAACACCAAAGCGCTGAACATAGGAAGAAGAACGGTACAGTAAAATGAAATCAACATTTAAAACACAGCATATATCTGTGGTTACAGTAACCTTCATTAACCAGTCGAAAAGAGGTTGGATCGCAAAGAGACCTGAAAGGATGAATAAGCAGTGATGGAACGAAGAGAAAGTGGAAGTGCATTCCACTGTAGAGGTGCCAAAAGAGAGAAAAAACAGAAAGGAGAGTGAGCACAGGGAGGTCGAAGAACCATAAGAAGAAAATGAGAAGAACAATAAAGTGAACAAGCAGGAGAAGAAAATGAGAGAAGATAGATAAGGAGGTGCAAGACCATAAAGAGATTTTAAAACTAGACAATTACATTTTAAACGATGATGAAAAGAGAGCCATTTTCAATGAGTCAGAGAAGATTAAATAGAATCACAAGGCGCAAGAAGACAGAGAACACAAATAGAAGCATTAAATACAGATGTCAGAGGAGCAAGACGAGATAAAGGAAATGCAGAAGAACAATAGAAAAGCCACTGAAAAATTAGGGCGGACATCAACAGTTTAGTGGCCTTAAAAGTCATGAATGGACAGGCTTTTCAAATGTTGTACGATGAAATCGACAGGAACGGGCCGATAAGGAAATATGGTGACTGAAAGAAAGATCTGAATCAAGATAAAGACCCAAATTACGGGTTACAGAAAATGTAGCTAGCTGCGAAGGAGGAAATGATATGAAGGGAAGGGGGCGTAGAAGGAGATATAGTGGTTGAAGGAAAAAAAATTCTCTCTTTTTGCAGCGTTCAGTACCAAGAAGTGGTCTGACATACAAGACTGACCCGCAAGGAAACAGGCAGTAATCTTAAGGTGGATGTCGTCAGTGAAGTGCAGAAAGGAAAGAAAGCACTGCGTGTCATCAGCGTAAAAGTGATAAGAGAATACAAAGGAAGAGATAACCCCAGCAAGAGAGCATGTATAAAGAGAGAAAATGAAAGGACCAAGAACTGAACACCTGTCCATGGTGGACATGTTTTAGAAGAAACCCGTGCCCAGGAGACTGAAAAATGACTCTGGGACAAGTATGACTCAAACGAGGATAAAGTAGATCCAGAAAAGCCAAGAGAGGAGAGAGAAGACAGTAGAAGTGTGTTATCAACAGTGTCGAAAGCTGGAGAGAGAGAGATGTAAGAGAATAAGGAGAGAAGAATGCTTTGCATGATGTGCAGAATGAAGACAGTCCAAAACAGAGAGATGAGCGGTCTTGGGAGAATAATCAGGACGAAATCCAGATTGAAAACAAGGAAAAATAGAATTACAAGAAACAAAAGTACAGGTGTCAGAGTAAATAATATGTTGAAGAATTTTAGAAAGATAAGGTAGGAGTGAAATAGGAAGAACATTTGAGGCAGAGGATACATTGGCACAAGGGTCTTTTCAAGATTGGAATAATGGTAGCATGCTTAAATGCAGATGGAAAAGCTGAAGAGGATAGACAAGAGCTAAATTGTGAGCTGGGAAACAAGTAGAGGTTAGACTTTAGGAATAAGAGCAGATGGTATGGGATCCAGTGGAGAGGAGGTAGGGTGAGCACAAGCAAGGAGAAGAAAGGTATCCTCATTAGTGATGGGAACAAACCCAGCAAAGATCTCCTTGGGAAATACCAGAGAGATAGGAGGGGGCAGGGGAGAGACTATCATTCTGGATGATTCAATTGCAAATCTAAATGAGGAGACCTTAGAAGTGAAATAGAACGCAAGAGCTGTGGCAGTAAGGGTGGAATTAGTTGAGGGATCAGGGGTAGGAGAAGAAAAGAGGTGGAAGAGAGTTTGAAATAGACACCTCGGATGACAAGACTGAGTGTAAGAGATCGGAGAAGTACGATTGTTTAGCAGAGTGAAGACAAGTATCATATATGGTAAAATGCATACGAAATGTAGTTCCCTGCAGATTTCAACTTTAGCTAGCATGTTTCTAAATGCCAGAGAACACTTTGCATCATGTGAAGATGGGGAGAAAGCCAGGGTTGAGGGATTTTTCGTGTGGGATAAAAAGTTGAAGTGTACAGAGTCAAAAGATGATAAAAGTAATGGATGTTGATGTCAATCAAGCATTGCAAAATTTGCCAAGTAGTTATGCCAAATAAGCTTTGCTTTCCTTGATCCAGGTGCTTGGCATAGGTCAGTCTGTTCACCTGAGGAGTTTAGTTTCTTAGTGATATTATTTAGCTCTTCAGTTGTGATGTAGTTGAATTCCACAAGCATAGGCGGATGGCCCTGGTTTACAGTGACTGCTGTGTGATAATTCTGGTGATCAACAATGGTTTACATTTTAGCAGTTGTATCTGTAAATGTCCAAGAAAGGATGTGGGCAGTTCCTCTGAGGGTTTGGGTTGATCACTAGTTTGTCATAGCTGGGTTACTTCATTGTACATTTTGAAAACTCCTTTAGTGTTCCACTGTGCATAGAATATATGGATTTGATAGTATTGTTTATTTCTTTATAAGAGTGGTCCTGTGACAGCGCCTGCAGTGAATTTTGCAAGCCAGTTCATTGCACGACTGAATTTCACTATGCGTTTTCAAGAGTGCAGCCTGCACTTTTAAAAGGAGGTCCCTTCATCATGAACCCATTTGTTGTCGATTTTGGTTATGGTTTTTATTCCTTTGTGTTTCTTTGGTGCAATGATGTCCAGTGTTTTAGCGACTCCTACGTTGATCTTTTCTACTAAACGAGGAGTTGTTCCCTGTGTTATCCTTCCTGGGCAGTGTGACATTTTCTTCAAACGTTGTTCACTTTGTTAATTTGTTTTATAAGGATATGGTGATCTAGGCTGTAATTTCTGGTTTGATTTATTGAATGGTTGTGTATCTCCCATCCATGTTGGAGCAGGTGGTTATCAGATTGAGCTAGTGCCATGTGTGTGGTGCTTTGTTTGAAGTCTCTCTCAAATGAGTAGATGATGTTAAGGGCATGGCCATCTTTAAGGGTGGGATTATTAATCCAGAATCTGACACCCTGATGGTTTGGGTGAACAGTTTAGCATTTGTATTATCTGGTTGAGCTGGCCTTAGGTTAATAGCATAGATTTGAAGGAGTTTATTTGAGATGGTTCGTCTATTTGCCAGTAGACTTTTTCTTGGGAAAGGAAGGGTTGAGCCTGTAGGACGGTAGACTACAATACATTTCATGGACAAGTTTTTCTTAATGTAGCATTTGCACACTCATTTTTTTAAACTGTGAGAGCAGGTGTGTCCACTTGGGATACCTTAATCTCTCTGAGTAGGCAAGGGCTGCTCCCCTTCCTCTTTCATTAAGACAAATATTTTGTCATCAAGTGCAAATGACATTATGAAGACGACTATTTGGCAATTGTCAGTGAACCACGGTTTGTGATTCCTAGTAAATTCACTTTGAACTCTTCCTGTGCATTGGATGCGGTTTGCAATTTTAATAACTAATTTACTGTTCACTATGATTATTTTCGGAGATATGATTTCTGATTTCTTGGGTGGGAGCGAGAGTATGGGTTTGTGGGGGTTTAGGCTGATAGCCAGAGTAGAGTCTGGTGTAGTAGGTAAGACAACCCTAGAATTTTGGAAATTTAGAATCTTAGCAGCCTTTCTGATGATATGTGCTTTGTTCCCTGGAGTAATGTTCTGGCGATTTTCCTGGGTTGTTTGCATTGGATGGTTTCCTGAGTTGGTAAGGGGTAAGGTGCTTTAAGCGTCAACGGGTCAGTAGGAAGATCTTACTGTCCTTGGGTAATATGATCATTATGACGAATATGTCCGCAAGTGCAACTAAGGTTTGGTTTTTAGACCATTATTGTATATGTAGGATCCGTCTTTTTAAATGTGGCAGGATGGTTATCATTTTTTAATAATTATAATTGGTTATTCATAATGCGCTTAATACCCAGAGGTTTCTAAGCGCAGACCCGGGGTTCGAACCTCTGTTACTCTGCGTCGTCTTGCTTCTAAGGCGAGTGTGTTGCCCCTGAGCTATCCTACTGGCCCAGTTGTGTCCCAGAGTAGTCTTGCATTTATAGGGGATAAAGAAAATGATTTGAAAAATGATTTGAGTCATTTGCCAGAGATGGAGGTGATTAGTTAAAATGTTTTGTTATAGCCCCAGTAGCAGTCGGCGTAAGTGGTGGCTGGGTTATTATGCATCCAGTCACTTTTGAAGTTTTAATGTCAATTTTTAAGGTAGTTTCAGTTGGGGAGTTATCATAATTACAGTTTTACAGGTTCTGTGGTGCTTTTTATTCATTTCAACCAAAGTTTTTTCATGTAATAGTTCAGACGATTGAGAGGCCAGTACGCCAGAGATAAGACAGTGCCTAAAGGGTTAGATTACATTTTCAAATACAGGTCAGATGCAGAACAGGAAGACCTCAGGAGCAGAATTCATTCAACTTTTCAATGTCAGTTGTTTAGATGCATGTTAAAAATACCAGCAATGGACTGGCCACCAGGGGGCGCACGGATGATCGCCTATCCCGTGTGAGCTCCGTCGTCGATGGTCCGCGAAGTGACTTGAGCCCCCACGTCGCGACCCCCCCCACGGCGACAAACCCGTGAATAAGGCGTCGGAACACTTCCCCACGGAGCAGGAAAAAACCCGAACGAAATCGGGGCTAGGAAGCCCAGGAAAACCCTGTCTGAAGTTTTCACCCCGTCGGGAGCTGGAAAACGAAACTAGTCGACCCGACGCAGCCGCGCTGGAAGGTGGGCCTACCCAGAGGAGAACACTCGATTTCTGGATTCCCCGTCGACGTGCCTCCCCAGACCGCGGCCCTTAGTGTTGGAGTGCCCCCGCTGACTCCCCAGCGCGGACCCCCACTCCTGGCCTGCGGAACAACAGAAGGACCTGCCAAGGAAGTAGGCCGCACTCCGAGCCGAGCTTGGCCTACACAGCCAGCTGAGATCAAGGCTCCTCGTAGCCCCGAAGGCGGATTGAACCGGACCCCCCCACCTATGAGCGCCCGGCATAGACGTACATCGCCCTAGGCGGCCCCGACCCTGACCAGGCCACGTGGGGATAAAGAGGTGGCGCGGGACCCAAGGTGAAGCATCCGACCCCCTAGATAACGAATAGCCGCCATCGTCCTAAGCCTCATAGGCTGGTCAGCCTGCAATCCTGCATGTCTCCATAGAGGGAAGGGCCCCCTTCTCAGGGGCGTGTGCCTCCTCTTACCCGGGTCGTACTGGATGGACCCACTTCACAAACTAGCCAGATTTACCTACCATCCTCTCCCCCCGCCACGCAGGCCTGCAGCAAACATGTCCACGGACTCATCGGAGGAGAGTGCTGCTGCCACCAAAGGAGACATTACCACATTACTGAATGAGATAAAAAACATGGGAGCCAACCTAGGCGGTAAAATCGATAAAATTACCCAGAGGATGGACAGATTTGAGGAACGGCTGGAATGTGTGGAAAATAATCAAACGTCGATCGATACCCTCGAAATTCAGATGGATGTACGGATTCGTAACATTGAAAAAAGAGAGGTTGAGGCGCGGCTCAAGATGGATCTAGAAAATAGGGAGAGGAGGAACAATCTCCGCTTTTTCGGTATCCCAGAGCGCGAAGGAGAAACTGAAAAAGACCTCAGAGATACCATATATGATATCATAAAAATACTCACCGCTGATGAGGAAATTGATGAGCCCATGACCGAACGCATACATAGAGCTGGCGGACCGTCCGGCGGCCCGCGTTCCGTCCTAGCCAAATTCCATCGCTATCAAGACAAGGACAGGATCCTGGAGAAGGCCAGATCCGGAGGCCCACTCACAATGGGGGGGCGCCCAAATCACGATCTTTCAAGATTTATCGTCACTAACGTTGGCACTCAGACGCCTCTGCAGCCCCCTGAGGAAATGGCTCAAGGACCAAGGTACACGATATAGGTGGGGCTACCCTTTCTCGCTCACCTTTGAGCACGGGAGCAGAAAAATCGTGCTACGCTCCGAGGACGAAATCAAAGACTGCATCGCTGACTTCCTTGGCACGGGCTCGAAGGGCAACGAAGGAGGTGACAATGAGCAGCTGGGACCACAGTGGGAGCTCCAGGGCCCCAGGCGCAAGAGGGTGAAGGGATCGAGGAAATATAGACGTGCCAACAACACGCCTGACAAGGAGCAAGGGAGTTGAAATGTGTACGACCCGGCCAAATGTAACTACCGGTGAAGAACGAGACATCGGCCCCCGCATAGTTCCGAAGAAGTAATATCTGTCGTTGGGGTGCCACCGGTGGCGGGGCACCCCTCTGGACTAAGCGACGACGTAAATTCTCGCGGGAGGCCCTCGGAACGCACGTAACGAACTTTTATATGCTTGTTGCCATTACTGTTGAAATGTTGAAGTACAATGTTTTTTGGGGGGGGTTGAAAAGGGGGCTCACCCTTAAGTTGTGATGGTATATTCGACCGGGACTGTGAAGCAACGGTCCCCACTGATGGTCCGCCAACGGGCCGCACAATGTCATCCGGCCCGTACCGGACGCTGTCAACAGCTGCCCCGGCAGCACCCCCAGTTCCCAAGCTCAATGGAGCTCCACCAGATACGGCGGAACAGGGGGGGAGAGGTGAAGGGTCAGAGACACTTGGGAAATGTATGCGTATCATTGGGCGCACTCCGGAATGTCACTGAGAATCGGCAAACCTATCTGGCTGCAACAGATGCGCGATCCCCGAACCCAAATTATCGATGGCTTCACTTGAGAAGTCTAAGGGCAAGGGTCTCCTGAGAGTTGGGACTGTCAATGCGAAGGGACTGAACTCTCCTACTAAGAGATCACTGGTCCACAGAGAATTCCGTAGATCTAACATAGATATTCTTCTCATCCAAGAGACGAAATTTGCAAGGGGAGAGGAACGAAGAATCCTGGGAAGACGCGGGGGTATGGAAAACTGGGGCTCCGGCCCACTCAGAAAGGCAGGTGTCGGAATCCTCATCAAAAAGGGAGTTGGGTTTGAATTGGAAAAGACTTGGTCGGATGTGAGTGGTCGAGCCCTTCTTATAGTGGGGAGAATTGCACGAGTCCAGGTCACAATTGCTACAATATACTCACCCAACAGCGGACAGGCCGCATTCCTTAGAAAAACGATCCCCAAAATTGTGCTAGAGACCGCGGGTCAGCTCATCTTAGGTGGTGACTTTAATCAATGGGTAGACCCTGCCGTGGACTGGAGACCAGGCACGCCGGGCCTGAGGATCCAACACAAAGGAAACAGTACTGAATTCGCCGCCATGATGGATCTATACGACCTACGTGACGTGTGGAGGACTCTACACCCGGACGAAAGTGGCTTCACCTTTTATTCGCATCCGCATGGCACACTCACACGGATAGATTACATATTCCTTTCTCCTGACCTTTCAGAATCCACAAGCTACTCTGGAACCGTCCCAATAACATGGTCTGATCATGATATGGTTTTAGCGGACGTCAATTGGACCGACCTACCAGTCGCTGGGGGATCTTGGCGCTGCAACGAGTCCCTTTGGTCTGATGCAGTGTTCAAAAACGAAATGGAGACCGAGATTGAAGAATATCTTCAGGTAAACAACAACGGGGAGGTCTCCAGACAAGTGGTTTGGGAGGCTGGGAAGGCCACCTGGAGGGGAGTACTGATGCGCGAGGGCTCCTCTAAAAAAAGGGAACGTAAGATTATAGAAAATAAACTTCGTAATGAGATACACCAGCTGGAAAAGGAAGTAAGAGATAATGCAGGGGTAGACCCCACCAAACTAGACGCAGCCCACCGTAAAAGGGAGGAACTACGACTGTTAGAACATGGCCAGGTGGTGAGAAAACTGCAATTCCTCAAGCAAACATATTACGAGAAAGGGGACATGGCCGGTGCACTACTAGCTGCCAGGCTAAGAGAACGGAGGGAAGAACGCAAGGTGAGAGAGATAACAGAGCCCACTGCTCCCCCAGCCGACCCCCCCCGCACAATATCTGAGTGCTTCGCCGACTTCTACCAAAACTTATACACCTCTGAGCTGATCTCTACCCAATCTGACATATCCTCCTATCTGTCCTCAATCAACATGCCTACAGTAACACCCGCGGAAGCCGAGCTCCTTGACACTCCAATACTTGAGCATGAGGTACGAGATGCAATCAAACGATTAACGCTAGGGAAATCCCCGGGGGAGGACGGTTTCACGGCAGGCTTTTACAAAACCTTTAGCGACCAACTCTCTCCCTTCCTCACTGAACTCTTTAATGAGATAGTGGACACTGGGGCTGCCCCGGAATCTTTCAAGAAAGCCCTCATAACAGTCATCCCTCCTAAGGAAGGCAGGGACCCCAAATTATGTGGATCATACCGCCCCGTCTCCCTCCTCAACCTCGACGCCAAGATCTATGCTCGAGTGTTGGCCGCAAGAATGGAAACCTTGATGCCTAAATTGATCCACCCTGACCAGGTTGGGTTTATTCTTGGGAGACAGGGTGCCGACATCATGCGTAAAACTCTGCACCTCATTCACGCAGCACATAATCTACCAGAAGACCCGGTCCTCTTATCTATTGATGCAGAGAAGGCCTTTGACAGGGTGGAGTGGGATTTCCTGAGGGTAGTCCTCCAGAAAGTAGGGATAGGCCTCAAATTCTGCAATGGGATACGTGCAATATATACCTCCCCCAAAGCAACGATATTCGTGAACGGGGAGTATTCCAGGTGGTTTGCGCTACAGCGAGGAACCAGACAGGGATGCCCCCTTTCCGCGATCTTGTTTGCACTATCCCTTGAACCCCTGGCCCAAAAACTTAGAGAACATCCCCTGATAAAGGGTATACGGTTGGGAGAAAAGGAATATAAGGTAGCGTTGTACGCAGACGATATCCTTCTACATGTGACCAAACCCAATGACTCTATTCCCCATGCCCTAAAACTAATAGAAGAATATGGCCAATACTCCGGCTTCAAAGTAAACAAGTCAAAGTCCACTCTCTTCCCCCTCCAAGGCACCCCTGATGAGAACAATGCCAAGTTCCTAACACTCGGGCTTAATCTGGAGCATACGAAACTGCGATACCTGGGTATTCAGATTACTAGATCCCTAAGCGACTTATATGAGGCCAACTTCCCCCTCCTCCTCCGACGATTCGAGGCAGACCTTGAGAAGTGGAATAAATTGACGATCTTCTGGCTGGGGCGTATCAACGCCGTCAAGATGGTGTGCCTCCCCCGCTTCCTCTACCCTTTCCAGATGCTCCCAATTGAGATGCCCAAAACATTCTTCACAGAGGCCCGTAAGATCATGATGCGATTCATTTGGCAGGGGAAAACACCAAGGATCGCATATGACACACTTATACTCCCCAAAGACAAGGGAGGGGTAGGCCTTCCCGATCTAACTACTTACTACAAGGCCGTCCAGTTACGTGTCTTGATTCCGCACCTTAGAGACCACAAACACCTGCAATGGGTACAGATGGACAATCATTACATGTCCCCCGCCACGGTAGCGGAATGGCTATGGTCTCCTTACCAGAGGGTCCAGAGGAGAATCAAACACCATCCCATACTGACCACCATATGGAGCATATGGCACACTGGGAAAGAGATGCGAGAAGTCACAACCTGGCCATCCCCGCTCAGTCACTTGTGGTCTCCTGGCATAAACGACCATATCCCTAATCTTTAACGGTTTCAGTCATGGTACGAGGCAGGCCTGGAGAGGGTGGGGCAACTCCAAAGAAAGGACTCGTTCATAACGCTACCGGACCTAACCACAGCATTGGGGATAGGTAACTTATCGACATTCCACTTTCTCCAATTGAAGGGGGTGCTAACGAAACCTGAGGACTCTACACCCGGACGAAACGTGTGGAGGACTCTACACCCGGACGAAAGTGGCTTCACCTTTTATTCGCATCCGCATGGCACACTCACACGGATAGATTACATATTCCTTTCTCCTGACCTTTCAGAATCCACAAGCTACTCTGGAACCGTCCCAATAACATGGTCTGATCATGATATGGTTTTAGCGGACGTCAATTGGACCGACCTACCAGTCGCTGGGGGATCTTGGCGCTGCAACGAGTCCCTTTGGTCTGATGCAGTGTTCAAAAACGAAATGGAGACCGAGATTGAAGAATATCTTCAGGTAAACAACAACGGGGAGGTCTCCAGACAAGTGGTTTGGGAGGCTGGGAAGGCCACCTGGAGGGGAGTACTGATGCGCGAGGGCTCCTCTAAAAAAAGGGAACGTAAGATTATAGAAAATAAACTTCGTAATGAGATACACCAGCTGGAAAAGGAAGTAAGAGATAATGCAGGGGTAGACCCCACCAAACTAGACGCAGCCCACCGTAAAAGGGAGGAACTACGACTGTTAGAACATGGCCAGGTGGTGAGAAAACTGCAATTCCTCAAGCAAACATATTACGAGAAAGGGGACATGGCCGGTGCACTACTAGCTGCCAGGCTAAGAGAACGGAGGGAAGAACGCAAGGTGAGAGAGATAACAGAGCCCACTGCTCCCCCAGCCGACCCCCCCCGCACAATATCTGAGTGCTTCGCCGACTTCTACCAAAACTTATACACCTCTGAGCTGATCTCTACCCAATCTGACATATCCTCCTATCTGTCCTCAATCAACATGCCTACAGTAACACCCGCGGAAGCCGAGCTCCTTGACACTCCAATACTTGAGCATGAGGTACGAGATGCAATCAAACGATTAACGCTAGGGAAATCCCCGGGGGAGGACGGTTTCACGGCAGGCTTTTACAAAACCTTTAGCGACCAACTCTCTCCCTTCCTCACTGAACTCTTTAATGAGATAGTGGACACTGGGGCTGCCCCGGAATCTTTCAAGAAAGCCCTCATAACAGTCATCCCTCCTAAGGAAGGCAGGGACCCCAAATTATGTGGATCATACCGCCCCGTCTCCCTCCTCAACCTCGACGCCAAGATCTATGCTCGAGTGTTGGCCGCAAGAATGGAAACCTTGATGCCTAAATTGATCCACCCTGACCAGGTTGGGTTTATTCTTGGGAGACAGGGTGCCGACATCATGCGTAAAACTCTGCACCTCATTCACGCAGCACATAATCTACCAGAAGACCCGGTCCTCTTATCTATTGATGCAGAGAAGGCCTTTGACAGGGTGGAGTGGGATTTCCTGAGGGTAGTCCTCCAGAAAGTAGGGATAGGCCTCAAATTCTGCAATGGGATACGTGCAATATATACCTCCCCCAAAGCAACGATATTCGTGAACGGGGAGTATTCCAGGTGGTTTGCGCTACAGCGAGGAACCAGACAGGGATGCCCCCTTTCCGCGATCTTGTTTGCACTATCCCTTGAACCCCTGGCCCAAAAACTTAGAGAACATCCCCTGATAAAGGGTATACGGTTGGGAGAAAAGGAATATAAGGTAGCGTTGTACGCAGACGATATCCTTCTACATGTGACCAAACCCAATGACTCTATTCCCCATGCCCTAAAACTAATAGAAGAATATGGCCAATACTCCGGCTTCAAAGTAAACAAGTCAAAGTCCACTCTCTTCCCCCTCCAAGGCACCCCTGATGAGAACAATGCCAAGTTCCTAACACTCGGGCTTAATCTGGAGCATACGAAACTGCGATACCTGGGTATTCAGATTACTAGATCCCTAAGCGACTTATATGAGGCCAACTTCCCCCTCCTCCTCCGACGATTCGAGGCAGACCTTGAGAAGTGGAATAAATTGACGATCTTCTGGCTGGGGCGTATCAACGCCGTCAAGATGGTGTGCCTCCCCCGCTTCCTCTACCCTTTCCAGATGCTCCCAATTGAGATGCCCAAAACATTCTTCACAGAGGCCCGTAAGATCATGATGCGATTCATTTGGCAGGGGAAAACACCAAGGATCGCATATGACACACTTATACTCCCCAAAGACAAGGGAGGGGTAGGCCTTCCCGATCTAACTACTTACTACAAGGCCGTCCAGTTACGTGTCTTGATTCCGCACCTTAGAGACCACAAACACCTGCAATGGGTACAGATGGACAATCATTACATGTCCCCCGCCACGGTAGCGGAATGGCTATGGTCTCCTTACCAGAGGGTCCAGAGGAGAATCAAACACCATCCCATACTGACCACCATATGGAGCATATGGCACACTGGGAAAGAGATGCGAGAAGTCACAACCTGGCCATCCCCGCTCAGTCACTTGTGGTCTCCTGGCATAAACGACCATATCCCTAATCTTTAACGGTTTCAGTCATGGTACGAGGCAGGCCTGGAGAGGGTGGGGCAACTCCAAAGAAAGGACTCGTTCATAACGCTACCGGACCTAACCACAGCATTGGGGATAGGTAACTTATCGACATTCCACTTTCTCCAATTGAAGGGGGTGCTAACGAAACCTGAGTGGAGAGAGAAATTGAAGAGAGATCTTACCGCCTTCGAGAAGCTACTTGACTCCAGAACGGAAATGAAAGGTCTTATATCTGTGATGTATCAGACGCTAATAGCGGCGGGGGGTGGATCTACAGACCCCCTCAGAGCCAGGTGGGGAAAAGACCTTGGTGAAGAGATACTCCCCGACCAATGGGACTTAATGTGCAGAGCCGCACCCAAAGCCTCCTTGTCCAATCAATACAAGCTCCATGCCATAAAGCTCTTACATAGGTGGCATTATGATCCACTTAAACTCTCTAGAATGTTCCAGTCGCTGAGCCCGAGATGCTGGAGGAACTGTGGAGCATCTGCTGACTACTGGCACATGTGGTGGAGCTGCCCGCATATCACAGTGTACTGGACCGAGGTCCTGGGATGGATTAAGGAGATCGATGGAATCCAAAGGGAACTCGACCCACTCCTTGTGTTGTTCGGCCTTGAGAGAGACGATGAAGAGTGGCTCCGGGTGAGCGGTCTGGCCCCCCAGCTGCTGTTGGCGGCGAGAGC
Organism: Ambystoma mexicanum; assembly: GCF_040938575.1. Taxonomy (NCBI): domain Eukaryota; kingdom Metazoa; phylum Chordata; class Amphibia; order Caudata; family Ambystomatidae; genus Ambystoma; species Ambystoma mexicanum. Next base: position 865,679,645 of record NC_090939.1, on the reverse strand, counting down.
CCTGATAGCGATCAAATGGAAGTCTCCGCTAACCCCAGGGAAAAATGAATGGATTAAACTGGCCACGAGCATTTACGTGATGGAAACGATCACAGCCTCCCTGCACAATAAATCAGCTAAATGTGAAACCTTATGGATGGACTTTAAGAACAAACACATCACACCTATCACAGACTCTCAGTCAGAAGAACCCTCAGAAGCCTAACTTAACGATGCCACATTCTAAAGAACACTGCGAAGGATCAGAGACTCATTCCCAGCAGCCACGGTGACGACAGATGTTGCACTATGCCAAATAGGTGCTCCCAATGTTTATGTTAAATGATTATATTTACGATGTACATTATCCCAAGTGGGGGAGGGGGGTGGGAGCGGGTTGGGGTGAACAGTGTAAGAGACATACCCAGGCAAATGGAACTGTCACGAATCTAAGCCACTCTAATATTGTTTGTTACTTTGCATTGCTTCTCTGACATGTACCCCTGGACGATGTACAATTTTCATTAAATACTGTTTGCCCTTCTTTTGTCTTCTGTTTCTGTAAAACCAATAAAGGAAAATTTAAAATAAAATAAATACCAGCAATAAGACAAGACCTTAAGCTTCCATACAAATCTCTGCAGCAGGCACATAACCGACTGAGGACCCTTGCTAAATACATTCAAAGTATCTACTTTGCAGGTTCACCTACTGGAGGTTGGAAAAATATGGTTGCCACATGAGAAAAGACATTAGAAGGATGGTGGAGAGTCACGTAAAAAACATAGGCAAAGGGGGTATGGCATACATTGTCATTGCTCTGCGCAGTCTTCCATGCCATAATTTTAGCATGTCTGCATCATTACAGAAGGGGAACAGCTACAGGCAAATGAGTCTTGGTCCTGGAACCGAAAGATGCTGTCCATTCTTAACTGCTAACAATGCCCTCTTTTCAATTTTGTCACAAGCCAACCCAACCAAGATTAGACCTTGCATGCTATCAGTTCGAGCAGGACTGCTCACACTGGTGGGAGGACCAAGACTGATTTGCACATAATAGAATGAAAGGCCGTTCAGAACAAAGCCACAAGATAGGATTGATTGAAATGTTTCCTTTTTGACTAAGCATATTCACAAATGCGGGTGCCTTGTTTGCTATTCCTAGGGAATCAAGCTGCACCTCACTGATTAAGTCCAACAAGACTGTCATCTTTTCCAGTAAAGCGTACCTGAGGGGTTCCCCACCTAACTGGTCTGTGTGGAAGCCTGCCCCGCTAGAAGTTATTTCTGGGAGTGGCAAGTACGGACCTCCATAAGAGTAGCACAACATTGTCTGTATGCAAACAGTCTCCATCCTGTGTATTGTGGCACATATTTGGAAGCTTGCATGATGCAACTTAAGGGGGTTTAGGATACTCCTGTACCCAATGGAAATGATCCCCCTCCTATCGCCAGCATGCAGATAAAAGATCCTGAGGCAGGCCTGGTGGGCAGAAATATCTAACGGCTTGAAAAGAGGTACCCATACAGCAGGGCTTTACAAAGCCAATCCCAAGCTCCAGGGATGGATAACACAAAGCGTGTGCAGCAATCAAGCTGAGGATTTTGGTAAGGAAACTTTGGGCTGCATATGGCAAGATCAAGTCAAGCTCTCAATCTTTTCGTTTGGATCTCATGCCAGAGATGTGCACAGCTCCGTTATGGGGGTGGCACCCTAACAGAGGTGGCAAAATAACCCTCTGTGTATCAGCAACGCATATGCATTTGGGCTATGTGGCTTCAATTAGGCACAGATCCCTATGTGAATCAGGGATTACAAACCCTCGATCAAGGCCACACCCAGAGTCTGCTAACATTGTTCTGCTAAATAACAAGGCTCATCAGGTACTTCAGAAGCGCACCTACAGATGAAACCCTCTTGAGAATTGAGATACCATCGTTGATATGATATGACATTTATAACGTGCTTATACACAAGTGTTTCAAGGCGTGACGAAGCAAAGGAGGGGAAACAAAGGGAGGACAAGACAACGATCTTACTAGGCCAAGTGACATTGAGATTGCGCAAGTGCAGGGGAGAGGGAAGGGGGAAAAGTGGCAGGGGAAGGGGGAGGAAGAGCAAGTGCAGGGCACAGGATAAAAAACCAAGTAGAGCGGCAAGCAGGTGGCAGTGAAGAGTTAAGTGCAAACATCAAGTGTCTGATAAGTGCAGGTAAACAGACTGTATGGTTGTAGATACAGACCCAAGTGCAAGGGCTGCCAGGAGGCAGTGCAGGTGTGCAACTGGATGGACGGGGACCTGGGCCCGAAGTTCAGAGGATAGCCTGGGGACTAGTGCAGTATCAGACAGGAGATCAGAAGGGAAGAAGAAGAGAGAGGGCAGAAGCTTAGAGGAAAGTCTTGAGATGCTTCCAGAACTAGAGATGGTTCTGCTCAAGTTTCAGAGAGGCAGGGAGGCTGTTCCAGAGGGAGGCGCCAGCCGAAGAGGGAGATCTGCCTCCAACTCGTTGCTTGGAGAAGCGCCTGACACTCAAGGAGTTGATGGTGGAGGAGCGAAGAGCTTGAATAGGAAGATATTTCCGAAGAGAGAGTTGGAGGTATTGCGTTCCCAGGCCCCAAAAGGCCTTGTGGTCAATGTAAAGGGTCTTGAACTTGATCGTTGCAGCCACTGGGAGCCAATGTAGAGATTTCAGGGCTAGAGAGATACGATCACTGGGCTTGAGGCCAAGGACCAGTCTCGCAGTCCTGTTCTGGATGAGTTGTAGAGGATGGAGAGTAGAGGCAGGCAGATTTAAAAAGAGGCTGTTGCAGTAGTGAAGCCTAGAGAGTACGAGAGCTCTCGAGACAAAGAGCTTCTGGGGGTAGGAGATGAAAGGAAGAATACCTCTGAGGAGGTGCAGTTGGTAGTTTGACTTCTTAGAGACGTCAGATATGTGAGGCGAGAAGGAGAGAGTGGAGTCGAAGATGACCAAGAGGTTCTTAGCCTCACAGGTGGGAGCAGGAAGAGGGCCAAGGGAGGCCGGCCAGAGAGTGGTAGCAAAAAAAGGTGCAGGTGTGCCGATGAGGAGGATCTCCGTCTTACTGGCATTCAGACAGAGATCATTAGGAGTACACCACACCACACCACACCACTCCTGGATTGCAGACAGACAATCCGGGATGAGAGAAGGAGAAGAGGTAGCAGAGGGGAGCCTGAATGTCGTCCGCATAGTACTGAAAGTGGAGCAGAGAGCAGCGATGTGGTGGGCGAGAGGTGCCAGGTATTGGTTGAACAACCAGGAAGAAAGGTTAGATCTCTGGGGAACACCACAGGTAGAGAGAGAGATAGAGGAGAGGAAGCACCCAAGTTGGACCTGGGAGGGTTGGTCCGAGAGCAAAGAAGTCAATGATACCAAGGTTATCACGGAGCCGGTTGAGCAGGATGACATGGTTGACTTTGTCAAAGGCAGAAGAGAGATCAAGTAAGATGAGGACAGAGGGGAGATTAGCATCAAAGTTAGAGAACAGTTCTTCACGGATGTTCAGGGGAGCAGTTTCCATAATTCTGACTGCTCTGAAGCCAGACTGATGGTCATGGAGGCAACCAACAGATTCAGTGTGAAGATTAAGCTGGGAGATGGCCAGCTTTTCCAGGAGTTTGCCCAGGAAAGGAGTGATGGAGATCGGGCATAGTTAGCTGGACAGGAGGGGGTGGGCTTAGGTTTTCTTGAGACGAGGGTGCACAAGAGAGTGCTTCAGGGGGGAAGGGAAGGTTCCATTGGTGAAAGAGTGGTGGCAGATGTCGGCCAAGGCTGGAGCTAAGGTTTCAATATGGTCCTTGATGGTTTTGGAATAACAAGGAAGAACCTGTTTTGACAAGACTTTAATAGATCGGACTTGTCTAGCAACCTTGTCAGGGGTGAAAAGAGGAAGGGCAGAGGAGAGACAGAGGGTGGCCGCAGAGGGGCCAGAGGAAGAGGAGAGAGTGGAGGGAGAAGTAGAAGAGGACCAGAGGGTGGACAGGATGTCCTGGGTTTTAGAGATAAAATGAGAAGCCAAGGGCCTACAGAGGGCCTGTGAGGGGACAGGAAAGGTAGAGACTGTGGCAGGATTGGCCAGCTCCTTGCACATTTTAAAGAGTTTGGCTGAGTTGTTAGATGCCGGCGAGACGCTGGCTTGGATGTGAGCTCTCTTCTTAGTGAGGACAGACAGTCTGTAATGCCTTTGGAGCAGGTGGCAGGGCAATTTGTCAGAGAATGTACAGGATGCCAACCATTTCCTCTCAGCCACCCTACACACGCGTTTATGGGTGACAAGGTCTGAGTCGTACCAGGAGTTGCACTTGGCTTTCGGCTTCATGCGGATCCTCATGAAAGGGGCCAGTACATCAAGAGTATCAGGGATAGCAGAGTGGAGCATGGAAAGGGCTGTGTCAGGGGGTGAGTCAGCCAGAGGTGCCGGAGGGGGAGAGAAAGAAGCGGCGAAAGCCTCACCTGACACACGCTTCATGGGTCGAAAGACTGAGAAGGTGGGTGGCAGTGTGGGGGTTGGCTTGGCCTGAGGGCTATAGAGAGGGCGATGAGAGGTGAGGAGAAAGTGGTCACTCCAGGAGAGAGGAGTGGTGAGAGGGTTACAGAGGCAGAGGTCTGAGGAGATCAGAACATCAAGAGTGTGCCCTGCAGAGTGAGTCGGGCCAAAGGGAAGGATAGAGAGAGAGAGAGAGAGAGAGAGAGAGAGAGAGAGAGAGAGAGAGAGAGAGAGAGAGAGAGAGAGAGAGAGAGAGTTGCTGAGGTCGCGAAAGAATCCCATGGCGGGACAGGAAGCATCCAGGTGGATGTTGAAGTCTCCAAGGAGGAGGGGTTGAGTGGTCAAGGCCAGGAGGGAGGAAGAGAGGTCTGCCCACTCGGAGAGGAAGGAGGTGATCTGACCTGGTGGCCGGTAGATAGAAGCCACTGTGAGAGAGTGGCCAGGAGAGAGGGAAAGCCTACCGACCACGAAAGAGGAGTAGACATGCATAGGAATGATAGAGGCAGGAATCCATTCCAGGAAGATCAAGGCTAAATCCCCACCAGAACGGTTGGATCTGGGTGCAGAGAGGATCTTGTAGCCATCGGGGAGGAGAGTGTCAAAGCTTGTGACAGAGCTGGCCGAGAACCATGTCTCGGTGAGACCAAGGACATCAAGGTCAAGTTCTTCCAGAAGACGGCAGATGTCAGAGGAATGTTTAACAGCTGAGCGAGAGTTAAGAGTGGCGAGGTGGAGAAGGTTGCCATCCTTGAAAGACTTCCGGGCGGGGGTACAAATTAGAGGTACTCCCTGCAGAAGTGTAGGAGGCTGAGGGTGGGCAGAGGAGGTAGGAGGAGATGGCAAGGTAGTCAAGGAGGAGGAAGAGGGTGCCAGAGTGGCAGAGGGGGAGGAACAGAAGCTGAAGAAGCGAGAGAAGGGATAGCGGGAGAGGAAAGGAAATTGATAAGGCGCGTCTATCAAAGCGGATGAGGTTGGCCTGAGGGCCTTGGACCAAGACGGTGCCGTTCAGGTAAACATTAATGATGACCTTAGAGGAGTGCAAGGAAGCCAGGAGGGCCTCCCACCGGGTGCCACCATTAATGGGAGAGGAAGAGAAAGGAGAGAGCACAGAGACCATATGAAGAGTCCATAGGTCTGGTGAAGGAACATCAAGAGGATGTCGGTGAGGGTCTACTTGGGGCAAGCTCTGGTGTAATAATAATTATTATTATTATAATTTGGCATTTATATAGTGCTACAAACCCTCAGGTATCTGAGGGCTGCTTATTATTACCCACGGTGTGTGGTGCTCATTTATCGACCTCGGAAGGATGAAAGGCTGAGTTTGGCCCTGCCGGGATTCGAACCTGCATTAGCAAGCTCTGAATGGATGTCAAAGCGAGCGCTCTACTCGCTGTGCCACTTGACCGGCTAGGTATCAGCGATAAGGAGGCCTGGGTTGGAGATCAGGGTATCCTTTTTTGACTTCTTCCAACCATACTTAATGAGAAGGGTAGGAAAGTCAATAGAAAAGCAGTTGGAGAAGATAGGAGAAACAGAGAGCACTATAGATGATGCAGAGGAGGGGGAAGAGGAGATTTGAGAAGGGTGTGGGGAGTGAGAGAAGAACGGAAGGGGTGGGGGGAGACACTGGGGGAGAACACACGGGGGTGCAAGCCGAAGAGATGGGATGAGACAAGAACAAGTGGTAAATAGATCAACTAAACTGAACTTGATGGAGGGCTTGGGAGAGAGCACAAAAGAACACAGGACAGTATGATGAACAGCAACCAGGTTAGCAGGGCAACAAGAAACCAGAGCAGTCAAAGAAATAGAATCTAGAGGAGGGAAGAGCACAGCAGTACAAAAGACAGTTCATAGCAAAAAACAGAACAGATAGCGATAGAAGACCTAGAAGAGGGGAAAAAACAAAGCAGAACACAGAGCAGTACACAGCAAAAACAGGATAGTTGATGAGGAACCTAGAAGGAAGAGAGCAGCAGAAACAGCAATACCAGCAAAACAGACACCATAGAGGGGGGGGGTACAATGCAATCAAAGATCGTGAGGGACCGCGCGGGCTAGGACATGCAAGTGCAAAAGCGGCCAAGGCTGGAGGAGGCGCTAGAACACACGCGAACACGGGAATGCGATGTACAGCACAGGCCGAGGATGTGTAGCGTGTGCAGGCAGGGAAAGGAAAGGACGCAGAGGCACACGCGATTGAGGAATGCAAAAACAGGGCGCACCAAGGACAGAGTGGGCCGGATGTAAACGCGCTCACGAGAATGCAAGGGACCATGCATGGCGAGGACAAGCAGAGCAAACAGACAGGGATGGAAGGGGCGCGGAAACACGCGCAATCGAAGAATGCAAGGGGCCACGAACCTCAGCAACGCGCAGCGCATGCAAAGCGAAGGATGGAAGTGGCGTGGACGTGCACGCGTACGGGAATGCGAGGGACCACACAGGGAGAGGACACGCAGATCAAATAGACAGGGAAGGGCGCAGAGGCACATTTTTGTTTTGCTTGTGCATGACCAATTCAGAAATAAGGCCAGCGAAAATGTAGTTTTATAGTTTTATCACGCTCTAAATTTTGGGTCTGTTTGTTTTTACCCTGAGCAGTAGTACATTTATTTATTTTTTACATTTATAAATCACTCTAAACCCGTGGGCATGGAGGCGCTGGTACATTATGAATTACATGCACGAATTCTCAAATTGGCAGGGTGGTGTGAATGAAGACACAACAGGTCAGGATCTCTGCGAAGAGCCAGGTTTTCAGGGACTTGCGGAAGGTCCAGTAAGATTGTTCGGCTCGCATTTCTACTTTATGTGCTCGCGTGAAGTGTAGGCAAAATATTGTCAGTGGTCATACTAAGCTTACTGCCCGACAGAGAAAAGGTGCTGGTCAGCATATTTCATGTTTTTTATTTATCGTGCAAATCTTACTTTCTTCTTAATGTTGTAATACACTAAAAAGCGTCCCATTGCTTTAACTTTTTTTATTGTATTTTTCCTATTAAATGCCAGATGCACTACTGACCTGCAACCTCATTTCCAGTGCCTGCATAGTGCGAACACGGTTCTGCAGTCCGTCCTCAGCAGCGGCATCCAGTTCTGAAATCGGAAGGTCGCTCTAAGGAAGAACACAAAGCACGACTTTTTAACAAATATGCGATAATCATTACTGTGCAATAATAGAGAAGGCTTATGATAAGGAATGGCAAAGCAAGGCTACCACAAAAACGCAATTAACACCCGAGTGCTTGGGGAAAAGGCGAGGTCGGTGGTTGATATTCATCTACAGATCCATTTCCAAAAGGTTAATTGAAGTACCAGTCTCTTAATTAAGACTTTCCTTTAGCTGACCATCAAACAGGAAACACACACTTTATTAATCGTTTGAACAACCATGCTAATGCCGGCCGAACCACTCCTCAGAAACGCGGAGCCCATTTCCCGCCAGAGCACATTATGCAACGTGATCGCTGGATTCAGGCGGGAACGTCCTTTGACGTTACAGGACACTGAGTGAGAGGCAGTATGTATGCTCACGGCCTCATTCGAAAGAGTAATCTAAGATTTTGATTATACTGAGTCTGAAAAAGAGGGAAGCCATATAAACATATTTTACCAAATGGAATTTGATTTTCAGAGGCACCAGCAAAAAAACACCAAACAAAAAGAAACGTGTCCATAACGTAAAGAGCCCATTTGCTCCAATGCTACATAGGGACAATGGCATGCAATGCAATGTACTAATAAAGCCACATTGTGAGCCTAATCAAGATGTAAAAAGTGCATTTTGGGCAAACGAAGCTTTGAAAAACAGAAAGGCGGGCAAACTCACCTCATAGTTCACTCCAGCGAAATCGGTGATGTGGAATCTACTCAGAACGTCTGAATTCGAAGAGGCATCCTCAAAAAGTACTAAAACCTGTTGAGTCCCTGTGCCAATAAAATCATCCACCAGGATGGTCTTCACATCTTGCCAAGTGCAAGCGATCTGCGAGGAAAACAACCAACAATCTCAACAACAGGCTGTGATGTGTGGTTTCATTTTCGTTCTCTTTGTCATGGTCATTTTTGTCAACTACAACCAAACGATTCAAGGGTAAAAACACCGACCTCTTTGCCTGGATACCACACAATCAAGTTTTGTTTACCGAGATCTATACGAGAGTTCTTTTTCTCAGTCGTGTTATTTTCATTTTTAACTGGTATATATATATAGCTGTAGGTCAAGAACAAACTTACAAACTTGTGGGGAATTGGAGCAGGAACCCTAAGGCAGCTTCAACAGTAGATAATAAGTGACATTGGAGATGGAGGAAAATAATTCGACGTAAAGGGAATTCGGCACAAATGAAAGGCAGTGAGGAAAAAAAGAAATCACACAGACGCACAAAACAGTTGTATGGATGTCACAGTGGTTTCTCTTAGTAAACAGTCTTAAATAATCTACAAAATCTAGCATTGTTTGTAGTGTCGGTGAACCTGTTATGCTAGGCAAATGACCATAAATGTACATTATTGACAGTACTGGACCTTTCCCCTTGGATCAATAGCTTGGGTCACGAGGCCCTGGAGATCAGCTTGATCCATAGCCAGGGTGTCAAAACCAGGACTTCCAATGAAAGCTAGTAATCAGTACCTCTAATGATATGTGGAGTGGATCAAGGATTCCACATTATGCTATGTTATATGTCACTTGTATAGCGCCTACTGCCATTGGTATGGCCTCGAGCGATGTGGGGTTGAACGCCCCTTCAGATAACCGTAGTCCAATGTAAGAGGTAACAAAAGGATTTTTAACATGCGTTTGTCTAAGATAATTCGGCCTAGCTGCACACAACCTACACCACCTTGCACAACGCAACAACCTTTAGAAAGCAGCTATCCCCCACGATAAATTCAGCCTAGCTGCTCAAATAATCTCACTTACTAGCACCACCTCTGCTAGAATGCAGCCACCCCTATGACAATTCGGTCTAGTTGCACACATACTACCTGGCTCACATACCCTGCACACTACTTCCAGCATTAGAATGCAGCTATCCCCAACGAAAATTCAGTCTAGCTGCACACATACAGAGTGCACACACGCACCATTTACTGCTCTGACCATCTCCACTTACCTCGACCCCGGTCCCCCGCGTTGAGGCCATACCAATATTGAAAGATGCTATACAAATGCCTATTAACATAACATATGACATATGCATTTGTCCAGTGTGACACCTAAAGAGCCTCAGGTAAAGGGCCCTATATGTATTCATGCAATAATGACATTTATGGGGCCTGCCACACAGCGTACATGCACACAAAGGAAATAGACAGTCTGTTGATCATTGTATTTGCCTGCATAACTAGCACATAGCTAGACTGACCAGCATACCCAGCACTTAGCTAGATGAACTAATTCTCTGCCTGCATAACAATTGCATAGCTTATTGCATTTGTCTGCGCACCTAGCACATAGCCAGACACTCAATATGCATGCCTACATAAGAAATGCATACCTTATTGTGTTTGCTGGCTTAACTTGCACGTAGCAAGGCTGACTAATTATGCTTAACTACATAATAGTTGCATAACTATATTGACTTATTTTGTTTACTTGCACACCTTGCACATAGCTAGACTGACGCATGGTGTTCACCAGCATTACAATTTCATGGTTGTAAAAGAGTTTCAAATGGTCGGATATTTTTCCTCCATATTTTTTCTCCAAATTTGTTTTTACCACAGAATGTGGAGGAGGCCACCCTGCCGCCCAACCCCACCCCAACCAATATTGCCTGATGCTAAGCCGTCATATATATTTTGTGGTTAGAAATGATCAAATTAAATGTGAACCGTTTGGAGCCATGGGTTAGGGCAATCAAAACACAAACTTAAACACATACATCATTGTGTTCGCCTGCTTACTCAGCACATAGCTAGATTGACTCGTGTTTTCCTTTTGGGGGGTAAGTATCATTGTGTTTGCATAAACCAGAGGGTAATATCACCCTATCATCGCCTACCTTTGCCATCTCCCCCTCAACACTTCTCGTCTCTCCACATAATCCTGCAGTTTAAACTAAAATCCTGCAACACAATGCCTACAAACCGCAAAGATAGCAGAATCAGAAAAGAAGAAAAGAAAGCAATGGAAATGGCCCTAGCCTCTCCCTAATCAGTCACCAGGAGACTCTAAAGGAATCTCACTTCCTCATCTTCAGATATCTCCTGAAACATCATCCTGGACCAAACATCAGAAAGGGAAACAGGACTCATCGGTAATCCAACGGTAATCTTGCTATGCGCATGCTGACAGCCAGCCAATCTACCTTAAGCCTTCAAACCGCAAGAAGCAGCCATTCACTGCCATTCATCAGCACACATCCCTCAACCCCTCCGGGAAGACAGATGAGCTGGACCTCAAAAAGAACTTGTCTCTTTGAATTTGAAACCCTTAACACTGAACCCTAGGAAACGAACGAAAGCAATCATGAATGAGCCAACGACACTCAAGGAACCAAATCCACACTGCAATGACAGGAAGATGCCTCCTCATCAATGCATGTGCTATTTCCAAAAACTCCTATGACATCTTTGACTTTCTCTCCAAGGGCAAAATAGGCATTTCTTTCCATCATGGAATCTAGGCTTCCTGGTGACCCATCCCTGGTCATCCATGAGAGCAACCCACCTGAATACAAAATCATGAGCGCAAATTGAACCAATAGGAGATTAAAGGTTATAGATCTGCTCCACAGAGACTCCGTCACAGTCTCAGCACCTACCATCAATAACATCTCAGATTGTGAGTCGCTCGCTCTGAACTGCTCCATCTCTCCCACCTCACCACTAAGCCTCTTCTTAGTATACATCACTTCTTCCTACAGCCCAAACGTTGTAGACAAACTTGCTGACGCAGCTGCCAACCTGTCCGTGTATCAACACCTCATAATACCCTGAGACTTCATCATGTGGCTTGAGAAAGAATACAAAATCACCTGGAGCAAATCTTGCTGCAACTCAAACAAATAGTTGAGGGTTCCCATCTCCATATCCAGTAAAACTCTGGATGGCATCTTCTGCAACAAAAATATAGTCACCATCTGCTCTCCAGCAAACCTCCCCTGGGAAGAACACCTATCCATACCTTTCAAAATATTCACAAAGGAATCACCCCACAAACATTCATCCACAAGGTAGCTCATAATGATCATAGCCCGGAAAGCCATTCCAATCAACTCTCCACTGGAAAGACTACAAGCAAACACATTTACTCACCTTACAAATAGACTAACAACCACGCCGGATATGAAACTTTGTAACATTCATGACTGGTTATTTTTCCTTGGAAAGTATCACTCAAAAGAAACAAAGAATGCACTAGAAAAGAAACTGGCTAGAAGATGGTTCACCCCAAAACTAAACTCCTCGAAAAAGGAAAATCATATTCTGGAGGAAATGCAAAGTTGCAAACCTACCTTTCATCAACAGCTACCCCTTTACAATGAGGGGGTCTTCAAAAGAAGAAAGCACACTACTCTCAACACTTGAATCAGCACAACATAGCCAAAAGGAAATGTTTAAGAGCATCCAAGAAAACAAAATCCTGTTGGAATACAGCACAACTCCAACTCAAGAACGATCAGCCTCCTTCACACTTCAACAAATACATCCTTCACATTAAAGAAAAAGGAGACAATTAGGGATGGTCACATTCATACACCACCGACAATCCACTGACGCTTTACTCACCCACCTCTCTAATCTCATTGTCTTTTTCTCTGCAAAAGACTTCACACCAGCATCGGCTACTGTAACCCAACCAGATCTTCACAGGATTGACGCCACCACCAACCTGCACAAATCCACCAAAAACCGAATGCCTATATTCCTTTCCTTCTTCAATGACTCCACACCAGAATTGTCCCAGTCCCAATCAAATCAGCATACATGAGACCGCTTCTAAAAGATGTCCAGAGTTCACCAAAACGACCCAGCTAACTGCCACCCAATCTTAAATACTCCTTTCATCAGAAAGTTACTGAACAAAATCTTATACAGTCAACTGCAGCACTGCATAGAAAAAAAGAACTTCTGGACAAGGCAAAGCATGGCTTTAGACCATCTATGGGGTACAGAATTAGCTCTTTGTTCAATTTTGGACACTCTACAAAACAATGCAGATGAACATTCTGAGAGTGCACCCATCCTTTTGGACATCTCAACTGCTTTCAACAAGACCAGTCACAAGTTCTTCCAAAAAGACTGAAATACATTGGAAATAAAGGAACAACTCTTTGCTGGAACACCTCCTTTCTCACAGGTAGGACCGAAACCAACATCATGCCCTCCTACAACTCTATGCCTGCCCACTAACATGCAGCATATCCCAAGGATTCACTCTGTCAACATCTACAATGTCACCCCCACTGGACCTCATCAACCGATTGGGCATCATTTTTTACACTTAGGCTGATACATAATAATCTATAAACTTAAAAACAATCTGAAAACAAACACCGCAGATATTAAAACATGATTTGCACAATTTGACGCATGGATGTCACCAAACAGACTAAAACTCAAGCCTACCAAAACAGAACTGATGCTCTGGAATCCAGCATCTACTAGCACCACCTCAATCCATTGGCTTCACCATATGGGTCAATGCGTAGTACCATCAACCACTGTAATGAATCTCACTCAGAGTCACCATGCACAATATACTCAGATTTGAAACATAGGTCAGAGCCCTAATCAGAAAGTACTTTTTCTAACTGTGCACTATTCCTTAATGATACCCAAATTAACTTTCACCCACAAAACCATGGCTGCAATTTCAATAGTACTTTATAGGCTTGACTATGCCAACAGCTTCTAGGTCAGACTATTTGATGAGGTAACTATAAATGATGAGGTAACTGAGTACAAAGTACGGCCACCAGACTACTCCTCAGGATGAAAAGGTTCAAACATATCTCACCAGCAATACATATTCTTCCTAGGCTGCTGGTCAAGAAAATGATTAATTTCAAAACCCTGTGCATCGTTCATCTCTCCTACCATGGAAGAAGCCCACTATTCTTCAGAAGCAAGTTCCGGCACTACACTTCTTTCAGAACAATGCAGTTAAAAACGCTGCACTAGTCCTAGTCCCTAACTTCAATAAGAAATGACAAGGTGGGTCCACATTCTCAATAATGGCCAGGACATTCTAAATCACCCCTGGAAGAAACAGCAACAAACCAAGGGCTATCCAACAGTTTTCCTCACGATGACAACACCATGCCAAGTAAACAGACACATGCTATAGCTAAGGGTGCAAACACACTATATTGTGAGAGCAACCCTTTATCCCCCCCCATTCGCCACTCCACCAAGTTTTGAAGAACATTCACACACAGCTCCTCATTCCTTAATATGAATAGATGCTGTTTGCAATGAATTACACCTTAATAAAATACTCCCTCCAACCTATGATCTGAAATCCTTCCTGGAGTGTTGACTCATATATATCAAATGCTGCAGGCTACTGTAGTCGAACATTTGTCATATTTCTCATCGGCTTGTGGGTCCAGTGCTGCGGGACACTCAATGACATCTCAATAAAAGTAATCTCAGACCCATGTTAGTCCTCCCACCTTTCTAGCCCTCAGCTAACACCTAACTATTAAAATCTTGCAACCTTACACTTAACACTACCATCAGACAACCTGTCAGGCCTAGTAAGCGTAACAGACTCCCACCTTTTCCATCTTCTAGCAACAACCACTTCAATCAATGTTGTGCAATAAGGGGAGGAGTCGGCAGCTCTTATGGGTAGCTGGCACATGTATATACTGTCCTACAAAAGAATATACAGAACTCTAACACCTGTGGATAAACAGGAGTTCATGGTTCTGTAATCTGCTGGGGGGAGGGAGGTACTCACATTTGTGTCATCATCGATGCCCGATCACTGTCAACAGATGTGGAATATGTGAGTGCTGCAACCCGAGGGGGTCTCTGCACGGTTGGGCATATCAACAATGATGTGAACAGACAATGGTCCGCAATGCCAAGGAAAACATTTTTAGTATTATGCTATCTGCAAGTATTTCAGACACCACAGGCTTAGCCCTCAAGCAAATGAGTAAGTGGAAAGCTTCATGAGCACTCTAAAGAAAATACTGCACATCACAAATGCAAACAGTCAATCCCTACCGGAAGCAGTGACATCAGTTATATCTGTATACAGAACTAATTCACACGGCACAACTACAACATCACCAGCATATGTTCTGTTCACAAGGCAACTGTGCATAATACAAGAGAAAACAGAGAAGACAAGAACAACATTAACATGAGGAAGAAAGCATGTTGAAATACCAATGAAGCAGCATCAAAAAGAATAAAGAGAGTGCTAGTAGACACACAAATGGGAGATTATGTGCAAGGGTGCAACACCAGGAGTTGCAAATGCCACATGGCTTTCACCCATATGTGATAGTTAGGCTAAGAGGAACTATGGTAATAGCACTTCATGATGACTAGACACTTCTAGTCATCATGTTGTGCTGTTATCATAGGTTTCCAAAGTTTCCAAAGGAATCGATAGAACAAGAGCGAGAAGTTGGTAACCATGGCAGGCTCCTGAAAGGTGTGACAAAGTCCTCTGGCAGAAATAAACGGTGGATAGTAGGCCCGCCACAAGATAGATGATGCTAGGTCTGAGAACGGCATGGTGAGAATCTCCTCCCTATCCCCACCATGCTACGTGCAAGAGGCAGGGGCTTGTCACACTGATGCCATAGAAACTCCTGCTCCATTTAAGGGTTCAGATTTTGACAGATGTTCCAATATAGCTGTAGCACCTGCACGTTGGTATCTCCTTGCACAAGTGTAGAAATCATATCACAAAAAGAGAGAGGGAGAGGCGCCAAGGAGGCTGGAGCGAGAGAGGGAGAGGCCCAGGAAGCTGGAGCGAGAGAGAGTCAGGCTTAGGAAGCTGGAGCGAGCAAGGGACCCAGAAGGCTGGGGCGAGAGAGAGCGCGCTAGGAGGGTTGGGCGAGAGAGAGAGAGAGAGAGAGAGAGAGAGAGAGAGAGACAGAGACAGAGACAGAGACAGAGACAGAGACAGAGACAGAGACAGAGACAGAGACAGAGACAGAGACAGAGACAGAGACAGAGACAGAGACAGAGACAGAGAGAGAGAGAGAGAGAGAGAGAGAGAGAGAGAGAGAGAGAGAGAGAGAGAGAGAGAGCGCCATGAGGGTTGGGTGAGAGAGCGAGTGTCATCAGGGTTGGGCGAAAGAGACCGTGCCCCAGGAGGGTTGGGGTACGAGGATTGGGGCGAGAGAGAGCGTGACAGGAGGGTTGGGGCGAGAGAGAGCACTCCAGGAGGGTTGGGGCAAGAGAGAGCACGCCAGAAGGGAGCATGGGCACAGAGAAAAAAAAGAGAGCACCAGGAAGCTGGCCCCAGAGAGAGAGAGCACCAGGAGGCCGGGTCCAGAGAGCGAGAGAGAGTGCCAGGAGGCGGGGCACGAGAGAGAAAGAGCCAGGTGGCGGGCGAAAGAGAGAAAAAGATACAGAAAGGGAGTGAGGAAGCGAAAGAAACCCAAAGATGGGGAGCAAGAAGTAGGAGGATGGTGAAGGAAGGGCTCAGAGCATTGTGAAGTTAGCTCTGGTTATAGAGGTGTCTACAGAGGAAGTGGCGAATGACGCCAAGGCAGAGGTGGGCAGAGAATCTAAGGAAGAGTTGCTGAGCTGCACGATGGAGCTTCTGAAAAAGCAAGTAATATAGAGGTGCTCAAGAGAGAAGGTGATAGAAAGTAAGAAGATGCTTAAAGAGAATGACAAGAGTGAAAAGGCAAAACAGAGAATCCCCATGAGTAAGGGAGAGAGGAGGAGGAAAGGAAATAAGGGTGGAGCGTCGAAGATCCGGAGGAGGGACCTGAGAGAAGGAGCAGGAGGAGGTCTGGGATAAGTGGAATAACAAGCCTGTGGTGAAGCTCAGAGGAGGTGCAGGAGAATCACTGAGGCAAAGAGGGAAGGAATAAGAAGGTCTCCTACCTATGACACTGAGGCAGCATATGCAGAAGGAGAGAATGTTTGGATTAGGAAGCTGTAGTACAGGACCCACACTAAGGGAGGTACCAAGAGTCATACAAAGAACCCTGTCAAGACCTTAGTGTTGCCTGTGGTCTATCTATGGTTCTGAGCTTTAGTTTATGGCCAGCTTCAGCCCGACACCCGCAACATAACCGCCATCAGGTGCAAGTGCATACCTGGGACCCAGGAGGAGGAGGAGGCTTCCCTCACAGTCCCTTAGTTGCACAAGGTCATCGCCAATGAGGCAACAAATAGCAGAGAGAGCTACAAGTCTGAAGCAACAAGATTATGAGACTTCTTTTGGGTATATCTAGTGGTGTGATTAACAGGGCTGGGTGCCAACCCTAGCAAGTGGCTGGTTATCATTCAGCTGGTATGCTGAGAATCCTTTAGCCGTCCCCATCACAAGGCAGAGGACAGTGACAGGGGGGCACTTTGGGCACACTGGCCCTTTAAGGGAGCCCAGGCCCTTAAAGACTAGCGCTACACTAAGGGAGCCTTGCCAAGATTTCATTAACCTTAATAGGCCTCCACTAAAGCTAAAAACCAAGTCAATTGAGCCAAAGGGTATGGACCCGAATTTAGATGCTGGAACCTTCTGGCAGCAGAGGGTTGAGACCCACGAGGTAAGGGAGTTCATTTCCCTCTTCATGGAGATCTGTTAACGAAATAGATGCCATAGAAAGGCTGAGAAAACGTGCTGCCCTCACTCCACGACCATGCATGAGAAACAGCGCCACAGCTTTGAATGTTTTATGTCACTCGTGTAACAAGCCCAGTTAATAGGGTCATAATGGGCAATTCAAAAGTGCTTTTGGTTTGCTTAATAACATCAGACATTCCTACGGATATCGGTCACACAATCCTTGAAGTTCGGGAAGGAGCGATCAGTCACACAATCCCTGAAGTTGGGAAGAGTTGGATGGAACCTAGAACTACAACTTCCAATATATTATCCACCACAGTAAAATCATAGATGGTGTACCAGTCTTATAATGGCTTGGAACAGCTCAACAATGCACTAGAAAGCATCAGTGAAATAAGGGATGCCAATCCCAGCCCTGCACTTATTCAAATGCACCAGTGTAGACGCTCCCAGAATGGGAGGGCTTAGGATGCTATATATCTAGAGTGGTCAAGCTGGGTGGTGGGGTTAAGTACTCATTTGGATCTCAGTGGAACAAGGAGCTAAGGCTGGAACTCAAGTACAACACAAAGTCGATAGGCTGGAGGAGAGAACGTGGTGGCTGGGAAGTTCGGAATCTAAGCACCAAAGGATGAAAGAGACCTAGGAGAGTGGAGTAAGAAGCAAACCAATATGGTACCAGAAACAAGTGGTTAGAGAAAGGCGGCACGGCCAAAGGAAGCGTTTATTGAAAGGTGAAAGAGAAGCAAAATTAAGACATGAAAGGAAAGGATTAGCAGAAGGTGAAACGTCCCCTTTATTTAAACTTCTTATAGCAGATCTTGGTTGTAGGACTAACCAAGTAATCTCATTGATAGGGAGGAAACTTCGTCCCCAAACTGCTGTGTGCTTAGCTGCCTCCCCATCAAAATCCCAAAGCTGGTTCTGCTGACACTGCAGAGGGAAATGGTTCACTTCATATGGATGGGAAGTCCCCTGCAAGTAGCCCAGCGGAATATGTACCATGTGCCTGCTTTTGGAGTGCTCAGGGTCCAGACCTTAACAGATACTAACGGCGGCCCAAATAGCAAATATATTCTCATGGCTACACAACCCATTCAACACAAACTGGAGCCAAATTGAACGGGCAGCCACAAAGACCCAACTGATGGACCTGCTGGTCCTGGGCAGAGAGGCCCACAAAACGTGTGGCCATCTGAGAGAATCGACCTCCATCTCTTTGTTTAACTTGGTTGGGACCCAGAGACTCTGGGGGGTAAACCCCGGCCTCCTCCCCTTTTGCCCAGTGGTAGGCAACCCGGACTTGGATGCAATTAGCAAATCCTTTCGTAGGTGGACGCAGGGTGGCCAGAGAATCCTAAAAGATAGTTACTTACAAGGCCAACCACTAACACTTCCAGAGGCCAAATCCAAGTCCAACCTCTCTGAAACCTACTGAGATATTTCTATCCAACTTTGCGCACTGGCTTACAAACCAAGCCGTCAGAGAGGCCAGAAGTAGAAAGACCACAAAGCTTACACTGACAGCTAGAGAGGGCACCCAGAAAATGAAAAATATCTAAGCTTTAACACCTTTTAGACAGGAGGGATGTGGAAAATGTCTTTCCCTATATTAAGAGGTGGGGTGAAAAATTATGCCTGCAAATTCCACAGGAGACATGATTATCCCTATAGGCCAAAACAACTAAAGCATCAATATGCACTATCACAAATGAATGCCTTTATAAAATAGATCTGCAATGGTATTATAGCCCAAAACGCTTGCATGGCTGCACACTAGGCTTTAGCAAAACAAAAGAGGTGATTGCTGGAAGGTTAAGAATTAATCTTAACCTCTGCCATTACTCTGGGCAACACTGCAAACCGTTTTTCTTCACCTGCCAAGTCATTACAAAAGGGGAACATTCCTTCTGAATAAGACCACAAGCATCCCCATACATGTTTAGACCTCATAGGGTGTCATCAGTGAAGAGTAGCTTCGGTCTCTATGCCCAGCGGGCATGGGACCCAAGTCTGGGCCATACACGTCCCATTTAGGGCGACTATAGCAAAACAAAAGAGGCGATGGCTGTAAGGTTTAGAATTAATCCTAACGTCTGCCATTGCTTTGGGCAACCCTCCAGATCATCGTTCTTCGCCTGTCAAGCCATTACAAAGGGGGAAAGATGATATGCAAATCAGGCTTGGCCCCACCCTAACAGAGACAGTCCAGCCCCAACTGCTTGGTCACATCCCTTCTGCATGAGACCACAAGACCTCGACACCACAAGCATCCCCAAACATGTTTCAGCATCATCAGTGAGGAGTAGCTTGAACCTTCCACCCATCACTTTTTTGGTTATAGTTTGTCTCCCTGTGTGAGAGAGGGTATGTCATTTTTTTTTTAATTTATTTTTTTTTTTTTATTTTACTTGTAACAAGTTATTTACACAACTTCAATTACAAAAATTCATACAAAAATTCATCATCTTTCTTTGTCATCAATTAGCTCTCTTATAGGTTCATTGTTTCCCTCCGGCTCTTTCAGATGAAAAGTTTGTTTTCAGCACAAGGCTTTCTCCAAGATGTTGTCGAGAAAATCTACCACTGCACAAATTGATTTAACATTATTTCCAGCTACCAGCATGCACCACAGATGGTCCGTTGGTTGGACAGTTGTTAGATGTTTAAAGAAAAATGCACGCTGAGTCGCCACCTGATCACAATCAGAGACTAGATGTTTAAGTGATTCTACTTCGTTTTTACAGAGCCTACATTTATTATTATCTATCTCTTTGTAGTGTCTCAGGTACATTATCTCTTTAGTTTCATATAAATTTAGCCGAAATCTTAAAAATTTGTTGCGATGGTATCTTGACGGAAATCTTGTTAAGTATTTGGGCAGTTTGTCAAGAGTATTACATGTCAAGCCTAAATTAGCCGAAGATGACATTGCCATTCGACGTTCTTCATTTTTTATCCAGTACCAGGATCTCAGTTTTCTTTTTGCAATCTGTGGTGTGTTACATACAGACTCCCAAGAGATATCCATGACCGCTAGAGATTTCCTAATTTTCGTAGCCCAAATATGTATCATCCCTGAATATTGTTTATCTTCTCTTTGTTTTAATATCTCATAGGCTGGAGCGACTATTTTTAAGTTCATTTTTCGTAACAAAACAATGGACTTCCAAAGAATCAGGCCGTCTAAGGGATCAAGGCCTAGTTCATGTCTTATTGCGACAATAGACACACAGCTTGGCAAAGCTAAAACTCCTCTCCAAAATTGCCCTTCCAAAACTGCCCAAATACGATTATCGATGTTTAGTCCGGCCTCCGCCCCATAGGTCAGAGTAGGAATGACTTTTTGTCGATAGAAGGTTAAGACTGGAATCAGGGTAAATTTGCCAAATTCATTATGTAGGCGTTTTCCTTGTAGGGTGAAAGAAGTCATACGATGCTTCAAATCTAAAATCCACTCTTGTTCTCTGATGGCTTTGTTTATTTGTATCCCTAGATAACGTATAGTGTGTACAGTCTCGATCTTTTCTCCAGCTGCATACCAACTGAAATTCTCAGCCAATCTTTTCTTTGTTGGTCCAAAGGACATGATCTTTGATTTCCCAGCATTTATTTCTAAACCGTTTGTCTGCAGATATATAACCAATGCTTGTATTAGACGTTGGAGTCCTATTTTAGTTTGATCAAATAATACAATGTCATCAGCATATGTCGCATAACTAATAGGTTGGTTATTTATTTTCGGTGGAAAGCAGCGAATATTCGCGAAAGCCTTTGGTAAATCAGCAATGTATAACTTAAACAGTAGGGCTGCCAAGGGGCATCCCTGTTTCACTCCTTTGGTGGTTGGAATTTCATTTGTCACGGTGCCTTTATTATCAATGCGGACTTTTATTGAGGTACCGGTGTGTAGGGCCATAAGTGGATGGAGAATATTTGGAGGGCACGACCATGATGTTAATTTTTCCCATAGATTTGTGCGATTGATTTGGTCAAATGCCTGCCGCATATCTATGAATGCTATGAAGATGCTCCCTTTGTTCTTCAATGATTCAAGTTTAAGTATGTTTAGAATGAAGAGATTGATTTCAGTTCCGACCTCCTTTGTGAAACCTGTTTGTCGCTTATCCAATAAGTTGTTACGAGATGCCCATTTGGAGAGTTTTTGTTGTAAGCAAGTAGCAAAGATTTTCCCTATTATATCCAAGAGGGCAATTGGGCGGTAGTTGGCCGGGTTCTCCCTATTGCCTTTCTTGAATATTGGTACTATAATTGCAGTCCTCCATGAGCACGGTATCATCCTAGCTTCTGAAATTAGCTCAAACAGGTCTACAATAAAGTCGGCCCAAAGCTCCTTTTTTTCTTTTAATAGAACATTTGTTAGCCCATCAGGGCCCGCTGCACGAGAATTCTTCAATTGTGTTATTTGAGTAAGAATTTTTTCTCTAGATTCACATACATCCCATGTGACCGGATTTATCTGTTGTATTGGGATGCTTAAAGTTGAGGTGCTTACAAATACTTTCCTAAAATGTTGTTCCCAGGTAAGCTTTGATATTCCATTAATGAAACCAGAATCTTGAGTGTTGTTGTTATTTAAAATTTTCCAGATGTCTCGTGAGTTCCGCTGAATAATTAGGCCTACCATTGTTTCAGCTCGTTCTTGATCTCTGATTATCTTGAAAGATTTTAACCAGTTTCGGTATTTCGTTTTACAGTTTTGGATTTCCCTTTTTTTCTCAAAAGACTTAATATCTTTCTTGTTGATTTGCCTGATGCTTTTGGTCATTTGTTTCTTTTGCAAATTTACCTGTGCACTATATATATATTTTTTCTGAGTTTGCGAGGTTTTATGAGTTTGTTTTTTTGTAGTGCCAAGTTGGATTAGCAAAGGTGCATAGTTTATTTTGTCGGGAGTTGTTATTATGTCATCCTTAAAGCCATCTCTCAGCTGACAGATGTGATGGTTTTTAATTCGTAGCCTACTCAGCCCCTCATTCACTTCCAGAGGTAAATCATACTGCGCTGATGTTATGCGCTGTTCTAGAATACAGATTAGTTCCAATATACTATGATCACTCACTGCTGTTTTAGTTATTGACATTTTTGTAACTTTTGACCAAAAAGGAGCAGAGATCCAAAAGTAATCTAATATTTTTTGGCTTTTATCTTTGTTCCAGGTAAAGTTTGGGGGAATGTCACCTTTAATTGAACCATTGACCATCTCGCAGTTTCTCGATTGCATCGCTTCTAACCATTTATCTCCTCTAGTTGGTATTACAGTTTGTTCAGTCTTATTTTTGGGAGGTATTTCAAGCCATGAGAAGTTAAAGTCTCCACATATTATTATAATGGTCTCCAAATCTGATGTTAAATAGGGATCAATAATTGCCGTTACTGATTTAATAAAACTTGCAGTAGAGATCATGGCTGGGTTCCAATAAAGATTAATAATTAGTAGTTGTGGGGAGGGTATATTTTCCTTCTGGCTCAGCTGTAATAGAGTTCCTAGTACAAAGAGGTTTGGCATGAATGTTTGAATGACCTCCCATCCATAGGCATTATTAACCATTGTGATTAAACCAGAGAAAGGTCTCCCACGTTGATGTTTCCTGCTTTATTTAGAATGATGGAATAACCGTCTTTAGATGGAACTTCTCGAAGCCATGTTTCTTGGAGACAGATGGCAAAATTATTTATTAAGGCCTTAGGAAAATCATTGAATAAATGAAGGAATCCTCTGGTGTTCCAAGAGAGGATCCCACATTTTTCCGTCTCCGTTTTTGGTGATGGTTATGTTTGTTGATCTTTCTGTGAAGTAGCTCGTTTTATGGTTTCATCATAATTTTTCCATGTAGGTTTAGTTTCTACTCCACATTCTCGCAATGACAATTGGTTCCTCAATTTTTCGCGACGACAATCGTTTCTTGATTTTATTTCATCGCTTTTCCCATAATTTAACATATTTCTCTCTGAGTGTATTTCAAAACCAAAGGCCAGCAATTCATCTTGTGCAGCAAAAAGAGTTTTTTCCACTGCTGATGAATTAATATGTAAGAAAACTTTATCAGCGGATTCCTCTGAAATGTATTCAACAATTTGAATGTCTTCTGATGTAATTGTACGGAGTGAAGGGATGATATGCAGTAGTTTCATAATGTTTCTTCTGTTTAAGTTAACATCTTTATCATCAGACATCACATTTTCCACTCTGATTCTCCAAGAATGATATTTGGAGCTAGATTGACGTCCATCGCTTTCACTTATTCTTAATGAGATTTGTTTATTTCGCTGAGCAGCAGTCATTTTCGGATTGAAATTTTGTGATGATTCAGATACTATTTTTCTGTTTGTAACTTGGTGTGTTCTAGGTTGATTAGGTTCCGAGGAGTTCGTATCAAAGGTAGGAGGAAACATGGTGACCTTTCTATGCCCTTTATCCTCATCACGTATAAGTTTCCTAGAGAGTACTTCGCTTGGTCCAATTGGCCGTCTTTTACTCAATGTCTCTGTAGATAAGGTTAAAGAGGAACTGTCAGAGTCAATTGAGTAAGTTGAGAGGTCACATAGGTCTACTGATTCCTCATCTTGTGCAGAATTCGAATCTAGACGAGCACGCTTATTTGGATTTTGTTTCTGTATTGACGATGATTTTGCATCATTCAATTTATTCCGTCTCTCCTTTGATTGCACAGTGATGAATTATCTACAGCAGCCTCTTTTGTAGGTCGTTCGAACAGCGCAAGCTTTTGTGGAGTTACTATATTTCTTACAAACTGTTTTACATTGGTATTACGTTTTTTCGCTTGATTGGTTGCTTGCTTTTTTGGAGCCAATCGTACCTTTTTTTCAGACAGTGTTGGTATCTTTAAGCTGTCCACTTGAAAATGTTTTGCTCCACCCTTAAAGATGTCAAACGAATTTATGAGCCTCGATGTAGACGGTAGTGTTTGATTTCCAGTCGCACTGTGAATTTCCAGTGATTGTATTGGTTCTCCGATCTCTATAGCCAAGTGGGTCGGATCTGTTATTTCTGCAGCATCAGAGGAGGTCTGGGTTTCTTGTATTTGTGCCGTTGAGGTTGTTCTTCTGTCTGCAAGTGCCCTACTAGTATTTGTAGTTGGGCAGGTCAGCGGGGCTTCAGTATTTGGTTTAGTTTTGACTGCTTGAGCAGGAATTTCCTGGAGTTGTCTATTATTCCTGTTAGAACTAGGTGACTCCACTTGAGGATTGTTCTTTGAGAGATGGGCCACAGCTGATACGGAGTTTGTGATTTTAGGAGCAGGAGTAGTTTTATTCAGCGTGACAGCTCCACTTAAGTGCTCTGATAATTGTTCCGTATTTATTGGAATATTGTGCCTTGCCCATTTCATACATTCAAGCGTTGCGGCCATTAAGGTGGAATTATCCACGTGGGTACTTGCTAAAAGATCTCCAAGGCGATATTGCCATTGTGAGGACGTCTCCGCCTCTCTGTCCATTCTTTGCAGCAAGGCATTATTCATATGTTCCATCTTGTCAACTTTTGAGATAAGCTGAGTAATTTGCGTACTCTGCTCTTTTATGGCCTCATTTAGACTCTCGTACAGTTTTACGAACGGGATTAGCGCCAAAGAAGTGGCGGCCAATACATTATTGTGGATTTGAATGCCAGCTGCTACTGACAGGTTAGATTTATTCATTTGATCCTGTACAGAAGTAGCAGATGTAAGTTTTGGCGCCGTTTCATGTGTTTGTTTGGCCATAGAATCTCGTCCCTTCCTACGTTGCTGTAGAGACTCATTTTCTATCTCATCTTCATTCATTTGGATTAGATTCTCCATCTCAACAGTCTTTACAGCATTTTTATCACCGATGGTTGTGTAATCAATTGTTGAATTGTGGTTTGGAAGATTCTGATCAAAAAAACCAAATTTAGAGTGACGGCAGATCTTATTGGGGCTATGTCTGCTTATTATACGATTTACATGCTTAGAGTTGGACTTTTCTCCAAAACTCTATCAGTTTTTCTTTGATGGCATTGTAATCAGCAGTTAGCCTCTCTGTCAGACGTGCCTCTCGTCCTATTGGATCTAGAGCTTTTAATGAGGTCTCTAATGTTGGTATTGGATTTATTTCTATATTAAGCAGATTTGATTGAGGTGTTGTAGAAATTTCATGTGGGTTCCAAGTTTCCACTTCATGTACTTCTCCGCTGCTATTTGCTGTTATAGGTAGACGAGAGTGTAACAGGTTAGACTTAGTTGAGCTCTGTTTGCGGTTTACAAGTCCAGTTTTTGTGGAACCTCGGGAGGCATATGATGACATTAGCACATTAGATTCGGCTTCATGCAGTTTTGCAGTTGCTACCATCATGGGCGTCACAGCTCCTTCTTTAGTTTGAGATATATTTTGTACAGTATTTTTGTCTACCTGGCCATTTGATTGGTTTAGGGGGGACATGGATAAGGTGTTTGCAGACACTTGGATTGACAATAATTCTGAATCCGTTACATCGAAAGGAGACTGGATCAAGGAGGTATTTATCTCGCACACATTATCCTGCGATCTCAGTTCCGCAACTCGGGTCGTAGAGCCAGTAGATAAAGTCACGGACCGGATTGTAAAGATTTCACATTTATTGCAGTTCTCCGCTAATGATGTTTTATCCAGAACATCTACACTTTCGTGTACTTGGGCAAATTTTGTGTATGCAGCACTTAGAGAACTCTTTCTTGCTTGCCTCGTTAAGCATAGAGCGCAGGGCAGTAAAAGTATTTGTTCACGTGTTGCATTTGGCGTCAATTTCAGTCGGCAGTGAGTTAGTAAATTGACATTAATAATAAGGTTTTCTGTCAAAGTAAGCAAGGAGCTTACTGTATATAGTGGCGTTGTATGTCCGCCATTTTCAAATTGTGTGATTTGAGACAACGTAGGCACATTTAATGTAAAAGTTCTTACCTCATTTACATCATTGACCCTCGAGGTATTTTCCTCAGCGGTATTTACCGATGCCTGCAAGGGATGATCCGCTCGTTCGGACTGTATTCGTGTTTTCTGTTTTTGGCGTGTTTGGGGGCCCATCATACGGCTTATTTGCGTCCACTGCGTACAACAGCCGTATAACAGCCAATGGGCTTCTTTCCACCGGGCTTACAGCCACAAGGGTGGTAGCCTCCGGGTTTTAAGGTAGCGCCAGGTCACGTGATACAGTCACGTGCTGAGTGACACGCCTCCTCCAGGAAGCGTGTAGCTGGATCGAAGTCGGGCACACAAACGAACGTTTTCCTCTGCAAGTAAACGCTCACACTGAGCGGGTGGCAGCCTCCGGGTTTTAAGGTAGCGCCAGGTCACGTGATACAGTCACGTGCTGAGTGACACGCCTCCTCCAGGAAGCGTGTAGCTGGATCGAAGTCGGGCACACAAACGAACGTTTTCCTCTGCAAGTAAACGCTCACTGATGAGGTCCAACTAAGGTCGAAACATGTCTGAGGTTGCTTGTGTTTCAGTTCAGAGGGGGCCTAGCCAAGCAGTTTGGGCTGGGGTGCTCCCATTGATGGAAGTACTTGACTGATTTGCATATGGCTGGACCCCTTTTGCAATGGTCCAGATGGGCTAAGAAACAGTAGTGTGGAAGTTTACCCAGATCATTGCCAGTGATTAAGATATGTTTAAAACCTTCCACCCATCATTTGTTTGTTTATAGTTCATAGCAGAAGCCTCATCTCTATGCTGGAAGGGGCGTTGGTGCAATCAGTACACCACGTCCCATGTGGTGGAGGTGCCCAAGCATCAACTCTTTTGGAAAGAGTTCCTCCCTACAACAAAGAAAATAACAGGCACAGATCTACCCCTAGACCCTCTGATCCTTATATTAGGAGTGATGGCACAGAGGAAAACATATTGCCCTAACCTACCCCGATTTATCACCCACGCCCTAAAAGTAGTCAAGCGCATTGTAGGCCATTGCTGGAAGACCCTGGAAGGCCCGTCACTCGGCCTAAGGTAGACCAAGCTGTGGAAATCCTGGGCAATGGAGAGAATGTTTGCAATAGTACAGGGAAATCGAACAAAATTACAAGATATATGGTCTCCGTTTCCCACCTTTTGCTGGTCCACATTGCCCAACACCCACAGAACAAACCTATTCAATTCCTTATGCTTATTATAAGCCTACTACAGCCAAAAATAATCCTAATGCAAAGAAATGTTGTTCTTGCAATGTAAAGTATTTCTGCCAAGACGTATGATACTCTGCTTAGACGTTACCCCTAATCTGTACTGTCCAGAAAGCACAATATCTCTGAACAAATGTTACCTGTGACCTTTCTATGTAAATGGTTGCTAGCCTAGACCAGAACTCGCCGAATCTCAATGCCTGGACGCTAGCCGCCACCTGCAGCATCTACATACAACCCATATGAGATACCAGTCTAGACAAGTCCTTATTGCTAGCCAACCCCAAACATGAATAATCCCAGTTTCAATGCAACCTTGATTTTACTATGTCTTTGAACCCACTGTTCACCGCGATTGTCGTTTTTTTGTTTCTAAAAATGCAAAATTAAGTTGGGTTAAAACATTTTTTTTTACATTTTATTTATTATAACAGTCATACAATTACAGCAGCAGTTCCATCGGGCAGTGTACTATTCCCCACTTCTAATTCAAGTCACCATCTTCATTGTTGTGAACTCAACATAACGTGATTCAGCCGCACACGTTTACATACCCTGCCCTACTATGCCCTCCACATCAATGACATTCGCGTAGACATCCTACTACACCTGTAGTTTTAGTACTCAGAAGTGTCGTCTTACACACCCACATCGCCAGTGGGCGTGTTTATAGTATAGCCAAATTTCTTGGAGCCGTGAAGGATGCAGCAGCATGGGAACATGCAATTCTTTGTTTTCATTAGCCCACGCTACATCTTTCAGCCATTCGTCGACCGTAGGGGCTGTCCTGCAGATCCAGTTCTTAAGTATGCATCGTTTGGCTAGTATTCAACATACATTCATGAAGCGGCACTTAAGGCCCTTTAACCCTCCCAGTCAGTCAGACAAGCACGCCATGGGGTTAGGCGTCATTGATGCAAGTACTATCTCTTTGACCATCTTATACATTTCTACCCAAAAGGGTTGCAAAGCTGAGTATTCCCATAGCATATGTATGTTTCCTGCATTTTCTATTTTAAATATAGGGCAACACCCATCATCATCACTACTGATAAGACTGTTCTTCAATGGCAACTTTGTAATAAAAAAAAAACAAGCATTAGCAAAGCCAAAGACCAATAACCATGGCTTTGCATATGTAGAGTATAAGTTTGTTTTGCCCTGTGTAGGCTTTACAAAAATATCGTACTCTTCACATTTAGAAAGCCAGACCGATTGCCATTGTCAATGCCTGGTTTTCTTTGGTTTCATACTTTTCCCGTTTTAGCCGCACCTCTGCAATCCCATCTTGCCCTTGCTTGATATTTGAAATTCTCATGGAAGATCAGACAATTTTTGTTTTTCATGACTGAACAAGTGCCCGTATATGGCCTGTGGTTATCAAAGGGTTACATTTCTTTTCACGAACTTAGCGGCCATAGATGCAGACAGACATGCCAATTTAAAGCAGGTCAACTAACAGGCATGGGATAAAGGCCCTCAGCCCAAATATCGCAGGCGAGTCGGCACCGAACTGAAACTCAAATCCAGGAACTCTCGACTCCTGACTCAGCGCCTTGACCTCCAGTAGCTCAGACCTTTTCCCTACACTAATTGTACAGCTGTTTGTCCACCATTGCATAACAATGCCTTCCTGTCAGCAAATAAATATGTAACGCGGTTTACGCCAGCTCTAAGTCACGGCTATGCCAACAAAGTAGTAAAGTGGGATTTTGGGGTCGCGCATGTGATCTACCACGAGAACGAAAGAAAAGTGTGACAGGACTTTTGAAGCCAAGTACAGACGCGGTCTACTTCCACCGAGAGATTTCATTTCCACAGACACGAACCCTGCCTGGCTTGAAACTATTGCCTTAGAAAATTAACGTTTCTTTCATCCCTTATCCCTTTTTGGTGTACCGTTGTTTACTTCACCAAAATTACATTGTGGTTGTCATAAAGCAAAAGGGTACGTGACTGTTGAGAAGTAAGAGGTAAGGAGTGGGCAAGTGGTATAGAGGAGTGGGCAAGAGGTAAAGAGGCGTGGGCAAGAGTAGGAAATGGGGTAGTAGGTAGGGGATAAGTGCTTGGGGAACCCCATAAACAAATAGCATTAAAAAGGTGTGGTCATGTCTGTGATTTAAACTAACACGTTGTAATTTACTCGGCGTAATCACATAGGCCACCCTGGTTTCTGACACCACGTTCTACTTCCAGGCTGAGATTTGTGTACTGTCTGGGCTTCATCAGTTACTGGAATTAAAAGTGGGGCTTCACCAAATGGGGGTATCTAGAAATGTGAAACAGAGCAGAAGGGAGAAAGGCAACCAGAATGGAAGAGGAGGGCATGCAGAATGCGAGGGAGAGATTACGAGTCAGAGTACAGTGGAGAAAAAGAGAGGTTGAGGGAGAAACCCGGAAGTAGGGATGAAAGATTACAGAACATCGAGAGAGAGGAGATAGAACAGGAATGAAATAATGTTCCCCTCCTGCTGTGTCTTCTCAGAGAGAGAGAGAGAGAACATGGGGAGAAATAGGCAGAATGGAAAAACAACTAAAAGATGCCAAAACTTGAGGGGGAAGGAGTGGGGGAGCATATGCAACGGGAGGGGCAGAAAGAGAAGACACAAATCAAGCTGGAAAGAGAGACAAAAGCCAATTGGAGGTTTAGCGAGGTACGCGATACAGAGGTCAGAAGTGAAACGCAAATAAGGTTGAAACAGGAGCTGGGCTGTCGCCGGATTTGTGAGGCCCCTTTACTATTTCTTGCACTGGACCCGAATAGTTTTGAATTTTATATATATATATACACACACACTGTAATTTAAAAATGGGCTACTCTAAGTAACTTTAAATTAAAACACCATGTACATGACAAATATGTGAAGATTAAAGCAATGATTGTTCACCTGAGCAGGCATTTTACTCCAGAGTCGTTACCTCTTGGTGTCCACGGTTTTCATGCTCCACTCAACGCAGAAGCGATTATAATGGGAAGGGTGTAGAAAAGAGCCTCCACACACTTGTTCTACTTCTTTGCACTTGGAGGCATTTAACATCATGAGTCAGTCCTACAGGCATAGGCAGAAAAAAACTGAAGATGATCTTGCTTCACATCTAGATAGAATTTTAGCGATTAGCCTTGCATCACATCTAGACAGATGTGTGAATATTAGCATGCATTGCACCCGGACAGAATTGTGAACGTTAGCTTGCGTCACATCTAAACAGAACTGTGAAGATAATCTTGCGTCACATTTGGATAGATTTATGATGAAAAGCCTTGCATCGCATCTGGACGGAAGCGTGAGGATTGGCACTGCGTCGCATCTGGACAGAATTGTGAAGATTTGCCTGTGCCACATCTGGGCAGTATTGTGAATATTAGCCTGCGTCACACCCAGGCATAATTGTGAAGATAATCTTGTGTCACATCTGGATAGAGTTGTGGTGATTGGCCTTGCGTCACATCTAGATAGTGAAGCCACTAACCAACCCTACTAAAAAATCCCACCCCTTTGCATACACCACTCAAACTCTAACTAAACACAACCATACTTCTAAACTACAACAAACCTCACGCACTTCACTACATCACAACAACAACAAAACAAACCACACATAGCCTCGCATAACAGCACATGACAGCTACCAACCGAAAAGCACACCAAAGCTCAGCGAACGGTGTTAACCGAATTGAGGCTGCCAACAGCACATCACAGGTCTCTTGCTCTTTTCCCGCTCAGCCTTACTAACCCAGCCTACCCTCTTTCCTTTCAGATCTGCCAGAGCCACGGGATACCACTCCTTCAACATTAACAAAGGAGCCATGTACATGGGGAAGAAGAGACAGCTGACCCTGCACTCCTTGAACCACAGCGGCAAGAGTGTCATTTTACCCCTGTGAATATTATGCATGTATTTGTATGGGCGCAAACAAAAACGAAAAACAACAAAAAAAAGATTGAGTACTGAGCACTTAGCGGGGGCATCCCATTGCCGCTTCTCCCCCTCCTCCCTTCTCCCGTCCGGCCTGCCCTGCTCGGGCGCCCCCCCCTCAAACCCCCCCCCAGAGCCGGCCTGCATCAGCCAGTGAATCGAAACAAAACCTGAAATAACACGCCAGACAATTAGACAATTTTGTAAAGGTTGGAAGTGTTAATGCCACAGCAGCTTTATTTGTATAAAGTCTTGGAGTTATTTTACAGGCGATCCGTAATTCACCACACCACAGGTTCTTCTGCGCTGTGTGCGGCTACCTAGGTATGCATCCCATGTCCACCCCCCCCAACGTCCGCCTCCGGTGGACGCCCCGGGTTGAGTCTGGCCCTTGCTACCAACTTCTCTCTACCCATGGCCATTCGATGTGTTGCCTTGTACCGCACTTCTTGACATTTTCCCCCCTTTGCTCTAAGGTACCTGTTACTAACCCCCCCACCCGACACTCTTCGCTGTGTCCTATGTCTAGTTCTAGCTAAAACAGGCAGCCACTCGGTGCCTCGCTATTACGTAGGTTCCTATACAGACACCACTTTCCAGTGCCCCAACACATAACTTACCTCACATCACATATTCATACATAGCCGACACCACCTTCCGGTGCCGACTAACATGTTTCTACCTGCCTATACAGTCATCGCTTAGCGAGGTCCAGCTATCCTAGCGCACCTTTCTACTCTACTCTGGCCTCCCGTCCCCAACGGTGCCTCTTCTACTCTAAACCCCAACCCCAATGTATCAGGCCGCGGGTGTCCCCATTCAGCCTTGCAGTCCCCAGGGCAGGGCTTCGCCGTGTTACTCGCACTCCCTTTGCCCTCCCCCAGTCCGTCCTCCGAGATCTTTTGCTGCGCCCCCACCCCCGACAAGTTCCGTGGTCCCTAGCCCTAACCATCCCTTTCTCCCGCTTGCTCCTCCCCTCTCCTAGCGCCAGGTTCCTTTGCGTTAGGCCACCCCTCCCCCCAAGACTTTCTCCCCCTGCAATCCTTAGGCTCCCTTCTGCCCCAAAGACAGACCCCCCAGCCCCGTTCTCTCGTACCCCCGTCTCTTACCCCCCAGCCTACGTCATATCCCCCCCCTTGCTTCCTTGGACCTTGTGCCCCCCCACTGTTCCCTCATGTCGCCTTCCAGCCATGTCTTAGGCCCCCCCACCTCCCCCTCTGTGTCTCCCTCCTTCCGTAAAGACTCCCCCCTACTGTTTTGTTTGGCAACGTTACCTGAGCCCCCGTACTCTCCTCTTGCCACCCCCCCCGACTTCCCTTGAAGAACTTTGTTGTGAGCTTGTGTTTTATTCTCTTCCCCCCCGCACCCTGCAATTTTGGGTTGGAAATGGCTTCCAAGTCCCCTAAATCCCTCCCCTTTTTCCCCAGGGCCTCCCCTGAGTCTAGTACTCTTGGGGCGCCGTAAGATCTAATCTGTTGGCTGAGCATTCCCCTATGGGCCTGCCAGTGCTTTCTAAAGGGATCGACCTGTGATTCCTCCAAGACTCTCTGCTGGCTGCCGGCGGCGGAGAGTTCCCCCCCAGCCTGCACAGGTCGCTCCGTTTCAGCGCTTCATTTTGCTGCTCGTCCTCCGGTCCTCTACCCCTTGGTGGGTGGGCTTTGAGCCCCCAAAATCAGTCGTGCGGCCACATGTGAAAACCGACCAAAACAAACGGCAGAAGTTTGCCAACCCCATTCTGAACTGTAGGACAACAGCACCATGAAACTGATTTTCAGTTGACCCCAAAGCACAAACCTGATGCCTTCTGAACAGAATACGAAAACCTGTTACCCGCACCGCCCCGCGGGACAACCCATTTGAAAGCACAAGGCATCTTGCCACCCATTCCCCGTACTGTGGTTCCTTTCCCATCGTGATCACGAGTATGATGTTTAATTATGACCTGAAACCCCCTCCCCGTAAGCGTTTGTACCGTTTCACATCACCAATGTTCTAATTCTAACATTGGGACCCCTCCCCCGCGCTGCAAAGTGGTTCGCCTTTACAAGCTTTTGGCACCATGTCTTCCAATTGACAGGGCTGCACCCCATTCCCTGTGCTGCTCAAATTATGCATGGGGATAAGTATCCATCGTACAGTGCGCACATCCGCCTCGGCTGGAATCAAGGCCCCAACAGCCCGTCGCCATTGGCCACGAGATTTGCACCTGGTTTGTCGCGTCTTTACTAAAACCGTCTCTGCAATCATTAGCCACCCATCTCAGCCCCTTGCTTTGTTATTCAGTGCAATCACAGCCCAACCAATGGATTTCATTGCTGCATAGATATGTTTCTCCGCACCGCACCTCAAACTCATGTATCACAGCAACAAGCAATGCCTGTGATGTACCCCCACTCAACGTGCACCATGAATGAACGCTCGTATTGGGCATTAAAACTATTACTATGCCTGCACCACACCGCACCTAGTTTCCCTACGTATGGCAAGCCTGATGCCTTGTATTAACCCACCCGCTTCTCCCCTCGGGAGCTCCGCTCCTCCCCCTCACCGCTCCTGCCAGCATGCCCGTTTCTCCCCCTGGCAATAGCAACACCACGCCACCCTTGCCAACGCTGTGCACAATTGCTTGTCTTGTGGCTTCAAACCATGCTTACCCCTCCTAGTAGTAGCCAGGGCATTTGTGCACGTGTAGAGGCGCATCGGTCAGAGCCTTCGCCCGCCCAGTGACCTCCTCTGCCCAAATGCGCAGCGTAATTCCGCCCCATGGAAAGCAAATTTGCACATATGGATTTGCGAAATGTAGGGACCCCATTCTGAGTCTCTGGGCTCCGTAATGACACCAGCTGGTGCATGCAAAGCCAGATAAAAGGGGCACCCTCTAGGTAATGGGGCATTCCCACGTGACAAATAAAATTACACTGCGTCGCAGTTCGACCCAGGTGTGTTAAATGCACTCAATCGAATGAACTGACCTCACAATATGTGACTCTATAATAACGCGTACCATCTCCGTTACATCCCTAGAGAAGCCTGGTGCCCTCCATTCGCAGACTAACCGTCTCCAACAAGGTCGCTAACCCTTTTGTATTACTGCCGCACAAACGCTTAGGCAATTGCAACACATCTCCTGGGCTGCTGTGCGGCTTCCCGCCATAGTAAACCCACTTCTGCATTTGGATATGTGTTCTCCCTAGTCGAGCTTGGTTCTTTTGCGTAATAAAATAGCCAGAAGCCGCTTTGCATTGCGTTTAAATCGAAATATTGCATACGGCGGAGAAAAGGTCTGGGAAATTAATCAATACCTGAGCAGCAGGACAAAACAGGTTAAATTGCTTCCTGGGACATGTAGTCTCAGTGGTGCGACGCTGGGGGTGTGGGTGCATGCATTAGAAAACCCGGTCTGAGTGGGGCTGGCCGCTTGTGCGATATAAAATGTTTCGCCCCCGCCGGTGCCTTCACTCAAACTCCACCATCGGCCACGAGGCTACATTAACGTGGTGATAGCCGCCCAACCGGGCGTGCATCTACCGCGCCTGCCTACTGAATAACATAACGGAAACGTTGCAACCCCAACCCCCCACACAACATGCAGAGTACATGGAGCCTCCGTAATATGCTGTGAAAGTGTCCCGCAGCTTGGCTTCCCCAATTGGTTTGAGGAATCCCTTGGTCGGGTCCTGCTAAAATCCTCGTGAGCGGCCCTCTCTCCCCTTTTGTCCTTGCCTTTCTGCCATCGCCCAATGCGCGAACATGCCTGGCCCTCGGCCGGATTCCCCTCCCCTCTAACCGATGCCGCCTCCGCACCGGTCCAAGGCCGGCAGGAGCTCCATATGCAATGCTTCCTCACTCTTAGGACAGCGACCATTCTGTGTGTCTACCACCCTTGTATGGTCACCCCCAATCCCCAGCTCGCAAGATTCAGCCTTTTCCACCACCATAAAAGAAAGCAGGAGCCCCCTAAAACATGTCCGTGTTTGGCCGCACAACCTGCTGTACACGTCCTCCCCTCCCCCAACAAAGAAAACCCATGGCAAGCGCTGTCCTAGATGGATTCTGACCGCTCCCGATTGCGCCCTTTCCGTGTTACCCGATGCCACGCGGCCAGGAGCCCCTCTTTACACAACATGGCCTCTCCCCCAGGCAGGGGCCCTTCGGTGTGTCCGCACCTGTGGGCACTGGCAGCTGCGACACGTGCTGCGTATCTTATATGGGCACTGGCAGTTCTCCAGCTACAACATGTGCTCGTCATTATCCCCATAACGAAAGCAGGAGACCCGCCAGTACTGTGATGCCTCCCCTCTTCCGTTGTTACTCTCCGCCCCTTGGGTTGAGGGCCTGTTCCCCGTCGGAATCAGCCCAGTCTACGAACCGCAACCCGTTTCCCGAGGCCCCTGAGCCCCCCGCCTGCACATAACTCTCTCTCCCTTCTCCTGCGCGCCCAACCCTGCCCACGACCAGCAGAAAACACTTCAACCCCGCCTAACAAATCCCACAGCGATGCAAGCAACACTAATTAACCCTTGCAACACGTCCGCCGGCCGCCTCAATACACCCCAAACCGCTGCCTATACACACCCATCTGGCCCTCCTTTACCTTAATTCTCTGGCTGGAACCGAGACCTGCTGCAGCTCCAAATCCCGAATCTCCCGGCAGATCTTCTGTTGCACGCCTGGAACACCGGCAAGGCTTAACTGTCCCTCCAAGTGCCACGACCGCTTCCACAGTAACCGATACTCCCTCTGGAACAAAGTCACTTCAGCCACCTGAACAACAGCAACACCACGATTCCACTTTTGCGAAAACCAAAATGTGTTTCCGGGCGGGGGCAGGTACCAAGGGAGAGAGAGTGTGTTGCCTGTACCCCGACTCTTTAGAAGGGCTCCCTCTCCCTCGGTTCCCTGCCCCGCCCTTCTTCCGGCGACATTCCCTGCCCCTTCCGGGGGCGGGCTTTCCCCCAGTTTAAGGTGCCCACCCCCCTTGTAACCGAGGAGGGGGAGGAGGTTGCCTGGGCAACCCCCACTAAGGGGCGGCGCCCGCCATGCCTCCTGCGTCGGCGCGTTCACCCGCCATTTAAATTGCTCTGCGCAACAGGGTTTCAGGGTCCTTTCCTACTGGGCTAAGGCTCAGTGAAATGTTACCAGGCATCTTGCAAAATTAGCAAGTGCTGCTCACTTCAAAGTAGGAAAGCCCTCACCACTCTAAATTACTGAAAATGTTTAAATATTTGAAGAGTGGAATTTATAACAGTTTAGACGCATGCAGATTAGACGCTGAGATTGAACGTGTTGGCCAGGATCACGCACGTGTTTAAGTAGTGAAGCTGGGATTTGAGCCAGTCTACAGTTTTGGCTCTTCACTACTTTATTTCCACGTTCTTGGCATACATCAAGATTCAGTGTTCTGTGAATATTTTACATCCGTGAATTAAAAGAACATGGAAGAGTCGGAGCCGGAATCCATGCAGTGAGGAAGGGCCTGGCATGAGCTCCTGTCTGGATTCTGTTATTGATCCCTTTGGCAGTGAACTTCCCACTTTTGTATGCTGTTTTGCGTTGCTCTGATTTGCGGATTACTCGTAAAGACTCCTGTTGCTTCCCTGCGAGGTGTAGATAGCCTCCTGCGACAGCCTAATCAAGAAGGCTTCCGCACCGCACTACGGGGTATATTTGGAGGCGAGCTGCGGGGCTGTGGCTCTTTGGGCTGCCTCCCATCACTCTTGGAGCTGAGGCGGAAACGTACGTTGAAACCACGAACCACGGTAGAGATCGCTTGCTGCCTGTGAGAAGAGGCAGCCGCATAAGATGCAGCAACGACCAGAGGCCCACAGCAGAGGAGGAGCAGTGTGCGGCCCCCTGGCATGGAGCAAATTGGTTTGGGGATGCCACGGAGGACGGGAGATCAGGGATCTGTGGAGAGGCGCTGCTGGGGACCGGTACCTCCCTGTCTATTGCAAGGTCTGCTGTGCAGAAATCGAGGGTGTCACGGCTGTGTGGCATCTAAGACCAGCTGAGTGCAAGCGGTGATCATAGCACACTGCCGGGTTAACTCGGGACTCCAAAGGGAGGCCGAAGGAGACTGCCAGTGGAGACCACTTGGGTTGGGTGACCTGATGGACTCTGACATTTGTGCCCTGCCGAACGAGGTGAGGCTCCCAGAGAAGTGCGTTGTCTGTGCCTGGGGCTCTGGGGAACTGAATCAAGATCTTTAACATCGATTACTTCAGGGTGCGATACGGTGCTCGGCGCTCACATAAACCAAAGTGCACATCTAAGTATATTCCATTAGCAACTTTCTCATGCACGACAAATGGTTTTAAAATTTCTTTCCTCATGACACTTTTAACAACCTATTGAACTGACTGCTGCGAAATACTTGATTATTTGCAGATTTCCTGATATGTACTTACCCTGTGCAGACTGACTATCATGGGGCCAGCTATGCTTGATCTACCCTGACAACCACTGTTGCATTCACTGACTGACCTTTTACATCAAATGTCTAGGTGCAGAGACCCAGGGAAGATCAGGCAAGAACAACATCCAGGTGCTTGGCCTCCCCGAAGGCACAGAA
Source organism: Ambystoma mexicanum (assembly GCF_040938575.1). Taxonomy (NCBI): domain Eukaryota; kingdom Metazoa; phylum Chordata; class Amphibia; order Caudata; family Ambystomatidae; genus Ambystoma; species Ambystoma mexicanum. The sequence goes on along the minus strand of NC_090939.1, from coordinate 865,641,787 downwards.
GGCATGGATCCTACATTGAAAACCTGATATTGCAAGAGGATGGTCCGGGAAAACTATCCCAGGGCTTCATGATTGAGAGAGAGCATCGCTCTTTGCAATGGAGGCCGCCACCGGGAGCTTGCCCGAGACGCATCATTGCCAGCGTCCTTAATTTTGGAGACAGAGAGGTGATTCTGCAGTTCTCTAGGGAGGGCGGCGTTATACAACAGGGAACTCTAAGATGGCTATCTACCGTGATTATACCCCACTGGCTCAAAGAAAGCGCAGTATGTTTGTTCCTACGAAAGAAAGGCTCCATCATCAAGGCCTTAAAAACATGCTTATTTACCCGGCCAAATTGAAAGTAATATACAAAGGGAAGGCATTCTTCTTCGAGTCTCTGGAAGCTGTGAATTTGTGGATGGACCATAACGGCATGGCAGACAGGAGGGTAGATGTCCGTCCGGATGGGAGAAGATGGGGGCCCTGCTTGGAAGGAGGTTGGACCGGCATTGCTGCACCTAGGAGGCAGACATCATAAGTTTTGCTACCGCTGCCTGAATAGATGCTACACAGCGAGTGTAATGCCGCTCACCACAGCCTGGAGCATCTGACAACCCCCGCAACAGTGGACGTCTCTAGTACCAGTTATCGGTGCCCTTGTCCTATTAACCCACCAAACCCTGTGGCAAGTCTTCATCTATGGTCCGCCTGAACCGCCAACAGCTGTAGGGTACTGTTATGGACACACTGTTCTTGTTACTGTTTGTTCGGTTATGATGGTTCGATGTGGTTACTGCATCTGGGATATCCAATGTCAGTGAAAAGTTGGGTGGAGGGCTGAGAGAAATTATACTTTGGGCACGGTATAAGAGGGGCCTCTGAGGAGATCTAGGTCTTTGGGACTGGTCACTGGGAGAGCAGCCATGGTGGAGTGGCAGGGTTGAGGGGGCGGGGAATGTAGATATGGTGGTGGGTGCCTGCTGACTGCTTTCTGAGGTCCGTCGGATGGTGTGTTACGGACCGACACGCGGTGGGCGAAGGGGTGCTGAACTTGAGGCTGGTGTGCTGTTGGTGGAGGCCTGAATGTAGGGGCACTTACTGGGAAGGGAATTGGTGGCTGCCAAGCCGAGGGGGGCCGAGGGGGGCCATTGACGATTGGCCGAGATGTTCTCATACTACCCAGATGGCATTGACAAGGAAAGTGACCTGGAATGTCAGGGGTTTGGGCGCAGGAACCGAGTGAGATCTTTTTCTACGCAGGAAAATGACATTGGTCGCTTTATTACAAGAGACGCACCTTCTCCCTGCGGAACAAGAGAAAGTTATAGCTAGATGAGGAGGAGAGGGGTACAGATCCACATATTCAAAATTTGCTAGGGGGTTCATAATATGGATGGATGCAGCGGTCCCATTTCCGACTCCTAGATGTTTAAATAGAAAAAGAGGGCATATACGTGATTATACATGGGTATATGGATCACCAGGGGGTATGCATAGTTAACTCCTATTGCCCTAACCACGCAATACCGGCCTTCCTACGCTCTCTATGCATCAGGCAGGCACGCATGAGGGAAGCCCTATTTCTTTGGGGAGGGGGCTTTAATTGTGTGAGGGACCCGACCCTGGATAGATCGGCTTCCACCCAGTCCAGACCATCACCGGCCTCTGGAGCCCTGAGGTGCTCCCTGACTTAGCAGTGGCAGACATTTGGAGGGAGCAGAACATTGATGGGCAGGGATACTCATATCACTCGGCCCCACAAACTTTATTCCCGCATTATTTGTTTGTGGGAACTGAACATCTGGCTGACTTTTCAGGTGCAGAGTACATGGGGCGTACCATTTTTGACCACTCTCCATTGTTGGTATAGTGGACTCTTTGTGGTCCCTGATTAGCGATTCTGTTATGGCGCATCTCAGCCAAAATGCTTCAGGATGCTACCTTTAGGGGCTGATTTGAAGAGTTTCTCAGCATTTATCTTGAGATCAATATATGCAGTGTGGACAACTGGGGTACGGTGTGGGAAGCCCTGAAGGTGTGGCCTGAGGGGAAGTTATTGCGGGTGGAATCAGGAATGCACTAAGGGAAGAATTGGAGCAGAGGGCCGGATCCATGTCCTTGAGTCAGTAGGTGATGCAGACCTCAAGACTGAAGCCGCACTCCACTCATTACACACTCAATGTGTGGAGTCATGGGAAAGACTCTGCAATTCTGATAACACAACTTACACGGCGCAAATGCATGCTGAATGGGACAGGTCTGGGAGGTTGCTAGCGTGGCTGTGCAGATCAGAACATCCCCAGTGCCAATCATGCTGATACCCGATGAGTGCGGGACCCCTTTGGCAATCAAAGGCAGAAATAAATGAAGCCTTTAGTGCATTTTATAGTGCGCTATACGGACACAGGACATTGGTAGACCCTGAGGAACTTTGCTTGACCTTCTCCCAGCTTCGACTGCCGAGACTATCTGCTGAGCAGGCTGCCGCCTTAGAATTGCCCCTGAAAGAAGATGATCTAGTAGGGGTTATCACGTTGCTGCCCACTGGGAAGACTCCGGGAGGAGACAGACTCCCTGTGGAGTTCTACAAGGCATTTAGCTCTACTCTTGCCCCGATTCTGCTGAAGGTGTACGAGAAGGCATACCAATCTATCCATCTATATTATTTATATCGCGCCACTTGCCCATAGGCCTCAGGGCGCTCACAAAGACAGAAAAACATAAAACACTGAGTGGTAAGCATTCCAGAAAGGTGTTTCAGAAGCAACGGGTTGTGAAGTGGCGTTAACTAGAACGTTCCTCCATCAAACCACATTTTCTTCAATTATATTTTTAAAAGAGTAATGGAGACACAGCTCTTAAGATCAAGGGGGAGAGAGTTCTAGGTAATTGGTGCCCAGGTATTGAAGCTAGCGCCACCAATCTTCTTGAGGATCACACATGGCTGTTGGAACAGCTGGTTACCATTTGAACGTAGGTTCCTTCTTCCAGGAGCTTTTTTTATCCCGGTGGAAAGGTAGCGGGTGCATTACCTGAGAGGCATTTATACACCAGAACTGCGCCCTTAAATTTAATTTGTTTGTTGCTCAACTGGGAGCCAGTGCAGCTTCCTCGTAGCAAACAAAATCTTGGGAGCGCCAACCTAGTCCGTAGACTGCTCGGACAGCTCCATTCTGAGCTATTTGAAGCTTTTGTATATTAGTCTTGGATGTACCCATAAAGAGGTTATTACAGTAGTCCAACTTTGTGTTTATGATTGCCGTTGCGATCATGGCCCTGTTAGCCTCTGACAGGTACGGACGAATTTGCCCGAGTAGATTTATGTAGTAGGCACATGATGATTTCAAATATGAAGTATGCCTTTTAAAAGACAACTGGGAGTCAAAGAAGACTCCCATTTTTTTGACATTTTCAGACACTGTTGTTATTGCCATTCACCATTAGACCTTTATACTGACAGTCCAGCTTTTTTAATCTTTGTTCAGTGCCTACAACCAACAGCTCAGTTCTTCCTTCATTTAGAGCCAAGGAATTTGCAACCATCCATCTTCGTATGCCTTCAAATACACTATTGACTCTGTTGACGTCATCATTATACACTCCAGACAGCTCCAAAACGATCTGAGCGTAGTTCGCAAACCGAACAACCAGAGTCAAGAGCAAATCACATAGAGGTTTAGAGAAAACATTAAACAACAATGGGGATAAGCAGGAGCCCTATGGCACACCACATGTCAAAGAGGTTTATAATGAAGAGGCATTTCCTTTGACCACTGCAGCCATCTTGGTTCCTAAAAAGGATTTAAACCAGTTGGCAGCATGAGGTGTGCATTTCCCTAACTCAATTAATCTGTTGACGGCACTACTTGCCAGTAGGCTCCGGAGGGTGATTGGCATCCTGATTCATGAAGACCAGACTAATCCCCAAAATGCCCCATTCACTGTGGCGTCATTAGTTGCCATTAAGGCGTTTGATTCTTTTTATTGGCAATGGATGCTGGCCGCGATTCATGGATTTGGAATTGGTGGGGGTTTTATTAGATGGGTTAATCTGCTGTATACCCAACTGGTGACCATGGTAAAAACAAGGATATGGGTGTCGGGGGCATGGGATGTGCAGTGTGGACATGACAGGGATGCCCCTTGTCGTCCATGCTGCATATACTGGCATTGGAGCCTCTGGCAGTATTTCTGCACCAAGAATTCATTGAGGCAGGAGTAGTGGTGGGTGGATCAACTCACCTTGTCTCCCTCTATGCGGACGATGTCCTACTATATTTATGCGAACCATAATATAACCTGCCCATTATCCTGGAGGTTCTGGATAATTTTTCCAAGTTGTCCGGGATAGCTTTCAACAAAAGAAAATCTTGCCTCTTCTCCATGGTGAGACTGAAGCAACATGACGCCTGGGATTTACCGGATCTAGGGTTGCAGTGGGAGGTTAGCAGGTTTCGATACTTGGGGATAAATGTAGCCCATACGCCAGAAGACATGCACATCAAGAAACCAGTCAGGGTGGTGGAGGCAGTGAGGCAATCCCTGATATTCTGGGAAGGATTACCGTTATCTCTTTTGGAACGGATTACCACAACTGCTGTATCCTTCCACAAATGTACACTAGTACATACCTGTGGGGTTCTTTCGTTGACTGGATACTATGCTTAGAGAGTTACTTTGGGGCCAGGGCAGAGAGAAAATCCCCCTGACCACTTGATGTATGTCATATAGGGCCACATCTGGAACTCTACTTGGCAGCACAACTCCAATATATGGTGTGCTGGTTATCAGATGACCCTACTATGGAACTTCGACTATTGCAAGAACTCATCCGTCTGGCGTTAATGAAGGAGGCCCTATGGATGGCGGATAGCTGTGTTGGCCACCAGACACTGTTGGGCAGATAAGACCTTGCGGTTGGATAGCCCGTACTCACCACATGTCCCAATAATGGCAGGTACTTGCTCCGAGTTGGGGGTGGGGGGGAGTTGGCCGTGACTAAACCAAGGGAGGGCTTAGGGCTCTTCACGTGGGGGGACATGTACAAGGATGGGGTCTCCAAGGACTTGGATGAACTAATACAAAATGAGGGTCTCCCCAAGGGACAGTTCTTAAGATACCAGAAGCTGGTAGTGGTAGCTAAGAAGAAATGGGCGACCTGGCCAAAAGAGCCAGAGCCGGCTGCGCTGTTAAAACTGCGATATGAGCTGGAAGACAGATGGCGCACAGTGTCTCGTATGCATGGATGCATGCCGAGTGTGATTAGTATGCAGAATGTTAGACTGAAAGAAAAGTGGGAGACAGATATGGGGCATTAGTTGAATGATGCCCAGTGGAAAGCTGCACTGCTCTTTGTAAAAAATGGTCTTGTGCAATGCTTGTTTCCGCCTCTTACAACTGAATGTTCTTCACATAACGTACATGACACCCAACCGAATTGCTAGATTCAACCTTTGCATGTCGTCTGCCTGCCCGTGGTGTGGTGTAAGTGGGGCAGACATGATTCATATGTTCTGGAACTGCACACAGGTGTAGACCTTTTGGTATCAGGTTAATTTAGCTTGTGTCAAGGCTGGGGTCCCGCGTCATAGATGGCAACCGGCAGAATGTTTGCTAGGGGCATACCCCAGATCTGAAAAATACAAGCATGTGCATACATTTTTGGACTTAGCATGCATATTGGCTAAGCGGCGTGTAGCAATGGCCTGGTTGCGTTAGGGAGCCCACATAGGACATTGCAGCATGGAACTCCCTCCTGCTGGCGATGTTTCACACATGAGATGTTAAACCCCTGTGATTATGAAGTTGCAATGTTTATTGAAGCTATACGGGAATGAGTCCCTATCTGTACGTAACCACCCCCCCCCCCCCCAGCATGCCCCTCATTGCTTATTTGTTTCAAACAACATTGTTACGAGGACCATTTATGGACTACGAAGGTACTGTGGGTGACAGCTAATTCCTGGCGGACCACTGACCAAAGGGTTCGAAGATTCTAGGTTTTCTGTGTTCATGTTTTGTTTTTATTATGTCTAATTTTTGTTTACTGTTTCGGTTTGTTCCCTTATGTTATGGAATACATAACACATTTGCACTGTTGACGGTTCTATTATACTGTGGCCTTTATTTTTGCAATAACGCATATCAATAATAAAAAGACTTAATACATGTACACAAAGCACATACTAAACACCATGACAATGTTGACAAAAAATCCTTTTAGAAGTGTTTTATGCAAAGAAAATAGATAATTTCTCCATCATAAAGGGCAGTCCACATTGTCCAGTTATAACTGTTGCAATTTCTAAGATTTGAATACACCCAACGAAAAGAACTGTGTAAAAAGGCACCCCCACCTATAGTCACTGTTTGACACGGATTTACAGATTGGCATTCATAGCATGAAGAACAACATATGAGAGGCCTTTGATATTTAGCTGGCTTGATCATGTCTAGAACCCCTTCTACTCAAAACAGTTTAGATGAAGTTACAAAGCAGGCAATGAGCTAAGAAATTAATGACAGAATGTGAGGAGACACTTTTCACCAAAGATAGCGCAGTATTATACAATCAATGAAGAAGATCTGTCAAGATCACTATATTGCCTGGTGGTTAAGCCAGGATACTAGCCTCTGGTTTCACTGTCGCAAATGTGACCACTTACCCACCTATTCTGACTCACTCATTCCCCACCGTGTTGTAGAAAGAAAAGAAACTTGCACCAGGCTGAAACTATTTTAGTATTTCGAACTATCGTTTTTTGTTGAAGGTAGGTTGTTTTGCAGCCCAGTAAGTGTCACTATCAACTGCATTTATCAGCACAAATAACCTCACAAAGGAAAGTCAGAGCTGCCCTTGCCAGGATCGGGTGCTGCGGCAAGGATATATAAACACTGTTCTCTGCAACAAGTGCCTAACTCACCGAGGTATCTACTTAACCATGGTGAGAGTCAAACCTATAAAAACGCATTTCAGCTTTTGGTTATTGTACGAGATCATTGCTATTAAATGTGATCAATATATTCCAAAGAAAGATGAACATTCTACATATGTTGTGCTATAGTGATTCCACAAACTGGATTTAAAACAGCGGACAGAATGCATCACAGGTACATTGATTAGATGCAAACGTATTTGTTATAGCCTCATCAGCATCTTGACTTGCTTAAGTCTTGTAAAAATATTATGACATCAAGTACTTGAAACAGCACAGGGCCTTATTTACAAACGTTTTTCAATGGGAAGCACCCATTGACATTTTTTTTGCAAATGAGGCGCAGAGTCTCCCAGTAGCAGAGTTGTGATTTCAGCAGCTGAGAGGATCATGAAGGGAGCTGCCTATAGTTTCACTCAATTGAAGTCAGCAGGACCCTACTGCCTACACTTTTAGGATGTCAGGCTGATGGCACCGGCAGGACCTTCCTCCCCACCCACACTTTGTGCTGCAAACGCGCATATACGCACAAGGATGCATTTCGTTTTTGCACGTGACTGCCCCGCTTGGCCTGTAGCAGTTTGCCCCTTGTCACACCTCCATTTTTTCCGCTTCTTTCTGCAACTCCTGGGAAGGAGCTACGCCACCATCCATGCCTGAAAACGGAGCGGCCACTGTGAAAGGGTAAGGCCCTTACATTGCGGTGTGCATTACGCTTGTGGTACCAATTTCTTCACTTTTGCTGCAACATTTTCCTAAATTCACAAAAGCAGCTTGGGTTTGGTAAAACTGCCTTTCCCTGCCTTGCTTCATGCCCATCACGTGGGCTTTGTGGAGTTTTCTCCTTTTCCTGACTTTGCCTCCTGGTTCATTGCCATTCCGAGATGGCTTCTCTGCTTTAATCACCCTCTGGAACTGGTCCTTTCTGCCTGGCCTCACTCCCCCTCCCATTGGTTGCCTTGGCCTTGAAAGGCCAATCACAGCAATCGGGAGGCGGGAGCCAGTCATTTCTGGCCCAGATGAAAGTCCCTGTCCGCTTCTGCGGCGCTTCCTGATCCGCCTGTGTTGACTGAGTGTACCCCCACACCCTCTGGTCACCTGTGTTGACTGAGTGTATCCCCACCCCCCTGGCGTCTGTGTTGACTGAGTGTACTCCCCCCAGCCCCCGTTTGCATGCGACGTTAGGCACTTTTGTATTTGCCTATTGCTGGACTTTCACATCTGTGTGCTGCTGCCACCCTGTAAGGTGGGGTAGGCACCATGTATTTTCTCATTGCTTTGACACTGCATGTTCGTTGTTGCCGCCTTATAACATGGGTCAGGCTCAATGATTGTGATCACCATTTATTGCCTTTGCACTTTGCGTATGTTGTATCACCACTGCACGTCCTATGATGTTGTAAGTCTTCTCTTACGCTTCCTTTTCTGTAACCCGAAGCACTGTAACTAATCTAATAAGCTCAAGCGCCAAGATGCCCAAGGGTATCAGCCCTGAACAGGGGGGAGAGAAGAGGGAGAATGGAGGGGAAGAATGGAGTGACTGGATTGTGTATCAAAGGGATATAAGCCAGACAACATTTGAGGGAATGAGAAGGGAAGCAGACTGCAAGAGGGAAAGTGAGAAAGCAGTAGAATGACAAATGAAGCCTGTTGCTTTGCTACACTGTGTAATTCCTACCCTTAGTTAGAGCGTCTGGTTGGGCCCTGTGCTCACTCACACACCCTTCGATAATACAAAATGAAATGAAACCTGGGACATGGGGGTTGCTGGAGGAGGCTTCTGCCCTAACCCTCGAGTCACATAAGCAAACATCTGAATGCTCCCTCATTTGAATAGTATTAGTCCAATTGGACTTACTGTGCTCTACCAACAACACCAATAATCGACAGTGAATTTATGGGACCACCTTAAAAAGCATCTCATTTCACTCTCTTTGGTGAATAGAGAGGTCTAGAGCTATGTATGAAAGAGTGGGCAATTTGTCTTTGACCATGCTACCTCCTCACTGACCTGCTAGTATAGTCGATCATTAGATATCCCAGGTTTTATCTCCATTGGCAAAATCAAATGACTGGCTAATAGGGTAAATTGTGGTGGTATGAAGGGCTCCAATAACCAGAATTATGGACCGACCTTCTTCTTCATTTACAAACGGAGCTTATTGTAGTATAGAGGCTAAACCAGTTAATATAGAATAATCTTTGGTGTGCTATTAGAGCAATATAGAACCCAAGGAAGGGGACATTATCGGTCAGGTAATTCCCCAGGGCTCGAGTTACAAGCTTGAGTGAAGCGAAGTCTTTAATGTAGCATGGGGACTTTACCCAACCGGTAATGCCCCCCTCCGAGGGTTCTATCGCTATTAGTACTCCTGGACCTTTTCCGGGGATACTAATAGCAATTGAACTCCAAACTGAGCTTCTTTTCATGTCAGCAGCTGCGTATGACCACAGAGCCGAGTCAAAAAGGCCGCCAGCTAACTGGCATCGAAATAGAACACTGGACTTATCGTTCTGTTCCGTGCACAGGCGGCTGGCAGCCGTATCGAGTGTATTCTGTTAAACAAACAGCATTAGGATACCAAATGATCCCAATGCTGTTTGATTTACAAAATTCACCCAATATGGCTGCCAGCCATCTGTGCACAGAATATAACGATAAGTCTAGTGTTGTCGTTCTGTTCCGATGCGAGTCAACAGGCGCACAGAAACAAAGCCGGTAAGGCTTTGTCGGCCGGGTAACGATCAGGCGGAGGCCAATCCGATTGATTGTTACAATCTGATTGACCCTCGCTGGGTACTAAGGCACAAATATCCACGCTGACTATTATTAACTGAGGACCACTCTTCAGAGATAGCTCTGATTGTTGTATGCCACTTTGGTGGGTGTTATGAACTTTAGCCTCACACAGAATGGATACTGATTTCCAAGTAATCATATCCTCAGATGCTCCCCCTTAGGCACTTAAGATACTGAATATGTGAAAGCATATAACATTCAGTTTGTAACATGTTGTTAGTGCCCATGTACTCATCATATTAGGAGAGGGCCCACCTCAAGTGCAAACATAACCAATTCAGCCTCTCCTTTATTTTTACTAGATAAATTGGACAAAAGTATTCCGTCAGTAAGCAACTATGTTATTAGCTCAATAATGGGGTGCAGCAGGGCCAAAAATCCCATGCCACGCCATTGACCTATTATTCCGCTCTACGCATAGAACATTAAAAAATAACAAGTAGCAAGGGGACGTGCCACTACTCGGAGGCAGGCAGCACCGTCCCTGTGAAAAATAAAGACCCAGGATGGACTGTGCTGCCAGCCACTGTGCAATGAGATGTAAATGTACATTTGGGTTAATATTTCAAGCGTAGATCAGGATGTTAATTTGAACATGTACATCCCTCAGGGGTCTGCACCTCCACCCATATAAAGTAGCCACGAAAGAGGTGGACCATGGATCAGGATTGCAGAAAGCAAGGTATACTCCAAATGTGTTTGGGATCAAACAGCCTGCCTATGAGAAGCAGTTTAGACAATGAGTATAGGTAATTAATAGTGCATAATGTTTGGCTGCATGATGGGTTCCAGATCTGTGGCAGTCGCCGCAGTTTTGACCCAGAATTATGTTATGAATGTGTCCACGTGACAAACTTTGAAATGGTAATTCGGGACTGTCAAGCCCAGAGGCCAGATGTGGGCAGTCGAAAACAGACTCTGCAAAAGATATATTTAATTGGAAAGAAAACAATAGGAAGGGTTGCTTTGGATCTTATGACACGTTGTTAGATATACTTCATGACTGGTACTCATGAAAGAGGGGTGTATAAGCGTGAGATTCTGATAATATATTGTCTCAGAGCTCAGGGATCCTGTGCAGATGCACTGTGTATGTGTGTTACATGACTGTTAACACATAATGTTGACAAGCTTGTTGCACGTACAGCCTTTTATGCCACAGTAAGTGCCCAACACTGAGTGGGGAGGGAATATTTCGGGCGTCGAACCAACAAAGTAAGCACCACTGTGTCCGTAAATCAATTCTGAATTGACCCTCTGCCCAGGAAGGCAAGTTCTACAGTAGGGATAAATGGTTGACCCTGAAGACAGTTGCTGGTTGGGGTGGCTTTCAGTATGCAGGTTAAATGGCGGAAGATACAGCCCTGAAAATGCTGCCAGAGAAGTTGCTCTGCCTTGACAGCAAGTCTTTGAGGATGATGGAGTTGGTATAAATACTGGGTCCCTCTTAGGAGGTTGCTGGGATCCTCTCTAAATAATCTGCATATAAACCAATTGATTCCAACCAATTCCATGAGCTGCAGTTTCCTAGTTAACCAGTGGCAGTAAGAAGTAACCCATATAGCATTGGGAAAACAGATTTATTTACTGGACAACCTGCTCTTTCTACAGCACCAGTCTTCAGGCCCAAAGTCCCAGGACAGACTGTAGAAAGGCTTAAATCACAAATTAATTTGCTCCTAAAAACGGACCCAAAAGGCAAGAGAAATGGTAATCTGGGGTGATTATACACTTGGAAAACTGGTCTTGTCTCAGTGGAAAGTAACAGAAGATTTATCATTTCCATGTTGTCCTGCTAGGTGTTTGGTGTGTAGGACTGAGGAAATCATCAAGATGGCCATCAACAAAGTTAATAAAATACCCAATGGGCCTCATTTTAAGTCCGGCGGTAGCCGCGCCGGTAAAACCGGCAGGCTGCCGCCGGACTTGTGCATTTTCCGGCGCCTGGCTCCACGGAAACACCGGGCGATTACGACTCCCGGTGTTCCTGGAAGTCAGGCGACGAAAAAAATTTAAATCCCCATTCCGTTAATAACGGTGCTGGTGCTTCCCGGAAATTCTGCGGGCGGGTGCTGTCCTGCCCGCCAGGTCAGGCTTGGCAGGTGGGATGGCAGCCGCCCGCAGACTCGTAATGTGCTGGTCCGGTAACAACGGTGCCGGTAGGCTTACCGGCACCGTTGTTACCGGACCGGCACACTCGTAATGAGGCCTAATATCTCTCATTCATGAACCGATTTTAAGTAGTAAGGTCTCAAATGAAAGTTTTTCAGGCCTAAAAAAGTGCTGCTAACAACATTTTCTCTGAAGTAGATGGTGTCGCCAAAATTTCAATATTCATAATATGTGCCTCATTTGTACATTCAGGACCCAATTCACAGAGCATTTTCCTATGGGATTGCGCCATAATAAAACACTTCTGTGAATCAGGCCCTCAATTGGATGTTTCACAGGATGACATTTGAGCAATTACTACTTTATTTTTACTCCTGAACAATGATTACATACTAAGACTAAACTGCTGAAATTATCAACGCTGAGATAAGTAGATAGCGTCCTTTAGTAGGTCTTCTTTAAACGTGATCACCGTCTTGATGAAATCAGTTTCACTGTCGTAGTGTGTGAGAATCACCTACTTTGTTTCCTCCACACACGTCTCTGTGCATGGTGGGCCGTTTTCTCAACATGTACATGGTTGACTGCACCTGTTTTTCATTCAAACATGTTATCTGCAGTATGGAATCTGGAACACATAGCATTTCACAGAGAATGGGAGCCATTTCTCTGTCCTCCATATGGCATCCATGTTCAAAAGGGAGATGGAATTGTTGCCCGTGATTAGTCCTCTTGGATCCAGATCATTTCTTCTAGTAATTGACTCTTAATTTAAAGGTACTGTGAGGAGGTCAAAGAGGCAATAGAGATAAAAGACAGCCCCATTCTAACTTTCAGACCCAGCACCCAAAATGTTACATCAGCAGGACAGAACAAAACTACATGTCCCATAAACCACCACGGGAAATGGAGACCAGGTGGGGGAAAAGATAAAATGAACAAAGGGAAGCAGTATAGATACAGCCCTGTCATGCGGTACAGTGACAGATACCCACATAGCAGTACAGGTTGGGATGGACAAACAGTGCATGGAGCGGGGGGGGATATGAAGGCAAGCTGGCTGCAGGTGTGGGACAAACAGTGCATGGAACAGGGTGGAGGAATGAAGGCAAACTGGCTACAGGTGTGGGAAGTGGGCAGGAAAGGCAGGTGGAAGCTGAGAGAAGGGGAGGAGCAAAGTATGAGTTAAAAGAAGCCCCGGGAAACTCATCAGCGGTCTCTCATTACAGCAGTAGCCCTGGCCGGAGACCACAGAGGAGTGGGAGGAATCCCCAGGTGATGTACATTGGGCGTACTAGGAGGCTGAAGGCTCGGCACCGCGGAGATCCTTATCAAGAGGCAGAGCCTCTGCCAGGAGAGGCTCGAAGAGCGGCAGCGCCGGGGGCACTACTGAAGCAGATTCACTGACAAGGAAAGTCTGGCTGTAAACCATTTCCAAAGGACAGTGTTTCCGTAGGTGTACCCTCTCTGTTTGTTTTCCTTTTTTCCAAAACCCAATTGGCGAAGGAATGGAAATCTAGTGTCCGGGGAAAGGAATTTATGTGACCCGATTAATTTTCTTTCAAAGAGGAGCCAAGCTTAAAAGGACATTCATGCGAACTCTGAATTGATCCACCTTTTTTCCGAGCAAGCCTGCTGAATCACATTTAAGCATGTTTTGTTGTTTATAACGAGAGGCTGTGTGAAAATTTAACTCAGCAATAAATCATACCTTGTGAACCCTGCATTTCGACTACAGTCTACTACTTTACAGGCACAAAAGCATTTTTTGTAGGCGGGAGATTTTTCCTCCTCGTCTGTTTCTGAAAGAAAAAAAAAAGCCTAGCGCAACAGTGCAAGTTTATTCATACTGGTTCTGGGATCATAGACTTGGCAAATTAATGCTTAAAGTTTATCCAGAACCTCTTCAGGATTTCTTTCTTGTGTTCCCAATGAATGAAATGGCAAAAGGTAGTCTTCAGTTGCTGTAATGAATGCTTTCAAGTATGCCATTTCTACTGTGCAACAAGGTCCAGATAAGGTGTGAAATGCAGGTAATGCAGAACCCTTCAAAGCGCTCAGTGATGCAAATATCTCTGCAACTGAGATAGCGTGTTTTGGAATAGGCACAAAATAAGACCCGGAGGGACTGGGTAATCCTTATAGCAAGAATGAAAATAATGGTGCCTTGTGAAAAAATATTGTATCTCCTCCCCCTATGGCATTGATCCCATGAACATTTATATTCAGGTCTGCCTCTACTTGTTTACAACCCAGACAAACCAAATGACCATGTGAGGTGGCCTCTTCTGAAGGGCACACCACTACAACGTCTTTTTGGTCATTTTGTGCATGCGGAAGCCTTTATTGAGGATAGGTAAGGAGCTCATTCAACTTTGTGCTAATGTGTGAAAGTGGCTTTTTCACAGTAACCTTAATTATGTTTGTACTGGGCTGGCGAAAATTCCCTGAAGCCTATTGTCTCGTCATTCTCTTGATTTAGGTGTGCTTTGTTTGTGTCAAACACTAAGATACTCCCAGTATTTATTTTGATCTGTTTTGGTGAATGCTGCAGCCAGATTTGAGCATGTTTGAATGCCTTTTGACTTGTCCAACGCTTGCACCTCTTCCTTGCCATCAACAATTGTAATGGATGAGATGCTTTCATGTGGTGTGTTGGTGATATATGTTGTTGGGATCGTTTGTTTGGAGTTTGTGCTGCTGCATTTCAGTGGTGGTGAGATCAATTTCAAGATTTCCATCGGTTTGCTCTTTTTGCTGTGTGACGGGATCATGGGTATTACTGTCAGAGGGGACCAAGGACTGTTTACAACTTGGGGTAGAGGACCCACAAAGACAATAGCAGAGCCAGGCCTTCCGCAAAGGTGGTATAAAGGAGTTGGGAGGGACCTAAATCCCTGGCTGCCTAGTGTGCATGGAGTCATGCATGTGCATTGGTACCGCCTTCTGTATTCCGATGCCTATCAGCTTCTGTCCTGGCCAGGTCTCTCTTATCCTGATGCCAGAGACTTCAGCTACCAACATGCACCACACTGCTGGAATGACCGAGTCTGGGAGGCACCACCATTTTAAGACAAACAAGAACTAGTACACAATGCACCTGTGTCCAAAGGCCAAGGCCCAGCCCAGAACAGAAGGAGAAAAATGGTTGATCTAATGAAGATGAAATATCCTCTCCTATTCACTTAACATGTGCCATGCCATAAGGTCCTCTGACTCACTACAAGTAAACAGTGGAGCAATGGCAGCAGAGTTGGAGTCTGTGGGGACCTGTACAGCAGTAGGGGAGACCAGGGAATACTCTCCCAAAAAAACCTATGTAACGTGACCTACTTGTTCCAGGAGGGGGAACAGAGCAAAAAACAAGACTGCTTGGCTGGCAGCGAGGTAATGGAGGCTGAAAGGGGGCCCGGCTAAAGGACCTTATGAAGCCTCCCAGGAGAAATTCCAGCCCACCAGTAGAGGAGTTGGTAATAGACAAGATAGTGAAGGGTCCAAGTAGACAGCCAACAAAGTACCCCATGGAGGCTCAAGGAGGTCTCTAGCCCGGACGGTAGGCGAGTCAGTCTGCAATCAAAAGTGTTTGGGTGAGGTTTGAAGAGGCGAAGGAGGGCCAACAGACTACAGAGGAATGTGCAACAGGTAGAGCACTTGAGGGGGAGTTTTCTCGCGTTTGGAAAGATTGAAGGTAAAATGTTGGGATTGATAGATCATACAATGTTTGTTGTATGTTTGGATGTGTGTGAGAGAGAGGAAAGAGTAAGATAGGGAGAGTTAGGAGGGAGTGAAGTGGAGACAAAAGGAATGAGAGGTGGGGTAGGTGGATACATTAGGACGGTTGTGACTGGAGACAGGAGAAGTTAGATGAGCGATTAGACCAGGTGGGGGGAAAGATGGTAGAGAAGTGGAGAGGGAGGATGCATGAAAGTAAGATCAGGAGGAAAGTGAAGAATTGAGGTAAGAGAAGTGGTTATAGGTCAAAGGTTCGAATCAAAAGGACCGTAAAAAAAAAGGTTCAAATTTTTATTTATTTTTTATTTTTTTGGGGTGGGGGAGGGATGGGGGTCCCCCCCAGCCCATGTTTTGGTGGTAAAAACCACTTTTTCTACCTATACGGTAACCCAAAAAAAAAATATAATAAAAAAATAAAAAATCAAACCTTTTGTTTTCGATCATCCTATTGACTCTCACCTTTTGCATTCAAACCTTTTGTATTTGATCCTTTAACTGGCCACCAGAGGAGCAATAGGACCAGGAGGATAGAGAGGACGAATAGAGAAGAGTGCCAGGGGAGAAAGAAGATAGGTAATGAACAACTGTCTCAAGAGTAAGAGTAAGTGCATGGCAGGGGAATCAATGTCCTTATTACACAAAGTGACATTTTGGCAAGGAAATCCACATGAAGCACAAGATATATTACTGCCCCTGAGGAATGTCCAGTTACTTTGAACATTGAGGACAGAAACGTATAGAGGTTGGGCTATTAGGACGTAGTGTGTAATAAGGACATTCATTTCACCACTGTGTATCATCAAGTATTGTGCATTTGTGCACAATACTTGATACACAGTGGTGAAATCACAAAATATAACATCAATCACAGATATGTGATTGATGTTATATTTTATAACTGTATATTGTAATGATATGTTTATATTTCTTTTATGTTGTGATTTGAGCTATTAGTAGCTTTTTTTAATAACAATGAATGAGAAAACTTGTGCTTGAAATGGAATAATAATAAAATACTTTTGTAACTTCTTTATATACTACATTGTTCACAGCCCTTATTTGGTTTAGAGGTTGTGAACACGGGTCCTGTTTCTTTGTAATCAGGGTACACTTTGTCTTGTAGTAAGTGTTTAGGGTCCTTCCTTTAGTTGATTAAATAAAAGACGGGGCTTTCATGAAAGACTCCTTGAGGATCAGAAAGGCATTTTCTGCCTGTTCGTCCCACCGAAAGGCACAATGTGCTTGAAGAAGTCGTGTGATATCCGAGGCTAAGGTGGCATAATTAGCAATGAAATTGCAAGAATAGTTGGCAAAACTCAGAAACCTTTGGGTAGATTTTACATTGTATGACTTTGCTTTTTCTGGATAGCTTGAACTTTGATAGGGTCCATACTTATACCTGTTTCTCTGATGAGATCACCCAGAAACTGTATGGGTCAGGTGGAAAGCAAATGTTTCTTCTTTGGCATACAGGTGGTGTTAGTTGTTGTAGACAAGTTAAGACTTTTTCCACATGACTTAGATGCTCCTCCATACAAGGGGGGAATATTTATTTATTTTATTTATTAGCATTTGTTAAGCGCCTAAACCGGGGGCATCAAGGCGCTTCTGCGAACCAGTTAGTCGGTACATATACTTGAGGAAGAGATCAATTAACAGTAAGGTAAAAATGGAGCGGACAATTAGAGGGCCTTATCACTTCCAATGTCTATGTTCTGTCCAGGCAAGGTTTAGGCAAAGAGCCACATTTTTAGAGTTTTCCTGAATGTCCAATGAGAATGTTCTGCTCTTAGCGAGGGAGGAAGAACGTTCCAATGAGATGCCGCCACAGCTGGGAAACTAGCCCCTCCTCCTCTGGCCCGTTTGAATTTCGGTGGTGCAATTCAGTGGGCGTGAGATGCTCTAACCAGTCTGGTGGAGTTGGCTTTAACAATGTTTTGGGATAAGTACTCGGGTGCTGTGTTTAAAAGGTATTTGTGGGTGATGGTGAGGATTCTGAAGTTAATCCTTTCCTGGATAGGCAGCAAATGCGCCGTTTTTCTTGCTGCTGAGATGTGTTCTCTTTTGGAGATGTTGCGTGCAGAGCGTAGCACACTGTTTTGGATTACCTGAATTTTGCAGATGTTATTCTTGGATGTGCCTGCAAAAAGAGCATTGCAATAGTCAAGTTTTGCTCCAGTTATCAATCTCGCAATGAACAAACAGCTTGTCGGTGTGAGGATTTGGCAAGCTGTCTTGAGAGGTTTGGCCATGTATGCTCCTAATGAGGCGATTGCATTGACTTGTTTTGAGCGGGAGAGGGTGGCATCTAGGTACACTGTCAAGTTTTCACGGATGCTGAGAACAGGATTTTAATGCCATCTATCAGGAAAAATTATTAAGAGGAGGAGAGTTTCTTCAGCATTGCGGGTGACCCCACTACCAGGATTTCGGCCTTATCGTCGTTTAGGCATAAGTTGTTCATGGCCATCCAAGTCTGGATGGTGAGGTAGATTTTGTTGATCATCATGGTGTCTTCTTCATGTGTCCCAGACAGGGGGAGGAGAATTTGTGTATTGTTGAATTAGTCGGTGTAGACAATGCCAAGGTCGCCCAGGAGATCAAAGATGGGTTTGGTGAATATGTTGTAAAGGGTAGGGGAGACGCAGGAGTATTGCGGAATGCCACAAGGGGTTCACGGGTTGGGGGCGATAGCCAAGCCTGAGAAGACTCTCATGGATCTTCCGTCTAGGAATGATGAAACCCAGATCATAGCTTCTTGGGGGAAGTTGGTGAGTATATCATTCAAGCAGACAAAGACGCTTGATCGATCAGGTCAGCAAAAATGTGATCCATAAACCTCAAAGATGGTGGGGGCCTTACTCAAACCAAAAGGCATTACCTTGTATTCAAAATGACCCAGAGGTGTTTTGAAGGCCGTCTTCCATTCAATCCTGGTTTTATTCCAATTAGGAGGTAGGCACCTCTGAGGTCTAATTTGGTGAACCAGAGGGCGTTTTTCAGGGATTCCAAGAGAACCATGATTAAGGGCAAAGGGTACTGATCTTTCACTATGATCTCTTTGGGCAGGCGATAATATATGCATGCAGTAAAGGTTTGTTCCTTTTTAGGTACAAAGAAAAGTGGAGCTCCAGTTGGTGACCCTGAAGGCACTATGTACCCTTTGTCCAGACATTCTTCGAAGTACAGTTGTAGTTCCTGATGTTACTTGGGTGATGAGGAATAGATTCTTCCATGAGGAATTGTTTTTCCTGGTTCCAGGTTTATTTCACAATCAAATGGATGATTCAGGCGTAAAGGGACGCTGTTCCTGGTGATTTCTGCGTGTTTTGTACTTCGTGCATGCTGAATTTTGGACCTCTTGTGGACTTTGGACTTTTGCACCACAGTGACCAGAAGGTGACCTTAACTAGCAGTATACTACAAGTATACCACGATTGCATATGGACTTTGTATTTACAGTTATTTTCTTTTCTTAGGCATTGCAGGTAGTCTCCTGTGGGCGGCTCCATATAATCACCATTGCGCGCACACCGGAGCAAGTCCCGGTCTAAGTCCCGCTTTGCCGCTTCGCCGCACTCGTCGCGGCAAAGCGGTGTAGGTTTGTTTCCCTTTGCATCAATGGTATTATTTTGAGCTCTTAGAGCACTGAGATTATAGTTTCACTCTTTCAGCCATGAAACGAGGCATAAACTCTTTGAAAGCCGCAATGCCGGCGGTAACGGCGTTACATAGCACAAATGCTATGAGCAGTTCCCAAACCTATTCTCCTGCAGCTACAAAAAAACAACGTCTCAGCTCTACTCCGCGCTCAAGCGCCATAAGTTCCAAAAAGAGCAGAGCAGAGCTTCTTTTAGGAATGGATATTCGCTCCTTTTGTAAGGACTCTACTCGTGTAGAAAACATCCCACGAACTACTGGAAATCCTTCAGCTACAACTCTTGGACATCCGGTCTTAGAAGCTACGGAGTCAAAAGACTCTTCATATGGACCTGCCACAAAAACCAGCATGTTTGGGAAAGATATAAGTGGTCTAAAATTGCCAAGATGCTGCGATAGAGGGCACAAACGGCGCAATTTCAAAATCTGTGACAATGAATGGTCCTGCAGTTACTTTTGCAAAAGAAAATGTTTCCCTTACGGATAGCATCATACTAACAAATATTTTAACTGGTGTTCCGGTCCCGCCCTCTGATGCACTCAATAGTTCTGTCTCAATGGTAAGTGTTACATCCATTGCTAATACATCTCTCAGTCCTGTTCTTCAGGACATACCTGTAATTGATTTAGACACAAATGCCTCAGCTTTTTCACCTCAAACCATCTCCGAAAATTTGTCTAAATCGCCCACACTTTTTACAAATGTTAGTGCTGTTAACTCTGTCACGAACCTGTCCTTTACTGCTCCGACCCCGAGAACAGTGGCTGTAAAATGCTCCACTGATGTTGGTGGCACTGAATCCCAGACTGTGAGCGCTAGTATTGCCATCACATCTATGAATAATGCCATCTTAGCACTAGCTAAGCTGTTTGAAGTATTAGTTATAAAGGCTGAAGTTCATTCCAATCAGCTTGACCAGTTACTTGCTAACCAATTTATAATTTCAAATAGACTTGAGAGCCTGAGTCCCCCAGAAGCAGTACCAACTAGCAAAAAGTCTGTATTTTCCCAGACATCCCTTTTGGCTGTCCAGTCTATACAAACCTATCAGCCCATACCCTTCATACCTGATCCTATAATTGACATTATGGATAATGCACATGAAACAAAATCTGACCCACAGAAGAAACCCACTTACTCTCTTTTTGAGGCAAAATCCTCCCTTTCCGTTTTGGGGGGTTTTGTTCCCTTGGTAAATCAGAAAAAGAAAAGGAAAAATATCAAATCAGTATCCAATAGCACTTCTCAAACTAAAGCCTTTGTAAATAAGCTTTCAACTACAATTACTCCCACTGCTTTGGCCTCTCAAGCGATCACAAGAAAATATTCCCAACAAATGAAGGCAAAAAAAGCCAAGATATGTCCTGCTCCTACTGATCCTGTTATGGCTTACAGCCCTTTGAGCAAATTGATAAGTGTGGCTGACCAGATGTCTCAAAAAACCTCCATCAAGTCAACCACAAGCTGCCCCTCCTTTAATGCGTCCAGTACCTGTAATCCACCAGCAAATTGTTTCAATTTTAATGCCTCCATGACCCAGAGCTTACTAAACGGAGAAAATCGTCGCAGAGATAAGAAAGGCTGTTGATGAATATCTATCCTCTAAATCTGTCTCCAAAAATCTAACTTTTGCATCGCTGGCTCCTGTAGTTTCCCATAAACCATCAGCCCCAGTGGTTCCGATCTTGAAGAAAGCCAGTGTGCCGGTTTTGTCTGATGCAGTGTTTGCTGGGTCTCTGGCGCCTTTACAGAAGGGAAAATCTGCTAACGTCTCTAACCCTGTCACTTCTGATGACATGGAAAGACTCCTACATACAATGTTGAGTAAGTTTTTGGAAGCATCTTCCGCCTCTAAATCTGCCCCACAGTCGAAAGCATGTAACATCTCTCATCCAAACCCAAATGAATTACCATCATCAGCCAAACAGAAACCTTCCGCCGCATGTTTTAAGCGCCCAGCGGTACATTCCTTGACTCTTAGCGGTCAACCTTTGCCTGCCAAACAGTATAATCTTAATCGGGCCTCTGTGTTGTGGATTTTTCGTGAGATCCCCGAGCTCGATGACATTGGCACCATAGATATAGAACTCGTTGAGTTTGTAGACCCATCAAATCGGTCCTCTGTTAATCTATGGATCAACTCGAGGGTGGTGGTAAATGCAACTTGGGCCGTGAAGTCCCAATTTGTTGATCTTGGCTTTACCCTACTACCTAGGCCCGACGCATCACATAGATCATCCATCCGTCAGCAGGATGCACACCCGAGCCAACATCCAAATACGTCCCAAGTTCGAGCTGCACAACCCTGCAGTTGTGACTGTCAGAGCAAGCAATGTTAGCTATTAAATCCTTTAACATCAGATCTGTCCATTGTCAGCTGGAATTCCAGAGGAAATCGACACTTACTGAACAATCGTATCTTGCATTTGTCAGATCATGATGTGATCTTACTCCAAGAATCCTGGTTGTCCAGTCCACCTTCTTGGAACAATTTTGATGTTTGTTTAGTCCCTGCAGTGAAGCACCAATCGGGACGTCCATCCCCTGGCTTGTTAACAGCTGTCAAGCAGTCTTCTGGCCTAAAAATTGCTCCGTGGTTCTGTCCAAACGATTTTGTACAAATGTCCAGAATTGTGGGAGTAAGCCTTTTATGTGCCGTAATTAACATCTATTGGAACCCTATGGGCATTTCTGATGACTGTTTTATGGAATCGATAAACAAGGCCTTCGATATCATCACCTTAGATGGGCGTATAGATTTGATTTATCTAGCGGGTGATTTAAACTTACACTGTTTGGGTCCTCACTCTAAATCTGAGCAAAAACGCCTTGACATGTGGTCTACTTTTACCAAATCACGCAATCTCTGCATGTTAAATGGTGCCTTTTCACAAGATATTCCACCTAGACCTACCTGGCATCTTGCACATAGCCAGGGGATCATTGATTTTACATATGTCAATACGCATATGCTAAACATGGTTACATCTTTTCAAATTATTCAATCAGAAGTAAGTGATCACAACATTTTGCACACAATTTGCTGTTCTAATATGACTAGACCCAATGCTCAATTGTCCTATCTCAAGGGCTCCCATGAGGTAAATCCTGCTAGAAATCACCTAATGTGGTCTAAAAATTCCCTGAAAACATTTAGGCTATGCTATCGTACTGAATTAAAGAGTAACGTTGCGAATGACCTTCCGTCAGATATGGTGTATTACGATCTAATGCAGCTATTTCGACCTAGCTCTACTAAACATAAACAGAGACAAACACCGCATTTGCACATTACTGATCATGAAATCAGACTAAAAAAATCTATGGTTCGGGCTGAAAAAAGGAAAGCCTTAAAGCTTCCTCCAGACCAACGTCAGGCTGCCCTGTCGCGCATACAAACTCACTATAGGAACTGGGCTAGAGGTATGAAGGCCAAATTATTCCAAACTGATGGAAGTCACCTGTTAACATCTTTGGCATCTAAAAACTCTTCCAAGTCTTGGCATATTATAAATCGAGCAATATCAGGCCACCAGGTAGCCATTCAAACAAATGATGTGTCGGAGGATATGTGGGTATGCTATTATTCTGACTTATTCGCTATCCCTCGAGCACATTCTCCTTCTCCTCCTCCAGGTTCGAAATCTGAGCTACCGTTCCATCTATGCTTTGAGAAAGAAGACATTTTATATTTTATCAACCGAGCTAGAAACTCTAGGGCACCTGGTCCTGATGGCCTCTCGAATGTGCATTTGAAGCAATTCCCGGATATCTGGGCTGACATTTTACATTTTATGTTTGAATCGATTAACACCTCGCAAAAAATCCTGATATCATGGAAGCAGTCAATTATCATTCCGATTTATAAGAAGGGTGACCGTGCCGACCCGGCCAGCTATAGGCCCATTTCATTACTTGATGTCTCGGGAAAGATCTTTTGTCGTCTCATTCTAAGAGAACTGAACAATTGGACAAAGAATCATTTCAAACGAGACCCTCTTCAATCTGGGTTTGTTAGTGGTCTGGGCACGATCCCCAACATAATTACCATCAATATGCTCAAGTCTCAATATGCTTCAAGGAAGCAAACTCTATATTTTGCATTTATTGATTTCAGGTCAGCTTTCGACTCCATAAATCACAATCTTCTTTTCTCCAAGTTAAAAACACTCAGTTGTCCATCCTCACTTTTGGCCTTAATCATTCAATTACACACGGACACCACAATGAGAGTCAGGCTTACACTCGAAGGCCTTTTGTCTGCCTCTTTTCCGACATTTGTGGGACTTAAGCAGGGTTGTATACTGGCTTCCATATTGTTCAACCTGTTCATTCTTGATATGGGTCTATCATTCTTGGGAATCACAGCTGAAGCTCCAGAGCTGGATGGCCAGCGCATCCCGTGGATGCTTTATGCCGATGACTTGGTTTTGGCTTCTCAGACTCCTAGAGGCTTACAGAATTTGTTAATTGCCTTATCAGATTATGCTGAGACAAATCATCTAACAGTAAATTTGTCCAAATCCCAGATCCTGGTCTGCAGGCCATTTGGTACTTGCAAAACTTACAAAGGGTTATGGTCTCTGCAACAAGAAACTATGGAAATTGTCTATGAATACAAATAACTGGGCGTTTTTATTCAGAACACAGTTTGTGATGGCAAGTCTCTGCACATGTTATATTCAAAATGAATGAGTCTGATATCCCAAGCCAAAATTCTGATGCATAAGTATGGGAAATTCACGCTAAAACATATCTTGATGATTTATGAGCAGAAGGTTGTTCCCATTCTACTCTATGGTGCTGAAGCCAAGTTATACTCGAATGACAGCACGTGGAATAGATTGGAGGCTACGTTTTGGAAAAGGGTTTTGCGTCTTCCAAATTGTTCGCCTCTGCCCATATTACGGTTCGAGCTGGGTTTGAACTCTCTGTATAGCAGACTTAAATGGAGAACGTGCTCCTTTTTTCGTAAAAGCCTCCTTGGACTGGCCAATAATAACATTTTGAGCACGGTAGCCCGCCATCTGTCTGCCTCCCCTGCTGCTTTTCCTTCAAAATGGCGAAATTTTGTTTTGAACACCCTAGTTGAAGCCAACATCTCTTTCCAGTTCCTCATTGAAAATCCGGTTCGTGCAAAAAAAAAAAAGAAAAAAAAAAGTTCTATGACTGGGTTTGGATCACAAACTATAATCGGTGTATGACATACAGAGATTTCCATGCCAATCTTTTTGGAACAAAATGTTTGGGTCAAGTGTCTAGCTATCTCTTGAAATGTCCATCTGCAAACATTTGTAACAAATTGCTGCGGATGAGGCTAAACCTATGGTTGACGAGAGAAGTGCTGGTCAGGCGTAAAATTATTGATGCTGACTTTAACTTCTGTCGCTTCTGTGAGAATCAAACTGTAAAGGAAACTTTGCAACACATAATTGTGTCATGCCCCAATCTAAAGGCTATTCGAGAGAAATTTTGTAACAATTTGTTGAGTTTGTATATGGAAAAGGATGATAATGAAATATGGAGCACTTTATTCAAGAGTGTCAGATTCTCAGTTATAAAGGCCTTGGTACATTTTTTAGAAGCTGTATTACCTGATGAGATACATACCAAATTCTGCCATATCGCTAGTATAGCATAGAGTGGTTGCTAAATCCTAAACTAATCATCAATACCTTGGCCTTGCCTTGTCTTGTTTCGTTTCTTTTAACCATGTTAGCAATACATTAATTGCTCCTTTTTATCTTTTTATTGTATTTTATGTGTCCCATTTTTGTAAACTTTTCCCTTCTGTATCATGATTGATTTTATTGTGTTAAATGAAATTGTTATATTATTTTGTAGTGATTTTGAAAAGTTGAATTCTTTAGCTATATCAAAAAAAAAAAAAAAAAAAAAAAAGGGACACATTCGGGGATGGAAAAAAACTCTCCAGTGCTGTGAATGATATTCCTTAGGAATCAATGACAAGGAACACATCAGATGGCTGTTAGGACTGGCGTATTCCAGGAGTTGAGATGGAAAACCTAAGGTTGTTTAGCAACACGTCAAGGTACACCAGTGAGATCATACCAGTGGCTGTGTAGTCTAGTTAATAAAGGGATTATGGTACATCAACCATGGTAATCCCAGAACCAAAGGGTGTGTTTGGTTCCAATGACATCAAAAACAAGGTCTTCTTCATGTTGGTTGATGATGCACCTGAGAGGTATTGACTGCAAGCAGTTGGGGCCAGAGGCCAGTGAGGTCCCTTCGATGACCTCGACCATGGATCGATTGCATGGCTTTAGATACCAGCTTGATACCATTCTTTTCAGAAAAAGAACGATACAGGTAATTGCCGGAGGCTCCACAATCTAACAAGGCCTGGGTCTTAATACTCTTGCAAGAGTTTGAGGTCTGCAACACCACCTCCAGGATTAGCAAACTTGCCAGGGGCATGGGTGAAACACAGTTACTGGGAAGAACTTGTGTTACCTGCGGGCCCATTGTAGTCTTCTATACAGACAACAAGACCACTAGTTTCCCCCTGACTTGGCAGGGCACAGCGGGTAGTACCCCAGAAAATTACCAGAACCTTCACAGTATAAACATAGTTGTTGAGTTCTTTGTCTTTTCCTTTCTTCTTCAGACAAAGGGCCCCTGATTGCACCTAACTGCATGGGCTCTGAAAGTGCAACATCGGTAGTCATTGAAGGTTCCATAGGAAACCGAGCGAATTGTATAGTAGCTGAATGTCGTTGCTTTTCAGACCGTCTTTCAATCAATGGTCAATCGGATGACTTGTTCAATCAAAGCCTTAAGATCTGCCGGTTCTGAGATGTGGACCAGTTCGTTCTTTTATTCCTTACGTAACCCCAGCTGGAAAAGGGTCTATTGCGTCACTTGAGGCTGTTGGGCGTCAGCGGCTAGCTGTCGAAAACAGCTGATAAGAGAACCAGTTCTTGAGAGCCCGGCCTGATATCCACCAATTGATTTTGAGCCTTGGAAATAAGATTCAGAGACTTGAATACCTCCAAAAATGCCTTTTTTTCTAAGTCAGCTTAACTGTTGAGCAATGGGTTGTTAACAGAAATATAAGGAGCCGGCCAGGCCTTAGCACTGCCAGTGGGATTACTCAGAATGTATCCTATTTTAGCTTTATCCTGGGAAAAATGGGCAGGGTGAAACAAAAACTTAATTTTACAGTTATTACAAAATTCAGAGAGTTTGCAAGGATCACCATCGAATTTCATAGCTGTGGTATGGGCCATGGCATTTTCTGTTGAGGTGGCACGGTTTACGGCAGCTCTTACCGTAGTGTTTTCCTGCTGCAATGCAACCACTTCAGAACGTAGAGTGTCCATCTCTTGTCTAATATGCTGTACTGGATCCATTTCGGAGACTGGCGAGAGGCATCTCAATCTGTCAAGCACAGCGTCATGCGAGCGCAGAATACTTGAGATCTGTGATGATGACTGAGCAGGTCTTGTTAGATGTTGGTCCATAAATTGAGCAGGTAGTCCCTTTTCTCTTTCTCCGGAATACTCCAGGGTGCAATATGGTGTATGCTAGAGGTCCGGTGTAGATTTATCCTGTGAACTGAAACACAGGAGACAAGCTGAACCAAAACTCCCAATACCACGGACCCGCCTCCCTGCATTATCGTGGTGATGAGGCAGTGCAAGCACTGAACTGGGAGGTGTTGCCGCAAATAGATGAATCCACCAGGGGGTGGATCAGGGTCCAGGGGGTCAGGCTGGATCCAAGGAACAAGATGGAATAGAAAGGCTCTGGGCAAAATAACAGTAAGGAAAGGCTACTAAGAAACAGCCAGAGGGAATCCTCAGCAAGCAGTAGGCAGAGGCCAAGCGCGAGGCCAGAGCAAAGGAGGGAAGGAGCAAGGGCCAGGAAACAGGAAGAAAGGAAAGAAAGGGAAATCTGGAAGCAAGACCAGTAACACAAGGGAATCGGGAAGAATAACTGCGTGCTTGGCAGCTTCTCTTTATATATCCACAGGCAAGCCAGAGCAAGGCTGAGGCTATTTACTGGTTGCGTGGAAATGGGCACCAATGCTGTGATCATGTACATGGAAGGACGCAGACCACTTTGCTTACTTCCTGTGGTCCGTGCACTGAAACGCTGAGGCTGTGCAGGCAGATGAAACTTCCATGCTGGCTATACATGCCAGCGACACAGCAAAGTGAGTACTGGTGCGCGCAAGCAGCATGTGACAAATAACAGATACTGAAGATTGGAGCTACTTCATTGGCTGCAATCTTGAGAATGTGTAAGGAACTCATGGTGGCAACAGTGAAGACAGACACAAGTGATCACAGTTCAAGGGTGTTTATTAAACTATATGCAGGGGTGAGAAAAAGACCTAATCTAAACCTAAAGCTAAGATGGGAGCAAGTTACGACCATCAAATAATAATAAGGCAATCCCAGTAGTGTCTTGTCAAATAAAAAGGGGCTATACTAAAAAACTGAACCGCAGGACCTCGGGCCCTTTAAGACGAGGTAGCAATACTTAGAGATGGATGGGGATGCAGAATTTACGCATACATCAATAATCAGACTGACTCAGGAAGTTGACAAAACACTGTACTGTTTTATTAACAATTATCTAAAACAGGGAGTTATAATGGACATCAACGGACGTTTGCTCGATTTCTCTCACAGCATCACATGAAAAAACAGCATTCTTATACTAAAAATGTGTCACTACTGACTGTTATTCTACGTGGAAAACTAAGAAAACTTACTAGGGGATGTGATAGGCCTAAAGGAAACATCTAGGTATATGTTCCACACTGACGGGAGTTGTGATTGGGTCTCTAAGATCAGGTAGACAACTAAGCCCATCCCAAGTGCAAGTCATCTTCTGTGTCATACTAATAGACAACACCCTATTGGCTTTACAAACTATAAGACTTTTAAATAAGTGGCCCTCTATAATTGGCTGGCAAGCCTGTACCCTTCTGGAATATTCCACTTGCTAGCAGCATGCAAGCTGGTTACCCCAGGTGCTTGGGAGGGTCAGCCTGGTCATGCCTCCCCTCCCAATTAGCCCTCATCCATCACTCTTGCGGTCTGTCATTCAATTAAGGCTTTGAACTCTGCCTTGTAAAGGCTGACTGTGCCGGAGAATAAAAGTGAGTATGACATGGTCTATCTTCTGGTTTCAGTGTAGCTCGACCCACAGTCTATTTCCATCTGACCATCTGACTGGAGACAATTTTTTCGAGCTCTTTGATGCATAAAATACTATTAAATGATGAACTCTTGGCACCTTCAGTGTCTTTCCATTACACCTCAACAGGAGTTTGCTTCTTTCTCACGTTCATGTCGCTTCTTGACAGATAACCAGGCTCAAGGTGGCCCTGACTCTTGATGCTGGGCCAGCCAGCTTTTCTTGAATTCTCCTTCACCATCAGCTGTTTTCAACTGCGCCACACTTCAAGCTCTTTCCATTCACAGGGTTCAAGTTTGCTAAAGTGCATTGTGTAACATCCAAATTCTATACATTTCTATGAATATACATTGGCTCATCGCCGCAACCCATTTACTACATAGCCAGCCTCAGGATTACTTGATCTACTTGCATTACAGCATCTGTACATTTGTCAAATGCTACATTTTCTTCAGTGTTTTTTTGCACGAGTAATCTTCATTTCGATCCCAAAATGTTGCTTTTTCTTCGATACCTCATTCTCAGATCTTATAGAATATCTATATTCCATCTTCATTTGTGTCTTTTCTAGGTGCGTCAGTTCTACTTCATATGACATCACCAGTCTTCTTTCCCATTCATTTTCACACTTTTTCTGGGACTCTTTCCAGAAGACCATTATTTCTTTGGGGATACATATAGGGTTTTTTCAATGGATACCATGTCTCAAGGATTTTTTGCGGAATAGGCATCCTCATTGGTACTGCGCACGTTGCAATTTCTGGTTCCCAACATATAGGCAAGATGGGGAATGTGTTGGCTTCCTTCTCCTAGCTTTCTTTCGGCATGCCTCTGTCGGGTTCACACTTGCCTTTTCTTACAGTTCACAATCTCATCAGAAAGCGGGTTTCCATTCCCCTAGCTTTCTCTCGCTATGGAACAGACTTTCGATTGTACAGAGGATTTGACGTGACCTTTGTACGACCACTCTGACCTTTCACGCCGCCCCTCCCTAGAGCCACCTGGTCTTTGCAGTTTCAACACAAAACCAAAAGGGGCCAGCGAGAGTCCTTTGAATGAGCACTCCTGCGGCGCCTGACCACTCTGCAGCTGGCCCTTGTCTGGGCTTTCACAAACGTTCAAACACACACACAAGTTCTTTCTTCTCAAGTTCCTTGCATTCACATAATGCTGCCTCTTGCAACCTTGGGCTCAACACAGTTCGGTTTGCTATCAGCTTCCCCCGACTCACCGGCTGTGTTGAACCTGTTGGCTTGTCTTGCCTCTGGAGTCAAGGACGGTACCACGGTAGCCAGCATGCCACCTCGCCTGTGCTATGAATGCAAGAGGCCCCTGTGCACTGCTGACATCTACTCCTCCACACGCAAGCTGTAATTTCTGGTCTTATGATTTCCCCTTCGGAGGCTTCGCGGGTCTGAGTGGAAAAGGGAAAGGGCAGTTCCCCCTTCGCTGTTCTTCCAGGTCTCGCCGTCTTTCTCCTCCGTTTGAACTGCCGTTTGAGTGAAGCAGTTTCCTTGTACATTCGGCCTTGCTCGTAGCGTGCTTTCGTGCTCCACCTTTTATCCCCGCGGGGAAGGTAAAGGGCCGTCATGTGTGTGTGTTTGTTGTCAATTGCCCGACTTTGCCTGATCCATGTGTTGGTACATGTCAGGTAAACGGCTCTGGTATTAGTCTGTTGTCTGTTACGGTGTAAAAAAGTGTTCGTGCCGGAAAAGGCGGGGGGAGGTGGGGGTAGAGCTTCTAAATATCCTACAGTGTAGGATGGGGAAAAGATGTTACAAGGAAGGGGATACTGCTTCTCAACCTTCGGTGTCCCACTTAAACTTCCCGAAGAACCCTCGCCCAGTTGATCCTCCCCCACTGGTCCACCCCCCGGAACTGGATCCAACAGTGATGGCCCTGCCCTTGCCACCTGGAAAAGAGATCTACGGGGACTAGCGGATGAGACACCTTCAGGTTTCTCACAGATGTCATCAATACTACACCCTACACCATAGAGTAACACCATGGACAGCTAGTACCTAATGAAACAAAACCAGTCCCACCTATTCCTCACCATAACTGCCATGGTGCACTTTTCTTCTACATATGCTCCTGTACTATATGCTTTTGTGCTCTATTCTGCCCCATTAACCACACATTTTTCATAACCTCTTAATAAAACAACTCTTTCTAAACTCGCTGATCTATATTGTGTCATTATATGATTTTTGTTTTTTTGCTTCTCATATTGTGGTCCATTCAAGTGGCAGTAGAAATTACATCCAAATCAAATATAAGTGGGAGCTTTTGAAAGAATCATTTTACATATTTTAGAAGTTATAATAATATACATGTATGTGTATATGAGATCATACAGCACAACCCGTGTTGGGAAGCAACAGAGCACTGAATCCAGGGGACAAAGCTATGGGGTTGCAAGTAGGGCACATGGGGTAGTAGAGGATCCGGGATGGGACAGGGGGTGCCAATAGAAACGTTATTAAATGCCTAGCAACTTAGAAGCAACACCTGAAGTAAGAAAGGTAGACTTTAATAAGGAAGTATCAACTCTGGGCTGCAGCACATCCCCCCCCCCCCATGCTGTGTTTACATTTTGAAAGAATCGCTTGTCCATCGGAAAAATGTTCCATCAATCTATTCGTCCTTTGAGACAATGTTCTTGCCCGACTGAAAAAATAACCTAATTAAGTACCATGCACAGACACACGTACATAGGTCTTGGATTACTAGCCATGAAAAACCCCACAAACAATTTTTAAAAAGTACATACTTATCCACCTACCCCTTCAAAGGCCAACCACTCACAGTTTCAAAGTTCTGAATAAAGCGTCTTCGCATTAAGTTCAGAAGTGCCGAGGTTCCTCTTTTCCATGTTGTAGCACACAGGCTGAACTAAAAATACAAAGGCCAAACTCTCTAGTACATGCATGCAAACATAAATGGTGGATTTTGAATGGTTTCGAAATGAATGGTTTCTTTCAGACGTAAGTGTCGTGGCGGTGTGAGGAATGTTACGAAGCACAGCGAGCTTGCAGCTTAGGAACGTAGGTTTGGTCCTGTGTGCCAAGGGGGAAAATGTGGGCAGAGAAGCAGAGGGAGAGCAGCTGCATACCGATGAACAACCTCGAGCCTGTTACAGCATTTTAGTGTTAGTGACTGAGGTACCAGATGATCTGCATCACACTAAAACAAATCGTTTTTTGCAACAAAAAAAAAGGATCAGTGGAGGAATGTATAAGGCCTTCAAATTCCAGAAGACAACAGCCAAATGGCAGAGATTGTCTTTGTAAAAAATGGCAGAACTGTCTCCACGTGAGCTAATCGGGGTGCTGCCAACGAGCTGTGGGCAACTAAAAACATTAGTAGGAATATAACTTAAAATAACTGGATGCTGATCGCCTCCCATGCTCTCAATCCGAAGACAACAAGTCCGCTTTTTGCTAGGCGTCCGCACTCTCCACCCAATAGAATGCCATCCATGGCTCAGGAGGCTAAAGCCCACTCGCCCACCCGACAGTCATAACTTTAAAGAGACCGAAATGTGTTTTAATGGGTATTTTCCTACAGTGGACAACACCACATTGTGTAAAATCCACTGATTTTGGATGTGCTAAAAGTCGAGGCAGCATTTTAATGTCCGAGGGCCTCAACTGCAACCGTGTAAGGATAGGACCCATGTGAACTACTGTATACAGGAAATCTTGCACCTAACCCAGCTGGAGAGTTGCATTCCCACACAGTATGCAACACTAGCTCCATGCTACAACACTTGCCAGCTTTCCCTTCGACTCTCCCAAAATTTATCGTATTGCTGTACTTTGGTTTGTTAAATAAGGTACAGGATTGGACACCTTTTTGGGGCCACAGATCACTGCCATGACAACACCCCTTGGTAACCGAAAGTGGGGGTAAATCTTTGCTCCTTCACACTCGACTTGTCACCCTATGGATTACTGGCATGCCCCATCATTACACAGCTGATCTGGGTTCCACGCGGAGTGGCCTGGGGTTTACAGCCTGAAAGCAGAGGCCTCCTGGCCCGGGTAGGATAATAATGGATCCAACTGTTGCAGTTCATCCATGTAATCTCACACTGACTAAAACAAATGGCAAAGGGTACCTGGAAGCTAGTCGCAAAGTGCACGTGGTTACAACTGCAGCAGATTATTAGCATTTATATTCACTGTAGGGTTAATGGGGGGGATTCTTCCTCATGTGCCTCTCACACCCCAAGTGTCATGCCTGCAGACTCCCCAGTCCCTACCAGATCCAGGCCTCCAGGTGCCTTACAGCGAATACGCTTCTCGCCTCCTTATAGAGCGGCTGCCAGGCCATTTTATGCTCGATGGAAACTGTCAGGGAGGTTGCCATGGCGACTTGGTGTGTTTCCAGGATGCCCTGCGGCAACGCTGTATTTCAAGATCTTCCGCGGTCATGTGACATGGAACGCTGCATTGCCACAGTTGAACCGTG
Organism: Ambystoma mexicanum; assembly: GCF_040938575.1. Taxonomy (NCBI): domain Eukaryota; kingdom Metazoa; phylum Chordata; class Amphibia; order Caudata; family Ambystomatidae; genus Ambystoma; species Ambystoma mexicanum. Next base: position 865,608,915 of record NC_090939.1, on the reverse strand, counting down.
TCCCAGGATACATTTAAACTCCTCACTTTCAGCGGTCCGGTGCTTCAGATTGTTGATTTAGACCAAAAGTTTGTTGTTCCCTGAATTACTTCTGTGCTACACTGCCTGGATGATCTTTGTGCGATTACGTTGCCGATCCTGCCTGTTTCCAGATTTCTCTTCTGACTCCTCCCACTGTTCTTGTTACCGCTAGATCTTCTCCGACTACGGCCTGTCCTGGGACTTCCGATTAAATTCCTATTTTGCTACTGTCCTTACCCGCACGTTGCCGACCTCAGACTGCATCTGGATATTGTGTTTCCTCATTCCTGCTTCTGGGCTTGTTGCCTGATCTACATGCAAGGACGCTTCCCAGCTCCTCTATCAGCTGCGTTACTTGCCGCTTACAGTCCCACAGCACTGGAATTATGCTGTGGATCATTTGATCATTTGGTCGTGACAAGCAAGCAATTGTGTTCAAAACCCACTCCTGAGGATCCATTTACCATTACACTCCTCTCCCATCACTATTGTTTTTTTCCTCTCATTGTTTGACTGTGCACAGGACTTTTTCAGGACGCTTCTGCTGCAACTTTCAAGTGTGCACCAACCTGACACTAGTGCGTCCCTCGCTCCGTATGAGTTTTAGTCCCTCACTAACCTTCCCTTCCTCAAATCCTTCCCATACCCTGCTGCTACTTTTCCTGGACAAGTGACTGTTAAGGCCAATAGGCCACACTAGAGGGAAAAGGGACGGGGTTAGGTTGGACTCATTCATCTCTAATACTTTACCTTCCTAGGGAGAGTGAAGGAGGAGGATCATTAACAACTATAAAAGAAACGCCCAGGCACAACATCAAGAGCAAGGCGGCCGCCCAGAGAGGAATCAAGCTAGATCGCCTCTTACTATCATGAGATCTGCACAACCTTCAAACTTTAAAAACAAAAGAAAATATGGAGATCTCGACCTGGGAAAAAGATGGTTTGAGAGCCAACATAGAGCACATTTACGTTTCAAGATCAATTCATAACATTCTACAAACTGGTTGGGAGATGCCACCAACTCCCGCACCTTACTTCATGAACAAACAAATCGAACTGACCCAACAGGGCGCAAGAGCTTAAAACTGTCGAACCTAGCAATAGCAAATGTTACGGTCAAAGAGCGCAAAGCCAAAGGAGAGCTGACATCCAATCGGGTCCTGGGAAAACTGGACTACAGGCCATTACTACGGCCTTATCTGCGAGCAAGAAAGAAGAACTCCACGCAAACTACAACATTTCTGCATTCCAGGAACGAGAAATTGATGGAGAAAAGAAAGGCCATGAGAATCGCTATTAGAATAGCCAAGAAAAGACCAACCAAAAAAAACATAACAGAAGCTAACATGGCAAAAAAAATCTACAAATCTTGGCTGAAATATCACAAACACATGCTGTACCAAGAAGACTCAGAGGCAATGCTAAGATGTCTCAGTGGCAAAAAAACAAAAGATTTCTGGTCTCCGATCAACTCGACAAACCAACTCACACAAGACAAGCTGATGAATAACTTAGGGGAAAAAACATGGATTGAACACTTTTCAAAACTTTCCATAAACCAGAAACAGACATCCAGCATAAAGAGCTACAAACAACTACGCCATGCCAATTGGCCTATGACAGAGACTCGATTGAAGACAAAATCAAAAAACTAAAATCTTCACAGGCCCTGGGCCCGGACGGGATCACCAATCAGAGAGACCTGGGTCCCCTTAATCACAGACATCTTCGATACCTGTATCAGATCAAAAGGTTTACCACCATCCTGGACATCTGCCAACATAGTCCCCATCTACAAGAAAAATGAAAAAACAGACCCTGTGAACTACCGCCCGATAGCACTCCTGGATGTGCTGGGCAAGCTATTTGGATCCTTCCTCTTGGATGGCTTTAGTCTGTGGGCAACATCTTCGAAAAGTAGAGATCCTTTTCAGGCAGCTTTTGTCAACAACTCGGGAACACTGGCAAACATCTTTGCTCTAAGTGCCATGAAGGTGAAAATCCTGGACTGGGGACCAAGAATATTCCTGGCGTTCGTGGATTTAAGCCAAGCATTTGACAGAGTTAACAGGGACAGACTCTGGCACAAACTGACAACATGAAACTGTCCAAATACAACTCTAGCCCCAATCAAAAGTCTCTACTCAAACACCACCATGCGAGTGAGGCTCAGTGGCACTGGACAGCTATCAAAAGAAATTGAAACTGCAAGAGGAGTAAAACAAGGCTGCCCACTAGCACCTGCATTGTACAACGCTTACACAAGCGACATTGGGCACCACGAGATGAACCTAAGAATTTTTCCCCCACAACTAGGATCCGCCAAAATCACTTGCCTATTGTATGCAGATGACATAATATTGCTCGGCCACACGGCAATAGGTCTTCAACAGCGACTAGACGGGCTGCAGGCATACACTAAGGAAAACGACCTGGAAATCAACATCCAAAAAACGAAAATATTAATCTTGGAAAAACAACATAACCCAAAAGAAAGCATAAAATTGTCAATCGCAGGACAAAAGCTGGAAAAAGTCACCTCTTTTACATCCTTAGGAGTGACTATCAACTGCAGCAGAAAAGAATCTCAAATGCAGGAAACACTGTGGGCAAAAACAAAACTGGTGACGGCACAAAGAAAGAAAATTGACAGAAAATACGGCAGGTTCTCGATACAAGCAACAATAAACTTCTACAAGTCAAAAGCAATCCCGACCACACTATACGGCACAGAAGCGATGCCCGAGATTCCAGACACCATCTGGTCCAGATTGGAAGGTTTCCTATGGAAAAGAACATTCAATTTACCGCAATCAACTCCAACCGCGTCAATAAGAAGAGAACTCATGCTGGTCTCCATGAAATCAACGGTCTTGCTAAACGGTTTGATGCTGTATCGAAAAATCAAAATCTCTAACTTCAAAACTTTCGAACTTATCAGAGAGGAAATGGAAAATAAAAGAAACAATATGCTGACAGCATGGGCAAAAAAAAAACAACAACCTGCTCGTAGAAATAGGAAGTTCGGAAAGTGAATTAGAAGAAAACCCAAACAAAACCAAATCGAGATAAAAAATCTGGGATTGAATCCGAACCTTGGAGGAGGCAGCAAAAAACAAACTCACTCAACACCTGCCACCAAACTCACAAAAAGTCAACGAGACAATGGACTACCTGAAAAAATTTCCGAACAAAAGAACACAGTCAACTTTCTTAAGAATCCGCCTAAATCTCTTGAAAACAAATGAGATACTTGCTATTCGAGGAAGATCACCAACCAACAAATGTCGGTTCTGCCAGACCGAGGAAAACGTGGAAACCATAAGGCACTTACTGTTAACATGCAAGGGAACAACACGAAGCAGAGAAACCCACATGGGCCACCTGTTTAAAAACGCATTGATCTTAGAAGAACAATACTGGTAGGACCACTTGATGTCTGGTAAATCGACAAAAGGGGTCATTGCAGCGGTAAAATTCTTTGACAGCCTACATCTCGACACACTAATTGAGAACTTACGTGAATAAGAATAAAACAGGACCATAAATAACGAGGCTCCTCATCAAAGAAAAGAAACAAAGGCAGTTAACCAAAGATGACATGAAACTTGTAAAAACTGCAAAGAACAGTTAAACCAAGAATTTTTTTTTTTTAAATAGAAAATTAACAACTATAGAAGGCTCAGATACTTCTACACCCAGGTTAGTGAAACATCACTACAGGGGTATCATATTCTCCCCATTAGGACCATCACTGATCTGTGTTTCTGTATCTGATTCCAGCCTGGTGTTTTTCAGGTGGTATTGTATTCCTCGCCCATCCAAACGATTTACTCCTCTAGCTTTTCATATTGTTAGCAGCTAGTGAGGTGAATCATTGGGAAGGTCTCCCTCTGAAAGAGGAGACCTGGATTCTTCGGAGTCCAGGTTGCTCTACACAACTGGAGCAAGTGAGGTACACTGTAAGCCATCCCGAGGTATCATACACCATCCCTGGTGAGTACTTCATATATTCCCATTTGCTCTGTATTGTGACACCAATTAGTACAATATTGCTTATGGAAACTTATCTAGGACTTCAACACAACAGACAACAGCCACTAAATTGTTGGACAGAGTTTGCTGATGTGCACACTGCTCACTCCATCAGAGATTGAAACCTGTCAAAGATTACAGGAGATTCAGAATAAAGGACTCCTGTTGTATAAACTTAGAGTGACAAAGTCCTCCGCCTAACTTTATTGGTGGATGGTGGGTTCACCAAGGAAGCCCGAAGCCATCAAAAGCCAGGTAATGCTGGGCTCTGGAGCAGTGGGTGGAGGAATGCCTGGCTGACCCCACCATCCCACCAGAGGGCAGCAGGGGTCACTCACATGGCATACACTATGATCTCAAGGTGCACCATCCATTTATGCGACTGGTGAGTATTGCAATCCCTCGGAGAGAACACTAAGCATTGTGCAGGATGCCTCCCGGAATGGGGTGGGACATAATTGCCTGAAGTTATATGGAAAGATCTCAAGTTGGTGCAACTGCACTATAAAGACAAAAAGGAAGTGAAACAATGTAGAGGACGACCACTATACACAGAAACCGTGGGACGTTCTAGCCAGGAGAGGAACAGTTATCGGACCGGCAATGGGTAGCACTTGCAGGAGAGTCCTATCCCTTGAGAGCATGGTTTGTACAGGGGGCTACATTCTCAAGTGAAGGGCCTAGGGAGTATAAAAGAGAGGGTAGGAATGGTACAAAGAAAGGAGAAGAGGGAAAGTTTGGAGAAGGAGCTTATTCAGTGAAGGCTGGGGAGCAAAGCTGAAAACAGATGGGAAACGAATGACCCAGAGGACTGGGAAGTGAATGACCCAGGAAGCTAACTAAATAAGGAGGAAGAGTTCATGCGGGAAGCTAAGAGCTAGGAGTTGATTAGAGGTGCTGCAAAGGGGTCATCAAGTGGAGCCGAGCAGGGGGAGATGATCCCAGAATCTGAAGAAGAGGAGTGGATACACAATGTTGAGTTGGTGATGAGAGTAGTTGAGGAGGAGTAAGTGGACCAAAGGAATTGAAGGGATAGAAGGAGCTGAAAAGAGGAGCTGAGAGGAATGTGGGAATGTGGAGGCTGAGAAAAGAGATGATCTAAGAGGAATGCACTAACCCTACATACAGGTTGTGTGAATAAGGTACATCGCAAAGTTACAACGGGATTCACTAAATATTGAGTTCCTTATGTATGACTTTGAGGCAAGACAACAAGAAGGAGCAAGATATTGAGTTGGTAGGTTGCAGAGCTAGGACCCTGGGAAAGGGATATATGTAGAGGCCTGAAAGACCACCAGAAAGGCTCCACGATCACCTTCTGTTCTACAGAAGTTAAGAGCCTTGTGTCTCTGACAGCTCAAACACAATCTTAAATACCGAACCAATCAAATGGCTCTACTTCAAACGTGAGACCTGGGAGGCCTCCCCACCATTATCTAGATATATAAAACCATCATCAAGAAAAAGTCTTCAACAGAAGAGGAATCACAAATCCCAACAATCGGACCTGTGAGAGACATTTCATTTGGGAACTCCTCATTTTGCTCACTACAACCTGCATATATTGCTACGTTTTGTTTTGTGGTATTGTAAGCCACTGGGAGAAAGTCAGAGCCAGACAATACAGAGAACGTTTGTGTTGGACTTCTATGGAACTTTCACAAGAGACACAATTTATCCCTGGGACCTGAGCACTTTCCGGAAAATAACCATACTGACCATCATTAAGTTAACTTTGTGCAACCTCTTAGCCAGGTCTCAAGTCAAGGGTACACGCGGGTGGACTGAGTCCACCCACTTTTTTCAGTGGGTGGACTCCACCCCCGTTCCCCAAGCTAAAATGAGAAACATTGAATGTCCTCTTTGAATTTAAACCCGACCTGAGAGATCGAACTGCAGTCGTCAGGTTTGCAGGCTGGACACTTCACCACTGCACTATAACTTGATGAATAATAAACAATTAAAGGTGAAATGTCCTATTTTAGTACTGCAAGTTCCAGGGAAAACATTTGTATTGGTTCTTGGAGTTTAAAACATGCACACCTTTTAACGTTTTCAAAAACACTATTAAAAGAAAATATCTTCTCTTGGTTTTGTGTGTGTGTTGATTTTATGAAAGGCAAATGCCACTCATCCTGTGCAATAGGGGTGGTTATGCAAAGCCAATTTAATTAAATGTACATATTTCAACGCAATATGCTAATTTCTGACACCGTCACATCCCATTGTGTTTGTTGATGAGTCCCAACACATTAATTTTTAGGACTGGACCCCTGCTCTTAACCACATGTAAATTCGATTTTCTTTGTTTGGCCAACCTCCCAATAAGACCTTGTTGGAACGTATACTCTGTGCCTGGGCTGTGTTTAATCTCATGGTGTTTCATGATTTTAGACGCTTCTATTCAGTCTCTGCATAGTTTGAGGAGTTGCGACAGCCATAAGAAAATCTCTTTTTCAAGTCCTCACAGAAATTCAGCAGCCTACCCATAACTAGCAGCTAGCCAGCCACTTGTATTTAACCAGGACAAAGGAGGCGGGGATCCTCTAGTAAGTAGTCCCAAACGACACAGGCTTGGACATAGCAAGGCATAAATTAGTTTTCGAAAATTGATTAGCAGAATTTGCTAATTAAATTTTTCTTGATTAGCAAACAAACCCATTTGATTAGCAATTCTGTACTAATGTTTTTAATGCCACCAGAAGATACTTATAGCCAAGATATAAAATGAGCAACAATACAGCAGTTTTGTATAGTGCTGAAGTAAGACATTAGTGAGATAAGTCAGGCCTTGCAAATTATTTCTGTAAAATGGTGCATGTCACCACAAACCCACTTTAGTTTGGCACACCGTTGCCACCCAGAGGCCAACCATGCACAGTGAAACCTTTATTTGACATTTACTGCAAACAAAGTAAAGTTTAAATAAAGGTTTCCAACATCCCCTGCAAATAGTACTGGCCCTTCTTAAAATCTACTCGACTATGTGAGTGGACAAAAATGCTTTGCAAGCCCTGGATGAGTGTCTGTAAAAAGTTTAGCTGCATGAATGGACACAAACAGATATGATGAAAAGGCTCTGAAAACAGTTTGGCCAGCTCGCTCTACTGCAGCTGCAAATATATAATGCAATCATAATCATAGAGCAAAGTGAGCTCTGGAGGCTGTGTACAGTTTTGCAGTAGGTCTGTAGATGTATAGACTGGATGAAACTATTGATCGCTACTTTAAGTAAATATCACGTTAGATTTATGTATTCATTATGTAAAAGACTAAGCAGAGTGGATGGCGTAGCAGGCAGAGAACTGGGCAAACTGGGATGAATATTGTAGTTTGCGACCATCTCACTTTCAGGGTAGCACGTATAACCCTACATTGTAAGATAGAATGTCAAGGAGCATGGGATCAGCTCATGGGTTGAGCACCAGTTGCAAGCTGTATGTAAACAGCATGCCACAGGACTAGGTTTGCCATCAAAGCTTTTGACCGCGTGATCAATTACATTTTCAAAAGTGTCCACTCATCGATATGATGCACCTTTCACAACAAAATGAAATCTAGATTTACACTTTACTGTAAAGCATGGAGACAATGCAGTGTTTTACAGTAGCAATACTGTAATTATGTTATGTAACAAATTGCATTTTTAGAAAAGGAATTGAAAGCCTTTTGTAAAAAAAAGAAAACAAACACATACTGGTCTTTGGCAGAAACGTTACAGTTAGCTTAATAACAGTATTATCCCGATTATTTCTGGTTTGCAATTATTTGAAAAATTAAATGTGCATAGCACTCCCACACAGGCCAGGCCATTTGGCATATGAGTGATTATCCCCTTTGAACTTGCAGTAAACAGAGAAAAGAGGGTGGAGAGAGCTCTGAAGGCAAGAGAGGAATGCAGGGTGAGCTGTGCTATCATTGAACAGAGTAACTTAAATAGCTAACTTTGCTACACAAGTGACAATTTAATTAGCAAACCTAAAGAATTGCATAGCAAATTGCTCTGCGACACTGCTCATTTTATGCCTTGCATAGCAGTTAGGAAAACAGAGCTTCACATAACAAAGGAACCAGAGCAGAAAAGAAGAGGAAAAGGCAGCAGTTTAAAAGGCTTAACAAGCGACAAGACTTCCCACAGCCCATCCATGCTTCCTTACAAAGATTCTACTCCCTGCACATATACAGATGTTTGGTTGAAACGCCGAGGCAGAATGGGCTCTGCCATTTTCCTCCTGGAAGCACTAGCCACATATCCATATCTGCCTCACATACGGTATCTCGATGTACTAAAGCTCATCGGAGAAAAGACTGTATAATGGGGTGTCCTTCCTGCATGTAGCAGATGAATCAGAGAGAGCGCTTGTGTAGGAACAGGAAATGTTCAGACAAAACTCCAGGGAATCGTGTTTAAATGCAGGCATGTAGCCTTGCAGGGCACAGACTTTAATTGAAAAATGCAATCAGTCCAGAAATATCAACATCACACACATACAAAGACAAACCTAGAGCACTACATGCCAATATCAGTGGCAGATGTGTGTTATATACAATACTAAATGATAAAACTGTGACCTTCAGGTTCGTGGCCTGGAACCCACATAGCCCAAGCTGAATTAGCTATACTCAAACCCTCGGTCACACAAGATATGCAAATAAACCTGCCAATCAAATTCTTCCACCAATAAGCAATTCTCACAGTCGCTGTAGCCATGCTTGTGATTCTTACGCGCAGCTTGTCAGTGTTTGTAACAAAAGCCCCTGTAGGGAGTTCAAAGACTCTTATTGAATACAGCCATTTGATATCTGCAATAAATGTTTGAAACTAGTAAATGGTGTTAACCATAGAAAGCAAAATACAAAAACCCCAATAAAACACGCACAGTTTGGGTCAATGATATAGCTTGGGGAGATATATTCAAATGAAGAGTTGCCCTTCAAAAAAGCTGAAGATTGTTTAACTTTGTCTTTGCAGCACACAGATCTCTTAGTTCTTATTGGTCCTAGGCAATGACAGTATAAATCGTAAAGGGTGACTTAAGTAAAAGGTGTACGGCTGGGCCAACTGAACTGGCCAAATTGATCTTCCCATGGTTCCTTGCCTGCAAACTCTCAACAGTTTCACTTCCAGGTTATACCGTCCATCTGACTACTTGACCTCACAGTCTCAGGGATATAGCAACTAGTCTGCTTTATCGGAATCAGATACCAACAAGTGTTTCTTTGCCCCTGCCCCCCCATAGGCAAGTGGTCAGATGTGGATATTCTCACCCTAAAGCAGCCCTCCCCGGATACAATGAGATGTTCAACACACTCCCATCAGCCAGTATTTCTTCCCCTTTACTGAAGATTTTGGCAGTCTGTGATATTTTTTTAGCATCCAACCACGGGTTGTGATGGTCTCTTCCGGGATCTAATTTATAGTTGTGAGCAAGCTCTTCATGCGCGTCTTTCTGTCTCTCCCAGTGTCTGGAGTGCAGCTCTCAGAAAGCTCTTCAGTCTCTCCCTCTCTCATAGGGTCACTCTTAACAAGTATGTATCCCCCTCCTTACTTATACAATTTGGGTAAGCTTTCCTATAGTCACAGACTTGGGTGAAGGGACCTGGCCTGTATAGTCCCATTGAGTAGCATCACCACTGCCTTCTAGCGAGAGGTCATAAAAGGGAGAGAGGGGTGGGCAGCGAGAGTGGCAGAGATAGAGGGACTGGCCTTTGTGTTCCTGCTGTCTCCATGATTCCCAGTTGTGCCAACTGCGATCCCTGCAAGTAATTTGGCTCATTTACAGTTGGTTTTGAAATCGCACACCTGACATTTTGAAGTCAGGTAATAGTGCGTAGTCCGTTCCGTGACATTGTACTTAGTTTTACTGTCTCTGCCTGCACTGTTTGACACTGCCCTGGCTTAAAATCAGAGTAGTATGTATTCCCATACTGCGAGTCAGCACTGCAAACTTCGCTGTACTCACAAGCACGACCACTGAAGGCGGCGGAAGAAGCTTCAGCTTGCAAAGGGGTCTCTCCACTCGAGAGAAAATGTAACCAACTGGCTTCTCCGTGGAGTGGATACTTATATCAGAAGCCCTGCACTGTATATAATGTTGGCAATATACAACCAGTGCTTAATTTGTCAGAAAATAAGTGCCAGTGCCCAAATATTTTCTAGCATGCCTATTACAATGGGTCGGTCAGTGCCCCGCCCACTGTTGACACCACCCACGGCTGCTCCATACAGTGTCACATATTTGAGGTTTAAGCTGCAACTCCCATGGTTTATTAAGGGGGTGATTGATGCACTGTGCGATTTACACATATTAACATATTAGTTGTGATTTGAAATATAATAAATGTTTAAGTGTTTCTTTGAAACACACCATCATTAACATAATGCTCCGATCCTATTGGCGGCAGGTAGAACATGAACAAACAAACTTTCCTCCAATGGTAAATTGACGGACATAGTGGGAAAAATCATTAAAGGATAGTTCCGGGACTTTTTTTTTATTGTCCCTACGGGTCGGCCATGTGTTTGTAAGCATAAATCGGTAGATCGTAGGAAACTTTCCTATGGACCTTACCCGACTTTTCGCCCATTATCGCACTCGAAATCAGCCTCCATTTTGTGATAATCCTATCATTCCGCCGCATCGACCTGGCTCACCTGCCTTTGCGGCACTAAATCAAATCCCCCGCCCCTGAAACAGACTTTATCAAAACATTCATATTCCCCGCCTCTATCCGTGACGTGACTGAGCTGCGTAGGCAAACGCGCCCAGGCGTCTTCTACGCGACTCCACACAGACCCCGGAAATCAACACAGATCAGCTCACAATACAGCGCACCACAATTCGGAATATGAAACTGTACTTTGAAATCAAACCGCAAGATTGTAAATGTGGTAAAGTACATTTATTTGACATCAAATGTTTAGAGAATATTCAGCGATTTGCATTTTTATTTGCTCATGTTCCAAAAAGTTCGTATTGAGGAACGCGATGGTCCTTTGCTGTACACAGGGTCTTAGAGCATCTCACAATACAGCACCACAATTCGGAATGTGAAACCGTGGTTTAAAAGCAAACGGCAAGATTGTACATTTGGCAAAGTACGTTTATTGGACATCAAATGTTTAGAGAATATTCAGCGATTTGCATTTTTCTTTGCTCTCGATCCAAATTAGTTCGTCTTGAGGGAAGCGATGTTCGTGTGCAGTACACAGGGTGTTGGTTTACGATAAAAATAAGCTCTTCTGTCGCACTGATAATCGCCTGGCTGTTCCAACAACGAGGCACTAGGCCACCACAACGGTAGGTATGTTGCATCTAACCGTTAGTACCGCGTAAGGGCATACTTGTACTTGGCGATCGTCCCATAAAATGGTCAGGGTGGTAACGTTGTTCACGCGGAGAAGCAACTGGCGGCTGTAGAAGCCGTCCGCCGGTGTCTGGTACTCGTGACACAGACAGTAGTGAATGATGTACCTAAAAACATAAAAAATGAAATTAGTCTCACCATCAGATCCTTATTAAAATTATTCATTTCATAGCGAGGACAGCGCTACTGGGTGTACACAAGTGTTTAAAGGCGTGGCGAGGCATGTAGGGGGGGGGGAGTGGAGTACAAGGTAAGTAGCATAAAATAATAAATAAATAGGGCCAGCTGGTGGCAAGTGCAAGGTAAGTGCAGAACAAGTGCTGGGAAGGGGGGGCTGTAGGATACTGAGACAGTCCCCCAGTGCAGGGGTTGACAGGGAGGCAGTGCAGGTGGAGAGTGGAAGGGCCCAGGACCGAGGTCGCAGACAGTGGACCAGTTGTAGCAGGGGAGAGGGAGAGAGAAAGCAGAAGCAAAGAGGAAGGTTTTGAGGTGCTTCAGTAAAAGCAGATGTTTCTCCTCCAGATAGTGCGCGGTAGAAAACACTATGCCACATAGAACGAACAAGTACAACTGAACCCGTCTTTAAAGCCACTGTATAGTAATGAAATTGCGGTATAAACTCATCAAAAGTTACTTACATTATATTTGCATTTTCCATTGTGTCTCTGTGTAGGGCAGACCCGAAACACCACTCCTTCTTTGCCGACGTTACTTCTTCTAATGAACGTGGCTCATCGTTTCGTTTCTGAAATTTTATTCATTATCTTTTCTTAGTCTTTCAGGATGGTCCCGGCCTGTCAAGGTCAAATCACAATAGAACCTTATATTGGGTCGTGGGCCGTTCCGCCACCCGAGCAAAACATCAAAGCAGCTGACCTTCACTTTGAGCGAGCACACATTTCTAGTTAGCTCCAGTTAGTGTAAGGGCATCTTGTCTGCGTGCCTTTTTTTTTATTGTCCCTATGGGTCGGCCATGTGTTTGTAATACGGAAACATTCTATAATTTTTGTAAAAATGATTTATATTACTGTTTGGTTTAATTGCAATGGGCCTGCAACATGAGGAGACTCGAGAGAACAGACAATCGAATTACAATCATTTAAACCGTGATGTGTATTTCTCAATGAGCTCTGCTTTAGGTGGACATGGAACAGAGGCAATGTTGGGTGGCAATGCAGTTGTCCCCTGCATAGGTTCGTTCACCACTCCATGTATGTGCCTATCGAGGACATCTACGATAAGTCTCTCAATAAACTCATATTGCATATCCTCAAACACTGGTTTGATCACCCATTGTTTACTTCTTTTAGTGAAGGCCTTATTGTAGCGAAGCGTCCCTAAAGTTCCGGTCGTCCTACTTTGTTGACGGCCAACATTATGGTTATGTGCCAAGACCGCTAGAAGAGTCCGATTTATCATGCCTTCCATGCCAAAATGCAATCTTTTGGGCCTGTACTTTAGGCACATATTGTGGAACACCTCCAAATCTCCTGTGTGGCAGAATTCCGTGAGTCCCCTCAAATCTCTTGTTATAGTTTTATCAAATACAATCTTTTCAATGGCCTTGTGAGTGGGTGATGAAGGAATCAACCACTTCTTCTTCCGTGCCTCCTCTGTGGACAAATGGCCATGTTCACATTTGTGGAAATGCTCATTTGTCGACCATCGATGTACGTTGCTACAGTGCAACATTACTGACCGCCATTTTTCCAGTAGAATTTCCAACGACCCTTCACATGTTTTTGAGCTCCACCAAAGATGGTTGCTGATTGACTTGGACCACTGTGAAATACCTTGCATATCTTTTTTTTTTCCTGCAGCCGACAATTTTTTATTGATTGATTTTGCAAGATGCCAAACGTCAAATTGGTGATTTATATTTTTGTACTGTTCTCTCATTGTCTTGGCAATTGAAACGTGTCTGTCCGTGGCTATCAGGTCGATCACCATTCCCCGCGATTGTAGTTCTTGCAATGATGCTACAAAGCCAACTTTCTCCATGGCCACTGAGGATGTACTTTGTGACACCTGCACGACCACCGAACTCACAATTTTCTTACTTTCCATGTCCTGAAAGTGGTAGGTGCAGTACTTGGCTGAAAATCCTGGACTGTCGCATTGTCCATCACCGGCTAGCCTGAAGCGTTTGCCCGCGAATGTACTTTCCATTGACATTTTTTCCATTCTCCAAGCTTCGCTGATGGCTGGAAATAGATAATCGGTTTGGTATTTGTAGAACTGACTTTTCGCAATGAAATGGATTCCCACAAACTGAAAGAAATACTGTAACTTTTTAAAACTTGAACCACTAAAAAGTGCGGCCGCTGCACAAAGTAGATTGCCTGCTGGCAGTTGCCCCAGCATGGGTTGTGCAGACCATGCGAACGGATGATATTGTGTACAGGTGGCATGTATTTTAAGGTTAGTGCCTCGAATTGCACGAGTCACATTAATCAATGGCTCCCCACATACTTCCCCACCAACCCAATGCCCACATTTCATCATCATAATAATATCCATCAAACAGCTATCGAATACAATGAATTTGGCCTCTTTCCTTATACTGTCACTCTGCATCCCAGCTGGTTCGGCCTGTAACGTTGAGGACATGTCACTCGCATGAAAGGTACAATCTCTGATATCGTCTTCCGCTATGCTGAGTGATATTGATGGTGTTTCATTGTCGTCCACTTCATTCTCTTCCATTGCAACATCTGTTCCTTGTCCGGAGATGGGAGAAAAAAACAATGTCTTCAACTTTCGCGTGCTCTTATTTTTTGCGGGTGTGGATTCTGTGAATTGATCTACGACTGCATCCAAACTACCAGGAGGACATTCACTATCAATGGCTGGTGGTGGTATAGCTCCGTTGTCAATCACTTCATATTCTTCCCATTGGCACGATGCATCTCCAGTCTCAAGTCCCTGCCAAAAGGTTTGACAAGCAACATCTCTCGTTCGCTTCACTGTCTGTGTAGATCTAGTTCTTACACCCACTCGCAACTAGAGGACAGATTAGAAAAGGGATGTTCAGTTTAAACACAACTTACAGTATTGAACTATTGACAGTGAAAGACAACATAATATAGTGAACAGGACACTAACCTTCTTTTGCTTTCTTTTCTTTGAAACTTTCTTTCCTCGAACTTCAACATCTGGACGCTGTTGCTCCGACTCGTGTGTGCATGTCTCCACTTCCTCTCGCGCTGCAACGACTATACTTTCATGATAAGCACATCCATCACTCACTGAGGCTCCATCGACTCGCTGAAACATAGAACTTTCATTAGTATGTATAATAATATTGAAAACACAAGACACAGGAAGACTCGTGAATGGAGACACACTTATGTGGATTGCAGGGGGCCGTCCAGCGTGAGGGGGGATGCTTGGCAGGAGACACGGGGTCTGTAGGTAGACATGGGAACAACAACCCATGCTCTATAGACCACTTTGAAGTGTACATGGTCTTTGGCACCTCTTGGCCTTTATCGCTCCCTGACAGCTCCACTTGCCAGCACAAGTACCCCGGTGCGAACTGCCTTTGATAGGGCGGGGGGTGGATCGGGGCGGTGGTCGTGCAGACAAGACACAGGAAGACTCGTGAATGGAGACACACTTATGTGGATTGCAGGGGGCCGTCCAGCGTGAGGGGGGATGCTTGGCAGGAGACACGGGGTCTGTAGGTAGACATGGGAACAACAACCCATGCTCTATAGACCACTTTGAAGTGTACATGGTCTTTGGCACCTCTTGGCCTTTATCGCTCCCTGACAGCTCCACTTGCCAGCACAAGTACCCCGGTGCGAACTGCCTTTGATAGGGCGGGGGGTGGATCGGGGCGGTGGTCGTGCAGACAAGACACAGGAAGACTCGTGAATGGAGACACACTTATGTGGATTGCAGGGGGCCGTCCAGCGTGAGGGGGGATGCTTGGCAGGAGACACGGGGTCTGTAGGTAGACATGGGAACAACAACCCATGCTCTATAGACCACTTTGAAGTGTACATGGTCTTTGGCACCTCTTGGCCTTTATCGCTCCCTGACAGCTCCACTTGCCAGCACAAGTACCCCGGTGCGAACTGCCTTTGATAGGGCGGGGGGTGGATCGGGGCGGTGGTCGTGCAGACAAGACACAGAAAGACTCGTGAATGGAGACACACTTATGTGGATTGCAGGGGGCCGTCCAGCGTGAGGGGGGATGCCTGGCAGGAGACACGGGGTCTGTAGGTAGACATGGGAACAACAACCCATGCTCTATAGACCACTTTGAAGTGTACATGGTCTTTGGCACCTCTTGGCCTTTATCGCTCCCTGACAGCTCCACTTGCCAGCACAAGTACCCCGGTGCGAACTGCCTTTGATAGGGCGGGGGGTGGATCGGGGCGGTGGTCGTGCAGACAAGACCAGTTTGCCGCAGGGCCTCACCAAGGAGAGGCCATCTAACTGAATGTAAGAGGATGGCTGCAGGATCTACTACATGGAATGCAGGGGGGTGAGTTTATAAATACCTCACCCTCCCAGGAGAATATACACTAGATTCATTTAAAAAATCAAAACAACCATTGTTAAAATATATGTTGGGCTTTATTTTAGATTTTAATTAAACATAAATAATAAACATTACACATTGTAAAGTTGAGGTTGCAGCACATCGAGGGAAAATCCGCGGTATTGTTCACTGTCACTGGGGAAATGTTGTCTAATGGCAAGTACCGCACAGGCAGGTATTACTCTCCGAACGCGGTGTCCGAGCCTCCCGTGAAGCCACCAAGTGAAGCAACGATAGGCCACCAGCCTGTACCACCTGTGAAAAAAAAAGATGCAAACTGTATTAAACTGACCAAACTTTCTTATCAATGTCGATTCAGGTAACACATGTCATTTTTCTTAGAAAAAAATTATATCTAGAAAATGCACTATATGGAACAAATTTACATGCGTTCGAATGATATGTAAATGTAATTTTATATGTGGGAGACGACCATGAAATAGTGGTGGCATCACTGACATCACAAACAGAGTATACTTACTCGTTACTCGGATTACGCGGACGAACAGTGCCGCGAAGTTCGTGCATAAGCACCATCATCATCCTCAACACGGTCCGTGAGAGGCAGGCTTCCCTGAACTCTGGCAGCTCGGTGATGCATTGCGGACTTTGCTCGCCTTCCTGCAGACTTTGCTCGCTTTCCGAAATGTAGGCCAAGCACCCGGAATTTTCACGGCAGCAGCAGTTCTCCTCCTAAGTTGGCATTAGCTCGCACCGATTGCACGTGCACCAGGTGGAGACGCCGTCCATGCGACATGGTCCAGGCTCTTCATCCGTTGACTGGTCCTCCCAACTGCCGTCCGAATCCCCATCGTTTTCGCGTGCTTGACTTTCCAGTAG
Source organism: Ambystoma mexicanum (assembly GCF_040938575.1). Lineage (NCBI taxonomy): Eukaryota > Metazoa > Chordata > Amphibia > Caudata > Ambystomatidae > Ambystoma > Ambystoma mexicanum. Next base: position 865,592,099 of record NC_090939.1, on the reverse strand, counting down.
TTCTTCCTCGGTGTACTCGGGCTCGTACATATACGGCATTATTGTGGCCATTGTGCGGTAAAGATAGTAAAATAATTTACAGAGATGGTACAGGTGTTCACACGGGCTACAAGCGGCGAAGGTAGCTGACCAGAGCACTGAAACGAGTCACAGAATACTCAAAGTAACACAGAGAGAGGAATGGAATCGAAAATCTGCTGCTGTGTGTTGTGAAACGGTCTGTTTATACTTATTGGGGAAAGAGGCGTCCTGCCATTTCCATGGCAACACGTCAATAGCTGAGGCGCAGCGATTGTTGACACGAGACGTGCTTGAAATGGGCAGTACGCGTCTGCTGATGTCAGGCTCAGGGGCGGGGGATTTGATTTAGTGCCGCAAAGGCAGGTGAGCCAGGTCGATGCGGCGGAATGATAGGATTATCACAAAATGGAGGCTGATTTCGAGTGCGATAATGGGCGAAAAGTCGGGTAAGGTCCATAGGAAAGTTTCCTACGATCTACCGATTTATGCTTACAAACACATGGCCGACCCGTAGGGACAATAAAAAAAAAGTCCCGGAACTATCCTTTAATAAACTGATGACCTTGCCAGTAAAGCACTGCAGCAAGATCTTCCTGTATAGGTGACCATTCATGAGAGGCACTTTTTTTGATATGGGCCTTTTCACAGACCTTGCCCCTGTGTTGGGGGTGATGGCTGGTGACTGACCTGTTTTTGGTCAACCCACCCTGATGGTTATTATAGGACAGAACTTGCACAGCAATGTCATGCAGGCTGTGTGGAGCAGTGCACGGACATGGCCAGCGTTAGTGCACAGATTTGTCAACTTCCAACTCATTGTTATTCATGAAAATGAATAAATAGTCCTGCCCTGCCAACCTGGATCATCAGGTACATGAATTACAATGAGCCAGCCCAGGATGCAGAGACCCTGGCCAGTGCACTCTGTGGTTGATTGATTATATTACTAGGACTGACTGACAGTTAAAATAATAAAGTTGCCAAAATACTACAGCATAATCAAGCAGGGATCAGAAATAAAAGCCGGGTCTGAGTCATGGCAAGCCCCCCCCCCCAAAATAAGCACTGCAAACAACAGAAGTAGTTGGGTAAATGGAAAGGCTCTTGGGAACCACTATTACTGCCACCAGCACATGTATATTTGGCTAAGTGGCCATGGTTCGCAAAGCCTTCGCGCCCATAAAGAGGGGAATCTAATGTGACCTTGTCATAGCGTTAGTGTACTGAAATATTCAAGTATACACAGTACGTCCTATTAGTTTGAAATGGCCTGCATAAAGGGTTCAGAGCTCCTGCGGCTTTCGAGAACCTGGAACTACAGCAAGCATGCCCTATTAAAGAGACTGTTAGGTACAGCTGTATCCATTTCTCTATGAGCGAGCCAGACCAAACCGGCCTAAGGAGACATACAGGTGCTTTCTTTAATTTAGCCCCCAGTCCAGGCTATGTCCCCTGTCTCGCCGGGGGTCCAGAGCCCCTTCAGAGGCTCTGCCTGGGCAAACCATAGGACAGACACTCTTTCGGGAGTCGGTTAGTTAACAGAGATCATTGTTAGAAGAGAAGACCCGGGGGTACTCTATATTGAGGAGATCACAGGCTTTGCATGGCCCTGAGGGTATCTGTCTACAGAATGCTTGGGAAATCTGCTCTCAGTCAAAACCCCAACAAACTCCTATGCTGTGCTCTTCCTTGGGCTTCTCCGATAATATCTCAGCACAGGGGCAACATGCTGGTCTTGGAAGCAAGACCATGCAGTCCTACAGAGGTTTGAATCCCAGGTCTGCGCTTAGACATCCAACTGAGATATTAAGTGCGTTGTAAAAAACTGATAAAACAAACAAAAATAAAATCTCCCGACGAGTGCACTGCCCAGGGCTGAAACCCTCGACCCACCCACCTTTCAGACCAGGCCTGACCTGTTGTCGGGTAAATGAGCTATCCTCTGGTCTACTGCAAAAGCCTTGTGGACACAGGCAACATTTTACTCACCAGAAAACCATCAAGCTAGTAAAACGGGGCATTGCAACCAGTATCAATGCCGCGCATGCGCTCTACTCCTGCACCCAGTAACTCCCTAAGGGGGCAGTAGGGTGGCATACGAGGATCTCTGAAATTGAAGAAGCAGCAGCTCTGGGCCTGGCTCTGACCAGTGGTGCAATGGGGAGGGCACCTCTGCGGACTCTAAATCCTCAATGATCCCAGAAGCCCCCAGCACCAATGGAAATGAAAGTGTGTGCATTTGAGTGAGCCTAGTCTTCAATTGAACAGTTGGCAGCTTTAAAATACCGATCTGGGAAGGAGCAGGAAAGGCTGGTCTGCAGTTCAGGATGTCTGTAGCAGCTCTCCAGGTCTCAGAGACCCGGAAAAAGGTTCACAGGGTCATTGACGTCTGTCACAAATACACTGGAACGTTTTTTTAACGTGTGCATTCGATTCAACTGCAGCTTTGTAAACCCACTGGAGTGCACTTTAGGTGTCACATACGTTGTACATTGTAATATATCTCATATTTTTGCTCGAAATTTTTTTAACCAAAAAGAAATTACCAACAAAAATACAGAATGTTTTAATGTTTTATTTCCCGATTTTTTTTAACCCTGCACAACCCCCTCCCCACCTGTTGTATCTCCTTAACCCCCACCCATATGTATTTTATTTTAAAATCGGTATTTTTTCGGTAATTATTTTTCGGTAAAAAAATGCCTCGAGCGTAATGTTTTCGGTAACATCACTGGATACCCAGATATTGTGCTACGCGTTGCCGTCATTTGGGACAGTTGCAGGACCTCCACGAGATTAGGCTAGCTAGCTCTCAACAATGTTCACCAAATGAGTCGCTCGCAGACAAATCTAAGGGGAGGCCAATCCATAGTATGGCTGGCGGATGGGGGCGCAGCCATCTGCTGCTACAGGCTCCCTTAGTCAAGCCCTGCTATCTGCCCAATATTCCCCAGGTGTCTAACCCCTTTCCAGATCCGAATCCTGCCACAGTTTCTCTCCGAGCTTAACGTTTCCTCCAGAGAGTAGAGTCTAGAGAGGATTCCGTTTTTATAGGATTGGCATAATATTCTGCCGGCCGTTCATCTAATATAACCATCAGTCGATCAGACAAATAATATGTCCTATTAACAGAAGCCATGGGTTAAATGACTGACATACGGGCTGGAGGAGCTCTGGGTAGTATTACAGATATGAATTGAATGTGATAATGATCATGGCTGGTGTAAATAATAATAATAATAATTTAGAATGTATATAGTGCTATGACGATCCCTCAGGTATCTGAGCGCTGTGTGGTGCTCATTTATCGACCTCGGAAGGATGAAAGGCTGAGTTTGGCCTTGCCGGGATTCGAACCTGCATTAGCAGGCTCTGCACAGATGTCAAAGCGAGCGCTCTACTCGCTGTGCTATCAAACCGGCTACACTTGCAAACACACACTTGCAAACACACTTGCAAACACACTTGCAAGCTATATTTATCATGGCTGTACTGCCTAGTATGGTTAAAACTCGGCATATAGCTATTCAGGCAAGCATAACTCACATTACATTAATATTTGCACGCAATAATTGTAGCACAGCTATAATTACCCTGACTTCCGTGCTCAAGATTCCTCCTATAACAAAGTGCAAATAGCAAAGAGCTGCAACATTGAGTCGAGGTAAAACATGCATGTAAACAACTTCTATTGGTTTTAACAATCAGCAATAAAGTATTATAGTGAGTCACAACTGCGCACCCTAATCCACCGTCAGGTGTTCAGGGCATCCACTAAAAAATGTAAACTATCTTCTTGAATGAATGTCTGGGAATATCTACATATGTGTCAGTTATTCTGCAACCTGATTGGGTAGAACTATTCATATGTGTCAGTTATTCTGCAACCTGACTGGATAGAACCATTCTGTGGGCCAACGACTCTAGCCCTACACAGAGTTTATTTTTCTCAACCTAACTTGTGCTGCTTAAGCAGGGCCATTTTAACAGTTTTGGGGGCCTGGGGCACAGACAGCCTTGGGGCACCCCCTCGCCCCCCGAAACCCATGTTCTACTCCCACCCCCCTCCAAACCCATGTCACCCCCCGCGACACGACACCCATGCCCCCTCCATATCTCGAGTCTAATTCAACAGATGCTCCTCTAAGCTTTAAATGGATTATCTAGTTGTTAATAAAATATAAACATTATACATCTGTGATCTGTTTCCCAAAGAGGATGCTATATTAAGGACATTTCACTTGTTTTTGTTTCGAATAATATATTTTGTAAGAAAATAAAGGAAAAGGATTTTAAGCATGCATTTATTAAACAAAATGAAAACCTAACAGTTCAACATGAACTTTTTTGCCTGTATGAATGTGTCCAAAGTACAAGCACTTGGAAAAACATGAAATAAATAAGGCAGTACAGAAATGACAAAAGCATGTAACAAAACATCAAAATTCACTTGGCATTTCAGTTCATGCCCGCACGGCAAACAAATTCATGTAATCCTAGGAAGAATGAGATGACAGTGAGGATATGCTTTCTACACCACCAACATTAAACTATGTGTTTCCTTCTAGATTTGTGTATTGCTAAATCCTTAATTATGTCTGAAAATTCTATCCCTTGAACCATTTCAGATTCAATGCTTCAGTTGCTCAAAGCAGAAAAACGTGCAATGCACAGGTCACAGAATAGCACATACATATTGCATGGAGAAAAATGTATTATCACAACCTACAACCATAACATCATAATCTGTTCTGATCAACAATTAACCAAACTTCACATATACCAAACTTCACATATCCGACTGTTGCAGTGTTTTGAAAGTTAATGGCTTAATTGGAGTTGGAAACCCGCTGCTGGTGTAATAAAAATGGCTTAACCAGGTCTGCCTTCAGTGCTCGATTTGCAAGCACTGTGCTTGTCCTTTACCAAAGTCCTGTTAAAACCAGGCATTGGCAAAGCCAACAGTTGTGGCTTGTGTATAAGTATAAGGCATTTGCCAGGCACTGCTATTAGATGCCGAGGTAGTACCTCAGAGGAACTCACACCATTTTGCACCTGCTACCATCAATGACCAGTTAATACCAGTCCAGCAAGTGTCTTTCCCATGCCTATTAAAAAGCTCAAACTGTTGGCATTGCCAATGCTTGTTTTACTAAGCCTTTAAGCATGTGTAAAATGACAGCACAGGGCAGTTGCAATAAGCATAGTGTGATCCTGATTCCTGTGGACTCATCCTTTCATAAAGGCATTTTGGGCTGAGGGTGGAGGGTACAGAGGCTCCATCACTGCTGACATTTTCTAACATCAGCGGATCATTTGCATATCTTTGGTATTTAACAAATGTGACGTACAAACTGTTCTGACAAATAGCATAATGGTGCCGATTGCGATACTACCTTTATACACAAACGTGTTCAAATGACACCTGCAAACATTTCCAAACTATGCCTTTGCACTATTTGCAGGGGCGTAGGAGACTCATAAAATCTGGGGGGGACAGGGGACACCTTGGCACTGTTCTTTTTTTATTTATTTATTGTTTTTTTGGTCAAAGAGCTAAGGCTATTAGGTGGTGTTGTATGCACTGCCCATAAACCAAAACTATTGGCATGGCAAGTGGACATGCAAGACACACATGCATCAAGACAAATCACACCAATAGGGCCCAGTGTTTACAGACTTCCCCTTCTACGGCACCTAGGCGGCGGCCCCTCATAATACCTGAGGGGCATGGATACCCTTTCTGTTTCCAGTGGCTATCTGAAAAGTGCTCCTTGTGCAAATGCTGCATACTGCAGCGCCTTAATGCAATCGGGAGCAAATTAAAGGTAGCATGCGAGCCTTATGCAAAATAAACAAAGAAACCCAACCAGAGATGGCGAGACCTTCGTCACAGCCCAAAATAATTGCCACATTTGATCGCTAAAAAGGCTAAATTGGTAGAAACCCTTTAGCTCGCTATGATGCTGTCGATTTAAATGGCCAGTGTGTCCATCACACAGTATACTTGCCTCTTTCACCCTGAATTATCAGTCCAGTGGCCAGGGCAGCATGTGTGCTCCGCTCTGTATCATAGGGGGACTCGCCTGCTGCACCAGTCTGCTGTGGACTACAAGGTCACATGTGCTCTCTTCAGCAACAGCAAAGAGAGAACAAGCAAGAAGCCAGCGTGCGCCATGACTGCAGACGGGCCTTGCACTTGGTGTAATTATGCGAACGGTATCCATGGCACAGCACAAGAATGAACACAACACTTCGGAGGGCGTTCTCGTTTGCAATTGCAGACACCTCACTTGGGACTTTGCCGCTCACCCTTTCTGCTGCAGAGCATTACAGACAGGACCTTTTATAGCTGTACTACCCTGATGCACGGCCACAGGTCTTCTTAGAAGACAATGATAATAATACATTCCGATTAGAATTCTGAAACTTAAGGAGATCGGGACACACACTTTACAGCATACCATTCCTCTGTTAGTTAGGCAATTGGAAATGCAAAAAAATATTGGTTTGAAGAGCAGGAATTTGGAGAGAAAGAATGCAAACTTTTTCTCGAAAACCGGGAAACAACGCAAGTTGTGGGCACCAATTCCAGAAAAGCACCACTGCAAATAAAAATAAAAATGCTTAATCTGTGCTATGTATTACAGAATATCCCTGCCCGCATAAAGTCTAGGCAACTTTTTTCCCAGTAAAGGAGAGATGTTTAAATTGCCAGGAATGAGTATAAGCAACAATGGCATGTACTAGTAACTAACATTGGGAACCTTCAGCCAGGAAGCTAGAACCATTTTTTTGCTACCAATGCGGCCATTATGATGTCCTTTGCGATTCTGAATTATGTAGCTGCTCTTCCTGCAGTACATTTAATCCGACAGTACAGGCGCTTAGCAGGGCCTAAACACATGAATGTAAATGTACCCTAGCCAGGCTTATCCACTCCAGGCCTCAAGGATGCAGTGTAGACCAAAGATGCATTTAATGTAATATCAATGGGCTTATTAGGAGGTGGTTTGCAATTGTTTTAACAAGGCAGAACTGACAAAACTTATTTGGTATAGTGCTGCATTATTTTAATCTGACACTACCAGCACTTCTCAGAAAGAGCAGGGACCCGAAACAGGGGGATACCCGCGATTTTCTTTCCGTTTGAAGCCGTGGGGTGAAACTATATCAACTCCAGGCTTGTCCGTGAATGCACCTTCCCCCAGCAGCCGGGCTCCATATTAGGTTTCAGGCCCTGGCTACAGTTCGCTATAAACACTGGAGGAGCGAGCAGGACGTCACAAATACAGAGAGCTCCCTTGTGGGGCGCCTGCTTGGGCCAGTCACCTTCATGCTGTCCGCGGCTACCGGCGGCCGCTCCTTCCTTCAGGTAAGGCCTTCTCGCTGCTTCTTGTCCCTGCTACCTGGAGCCAGGTGTCTACTGCTGGGGATTTGCCTATTTGCGCTGCCAGAGGACTCGAAATGTGCAACGTAACAGGGTGCGTAATACAGAACTCTGTCCAAATTTAAAATGCTGCCACTTGTTATTCAGACGAGACCCCAACTGAGGCTGCTACTGCCCCACCCGGCAAACACGCAGGAAGAGGATACATGCAACATGTGTCCTGTTTAATATTTATAAAGAGACATCTTTGCTCACATGAGCCCGCAATGTAGGGACACTCCCTCTCCATTACTTGTAGCAGGCGTCCTATAGTGTGTATTTGGCGAATTCTTAGCTGTATAATTACTGTGTGCCATACGTTCTGCCCTGTCCATGCAACATGTGTGCTAGTCGCTGTATCCCGTGTGTGGTTGTCTCTATTCTGTTTTACCTACACTGTACCTCATTTTTGTGTTGTGCGGTTTCTTGCATATATTTCTGCATCACCATGAAGTAAGTAACCTGGGAGTTATTAATTGTAGTGTTTGTTACTAGCATATAGAAATCAAACAAAAATATAGGTTACAAAGAATAACGCACTCAATAAGTCTGGGACAGAGAAAGAGCAGAGTTTCACTTCAGTGTCTCACTCACCGTCGTCCCGAGCCTCGGAAGCCAACAGCACGCTTTGCTGTCTGCTGCTGCTGGCTTGTTCTGAAGGTGAGGAGGAGGCTGCAAGCTGCGCAGCAGTGCACTGCGCACTCCAGCCCAGTGGGCTTGCATGAGGGTATTCCCTGGGGGTGGGGACGCACAAGCAAGAGTTGTTGCTCGTGGTCCTGCGTCGTTCTCCTCCCCCTCCCTCACTGTTTTTGTTCAGAGACAGAATCTTCATGGGAATCGAAACCACGGCCCGTGCCTGCTTCACAGATCACAGTGTCAAGATTCAGGAACAGGGGCCGGGGCTGCACACACACAAAAAAATAAATAAATAAAAAAAAAACACAAGCACTTCTGGGTGCCCCCTCCAGGGCCACCAGGATGGGGGGCCCGGGGCACGTGCCCCGTTTGACCCCCATAGAGACGTCCCTGCGCTTAAGTCATATGAAGAGTGAATAAATGCAATCTGGAGTGGCCAATTGCCATACCTGACTGATGTACTATAACAAAAAAAAAGGCCAAGTGGGTCCCCGATGTGTAAAAACTATTTTTAAATACCTGTACATTGCCAAAAAAACAGAGAAGGTGAATGGGAAAGCAGGAGAATCGGCAGTTAGTGAAAGTGGATTGCGTGCGTAATCAGGGGCGCTTTGTATCAAAATGTGATGAAAACAAGAGGTGAACCCAGCGAATAATGTGATTTCACTGAATTTACTTCACCTAAATTCTTAGATTTTTTTTTATTGTGCAGGCGAGACCTGCGTCCCACCCCCCACTTCCCCCTACCTTATCCTATCCCCTTACCCCATCACAGCACAGGCAGGTTCCATTCCTAGAAGCCTCAACCCACAGTACCTTGACACTAGGGAACCAGCCAATGCTATCGCACCTGGAGAATTCCAATACGAATAAAACAGAAAAATAAATCGAAGGAATGGCAGAATATATGATGTCAAGGAACGAAGACATCAGGGCACTCTTTGCCCCACGAGGATCAATGGACAATGCATTTAGAAACAGCAAGTTGGAGGAAGACCTCAAACATAAATTCATGAGGCTAGAGAAACTATCAAAAAAAGAAATTAACAAATTTTGGGAGAAAACAACGATGCAGGAATATGCAGAGCAAAAGAAAATACCGAGAGGCCTCAGGATCCTGATTTTTCCTGACTTCGATGACCCACTGGATTCAGACCTAGCAGACGCATGGGAAGAGAATCTCATATTAGGATCGACCAGGATGATAGAACTACTAATAGAACATGCAAAAAGAAAACACGATAGAGTGGTGATTCTACTTGAAGAATTAAAGAAAGAAATAGAAGATTATGATGCTCCAAAAACGACTAAAGAGAAGAACTATAAAACAATGTATAGAATTCTGAAAATTCACCAAGATGAAGTTAAAATGAGAAAACTCCACAAATTTTTCAGGGATGATAAAGACTACAGAGAAGACAGGGTCTTCACCTATCAACCCAAATATGACCAAAACCAACAAAGACCCAAATCCAGAGAAAGCACCCCAAACAGCTCAGGGGCCAGTTCAGAAATTGATAGTGAACCAGATGAAACATCAGACCTACCAGAGAAAACAACAGATAAACCACCAGTAAAACGCAGTTTTTTAGATCAAATCAAACTACACAAGAAAGCAAGTCGTCTGAAACTTCAACCCAAAAGCAACAACAAAAAAACAGTATCCTTCGCAAAACCATTAACAGATACAGGAACACAACAAGAAAAAGCAGTGGAGGAAGAAGAGTCAGAAGACGCAAGACAGTTGGAGGAAGAAATGGAACAAAGACGGACAAGGTCCCAGTCACAGAAAATTGGGGGCCAGAAACAGAACAAAATCTAATTATGAATCTGTCAAACGGAGAATTCACAAATCCTGAAACGAAAGTACTCAACAAGGGTCTTTCCTTCTCACCATCCAGCAAAAACAACTTTGTGGACATACAAATAGACCTATTTAAATTTACAAGACTTCTCAAACTCAAGAAATTCTTTGCCACCAAAACATCGGTATACAAACCAAAGGAGAAAACACCAAAGCCTAGCATACTCACGATAGGGGATGTTGAAGACATCCATCTCCTCAGTACGCTCGTAGAAAATGACAAAAGCAAGCAAGAATGCTTAGAAGAACTGGGTATCCAGAATATGGCAATGACAATTCCGGAACTCAAAAGCAAATCAAGATTTACGCCTCAACTGTTTACGGAAAACTATATAGACACTTTCCACCAAGCGGTAATCAATGACCTCCATAAACTTGAAGACCAACGCACCAAAGAGGCCAAGGACAATCTGACTAAGGAAGAACAGAACGTACTTAGAAACCTACGAGAAGAAACTAATATCATAATCAAGGAGGCCGACAAGGGTGGCAACATAGTAATAATGAATAAAGCTGACTACCTTAAAATGGCATTGAACCACCTCGAAACGCCAGGCAACTACGTCAAATTGGAGAACAACCCGCAGGCGAAGATTCTAAAAGAACACCAGGAACTGCTCATCAATTACAAAACAGCAGGACTGATAACTGACGATGAATACAGCTACCTTAAAACAGACCACCCGATAATGCCAACTATTTATTTTCTACCCAAAGTCCACAAAGCCTTCGACACCATTCCCGAAGGAAGACCAATCCTCAGCGGTATTGGAGGAATCACGGAAACAATGGCTAGATACATCAACAATGTCATACAACCACTCGTTACAAAAATACCAAGCTACTTAAGAGATACAATGCACACTTTGGAGATACTAGCCAGCATCAAATGGGAACCTCACTTTCTAATGGCTACGCTCGACGTCAAGGCCCTATATACATCAATAAACCATGAACTTGCGATAACTAGTGTGGGGTTTCTTCTCAGACAAGAATCAGCCTCACACCTAGAACAGGTGGAAATGACTAAAGCCTTCCTTAAATTCTCGCTCACAAACAATGTATTCATATTCGATGGCGAATACTTTAAACAAACGAAGGGGATCGCAATGGGAGCCAGCTATGCTCCAGCTCTAGCTAACTGCTTCATGCACTCCTACGAAATCAAGCATGCAATGAAGGAAGACAGATACACCAGGCTCATTGTCAACTGGGCCAGATTCATAGATGACATTATCCTAATTTGGAAAGGAACAGAAGTAGAGCTCACTGAATATATGGATTATCTCAACACCAATGACTTTGGCATTGAACTAATCAGCCACACCAGCAAGACTCGAATTGACTTTCTGGACTTAACAATTGAGATAGAAGAAAACGAAATCACTACCAGAACCTACCGGAAGCCAACGGAAGTAAACTCCACCTTGCATGCCGAAAGTTGCCATAGAAAGAGCGTTATACGCAACATACCCAAAGGGGAATACATTAGGGCAAGAAGAAACTGTAGCACAGAGAGATCCTTCACAGATGAGTGCAACCTACTAGATCGAAGATTCAAAAGTCGGGGATATCCCCAAGAAAACTTGACACAAGCAAGAAAACAGGCCTGTCAATTAGAAAGACCAACTCTACTCCAGCCCAAACCCGGAAGACAAAATAACAATCCTGTGATCAGATTTGTAACCAGATACAACAAGGACAGCTACGCATTCCAAAAAATCTTGACAAAGCACTGGGGATTACTCCGCATGGATGAACATATTAGGTCACAACTGGAAACATATCCCAGTATGTCCTACAGAAGAGCACCAACTCTAAGAACTTTATTAAGCCCCTCTTTCCTGTCAGACAAAAACATTACAGCACAAGATTGGCTCAGTAAACGCACACCAATGGGTTTCACGAAATGCGGGACTTGCGCCATGTGCAAGTATGCAACCCAGACCAAATGTGCAAAATTCTCAGGCTGCCCAATCTTCAATATCAAAGAGCACATCAACTGCAAAAGCAAATATGTGATATATGCAATAATCTGTGTTTGCAACAAGATATATATAGGCAGCACTATTCGTGAGACACGTTTTAGGATTAGAGAGCACATCAACAGCATACATTCACAAGATCCGAAACTGCCACTCGCAAACCACTGGCAAAAGTATCATCAAATGGACAATAAGAGTGACATCAGGTTCATCGGACTCAAGATGGTACGGCTGGGACCAAGAGGAGGAGACAGAATTCAGAAATTAAGACAAGAAGAAGCACGGCTAATTTGTCACTTTAGATGTGTTAAAAATGGCCTGAACAAAGACCACGATCTAAATGTCTTCCTGTAAACATTTCCTCTCCTCTCCCTATTTTTCTAATCTGAGGGCAACTCTATGCCCAACCCATGTCCTTGACACACATACCAATTGTATCTATCCCCACATTACATAGCATCCTTATGTGGCCCGGGGTCCAACAAACTCCCCTGCACACACAAACTGGAACATGAATTTCCCACCAAGCTCAAATATCCTCACGGCTCTCCTCATAAGGAACACTTTCTGGCTTATGCGCCTCCCAACACTAATTCCCCCTTCCCTGGCAACCAACCAATTGCCATGGGCCAATGGCCCCATACAACCTCTTCTCAGATCTCACCACTCCGAACACTACAGTGCCAGCAATGATCCACTGAGCATGCGCAGACACGACAGGACACGCGCATGCTCAGTGACATTCGCAGTATGCTATGCCACTGAGCATGCGCATTCGTCACATAACGCGATTCAGCTAGCTCACAAGCGCCTTATAATGGCGGCCACCAGAGCGGTGGAGTAAAGGAGCAGACCGCTGCCCTGGAACGCAGACAGAATACAAAGGTAAGCCTCCCCGCCCGCCCTCATGGTTAGCAGACTTCTAACCAGCAGGGACATTCCCATAGACCAGTTCCCCACTCGAGCGACCCGGAACAACACCAACCCTTCGAGTGGCTGGCCACACACAAGAGCGTCTACCAAAGAGCTCTTGATGTCAATCCAGACCAGCTCACAGCACCCACACAGGGGGCCCCATAATGGACCAAAGAAATCGCTAGGGACGACCCACACGGCCAAGAAACACACACGAGCCGGAATATGCACGTGATGTGATTTCGACGCCGCTAAGTACACTCACTAGCTGGGAACCAACTAGAAATCAATCAGGCAGATCGTACCACAATGCTTTTTCATCCACCGTTATTGTACCTCCTTATCACAGGGCCCAATAGGAGCCAGGACTGCCGTAAGGACGGTTCCAAATTGAACAAAACCCCACTGAGGGTAATCAACAAACAGACTAGGTAAGAGGATTTTACCTCATTAAAGAAAAGAAAAACCAATTCCTCCCCTTCTGCCCACTTGCTAACCTTCTCCCTTTTCTTTTCCTCCCCTTCTCCTTGTTTGCATGCAACAATGCTTTTTATAAATTAACACGTCAATGTTTTTTGACGTGATGCTACTTTTTGCTATTTTTTGTCACTTACTGCACATCACCCCTACACCACAATGGAACATAATATAATCTGTCACACAATTGTCACAAATCACATTAACACTTGTCACCATTGAACACTGTTCAGCCTTGAGAAAGACCGTACGGGTCGAAACACGTGTCGGCTGACCGCAAATAAACGAATCACTTTGTACTAACCAAAGTGTTATGGATATCATTTCTAATCTTTACAACCAAGATAACCGGGAGCAAAAAAACCCTTTCCATGTTTTAAAATGTACCCACTTACTCAACCAAATTCGAAGACATTTTTTTCCGAAGATTTCACATTAGGTGTAAATGGATTCGGTGAAATGCAATGATACGGAACCCAGCTTTGCCATTCCTTGGGACTCCTCACAAGCACTGAGCCAAAACTTGCTATCAGCAATTTAAAAAAGAACTGCACAATGTCCGCTTATTCTTCATCATTGCTGGGAAATGTCACCCCAAAACTAGGAATCCGACCGTAGAAAATTCTAAAAGTCAAAACAGGCTTGGCCTTTGAAAACTCCCGTGCCTCCTGACATAATCATTTTAAACGTGCAACACAGGTCGGACTTTGCACATTTCGCTTTCGGCAGCTTACATTGTGGCCGGACTTGGACGCATTCAAAGGCACAGGCACACGGAGGAGAAACGGATGATCTGACGTGTAACACATAAACACAAGTATATTGTACAGACATATTAGCTGAAACTACTTCTCTCCACTCTACAGGACTGGCAGCAGTATTCACAGGGGCGCAGCACCTTTGAACAGCACATCTAAAGTGGGGTTCTATACAGCAGCAAATGCGATCACCAGTGCCTTAAGTGGCACTACAAAATGAGCCGGGGCTCATCGAGGGGCGTGGCTTAACGGCGGGGGTCCGAATGGCCCATTAGGCCACGCCCACCGACGATCCCCGGCTAAATGGGCCACTGGCACCCCTGCCAGGCAGTCTTTTGTAGAGATCACCACCCGCTCCCCATGTGGGAGAGGGTGCTGATCTCTGCCTTTATTTTCTAAAGGCTTGCCTGGCAGGGGACAGCGCCTTGCCTATTCAGCCTTAATGGTGGCGCTGCCCCTCGCCAGCTGGGGAGGGGCAGCATCACCATTATGGGTGAAAGTCATTTTTTTCTCAGGCCTGAAGCTCTCGCACACGAACGAGAGCTTCAGACTATAGAAAAAAAATGCCTTTTTATGTAGAACCGGGGCTGCCAGGGGAGATTAGTGGGCCCCGGCAGGGCCCCGCCTGAAAACGAATTTTCGGAGCTTGCCGGGGCCCAGCCCCGGCAGGCCCCGGCCCACTTAAAGCCCTGGCGATCACGGTCCAGGGGCCAATGCAGCTGGGCTAAGCAAGACACAAGCTATCGAGAGCGGGTGTAACCAACAAAAACAGAACGCTATGCGATGCCCAACGGCGCACAGACAGGCAAGAGGGAGGTGCTTTCTGAACTAGACCATCAGTAACTACCCTAACAATTATTCACCAGCTTAGTCAGCCCAAAGACACAAGCAAGAGGGTACATTTCAAACACACAACTCTTTAAAATATCCCCCAAAAAAAATTCATACTCACACATGTACCCCCTTGTAACCTGCCTCGTTTGCTTGGATCTAGGCTGCCGAACCCGATCGTCAACATTAGGGGACCGATCAGCCTTCACACTCTCTCCACGTGTTTCTTGTTTACGTCCGACATGCGTTCGCGACCTCCACCCCGCCACCAGCGCAATCCGCTCAGAAACAGCCAGCCAAAAGACCTTGTATCAGGAGTACAGCCCCAACACAAATGCCCCAGTGTTGTGCCTTAACTTCAGCACAACCCACAATCATTTAAACAGCTTGGCTGGCCGCCAGTAGTCATGCAACGCAATTCGCTGCACAGTGTACCTAAGATAACATGTGCAGATTTGGTTAGTGAACATTCCCACACATAGTTCTCCACACGTCTTATTGTGACTTCTTGTCACCCCCGGGTCAGACCATCCCGATCCCACGACAACCCTCTGGAGAATCCCCACTCTGGACGAACCGGGCGGGGTTGGAGACGCTTATCAACCTCAGGCAGAATACTAATTCTGGAGAAGGCGGAGGCGTTTGAACAGTCCCCCTAGTATATGTCGTGCCTTCTCCTTGGAGAGTCCTCATGCTGGTGTCATAGCACACATCTGTCAGTAACAGGATCCCTGCAGAGATCCGGGGATCCAATGGAGCTTTTATTATGCAGCCTGATAGCTGCATTACGTCACCTATTATTATTTTACTATTATATCTGGTGGAATACTCGTTAGCAGGCATTATGGTTTGGTGAAGGCGCTCACATAGGTTTCTTTGAGGGACAGTTTTTCCAGTTTGCTTGCGCCCGCATAGGCGGTGAAGTGCAGTGTTCATCACACCTGCTCGATCTGGCATAGGGCCTCAGCCAAGAGTGCAGAGAGCGAGCTAGAGTGAACAGGGCCATCAAAGCCTCAAAGCACCCTCCAGCCAATCAGCTTCCGGTGAAGCTGCAGGACTGCTGGGTGCACCGAGGTTCTGATCAGCCTTTGAAGAGGCTCCTGTTTGGGGGACCATTTGATAACATTAAACTACTCGCTGAACAGCAGGGCACTTCTGTTCACAAGAACCAATGTGCATTTTACCACCCCCACAACCAATGTTTCTCCCAGAGGGGCCCTGGCACAGCCGTTTAAATGCAGGCGAGCAATGTCGTGCTACACCTGCAGGCAAAAGCAGCTTCAACCCAGGTCGTTAAAAACATTTTGAAATTTTGGTGAAAAAGCCTTCACGCTTCAAGGATATGCTTGAGCCCATCGCATAACCATGTACTGGTTACATGTGATTTTATCAAATAAATAAACAAAGAATGACATTTTAAAAAACCGAAAACACAGGGAAAAAATAACGAATTTTGTTTTTCGTTGTTTTTGGGCCCCCCGTCAAACTCACTCCTTTAAAAAAATACTTTTTCCCACCACTTAAACCACTTTTCCCACTCCCAACCGCATTTAATTACCCTTCTTTAATTCGTTATTTTTTTCTCTCGTTGTTTTGGGTTCGTCCAAAATGGCATTCTTCGTTATCGATTCGATGACATCACTGCATACCCACGTACTGACTTGACCGAGTCTAGTAACACAAAACAGTAGAAACTATAGAATTTCTCAGCATCCTGGGCGTATTTCACTCCCTTTCTTTTGATCAATATTCGTTGGATCCATTACGATTACACACACACCACTGCATGCGCCCTCCCCCTCAATCCTCCTCTACCTTTCCATGTGTCTTTCGGTCTATCATGCTCCTTCTCTTATCCTCTAACTCTCCCGCCCCCCCTTCCCCATTTCTTATCAACCACAGACCCCCGTCTAGTTTCCCCTGGGCTGGTAGACAATATGTCACTATCTGGACACGCCTCTGCACCGTAAAACAACTATGGTGGTGTTGGGCGCAGTATAAATGCTTAAAAATGTTTTTTTTTTTAAATAACATGAGGAAAACTGGGACCTTGAGTGCCATATTCCATCAGGATGAAGGTACGAGTGCCTTGGTCATGGAGGATCTCTGGTCACCAGGATGAAGCATGAAGTGATTGGGGCATGGAGGAAAGTGATGCGACATCATGGAAGAGAATATCTGCTTCTCCTCTACCACCCCAAGAGGATAGCTCAAGGGCACTCACCGTGGGGAGAAGACCATTCTGTGCAACATGGGTTTGTTTCGATCCCCGGTCCAATGCTTAGAAGGTGGAGGAGTCTGGCATTAAGCATAATATAAATAAACGGTTAAATCCAATATTGCATGATTCATTAAGGTAGTGCAGGTTATGTTGCCCATCCGCAAGTCCCCGTTGTAAAGCTCTATTTTCAGCGACGCCTTGCAGTTGGCAACACAGCACCTTTCTCTTGCCACCATGAGAAGACATAACTGGCTTTGAGGTAGGAGGAACCCGTGACGAATACAGGCACTCATGACAAATGCTCTCGAAGAGGCAGACCGCCAAGGTACTTCAGATTATCCGACAGAATGCATGAGTCAGAGTTGTAGGGGAGCTGGCCAAGAGGCTGGGTGTATTTGGTGGGTGACCCTTCCGAACTATTCAGTTATAGCAGAAAGGTACATGAGATTAGTAAGCATATTACTGCCTGCAGAGGTCTTCTTTTGCCAAGAAGCTCACATCATTATACTAAGGTGGCATCCACCTGGAAATATACCCTTGAATGGTCTCCTTTCTGCCCAAGTATAGAAGTGATAAGTTGAAATGCATGGCTTTGCCCTGCAAGACATGCAAGGACACATCTTTGGACCTGATCTGACTAAGTAGCAAAAATCCAGGAACTTGGAGTAGAGGCCAGGGCAATTATCTCCAAGTTTCTGAAAGCACAGGTCCAGAGGTGCTTTGCCTTTTAGGCAATAGTAATTGTGTCCGATCCACTAACAGAACGACGAGGCATTCTCCTAAAGGTAGGCTCCAACATGGAGAAACTGGTAGACTTGGAGGCCAGCCCAGTGGTCTTGGCTTTGCCTGTTCGTAATGAGTTCCTCAAGGAGATAAGTGCCTTTGTGTGGACCTACACAGAACTGGATAAGGCCAGTGCATTTATCTATAGGCACTTTCCCAATAAATATGTATTCTGTACTAGTCACAACAGAACACCAGCAAGGGCGCAAGAGACCAGGGACACCAACAGGGGAAGGCCAGCCTGTTTTTCCAAGCCAGAGGAAGGTTCAGGGAAAAGCATAAACTGGGACTGTAGTCGGCAGTTAGTGCATGGCAATGGACCAGAGTTTGAAATATTCAAGTTTGGAAGAGGGTTTAAAAACAAAAGATTGAAGACTAAAAAAAGTGAGAAAAAAGTGTGAAGGTCTAAAGCAACCATACACAATATTTAGAAGAATCGGGACATGTGGCTGCAGGGGGCAAATGAAGGTTTGCCAACTCACTTTAATATCAAACACCTTTTTTTTAAAAAAAGAGCAGAGGAACTCCGTTTTGGGGAAAGAAGGACGTACGACAGGTCAAAACAGTGCCCTCATTGTAGAGTTCAAATACAATGTAGAACAACAGGGGAAGAACTCGAATTAGAACTCGAAAGGCACTGCCTGAGGCCGTTGTTTTTTTAAAATCTTGCACTGCCTTGATGCAGTGTTGTGTGTTTTTGTGTTCCTGTTATACGTGTGCTTTGAGGCCCTGGGGCATTTAGCACCTTATTCATGTTAAACTAAACTAGAAGATGGGGTAGCTGATCGGACATATGCTCATACTCAAAGAAAGCAATTCAAATGATTTAAAAATTTTACTTTTGGGGATTTCATTTTAAACCTTGTTGTTTTAGACATCCAGGAAACAATGTACTAGGTACCAGTCACAGAACAACGGGCTGCGTTTTGTCACTAAACTCCAAGGAGTGGAGTGAAGCGGGATACTCGGCTTCAGTCCACTCCAAAGCATGGGTTGTCATGCGTTTCCTACCGGCCTAAATTCGCAATATGGATCGAGTCATGTGGGGCCTAGAGGAATTTAGACAGTGAAAGCGTGTAGTGCAGAGCCCGGCTGTCAAACCATCGTCGTTGTTTATGCTCTTCGCAGCCCGAGCCTGTTGAGCCTCTTTTGGAACTGGAATAGTGGTGTATTTGTCTTTAAAACCAGGGGCAGGTTACGACAATGATCTGGTGACCCAGGACACCGCATTCCTCGAAGCGATTATATCGGCACTGAAGGTAAGCGCGTGGCGATATTTCTCATCTGATGAGCCTCAGTATTTTTCCACAGAGAAAGAAGACCAATTTGAAAGACCGGTTTTATCCATTAACTGTGGTCCAAACATAAGCAAACTAGTATCTGGGGCTTGCATATTCTGGAGTGTTTCGCTGTGGCCCTTTTCTAGGAATATTTACTACACAGTGAAGTGCTGCTGTGGCGTGACCGTCTATGGAGCAATCTACCTTGAAGGAACCTCCATGTACCTCTGTGAGAGGATGTGCTGTTCTGGTGTGTTAGGTTGCGAAGTAGGAAAGTCACACTTGGGATTCTATAGAGAGGTGCCTAGGTAGACTAGACTTTTGACCAGTGGGCCAGTAGAACAGGGATGGCTGCCGCCATCATTGGGCCATTGTGATTCTGTTTTGACAATAAGAGAATAGGATTTCTACGGTTAAGTGCAAGGGATGGCAGAGTCTATGAGGCAATAGCACACTGCCCCGATTGCAGGAGTAGAAGATGAGGAAACGCAGTGTGCCACAATTTGTAGGAGTGATGCGCTCTACTCCTACCGGAATATCAGGGTATTAGTATAGTAAAGGCTATTAATGGGTTCTTCTTCTCGGGATATCTGATGGCAAGGAGTAAAGTGCTGGTTCCATCCCTTGGAAACAAGAGTAACAGAACTGGCTACACTAGGATTTGTAACCATCCACTGATTCCCAATGATGAACTGCTCAAATGCTGGCATCTGAAAGAAAGGTGAGCTTAGGGGCTCTTTCTGTCTTCTTTCACCTATACTGCATAAGCCACTATGCAATTGATCAGTGAGATCGACGGGATGGTAAATTTGACTAAATCTGGACCAGGATGCGTTTTCATTCATGATCAAGTCAAATATGCCACCATAGAAGGCCTCCTTACTGCAGTGGCACAAACGCTGGCCCTTGTGAAACATATCGGCGGGGGAGAGATGGCCCTTACTCTAGAGGATGGAATAAAGCTGGCCTAACACTTACAAACACCCACGCTTTACAGATCATGGTCTTATATAGGAGTTTTGAGTGAAACCAGTCTAGCAGGTGTACTAGAACTGGGTCCTTAGGATGAAGATGGGACTGCCTGTAGGTGAGCACATTTGCAGAAAGTGGGCAAAACTGGCTGCACTGGCTGGAATAACTAATGCTGGCCACTCTTCCCATCTAGGTAATGCAGGTATGGGATACACATATACAGCCACACCCTGCTTATTTTAATTTCTGTGAACACAAGTGAAGAAACAACAGCATTAGAGAGTGTATATCCATATCAGTGGCCCGGAAACCCAAGAGAAGGCCATTTTGAGAGCTGTGTCCTTTTCTGAATGTCTGTTGCCCCCAGGACACATTGAGACAAGCAAGGGAGCATTACATGTGATAGAATGACATTTTCGCGATCTGAATGACACCCGGCCTAGTAGGATCATTGTCTGTCCTCCCTTTGTTCACCCTCCCTTTCCTCGTCGCACCTTGAAACACTTGTGTATAGGCGTGTTATAAATGCCATATCATAGAAGCTCTAATGACAATGTAGAGAACTGCTTATGGTTGGCACTATGAAGAAAAACAGACAACGTTCAAGGAGACTGATTGCAAACCTTAATAAAAGGGGAGATGAGAAACAAGTCAAAACAAACAGTGAACATATGAAATTAAAAAAAAGGTTCATCATTCTTTCTGCGAATGTACAAGTCTAATTCTGAGTAACTAAAATCTGGAAAACTCGTAGGTGATAAGCCGCACTACCAGTACGAGTGTGCAGAGTTTGTTCTTTTTAATGAGACCTTTGAGAGCTTGTTTAAAAAGTTTGGAATTGACTGCTACCACTCAATGTAAATGTTTCTCTGCCTGATGGTGTTTGTCCCTTTGAACACAAAGCTTTTGAAGACATTGGCTTTACAAACGAACTCACAAAAATCTGCTGCAAGTCATATCCCTGTACTTTACTGAATGATACAACAGTGTGAGCAGAATTCCACGCATTTAGCCTAAAAGAGGTGTATAGAATTCCACAGGGGCTCATTTTGGTGAGGGGTGTTGTGGGGTAAAAAGACAACGACAGAGATGCAGAGACCATGCTAGGCCTTATTGTGAGAGTGAAGCTGGCTAAGTGTGGAGTTCCCTTAAAATATAAAAGCCAGTGCAAAACAGTGATTTTAACATAAGGCCTAGTGAATGAGAATGGGCTTCCCTCCATTTTGTTAGAATGTACAGGCATGCAGTGAAAGAAAAGTGAGACTTAGAACTGGAATATTGTTAACCTCGTCCAACTGATTCCAAGGACATGTGGCACTGCAGATGCCGATTTCATGTAAAGGCACCTGTGACAGATTTAAGGCTGCAGAAGTGCAAATACATTTGAAATACTGTGCATTTGGAAGCGAAAAAGGAGGAATGATGCCTTACATTTGAAAAATAAAGTCGAATGACAAATTGCCCTCATAAGGAATAAAGAGACTTAGTTTCAGCACATAAAATGAAACATTGCTATGGAAAGGCCTATTTTGTTTTTGCATAAATGAACACTGGTTCTTGTGTAACAGTGGCATATCTGTGTGCACTAGATTAATAGTGAATCTTCCACTATTTTAATTTAGTAGAAAAGAAAGATTGTATTTATAAACAGCAGGCCTAGATATAATGCCAACATGTTACATGTAAGCACATCATGTCGATTTAAAGCTGTATTTTCTGAAGGATGGGTGCAGCTGGTGTTTTTCCACTAAACTGAAAGGTCTGTGCCTTTGAAAATGTGTACTCAAGGCCTTTGGCTGAGGACATCTAGGAGAAGAAGGCCTGGTTGTCAATTTAAATGCTAAAATACACAAAGTAGTAGATTGAAGTTATGGAATTTACAGATAACACAACCACAGAAGTGACCTTTAAGGTCAGGTTTCCTATTAATGGTGCATTAGCCCTGGGCAAATCCCTTTGAAACTCAGAAGAAGAGAGAATAAACATTGGTCTGAGCAGATGGCTGGTCTCATGTTTAAGGAGAAATAGAAACATAAGAATTGGTGGGGGCCATTGTAAGGGTGAAACTGGGAGCACCTATGATGCAGTGCCATTGATTAAATATTGAATACATTTTATCAGATAAAAAGTGCATCGGGTGTCCTATCGAGCCCATCCTGGGTTCATTTTAAAGGGGATAAAAAGCAAGTTGGGCCCATGTAAAAAACGAATGTGATGTACATAACTTAAATTATGATCATCACAATTATGATTCTGGCATTTTCATAAATCTGAGCAATTGGAAATATTGATAGAGTAATAGACAGGGAATTGAATGTTGGAAGTATGTATTGTCAAAGTTGTAACTATTTTGGTGCAGCAGTAAACCGCAAGAAACAGTGGCTCTGCCCAGGAAGGGCGTGCCGAAATAAAATTAGTATTTTCCGAATCACCATAAAATGTAGAATATAAAAATATATAGATTTATGTAGTTATCCGAAAATAATTGATTAACTGCCATGTTGTTCGATTTTCAGCACCCAAAAATCTAAATCCCACATGCCATTTTGCGATAACAAATCTTTCTCCTCCCTCAGCCTACATCATACACCCCCCCTAACTCCTGTTCCTATCAGCAGCCAGTGGGTGTCTTGGTGGGAGGTGAAGGAAGCGTGCTAGCCAATCCTTACCATGGGAATTATGATAATGTAGGCGCGTCATCAGCCCTATAAGAGGTTAATTTTGCATCAGAACAGGGCTTTTCCACTTGATTCTGAGAGGTAGCCTGCTGCCGGACTCTTGCGAGGAACAACTAGCAAAGAGGTCTCAATCCTTGAAATGGAGACAGGGACAGGGAAATCTAGAAGCTTGCTGGGACCCAATCAGAGGAGCCAGAGGGAGTCTGGGTGCAGGAGAAAATCATTGACTGAAAATCCTTGACCAGATCTGTGCTTTCCTCAGAGGAGCCCTGCTGTTTTCCCTGACCAAAGCCTCCCATGTAATTAGAGCTATCCTAAATGCTATCAAAAGTGCGAGGGGGAAAACTGCCAGCCTTGATCTCCAGCTCACATAGCGGGTAGGGGTGTATGATATGATATATTTTATTTATATTATGCTCATACACATGTGTTTCAGAGTGCGTCCAAGCAAAGGGAGGGGAACAAGGGAGCACAAAAACAACGATCTTACTAGGCCAAGTGACATTAAGAATGCGCAAGTGCATGGAAAGGGGGGAAGTGCATGGATGGGGAGAAGTGGAAAGTGCGGAACAGAGGAGAGAACAGAATACATAATAAGTTCAATAAATAAATAAAGGCAGCGAAAAGCGGTCGTGCAGCCAGCAAGTGCAAGCTTAGTCAGATAGGGTATATCTGATAAGTGCAGAAGAATGATGGGGACTGTATGGGTACAGATCCCAGTGCAAGGGGCGGCCCAGAGGCAGTGCAGGAGGGAGGCAGGATGAGCAAGTACCTGGGCCCAAATGACAGAGGGTGGTACTGGGAAGGCCCTTGGCACATTGTATTACATCCAATTCAAATTAATCCCACTATAGAAAATCACCCAATCCATTTGAATTGAATTGTGTTGGGAACAGCCTGCCTTAATCGTTTCCATTAAATTGTGGACAGGGGGTAAGCTGTGTAGATCCTTAGTGCCTTCAATTAAAGTTAAATCAATTAATTCTCATTTAGAAAAACACAGGATGAGTGTTGTTAGAATTCGAAACTAACAAAGTTCATGCCCAGTGTGTTAGAGCTGGTATAGACAATACATAATTGATTGACTGGCCTTCTGAAACCCCCGACTCCTGTCCCAAAGGGGGGTGTCCATAATGCCAAAATAAGTAACCCTAAAACGCTGCTATTCAAGTGTATGTGAGGGTGCAAAACGAAATTCCCCATGTAGTCCCTTGCATCGCTTCTCATTTGGATGTGTGTTGAAAAACGATTTCCCCATTTGAGTTCCTTTTCCCAACTGTGCCTTTCAAATAGAAGCCTAAAAAAACGATTTTGCCATTCAGTTTCCTTTCTCAAACATTGCCTTCCCATATCAAGCCAAAACGATTTTCCATTGTATTGTGAATGTTTTCTATTGGTTAATTTGCAATAAAATCTGATGTAAGCTGTGACTGCATGTTTCAAAATTTTACCTGTGTTGTTTTAATGACAAAGTATTTGGAGTTGTGATATTGGGTGCTCTCACAGCATTGGTGGTTGATGTTGGTTGATATTCCGTTTTCACAAACCTTAACTAAATATATATTCTTACTGTACACTGGCCTGGTTCCTAGCTCATTTGGGTTATAGAGGGTGCTTGTTGGGGTGGTGCAAGACGGGTTGGAGGCCTCACTAAAGTTGAATCTCTATAAGCGCTTTGGGTGCGTGCCACCTGGCTTGGGG
This sequence comes from Ambystoma mexicanum, assembly GCF_040938575.1. NCBI lineage: Eukaryota > Metazoa > Chordata > Amphibia > Caudata > Ambystomatidae > Ambystoma > Ambystoma mexicanum. Next base: position 865,567,548 of record NC_090939.1, on the reverse strand, counting down.
GTGGGGGAAACTCCATCAGCTGAATATGACCGCCTCAGTAATCGCAACAGCGTAATGCAAGAAAGATGAATAAAAACCAGACATTTTCCTGCATTTGTATGGTGGAGGGGTGGAGCGCAAATTGTGTTTTCGCTGCTCCCTTCCTCTATGCCACACAAATACGCCCAGTTTTGTGCTGTATATTAATACCGGCACAAATGCTGTTGATCCCTTTGGCGGTCCACCGGCTTTATGTGCCAGAAAAAAAGCAGGCGGACCCCATACGGATCTATTGTAAACGCTGCCTGTCCAGCGTTTACTCAATTTGCATGGCAGAGTGCAAAAGTGCAGGGCAAAAAGCGGCATACAAGCGTGTACGCTGCCTTTTGCCCTGCACTTTTGCATTCCACTGTTCAAATGACCACAATTCAGAAGTAGGGATCCGTCTATGTGTATATCTACATCTAACGTGTCCCCGCCACCGAATTGTGCGTAGCACCAAAATGAGCTCTATACTGTATAGAATTACCCTGAACAATTACACATTCCCACTCGAGAACAACAGCAGCTGCATCTTCAAGGCACAGAAAAAAATCTATAATAACATGGATTCGACAGAAAACCAGTTATGTAGGCAGTTAAGACTTGGGAGAGGAAAACCAAAGGAGGTTGTTGCAGAACCAACATGAAATGAATAGTCTTAGAAAGAACGGAAGTGGTTAATCGTGAACCCTTACCTGGAAGCTGTTTTTCCACACGGCACAGGCTCGGCTGTGGTTAAAAAACACAGCAAACAGCAGATCCCCGCTGCCGGTTGATGCAACTTGTATGCGAGAGGGCTCTTCAAATGGAAGTTGACAGACATCTTTGGGGGTACCATCCTGAAACCAAACCAATTGCTTCTTGCTGGTCACAGCAACCACATTTATCTGGGGCCGGTCGTCATTTTCCCCAGTCACATAGACCTCCATACATGTTACCACACAACTGTACCCATGGGGCAGTAAACATGTGCCAGTCATCAAGGTCTGCTTTTCCAAAGCATAGGCAATGAACTCGCTCCCCCAAAGTGCCCCATCGGACATTGTCAGTCTTTGGTCATCTCCTCCCTCGGGAAACTGTGTGCCCCGCACCCCCACTACCGCAAGGCCCTCCTGGGCAAAACCGCCGGCCCATTTAAGAGACGAGAATTCCACTGGAGCACTGAGCACCGTGCGCGCTCTGGCGGATACGTAATATAGAGTCCTGTCGCACCTCCATAACACTGTCGGGCCTTCACACAGATGCACGTCTTCTGTCAGTTCTTGGTCCAACTGGAATTTCAAACAGCACTCAAAGCCGTTCGATGTTTGAAGAAGCAATAACACGTACTTGGTGGCACCCGGCCTCTTTTTTCTCTTACTGATTAAAACGCAAGGGAGAGTCAGCCCTGTTCTGTAGTCCGCTACACAGCGGCAGCAAATCATTCGGACCCCCAAGTTCCCTCCTTGAAAGCAATATCGGCCAGCGGCTGCCTGCGAAAAATTACCAGTGCCAGTGTCAAAGGGCATCCTCCTAAAATGTAATGTGGTGCTGGTTTTCTGAGCGCCGCCCTCTGCCGACTTCGAGAGTTGAAATAGAATGATTTCTCCGTTGTGGCTCAAGAGGCATTCTTGCTCTGCGTCGGCAGACATGTTTCCTGTCACTGCCTCTCCACTGCCCCCGGTCAGAATTCATTGAGCCTTTATCAGGCAACGCGTCTCCTGGACATGGATTCTGTAAAAGATTTGGGCAAACTTGGAATCAAAAGACATTTGAAATGACAGGTAATTTTAAAAGTATACGAACGACAGTGTACGTTGAGAAACATTTAGGTCACAGTGCTTCCAAATGTCAGGTGCCCTTCTCGGTTTTAATTTGTATTTGGTGCATATGCTTTTGCACACATTCAATAAATGCAACAGCCTCCGACGCTGGATTAAGAATTTAACATGTGTTTTATTGGAAAACTCGACCAGATTCTAGCAGCTCTGCCAACGCTACACCACACTTCACTCCACCCATCTCCCATTGGCGCACAATCGTTATGCAAAGATGACGACTTACGATTCCACTGGCACATTTTATATAGCAACATATATCATATACCCCACTCCATTACAATAAACACTTTAAATATACATATACCTTTATGAAGATGACCGAATGGGCTGGCGAATCGGTCTTTCCAAGATTTGAATCTAAGGCCCATTAAATAGCTGGCTTGGTGGTGAATAAGCTTTACACAAGCATAATGCTCGCCTCTGGTCTTGACATAGAATTGAGATTTTCTGTAACGACTTTTTGAAAAGTCTCGACTCTATTAAAGACCCCGAGGAGAGCATTATTCCCACCCTATGAAGATTTCGCACTATATAAAACACTGGAGGGTATGAAGAGCATTGTCTAAGTGATGAAACTGTAGTTTATCATTAGAAGGCATGACCAGGTGTGCAATGTGTGACGTGGCGGCCCGTCACAATTAACCTTGCTGACTCTTGAATAAAAGTTCAAGAATACCTATTTAAAATCCCAATTGTCAGAATGGCTAATTCTTCTATTCAATTTCTTGGGGTTTTAAGGGACTTGGGAATATTGGCACCACGGCCGTCCCTCTCCTCCCTCGACTTCCCCGGGCCTGGGACCCCACCTCAGACGTCCCTACCAAGTTGTTAGTAGTGTACTGATAGGTAATCCCTAACTGTCTCTTCTCACTATAACTAAAGGTGTTCTCCCTAAGTCGCTGGCTATCTGACTCCATAGGGAACTTCTATTAATGGTTAGTTGCTGGGAAATAGGGAATGGTGCCTTCTTTCACCCTGTGTCACATACACTCCTTCCACAACCTCTCACTCCTGACCCTTCACTGTACAAATTCCTTCCAACTGTTCTCCCACCACGCCACTGTCCCTTCCAATATCTCACTGCACATTTCCCCCTCCACCCTTCGATCTTACTTCCTTTCCCACTCCTGTTCGTATTAACGCTTCTACTCCCAACTATCCTTCTACTTCTGTTATTCCTTTTTCCCTCCTTTCCTCACTCTACTTCTTTGCCTCTTACTATTCTTCTAATCCTAACGTCTCTTCAATTCTGTACCAATAGCTATTCCCCGTCTCCCACTCACTGTCACTCTTCACGCTACTACCTCAAATACTTTTCCCACTCTGGTACTACCACTACCTCTCTCTACCACCTTGCAGATTACTCAGGGATATGGTGCCCTGCTCACCTTCTGTACTAGCCCGTTTGACCCTCAGGGACTCCCAGGAATATAGTGCCTTGCTCACTGAGGGATAAAGTGTCCTGCTCACCCTCTCCTACTAACTCACACTCTAGCACTAGTATCCTTTGCTTGCTATTCCCACCACCTGCTACCTCTACTCCCAACCACGGTTACCTCTGCCACCACTAGTACTACTTGACTCTACTACTCCTATTCTGCTACTTGCACTCCTAACACAAACACTCCACAGACACCCCCCCTTAACAATATCCTCCGCACTCCAAAACGCTATTGCCTTCACTGGTCTCTCGGATATCCTCCACCTCCTCCTGTCCCTCACCCAACTAACCCACACCTACACACTCACACAGGCTTACCTAAATGCCGTGCCCCCCTCCCAGGATTGGCCACTTACCTTAGCCAATAGTTTACCTGACTCCAGGAGGTGTGACAGAGGATGGTCAAGGCAGGGCTTAAAAGGGATAGTAAGCCCCGCCCCTTTTCCAACATTGACCCTGCTGGGGTCCCGGGACGCTGGAACACACAAGGCCCTGCACGGCCTTTTAAAAAACAATTATCCAAATCCGTTGTGGTGTAGTCGATAAGGCCTCCATGGGACCTTTTATTCCATTAAAAATCCCAATCCCTGGTGGCATAGTGGTATGAGGCCTTCATGGGGCCTGTCTTTATTAATTTGATTGCCCTGGTGGGTTAGCGGTGGCTGCCCTCTTCTTCACTGACTCCAGCTGACAGTGTCAGCTGGATCCGTGCTGTTGGCCCGGTCTTGTAGATACGGGATATGTTTCAAGGTCAGACCCTACGTACGTTCGAGGAGTGCATGCAGGACTTGGCTAACGGACCCGCGCATTAAAACAGCTGCCATGCGACAATGGACGCCTTTTGAAACGTACATTGTGACACACAGAGGGATCAAAGAAATTCGTTACATAGTATGGTTTCCTAAACGAGCTTACACCCCAAGTTCAGTGGAAATATATAAGGAATACATTAGGATATACAATATCGGAAAACCAGTAGGTTCACCTGTGGGTAACAGTCCCGAGACTAACACGCTCGGTGCAGTTGAGGGAAATGTAGTACAAAGTTATAGTTCAATGGCATTTCACCCCGTAGAGACTGCATGCAATGTATCCATCAGTATCAGATCAGTGCTGGAGAGGCTGTGAGACTGTAGGAGGTTGGGCACACATTTGGTGGGATTGCCCTGTATTGCAGTCTTTCTGGGAGGAAGTGAAATCACAGATAGAGGGATGTTCCAGGGGACTGAACAACTGAGCACAGCGTCTGGCTATGTGGCCTCTGGGACCCATCCTTTAGATCTTATTTGAAGACCCAGAAAAGGGACTTTATGACCCTCTTAATAGCAGCATGGTTGGCAATAGCTCAAATGTGGAAACCACAAGAAGTCCCAACGAACAAACAGTGGCTTCGGAAAGTATGGTCTTTTGTCTCACTGGAATGGGTAGCATACACGATTCAGGGAGCCCTGGATGCTTTTACACAGTAGTGGGGTACAGTACTGACATATTTACAGAGTGACTATATGCTACAATGGTGCCCCTATAAAATAAGATACACATTTTTGACATTCTCATGAAACCACTAAAGAACACAGCACAACTAGGAAGGATGGACTTACCTCGGGTGACTGGGGGGTGGAGGGGAATGGAGAAGAAATGTTGGCTTGTATTGTATTTGGCTGAAAATGACCAAACAAAAGAAAAAAAAGAATGAATACCAAAAGGCAAGTTTGAATTCACCTTCTATTGCTCATTATATTTGGAGTACATTTATCTACTTTTCCAGCACAGGTATGTCAGTACCCACATAGCAGTAGGTCATAGTAAGTTCTAATAACTCGTGGCATTTCCAAATTAAGTAACTTATCCCACAACTGGCTTTGGTTTACGACATTTCTACAGCCTACTGTGAGAAACCGGAGGGTATTCTCACACGTAGATCTCAGGAATCCCTTACTCAGGTGGACAGAGAAGGGCTGTCGCTTTCAGATCCCCACCCTGGGGGTGGACGAGCGAGGGAGGATGACCTGGGTAGGGGAGCCCGGAGTTATGCTCAGAGGAATGCCCCAGGTGAGACGCAGTATAACACCTAAGTGGAAAGTGAGGAGGAAGTCCTAGGGTTTTCCCTTGGTTTTGCTACATCTACCTCCCACCCTTCCAAAGAAGCTTCCTCCATAAAATTCTGTCACCCCTAGAAATCTCCTAGGAGCCTAAACCCTGTTACTCTCAAAAACCACAATTCGCTGAACCCTGTTTTTCTGTTTTCTATCCGAACACCACCAGTTATTCTTCCTCACGTCCCTCTGATCATGATTTGTCACACTCCCACTCTATTTGGACCAAACACTACCGTTCCTACAATTCACCTGGTTTACTTTCCGACAATAATCCTGGTCATTCACGTTTGTTCCGCAAACCTTACAAATCTTGCCCTTCTGAATTTACCAAATTCCCTTGTATGAAATCTATAATATCTTATAACACTTTTCCCCCCTCCTATCACGTAGGATACCTGGAATCTCTACCATGCCCTTTTTCCAACCCAAACACTTTTTTACATGGTGATAAAAAAACAGACTAATGTTAAAACTGCTTACCTGACATGTCCCAACCCAAGGATCAGGCAGAGTCAGGCAATTAACCCGAATCTGACACACCCGACAGCCCTTTCCTTTCCCCACAGGCATAAAAGGTGGAGCACAAGAGCACAGGACGAACAAGGCAGATCGCACGACATAAGAGATAACTCAGCACGGCAGTTCAAGAGGAGGAGAAAGACTGTGCAGAGCCATAGGGTGACAAGGAGAGAATCGACCTTGCCCTTTCCAGCCAGGACCTGTGGCACCTCAGCAGAAGGAATAATAAGTCTGCGAACAATAGCCAGTGTGTTTTGCAGCAGATGTCAACGGTACGCGGGACCCTCCTCTGCTGATAACAAAGCCGGGGAGAGACGCTGGTCTCGGTGGTACTAGCCTTGACTCGCAGGATAAAGAAAGCAGAGCGGTTCATCACAGCCAGTGAGTCGAGTGGAGTATCGATAAGAAGCCGAACTGTGTTAAACGAAAAGAAGCCAACGGCTAATTTGAACTTTGAAAGGCAAAAAGGATACTGTTAAGAAAAGAGGGGGGAAAACCAGCTTCAGACAAGTCCGGGTGCTCACTTAGGAAGTGCTGGCGATTAGCCAGTTGTTGAAACTAGGATAACCTGACGGCCTTGTTAGAAGGCGAAAAGAGGGTCAAAGTCGTCATACAGGGGTCTTAAAGGTAGGCGAGAGTGAACCCAACAGAGGGACGCTGACGGGTAGGGGCTAAGCATGATTTCCCATGAGCAGTGCGTTAGCAGGAGTGAAGCCTTGTCACCCTATGGCTCTGCACAGTCTTTCTCCTCCTCTTGAACTGCCGTTCTGAGTTATCTCTTATGTCGTGCGATCTGCCTTGTTCGTCCTGTGCTCTTGTGCTCCACCTTTTATGCCTGTGGGGAAAGGAAAGGGCCGTCAGGTGTGTCAGATTCGGGTTAATTGCCTGACTCTGCCTGATCCTTGGGTTGGGGCATGTCAGGTAAGCAGTTTTAACATTAGTCTGTTTTTTTATCACCATGTAAAAAAGTGTTTGGGTCAAGTGGTGTCTACAGTGAACTGTCTGTAAAAGTTGGTAAGAGTGAACCTGGTAGAGGGATGTTGACAAAAGGGATGAAAGCAGAAGAGCTGTTTAAAAAGACATTAAGATTCGTGAAACAAGAAGTATTGCAAGACAAGGAGAAGTGAACTGTCCTCCTTGTCAATTGGGGTTCGAGTCCAGGAGTGAAAAGTCATCACCCAAAGTTCATTAAGAAAGTAACTGTTTAGTTGATTTATTGAATACAACTTGTGAGGGGTCTGTGCCCAGAAGAGGGGGAACCAGGGGTGAAGCCATCACCCAATGTATTCGTTGAACAGAACTTTGTATTTGTTTGTTGAGAGTATAAGGCCTCGAAGGCAGGAGAACTTTTTTGAAAGAGATTTAACCGTCGAAGAACCTGATACAGAACTGTTGGCGTGTGCTGAGAAAGCTCGAGTGTGTGCTGTGCTCAGGAAATCCACCTTGTCCCGTGCTCAAAACGTGGGGAAGGCAGAATGCAGGCAATCCCATCCTGACTTATTTGTGAAGACTTCTTTCTTTATTGAAACACTATCCCACACTCTTTTTGTAATTAGCTGTAAGGAATTGACAATAGGTATTCTTTTTATATAGGCTTTTTACTTTGACAAGACGCCACAAGGACTGCCTTATTTTACATTATGGCCGACGCTTGCACCCATCTTAGATTTAGGTTTAGCTTGGGTGTTTTTCCACCCTGAATTTACAGTTTAATAAACACCCTTGAACTGTGATCACTTGTGTCTGTCTTTACTGTTGCCACCATGAGTTCCTTACACTACACAGAGGGGACATTTATTGTTTTCACAATACCTTTTTGTAAGCAAGAATAGGGCAAAAACAATATGTACACAGGATGTACCTTTTATAAAGCCACTTTGGGACCAAAATATATGCATGCAAATGTTCTGCATTCGCTGGCATACAAAATCCCCAGGTGACTCTCCCTTCTCAGAACTCTCCTTGTCTCGAACCTCTGAACCCTAATTTGAAGTCTCCCCTGTTACTCCTCCAGCAGTTGTAGTTGTAATCTCCGTACACAAATCAACTTGCAGGCACGCCAATGACCTGCAATGTTGCCTCGCAGGTACTCCCAACCACATCTACAATCTCAATCGAAAAACAATGTGCATAAGACACAGGGCAACCAGCAGACAGGGAGCAGAGTTCCTACAAAAGAAAATAATCTACAAGCCAACGAGACACCTCAAATCAAGCAATGAAATCCACCTGGAACCAAAGCCAAATGCCAAGAAAACCCTAGGGGGCTCCTCTTTCTCCCACCTGGTGGCAAAAACCTGGAGCAACCTCCCTAAAGGAATAAGAAACACCACAGACTACCTAAAATTTTGAAACCTAATAAAAACCAGGCTCTTCAAAACCTCAGAACCATATGGAAACAACTGAAAAAATAAAACAGGAAATGCAAAAGAACAGGCGGACAGAAACCCATGACGGCACAGACAACACCTAGAACCGACAAAGGGAAATCTCACAAAAAGAAGACAGACAATGCTAGGCGGAACCGACCACGAGCGATAACCCTATCAGGACAGAACAATAGCAAACATGGCGGCCGCAAACAGGCTCAACTGCTAACCTTACCGACTCAGATAAAGCGATTGGTATGGGTGCAGGTCGCAAGTACCAGTTTGCATCAACTACAGACTGGGATGTAAAGGCGGGCGTGAGTAAGAACGAAGATAGAAATGTAGAGACTAACTAACACAACTTAATGGCAGAGATGAGAGACACACTTATCATGCTGAAACTAGACCACTGTAAGGAAGACAATTTTGTCTAATTCTCGAAAGATGCAATAGGAATGTGCGTTTCTCGAAATTCCAATGCCAATAACCAACCCTACAAAAAATGACTAAAACCTCACTATTCTTTACATAACTCTCAAACCCTAAGTAAACACAACCATACCTCTTAAACTGCAGCAACCCGCACGTACTTCACCACACCGCAACAAAAAACACAACACACAGACCCTCACACACCAACACACAACGGACTCCGACCGGATATGACACCAAAAAGCTCAGCGAATGGTGTTCACCGAACGGAAGCTGCCAACAGCACATCACAGCTCCCTTGCTCCTCTCCAAACGTTGTCCTACTAACACGCCCTAACCTACCCCCCATGTCTTTCAGATCCGCCGTAGCACCAGGGGACCACTCCCGTGGTGACAGTGCACGGTACAAATATCCTTTAACATTAACTTTAACATGGGGGGCGTGGCTAACCGCCATGTGAAGAAGACGGGTCCTTGTGGAGCTCCGCTAGATGTGTCCACGATTTGCTGCCATTTCGACTTTTTAAGCTTCTAAATCATCCCGAAGCGTCTCTACATTTGCCTGCATTCGCCCTGACCACCTACAGCGATTCCTGGGGCTGTCCACACTTTTGCCGCAGTGTAATTCCCGGGCAGCAGGGAAGCGAAACGACGAGCTGGAAATGGCACCCGTTGTACACGACCTCGCGTAACACGGCGCGCGAGTGAGGAAAGCTGCCGATGTGGAGCAGACGGGGGCCCCTGTGCGTGCCCCGAGACCAGGAGAGGAGTGCGGGCTGCGCGCCGGGCTGTCTGTGGCGGCGCGCCCGTGTGCGCTGGCTGCCTGCGGCGTGGAGCGGCCCTGCCGGGTAGGAGGTGCTCCGCTGCGGGCCCCGAAGACAACGAACAGAGCGGTGCTGCCGCGCCGCGGCACCGGGCCGCATCGTGGTGTGCTGACCCGGTCCCGAGCAACGTTGGATCAGTGAGGTTAATGGAACGCAGGAGCGCACCCGCGAGCTTACTCAAGTGAAGCCCCGCCGCGATGATACGCGGTGCTTAGGGGCGCACCCAGGCGGGGTCTCCCTTCTCTTATCTCCCCAGTGTTGCTGGCGAGCACCCCACCTGGAGTCACCAGAACGCAGGGCCTAGACTGCAGCCCAGCGAGGGGGGAGCATTACTGTGCACTCGGAATATACACGCACATGGCGACTTCCCGCTGGGCCCATCACCAAGGCGAATTCAGCCCAACCCCCTGAAAGGGGACCTGCTGCCCGTGTGCTGGACGTAAAAACCCCCAATGCTAACAGCCCCTCAGGCATGGGCATACACAACTACTAGCCAGTTTATAAGCCTGCCTCACAGGAAGGGCACACTGAATAAACCGACGTAATAGACTTTCACCTTGATTCCATTCCCTGGCAGAAGACACCCACGGGGCTCGAGCTCTGGCACTCCACCACTGCGGGAGCAGCTACGCCGTGGCCCGTTAAGTAAGCCGTCTCAGTGGCCCACAAACAAGGCATACGCAACACACCCTGAGCACGCCTCAGATATGTCCTCAAAAGGGGCGAGATCTAAACAGCGCCAGACCACCATGGAGACATTCACTGCCGGGGGGCTCGCTGGCCCAACCACTGCCAATAAGAGCACTGCTGAAGCACTACCTGACCCCTCTGCTGTGGCAGACGAACCGAGCAATTCCCAACTCCTCGAAGCCATCAAGGCATTACAGACAACAATGGAAAATAAAACAGACGCTGTGGCCATCGATCTGGGCCTACTGCATCAGGATGTACGGACCATTGCAGGCAGGACTGACGCATTTGAAACACAGGTCCGGGAAAACACGGCTGCCAAAACACAGCTCCTTAAGGACGTTGATGAACTGCAGCAAAGGATGAAGAACCTCGAAGATAGAGCCGAGGCGGCAGAAGGGTGGGCACGCCGAAACAATATTAGACTTTTAGGCCTGCCGGAGGGCACCGAGGGATCGGACCCGACAGACTACGTAGAGAATCTCCTTCTACAGGAAATAGGGGCCGGGAAACTCGCACAAGGCTTCACAATCGAGAGAGCCCACCGATCCCTTGCAAGGCGCCCCCCCCCGGTGCTCCACCCCGGCCACTAATTGCCAGAGTGCTCAACTACAAGGACAGGGAGACCATCCAAGCTTTTTCCAGATCCGGTGGCCAAATTCAAAGGGGTTCTGAAAAAATAGCCATTTACCCTGACTACACCTTTCCGGTCCAAATGAAAAGAGCGCAATTCATCTACTCCGAAGCCAGACTCAAAAATGCTGGATTACGGTACATGCTCTTGTACCCGGCAAAATTAAAAGTGATTCACAACAACAGAACGCTCCTTTTCGACAACCCCGAGAAGGCCCGCGAATGGATGGACGGGATACAGCTTCCAGACATCGAAGTAAAAGGACGCAGACCGCGCCAGGCTACACCAAACTGACCACGGATGGAGTCATGCTCCACACACACATGGGAACAACGCGGCTAAACTCCGAATGCAGCAAGATTGATTCCTTAAGCGAGCTACACCGAGGATAGTTCATTCAGTCTTCTGACCCCTGAAGTTTCTCTTTTTTTTTCTTCTAGGTAGTTCTACCCTCCCGTAGGGCACCCGAAGACCATTGAATGGTCCAACGGAGCGGAAAGGAGACAGTCATAACGGGAGAAACCCCCTTGGACCTGTTCAAAGTTTGGGGAGTTTACAGTTACTGGGGGGTGGGAAACGGGATGTTGGTGTCATGGAGGGGGGAGGGGACACGGGGAGTTACTGTTATAGTTGGGTACCACGAACTAAAATTACCAAGACCACGGGAACTCTTTATACGCAATGCTGGAACAGCCGGACCTCAAGTTCAGATCGCCTCAACCGTCTGCCCACACAGCACCAATGGTTGACACAGTCAAGATCGTCACTTGGAATGTTAGAGGCCTGAATAGTTTTGTTAAACAAAGACGTGTTCAATCCTACCTTAAGAGATGCAAGGTCGGAATCGCCCTGCTACAGGAGACCCACTTGACAACTAAGAAGCTCGAAGCCCTGTCCAGGTCCTGGCGAGGCACCCTGGTAGGCTCCGCTTACTCCTCCTATGCCAGGGGGGTCTTAATGTGGATAGCCCCTTCGGTCCCCTTTAAGCTTACTAGCTCCAAATTAGACAATGAGGGGAGGATGGTCGTGGTGTGTGGCTCTATTGAAGGCAAAGAGCTGTGTCTAATTAGCACCTACGCACCCAATCATGACGCGACTGTTTTTTTCCCCACTCTCTTTATTCACGGCTCACCCCTTACATGAACAGAATCATAATTTGGGGAGGGGATCATAATTGCACCCTCGACCCTACACGGGACAGATCCGACACTAAACACGACCGCCCCTCCCCCCCGGCCAAAATCCTGTCCAAGTTGGTCCAACAGCTTCAACTCTTTGATATCTGGAGAGATCAGCACTCTGAGAAACACGAGTATTCCTTTTACTCCCCACCGCCCGCACGCCGTGCACACCAGGCTGGATTACATATTTCTTAGCCAAACACATCAATCTGCATTTGTTGATGCACATTATTTGCCAGGAGTGCTATCGGACCACTCCCCCCTGCTGATTACTTGGGAGGTGTTCCCGCCTAGGCCCCCTATACCCACCTGGAGACTGAGAGCAGAAGCCCTTCTCGACACTGTCTTCAGAGAACACATTAGGGATAGCTCAGAAGAATATTGGCAACTTAACCTCAATAGCGTCAAATACATGAGCACCACCTGGGAGGCATATAAAGTAGTTATGAGGGGGGAAATGATTGCTGCGGTTGGGGGTGCCCAGAGATCCATCACAACCCTGTTGGAGCATGCTGAGAGTGACTTGAAGGTCCTGGAATCGAAGGCTGACTCATCCCCTGATTATTTACGTAGGATCACCGAACTTAAACAAACTTGCCTAACCCATTGGGAATCCCTGGGCAAATTAAGTCACGCCAAACACACAGAAAGAATCCACGCCCTGGGGAACAAACCGGGAAAGCTCCTAGCGTGGCTTTATAAAAGGGAAACCCCCAGACCACCTATTTGCCACATAACCACACCTGACGGCACTACCGTGCATACCGAACAGGAAATAAACTCGGTCTTCTCCGACTTCTATCGTAACCTATACTCCGAAACCCCGCTCCCTTCTGACACACAGATCGAGGACGCTCTCGAAGTCATTAACCTGCCCACACTGGACTCGCACATGGCTGAGACCCATGACGCACCTATTACCCCTGACGAGGTCAAGATGGTAATCAGATCGCTGCCTGCTGGGAAGACCCCGGGCTCTGACGGCCTCTCCGGGGAGTTTTATAAGACTTACGAGGACACACTCGCCCCCATATTGACCAAGGTCTATAACGAGGCCTTTGAGCGTGGCTCTCTCCCGGACTCCCTGAGTGAGGCCGTGATAATACCCCTGCTCAAGCCAGGGAAGGTTGGAGACCAGTGCGGCTCGTATAGGCCCCTCTCTATGTTAAATGTAGACTGCAAGATCCTCACGGCACACAGGTTACATCATGTTATTTATAGTACAGAGGGGAGCCCACAGAAGCTCGCAGTGGCGTCACTGGACGCCACCAAGGCTTTCGATTCCGTGAGGTGGGACTAGTTGTACGCTACTATGGCTAAAATGGGGATAGGTCCTGTATTTCTGAAATGGACGCAGTTAGTCTATGCTAACCCCACCGCAAGGGTACGCACCAATAGAACTTACTCTGAAAAGTGGCCCCTGTCCCCCATGCTCTACATCATTGCTGCAGAGCCTGTAGCGGCCTACCTGAGACAGGAATACGGGGATGGAGGCATTCATATTAACGGAGCCACTCACCTTGTCTCCATGTACGCCGATGACACCCTCCTATACCTTCGGGACCCCGAACACCTCCTACCTTATATTCTGGAAACTCTGGACTGCTTTCACAAGCACACTGGGATCCAAATCAACAAGAGTAAATCCTACCTCTTCCCCCTAGCTGCACTACACAGCGAATGTTACGGATCTCTCCCTCCCCTTGACCTGGAATGGCAAGCAACTTCCTTCAAATATTTAGGGATAACTATACACAGGAACCCCGCTACAGAACATATCCTTAACACCGTTAGGGCCAAGGACTCGCTTTCTAAGTCCATGGACTTTTGGGGCCGGCTCCCGCTTTCAATGGCAGGAAGGGCGGGCCTCCTCAAAATGGTAGCCCTCCCTCGCTTACTACATACCTTCACCAACGTTCCCTACTACATCCCTCCCTCGTTCTTCAGGGACCACAATAAACTTTGCAGGGGCTTCCTTTGGGGGGGTGGCAGACACAGGGTGGCACTAGAGACCCTCCAGAGGCCATACGAGAAGGGCGGACTGAAGATCCCAAACTTCGAACTATATTTTCTCGCTGGTCAATTGAGACATGTTGTGCATTGGATGGCTGACGAGGACACAATAGACACGCGCCTTCTTCAGCCAGCCCTCCCCCAGCTACTACTCAGGGACCTGCTCTGGACTAGAGGGGGCGCCCTTGAACACTGCCCTTACCTCGCCAAGCTTGGGACACGCCTCTGGAAAAAGGCCTGTAAGCTGGTAGGCCCTAAAGACCCGTACTCCCCACAGATCCCTATCGCAGCACTCATGTTTAACCAACCTTGGGGGCACCTCGAGACTCGTACACTATGGGAGCCCTTTGGTGTGGCCACGCTGGGAGACTTGTTTCAAGAACAGGAACTCGTTGCCTTCCCCGACCTCTGCGACGCCACTGGTCTCCCCATCGGGCAATTTCTACTGCATAGAGCGGTCACACAGGCCTTGAGTGGTAGGTGGCCTGAGGCTACTGACCAAATAGAGGAAAATGTATGCATCGAAATGATCCTGAACGCTGCTGAAGGCGGCCATGAGACCTCTCGTATCTACGAAGCCCTACTGCAGGGCTCTACCGAGGATGACCTGAAAAGCCGGAACAAATGGGAGGCTGAGTTAGGCCTTGTTTTCGAAGACTCCGATTGGGAGGACGTTATCCATTACCACAAAAAAATCTCCCGTAATGCCCGCTTACAGCTCATCCAACTGTATATAATCAACAGAGCGTACCTCACCCCAGAAGCTATATCTAGATTCACCGGCGCTGGCACCCAACTTTGCCCCAAATGCAGCGAACCTGAGGTCGGTATGACACACATGTTTTGAGGCTGCCCAGAGCTCAGAAAGTTCTGGGTACGAGTAAAGGAAAGAGTGGCCGGAGCGGACATTGACATTGAGGCGGAAGACCCCTCGGCATGTATCCTGGGCAGGTTTAAGCGCAGCAGGAAGAACAAACCACTAAATAAACTCAAAGACCTCATATACATCACGGCCAAAAGGCGCATAGCCATGAGCTGGAAAAGCCCCAGAGGCCCGCCTATATCCTTATGGTAGGGCGACCTTTTAAAATGGACCAAGGCTGAAACGGCGGCATGGGAGACGGCGATTCAGATGCAAAGATTGGACTCTAGCGACGAGCTACAACGTTGGGTGGCCCTAACAGTACCTTTGCTTCATCCTGAGCCACCTGAGAAGGAACCAGATGGCGATACCGACCGGAACGTTTGTTAGAACTCTTGAGGAACTTTGTTCTTACTGTGGTCTTGGTGGGGGGAGGGAGTGTGGGGAGGGGGACGATGAGTTGGGTGTTTATTTCTTCCGGTCATTTATGATATGCTTTTCAGTCACGAATGATGATGTTCCTGTTACTTGAGATACGGAAAATAATAAATATATTTAAAAAAAAACATTAACTTTAACATAGAAGGTGCTCTCTGACCAGCCACATGCCAAAGAGGTTATGCAACTGCAAGCAGCGCAAGCACAGCTGCACAAGCCTCATTAAACCCAGTCAACATGTCCACAAGCAGACACCGGCAATAAAACACTTACCTGCTGTGATTATTGTAAAAGCACCATCACACTGCCATAGGGTCGGCATGTAGTTTATTAGTTAAATACAAGCCAGGAGGCAGAGACCCCCAACCATCTCCACAGTAGTACAGCAACTGATTAATATCAAGAGTAAACATTCCATGTCACAGGACTACAGTCATGGATCTCTTATTAACATAACATTCTTATCTAGGCATTCCACCATCATATCTGAGAAACCATCACAACACACACCCCTCCCTTATCAAAATAATCACTACATGTTACGAACAATAGAGGAGGCATACCATATGGGCAGCCTATTTCTTCACCTTGGCAACTCTTGATAAATTCCATACTTGCCCACTCTCCAATTTCACAGCACCATCAAATACCTGTGCCACCCTAACTGGAGCTGAATAGAGAGAATACCCTTTCTGGCAATGACAGCCTTCCTTATTCTGACCATGTCACCCACTTCCACAATAGTCTTCCTTCTCGGGAATCTCTCATTGGTTTTCTTGACCCACTTGCTCTTCTTCTCATCCATCCTCCTTTTAACTTCATCTACCACTTTATCCGTTTCTCTTGCCCGACCTAACCAAGCTGGAGACAATATTGTGTTACCTTTTCGCCCTCTCATCAACTCAAAGGGACTAACTCCCGTTTCAGTGTTTGGCGCCATTCTCAAAGCATACATTCTTTCTTTGACTGCCACCTTTCTGTCCAAACCACACGCACTACCCCTCCTGATACCCTCCATTATGCAACGGTTGACCCTCTCAATCATGCCATTGGCTTGAGGGCAGTACAGTGCTGTCTTTTTATGTTTGATACCACACTTGTATAAATACTCTTCAAAGAAACTTCCAATGAACTGGGGCCCATTATCCGTCAACACACTCTTAGGCAAACCTTCCCTTTCAAATACTTCCTCCAGAAAAGCCACTATCGACTGTCCTGTGACGTCCCTCATTATCTTAAACTCTGCCCACCTCGAGAACATGTCTACTAGTGCAACAACAAACCTACCTCTACCTCTCCCCATATCTACGGGTCCCAAAATGTCCATAGCCAAATCCATCCACACTCCCTGTGGACTTTGTTTGTCTCACCGGCTGCACCACAGCGGATACATTCTTCCCTGACCTTGTACAATCGACACATCCTCCAACTACCCTCTCAATCTCATGGTCCATTCCTGGCCACCAATAATCAGCCTTAATCACCTCCTTAGTTTTATACGTCCCAATATGTCCTTGATGCGCAATGTCAATCAGTTTCCTCCTCAAGCTACTCGGCACAACCAACCTGTCCCACCGATATACCAAACCATCTCACCGAAAGTTCAAACCTCACCTCCCAAAACGCTCTTTCTTCACCAGATAACAGCCTTTTCTCTGGCCACTCTTCTTTAATGAACAAAATAATGCGATTCCACATATCATTTGCAGCAAATGCATTGACCCATTGTTCTCTGTGAATCACACTTCCACCTGTGGTAAATACCATGGCCTCAATATCTGCAGAGTCCACAACTCCATTCTCATCTTCAACCCTTATCCTTGATGCATGATCAGCCTGCACATTGTCTTTTCCTGCCACAACCTCTATACTAAACTTGTGACATTGTAGCCTGGTTACCCAACATGCAACCCTTCTTGATACTTTATCCAGACCTTTACTTTCAAATATGGCCTTCAATGGCTTATGATCTGTCCTCAGCACGAAATCCTGGCCCCACACAAAATTTCTCAATTTTTCAATTCCCCAATGGCATGCCAGCGCCTCTTTTTCTAAAACAGAATAGTTGAGTTCAGCTCCCCTCAACATGCGTGAGGCATGCAGCACCGCTGACTCTGCCCCATCACTTCCTGCTTGTGACATCACTACTCCAATACCGGTTTCACTTGCATCGACAGATAATATAGTCTTTTTATGTGTGTCATACATGGCCAAAGGTTTAGCCATGTCGATTTTTGACTTTACCTCATTAAATTCCCTTTCACACTCCAAACTCCAGTCGAACTCAACACCCTTCCTTAACAATGCTCTCAGCGCGGTGACACTATCAGCATAGTTCTCTATGAAGTGGTGATAAAACTCTATTGTCCCCAAGAATTATCATAGTTCTGCCTTATTCTTGGGACATTGCATTATCTTTATCCCATCAACTAGTTCTCTCTTCGGCTTCAATCCTTCTTCAGATACCTGATGCCCCAAGTATTCCACCATCCGAGTGGAAAATACGCACTTTTCACCTCTTAAAGTAATACCGCGCGATCTGAATATTTCCAACACAACTTGCACCTTTTTCTTTAGTTCCTCTTGGGTACTACCACAGATCAGCACATCATCCTGGAAACACCATACATTAGTGATCCCCCTGAATAACCCATCCATAACTTTTTGGAAGACAGAGGAAGCGGAAATTAAACCAAAAGGCATGCACCTAAACTGGTATATACCCTCATATGTTATAAAAGCTGTCAATTTGCGCGACTCAATATCTAAGTTAATCTGATGATAGGCACTGGCCATATCCAATTTGGCAAAGAACTTAGCATTTCCAATCCTGCTCAAAAGCTCCCTCATGTTGGGGAGTGGATGACGATCGGCTACCACACAACGATTAAGCTCCCTCAAATCTATGCATACTCTCAACTCCCCACTTGGTTTTTTTACCACAACAACAGGGGAAATCCATTCAACTGCCTTAGCTGGTTCCATAATACCAGCTTTCATCAATTTCTCTAGTTCCACGCTCACAGCATTCCGCATCGACAACGGCAACGGTCTGAGTCTTTCCGCCACTGGCTTGCATACATCCCTCAAAACAATCTTATGAACCATACCTTTGAGGCAAACCACACCTTTGTTGAAAACATCAGGGTAATTCGCAATCCAATTGCTGGGGCTTACCTCCGAACCATTGCTCCCACTACCCACATTCAATACCTGTTCTTTGCTGTTGAGGTCTAGCTTGATGCAAAGTCCCCTTTGTTCCCTGCAACCCAACAACGTTTCACCTTTCCTCGTGACATATAATTTACCATATGCAACTCTGTCTTTGAATTTGAATGTTGCCATGCAACATCCCAACACCTCAATTCTACTGCCATTATAGGCCCCCGGTGTCTTGTCCGACGGGCTCAAATCATCCATCGTCCCACCAACAACATTCTCCTACACCGCCTTTGACATTAAAGTAATTTTTGAACAAGAGTCTGCAAGCATTTTGACCTGACACCCATTCATCTCAACCCATGCTGAGGGGTGCTCGCACTCATCAATTTTGTTACACTGAACCATGTTTACCGTCACAATTTCATTGTCTGAACCTTCACATTCCACTGATGAAGGTCCATCAACCTCCTCAATTAACATTATACTTTTCCCCACACCAATATTGTAATTGGAACAACAATTTTCCAAAAGCCCCCATCTTTTACAAATGTTACACTTTGACTTCCTCCCAGGGCATATCGGTGACGAAGATAGATGGCGAGAACTTCCACACCGAAAGCATAAACGCTCATCCCTCTTTTTTCCAGATTTTTGTACAATTTCCCCTTTGAGAAAATTTGTTAGACATCTGAGTAACATTGCCACCTTTCCCTTGATATACATCGCCAGATTTTGGTGTTTTCCCTTTCTGTCTTCTCTTTTGCCGCCATCCCTCTTTCTGTCGCTCACTCTCAGGACCTCAACCTGTTGCTCAACTTTGGTACCCTTCGTCCCCAGCTTTGCAACACACTGTAAAGTATGTTTAATTCTTTTCGCTATACCAATAACCTCATCCAGGCCTGGGTCATCCTTTAGCCATACTTCCTCCCTAATCTTGTCATTAGAACAGTGCAACATGAATTGATCTCTAATGTGTTCATCTAGGGTTTCCCCAAATTTGCAATTCAGGGACAGATGCCTCAGGGCAGTGACATAGTCTTCCACTCATTCGCCCTCATGTTGCGATCTCATCCCAAAATGATACCGTTCCAAAACAGTACTAATCTTTGACTCAAAATGTTTATCCAGTTTCGCCAGTGCCGCATCAAAATCATTCATACCCTCTTCAGCATCCAATTCACTGACATTAGGCAAAGTTTCAAAAATCTGCTGCCCCTCATATCCCAATGAGTGCTTAAGCATAGACACCTTCCTTTCCACCACCATGCCATTCCCACAAATGGCTTTCACATAGTGGAGAAAACCTTTCTTCCAGGGACCCCATTTGATTCTTGGGGGGCCAGGAGATGGCAAGAACATCTGTGGGCCGGGTATTCCAGACAAAGCCATGTGTGCACAGTATGGGACTTTAGAATATCCACAACCTTAGTGGAGAGTGGCAAACTCAATGTCAATAGGGCGCAAATTAAATGGCAGGCGACCTCTCACTGTCAACAGCACTGCAGGTATGTATGCACACAACCTCCCAATGTCAATAGTACTGCAGGTACGTATGCACACAACCTCCCAATGTCAATGTGATGCAGTTACATGGGCAACGACCTCTCACCTCTTTTGGTCGTTACCATGCTCCCCTGCCTTGCCAGATCCAGATGGAGGCAATTCTCTCAAAGAAATGACACACGCGCGTGCGACTAGCACCGCTGGTTGCGCTCTGCAACACGAACTCACACGTGGGTGTGCCGCGTGACCTCTTCACATGTACCCGTAGGGGCGAGGCTACTCGGGTACCTCCTGCGTGTCTATCGCGCTCACTGAGAAATAGGCAGGCAGCCTCCTCCGGACTCGTCGTCGCAAGGCTTGTAATACGCACGCGACCTCGTAACAACGAGCGTCGTGCGCGTCTTCCGCCCGCGTGATGTGGGCACGCAGGGGAACCACAGGGTCCTTTACTTCGGCTGCCGCGCGCCTCTTCCCAATTGAACGGGGACGGCGCTCGTGCTCACCCCGTTCTCCGCCTCGCATAAGCCGATGATATCTCCTGTAGTTCCGGACACGGCGGACTGGGGCAGTTCACTCCGTTGCAGGTCCAGGAGCAGCGGGCTGGCAGCGACTCACTCCATGTACATGGGGTCGCTTGGATCGCCGCTCGGACTCCCTCACAGCTACACCGCCGCAGTGTAGCAAGAAGACACGTCTTCTAGGACACCGGATTGCGTGAAGAGGTGAGATGGCTCTTTCTCGCCGCGGCGCCTAGTCGGGGGTCTCAGATCCTCGGCAGTGCTCCTAAAGAAGTCGCAGGTCCATCAACGGGCACCGGTGCTCTTCAATCCCATCCTCGTCGCCATATGTAAAAGCACCATCACACTGCCATAGGGTCGGCATGTAGTTTATTAGTTAAATACAAGCCAGGAGGCAGAGACCCCCAACCATCTCCACAGTAGTACAGCAACTGAATAATATCAAGAGTAAACATTCCATATTATGTCACAGGACTACAGTCATGGATCTCTTATTTTTTTTTAACTTTGTTTATTTTAAATCAAGGCAGAATGATAAGTACAGACATTATATGCAGTGGTTATATCGGCAAGTTGACCCCCAGTCCTTTATCCCCCCCTGCGTCCTCTCCCTCCACCCTCCCCCTGGTCCATCGGTCCCCTAGGCTCTGTGAGGGGGCTCCTCCCTCCCGGGCAGTCCGGATTGAGCCTCAGCGCCTATGCGTCTTCCTCCGGGCTCTCCTGGTTTTTTAAGATCCAGTGGGCCCTGGTGGGTTTGTAGGTCAGGGCGGGAAAGCGCTGGTGGAATTCCAGCACTGGAGCCCAGATGTTCTGGAAGCGATGTAGAGTTCCCACTTGTGCTGCCGTCACCTTCTCCGCTATCAGAACGTCCCATAGTTTGGTCCACCATTGGGCAATGTGGGGGCCTTCCGGGGTTTTCCAAGTTCGGGCCACCACCGTTTTCCCTGCTAGTAGGCAGTGAGTTAGTAGTTTCGCTCTGGGTCCGGAGCGCGGGTAGATCCCGGGGATTGGAGCTCCCAGCAAGATCGGTTCTGGTTTCAAGCGAATCCTTGTTCCGGTAATTTGTGAGATGGACTCTAGGCAGGCTTTCCAGAATGGTTGGATCTTCGGGCAGTCCCACCACATGTGGAAGAAAGAGCCTGGGTGGCCGCATCCTCTCCAGCAAGAGTGGTCCACCTGGGGGTTCATATGGTGAAGTCTGAGGGGCGAATAGTACCACCGCAGCGTGATCTTATATGCACATTCGCTGTTGGTGATGCAGGTGGACGAGGTACGTGTTCTGGTCCATATGTCAACCCAGGTTTGATCCTCTATCGGGTGACCCAGGTCCGCTTCCCATTGGGCCATGCATCGGGTTCTTGTGGTCAGGAAGTCGCTTAGAAAGCGTCTGTACAGGGTGGATACCCTGCCGCGGGTTGGAAGGTCTCCTAGGGTAAGTTCTAGGGCAGAGGCAGGGCGCGTTGCTGCTTGCAAGGTTTGGGGATCCGAGCACCAATGGCGTAGTTGGATATATGTGAATCTATCCCGTTCCTGGAGTTGGAACTTCTCCTTCCATTGGGCGAATGTGAGAGGTCTCTCCCCCATATACAGCTGGCCTATGGTCTCCAGCCCACCTTTGATCCAATTACGAAAATTGCGAGGATTCATACCCGGTGTGAACATTGGGTTATGAAAAACCGGGGAAAGTGGGCTCAGTCCCTTTCGTTTTAGCGCCCAGTCCCAAGTGCTAAGGGTGTGTTTAGTTGATAGCAGGAGCTCTCCCCAATGGGTCCTGAGGGGGGGCGGGATGTGTGGTAGAAATCGCAGGGGTAGGGGTGCCCGTGATTGTTCCAGCTCCACCCATCTCGGGCGGTTTATCGTATTTTGCCAGGCCTGGACCCGGGCCAGTTGGGCTGCCACTCTGTAGGCCTGTAGGTCTGGGACCCCCAGCCCTCCCAATTTGGGACTCCCAAACATAGTTCTGAGAGGGATTCTCGCTTTCTTACCTCTCCAGATAAAGTTCAGCATTTTCCTCTGGATCCCTCGGAGAGTCGGCGTGGGGATTGCCACCGCTAATGAGGCGCATGTGTATAGGAATCTCGGAAGGAGGTTCATCTTGCATGCAGTGATGCGCCCGAGCAGAGAGATCTCTTGGGTCTCCCATCCCTTCAAGTCGCCTTCCAGTTCCTTGAAGAGTCGGGGAAAGTTGGCTTTGTATGTCTCCCTTGGGTCAGCCGGGATGTAGACCCCCAAATAGGGGATGGCGCTCCTTTCCCATGTTATCGGGCACATCTTAGTCAACGGTTCTCGTTCCGCTGAGGTGAGGCCTATTCCCAAGGCGGATGATTTATCGAAATTTATGGTGAGGCCTGAGACTTCGCCATAGCTGGTGATTTCGCGTATCGCATGTTCAAGGGATGAGTGAGCCTCCGAAATCGTAAGCAAAATGTCATCCGCGTATAGGGTCAGTTTATGGTGTGTGGGGCCACTTTGTATGCCCTTGATTTGGTCATTCGCCTAATTTTTTGTGCGAAGGGCTCCATGGTGAGTGCAAAGAGCAAGGGCGACAGTGGACAGCCTTGCCGGGTTCCGCATGATAAGGGGATTGGGGCCCGAGTTGTGGCCGTTGATCCTCTGGCTTGTTTTAGGGCAATCATAGTTAGCTAGAACCATTGTTTGGAAAGCCGGTCCAAAGCCGAAGGCCCCTAGAGTGTGTCTCATAAACGTCCAATCTACCTTATCAAACGCTTTAGCTGCGTCGAGAGCCACCAAGACTAACTTTTGGGAGTTCCGGGAGGCGAGGTCCACCAGGTTTAGGGTTCTCCGGATATTATCACCTGCTGTCCGGTGCAGGATAAAACCAGCCTGGTCGGGGTGGAGGATCTTCGGCAAGATGCGATTCAAACGGGTTGCCAGAATTTATGAGTATATGTTTGCATCGATATTTAAGAGTGCGATTGGTCTGTAAGAAGTTATGCTTCTTGGGTCTTTTCCAGGTTTGGGTAGGAGGATGGTGGTTGATTCCTGCATCGATGGGGTTACCGCCCCCGTTTCCCTGAAGGAGTTGAATAGGGTAATTAGATGGGGGGTCAGTTGTGCTCTGAATAGCTTATAGAACCTGGTGGAGAAGCCATCCGGGCCTGGGGCCCGTGTTTTGAGTGATTTGATGGCCTCCTCAATTTCCTCCCCCGTGATGGGCTCCTCCAGTTCGTCTCTCGTTGCGTCGGAGAGCCGGGGCACTTCTGCCTGCTGCAGGTATTCCTTCTGTTGTGATAGGTTTCGTGGGGTTGCCTTCATGATTTGGGCCAAGTAATCTATTGCGAGGCGTTGCTTCTCAGGCTCTGAGTATAGTGTGACCCCGTTGGCGTCCCGCAGGCCCATGATCGCGTTGATGCGTCTCTGCTTGGCTAGTTTGGCCACCAGGAACTTGTTCGCCTTGTTGCCCTTCGCATAATATGACTGTTTGGCCTTCGCCATTAGTTGGGCGGTTTGTTCCGCGTAGTGGGCTTCCAGTTTTTTCCGTGCCGTACGGATGATCCGTTGTGTTTTGGGGGACCAGCCTTTCTCCTTATGGAGTGCCTCGGCCTCTCTTAGTTCGTTCTCTAGGGCCGCCCGGATCTGTCGTCTATCTCTATGGTAGGCCGCACCTTGGGCTATCAGGGAGCCCCCGATTACTGCCTTCATGGCGTCCCAGTTGTTCTCTAATGAGGTGTCTGAGGCTGGGTTTTCCTTAAAAAAGTTACTTATTCCTGTTGCGATCTTGTCTCTGGTGGCCATGTCGTTGAGGATCGGGTCGTACAGCATCCATTTACGCGGGATGTTAGGGTTAGGGTTATGAACCCGGAGTTCCAGAAGCACTGGGGCATGGTCGGAGATCGCTCTTGTGCCGATGGTGACCTTTTTGACTGAGGGGAACGTATGCGGGGAGATCAGGAACAAATCGATCCTTGAGAAGGTACGATGGACAAAAGAGTAAAAGGAGAAATCTTTTTCGTCAGGGTGAAACACCCGCCATGAGTCTATTATCTCCAGAGTCCTGAAGAAACGAAGGAGGCTGAGTGCTTGGGCGAAGTCGCCTGGAGTCGGGGGGTGTGAACGGTCTTTGGTGGGGTCGGGAACCCCATTGAAGTCCCCACCGATGATTGTTTGGCCCTCCACAAAGCTAGCGAGAGATGTGCCCAAGGCGTCATAGAAGTGTGACTGTCCAGTGTTGGGAGCGTATACTGAGATAAGGGTATACAGGCCTCCCATCAGGAGGCATTTAATCGCTGTAAATCGGCCTTCTGGGCATATTTCCGTTTCCAGAATCTGTGGGTTCAAGTCTTCCCTGAAGAGAATTGCTGTACCTCCTTTTTTGCTTGTGCCAGAAGCGAAGAATTGGAGTGGGAATAGCCGGGACCGAAGGCGAGATACGTCTGCCGGCAGCAGGTGGGTCTCTTGAAGCATAGCTATCGCTGCCTCTTCGTCGCGAAGTTTTAGTAGAATTGCCCTTCTCTTGTTGGGGGAGTTCAGGCCGTTAACATTCAGGGAGAGGATCCGAAGCGACTGAAGGTCCTCTGAAGGCTCATTCTCCGTTCCTTGGGTTGGGGGGGGGTCCTGGGGTGGAGGTTCAACTGCCATGTCAGTTAGGGGAACTCTTGGTATCATTCTGCACTTGAGGTTTTAACGCGGAGTCCCAACGGGGGACCGCAACTTTAACAGGGAGGTAGACCGACATTGTCAGTACGGTCATACCTAAGGCCAACAGGGCCAACTGTCCCATCATGTATCGAGTACTGTTGGTTCCCAAGGAACAAGAGATGGAAAGTATCCTTGGGGTGGGTATGAACCATGGGTGTGGCCCGCCGCCACCGTGTTTAAAGTTGCAATTTAGGTGGCGGGTCCTGCTTCAAGCAGGGATATCTGTGTTCTGGCTTACTTGCTGACGGAGCCTGGGACCATGGAAGTGTCCCCGTTCATCTCTTTCTGTTATTCCGCTGGGTCGACGACCAAGGCGTGCGTTTGGGTTTTGGAGAGGAAGGCGGTCCAGCGTCTTCGGTCCCCTCTAGGATTGGCGTGGAAGGATCTCGGGGTGAGGTCGGGTGCAAGATTTTCTCTGCGTCTTCCAAGTGGCTGATTCAGCGTAGGGTGCCATTATATGTGAACTGGAGAGCTGTCGGAAACAGCCATCTGTAACGGATCTGTTGCTCCTGGAGGAACAATGTCAGAGGCCGAAGTGCTCTTTTTTTCTGGAGAGTGAGTGGTGAGAAGTCCTGGTAGATTTGAAGTGGAGTGCTCTGAAAAGTGATCTCTTCTCCTTGGCGACTGATCGCTGATATTGCCTCTTTCGTCGTAAAGAAGTGGACCCTGGTAATCACATCTGGAGGGGGGTCCGAATCTGTCCCACGGCGCGGGCGGAGTCTGTGGGTCCGGTCCAGTAGGAGCTGTGATTTGTCCAGATCCGGGAGTAAAGCCTCAAAGAAGCTTCCCACGTAGTCCGCTAGCTTGTTGTCGGGGATAGAGGACGGGGTGCCCCGAATGCAGAGGTAATTGCGACGAGCCCTGTTTTCGAGGTCTTCATGTTTGAATTCCAGGATCTCGCATTTGTGATGCAGGGAATCGATGGATTTTGCATTTCCTCCAGTGTGGTAGCGTGATCCTGGGAATGGTCCTCGATCTCTCCGAACCTCTGTTCGAGTTCTGTGACCCTCTCATCCGTTTGGTCAACTTTAGCGGTGAGTTCCGAGAGGCAGGCGCGGAACTCAGATTTGATGTCCGCCATGAAGGCTATCAGGTCTCCTTTGGTGGCGAGAGCGCCCGTCCTCTTGTGGCTTCTGTGGGGTCAGTTTAGGAGGATCCTGTTTCTTGGGTTTCTCTGGAGCCGTGAACATGGCGGAGATATCTGTGCCCTTGCTCGCCTTCGTCTGCCTCGACATGCTGCTCGTGTCAGGCAGCCTTAATTAAGAGAGTAGCAGCGAGGCCCAGGACGGCGGGAGACCGCAGTTGGAGAGCTTCGCCCCCTCGGCCCCCGCTCTGGACTAGGTCTGGGTGAGTGGGCAGGGGCGCCCCAGGAAACGTTGGTATGGGGAGGGGGTCTCCGTCGAGTCTGATGCAAGATGGCTGCGGGGGTCCTGACTCGTTCTGCGTAGCGGGGGGAGGGATGGAGGCCTGCTCTCTTGGTCCCTCCGGGTGTATGTAAGCCGTAGCTGCCGGGGCAGCAACCCGGGGTGTTCCGGGCCGCCTTGGTGCGAATCGGATGATTCTGTTTAAGTACCGCTCTCCCTCACCAGCCCCCCGGCGTCCTAGGGCCCCGCTACCGACGAGTGCGACGTGTGCTGCTAGGTTCCGAATTGGCGGCCATCTTGGTTTCTTCGGTCGAAGACGGGGAAGAAGTTCAGCCGCTAAATTCTGGTAGAACGCCTCCTCGGTCGAAGGCTATGTTTAGCCAGGTTGTGCCATGTCGGTTCCGGTCGCTTTAGATGGTGTTGGCGATGCAGAACCCTGCTTAGAACCGCCGGAATTCGACGGCGGCGGTGGGCATCCCACGGGCGGCCTCAGAGGAGCGACCACATCGATGGCGCTCCAAGCCACGCCCCCCATGGATCTCTTATTAACATAACATTCTTATCTAGGCATTCCACCATCATATCTGAGAAACCATCACAACAATTATGCCCTGTGAATTGAATTGTTTGTGGAAGATCATGAGGTTCTGAACACTGAAGGGAGATGCCTGCTCCATAATGGGACCCCGGCGGAGGCGGTACAGCAAGGATCCCCAAAGGTCTATCTATCCTCCCCAGCCTGCTGTGTCAGGCACAGACCCATGACCCCTCCACCACCCAAATGCGAGGATACTGGGGGTGGGAGGGTACTAGATCCTCCTACGGACCAAAACGCACAGCAATAGAAATGCAGAGAGCACCCTACAGAGGCAGATGGAGGTGCGAAGCCGCGCAAGCGCCATGCTATTCCCTTCGCACCGTAAGGCGGTAGCTGCCCTATTTAAGCCCTTAGCCCGTGACTCCAGAGTAAATCAATTAATTAGGAAGCCAGATTAGGTGGAGAACCTGAAAGAGATAGGAGAAATGAGAAGGGAAGACGACGCACATGGTGGGAAGGAAGGACAATGAGAGTCTTGGATTCTGCATGAAACTGGAGACTAGCCAAACCAATTATTGATTATTAGGCCAATTTAGACAGGCTGCACATTATTATAAGCATTGGCGAAGTAAACTGTTTTGGCTTTTACTTAGGCATTTTCCAGGTTCTACCATAATGGTATTACCTGGCCATAAAATGGCAAATGGTGTTAGTGCCTGAGCATATTATAGCAGTCCCTGTGAAATGCCTATAGCAGAGCAAAAGGTGTTGCCAATGCTTGTTTTTTAAAGGATTTCAGTGCAAGGAACAAATTCAAGGACACCAAGAGTGGATTTACAGCTGTCACTACATTTTAGAAGACTGCTTAGAAAAATAAATGGAATCTCATTATAAGCACAGAGATAGCTAAAGTGATCCTGGGGAAAGAAGCTGGGTTCAGGCAAGATGATATGCACATAGGGACAAGTATGGTCATGGGTCAATAAATGGCTAAGCTAACACACACCGCACACTGCCTGTCCCCCTCAGACATCAACTCTCCTACCTTTACTTCTCATGCCAACTGTTTTGGCATATAGGCACTGCTTGCGGAGCCACCTAATAGCCAAACTAACACAGAGAAAGGAAAGCCAAAGCACGAAGAAGTGGTAACAGTGGGAAAGAGTTTCAGCAGCAAGTGGAGGGTCGAAGGTGCAAGCAAAACTGTATGACCAGGCCCTTTGCATTATAGTATAACGACAGTGTTTATATCAGTTGTTTTTTTTTCAAGCATATGTGCCACATCACCACCCTATCATCAACCTGTTTCTTCAATAATTCCCTCAACCAATTGTAAAGATACCATATTCAAGGACTGCCTCGGTTGGTTTTCTGTACTGAATCCACGTGCATCACTTCTGCAAGAAAGTACATCCTGAATTCTCAATAAATACATATACAAAAAGCAAGGTGGCAGAGCTTAGTGTGCATATAACTCAATATCTGAGGGCATTCAGGTGAAATGAGAAGCTTGCTTGAGCGCTGTCAATAAACCAAAGCTATTGCACTGGAGTACAGCAAGGAGGGAGATGACATGTGAGGAGGGAAACATAGCCTGTGGGTGTTTGGTTATTTACCCACTTATTGACCGCCCATGTACCTGCAGGTCCCTTTGGCCATTCGCACCCACTACCTGCCCCTGCCTGCCCAAAAGACATCCTTCTGGGATCTTCTTGCATTAGCTCTGGAAAGCAATACCATCAAACTTTGGCCAACAAGTGTTATTCCTTAGCAGTATGTGAATAGTGAATGGTTTAATTGCAGCTATAAATGTGATAATGGTGTAGTATAAATGTCCTATTCAAATTTGCCTGCAGCCAAATGATTTATATCTGTTCTGTGCACCTAAATGCTGTTAAAAGCAAACATTGGACACCCCATCAGTTTAGGCTTTTGTGTTGGCACGGGATAGGCATTTGCCAGGTACTGTCATAATGGCACTTACCTATTCATAGCATGGCAACATGTGGAAAATTGTGCGATTACCTAGGCATATCATAGTAGTGCCTGGCAAATAGCTACTTAATACCTATATACAAGCCAAAACTCTTGCCCTTGTCAATGCTGGTTAAAAATGTCCTTTTAATGTATTGGGTCAAATGATATAGGTTTCCAATGGGGAATGCTATTGGACACTTCAGGAGAAATTGAAAAGGACACAGGATTGAAAGGGAGTTTTATGGAGCAATATATGAGCCATTACAATTCTTTGGGTACCAAGCCCCAAAAGAACAGAGAAGCATTTTGCTGCAGCAAAATAGTCATGTGCACATTAGAAATGTGTATGGCAAACAGAAACACTGGGTGCACCGTAGACCCATATATATTTGGGCAACATTAATGAAGGAAATCAAGATTGAATGTGAGACTGTGACTAGAGGGAAGAAGCTGTGACACAAGTGAAGTCAGAGACTGAGATTCTTGGCACTAGGGGAAAGCTCTTTTGCCCATTGATTCTGCACATTTGCTTCTGGCATATTGTATTCATGGTCCTCATTTATTTTCAGCTAATCGGAAGACTAGTCTTGGACACAAACTCACTAACCTCCACCTTCATTAAAACACTGCTGCCCAATGGAGGAAGTGGCACGCAAAGCACGACAAGCACACACTGCCAACGGGCATGACAGGCCAGTGGGTGTGGAGTAAGAATGTATGACTTAGTTGAGTATTTCTTTTGTTTCCCTTTTTTATTGACTGCTTTTGTGACCTATTGCAGCTTTGCTTATTTGCTCACACTGGAGAAATTATATATCTAATTAGTAATGGCCTAGCCATCAGTGTCACAATCTATGTACCTTTTTATATCCAAAGGTTTGGTGTTCACAGTCCCTACTGCAGATATCAGATAAACAACAAGACAACACTAACCTGGTCCAGTAGCAATTCGTAGGGATGAATGGAAGGCTCACCTAACCTCCTCTCCCCGCGCCGGAGAAACCCAGGTCGAGGAGGGGAAGTCAGGGAAACCCTCGTGGGGGAGAAAGCCCTGTTGTACCAGGAACTCAAAAGAAGCGATTGGCGAGTCTTGATTCCCAGGAGAGACTTCGGGAGTTGGACTTGCGATCGCAATCTATCCTGAAGAGAGAAACCAGGTGGTGTTTAGAAAAGGGAGAGGTTGATGCAGTAGAACTCTGGTGAGCGATATACCTTTAAATCTGAATGTCTGTTGAGGGGGTGTAAGACGGCTTGCACGAAGGTTGTATTCTGTTCAGCGCGTGGTAGAAAGTAACTCCCTGTCCTTGCTGAAGAGACTGAAGAATGGAGAAAGGTTAGTGATGGAATGAATGAAAGTATGTTGTATGCTGGGGGGGGTACGGAACTATACGTACTGCAGAGTGTAGAACCAATGCCTTCGGTGTAAGTGTATGGAGAGTTAGTCGGGAAGAGGACCACGGGTAGAGGAGTCTGATACTGAGAAAAGGGAGAGACGGTTGAAAGATTACAGACAAGCGGAGTATTTGCAGGGTAAAGAGAGCTATCCTAGAATTACGAACTCACGGAGCGTGGCCTCTGAAAACAGTAGCAACGCGCTGGACCGAAGATGCCGCCGAAGGAAATCCATTCTGCGAGGTTGGGGGTGGAGTCATCCGACACTCTCGGATTCGGAAGGCTGGAGCGCTGCTTTTCCCTGCTACCGCCATGTTGGAGGAGGTAGAGGCGATGCATGAAATCCGTCTCCACCTGTGCCAGAAAGTCCACGTGAGCCGCCCCCTAGAGGGAGCGGACGTGACAATCAGAAAGTGGAAAGCCCAAAAAGCACGCTCTTCCAAGTCGAGCAAAACATTACCAATTCTCGATGGGTAACTATTTGATCAATGCTGTGGGAGGATTAGAGGACACGATAGAATGTGCCAAATTAACTATCAGGAAAGAAGCAGGAGGCATTAAATCTTCAATGTTAAATAATTTACCTCTTTAATGGCTCATTAAAAGGTTGAAAATACAGAGTGCTGATCTCCAAGTGGAACAAATTGACCATCTGTAAAGCTTCTCGATGCAAATTCTTCTCTTTGCTAGATTATCCCACGGTGACCCTGCTGATGAACCTGGAGGCCCTGGCCAGTAGACACAATACCTTAATAAACCCCCTGAACAAGATGGCGGAGCGGTCTGGTGTGTCCAAAGGTGTAAACCCGCAAACCATTAAGAAGAGGAATAATTGAGTACCAATTTCAATTGGGTAATCATAATGTATGTATTTATGTTCTATGTAAAGCGCTGTGCATAAACGTGCTTTATAAATAAATTATAAATAACAAGTTATTATTTATTATGTCTTCAGGTTTGCCAGTACTGGCAGGGGATCCAATTCCACCTAATAACATATAGGAGGCCAATTTATGAAAGGCAACATAATCTAGTTAAGTTGTGCCACTGGTGACTGAGAATGTCCTGGCTATTAGATGTAAATAGTCTGTCCCAGCACAAACTACCTTTACATTTCTAACATGGGGAATGGGTAACTGGGGAAAAACAAGTTGTTGTTTTGTCCCCTGAAGCTGTCCTTTTAGACATTGTATTTACTAAGGTCCCAGAACTTTGAGCGCATACCATTGAGCAACTCGCCAGATGAGGTGATGGTCAGGCCTTTTTATGCACTTAAATCTTGTGAATACGCCACCGTTCATTGGTCCATTTGTCTTAGTTATGCAGGCAATTCTTGGAAGCACCCCATAAATCATGCAGTGCTGATGGCTAACTGCAATGAGCAATGCTCAATTAATTTAACATCTTCCACAACTCTTACCTCGAACCCAAGGCAATCAGGGGACATTACGCATCCTGGAACCAACAATAAAACAACCACACTGTACTAACTACTAAACACCTCTGCCCCTCGCTCATGTCCAGTATGCCTCCCACATACCACACACGCCGAAATGAGCCAACCTTCCTACACACAAAACACATAACCCACACATCTGCCAAAAGAACAAACTGCCACAAAGAAACAACCCAGACACTGGAGGTTGCCCCTCTGGACACAATAACTCCAATGCACACAACCCACAACCCAAGCACACTCAGAAAGCCGACACGCAGAGATGGCAGTTTCTCCTGGTTCCGCAAGCACCAATAGAAAAACACAACCTCTCTCCTACCCCTCTTCCCTCACTAACCTACCTCACCCACTTTCTTATAGCCACATGAGCACCCGGAGACCATGCAAATCGTAGTGGTGCGCAGGATAAATGAACACAGCACAACATATTATTTCTCTGTTGGCAATTGTGTGGTAAATCGGCCTCAGGAGATGACACCTCATTGTGGTGTGAGGTAGACTTTTATTTAGGTGCAAAACCCTGGTCTAAGACTACCACTCTTGTCCCTATATCAAAAGAAAGAAAAAAGAGTCCAAAAGGGTGACCGTCAGGGTGATGTACAACAAGTAAAGCCGACCTTTGTCTATAAACCTGTCTAGACTGATCCTAATCCAACCACTACAAAGTAACAGAGCTATAAATAAAATGGCTACAAGCTTCCTGCCCGGTTCGTTGGCTTCTGACCTGAACTGGACAGTTTCAATTTCTTATCAGGTAGAGGCTCGATTTAGCCCTCTCACAAGTCCAACAAAGATGAGTTCCCAATGCTCCTGCCTGTGGCAAAAAGGGAAAACAAATGTCTCTAAGCCTTCAGGCCTGTATTTCAGCTTGTCTCCAACAAAGCCTTTTTCAGTGACCGGGTCTCTCCCGGTTTGGTGTGGAACCCCTTTGGTTCCTGCCACTCCCTGGGGTCTCGGGTTTTGTGAACCCCTTGTGGTGTCATATATATATGTATATATATATATATATATCTGCTGTTGGGTTGTTTACTCCCTTGGTTTCTTTGGGCTCTGAGCTCCTTTTCACTGTTTCTAGTTCATCATCCCCTCGTGGGTTCTTGCCTCATGTCGGGCTGTGTGCAACTCGGCCCCTCTTGGACCTTTGGTTCCCTCACCCTGGGTTGGGATATATGGATGCTCACTCCATCCTGGACTATACAGTGGCTCGGTCCCTTTGGGACCTTTTGTTCCCTCATTCCTTTTCGGGGACCCTACAGACCTGTCCGCCCTGCTGCCGGCACCCTGAGTGCACTGTGTAACTGTCTCCCACTGGGGACATTACAAGAGGAGGCGGTAGCATGGTTTATCTTAGGTCCTCTTCATTCTTGGCAATGCTTCTGTTCTTCCCACCGGTCTCTGCGGGTGCCAGTCAACCACCTTCTTGTGTGGTTGCATTGCTTCTCAATGTGATAATAGGGAACAATGCTCTGTGGAGTTACTCACTCTCTAGCACTCATCGCCGCCTGCGTGGGATGTCTCCCTGACTAACTCGAAGAGGGATGGGTCCTCCTCTGCGTCTTGGCTTCGCAGGCTGGCGAGTGGCAATCCAGCTTGTACTCTGATCCCCCTTTGTGTTGGTGTTGTGCATCTTTTATATCCATCTCTCTGAAAAGAGATACGCAATCCATTGCAACAGCACCAGGTCAGAAACCAAGACATGTGAACCATTCTCACAGAAATTTGGTGAAATCCTTTAAACAACAAATGAAAACATTGGCTTCCTGGGACAGGGGAGGATGAAAGTTATCTTTGCTAAGGGATGGTCGTCCTCTAAGGGGGGGGGTCACCCCCATTGGGATCCTGCTTGCCCTGCTCCACAGTTGCATAACCTTGTTCCTGACAGAACAACTTGTGTCTAGTATTGTGACGAATCCAATGAAATAATCACTAAACCACCAGTATGGACCTCCTCTCATGTGGCCAGGGGAAGGCAGCCGCTACCTGATCCGGACCATGGGGACGGTATTATAAGGGAGGATCACGTGGGAGGAGAGTCATATCAGGAGGAAGTGGTAAATCCTTTGACTCATGATTCCTCCATTCTCCCTGAAACATTGATGGCATATTGTAAAGTAGAGCCAAGCAATGTAACTGCTATTCACATAACATCACCTAACTCTGATTACTCTCAGTTCAACAATCAATCAAAACTTAAACCCACTATGGACTTAAAGATCCATAACGACTATGGTATTGGGACGAGGACAAGTTGATGATGATCAATGGTGCTACTAAGAAGAATGTGCGGTCTAGTTGTTGAAATCCAAATCACCCAAGTGTGACATTTAAATGTGGGAATTATCCACTTGTGGAAGAGGGAGTAGCAGAGGAAGAAGCAGTCAGGAGAGAGGCCGAAGTGGTTGGAGCTGAAGCAGAAGTGAGAGCGCCAGTAGAAGCTGACACAGGAAGAGAAGATATGCGGTTCGGGCAGAGTACGCTCAGCAGGAAGCAGACTCGTGGAAGGCAGCAACGAGAGAAGCCCAGCTGTACGGGAGACATGCTCCCAACCCGATGTGACTCGCTCAGGTGTGCTGGAGGACGCAGAGACCTGCCGGAGCCTGTGGAGATCTGTATAGTTTTGAAGATGAGAATGAGTTTATACTTTGGCGTCTGTCTCATAGATAACCAGCCTAATGGGTATGGGTCTGGGGAGGTGGAGGTGAAGCAAGGAAGGTTGAAGAGTGTACAGACAACGAAGTTGAGGAAAAGTATAGTTGGGAAGGTCATAGAGTTAAACTAGCACAATAGTCAGATCGAGAGAGTACTAAGAGGCGATTAGGTACTTAGCAGTGTTGAAGAGAAGAAGAGATATTATCTTTCTGATGTTGAGGAGATTAGGTCTGGTCACAGTGGCAGATTTGGAGATGAAGAGCGAGTAGCTGTGTGATGGGTCGAAGAGGACACCAAGGTTGTGAGCAGAAGCAGAGAAGGGAAGGGAAGGTAGTCAGGAAAGAAGAATAGAAGAGGGGGCGTGGAAGGGATAGCCTGTTTGGATAGGAAGCAGAGAAATTTAGTTTTAGTGGAGCTGAGCATGAGCAAGTGAGATGGCATCCAGTATTTGATGGCAGAAAGACAGTTCGAAAATGTTGACCATAGCTTGTCAGATAAGGAGGGAAAGAAGAAGATGATCTGAGTGTCATCAGCAAAGACTTGATAGGAGGAGCCATAGAGGAGAGTAAGGTGCCAAGAACAAAGGTATAGAGAGTTAAGAGAAGTGGACCCAGGACGGACCCTTGGGTAACACCAACAGTAAGCGGGGTGAGTGGTGGAGCGGTAAGGCAGTTCCAGGACAATTGTAAGTGTCCGGGAGTGAGATATGAAGAAAACCAAGAGTGGACCCTTGTCCTTGATGCCTAGGATAGATAGTGTTGAGAGAAGGTCAGAATGGTTGACAGTATCAGAGGCAGCAGAGAGGTAGAGAAGAATAAGAATAGATGAACGGTTAGCGTGGCGAGTGGAAGAGATGTAGTTGCTGACATTGAGGAGAGCTGACTCAGTAGAGAGCAGAGGTCGGAAGACAGATTGAAGAGGAGCCTAGAGGTCGTGTGTGTCAAGGAACTCAGCGAGTAGGCTGAAAATGACACGCTCTAGGATTTTGGAATAGTGAGGTAGAGAGACAGAACAAAGGTTGGCAAGCAGTTAGGATCTAGGCCAGGTTTATTAAGGATAGGGACTACAGTAGCCAACTTGCAGGATGATACAAAAGGGGCACTGTCAAGAGAGGGGTTGAAGAGGGACGCAAGATATGGAGCAGAATTGGGAGATATGAATTCCAGTGTGTGTGGGGATAGAGGGTCGATGGGGCACAAAAAGGGATGGCCCCCGCGCAGAAGGTCTAGAATCTCACTAGGGTTAATGGGGCAAAGGAGGACATTGTCGCAGGTGAGGAGGGTAGAGGTGGTGGAGAGAAGTGAGCAGGTGTTGGGGATAAAAGGTACTTTTGCATTTTTTTTTTATGTTGGACATTTCTTAAGCAAAGGAGAGAGCTAGATCATTTGCAGAAACAGTAGAAGAGGAGGATTTAGAAGGGGAGAGAATTGAGATGAGACTATTTTGGAGGTCTTTAGATTGAGCGGATTGAGATGAAATAAGAGAGAGATTGTCATAAATCCCCAAAGTATCTTATGAAAAGGATACGGTAACCAAAAAGGATAGAATTGATAGGGGACTACCGGATCCTTGAATTCGCACGATTTGATAGAACTGATGTCAATTTAGACCTTCCAAATGATACAGCTCTCTGACTGGTAAAACAGGCAGAGAGAAGGATCACTGGAAAGGGCGTGGGAGATTAATAGGAAGGCAGCCTAGGAAAAATAAAGCATAATGAGAAACTATCTCAACTAACCTCTCTGATAGAATGGCAATAATGCAAATTCCAACACTAACCTGTAGGCTTAGAACTGGAGTATCCACCAAAGTCAATGAAGAAATCCAGGAAAGAAAACCAACGAGGGAAAGTTAGTAAGGGAGACTTATCCCGAATGACACGAGGCTCTCGCTAGATACCGGGTTGGTGCACCACAGGATAGCGTCCATAGTTCTCTGCACAGACACCTTCAAATAAAAGTTGTAGATACACCTTCCTTTCCCACCAGGAACAAAACAAATTGGTATGAGTCCACCTGTTATTTCCTCACATGTTCAAATTAACTGCGTGCTGGATACACGCAGACCAAGTACACGCAGCCAGGACAGCCGTGCTTGAAGAGTTCCAGCGTCCACGTGTGATTTTACACGCGAACCAAGTACTCACAGCCAGGACAGCCGCGCTTGAAGAATTACAGCGTCCGTGTGCGATTTTATACGCGAACCAAGTACACGCAGCCAGGACAGCCGCGCTTGAGTTCCAGCGTCCGCGTGTGATTTTACACGCGAACTGAATACACACAGCCAGGACAGCCGCGCTTGAAGAGTTCCAGCGTCTGTGTGGGATTTTACACGCAAACCGAATACACGCAGCCAGGACAGCCGCGCTTGAAGAGTTCCAGCGTCTGCGTGGAATTTTACACGCGAATCAAGTACACGCAGCCAGGACAGCGGCGCTTGAAGAGTTCCAGCGTCCGCGTGGAATTGAAAGCGGAAACTTACACGTGGACAGGAAAACAGCATACAAATGAAAAAGGAACCCGCGTATGAGAATACACGCTCACAAAATCTGCTGAAGGCAGATACAGGAGATCGCGTGTGAAGGAACACGTCGATGAAGGCCAAAGAAGCAACTGACGGGATGCGAGGACGCAGATGAAAAGTTCAGCTACCAAGACGCCAAAATGTTCAATCAGAAGCAGCGAGCCACGTATCCACGCTGCTTATAAACGGTCTGCCATAAAACATGTGACAATCCTGAATCACGTGAATTCAACAACGTGAATAATGCAGATGTCGTTTTCCTGGGAATACATCAAACAACCTCCATCTCGAATAAAACAGTCTAGCAGTTCTATGAGCATAACCCGTTCTGCGTACAGACGGAGTTCCAGAGCTAAAATGTCCAGCATGCATGACAGTTATAGAAGACTGCCCAGTGAACATCCAACTTATGCCAATCCTCTTCAATAGAAAACAGATTGTTACGCTCATCTGGTCTCGGCGGAGGCGTTACGGCACGGTTGTAGCCCTCCCGGGGGTGAGGTCGCTCGGGTCTGACTTCGCCTTCTGCGCCTATGTGGTGACTGGTGGTAATAGGTGATGCTGCTCAGGACTGCTCCTGCATGGCGCATAGGGGCATGAGTATGCCAGCCTGTGCGTCTGATCGCCTTCCAGACCCCTGCTCCCAAACCGTGGTACCCGTGGGATGTGCTATCCCTGGAAATCTCACCTGTTGATTAGTTTTGGCGAGCACTCCGTCCTGCTTTTGGCAGGGGCGCTTGTATGATCTGGATTGAGTTCCTTCACTGGTCCCTTGCACGTGGTAGTCCAGTCCTGCTGCAACTAAGCCACTATACTTCAGGTAAATGTTCCTGTTTGCCGTTCCTCGTCTGTTTTGTAAAGTTTGTTGTCTTGTATTGCCGTCCGTTCCACTTTTGATGTTTGCTCTTTTGCTTTCTTCCCTTGCAGGTGATGTTGCCAGCCCGGCAAAAGATGCGGTGCTCGTGGCAGCAGCTGGAGGCAATGAGGAATGAAGCTGCAGCGGTACAGTAGCTGGTAAATTGTTAACAGGGCCCACGCGTGGTTCAAATGCGGCACATTCCTAGGACGGATGTTCTAACCTTGTCTTTCTTCTTCACAGGGTCCGAGTTCGTGGATGCAGAGTGCGGTGCTGCAGCATCGGGATCAAGATCACTGGATGTCAGTAGATGAGTCTGCAGATGAAGCGATGAAGCACCGGTTTCCTGGAGGTGAGTATGCAGGAGAACGCTTAGTTTCAAAGGTAAGCAAACTGGTCCAAGCGGCGGCAAACATCACGTTGCACGCGAGTGCACAGTAACGCGAAGCACTGGCCTTAAGGATGGAGCAGCTTATATAGCTGAGCTTCTGAAGCCACGCCCACCAGGTTCAGCCAGCCTGCCACACCCAATGAGTCAGCACATGAAGACCAGGGTTACCAGTCAATTGGTCGACACCATTTGGTCGAATGCCAAATGGTCGATTTTTTTTAAATTTTTTTTTTTTACCCCTTTTTTGGTTTTTTTTGGGGGGTCCCCCCAAACCCCCTTTTCTTTCTTTTTTTTTTTTCCCCCACACGAAAACCCACAAAACACATATATATATATAAAAAAAAAAAAAAGAAAAAATCGACCATTTGGCATTCGACCAAATGGTGTCGACCAAATTGCAGTCGACCAGTTTGTTGTCGACCAATTGACCGGACACCGAAGACCAGGCCTAGGAAGCGACACCCGATGTTCTCTGGAATAAAGGCTTTCAGCTCCTGGAGTAAAGTAAAGTAAAATAAAAGCACTCCTGCACTGAAATAAAGTGTTCCTGCTCACATCTGTATATGAGCCTGGCGCCAAAGGCGCCAGGACCGAGTCCAGCCATGGCCCCTGTGTTTATGGGTCCCAAAGGGACATAAGTGAGTAAAGTGACCCATTGCCCCCATCACTAGATGGTCTGGTTTTTGTGTTCTGGGTCCTGTGGCCATGACAGCACTCCCTCTCAAGGCCCCTCTCATGGGTGATTTCCCCCCTGGCCTTGGTTTAGTGGAACTGCCTGATTAATCGTGGAGCGTGGACATGCTCACTGAGTTCCCAGGTCAGTAGTATAACTTGGACCGGAACATCTTAGAGTCTAGGATCCTTTTAACTTTGTATTCTGGTTCTCCTTCAACTATTTGGGGATCCAGTGGAGTATCGATCCGCATACCTGGTCTCAAAAGGTTTTAGGAGGGAGACATGAAACACTGAGTGGATCCTCACGTGGGCCAGTAATTCTAATTTCATGGCCGCAGAGTTGATTACAGCCTTGATAGTGTGGGGATATCTGGGACGGAACTCCCGTGGTCCTTTCACAGGGATGTTTTAGGATGCTAACCAAACCTTGTCTCCGACTTGGTAGTTGGGAGCTTCCCTCCGGTGGCGATCCGCAAACTGCTTCTGTTTCTCTTTGGCTCTGGCAAGATGCTCTGCTGCTTCCTTAAAAACCTGGGTGATGGTTTTGTGTAAGGTCGTTACAGCGGGCATTTCTAATGATTCCAGTGGGTCGAAAACGGATGTCCGTGGATGTCGACCATACACTATGAAGAATGGGCTTTGTCCCGTACTGGTGTGAATGGAGTTGATATATGCGTGTATGTCCTTCCAGGTATCCTTGGTTTGTTGCAGCATAAACCTTATGTATTGCTCGAGGGTCTGGTTAGTCCGTTCGGTCTGGCCGTCGCTTTCAGGATTATGGCTATTAGATAAGCGGAGGTAGATTTTGGCAATTTTACAACACCTTTTGCAGAACGCAGAGACAAACTGAGTTCCTTAGTCTGATATCAATATTGATGGGAACCCATGTAGCCAGACGATCTGTTCCAAAAACATGGTAGCCAGAATTCAAGTAGTTGGGAGAATTTTCAGTGGAATAAAGTGGGCCATTTTGGAAAACAGATCTACGACGACTAAGATGGCCTTGTATCCATTAAAGGAGGGAAGGCCTATAATCAAATCCATTGATAGCGTATGCCATGGTGCTGGGTTACTTCTAAAGGACGTAGCAGACCTGCAGGACTTTGTTTTTGGGACTTGTGTTGTGCACAGGTGCCACAGGTTGAGATGAACTGGACAATGTCCTTTCGCCAAGTTGGCCACCAGTAATTTTTCTTCATTTTAGCTTGGGTTTTGGCTATTCCCGGATGCCCTTCTACTAATGAATGGTGATAGTTTGCAATGATTTGATTCTGTAATTTCTTATCCAGGATGTACAATCATCCTTGGTAGTATGGTAGGTTGTCCACAATCTTATACTGGTCTCCCTTCCCTAGCCATTCCTGTTCTGAAAGTTAACAAAAAATACTTTACGTGGCTGATGGTCTAAATGATGTACATTACCGCACAGGGGTTGCAAGTCAATATTTAGTCTCGGCACAACTGATTTTGGACATGAAATACTGCCTGTGTACATCTGAATAATTACTAACTCACAGAACACAATCAACATTCTATCCGCATATGCAATTTTTTCTGTGCACACAATTGAGAATATGACGCAACAGATGACATTTCTTTACATTTTACAACTATCATTCAAAAGGTGAAATGGTCAAGCGTTTTGCCTACTACAAGGAGACCAGTGGTGTTCTTAAGCAATGTGGCAGGGCTTCAAGATGACCCCGTGATAAGAGGTAGTGGTTACTGAGATATCTGTGCGTAAACCCAACCAACCTCAATCGCACTCTGTTGAATTCCAAGTCAATACTGGGAATTTCCTAAGTGTTAGAGTGAGGTGGGAAGAAAGAACAATTACCAACAGCGCAAGCCCTCAGGCTGAAGAAAAAAAAAAGAAGAGATATCAGTACAGAAAAAGGGGAAAAAACATAAACCAAATATATGGAGGATAGCTCAGCGGCAGCCGTGCGCGTCTTGGAAGCAAGACGACTCGAAGCAACCTCCTGGTGTTTAAGCGCGTTATAAATACGTAACTAAGACACAAAAAAAAACGCAATTACGCAACTAAGAAAAGCAAGCTATTCCTGTAACAGCGCCTCGATGCCTGCGGGCTGTGTGAGCGCTTTATAAATGTAAAAATAAATATATATTATAGGGTCTGTGGTAGTTATGGTTAAGTTGCTCAACCCATAGGAAGAGCAGTTTTTGGGTGGCTTCACTTTGCCGCTGTTCGATAAATATAAATAAGCACCATCCACTCATCTACGGCTAGAAGGATGTAGTAGGAGAACCTAGTTGGTAACTGGATTCATTTCCCCCTGAAGCACTGATTCTGTAGTTCAGAAAACCTGCTCCAACGGTATTAGGAAAGATTTCTCTTTTGGAAACTTTCCCTTCATAGTTCCCTGGACGCCCAAACTTTTAGCTTTTGAACCGGTCCTGACCTTTTACAGGAAACCCTTTAGCTCATTTGTTATGGGTAAACTTATGAGTCCTTCAGACTATCACTACTCGGAAACTATGTTTTCCTTTCTGTCTTTGACTTTTGGTAACTATATAACATTTCACACTGCATCTTACAATGCAGTGCAATGTGGATACTTTTGTATCACCCTAGATTTTTATGTTTGGAATTTTTGGTTCCTTTCATATGTGCGTAAAGATAAACTGGTGGCAGCAAATATATTTTTACAATTTGAGTTATTTCTAGCGTGCACATTCGGGTTTAGTGCATATGGCTGCTTAACGTGGCTAGTGAGTGCCCTAAAATGGCCATGCCACAAGAG
This sequence comes from Ambystoma mexicanum, assembly GCF_040938575.1. Lineage (NCBI taxonomy): Eukaryota > Metazoa > Chordata > Amphibia > Caudata > Ambystomatidae > Ambystoma > Ambystoma mexicanum. Next base: position 865,525,777 of record NC_090939.1, on the reverse strand, counting down.
GTTCGCTTATTCTTTGACCATGTTGTTGTTTGGCCTTCTTCCTTCTTCCAGTGCAGGGAATCCCATATAAGGTCATGCACTTGCCCAGGAAAGCTGCAGCTTTCAAAGGCTAGTTATACCTTTGTGCGTGCATGGCCGAGGAAGAGGGTGGAGCTGTCTGATCGCACTCCACATCCGTGGTGCCAGTGAGTCTAGGTGTGGGGCATGAGTGAAATTAATAGCTGTCCCCGATTGGACAACTACTGGCTGTTTGAATGGTGCCGATCCTTGCCATTGGTGGACTTGGATTTGCTTCTAGCTGGATTTAGGATAGGAGGACTCCTCCTGCAGCCATTTCTTCAGATCAGTGAAGGATCCAAAAATCCATTGCAGAAGAACAGCAACAGAAGATCCAAAGAAGACTCTGGAAGAGGCCCAGCATCACTTCCTGCGTCTGGCCAGGTCAAGCCCTGTTGGACTACCTGGTCTGCGAAGGCCCTGTGCAGGGAATCAACCAGTGCTGGAAATAGCCTCAATTTAATGGTGAACCCCCTGCCCCTCCTTCTGCACATAGGGGAGGGGGTTCTGAGGTGTGGGAGGGACTGGAGCCAGAATGCAAGTGGTATGGCGCGATTGGGGGAAGAGCTAAGTGTCGAATGATGTGCGTGCCCTCAATACAGGATACTGGCTGCTTTGCACAGAAATAAAGTGCATTTTAGAGAACATAAGAATGACCACCAATTTATCAAACCTATCTGCGCTAGTAATTAAAACAAAAGTTCATTCCTTCTGAGCATGCAATGCACACTTGGTATGGTGCTCATTTCCTCTGTCAGAATAGTCACCCGGCACTAAAGTGGGTGCAATGCATGAGACATATATACAGCTTTGGATGGTTCTGTTGTTTGAGTTTGGGCTGTTGAGCAAAGGACAACTTTCAGATGCAGTCTGTGAAATTGGTGCATATTGGGGTCAGCTGCATGCATAGAAACACTGTCTGGCACTGTGTCTCAATGCGTGCAGTTGAGCTGTGATATGCACCGAGCGCTGTAAATCCCCCTCCCCTCAAGTTGAGAAAGCTCTCTAGTTTCCTTACCACTGTGTCAGAGACACGGCTAAACTCGCAGTGGTTTCCTTAATTCTGTGTGTTAGGCACAGCAATCAGGAGACTCACAGCAGTCAGATGCAGAGAGGAGACCTTCTCAACTTGGGGGTGGAGGGGCTTTGGGCCTCTTGTCTAAATGGAACAGCGCTCCAGCAACATAGTTTTTGCCGCTCTGCTTTGTTGTGGCCCAATTCCTCCCCTGGACGGGTGGGACCAACCAGTCTCAACGTGTTCTTGAGGATCCAACCGTCCTGAGCCTTTGGAAGTGTCCCTGGACCACCTGGAGGACTGACCAGCTCTCCAGTGAGCTACTTCACTAGAATTGTCGCCATTCCACGATTGCAGCTGAACTTCAGTGGTCGCCAGCTTGTGGTATAAGTTGCCTTTCTACACAATTTCAATCTCCCAAATTCAAGGGATCGTGCCTTGGGAGGACTTCTACACCCGCGACTGGAAGATGGCTGCAGTTGTCTGTGTGCAGTGGCCGTCACTGGAACCCGCCTTCCCCCTTCCTGTGAAGTTTCCCAAAGAGGTCCGTACCAGTGCATTCTGCATTTCTCCATCACCAAGGGTTGCACTCTGCTCCTGGCCCTGATCTGAAGAATCCTTGCACCTGCAGCTCCTGAGCACCTCTCACTGGAACCAACGGTGGGAAATCCAATCTCCAGTGACCCTCCCCCCCCAGTAGACCCATCCAGTCACCTGGGAAAATTGGACTCAAGGGGGGTAAGTAAACACAAATCATTTGTCTCCCCCTGTCCTCCATAGGAAAATATTGAAAACAAATCTCTTTGTATCCTTGCATTCCACTGCTTTTTGATCGTCACACCTTAGCAGTAAAACCTGAAAGATACCATGTTTGACTTAGCCAGTAAACTTTGTTGCATCTCTTCTTTTCAACAATCACCAATCAAGTAACTTGCCTGCATCAGATACAGCGGAGAAGAATTGTGTCTTTTGGGTACAATGGCCCACTCTTCTTCAGGATTGGACTGCTGAAGCTAGGGAAAATAGCTTGTGACTTGATTCCATCTTACTGCATCACTTCACTTACCTCCATTGTTGATTTAAGTCATTATATGCATTTAAGAACCTATGGTGACTGTATATATGTTTATTATTGAATGTTGTACTCTATTTATCACCTGCTTGATTCATGTTTTAGTGTGTGTTAAGGCCTAGAATAAATATAGTATTTTTGGCAGGAGGAGCAACAAAAATACAAAGGGAGCTTTCCAGATGGCACAAGAATGCAACTACGATCGTAAAGCAGGTGAGTGAGGAAGTCAGAAGGGTTCTGTGGAACAATCCACCCAGGGTAGCAAGTCCAAACCAAGAAGTAAATGCTACAAACCACTATCCAATGGTGGTTCCAGATGCAGGCAGAAGTCAAAGCGTGTCAGCTGTAAAATTAACAAAGCACAATCCAAAGGCTGGTCAAGCAGTAGGCAGGGTCGACACACGGGCAGGCAAGAAGTGTTCATAATAGGGAAGGGAAAGGAAAAGGGAAACCGGTAGTTAGGGGGCAGTTAGAAGTCAATAATACTTTGTTGCGGTTTTGGTGGTTGAACAGCATCGAAACAGGCTTCAAGCTGTTGTGCCAGCCACGTTCAGGTGCAGCGAGTCATGTTGATCCAAGCAGCAAGCTGGCATCGATCTGTTGCAAATACAGGAGCTCAGATCGGTTTGAAGGTGGCTTTCAAGCAATGCAGATTGGAGTGCTCACAAGGATTGTTTCTGGGTCAAGCGGGTCCGAGACATGATATAACCTCTGGGTAGGGTCAGCAAGTGACACTCCTGTGGTTCCACTTGAGGGGTGGCGATTGTTCAAATCAATGATCCTCGAGCTGGGTCGAGTAATAACATTTAACTGCTGGTTTGAGTTAGTGAGCGACACAAGCAGTTAGAGTCAGGGTCCGCTGATGAGCAGTTGATTTGAGCAGTTGACCAGCTCTGCGAGGTATGAAGCGGCATCTGGCAAGATGTAAGCACGCTGGTTCAAAGAGTTCGGCTGAGATTCAAAGGCCACACCGGTGGGTCTTGTCATTCGAAATGCAGTGAACCTGGTTAGAAATCAGTTTCATGTGATTAAAACAGAAACCCTGGCTGTGTTGGCTCTCAGGGTGCTGTGAATCCCAATCCAGGGATTCAAGAAGCATATTGGTCCTTGTTCTCAGGCTTGCAAACATGGGGGAGGCTAGCACACAACTGTAGGGGTCCTTCACTTCAACATAGTGAGGTTCATGGCGACAGTTGTGGCTGTCAGAGAGGCAGATCTTGTTCAACAGCATATGACCCCCACTGGTTTCTGGGGATGGTTAGGGTACAGAGCTATCCTCTGCCTTGGATACAGTATTCACCTCACTGGCAGAGGATTTAGGAAAGATCAACTCTCCCAACAGAGATACAAAGACATTATGTCAAAACAGTGTGTCCAAAAGTGAATCAAAGGAGGAGTGGGAGACACCTTCTTTTAAAGGAAAATGCCCACAAGTGGAAGTCTGCTTCAGGGGTACAATCCCTATTCTTATACCAAGTGGACTTTGCCTTCTGACATCACACCCAAAGTGGAGGGGACAGGAAGGAAAGAGAGAGAGAGGCAGAGAGAACAGGATGATAGAACCTTCTTCCAGGTGTAAAGAGATCCCTCTGTCTACACAAACATTGCCCTCTTCCCTTTTCCGCACGATCAAAGGCCCTTTTGGTGTGCAGCACCCTGGTGCGAGGCCAAGCCTTTTGTGAATGGGTGTGCCTTTTTACAATTTTTCCCAGGACATCTTCTGATGGAGTAGCTGGCTCTCTGGGGAGGATGTTACCAGCCCTCACAAAGGAGCACAGCGAGGCAATCCCCAAGGCTACAGTCTAGCAAGCAGCAGCAATGACAGCCTGTCTGGAGAATACACAAAACCCTTCCACAGCTGAGTTGGGCTCACAGAAGTGACACATGTGCACTATCAAATTGATGTGGCTTGGATAACTGAGATCTGCTAGCCAAAACACCTTAAACTCAGGTATGGCTTTTATTTGAAGTTAACTGGAAGAAGTTGGCTTTTGTGTACGTTGCTCTGAAAGGCGACGCCTTACGATCCCTTGAATTAATGTTTTTTTTGGTTAGTAATAAGAGGCCATACCCTTATGGCCATTGGAGTAAAACAATGGATGTCGCAGGTCACTGTATCCGGACGGTAATAAAGCCTAACCGTCACCATAAACAGTGCAACATGAAAAGAATCCAGGACTCAGCACCATCAAGATGTGTGTATGTTTAATTACGATGAACAATCACTGTAGCTGTAGCTTTTGCAGACGCGTGTGACATTTTGCTTTCTGGAATCAGACTCTTTTTGGGGATTATACCCCATTATTACTACAGTAACAAGAGTCCTATGGATTGGTTTCTTGCAACCACGGCCCTGGTTTGAAAAAGGCTCAGGAGAGCCGAAACACGTGTTATCGTACATGGGCTTTTACCAAATGTGTGATCGTTCATCGTTATTAAACATACACACATCTTGATGGCGCTGAGTCCTGGATTCTTTTCATGTTATATTTAAAGTTGTACGTGCCATCAGGACAACATACAAAGCAATGTAGTTTTTGGAACAGGGACATATATCTTAATCACAGCCCCTGCACTGAAGAGATGTGGCTGTCACTGCAGCTGTCAAATGGGCACCTCGACCTCTGAACCTGTTCTGTGCCACTGTCGATTAGGTGCTGCATTTCAGGCTCTGGATGCAGCAGGGAACAAGTGTACATTATGCTTTTGGCATAGAATTATGAAAAGGGAATTTTATTTGCAGATCACCTTTTCAGAAATGGAATTACCTGCATATTTGTACTATTTAATTAATTAAAAATCCTGGGCTTCTACACAGTGGCACACCCAGACACTTGAGGTCGCTGGGGTATATACCTGCCTAACCTCTGGAATTTTTCCACAGACTCCAGAATTTTAGGCATTTCTCCGGGTCTCGGAAAAAGACCCTGCAATCTCAGGAATTTTGTTGGTCTTTCGGGGTCCTGTCATATTCTCCACCTGATGTCGGGTGGAGAAGTGGGCGGGGCCCAGAAACGGCACAAAATGTTCGTGCCCACTTTGCCTCAATGCGACCACCGTAATAATGCTGCTTACAATCCATGTCATTGGATTGAAAGCAGCATTATTTCGGCTGTGGCACCGCCTTCATTTTGCTTACTAGCATTGAATGAATGAATGATTTTCAGTGCTATAGTAAGCAAAATGAAGGTGGAGAAAATATTTCCAATGACAGCTACAACAACCGAGTATATCTTTTTGACAGGTGAGCCGTGCGTGTGGGTGGTGCCATGTGCAAATGGGCGGAGTCTCGTGTGGATGTGGGCGGTGCATACATCTCAGGAATTATGATTTTCAAATGTAGGCAGGCATGTTGGGGTGGCACACAAAAACAAACACATAACCAGCAGGCGGGCCGGTGGGGGGGGGCTGCACCGTTTTTATATGGGTGATTGTGGCCCCCCTATGGCAACCAAGCCCTTTGTGGCGCTTCTGCTTATACATTATTGCAATTTTACAAAATAAAGTAGTTTAAAGATGGTGGAACATGTACTATCTGTGACGTTGTCAGTGCACATGACACATGCGCGAGCCTCGTTTTGGGTTGCGCATGCGCGTTTTGAATAAAGAACGTCCATGTGCCATTTGCCGCCGGGACCTTGGAAAGCATGGTCGCATGTGTCTCGTCTCAGTGCTTGTATGCATGTACGTGTTAGGCACCGGCCCGCCCACCACATTGGCGATGAAGGTGGGATACAACGAAGTGAGTTGCTTGACACGCACCGACGTGTCAACCACAAGCTTTTTCTTTGTTGTGCATCCTGAATCCGACGCAAGCAATGGCGATATCGTTAGCCTCAGGCCGAAAGGCAGTAGCGGCCCGCGAGGGTGCTCAAAATTCCAAAGCGTCCATAGAGCTTTGTTCCAAGGGGACTGCAGGACTGTCGAAGCACAGAAGGCAGCCTGGCAGTGGACCATCGTCGTAGCACCGAGTCAACTCTGCGCACGGGACCAGCTGCATCAGCGATCTGTCAGAGTCACATTTGCGGCCTCTAATCTTGCAGTGAGGTGCCTGGGCGACTGGCGAAGATGACGGACAACGATGGAGAAGCGTCGGCAACGCAAACGGTAGTGCCCAGACAACAGGGTTCATTGCTACCCATGCAGGAATTTGACACTTCAGGTCCACCCTCAAAATCAGGCCCAAAATGGTTGCTGTGGATAAAAAAAACTAGGCATGTATTTTGCAGCGACCGGAGAGACCAATGACGACGCCAAGAGGGTGACATTGCTCTATTCGGCAGGGATGGACGTTCTCCGCATATATGAGTCTCTAAACCTACAAGTGGCGACGTATGATGCCGTTAAAACGGCTCTCAAGAACTATTTCATTCCCCTATCCGACGTGGACTTCGAGAGATTTTTATTCTGTGGTGAGAAACAGCGGGAGGAGGAATCGCTTGATCAGTTCTGCGCACGCCTGCGGCAGATGGCTACGACTGTAGGTGGGACAATGAAGAGGGTATGGTCCGCAATCAAGTGATTCAGGGGTGCAGTTCGGGCAAACTATGCAGACAGGTACTGCGGGAGCTGGGACTGTCTCTTGTCCAAATATTAGACAGCGGCAGGGTGTATGAATTGGCTAAGACGAGAGGAGCTAAAATGGACGCTGCTGTGCGCCCCGGAAGGTCTGAAGAGGCATTTGCAGTGGGAAGGCAAGCTTCATCGAAGGCTCGATGGAGCCAGAAACGCCAGGATGCAGCTCTAGCACACGGATCAGCAACCATTTGCCAATAATGCGGATATGATCTGCCCCACTCTGATGACTGTCCCGCCAAATCAAGAACATTCGGCAGGTGCAATGATCCGGGCCATTATGCCAGGATGTGTCGTGCCCCCGCACCGGTTGCCACGCAAAGAGGACCAGCAAGGCCTAATGGCGGCGGGCTCAGGAGACAACGCAGTGTTGCGACACTGGAGCAAGAAGTCCAGAGACTAGATATCGCAGAGGAAGAGGAAGAGGAAGAAGAGGTTTTTTTCATTTCGAACCTTGCGACAGGAGCACGGAAAAAGAGACAACCCAAGTGTGTGGTTGACATTCGTGGTGTGGGACCATCACCCGCAACCAATCTTTTTTTAAGAAGGTGGACGTTCCCAGTGAGGAGACAGGGCCCGACGAGGGATCCCCATTGGAAGCGGGGACGGAGACCCCCGGAACGGATGCCACACCGGAAGTGCTGCCGCGGGTGGAGTGCCCGGGAGCGATCCCTCAGAACAGTCCCCGATATCCGGTGCGACATAATCGCCGGCCGCCGGCTCGGCTTAAAGACTATGTCCTGGACTCAGGAGACTGAGCCGGCGCCCTAGTCAGGTCAGCGACCCCCTACGGGGACATTTATCGTTGTTCCATGTTGGACTGTTGTGTTTTGATGCAAGTTTGTTTTAATTAAAGAAAAAAGGGATGTGACATTGTCAGTGTACACGACGCATGCGCGAGCTTCGTTTTTGGGTTGTACATGCGCGTTTTGAATAAAGAACGTTGCCGCCGGGACCTTGGAAAGCATGGTCGCATGTGTCATGTCTCAGTGCTTGTATGCATGTGCATGTTAGTACAGGGCGGCCCGAGGCACCGGCCCGCCCACCACATTATCTACATGTCTTTTTTGCCAGCTCTGGTAAGTTTGCCAACTTGTAAATGTTTGAAACTCCAGTAAGAGAAGGGGGAGTTGGCACCCAGGAGACGCGCATCTGGCAATATAGGTATGTTCGTTTTTGGTTGTACATGCACAGAAATGTGTCAAAAACAAGTACAAAAATGTAAAACGCAATGTAAACGTGAAAACTACAAAATGACAAAGCTCTGTATTAAAAGAAGCAAAATATGTTCAGTAAGGCTAACGCTTGAATAAATAGGAATGTTCATATCTTTGCTTACACGTCACCGATTTGAAGCCGGCCAGTGAAAGGGAGGGAATAAAGGGATCCACGGGATGAAGCCTCCGTCGTAGCGGTAGAAATCAGCGTGAGGCTTGTGCTGACACTGCCCCTGTGGAAATTCTCCTTGCACCTGATTCACAGGACACTCACAGTCCAATTGAAAACGTGCGTTCTGCCTGACCTTGACATGGCACATCCCACACATACAAACCTAGATGCCAAACAACAGCATGACTTCTGAATATACCGCTGAACAAAGAAGGTTGATCACAGAGTTAATCACTACAGTAAAACTCTGTGGGTGTAATCCATGTTCAATGTGGAAAAACATGAACACAATTGAGCGCCATCTTGGAATGGAGTGAAGTGACATTTCGTGCCTCTCCCTTTATGAGATTACAACAATTTTGAAACACAATTGAGCAGCATTAAGAAATCACAGATCAGTTACATAGCGTGTCATTTTCACTCTTTATTCTACTTCACTCAATTTCGTCAAGTTGAAAGGAAGCCTTTTTGAAGTCCTTCTTCTGTTATTCTGCTGAATGCGTGTGCATGTTTATCTCCTTTCGGTGACAGGGTGTTGAAGAAAATATTTGTTTTACACGTCCCTTTTTTATGTCTACCCTTGAGTGTTGCTCTCACCCTCTGTCCCGTGCCCAGCAGTCACCAGTGGGTACGGATCATGGCAGCAGGGAACAACAGCACGGTAGAGGTGAGTATCATTGCTTGTCTGTTGTACATGGTTGTATAGCGCTGCGTTGTCGCGATGAGCCTCACGCTCTCCCTTGTTTGTCTATAACAGGACAAGGTGCGGATGTTAGAGGAGACAAGGAGGCGATTTAAGGAGCTGTACTTGGCAGGTCTGTATAGACAACCCAAATAATCCTATACGTGTGGTGGGCGATTGGGGCGAGAGAGAGGCAATGTTATGAACAGCAGGAACATAACTTAAAAGGAGGAAGGCTTGTGGAGGCGTGTCCCCTCCTATATGAACAGTCTCGTCCTCGTTAGTTGCACAGGTTACATACAGGTGCACACAGTGGCTCAGTTTTCTTGGCACTGCCACTGGTGTGATTGGTCACATGACAAGCACAATACTGCACATACCGAGCTCAAATAATGCCTGTTTGCTTTTCGTCAGTTTTGTTAAATTGCGGGGCTCGTTTTTATTTTTTTTAGAAAGAATATGAGCACGTTAGTCACACCGTCGGGTGCGTAATACAGGTGTATTTTTTGGCAATAGTTTTAACTTGTTCACAAGAAGAGAGTTAACAATCTAATAGTTTCAGAAATAGTTTTATAGACACTATTCAAACGATGGCAGAAATATGCGTTTTTAACGTTTCATGGAATTACAATCAAATTAAGACTTCCGTATCAGGCAAACTTTACATACCTTCAAATAAAAAAAAGTTGATATAACTAAAATGCTAGAATGGATTTCACAAGAATGCATCAATTTTATTTTTGTAAATCCCTTTGTTGGACGGGGTACTTTGTTCTGTATTATATCAATCAAATCATGTCACGAAGTGAAATTCTAACTTCTCATTGGCGGTTCAAAGCTGTCTATAGAAGTTTTTATTTTAGACAAATCCTCATTATTACCGCCGAAATATAAACCACTGTGACCATGAACGGAGTTTTGTATTCAGAGCAAATATAGTTTTCTGTCGTAACCTATATAATAATAAAGGATCAGACCTAAACTATGCTTTCTCAATTGGCCAATGATTGTGGCGTTTTGGTGCAAAGTTCTTCGGATGATTTTGAGGGCAGTGGATAACTATTCGAGATTCGTTATTCGTTTTGAGATTATGGGGTATCACACTTCGGAGGGCTGATTATGTCTCTTCAACATCTACATGCATGCAAATGTCAAGAAATTGGATACAAACTGACCCTCCTCAGTCGGTATGATTTCAAAAGTTGTTATTGAAAAACAACTATGCTATCCAAAAAACCATGAATGCACTTTTACTATATGGGGGTGACGAGACTTTTCTAACAAGTCAATGGAGCTGAGCAATAATAGATCAAAAACATATTTTTAAACTTTTAAACTTGCTAATAAGACGAGAGCTAAATAACAAATGTATGAGTGATACAAAGCAAAGTTCCAGAATCCAAATATATTCCAACCTCTAGGTGGAAACATTGTGGTTTAGTTGTTATGTGAAAAATGAAACCGATCTTTTTAACATTGATGCAGCACGAAGATGAATGTATTACATAGAGGAATGGAGATTACTTACCCTCGGTGAGCAGGGAAAATGTTATGCAAAGGCTTCCATGTGTGTCAGATTGCACAGGCACTTTTATATACAAAAAGAAAGTCCGGTATTTAAACAGGTGTCACTAAACACTCTTCCCACATCAACAGTGAAATCAATTGTCACAAAATGTTATTAAGATTCAATACATTTCATAAAAATGATCATAGTAAATAAAACATATACATTATGTTAAAACCACACAAGTAGAAACACCATGAGTGAGTAATACAAACGGGATGTTTGTATTACACCAATAGGAAATGGGCCATTAATAGTGAGGCATAGGAATCAGAGTGTGATATCTACACATAGTGTATGATCCTAAAGAAATGACTGCAACATTACTCACTCATGGTGTTTCTACTTGTGTGGTTTTAACATATTGTATATGTTTTATGTACTATGATCATTTTTATGATTGTTTTATGAAATGTATTGAATCTTAATAACATTTTGTGACAATTGATTTCACTGTTGATGTGGGAAGAGTGTTTAGTGACACATGTTTAAATACTGGACTTTCTTTTTGTATATAAAAGTGTATGCTCACAGAGCAAGAAGTCTGTTTATCCCTACCTGTGACTCAGAACCGTTTTGAGAATAGAGAGATTGCACAAGCACACAGCGCTCCCCATGGGGGCCAATATTTGATTTTCACTATGGCGGCAGGTGCTCCTTCCAAATTATGAGCAAGTGGCTGAGTCTTACTCCTCCACAGAAGTCCTACCCCACCACCTCCAACAATAATTTTTAGCCACTTGTTCGAAATGGTACATTTTCACAAGAAATTGGGGGAGAGAGCTACAAGACATATTGTAATTGTTTATTTGTACAGCGCCTATACAAAAGTGAAGTGCTTCAAGACGGAAAGGGAGCAAGGGAATACAGTAGTCATTCTTGGGCCTTGAGGTTTCCAAATGATCTTACAAAAAAGTAACTAGCGTACTAGGCCTGACAGTATTTCTCCTAGTATAAGTGCATGAAGTGAATCATGCGCAACCAGATTAGGGAGGGTAGACGAAGGGGGGCAAGATAGAACTCACTAGGCCTAGTAAATTCAGGTCATGCAAGTGTACAGACCAAGTGTAAGGAAGGGGGCTTTGAGGAACACATGTGCCGAGTCCAGCAGGGCGCTGGGTTACTCTCCTGGAAGGTATGCTGAAAGTGCAGTAGTGCAGAGCATAGTGCAGAGGCCCGGAGGCAAGTGCAAATGCTGGCAGGAGAGCTTGGGACCTGTGGGGCTCTGAGGGTGAGCCAGGCGACCAGTCAGCAAAAGCTGAACAGAGTTAGGGGAGAGATGGTGGAGTGAGGCTGGAGAGAAAATGATAGGAGGTTAGCAAGGGAGAGGAACAAGGAGAGAGAAAGAGGAAAAGAAAAGGAAGGTATTGAGGAGTTTCTGGAACTTAAGGGGCTCCGCCTCAAGGCAGAGAGAGGCAGGGAGGCTGTTCCAGAGGGAGGCACCTACAGAGGATAAAGATCTACTCCCAAGCCTCTGCTTGGAATAACGGCTCACCCTCAAAGAAGTGGAGGAGGCCGAGCAGAGGGCTCTAGAAGGAGAGTATTTAGGATTAGAGCGTTGTAGATAGTGCGAGCCCCGGCCAGTGAGGACAATCTGTCTTACTGGCATTGAGCAGTTTTGAACATATCAGTTATTCCAATACTTCAGGTTCGGCCCGTGGAGTTGCTTAGAAAAGTAAAGAACAAAGGAATGAAATCCTCTTGTGGCCTATATTCAGGATGTCTGAAGGAAAATATTGGTGGCAGGGCTTGGGTGTCCACTTGTATTTTAGAAAATATTTGCCATTAACCATTGAAATATTTGATTTATTTTACTGTTCTTTGAGGAAATCATGTTGCACAATTGATGGTGCCGTAAGTGAGCAAAAAGACCATTCACTTTACTGTGTGGATTGTATAAATGGTTAACCTCTTGAGTGCGAAGGGAGTATTTGTTCGTCCTAATTTCCTTAAGAAATCATTGCAGCTCTGCCCACGTTCACACTTTAATCTTTATATTGAGAACCTCTACAAACTATTAAATCAAACTATACACCATTGAGCCTTTCTATATAAGACCCACTGAACTGACTCCGTTTTGGCAAGTAACACATTAAGGCCAGGTAAAGTTAAGGTATTCATTCGCTCAGGAGCACATAATGTACGAAGTGGAGAATCTGGTATTTGATCCCTCTTTTCCTGGTTCTGCATTTTACAATGTAGATGGCAGAGTAGACTGTTCTTTCTGTTCATTCTTTAAGTTTAGAACCAACTTTCTGCATAGTGGCCTTACAAGGTCTCTGTTTAATGACGCGGTTACAAAAAAAAGTGTATAATACATCTTAACAGAAATTGGTTTGCAAACCCAAGCCTGACCCACTTCTCAAGCTAACAGAAAGGGGCTAAGTCGATCTGACATGTATTCAGCCAGGTACAGCAGCAATCATGTTATGCAAAAATCGTAGTATGTCGCTCAACCTGCTGAGCTATCTTTCCAGCTTTGTGCCTCACGAGGCGACCACACTCTGCATCTGAATAATTCTGTATCTGATACAAATCTCCTGATACTGGCCAGTATCAATGCATTACAAAAGGCACATTTCCTCAATGTGACTTGAATCTAGTAGTGGCTCATCGCCTTTTCTTTTAGGATTTGCAGTGGAGTTTTAGTGTTCTATAACTCTGACAGGTCCAGGTATGCAGTCTTTATAACGAATATTTTATAAAGAATGAACATATATTGAGTATTTTATAACGAACATTTTTATAGAGAATGCATTTAGGGGTTGGGGTAAAGGGTTAAATATTTTTGGGAAACGGTTGGGGTGGGTTTTTAGGGGTGGCAAACGGGTTTGCGGGGACCCCACGCCACCCCACCCCCCAAAAAAGTGCCTCTTTAACATTTTTCGTTCTAAAGTATTCATATATATTCATTATTTATAAAAATATTTCGGGATAAAGACATGTAAACGCAGATCCATTTCCCAAACCCATGCATGCACACGTCTTTGACTAAGGACTGTTCTTGTCTTTTCCAGTTGGTAGCATTGATCAGTCTTGGCACTGTCTGCATATATACAATTCGTAATGTGTCAAGCAGCCTACGATCTGTAGCCAAATGAATGAACACTATCATGTGTAAGTATACTTGCTAAAGGACATAATGACTAATCAGTAATGTAGTCCCTAACCCCAAAGGCTTATTTTGGTATCGTTTTTATTTTATTTTCAACATCTAAATGGAGCTTCAAAAATGTAGGGTAACATTCTGTTCTCCAGCGAACATCGAGGCTGATTTCAAGCTTTTGACGAGTGAAAAGGCTGATCTGATAGAGCTCTGCTGTGCTACAAAATCTCAAATACAGCCTGGAAGAAGAGTATTAATGGGGAGTTATTGTTGGTGCATTTCATGAAAGAATTAATGCATTGTGGTTGGCTATTTTCAATAGAATATGCCTTATTGATGAAATACAGAGGTGTCTCCATATACTAAGCGCCCATGTCTCTCGAGCAAGGAGAGTTCCCCCTGCCTTTTTATTGGGGTTTATGTAGCGCAAACCTAACTAGCAAGCAACAGATGACTGTGCAAATAATTTGGGGTCCACAGATGTTCGTGGCATGGGAGGTTATAGTTTATTGTACTTAGTTTGTCATTCGCTCTATGGTGTCTCAAGAACCAATAATCTGCAGGATTTGGATTTTAGGGTTCCGTACCAGGACCAGTATCACACAACTAGGTCTGTGTCTACATACAAGTTGAAGGGGCGCTTAAAAATGACAGTAAGTGGAGCTTTGCTCAAATATGGGAGATGCGCCCAATGAGTGAGGTTTCATTTGTTCGCTAATATCCATTTGTAATACGTGTTTACTTTGTCATCATCCGAGGTCAGGCAAGTGATCTGTCTGATCCCAAGCACAAGTATTCTAAATCTGTTTTGTTTCTCCGACTTTGATATTTGTGCTTCTCATTGTAAGCATATTTTTTTTGGCACAAGCAAATGCAGACTTGGCTGCCCAAAGGAATCATGTGTTGACAATTGTGATTAAAAATCATATTTCTCAAACAAGATTGATCACTTTGTTACATTAACAATTTTCCATCTCGAACTGTCCGTTGAAGTGTCCGGTGCTAAAAGTTGGTGCCCAACCTTTTAGCTGCAAGATCTGCTTTTGCATTTGGCAGGCACCAGGCATTTGCAAATGACTCTTCCATTGTGCTTAATATTTTTTGTGTAATTGTTTTTGGGAAAATATATTTTTATTGCAAATATCACAAGGGAGCAGCATACCAAAATAGTACCACATAAAAAGGAAAATACATAAAAAGTAAGGCAACACGTAGTTACACTGTACAAATCGAAGGCTCGACGATTCATATGCACAGGAACAAGAACAAAAGGGAAAGATGTATTTAAAAACAATCTTTATTGATTTAGCTGTTTACAAAAACCTTTAAATATTATAATAAAACACATTTACAGTAAATTTACAATTCACAAGTTCACTTCAACATTTACTTTTGCAGCTATGTCGTATAAGAAATATACATAGTTTGTATGGATAAAACAATAATTAAAACAATTGCTTAATCTGCTATGATTCCTAATTAGAGCATACATGAAATAAAAGCCATTACTCATATCACTTAACAATTAATGCGTATGGTCATCTCTTCAATAGCATATACCTCCAAAATGATTATCTATTTTAAAGTAAAAAGAAGGTGCGAGATCAAATAAACATAATTATTCACCATCATCCCAGCTTAAGTTTTCCAAGAAATGCATTGCAGCTATTCTCACCCCATCTTTCTTTGTTGAGAAAATTAGAGACCAAAGGTTGTCAACATCCAAGTTTCGATAATGCAAGAAATGTGGTCCAAATAATACATTGCGTTGTTCGCTCAAACAGGGACACTCCACTGTTAAATGTTTCAGAGTCTCTTCATGGGCCGCTTCAAGACAGTATCTACACCCGTTTAAATTTACTATTGTCTTATTACGACGGGCTAAAATCTGTCTAGTCGGCCAAAGATTAAATTCTATTCGAAGCCAGGTGTTTCTGAATGTTGGAGAGGAGCACTTAAGCAAATATCCCTCTGTCATACCCAAGGCTTTGGGAACAAATGTATTCTGATTGGAATCTTTATATTTGAGACACACTTAACATGTATTTATCCAATCAATAGCAAAATGTTGTGCTTTGCACGATTAGGATCCTTCAACAAAAGGTCATCAGTTACATCAGCGGCTGTTGACGCATAAGTTACTGTTTTCATCCATTTCACCAAAAAATTCAAATTTAACATCTTAAAGTAGCATGCTAATACAAATGAAAAGCACTTGTTGGCTGTATCTAAAGGACACATCCGATCAAATAAACACAGCTTACACAAATATAGATAGTACAATGAGGTGATACCTAATTTGTGTCTAATTATAGCTATAGGCGAAGAGTTCGGCAAGCACAATAACTGTTTCCAATACTTGCCTTCTAGTCTCTGCCAGAATAACTCAGATGTAATTGCTTTTGTTTCTGCTCCATATAATACTTACGGAGCAGTCTTTTCTTTGTAAAAGGTCAAGAAAATGTACATACTTGGCGTGTATGATTCTGGCTTGGGAGGTAGCTACACACATTTTAGAGGTAATTGACATCAAGTAAGGCATGTCAGATGGATGGTCATTTGTATTAACCCCTAAATAAATGTACTGATGTACATTCCCTAGGGGTGTATCAGCGAAGTCCATGATTTAGTGATGTGTTTTTTATTTTTTTTTTTGCATCTTCTGCCGCCGGGACATGTCATCACTTTGGCCAGATTTATATTAAGTGAATTTTGCATGGCATATGTATCAAGAGCATTCAACATCCGTTGTAATCCCTTTGGTTTCTTAGAGATCAACACCAGATCATTCGCGTAGAATAGGCACGGAATGCAATGCTGGCCTACTTTGGGAGCATCGGTCAGCAGGAGCATTAGATCTTTCACCAAGTCTGCGATAAAGTTAAAGCGAGCTGCAGCAAGAATACATCACCAGCCCTTCTTCAGCCCTCTGAAAGTAGGAATTTGTTCCGTCGTCAAGCCATCTAAAGATAATTGGATGTGTATAGATGTATCCCTATGGAAAAGTATTATCAAAATCAAAATGGATAATGCAAAATTTTCTTTCCTGAGCTTAGCATACAGATGATGTCTCGAAACTGAATCAAAAGTAGCTCGGAAGTCTACAAAACTAAAGTATAATGTTTGCTCCTGAGTCTGAGCTTGTGCTTGTATAGCTGAAATCAACATTAGGTTGACCGATGTTCCCAGGCCGGTGACAAAACTTGTCGGATACTTCCCTCCATTGCTGGATTTCAAGCTCCATTGATTAAATTCATCCAAGATAAAGCGTGTGAATATTTTAGTTGGCACATCTAGTAAGGCGATGGGTCGATGGTTCAGTGCAGATTGCCTATTTCCTTTTTTCATATATAGGTGTTACTACTGATTTTAGCCATGACTTTGGCAGTCTCTTCATTGTTATTACTTGCTAAAAGATCTCATATAATACAGCTGCCCATTCGTTTGGATGTTCTTTAAACATGCTATTACTTAAACCATCAGGTCCGATGGCTCTCGAGCAGCTGGATTTCTGTATATAATATAAGCTGTTTTCTTTGGTGATATCTAGTTCAAGGTTGGGATTCGTCACTTCCGTGACTGAATTTTCATCAAACCCAGGTTGTCCTGTGCAAGGACTCGGAGCAGCATAGAACTGGAGGAAATGCTTGTACCATCCTTTGGCCGTCACACCATTTATTTGAATCGCTCCTTGTGAAGCATTAGTTGTGGTATTGTCAGGTCACAGGGTAACAGAAGGCAATTAGGTTAGACTGAGTCAAGTGTTAATAGTGGCTAGGTAGGGTAAATTTCATTGAAAAGACATTTCCCTAATGTAATCATTATATCTGCCAGCAACTATTGTCCCAGCTCAAGATGGTGGAGTACTTCCTGTTCAGAAGTGATTGGTTAATGACTACTGTGATGCAGTTTGGAACCTAAATAAAGGTTCTAAACTGCCTTTCATTCAGGATCAGTTAGTGGGTGGTCACAGTGCATTAGAGCTCCAGAGAAATCTGAAGAAAAACCAAAGAAATCACAGAGTACCAGTTACAAATTCATCGGAGAAAGCCAGAGAAGTGAAAACTCAGATAAGTTACTGAAGTTATACGAAAGCAAAATTGTGAGAAAATGTTTTCATGTTACAATTTAAGTTAGTTCAAGTTCAGCCTTGGATTGTCATTTTATTTTCATAATTTAGAAGAAAAGTCAAAGACTGTTAGTTTTACAATAAATGTAAACAAGTGCTGGAACGGAAAAGCATTGCAATGTACTATGGAATATTTGTTTTTATTTTGCGTGCGTCGGCATATAAGTAATTGATGCTTACGCACGACTCTGGAAAGTGTATCAAATGTAAACTGAAGCGTTCGTGTATGCATCGCGTGTCGGTCGCTTTTGAAGAAAGGACCCTGAAACGTAATGCAACGTGACCAGGAAGTTATCACAGGCATCGCGTAATTCGTTTTGTCGGTTCTGTGGACATTCTTTTGATCCTGTCGCGGCGTGCAATTCAGACTGCGTGTGCGCGCAAGTGAAAATAAAGTAAGCAGCATTCACTTGATCAGCTGCTTTAAGAAGCGGGCAGCGATCAGCGATCGATCATATTATTAGCGCAAACCAGTGACAACGTGGAATTCCAGGTAGCGTGTGCATGCACATAAAGAGAAATCTTGCAGTATACAGAATTTTACTCCGTTAGTATTGTTTTTAAGTTAACCTTAATTCCGAAATATATTTAAGAAGTAATAGGACTTCATTCACATACAGAAGAAGTTTAAAAAGAGATTCAGATGTTCCACGCAAGCCATTGAATTTCATGAAGCACAGAGAGATCAATAAGTAAACACAGCAATATACAAATTAGTAGAATTCAATACAAGTTTTGTGCTCAATGACAGGAAGGTCTACACAACACTGAAGTCATCTTTATAGTATATGAACATATTGAAATCTTAAGGCATCCATCTGAGGAAAGCAAGTAACTATAAGGATTTATTCTTTCAAGAGTCTCTCAGTAAAGAAACAGAGACTGTCGGGTAACAATGGATTTTGGGAAGGTACATATTGGAAATAGTGAAGTTTAATTCAGAACTTAATTGTTGCTATGTCATTTGCAGGTATCCAAAGTTCCGAGGTGTCAAGCAGTTAAGGACTCCAGTGTTATCCTGGGCGTTTGTTATTTTCTCCAATTCCCCTTTTCCCCCACTCTGGTCAATCCAATAATTGTTCAATTGATTGTTGGGTAAACTGGTTTGAGGGATTAGGTGGGTTACTCGTCTACTCCTGCAGGAGACCAGCGCTGGGACCTGATAGGTATTCAGAATGCTCCAGGTTGCTGCAGAGGATTTTGTTGCAAGCACTCGTAGCATGGATTCTCCATCCTTTTGATATGTGTATGCTTGTCTGTTCTGGATCCAATTCTGATAATTCGTTTTCAAAGTCTTCAAAGCATCTGCTTTCTCAGTCGGATTGAGACATCATACTGCTCTCTTGTTTTGACGATATACAGCTTTCCTCTGACGCAATTCTCAGAATATTTTGAAGGTGATCCAGTTTTCCAGTAGACTATCGCAGCGATTTTTGCCAGGGTTGAGGTTTAGGTGACCAGAGTAAAGTGACTTACTTATTTGTACCTCTGCGTCATTATGCCACCATGTTAGTTACCATATTATTTTCACTGTGCTGCTGTTCAATCACCTCTAGATGTGTAGCATTTGCAAAAGTGACTGTGTGTGTGTGTGTGTGTGTGTGTGTGTGTGTGTGTGTGTGTGTGTGTGTGTGTGTGTGTGTGTGTGTGTGTGTGTGTGTGTGTGTGTGTGTGTGTGTGTGTGTGTGTGTGTGTGTGTGTGTGTGTGTGTGTGTGTGTGTGTGTGTGTGTGTGTGTGTGTGTGTTATATGAATGGAATGTTGACTTCCTCTTGTCCATGTGTACTGTGTTGGACAGTCACCAGGGAGAGCACCATTTGTCCAAATCAGGGAATGGGCTTTAGTGAGCCCTCCACTGAAAGCTAATCTGGAAATCCTGTGTCCTTTTATCGTCAAAGAGATGAAGATTCAAATCACCTGTTTTGATGGTGGCTGCAATGGCGGGAGTAGTTGCAATTAATGTCATGAGTGAGTTCAAGTCTTCCATGAAATGTTTAATCGAGATCTTTGAATGGTTCCAATATAGGATAATAAGTGCCACTATATAGAGGCCTTGTGTGATTTATTTATTTCTTACAAGCTGCATAAAGTTGTTTGGGGAAGCCCATGCCTTGAATGTATATCCGGAGGCTGTTTGAGTGGCAACTAATAACCCTGCGGATGGGTGACCTTGATCCAATGGCGTGGCTTTCACAGTCAAAATCTGATAACCGTCCCAAGTTGGATCTTCGAGCAACCATGTTTCCTGAAGGGCAACAATGTGGAACTTGTTTAGGCCATGTTGTACATTATTATTCGTCAGATGCACATGTCCTCTGGTGTTCCAACTGGTCAAAATTGTTGGAGTTTGAGGATCTGATTTGAGTTGTTATGATCGTAGCACACCTATTTTTCGTTGTCACTGGATACGTGGTATCTGATTTTGTAGGTAATAGTGAGAAACGATTTGACAGAGTCAGAGAATTCCGACTAGTTGAGGATGGCATCATTGGTCCCATAAGATATCTGGAATCTGGCATTGAATTTTTATAAGGTATAAGGTATATCTTGATGGAGCTCAAAGCCAAGATTGTACAGATCATTTCTGGCTTGCCAGAAAGTATTGCAAACAACACCAGATTGCATGAATAGTCTGACCACAGTCAAGTCAGGTGGATGTATGAATTTGATTTTATATCTACTGAACAGACATCATGCAAACTTGGAATCTCTTCAAAGATGTTTAGAACACTTGCTCTATTGAGGTCAAATGACGGAAAAGGTGCCGATCTGCGTTTCAGCGATAAACGGTGATAATGTAGAGTTTTGGAACGCCACTTCAGATAATTCTTGGGTTGAGTCATTGACGGACCAGTCGGAGCAATGTCATTTATTATCCGATTTCTTAGGATTCATCAGTGTTTGTTCTTCAGTTGTATTCACTATACGTTGTCGTATTGCAGCAGCAGAATGCTGATTTGGTAGAAACGTTGTGCATGTTACTCTGGATGTTTGACATGCTATCTTGTTTGAGTCAAGGAAAAGGTGTTTGAGTGACGTCTGGATTTCTGCTTGTCGTGTCTCTAATTTGTTCGATCATTGAGCCAAGCAATCGGCACAGTCTCTGTATTCTCAGCAAGATTTTTTCGTTTGATAATTGCCTCTTAAGTCTTATCTTGATTTACTGCTTCAACTAATTGGTCCAATGGCTCATATGAGAGAGTGCTTTGATTTGGCAAATTTTCACTTTTTTTCGTTTTAGGAAGCTTTTTTACAGGAAATCGTAGCCATAACGACATTTTGAGATCCTTTTAGGGAGATTGCTTGTACAAAGCACTTGGTAGCTGCGGAGCTCTGGTGCGTATGATTATACATATTTTTTTTTTCCTCGTTTGTGTAACTGCAGTATTCACTTTTCCAGTTCGATTTGTTGGAAGATCGATTTGTTGGAAGAGCTGGGTTAAAGATGTTATATGCCTTCTTCTCTGCCTGAGTTTTATCATTGCTGATCACGGCAGTCGTTGGTACACTCTGATCGTTTGAGTGAGATAAAGAAGTTAGTGGAAGAGAATGTAGGCATATATCTTGTGGTTTAATAAATGTTTAAAAGTAGGTAATACCTGGTGATTCGTACTACTGCTTCCGACTCTGGTGCTTTGTATAGCAGTATCCTTTAAATGATTATTGGTTAATACATTACACAATTGGTTTGTATCATCTGGCGCTTACCTCCTCATGTGGTTAACTGACTTGTTAGTTTGCTTTCGACATAATTTTAATAGGTCAGTTTTTTTGGTTGACTTATCATCCAGAACATGAAATAATTTAAATAATGATGATAGCGTCTTGTTAATAGCATTAACTGTTAATTCCAGCATTGGCGTTGTTATCATTGTCTGAGCTGTTGTTGCATTATTTATAGAAGGCCTTGATGTTAAGGCTGATTTACGTCGAGTCGGATTGGAATACAGAGTTGGAGAGAGAGTTGGTGAGATAGTTGAATTTTGTATTGAGAGATTGAACAACAGATGCAACTGGGAGAGGTTTTCCGTCTCCCCATTGTCATAGTTTGGCAGGTACACTGAAACCGTGGTAGCAACAGAGGATACATGTAAGTCTGGTTGTGTAATCAAGTCTATTGGACTTGGTCAACTGTAGGAAAATGCTTTTCATTGCCCATCAATACCGCAGAGCCAGGACTACCTGAATCATGGAAATTGTTAGCCAATGTGGATGATGGCGCTACTGCCATTAATAGAGATTCTCTTGAAGTGACGACGTCCATTATGATTGGAAGAGAAACTTGCAAGATGCTGTCTCACATCGTGATTTAGTGATTACAAAGCACGCATTGTTTCATTGGAAACAATGTGTTCGTCGACAGTCAGCACCAGAGGTTTGTTATGTGGTGAGTAGTACCTACGAATGTCGTGCTGAACAGTTTTTTTTTATTCAAAGCTGAGGAAGCCACCATAATGGCCTTCTTTACTGCAATTTGTGCTGGCGATAGCACTATGTTATTCACTTCTGTTCGTGATGGAGGCGTGATGGTTTGCCGCATTGGGAGCATATTGGTTTTAAAGGAATGCTTTGGTCAGAAAATATTATTGGCCAGAAAGATGGCCAATGATAAAACGAATACCTAAAATATATATATATATATATATATATAAGTCCCTATGCAAAATTTCGAGCAAATGAAGCTCAAACTTTAAAATTGCAAGCTCTAGGGGCCATCCATGTTGTGAATTCAGGCAGCCTCCTCGGCTCTGCCTTTGCGGCACTAAACAAGCAGCAAAAGCCCCCTACTGGGAGCTTTTGCTTACTGCAGCCTAAGCAGAGCTGAGGAGGCTGCCTTCACTTTCATTTTATGTTTTCTGTGCTCCCCATGCCCAGGGAAGTGCAGAAAACGTAAAATGAAGCTAAAAAGCCGAGGCGCACCAATTAAAAATATAACGTTGTTGTATTTATGATTGCCGCAGTTCGAAAACCACGGCAAATACAACAACAACCCTGAGGGAGTCCAGGAGACTCTCAGCGAAAGCTGCAGCATTCAGAATAACAACCTTTTTGGATTTGTGAATACTGCGGCGTTTACAAATACAAAAAAAATGTATTTCTAAACACTGCGGCACAGAAACACAACCGCGTTGTGTTTCTGCCTCCAGCAGCTTTCACTTTGGAGCTCTCGGGCTCCCCTGGAGGCAGAAACACAGCGGCATTTCTAAACACCCGTGTTGTGTTTCTGCCTGCAGCGGCTTTCACTTTGGAGCTCTCGGGCTCCCCAGAGGGAGCCCGAGAGCTCCAAAGTGAAAGCCGCTGCAGGCAGAAAAACTGCGGCATAGAAACACAACCGTGTTGTGTTTCTGCCTGCCTTGACTTTCACTTTGGGTCTCCGGTGCTCCCCCGGGGGTGCCCCAGAGACCCAAAGTGATAGCCACGGCAGGCAGAAACACAACGCGGTTGTGTTTCAAAAACGCTGCGGTTTTTGTTTCTAAGTTTCTCAGGCTCCTCCGGCTTGGAGGAGCCCGAGAAACTTAGAAAGAAAAACCGCAGCGTTTTTGAAACACAACAACGTTGTATTTATGTTTGCGGTAGCTTCAGCTTGGAGCCCTCTGGGCTCCAAGCTGAAGCTACCGCAAACATAAATACAACGTTTTAAAAGCTGCTGTTTTATTTTTAAGTTTTATGGGCTCCTCCCGTCCGGAAAACCTAGAAATAAAACTGCAGCTAGTGCTTATTTAAAAAAATAAAATAGCACTTACCGAGATGCAGCTGCAGCTTTCCTGCCTATATCTGGTCTCCGTCCTCCGAGTCCGGCACCAATGAAGCAAAAACCGCCCAGTGGTAGCTTTTGTTTACTACAGCTGGCTGCCTTTTGCTTCATTAGTGCCGCAAATGCAAGCACAGGCGGCATCCATTTCACAAAATGGATGCCCCCTAGAGCTTGCAATTTCAAAGTTTGAGCTTCATTTGCTTGAAACTTTGCATAGGGACTGTATACCTATATATTTTAGGTATTTGTTTTATTTTTGGCCAATAATATTTCTGAACGAACTTCCTTTAAGCGAGTACATTGTATGTTTAGTTTTTTGAGGGCTCAAATGCAAGCGTGTGTTAACCATTGTTAACCCAGAAAAACGTTAAATATAAATAGTCAAATAATTAAATAAAAAGGGTGATATAATTACTAGTGAGTTTGTTTTAAACAGAAAAGAGAAAAATAAATATGAACAAATTCACAAGCCCCAACTGACAGTCAAATGAGCACAAACATCAAAATAATAATAATTGCAGAAAAAATTGTTTACAGTCGGATGAATTAAGCCAAACCTCACCAAATGCAAAGGCTGGTTGCTGCTCGCTACTCAGCAAAGCAGCCTTCAACAGCACATACGGTGCACTTGCGGGATGCGCGAGCATTCTGGTTAAATAGAAAGTGACACAGTTGAGGAGGCGGACTTTACTGCACACAAAGTTTTGTTAAAGTAACAGTCGCAAAAACAGTCGCTGAACTCAGCGTTCCACTGTAGAATCAAGTAAGAAGGGGAACGGAGCAGCAAAGCGGCCTTCCACAGCACTTCGGGTGCACTTACGGGAATACCTTATTATGGTCGCTAAGCAGATATATTTCAATACTGTCCCCTCCCAATGAAAAATGAACCCCCCCCCCAAATTGGGACGATGAAAGAAAGGAAACTATTACCAATGAAGAAGCTCCAGGCTGAAGGGACAGGGATGCTTTTTCTGGACTGTAGACAAGAGTATTATAAGGGAGCCATCAAACTCACATTCCACAGTGTCCCTTACAGCATTAATCGTTTGTGTAAGGAGGACTATTCTGCGCCCCCTCTGCGGGTTTATTAGAGGTATAGTATTTGAGGAAGGGAATCCATACCATGTCTACATGTGCATTTGTCTCCAATAATATGATGTCAGATTTTCCTTTATCATATATTTCATATGCTTTCTTGATGCTTTCTTCATGCGTGGAAAGACAACTCCTCTTCCAATGGAGTGCTATACATACTCTACCCGAAGACCACATTTCTCTGCATATGGGGTAGCACAGAAAATTTGCTGCATCGCTTTTCGACTCCAAACAGGACCAACAGCAAGTTTGATTCCCTTTCAATCCCATCTTTGTCTTTACCCCACAACCTCTTCCCAAAAACCTCTCACTTAAGGACACTCACACCACATATGCCAATAACCCACAGTTCCTACAGCATAGGGTACTGACTTTGGGATACATTTTGGTAAGCCTTGATGGGGTTATATGCCATATAAACAATAGTTTTGCATAGTGCATTTTGAACTAAGTCGCTATGGAAGATGACCACACCACCCTATTTATGATCCTCCAGACATCCATGTCATCAGTGAGCTGGAGGTCAGTGCACCATAATTTCTGAGTGCTTGGTGTTCCTGCGTGTCCCCTCGTCAAAAGAGACAAATATGTTCGATTAATAAGCCCCTTAGATTCCGCTTGTGTATTAACAATCTGCTTGGATTGGGTCAAGGGATGCTTTAAATCATCGTCCCAACACAAGTCGGTCATTACCCCCTTAAGCTGGAGGTATAACAAAGGAGGGATGGAGGTCAGATCTAAAACGGTCTCAAGTTTTGGTTTAGACAGAAATGTCCCTCTTTCCACACTTGACCAGCTCTAATCATACCCATCTTAGTGAGTTCTACTATTTTGTCTCTAATTGGGGGCGACCAAATACAACTGATTGTAGATATCCACAACGTAATCCCCACCATCTCCTTCAACTTCCTCCAAAGGTGCCAAAGAGCAGAGCGCACTGAATGATTATGAATCCTCTGGGGAGTCATTGTGAGTGACCCAAAACCATTCTGCCGAAAGTGACCGGGGTGAAGAGTATCTTCTCTAGGGCGACCCATTGTCTGTTCTCATTTTCCCTTACGTGATCTACTAACACTCTAAACTGGGTAGCCCGAGAATATTCATAGAGATCTGGGAAATCATGCACGTCCTTTTCTTTAGGCAGAATGAGAGTGGAGTATGCAAGGATCAGCCTTTTACCCACCCATAAGAAACCCAGAAGTACCCTTCTAATAGCTTCATAATAGGAGGCCGGCACTATAACTGGGAGGACCTGGAAAAGAATGAGAATCATGGGAAGACATTCATTTTCATGGCAGTTAAACAGGCTGCCCATGGCAGCATGATCTTCGATCATGACCAAAGGTCCTTTTTAATTGTGTCCCACAGGGGCGTGAAGTTGGCTTAGTTCAAACAACTTATCTAGGACCATATTGATATATAACCCCAAATATTTCATTTTTCCTGCTGGATCTGAATGTCGAGTTTTTGAATATCACGATGAGAGTGAGTTGAACTACTTACGGGAGCGCAACTGTTTTTGGAATGTTAAACTTGAATCCCAGAGAGCCAGCCATATTCTGAAATGGTCTTCAAAAAAACCACCACTGACAATCTGGAAACTAAGGTATGCCATAATGTCATCGGCATATAATGGTAGTTTGTACTCTGTAGTACCCATCTTCAGGCCCCGTATTAGCTCTTTCGAGCGTATGGCTGCACCTAACGGTTCAAGAGTGAGCACAAAAATGAGTGGCGACAATGTACATACCTGCCATGTCCTGTCACTCAGGCTAAATTCTCGGTATGCAACACCATTCACAGTCACCTATGCCCTTGTTTATTGGTATAATCCCAGTGCCTGAGCGAGCCATCTGGGCCCTATGCCAGCCTTCACCACGGTTACTCACATAAACCTCCATTCAACCCTGTTGAAAGCCTTTTCTGCATCTACAGACAGCAGGACAGCGTTTTCCCCTTTCTTCGGTGCTCCCACTATAAAATTCAAGGTCTTTTGCGAATATTGTCCACCCTTGCCTGTCTCTAATAAAACCAACTTGGTCGTTGGGTATCCTTGAGGGGGGAATACGATTCAGCTACCCGCTAGGACACTGGCATACATTCTGGTGTCTGTGGTTTTATCAGAGATGATGGATCTAGAAGACCCACATTCCAATGTGTTGTTACCTTCCTTTGAGCTAACTAATATCCAGGCCTTTGGGAACATGCTTGGGACGGCTCCTCCATCCAATACACTATTAAAGAGCTTTGTCTCTAATAAAACACTGGCGTATAGCTGTTCTGTCCTGGTGCCGACCCTGCACTCAACCTCGATTTTGATATTTCCTCACCCAAAATGGGTGTATCTAGGACTTCCCGATCCTTTGGTCCTAACACCCTGTGCAGAAGGGAATTCAGATTTTCAAAACATTTGTTCCAGAAAGTCATAATTCTATTAAAGACACAGAGGCGAAGGATTATGCTTCCCTTTCATTTTACTACGCAAGCAGCAAAGAACAAACCAATAATATGATGGTAACAAAGATCAAACTGCAACTTCCAGTTAAGATAGCGTCTTTGGTAGTTCCAATATTTTGGTCTCTGAATTTACCACGTGACCGCCATAACCAATCATTACAGTCCATGATGAAATGTTGAATATGTTATTTGTTTGATATGAACGTATAATTTGGAATAGTTGGTGTTTTAGGATTGTCCCACGCTCTTTTGAGT
Source organism: Ambystoma mexicanum (assembly GCF_040938575.1). NCBI lineage: Eukaryota > Metazoa > Chordata > Amphibia > Caudata > Ambystomatidae > Ambystoma > Ambystoma mexicanum. The sequence continues at coordinate 865,498,624 of NC_090939.1, read as the reverse complement.
TACATTCACCGAATATGTTTTGCCATGCAAGGTACGGTGATTGATTCCAAGCTGTCTGGGAGTTGAGGAACGGGACTGATCATGCAACGCGTTTGTGGTTACCGGTGGACGTAATTTTGATCTAGCAAAAGAAAGAGGAAGTGATGGGAGGATGTTCAGTGTGTTTATGGACATGGACATGGACTGTAATGATTGGTTATGGTGATCGTGTGGTCAGTTAAGAGACCAATAATATTGGGACTACCAAAGACTCTTATCATAAACTGGAAGTTGTAGTTTGATCTTCTTTACTATAATAATATTGTTTTTTTCATTGCTGCTTGAGTAGTAAAATGAAAGGGAAGCATAATCCGAGCCTCTGGTCTTGTCATAGAATTCAGATAACCATGAATCACTCCCTCTTCCCCTTGATCCTCCGTAGTATAAAGTCGGGAGTACAATTCCACAAATGTAGCCCTTATACACTTGGGGTCAGTAAGTGAGTCACCCATTTCGTCTTTAATTTTAAAGACCGCCCTTTCCATCCTTTGTCTTCTCAGACGGAACACCAATTGTGTTAGCTCAACTGTGCTTTGTAAAAACAGATTTTTCTATCTGCTTCCCTTTTCAAATGTCCGCTAGTTCTTGTCTCTTATCCCTTCTCTTTTTTCAGTAGGCCTTCTGAGTGCCCCCCTGTAGATCTCATCTCCTCCTTTCCTTTGATTTGTTACTTTAATTCAGATTCATACAGTGATCTTTCTCTCTTTTGGCTGTTCCTTCTGAGATAAGGAGGCAGCAGAAGGTAGCCTTTGCTGCAGCCCATACAACATGAAGTGGCACCTCTCCGTACCATTACGCAGTGTAAGGCAGGCATGGTATCAAAGTAAGACAGACCCAAGTGATCACAGTTCAATGGTGTTTTAATTATTTAACTGTAAAATGGGTGAGATAAGCGCCAATTCTAAATTTAACATGGGAGCAAGCTATGACCATCAATTAATAATAATAATACGGTCCTAGTGGAGTCTGGTCAAATAAAAAGAGCCTATACTAGAAAAAAACATTGCCTATCCTTACAGCTATGCTACAAAATAGTGTGGGATAATGTTCACAAGAAAAGTGTTCACAATAATACGTCGGGATGTTATGGCCGGGGTCTTTCTTCCCCACGTCTTTAGCACTTGGCAAGGCAGGACTATTGACCACTGCACACTCCTGGGCTTCTCTGGCACGAGCTTACAGTACCTTTCCTCAATATCAGGGCCTTCTGTGCCTAAGTCTCTTTTCATGCAAAGTCTCTTATCTCAGAGTGCCTTTATATGCTAAATACAATAAAACAAAAGTTTGTTCTGTTGTTCTTCCCGTCGGGTGATTACTCTTCACGCTTGGATCCTCATCAGCCGGTCTTCGATCCTTCTCTCAACGATAGCCTCCCTCATTCGGGCTCAGACCACCAACTTCACTGTGGACATCTCTCGGTCGGGATCACGCTTGTTGTCACATTGTTCATGGGTGTATCACTATTCACCCCAATTCACAGGCATCGCTCAGTCGGGTTCACATTTGCCTTCATCACACTTCACCTTTTCTTACAAATGTGGGGTTCACTTCCCTTAGCTTTCCCTCCGTCTGGTTCACACTTACCACAGTTCACAATTTCATAAACTCATCAGAAAGCGGGTGTTCCTTCCCCTAGCTATCTCTCTGCATCCGTCTGTCGGGATCACACTTGCCACACTTCACAGTTCAACAAAAAGTTATTCTAGACCGCTTAGGTTCTTCCCTTGACCTAATTCCGGGTCTCAGAATTTCCCTTGAGCCTCCTGTAAGGCTTTACTTTACTTCTCCATCATATCAAAGACTTTTGACTGTACAGGGGGGTTTGGCTTGACCCTTGTATGACCACTTTACACCTCACAGAACAAGAAAGTGTGTACGGGTGCACACCTGTTTGTATTGAAAATTCTATGATATTGACTAGGTTAGTGAGGTGCGGAGGAGAGTAACGCAACCCTGACACTAGATTGCGATGAACAAAGTACAACAAGAAAGAAAGTGTCTGCACACTCAAGAGATTGTATGGCAACAAACAATAAATAAGTATAATTCAATTAGTTATTGATGGATAGGAAGCCAATCCAATGAAGTAATAAATCTTGTTAAAGGAACAATGTTGACTGGTGAGAGTCCATGAATGGACCCCACTTGCTATAAACTTAATTAATATCTTAAAGCTTCATTAATTATCAGTCACTAAAACAAATCACTTTAATGCAATGAATACGATATTGAACATAATTTAATTTAACTCAAAGAAGTGGAGTGAACAACCTTCCAAATATGCAAACAGTTACAATATTACTTTCATATTGGTAGGCCTTAAAGACTGTCAGAATTTGTTCATATTAAAAACTCAATGTTTCGGAAAAACAATGTCTTTCATCAGGATTGGTTACTTGTGGATATGTTCAAAAGTTCTGCAATTCAATTTCTGGTATCTGTGTGTTACAAAGCAAATTTCATGTTGTTAATAATTAATTAACAGTGTCATCACTTTTAAGCGAGAAACCCTACCTTTCACAGGTACCCCAGTGTGTATCTGCTTGTGTCTATGTTGAGCAAGAAGCCATTTCTGTGGCTGGAGTGGCTAAAGTTTTATTCTGTGTACCTGAGGGGGTTAATCAATACAGAATTGAATGTACCTAGAACTTCAACGAAACACTCATCTGTTGAATTATTATATAAGTATGGGACATACCTCCTAGGATGGAGCTGGTCAACTGTAGAAACGCCTGGTACCGCTCATAGTACTTTGTACAGGCTTGTTGGTATACATACTGATTGACTCATCCACATATGCTTCCACTGTAAGGAAACCTGGTTCAACTTAGAATAGAATACTGTTTATACTTGTGGGTATCAGTTCATTTTGTCAAAATGTATCACAGTGCTCGGCTTACCTCCCCAATAGAAGCTTGATCATGCGTGGGTAGTGTCAAAAGTTCAGATGCCTTACTACACACTAGGTCTTCAAAAAACTTGTGAAATCTTCAGAGTCTCCCCAGAAGAGTTCTGGAACCGAAGGGCAAGCCTATCTGCACGGTCTGGGATCACAGCTGTATTGCTCTTTAGGTGTAAAGGAGTAGAGTAAGGACCTAATCTAGCACCTTACTTAGTATTGTTGGACATAATAAAAGTAGTATAGTGCAACGTGGAGAGTGTAGCTGTTAGCTAATACAAAAGGCCCCTTTTCCGTGATGTGAGACCGGTAGTCATGGAAAAACGTTGCATTTCGTATAAGTATCCGCCTAATCAGAGTATGGATTTAATCAGACTGGTAATGGCCTGTATGATAACAAGTCCGTGTGGACATAGTGAATTGTGTCATTTATATATACGAAAATTAGAGTGCGTACTAATAACCATCAAACTAAGATTTGAGGCTAGAACTAACAGGGTCTGAGTTTACCTGAGAGGTATTTGTGCGCGGGTAGATGCCGTGTTCAGTCACAATCTCAAAGATGGGAAGCTGCAGCCCGGAAGCACGTATAGACCCTGCATATGTTCATTGGAGCTTTAGACCCCAATTCCAAAGTCACTATGCTCATGTCATGATCTGACCATCCCACTATTTGAAGTGTTCCTGTGCCCCCTCCAGAAGTATGTAATCTATTCTGGTGAATGTTTTATGCGGTGGAGAATAAAACGTGTAGCCCGTGAGTGGGGATGAGCAGTCCTCCATGAATCTACAAGGAAATGCTTGTGCAAAAGTGTTGCCGAAGCCTACCCCTCTTGTGAAGGGGAGGGTGGTAAATCAGCACTTCTCACCGAAGACCGATCTTTGGCGGGTTCCCTAATATGATTCAAATCCCACCCACATATCAGTAGACCAGCCCCTCCAGGAGTTTAGCAAGGCAAAGGCTTCCGTACAAAAATCTAATTGCTGATTGGGGGCATAGAGTGAGCACAATATTACAGCCCTTTGTAAGGAACTCATGGTGGCAACAGTAAAGACAGACAAGTGATCACAGTTCGAGAGTGTTTATTAAACTGTATTAATGGGTTGGAAAAATGCATAATCTAAATCTAAGATGGGAGCAAGCTACGACCTTCAAGTAATAATAAGGCAGTCCTGGTGGCGTCTTGTCAAATAAAAGGGCCTATACTAAGAAAAACCTATTGCCAATCCTTCCAACGAATTACAAAAGAGTGTGGGATAGGATTCACAAGAAAGAAATAAGACTTTACATATGGTAAGTCAGGATGCAGTATCCGGGAGTCTCTCTTCCCCATGTTTTTAGCACGAGATAAGGTGGGACCTTGGAGCACAGCACACACTTGAGCCTTTCCCAGCACAAGCCTACAGTTCCATTCTCGGGTATCAGGACCTTCAGTGGTTAAGTCTTTATTTCCATAAAAAGTCTCTGGCCTCAGAGGACCTGATGTTATCAAAATAATAAACAAAAGTTCATTCCAGTTAGTACTTTCGGTGAGGCCTTTCTTCAACACTGGACCCCCTCTTCTGGGCTCAGGCACTTATTAAATGTTTGCCTCCCTCTGTCGGGTTCACTATGGTTTTCGTTAAATCACCTTCACTTATGGCGTTCACAAATCTCAATGTCTTTTTAAACAGTTGACTGTGGACAGCCCTCTGTCAGGTTCACCTTTGTCAACACACTTTAGGCTTCGCCCCTTTCGGCATCCCTCCGTCCACACAATTTTGTTTACATTCCTACGATGCAGGATTCACTTCCCTTAGCTTTCCATTACTTGCTGGTCAAAGACTTTCGACTGTACAGCGGATTTTACAAGACCTCTGTATGAGCACTTTGACACTCTTCTCACAGCCCTTGCACGGCCTTCTGGTATTGGTAGTTTCAATAAAATGGGGAACCAACTAGAGTTTCTCGCCGTACACCCACGTGGTTCCGGACCCTTTCAGCTGGTTTTCCCCTACGATCTTGACAGTTCTTCGAACTTTCTTTAACTTGCAATTTTCATTCACCACAGTTCGGTTTCTTATCGAATCTCCCGTCAACGCACCAGCTGTGATGAACCGCTTGGCTTTCCGTGTATCTTGAGTCAAGGACGGTACCACAGTAGCAAGCGCCTTCTGTTCTCCTGCTTATCAGCATATGCTAGCTCCATGTACCGTTACATATGTAGCGTTACATCTGCTGCAGTACACATTAACTTTTGTTCGAAGTCTTACAATTTCTTCCACAGAGGACTTGCGGGTCTGTGTTAGAAAGGGCAAGGCCGCTTCTCTCCTTCACCCCTTTGGTTCTCGCCACTTTTCTCCTCCTCTTGAACTGCCACCCTGGGATAGCGGTCTCGTCGTGCTGTCTGCCTTGCACTCAATGCCAAAATGAAATGTCCTTAAACTTCAAGTCCCAGAGTGCACACTGATTTCCAAGGGGACTTGCCCTGAGGTCAGGGTCTTGCACACCTGCCCCACAAAGGCCCGAGTCTTTGAGCCTGACTCAAGGTAGGAGTACTGGGTAGGACACTGTCAGGCAGTTTGAACTGTTCTGTGGTTGGCCTTCTGGGTGTATAGGCTCACCACGGCTCTACCGGCTCTCTGGGGCTCACAGGTTCAGAGGTTTAGCCCTCCTCCCCAAACCCTCCAAATTCTTCCAGGGTTTTTCCTGCTATGGCTCCTTCCTTCTGGCTTCTCTGCTTGCTCCTGCATCCACAGCTCGCTCAGTGTGCTCTCCTGCTCCACTTTTTATACTTCCTGGGATTAGGGATTACATTTAGGTGTGTATGGTTGTGAAGGAAGGCCTGACTTTGCCTGGCCTCATTAGTGGGACAGTCTGATCTAGAAAGGGGAGAGTCTGCCTTCTATGTCCTTGGTTTTCTGTCGGTAATCCTTATCCTCCCAATATCTCTCCTCCTCGTCCCAGTGGTTTTCATCATGGTGAAGGGGGTAACTGTAGTGTTGTGAAAAAATGGATCCAGAAACTGTGCTAGTGAGGAGAACGTTCAACTTGACTCTACAAACTTCCGAAGAGACGATCCACGAAAAAGGAGATTGGAGTTATGGAGTGTTAAATCTCCAGAATGTTCTCATGCCTTCCGATCGGCCTCTTCTCGGGCGAACAGTTACTCTCCTTTTGCGAGACTGTAGTAGTCGTATGTTGCCTATATCTGGACTGCCATTTTCGGACATTTACTTTTCAGGGCACCTTCTGCCTCTTTCAGTGAGATGACACTATATTCCTCTGCACGATATTCAAACGAAAAGTTCAAATAGGAACTCCCATTGATAACTTATATCTTTCGCCTATATCCACTGGATCAGCCGGTGACATCCTCTCATTTTGTTCAGCATCATAGCCGATAGATCTTTGATACCCCTCAAATAGAATATGATTTTTCTCTCTGGCTTTTTGTAAAATGGCTGCTGTATGCCTAAAATAGTGACACTTCACCAGGACCGACCTAGGACCCTTCGGAGGGCTGCCTGCCCGATGAATCCTATCAAATGTGAATTCAGGATAAGGCACTTCCTCAAAGTCAATTTATTAATGTCTGTACCCGGTATTCCAAAGCACCCATGATTCGGATGTTGGAATGTCTCTCCCTATTAATCTTTTGCTCCATGTCTCATGCTTTCTGTTCGATATCTTGCATCCGCTCATCCATTTTTATTTCCTTCATGTCTGCTGATGGTTAGTTGTTTTCCAGGGATTCCAGCTTCTCAACCTTTTCCACCCTGCCCTTAGTTCTGAAATTGCGACTGTCTGTCTGCTCTTCATGGACCTGATTTAATCTAAAAGCAATCGGATGTCTGCTTTGGAAGATCCTGCCTGGTCTCCACTTATGGAATGGTGGCCTCTTCCATTGTTGTAACCTCACCCCTGTCAGGTTTCCTTCGAAAACTGCTTAACAACTCCTCAGTGTTGGGATCCAGCATGTGGCGTCCACCAATATCTATAATACAACCCAATGGGGTAGAACAAGTGCAAACTCCTGTGGTGCCTAGGATAAATGTTCCTTGCCCTCCTGATACCTTCCAAGCTGCAGGCTCTTTAATTCCAATTCACACCACACATTTCAATTTTGGGGCAAAATCATCTGGAAGTACTGCAGAAAGTTCAGTTCCTGATTCACATGGAGCCCAAGCTGACCAAGTGTTCCATGAGCAAGTCTATTCCCTTGTGCTTGGACGCTATTGAGCATAGCCAGGCAGACTCGTAAGGGATGTACTGTGTCCTTTCGTTCAAAGTGACTGTCGCATCAGGTCTCACAGGAATCAAAGCAGCCAGCCGGGAGCCACCTCCGCAACTGTATGCCTATTGTCCGAGTCGATAAAGGTCTCTTCCTTTCCCTAGCCCTTGTGCAGTTCCTGGCACAGTCGCGATATTCAATCGTGACACTCTTAATCGTATGCGCTGCCTAGCATTTCCCTCCCTGGTGGAGCCTATCCCTTCGGCATATGTTTCCGCCGACTTCCCTCTTCTGTTTCCCCAATGCTCTAATTCTCCTTACTTAAGCGGGACGACGCAGGCCCTCAGCGCCCCTGTCGCTCTATGCACAGGCCGGGTAACTTTCGCCTCCTGTACAGTGCGCTTCAACTCGGGGACCGCTCAGTGTCTTTCTGAGCCCCGCTCACGTTTCTTCTGGCCACTTTCCACCCAAAAGCCTTGCCAGACAGTCCCGCTGATCTTATATTGCACTCTAGCTCCTCCTAATTCACTCAGTGCTGTTTGTCTGGCTGCTAATGGAAACCTCAGACTCTGGGGCTTTAGTATGGTGGTGCTAAAGGCAGCGCAGTGCGTGCGTGATCCCCCACAAGGGCAGGGCCGCGGCCTTTCGCCTCCAATATCTCGACCGTCAGGCTATATGCACTGATATCAAACTCAAGCAGGAGTCTCCTGAACCTCTCTGATTACCTTGAGGTCAAGTATGATGCATGAAGGTCCATTTTAATAAATATTATCAGCCGTTCAGTGCTACAGGGCAAAGGAGACGGCATCTCAAGGATGCATGCCATCTCCGCCCCCTGGCGGTCTCCCCTTTCATTTATTTTTAGGTTTTGGCTCATCCACTAGTGGAGCAAAAACCTTTAGTACGGGTAGTTGCAGATGGTAAGCATGCATAAATACACATCTACCTTGGTGATGTGCCAATATCCCATCCCTTTTGTGTATTACCGTCAATAAAATTTGCTGAGAGATGAGCACTCTGTCTGTTTCTTACTTACGGTTGTTTGCCTATGCAGTCAGTAATGAAATCGTCCCAGATTGGGGGGGCGTGGCTTGGAAGATGGCTGATGTATTTGTATATTCTGTGAGCTCCTTTGCCCTGCCATTGTCTATGCTGTTACGGGGTGCCTCAAGGCCGTGATTCCTTGTGAGCTAACTGATTCTGCTCTTGAACTGATTCGGGCGAAGTTTTGTTAAGATTGTGTGTCGCTTGCTGGGTGTTTTTGTGGACAATGCATTCTTCTCGCTGAGGCGGCCTTGGCACATAAAATGGCCGTGCTCCCCTAACGGATTGCATCAGAGGGTGCTTGTCTGGTGAGGCACTTGAACCAAGGGGGTGAGGTGCGCACACCCTAACCGAGCAGCTGATCTTTATTCACCGGGAGAAGCCCGGTTTATCAGCTGGGTTGAAGCTAGAGCCTCGTCCTACACCCGCTGTGCCACAGAGCCTAGGCACAGGTCGGACTGTTAGAGGGAGTGCAGACACTGGAGTGCTTTCATAGCCGGATGATCCAGAGAACTGCTGCCAACCGTGGAACGGGCCCTGCGGCGTCCCTCACCTGGAAATAGTTTCAACGCCCTGCAGCGTTCTGTAAGGCATCTGGTCCGGACCCGGGGGCGCTGTGGTGCACATTGACCCAGAAGGGATTCATGAAACAGTGGTCCGGAATCTGAAGTCCTCTTGACCCCCTCCCTCCAAGTCCCCTCCCACTGCACGAAGGTGTGCTGCAGACCGTGGGAGGACCTGCTGAGCTGGTCTTTGTATGCAGAGGTGAGGCAAGCTACAGGCTTGGGCCCTTGAACATAAAAGTGATGTGCACCTGAGTGTGGGCCGACATGTATGTGGATGAGCTTGCAGCTGTGGAGTTCAGCACTGCAAACATTTTGCTACTTATGCGACTGCTGCCTCGACCTGGCATTTGAAACTGCAAGTCATTTGTCTAAATGCTAGCCCCTATAGTCTGCCAATTCCGTCCACAGCTCTGGGTGGCCCATACTTCTGGCCACGTAGGCCTTGTTTGTGGAGTGCAGTATCTAGGAGCTGCAAAATACCTGAGGCGCCAGGACTCGCTTGTGTGTTTGGTTCATAGACGGCAGTCAAACTTCCCCTGGCTATCGAGTCCACAGCAAGTCGAAAGAAAAGTCTGGAACCTCCATTAAAGACCTGTTACAGTCTTCCAAGTCGGGCGAATTTGGGTCATCGGGCATAGATCTGCAGCAGGCGCTAGATCATGACTTAAAGCTGGCTAGTAAGGGTGTTATTGCGTAGTTATTGCAGACTATCCAAAAGGGGATGGCGTCCACCCTGCAGGAGCTGAAGAACTAATTCCAGGATTTGTCGCACAAAGTCCAGCAGGCTGAGCATCGACTGGGGGACCTTCAGACGTCTTTTTGCAATCAGGCTAATTCTTGGGACCAGTTGGAGCAGCGGGTGGCAGCACTGGAGCGGCATGAAGCCATAATGGAAGAGTGCCTCGAGGGTACTGAGAACCGTTCCAGAAGAAATAATATTCAGATTCGCGGTATCCCACGAGAAGTCCCCGACCGGGACTTGGAGGCATATGTATGCAATCTTTTCTGTAATATTCTGGCCAAGGAGGTGCAGACAGACCTGACTCTGCACTGGACTCCGAGTATTCTAAAATTTCCAAGAGCGCCGGAACCTTCTCCCGAACGTTCTGACCAGAGATTACTTTTTCCAGACTAAGGAGCTAATTTTTCGTAAGGCCAGCGTGCAGGGCGGCCTTAAGTTTCGAGGAGTAGACCTTCAGATATTTCAAGACTTGGCGCAGGGACGATTCAACAACGTCGGCAAATAAAAGCACTCACACAATGCCTACTGAAAAAGGATATTTCATACAGGTGCGGCTACCCGTTTCCCTGTGCTCGAAGTGTTGAAGATTCCCTGTACAGACCTTCAACTCCCAGAGTTCTCTGACCATGATGTCCCTCAGAAAAATTAGTCCACAGCGCATTCCTGGAAGAACAGGCGCAGAGATCGCAGACGGCCCTCTATGGACAGGCGTAAAAAGAGTGGAGACTCCGATGAGCCGACATGACTACCTGAGCAAGCTTGATCACTTTCATCATGTTATTTATTAGCCAGAGATTATCTGGTAACAGTTTCTATACTAATCTTTTCTTGTTACACAGGGCTAGGGGCACCTATGTGACTGCTTAATATTATGGCTTTCATAATAATATGGGAAGGGCAGCCGGAGTACCCAACCCTATAGCGTTTTGTTTTCATTGACCCAATGATCATCCCACACAGGATGTTTGTTCCTGGTTTTTTGTTTTCTGCGGCGCTGGGGTTTCATTTTTTTATTTTTATTTTTTTTAATGCTTTGACTTATTGGGTCTCGCCCCTTTGGAATTGCTCCCTGTGCTCGGGGGAGTTGGAATACTCTGGGTTGTATTATGTGGTTAAGAGGGTATGAGGAAGGTATTGCACGTACACACGGGTGATCTCAAGATGGTATCATTGAATGTACAGGGCCTCAATTCTCCCAGGAAAAGAAACTGTGCTTGCCAAACTGCGGGAATTGAAGGCTGATGTTCTGTTACAGGAGACTCCTCTTTTGCAAGCAGATCTGTACATAATTCGCACAGCTCATACTCCAATTGTATTCCAGATAGTGGGGCTCGCACAGGGGGCTCGGAAGACTTCCCTTTGGAAAGTAAATGATTCTCTGCTCACGGACGCACTCTTCAGTGCCTCCCATTTCCGAACACATTGCTCTGTATTTCAAGAAAATCTTCCAGGCGATGTGTGGTGGAGAAGCACGTGGCTGAGTTGGATTCACTATATAAAATAGGATGTGCTCCCAAGGTCTAGACAGCGTCAAGTGGCCAGGGCTGAACTTAAAGCATTATGGGCATCAGATATTCTTATAAGCTGCTCTGGCCGAAGCAATCCTATTTCAGGACTTCCAACAAGGCTCTTGCCTCCTTGCAGATAAACTGAAGTCTGAGAAAGCCAAAAACACTATTCTTAAACTCTGTGCTAGCGCTAGTCAATTGAAAGAGGATGAAGGCGCTTTGCTGAGTATCTTGGTGGAATATTAGAAGTCACTCTTTAATGCAGATAGCTGGGATGTTGCAGCTCACACAGCCTTTATCAGAGAAGTGTGCTTACCTTCTATATCCATTGAAGCTCGTCAGAAATTTGAAAATCTGATCATGTTGGATGAGGTCACATAGGTTATATGTTCTCTCCCTAATAACAAGGCCCCGGGGCCCGATGACTATTCAGCCTTCTTCTATAAGAAATGCATTGAACTACTCACAGCCCAAATAGTCACCTTATTTAATAACTTTGCTGACTCCGGTGCGGTTTCGCCTTCCAGGGGGGAATCCCTGCTTTCACTTATTAGCAAACAGGATAAAGACCCGACCCTTAGTACATCCTACCACCCTATTAGAGTTCTAAATTGTGACTCCTGAATTTACTCTAAAGTTCTTGCGCCCTGTTGGCAGACATCCTGCCGAGTATAATTCAGATGGACCAGGCAGGTTTTATTCCTGGGCGCCAAACCTTTGATAATTTCAGCAGAACCTTAAATGTGATTGAATATGCAAGGCGGCACAACCATGACTTGGCGGTACGATCTATTGATGCCGAAAAGGTGTTTGACCGCATGGATTGAACGTACCTTTTGGAGTTGCTGAGGGGATTTGGTTTCGGGCTGCTTTTTATTAAAATGATAATGACCAACTTTGTTCATCCAATCATTTGTATAAAATTCAATGGGGCTCTGTCTGAACCACTTGCTCGGTCTATGGGAACTCACCAACAATGCCAGTTATCCCCCCTATTATTTGCGTTATCGATGGAGCCATTAGCAAATAAGGTCCGACTAACGAACGACATTCGTTGCATCAATACAGCAGGATGTCTGCATAAGGTTGCCCTCTATGCCGATGACCTACTCTTCTACATGGACAGGTCTCAGACTACTCTACCTCCGATAACTCATTTATTGGAATAATTTTACCATGTCTCTGGCTTTAAAATTAATTACTCCAAATCCAATATCATTAAGGTGTCTGTGAGCCCCGAGACGAGGCGGGAACTTAATAGAGCCTTTGATTTCAGTGGTCGGAGCCCCCCCCTTAGGTACCTGGGGTTTCAGATCGCCTCTTCACATGTATATACGTAATATCCCTGATCTCTTTTGCAGACTTGCTATCAGATATCTCCTGGCTGGGATGGTTCGCAGCCCTCACAATGATAACAAAAGTAAAAAAAAAAAAAATGGGGAAATGGCACCAACCTGGTTACACTTTGAACCCAAAAATGTTTCTTTGCCGTTAAGAAAATCAATGAGTCGCAGAATCAAGGACAGAGGTCAAAGCCCCACCTCGCTCACGTGAATAAAGAAATGGTCCTGGCGAAAAAATGATTCCGCGCCACACATGTCAAAATTGTTATTGCCTAGGTTATTGTATGTTTTCCAAGCCTTCCCGATGTGGGTTCCCAAACAGGCAATTGGCGATTTGCAATCATCTATCTTCAAGTTCATCTGGGCTAAGAAGCCTCAGATGGTTCCCCGTCGCACTCTATTGACGGCGAGGGATAAGGGGGCATAGGAGTCCCAGATATAGAAAGTTATCTTTACGCGGCACAATTAGCCCCCTTATTCGAAGGCATGAATGCTGTTCAGAACCCTTAGCATTGGTTAAATATAGAGCCGTCTGGGATCCAGGTCCCTCTACATGACTGGTGTTGCAGGTCAACTGTCGTTCATAAGAAAGAGGCTGACATCCTCCCATCGACTAGGGCCTTTATGGAATATTGGAACAAAATCGGTCCGTAAGTATCGAGCGACTACATTCCCCTCCCTGTTTACACTTGTTTGGAAAACCCCAGAATTTCCGCCACGGTCCAGCAGGTGGGTTGAAAGGGGTTTGGAGCACTTAAGACAACTTTTTAAATCCGGAGAACCCCTGACCTTTGACAAATGTAAACAGCTCTTTATAGCCTGGGATATTGATAAGTACACCTTTGTTCAACTGTGCTACTGGATCTCGAACGCTAAGGTCTCCCAGGGTGTCAAACGAGATACTACGCAATTTGAAGACTTGTTCATAGGGGAACCCCCCTATTGTAGGGTTTCTGCATTGTCTCCTACCCTTAAGGCCTGTCGCTTTAAGCCCCCACACGCTTACATGTTGCGCTGGGAGGAGGAGATGTATATCCCTATCGACGATCTCTCGTGGTATAATGTATGGACCAGGGCTGCTAAATCCTCCAGGTGTTGCTCCTGAAAGAAAACCGTTATAAATTATAATTTTGCTGGTATCTTACCCCTTCACGACTTCACAAAATGAATCCTGCCATTTTCAATTGCTGTTGCCGCTCTGCGCAGGCTCCTGGGTCTCTTTACCATATTTGGTGGTCCAGTACAATAATTCAGATATACTGGAAGGATGTTTTGGCCCAAATTAAAAGGATCACCGGTGTGGAGTTTCCCCTAGCACCCATGATGCTGTTTCTGGGAGACGAGGTTCTCGGGGGGGGGGGGGGGGGGGGGGGGGGGGGGGAGCCGAGGGATCACTGCAGACTGTCCACCACAATATCCCGATTACTTATCCACTTTTTAGTCGTTGCTAGAATCGTGGAAGCATGTAATTGGAAGTCGCCTGTAGCCCCAGACCTAGGAGAATGGTGGACTATATTGTGGTTTATTGTAGCCATGTGTAAAATTGAAGCCGCCCAAAAAAGGCGAGATGCCTAAATTTATTGCAGAATGGGCGCCCTTCATTCACTTTGTTACTGAAAACGATAATCATGGTCTCCATGATAAACCTCATGATATGACGTCCTTTACAGTACTCTGGTGCTTTTGTTCTATGAACTTTGTGCCTCATGGACAGAAATGCTTACTGTACTGTTTTGTGCTCTGTGACAGCATTGTTTATTTGCATTTTGTATACATCATTTTTGTTTGGTTTCTTTTTCTTTCTGGTTGATATTTTTTCCGTGCAGTAACTGGTTGCAATGTGCTCCTCCCACCCCCTGCCCTTTTTTTGTGGTTTATTTTGTTCATAAATGCCTTTTACGATGTTTGCTATACTAAGCATCTTTTTGAAGCCTTTTTGCTGTTATAGAATTGTTGGCTCTACTGCATTGTTGATGCTTTAACTATAATCAATAACATTTGAATGGCAAAAAAGAAAATAGTCCCTAGTTGTCCTAAACTTGACAAATCAATGGTTGATTTGTGCTACATATTTTAAGCGTTTTGTGTTAGTACATTTAATGATTGTTCTCACTTGAAATTATCTCTTTTCACACATTTAATCATGGTATAAAGTTTATTGGTGGATATAAAACTGCAATTGCCAGTGCTCGTTTTAATTGTTGTACAATTGTAAAAAGATGCATATACGCTTTCCTAGGAAGACCACTTTTGAAATGGGTATAATTTCCAAAATCTGCGTATTTTATAAATCCATTGCACCATAAATGGAAATCAAGTATTAGGACATAAAGTGCAGATTTAAATCAAGTGCGAGATGTAGTATGCATATACTATGTTCTGTTACTGGGTTGTATGCAGCCCTCCTATGCCATTTGCATGGTCTCCAGGTTCTCTGTTGATGGGGGGGAAAACGGGGGGTTGTTTGGGATAATGGGGAGAAAGGGAAAATCCAGGAATTGTTACATAAATTGACCTCTAGGACAATTGGATGACTTTATCTTAAAAAAAAAAAAAATCCATTTATTTCATAAAAATACCCAACACTTTATTAACTTATTGTGTATGTAAGATGGCAGCACCTCAGCTTCTGTAAAGTAAATCTTAGCAATTCTTTATACCATTTTAGCGAATGACAGATTGAAACTTTCTACCTGCGAACCGTTTTTAACTGTAGTAACGGTGGGGAAGTATTTCAATTTGCAAGGTACTAGCCATCCATAAGAAGTCGCTTGCCACCTCAATTCTATAGATATGGACGGTTGTAAGGAACTCATGGTGGCAGGAGTAAAGACGGACACAAGTGATCAGTTCAAGGGTGTTTATTAAACTGCAAAGGTAGGTTGGAAAAATGCCTAATCTAAGATGGGAGAAAGCTTCGACCATCAAATAATAATAATAAGGCAATCCTAGTGATGCCGTTGCAGATAAAAGGACCTATACTAAGAGAAACCTATTGCCAATCCTTATGCTAAATAAAGTGTGGGGGTAATGTTCTTATGAAAAAGTGTTCACAAATAAGTCTGGATCCAGTACTTAGGGTCTCACTTCCCCACGTTTGCTACTTTTCGTTCAACACAGTTTGGTTTCTTCTCAACTCTCCCCTTGACTCACCGGCTGTGATGAACCACTTGGCTTTCTTTCTCTTTGGAGTCAAGGTTGGTACAACTGAGACATGCATCTCTCCCCGGCTTGGTTATCAGCAGAGGAGGGTCTTGTGTACCGTTGACATCTGCTGCAACACACATTTCTATTTTTCGCAGTCTTACGATTCCCTTGGTCGGAAAGGGCAAGGTCGCTTCTCTCCTTGTCACCCTCTCGGTATGCGCCGTCGTCCTCCTCCTCCTCTTCAACTGATGTCCTAAGTTAGCCTCCTGAACGTGCGGTCTGCCTTGACCGTAGTGTGCTCTCGTGCTCCACCTTTTAACCCTGTGGGGAAGGGAAAGGGCAGTCGGGTGTGTGTGATTCAGGTCAGTTGCCTGACTTTGCCTGACACTTGTGTTGGGACACTTCAGGCAAATGGCTCGAGTGTTAATCCGTCTTCCTTCGTAATGGGCAAAAGTGTTTGCGTCAGAAAAGGGGGGGGGGTCAAAGTGTTTGTGTATCCTTCGTGGAAGGTTAGGGGAAAAGTTGTCATGAGAAGGGGAATACCGCGTCTCACCTGTTGGTGTCCAACTTCACTCCCAGAGGACCCCCCATCCAGATGACCCTCAATGGTCCACCCCCAGGAACTGGATCCAATAGCGATGGCTGTGTCCTGGCCACCTGGATGACAAACCACGAGAACTAGTCAGAGAGACACCTTCAGGTTTCTCAGACGTTGCTCCATTTCTTACTCACCAAGAGTTAAATTATCAGTAGCCAGTGGTGAGTGCAAATCTTGCCCCCTTGCTAGGATAATTGCTTTATGGAAGACCAAAAGCATGGAATGGGCTGAACCTTCATCGCATAATATACTCTTGCTAAATTTGACCCTTTTTAATTCAGATTGAGTTTATTGCTGAAATATCTGAGAGCTTTAAAACAAGTATGTGTTTATCATGGCTCAACAGCTAGAAAAAACATATGTATTAAATCGTCTGGAATCTGATTGCAACTGAGGTATAGGAGTTCATCACTAGGATAACCACGGATTTAGATGGGCCTTTTAATAGTATCATACTACCATATAACCCAACTCTGCAAGCACAGGTTATGCAAATATGCAGATTTTAGATCAGATCAGGAGATTTGGATGCATAGATAAATGAGCATCCGCATCAGGGGAATACGGCCTCCATTTTTTTCTACTCTTTTATCGGGACTAAGTATGTTGCATTGGCAGGTGATTTTAAAATAAAGGATCAAGTACTATGATGAATCTGGAAAATTCATCCCTTCTCCCCACAGGGGAGGCACCCTTTGTGAGGCTATGGAGATTAGCCCGTTATCCTTACCTAGGGGTCTGGGCAAGTGGGGTCTCGGCGGAGTGACTCTCCTCTTGGTGGGGACAAGGACTCCCATTTAGAGACTGCACTGCTGGTCCAAAACACTTTTTCTGTATATATAGCTGTTGGAAAGACTTTGCTATCTCCCGTTATGACTTTAACCAACAAATCCCTTTATTTCGCTCTATTGGCTTCTGGTAATGCTGACCATCGTCTGAATGCCATAATCAAGGAAGATGGACACAATTCTTTTTGTTCTGATGACGTGCATAAGAGCAGAGCGGACTGCGATGGAGTAGAGACTCCTACGGAGGGAGGAGAGTACCCGCTACACAGAGTCGAGCCTCTGTAGCAACAACGTCCCAGAGACATGAATGGCGGGTGCTCTGACCAAGCAAGAGGTTCTGGTAAGGTGAGGGACTGAGAGTGGAATTCTCTGGTGGCGCGACCACTGAAGAGCAATGTTGGGCCTGGAGCCCAGCAACCGACGCCGGCAACAGAGGAAGGAAAGGAGCCGGGTTCCTGAGATCCACACAGCAAGTGGCTTTACCGCTCAGACAAGCACAGACCGGGAAGCGGAGCTCCCAAGTGTGGATGCCAGTGAGGCCTATGAAGGTAGGAGAGTCTGCTGGAACGGAACAGGCGCACAACCCAGGTAAAACGGAGCAAAAGAGATATAAACAGTGGATAGCAAGGCTAGAAAAGCCATCAGCAGTACGTGAGCCTCAGAAAACAGAGTGAAAGGGATACATGTGCTTTATGTCAATGCTGGTAAAGCCGACGGATACGAGGAACTGATAAAGGCGGACTGGCATATGCCATAATGTCATTGAGGAGCAATACACAAACTAAAGAGTCACAGGACTTTGGGGAGTCCCATTGTCAGATGCTCGCCTTACCTGAGGTCTCCTGTGTCCGTTCAGGGAAGAGAAAGGGTCTGTCCCTTCGGGCAGCCATTGCAATCTCTGTATGAACGGGGGGAGAGAGATGCTGGACCTCTAGGGACAGATCCAAGTCCAGAGGAAAAACCCAAAAATGGGGGGGGGGGGGGAAACCCTGATGAGAAAAGTGATCCAGTAATGAAGTGGAGCAATGCTGAGAAGCTGAGCAGGACTGGAATATGATGCAGGTTGAAGTAGTAGTGAAATGGGACTAGAATTTGCAGGTGATCAGAAAAGGCATGGGGCAAAAAGAGAAACAACAAGAAGGATCTAGCAGCATAGAAGAGACGAAGCAGGAGCAGAACGGAGACCAAGAGGAGGTCAAAAAGGAGAAGCAGTGATTCAATACTGGAAGCAAGGCAAGGAGGAGCGATGCAGACAGGAAGGAAACGGAGCGCCATGCAACGGGGGAAAAAGATATTTTTATTTATTTAATATACTAAATAGCCTTTCGTCTGTATATACAACAAATACACAAACATGAGACATACATATGATTACATATAGTCATTACATCAATATCTTCAGATCACCAAAGTAAAACACAATTCTACAATTGATAATACAATTCATATAAAAATTTCAACAACTCGCAAATATTAAGACACCATAAAATAAGAAGATATGCAACGAAAGGGCTTGCTGTTTCCCCAGCATCTTGTATCCGCTGTGACACTGCAACGCCCCTGGCGAGTCGCGCCATGTCCCCCCGCCCTAGATGCCCCGTAATGGAGTCCATCTTGGGGAGGTCAAGGTGAAACAGCCCTCTTTCCTCCACCAACACCACCAAGTGATACGCCTGCACATTCTGACACCCAGTGCCATGAAGGTGGGATACAGAGAAGTGTCTTTAAAGTGATCCTGGAGGGATTTGAACACTTTGAAAAAAACGGAGAAAAGTAATATAAGAATTTCTCTTTTCCAAGGGTGGGAAGAGAAAACCATACAGATGATATTTACCATACAGATGATATTTGTATTTTTAACCGACAAACTCTATTCAGGATTTTGAAGACAGTGGGCCTCATTATGGGTCCGGTGGTAACCGTGTCAGTGCTACCGGCGGGTTGCCGCCAGACCTGTAAATATTTACTGGTGCCTGACTTCCCGGTGCTACCGGGAGATTACAACCCCGGCAGCCCGGAAAGTTAGGCGCCAGTAAAATGTAAGTCCCCATTCCCATGGGAGTGGGGACACAGAAGCACCGGCACCGTTGCTAATGGTGCCAGGGCTTCCGTGACCGGTCTGCCTACCATGGCCGATGTGCCCGGCAGGGTCAGACCTGTTGGGCCTGCCGGCTCCGGCAGGCAGACCTGTAATGTGCTGGTCTGGAAACAACGGTACCAGTAAGCTTACCGGCACCCTTGTTTCCAGACAGGCAGGTTCATAATGAGGCCCAGTGTCATTGTATTCTAAAGGAACTTTGAGACTGAGAACAAGTTATCTACGAGTTGGGCCAGGCAGAAGCCTATACCGAGGCTCTTGTGCAAGCCGCTGTTTTTCCTTTTAGTTTGGTTTTGTAAAGTAGTAGGGCCAGTTAGTTAATGAGGTTTTGGACTCTGGACTATTTATTTTGGACTTCGAGCACCCTTAGTTTTGTGTTAGAAGGTAAGGAACTTCCCTCATAAGAATAGGGGCAGACAGACCTTTTTCTTTTCATTTAAATAAACAGCCTTGAATCATGACCCATTGTAGTCCGAGTCCTTCTTCTGGTTCATTACAGTACCCGTACCATACATTCTGAAGATACATAAAGTAACCAAGATGTTTTGTCACTAAAATGATCACAGAACTCCATGGTGACTTGAATAACTTTTTTTTTATAGTACAACAGATTTGATTCCATTTAATACGTGTTCATAGTCATTGGGGCCTCATTACGACCCTGACGGAGAGCCGTGCCTGTTATATAGGCACAGCGGCCGCCGGAGTTGTTTTTTTTCCGCGCCCTGGAATGGGCAATTACCGGGGTATTACAACCCCGGCGGACCTGGTACTTGCCCATTCCAGGGCTCCTGAAAAAATTCTTCCCCTTTCCCATTTGTGCCCCATAGGGCTCAATTGGAATGGGGAAGCCACATGCACCGGCACCATTCGTTAATGGCGCCGGTGCATGCAGCATCATGTGCTCGCGGGTGTCGCTCTGCCCGCCAGGTCCGACCATGCAGTTACAAAGGCACCCGCGAGCAAAACTCGTAGTTTGCTGGTCCGGCAACTACGGTAACGGCAAGCTTACCGGTACCGTAGTTCCCGGACCGGCAAACTTGTAATGAGGCCCTTGGTCTTGTTCTCCTGATAATCCAGGATAAATTCCAATTTTTCACATGTAGAATAAATGCGATTCCGCTGATGTCGATTTCCTCCACACTGGCACCAAAATGTGGTTTGTGATGTGTTGCAAAAAATATTTTAAGCAGATTTCACAATGCAGTGACTTTTTAAAATTAGTTTTTGTCATTTAAAATCGGATTTAAAATCGGATCGTTGGGTACCCGCAGGTAGAGGTAGTTGGCATCTCTCCTGTATTCATGTCCAGCATTGCACTAAATAGGCAATTTTAAACTCCTATCAAGAATTAAGGGTGAATTATGACACAGTTCAGAAGAAACGCATTTTAAATACCAGGCACTGCTTTAATTAATATAATTTAATTTAAGTAGTTACATCTGGAATTCTGGTCTCTGATGTGTCATTTGCTAATAGCATTAAGCAAAGGTCAGTAATTTCTTACTTCACTCGAATTTCCAAAGGCTTGCGCTCGCAGGCCTTTCTCTGCACTCATACGTGGTGCTTAGTGCTAGATTACAACTAGTTCACCTTCCTTTTCCTATTCCTTGCCATGTAAGGGAACCTCTTTCAAAACCGGCACACTTGCATACTTTACTTTTCTTTTAATTCTGGCGGACTTTCTTGCCTCCCCTTTAGCGAGAGGGTATGCCGAGCCTCTATGCTCCTTGTATATTCTATGAAGCCCCCATAACGTGATTGTGTCTCCAATTGTAAGGGTTGGAAGGGAATCATGATTGCAACAAGGAAGATGGATTGGGTGTCATGTGGATTATCAGTAAGTAGCCAGTCTATTACTCCACCTTCTATCTTACTTGTCCTATGTGAAGTACTAAGCAGGAGGAGATATACAAATAATAAAATCACACTGAGAAATGTCAGTGCAATCTTGTGAAATATTTCAATCCTACAATTGTACAAAAACAGCGTCTGGACAGCAGCCATGAGAGAAGATTCTCTAATAACCCTTAGTGTTTTATGAAGGTGTCTGGTGAGGCGCAAGTGGATGTCGTACACACCTTATGTGTGGAATCTGTGCTATGCCCTGGTGCCCCTTATGGATTTCCCTTAAATCAGCATTGGGAGGGCAACCCAAGCTGACTGTTATGGCTTTAAGATGTGTACTCTTCTTCGACTTCTTAGGGGTGCATTGGATGAAAACAACTCACCCTCCAGGTCCGGGTGAGTGCTTTTTAACTTGTCTGTCGTGTGGATAGGCATAATATATGTGCATGCCTGTAATGTTGTGTGTTTGCACTGCGAGGCTAAAATAAAGATCACTTGTTTTTACCAATGAGGCAGCAAGGTTTAGAGTGCTAGGGTGATTTCTAACATACACCTTGGTTTTTTGCAGTGTTACAATCCAAGTTAGTATGTGTTTTTTTTTTAAATATATAATATTTTAAATGAAATAACTGTTAAAGGGACGTTGTGGTTTAGCTGAACTAATAAAAACCTATGGAATTCAATGGGAAAAAATATGTTAAAGGGATGTTATGGTTACAAGTAAAACCGAAAAACCTCAGAAATTCGCCAGTTATGGTAAGCTAAGCATCCATAACTCGTGCCACAACCGTGCACTGCTAAGACTAACACCCAGGACATCAAAGATGACATCACAAATGCCATTGATGGCATCACATATCTGGCCCACTTGTTTTTGTTCACTGAAATGTTTAGGCCGGGTGGTTTTGTACGCTGACAGTCAGAATATTAAAATTCAAAAGTTGCTGTATATCTAGACATTAACCTTGTCATATGATCATAAAGTACTTGCCTTCAGGTTTGGTCTCAGCTCATGGTGCACGTACATGGGGCCGTAGGCAGCCCTGAAACACACAATTCATTTGTATACATGAAGATAAACTTTAATGCTATTAACATTTTCTCATGATGCTGTTTATTTCTTCCTTACTTTATTTTCCCTGCATGTGCCTCTGATGTGTATGCATTGTGGCTCTTCATATGTATTGTTTGTACTAGTACAAGTCTTGTGAATTTCTGAGGTTTTTCGGTTTTAATTGTAACCATAACGTCCCTTTAACAAAGTGTTGTCAGTGAATGTTATAGATTTTTATTGGTGCAACTTAACCATAGCGTCTCTTTAACAAAGTTTTTTTTTATCAGAGAATTTAATGGGTTTTTACCAGTGCATGCTTTTTTCCTACAACTTAATGTCCGATTAAAAAAGTTTCACCTTAAAACGCTGCCATTTCCCACCTTCTAGCATTATTTTTAACACTTCCATACTTTTTCCACAGTTTTTGCTTCCGTCGACGTCCGCGAATGTCTGATGTCATCACGGCCCTGCCGGACAGTGCCACATGACCATGAGCACGCACGCGGATTGATGACGAATCCATGAATGCGTTTGCACTTTCCGTTCGGGTCCTTGCTTCAAGGACAGTTTGGCACTGCATTTTCGACTGGTCTAGGAACTTTCAAGCTCAAAATGTACCCTTGCACAGCTCCTACAACTATTCTTACTCATAATCCATAAACAATCTAGTACAAAGCACATACTAGAAAGAATGGTAGCAAAACTACTATTTATCTTAAAAATGGCATCAGCTATTGCCATCCCTCCTCCCGAAGAGGAACCACCACCAAGGACTCACACAACATAAAAAGTGCAGTATTTCCAAAGACAATGAAGAGAACCAAGAAGATTAGGTAGAGGAAGTGGCTAAGAGAGAATCACAGGTGTGGCCGTTCTTTACCTTTGTAAAATGCTGTGAGTGCAGTTTTGTGTCGCAGACTACCTGTACATTACTCCTCTGGGACCACCTCCATGCGGCGCCACATCAAATCCAACCACTGCAATTCTCTCAGAAAGATTGTTCCTTTCTTAGCAAGTAGTAGCCTGTCTTCCTTGACATCATCTTCCTCAACCAATACTGTAACCACAGAGCCTACTTCTGTGGGACACAAAATCCCACCAGCTACATTGCAAGCAAAATAAAAAAACGGCTGTTCGATCCATATCTTTCGAAGAAAACAGTCCTCTCTATATACTGCAACATACCACTCTGTAGAGGGAAGCAACTTCGAAGTGCTTTTGAAGCTGTAATGAAGGAGCATGAGAAATGCTGCCCACTACCTTAGAAGTAACACACGCGCAAACATCTTCCCCTGTCCACCTGCTCCTCCATATTAGTGCTTGGTGCCTTTTCCCTCATTTCCCTTCCCACCCTATGTTCAAATCTCACCTGCAAACATTTTACAAAAACAAAAACACCAATAGAAAGGTACCTTTAGGAACCACCTTTCAGAGTTAAAACATAGAAATGAAAAACAAAACCTTATAGACTCCATCTACTTTACATTTCTCAGTAAAGTGCATAGACTCAATACGTTTTTCCAACATTCCCATTAGCATTTTGTTTTATGCTAATGGAAATAATGTGGCATTCACATTACACCATGACCCGGACAATCTGGCTACTGCCCATGGCCACTCAGTCACCAAAGGTATATCACTATTTTTTGGTACCTACATCATGACACTTGTCAAAAAATAAAACACGGGCACATTTGGAAAACGCTTTCAGGTCCTTGCCAATGCTCCTTGGGATGTGTCAATGTATGTACATACAATAGTCATTTAACTGAGCTCCCAACTTGACAAAATCCATTCAGACGTTAAACATAAGTTGGGTCGATCTTTCTGAAAATATTTGTCCACATTCGCCAAACAGCAACAAAGTTATAGGCTATCTAAAAATGTTGAGACCCCCCTCTAATTTAGCCCCCTCTTAAGCAAATCCCTATGTATATTTAAAATCGTTTTGCAAACATTTGTGCAGATTCGTCAAAGGGAACCACGTTTATAAGCCTTTACAATATTTTGGCAAGCCCCCCCCCCTCTAATTTTGCCCCCTCTTTACACAATCCCACCAAACTTTGCAAAACCTTTTAGGTTCAGGTCTAGAATAGAATTCCAAAATGTCATGCAGTTTCATTCAGTGGCGCCAAAGTTATAAGCCATCCAAGTACTGCTTTTCACCAGCCCTGTAATGCAGAAATAGGCACAGATGTGCCCGAGCATCTGAAGGCTCTGCGAACATCACAGGACTGCACCCGAACATCCACCGTGTTCACAGACTTTTCGGGGATGGAAAACGCCTGTTTTTTGGCTTCTTATGGCCATATCCCATCCTCATCAGCCCTTTCCTTCCAAGAGATTGTTTGATAAGTTTGCCAAGTGCAATGTTGTGTTTTTTTATGTTTCCACCGCGGTGTCTGCGGACAATGGCGAATGTCCGCAAATCCAACATGGCGGGCGTTTCCGAAAATCTGACGCACTTGACGCTTTTCACCATCCAATCAGTGGGCACATTAGATGTCTGTGGACATCACGTCGCCTTCTATGCCAATCAGATGGTGTCCGGGGACCGTACAGGGAAATGGGTCCGCCAAGCGGAGCTAGATTTCACTAACCTTTTGGTCCTACATTTTGCCCGTTTAAAAAAGAAACTACTGGATAGATTTTAACCAAATTTATAAAAGCAAACTTTCGGGACCAAGCCGCCACTCCTGCCGTAGATTTGGTGCAAATCCATCCAGCGGTTTGAGTTGTAGGCGTGAGCAAAGTTTTTTTTTCCCATTCAGTCTATGGAAAAAAAAAAATATTTTTGGAACCCCCCCCCCCCTCCCATTTCCCCCCGCTATAACTTTGCCCCCCTTTACGAAACCTCACCAAACTTACAAAAAAATTCAGAGTGGCCCATACACATTTTTTGTAAAGTCTGGTGAGGATTCGCCCAGGGGGAGCGAAGTTATAAACTGTCCAAAAAGTGCTCTTCCTATGAGATGAGCAACTTAACCATAACTAAACGACCCCTGCTGCAGGCAGTGTAATACACATACCACCCCCCCCCCCCGACCCTCCAGGATGATCCTGACCGTCCCTCCCTCCCTCTCCCCATACCTACAGTGTATGACCAACAGTGTATGGACCAAGGAAGAAAAGGCCTTGGTGACCGCAGAGAGGATATAGCATGTCCTAGATCACTTGGTATTCTGAAAGGGCTTTGTGATGGACGTCCCGAGATTATCTAGTTGGCCCATCTGGACGGAAGCAGAGGAAGGAGTCTGTGCACCACAGCACTCCCAATTCTCTCAAGATGTATTGGCAAAAAAGCATGTCGAGTGAAACGGTTCCAGGTGTACAAAGGAAGTATCTTGGAGGTCTGTAGTATTGGAGGAAGACCTTAGTATAAGGGGAGGGCCTACATCATCAGATGGGTTATCTCAAAACTCTCCATGCAGTGGGTTGTGTAGGGTTCTGCCATTGCATTGCTGTTCCGTTGTTCCTCAAAGATGAGCATTGCTGCTAGTTGTTCTCTCAACAGGCTTCAAAATGTGAACTTGCCCCTAGCAAATAGTAAGTGGTAATTGCTTCTTGCTGAGTAAAATATGCTGTATGCATGTATAGAAATGAGAGGGAAAGCAACATTTGACTTGCTACTTAAATGTTTGCCCTTACCCCTTGTGTGGTAGTCTAATCCTAGTGTGAACCGTTTCCGACGAAAAACCAGGAATTTAAGAATATTGTATAATGTTGGGAGGGATTTGAAGGGGAGCGAGACTCGGTCCTTTTTAATGCACCTGTATAACCAGTGTCCAAGGTAGGGGAAAAGGGGTTGATGGAGTGCTATGCCCTGCAGGACCAGGGCTACAGTCCCAAAGATAACCATCTCCTCTATATCATCCTTATGCTTGTTCAATGTCCATGTATTTAGATGGAATCTTAGAAGGGAACTAGTCTGAAGGTCTGTCCAGCAGAGTGAGAGGGGGGCTATCCTCAGGATATATGATAGGTTATTTATAACGCGCTTAATACCCAGAGGTTTCTAAGCGTGGTCCCGGGAATCGAACCTGCATTGCACCGTGTCGTCTTGCTTCCAAGGCGAGCGCGTTGCCCCGTGCTATTCTCCCGAGGATGAACGGAGAGCAGTATAAAATGTGGAAAGGGGTTGGAAACCATGCGTTCCTCTTTGAGTAGGGGCAATGAGCATAACCCATACCTGCTCCTTAAGATCTTCTGTTGAAGGGAGCATGTCGGAAGTGACTGGAAGCAAGACCATTAGAAAGAGAGGCTCCAGGTCGTTTCATTCTATGCAGATGATGCATTATTGCATATCCTAGACCCAGAGGTTAATTTGAGCCCCATGCTGGAAGTTGTAAATGTATTTGCTCAGTATTTTAGGTATAAAGTTAACCTCTAAGTCTGACCTATATCCGTTATCTCGGCTACTAAGCCTATCTGTATTTTTTGGATTTTAGATGGATCTCCTTGACATTTATGTACCTTGCGATTAGAGAATTTAGAACCTTGCAGATCTTTCTGGATGAAATTGTACTGAATAATTCCCTCGTCTAGCTGCTAAGCTGAATGTGTGGTCCATGCCCCCAATTTTTATGTGTGGTTGACTTTTTTTTAAACTAAAAATTGTTGCTAGTTCTCCAAAAAAGATTGTACTAAGTCTTAAATATACCCATTTGACTGGTGGAGCATTCTTTACTATGTTACGATCTATGACAACATTGTTTCTGTGGGAGGCTGGTGTGGCCAGAATGAGCTGAGAAAAGCTGGTGGAACCATTTTAACGTGGGGTTATTGCAGTTCCAAATTTGGAGCTATATTTCCTGGTTGCCCAAGCGCGTTGGTATACTTCCTCTCGACCTGTAGTACACCTACCATTGGAGAAATATGGTGCAGCACCATATGCCTTGAAGTTAGTCATCTTTAGTGATTGGTATGTGGATTCCTGCACTTTTGGATTGGTTTGAACCAGAGGCCATGCATGGACCAGGCGGTTTCATAGATTGGATATAGCGGTCCCTTATAGTAGAGAAGTTCCATTATAGAATTTCCCAGGTATGTATCCTTCCCACCTCAGATGGGTATTTCCGGGCTGCCTGGGATAAAGAGGGCCAGCTGGTGCTGGGGGACGTATTTCCAGACAGTCCATTTGTTTTACTCAGCAACTTTACTAACAAACTGGGAAACCATCCCATAAGGGTGCTGCAGTATTTCCGAATGAGAGAGGTATTCAGGCAAAGATAGCAGGCAAAGATAGCAGGCAAAGATGGCAGTCATTTCCCCAGGAACCAACGACGTATCCATGTATCAAGAGGATCATTCCAGGGGGGGGGGGGGGGAATTAGAAGAATGTTCTCTAGGCTATACAATCTTTTCCAAGAACATCAGACCACTAAGTGTCATGTACATTCAAAGTGGGAACTTGACTTTGTATTCGAGTTTTCGGATAAGCAATTGAGGAAATGTTGCCTCATAACTAAGGAGGTATCCCTAAATGCTAGGTACAGGTTAATACAATTTCATATCCTAAATCGATTACCTTACCCGCCTGCTAAGGTTACAAAATTTGCACCAGGCTCCAACGTGGCTTGTCTTAAATGTGGGACCTTGCCAGCAAATGTCATAGATATGTTAATGTTAAAGGTATTTGTACTGCGCACCATCACTACTGCAGTGGTCCCAAGGCGCTTTGACGGATTTGAACGGAGAGAGTGGAAAAAAGGTGGTTTGGTGGAGGGTTATTGGGGTGTAGTTGGGAATAGGAAAGCAATATTTGTGATGTTGTGTTGGCAGCTTCAGTTCGGTGTGCACTGTTCGCTGAGCTTAAGTGTGGTTCAGGTTCTCTTACCTGACTGCCGAATGGGCCCAGATCAGGACAGAGGCGCAGGGTTGCCTCCACACATCACCTGGGGAGACTACAAAAGCCCAGCGCCTCAATTGAGGATAGAGAGGCCAGCTAACCGATTCCACGAACAATTTCCGCTTCTGCATACACCCTCAAACTCCAAACCAAACACAACCACAGACCTACAGCACAACAAACCGCACAAACTTCACTACATTGCAACAACAAAACAAAAAAAATCACACATAGAGTCGCACAACAGCACACGACGACTACCGGACGTAAACACCCCAGGCCCAGCCAACGGACCCACTGGGCTGAGGCTGCCAACAGCACATCACTGCACTCTTTCACTTTTCCAGCTTCCTCCCACTAACCCACCCCCCCTTCCTCTTTCAGAGCCGCCAGAGCACCAGGGGACCACTCCGGTGGTGATAGTGCGCGGTACAAATGTCCATTAACATTAACCTCTTTGTCTTTGCTTTTCTGCGCTTCCTCATCCTGGGTCGGTGACATTTAGGTTAGACGACTCTGATCCCTCACTACCTGTGCCGTGTGGGACCTTACCTACCTAGGTTTCTTCTGTGGGTTGGTGTTATAGGCATGGGTGCTTGGGGCGTCCCTCTGCCTTGTGTTTAGGTGAGGAATTGGTTTGAGGTTTATGTTTTTCTCCCTGGGAATCTTGTTTCCTGATGGGTCTGTGGTTCCTAGTCGTTTCCTCCTGTTTCCGAAGCAAAGAGCCAGGTTTTGAGTTGTTTTCGGAATTTCATGTGATCCTTTGTGTTGCAGTGTTTTTTGGTAGGTGATACCCGGATTTTATTGACAGGTGAGAGTTTGTTCTGGCGGTTCTCGGGAGTCAGGATGGGTTGCATGTTTTAGTTGCTTGGTCTTCTTTGTATGATCTGTTGTGTCGTGCAGATTTTGTTTTAAGTGGTCTGTGAGGTGTGAGAAACCTGAAGGTGCTTCCCTGACTAGTCTCCGGGGATCTGTCATCCAGGGGGCCATCACTATTGGATCCAGTTCATGGGGGTGGACGAGTGAGGGAGAGGATCACCTGGATGGGGTGGTCCTCGAGCATTGGAAGTGGGACAATGGGTGAGACGCGGTATCCCCCTTCTCATGACAACTTTTCCCCAACCTTCCATGTAGGATACACAAACACTTTACCCCCTCAACCCCAAGCTCCTTTTTTCGACGCGTACATGTTTGCACATTACGAAGGACACCGGACTAACACTGTGTCCCAACACAAAGGTCAGGCAAAGTCACAAATTGACCTGAATCACACACACACTTGACAACCCTTTCCCGTCCTCACAGGGGTAGAAGGTGGAGCGCGAGAGCACACTATGAGAAAGGCAGACCGCACGTCCAGGAAGCTAACTCAGCACAGCAGTACAAGAGGAGGCGAAAGATGATGCATACCGAGGGGGTGACGAGGAGAGAATCGACCTTGCCCTTTCTGACCAAGGCATGTGCCACCGCAGAAGGAATTGTAAGACTGTCTAACACTAGCCAACGTGTGTTGCAGCAAATGTCAACGGTACACAAGACCCTCTTCTGCTGATAACCAAGCTGGCTAGAGACGCTTGTCTCTGTGGTACCAATCTTGATTCCAAAGAGAAAGAAAGCCAAGGCAGAGAATCAATGGAAGAGTCGATAAGAAACTAAACTGTGTTGAACGAAAAGTAGCAAATGGCTAATTGAACTGTGAAAGGTTAAACAAACTATTGATGATAAAAGGGGTGGAAAACCAGCAACACAGGAGTCCGGCACCACGTGGGTGCTCACTAACTCTGGGCGATTACCCGATTGTTGAAATTACCAAAACCAGAAGTCCTTGGGAAAGGCAAGAAAGTGGCCATTCAGGGGTCTTGTAAAATCCTATATACAGTTGAAATTCTTTGACCGAGAGTTGATTTTGAAGATAAGGGAAGTGAATCTTGCACGGTAGACAAGATTGGCAAGAGTGAACCCCACTGATGGATACCGGTAAAAGGGGGTGAAGTAAAGTCCTAAAATACAGTGGGTTGACAAGAGTGAACCCGACCGAGGGATGTCCACAGTGAACTGTTTAAAAAGACATTCAGATTTGTGAAGTTGTGTTGAAAGCCATAGTGAACCCGGCGGGGAGACAATTCAGAACGGTTCGAGCCTGGAAAAAGGCGACCCAGGGGTGGAAAAGGCATCACCCAAGATTTATGTGAAAAGGAACTCTGTTTATTTGAATACATCAGGCCCCGTGGGCAAGAGACTTTTTTGATAGAAAAGAGACTGGACCACTGAATGCCCTGATTGTTGAAAGCGGAACTGTTAGCTTGTGCTGCGAAAGATCGAGCGTGTGATGTGCTCCAAAGTCCACCCTTGTCCCATGCTGAAAACGTGGGGGAGACCCAAAGTACTGCATCTTGACTTCTCATTTGTGAAAACTTCTTTCTTTCATAAGTACATTACCCCACATTTCTTTTTGTATTTAGCGTAAGGAGTGGAAATAGGTTTTTCTTAGTATAGGCCCTTTTATTTGACACACCATCACTAGGACAGGCTTCTTATTATTTCATGGTCGAAGCTGGCTCCCATCTTAGATTTCGGTTTAGATTAGGCGTTTTTCCAACCTACCTTTGCAGTTTAATAAACGCCCTTGAACTGTGATCACTTGTGTCTGTCTTTACAGTTGCCAGTATGAGTTCCTTACAGAGGTCATTGCATAGTTTTGTGGAGGGTATTGGTGTGTTTTTGCATCCAGGTGGGTTTCTCATTTCGTTTATGATTTGAAATAGTTATTTTTGGGAGTTGCCGGCTTTGGTGATTGTGTTATCATAGTATTTCTTTTTGGCCTTATGGATTTCCTTTTTGTATGAGCGGATGTGTTGCTGGAGTTGTAATTCCCTCGCCTGATAGTTATTTTTCCTCCATAGTTCAGGTTTTCTGTTTTTTTTTTTTTCATGGCGTTTAGTAGTGGGGTAAACCATTTTGCTGTAGCGTAAAAAAGATTTGTTGATTTCTAGTTCTGTTAAATGGTGGTCTTTGATGGCCCTCCAGTTCCTTTTTCGAGGTTGTCAGCAGTTTGTCGGATTGTTTGTCTGTCATCATGGGTAGCGTGATTTCAAAGGAGATGAGATGGTTGCTCCAGAGGTGATGAGGTTTTTGTTGGTGAAGATTGCGTCTAGAGTATGTCCCACCAAGTGGGTTGCTCCTTTGACTAGTTTGTGTACTTTCATTGTTTTCAATTGTTTGGCTAGTGATTTTTGTGAGCTAGCTGATTTGTCATCAAACCAGATGTTGAAGTCGCCTATGATTATCACATGTTTTTGCTCGATGGCTAGGTTGGCGATGGCTTCAGTAAAGGCGTTGGCGAAGTTTGCATGTTGGTGGTTTGTATAACCGAACAAATGAGATTTTTTTGGAGGGTTTAATTGTCAGGTGAATAAGGATTTGCAGTTTTTGATGTTTAGTGATTCATCTGTTTTGATTTTCAGGTGTTCCTTGTATGCTACCGCCAGTCCTCCTCGTCTTTTGCTTTTCCTGTTTGATTGTGACCACTTAAAGTTATCAGGGCTGAAGTTATGCACTGTGATTTAGTAATCGTCTAGGCATGTTTCGGTTATAAATAAGATGTCTATACCCCCGTCGAACAGGAGGTCAAAGATCTCTGTGACATGTTTGGACATTGATCTAGCATTAATTAGGTTGCAATTAATTATTTTTAAGTGGTTGAGGTTGTTTCTTTTGTTTGGTATTGTGGTTGTTCGGTTGTGGTTCTTCTGTGATGTCACAAATTTGTCAGAGATCTGTGTAGTCGACTTCCTCGCTGAAACGATCTTTTAGATTGATTCTTTGGTTGATTAATTCTTCTGATTCTTCATCTTCTGTGTTTTGCGGCGGTTGCTGTCGCTGCCCTTGTGTTTTTGTGATCTACAGTTCTCCTAATTTTTTTTTTAAACTTTGTTTATTTTAAACCAGCACATAGGTGACAGTTGCATTAGAGACATTAAGCTTCTTATCATTTTCCGAACATTACTCCCGTATCCCCCTGATCCCTCCCTCATCCTCTCGCACTCAGCTGTCTTCACGGTCCCGTGCCTCCAGCATTGGGACTGGCCCCCCTACCCTCAGCCTGAAGGACTCTAGCCAGCAGGCGTGGTTTATACGTTAGTGCTGGGAAGTTCTGGTTGTAGTCCAGCACGGGTGCCAAAATGTTTGCAAAGCGGTGAAGGAGGCCCCCGTTGGCTGCTGTGATTTTTTTTTTTTTTTTTTTCCCCGCTATTAAGATTTTTAGCCACCATAGGATCATTAGGGGGCCCTCTGGGGATTTCCATGTGCATGCCACTTTGATCTTAGCGGCGAGGAGGAGTTGTGTTATGAGGGCTGCCTTCCTGCCAGATCTTGGGTATATGCCTTTGATCGGGCTCCAATGGCATTGCTACCTGGGTGATGTCTGCAATGGTGGCCATGCATTGGGACCAGAAGTTCTTTAGCACCGGACATGACCACCACATATATAGGTAGGAACCCGGGAGGCCACAGCGGCACCAACATAGGGGTCCAGAGCCTGGTTGAAGTGGTGCAGTCGGACCAGCGGGTAGTACCATCGTAGTAATTTATGTGCGCACTCCTGATTGGTGATGCAAAAGGAGGATGAATGTGTCCTTGACCAAATGTCCACCCAGTCTGGTCCTCCATTGGGTGCCCCAGATCCGCTTCCCACTGTGACATGTAGGAGGCTTTAGTGACGAGAAAGTCTACCTGTAATAACTTATAGAAGGTCGAGATTCTTCCCCGGGCCGGTGGGTGTGCGACTGTAAGTTCAATGGGGCTTAGGGCTCGTGTGGCCGCCAGGCGGGTTGGAGGGTGTGTGTACCAATGTCTTAATAGCACATAGGAGAACCTATCTGTTCCTACTAGCCGAATAGCGCTCTTGCATTGTTCCAAGGTGAGCGGTTGGTTCCCCTCAAAGAGCTGTCCCAGGGAGCTAAGGCCACCTGCAATCCAGTTTTTGAAGTTCGAGGGGCAGGCTCCCGGAGTGAAGGCCTGGTTATGAAACACTAGGTTATGAAACATAGACTTGCATCACCTGATCGCCTAGTCTATCAGTGGCTGTTCATGGTGTTGCTGGAATCGGGTGATTTCTTCCTGATTGTTGTTCCCAGAGGAGCCCATTGTGGCCTTCAGCTGGAGGAAGGGCTGACCCAAAATGGCCACAGAAAGTGACATTCTTGGGGCTGTGTTGATTTTGTTTCTAAACCAAAGTATATATTAAAAATGTGACGTTTGCTACTGTATTGTACGTACGCCCTTTGAATACCTCCCATTGATTTCACAGTTTATTTTTTAATACAAACCATTTATGCCCTGACTCCTTCAATTCATTGGAGATAGAATAATAACGAAAAAATAAAAATTCTGCTAAGCCAGTCAAAACAAATAAATGTGGGATGCATTGCATAAGTGAGTGTCTTCCGCGTTTGCTTGGAGAAAGGGGATTACTTGAAGGCATACACATTACATTGGACTTTGTTGTGCACTAATGTCTCGACCAGGGGTGTTGCATAGCGGATGTGGCAGCTGATGTCTGAAGCAGGGCAGTGGTCTATTATGTATTGCCACTAGGGTAATTTACCTTATGTGATAGCACTACATATTATATTCTCACAAGACTGTGGATGGGAACAGGTGCGGTTCACAGATATTAATTATTTGAAACATAAGTTATGCTCCCAGAAAAATAAATACACCGATATATGGTGTGATGCAGATGTCGATACGATTGGTCGAATTTAGCACATTAGTGAAACTTTCCTTTAAGGAAGGGGTGATCAAGCTCGTGTCTTAAAAGCTTTACCATCTTGCTCTTGGCTATATAGCCTAAGTCCCTGAAAATTTGGAAGGAAAAAAACATGATGGCCCATACTTTTCTAGCATATGTCAAGTCCCCTGCACCACCATCTTTAAAAATGCTTTTAGATAGCTGATCTCGGAGTGCAGCATAATACAAAAAAATAATAAAAGTAAAACATTATTTGGGACGCACATTTTAAATTGTTGATGCCACTATCCCGATTTGTAATTGGGAAATTGACATCGAGGGAGTGTATGTAGCAGAAGATTGAGACCAGAAGATTTTCCCATCCCTAAAATGGTCTGGCAACTCGGAATAAACAGCCTTCAAGATGTAGTCCTCTAGTGCAAGCAATTGTCACAATAGTATCAGAGGCTTAAGAATTGAAGAAGCTGGTGAGTTTGAGTGAATTCCTGGGTAGTTTAAAAAATGTTGTATGTAAAAGTACATTTAATAGCAGTTGAAGCAAGGCACCATAATAATGATCTGTTGCTTTTAGTTTCTTTTCCAAACCAAGGACACTGTTTATGGAACAGCCTCATTTCAGCCACAGCCAATTGTCTGCCTTACTTCTCCTCTTGCTTTTATGGGTGTTGTGGTGCTTTTAAAAAAAAAGTACTTTTTTTTTTTTTTTTTTTTTTTTTTACACATCTCATGCTTTAATCAAATACGAAGATTCACAATGCACGTTTGGCAGTCATCCCTCCACCTTGTTTTAGTAATTGACCACTGTTTTTTTACAAGTTGGCTTGAATGCAAACCTGAGCTAATTATCGGTCACTGCTGTTTTTGCCTGTGTTTTGAGAGGACGGCAGCATTATTTAAATGTTCATGGTTTTCAATTTCATTATTTAGCATACAGCACTTGAAGCCAATAAGCAGGAGTATTGTTAGG
The DNA here is from genome assembly GCF_040938575.1 of Ambystoma mexicanum. Lineage (NCBI taxonomy): Eukaryota > Metazoa > Chordata > Amphibia > Caudata > Ambystomatidae > Ambystoma > Ambystoma mexicanum. The sequence goes on along the minus strand of NC_090939.1, from coordinate 865,464,169 downwards.
TAGCTGATGCTTGGATCCAGTGGAAGTTATCCAGGAAGTGTGCAAAGATGGTGTACTGGTCTCTCATACTGCATACTCTCACCTCCTTATGTATCTTAAGGGATCATCACTTTTTAATTTGTCAGTACTTTGTATTCTGTGTTTGAGGTTAGAAACATCAAACCGGTCCACTAATTTATAAATTGCTTTTTTGCAGATAAATCTGACAAATATGACTCTCGAGACATTGAAAGATTGCAGAAAGATGATTCCTGGGTTGAAAGCTTCTTGCTTTGGCGGCATTACGTGGTGGATGATGCACTAAAGATGATTGAGGACAGCTTCCAGTGGAGAAAAGAGTTTGCTGTTAATGGTAAATTGCTCATTACCTTGTAATCTGAAGACTAACAAAGCATCCATGTACAGCCTGATACTGTGGTATTTTATGTGGACCCTACTCTGCTAATAATAATGTAAAAGAGAAGGGCTTTCTTCAATGACCTAATCTGTGACTTTTGATCTAAGGTGCTGCCTTTGAATTCAGGAATGCGAAACAAGGAAACATTTACTGTGTATGCAGCGTTTAGTATTAGTTGGGAAGTGGTTCCCTGAGAGTTTGAACAATATGTACGGTTCCCTAAACACTGGGATTGTACGGCTGCAAATATTACCTAGATACAAAGTGGTGAGTCTTTGTGTCTGTTCCTGCATCATTGTTTTCTGTAAATTTAGACCTTTTATACAATGTGAAATTCAGCACTGCAAATCCCAGAATGGCATGAAAATAACAGGCTTTGACAACAACGACCCAAATGGATTTTTAAACATTATTTCACTTTATTTTATTGGTGTTTTGTACTCCACTCCATTGCATGCGAGCCACTTTAAAGCACAAAAGTGGAGCGGAGGTGATGATTTATGGCGTATCAGGACTTACATGCAAGCTAAACAGAAACCTCTTCCCCAATCGAATCGAGACAAACCATTGTCGCCTTCCAAGTTATCTGCCCACAAAGAGGGGAAATAAGGGAACAGTTAGACCTATGGAAATAAGTGCATGTGTTTACAAGTAATAAAGTAGTGATTGTTGGGCCATTGCACCCACTGCAGGTGGGTTCAGAGGTTGATACAGATGGCATTCACATTGGACTTTAGAGAGAGAAGGATTGTCTCAGTAACTTCATTTAATGTTTTTGCAGAACTTTCTACAGTTTGGATCAAGCCTGATGTTTTTGGTAGGGTTGTTCCATAGTTTGTGGCCCAGGATGTCTTTTTCTCCGCCCATTCTGGATTTATTGAATCTTGGGATACATAGCAGTAGTTTTTTCTCTCATCCAAGATTCCTGGTAGCGGTGTAGCATGTAAAGAGGTTCTTAATTTTCTCGGGGGGGGGGGGGGGTGGGTAGTGGGGCTTTGGTTTAATGCTCTCTGCAAGTTGGCTTTTTTTTTTTTTACAGATGGCATTGTGGGATGTTTTTACCCATGCATCCAAGCCCTACCATAAAACTGTGCAGTACTGGCATGGAAAACATCATGATGGCCAGAACTCCCCAGAGAGTGCACAGGGAAAACATGAAGAATAGACTGCCACCCATTTTTGCCTATGTTGTGAGCACAGGAGGGCACTGCCTAAAACCACCATTGGGCTACACACACAGTAGCCTGAAACCATTGGGAATGGCAATGCTGATTGCCAAAAGCAACCCAGAACTGTGGGGAATTCATTTTCTTAATCCCAAAAATGGTTGCAATACCGGTACTCACCACTATCAGAAAGCCGGCGTTTTAAAACCACCAGACTTTTGTGTAAAACTGAACAGAGGAACCAAAACCAGGCCAAGGAAAAACTTGCTAAGAGGTGGATACAATGTAAAACTATATTCTGAAATGACTTGAAGGAAGTAATTATTTAATGTACATGTAAACATTTTAAGTTTTGATTTAAACTGGGAACTAAAGTGACATTTAGCTGAAACCTGGCTTAATGAAACTGGATTCTGCCTGACAACTACCCCCGACAGTAGTTGAAACTGGATCAACAGCCACTCTCCCCAGGCCTAGCTGCATCCTGCTGCCCCTTGCCAAAAGGAATTCACCTCTCTGATTAGATTAGGGGTGGAGCACCTGGGAACTGGAAGGGACAGAACAATGCAACTTCTTTGACTCAGGCAAATGTTATATTGGGGGCGTCGTAAAATAGCTTCCTCTTGGGAGAAACTGGGGGGCAGCTGTGCCTCTGTGAACAAGCTGGCTTGGGGGAAGTGGATAAACCAGTTATTCCACCATGTGATGTGTGAAGCCACACCCCTTTTTGACCAGGGCATAATTTAAAAAAAGATGGATAATTCATAGTACAGACTTGTCAGAATTATAGAAGTAATACCATTATTCTTGTGATTTTTCGGTCCACATTTTAAAAGGCGTTAGGACCCTGTGGTGTATTCTGGGGGGTTGCTAGCGGAAAATAGGGTCTCACTCCAAATGTATGCATGTTAAAAATCTGACACTTTATCATCTGTAACCCATATCCCTGGTGCACATTTGTGTAAAATCTGGAAAGGTTTAGAGGTCGTTATCTGGATGAAAAGGGGAGAATTCTGTCATCAGTGGACAGGACATCGTACAAAGACAGGGATCGGATGGTTTGGTGCTACAGAAAATATGTTGACTGGACCTATAATATTAGAAAAATGGTACATAGATAAATATGTATTTGGGTCAGAAATAGATTTGTGTGCAATCTGACAAGGTGAGGTTCCTCTGACCATAAAACCTACAGCATCACTCTGACTCATTTCCTTCCCCCAATCAAGGGAGAGAGGAGGAATTGGCCAATGATAAGTGAGAGGGGCAGGTTTAGTTATGACCAACGCACACACCCACTTTCCAAAACACATAAAAAGAGACTGCTGGGACAGGTAGAGACATTCAATTCCATTTGCTGCGGAGCATTCTGACCGACGACTTCACATCCAGAGATCCAGACTTCAAATCCATCAATCTCCAGAACCTGTAGCAGTACCCAGAAAGCAGTGTTACATCCAGAATCCAGAGAGGCTAGACCAGCAGAGCAGAGCTGACCCAGATCGCTGTGAGCAGAACCGGTGCCTGATTGACCCGCCGAGCAGACAGAACCGCAGCCGGACGTGTTGACCAGATCCGTGACGAGGCCTAGTTCAAATTTATATTGTGAGTACCTAGCAGAACTGTGCAGAACCAATCTCTTAGTTAAAATAATCTAATCCAAACTATTTTAACCTAAGTAGAACTGCCTCCTAGAAATCGTGTCATCTGTCATTTTTAAAGCTGCACAACTGTCACTGTCAATTCTGCACCTGCAAGCTGTCACCTGTCATTTTGAGTTTACTTTAAATCTGAAAAACTACCTTTATTTAATCGTCCGTATCTCTGGAACCGTTTGGGCTACGAACGAAATTTAACTTTCATCTGAAAGCTTAAAATCTAGGCTTTCCAACAAACCTAGAACCGACTATACTTTTCCCGTAATCGCGAGACACGCACTCGCGAAATTTACCGCGATTTGGCCCGATTTCTTCATCTGTAGAAATCAGCAGCTTTTTGCTTCTCTTTGCTAAAATTCGTTTGCAATCTGCTAATCATTCATAGAGTATTGTTAAAGTGAGCCTGAACTAATATAAAGTAGCCATCACCTATCCTGAACCTCTAGAGGGTATTAAAAGCAATTTTAGCACCTTTTCACTTCCTTGCAAACCACATTAAAGGAATTCGCCTGTGTTTAAAACTCATCCCTGTTTTCTCTAAGCTTGCTGGGAGAACTGGAACTGTGTATTGCATTATAAAGTGTGATTTGTTGGGATTCTTGAAGACTGTGTACTCTCCTTCCATTTCTTGTATTGCATAGGGGGGGAGTGAATTGTCAAAAGAAAAAGTGATCGTATTACCTTTTGCTAAAATCATAACAAGTTATTTCTGTACTGCATTTTATTCCACCTTGCGTTTCCTTGAACCATATAAAGCATTCTTTCCACCTTATTCTTCTGTTCGTATTCATAAGTTACCTCTTGCGGACTACTGCTCATATTCTGAAGTGTGATATCAGTTATCAATTGATTTATAAAGTGTGATAGATATATATTGTTGAATTGTCCAAATAAACCTTTTAATTTGCAAAACAAACCTACTTCTTGGCTCAGTGGGGTCAGGGGGATTCTAAGAGGGGGGTGTTATACAAGGGTTGTCATCCAGAGTACTGAACTGGATATAAAAATACATCAATAAGGGTTTTCCTCATCATCCCAGACTAGGCATTTAATTAGCTATAGTGTTGATTGAATATCGCTTACAGCATTGACTTTTGAGGTTCAAACGAGAAGAGTGTATCAAAAATGACAGGCATCTGGCCTTCATCCTAGGCTCTGGATTGGGTACAAGGGCGGTAGGTGAGAATGCTAAACATGGTATGGCTGATTGACAGAAGACCATTATTTCAGCTTCATCCTTACTGAGCCATGGTCTGCTTTCAGTCGTACAATTAACAATTTGGGAAATTAAATTGGAGAAAGGGCTAGGTAACGGGGAAATCATGTGGCCTAGATGGATTGAGGATTTGGAGGTGGTCTGCATACAGTAGCATTGGAAACGAAGCGGGAAAGTGTCTAGGAGGGTGGTGATTGTTTGGTGTTATGCATTAAATACCCACATTAATAGTAAGTGAAACTTGAGGGTTGAATTCGAAAATCTTAAAAATTCAGAGAAAATAACTCCCTCCCTCTATGCCCTACCAAAGAAACACAAGGCGCCCCGAACACCACCTGGCCAACCGATTGTTTCGGGCACAAGTTTGTGGATGTCTTCTTACAACCGATCAGTAGAAACAGCGTGACGTAGATAAGAGACACCATGGTCACCCTTAAAACATTTGAGGGGCTGACTTTTGATCTCAATCACAACCTTTTGGTCACAATGGATATTGAATCCCTTTTGTACGAGTACTCCTCAAGAAGTGATAGACAAAATCAGACATTTCTGACCCATGGGGTTATTAAAAAAACAGCCCCTTAAAAGTTCATTATAGACTTGATGAGCATAGCTCTTAAAAAACGTTTTTATATGCCAACTAATATTGTTTACAAGTTCAAGGTACAACAATCGGAGCAGCTTTTGCAATACTCTACATGGCAGCATTTGAAGAGGAGTTTGTCCTTCCAGATAGTAACCCATACAGACCACAGATTTCCTATTGGAATAGATATATAGATGACATAATTTTTATATGGTCAGGTATCCAAGAGTCCCTGGTGGATTTCCTTAATTTCCAAAACGGGTGTCATCCCACTATCAAATTTACCATGGAATCTGCTCAAAGTCAAATACACTTCCTAGACCTTACTATTAAGGCGGAGGTAGGTCATTTGAAATGCTTGCCCTACAAAAAAAACAACGGACTGGAATACAGCGCTCCATTTTGTGCCTTTTCATTCAAGAACACTTAAGGAGAACCTACCCTTTGGCCAGTTTCTGCCCTTGAGACAGAATTGTACATCACTGAATGATTACTACAAACATGCTAATAAGCTAAGTATCAACTTGAGGGATAGGGGTATCCGAAGAAACGTGTCTCTCATGCCCTGAAAAGGGCTAGATTTGTGCCAAGAGGCACCCTATTAGAACCCAAGGACAGACGAACAGCTGAAGACAGGTTTACGTGTGTAACTACATACAACACAATCTCATTGCAGATTAAAAAAAATGATATGGAAATACTGGCCGATGGTGAATACATGTATGCCAAACACTCCACTGCCTCTTTTTGCATTCAAACGCCCTCAAACTTGAAGGGCGGACTGGTTCATTCCAATAGTAAGAAAACAAGAGCTATCATGTCACATTGGGACCTTCGTCCACTAAAAGGTCATTTCCAATGTGAAATGTGTAAAGCATGTTAATATACTACAAATACACTATTGTTTAAGATCATTTAAAAGCAATGGGAGCTAAGATTCAGGTCTAGTTATAAAACCTTGATCTATTGTATAGAGTGGCTGAATATATGTTGGGCAAACAATGAGAGCAGTCCACATACGGATCAATGAGCACAGATCAAGGAGCCACTGCACGAACTTGACAGCACCCTTAGTTGGCCACTTTATAGAATGCCAGCAGAAGATCTGAAGTGGTGGGTCTTGGACTTAGTACAATGTGCATCTAATCCGCATAGAGTGTGACTGAATTAAGAGGGTCGCTGGATACATCTCCTTAATTCCTTGGAAGAAGGACTTAATGAAGGAATTACAATGTTTGGATGAATTCGGAGGAGTCAGTTTATACTTCTAAGAAAGGTACTGTGGAATGGTTATTCATTGCTGACTGAATTCAAGAACTCTTACATTGCGCATTTAATAGCAGGGATTGAAATTAAAATCTGATAAGAAGCTACCAGCAGCTTCTGTGTATCAATCATTAACCAGTGACCAGGAGTTGCCACTGCTGAACCAGGAGCCAGTACATAGCATTCTGCAAATCTAACTTCCACATAAGATGCAAACCTATCACTTTGTCCATTATTTTTGATGCTTTAAATGTCACATAGATGTGCCCTAATGCTTATTCATAAATTGGCCCTAACGCACAGAGTTAAATCCACATAGGTGTGTTTTTTCAGAATCAGTTGGCCAGAGGAGCCCAAAGTAGCTCCTGGTAGCTGTTGGTGTCAAGCTAACCAGCTTCTTCTAGGCCACAAGTAGGAGCTAAATAGCTGGCAGCTCCACTCAATTTGGAACCCTGTAATAGTAAGCTATAGCCCTTCACATTAAATGCATACCGTCTACAAGTACAACAGACTTGGTTGTATTTATTTAAAAACAGTGGAACCACTCGCACTATGTGAGAGAATGCACACCAATTTCCCAGCTACTCGTGTATCTATGGGTTTTTCAACACAGGACATCCATGCCAAGATGGCACCCATGTTACCAATAGGACCATACGACACCTGCAGGCCCAATCGCGTGTTCTCACGAAACTTTGCAGCACAACACTCGCGGTCATAAACACAGACTACTCTGGAAACGGGTATGCAGCTTCAGATCAGGACACCCAGTCGATTACATGCGGGTGAGTTTCAAGCGCAGACACTCTAATGTGATTGTCTATACATGTTTGGTTCCGTCTGACACAGATACTTTCCGTGCATTTTCTAGATGCCTGCAGACACATCAGAAACGATGTTGGCTGCGCACATAGGAAGGCGACTAGCACAGGACCCCCTCCAAGTTTCTCAGGCATTCTGATTCTACCTCGCTCCCACTCAGTGGAGAGCCGTGGGGGTAAGAAAATTGCATTTAACTTCAACCCTTGATTGATGTCCTGAGGGAAAACTAACACATCTGACACGTGCCACATCTTATCCCTATTGGGTATGTGTGCAGACTGCTGATGCCCACTCAAGTGACACAGCGAAGTGACAAACAGCAGACTAACCCACCCTTAGCCTAAACTTGCTGGCTAATTCAGACCGCAGTACAGGTAACTGCATATAGGCGTTAGAAGTACTGTCCCAATACTTCTGTTAAAAAACTAAGGTCATGATGTTCATGCCTGCCAGCATATTTCCACTTTAGTCCAAGATAGCTCTGCCCTATGCTTTTCACTCTGCAGTGAACTGCCTCCTGACTTTCTCTCAAGGGGAGCAGCTCATGAGCCTCTTTTACTTCCCGGAGGGAGTTTTCACCTCTACCGGAGAGGGTAAATTGAATATTTATGGTACTCTCTTACATACTACCCAGAGATTTTAACACAACTCATGGGTTTGGTGATGATATATCTTCCTATTTTTAGTTTTGGTGTAGGTCTTAGTATGGTGCAATGACCCCGTACTCTTTTCCCTTTCAACGAAAACCCCATAGTCACTTTTAAATCTTCACGTGGTGGATGTGATCCGGACCATTGTTAAATGCCCCAATCAACATACTGTGGATTGTCCCTCCCAATGGTCTTTTATTTATTTTTCTTACTCCTCAGGGGTCGGTAAAACTATCCTTTTTTTTTCCTGGGGAACGCGGAATAATGTGGATAACACTGTCGAAAAGTATTAGCCACGTATGATCTTTGCAGGCACACACATTTGTGGGTGCCCAGTACTAGTGCATAAGTACTGCGCTCTACGTAGACCTCTGAACCTGAAAGTTGACCCTTGTGGCAGGTTTCTTAACAACATCATGTTGGTATTAGCTAAAGAGGATTTCCCATATCTAGCAGGTTCCTGAGATGACCAGGTGCACTTATAATCCTTTTTCTCTGTGTTATTTGATTTTATGTATGTAATGTCAATAACGAACATATTTCTTTTTTGCTATGTGTGAGTGGAATTTTCCACACATTGGAACATTGTATTGTGATATGTAAAATTAACTACGTGTTTTTCTTTATATTGATATGCTTTGCCAAAATAGACACAGAATAAACAATGCTGCATGGTGCAAAGAAATAATATCACAATATGCCTTTGGAAGTGATTGATTTCATAAAATAACTATTCTAAATCTTTACTACAATAGTTATAGGCATCTGCTTTTGAGTTTTCCTTGTATAGTCTACACCATACAAGCTATAGGAAATTATTTCCTGCTTATATTCATTTTCCTGTTGGGACAATTTTTCATGTTGACTGTTCAAAAAATCCCCTGCCTTGGGCAGAGTAGGGGAGGGCCTTTTTGTAAAAGGCATTTTTCAATGCGCCTGGTACCATCTCTGCAGTTAGTGAAGCGCTGCAGTTCTTTCTGAAGTACAGCAAACTGTTAGGGTCTGTTGCTTGTTAAGGGAGGCATAAAGCACCAGATGCTTTTATTCTGGCCACTATTAGAGCAGTGTGTACGTTGGAAAATACTGAAGATAGAGGTTGTGTTATTGGTTGAGACTGATTGAAGGGTCCCAGGTGCAGGTAGAGACTGTTTTATCATGATGACTTTGAGGGAGAATGTTGAGGGATTGTTGAAAGTTTGTCTGTCAGTTGGTTTGTGGGTTTTGTTTTGTTTTTATGTTACTCTGCTGCAATCATGCCTTATATATTTTGAAGAACCCTTCGTATTTGCTGAGAGCGTCTGCTAGGCAAGCAATGTAGAAGGTTGTTTTGATATGCGTGATAATTGCCGGTTAGTGCTCAAAGTGCTTTTTGAAGCCAGCTTGCATGTTTTCTTGATACCATTTCACCATCAGTTTTCCAGCTTTCCGACATCCTTTTTCATGTCCACCGGCTCTCTATTCAACCATTTGGTATTGCGATTCCATGTTATTTCTTTTTCCGGTGTTTGAGTTTTAAAAGAAAGCTATCCAGGGTGGTGGTTAGGGCCTTGTGAAACTCTGCTACTAAGGTGTGTGTGGTGGCACTAGAGTGTGGCCGTTGTGGATAGCACACACAAGTCTTGGAAAAGTTAACTTTTTAAATATATTTTTGGAAGGTCTTAAATCCATGCTTGGTGAGAACAGAGGTGTGGGGTTTGGTCATGAATTCACCTTATGTAAGCAAACAATTGCGTACAGTGTAAAAATGGTAAGAACAGGCTGCTCGAGTGGCAGAAATATTCAAGTGAGTCATTTTGTGTAAAAAGGGAAACAAAGGTCCGGCGTATGTCCTCCTGCTTGAGTGGGGGCTTCTAACCATTGTTAAACCTAGAATTCGTCATGTTGGTAATGAAGCCTTGTGCTGGGTCATTATCATGGACATAGACCCATAAGTAGAAATCGCTAGTAGTGATGACCAGTTAATGACAAGAGATGTGATAGTCATCTGGCCACGCCAGTTGTCTGTTTTTGTCATAAATAGATAGACGATATGTTAGAACAGGGGTCTGCAACCTGAGGCCCGCCAGATGTTTTGGACTACAACTCCCAAAACCCCTTATATTGACAATACCGTTTCAGAAGTAGTAGCCCAAAACATCTGAAAAGCAGTAGGTTGTAGACTCCTGTGCAGTGTTGGCATTGGGATGTATTTTGACCGAGAGATTTTCAAAGGATCAGAATTTAAGTGTCTGCCCAAAAGTGTGCTGGTGCTCCAGTAGAAGAATGAAAGCAATTCAATTCCTTCCCCCATTTAGGATTCCATGTCTTTTTTTAATGATTTTAGATTTGGGAGTGGGAGATAATTCTGGTATCCAGATGAGTTGCACATTTTCCATCAACCATGTGAGGCATCTCTGATTTGAATTGAACCAGTTGATGGATACTGCTCTGTAAGTGCCACATTTTCCCATAGTAATGGGCCTAAACGAATCATTTGATCATTAACCTAATCATCCGCAGTGATTGATAACAAACTAGCTGCAGGTATTCCCCCTCCTGCATATGGTCTTGTTGCGCAGGGTGCAAAATATGCCATTGGCTAGTGGTATTTGACACTTGGCGAGTAAGAAATGCTGGGTTGTGTGCATGTGCAGAAAGAGGTTCCAAGTGACTTTTAATAGCTGGCTCGTACCTGCGACTTGAATGTATGCACTCTGGTTGCAACTGCTGTGTGAGTGGCCCTATCACCATTACAAAGAGTGATTGGAGCAAGGGACAGCCCTACCATGTGCCTTTGTGCAGGAATATTGGACTAGACATGTCTGAATTACTGATCACTCTACCTTGGGTGTATAGCCGCTTTCTCCACTGAATGAGATTTAGCCAGAAATGATGCATCACTTTCCATAGATATTTCTGCTCAACTTAGGTGAGTGCTTTTAAATACACTTGGGAAGGTTGCCACCTTGTTCTGCTCTGGGGCATGGAATGATATTGTATTAAAGGAGCACCTACTATTGAGTCGAGTTGAACTGCCCAGTACTAACCCAGCCTTATATGGGTGAATTAACCTTCACATTAATGGCAGGATGCGGTTGGAGAGTATTGTTGCAACAGCGCTCACTATTGGCAGATCATTGGACTCCAGTTAGGACATTTCATATGTGGCTGACTGACTCCGACACTTGTTTGGAATGTAAAAAGGCACAGGAACCATTGCACACATGTTCTGTGCATGCAGCAAACTGAAGTGCTTTTGGGATGTGGTTACAAATAGGGTTAATTTGATCCTGGAGAGGAGTTTGAAACTACACCATCTCGCAATCCTTCTGCAGGCAAAATACATGCAGGAAGACTTGGAGACGGGAGAACTTTTTTGTTTGCTTAGAGATTTCGTCTTTCCATTTTGTGAGCTCCCCCCATAAGGAAGACTCCAATTGCCTATCGGTGGAAAGTTGGCATGAGCAAATGGGGGCTCTACCTAGTTTAAAGAAATTGTCTTCTTTTAGAGGAAAAATAAGGTTTAACGTATCTTATCAAGATGTATAGACAGGTGCTCACAGTGAAATCTATCTAATCTGGTGGCCTTTCCCTGCTTATTTTCAACATTTTCTTCTGCTTTTTCACTCTTCTCCCTCACACTATGTGAATAGTTATATGATTTGGGATTGTCATTACCCCCTCCCCCATCTTTAAATGCTCATCTTCTGTAGAAGGATGATTGCTGATGCATACTCAGGAGTATCCCTGTCCTAAATATCTAATACAAAACCTAAAACTATATTTTTTTCTCTATTAAGAGGTGGATTAAACAAATAAGAACATGCTTATGTTGTAATAGAGGGTGCTCAGTGGCTGAGTTTACAAACTTACAATTGGTGTGCTGCCTGTATGTATAGAATGGCTTTTTATGACTGACTAGTAGCAGGCAACTTTTTACCCTTTTCATGATTCGCCTCTATATCTGTATTGGGAGGTTCCAAAAATTCCTGGTGTTGCTCTGAAACTTTAGGAAACCTTAGGGTACTTGGATATTGCTTAACCTGAGCCTTGGATTACTTGTCATCAGAGCCATAAAGAGTTTAATCAAATCTGGCACTCTTTTGCAGTATCATTTGGGCTTCAACTTTCACCCCTCCATCTGCTAGAACCATATTAACATTTCTTTCCGACATTTGCTTTTGTAACCTTGTAGCTAGGAGTGTACTCGCCTCATCATCCAGTTTCTTCTTTTTTTATTATTTATTTGTTATGGTGCATATAAACCTTACAAAATATTGAAATAGACATTTCTCACACGTATTTACATAACTTTGACATAAATTAGAACCAGTCTCAGAAAAGAAAAAAAAAGAAAAAAGAAACAAAGACAAGTACATAATCAAATACTGAGAAAACACAATTCCAGATCTAAACAGCAGCAGGAAGAAATATCAAAAATCACCAAACCTAATTAACATTCTCTCCAATAAATGCAATCAAACTTTTAAAAAAAAGATCACATACATTTCTCAAGAAAGTTGCTACCCTAACATTTAAATTGCCTTTACTACAATGAAGCACTCTATACCAAATAAAATCTCTATCCACATTAGCAGTATTGGATACATATTGACTAAAGTATAGAAGTCTTTTGGCCTTAAGTGCCGGGCACACCAGCAAAATATGCTGTAAATTCTCAACCGTCCCCTCTACCAGGCAAAATCTGCACCAGGTCCAAGACCCTTTCACACTTGATCTTATAACATTGATCTGGTTTGTATTAATGACATTAAATCTAAGACGCATAAAATCATTTCTTATTCGCTTACAAGGATATTTAGCTAAATACTGTTCCATATCTGGAAACCATTTGTTCAACGCACATACTTGGTGGTACAGTTTAGAGTCCAAAATTTTATTTTTTGTATGTAGCCAATCGAACCCCATCACACTTTCTTTTACCCGTGTGGGTTTCTTCTTTAGAGAGGTTACTGACATACCTAAACATACCAGAGTCTTTGTAGTTTCGGCATTCATCTCTTGTATAAAGGGGTTACCAGAATCCTGCCCTACACAGTAGTACAGTGAATTCATTTCACTAACCATGCATTTCCTCCACAACTTTAGTCTTTTCCAAGTTACATGTGCCACTAGAGAGTTTAAACCAAATTCGTACAGAATTAACTCCAAAGGAATTGATTTAGGTAAGAAATACAAAACAGATTTCCAAATATAGCTCTCAGTAGCAGACCAGTCCCCTCGTATTTAAGAGACTGTAATTCAGCCCCATATATTAATCTTGGGATGACTTTTTTAATATATCAAATTCTCTCAGAGGACACATTGTAAATCTACCATATTTGGATTTGATTGCTCTCATTTGACGTATAGCAATATCAGCCTTGAATCTAAGTTGAGTTCTAAATACTGATCATAAGTTAGACCCCGATATAACAAACCCTAAGTATTTAAACACAGGCTGGGCTCTAAACCTCGATATACCACATGACCAGGTAAGGGCGTCCAACTTCATACTTCTATTGCCCAAACAAACTATCATGGTTTTTGCCGGATTTATCTTCAACAGTAGGGAGGAGGTAAATTCATCAAACGCTTTCAGCAATTTTTGTAGACCGATCTTTGTATTGTCAATAAGGAGGAAATCATCCGCATACGCTAGCCATGCTACACGGATATTCTGTATTTTTGGAGCTACGAGGCCTTTATTCGTCAGGGCGGTATTCGCACCACTTACATACAAGTTGAATATTGTTGGTGCCAACCGACAGCCCTGACGCAAACCATTATATACGGTCAGTGCACTAGTCAGAGAACCCTCAGCATCTAATCTTACCCTTATTATTTTATCGGAGTATATAGCCCTGACTATATCCAACAGGATAGGCGGCATGTTTAGTGATCTAAGTCTCTGCCAGAGAATCCTCCTATCCACCAAATCAAATGCAGAGCTTAAATCCATGGACGCAACATAAATGGGTAAGGCCCCCTTCTTCATGGCTTCAGCACGCAGACAGCTAAGTATCATCCCTCCACATTCGGTTCCCATATTTTTCCTAAAACCGATTTGCCTAATATCCAGAATATTCCCTTCAAGCATCCACTTGTGAATTTCCTTCAGTGCAACAGACGCAAACAATTTTGACTCTGGATCCGAGATGGCAATTGGCCTATAGCTTAGGGGACATTGTCGGGATCCCTTCTTAAAGATCGGGATGATAATAGATACCCTCCACGACAGAGGCAAAACTCTGGTCAATAATATATTGTTAAACAGACTAAACAATATTTTTGCCCATATTTGGGGTTCACGTTTAAAAGTTTTATTCGAAAGATTATTCGGCCCAAGCGCACCCGAGTTCTTAGATTTTGTTATTAAGTCCACAATGTCCCTCGTGCTAAAATTCAAGTGCCATTGGGATCCTCCATTCACTACATCTTACATATCATGATTTTTAGTGTGATATATATCGGCAAAATGACCCAGCCAAGTAGATTCGTTAATCGGATTAAGAAGCATCTCTTTCTGGGGTTTCTCAAGGTTGTTAATTAAGTTCCAGAAGTTGCTGGAGTTATGTCCTCTAAGGGAGTTTAACATAATTTCCCCATCCCTCTGCTCTTTCACCATACGATGTTGGATCGACCAATTTTTATAGTTTTGCTTTATTTTCTTTACCAGGGCCACCGTATAAGTAATATCGTACCCCGCTTTCCAAGCCTGTCTAATCTCTCTCCTCATCAGACACTTCCTGTCCTTCACTGTCTCATCAAAATAATGGGTCTTACAATTATTACCTGTGATCTTCTTACCAACAGACTCCTCAATTTTTCTAAGTGAACTATTAATGTAATCTGTAAATTTAACAGCCGAATATGTGTCGACCTGTTGGATAGCAGAGAAAGTTTCGTAATCTTTAATCATGGTGGCCGTGAAAGAGGTGTTTTTTTTTCTCAGTCCATCTGATTCTATTCCCAGCCTGGTTAATTTCCAAGGGATGATTATACATCAGTTTTGATTTAGAGTAACCCACCGTGTCCAATTCAAAAGAGAGCATACAATGGTCGCTAAGATTAGTGTCCATGATATCCAATCTTCCTGTACAGTTGAACACGCCCACAGAACAAATAATGTAATCAATAGTGGATTTATAACCCCAAGCTTTCCAGGTGGGAAGATGATTAGCCACAACCATCATACCCCAAATCTCAATAAAGTGCGACCAAATTTTACCTCAGCCCTTGGGGTTATCCACTGATGGTAGTACGATCACATCATTACCCATATACAGGTCTCCAATCGGAGAGTCCACAGGAATATTAGCATTTAGGTCTCCAACTATAACCATGAGCCCCTCAGGATTCATAGCCATCCAGGATTCAAATAATGATCCCAAATTCCCCAAGTCCAGCCTTAATTGATTATCAGAGTAGTCTGCCTGGTTCCAGTATATATTCACTATCAGAAATGCAGTGTCCACCGCGTTAAACTTCAGTATGTAACCCACTACTAAAAAGTGATCCGAAAACGCCCATTCACCCGTGATTCTAGGGTCAATGGTATTTTTCACTGCCGTTATAAGACCACCTTTAGGTCTACCACGCCTGCCCCCTTTTGCGATTAGAACGAAATAGTGAAACCCTCCCAGCATAAATGAACCCTAGACTAGGTTTCTTGTATACAAACAAACTCATATCGAGCTAAATCATTCATAAGGCTAGGATTATGCAGCAGGCGCGAGGATCCTCGCGAATTCCAGCTAGTAATTTCGAGATTCCTTTTTTCAGTTGCTAAAGGGGCTTAGATAGATTTTTAAGAGTATCAATAGATTCACGTAGGGACAAGGCAAGCCACCTCCAGTCATGTGTGTCCGACTTCTCTGTTAAAGACACTGTCCCCCCCCCCGCCCCATTGTTGGGATAAAATCCCTTTGCTTGACCACTATACGTTGAAAGAGACTTTTTTAACAGTGGTTGTACATATACATATTCAAAGATGTCGTAGCCTCTTCATTGAAACTGGTAACCAAAGGTGATGGAATTACTAGACAAACGTAATCAAGACGTTGTCTGTGTATGTAGTCAACTAAATCGATGTCGGCCGAGGTGATCAAGCTCAGGTCCGGAATTTGACTCAATAGTGATAGAATAAATGGTCTGTTTAGTGCGGGCCCAGTAGAGTCATCAAAAAGAGTTGTTAGAACAAGCCCCGGCAGCTCCTGTCTTACAGGTTCTTTTAAGTCAAGCACTCGATACTCCAGAGACTGTTCATTGCCCTTTTCTTGAATGCTAGGAATAATCATTCCCGACCTCCCCTCATCTCGACCAAAGTCCTCACAGCTACCAGCATCATTCATTCCCCTTGCAGGTCCTACCCGCAACTCAGACAGGTCTTTCGCGTGTTTTTCCTTGAGCGATGTTATTATAGATAGATAATAAGCCTCATTATTCACAGTCTGTATGGTATCACTCACACCACTCAAATCAGGGACTTTTTCAGTATTTATATATTTACAGCAAAATCACCTTTTTTTGCTACAATCTCTGTGTCCTTACAGGTTTTACCCGGTGCAATTTTCCAATCGTGAGTCCCCATTCCTGCTTTACCCGGTGCAATTTTCCAATCATGAATCCCCATTAACCGAAATACCTACATGATTCCTCCGTGGGACAGCATCATGGTCACGTGCACCTTCGTTACTGATCTTTGTTTCTACCATCACCGACCCTTTGTCATTGGCCAAAATTATGTCTTTGCCATCCAGAGGATTTTGTAATTTCACTGAGGACCCATCATGCACGGCCGCATTAAATATCTCATAAAGATCATCTCAGTGGTTTTTATTTTTCAGAGTATCACAGAGTCGATATTCCCCTTCGAGATAGGAACTCTGTGTGGATTGATCAATACCTCTACTTTTTTTTACAAGTATGTCTTTAGTTCCTACAGGTTTATTACTTTGCAATGTTTTCTCTACACTGATTAGTTGTACATCAATAGCCTCATCATAAGCGAGATCTCTGAGGAATTTTCTAGAGGATTTCATCTGCCCACCTTGTTTATTACTATTATTGTTTTTTTTCCTCAGTTTCGCCAACCTTTTCCCTTGTCTTTTAGAGAGTTTAGTATAATTCACACTTGGTTCATCTCTATTTCCGGGAACTTTTCCCCCCTGCTCACAATGGACTATATCCGCCAATTCTGCCGTAGTGGTACCCATACCACTCCCCGCGGCAGGGTCCTGAGTAGCTGGTATAACAATAATCTCATCTACAGACTGGACAGAGAAAGTCTTTGTCGATCCCAAGCTGACATCATTCGGGCTAAAATTGTTATCGAGACTTGACTTCATGATTTTACTCAATGACTCAGATAATTTCTCGGGAAGCATGGAGATTTCCGAGACTATGTCCCGAATGTATTTCGTTTGATCCCTCAATTCAGTAAGCATTAGGTGATTAAAGAGACTCATCATAATATGGAAATCAGAAGCCAATGTGTCCGGCATACTTGTAACAGATTTAGAAGCCTGACTTGGCAATTGATTAGATAGATCCAGCAAATTATCGTAGTTAAAGTCACTAGGGAAACAATTATCATTTTCATGTGAATGTAATTTGAGATCGATGCCAGCACCCAGGGCCTTAGTTTTGTCACCCATCGTATCAGTCATCTCCTCATCACCAAAAAGTGGTTGAGAGGAATCAATACTCTCCCCATTCTGTTTCCCCAACTGGGAGCACTCTTGTGCACACTGCAGCATTTCCACCTCCTCATCGTTAACTTTGGGCAACAGTAACGCAGCCGCACGGGCAAGACTAGCACGTCTTTTGCTAACTGCTGTAAAGAAGTCAGCACCCGCTTCTTTACGCATCGATGGTAATTTGAGTTTCCTCATAATTCACTTGGGGCCCCAAAGTAGGAGCGCCCCTCCAAACAGAAATAAATGAATACAAACAACCCCCCTTTACACTCCAACCACAACCACCTCCACCCGAACCACCAAACGGCCAGCCACTCAGTCCGGCAATGAGGCAATGAACTTATATTGTTATTGTTATTTTGCATTTATATAGCGCCTTATATACCATTGGTATGGTCTGAAGGCGCTGGTAGGTTGAACGCCCTTGGGAACCGAAGTTCATATCAGTAGAGAGAGTAGAGATAGTCAAAAGGTGCGTGTGAGCACCGGGTATGTGTACAGCTCGTGCGGCATCAGTGTGATAGCTGTTTTCTAGCGGTGGGCGTGGTGGTTGAGAGGTCAGGAGTATGTGTTCGTTCTGGCCGGATTTATCCAGATCGGATGTGGCTGCGTTAGGCCTGAGGAGAACGCCTCGCTGGGGGGTGTGTAACCAGCAGTGATTACTTAGAATGATGTGGAGTAAGCGGCGAATGTTGATATGAGAACAGTTATACCGAATGGTGTCATAGTATCTCTGTGTTCTAGTTGAGTGGTGATGTAAGGAGAGAGTAAGCGTGTTTGTGAGATATGATGGGTTACATGCCCTTTCGGAGACTTCTAATTCATAGAGAGGCTATTGGGCATGCTTCTAAAATTCACAGAGAGTACATTTCTGAATTCAACTTTCACCGAGAGGCTATGGGGCACACTTTTAATCTCGGCTTTCACAGAGAGGTTTTTGGGCGCACTTCTAAGTGCAACTTTCCACAGAGAAGCTGTTGGGCACACTTCTAAATGCAGCTTTCCAATTGTACTTCTGAATTCAACTTTCCACAGAGATGCTATTGGGCATACATTTAATTCAGTTTCACAGGGAGGCTAATGGGTGGACATCAGAATTCAAATTTCACAGGAAGGCCATTGGCCATACTTCTAAATTCAACTTTCCACAGGGAGGCTATTGGGCATACATTTAATTCTGTTTCATCGGGAGGCTATTGGGTATACTTCTAAATGTATCTTCTAATTGTACTTCTGAATTCAACTTTCACAGGGAGGCTATTGGGCACATTTCTGAGTGCAACTTCTAAATGTACCTCTAAATTCAACTTTCATACTCTTCAAAAATTCACCATCTAACTGCACTTCTGAATTCAACTTTCCACAGAGAGGCTATTGGGCATACATTTAGATTCAACTTTCGCAGAGAAGCTATTGGGTGTACTTCTAAATGCAACTTTCTAATTGTACTTCTGAATTCAACTTTCACAGGGAGGTTATTGGGCACATTTCTAAAATCAACTTTCCACAGAGAGGCTATTGGGTACACTTCTGAATTCACTTCTAAGTGCATTCCAAATCAACTTTCACAGAGAGGTACACTTCAAATGCAGCTTTTCACAAAGAGGCTGTTAACAGTCACCTTTCTGTCTAGATGCGACGCAAGCTAGGGTTCAGAGTCCCGAGTGAGGGGCATGCTAACAGTCACAGTTCCATTTCGATGCGACGCGAGCTACAGTTCAGATTTAAGTGCTAGTGTGGCACAAGCTAACAGTCACATTTCTATCTAGTTGCGACACAGACTAGGTTCGGAATTCTATGTGCGGTGTATGCTAAGAGTCAAGTGGATGCAATGGAACTCCAATAAGCAATTGCAACCCCAACAAGACACAGATGACCTTAGCATAATAGCCACGAAACCCAAAGGGAAAGACCATCATCTCCACAGGCGCAGGAAGGTTACCAGGAACAGGGTCCCTTCAATCCACACAGACACACAACACACCAATATGCCAACACTCTCCTCTTCACCAACAAACAATAGAATGCAGCTATACCCCTCGATTAATTCAGCCTAGCTGCACACATACTTCTACACCTCCATGATCACCTCAACAGTCTTTAGAATGCAGCTTTAGCCCAAGGAAAACTGCCTGGCTGCACACAATCCTATTCACAAACTCCACCGCCACCAGACTGCAGTTTACCAAGCCCACTTGGCCTTGCTGCATACATTATACTGATCTCAACCACCGACCCACACCTAGCACTAGAATGCAGCTACACACCACTTCATCCTCGGGTTGCACACATAGCACCATTTACTGCACTACTCTCTCCACTGACATGGACTACAGTCACCGAGGGTGTTCAGCCCACAGTGCTTTGAAATCATACCAACGGTAAAAGGCGCAATACAAATGCCCAACAACATGCCTTCCCCTTAGTTAATGGGAGGGGGTATTAGATCAAACAAATCCCCCACACACTTAGTTCTGTTGGACAAGCCACTTACATTGATCTCTCTGTGTTTGGCATGCAGGAAAGGCAGCAGTGTTGCAGGATCCTCTCATGGAAGCACAGGGATCTGGTGGGTACTTCAGTACTGGTCGGTTTTGGGGCAAGTTAAGTTGTGCCTACCAAGGTTCCTTCAATTTTTGGACGAATGTGTTTGTAATGTGCACCCAGCACTCAAAGTAAAAATGCAAACTTCAGTGGTTTCACACGTCCCAGGCCTGCCTGTTCCTCCCAGTCCCACCTCCTCTCCTGATTAGACGACTCACTGCTCATAACCCACTGCACCAGGGCAGCCCCAAGGCGATGCCTTTTCTTTTTTCTAATAGAAGTGCCGACACCTGCAGGCAGCTTGTGTAACTGTGCAGCCTCTTACACGGGCTGGTTGAGGTGTCGCCTGGCTTGGGCTAGTCAGGGATGGGCCCCGGCTCGGGAGTTTTTTCTGGAGGCCCACTTAAAGCCCTGTGAGCCCAGATTTGCTGACTACAAAACCCTTGCACACGAGACGTTCCCACCTGGTTACATTCTCACCGTCCGGAACAGATCATGAAGGGGAGGAGGGCTTGCAATATTACACAAAGAACAATTCAAGCTAATACCCAAAGACACCTCCAGCAGCACAGACGACAAATCCCTCCTGGTAAAACTGCTTGCACCCTCCACCTCGCACAGCTTCCTACTCATCTACAGACCCCCTGCTATAACAAACATTTTGCAGACACATTTGGTGAAGCACTGGCCACAAACCTCACCCTACACCCAACCCTCACCATCCTATGAGACAACATATGGTTCGACTCCCCACCAAACTATGACCAGGTCACTCAGTCTAGAACATCTCAACCTGAAACACCACACCTCCACTACCACCAGAGGCCACAACCCTGTAACAATATTCAGCACCACAAACATATCTACCCAGCCCCCACAGCCCGTCAAGGTCGGATCACTCAGCCCTTTTTCACAATTCCACTGAACACTGGTCAGCGGCCAACTCCCCACACATCCACCACCCGCCCCCTCTACTTTCCCCACTACGGAACGAAGTGGTAACCACCCTAGATCTTGATCTCACTCTGCAACTACTTCCTCCTCCTCTTGGAACAATCCCCAGTAATCGATTCCTTTGACCTCTGGCTTACAAATGCCTTCACGCCCCTCACTCCATCAAAACGTACCTCAGAGAGATCTGGACCAGCGCTGAGGTGGTTTACCCTCAATCTCAAACCATTAAAAACTCAAGAACTGTCTGGAACAGTTCTGGAGAGCTAACCCATCAGCCCAGAACAAAACCGCCCTAGCAAAGAACCAGAATTTACAGATCAGAAAAAGCAAGAAATTCTATGGGAACCAAATCCAAAATGCTCGCAACTCAAGCAAGGAACTACCTAAAAATCATAGCAGAATGCAAATCCCCCTCGTGCTCGCACTTTTTCAATCCAAGCTCCCAAGCCCTCTGCGACACCCTCTCGCTCCACTTCTACAATGCTGGCAACGAACGACACTGTCATCACTAAACAAAAAAAAATCTTACCGCCACCACCCACTCGCCCGCAATCCTCTGTCCAAAACCCACCAAAATCACAATTTTCTTTTGACTCATTCTCTCCCATCTCGCTTATAGTAGTCAGCCACCCGTCAGGCTCCCCTGAAGACCTGCGCCCACCCTCAATACTGAAAATACTAACCTCCACCTGTGCAGGTAACGTTGCACGCGCAATCCTTAATCACTCACACATCAAGAACTTTCCCAAAAGCCCTAAAACATCCTACACCCAACCCATTCGCAAAAAAATGACTCTTGACCCATTCCTCCCCCAAAACAACCGTCCTATCTCAAATACGCATTTCATCGCCAAACGGACTGACCCCGCGGCTTACTAACAGCTAATTTGCCGAAGCCAACAACAACCTAGACCCAGTGCAATCACGTTTCAGACCACTAAGGGGAACAGAATCGTACCTACTCTCTATAAGAACAGACATAAAAAGAAAAGCCGACGCGTGGTTCGCATCCTGCTAGCCCTCTTTGCAGCCTTCGATAGCATTGATCACTCAATTCTATTAGTCAGACTACAAACACTAGGAATCAAAAGCACATCCCTTTCGTGGATCTCATCCTTTACCTCTGATCGGTCTCAAATCATGCACCTCGACCAGTTCACATCCATATCACGTCCAGTATTTAAAGGTATCCCACAAGGAGCATCCACATCACCCCTAATCTTCAATTTCTATATACAACCCATTCCCGCGATCATCCGCTCGTACAACCTTACCTGCTACAACTACAGAGATCTACAGATCATTCTCAAAATACCAAACTCTGAAGGCTCTGGCAGCCCGGACCCCGTCATCGTGCTTCTCAGACATTGACCACTGAATGATGACCAGCCACCTCATCCTCAACCCTTGGAAAACTGAAATCCTAGTCTGCGGGAAAACATCGCTCCTCCCCCAACCAATCCCATGGCCAATCCACTAGGACAAACACCAGTACCCCCTAATGTGGTAAAAAAAAAACCTTGGATGCAAATCGGACACCGATGTATACCCTCACCCAACACCACCAGCATATCCAAAACCCACTTCAACTACGGATTCTCATACAGATTTTCCCCTACCTCACCTATCCCCACCGTTTCTCTGCCATCAATTCCATCATCCTTTCCCACCTAGACTACGCAAACTGCCTCCATCTAAGAGCCCCGGCATCCCAACTAAGGAAACTCCAAAGAATCCAAATCGATGCAGCACGCCTGCCCATTAACCTGCCTGCCAGATAACACATCAGCCCTATCCTGAGAGTCCTCCACTGGCTCCCTATTGCTCGACGCACCACCTTCAAAGCCATGTGCATCGCCTACCGTCAATCCACAACACCAGCCCGGAATTCCTTCGAAACAAAATTGTCCCTACCAACCTTCCAGGAACCTCAGGTCTCGCACAGCATTTCACAAAGTGATCTCACTTCAGATTCACAAGTCTTGGCGGTTCGTCCTTCTCTGTCCAAGCACCAAAGATCTGGAATGCCCTTCACCTACACATTTACAACACTGAAAACCACCTAAAATTCAGGAAGGCCCTTAAATGCAAGGTCTGTATCTTTCCTTTGATTTGCACACAGCATTTTGTGGAAGCTGAAGATCAAAGGCTGCCTTTTTATCTGTCGGCTCACAATGTGACTTCCCAGTTCCTTTCTGCAGTCTAATTTTATTTTTTACCATATTCCTGGTTTGAACTGCAGAAATACAGTTTAAATTCACTAGGTACCTTGGCTGTGTTAACGTTTGGAGGCTGGTTTTTCATTCTGCGCGTGTGCCTGTCCATGAGAAGAATGTATTTCAGAAGATTAGGGCCTTAACATGACCTTTCAGTTCATGGGATCCTGGGGCTGGCATTAAACCCCCACAACACTAGCCATTTGCTAGTGATATTAGACTCTTGGTGAGTAGGAAATATGCAGTGTGTATGTATAGAATTGTGGTGGCTAATAATTATTATAACATGCTTAATACCCAAGGTTTCTAAGCACGGACCCGGGATTTAAACCTGTGTTGCTCTTCATCGCCTTGCTTACAAGACAAATGTGTGTTGGCCCAGAGTTATCCTCCCGGCCCTGGCTAGTAGCTTGCAACTAGAAGGTTTGCTTCCTGCCCTACCCATTACGGATCGGCTCCCTCCTACTTTCACAATACATTGCATTCCTTGGCAAACTCAACCCCACATTGGCTTCTCACAATCATTTTGCCAATAACAGTGCTAATTCCTTGCCCGTCCCTTCAACCCACAGTTCACTTCTTGCAAAGAGAAAATGCATACACCGGAAAGCTCAACAATCTGATCCCCAACCAACAGAAAGCTTGGAAAAACCCAACAGGATGAAATAAGACAAGAACCACAGCACCAGAATCTTGGCTAAACAAAGGCCAGACATTTATGACCTACTCTGCAAAAACAATGAGAATCTATTCTTCAGAAACTTTGCAAATGGCTACTCTGCACTAATACAAGGCAAATCCATCAAACCTCAACATCACCAGTATGAGAAGGTGAAAGCCCACTAGTACACATCCTCAATCAATGTTAACGTATTGCCCTCGACAATCTCCCAAATCCCATTTGTTTCGGATACACTTCACTACCTTGCACATGATCAGCTTTCTTCTACAGAGGTTCTGTGTACAAATCATATTCCTGGACAAAGCTGCAAATAAATGTGCTCTCGTGTTCACACCAGCACCATAAAATATTGAAATATATTTCAAAGTTCTGGATTGAAACGCGGATAAAACTGCCACCAAATCACCGAAACTATATGCCCTCCACCTTAAGCAACTATTAAGAAAACCCACACATGCTGACCCAAACACTCTGGATGGTGTATTCAAGAAATGTTAGTGCAGTGGCACCCCTGCTACCTGTATATTGGGACAACAACCTCGGCATCCTGTTCACCATGTTCAATCCAGATGCATCACTAGCAAAAAGTATCACAGCGTCAATCGCCCCTAAGATCACAAATAACTAACCTGCAACCTCCCACTAAATGAGCAGCTCCACACTCCGAGACCCCCCCAACCCCCAACTATGGCTAAGTGATGCAAGATTAGTTTTCAATTCGTGAACCAGAAAGCGCCCTATTCCCATGATCAGACACCATCCTTACTCGTCCCCGCCAGCAACCAAAACAAGCAATATGACAATCAACACCCTTCCCCGCCAAGACAACCGACTGAGCACGTCTTTGATCATCTACCATCCCACACATAGGTAGTTTTATCCAGCCCAGCTTTTGACCACCTCACTTCCACACCTACTTTTATCAGCACCACAACCACCCTTTTTAGATCCCCTGCTTTGCATCTTTAAACAGCGTGTGCAATCCTTGGCTTCACACTAGCTAGGCCGAACCTCAACGCCCACAGCTCCCTCAACCCTCACGCCCACAGCTCCCTCAACCCTCACGCCCACAGCTCCCTCAACCCTCACGCCCACAGCTCCCTCAACCCTCACGCCCACAGCTCCCTCAAAATACCATTTCTTCAGGGGACCCGACCGCCCCTCCAGCAGCACCTGTGCCACTGTCTCGGGATTGAAATCAAAGTGACTCCTGACCTGACAGAACCTACTCAGCTCAACGACCTCCCCTCTACCCAGGCCAGATCACCATTTCCAAATTCGATCACTGGCTTTCAGAAGCACTCAACTCCACAACCCACATCAGATCTTTAACAGACAAGGCCCTTCACCCAGATGGATTACCCTAGCCCTCAAAAAACCCTGAACCATATCTCGGAGCATATATTGTGTGCAGATACATATTCATCCAGTAAAATGGCCTATGTCTCCCTGCAAAGACAACAAAAATCCTACTATTGGAACACATTCTCCAAAGCCCTGCACCCGTCGAGGGAACCAGCCCCACAGATACAGGGTGTAACGGCTACTTTTACTCCTTAAAAATAGGCAACTACTCAAAAATAAAAGTAGCACATAAAAATACTCCAAACAAAAAATAGGAAACGGACACGTAGGACCTTGTGCCTATGCTTTCACTACAGCTACACAGATATGCTTAGAACAATCATGCCCGTAGTACCACACGGAGAACCTATTTTAAGATCCCGATTGGAAGTAGTAAACGTGCATCTCTTAATGTGAATGAATAACTAGGTGCAAAGAAATAATTGCAAAAAACATTTGTTTTCTTAGAAAGTACTTTCATTGGGAATTGAACTTACATTTTTACTTCCTAAAAAATAATTTTGCTCCCAACTTAAACACATAGGAGTAAACAGAAAGAGCGATCAGGCACTACACCCGAACCAACTTCACCAAAACGCTGTTTTGGCGAGACTCAGAATTATCAAGCCTGTCAATGAACTCAACTGATAAATACGACACATAACCGCCAACGAAAAAGGATAAATAAAACCATGAAACTTTGCTCGTGGAATACTAGAGGTTCCCTCCCATCTGTTTCAAACCAACACAGATAATCTTTGAAACTATAATTTCCTAGGTCTCCAAGAAACTTCAATTTCTACTATGCCTGGATGCGATGGATATATCACAGTAATGAATCCTGCAATACAACGCCAAAAAAGGGAGGCCATCAGCAGGACTCCTTACACATTAAAATCGGAGAGCATACGCATGCTGGAATACATCAACATCTCCATGGATTCAACTGACGACCCTGGAATTTACAGCCACAGGGCTGACAAATGTCTCAACCTTTAGCGTCCTCACAGAAATTGGCGATATGTAATCTGTCTTGGAACCCTGTGGCGATTCAAACCGATGAATTCATTGACACTGTATTCTCTGCCATAGATAAATTAACCACCGAAACGGACAACATTGAAATAATCATATGTGGAGACTTAAATATCCACCTATACGACAGCCAAGGAATACCCTTCAACAAAACTCAACTTTTATCAACAGCTAAAACCTAGAAGAAATAGCACTTAGACATCTAAATTGTGCCAATATGATGAACCAAAAGCCAATAACTACAACTTGGACTTCTGGCAAGGTGTCAGCGACATTAGACTACATTTACACATCCCCCCCCCCCCAACTCTTACCCCAAAAGTACCATCACAAGACAATACAAGATCTGAAAATAGTGACCACCATGTCATCAGTATCAAGTGGGACTCCCCTCACATCTTAGCAGATACACTCCTCTTGCCACAGATCGAGGCGAACACTGCAATCCCCAGACTACGTATCAACAGCAACCAAATCAAACTACTAACATCTACACTAGCTCTGTTCGGACTGGCATGAATCAAGTGAACTATGAGTGGATACTTAGACTCTTCCTACAAATAACACGCAAACAAGATATTACCAAAACATTTCACACATGCATATAACCAACAGCTTGTCGAAAAGAAAAAATAACTCAGGAGAAAGATCACAGAAATAAAAAGAAAGAATATGCCTAACGCAACAGGAATCATTGGTAAAGCGAAGCAAACTTACAGAAAATGGACAAGAAAATGCAAAAGCACTACTATTACAAAATGCATAATCAATCCCATCTCTATAGAAATCCAACATGTGAGGATTGTGTAATATATTAAACCCTCAAATCAATCAACAAAACAATCCAAGGGATCTCAGAAGCCTCTTGGACTACCTACAAACGAACAACGATAAAACAAAATTCACGTATTGATCTTCCAGACGCTGGACCGTGGAAGGCATCCTGGAGTCATGATTCCATACTAACAATCTTAAGGAAACTTAATACACCGAGAGCTCCTGGGCACAATGGCCTGGGTAATGCACTCAAAGAAATATCCAGATGAATGGGCCACCCTATGCATGCACCTATTTTCCTCCATTGAAGAATTGAAGCACATTCCTACAACCTGGACAACAGCCATCTTGATCCCAATCTATAAAAGCTGATAGGCAAATTCCATCGAATTACCGACCCATCGCCTTACTAGACCCGATTGGGAAAATCTATGCCAACCTTCTGCTCAATAAACTCAACAGATGGATCAAAGAAAGTAAGAAATAAGACACGAGGAAAAAAGATGGGAGCACTCAACAAGAGAGTGAGGGGGCTTCGACCCCATTATAGCCTACATCACAAGAACAGAGGGGCAACATCGATTTACACTACATCCTGCACAAAACGGCGAAGCACCAACAACCAACGATTCTACCCCCACCCAACAATCGGACTCAATGAAGAAACCACCGCTGATCCTCATCTGAGCATCATCAAAGCAGAAACACCAAGACTAATCAGCCCCGTTATCAACCTATTGGACCGATTCAATGAAGAAGCAGCCGCCGCCGTTCTTCATCCTACCGACATCAATGTGGAAACACCACGAACTGACAATTCCAAACTTGAGCAACAAATAACCTCAAAACAAAATCTCACCCAGGAAATCCACTGTAACCTAATAAACGCTAGGTCAATGTCCAAACATTCAACTGAAATATACGACCTCCTGTCAGAAGGAGGCAAAGACATCCTATTTGTAACCGAAACATGGCTAGACGGCAACTACAAGATCACCAACAATTGCCTGCCTGAAAACTTCAAATGCACCCAAACAAAATCAAAGGGGAGGGGGGGGGGGTTGTCGGGTGGGCCGGCACTAGCGGTCATCCGCAAGGAACAACTGGCCATCAAAATGGAAGATCCATTAAACATCGAGAAATGCGAATCCTTAATACTACGACTTTGAGTAAATACCAAAACTAACCTGAAATTCATCCAGATACCAACAACCTACGATGCGACTTTCATTGACGCTTTCACAGAAGCAATCATCATCCTAGCCATCAAATACAACCATCTGATCATCCTCGGAGATTTCAACATCTGGTTCGACGAAGAAACCACAACTACACAAAAATCCTTAACTGCCCAACTAGCAGCCATGACCCTACAACTAGAAAGGAGCAACCCACTAAGCAGGGCACACACTTGAGATACTTGTTGGCGAAGATTGCGTCATCACCACAGCACCCCCAATTCAAATACTCATTCATAATCACAACGGCCACTGCAACAAAAAAGCAACAAGAAAAACGACCCATCATGATGAAAAGAAATTGGAGAACCATAAAAAACTCAAACCTAACCGAGCTCCTAGAACTCAGCCAACCACAAGCAACCACCATGGAAGAAGCAGACCTAGACAAAAAAAGTTGCCCTACTCCATACCTGGATCGCAACAACCCTAGACGACATCGCCAAAGAAAAGCCCTTCACCCCATCATGTAAGAAAACTACAGCAAAATGGTTCACCCCGCTACTTAACGCCATGAAAAGAAAAAAAACGAAAACTAGAATGTGAATGGAGGACCAACATCACCACTGCAAACACATTGAAATTCCTACAACAGATCCGCTCATATAAAAAGGAAATACAAAAAGCGAAGAGGAAACATTACAACAACCGAATCTTCAGAGCACCAAACACTCAAAAAGAACTATTCAAAATCATAAACGAAATAAAAAACCCACCGGGCTGCAATAACACGCCAATTCCATCGATGACTCTGCGAGGACCTTGGAGACCACTTCAAAAACAAAATAACCTCCATCCAACACTCCAAACAAAACAGACCAAGCGATCACCGCTCAAACCCCACCGACGAGGAACAGGCAAACAAGCTACAAAACTTCCCAGAAATATCAGTTGAGGCTTTCGTCAAACTGGTAAACCAAAGCAACAAATTAGGCTCTCCTGAAGACCCTTGCCCCCCCGGACATATACAAAACCATTCTCAAACAAGGCACCCCCATGGAATACCACAGGAACCTTCTCAACCTCTCAATCTACACCGGTAAAGTACCACAGGCCTTCGAATCAGCCTACATCAAGCCGCTTCTCAAAGACAACAGGAAACTTAGAGGACTTCAACTACAGACCCATCTCCAACATACCCTACATAGCCAAACTGCTAGAAACGCACGTCTACCAAATAACCCAAGAATTCAAAGAGGATCAATGCCTACTAGAACAGGCACAGGTTGGTTTCAGACCCATGAGAGGAACAGAATCGGCTCTCTTCTCAATATGGGACGACCTAAAAACAAAAGCAGACTCGGAGAACAGTACCACCCTGATTCTCCCTGATCTGTCTGCAGCCTTCGACACTGTCAACCGCGCCATCCTCATAAAGAGATTAGAAGGACTAGGGATAACACACTGCCCTACTATGGATCAAATCCTTCCTAAAAGAGAACAGAAACAGTATGGATGAAACCTTTTAAATCCAAACCCAGAGACTCCACGTGCGGAGTACCACAAGGATCATCCTTCTCACCGCTTCTATTCAACATCTACATGTACCTATCAAACTCATCAAAAAACACGGCCTCACATGCTACAACTACGCCGACGATGCTCAAATAATCTACAACATACAAGATACCCGAGAAGAAAACACACTATGTCGCGAAGGCAATTCTCTATTCAACAGGATGAACCAACCATCTCAAAATCAACCCAGGCAAAACAGATAATGATCGTTTCAAAAAAAGGAGGAGACATCAACTACATCCCCTGGCCAAGAGAGCTCTGCACCACACCAGAACCATCAACTGTAAAAAACCTAAGGGTCCTGATGGATCACATCACTCTAGAGCCACAAGTAAAGTCTAATCAAGAAATGTTTCTTCCTCCTGCGAGCAGCAAAAAGGATCCTACCGTTCCTCTCGTTTGCCAACAAAACACTTCCCATCATTGCTCTGATCATGTTGAGGGTAGACTATGCCAATAGCCTATACCTGGGCATGCCCAAACGACTTCTAAAAAAAAACTGCAACCATCCAAAATGCAGCAGCCAGACTCCTCAAGCTACCCAGAAGAGAACACATCACACCCGCACTAAAACTATTACATTGGCTACCACTAAAACAGTGAATAAAGTTCAAGTCCATGTGCATCACGCACAGAGCAATACACAAACTACGCCTACATCAACCGACAAGAACACTAAGATCAAGCACCGACATACGCCTGGAACCAAAACCCTACAACAGAAAAAAACTCAGAGGATCCTCTTTCTCTCACCAGGCACCCAAAACCTGGAATGACCCACCTAAGAATATACGGAATACAACAAACCACCTAACATTCAGGAAACTCCTCAAATCATGGCTCTTCACAGGGTAACCACAACGGAGACGCACTAGAATGCGCAGACATTAAAACAACGATGAAAATAACTCCAACCTCGGCCTCTCTCAAATTGGACAAACACTTAAACCAAAGAAACAACCACTCGGCAGAGCATAAGATATCATGGAAAATAGCCACTAAAGGAAGGCTCCAGAGACTGATCACATACTTAGACCCAGACGAAAGCCCTCAAGTGACTCGCCCACTCGTATGTACCGGACGGACCATATCCAGACCGGCAGACGCATTTAGATAGAATTATGAATATTAGCATGGCCACACTTAGATGGAGTTGTGGATATTGGCCTGCGTCGCATCTGCATGGAACTTTGAATGTTGGCATGCCCGCACTTGGATAGAATTGTGAATACTGGCCTGCGTCACATCTAGATAGGACCTTGAATGTTAGCATGCCCGCACTTAGGTGAAACCTGAATGTCAACATGCCCACACTTAGATTTGTGAATATTAGCCTGCGTCGCATCTAGATATGATTGAAGGATAACATGCCCGCGCCTAGATGAAACTTGAATGTTAGCAGGTGCCACACTTAGAATTGTGAACACCAGCGTCCGCCGCATCCAGATTAAGTTATGAATGTTAGCATGCCCACACCTAGACAGATTTCTAAACACTAGCCTGCACCTCACCTAGAAAAGACAATGTAGGCATGCCCACATGTGAAGGCCAACAAGTGCCACACTTAGACAAAACTGAATTTTAGCATGCTAAAGGTCATGTAACCCATTAACCAATATAAGCTCAAACTCTGCATACTTATCTCACTAAAAAAAAAAAAATCACAACCATCTCTCGCACAAGCCGCATGCTCTTCACAACACTGCAAAAACACATAAGCCGGAGCAACAGCACACGCGGAATGACACCGATCCAATACCCGCACCAAAGCTCAGCACCCAGTGTACACCGAGTTGAAGCTGCCAACAGACCACCACTCCTCTCCCTATACTACTCCCTCTTCACCCTACTAACCAATTCCCCCCCCCTTATTTACAGATCCGCCAGAGCGCCTGGGGACCAATTCCGTTGGCGACGGTGCGCGGTACAGATACCTTTAACATTTAACATAAGAAAGACAGGAATTACAACACACACAGGCACCAATGTCATTCTAATGATCCTCAACTTGTTAAATCACGAAGCAATGACCAACAAAATACACCATTTACGCCGCATTTATAGATCTGCATTTGGCTTTCAACCTGGTGAATAGTGTGACACTTTGGGAAAAACTGAAAAGGTGGACTTGCCCAACCACGAAACTGGACCCCAACAAATAACTCCAGCAATAAAACATTCAGGATCTGATTATCACAATATGGACAACTATCACTACCCATAATTTCTGATAATGGGTTTAAACAGAGCTGCTCTCTAGCAGCAACGCTTTTCAATCTATACACCTGACATTCCAGATCTCCCCCTCCCCCCCATTTTCAGAAGGCAAATCCACCCAAAATAAACAATACACAGATGCCACCTCATGTAAGCATCCTCGACAAGACCCAGATTGAGCTACAAAGAAGCCTGAACGACTTGGAATCTTATATGCTGCAAAATCACTTGGAGATAAATACAGCCAAATCAAAAATAATGGCTCCGACGATGGTGCGACAAGCGAAAAACAAATGTCTCAACTGCACCTGAACGGTAAAAAAAAGATGAAACAAACATCCATCAAATATTTAGGAATTGTAGTGAACCAATCAAAAGTAGAATCAGATTGGCGAATTTCAGATCCAAAATATCATTGGCCTGACGAGGTTTAACCCTACATCGAAAATTCTGAACATTTTCGATGAAACCAATTGTAATCTATCGACAGAAAGTGTCTGCTATCGTTACCTACGGGAGTGAGTCCATGATCAATCTCGACCAGACGACATGGGATGTCTTGGAAGGCCTATTTTGGCGGAAAATCTTGGGTCTCCCCAAATCCTTCCCGATGAAAAGAATGAGACATGAGATTGCCACTCAATCTCTATGATCCATAGTCGACTGGAAAAAAAATGGATCTTTATAGAAAAATGATAAATGAGGACGACATCCTAGCCTTCAAAATATTTCAAGGAGAGATGAATGCAGTGACTAATATGGTATTGACCATATGGAAAAACACAGTCAAAGGCCTAATGACAGCAAACATAACGCAAGAGATGCTAATGAATCTTCAAGCGGAGTGGTCCCTCAGATTGTTTTGTTTCTGACCTGAGGTAGCATTCAGTGTAGCGTTAGTACAGGTTTATCCAAGCAGATATGTATCAGAGAAGCTCATATAACATCTATGCCCCTTCTCTCAGGGGAGGAAGGGTGGGCGCATGTGAATCTAAGCAGATACAAGCATCAGAAATAAGATTGCGGTGAGTAATCTATCCCTTCTGAGGCTTGTGCAATCTGCTTAAATCACATACTAGGCATAGATTAGCGAGCACTGTTAGATGAAGGTGTTGTGTTGTAAGAAGGTTGAGCAGCAAATAGATCTTTTAGAACCGCTTGTCCCACCTGTGCATCTGCTTTTGAATGGGTGTCAATGCAGTAGTGATGAGTAAAAGTGTTTTTGAGCTCCATGTAGCTGCTTTGCAAATGATGTCTAAGGGGACATGTGCGATAAATGCCAGAGTAGCTTCTGCTACTGTGCTCCTTGTGGAGCAAGCTCTTGGAGTGAAAGGCAGTGTCTTGTTTGATGATAAATAGCATAGTTGTATGCATCCGACTATCCCATCTAGAGATGGCATTCTTGGAAATGCTGTTTCCTTCTCTGCCTGGTGCTACGTAGACAGTTGGTCCGTTTTCCTAAGCGGTCTGGTCTGCATTACATAGTAGAGGACCGCCCTCCTTACATCTAGTGTATGGAGTTTTACCTTAGCTGAGCTAGTTGGTTTCTGGAAGAAGGCCGACAGCTCAATGGATTGGTTCACGTGGAATTTGGAAATTAATTTAGGTCAAAACCTAGGGTGTGTACGTAAAAAAATAAATAAAATAAAGACAATGAAAGGGTCCTGCACTGACAATGCTTGCAATTCACCAACTCTTCTTATGGAAGTAATAGCCACTAAGAAGGCAGTCTTGTATTAAGACTTGACTTATGCATAGGCTCAAAGGGGGATCCCATGAGCTTTGCGAGTACTACATTGAGGTCCCAGCCTGGTGGAAGGTTAGAAATTGGAGGGTGGAGTCTCTTTACTCCCTCCATGAATGCCTTAATGACTGGCACTTTCCACAACAATACTTAACTTTGAGAGGTGGTGTAAGCTGATAAAGCCGCCAAGTGGATCTTAATAGACGTGAATACTAACCCAGAGTCTAGCAAGTGAAGCATATCATTTAGAATGTGGGAGGGAGTACATTCTATGGGGTTTGTTTAGACTGGCACCAACTTACAAATCTTCTCCACTTGTCTAAATAACTGTCTGGTGTTTGGTTTACGGGCCTCCTTGAGGATATCCATACATCGTTGTGGTAGATGTCCGAACTTTGATCTCTGGAGCCATGCTGCTAAATTCATTAAGTGTGGTTGGGGGGCGGGGTGCGGGGGGACTGTTATTCCCCCCCATGTTGGGTCAATATATTGGTCTGGCACGGGAGTCTGATGGGATCACACATTGCCAGTTTGCGCAGATGTGGATACCATGGCGGTCTTGCCCAAATGGGAGCAACTAGGAGGAGCGTCATCTGTTCTCTGTGCATCTTGTTCAGTACCCTGCTCATTAAAAGGAGTTGGGGGGAGCGAGGGGGAGCGCAAGCAAATTTCCTTGACCAGCTCATCCATGGGCGTTCCCCTTCAAGTCTGGTTGGGGGAACATGGATGCGAAGTCTGGGCATTATATCAGTGGTCAGGACACACAATAGGGAGCACTTAAAGCATATAAATAATAGAAGGGCAGTATGATGTCCAATACAACCCACCAGATAAAATACCTTAATAACCTCTGATGACCATAGGAGGGTGTCTTAGCAGCAGCACGCCGCGCACCGTGAACAGTAAACAGTACTTGCTGTGCTTGATCGGTGCGCGCGCGGGTGCGCTGGTGCCTGTGTATTTATTCTCCTCCCAGCAGAAGCGAGCACGCCAGGAGGGGCGGAGTCCCCGCGTTCAAGTCCAGTTTCTTCTATGTTTCTGCTAATTGGACAGCACATATTTCTCCCTGCATAGCCTGCACATGGTTTAGGAGGTGCTAATGATTATTCTCTAAAGACTTCAGGGCTCATTCTGACTGTGCCGGTCTGGAAGCAACAGTGCCGGTAAGCTTACCAGCACTGTTGTTTCCAGACCGGCATATTACAGGTCAGCCTGCCGGTGCCGCCATGCCCGACAGGTCTGACCCTGCCGGACACAGCGGTGACGGTAGGCAGACCCGTCACAGAAGCACTGGCACCGTTAACAATGGTGCCGGTGCTTCCGTGACCCCATTCCTGTGGCGTCCCATGGGACACCACAGGAATGGGGATTAACGAAATTACCAGCACCTGACTTCCCGGCCTCCGGACTTGGAATAGCCCAGTGGCACCGGGAAGTCAGGCGCCAGTATTTCTTTATGGGTCCAGCCTCAACCCGCCGGTAGCACCGGCACAGTTACCACCAGACCCGTAATGAGAACCTATGAGGGCCACCATGGGGTCCTGATCTGACCAAGCCACCAGGAGTATATCAGATGACTTAAGCAAAGCAACCTGTTTTTCCTCTACAAGCACATACTCTAATCTTGAATAAGTAAAGGCGTATTAGAAAAAATGTGTAGACCTTTTTTCTTGGGTTTTACACCCTCCATGGACCTATTAAATCATAACTTTCTATCAAATCTTAAAAAGGGTAGAGGGACATCTATTCATCTCTTTTCCCTTTCAATTTAAACTATAAACAATCCCTGGACCTGTCGGGGACTACATTGACATTGCCTCCCATTATTAAAAATCCATCTGTCCACCGAGAGACTTTGCCTAATGCTTTTTAAAATAAAATTCAAATTGACCCTGATTGAGACAATAACATGACCAGAAAGTCACCTTAAGCCTTACCCTATAGCTTTTCACCATTAGCATACTCCCCTCCAGAAATCTCTGCACTTTAGGTTGTTTCAAGTCAAGTCTCCTTGGTAGCAAAATGCTCACTACCTCCTTTTTCCTTTAACCCGATGTCCACTACATGTGGCCCAATTGGGAGCCCTTGATTTTCTGTTCCATTCACTCAACATAATGAACTCTTGAATGTATACAAAAAAAGCATGTCCAAATAATTCCTGAATTCTCTAGCTAATAAAGATCATTTAGTGTGAGAACCTTTATTCATGATGCTTGTTAATCTGCTTAGAATCGCATGCTGTGCATATAGTCTGACATCCAGTGGTAAACGCAGAGTATTGCATCTTGTCTTACGAGAATCGAAAGGAGACGTCGACATGGGCGTGCCTGTAACACTATCCCTACGTGACGTGTAGTGTACCCAAAATCCCTCATGCGTCGATGTCCCTCAGATTGTCTTTTTCTGCCCAGCATATTGGT
The DNA here is from genome assembly GCF_040938575.1 of Ambystoma mexicanum. Classification (NCBI taxonomy): domain Eukaryota; kingdom Metazoa; phylum Chordata; class Amphibia; order Caudata; family Ambystomatidae; genus Ambystoma; species Ambystoma mexicanum. The sequence continues at coordinate 865,428,039 of NC_090939.1, read as the reverse complement.
CGCCTTATGCAGAGCTTGTCCAGGGACATTGCTATTGTTATCTTTCGAACTTTGATATTATATTAAGGTTATTGAATATTGTCCTACTGTCCTTTCATCGACAGCTGTTTCCAGATCTCGGCTGAAGCTAGTTCCACGGATCTTCGACGTAAGGACTTCCGCTCGGCACTGCCGACCACGTGGCCGGGCCTTCTGGCCGGCCTACACAGTAGGTAGAGAGGGACAGTGTGGACGTTTCCTTTTCTAAGAATGCCTTTCCCTTTCCTCTCCCTTTGTCCCCTGGGTCATTTTGTCACTATATTTTTCCTCAGCTATGGAGAGGACTCAGTTTAGGTTTTGTCCTTCTTGCAAGGCCAAATTTTCCTGGAAGGATAAACACCGTAAGTGTAATCAGTGTTCGCCCCTTAATCACGACGAGGCGGTTTGTGCGGCTTGCTAGCTCCTGCGTCCGAAGACACTGAAGGAGCGCTGTATTAAGCGGTGGGGGGCCTACGGAGTGTCACAGGCCGAGTCTAGTTCTCCTGTTGCCACAACAGCCGATTGTGACGAGCGGCTGAGTGACGAACAGTCCTCCAATTCTGAGGCCATTGACCTCGCGGCGGAGCATTCCTGCTCTGCGTCGTCTGTCCCTGGCCCTGCTAGGCAAGACTCTGGTCCTGCTATGGAGACTGTACACCCCGGTGACAAAGACGCACACACTTTACACACTAAGAACACAACCCCAGGGACGTCTTCGATGAAGCAGTCAAAGCGGTCCATAGCGCCAATGGGCACACTGGACATTTCGGCCATGTCTGCCCGCCGATCGTCAGGATCGGCAGCCCTCCCCACAACCGCAGGCGCGCCTTGCGACTGGGCCCTCTAAATTTAAGCGCGCTGCCCCAATATTCAGGAGTCCATCGAGACGCATCGGAAGAAAGCGTCCACGGTCCAGTTGGCCCCCGGTTCCGCCAAAAGTAACCGTGCACCGCAGGTCCAGACTACACTACTTCCCGACTCTGAGGAGATTACCGAAAGCATTGCTAGGATTATTTTGGGGATAGTCAGAAGCAACGGTCCATGGATTCGTCGAGACCCAAGGACAAACCCAAGGATTCATCGAAATCCAGGGATAGGCCGAAGGATTCATCGGAACCCACAGAAAGGCCTAAGGACAAACAGAAGGACACACATCAACCATAGGTCCCCCGAAAGGGCTTTTCAGAAGGCACTTGAGGGATTTCTTCAACATTAAAGGAGAAATCTTGACGTTCTGCGATGGAAGATTCAGTACAGGAGCCCTTTCCACCCCTGGACCCCTCTGGTTCTTCTATTTGGACCAGGGAAAAGTTTGAGGGATGTATAGAGAGGCTAGAGAGGTTTGTAGAACTCTGAGAAATCCACGCCCAAAAGGCCTAGAGAGGAGAATCCTTCTCTCCCTGTGGCTAAGCTTCAAAAAGTCTTTGACCCTTCTCAAGAGGATGAAGAAGAGTATATCTATGACATCACTGAGGAGGAAGGGCCTTTGGACCTATACAATCGGGATGAATATCCCTTCACTGAGAATGTTCATTTGGACTCCACAGAGGGTTAGGAGGACAACCCCGACCTGGTTGATCCTCAGCCTTGGCAGTCACCTACTCCAATACTGGAACCTGATGCCTTGTGCTTGGATTACCCTAACCACACCCACTCGACAAGCCTCCCCAGTTGACGACCAAATGGCGTTCAACGCCATATTAAGGAAAGCAGTGGAACATTTCCACATTGCTACCCAGGAAGCGGTTCCAGAAGCTGATTTTGTGGAGGACATCTTAAAAGAAAAACCACCGGCCAGCTAAGCTATTACTGTGTGTTAAATTGGATCAAAAAGTAGTTGGCCCCTTCTTTATTGACACCTGCCCTAACGAGAGCAGTAAATCCTAGGGCATAAAAATGATTTTGACCTTCCCCCTCTGACCCTCTTTACATCAGGGGCCATGCTATTCCTGATTCACTGCTAGTAACAACAACCAGGAAGAGAGCGGGGGTTTGTTCCCCTATCAACTGGGGAGGCACCCCCTGACAAGGAGTGTAAGAGACTATATGCTCTAAGGAAAAGGGTCACGGCGGCTGCAGCCTTTTCCACTCGCATCGCAAATAATACAACTTTGTTAGCCAGCTATGCCCATGCACAATGGGCCATGATACAGGAGGGCCTTCAAGAAGTCCCTGAACCGCTGCGAGCTCGCCTGCTCTCCACGGTGGCAGAAGGCGGGCAGGTTAATCAGAGTATCCTTAAAAGTACTTTGGATGCGGCAGAGACAGCTGGCAGATCCTTGGCTCAAGGTTCCCTCCTGAAGAGGCATGTATGGTTACGCAACTCTGGTTTTAAACTAGAGACTCGAGCCTCATTTATAAATAAGGCGGTGGAGGAGACTAATTTATTTGGAAAGGCGGTTGACAAAGCTCTCGAAACAGCAAAGGAGCATGACACCGTCAAGACTCTGGATCAGATCACCCAGAGGCCTTTTCCGAGGCGAGGGAGTGGGTCTTAACGGTCCTTTCGTGGTCAACGTTTCCCTAAGAACCAATACAGCTTGGGAAATAATTGGTCCTCTACCCAAGGAACCAACACCTACACCACCCCGTATCCCTCAAGAGTCTAATGACGTGGTAAAGGAAGGGTTCGGAATTCTACCCCTCGATGCTCCCTGGCCTCAGGCCAAAAATGATCCACATATCCGGGTCGCCTCCCATGTCTCCCTGGTCGGGGGCTTGCTGACATTTCTCCAAGAATGGGAGGGGATAACTACAGACCAGTGGGTACTTAAGACTGTTGCCCACGGATACTGTATAGAATTCGGCCAGTCCCCCCAATTCAGACCCCCTCGAGCAAGACACTGACGCCAGAACATCTGCGCATCCTCCTACAAGAAGTTGTGACCCTACAGGAAAAGAGCGCCATAGAGGTCGTACCTCTCCTACAGGTAAACTAGGGAATTTATTCAGTGTATTTCCTTGTACCCAAACAGATCTCACCATGCGCCCTGTACTAGATTTACGCCCAGCGAACAAATTTGTCAAGCCCCAAAGGTTTTGCATGGTCACTCTGCGGGAAGTAATTCCCTGCTCACACATTTTACACAGATTACATGGCAAGATTGGACATGAAAGATGCATACTTTCATATTTCAATGTTGCCGGCGCACAGAAAATACCTCAGATTCATAATACAGGGCAAGCACTATCAGTTCAAGGTACTACCCTTCGGCATAGCCTCAGCACAACGGGTGTTTACAAAGGTACTGGCAGTGGCAGCTGCACACCTGCGCAGTTTATCCATCACAGTTTATCCTTACCTTGACGACTGACTCATGACAGGGGATTCTTACAAAACATGCCTATCAAATAACCAAAAGACGACCTCTTTTTCGGCCTGGGATTCTCCATCAACGAGAAGTCCAGTTTAGACCCCAGTCAAGTCAAGCAATTCCTAGGGGCTGTAATACGAACAAAGGACTGCCTTGTAGTCCCCTCCAATGAGAGGGTCCAAAACATGCTCTTTCAGATCCCTCAGTATGTAGCCAGTCGAGAGGTGACAGTACGCAAGGCTATGTGACTGTTAGGAATGTTGGCATCATGCATTTATTTGGTTCCTCAGGCGCGTTTGCGCATGCGTCCAACGCAGGAGTGGCTCAACAGCCAGTTGTGTCAGGCCAGCGTACAATGGGACGATCTAGTGGTTTTCTCGCCAGCCCGCATACTCTCTCTACGGTGGTGGTCGAGGGAGAACTTCTTGAAGGGGAAATCCTTCACCACCCCTGCAGTGGAGGCCACTCTCTCTACAGACGCATCTCTCACAGGGTGGGGAGCTCACCTGCTTCAACAGATGGCGCACAGAGTTTGGTCGTCAGACATAACATCCAACCACATAAACCTGTTGGAACTGTTAGCATTATTCAAAGCACTGAAAGCTTTTCAGACACAACTGCAGGGGAAGGCAGTCCTGATCCTCACAGATGGCACCACGGCCATGTACTATCTGAACAAACAGGGGGCACTCATTCTCCAGGGCTGTCCAAACTGTCCCAGAACATTTGGAAGTGGGCTCTCAAACAGAACATGTTCCTGTTATCACAGCATGTTCCAGGGGAACTCAATCTTCTGGCAGACTTACTCAGCAGAGATTTCCCACTAGACATGGAGTACAAATGGCGATTACACGAAGACATCGTCACCAACGTTTTTGCAGAATGGGGCTTCCCAGAGATCGACCTGTTCGCAACTCTGGAGAACGCCCAATGCCTAGACTACACCTCCAGGTACCCCAAGAACCGCTCCAAGGGGAACGGACTCTGGATCACATGGTAAGGGACATTTGTTTACGCTCCCCCTGCCCCCCTGACTTCCCTACTCAACAAAATAGTGCACAAGATGCACCAGGAACTAGTCACCATAATATTGGTGGCCCCCATGTGGGCCCGCCAACCCTGGTCTGATGGAGAGATCTCTATCTCCTCTAGTGAAACTACCTTGCCCGTACAACATGTTGTCTCAGGACAAAGGGTAGGCACTTCACCCATGCCTGCAAACATTGAACTTGGCAGCCTGGCTCCTGAGGTCATAGAGTTCGGACATCTACAACTCCCTCAGAGATGCATGGACATACTTAAAGAAGAGAGAAAAGCTAATAAACCCGATATTGCTATTCCAGTAAATGGAAACGCTTTATCTGGTGCAGTACCAAGAGCATCAATCCCGTTGACTGCTCTCCTACTCGCATTGTATTGTACCTGACTCACTTGCTTGACTCGGGCCTGGTTTTTAATTCCCTTAAGGTTCACTAAGCTGCTCTCTCAGCCTACACTACGTCACAACAAAGAGTGTCATGGTGGAAGATACCAGTTATTAAGGCATTCATGGAAGGGGTCAGGAGGATTGACGACCCCCCCCCCCCCATTTCAAATCCACCTCCCGGATGGGAACTGAATGTGGTATTAACCAGACTTATGGGGTCTCCATTTCAGCCTATGCATAAGGCACGTCTCAAAGATGTTACCTATAAGACAGCCTTCCTGTTGGCTGTCACTTCTATAAGAGGAGTTAGTGAACTACAGGCCCTTTCAGTTCTAAACCCTTTCGTTACAGTTCACGGAGAGAAGGTGGTTCTGCTCACTGACACGCATTTTGCACCTAAATTTATCTCCAAGTTCCATGTGAACCAATCGATAGAACTGCCTACTTTCTTCCATTAGATGTGCGTAGGGCAGTCATGTTTACCTGGACAGAACTAAACCACTGAGAAAAACAAACCAATTTGTTGTTTCAGTGGCAGCTTGTAGAGAAGGGGGATCCTGTCTCTAAATCGGCAATCTCAAGGTGGATTGTCAAATGCATCACACTCTGTTTCTCTCTTACTAAGAGAGAACTGCCCTTCAAGCCTAGAGCACACTCTACTCTGGGCACTGGGGCTTCCATAGCATTAATTGCAAATGTTCCCCTAGAGTCCATTTGCAAAGCGGCAATTTGGAGTTCTGTACGCGCATTTACAAAACATTATTGCCTAGACACTCACTCTAGGTCTGAATTCATGTGGTACAAGTAGTACTAAGACATCTTTTCACTAATGTTCCTTCTCACAACCCACCTCCAACTCCGGGTACTGCTCGCTAGTCTATGCACTGCATTTAATTCTAAGCAGATTAACAAGCATCAGAAGACATGCATTACTTACCGTAAAAACATTTCTGATGATTGTATCTGCTTAGATTCACATGCGCCCACCTTTGCTCCCCGCTCGGATGGAAGGAACATAGACGTCTTACTACTTTATTTCTTTTCTGTACTCACAATCGTCATAAGGCTCCCTCACGGCAGAATAAAATACTATTGGAGGGACCTGGATGCGTGAGGGATTTTGGGTACACTACACGTCACGTAGGGATAGTGTTACAGGCACGCTCATGCCGACATTCCCTTTCGATTCTTGAAAGACAAGATGCAATACTCTGCTGTTACAACTGGATGTCAGACTATATGCACAGCATGCGATTCTAAGCAGATACAATCATCCAAAATGCTTTTACGGTTGTTAATGCATGTCATTTCGGGTGGCAACTATCCATCCTTTCACTCTTTTTGGGAAACATCCCTCTCCATAAGGGTTCTGTCCCAATTGGCAAACCCTTCTCTAGCAGAAATGTTGTTCATGCTACTCCATCTTTTCACATGGATTACCATTTTCTCAGCAACTTATACTAATTGAAATTAAAACATCAACAATCTGTTCAGGTCAGAAATAATTTCCTCCCTTGTTTCTCTTAAAAACAAGGGCCGCAAACCCCAAGTGTTATGGCTCTGTGTTACTGGAGGATGTTTGGTGCCTGGTGTGCTCCGCTGCAGCAATGTCTGAGACTGCTGTCGTTTTTTATTTCATACATCGCCTTATGCTCCGCACAGAGAACATATTCTTTGCGTTGCAGCCCTTGTGTTCCAGTGGCATAACACTCCATTTCCTGTTGCTTTGTCTGTTGCTCCTGGTTCTTGTCCTGTCTTCATCTTCCCTTCCTCTGATCCGCCTCTTTGGCTCTGCCTTGCAGTGCTGCAGCTGCCATCCTACCGCTTCATCCCCCCCCTCTCTACTGTTCCTGGTGCCCCGACGTCTGTGCCTTTGCTTTGCAGTCATACCCGACCCTTCTTCTGCTTCCTGGACTTTGCTGAGTGTTTTTTCCACAAGATGGTTTGCCTCAGCATCTGAACCATCGCCTGTCGAGGGTCCTGTGGTTACCTGAATTCATTATAGATATCAGGCTGGCCTTCTACAGGGGTAGGCCCGATCCCTTCCCACCAAGACATCACCAGAAGCCTCTGGTAAGGAAGAGCAGAAGTGTGGACCCTGATAACAAGTAGGTCACAGCTTTCTAGAAGCTCCACTCATTTTTCCTCATCGAGAGAAATGATATAAGCCAACGATTTTGCATCCAAAGTTTGCCTAAATACTGAGATCCCTTGGGGCAACAAAATGATGCCTTGTTCAAGTTCACTAGTGCTCTGCTAATGTATTGCTCATCTCCTTTCTCCCCCTCACAAGTAATACACTAATAACCCTTAAAGTAGGGTGTTCTGTATTGTATCAAAATGAATTGCTAATCACAGAACAGTTATCAATAAATCAACCAAATGCATCTCATTGACTCGATCTCTAGCAATTGCATAATAAACGTAGCCCATTTCTATTCATGGCCAGATTAAAATTTCTTCTCCTGGTTCCCTAATCCATCCACGGAAAGACACCACTGTATCCATCCTCCTCTTTCCAACTCTATAAGCCTTCTTGTTATCTCTGCTCTGCTTCTCAACTACCCTTGTGGAACCTCACCCTCCCTGTGCTGCCTCTCTTTTCTGCCCCTTTCCCTCTTCTTGCTCCACTTGCATGGGATTCTCTTCCCCCGGAAATCCGAGAAACAGTCCACACCGATTTGTCAAAACCAAATTGAAAGCCTACCTCCTCACCTCTGTTACCCTACCTTTTAACTACCTTCAAGTTAACGTTTTTCCCTCGCTGCTAGCCTTTCCCTTTGAGACTATGAAGGTGAGCCCACCATGCCAATACACTCCCTAGGGATAAACGCAAGCAGGACCTCAGCGGGAGAAACTTTCCCCTTGGGTACAAGGATTCCCGTTCTGAAGCGGAACTCCTAAGTTACGTACACAAAACCCACCCGTAACATCCACACTTCTAAGAAACCAAGAAGGTCAAGCTACCGTTTGTTATTGTGCTATAACACCACTGGTTCACTATGAAGAGAAATATCCAGATAATACTGAGACGAAGAAATGTGCTCAAGGGATACCCAACACCCAAGTAACAGTGAGAAAGGACTACGAGGCACAGCTGGGTAAGGCCCAGCCGCACGCCATAAAAAGAGAAGGAGGAGCTCTACACTTGAGAGAAGCCGGGAGTTTCAAGTCTGCATTGCAGGTGGAGCTGACCGAAACCAGGAAGTGCAGTGTTCGGACCTGGAAGACGGTTGCCCTGAGAAGCAGATGCAAGGAAAGCTGAAACCAGGAGAAACTGGTGGTAGGGAACCCCACCAAGGAAACCAAAGAGGGAGTGGTGGCATGACCAAGACACGGTAGACAGTGCAGTCCAGCAACGACAGTGACACCACAGACTCTCTCGCATCCTGGAGCAAATGCTGCAAAATGGAGCGTGCAAGAGGGAAGAAAGAAGCCAACCTGACAGTGTGAGAAGAGTTTTCTGTCTTTCAGATAGGCCCGGTGAGGCAAATGCCAAAGAAAGGAGGTAACCGCGATTGCGCGAGACCCGGGAGGGATAACGAAGATAATGAATATATGAATCATACTCTCCCTAGTAGTAGTGAAGCATGGAAGTCAAGCAATAGTAGTTAATGGAATTTGTATAATCGTCAAAGTAATGAAGGATAGTGGAGACAAAGTGAGAAACCTTTTTGAAAGTGTGGTTAAATGGCCCAGCTGGGGAAGAAAGTGGACCTGTCAAAGAATAATAAACCTATTTAACCAAGCGAGGGAGAGAGCGAAGAAACTGGAGAAGTGAAAAGCAAGGTGACAAGGTCACATTTGGGAAGCTGAAGAATCCTATTTCTGAACTGTTTGAACTGACAAAAGTAGTTGCTAAGAGCTACCTACCTATTAAATACGAGCGTGACTTTGCTGAGAAGCAGCACACAGCAGAAGGGAATCATTCTCCTGGGCATTAGTTCCTTTGAATAAGTGGTAGGGACATAGAATATTAGATTTGGACAGTGGACAGCTCTTCCTTTTGGACTCACCCGATGACTGACGAGCACGCTAGTTAGTGTTAGGCAGGGAAAACCCATAGCTTAGGGATAGTTAGGAGTTGCATCTTTTATTTGACCAAAATAAAGCATTTGAAATGGAAGGCGATCGTCTCTGCTTCTGACCCACCACACCTGCCTGCCACTTTCTCTGCCTCCACTCTAGCACTTCATCCCTCACGGTCAGAAACCTAACGCAGCTGATCGTATGTCTACCTGTACTTAAACATTTCTAATGTTGATTGTCCTTAATCTATGTATGTCCACCCATGTATTGTCCCCAGTGACTGTTCCACTTACTCGCCTCCACAACCTGGTCAGAATGCCACTCAAACTCACCCCATTCTAAGAAGCTCAATGCTTCCTGTCAACACTCATACCTTATCTATTGTATGTTAATTTCTGATCAAAAGAGCATTGTTCGTCCCTGAGTACATATAAATATGCATTTTAAAACAAATCTGGAGTCAATTGAAAAAATAGGTCTACTCTAGGATAGTCAAATGGTCAGTGCAGATATCCAGGAGTATTCTCCAAAATGAGTGTTTAGTTACCAATTAAAGCACCTCACTTCCTCTAACTCTACTGTTCAGAGGTGCTCTAGCCCTATATCTCCTGCTTTTGTAAGTTACAGTATCATATTTGAAAGTTTACAGTATCTTCATACTTCCATTTGGGTATAACAATTGTCACTAAAAGGTTTGCCTCTATTTTGCTGTTTCAAACCTTGCAGAGTGTCTTATTTTTCCTGTCACCAGGAACTTCATATCGATTTACATTCTACTGCTTCAAAGGTTTCTGAGATAGTCTTGGTTTTCCTGTTTTTGCCCCTGTCTTCAGGGGTTTTTCCCACCAGAGACACTGACGTAGTGAATTTCCACACCATCAGCAGGTGGTGCTGCAATTTTTCCAGCTCAAAGATGAGGGCAACGAGCTTAAGACCCTTGTCTCCGAATCATGAGCTTTTCACATTCTCTTCTCATGCCTAAGGTAAACAAAGATTGAGATCTTCTGGCACTTATATTCTAGAGCGCCCTTAGCCCTCACCCTCTGATGGATCAATTCTTTACTTTACAGTTAGGACATCTGCCCACAATTAAGGACCAGTACTTCTTGTGCTCCGGAGATTGCCTCTCCACCTAAGATTGTCTATGTCTTACATTGAGAACTCTACTTTCTGTGCTTGTTTTCGAGTCTCTGACACTCCCTTTTCATATTTTAGTTAGAATAGATCTTTGGGTAGTTGATTGCTCTTAAATGCTTTGATTCAATCTTCCACTTTCCCAACTGTACTTATGTGCGCAAAGCTCTGATTTCCATAAGAATATCTTTAATGTATCAGGTGGTGGCCCCCAAGATGCTATATCCACATCGGGGAGGACTCTTCCTTTTCTGCAACCGGCTTGACGTGATGTAAGGCTGGCGAAGGACGCTGACACAAAGGTGGCATGGTTTTGATTATAGACTTTTATTTCTGTGTGAAAAAGGTCCTTACCATCCCTAACTTCTAACAGTAGTTCCCTGTCTCAAAACTAATAATAAAAAGGGTCTTTCTGAATGTCCATCAATGTAAATTCCACTGTCCTGTGTCACAATCTACTTCTATCCCTCACACTATATAACTAAAAGGTAAATAACCAAAAAGTTCCTCCTTAAGGGGAATGGATCCCTTCTCTTCCTTCTTGGGTAATGTTCAAAAGATGGTTCTTTCAAATCAAACCAGGGGGAATGACGCTGTTCCCCTGGTATGACATGGTACAATTCACAAGGCCAGGGGGGGAATGATTCCATTCTCCTGGCTTCTTTACCCGAACTCTCAGTTCAGGACCAAGAGAATGCCTCCCTTCTCTTGTTATGGGTTGGCACAGTTCAACACAAGGACAGGGCGAAAGACTCCCTTCCCCTGGTGTCTTTATCAGAACTCCTGATGTGGTACCAGGAGAATGATGTTCTTCTCCTGGTATGGCTTCATACAGTTCTTTCTCAGTACTTTCAGCTTCATGCATACTTTGCCACTTTCAACTAAGTCCCAAATCTTGTCACGGTCCCAGGTATTTCTCTTGTGGTCAGTAGTTCTCTCTGTCCTACTGTTACGAGGAAGATTTCCTCTGATGCTTTCTGTCTCTCATTTTTTTGTCCCAGAACATTGTCTGGTGGTAAGTGGTTTTCTCCTTTCCACTGCTGGTACTAGGGAAATTATCCCTGATGCACTCTTTTTACACCCAGCAGCCAGTTGACTACTATTGGGACGAGGAAGAGTATCTATGATGCACCATTCACTCTTCTTACACCCAGTAGCTGTTTGGTTACAACCAGGCCAAGGGGAATTATCCCAGAGGCTATGATTGGCTCTCCACTTCACGCCGCCAGGTGTCTCGCGTTCTCAGTTACCGGTTTTCCCAACTGGACGCGCCACCCGCTCTTCCATGGTTCGTGATTCTTCACGCCAGCCTCTCCGACCACTGCTTCCGACTTCCAACTCACTGTGGCAGCTCTGCATTCTCCTTCCTTAAAGTTCACCTGCCCTCGGTTGGGCTTCAGCAGACTCCCCAGTCTCTCAACAGATTCCTTGGCAATTCCGAGTGGTTCCTTCAGCGTCTCAGGCATGCCCACACTCTCGGTTTGGCTGCAGTAAACTCTGGTTTTCTCATAGTGGAGTCTCTCGTACTGCCTGACTACACCTTCAGCATCCCACTTCCCTGCTCAGTTTTGTTTTCCCATGCTCCTCAGATCTCACACTGTTATTCCTCCCGTAGCTTCTCTGAAATCCGTTTGGGTGAGGATCTTCTGATGCAACTCCTTCTCCGACCCCCAGGTTTGAACTTCACGGGTCTTCCAGCCTTCGTGTTGGTCCCTCTGCTTTTTCCAGTCGTTTGTCTCTTTTTATACATTGTAGCAGGTTCCCTCCCAGCGGGCTGTCTGTTCTCAGTGTTGAGACGTTATTCAAGCTTTTCCTTTCTGTCAATGGAGTGAGCTTCATGTCTCTTCAGGGCCTCCTTGTATCAGTACTTGGATGGGATGCTGGAGTGATCTTCATGTCTCCTAGGGATTCCTCGTCTCAGTACTTCGGGAAAGGGCTTGAGAATAACCCTGTGTGTTTATCACCTTGGCTTTACCAAACCTTGCAGGATTATTAGTAGGAACATTACAACATAGGATAGTGACACTCTGACGGGTGATGGGTGTTTTGTGAAGACCATGGACATTTAAGGGACAAAGGCTTAGGGGATTCCATTAAAGAAATGGAGTCGTTCTCCCCATGAAGGGAGTCTCTCCATGTGAGGACCGCCCTTAAGGGAAATATCGGTTAGTGGCCTCACCTCCTTAGCCTTGTAGGGAATGGCTCGCCTCCTGGGAGAAATTACATCATCCCATGATTCGTCACAGTGTGAAGAGGCCTGTAATTTATGAATCCAGCGGTTTTGCTGTGCTGAAGCTTTCATGACTTTTTATGTTCCCTTCACCTTATTTGGGTGCCTTGTCCCTGGTCTTAATCTAGATCACAACTTCCCGCAAGAGCAAACTAATGTTGTTGTTCTGAGGTGTCTTCCTGTATGTACAAATGCAGAGGGAGTTGGCCTTTTGGGGATACAGAACCACTACACTTCCATACAAGGAGGCCCACCAAGCCTGCTAAGATGTCCTGCCCCGGAATACATCACAACCCCAACCCAAAAACCATAAACACATACCAAGCCTCAAAACAAGAAGGACAAAGAAGAAAGGGAAACAGAAAGGAAACCGCACCCCAACAGAATGCAAACTACCCGCCAGAATTCACAGAACCCAGAAGTCCTGTGGAGACACCACTAAACGGACTAAGGATATTTACCAATAAAAGAGCAAACATGGAATACATCTCACACTGCCTCTCCATCTACGACTCCAACTCCATGGAAAACAAACAACCATCATATAACCCACAAGCAAGAACCCAAACAAACCTGGGTTCCAACAGGGCGACAAACCAAGCTTACCAAAATGCTAAACTGAGCATCTCGGTGGGGGCAGCGGGGAGGGGGAACCCCTTTCATCAACACCCTAATAAGAATCAGGGGCAAACTTGAATCCATAACCATTCACACCCCCTAAATAACCAAAGACTTGAAAATAGCCCCCACGTACAAACAACCAACCACCACGAACCATAACTAACCCTGCCGTCAACGTAATTGAACTTCTCAATGAAGAGACAGAACACCCAACCCCAATCTCAGCAAACAGCCTCACCCAAGAGAGAATCCCAAGAAATAAAAACCTGACTAACACCTTACTCGACGCAAGATCCATGGCGAAACACAAAACAGAAATATATGACAACCTAAGCAAGAGCGACACAGGTGCACTTTTCTTCACAGAAACATGGCTATCAGACAAGTACAAGACAATCTCCCACAAAGCCATAGCAGACTATTTCAAACTAATACACGCCAACAGAGAAAACCAAAGAGGAGACGGAATCGCAATGGTGCACAAAGACCACATCTACGCCACTCTCCTCATCGAGATCAAACTCAAGGACCAAGCCAACATAGTGTTCCTTTTGATCTAAAGACCACCATCCTACAAAACTTTTCAACGAGGCTCTCTGACTGCATCGCCAACCTTTCCACCTATCATGATAACCTAATTGTCCTGGAAGATTTCAACATCTGGTTTGAAAGAGAGAATGAAACTGCAAGCTCACTCTGCGCCTGCCTCCACTTCAAGCAAACAGTGATCGGATCCACCCACAATGCTGGACACGCTTTGGACGTAATCTTCTTAACTTTACTTTATTTAATTTCTACCGCGCTCCAGTGTACCCGAGGCCTCACGGGCGCACAAATAACAAGACAAACCAACAGTAAGTTGAGGGGTCTTCCTTAGCAATCATGAGTAACCATGAATTCTATTGGTAATTTCTGGGTATCTAGTAAAAGGTATGTTTTTAGCTTCTTTTTGAATGTATCTGTTCACTCTGTCTCTCTTAGATCCAGGGGAATAGCATTCCATGCAATAGGGGCTGCCATGCTAAAAGCTCCCTTGAGGGTTTTGCCGGTCTTATATCACTCCGTTTTTAGTAAGTGGGCATTGTTGGATCTCCGTGTGCACTGGTTCTGTTTCTCCACCACTTCTTCCATTAGATAGGTTGGCATGCAGCCAAACTGACACTTGTGTACGATCAGAATCAGTCTGAACTGGATTCTTGCTTTCACCAGCAGCCCAGTGAAAGCTGCACCTGTCATCCGACACGTGGTCTCGCCATTTCAGTCCTTTCATAATCCTAACTGCGCTGTTTTGAATTAATTGCAGCCGATTGGTTTCTGCTTGTGTAACCCCAATGAGTAAACTGCAGCAGTAGTCGATCTTGGCGCCGATTATGGCTCTAGCAATTGCATCTTTTTTTTTTGTGATATTAATGGCCGGAGATGAGCCAGTAGTTTTAGGTAGTAGGTGGAAGATGAGATCAAGTTGCTCACTTGAGGCTTCATAGTTGAATTCTGATCCAGAATTATGCCCAGGGTTTTAACTTTCTTTAGGTTCTCAGTCTGACAATCTGCTATGAGGAAGCTATTAAAAGATGGTCCTAGCTTATCCAATTTTCGTTGTTTAATGCAAGGCCGTTAAGTGCCATCCATATCTGAATGATATCATATATCTTATTAATTTCAGTTTCGTCTATATTGTGTCCCCCTTTAAGTGGTATAACACATTGTGTGTCGTCTGCATAATTGGAGAAAATGATGCCTTCATGTTCCAACATATTAAAAAAGTGCACCATAAAGATATAGTACAGACAAGGGGATACATACACTCTGTGGAACACTATAGGTTAAAGCCACTGGTTCAGGCTCTGCCTCCCCACCGACTACACTGTCCTGCTGATTACTTTAAAAGGATGTAACCCATTGAGCTGCTTGCTCCGAGAAGAATGTAGTTTCCCTCAACCTGGTGGCCAAGATGGAGTGGTCCACCAGGTCAAAAGCTGCCAAGAGATCAAGGATCCTCAACAGCAAGATTTGTCCTATGTCCATTGCTTCCAATAATTTCGATTTCAGGTTGAGTAGGGCTCTCTTTTTTCCATGATATTGTCTAAAACCCAACTTCTTCAGAAGGTCTTTCCACCACCGCCCCACCGGTACCAATGATATGGAGCAACCACCACTGATACCATTCTCTGTCAAACTTCTGACGCCCTTACTGCCCGGAAACACAATACTGCACGCTACAAAGAAAAGAAACTGGAAGAGTCTTTACCTGGAATCCTTAATAGAACTGCTGGAATCAACTCAACCAAACATCGCCGAGCTGAACAGAATGACCCTGACTCAACAGAAATAAAAATCCTCACCTGGATCACTGATGCCCCAGATAAATGAGCACCAGCAAAACCTTTAAAAGCCACCGCAAAATAAATTGCGGCAAGGTGGTTTACGGAAGAACTGAGAGAACTCAGAAAAACATACTGCAAACTGGAAGAACTATGGAGAAGCCACTACTATCAGTGTGACAAAATAAATTACTGAAGACAACTCAGAATATACAAATGGGCAGTCCTCAAACCAAAAAAAAAAACATACTACGCCACGAGAATCGAAAACAAACAAAAAGAACTCTTAAAAATCATCAAATCAATCAAAAGCCCTACATCCTGCATCAAAGGTGTCATCCTATCGCAATCACTATGTGACAACATCATCACCTACCTAAGAACAAAATCAGAAACAATCCAACAGACCATTGTTGCAAGTCACGCAACTACAACCAACAACTGGCGATCCACCCACCTCAGCAACACCGACAGATTTGAACCCATAGATCAAGATGTTTTCTCCACACTAATAAAGGACACCAACCTCTCCGGATCCCCAGGCGACCCATGTCCCCATGCACTCAAGCTACTCTAACTTCCGGCTTCTGATGAACCGAGCCCTAAACATATGAATAGTACCAAAATCTTTCAAATCAGCTTACATCAAGCCACTCCTAAAAAAATGAAACGGGAAGTGTGGAAGACCCCACTGACTACAGACCTATATATAATCTACCCTACCCTGCAAAATTACTGGAGAACCTGTACAAAATCCTACTCAAGGTTACGTCGTTACACTGAATTTTTTACACCTAAAACAATAATAACAATGTAACATTAAAAATACAGTTAATATTCGATATTAAAAAATTCAGTAAAATATTTTTTCAAGGGAAAAAGTCTTTCACTAAACATTTTTAGGTGAAAAAGCTCTCGATTAAAATTATTTCGATTAAAAAGTCTTTATAACCCTACTCAACTACGTAGAAACAAACACAATACTCGACCACTCGCAAGTCAGCTTCAGACCCATGAGAGGAACAGAATCAGCACTCCTATCCATGTGGGACAACCAAAAAATAAATGCATACAACAGCACACAATCTTTCCTCGTACTACTGGACATATCAGCTGTATTTGACACAATCCGATACACAACACTAATTGAGAGGCTGGAGGAATGCAGTGTAAAAGACTCCGCTCTACAATGGCTAAAATCTTTCCTCACCAACCGAACAAAAAGAGCTTACCTACGGCAATTTACCTCTGACATCAAAAACATCTCCTGTGGTGTTCCACAAGGCTCTTGCCTCTCAACTCTCCTCTTCAACATCTACATGTCCCCCTTAAAGAAAATCATTTCAAACCACAGACTAACCGCCTACAATTACGCACACGATACCCAACTCATTGTCAAGATAGCCACTACTCAAGACCCAAACACCACCCTCAACAAATGCCTCAATGACATATACAGTTGGATGACAACTGACAACCTCAAGCTAAACACAACCAAAACAGAAATAATGATGTCACCCCAGAGGACAACACAACAGACACACAACTGAACTGGCCGCCTAGCATCGGAACCCAACTGGAAGCATTAACGGTCGTAAAAAATCTAGACATACTCATGACAACAGACTCTCACTGGAGCCACAATTCAACGCTATAAAAAAGAAATGCTTCCACCTCCTGAGATTACTTGGAGGGATCCTCCCCTACCTCTCCTTCCCACACAGAACCCTTGCGATCATTTCCCTAGTATTATCAAGAATCGACTATGCAATCAGCCTTTACCTTGGAATGACAGAATTGCTCACATAAAAACTCCAACGCATCCAAAACACTGCAGCAAGGATACTCCTGGGACTAAACACAAGAGAACACATCACGCCAGCCCTGAGAAGTCTACACTGGCTCCCAGAAAAACAACACGTCAACTTCAAAGCCCTCTGCATTGAGCACAAATCACTGCACGGACAAGGAGCTGAATTCTTCCAGGCTAAGATCAACCGATACCAACCAGGAAGAAACCTAAGAGCAAGGGACGATCTCCAAATCAAACAGAACAATGCAAAAAAAGGAAATACAGAGGAACCGCATTCTCACGTCTAATTACCAATTTATGGAACACAATCCCGAAAGAGACGACGGAAGACCACAGAGATCTTATTTGCTGCCATTAGCCATGTTTATGCGGCTGGCTCTTTACCTTTAGACTCTCCAGAGCTTATTTGGATGCATAGTCTTGTTTTCAAAATTTTAAAGGTTTTATGAATGAGCTTTGGTAATTCAAATTTAAAGGAAATCTGTTAGATCAATGTTTAAATCTAGAGGATCCTACCCATTGGCACTCTGGATTGAAACACGTTACGGGTTTGTCACTTTCAGAGTGCCTTCACACTGACTTGGATCCCAGCATTCTAATCAAGCTACATATGTGGACTATCCTGCAACACTCTAGTGAACCATGGTCTTTGTTCGGGGGTTTTATGTGATTATTCAATAATCTTTCTTATGGTAAATTACTTTCTATCAGTGAAGAAGGAACAGTCGTCTTCATCCATGGATGCAATGTTATGGATCCGGAGAAAAACGTAAGTCAGGAGCCAAAGAATCCAGCAAACCAGATATCAGAACGCTGCTCACAAGGGAAAAGAGTGTTGAGACAAGCCTAGTGGTGGACATCTGTATTTTTACTTCCCACGCTGCTTCTCGGCGCTATGGAAGATGGAATGTCATTGGCTGATAATGCATTTTTGTGATGACGTTGCTCATCGCCACAAACCTGGGAACCTTGGTGTCTCACGTTTCCCCCTTCTGCCATGCTCGCCACGGCAGGCCGCACTGGGTGTCCAGCGTTCGGCCTCCGTCAAGTGGAAGCCTGACCACCTTCCCACACCATGACTTCACCATTGTGCAGTTCTTATCCTTGATGCTTAGCCAGAAAACTCCTTTAACACTTCCTTGACATTTTAACAACTTAACTATGGGCCCCACACACCCTAACTGTATTGCAAAAAAAGTTCTGTACATAAACTTTGAACATTTACATAGTGTTACAGAGCTGATGTTTCTTACTGTAATCAGTGGTGTTCCTCTCAAGGTTTAGCCCCCGTGCTCTGCTGCAGATGACTGCCACAGGGTTTAGAATATCACAGCCCCTCTGATGCATGGGGCTTACCCGTCCCCTTTAAGATTTCCTCCATGGCGGTTTCCTCCCGTTGCCCCCCCTCCTCTGTTCCATATGAGACACTCTGCTGCGTGTCCTACTGTCCTACTGTGTGCATGGCCCACTAAATGTTAAGGTGCCTAACTGGCACTCTGACAGACAGGCTTGCCCCTGTAACTGGACATCTGACGCCCACAGTTTCACGTACACCCCAGGCTGCTCCTAAGGCAGTTGCCCAGGATTCCTATTGACCCGACTACAGTGGCTGCATCACAGGACCTTGCAGCTCTGATGTGGTTCTCCGCTCCTCGATGTGCCTCCATAGCCCATGGATGCACAGCTGACTGTCCGGTTCAGACCGCATCCCTATCTCAGAGCAGCCCGCAATATGACAGTCACCCACCAGTCCACTCCCCAGGGCTGCGCCATCTTGTCTTTCCTCTGGGCTGCGCAGTTGAGGTCTTGTGGATCTTGAAAGACTGCCTCGTCTGGCCCTGTAATTCTTGCTGGGTTGCTCCTGACATGCGCAAACCGGCATGTTGGTAATTCATCGTGCCCTGAGGGTGGGGTGGGGGTGTGTGCCTGTTGGTGGCCACCTCTCCAATCCCCATAGAGCCACAGCACTGTGCTCCGTTCCTTTCTCCAACTATTCTCTATAGCATACAGCATTTTCATGTTTTGCTCGGATTGCACATACTGTCCTTCATCACCTGGCGTGTCCTGTCCATTGATCTTATGCCTGAACATTGTGAGTATTTCCCTGGAAAGGATCCATTGTACATCCTGCCATCACAGTTAAGTCACAGTAATGCATAGTAGTTATACACATAGACAGGTACACATTAAATAAGTAATGTTCAAACAACATTGGGCGTTTATTTTTCTTCTCCAGGTTGGCTTGTCTTTAAATATGTCAGTGTATCTGATATAACCCCATGTTATATGGCCCCATTTGTGCCAGAGGTTACAATTAGCTCACCTGATTAGCTGTACTAATGATAGTCAAGCTTGCACTCAATAATAAATGGCTCAAGTTCTGTTCCTGGTCATTGAATTAAGAATCATTGCTTCACCTTGACATTGCTTATGTTGTAAATGCCCTTATTTTGCAAGCCTCTAAAATGTGCTTTAGCCAAATGGATAGTGTCCTGCATCACACCATCAAGTGAGAATCACTTGTGGTTGGCTGGGTATGCATACACATTCCACAGTATTCGCAGCTATTTGAAGTCCTCCTCCTAACTGGGGAAAATATATTGGGCAGCCTTGTAGGCAACTTTCAAAATATTTTAAAGCATTTTTGCCTGTATGTGAGACGTGGTGAGGAATGTCTTAAACGTTTTTTGGTGCCTTTGTTTTTGCTCCTCCGAAGGCTTCCTGCTTTGTAATTACTTTCAACAATTTGGAATGTAAGGGAGAGTGATATTAGAAAGGGAAATGACACCCTTGTGTTCAATTCTAATAGGCTAGCTCACCCTCTAACTCCAGACAACTGAGGTGGCTATATAATAGATTCATGGCAGGTGTTTGGCTGGTTTGGTGAAATTTCCTCTGCGACCTCAAGACCAATGTAGAATGGGGTGCTGTCCTTCCAAATCTATACATCCATGCAAACCTGACTGGGAAGAAACTGAACGACGTACATTGGGGACACACCCATGGGTTTGGCAGGTACAGTGCAGTGGTAGCAGGGGGTCTGGTATAGGTAGGGGGATCATTGATGCGCTGGAGAAGGAGATGTAGGCTTGAGTGGAGCAATTGATGAGATGTTCTTTTTATTTTTTTAGAGTAGGGTCTTCTGTTCCCTCCTGAAGTGTAGAACGGACTGGGACAGTCTTATCTGCGTTGGTAACTTGTTCCAGAGAAAAAATGCATATTAGTAAAGGCAGTTTCTTTGTTTTTCCTCCTATTGCAGTTCTCAGTTCCTAATCTGGTGAAGTGGCTTTTAGTGGAATGTTGTCCTCCAGAGATGGTGAGTTGCTCGACTAGGTGACGTAGAGGTAGACTGGTGTTTTGGTGCTGGCTGCTTTATATTTGATGTAGGCTGTCATGAACTTGTGGTAGCCAGTGCAACATCTTGAGGATGGGGCGATGCAGCTTAATTAGTCCTTGTTATATGGCATGCTGTATGGTTATCCAAGGGGTAAAGATGGTATCTCGGAATATTGAGAGTAAGGGCTTGCCACAGGCCAGCAGTAGATGACCAGGACTTGGCCATCTGTTCTGAAAGTCAGAGCGAGGATGAAAAGCTTGACTTTGCAGAGGAGCCCAAGGTGGTAGCAATGATGAAGTAGATCCTTGTTGTTTCATTTTCTTACTAAATGTCTTTATTGGTATTGTCCTGTCACCGTTTTTCAAGTGTCAGAACCTGTGACCAATGCATTTCGGACAAAATATCCATCATTGAGCCTGATTCTGTCGACCATCGGATCAATGGTATTAGTGAGCACTTTTTTTTTTTAAAGAAAATAAAGCAACAAGGATCTACTTTATCATTAAAGTATTGAATTGCAGTAGTGGACTCTACAAAGGTGTTACAAAAACTGGTGGGGTTCCATCAGTTTTTTTGTACATGGTTTTCAGTTAGAGGTCACAGTTGATGGTAAAGAAGGTGGTGTTTGCAGTGGGCGACAATTGAGGTGTGTTTCTGGCCAACTTCATGTCGTTGGCCAGTTCTGGGCTTTGCCTTGCTTGGGTTTTGTTTCCTAGGCGAATCGGTTAGTCTTCGTCAGGTTGAGCTTCATTTGGTCGCTTGACATCCAGGTTTGAATGAGGGAAAACCTGTGCTTGAGCCATTGGATCTCATTGAGTAAAGTAAAAGTAGAAGCTGTGTGCTGGGCTTGAAATGGAGTAGAGCTGCAAGATATTTAGTTCCTGCCTGTAGCCTAGCTGAGCCTGGTTAGCTAGACGCCAGCAGCTACTAGGAGCTACCTTTAGCTACACAGGCCAACTGGTGCCAAACCAAACACACCTATGTGAATTTAATGAACATTAGGACACATCTGTAGAACATGTAAAGCTTAAAAAGAAATTATGGACAAATGATAGTTTTGTGACGCTATCTACAGCTCCTCGTTCCCCAGTGGCAGCTCCTGGTCACTGGTTAATGTGGGATACCCAGGATCTGTGTTTAGCGCCTTCTTATCCAATCTTAATTTCTAATCCTGTATGTGTGTCAGATTAACACCACTCGCATGAAATATTTCTGGAAGTCTGAAGTCTGATACGTTATCAGGATCCTTGTGTGTTGGCATATATTGATCAGTGTTGACATGGACTTTTCCTATATTCAGTTTGAAGACCGGAGAAGGATGGAGCCTTTTGAAACATCACAAGTTATTGGGAGGTGCTAGGAACTTGTGGAGCCCTTCTAGATGAGTTGGTTTCTGTTGAAGAGACGGGCCCATTCTAGATCCAGATGACCTTGTTAACAACAGGCTGATTTCTAGCCTTCCTTTCATTGGTAAACTCAATGAGAAGGCTGGTGCCCACCAGCTCCACAATCCCACCCAGAATTTTCAGTTTAGTGACTATCACTCTGTATTAAGAACCAGATCTAGCACGGAAACTGACACCAACTTCGTTATAGATGATGCTCTTCAAATCATGAATAAAGGCCACTCCCGTCACTTGGTCCACCTTCACGTCTCTGCGGCTTCTGACAGGTTTGATCACCTCACATTTACAAGCTTACGCTCGGATAGAATAGAGTTAACGGACACAGTCCAAACCTGGTTTGGCTCCTACATGTCTGACCATTACCAAACAGTCCATATTGGTAACTTCAGATCCTGCAGTCCACCGGTCACCTGCAGAGCCCCACAGAGATTCCCTCTTTTGAATAATCATCCCTAGATGGAACCACTCGGGTCACTTCTCAATAATCCTATATAACTTCAGTAATACGCTTATGATACTAGGTTATTCCTCAAAATGGCTTGTATTCAAGTCATTTCACGCCTCAGGAAATTCTTCAACTCCATCCAAGCTTGAATGACAAGGACCTACCTGAAACTCGTGGGGCGGATCTGGGAGTGGGGGCTGGAAAGTTTCTTTTTTTCCAGGTCTGTTGGGGCATTTGTTCTACCAGTGACCCTCCGTTTTGCAATAGTTACAAGTGGTGGAGCTCTCAAAACCTTTTCCCTTAATGTTTCGAGGGGATTGGGTCCTCCGACGTATTCCATATCTATGACATGTAATCACCACAGCTGTGCTGCTTCGGAAACTTTTTCGGCGTCTGCGTCCTGCGTCGATGACGTCGATGCGCCGCCGTCGAGGACCTCCTCCGACGTCCGACGTCATCCGATGTGATAAGTAGGACGCACGACGCCAGTAGCCTCAGTTCCGTTTTTTCCGCGAACGTGTTGCTTCGTGTTTCTCGGTTCTAGCCTCGACTAATTGGAGTTCTGTTCTTTCCGGTTCTTCGAACCTGTTCGTTTGTGATAAATATTCCTTCGACGATGTCTTCCACTTCGTCTTCAACCCCGCGTCCGGGCTTCAAGAAGTGCGGGGAGTGTGGGTCCAAGATGTCGGTGACTGACTCGCACGATGCCTGCCTCTGGTGCCTCGGGGAGGCCCACGACACGGATGACTGTGTCGACTGCCTGTCGCTCACGTCCAAGGCCTTACGCGAACGTAAGAAGAAATTGTCGGTAGGTCGGGTGTCCAAGCCCCGGAAGTCGAAGTCGGCGGGGCTTTCGACGGATGATTCGAGGGGTGACTCTCCGCGTCATCGTCGGAAGTCTCGTCGGTCTTGTTCTAGGAGTCGGTCTCGCCACTCCTCAGCCTCTTCGAGGCATTCTCGGAAGCGCCGACACCGGTCGCCTTCCAGGTCCTCTTCGGAGGACTCTGCCCGGCACGTCGGTTACCCCACCAGCCGTGCGACGCCGGAGGAATGGGCTTCCTTCGGGAAGAAGATGTTGGCGATTCTTGAGTCGCAGGGTACTCAACCGTCCGCGCCCCCGAGTGGGGTCGGTCGTGAGAGGTCGAGAGCCACCGCTCGCAATAGTGGTCGGCGTGAGTCACGGGAGAGGTCCCGTTCGGACAAGGGGGCTCGTTCTCGCCGTACCAGGTCCCGGTCCTCGACGCGATCGAGACCGTGTGCACCTGTGATGTCTTCGAGGAAGACATCGACGTCTGAGGCGTCGAGGGCGTCGACAGGCTTTCTCGAGGCTCCGGCTCCGAGGAAGTCGTCGAAGCCGTCGACGGTCAGGTCGTCGAGGGACACGCTCGGAGCTCCGGCTTCGAGGGCTGTGTCGACGCCGCCGATACTGGAGGCGCTGCATCTGACGTCGACGCCGATTTCCTCGACGTCGACGCCGATCCTCTCGGCGCCGTTGCCGATCCTCTCGGCGCCGTTGCCGGTTTTCTCGACGTCGGCGCCGATTCGCTCGACGCCATCGACGCCTTTCGTGTCGGAGGTGCCCCGTGTCTCGGGTGTTCCCCCTAGGAAGGCTCTGGTTAAGAGCAGGCACTCTCGGGTGCCTTTCCACCACTTGGATTATATTTCAGAGGCGGATGAGGATTCGGATGGCCTGGTTCCTAGTCAGGTGCCGGATGACATTGTCTCGGGCCGTAGTCAATTTGACGATTTGAGGCAGTCGCTGCATGATGCCAGTGGACTGGACACCTCTCCGGAGGTGGAATTTAGTCGGCCTGAGCCTGGCTCCCATGCCGATTCCTCATACCGGCGCCTTATGGCTAGGGTGTCTGAGTATCTGGGATGGTCTGCTCCCCCAGGGGAGTTTGTGCAGGAGGATCTGACGGACATCCTTGATGTTGGTCCCCCAACTGACCCGGTACTGCCGTTCCATATGGCTTTACAGCGTAGGGTGGCGGCGGCTTAGACTGCTCCGGAGAGTCTCCCGGCAGTGGGCAGATCCTTGTCGCGAAAATACCGTCCAGCCAGTGGCGACCCCTGCTACTTGACCAGGCACCCCACTCCGGAAAGTTTGGTGGTGCAGGCGGCCACGGCCCCGGCAAAGCAGGCGTCGTACCCTACCATCCCTCCTGATAGGGACGACAAACGTTTTGATGGCTGGGCGAAGAAGGTGTTTTCTTCTGGTGGTATGGCGCTTCAGGCGGCCAACTCCGTTTGTGCCTTGTCGCGTTTCACGCACACTCTGTGGAACTGTGTTGCGTTAGCGGCTGAACATATTCCCGAAGGGGTCGAACGGGATGGTTTCCTTGCTATGGTCCAGGATGGTAAGGATGCCATGTGTGAGTCCGTTCAGTCGGGTTTGGATTTAGCTGAATGCGTCAGTAGGTCCATGGCGGCGAGCACCGTGCTACGCAGGTTTGCGTGGTTGCGGAAGTCAGGGTTTGCTCCTGATGTGCAGTCCCGGCTCCTCAACATGCCCTTTGATGGTGAACATTTTTTTGGCAGCAAGGCTGACGAGAGCCTTGAGAGGTTGCAGACCTCAAAAGCTGCAGCGAAGTCGTTGGGCGCTGCAGTTCGCCAACCTCCGCTTTTTCGTCCTAGGGGACAGCAGTGGAGGGGTGGCTCCTTTCGCTATTACTCGTCCTTTGGTAGAGCGAGAGGAGCTGGCAGTCAACGGGGCCAACGCAGGGGTACCAGAGGTGGACGACAAGGTACCCGTGGTGCCAAGGCCGCTCGGGCAGTTGCCTCTTTGCCCTCAGGTAACGCCGCAGCCGCTCCTACTCAGTCATGAGGCCATGTACCATGGTTCGCCGGTTGGGGGAAGGCTGGCGCAGCATCTTGTAGAGTGGCGTGCCATTACTTCAGATGTGTGGGTTCTGGAGATCATAACCCACGGCTACTGTCTTCCCTTTCGGCACAGGCCTCGCGACAATCCACCGGGGAACCTCTCTTTGAAGTGTCCGGATCCGCTCCTTGCGCAGGAAATTCAAGCCCTGCTGGAGAAAGGCGCCATAGAACTGGTGCCTGTAGCGGAGAGGAACAAGGGATGGTATTCCCCTTATTTTTTGATTTCGAAGAAAGACGGGGGTTTGAGACCCATCATGGACTTGCGCGGTTTGAACAAACTCCTCAGGAAGGACAAGTTCAAGATGGTTACTCTCTCTCAAGTCCTCCAGGCCCTTCAGCTTCAGGACTGGTTGGTGTCACTCGACCTCAAGGATGCTTACTTCCATGTGCCGATCCATCCCAAGCACAAGAAGTACCTGAGGTTCGCGGTTGGCGACTCGCACTTTCAGTTTCGGGTCCTGCCGTTCGGTTTGACCTCCGCCCCGAGGGTTTTCACCAAGCTCATGGTGGTGGTGGCAGCGCATCTCAGGCAAGGGGGGATTCACGTCTACCCCTACCTGGACGATTGGTTGATCAGGGGGAGCTCTCCCGAGCAAGTCCTGGATCATCTGTCCGTCGCCTGCCACTCCCTTCACAGGCTGGGCTTCTCCCTCAATTTAAAGAAGTCCCATTTGACGCCAACACAGAGGCTCCAGTACATCGGAGCAGTGCTCGACACTTCCCTGGGGCAGTGTTTTCCTCCCCAGGTGAGGGCTCTTCACATTCAGCAGATGGTGCACAAGTTTCAGCATGCCCAGACGCTCCCGGCGTTCGAGTTCTTGAGGTTGCTCGGCCTCATGGCATCCTGCATTCTTCTGGTGCCAGAGGCTCGCCTGCGGATGAGATCTTTGCAGTGGGCACTCAAGACGCAATGGTCGCAGTCCTCCGGCAGGATGTCGGACCCGGTTCAGGTGCCGCCCTCGGTCGCCCGGGACCTTCTGTGGTGGGCTGTCGAAGGCAACTTGATGAAGGGGGCTCCGTTTTGGCTACCCTGGCCGGAGGTGACGATCGTGACGGATGCATCCCTCACGGGATGGGGAGCTCATGCCAACGGGCTGACAGTCAGCGGTCGTTGGTCTCCGTCGGAGTCCAGACTCCATATCAATCTGTTGGAGCTGAGGGCCGTCAGGCTAGCCCTGAAGGCTTTTCTGCCGACTGTGCGAGGAAAGGCTGTCCTGATCATGACGGACAACACTGTGGCCATGCACTACCTCAACAAAAAGGGGGGGGCAGGGTCACTTCCTCTGTGCAGGGAGGCGATGCAGCTCGAGTTCTGGGCCATCCGGCAGGAAGTTTCGATCTCGGCAGTTCATCTGGCCGGAGACGAAAACGTGACGGCGGACGCTCTGAGCAGGCAGAGCGCGATCTCTCACGAGTGGGAGTTGGCTCAGGAGATTCTCCTGGAGATCTTCGCCCTTTGGGGGACCCCTCAAGTGGATCTCTTCGCCTCCAGTGTCAACCGGAAGTGCGAGAGGTTTTGCTCGCGGGAATTTCCTCCGAAAGGAGCCTTAGGCGACGCGTTTGTGGTGGAGTGGTCATTCCCGCTGCTGTACGCGTTTCCTCCAGTCCCCGTCATCCCGCAAGTGCTGCGGAGGTTGCGGAAGTTCGGTTCCCGGATGATCCTCATTGCTCCGGCGTGGGCTCGGAGGACGTGGTACCCGGACCTTCTCGACTTGTCCATCTGCCCTCCACGTCGTCTTCCCTACCGAGACGATCTGCTCTCACGGGAGGGGGGTCAGGTTCTCCATCCAGAGGTCGGATCCCTCAACCTTCACGCTTGGCTTCTGAAAGGTTGAGGTATAAGGATTGGGACCTCCCTGAAGACGTGATGGAGGTGTTGCTTTCGGCCCGAAGGCCCGCAACTAAGTCTCTGTACCGTTGCCGTTGGCGTAAGTTCTGCGACTGGTGCAGAGTTCAGAATGTGGATCCTTTTGCATGTGACATCCCCATGGTTCTGTCCTTTTTGCTTTCTTTGGCCCACAGGGGCTTGCAAGTGGGTACCATTAAAGGTTACCTGGCGGCGCTGTCCATCTTTAAGCGCTCATCTGGAGAATGTTCTTACTTTAAAATCCCTTTAATTTCACAGTTTCTGAAAGGGCTCACTAATGTGTTCCCTCCGTCGCCTTTCCTGGTGCCCGGTTGGGATTTAAACCTTGTTCTTAGGTTTCTTATGGGTGCTCCGTTTGAGCCTTTACATTCTTGCCCTTTGAGGCTGTTGACTTTGAAAACTGCGTTTCTAGTTGCGGTTACTTCCGCTCGCAGAGTGAGTGAGTTACAGGCACTTTCTGTTAAGCCACCCTTCACTGTATTTCACAAGGACAGGGTTGTCCTTCGAGTTCGTCCTTCTTTTCTTCCAAAGGTAGTGACGGAATTTCATTTGGCCCAGAAGATTGTTCTTCCGGCTTTCTATCCTCCTCCGCATCCTGGTAAGGAAGAGGAGAGGTTCCATAGGCTTGATCCTAGGAGAGCTTTGAGCTTTTATGTTTCTCGCATGTCCCGGGTCAGAGTGGACGATCAACTCTTTATTGGTTACGCTGGTAAGCGCTTGGGGCAAGCTGTGACGAAACAGACTTTGTCACGCTGGATTATTTTGGCCATCTCGGAGTGTTACCGCTTGGCGGGTAAGGACCCACCGGCTGGCTTGCGGGCCCATTCTACCAGGGGCGTGGCTGCATCTACTGCCCTGCAGAGGGGTGTTCCTATTCGCAACATCTGTGATGCTGCCACCTGGGCTTCAGTACATACATTTGTACGGCATTATTCCCTCGATTCCATCAGAGGGCAGGATCTGGCCTTTGGCAAGGCGGTCCTTTGCTCTGCTATTTGATTGGCTATTCTAAATTTTGTTTCTAAATTCTTTCCCTCCTCCTTGATTTGGTACTGCTTTGGGAGTCTGTCATAGATATGGAATACGTCGGAGGACCCAATCCCCTCGAAGAACAAGTTACTTTCTTACCTGGTAACGTTCTTTCGATGGGACGGTCCGACGACGTATTCCATATCGCTCCCACCCTGCCTTCCCCGCTGCAGAATTTCTGTTGCGATTGCAGCTTACGTTCCGCAAGGCTTTGTGTCGGACTGGCAGTTGACTAATGTCACACGTTCTGGGGGAAAAAACTACAACTGAGGCTACTGGCGTCGTGCGTCCTACTTATCACATCGGATGACGTCGGACGTCGGAGGAGGTCCTCGACGGCGGCGCATCGACGTCATCGACGCAGGACGCAGACGCCGAAAAAGTTTCCGAAGCAGCACAGCTGTGGTGATTACATGTCATAGATATGGAATACGTCGTCGGACCATCCCATCGAAAGAACGTTACCAGGTAAGAAAGTAACTTGTTCTTTTTGCTGATCCTCTGCCCTACCCTACCCTACCCCACGTCCCCTCCCCGCTGGAAACATCTCTCACCCAAGCCAAGTCTTTAATTGGCGATTCGGCAACTGCAAAGCCCTGAGCTTACTCTTTTTGTTTTTTCCCCTGCTCCTGACATACACGACAGTGAGTCACAGCAATCATATTCTTATAACAGGTTTGTTTGCCACCCTATGGACATATTTTCAGCTGCTGATGGTGTTTTGGCAAGAACTCCTAAATTAAATTGTTTGCTACAGCCTCTTTCACAGTGTCCGCTGGCTTTGTTGAACCTTGATTTTGTGTAAATATAACTTACAGCATGTTGAGATAGTCCACAGAGGACTTCCTTTTCTTTTGTTTGAAATTATGTCTTTCCCCACTCTCGTTTTCTGTGTTAAAACAAGGAATTGTAGATAACAAGTCTTTGATGCAGGAGTCTGGTCTGAGTATACCTCAGGGTCTGCTGCTGCCCCGCCTCTTTGCTATAAGCCACTGCCTAGCCTCTGGAAGAAGTATCACTCGTGTCAGTTGGTCCACATCTGCCTATATGGGATTAAAACCTAGAATTACTATCTCTAGCTTCTTGGCAAATCGTTCTCCTTCATACTGGCTGTTCCCACTTGTAGTTCGTAACTCCAAGGGGGATGGAAAGTACAAAGAAAGAGTGCAGCTAAACGGGATGGGCTTATATCTGTGGGTGCTTCCTCCCCACTAACTTGTTTGCAGTATAAGATGGATGGACTACTGCTGCTAGGTGAGCTGGGGAATACGGTTGTAATGGAGACTGGTACTGGGTAGATATTAGGCAGCAGGTCAGTGGAGGGCAGGTGATTGCAGAGCAGATTGGGTTTGGCCTTGAGCAGGTTTCTGGACAGTGCTAATCAGAGTAGGCTGAGCAAACTTCTCTGGGGCAGATCGAACGTTGGTAAATGTTAAGATGGATTTCTAGAATCTGGCCTGATGGACATATTTTAGGTGGCCACCCTATGAATAGTGAATGGGGAACTTTGAGAGGTTTGCCAAAACGCAATCGAGGTACATGGATGAGCAGTCAAGGCTCATTCTCAGGAGTGTGTGTGGTCAGGGGCCCTCAATGAGTCCACATGGTATGGTCCATAAGAATCCAATTTAGTCAGTACGTTTAAATCATACAGCTATGTGTTATAGGCCTTTCAAATGCACTGCAAAATTTATCTAACAGGTTGTATTATAACACAATACTCTATGATACAAATATATACTATAACCACAGTTCAAATATGCGTTACAGTGACTTGCAGGAAAGTAGATTTAAATGCAGTAAATGATGAAACCAGGCCACAAGTTAATTCTAAAACTTGAGCAGTCCAAACCCCAAGATGAATGGGGCTTTTTGCCCAAAAAGTCACAGGAGCCATAATGTTTCTCCCCTAAAAGGCATCTCTGCAGATAAGTTACAGTAATATTTTCTTAAATTTCAGGCTACTCTACCTAGGTTCAACGACCAAAAGGAGAGTGGAATGGAATGCAGGAGACAAAGGGCCTTGTTCCCAATGTTCTCCTTTGGAGGACGGGGGGGTTTGAGGGGTCCGATGCACTGTTTACTTACTCCCGCTGACTGATTTTTTCAGATGTCATGTGGATCATCTGGTGGTTGCTGGGCAATCGCTCTTCCAACATTGGTTCATATGAGTGATGCCCAGGGTTCTTCTTGTCCAGTGCTGCTGTAAGATGCCACCTCTGGCAATGAAGAAACGCAAGAAACCCAACGCGGACCTCCTCAGGACACTTCACAGGTTGGAGAAAGGTGAGTTCCAGAGACCGTCTCTGCACATGGGCGACGACAGGCATCCTCCCCGTCGCGGTCAGACGCTGCTCCATGACAGGATCCCTTGATGTTGTGATGCTGAAATTAAGGGAGAAGGCGACTTGTGGCACGAGCTGGTGACCACCGAAGTTCTGGGCTTGAACACTAAAAATGCAAACATTTTATAAATCAATGAGCAAAAGGCGAGGGAAGTGAAGCTGAAAACTTTATTTACCTTTAAAAAAAACTCAGAACAGGTTTAAAAAACGGAACACAAATATGGGGGGTCCTTAGGAACTATGGAAGGAACATTTCTAAAATAAATCTTTCCTAGCAATATAAAATGTATTAAATAGTCTATTTCCTCCTATCATTTATTAGTTGGACAGATAGCAGGGCGGGTGCCGGGCCTGAATCGACTTCTTCAGTGAACTTTAATCTTTTAATTTGGCTTTCAAGATTTCATTCAAATCTTCGAATCCCTTCTATTTAGATTTAAGTCTGTTCAGTGCCTCTTTATACCACTTACTCCAAAAAATAGGTACTGCATTGATTTGGGCAGATTGTTCAATTTTTACATTCAAAACCTCTCTTTAGATGTATCATTTTGTATGTGAAAGGTACCTTCAAGTGGTAATGGGTTATGGCGATTATTCATTTTGTTTGCATTAGCACATAACGTTCTTTTAATGATTTACATGGCCAGCTATTGTATACATGTAACATGTTGCTGAGTGGTGCAGGCACGTCTTTAGACTGACCTGTACCCCTTCTGGCTTCCTTACTAACCCAGGCACTTATTATGAGACCCTACCTCTCACAGAACGCCTGCCTGACTATTGCACAGGCAACTATAGGATCCAGGCTGGACTATTGCAACTCTCTCTTCTCTGGCACCTCTTCCAACATCCATAAAATGCCGGTGATCCAAAACCCCCTAGAGCAGCGCTCAACATTCAGAGAAAAGAACACATCTCTGCCCTGAGAAAAAAGGTCCACTGGCTCCCAGTGCGTGAACGGATACTATTCAAAACTTTGTTAATCACACACAGATGCATCACCAAAACGGATCCCCCTTATCGATCAGCAACCATTCAAAAGGTCCAAGCCTACAGACCAACCAGACTGGTCTATACTCACAGACTTTTCTTGCAGTTCTTCAAACGATCAAGAGCTGGAGGTTCAAGTTTCCCGGCAATGGCAGCTAAACATTGGAACTCCCTGCCCACCTAAACCTTGAGCCAAAAAATCCTCCTGGGCCTTCAGAAAAGCTTGAAAAATGCGTCTCTTTGTGTAACACCTGAACATTACTTCTCTTTCCTTCCCTTAACCCATGTAACCGGTTGTAACAGCGCCTTGATGCCCTTGGGTTTATCACGCTTTATAAATGTCAAAATAAATGTGCCAAAAATGGACTGTTCTAAAGGAGTCCTTCATCAACTGCTGGATCCACATTCACACACACACACACACACACAGTTAAACTTCCTATTGTCTGCAACCCTCATTGGGGAAAATTCTGGGTAGTTAAGAAAAGGGGACGCTCTACTAATTGGCCCTGAGATAGGAGAAGAAAGCTTGCATTAATAAAAGCAGTGCAGGTGCTGAAGGGACAGAAAGAAATCTGCCTGGTTATGGTGTCCCGCATACCCTCCTCCAATCCGCTCCTCCCACCCCCACAGCTCTCCCTTGCTTACGATACCTTCTGCCAGGAAAGGTCCTCGGTGCATTTGTAAGCCAGGATAGCCATAGACAAAGCTTCATACACACCCATTTAAACACTTCTGGTGTCTGATATTCTCCCCCTCTGAAGTGGACTATAACCCTCACTGACTGACTGACCATGTACCATATAACTTGATCAAACTGATCATAGTTAACTCAAATGACTGCATTCATCTAAAGGACAGTCTGCAAACTTTCTTTACATTGTTAGTTTTCTGTTTTGATGCAGTGCAAATGTGTGTTAGTATTCCAGACCTGACCTGACACAACTTTTACAGATTAGAAATCTGACCCCTTCTTCCAACAAGTCTGCATCTGATCTCGCTGCAAAGCAAAAATGCGGCACCCTGTCTAAACCCAACAGAGGAACACCACTTAAGTTCAGTCCTCTTTTGATCACACAGCTAGATATTTGGAGTGCTCTTCTACATGTCGGGTGTGGCGTAGGGGTCCAGAGGAAGGCAGTTCACAAGCCCGTCTCTGTTCTTCAGGAGTGCCAGCAGGTCAGAGATATGGTTACAGAACAAATTAAAAAAATATAGCAAGAGACAGTCAATTTATTACATTGCAATGCAATACCTGCAGCATGTCGACTTAACTAAAAACACAAGAATATGCAATGCACACAGCAGTCCTTCATCCAGTAATGAAGCTGACGATTGGCTCCTTATTAAATTACCTCACTCTTCCTTGAAGAATTGATACTGTTCTTTAGAGATGCATTCTTTGGCTTGAGGAACCAAACACCTGCTTGACACTTTTTAATGTTTCTTACACCTGGCTCATCCCGGAGGCTTGGAGCCCT
The DNA here is from genome assembly GCF_040938575.1 of Ambystoma mexicanum. Classification (NCBI taxonomy): domain Eukaryota; kingdom Metazoa; phylum Chordata; class Amphibia; order Caudata; family Ambystomatidae; genus Ambystoma; species Ambystoma mexicanum. Next base: position 865,395,350 of record NC_090939.1, on the reverse strand, counting down.
ACAGATAAGGGGTGTAACAGCCACTTGTATTCCCTAAAAATAGGAAAATACTCCCAAAAAGAAATGTAGAGAGTAAAAATACTCCCAGCAAAAAATTGAAAACAGAAACATAGGGGTCTATCCCCCTGCTTTTTCCTTACCGCTCCAGAGATATGTCTGGACCAATAATACATGTAGAAGCCCAGGAACAACAATCTATTACTAGTGCCTGATCTGCAGAGCTGAACATATACCTTTTAATGGGCATGGGTAACTTGCTGCAAAGAATTACAAAAATCATTTTTGTTTTACAAGCTAAAACATATTTGTATGTGCTTAATAGCAAAATACTCCCATTGAGAATGGGACCTACTTTTGTACCCCCTAAAAATCATTTTAGCACCAACTTGAAAAAATATGGAGTAAAATACTCTCACTTTAAAATCTTACCTAGAGCACTGTTTGGAACTTCTGAATGAGTCCCATTTAAGAGGTATCCTTGAGTACTACCGGCCATCTTCTCTGACTCATGGCCTTCTAGGCGTTTCCATTCACAGTCTTGCCTATCATTATCAAAAGTGCATCCTGTACAGCTTACTGATGCCAAGGGTCACCAACCACCTAGTCCACATTATCATTGTACCCGCATAAAAGGGTTTGTTAGAACTACTGCTTGTTTCTAGGTTTTTTGTCCATCATAAAACAAAACACAAACTAGAGGAATGATTTTTCTGATGCTGTTAATCTGCTTAGAATCACATGCTGTGCATATGGTCCGACATTCAGTGGTAACCGCAGAATATTGCATCTTGTCTTTCGTGGACCAAAAGGGGAAGTCGGCATAGGCGTGTCCGTAACACTATCCCTATCGTGACGTGTAGTGTACCCAAAATCACCCACGCGCCGAGTTCCCTGAGATTGTTTTTTTCCGGCCAGATAACTGCCCTATAGCAGAGCTCTTACTAGAGACATTGTTTATCTCACCGAATGGTCGGTTATTCCCTGTTAAGTCACTTCAACTACAAGAACATCTTCGACGAAGTCTACGGGGAATTCGTCTACGGCTGTGGATTTCGGCGCCTAAGATCCGGCAGCCGGATTTTCCACATGGTCGGGCCTTCTGGCCGACCTATACAGTAGGGAGAGTGGGGTTGGGGTGGCCATATTGTCGGTATGTCTTTCCTCCTTTCCCCCTTTTCCCTTTTGGTCTGGTCATCCTTCCCTTTAGCTATGGAAAGGACTCCTTTTAGATTCTGCCCTTAGTGTAGGGTTAGATATCCTTGGAAGGACGAACACAGGACGTGTAACGCCTGTCTCCCCCTAGAGCACGATGAAAAGCGGTGTGCGGCTTGCAAACTCCTTCGGCCTAAAACCCTTAAGGAGCACCGTGTAAAGCGGTGGGCCGCATACAGTATGTCACGGGTGGAACCCCTTTCCCCCACCGCCACACCCACTGAGATTGACGGGGGTACTTTGGATGACCAAACATCCGTTGCGGATGTTATAGACCTTGAGGCGGACGCTTCTAGGTCCGCCACATCCGTCCCCGACCCTTTAAGGCCTGAATTTGGTCTCGCTACAGGACAACACCCGGCGACAGGGGCGTACAAGCGCATTGCACTAAGCACACAACCCCTATACCGATTTCGACATCTTCGTTGAAAAAGGTGAAGGCGCCAACAGGGCTGCCGAAAACTTCGCCCGTTTCCTCGGATCGTTCTGATCCAAAGCCTTCCCCGCATCCGCAGCAGCGTCTTGCGACTGGGCAGTCCAAATCAAACAAGGGCACTACCCCAAAAACTGCAAATATTGAAGCGCGGAAGTCCGACGCTACGACGGTCTCAAAGGCCGCAGTAGGCCCGAAAACTACAGCTAGACCTCTACCCGAAAAACCGACCGCTAGGCCCTCTAGCACCGCGGAAGGTAGTTTACCTGCTGGTAAACCATCGGAGCCTTTGTCTCACACCGATTCGGCGACTATCGAAGACGGCATCGAAAGAATTACAGCAACGGTGGGTCTTACCCCGGTTCCACCCAAAGTTATGGGACAAGCCGCAGAAAAAGTTTCAGATGTGGACGGGGATCCGGATTCTTACGACGCTTACGAAGATAGCCAGGAGCCTCTCTCCGACACCCTAAAGGACTCTCTTTGACACCGTAGGGTGGAAAACGTCGTATCTCCACCTGCTGGCCCATTTGGGTCCTCTAAATGGACTACAGAGAAGTTCGAAGGGTGTATGGCTCGGCTGGGGAGGATTATCGGGTTTTCTGACCATCCTCCGCCGAAAAGGGCTCAAATGGACCCTAATCTCCAGATTGAAGACCAGTCACACGTCTTCCAGCAGGAAGACGTTGTCCATATGGACACATATAGGGACATTTATAATGAAGAAGAGGAAGCTTCATTTCTTCAAAGCTATGAGGAAGAAAAACAGGATACTACGGACAACTGGGAAGAAACCCAGCAGGAAGGTCTAGACCCATGGACACAGCAAGATCAGGAATCTGATGTTTTGTGCCTGGATTCTCCTCTGACCACCCCAGCTCGCCTGGCCTCTCCTATGGATGACCAAATGGCATTCAACTCCATGTTGAAAAAAGAAGCTGAATACTTCAAAATTTCCACTCAGGAGGCGGTGCCTGAGCAGGATTTTGTGGACTATATCCTTAAGGAGAAACCTCCATCTAGCCAGGCCATACCCCTCCTCAACTCTGTGAAGAGAAGGGTGGCTCCCTCATTGGTATCACCAGCTCAAACCCGGGCAGTGAACCCAAGAGTCGAAAAATAATTTCGGCCTCCCCCTTGTGACCCTCTATACATCAGAGGGCACGCCATCCCAGATTCATTGGTAGTGACTACCACTCGGAAAAGGGTAGGGGTACTCCTTGTCACGGGGGAGTCACCGCCGGACAAGGAATCTAAGCGATTGTATGCCCTTGGCAAACATGTCACGTCAGCAGTCGCATACACTACGCGGATTGCTAATAATACTACACTATTGGCAAGCTATGCTGACGCCCAATGGAACTTGCTCCAGAAGGCCTCCAAGAGGTTCCTGAACCTGCAAAATCGAAGCTTCTTTCCATTGTAATGGAGGGAAGGCAAGTTGACCAGCATGTGATCCAGAACACTCTCGACACTGCGGAAACTGCAGGCAGGTCTCTGGCCCAAGGGACCCTGCTGAAAAGACACGCTTGGCTGCGTACGTCTGGTTTTAAACCGGAAGCTCGAGCCTCCCTCATCAACAAGCCCATTGAGGACTCAAACCTCTTCGGGAAGGCGGTGGATGAGGCTTTGGAAACGGCGAAGAAGGAGCATGAGACTCTGAAGTTTCTGCAACAGATTGCACCGAAGCCTTCCACCCAGAGGGGTAATAACTCTCTGTGGTCCTTTCGAGGGCAAGCCCATGCTGGTCAAAAAAACTACAGCACGGGAAACTTCAACTCAGGACAGACTTCTGGAAACACTGCATACTAACCAGCAAGGGGTCAGAAACGTGGCAGAGGCCCCAATCCCAGTGGAGCCACAGCCTCTGGCCAGAAATGACCACCAAATCCAGGTCCCCTCCCATGTCACCCCGGTCGGAGGGTGATTAACATCTTTCCTCATGGCATTGGAGGGAATAACTTCAGATCAGTGGGTCATAAAGACGGTCGCCCAGGGTTACTGTGTGGAATTCGCTCGACCTCCACAATTCAGACCGCCGCGCTCACTGCGCCTTTCACCGGACCATCTGGAGATCCTGAACCAAGAGGTGGAAGCGCTGCTGGGAAAGGACGCCATAGAAGCTGTCCCTATTTTTCAGGTAAGCAAGGGTATTTATTCAGTGTACTTCATTGTACCCAAAAAGGATCTCACCATGCACCTTGTTCTAAATCTGCGCCCAGCAAACAAGTTTATAAAACCCCAGAAGTTTTGCATGGTAACACTGCAGGAGGTGATTCCATTGCTGAAACAAGGGTACATGGCAACATTGAACATGAAAGATGCATACTTTCATATTTCAATGTTGCCGGCGCACAGAAAATATCTGAGGTTCATGATCCAGGACGGGCATTACCAGTTCAAGGTACTCCCCTTCGGCATCGCCTCGGCACCGAGGGTATTTACCAAAGTCCTGACAGTGGCGGCGACACACCTGCGCTGACTATCAGTCTCAGTTTACCCTTACCTCGACGACTGGCTCATTACGGGGGACTTGTTCGACGTTTGTTTTTTGAACACCCAAAAAACAGTAGATCTCCTGTTCAGTCTGGGTTTCTCAATCAACGAAAAGAAATCCAGTTTAGTCCCCCAGTCAAATAAAACCATTTCTGGGAGCTCTAATTCGGACGAAGGACAGTCTCATCTTCCCCTCCAACTGGAGGGTTCAGAACATGCTTTTTCTGATCCCTCAATATGTAGCTAGTCTGGAGGTGACAGTGCGCAAAGCCATGCGCTTGCTAGGAATGATGACGTCATGCATATACTTGGTTCCCCACACGCGACTGCGCATGCATCCCATGCAAGAGTGGCTCAACAGCCAGTGGTGTCAGGCCAGCGGACAATGGGAAGATCTGGTAGTTGTCTCGCCAGCCCTCATTCTCTCTGCAGTGGTGGTCAAGAGAAAACCTCTTGAAGGGGAAGACCTTCACCACCCCTGCAGTGGAAGCCACTCTCACGACAGACGCATCTCTCACGGGTTGGGGAGCTCACCTGCTTCAGCAGACAGCGCACAAAGTGTGGTCCCCTCAAGTAGTGTCCAACTATATAAACTTACTGGAGCTATAAGCGGTGTTCAAAGCACTAAAGGCCTTTCAGATGCAATTGCAAGGGAAGAAAGTGCTGATCCTAACGGACAGCACTACAGCAATGTATTACCTGAACAAACAGGGGGGCACTCACTCTCCAGGGCTATCCAAGCTGTCCCAAAACATTTGGATATGGGCTCTCAAACACAAGATGTTTTTGTTGCCCCAACATGTTCCAGTGGAACTCGATCTTCTGGCAGACGTACTCAGCAGAGATTTTCTTCTGACAGAAGAATAGGAATGGCGGCTACATGAAGACATTGTATCCAACATCTTCGCAGAATGGGGCTTCCCAGAGATCGACTTGTTCGCAACTCAGGAGAACGCCCAGTGCCAAGCCTACGCCTCCAGGTACCCCCAGAACCGATGCAAGGGGAACAGTCTCTCGATAACATGGTCGGGGAAATTTGTTTACACTCTGCCCCCCCCCCCCCCGCCCTCGACTCCCCTTCTCAACAAGATAGTGCACAAGATGCACCAGGAACCATTTATCATGATACTGGTGGCCCCCTTGTGGGCCCGCCAACCCTGGCTCGCTCACTTGATGGAAATGTCCCTCTCCCCACCAGTAAAACTACCCTGCCCTTAAAACATTTTGTCTTAGGACATGGGGAGACCCTACACCCATGCCCACAAAGCCTGAACTTAGCAGCTTGGCTCCTGAGATCATAGAGTTTGGACACCTGCAACTCCCTCAGAGGTGCATGGACATACTCAGGGAAGCGAGAAAACTGAATACATTTTATTGCTATGCCAGCAAATGGAAACATTTTGTCATCTGGTGCAATTCCAAGGGCGTCAATCCCATCGATTGCTCACCCACACACATTGTGCTGTATCTAACCCATCTGTTGGACACTGGGTTAGTCTTCAATTCCCTAAAGGTTCATCTGGCTGCTCTGTCAGCCTACACCACTTCACAACAAAAGGTGTTGTGGTGGAAAATACCGGTGATTAAAGCCTTTATGGAAGGGGTTAAGAGGATTTATCCTCCCATTTCTCACCCAGCCCCCGGATGGGATCTGAATGTGGTTTTGACCAGGCTCATTGGAGCTCCATTTGAGCCTATACATAAAGCAAGTCTGAAAGACCTGACTTATAAAACTGCCTTCCAAGTGGCTATCACTTCTATCAGAAGGGTTAGCCAACTAGAGGCGCTAAGGTAGTTCTGCGCACACATCCCAGATTTGCGCCTAAATTCATCTCAAAGTTCCATGTGAACCAATCAATCGAACTACCCACTTTCTTCCAGAACCCTACTAACCTGGCCGAAAGAAGCCTACACACACTGGATGTGCGCAGGGCAGTCATGTTTTACCTGGAAAGAACAAAACCACTGAGGAAGACTAAACAGTTCTTCGTTTCAGTGGCAGCTGGTAGAGAAGGGGATCCTGTCTCTAAATCAGCTATCTCAAGGTGGATTGTCAAATGCATCACACTATGTTACACTCTTGCTAAGAGAGAACTGCCCTTCAAGCCTAGAGCACATTCTACTCGAGGCACCGGGGCATCCATAGCATTCATTGCAAATGTTCCTCTCAAGTCCATTTGCAAAGCGGCAACCTGGAGTTCTGTACACACTTACAAAAACTATTGCCTAGACACTCATTCTAGGTCTGATTCTCAGATGGGACAAGCAGCACTAAGACATCTTTTCTCTACTGTTCCTTCTCACAACCCACCTCCAACTCAGGGTACTGCTTGCTAGTCTATGCACAGCATGTGATTCTAAGCAGATTAACAAGCATCAGATGCATTACTCACCGTAATAGCATTTCTGATGATTTGTATCTGCTTAGATTCACATGTGCCCTCCCTACCTCCCTGCTCGGGGTGGAGGGAACATAGACGTCTTACTACTTTCTCTCTTTATGTACTCACTCACTATAGCCTTGGGCTACCTCATGGCAGAAAAAATACAATCGGAGGGACCTCGGCGCATAAGGGATTTTGGGTACACTACACGTCACGATGGGGTTATTGTTACAGACACGCCTATGCCGACGTCCCCTTTCGATCCCCAAAAGACAACATGCAATACCCTGCGGTTACCACTGGATGTCGGACCAGATGTCGGACCATACCACTGGATGTCGGACTTCTATAAATATTTCTGCGAGTGGTGTTAACCTGAACTAGCGAAGACTGAAATACTTAGAGATTGTGTGCGCCGACCCTAATTACTTGCATGACTTCTACTGCCCTTGCTTCCACCTCTTGTCCCCCACCTAATACCCCACTATCCATCTTCTTATTGAGGAATTCCATCTTTGTGAAGTTTATCAACAGCAATCCTAGTGCTCTGACGTGACACCAACCTAGGCTCAAACTCCCAAATGTGATGCCCCACTGAGCTTTCTTTTAGCAGCCAGCTACACAAAGTCCTCCCAAATATCCCACCTGGCCCGCATGCCAAACACTGATCTATAGAAATGACTTTCTACAGAACAGTCTCTCTGGATAATATCCACTGACCCCAGTGCCTACCCCAAATACATTTTTCAAAATGTCTCTTTTCCAGTGGTATGGTGATCTGTAAAATACATTACAAAAATTCAGTGTGTGGTGTTTGGAATTATTCATTCAAATGCACATCAAAAAGCTTTTCTGAGAATGACATTTACTTGGTGAAAAATGTATTGTTTTGTTCTCGCACTACCATACCAATATTGTATCCAGTAGGATATCCTTTTTGCTGTGGTCAAATAATTATTACACACGTAGTTAACTTCTTGTGTTTGTTTGAATTTCAGACCTTAAAGAATCCGTCCTTCCCAAATGGTGTTTTGAAACTGGTGCAGTATACCTGCATGGATATGACAAAGAAGGAAATAAGTTATGTAAGTTATGTGGTACTCTTTATTATTTCTTTTGGCTTCAAATTGTTTTTTGCTTTTTGTCTTAACTGGAGAAAAAAAAACACCACAGGGTACAGGAAAAAAGCCTTATAAATGTATGGCAAATTCCTTTTAATGATAGCTGTAGACTTGGTTTGCCGTGTGGTTGTTAACCAATAGGTTTATCCAAATGTTTGCTACTTTCATGCACAGTAAAAGCTAATACTTAGGCACATTTAAAAGTCAAAGATTTTTTATTTGCACACATTTGTCTTTACTGATCCTGCTTAATTCCTACTTGTTCACTTTCTTTTCTGGTTCGCTTCCTTTATCAATTATTTATCCTGAGTGAATGTGGTCGTGCCATGATATGTATATCAAAGTGTTTGCAGATATGTTTCAAAAACTCTGAAAAATACATACCGATCTGTTTTCAACATGACAATATTAGTTCATGAATTTATTAGATATATTTTAAAGTGCTTATACAATACTTCTCAACAACATTTTGTAATCTCAGCTGAAACAATGTCCTTTGCTGCGATACGATCGACTGCACATAGCTCGCATCATAGTCACTTTTTTGCCTCCCGTGTTGCTCTTTCAACAAAACAGGGGAAAAAAACTTGTACAACAGTGGCACCTGTCTTGGAATCGCGGTTTTAGCCTCTTTTGTACAGCATCATATTTATTACATGTTTTTAATAATTCCCTGACTATGTGTGCATGTATAACTATTTATATATTCTCTTTGTGGATTATTTTGAGGCCGCACCAGTTTTCTTTTTAATTGTGTTTAGTTTTTGTAGTCTGTTTTGTGAGAAGGAATGATTTTTAGTAAGTATGTAATTATTCAGACACATCTTGTATTACATCTTAATTTTCAAAACTTATTGCATCATATCATGGTGAAAGAATGAAATCACATGAATGTGTATCTTAAAAACATCTACCTTGACAAACAAAGACAAAATAATTATGCTACACTAACAATACATCTATCCTACAAACCCCAAAGTACACTTAAACAACATATATATTTGTACAAAGATACAAGGGCCCATGATCATCCTTGAAATTAAAAGGAACCAGATCAATTGGTCAACAGAAACACATACGTGCGATATGGGTAGTGCTTCAAATGATGCAGCACTTGTAAACCAGGTATGTTCTGTACAATAATGGTGCTTGTTTGTTACCATCAAAAGTAATCACTTTTTTTTAAGAAAAAAAAAATTTGAAAAATAAAACATGTCATATTGGCATGATGTTGACAATAGGATAAAACATGTGCTGGGTTAAAGGTATAACATTGTTAAAAATATGGACAACTTTGCACCTAAACACTATGATGTACGCTATCTCCCAAATATTGTGGATAGTCACGTGACAAAGTGCGGAAACGTCACACTATATCGAGTAATTATGGTATCGGTCTTTTTGTACACCGCTACCATTCGAAACACCAGCCACGCACGGAACAACATGCACAACAGTATAAAATAAAAATACTAGGAGACTAGCGAGATCGTTTATAGAAGAAGAACGTGACAAACACTTGGTTGAAACAAAGTGTGAACTTAATAGGTTTAGCTCATTTAAATTAACTGTCCATGCACTAAATGTATTTAACCAATTATACATGCATTTTTGGAGTGACTACACTGGTCCCATAAATGGTCAACCTTACCCCTACGATTCTATGATTCCGAGAATCTGCTACTGCCCTCTCTGTATAAAATCATCAAAGTTCTGCATACCAAATAATAACTAAATGCAGGATCCTTCAACTTTCTAGTAACATGCAATCTACTGATAATTATTGCCTTTTTTTTAATTGCCTGGTGTGGCATAATCGTATGTTCAGTTACCAAGGGAAACAGGATAATTTCTGGTGGTGATTTAACTCTTCCCCAGTTATGTTACTAATCATTACTTAACCGGTACCCAGAAAACACTCAGTTTAGGGCAAATTGCACACATATGCAACATAGCTACAGTGACCTAGGTGCATCATTTTGATGTTAAAAAAACAAAAAAAAGGTTCAAATGACAAATTTTACATCGTTATGTAAACCGTAAACGTAATCTTTTAAAAAAGAAAATATAAAGGTATTTCTGTTTTTTTTTACTAAAATAGGTAATTATGTGTAAATGTATGTATTTGTTATAAAAATGTGTCTTTGATTTCATTTTGATTTAGCAGTACCAGGGAAACCGCACCATATAACACCCAGGTAAAGCCAACGCATAATTATTTGCAGTAGCCTATTTCCAGTCATGAATGAACACCTTCAAAATGGGGAGTGCTCGCCCGCCTCCCAAAAAGCAGCAGCATTCCAGCCTTCCTCTGCACTCTTTTGCTTGGTTTTGATCTATTTTATGACTTCTAGAGTAAATAGTCTTTCGAGGGGATTTGGTCCTGCAACGTATTCCATATCTATGACATATAATCACCACAGCTGTGCTGCTTCGGAAAATCTTTGGCGTCCTGCGTCGATGACGTTGATACGCCGCCCTCGAGATCCTCCTCTGCCGGCCGACGTCACTGGATGTTATAAGTAGGACGCACGATGCCCGTAGCCTCAGTTCCGTTTTTTCCGCAAACGTGTTCACTTCGGAGATCTCGGCGTGCCTCGACTCTTTGGAGTTTCTTTTCTTGCTCGGTTCTTCAAACCTGTTCGTATTGTGAAGTATATTCTTCTTGAAGATGTCTACCTCGTCTTCCACCCCGCGTCCGGGCTTTAAGAAGTGCGGGGACTGTGGGTCCAAGATGTCAGTGACAGACTCGCACAACGCCTGCCTCTGTTGCCTCGGGGAGGCCCATCACACAGATGACTGTGTCGACTGCCAGTCGCTCACGTCCAAAGCCTTGCGGGAGCGCAAGAAGAAGTTGTCGGTAGGTAAGGTGTCCAAGCCACGAAAGTCGAGGTCTGCGGGGCTTTCGACGGACGATTCGAGGGGCGACTCTCCACATCGTCGTCGGAAGTCCAGTGGGTCTCGGTCCTGCCACTCCTCTGCCTCTTCGAGGCACTCCCAGAAGCGCAGTCATCGGTCGCCTTCCCCGTCCTCATCCGAGGACTCTGCCCGTCGGCGGGTCGCTTCTCCCACCAAGTATGCAACTCCGGAGGAATGGGCTTCCTTCGGGAAGAAAATGTTAGCGATTCTCGAATCGCAGGGCACTGGCCCATCCGCGCCTCCGAGTGGGGTCGGTCGTGATCGGTCGAGAGACACCGCTCGCACGCCTTCGGGCTCGGGTGGTCAGCACGATTCACGGGAGAGGTCCTGCTCGGACAAGGGGAATCGTTCTCGTCATGCCCGTTGCAGGTCCCGTTCCTCGACGCGCTCGAGACTGTGTGCACCTGTGGTGTCTTCGAGGAAGATGTCGATGCCGGTGTCGCCGAGGTCGTCGGCAGACTCTTTCGAGGCCCCGCCTCCAAAGAAGTCGTCGACGCCATCGGCGTCCAGGCTGTCAAGGGAAATGCTCGGACTCCGGCCTCGAGGCTTGTGTCGATGCTGTCGGCGCAGTGTTCGGCGTCAACGCCGATTCACTCGATGCCTTTCGAGGCTGTTTAGACAGGGGTACCCCGGGGCTCGGTGGAACCGCCTAGAAAGGCTCTGGCCAAGTTCAAGCATGGCTTTGTTCCACATTCTGTGCCTTCTTGCCGCTATCTTGAGTTTATTTCAGAGGTGGATGAGGGCTCTGATGATGGCATGGTTCCCGATACGGTGCCAGACGAGATTCTCTCGGGCCATAGCCAAATTGAGGACCAGAGGCAGTCCCTGCACGATGCCAGTGGGCTGGACACCTCTCCGGAAGTGGAGTTTTGTAGGCCTGAGCCTGGCACTCATGCCGACTCCTCGTACCGGCGCCTTATGTCTAGGGTCATGAGTACTTGGGATGGTCTGCTCCCCTAGGGGATTTTCTTCAGGATGACCTTACGGATATCTTCGACCAAAGTCCACCAACTTACCCGGTACTGCCGTTCCATATGGCTCTACAGAGCAGGGTGGCAGCGGCTCGGACTGCTCCGGAGAGTCTCCCGGCAGTGGGCAAGTCCTTGCCACGAAAATACCACCTAGCCAGTAGCGACCCCTGCTACTTGACCAAGCACCCCACTTCGGAGAGTTTGGTGGTGCAGGCGGCTACGGCCCCGGCAAAGCAGGCATCGTATCCTACCATCCCTCCTGAAGGGGACGACAAGCGTTTTGACGGCTGGGCGAATAAAGTGTTTTCTTCAGGAGGTATGGCGCTTCAGGCGGCCAACTCCGTATGTGCCTTGTCGCGTTTCACGCACACTCTGTGGAACTGTGTTTACTTAGCGGCTGACCATGTTCCCGGAGGGGACGAACGGGATGGTTTCCTTGCCATGGTTCAGGATGGCCAGGATGCCATGTGTGAGGCCGTTCAGTCGGGTTTGGACATAGCAGATTGCGTCAGCCAGTCCATGGCGGCGAGCACCGTAATACGCAGGTTTGCGTGGTTGCGGAAGTCGGTGTTTGCTCCTGATGTGCAGGCCCGGCTCCTCAACATGCCCTTTGACGGGGAACATCTTTTTGGCAGCACGGCTGACGAGAGCCTTGAAAGGTTGCAGACCTCAAAAGCTGCAGCGAAGTCGTTGGGAGCTGCGGTTCGCCAACCTCCGCCTTTTCGTCCTAGGGGACAGCAATGGATGGGAGGTTCCTTTCGTTATTACTCATCCTTTGGTAAAGCGAGAGGAGCTGCCAGTCAAAGGGGCCACCGTAGGAGTGCCAGAGTGGAAAACAAGGTACGCGAGGTGCCAAGGCCGCTCAGACTGTTGCCCCTTTGCCCTCAGGCAACGCCGCAGCCGCTTCAGCTCAGTCATGAGGCCATATCCCATGGTTCGCCGGTTGGGGGAAGGCTGGCGCAGCATCTTGTAGAGTGGTGCGCCATTACTTCAGATGTGTGGGTTCTGGAGATCATAACCCATGGCTACTGTCTTCCTTTCCGGCAGAAGCCTCAAGACAATCCACTGGGGAATCTCTCTTTGAAGAGTCCGGATCCGCTCCTTGCGCAGGAAATTCAATCCCTGCTGGAGAAAGGCGCCATATAACTGGTGCCTGTAGCGGAGTGGAACAAGGGATGGTATTCCCCTTATTTTTTGATTTCCAAGAAAGACGGGGGGGTTGAGAGCCATCATGGACTTGCGCAGTTTGAACAAACTCCTCAGGAAGGACAAGTTCAAGATGGTTACTCTCTCTCAAGTCCTCCAGGCCCTTCAACTTCAGGACTGGTTGGTGTCTCTCGACCTCGAGGACGCTTATTTTCATGTGGCGATCCATCCGTCGCACAAAAAGTACCTGAGGTTTGCGGTTGGCGACTCGCACTTTCAGTTTCGGGTCCTGCCGTTCGGATTGACCTCCGCCCCAAGGGTCTTGACCAAGCTCATGGTAGTGGTGGCAGCGCACCTCAGGAAAGGGGGGGATTCACGTCTACCCCTACCTGGACGATTGGTTGATCAGGGCGCGCTCTCCCGAGCAAGTCCTGGATCATCTGTCAGTCACTTGCCACTCCCTCCACAAGCTGGGCTTCTCCCTCAACTTAAAGAAGTCCCATTTGACGCCAACTCAGAGGCTCCAGTATATCGGCGCAGTGCTCGACACGTCCCTGGGGCAGTGTCTTCCTCCCCAGGTGAGGGCTCATCACATTCAGCAGATGGTGCACAAGTTTCAGCTTGCCCAGAGTCTCCCAGCATTCGAGTTCTTGAGATTGCTCGGCCTCATGGCATCCTGCATTCTTCTGGTGCCAGAGGCCAGGTTGCGGATGAAATCTTTGCAATGGGCACTCAAGCTCCAGTGGTCTCAGTCCTCCAGCAGGTTGTCGGACCCTGTTCAGGTGCCGTACTCTGTCGCCCAGGACCTTCTGTTGTGGGCCGTAAAAGACAATCTGATGAAGGGGGCTCCATTTTGGCTACCCTGGCCGGAGGTGAAGATCGTGACGGACGCATCCCTCATGGGATGGGGAGCTCATGCCAACGAGTTGACAGTCAGCGGTCGTTGGTCTCCGTCGGAGTCCAGACTCCATATCAATCTGTTGGAGCTGAGGGCCGTCAGGCTAGCCCTGAAGGCTTTTCTGCCGACTGTGCGAGGGAGGAATGTCCTGATCCTCACGGACAACACGGTGGCCATGCACTACCTCAACAAAAGGGGGGGGGGCAGGGTCACTTCCTCTGTGTAGGGAGGCGATGCAGCTCTGGTTCTGGGCAATCCAGCAGGAAGTTTCGATCTCGGCAGTTCATCTGGCCGGAGACGAAAACGAGACGGCGGATGCTCTGAGCAGGCAGAGGGCGATCTCTCACGAGTGGGAGTTGGCTCAGGAGATTCTCCTGGAGATCTTCGCCCTTTGGGGGACCCCTCAAGTGGATCTCTTCGCCTTCAGTGTCAACCAGAAGTCCGAGAAGTTCTGCTCACGGGAATTTCCTCCAAAAGGAGCCTTAGGATCCGCGTTCGTGGTGGAGTCGTCATTCCCACTGCTGTACGTGTTTCCTCCAGTCCCCGTCATCCCGCAAGTACTGCGGAGGTTACGGAGGTTCGGTTCCCGGATGATCCTCATTGCTCTTGCGTAGGCCTGGAGGACGTGGTACCCGACCTTCTCGACTTGTCCATCTGCCCTTCACGCCGTCTTCCCTATTGAGACGATCTGCTCTCGCGGGAGGGGGGGGGGGGTCAGATCCTCCATCCAGAGGTCCGATTCCTCAACCTTCACGCTTGGTTTCTGAAAGTTTGAGGTATAAGGATTGGAACCTCCCTGAAGATATGATGAAAGTGTTGCTCTCGGCCAGACGGCCAGCAACAAAGTCCCTGTACCATTGGCATAAGTTCTGCGACTGGTGCATGGTTAAGAATGTGGATCCTTGGGGCGTGGCTAGCGCGCGAGCGAGCGATGCGGACGTGAGCCGAGTGAGCTCCCGTAAGCGCCGACACAATCCTGTACTTTTATCCTGATTCCTGGGGACATCGAGTGACATCAACGCCACGATTGTGCCCGTGAGGCTGTGGGCTACGACCGGCTGAAATCCGGGCTGTCGTCTGCCCGTTTGGAGGGCCATAATCTGCAATTTACTGAAGGCCGGGGGCCCCCGAACTCCGAAACCAAGATGGCCGCCGGAGCTTGAGGGCAGACCACCTCCTGTCTGATTGGGGCTTGAGGCGGCCTGGGGTGGTGCGGCACACGCAGTGGACACTGACTTTTCTTACAACCGGAGGTCGCCCGGACAAACGGCTCCTGCTCTTGGGCGGTCTCGACCCAGCCCCGAGTGGTGGAGGACGGCAGCGGCCTGGCCCGACAGTGCTAGAGGTAGGTGGGATTAACTCTCCCCTCCCCCCCTGCTCCATACAGACGGTGGATTCGTGGAACCTGCGTGTCGGAAGGTGCTTGGAGGACCCCGAGGCCTTCCACCTGGCCTGTTGCGGGGCTGCGACACGGTACACCGGAGTAGATCCGGAAGGGCGTAATTAGCACTGTTCGACCTACCGTGCCGGACGCCCCACGCCTCCCCGGAACTATGGGGAAAGAAAGGCAGAAGAAACCCTCCACACAGAGTAGCATGGACCAATTTGCCGTCGCCACCACCCCGGCCCCGGCGGCCCCAGCAACGCGACCGAACTCCCCCAATGGGGAGGGCCCTCTTTCTCTCCATGATGTAATAGCGGCCATTGCTAACTCCCGATCCTCCATGGAGACCAAAATAGATAGCATGGCGGCAGACGTCTCCTTCCTACGCCACGATCTACAGAAGCTAACCTCCAGAATGGGAGAGGCGGAACACCGTATTTCTGAAGTGGAAGACAATATAGGCGGGATTAACCGCCAACTGTCCCAGGCCTTAACCCGCCTTAAGACCCTTGAATCAAGAGTGGAGGATGGAGAGGGGCGATCCCGTCGCAATAATGTCCGTATCCTGGGTCTGCCAGAAGGGGAGGAGGGACAGTGTATGGAGCTGTTTTTGGAGCAGTGGCTTGTAGACATCTTCGAGGCCACATCCTTTTCAAAGTTCTTCTCAGTGGAGAGGGCTCAC
The DNA here is from genome assembly GCF_040938575.1 of Ambystoma mexicanum. Classification (NCBI taxonomy): domain Eukaryota; kingdom Metazoa; phylum Chordata; class Amphibia; order Caudata; family Ambystomatidae; genus Ambystoma; species Ambystoma mexicanum. The sequence continues at coordinate 865,379,704 of NC_090939.1, read as the reverse complement.
AAAATGCCGGCGGGTAGACCACCCCCGGGTGCCCCGCCACGTACTATCATCGCCCGCTTACTCAACTACCGAGATAGGGATGCCCTCCTGCAACTGTCGCGGGCACAAGGCTCGATTACCCATAACGGCTCCCGAATCGCCTTTTTCCCGGACTACACCCGAGAAGTGCAGCGGGCACGACAATCGTTTGAGCCACTCAAGAGACAGCTGGCCCAACTAAATGTGAAATATGGCCTGCTCTTCCCGGCCCAACTGAAGATATATCATAGTGGAACCACGGTTCATTTCAGCGACCCGCAAGAGGCATGGAAATGGGCGGAGGCCCATATAGAAGGTGATTGGACTGCGAGACCGAGGAGACCGAGAGGAAGACCGAGGCCCAGGCACGCCTCCCCGAGGGGAAACCCGGAGAGGAATGAACAGGGGGTCCTGGACCCCGATGCAGATCAGCGAGAACATTGACCGGACTGTCGCCCCTCTGGCCTAGTAATAGCGCTCTGAAGTATTCTTTCTGTGTACTCTTAAGCCGGACGCATGAGTAGTCCACCATGGAAGATGTTGACACTGGCGCATGGGAGGGGACTCTGGAGGAGCCTCTGAAACCCCCCCCACTAGCCGAACTTCCTCCTTTCCTTCTCCTTTTCCCTTCCCCCCCCCTCTTTCTTGTTCATCTGGACCCGGCCCTAGGGTCTGGGTTCTTGAGCTGCTACCTTAAGTTGAAGGTCCAGCTATGTTTGGGCGACAGGTACTTCGTGTTGGGGTGGAGTATAGGGTGGGGGTAAGTTGGGAATGTTTGAAAGTTTGTTTGTTACTTCAAGACTGTCATATGTTTACAAGGGACACGAACCACTGTCTTTGGTCGAAGTTACTACTCCACCATCTCTCACTGATTGCTACAATCGTACAGACCCCCATCATGTGTGATAGATATCCTGTGCACAGACTCACGAGACACCCATGCGACACACCAAATCCCTGAAGTTCCTCACCTGGAACGTGAATGGGATGGGGTCTGGGATTAAACGGCGCCTGCTTAGGCAATTTCTAAATAGACACTCCCCTGATGTGGCCCTTTTGACAGAAACCCACCTGGCCGGATCACACTGTGCCTTTTTTCAGAGGACTAATTACCACCTTGCCCTTCAGGCGGGGTACACAATGGGCTCCAGGGGCACCCTCATCCTGATACACAAGCGCATTCCATTTACTCAGCGATTGGTTGAGCGTGACCCAAGGGGTCGATACGTGTTCGTCATGGGGACCGTCTGGGGTCAGACGATGGCCATTGCCGCAATTTATTCCCCACCCGGGTTGGGACAGGAATTACTGGACGATCTTACTACCCTTATAGGGAAACACCATCCTGATACGCTCATTCTGGGGGGTGATTTTAATATACCATGAATGATAGCTTTGACCGTTCCCATCTCCGAAATCGCAACCCTGACACCTCGACTAGATTGGCCAATTTTGCATCGGCCCTTGGGCTCCGAGATGTATGGAGAGAGTTACACCCGACTGATAGGGAGTACTCCTTCCATTCCGGCGCTCACGGCTCCATGTCCAGACTGGATTACTTCTTTTTGCCACATACCGATCTCCATAGGGCAATGTCCGCAGATTTACTCCCCCGGGGCATTTCGGACCACTCCCCCCTCTTAGTTGAATTGCGTATGCAAGGTCCCCTTCCCCCTAGAACGTGGAGACTTAACAATTATTATCTGGGGTCCCCGGAACTGATAGATCGCCTGGAGGAAGTTTCTGGTGAATATTTCGAAATTAACGAGAAGTCGGTGGACAGCCCCGTGATATTATGGGAGGCCTATAAAACAGTGCTAAGGGGTGAAATCCTTTCTTGGACGACACATAAAAGAAACACCCGGCTCCGGGAAATATTAAAGGCCGAAGAGGAAGTGAGAAACAGGGAGATTGAACATATATCCGATCCTACGCCCGAGACCCACCGATCCCTCCAGCGCGCCCAGGAGTGCCTCCGTAACAGAACGATGGATGACGCCAAGCAGGCCCATTGGCAGGCTAGGGCGAGGGTGTATGAACTTGGGGATAAGTCGGGTAAACTGCTCGCTTGGTTGCAGAGGAGAGACGAGGGGCAGCGCCATGTCCGGGAAATTGTCACGGCACAGGGCGACACCCAACATTCGGACTCTGGGATTGCCGAGGCCTTCACAGAGTTTTACTCAGATTTGTATCGGGCTCTGACCTCACCACTAAACCCCTGCCTCCTAGATGAGGTGACGCTGCCGACCCTCTCGGGGCAACAGAGGGACCAGCTGGACTCTGCTTTATCAGAGGCTGAGATTGCAGAGGCACTGTCTCAGCTCCAGTCGGGAAAGGCACCGGGCCCGAACGGATTCCCAGTTGAAACTTGGCAGAAGCTAGGAGTAGACAAAACGGCCTCTCCTCTACATAGGATGTTTCTTGCTGCCCGGGAACAGGGTACCCTCCCACCAGATCTTTGCAAGGCCACTATTGTGGTCATTCCCAAGCCTGGCAAACCTCCACATGATTGTGCTTCTTATAGACCTATATCGCTGATTAACGGGGAAGCTAAGGTCCTTGCTAAGCTATTAGCGAATCGGTTGCAGTTAGTCACATCCTCCTTGATCCATCCGGATCAATGTGGTTTTATGCCTGGCAAATCGACTCGGATGAATCTGCGCCGCCTCCATTTAGCATTGGAGAGATCCCCGATTATAAACGAACCCTTGGCCTTGTTGGCAATTGATTTTGAAAAGGCGTTCGACTCCATTCGATGGGACTACCTTTGGGAAATAATGCGCCGCATGGGGTTCGGAGAGGCGTATTTAGGCTGGGTGCAGCTACTTTATGCTAACATCAAGGCGGAAGTGAGAGTGAATGGCTGGTCCTCTGGGTCCTTCCCCCTGGGCCGTGGTACGCGACAGGGATGCCCATTGTCCCCTCTTTTGTTCGCCCTTGCTATCGAGCCATTAGCTCTTTGGCTTCGCCAAAACACCGCCTGGAGAGGATTCAGATGGCCGGAGGGACACGAGGATCGTACATCCCTGTATGCGGACGACCTCCTTGTGTACCTGGGTGACCCACTAACATCCTCTGCCATTGTAACGCAAATGTTAGTCCGCTTTGGGGAACTCAGCGGACTCAGAATCAACTGGGGGAAATCAGTCCTCTTTCCGGTGAAGGGTGGGGAACAGGCAATCCCCCAGGACTGCCCGTACCGGGTGGAACGACAGGGGTTTCGTTACCTGGGAATATGGATATCCGGGGATTTAACAAGCTATATAAGGAACAATCTCCGACCAATCACAGACCGCTTTATTATTGATGTCCGGCACTGGAAACTCCTCCCCCTGACACTTATGGGAAGAGCGGCACTTTTTAAAATGATGACCCTTCCTAGATTCCTCTATGTCCTTCAAAATGCCCCACTTAAAGTCCCCGACTCGGAGTTCCACCAAGTGGAGACACTTCTCAGAGACCTCATATGGGGGGGGAGGCCAGTCACGAATTGCGTTAACTACACTCCAAAGATCTATTTGGGAGGGAGGAATAGGAGTTCCCCGCCTTCAAACGTATTACTGGGCATCACAACTGGTGGTGGTTAATGACCTTCTCCACGGGGACCGAGACCTGCCCCATATACGGGCTGAGATAGCCACTATGCGCAACACTGACCCGCTGCTTCTCCTCTATCAGCCCCTCTCGAGAACCTCTCCGCCCACAACCACTACGCATATGATCACAGTCTGGAGACAGGCACACCGATTCATTGGGTGGGAAAATAAAGCTACTAGAGCACAACCCCTCTGGCGGAACAACAACCTAGCTGAGACCCAGAAGTTGGAGCCGTGGCCTAGGTGGGTGAACGCGGGGATTGCCAGGATTGGGGATATGCTTACACAGGAGTGTTTGGCCTCATTTGATGACCTACAATTGCGATTCCAGATTCCGAATACGGAACATTACCATTACATTCGCCTCGCCCATGCTTTGAGACCCTACCTGACAGCAGATAAGTTGCCGGACTATACCCCCATAGAGCGTAACATCCTTCCGGCGCATATCCCTACCAAATGCACTTCCATCCTTTACAATGCTATATCCTCCTTTGCTACCCCCGAATTGAATGAACTAAAGGCAAAGTGGGAAGTAGATGTGGGGGTGATAGATCCTGAGGATTGGATACAAGTCCTTATGCATCCCCGGGAAATCGCCATTTCCTCTAGGCTTCGACTAGTGCAGTTGAAAATACTACACCGGGTCTATTACCCTAGGACACGTCTATATGGCTGGAAACGGGCTTCTAACCCAAACTGTTTGCGGTGTGGGGATGGGGAGGGGACCTTTATTCACATTTTGTGGCTGTGTCCCCAGATACAAACTTTTTGGAACGCATGCTGTAGGGAACTCTCCCGAGTTCTGACTCGCACCATACCACTGGACCCAAGGGCTTTGCTTCTGGGCGTGCCCGATGAGATAGAAGCTAATAAGTGGGAAAGACTGCTCCTACACACGGCGATGGGGCTGATTAAGCGCAATATAGCGCAGAAATGGGGTGCCCCTGACTCCCCAACGCTGGAACAATGGAAATTGGATATGGACATATGCGCTATGATGGAGCGTAGGATTTACTCGGCGCGAGGCTGTCCCAACAAAGCGTCGAAAATATGGGACAGGTGGGAGGAAGGTGTGGCCTGAGTGTCCCATGTACAGGCGGGGGAAATGTGCACTGGGTGTTTTGTTTTGTGCTTGTACCATACTATACATTATTGCATGTGATGAGATGATCGCTCAACTGTTGATGTTCTGGGTACCTTTTCTGATTGTGAACGACTATGACAGTCTGGAGTTGTTTTTGTTTGCTTGTTGCTTTGTTATTATGACCACTGTATTATGTAATAACAATAAAATACTTTATAAAAAAAAAAAGAATGTGGATCCTTTTGCATGTGACATTCCCATGGTTTTTTGCTTTCTTTGGCCCACAGGGGCTTGCAAGTGGGTACAGTTAAAGGTTACCTGGTGGCACTGTCCATGTTTAAGCGCTCGTCTGAAGAGTGTTCCTATTTTAAAATTCCTTTAATTTCTCAGTTTCTGAAAGGGCTCACTAATGTGTTCCCTCCGTCACCTTTACAGGTGCCCGGTTGGGATTTGAACCTTGTTCTCAAGTTTCTGATGGGTGCTCCGTTTGAGCTTTTGCATTCATGCCTTTTGAGACTGTTAACTCTTAAAACTGTATTTTTGGTTGCGGTCACTTCCGCTTGCAGAGTGAGTGAGTTACAGGCACTTTCAGTTAAGCCACCCTTCACTGTGTTTCATAAGGACAGGGTTGTCCTCAGAGTTCGTCCTTCCTTTCTTCCGAAGGTGGTGTCGGAATTTCATTTAGGCCAGAAGGTTGTTCTGCCAGCGTTTTATCCTCCTCCACATCCTTTCACGCATGTCCCGGGTCAGAGTGGACGATCATCTCTTCATTGGTTACGCTGGAAAGCGTTTGGGACAAGCTGTGACGAAACAGACTTTGTCTCGCTGGATTATTCCGGCTATTTGAGTGTTGCCGCTTGGCGGGTAAGGACCCACCGGTCAGCTTGCGGGCCCATTCTACCAGGGGTATGGCTGCTTCTACTGCCCTACAGAGGGGTGTTCCTATTCGTAACATCTGTGATGCAGCCATCTAGGCTTCGGTACATACTTTTGGACGTCACTACTCCCTCGATTCCATCCGTGGGCAGGATCTGGCCTTGGGCAAGGCGGTCCTTTACTCTGCAATTTGATTGGGCATTCTAAATTTCTGTTTTCTAAATTATTTTCCCACCTCCTTGCATTGGTACTGCTTTGGGAGTCTGTCATAGATATGGATTACGTCGGAGGACCCAATCCCCTCGAAGAACAAGTTACTCTCTTACCTGATAACGTTCTTTCGATGGGATGGTCCGACGACGTATTCCGTATCGCTCCCTCCCTGCCTTCCCCGCTACAGAATTTCTTATGCGATTGCAGCTTATGTTTCCGCAAGGCTTTGTGTGTCAGACTGGCAGAAGACTGGTGCCACACATTCTGGGAAAAAACTACAACTGAGGCTATGGGCATCGTGCGTCCTACTTAACATCCAGTGACGTCGGCTGTCGGAGGAGGTCCTCGAGGGCGGCGTATCAATGTCATCGACGCAGGACGCAGATGCTGAAGATTTTCCGAAGCAGCACAGCTGTGGTGATTATATGTCATAGATATGGAATACGTCGTCGGACCATCCCATCGAAAGAACGTTACCAGGTAAGAGGGTAACTTGTTATTATCTTTTGCAAATCCTGTTGCATTGAAGGCTGTCATCCTGAAGTCCCCAAGCTCCCCACTGAGAAACTCTGCATCTCCGGAGGCCTGCGATCCACCTGAAGTAAGGAAATGTACAGGCTTGAATTACGATGGTGCAGGAAGGAAAAAAAACAGAAGGCTGACCTTCTCTTTTTACGCTCCAAGACTTTGTAACTTGCTCCCTGTCAACATCAGACGTGCTCCATCACTTCTACAGTTCAGGAAAAAGCTCAAGAACTACCTTTTCAAGGACTGGCTCCTGCTTAACACGTAGTTTCGCACACCTTTCACTCCCCAACCTACCTGAGACTTGTTGATCTGCTCCCCACTAACTCCCCCTCCTGCTTTTTCTCTGCTTCCCTCACTGTGTTCTTCCCGCTATGATTCTAAAGCGCTTTGTTGCTTCCCAAAGCTAGGTCTGCGCTCAACAAATACCCTCATAATAATAAATATTAAAGATGGGATATTTTTGCCATCTTCATTACATCAACTCTCGAAGATAGTTCAAGGGATTTTGTTTTTGTAATTTAGGGGCTTTCTAAGGGTTTTCCATCTCAATCTCGTCTAGAGACTGGTGTTCCCTGCCTAACACAGGCATCCCTCAACCCCAGGATTGTCGCTAGAAATTGGTAAACCCCTACAGTCTACCAAACTAGTTAGACTCTCTCAGAGAAGAATGTAGGGGGTCTATGCTCTAGATTCTCCCATTATGATGTAAGTTAAAGGTTGTGCCCTTTAGACACTCAGGCCCACTTGATTAATCTTTTCACGTTCTACTGTTCCTCTCCTTAGGTTTATCTATCACTCTCCCTTGCCGTCGCCTCTCTCCTCCCACGTCTTACTCTACCCACGTCTCTCCTTTCTCTCCCTGATACTCTCCTCTGTCCCTCCAATGTTCCTTTCTCTACTATCGTATCTACACCCTCCGATCTTACTCCCTGCTTTCCTCTCCACCACACCACTACCCTCATCTTAACCCTACTACTCCCCTCCTCTCACCACTACTACTCCCCCTCCACAATTTCTACTACTACTGCCCCCTCACCACAATGTCCACTACTGCTCCCCCTCTACACACTTTCTACTACCAGCCTCTCTGTGGTACTAATACTCCCCTTTTCATGACAACTATTCGCCACTTCACACTACTACTACTCTACCGATTGACACTATTTCTACTACTACTACTTATTACTACCACCCTCTGCACACTGCTAGTACTCCCCTCTCCACACTACCTCTATTTTTATTTTATTGTTGAAAGTGCAGACCTAACTCAAGCCCAGCAGAGCACTGTAAAGAGTGTGGGAAGCCAGCATTTGGCATCTTTTTAACAGTAGCACAGTACTGGGAGGTTTGTGCTTCAGTATATGTGTCCGTTGAAATGAGTCCTTGTTCGGGTGTTGTTGAATAAACCATGTCTTGAGAGATTTGTGAATTTGGAGAATTGTCGGGGCCTTCTGAGCCGACACCGGGATAGAGTTCGAGGGTAGGTGCATGAAAAGAGAAGGATTGTCTGCAAGTCCTCTCTTTGCGAACAAGTTGTGATTCAAACCGGTTGGTCAGTTCTATGCACAAGAAGCGAGTGCCGTCAGATACACTGGCGTGCTTCAAGACTGCTTTGTAGAAGATGCATGCAGCCTTGAACAGTATCCTGGCTTGGAAGCCAATGTAGTTTGCCTAGGATGGGGGCGATTCGGTCAATTTTCTGTGTTCCCATAATAAGAAGTGCTGCAGCATGGTGGACTGCTTTTAGGGGACCCAAGTGAACAGCTGAGAGCCCTGTCAGGAGAGCATTTTCCCCATCTATGTGCGATGCCACCAGGGCCTGCACTACAGTCCGGAAGTCATGCGGCGTGATGAATGGTATGATTTTCCGAAGGGTAGAGATTCTGAGCCAGGCTGTTTGGGCCTTCTTGGCTATGTGTTTCTGGAAGGACAGGCTGCTGTCAATGGTGAAGCATAAGGATTTTGTGAAGTCTGAAAGTTGTGGATCAAATCATTCTAGGCACATATCATTGAGTCATTGCAAGTTGCTTTTTAGCAGGTGGACCGATGAGGACAAATTCAGTCTTGGATGGTTTTAGTTTGAGGTAAGCTACTCCCCCCACTTTGCGCTACTACTTCTCCCCCTCTCCACAGTACTACTACTCCCTCTCCACATTACTGCCCCCTCGACAGTGCTGCTCCCCTCACCAAATGACTACTTCCCGCTCCACACCACTCCTCTCGCCACACTAATAAACCCCTCTCCACGCTACTACTCCCCTCTCCACAATGAGGTAGAGAACTGCAATGCGCAACATTGTGAACCATAATGCGCAGTCTAGTGTTGTGAAGAATGTAATTGGTCCAAAATCCTTTCCAGTTTGGAGGCGGGAGTTTAAATCAGCTGCTGCGAGAAAATGGATAGAGCTTCCTTTTCCAAGTGTCTGCTTTGAGACCGAGAGACGCAGGGTGCAGTGCAGACCAGCCAGTGTCCCAATCCAGGGAACGTCCCCCAAAGGTAGGTGAGTGGAGGCGACGAGAGAGGGAGCTGACCTAAGCATTCTTGGCTGGTCGGGCAGACCACGGGTCCGAGATCCGTGGCTGCAGAGCACTACCAGCGGCAAGAGAAGTGCAGTGGCAAGCTCTGAACCAGTCCGGAAAGCAGTGCTGGTTGACCGGGGAACTGCAAGAAGAAGGAAGTTGTGGTGGGCACTGGAAGTGGGGGTGTGCTTCATTCTGATGCGAGGAGCGAGAACGCTCCATGCCGCTGAGTAGGGAATGCCGTTTGAGGCCAGCAGATACTGAGGCGAGTACCTGAATGTGTACGATTGGAGTGAGAGAACAGAGATGTTATCAGTGAACCCGGAAGGGGGAAGGGCATGCCGAAACTGAGGCAAAGAGACCCTTAAAGAGTGAATTGGTTTCCAAAAATGGGGAGAGAGTAATCCTCGTTGGAATCGGTGTCATTTTCATTGTCACAGTACTTTGCCATAAGTAACTTGTTGAAGACTCATGCCCCCTTGTACGGAATGAGAAAGTGAGATTGCTATATAAAGTCCTGGCAGAAGATTATACCAGGTGAAGAACGGATCTGGGATTCACACCCAAATTGTATAAAGGAACTGTGTTGGAGAACCTGGCAGGGGAGTACCGGGTGTTTTGTGAGTCTGAAATGCGAGGCGGACCACTTGGCATAGGTTTTTCACAATTAGCCATTTTAATAAGTTAAAAGGATGTGATAAACTCCTTGCTATCTCTAACCCAACATAGGTTTCCCTACCTATGAAACTAAGACTAAAGGAAAACACTCTAATAAAAGGAATCTGACCATCACACTCATACATATATTAAACACATAAAGATAGGACATGGCAATTCAGGCTTAACAGAAATAAGTTCAACATAAACCTTGTTACCTTGTAACATGGGTTGGATCCCCTTCCCCAGATTCAGTGGAGGTTTTTCAATCAAAGTTCCAAACAAGGAAGTTCCTTCTTGTAGCCATGTTTTGATTATAAAGTTCCTCTTACTCCAAAAGTCTTTCACTTGGCATTTGACAAAGGTTCCACTAAATGAAAATCTCCACACTTGTCGTTAATAGTTCAATGCAGCTTCTCCTCATTGTAAAACCAACACATCTACAATTCTTCTGTATCAAGGTTTGCTTCAAACCTTTAGAAAAGTCACTTTTCACAAAATCGAAATTCACAACAAATTCTGGGAAGACATGATGCTCATTGGTGCTGTTTGTTCCACTGTCCTATTTGCCACATTCAATGCAGATTATGTTCCTCTCCTAAATGATACTTCATCCAAGTAGTGCCTCTCTCCTGCCACTCTTTACTTCCCACTTTCACATCAAGTAACTGCTGACAATGTCTCTTTATCACACTTGCCCCTCTTTGGCTTTGGCAATACTTGTTAATGTCTTGTTTAACTATTGCTTCTTCATCATTCGGTGAACAATGGTTACAATCGTTCTGCAATAATGGTCTCTTATTAGTTTGCCAATGCATTGTTTCTGAAATATTGCCCCCTCTTTACTTTGGCAGTGGTTGTTATTGTTTTTCTTCAGTATTGCCTCATTTTTACTTTGGCAATGCAGGTTCTTATCTTGCTTCAATATTGCCTCCAATACTCTTGGTGGCAAAAATGGTATCCTTTCTTTTCTGATACTCTTTCAAAGTTCTTATTACACTAGCATGACTTTCTTACATTAGTTTGGTATTTAAAATAGTTAGTAGCAGCCAGCGGTCAACTACGGAGCGTTCCGTGATTACCCGCCAAAGGTAAACTTACCAGTTGCTTTATACGTGTTTGCTCGATCTGCTGCCACTTCCCGTTCTGCTGCTTCCTGCAAGACCGGCGTCTTCGGTTGCTTTCTCGTGGCCCTCGCCGATCAGGAAAGGAGCATGTCCTGCTCCCTGTGCACCCTGGTGCCCGCCAGCCACCAGGACAAGGTATGCAATGAGGAAAGCCTCTCCAAGGGGAAAGCTTGTCAAAACACTGCTTCCCGCTGCGTGACCCCTGCGCTTCAGATTACTGATCCCGAAGACCCTCTCAGGAGCGACATCTGCTTCAAAGACAGCAGTGGCTTCATTTTCCTGCTTCTACTGCTGCAACTGCAGCTGGCAATTCCTGCCACTGCTCCACCTTCTTGTTCTGATGGCCTGCACCCTAGAGGGCTTTAAATATTCAAAAGTCCCACTCAGTGTGGGTTATTAGAACCACTAGACTGCACACTGCAGTTTTGTGTCTCTAGGCCCCTCTTCCTTGTCCCAGTACTTAGGGCATTGTGGGACTTGAAGTCCGCAATGTTTTGGTTACTTTTTACTGACAAATACAGTTTTTAACTTCATTTGAATAACTCTGGTTATCAGATATATTTGTAGGGAAGGATTTTAGATGGGTCAATGGTTGGTTCAGATTTAAGGGAGAATCACATACATCAGAAGTCACGGTATTAAGGTTCTGATTCCCACATTGATCACAATAGTTTTCACTACCAACAAGGTGGGTAGCTTTAGGAAGGGACGCCTCACTCTGACAACAAGCCATTTAATATTCTGGCACGATGGAAATCTCGCCCTCCGAAGAAAAGAAATACTGCATCTCTCCTAACAGTCATCTTGTTCCCTTGGGGGCCTTCTCCTCCTAGGTGATCCACCTGGCTAATACCACCTCCAGGGTTAGGACCAGGTAGCGGCTGCCTTCCCCTGGCCACCTGGTACGAGACTTTAGACAGGGATTCTGTGAGGACTCTGCAGGATTCATCATAGGACCCACACCCTAGTTGTTATTGTGGAAAGGAGAATCCTAAGGAAGACTCATTCCCTTAAGATTTGAATTACGTTGAATGTGGAAAAAGGCCTGGGGAAGGAAGTAATTTCCCCTGGATTGAGTTGCAACACAAGAGGAGAGAGTTATCCCCTTGAACTATACAGAACTTGGTTATTCTTTGAACATTTGTTTTGGTGGAGGAAATCCAGGGGAAGGGAGTTATTCCTTCTGGAACTGTGAACATTATCAATTTGGAACTTTTATGAGTTATACCTTTTGGTGCACTTGAACCTTTTTGCACTTTTTGAACAAAAGACAATTACCCGAACCCCATAGTTTGTTTTAGAATGTGAGGGCTAGGATAGGATTTCGGACATATGACATTTTTGCTTTGGACATCTTGACAATTGAGAGATCCTTCCGTTAGGCATTTTCCAGACCCTTATCATTTCAGTAAAAGTCTATACAAATCACTTTGAGTTCTCTCTGTCCGTGTCTCATTTCTGGATCCTCTCAGAATTTATATAGAACTGTTCCAGTACTTTATCCATGCATCCATTCCTCATGGCGTTGTCCGGGAATATCTCTGTAAACCATCAGTTGTACCATAGCTCTGTCCAAAATTTCTGTTTTTATAGTTGCATATGGTTGTTGATGCCTAACCAACTAAAACTTTATTGCCCGCACTTTAAGTTTCATTTTTCTAAAGTATTGACACTCAAGAATGTTGGTATCTCCTTGTGCCCTAGCTAATGTTATTTATATTACTTTATAGGTGGGAGCAAGTTCAATGTTCAGTAAAAACATTTGTTTATTCGATTGTGACACCCAATTATGAAATCTGAAGACAAGGAGTGACGGTCCATCTGCTTCTTAGAGCAAACTTGACATACTCTTTTTACCATTAAATAGTGATGTAACTGTTTTGTTAAGTAGATGGGCAATGCACAAAATATATGTAAAACCTCTGTTCAGAATGGGTAAGCAATTCGCTTGAGATTCTTCAGCGACTGTTTGAGCATTGTGGCAATGTTTTTAGCAGATAGCAGGAATTTGTTTTACTGTTTTTCCCAAATAAATAACACTTTCCCGGACTATGCCTTTCTAATCACTAATGTTCCAGACCGTATCCTGCGTTTTATGTTCATTCAGCGGATAACTTGATAATTCTCCAAACTAGTTAGGCAAGTTGATAATCTACTTATAGCTATTTGTAGGATTCTGTGATTACCAAAATGTCATCATTAGCTATGTCCTATTGCATAATTCCAAGAGCTCCCTTATCTACATTTAGTTAGTGTAATCGCAAACTGTTCAATATTAAGGGGCATTTATGGTGGTGAGAGCAGGAAAACCTGCATTGTGCACATATAGATCCTAAACGCGTAAGATATTATTTTACTGTTAAGAATGTTGTATCTTGGCTTGTTGCATACTCCTTTAACAGCAGCAGCTGAAGTTGCTGGACTACCAAGATGACTAACCAAACCCTGTACAAAGGGCCAACTTAATAATCAAATGCCTTTTTAGCATTAAGATGATTTATATTTTGCTTGGCCTTTGTATTAAGTGTAGCCTGTGTTGCCTGACAGAAAGTAGCTCCTAGGTATCAGGCATCACCCGTTAGGCAGGATCTATGTCTTGGGAACCAGGAGCTACTACATAGTGTACAGCAAACCAAACTGGTGCCCAAGTTCCATTATATATTGTGCAATATGTAATGGACCCATCGTTGTCAGTTGAGCACAGCTGGCCTTACCGCCTACCTCCACTTAAAAAATGCCCAATGTTGGTTGTCCTTAATCTATGTATGTCCACTTATGTATTGTCCCCAGTGACAGTTACTCCCTTCCACAAACTGGTCAGAATGTCTCTCAAACTCACCACATTGCAAGAAGCTCACTGCTTCCTGTCAAATTGTACATTCTTTTGTTATCAAAAGAGCATTTGTTCCTCCTTTATATAAATAAAATATGCATTATGCTTTAAATGTCTCTTAGATGTGACCTTTATTCTCTTTTATACACATTCCCAAACCTACACTGTTAATATTACATAGCTATGTTTGTATGGCACCCCTTGTCTGGGGAGTCACAAGTAGCTCCTGGTAGCTCTTGGTTTAAAGGTAGCCATGTTGTTCTTGGCTCTAACTAGGGGTTACATTTCTCCCAGCAATCTTGAACCCAGAGTATGTGCTCTACTGTCTCAGCCGGGAGCAAACAAAGATTTGGTTAAACCTGGACCCAGCGTTTCCACAGCATTGTATAGATTGTATTGCTGCAACATTGCCATGATGTTTTCCGGTTAGAAACTCTGGCTGTTGAAATGCTTCAGTTCTAAGTGGAAGGGTCCACTTCTTTCTCTCTATTTTGTAAGTAGAGGATTTAGCCTATGTTGAGTTTTTATTTTCCTATGGCTTTTTAGCTTTCAGCAAGTAATTTTATTCATATTATAAACCGATTGATAGTTCTTTTAGTATAGGGGCAAGCCATGTTTGACCTTGTATCGTTGATGCATGTTTTGTGTCTGCTGCTAACACACCAGCTCTCAGCTTGGTCAAAGTTTGATGCATAGTGCTTTGAATTTTGATGATTTATGAATGTTACCAAGCCTTTAAAGACTGCATTAAGTGTGTCCCATAGAGCTCGTACTACCAGCATTAATAGTCATAAAATGTAGCTCTACAATTAAAAAAAGTCTAATCATTTCTGATCAAAAGACCTCTGACTAATAGTAGTAGTTGCTAGTTGTACTTAGTGATAACCACCTGAGAGTGGTCTGATTTAAGTTTTGCATTCGTATTTCATGTCTATAGCATTGAGAAAGTCCTTGAACAATAGCTGCAATCGATTCAGCTGTACCTATTATGTACTTGTGATTAATCAAAATATGCTCTCAATGTGGATTTTTAGGCTTCCACACTTCAGCTAGCCCAAAATTATGGCAGACTAGCTGGGGTACCCGGCGTTAGCCGTGTCCTGATCGAGTGGTGTCTCATGAGGTCTCGTGAGGATAGCTTAGGGGCAACGTGCTCGTCTTGAAAGCAAGATGACACAGAGCAACACAGGTTCTATCCCCGGTTCAACGCTTAGAAACCTCTGGGTATTAAGCGCGTTATAAATAACCTTTCATATCATATCATATGTGCCCTGGAGGATGTTGCTCTTGTCCTCTTGTCAGAAAGTCTTGTTTCAGTTTGCTCTTGCATCTCATTTGCCCTGAAGAAAGTTGCTTTTGTCCTCTGGTCGGCAAGTTGTTTACTCTTTGTTGTTGTGTTTAAGAAGCTCTTGATATTGATTTTCACTTTGCATCAGATGGAGCTTTTCTAAGTGATGTTCATTTTTTGTGCAGCATGTTTCAGTCATTCAGAAAATGTCCAAGAAAGATTGATTGTGTTCTCTTCTCGTGAAGGAACTTAAGTAAATTGTAACCTTGCCATCTGCCGTATTTGGAGTGGTGTGATAAAAAATGTTGGTTTTTATATTCCCTTTAAAAATGCTTTAATTAACACTTTCGAACTGTATACAGTAGTAATAAATGTCAAAGGAATAACCAACACATCGAACATTTTGCTTCAGACACTTTTCAAAATGTTTCCTCCTCCTAGTACCTACTGTAGTGAATCTGGTGAGCATTGGTAAATGAGGGTGTCTACGCAGTGAATATTTTGCATCCAAACATAGACTACAATCTTGCCCCAGAGAAATGAGGAATCCATGCAAAATATGGTAGACGTGGGTTCAACGCTGTGGATTTGTATAGCCATACACACATACATACATTCTGCTTTAAATATATATATATATTTCTGAGGCTTGTGGAATCTGCTTAGATCACATGCTGTGCATAGGCCGACATCTAGTGGAAGCTGCGGAGTATTACAGTTTGTTTTTCGAAGTCGAAAAATGGGCGTCGACACAGGGCGTGCCAGTAATACTATCCCTAGTGTGACGTCCCCTGTACCCATGATCCCTCACGCGTCTAGGATCCCCAGATTGTTTTTTTCCGCCATTCTGGTCGGAAGCACTTCATCGGAGTTCCCTGGCTTTGCCATATTTTCACTCTAAACTAATTCTAATTTGCCCCGTTTGACCAACCTTTCGTCGATCAACATCTCGACGCCGAACCGGGGAGGAGATCAACGTCGAATACCTGACGGATTGGGCCTTGAGGCTTCCGCCTCGGCTCGGGCCTGGGCCGCTGGCCTCGGCCCTACAAGTAGGGAGAGTGGGGGTGGTACACTTCCACACTCGACACCTTATTACCTACACACACTTGCCCGCTGCCCACAGGCGCGTATGGAGGGTACGCCCTTTCAGTTTTGCCCCAAGTGTAATAAGAAATACCCTTGGGTAGATAAGCACGCTACGTGCAACCTTTGCCTACCCAGAGACCACCCCGAGACGGGTTGCAGGGCCTGTAGTAGGTTTAAGGCCAAAACTCTTAAGGACCGCTCCACCAAGCGTTGGGCCCACCACGCCAAGCTAGCAGCTATGGAGGCGGAGGGTACCTTCAGCGACGGCAGCGACGCCGAACTTTCGGACGGCGAGGGCACCAAGGCGTCGAAAGACAGCCGAACGCACGTCCCCGGCCTCGGAAGGTCGTCCGTCCCGGCGACTATGGGGAAGTCCCCCGGCGACAAAAGCGTTACACATACACACGCTAAACACAAAAAATCCACCCGAGATTCGACGTCGTCGAAACCTCGGAAAGAGGCACAGAAGGAGCGGTCCGAAAGGACGTCCTCTGGGCGGTCCCGGTCGAGGTCGCCGCACGACGTCAGGCAAGCCTCCACACTTGCACAGAGTGCCTCGACCATTAATATCCCGGAAGATCATTCGTCCGGAGACGAACACGACTTCCACCCCCAGCCTGCACCCCAGGAAAAGGGTACATCACTTGGGAGTAAAGAGGGCCCAGTTTCGAAGGCTAGTTCGAAAGACAGGGATTCCACCTCCGATCCTCGACGCCAGGCGTCGAAAGATAAGGGAAAGGGGAAACACACTTCCATCCACGGGGAAGGGGGTAAACAGCAAAGGAAACAACCCTTGCAGTCCTCCACTACAAAAGAACTGACCAAGTCTTCTCAGGGCCAATCCATAGAAAGTCCCAGCAAGGTCACCCCAAGCTCAAAACTCTGGTCATGCGAGGACATTGACAGAGTAATGTCAAGGATGTCTTCCTTGGCGAATTTTTTCGAAAGACACCCTGAACAACTCATAGCTTTAAACCCTCAGGAAGATTCTCCCTCAGGGTCAAGGGACCCTATCCCCTCAAATAAAAGACCCCGGGTCGAGACACCATTTAGGCCTTTAGACCCCATCGAGGTCCAACCCTATTCTTACCTCTTCCCTACAGACCAAGGAAACTCTTCCCTTCAAGGAAACTCTTCCCTTATAGAAGGTCAGGAAATTGACACGCCAGAAGATCCTGCAGGATCAGATTATTACGGCGAAGACGAAGACGAGGATGAGCCAGAAAATAGCCCAGATATTTTCAGAATGGACTCACCAGTCGAAAGGGAAGCCCCAGTGTCTGATTCCCCGATAGATAATCAGCCCCTCCTGAATGAACTGCTCTTTCGGGCAGCTAACCACTTCCACATAGACACACAAGGTGCCCAGGAAGAAAGGGACTTTGCGGAAGAACTAATAGGGGAAAGGAAGCCAGTAGCCCAGACCATTCCCATCCTAAAATCTGTTCAACGCAGAATAGCACCATCCCTTGTCAACCCAAACCTGACAAGACCTGTAAATCCGAGAGTGGAGAAGCTG
This sequence comes from Ambystoma mexicanum, assembly GCF_040938575.1. NCBI lineage: Eukaryota > Metazoa > Chordata > Amphibia > Caudata > Ambystomatidae > Ambystoma > Ambystoma mexicanum. The sequence goes on along the minus strand of NC_090939.1, from coordinate 865,362,353 downwards.
TTTAAAGCAGCCCAGTCGGACCCCCTATATATTAGAGGTCAACTTAAGCCAGACTCTCTAGTAGTAACCAACACCCGCAAAAGAGCTGGTACACCATTATCTTCCTCTGAGGCTCCCCCCGACAAAGAAAGTAAAAAACTTTATGGTTTTGGCAGGAAAGTAGCTTCCACGGCAGCCTACCAAGCCAGAATCGCGAATTCCACCACACTGTTGGCTAGCTACAACTGTCACCAGTGGGAAGAAGTGGCAGCACTAATAGACTCTGCTCCCGAACCCCTTAAAAGCCAGCTAGCTCGCATTTGTGCGGAAGGAAGGAACGTGTCAGGCTGCACTGTAAAAGCAACTCTGGACGCCGCTGACAATGCGGGTAGACTTATAGCAGAGGGGACTGTCATCAAAAGGCATGCTTGGTTGAGGCAGTCGGGATTCAAAGCAGAAACACAAGCTGCGCTCTTAGACAAACCAGTGGAAAGTGATCTCCTGTTTGGGAAGGCAGTCGAGGACGCTCTAAAAAACGCTAAGGAAGAATTCGACACCCTCAAATCCCTTGGCCAGTTAACTACCAAACCACCTAACCAAAGAGGGAATGGCAATTTTCGTCGCTCCCGCGGCCAAAATTCCAATAGAGGGAATAGCTACTCCCACACCCAGGGTACACAGTGGAACACCAGCTCACAACAGTCTACCCAGGCGTATGGTAGGGGTAGTAAAAGAGGACGTGGTAGAGGCAGAGGCAGCCCCAGTAAAGGAGGAGGCACGCCTCCACCAAAGCAGTGACGCTCAGTTCAGGGTCCCTTCCCATGCAACCCCAGTAGGGGGACGAATATCAAGTTTCACCCAGGCATGGGAAGGGATAACATCCGACAGATGGGTGCTGTCAACAGTATCCAATGGGTACTGCATAGAACTACTGCAACGTCCCCTAAACCATCCTCCAAGACAAAAAGTCCACTCTTTACAACATCAGAAGATCCTCCTTGAGGAGATCGCCATTCTGCTAGAAAAGGACGCGATAGAACTCGTCCCGGGACACCAGGTAAACAAGGGTATCTATTCAACTTACTTCCTTGTGCCAAAGAAAGATTTAACAATGCGCCCAGTTTTGGACTTACGGCCTGCCAACAAGTATGTCAAGCCCCAAAAATTCCGTATGACCACACTACAAGAGGTAATCCCACTCCTAAAAAAGGGGGATTACATGGCAACCTTGGATATGAAAGATGCCTATTTTCATATTTCCATGCTCCCGGCGCACAGGAAATACTTGCGCTTCAAGGTGGACAGTCGCCACTACCAATTCAAGGTACTGCCCTTCGGGATAGCTTCAGCACCAAGGGTATTCACCAAGGTACTGGCGGTGGCAGCTGCACACCTACGCAGGGAGGCAATCCCAGTGTACCCTTATCTGGACGACTGGCTCATAACGGGGGAAACCCCAGGAATCTGCAGGTCAAACATTCAGAGGACCATCGACCTCCTCCACGAATTAGGCTTCTCCATCAACGAGAAAAAGTCAAGTCTGGTGCCAAGCACCTCAAAACAGTTTCTAGGAGCTATCCTAGATACTCAGAAAGGATTAACCTTCCCTTCGGAAGAAAGAATTCGGAACATACTTCTGCAAATTCCGCATTATCAGTCAGGTCAACAGATAACAGTACGCAAAGCTATGCGGTTACTGGGCATGATGGCGTCATGCATTTACCTGGTCCCCCACGCGCGTCTGCGCATGCGTCCCATGCAGGAATGGTTGGCGAAACAGTGGTCTCAGGCAAGTGGTCAGTGGGACGATCTAGTGGTCGTTTCGCCAACACTCGTACAGAACCTACTCTGGTGGACAAGAGAAAATCTCGCAAAGGGGAAACCCTTTTACGATCCCGAAGTACAGGCAGTGGTGACTACAGATGCATGCCTGACGGGGTGGGGAGCTCACCATCTCCACCACACAGCTCAGGGTCTCTGGTCTCACTCAGTAGCCAAGAACCACATCAATCTGCTAGAGCTTCTGGCAGTATTCCGAGCGCTGCAGGCGTTCGAGCCCCATCTACTAAACTTGTCGGTGCAGATCAGGACGGACAGCACGACAGCCATGTTCTATCTGAACAAGCAAGGAGGGACTCGTTCGCCAAATCTGTCCAAGCTTGCCCAGAAAATATGGATATGGGCACTCAGACGGAACATCTTCCTGTCATCGCAACATGTTCCAGGGGAGCTCAATTCCCTAGCGGATGCTCTAAGCAGAGACTCCCTCCCAGAAGAACACGAATGGGTCCTTCACAAAGACGTAGTAGAAGATCTCTTCTCTCAGTGGGGTTTCCCCACTATAGACCTATTCGCCACAAGCGAAAACAAACAATGCCCAGGATTTGCATCCAGGTTCCCACAACCGGACTCCCAGGGGAATGCCCTGTGGATGAACTGGTCAGGGATGTTTGCGTACGCTTTCCCACCAACTCCTCTCATCAGGAAAGTGGTGTACAAGATGAACAAGGAATCGATGACGCTCATCCTAGTTGCTCCCATGTGGGCGAGACAACCATGGTTTCCACACCTACGCAGGATGGCGGTATGCGAGCCCATCAGACTCCCAGCCTGGTACAACCTTCTGTCCCAGCAACAAGGTCAAACAGTGCATCAGGAACCCAACTCTATGAACCTAGCAGCATGGCTCCTGAAGTCATAGAGTTTGGACATCTCAAATTACCACAGAGGTGTATGGACATTCTAAAAGAGTCCAGGAAACCAAATACAAGGCACTGTTACTTTGACAAGTGGAAAAGATTCGTTATCTGGTGCCAGAGTAAACAAATCAACCCGGTTGATTGCACTCCTTCCAACGTTGTAACATACATGCTCCACCTGCTGGATGCAGGGTTGGTTTTTAACTCTCTGAAAGTACACCTGGCAGCCCTCTCAGCCTACACCACATCCCATAACAAGGTTTCGTGGTGGAAAGTACCAGTGGTTAAAGCCTTCATGGAAGGAGTAAAGAGACTTCACCCTCCTATATCGAACCCACCGCCAGGATGGGATCTCAACGTGGTGCTATCTAAGCTCATGGGGCCCCCCTTCGAACCCATGCATAAAAGTAGTCTCAAACACCTGACTTATAAAACGGCCTTCTTAGTAGCCATTACCTCCATAAGAAGGGTCAGTGAAATTCAGGCTCTGTCAGTGCAAGATCCTTTCTTTACTATCCACAAGGACAAACTGGTTTTACGCACACACCCTAGATTCTCACCAAAATTCATATCCAAGTTCCATGTAAACCAGTCCATCGAGCTTCCGGCTTTCTTCCAAAACCCACAAAGCTCAGCTGAGGTGAAACTACACACCCTAGATGTGCGTAGGGCGGTCTTATACTATGTAAATAAAACCAGACCGCTAAGGAAAACAGATCAACTGTTTGTCTCCGTAGCTACAGGCAGAGAGGGGGATCGCGTCTCTAAGGGCGCTATCTCAAAGTGGATTATCAACTGTATACAGCTGTGTTACTCTCTTTCTGAAAAGACTCTGCCTTTTACGCCAAGGGCCCACTCTACCAGAGGCATTGGGGCCACTCTGGCTTTCATTGCAAACGTTCCCCTTGACACCATTTGCAAAGCAGCTACTTGGAGCTCTATTCACACTTTTACTCAGCATTACTGCATTGACACTCATTCCAAGGCAGATACACAAGTGGGACAAGCGGTTCTAAGACACCTGTTTGCTCATGACCCTTCTCACATCCCACCTCCTTCTTCTGGTACTGCTCGCTAATCTATGCACAGCATGTGATCTAAGCAGATTCCACAAGCCTCAGAAGGGATACATTACTCACCGTAATCGTATTTCTGATGCTTGTATCTGCTTAGATTCACATGCGACCCACCCTTCCTCCCCTCCGAGAGAAGGCGCATGGTTGCTTGTAGTCTTACCTTTCTGTCTATCTGCTTGGACTATCTGTACTCACGCTATTCCTCATGCTACCTCATGTCAGGAAAAACACAATCTGGGGATCCTAGACGCGTGAGGGATCATGGGTACAGGGGACGTCACACTAGGGATAGTATTACTGGCACGCCCTGTGTCGACGCCCATTTTTCGACTTCGAAAAACAAACTGTAATACTCCGCAGCTTCCACTAGATGTCGGCCTATGCACAGCATGTGATCTAAGCAGATACAAGCATCAGAAATACGATTACGGTGAGTAATGTATCCCATATAAAGATGGGGTGAATTACGGTTTTAACTTTAGGCTTAAGAGTAATACATTTTATGGAAGTTTAGTCGATAAGTGGAATTCCAAGAGAAATCTGTCTCTCCAAATTAGCATAGGGCCATATCGACTACCTGACTGAACTCCTGAGTGTATAAAGGTTCTAAAGCAATGTTGCTGTTTAAAGCATGTATTGCTGTATTCCCATACATCATATTGAGAATCATGGCATGAACCATATTGGGGCATTTGAAGCTGCTCGTTATATAGGACAGCCTAAACCCTTGTTGAAATATATCCTTTTCCTATGTCATTTCAGCTCCTAGCTATGGACTTATGAATGTGAATGAGTGTAGGTCTGAAGTGAAAATGTTAGCATTTTAACTGACATTTCTAGTCCACAAGTACCCTCATCAAAGCATATTATCTATCCTTTTCTGTTCTAGGTTTATCTATAGACCTGGAATGACATTGTCTAACCTCCAGTAATGCAACGAGAGACCACACTCAGATGGTGCAATTACTAACTGAGTGGGTGTTTACAAAGCCAAATGGGTTAATTGTCTCCTGGCCTTATAATTCTAAAAGCTCTATACACATAGTAGAGTCCCTTTGCTGTCCGCACAAGGTTTCCATCAACTAATAAATGTAAAGTATTCTGTGCTTTTTGAATACTGGTGTTCATGGGAGTAATTTTTTTGGGGGACGGGGGTATTTCCCTCCCCCTCCCCCCCGACTTTCATGGCATACGATTTTGTCCCCATTCATTTGGTTGGGGCACTTTTTTTTCAGATGTCATGTGTCCCCTTCCCCAAACATTTTCAGCAGTTACTCCACTGCTGGTGTTACATGCGTATTCTGGAAAGTCGTTTTTTATTTTGATCCAGGGTGATTTATGTGACAAATATGGGGCCAGGGGGGAGATCAGTCTTCCAAAGTGGATCTAGTGATCTTTTATTTTAAAGACCCATATTAAACAAACTGAACCACCTGAATGTGTCAAGGATGTCTTTAAATAGGATCAGTAGTTGGTGAAGGGTGAAAATATTACCCATAGTAATGCAGAAGCAGTTAAAGGATTTGCTAGACAATGCTCCTTCATGTTAGTTTTTTTTTGGGGGGGAAGACCCCAGCTTTTCTCTGATTGGCTGCAATTTGACTTATCGGAAAACTAGAATGCTAGAATGATCTGTGCACTCGGATTATTGCCTGGCAGACTTGCCAACTGTGGATGCATTCTACCCAATTAGAGAACGGGCTGGTTTTTGGTGAGGATTTTCATAGAACGGTGGGCAGAAGTGCTAAATCTTCCTTCTCCACCACTGAGGTTTCACCAGTCAGCTCTCAGAAAAGTGTTCTACTAAACTAGATAATTTACGGACGCTAAACAAATCTGGGCAAAATCAAATGCATCTCAAATCAACCATATGTGACCTTATTTCTCAATAATGTCATTACGGATTTCTCATTTCAGTTTGGTTACGAGTGAAGCTTCATTTGCGAGATGCTAAAACGCAAATGGAAAAAAAGAAGTGTGTGGCCTTTTGGCTGGAGAGGTATGCAAAGAGAGAGCCAGGGAAGTCGATTACGGTGGTGTTTGACTTGGCTGAATCTGGACTCGGTAACATTGTAAGTATTTGTATGCTTATGTTCATGTTGATGCTTTCCACTTCACGTCCCTTGCAGTGTTGTCGTTTATATGGTGATACATTTCTTGAATAATGATGCACAACATGCTTGTTGTTTTTGTATTTGGAGCGATCTTACAGAGCAATGTAGTTTGAAGTATTTTATTAAAACATTGTAGGGCAAATAAAACTGGAGGGGCACATGAGGCAACAATCGCAAATATTGTATCAGTCACCTGTATAATTGTTCTGTAGTCGTTAGAAAGTAGGATTTGTTCTTTCATGGCTTTGGTGTAGAGCGTCTATAAATGCTATTCAAATGCTGGGTAAAAAAGGCAAACAGTTGGCATGCAGTACTGACATCTTCTATTACTGCTCCCTTTTCTTGGTCTTGTGGTAGAATGCAGAGTACTACACAAGGAAGATCCATAGAAGATGGCAGATCCCCTTTTTTGTTAGCTTGTATGGAACGCCATCTCGTTTCTTAATGTGGGAATCTGAATTTATTCAGTAACACAAATAATTTCCCCACGCACCTCTTCTCTCTTGTAATACAGTATGTCCATGCTGCAGGCCACAAAATGTGCATTGGCAATTGATACATTATTGGCGAATATAGTGTGCTGCATGCGTGTGGAGAACTGAGGGGGCAAGTGACTTTTTTTGTGACTGGCTAGTTGTTTGCAATTTGAAATTTGTAGACCTATCCAGTGACCCCCGCTTATTACCTTGAGCTCAGGATCACGCTAGGTGCACCTCTGTGGGAAATCGACGGGGGCAGGAAAGTCAAAGGTTAGGCTTCTCCAAATCCCCTAGAAAGAAACACTAGGTTATAATAACTATAAACACCCAAGGAAAAGCAGACAAAGAAATCCTGGTGTATGGTTCCTTTGGTTGAAATATAGAGTTCCTTTTACCCAGTACACCAGCAATTTTTAACTTTTGTTTAGAAAGGGGGAATCACAACTTATTAGATACAAATCCTATAACAATACCGAGACAGCTCCATAAAACTAAAAAAGGTTAACACTAAAAAGTCCTTTAAAATTGTGCATAGTTATTTAAAATATAAAACAGTTGTTCCAAAAGTATACAGAAAAAGAGCTTAACAATATAAAGAGTTCTCTTGAAGTGCACTTTAGCTATACACAAATAACCTTTCTTGGAAGATAGCCTGGCCAGGGCTGTCCCAAGGTCCTTCTGGCTGCAGACGTGCCCTTTAATTCTTTATGGTAGGGCTGCGCATGCCGGGTACAGCCCAGCATTGATTACAGCAGTGACCAGTCTCTTTCGCAACCCAGGCTGCATCTTCCAGCATGGGGAGTATTTACAGTCCTGACGTAGTGGGGGGCGGGCCAGAAATATTGCTCCCATTATTTGGCAGGGTACTCCACGTATGACATGCGCAGCCCAGGAGGTGGCAGTGACAATTGTGCGCTGACATTTGTATGAAGGTTCTCCGTGTGGCATCACACACCATGGGATCCTTCATTTTTAAAACCTTTTGTTTCTACCCTCCGCAAGGGGTTTCACTTGCATGCAACATTTTCTTTCTGTTGCTCTTTTTATTGTTTGGCTGTTTTTATTGTGTTAAATCATTTATTGAATTTTAAACGAAAATTATTGTTCTCTATTCCATGTAGTACTTGTGCCAGGAGGGATGCTAGCTGTGCAACAGATTTGCGAGATATCAGCTAGCACATCCCTCTTTCAAATTGCAGAACATTCTTGTGCTTTTTGATTGTAGTCCGACCACCAATACAAGACTCTCCTTTATGTCTGGATAATGCACCAACGTTCTTTACCTAGCAACTGCATTGCTCTAGGCATGGGGAAGGGGCATCTACCTTTTACCTGGACACCTACCTTTTAAGAGCTGCTTGTTGCCTTTCACTATAACATTCATTCTGTTCAGTTTACTATTCTTTCTCTGCTAGTCTGACTGCATCATTTTGCAGATGCAGTGATCCACTAATATTGTTCTTAGCCCTGAAGGCATGGCATTCCCTCGTCAAGCGACACGATCAGTGGCATTGTGAAATGTCAGTGGAAAGATATACTGTTGATTTCAGAACTTTGTGTTGTATTTCATCCCATAAACAGCTTTTGGATTCCAGACTGCTTGGGTTGGTTTCCAAAAGACCTTGTCATGTCTGTGAAATCCAGCTTAGGATGCTGGACAAAAGTTACATGTCATTGTACCGCTCAATTGTGAACTAGTAGGACTAGAAGGAGAACCTTTGTTACCCCATTTCGAAGATTATCGATTCATATATTCTGATACTTTGAAATGTCATTCCACTTAAGTGTCCTGAAGCTCACAGGAATCCAACAATACTTGAATGACTCGGATCACTGCTGGAAAAGGTGGGGCACATCGTCATTAAAAATGTTGCTAATGTTTTCAGGAGGAAGATGCACAGGTTTGTAAACTCGTTGCAGATTATGTATGCATTTACAGGAAACTAATCTGAAAGTGTGTGTACTATGTATGCACCATGCCTGAATGAATATAAACAATTCTGCAGGCCAGTTAATCTTGGAATACTGTAGTTTTCGTTATTAGACATGTTTACCACTTAGGTCGATTCCTTTCACAGTACATTATAAGAGCGTACGGGAGGAATTCATAGCATGTACGTGTGCTTCACTTGATCTTCCTGCAGTCGCCAGACCACCTTTTGGCCAAGGGATGGTGCACTCCGCTTCATGGAATCCACACTCCAACATCTATCTTTTGGTTCTCATTTCATTGTGAAGAAGTCCCCGCAGGAGTGCAGCATCACTCTGAAACTGAAGTCACGGGGCTGCTTTAACACCTGGTGAGCTGTGGCCTGTGAGGGCGGGATAATCTTATTTTTGCCTGTGGTTGTGTGCTTTTCTTTGAGGCGTTTGTTGTTCGTGGTAGAAGGTGGTAAGATCTCTGGAAGAAAGGGGCAGGAATTTATGACAAATGTCATGCACTCCCCAATAGGCAACTGTCCCAGCAGGCCACTAAGCACAGCAACTGAACATGTGAGAGTGAGGTTTCAGTTCTATCTTTGCCTGCTAACCAACATATTAAGGAAGGTAAAATGAGACCCTCTTATTGTCAAACTGAAAGCAGCCCGTTCTCTGAACCAAAGGTTCTTGATTCCCATAACCCTTAGCATTTAGTTTATGCAAATTAATGGTGTTTCCAGATTATCACCTGCCAGTTTGCATATCATTATTTTATTGCACATGGGGTACAACAGATCTATTTAAGAAAGGGCGAGTGAAAGAAGGGATTGCCACTGCCAATGTGAGATTGCGAGATGGGACCTGTCTGCAAGAGGTTAGTGGTAGGAGAGCAGGTTGGCAGTGTATTTTGCCTTGTAAGACGTATTTCCTCCAACTAACCGACACCCCTCTTAGATGTCCTACCACCTCCGTCTACAAACAAACCCACCACAGGCGGCCACCACATGCCTAGCTGCTAGTAAATCAACACTAATCGAGCTTTGACTAAGCTCTCCTCTTTAGCCCTATCACACACTCCTATGTTGACTAACCACACCCCAAAGCACTGTAGTCTCTGGTCTTAGGTCCTTCCCTATTGATAACATACTTTCAAGAGTCTCCGTCAAACCCATAGAAAGCAGATTGACCACAGGAACTGGGTACTTCTGACCTGCACCCATCAACACCTCTCCCACTCTCACCTTTTTGTTTTACGGAGCCAAGTGCTGCCAGGCCATCAATAGTGGTACAAGACCGCTATACAAGACCACTTACAGATGCTGCGCTTTTAGATTTGTCAGTGATGTGGATGTGTCTAGGTGTCAAGGATGGCACTCTATTAAGAGTGGCACAGGACACCCAAAAAGGGTTTGGGTGGTTGTGCCTAAATAAAGTGGACAGAGAAGCACACACACAGCTGAAAGTAAAGAGAACGAAGAGTAGGCAAGAGTAGCAAGGAAAGGTACAGAATGAATTCCCTCTTGGGGTGTATGCAGATATAGGAAAAGAGTATTCCACGAACCTTAGGAAATACTCAAGCCTTCTGCACAGTTTGCTATAACAGAGGCCCAAGCTGTTTGCTCATGACTTGGAACAGCAGCTATGGGTGTCTGTAATGTAGAAACGAGACAAGGGAAGGGGCAGAGGTTGACTGATGGGAACCAACAGACAAGCTCTGTACAAAAGGGTCTACAAACAGGACAAGAGAAGATACTTGCAGACAAATCCAGGAAAAGGAGGTTGATAGCAAACTAGCAGAAGGAAATGAAGGGAAAGTCGTGTAACAGGATAGGATAGCAGAGGACAGTAAGGAACAAGGTTGAGAGCTCAGAGGAGCAGGAAAGCAATGAGCAAGCCCGCAGGAGCAGGGCTGTAAGGTAGAGGAGCCCAGAGGGAAAGGGCTTAGGGCAGCAGAGTAAAGCAGGCTGCACGGCAAGGAACCCAGAAGGACCGGGCAGCAAGGAGTGAGCCCCGAGGGGCAGGGCCGCTGACCGTAGAAGGTTGCAGAGGACTGTAGAGGGCTGCTAGGCCGAGAACCCAGCGGAAAAAGGTAGGTAGTAAGCAGCGGAGCGTGATCAGCTGCAAAGTAGGAAGCCCAGAGGACAAGGGCTGTAGGCAGCCGGAGTGAGGCAGGCTGCAGAGCAGGGAGCCCAGAGGACAAGGGCTGAGACTGGAAAGCAGCAGAGCGTGATCAGCTGCAATGTAGAAAGCCCGGTAGGGCAAGGGCGGAGGCTGGAAGGCAGCAGAGCGTGATCAGCTGCAATGTGGAGAGCCCGGCAGGGCAAGGGCGGAGGCTGGAAGGCAGCAGAGCGTGATCAGCTGCAATGTGGAGAGCCCGGCAGGGCAAGGGCGGAGGCTGGAAGGCAGCAGAGCGTGATCAGCTGCAATGTGGAGAGCCCGGCAGGGCAAGGGCGGAGGCTGGAAGGCAGCAGAGCGTGATCAGCTGCAATGTGGAGAGCCCGGCAGGGCAAGGGCGGAGGCTGGAAGGCAGCAGAGCGTGATCAGCTGCAATGTGGAGAGCCCGGCAGGGCAAGGGCGGAGGCTGGAAGGCAGCAGAGCGTGATCAGCTGCAATGTAGAAAGCCCGGTAGGGCAAGGGCGGAGGCTGGAAGGCAGCAGAGCGTGATCGGCTGCAATGTGGAGAGCCCGGAGGAGCAGGGCTGTGAGGAAGAGAGCCTGGAAGGCTATGGCTGTAGGCAGCGAAGAGTAACAGGCTGCAAGGCAGGAAGCCCAGAGGAGCTGGACTGAGGCAGGGAGCCCAGAAGGCTAGGGCTGTAGGCAGCAGGGTGTAGCAAGCTGCAAGGCAGGGTCCAAGCAGGAGTGATGGTAAACAGCATACAAAGATCCGTAGAAAGACACGAAAGGTGGAGGAAGGTCTCTCAATGCAAGAGGCTGAGCCACTGCAGGCAGCAGCCTTTTATACTGCCTAGCCCAGCACAGAGGCAGGCTAATTGGTTGCACCTGGCTAAGCACACCTGCAGACAATTGGCCACCTCCCTCTCTGTTCCTGAGTTGGTGGAAGCAGAGCCAATCCCTAGGGCTTCCGGGGGGTGTAGTTCCTTTGATGACCAATAGGAACAGCCAGGAATCGATGCTTATAGCCAAGTGCATTGTGGTATGCGTAGTTTGTTGGAAAAAATAATAAAGCACCAAAGTCTCGCAAATGGGAAATAAAGTCCCCAAAGTAAATATAGATTGATCCAAGAGTCTGTTGTAAATAAATGATAAACAAATAGTCCATATTGAGCGCAAATGGATGCGCCCATGGCGCAGGCATGACAATATGCCCCTCTCCAGGCTCCCTGAAGACCGACCTACAAGAAGAATGTCTGTCACACCGTACAAGAGTCTTAATCCAAAAAGGCACATTATGAAGCACCAGAAACGGTTTAAGGTTGCAAGGTGAGAGTCTTGAATGACGGAGACAGCACAAATGTTCTGAACTTTAGATGTAGAAATCAGAAAAGACGAAGTCTTTGGAAAACAAACCCCAACTGTGTGTGCATGAAGAGAGGAACTGCGAAAAACTGCTGCAGGGTCTATGATAGATTTTGCTTTGACGGGCAACAGTATGATGCTGGAAGGTGGAGACATAGGTACAGCAGAGTTGGTAGCTTTAGGAAGGTTTTCCAAGACACCCGGAGCAGCCATGACAACGTTAGGGTTAGCCGCAGAGAGTTCAGGAGTCACAGCGGTGGTTTCCCCATGATTAGTAGAGGTTACAGCAGCAGTGAGATCTTGAATGGCTGTAGAGAGTATCGAGGCTGTAGCAACTGGGTGTGTGGGTGCCATGAGAGAACCAGCGGGCTGGAACGCACCTGAGACTGGTAGAGTAGAGTCTGGCAGTCTTAGTGCTATAGATACATCAGCAGGAACAACTGGAGCAGTAGTCTGAACAGGGAAACCCTTCGCTGACTTTGCGACAGTTAGCATGGTGGATGTAGGATCAGGAAGAGAAGGTGCTGCGGGATCAGGTTGTGTAGCAGAGGATTCTGCTGCAGCTAGCACAGCTGCGAAGGAAGTAGAAATCTGGGCATCGGGAGCATCAGCATTAGCAGTAGCTTCAGGAATCACAGTAGCTATAGCAACCTCAAGATTTGCAGCAGGGACTTCAGGAGACTCAAATGTGGCAGGGAGTTTAGGAGCCACAGCATCAGGAAGATCATGAATTGCAGTTGGAAGTACAGGTGCTGTAGCAGCTACAGACAGTTCAGGTGTTGCAACCACTGGTAGATCGGGTACCACAACCACTGGCGATTCAGGGGGTATCGAAGAAACTGGAGATGTTGATTGCTCAGGAGTGTTGTCTGATAGCACAGCCACACTTTGGCAAGCCCCGCTTGCCAACTCAGCATGCTCGGTGTGAACTGCGCCAGTCTCCTCAGCTGACGTTGTCATTCCAGAAGAGGTTGTAAATGTGAGTACTGGACAATAGGCAAGGGTGAGGGCGGAACCATCCTTTGACTCAGAGGGATTTCCAATCAGAAGACCACCCTTGTTTTGTGGTGTAATGGCTGTGTGAGTGATTTGACCCACCGGAGGAGTTAATTCTTTTCTGTCAGTACACCAACCTGAGTTTCTGTGGCTGGAAGGTGAAAGAGCTGTGTCAGTCTTTAGAAGGGATACATATGCTATATTTAGGTCTTCCATCTGCTTGGTACAAGTCTGTATACTTTTCTGCGTGGCAATTCCAGGCCTTATCATGTTGATCTCTAAAGATAAGATGTCAGGTGTTGGACATAGTGTCAGATGGTCTGGTGACTTGTGTCCCTTCATAAGATTCTTATAATGCAAATAAACAAAGTCATCATAGAGGTCTTCGGTCTTTCTTTTAAGGCGTAGGAGTTGTTCGTGTAGCAGGTAAGTATCATTAGTTTGATCTAAAGCTTCAGAAGCTGGTGTGGCAGAAAATTCGGTTGTAGCAATGGGAAGACTGACCTTAGGGTTATTGTGGTTAGTAGATACTGTGGAAGCATTAAGACAACCGATGGTTAGTATAGGTCTTTTTTACCCAGGACCAGATGCACAAACCTCAGGATAATGACTGCCTTGTTCTGTCAAATAAGGGTTTCCAGCATTCTGGGGAGCTTGCCAAGTTGATCTTGCGCATATCACTCTGGCAACAGCGTATTCTGGTTTAGAGTCTCCCACCCACAATGAGTGCTATATCCTTGGCTGTTGCGGTGTTAGAAGGCTTGTCAGAAGACGCAGGAGTGTTTTTCACTGTTTGGTTTAACAAGATCTGTAAGAATTCATTATCTTGCTGTAGCTCTGCAACAGATAAGGACTGCGGGTCATAGTCGCAAATGTCATAATAATTGTACATGGAAGAAGGGTCAGCTAGCCAGTGAGTATAGTACCGTGCTTGTAAATCTTTGTTTACTAAGGCGAGACTGTCCTTTAGACTAAGGTTCTTGTTTGCTGTCTTTATGGAAACCATAGGTTTATGCAAAGGTTTCTTAACCCGAAAGGAAAGCATCTTTGGTCTGTGTGTGCCTTTCCGGCCTATGGAACAAGACATTTTTGGCTCTTGCATTCTGTCAAGGATGGCACTCTATTAAGAGTGGCACAGGACACCCAAAAAGGGTTTGGGTGGTTGTGCCTAAATAAAGTGGACAGAGAAGCACACTCACAGCTGAAAGGAAAGAGAACGAAGAGTAGGCAAGAGTAGCAAGGAAAGGTACAGAATGAATACCCTCTTGGGGTGTATGCAGATATAGGAAAAGAGTATTCCACGAACCTTAGGAAATACTCAAGCCTTCTGCACAGTTTGCTATAACAGAGGCCCACGCTGTTTGCTCATGACTTGGAACAGCAGCTATGGGTGTCTGTAATGTAGAAACGAGACAAGGGAAGGGGCAGAGGTTGACTGATGGGAACCAACAGACAAGCTCTGTACAAAAGGGTCTACAAACAGGACAAAAGAAGATACTTACAGACAAATCCAAGAAAAGGAGGTTGATAGCAAACTAGCAGAAGGAAATGAAGGGAAAGTCGTGTAACAGGATAGGATAGCAGAGGACAGTAAGGAACAAGGTTGAGAGCTCAGAGGAGCAGGAAAGCAATGAGCAAGCCCACAGGAGCAGGGCTGTAAGGTAGAGGAGCCCAGAGGGAAAGGGCTTAGGGCAGCAGAGTAAAGCAGGCTGCACGGCAAGGAACCCAGTAGGACCGGGCAGCAAGGAGTGAGCCCTGAGGGGCAGGGCCGCTGACCGTAGAAGGTTGCAGAGGACTGTAGAGGGCTGCTAGGCCGAGAACCCAGCGGAAAAAGGTAGGTAGTAAGCAGCGGAGCGTGATCAGCTGCAAAGTAGGAAGCCCAGAGGACAAGGGCTGTAGGCAGCCGGAGTGAGGCAGGCTGCAGAGCAGGGAGCCCAGAGGACAAGGGCTGAGACTGGAAAGCAGCAGAGCGTGATCAGTTGCAATGTGGAGAGCCCGGCAGGGCAAGGGCGGAGGCTGGAAGGCAGCAGAGCGTGATCAGCTGCAATGTGGAGAGCCCGGCAGGGCAAGGGCGGAGGCTGGAAGGCAGCAGAGCGTGATCAGCTGCAATGTAGAAAGCCCGGTAGGGCAAGGGCGGAGGCTGGAAGGCAGCAGAGCGTGATCGGCTGCAATGTGGAGAGCCCGGAGGAGCAGGGCTGTGAGGAACAGAGCCTGGAATGCTATGTCTGTAGGCAGCGAAGAGTAACAGGCTGCAAGGCAGGAAGCCCAGAGGAGCTGGACTGAGGCACGGAGCCCAGAAGGCTAGGGTTGTAGGCAGCAGGGTGTAGCCAGCTGCAAGGCAGGATCCAAGCAGGAATGATGGTAAACAGCATACAAAGATCCGTAGAAAGACACGAAAGGTGGAGGAAGGTCTCTCAATGCAAGAGGCTGAGCCACTGCAGGCAGCAGCCTTTTATACTGCCTAGCCCAGCACAGAGGCAGGCTAATTGGTTGCACCTGGCTAAGCACACCTGCAGACAATTGGCCACCTCCCTCTCTGTTCCTGAGTTGGTGGAAGCAGAGCCAATCCCTAGGGCTTCTGGGGGGTGTAGTTCCTTTGATGACCAATAGGAACAGCCAGGAATCGATGCTTATAGCCAAGTGCATTGTGGTATGCGTAGTTTGTTGGAAAAAATAATAAAGCACCAAAGTCTCGCAAATGGGAAATAAAGTCCCCAAAGTAAATATAGATTGATCCAAGAGTCTGTTGTAAATAAATGATAAACAAATAGTCCATATTGAGCGCAAATGGATGCGCCCATGGCGCAGGCATGACACTAGGTTAACGTGGTGGTGGACTGATCTGTACGTGTATCTTCATTCTGGTTCTACCCACTAACTTTCAACCCTCAAATGCTAAATGTTCCTTTCTGTTTCCCTATTTTTTACCATTGGATATTTACATCAATTTGAGTATGTTCCTTTGACCAGTTAGGCATTCAGGAAGCATACTAGGAGCCATTGCAAGAGTATCACTATCTATATCCTTGGAGATGTGTAAAGTGTTAATTTATCGGAATCCTCCTTTTAAAAGCTTGGTGTGTATCTAAAGTATTCAGCTTCTTCCTTAAAATATTCTCCTGTGGCAGAGCTGCTTTGGTACCCAAGCATTACAGTTGTTGTCTTTAGTGTGACTAATTATAATGAATTCCTGGGCTCTTTTGCTAACTAGGAATAATGGAATTTGTCAATAGTTTGCTAACTTTGAATAATGGAATCTTGTCCTGCAGTGATAACTGGGCACGATTAAATCTGACACTGCTGTCCTAACTGGCCATAATGCTGTGCTAAGTGGGCATCATTTAACCTGGCATTTCCTTTTTAATTGCAGGGTTCGAAATTGAGGTTTAGCTGGGAGTTATTTAACTCCTGCTTGTCGCCTAGAAGAGCCTGGGTAGCTTGGCACTAAAAGCTACCAGAAGCTACTTTTGCCTTCCCAGACCAACTGATGCCAAACAAACGCACCTATGTGAATTTAACTCATGTGCGTTTGGAACAATCTGTAAATGAGCATTAGGACAAATCTATGACATTTAAAGCATGAGGGTCACAAAAAAGAAGCAAAATGTTACATTTGCATCTTAAGTTGAAGTTAGATTTGCAGAGCACTATATATTAACCCCTGGTTCCCCAGTGGTTGCTCCTGCTCACTTTAATGCTGGATACCCAGGAGCTGCGTTTAGCTCCTGCTTATCTAATCTTAATTTCGCTCCTTGTAATTGACACCAGTTGGCACTGCTGCGTTATCCAGGCCTCATCATTTACCATGGTGGGACATTGTCCCGGGAGGATAGCTCGGGGGCAACGTGCTCGCCTTGGAAGCAAGACGATACGGAGCACCACAGGTTCGATCCCCGGGTCCACGCTAAGACACCTCTGGGTATTAAGCACGTTATAAATAACCTATCATATCATCTCAATGCTGCGAGAAAGATGTTTTTATGTCTATCCCGATCATTGGTTTCCATGTCTAGATCGAAAATCCTGGCAATTGTGTGAACACCTCGGCTGTTGACGGCAATGCCTGCCATACCATACATATCAGAGGACATCATGACAATACCTAAAAAATGATTGCACTCCGTTGGCATATTGGAAATGTTTCTAGCAAAGTGTGTGAGCACCTCAGCATATGGTATTGATGGTAAACAAATGCTTAAGCATTGACTGCATTTTCTGTTTGTAAAAGGAATTGTTTGCCAAAAGAAATAAAACATGCACTCATTCCAGAGCAGCATTGTCATGATAAGGACCAGATCTTAATTTCTGCTAAATATTGGCTCTGATTTTAACTCCAATTTTAAGGTGAAGTACATCATGCCTTCTTTCTGCTGAGATTACCTTGCATTATTGTGAAGTTAATCTGACTCCCAGTTTACATGTCTGCAATATTTAATCGTTTTGCTAAATCAGCATGGCTTTCTGTGGGAATTTGTTGTGAAGTGTTCCACCAAACTGGGTTTCGGTTTTTAAAACCTAGATTACATCGGCTACTCGGCATCTACTTTGGGCGGTTCTTCTCTCTCTCCATATACGTACTCCTCAAAGCCAGGGTTTCATTATGTTGGGAGGAATTAACAGATTTTCTACACTTTCACTGTTGTATGTTGAGATTTTTGCTCTGGGAACTAGGTATTGGCATTTCCTCCCAACTAATGGATTGAGGCTACAGTCAGATTAAGATGGACAACTTTATTGAAAGTAATACTGTCTTCTTGCGAAAGCACATGGTCAAGTTTTAGGGTCCATGTGCACACGTCAGTGATTTATTTGTTATAAATTACTTACTACAGCCATTAAATAGCCTTTCGCAGGTCTTAGGTTCATGAGTGAACCTGTAATGGAGTCCTGCCATTGGGGGATGTTCGACATTGACACTCTTGCACGAAGTAGGCAACGTTGCTTCAATGCCAGCTAAAATTCCTCAATTTGGTATTTGTGTTGCCTACTGTGACTCCTTTAGAAGGCCGTTGTGTACCCTGCCAAGTGTACTGGGTCTACAAAACTTACTGTGGGATGTTCTGACCCACTAGGCTCTGCCCTGCAACATCACTGTGTGCTGCTTTCATCAGAAACAATAGAATGGCCGCCAAAAAGCCTGATGTGCGCTAAAAATCTCTGAGAAGTGCGCAAGGGAAACCGGAAAAATAGGCCGCAAATCTATTTCGCCTACGTCAGTGGTAAAACGGGAGACCACATTTCCAAAACCTGTCATTGGACTGCCCACAGAGTGAAATGGAAATACCTGAAAAGGCAGGCTGCATTGCCAGGAAAACCCAGAAGTGCTTTAAAATCCGTTTTTCCTTGGCTGTTGAAAGTGCAAAATCATGGTTCCCAAACATCAGAAAAGATCCAACATCCTTGTTGGGTGTTAAGCATCACTTTATTTAGAGAATCCACCTAAGCACAATGTCAGGAGAAGCACATTTCATCACAAGGTAATCCATATTCAAAAAGGTACTTGCCTGGAAAAATATGTCAGAATATGGGCGCAGTACCGCCGCTCGCCTGTGTCAGAGCTGTCATTTACTTATACTGGCAGTTTAAAACTTGTGCCTTAAAATCAAATTGTGGAAAAGAAGAGACTTGCCACCAAAAGCAATATAGGTTGCTACAATTCAATCTCTATGTTTGAAAAAGACTGGAATTATGAGATCTGTGTGTATATTTGTGGAAAATGTAAGTTTATTTAGAAAAGACAATTTTAAACAAGGGGTTTTAAAAGTGAACTAATGTTAGCCACAGTACTTCAAAGGCACATTCCACAGTTTGCCCCCAAAAAAGGCATCTTCTCCCTGCTCTCTGCTCAGGAACTGTCATTGAGTTGTTAATGGAGGTGGGAGGAGATTTTGGCCTGTTGCTCTGAGGAGAGACAAAAGACTCCCTTGATGGAAAAGATATGCAGATTCAACTGTCAACAGAAAACAACTACCAGCAGGAAGAGAGCTTGGGAGTGCTCTTGCCCAGCTAAACCTTTCGGGTGGGACCAGACAGATATGTGTATCTTGACCCACAAGAAAATATTGTTGTGAAAAAGACTCACGGAGAACTGAACAAAATTGGTAAAAATCTGTAAATATAGTGTTGTTAAAATGAAATTTCTGCTCACAGTATGAAACTACTCTGAACTCTGTGCGATGTTCAGAGACAGAACTAGCAAAATGTTGATGTTGTAGCAATTGTGATAATGCTAGAAATATGAAACTTTACAGGATTATGCCCAGATGTCATGTGCATGTATGGAGAAAAATGTGGACAGATCTGACACTGGGTACCCCACCAAAAGCGCAAAATACTGTCAATTTTGAACCGAAGCTCGCACTAAAATGAGACTCGGACGGATACGTGCCCTACTAAATCTGTGATGTGAATATGTATTAGCCAGTTGGTGATATTGTAAATATGATTTATGTGAAAAATAGATTTACTGTACTGAAACAAAGGGTACTCCCTGGATTTTAAAATGCAGCATCACTATGACACTAGATTTCCTTCTCAAATCAGGAGAGGGCAAATACTTTAACCAATAGGATTCCTAGAGGGTGTGCTTAGTATAATTCAGCCTACCCACCCCTTTGGGAAACACATGAATAGAGACTGCTTAGGACCTAGAGGGACAGACTGATTCATCCATCAACTGATTTACTAGTGAAGCCCTCTGCAGGAGGAACCCATTTCCAAGACTCCAGAACTCTGAAAGCAGAAGACCCAATTCCAAAGCTGAACCCTTCTCAGCTGGCCTTTAAAATCTTGAAACCTGATTTTAACCCCAGACTTCCAAGGGGCACACCAAGAATTGAACATCCTGGCTGTGCTGTTTCTGCTTTCTTGCCAAGAACTCTTGCCAGAACCCAGAGATCCAAGCCAGTAGAGCAGAACTGTAACCTGATTGCTGTAACCCAGAACCAACCTGTCAGATCCAGTTCAGAGGCCGTGCAGTGTCCCAAGTGCCGTGCTGAGTGCAGAACCAAGCACCTGAATCCTGTTCGGTGGGCTAGCAGAATTCCAGTCCAAAACCTTTGACCAGATCTTTGACGGGCCTATTCCAAAACCATAGTTGTGAGTATCTATAGCATAGAATTGTCCATAGCCAATCTCTTATCCTTAGGTAATCCAATCTAAAACCATTCTATCATATCCAGAACTTCATTGTAGAACCTTTCTTGTTTTTCTGAATCTTTCCCTCATCCATATAGTCATTTGATAATTGTAGTGATAAATTCACCTTTGCGCTAATATATTTGCTGCAGAAAGACGAGCGTCTTGGCGGGCAAAAGCCAGAGCAGAGGCAACGCTGTTCTGCTGGCTTTTCGTTGGGTATCTTGCATCTTCATAGCCTCCTTAGTGTAAAGAATATCTGTTTGTAATTTCAAAAGCGCATCTTTCATTTGAAAATCTTGACTCTTTCTGAGAAAAAAACAACCTCTACTAAAACCTTCATTATTTCCATACCGTACATGCTAGAAACAAAATTTAAGTGTCAAACAAAGCTAACGTCCTCGGCTTTCAAACAAATCAGTATTCCCACTCCTTATAGTTTTCCCATTTTTTGCATGCAGACAAGTTTGCCGCGAATTCGCATTTGGCTCAATTTCAACATGTGTAAAACATCTATTCTTTGCATCCGACCTCAGAATTCCGTTTTCAATCTGCTAGTTATTCAATCATCATTGCTAGTGTTTACCTGCAACTATACAAAGCGGCTCCCACTAGTTTAGAATCCAATTTAGAGAATTAAAGTCATTTTTCAGTGTTTTTCCTTTCATTACAAGCCATATTCAAAAGCATTTGACCTGTTTTGAAATTATTCCTGTTTCTCTCTGATTGCTGGGGGGAATTGGGATTGAAACTGTATTGGTTGAGATTGTATATTCCTGAAACCTGTTTCCTCTCCTTCCATCCCTTCATCTTGCATTTTAGGGGGGATTGAGTAGTATCAGGGGGAAAAGTGACATTGCATTGTTTTCCTATCCATATCAAGTATTATTCTGTGCTGCATTATTTTTATTATCCATACTCATTCTGATTAAAGAGATTGTTGATTGTTGTGATATCACCCAATGCTGATCATTGTATAAATATAAAATAGTGTGATATATATATTGTTCAAATCCATAAAATAAATCTTTTAACTTTGCAAAAGAGCCTGCTTCCTGGTTCAGTGTGACCGGGGGGATTCAAAGAGAGGGGCGTGATATAAGGGTACATCATTCAGAAATAGAAGAACTTAGACACAAATATATAATTATGGGTTCCAGCTGTGCATCACACGCTAAGCATTGACTTAGGTGGAGTGCCGGGTTGAAATCACTTACAATACAAAACACGTTTCATGACTTTATTCGGGACTAGCAATGGGATTAACGCTTATAAGTCAAGCATTCACCCATTGGGCACCCAAAGCCTGGGACACCTTACTTGTGAGGGGTCAGAAATGAGAGGCAGACACAAAGTTGCAGTATTCTCATTGTCAGACATTTTATTAAAAAGAAATGGGTTCGAAAACCCTTCTCTATGCTTATCCTAAGGAAGGGAAGTTCCCTACTTAAACAACTAAAACTAAGAATCCGTCTGTGTCAAGTAATTAGTAATGTAGAAACCACCCTTGTGTTCAAAACATCCTATACTGATTCTCACACTAGAAATAAACAGCCAAGAGTGCAAGGAAATATCTCTGACATGTGTATAGTGGAAAAAGTGTTCATAGACAAAAAATAAAGAATACAAACAAAAGTATTTTCCAAGGAGAATTCCTTGAAACCAGAGGATAGTTTTCTTCCCCTGGATTTGTAGTAGAATGGCCAAAATGTCTGGACATGACCACTACTGAAGATTGAATTAAAGAGTTTGGTCAAATAGGGGACCCAGACCATGAGCGAATTCCTGTAAAAATCAATAGGAGCTTGTTCTCTGGTTTGTTGGTATGCCCCGGGTCCCCAACGGCTCTGGACTGACTCACCAGTGGTTTGTGGCATCCCCAACTCGCAGCGTGCTTCTGCGGTGAAACTTCCTCCCTGGATTGGTTTACCAAGTAATGCAGACGTCTCTTCAGTGCTCCCTGCGGCTCCGCGTCTAATCACTTACTTCCTTCTACCTCCATGACCAGAGAACGTCTCCTCCTGCTTCAACCTTACCTCCAGGAGCTCTGCTGTTCTTCTCTGTGCTCCCGCAGCACTTCAGGTAGGCTGGCAGCACTTCTCCTTCTTTCCCACCAAGCCAGTGTCTGTAGCTCACTTTCACGTGCTGCCGCATACAAGTGCCCATCTTCTCCTCTGCAGTTCTCTCCAGTACTATTTCTGTGAATGCCACGTTTGTCATCTTAAATGTCCCGGTCAATCTAGTGTGAATAGAACTAGTCTGCATGTTGGCCTTTGGACGTTGCTTAATCTGCACTAACTCTTCCTCCCCTTCTTCATCCCAGTACTTGAGGCTTTTTTGGAGCTGAAGTCCATAGATGTAACTGAATTTCCAACATGATGATGTGCAAAACCTTCACACACAAAAACATCAAAAACAGGAGATATGTTACGTCTGTTGAGTGTTAGAGGTATATTGTCTGGAGTGTCAGAAAGGATGGGATTTCTGATTTTTACAACCTGTGGGGTGACAACAAGCCATCAAGAAATTGGGTATTATTGGGTCTTTGTCAGGGTCAAAGAAGATGAATACAGCGCCTCGTTCAATAGAATCATCTCCTCCCCCGGTAGTTGTCCTCTCCCATGTGATCCTCCCTCATATAGCCGCCCCTAGGGTCAGGATCAGGTAGCGTCTGCCATCCCTGGCCACATGGGAAGGGGTCCCCACTGGGGAGTCAGTGATGAGTCCATTAGATTCATCACACACTCCAGTTCAGCAGGACACCCTCCATCACCACTTTGGGGAAAAAAAGCTCAAAATGTACCGCTTTCTCCACATCTCATCCAGCCACACCACCCCCATTGACGTTGCCCGACTATCCTTTCTTCCTATCCCATCCTAAAATCTGTTGTATGTTCTGTTTTACGTCCCACCTTTGGAACTTTTGAACCTGATAAGGTGTTTATCAGCAGGGCCAGTGCGGGGCAAAAATTCAAATAAAATGAATACAATAAAATAAGTCCTATGTGTTTCTCTGTAGCAGAAAAGGGTGACTCATGTACCGATGCGTGTAGGAAATGGATAAACTATGATAAGCAATAGTGCTTCAGGGTTTCCTGTATGGTACGGATACTGGCTTCCGCCTGGTTCTCTGTTCTCATAGGATTATATCACGCTAGCACACTTCTTCATACGGTAATGACAGCAGTTTCTCAAGGTTTTAATGCCCAGCTTGCTTCTTGACCCTTCCAAAGGTATTGTATTGTTTTCCACTTATTCACAAAGTTAATGTCTCGTTCACTTCCAGGGATATTGCGCTTTAGTTAATTTGATGCTGTCAAACACAGCCTCAGGGATACATCAACAAACACCCTTCTGAAATCCCTGAATACAGCACAAACATATAGTTATAGTGCCCAACTTGCTGCTTGATCCTTCCGGGGATAGTACTCCACAAAATCCCCCGGTAGGTATCCAGCTCATTGGCTGATGTATGGTGCCCAGTGTCACTTCTAGGGATATAATGCCCTACTAAAATCGGTGTCTGGGATATCGCTGAAAATACAATTTCTAAATCCAGGGTTATAGCACCCAGTTTGCTTTCCCAGGTTATAGTAACCTTCTCCCTGTAGTCTGACTCACTCTTTGACATTCTCAGGTAGCAATCCCTGCTCACTATACCTTTAGGGATCTAGTACCGCCCTCGATAGTATAACCAACCCAGATGCTCTCATCATCTGGGTTGGCGTCTCACTCCTTGACAGTCTCAAGCCTCATGGCTAATTTTGGCTTATGAAGTCTTTTGACACTTAAGTCGCTTGACCTCTCAACTCACATGGAACTTTCAGCTTGCCTCGCTTCTCCACACTGCAGTGGCTCCCTCTGTATCCAGCCAGTGTCCCACAAGACCTCTGCTGCATTCTGGCTTTGTGTCCCCCACCCACCAATGAGGCCTAAGTGCCCTTTAAGTAGTACTCTGCACCTTTGTCCCCTGATAAAAAGGCATTGGTCTTCCTTTGCAAACGTTTGTATCAGAAGTATTGATTTGCCCCGGGATCTTAAAGAGAATATGCGATTCATCTGTGGTTTCAGCGCATACTGATCAGGCTTTAAACGGCCCAGTGGCCATTTTAGAGTCCGGCGGAAGTCCCTCCTCTTGTTTGCGCTCTGTACAGGCCTTGGTGGCTCTGACAGCTCTATCTACTCTGGGCGCTTCAGCATGATGTTTATCCTTGAAGCCTCAGTCCACAATGTGTATAAGTGCACACAAGCAGGGAAGTGTTGCGCTCTAGTGTTGGTCCTCGTGCAGCTACAGCATTTCCATATAGAGCCTGGGTTCTGCGGCAGGAAACATTGGCAAAAGCTGGCATCTTGTCGGCACCCTGATATTTCTGTTTTTGTCTTATAATTGAGGGTTGAGGAGTGATATGGGCAACCTCATGAAATGATGTGGAACTGGATTCTCCGAGAGGTGATAACACTTGATTTGGTCTATGACCAGGTATCCTCTATGAGCCATTGATCAGAGGAGGCACTCTGAAGTGGGAGGAAGAATTTGTGGACTTCACCCTTGTCCGCCCCCAGATAGCTCAAAGTACTGACCATAGCAAGCTGGCTTTCATTGTTTTCAGAGTCCCGCTCAACTCTTGGGACAAGGTCAGGACAAATGTCCAGAACCTTAAAACTTTCCTTGCTAGCGACTTGTGCATAAACACACATTCGATGCATATGTTTGTGCCAAACATGTATTTTCTAGCATTGTTGCCAGAGAGCCAGATACCAAGATAGCTGTGATTTTCTTAGTCTCTGTGATCAGGGCAGTCTGCTGTGAGCCTGCACCTCTGTTAAATGGTTTAACAGCTGCTGTCTAAGGCTCTGCTGATCGAAGATCCCTCTCTTGCTACCACAGTGTAGGTTGAAGCTGTCTGCATCCTGAATTTCTGTTCCTCTGTGCAGTCTGGCATCCTAGCAGCCATCTTAATCTTAGTCTCTGCTTCCAGACCTGGAACCTGATGTCCTTCCCGAATAGAAACTGTGAAGCTACTGGTCCCTTCCTGCCATTCCAGGACTGCCGCTGAATGCACAGATCCCAGCTGCAATATGATCATTGCTCCCTTGATCGAGTTCATGTCACTGGTGGGTGGGCTGCGGGAATGGAGTACTTCATGGGGGGGTATGGTGAGGAGCTGGTGGTTGATTGGACCCGTGATCACTTCTCAGACTCTCTCTTTCGTGCTGGGCTAGCTGCCTATCATTGCAATAAGTAAGATGCCTGCAGTTTGCTGGACAGTGCATCCACCTCTTCTTAGCAAATGCCTCGCCCAGGCCCTGCCTTCCCTGTATCACCAAGTGCATAAACCCTTGCTTGCAGGTCTGCCGGGCAACTGCTGCTATGTGGCTCTTCACTGCCCAGCTTACCTCATCCCTCATGTGCTAGACCTTTGTCTACTATGTGGGCTCTATAAAGAACTCATGGTGGCAACAGTAAAGACTGACACAACTGATCACAATTCAAGGGTGTTTATTAAACTGTATAGGAAAGTTGGAAAAACGCCTAATCTAAACCTAAATCTAAGATGGGAGCAAGCTACAACCATAAAATAATATTATGGCAGCCCTAGTGGTGTCTGGTCAAATAAAAGGGCCTATACTAAGAAAAACCTATTGCCAATCCTTACACTAAATAAAAAAAGAGTGTGGGATAATGTTCAAAAGAAAGGAAGAAGTGTTCACAAATAAGTCTGGATGTGGTAGCCAGGGGTTTCCCTTCCCCATGTTTTAAGCACAGGACATGGTGGGATTTCGGAGCACAGCGCACGCACGAGCTTACCCAGCACGAGACAACAGTTCAGCTCTCAGGGCCTTCAGTGGATAAGTCTCTTTTCTACAAAAAGTCTCTTGCCTCAGAGGACCTGATGTATCCAAAATAATAAACAACAAATGTTCCTTGTTGGGTGATGACTTTTCACCCCTGGATCCCCCTCTTCCGGGCTCAGACCCTTCTCAAATATCAGCCTCCCTCCGTCGTGTTCACTACGGCTCTTCAACACAATCTAATTTGTGACATTCACAAATCTTAATGTCTTTTTAAACATTTCACTGTGGACATCCCTCAGCCAGGTTCACTCTTGTCAACACACTGTTCATTGGGAGTTCAGACTTCACCCCACCTTTCATCGGCATCCCTCCGTCGGATTCACTTTTGCCAACTTTTGCCAATCACACAATTCCTTCTACTTTCTGACGATGTGGTGTTAGCTTTACAATCATCTGCAGACCAAAGACCTTCGGCTGTACGGAGGATTTTACTAGACCCATGTATGACCACTTTGGCCCCTTTCTCGCGCCTTTCCCAAGGCCTTCTGGTAACGGTAGTTTCAACAATAGGGTAATCGGCCAGAGTTTCCCGAGTGAGCACCCACGTGGTGCCTGACTCTTCTGTAGCTGGATTTCCCCTTGTATGAACTGTTCTTTGTACTTTCTTCAATTAGCCATTTGCTACTTTTGTTTGACAGTTTAGTTTCTTATCAGCTCTCCCCTCGACTCAACCGGCTGTGATGAAACGCTTGGCTTTTCTTGTCTCTGGAGTCAAGGACAGTACCACAGTGGAAAACGTCTCTCCCTGGCTGGTTATCAGCGGAGGAGGACCCTGTGTACCGTTGACATCTGCTGCAACACACGTCAGCTATTCGCGGTCTTAAGGTTCCTTCCACGGAGGTTGCGCGGGCCTGTGTTGGAAAGGGCAAGGTCGCATCTCTCCCTGTCACCCTTTCGTTTGAGACCGCCTTTGTCTTCCTCTTGAACTGCCGAGCTGGGTTAGCTCTCTTGTTGTGCGGTCTGCCTTGCTTGTATTGTGCTCTCGTGCTCCACCTTTTATCCTTGTGGGTGTGTGTGATTCTGGTCAATTGCCTGACTTTGCCTGACCCTTGTGTTGGGACATGTCAGGTAAACGGCTCTGGTGTTTGTCCGTCGTCTTTCGTGGTGTGCGAAAGTGTTCTTATCGGAAGGGTGTAGAGTGTTCGAGTATCCAACAGGGTAGAATGGGGAAAAGGTGTTATAAGTAGGGGGATACCGTATCTCACTCGTCCGTGTACAACTTCCACTCCCTGAGGACCCTCCCATCCAGGTGATCTTCTTTCACTGGTCCACCCCCAAGAACTGGATCCAATAGCGATGGCCGTGTCCTGGCCACCTAGATGACAGATCCCTGGGAACTAGTCAGGGAGACTCCTTCAGGTTTCTCACAACTCCCACTAAATTTTACACCTCCAGATTACTGGCCCTTGTGCAGAGTTTGAGGCCTGTTGTATACCTGATAGGGGGTGTTGGTGAGAGAGTGTCTGCTTAAGCCAGTCTTGTTCTAAACCTGTGTTCACACAGAAAATTAATGTTTGTCTGCTCTGTGCCCATCTTGGATGGGACATACGACTTAATCCATTTCTTTTTGCACTGCCTCTTCCAGCAGCTGGATAATG
Organism: Ambystoma mexicanum; assembly: GCF_040938575.1. Lineage (NCBI taxonomy): Eukaryota > Metazoa > Chordata > Amphibia > Caudata > Ambystomatidae > Ambystoma > Ambystoma mexicanum. Next base: position 865,335,023 of record NC_090939.1, on the reverse strand, counting down.
GCTTTTCTTTGACTTCAACTGTTGCCTTGTTCCATAAATCCTTGGTTGGCTTGATTTTTGCTCTTCATGATGATTGAGTAAAACATCAGGCTCGGTGGGATTTTCCTAAGAATCCATCTCTGCTTTCCTCAAGCGGTTCTCTGAGCTCCCTATTTGTCACTTTCCTGACTATAACAAGGGGTGGAGGCAAATGGATGGTGTTACCTGCTCCTTTCCAGCATCTAACCCTCTCCCCCCTCAACAGGCTATGCTCCCTTTCTAATCAGCCCCTCATATGGTCTGTCCGTCATCGGTTCGCCGATGAAGGCTAGCTTTGACTCCCTCAGCCTCAAACATGACAATCTGGTGTTTAAGGTAGGCACCCTGCAGATACACTTAGACAAGAGGAGCATGGATGATCAAGGTGGAGGACAGAATATTTCTGTGCTTGAGGACAGAGGGGAGGCAAAGCAGTCCTAGCTCGACTAGTTTATTCATACTGTGAATGTGGTTCAGGAGGCAAGTTGCTATCGAAACCACACAGGGGCTGTGGGCCTACCAGAGTCCACCAAGTTCAGGCCTCAATGCTTCAGCATGAAGCTGGCAGAAAAGCCTAACCAGAAGGTCTATTCTGGGCTCTCTTAAACCAGAGAAGGTGAAGAAGTTATTGTTCTGGCTGCACCGCTTTGTACAGTAGAAACTACCATGTGTCTATGTAACGAATGCCCTTCTTCAATAAGCACATGCATTGCAAGTATTAATTTGTTGTAGTAAAGTAATTTCCTTTTGCAAGTATATTTAATGAGCATTGGAAATGCAAATGCAGTGTAAAATGATGTTCATTGCAGTTAATTTTCAGGAAGCTTGGAAGCCTCTGGCCTCGGCCCTGCAAGTAGGGAGAGTTGGGGGGTGGAAACATACTCAACACTCATTATTTCCTACATACACTAGCCCACTGCCTTAAGGTGACATATGGAGAGTACTCCATTTAAATTTTGCCCCAAGTGCAACCGCAAGTACCCTTGGGTTGACAAACACGTCACCTGTAATCTCTGCTTGCCGAGGGACCACCCCGAAGCGAGATGCAAAGCGTGCATGCTTTTTAAAGCAAAAACACTCAAGGACCGCTCCACTAAGCGTTGGGCCCACCACGCCAGGCAGCTCGAGGCCCTGGAAGCGGTGGGTGCCTTCAGTGATGGCAGCGACGCCGCCCTTTCGGACGGCGAGGGCACAGGGGCATCGAAAGACACCCAAGCGCTAGTCCCCGACTTCGGAGGATTGTCCGGCAGGGCAGTTATGGGGAACACACCCGGGGACACCAACGCTACCTAAACTACTTCTACACCTAAACACACCAAGTCTCGACACGCATGTCGTAGAAAGAGGCTCGTAGAGAGCGGTCCACGGAATCGGTGTCCCCTGGATGTTCCAGGTCCAGATCGCCGCACGACACACAGCAACTGTCTACAGTTGCCAAGAGTGCCTCGCTCCCCAAAGTCATGGAGGTATGTTCGTCAGAAGACGAATCCGACCTCCACCCCCAAGCCGCACACTGAAAGTCGGCTCCGGCAGCCCGTTCGTCGCCTGCCTCCGAGTCCCGACGTGCACACTCAAAAGAGCGAGACAGTACCCCCAAATCTCGACGCCAAGCGTCGAAAGATTCAGAAAAGGCCAAACCATCAGGGAAACACTCTTCCACTCATGGGAAAGGGGACAAACGGCAGAAAGTGTCATCACATTCATCTTCTGCACCCCAGGCACACAAGGACAAACCCAGGTCGTCAGATGAGGACACATCTAAGACCCCTGTCTCAGTCACTACACCCAGGCTCATTCCGCCCACTCCTCAGGATATGGGACTAGAAGAGGAACCTCAACAGGAGGTTGTCAGCCCCAGTTCCAGAGAATGGAGCACTGAGGACATAGACAGGGTGATGAGGAGAATGTCTTCCTTAGCCAATTTTTATGGAAAAAACCCACAGCATTTTCTTAGCTATACCCCTGACAATGCTACTCCTTCAGGATCCAAAGACCCTCAGCCTCCTAATAATAGATCTCGGTTTGATACGCCAACTCAGGGCCGGACTACAGACCCTTACTACATCCAGTCCTACCAGCAGTTTCAGGATGACCCAGATATACAAATGCTGGATGACCAAACAGGGGTCGAGTATTATGGAGATGACGAGGACCAGGATGAGGAGGAGGAAAACGAGGAAGAAGTCTACAATATGGACTCTCCGGTTCACAAGGAACCACAAGTTACTGACTCACCAATAGATAACCAGCCCCTTCTAAATGAGGTCTTTGCTAAAGCTGCAGAGCACTTCCACATAGACACTCAGGGGGCGCAGGAAGAGAGGGACTTTGCAGAGGAGCTATTGGGGGACAAGAGGCCCATTGCTCAAGCCATTCCTATTCTCAAGTCAATCCAGCGAAGAATTGATCCATCACTTCTCACTCCTAATCTCACTCCTAATCTCACTAGGGCTGTAAGCCCTAGAATTGAGAAGTTGTTCAGGGCCGCCCAGTCAGACCCACTTTACATAAGGGGTCAATTTAAGCCTGACTCTTTGGTAATCACAAACACCAGAAAAAGAGCGGGGACACCTCTATCTTCATCTGAGGCTCCCCCAGACAAGAATCGCCAATACCACCACTCTTCTGGCAAGCTATAATTGCCACCATTGGGAGCAGGTAGCTGCTCTCATTGACTCCGCTCCGGAACCACTAAAGGGCCAGCTAGCCCAGATCGCGTCGGAGGGTAGAGCCGTGTCCGGTTGCATTCTGAAGACGACCTTTGACACCGCAGATAATGCAGGCCGGCTCATAGCAGAAAGCACTGTCATTAAGAGACACGCTTGGCTAAGACAGTCGGGGTTTAAACCCGAGACCCAGGCTACCCTTATTGACATGCCGGTGGAACCCAATGTCTTGTTTGGCAAAGCAGTAGAGGACGCACTCAAAACTGCCAAAGACGATGCGATACTCTGAAGTCCCTGGGACAATTGACGAATAAGCCCACCAATCAAAGAGGGAATAGTAATTTTTGTCGCTCACGCGGCCAAAATTCCCAGAGGGGCTCCAATTACGCACAGGGACAGGGTACATCGTGGGGTGGCAACCAACAGACTACCCAGAGTTATGGCAGAGGTAATAAAAGGAGCTGTGGTAGAGGAAGAGGCAGCCCAGGCAGAGGCGGTACGCCTCCTGCAAAACAGTGACGTTCCGCTCAGGGTCCCTTCCCACACATCCCCAGTAGGGGGGCGCATTTCCAACTTCACCCAAGCATGGGAAGGGGATCACATCGGACAGATGGGTGCTGTCCAGTGTCCACAGGATACTGCATCGAACTGCTGGGGCGCCCCCGCAAACCACCCTCCATGACAAAAGATACATTCCCTGGACCAGCAAAAGATCCTCCTCGAGGAAATCGTCAATCTTCTCGCAAAGGACGCGATAGAACTTGTCCCGGGCAACCAGGTAAACAAGGGTATTTATTCAACTTACTTCCTTGTGCCAAAAAAAGATTTGACAATGCGCCCAGTATTAGACTTGCGCCCTGCAAACAAGTATGTCAAGCCCCAAGAATTTCTCATGACTGCGCTCCAAGAGGTAATCCCCTCCTAAAGAAGGGACATTACATGGCAAAATTGGACATGAAAGATGCCTATTTTCATATTTCCATGTTCCCGGCACACAGAAGATTCTTGCACTTCAAGGTGGACAGTCGGCACTACCAGTTCAAGGTGCTGCCCTTTGGTATAGCCTCGGCTCCAAGGGTATTCACCAAGGTACTGGCGGTGGTAGCGGCACACCTATGCAGGGAGGTAATCCCAGTGTACCCTTACCTGGATGACTGGCTCATCACGGGGGAGACCCCAGTAATTTGCAGTTCCAACATTCAAAGAACCATCGACCTCCTCTTCGAATTGGGTTCGTCAATCAACGAGAAAAAGTCAAGCCTGGTGCCAAGCACCTCCAAACAGTTCCTAGGAGCTGTCCTAAACACTCAAGAGGGGTTGGCCTTTCCATCAGAGGAAAGAATTCGGAATATACTACTGAAAATTCCTCAATATCAGCCCTGTCGTCAGATAAGGGTGCGCAAAGTGATGCGTTTGCTAGTCATGATGGCGTCATGTATTTACCTGGTTCCCCACGCGCGCCTGCACATGCGACCCATGCAGGAATGGTTGGCGAAACAATGGTCTCAGGCAAGTGGTCAGTGGGACGATCTAGTGGTCTTTTCGCTAACACTTGTACAAAGTCTTCACTGGTGGACGAGAGAGAACCTGTCAAAGGGGAAACCCTTTTTCGATCCGGAGATACAGGCTGTAGTCACTACAGACGCGTCCCTATCAGGGTGGGGAGCACACCTCCTTCACCACACAGCGCAGGGTCTCTGGTCTCACACAGGGCCAAGAATCGCATCAATCTGCTAGAGCTTCTGGCAGTCTTGAGAGCGCTTCGGGCGTTCGAACCCCACCTGATGTATCTGTCAGTGCAGATCTTAACAGACAGCACAACAGCAATGTTTTACATAAACAAACAGGGAGGGACTTGTTCGCCAAATCTGTCCAGGCTTGCCCAGAGAATTTGGACATTGGCACTCAGACGGAACATTTACCTGCCATCTCAACATGTTCCAGGGGATCTCAATTCACTACCAGACGCCTTAAGCAGAGATCCCCTCCCAGAAGAGCATGAATGGTGTCTACACAGAGAAGTCGTAGAGGACATCTCACAGTGGGGTTTCCCCACTATAGACCTACTCGCCGCAAGCGAAAACAGGCAATGCCCAGGATTCGCATCCAGGTTTTCCCAGCCAGACTCCAAGGGGAACTGGGCAGGGATGTTTGCCTACGCTTTTCCACCAACCCCTCTCATGAGGAAGGTGGTCAACAAGATGCACAGGGAATCGATGACGCTCATCCTAGTTGCTCCCATGTGGGTGAGGCAACCGTGGTTCCCACACCTACGCAAACTAGCAGTGTGCAAACCCATCAGACTCCTGTGCTGGCACAACCTACTATCCCAGCACCAAGGTCAAACAGTGCATCCTCAACCCAGCTCAATGAACTTAGCAGCATGGCTCCTGAAGTCATAGAGTTTGGACATCTCAACCTACCACAGAGATGCATGGACATCCTAAAGGAATCTAGGAAGCCAAACACGAGGCACTGTTACTTCGATAAATGGAAAAGATTCTTTATCTTGTGCCAGAATAAACAAATCAACCCGGTTGATTGCACTCCTTCCTATATTGTCACCTACATGCTCCATCTGCTGGATGCAGGGTTGGTATTTAATTCACTCAAGGTACACCTGACGGCGCTGTCGGCCTACACCACCTCCCATAACAAGGTGTTGTGGTGGAAGGACCAGTGGTTAAAGCCTTCATGGAAGGGGTAAAGAGTCTCCACCCTCCAATTTCAAACCCACCACCAGGATGGGACCTTAATGTGGTGCTTACTAAGCTCATGGGCCCACCATTTGAACCCATCCATAAAGCCAGTCTCAAACACCTGACCTATAAAACTGCCTTCTTAGTAGCCATTACATCCATAAGAAGGGTCAGTGAAATTCAGACTGTCAGTGCTGATCCTTTCTTTACTGTTCATAAGGATAAACTGGTTCTACAAACACACCCTAGGTTTTCACCGAAGTTCATTTCTAAATTCCATGTTAACCAGTCAATTGAGCTTCCAAGAACCCAAAAGCTCTGTTGAGGTGAAACTACACACTGTAGATGTGCAAAGAGCGGTCCTCTACTATGTAGACAAGACCAGGCCGCTAAGAAAAACAGACCAACTGTTTGTCTCCATAGCTACAGGCAGAGAAGGAGATCGCATCTCTAAAGGTGCCATCTCGAAGTGGCTAGTCAATTGTATCCAGCTATGTTACTCCCTTTCTGAAAAAACTCTGCCTTTTACGCCAACAGCCCCCTCTACAAGAGGCACTGGGGCCACTCTGGATTTCATTGCAAATGTACCCCTTGTCACCATTTGCAAAGCAGCTACATGGAGTTCCATTCACACTTTTACTCAGCACTACTGCATTGACACTCATTCCAAGACAGATACTCAAGTGGGACAAGCGGTTCCAAGACACCTGTTTGCTCATGACCCTTCTCACACCTCCTTCTTCTAACATTGCTCGCTAATCTATGCACAGCAAGTGATCTAAGCAGATTCCACAAGCCTCAGAAGGGATACATTACTCACCGTAATCGTATTTCTGATGCTTGCATCTGCTTAGATTCACATGCGCTCGCCCTTCCTCCCCTCTGAGAGAAGGCGCATGGATGCTTGTAGTCTTATCTGTCTGTCTGCTTGGATAATCTGTACTCGCGCTACTCCTCATGCTACCTCATGTCAGAGAAAATGCTATTTGAGGGTCCTACACGCGTGAGGGATCATGGGTACAGTGGACGTTACACTAGGGATAGTATTACTGGCGCGCCCTATGTCGACGCCCATTTTCGAGTTTCGAAAAACAAACTGTAATACTCTGCAGCTTTCACTAGATGTCGGCCTATGCGCAGCATGTGAATCTAAGCAGGTACAAGCATCAGAAATACGATTACGGTGAGTAATGTATCCCATATTGATTTTGATTTTGAACGATTTATAGAGCGCACCAGACCGAATAAACCGTATTCGGGCGCAGATCTTCACTACGGCTTGAGTGATGAGATACAGAGGAAGAACAGGGGTAGAGTTCTAGTTTCACCACTTTCCTCCTTATTTAAATAGGAAGGTTTTCAATTTCTTCCTAAATATGTCCAATGTTTCACACATTCTGATTTCCAGTGGAAGTTCATTCCAGACTTTAGGGCCAAAGGCTCCAAAGCTTCTGTCTCCTCTTGATACACATTTAGTTCGGGGAGTACAGATCAGGAGTTTGTTCTTAGAACGTAGGTTCCTTTTGGGATGATACGATGTAATTTTATCAGCCAAATACACGAGTGCAAGCCCTTTCAAACATTTCAAAACTAGGCATGCCGTCTTAAACTTAATTCTATCCTCCACCATCAACCAGTGGATGGATCTCTGCATTGCTGACACATGATCTCGTTTTCTAAGGTTTCTGAATACTCTGACTTCTGCATTCTGCGCTTTTTGAAGTCTGTCCATCTGTTTTTGGGGGATTCGCACTAGCAGACTGTTACAGTAATCCAAGTGGGGGTTAGTCATTGCCCCCACCACAGCTGCCCTATCTTCCATTGGAATATAAGGAAGTATACTCTGTAGGGATCGTAGTGCAAAGTGTACTGCTTTTACCTTTGCTCCCACCTGGCTCTCACTTCCCAAATTTTCCTGCCACCAGCAGCCTAAGTTTTTAACTTTTTTGGCGTACTGCAATTGTTCACCCAAAATCAGTGGAGGAGAATTTTGTCTTTCCTGTGACATTTTATTCTTTGGACCAAATAATATAATTTCTGTTTTTGCTGCGTTTAGCTGTAGGTGGTTATCAGTCATCCACTCCTTAAGTTCTTCCATGCATTGATTCATTCTTTCGAAGGTATCCTCACTATTCTGGAGTTACATATATAGTTGTGTGTCATCTGCATATGAATGAAACAACAAACCAGATTTCTTAAATATTCAGAAGACTGGGCGGAAGTACAGATTAAAAATGAGAGGGGATAAAGAGGAACCTTGGGGAACCCCACATTACAGCTCAACCATCTGAGAGATACATCCATCCAGTATAACCCTTGTGCAGTTTGATGTGTAAAGTTTATGTAATCCCCCTTTTTTTTTTCTTCATGCATAGCATTTAGAATTCTCCTCCGTGTACCCTTTCTCAATATACAAAGTTGTACAGAGGTAGCACACCCTATCAGCTGGTCTTTCATGCAATTCCCTAACTAGGCTAGCATACAGTTCAAGTTATAGGGCCCATCTTGCTTTTTTTATTTCAGTCTGCCAAAGCACCCAGATCACTCCTTGGTTTCACCTAATTGCAAGTCATTCTCCTCCCTTATTGCAGGGTACGTCTCTGGCTAAATATTCTCACCCTTTAGCCCTGTTTCTCCTGCTTGGGCTGATGATACCTTTTGCTTACTCCTACCAGAACAAATTTCATCAACCTTGCTTAGGATTTTTATCAGTCTCTGATATCTTAACCCATCTGCCTTGGGTTACCCTACTGGGCCAGAGTCTCTTCTGACCTCTCATGGATTTTGGTGTCCCCCCAGCATCTGGGATAAAGACCTCAGCTGGCTCTTGTGTATTTCTCCTTTGATGTTTGGCCCCTGGTACTGTGAGAGATTAAGCCATCCGCAAGCTATTGGTTTCCTTGCCTTCCCTGTGTTTGGTCTCTGCCAGTGTCTGAGATCTAGTAATCCGTAGGCTTTTTAGATCTCATTCACAAACCTCTCCTTGGTCTTCAAAAGGAGACTGCAGCTCATCCTGAGACTACTTCTTTATCTCTGCTTCGAAGACATTGGACTGTATGTGACGCTCTGCAGCGCTCTGCGCTCTTTTATAGGCTAGCTCAAATATTTGATGTACAATCTGCCCATTAATGGGTTGTCCTCATGTCCCCCACCGCCCAATCCTGTTCACTTTCAAAACCATGTTGGTGATTGGGTATTCTCCTCTTTGCAATCTTATGCTACTCAGTTTTTTCCTTAATGTACTAAGTGTGAGACACCTGAAGGTGTCTCACCCACCAGTCACCGGAGGATCTGTCATGCAGGACACGGCCATTGCTTTTGGATCCAGTTCCCCAGGGTGGACCAGTGCGGGAGGATCACCTGAATGAGGGGACCTCTGGGAGTGGAAGTAGGACACCAGAACGTGAGACGCGGTAGCCCCTTCCTTGTAACACCTTTTCCCCATCCCACCAGGTAGGATACCTAGGAACTCAACCCCTCCCTTTCTTGACACCAAAATGTTCTCTCGGACAGTTCACAGTGAGCGACACTGGACTAACACCAGAGTCGTATACCTAACATGTCCCAACACAAAAGTCAGGCAAAGTCAGGCAATTACTGATAATTACACACACCTGACTTCCATCACACTTCCCCACACGGATAAAAGGCAGAGCACGAAAGCACAACGAGAGCGAGGCAAAACACCAGAGGAATCAGCAGTTCGAAGATGGCAGTTTAATATGAGGAGAAAGACGGCAACACCAGAAAGGGTTGCAAGGAGGGAATTGCCTTTTGGCCTTTTCAGAAGAAGAAAAGCGTTACTTTAACGAGCCCTCTGAGATAAGAAAGGCATGAAACCGGGATTAAAACTAAAGAAATGTGCATTGTGTGGAAGGTACTCGGGCTTTCCCGCATCGACGGCCGAGGTGGGAGGAGCGATTGCCGCCCTGATACTGGCCTTGGCTCCAACAACAAAGCTGCTCCAGTAAACTCAGCACAGCCGGTGAGTCGGGGAGACTGATAGCAGACCGGTCTGTGTTAGAATCTAGGTTGCCAGCGGCAACATTGTATTAAGAAGTCTGCAAAGAACAGAGTTTAAGGCGCATGTGATGAGCAACGTGAATACAATTGAATATCCAAGGAGTGATTGACCTTTTTAAACCAAAGTAGATGCCAAATACAAAGTGGTCCGGCCTCCACATGGGTGCTCATTCGAGGCCTCTGTAAGGTATCCAAACGAGAGTCTAAAATTGTAAACTTTTAAATCGAAGTGGTCCTGCAGTGGGTCAAACCAAACCCTGTGCATATTTGAAAGTCTTTGCTAGCAATTAAGAAATGTAATTGGTCCTAGCCCGGCTGAGGGCGACTAATTGTGAAAAGGGGATCTGAGCCCCACTGAGGGGGGTCCTGTGTGAACCGTGAGTCACTGGGAAAAGATGGTGGTACAAAAGGGATCTGAGCCCGGCCAAGGGGATCCAGGGTGAAGAGTGAATCACCCTAAGTGAACACTTGGAAAGAAACTTTTTAGTTTGTTTGATACATCAGGTCCTCTGGATGAAGAGACTTTTGAGCAGTTCAGAGACTTGGGCATAGACGGCCCTGATGCTTGTAATAGAACTGTTTCCTTGTGCCGAAAAAGCCCAAGAGTGTGCTGTGCTCGAGTGAAACACCTTGTCCTGTGCTGAAAACGTGGGGAAGGGAAGCCAACGGCCTGAATATCCTGATTTATAATTTTATGAACACTTCTTTCTTTTTCATGAACATTTCCCCACACTATTTTGTAAATTGGCAGTAAGGATTGGCAATCTTTTTTTAAATTTAAGGCCCTTTTATTTTGACGAGACTCCACTAGGACTGCATTATTATTTTTTGATGGTCGTAGCTTGCTCCCATTTTAGATTTAGGTTTAGATAGGCATTCATCACACCCTTGATAAGGTTCAATAAATACCCTTGAACTGTGGTCACATGCGTCTGTCTTACTTTGATACGATGCCTTCCTTACATAAGTGAGTGCCATTTTGGCTGATTATTAGTTTCTAGTTCTTAATTATGCCTGAGATGATGTGCAGCAGCAACCAAAGGCTTAAACGGTTGCAACACCTTTTTTGAAGGCATGTATAAGTAAGGTTTTTTTCTATGGGACTCTGGGCATGAACCAGTCTTTCACCAATGGATGCCGGATGGATGCCATGTAGTACGTGGATTGTAAGTGTGGTTTGCCTTCCCTTTGAGTGAACATGAGAGTTCAAGCAGTAGATCGCTTGCAGCTATGTTCTCTGCCCTCCTTGGTGCAGTGCTCTAACTCTATCCTTGCTGGAGGTACTTTTATAAAGTTGTTTCTGTTAGCTAGGCCTACAGCCATGGCATAAGATTGTTTGGGAGTAGGTGTTGCATCGGGGAGAATGTTGGTGCAGCCCAATGAAGGGGAGACTCGCTGTTGTTCCTTAGCGCATATCTATGATAGAACCTGTGCCGAACTTACCTGAGGTTCTATAAGACAGGAGGATATCGGACACATGGGCAGGCTCCAGGTAATGACTTGTTTACCACCTATGGTTAGCACGTCAAAAACTGGATAGGCATCTCTGGTCCCAAGATCCCCTCAGAGTCTTATATAATGCGGGGATACACAATGAGACACCCTGCAATGCGGTCCTATTGTATCTGGTTACTTTATAATGGCTCATGCATGCCATTCTATCACTTTGTTGAGGCCCACTAGCAAATGTTCATGTTCTAGCATTGTTCACAAAATAAGTTATGTTATGTTATATGGCATTTGTATACCCTCAAAGCGATGTGGGGTGAACGCCCTTGGAGGTCTGAGATGTGAAGGAGGATTCTAGAATGCGTGTGTGCATTTTTAGCCAGCACAAAGGTAGGTAGGGTTGACAAAGTCCCTGCTAGCGACCCATGGAGTTCTGGATAATAGATGGGTGCTGTGATAGACCATCAGGAGATTAGGAGAGCCAAGGTGACTGATTCTGTACACACCTGGACCAAATTATTTTCGTGGACTCAGCAACATTCTATTGGCAATGGTGATGTGTGTTGTGAAGTAGAGTAGTGATTATTGCAGATATATGCAGGTGGGTGGCTATGCCCCCCGGGAGGGATACAGCTTTGTTCCATTTTTATGGAGTGCAACCAATATCCCTGTGGAGAAAAATGCAGAGTGGTGGCCCAAAACAGTGAAATGCAAAAATGCATGCTCTCAACAATATCCCTGTGAAGAAAAATGCAGCACAGTGGCACAAATCCACGAAATGCATAAGTGCAAGCTGAGGACAAAATCCCTGTGGAGACAAATGCAGAGTGGTGGCCCAAAACAGCGAAATTCAGATCCCTGCCCTTGTAGGTCTACCTGATTTTAACTGCCAACACAGGGCGAGGCTTCGAAGGGTGGGGTGCCAGGACGAACAAGTGAACAGTTATGGAAGGCTTCCTTTGCCTATGCCCTTTGCCGGTTGTCCGTAGCATCCGCCAATCACGTGCCTGATGCGCGGGAGTGTGAACGAGGGAGGGAGGGAGGGTGAGGGAAGGCGCTCAATGGAATGCAGAAAGTGTTTGTGTGGCTCACTGGGCTCGGGGTGCACAAAAGAGGAGCACAATCCCCAAACTCTGGGAGCTGCTACAGGTCGAGAATGGAAAAGAAATGGGAATCCTCAAGTGCTACACCAAGGGATGAAGGTGTAGCACAATCCATAACAGGAATTTGAGCAACCGGAAGAGAGCAATGAGCTACATGATAGGGCAACAAAGAAAGTGATAACAGGACAAACACGCAATAGGAGTGAAGGATAGAAGCGGAGCATAAGAGCCATTTAGAGACAGTAAAATAAAACAGATCAACAGCCGGTGGGGAGAGATGGAAATGGAAACAAGGCTAGGGAAGGGCAGGCCAATAACATAAGAGACATTGCAAGAAAGTTTATCAAAAGGAGTAGCAACCACAACAGAGAAAATGAAAAAAACAGTTATAGCCAGAGTAATGACTTGAGAGAGGAAGAGGAGTTATATCAACCAATACAGAAGATATAGGAGGAAAACAGCAACAATAGAATGCAGAGATGGGAGAGGCAGAGTGACAGAGAAACAGAATGCAAAATATGGCATCGCAACACTTAAGAGTGAGAGACAGAGCATCAGAAAGTGAGAGACAGGGGAAATAGAGTAGCAACGGGAAGCAGAGATGGAGCAAAAACATAGAGTGGCTGTCAAGCTGGTAGTGCCAGGCAGCAACAGTTGACCCGAGAAGCAGAGAAGTGATGCTGGTAGAGTGAGGGACTTGATTTATGTATCACCCGATGTAACTAGCTGGCATCTGTAGTACCTCTTATCATGAATTTGAAGCTGGGTAGTATGCAACTACAAGGCTGTTGTGTGGGGAAAATGTTTTTCACAGGTGCAATACATTATTTAGAACCACTTTGAAATACAGCGGTTTTGTCAGTAATGTTTTCAAAAGACATTTTTAATTTTACGCACAAATTGGATAGTTGTCTAACACCTTTTACTCTCTTGCGAAGGACACAACTAATATGTACTCTCTTGAAATTGGATTTACCCTCTCATTCTAAAAATTGGGAGTGAAATACTCGCTGCAAAATCCTATCTGGAGTACTGCCTAAGGGCTTAAGGCGCTTTACAAATACATAAATACATCAAAATAAAAGTGGACCATAATAGCCATGGAAAGAGAACCAGTCCCTGTGAAAGGAGGGGTATTCAAGAGGGAATAGGATACCAGAAGCTCTGGGTATACCAGGTGAGACCAACAGTGGAGGAGCACGAGAACTAACCTTTGAATTTCCCGGGTGGTGCAGGTGCCCAGAGTTTAGGGAATAACCATTGTAAGTAAAGGAACATATTGCCCATATTAACTTTCCAGGGGGTGCCCCGACAGCGGAGTACCCACAAACTCTGTGCCCCTGAGTAGGGTGAGCAAGGAATCAGAAGGAGGAAGGAAGGAGCGGCGGACAGGGAGAAGAGTCTTGAAGCTGGTGAGGTATTAGTTTGGGAGTGATAGTGGTTCTGCAGTGTGTTTGTGTGGTGAATGAGTAGCTTAAGCTAGTGTAGGGTGTGGCTGAAGGAAATGAGAGTAGTAGTAGTAGTAGTAGTAGTAGTAGTAGTGGTGGTGGGTGGAGAGTGCTGGTGGTGGTGGGTGAAGCATAGTAGTAGGTGTGGTGGTGGGCGTAGTAGTAGTAGCAGTGTTGAAGGAGTATTTGAGTGGGAGTGGCAGTAGGGACGCTAGTGAGCTTGCATATAAGGAAGACCTCAATCTTATCAGAGCATAGATTTAGGCAATATGGGTTAGCGGTCAGTATCACTAGCCCCAGGTTACGGATGCCTGGGTCAGGGTAGGAATCCCTCGGGAGACGAGAAAGAGAGAGGGGCATCCCTAGGCCCCACACATCGACCCTTGGACTCTTGAGTGGTTTCTGTGCAATCTGTGACAGTAACCTCTTAAATGTGCTCTGGCTGGGTACTTGATGGTAATTAGTATTTCGGGTTGATGGGACAGTTTCTGTGGACCCACAGGAACTCTCCATATTGGAGATTATCCCCAAGAAGTTTTCATGGAAACTTGTGCCATCAGGACCTTATAAACAAGTAAGTGGTCTCCTTCATCTTCAATCTCCTGGTCTCAAGTGTGTGGGTCAGCTGCTTTAGTCATGGTTGAATTGGAGATGCTTTTTTTTAGCTTTTACAAGGATGAAAAATTTGAGCAGATAAATTGCTGTTCCCTTCCAAATCATTAACATATCATTTATTTCTGATCTATTGGAAAATGTTCATCCTGTATGAATTGTCTTGGGCATAATTGTGCTCCAACTTAAATTGGTTGACATAGATTCACCAGACGGTTGGCAAAGTTCACCCCCCATTGTGGTAAAGGCAATGTGTGGAAAACAATCCTCTTTGTAACCCTAATAGTTCTGTCTTAGTGCTATTGAGGCCAATTCCATACTGAATGGTGTCAATGTCATGGTACAGTTTGGGTTCCACAAGTGCTTTCCAGCTACTCTCATTGTATCCTCTTTGTGGATGCTAGCATATAGCGCAGTTAAATCAATGCACACTAGTACATTGTGACAGGGTCTGGTTAATGACCCTGTCAAAGAGGGAGTGAGGAAGCTCAGAACCTGGTGCAGGTGAATCACCTGCACAAAAGACACAGGCAGCCTTGATGCAGAAATAGTGTCTGAGGGCAGCAAACTCAGTCCCTGATAACCCCCCCACACCCATGTGCCACGAATGTCAGTAATGTTACTGCTCTTTGTTGCGTGATGCCTTCCACCCAGTTCTCGTTCTGGCCCATGTTCCCACTTCTCTTTCAGAACTATAGCTCCCAAAATGCACCTGGGAGCTACCAGGAAACCCCGAACCGGAGCCTTGGGAACAGAATCAAGAACAGGCTTGATTTCTTATCAAACAAAGATGAGACACCTAACACCCAACCTACTAGTCCCAGGTGGACCCCAGTGGAATGGTGGAGCAGCAGAAAATTAACTGGGAGTGAGAAGAGAATACAGGGAAACTGGAGAGAGACGGAAATTCTCCCCAAACCGAACTTGGAACTAGACTCACAAGTACAGGAGGAACATCATAAGAAAAACACATTTCCAGACCTGCAGCATGCAGAGAGACTATCCAAAACTGCAAACAAAATCGTGCTGGGAAAGCGGGTGGGGGGTGTTTAAAGCTTTTTACCAGTGTCACCCAGTCTGTCATTAATCAGGGGAGCACTGGAGCCAGTGGAGGGGGATGGGAGTGTAGTTAAAGGTAGATTGTGGGCTATAGGTTGAGGTCAGGAGGTGTGCCGAGACACCAAGTGGAGGACAGACAGAGTACTGAAGTGTTGGTGTCAGAGTTGGAGCAGAGTGCAGTTGATGTATTTGTGAGAGAAAGCGGTACCAGTTGTTTTTTTAGTGTGAGGAAGGGTGAGTACAAGGTTAGTGGGAGCAAAAAGTGTAGTGGGGAATTGGAAAGAGAGCAAACGTGAGAGTGTATGGTGGAGAGAGTGTAAGGGGGTAGTGATGAGGGCGGAGTTCAGTGGGGGGGTGAAGGTAGTTGCAACAGATCGGCAGAGAGTTTATGGTAAGGTCAGGGCAGAGAGGTGTAGGCAGGGGATTGAAGGTGGAGAGGTGTGGAGGGTTGAATTAAGGGTAGAGTAGAAAGGGGAGGTGAGACGAGGGTTAGGGGCGAGAAAAGGAGAAGAGTGAAAGGAGTGGAGAGAGGGTGTGGACATCGGAGGGACAGATGAGGAAGAGTGGGAATACGACTGGAGGGAGTGGTACAGGAGAGGGAGATCAGAATAGCGGAAGGAGTAAAATCAGGGCGAGGAATAAAAGGGAGTGGCTGCAGGTTAGACTGAAAGAGAATATCTGATATTGCCACTTTTCTCATCAAGCCATACTGGCAACCCTGGGGCATCTTTATAGAATCACAGGTCGGAGCCATATGTATAAGGCTGATGCGTTAAATCCCTAACTAACAGCTAGCACTAGATAGTAGAGTAGGTGTTGTAAGGAACCCATGGTGACAACAAGTAAGACGCACACAAGTGATCACAGTACAAGGGTCTTTATTGAACAATGTGCAGGTTGGAAAAACGCCTAATCTAAACCTAAATCTAAGATGGGAGCAAGCGTCGACCATCAAATGAAAATAAGGCAGTCCTAGCAGTATTGTCAAATTAAAAGGGACTTCACTAAGAAACCTATTGCCAAACCTTACTACTAATACAAAAAGTGTGTGGGACAATTCTCAAGAAAATAAAGAAGTGTTCTCAAATAATATGTCAGGATGCCGTAGCCTGGGTCTCCCTTCCCACGTTTTGGACACTGGGCAGTACAGCTTCTGGCTTCTCCAGCATGACACAGTGGTTCTAATGGCAGCTCTCAGGACACATTTTTGAGCATTCATCTGTCGGGGCCGTCGATGGCCAAGACTCATTTCACTTGAAAGTCTCTTGCCTTCGAGGACCTGACGTGTTCAAATACTACAACAAATACAGTCTCTTTTCCCTCTTCTGGACGCTAATCTGTACAAATATCTTTAATGATATCAAGACCCCGGATAGCTATGTTTTCTCGCTTTCGAGGGCCTCATTGGTTTCAAAGTAAAGTTCCTTTAACAAATGAAAGTTTGTTTCTAATGTTCACTGGGTGATGGGTTCACCCCTGGGTCCCCCTCTTCTGGGCGCTGACCCTTCTCAATGGCTTACTATGGTTTCACGTAGGGTGATGGCTTCACCCCTGGTCCTCCTCCTCTGGGCACTGACATTTCTTACATATCTCAGTTCCTAAATTATATGACCATTCTTTTCTCAATTAACTTTTGGGTGATAGCTTCACATCTGGAGCTGCCTTGGTCGGCTCAGACCCCTCTTGACTGTTAGTACTCGGGTGATGGCTTCACCCCTGCATCTCCCTCAGTCGGGTGTCGGACCTCTCTTGACTGTCAGTTCTTGAGTGATAGTTTCACCCCTCTTTCACAAATCTTATGTCTTTTTAAACAGATTGAATGGACATCCCTCCACCGGGTTCACTCGTTACAACACACTGTTTCTTGGGACTTTATACTTGCCCTCTTTTCATCAGCATCCCTCCGTCAGGTTCACTCTTGTCAACTTCACATTCGTTTGCATTTGCGGGATTCACTTCACTTGCTTTTTCATAAGGCGGGATTCGTTACCCTTTCTTTCGCACCGATGTAGATCAAAGTCTTTTGTTGGTAGGGGTATTTTACTAGACCGACCACTTTGACCTCTCTCTCTGCAACTCTCCTACAGCCGTCTGGTACCCATAGTTTCGCTCACATGGCGATCAGCCACAGTCTCTTCAGTTAGCACCCACGTTGTGGCGGCTTTCCCTCTGCAGCTGGTCTCCCCTTAAAAGTTTTACAGTTCTTTACACAGTTCATTAAACTTGGTTCAAACTTGCCACTTTGCGCTTTCCATTTAACACAGCCCGGTACTTATTTATTCCCCCCGCGACTTACTGACTGTGATGATCCGCTTGGCTTTTGGCTTTTTTGGAGTCCAGGCCGGTACCACGGGCGCTGGAGCTTCCCTCCATCCTGCTTATAAGCATAAGCTTGCCCTGTGTACTGTTGACAGCTGCTGTAAGACACTTGTGCTATGCGATTTTAGGCTCTCTACCACAAAGGTCCAGCTGGCCTGGGATGAAATGGCAAGGTAACTTCTTTCCTCGCCACCCTTTCGATTCCTGACGCCTTTCTCCTTCACTTGAACTGATGTGCCTGCATAGCTGTGCCCTGGTGCTGTCTGCTGTGCTTGCCTTGCTTGTCCTGTAGTCTCTGGCTCCACCTCTTATCCCTGTGGGAAAAAAGGAATGGCCCTCGGGTGTGGTTGATTTAAGTCAATTGCCTAACTTTGTCTGACCCTTGTGTCGGGATATTTTAGGAAAACCGTTTTATTACAAGTCCGTTGTGCAAAGGTGTATGTGTCTGAAAGGGGGGCAGGGGGAATCAGAAAATGTGAATATCCTACAGGGTATGATGGGGAAGGTTTGCGAAATGGAAGAGAAAGACGGATGTAGAACAGAACATATGGATAGTGGGAATGGTAGTACTCTGTCAAAGTAGATTGGGATTTCGGAAGAGGACAATCAGAGGGACGGGATTGGTAGTGTTTGTGAAGCAAACGGGGGTAACTGGGATTATGGAATGAAAGGAGGGGATTGTGGGAATCATAGTTTTCAGTCAATGCAGTATACTGGGGTTTTGGACAAGAATAATTAGAGGGACGTGAAGGAGAATTATTGGGAGTATTTGGATAGGGAATTTGAAACCAAGGCGTCTGAGAAAGATGGTTTCTTATTACAACGGGGTGTGCAATAGATTCAGTAGAGGCGGAGGTGATTGTGGATTTTAAAAAGAGAAGGTTATCGGGTGGAAGGGAGGTCGATTTACTATAACCCACAAAAGACTCCGGGACCTCGTACTCTTCATCCCTTTCTCTGGCATAGTACTGCGTCTCACCTGGGGCATTTCCCAGAGTACAACCCTGTGTTCCCCTACCCAAGTGATCCTCCCCCACTGGTCCACCCCTAGGAACTGGATCCAACAGCGATAGCCTTGTCCTGGCCCCCTAGATAAGGGATTCCTGGACTCTATCTGGGAGAATACCTTTAGGTTTCTCAGTGTTCATTATCTCTAGTTCCAGACCTTCCTGTTCCATAGGTTTGTGATAGAGAGGTAGGCAGCCCAGGGGAAGGTGAGAGAGGGATGCCCAATAGTGTACCCATACCTTCCCCAGCTCTGGAGTGAAACCCTGTAAATTCTGCCCATATTCACATTGAACTGCCTGCTCAAATTAGAATTGAACAATCTACACCACTTTTATTTTAAATAATAGAAACCCTTAAACTCTCTTGGAGACTCTGAATTCTTATGGCCATCTGTGACAACCATTTCATTCTTGTTAGAGCTCACATTCTTCAGCATGTTTAGGGCAGCAGTGGTAGTTCATGTGTGATTGCATCTCAACTACCATTTCTCTGAACAAAAAAATCTATCTACCTACCTAAAAAAATTGTTCTAAAGTGGTTCTAAGACTGACTGTGACAGAATGGCACAAAATTGGTATTGATACAGAAAACATTTCTGTTTTATACCTCGCTTTGTTTTCTGTGATCCAAGAAAGTAACACGTCCCAGCCTGTCTCCCTATACTTGTTTGTTACACATACTTATTCGCAGAGTCTTTTTATTTTCAATACTTTTCAACATACGGTCCAAGTAACCAGTGGAAAACCAGCTGGTCTCTGTGGTGTACAGTTCATCCTTTACATCTCGGCAAATAACTCAGTCCTGGGACTTCTTTAATGAACTTAGTGTTTTTCTCTGCCTCTCCTAATTTCCACATCACTTTGGTTGCCGCTGTGGCAAGAAACTTTGTGCAATTTACTTTACTTGAAATGTCTTTGTAGTCATGTATATGGTTTCCACTATACAAATTGCTTTATTTTATGTGTGGCTTTACTGTTTGGACTATGTATTGCTCTCCCCAAAGTGCACGGAAAAAAACATAAATCACCAATGCAATTACAAAGCAAATACTTTGAACTCAGACAGATGCAATAACTCACAGCCACACACTCTTAGAAGATAATCAGCTCTTATACGGCTATTTATTCAAAGCTTAGAAGTACATAGAAATAACTCACAAAAATAATATGGACATAAATCACAGAAGAAGCAAAGAATTCAAAAGGAAATACATCACTGTGAGCGTAACAGGATTCCTCATCTCGCCCAGAAGCGGCTGGAAGACCCCGGGAATAGCCAGGCTGAGAGTACAACAGCTCACAGGAGTGCCAGACGTAAGCGTCCTTCTCCGGCTGAAGTCTCACCTGACCACCTCCGGGTTCCCGCATATATACACACTCCACAAAGGGGAGTCAATTCTGGAACCTTCTGGAAATTGCACTTGCGCAGTTGATGAGCAGCCGTCGGTTTGCCAGCTGGGTCAATCGAGAGCTACCCCAAGAAGCGGAGTGCCTCCCTTCGCTAAAAACACGCTCCACGGAGAACAGTAGCAAACCATAACAAAGTTAGCTTTCCCAGCAGAAATGTCCTTGACCGCATACCAGGTTTGGAAAGCATGTTTTTCTCAGCACCGTAAATCTAAAACTCAGCAAAATGTGTGCAGCTTTTCACTGCGGCATGAAGTAAATATCCATCATGGCTCCGAACGCTCCCAGAATACACTGCGCACCGGCGCCATTTTAGTTCAAGCATAACAATTCAACCCTTGGATATTTACCTTCCATAGCCCGGTGGCACAGGAACCGGTCTCTGAAACCTACGGAACATTAAAGCTAAATTGGGAATACATTGAATGCAACAACAACAAGCAATTATGATAGACAATATAATGAAAATACAAGCAAAAGCGTACCGTAGTGACCTCCAATATCAGGTATCCATGAAAATAACCAATCCCACCAATTCCCAGTACGATCTTGAGACACTTGAGAAATGAGATCCTTCAAACCTCGAATATGACTTTCAATAGATTGTGAATGGTCACTTAAATTGAAACAACACATACCTTCAAATGCATTACACCCTAAATGATGCTTTAGTAATAGATAATCAACAGCAGCTCTATTCTGCAAAGTTGCTTTTCTAATAACTTAACTATCAAGGAGTAATTCTTCTAATGCCTGAGAAGTATGATTAAGGCTTTTGACTACTAAACATGGTAGTTTCATCAAAGATTTGTAACCTCCAGCAGCTAAACACCAAACTCCCACTAATGAAAGGTTTAATGCTAGAACCTCAGCTTCTGATAATAAGTGTACATGTGAATCACTATCAGGAGACAGACCTACAGATTCGAAAGTTGACCTTTTACCTAGAGTTATCGCTGGGTGTAAAGGAAACATCATTAGTCCTAATCGAGTTAAAGCACATGGACCTCCAGAAATGTTAGCTGAAATATAAGTGTATGTAATGTTACCACATGAAAAGAGCCATCCTGTTGGAAGTTTCACATGATTCAAATCACTGGCAGCTATTAATGTATGATTACAAGACATAGTATTATTTACACTGGTGTATTTGCGTGGCACTCGCAAACATAGTCGTCTCTCAAACATTGTATGATTGTGCTGGTTGGTTGACTCGATATGTCGGCATTTGCCAATTTCTTGTGCATTGCAGGTCATAGCATAACATACATAACCTTGGGTTATATTATAAGTAATAACACGTGTCAAATTTCTCCATTTACGGTCAGTCTCTTGGCAGAACCTACAATACTCATAAACGGAGAAAGATTGCCTAATATCCGAGTCTTGAACCAAATAATCATTGTGTGTGACGCCGAAGATATACTTTAAAACCGGAACAGGCGTCGGCACCGCTACTAAACACGTAGTCAATAAAGCTTCAGCATTGGGCACATCCGTAAGACAAAAGTGTGATATGTTCAGTACTTGCTGTGCCAGATATATCCACATATTCTCCGCATGGGTGATCATAGGAGAATGTTTTCGCCTTCCTGAAAGTGCATCTTGCATGACTGGCATCAAGGTTGTTTTCACTTGCTCCTGATGTGTTTGCCGCATTTCACAAATCCATGTCTTCGGTCTGGCTGGCTTTTCGGCATCGGCATAAGGCTGCTTTGGGACAACATTATTCATCACTATCAGAATCCCCTTGATCACTGGCACAGATGTGACATTTTTCGTTGGTAGCAGCAGGCTGTTTAACTCTCCCAAATGGAGTCCATTTAGTACCACAATTACACCAGCCAGACACGGGATCTACAAGGCAAACCCAGAAAATAGATATCAGTGTTGCACATCACTCTCTCAGGTAACATTTGTCTGCGGGTAGATATTGCCATTTCTTTCTACCAGGCTCCATAACTAAAACTACTTGATCTTTGCCTGATGCAATGACATCTGCGGGCACTGGTGGGCCACTAGGCTTTTCCACCCACACCTTTGCACCCGGTACCATACTGTCTGAAGAGTCAAAACCGGGGTCCCCACGGGTAGTTAACACTGTAGGAGGCTCCCCCTTCTTAATCATGGACAACTTAAGGGGAATAATTATCAATTGGGCTACTCGATCACCCTTGTGGATTGATAACAGTTGGTCCCCACTATTCATTAGGATGACTTTAATCTCACCTTGGTAATCAGCATCAATTACCCCTCCCAACACTTGAACTCCCTTCAATGCTAGGCCAGATCTAGGGGCAGTCCATCCCATATGCTCTGGGGGAATCTGTACACCAATCCCTGTTTCAATTACAACCATTCCTCTTGGGTCTAATCTGATTTCTTCATGGGAATGCAAGTCTACCCCTGCTGACTCTGGAGTTGCTTGATAGGGAGCTAAAGAACCTGGAGTAATTTTCCAGTACAATAGTGTTTCTCTGACTGAATTGGATTGAACCTGTAAAGTAGGAGTCATTAATCACATCAAAGGAGTTTCATGTTCATACACAGGTCTCTTGTTTAATACTTGTACCGCATCAAACACACGATCACGCCAGCCTGCCAAACTGCCGTCTCCAGATTTGCGCAACTGTTCTTTCAATAACCCATTCATTCGTTCAATCAACCCTGAAGCAGCTAGGTAATAAGGAAAGTGGTACAACCACTCAATGCTCTTTTCCTGACAAAACTCCTGGATTAATTTGCCTTTGAAATGTGACCCATTGTCACTTTGAATCTGCAAAGGCACTCCATAATGTAGTATGATCTGATCTAACAACCTGATGGTATTCAGTTGTGTTGCACGTTTGCACGGCAAAACCATCAAATATCCTGAGTATGTATCCACGATAGTGCATGCATACTGACAACCTCTACTGATTCGCATGGGACCGATATAATCAATCTGCCAAATTTGACCTGGTAATTTTCCTCTTCTCAATTTTCCTCGAACAATCTGAGGGATAGGTCTATGCAATTGGTGTTGGCACACTGGACATTGCAAAATTATTGTTTTCACTACTTCTAAAGGAAGACTGATTCCTTGAGCTTGTGCCCACCTGATAGCCTTTTCTCCAAGGTGCCCACATTTCTGATGGGCACATTTGGCCAAACCCTCCAAATCGTCTTTCTAAGCCTCTGCATCCACAGATGAAATCTTGGTGTGTTCGTCTGCAACAGAATTAAACCAACGTTCTAATGAGTCTGTGGCACAATGCGCGTCCACATGATATACAGTGACTTCACTTTGTAATAACATTTCTGCAATATCTTGCCACAGTTCTTTTCCCCACAACTCTTTTGAATGAATCTTCCACCCATTCTTGTGCCAAGTCGGCAACCACACTGCCAATCCATTCGCCACTGACCATGAATCTGTGTACACGTAACTAACATTGACCAGGGGTCTCTTGTTTCAATGCTTGGTAAACTGCGTAAAACTCTGCAGACTGACTGCTCTTCCCTTTCCCTGTCGTTGTCAACATCATTTTTGTTTTGGGATTGTACGCCGCTGCTTTCCAGTACCGCTTAGTTCCCACATATCGAGCTGAACCATCCGTGAACCAAGCATGCTCTGTTTGTTCCACGGTCAAATCGCTGTAAGGTACTCCCCATTTCACGGGAGACTCACGTTTTTCAGGCACTTCCGGTGGTATGTAATCTGAGGGCGGTATGTTGGCTACTTGCTCATGTAATTTTGCCACGCCACCCTTTCCTGATTTGGCTCTGTCTTGAATATACCATATCCACTTAATTATGCTGACTTCTTGAGCATGTCCTATTCTATGCGTTTTAGGAGAGCTCAGTACCTATTGCATGATTGGTATTTCTGGTCTCATGAATACATCATGGCCCACCGTCATCTGCTCTGTATCAAAAAAAGCCCAATAACACGCCAGCAATTGCTTCTCAAACGGAGTGTATGAGTTACCAGCATCAGGCAATTTACGACTCTAAAATCCCAATGGCACAGGTTTCCTGTCTTGTTTCTGCCACACACTACAGTTAGCATAATTGTCTTGTACAGACACATTTAATTCCGCTTTGCCTTCCTTCAATGGCCATAAATCAAGCACCTATTGCACGGTGTCTTTCGCCATCTCAAAGGCTTTCTGCTGCTCCCCCCTCCACTGAAACTCATATTTCTTTCGTGTCACCTTGTAGAGGGGGGCCAATATCTGCCCTAAATGGGGAATGTGCTGTCTCCAAAACCCAAACAGCCCTATAAACTGCTGAGCTTGCTTTTTGTTCATTGGAGTGGTGAATTCAAGTATTTTCTGTCGGGCTTTTGGCACCATTTCTCGATGCCCATGATGCCACCGAAACCCTAGGAATATCACTGTTTCAGCTGGACCTTGAATTTTACTCTGATTAATATCCCACCCTTCCTTCTTCAATCCTTCCATAATGACATCTAACTGGCTTTGCACACTGTGCTCATCCTTGCTCTGGATCAAAATATCATCAATGTAATGAGAGATTTGTATGTCAGGTTTACACAGTATCTTGTCTAAGTGCTCTGCCACCAGCCGGTGACAGATAGTCGGGCTGTGTATGTACCCCATAGGCAGCCTCGTGAAAGTGTACTGACGTCCACTCCACGAAAATGCAAACTGCTCTTGACACTCTTCAGCAATTGGCACGGAGAAAAATGCATTGGCTAAATCGATCACTGCATACCAAGTCCCCTCAAACTTTTGGACATTCTCAATCAAGGTAATGGCATCTGGGACTGCGGGCACTAAGGGAGGAGTGTGTTTGTTCAACTCCCTGTAATCCACGTCATCCTCCACGACCCATCTCCCTTTTTAATAGGCCAGAGAGGATTGTTCCATGCGGTGGTAATAGGGCGTAATACACCCGCCTCCACGTACTCTTTGATGGTGTCTGAAATTTCCTTGTGCCCCCCAGGAATGCGATATTGTTTCATTGCTACCTGCTTGGTTGCCACTGGCACTTGTACTGGGGGCATCTTCGATTTGCCTATGTTAATGGGTGTACAGATCAATGCACTCACCCCAAACTGGTACGTTTTACCGCCAAGTCCCAAGGTTAACCCTTCCAAAATGTCAAAGCCAATTATATATTCAGGTATCGGGACAATCAACACTAGGTATTCTGCCTATTCACATTGCCTATTTTCATCTCCACTTTCGTTTGTACTGCGGGTGTCTCCTTTCCCCCTAAACCTGTAATAGTAAACTGTTTGCCTTTAAATCGTGTTTGATTACCATGAATCCGCCCCGGTGTCTATCAATGCTCGCACCCCTTGTGTATTTCCTGGCCCCCAAAAAATCTTAACATCAACGTGAGGCCGCCTATCCACTTTTATGCGGGCAGACGCTGCTGGAGCTTGGCCGAAGCCCTAGTCAAACTTCAAATGAGTGTGACTCGACTCCGCCTCTAACATCGCACTCGCAACCTTTCTCAAATCAGCGTATGTTGGCTGGTACGATGAGCGTGTCCCCATAGACCCTTCGTCTTGTTCTTCCGCAGGGGGAGCAGAAGGTGAGGTGTCCCCCTGTGGGTGGTAACTACCTGTTTCTTAACCTGTTTATAGCTCTCTTTGGCGGCAAGTCCTCGTTTTTTGTATAATTCATACATTACTCTGGTTTCAATGCCATCAGTTTCTTCGTGTGGCACACCATCTTTTAACAAAGCCAAAAACATGTCTTTTCGGGACACTCGGGAGTCTCTGCTATCTTGCCGCCTGCCTTCGGTTCTTCTCTCACTACGCCCCTCTCTCTCCCGTGGCTTATCACTCTTATCCCACTCCCCTAAATCTGCAAGTTGCCGAATGGCATCTGCCAACTCATCAGTAGCCTTGCCCGTCATACCTACGAGCAAAGTCATAATGACACTTTTGTATGCGGGTGGCGCGGTTCTAATCACCATATTTCGAGTTGAAACTGAGAGCGGCACGGCTCCCATGTGATCAGGAGCATCTATGTGAATAGCCTCTTTCATAGCATGCTCCCTGACTTTTTGAATTGCTTCTTTCAATGTATACCACTTCGTTTCTTCACTTGGCCAATCTGTGGTAATGGGGTATTTACAGTTACATGGTTGGGCTATCGGGTGCAACAAAGACACCCGAGTATCTTGACCATTTGCATCAGGGGGCGGTCCTGCCCTTAAGACCTCCTGTACATTGGTGTCAATTGACAGGGGTAAAAAACGCGGTGAATCCGTAGAATCTACCAACAATCCTGCAGCACCCCCATCTAGTAATCTCACCATCCATGTCAATAAAGCTTCCCCTGATTTTTGCCTCAAATGGGTAATAATTTCTCCAACCTCCTGTTGTGTGTAATCCTCCAGCGTGGTTAAATCCACCATTCCGCCGGCAGGATTCTGCGAGTGGGGTCCGGCTCGCCGTCTTCTAACGGGCTTAGCCGCCACTGTTTTCTGTTTCACCTCCATTTTGGGGTCAGACTCATTTGCGGAACTACTTTCTAGACTGGTCGAATCAAAAATATCACCATCCCACTTATCCGGATCCCAGTCCACGCCAGCGTTAACGATTACAGTTGCCACCTTTCTTTTGTTGACCCCTCCCCGTCTTTTCCTATACTTAAACCGGGCTACTCTCACTGCTGCCCTCTCCGCCACCGCCTGATGTGTCGGCCTTATCTTTAAACAGTTTCATTTGAATCTGCTGCATTAACGCAGTCTGTCGTTCTGCAGCCAGTTCTCTCTCTAATCGCAAAACCTCATTTTTCATTTCCACCTTCATTTGATGTATTTTCCTATAAGCTTGCAAAAGAACCCAACCTCGCCTACCTAATGCCGCACATTCTTTGCCACGTTCTACTGGAACTTGTTGCAAGCATGCCAGTACATCAACCGGATCGGCATCTCCCAATCCTTGATCCCATGTTTCACTTAGACCTGCACCACATGCCCTCGCCTGTGCCAATTTATCGTATGGACTCTTAGTCCAGCCTGGAATAACAACATCACAACAGTCACCGCCAGCGGTAACGCTCTTCTTCCTGAACAAACTACTCATTATCACAAACAAAACAAAACCTCGATGTATCTATATATATTTTTTATTTCTCTCCAAGCTGCAATTACTCCCACAGACACTCACACACCGGCAAACGGAAAAAAAAACTTCACTACTCAATAACTTCACTTACAAGACAACCAAATCCTATCTACGTTTCAACAGATTCTTGAATACTTGGAACAACTCAACACAAGTATCCTGTTGCGACGCCAAAAATGTATTGCTCTCCCCAAAGTGCACAGATAAAAACATAAATCACCAATGCAATTACAGAGCAAATACTTTGAACTCAGACAGATGCAATAACTCACAGCCACACACTCTTAGAAGATAATCAGCTCTTATACGGCTATTTATTCAAAGCTTAGAAGTACATAGAAATAACTCACAAAAATAATATGGACATAAATCACAGAGGAAGCAAAGAATTCAAAAGGAAATACATCACCGTAAGCGTAACAGGATTCCTCATCTCGCCCAGAAGCGGCTGGAAGACCCCAGGAACAGCCAGGCCGAGAGCACCACAGCTCACAGGAGTGCCGGACGTAAGCGTCCTTCTCCGGCTGAAGTCTCACCTGACCACCTCCGGGTTTCCGCATATATACACACTCCACAAAGGGGAGTCAATTCTGGAACCTTCTGGAAATTGCACTTGTGCAGTTGATGAGCAGCCATCGGTTGCCAGCTGGGTCAATCGAGAGCTACCCCCAAGAAGCGGAGTGCCTCCCTTCTCTAAAAACACGCTCCACGGAGAACAGTAGCAAACCATAACAAAGTTAGCTTTCCCAGCAGAAATGTTCTTGACCGCATATCAGGCTTGGAAAGCATGTTTTTCTCAGCACCGTGAATCTAACACTCAGCAAAATGTGTGCAGCTTTTCACTGCGGCATGAAGTAAATAACCATCATGGCTCCGAGCGCTCCCAGAATACACTGCGCACCAGCGCCATTTTAGTTCAAGCATAACAGGCTATGGCACGTGCATCTTATATGGATTTAGCTAGTGCGTGCATTTGACTTGGTCAACGGGCAAACCTTGTAGATGTTGTTGGAGAGTGAAGCTATGCCAGCACCCTTGTTGAACATTTTGAAGGCTATCCCTGCTGATCTAAATGTTAGCAGTAGATGTAGCCCTGCATGGGAAGCAACTTTTTCTTTTCTTTTTTTTTGACCCACTCAGTTGTGTTAAGCTATATCACTTGCTGCATTGGGGCAAAAAACAGCACTCTTGTGCGTGGCAAAATTGTGAAACTGCATTTGGTCACAACCAGAAAATGGCTGCACTAACCTACCAACCCCATTTCAGGTGGGGTAAAACAGAGTACTCGATGCAGGAATGGGCCAGTGTGCTCTGCAACATTTTACATGGAGCAAAGGAAAGAAGACGCATTACTTTGATGTAAACCCAAAATGTCATCTTTTCAACCTTCAAAGTGCTGTTTGGTGCTAAATTCATGAATTCCTCCTGAACCACTATGATCAAAAAGGCCCTGCAGTGCCCAGGATCATTCTTGAGTCTCAGAGGAACCGGCCTCATTTGAATGACAGCCCCTACAAAAAGTATCTTTGGAAAAGCAAACCAGGGACTGTGTTTTCATTTTCCACAGGAAAAACAGCTATTTCTTTGCAACAAGTATCAAGAATTAGCTGTCCAGAGAAAGACTCTAAACAGATGCATGATACATGTATCCATGCTGCAAACAACTCCAGCCCTCACGGAAAGAAATAGAGCTGCCCAAAGTGTGTATTTGCTGCAGAGGAAAAACCGAATTTAAAGAAATAAGTTGACTGTGCTTTTGCATGAATGAAGAGCAAAAGCACCTATTTTTAAAGTTTATTATTGTGTAAAGGCTTGATTATTTACAAAATGTAAAAGGATTTGCTACCGTAAAAAATCCACCTATAAACTGTTTTAATTCCATAGGTTTAAAGTAAAGATTTAAAAGGAAATCAAAGCTAAAACCCAGTCTGAGTTGGCAAACTAAATAAAAAAACCTGCTGTGCAAGTTGCTAGCCCTGAGAAAGGGTGACACCTCAAACTGCTGGCACAGGAAAGGCTAATTGCTAGCTTGGAGGCTTTGAATACCTAGGACAATAGGGTTTTCCAAGTTGCATCAGACATTCGTCTCTACCCCAGGCTGAGGAAATAGCAGGCTAAGACTCTCACCTTTCAAGTGGGAGGGGCAGAAAACTTCAGTCAAGGGAGAGGCCCCTCATTCTGCTTCAAAGGGATTGACATTTGCTTACACTTGGGGAAAAAGAAACAAAAAACTGACAAGTGACATTTGGTGTTTAAAAAGCCTATTTTGCAACTGAACTTTCAAGACATTTAACTTTGCCACAAGAATGAGGGAAAATCTGAAAGTTGGTAGTTTTAAATCTAATTTTATGCTATTAATTTGAAGACTTGGTAGGACTCAGTACTGCATAAGGAACAGAAGTTATAACGAATGACGCGGAAAGTGTTAGTAATGGAAACATAACATTGTGTACACAAAATCCGGGGTAATTGCGCATCTATGTACAAAATTGGGAAATGTTAGGCCAAATGTTTCATGGTTAAAATTGCCAAAATGTAGCAGAAAGTCAAAACCAGGTCCCACAGACTTGGGGTTTGGAATTAAATGTGACCCACAAAATATGTAACCTGTGCACCTGATTTTCTTAGAGGTCATAACTACATAAATATGTATTTGTGGGAAAATTAGATTTTGGTTCTAGGAGCTAGGGGAGGTTTCTAGACATTGTAAAAGTAACACCATAAACATGACATTCTTTTCTGTGATCCAATCAGTGAAAAGCAAGGCGGAAACTGTGCTCCTGCCCAATCCTAGCATTAGGGGTATGAACAGTAAGCCTGCCCCGGCCATATACTTTAGTGATGTCATTTGGCATGATAAATAAGGGAACATGACAACACACTGATTCCTGACTTCTTCCTGATTTTCTGCGTGGCGTCCTGTTCCTGATTTCTTTATCCTTGATCCCGATTTTCCTTACCAAGCCAAGGCCTATGCATTGCTGAACCTTTTTCTGCTAGGTCTCAAATTCCCCAAAAAAATCCCAAAAACCCAAGGGAAGCATCTTGATCCAGTTTGGCTTACTACTACTGGATGCATGCCTGCAAACTCGCCATCCCACTGATCTCCAGTAAACCAAAAGGGCCAGTCCAGTGCCGTCCAGGTGACCAGAACCGCCCAGCTGAACCTATCCCGCCAGATGTGTCCTGCTGTCCTTGGTTAGACCCGATCCGTGTGATGACCAAAACCCTTGACGGTCCAAAATCCTAAATTAAAGTGGACTGTAATTATTAATAGGAAGCATAGAAAATCATAGCATACCTTGCCTTGTTTTGTTCCATCCCATCTCAAAGTCATCCAATCCTTATCTGATCACTGTGATATTGTCACAACCATTATTGAAACTCTGCCTTTGATTCTTTGCACTAGTGCTAACTTCTTTAAATAATTTTGTCTTGTGAAATCCTAAACCCTTAACCCTCCCTCGGGTAATTAGATTGGGTCTGCCAGGGCGGGCGTGGAGGTGCTGGGGTTGGTTCTGTGGATCAACTCTAGAGCTACTGTGTTTCAATCTGGTAACCTAGCCTGAATGCCCTAGTGTACAGCATAACTATCCTTGTAAAAATTGATTTCTGTTTTCTTTTTTGCACCATTATTTTCCAAAAACACCTCTCATTCAACATTGAATAACTCACTCAGTTTAATAGCTAGAGACTTCATTTCAACTCTGGATTATGCATAAGACCCATAGCTACATCCCAACCTAAAAGCTCCATATCCGTGTATTTCACCTGTTTTTCTTAAAAACCGTTTGGTTAAATTTAGGCGGGAATCCACATTTATGCAAAGTTTTACACGTGTGATTTTTACTCTAAATTATTTCTGACCTTCCATTCAGATTCAAAGTGTTTAATTTTGCTCAAACTGTAGCTCATGATTGTTAGCATCTTAATATTGCTCCCATAGAAATTGTATTGATTTAAGGATTTTTGCACACATTCATCGTTTTACATAGCCATTTCCGAATGTCATTTTAAAGGGTCAGATTTCAAATCCGTTTTTCTCTCTTGTTGGGGGAGGGAAGGTTAGATTCTAATTCTGTTTCCCATTCCTTATTACTGATTACCTGCTGCTTCCTTGTATCTCTCTAGAATTGTTTGTTTTGGTTGAGGAATATTACATGGGGAAATCCTAACTTAAGTGCTATCTTTCCAAAACAAGCCAAAAGTGTTCTTTTCTCTGGTGTTTTCCTTCTGTGTTGCTAAAGAGTGTATTTAAGTTCATTACATACCTTTTTATCTGTTATTGCCACCACATTGGTGATTGCTGCTCCCTATTAAAAAGTATGTTTTATTTGAATTTTAAATATTACCTTTATCAACCAGCCTGATTCCTGGTCCACCGTGACCTGGGTATTTTGAGAAGGGGTGTGATATGAGTGGTATATCACTCAGAATATTGAACCTATAGACATAATGAAATGAGCATTTCAGCTCTGCGCTGCATACTAGGCTGAGACCAGGGTGTATCGCCTGATTGAAATACTTAACAGATTTGGGGGCTTGTGTTGTGATTTTAAGTTTGAGTTGCCGCCCGTGACACTCTAACACAGCAGGCTAGCCTGCAGGGTAGAGACACCTTGTTTGGTTGGTGTAATGTGCTACACTGTACAAGTGCCTTCCAAAACAAACACTCCAAAGACCAGGCCGGGCTGTAAAAGTAAAAGTTAACTCAACCCCAAAATAATTCATAAAGAAATTGATAGTTCCAAAATGGCGATCCCAGTAGAAATCAAAATAGCTAGGGAGCACACCCTGCACAAGCTTTTTGTCAGGGGTTAGTGGCCAGAATGAACATGTCTGGCTGCAGGAAATCACAGAACAGGTCACTGCCATGAACCTGGATACATGGCAGGACAAGGGCCCATTACACCAAGCTCTTAGTTAATTGTACATGGCCCCAAAAGTTAGAGGAGTATATTAACATTGCCAGAATTGCGGCCTACCTATACCTCCACATAGGAGTGATACGGGAAAAGCATGCTGAAAACATAGTTCTGGTGCAGAATCAAGTTGAATCACTAGAGAGAATCCAGAACGATCTAGACTCTGCAGAACAAATGCTACTGAAGAGCCAAGAATTAGAGGCAGATTCTAGACAATATGTTACAAAATTAAAAAATCTGGCTCTCCTACAGAAGGAGAATGCAGAGCAAGACACCCAATTACAGGCACTAAAAGAGGAGTGTCAGGAAAGGGTTGGCTCTCTGCAACAGAGTCAACAGAAACTGGTGCAATAATTAAATTATAATAGAGCCTGCGCAGAACAGATAGTCACCCTACAAAACCAGATAGAAACCTTGAAAGAGGAAAATAATTAATTATGAGAGACCTACACTCTCAAACAGAATTTGATGAGGAGCACCAGAAATCCAATGCATTCAAAAAACAAATCGATGACCTGGCTGAACAGAGAGGCACCCTAAGTTAGCAGAGAGACGCCTTAGACCAGGAAGTAAGCCAATTAAAAACAGAGTTAGAGGGAAGAAAACTGGCCCTCAGGAGCTCAAGGAATTAAAGACAGAGTATGGGAAGCTACTAGAGCACACCAGACAGGTAGAAGGTGCTCTGGAAGAGAACACCCAGACCAAAGATGCCAAAACTCAGGAGGTGAGTCTCCTGCAGCAGAAATTGGCCCAGTATTCCACGACCATGCAGGAAGCGCAGAGAGACAATGCGGCTCTCTGTGAAAAGAATGATGGTCTCCACCAACCAGTAGTAATGTAAGAGCGAATCATTGAGACCAGTAAGGCCTTGATAGGCTCAGATTTTTGCTTATCACCAGGGAATAGGGGCTGAAAGAGAAAATGTAGAGAGGGACAGAGCAACCCCTGAGCATAACATCAGGACCCCTGTACTCTGGGACTATAACCCCTTCAATACCATGAACTCTGCCACCTTCATGTCCACTGGCTCATATGAACCAGGGGCCATGGGGATGGTAGAATTCAATTACATTTGGTAAGATGGGACTGATAGATCAGCGCCCCCCAGAAATTGATGGACGGGCGTCCCTGTACAGATCCCCAAATGTTAGGGCTAATATCTCTGACCAGGAAGACTTCTATGGGGGTAAAGTCAGGGAATTGGATCCACAAAAATACTGCCTACCAAAAGATCAGTTTGTGAAATTTGGTGGGGAACTCCAGGAAATTAAGCCCAAAAAGAGTATCCTGAAGACCTCTACCCAGTTAGGGCAGTGGCGGGGGGTACTCCGCCAATCCTGGGAGCAGGGGAGAGTCGGAAGGCTCTTCTGAGCACCACAGGAATAAGGAAACTAGGCCCAAACATTCTGCAAACCGTTCTGAAGCTCACAGAATCGGGGAGTGCCTAGAGGATCAAGAAGCCACCTCCAGTAGCAGTGCCTCTGAGGATGAGTGGACACGGGTGACTAAAACCAAAAAGGCAAACAACATTAAGAGAGCTATGCAAGAATATCCCCTTAGACAGATCAAGGCCATTAGGAGTTTTATAACTCCATATGATAAAAATGCAAAGTATTCGGTCTGGGAACACCTTGAATTATATGAACAGATGATGGACACTTCATCTGAAGGACAGCCAGAATTGCATACAGTATGTGAAGTGGACATTCTCTCCTGAATTCTCCAGGTTCTTTGCGGGACTGGAGGATCAGAACCACTGAAGATGGTCCACCTACAGGGCGGCCATCTTAAAACATATCTCTGCACATAGAAATTACCAAGAGGGCTCGCAAGGCGGCCTACAATCTGCAGTGCGGTGAATATCAGGCCCCACAAGAATTTGTGCAGGAGGTCAAACGTGCCTTTGCGCTGACCACCAGGAGGGTGCGCACAGATAGTAGGGAGTTCATCACCACCTTCTTCCATGCACTCCCCAAATACATACTGACCCAGCTGGTGAGGGACTTTCACGAGAAGAGATCACTGGACTGGGTCATAGAACTGGCGACCCATATTTATGAGGTACAAAAACCTGTAGATAACAAGAACACAAATAAAACCCCCAAACCAGCCAACACCCCTGCTGCTGCTAAGGTGGTAGAGGTGAAGGTTGCCCCCATTTTAGATCTGGAGTTTGGGGGGGCCTAAAAATATACCTGTACAAAATCCGTCCAGCCAAAGAACCAGAAGGCCCTCGGGCCAATCCCAGACAGGTGATAGTCGGGGAGGTAATCCCACAAATGGGACCCCTAACTCCCCTGATTACATTAGCCCCCGATACAAGGGTACAAAACCCATCCTGGGGTATGTTTGGACTCCCCCACCCCAAGGGGTTGGGGGATCCAACTAGGTAGGTAGCACCCCAGGAAACTTCCCTCCTAACTTTCCCCAGGAGGGCAGTAATCCCCAGTAATGCCGGGTTGAGTTTCTTTCCCCAGTACCATCAAAACCCCAACCTACAGAACCACCCTTCTTTCTTTCCCCACTTTCCAGTGCTCAGACAGCCCAATTCGGGAGAGGGGAGGCCAAGGTTGGTGGTTTACCCCAATTTTCCAAACCCAGCGTACTATGGGAGAAGGGATAGTTACCCTTCCCGTGATGCACCTAGGTCGGACCAGAGACCCCCGTACCAGCCAGAATGGGTGTCTCAACTGGAGCGCCAGGTCCAGAACCTGTCCCAGGATCTGGGTCGCATGTTGAGGGCTAAGCAGAACCCTAAAATGAACATGGCAGCTCAGAACTCCACAAACCAAGGGTCTGGTACTCCAGAACAATGACGGGAAGAGAACCCTGACAACTCACCGGTTCCAGATGAGGAGGCACAGGGGGAAGGGAGGTGTAAAGCCTTAGAGGAAGCTTCCTTCCCCACCCTTGAAAAGCACCTGGAAACTCAGGAACCGGAACCAAAATCTCCTGCCCCCGAAAGTCTGCAACCCAAGGAACAGAGGGCGGCTAGGAGAAATAAAGAACCTAAAAAGGCCCATTTTGTGGAGGATGTTAGTGTCCTCCAATTCGAAGGAGAAGGGTCCTCGCAGGATTCTGGAAAAAAGATCTTCTCCTTCAGGGATGGGGGAACTCCTCCCAAAGAAAAATGGGTCCCAAGAGATCCTAATGAAGACTGGGTGAAGGTGGGGACTGAGTTAGAATCGCCCACCATTGAATCCCAGAAAGATAATCTAGGAAACCACACTGCCCAAACCTATTCTGGTGACTGCCTCCAAAAGGGGGGTGTGGCCCAGAATCAGAACCAAGGGAGCCCAAAACTCCCCCAATATCCAACTGTCATATTTTTCTTGCAGATCCCTAAGCTCCCACACAGAATCATGCCCAAACTACCCCTCTGTCGGAATCAAGAATCAAGAAATTGACCAACCAACTGGTCCTAAATGTGCATCATCTCTGCCCCCTTGAGGAGAAGGAGGGAATATTTTATGCCCCGGTCCAAATACAAGGGCAGTGTACAGTGTCGGCACTGGCGGACACTGGATCCCAAGCAACTCTTCTGTCCAAGAGAGCCTTTGATCAGCTGAATTCAGGAAGGGGGGAGAGATACCAGATCCCTCTCATCCCTCTTCCTGGACAACTTCAGAACTTCGATGGGAATGAAATTCCTGTCGAGGGGACTATGGATCTGGAAATGAAAATTGGGCGACACAAGGTGAAACACCCGGTCATAGTCGTGACGCCAGAGGGCGCACACTGTCTACCTTGGATTGACATCCTGCGAAGGTTGTCCCCACTAATAGACTGCCTGAACAAGGCCCTCTGGACCTAGACTAACCGGCCAATAAAATTAAAACATAGTGTCAACCATGTTAGTTTAAATGGCACATGCCACATAGTTGAACAAAAACCGGATCATATTGGGTTCCATTTTCAAAACAACCAAATCCCTGACGCGACAGTAATTTCTGTAGGACAACAAACTGGCGATGGGAATTCCTCTCGATTTCTGAAAATCAACCTTCCTTCCAGTTTAAAGTGGCATTCCACCCTGGAAGGAAATACTCTGAAATTCTTTACTAATTCACAATCAGAAAATCTCAACTCCATAGTCCAGAATGATGAGAAACCAGCTCAAAGCTTAGCTGACATTCAGAAGATTAGAGAACAGCTATTCATCCCTATTCAGTTAAATGAGGGGAAGGAATCTGTACTCACCCGAGTGTGCTTGAACAATGGTAAAAGCTTCATCAACTAAGCCGTGTTCCGAAAAATCCCAAAAGATCCAGCCATTCCCACATTTAAATTGATTGACAAATGGGAAATGGACCTGGAAACTCCCAATTCCAAACACCTCCTGCCTAGCAGGTGTATGCTCAAAATATCTATAGGCAACAAAAGCATAGTACATAATTATTGGGTCGTGCGAGATGTCCCTGTTGTATTCTCTTTAGGCAGTGACATTCTCAATCGCGTTGCCATTAATTTGGACCTGATAAACTACAAAGCCTGGTCCCGATTAGGGGGTAAACCCATGGACTTTGATGATTCAGAAAAAGCATTTCGGTCAGCCCAATTGCTGCCGTATGCAGTGGAGGTTCAAATTGGAGAGGTCACCATCCCAGGACAGGCACGACTATTCTCGCTTGAATTAAGAAATTAAGAGGACAGAAACTACAAAATCCTGACGCATATGTTCACCTCAATGCCCATCTCCAACAGCAAGGGTGGAGGTTAAACCCAACACCATTAGTCAGTGTAGAACCCAACACCCTTCCATTATTGATGGATAACAGTGACCTTAGGAGAATCACTCTGGGCGCAAGCACCGTTATTGGAATGGCGGCTGATGACAGACATTTTTCCATAGATTTAGGTAATGAACTGATAGGACCAATCCCCAATGACTGTTTTGACAGTGATTGCGACAATGACATAACACCGGACAGGATCTTCACCCGGTAAGGGGGGAATTTCCTGGTGTACTCTTCCTGCCCTTACGGTAAGGAAGAGGTGCCCTGTGACATCAGGAGGGATGAGGTGATCTTCCAGGTATACAAGGACTGCCTTCCCTGCCTGGAACCCTCTGTCCAGGTCAATACTTTAACCAGGGTCCTCTCCACCCAGCTGGAGGAGGCCGCTGAAATAGCCAAACCAGAATGTCTTTCCGGGCTTCAAGCAAATGGTTGAAGAGAGAGTCAAACTAGCTGATGCCTGTGAGACTCTGGAGCAAAAGTTGAAACAAGTTTTCTTAGATTTTCAGGATCTCTTTGCGGTGGACTCGTATGACTGTGGTCTCACCGAAAGCCATACAACAATTCCCACGGACACTGGTATGACTTCAGTGTTTGTGAAGCAATACCGCTTGCCTCTCGCATCCATGGAGTCCCTCACAGAAATAATCAAAAACTTTGAGTCCCGTGGGATAATTCGTCCAGTCCACAGCACCTTTAATAATCCGGTGCTGGGGATTTTAAAACCCAACGGCCAGTGGAGACTCTGTGCTGACCTAAGGGAGCTAAACAAACGGGTCCACGTGTCCCGATGGCCTCTCCCCTACATTGACCAAGGGCTGGCCCAGATCCAGGGGTCAAAGGTATACACTGCCATTGACCTGACCAATGGGTACTGGACCATACCTGCTAGTAGGGAGGACCAATGCAAGCTGGCCTTTACCTTCGGAGGGGCAGCAATACACTTGGACCTGAACTCCCTTCGGATGCATCAACTCCGGCAATGAATTTAACATATTCTTACACAAGGCCATGCCCGACTTGGGTAAAAGGGGTAACCTGGCCTATGTAGTTGATGTTCTGATCTGTGGAGGAACACATAGCGGAAATCCGTTATGTTCTGACACAGTTGAGGGTTGCCGGAGCAAAACTATCCTGCCAAAAGGCACAGTGGTGCAGGAACCGGGTCAATTTCTTGGGGTATAAGATAACTCCTGAGGGTCTCTGTCCCCAGGAAAAGAAAGTGGAAGAACTCCTGAAACTAAAAGACCCCACAACTCTGCGTGAGCTAAGGAGCCTCCTTGGACTGACTAATTGCAGTAGGAAGTTCATTGAGGATTATGCAGAGATCACAAGACACCTGATCCATCTGTTGAAGGGGGGGGGGGTCAAGTGGGAGTGAGGTCCAGAACAAGCCGAGGCAATAAAGCAACTGAAAAGAAGCCTCACACAAGCGCCTTGTCTAGCTTACCCTGTCAAAAATAAGGAGTTCTTCTTGGAGACAGGGTTCTCAAATACATGCTTGGTAGCAGTATTATTTCATCAGCATGACGAGGTCAATAAACTCATCGCCTTTGCAAGTAGGACTTTATCCTCTGTGGAGGAAAAATTCAACGATTGCAAGAAAGCACTCCAGGCAACGGTGTGGGCATTGAAAAATTACCGCCCGTTCATCCAGGGGGAACACATAGTAGAGACTCCACACCAGCCATTGCAATATCTTCAAAGTGACAGAATCCAGGCCGGAAATGTGAGTAATTCCAGAATTACTTCCTGGATTCTGTCAATGCAAGGCTTTCCTGTGGAGGTCAGATATGGCCAAAACAAGAAGAGTCCCCTCGCGCAAGGTCTGGCTGACTTGCATGATTGTGCCAGAGAAAACTGTCTCGAGAGCGAAAGTCTTAAAACCCAGGACAACATGGAGGCACCCAGGACAACATGGAGGCATACCTGAATTCCCTGCATAAACTCTATGAAGAAAAGTGCAAGGGAATGCCCACTGTTTATGTGGATGGGTGCTCCTACCATTTTGATAACAACAGGGAAAAGGAACTGGTGGCCGGCGTTGGGACTGCCTGGGTGAATGATGCCCTGCAACCCTCCGCTGAGTACAAAATCGGTCCCCATAGTAGTCAGGTGGCAGAGCTGATGGCAGTTCATCAAGCCATCCTCACTGCTGTCCAACACCAACTCCACAAACTGGTCATAATCACTGATTCAGATTATGTCCGGAACGGGTTCGTGGAGCACCTGGTAAATTGGAAAACCAGAGGCATGCTATGTGCTAACAACAAACCACTCAAACATGGCAAGCTAGTACAAAATATTGATGACCTGGTCACCTCTAGTGGGATGACCATCTACTGGAAAAAGATCAAGGGTCATTCCAGAATAGAGGGACCAGACAAAACTGGAAATGACCTAGCCGATCAACTGGCCAAAACCAGAGCCATCCAATGGGATCTCCTTGAGAGGGGTTTCATACTACATTAGAAATCTTGCGAGAGGTTGCATACTGGCCACACATGGGGCAGGACCTCGACCAATACTTGAAGGGGTGTCTTGTGTGTGCACAATTGCAGCCAACATCACTTGCACACCAAGCTCACCTCCAAAAGAGGGGGATGATACTGCCTTGATCAGATTTACAAGTAGATTTCATTGTGCCCGTGATTTGCTCCTCTATGGGAAACAAGTACATGTTAACCATAACATGCTTGTTTACTAAGTGAGTGGAATGTCTCCCGGCCCCAAATTGCAAGGCAGAAACAGCAGCTGCCCTAATGATCAATCACATCTTCTCGCACCCCAAGGGATTGAGTCAGACCGAGGTAGTCACTTCACCACCGAAGTGATGACAAAGATGTGGGAGATACTTGTGGTAAAAAGGAAACTACACATTGCATACTGCCGGTCCTCTAGTGGTGGAGCTGAGAGGTACAATAAAACCATTGTGAGCATACTAAAAATGTTTGTGGCAGACTCTGGGCCAAGTTGGGATATTCGATTACCACTTGTCCTGATGGCCATCAGATCGATCCCTTCTTCGGCAACTAAAATGTCTCCATTTGAGCTGATGACTGGACGAAGGATGGTGCTACCCCAGCATCTGCTCTATAGGACCCAAGGGCAGACATTGATAAATGCCTCCACAACTCATGAGTATATTGAGAATCTGAGAAAACACCTTAAACATGCTTTTGCGTATGCTCAGCGGAATCTAGAAAGATCTGTAGACAGCATGAAGACCCACTATGATCTAAAGACAATTAAAAAGGGATACCAAGTAGGAAATTGGTCTACTTGTACAATTTCCAAAGGAACCAAACCAAAGAGCGCACATTTTTGCCTAGCTGGCGGGGACCTTTTGAAATTGTGGCCAAAATCTCACCAGTCGGCCTACAGAATCTGCATCCCCAAGGGTGATTTAACAGAAGTAAGGTGGGTCCACATCAATCAGCTAAAGAGTTGCCACCCCAGGCACACTTTGCAGCAAATAGAGGAGTCCATAGAAAATCCAGTAGGGGATACTTTTGAAGCATAGAAATATTTCAATGTTCATTGAATGCATGTATATCCCACTGCTGAAATCCCGATTGGAGGACAGTAGGGGGGAAAATTGTCATAACCAGGTTTGTGTTCTATTTTATAGATTTGCACTGATTATACCTAACAACCAAGGAGGACCTCCTCAGGGACCCGGAAGGAGAAACCCAAGGAAATCCGGAGTGTCGCTCCACACCAGAAAAGAAAACCTGAGAGAAGGCTGGGGCTATCGTTCCACATCCTAACCAGAGGCAGCGAGGAGAGTGTGTCCCATCATCCGCTGATGGAAGAAGGACTCATACCCAACTGAACCCGCTTTTTCAAGAAGGAAAAAATCCCACTTGCCCAGCTCCCCCATGATTGGAAGTCCAGACGAAGTCGGGGGGTGGAGGGGATTCTGTGGGATATTTTGACCCACTCAGTTGTGCTAAGCTATATCACTTGCTGCATTGCGGCAAAAAACAGCGCAAAATGGCTGTGCTGACTCCTGTGCGTGCCAAAATCTTGAAACTGCGTTTGGTCACAACCAGAA
Organism: Ambystoma mexicanum; assembly: GCF_040938575.1. Classification (NCBI taxonomy): domain Eukaryota; kingdom Metazoa; phylum Chordata; class Amphibia; order Caudata; family Ambystomatidae; genus Ambystoma; species Ambystoma mexicanum. Next base: position 865,294,402 of record NC_090939.1, on the reverse strand, counting down.
AATGGCTGCACTACCCTACCAACCCCATTTCAGGTGGGGTAAAACAGAGTACTTGCTACAGGAACGTGCCAGTGTGCTCTGCAACATTTTACATAGAGCAAAGGAAAGAAGCAACATTACTTTGCTGTAAAACCAAAATGTCTCTTTAAAATGTCATCTTTTCAACCTTCAAAGTGCTGTTTGGTGCTAAATTCATCAACTCCTCCTGAACCACTATGATCAAAAAGGCCCTGCAGTGCCCAGGATCATTCTTGAGTCCCAGAGGAACCGGGCCTCATTTGAATGACAACCCCTACCAAAAGTATCTTTGGAAAAGCAAACCGGGGAGAAAGACTCTAAACAGATACATGATAAATACTTAACATGTGGTCGAAGGCTACACTGATTTCGCATAGAACACCAATCATTCACATTTTTCAGAGCGTATATAAAAATACAAATATTTATTAGGCCTTTCTAAGCACACTAAGAATAGCCCAAGTAGATCTAGTAATCAAAAACCATATATCACATATATATGCACATTTGCCTTTAGAGAAAATATCACCTACTCGTTGTCAACAGGTAAGTGATTTAATGCAAGAAAAGCTGTTAGATTTAGATTGAATAATCAGAACTCCGTTCCCAAGGTCTTATGAAGTCCAGCCCTAAAATGAATGGGGCATTGTGCTCAAAAAGTCACAAGTTTCAATATGGTGTCTTCATAGAAGGTATTTTAGAACTGATACAGTGGGTTATGGTGGTGATTGAAACATACCTTAAAGTGATTTTACTACAAATAAGGGAAGTACCCCACTCTATCCTTTTAACAAGGTAAGTCTTAAAACGGGGTCCTTGACCCAGGTTTGTAGACCAAAGGCCATGCCAGAGGGGGTTTAGGGAGAAGAGCTCTCCACCTAATGTTAGCCTGTGAAAGAAGGGGGGGACTGGTATGACGACTTACCCCCTCCTGATTCCAATTCTTCTATGTAGCACTGCAGGTGTTTTGGAAATTCCAATCCTCTGTCCTTGGTTCGATTGAGGGGAGCACAGGGGTTGCAGGGGCAGAGCTTTTCGTGTCGGGAGCTGGTCTCGGTTCTCACAAGATGGTTCCTGGCAATGTCCTGAAGAAAACCCCTGAACGAAGAAAAGATGCAGTCCTCGGCGGTGCAGACCCGTCAGGAAACCTCACAGGATTGCAGAAGCGGTTCCAACTGAAGTCACCACAGTCAGGCAGTGACTGGTGATCTTCCAGGTGTGAAAACTGAGGCAGCACCAGCTCCACTTCCCTTGTCTGAGAAGGCTGAAATTGCGAGGATGGGCGACCTATGGCATACGTTGAAAATCCGGTGGGTCCCAAGGCAGTACTCGGAATGGCAACGGCTGCAGCACTGTAGCCCAAAGGGAGCGTGTCGGTCCACAAGGTCGCCCAGGGACAATTCCTAAGGCTTCCAAGGCATGGATTCGCAAGCAGGGGTCAAGGCTAGTTGTTCCACCGGTCCAAGAGTTGAAGCACCAATGAGGGTCTTCTGAAATCGGGCAGCGGAGCAGGGCTTCACCGGGCCAATCATTGAGTCGATTCTGGTAAGCTGCTGGGGTCATCAGCGGACTGCTGTACTTTCTAGAAGTCCTGGTTCCAATGATGATCTGCCGAATAGCTATAGGAGTCCTCCTTTGATAGAGGATTTAAGCTGGAGGCTAGCCCAAGCCCGCCAATGGCTAGTACAGGGTTCGAAATTGAGCGGAGCTGGGAGCTATTAATCTCCTGCGGGGGGCCTAGAAGATGTGACCTAGCAGTTTGGGCTGGACTGACCCATTTTGAGTGGGACCAAGCCGGATTTGCATATGGTCTTACCCCTTCTGTAATGGCCTAGCAGTCTGAAGAATGATGATTTGGAGGGTTGCCCAGAGCAATGCCAGTGGTTAGTATTAATTTCAAACCTTCCACCCATCACCTCTTTTGTGGGGCCTAGAAGAGCCTGGTAACTTGACGGCAACAGCTACTAGGAGCTACGTTTGGTTCCCCAAGCCAACTTATGCCGAATAAACACACATATATAAATTTAAATTGTGCATTTGGGGCAATCTATTATTGAACATGAAGATACATCTATACAACAATTAAAGCAATTTAAGCATAACAGCCATAAATAATGGACACAGTAATATTGTGGAACTCTCAGTTCTAGCTCCTGGCTCCCCAGTTGTAGATCCTGGCCACTGGTTAATGCTCAATACCCAGGAGCTGCTTTTTGCTCCTGCTTATCAAATATTAATGTCCATCCCTGTTAGAATCTGCATACATTCAAACAGCCCAAGGTTTTCTAATCCTGGACAACCACTGGTCATCGCATTCATCCAGCAACAGACTTTCGGGCACCAGAGGATGTGGCCTGGGTCCAGACGTCCCAACCCCCTTCTCTGGCTCATACATGCACAAAGCCCACTTGCCCACGGAAGCAGCAGAGAAAGGGGATACTATATATGGAATTTCCTGACCTGAGAAGGGAAGAAGGCCAAAGGTCAAGATGGCCAATGAACAAGCGCAAATCGTGCGGCACAGTAATTGTAGGGTGCTAGCCACCTTTAGTAGCCACACATGGTAAAAGCAAAAGTGCACACGAAAAATATCACAAAAATGGTAAAAATCACAGGACCTTTTTTCCCACAACAATGCGATTTTCCCCTTTTAATTTTCAGGGGCACAGCTGCATGCGTATGCATGCTCTGCTGACCCCGACTTCCGGTGCCCCGCAGTACTCTTTTCTGCACTGACGGCAGTGGACCTATTCTGAAGGTACCTATTATAAAGAAGAATTCGCACTAAAGGTTGATGCAAAACTTACAGGATGAAAAATGCTTAAGATCTGTGTTTAAGTGATGCTTTTCAGTAAAAGAGACAGTGTTTTGTGTAGTGAAAGTGGTCCCGACATCTAGTGATCAAGAATGCAGATGCCCATAATGTGTATGCGCTTAAGGTAGTGGCGTGAGAGTGACAGAACAGAACTTTGTGAAAGCTACATGCCAGCCGGTACGTTGGTCCGGTGCAGGGAAGATGGCGCTGAGCAGGGTCACAGCGAAGTATTACTCTGTGGACAGTTAGAGCAAGGTACCATACAACGTAGATACAACATGGGCAGGAGGTTTTGAGCACACCAGTGTATAAGCGAAGAAAAGGGAAGCTGCCCCTAATATAGATGTTGAGCAGAGTAAAAAGAGCTCTGTAAAAAAAGTAGGGAGCCTAAAGAAAGGCTTCTTTTGTCCAAGCCATGGAAAATGAACGTATCCTTTTTCAGATGTACTGCTAGATGAACCCAGAAATATGCAAATGTTATGATGCTACAAGAGATGTATGAGGTTAACATAACATGTAGTATGTGTATTGAGTATGAATGCACCGAGTGACATTTGAGCATGAAAGCCAGATATGGATGGTATATATATATTGAAGTTCAAAGATGTAATCTATTGAGGAACTTTAGGAAACTATGACGTCCATGGACGTTTTAAGTTTTAGATGATCTTAAGAATGGTGAGTTAGTGATAGTGAGTTAGAACTAATGACCTTGAAGAATGTCAGGATTACGTTGCCCAGTGGCGACAAGGAATAGGAAGCTGGAAGGAATGAGCAAGGTGTAGAAAATTAGCCTGCCAGAGGGCAACATGGACTTTTAGGGCTCCATATGTTGGCAGTTTTACAGTGCAAAATGTCCTAGGGATATGGTAAGAATTTGTTGAAGTTCTGAAAGGGAGATAGCGTCTTCCCAGTATCCTCGGTGTGATTAAAGAGTTGGGTAGAGGTAGCCGCCTAATAGTGGAGGGTAACGCCTTCCCATAGTTTGCTTAGTATGAAGTTGTGTAGTTATATTTTCCAGTGTATGGGGGAGAGTGCGTAGGGATTCCATCCCAGTATAGTGGGAACGTAGCGACTTCCCATAATAAGCGTGAAGACTGTGTAGGGACAACGTCCTAGTTCTTTCTTTTGAGTTGCATCTCTCCAAAAGATGCCTGGCATTATGACACGTATTGTTGTGTTTGACCTCTCTTTGTTTGGCTCATCATTGGAAAGAGAGGAGATGTGTTATAATGCACTTGTTGACAGTGCATGACTGCAGGAATGCTGCTGTGTCCTAGTTTGGAACGCGGTGTGAGCCTGCGGAATGTTTGGCTATGAATCTAGCTCCTGGGTTCCTGCCTGGTCAGTTGTGCCTGGGTGATGGGACCTGGTGGTCTCTCATAGTTAACAGCTTATGTAACTTATAATAAAGAACCTACAAATAACCCTAAGAAGACTACAGAAGCTACTTTATAATATTAAAAGCTCTAAACCCCTACTTCTTCACATACAAAACGCTTACAGCTTCACCTTTATTGCTATAGCTCTAGTTCCCATGGCAAGCTGCCTCAGGACGTAATCCCTACCCATACTTCAGACTTAATACTTTACTAAAATGGGACGTAATCCCTACAACATCTTCATCTTCACAACTTTAATCATAATATGGGAAGCAAACCCTACACATACTTCAGACTACAAACTCTACTGCTAGGGGACATAATCCCTAAACTGGCTTCAGACTTCATACTTCAATGGAATGAGACAAAACCCCTACACTTGCATCAGACTTAAAACTCAAATGCTAGGGGACATAATCCCTGCCCATACTTCCGACTTTATACTTTAATTATATAGGAAAAGATCCCTACACTTACTTCAGACTTCTGCTCTACTCCTAGGGGACGTAATCCCTCAAAGTTCAGAACTTTATGCTAAACTACTCCGGGACGTCATCCCTACACACAATGGGTATCTACTCCCACTTCAACTTCAGACTTACTTCACTCATGGTGCGCTTACTTCAGACTTATGCTCTTGCCCTAGCAGACGTGATCCCTCAAAGTGCATACTTCATGCTCAACTACTCCGGGACTTCATCCCTACACACAGTGGGTCTCTACTCCCACTTCAACTTTAGACTTACTTCACTCATGGTGCACTACATCCTCTCTTGAAAGTGCTACCTTCATCTACTTGGGACTTCTTGCACAATTCAACCTTGACAATTGACTGGACTTCCCACACTTCTTAAGCATTTGGTAATCTCAAATACGCTTCCACACTCCTTAAACTTAACGCAAACTTTAAGCATCATCTTCATCACTTCAACTTTATGCTATTTTTCCTACATGTCCATGGCCACATGGTGACCCTAAGCCTCACTGCACACTTAATAGTCCATGTTGCTATTATAAACGTACCCTGAAATGCCTCAAAAGAGTTGGTGCTAGCTCAACATCTTCACACTAACATTCGCATACACCCTTTTCTGCTGCCTCTAGTCCATAGGCATTAGCTTCTATAAGTCCATGTTGCTATTAGCAACGTACCCTGAAATGCCTCGAAAGGGTTACTACTAGCTCACTCGGGCTCTTATTTCAAAACTTCAACTTTACTGACAGGGGATGTAATCCCTCAAGCTTCAGACTTCAGATTTCACAACTCTGGAGGAAATGTTGCTTCAAACTTTAAAACTTCTAAAGTTCAGATTTACAACCTCTAAACTTCAGACGGGAGACACCGACATACCACACAATTTGTATAGGTAAATTGCTACACTACAATGCAACCTTTAAACAATTAAACATCACACAGCATTTTCTTCATTCTAAGAGTCCATGTTGCTATTTGCAACGTAACCTGAAATGCTTCAAAATGTTACATCTAGCGACTCTGACACCGTACTGGTCACTCACACTCTTACATAAATTGTGCATATTCAGGAAGTCCAAATGAGTCCACTTTTACCCTAAAAAGCCTCTAATAGGTTAAACTCTGACACTGTTTACCTCATCAATTACACTTACTGAATACTCCTTCCCACGAATACTTATAGAGTAAATCATATGCACACTTCCATCAATAAGCTGTTTTTACATTTCTTTTCATGGGTGCTTACAGCCAATATTATATGTCACACTTAGTCAAAAACAGTAAAGGATACACGATACACGGCAAAGTTTTTGAATCTCCTCTGAATTCCCACATGACGGTTCCTTGTCACCACAAACTTTCGGCACTGCTTGGACTTCTCCTTCGTGTGAAACGCTGCCAGTGATATCTTCATCTGAGTTCTCCGGCGAAATCTTCATGACCTGTTTACACATTGCAACCTTCTGTGATATTCTATAAACAATTTCCAAACTCCGCACAACGCTGGACGAACTCCGCTGCACCAAAAGTCTTGTCACCAAACCCCGTAGCAGTGTCTTCCTTTTTCTTCCTGCTTATGACACACGTCCAAAATCTTACGTTGGCCAATGCTTTACTACCTGCTTTCAGCGAACGTAGATGGGTCCTTTCCTCAGGCCCTGAGTCACTTCAACGGGACACGTAATGCGCAGTTACTCCTGACATTGACTGAAACACACACCGAGTTCTACGCTACTCCTTGTCATCTCCTATGACGTCTCGCATAACACAGCTTCACCAACTCCTACTGCTCCACTACTGACGTCATCAGTTTTACTTCAGGTTCGGAGGGATGCTGAGCTCCGCAGCCCAACTGTCACACGGCGAGTAATGCACAGCTGTAGTTCCGCATAGCATGTTACTTCCACTTGCATAATCCTGTGGCTTCTTCCACTGACATCCATCATAACACGTTCCCTTAGGGGCCATGTTTTCATAATGGGGCTTTACACTTTACCCCAATGCTGCTTCTTTACACTGGAGTTTTCTTACAAGGGCTTCACAGCTTTCCCTCACTTCGATAGCCTCAGCCCTCAGCTCTTAAAAACTCCTTCTTGCCTCCCGAACAGAGGGCTCGCAGCACACTTCTCCTTATGGCTCAACTGGAGTTTGTTTACTTTTAAATCTCATGCGCTCTACATCACCTGGGTACAAACTCCTTACTTCCACTTGGGGGCTTCACTTTCATACGTGGATACGCTTCTATGTTGGGGCTTCACAGCTTTCCCAAGTTACTTCTTCTACTGCAGAACCTCTTATATTCGCGAAGGGTGCCCTTAACTTCACCGCTTGCTTGACCGTGGTGCCACCCTTGATTACTACCAAGTCTCTTGCGCTCTACTTTTCATCTGCTAAGATTACTTCAGGCTTTATCCTTCAAACTTGTGGGGCCAGCGCATTTACTCTTAGAGTTTTAATTATCTATTGGAGCTTCACTTCTCTTCTTCACTTCTTCCACACCCCCTTACCATCTCTTTCTAACCCCCTGCGCTTTTGGGCCCCTGGGTAATGGGACTTACTTCTGGATGACTGGGGGCAGTGGCCTCTCAGTTTCTTCTGCTGCTCCCCCACCACAGCTCAGCTTTCTTCCTCTCTGCATGGGTTCTTTAAAATCCTTGTCGCCAATATTATAAAGTAGCTTCTGTAGTCTTCTTGGGGTTATTTGTAGGTTCTTTATTATAAGTTACATAAGCCGTTAACTATGAGAGACCACCGGGTCCCATCACCGAGGCTCAACTGACCAGGCAGGAACCCAGGAGCTGGATTCATAGCCAAACATTCCGCAGGCTCACACCGCGTTCCAAACTAGGACACAGCAGCATTCTTGCAGTCATGCACTGGCAACAAGTACATTATAACAGTACCCATGGTAGTTATTTTTGTAAATTCATGGCACCTTTGCTTTTCCCTAACTTGCTTTTTCATTCTACACACCGACCTCTTGTGCCACACCTCCGCCACACATGTCGGGTATGGTGGAATTTAGCAGGTGCGCTTCTTGTGACAGTTCTTTTCCGGCCTTGGATCCATGCGTGCTCTAGTCTGCAGGGCCTGGGATCTGACTGTCGGTGGGATACTTTGCCACATGCGACTCCTTGACTCCGCGCTCACTGAAGAATCGATTGGCATGTTGGAGGGTAATCTTTTCCAGGTCTGCTTCGGACCACGTTAAGGACTTGATTCGTCGAACTACAAAGCCGGAAAAGGTAGGTGCTTTATTTTCTAAAGCACCTCATGAAAAGGATTCCTTTCCATGGAATCCACCGAGCGGGGGCGGTTTTCCAGATCATTCTACCAGTCGGGACCCGAGTCTTCGCGAGCTACCGGCCCATACGCTGAGTGGCCTCTGTGCCCTACTGGGAACACAACTGAGGGGCCTCAAGGCCCTAGTACTGGGGTAGCTTCCGAGGGGCAACATTGCTCTATGGCCGGGCCCAGGCCCAAACCGTGGGGGGTACCTTTACGCACCAAAACTACTGGGCGCTAGCCCGAGGGCGATAAGGCTTTCGGGTTCATACCTGAGCACTCGTTCGAGGGACGTAAGGGGCCCATAACTTCAGACACTGCGCCGAATGGTGTTGCCCCAAACGTTGGTTTAACGTGCATTGCGGTAGAAAGTACAACAAACAAGATGGGATCAGGAGACAAAATGGTCCCAAGCCGAGTGGCCTCTTGTCTGCCCCAGATGGAAGAAACAAATTCAGAATGTGGTGCCTCGACATCCGATATGGTGCAACTGACCGCCGGGCCAATGCTTGTCTTCACTCCTCGGTTGGAATGGTCTGCCATTCAGACACCATGGTGCACAGCTTACCCCACACCGTCCACATCATTGAGTTACACGGAAGGGGGTACTCGCAGTCGAGAAAAGGGTTGGGTAGGCCCCCATCAGCCGCATATATGCCAACATCGGTGGGCCAGGCCTCCTCGCAGTGGACATGAAAAGAGAAGTTTGTTCGACAGATTCATGGGCCTAATGAAATCCCACCAAATGACGGGGATCTTTAAAGAGTCTAAGGAGGTGATACTGCAAGTACCGGTGCAGCCTCCACTGCTAGCGCACCCGCCAGTACGGGCGCAATCTCTGTTGTCAGTGCAGCCTTTGACACCCCCCAGTTCCTATGGCAGTCCCTGCTGCGCCGGTTGCTAACACCCCCCGCACCCACAACCGGCACAGCTGAGGATTTTTGCTCCTGTTGAAGGGGCTCTGTGAACAGCACAGCCCGTTATACCAGCGGCTCAGCTTCTACCTACCTGCCTACAGCAACATACGCCCTGACCTCTTCTCAGGGGAGCGATCAAAAACCTATGTGGGGGGACAAGCAAGACACGGATGATGACGAGGACATGGAGGTCTCAGCTTCTGCAAAATCATTCCATGACCTAGAGGGGCTGGTGGAATATCTGGGGGTTCCCCCGCCTCAGCAAGAACAATCCGAATCGGGGGTTCTAGCAGAGATATTGACATTAAGGGCTTCAAATAAGTCAGGTATTCCTCTGCAAAAGGACGCAGCTACTCTGGCAAAGAAGGGGTGGCTCAAGCTACACACCATACATCCAGTTAGCAAACGGTTGGATGCTGAGTTTAGGCAGGCGTAGGGAGAAGTCATTTTGTTGTCCCACCCGCAGCCTCATTCCTCAGTTATAGCAGCGTCCTCCATGTATGCTAGGCTGCATTCGGCCGCAGCTTCGGGTTCCTCCGCAACGGCTCTTTTCTAGGCAGGACAAAATTCTGGAGGCATTTGGTAAAAGGGCTACATCTTCGTCAATCTAATGCGGACACTATTATGGTGGCTGCCAACCAGATATTATGGAGGGAGATATCAGATTTTTTACCCCAGATCTCCCTGTGCATAGACAAGCGGCCTTCAAAGTGGGCCTGACTGAAGTAAAGGTCATAGCCCAGGACCTGATGGAGTCTTCAGTCGCCCACATTGACCGCGCAGGTTGAGGCATGTGCATAGCAACTGACATGCACCACACTACGTGGATACCTGCTACTACATTTAATTCTAACATTCAGGATTGCATTCTAGACCTACCATTTGAAGGAGTTGACTTGTTTCACAGCTCCACTTACGAGGAACTAACCAAAAAGAATGCAAGTTCAGATGGCGAAGTAGCTAGCTATGTTGTTGATACCAGCCTCCAAGAGTTTGGCCCAGGACCAACACAGGATGGGTCAGAGACCAAGGTGCTCCAGGGGCTTCCAGGACAGGAGGGCTAGGCAACCAGAGAGGTCTCCCAGCCTCCACATCTGCATGCAAGCAACAGAGCACAACGCCAAAGGTTATTTTTTTCCATCCACCTCCTCCACTCCAGCCTTGGACGCTAAGAAACAATGAGGCCGGCGTCTGGGTCCACAGCTCCCCTGTGGCGTACAGACTGTCCTTCCACAGTCCTCACTGGCGTCATCTATTTTCATACACATAGATACATTCAAAAGTCCCCACTGGGTTTTGGCTCCCAATTTCTGCCCGTCCTCCATCTTTTCCTCTACTTCACATGGGTTCACCAGCACTATTGGCGGAGATCGCTTCTCTATTGCTGAGCAATGCAGTTGAGCAAGTACACCTTCAAAGAGGGGCTCAGGCTTTTATTAGCCAGGCTGGCCTGTGGGTAGTGCTGGACCTGTCTTTCCTAATCCTTTTCCTACCCCTTCAAACTTCAAGATGGTTACGCCAGCACATATTGCAGAGACTCTATGTGAGGGACATTGGATGTGCTCTGTGGGCAGAAGGAAGCATACTTGCATGTCCCGATATGGCAACCTCACAGACCGTTCCTGAGATTGACAGTGATGGGTTTTACTTCCAGGTCAAGGTCCTACCATTTGGCTTGACCGCCACTCCTCAAGTTTTCACGAGGATAATGAATGCAATGGCCGCAGTTCTCAGGGCCAACGGTCACCATGTCTACCCTTACCTAGACGACTGTCTAGTTGGGCCAGTTCTTCAGTGGCAGCGCAGAACACATTGCAGACGATGCTCTTAGATTTGGGGTTTTCAGTCAACCTAAGCAAGTCAGCGCTCACCCTGTCCCAGTTGTTAGTACTCCTGGGAATCCGATTGGACATGGGGAAACAGAAGATATTCCCGATGTAGGAGAGAGTCGGGGCCATTCAAGTGGCAACTGGCCATTTTCCCTGCATGCAGGAAACATCAGCTTGGTGTTTCCAGCACGTGTTGAGACTCATGGCAGCATGTATACTGGCAGTGCCCTGTGCCAGGCTGAGAATGAGGAAGTTGTAGATGCATCTAGCAAAGTCATGGAAACAGGAGTTTGGGTCCCAGTCAGCGTCTCCATAACCTGGGAAATGGCTTCAGACCTGCAGTGGTGGAGAGTAGAAGCCAATATAATAAAGAGGCCCCCTTTGTCCAGCCAGTGGTCTCTGTGATGATCACTACAAACTTTGTTACCGGGCTGGAGGGGCCACGCTAAACAGCTGCTCCATACATGGGTTATGGTCTGCCTAGGACAAGGAACAGCACATGAATGTTCTGAAGCTCAGTGCTATTCGGCTAGCCCTCAGGGCCTTCCTTCCACTCATTAAGAGCAGAGCAGTCCTCATCAGGACGTACAGCTCCACATCCATGTTTTATTTGAACATGCAGGTGGTCCGGGGGGGCACAAGGTCCTCTGTCCTAAGCAGGCTGGCCATACAAATTTGTGATTGGGCTCTCGCTCACAACATTCACGTATCGGCCATACAACCTCCCAGATGAGAACATTCTGGAGGCAGACAGGCTGAGCAGATTGGTCATGGAAAACTACGAATGGGAACTATGCCCCGAAGTACTGTTTCTGCTGCTTAAGGCTTGGGGCCATCCAAAGGTGAACCTTTTTGCCACAGCGGCAAATGCAAAATGCACTAAATTTGCCTCCTGGATGGGCAAGTACAGGCAGTGGGGATGCTGTCCACATATCATGGAACAACCTATCGTGCTATGCGTTTCCACAGACTCCTCTGATTCAGAACGGACCGCCCAAACTCATATATCAGTGGGTTGCCTCGTGATCCTGGTGGTTCTTAAATGGCCATACAGAATATTGTACTCCGACTTGGTTCACATGGCCAGTTAGAGTCCTGTTCCTCTGCCCACAGTGGGACATCAGCTTCTCACACCAGGAAGAGCAGTGGATCATCCAATTAAAGCTTGGGCACCTGGGGCTATCTGAGAATAATCTGGAGATAATGCAAAGGCAAGAAAGGACTTGACCAAGAACCGATACAAAAGCAAATGGGAGCGCTTCTGCTTTTTTGGCAAAGCACAACAAAGTGGATTGTGTTTCCTGCACACTGGATCATGTTCTGTCATTTTCTGCACACCAGGCACAAACTGGATTGCAAGTGGACACGTGCTGCACATATTTAGCAGCCATAGGAGCCTACAGGAATTCCAAATCTGTGTCCTATTCAACGTCTAACCCTATTGTAAAAAAAGCACTTGCCGGGATTGAAGCTTTATCCGCCCATCAAGCGGCCACACCCAATGTGGGACCTGAATATTGTTCTAGCGGCTCTCGTTCATAAGCCTTTTCAAGCCTGTGGCTTCAACTGATAGTAGGTGGGTCACTCTCAAGACAGCATTACTGGTCGGGTGAACATCTGGGCACAGAGCCAGCGGATTTCAGGCCCTATTGGCATCAGAACCCTGCACAATCTTTTGCAAGGACAAGGTGTTGTTACGGACCCATCCAAAATTCGTACCGAAAATAGTTTCAGCATTTCATGTAAATGAGGAAATTATCCTACCAGCATTCTTCCTGGATCCTCGATCTGAGGTGGAGAAGGCATTGCACAGGGTTTAACCACTGGAAGAATTGATATGACATAATGCCATTAGGAATTTAGGTATTATAGGGTCATCTTCAAAATGAATGGAATAATACCACGTCCCTCCTGATTGTGTCATCACATCTCCTCCACAGCCATCTCCTCCCATATGATCCTCGCTCATAATACCACCCCCAGGGCCATGATCAGGTAGCGACTCCCTTACCCTGGCCACATGGGAGGAGACTTCAGGCTGAGTTCAGTGATGACTCCACGGGATTCATCACAAGACCCAAGGCATTTTAGAGAGCTAGGATCACTCTGATGCAATTCCTTAGTTCATCATCAATTGGTATATATTATCCCCATCCCTGATTACATGCTTATGCTTATGCATATGCTTAGTTTTAAACTTTGGTTAGTTCTTCCTGCATGTCATTTCTCACCTGGGCAGATACGTACAAATACAACAAATGGTGTGTTACAACTAATACATTGTTGTATGTTTCATGTCATGCTGTATTTGTATCTTCAAACACTGTGATCTTTTTCCATGCCATATTTACAATTTACTCAATGACAAAAAATGTGGAATCCTATTACTTTACTTATTAACCATGTTCTTTCTGTGTCCCACTGAAACGGCTGAGGACTTATTGGGCTCTTATTGTGTGAAGTGTTTTAATGTGAAAAGTGGAACATCACCCACTACAGATTGTACTGTCCCATTCTGTTCTGAAATCATTCAATGTTTTTTGTATCCATGCATGCCCTTCTGTGCACTTAGCTTGCCGACATACTCAATAGGGCATTTGGGTGAGCCTATTTGCAAGCAGTATTCTATTTCTGTCAATTGTTGTGACTTTATCAATCAATCTTTTTATGCATCATTTAGGAGAGACCGGTAACCGGAATCGATTATAAATAACTTTTGCTGTCTTTTCAAAGTCTACCTCTCAACTGCAATCGAGAAGTACTATTACAAATTTGTGATAGGTTATGTTCTTCTTGGTTGTTCTAGAATAAGCACTCTTTGCATGTAACTGTGAAATAAAATTAAAAAAACTCTCTAAGGCAGGTTGCTGTTTCAAACTCGCATACGTTAATCTTAAGATCCGCAAAATCAATTGCTTTTTTAATACGAAAAAAGATTTACAGTGTTTTAATTCAGCTATTTGACATGCTCGAATAGGGGTCGCCCATCATGCCATAAGAGGAAAATGTCCTCTATATTATATCTTAACCACATTATTATGTGTTAAGTCTACCTGATCTTGTCTTCTTGTCTTGCCCATGTATGTCTCATGTTTTTTTCATGGTGTCAGTTTCATGGCTGTCTTAACCCCACGTGGGTCCCTATAGTCCAGATATTGATGGCTGATTATTATCTTCACTGTACCCACTAGAGGATTATCAGTCATTGGGTCTGCTATGTATCGGTTACTTCTTGGGCAACTAGTATACTTGGCCTGGTTGGCTTCTCAGCTTATGCTATTCTGCAAACTATCCCTCTGACAAACGCAAAGACCTTCCAGTGGCTGCGTCTTGATGTCTTTTATTTAGATTTTGTGTGTTTTATATTTTGTTTTTTTGTATAGTTTAAGGTATTTTAATTCTTGCATGGAATGGTTGAGTTCTGAGCTCTTTACGGTATATGTGCAGAGTACTGTAGTCCCTTAGCACATTCTTCTTTTCCAGCAATTGTTTTAGGTGGCCCTCAGAGGGCTCCTTCTCAGCATTGATAATGTGCTAATTTCTTTGCCATGCAACTCCAGTCCCTTCTGATCCAGGATTGGTCAAGAAAAATCTTTGGTTTTATCCTGACTGTCCTCCCATTGGTCCAGTCTGACCTCGGAGAGACTGTCATGAGATCCCCATGCTGCTCTGTTCCAATGTGATATTTTTCAGGTCCTCTAATTTGTTTTACTCAATACTGGTCATGAGAACTCCTGTAATCCCTGCATAGCCCAGCAGGGAGAGAGTGAACCGAATTACCTCTTTTCTATTCTACATGATGAATAACTGCCTTCTGCAATCTTAACTGGTTTATGTGTCACTAAAGTTGTCCAATGAAGATTGTAACTGACCACCTATCAAATACTCTAATTATCTTTTATAGCAGAGCTGAGCATGTTTTTTACTTTTTCAACCAGGTAAAGCGTAACTCAATATTGTCTCTCCCGCCATGTCACTCTCCTCCCACATGTCCCTGTCAAAGACACTCCTTTCTATCAACTGAAATGACAAATGTAACATTTTCGAACATGAATTCATAATAACAAACTGTTAGCAATTTGCATAGATTGTATTCCCCGTTCAGTATTGCTGAGCGTAAACTTGTATGTTATTTGACTGACAATATTTTTCCTTTTATTTTAGGATATGGACTTTGTTCGATTTATCATCAACTGTTTTAAGGTTTATTATCCCAAGTATCTTTGTAAGTAATGTTTTTTGTTTAAAATATACTTGATAGTGATATTTGTCTTAAGTTTTTCTTTCCCTCTCATACACTCCCATTCTCTTCTTTTTCCCTCTCCAGGCTCCTATGTCTATCCCTCTTCATCACAGCCATTTCCACTGCATACTCCCACCCAGATTATGCCTCTCTTGAATATTTTCCTTCTTTCTCCTCTCTTCTCGTTTGTTGAAATAATAAAATATTTATCACATTTACTGCTAATTTTTGTTTGGCCGAAAAAAGTAAATTGTAAATTATGTATTTTTATCTTGCAAGGTTATTCTTTTGTAATTCCTACTAATTGCCATGGAATGCATTCTTAATTATAAACCTTCAATTCTTAATTTAGCAACCAAATCTTTTACATGAATATTACAACCTTGTTTAAAACTTATTTTTAACACAATTCTGTTGTAAAGTATTGCCTATTAGAACATGTACTGAAGTGGTTAAATGAATAGTTTTGGACTTAGGGTCTAATTGACAAAAACACAAGGGTTACAAAGATTACAACAACATGATTAAACTGCAAAGTACTGATGTGCAAAATTCTTTATTTTTTATTTTTATTTATTGGTATATAGTTTGTTACAAACCTTTACCAAACACAATTCCATTAATCGGTATGAAAACAAAAAAACAAAAAAAAAAACACATGAGCTTAATTTACATCACAACATTTCATAATCTTTCGTTAATTAATACACTTTCTTTTCATTTATCCTTAATATTGCTTTGTTTCTGGAAAAATATCCATTAAAAAGTTCACTGAACTACTCTAAACAAATTCTTTATACAAAAAAAAACAATGTTACACAATAGATTAGACCAACTTTGCCCAGAGAGTTGTGTTCTTGTTGTCATCAAGGTTACAATAGCTTTGTTGTAGAAACTGAGCTATTGTATCGACACAAGATTAAATCACATACATTTCCAATATTTTGATCATGTCTTTATGTAAAATATTACTTAAGACAGGCCTGCACTTTTCACACAACAATAGATACTCATTCCCATCACTGGTGATTACATGGCTGACTCTAAAGCCCTAAATGACATCTACTAAGTCATCCAAGCCTGGAACGCCCAACACGAGCTCTGTCTCAATGATGACAAGACAGAGCTCCTCATCTTGGGCACCCAACAAAGACTCAACAAACTAGCCCCATCTTTTAGCACCTTCAATATTGATGGCTATTCCATGAAAGTGTCCAAAGCCACTAAAACCTTGGTAATCTATCTCGATTCCACACTTTAACTCAAAAGACGAACCAACGCAGTTGTCGCGGCCTCTCCTTACACATGAAAGCTTATCACAGCTTGCCGCCCATTCCTCTCCACACAGAATTGCATTACATTAGCCAGGACACTGGTTTTGTCCAAACTCGATTATTGCAATGCACTGTATCAAGAGACTGGACTAACCAACGTAACCTCAACAAACTCCAGGTCATTCAAAATAATGCCATTAGAAACGAGGAATAGTCTACACTGGCTCCCAGTGGCCCAAAGGATATCGCTGAGATCCCTGGCCCTTACAAACAAATGTGTAAACAATCAGGCCCCCATCTATCTTGCCTCTCGGTTTTCACTGTACACACCATCGCGTTCTCTTAGATCTACCCAAGCACATTGTCTGACCATCCCAAGATACAAACTTCAGAAAGCCGGAGGGGTTAGCTTCCCAGTTCTAGCCGCCAAACTTTGGAACTCACTGCCACTCAACATCAGATCCTTACCCTCTCCAACTTTATTCAAACAAGAAGCCAAGCGTTGGCTATCTGCATCGCTCGACTAATGTCTTACATGCCAACTGACCTATCGCCTACTGCTTGTTTATAACCTTTCTGACTTCTCTGCACTGTTACCTTCTGTATTTAATTTGCTTCCTATTGTACTATTGTAAAACTGTAAATGTAACCATTAACATATGTGTACCTTCTATAGTAAGATACACGCCCGGATGCCTTCGGGTCTGGAGCGCTTTACAAATAAATAAAATACAAATACATTTTGGTGCACTGTGCTTCTTCAGGGTCTTTAATTCCAATTAAATCCCTGTTATATGATGTGTAAAGGTATAACTATAAAATGTTGACACTTGGATTGATCTTACCCTTTTTAAAAAGAAAGAAAACTCTGTTGATTTTCGAGTTCTTCTTGAAAAAACGTCCTAAATGTTTGTCCAGGCAGATTCTAAATATTTCAAAAGATTATATATATGGAGGACAGAGGAAATCATAGCTCATATTCAATTTATATCTTTGCTGCTTATTGGGTGCTACAATTTAATTAAAGTGACATTATTTTTTGAATTTTCTGGGCCACTAATTTTGCTTACCTTCTTAGTTTTGGTGCTGAGGGATAATTTGGACTGATTGGCAATGTTTCTTTTCAATGATACAGTGTTGCTCAGTTTCTGTTTTCCAATGTCAAGTTAATAGTTCGCCCCTTTTATACCAGCATTTCGCTTGAAATAAAAAATAGTTTTTGTGCTGGAACCAATACATTCCCTAACTTAATATGCCATGTGTCCTCCTTATTTCTATTTTTTTTTATTTCAAAAAATTCAAAAAGAGAAAATAATCGGTTTAGAAAGACTACTCGGAGACCGCTCTGAGCGGTCTTTCAAAATCAAACTCTCAGCCTCAGCGACGCAGATGAGTGCGCACAGGGGCTGACCGGCATGGCCGTGCTAAAGGAGGAGAGATGCGGGTTCCCGTGCTAAGTGCTTTTGGTGTGTGATTGGGTGAGTGAGTGTCTGTGTCTCTGTGGGCGAGGAAGGGGGGAATGTTTGTGGGATGTGCAAGGGTGGTGGGGGAGTGGGTAAATGTGAGTGTGTGAAAGTTTGGCTTTATGGGTCAGTGTGTCTGGAATGGGGGTTACAAGGGGTATGTCTTCCTGATGAGGTTTAGGGGGTGAAACCCACCAGTAGTGTGCTATTGCTGCTTTTAAAGGCTGCACACAAAACAGCCAAAATAAATCGGTTCTTTTTGATGTGCAGCCTTTATAAAGCGGAAATATCACCATAGAACTCTCCATCCTCCTGACTAAGAACCACTGGCTTACCGTGAGAAATCATTAGGATGCACTGTACTTTGCCACGCCCTATTTTGAATATCTTTTATACTCCAAACTTTAAAAACTGAAAAGGGCAATTTCACAATTATTCGCCTATTAGAGACATTTACTTCATATAAAACTATTTTAGAATATTTTCACTAATGATGCTTTGTTATATAAAACAAAAAGGTGAAACGCT
This sequence comes from Ambystoma mexicanum, assembly GCF_040938575.1. Lineage (NCBI taxonomy): Eukaryota > Metazoa > Chordata > Amphibia > Caudata > Ambystomatidae > Ambystoma > Ambystoma mexicanum. Next base: position 865,276,173 of record NC_090939.1, on the reverse strand, counting down.
ACCTTCACGTATAACAAATTTAAAATCAATGGCTATTATTTTTTAAAAATCCTATTGTTGACTTATGTTATGTCCTAAATTTGGACATTCTGATTTCCTGGTTATTGCAATCATACTTCCATTCTACATAAATTGCTTTGTAGGTAGCTCTATTATCAAAAATTGAATATTCACACGTTCTGGTCACTGGCAAAGATGGCAAAGAATGCACCCTGAATCCTAAGAATAATTCAAAAGCTTTTATTAAGGACTTTGTGGGGCCTAGGGCCGTCCCCTTCACTCTCATTTTGCCACAGCCCTCCTAGTGCTACCGAATGATGGCCTCTTCTGCCTTATATCGGTCTCGGACTAATGATGATTCCCTAAATGCAAACTCTAACTCTCTCAGACTTCATAGCTTTCCTGACTCTCACCAAAGTTAGTGATCTGTTGGGATTCCGGCTAATGCCTTGCACGGTGGGATGCAACTTGTTTCAATCATGGCTATGGTCACCTTCTCCTTTCTACTCAAACTACTTCCTCTCCTCCTGACTCCAACCACCAGTCTTTTGTCCCTTAGATTGTTGACTCCTTTTTCCTGCTTCCACCATTTGATGTTACATATCCTTCCTATACTACCCCCTCTTCTACTACTTCTCCTCGCATACTTCTCCTCCTCCTCCCACAATACTATTCCTACTTCCACAATGCTATTCCTTCACTATTTTCCACCTCACACTACTTGTACTCCACCCAACACTACTACTCTACTCGCACTACATCTACTCAGTCACCCTTCTTTCAATATGTACTAGTCTTGTACATTCACATCTTACACTCCCCTCTCTACTCCTGTCAGGATTTACTACCTGGGGTTTTCTCTGCGGATAATCCATAAGCATGTTAACCAATAAGATAGCACAACTCGAAATGTAGACAAGTTCTTCCTACCAATGTACCACTCTATCGATTTAGATAACAAATAGAGGGATCTATTAATTGGAAGTGGGACGCACTACCGGACACCAGCAGCTGAAATGCAAAAGGACAGATTAATACCCAAACCTGGGACCCGTACAGGAAAAAGAACCAGGACAGTATAGGGCTGACCTTTGGTGAAAGAATCCCCTGTTTGAGCTGGGAACAAATGACTGGTCCAGCCATGGGAGACCTCCGCCAATCGGATGTCAATGTGGGCCTGCAATAACAATACCCAATGAGTACTTTAACAAACAGTGAGCTTGCAGAGTTAGAGGTTTGGAAATGGCAAAACAATAAACACCTCTTACCAAGAGTACTGGGTTCAAGAACTTTAAGTATTCAGAGTCTGGAAGTCCCAAGGTGGAGTTCGATGAGGTGGAGCCAACCCGACGGCACGAGGATGAAACAGCAAAGGCCAGTGCAGCGGCAGGGAATGTGTCTAATCCATGCACTGAGCAACCCTATCCCGACAGCACGAGGATGCCTGAGGGTTCCAGGTGATGCACAAAGAAGAGTGTTCCTAGTCTGTTTATATGGATGTACAGTATACCAGGAAGTTGGCTGTGGAGAAGATAGATTCCAGGGGACGAAGGAGGGTCTGTTAACGGGCGAGCGAGTCCAAGTACAAATAGAGCAAGAGGGGAAGTCCGTGAGACAATGTCCATTGTCGTTTTCCAGTACAGGCGGCAGCAAGCAAAACGTAAGGCAAGGCAGTCCAAGTATGGTAGCAGGTCCGGGTATCGTAGAATAGCAGACAAGGGGCGCGCAGAGGAAGGGTCAAAGGCAAGGTACGGGTCAAGAAGGAGCAAACTGAAATGAGCAAAACACAAGAGATCCAGAAATGTCGTAATCAGAAGCGCCGAACAAGGTTGGAGGCGGTCCTTAAGTCTTCTGTGTCACATGACGGAAAGAGCTGTGGTTTCTCCATCTGAGCGTGTGACGTAGGGAACGCCAGGGTTTCCATAGTTTCCAGGGTAGATTTCTGTTTGGAATGTTGAGCACGGGAGACTCTGGACCGGAGTACGGGCAATTTATTGACAGATTGAGAAGATGATGCTACTCGAGCTACCTTGCGCTGATTCCTGACAACTCCCTGACTTCACAAACACACATTGCAGAACCACCATTACTCCTAAGCCAGTGCCTAACATGCTCCACAAGCCGCCTGCTCCGTCCTTTATCCTGCTGGGCGTCCTCCACTTCTGATCCCACCTAATAAACCCACACGTCCTGCTTAAATATTCCTCTTCTTGGGATGATTGTCTGCTTTTCCCTAACCAATCTGGCAATTTCCTTCCCTCCCAGGACATGTTCATGGAAAAGATTTTAAACTGGTGCAAAGCCCGCCCACTTTCTCCAAGTGGGCTTGCGTAATGGACATGGCATTGGAAGATCAACATTACAGCTCGTGTTTGTGTCCGCTAACTGGAATCTTCTCTGTAAGTTGGGGCAATGTTGCCTCTTCCCCTCATAGTCCCTGGTGGTCAAGGGGGCCACTGCTTTCGGTGTGGAATTGCCAGCAGGCTTGGCCGGTTTTGTGCTGTAGGAGTACTACTGCAATCGGTTATCTGCAGTGCTTTGGCTATCTTTGCTGTATCGTTCCGGTGGCATGGTATTGGTTGGTATGTTGTGTAAGTGGCTGATCTTTATTTTCTGGTTTTCTCTACTCTGCTCTCTTCCTTCCTTGTCTTGGCAGTATTTTAAATCGAGAGCAAACACTGATGGGTTTATACACTGAGGTAAGGCTGGGCATAAGGCATGGAGGAATTGGGTCCTTTGCTGCTCCCACCCGCCCCCCCCCAGCCCCCCCCCTTGTCACAACCTGCATACTTTTTTTGTTTGATGGACCAGAAACAATACTATATATTTGTAATGACCTTCAGTCAGTTAAGTTTTATTCTAGAGAATCATAGTTATGAAGATTAATTGTATGAGTTATGGACCCTTCTTATGTTCCAGATACATCAGTCATGGCTGCCGAGAAATACTGTATGTAATATAGTATGATCACTATTGTGTGAATTTAGTGCAAGCACTCTGAGGTATGGTAAAAGTAGTGGAGGCAGGATCAATGAGAAAATATGACATACTCAGGGATACAGTTGAACAAAATGTAATTTTTGAGGTTAGCCAGTTGGTCCGGGTTTGGCTCTTACCAAAGTAGTCTTCAGAGTTCTGCCTTAGTTGTGGTATCAGAGATCTTTGGTCTCAGATGCTCTAAGATTACTGGAGTACCGGAGGACCAAGTAAAGAATGATTTAGTAAATGTCTCTTCTATGGATGCTTAAGGAATAGAGGCCTATTGTAATGCAATACGATTTTACCCCATTTCCTCCAAGTGTTCTATTTTTTATTTTATTTATTTATTGGTTATTTATAAGGCGCTTGTACAAGATGACAGTGTTTCAAAGCGCCACAAGGCAAAAAGGGAAGGGAACAAGGGTGTAAATAAACAGTTGAAAAGACAATGAATAAATAATAAGGTAAACAGCGGTGCTAATAGGCCTTGTGACATTCAGAATGTGCAAGTGCAGTGAGAGAGAAAGGAGGGACGGGGCAAGTTCTGTTAGGGTTCTGAGGCCTATTGAGGGGGGCCTGTTGAGGGGGGGGGGGGCAACAGGTAAGTGCATGGGCGTCCCGAGTGAAGAGGGAAGTCAACCACATAACGGGTAAGTGCAGGGTGGAGACAATCTACTGAAGGCGTGTGTGGGCCCCGAGGGCAGTGCGGGGGTGGGGGGTGTGCTGGTGGCGAGTGGACAGGAGGCCAGGGCCCTATTGGACTCTTGAGGGATTGGGCTGCCAATCTCAGCGACAGAGGGGATGGTTAGCACGGGTGGGGGACAGGGGAGGAGGAGGAGGAGGAGGAGGAGGAGAATTGTATTTTTTTATTCTATATTGTTTTTCATTACACGCTGGCTTAAGGGCATGGAACACACAAACAACAAAACATAACAAAAGTACGGATAACAGGACCTTAATAAGGTTGGTATTTGAACATATAGGTTTTCAGCCCTTTTCTGGTTCCAGGTCGTGGACGCAATGTAAGGAAAAGATTTGCCATTTGCTTTTTTCCATTTTGGGCTTGGACAGTTTAATAGCATGGTGGTGCTTGAACGTAACCTTTTAATGGGTTGGTAAGTTGTTATTCTTCTCTTTAGGTATTCTGGGGCTGTACCATAACCATAAACTTCTTTGTGAGCAAAGACAGCAATTTTAAATTGGATTCTAGCGTTTATGGGGAGCCAGTGAAGAGACTTTTGATTTGTTATGTATGATGCTGTTCACTTGTCCATTAAAACTAACGTTACAATCCATGAACGAGCCTAATGTTTACTGATGGGGAGAGCCGAAGGATAGCAATTCCGATTTAGAATAGTTTAAGGACATCCAGTGCTTTACCATCCTTTGCTTAAATGTTTTGAAGATATCATTTAATCTGGAAGTATCTTAGCAAGTCCCAGCAGAAGAGAATGGTCTTTGAGTTGTTTGCGGAACTTGAGGTGGTCCGATTCAAGAGAGAGAGAGAGGGAGAGACTATACCATAGGAGGAAGCCAGCTGAGGAGAGTGATCTGCCCCAGCCCTCTGCTTGAAGAAACGTTTGATCATCAGAGGGTTGATCCAGAAGATTTAAGGGATCTGGAAGGAGAGTATTTAGTAAGAGTTGCAGGTTGGCCCCAGACAGCCTGCAAAGGGTCTTGAATTTGATCCTTGGAGCAACAAGGAGCCAGTGGAGAGATTTTAGAGCTGGGTAGATATGGTCTGAGAACTTGAGGCCAAGGATAAGTCTTGCAGCCCTATTGTCATTAGTTTTAGAGGTGAAATAGGTAGCCAGTGAGGCCAGAGAACGACAAGGCAAGGTGGAGACTGCAGATGGATTGGATAGTTCCTTGGCAGATTTTAAAGAGTTCAGCCATGTTGTTAGAGGCTCCAGAGGTACGAGCCTGGATGTGGGTCCTCTTCTTGGAATGGATAGAGCTACGGTATTACCTTTGGAGTAGGCGACAGGCCACTTTGTGAGAGGATGAGCCTGAGGTCTGCCACTGCGGTTCGGCAACTATGCACTTGCGTTTCAGAATGGAGTCGTACCATCTGTTAGGCTTGAAGGCAGGTTTAAGGCATATCCTCATGATAGGGTTAAGAATGTCAAGAGCGTTAGTGATAGCAAGATGAAGATTGGCAAGGGCGGAATCGGTGGGGGAGTCCCGAGGAGGGATGAAGGTGGAGGCAAATGCAGCAGCTGACGCTCGTTTCATCAGACTGATGACCGCGAAGGAGGCTAAAAGTGCTGGTGGAGGCTAAATCAGGGGGGCCGAGAAGCCCCAGATGAGAAGAGAGAAGCGAGTGGTCAGACCAGGAGAGAGGGGTATTGACAGGGTTTGAGAGTGGGAGATCAGCGTGGATCAAGGCATCAAGATTGTGTCTGGCAGAGTGGGTAGGGCCGGAGCGGAGAATAATGCAGGAGTGAGAAGTACAGAGATCACGGAAGGGTGAAGAGGTAGTAACAGTAGAGTCAAGGTGGATGTTGAAGTCTCCAAGGAGGAGGAGTTTATTAGAGGTCAGAAGAGAGGAGGTGAAGTCGGCCCATTCTGAAAGGAAGACAGACACAGGGCCATGGGGCATGTAGATAGTGGCATGCGTGAGAGAGAGTCAAAGAGACACTAAGCTTGTAGACGAAGGAGGAGTAGGGCTCGGTGGGTATGAGAGAGGCACATTACCCACTCAGGGAAGATGAGGGCTACTCCACCACCAGGTCGGTTTGGGCGAGGCTTGGAGAGGATCGTGTAGCCGTCGGGGAGAAGGGAGTGAAAAGCAGTAACTGAACTGAGAACGAGGACATCAAGATCAAAGTCTTCAAGAAGGAGGCAGATGTCAGAAGAATGTTTGACAGCAGATCAAGGGTTCAGGTGGCTAAGTGTAGCCAGTTACCACCTTTGCAGGTTTTTCGAGGAGGTGTACAGGGAGGTGGTACACCCATCAGAGCTGGTGAAGGAGGTGCAGAGAGAGAGGAAGGAGGAGTAGCAGGAGAAGGTAGTAAGTTGATGAGGGCCGAACAGCGCTGATCAAAGAGATAAAGATTGGGTTGAAGACCTTCGGCCATGACAGTGCCATTGTGATAGCCATTAATGATTCACCTAGAGGATGTGAAGCACGCCAAGAGTTCTTCCCATCTAGTTCTGCCACTAATGGGTGAAGAGGAATAAAGGGGGAGGGTAGAGATCAGATGAGAGGTCCATAGGTCTGGAGAGGGGACAGAGAAGAGGACATCAATGATAGTCTGTCTGGAAGTAGCACTGACCTAGGTGTCAGCAATAAGTAGTCCAGAATTAGAGGCCAGAGATCTTTTTTTTGAAAACTTTTTTCTTCCATACTTTGTGAGAGAATATTTTTTCCCTCCATGCATTGACTTCTCTCCTGTAGTGCTTTCTAACGGTCTGCGTAGGTATTTTGTTAGAAGTTGGGACATGATTTCCCAGCTGGTAGTATTGCCCCTTTGTGATTTAAGACTCACTTTCCCAGCAGACCATTTTATCTCTGACCTTTTACCTCAGTTGGCTGGGACTTTTCCCTTTGTTCACCGGCATATAGCTGTTTTACATCCCCCGATATCTCTGCTCAGTTTCAAATGTTTTTTCCCAGCCTACAGTGTTATCACAAAATGATTGTAACCTCGTCATTTTTACTTGGGAAATTACTCCTTGCACTCTGTTTGCATTCTTGCCCACCCCACCTTTCAATTCCTGGAAGCTTAAATGTCGGCGAGCTCTCCTGTTGGCCTCAGTTGGAAAGTCGCTAGCTTGTCCTTTTCTCTGGAATACATGACTCTGCATCTGCTAGTAGTCAGTATTTGTCTAGCCTACTCTTCTTCGGAAAGGCATTTATTCCACTTCCTCTTCTGTGCAAATGGGTATCTTGTCAGACATTCAGGTGGCCCTCTGCCTTGGTTTCTGGAATTTATGAAAGAGTGAAAACTGGACATAGTTTTAGAGGCTTCACAAACCCTCCCCTTCCACCTTTCTGGTCTTATCTTCGACATTGTAACTAATGCGTTCACCACCTCTAGCACAGTTTTTCTTCAGGTTAAAGACCCCAGTCATCGGAAAGTTTTTAGAATCTGCTGTGGTGCTGCATCACCTGTCCGTAGTCTTGAAAAAGAAACTCCTGAGAGCAATCCTTTCTGTCAATTTATGATGGTGATTTACAAATAATGTAACGTAACATTTTGGAAGAAGTCTACTGAGCGCAGTTAGTGATGTTTTCCCTGAAATGTGAGGGGTCAGAAATGAGAGGCGGACACAAAGTTGTAATATTTTCAACAAAAGACATTTTTGTTAAAGAAAATGGGTTGGATAAAGGCCTTTCTATCCCTATTCTAAAGACCATTTCCCTTCCTAGAAAACTAAAACTAACGATCAGTCTGTCTTGTCGTTAAATGATGCAAACTGTCCTTGTGTCTAAAACGTATCTGACCATCACACTAAACAATCAAAAGTGTAAAGTAAATAAATGTCTTTGTTTTGATTTAGCAGAAAGTGTGTAAAAATGTGAGAATTCAACAAAACAATCCTTGAATCCAGGAGGTGGTTCCCTTCCAGTGGGTTGTGCCAGGTAGAATGGTAATAGTAAAGTGTTCTTTTCAACCAAAGATCCCTTAAGAGTGGAAGAAATGTCTGTCACACAACACTTCTTTCAGGTTGGCAAACGTTTCTTTTGGAAGAAAATCAAGTGTCCGTTTTCCACAATAGCTTTTAAAGGATGACTGCAGTGTCTCTTTTCCACTATAACTTCCTATGATACAGATCTCCTGGTAAACTCACCTGCCACGTATCTTTCTTCCAAAGGTCCTCTACCTGATATACTTCTTTCACCAGTACTTCTTACAAAGTTCCTTTCAACATATTCAAAAATGGATTACCTGGTATACTCCCCTGCTAGGAATCCTCCTCAGGGGTTTTACAGATCCCCTGGTATACTCCTCTGCCAGGTATAGTTCCCCAAAGGCTCACTGCCTGGTGTGGTTCTCTCACCCAGACTTTCCACAATGTTCTCTTTCACTTTAACACAGTTGTAGTCATTCACTGTTTATTCTGCCTTGACTTTCGATACTACTTCTTCACTGTTATTTGCTTGTGGCTATGCTTGTTCCAACTTTCCCCAATTTGACATTTCATATATGGAGACTTGTACATATATTGGCTTTCAACTTCATTACTGCTCATTTGCTGGTGATAATATTTACTCCCAAATTTCCCCATATTGACGTCTCTTATATGAGGACTTTCATATTTACTTGGTTGGTATTCAAAACAAGGTTTTTATTGTCCATATATGTGTCGGTACACCCCAGGGTTCACAGCTCCTACGGGGCAGACTCACCGGTGTTAGCTGGCGCTTCCAACCCGTGATATACTGTTGCAGAGATGCTTTCGCTTTGGGAGCGCTTCCCCTGCTCGGCAGACCTTCAGCGTTGTTCTCCCACCGGCAGAACTGCTGCATTCCCATGGGACTGCCTCCCCAGCAGCGTTGTTGCCATTGCTGGTGATACAGATGCCAGCACCCGCTGTACTTCCTTTGGTTTCCTGTTTTTCTGGTAAATCAGGCTTTGCAAGCAGCTGCTTGTAAGAGCCTGTCTCTTAGTACTGTCCGTTGCCGGGTGCTGGCATCTGCTTCCAGTTCTGCTTCCTGCTGCGCCTGCTTTGCATCTCTCGTCTCCATCTGTCAATGAAAGGTATTCCCCAGGTTTAAATGTCCAGCGCAGCTGATATTCATTATGACAACTAGTCCGTTTGTTTGGTTTGGGATTGCCTTCAAGCCACATGAACGCCTTTCTCCTCTTCCTCGTCTCAATACTTGAGGCTTTGTGTGAGTTGGAGTCCACATGAACTTTAGAGCTTGTAAAGCTGATTTGTTTTGGATCTTTGTGTGCATAGATGTTAAGTGAGCAGTACATGTACTGGTATTCTGCTTACGTTGATGTTATGCTATCAACACTTTAGATGTTGGTGTTTTCTTTAGAAAGTGGGTGGGGGGGGTGTACAGTGTCTCCCCTAATGAAGTTACTACCACCTCTCGGGAATCATCCCCACCCAGATGATCCTCCCTCAGGGTCAGGATCAGGTATTGTCTGCTGTTCCCTGGCCATGTGGGAAGAGTGCACCACCGAGAAATCGGTGATGACTCTGCAGGATTCATCACAGAAAGTACAACATTTTACAGTAGGGTTTGAAGTTTCTTTAGGGTTTCGCTTAGTCTCACTTCTAAGTGCTAGTGCAATCTTCTTGAAATGGGGTTTCTGCTCGGATTGCTCATCACTCTGACAGTAGAAATGGATGGAGTACTCACCAAATCAATCAATAACTGGTGCAAATTAGTTTTTCCCCATAGGACCAGTGCACAAACTAGCAATCCTGCGTACCTGGGATATTGTTCAAGGAACGACCCTGTTGATTCCTCTTTTCAATTTCGAAAAAAAAGTGCAGTACTCCAAACCAACCACTATATGACCATTTATGCAAAGAATGTGAATTCAAGCAGATACAAGCTTCGTAAAGGCGATTACTCTGTAAGAAATGCTCAGCATTTTCCTGTAATTCCTTTACCTAGAACATTGCTTTAACATATATTCTAAACCTTTCACATATATCATAAATCACATTGTGTCCTACTACAGTATGTCTGATTTAGAGGTTAAACAGGATAAAGAAAACAATCAGCTTAAAGAGAATATATGCACACACATATCAGCACAACTCAGTCCAGGTTTTTGATAAGGCCAAGCAGTGAAACACTTGACAAACAGGTAAGTGGTTCAAATGGATGGCTTTATTCAATATTTGTCAAGAGAAATTTTGGGCCAAACTCCTATTAGAATTGCGGACATATCCGCACATGATATTGATGTTCCTAAAGGAAACCGTTTCAGGAATGGTAGGACCTAAAGTGAGGTTTTCTATAGGTGTCAAACTCTTTCAAGGGCTAGTGTCCAAATCGTAAAGTTGTTGACCTACACTTAAGAGTTTGTTTTGAATGGATTGTGTCCTCCCCACGTATTACTCATCTTTAGATATCTTCCCTTCCAGCTTTAGCTGCTTCCAAAATTAAATTTGGCAGTGGGCGCTGTGCATCGATGCGGTCGACTCGATGCCCCTCTATGGCTTCCATCGCGGTGTCAATGTCATCGTAGGTATATATAGCATGCGCAAAGCCCAATAGCCTCGGTACTGTTTTTCTGCAATAGCTAACTCTTCGAGAATTATGACGCGCTTCAGTTTTTGCTAAAAAAATATGCGCAATCCTCAAGATCGATGGCCTCATCATCGGCACGATCAACCACAAAGATCGGGTTAAAAAATGTCACGATTGCAGCGCCAAAATGGTGCTCACGAATCCTCATTGAGTGTCTGTGATGCCTTGGGGTGGAGCATAGGACGACTGACTGTGGGTCCTGTCAGTCCAGTACTGGTAAGGCTCTGAAAGAGCATAAAGGGAAATTAGCAGCGGGTAGGCCCCCTACTAAATCCTCCTCGACGACCCCATCGAAGAAATGCTCGTCCGAGTCGAGAGGCGACTCCTCGAAGGAAGAAGTCTAAAAGTGTTCACGCTCCAGGAGTGGGCCTCATCATTCCTCGTCTTTCAAGAAGGCAAAGAAAAGGTTTTATAGATCACCTTCGACTTCCTCCAAGTGCTCTCCAGAAAGAAAAATATCCTGCCCAACCAAATCTTCGACTCCTTTGTTAAGCTCACTTAGCTCCCACAGAGGCATCGATCTGAACTAAACAGCTACGGTCTCCACCAATGTGACGCGTAGGGCCGAGATGACGGACTGGACTGGCCCAGCTAGCTTCGTTTGCTTGGCCCGTAGGAATATTCTTCTGCAAATTGAGAAAGGGAATTAACCTCCCGTGGAGTTGAGCGTTAATCCCCCCACCCCCGCTGTTCTCCCCACAGAGCACCATTGATGTCCCCTCTTATAGTCTCACCTGATGGTTTGAAAAGATGAGCTCTCCATCCTGCATTGAGCGCAAGGGCCCGTTGATAACCAGTTGCTTCACTGGCTCGAAGGAATTGGGGAGTTCCAGAACAATATTGACTCCGAGATTTCCGGCAAGACGCCGTAAGTATGTAGTTCGTAAGAGTTCAAATGCCTGACTTTCACTCTTGTCCGATTCCTTGCAGGTTGCAGCTTGACCCTAGTGAAGAGTTCCTCGTGGCAACCGGTGATATTCTGGTAAGGATTTGTATTTTCCAACACAGTTCGATAAAATAATGTCAATATGTTGCTTTCTCCCTTATTCAGGCGCTGAGAGAAAGTATGAAGTCCCGGGGAATAATACCTCCGGCGGTAAAATCAGGTAAGTCTATTGTGGTGAGGAGGGATCCCCTTGTTAGTCCCTTTGTTTCACCTTGCTGTCCTTTTGTTTCCCCTTAGGGGCCAGGGTTCGGCGAAGATGCAGTGGAAGCTGTGCCGACCCGTGAAGAGGAATAATACCCCCGGTGGTAAAATCAGTTAAATCTATGGGGGGGGTAACTAATATTCCTCTGTGTATTCCCTTGGCTCACCTTGCTGTTCTTGTCTTCTCCTTAGGTGCCGGAGTGAGGCGGGAACATGCAGGAGAATGCGTTGGAATGTGAAGATGCTGCGAAGGCCGGTGAGTTCAGCGCGGCGCTGCAGCAGGCGAGGCGACGCGCATAAAATAACTTCTTTCTTCCAGCTCGAAGGCGCGATGGATTGGGAATTCAGGTAAGGATCAAAGGTATTGCTCTTGTTCTAACCTTTTCTCCTTCTTTCTCCCCTTTTCTAGGAGCTCCAAACTCGAGGCGGGCGTGGCAGAAGACTAGATGCAGACTTGAAGGCACGGTGAGCGTTACGCTGCTGGATGCAGAATAACGCGAAGCGTGTGCTGCTCTTCGGGCGTGATTTTAAATGGCCTCCAAAGTAGTCCCAGGTAAGTATTCCTCCCCAGCCCGACCCGAGTAAAAAAAAATAGCCCCTCGGTAAAGTAGTCCCTTCCAAGCCTCTTTTGGCTTGGAGCTCTTGAAGCATGGTCTGCATCAGGTAAATTTTAATCTGAGCCTGGCGCCATAGACGCCAGGACTGCACCCAAATAGCCCCTAGCAGGGGTTGTTGGGCTTGCTTGGGATAACTTGATGCCTGCTTCTGGGGTTGCTGGACTTGGTCTGGGTCCCCGGTGGTAGGCATCATGACATCCTTCTCAATGAGAGGAGTTCAAGCAGGAAATACTTAACATTTTTGAGAAGGAGGCTCCGACCCCCTTGAAAGAAAGGAAAAAAAGCCATGCTGCTGTTGCGCTGTCAAAAGCCTACCAGGAAAGGGCTAAAGCTATATCCTGCGTGCCCTCAAGCCCGGGATGCAGTTCGCAGACTCATCAAGGAACTTTGATGTTTCGACTCAGCGAAAAATCGCAGAAGACTCCATCGAGTCGATAATCAAGCCTTTCGAGGGGTCAGTCGACACCTAAATCGTTTAAACCATCGACGCCATCGGCATCAAAACCATCAATGCAATTACTCACTAAGGAGGTAGAGAAATCCTATAAGCCCTTGCCAATGAAGGATTTCTTCAAATCTTTATTCTCTATTTATGAGGAGCACAAGCCATTGGACCAAGAAACCCCACCTTTTGGTTTGGAGTGTGGCACTACTAATGTCCCAGAAGCCCTTATTTCAGAAGAGTCTAGGTTAAAGTACTTGTATTAAAACCTTCAGTTTGCAAGTGCTGTAGACACTTCACCAGAACTTAGTTTGCCATACCAGACCCGGCAGACCGCATCGATGCCTCTTACAGGCAGCTTATGATCCAAGTTATTGATTATCTTTGATGGGGTAGACCTGCTCCCCCATTTGAGCAAGGCCACCTGACAAGCATACTCGACAAAGGTCCACAGAAGGATACCATATTTCCCTTTCATATCGCCCTTCAAAAAAGGGTAAGGTCGAATTGGGAGGCTCCTGAAACAAGTCCAGCAGATGGTAAGAACCTCACCAAGAAGTACAGGCCCTCAAGTAGCGATCCTGACTACTTATCGTAGCACCCAACACCACAGAGCCTGGTAGTTCAGGCAGCGGGAGGGCTGGCTAGTCAAAGGGGCCAAAGAAGATTCTCTCGTGGGGGACGAGGGAGGGGTGTTAAGTCCGCCCAAGCAACAGCTACCTTACCATCAGCCACTACTTCAGCCGCCTCAAAACCTCTGAGGCCTTAACCCACAAGACCCTGGTGGGAGGCAGACTTTCACAGCATCTGCAAGAATAGCAAGGTATTACTTTGGATGCATGGGCGTTGGAAACAGTAGCCCAGGGTTACCGCGTCCCCTTTTTTAAAAAGGCCTCAGGACCATCCACTGGGGAGCCACTCGTTCAAAGTTCCAGATCTGTTCCTTGTGGAGGAAATGTTGAGCCTGCTAAGGAAATGTGCTATAGAACCAATACCTGTGATGGAGAGGAACAAGGGATACTCTCATTATTTTCTGATTCTCGAAAAGGACGGAGGATTGAGACCCATCTTGATGCTTGAACAAGTGTCAAGATTGGAGGCCTTATCCCCTTCCTCCTCACCTGAATCTTCTGTGGCGGATTCCCTTGGATTCGACTCCGTCTTCTTACGATCCTTCCTCCTTACAGGAGTCTTGTCCTTTGATGTCTTGGCTTTCTTTTCGTGTAAATAGGGTCGGGCCCCTCCGGAGGCCACCGTGGCAGAGATAGAACCCTGTCCGCAGGGACCCCCAGGGGGCCGGACCTAGATCAGGGAAAAAGCACGAAGGCAGAAAAAACCCTGTTTCCAGATGGGTACCAATAAGGAGTTGAGAAATGAAGTCTGGCTGCAGTTGAAGGCTAATGAAGTTGACCAACAACTCCGGTGGAGGGAGCCGTTAAGCTCTGTGATGACATTAGGGCGAAACTCAGAGGAAAGGTACAGGAACCCAAATAACCAATAAGTAAATCTTTAAGGAAGACAGAACAGATAGAAATGTCCGTAAATAACAGTGCTAAGTATGAGATTATGTGCAGGTAACCATAAGCAGAAGGTAGAATTATACCCGCCAAGTGCGGTAATTCAGTAAACAAGAACCGAGAGTGCAGAGAAGACAAAAGGCAGAAAACGCCGAACAACTAAACTGAATACGCTTCTGCGGAAACCAAGAGGTGTAGTACAGAAGCTCAAGCGAGGCGGAGCCGCAGAACAGACAAGGAGAGGCAAAGAAAAACACTCGCAAAAAATGCAAGCTGAAGGAGACAGGTAACAAAGGAAAGAAAGTAAGTAGAGCACAGAAGGTAGGCACTAGGAAGGCAAAGGTAGCTGCAAGGATGGTCGGCAAGGAGGAATATCCAAGAACGAAGTTCCAAACGTACCGGAGCGATGTGTACAGATACAACGCACCGGTTTGGGAGAGGAGTCAGAATTTAAAGGTACGGACACCATATTGAATGAGGACTAGAGCGCTCGCAAGTCAATGCTTCAGCGCAGGTACGGACACCATATTGAATGAGGACTAGAGCGCTCGCAAGTCAATGCTTCCAGCGCTTCCAAACCTTCCATTCTCCGTTCCTGACAGTATACCCCTGTCTTCTCGGGGGACTCCCTGGTTTGCCCGGATGAAGGCGATGGAACCTCTGTACAAGGCGTTTGGCATGTATATGGCTCACAGGTTCCCATGTCCTCTCTTCAACTGGATAACCCTTCCAATGAACCAAATAGTGCAACCTTCCCTTGTGGTATCTGGAATCGACCAGACGAGACACCTCATATTCTTCTGGCGGAAGGCTCACCTGAGCACGCGTCTTGAACACAGGTCTCTTAAAAGGGTCCTCCTTATGTTCTTTGAGAAGGGAGACATGGAAGACAGGATGCACCTTTCTGAGATATTCTGGTAGCTTGATCTTATATGCTACAGGGTTGATCTGTTGAAGAATGGGAAATGGCCCAAGGAAACGAGAGGAGAACTTCCCCTTATGAACCCATCTGGGTAGAAATCTGGTGGACACCCAGACAAGCTGCCCTATCTTCCAGCTCGGATTGGCAGTACGACTCTTGTCAGCCCATTTCTTGTGTGTAAGTTGACTTGCTTGGTGCGCTTCCTTAGCGAGTCTGTGTATCTCCTGTAGGTCCTGTAAGACCCCATCCAACGCCGGAATTTTGGTAGAAGGAGGATTGAGCCAGGGTAAATGTTGAGGATGATATCCGTAGGTACAATAGAAAGGACTCATCTGGATCGAGGTATGGAGAGAGTTATTGTAGGCGAATTCTGCCTGTGGGAGGAAACGATACCATTCTTCTTGTTGCGGACTGCAAAAACACCTGAGGTACTGTTCTAGGCTGGCATTTAATCTTTCAGTTTGGCCATTGCTCTGTGGGTGATATCCAGAAGAGAGTGCCTTGTGAATCCCTAGAACCTGGCAGAGAGAAGCCCAGAATTTGGAGGTGAATTGAGGTCCTCTGCCGGACACTATGGTCCTGGGCAAACCATGTAGACGGACTATATCCTGCAGAAAGGTTGCGGCCATCTCAGAGGCTGAAGGAACTTGTTTAAAGGCCGAAAAATGCGCAAGTTTGCTGAATGAGTCAACTGTCACCATAATAGTAGTCATGCCATATGACGGAGGGAGGTCTACAATGAAATCAGTAGAGATGTGTTCCCATGGATATTCCGGTAAGGGTTCTTGCTGCAGTAGCCCCAGAGGTCTTCCCGTTCGGTGTTTGTTGGAAGCACAAACCGAACAAGTGGAAACGTACTGGCTTACGTCTCTTCTTAAGGTTGGCCACCAAAAGCCCCTCCGTAGCAAATCCAATGTCTTCCTGATTCCCGGATGTCCAGATAAAGGAGTGTCATGACACCAGGAAAGTATCTGAATTTGTAGCTTCTTAGTGGGAACATAGAGAGCTCCTTCATGATAATACAATCCGTCCTTATCTTGAATTACAGTTGACTGAAGCTCAGTGCCCATCTGATACTGTGGAATTAGGTCTTGAAGAAATGAGACGGTCGAAGCCAATACTTTGAGATTAGGGAGAACCAATTCGTGTCCTATGTAGGAGCCAGAGGTATCCCCAAGACTTCTTGACAAGGCATCAGCCTTCATGTTCTCTGTACCAGGTAAGTATGTAATTAAAAAATCATATTGTAAAAAAAAATATGCCCATCTGGCATGCCTGGCGTTGGAACATTCCAACTGTTGTAAAACCCGAAGGTTACGATGATCTGTTCTAATAGTAAACGGATGAGTAGCACCCTGTAAAAGATGTCTCCACTCCTGACAAGCCAGCTTGATAGCCAATAGCTCCTTTTCTATCACAGAGTAGTTGCGTTCACTACAAGTAAGTGTTTTGGAGTAATATGCTATTGGATGTTCATAGTCGTCATCTGACCTTTGAAGCAGAACTGCTCCCACCGCCCCTGTAGAAGCGTCTGTTTCCAGAATGTAGGGTCGATTCTGATCCGGTTGGACCAGAATGGGGGCTGTGGAAAAACATTCTTTTAGAAAACAGAAGGCTCTTTGGGGCCCTTCATCAAATGCGAACTTGACTCCTTTTTTCAATAGAGAGGTCAGTGGAAGTACCTTGTTAGAGAAGTTGGGAATGAACCTTCGATAAAAATTGGCCAATCCTAGGAAGCTTTGGAGTTCTTTAACATTGACAGGATTTCTCCATTCTCTGATAGCCTTCACCTTACTGGGGTCCATCTTGATCCCTTCTTTGGATAAGATATATCCTAGATAGGACACGGACGTAGCTTCAAATGAGCATTTCTCTGGTTTTACTAGTAGTTGATGGAATTGCAGACGCTGTAAGACTAGTCTGACCAGTGACTTGTGCTCCGATAGAGTCTTGGAAAAAATGAGGATGTCGTCCAGGTACACTACCACCGACACAAACAGCATGTCTGTGAAAATCTTGTCCATATACCTTTGGAAAATGGCCGGTGCATTCACAAGACCAAATGGCATCACTTGGTATTCGAAGAGACCAAAAGGGGTACGGAACGCTGTCTTCCACTCGTCCCCTTTCTTGATCCTCAAGAGGTGGTACGCCCCTCTCAAATCAAGCTTGGTAAAGAACACCGCTCCATGTACAGCCTCCAAGATGTCCCGGATCAAAGGCATAGGATACCTATCTCGAATGGTAACCTTGTTGAGCCCCCTGTAGTCTATACAAGGGCGTAGCTCTGCGGAGTCCTTTTTAGGAATGAAGAACAAGGAAGCCCCACAGGAGGATCTGGACTCTTGGATGAGTCCGTTTTGAAGATTTGCGTCGAGGTATTCTCTCAGAGCCTTCCTCTCTGGTAGAGACAACGGGTACATTCTTCCAAAGGGAACCACTGCCTCAGGTATCAGGTCGATACCGCAATCTTCTGTTCTATGAGGCGGGAGTTGACGGGTAACGGCATCCAGGAACACCTCTGAGAACTCTTGATAATGGATGGGAACTGATGCCACTGTGATTGGAACTGGAGTACTGTTTCGGTCATTTGCTAGAGTGTTGGACGTTGAGGACAAGCTCGTGCAGTGTGTTTTACAGAATGTAGAATTGAAGACTACCTTGTTAGCCGTCCAATCAATTTGAGGGTTGTGCCTCCTCAACCAAGGAATGCCAATGACCAACGGAAAATGAGCTGCTCTGATCTGGTCAAAAACCAGAAACTCCTCATGATGGCCTAACCTCATTCTCAACGGAATGGTTTCCTTGGTAATAGGTCCCGAAGATAAGGGTCTTCCGTCCACCCCTTCCACCGGAATGGGAGTGGCCTTAGATATTGTGGAAACAAAATGTTCTGCCGCCCACTTGGAGTCGATGAAATTCCCTGCTGCTCCACAGTCAAGCATGGCGAGCACCTCTGTGGGACCTGCATCAGACAGCCATAAGTCAACTCGAAACACCATTAGACTGTTGTCATCCGGAATGGTTACTGCTCTTGTGTAGTTGCAAGGGTGCTTGTTACTTCCCCCGAAACTTCCCTTGCTGTAGATCGGGGGTTGAAGTTTCCCTGTCTTCGAGGTGGCACCTCAGGACAGTCTCTTAAAAAGTGCTTTGAGGAGCCACAATACATACACAGTCCAGCCTCTCTTCTTCTTCCCTTTTCTTCTTGAGTTAGAGTCCTCGGGCTGCCCCTATCTGCATAGGTTCTTCAGGCGGATGGGTAGCTCTGGTGGGTGGAGGAACAGGAGAGGGGAGGCCGGTTGGCTGTGGAACGCCTCTGGTTCGTCTTCTTTTTAATCGTCTCTCTTGTAGACGGAACTCAATCTGAAGAGATAAAGTAACCAGATCTTGAAAGGACGCAGGTCTCGCCACTCTGGCCAGCTCATCCTTGATTTCATCACGAAGGCCACGTCTGTAGATGGTTTGCTGAGCGGAATCAGGCCAATCTGCCTTGGCGGCCAGCCTCTGAAAACGAGACAGATAGGTTTGTACGTCCGTGTTTCCCTGGCTGACATCTAGGATAGCTTCTAGAGAGGAATAGAAGACTTCTGGTCGGTCGAAGCGTGCTTTAAACACCTCCGTAAAACGATCATAGTCACCCAAAATCGGGTCGTTTCCGGTGACAAACGGTGTAGCCCATGAGAGTGCATTACCCATTAGATTTGAAATGATAAATCCGACCTTAGCTCTAGCAGTCTCATAAGCATGGGGTCGAAAGGCAAAATACACTGCACATGCGTCAAGAAAGTCCTTCAGCCCTCCCGGGTGACCATCATATTTGCCAAAGGAGAGTGGCATTGTAGGCAGGTCTCCCCTGTCATCACGATGCAACACAACCTGTTGTCGGAGGGCTATGTTCTCTGTTCTCAACGCCTGGACCTCCATAGTAAGGTTCTGCATCGCTGCTACCAATTCTTGATATTGTTCTAACGATGCCATGGTAGATATTGGCGTTGTATACTGTCAAGATTGGAGGCCTTATCCCCTTCCTCCTCACCTGAATCTTCTGTGGCGGATTCCCTTGGATTCGACTCCGTCTTCTTACGATCCTTCCTCCTTACAGGAGTCTTGTCCTTTGATGTCTTGGCTTTCTTTTCGTGTAAATAGGGTCGGGCCCCTCCGGAGGCCCCCGTGGCAGAGATAGAACCCTGTCCGCAGGGACCCCCAGGGGGCCGGACCTAGATCAGGGAAAAAGCACGAAGGCAGAAAAAACCCTGTTTCCAGATGGGTACCAATAAGGAGTTGAGAAATGAAGTCTGGCTGCAGTTGAAGGCTAATGAAGTTGACCAACAACTCCGGTGGAGGGAGCCGTTAAGCTCTGTGATGACATTAGGGCGAAACTCAGAGGAAAGGTACAGGAACCCAAATAACCAATAAGTAAATCTTTAAGGAAGACAGAACAGATAGAAATGTCCGTAAATAACAGTGCTAAGTATGAGATTATGTGCAGGTAACCATAAGCAGAAGGTAGAATTATACCCGCCAAGTGCGGTAATTCAGTAAACAAGAACCGAGAGTGCAGAGAAGACAAAAGGCAGAAAACGCCGAACAACTAAACTGAATACGCTTCGGCGGAAACCAAGAGGTGTAGTACAGAAGCTCAAGCGAGGCGGAGCTGCAGAACAGACAAGGAGAGGCAAAGAAAAACACTCGCAAAAAATGCAAGCTGAAGGAGACCGGTAACAAAGGAAAGAAAGTAAGTAGAGCACAGAAGGTAGGCACTAGGAAGGCAAAGGTAGCTGCAAGGATGGTCGGCAAGGAGGAATATCCAAGAACGAAGTTCCAAACGTACCGGAGCGATGTGTACAGATACAACGCACCGGTTTGGGGGAGGAGTCAGAATTTAAAGGTACGGACACCATATTGAATGAGGACTAGAGCGCTCGCAAGTCAATGCTTCAGCGCAGGTACGGACACCATATTGAATGAGGACTAGAGCGCTCGCAAGTCAATGCTTCCAGCGCTTCCAAACCTTCCATTCTCCGTTCCTGACAACAAGTTCCTCAGGAAGGACAAGTTCAAGATGGTTACTCTTTCTCACATCCTTCAGGCCCTCCAGCTCCAGGAATGGATGGTGTCATTGGACCTTCAGGATACTTACTTTCATGTGCCAATCCATCAACAGAACAGAAAGTACCAGAGGTTCGCCGTTGGCTGTTCTCATTATCGGTTTCAGGTTCTGCCATTGAGGCTGACCTCCGCCCCAAGGGTTTTCACCAAGTTGATGGCTGTGGTTGCAGCAAGTCTCAGGAGAGTGGGGATTCATGTCTACCCCTACGTGGATGATTGGCTGATCTGGGCTAGTTCTTGCGAACAAGTCCTGGAACATCTCAGCATAATCTGCCATTATCTCCACAAACTGGTCTTCTCCCTCAATTAGAAGAAGTCTCACATGATACCATCTCAAAGACTCCAGTTCATTGGAGCAGTACTGGATGCATCTTTGAGAAAAGCAATGCCACCCGGGGTAAAGGATAAACGCATTCTGCAGATGGTCACCAAATTCCAGAATGTCCAGCGTCTTCTGGCCTTCGATTTTCTGAGGTTGCTCAGCCTCATGGCATCATGCATTTTCCTGCTGACAGAGGCTTACCTGAGAATGAGGTCCCTACAATGGGCCCTCATGACACAGTGGTCTCATTTCTCGGGCAAGATGTCAGACCTACTTCAGGTTCGAAGCAGAGTCGCACAAGATCTTCTGTGGTTGGCCTGCGAGGACAATATTCTGAAGGGAGAACCTTTTTGGCAACCATGGCCGGAGATAACGGTAATTACGGACGCCTCACTTACAGGGTGGGGAGCCCATGCCAACGATCTGACAGTCAGCGGTCGTTGGTTTCCAAACCACACATCAATCTTTTGGATCTGAGGGCAATCGGACTAGCGCTTAAGACTTTTCTGCCCTCTGAACGGGGGAAAGAATGTCCTGATAATGACAGACAACACAGTGCCCATGTACTACCTCAACAAGAGAGGTGGTATAGGGGTCACTACCACTGTGCAGAGAGGCAATGCAACTCTGGCTCTGGGAAATTCAAGAAGGAATCTCCATATCGGCAGTTCACCTAGCCGGAAAGGAGAACATCCGGGCAGACGCTGTGAGCAGGCAGAGCAGTCTCCCACTCGTGGGAACTAGCTCAGGAAGTCCTTCAAGAGATCTTCACCCTTTGGGGAACCCCTCAAGTGGATCTGTTCGTGACCAGTGTCTAATTTCCCCCAAGATGAGCTCATGGGAACGCGTTAGGAGTGGACTGGGAGTTTCCACTCCTGTACGCGTTTCCTCGAGTCCCCGTAATTCCTCGCGTGATCAGAAGGTTGACAAAGTTCGGGAAGTCCATGATTCTAATTGCTCCGGATTGGGCCAGGAGGACGTGTTACCCAGACCTTCTGGACTATGTCCATCTGCCCTCCAATTCGTCTTCCACAAAGAGAAGACATTCTCTCCTGAGAGGAGTGTAGGGTTTTCCATTCAAAGTCAAGGCACTCAACCTTCACGCATGGTTTCTGAGAGGTTGTGATATAAGGATTGGAACTTCCCGGATAACTTAATGGAGATTTTGCTTTCGGTCAGAAGGCCAGCAACGAAATCCTTGAACCGTTGCTGTTGGAACAGATCCTGCAGCTGGTGCAGGGATGCATATGTGGACCCTTTTCAATGCAATACTCCTATGGTGTTCTCTTTTTGGTACACCGGGCAAATCTGATGCTCCATATTGCAACTATCAAAGGGTATTTGGCAGCGCTTACAATCTTCAAACGCACATCGGAAGAGGTATATTTCAAGATGCCGTTGATCATACGATTTTTTTTAAAGGGCTCATTAACATGTTCCCTCCTACACCTTTTCAAGTGCCTATTTGGGACCTTAATCTTGTCTTGAAATTTCTAATGTGCGCTCTTTTTCAGCCACTCCATTCATGTCCATTGAGACTAACGTTTAAGGCCATTTTGTTAGTAGCATTAACATCAGCCCGCAGGGTGAGTGAGTTGCAGACAATATCTAGCAAACCACCTTTTATAACATTCTCTAAGCACAAGATTGTTCTTAGAGTTAAATCTTCTTTTCGGCCTAAAATTGTATCAGATTTTCACTTATCCCAAAAGATTGTTTTACCAACATTTTATCTGCCACCTCATCCTGGCAAGGAAGAGGAAAGGCTACATAGACTTGATCCTAGAAGGGCTCTTAGTTTTTATGTTTCACGGATGAAAAAATACCTAAAGATTACCAACTTTTTATAGGGTACACTGATCACAAACTGGGACTTGCTGTCACTAAACAAACATTGTCCAGATGGATGATATTGGCCATTACAGAATGCTACAAATTAGTCGGGAAGGATCCCTCAGAAGGCCTGAGAGCCCATTCCACAAGGGGCAAAGAGTGGTGCCGATAGAAGACATTTGTGCGGCAGCCACTTGGTCTACCATTCACACTTTCACAAAGAATTACTTCCTGGATTCATCCCCACGTCAGGAAGGAGAATTTGGGAAAGCAGTCCTACATTCAGCCCATGACAAATCTTAAATTTGAAAATTCTTACTCCCTCCTCCAAAACCTAACACTGCTTTGGCAGTTTACCTAAAGATGAGGAATATGTGGGAGGACACAATTCATTCAAAAAACGTTACTTACCCCAGGAAACATTCTTTAGACTGGATGTTCCTCCCACATATTCCTTATCGCCCCTCCCGGCCTACCCCGCAGTAGAATTTCTGTGCATTACACTTTACACTCTTTCAAAGTCTAGTTCTGCCTAGGACTCACTGATGCCGGTAATTTTGCAAGAAGAAGGCCTAAAAACAGAACTGAAGCTTACCGGGGCTGCGTGTGCTGTATATACCTACGATGAAGTCGACCTCAAGATGGAAGGCCATCAAGTCTACAGCATCAACGCACAGCACCCTCTGGCGAACGTTTATTTTCCCGAAGCAGTTAAAGCTGGAAAGGAAGATATCTAAAGATGAGCAATACGTGGGAGGAACATCCAGTCGAAAGAATTAACCTGTTCTCTTGCGCGAACCGCTCATCTACAAAACCAATGAAGTGGCCAACAAAAAGTGCCAAATCCTCATCTTAACAAGGCATTCGCCTCCTGGCTTTCCCTAAGCTAAAACAGAAAAGGCTCCAAGGAGTGACCAACAAAAGAGATGGCAAATATTACTCTCAAATGTCAATCCCTATTCAAACACAAGATGACTGTCGTGCTTGGAATTGTGGGTGTGTGATTGTGTGAGTGTGCAAGTGTGTGCACGAAGGAAAGAAGGTGTGTGGGTGGTGCAGGCAAAATGTCATGGGATCCGTGTGTTGGGTAGATTTATCATTTGTATGTATTTTATCATTCCCTCTCCTAGTGAGACCTCCCTCGAGCACTTTGTTCTGGACCTTTTTCTTTCAATCCTGAATGAGTGGAGCCTTTTTCCACTCATCCATTCCTGTGGGCTCTGTCTTTTCAAACTCTTTTCTTTGTATTCTACCTGTACTATAGAATCTGTCTGCTCCATAGCTCTCTGTATTTTACTACTGCAGCACATGGTCCTCATGGGCCGTGTTGCTGGGGAACCTTAGGCCCTTACCTTTTTAAGATTCTTTTTTCTGTACCCTCAAGTAAGTACAGTTATTTAGTATTTCTCCCAAAACACTATAGTCTGAGAGATTGGCACACACCACCTACAGTGGAGTGCCAAAAGGATACCTAGTATCCCCCTTCTCTCTGCTTATGTAACTTTTTAGTCACATAGCCTGCGGTACAAAAAGGAATGTCTATAGCGCCTTCTTTTTTCACCATTACTAGCGTGGTTGTTCTTTGTTAGCCCTTATTCTACCATTTTGGGAGGGAGGTCACAGTGTGTTTTATCTTTGGGGGGAACCCTTGGGTGTCCCCACCTAGGTTCCAGAGTATCTGGGCAGGCAGGAAGTGGGGGAGGAGTTTTCACCCTCCTGTCCTTTGTCTGCCAGAGTGCCTGAATAGGACCAGCTTCCACAGGGGGCGTGGCTGTCCTGATTAGAAAGCCAAATGCCCCTTTCTGTAAAATGCTGTGAGAGATTGCAGAGGAGTGTGTGCTGGAACTGTATAAAAGGTGCGGCTTCTGGAGTGATAGGCAAGTCGACCACTGGAAGCTAAAGTAACCGAAGAAGACGATCAGAGATGCCTGCAGACCCTTTGCAACACCGTGGCATGACCACTGCTGTCCTGACCCCATTTTCTGCGCGACAGAGGAGCTCAGCAGAGAACGACTTTCCTTTTGGCTGGTGGGAACAACCAGTCCCAAGACTAACTTTGAATTGAGCTATCTCACGAGGTCCTAGGAGTTTCCCAAGCTGTGGAACCACAACACCAGGAGACATGCTGCCCATTTCGAGTGCATTGTTACACATATGAAGGCTGCCCTGCGGCATTCGATTACAAAACATAATGCTGGATCTGTTTCTCAATGGAAACGCTGTGCGCGCATCTCCATTTGGCCGAGGTTGAAGTTGCCATGGAGACGCTTATCAACAATGCTGGCAACGGAGCATACGCTGGGTCACGTAACTCGCCTGCGTTTACAACGCTTTGTCGTAGAGCCCGCCCCCCTTTTGGGGTTTAAATCCAGTGTTCGACGTAGCAACGGCGCTTCTATTTGTAGTGTTATTCATCCGCATTTATTCTCCTTTAAAACCAGACTTGGCTCCGTATTTACAGACTTCCTTACTGCCTAATACTTGGTACCATTCAGCAGCCCTTCATTGTTGACTCAGAACGATTTACGGTAGCCTTATACCTAATGTTCTACTTGCTACTGAAACCTCCCGTTGCCCACCCAACCTATTTCCTGGATCTCCTTCTGCCTCACGTTCTACTCATTATTGCACCTCCCGTTGCCGACCCAGCCTGCTTCCGGATATCCTCCTGCCTAACGTTCTGCTTGTACGAACCTTCCTGTTGCCGAACCAACCTGCATTTCGGCTCCCGCACACAACAGCTGATTTATACACTGGTAAGCTCTGTTAGTATCACGTTACCTGCAGCAGCTAGTGTTTGACATCTGCCGGTTGCAGAATAGCTATATTACGTTTCTGTGACCATATTCACCATATCCCAGTATTCTCTCAGATGGTTTTCCATTCCATTTCTTTACAACAACAACACACGCGTTTACAGTCTGAACCATCATTTCCTCCTTCATTAACTGCCATATTAAACAAAGGACATTTAAAGACAGTTTCCTCCAGGATTACTACACATGTTCTTTTGGACGCTTCCCTGTTTTGTGCACCATCCCGTACCTAGTGCGACCCTCGTGCCGCCTGGGGAAGTTTACCTGTACTAACATTCCTTTTTGTTGTTTTATCCCTTCGTTGTTGTTCTGGACTATTAACATCTTCCACACCGAGTTACTTTCTACCTGGCTAAGCCAGTTTCCTTTATTCATCGTTCATGCCTTTATGTCCTAAGCTCCAGGAGTAGTGGGTCTTATGTTTAGGTTCAGACTTCATACATCCCAGATCAAAACCACCAGGTATTAAGAAAGCTAGCTAGGGATTTGCGTGTATAATGTTTGTGTATTCAGACCTTAACCATCCTGTGTTTCTTTCACAGACTTGGTTCTGGCGGTGCGCGTGTTCCCTGCTCTTTTGTGTGATCGACACCCCTGTCTGTCTAAAGCTAGAACAACAGAGGGGTATATAATAAAGAAGAGTTTCCTTTTAGTTGAAGAGGCCTGAGATCTTGGTGAAGTCTGGCCGGCAAGTGGTTACCTGGAGAATGTCCTTATCCATTCTCACTTACCAACGCCCCAGGCTGATTTGGTGTGGTGAGTAACAATTGTTGTGAAAAGGGCGAATTTGTCCAACTCTTTGCCAAGCCGTAAGGACACTCCAGAAATCTGATCCAACTCGCCCAGACCCGCTCATCCGAGTGTGGGATTGCAGGAAGCGAAGAAGATTGACCGTGCGATTCGTGTCCTTTGTTGGTGCTGCAGAAAAGACACCAAAACCGCAGATTGAACCAAGAAGTTGCTGAAAGTCATGCTCCAGGTCCTCCCTCGAGACTGCTGCTGAGAGGCCCTGTCGATTGGCCTGCCTTCAGTCATCAGACCAAGGCATCCGGAGGTCGGGTCCAGAGCTGCAACATCACGGAGCATCCAGCACACAAATTTTCTTCTAACATAAGGTACTGTGGGGAAAAGGGTATTTCTTCCCTGATTCCAAGAAGTCGCTCCTGAGCTTTGGAGTGCACGTAGAGGTGCCCAGCGTACCCCTTCTTGCCTCAGACTCAAGCTGCTGCTTATGTCCTTTTATCGAGTCCTTTAAAAAGGTATCCCTTGTTAGTTGTTAACTTGCTGCTTCTATAACACTAGAGACTGGAAGAAATCCACAGAAACTCTTCACATTCTGCTGCTTGTCAAGACTTTAAACCCTCTCTAGAACCTTGAACCAGGCTAAGTTTACACTAACCAACCATTTTCCTCCCTTGAAGTGACTTTACTATATGTGTTTACAGAGTAAATGTATTACTGTATTTACTGTTAAAATTTGCAGGTGCGCATAATAACCGATAATACGATAACATTGTCTTTTCCTAACGCTGCTACAAATGTAACTTCGAACAAACACAAAAGTGAAAGCGTCCTTTGAAGTGTATTCTCAAGTATTCCGAAGTGTCATAGTGTAAATGTCTAAAGTATTTAAAATGATTCTGGTGTATATATAATAAATATATAATTTTATATAAATTATAAGTGTAAGAGTTTCTTTGGTGTGCATGTCTAACTAGGTTCAGTGTACTTACTCACATCTTCCTCTTAAGATAAGCCTGACTACTCTGCCACTCTACCGAGGTGCTAGTTCGTACAGAAGGATACTTAGAGTTGGAGATCTACAAACCACTGGGATAGCTTACTAAAGTCTTACTACCAGTAGGACTTTAGGAGTGAGTGTTAGTTGGTACAGTAGGTGTCGGGCGACATCGAGGTGTCCCAGTAGTCTCACAGGATCAGGCTGATCTGCTCATGAGAGTGCTGTCCTTGTGGCGGCACGCTAAAGGGGGGGGTGCTGTCATGAGCCAAGCGCAACGTGGAACGAGGGGCATGGGGGCAGCTGTTGGAGGCCTGGCTGCACAGAAGAGCAGGTTGTGCAGCATGGTCAAGACATTAATAATAAAAATATGAGGGCCACACCTAAATTAAGGCAGAGGCTTTGTGCCTCAAGTCTATCTGGCTCCACTTGAACTTTTTTGGAGACGAGGATGAGATGGGAGGAATGGAAAGAGGACTTCCTCAAATATGTATTGGCAGTATATGGACCAAATTACTCCATTGACAGGAAGGATGCATTACTCTTTCACTGCTTGAGCCATGAAGGTCAAAATGTACAAAAGACCTCTGAAGTAGCAGATAGTGTGCAAAGCACGCTAAGATCTTTTGAGAGGGGTTTAATTTAAGCTGGATAAGTATTGTATGATTTATGAAAACAAAATATTAGCAAGGTACCACGTTGCAACTAGAGATCAGAAGAAAGGTCTATTGAACAGTTCATTACTGCCCTACAAGGTCTAGCCGTTAAATGCAAATTTGAAAATTGTGATGAGCACCATGTTAGGGAAAAACTGATAAAAGTGCAAGAATCACAAGATTAGAGAGAAGCTTTGGAAAGAGAAGGAGCCCTGACTTAACAGATAGGTCGGTAAACATTGCTATTCCGAAAACATCCAATAACAAATTCAAATAAACCGAACATCTCAACTAAAATCATACGCAGCACAAATAAAAATAATATACAGACCTCAAAATGCTCTAAAACGTCTTCTAAAAGCAGCTTTAACAAAATTAAAAACATTGTACATAAAATCAAAATCATTAATTCATACAAAAAAACATGATGGCATGCGTGTATGACCTAATATTATTTTAATAAAATGAGGCCTGAGCTATTTCCTTCTAAGATCAATAACATTTTTACAAATCAATACAAAATTCACAATATCCTCCCCTTGGATGGATTGTTGGGAACATTAATGTCACACTTAGATGGATGGTTGGGGGAAGTAAATGAATTGCTACTAACTAAGCATACTAAAAATCACCATTCTGCATACTTGGCCTCAAACTCTGAACTAAACACAACCATACCACTACCACAAAACTGCACGCACTTTACAACACCCAACATGAAACCAAACCATACACTACAGACCTCCTCACCACATGACGGCTACCGACTGAAAGCACGCCAACGTTCAGTGACCTGTTTCTCTGAACTGAAGCTCTTTTGCTCTTCTCCCTTTAAACCCAACTAAACGAACCCGTAACCCCCTCCCATTGCATATCCGCCAGAGCGCCAAGACATGAGACAAGTGGCAACAGTGCGTGGTACAAGACACATTAACCTTTGCCCATCCCACATACATATAACTTACGTATAACTTGTCCATGCTCAGCCAATTTGTACGGCCTTAAGGGGAAGCACATTTAATGGAATCACCCATGCTATCCCTCTGCACTGTGGAGACTTAATTCACTTATGAAGTTTTTAGGCTCGCTTCCTCAGCAAGAGTTAATAAAAAAAAATAACAAGTGGAAATGCTTTATATGACGCACAATGCTTCACTTCTTCAACCCTTTTTTGACAGAGCGATTGATGTAGCCAAGAATGTGGAATACTAAGTCATGCCTCAATAATCTCAAAGCTGACAAAACTAAACATCATAACATGCCAGGTGATCTATATACAATTTCCAAATCAAACAATAATTTGGGCTAGTCTGAACTGAGTAACAAATACAAAGAGGAAACAAAGCACAATGTACGCGAGACAGACCAAGGACAATATCTATTAAAAGATGCTAGCGCTGTGGAAGTATTTCACATCAGGCATGTGACAAAGAATGTTATGCTCTCAACATAGTATGTAAAGATTGCGTAAGGTTGGATCCAGGGGGTTCTGTACGGATACTGGCTGTGGTTGATAGAAATGCCGCTAACAGCCAAGGTGGCCGGATGGTGCTGGAAAGTCTTCAGGAAGGATCTGGGGTTCATATAAGTCATCAAAGAATTGGAAAGGCTTCAATATGAAGGAGTTATTGAGATAATAGAGGTCTCTGAGTGGGTCAGCCATATAGTCATGGGTAAGTAAGGGCAATGGGAGCATCAGGCTTTGCATCGATTTACGAGTGGCTGAAAGGTTTCCACTACATATGATATGATGATTTATTGCAGACATTGAAGGGGCAAGCATGTTTTCTCTGATCGACCTCAAGGCAGTGTGATGAATCCGGCAATGTCATCACTCCTTTCGCTGATCACCTCTCTCTGTGACTAGGGAACGGCAGCCGCTACCTGACCCTGACCCTGGGGATGTCTTTATGAGGAAGGACCACCTGTGGCGAGGTGATCCTCGGGTAGAACAAAGGACATCTTTGGGGAAAACCACATGACCCCCATTGCCTTTCAGGGATGTTTCCTCTGCCCCCATTCCCATAATGACATTGCCACACTCCTCCCCAACCTCCTGATAGATCTACTGTTATTGATCCCCAAAGTCTCATTAGGAATATTACATTGACAACTGGGATGAGTAGTAGGCAGGGATTAGTGAGGATCACTTTCAATGAGGCTCAGTATACACTTCCTCACAGGAAATGCTCCCAGATGTACTGACATGAGAAAGAACAGAGTAATGAAGATCACGAGGTCGGTGACCAACGCAGCTGTCTAGTTTTTGGAAACCGATTAAGCAAGCCAGGAACTTCAAATGTGGGCCGGCTACAGCAGACACTGAGAAGGAGAGAGGAGAGTTGCAGACGTTGAACTGTAGCACAGCCCATTACCACGCTGAGCACCACGCTAGGAGGAACACGCTGTGGCATTCGACCTGAAGGCGAAACCAGAGCAGACGAGGAGAAGCCTGGATGGAGCCACAGCAAGAGTGCAAGGTTTGGCTGGGTGCACACAGAACCAGTACACTGAGGCAGGAGAGGGCTGGAGACAACCGGTAAGCCCTGGTAAGCACAGAGGGTTACTGGGTTGCCAGCGTGTGTATGTTGCTTCGTAGAAGTAACAGAAACTGAAGGCAACCGAAGCAAGGCAAAAGCACGAAACAACTGTGAACCTAATAAAGCAAATGGGTTACTGGATGGCCCAAGAAAGTAAATTGCTCCAGATACCAGCAGAAGTTCCTGAAACCTTGACATCCGTAGCAATGAAATGGGATACCGAAAGGAAAATAATGGCACTGAAGAACTCAAGGGCCCCCGGCCCCGACGGGATAACTGTCATGGTGCAGGCATCCAAAACCCTGAAACTGGTGGGGCCATCCCGGACTTTGGCCCCCTTGGGGGCTTATCAGGCCCCAGACAGGCTCACCTGGACTCAGTGGCTCATGGAGGTGTTAGTTACATGGTCCATTAACTTGGCTCTGAGAGGCTGAGCCATTCAGTTCAGGGTGTGGCCTGGAACTACTTTACCTGAGAGAAGGTATACGGAGAAGAGGTCTATTTTCTTGGAACTACTTGCAAGGCTATTTATACCGCTCCCAACAATCTGAACACGCTTCGCGTTATTCTGCACTCCTGCAGCATAATGCTCACCGTGTCAGATCAGTTCTTGCTTACTTCTGCCACGCCAGTCCAGAGTCTTCCCTCCATCGGCACCTGCGAACAGAGAATAACAGAAGTTATTTAAGCATCGAAGGCCTTACCTGCAGTACATCCAGATCTCATCTCCTGCTTCCCCACGGACCACCGCATCTGCAGAACAGAACGAAAAGCACCCTCTCCGGTAACCACTCACCTGATCGGCCCGCTCCAGGAACTTCATCGGACAGTTCTTCACTCAGCAGCGCGCCGCAGCTCGACACCGCCACACGGATCTTCTATTCTTCTTCCTGGACTCGCGCCGTACCTATTGAACAGAAAAGGACAAACAGGTTAGTTGCACGTAGCAAAGGAAAGCTACAGAGGCGTACATTCACGCGCCCAGCACGGCGCTATACTTACTGGCAGGAATCCTGAGCATCATTCTCAGGAGGGTCATCCATCATCTGAAGGTCGCTTAACGCTGCACCTGTAAGACAATAACGGACATTAGTTATCTTGAACAGAAAGACTTAAAGGCAGTCATTCCAAGCAGTTATTGGAGTAGAGACTTACCTGCTTACTCCCGGGGCTTCTACTTCAGCAACTTCCTTTGGATCAGTGACGTAACTCGATCCAGGAAAGGCTGTGAACCGCGCCCCTGCCAGAGTGTGCAGGACGGAGAGCTCGCCCATTAACAAACAGAGGTGAGCCAGAAGAAGTGAAGGATAGACCGGAAGGAGGTGAAACCACTGACCAGCTCCCTTCGGTAGCTAATATCTTGTTTCGACTTGCAGGCTAACATCTCCTGAGGCACGGACTAAGGGGAGACGCAAGCTAGCATCACCAGCCCAGCACAGCAGCATCAGGACAGACAACACCCTACGCACCCGAGCACACCAGGTGAGCGTGACAATAACAAAAGTGGAACTAAAACCACGTCGATAAGAGTGGGCCGAGCTTATTTCCAAAATGATTTGAAGAACTGTAGCCATGAATAAAATTCCGGTATCATGGAAAACAGCCAACATAGTCCCGATCTTTAAGAAAGGCAACAAGAGCAATCCAAGAAATTACCGACCAATCGCCCTATTAGACACAATCGGGAAGCTATTTGCATCACTACTGCTGGACAAATTCCATAGCTAGTCCTAAACGGCGGGCCATGATGACCCTTTTCAATCCGGATTCGTCAAAGGCCTGGGAACAAATGCAAATATAATGCTACTAAGTGCATTAAAAGCAAAGATCTTAGCAGGCAGCCCGAGAGTTTTTCTAGCCTTCATAGATTTGTCACAGGCTTTCGACCAGGTGAATCGGGGCAAACTATGGGAGAAACTGGCAAAATGGAACTATCCCACTGTGATGCTGGAAATGCATCGGAGGGACAGGGCCTCCGTATCCTTGTCCTTTACTGCTTTTTATCGTGTTCTGTCGTTTTTTCCGCGCAGGAGTTCATGTGGGACTCCTGGCCGTGCAGCTCTCTCTTGGTTTGGTGAACAGACCCATGGGATACCCTTATGGCACCCATGGGTAGGGATGCAACCCTGTGCCCCTAGTGTATGTTTTTGGGCACCTGAGTGTGACCCACAGAGCAGGGTACGGGCTGGTGGCAGCTCAGTGCTGAAATGAATGGTGCCCTGAGCGTCCTCCATTTTGGGATGCCCAGGCCCTGTCATTGGAATCAGTAGATTACTGATGGAGACAAAATGGCCCTCATGGCCTCTTGCCTTCCATCGCCGGTTACCTTGATCTTCCCAAAGTCCTGGGAAGCCCTGACTCTGTCCCTTCCCCCTGACTGGCTGTTGGGTGTAAGTTCCATATATGGTAGTGTGGGGAAGTGTTGACCAGAATGGCTGGAGCATTCCCAACGACGGTATGTTGTGGGTACGCCTGTGGGTGGGACCTGGGTGAATGGAGTGTGTGACGAATACGCATTCTATGTTGTGGGTGTCTAGTATCTTGTGGTTGACACAATGACTGAGACAGCCCTGCCAGAAACCGGTATGAATGCAGTATGAAGTGTTTGAATGGCTCGGTACTTGTCCCAATACACATAACTTGTTGTGAGTGTCTGGAGAGAAGTGGATGGCCTTAATGCACTGTGTGCCTGATTGGTTGCCTGCCTGCATGAATGCCCTTCGTAGTGATTGGATGCATCAGTGTGAACCAGCGGAATGAATGGGAGATCAACAGTATATCTGGGGACCGCTCGCTGCTAGGAATCGTGTTCAGAAGTGTTCAGAGCTGAAGTCCAAACTACGAAGAGTAACTGGAGTGAAACTGACGCTAGACCTTGAAGCCCTGCTGGAAGAGAAGAATTGCTGTTGCTTTCCTTCACAATCTGAAAGCTGCTGTGTCTCCAAGGACTGGCCCACAGAGGACCTGGTAAGGCGCCCTCTTCCCGAGCTACGAGGGACCCTCGTGCACCAGCAGACCTTTGCCAAAGCACCCTGGTAGACAGACCTTTGACAGGCTGCCGACCCGATTCGGGGACTGCTGCGGAACTCCAAAGAGAAGCATCCGGACTGTTGTCCGCCACTGTCGACGACTGCCGTCACCGACCGGAGCCACCGTGCTCCCGTTTGCCTAAGAACTTCATTGATCCAAGGACGCTCTCGTCCGCATCGCCACCGCTGTATCCTGCTGGAGAAGGCCTGACCGTCGACGCACCGAGGAGCATCCACCTGTGGGTTTCCGCCACCCAAAGACCACAGAGATGCGGACGACTCGACGCCCTTGCTAGGCCACAGTTCTTCAAAACTCTTTGCGGTTCAGAACTATTGACACCAAGGTGTCCCGCACGCCTCTTCCTTTCAGGACGTTTACGCTTCCCCCGTCAATGAGCACCGCTAGGAACGACGCGGCCACTTCACCGTCGTAGCTCGACCTGTTCTCCGTCGGACGTTCGACGACCCGTGACTCCTGCCTTAAAGGGAGGGCACTCAAGAAGGGCCATCGATTTCCCGAAGAGGAACGCTACAACACCAAGGTACTTTGGGGTTGCAGAACTATTGGAAAGTCTAGTGTGAACAATATACGGACTGGGCTTGTGATACATCTTTGCTTTACAGGTTGCCCAGGTGGGGGGGGGATCTCCACACAGAACTGTGTCTAGTGGTACGGGGCCAGTATTCTGGCAAATTATCAACCATCTTGCTTTCCTTCCTCTCTCTACTGTTGGTTTCCTCTTTATTTTGATCTGTGTGTCATTCTGACCGTGTGCACTTTAATGAGATCTGATAACTTTAGTGGTACCACTTTAGAACTGTATTTCTGATGTTTGTTAATCTGCTTAGAATCACATGCTGTGCATAGGTCCGACATCCAGTGGTCACTGCGGAGTATTGCATTTTGTTTTTCGTAGTCGAAAAGGGGACGTCGACAAGGCGTGTCTGAAACACTATCCCTATAGTGACGTGCGTTGTACCCACAATCCCTCACGCGTCGAGGTCCCTCATATTGTTTTTTTCCGCCCAGCTTCTGGTCGCCTTCACGCGGAGCTCCTCGAGAGACATTGCAACTCCTCGACCTTTGGTCGTTTTTTCTCATAATATTAATAATCCCTCCCTCGACGCAGTTGTAAGCTGTTCTCCGCCGAGCAAAATCTTCGACGGAGGGTCGAGCGGAGGAAATCCTTCGGCGCTGCCGAACACGTGGCCTGGCCTCGCAGGCCATATACAGTAGGGAGAGTGGGGTCGTGGGACATCTCTGGGTCTTTTCTGAGAATGCCTTTCCCTTTCCCCTTCCTTTCCCTTGGGGTGCTTATCGCGATTTATTGCCTCGGCTATGGAGAGGACACCCTTTAGGTTTTGCCCGCTTTGCAAAGGCAAATTTACTTGGAAGGACAAGCATTCACGGTGTAACCGCTGCTTGCCCCTCGATCACAAGGAGGAAGGTTGCGCGGCTTGTCGGCTTCTTAAGCCTAAAACTCTAAAAGACCGTAGGGTTAAAAGGTGGGCGGCCTACGCGATGTCGAAGGCCGAAGGTTCACCCGCCGCTGCTACCACCGACAGTGACGAGGAACGCGATAACACGACCTCCGCTACGGAAGTCGAAACCCCCTCTAAGGAGCGCTTGCGCGCTTCGTCGTCTGTCCCCGGCCCCGACGGGCTCGGCTCACGCCCTGCTTATGGGGATGAACACCCCGGCGACACTGACGCACACAAAGACTCACATAAGCACACAACCCATGGCTCTTCTTCGTCTAAGACGAAAAGAGCTTCGGCGCCCAAGGAGACGCAGGTTCCACCGGCGGCCTCCTCGGACCGTTCGGGTTCGAAGCCCCTCTCGCAACCGCAGCCGCGACCAGCGACTGGGCTTTCGGCAAATAAGGGCGCCGCCCCCAAACCATCGGCCGGCGCGCATCAACAGAAGGCGCATACCGCCGTAGAGCGTTCGACACCCATAGCGTCGAAAACGCAAGCTTCCGCGGACAAACGAGTCGCCGACAAACGAGTCGCCGAAAGCTTGGCGAGGATCGCTGTAGCCGACGCCCAGAAGCGTACGCCGAAGAACACGTCGAGCGCTACGCATAAATCGAAAGACACGCCGAAAAAGCCCGAAGAAAGGCAGGGACTACCCCCTTCATTCGGGGGGTCACCCAGCACACCTGAAGGTTTTTCGGAGGGCGACGGGACACTTTCCTCGACGCTTTGGGAGAGGTCGAGCCGTTTCCAGCTAGATGACTCTATTTTTCCCCCGCCAGACCGCTCTGGGGTACCCCATGAAACCATGCAAAGACTCCACCTCTGTATGGAGAGGATGGAAAGGTTTATGAATACCCAGACCTCTCAAACTCCCAAGAAGACTAGAGAAGGGCCTCAGGAGGACCCCAGGGCCAAAAATCCGAGGCTAGTCGATCCCCAGGTGGACACAGCCTCAGACTTCCATAACGTATACGACCTCACTGGGGAGGAAGAATACTTGGAGGAGGAGGATGATTTCATGGACGATGAAGAAGGACAGAACCAGGAGGAATGTCTGGAAGACAGGCCAGACATTATAGAAGAAGGCTTCCGAGAAGACACTGAAGAAGGACCTTCGCACCCCTGGCAATCCCCATCAGTATATTCCGACACTGATGTCCTAAACCTAAATCCTCCTGACAATTCACCGGTTAGGAACACGTCTCCAATTGACGATCAGCCCACTTTCAATGCACTGTTGCGCAGAGCAGCAGCACATTTCGAACTGGACACTGGGGAGCTCTCTCCAGAATTAGACTTTGTGGAAAAAGTAATTAAAGAGAAACCCCCGGTCAGCCAAACCATTCCCCTCCTAGCTTCAGTGAAGAGAAGAATCATCCCTTCGCTGGCCACTCCCGCATTGATCAGAGGGGTCAATCCGAGAATTGAAAAACTTTTCACTCCTTCTCCCTCAGACCCGCTCTACATTAGGGGACATTCCATTCCGGATTCCCTAGTAGTATCTAATACTAGAAAAAGGGCAGGGGTACCACTTTCCACCAGTGAGGCACCCCCTGACAAGGAGGGCAAAAGGCTATATGCCCTTGCAAAAAGAGTAACTTCCTCAGCTGCCTTCTCAGCAAGAATTGCGAACAACAATTCTTTGCTTGCTAGCTATGCAGACGCGCAGTGGGCCAAACTGCGCAAGGACGCCGAGGAAGCACCGGAGCCTTTACGTACACGCCTACTTTCAACTATTGGCGAAGGAACCCAGGTGAACCAGAGCATTGTAAAAAAACTCTCTGGACGCGGCAGAAACAGCGGGACGTTCCCTGGTGCAGGGAATACTCCTAAAACGCCATGTATGGCTGCGCAACTCAGGGTTTAAACCGGAGACACAGGCGTCTTTAATAAATAAACCTGTGGAAGACTCTAACCTCTTCAGAAAAGCGGTGGATGAAGCTCTAGAGATGGCTAAAAAAGAGTTTGATACTATCAAGACTCTTGACCAAATCTCTAAGCCCACTACCAGACGCGGCTATGGCAACAAACGCTTTTTTCGTGGCCAACGCCAACAACAACAACAAAGTCAGCATCAACAATACCCTGCCACCAATTACCAGACCAATAGTGGGCAGTACAGCCAAAGAGGCCAACGCCGGGGTAAAGGGAGAGGTCGGGGATCCACCCCCAGAGGCTCCCAAGCCCCCAACAACTCCAAGTGACGCGAAGATTCGCGTCCCCTCCCATGCAACACCGGTCGGGGGCCGGATAACATCCTTTCTTCCTGCATGGGAGGAGATAACGTCAGACCGTTGGGTACTTTCCACCGTAGCCCACGGATACTGTATCGAATTCAACAGTTCCCCATCCTACAGACCCCCGAGGGGACATCGCATGACACCGGAACATCTTGCCATCCTTCTCCAAGAAGTACAACAACTGCTGGAAAAAGGAGCCATAGAGGTCGTGCCTCTATCTCAGGTAACGGAAGGTATTTATTCAGTGTACTTCCTTGTACCCAAAAAGGATCTAACCATGCGCCCTGTATTAGATCTGCGCCCAGCGAACAAGTTTATCAAACCCCAAAGGTTTCGTATGGTAACCTTACAGGAAGTGATCCCACTGCTTTCTCAGGGAGATTACATGACAACATTGGACATGAAAGATGCATACTTTCATATTTTAATGTTGCCAGCGCACAGAAAATACCTCAGGTTCATGATAGAGGGCAAACACTACCAGTTCAGAGTACTACCCTTCGGCATAGCATCAGCACCAAGGGTATTCACGAAGGTGCTGGCAGTGGCAGCGGCCCACCTGCGCAGGTTGTCCATCCCAGTTTACCCTTACCTCGACGACTGGTTCATAACAGGGGATTCTTACGAAACATGCTTCTCCAATACCCAAAAGACAGTAGACCTTTTGTTCCAGTTGGGCTTCTCCATCAACGAAAAGAAGTCCAGTTTAGACCCCAGTCAAATCAAGCAATTCCTAGGGGCTCTAATTCAAACAAAGGACGGCCTCGTCTTCCCCTCCAAAGAGAGGGTCCAAAACATGCTGTTTCAAATCCCTCAATATGTGACCGGTCGAGAGGTGAGGGTACGCAAAGCAATGCGCTTGCTAGGAATGATGGCGTTGTGTATTTATTTGGTACCTCACGCGCGCCTGCGCATGCGCCCAATGCAAGAGTGGCTCAACAGCCAGTGGTGTCAGGCCAGCGGACTATGGGAGGATCTAGTTGTGGTCTCGCAAGCCTTGGTTCTCTCGCTACGGTGGTGGACAAAGGAAAACATGGAAAAAGGGAAACCCTTTGCCACACCCGCGGCGGAAGCCACTCTAACCACAGACGCATCCCTCACAGGATGGGGGGCGCACCTATCCCATCAGACTGCTCACGGAGTGTGGACTCCGAACGTAGCATCCAAACACATAAATCTACTGGAGCTACTAGCTGTGTTCAAGGCGCTAAGAGCCTTCCAGGAACACCTACAAGGCAAAACAGTAATGGTCCTTACAGACAGCACCACAGCCATGTACTACATCAACAAGCAAGGGGGCACCCACTCTCCAGGCCTGTCCAAGCTGGCCCAGAATATATGGAAGTGGGCTCTCAAACAGGACATGTTCCTACTATCACTACATGTACCCGGGGAACTCAATCTGCTGGCAGACAGTCTCAGCAGAGATTTCCCCCTGCCCGAAGAGTACGAATGGCGCCTGCACGAAGACATCGTCTTCGACGTCTTCACACAATGGGGATTCCCAGAAATAGACCTGTTCGCAACCCTGGAAAACTCACAATGCCTAAGTTACGCCTCCAGGTACCCCCAGAACCAATCCAAGGGGAACGGTCTGTCGATGCAATGGTCAGGGAAATTTGTTTACGCTCTTCCCCCGACTCCCCTTCTCAACAGAGTGGTGCACAAGATGCACCAGGAACAAGTGACCATGATACTAGTGGCCCCAATGTGGGCACGACAACCATGGTTCGCTCACTTGATGGAGATGTCTCTATCCCCCCCAGTAAAACTCCCCTGCCCGTACAACATGCTGTCTCAGGACAAGGGCAGGACTCTGCATCCATGCCCCCAGAACATGAACTTAGCAGCTTGGCTCCTGAGATCATAGAGTTCGGACATCTACAACTCCCGCAAAGATGCATGGACATCCTCAGGGAAGCCAGAAAACCGAACACTCGCCACTGCTATTCTAGCAAGTGGAAAAGATTTGTCATCTGGTGCAGGAGTAAAAGCATCAACCCTATTGACTGCTCTCCCACACATGTGGTCCTATACCTGACCCACCTATTGGATTCAGGTCTAGTGTTTAACTCCATTAAAGTCCACCTAGCTGCACTTTCTGCATACACCACTTCCCAACTCAAAGTGTCGTGGTGGAGGATCCCTGTTATAAAGGCCTTCATGGAGGGAGTAAAGAGAATACACCCCCCGATAGCTGACCCAGCTCCCGGATGGGACCTTAATGTGGTACTTACCAGACTCATGGGCTCTCCATTCGAACCCATGCACAAAGCATCTCTTAAACACCTCACGCTTAAGACTGCTTTTTTAATAGCTATCACCTCCATCAGGAGAGTAAGTGAACTTCAGGCTCTTTCTATTCTAGACCCCTTCGTTACAGTTCACAAAGATAAAGTGGTTCTACGCACTCACCCTAGGTTTGCTCTGAAATTTATTTCTAAATTCCACGTAAACCAATCTATAGAACTACCAACGTTCTTTCAAAATCCTTCCAATTTGGGAGAAAGGACTCTGCGCACACTAGATGTACGCAGAGCGGTCATGTTCTACATGGAAAGAACCAGACCACTGAGGAAGACTAATCAGTTCTTCGTCTCGGTGGCAGCAGGAAGAGAAGGAGATGCGGTTTCAAAATCCACTATTTCTAGATGGATTGTTCAATGCATCACTCTCTGCTATACTCTTGCTAAGAGAGAACTGCCCTTTAGGCCAAGAGCACACTCTACTCGAGGCACGGGGGCATCCATAGCATTCATTGCAAATGTTCCCCTTGAGTCCATCTGCAAAGCGGCTACCTGGAGTTCTGTGCACACCTTTACAAAACACTACTGTCTAGATACACACTCTAGATCTGACTCCCAGGTGGGACAGGCAGTATTACGACACCTTTTCTCTACTGTTCCTTCTCATAACCCACCGCCAACTCCGGGTACTGCTCGCTAGTCTATGCACAGCATCTGATTCTAAGCAGATTAACAAACATCAGAAGAGAATGCATTACTTACCGTAAAAGCATTTCTGATGGTTGTATCTGCTTAGATTCACATGCGCCCACCCTTCCTCCCTGCTCGGATGGAAGGAACATAGACTTCCTTTATATATCTCTCTCTTTTCTGTACTCACTCACGTCTAGAAGGCTCCCTCAGGGCAGAAAAATACAAACAGAGGGACCTCGACGCGTGAGGGATTGTGGGTACAACGCACGTCACTATAGGGATAGTGTTTCAGACACGCCTTGTCGACGTCCCCTTTTCGACTACGAAAAACAAAATGCAATACTCCGCAGTGACCACTGGATGTCGGACCTATGCACAGCATGTGAATCTAAGCAGATACAACCATCAGAAATGGTTTTACGGTAAGTAATGCATTCTCATTTTTACCATTGTTGATTTTCGGAGTACAAAGTGAGTTATCGTGATATTGTATATACCTTTGAATATTAATTATATAAAGACTGTTTTAACCGATGCAGTGAGTGGACATTCCTTTGTGGGTGCTTGGGGACTACACTGTACATAAGAACCAGCCTGCATCACCTCCTGAGAAGCTAGGCCTTGATTGCTCGACCACGCACCAATAATAGAGAATCTTGGCTGGGGTTCTCTGTGCCTCTCCTCTACCATATAGAGAGCGGAAGTACAGACACCCCCCACCGGCGTCTTTACACCCACATCAATAAGAGATCCAATCTAGGCTCTGTATTCTGACACGTCAATGAGAGTATGGTTAAATGGAGAGAGCCTACTCTCAAAGTCCATTGAAACAACTAGAGGCGTCAAACAAGGGTGCCCGTTGGCGCCTGCCTTTATATAACGCATATATGGGAGACTTTGCAAAATCAGAGGATTCCGTTAGATCCTTCCCACCAACCATAGGAGACGAAAAGATCTCACGTCTCCTTTATGCGTAATCACATCATACTGTTGGATCAAACAGAAATTGACCTCCAGCGTCTGCTGAATAATCTCTCCCTATTCTTTAAACAAAACGACCTGGAAGTCAACACAGATAAAACAAAATTTTGACTTTGGGAAAACCCTCAAGGAAAACTGAGAAACACCATTGGCACCTAGAGGGCGAGATCCTCAAAACAGTACCAACGTTCAAATACTTGTGCATAAAAGTCAGTAGGAGCCCGGTAGAAAGACTGATGCGAGCAACACTGTATACCAAAATGAAGATTGTCGCCTCGCAAACAACACGTGATCGACAAAAAATTATGCCGTTTTTCTTTGGTTCCAGTGCTTACGTTTTACAAAGCGAAGGTAATCCTGGTTGTCTCATATGGAGCTGAAGCGATGCCGGAGATTCTGAGTGAAATCTGGAACAAATTAGAAGGCCCTGTCTGGCGGAAAGTCTCAAAACGTGAGCCTAGTCTCACTCAAGGCGCACATAGACAGGAACATGCTGCTGTTCTATGGGACGTTACAACTTGCTTCCCGCCCGAATATCATGGACATAATCAAGCAAGAAATGGATGGAGGGAAAAACAAGACACTAACCGACTGGGCAAAGAGAAATCTAAATCTCTTAGACGAAATCGGCAGCTCGTGGAAGAGTTGGAGTGTAACTCATCTAAGGCAAGTCGAAACTCAAAGTATGGGACTGGACTCAATCTCTGGACATCGCTTCCAAGAACAAACTGACATTGCACTTGCCAACAAACACACAAAAAGTCAACCAAGTCAGGAAGTATCTGGGAAAATGCCCGGAGAGAATCGTACGCTCCACCTTCTTGAAAGCCTGCCTAAATATATTAAAAAACGAATGAAATACTGAAATTCCGAGGGCAATCTACATGGAATACCTGATGTTTTTGCATGAACACGAATGTAATTGAAACAATTAGAGATCTTCTGTTGTCATGTCCTGGTACAGCTAATCCGAGGACCGCATACCTGAGCCATCATCTACAGGCTACGCATTTACACGAGGAGGACGTTTGGTGGGCCAATTTGATAAACGACGATAGAATCCCTTTTGTCATCGCTTTAGCCAAGATCCTACAGGATCTAGGTTTGGAGCAAGAAACAGGTCGCAAAGCCGGTTCAAGTCAAACTTGAGACTGAACTCTGCTCCTTCCGATGAGTTAACAACCAACAAACACGCACATTTCTAACTCATAAAGACTATACAAAACTCATTAAAGAAAAATCACAATCAAAGCAAAGCATAAATGGAGTTGAAAATCCAGGTTTTCAAGGGAATCTGAAGCTTGGAACTGCTTTCATTTTGTAAAAATTGTCGAAGCTACAATTAAATGCAAATGAAAAATGTTTAAAATAAATAAAATGCTTCTTGAAAATACAATGAGAAGTGAACTGCCAAGTCATTAAAGATGTAAAGTGAGTACAAAAAGCCACGAATGGGTTATTAAACCCCAACCTTAAAGCAAACGTAAAGTGTGTAATAAAGTCCTGGCAGGACAGTATACAAGGTGAAGCTAAGTGTTTGTGTAACGAGTCCTGGCATCAGGTGAAGACAAATCTAGATAACAATTGTAAAGAGCTTCATGGAAGGCCTTCCCCTTAAAATCATGAACTGTTGAGGGCAAGCCCAGAAGAGACATACCCTTAGGATTTGCTAATATTAAAGAGGAAGAGACAGCCTGGGCAGGGGAGTTGATACCCAGCGACAGCTTACCATCAGGTATGTCTCCCATCAGAACACCATGGATTTAACAGCCACTATAATGTTGGTGTGAGTATTTCGTTTAGTTCAATTTATTTGTAATGCACT
This sequence comes from Ambystoma mexicanum, assembly GCF_040938575.1. NCBI lineage: Eukaryota > Metazoa > Chordata > Amphibia > Caudata > Ambystomatidae > Ambystoma > Ambystoma mexicanum. Next base: position 865,233,817 of record NC_090939.1, on the reverse strand, counting down.
AAATAAGGACTGTAGGCATAAGAGCACAACAAGAGCATATCATCCAGAATCACACAATAGAGCACAGTATACTAGAAAACACTAAGTAACTACAGCACCGCTCAGGAATAAACAAGAGTACGTTTGAAAGTATCTTATGATGCAGTATTCCTCAAATCTGGGGCCATGAGTTACATAGTGAAGGGGCAGCAGCATACAGTGCACCTTTAGTGACCAAGGCTAGTTTGGTTCTAGGCACCATCAATAGATTGCTATTATTTGAGCAAATTGTTCTACGATTTGGCAATCTAACAAGACTTTCAGCGAGATATGATGGACTGGTACCAAAAAGACATTTGTGTATTATGTTCAAAACTCAAAGCTAAATCCTAGTAGACACAGGTAACCACTGAATATTTTTTCTAGCTTGGGTCACAGGACTCCTACTACAGGACTACTACTAATGCATGCACTGCACTATTCGGCAATACCTTTAGCCTATTTAAATCACCAGTGCTGATGCCCTGTAAAAGGCTACCACAGTAATGTACTTTTTACCGCTCTAGCAATGGTCGCACAATTTTCCCGGGACACAAATGGTCTAATCTGAGTTAGAAGTTTGACATGGTCAGCCATGGAGATCAACACATTTACGTGAGCATTCATAGGCATGTGCTGATCTAATTATACTCCCAGAGTTTTAACTCGGGATAATGTGTCTAATTTACAACCTGGAACCACGAGTTTGGTCTTTGAATCATTAAGAGCAAGCCCATTAGATAGCATCCATTGTTGTATTAAAGCATAGTCCAAATGTATGGCTTCTTGAACTTCCTGATAGATACCTGACAAGGATTAGACATTGTGTGTCGTCAGCTTAGTTGGTATATCAAATCCCTGTGTCGCCTAGCAGCTGAAACAAGGGCACAATGAAGATCATAGAGTATGGGTGAAAGACAAGACCCTTGAGGCACCCCACACTTAATTTTAGTCTTTAGACGCATCTCCACTGTAAACTCTCACAGAACGATTCATCAAAAAGGACTTCATCCATGAAGTTGCTGCAGAAGAAAAAGCTGCTGCTTGAGAATGGTCTACCAGGTCGAATGCAGCAGAAATATCCGGCAACATAAGCATACCAGCTCAACGCGTATCCATACTTTGCAGTATGTTAGATTTTAAATCCAACAGTACTGATTCCATCCCATGGGCTACATGAAATCTGGATTGCCTTTTGGCCAATGTGTGGTTGGAAGTCGAGGACTCCTGAAACTGCAGATAAGCAACCCAGTGAAGGATCTTAAGAAGGAACGCCACGTTGATAATTGTTTTACAGTTAGTTGGGACCAAGGGACCAGGGTTGCTATTTTTAGTTCCGAAAAAACCCAAGAATGTTTAATGCAATCAGGGAAATGACTTTCAGCAAAGGATTGATTTACACATTTTGTCATTGCTGGAATAAGTGCTTGTGAACAGGCCTTGACTACAGTTGCTGGGCATATATCACCCTTACAGCTTGTCTGTTTTAATGTAGCAATGATGTCTGCCATTTCTGGTTCAAAAATGGTTTTAAACTCAAATCGGGTCTGACCCACTAACCCAACTGCAGCAGGGGATATTTACGCTGCATCTTGGGTTTTGGTCTGTTTTCTTCAATGCTGCGTATTTTCCAAATATGCAATTCTGTACACACACACACACACTATCTTTAACCACTACTCTGGGCTCATGAGACCCAAAATACTCAAGCTCTTTCAAAATTTTAAATAGTTCTAGTGTGTTAGAGCCAACATTCCTTAGTCTGATATTCATTCTTTTGGCATTTATAATTGCAAACTTTGATTTTTTCCAGCCACAGTATAAAGAGCCCTATCGGCACCTGTCCCGGAATTAGACCATCTGCTACATTTCCTTTTAATGCGTTTCAATTCATGAATTTCAGGTGAGTACCATGAGGTCTGCTTAACACATGGTAACAAACCTGATTTCAACGGAGCAAGAGAGTCAACGGCCTCAGATAGAGACCTTCGATATTCTTGAGCACGGTCATCTACTGATTCCAAAGTGAGCTGTTTCTGATTCAATCTGTAGATGGAAAGATTTTAGTTTAAAAGATGAGTTGCAGAGGGCATGCCTTTTGGGCTTAGTATCAGCCACCAGCCTCTTCCAAAAAAAACATTCACATATTAGTAGGGTCTTTTAGTGCAGACAAGGTATATTAATTCAACATTGTTGCATGGGGGTGTGATAAAACCGAAAATGATTGCCAGTTGTTGAAGGTGTATCAGATACTGGAAGAGGCAGGGCTATCAGTCAGTCTGGACAAATGTATATTCCCTCCGAAGGTAGTGACCTACCTAGGGCATGACATTACAGAGAAGGGAGTGTTACCCTGAACGTCTGTTCGCCCCACAGTGAACATGGAGGTACCTAAGAACAAGAAAATATTCTCATTCCTGGGGATGACGAATTTCTACTTTAAGTTTGTAAAGAATATGGCTGACTGATGCAAGAATTGACAAAGCTCCCAAGTAAAGGAGTTCAGTTTGATTGGTCGAAAGTGTCATATGGAATTTTAGCATATCAAGAAAGCGATTGCTACTGCTTCAATCCTGTATCCTTTTATTGAGCAGTTACAAACTTTTGTGTACACTGATGCCAGTGAAACCAGATCTGGGGGCAGTGCTGGTTCACTCCAAAGGTGTGCAGGAGAGTATGGCGGCTTTTTCCTTTGCGTCAAGGGAGCTCAAAGGGGTAGAGACAAGTTATTATGTGATTGAACAGGAGGCCCTGACACTTGACGGTGCAATTGGATCACAAGCAGTGGCCACCTTAACTCGGAAGGGCACTGAGGTAGAATCTAGGAGGATTATGCAATGGAGTACAACGTCACAAGACCTGCACTATGAGCTCAAGCATGTGAGGGGCAAGGAAAATGTAGTAGCTGATGCAGTGTCTAGGAACATGAGTAGTGGTTGTGTTGATGAGGATTATAGAGAAGTGAAAATGAAGTTGGAGAGGTGATGGTGAAGTATTTGTGGTGAATGCCTGTGTTGAGGAAGATGATTGGATGCTGTGATGTGACGATGATGATGAAGTATATGATGGAGTGAGAAGTGTTATGATGCAAGAGTGACCAAATTGGGATGAAGAGGTAGGACTGGAATAAAGGCCATATAACCGATCAAGGACGAGTTGAGTGTGATGGGAAACCAGCTGCATAGAGTACACAGGTTAATAGTAAAACAGTGATAAACGTTGGCGATGAAGGGCATTTGGGCATAGGGCAAACCAAAGCAGTGATCAGAGAGGATTTTTGGTGCTTGAGCATGAATGGTGAGATGAAGGGGGCACGAGAAACTGTGTGAAATGTGCCAATAGCGATAGATTTTAATTTGCATGCACACCAACAATGGAAGTAACTCGATGCCAGCAATGTCCGGGGAGAAACTAGCTGTAGTTCTCATAGGATCTTTTGGTTCCAGGCGGGGTGGGACACATTTTTGTTTGTTGATTGATATTGGTGTGCACCATGTCGACAGGTGAGATCAATTATTAGAGTCCGTTTTCTGCTTGGAAGGTGTACCGAGGAGGATTTTAACAGATAATAGATATCAATTTGTTTCTAGGGAGATGGGGGAATTCCTAACTAATTTTGGAATTCATCATGCTGTCGCCTTGTTATATTTTCTGCATGGTAATGATGTTTTTTTTTTTTTTTTTTTTTTTTTTTTAACTTTTATTTATTCAGCTCGGTGACACAAGTACAGGTGAGTCAACATAAACCATACAGGGTAAACAGTAATCAAACAATATGAATACGCATAATTTATACAAGCAAAGCATCAGAAGAAAAAAAAAAAAAAAAAAAAAAAACGGCCAAAAAGAAAGGAGTTGGGTGCATACGCACGTGAGGGCCCATGGGAGGTCGGACCACCCATACATGAGGGAGATAATTCAACGGGGAATCTTGAAAACAGTATGGGGGGTGGGTCAAGCAGAGGTAGGAGAAGACCCCGGATCCGAGTCAGATTCAATGGAGGACATAAATAAACGAAACTGCAGCCATATATCCCTAGGCCTGGAATGAGTGGGCTGCTGTGCCGCCCAGACCTCCTCCGTATCAGAGGCCCATGTCACTGCCCTAAGCCATTGTGCGTGGGTGGGGGTGTAAGGCCGAAGCCAACAAAGCAGAACTGTGCGCACAGCAAGTAGCATGCACAGTCCAGCAAGTTTTCTGGAGTCACGGTGGAGGTCGGGGAAGTCATGGAACAAACATGTCATTGGGGACAAGGGGATGTGGGAATCAAGGATAGAGGACATGGTAGAGCACACCGAGGTCCAGAATTGGGCAAGCCGGGGGCAAGACCACAGCATGTGAAGATAGTCTGCATTCTCGCATGCGCATCTGGGGCACCCAGGGGGGGAGTCGTTTGAAATGCGATGCAGTCTGGCCGGAGTGTAGTGGTATCTATGAAGTACCTTGAATTGGATTAATTTAAACCGGGAGTTGAAAGAGACATCCCGGGTGCGTGAGCACATGTGGGCCCAGCGTTCGTCAGTCATCTCGAGTCCAAGGTCGATCTCCCAATAGTGCCGGAGTTTAGAGAATGTGGGGGGCGACCTAGTTTGGAGGAGAGAGTATAATCTCGAGATTTTGCCCCTCAGGGGGACGGGAGAGGTTAATTCAGCAACTGCAGGTTCGTCAGGAGGTAACGCCGGGAAGCATGTGTACTTGTGTTTGAGTACCCTACGGAGTGAAGAATATTGAAGCCAAATAGAAGGTCTCTGTCTGAGAGAAGCCGGGAGGTCAGGCCACTCAATAAAAATGCCTTGATCAAAGAGGTCACGGAGTAGTTCATACCCGGCGTCGGCCCAGCAACGAACCACGGAAGGAGGAACCCGTGGGACCTCAGGGTAAAAGTTCCAGATCGGGAGATTGCCATGAAAGGGGTGAGTAACACCTAGTATCCGCCATAGTTTGGACAAGGCCAGCGATGTGCACGTCGCAGGGTCCATGGAGCCCGGTACCATTGGGATGGGTGAGATCACAAGAGATCGAATGTCGCGGTCGCTGACTGACAGTCTCTCCAGCCTAACATGAGGAGGGGAGTCTGGGATAGCGAACCAATGCGCAGTGTGTTGGAGTTGTGCAGCCAACCAATACCTAAAGAAGTCCGGTGCACCAAATCCACCAGTTTCCATCGGAGCAGAAAGCGTCTCAAGTTTTAGGCGGACTGCACCAGAATGCCAAAGGAATGAGTTCAGGGTGCGAGACAACATCTGGAAGTAATCTGTTCCCGGCCACTGGGGGATGTTGGCAAACTTATACAGTAGCTGTGGAAGTACCACCATCTTCAGAACTCCTATCCTACCCGCCAATGAGATCGGAAGTTTATCCCAGCCCTGTATTTTAACTGCAAGGTTCACTAGGTATGACTGGTAGTTTTCCTGTAGGACCCGTTCGGCATGCCTGGACACCACCACGCCCAAGTAAGTGAACTTAGATTGGGCCCATGCGAATCCCATGGTATCAGGAGGCGGAAGAGTGCTAGGAGTGAGCGGGAAAAGGGTTGATTTGGAGCAGTTTACCGTGAGACCAGAGATACGACCGAATAGGGCAACATCCTCCAGTATAGGGGCCAGGTTAATCTCAGGGGAACGGATATAAAGGAGGGCGTCATCAGCATACAGAGAGACTATATCCGAGGAGCCGGCTGTGCGCAGGCCCCTGTGGGAATGGTTCTGGCGCAGCATGTCGGCGAACGGCTCCATCGCTAAAGCAAAGATTAAGGGCGAAAGGGGACAACCCTGTCTAGTGCCCCTGGCAACGTGGAAAAGAGGGGAACAGCGGCCCTCGGTGCGGACTCTGGCCACTGGATCGGAGTAGAGTAGTTTTATCCAAGACACAAATGTGGGGCCGAATTTGCACCTGTCAAGTACCCGCCACAAGTAGTTCCATGAGACCGAGTCAAAGGCCTTTTGCATATCTAGGGCCGCGGTCACCGCATGTACATCAGGGCTTACTCTACTTATAATGCTAAATAGACGTCTCAAGTTCAAGGAGGTGGAACGGTTCGGGATAAAACCCGACTGGTCTGGGTGGATGATGTGTGGCATAAGGGAGATAAGCCGCAGAGCGAGTGCCTTAGCATATATCTTGACATCACAGTTAATCAATGAAAGCGGGCGGTAAGAGCCGCATTGGGTAGAGGGTTTGTTAGGTTTGAGCAGAACTGTGATAGTAGCTTCACGGAGTGAGGGGGGAAACCGACCCATTTCCACAGACTCCTCCCAGAGTGCCGTCAGATGGGGGAGCAGGAGCGATTTAAAGCGTTTATAGAACTCGATGGGTATACCATCCGAGCCTGGGGATTTGCCTGAAGCCAGGGAGTCCATGGCCTCCGAGAACTCCTGAGGGGTGAGCGAGCTCTCGAGGGCTCCAATAGTGGCGGGAGAGAGGGCCGAGAGGGGAAGTTTGTCAAGGTAAGCATCAATTTCGGCCGTAGTGGCAACGTCGGAGTGAGCGTACAGGGATTGATAAAAGGAGAGGAATTCAGCATTGACCTCTCCAGAGGAAGTGGCCAGCGACCCATCCGGTCTCTCAATCCCGGGAATGGATGTGGGGCCGAATTCTCGGCGAAGCAGTCTAGCCAAGAGCCGGCTGGGGCGCTCACCCTCTCCGTATCTTCTTGCCTGACCGGGGCTGTCCAGGAACTTCAGCTCGCGGTCAGCGAGCGAGCGAAAGGTGTCCAGCTCCGTGCCAATTAACGCAAGGATTTCCGGATTCGGGTCCGAGGTGTACTGGGTTTCCAACCTAGATAGTGTGGCCTCACTCCCAGCGATTTCCCTCCGGATAGTCTTAAGGATACCGTTCTCCTTGGAGAGGGCGATGCCTCTGATATAGACCTTGAAGGCCTCCCATAGTATGGCTTGCGAGGAAACTGAATCAGTGTTGATCCTGAAGAACTCCTCAATTGCCGACTCCATCTCCGAGCAAAAGACCGGGTCGAGGAGAGAGAGGGGTTTCATCCTCCAGTACCTGGCCCGATCCCGATCGAGGCCCCAGCACAGGGTGACAGTCACCGGGGAGTGGTCCGATAGGGTCCTAGGAAGAATCGCCATATTAGTCACGGTCTTAAGTAGGTCGCCAGATAACAACCATCTATCAATCCGGGAGAAGGAATCGTGAACCGAGGAGTAAAAAGAATAGGAGCGGGAGTCTGGGTATAGGAACCTCCAGGCATCAAACAAGGATAGACGAGGAAGTGAGGAGAGTGCGGTGTATGCTGCTCTAGAGAGTTGACGAGGTCTGGAACCGGATCTATCAAGATCGACATCAAATATCGTATTGAAGTCACCTCCCCAGAGTATCGGGATCAGGGGGAAACCTGCTAGGAGATTTATGAGATCAGTATAAAAGTCGGGATCATCAATGTTAGGGCCATATATATTGAGCAATACAATCTCTCTGTTTTGTAGAACACCATGGAGAAGAACGTACCTGCCCTGGGGGTCGATTAGGGTAGTAGTGGGGATAAATCTAAGGCTCCTATGAATGAGGGTCATGACCCCGCGGCTCTGGGTGGAGTATGTAGTGAAGTACCTCTGTGGGCCCCATGATCTTGCGAACTTATCACAAAACTCTGTGCGTGCATGCGTTTCCTGAAGGAACAGAACTTTAGCCCGGTGTCGTTCGGCCTGAAGTTGTAACAACCTCATCTTTTTGTGGTTTCCCAACCCCCTTACATTCCAACTCATGAACGTCAAAGGATCCTCACCAATCCCTCCATCAGTAGCCATCGAAAAACACGGGTGTATGAAAGTATGCACCCCATGGACGTCTCCCAGTGCGCGCAAATCTGTATTGCCACTGGGGGCATAGTAGTTCGTACTCAACCTTCCCTGTGAACACCAAGCTTTTTTTAACATAAAACCCCATTCCCCCCTCCCCCTCCCACATTCCTCCCCCAAACGGAGGGATGACCGCCCTATACCCCAACAGGAAAAACAAAAACAGCGGCATCAACGCCTGGGGGGCCTGTGAGGTGGCCTGGCGGTGATGCTCCGAACCGTGAGGCAGTGAACGGATAGCTGTATATGCCCGTTCTTAGTGTCCATATCCCTCTAAAGGAGGTCCCGTGAGGGCGGGGGCAGTTATGGCAAACACAATGTAAATCAATCTATCGGGGAAAGCCGACTACGTAGCATAAAACAATGTGCAGCAGACAACATAGGCAAAAGAAACACAACAAGAAAGCAACTGGCTTAATTAGGTGCAGTCAAGTGTTCTCGTCGGGATACCATAGGACAATGACAAAGTGCTGATGGGCCAAAGCAGTGCCGAAGTAGGATAGAGAGGTATCCGCTGATCGAATGTTCTAAAACAATAGTGTGCCAGTGATAGTGTTCGCTAGCAGATTGTTTCAACCAGGAAAGCGTTCGTCTATGAACCTAGAGGCTTCCTCAGGCAACGTAAAAAAATAAACACGACTGGCGTGTTCAACACGTAACTTAGCGGGATACAGCATAGAGTATTTCACCTGGAGGTCGCGTAATCTCTTCTTCACTGCAAGGAAAGTCCTGCGCTCCCGTTGTACTGCTATCGAAAAGTCCGGATAAAGATGGATCCTGGCACCACCCAGGAGGAGATCTCCCTTGGCCCTCGCCGCCCTGAGGAGAGTGTCCCGATCTCGAAAGTTTAAAAGCCTAGCAATTATCGGGCGTGGAGGCGCTCCAGGTTTTGGTTTCGCCGCGAGAGAGCGATGGGCCCTCTCGATCGCAAACTGCGGGGAGAGTTTCGGGGAGTCGAGGAGTTGAAGCAGCATACTCTCCACATAGTCCTCCATAGGTCCTTGCAGACCATCCTCCGGAACCCCGACAATGCGGAGGTTGTTGCGTCTCGAGCGAGACTCCAAGTCTTCATTTTTCTTCTCCACTTCGGCAACTCGGGTGGATAGCGTAGACACCTCTGCGCGGAGAGAACCCAGGCCGTCCTCGGCAGTGCTCACCCGCTCCTCAATCTCGGTCACTCGACCATCGGTTCTCTCCATGTGCGCCTTGATGGAGGATATCGTGCCATTCATATCGTCGAGCTTACTGTGTATAGTGGTAAACCCTTCGCGGATAAACTCCAACATTTTCTGGGAATCGGGTGGTACCGGGGTGAGTGAGGCGTCTTGTGTAGATGTCTCCCCTGCAAGGGGGGTCGGGGGTTTAGCGAACATGTTGATGGAGGATTGCTTCTTGCCGGTCCGTGTCGACATGTCGCCGATGCAGGGGTAGGCCCAGGTCGCGCCGAGCAACGGGTGTATCGGCCCGTGCGAGATCAAGGTGGCCGGCGGGAAGGATTCGGCTGAAAAACCGCGTTACGGTTGAAGGGGGGCCGCCCTATGCGTAGTCGATGGGACTCAGTATAAGGCGCTGAAGGTCGGATAGCAGACAGCACACCGCCCTGGATGGGGCAGCGGAGCGGCACGCTCAGGAGTCCGGAGAGGGAGCCGCACGCCGAGCGCGGGGCGCCCCTCCCCCACACAGTAGGCCGCACGCCGCGGGGCTCGAGTGAAGGGCCCTGGAGCCGGTTATGGGGATCAGCAGGCCGGCGGCCCCGCCCAGCACGTAGAGGTCCAAAACTCCGCAATGGAGAAGGTCCGGAGATCGAAACTCGCACAGTAGATTCCCCGTCCGGTTAATGACCCGCGCCGGGGACCAGCTTCGCGTTGTGCCGGGGCAATCAGGAGATTTTCAGCGTGAGGTTGCCGCACGGGACGGAGCGATGAATCAGGCGGCCATCTTGCTTCGAGCGCAACAGCGCCCCCCCGGTAATGATGTTTTGAACATTTCAGCCGGGCTTTGATTGAGAGGATTCAGTTCGAGATGGGGTCAAAGGGAGAATGGTTCAAGGGTGTGCTGTCCAAAGTCAATCAGTATAGGTTGGCACTGTGGTCAGCCATTAAAATATTACCATTTGAATTGATTACAGGCGTAAGCCCAATACCAAATTGTGACCGCCCCCTTGATGAACAGTAGGCTGTTGATGGTCCCCTCTGCACCCTCCTACTTGTTTACTGTCTCCTTAGCAGCTTGAGCTTTCTCTCCTAAATGTTTTATGTGAAATGTAGCCCCAAATAACAAAAATGAAAGACATTTAAAAATACAGTGCAGTGAGAGTAGAGAGTCTTAGGAAAGAAAATACAGTGCTGTCAATTATTAGTATTCTGTTTGTAAAATAAAAACTGTTGGTGGTCAAGGAGGTGCAGACCTGGGCCCTTTGATCCTTGGACAGACTAGTCTCATGGCTTGGTAACCGAGATGTACAGATGAATAATTGCTGCCGTAGGCCTACAATAGTGTTGTCCCCCGTCCTGCCACATAAGTGAATCTTTTACTTTTTTCAAATTTATTTTTTTACTGTTTGCGTACATGAAAACAAATGTCACGAAATAGATTAACCAAGCAATAAAACCAGGTTAATTCAAAAAAGGTATTGCAGGTGGCGAGTTATGAACCCAGCCACCACTGCTGCTCCCTTTTCTGTGCCGAATGTCCAAAACACTTCACAACTGAGGTAGCCATTAGAATTAGAAGCATACATAAGCATCGATCCAATCAGGCATGTCACTATAGATAACCCATGGGCATTTTGCTATGCAGTTTGTGCCTTGTGCCACATGGTGTTTGGTCATTTGGTCGAAAATAAATGGTCGAATGACCATTTGATCGAATCAAAATGGTCGGAAAAAAAAGGTTGAATTTATTTATTTATATATTTTGTTTTAGTTTGGTTGCTTAAAAATATTTTTTAATAAAGAAAAAGGGGGGCTGGGAGGGGAACCCCCCATAAAATTAAAAAAAATCGACCTTTTTTTTTTTCCGACCATTTTACATCGATCAAATGGTCATTCGACCATTTGGTTTTCGACCAAATGACTGGTAGCCGTGCCACACCGTTGAGTGAGTGGAGAGATACTGCTTCTTTCTCTTTAGGACTTTACAGGATTGGGGTGGGGGTAATTTCCCCAGAGGCTGCTCATTAAGACAAAGGGTCTTGTATCGTAGCAACAAATGCAACATGTCGGCCAGTATTTATTACAAATGTCGATGACGCGTACTCTACCTTTCAACACAGAAAATATTTAGTATAGACAGCTTACCTTATTGTAATTTTATTTATTATATAGATTAGCTAATCCAAGTTAACCTTACATAATCAAGAAAAATATAGTAATCCAAAGCAATGCATCACATTTGATAAAAGAAATGCAACTAATTCACGTATACACGCCACTTCACCACACTATAAAAGATATGCATAGTTAAAACACAAAAAAACAAAAAATTAGAAATTAACATCCATACAAGAATAGCCATAAAAATGATTTCATTTTCAGTCATTATGCTATCCATATCATTCATTTTTCTTTTATTGTTATCTATCCTGCTCTGCCTAAAAGTTTTATCAAGGCTATCGTCAGAGGGGTTTCATATGTGTTTACAACCATACCCCAACATTCTTTATTTGCATCATGCCAAAATCTGCTGGACAATGTAACCCTAGCAGAATTAAATGCAATACATTCCAGACAATCTGCTCTCTAGTCTGAACACTTTCTTCCACACGGCACCAAAGGCACACATTAGGCAGTGATCCACCTGATCGAATATATGCAATTTCCCCTGTTTGGATAACATTTATTCCAAACCTGGAGAAATTGCAAATTAACTACTTCAGAAAGTCTCGCAATGGCTTATCCCACAAATTCAAGCTGTTGTATAATGCATACAGCGCATTCTAGCAATTGCATCCAATCCTTTTCAAACAGAATTATTTTAGTTTTTTAATTCTTTTTTTGTCATTCCCTTTTTATTGAAAATCAAAGCAAAAGAAAATGTACAGATCTGCTCAGCAACAGTAAACGATAGTGAGTCCAAACAGAAAAAGGACACACAGCCAATGATTATCTCTCATGTACAAAAAACAGCGGTTAGTGAATGTTTGCGTAACAGCCAAACAAATCTTGGTTTCACAACTCAGAGGGAATGCAGTTGAGCAAAAATAAGGACAGAAAGAACTAATCCAAATAATTACAGCGGTGAACACACTTAAACATTCACAAAAGAAGGACATATCTTGGGGTGTATGATGGTACGCCTGGGCAATTGTTTCGGTTAACAAAAGAAATTAAGGGGTTCCAAAAAATGTGGACATCTCACCCCTAACGGCGGCCTCAATTTTACACATGGCTGCCACGAACCATAATTAAGCCCACCATTCTCTTATATCAGGGGTATGTGAAACAGTTACAGGCGAGCACCACCCTAGCTGAGACCAGAAGATGAGTAATCATTTTAGAGGATGTTCTCGCCAGCTTGTACAGGCCTCCCAGGTACTCATTCCCTAACACTACTTGTGGGTCAGTAGGCAACTCCACTCCTGTGATCTCCTTAATCTGAGCGAGTACCTCTTTGCAATAAATCTGAATAAGATCACATGTCCACCATATGTGGTAGAGTGTGCTGGGTGCTTGGGAGCATCTCCAGCAGAGGCACGATCATTCGTGATTCATCTTATGGAGCCGCATTTGGGTGAAATACCATCTATATAGTAATTTGTAACTGTTTTCTTTTAATTGGACACACCTAGAAGACTTTGCAGCCCTAGATCAAATATTGAACCATGCTAGCTCATCTACCGGGGATCCCAAGTCAGCTTCCCACCGGGCCAGATCGGGATGTGGAGTCTTGAAACGGTTTGCATTTTTCAATCCTATATAATGAGGATACTTTTTGGACCGTGGGATCACCTAAAACAAATTCTCAAACTGGGTGGTGACCCCTTTAGCTTGTTTTGCCACTTTAGCAATCGCAACACTGTGCTGCAGCTGAATGAAACCATATTTGTCTGCATCCCCAACCATACACGTTTGCATACATTGGGCAAAGGGCAATGACTGCTCATTTTCAAATAGCTAGCCCACTCTCAGCAGTCCACCCTCTTTCCAGTGAGTGAATCCTCACACCTGCCGACCTGGGGGAAAGTCTAGGGAACGGCAAATGCGCGTAAGTGGGGAGGGGAACATGGTTCCAACATATTTACGTGCGGTTCTATCCCAGTAATCTAGCATTGTTTAAGTGGGTGATAGCAGGCGGCAGCTACCCATCAGTGCAGTAGGGGTGTACCGACACCAGTCGTGTAGTAGGATCCCAGTCATTGATTGCTCAATGTCCACCCAGTGTTCTGAGAGCTGCATTTTGACTATCCAGAAGAATGGCAATCTGCGCCGCGTATATACAACTTTCCAAATCAGGTACACCTAAGCCTCCCCCAGGGATTGGAAGTCACTGTATCACCGACTTATGGATAAAAAGATGGAGTCCCATAAAAATATACAAGGGTTTCAGTAGCATGGTAATTTTGAATGCGGCTATCCTCCTAGGCAAGAGATGTCCGCTTTCCCCATCTGTCCAGATCTAATTTAAGAGAAGAGAATAATCCCGGGACATTGGCAGCATATGGCTGATTATAGCTGGGTGTGAGATGAATTCCTAAATATTTCGGGCTGCCAGAGTTCCATTGAAAGGCGTAAGCGGTCTTTAACTCAAAGACCGTGGTAGGGCTTTCTGAAACATTCAGTTTGAATTGATGAAATTAATTTTAAACCCAGAGGATTGATCTAGTAAGGAGACAATTTGTGGGAGTGTAGATTGTGAATCTCGCATAAAAAAGGAGATCATCATCCTATAATGTGACTTTATGCAGAGTACCTGCTGTGTCAATTCCCTGGAAGGACTCAGAGGCTCTAATCTTGCATGCCAACGGCTTCACGGACAGGGCAAACATGAGAGGAGATAATGGGCACCCCTGGCGGATTCCTCTACATACTGAAGGAGTTCAGAAAGTGTACCTTAGCTCCCCCCGTTCCCCCCCGTACAGAGGGCTTCTACATGCCAGGGAGTGAACTATGTCCATGTCTGGTTTTGAACCATATTTGGCTGTAGCGGTAGCTTGCCGGACACACTGGTACTCAGCAACAGATATGGCCCACCCTAACAAAATGTTTTTTTTTAACCAAAGTGAGGATAGTGAAGGTGATGTTGCATGCCTAAAACTCTAGGGCACAAGGCTGAGGTAGTCTAGCTATATATTGTAAGGTTCCCTCCAAAGTGGTGTTTGAAAGGTCTATTTCTCATGTTTGTTGCTTATGAACAGGTTTGGTCCAGTCACCATCCTAATAGCAGGGTATAGCAATAGCCCCTTTTTTTAAGAGCAGCCCCTTGGCAATCTAGCTTCATAGTATTTGATTTCCTTTTTTTTCTTCAATTAGCATTTGGTTTATAACAGAACCTTTAGCTACTGTCTCAACAACATTTATTAACAAGATTGTTTCAAGCATCAAAATATTGCTCATTTTTTAAATCAACATAATATAAACACACAACATTTTCCTTCAGTAGTTTACAAAGAAGTAATTTCCTTTAAAAATAGAGAGTCTAACATTTTTTACTGTTGCTAAGATCATTGAGGTAGATTCAACACTTATTAAAATAATCCACCATTCTTCATAGGTTAAAGTGCTACATTTTTCCAAGAAAGTACCAAAGTACTTAGTTCTCAGGGACGTTAGTCCTGTGCAAAAGAGTAAAATATGATATAATGTTTCTTGTTCTTTCCCATCAAGGCAATATCTGCACTTGAGATCTCTAGGCTCAGTTCCAGATCTGCTAGCTAGTACCTGCTTTGTTAAGAACAAGTTCATTCGCATCCTAAAAAACTGGTTTCTGTAATAGCTATTCGGACATTTACACAGATCTCTTGGAACTTCGCCATATGACCTGACTTCATTATTAAATTGATAGAAGAGTTTGAACTTTTTTGCTGCGTCCTGCATGTTAATCCAGTCTTGTTTCCATAATTTTACCTTAACCATATTTGGTTTTGTAATCGGATCAACTTTCGTGATGCATAGTTTGGTCAACAGTCCTTTACAGGAATTCCCCACTCTGCTAACATCTTGTCTTTAGCATGATCTAGCAAACTTCAGTGCTGGGTGACCCAAGAAACATTTCCTATACAGAGCCAGTGTTTTCCAAATTACCATAGCTCTTAAAGAAAGTAGGACGAGTTTGAAACAGATAACCTGGATTGCGGTTGATCTTGGCACTCAAAGCACATGTTTCCAAAATATGCCCTCCAAGATTAACCATGAGGCATATGGTAGAAACAGAGATTCAAAGGGATTGTGTCCTCCGACGTATTCCTTATGTTAGATAATTCGTCTCCAGCTTGCTGGCCTCGGATTTTTTTCTCTGTAGTGGACGCTGCGCGTCAACGTCCGCCGAGTCGGTGTCCCTCGACAGCCACCGTATCGGCGCCGACGTCACCATGCCCATAAATAGCCACGCGTGGCGTCCGTTGCTCAGTTCCGTTTTTCCGCGCTTCGTGGGGCCTCGGAATATCGTTGCTCAGTTCAGTCAGATAACCTCTTCTTATATTTCCTCGATAAAACCAACTCGTACTCGATGGCTTCCTCATCCGAACCGTCGACTCCGCGGTCCGGCTTCAAAAAATGTCAAGACTGCGGAAAGAAAATGCAGCTAACGGATCCTCACAGGATCTGTTTGTGGTGCTTGGGAGTCGAGCACCATTGTTCAGAGTGTGAGGACTGCATGTCCATGACGGCGAAAGCCTTGATGGAGCTCAAGGGGAAGCTCGAGAGAGGTAAGTCAGTCAAAACCTCCTCGAAAGTTTCTTCGGCAGAGTTGAGGCATTTGTCTCCTCGCCGTCGAAAGCATTCACACTCTAGGTCTCGAAGTAGCTCACACCACTCGTCGAGATCTAGACACTCAAAAAAGAGACGTCGAAGATCCCCTTCCTCGTCTTCTGTTTCCCCAGAAAGGGTCTCCTGTCCCACAAAACACAGCTCTCAGGCTGAGTGGGAGGAATTTAGGAAAAAGATGCTAAGCGTCTTTGAGAAAGCGGCCTCGACCCCCTTGAAGACAGCTGAGGGTGATACCCTGGATGGAAAACCCAAAAAATTGAAACGCCGCGAGTCGTTGCACCCGGCGAAAGAGTCCACCCGAGAGCGCCACGGGCCATCGGGTAAAAAGGCATCATCTTCGACGCCGTCATCGAAAGTCCCTGCGACTCATGGATCGGCACCATCCACGCCGTTATCGAAGGGTTCTTCGAAGCATCGGTCGATCGAATCAACGCTATCGTCGACATCGACGCCGATAAAAGAGAAAACCACGGCTACTTCACAGCCAACGGTTATACCCAGAGCCTCCAGCACAACGCTGAGAACGTCGTTGACATCCTCGAGCAAGATCCCGATCCTCTCGAGTTCCTCGAGGCCTCTTCCAGTTTTCTCGATGTCTTTCTCAGGGCTTTCGAAGCCTTTCACATCGGCGTCGACATCGACTTTTTCTCGCCCAATAATGACAAGTTTGGCTCCTTCTGCTTTAGAAATGGGTTTTACACCATTTCCGAGGTCAGAGTACCCCAGATTATCTTCAATCTATGAAGAAGGGGAGGATTCTGATCAAGAAAGACCCTTCGGGCTGCAGAGGACCACACCACCTGTTTCAGAGGATTTTACCTCTGAAGAAAGAAGGTTGAAAGACCTACAGGAATCTTTACATGAGGCAAGTGGGTTGGACACTTCCCCAGAAGTGGAATTTGTCAAACCAGACCCAGGGGAACATGCCGAAACCCCCTACAGAACCCTGTTGGCAAGAATTATTGAATTCATGGGTTGGCCCTCACCTGTTTTTCAACAGGATGACCTTACAGATATACTAGATAAAGGTCCACAGGAGGATCCTGGGGTCCCTTTCCATACAGCTTTACAAAGAAAAATTTCATCCAATTGGGAAACTCCTGAGGTTATCCCTGCAGTCAATAAAAAATTGTCAGCCAAGTATAGGGTAGCTACGGCTGACCCTGAATATTTATCAAAGCACCCGACTCCAGAGAGCCTGGTGGTTCAAGCGGCAACTTCATCAAGCAGCAGATCCTCTTATCCTACTGTCCCACAGGACAGAGATGACAAAAGGTACGATTCTATGGCAAAAAGTCTTTTCTGCTTGTAGTATTGCGCTGAAGTCCATCAACGCCACTTGTACGCTCGCCAGGTTCAGTCACACACTGTGGGAGTGTGCTTCATTTGCGGCTGACTGCATACCGGAAGGAGATAAAAGGGAAGCCTTCCTTAACATCATTAAAGATGGCAAAGATGCCATGTGCAAATCTCTTCAAACTGGCATCGATTCCGCTGACAGTATCAGCAGGGCCATGGTGGCAAGTACTACAATCCGCAGGCATGCGTGGTTACGAAAGTCTGGCATTGCTCCAGATGTACAGGCCAGACTTTTGAATATGCCCTTTGACGGCTCTTCTTTATTCGGCAAAAAGGCTGATGACAGTCTGGAAAAGTTGCAAACATCTAAAGCAGCAGCAAAATCTTTAGGAGCTGCAATCCGCCAAACTCCTTTTCGCCCCTCAGGAACCTCTGGAAGAGGAAAGTCCTTTTGCTATTATTCCGCATTCGAGAAAGGCAGAGGACAGCCGGCTCAAAGAGGCCAAAGGAGATCCACCCGAGGAGGACGGGTCAAAAGTACTAAGGCCGCAGCAGCAGCAGGTGCCTCTTTACCCTCGGCATCTGCATCAGCCGCCCCCAAACCACTCTGAGGTCTTTCCACACAAAACACCTTTAGGGGGCAGGTTAACTCACCATCTGACGGAATGGCAGGCTATTACGTCAGATGCTTGGGCATTGGAGACAGTTGCCCAAGGTTACTGCCTACCCTTTCTACGCATCCCTCAGAGTCATTCACCAGGGCAGAGCTCTCTAAAAGTTCCAGATCCGCTCCTCTTGCAGGAAATTGTATACCTGCTAGAGAAAGGTGCCATCGAACAGGTAGTTGTAGCGGAGAGGAACAAGGGCTGGTACTCCCCCTACTTTCTCATACCGAAGAAGGACGGAGGAGTGAGACCCATCTTGGACTTACGAGAATTGAACAAGTTCCTCAGAAAGGACAAGTTCAAGATGGTAACTCTCTCTCAGATTCTTCAGGCCCTCCAGATCCAGGACTGGCTGGTATCTCTGGACCTCCAGGATGCTCATTTCCATGTGCCAATCCATCTCAAACACAGGAAATATCTGAGGTTTGCAATAGGCGGCTCTCATTATCAATTTCGAGTTCGGCCATTTGGGCTGACCTCCGCCCGAGTGTCTTCACCAAGCTAATGTCGGTAGTGGCTGCAAGTCTAAGGAGGGAAGGGATCCACGTCTACCCCTACCTGGACGATTGGCTGATCAGAGCTGTATCTTCGGATCCAGCTAGATTATGTCTGCCACTTCCTTCACAAACTGGGCTTCTCCCTCAATTTAAAGAAGTCACAGATGATACCATCACAGAGACTCCAGTTCATCGGAGCGGTCCTGGACACTTCCCTGGGAAAAGCCTCGCCACCAGAGGTGAGGGCTCAAGATATTCTGCAGATGGTAAACCAGTTTCAAAATGCCCAACATCTCCCAGCCTTCGACTTTTTGAGATTGCTAGGCCTCATGGCATCCTGCATCTTCCTTGTGCCAGAGGCTCACCTGAGAATGAGATCCCTCCAGTGGGCACTAAGAACCCAGTGGTCACAATACTCAGGAAGAATGACAGCTCTCTTCCGGACAAGGTAGCCCACGACCTTCAATGGTGGGCCTATCCAGAGAACATCTTGAAAGGAGAACTGTTTTGGCAACCATGGCTGGAGATAACAGTAGTCACAGACGCCTCACTCACAGGGTGGGGAGCCCATGCCAATGACTTGACCATCAGTGGTCGTTGGTCTCCATCGGAGTCCAGACTACACATCAACCTATTAGAGCTGAGAGCGATCAGACTATCACTGAAGGCTTTCCTGCCATCAGTACAGGGGAGAAATGTCCTGATAATGACGGACAACACGGTGGCCATGCACTACCTTAACAAAAGAGGAGGCGTAGGGTCACTGCCACTGTGCAGAGAGGCACTGCAGCTCTGGTCTTGGGCAATTCAGGAAGGAATCTCTCTATCGGCAGTCCAACTAGCCGTAGAGAAGAACTTGACAGCGGACGCTCTGAGCAGGCAGAGCACACTCCCACGAGTGAGAGCTAGCTCAGGAAGTCCTTCAAAAGATCTTCGCCCTTTGGGGAACCCCTCAGGTGGATCTGTTCGCCACCAGTACCGACAGGAAGTGCGATCTGTTCTGTTCAAGGGAATTTCCCCCGAGAGGAGCTCTAGGGGATGCGTTCGAAGTGGACTGGGAGTTTCTGTAATGCTCACCTGGTTCCCACGGAGGCACAGATCCTGGCTGGACAGTTACTGTGCCTTCAATTGAGAAGCGCAGGACTCGGATGGTTCTCTGGACCGGACCTCCTCTTATGGAATGTCTGACTTGTAGAGTAAGGTGTCTGCAGGCGGAAGAAAAAGGGATTAATGGCTGGTTGTTGGTTGGGCTTCTCCTCCTTATTCGTTTTTTCCCTGAGGCCGCCCAAAGTCTGAATGAGCTCTCACCTTAGATATGTAAATGCTGGGCTCTCCATCCTGCGACTGATGCAGGGGCGCTGGGTTCCAGTTACTTCACTGGGATTGCTTTAAGTCTCTTGTAGCCTCAGAGGGTTTAAAGCTGCTGAAGAAGCGATGCCGTCGTTTTCTGCACGAGCGGATGCTGGTCGGTTTGTAAAGTTCGAGAGCACCTTTTAATGAAGTCTTTGCCTTTGTTTCTTAGGTGCCAAAATGCTATATGCTGAGCATACGGATGCACGTAAGTATGAAGGTCCGTGCACGTGGAGGAACACGTAAGTAATATGCTTGCTGACAGGTTTATTCGCACCTCTTAATGTCTTTTTCTTGATTTGCAGGTGCGGAGATGCAGCAGAAGAGGAGATGGCGAGGAGCGCACAGCTCCGGTAAGTGAAAATATAATTGTGTCCAATTTCCCCTTTTTTTGAACTAACCGGAGTTCTTTGTCTTGCAGGTAGAGGCCGCGGGATTCGGGAGATGCCGTGGATTCAGGTAAGTAAGCGTGGCTGCTAAAACGTTGCCTTTTGCTAACCTGATGTTCCTTTGCTGACAGGTGCGGCCGGAGACTGGATCCCTGAATGGTAAGTGAAGATCTGACTTGTTTTCACAGGCTGGAGCAGAAGATATCACTAGAAGACTGGAGCTGACTCGGTGAGCGTCCTGCTGCAGATGCAGAATAACGCGAAGCACATTCTTCCAATCGTGTGTGGTTTAAATAGTGTTGAGGTGATTAGGTGTCTTCCTCCTCAGCCTCGCCCAAGAGAAAAAGAGTTCCTGTGTTCCAGAGTCAAGGAGTGATGCCAGCCCCACCCAGGTAAGAAAGTAGTTCCAGATTGGAAAAATAGTCCCACCCAGCAGAAGGCTGGAGCTTCATTTTGCCAGGACTTGTGAAGGTGAGTATGCGGCATGGTCTGCTACAGGTAAGTCCACCCAAGCACCTTTACCCAAAGTATGAGCCCGGCACCTCTGGCGCCGGGACCAGTGATTCTTATGAGCCTGGCGCCAACGGCGCCAGGACATGGTCCAGAGGGCCCAGATAGGGGTCGGTTGGGACCAGGGGCGGGGGTTGTGAGCCTGCTTCCGGGGATGTTGAGCTTGTCCTGACTCTTTGGAAACAGTGCTCATGACAGCACCCCCCCTCAAGGCCCCTCCCAAAATTGTCTCCCCCGGGGGTTTTGGTTTGTCGGGAAAAGTTCGGTGGAATCTTTTGATTAGGCGAGGTGCGTGGACGTATTCAGAGGGTTCCCATGATCGTTCTTGGGGCCCGTAGCCCTTCCAGTCAATCAGATAGTATAGCTTGGACTTGATGATCTTGGAGTCCAGGATGTTTTTGACCTCAAATTCGAGTTCTCCATTAACTTGAATAGGTTCTGGAGCTTTAGTCAATCGGGTTCCAGGCTGCATTGGTTTTAGTTGAGATACGTGGAAAACTGGATGTATTTTCATGTGGGACGGCAAGCCCAACTTGACAGCCACTGGATTTATTATGGCGGTGACAGGATATGGTCCCAGATATTTTGGATTGAAGGTGCGAGGTCCTTTAAGAGTTAAATGTTTAGTGGATAACCAAACTAGGTCTCCAACCCGGTATTGGGGGGCCTCCCTTCGATGTCGGTCTGCTCCCTTTTTATACTGTTCTTTGGCTAGTTGAAGATGGGTCGTGGCTTCCTTGAAAGCTTGAGTGATAGCAGTGTGTAGATGATCTACGGCAGGTGTTCCGAGATTGTGAGGTGGATCAAGATTGGAGGTTCGATGGTGAATCCCGTATAAGAGGTAAAAGGGACTTTTTCCGGTTCCTGAATGGATCGAATTGTTGTAGGCATATTCGGC
Organism: Ambystoma mexicanum; assembly: GCF_040938575.1. Classification (NCBI taxonomy): domain Eukaryota; kingdom Metazoa; phylum Chordata; class Amphibia; order Caudata; family Ambystomatidae; genus Ambystoma; species Ambystoma mexicanum. Next base: position 865,212,451 of record NC_090939.1, on the reverse strand, counting down.
GATCCAAAGGATGTCTTTCCAATTACTTTCCGACTGTTGCAGCATGCACTGTAAATATTGTTCCAGAGTTTGATTTGTCCTCTCGGTTTGCCCGTCGGTCTGGGGGTGATGGCTGGTTGAAAGTCTCACATCAATTTGAGCTAGACGACAGCAATTTCGCCAAAAGTGCGAGATAAACTGGCTTCCCCTATCTGAGATCAAAATTGAAGGGAAACCATGTAACCGAACAATGTTTTCGAGGAATTCTCGGGCCAGGACTGAAGCTGAGGGTAAGCCCTTCAGTGGGATGAAGTGGGCCATTTTAGAAAACAAATCCACGATTACTAAAATGGTGTTGTATCCGGAGCATGAGGGTAAATCAGTAATGAAGTCCATGGAAAGGGTATGCCAGGGGTGTGGCGGGATGTCTAGTGGGTGTAAGAGGCCTGCTGGTTTTTCTTTCTGACTTTTGTTTTGGGCGCACACCCCACAAGACATTACAAAGTCCTTGATGTCCTTTCTCCATGACGGCCACCAGAAGTGTCTCTTGATCTTCTCTGAGGTTTTGGCAATGCCAGGATGTCCCTCCATTAAAGAATCATGGTAGCAAGAGATTACCTGTCTTGGTAAATCAGTACCAGGTAAGTATAGTCGTCCTTGAAAATAAAGCAAATCCCTAGTCACGGTGAAGTCCTTTCCTTTCTGTTGCCAATTCTGTAGATCTGAAGGAGTCACAAGTTGTTTGGCCTTTGCTTCGATATCTTCGATGGATTGCGAGGAGACCATGCCCAGGATTCTTTGTTCGGGAATTATAGGTACGGGTTCAGGATTGACCATGTGTTCCTCCATTCCAATCGGGAAAGGGCATCTGCTTTGCCATTCTTGTTGCCTGGACGATAAGTGATTACAAAGTCAAATTCGGCAAAAAACAGAGCCCAGCGAAGTTGTCTGGAGGATTGAGCTTTAGCGGTCTTCAAATACTGTAAGTTGCGATGATCGGTGATTACTGTGACTGTGTGTTTGGCTCCAAGGAGGTAGTGCCGCCAGGCCTTGAAGGCGGACTTAATAGCTAGAAGTTCTTTATCAGTGATGGTGTAGTTGATTTCGGGCGCCGAGAACTTGCGGGACCAGAATGCCACAGGGTGTAATTAGTTTCTGGATCCCTCTGCGATAAAACTGCCCCCATTGCCAAGCTGGAGGCGTCGGTCTCAACGATATAAGGAAGGTCCGGGCGCGGGTGTTTTAATATAGGAGCTGAGATAAATTTGGCTTTTAACTCCTGAAAGGCCTGTTCTGCCTCTGCTGTCCACTCGAAACATTTATTCTTTTTTAAAAGAGCCGTAATGGGCTGAACTATTCGTGAAAATTCCGGGATAAACCTGCGGTAAAAGTTGGCGAAACCTAACATGCTTTGGACTCCCTTCACGGAAGTTGGTGATGGCCACTTGATGATAGCGTCAACTTTCCTCGAGTCCATGTGGACCCCGTTGGGTGTCAATATGAAACCTAAAAATTCGACCTCGGTGACATGAAAAACACACTTTTCAAGCTTGGCAAAATGTTTATGTTGGCGAAGCCTTTCAAGAACAGCTCTGACGTGTTTCTGATGATCTGCTTCAGAAGATGAGTACACAAGGATGTCATCAATGTAGACGACTACACAAACGTCTATAAGTTCTCTAAGAACGTCATTCATGAAGTACTGGAAGGCGGCCGGAGCATTGCAAAGACCAAAGGGCATCACTTGGTATTCAAATAGTCCATACTTGGTGCGAAAGGCCGTCTTCCATTCGTCGCCTTCTTTGATCCGTACCAAGTGGTACGCTCCCCGAAGATCTAGCTTTGTGTATATACAGGCGCTTTTAACTTGGTCAAGGAGTTCCGGAATTAGAGGTAAGGGATACCTATTCTTTACCGTGATTTGGTTCAGGGCACGATAATCTATACAGGTCTTAAGGTCACCTTCTTTTTTCGGCACAAAGAACAGGGCTGAGGATACTGGAGACTTTGAAGGACGGATGAATCCGTTGGCTAGGTACTGGTCCAGATACAGTCGCAAATGAAGATTCTCAGGCTCGGTAAGGGCATAAATTCTACTACAGGGGGGAGTGGATCCGGGTATCAGGTCTATCTGACAGTCGTACGACCTGTGGGGAGGTAGAGTATTGGCCTGCTCCTTCTGAAAGACGTCTTGGAATTCCTGATACTCCATAGGCAGTTGCGGACTTCCGGGCGTTGTCGCTGCTAGTCCAATACTGGGTCGAGGATAACAAGTGGGGGCACACTCTGGAAACCGTATTGTCTTTGCTCGCCAATCAATTTGAGGATTGTGTTTTTCCAACCAGGGAATCCCCAATATTACTTGGAATTGAGGAGCCTTGATCACATCGAACATGATCACCTCACAATGTCCATCTTGACTTAATAACATCACTTCCGTGGTGGTATGGGTCACTGGTCCAGAAGCTATTTCCGTACCATCCACTGTGGTAATAACGTCTTTAATTGCCTTAAGACAGAGGGGTAGGTTCATCCTGGAAGCCATTTCGTGGTCTACATAATTACCGATTGCTCCGCTATCAATGTATGCTTTAATAGCATGCAAACGATCCGGTTGCTCTGGATTCATGAGGACCATTGAGACTATGAAATGCGAGGTCAAAGAACTGGTTTTATTGCTCGGCAAGCGGACCGCTACACTTGTCGGGCGAGGTCGTTTCCCGGCTCGGGCTTTTCGGTATTTTTATCAGAAGCTCCCACTGTCTTCTTTGTAGGTTTCACTGGGCATTCTCGAAGGAAATGTCCTGAATTTCCACAATAGAGGCATAACTGCAACTGTCTTCTCCTGTTGCGTTCTTTCTGGGTTAAAGGGCCCTTCATGACCCCTATTTGCATAGGTTCTATGGCTTCAGCTCCCTTGGTGGAAATCTGTGGTTTGGAGAACACTCGAGTTTCGAACCTGGAGCGGTCTGCCTTCCTGTCTTGCAATCTGTGATCCAATTGGACCACTAAATCGATGTATTCAGAGCAATCCTGAGGAGAATTCACTACCTGGGCTAGAACATCTTTGAGTTCTCCCCGCAGACCTCTGTGGAACAGCGTGATCCTCTTGTCCTCGGGCCATCTGGTTTCAACTACTAGCCTATTAAATGACGCAATATAAGCCAGGAGATCCTGATTGCCTTGCCGTAGGGAAAGGAGTTCGTTATCCAAGGCCTGGCCCTGGGAATGTCTTGCCAACAGTCTTTCCATGCTGGTCTGGAAGGCTTGGAATTCGTGAAGAATCGGATCATCCTGTGCTACTAGAGGGACCGACCAATCAGCAGCACTGCCGCCAAGATACGAAAGCACAAAGGCTCCCTTAGTCTGGTCCGTCGGAAAAGCAGCTGGTCTACACAGAAAGTGCAATCGGCACTGGTTGATGAAAACCGCAAACCTTTTAGGATCACCGGAGAAGCGTTCGGGCGGAGCCAAAGGCACGTTTCCGGGTAGATTGATTTGTACCGGACTGGCCGAGGCTGCAGGAATGTAGCTCCCTCCTATAGGTAAAGGGGTTTGCCCCGCTTGTGATTGTAACAACTGTCTGGCAAGATCATCAGTTCGTTCTTTTGATACAATCAATTCTATCCTCAGGGCATTCGTTTCCTGGCGGGCTGCATGTACCTCTGCTCTTAATTCCCCTAATAGCTGGGCTAGTTGGTCAGTGTCTGAGGTTTCCATTGCGCCTGGGTAGGAAGTTATTGGATGGCTTCGCGTTCTGTAACGCTCACCTGGTTCCCACGGAGGCGCAGATCCTGGCTGGACAGTTACCGTGTCTTCAATTGAGAAGCGCAGGACTCGGATGGTTCTCTGGACCGGACCTCCTCTTATGGAATGTCTGACTTGTAGAGTAAGGTGTCTGCAGGCGGAAGAAAAAGGGATTAATGGCTGGTTGTTGGTTGGGCTTCTCCTCCTTATTCGTTTTTTCCCTGAGGCCGCCCAAAGTCTGAATGAGCTCTCACCTTAGATATATAAATGCTGGGCTCTCCATCCTGCGACTGATGCAGGGGCGCTGGGTTCCAGTTACTTCACTGGGATTGCTTTAAGTCTCTTGTAGCCTCAGAGGGTTTAAAGCTGCTGAAGAAGCGATGCCGTCGTTTTCTGCACGAGCGGATGCTGGTCGGTTTGTAAAGTTCGAGAGCACCTTTTAATGAAGTCTTTGCCTTTGTTTCTTAGGTGCCGAAATGCTATATGCTGAGCATACGGATGCACGTAAGTATGAAGGTCCGTGCACGTGGAGGAACACGTAAGTAATATGCTTGCTGACAGGTTTATTCGCACCTCTTAATGTCTTTTTCTTGATTTCCAGGTGCGGAGATGCAGCAGCAGAAGAGGAGATGGCGAGGAGCGCACAGCTCCGGTAAGTGAAAATATAATTGTGTCCAATTTCCCCTTTTTTTTAACTAACCGGAGTCCTTTGTCTTGCAGGTAGAGGCCGCGGGATTCGGGAGATGCCGTGGATTCAGGTAAGTAAGCGCGGCTGCTAAAACGTTACCTTTTGCTAACCTGATGTTCCTTTGCTGACAGGTGCGGCCAGAGACTGGATCCCTGGATGGTAAGTGAAGATCTGACTTGTTTTCACAGGCTGGAGCAGAAGATATCACTAGAAGACTGGAGCTGACTCGGTGAGCGTCCTGCTGCAGATGCAGAATAACGCGAAGCACATTCTTCCAATCGGGTGTGGTTTAAATAGTGTTGAGGTGATTAGGTGTCTTCCTCCTCAGCCTCGCCCAAGAGAAAAAGAGTTCCTGTGTTCCACAGTCAAGGAGTGATGCCAGCCCCACCCAGGTAAGAAAGTAGTTCCAGATTGGAAAAATAGTCCCACCCAGCAGAAGGCTGGAGCTTCATTTTGCCAGGACTTGTGAAGGTGAGTATGCAGCATGGTCTGCTACAGGTAAGTCCACCCAAGCACCTTTACCTGAAGTATGAGCCCGGCACCTCTGGCGCCGGGACCAGTGATTCTTATGAGCCTGGCGCCAACGGCGCCAGGACATGGTCCAGAGGGCCCCGATAGGGGTCGGTTGGGACCAGGGGCGGGGGTTGTGAGCCTGCTTCCGGGGATGTTGGGCTTGTCCTGACTCCTTGGAAACAGTGCTCATGACAGTTTCCACTCCTTTACGTGTTTCCACCAGTCCCTGTTATTCCTCAAATGATCAGGAGGTTGAGAAGATTCCGGAAAACCATGATCCTAATTGCCCCGGACTGGGCCAGGAGAACGTGGTACCCAGACCTTCTGGATATGTCCATCTGCCCTCCAATCCGTCTTCCACTCAAAGAGAATCTTCTCTCGCAGAAGGGAGGCCAGGTTCTCCATCCAGACATAAGAACCCTCAACCTTCACACTTGGCTTCTGAAAGGTTGAGGTACAAGGATTGGGACCTTCCTGATGACGTCATGGAGGTGTTGCTTTCGGCCAGAAGGCCAGCAACAAAGTCTTTATACTGCTGCCGTTGGAACAAATTTTGCAGCTTGTGTAGAGAGGACAATATCGACCCTTTTTTCATGCGGTACACCAACAGTGTTATCGTTTCTACTCTACTTGGCAAACTCAGGTTTAAGTTGGCACTGTAAAAGGCTATCTCGCGGCGCCATGAATCTTCAAGCGCACTGTGGAGGAACCATCGTCTTTCAAACTACCCTTAGTAATACAATTTCTCAAGGGATTAACTAATGTTTATCCTCCAAGACCATTCCAAGTTCCCTTATGGGACTTAAATTTAGTCTTAAATTTCCTAATGGGTACTCCCTTCGAACCACTCCACTCTTGTTCGCTGAGATTTCTCACTTTTAAAACTGTCCTATTAGTAGCACTAACATCTGCTAGGAGGGTAAGCGAATTACAAGCTCTATCTTGTAAACCCCTCCCATACAATTTTCCATAAGGACAAAGTTGTCCTATAGGTGAAGCCTAATTTCCTCCCAAAGGTGGTTTCTGAATTTCACATCACTCAGAAAATTACCTTACCTTCGTTCTATCCTCCTCCCCATCCAGGGAAAGAGGTGTTAGGCAGAAACCTGTGCAGTTCCCTCTGGGACCACTGCAAAAGATTTAAGACTACAGGTATTTGGCAGTAAACCCGCTTGGTAGCAGTCTGTACCACACAGATTCACTTGGTAGCTGTGGCTGAGCAGTCAGACTTCCCTCAAGAAGAGTTAGACAGTATACAGAGTATTCACAATAGGTCAAGAGAACACAATAGAACAAGTAAACGCTGACCAGGGCTTGGTGTAAAAGAGAGATAATTTTTTATTTAAAACCACATCTAGAAAAACACACAGGCACTAATAGTAAGCAATTCAAAAACACGGTCACTAAAAGATATACACTCCCTTAAAAGAATATTAGACAAGTCTTAAGTAAAGTCCCACTTATTTTCAGACATCGGTGAGCGCTTAACGTAGATGGCACTCTAATAGTTCATTTTTAAAAGGGAGAGAAAAGCAGAGAATGAGTTGAAACAGATCCCAACACTTTTACCAGAACATAACAAGAGAGGAAGGCAAAGTAAAACCGTGAAGTTAGAGTTCAATAGGCCGGATCCACTTTAAGAGGATCAAACGAAATGTGTCCAAGGTCACACGGTTGCAGTGCACAAAAGTCTTGTTACGGTTCAGAAAGGAGTTGGACCAAAGAAAGGGACCAGTTAGAGGGTCAAGGCGGCCAGCCCAGTCCAGAAAGTTAAGGGGTTATTATTACCTTGTAGCAATCTTTAGAAAGGGAGGCCTGGCGGACGCGGTACCTTAAAGTGGTGAGAACACTCCAGCGGGGGCAGTTGTTCCTGGCAGCGGATGCAAGTCGGTGCTTCGTCCGGGGGAAGAGAGGATCTCGTGGAGGAAGACGGGAGTCCGTTGCACTGCCAGGGAAGAAACCAGCCACGAAGTTTGTCAGGTACAAGGAGTGGTCCGTTGATTTGCGGTTCAGTGGTGAGTGGCTATCCGGCCGCCGGGGTGCTTGGCACGGGCAGTTCGACCACAAACCGGTCTGGGGTGCGAAGAAGGAAGGTAAAAGTGGTTGTGCCCACCAGTCAGGGGAGGAAGCCTTTCCAGCCGGGAGATCTTCTCTGTCGTCGGGAAGTGGTGAGTCGGTTCCGCAGGGCTCCACCGGTGGTGTCGTCGTGGTAGGTCGGCTCAGCTTCTCCCTCGTCGGATTCTCAGGTCCTGTGGCGACTTCTGAAGTTCCAGTCCCCAAAGCCCTGCTTTTATGCAGCATACCCCCATTCACTCAGCCTAGCTGTCAATCAAACATGCTAAGTGGTGAGCCGGCCGGCTCACCACTTGGGCCAATCACACAAGAGTGCGACTTGAGTTACCAAGGTAACTCAGTCCAGGGTGCCTAAACCCCCTCCCACATCCCCTGTGGTACCCAGACAGAGTGGCACCACTTTTGGAGGCTTCTGTGGAGAAGTCCGCCAAAAAGTGGAACAAAGGGCTCGACTTGGGTTGGAGTCACAGAAGAGAACACAAACGCCATTTTAGAATCGAGTCCTGGCAAAAAATACCAAGTGGCGAATTAATATTAATTAAATAAACCGGCGGTATGTTCGAGGCTATGAGAATTAAATAATTAAAGTTGGTAGCCTCGAACAATGGGAAAATCCCATAGGAAAATATTTGCGGTCGAATATAAAAAAGTAATTTCCACTGCCACCAGCCAAAACTCGATCAGGGGGGACGGAGACGTGCCCCCTCGACTAACAGACCCCAGGGCAATCGAATTGCCCCGACCAGTAAATCCACAATATGATGGTTTGTACTGGTTTCTGTTAATAATTTGGGACTAGTAAAGCCAATGGTGACTTTACATGCCCTGGGAGACAATAGTCAGTCCCAGGGTATGGCGCCTATGGTGGGGTGTCACTATGACACCCCTGTGTTACTGCACGGAGGGTGCGGTGTAACACACATAGTAAAAACACATGAGACCCTATGGAGTAAAGGACCCCATAGCCCATAACACACACTACCATTCAAAGGAATATCATAAATCATGTCCAAGAGTGGGAGAAAAAGAGTCTCACTCTTGGCAGGAGGAAAAAAACAAACTCCAGAAATCCAGCAAAGCTGCTGGGGGACTCACTAGGTTAGGAAATTCAGCCTAAAGAGAGAATTCTCCCTAACAAGAGGAAGAAAGGCTACATAGGCTGGACCCAAGGCAAGCTCTAAGCTTTTACATCAGCAGACTGGCTAGGATTAGGCAAGCAGACCAACTGTTTGTAGGCTACTCAGGTCACAAGTTGGGACTACCCATAACAAAACAGACCATTTCCAGGTGGATTATTTTGGCCATTCTGGAATGTTACAAACTGGCTGGGAAAGAGCCTCCTCAAAATCTTAGGGCTCATTCAACGAGGGGTTTCGCAGCCTCTTCGGCCCTCCAAAGAGGGGTACCAGTCCGAGACATATGTGCGGCTGCCACATGGTCGTCCACACATACATTCACAAGATTTTATAACCTGGATTCCTCCGCTAGTCAAGAGACCACATTTGGCAAAGCCGTATTACAGTCGGTTCATTCCTAAAAGGGATACATGACATTCTTAGTCCCACCTCCAATTACATGCCACTGCTATGGGAGTCTATCTAAGATAAGGAATACGTCGGAGGACACAATCCCTTCGAAGAGCAAGTTACTTCTTACCTGGTAACGTTCTTTTGATGGGATGATCCTCCGACAATCGCCATACGAAATGCCCCTTCCACCTCGCTCGGCTTGACTGAAGAATAAGGACTTTACATTTTGATACAGTAATCCCCAACCCATTATTTTGTACATTGTCCTCCAACTTATTAAGCTGTCACTGTAGTCCGATCGCTGTTTGATCCAGAAGGGCCAAATTGTTGGCATACATCATCCAGCTTATCGGCCTCCCTTCAATTCGAGGGGGGGAAGCTTCTTTTTTCCAGAGCAATTTTATTGATTATTTGTGGTTAACACAGGGGTCACTACTGGCCTAAGTTATTTCCAACACATTCCAAGTAAAGAAAAGGAAAATTAACTATACAAATATTTAACTGCCGCCCACCCCCAGCCAACCCCTTTCCCCCACCTCCCTCACTAACCCCACCAAACCGTTCGCCCTGCTGAGTCGATTAAAGTATGAAATGGCAATGGTAGAAAGGAATCATGACCATAACAGTCCTTGCTCACAAAGTTTCAGCCAAGGGAGCTTTAGTGACTCCTTGGCCGCCTGCTCACAGGGTTTCAAGGTGGACAGGTGGTAGATCAAAAGTACCAAACAAGTTCAGCGCTCTGAGCCTATGGGGCAGGCATTGTAGATAAATTCAGAAGTCATATTTGATAGCAACTTTCCCCAGTTTGAGTTATAGACCTCAGCTTTGTCTCTTAAATCCGCAGAGATCTTTTCCTTCGCCATCCATGATAGACCACAGTCTAGTCCACCAAAGGTTAATGTGGGGAGCGTCTTTACTTTTCCAGTTGGCTGCTATCGCCATATTGTTACATGTCATATTACGAAGCAGGGTTAGTGAAACTACATTCAGATAAGGGCTTACCTCAAATTCCTCGCTCCAGTCTCTGCGCATCAGCTTCAGTGTTCTGAACGCTGCAGCGGCTGCCACGTATTGTATTGCATCCGGTCACTATGGTTACGGAGGAAGTCCTTCCTCATTTTCCACTCATCAAAGTAACGGTTGCCTTCTTTTGGGCTACCTAAGGACCTATTATTGTGTTGTGCTGTTATAGTATACCCATTGTTATGATAAATAATGAAACGATTTCGGAAAAGCCCTGATACCTACTGATGAGTGTCCTTAAAAGCTTCCATAATTCCGTGCATGCCAATTCCAAGATTTAGTTGTTTGGGTATGTGCTGATTTAGGAGTTTATACTTTTTTTAAAAAACATTTTTTTATTGATTTTATTTAACCAAACAACAATACAAACCAAACACGCAGTGCATATATCAGCAGTTCAATTGTACATTGCTTAGTTTCGGTCACTGCTTCCCTTTTCCCGCCCCCCTATATGAACCTATTCATTCCACACACTCTGTATCTGCCGCACGTGGTGGAGTCTCACTTTCCGTAGATTCTGTCAGGTCTTGTATTGTTCCAAACAATTCTGCTATTAATGATTTCCACTCCATCAGGGTTCCCACCTCCTCTTCCCCCCCCCCCTACATTGCTCGCCTCTTGCCATACCATGGTTTCTGCCTCTGCCCATTTCTGAAACTCCTTCCTCCACCCGTGGCTTGTGACATGTCTTCCATCCCATGGCAATCCTTCTTTTTGCGGCCCAGGCTGTATCTATGATGAACTTAACCCCCTTTTCCGCTAGTTTCTGTGCCACTTCACCCCAGAATCGCTCAATTACCGGGCATGACCAAAACATGTGCACCATGTCCGCCTTTTCTTCGTCACATTTGGGACATGCTTGTCGTCCAGCATTTTCAAACCTGTAGATCCTCTGAGGTGTCATATATGCCCTGTGCGTAATATACAGTTGTATTTGTTTCAGCCTCGCATTCCTTGACACCTTTTTGTGGTACCCCAGGGCACGTTCCCACGTCCCACCCTCTATCGGGGCTCCTACTTCCGCTTCCCAATCCAGTCTCAATTGTGTTAAGTCCTTCCCACCCTTAGACATCACCATCTCGTACAGTCAGGAGATCTCATGCCCTCCCTCCGATATATCATATATGACATCTATGATATAGCATCTGGTTCTTCTCCTAGTACAGTTTTGGGCCATGTCTTCCTGATTCCCTGTACCATTCTGCGATATGTGATATAATGGCCCGTGTGTAACCCCGCTTCCTCCCCCAGCACTTCAAAATCTGTTATAGTCCCCTTTCGCCAAATATCTCCTAACGTTACCAGTCCCACCAATTCCCATTGGTTCCTGATATCACCCTCAGCTGCTTATCTCTCTCTGCCAGTACAACTAGTGGTATCTGCGGGGAGCATGGGAATGGGTTCTCCATCATCCAGCATGCCCGGCGCCACATCTTCCACCCAAGCATCATCATCCTAGGGCGCTCTCTCATTTCTGTTTTAGGCAGCTCCTTTTAATAAAATGGAGCGCAATCGTGTCCGAACAACCTGGATTCGGGGGTCACTTCATCTGAGAGCCATTTGGCAACATATTGGAGCTGGCTCGCTAGATAGTAAACTTCATAATTAGGCAGTTTTATCCCCCCTTTTTCATAAAAGTTCTGCAGCTTCCATAGCGCCACTCTATTTCGAGTACCATGCCACAGAAAATCCCTACACATGCTGTTCAGTTTAGCAAAACACTTCCTAGGAATCATATATGGAATATTCCAAAAATAATGCAGAAGCCTAGGTAGGACCACCATCTTCAGCATTGCACCTTGTCCCATCATTGCTAGGGGCAACTTCACCCAGAATTTCATACACTTCTCGGTTTTCAAAATAGCCACATTGGTATTGTGCCTATGTTCCTCTTCAACCGTATGGTACACGTCTATCCCAAGGTACCGGAACGTACTAACAGCCCATGGCATTTGTAATACCGGTAACCGTCTCACAGGGGTTCCCCTATAGCTGCCCAGTGGGAAAATACTAGATTTTTGGGGATTCGCGCTATCCCAGACAGCCCCACATATCTCTCCATCACCTCCAAGATGTACTGGAGATTTTCCTCCGGGTGCCTCAAGTACAGCAACAAATCATCCGCATTTAAAGGAGATCAAGTGTCGTTCCCCCCCCTCACCTCGATGCCTAACTCACTGGGGAGTCCATCCGCTCCCAGGGTCTTACTGGTGGAAAGTTGCTCTACCACCACTTCTAATTCTTCCAATGTTATTGGGCATCTAGGATCTCACACTCTTCAGCACTTATTTTTGGCAGGCCTATATCCTATAATGTTTCCTTTATCTCGCTACTTTCACCCCCTCCCTCGTCCCCATACAGCTGTTTATAGAATTCAAGGAATCCTCTGTTCACTGCCTCTTGGGTATCCGATATTTGCCCCCTCTCCCCTATTAGTGCTCTAATCATTGGTCAGGGGGTCTCCCTTTTATACAGCCATGCTAGCAGTCTCCCCAGTTTGTCTCCCCCCCGCATGTTGTCTCTCTATGTATTTCTTATAGTTTAGATTGCACAATCTCTCCCAGTGCCCTACTCATTCCTGCTGCAACTGGTTTATGGTTTCAGCGTCCTCCCGGGAGTTGCCTTCTTTAACCAAAACTGTCACTAGTTTAGCCTCTACCTTCTGTAGTTCCCTAAGTATGCCTCCCTGCAGCCCTTTAGATTTGGCTATTGCCGATCCTCTCACCACCACCTTAAAACCTTCCCATAGAGTACCGGCCGAATCTACACTCCCAGTGTTATTTTCAAAGTATTCAATGATTTCTTCTCTCAAGTCCTCCTTGAACACTGTGTGTTTCAGCACCTCAGCTCTGAGTCGCCACGTTGGGATCCTAGCTCTCGGAGGGGGGGGGGGGGGGGTAATATTGCCATGTTAAAACCAATGGCGAGTGATCCGAGAGGACTCTCGCTTTGTACTCTGACTGCACTACTTCCGACGTCATCTCCTGTGAGGCAAACATATAGTCCAGTCTAGTGTACAGGTTCTGTGGGGCGGAATAATGTGAATATTGTCTGTCGTGCGGGTGGTGTAACCTCCACATATCCTCTAATCGGAGGTCTACCAACAGGGTCTGCAAGAGTTTGGCGGCAGGGGTGGGTTAGTCTGATTTCCTGTCCAACCTGTCCACCTGTGGGTCTAGCATACAGTTAAAGTCGCTTCCCCATATCACCGCGCCTCCCAGGTACGGGCTCATTTTGCTATATAGGGTCTTGAAGTAAGCCACTGTGTCTTGGTTCGGGGCATATGTAGTGATAATGCTTATTTCTCTATTTTCTATCAGTCGCCTTATTGCCACCATCCTCCCATCCGCCTCCACTGTGGTCTGTAGCAGTTGGAAGGGGACATGTGGTGCTACCCAGGTAATCACCCCTCTAGCATAAGCGGAGTACGTTGCACCTATAACAGTCCCCCTCCATTTCCTCTGTATCACCTCTTGTTTCTCTTTCGTGAGACATGTTTCCTGTATTAGGGCAATGTCTATTTTCTGCCTTCTTAGGTACATCATGATCTTGTTCCTCTTCAGGTAACTGTTGAGGCCCCTGACATTCCAGGTAACTATCTTAAGGTCCCCCATATTTTACTCGTTCCTAGTCCCCTCCAATGTCCCTTCTCATCATGTTTCAAGCCAAGAAGCGTGTGTGTGTAAGCTTGTTCCCCAACTAAATAAAACACTGCAAACCCCCCAACTCCCCGCCCTGCCCGTCCCCAACTGTTGCCCAGCTCCATCCCTGGATCTCAGGCGATCCCGCATTTAGTCCCATCTCGGCTTGCCGGTACTAGGCACCCAGCAGGAGGTTACCACCCTACTGGTAACCTATCTAAACTAACTATTGGGGTGTGATAGTGAGTCTGCTGTGTCTCCCGCTCTTATACTCTGTTATATTTTCCTTAAGAGCCTAACCCATTACTCAGCTTGCGCCCTCTCTATCTTATATTCCAGTCCCAGTGTCTTATTTTATACAGCGCCTCGACCTCTGGAGCCACCGCTTCACTTCTCTGTTCCATCTTCCTTTCGTGTGTCTATCCCCGACAGGCAATTCTGTCTATCCAGTCATTCTGTCGCCTCCTCTGGGGTTTCGAAAAAAAAGGGCTCTGTTCCTATGAAACACTTTCAGTTTCGCCAGGTACATCAGCATGTACTTGAGTGCTGCGTCTCGCAGCCTTCTCTTCAGTCCCATTGTTCAGTCGCCTCTGCACCAGAAGTGTATAGTCCGGGTACGCCGTAATGGTCGCGGCTGCTCTCTGTATCGTGCCTCCTTTACGGAAGAACCCCAGAATCTTCTCCCTATCTCGAGAATTCAAATTTTTTCAATTATCGGTCTTGGGGGGGGGGGGGCGGGGGGGCTCCTGGCGGCGGCTTCCTTGTTAGGGCTCTATGCGCTCTCTCCACCGCAAACCCTTGGGTTAGTGCCCCTCCTTCAATTTCTTGCAGCAGCATAGTCTCGATGTAGTCCATGGGGTTTAGATCTTCCTCTCCTTCTGGGAGCCCCACTATGCGTACGTTGTTTCTGCAGGCCCGTCCTTCTGCTTCCTCCGCCCTGTTTTCCAAGTTGCCCACTTGTTGCCGCAGTATGTGGATCTCTGAGGCATGTGATGTGCAAGCGGCTGTATTTGAGCCTGTTTCCTTCTCCAGTTCGCCTATGCGTTCCGCTACTTTCTTTACATCTTGTCTCAGGAGGTTTACTTCTTCTTGTACCACTCCAATTTTAAGATCCAGTGATGTTCTGAGTTCGATCATAGCCGCCTCCAACTTAGTTTCCCTTGCAACTTTCAGGTCCGCAATAGCATCTAGGATCTGTTGATCATTGCGTGCTGGTGCGTTTTCCGTTTGCGGGTTCTTTTCCCTGTTCCTTGCCCCCTCGGTTGCCTGAAGTGTTCTGGTGAAATCCTCCATTGTTGGTTGTTTTCCTTTTGTTTTGGGCAGCTTGGACGCCATCTCGGAGCTGCTTCGCGTATCCGTGCACAGTGTTCAGCATTGGCCCCCGGTCCTGCCGCCTGTCCCAGCGAGTCTGATGCTTGGTTCTGTTTGTAAGCTATCAAAGTACCATTGAGGGTCTGCCCAATTTTCAGGTTACCGCTACAACCCTGGTGACACCTGTGATCTGGTGCTTACTCCTCGCCGCTTGTGCCGAGGTGGGCCCCACAACCAGGCATCTTTCCTTGCAATTGAGACTTCTCACGATGTGAGCATTCCTTCCATGATGTGTACTCTTGGTGGCCCTCTGTGACTACTAATGTCCAGCCCTGGCTCCAGTCCTGCCAGGCTATGACTGTTTGCGCTGTTTCGTGATGCCCAACTAGGCTGAAACACATGTATGAGGTTGCTGTGGTACTCTTGTTCAGAGGAGAATTGCCTAGCATTTCGGTGCTGGACTGCCCCCGGGCAGGACAAAGACTGATATGTGGGGAAATTTCTTTTCTGTGAAAAGAACAGTGAGCTAAAGACTTGGTTGAGACTCTCCCAGGGGCCATCCACCCAGGAACAAGTCAATGGGCTGTGTTTGTGCTGGTAGAGAGTTTCCCAGACCCCCCCTGTTTTGTATATGAGCTGTGGCCTAATCTTGGCTCATCTCTTCTTGGTGCCATCAACGTTCCCGGAGTGCACTCCAGAGGCTTTCTTGTTGTGTGTTTATTGCCTAATTAGGACATGCACTGCGCCCTTTCCGGTGCTTCCGTAAGAGGGGGGGAGCATTTATTGTCCTTATTGTGTGCGGGCCGCTCTGCATGCTTTCATCTCCACCATTAGTTCCTCCAGGGGGGTTAATAGCCCATTCACACTGGTGCGCGTTATGCCGCCTCCGTGCGGGTTATGAAAGTCCTTGCTGCCGTAGCCTGGAGCGTTTCCTGTGGGCTTCGCAATGTATGCAGTGTTCAGGCGCACTGCTACCTGCCGCCCGGGTGGCTCACTTGCGACTCCTGTCCTTATGTATATGCCTGGCCGCCATTTTGGATCTTTTCCATTCGTGCCTCCTCACTCATTGTGATATTGGTTGCGCTCAGCCCGCTGTGCCTACAGAGTTCAAGGGACGCTCTGCCGATGCCGCATTCGCTCCTTTAACAGTGAGGGAGTTCTCGCAGTAATGCTGGTTGCGTTTGTTCGTTCCTCCCAGCGCCCGGGGCCGCTCCGCCCACTTTTGTGCTACGCTGCCCACCTGATTGTCCCTTCGGTGGGGGGTCACACGTCCATTTCCATATGTGTGCGCTACTTCTTTTCCATGCAGTTCCGAAGTCCCTTCACTGTAGCGGCTTGGATCGGAGCGTTGTCTGTAGGCTCCGCAATGGATATGGTGCTCTGGCAAGCTACTGTTTACACGGTCTCCCGTCCTTTCGTGATTATCGGCCCACCATTTTGGATAATATCCAAAGAGTGCGCCACTGATACTTTGTATATTCATCAGTCCTTGGTCCTAATTCCATCTATCTCGGGCTGTTACTTGCATCATTTTATTCCGGATCTGTAAAGGATCAGCAGGAGCTTTGCAGCAGTCACGTCCACTCACATGGCCCTGTAGCCACGCCCCATCACACAACCATGTTAACTGGTTTTTGGGTCTGCATTCCATCTGCAGACTCCACTGCCTTGACCTCCTTCTAACGGAAAACTCCTGCCTGCCCCTGAGCAGGAGCATCATGGCAAGCAAAGGTCTTGCCCGCTCCCTCACTCTTCTCCCATGCCCGCTGTTGCTACGGTCAGGTCGGGTCTCTGGGATTCCTGGCTCTTAGGCATTTCTTTTCCAGGAGGGGCCCTCCGACGCACCTGTATGGCCTGGCCTAACATCACGCCGCTGCACCAGAACTTCCAATACAAGAATCGAAGATCCCTCCTCTGTAACGCTCACCTGATTCTCGCAGAGGCGCCGGTCTTGACTGGGCGACTACCGTATCTTCAAAGGTGATGTGTAGCACCCGGTTGGCTCTTTGGGCTGCACCTCTGTGCACTGTATGCCTGACGTGTAGAGTAAGATGTCTGCAGATAGAAAATATGGGGTTAATGAACTGGGGTTATTGGGGTGTCCCTATCTCTTTCCTCTTCTCCTCTCCTGTAGACCCCCAAAGGTTAACGCTCTCACCTTAGGTAAGTGAATGCCGAGCTCTCCATCTGCCTCGGGGCAGGGTGCTGTAACCAGTTTCTTCACTGGATAGGTAGCGCAGGCCTCTTGACTTCAGGGGACTGCTGTCCGTCGTTTACTGCACGAACGGTAAGTTTCGAGTCATTCAAATGTCTTTAAAGTCTTTAGTAATGATGTCTCTTGTTTTGCAGGGTTCCGGCGATGGCGGATGACGGGCTGAAGTGAGTTGAAGATGGAGCCCGTGTGATGAATAGAAGCGCCTGGAAGCACGTAAGTAAGCGCTTGTTGCCTGCTTCACTATGCGCTCCAACTGTCTTTTTATTTTGCAGGTACGAGTTCGGAGCGGCTGCAGGGTGCCGGAATACCCACTGGATTAGATGTGGAAAGGAGTAATGGCACGTGAGTATTAAAGTTCCCCAATGTCTTTAAACGCACCTTGTTTTGTCTTTCAGATGCGGGATGCAGCGCCGAAGGCCTCCGGAGCGTGCGAAGAGTTGGTAAACTTTTGTCTTTCAGATGCCGGAATGCAGTGTGAAGACCTCCGGAGCGCACGAAGAGTAGGTAAGCCTTTGCCTTTCAGATGCCGGAATGCTAACCTGTTCTTTCTTGTCTTTATAGGTGTTGCTGAAGACTGGATTCAGGATGGTAAGCCTTTGCCTTTCAGATGCCGGAATGCTAACCTGTTCTTTCTTGTCTTTATAGGTGTTGCTGAAGACTGGATTCAGGATGGTAAGCCTTTTTCCTTAGGCCCAGGACCGGATGCAGAAGACACGATGAGCGTTCTGCTGCAGAGGTTGCAGAATAACGCAAAGCAAGATTCATCCACCGGGTGTGGTTTAAATAGCCTCCTGTAGTGCTTAGGTGTCTCCTTCCACAGCCACGCCTAAGTAAGAAAAGAGTTCCTGGTAAGAAAAGAGTTCCTGCCTTCCAGAAGAGTTCCAGTGTTCTGAATCTAGGGAGTGGCTCCAGCCCCACCCAACGGGAAAAGTAGTTCCAAACAGAAGAGGATCAGAGGCTCAACTGGCAGGCAAGTAAGCAGCATGGTCTGCTGAAGGTAAGTCCACCCAAGCATTATGAGCCCGGCGCTTCCAGCGCTGGGACTGGGCATATTTATGAGCCTGGTGCCACTGGCGCCAGGACTGGGTCCAAAAGGTCCCAATTGGGTTATGGATCTGCTTCCAAGGGAGTTGGGAAAACCCTGACCTTTTGGAAGCAGAGATCATGACATCCTCCAAGCATCTGGCCGTATAATGTTGCCACTGCCACTAAAGCTGCAAGCCCAGCAGATTTTTTCTGTTATAGGTCGAAACACCATACTTCTGGGCAAAGCAGAGTAAAAAGCTCTTGGCGCATCGCCTCCACCCCCTCACGCTCTACTCCCTCCTGAAGAAACTTTAGCCGTATGTTGTCTCTTCACATTTATCATCCAGCTACATAACCAATTGTCAGAGCACTTCCTCCTCTGCGGTGTCCTGGGGGACTTGTATTACATCGTCATTTCGGTCAGGGATTGCTAGATTTCATCCACCCTCTCTCCCAGGGAGTCAATCTCTTTATGAAGCCTATCCATGCTCTTGGCGACTCCCTCTTTCAACCCCCCTTTCAACCCACCCCCCCCCATCTCTGCCGCCAGGTCTTCTTTGGTGAATGCCATGCTTCTGGAGTCACGGGTCGCTGACCCTTTGACAAAATGGTCAATTATGCCCTTCTGTGGTTTATGCAGAGTTTTGGCTGACTTTCTCACCAGTGGCTCGCTGCAGGATTCACAACTTACTCCCAAGCGAGCTTGTCTCACACTCGCTTCCCTACACCTTCCACCCCCTGTAGCTCACTCTGCATTCCTTTTCCACCGTGCACAGTGCCAACAGCCACAAACGCTGGTAAGTGTTAAAAGGCTAGTTCTCTTCAGCTGGGACGTTCACCTCTGTGACTGTCATAGATACGGCTTTGACCACAGTCAGTGCACCCTCTGTCCCCTGCGCCTATGACCATGCACATATAAGAGCAAGCAGCTCCTGCTACAGTATGGATATAGCCAGCATGCAGGACAGCTACAGGGTGCATCCCAGGGCCATGGCGAGGTCTGTGGCACCCCCGCTCATCCTCAGACACTTGCTGTGGAGCTCAAAACTGGCCTACCAGCCCTGGTAAGGCTCGGTGTCGCTATGCATCGCCGCTCCTGCTGCTCCTCATCCTCAGGCGAGCCGCACTCAGTTCCACACACGCTAACTCGGGTCACCCGCTCTCTTCAGGTGTTCTCCCCAAGGCTCTTTCCGGTCCCGCACCTGTGATGGCATATGTCCCCACCAGATCACATCAAAGGCCGGAGGGGCTTCTTTGACCACAGCGCTTGCAGTGTAGCAGCATCCTCACATAGCGGGTACAATGTCAGGAGCCCGCCCTCCGCGACCCCACCACACTGGGCCGCAGGAGTCGGTCTGCAGATGCCAAAGCCTGAAAACTGGGGCGCTGCAGTCTACCACGGGGTCAGGAGACGGCATGTCACTTTGATCGCAGCTACACGTCGTCCTCCAGTCCGGAGCCGAAGTCGCCGGGAGCCACACAGCAGTGCTGCCAGCCCATCCGCCATCTTGGCTCCTGCTCGGGGGAAGCTTCTTACCGGTCTTAGAGTATCTCCCACTTCTGAAATAAAGAGATTAAACCGTGCAGGCACTAATGGGCAGCCCTGTTTTACCGTCTTGAATGTAAATATCTTGCCCGAAAGGGAGCCTGCAGATTTTAATCTTACCTTGAAGGAGGTTGCCGAATATAGGGCCTTTGTTTCCTCCAGTAAGTCCTTCGGGCAGTTCCACTTGGCCATCTTTGCCCACAGTAAGTGCTGGTTAACACTATCGAAAGCTTGTGCCAAGTCCACAAAACCCACATATAATTTTGAGCACGTTCAGGAAAAGATCTTCACGTTTGTCCCCAGTCCCTTAACAAACCCTGTCTGGAAGATGTCACTCCTTCATAGCCACGATCAACTATCAACTCCATCAGGTACTGAAGTTCAAAAGATGCTTAGGTTTTTCTTGCTGCATCCATAAGGGCAATAGGATGGTAGCTTTTAGTTTCCTCACTACTGCCCTGTTTGAATAGTAATATTGAGGCAACTTTATAGTTCTCCCTTATTTCATGCTTGAGGCATTAAAACACACAATTGGTGATTTCATCTTTACATATGCAGAAACATTTTATTATCCTACTCTTTTGGGCAAGCCATGGTGCTGGATAAGAAATCTGTGCCAGTTAACAGAATGTCTGAATTTGGAATGGCAGAGGGCCAGTAAAGGAGCAAGAGGTCTGTCTAACAACGCACCCTGCACTTTACCAGCATTCTATTGGTGAACATGTATGCACAGTGCACTCCCTAATTAATCAAATTAGGGCATATGGCTCTGAGAAAAATGTGTTACTTGGGTGCAAGGGGGGTAATCCCTGCCCTGACACGTAGGCAGAATTACAATATAGTACAGTTGGTCTCCAACTCTATGGAGACTCTTATCCCTTGCTCACCTTTGTCCTGTCTATACAGGCAATATTGTTGTAGACTCTGATTGTATACTTCACAATTATAACAAATTACTGACATTTGATTCAAGAATAAACACATTTAAATGATCACTCGTAGTCCTCAAATATTTCCACAAAGATTATCATCTTTTAATTTTTCAATCCTCCAAAGTAAAAACCCAATGCGTTGCAGAAGAAAAACTCCCTTATTCAGGGGCAATCTATAACATCATTTAAAATAAGCCAATTAGAATTTTAATTACGTATTGGAAAACCACAAACTTATCTGCAAACTTTTAATTTTGAAGACTAATTATATATACACTATTAGCCATTATTTCAATTTAAAGGGATGGTCTAGTAAAAATTTTTATTTAAAAAATAGATAGACAACATAAAATAAAAATACTAGCATTCTCTGTTTTAAAACTTCTAAGTAAAATTTTGAGCTATTCAAGCTCAAAATTCGCAAAAAGCAAGCACATGGGCGCATCCATTTTGTGAAATGGAGGCCCTCCTGTGCTGGCTTTTGCTTTTGCGGCACTAATGAAGGAAAAGCCAGCCAGCTGTAGTAAACAAAAGCTACCGCTGGGTGGCTTTCCCCTTCATTAGTGCTGTAGGCGGAGGACGGGGACCGGAGACCAGAGCAGGAAAGCTGCAGCTGAATCTCGGTAAGTGCTATTTATTTTTTTTTTAAAAATAAGCACTAGCTGCGGTTTTTTTCTAAGTTTTCCGGCTGGAGGAGCCCGGAAAACTTAGAAATAAAACCGCAGCTTTAAAAACGTTGTATTTATGTTTGCGGTCGCTTTTGAAGCGACCGCAAACATAAATACAACGTTATTGTGTTGGAAAACGCTGCGGTTTTTCTTTCCGAGTTTCTCAGGCTCCTCCGGCTCACTCCACTCCAGGCTGTCTCTGTGCATGTCATACAATCAACAGTGGTGGCAACAGTGATTACGTTTGATGATGAAGCTACAGTTTCATCAAGTGCATGAATGTGCCACCATGCAGGGACCGAGGACAGGGTGGAACAGACAGGCACCGTACAGGCATGGTGCAATCAGAAGGAGCCGCTGCACAGACGTTTTTCAGGGGAAGGGTATTTGGAGGGTGGGGACAAGTTCAGGGGTGGTCCAAGTGCGTCAGGTCAGTGGAGATTGGGCTCAGTGTAGAGAGATGCAACTCTCTAGGGTCATTCGCTGAGTGAAATGATGACACTAGTTCAGGTCCCTGAGGCAAGTGCACAAAACATTGCTGTGGGTGACGGGTCTGTGCGATCCTGAGGTATATCAAGCAGCCAGTCATCAAGCTGCAAGCAAGAAAGTATGGAGATAGTGAGACAGCAGAAGGATCACTTAGCAGGGAAGAGGGAGAGAGAAGGAAGAGTAGAAGAGGAAACTCCTGAGAAGTTCCAGGAACATAAGCATATGAGGCCCCAAACAAAGGGTGGCGGGAAGGGTATCCCAGAGGATGGCCCCTGTTGACGATAAAGATCATCCTAAAAAAAATCTGCATCCAGAACTGGCTCACGTGAAGAAGGTTGGAGTAACATGATTATATGGGTCTGGACAGCATTGAGGTATGAATATTTGCAGATAAGTAGTACACAGGTCCCACAAAGCCCTGTGTACAATGCATACTTTCTATGAATCAACTCTTTCAGCCACGGCTAGCCAGTGGAGAACAATCAGTGGCAGATAGATGTGGTCCCTGGTCTTGACATCAAGCATAATCCTTGCGGTCTTGTTTTGAATGAATTACAGAGGGTGTGGATTTGAAGCACAGAGTTCGAGCAAGAGGCAGTAGCAGTAGTGCAGCCTGGCTAAAATCAGGGCTGTGGAGACATTGACCTGCTGGGGGCAGGGCGAGGGGTTGTGGGGGGGGGGAGTGAGAAAAGGTGCTGTACCCCAGAGGTGGTGTAGCAGATAGTTGTACTTCCAATCGATGACTGAAATGGGACATGAGAAGGAGAGATTTGAGGCAAACATGACCACAATCATTAATATCCGTGCAGGTGGTTATGGTTGTGGCTGTACGGCCAAGGGAGTCTGGCCACAGAGAAAGTGGGAAAGCTGGTTCTGGCGCCACAGTGCAAATTAACCCAGTCCTGCTGGTGCCAAGTCAAAGGTTATTTGGAGCACACCATGACTGAATCTTGGACAGACTGTCAGGTATGCGTGATGAAGAAGATGCGGCTGAGGGTAGCATGAAATCAAGTACTGTGTCATCCACACCACGCTCCAATCCAGAGGTGAAAGTGCCTATCACACGTGCAAAGTAAGTCATGTACACGTAGAATCAACACGGGGATAGCGAACATCCCTGTTTAGCGCTACTGTTAGAAAGAGCCATAGAATAGAAGATAGAAAGCTTTAGTTGGGCATGTGGGATGGGTGGGCAGAAAGTAATGAGGTTAACCACACCACACCATAGCTTGATCCCTGAACCCTGTGCACCATATACACAGTAGTGTACACAAGCTGCATTGGTGGATGACAACAACTAACATGCCGGTTAAAACTGTAACCTTACATAACGATTAATGTAAAAGAGCATCTTACCTGTACCCCTGCCATGCAGTTCATACTTCAATTTCCTAACATGAAATACCCATCATTACCAGACGTAATGATCTACAGACAAAGAAAAACATGAAACATTGTCATGTACCACATAAATGCATAAACATACTTCAATACACACGGACACCCCTCGGTGAAGTGAAACACATGCAAACCACAAGTCCCAACTCAGCCAGTAACATGTGTCCCTGCACACATGCAGAAACGCCTGTACACTGCATGCAATACAAACACACAATACACACACACCCAACAATTTCTCACACACTGCCTGTCCACGTCAATGACCTGCAGCAAATGTGCATGCAACACATCCACAATCATTACATGTGGTCACATACACAATGCACACTTCACATGCCGCATGAAACTGTGAAGACAGCACATGTTACAAAAAAGTTACCAAAACAAAACATGGGACACGCACCGAACAATACCGATGTCTTGATAAGGCAGACCATCACCTCACCTGCGTATTATCGGGACATTGCACTCCACACAGTCATGGAAGCACATTACCAATTACATGTGTTGCGCATTCCTCAGGCATACATCCAATATCCAAAAAAGTTTGCAAGGGCACACAGGACAACAGGTTGCGGACAGGTGCATGTAGACAATCATTCACTAACACAGATCAATCAGACAATCAATACTTCCAAGAAATCATGACAATCACTGGAAGGGGAGATAATGCCTCAATGCCTTGTCAGTGTTTACAACGTGCAAGTGTACAGGTGGTGTCGTTAAGGCAAAAGGTTGGGATGAGTGCATGGAGAACATCTTATGCAGAAAAGGCAAGAAAATAATACACTAATGGAAGTGATTAGTCACGTGTCGATGCTGATCGTGAGCAAGTACACCATATAGACAATACTTCACATGATAACATGTGGGGGTCAGGGCACCAATGACAGATAAGGCACATGGACATGATGCATGCTACTGCATCAATAGCACGGAATAGAGTGGGAGATGGAAGTGGAGAAGAGAAACGACTACATGATCAATGGGACCTTAAGGAGTACTTGCTCAATGTGCAGGGGGAGAGTGAGTCTACTACACAGAAGGCATGACACATAGCAAATGGACCCACCGCCATCCCTTCCAATACCTAAGTGCTTCACACACAGGGAGTAGTTACGTGAGGAATAAGGGAGTACAAAAGGGTAGTATATCAGGAAGCGTTGAAGACTGTACCAGGACCCAGACATCCCTGTGGATGATATACCGGTATTACAATGTAATACGTGCAGTGTCTGGGAGCCTCAGAAGCATTCATATTCCAGGAGAGACGGTGGCCCTGAGTCAAATGACGAGTCACGCATACATAATCTGGGTAAATTGTAGGGGTCGCAGGGTTGAACAAGCAACACTCATGAGTCGGATGTTGGCAGTAGTGTACAACAATAACAAGAATACAAATGTCCATCTTGGACCAGGGTAGAGGGGGGCACCCAGGAGGGGGAAGGGGCAAAGTGCACGTCAACTCCCACATGGGTGGATGTTGAAAAAAACATTCCCTGCATGGGCTCATGGACCGCATAGCTATCTTGGATTGGGAGGCATGTCTCTGCTGTGGCTACCTTTCTGGGTAAAATCCGAAGGTGCTCGTGGTAAGGGAGGTTGACCTCGTAGTGCCCTTGCCTGGTCCTCACTGGCAGCAGCCAGGCAGGACACAGATGAATGCATCTGCAACATGAAGCCTCAGAGCTCCTCGTGCAACACCTCACGGGATACACAGATTTTCTCCGAGATGGTCTGCCTCAATAGTTGCATCTCCTGTTGTTACTGTGTCCTGCGGGCTACCTCTTACACTTCGATTGAAGCTCTGAGGGCCAACAACTCTCGCCTCAGGGCTTCCCTGTGGGCTCGACCCTCTGCAAGGATGTCTGCAAGGACCTAAGATCGGCCCGTCGGCTCTTGCTGTTGGCCTCCATGTGCAGCCTGTGTGAGCGGCATGTGGACCGCATTGCCTGCAGCTCGTGCTGTTACTGGTGGTATCATAGAATTGGCCACCCTATCCGTGCCCTCAGCCAACATCTCATAGGCAGCACCCTGTTGTTGTGCAACACTATTGACTGCTCCCACACTTTTTCCCCAGCCTGCGCACGTCCACCATGTGTGCGGGGCCCACGCCTGCCTTACCCAAGGGAGCATGGCCCTTGATGTGAGGCCACTGTCTGTGGCTGCAGGACTGCATTCCCTCCCTTGGACATCTGGCCCAGGACCAGAAACAAAAACTGTGGAGCGTGGCCTCGCAGCTGTAACCACCACAGATGGACGTGACACCACTGACTGGCCCTGTGTGGGCATCTGACTCCCTGCATGAACGGGCAACAACAGCTCCAACACTTGGTGCACTCCCTGCCAACAGCATAGAGGATTGGACATCCGGTATAGCACCAGAGCTACTGGTTTCATAGGAGTCGTTTGTCGAACCAAGCCATTCCACTCGGATGGACTGTAGTACCAGTGTATTTTCATGGGCTTCCACACCACGTCCTCCACTGGTGATCTGTTCCCGCTCAGACTCCTGTTCCTCCTCTACCTCCTCCCCTGCATCTAGTGCCTCATCAGCTGCACAAGGACATATAAAGACATTAAGAATCATGTTAATTGTGTCCACAATATACATCAGTATCACAATGCTTTCCTGCAACACATTGCTCTGCCTGTTACCATGCCAGAAATCCCATACACACACTATGTACAAGAAGCCATGTGAGCATGGCGTATGCAGACTTGCAACAACATCCCATGTCCCTGACCATGTACCCATTGGACACATTGCCAACAGACATGGATCTCTGAGAGCACATTCTGTCCCATGGCACAGCAAGCTGTTGACAAAAACATGCTAAATGTGCATCATCATATGGATATGCAACCTGCCATTACAGTACATGTGAACCCGTACACACATAATCACAGCCAAGTCCACTACAATTACAAGACACACCAGTGTACAACTGGCGCAGGGAGTGCAAACAATGTGGACATGGCATGAGTGTGGATTCCCAGGTGTGTGATGTGGAGAGAGTAATGACATGCCCTGGGAGATGGGAAGAAGGGATGGTGACACACAAGAGGGACAGGGGCATGGAGTGTGTGGTGCGTGTGGGAGGTTAACAGGGCTGAATCTTGACATATTTGACAACAGAGTCAATGCCATAGCTGCAGCGGTGATGTGCACCGTGTTGGCAAATGTAATGTGATCCATGGCACACTATCAGGCAGTGCATGATGTGTTACACATGCTTCAGACACAAGCACTTGTCTAGCAGAGCAGAGTCACTAACATCACTGATGCAACTAACCAGATGCAACGTTGTGGTGGAATGTAGAAAATGTTTATTCTGTATGCCGGTTGGTGATGACTGCTGTCACAATGCCATGTGCAACGGATGTACGACACATGGGTTGTATCGACTCTACAGTACACTGTGCATGAGTCAGTACACCATGACATGGTTCACCCAGGGCAGTCATTCAAATGCAAGCACAAGTGCAACCCAATCATACTTCTTTGGTTAATCTACATACACATACTCACACCTTGCACCTGATCCACATGAATTAATTGGCTCATGGCTTCTTCATGTGGTGTGAGCTCCTGCGGTGACCCCCCTCTACTTGTCAGAGCAGAGGCGAGGTTGACACCCAGCTTGTGACAGTGGTGTGACAGTGGAGGTCATTCCACTGCTTCATGACCTGAGCAGTGGTACGCCTCTCATTCCCTAAGGCTTGATGTCATCCGTGACTCGCTGCCAGTGCGCCATACGCTGAGCAGGTGTCTGTGTGCTCCCTGGCTGCGTGCACAAGTCACGTTGGTGTGCACCCACATAGTCATGAGGATCTGTAGTTCATCAACATTAAAGCCCCTCTTCCTCGAAGTGGCGGTGTCTTGTGCCGTGCTTTCGGGTTGAACCTCTTCCTGTTGTGCATGCTTTGCCTTCTTGGCATGTGGTGCAGACCCTGTGTGGATGGGACCAATCGGGGCACCAGATGCGGGACCACCTGGGTTGTGGGGACCGGAGCTTTACCTGGACGTCCCTTACCCTTTGAGGGATGAACAGCATCTGCCCCTGCATGTCCGTGTAACTTGGGGGGGATTGGGAGGGGGCAACAGCAGCTACTGCTGCAGCTCACTGACCCTGGGTGGTGGGGACAGCAGTTGCCCCTGCAGGTCTGACCCTTGGTGGTTGTCATGGGGCAAGGCGTAAATCCTTCTATTATGGACCCAGTAAGGGGCGAAAAGCAGAAGAACCCAAAGGTCATGCGGGCAGGCAACACTAGAAACAGATTTCATCCTTATAGGAGACTTTTATGTCCTATTTGCAGGAGAAAGGCCACAAAAACTACATTACCCAGACTCCCCTGGGTTCAGAACTAACTAAGGACAAGCCCAAGAGTGGCAGGATTCATGCGCGTGCGCGCGCAAGGACGCCCAAAGCACAGGGCTTGTGCTTAAGTTCGCGACGGGAGAGGACGTGTCCTGAAGAGCTCCGTGTGTGGGGAACAGCACTAGGGGCCACGCCCCAACCAACCTCAACTCAGGCCCCTCACCAGAAAAAGCTAAGTAGCGCTCGCGCTAGGGGAACTCCAGCTACATCGGGAAGAGTGCACAGAATGACGCCGCCACACCACAGGGCCAGCACGACCCGTGAAGGCAGCTTGGGGCACGCGCAAGAGGGGCTCTGCCCACACTCCACTGTCCCCCTGCTAGAGAACCGCTAAGTCACTACCTGGGCACCGAAGTGCAACCCTGGCATATCGCGTGCATTAACGCTGGGCAGACCCCGAGCGCAAAGCAGTGCATGTGATTTGCATGAGAATTAGCCACGTGGAGGAACCACGTAGAGCAGAGCGGATGGGCCGCCACACGTCACGTGCGGCAGACCGCACGCATCAAGGCTCATAAACTGGATCGCTCAAGGGTCCATGACCCAGTGAATCCATCAGTACAGTGCGGGCCCACATTCGGCAATTTCCGCATGTGTCGGTTCGTTAACAACATTACCCTTTGCACTAATTCATAGTGCTCCGCACTGCTAGTACACGCACCAGGGTGAAGATTAACCAATTGCATGCTGGCAAAGTGTTGTTTTGGGTGTGTGAAGTAACACACAATATAGTAACTCATTGCTCTCTTGCAGCTGTAATACGCTCCAGACAGACACCGGACCTGAGAGTATGCAGGCAGGAGGCCAGTACTCATCCCACAGCTAAGTCTCTTACTATCTTTTTCTAACTCTCTGATGTGCACTGTATAATGTGAAATGTATGATTGTTGTATTACCCATTGTTCCCTTCCCTATCCACCACCCTTCTCCTAACCGGTTACCCTACTGCCAAACCCATCCAACCATCGTGTTCCTAACCCTCTTTCCCCGCTGGAGTCTCGGTGTCTTGTGCAAGGTCAGACTTGCAAGTGCCCAGACTGCGGAGGGGATGGTTGGTTCGTGCCACTCCTGAGCCTGAAAGCTGGAGCCTTGACAGTGGTGGGGACAGGAGCTGCCCCTGCAGGTCCCTGAACCTGGGGGGGGGGGGGGTGGACAGCAGCAGCTGCCCCTGCAGGTCCCTGACCCTGGGGGGAACAACAGCAACTGCCTCTGCAGGTCCCTGACCCTGTTGGTGGGGGACCACAGCTCTCTGCACGTCCCCTACCCCTGGAGCGGGGGCAAGGGGGCTTCAGCTTCTGCTGCACACACCAACCCCGGCCACCTTTCCCTCTTGGGGCTCACTCATGATACCATGGAAGGCACCTCAAGCAATTGTCCTGGGCAATTGAAGTCAGGGGGCAGTGTACGTGATGTAAAACGTACTTCTGTGGTCCAGCAAGGCTCATTATTACCCTTGGTGAAAAAATAAACGGGACGCGTAATGCACAGGCACCCCAAAAAACTAAAATGCGTGTACGCGACACCTCGGTAGCTCCCATAAAAAGAAAAAACATTATGCGATACGCTGTGGCACCCAGCAACACAATAAAATGCATACACAAAGCCTGGAAAGCTACTGTAATGGTAATAATGGAGTTATGCGATACACATGGGCACCCAGAGTATGAATAAGGCGTACGCGACATACCGTTAGCCTTAGAAAAGTAGACGTGCGTATGCAAATCCCCCACCAAAATAAGATGTTCGTACTGTCCCAGTAGTGAACGATTTGCGTGGCAACCCAGAATTCTCAGTAATGCACTTATCCGTCCACTCCCAGTCGCACGTACGGTCGGATTTGCTACTGCGCACTTCTTTATCCCGATTGCTGCCGTTCTGAACGCCGGCGCCTAGCACGTGTCACTTAAGTGACACGTTGAGGGCCTTTGCTCTGATTTCACGTTTCCACGCTAATTTAAAATGTGCAAAGTAACCGTCACTCTGTTTCCGACTGCCTACGCAATAGACACGAAAGACACAAGCTCCTGCCTACGAGCCCTTTTACCTGCCTCCTACTGAGCCATCTGCTGCTGCCTGCCCACTGAGTGTGCCTGTTGCCCACCTGCCCTGCCTTTTGAGTGCCTGCTGTCCAGCCATTGTCTGTGCTCCTGTCCTTGGCCCTGTGACCACCTCAGCTGATTCACCAGACTCCCAACATGCCATACCTTCACCACCGCTCCACAGCCCAGCCCCAGGACCTCCTTGCCCACCCACACCTGCCTCGGAGCTTGCCATGTCTCAACCAACATCAGATAAGTGGCAATCCCACGGCAGGGAGGCAGAGGGCTGTCAACTTCACTGCCAAGGAAGTTGACATCCTGGTGGAGCAGGTCTGGGGGCATTATGATGCCCTCTTCAATGCACAGTCGAAACTCGGCAAGGAAGGACATAAGCTGATCTGGGATGGGATCGTGGATACCATCAATGCGGAGGGGGTGGCATCCTGCACCTTCCGACATGTGCACAAGCGCTGGGAGGACCTAAAATCCAGGACCCACAACAAGGCCCTGCGCTTCCTCCAGGCCGGTGCCACCGGAGAGGGGCGCAGGTGCCAGATCAACACCACCAAAATGTGGGTCCTGGAAAAGGTCTACCTGGCGCTGCACACCCAGGTCAGTGAGCTGCAGCAACATCTGGAGACGTCGGGTGAGTGTCCATGTGTTGCTAGGCTCCACAGTGCATGTGCATGCTCCTGTATGTTGGGAGTGAGC
Source organism: Ambystoma mexicanum (assembly GCF_040938575.1). Lineage (NCBI taxonomy): Eukaryota > Metazoa > Chordata > Amphibia > Caudata > Ambystomatidae > Ambystoma > Ambystoma mexicanum. The sequence continues at coordinate 865,182,538 of NC_090939.1, read as the reverse complement.
ACCTTAGGTTTGCAGCAAGTATGCCTTTTGTATGGATGTCTGCATGCATGACCCAGACAGTGCTCTACATGTGTGCAGTGAACCATGTGTAATTTTAATGAGTTTTCATTTGCATTGTGTCTTGTACTGCTGCCTTTAACTACATGCACATGTTTTGTTACATGTGTCTGAGACGTGCACGTGTTGGCGAACCCATGTGCATGCATGGTGTTCATGTGTATGTGTCAAATATGTGATTGTGTGACTGGCCATCACTCATGGCTCGGTGAAACAGGTGCATTTCAATGTGTGACATAGTCATGTGGCAGGATTGCAGATGACAGTACTGTGATGTGATTGCTCATTGCACTGATTGAGGACTGCCAGTTGATGTGTGTGCATGACATGTGTATGGGCACATGATGCATGTGTGTGTAGCATGCACAATTGAAAGGTTGTGACAGTGCCATGTATTGGGATGTGATTGTCTGATGGGATGGAACGACATGTATGTGCATTGCATGTAGATGTGTGTTGTGGTGGGGGAGGATGATTGTTCCCTTTACTAGTTAACTTCATGCGCAAGTTTGTGTTGCCACGCACACATTGTTGAAGTACACTGATGTTTGTGTTCTATGTCTCCTTATCCCCAGTTGCGTTGGAAAAAGAGGGCAGAGACAGTGCTGTGGAGCAAGGCAGCAGGGATGCCTCCACCAGGTAGAGGCGCAAGGCCCAGCCACGCCCCCTAGACAGCACATCGTCGGTGAGCGAGGTGACTGTGGCCGTGTCTGGTCCATCGGCTACTGCTGCTGGGGGTTAGTCCAAGACGGCGAAGCTGGACGTGGACTCCTTAGCAGCTGGGGGTAGGGGGGAGACAGGTGAGACAACACAGGGGCCATCCAGTGCGGAAGATGCTCCGGAGTCATCCAGGTTAGCGGGGGTGGAGGGAGAGGTAACCGTAGTTACAAAGCCCATGGGGTCAGGCGGGGCTGTTGTGGTGGGTGTGACTACTGCAGTCCTGCCACAGGGGCATGAGGCTGTGCAGGCCTCGCTTGCAGTGTCTGTGCAAATTCCTGTCCCTGGGCCAGCGGCTACAGCTGTATGCACCTGCCGGCATGCCTCAATCCGGACCCAGCCCCAGGTGTCTGATGCTTTCACCCAGACCGATACCCCAATGCCGGCGGCTGTTGCCATTTAGGGCAGAGTGGTACCCCTGCTGGTCGGTGTTGTGAGGCGAACCAGCGTGATACGTGATGAAGTGCAGGCTTGCTGTCGAGTGCTTGCACATCATCACGATGACGTATGGCGCCTCCTCAACTGGCTAGCAACATTCCTGGTCCAAATTGTGCTGAGTGGGCTGTACAGTAATATGAGCCCCTCCTCGTCTTCCTCCTCTGTGCGCCACTCTTTCCGGCCCAGATACCACCAGGGCCCCCTGTGAACCTCTCCCACCCATAGTGGCCCGTCTGGTGGAGCCAACATCCCTGCCTGGGTTGGGAGTCGACAGTGAATCAGCTGAGGTGGTCACTGCCGATCCAGGCACCAACCGGAGCAATGGCAAAGGAGGGAGAGCAGGCACCCACAAGCAGGGCATGGGCCAGACACCCCTGGGTAATGTCATCAGCCCGAGCATGTCCACAAGAAGCAGGCACCGGGCGCTATGGCAGAAGCAGGCTCTGAGGAGGAGGCTTTAACTCGGGGCGTACATCATTAGGGGGCAGGTACACGGCATCAGGCAGGACGGGAATCTACGGATCTGTGGATCTACGCAGCAGAATGTCTTCCGTGTTCGTGCGTAACGGGCAGCGCATCGGAGCAGAGAGGCAGCAGGCTCGGGAGGCAAGAGTAACTATGTCCAGGTCGGAGGTTGCACTGCGTCGGGCAAGTTGTCGGGTTGGCATCCTGGAGGCAACTTGTAGGGAGGTGGGGGGTTGGAGAGGAACATGCTGGAGGCCCTGCAAGCCCTCCAAGAAGAAACGGAGGCCCGCTTCGGGGTAATGGACGCAGTGCTCGATGATGCCCTGGTGCAGAGTTCGAGTGAGATAGGTGATGAGGAGATGGAGTAGCCTGCTGCCTGTGTACATAGTTCTGTAGGTGTAAGTTTCCTCTCATTTTCTGTTAATTTGGAGCTGACAATTTGGACAATCCTCAATTTTTTTGTTTGTACATAGTCCTTTAGGTGTAGGTTTTATTTATTTTGAACCAGACTTTATGGAAATGTTTTTCTCTTTTAAATTGTACATGGTAGTTTAGGGTTGTCACAGGTGAGGGGGGGCTGGGGGTGGTTCCCTTCTGGGAGGGGCTGCCTGCAGGTGGAGTCACTTCTGGTGGGGGCTGCCTGCAGGGGGTTGTCACAGGTGAGGGAGGGCTAGGGGGTGGTCACTTCTGGTGAGGGCTGCCTGCAGGGGGTTGTCACAGGTGAGAGGGCTGGGGGGTGGTGTCACCTGTGGAGGGGGCTGCCTGCAGGGGTTGTCACCCGATGAAGGGGCCTGGTGCGTGGTGTCACTTGTGGAGGAGGCTGCCTGCAGAGGGTTGTCACAGGTGAGGGGGGCTGGGGGTGGTGTCCCTTCTGGTTGGGGCTGCCTGCAGGTCGTGTCACTTGTTGAGGGGGGCTGCCTGCAGGGGGTTGTCACAGGTGAACAGGGCTGGGGTGGTGTCCCTTCTGGTGGGGGATGCCTGCAGGCTGTGTCACTTGTGGAGGGGGCTGCCTGCAGGGTGTTGTCACAGGTGAGGGGGTTTGAGGGTAGTGTCCCTTCTGGTGGGGGCTGCCTGCAGGGGGTTGTCACAGGTGAGAGGGCTGGGGGGTGGTGTCACCTGTGGAGGGGGCTGCCTGCAGGGGTTGTCACAGGTGAGGGGGCCCAGGGGTGGTGTGTGTACTACAGTTTAAAGTGGAGTGGGTGGTTATGTGGGCAGGCTGGGTTCCGAGGGTGTGGGGGGAATCATGTTTTGGAAATGAGTGTAGCCTACTCTTACGAGGGAGCTGCGATTACGATGGGGTGCGGCCGTGAATTGCAAGGTGTTGACGTGCGATTTCGCTGGTGTTCAACCTGGGCTTGCGTGGGAGGGCATGCGTTACTTGCGTGACGGCTACTGATGCCTCTGGAAATCCATGAATGCGTGTGCAGCACAGGTTTTTAGCTGTGCCACGGATTGTGCAGGGTCCTTCTCGGCGCGCGCCCCTTGCGCCATTTCTGCACCCGTTCCATGAATCGGGCCCTCGGTGTTTAAATTGAAATAATAGCTAATAGTGTATAAATAATTTTTCTTTAAAATTAATGTCTGCAGTTAAGTTTGTGGTTTTCCAATCCTTACTTAAAATACAAATTTAATTATTTTAAATGATGTTATAGATTGCCCATGAAGAAGGGAGAGGTTCTGCCTAAACACGTTGGGTTTTTTACTTTAGAGGTAAGAAAATGAAAAGAAGATTATCTTTGTGGAATAATTTGAGGACTACAAGTGATCCTTTTAATGTGTTTATAATCAATTGAATGACAGTCATTTGTTATAATTGTGAAGTATACAATCGGTCTACAAGATGTTCAGGGGATGGGAGTCTCCACAGAGTTGTAGACCAACTCTACTTTACCAGCATTCTGCCATTCAGGATGCTTTGTTAACCAGCATTTTATCACCCAGAATGCTATTATTAATGGCCATTTCATGCCTCTGCCAATTAAAATATGTTCTCTTAAAAGAAGAAACGAGGTAAATATACCTATTTGCACCCAGAGAGAGCACTCGGCCAGTCAGTGCATGCAGAATCTGTCAGTGACTGTCCACGTCGTCCTGGCCAACTGATTGCCTAATTATTTATTTTTTCCCAAACTCTCCTAACTCCCATCCACCTCCCACAGCATCAGTCACCCTCTGCCCAAACATCTCCAACCTACCTGAGTTACCTGCTCTCGCCGGGACTCTTCCTCCCAGTCGCCTGTGCTCCCTCGCCATCCACACTGCCTCCATAGAAATAGAAAATAGTTCTTAGTCATGTTTCTATTTCAAATGGTGGCAGACAAATTTGTTTTCTTGTTTTTGACGGGAGATTTGGCATGCACACTGCACACGGAGTACATCTCATGTGAACAAAAATAGTTTCAAGATATTTGCTTTCTGAAGGGAGTCTTTGGGTGTGTATAGTGATCACCCTTATTTCGTGGTCATTTAGGGCAAATATCAGCCCTTAGCCTTTGCTGAGTACCTCGCTTTGCTCACATCTACCTTAGGCTGATGCCCAGCCCAGCATTCCCCTACGGTGATCATGTAAGTAGCATATGACATTTTATGTACATTACCTTGAATTCTTGAAACATTTTTATAAAAATAATAATGATCTTGATGTCACACCACCTCTATTGTACATTGTTTGTATATTTGATGGGGACTGCAGCCTTGGTCCTATTTTAAATGGATTAATTAATGCATTAATTTAGTGTCTCTAATATGTAAGCTCCTTTGTATGCATCCTAAAAAATGTTTAAGGTTGCTTCCAAAAAATGTATTTTTTTAATTAAATGGCAGGATGCACCCTAAACAAGCCTTTGGTGATCTCCCAGTCTTGTATGTAATTGTTGCACTGCCAGCAGCCAAACTGGACCACTCTGCCAGGAATTTAATTAAATGTTTGCTCTGAAGTCACTGGGCACACCGGTCCATCCTTTTGGTTGTTAGCCAGCACACGATCTTGCTCAGCCCTAAGGTCAACTACATGACCTGTTCTATTTTGTTGGGAACACAAATGTAAACACTCACAGAAGGCAGTGTGTCTGCCTATTAAGTATTTTCACTTGGAACACACAAGATTCCCTTGAATATATAAATGCGTGTAATATTGGGTTAATCAGATAGCTACTCAATTTAATCTCTGAAAATGTGGTTTGGCATAAGTAGTGGAAAGCGTTAGATACAGAGAGAGCAAGAACTACCCTGCCCCACAACCCATTTCCTCTACTTCAGAACTGCTCATAATGATCCAAACTTGTCTGAGAGACTACTCCATGCACAATATGGTCCCAAACCAGACCTTTATTTGACCACGGATGTTGGAAACAATGAATGGGGCAAAATTGTACATTTCCACCCATTTTCCAGTCTTCTAGAGCGTGTTAACATGTTTAGGCTAGCATACCACTAGAAATACTATTCTATTTTATTAAAATGATAATCCAAAATCATTGACTGCAGTCCTTTGGAGAGTAATAGTAAACCTATGACAAATTTTATAAATTGGTACATGGTGACAGATTTTTGATTCTTTTGGTATTAAATCATAGTATGTGTTCTAACCTGAAAAAAACAGATAAGATTCTGAAGTATGTTATTCTAACTAAAGGTGGAGGCAATGCAGTAGGTGTTATGCAGAAAGCTAGCGTTGGACAACTAGCTGTCTGCTAATGTTACATATCTGAAATAAACCAGTGACCTTCTAAATTACCATCTAATTTTAAAATGGATGAGTCCACATCAAAACTGTCAATATTAATCTTGAAAATGAAAATAAGTTGACCATTTCCAAGCAATAATAAAATACTTACATTGTTTTAAGTTAACCTTACTTTGTTCTTTGTTGCAGCTAAGATGGTAATATTTGAGATGCCATGGATAATGAATGGTAAGTTGCACTGACCTGAATGATTGATTTTAAACAAGATGTTGATTTTTATCTTTCCAGAAAAATGCGTTTGAATATAATTTTGGCAGTTGGTGGGATAAACAAAGTACCACCTCGGTTGTTAGCTTCAATAAAATATTCTGTTCTTTAAATAAGTCAGTAAACTAGCTCTTTGTTTAATTTGTAAGAACAGAACTCTCTCGCTCTCCCTCTCTTGAACAGTGTGCAATGTTTATTTTGGTTGGTTTATATTAAAAGAATGCTGCAAAATATTTGATGGGCGCATATAAATCATACACTCACTACGGTTTACTTGCATGAAATCCAGGACGGTATAAGATTAAAGAGCAAGAAAAGTATGTTGCCTAAGAAAAAAATCTATGAATAAGTGGATCATATCAACATAAGGGCCTGTGAGCTAGATAAGGCCCCTTAAAGACCCTTCATCAGGCCCTCCAAATGGACTGTGCTCGTTGCACAGCAGAATGCTCCTCTGCTGCATAGCTTCAGTTTCCGTGTAGTGAGAGAAAGACACTGTCACCAGTAGCTGATTCTCTGCAGATCCCCTTGGAGCACAATCGGACAAAAAGTAAATTGGCATAGAAGTATGGCATATTAAAGTTTTGTAGACCATGGAGTGATGAGTCAAAATTAAACCAACCAAATATATACAATGAAACAGTAATCTGCTACTTTCTTTAATCAAAAGGTGAATGGTATTCTGTGTCTGCAGCATGCGCACACATTTGACACCATTTCTAAAGTAAGATAGCAAATATTAAAAGTTCAGCCAGGTACATGAAAATGCTGTGTTAAACATCACTTTTGTCTGGATCATACAATTACAAGGATGCCACACCTGAAATCTGTTAGTATCCGAAACAAAGATTCGTTATTAAACCATCAGCTCATGTTCCTTTCAGGAGATAGTGCATAGTGCAACCAACATGGCCACTGCAACATCATTTGCACCTTTACTTCAAAATGAGTGCTTTACAAGGTTATCTCGAATGAAAACCTCAAATTGTAATCTTACGCCACAAAATTCAAGTTCCAGTTCGCGATCCAGACCTTTAATATTTTAAGATGTCTTTCTTATGTTTTCCCCAAAGTGGTAGTGGCAACTGCATCAGGCTCTGCTTCCAATTTCTCCTGACGTTTATTATGTAAAATGCATCCTTTTGACCCATTTTAAATAATGTTGGTTCTACGTGTTATGTCTGACCATTTCACTCCCAGGCCACTCCCCACATTTCCCTACTCTGATACCAACTTATTCTCACACAAACATGTACCAAAAAATCACTATAATCATTTCAAGGAAAAGTGCACGAATAAAGTGCTCACAACTAAAACATACTTGACAATAACACGTCTTATGATAATTTCACAAGAGGGAAATCCCCTTGAACTTTCTTGAGTTGCACCAATTGCTTGCACTAGCCACTTTAAAAATCTAACAATTACCACTGTGCATTATATTTTTGATTTTCATAGGCCCGATGATGTGACCCCTCGGGGAGGTGCTTTTGAATAAATGCTGGCCACCTGTCGAATTGAGCTTGACAACCTTGGTACAGGCAAAATGTAGAGTTGGGCACAATTGTTGCAGAAAATTGCTCTTTAAAGCTCCCCCTTTACTACAATCTACCCCCCCCCCCACCCTTCCCACCTTGGATGAGTCAAAAATTGCTCCACAGGCAATAGAAGTGCAGGAAATCCATGGCATGTTATCATGGCATGTTATCATGACTTTCTATTGTGAGGAATCTGAGGGCTTCCTCACTTCGACTCCCCCTCAGCTGGCCAGGGAAAGGCCTTCGCTCTTCGATCCTGACCCTGGGGGTGGATATGCGAGGGAGGATCACCTGGGTGAAGGGACCGTGGGAGAGGATGTCTTTGGGTGAGATATGGTATCCCCTTTCCCTTGTCAGAATGAATCCTACTCGCCCCCTTCCTTCGTAGGTTGTCAGTCAATTCCTCTTTCTTACACACAAAATGTCCCACAACCATTTTACTTCAAGACTGGGATGGGGAGTCAGCGACTGTGAGTTAGGCACACTTCCATTCATTCACACCACTTTGGTACTGAGACGTGGAAGAAGACTGTGGAAGAATACAATTGCAATAGTCAGGCATATCCAGCTAATAGGCTTAATTGTGGTCAGGCAACTGAAGACAAGGACTTGCACCTGCAACCATTTAACAGACCCCAGGTGCATACAACGAGAGACCGCCACAGACAAAGGAGAAACCTTCCTGGTGGACATGACGTGGCTGGCAGACGTTGAGTAGGCTAGAGAAGAGACGACGGGAAGGACGCCATGTGCAGCAGAATGGTGAAGGAGACACTGGGGCCTGAGCGGGCTGTGAGAGGGTTGAGTCATGTGCAGTACCCAATGCCTTGTGTCCTCAGCCAGATCTGTGTGACACGTAAGGCTTCTGAGCACAGCAGGCCGTGTGTAGCTTCCGTGAAGGAAGAGCGGAGTAACGCGCAAAAAGCAGCAAGGTTCAAAGATGAGCACTGCTCGCTTGGCTCACGAGGAGCACAACGGGTGCAGAAGGAAGCCGGAAAGGAGAGAGAAGATGTTCGGAGGAGCGTCTGCATACCAGTGAGTGAAAAAGAGGGAACACTCATACTGGGGCACTCCAGGGGCTGCGAGCAGGCATATGCTAATGCTGAATGAACTGAAAATTATGACAGTTGGTTTTGGAAACCAAATTGAAAGTTTTGAATGCTGAACAAGCTGCAAAGTGAGTACAAGGAATATTGAAGGAAGTATATAATGACCATATGATGATACAGAACAAAGTGAAAAGCAAGTAATGAGCACTTATGAATATTGTGAAAGCAAGGTGGTGGGAAAGGGTTATACCACCACCACAGAGTGAGTTGTGTGGCAAACACGTTGTGGCAAAGCCAAGAAACTGCCAAGGAGAATCGGAAATGTGTGTTGAGCAATGACACAGGTTCAGAGTGAATTCCCTGTATTGGCAAATAAGCCCAGAGAACGAAAAGCATAACAAAGTGTCAAGGGTTATTGGTTGTGTGACCTGTAATGGATAGGCCGTGTGGTCCGACACTGCACCTAAACTGAATGACCCATGCTTGAAAAAGGAAAGTAAAGATAAAGAAGCTGCATTTCTTCACAGTTGCTGAAGTGAATGAGAAAGAAAGAAATTTGTGTGAATCATTGAAAAGCCTGAATGATACTAAATTGAACTGGAACTGTTTTTGAAAGCCAAGAGATTTGAACTGGTATAGTTTGGAAGCTGGAAGAGCTGAAACCCAGAGGCTTTCTGAACTGTTGACCTCTTGGGGAAGGGATTCCCGAGGCCTTTTGGAACTATTTTGAAATTGGGGGAGAGGGGAAACTATAAAGTAAGCCAAGAGCTGGAAGAAGCTTGCAACTTTATTTGGACTTTTGTTGCAGACATCCCTATACTTTGTATATCTTTAATTGTGAGGGCAAGTATAGGTTTTGGACATAGACTTTTGAGTTGAACTTACTGACACAGAGTATCTTAGTTTCTTTAGGTAGGGAAATCCCCCCTTAGAATAGGGCAAATTAGGCCTTACTCCATCCTGACCTTTAAAGAAATAAACCATTGTAATTGTAAAATTGAATCTGTTGTCTGTGTCTTACTTCATTATGCCTTCACACTATGCATATGAATCCCATATTTAAATCCTAGTATCTGGAACTAGTTTGTTTCAGGCTTGTTAAGTTTTTCAAAATGGTGAGGGATTTTAGTTTACTTTATTATGAAATTTAGTGTGTCACAGGGTTGAACTAGAGCAGACTTATCACTGATCTAATGTTTGATTACTTGTTCTGTGTTGTCTTGTCTAGCGCCATTATGCCTGCGGATTTGGGTTGTTTGACTGTGGTTGAATTGTTCACCGCGGAATTGACTGTAGTCAAATGTATACGATTTTACTGCGGCCAAACACACCAAACCCTTGCCTCCCAATTGCTCAGTACACCCCCCCTACTTACCTTTTCTCCTGACCCTGCAGCGTCAGTTCTGTCCTAATGCAGGTCGGATCTGACACCTCAGGGCCCCTTTTTTCCGTCCCCTGCCTCCAATGTTCAGGAAGCAGGGGAAACCCCTGCGACCCCCCAAGACCAAAAATACCAATTATAGGGAGCGGGGGAACACCCCCACAACCCCTGCTCCACATGTTCAGTATTTTTTAGAATCGATCGAATGGTACTGGGCGAATTTGGTCAAATGTACCACTCAATCCATTATATTAGATCAAGTTGGCTAATTCCCTGCCTGCGGGCCTTTGTTTGCCCTGCATACATAAAATAAATAAACAAAGTAAAGAGAGATGATTACATAAGGTTAACCTGAGAGCTTAAAAGTCTATAATCAAAAAACACAAACTTCCCAAAATGTTGTTCCCTATAGTACAAGGGTACACTCCAAAACTTTGGTACTGATGATGGGAACTTCAGGATTAGCAATGGACATACAGCCCACTTCAGCCGTAGCATCAACCTTAACCTGGAACACAATCCAACAGCAGCTCCTTAGAGAAAGCGAAGGACGCAAGCTGACCTTCACTTTAAAATGCAATGTCGGCTAATTGAAGGGTTTTTGTTGACCACACTATAAATCAGTATTCCCCTTTGTTTGGAAACTTTAGGCAGTTAATAGTTATTTTTTGGATATGTCTTTAGCAAACAGATCTGTTTCAAAGCCATGTTGTCGGACTTGTATCCAATGTGAATGTTATGTGTTCTTTTTGTAATTAATGTAATCACTTAATTACAGTGAAGATTGTTTGGTGCCATCAAAAATTACATATGAGTCATATGTTGAAGATCCTGCATTTGGCTTTTTGTGACCACACTAAACAATTAAGAAGACTTGCCTGCTGAAAACACTGCTTGAACATTTTTGCATATTAACCTGTGTGATAAATTTGTCTTTTTAAATAGCTTTAGAGGAATAAATGATCCCAATGCTTTTTGTAACCCATTCACATCTAGTAGGAAAAGCAAAGACAAGCCTTGAAGCCATCCTATTTCCGATTAACCGCAATTCTACAGGCAAACCTAATTAACCTGATTGCTGCATGTGTACTTGCAGGTAGGACACCAACATAGAGTTTCCCATCGGTAGAAGACAGTACTTGCCTGGGGGTGAAAGAGCTGCCCTGTAGAGCATAGGCAGCACTGTGATTTTAGGGAAAGTGCTTATTGAAAGGCCTGAGAAAGCCAAGCTACACCCTAAGGACTTTTCAGGTGGAAGGAAAGAGATCATTGCCAAGGCCAACTACTACCAACACACCATAGCCAAGGCCATCAATGAAAGCAGAGGCCTCTTCGAAGCCATCAAGCACTGCATCAACCCTCTGCCCGACCCACCCGTAGCACACTCCATCGGAAAATGTACTGCCATCACCTCTTTCTTCATCAACATGATCCTCCAACACATCAAAGCCATTGCCACAACAGACAGCACAATACACATCCCATCTCGCAAAACCACAACTACCCGGAAAACTTTCAAGACATTAACTATGGAAGAGCTCACTGCCACTTTAGCATCGCTCAAGTCCACATTGAATGCCAACGACATCCTCCCTACCTCCGTACTGAAGGCCCTTTCAAATGAAGCACTTCTCCCCTATCTGACAATTATCAACAGCTCCCTTACTCGCCTTCCCTCAAGCCTCAAGACCAGACAAATCCTCCTGCTTCTTAAGAAACCAACACTGGATCCTGATGTACTCAGCAACTACCGCCCCATTACCCATCTTCCCCTTCTAGGTAAGATCCTTGAGAAAGCAGTAACCACACAACTCTTCATATGCGTCAAAGCCAATAACTACCTTCACTCCTACCAATCTGGCTTCAGATCTAGAGGCAGCACAGAAATGGCTACCATCAAGGTGATCGACAATGCCCTTAAAATCCTTGATGGTGACCATCCTTGCCTGCTAGTTCTCATTGACCTCTCAGCAGGATTTGACAAGGTAAATCACCAGACAGGCACCGACAATCTACATCGCTACATAGGGATCAGCAAGATCGTCTTCAACTAGTTCAAATCCTACCTTGCGAACCGCCAACAGTTCGTAGAAATTGATTCTTCTAGATCACCAACTCTACCCATCACCTGTCTGCAGTGAACGTAAATCTGTACATGGCTCCACTTGGACCCATCCTCTCTCCACACAACATCCACATTAACCAATACGCAAATGACACGCCAACCTACCTCAAGATATCCTCCATCGAAGACTTCCACAGGCTCAAGTCCCGCCTTGCATTGATCCAATCCTGGATGTACAGTGCTTACCTTAGCTCATCCGGTCCAAGACTGAATTCCTACTGCTGACCAACAACACAGAACACCCTGACATCCAGACCTGGCTCTCTGCTGTGAACCTCGAGGAACTCACACCCCAGCTGACCACCCTGTGCCAAATTTCCTGGGTTCAACATCAACAGACACCTCACATTCAAACAGCATATAGCAAGGAAGACACAAACGGCCTGGTACGAACCTTCTCTCCTGTGAAAAATCAAGCCTTTCATCCTAGAAAAAAACTTCAGAGCCGTATACGAGTCTTGGTCCTCGCCCACCTGGATTGTGGCAATGACCCTTTGGAAGGCCTTCCGCCGACTACAGTAGCACCCCTTAAATGTGTCTTGTATGCTGCAGCAAGACTCATTAAAGGACTCTGCAAATTCGATCACATCACCCCGACCCTCATCGAATTGTACTGGCTCCCACTGCAAGCCTGTATCATCTTCAAATTCTGTTGATCATCTACAAGGCTGACATGCTGAGGTCCCCAAACTACCTCACTGAGAAACCAACATCTCTGAAGGCCTGTGATCCACCAGAAGTAAGGAAATGTGCAGACATACAAGGGCACAGGCAGGAATGAACCAGAACACATGCTTTCTCTGTCTACACTTCAAGACTCTCGAACCTCCTCCATACCAACCAACATCAGACTTGCCCCATCACTTCTACAGTTTAGGAAAGAGCTCAAGAACTTCCTCTTCAAGGAATGGCTGCTCCTTAACACCTAGGTCCACACACCCGGCACTCCCAGCCCTACCTGAGACTCGGTGATCTGCTCTAACTGTCTCCCTCCCCTGTTAGCTCCCTGCCTGTTTTTTCCTCTGCTTCCCTCGCTGTGTTATTCACCCTATGATTGTAAACCGCTCTGTTGCTTCCCGAAGCTAGGTCAGCACTCAATAAATACCCTAACAATAATAATTATAATCATGGCAGATTAGAAGAAACAAGAGCAAGGAGGACTGACTGTGAGAGGTGCGTGCCTACCTCTCCTGCCTGCTAAACTTCAGCCACAGAGTGAGAGAATACTAAAGTAGATGGCAACCCAAAATAGCTCACATATCTCAAATGACCAACCAGGGAATTTGCTTAAACAGAGACTTTTCAAGTGAACTGAACTATATTGTGAGTGTCGCAGTCTGCTGCCGCACAAGCAAGTGCAGACTCATTTCAAGCTAAATGAAGTGCATGGTGGGAACCATAGGTAACTGCTGTACACGTGCCAAAGAGACTGTTGAAGTCAGGAGAGTCCAAGGGATCTTGAACACTAAATTGACTATGCATGGCCTGACGCAGAGTTACTTGCATCAGGGAAGGGATGAACTGTAAACCCCGCAGAGAGGGCCAGTTTTTCCCTGGTTTCCACTCTTGAGAAACCTTTGTAGACTGAATTACGGTATCACGAAAAACCAGTTGGAGCCCTAACTTTTCTGTGTCTCTTAACTTTGAATGAAAGTATAAAATTAACATAGTGTGCCAGACATCATTGTAGTGCTAATCTGTCATAGTTGCCATGTTGGAGGCCATTTTTATTAATTTGTGACATGGGTTTAAAAATATTAAGGCCATTGACGTTTCAGGTTTGCAACTAGTACCTACCCATAAATATGAATGTTTAATAAAACATGGAACACTGGAATCGTACTGTCTGAGGATGGAACAGGTTTCTGTGTGGATTCCATAAGTAGAGCTGCTATGAGCTCTTGTATAGCAGCTTCATATGAAAATAGTTTCAGAAATTGTTCAGTAGTCAAGATCTCTGGTGATTGAGATGGTAGTAAACAATGTTTGTGGAATGTTGTGATGACATGAATGCCTTGATGAAACGACGTAACTCCACACAAACTCGTATCCTTCTGTTGTTGAGCAATCAAGTACCATTAATTTGTTTAATATTAAAGTTTGCCTTTCACACTGCTTTAAAATCTCCAAACTGCAACAGCGATCTCTTTAAAAAGTGTTTTATCATAACTAATTTATCTGAAAACCATTGCAATCAGGGTTGATCTGCTTTTTATGTTTCTGCAGTATAAGCATTGAGAAAATTAACGCTACTGGGGTGCAGCCAAGTAGAGAAAAATAATTTCATTGAAAGTGCCAAACTAAAAATGTTGCTTTTATTTTGTAAGCGACTGCATTTTTAGTAACTTATTTAAACTTTGTGTCTAGCTGCGTTCAAAGTTGTGAAGGGCTGGCTTGGACCAGAAGCAATAAGCTTGCTTAAATTTACCAACAAGAATGAAGTGCAGGAGTATATAAGTACTGAGTACTTGCCCCCACACATGGGTGGTACTGTAAGTATTCTTCTACAACAATGCTGTTTTCTACATGTAAACTCTTGTAGGTCCAGATTCTTCTAAAACATGTTTCTAAATGTTTCTACGTGATCTGGAAAGTGTAATTAACACAGATTATTAAACTATGTTCATGCATATCGATGTGAGCTGTATTTTCATGAACATTAAACATACATTTTTTAATGATTTATTTTCTTTAATTTTAGCTTTATGTTCAGCAATCAGTAATTTTTGATGTCTTGTTTTGAATTTGTGCCCTAACATCTGGTTCTTAGGCGCTGTGGTCAATCTGCAGGCCTCTGGTTCAAATTGTAGCAGGAACCTATACACTTAACACAATAGTCAGAGCAGCAGGCTCATGAACTCCCTTGGAGCCTGCAAATGGCATTTGACATGTATATCTGCAGTAGTTGAATTATACCCAACCTTTCAGCTAACCTATTGAAATTAGAATGTGTATGCTCAAGGCTATACTCATCCATGCAGCCTGTTTGAATCAATCCCTCTGTGTCCTTTTCCAGACCACTGGTCCATGCCTTATTTCTATAGGTCACAACTCCTTTCTTATGCTTCTTAGTCCCTGCACGCAAATAAATATTCTTATGTGGAGCTCTAGAGCTCACCCGTTTTCTTCATCTGACTTAAGACACTTTTGTAGTGTAACAAGGCACATCTGACCCATACAACTTCTTCTAGCTTTCCTCAATATGGAAAAGCCAGTCTGGTATCAAGGTTTTAATTGTAATTGGTTATTTATAAAGCACTTAATACCCAGAGGTTTCTAAGCGTGGACACGCAGATCGAACCTGTGTTGCTCCGCGTCGTCTTGCTTCCAAGGCGAGCACGTTGCCTGTTTTGAAAAAGTAGTTGTTACTCAAATTAAATTGTATGCTGATTATGTGGGCCTATTTACAGTCAAAGAATGGCAGACTGCGACATCCATCGTCATAGCACACTAGGGTTTTCTGCAGTCTTTACAAATGGAATATATAGGTAAACCTTTGAGCAGTGTTTCCTTGCTCATCAAATATTGTTACTTGGATTTATACCACGCTCTGCTGCCATTGTCATGACCTGCAGGCACTCTGACTGATGTGAAGGAGGGGGGAGTTAAGTTTGTGCTGAGAGGGACGATGCAAGATAATGGTGGTCAGTCATAATGTAGAATGCAATAATGTAGAAAGTCAAAATGTTGAATTTATTTTTTAGAAAACAATGTCGAAAAACAATGTCAATTTTTTTCTACATTTTTTAGAATTTTTCCGAAACAAATATATATATATATATATATATATATATATATAATTAAAATGTGTTGAGGGTGAGAGGGTGGGGGGGGCAGGCCGGGGGGTGTTGGGTGAGGGGGGTTGAGGGGTGGACCCCCCCCTAGTAAATGATACTCTTCTTGTTTATTTATTTGATAGTGCTAATTGACATTTTTTTCGACATTTTTTTTTCTAAAAATTGACTCTTTTCATTATATGTATAGGTTTTCGACATTATTGTTTTCTACATTTTTTTTTCTACATTTTTGTAAGTCGACATTTTTTTTTCTACATTATGACTATAAACCCAAGATAATATTGCTGTAATGCTGCTGTTTTAATGCGTGCAGAACGTAAGTACCCTGAGCAGTTTGTGTGGGTCTATTTTACTCGTGGTGTTAAGATGTGTTGGCATAGTCTGTGTTTATCTAAGTTGGTTGTTAGAGGCTTAGGGCCTGATTCACAGAAGCGTTTTATACTGGGGCAATCCCATTAGAAAATGCTCTGTGAATCATGCCTTCTGTTTTGTGATGCTTGATGCCTCTTGCGTGTTCAGTTGCCCTATGTGGGTGGCTTAGTTGGTATGCTCGTCTCTGAACGCTGTCTGCACTCCACTCCTGCGACTCACAAACTGACTGTTCGAGAGCTGACATTCTAGTGTGCTGTGCGTCCAACTTGGTCTTCACTACTTTGCCCTGCCTCTTCATGTCTGCCTACAGCTTTCACTCCCTGTCTGCTTCTGGAAGGTTCTCTCCATGCTGCGTTTGGTGCTGTCCTGTTTTCCTTGGATAGTTCTGTGGACAATACATTCCTTGGGAGAGTGATGGAGGCTGCGATTACTCATGGTTCGAAATTGAGGGGAGCTGAGAGGTAGTTGGCTCCTGATTGTAGCCTAGTAGAGCCTGGTTATCCTGGCACCAACAGCTATCGAGAGCTACATTTGGCGCTCCAGAGCAACTGATGCTGAACAAATACAACTATGTGAATGTAACTGTGCGTGTTTGGGACAATCTATAAATACATTTCTGATGCTTGTGAATCTGCTTAGAATCACATGCTGTGCATATAGTCCGAAATCGAGTGGAAATCGCAGAATATTGCATCTTTCTTTTGACGATCGAAAGGGGACGTCGACCTGGGCGTGACTGTTACACTATCCCTGACGTGTAGTGTACCCAAAATTCGTCACACGTCAAGGTCCCTCGGATTGTTTTTTCCGCCAACCTAGTTGGTCGCCTATGCAGAGCTTGCAAGAGTTAATATTGCTTACTTTGTCCCCACGACCTTCTCGACTACTGCCTCGTGGGCTTCCTGCCACCGAAGACATCCTCAACTGCTCGGTGATTGTTGACCTGCTCGACGATTGTTGACCGCGTGGCCTCGGCCCTCCGGCCAGGCCCTTACAGTAGGAAGAGTGGAGCCCCTGGGTTTATTCTTTTATAAGAATATATTTCCTTTCCCACTCTCTTTCTCTTATTGGTCTGGCTGCCGTTACCCACTGCTATCGAGAGGACGCCATAAAAATTTTGCCCATCGTGTAATGGGAAGCTTTCTTCAAAGGACACCCTTTGCCGTTGCAATCAGTGTCTTCCTCGAGACCACGACGAGCGCTCATGCAAATCCTGCAAGCTCGTTCGACCAAAAACATTGAAGGACAGGCGGACTGAACGGTGGGCAGCCTACCTGATGCAGGCCGAAAGCCATTTCCCCCGTCAGTGCCATCACTTCAGACGACGAGGAATGCATCGGCAGCCATGGCACCAAATTGGAGGCCATCGACCTTTCAGATGATCCTTTGGGCTCCCAAACGCCCGTCCTCAGCCCAGACAGACATGCCACTGGCTCTGTTATGGGGAGTTCAACCCCGGCGATGACAAGGGCACCCACGGACCACAAATACCAAAGCACACAATCCCTAAGGCCTCTTCGACAGAATCGTCGAAGAAGCGCACAACGCCAACAGGGCCGTCGAAAACTTTGCCGAAGCACTCCGGACATCGCAGTTCGGAACCCTCCATGCAACCGCCTTTGCAGCATGCGACTATGCTTTCCTCTGGTAAGGGCATTCATCCTAGAAAACATACATCCGTCGACACATGGCACCTAAGGCTTCACCACGACGGCGCCGCCAGGTGAGTCGAGACCTTCAATATCTGCGAAAGTCTTGCGCAGCTACAGAGCACAAGGGCACCCACTCTTGTTGAGAGGAGTATTTTGAAGTCCCCCAGCCTCTCTCGAAGGCCTTATTAGGAAAGCCTCCCCCTACCGTGCAACCTTTTCCCCCTTCTGCATCTTCTCTATGGCTAGGGAGAGATTTGAACAATATATGGACAAAATGGCCCAATTTATTGACTTTTCTGACAGATACATTTGTTATGATCCCAGTAAACAAGCACAGTTCCCATTCAGGCATGCAGGAGAAGCAAGGGACATCACATCAGTCATCCGGTCAAAAGTGGGTACAAGCCTGGTTCAAATGGCATTTGTGCCATTCATAGCATGTGCTCCCATTGTCTTTCATAATGCTTACAGTGGTCTCATACACGAAACATGGCCGCCACCAGGTCCATTGATAACTTACAGCACATTCTTTACTTATTGCAGAGAGCTACTTGAGCCACGCCGCCGCTAGAACGCTAGCTTCGCATCTGCTCTGCTGACAGCGGGTAACACTACATGCGTCTCTCCTCACAGAACGTGTCAAAGGAAAATAACGGAGATTAATTTTCGCAGAAAAACAACGTAATTCCATAGTTACAGTAAAGACTTACCGTACCGAAGTATCTCCGATGCGTTTCTTCAGTCAGCTGTATTTATTCGTAGCCGCATCATCTTCTGTCAGAAGTTCTCACAGCTGCAGCATCTTCAAGCAGCAGTCTTCGTTTGCGGTTGCAGAACCTTCATTCAGAAGTTTCATCAGCAGCCTCCGAAGGTATTTCTTACTCAGTTTTCCAAAAACCTGCAAACAAATAAGGTATTTCATTAACAAACGTACTTAATAGAAATAAGAAAAAAGAAGTATAAATAATTTACGTACCTGAAGTTTCGTCAAGTTTTCACCCCTTAGTTATTACTGCGCTCTCGCCTGAAGGTTGCAATTACTCCTCATAGACGAACTTATGTTTAAGTTTCTTCATTCCGAGTAACGTCTCAGTCATTCCGCAGCAATTAACAATTCCGAGACCATGCAAGAATAAGGGAAAATATTAGAAAGAGAGATCTCTCCAACATAGGGACTATTCAAAATCTAAAAAACTATAGTCTTTTCTCTAAATACTTACCCAAGACAATTCTGGAAAAGCAAAGACATTATAAGACACGAGTTTATTGAACACCTCAGCCTTCCAAGTTTTGAGTTTCTTCATTCCAACGCGCCCTTGCAGAATAACAGGATGGAGAGCTCCACAAAACATACACCCAGGTGAGAAGGGAAAGATTACCAAAAGTACACAGTTATAAAGTAACTTCTCATAAAATAGATATTATAGTAGTTCTATTGTTGTTTACACAGAAAATGAATCCTAAAAGTGCCCAAGTAACAGATCCACTGGTTGAGAAGGCATTATGCTCCCGAGGAGTCCAGGTAAGCGTTACATTACTCCCAAGATACCCAGGGAAGAGGACTCCTGTCCCAATCCTTTATAAACTGCAACAATTCCCTGTCTCTGCACAGGAACACCAGGAGGATATCTTGGATGTCCCAGAGGACCCATCACAGGAGGAGACCTACAAGGATAATCTCTTTGCACAGAACACAGCTGATCAAGACCTAGATTGGGATCAAGATCAGTCAGGTGATCAGGGCCCTTGGCTATCACCAACACATGCCCCAGGCCCGGGGTTCAATTCAGTTTTAAAAAGAGCAGCTGATCATTTCCAGATCGCAACACGAGGCAGCTCCAGACTCTGACTTTGTATAGGATATCCTCAAGGAGAAGCCTCCAACTAGTCAAGCCATCCCCCTACGAGACGCCTAGCCCCCTCTTTGTTGTCACCGTCTTTCACACGGGCGATCAACCCATGGGTCCACCCATCCCCTTCCGACCCACTATACATAAGGGCTCACGCTACCCGGGACTCCCTTGTGGTTGCCATCACTCGGCAAAAGGGCGGGGTACCACTGTCCACGGCAGAAGCCCCTCCAGATAAAGATTGTTAGAAATTTTATGCCCTGGGTAAGCGGGTTACTGCCTCTGTTGCCTGCTCCACTAGGATCGCAAACAATACTACTCTCCAGTCAAGCTGCAGCGATGTCCAATGGGGCCTAGTCCAGGATGGCCTTCAAGAGGTCCCAGAGCCCACCCGATCACGTCTGCTGGCAGTTGTGGCGGAGGGCAGACTGGTTACTCACAACATATTAAAGAACACTCTGGACACTGCTGAGACTGCTGGACGGAGCCTAGCCCAGGGGACTTTACTTAAGAGACACGCCTGGTTGAAGAACTCCAGCTTTAAATCTGAAACTCAGGCCTCCCTTAAAAATAAACCAGTTGAGGACTCAAACCTTTTTGGGAAAGCTGTTGATGACGCCCTGGAGACAGTGAAAAAAGAGCACGAAACATTAAAATTGCTCATTCAGATCACGGCTAAGGCCTTCCACCAGCATGGAGGCTCTAACTTCTGCCGGTCCTTTCGTGGACAGTCTTTCTCCCGCTCTCCCCATGGACAATATGGGCAATATGGAGTACCCCCCTGGTCCTCCGGCCAAGGCTCTTCCAACAACCAATATGAACAGAGAGGTCCTCATGGAGACAAGGGTAGAGGCAGGAACTCTACTACTGGAGGCTCCCCGGCCTCCACCTCAAAGTGACTTGCCTCTTCAGGTCCCCACCCACGCTTCCCCGGTCGGGGGTCGCTTGTCATTCATTCACGCCTGGGAGGGGATCACATAAGACCAGTGGGTGATGAAGACTGTCACCCACGGCTTCTGCATCGAGTTTCATCGACCACATCGATACCACCCACTGAAGAGCAGACAGCTGTCACCAGAACACCTGAGGTTCAGGTCCTTCTGGAAAAGGGCGCCATAGAAGTCGTCCCCATTCACCAGGTAAAAGAGGGTATTTATTCAGTGTTATCCCTTGTACCGAAAAGGATCTCGCCATGCGCCCTGTGTTAGACCTGCGCCCTGCGAACAAGTATGTCAAACCTCAAAAATTCAGGATGACAACACTGCAGGAGGTAATCCCGCTTCTACAGCAGGAGGATTACATGGCCACATTGGACATGAAAGATTGTCATGATGCCTACCCCCAGGCATCCGGACCAAGCCCATCAGCCCCGGGAGCAGGGATCTAGACATTTAGTAAAACCTCAGCAGCCCCGGCTAGGCGCTATCTGTGTTCAGTCCTTCATAGTAGAAATCAGTCCTGGCGCCTAAGGCGCCAGGCTCATAGTCATTACTTACCTCAGGCAGACCATGCTGCAAATGACTCCAATCCAACATGAAGCCTGAAAGGGACTATTTTTTACTCGGGTGTGGTTCTAGGGACTTCTTACCTGGGACTACTTTTGAGGCTATTTAAACCACGCCCGACCAGCAACACACGCTTCACGTTATTCTGCATCCAGCAGCGTAACGCTCACTGTGCCTGCAGCCTGCATACACTCTTCTGCCACGCCCGCCTCGAATCCGGAGCTCCTAAAACAAAGAGGAAAGAAAGGGACAAGGTTAGAAAACTAACTTATTTCTATTCCACACCTGATTCTGGATCTATCTCGTCTCCGGACCTGTAAAGAAAATCATTTCTGCACGCGCAGCACCTCCAGCTGCAGCGCCGCGTCATACTCACCAGTCTTCACAGCATCCTTCGGGTCGGCGCTGCCTCCATCATTTCTTCGCCGAACTTTGGCACCTAGGAGACAAAAGAAAACCACGAGGTGAGCCGAGGGAACCAACAAATATAATTCTTACCACCATAGACTTACCTGATTTACCACCGGAGGCATCCTTTTGTGACTCTCCATATTTTCACGTGCCGCATCTGTAAAGAGAGACAAAACAACGCGTTTTCCACGTGCAACATTTACCGGACAGCGCCGGGTAATACAGACTCTTACCTGCGCGCCACCAACTGCCACAAGAGCATCTTTTCACGAGCCAGCTGCAAGACGAGAAAGGAAGGGGGGAACAAGAGTGAACATCGGACATATTGAACTCTATGAACTTAATACTTACTGGTCCTCACCAGGAACCTCAGAGTCAATACTCTCCGGAACTCTCCCGAGCCTTCAAACCAGTGAAGTAACTGGAATCGACGCGCCCCTGCAAATCCATGCAGGATGGAGAGCTCATCTTTCAAGAATATAAGGAGAATATTTCTACGGGTTAAGCAGACAAGATTAGGAGGGCAGATCCAGTCCGTCATCGCTGCACTACGCATTACGTGGGTGGAGACCGCAGCTGTCCGGGTCCGACCAACGCCCCTGTGGGAGCCAGGTGAGCGTAACAAAGATGGATACTTTCATATTTCAATGTTGCCAGCGCACAGAAAGTACCTCTGGTTCATGATGGAGAATCTCCCCTTCGGCATTGCCTCAGCACCACAGGTATTCACAATGGTACTGGCGGTAGTAGCTGCTAATCTGTGAAGGCAGTCCATCCCAGCCTATGCTTACCTCGACGACATAACAGGGGATTCGTACAGAACATGCCAAACAAATACACAGAATACGGTAAACTTTTTCTCTTCGACCTGGGCTCTATCAACGAGAAGTCCAGCCTAGACCCCAATCAAGTCAAACAGTTTCAGGGGGCTCTAATTAAGACCAAAGACAGCCTCATCTTTCCCTCCAATGAGAGGGTCCAAAGCATGCTGTTCCAGATCCCTCACTATTTAGCCAGTCACCAGGTGACCATACGCAAGGCCATGCGACTGTTGGAGATGATGGCTTCCTGCGTCTACCTAGTTCCTCACGCTCGTCTGCGCATGCACCCCATGCAAGAGTGGCTCTCGGGCCAATTGTGTCCGGCCAGCGGCCAATGGGACGATCTAGTGATTGTCTCGGCAGCCCTAGTTCGGTCTCTGCAGTGGTGGTCAAGGGAAAACCTTCTGCAGGGGAAAACCTTCACCACCCCTGCAGTAGAAACCACTCTCACCACTGATGGGGGTGGTGGGCTCACCTCCTTCAACAGATGGCGTACAGCGTCTGGTCCCCAGCAGTAGCATTCAACCACATCAACTTGTTGGAACTGCTAGCGGTGTTCAAGGCCCTGAAAACCTTCCAGACATACCCTCAGGGGAAGACCGTTCTAGTCCTCACGGACAGTACTACGGCCATGTATTGATTAAACAAAAAATGGGGCACTCATTCTCTAGGGCTATCCAAACTGTCCCAGAACATATGAAAGTGGGCTCTCAAACACATGTTCCTCCTTTCACAACACGTTCCAGGGGAACTCGGTCTTCTGGCTGACATACTCAGTAGAGACTTCCCCCTACCCGTAGTGCATGAGTGGCGGCTACAAGAGCACATTGTACTCAACGTCATCGCAGATTGGGACTTCCCAGAGATCAAACTGTTTGCCACTCTGGAGAACGCCCAATGCCCAGGTTACGCCTCCAGGTTCCCTCAGAACCACTCCAAGGGGAACAGTCTTTGGATAACATGTTGCAGGAAATCTGTCTGCGCTTTTTCCCCCGATTCTCCTGCTCAACAGAATAGTGCACAAGAACCAGTCATGATGATTCTGGTGGCCCCTATGTTGGGCCCACCAGCCTTGTTTCTCCCATCTCATGGCAATGTTAGTCTCCCCTCCCAGGAAGCTGCCATGCCTGTACAACATTCTGTCTCAAGACCAGGGGGAAACACCTCATCCTTGCCCACAAACTCTCAATTTAGCAGCCTGGCTCCTAAGGTCATAGTTTGGCCACCTCCTGCTCCCTCAGAGATGACATACTCAGAGAAGCTCGGAAACCCAACACCAGACATTGCTACTCCAGCAAATGGAAGCATCTTGTCATCTGATGTAATGACCAGGGCATACATCCTATTGAATGCTCACCTAAAGATACCGTCCTGTACCTAACCCACCTGTTAGATTCAGGACTGGTTTTCAATTCTCTAAAGTTCCACTTAGCCACGCTTTCAGCGTACACCACGTCCCAGAGCAAGGTTTCATGGTGGAAAATTCCTGTAATTAAAGCCTTCATCCCCCAATTTCCAACGCAGCACCCGGGTGGGACCTGAATAATGTTCTTACCAGACTAACGGGGCCTCCCTTTGAACCAATGCACAAGGCTAGCCTTAAAGCACTCGCCTACAAGACCGCCTTCCTGGTGGCGATCCCCTCTATAAGGAGAGTTAGTAAACTGCAGGCCATTTCAGTACAGGACCCATTCGTCACGATTCACAAAGACAAGGTAGTTTTGCGCACACACCCTTGCTTTGTGCCTAAATTTATCTCAAAGTTCCATGTAAACCAGTCCATAGAACTACCCACCTTTTTCCAGAGCCCCACTAACGTGGCGGAAAAAAAGAATCCACACACTGGATGTAGGGAGAGCGGTTATCTATTATCTGGAAAAGACGAAGCCACTAAGGAAAACAAACCAGTTCTTTGTTTCAGTGCCAGCTGGTAGAGAAGGGGACCCTATCTCTAAATCAGCTATCTCCAAGTGGATTGTAAACTGCATCACACTATGTTACACTCTTGCCAAGAGAGATCTACCCTTCACGCCTAGAGCACACTCTACTCGGGGCACAGGGGCTACCACAGCGTTCTTTGCAAATGTTCCTCTTGATTCCATGTGCAAAGCAGCAACCTGGAGTTGTGTCCACACCTCACAAGCATCTGAAGACCTGCCTTTCAGGACATGAGAGTAGCGTGGAGTGTGAATACCTCCGTCCCTAAGCAACCAACAGTGAGATACAAGATACTCGTTGTTCGAAGATTAGGGCCACAGGTGGCGAGAACAGGAACACCAGGTCCTCCAAGTGGCTGCTGAAAGGAAAATGGGCAGGTTGAGCATCTGGTCAATATAAGTCTCACTGCAGGAAGCAAATATGAGTGGGCACCACGGGAGCATTCATTTGTTTGATATCTTTAAATGTCTCTGATGTGATGAGTCTTCAAAGAAATTAGGTTCTGTGTACAGGAGCCGGCTGAAAAAGGTTTGGAGACACCCAAGCCCAAAAAACAGTGGAAGCAAAAAGATTAGGTGGAATACCCAATCATACAGCAGCTGTATGCAATTAGTGTGAACATTAGGGATAACTCATACAAAATTCAAATAGTAGTAGTTTTTAAATGTTGGTTTTATCTGTCAAACCAAAGTTTTCAAAAAGAAGTAACAAGTAGTCACTAATATTATTCTTACTTTCTTTTTGAAAACTTTGGTTTGACAGATAAAACCAACATTTAAAAACTACTACTATTTGAATTTTTTATGAGTTATCCCTAATGTTCACACTAATTGCATACGGCGAATTGCAACTTACGTAAAACCCATACTGGGACTCCAGAGAGCGGCTGTATGATTGGGTATTCCACCTAATCTTTTTGCTTCCACAATATAAGTCTCACTACCACAATCTGAGATACCACAATGCACCTACCGGTGGATGGGAGCCTGGCCAGAGTAGTGGAAAGTAATGAACTTGGGGTCCTCAATATAGTCCCTGTTCTCCGGGTGAGCTTGGGTAAGTGGACAGCAAAGGGAGTTGGTCGTGAAGAGCCCAGTCAGCTCACCGGCAGCACCTGAGTAGATCTAGTAGCAATCCGGAAGTCCAGACTTTCTGAGGCACGTGATCCCAAATACAGCCGTCCAGAAATCACTAGGGATCCAATGCACAATCCGTGAAACAGTCTGTGGCCGTAGGTAAACAAGAACGTACTAAGACAAAGCAGAAAGGGGCTAGGCAGTAACAATCCAGGTAACAAAGTCTGTGGTCCTAAACCAAAAGGTCTGTTCGAAATGCAACGTAGCCAGAAGGGAGAAGCAAAGCAATCCAAAAGGAACAAAGTCTGTGGTCAAAGTAACAAAGAGCAAGGTCCAACGATGCAGAACGCCAAACGCTGTGA
Source organism: Ambystoma mexicanum (assembly GCF_040938575.1). Classification (NCBI taxonomy): domain Eukaryota; kingdom Metazoa; phylum Chordata; class Amphibia; order Caudata; family Ambystomatidae; genus Ambystoma; species Ambystoma mexicanum. The sequence continues at coordinate 865,157,032 of NC_090939.1, read as the reverse complement.
TTACAGCTGAGAAGTACTGAATGCATGGAAGCTGGCGTTTTTATGCCGTTGCTACGTGGTCACGTGATCACGGTCCGTGCGTCACGTGATGGAGCAGCATTGTTCGTTGTCTTGGATGTGGCCATGGACGCGAAGCATTCCACGGCGGTACGTCAGATGATCCTTTGCCTGGGGTGGGGCTCCTGAGGAGTCTCGCCACAACGGGCCCCCGCTGGACTGCCCTTCGCGCATACAAGTGCCATGGAAGTTGCCACGGGGGAGCTCCTGTCCGAAATCCTGGCTGCACCATCCCATACCTCCGGTGCTGCAGGTGAGTGACAGGACGCCCACAGGGCAATGTGGTATGCTTCTTAGTGAGGGGCCGGGACTGGGATACAGAAAGCCTACAAGAAGGGGTTAGTGAGGGTGAAGACATGTGCATGACAGAACCCCCACCCCAAGGGCCCATGACCCTGTGGGCTAGACGGATTGTCCCGATGGAAATGCGAGACAAGGAGGGGAGCATGAACAGCAGAAGCGGGCTCCCAGAACCTCTCCTCGGGACCATACCCCAACCAGTCAATGAGGTAGAACAAGCGACCTCCGATGACACAAGAACCCAAAATGGCATTGACCTCATACTCCACAGAATCACCCTGCACCATCAGAGTAGGTGGCAATATCAGTCTCGTGGCATCGAGAAAATGCTCGAGTAGGGAAGTGTGGAAGACTGGGTGAACACGCCAGGAAGTTGGAAGGGAAAGACGGAATGCCACTGGGTTTATAACCCTGATCATTTTGTAGGGACCCACAAATCTTGGAAGCATTTTACGCCAACCAGGCAGATGCAAATGTCTGGTGGACAACCAGACCTTGTCTCCTATTGCATACTCGGGGGCTGAGGCGTGCCTTTTGTTAACACGCTCCTCATCAGCTCCTGGGCTTCATGCAGGTGTGTGTATCTGTGAATGTGCCAACAACGGGTCCCTAATGCAACCAGAAGCGGCAGGGGTCTGTGAGACTGATGGAACAGGGAAGGGAAGGGAAGGGAAGGGTGCTTGGGTGTTGGCCATATAGGGCATAGAATGGAGAAAAGCCTGTGGAGGAATGAGAGGCATTGTTGTAGGCGAATTCTGCAAGATGCACCACCTGGTACCAGGAGTGTTGGTTCTGTAGGGAGAGGCAGCGTAAGTATTGTTCCATAACCTGGTTTACCCGTTCGGTTTGCTCATCGGTTTCCGGATGATATGCGGAAGAGAACCGGGCATCGATTCCGAGTAAACGGGTTAAAGACCGCCAGAACTTGGATGTGAACTGAGAGCCCCGGTCGGAAACGACAACAGAGGGTAACCCAACAAAACAGAAAACCTCCCGGAAAAACATTCCTGCTAATTGAGGGGCTGTGGGAATGCCTGAACAAGGCATAAAACGTGCCATCTTAGTGAAGGAGTCAACCACTACAGTGGTTGACACCATACGGTATGAAACCCATAAGCTCTAGGTAAGTCCGTGACAAAGTCCATCATGAGTGTGTGCCATGGCCTGGGTGGTACGGGTAATGGCTGAAGCAAGCCCAGAGGACTTAATTTTCTGTTTTTGCATTGTGCACATACAGAGCAAGTGTTGACATATGATTTTACGTCTCTGTACATCGAAGGCCACCAACACCAGCGTTGCAGTAGAGCCAAAGTGCGTTTCTGTCTGGGGTGTGCAGGGATGGGGGTATCATGGAACCATTCTAAGGCCTGATTATCTTCCTACTTCGGACATGCGTAAAGCTTCTCTTGAAAAAAGGGTAAACCGTCATGTACCAGTAAACCCCATTCAGTCAGTTGTTCTGGGTGATGGGACACCAGCTGCAGATGGAGGACAACATATCGGGTGATGGTGTACAGAGACAGATGACATGCTTTTTGTTAAGTAGTGTGTCAGGGTATATCGGAAGGGAAACACCCCTCGGAGAACGGGACAAGGCATCGGCTTTACCATGCGTGCTGCCAGGTCTATGCTTGATGACGAAATCGTAGGCAGAGAAGAACAAGTGCCAACGGACTTGTCTGCTATTGGCGCATTTCATTGATGCCAGATCTTGCAGATTCTGATGGTCGGAATACACAGTGATTTGGTGAGCGGCTCCCAGGAGATTGTCTCCACACCTGGAAAGACTCCTTTATCGCCAATAACTCTTTTTTTGGTGATCGTGTAGTGTATCTCTGCTGTTGTAAACTTGCGCGAATGATAGGCTACAGGGTTTAATTGGCCTGTGGTCGTGCAGGTTTGGGAAAGGACTAGTCCCATAGCGAATGAAGAAGCGTCAGCTTCCACAATGAAGGGTGCTTCTGGATTCGAATGCTGTAGGATAGGGGCTGATGTGAAAGCTGCTTTCAGGGTCTCGAACGCCTCCTGTTGTACCGACGTCCAGACAAAAGGGACCCGTGGACTGGTGAGAGAGGTGAGCAGAGCCGTGATAGAGGAAAAACCAGAAATGAAGCGCCTGTAGAAGTTGGCAAAACCAAGAAAGGACTGAAGGGCCTTTACTGAGGTAGGGACCGGCCAGTCCAGAACTCCTTGAATCTTAGAGGTGTTCATGGCTAAACCCCCTGGAGTTATATGAAAGCCAAGAAGTCAACTTGATCAACATGAAACAAACACTTCTCAAGCTTCGCAAACAGGGCATGGTTACGGAGCCGAGTAAGCACTTCTCGAACATGAATCACATGTTCTTGCATGGACGGGGAGAAAACCAATATATCGTCCAGATAGACGACGACGAACACGTCCATGATGTCGCTGAAGATATAATTCATAAACCTTTGGAACGTGGCAGGGGCGTTACATAGGCCGAACGGCATAACCAGGTATTCGTACAACCCATAACTGGTACAAAAAGCTGTCTTCCATTCATCCCCCTTGCGTACCCGGATCAGGTTGTAAGCACCCCTGAGATCTAGCCTGGTGTACACAGAGGCATGGGTCAATCGGTCTAATAAGGGACCAATGAGAGGTATTGGATAGTGGTCCTTAATCGTTATGGCGTTCAGTCGCCTGTAGTCGATACACGGATGAAGATCCCCTTCACGTTTCGGGAAAAAGAAGATAGGACTATCTGCAGGTGAAGCAGAAGGCCTGATGTGACCAAGGCGTAAGGCTGTTTGTATGTATTCCTTAAGAGCCAGATCCTCCGTGAGGGATAAAGAATAAATCCTCCCCAAAGGTATGTTTGCGTCGGGTAAGAGATCTATCGGGCGGTCATAGGGCCTATGGGGTAGGAGGACCTCTGCACATCCCTTATCAAACACCTCTTGGAAATCAAGGTTTTCTGTTGGAATCCCTGTTGCGATTGTTCCCACTACATGCTGGGGTAGATCGACATCCATAGATGGTGACTCGTTAAGCGTGAGCTGTGCCATGGCTCCAAGTACTCGGGGATGGCGAATCAGTACAGTCAGAATGTGTGAGACAGAAGGATTGACAATGGGCGGACTCAAAGAACAATCGATCTGAAGTCCCGTCAATAACTGGGTTATGGGTACGTAACCATGGTATTCCAAGAATGAGTCCGTATTGAGGTGTGGCTATTAAGTTGAAAGTAATAGATTCTGTATGTGTGTCTTGGATAACTAGTGACAATCGAGCCGTTTGTTGTCTGATGGGCCCCGAGATGACGGAATTACCGTCTACCGCTTGTACTGGCTCTGGTCTGTTCTTGTTAAGCAATGGTAAATTGAGTGTGGTGGCCAAAGTGATATCTATGTAATTGCCGGTAGCCCCAGAATCGATAACTGGGTGGACAGGATGTTTGATGTCAGGAGCAAAGAACAGGCTGGCCTGAATTGCAATGGGTTTTGTGGCTCCATAGACGAAGGGGGTCGGAACCTGGCCCGTCCGTGCCCCTGGGTCTAGGGACGGGCCTTCGGAAAACCCTGTGTTTTGAGCTTAGGACAGCGAGGACATTCTTTGACATAGTGTCTGTTAAGGCTGCAATAGAAGCAAGCGTTGGCAGTCCTCCTTCGCTCTCTTTCTATGGCCGTGATTGGGCTACGAACCCCGCCTATTTGCATGGACTCTCCTGATGATTCGTTCACGGAAAGGGACCGAGTAGGGGCAATACAGGTCTCTGCCTTACGTTCAGAGCGTCGGGCATCAACCTGTAAGGTCAGATCCACAAGTTTGTGGTATTGGACGGGTAAAGAAGGGACCAAAGCAAGAGCATCCTTCATGGTGTCATTCAGGCCTTTGTAAAAAACCACGTCCTCCTTAACTTCGGGCCAAGCCGTTTCGACAGCCAACTGTTTATATCGAGTGATATATTCAAGGAGTGACGTTTTGCCATGTGATAAGTTGAGGAGCTCAAGGTCCCGGGATTGTGCCTTGTGCCGAATGTCAAAGACCTTGGTCATCTCTGCCACCAGAAGATCAAAATCGTAAAGAACGGGCTGTTGTTTTCAAGCAATGGATTGGCCCAGGTGGCAGCGATACCGCCCAGATGTGATAAAGTAAAGGCTGCCTTGGTGGTAGCATCTGGGAATGCTTGTGGTCTGCACAGGAAGTGCAGTTTGCACTGGTTTAGAAATGTACGGAACTTGCCGGGGTCTCCCTAAAACTTTTCGGGAGCAGCCAGTGGAAATGGAGTGGGAACATTAAACCTGTGTTGGGGCAGGAGGAGAATTTGCCTGAGAAGCACTGGGTTCTGGTTGTGGATCAAACTCTGGGTCCGCCGGTAGGGCATAGCGTTCACACTGTATTGTGTCTAGGTGTTGATGGATCGCGGCTGTGGCGGCCGCCATGTCCGCTCGTAATACAGAAATGGCTTGGACTAGAGCAGCCACAGGGTCCGCGGCGGAGGGATCCATACTCCAGACTAATGAAGGCTTCTCAGTCTGTCAGGACTTGATATTAGCGTGGAGTATGAATACCTCCGTCCCTAAGCAACCAACAGTGAGATACAAGATACTTGCTGTTCAAGGATTAGGGCCACAGGTGGCGAGAACAGGAACACCAGGGCCTCCAAGTGGCTGCTGAAAGGAAAATGGGCAGGTTAAGCAACTGGTCAATATAAGTCTCACTACCACAATCTGAGTTACCACAATGCACCTACCGGTGGATGGAAGCCTGGCCAGAGTAATGGAAAGTAATGGACTGGGGGTCCTCAATAGTCCCTGTTCTCTGGGTGAGCTTGGGTAAGTGGACAGCAAAGGGAGTTGGTCGTGAAGAGCCCAGTCAGCTCACCGGCAGCACCTAAGTAGATGTAGTAGCAATCCGGAAGTCCGGACTTTCTGAGGCACGTGATCCCAAATACAGCATTCCAGAAATTACCAGGGATCCAATGCACAATCTGTGAAACAATCTGTGGCCGTAGGTAAACAAGAATGGACAAAGACAAAGCAGAAAGGGGCTAGGCAGTAACAATCCAGGTAACGAAGTCTGTGGTTATAAGCCAAAAGGTCAGTTCGAAATGCAACGTAGCCAGAAGGGAGAAGCAAAGCAATCCAAAAGGAACGAAGTCCGTGGTCAAAGTAACAAAGAGCAAGGTCCAACGATGCGGAACGCCAAACGCCGTGATTACAGCTGAGAAGCACTGAATGCATGGAAGCCGGCGTTTTTATGCTGTTGCTACGCGGTCACGTGATCACGGTCCGTGCGTCACATGATGGAGCAGCATTGTTCGTTGTCATGGATGTGGACATGGACGCAAAGCATTCCGCGGCGGTACGTCAGATGATCCTTTGCCTGGGATGGGGCTCCTGAGGAGTCTCGCCGCAACGGGCCCCCGCTGGACCGCCCCTCGCGCATACAAGCGCCATGGAAGCTGCCACAGACAAGCTCCTGTCTGAAATCCTGGCTGCACCCTCCCAAACCTCTTGTGCTACAGTTGAGCGACAGGACGCCCACTGAGGAATGTGGTCTGCTTCTTAGTTAGGGGCCAGGACCGGGATACAGAAAGCCTACAAGAAGGGGTTAGTGAGGGTGAAGACATGTGCATGACACTGCATTACTCAACGTAATAGCATTTCTGATGATTGTATCTGCTTAGGTTCACATGCGCCCACCCTTCCTCACATCGTGGAGTAGACGGAACATAGACCTCTTACACCTTCTCTCTTCTGTACTCGCTCACGCTGACTATAAGGCTCCCTCATGGCAGAAAAAACACAACCAGAGGGCCCTCGACGCATTAGGGATTTTGGGTACACTACACGCCACATTAGGGATATTGTTACAGTCACGCCCATGTCAACGTCCCTTTCGATCTTCGAAAGGAAGATGCAATACGGTGAGTAATGCATGTCATTAGGACATCTCTATACAGCTTTTAGAGCTTTAATGGTAATAAATAATGGACAACATTATATATTTGCATCTTATGTAGAAGTTAGGTTTGGGGAATGCTATGTACTGGCTCCTCATTCCCTAGTGGTAGCTCTTAGTCACTGGGTAATGAGGGATACCCAGGAGCCACTTTTAACTCCTGCTTATTCAATCTGAATTTTGAACCCTGTACAATTTTGCAATGCTTCAAATGCCCTTTTGTAGGTTGACCCTCTCTCTCATGGAGCTCTACTGTCACTGCAATGAGTACAGACACTCGATCCCCGGGTTTCCTTTTTGAAAGCAGGGGAAGTATGGAGGATGTATTCCTCCCCATATGATCCTATGGGAGCCTCTTGGGTTATATGGGTTATAGAAGCATACCATGGTGTTCTTTTAGCCTTCTGGGCCTTAGCTGGGCACACCCTCCTATAGTTTTTCTTGTGTCCTTGGTTGCCTTACTTGAATCCGGTCCAGGTTTTCACTTAGACCCACTGATGAATTCTGGGAGCGGTAGCGCTTTCTCACATTATTTCACCTACTGACCTGCAAAGTTGGCAATGGCGTACTCTATACTGGAGCTCTGGCTATCATGTGAACCATGCCACGGTTTGCTGCTATGAGGTGGGGAAGCTGCTTAGGTGACAGAGGGTTTCAGGCTCAACCTGCTAGGCGCCCTGGATCCCAGGAGGGAAAAGCCTCACACCATATATACAATAACAATCTTCTTTGACTAAAGCCAACGCGGAGAGTGAATTAAGTAGCATTGTACCATTGCACCAAATTAGTATCATGTTTTGCCAGGTAACCCCCTTAGTTTATACACCAGCCTCTCATGTTTCGTGCTGGTTCAGTACATATTAAAGCCTGCTTGCCATTCCACCAGGTGGGTTGTATGTTCATTTGTCGACCGTGTTTTTTTCGATGGGTTTTTTGCCGATTTCTTTTTTGTCTCAAACATGTATCGAAAAATGTATTTTTAATTTTTGGGGGGTTCCCTCCACATCACCCCCTCCCCTATTAATTGTACACTATTTCCATCCCCCCTTCCCCTTTATATACCCTTACCCCAATGACATGTTCACCCCTATTCCCCGGGGGTCCTCTGTTCAGGTGGCCAGGGAAGGGCTATCGCTTTTGGATCCTGACCCTGGGGGGTGGACAAGCGAGGGAGGATCACCTGGATGGAGTGTCTCTGGGGACTGGGGAGGAGGTGCCAATGGTATCCCCCCCCCCCCTTTTTTGACAATTACCCATCCTTTCCCCCCACCCCCTGCCTTTGTAGGCTACTGTGACTGTGATCCTGTTTTTCCCCTTGACAAAATACAAAAAACTGAGATGAGGAAGGCACAACCTACAGTCTTTGAAGGTCAGGCGTGTCCCGGTGATTGGCCTTATGAGAGTCAAGCCAGTGAAGCCAAAACTCGCACCTGAAGCCTGTTAGGGAGGACCAAGTGTATAAAATATGGAGCTACTGGCAGAAAGTGTTCAGCAGCAAGGAGAGCAACAGGGAGTCCAGCAGGGGATACCTTGTTGAATGGAGGTTGCTGTCGGACTAGGAAGAGCAGCAAGGACTACAACAAGGAGGCTGCGTGGCTGACCCCAGCAGGGTATCCCTGGTTGTTTGCGAGTGTATAAGTAGCAGCTGAAAGCTGTGTCCAGTCCGAGGGTGTCCAAGAGCGAGTAAGATGTCGAGTGGCCGGATGTCTGCGCAGGGGTGTTCGCAGAGTGGCCAGGAAGCCAGACAGAGGGACTGCAGGGAGCTGCATCTGTGAGCAGTCCCTGTGCTTCCCAGGAAAGACTGCTCAGTACCCTGTCTACAAGCGCCAGCCCAGGGTTGTCAAAGGGGCCGGTGGAGAAGCCCTGTCTTCATGAGAAGAAACAAGGGTGCCGCGTTTGAGACGCGCACGCCACTGAGTTTCAGAGATAAAGTGAAACCCCACGTGCGTCTAAAATGGACGCAATTTGTGACTGTGATCGTATATGGCAGGCTGAGAAGCATGGAGCTGAAAGCAAATGCATGGCCGGTACAGAAGGTGAATGACAGTGTGAATGCTATGACTCCCGGAACTGTTGAGAAGAAGTTGGCTGCCGAGGGGAGCTATTGAAGTGGGAGCTAAATACAAAAAGGCTATAAAAGCAACCACGCAGATGGAACGAATTTACCAGAAAGAAGGGGAAGCTAAGGGCAAGAACAGGGCGACTAGTTGCGTGATCCAAAACTGCACCAAGACAAGAAAATTCAAGACCAGCAAAAAACACTCTAAAGCCTACAATAAAGATAAAGAGAGCCACTGGTTGTGTGACCTGTGTCAGGTGGGCTGTGGTGTCAAAAAGAGCGCCAAGAACAGGAGGGGCTGCAACCAAGGTATTGACAAGTGATTAAACCTGTGAAGAGAACTTTGTGTTGAATGGAACTTGCAGCGTGGGGAAAGGAACCCTGAACACATTTGTGAACTTGTATGTTGAAAAGAACTAGGTGTTTGGGGAAGGGAACCGTAAGCACTCTTGCAAACTTTTTTTTTTACCAGAACGTGCAGTTTGGGGAAGGGAGCCTCGAACCCTTGGTGAACTTTGATATTGAACTAAACTGCCTGAAACCCAGAGAGTGAAGTCAGCAGAAGATATACGTACCCTTTTGTTATGAATAAGAACCTGGAGCTCCCTATTGCTCCAGACTTTGTTGACCACCTTTTTAGTTGAACTATCCCGTCACTATTAGTTTCTTCTTAGTTGTGAGAGCAAGCATAGGTTTAGACACAGACAGATCTTTTTGTTTGGACATTCTGACTTTGGCAATTCTTAGTTTATTTAGGCAGGGAAATGCTGCCATAGTGATAGGGCCAGATAGGCATTCATCGCAACCTATTATCTTGAATACAGGCTTTCATTGTGTCTCCTCTGTGTCTCTCTTGATACCATGTCGGTCTCACACCACAACCCCCTATATTTTTTTATTGGTGTTTTAAAAAGAGAATGTCAAAAAACCCATTGAAAAAAACATTGTTGATGAATGAACATCATACCCCAAGGGTAGGTAGTTCTGCTGCTTTCCAAAGCCTACCTACATCTCTTTTGGCAATAAAAAGGCTAGTGGCGATAACAGCGTATTGGATCGAGTGAAGCGTAATTTTATTCATAAAATGTATTCCTATATAACATAAAGTCTCATCTCTGTTGTACATTTGGGCTCATGGGCCAGTTGTTGTCCTCCTGGCCCGTGCCGCTGCCTTCTTCCCACGACTTTGTGACAACGTGCATGGTCTTGTCTTCTTCCTGTTGTATGCTTCTTTCTTCCTTAGGGGTGGGTGGAATCCGGTGAAGAAAAACAGTCTCCTGCCTTTGCAGGATGACTTTGCTTGCGCTCCGTTCGGAGTGCTAATCAGGCTGGAAAGCAGCTCCCCTTGGCCCTCCTTCTATGCGTAAAACATGGCCAGAGGCCATGCATATTGCCATAGCTTCGGAGACTATGCCGGCCGGCTCGCACCGACAGGTTCTCCAGCATGGCGTCCGGCATGGATTCACATGCTCATGAATATTCCCAGTCGTCGGGCTGTGAATCCTCGGTAAAGAAAAAATCAGTTTGTTTCACTTCTGAACTGTCTTTCTTCTAACAACCAATCACTGGTCTCTGGGTCATACTGCCCCCAGCCAATGACTGCCCTCTACATAAGCCCCTCCTCTGGCAGCCATCTTCAGATTTCTACTGCACGTTCAAGTGTTGGGGAGTCCTCGTGCTATAGCACTCAAGATTTTACTGCGTTTTGCTAAATTTTTTAGGTCAATCGAGCCTCATACTCCATCGATCCACCTTCTGATTAACGGATTCTATGACAAGACCGGAGGCAAGCATTATGCTTAACTTCTTTAATTACTGCTAACCACAGCTTTTTAAATCTTTCTTTTGTTTCAATGTATATATATATATTTTTTTTTATAACTCGTATAAAGAACAGAAAAAATGAAACATCATAGCCTTAACGCGGCTAAACTACATCCCCTTGAGGCTCTTCAATATGGTAGTCCAATAGCCTCTCTCTCACTGTCCAATCAGGCAATCCCTTCTACTATAAGTCACTGCCTCTCTGGGTCCCTTCCTCTTCTTTTTTGCTGCACCACAGATAAGTGACATCAATTCTAGCATTACCTTGCTATGCTGTGTTTTTATGATACTTAATTGTCGAAACGCTAAGTTTATATATCGTAAAGCGCGCACGTACCATTAGCGCAAAAGTATTAGCATTCGAGTTCGAAACGCACGCGTTCATTTCGCGGACAAGTTAGACTTTCAGGACGGCTGACTGCCGAGCCCGCGAGTGATCTCTCTCGCTTTAGGGCTCGGCCAGTCAGCCGCGAACGAACACCGACGGAGAAAAAGAGTATCGCAGGCAACGCATAGTACGCGGTAAACCCCACTCCTTCTAGAAACAAGGGAAGCGCGCGCATGCGCATTACTGTATTCCTCTCACAGAGTTTTGTTCTCGCACAGAGAAAGCCAACAGCAATTCTACGCTCCTGTTCTTCGCTCCCGAGCGCGCAAAACTCGTTAATTTGTTAGCGGGTCACCTGCGCACATCAGAGGCATTCAAGGCAAAGAGAATAGTTTCAAAAAAAAGAAAACGAAAATATATTTTTCTGTTGCCAGCAACAAAAGAGGAGCTACAGTTCCCAACCTGATAGCCAGCCATCCTCTGTGAGGCACACATAATACCATGGCGTACAGCATGGATAACGAGGCTTGGAGTGAAGGGAGCGACAGAGAACCAGAGCAAGAGGTGGAATACATAGGAGAAGATAGACCTTTCCTACAGCTTCAAGAAAGTGCTAGGCGACTCATTGGTTCAAGCCGTAGCACTAGGAGTAAAGCCTCTACAAGACAGGTTATTGGTCCTGGAAGAAATACTGGGCAAAAAAGCTGGCACGCTCGACGACCCCGGTGAGGGAACCGCCACACAAGAGCCTCTGAGACAAAGTGAGAAGGGGAAGAAAGTGGCCCGGAAGAGGAAACACTCTTCTACTCCCCCGGGCTCAGATACAGGGAAGGATAAGTCCCTAGAGGTGGCTGATGCTTTCAATAGGCTGAAAAGCGCCTTCCTTACAAAGACAGCCTTGCCCAACCTCGTACCCCCTAGCCCAGGGGCGACAAATATAGGGGATACCTTATCATCCTCAGAGCATTCGGATCAGGAAAAGGGAGAGGAGGATGATCCGAGCATAAGCAAAGTGAGCGTAGTCTCGCAGAAGAGTACAAACGAGCCTAAAGCCAGCGGTGTGGAGGCCCCTCTGGATGAAGAAGACATGTCAGACATGTTTGAACCTGACACAATAAGGCACCCCAGATCAACTGACTGGACCCCATCACCAAGAGTAGCCCTGTATATGTCCCAGAAAATGAGAAAACCTATGGAGAAAGATATTAGATTCAGACTTAAAGCTGAGTGTCCGAGACCAGAGCTGACAGGGAAAGTAGCAGAGACTCCCGAGCTCGACGTAAAAATGCTAACCTTCATAACGAAAGCAGGAAAGGACACCAGAAAAGGCATGGATAGGGCATGGAAGACGTGCCAGTATAAACTGTTAGACCTAGCTGGACCCATAGCAAAGATAATGGATTTAGCCGAGAGAGCTAAAGACACTGGGGAGCCAGTCGACCCACTTATATTAGCAGGATGGGCGCAAAGAGCAGTCTGCATGCTGGGTAACGCAAACTGCGCAATATCTTCAGAGCGACACAGATCGGCTTTACTGAAGATTGATAACAAACTAGGAGACCTGGCGTCTTACGAAGCCGGGGAAAGCGCCCAAGGGCTCCTGTTCGGTGACACATTTGTGAAAGAAATGAACAGATTCGTCAGAACATATACAGCGCTGGAGAAAGCGCAAGCCTCCATTAGGAAGGTATTCCCGGGGAGAGTTTTTTCAGGGGCCGGTCGATCTAGAGGCCGCTTGACCGGCCGATTCAATAACAGAAGAGCACAAGGCCCCAGAGCCCAGTATTGGGAGACCCGACAACAAGACTCCTTTTTCCCGAACAGAGGACGAGGTTCTCGGGGACGTCGGGGACGTGGATATTACCGTCAACAGAACAATAACTCAGGTGAGAGAACGCGCAGCGACCTATCCTCCTGTGGGGGGCAGGACAATGCTTTTTTTACACAACTGGCGCAATCTATCGTCAGATGCATGGGTTATTCAAACCGTAGAGGGCTTCATTCTAGAGTTCCTAGGTCATCCGGTGCAAGATCGCTCCCCCGCACAGAATTCAAATGACGTGGGCCGAAGAAGATTTATTAGATGCAGAGATCCCAGATCTGGCACGGAAAAACGTGATAGAGAGGGCTACAGGGAGCGGCCAATCCTTCCTGAGCAATATGTTCCTAGTCTGTTGCAAGGACAAAGTTCGTCCAGTAATCAATCTGAAATAACTCAACTGCTGGTTAGTGTACAAGCACTTCAAGATGGAGGGAATCCATCTGCTAGGAGACTTACTCAGAAAGGGGGACTGGCTCGCGAGCCTAGATCTGAAAGACTCTTACCTCACAGTTCCCATAGCACCCCACTGTCGACCTTTTCTAAGATTCAGATGGAGAGACGAACTCTGGCAATTCAGATGCCTACCGTTCGGTCTAGCGTCAGCACCATGGGCGTTCACCAAGTTTATGAGGCCCATCGCAACAGCACTTCGGGAACAAGGGTGTCGGATGATCGTCTACCTGGACGACATCCTATTTATGGCCGAAAACAAAGATCGCTTACAGAAGCAGATTCAATGGGCGATAGAGCTAATTTCCAGCCTAGGTTTCCTAGTAAACAAAGACAAATCAGAGCTTACGCCGACCAAGCGGCTAGAGTTCTTGGGTTTCACTATAGATACAAAGAAAGCTACCTTGGAGTTACCAACTCAAAAAATGAGAGCTATCAAAGATCTGAGAGCAGCACTCAAGAAACCGCTGATCTCTCTTCGTTATCTAGCCAGGATAGTAGGTCTGTTAGCAGCATCCAAACAAGCAATATTTCCCGGCCCGTTACATTATCAAGCTCTTCAGAGGCTGAAGATCAAGTACCTAAGGAAAGGCTGGAGATACCTTCGACTAGTTCCCCTAGACGAAGAAAGCAGATCAGAACTCATCTGGTGGCTCCACAATGTGGAAGCCTGGAACGGCCGCGCCATCTTCGGAGACGTACCAGTGTTAGTTATAGAGTCAGACGCCAGCAGGTCCGGCTGGGGAGCGCGATGCGGCGACATAGAAACAGGCGGGAAATGGTCAAAAGAAGAATTGGATCTACATATCAATTGCCTAGAATTACTAGCGGGGTCTTTCGCAGTAAAAGCGTTTACCAGAGACAAAGCACACTGCAGCATCCTTCTCAAGATGGACAATATATCTGCAGTAAGGTATATAAACAAGCTGGGAGGTACCAGGTCCAGGATGTTAGCGGAATTGGCAAAGGATTTCTGGCACGACTGCCTACAGAAGAAGATTACAGTCAAAGCAGAGTATCTCCCAGGGGCCCTCAACTCAGTGGTGGACTGGAACTCCCGACACCTAGTAGATTACAGCGACTGGAAACTACACAGAGACATATTCAAGAAGTTGTAAGCAAGATGGGGGCCATTGCACATGGACCTGTTCGCCTCGAGGCTAAACACACAGCTGCTGGATTACTTCAGCTGGAAGCTGGACCCGGGAGCCCAGGGGACGGATGCATTCATGCATCATTGGGGGTCGCAGAGACACTATGCCTTTCCCCCCTTTGCGATGCTGGCGAGGGTACTAGCAAAAGTGCGCAGAGACGAAGCTCAGATAGTGATAGTGACGCCAGAGTGGAAGTCGCAAGCCTGGTTTCCAGTTCTGATGGAACTTTCTACGGATTTTCCACAAAAGATTGCATACAGACAAGACCTGCTGACCGATCCAGCAGGAGCCCCTCACCCTCTGATAGAGGATCAATCCTTAACACTGATAGCGTGCAGAATTACAGGCATAGATGGCGCTTGCCAGGCCTTTCAGAAGACGCTACAAGACTTATCAATCTATCATGGGCTTCATCTACGATCAGGAGCTATAATTCCGCGTGGCAAGCCTGGGACTTATGGTGCAGGGGGAGGAGTATATCTCCCATTTCAGCACCTGTAGTCCAAGTGGTGAATTTCCTAGCCAGCTTCCCCTCTACAGGGAGGGCATTCAGGACTGTAGGAGTATATAGGTCAGCGATCTCTGCTGGACACGAGCTAGTGGAAGGAGCACCAGTAGGGGAACACCCAGCGGTGTCCCGATTGCTAAAGGGTGTAAAGATGAGCAAACCTCCTACGCCCAAGTACTCATCGTTATGGGATGTCCAAAAAGTCATACACCTGTTCGAGCAATGGCCGAGTAACAACTTTCTGTCAGATAAACAGCTTTCAGGCAAGCAAGCTACACTCCTTTGCTTAGTGTCCTGTAGAAAGCCCTAGAGATAGACAGGAAGATGTGTTACCCGGAAGGGATAGCCTTTACCATAGCGCAGCGTACAAAGACCAATTCTAAAGTGATCTCATACCCATACTGGCCGAAAAACGCGAAATTGTGTTTGGCGAATTGTATAAAGTGTTATGAAGCAGCGACAGCAGCGGTTAGACCGAAGGGGTTACCCAGTTGCTTATAGCGCATATTAAACCATACAAAGCAGTTACGTCAGCTACTATTGCTAGATGGGTGAAGGAAGTGATGGAGTTGGCAGGTAAAGACACGTCTAAATTTGGAGCGCACTCTATCAGGGGTGCCATGGCTTCACAAGCTTTTGCAGTCAGAGTTCCGCTGCAAGAGATCATGAAAGCAGCAGACTGGTCAGGCGATTCAGTCTTTAAGACATTTTACTTCTAACCAGTATCTAATATAGCAGCTGCTGTTGTTGAAAGTTTTGAACAAGCATAATGCTCGTCTTCGGTCTTGTCATAGAATAAAGATTGCCCATGCGACTAGCGCAGGAAGTCTTGATTCTATTAAAGACACGGAGGCGAGCATTATCCCACCCTAAGGGAATACGGCTGTAAGGGGCATGGTATGAACTGTAAGACATGTCGCAGCAAATCTATGTAAATGCTTGACTATAACATGTGATAAATCGTATTCCCCTCCCTAAAGTGCACATTTCTCTTTTTGCATAGGAGAGGAGCAAAAGAATCACCGAGATTAGAGTGTACGAAAGCAGCAGAGCTGCAGAGTTAGAATACGGAGATCCTACCAAGAATAGAAAGGACAGACTCAGTTGGATTTTAGCCATTTGTTCAGTAAAAGGGAGCTGCAAAAGAAGAGGAAGGGACCCAGAGAGGCAGTGACTTATAGTAGAAGGGATTGCCTGATTGGACAGTGAGAGAGAGGCTATTGGACTACCATATTGAAGAGCCTCATGGGGGATGTAGTTTAGCCGCGTTAAGGCTATGATGTTTCATTTTTTCTATTTACACGAGTTATAAAAAAAAATATATATATATATATATATATACATTGAAACAAAAGAAAGATTTAAAAAGCTGTGGTTAGCAGTAATTAAAAAAGTTAAGCATAATGCTAGCCTACGTGTCTTTAATAGAAGGGTGATTTTCGTCAAGTTTCTTCTTGGAGGATTCCAGAAGCTTCTTCAAGGCCTACGCCGCGTGGACATGGCGGATGAGAAGGACTCATCGCCTCTCCAAGGTTTGCCCCGGCTGCAATCTACCGAATGTCTTTTTGAACGACGGACATTCCCTGTGCCTTTACTGCCTGCGTGGATGATGACTATGCGGCTTGTCGGGAGATGGTGCCCCGCATGCTGAACGATCGGCGTAGGCGTCTCAACGAGTGGCTGCAGGCCAAGACCCCTGCTCTGAGTGAGTCCTGGCAGCATGGCTCCCCTGTCCAGAAGAAGAAAGGTGAGCAGTCTTCTAAGATTTTTGAGGGCACCCCTCCCGCAGGGGCCCAACATAAGGCTAAGCACTGCGAGTCCACTGCCACCGGGAGTGCCGTTGCAACGGGCTCCTCGGCGGCCAGGGCAAGTACAGCGTCTCCAGGGCCTTCAACCACGAGCCAACGCTCAGGATCTTCAAAGAAGAGGAAGTCAGACCATCCGGGCAAGCTCTTGGAGAAGACCCAGACTTGCCC
This sequence comes from Ambystoma mexicanum, assembly GCF_040938575.1. Lineage (NCBI taxonomy): Eukaryota > Metazoa > Chordata > Amphibia > Caudata > Ambystomatidae > Ambystoma > Ambystoma mexicanum. The sequence goes on along the minus strand of NC_090939.1, from coordinate 865,140,623 downwards.
TGCAGAGAAGGCTAAGCGTGAGCGGGACCCCGACCCTCCCCCCTAAGGTGAAGGCCCAGGAGCATCAGACGAAGGCCCAAACTTCCATCGAAGGAGTGCTGGCGTCCTTTGCGAACTCAGCCATGGCCGATCCGCAGGTCATGGCCCCAAAGGCGAGTGTATCCCTGCCTGCCAGGAGGGAATCCTCTTTCCAGCCCATCGAAAAGACTCCAGAGAAGATGCCTATCATTTCACCGAAAGTCTCCCTTGGTCGCAGAGAAGGGGAGGGGGGGGCGGAAGTCCTCCAGGGCATGGACATCTCCTCAGAGGAGGAGCTTACCAGCCTCCCGATCCTCCAGGAGGGACGATGCATCGAGAGCAGGCCCTACGGGAGGGATCACAGCTGGGCTGGCTGATGGCCACTAATTTCCGCCAGGATGTTCAGTCGAAGGTGTTGGACATGCCCTTCAACGGGGACAATTTGTTCGGAAAGACTGTGGACGAGTCTCTTCAGGCCATCAAGGCGGACACCGAGACATTGTGCCTTGGGCATGCATCAGCAACAATGCCCATCCTTTCGGACTTCTGGAGGATCATCCCAAGGTTCGTCTAAATGATTCGGAGGAGGTGCTTCGTCCTACCGTCAACCCTCCCGCTAGTCAGCCCTGGAGACCTACAGGGGCCATGCCAAGTCTGGAGGTGGACGTCGTCATCGCCAATGCCCCCAAGGCAGTGCTTCAATGTCAAAACAGGATTGAACCGGCTGTGGAGTCGGGCCCTCACCCCAGTGGGAGACCGGCTGGCGAACTTAACGTGTGGAAAACCATCTCCACCGACAGTTGGGTGCTGGACGCTCTCGCCCACGGACACATCCTAGAGTTCCAACGGAAGTGTCCCCATATACCACCAGTGGCCCGTCAGGAAAACAATGTCCCTCAGCTTCTGCTGGAGGTACAGGCCATGCTAATAAAGGGTGCGATAGAGCTCCTCCCAAAGAGGCTCCGGGGCTCCGCAGTGTACTCTTGTTACTTCCTCGCCAAAAAGAAGACTAGCGGTTGGAGGCCCATCCTGGCCCTCTGCCATCTGAACAAGTACATCAAGTCTCCAAAGGTTTGGATGGTGACTCTTTAGCACGTGTTAGGACAGCTGGAAGAGGGGGATTTTCTATTGTCGCTGGACTTGGAAGATGCCTATTTTCACATCCCCATACACAAGGGCCACCGCAAGTACCTACGCTTCGTGGTTCAAGGGCAACATTACCAGTTCAAGGTCCTTCCCTTCGGATTGAAGTCAGTGCCAAGAGTGTTCACCAAGTGCATGGTGCCGGTGGTGGCGCACATGTGTGTACGATGGATCCACGTATACCCTTATCTGGATGACTGGCTCATCCGGGCAAGCTCAAAGGACATCGCCGTCGAACACACGGCGTGGACCGTCCAACTCGTGACGGATGTGGGGTTCTCAGTGAACTGTGCAAAGTCCTGCTTGATTCCATCGCAGGACACGTGGTTTCTGGGATCCCGATTCAACACAGTGCCATGCCTGGCGTCTCCGTCGGAGGAGACGATAGCGGCCATCTTGGGCAAGGTACAACGGCTGTTGGCCCTGAAGATCGCAAGGGTGAGATCCATCAGATGTCGTCATGCATATACCTCACTCGGCTGTGTAGGCTACGGATGCGCCTGCAGCAGAAGTTCCTCGACGCCCGTTGGATATGAGTGTTGGGAAGCTTTGAGGACAAGATCACACTCGACGAGAGTTTGCGTTGGGCGATACAGTGGTGGGGAGTGCAGCACATCTGTCTGCAGGTATGGATTTCCAGACCCCACCTCATCAGGAGACAGTCGCAACGGACGCCTCACTGGAAGGATGGGAAGCGCACACCGGAAGTCTTTATGCAAGAGGCCTGTGGCTACCGGAGGTGTTGGAGCTACGGGCAGTGTTTTGGGCCTTCAAGTGCTTCCTTCTGTCCCTCAATCGCAAGATGGTACAGGTCTTCACGGACAACACCACCACCACGATGTTCTACATCCAGAAGCAGGGGGGAGCCAGATCCCCGGCACTCTCCAAAGAGGCGAAGGACCTTTGGCTCTGGGCCGTAGCCCAGGGGATGTCCATCATCCCGTTTCATCTGGCAGGAGTGAAGAACAACGTTCCCGACACGCTCAGCAGGGAGCTGCGCTCTTGCCACGAGTGGGAACTTCGGCAGGACCAAGTGGATCACCTGTTCCACAGATGGGGCAATCCCCAGATTGATCTGTTTGCGACGGCGACGAACACCAAGTGCCGGAGGTTCGCCAGCAGGTTTCCCCAGCCGGGGAGCATGGGGGACGCATTCTCTTTCCCCTAGGACGGCCTGTTTCTGTATGCGTGCCCTCCTTTGCCGTTGCTTCTTCGACTAGTCAATCAACTCAGACAGTCCTGGTGCATGATGATCCTCGTCGCATCGGTGTGGGCGAGACAGATATGGTACCCGGACCTTCTGGACATGTGGGAATCCCCTCCAGTGAAGCTTCCGGCAGTCGCAGATCTTCTCGCCAGGGAAGGAGGCTCGATTCTGCAACACGACCCAGGAACGCTGAACCTGAAGGCCTGGCTACTGCAGCACTAGAGTTTGGGGACTAAAATCTCCCAGCGAATTTTAAGGAGGTGCTCGCCAAGGCCAGAGCTTCATCTACTCTCAAATGCTATGGACACAAGTGGAAGAGGTTCGCCGTTTGGTGCAGTACTCGGAAGATCGACCCTCTACGAGTCACTGCTCTGCAGGTGCTTCCGTATTTGTTGTCGTTGGCCAAGACAGGACTGGCCCATGCTTCCATCAAGGTTCATCTGGCGGCTATTTTCCGCTGCACCAGATCTGCCGGACGATCATCCTTATGGTCGCATTGATTGGTCAAGGTGTTCATCAAAGCACTATTTCGCTCGTTCCCGCCGGTGAAGGCCCCGGCGTTGGAGCTCAATGTGGTGCTTACTAGGTTCATGGGTCCACTGTTCGAGCCTATGCATTCTGCGCCACTGACATTTTTGTCGTGGAAAACAGCTTTTCTTGCAGCCATCACCTCCGCACGACGAGTGGGAGAGATCCAGGCTCTCTTTTAAACCACCAAATTTGACATTCCACAAGACGAGGGTGGTGCTACAGACGCACCCCTCCTTCGTGCCCAAGGTGCCGTCAGACTTTCATCTAAACAAGCCCTTGGTGTTACCTGTATTCTTCCTGACGACTTTGTCGCCAGCCGAGAAGACTTTGTACTCGCTGGATGTGGCTAGAGTGCTGAAGTTCTATGTGGACCGCACAAAGAGTTTCCGGAAGACGTTGCAACTTTTTGTAAACTTTGGCCCTGTGAATCATGGGAAGGCACTCTCCAAGGCTTCCATTTCCAAGTGGCTCTCTGGCTGCATCACCGGTTGGCAAACCGACCATTGCCTGGCCATCCGAGAGCCCGTTCGACCAGAGCGATCCCTGCAACTACGGCGGTCCTATCTGGTGTGCCTCTGCTTGACATCTGCAGGGCTCTTACCTGGAGGTTGACTCACACCTTCACAAAGTTCTACTGCATCAACAGGGTTTCCAGGGAGGAGTCCAGAGTTGGCCAAGCAGTGCTCCGCTTGAAGGTGAGCCTGGTGAGGAGGTAAGAGATGCTTAATGTTGAGCCTTGCCACCTCCCGTGGTTGTGCATGTGTGCACTGCTAATTTGGTACTCTTGTTCAGAAGGGAATTGCCATAGCATTTCAGCACGGGACAAAGACTGCTATGCAAATGGATATTTCCCATCAGTGAGCTAAAGTGTGGCTGCAGACTCTAGAGTGGGTACCTTCCCAAAGAACAGGCCATTTTTGCCGTGTTCGTTCTCATAGCGGGGCACCCATGACTAATTATTGAATATTCCATATGTGCAAGTGATCTGAAAGGCCGCCTTGTGTTCATCCACGGGATATGCACAGGATAAAACTGCACCGTCTGGACAGATCAATAAAGAGATTTCCTTGAGCAAGTAGTTCTGCCAGTACTTAAGCTAATATTTTAGTTTTACCACTAAAGAGACAAAATGGGTCAATATGAATCACAAGAATCCAGCAGTTTTACAGCCTTTTGAAAGAGTTCCTTCCACCATGGTGACCTTTTATATATCAAGGCGGTGTTCGTGAATATTCTCGCCTACGATTTTGTATAGCTCCGTTTGGAACCCATAGAGCACTTGATTTTTTTCCCCATCCAATTGTTGGACATTTTTCGATTTCAATGCATTTGAGATTCGCCTCCAGTGAGTCCCTTTGCTGGTCCGCTAGGCGGGGGGCCTGAAGGTTACCAAAGAAAGCCTCCTATCACTGTTGTGTAGTGTCACAGATGGTTCATATATCATGCAGACTCAAGATGTTTAGACTCCTTCCTGTCTAACCGAATTATGAAGCAGTGTAGCTATGCCTTCCGGATTCTCCTGCCCTGATGGGGCAAGACCGCTCTTACAGCTGAAACTCCAGATAGATCTTTCACTGTAACAATATTACACCTGCTCTCTAACTGGGAGCCTAAAAGCTGTTCCTGAGCAGACCCAATTTGTGACATTGAAAAGAGACGCTTTCCCTTTTAAAGGTTTCCATGCACAGTGGATGAAGGTAGCATGTGTTTCGATATTGTTAAAACCTTGCTCAATACATCAAAACACACTTCCATCCATTGAAACAGTATCTGTTACGCTCACCTGGTATCCACGGGGGCGCCACACGATACTGAATGGAGGCCTAAGCGCTATCCTGGACCCCTCTCTGCTTGGTTATGTGCCAGACGTTTGGTAGCGCCTATAACAGGAGAATGGTGATTTAAGATACTGGTTCTGTGATGGGTGGACCCCCACCTCCCTCTGGTCCAAATCCCCTCCCTTGGGGTTATTGCTCACCTTAGATTTTTGTGCGTTGAACTCTGTCCTGCGTCTCTGTGCAGGGGCGCGTGATTGGTGCGGGCGTTCCGTGGACCTAGTTGCTTCACTGGTCCGTGTGCCCTTATGCCAGGTCCAGACCGGCTGTGACTCTGTCTTCCAGGTGAGTTATGTCTTTTCCGTCTTTATTCTGTCTTTCTTTCCCTCCGTTTTCTGTCTTCTCTGTGTCTTGCTCCACTACACTGTTCCCTAACAAGGTTTTCACAGGGATGGTTGCGATCTCGGAGTTGCTGCGCTGATGGCGAAATGGAGAAAATGCTCAACCTGCTTTAGTCAATGAAGCTGATGTTTGCAGATCCTGCTATATCCTGCTATATCAAGATGTCGGAAACAAACGACCGAGAGCAAAGGATGAGAGGAAACTGCAGAGGAAGACATTGGGCCCGAGACTGATAGAGAGAGCCATAGCTCAGCAGCAGGGAAAAGCAAACAACTGGGGAGAGCGACATGGAGGGTGTGGATCAAGGGAGTGCGCAAGGATGTCTTGCAAGCCGACTGTTGGTAGCAGTAGAAGTAGAAGTAGTGACTGGAGAAGGTATCCCACACAGAAGCAGAACGCCATACTTTACAAAAGCAGAACCTGGGGCCCGGTAGATGAAACTAAGACCGAGAAGAGTCAGTACAAATCCCTGGTGAAATAAACGGACATCATTGATGAGAGGCCCAGAAAGCATTTTACCATTTGGCTCGGAGCTGGCTCAATGGAAGGACAAAGTGTTTTGCGGTGGTGTGACCTGTAGTGAGTGGACTGTGCGGTACAATAACTATGGCTAGACCACTACCCCAGGCCTGTCAGAAGGAAGGCGAAATGAGCCTGGGGAAAATCCAAAGTGGTAGTGTATGCATGACTGGTACGGAAGGGACAGCCGCATCCATTACCACCACCAGAGGAGTAAGCACTACAAGACCCCGAAGACCAGCCAGAGAGAATCCATATACCGCCACGAGATCCCCGACAGAACTGGTGAGACATGACGCGAGCAGGTAACGGGAATCGTTACAATCCAGGAGGGAGCTGAGGGGAAATTGAGCAGGTTATTAGAAAACTGACAGGGACAACCAAGTGTAACAAACGGTATGCACAGAAAATGTCAAATAAAAAAAGAAAGTATGGCATAATTGTACGAATTTTTTCTGTACAAAAATTACGTACAGTCGAAATAGCCGACCAATTATACCATATGTTCCCATTACAGCGAACAAGGGTAGTGGGGGTTGCGGTTGTGTGTCCCGCACCCTTGTTCGCTGTAATGGGATCAGGGGTTGCGGGAGTGTCCCCCGCTTTCTGTAAAATAAAGAAATTGAAAACAAAAATGAAAAAAGGGCCCTGCCATGCCGGTTCACGTCCACGTAAGTGGAAGGAACTGGCATCGCAGGGAGACAGGGGAGTCGTCGGTACACAACAAAGTGTGCCGCCATAAGGTAAATTGGGAGGTGGGGGCGAATTAATGAGGGAGACAGATATACGTGAAAATATCAAAAGGTAAATGCGTTCAAATAAACTTCGGGTTTTCCTCTCAGACTTTTCACTTTCGACATTTTCACGTTCATCCGCAACGAACTATGAAGACAATAAGGAGATGCCACTCGCCTCATCGACTGAGAAGTAATGCTGTCTTCAAAAAGCAAAACCCTACTTCCTGAAATGTTATTCGGGAGGTTATCTTTTCAAAGGTGGACAGAAGACCCAAAAACCTTCCTGGAGTATCACTGACGAGAGCAGTGTTTAAGTGAGGACTTTCGAGAAGCATCTTTGGCAAAGAAGTGACACCCCAAAAACACGTGCAAACCGGAAAATCCTCCTACACACACCCCAGAATTGTCCTGGGGCTGGACTTGAAAGCAAAAGCCCATCATTTTATTTCAAACTGACATTTCAAACTTGCTATTGGTCGACACCAGAACTCGCCAAGAGTCAGTCCTTTCAATCCAAGGGGTTGATGTTCGTTTCTTAAATGAGGAAGAAATATTGTCCTAGTCTTTGTCATCATCCTCCCTTTTGGGAAAAAAAGTAAGAAGCAGATGAAGTAATGAATCACTTTGTTGCACTGTTCCCTAAGCAGTTCCACAAGAGTGTGGTGCAGGAGAGTAGAGAGGGTCTGGTGGAGCACCTTCGTCGTCCCAGTGGGGGTAGTATAAAGAGTATAAAGAAAGCAAAATATGTTGAGACTTCCTTCAAGGAACTACAGGTTTTGTTGAAAACTATAAGGAATGTTGGGGAACCATCTAGGAGAAGGGAGACATTCTCCTAGCCTCACGAGTATCTTGTTGAACTGTTTTTTTGTTACGAAAGGTTTGGAACCTTAATGGAACTTTTACTTTGAGAAGACTTGGCGTCTTTGGGACACTTTGCATCCAGGAGAAGGAGTCATTCTCCTTCGTCACGATCAGAACCTGAACATTGCTTGTTCTAGTGACATGGATAGCGTTAGGATCTTTTGGACAGGAACAGTGCCTTTTGATTTGGACTTTCACAGACTTCCTGACAAGCACCTAAGTTTCTTTAGTTTAGGTAGGGAAACCTCATTAGAGTGAAGGACAGATAGATTTATTTAATTTTTTGTTAAATAAGTCTATCAACCACTGTGGCACCACTTGGTCAGTCTCTTCAGGCTGAGAGGGGTTTCCATCTCATGTTGACTAGGTCATGGTATTGACCTTGTCACAGAACATCAGCAAGAGGGCGGTAGTAGAGAGAGAGGATAATTTCAGCACGGGTGGACTAGGCAGGGGCAAACTGAAGGAGAAAGTAGGGACTCCAGAGAGCGATATTGACAGAGCAAGTAATGTAATGGAGTCGGCAATGAAGGTGCTGAGAGAGAACATTACAAGTAATGTGATGGTGCTAATAAAGGGTACGACGTCCATTCATCGCCCCTTTCTGCAAAAACCATCGAAAAATATGGTGGGGGTGAAGGGATATAAGGTGTAGTGGGGTGTGGGGACTAGATTGTAAATGGGTGGGAAGGGGAGTTTAGGGGGAGGGTAACCCCCACAACAAAAACAACCCAAAATAAATGTGTTTTTGCTGTAAAATATTGGAGGTGGCGGGGAAAAAACACTTGGGGCAGGAGGAAAGACGGATACTGTAACATTCAGCAGCAAAGATAAGGAAGACTGGTAGCCCATATGTAGGTAGTAAGAGCAGGCAGCTTCTCGTGGGCACAGTTGGCCTTAGGCAGGTCCATAGAGTGGGAGGGAATATGGAGTAGGGAAGGACAGGGAATGTATTTGAACTTAGAGAGGCGGGAAAAGAAAGACTCGGAGAGCTGAGGCAGACGCCATGGGACCTATCTTTAGCTCGCTGTGATGGATACTTCCACTAAAACGTCTGCTCAGCAGAATATATATCGTAGGACCCTACAAAGCCAGCATTCAGATCAGATCAAGACGGGGGGGTTTGGGACCCTAAAGGTTGCAATTCCAAGGAGGGATGAGGCAACTCCTCTTTAACTGATTGTACACTGATGTTTACTTTGAGGACAGGAGGCCGTAGAGATCTGCAGCCTGCAGAAGACACATTAGACAAGAGCTGTCCTTTCGTCAAAATGAAAGCTTTGGTCTTGTAGATGCAAAGAGGGCAAGGAAAAGCAGCGTGGGCACACAATGTGACATGGCTTAGAGCATGGCTGTGGCTTCTCATGTAGGCAAATCTCCATTGGCTCTGGCACCTCATTTTAATCATGCAGTGATCTGCAGGAGGCATTGTTGCTGACTCTTAGGCCTAATTTCCATCTGCTTTATATAGTAATAGGCTCAAATTGAGTTGGTGCCTACAAATTAGGGCCCTTCCCTAAATCGATTATGACTGTTGCAATTGTTACATCAAATACAAGCGTCAAGTATTCACATCTCGCGACATTGAAAGCCTAGAGCTACCAGAGTTAAATAGTAGCAGGTTTTAGGAGACTGCCACCTTTTTGTCTCCTGTTATTGTGGGAAGAATTTGCTAGCATTCCCATTCATTGCATATACTGGGATTCAAGATACCCCACTATACTTGGCTTAGAGATCCTCCTCCCGTTTTGACCGTTTATATACATTAAATTGGAAGAGTGACAAACCAATTTATCTTAGCTGCCCATCAATTCCTTTTTCTGAAAATTGGAGCCATGCATCTCTTGCCAAGGATTCGGACGTGCGATTCAGGAAACAAATTGAGGAACAATATTGACAATCTGGTATCAGTAACATATACCAACTTCTGTCCTGGAACACACATGGCTTTTGATACGTCCTGATGGCTTGAAATGTATAAGATATGCAGATTTATGTTTTCTTCAAGCGACATAGTTGCTTGACAATTTTGTACTTGACGGATATACTATTATCTGTCGTTCTGCTGCTGCAGCGTCCTAAGGGGGGGGGGTTCTGTATTTGTGTTAGGGCGCATTTTGGTGTAACAAAATATTGCTTTGGTGGTGCTCATCCCAATTATTTATGTGCGGTTGTGGATAACTTTCCTACTTTTAATTCTAGTACCCTGCTTATTTCAGTATATGATCATTCAAATGGTATATTGACTAATTATGTTCTGATATTCATAATATTTTAGAAGATTGGTGTTGTCATTCCCCTCAGGGTAATCTATTACTGGCCGGAGATCTAAATTGCACATTGTGAAAGTTTGAGGCATGATGAGCCCTGTCTTAACAACCTTGATGATACTCGTTTGACTAAAGGCGGAAAATTGAGTGTTTATCGGTCTTACCTGAGAGAGAGAGGGTGTACATGGCTGGACATTTTAATTAACTTTGACCTGGAGCCTTTAGTAATCGACGGGAATTGTGCTACTGTGAACTCCACCACTTGGAGCAATGGGTGGACCTTTTTTCACTCTGGACTATATTTCTGTCACACATGCATTCCACACTAGAGTTGTTGATTTTGGCATCCACTTTACTCCTTTAAGTGATCATGCTGTATTGAACATTACCATTTCATCTGATAAGCCTGCAGCTAGGGGCCGCTCTATTGTATCCGTGCATTCTAATGTCCAGGGAAAGTGTCATATGGTCTGAAGCAAATGCCACTGCCATTAATGCGTTATTGGACAATAGCAGCCTTCCCCCTGTGGTGTTTTTACATCTGACTCAGTGGGATTTAGGGGCAATACTAAGGCTTCTTTGGTCATGCCCTTCTCGGAAAATAGTTGTTTTCCAATAATACAAAACAACGGGTCTCTCTTTGATAAAGCCATACCCAAAGAGAAAAAATGCCTTCTTACTACTATACGCACCATAAAAAGATCTACGCGCATTTCTAATCAAGATAACGGCACATGCATTAAGGCATTGCAAACTCGATATAAGAACTGGCTCTGTGGGTATAGATATAATATGAACAACTCTAATTGGAAGATGCTTTTTGGGCTTATCAAAAACCAATGATTCCAGGAAGTTTCGGTACTTATACCATAACTACTTGGCGGAGGACTCTCTTAAGGAGATCTGTGACATATCGATATCTGCTTTGGGCTCCTATATCATGCAACTGTATTGGGATCTAGCCTCTGTAGAGGACTCTGCCAGTGCCACTTGTTAAACACAAAGCGTTGTAGTTTGACTTGGATGACATCTTGGGCATTATTTATAAGAGCAAGGTATCTAGAGCGCCTAGCCCGGATGGAATTGCAAATATTGTTATTAAAAAAGCATCCTTCCTTCTGGGTTCAACTCCTCTATGCTCTGTTTTCCTGAGTAGACAGATATGGGAAGATGCCTAGTAGTTGGAGTGACAATATTGATCTGTGTTCCCAAAAAGGGCTGCACACCGAGCCCAGTAACTTACGACTGCTGGGTATGCTCAACTCCACTTAAATCAGGAGTGCACAACTGATTATCCTGAAGGGCAGACTGTACCACACAAGTCTCATACAGTGGTCCGGACTGTCTATGGGGTACGGGGATGAACAGGTGATAGGGGTGACCATGCGCAAATGTGAGTAAAAAAAATAAAACATGGGGTTTGAAGTGTTATTTTTATTTATTTCTCAATTTATTTCTTAACTAAGCCCCTTGATACAATGCATTACAACTTTAATTGTATTGTATTATCAGACTTAATGTTTTAAATAGGTAGCAGACTGCAAACAAAAAAACTGAATTGTAGTACTTTATTAAACTCAGGTGACTTGGAGGGCCATAAATAATGTCTTGAAGGGCTGCATTTTCCCTGTTAGTGCACCACTGTCTTAAACAGATGGGTTGAGTCTAATAACCTATGTATGGCAGCGAGAAAGGACTTCTGGGGGGGTCTTAGGAGAGAGCCAAGTTGTTGATGGGCGAAGAGTACCTGCCCTTGAATCCCATGGCCAGCCCAGAAAGCGTCTGAGGTGGAGTCTTGGATCTGGAGGGAGTTTTCCCACGGGTGTTTGCAGACATTTGTCCCCTTCTTGAGGCCTTTGCGAGTTTGGATCTGAGCGATGCCACAGCTTTGATCAAACTCCATGAGGAAATAGCGCAGGTGGGAGCTTATTGCTGTAAACCAGCTAAAGCAGCCTGTAACTTTACAAAGAAAGCAACTCTCTGGTACGATGGGGAGTGCGGGGAGGCCAACGGGCGGCTCATAGCAGCCACAAAGACTCAAGGGCCCCAGAGGTGTGCTGAGGTTAGACTGGTAATAGGCGAATACTACAAAATGCTGAAGGACAAGAAGAGGGTGTAGCATGATGACTTATGGAAGGCACTCCTGCAAGCAATTGGCCGCACAGACTCCAAGGGTTTCTGGTCTAAGATGGGGGCTGGTCACAGAGGGAGCCAAAGCCAGACTCTTGGCTCGATCCCTGAAGCAACATGGGCAGAATACTATGGTAATCTCTATCGGGCGGCTGGTGGGATGGAGTTTTAGGTCACCAGGTAATGTGCTGCACCACTTAGGGCCCTACACCCGACTCCACTGATACACACCAATGCCCAGGTAGATCTGGCGCTGGTGCGCCAAAAGTTAGGTAAGGCGCCGGGCCCGGACATAGTGCTGATAGACTGTTACAGAAATGAGTCTGCGGTCTGGGTACTGTACCTGACTAAACTATTCAACATAGTGCTGTCTAGCATGCAGGTCCTGGAGTCTTGGACATCGCCAGAAATTGTCCCAATATATAAAAAGGAGCACCTGATCACCCTGCTAACTTCAGACCTATTTCCCTGTTAGAGGCTTGGGGTAAGACGTTTACCTGGGCACTCCTATTCCACCTGGATGACTGGACCCTGAGTAATGAGGTAATAGACCGTCGCTAGGTGGGGTTTTGTGAGGGTTTGAGTACCACGATCAAAGCCCCTGACTCTCTGTGAGAAATACGCTGTACTCAGACAAATGTATACGCAGTGTTCGTCGATTTACGAACTGCCTTCGACACTGTACCCCGAGCACGTCACTGGGAGATGTTAGAGGAGCTTTGAATCCCAGCCTCATTGCTCTCCTGTATCCAGAGCCTTTATACAGGGAACTTCAATGTGGTCCCCTGGGGCACTGATGGAAGTACCTCCCGCAGCATTGACATTCAGAAGGGAGTTTGTCAGGGATGTGTGTTAGCACTCATGTTCGTCTGTATTTTTATCAAGTCCTGAAGAGGCTTCTGGCCGCCCAGACTGACGCCCCTTCACTAGCAGGCAATTACCTTCCAGCACTGTTGTTCGCAGACGATGAATTACTTTTCCCCCCAAACACCTGTCGGCCCCCGTAAGCAACTGCAGGTAATTGTGGCTTTGGCTAAGAGGAACGGGCTCTCTGAATAATAGCAAAACCAAGGCTATGATTTTCGATGCCAACGCCAGGAAGAAGACGAAGGCTCTAACTCTCTCTTAGGAGGTTGGTGTGATTGAGCAAGTCCAGTCATACTATTATCTAGGTGTGAGAGTCATGGCGTCATGTGGCTGGAAAATGCAGGTTGAGAAGGCCAAGTTAATGCTGGTTAGGTATAGTGGGGCCATTGCTAGATTCACTATTGAGCATGAGAATGGGGCGGTGCAGGTCTCGTTGGAGGCTTATAAAGCACAAGCACGGCAGGCAGGATTGTATGGGGCTGAACTTTGGGGACAAGAGCAGAGACAGCCCCTTGTAGTGGCGGAGAACACATTTTTTAAAAACATCCTTGGACTGCCTGCCAATGCCCCCAACATTCCAGTGTTACTGGAAACTGGCCTAGAAGGGTTCGAAAAGATTTGTAAACTGCGCCTGGTCCTCTATTGGGCCCGTTTATGGTCAAATAACCATCTGCACAAATATAAAGAGGCAGTCTGTCACAGCAAGGGAAGCAGCTCTCTGAAGTGGGCTGCCCACGTGAAAAGTTATTTGGGACAGCTAGGCTTGAGGGAGTATTGGTCTAACCCCTCTCTAATAACATCTGCGTCTAAGGAAGTGATGAAGAGCGCAGCGGAGGCTAAGGCCCAGCGTGATATACTGGCGAAGTGCAGGGTCTCAGAGCAACTCGCTATCCAGAAACGGGTCAGTGGCGAAGAGTACCTGGATTATGTCACAGCCAGGTGGGAAATGTACCTAAAGCTGTGCATTGGCGGTTTGCCCACAGCCTCACTCCGGCACAAATGGAACAATGCCATTGCTGCGACATGTATTCTCTCTGTTGAGGTGGCCGATACTGTGCAACATTACCCAGTCCTCTGCCCGGGGACTAAGCCCTTGAGCACGTGTTTTTTGAAGCCCTTGTTTTTAAATCGCGGCTGCAGAACCCTAAGCAAAGCAATGACAAAGTTCTTGGATTCTGCAGACGTTTTGCCAATTTTTGCTACCAGCAACTATCTGAGCTGGGCAGGTAAGATTCATATGAGAAAGGCTAAGGTATTAGCTCAAAATCCTGCTGAGGAGAAGTCTCCTTGCTTTTAACTGTGATATGATGAATTTGTTCTTGATTGTAAGTTATTTATGTGACACGTGATTATATTTATTTATTGTGTACCACTTTTATGACTTTCTTGTAGAAATAAAGCTGTTGAAAGAAAGAGTCTAATTACTTAAATAGATCCCAGCAAATCTGATTTAGAAAAGGGTGCAGCAAGGTACACAGTATTTGGGCTTCACAATTGCTAATTGCTGATACTTATCGACATACAGATTGCTCCCTATATTTATGCTTTGTTGACTACTCGGCAGCCTTTGACTGTGTATCGCGCCCTAGGCTCTGGCAAACATTGAAACATGAGGCATTAATATCGGACGTATACACTTTGTCCAGCGCTACACTGACACTTCTGTCACAATCGGGCTACCCCAGAATGGCATTACATACAAGTCCTTTCTTACGAACACCAGTTTAAAACAGGGGTGTGTGTTGGCCCCCCTCCTATATAAACTGTATGTCGCTGACATGGATGAAGAGCTGCGAATAGCCCATAATCTTCCACCAAAACTTGGAGGTGAGGGCATTTCTTGGCTCTCATACGCAGATTATACTGTTTTAAAACGCCTCTTGGCCTGCATTCCGCGATCCATGGACACTTTAACATCAATATGCGGCTTTAAACAGGCTAAAAATTAACCAGAGAAAAACTAAAATTATGATTATTGGCAGACGAAAACATGGCCATGCCGCTTTTTCTTAGTTGATTGGGAAAGTGGGCAGGGGGGGGGGGACTAGAGATTGTTGATTTTTATCCTTACTTGGGCATACCCATCGAGAACTCACCTACAATGCCCTTTTATTTGGAGACATTGCCCTTACAAACCTTCCGAAGTTCCACGTCATTAACAATTTCATGCGCAGAAAAGGGGGTATGTCTGTCGAGGGCCTCTTGTAGGTCTATAAAAAGGGCGTTATGTTAAGTATTTTAAATGGCCTTGAGGTGCTGCCAGAACGTCACGTAAAATGGCTAAAAAGAAATGGAGGGAAAACGTTTGCGCAGAACGGAAGAGGCAGGGCTAAGAAGGTGGGTGGGGCGTAGGCCACGTAACCTAGATCCACTTTCACTTGCTCACCAACTGCAAAGGAAAAGAGGTTGGATGGCTGCTTAAGTAGGGAAAAAGGGTGGGCCGGGCTTAGGCCACGTGACCTAGATCCACTTGCAACTGCTCACCAACTAAAATATGCAATCCTGTTTTAGCACGTTATATTCTCTACTTGAGATTGAATTAGTTACTTGTTCTAGAACATACGGGTGCATCGAAGGGCATCTCTCGGGAGAATCGGCTATGTCGATTGTGTTGCAACAATATTGAATCCACTAGACCTATCTTGACAAAGTGCCCATGTCTGACCGAATGTTATTGTAAATTATGAGAAATGTGTCGATAGCATTGGCCAGTTCTGGGCTTCTGTCTATTTGGCAGAATTGCTGGCAATCACAGCAGCATAATTTTACATTTTGGAAAGAGCTCATCAACTGTTAATTGACTGTGGATCATAACAGTCTTATAATATAAATGTGTAATTCTGCTCCAATAGGGCTAAATCATTTTTACTTTTAAGCTGATATCTCTTTTAATGATTAAGTCAATTTGTTATTATGAACATTGTAGTATACTGTGTACATTTAAATATTGTATGTGGATTACTTTTCTAAAAACTATTTACTGTCTTTATTTTAAAGGAGAGTTCCGGGACTTTTTTTTTATTGTCCCTACGGGTCGGCCATGTGTTTGTAAGCATAAATCGGTAGATCGTAGGAAACTTTCCTATGGACCTTACCCGACTTTTCGCCCCTTATCGCACTCGAAATCAGCCTCCATTTTGTGATAATCCTATCATTCCGCCGCATCGACCTGGCTCACCTGCCTTTGCGGCACTAAATCAAATCCCCCGCCCCTGAAACAGACTTTATCAAAACATTCATATTCCCCGCCTCTATCCGTGACGTGACTGTGCTGCGTAGGCAAACGCGCCCAGGCGTCTTCTACGCGACTCCACACAGACCCCGGAAATCAACACAGATCAGCTCACAATACAGCGCACCACAATTCGGAATATGAAACTGTACTTTGAAATCAAACCGCAAGATTGTAAATGTGGTAAAGTACATTTATTTGACATCAAATGTTTAGAGAATATTCAGCGATTTGCATTTTTATTTGCTCATGTTCCAAAAAGTTCGTATTGAGGAACGCGATGGTCCTTTGCTGTACACAGGGTCTTAGAGCATCTCACAATACAGCACCACAATTCGGAATGTGAAACCGTGGTTTAAAAGCAAACGGCAAGATTGTACATTTGGCAAAGTACGTTTATTGGACATCAAATGTTTAGAGAATATTCAGCGATTTGCATTTTTCTTTGCTCTCGATCCAAATTAGTTCGTCTTGAGGGAAGCGATGTTCGTGTGCAGTACACAGGGTGTTGGTTTACGATAAAAATAAGCTCTTCTGTCGCACTGATAATCGCATGGCTGTTCCAACAACGAGGCGCTAGGCCACCACAATGGTAGGTATGTTGCATCTAACCGTTAGTACCGCGTAAGGGCATACTTGTACTTGGCGATCGTCCCATAAAATGGTCAGGGTGGTAACGTTGTTCACGCGGAGAAGCAACTGGCGGCTGTAGAAGCCGTCCGCCGGTGTCTGGTACTCGTGACACAGACAGTAGTGAATGATGTACCTAAAAACATAAAAAATGAAATTAGTCTCACCATCAGATCCTTATTAAAATTATTCATTTCATAGCGAGGACAGCGCTACTGGGTGTACACAAGTGTTTAAAGGCGTGGCGAGGCATGGAGGGGGGGGGGGAGTGCAGGTGGAGAGTGGAAGGGCCCAGGACTGAGGTCGCAGACAGTGGACCAGTTGTAGCAGGGGAGAGGGAGAGAGAAAGCAGAAGCAAAGAGGAAGGTTTTGAGGTGCTTCAGTAAAAGCAGATGTTTCTCCTCAAGATAGTGCGCGGTAGAAAACAATATGCCACATAGAACGAACAAGTACAACTGAACCCGTCTTTAAAGCCACTGTATAGTAATGAAATTGCGGTATAAACTCATCAAAAGTTACTTACATTATATTTGCATTTTCCATTGTGTCTCTGTGTAGGGCAGACCCGAAACACCACTCCTTCTTTGCCGACGTTACTTCTTCTAATGAACGTGGCTCATCGTTTCGTTTCTGAAATTTTATTCATTATCTTTTCTTAGTCTTTCAGGATGGTCCCGGCCTGTCAAGGTCAAATCACAATAGAACCTTATATTGGGTCGTGGGCCGTTCCGCCACCCGAGCAAAACATCAAAGCAGCTGACCTTCACTTTGAGCGAGCACACATTTCTAGTTAGCTGCAGTTAGTTTTAGGGACATCTTGTCTGCGTGCCTTTTTTTTTATTGTCCCTATGGGTCGGCCATGTTTTTGCAATACGGAAACATTCTATAATTTTTGTAAAAATGATTTATATTACTGTTTGGTTTAATTGCAATGGGCCTGCAACATGAGGAGACTCGAGAGAACAGACAATCAAATTACAATCATTTAAACCGTGATGTGTATTTCTCAATGAGCTCTGCTTTAGGTGGACATGGAACAGAGGCAATGTTGGGTGGCAATGCAGTTGTCCCCTGCATAGGTTCGTTCACCACTCCATGTATGTGCCTATCGAGGACATCTACGATAAGTCTCTCAATAAACTCATATTGCATATCCTCAAACACTGGTTTGATCACCCATTGTTTACTTCTTTTAGTGAAGGCCTTATTGTAGCGAAGCGTCCCTAAAGTTCCGGTCGTCCTACTTTGTTGACGGCCAACATTATGGTTATGTGCCAAGACCGCTAAAAGAGTCCGATTTATCATGCCTTCCATGCCAAAATGCAATCTTTTGGGCCTGTACTTGAGGCACATATTGTGGAACACCTCCAAATCTCCTGTGTGGCAGAATTCCGTGAGTCCCCTCAAAGCTTTTGTTATAGTTTTATCAAATACAATCTTTTCAATGGCTTTGTGAGTGGGTGATGAAGGAATCAACCACTTCTTCTTCCGTGCCTCCTCTGTGGACAAATGGCCATGTTCACATTTGTGGAAATGCTCATTTGTCGACCATCGATGTACGTTGCTACAGTGCAACATTACTGACCGCCATTTTTCCAGTAGAATTTCCAACGACCCTTCACATGTTTTTGAGCTCCACCAAAGATGGTTGCTGATTGACTTGGACCACTGTGAAATACCTTGCAATTCTTTTTTTTTACCTGCAGCAGACAATTTTTTATTGATTGATTTTGCAAGATGCCAAACGTCAAATTGGTGATTTATATTTTTGTACTGTTCTCTCATTGTCTTGGCAATTGAAACGTGTCTGTCCGTGGCTATCAGGTCGATCACCATTCCCCGCGATTGTAGTTCTTGCAATGATGCTACAAAGCCAACTTTCTCCATGGCCACTGAGGATGTACTTTGTGACACCTGCACGACCACCGAACTCACAATTTTCTTACTTTCCATGTCCTGAAAGTGGTAGGTGCAGTACTTGGCTGAAAATCCTGGGCTGTCGCACTGTCCATCACCGGCTAGCCTGAAGCGTTTGCCCGCGAATGTACTTTCCATTGACATTTTTTCCATTCTCCAAGCTTCGCTGATGGCTGGAAATAGATAATCGGTTTGGTATTTGTAGAACTGACTTTTCGCAATGAAATGGATTCCCACAAACTGAAAGAAATACTGTAACTTTTTAAAACTTGAACCACTAAAAAGTGCGGCCGCTGCACAAAGTAGATTGCCTGCTGGCAGTTGCCCCAGCATGGGTTGTGCAGACCATGCGAACGGATGATATTGTGTACAGGTGGCATGTATTTTAAGGTTAGTGCCTCGAATTGCACGAGTCACATTAATCAATGGCTCCCCACATACTTCCCCACCAACCGAATGCCCACATTTCATCATCATAATAATATCCATCAAACAGCTATCGAATACAATGAATTTGGCCTCTTTCCTTATACTTTCACTCTGCATCCCAGCTGGTTCGGCCTGTAACGTTGAGGACATGTCACTCGCATGAAAGGTACAATCTCTGATATCGTCTTCCGCTATGCTGAGTGATATTGATGGTGTTTCATTGTCGTCCACGTCATTCTCTTCCATTGCAACATCTGTTCCTTGTCCGGAGATGGGAGAAAAAAACAATGTCTTCAACTTTCGCGCGCTCTTATTTTTTGCGGGTGTGGATTCTGTGAATTGATCTCCGACTGCATCCAAACTACCAGGAGGACATTCACTATCAATGGCTGGTGGTGGTATAGCTCCGTTGTCAATCACTTCATATTCTTCCCATTGGCACGATGCATCTCCAGTCTCAAGTCCCTGCCAAAAGGTTTGACAAGCAACATCTCTCGTTCGCTTCACTGTCTGTGTAGATTTAGTTCTTACACCCACTCGCAACTAGAGGACAGATTAGAAAAGGGATGTTCAGTTTAAACACAACTTACAGTATTGAACTATTGACAGTGAAAGACAACATAATATAGTGAACAGGACACTAACCTTCTTTTGCTTTCTTTTCTTTGAAACTTTCTTGCCTCGAACTTCAACATCTGGACGCTGTTGCTCCGACTCGTGTGTGCATGTCTCCACTTCCTCTCGCGCTGCAACGACTATATTTTCATGATAAGCACATCCATCACTCACTGAGGCTCCATCGACTCCCTGAAACATAGAACTTTCATTAGTATGTATAATAATATTGAAAACACAAAATGTACTTGGGGACCAATACCCATACGTACATCTCAATAGCAAAACACGAATGAACGCATTGTGTAGAACATTCAAACGACAATAGTTCACGCATTGTTGATCTAGTTAGATTGAACTGTCAAGATCCATACCTCGGGCTCCGCATAGACTTCCATTGATGATATTATTGAAGATGACGCTTCAGCAACTCCCTGAAACACAGTAATTGCATTAGTATGCTTTTCTATTTTGTTAAAAAGAACATAAACTTTGAGCAGGCGTCAACGGCTCATCTAAATAGACCTGCACAAATGATCAGTTGTCTAAAATAAATAATGGATATGTAAATATGATTCGATTTGCTCGATCGTTGGAAGTGTCACCACCCAGAGATCTGCATCAACTACTAGGGGTGATGTTCTTGTAGAAGAAGCTCCGTCATCTCCCTGAAACATAGTACTTGCGTTAATAAAGAAGGAAGTATAGCGGATGTAATCACGTCATATGATTTCGCTTGATCGAACTGTCAGTATCCATACCTCGAAATGCATAAGAACATCAAGGGACGATGTAACTGCGGTGCACACTTCTGCAAGCTGTTGCGCCGACCCGTAACTGCATGCTCCCCCTTCTACTTGGACTAATGCTCCATCGACTCCCTGAAACATAGGACTTTCATTAGTAATGAACACAATATTGAAAAAAGAAGACAAATAGGAGGGCGACGACAGAAGGACATATCAATGGCTAAAAACGAAAGAAACGTACCTCGAGCATCTGAGTGACATCTACGGTTGTCGTCAATGCGTTGGACTCCTCAGCATCTCCCTGAAAGACAGTACTTGCATTATTTTGGATAACAATAATTATAACTGAAAACAAAGACTAGAGGACGAGTACAAGGGTGTACCATTAGGTAAAATAATTACACGATCAATTAAAACTATTGATTTACATGCCTAAAACAAGTCAGTGTCAGAATAGCTAAGTAAGATTACCCGATAGGCGCTTGAAGTGGCTGATGACTGCAATAACGACACGGATGGAGAATCTTCCGCCTTCATATTGAGTGGATACATAAATGGGGAAATTATTGTTAGCTACTGCTACACACTACCGCAAGGCCGAGAACTAGATCCGTAAACTTGACTCACCAGTGGAGGCATGTGGACGAATAGAGTGGGAATAGCGGTTGAGAGCAATTTTCGCCTCGCTCGCGGTGTTTTCTTCTTTATTAGCAATGATGTGGAGTACATGTCTGGGCTAAAGTGCCTGCTGCAGATGCGGTATCGATCACCCCTCTTGTCCGCAAAGACTTCTAGGACTCTACTTTCTAGCTCAGAGGCTGGATATCCGCAATATCGGACCCATCCTCTTATCTGATCTATTGTCTTAGGGAAAACATGCATTATAGTACCTTCAGATTTGTTATGGGTCTTCGAAGGGCAACCGCCAATGGAACAGGCAGGCATTATGGAAAGTTCTGAAAAGTAAAGATCAACAATTCTCTATGAATACCAATGTGTTAAAACAGTAAATGACACATAAAAGGTTCAATGCAAGGTCCGTTTTGGTTCTTGGAACTATACACGTTATTCACATGCGGATAAGTATTTCAATAACTTTCAAAAAATAGAAAAAGTAATTTGACTAAACTCAGAACATGTGACTAGTTCCTTGCATGTACTGTCGTGAACGAAAAGAAAACATGGATGCAATTTGATGACTACTAGCAAATAGATATAAATTAAAAAATTGGACGCAAAATGATTATGGTACATGGACTTACCTTGACGAACAAACAGTTAGATGCAGGGATCAGAGTAGTTTCTTGTCGTAGAACAGGGAGCAGTTCACAGGTTGCAAACTGACGAGTTTGCTCAAAGTGGTCACGGAAGTTCACAGAGACGAAGAGCAGATAACCAGCACCTTCACGGGTTGACTAGCAAAGCGCAAAGAAGTTCTCATTAGAAATATGAGGTGGGTTATAAAGAATTCGAACCAGGGGTGTGTTTGTGAATGAATGACGTGTATATGTCGTGGCATTATGTGGATTGCAGGGGGCCGTCCAGCGTGAGGGGGATGCTTGGCAGGAGACACGGGGTCTGGAGGTAGACATGGGAACAACAAACCCATGCTCTATAGACCACTTTGAAGTGTACATGGTCTTTGGCACCTCTTGGCCTTTATCGCTCCCTGACAGCTCCACTTGCCAGCAGCTCAAGTACCCCGGTGCGAACTGCCTTTGATAGGGCGGGGGGTGGATCGGGGCGGTGGTCGTGCAGACAAGACACAGGAAGACTCGTGAATGGAGACACACTTATGTGGATTGCAGGGGGCCGTCCAGCGTGAGGGGGATGCTTGGCAGGAGACACGGGGTCTGGAGGTAGACATGGGAACAACAAACCCATGCTCTATAGACCACTTTGAAGTGTACATGGTCTTTGGCACCTCTTGGCCTTTATCGCTCCCTGACAGCTCCACTTGCCAGCAGCTCAAGTACCCCGGTGCGAACTGCCTTTGATAGGGCGGGGGGTGGATCGGGGCGGTGGTCGTGCAGACAAGACACAGGAAGACTCGTGAATGGAGACACACTTATGTGGATTGCAGGGGGCCGTCCAGCGTGAGGGGGATGCTTGGCAGGAGACACGGGGTCTGGAGGTAGACATGGGAACAACAAACCCATGCTCTATAGACCACTTTGAAGTGTACATGGTCTTTGGCACCTCTTGGCCTTTATCGCTCCCTGACAGCTCCACTTGCCAGCAGCTCAAGTACCCCGGTGCGAACTGCCTTTGATAGGGCGGGGGGTGGATCGGGGCGGTGGTCGTGCAGACAAGACACAGGAAGACTCGTGAATGGAGACACACTTATGTGGATTGCAGGGGGCCGTCCAGCGTGAGGGGGATGCTTGGCAGGAGACACGGGGTCTGGAGGTAGACATGGGAACAACAAACCCATGCTCTATAGACCACTTTGAAGTGTACATGGTCTTTGGCACCTCTTGGCCTTTATCGCTCCCTGACAGCTCCACTTGCCAGCAGCTCAAGTACCCCGGTGCGAACTGCCTTTGATAGGGCGGGGGGTGGATCGGGGCGGTGGTCGTGCAGACAAGACCCGTTTGCCGCAGGGCCTCACCAAGGAGAGGCCATCTAACTGAATGTAAGAGGATGGCTGCAGGATCTACTACATGGAAGGCAGGGGGGTGAGTTTATAAATACCTCACCCTCCCAGGAGAATATACACTAGATTCATTTAAAAAATCAAAACAACCATTGTTAAAATATATGTTGGGCTTTATTTTAGATTTTAATTAAACATAAATAATAAACATTACACATTGTAAAGTTGAGGTTGCAGCACATCGAGGGAAAATCCGCGGTATTGTCCACTGTCACTGGGGAAATGTTGTCTAATGGCAAGTACCGCACAGGCAGGTATTACTCTCCGAACGCGGTGTCCGAGCCTCCCGTGAAGCCACCAAGTGAAGCAACGATAGGCCACCAGCCTGTACCACCTGTGAAAAAAAAAGATGCAAACTGTATTAAACTGACCAAACTTTCTTATCAATGTCGATTCAGGTAACACATGTCATTTTTCTTAGAAAAAAATTATATCTAGAAAATGCACTATATGGAACCAATTTACATGCGTTCCAATGATATGTAAATGTAATTTTATATGTGGGAGACGACCATGAAATAGTGGTGGCATCACTGACATCACAAACAGAGTATACTTACTCGTTACTCGGATTACGCGGACGAACAGTGCCACGAAGTTCGTGCATAAGCACCATCATCATCCTCAACACTGTCCGTGAGAGGCAGGCTTCCCTGAACTCTGGCAGCTCGGTGATGCATTGCGGACTTTGCTCGCCTTCCTGCTGACTTTGCTCGCTTTCCGAAATGTAGGCCAAGCACCCGGAATTTTCACGGCAGCAGCAGTTCTCCTCCTCAGTTGGCATTAGCTCGCACCGATTGCACGTGCACCAGGTGGAGACGCCGTCCATGCGACATGGTCCAGGCTCTTCATCCGTTGACTGGTCCTCCCAACTGCCGTCCGAATCCCCATCGTTTTCGCGTGCTTGCCTTTCCAGTAGTTCTTCCTCGGTGTACTCGGGCTCGTACATATACGGCATTATTGTGGCCATTGTGCGGTAAAGATAGTAAAATAATTTATAGCGGTGGTACTGGTATCTGTTCACACGGGCTACAAGCGGCGAAGGTAGCTGACCAGAGCACTGAAACGAGTCACAGAATACTCAAAGTAACACAGAGAGAGGAATGGAATCGAAAATCTGCTGCTGTATGTTGTGAAACGGTCTGTTTATACTTATTGGGGAAAGAGGCGTCCTGCCATTTCCATGGCAACACGTCAATAGCTGAGGCGCAGCGATTGTTGACACGAGACGTGCTTGAAATGGGCAGTACGCGTCTGCTGATGTCAGGCTCAGGGGCGGGGGATTTGATTTAGTGCCGCAAAGGCAGGTGAGCCAGGTCGATGCGGCGGAATGATAGGATTATCACAAAATGGAGGCTGATTTCGAGTGCGATAAGGGGCGAAAAGTCGGGTAAGGTCCATAGGAAAGTTTCCTACGATCTACCGATTTATGCTTACAAACACATGGCCGACCCGTAGGGACAATAAAAAAAAAGTCCCGGAACTCTCCTTTAAGTGAAAGTGCAAATGTTTGTATCGTTAGCCATAAGCACTTTAAATAAATAAAAATAAAATGAGATCTACCTTAAGGAGAACATCTCCCTGACATTTATTTTGTTTAGGGTACATCCCATTCTACTTCAGTGTGTTCACCCTTGTATCAAACCCTTAATAAAAGACTGTAAGACTTGAGATTTGATCCTGGTGTTTTTTTAGTGGGCAGCATGATGTCATTTTTATCGGGCTGTTTTACATACAAGGAAGTTTCCATCAACTTGGCTAATTTCAATTTACTTATAACTCCAATATTTAAAAAAGATAGCAGAGACACTTGGAAATGTTATTGACCTATTTCACTAACAGATGTAGCTCAAAAAATACTGGAAACATTTATCTTAGAGAAATAAGTGATTTGGGCAGAAGGGAATAATATCTTATCTGACTTACAGATTGGATTCCATGATTCATTAAGAACCACAGAGCAATGCCTTAAGCTGGTCATGATTGTGGACAAGTACTATACTGTCAAAGGTGAACCTCTATACCGTGCATTTATGGACTGGTCTATGGAATTTGCCAATGTTAACAGTTGTACATTATGGGATAATCTATGTATAACGGACATTAACAGTGAAGTACTGACTCTGTTAGTTCAGTTGCATACAAATACTGAGGCCTTTGTTAGATTTGGTAAAAGTGGTGATAAAACCAAGACTTTGCTCAATAACCCAAGGCCCCCAAGCAAGGATGTTTGCTTGTGCCGCTTCTTTTTAATCTTACTCCTACGTCCCGTCCGCTTTCCTCCATACTGTATGGGCGTCCCTCGCTATGGACGGGCAACGGAACCTTTTCACTAGAAAAAATTGGCTTCCCCTTTAAATTTAGTTGCACGCGGAGGCATGACCCAGGAGCATGCTCTACCCTGACTCCGCTCACTGGCACTATGCCTCAGTCCTCTTTTCCGCATTGACGGGAGCGGACCGTTTTCCCCAGCGCTGCTGGGTGACGCCTCAAACCTCGTCGTTCCAAGAGCACTTCCCAGAGATATTTTTTCCCTTTTTGTTTCCGATAGTCAATTCTTCAGAGTTAAAAGTACTCTGTCCTCTGGTGACACGCTCCTCCATGGTGCATGACGTCGACGGGATTCACCAGGTGTCCAACCTGCGAGGGTTCCTTCCCCATGTCGGATCCACATGCGCTCTGTCTCCTGTGCCTTGGCCCAGACAACGACTGGGACAGCTGCTCAGCGTGCAACACGCTCAACCCGTTTCGTTGAAGAACCGCATGGCTAGGTGGAGGGAGCTTTTCTCAAGATCACCACTGGAGAACCTCAAAGAGTACGTCAGGAGGAAGACCAGGCCAAAGGTAGGTGCCCGGTTCTCCTCTGCACCATGTAAGGGCGACTTCTTCCCTGGGAAGCATCCACGTGGGATGGGACCTGCAGGTCCTAGAACCAGCAAGGGCACTGAGGCTCCAGGAACTGCTGGCCAACCGGCTGACTGATCCCTCCCGGTCCCACCTCAGAGGGGCCGCAAGGCTCTGGACCGGGGATCTCCCCGAGGGGCTCTGCTCTTATACCGGGCTCGATCCCGGGTGGTGGGAGGGGCGCTCCTAAACGCATTACCCGCACCGGCGTCATGGGCAAAGGCACTCCGCCACCCAGGTACCTACATGAGGTGTAGGGGAAGGTCCGAGCTTCGCAATCAAGCGTGCAGCCGGAGACTTATCCAAGTACAACAGTCATCAAGCAGTCACGCAGCAGGCACGTGGCGCAGTACAGGATAAAATGGCCGCCCAGCCAGACAAAATGGCAGCACTTCCAAGGCCGGCTCATTCCAGCGTGCAGGTATCGGATTGCACGTCAGGTGGGATTGGTCAACGCCAGTTACCTGGTTCACCTCCTACTCCACTGCATCCGCGCAGGTGCGATACCAGACCTCAGCTACATCAGGAAAAGGGCGACGCGAGCACAGCAACAGGTACAGGTCCAAGGACCTGCTCCCACGCAAGTAAGCTCCTCACCAGTATGAGAGGATAGGTTCTTCGAGAAGTTGCTCACCCTCATGAGGTCACCTCAAATGGGCATCATACTCTGGGGTGGAGGGTTTCATCCAAGACCTGCTTCCTCCTGTACCGCTTCAGCCTCCTGTCTTGGTACAGACCCCGGAACCCGTGCAGGCCCCGATACCCGCACCACCGCAGGTGCATATCATCACCGCGGCTCCTCCCTTGGTGCAGCTCCTGCCGCAACCACCAGCACTCCACCAGCAGCACCTGAACTGCAGGACACAGCGGGGAACACGCTGAAAGGAACTCATGGTGGCAACAGTAAAGACAGACACAAGTGATCGCAGTTCAAGGGTGTTTAAACTGTATAAATGGGTAAGAAAAATGCCCAATCTAAACGTAGGGGCCTATACTAAAAGAAAAAAGAATATTGCCAATCCGGACAACTAAGTTACAAAATAGTGTTGGATAATGTTCAAAAGAAAAGAAAGAAGTGTTCACCAAAGGATAAGTCAGGATTGTATGGCTGGGGACTCCCTTCCCAGCGTTTTTAGCACAGGACAAGACAGGACCTTTGAGCACAGCACACTCCTGGGCCTCGCCAGCACAGGGTTATAGTTCCTTTCAACGATGCCAGGACCTTCTGGGGCCAAGTCTCTTTCCTGTATAATTTCTTGCCTTAGAAGGCCTGCTGACCCATAAACTATACACAAACAAATGTTCCTTTGGTAATGTTTCACGTTGGGCGATTGCTCTTCGCCCCTGGGATCCCCCTCAGCCAGGCTCTGATCCTTCTTGCAAAGTTAGCCTTTCTCAGTCGGGTTCACTACGGCCTTTCACTCAAAACGGAACATTCAAAAAGTCTCAATGTCTTCGCAGGCATCCCTCAGTAGGGTTGACATTTGCCCATACCAAAGTACACAATCTCATCAAAATGGGGGGGTCCCTTCCCCTAGCTTTCTCCTGGCATCTCTCCATCTGGTTCACACTTGCCACAGTTCACAAGACCCTTAGGTTCTTCCCTTTGCCTAAGCTTGGGTCTCAGCTCCCAGTCAGGCTTCCCTTATAGCCCCCAACCAGGCTTAACACAGTTCTATTAATCCAATGTTCTTGGGTGTGTGTCTGGTTACCCTGATAAGCAGTCATCCCTCAGTCGGGTTCACATTTGCCAATTTCACAGTTCACTCAGTTTTCCTCAGTGTGTCAAAGACTTTTGAGTGTACAAGGGGTTTTGCTCGAAACTCGTAGGACCACTTTGCCACGTCACGCCGTCTTCTCCTAAGGCCGCTTGGTTCTCGTAGTTTCAACAACACAATACAAAAATGCTCCAGTCCGAGTTCTTTGAATGAGTGCCTCAGCGGCGCCGGACCACTCGGCTTCTGTACCTTTTACTACAGTTTCTTTAAAGTTCATTTACACAAGTTCTTTGTTCAACAATGTTGCCTCCTGCAATCTTGGGCCCAGCACAGTTCGGTTTAGTATCAGTCTTCGCTGACTTACCGCCTGTGCTGAATTGTTGGAGCTTCTTGTCTCGGGAATCGAGGACAGCACCAAAGCGGCAAGTGCTTCTCCCGATTTTGGTTATCAGCGCGGGAGGTCCCTGTGTGCTGTTGTCACCAGTCACACCACACGCCAGTTGGCCTTACCAGTCTTATGATTTCCCTTTCAGAGGCTTCGCAGGTCCGAGTTGAAAAGGGCAAGGGCAATTCCCTTCTCGTCGTCCCTCCTGGTCTCGCTGCCTTTCTCCTCCGTTTGAACTGCCCGCCCGGAATGGCTGTTTACTCATGCGTTCAGCATTCCTCCAAGTGTGCTCTCTTGCTCTGCCTTTTATCCCTATGGGGAAGAGAAAGGGCCGTCAGGTGTGTGTAGGTATTGTTACTTGCCTGATTCTGGCTGACCCCTGTGTTGGGACTTGTCAGGTAAATGGCTCTGGTGTTAGTTCGTTGTCTTTCACGGTGTAAGAAAGTGTTCGTGTCGGAAAAGGGGGGGGGTAGAGCTTCTAAATATCCTGTGGGGTAGGATGGGGAAAATGTGTTGTAAGGAAGGGGGGGGTACCACGTCTCGCCCGTCAGTGTCCCACTTCCACTCCCCGAGGACCCCCCATCCAGGTGATCCTCCCACACTGGTCCACCCCCAGGAACTGGATCCAATAGCGATGGCCGTGTCCTGGCCACCTGGATGACAGATCCTCTGGGACTAGTAAGTAAGACACCTTCAGGTTTCTCACACTCCTCAGCTAGGGCCTTCCATGAGAGGCTGGCGAGCGTTGTTGAGTATCTGGGGATCCCACAGCCGCAGGTTGAACAACCGGAGGCGGGGGTATTGGCAGAGGTGCTGAAAATCCGCTCAACCACAGGAACCCTGATCCCTTTGCAGAAGAATATTGAAGCCTTAGGCCAAGAAAGGCTGGGTAAAGCCACATTCCACACAACCTAAGAATAAGCGTCTAGATGCCAAATATAGGCAGGCGGAGGGGGATGCCCTTGTGCTGTCCATGCACCATCAGCCTCATTCCTCAGTTATTGCGGCGGCCTCTATGTATTTTAAGCCACAAGCCTCCACATCTGCCCCTCCATCAGCCCTCCTAGGAAAGGAAGAAAAGCTTCTGGAGGCCTATGGGAAGATCTAGTCCAGTGCTACGCTCCACCTGCGACTGGCCAATGTAGAAGTCATGCTTGCCGCAGTGAACCCAAAATTGTGGCGGGAGGTAGCAGACTTCCTTCCTGAGCTTCTGGCACACAGTAAGGCAAGATTCAATGCAGGTCTGGAAGAGGCAAAGATAGTGGCCCAGGATATCATGGAGTCAACACTAGCAAATCTAGACACCGCAGGTAGGGCTATGTGTGTTGCCACCGACATGAGGAGGACAGCTTGGCTTAAAGTAGCTATGTTTAACCCTGACGTGCAGGGACCCATTCCCGACCTGCCATTCGTTGGGGCAGGGGAGGACTTCTTTCATTCAACTACGGACGAGGAGCTTGATAAAAAGAAAAACAGCTCCCTAACAGCTAAGTCCCTGTCAGTTTTAACTCAGTCCACACCCAAGACCTATAGCCAGAGTCACCCACGCTCTGACAGAGGTTGTACTTTCGGTGGCTTCGGGGCTTTTCAGGAGCACCGCTATAGGCAGCCCGGACAGGTCGCCCAGCCTGTACCGACGCAAGCAGCGCAAATCGTTGCACAAGGGTTCTTCCAGTCCCCCTCCCAGACACCAGCCTCAGAAGGAAAGAAATAGTGACGGTGCCATCCAGATCCACAATTCTCTGGTGGGGGACAGGCTTGCCCTGCACATTCATGCCTGGCAAGCAAGGTTTGCTGACCCATGGATTGTCTGTGGTTTCCTCTGGCTTCTGCCTGCCCATACCGCCTCCTCTTTACCCCCTCTCACACCCCCCCCACTCCCACAGATTGGGACGGCAACTATACTGGCAGAGATCCGCTCGCTTGTTGCGAATCAGGTGGTGGAGGAGGTTCCTACCTCACAGCGAGGCATATACTTTTATTCCCGTATCTTTGCCATACAGAAGAACCAGGCCGGCCTGAGAGTTGTACTGAACCGGTCAACCATGAACCTTTCCCCAAACCCCTTCAAATGTTCAAGATGGTTACGCCAGCACTGATAGCAGAGACACTGTGCCAGGGACACTGGATGTGCTCCCTGGATCTGAAAGATGCTTACCTGCATGTCCCGATTTGGGAGCCCCATCGTTCCTTTCTCCGGTTCTGTAATAAGGGCTTTCCTTTCCAATACAAGGTTCTCCCATTTGGCCTCAATTCAGCCCAGAGAGTCTTAACAAGGTTAATTAATGCTGTGGCAGCCCTGCTCAAAGCGGAAGGCCACCACCTTTATCCATACATCGACGACTGGCTAGTACGAGCAGTGTCTCCCGTGGGAGTCCAGCGCACTACGCCCAGTCTCATGCACACACTATACGAGTTGGGGGTTCTCCATCAACCTTAAGAAATTGCAATTACTTCCCACTCAGTCCTTAATGTTCTTGGGCCTAATTTGGGATACGAGGGCGGAGAGGATCTTCCCCTCCCAGGACAAGGTCAATGCAATCAGGTCTGCCACAGGGCATTTCCTCAGCAGGACATCGACTTTGGCATGGTGGTATTAACACCTGCTCGGGATAATGGCGGCATGCCTCCTTGCAGTGCCTCACACAAGGCTCAAAATGAGGAGGCTGCAGCTACACTTCTCATCTTCTTGTAATCAGGAGACTGGCTCCCAAGCAGACCTTGTCAGCATACTACAGCACCTTCACCAGGATCTCTGTTGGTGGAAAACAGAGGCCAACCTGTTAGTGGGTAGGCCATTCCAGCAGCTTTTACCAGCGGTCACTGACTTGTCCCTGGAAGGATGGGGCGCTACCCTGGACAGTGTTCATGGACTTTGATCAAAGCAGGAACAGCTAGAGCACCTCAATTGGCTCGAGGTGATGCATCTGGCTGGCCCTCAGAGATTTCCTCCCTATTATCAGCAACAAATCAGTCTGCATTCAGAGCTCCACCTGCATGTATCACATCAACAAACATGGGGGTACCAGGTGGTCTCCTCTGTGCAGGTTGTCCATCGACATATGGGAGTGGGCACTGTCGCACAACATTTATCTTTCGGCCGTCCACCTCCCGGGGGAGTCAAACCTGGAGGCAGACAGGCTCCGCAGGTTGGGGGTCGACAACTACGAATGGCAGTTGAGCGAACCTGTCCTGAGGAAGATCTTCAACAGGTGGGGCCATCCTCAGGTGGACCTGTTCGCCACCGGGAGCAACAGGCGATGTCACCAGCATGCTTCCTGGAAGGGGCAGAGTAGAGGCTCACTGGGGGACGTGTTGCAGATTCAGTGGAACGACATGTGGTTATACGCTTTCTGTCCGACCCCATTGATGCACAGGGTCATCTGCAAGGTCATGGTGTTGCAGCGGCTTCGACTCATCTTGATTGCGCCGCGGTGGTTGTCCAGACCTTGGTTCTCCGAGCTCCTCCGGCTGTCGTGTCAGCCTCCAATCCTCCTCCCAGTGGGATCAGCCACACTCTTATCCCAGCAGGGCAGCACAGTGATGCATCCCACGCCAGAAAATGTATCCCTAGCAGCTTGGTTCCTGAGCACATCACCTTAAGACATCCACAGTTGTCACAGGACAACTTGGACATCATGAGTCAATACAAAAGCAAATGGACCGGGTTCTGTCACTGGGCCCAGGAAAACGAGATAGATCCTCTGGCATGCACACTAGACAATGTGTTTTCTTTTTCAGCGCACTTTGCTCATTCAGGTGTCCCGGTTGACAACTGCCGTACTTATCTGCCGGCCATTGGGGCTTGTAGAAACTCCAGAGGGTAACCTCTTCTCATCTTCCAATCCGGTGGTCAAAAAACATATAGTGGTCCTGACCTGATTGTATCCTCCAGTCAAATGACCACACCCGGTCTGGGACCTCAATGTGGTTCTGGCCCACAAGCCCTTTGAGCCCATGGCATCAGTGAACATCAGGCTTGTCACCATCAAGACTGCGCTTCTGGTCGACATCATCTCAGCGTGCAGGATTAGTGAGATCCAGGCCCTTGTTGCATTGGAGCCATATACCACATTCTGCCGGGACAAGGTGGTGCTTAGGACGCACCCTTCATTCCTCCCAAAGGTCATGTCATCTTTCACCTTAACGAGGATATAGTACTTCCAACCTTCTTCCCAAATCCGAAAGATGAGGCAGAGAAGGTGTTGCACTGTCTGGATATCTGACGTGCCCTGAGATTCTACAGGATGAGACCATCTGTGACTTGGATGCCCTGTTTGTCACTTTTGGTGGGTCAAAACCACCAGGCAGCCAAGCATCCAAAGCGTCAATTGCAAGGTGGATGCTGATGGCCAAGAAGCTTATGAGGGGCAGCACATGACATTCCCAGTAAACATACATGCCCATGCGATCAGAGCCAAGGCCGCGGCCGTGGCTTTCCATAGGAACGTGCCCTGGCAGACAAACAGCAAGGCGGCTACTTGGGCTTCTCCATCAGCCTTTTGCAAGCACTATGGCTTGGACGCCAGCACCAGATCATCAGCATTTGGCCAGGCACTTTTAAGAAACCTGTTTTCCTAGAGGGGCAAATCTCCTCCTGAGGGCTTCATTCTGTTGTAATCACCCATGCAGTATGGAGGAAAGGGGACGGGACGTAGGAGTAATTATAAGTTCTCCAGCATGGGGTCTGGCATGGATTCACATGCTCATGAATATTCCCTGTCGTCAGCCCGGGAATATTAATGAGCATGTGAATCCATGCCAGACCCATGCTGGAGAACAATAGTTACAGGTAAGTAACTTGTTCCTTACTCACCATAGTGACTAGCGTACTTGTAGTCCATAGTCCCCTGTCCTCCATACGTCCCACCATCCCCCCCCTTAAAAACCTGTGTCATTAGGCATTGTAACATAGCCGACGCGTCAAAGGGGACTGAGGAGTGGCGCCGGTGGGTGGAGTCAGGGGAGCGTATGCTCCCTGAGCTGCGCCCCAGCGCGCATCTAAGTTTTAAGGGAAAGACAATTTTTTTCTGGTGAAAAAGGTTCTGTTTCCCGTCCCTAGAAAGGGACGCCCATACAGTATGGAGGAAAGGGGACTGTGGACTAGGAGTACGTTAGTCACTACAGTGAGTATCTTATAATGTATTGAACTAGCCTGGAGAATAGGTTACTTGCATATTCATTGGATATCCCACAAACTGCTAGAAGGTGAAATCCATGTCTATCTTATTTGGATAATGTTGATCTTATGTACTGCACAACCTATTGAAGGCTTAGAACGCCATGCTTTCCCAGCAAATGACTGTCAATATTGTGAACTCAAAAGTCATGGTTTAGAACGGTAGAAAAGTTAAATCTTGTTAATTTCATATTGATAAAAAAATCTAGTTCTTCCTAGACAAAATAAAGTAAAACATTTTATTATATTGATGGCTAGTCCTCCTGCTCATTAGTTATATGAATAACATAGTTAGAAGGTATCAAAAGTAAGAGGTTTGTAGAACAATTGGAATAGCCATGTTTCACTAACAAAATATAAATCAATGTTATGTTTGCAAAAATATCTGCCATGTGACAAGCAATGCTAACCACAGACCTAGCATTGAGCGCACACACGATCCTTGTAACATTCAAGGAATGGAACCTTGCAACGTTTTGAGTAATTGGTAGGCAAATATTTAGAATTTTGTGCTGGACCAGTTTGAAGGGTGAGTGCGGCTTTTTAGTTCCTCACCAATTTAGAAATGTATAAAGCGCATCATCCACTTTAGGGTATCTTGATTCTGAGGCAGAGCAGGATGTTCATCAGAGAAGGTTAGTCTATGTTTGCGTGTGAGTAGCTGTATTTTACTTTTAAGGGAATTGTTTTAGAGCAAAACAGGCAGGTACGCCTCTGAGCCACATGTGGTGCTAGATTACTAATATCATTGAGTTGGAATTGAGTTTCAGTAAATGTATTAACACATTTTTACATGTATCTTGCAGACACCAAGAAGAGTGCGAAATTAATGGTGTGATGTAAAGAAAACCATAACATTCCACATCGGGTTAAACAAGCTGGGAAGTGAGGCATGAAATACTTAGCGATCTGTGTGAGGCACCAGAAATACTAATGGGTGCCCCTGTTTGCAGAGGCAAGGAAGGTTCAGCGTGGAGACTAACCTTTAATTAGACTTCAGCTACCAAATAAATTGTGAAGCCAAACTGCAGCAAAGGGATGGGTAAAGACCTATACCTATTGGGAATAATTGGATGAAATACCAGTAGAATAAGGCCAAGTGACTATAGTGGTTGAGCACATCATCTAGTTTTTACATAAGAAACAAAAATGCCTGGTATTGCCTGCAACACTAACAACACCATCAACATAATAGTAAAAAAGTGGGGTACCAAAGGAATGGGTTCACGACACACTGACATCTTTTCAATAATGTGAAGAGTTTGTACAACAAAGGGGTTTATTTTATGAATACCTTAAAGGAAAGAATTCAGTGTAGAATGAACTAATTAAAGTGATTGCTATCAACATACCTCTATGTACTTATTTCTAAGGAGTGTGTGTTTTGAGGGATTAAACATCCACTTCATACATGTGTGCTACAGGAGCCTTAAACCAAGCTATTGATAAAACTGCTAGAGGTACAAAAGAATGATGTGGCAGAACTCGTTGGCAAGACTTGGCATGGTTTTACATTTTCCTGATTTAGTGGCCATACGACCTATAGATTCTTCAGTAAAAGATAATCCAAAAATATTGATTAGACTGCTGTGAGACTATAGAAAATGTGTAAAAGTCTGATACATGCTGGAAATGGGATAGGTGGAACGCCTTTCACAGGATGGAGGAGCTTTCAGGAAAGTTACCCCCGCAAGAAGATTGGGAGAAAGGATTACAATTTTGTTTCCCAGCTGAGTAATCTGTGTATATCTGGTGGGGCTTTAAGATGTACTTTTGGAAAGTTTGGGAAAATGTGAATTAAACAGAGAAAGGTGACAGGGGGAAAGTAGTATTTAAATGAAACAATAAGAATACATATGCATTTCTTTTAATTCTGGGTTTTTTGAAAAACCTACCTGGAACCATCCACTGTTATTTTGCTGTGACTTATTTAAAACCGAAAAAATTATGAAATGAAAAATAGTACAACTAGGTCTCCTTTTAAAACTATTTACAATGCTGAAATGTGTTCATATGGTTATGTTTACTAGTATACATTTCTCCATTAGTAATGTTGTTAAGCATTAGGTTTAATAGCTCTGGTATGATGGCATTATGGAGATTCTATTTGAGGTCTATGCATTCCTTACGTAATTTGTTTGGTACATTGTTGGATCCTCTTGTTAGACATTTCAGTTCATGACTTGGTAAATCTACATATTCCAGAAGCAGTTGGCTTTTACGTTACTTTCTTGATTACCTTGGGGTCTAACATGTGCAGACTGCAAATTGGATGGTGTCATAAATTAAATGTACAATTCATTATTGGTTTATTTCAAGCAACATCTATTAAATATTCATGTGAAACCCAGATTTGTTTCATTTTTTAAATCCCAACAATTCTTTCTTATATACTAGGACCCTTTCAGGTACAGCTATCCACCATTGCCTGATGATGATTTTCAAACACCCATGTGTGAAAATGGACCTATTGCCAGTGAAGATGAAGCTGAAATCAAGGATGATTTTGAGTCTGACACAAGAGATTCTGTTGACTCTAGTCCTATTGAAGACCAAATTCCCAGGCCAAAAAAGGTATGTTTAGACAGGATCCACATTTCTTCTGTTGGGATGGAGGGATATATAAATGGTTTACTCCTAATTAATTATTATATATTTTAAATAGTTGTGTATGTATTCAATTTCTAAAGGTGTCCAGTACTAAAAACAAATATGCAAAATGATGGAGCAGGACATGCATGTATTGGCTTAAGGAAGAAGGCATCCAGTGGGAATGTTGATGTTGGCAACAGTGACACTACCTACGCAATGCCTAGTATACTCGGATATTATTAAATATAGACACTAAACACATACCATGAATTGTCGTCTCATTTAAAAAGTGTGATCTAGTGTCTAGCATTGGTGGCTGAAGTTTTGAAAGTGGTCGGGCACAAATGGTTTGCCAGAATATTGTCTGAGGGAGCCCGAACCAACTGGTGTGGAAGGTCCCCCTGGATTTTATTTATTTATTATTATTTTTTATTTCATTAAGATGATTGGTTGAAATTGTGTTTTTTGCGGTACAAATTCCCACTAGTTTACAGTACAAAGAATGTACAACCTGATCTGTAGTGCAACACAATAATTACTCCAATACTGTAGTAGATGCCAGTTGGCCAATATAATACAGGAGTTTTTCACCACACTTTTTCATGCTGGTTGTACCCAAAGAAAATCATGCGTCTTTTCTCCCCATTACACCAAATACTACAATTGCAAAACACATTGTACTTCTGCTCCTGCCCAAAGAAAATCATGGGACCTGTATTAATAATAAAACTGCATTAGCATTGTAAAAGAAATATCCTTGCTGGTTGCGGCCTTGTTCTGCTCATGCAGTGCAAAAGATGCATTTGACTTTTGTGTTACCAATGGGACGAGGTTTCTCAGCCCTCTGTTGCTGATGGGAAGTCACCTCCAGTTCAGAGGCACATGAGCAAGGCATTTTAGGTATTTAAATTATCCCAAATGCAAGCCTGCCATATATATTGCACATGTTTTGTTCCATTAACTCACCACCTTAACATCACTTAGTTATT
Source organism: Ambystoma mexicanum (assembly GCF_040938575.1). Taxonomy (NCBI): domain Eukaryota; kingdom Metazoa; phylum Chordata; class Amphibia; order Caudata; family Ambystomatidae; genus Ambystoma; species Ambystoma mexicanum. Next base: position 865,104,168 of record NC_090939.1, on the reverse strand, counting down.
TCCAACTTTCAAAAGTTCTGTTAGGTTATCAGAAAAAGGCAGATTTACAGGTGGTGGTAGGTAGAGCATAACTGATGTCTTATTTGTTAACCATATGTTTTCGTCAGCTACGTAGCTTTGGATTTATCAAGTATTTTATCTTTTTTTGTCCACTAGATAAGAATGGATTACTAATGGTGTACTGGGACAAGTAAGAGGGATGTGGGGTTAATGCAACAGATTACTAATGTAGTACTTGGACAAATAAAAGGGATGTGGCGTTAAAGGTAGGATTAATGATGGTGTACTGGGACGAAGAAGAGGGAGGCGGGCATAGTAGGAACTGTCATGAGGAAGAGGAAGGTGCAGTATTTGGGGGACTGGAATGAAGAAGAGTGAGTTAGGGGATTATGATGAAGATCGAGGTATTTGTATTTTGTATTTGTTTTTGCTTATATAGTGCTTAACACCTAAACGCTTCACAGAAGTCAAAGCGGTACAACAATAGGATAGGACAGTAAAATCAGTTGGCACGCAAATGCTCTTTTAATCAAGTTTTGGAAAGAGAGGATTAAGTTAGAGATCGGATGGAATGAGGGAAGACATTCCAGTGCTTAGGGGCGAGTACGGAGAAAGAGCGGAAACGCGATGAAGTACACAGAGGATGAGCAACAACCAGAACAAAGAGAGAAGGGAACAAGAAGGAAAATAAAAGGAGACTAAGGAAGAGAGGTTGAGGGGGAGCAAGATGATGGAGACTTTTAAATACTAAGAACAGAATTGAAAAAAAAAGTCGGGGTTCAAAGTAGAGGAAATGGAATCCTAAGGAGAAAGACTGCAAAGAACATGGATCTAAGAGTGATAAAGAGTGGAGCCAGACGGTAGACAAGAAGAACAAGTAGTAAGCAAGAACAATCGAATAAACGGGAGAAGACCAAGGACAAACACGTATTTTGGAAGCATGAAACCTTGACAACCTGCGGCTTTACGGATATTGAAAAGTTGAGTTTGGGGTAGTGCAGGATTGTGACTCTGAAGAATGAGGTGGGGCCATTGGGGGCTCCGACAAGGAAGAGTGAGGTGGGCTTAGTAGGGGACTGTGACGAGGAAGAGTAGTGAGATGGGGGACTGAGAAAGAGTGAGGTCGACAGAGGGCTACTGGGATAGGGCATTAGTGGCAATGGCATGAATTACTATTGAGTAAGGGAGTTGAGTGGGAACAAAACATGATCTTCATCCTCCCAAACCTTCGCAAAACATCTTTTTTTTTTTTTTACCCTGCTCATATGCTCCCCAGCCTCAAAACTACCCTACTCAAACCCCTTATACCATTTGTTGGCAGTTCCCAAAAACGAATCAAGATCTTGACTCTCAAACTGCATAATGGCATATTTTTTTAAGGAAAGCCTTGGGCCCAGCAATGCATCATGGGAAATGGAACTACATTTTTGTGTATAGGGGAAGCCTCTCTATGCCAAATAAAATTAATTTAAAAAAAACACTGGGCAGATTTATACCAAACCAGCAAAGGATATAATTGGAGCGCTTGTTTATAATTGGATAAAATCCATCCAGCAGTTTTGGCTGTGCGCATGAGCAAAAATACAGATCTTTTCCCTACGGGAAAATAAATTGAAAAATGAAAACGCATCTTTTTTTTATCTTTTAGAACTTTTGTACACTAACACAGATTTGCACAACATTTTCCAGTCTTGATGGGCCCTGGTCTGACATCTTGCTTGAAAATTTATTGATAATCTGCCCTACAGCTCAAAGGTTATTAGACCTAGAATGTTCATAACCCCTATGAATGTGTCAAGATCGCAGGTATTGCTTCCGTTCAGGCTCTCCTCAATGGAGGGTGACTCCTCCCGAAGCTTTTGTCCCCGAATAAAAACAAGAATGCAGTGACAAAGGATTTGGGTGAAAAGGCGGGTACGCACTGCCTGGAAAAACAAGAAACACAATAGGTTAGGGATGATTCAGGGTTACCCCGTTTACTATAAGATACACCCCAGTATATGTACCTAGCTGTGGTTAGTGTGGAATGGAGGAGAAACCTGCACAAAGTCCAAGGAAGAATAGTCCGTACTCCACAGACAGGGTCTTCAGGACGAGACAGGGAATGCAGAGTAACAAAAAGACGGCAGGCAAAAGCAAGCTTGAGAGACCGGCAGGGTCAGCAACAGTCAAGCAGTAGACAAAGCCAACTGGTAATCCAGTAGCAAAGTCCAGAATATCACAAAGCCAAGGGTCTAGTACACAGAAGCTAGTATTCCGAAAAGCACTAGTTCAGGACACGCAGGACTTACTTTGTTAGAGAACCGCAGAGTGTAGTCAGCAATTGGCTTGTATCCTTTCTGTGGACTACAGCGACCAGTGTTCAGGGTTGTGTGATGACGTCCGATGACGTTTGATGTCTGATGCGGACCCTGTATCGGGCTGTAGTATCGAACTATAGGGCATTGAGCATTTTCCTATCATTTAGAGATCTACTAGAAAACATTCACATAAAAATACAAAAATCTGACAAAGCTAAAATGAGATGGCAGTCAATTTCATGTTTCATGTTTCTTCTGTGACTTCTATTCAACTTGTGCATACTAATAGTGAGCGGGAGTATGCATACATGTGAATATGAAATATAAAGTAAGTAGTGACTAGCTGTGGGGACTAATGTTAGGGCATCCCTTTCCTAGAGTGCAATGGTAGCCTTGAAAAATTGCTGCATCTTAAATGTAAATGAAAAGAAATGTTCAGATGAGCACTTTAATTAGTGGAAGTGAGCCTTAATTTAGGGTATAAAGTTGCAACACAATTAGCAAACCGCTGCATAGAAAGTAGCTACCAAAAATGCAAGTAGTAAGAGAAGTTGTCAACGAAGCAGAGCATGTATTACATGTTCACATCTGCGAAACGGGTTACCTTTTCTGCAACACAAGCAAAGTGAGCATTGCGTAAATGCATGCTGAAAGGCAACTGCTTCAGATTTGCAGGTAATACAAAACTAACACAACACTACACTAGAGAATGAGGATATTAGTACCCCATTCTGCCCCATGTCGTTCTCAATCGACAAGTTCTGCCTCACTGTCGCGACATATGCCTGGATTCTAACCAATGGTACTCTTTTCCTATGGTCTTTCCCACTATTGCTCCCTCTTTTTTTTTTTTCTTGGCCCAGTCCTTCTGGTTTGCTCCTCCTCTCCAAATCCTCACTCATATGGGCTGAACAGTATGAGAAACCTGAATGTGTATGGGGTCTGTCATTCAGGTGGCCAGGACACAGCCATCGCTATTGGATCCAGTTCCTGGGGGGTGGACTGGTGAGGGAGGATCACCTGGATGGGCGGGTCCTTGGGAAGTAGAAGTGGGACACTGACTGGTGAGATGCGGTAGCCCCCTTCTTATGAAACCTTTTCCCCAGCCTACCCCGTAGGATATTGAAACACTCTAGCCCTACCCCCCTTTCCAATTCGAAAGATGATGGACAAACACCAGAGCCGTTTACCTGACGTATTCCAACACAAGGATCAGGCAAAGTCAGGCGATTAACCAGAATCACACGCACCTGATGGCCCTTTCCCTTCTCCACAGGGATAAAAGGTGGAGTATGGTAGCACCATATGGGAAAGGCAGACCGCAGGACGAGACAGCTATCCAGGCACAGCAGTTCAAGAGGAGGAGAAAGACGGCGCGACCCGAGAGTGTGACAAAGAGAGAGAAGCGACCTTGCCCTTTCCGACCAAGGCCTGTAAAACCTCTGTGGAAGGAATTGTAAAACAGCGAACAATAGTCCAAGTGTGTTGCAGCAGATTCCAACGGTAAACAGAGCGTGCCTACACTGATAAGCAGGACAGAGGGAGATGCCTGCTACCATGGTACCGGCCTTAACTCTCGATACGAAGAAAGCCAGGCGGTTCATCACAGCCGATGAGTCGAGGGGAGAACCAATAAAGAAACCGAACTGTGTTGAACAAAAGTAGCAAACTGCTGATAGCAGAATGTACAAATAACTGTTAATGTGAAAGGGGAAAGCCAGCTGCTGATGAGCCAGGCACCATGTGGGTGCTCACTCGAGAAATTCTGGGCAATTACCCGATTGTTAAAATTGCTAGTACCAGAAGGCCTGGGGAAAGACGAGAAGAGGGTCAAAGTGGTCATATGGGGGTCTAGTAAAATCCTCTGTTCCGTCAAAAGTCTTTGATCGGCAAATGATCATGAAGCTAAGGGAAGTGAATCCCACATCGTAAGAAAGTAGAAGGAACTGTGTAATTGGCAAGAGTGAACACGACTGAGGGATGCCAGTGTAAAGGGTCAAAGTCTAAAGTCCGAAAGAACAGTGTGTTGACAAGAGTGAACCCGGCAGAGGGTGGTCCACATTGAACTGTGTAAAAAGACATTAAGATTCGAGAATATAAGCAGAGAAGATTGTATTGAAAGCCATAAAGAAACCCTCACCCCAACAACACGTGATTGCAACCGAGAAATCGTTTTTGAATACAAGCCAGAGTGAACCCGATGGATGGAGGCGGATATTAGAGAGGGATCTGAGGCACGCAAGAGGTGGACCCAGAGGTGAAGAATCATTACCTTAAATGCAACACAAAAGGAACTTTTTGTTTATTTTAAACCTATCAGGCCATCGGAAGCAGGAAAGCTAACCTCCGAAGGTCCCGATATCGCTGAGAACTGTTTAGGGATATGAGCCTGGAAGAGGGGGAATTCCAGGGTGAAAAGTTATCACCCAATATGCATACGGAGAGGAGCTTTTGTTATTTTGAATACATCAGGTCCTCGAAGGCAAGAGACTTTTTACAGAGCAAGATACTTGGCCATCAAAAGTCCTGATAGCTGAGAACGGAACTGTCGTCTCGTGCTGGGAAAGCGCGAGCGTGTGCTGTGCTCCAGAGTCCCTCCTTGTCACATGCTCAAAACGTGGGGAAGAGAGACCACGACTACTGAATGCTGACATATTTGAGAACACTTTTTTATTTCTTATAAGCCCTACCCCCACTCTTTTGTATTTAGCATAAGGATTGGCAACAGGTTTTTCTTAGTATAGGCCCTTTTATTTTGACAAGACGCCACTAGTTATTGTTATTGTTAATTTTCTTATACCGCGGCAAAGCCCGTAGGCATCCAGGCGCCGAGAGACAGAAAAGGCAGGCTTCCAGTGAAGGATTGTACTAATGGAAAAGATGGGTCTAAAAGTGTTTCAGAAACGTGAATAAGTCCCCCGTTTTACGCAGAGTAGCCGGCAGCGCATTCCAGGCCTTGGCGCCTTGGATATGAAACGCTTTGCCAAGCCCGCGGGATTGTTTCACACGATGTTGGACTAGTAAGAGATCTTCCGCTGATCTAAGTCTTCTTGTGGGTTGGTAGACACTTATAACATCTTTCATATAGATTGGTGCTGTCCCAGAGATGCATTTATGACAGATGGTAAGTAGCTTAAACCAAATGCGGGCCTCTACAGGAAGCCAGTGTAGTTTTTTCCTAGCAGAGGTAGTCTGTTCTGAGCATTTCATCCGAAAGATGATACGGATGGCTTTATTTTGTACTTTGGGGAGTTCATGGATGTCGGCTTTACTTGCCCCACATAGGAGTGCATTACAGTAGTCCACACGTGGTAGAATGTCAGCTCTCACAAGTTTAGTGCGGTTTTTGATGGAGACAAGTGGGGCAACCTGTCTGAGCACTTTGAGATGGTAATTGGTGCTCTTAGAGATAGCTGCGACGTGGGCATCACAATCTAGGCTACTCTCCATGAACGTGCCTAACGTTTTAACTTTCTGTACGACTTTTATGTCACTGCCATCAATCCTAAAGCCTGAGTACACCTGGTCCAGTTTAGTTAATGCCTGGCTGGGTCCAAATAGCATAAACTCAGTCTTTGAGGCATTTAGGCAGAGCCAGTTAGTAGACATCCACTTTTGTTTATCAATTGATACACCATGTCTACCAAGTTTTGGTCGGTGTCATGATTACCAGTGATGTCAAGGACCAATTGAAAGTCATCCGCATAGTTGCAAAAGAAATTCTGAAAGAATTCCAATTCATTGCAAAGAGGGAGGATATAAATATTAAACAATAAAGGAGAGAGACATGCCCCCTGTGGAACTCCACAGGTCAACAGTTGTGGTTCAGAGGCACAGTCCCCCCAGTGTGCCTGCGATCGTCGACCCTCTAAAAACGATCTCAACCAGTCTATGGCATTAACAGAGAGGCCCCCGACCGACTGCATTCTGTCAAGAAGGATGTTATGATCAAGCAGGTCGAAGGCTGCTGATAAGTCCAACAACATCAGCAGCCCCTACCTACTTTCCTCCAGCTTAGAAAGCATATAAGTCTGTAGGTCTAGGAGGGCATTCTCAGTGCCATGGTGGCTTCTAAAGCCTGGCTGCTTAGTGTGAAGTATATCAGCCACCTGTACCTAGTCCTGCAGTTGGATGGTTGCTACCTTGTCTATGTGTTTAAGTAGAAACAAGGTATTCGTAATTGGCCTTAGGTTTGCAGCATCAGAAGGATCTAATCCAACGTTTTTTAATAATGGTGAAACTGCAACATTTTTTAATGGCTTGGGAATTTTGCCTGACCTAAAGGAGGCATTGGCAAATCTACATAGAAAGGGTGCAAACTGCTCTTGGTGCTCCAGAATAGTTTTGGATGGGAGAATTTGCCAGGGCAATTAGTAGGATGTATGGATTTCATAACATTAATCATTTCCACTACAGTGGTTTCCTTAAAAGTAAAGCCAAAAGCGGGTTCAGTTTTAGTGGCAGTGTTAGACAGAAAGTCTTGTTTAGTATCAATTAGTTTGGTATCAGATTGTAGTGTTTTACAAGACAACAATGTAGACTTAACTGTAAGCAATGTTGAGGTCAATGTTTCCTGCTTAATTTTATCTTGGGCTTTGCGTAATTTATCCGCAAAAGCTTTCTGAACTCGGTCGCAATCCTCAACAGTAGGTTTAATAGAGGAGCCACAAGCAGTGGGTTTTTCCCAGGATCTAAAGAGGTGGAAGAGTTCCTTAGTCTGGTCTCCTGCAGAACTAATTTGATTATTATAGTTGGTTTTCTTATCCTCGAGAATTTCTAGTTTGTACTGCTTCTCTTTACGCTTCCAATCCAGTAAGTTGGTCGTGGAGCTATCTTTGCGCCAGGTGTGTTCGGCCTGCCTTTTACTTGCTCTGAGATCTACCAAAGAAGCGGAGAACCATCTATGACGATTTGGTAAATCTCTGACCAATGTGTCTTTCATAGGGGCGAATTTATCAAGCATATCAGTGGTCAGTTTATTATAGATATCTATTAATGACTCGGGATCATTGGTGTCCTTGGTTAAGGTCATCAGAGAATGCAGATAGTCAACTAAAAACAGGTGTAGTTATATTCTTTAAATTTTCGAGTTCTAACTGGGTGCATAGGAGCATGCACTCTACGTGCAAGGGCTGGAAGCCGCAGAACACAGGTGACAAAAAAGTGATCAGACCAAATACATGGTGTGGTCAAAACATCTTCGACAGTTATGTTACTACTACCGACCCAATCCAAAATGTGCGACTGCCTTATTTTGTTTTGATGGTCGTAGCTTGCTCCCATCTTAGATTTAGGCTTAGGCATTTTTCCACCCGACCTATAGAGTTTAATAAACACCCTTGAACTGTGATCACTTGTGTCTGTCTTTTCTTGATACCATGCAATCCTTACAACAGTAAGTAGAGAAGAAAGCGGGTCACAATTCCCTCCAAGTGGCTACTTCATGCAGTTTATAGTAGGGCATGATGGCATCACAACAGATGCCATCATGGCCTCCTATGAGCTAATTCTCTCAAGAGGGACTCCTTGTGCCTCCCAAACAGAGGCACTTCAGGCACCCATATGGGCCGAAGACCTGTCTCACGTAGGGGGCTGCAGGCACAAGATGGCGCAGCAAAGCAGAGCGCTCAGTCGGGCTTAAAAAAAAGTGTACTCTTTTATAAACTTAACACCCATCCTCTTACTCAGGGCAATGTATTTTGGTGGCCCTTGACTGCTAATGCATGGACTAATGCTTTGTGATCTTTTCTTATTCAAAACCGATCATGCCTTAATAAAACGGCCCACTTGCATGACTCATTATCTTTTAGATGATTCCTCTCAGGGACCAATGTTTGCCAACCCCTCTTCTTTACATCAAAACTGCATCTAATCCTTTGCTAATGTTGTCCTATCCCATGGATTACACATTCCTAATGTTGGCACAAAGGCAATGTCTTTTTTAAAAAAAAATATTTCCACCAAATGCATACTCGTACTGTTTTGCCAAAAGTAACTGATCTCTGTTCAGTTTGAAACAAAATTCCTCACAAACCTCAAGCAATATCTCACAAGACTAGGCAATGCCCTCAACCCATTGCTGTCCTTTATTTATTTATAATATTTATAGAGTGCAGCGTTCACCCAAAGGGATCTTGGCGGTAAGCAAAACTGGGGGAGATCACTGAGTGGGTAAAATCAGAATAGAAAGGTTTTCAATGCTTGCCTTAAGGAGAGGTAGTCCTCAGTTTTCCGCAATGACCGAGGGCCACTGTTCCATAATCTGGCTGCCACAACAGAGAATGCCCGACCGCCTATATGAACAAAATGAACACGAGGGATGACCACCTGGCAGGAGTGGGCCGAGCACAGTGCCCATAGTAGGTGCGATGGACCAGACAGAAAGATTTTAAAGAAATCTGTTTGGCCACTGGAAACCAATGCAAACAGTGAAGGATTAGGGTTGCATGCGTATAAAGGGGGGGACAGGGTGGCGGCCCTGGCTGCAGAGTTCTGATGGGCCTGTAACCGATGAATGAGATAAGCGGGCTGGCCTAGGTAAAGTGCATTGCAGTAGTCCAGGGCAGACAAGGCCAAGGAGGCAACCACAGGGGCCCTGAACTTACTGGGCAGGAAAGGGAGAACCTTTCCGAAAACTTTTAGCTGATAGTGGCCTTGCTGGCACACCGTGCTAACCTGCATTTTAGCTGACTAAGTGGAAGTGATCTTGACTCCAAGGTCCTTTACAACATGAGACACGTGTAGGGGAAAACACCTGGGGAGGAGCGGTGGCTAAAACAGAGGGGTATACATAGCCAAGGCAGCAGGTGGGCCTACACCAACACCTCGGTTTTATCGCCGCTGAGCATGAGCCAGCTACTACTCATCCATTACCACGCGGCAGTCAAGCATGTCCAAAATCTGGACGCAGTTTTAGAAGAAGAAAGGTGCAGATGCACAATGATTTTAGTGTTATCGGCATAGCAGAGGAAGCCGTGGGAGGGTATGAGTCTGGCCAGAGGCTGAAAGTAGATATTTAACAGAGGTGAGATGGCAGACCCCTGGGGGACACCACAAGTGAGGGAGCAAGGGGCCGAGTGGAAAGGAGGAAGAGGGAGCGACTGAGTACGACCAGAAAGAAAGGAGCAAAACCAGGAAAAAATGGCACCAGATATGCCTTCCCCAGCAAGGCGCTCTAGCAGGACCGAGTGATTGATGGTGTCAAATGAGGCAGAGAGATCAAGCAAAAGGAGAGGGCTAGGAACATCTTAATCTACAATCTCTAAAATCACCTTGTGCCAAATGCTCCAACTATTGATCACTTAATAAACAAACAAAAAACATCTGTCATTCAAAATGTACATTTGACCTTCATTTTGAGCCTTGTCTTTTCCAGGATATGTAAGACAATGCCATGTTCCTATAATCTAAAAGCAAAAACAAAAATGTCTTCTTCGGAGCAATTTCCTTGGTGAATATCTTAAAATAAAGTTTTTATCTGCTGTAACACAGTAGAAGCCATCCAGAACAGCATCCATCGATAACCAAACTCCCCTACTCGGCTAATTAAGAACCTCGAATTTCTCGATCCTTTACTTAATTTGATCTGGTTGCACTCATTGGATAAATTCAAGGTTGAAGTGCTTGGTTTTTTCCAACAATGCAAACATTTCATTTATCTTTGGCAATGGATACCAGCGTACTCAAATTCTTTTATTCAAGCAGTGCAAGTCTATAGAGTTTGAGCTGCATTGCTTAATCACTATGGCTGTAACCAGTTTGTCTGCTTTTGTTTTCTTTTTGAACAACCTCATGACTTCACTTTCTAGGGGTTTATAGATCAGCACAGCAATCTTTACTATGCCCAATTTCTAACAGAAGAGTATTCAGGGAACCTATCCCGCAGTTCACTGACCTCTGATTGCGTTATGGGATCCTCATCATTATCCTCTTTCTCAACCAAATCCTACACATTCTTTTGTCGTTATTCATCCCTTTAATTGCACATGACTGCTAGATCCCTCAGGGCTATTTACATATTCCTCATATAACATTGGTATTTTGAAAATGCATTCCATTGTTGGGACTTTCAAGAACTATGATAATTTAATGGCTTACATTTATATCAAGTTTAAAAAAAATGTTGTATACTTTATTGTTCATCTGTTTTCAAATACAAACCTTAAGCACTTTAATTACATCATCATTATATCACATATAAGAATATAAAACACATAACATTTGAAACCACTGTTGGATATATTAATAAAGTAAAACAAGATCATAAGGACCAGAGAACAAGACAGAAATTAGTAACATTCAGAAAACCGTACTAGTGGCCTTACTGCTAATTATCACGTTGTTGCCGCAAAATTGTTTTGGTGTTTAATCATGAACAGTCAGTGTACTTCTTCACAGTTAAGAGAATCATCTAGGCTCAATTAACCTCCGCACTTCCCTCCACACATGGAAGGCTGCAGTGGTGATCACCACTGATTCTGCACTGATTAGAGTACCCCAAAAGTGCTCCAATTCGATATGGTTGTGACAGCCTACAAATGTGCATGCCCCAATATACTCTTTTGTAGGTAAACTATTTAGTCAGAGACATAGGATGAAGCGTTCAAGGTTCTTTGAACAGCATTTTTCAGGTATGCCCTTAGAGTATCAGGATCGAAATCCTGATGAGAATACTCATATCTCCTTTTTTGAGAAAGTTTGTCTATGCTTTTTATCCTATCCCATGGCTTCGACTTTTTCTTTAAAATAGACCCAGTGATATCCGAGTTTAGTGCTGTTGACAACGGAATATCCAAACTAGAGCGTTGCACATTGTTGTAATACCTCTACAAATCTGTTTTTTTGGTAGCCCCACTTTTTACCTATTAGTTTCAGCAAGGCATTAGAATTAATGTGTGGAGACACCAATTTACAGTATGGCCTTTGTAGACACCAAGTTGATTTCAGTGATATAAGCCCATACTACTATCTCAGTGCCTCAACTCGGATTGAGGAGGGAAGGTTGATAATTGTGTGTGGACTATTTTCCTCTATCTTATCCAACCAAGAGACATATTTCAGAGTAAGGGCTGCCAAGCCGTACAGCAAACTTGGTACTATACTAACTCAGTAGATTTCTAACATGAATTCTATGTTGTCTCCTCCTTGTCTGGCTATATAATGTTTTACTGCCAACCACTTGTCCCAGTTTTTGTCAATAAAGATGTTACAGTTATATTGAGCCGACGATTTATGTTTTATTGGGAAGCCCAGAGAGCAATAATCAATGATTTCTAATGTGTTATCTCTGAGCTTCTATTGAAAGGGCGTTTTTGTTTTGGTAAACTTCCAGCCAAGCACATCATTGTTGTCTTCCGGATATTTATTACCATGCGATTCTTCTTGGCCTATGTTTTTTAACAATTACATTTATTCCTCCCTTATTTTTTTGCCCACCAGCAGTGAAGCATTTTGAAATTGTGTTCCATTGTCAAGGTGAAGAGATTTCCATGAAACGTGACCCAGTACGCCTTGCAAGTCTGTCTCCCTGTTAAATCCGCTATCACCATCACCCTGTATATTTTTGACAGAATCCCCTTCCTACAGCCAGCTCCATTGATGGCTTGTTCAAAGGTTGTAAGGGGTCGCGACAGCTCGTTTCTTCAAGTAGCTTCCGCCAACATACCCTTCAGCCCCAGGTATTCAAAAACGCAAGTACATCTTTCTCTAGCATTTCCGCCACCATCTTGCAATCTTTGAATAGCCCCTCCAAAAAGAGTTGCCCCGTTCTCTCGAGACCCCTATCGGACCATCCCAGAGTATGTCAGAACCCATGCCTGTCCAAGTCCAATGGTGCCTCCCCACACTGAGCTCATCGGAGATGGCCAGCCGGGTAGCTGATCATTGGGACCCCCTCTTCCACAGAGACCATAGTGCGCCCAGGGATGGGTGGGTCTTTACCCTGTCAGGGATTGCCTTGTTCGGAGACCATAAAAGTTCCCTGACTTTCTTGGGGTGAGTGAATGAGTCTTCCAAGTATGTCCAATAGGTGCCCATGTCATCCCTCATATGTTCTAAAAGTATTCACAACTGGGCCGCTTTATAATAAATTTGGAAGTCTGGGAACCCAAATCCTCTGAAATCTCTAGGTAGCGTTAAGGTTGTTCTCTTGATCCTGGGTCGCTTCCCTTACCATACAAATTTGAACACCATGGCATTCAATTTTTGGAAAGGTCTCTGGGAGCAAAGATGTGAGGGAGGTAAACAAGTACAATAACTGCAGCAGAACGTTCATCTTGATAGAAGTCATTCTACCGTACCATGTGAGCGTAAATGGTGCCCAGCGAGAGAGGTCACTTCTCAACGCCCCCATCATAGGAGTATAGTTAATGTCTCTCAACCGCTTATGATTCCCAAATAGGTAATCCTGTCAAATTCTACTCTCATCCCTCCTATGGGTTCCGCTTCCTGAATGCTATTGCCCGCAGGATGGAGAGGCATGAAACTGGGTTTTGCCACGTTTATTTTGAGGCCAGAGAAGTGTCCGAAGGAGTCCATCTGCCTCAGGAGCCCGGGAAGGGAGCAGTCCGCGCCTAGCAGATAGCAAAAGATGTAATCCGTGAACAGGGACAGTTTAAAGTTCACCTCCCCATACTGAATCCCCTTGATCCCTGGGTTTTCCCTAATTGCTATTGCTATCGGTTCCATTGTCAGGGCATATAACAGGGGTGAGATGGGACATCCCTGCCTCGTGCCTCTTGTTAAGTAGAAGGGAGCCGACTGCACCCCGTTAACCGATACCTTGGCCATTGGATCTCTATACAGGGCTGCAATCTGATGCCAGAGTTTCTGGGCAAACCTCATCTTTTCCCGTGTAGGTCCATTTCACTCGGTCAAATGCTTTTTCCGAGTCGATTGAGAGCAGGGGCGCATCTAAATTTGGCTCCTGTGCTAACTGCATTAAATCAATTGTCTTCCGGATATTGTCGGACCCTTGACACCAGAGATAACCCCTATCTAATCCCCATGTACCAGGTTTGGTATTACTAGATCGAGCCCATTTCCCAGTATATTCACCAGGATCTTAATATCTGTGTTTAACAAGGAGATCAGTCGGTATGATTGACAAAGGGCAGACTCCTTCCCTTTCAGGATCACTACTATTAGTGCCCAAGCATTGAGTCTGGAGGTGACCCGGACTTCAATGCATGGTTAAACATTTTAGCCATTAACGGAGCAAGGGTGGAGTGAAGCGTCTTGAAGAAATGCACCATGAATCCATCATCACCCGGGGCAGTTACCCCTTTCATTTTACTTATTGTTTCGATTTCTTCCTCCGCGGTCACTGGGGCTTCTAGTGCAGCCACCTTATCTAATGCTACCCACGGCAAATTGATTTTATCTAGAAATCTGTTAATTTGTGTTCTGTCACCCCTGTATTCAGATAAGTAGAGGTGAAATTCTTCCACTATGCTGTCATCGCTACAGACCCTTATACCCCCTTCCAGTCGTATTGCTGCCACCCTTTTTGTCTTCCTTTGTTCCCATAGCGTGTAGGCTAATATCTTGCCCACCTGTTCCCCTTTTTCCATGTATCTTTGTTTAAGATACATCCTTTTTTTTCCCGTCTGATGTATCAGTAGAGTCCTCAATTGAGCTTTGTATTTCCTTTGTTTCTCAGAAACCCCTGACAACATCTGTGGGTTTGTCACCCCCTACCCCCGCAGATTTAAGGCCTCTATTTTTCCCCTTAGGTACATCTCCTGCTTAACCCGTTCCCTCTTCCTATGGGCCCCCAGTTTTATACATTTCCCCAGAATCATCGGCTTAAAGGCCTCCTACACTCCTGGCACCCCCGCTTCCCCATTATCGTTGATGCAGAAGAATTCTTTTATGGACGATAGCACTCCCAAGGCCACCTCCCTATCTTTCAGCAGGAGGCCATTTCATACACATCTATGCCTATGTCTCGTGGTCAACCAGTCCCCTATGTCAACCCTCACTAAATCATTGTTCTGACCATGATATTGGCTCATTGGTTGATTTCACAACCTTACTTTTTACACCATCTTCCAAGAAGGTGGTCGATTCTTGAGAATACGTCATTAACCATTGAGTAGTAGGTGAACGGGGGGGTTGCCCTCTGCCACTAAGATCAGGGAGTCCACCACCCGCAGCTACTCGTTAATTTGTCAGAAGCGTTGGGACTGCCTTACCTGTGCCTGGGGCCCTATCAGTGGAGTAGATCTTTTTCTGTCCGTTGTCGGTCAAGGACCATGTTGAAGTTGCCCCCCACCACTAGCAGACCTTCAACGAATAACTATAGCTTCCCCTTTACTGAGTCCCAGAATTGGTCTTGTCCCTCATTTGGGCAGCATACTGACCCCACCATCACTTTGTTCCCTTTTATGAGCCCTTTGACAAATATGACCCCTGGGACATTCAGTTCTGCTGTCTTTACCAGGCCTAGTTTGTTGCCCACTATAAATGCTACCCCCTTCTTTTTAGCTGGGCAGGATGCGTAATCTACTACGTCTATCAAGCTCTATTTCAGAGACGGCTCTCTACTTTTCTGCCAATGGGTCTCCTGTAGAAACATAAGATCCAATTTCAGTCTATTAAACTCTCGGAATGCTAAGGATCTTTTGAATGGGGAATTCAAGCCCCATGCATTATATGAGCCCATTTTAAGGACAATGTCTAGGTCTGTCATTTGGTCCCTTCCAATAATTCCAAGTACCTCCCCTGTCATGTTTAACAATCATCAAGCCTGACGGTGCTTCCTTCAAAGTATTGCTCCTTCCCCCCCGCCCCTATGCAGCATGCCAAACAAAAACAACTTCTTCATGCCTCCCTGTAACGAGAGAAACAACGCCCACTACTCCTCCCCCTCCCCCGTCAGCATCTGGCCCCTTGATGTTGCCCATCACATTGCTTAGCCAGACCACCAACTTCCCCTCACCCACTGGCTTATTTTTTCTAGTGCCCCCTCTTTGAGACCCCCATATGCTCACTACACCTCTTCACCCCCTCAATAAAAAATAAACAAAACTCCCTACCACCTTCCAACCCGCCAGCTAGGACCGGGCCTACTCCTGTGCCATCCAAGGGCACCTCCTCGATTGCACCCCTTTCTTGACCCCTCTTGTGGGGACTCTTCACCAGAAATTACCCAATGGCTGCCCACTCATCTCAAAGGGAGTGATTACCATGTCCTGAATTGCTTGTTGTGTTCAGGGAATTCCCCTTTACTCTAACTCAAACCTGCACAGGAGTTGGAGGGTTCAGTTTCTTGAACTTGCGCAGACCTCTGACTCGCTTTCTGTCCTTTGCCCCCCCGCCCATTTCTCGTAGCCGCCCCATGGACATCTTCTGAGGGAGGGGCTGGGGGTCTTGTTGCCTCTGTTCCAAGTAGTTTGTGGGAAACCCTGCTGATGTCATCCTCTGTGACCAGTCTGTATTTGAATACCTCATATTCAAATGCCAGGGAGAAGGGGAAACCCCATCTATAGCTCACTCCCTTGGAATGGAGCCACTTAGTCACTGGGGCACACAGTCTACGCCTGTTTTGGGTAAAGGTGAGATCCTGAGAAATGGTGATTTGTACTGGTCCCCACTCCACCAGACCCACTTTCCTAGCCATGTGCAAAATGTTGGATTTTTACGAGTATTAATGGAATGTGGCTAGTATGGAGCGAGGCCCCCTTCACCCTCCCCTGCTCTGCGTACCATGTCGATGGTGGACTTGGTGATATTGCCCTCATTGAAAACCTTCTTGATGACTTTGTTTATTGCCCTGATGATGTCCCTGTGCGTTTCCCCCTCTTGCTCCCGAAATCTGAAAAATCACAGATTAATCCGCCGCTCACGGTTTTAAGTCCTCCATTTTCAGTGCGCATCACTCTTTCCTCGTTTCTAACTCTGAGATCTGCATGTCCATTTGGGTTTCCAAAATTTCAACTAAGATGTGGTTGGCCTTGAGCCCCTGGAGTTTGTCGTCCTCGTTGCCCACTTTCTTATCCAGGACATCTAGTCTACGCCCAATGTCGGCGCAGAAGCCCCTAATTTCGTCCAACAATGCTGCCATGTCCATTCTCATGTACATTGCGTCCTCTTGGGCAGGTTGGGAGGGTGTCACATATTGATATTTCTGGAGGGACGACTTCAAATTCATGGGGCAGTGGTTGGTGCTTTGTGCCAGCCAAAGTAGTGTTTGATGAGACCTCTCACGTGGACATAAGCTCCCTAAGTTCATCGTCTCCAGCCACCAGGCTCCCAGGGTTCCAGTTCGGGAGATCACCATCTGCTCCTCCTGGGAAGCTTCTTCCCTGACCTTTTCACTGGCCAAAACAACTATTCCCCATGTGCGCCTTGCTGAGGTGCCGGGGGGCCCTGCGCCCCCAACAGTTAATCTGGCGGACAAAGAGTCCTCTTAGGCAGGGTGTTATTGGGGGAGGGACTCCACCTTCAGCCAGGATCCCAGACGCCCGTTCTGGGTTGTCACCACTGTCTGGCTCACTGGCCCTCGGGATCAGCCTGGGTAGCAACTGTAGAGCCTGGGGCCACCCCACAGTTAGTTTCTCATCGGCTTGGGTTGCTGCAATATCAGGAAGTGGCTCAATATGCAGGTCTCTGCCCCTTCTCACCTTTATGTCTGCTTATATGCCTCTCCGGCTCCTGACTCACAGGCCTCTATCAGGGCAGGCCTTTGCTGCCTTGTTGTGCTTCTTCCTAATCCTGCGACTCCGAGGCTCTGGGGCTCCCGCGCTTGTGCACTAGCCTATGTAGTTGGGTTCGCCTCACTGTGCTCTTGCCTACCCGCGCTGGGGGCTGGCCTCCCATGACTGCTTGTGCTGGTCTTGCAGTGATACAGGTGGGCGGGGGGTCGGCAGAGAGTCTTGCCGGTACCTGGTCTCTGCAGGTTCCTACCCTTCACTCTGCCTCACTGTTCCCTTACACTGTGACGCAGGGCTTCGTTCACTGCTGGAGGCCCAACGCCACCCCTCTCATTTAATGGCTAGCAAGTCTTTGCCGAGGGGTGTCTTATTGCGGACTTTGACTACTGTACTTCAGCCCGCCTACCTTAGGCTTTCCTGACAGTCCCTGGCCTCGCTTGCTCTCCACGCAGTTCTATCCAGTAGGTTGGGGAGCTGGATTACTCCGCTCTCGGGACACTACATCGCGTTAGTGGCTCAGCTTGCATCCATCTCTGGAGCCCGCAATTTCGCCCATCAATGTGTCTGGGGTTCTGCTTCCAAGGGGTGTCACTTTGCTTGCAACTTGGGGACTTGGACCCCTTATTTGCATGGTGGGAAGGGAGCTGCGCAGAGGAGTTAATTTATCCCTGCGCCCCCTGGTGGCCGATCTCTCATTGGCATATTTAGCCTGCACTGCTAGCGATCTCTGGAGGTCCACGGGGGTAACCTCAAATATGATGTGTCGTCAGCATATGTCATGCTTAGGACAGGCTCCTCATACATTTTGGGGGGAAAGTTGTGAGCTGATCTGAGAGCATCACTCATATCTGCAACGTATAAGTTATAAAGCAGGGGTGCCAATACACACCCCTGATTAAGTCCCCAGCTGCTGTTAAAATTATTACTAAGTTTACCCGCTTGGTTCAATCTGCTGTAACAGATATATCGGTGTGTAGCATTTTGATAAAATATAGAAGTTGATCATCTATTCTCCATTTCACGAATTTGCCCCAAAGCAGTGGGCGAGAAACAAGGTCAAAGGCTTTGCTGAAGTCCACAAAGCAGTAGAATAGGCTTTCTTTGGCCACCTCGGGCCTGAGCCATTAGAAAGTGTATTGCACAGATATTGTTAAGAGCCAAGAGAGAAGGAACGATTCTCCCTGATGCTCAATAATCAACTTTCAAGTGATTGGAAATCCAACCCGCTAAAATAGAAAGTCATAAAATAAGGATAAAAGCTAAAGCGCCAACAAATCAAGCTAAAATATTGTTAAGTAGCCACACCCCCATCCACGTGGTTTCTACAAATTCAATACGGCGGGTGTGCACCAGTGCGCGCACACTGGCACCGAGTACCGCTGAGTACGCTGCCTCTATCGACTTCAGCCCGAATTCTACGTGATTGATTACACTATGTTTACCATCTGTCAACCTGCTGGGTACTATATACGATCAACGCTCGCTAAAAAAAAACTGTGGACTGCCACAAAACTCTGAATTATATACTAATGCACTGTTTATCACAGATTTCTTCCAGTAGCCACACCCCATTCATGTGGTTTCTACAAATTCAACCCAGCATGCGCACACCGGCACAGAGTACCGCTGAGTACACTGACCGGTGGGGCGGCAGAGCACAGTCCGACTCTTATTTGTTACAGGTACTACAAATCTCATCTAGTGCTTTGACTAACCTTACACCAAATTTAAAATATGCAATTAAGTCTTTCCCTTTACAGTGCCTGGTCAGTGCTAGCAATCTGCAAAACAGTAACAAATACACTGCCCCTCGCATGGTGAAACTGGATCAATATTAGTACTAAATTGATTACCTGTATCAAAGATGTCCAACTTTCACCTTAGAGCAGCCATGCTGCATCAGTCCCATGCGCTGCCCACCAAACAATCCATATTATCTCCCAAATCCAAAACCCAAGTACACCCAACACCCTCCTCACTGCAAAATTGTCCAGTCAAGATGGACATTAGAAACGTTCTGACTATAAATGAAGAACTACAACCCCCTCCAGAAATGGAATCCACTCACATTACAACTCAACCAACAACTAACATGCTGTTCTCTGACTCTCATTCACTGATTCCCCCTACTGAACCTTCACACTTACTATCGTACACGACCCTAAGAGCCCTCCCATCCCCGGCCATATCGGAACAAGAATTCGAAAGCTTTCACACGTCAAGTCTACCACCTGAACCCCACACCACTTTCCAAGTTCCTATATTTGTACACGCTATTAACTCCTCCACTACACCCCGCTATATTAACAAGTAGTGAAACAGCATGCCAATCTTCCGTTCCAACGGAACCAGAGGCCACCTCCCAACCCAATAAGTTCCTCGGTCCCTTTCACTCGCTCCCACACTGTGCACCACCCTGACACCCACATTCATTCCTCCTCTGTGAACCTCAATTCATTTTTACCCTCTGAGCTATCATCCCGATGATCCAAATCTCCACTTTTGTTTACCAATGATGACATCCCTCAAATCAACTCCTCTTCCAACCTTAATGGTTTCATCATTCTCCAAACCAACCCCCGTTCCTCTTTTGGCTTCCCCTCAACCTCTGCCCAGTCCATCAAATCGACACTCAGGGCAGTCAATGCGAGTATTTTTACACTTACTAAGCTATATGAGGTCATAGAGAGAAAAACCTCTACCAACGCTAGCTCTTTGTAATGCCTTAATGCCAAAATGGACTGGCTGACCTGGAATCTATCTGTTCCACCAAACTTCAACCAGGTAAGAGAGCCTAACAACCTTCCATGCACCGAATCAGCGGACCTACCTTCAACAAGGTCGCCAGAGTTCAGGACGGAGAGTATTGCGGATAATCCAGTTTCCTCTCCTAGCTCGATCATTGTGATAGTCTCCTGAAGCAAATTCTAACGACAATGATGTCCCAGAGATTATCAATTCTGAAAATTCGGAAATCCCCAAAACCGAAGCTCCCTTATATGATATATTTAATGCAGGAGCACCAAACCCAAAGAGGAAAAACAAAAACAGGAGACATACTTCTGAGGCTGCAACAGACCCTAAAAAAAGAAAATCCAAAAATAGGACAATGCCAACCAAAAGAAATCGCACAACGAATACCAGATTGCCAACTGGAAATCCCAGCAAACCAGTAATAGCTCCAAGTAGAACTACTTCAATGCCCAGACATGAATCCCACCAAGCTCTCCCTCCATAACCCGAATTGGCGGCCTCTCAAGGTAAGGGCAATCAAGAATCTGTGATGGATGCGGTTCGACTGAAAATGCTTTATATCAGATTGATGTGCCGAACGATCATGCAAGTATAATGGATGAGCTCATGAATTTCTGTGTACTCCACTCATTCCGCGCCAGTCACTGAAATTGTACATCAGTCTTCATGCCTTCAAGTCAGCTTCCACCAAAACAGACATTCTGTGCCAACATGAACATTGACATGATGTCCTTTAAAACTTTAGAGCAGCGACGAGACAACTTAATCGGCATCCTAAAACAATCCACAAGCGGTGGTAACAGACCACCACCCGCTAACTTAATTCCCTCATTGAATCAAACTTCTTATCTTGATCCAGCTAGTCTCAATGAGCACACTACTTGCAACTCCCAAACCAATTCTGAGACTTCAAATAAATGTCAGCCTGCCCAAAATGAGAAACAATCTGTAAATTCCTCTGTCTCTGACCAGGCTAGACAAGGAAAACATAATAATAACAATGTTGGACAGATCAGGCCATGACCCATGCCCTCACAGAACAACACTACTAACCATATTCAACACTATACCAGCCTCACAACATATAAGGTCACCAGACATTGAGCAATTCGAATACCCTGACCCCTCAATATAAGATACTGTAGAAATAATCATACCATCAAGGATCGTAAGAAAATATAGTCTGGCTTGAAAGGCACCACCTGAAACTAGTAGGCCTGCACCGTCCTACCATCCCAGTCCAGAACATAGTCAAACCACTACCAAGCACAGCATGGATGCCCTGAAACGAAACCCAAATAGCTTCCCCAAATGTCTGTATTACAATGTTGCACTTGTCTGAAAAGAAACCAATCTACTCTCCAGAACCCTGCAAAGAGTGTAGCCATCAAATTGAAATGGCAGTCGGTCACAACACTTGGAGAACAGGCTCTTGATATCGAAGCTCACTAGCAAAGAGATCAATTACATCCCCAGAGCTGCTCGCTTGCAGTTTGGAACACAAAGGGATTCACTCATCTCCTAACAAGCAGCGCGCAATTTCTAAATGCTTTTAATATAGTTCTGCTAGAGGAAAATTGGCTCTTGATAGAACCAGCTTGGGCAGACCAAGTCTCAATAATCCCTGCAATTAAAGCTGCCAAGGGACACCCTGTGTCTGGCCTACTGGCAGCTGTAAAACACATTGACACTGTATCTAAACTTGTTTCCTGATCCTGCATATGCAAACTCAATCCTCTGCATAAGACTTGACCTATGGCCTACGAAAAGCAAATTAGCTACATACAATAAGTGTCCAACACTTCACATCACCTGACGCTTCTGTAAGCTACAAGACCACCCAGAAACCCTTTGCCATCTGATGACTGAATGTGTTGCTCTCATAGACAGCAGACGACAATTTCTAAACAAACACTTTAAGAGTACCCTACCAGTAACCAAAGAAGAATTTTGGGAGCGTGTCTTCAATGCTAGAAACATCTCACAATTTATAGACACAATACAATTTCTTCTGTCACTCAACCTCGTAATAAGCGCACATAGATAACTTCAGTGTTAGTACACATACTAGGACATTCCCAAACAGGATGTAAGTGCGCTACCCTTACTTCGAATGAATTGTAACATCTAAACTGTATCAACAGTAAAGAGACTTATTTCTCAGGTCGCATCTACGCGACTTCTATTCTTTAAAATCATTAATTAACCATGATGACACATTACTTGATACTATTGATGTAGTGTGTATACGATCATAAACTCATCAAAAGCATTTTTCCACTGATTTTATTTAGACCATAAATCTCATCGCTTAATCTTAACTATCAGTCCAAAGCTTATTTTATTTTTAATGAATGTCCATATTTGACACATGAAGATGCAAATGACTGTAACCAAATGACTCATGCCAACATTACAGCATGTTACTTGTTCAAGATGGAAAAAGTTCAAATTCAACTAAAACAATAAAAAAGAAAAAAATATATTATTAATGGCGCTGTATGTCTTTCTAAACCCGGTCTAAAAAGGTTATAAGATCTTCTTCTCTTCTGTCCATTTTGTGAGTTTGTTTAGTAATACAGTGGCAAATATTTTCTGGCTAGTGTCAAGCATAGCCAGCAAGCGATAGTTGGCAGTGACAGATTTATCTCCCTTTTTGAAGACTGGTATTAGTACCGATCGCTGCCAACTATCCCGCAGTTTGCCACTTAGCTCTATCTGAGTGAATAAGCTCAGTAGAATTCTTGCCCACAGCTGGGGATTAGCCTTTAACAAAATATTTGGAATGCCATCTGGCCCTGGGGCCCTAGAGGCAAGGTTTCCAGTGATTATTTCTATCCCCTCTAGGTCAAGTCTAAACCAGACTGTTGCGGCTTATAATTTACCCAAGTAGCTCCCCTCTGCACTTGATCAGTATTGGTATACAGTTCATTTATGCGTAAAACCCAAGCTGTTTGGTTACTGAGTTTAAAAAGGGCTTTTTGATATTCATTAAAGCAGGACCAGAATTTGCAGCTGTCGTGAGATTTTAATAAGGCTGCCACTGATTGCCAGTTGTCATTTAGCAAAGAATATTTGTTGTTTCATCCAATTATTATGACGAGTGGTAAGCTTAACAAGCCTTCCCTCTTTCATTCAATTTAAATATCACAGGGTTGCCTCAAATAGCATCCCTAGCTTTACGATGATGGTGTACGATGGCGTCAAATGGGGGCAACTTTGAGGCCCTTTTTTATCATTTGGTAACAGTGCGTTTGATGCCTAATTAGTGCCTCTAAATCCCAAATCTGTTCTGTCTGCCAGTTCTCCTCTTCAGGCTGGCTTGTCAGCAGGCAATTATTCATCTCCTTTATCTTATCTGCTGTCCATCTTATGCGGTTGCCCTAAAGATTAATGTCTGTTTTGTTTACCCAAAGTTCTTCAATTGGGCAATGCTATGTTCTCTCACCAGGTCAACATAGCATGGTCCCTCAGAACGGTTGGGCAGCTAATAACTGGTCCACAATAAGGAGACATTGCAGGGTCCACAATAACCTAATCTATATGTGATCGACGGTGCCGTCTCGGCTCCTTAAAATCTGACCTGTTTACTGATAAGAATTCTAGTTCATGAGTTGTTAAAAACTGTTTCCAGTGTTGCTCCATAACCCGCCACCCTCAGCTGCACTGGTAGGTGAAGATCTTACATTTAAATCACCTGTTAAGATAATGGGATGTTTGAGGTGCTTTTCATACCAAACAATTATTGCTTCTCCTATTATCTTTTGAATTGCTGTGGTACACCTTCACTTATCCCAATGGACACTCCTGTACTCCAGAGGAACGAGGAAGGTGGCATGGGCTATTCTGTTTGTTGCTGTAACTGCAACCAAGTTTTGGTTGAACTATCCCAGATTAAGACTCTATTGAGGACACTTCTGCGGTGGTGGTCAATAGAATAGCTGCAGGGGAATGAACTTGCAAACAAGGTGAAGAAGGGGGTGATCTACGTACTGGAGACAACCGGGTATTTGACCCCACCCTCTTATCCCCCACATTCTGACAAGGGTCCCTACGGTCCCATGCCTACCGCCACAGAGGCAAGCACAAAGCTTAATCAAGCAAAAGCAAAAATTAATGAGGGGCCACCCATTAAGCTACAGCCCAATCAAGTGCACAAGGGACGTCCACATCTCGAGGCCCCAGCAAGGTTTATACCATTAAACTCTCATCCCTCCCCAGCCAAGTATGGCAGGCCGCGGGACACCAGAACTATTTTACTGCAAGGAGTTCCGAAACCACTCAAGTCGACCAGAAGCAAGGGAGGCACTCCTCAACAAAAGCCTACACTGGTTAAGAACTATAGGGGGATGCCATTTTTGACTATGGACCACATTGTCAACTGTACCAGAATGGCCAAATGGGGGGGAAGACGACTCTGTTGAACTAAATCCTTGTGACAATGAAGTGGCCAGGAACATTCTGAATGCCTAAAAGTCTCGTACTCCACACCCGAACAGTGTAATCGAACTGTGTCTGTTCCCTGGGCCTCGGACCTTTGGGGTCAGTGCTGACAGGTGCAAATGCCATCCCTTTGGGAGTAAAAAGGGTTAACAGACCCTCCCGTAACCATCATTAACTACAACAGGGTTGTGTTTACATTTGTTTGATCAGCCAAGGGGACACTGGAGGACCTAGGCTCCCTGCGATCACTCTCCTTGCACTGTCACTCATTTTGGTTACTTTTAAACGTTGGATATGTTTTGTATTGTACATTTGTGATTAATATGTATACTTTCATGGCTACCAGCCGAATAAAGTTATGTTGAAGTTGAAATATAGCACATAACAATTGGACCGGAAAAGGCTCTAGCAGGCAGTGTGATCTGGCTCCTTTCGCCAGTCCTCCATTAGCACGACCCCGGGACGAAGGTATGGCAGGATTAGATTAGTGAATAGCCATCAATGTTGAATGGTTTGGTAAGACATGTTTCCTGTAAAATAAATAAATGAAAACTCAAAAGTGTTGCTAGGCCAGTAGATTGGGAAAGAAAGGACTGATAGCCCCTCGTATTCCATGAGAGCCAAGCCATATGTCTTTGAGGAGCAGATTGTCAATTTCCTCCCTTCTGAACTCGCTCAATGGGCCCAGTATTCAATGTCGTGGTAGTTTGTCATCTTTTGTTTGTTGGTACATTGTAGGGCTCTTAGTGCAGTGTGTTCCGAAGATGGTATGTCGGCCCTTTGCATAGTTCCTTGAGCGTGTTGGGAAGTAGTTGATAGTTGGGTTTGTTTCTTTATTTTGCAGCAGATAGTAAGAGCAAAACCCCATTCCTCCAATATAAGAGCACGCGTCTTTAAGCACGCCACCTTCCGCAGAGTAGTATATTTAATAAGTGCCCAGTTTTGTTGACTGCCCATTTTTGGAAGCTCCATGCAGGCTGTCGATTGAGGTAATTACTCTTAATTGAGTTATTTGATTAAACAAGGCAAGGATATAATAGCGATTTAGAAATGGGCTGAAGTTAGTTGGATGAGTTTCTTTCAGTATTACCGATATGCCCAATTCATTCATTTCTTCCAACCTGTTCCCTTCGTTATTTACTGCTTGAATGCCTGCTTTTGACGTTTTCGTCGGCTAAAAGAGTTTGTCGGGAGCGTAATAGTTTCTGGTACTTGAGTTTGTTCATCAGTACGTCCAGGAAATTTAGAGGGATTGTTGGGAGTTTCTAGCACTTCCCTGTGTGTTGCTTCCGCCATTACTGGTGGTTTCATCCATTTTTCCATTGCGCCCTGAAGACTCGTTTGTCTGAGGGTGCCATCTGTTAAGTAAATGGTCACGAGTTTTATTATTTTTTTGACGACAACATTTCTGTAGAACTTGTTGATTTGGAGTCTTGAAAGCAGGTTTTTTTTGTATTTGCTTTCGTCCTCTTTGTATTCATTTTGTCTGTACTTGTGTTGCCACGACTTAAGCTCAGCTCTTTCTGTCACCGCTATTGGACCAGACATCAAGGAAGGAATATGTATTTCTTAATAATCCCAGTCATTAGACGAGGTAGGCGAAGAATGGCCAATTCTGGACTGACCTGGTTTTTGTGAGGTTCCGTTTCTACCAAGTGCAGTTTTATCCTTTTCATTAATGATCATTTGGTATTGATCTGATCTAGCCCCTTCAGCAATCGCCATCTGAGAATTGTCAGTTCTATTCAAAGGTTCTGTTCCATATACATCTGCCTTAATAGAATTTAACAGTATTATATGCACAACTTTCACCAGTACATAGTCCAACTGCTCATTCAAAACTTCGATTACTGTGGATAAGGCGTCTATTTTAACCATTGGTGTGTTTAATGCCTGTGCCAACGTAGGTTCCACTCGTGCCGATCTAATTCCATCATTGATAACCAGGTCATCTTTGATGTCGCTGTCCATTTAGTCTGAGACAGTGGGCCATTCGTCCAAGGAGTCGGAGGACGAAAATAGTTAAATCTGGTGTGATTGACAAGTTTGTTCCAATTAGGTTTTCTGTTCGAGCTGAATGGTCGAGTTTTCTCCCCGCCTGGAGAAGCATTCTAAAGTCCTATACACATATTGAGGAGTGTTGTTATCTATTGTTGGTGAAAGTACAGTGACAGAGGTTTCAAATAGAAGGACCAGTTGTTCAGTATTAGTATTTGTCGCGGGAATGGGGCCAAAAAAGCTGGTAATTACTGGCTGAATTTCTACGGGTTTGGCGAGTGTATCTTTCATAGGGTTTTGCATTAAGTCTTGTGAAATGTCTGTTATTTCAGTACTCGTACACGATGGAGTCCATTTTTGCGGGTGGCTTCACATGGGAGTTCAAGCAGTTGGTTATAGTTTAGTTCTTACCTGACAGCCCTTTTTTAGAAAAGTGCTGTTGCCGACTCGCCCGCTCGCCACAAGATCCACTCTGTCCCACGACGCGCATGCTGATGCGCTGGAGGACAATTTTTGCATCAACGCCTTCAGGGCAGTGCAAAGCGCTGATGCGCCGAGCAAGTCAGACTCTGCACCACAAGCCCAGATGTTGTAGAGCAGCAATGTTCTACGATTTGACAAGCAAATGTGTATTCCAGAGCACACAAAACACACACTGTCCCACTCAGCTCCATGACGTGCCATTTTTCTTTTAATGCAAAACTGTCCTTCAGACAATCACTTGCCTTTCATGTCAAATCTGGTAAATTGCTAAATGCCTCTTGACCCCTGCCACCATGCAGTGTATGCATAGTGATTTACTTTGTTCCACAGCCAAATTGAGTCAATATACTGCATTAAGTAGTGGTCAAGCCCCTTTCTCCCAGATTCCCTTCTTATACTGAAATCCCCTGAAGTAGTCTGGAAGAACACTGGTGGTGGCATACTGCATAGTTATTTCTCTGAACAGTTCTTAAACTCCTTTGTGCCACAATACTCCAGAGCCTCCATTCTCTAATTTCCACACCCAGTTTGATGCATGAAAAATGCAGGACTTCTAATACAATGAAGTGAAGTACACACATTTCCTGTCCCACAGTGAGTTCTTCCTAAACCCCTTTATTACAAAGGAACCAGAATCCAACCAGTAAAGCCCCATATGTGTTTTTATGTTCTCTAAGCCATGTGTCAATCCAAAATGTAATTCATCGCAAATTTGATTCCTAAAACCAATCTGGGTTAGAGCGTCTCACTGAAGCACACATGCATAAAAGAGCTAGATCTCACCTGAATGCAAAGGTCTGTATATGATCCTTGTTTCTATGGTGTCACTGTGAGCAGTGTCATCCTGGATCCTCACAAGTGACTTCCACATCATGCTTCAATTTTTGCTCATTGCTGCAAGCCAGTACTGCATAAACTGTGAACAGTGCACATCAGCGCTACTCCAACAATGTCCCTCCCACCTGCCTTTTCTTAGTATTGGATCCAGAGTCTGCCTTGGATATTTTTTTCAGCTATCCTTCTTGCCATCAAAGTAGTAGCTCTTGGTTTTATATGAACTCTATATTGAGATAAGTAGTGTTAGAGACCCTGGTAGACACCTCCACAATGGTAAGGGGCCAGATGTCTGGGACGGCAGAAGATATACTCAGTGTGTGACTCAAAGATTGCAGCGAGAGACATCATGGGCTTGAGGTGATGTTCAGAAGCAACCATGCACCGTGAATAAGCCAGAGCAGTCCAGTGGGGCACGCTGTGATGACAAACATACAGCTACCTTGGACAACCAGAGAACCTGAAGTAACTTGTAGTGTCTGCATTCTGAGAGGCCATTGCCCAAGAGTGTGGAAAGAATGGAAACCTACAGGGTTGAGGAAGAGCAAGTGAGAAACAGTAGGTTAGCACAGCATAGCAGCAAATGGGACTGGAAGATCTAAAGGCACAGGAGAGGAGTAACATGACAGGGAAGTTAGTTGAATGGGGAAACCCCTATGTCTGTCTTCTCCTCTTTGGCCTTTATGGACCACTCTCCTTGTGGAGAGTGTTGAGTGCTCATGTGTAGGTGTCAACTGTACTATTTTTAGTACCATGCAGGCATGTTTGTAGGTCTTCAGGAGGAGTCTGTGGAACACATAGTGATGGAGAGGACATGGGTTCAAAGCAGTGTTAAGTGACATATCCCCAGGCTGTGGTTGTCAGGAGACAGGCTATGTGACCAGAGCCTGCAGATAGTTGAAGGTCTGAGGTATCAGACTAGTTAAGACCGGGAGCTGCCTGGTGCTAGACTAGAATGTGAGAAAATGGTGCAGCATGTGGGTGGGTTGCGTGCCTTGGTGTAGACAATGTGTCGCGCAAGGCTGTGATAGAAGTGACCCAGAACAAGCGAGTGGGCCGTTGAATTTCAGAGTTGTGTGGCACCACGCTGGCGCTGGCCTGGCTTTGGCCCTGGCAATATGTTCAACTGCGGTTGCAGAAAACTTTCTATTCATGCACATACACACCTGACATTTTGTTTCAATGAAACCTTCAGATCCCTAGCATGAGTTTCTCAGTTTACACACATGCATTACATCTTCTTAAACATCTTACAGTGATTGTTAGAGAGAATGCTATAATTTGGAGCTCCTTCTAGCGATGTCCTGGATTACAGCATATTAACAATATGACCATTTACAAACATCTGAACAGAACCCCAACAAAATGGAGCAATCCTACTCTAACTTGTCTATTTGTTTGAACTCTGGCACCACCCTCAACCAGTACTTGAACCACTGTATTGGCTACTAGATAAGAAACCACATTGAGCTTCCAATTGTGATCTGTCGCATAACTCAAGTAATAAAGGCTACTTGCTATAAAACTATGTGAAAAAATGAGAAGCTGTGGATCAGCCACATCGATGAGGTCTGTAGAAATGCTCAGTTGGACCTCTTTCCAGCTAAGTCTTACAAACTTTGAATAATTTTTAAAGCGCAGGAACTTTGACGCAATGCGCTGTTTAGGTTTTTAGAAAATGTACCTTTTTTTTACATTAAAAGCCTCAGCATTTTTTAAATGGGAGGATCTTCCGTAGGTACACTCCGACTCATGCAAAACATGCTCTGAAAGGATTTTGGGAGATATTTGGCATGATGTAAAGGCCACACAAAACATTTCGGTCAAAATGGATGTTAAGAACCAGCTTTCTAGGAGAGCTCTAACTGACTAACCTAGTCAGTGTACATTGGTATTGACTTCAGTTTACCAAATCACACATAGGAGATATACTAATGTATTAGACCTTAAAATCTAATCCGATAAAACTAGAAAGCAAATATCAACATACACCTATATATACATATTTGTACAAGTGACATTTACATTTTGTACTAAAATGCAGTGAAAGTAGTTCAGTCAAGTAAAGCAATGAGAAATTAACAGGTAAAATGAAAAGAACAATGCATTAAAACATAAACCATACACCCTACTTGAGTATAAGACCGGCCTCTAACTTCTGAAATCCTTTCCTACCCTGGAAGTATACCCAGTGTCTATATACCCGAGAGATTAGACATTTTCAAAAGTCCCCCTGCACATGCTTTGATAAATCCAACAGATTTGTAAAAGAATGCATTTTAAAATTACCTTTGTACTAAGAAGAGAAGCAAGAATTTTAGGGGTGCCCCATCACAATAGGGGCTACCCTGTAGGCGGGATTCCTGGCTAGAACTCCAGTGATCAGACAGACAACAGTGTGTTGGGGAGTGTACATTGTGCACATACAATCCTGTGGGGAAAAACAGGTGAGTACACTTGCTTAAACTATTTTAACTTTGTGTGACCGCCTCTGGGGTTCTCAGTCGCTTGGGAACTTCTGCTACTGGCCCTGTCGATGGAAGTCCAGGCATTTCCAGTTTCCCAGAGCTGTGCCCATGGTTAAGATTAATTATAAACCGTCCAGCCATCACCTTTTGGTTTTGCTTTTGTCCCGCCGAATGTGGGGGTTGTGGGGATATGCCCAGATGTGGGTCCCGAGCCTGCTGGGCCTAGAGACCCAAGTTACTCCTCACTGATTATGCCCAATGAGGCCGAAACATGTCTGGGGATGCTTGTGGTCTCGTGCAGAAGGGATGTGACCTAGCAGTTTGGGCTGGACTGCCCCTTTTGAGGTGGGACCAAGCCTGATTTTCATATGGTCTTTCCCCATCTGTAGTGGCTTGGAAGGCTGAACAACAATGGTCTGGAGGGCTGCCCAGAGCTGTGCCCGTGGTTAAGATTAATTGTAAACCTTCCAGCCACCACTTTTGGTTTTGCATTTGTTTCCAGGTGCAGTGACTGAAGGTGGTGCTTCGATTGGGTTTGGCTACATGGCAATTCCGATCTTTGATTCTGGACGGCTATGACAGACTCACAGCGGAACTGGTAGACAACTCTAGACTGCAACATGTTCCACCATGTGAAGAGACCTCCAGGATACTGCAGAAGCAGGGCAACAACGTAGAAAATCCAGTCTGGGTCAACAGGCATGAAACGTTGCAGCAGTAAAGTTGCAGTTCCAGCAAGGCCCCTCTTCATTCTGGAGTCAGCAGGAGAAGGAGAGAATATCTTAGGCCACAAGGTGAACACCTGCAAATTGCCACATCCAGCTCCAGATGGTGTTCAGTGCAGCAGAGAATCTTCACAGGGGATGGACAGCCCACAGGATCATCTTGGGTCACTTCTGACATCCTCTGATGGTGAGCTTCTTGTACAGGGGTCAGGACTGGTCGGTCCCACCAGTCCAAGGATTGAAGCACTGACACTGAGTGTGTTCTGTGTTTTCAGCAAAAGCAGCAGGGCTTCACTACGAGACTGTGTTGGCGATGCTGCTAGTCTTCAGTAGGTCTTCGACGTAGGCTCCTCGTCTTCAGGGTTTTTGCTCCAGTGGACAAAATGTGGAGCCGCTGCAGGACTCTCTTCTTATCCAGAATTCATGCTGGAGGATGCCCCAACCCACAAAGGCAAGAACCTGCACAAAGGCTGCCCAATACTGAACCGCCTCAAACTCCACTTCTGCCCAGCAAGAGACAAGTGCTGGCATGGGGGACTAGACCCCCATTCCCATGAGGTCAGATATACAAAGCACTTTGCCTGAGAATCCAAGCCAGATTGCAAGAAAGTCCATAATTTATGACTTTTTCAGACCTGAAAATGAAGGAAGAAGGTCAAAGAACAAGATGGCTAAAGGACTGTGATAAACCACGTAGCCCAGTCATTTTGAGTATTTGGTATCAAAATAGCATTCTGCTGTTAAAAGAAAAAAAAGGATGGTAAAATGGTGCACAGTAGTGCACCAGAAATATTTGTAGAAAACGGTTTACTGCCATCAGCCTGTCCGAGGCACATCTAAAGGGTAAAAAGATGCTCCAGAAAACAAAGAAAAGTTGAATGCAAAATACCCCTGCAGCACTTCACTGTATTGTGTTGTGTAAAAAAGGCAGAAATCGCAAGAGGGATTCACAGTCCTCCAGTACTAGTAATCATCGAGGCTGACCAGTGCCCCAAAATCAGTGAGCTATGGAAGGTAAGTGAAGCAAAAAGGCTTTACATGCCTCCAGCCAGGTTAGGTTTCATAACAAAATAGATGGGTGTTCCATTGATGTCCATGGAATACGATTTGCAAAAAGAAAAATCTTCAACCCTTGCCATCTCTACAATTGCAATGCTCAGTCACATTCTAGACACAGCTAGATGTTGCACCCCTTCTGGGCAGCAGTGGCCATCCCCACCAGGTTTCGCTCCAAACTAGAGCTCTGGCAACTAAAGAGCACATGTAAACAAGCTGATCTGGAGTGGGTTAGAGGCTGTACCCTGAAAGAGAAGATTGCATTACAGAGGCAAGCTCAAGACCAATCACCTGGCCACATGAACAGTGAAACTACAGTGAAACTAGCCCTTGCTAGCTCTGCACCTGCATTCTCAAGCTGTCCTCCCCTGTGGGGCTCAAGTTGGTCTTACGCCTTCCAATTACCTCATACAATATGTAGCTCTTCTTACAAGACAAAATGCCAAAAAGAGTAATCCCCCCTGTTATGGTCTTATACTGTTTATTTAAAAAGGTGAACCCTACAGAGTCTCTAACTGGTCATCTACAAGTCAGGGTTTTCCAGACTTGTGCATACCAACGGTTTCCCTTTTAGTTCTTATATAAAGGGTGCCTTAGAGAAGGGTCCGTCCCTTCTTTATTTGAAAAAGGGTTAGCTAAACCCCATTGAAAATAAATAACATGACTTATGCATTTTGGCTAATTTCAGACTGATTAAATTTGTTCTCACCATACCCAAACTTCTAAAAACCTAAGTGGTTCAAATTCCAGACTTGGATATCTTTTATTTGTTCCAAAGTTAATGAGATGTTAATACGCTTTGGACAGAGGGTGGTCAGCTTGATGTCTGTGACAACGTAGACTATGGGAATACAAGTCTTCTAAACTCTGTGCTCTGCCTCATTTGACACTACTGATTTTGTCAGTGTACTCATATGGTTGGAAGACTACTGAGATTTGTTACCAAAACCTCCAATAGTTAAGACTTTTTTGGGGGTACATTTTGTGCAGTTAGCTTGGTAGTCTTCCAATTGCCATAGTTGGGATTATGGTGTGGGTTCCTTGATCTAACCCATGTTTTTCATCAGGTACAATGCTTTACCTAATCCCCCTCCTCATAGCATTTGCTTCAGGTGCATGACTTTACCACACAGCACCTCCCCATTTCAGTTTCCGGTTGGTCTGAAACTCGATTGCCACTGGCATCCAGATCTAGTGACCGGCCACAGAATTTGCAGACTTTGATCAGTGCCTGACTCCATAGAGGAGAGGATGTAGGCTAATTGACTTCAGCTGCATGCCAGGAAAATTGAAAATAGGGCACTCAATGGGCTTCGTCTATCCCGATGTGCCACGCTCACTCCCTTTTCCCTGAGAAGCAATGCATTGAAATACTAGATCAAACACGTGAGTATCTGGATGAATAGTAGATGTTCTAGATCTGTAAAAATTAAAGCTACCATTAAATATTGTTTCACTACTAAAATACAATTCTCAAAATGTATCCTTTCAGGGCTGTGTGAATGACTCCTGCTTCTCTGGACTTCTGCATAGTATGTCACCTTATTGAGTGCTTTATTGTTCCAGTTACAAATATCTTGTGTAATTATGCAAGAGAAACCTCGTCTCCAATAGAGGAGGTACCTGCACGGCCCCTAAGCTAGGAACAAGGCCACCTTTAAGTCCTGTCCTATGCAGAAAGGTTTTTAAGGCATCACATCAGAATATCTCATCCAGAAAATCTAGACACAATCCCACACATTTTCTCTGCTCCCAGAACCAGTCATCATTTTACCTTCAGTTTGAAATAGACATGGGAGACATGATTTCCGTGTGATGGTTTCACCCCTTGGAATAAACTGCCATTTGAGCTGAGAATTGAAAAGCTTTGTACACTCAAAATGTGTTACTTTGCAAAATTGTAATACTGTGCGAAATGGGCGAAACACCAAGATTCTTTGAGTGACTCCAAATTAGAGGTTACTTTGGACACCACTGTTGGTTATAGGCGGGTACTGGAGAGAGGAGTGTAGTTGAGTACATGCTCAAGAGTCAAATGAAGATGACATTTTAAACTCCCAGGCTTTGAGTCCTGGGAAGGGGATTAGTGTAGTAAAAATGTTGTATAATGAAAAAATACGACACTCCATGCAATCCTTGCACGTATGAATTTCAAATTAGCACAATTCAGGTCAG
Organism: Ambystoma mexicanum; assembly: GCF_040938575.1. NCBI lineage: Eukaryota > Metazoa > Chordata > Amphibia > Caudata > Ambystomatidae > Ambystoma > Ambystoma mexicanum. Next base: position 865,070,278 of record NC_090939.1, on the reverse strand, counting down.
TTGAAACTGAGGATAGTGTGACCGAGCTTAAATATATATGTATAGATGGCTTCAAGTGCAGAAAGAAAGATGCCAAAATGCAAAAGGCAAATCTGGATATAAATAATTATTTTTGTAAGGACGTTCAACATCACACAAATCGCGCTGTAAGCAGAAAGGGAGGAAACAAAAGAAGAATTAAGAGCATAGCTTGGAAATCCTGCATAACCAGGAGGATTCTGCCCTAGATTCTGCAGTCTCAATATAGCTTTCACGTCCCGGCTGGGGGGCAGACACAGGATTTAACAGCCCGCCAGCCTGAGCTTTGGTAGGCCCTAGCGAAGCGAGGTCCTCAGTTCAGGCTGCGGGCCGTTGACCCCCATGTCTGCCCCCAGCTGGGCGTGAAAGCTATTCGCACCCCAGGATTTACCGGGATGCAGATATTTTTTTATTTTTTTCATCCGACGAGAGATGAGCTCTGCGTGAGCCCATCTCCTGTCTGAGGAAAATAAATGCAAAAGAAATGGCTGCCACCATTGAAATGGAAAAGGGACTACTAGGTCCCTTTTCAGATGACAGCGACCATGGAAAACGTGTTCCAGGATAGCCTCCGTCATCCGAAAAGGGACCTAGTCCCATTTCGATTTCGATGGCGGCGGCTAGACAGGAGGCGCCTCGGGGACCGTAGCCTTGCGCTTTGGTCCTGCAGGTAAGTTGGGGTGGGGGAAAGCTAATTGGGATTTTCTAACATGGGGAGGCAACAGGGAAAGCCCCCCTGATGCCTCCCCACGTTAGAGAAAAGAAATGGGATAAAAAGCATCATACAGGAAAGGGCCTTGGGTGGCTGGAACATCGGGCGTGGATTGTGTATTCTCGGCCCGCTGTTCCAGCCACCTGATTGGCTGTGCGCTCTTCCCCGGGTGTGAATAATTAATGAAGACCTGGGCCTGGAGGTTCTTGAAAGAGAACAGGAACGAGGATTGATGGATCACATATAGAGCAACAGGGAGAATTAGATCTGGAAATGTATCAGTTTTTAAACACACCAGATGCCTGTTTGAGATCTGGAAGAGGGAGTGTGGTCGATCCAAAGTTGCAGGAGGAAAAATGAGGTCCTCTGATCTTGGTTATGACTGCCATGTTTCATGAACCCAAAGGTCTGCCTTTGGGTTCTTGAGTTGCTCATGTATACGACACATTCGGAACGAGATACCATCATTGCAAGTAATTGATACGTAGGACGTAAGTTATATTGTGTTTATTTATTCTGCTGACTTTGAGTAAGTTGAAATACATCTTTACGGTAAGGTGATTAGTAAAATGGTATTGAAGGAATTGGAGTACTTTCTGGCATTGGCTGTGATATGTATGTGTGTTTCTCAACACCTGTCACTCTGTAGTCTAGGTTACAGGGTTTGGGTAATCGGGACATGGGATTATTAAAACAGTTATGTGATCAACTTGAGCAGGCCCTGGATGGCTTGCCTTGTTTCCGGGTGACCGCGCTGTGATTGGGCCCTCTGTTTCTCTTAGGCCCAATCAGGCAAGCTGACTGGCGAAGCCGGCCCACCTCCCAAGGCCCCACTCCTAAGGCCCTGTCTGCTGCTTGTTCTACCTCCTTTCTCCAGCAGCAGCTGGCCAAGCAACACAAGGGGTCTCCCCTCCACCTTACCGGTCATTGGGGCCATCACCACCTCCCCCCGAGCCACCCAAAAGCAATATGATGGTAAGCCCTATGAGGCATCTGGGCATTTTGCATAACACTGCACAGCATGCGCAATAGCGTTTTTCTTCCTCCATTGAAAACCTATAAATCAGGAAAAGACTTGTTTTGGGAAATTGCACCCGAATCAGAGCTCCTACACTGCCATAATTGCTGCTTTTTCAGCCAAACTCCATTGTGTCTCCATGAGGGACAACCATACCATCATGTCGGTGCCCTAGAGAGCTTGCCTTGTTTCCTGGTGACCGCGCTGTGATTGGGCCCTTTGTTTCTCTTAGCCCCAATCAGGCGAGCTGACTGGGAAAGCCAGCCTACCTCCCAAGGCCCCACTCCTAAGGCTCCTTTCTGTTTCTGTCCGGTCCTGATGGGCGTTGTGGGCCCCTAATACTTTGCATTCCCTCATTATGCACTTGGGCGCTGATCGTCTTATCCAGGCACTCTTGGACTTCTTGATCGCATCCTCTGACATCACGTAAGTGTGGCCTACATCTTGGCTCCCTAAATCATCCTCTGGACTTGTGCCTCTCCCGTCAATCCCTATAATCTCACCCTACAAGGCATTGACTGTTCTCTCTTATGTCCCTAATCACCAAATCTTAACATCTTTTCCTTCCTGGTCTCTCGGCACCACTGCCACACCCCTGTACTGTTATGCGCTATACCTGTTGGACCTTGTATGAAAATCGTTTTAGCTGTGTGTACATCTGGAGTGTCTTGCCGCTGCTTAAATTCGAATTTAACTGTGTGCACATCCTGATTGTCTTGCTGTGGCTTAAAATCGTTTTGGCTGTGTGCACATCCTAATTGTCTGGCTGCTGTTTAAATTTGAATTTATCTGTGTGCACACATCCGTATTGTCTTGCTCCTGTTTAAATTTGTTTTAGCTGTGTGCACATCCTAATTGTCTTGCTGCTGCTTAAAATCATTTTAGCTGTGTGCACATCCGGATTATCTTGCTGCAGTTTAAATCTCATTTAGCTGTGCTAACAACCTGCTTTTTATGACGTGTTGACGGATCCACCCCCTCTGTTCTGTCTAGACTGTTATCTGTTCCCTCGCACTTGTCAACTCCCATTGTATTGACATTGTTCATTGTTGGCACTATTGCGATTGCTTACCTCCTCTGCCCCCTTAGTTCCCGTCGTCTCTCTGTGCTGTTATTCCCTTCAGAACTACACCCGCTATCCCCTTTCCTCTGTGTGTGCACTGTTTTCTGTGCACATCACCTCCCCTCTAGCTCTCCAGTGTTTTTTCCCAGTCCTGTGCCCTGTTCTCCCCCTTGTTTACTGCATCGCCCCGCCTCTGTGGCCTCAGCCTCATTAAGTATAGCTCACTCTTTGCAGTTTGCTATGACACTCTCCTATCTTCGCAAACTGCTTCTCTATCTCATATCCTTCACCCCTTACTAAAGCCGGCAGGAAGAAACTTAAAAAGGGCATACTGGGCTCTACCCAGACCTTCATATTGCAGACACTGCCTCTGCCAGAGAGACTTTCACTGACACCCTCTTTGTCGTTCCCTCACCCGACTTATGGACTCTCCATATGATCACTCTTCTCTCTCATTTCTCTTCCTCACCCATTAATGGTGGCACCCATTGGGAGGTCCTTCTTGCCCTCTTCTCCACCTCCAGGGTCATCATCAATGTCTACCGCAATGGTACCATCATGGTACAGGGTCCCCAACCTTCTACTCTTTTATAGGCTCCTCCCTCGCCTTATCAACCTTCCATCTCCTTCTGCACCAGCTCCTTCGGCATCCCTGGCTCCCTTGCCAGCTGTGCCCACCATTGCTCCCTTGCCGCCTCCTAACCACCCTTATACCACAGCCTCCTTGCCACCACCCCACATTGACAACCTTGTCAGTCCTCTTTGGTAAACCTGCCACCCACTAACACCATATCTGGGGCTTCCTTACCCCCTGCAGCCCCTCCTGCACAAGCTCCCTTCTCACCCACTGCGGTCCCAGCTCCCTTGCCAGCCTTGGCACCTCTGTCCCCTTCTAGGTCTGTCTGTCAGGCAGTCTCGCCACTTATGGGTGGGACCACTGTCCCCTGCTCCCTCCCTCCCCCTGTAGGTCTTTCACAGATGGCAATCTGCTCCACATTACCACTCTTAAAGCTTGCTCAGCTGTCATACACTTCTTTTGACATCTGCAACCTCCTTGAACTCCAGGATCATGATGTTCTTGCCCTCACTGAAACTTGGTTCAAGGATAACTCTGTCACGGGTTTTGACACACTTCTCCCAGAAGGCTACAAGATACTCTCTCTGCCTAGACCAAACAGACCAGGTGGGGGAGTAGCAATAATCTACCCTGAGTGGATCCCTGTGTCTGTCATTCCCACGCAAGCCTACTCATCCTTTGAGTGCCTGGTCTGTAGGCTCTCCCTCTCCCCTAGCTCTTCACTCCTGCTGGCCACCTTGTATCGGCCACCTGGTCAGGCCTCCGTCTTCCTTTCAAAATGGGCTGACCTGGCCTCCTCTCTCTTTTTCTCCTCTTCTCAACACCTCCTATTAGGTGATCTCAACATCCATCCTTATTCCTCAGTACCTTTCTGTATTCTTTGCGACTCTCTCTCTCTCTCTTTCCATCTTATCCTTTGGGTGAACGCACACTGCTGGCCACACCTTGGATGCTCTCATCTCACCCGACATCTCCCCATCTATCCCTCTCACTACTTCTCTCTCCTGGACTGATCACTCTGTCCTCTCTTCGCACTTGACTCTTCTCCTCCTGCATCGGTAAGCCCAGCCTCCCATTTACAAGGTCATGAGAGCCATGAAAAGAGTGTCAGTGGCGCTTCCTTTGCATCTACCTACTCTGCTCCTTCTACTCCTGTGGCTGACTCCCACCCTGACACAGCCCTCTCTAACTTTAACCTCTCCATTTCCAACACTCTTGATATTCTTGCTCCTGTCATGAGGGTACGACTGAAGCCCACCAAAAAGTGCAATACTTGGTATGACTCCGAACTGGCTGCCCTTAAATGCAAGTGCAGGGCAGCCGAATGAACATGGAATTCCTCGGGCGCACCCTCTGACAAACTGGCCTGCCGCCTCCTTCAAAGGCAGTATAGACTCTGCATCCGCTCCAAGAACAGAGTCTTTATTCAAGCCTGCATCTCTGCTGCATCCAATAACACGGCTGTACTCTTAAAAGTCTGCAAGGGACTAGCCAATCCTACCGCAGCCTTCTCCAGCATTGCACCAACCCAGGCCCTTTCCTCGACTCTAGCTGCACATTTCACCTCATAAACACAGGATATTCTTTCCTCTCTCTCTTCCTTATCACCTCATGCACCAACATCTCTTGTACCGACCTTGGCCACCCCCACACGTCCCCTTCTTCTCTCTTCTCTCACCCGTCACACCTGAGGAGGTCACTAGACAAATCTGGTTTATGAAAGCCTCCTCCTGGACCCCTGTCCCTGCAGAACCATCGAGGACAACATTGACTCTCTCGCCCCAGCCTTGGCCGACCTCTGCAACCTCTCCTTCGCCACTGGAATTTTCCCCACTGCTCTTAAGCATTCCCTTGTGCACCCTCCCCTCTAAAAACCTCCTGCTGACCCTTCCATTCCATCAAACTATCGCCCGATCTTTATCACTCCTTTCCTTGGCAAACTCCTGGAGAAGTTGTCTATTTCTCAACTTACCCTGCACACTGAATCTGTTGGTTGTTTCCATGACCACCAGTCTGGCATTAGAGCATCCAGAGGCACGGAAACTGCTCTTCTGAACACCCGTGAAAACCTGCTCACAAATCTGGATTCTAACTCTCCCTCTGTCCTCATCCTACTCCACCTCTCTTCTGCCTTCGATACAGTGAACCACAACACCCTGATCGCATGTCTCAGTGATACCCCGGGCATCACTGATTAGACCCTGGCTTGGCTAACCACCTTTCTATCTGACCGGCCATCCCGAGTGGAATTGGGGTCTTTTCTCTCCCCTATCACTCTATGTGCAGTGTCTCACAGAGATCTAACCTATCCCCCTGGTTTTTCAACAGCTACATGGAACCCCTGGCCCATATGATAGCCACCTTCACCTCCAACTTTCAGTGTTACGCGGATGACGCGCTGCTCTCCTTCAGACTACCCTCTTCCTCTTCCTCAATCATACCTGACTGACTGTCTGCAATTCAGTTGTGGTGTGCTGCAAACGATCTCTGCCTCAACGCCAGTAAGACAGATTGTCCTCATCGGGGATCCCTGCGCCCACCTTCCCACTTTCTCTCTGGCTGGCCTCCCTTGGCCCTGCGCCTCCACCTACCAACGAGGCAAAAAATCTGGGGGTCATCTTCAACTCCACTCTCTCCTTCTCGTCTCACATCGCGGACATCTCTACAAAGTCCCACTACCAAATGCACCTTCTCAGAGGTATTCTACATTTTCTCACTTTTCCCCAGAGGCTCACTGTCTCCAGAGCCCTGGTCCTCCCTACTCTGAACTACTGCAAACAGTCTCTTTCTCAACCTTCCCTCTTCTACCCACTGTCCTCTTCAACTCATCCAGAACAGAACTGTGAGACTTATCCTTGGCCTCAAAACCAGGGATTGCATCTCTCCGGCGCTGAAATCCCTTCACTGGCTCCCTGCGGCTGCGAGGATTAAGTTCAAGACCCTTTGCATTGTCCACAAGGCTTTCTGTTGCCTTGGCCCACTCTATCTGCAACGCTCTCTTCCTAAATGCTCTCCTTCCTTAGCCCTCCGCTCATCTTCCTCCAACTCTCTGCAGGTGAGCCTCGCCTCCAAACAGAGACTTGGGGGGAGATCTTTATCCACTGCAGGTGTCTACCCCTATAACAGCCTCCCTGCCTCTCTCTGTCTTGAACCAGATCTCCTTAAATTCCGGAAACTCCTCAACGCTTTTCACTTTGCCTCCTCCTTCTCTCTCTCTCTCTCCCTCTCCCCTGCTAACCACCTCTGTCACACTCTATCCTCTACTTTCGCTGCCTGGTGTACCTTCAGAGCCTCACAGGTCCCAAGCATCCTCGCCAGTCTCCTGCCCTTCCCCGGCCCTTGCACTTGCCACAGCACTACTGCACTTAGGTTACGACCCACAGGGGTCAAGTGCTAAAAATTAAAGTGGGGGAACTCATCAACTAACGCAATGGGATGTGATGTTGCCAGAAATTAGCATATAAAGGTGAAATATGCACATTTAATAAAATTGGCTTTGCATAACCACCGAAATTGCACAGGTCGAATGGCATTTGACTTTCATAAAATCAACACACACACAAAACCAAGACAGGATATTTAATAGTGTTTTTGAAAATGTTAAAAGGTGTGTAAACTCCGAGAACCAATAGAAATGTGTTCCCTGGAACTTGCAGTACTTAAATGGTACATTTCACCTTTAGTTTAGTGCAGGTAGGAAGTGTCCGGCCTGCAAACCTGGCAACTGTGTTTCGGTCCCTGAGGTCGACTTTATTTCATAAATTCAAAGAGGACATTCAATGTTTCTCATTTTAGCACGGGGGACGGAGTCCACCCTCTGAAAAAAGTGTGTGGTCTCGGTCCACCCGCGCGTACCCTCAACTTGAGCCCCGACGACCCATGACTGTGGTATCTCTCTGCACTTAACCCATGTTCTGACGGGACTCGGTGCACTTGGTCCCTACTAACCCCCCCCATGCACTTCCTGTTGGGTGCACATGCATGATCTGAATGTACCATGCCTAGTAAGATAGTCTGTCTTGTCTTCCTTATGTCCCCCCCTCCAATGCATGGTTGCGCTTTGAAACACTTGTGTATAAGCACATAATAAATAATCAATCAATTTAAGAGACCGGTAGAAATAAAAAACGAATGGTATAGAGAGTCACCAGTGATCGGTCGTGGTTGCCCAGTGTGCTCCAGGCAACTGAGAAGCTCCATCACTGAAGTTGAGGGTCCTTTTTCCTATATCCTTGAACTCGAGAGGCTTGAACAGCTTTCTTAATAAGGATTTTAGAATTATTTATTTACACAAGAATATTTTACAGGAAGTTGAATTATTGCAAAAAGAGAGTTTGATATAATTATGTCTTCTTCAGGGAGCTGTTAAGGCTGCTAAAGGGAGACAAAAAATTGTTTGCCTATTGCTATCATAAAAACGATCTGTTGGATAGGTTAGTTCACATCAGGGTTGGGGAAAGGGGATTCTTTCACTTAAGCACATTTGGGAAGTAGAATTGGAGTCACTGGCCCAGCTACTGGTGAACATACATGAGAAAACAGCCGAAGAAAATAGCGCTATAAAGTTTCAATACATAAAATAATGATCTGGTGGCATGAGAAATATAAAATGGGTGAAATTCTCAAGCATGGGGTCTGGCATGGATTCACATGCTCATGAATATGCCCGTCGTCAGGCCGGGAATCCTCGGTATAGGAAGAAATCAGTATCAGTTTTGTTTCTGATCTGTCTTTCTTAGTAGTAACCAATCACTGGTCTCTGGGTCATACTGCCTCCAGCCAATGACTGCCCTCTTCCTAAGCCCCGCCTCTGGCAGCCACGCTCAGATTTCTACCGCACGTTCAAGTGTTGGGAGTCCTTGTGCTGTAGCTCTCGAGCTTTTGCTGCCTTTTCTCCCCCTTTTTCAGGAGATTTTTCTCATTTTTCGGTTAAATAGAGCCTCAAGCTCCACCGTTTCTACATCCGATCAACGGGGATCCGTTTTGGAGTTTTCTACGCCCCTCAAGGGTGAAGATTTCGTCGAGTTACGCTTTTGGAGGATTCGAGAAGTTCCGAGGACTACCCCGGACATGGCCCAGGAGAAAGGAAGCTCGACGCCCGGAAAGCTGTTCAGGGCCTGCCCTGGATGCCAGCTTCAGAATGTTTTCAAGGAGGACTAGCATTCGTTATGCCTCTACTGTCTCCATGAGGACAAGACACACACGGAGAAGACTGTGTGTTTTGTGGGAACATGTCGGAGCGGACCATGAAGGATCGCCACCTCCTTCTCGCCAACTGGCTGGAAGGGAAGAGCCTGTCAGGCGAGAAGAAGAAAAAGAAGTCAGAGCGGTCTTCTAAGTCCTGTGAGGGCGCCCCGGCAACAGGGGCCCAACAAAAAGCCAAGCACCGCGGGCACCGGGAGCGCCGAACGGTCGGGCTCCTTGGCTGCCAGGCAGGGCGCATCCTCCCCGGCGCCATCAACCACGAGCCAACACTCTGGCTCGGGTAAGAGGAAGTCTGAGAACCCGGCGAAGCTTCTGGAGAGGCCCCGGTCGATCTCGAAGATTCCGGCAGAGGGGGAGCGAGGCTCAGACCCTCCCTCCAAGTTGAAGGCCCCAGGTGTACAGAAGGTGACGATGGCCTTAATTCACCCTGCTATGACCTCGATTGAGGATGTCGCATCGGCCCTGGCTCAGCCTGTGGAGGCTACGCCAGTGGAGGCGACCTCAGGACCCAGAGTCTCCCTACCACCACGGAGGGAGTCGTCTTTCAGGCCCATTGAGAAGTCCCCCACGAAGTCCTCGTTGGAAAAGGTGGGGGAGGGGCAGGTGGCCATCGTGGATACGGACACGACCTCTGAAGAAGAGCTCGTCGAAGTCGTGGAAGAGGCCCAGCCCATCGGGAGGGATCCCGACGAGGGCGACGACGAGAGCGACTGTGTCGCCGACGAGGTTCCTCAAGAGCCCTCGCGCCCGTCGTTTCCGGCACCGCAGGACACTTAGGCGGCCATTTTGTCAGCGATTCAGTCCTTCTACTCGGAGATAAGGACAAGGTTGCCCCTCCCCCTGACGGAGGTACCTGAGCCAGACCCGACAGGGGGAACCGGAGCCGGGGCCTTCAGAAAGTCCACCGCATAAGAGGAGGAGGATGCATCCTACGCCACCTCTCCCACCTCTGCGGCCTGCTCTATCCTCCCCCCGGTCTACTACCCACGGGGATGATACAGGCACGGACACGGCTACGACAGGTACAGATGACGACGGAGGCGACCACGGGACGTTTCCCCCGTCGCCCCCTGCTCGGGCGTCCCCACACGACGAGATTGGATCCTTTCATGCCAGGATTTCCAGGGCATCCAAGCTCTTCCAGCTCTGCCCAGAAGAGAAGAAGGAAGGATTCCTTTACCAACGGCGCAAGGCCAAAAGGAAGACGGTCCTCGCCGTACCATTTCTTGATGACATCTGGGATGAGGGGCTCGCCCTCCTCAAGTACCCTGCCACGGCGCTGGCGAAGAGGGACCGGTACGAGAAGAAGTACCGGGTCCCCGACGCTGCCCCCTTGTGTCTTCGGGCGCAACCTACCCCAGATTCGGTCATCTCGGCGGCGGCAAAGAAGAAAGCTGGGGGGTGCATCGGCCTCGACATCAACTTCCCCGCCGGACGGTGAGGGCAGGAAGCTGGACACGATGGGACGACGGGTCATCTCATCCGCAGCGACGACTATCAAGGCGGCCAACGCCCTGGCTATCGTAGCCCGCTACGACAGGGAGTTGTGGTTCAAAATCGCCCCTCTGTTGGACTTCTTTCCAGATGCCAAAAGGTCTGAGGCCCTTGAAATCCTACAGGAGGGTGAGATTGCTTCGGACCACGCCATCACGGTGGCAATGGACATCGCCGACACCGGTTTCCGTCAGTTGGGCAACAGCGTTTGCCTGAGACGACGAGGATAGCTCAAGGCAACGGATTTCCACCAGGACGTACAAACCAAGGTTTTGGACATGCCCTTCGACGGGAACAACCTGTTTGGGAAGGCGGTTGATGAGTCCCTTCAGGCCATCAAGACAGACACGGAGACTGCCCGGGCACTGGGAGTGCTCCAACAACGACGGCCGTCCTTTCGGAGCTCCGGAGGCAGACATGGTGCCTCCAAGGGATCCGGCAGTGGCTCCTCCACGTACCGCCAAGCGGCAAGATCTTCATCCCAGGAAGCCTACAGGGGACGCGGCAAGTCAGGTGGTGCCCGTCGTCGTCGACAGGGAGGTCAAGGAGGCAAGGCGGCCTCCAAACAAGATTGAACCGACCCCGCCGAAACACCCCATTGGGAAGCCGGCTGGCGAGGTTCGTCAGCGTGTGGGAGTCCATCTCCACCGACCGTTGGGTGCTGGACGCCCTGGCCCAAGGGCACGCCTCGAGTTTCAGAAAGAAGGGCCCTCGCGTTCCACCCGTGGCCAGGAAGGAACATCACGTCCCTCAACTACTGTTGGAAGTAAGGGCGATGCTCAGGAAGGGTGCCATCGAGCTCGTCCCAAAGAGGCTTCGGGGCTCCGGAGTTTACTCAAGGTACTTCCTCGTAAAAAAGAAGACAGGAGGATGGCGCCCCATCCTGGACCTGTGACGACTGAACAAGTACATCAAGGCACAGAAGTTCCGGATGGTCACTCTCCAGCACATACTGGGACAGCTGGAGGAGGGCGATTTCCTGTCGTCGTTGAACTTGGAGGATGCGTACTTCCACATCCCCATTCTAAAAAGACACCGAAGTTCCTCAGGTTCGTGGTCCAAGGGCGGCACTACCAGTTCAAGGCCCTCCCGTTCGGATTGAAGTCGGCACGCAGGGTGTTCACCGGTGGTGGCGCATCTGCACCTGCAGGGGGATCCACGTCTACCCCTACCTTGATGACTGGCTCATCCAGGACAAGCAAGGACAAGGGAGCTTGCCGTGGAGCACACTGCGAAGACCGTCCAGCTGCTCACGTACCTGGGATTCTCCATCAACTTTCCAAAATCCCACCAGGTTCCGTCGCAAGTCGCCCTGTTTCTGGGAGCCAAGCTCGACACAGTGGCGCGGCTGGCCTCGCCGTCGGAGAAAGGACCAGGACCATTCTGGGCAAGATGCAGCGTCTGCTGTCCACGGACGTGGCCAGGGTAAGATCTATCAAGTCCCTCCTCGGGATGATGTCCTCCTGCATTTATATGGTGCGCCTTTGCAGGCTTCGGATGCGCCCCTTACAAGAGTTCCTTGATGCCCGCTGGGTCCAGTCGACGCGCAGCTTCGAGGACAGGATCCCTCAACGAGACGTTCCGTCAGGCGATCCGGTGGTCGGGTACCCGCTCTCATCTGTCGGCGGGCACGGACTTTCAGACCCCAGCTCACCAGGTGACGGTGACGACGGATGCCTCCTTGGAAGGTTGAGGAGCGCACTCCGGAGATCTTCACGCGAGAGGCCTTTGGCTCCCGGAGGAGAAGTCACTCCACATCAACATCTTGGAGCTCTGCGCAGTGTTCTGGGCCCTCAGCTCTTTTCTTCCGTCCCTCAAAGGCAAGGTGAGGAGGATCTTCACCGACAACACCACCACGATGTTCTACATCCGGAAGCAGGGCCGAACCAGATCCCCTGCCCTATCCAAGGAAGCCCAGGATCTGTGGCTTTGGGCCGTCGCCCAAGGGATGTTTCTGGTGCCTCTTCATCTGGCAGGAATAAAAAACACGATCGCCGACTCACTCAGCAGAGAGCTGCGCTCGTGCCACGAGTGGGAACTACGCCAGGATCAAGTGGATCGACTCTTCCGATGATGGGGCGAACCCCAAATCGATCTCTTCGCGACGGCGACGAATTCCCACTGCCGGAGGTTCGCCAGCAGGTTCCCCCAGCCGAGGAGCATGGGCGATGCTTTTTCGTTGCCCTGGGACAGCCTATTTCTTTATGCGTTCCCTCCGCTGCCGTTGCTGCTCCGGCTCATCAACCAGCTCAAGAGGTCCCGGTGCAGGATGATCCTCGTATCACCGGCGTGGCCGAGACAGATCTGGTTCCCGGACCTTCTGGTCTTGTCAACGTCCACACCAGTCATACTGCCGATGGACGCAGATCTTCTCTCTAGAGAAGGAAGCGCCATTCTTCACCACAACCCGGAGTCGCTGAACTTGCAGGCCTGGCTCCTGCAGCACTAGAGTTTGGAGGGTACGACATCCCGGCCGACTGCAGAGAGGTTCTTGCAAAGGCCAGGGCGTCCTCAGCTCTCAAGTGCTACGGACATAAATGGAAGAGGTTCTCTGTCTGGTGCCGTGCACAGAAGATTAACCCTCTGAGGATTACGGCCCCTCAAGTATTGCCGTACCTACTGTCATAGGCCAAGGCTGGACTAGCTCACGCTTCCATCAAGCTACATCTTGCCGCCATCTCGCGATACTCCAGAACTACGGGACAGGGGTCCTTGTGGTCTCATCGACTGGTGAAGGAATTTATGAAAGGATTGTTCCGATCATTCCCGCCGGTGAAGGCCCCTGCCCCGGCGTGGAAGCTCAACCTGGTGCTGACCAGGCTCATGGGGGCCCCATTTGAGCCTATGCATTCGGCACCGTTGAAGTTTCTGTCGTGGAAGACGGCGTTTCTCATGGCCATCACCTCTGCACGATGAGTGGGAGAGATCCAGGCCCTATCTTGCAAGCCGCCATACTTGACGTTTCACGACACAAGGGTGGTACTGCGGACGCACCCCTCCTTCATGCCCAAGGTGCTGTCGGACTTCCACCTCAACAAACCCTTGGTGTTGCCAGTTTTCTTCGCGTCTCCTTCGTCGCCGGCTGAAAGGACTCTGGAATCGCTGGACGTAGCTAGAGCGCTTAAGTTCTACGTGGACCGCACAAAGAGTTTTCGGAAGACATCACAGCTGTTTGTGAACTTTGGGACTGTGAATCAAGCGAAGGCTCTCTCGAAGGCTTCCATTTCCAGATGGCTCTCCGGCTGCATCATGCACTGTCACCGGTTGGCAAACCGACCGCTGCCCGGCCGTCCGAGAGCTCATTCGACCAGAGCCATTGCTGCTACCACGTCGTTCCTGTCTGGTGTGCCCCTGCTGGACATCTGCAGGGCTGCGACGTGGAGGTTGACGCACACCTTCACGAGATTCTACTGCGTTGATCGGGACTCCAGGGAGGAGTACAGGGTTGGCCAAGCAGTGCTGCGCAATCTGTTCGCTTAAGGTGAGCCTGGTGAGGAGGTAAGAGATGCTTAATGTTGAGTTGTTGTATTGCTTAATGTTGAGCCTGTTGCCACCTCCCATGGTTGTGCATGTATGTACTGCTATGTATTCTCTTATTCATGAGCATGTGAATACATGCCAGACCCCATGGTGGAGAAGGAACAAGTTACAGGTAAGTAACTTGTTCATTATTCTAAATGGGAACTTCAATGCAAAGTGTCTGTGGCTGTTTGTACAGTTACATGGGTCTGGCATGGATTCAGATGCGAACCCTCCTGCCTACCCCTCTGCGGCTCTTCACTTGGTCATACTGCCACTTTACGTGCTACCAAATCTGAGGGTGGCTGCCAGAGGCGGGGCTTAGGGAGAGGGCAGTCATTGGCTGGGGGCAGTATGACCCAGAGACCAGTGATTGGTTACTACTAAGAAAGACAGATCAGAAACGAAACTGATACTGATTTTTCTATACCGAGGATTCCCGGCCTGACGACGGGGAATATTCATGAGCATGTGAATCCATGCCAGACCCATGCTGGAGAACAACAGTTACAGGTAAGTAACTTGTTCATTATTCTAAATGGGAACTTCAATGCAAAGTGTCTGTGGCTGTTTGTACAGTGAGAGGATACAGAAAGATTTCTTGTTACTGATATTCGCAGATCCAACATGAAACAAACTTGAGATTCCTTGCATAGATTTTGGTTGTTTGTTATTGAATTGTGTCATTATTACCTTAAATGGTACAGTAGAAGGAAGCATGCCAGAGGATTTGATCAGATTCCAATGGTAAGGCAAAATCAACCATTGATTACCTATTTGTTCCAATGTCTCAAAGAACTGTACTGTTTCGCTTAATTCAAACTAAAGCGAGAGACCATGTCTACCTTGCTATAGAATTAGCATTACTGTCTATTCTGAAGACTTTCCAGGTAAATAAGGGCATGGTACATGTTAAAGAGCAGGTTAATCATTTAGGATGCACTGAGAAAAACATAAGTCATCTGCGATCACAAAATATATATGGGTTCCATCAATGCAATTTCTTGGACCAGCCAATGCATGTATAAAACCAATGGGGTTGAGCGAGTACTTTGACAGAAGAATCACTTGTTAAATTATCAAATTATAAAGGAGCTTAAAAAGGAGATGAGATGTGAACTGAGACAAATACGTATTTGCAAAGAGTACGAGTGATAGTGATTATAGGAAAGATAGGAAATATGAGAAGCAAAAGTGTAAGCATTGGTTGAAGAAGTATTAAAAGAAAAAACGAATTTGACTCTGGCAAGACATGTTAGTTGCTCTGGCACAAAAGAACTCTATAAGCTTTTGGGATCATATTATTAGCCTCAGAAACAACTGTTAGTTAATCCTTTTACTGAATCTGTTTGGGTTATCGTTTAATCTTGTTGTACACCTGCCTGTTATACATTCAGCTCCTTCTGATACCTTAAGGGTTAACACTGACAACAGGGAAGTGATTTTACCAAGAAAGGTAAAATATGTGAATAAGGGTGTTAAGTTCTTCTAGGGTGCTTCACAGATTGGCTATTATTACCATCAGAGCTGAGCAATTTGTCCCTTCTCCCCAAGTGCCTACTCCTCCTGTGAGGCTAGAGGATGAGCCCACTCCGCAATACCCTCCCGAGGGGTAGAGGCAAGCAGTACCTCACCGGGAGAGGCTACCGCTCTGGGGACAAGGACTCCCGTTCTCAGGAGGAGCTCCCTACACCCGACCTTTCCAGACAACATAAGTACATCTTCCTGAGAACAAGTTAAAATGTCTTATTGCCAACCTGACCTAGAAAATCTCCTTTTAAAATGACTTACTACTGAAGAAGATGCCTTACAGAGGCATAGAGAACCAAGTAGAGAAAGCCCTTCAGCTATGTCACCTCAGTGAGGGGAAGAGCATGGGGAAGTGAAAATATAGCAAGCGAGATTCAAAAGGGGAAGTACGCTGGATACGAACAGCTCAGGCAAGACATGCAGCGTTCTGCAGTCGAGCAGAGCCCCAAGCCGTCCAATGTGCTACAGTCGGCAGTAAGAATCAAGGCAGTAGAGGACACGGACGCGCAGCATCCCAACGAGAAAGAGAGAGATGGAGTGGTGGGAGGACCACGGAAGCTTTGTCGTCAACCGGAGGTCCAAATAGCACCAAAATCATTTGACCATGACAGACTCGGGAAGAATGTTGTATGAAAAGCAGCCAAGTGAAATAAAGGAGGATCGATCTTTATAAGTGAAATCAGGGGAAGAAACACAAAGTCAAGACTTCACTAAGTGAATTGTATAACCTGATAAAAGTAATAACTAAGAATTATCTGAAGATCCGTTATTAAAGAGTAACTAAAAGGAAAGCCAAGAAACCTCAGGAGAGGAGAGACGTTCTCTGGTCTTTAAGTTGTTTAGGATAGTGGTAGGGACAGATAGGTTAGATTTCAACAGTAGATAGTTCTTTATTGTTGGACATTCACTGAGGATTGACGAGCATCCAGGTTAGCTTTGTTAGGTAGGAAATCCTTATAGAATGAGGAACAGAAGGTTTTATTTTATTCTTTAATAAAATCATGAGTAGAATATCTAATCGGAGTCTGTTTCCTTCTTCTGACCTACCACAACTGATATATGCTTTATTTTATTTTGTTGAAATTATTAAGAGCGCTAATTTACCAACGACAATGCTTCTACCAAGCATTGTGCCTGCTTTGAAAAAGAGGGATAGGGCCAACACATTGAACAATAGACCCATCACCTTACTTGATGTCACTAGCAAAACCTGTATTGCATTAATATTAAATACACCTTACCCAGTAGGCAAGTTATAGTGGTATCATTAATAAATAAACCAGGTTCCATAAGAATATGGGCATTTTGAGATATATATTTCTGAGGCTTGTGGAATATGCTTAGATCACATGCTATGCATAGACCGACATCTAGTGGAAGCTGCAGAGTATTAGTTGTTTTAGAAAAAAAGGACGTCGACAGGGCGTGCCAATAATACTATCCCTAGTGTGACGTGTACTGTACCCATCGTCCTTTTGACATGCGGTAGCATGAAGTGTAGCCCGAGTACAGGTTTATTAAAGCAGATATGAATCTGATAAAGCTCATATAGACATCTATGCACCTTCTTTCCAAGGGCAGGAAGGGTGGGCGCATGTGTATCTAAGCAGATACAAGCATCAGAAACATGATTACAGTGAGTAATGTACCCCTTCTGAGGTTTGTGGAATCTGCTTAGATCACAGCAATGCATAGATTAGCGAGCAGTGTTATGAGAAAGGTGGTGGGTTGTGAGAAAGTCCAGCGGCAAATAGGTGTTTTAGAACTGCTTGTCCCACCTGTGTATAAACAGTTGGTCTGTTTTCCTGAGCGGTCTGGTCTTGTTTACATAGTAAAGGACCACCCTCCTTACATCTAGTGTTTAACAAGTGGAGCATATAGTGGAGAATGTGGGATGGGGTACATTCTACAGTGTTTATTTGCCTAGACTGGCACCAAATTACAAATCCCCTCCACTTGTCAAAATAACAGTGTCTGGTGTTTGGTTTACATACCTCCTTGAAGATATTCATACACCTTTGTGGTAGATTAAGATGTCCAAACCTCAGGAGTAATGCTGCCAAGTTCATTGAGTGAGGTTGAGGGTGTACTGTTATTACCCCGTGTTGGGTCAGTAGATCGCCAGTTTGCGCAGATGTGGAAGCCATGGTTGTCTTGCCCACATAGGAGCAACTAGGATGAGGGTCTTCTGTTCTCTGTGAATCTTGTTCACCACCCTGTTCATTAGAGGAGTTGGTGGGTGGGGGGGGGGGGAGCGTAAGCAAATTTCCCTGACCAGCTGATCCATTGGGTGTTCCCCTTGGAGTATGGTTGGGGAAACCTGGACACGAAGTCTGGGCATTGCTTTTTTTCTTTTGTAGCGAACAAGTCTAGTGTGGGATAACCCCACTGTGAGAAGATGTGGTCTACGACATTTGTGTCTAGTTGCCATTGGTGTTCCTCTCGTAAGGGATCTCTGCTTAGCAAGTCTGCTAGGGTATTGAGTTCCCCTGGAGTGCATTGTGAAGACAGGAATATCCCCTGTGTGGGTGCCCATCTCCATATTTTCTGTGCTAGCTTGGACAGATTTGGAGAATGTGTGCCCCCCTGCTTGTTGATGTAGTACATTGCAGTGGTGCTGTCGTTTGAGATTTGTACCGACTGGGAAATTGTTTTGAATGGACACATAGAAGCCCCCTTGTCCATAACCTGACCCTAGTGAATTTAGTGCCATGCTGCATAGAGATAGGGTAGACCCTTTAAATGACGGTAAATGGCTGTACTTGCCCACAGGGCTCCTCAGTCCCAGGGGGCTGGACTATGCACATTTCTGCCTCATCCTTTTCACTTAAGATGACCGGTGTAGAGTTTATGGTCTGGGACCCTGTGGGATCCCACTGTCAATTACTGGGTGTTGCAGGAAATTCCACAATGAGCAGAATACCCACCCTGTGCTGGTTCTTGCGGATAATTGGTTGGTTCACTGTATCTGGAGTATGACTGAAGCAAATGTCCTAGCATGCCTTGTGGGAAATGTGGACATTTGACTAAGGCTGCAAGACTTAACTTGCTGATGCTGCCAGTAGGGCGAGTCATGCCTCTGGCGCAGTGCCAGTAGCGCATGACGGGATCCCCAAGAGAATGCTGTGATCTCAGTGCTTGCATGCTGTGGCATGGCATCCAGCTGTGCTGCAGGCCCATTGCTCACTGCAGGTAAGATACCATGTTTAAAGTATTAACAAACGGTAAGAACTGACTGGCAAAACTTTGAGGAAACATACAATTCTCTGGTGTGGGTAAATAATAACGTGAATATAAAAACATGCAAAGTACTAGATATACCTTCAATTGATGGGACATTATGACTTCAATGTGCAGCTTAACCACTGTAATTTACTGTTAATGGTGTAAATGCAATCGTAACTCTCCTGTTGTGTACCCCCTATCATATCCAGGGGGACATCTCTAAATAACTTGACTGATCTCACAAGTGACTTAAGTGAGTTCTAGCCCTATGGGAAAAGAGGATAGCAGTGCTGTTTAGGTCCTGCAGTACCAACTACTGTAAATGGCCTCAAGCCATGCTCTGTTTTACAGAGTAGGCCATACCACAGAAATCAGTGCCCTTGGGGCCTGGCCAGAGGTCCTCCCTTATTGATCCAGCATGAGGGGCAATGTTGCATGGCTTGTCCCAGGTTCTGTACTTGTGGCTTAGCCACTGGCTATACTTTGGCAATACTGGGGTATAAGGGTCATAAGAGCTGCATCGGAGTAAGGCTGCAGTCTATTCCACAGCACCCAAATGGCATGGCCACAGGTCATGACCCTGCAGCATGCAGTTAGGGGGGTGAAATTACACCAATTCCTATGCGATCTGCATACTGCACCTGTATTTTTTCGAAGTATTTTGTTGCATTAAATGTGTTCAGACAACTGAACTATTGTGGGGTTAACTCAACAGGAAAAGGCTGTGCCTTAAAAACATTTGTCATGCATAAACGTTTGGCCATGATCTGAAACCCAAACAACTTGATATACAATTGTACAACTGTCGCATCATTGTTCAGTGTTTCTGAATCCAAAACACATTGGCTAATATGTACACAATTGATTTCTTGCTGGGAAATATGCATTAGGCTGTAGTTTGAGTATGACAGGATATTGAAATACATTCTTGAGTTTTCTTTAACAGATTCCCCACACACAACAGAAGGCTGGAGTGCTTTTGTTTGATTAGAAGCATAACATTATCTACAATATTTTCAAAGTTTATAGTTAAGGCGCATAGTGTCATAGTTGGGTCATCTATACAGTAAGCAGGGGAAGGTTGTGACAGTTTGGCCGGACCTGCATGCTGGAAGTATTGAAATGATGGGAAGATTGAAATATGAGAGATTAGGCTAGTGGGTTAGAGGTTACTGCGGATGTATTTGCAAAGGTTAAGGGGAACGTTTCAAACTGTTTTCGGTTGAGTAGACAAGGTCGAGGATAGCCATGATTTTAGTTTCCCTTCATCATAGACAACACAATCTGCAGAACCTAGACCAGGGGTCTGTAAATTTTGGCTCACACATTCTGGACTACAACTCCTATTACCTCTATACAGCAAAGTCAAAGGTGAGAGAATGTTGGAATTGTAGGTGAAATCTTTGAGCGGTTGCAGACCGCTGTAGACCATTAGACATTTCTTATGCCGACAGGATGAAATCCATTACTCTGAAGTTGGGCGAATTGTGTCCAGAATGCAGAGAATTTGGCCTATGCTTCTTGTCACAGAGGCATCCATCACCTTTCCTTTTCTTAGACCATATGTCACCCAGTTCCAGGACGGTGTGTGCTGTCATCTGTTGTGCTTCTTTCATAAATAGGTTGAGTAGCTTAAATACAGACAAGGAAGGGAGGCAGCAATAGGCCCATGTAGCATGCCCTAAAATGGAGCTTGTATGTTGCCCCACTTTCCTGTATGCTTAAAGACATTCGGGCAGGAAAATGATTAATGAAGAATGTCAAACCAACAAATCCTGCTTGGTTGTGAAAGTTCTGCAGAAGTCTCTCATTCCCTTGTCCACAGCCCCCATTGCTTAACATCATCCACATCCTAGAGCTTCTTTCTTATTCACGCTAACTCTGGCAGTCAAATACAACACTCCTATTTTACACGATCATTACCACATTGCTACAAATGCATAACTGTATGTTCCCTATCTGATAACTGCTGTGTCTGTATTTGCTATTACCTTCATTATGTGACCACGCATAGGTGTCTTTCCCTGCATGTGGTGTCAATTTTGAAAGATTCAACTTCCTGTTGAACTAATATCTCAAAGTAGCCGTATGCAATATCTACAACCATTGTGCCATTGAAATTCTTCTTAACACGCTCAACAGCATATGAGCAGCAGTTCTGTGTAGGCCTACATATTTCAATTGGTGATGTCAGACCAACTCCAATGCCATGTGGCAGAAGTGACATAGTGCTCTTTTGATTCTGGAAGCATGTTCTAAACTATTTGCCATGATGAATATATATATATTTCTGAGGCTTGTGGAATCTGCTTAGATCACATGCTGTGCATAGGCCGACATCTAGTGGAAGCTGCGGAGTATTACAGTTTGTTTTTCGAAAATCGAAAAAGGGTGTCGACACAGGGCGTACCAGTAATACTATCCCTAGTGTGACGTCCACTGTACCCATGATCCCTCACGCGTCTAGGATCCCCAGATTGTTTTTTTCCGCCATTCTGGTCGGAAGCACTTCATCGGAGTTCCCTGGCTTTGCCATATTTACACTTAAAACTAATTCTAATTTGCCCCATTTTGTCACCCTTACGTCGACCAGCATCTCGACGCCGAACCGGGGAGGAAATCAACGTCGAAACCCGACGGATTGGGCCTTGAGGCTTCCGCCTCGGCTCGGGCCTGGGCCGCTGGCCTCGGCCCTACAAGTAGGGAGAGTGGGGGGTGGTACACTTCCACACTCGGTTATAGACACCTTCTTACCTACACACACTTGCCCGCTGCCCACAGGCGCGTATGGAGGGTACGCCCTTTCAGTTTTGCCCCAAGTGTAATAAGAAATACCCTTGGGTAGATAAGCACGCTACGTGCAACCTTTGCCTGCCCAGAGACCACCCCGAGGCGGGTTGCAGGGCCTGTAGCAGGTTTAAGACAAAAACTCTTAAGGACCGCTCCACCAAGCGTTGGGCCCACCACGCCAAGCTAGCAGCTATGGAGGCGGAGGGTACCTTCAGCGACGCCCGACTTTCGGACGGCGAGGGCACCAAGGCGTCGAAAGACAGCCTAACGCACGTCCCCGGCCTCGGAAGGTCGTCCGTCCCGGCGACTATGGGGAAGTCCCCCGGCGACAAGAGCGTTACACATACACACGCAAAACACAAAAAACCCACCCGAGATTCGACGTCGTCGAAACCTCGGAAAGAGGCACAGAAGGAGCGGTCCGAAAGGATGTCCTCTGGGCGGTCCCGGTCGAGGTCGCCGCACGACGTCAGGCAAGCCTCCACACTTGCACATAGTGCCTCGCCCATTAACATCACGGAAGATCACTCGTCCGGAGACGAACACGGCTTCCATCCCCAGCCTGCACCCCAGGGAAAGGGTACATCACTTGGGAGTGAGGAGGGCCCAGTTTCGAAGCCTAGTTCGAAACACAGGGATTCCACCTCCGATCCTCGACGCCAGGGTTCGAAAGATAAGGGAAAGGGTAAACACACTTCCACCCACGGGGAAGGGGGTAAGCAACAAAGGAAACAACCCTTGCAATCCCCCACTACAATAGAACTGACTTCCCCGTCCAAGTCTTCTCAGGGACAGTCCATAGAGAGTTCCAGCAAGGTCACCCCAAGCTCAAAACTCTGGTCATGCGAGGACATTGACAGAGTAATGTCAAGGATGTCCTCCTTAGCAAATTTCTTCGAAAGACACCCTGACCAACTACTAGCTTTAAACCCTCAGGAATCTTCTCCCTCAGGTTCAAGGGACCCTATCCCTTCAAATAAAAGGCCCCGGGTCGAGACACCAGTAAAGGCTTCAGACCCCTTCGAGGTCCAACCCTATTGTTGCCTTTTCCCTACAGGCCAAGGACACTCTTCCCTTATAGAGGGCCAGGATTTTGAAACACCAGAAGATCTCGCAGTGTCAGATTATTACGGGGAGGACGAAGACGAGGATGAGCCAGAAAATAGCCCAGATATTTTCAGAATGGACTCACCAGTCGAAAGGGAAGCCCCAGTGTCCGATTCCCCAATAGATAATCAGCCCCTCCTGAATGAACTGCTCTCTCGGGCAGCTAACCACTTCCACATAGACACACAAGGTGTCCAAGAAGAGAGGGACTTCGCGGAGGAACTAATAGGGGAAAGGAAGACAGTAGCCCAGACCATTCCCATCCTGAAATCTATTCAACGCAGAATAGCACCATCCCTTGTCAACCCAAACCTGACGACCTGTAAACCCGAGAGTAGAGAAGCTGTTTAAAGCAGCCCAGTCGGACCCTCTATATATTAGAGGCCAACTTAAGCCAGACTCTCTAGTCGTAACTAACACCCGCAAGAGAGCTGGAACCCCATTATCTTCCTCGGAGGCTCCCCCCGACAAGGAAAGTAAGAAACTCTATGGTTTTGGTAGGAAAGTAGCTTCCACGGCAGCCTACCAAACCAGAATTGCAAATTCCACCACACTGTTGGCCAGCTACAACTGCCATCAGTGGGAAGAAGTGGCAGCACTAATAGATTCCGCTCCCGAACCCCTTAAGAGCCAGCTATCTCGCATTTGTGCAGAGGGAAGAAACGTCTCAGGCTGCATTTTAAAAGCAACTTTAGACGCCGCAGACAATGCGGGTAGAATTATAGCTGAGGGGACTGTCATCAAAAGACATGCTTGGTTGAGGCAGTCGGGATTCAGAGCAGAAACACAAGCTGCACTCTTAGACAAACCAGTGGAAAGTGATCTCCTGTTTGGAAAGGCAGTCGAGGACGCACTAAGAAACGCTAAGGAGGAATTCGACACCCTCAAATCCCTTGGCCAGTTAACTACAAAACCACCTAACCAAAGAGGGAACGGCAATTTTCGTCGCCCCCGCGGCCAAAATTCAAATAGAGGAAATAGCTATTCCCACACCCAGGGTACACAGTGGAACACCAACTCACAACAGTCTACCCAGGGGTATGGTAGGGCTAGTAGAAGAGGACGTGGTAGAGGCAGAGGCAGCCCCAGTAAAGGAGGCGGCACGCCTCCACCAAAGCAGTGACGCTCATTTCAGGGTCCCTTCCCATGCAACCCCAGTAGGGGGACGAATATCCAGCTTCACCCAGGCATGGGAAGGGATAACATCCGACAGATGGGTGCTGTCGACGGTATCCAAGGGGTACTGTATAGAACTACTGCAACGTCCCCGAAACCACCCTCCAAGACAAAAAGTCCACTCTTTAGAACATCAAAAGATCCTCCTCGAGGAAATCTACAATCTGCTCCTAAAGGACGCGATAGAACTCGTCCCAGGACACCAGGTAAACAAGGGTATCTATTCAACTTACTTCCTTGTGCCAAAGAAAGATTTAACAATGCGCCCAGTATTGGACTTACGGCCTGCCAACAAGTATGTCAAGCCCCAAAAATTCCGTATGACCACGCTACAAGAGGTAATCCCACTCCTAAAAAAGGGGGATTACATGGCAACCTTGGATATGAAAGATGCCTATTTTCATATTTCTATGCTCCCGGCGCACAGAAAATACTTGCGCTTCAAGGTGGACAGTCGCCACTACCAATTCAAGGTACTGCCCTTCGGGATAGCTTCAGCACCAAGGGTATTCACCAAGGTACTGGCGGTGGCAGCTGCACACCTACGCAGGGAGGCAATCCCAGTGTACCCTTATCTAGACGACTGGCTCATAACGGGGGAAACCCCAGGAATCTGCAGATCAAACATTCAGAGGACTATCGACCTCCTCCACGAATTAGGCTTCTCTATCAACGAGAAGAAGTCAAGTCTGGTGCCAAGCACCTCAAAACAGTTTCTAGGAGCTATCCTAGATACTCAGAGAGAATTGACCTTCCCTTCGGAAGAAAGAATTCGGAATATACTTCTGCAAATTCCGCATTATCAGTCAGGTCAACAGATAACAGTACGCAAAGCTATGCGGTTACTGGGCATGATGGCGTCATGCATTTACCTGGTCCCCCACGCGCGTCTGCGCATGCGTCCCATGCAGGAATGGTTGGCGAAACAGTGGTCTCAGGCAAGTGGTCAGTGGGACGATCTAGTGGTCGTTTCGCCAACACTCGTACAGAGCCTACACTGGTGGACAAGAGAGAATATCGCAAAGGGGAAACCCTTTTACGATCCCGAAGTACAGGCAGTGGTTACTACAGATGCATGCCTGACTGGGTGGGGAGCTCACCATCTCCACCACACAGCTCAGGGTCTCTGGTCTCACTCAGTAGCCAAGAACCACATCAATCTGCTAGAGCTTCTGGCAGTATTCCGAGCGCTGCAGGCGTTCGAGCCCCATCTACTGAACTTGTCGGTGCAGATCCGGACGGACAGCACGACAGCCATGTTCTATCTGAACAAGCAAGGAGGGACTCGTTCGCCAAATCTGTCCAAGCTTGCCCAGAAAATATGGATATGGGCACTCAGACGGAACATCTTCCTGTCATCGCAACATGTTCCAGGGGAGCTCAATTCCCTAGCGGATGCTCTAAGCAGAGACCCCCTCCCAGAAGAACACGAATGGGTCCTTCACAGAGACGTAGTAGGAGATCTCTTCTCTCAGTGGGGTTTCCCCACTATAGACCTATTCGCCACAAGCGAAAACAAACAATGCCCAGAATTTGCATCCAGGTTCCCCCAAACGGACTCCCAGGGGAATGCCCTGTGGATGAACTGGTCAGGGATGTTTGCGTACGCTTTTCCACCAACTCCTCTCATCAGGAAGGTGGTGTACAAGATGAACAAGGAATCGATGACGCTCATCCTAGTTGCTCCCATGTGGGCGAGACAACCATGGTTTCCACACCTACGCAGGATGGCGGTGTGCGAGCCCATCAGACTCCCAGCCTGGTACAACCTTCTGTCCCAGCAACAAGGTCAAACACTGCATCAGGAACCCAACTCTATGAACCTAGCAGCATGGCTCCTGAAGTCATAGAGTTTGGACATCTCAAATTACCACAGAGGTGTATGGACATTCTAAAAGAGTCCAGGAAACCAAATACAAGACACTGTTACTTTGACAAGTGGAAAAGATTTGTTATCTGGTGCCAGAATAAACAAATCAACCCGGTTGATTGCACTCCTTCCAACGTTGTAACATACATGCTCCACCTGCTGGATGCAGGGTTGGTTTTTAACTCTCTGAAAGTACACCTGGCAGCCCTCTCGGCTTACACCACATCCCATAACAGGGTCTCGTGGTGGAAAGTACCAGTGGTTAAAGCCTTCATGGAAGGAGTAAAGAGACTTCACCCTCCTATTTCGAACCCACCGCCAGGATGGGACCTCAACGTGGTGCTAGCTAAGCTCATGGGACCCCCCTTCGAACCCATGCATAAAAGTAGTCTCAAACACCTGACTTATAAAACGGCCTTCTTAGTAGCCATTACCTCCATAAGAAGGGTCAGTGAAATTCAGGCTCTGTCAGTGCAAGATCCTTTCTTTACTATCCACAAGGACAAACTGGTTTTACGCACACACCCTAGGTTCTCACCAAAATTCATATCCAAGTTCCATGTAAACCAGTCCATCGAGCTTCCGGCTTTCTTCCAAAACCCACAAAGCTCGGCTGAGGTGAAACTACACACCCTAGATGTGCGTAGGGCGGTCTTATACTATGTAAATAAAACCAGACCGCTAAGGAAAACAGATCAACTGTTTGTCTCCGTAGCTACAGGCAGAGAGGGGGATCGCGTCTCTAAGGGCGCTATCTCTAAGTGGATTATCAACTGTATACAGCTGTGTTACTCTTTCTAAAAAGACTCTGCCGTTTACACCAAGGGCCCACTCTACTAGAGGCATTGGGGCCACTCTGGCCTTCATTGCAAATGTTCCCCTCGACACCATTTGCAAAGCAGCTACTTGGAGCTCTATTCACACTTTTACTCAGCATTACTGCATTGACACTCATTCCAAGACAGATACACAAGTGGGACAAGCGGTTCTAAGACACCTGTTTGCTCATGACCCTTCTCACATCCCACCTCCTTCTTCTGGTACTGCTCGCTAATCTATGCACAGCATGTGATCTAAGCAGATTCCACAAGCCTCAGAAGGGATACATTACTCACCGTAATCGTATTTCTGATGCTTGTATCTGCTTAGATTCACATGCGACCCACCCTTCCTCCCCTCCGAGAGAAGGCGCATGGTTGCTTGTAGTCTTACCTTTCTGTCTATCTGCTTGGACTGTCTGTACTCACGCTACTCCTCATGCTACCTCATGTCAGGAAAAACACAATCTGGGGATCCTAGACGCGTGAGGGATCATGGGTACAGTGGACGTCACACTAGGGATAGTATTACTGGCACGCCCTGTGTCGACGCCCTTTTTCGATTTTCGAAAAACAAACTGTAATACTCCGCAGCTTCCACTAGATGTCGGCCTATGCACAGCATGTGAATCTAAGCAGATACAAGCATCAGAAATACGATTACGGTGAGTAATGTATCCCATATATATATATATATATATATATATATATATATATATATATATATATATATATATATATATATATATATATATATATATATATATATATATATATATATATATATATATATATATATATATATATATATATATATATATATATATATATATATATATATATATAATTTCTGAGGCTTGTGGAATCTGCTTAGATCACATGCTGTGCATAGGCCGACATCTAGTGGAAGCTGCGGAGTGTCAGTTTGTTTTTCGAAACTCGAAAATGGGCGTCGACACAGGGCGTGCCAGTAATACTATCCCTAGTGTGACGTCCACTGTACCCATGATCCCTCACGCGTCTAGGACCCTGAGATTGTTTTTTTCTACCATACTGGTTGGAAGCATTTCGCGTAGTTCCCTAGCCTTAGCCATACTCTTGCTAAATATTGTTATATTTACCCATTTCTCCACCCCAACGTCGAGTTACCGAACTTCCACTCTCGACGCCGGCCCGGAGAAGAATTCCACTGTCGACAGCTGCACGACGGATTTGGGCCTCGGAAGACCTCTGACCTCGGCCCGGGCCACGGCCCTACAATTAGGGAGAGTGGGGGGTGGACATACTCTACACTCTTTTGGTATATAGGTACATTCTTATATATTCCTACACTTACCAGCCCGCTGCCACAAGGTGCGTATGGAGGGAACCCCTTTCCAATTCTGCCCCAAGTGCAACCGCAAGTACCCTTGGGTCGACAGGCACGCCACGTGCAATCTCTGCTTGCCGAGGGACCACCCCGAGGCGAACTGCCGAGCGTGTAGTAGGTTTAAACCAAAAAACTTAAGGACCGTTCGATCAAGCGTTGGGCCCATCACGCCAGGCGTCAGGAGGCCATGGCAGCGGAGGGCACCTTCAGCGATGGCAGCAACGCCGTGCTTTCGGACAGCGAGGGCAATATGGCATCGAAAGACAGCCGAGTGCAAGTCCCCGACCTCGGAAGGTCGTCCGGCAGGGTGGCTATGGGGAAGATCCCCGGCGACACAAGCGCTTCCCACAGCACTTCCACAAAGCACATGAAGTCCAACCGGGACTCGACGCGCACGTCGAGTTCTCGGAAAGAGGCACATAGAGAACGGTCCGAATCGGCGTCCTCTGGGCGTTCTCGATCTAGATCGCCGCATGACTCCAAGCAATCGTCCACTGTTGCCGAGAGTGCCTCGCTCCCCAAGGTAACGGAAGTTCGATCGTCGGAGGACAAAGCCGACTTCCATCCCCAGACCGCACTCCAGGAGTCGGTGCCTGCAGACCGCGTTACGCAGCTCCCGAGCCCATACTTCCACGTTCGAAGGATAGGGACACTACCCCCGATCCTCAACGGCAGGCGTCGAAAGGCTCCGAAGGGGCAAAAAAGCAGGGAAAACACTCTTCCACTCACAGGGAGGGGGAAAAACAACAATGGAAGCAGCCTCAGCCTCTTTCCACTCCTCATAAACAGACAGGCTCAAGTCTTCTGCTATCACAAAGACCCCTGCTCAGACCAGCAAGTCTAGTCAGGATAAGTCAGAGAAACTTCCAGAAAGAATCATTCCCAGTTCTAGAGAATGGTCTAGTGATGACATGTCACGGATGTCATCATTGGCAGATTTTTACGCAAAAAACCCTGAACACTTTCTCTTTTACTCCCGACGGGTCAGCACCCTCAGGCTCTAAGGATCCAATACCTCCAAGTAAAAAGTCCCGGTTTGAAACACCAACACGGTCTTCGGACCCCTTCTATGTACAGCCCTACTCTCAGTATCAAGGAGAGACATCCTTTTGTGAGGATCCAGATTTGGGCATGTTGGAAGAGCAAACTGGTACGGGCTACTATGGGGATGATGAGGAACAAGAAGAGGAAGACCCTGAAACCTACAGAGTAGATTCCCCGGTAGAGAAGGAACCCCCGGTTACCGACTCCCCCGTCGACAACCAACCTCTCCTGAATGTAGTTCTGTCTCGAGCAGCAGAACATTTCCACATTGAAACCCCGTGTGCTCAATAGGAGAGGGACTTCGCCAAGGAGTTAGTGGGAGAAAGGTGGCCTGTGGCTCAGGCCATCCTTATCCTTAAGTCTATTCAGAGAAGCATAGACCCTTCACTTGTAAATCCTAACCTCACCAGGGCAGTGAACCCCAGGATTGAGAAACTTTTCAGGGCAGCCCAATCAGACCCACTGTATCTAAGGGGACATCTGAAGCCGGACTCCCTGATTGTTACAAACACCCGTAAGGGGGCTGGAACACCCTTGTCATCGTCTGAAGCTCCTTCCAACAAGGAGAGCAAGAAACCGTATGGTTTGGGCAGGAAAGTAGCCTCCACTTCCGCCTACCAGACAAGGATTGCCAACTCCACCACCCTGTTGGCCAGCTACAACTGCCATCAGTGGGAAGAAGTCGCGGCACTCATAGACTCGCCCCAGAACCCTTAAAGAGCCAGTTGGCACGAGTTTCGGCGGAGGGAAGAGCTGTGTCCGGTTGCATTTTAAAAGCAACCTTTGATGCCGCGGATAACGCCGGCAGATTGATAGCAGAAGGAACTATTATCAAGAGACACGCTTGGTTACGGCAGTCTGGATTCAAAGCTGAAACCCAAGCATCATTGTTAGATAAACCGGTGGGGCCGGATCTGTTGTTTGGTAAGGCGATCGAGGACGCGATGAAAAATGCCAAGGACGAGTATGAGACACTGAAATCCCTAGGCCAACTAACCAATAAACCCCTAATCGGAGAGGGAATGGCAATTTCCGTCGCTCATGCGGCCAAAATTCCCAGAGAGGATCTAGCTATTCCCAGGGGCAGGGTACACCGTGGTACAATAATAACCAACAGTCTACCCAGGGTTACGGCAGGGGTAATAAAAGAGGACGTGGTAAAGGTAGAGGCAGCCCCAGTAGAGGAGGTGGCACGCCTCCACCAAAACAGTGACGCTCCGTTCAGGGTCCCTTCTCACGCAACCCCAGTAGGGGGACACATTTCCAACTTCACCCAAGCTTGGGAAGGGATCACTTCAGACAGATGGGTGCTGTCCACAGTATCCGCAAGGTACTGCATAGAACTGTTAGTGTCCCCGAAACCATCCTCCACAACAAAAAATACATTCTTTGAACCACCAGAAGATCCTCCTCGAGGAGATCGTCAATCTGCTAGCAAAGGACGTGATAGAACTCGTCCCGGGACACCAGGTAAACAAGTGTATTTTTAACTTACTTCCTTGTGCCAAAAAAAGATTTAACAATGCGCCCAGTATTGGACTTACGGCCTTCAAACAAGTATGTCAAGCCCCAAAAGTTTTGCATGACTACTCTCCAGGAGGTAATCCCCCTCCTAAAAAAGGGGGATTACATGGCAACATTGGACATGAAAGATGCCTATTTTCATATTTCCATGTTCCCAGCGCACAGAAAGTACTTGCGCTTCAAGGTGGACAGTCGGCACTACCAGTTCACGGTACTACCCTTCGGGATAGCTTCGGCTCCAAGGGTATTCACCAAGGTACTATGCAGGGAGGCAATCCCGGTGTACCCTTACCTGGACGACTGGCTCATCACGGGGGAGACCCCAGTAATTTGGAGAACAAACATTCAAAGGACAATCAACCTCCTCTTCGGATTGGGCTTCTCAATAAACGAGAAAAAGTCAGGTCTGGTGCCAAGCACCTCTAAACAGTTCCTAGGAGCTATCCTAAACACTCAAGAGGGGTTGACCTTTCCTTCTGAGGAAAGAATTCGGAATATACTGCTGCAAATTCCGCAATATCAGTCCGGTCGCCAGATAACGGTACGCAAAGCAATGCGTTTGCTGGGCATGATGGCGTCATGTATTTACCTCGTCCCCCACGCGCACCTGCGCATGCGTCCCATGCAGGAATGGTTGGCGAACAGTGGTCTCAGGCAAGTGGTCAGTGGGACGATCTAGTGGTTGTTTCGCCAACACTTGTACAAAGCCTTCACTGGTGGACAAATGAAAATCTGTCCAAAGGGAAACCCTTTTATGATCCCGAGGTACAGGCGGTAGTCACAACCGATGCATGCCTGACAGGGTGGGGAGCTCACCATCTCCACCACACAGCTCAGGTTCTCTGGTCTCACTCAGTGGCCAAGAATCACATCAACCTGCTAGAGCTTCTGAGCGCTTCAAGCGTTCGAGCCCTACCTGCTAAATCTGTCAGTGCAAATCCGGACGGACAGCACTACAGCCATGTTTTACCTCAACAAGCAAGGAGGGACTCGTTCGCCAAATCTGTCCAAGCTTGCCCAAAAAATGTGGATATGGGCACTCAGACGGAACATCTTCATGTCATCGCAACATGTTCCAGGGGATCTCAATTCTCTAGCGGATGCTCTGAGCAGAGACCCCCTCCCAGAGGAACACGAATGGTGTCTACACAGAGAAGTCGTAGAAGATATCTTCTCTCAGTGGGGTTTCCCCACTATAGACCTATTCGCCACAAGCGAAAACAGACAATGCCCAGGATTTGCATCCAGGTTCCCCCAACCAGACTCCCAGGGGAACGCCCTGTGGATTAACTGGTCAGGAATGTTTGCGTACGCTTTTCCACCAACCCCTCTCATCAGGAAGGTGGTCAACAAGATGAACAGAGAATCGATGACCCTCGTCCTGGTTGCTCCCATGTGGGCGAGACAACCGTGGTTCCCACACTTAGCAGATTAGCGGTGTGCAAACTCATCAAACTTCCGGCCTGGTACAACCTACTGTCCCAGCACCAAGGTCAAACAGTGCATCCTCAACCCAACTCAATGAACCTGGCAGCATGGCTCCTGAGGTCATAGAGTTTGTCATCTCAATTTACCACAGAGGTGTATGGACATCCTAAAAGAATCTAGGAAGCCAAACACGAGGCACTGCTACTTTGACAAATGGAAGAGATTTGTTATCTGGTGCCAGAATAAACAAATCAACCCAGTTGATTGCACTCCTTCCACTATTGTTACATACATGCTCCACCTGCTGGATGCAGGACTGGTTTTTAACTTACTGAAGGTACACCTGGCAGCTCTGTCAGCATACACCACTTCGCATAACAAGGTGTTGTGGTGGAAAGTACCAGTAGTTAAAGCCTTCATGGAAGGAGTAAAGAGGCTTCACCCTCCTATTTCAAATCCACCACCAGGATGGGACCTTAACGTGCTGCTATCTAAACTCATGGGCCCCCCATTCGAGCCCATGCATAAAAGCAGTCTCAAACACCTGACTTATAAGACGGCCTTCTTAGTAGCAATTACATCTATAAGAAGGGTCAGTGAAATTCAGGCTCTGTCAGTGTAAAATCCCTTCTTTACTGTCCATAAAGATAAACTGGTTTTATGCACACACCCTAGGTTCTCACCTAAGTTTATTTCCAAATTCCACGTGAAGCAGTCCATCGAGCTTCCGGCTTTCTTCCAAGATCCACAAAGCTCGGCTGAGGTGAAACTACACACCCTAGATGTGCGTAGGGCGGTCCTCTACTATGCAAACAAGACCAGACTGCTAAGGAAAACAGACCAGCTGTTTGTCTCCGTAGCTACAGGCAGAGAGGGGGATCGCGTCTCTAAAGGTGCCATCTCTAAGTGGATTATTAACTGTATCCAGCTGTGTTACTCCCTTTCTGAAAATACTCTGCCTTTCACGCCGAGAGCCCACTCTACAAGAGGCATTAGGGCCACTCTGGCTTTCATTGCAAATGTACCCCTGGACACCATTTGCAAAGCAGCTACTTGGAGTGGAGCTCTATTCACACTTTTACTCAGCACTACTGCATTGACACCCATTCCAAGACAGATACACAAGTGGGACAAGCGGTTCTAAGACATTTATTTGCTCATGACTCTTCTCACATCCCACCTCCTTCTTCAGGTACTGCTCGCTAATCTATGCACAGCATGTGATCTAAGCAGATTCCACAAGCCTCAGAAGGGATACATTACTCACTGTAATCATATGTCTGATGCTTGTATCTGCTTAGATTCACATGCGACCCACCCTTCCTCCCCTCTGAGAGAAGGCGCATGGATGCTTGTAGTCTTACCTTTCTATCTATCTGCTTTGATTATCTGTACTCACGCTACTCCTCATGCTACCTCATGTCAGAAAAAATACAATCTGATGGTCCTAGACGCGTGAGGGATCATGGGTACAGTGGACGTCACACTAGGGATAGTATTACTGGCACGCCCTGTGTCGACGCCCATTTTCGAGTTTCAAAAAACAAACTGTAATACTCCACAGCTTCCACTAGATGTCGGCCTATGCACAGCATGTGAATCTAAGCAGATGCAAGCATCAGAAATACGATTACGGTGAGTAATGTATCCCATATGTTGCATGTTTCAATTCTTCTTGTTGCCAGCATATTTTATGAATTCAAAAATGCAAAATTGGATTATGCAATTGCAAATAGTCTTATGTGGTTTGCTGTGTACTTGTGGCCTCTCCCGTCCTCTCTTTGGCGCCTCTTTCAGAATGTATTTTTTTTGCTTTACAGCTTGTGTTGTCGCATACCTGCCTTTCTCTTTGCATCTTGTAATTCATTAACATGGATGCTCTCATAAAGGCTTCCACAAAGGACGAAGACCCCATTAAAACAAAAAATGCTGATCCGTTGCTGAGTGGGGGGAGGGTAACCTCTCGTGGGTTCTTCTGTCATTATCACAAGTAGGTGCCACTCATAGCACTAAAGCATGAGGCATGTAGCACTTTATAGCCGTGAGCAAAACGTTAGCCTCGCAGATTAATTATTTCTGTAACTTAAAGAGGATTTGCTGAGGAACTGTCCCACCATTGGGTGAAGTGTGATTGGAGGCTGTAGTTACATGTGTGGAAAGAAGCAACCTTACATTGTTCACTTGTAAGTATTGTTTATTTGGTACAGTTTTTGTTTGCCATCTACTGTACACTGGTTGTTCTGTCTTTTTTGTGTTTCTCCGCGCAGCATTCAAAGAGCTTTGTATTATAAAATATTGAATTCAGGAATCTGGTAAACATTTAAGTCCCTGTCAGAAATGCATTCAGGTTGGGTGCATGTAGGTGCACAATTCCATGATTAACCAGGGCGGGTTTTAGCAAGCATCACGAAAACAAGGCAAGCGTGCATAAAACATACAAGCAGGATGATTGTTTTTTTGCGGCTTCTAATGTTTTTCACGCCTTCCTTCTCTCCTGTGCGGTGACATGAACTGGACAGGTACGTAGATTTGCCAGAATAAAGAATTTCAATGTACCAGCCTTGCCTAAGGAGATGTGTGGACGTGCTATGTGGGTTATACAGCTATGCTGCTGGAGCGATGCATGTGTGATGTAATGGCTTAAGCTGGAGTGTCTGCTGGAAGGTGTGTGTCTGGCTGAGTCATGGTGTGGATATGCTTCTGGGTGACTCTTTACGTCTGCTTTACCTCGCAAACTATCTATAATAAGAATAAAGTTGTCCCTTTTTGTACTTGCGGCTCCAGTTTCTTGGGAGAAGTGATTCCTGAATTTATTTTTTAATTTAGAACTTTTTTTTTTCTAACCTATATTACATAAATCATCTAAACCACCTCCCAAGTATCCCACAAGCACACACAGTAAGATTGCATAAAAAACAATTATGAAAGACCATAAGTCAAACCTAGTAGTTTGTAGAGACATAGGGCCTCATTACACGATGGCGGTAGGGATTTACCGGTAAAATACCGGTACCAGTAAATCCCTACCGCCTTACTACGAGGTCCCTTTGCGGGTTGGGGGATTTAACGCCTGCTTTTTGCAGGCATTAAAATCCAACCTGCTAAGGGACCTCGGAGCTAATTACGGCA
The DNA here is from genome assembly GCF_040938575.1 of Ambystoma mexicanum. Classification (NCBI taxonomy): domain Eukaryota; kingdom Metazoa; phylum Chordata; class Amphibia; order Caudata; family Ambystomatidae; genus Ambystoma; species Ambystoma mexicanum. Next base: position 865,035,662 of record NC_090939.1, on the reverse strand, counting down.
CCGCAAAATTGCGGTGCCGTCATTAGCGCCTTCCCCATTCCCATAGAGCCCTATGGGGCAGAAATGGGAATGGGGAAGGGCAATGGCGGAAGGGGGATTTACCGCCCCTCCAACCTTGGAATGGGGCGGTAAATCCCCTTTCCGCCAAGGCGGTGCCGGTATTTTACCGGCATGAGCCATGGCGCTAATAGCGCCATGGCTCACCGCCTACCGTATAATGAGGCCCATACTCCATTCTAAGGATATCCCTCCAGAGCCCTCAACCCTGTGAATATATCTCAACTGCTCCCTATTTCATCCCCCAATCATGAATACGCATTGAAGGGAAGTGGTTGATCTATTTTATTTATTTAAACATGTATACAAGCACGCAAAGCCCATGGGCATCTGGGTGCTACTTACAATGGAACAGAAACAGTTGCAAAAAGAACAGAAAGGAAAACAAGGTAGGGAGGGAGCAGTTAGTTGAAGAGGTGGGTTTTGAGTTTCTCTGAAAATGTTGTAGCATGGTTCATTACACAGGTGGGGCGGAGGACGTTCTGGAGGAGGGCAGCGCGGGCAGGGGAGCTGGATCCCTTGGTACCTCTGCGATTGATATTGATATTTTATTTGTATTGCGCTTGTACAGAAGTGTTTCAGAACGCGACAAGGCAAGGGAGGGGGGACAGGGGAGTGATGAGGCATTGCTTGTGGACCATTCTTCAGGGCCTTGCCGGGGGATGTTGCTTTATTTTTTAATTTTTTTTTAGTAATAAAAAAAAATATTGAGGTGTGACGGGGCGACGTTAGACAGGCAGCAGTGGGCGATGGACAGGAACTTAAACTGTATTCTGTCCTTAACTAGGAGCCAGTGGACAGACCTCCTGGCCTCTGAGATGTGATCAGGCTTGCAAATGTCTAGTGCGTTCCAAAGGGTATTGTTCTGTATTATTTGGAGCTTGTTCATGTTCTTCAGAAGTGCCGCAGAGTAGTGAGTTACAATAGTCAAGTTTGGAACAGATGTGGACACTAGCTACTTCAAGCCGATTCTTGGCAGCCAGGAAAAGTTTTCTGGCCTTGATAATCTATTTTAGTAGCGTAGCCTGACGATGATGCAATGTGGTTAATCTGTCAAGTCATGCTTAGCAAGGCGTTTAGGTATACGCAGAGAGTTTTTGCAGAGGTGGCGATAGAGATGTTGTGGCCATCAATGATGAACTCCTTATACGCCTGGTTTATTTTGGCTATTGGGCCGGGAAGCTGATGACGAGAAGCTCAGTCTTTTCATCATTGAGACAGAGGCTGTGTGTGGCCCTCCAGGTTTGGATAGCTTGATAGATCGGGTTCACTCTGAGAGTATCCTGGGTGTGGTCACCTGAGAGGGGGACAAGTATTTGCACGTCATCAGCATAGTTGGTATGGGAGATGCCTAGCAAGTCAAGATGATCAAACAGCGGTTTTCTGTACACATTTTACAGTGTAAGGGAGACACAAGAGCATTGGCGTACTCCACACGATATAGGAGTGGGTCTGGCAACAGCATCACCAGCAAAGACACAAGAGGATCTGTCAGCCAGGAATGATGTGACCCATTGGCTGCGTTTGGTGAGAAGTAAGCAGAGGACATGTGGTGAAGGCGGAGCGTCTGGTGGTCGACTAAGTCGTAGGCCACTGAGAGGTCGAGAAATAGGAGGATGGAGAGTTTGCCGAAGTCGTTTGCATCGTTTAGCTGATTATTAATGTCTAGAAGGGCTGTTTCATCCCATGATTTGGGCAGAAGCCTGATTGTCCAATGCCCAGGAAGTAGTGTGATACAAAAGTAATTTCTGGATTTGTAGGTAGTCAACCCTTATCTTATCTGAACTATCTGAGCGTGGCGTAAGCCCAAGGGCATCATGGCGCTGAAGCTGCAGAGGTGAAGTCAACCTGGAAACCAAGAGAAAGGGTTTCAGAGCATGACAGAAACACAGATGGCCCTCAATGATACGTAGCGAGAGAGAGGAAGAAAGTTCCAGGCCTTAGCTGCTGCCACCGAAAAGGCACAACCACCCATCTGAGCAAGTCTGGCCGTAGGGGGCTGACTGGTCTTCAGAGCTTGCGAGCGGAGTGACCTGGCAGGTTTGTAGATGCAGAACTTTGCTTGGAGGAATTCTGCTCGGATTATGTACAAGGCTTTGTGAAGCAAACAGAGATTTAAATTTGATGCGCTGCTCAACAGGAAGCCAATGAAGCTGATGCAGAAACTGAGTCATGTGGACACCAAACGGATGATGAAGAACTGCTCTAGCCGCCATGTTCTGCAGTAGCTGAAGACGCTGAAGCAGATGCCGCGGGGCAGCTAGATATAAGGCATTGCAGTAATCAATATTACTGATAACCATAAAAGATTCCACCGGAGCAAGGAATTTTGGGGGTATACAAGGAAGCACTTTCCGTAGGGACCACAATTTAAAGTGTGCTTTCTGGCAGACAAGAGAAATCTGATCGGCCATAGACAATGAAGCTGAGATTTTTACGCCCAAGTCCTTCACCGATGAGACAGGAAGGGGAAAGGGGCCAAGACTCGCGCCAGAACTCAGGAGTCCAAAACGAGGGCGGCGTTGTGCCCACCACCAGCACCTCTGTTTTCTCCCCATTCAATTTAAGCCAATTTGAGGCCATCCAGTCACCAACTGCCTTTAAGCAGTTCCTCAACCGCCGCCGTCTCAGGTCCAGTTAAATCCAACCGTACAATAATTTGCGTATCGCCAGCATAGGAATAACAAAAAAATGACATAGGCGTGGATTATGCCCAGAAGTGGTTGAATGTACAGGTTGAACACAGTAGTAGATGGTGAGGAGCCCTGGGGGACTCCACACAGCAGAGGAATCGAGTAGGAGCAGAAGGGAGGAAGAGACAGATTGAGAGCGCCCCGCCAAAAAGGACGAGAACCAAGCAAGAACTTGACCAGAAAGGCCCGCTGAGGAGAGCCGGGCAATCGGGGTAGTGTGGTCAATGGTGTCAAACAACACTGACAGTTCAAGCAAAATCAGAGCCCCCTCACCACCCTGATCAACCATGCAAGCCAGGTCATCTACAACAGACACCAGCACTGATTCCGTGCCTCAACTGGAGCAAAATCCTGATTGAAACAAATCGGAAGTGAGACACCCTGTCAATGATTTATAGGAGGAAGGGGACAGTAGTTATGGGTCAGTATATGGTGGGGATTGCTGGGTAAGGGGAGGGTTTTGTTAGGCAATGGGGAAATCCAGGATTATTTGAGGGTGGATGCGACTGTGCTGGTGGCGACGAGTGGAAGTAGGGATTCTACGCATTCTTTTACAATGGAGGCTGGGCAGATGTTGCCTTTACACTGTGAAGATTTGAGACCTTTGATATTGGCGAGGGTAGAGACGTAGATGGGTTGGAACTGGAAGACGGGATGTCTCTAGGTTCTCCTAGTGGAGAGGCAGGAGGTGGGGTGGCTAATGAGCACAATAGTTTGGCTTTTTTCTTGGCATGCATCTGTATAATTTTACCTTTGAGGGTGTCTTGGACTATGTTACACCAAAAGATGTCTTTCAAGATGGTGTAACGGGATGCAAGGGGGTCTCAAGCTCTTGGAGGTTGGAGAATAGTTCACAAGAGCTGCAGGAAGCTTTGGTTATTCTTTTGTTGTAGATGGCCGCTTTGGTTGCGTGAATAGTTTGTAGTCAAGGGGTATTTTAGAGAAGTGGACTTTGTTTGCAGGGGTGGGGTCTGTGTGCCAGACACCTTTGTCCGCTCTTTTTATTTTGCACGGTAGCCCAGAGATTGTGGGTGAACCAGGAGTTAATGTTTAGGGTGTTATTGGCTTTCCACACTTTTAAGGGAACCAAGAGGTCTATGGTCTTACTTACCAGAGTGTTGTAGTGTTCCACCAAGGTTGCAGTGTCCAGGGTGTGGTGGAGGGACTGAATAAGACGAGGGATGATCTGGGCACTCAGGTTGCTGGTGCTGTGGGCAAGAATGGTGGCTGGGGTGGTGGCTGAGTTGGCACATAGTTGCCTGCCCTTGCTTGGGGGTTGGAATAGTGAAGGTGAACATGAAGGTGAAGGTGATGGTATGGTGTTCTGACTAAGGTCAGGGTTCGTTGGATTGGACGGTGATGCTGCTTTCATGGCCAGGAGCCAATCTAGGATACAGCCATGGGAATGTGTGGGATCTGCAACGCGTTGGATGCAACCTAAGGCTGTCATGGAGTTGGACAAGGAAATGGCCTCTGAGTCAGGGGGGTCATTGAATCCAAGGTTGAGGTTGAGTTGGATGATAGGCTTCAGGTTTGATAAAATAAGTTGGGCAAGGTCGTCCATGAAGGTTGCAGTGGGGCCTGGAGGTTGATTGATGAGGTGGAGGATGATGGCGGCATTGGGTGAGCAGCTTAGTTTGGCTCAGATGGATTCACAGTTGGGGTGTAGGGGAGGGATGCAGAGGGAGGGAGTTCTTGTAGATAAGGGCTACCCCCCCTTTTTAAGGTTCTGTTACAACGGAGTATGGCGTAGCCAGTGGGAATAGTGATGGATAGCAAGGGCCCAAAAGTGGGAGTTAGCCAGGTTTCAGATAGGGCGAGGATATCAAGATTGTTTGCGAGAATGAGGTCTAGGATGTCATGTGCTTGGGCCACCAGGGATCTGCTGTTGAGTAGGGCGCATCGGAGCGGTGATGCTTGTGGCACAACGGTAAGCGGGTCTTCTGCATCATGGGAAAGATTGGTCAAGGTCACTGGGCGAGATGGTGGTGATGCTAGAGCCAGAAGGGGGTGGAAAGCTATGTGAGCTTTGCGGCATTGGAGATTGGTTTCTCCTACAACCTCACTTGGTGTTTGAAATGGAATTGTTGGCATCAGTCATCTTTAACAGTATTTTTTGGAAAATTGAATGCCCTTTAATGGCAATATGGATTGTCGATTTTTGGTTGTTTGGTTCCTTTTAGGAATTCTGGGGTGGCTCGCAAATATGTATGCTTCATTTTGTGCAAACTATGTTTTTCCTGCTTAATGACTTCATGAAATTGATGTGGAAGAATTGGCGATCTGTGGTGATATGTGCGATGTGTGCGCTATTCAACTTTTTTGCACTCCAATCGATTGGGCTTCTAAACCGCTGGTACTGTGTGTTCTGTCGCAGGCTCCGCCATGTTAGGCGATTTCTTGAATATATGATATCAGTGACGTGATGAAATATTGAATATTTCACTGATGAATATCCATGATGTTCTTTTGAGGTACTTCAATACAATACCAGTTAAGTAGTGTTGATGCATTATAACTTTTTATGCATCAACTTGAGTGATATTGTTATTTAATAAATTGAAGAATAAGAGTGTGTTTTTCTCTGTTGATTTTAGATGGTCTATTAATTTGGATGTGCCTATGTATCGAGAACAGGTTATTAGGAACAGCCTAGTAACAGGAAGACTGGTGTGCAAGAAAGTATAACTGAGGGATTCTGTACCATGCCAAGTCATTACTGTCAAGGAAATCATTGGATTTCAGACTGAAGCATGTTCTCAACACACTTAGGCTCCGGAGGAATGTCCAGCATTTTGTTGCACGAGCGACTGAAACATGTAGAGCGATCATACGTTATGATCTATATGTACGTTATCGTATTAACCGTAATGAAATTTGCATTTGGATGGTTTTTGGTTTTGGTGCATTTTGTGGGAGTAGCCACAAAAATATCGCCAACACTATTGCTACAGAGAAGAAAGGGGTGCCAAGAAGCAGTCTTTGTGGTTGGCATGACAACTGGAAATTGCCAATGCACTAAGTGGTATTTCCTGTTGTACTACTCAGATGTAATCAAATAGTGGCTTGTTTGATGTATTTTCTCCCAATCAGGAGTAATGTCACGTGTCTGTGTGACTTTCAACACTGGAGCTGCAGATCTCTTTTCGAGACAGAGACAGAGACTGAGGCAGCCAGGCAGGCCTCCCTTCTCAGCACCTGTGTGGGATGGCTTCCCCGCGCCCCATCACCCTGCCTCATCCCTATAAGCTGCAGCCATTTGCGCTGCTTTCCTTGTGCTTCTTGACTGAAACAAATGCTCCCGTTCTGAAACCTGCGAGGCGTGGGGCTAGCTAATCACACGGAGGACATGTCTAATTTCCACAGTACAGAAACTGAAGTAGAGCGGATTTCTGCAGGCTGACGTTGGGCAACCCGGGGTGTGGGGAGGTCTGAGGAAAGTGGTGCAGACAGAAGACGGGGAAGGTAGTTTTATTTAAAAGCAGGAACCAAGGCAGAGCAGATCGATTGGCTTATTTTAAAGCAGGAAGAAGTGCCCTTTCCGAACCGGGGTCTCGCCAGTCACTTGGATCCAGGTAAGTAATGTCCCATTTATTTAGTATGTCGGATGTGGGGGCTCGTAGTCTGCTCACCTGTAATATGTAGTAATCACAATTCAAGGAATAGCACTAGAGGTGAGTGACAGCTGTGAAGAAGTGCTGAAGGATGCTTTTTTTATTTTTACCCGCAGTATTACTAAACCGAGCTCTCAAGTTGTCTCATGTCAGACATGAATTGCTCACACAGTCCTGTACCTTGATCTGCATTCTTGGACTGCTCTGCTCTTTGCCACGCAGGGCTGTAAGAAGGAAATAAAAAGGAAAACAGATCTTCATGGCCTACTTATGCTTGACATTAGAAAACTAGCAAGGTCTAATTAATGGGTTCAGAAAATATCTCCAATTAAAGTGTTATTTTCTTCTTATTATAACTTGTATTCAAACTTGAAAAGTACAAATGTATAAGCGATGTCCTCAGACTTTAAAAGTCAAAATGCGTACATTGCCTCAACAGTTAATCTTTTGTAAAAAGAAAATTTGGATGCTTTGTCATTTAAAGCCATTGTGGCTGCCAAGACGGGCCAAGAGTGAGACTGTGTTGAGAGTGTGAGACTCACACCCCATGAGTGAGAGGAAATTAGTTGGTATAAGCATTCAAATTTAAATACCTCGCTGCTACAGACCTGGGGTTTATGAAAAACACCTTCTCAGTGATTCATTTGTAAATAATTAAGTGTGAGGGGCGTGTTTATTAAGATGGTGCCTTACATCATACAGCACAGCCACCAATTATGAACTTGGTGCTTCAACCCCCCTAATTTCCTTCTCACACCCATGCTTTATGCACTCTCATCCATCTCCCGAACAGTCCTGACCAAGAAATTTCATTTTGATGTCTTTGATTTAGTCTCCCTATCAGGGCATCTAACCCTACGATTCTTTCTGCTCTCTCTAATTCTCCCTCTCCTCGGCCTATTGACAGCTATGTGAAGCGCCAGTGAAGGATTTCATTTGTGGGATCATTTGAGTAAGGCCTTCCATATGTAGTATACACACAGAATAAGGTTACCACACATCCCCCAGATTTCAGTCCCTTTTCCCCGTAGAACTTGTGTCCCCTAAAGTGTCCCTGATGCTTGCTTATAATTACCAATTCTACCTGATATTTGGGGACAGTGCATCCCATTAGTCGGGGGCAAGAGATGAACAGTGAGCTACATGTTAAGCTTTGAGCACCAGCCTCCATTAACCCCACCCAATGCAGAGATAATCGTCTTTGGTAGCCCAAGTTGTGGAGCGCCCAATTCTGGCCGCCTTACCTTTGGCACATGTCCTACATATGCCCCCTTAATGAAAAGGCTTGATTTCAAATTTGGATGTATCACTTATTTTCCCCTCAGCTCACTTATATCTCATCTTACTGCTGGTATTAACCATGTCTTTTATTACAGAATTTTACTTGAACACACTGCCCATATTTGTCCACTTCTACAATCACATCTAGGTTATTCTAATTAGATTTACCTTGGCCTCCATGGCAGCTGCAGTGATTTCAAAGTCTCCACCCACCCAACTCTCTCTACAACCCACTCCCCCACCTCCCTCCCACTCTCTGCCCCTCTCATCCTTCCTCTCGCATACTTGCTTTATTTCTTACCCTCTCACTCTCAACCTCTCACTCATATTTCCTCTTGCTCATCATCAATGCCACCCTCTCTTAATCATTTCTTCCCTTGCTCTTGTCTCCTTCCTTCTCATTCTCTTCCACGCCTGTGCCCCTTTTTCGCATCCTCCTTTGAAACTGTGCATTCTCCTCCTTGCACCCGGCTACCTATAAATGCAAAGTGGAAATAACAGCAGTAAACGCCAAAACTATTGGCATTGCTGATGCTTGTTTGTTAGAGTAATTGTGTGTGGGTATAGTGGAAGGTGCTATTATACCTTAATGCATCCTGTGTTTCTTAAATGTGTATGTGTTTGATACGTTCTCGGTGTAGGAATAACATTGTTTTTATATTTGTAACATCTTTGCCGTATGAAGTAAGTCAATTTTTTCAGGACATGATATCTTCATTATTGTAGAAGGAGATACATGTAATGTTGTATTTAATAGGACCTCTTTCTTTGTAATGTATGATTTACAGTACCCAGATAGTAGTAAGAGAATGGGTTGTTGCCTAAACCCTTTCTGGGATATACTCTAGCGTAAGAACTAGGAACATTAATAGTTCCTCCAGCGTTGACCTAAGATTGTTGATCTTCGAAGGGAACATGAAAATCTTGGATAAAATGCACTCACTCGCCATATCTATGGTACAAATACGGCAGTATGTTGATAAAAATATGAGATTGAACTGTAGAGGTGGAGAGAAGATTACCAACAATAGCGAATGATGTGAAAGATCATTTGGAGCTGGCGCGACGGTAGGAGGTGATAAAGGCAATATCTGCTAAACTCAGCCTACCGGAAGAGCCTGAGAACGGTAATATGGAATCCTTTCTTGAAAATGTTACTCGTATTCTATTTGACAACGCAACTACTATATGTGGAGTTCAAGAAGACCGGTACATCGGACCCCCTTCTAATGACAACCTCTTGGCTTTCTTTTTTTAGAGTAATAATGATTACTCTTTTAAGGTACCACAACAATATCAAGCTGTTCTTGATGGCACAATTCCATTCAATGGGGAAAAAAAACTTGAATTGTACCTAGTTCATGGTACAGAAATCCAGAAGTCTTTTGAGGACAAAGAAAATTCCACGCTTCAAGAAACATACCCTGAGCTTTCACCAGCGCGGCTGCGCATCGAGATGAATGCGAAGTGCCATTTTTTTTAATGATCCCTAAGTGCAGTACACTATATTGATACCAAGATTTAAAGAAGGGACGACAGAGATGTACATATAAGATTTTGTCAGCACTACTGAGTAGAGACACAAAATATTACTAAGGCATGGCGACCATCTATAAACTACTACTTTTTAATTTATTTTTTAATTTATTTAACGTGATTCGAATAGTTATATAATTTACAACCTTTGATCACAAACTCATCATTCAACATATTAAGAAACTAGAAAATAAAAATTCAATCAGAAATAAACAGAATTCACCTGTCTTCGGGCAATTTTTCTTGAATCACAATTAACAATTTCACCAAGGCCAAGGTTATTTTTTTTTTTCCGCCTGACAGCAACATCTTCCACCATAGGTCCTTGGATCGGTGGCCACATTTTTTTTTTTATCACAGCAGTCATTAAAAGCTCTTTCTGATAACAGGGCCGTGTAATCCAATACCAGATGTTGCAGATTTTCAATGGAATCCTCTTTGTTACATAATCTACATCTGGTGGGATTGACATCAGGGGTTCTGTGCCATGAGGTCTTTCGTTTTTAAAAGGTTCAAGCGAAACCTAAAAAATTGGTCTCTAAAAAACCAGTGCGGAAATAGTGGGAGATAACTGGTTTCTTGCAATCCTCCTATGGTTTCCCGTAGGCTTTAAATGTCAATCTTTCTTCTTCCGTTCTAAACCATTCTTGAGAATATAACTTTTTCTTGACTTTATTAGGGTTGTTAATCAGAATGTCACTTAATTCTCCTAAATTGTATAGGAGAGTTTTGCACTTGATTTCCCACTGAATCAGGCCGAACTCCCTTTGTTCAATTAAGGCTTTTCTTAAACAGGCACCCCCCCCCCCCCCTTGGGAGATTCCTCTATGCATTTCATATAGAAGGAAATAAACTACTACATTAATTGATAGCTGCCTTTGCAGTGAAGTTGGAGGTACTCTTCACATTTTTCTTCTTAATTACTCACTTCGTTACACAGCAAGGGCCCTCACTGGTCTACTATTAAAACTCCATGTTAGAATATATACTGATATCTGGACCACACTCCTGCTGTATAGAGATTAGCTTCTAGCGGCTAGATCCTTCGTGAATGCAATTTAAATGTTGTTTTGTTGGTCTTGTTTTATTTCATAAGTTAGAGTGATGCAAAACTCGATCCTATCTTTTTAGTGACTTGAGTGGGATTGGAAGGTGTAAGAGTCTTGGAGCGTTACAGTACTATGTGGTTGCACTCCAATTGTGGCTGAAGTTAATTGTAAAAGCAGTTATTATCGAAGGCACCACTTGTATAGAGCAGCAAGGACCTTGAGATTTCTATTACATCATTCAAGGAGAGTACAGGCTGAATATATGTATCCATACAAGAATAACAAGGAATGTGGTTAGTTACAGGAATATGTCTTGGAAAGTTAAAGTATCAATGGGGACCTTATTTAGGGCTAGGATTAGGGTGGGCGTAGATGGACAGAAAATTACCAAATTGCAATGCTCCAAGAAATCAATCTGACTGCGTAGGAACATGTTACATTGAGCTGCAGGTAGGAAGGCACTTTGGTCAGTTCCTCCTTTGCTTTATCTGGAGAAAAGGTAGTATACCATGCCAGATGGGATTGGTCATGCATGATGTGGCAAGTATACGGGTATGATGAGGACATTATTTGACCAACCTACATTAAGTTTATGCTCCTAACATAGAGAATTCTACATACAGTGCGGGTAGGCGACTTCACTTGTGTATTACATAGAGAATTAGACACCTCTCGACTGAGGGCTACACCTCTAGGGCTAGACTCCAATATACTATTAGAACTTATGCAGGAGCATGGTTGGTTGAAATGTGGCATGGTCTGCATCCATATACTAGAGGATAGTTGTTTCTCACCAACACAAGTCCTACAGCCACAAAGATTATGGATTGACTCAGGGCAAATTGGGGCATTTAATACAATCTACCGGATATTTGGGCAGAACACTTTCAGCCAATGCACTTTATTTAATGTGATTTAGTCAGAGAAAACTCAAACTTTACACATATTATAAAAAAAATATATATAACTATATATAAAATAACTCACACAATTATACAATATATATGGCAGTAATTCCATAATTACAATTACAATAAATCACTTTAAGAAGACATACAGCTTAAAATGAGGAGTAATGGAGCCAACCAACAAATCAAGAAGTCCGAACTCTACTAGCTTATCACTTAAATACACATCCTACCTCTGATCATAATTCCCATCACCGCTCAAGCTTTATCACTCAGTCGACTCTCATCTTCGGCTCTATTCAGGTTCAGCTCCTGCTCGCCAATATCTCTCTTACCCAATTCAATCTTGGTTTCAGCCTTAAGCCATACATTATAAAGGGCAATTAGTAGACACATATTCCCTGAGTTAATACAATAGCACCAGAAGGATAGCTCTTTCAGAGATTCCAGGTTATGCACATATTTACCAAACAACAAATGGATCATATTGTTCATTACATGACAATCCGTTAATAGATGTCTGGCTGTCTCTAGTTTGTCCATTTGTTTGCAAAGCCGGCACATACGATCTTGGATAGGCATCTTAGATCTACTCCCAAGATTCATCATGGTTGGTAATTGTTCCATTCTCAGTAAGATGATAAATCTTCTAAGATTTTTAGCTGGGCAGAGGTTCAAATAGTTCTGTGGCTGCATAAAAGTATACATTCTGTTTTGGACAAAATGATAGTTTTTCAATGTGCTTAAGTGAGCAAAATTCTCGAGCCAGTCCCACAAATCAACTTTCTTACTCAATGCATTAATAACAGGTTTTGTAATACTAGTTCCTGTATGATTCCAACCTATCTCCGCTAGGTATTTCATCATGGGTGCATATAATCAATCCCTAATGTATTTTTTATTTAATTCCTGGTGCACAGCAGATAAAAGGGTTTTGGAGGTAGTATTCATCATTTTTAAAAAGAAGACCGCTCTCTTTTTTAACACCACAGCTTTTAGGGAGGTGAGTCCTAGTTCCAGTCTTATAATGGCCATAGGCACTCCAGGGGGCAGCCCCAAGGTCCGTCTCCAAAATTTGCCTTCAATGATTTGTAGCCAGTTTAAATCAAAAGTTAACAACGCCTCCAGTCCATAGGTAATCGTAGGGATAAATACTTGGATGTACAGTTGACGTGTTGCCCATATCGTAAATCCACCCTGTTTACGAGTGAAATTGGCCATTAAAGCCGTAATTTGGGCAGCTCTGATAGTGCGTATTTGTCTACAAGATTTGTAATCTCCGTGGGGTTCGAATTCTACCCCTAAATCGCAATAAGACGGTGCATAGAGAATGGTAGTATTACCCACCACCAGGTTGACACGGGATACTTTTTTATGAGTATATCTTAACACTTCCGTTTTCTCTAAATTAATGGTCAAGCCATTATTACTGACATACTCCCATAAGGCTATGGCCGACCTTCGTAATCCACTTATGGTATTATCTAATATTACCAGGTCGTCTGCATAAGCAAGGACCACACAAGGGGATTCTCCTACTTTAGGAGGACAATTTTCCACAGCAGCTAAGACTATTGGAATATCATGAACATACAAGTTATATACTAACAGGGCCGTAACACACCCCTGCTTCACCCCTCTGTTCTGCAAAACACTACTAGTCAAATGTCCTTCCTGGTCTAATTTAAGACGGACTGAGGTGTTGAAGTGAATAAGTCTAAGGTAGTACAGTAGCCTTTCAGGGCAACCCATACTTTCAAGTTTTACCCATAACCGTTCTCTAGGAATGGTGTCGAACGCCGCCTTAAAGTCGATATATAATGCATACATAGGAGGCTGCCCCTTAATGCTTCCTCTGGTACGCAAAATATCTTTAATTATTAAATTGTGGATCGTCGAATATCCCCTTCGAAATCCGCTCTGGAATTTACACAGGATATTAGCTTCATCAGCCCACTTCTGGATTTCACTCAACAGTAAAGAGGCAAACAGTTTTCCAGTAATATGTAGCATAGACAATAACCTATAGTTATGAGGATCAAGCCGATTTCCCTTTTTAAAAATGGGAATTAGGATCGCTGTTTGCCAGGTATTAGGTATTTCTCCTACCACCATGATCTTCTTAAACAAGATAGAAAGGAAACTGGCCCAGAAATCTGGATAGTTCTTAATAACGGCGTTAGACAATCCGTTAGGGCCAGGGGCTCTTGAATCTTTCAAATCTTTAATTGTATTATATATAACCTTGTATGTTACCTCAAACGGCTGCTCATATGGAATTTGTCTTTTCGGCCTGTCTTTGTCTACCTGGCTTTTCAGATTACGAGTTTCAAGGAATTCTACCCATGCTGCCCCACTTATGGGATTGACCAATTGACCTTTACTCTTACCCTTAGCCTCGCTTAGCAGCGCCCAAATGCTACACGAGTGTCTAGACCCAATTGTCTGCACCAATCGTTGGTACAAACGTGTACTCTCGGTCTTTTTGATATTCTTAATAGTTATCCTATATCTATTTTTTATTTTCCTAGTCAATTCACTATATTGAAGCATGGGTAGTTTCATAGTCTTAATTCTTCGTAATTCGGCTCTGAGATCCCTTTTAGAATTTCTTATTTCTTTATTAAAGGATCTCGTATTGCCTTCTGTTCTTAACATTGTCCCTATGGAATTGGAAGCATGTTTGCCGGAGAAGGCCAAAATCCAATCTTCTATTGCATTAATGTTCATAGCCTCGAAATACAAAGGGTTCAAATTGTCAAGATGGATCAGTGACTCCGTTGCTGATCATGTTTTTATCAGACCAGCTTATTCGTGTACCGGCGTTATTAACTATAATATTACCCATATAAAACTGAGGAGTAGGGTCCCTAGCAATTTCAAGTGTGCACCTTAAAATTGCATGGTCACTCCAGCTGTTATTGATCACTTCCATGTCCCTCACCTGATGTAATAATATTGGACTCATAAAAAATATAATCCAGCGTACTCAAAGCGATACCATTGGACCAAGTGTGCTTGGCTGGGGAATCACTAATAGTGTGACCATTAATCATTTCTAATTTCCAACAGTCAAACAGACTAATCCACCCCTGTACCTCCCCACTCTTTTTCACATGTCATAGTACATTTTTCCTTTAATTTAGGATATTGCATATTACCTCCTTTACCCTTCATATGACAGTTAATGTCCCCCAAGACGATTACTGCTGCATTTCCTGAGTATATCATCCAGTCTGTCATAAGCTCTTGTAGCGCCTCTTGAATTTGCTCACTAAATGTATCACCCGGGGGGGTTGTAGAGGTTTAAGAGTAGCAATCTTTCCAGGCTGCTCTCTCTTCCCAACTCCACCTCTACCGCAATAAGGTAATCTTCGAAGAGTCCATACCACCGTTTGGAGACTAATACATTTGTCACCCCTATGATTAATCCACCATACGGGCGACCTCTTGTGCACCTTTTTGCAAATGCTTGATGAACAACAAAGCCGTCTAGTAATAAGGGATCTACTGCCCATGTCTCCTGTAAACAAAAGCAACTATGTTTTAATAATAGAGCCGTAGATCCCTTAGCTCTAAGTAGGTGTGTGAAACCACGACAATTCCAAGACAAGACAGTAAAATCTCAGTGGTTCTTTAAAACCCCCGGCAAAGATTCCAGCACCCACTTTAGCACTAGTTGCGCATCGGCAAGCTCAAGTTTTTTCCCTTCCAAATTCTTGACATTGACTGTTTCACTTTCTGGGGTAATCAGTTGCTCTTGTATAACGTTAGGGTCTCTCTCATTCAAATCTACATCAATTTCAATGTCCACTGTTCTCAGATCTTCTTTATATTTTCGAATAATCTTTGCTGTAGCTAGGAATTTGCAGTGTAATGCAGAAACATTGGGATTAGGGCCGTTCAAAGGCTCGGCAAACAAGAAGTCTTCTGATGTTAATACACGTAGTTGAGGGTCACAATTGAGCCTGGTTAGTAACTCTGATCGTGTTAGCCATTTATTTTTGCCACTTTGATATAGATTTTTTATCAGACAAACCCTGTTTTCCGAGAGGTCTTCCTGATCTTCGGTCATATTAGTCGGCGTTCTCATTGCTTTCCCTTCTACCAAATTTTTCATAGGTTGTTCAGGCGGCTCTATTACAATTATGTCTTCTTCTTGGTCATCAAACACCGAGGCTTCATCTTCTTCAACTACTGTTTTAGTTACTTCTTGATCCTTGCGAAGCCAGTTTGTAAGCTGGCTCTCCGCTGGTGGATTCTTTTTCCTAGCTTTACTCGCTCTTTTCCTTGCTTTTTTTGAGCGGGATTCGAAGGCTGGTGATCTTTCTACACAACCCGGTTGAGGATTCAATTTGGCAAGTTTTTGAGCCTTCCTTGCCAATCTCCGCTGCTTTCGCGAGAAGAAGACATGCGCGCTATGCTCATATTGGGTATCCATCTCTTTATCTGATTGTTCCTCTGGCTCTACAGGGGTTGTTGTCTCCGTTTCCTTCCCCAGTAGTACTTCTTGTTCTTTAACTATCTGTATAACTTCCTCGTGTATGGCTTCAGTCTCTTCTCTTTCTTTTTCTTTAAACTCATGTGCCGCAGTCAAAATTACGGTATTAGCTAGAATGCGTCCAGACATTTGTAAAAGAATCTTAAGTGCAAATTGTAATGCCGCTACTGAAGACTGGAGCTCGGCAATCTCGTTTGTCATATTTATTTGACAACCCAGCACTTCTATTTCTTTTTCCGGTGCGTCCTCCATGGAGGTCATTACCAGATTCGGGGAGGCAGATAGCCTCCCTGTATTCTCTGTCAGTATAGGTAAACCAGGTGACACACACATTGCACTTCCACTTGCTGACTGATGCAATCCTCCATTTTCTGCTGTTAATCGGGTTTGCGATTCCATCTCCTTTTGTATGCTCAAACACAACTCCAATAGTGAGTAATTGTCAATATCCTCATAATTAGAGGAGCTCATTAGTGCACTACTTCTGATTTCGTGCACCTCTTCTTCCTCAGTAATTGTTAAATTGATATCGGCTGGAGGGTTTGGAGGGAAAAAGCCAGTTATTGTACCTTGGCCTGCGACCATGTTGCCCCTCTTTTTCTTTTTAGACTTGTTGTTATTCGTCATGGGCAACTCTTCCACACTCTCCTTATTTGGTTGTGCTGTTAAATTACGAAGGTGGTATTGATTCTTTGCAGATCCTCGGCGAGCTGGCATTATAATTCCAGTCAGTACCAACCACAACAGCGGGGGGAAGGGGACTACTTAAGATGTTATTATCCAATGCTACTACCTGTAGCAGTCAATGAGTCTTAAGTTGCTATGCCGGACTGGTTAGCCACCCAAAGACAAAGTATAGCGTAGCACCCAACACCCCCAGCTATTATTTTCCATATAAATGAGAGAGCGTTATATCATAAAACATATGGGATCAAAGGCATACCGCCCACAGTCTCCCAAATGTTTTTCCCCCGCTCCACCAGCAGTTATCAAAATGAAATAAGTGAAAGGAAAGTGAGAGCGGGGAGACAGGAGGCAGACAGCTAGTTCACAGCTAGCACTGGGTGATTATCAGGCACCTAATCGTTGACGTTGCCCCCAGACCCCCTCTACACCCACCACTCCTCCTCTGCTATCAGCAGTCAAGGCCTGTTAGCCACCCTCACTGGCGGCCACCCGGAGTCCCCGGATCCCAAAGTTCAAGGCCGCGTCACAGGGAGGGGTTACAGCGGGCAGCAGGAGGTAGCAGGGGGGACATGAAAGTATCCCGGAGTACAACAGGACAACAACTGCAGGGCTTCGGGCTCAGGGCTCGGGGCTCAACGTCGTCCAGCCCAACTACAGGGTTCGGAGCCCAGCCCAGCCTAGCTTACCACTGTCCACCACAGTTGCGCTCCTCCTTTGTACTCCGCTCCACTCCGCTTAGTGTTAGGATGTAGCGCCGGTGTTGAGCGGCGTGATGCTGCACGGTGCTGCCTAGCACTTTCTCCCCGAGGTGGGTGCTCCTGTACCCTGTACCACGACACAGGGTCCACGGGGTTCACGCAGCTCGCCGAACGCAGCTCGTAGTCTGCAGCTTCCTCCGTCGCAACCAATCTCCGCCTCTTCGAAAAAGGGACCCACAGGTCGTCAAGCTGCACCAGCTTCCGTACTACGGAGCACGTCGATCCTCAACGCTGGCCGCTTCCGACAGCCTGATCCTCCTTATCCTGGTATATTTGCTGTTCTGCTCGTGTCTCGCCTCTTGCATCCTCGTAACCACCTCACTCCAATCTTTTGCAAATAGTACTGAGATGGACAACAGATAAAACCCTGTTAATGATCCAGGGGGTGCGATTTGCAGCATTTGCCGATTAAGCATAAACGGACATGATCGGGCAAGCAATTGCTGATTTCCTCACTAACAATGAGGACTCTGCAGATGATGTAGGCCCACTCTGGGAAGTGTTTAAGTTAACGGTAAGGGGAATCTGGATCTTATTCCCACATGGTCAGGAAAACTCTTGTACAACAAATAGGTAACCTAAAGGCCAAGTTTAAGAATATTGAGGAAGCAGTAGATGACACCGAAGTTGAGAATGAAACAACGGCACAAAAATTAGCATTACGTTATCTTTATGGTCACATTGGTGAACTTGATTATGTGGCTATGTATCCAAGATGCATGATGAAGAGAACAAAACTGGAAAAACATTATGCTGGTTCCTTAATGCAGAGAAACAGAACAGCATGATCAAAACTATAAAGAACATTTCTCTAGCATGGGGTCTGGCATGGATTCACATGCTCATGAAATTCCCTGTCAGGCTGGGAATCCTCGGTAAAGAAAAAAATCAGTATCAGTTTCGTTTGTGATCTGTCTTTCTTAGTAGTAACCAATCACTGATCTCTGGGTCATACTGCCCCCAGCCAATGAATGCCCTCTACCTAAGCCCCTCCCATGGCAGCCATCCTCAGATTTTTACCGCACGTTCAAGTGTTGGGAGTCCTCGTGTTTTAGCTCTCGAGCTTTTACTGCGTTTTCACGCTTTTTCAGGAGAATGTTCTCATTTTTTCGGTTAATCGAGCCTCAAGCTCCATCGTTTCTACTTACGATAACGGGGACCCGTTTCGGAATTCTTCTACGCCCCTCAAGGGTGAAATTTTTGTCGAGTTACGCTTCTTGGAAGATTCTGGAAGATCTGTGGCCTACCTCAACGGACATGGCCCAGGACAAGGGTAGTTCGATGCCCGGATCCAAGCTGTTCAGGAGCTACTCGGGATGCGGATTGCAAAATGTTTTCAAGGAGGACGAGCATTCGAGATGTCTCTACTGCCTTCATGAGGATAAGACGCACGTGGAGAAGGACTGTGCGTTCTGCAAGAACCTGTCGGAACGGACCAAGCAAGATCAGCGTTCCCGCCTGGCTGGAGAAGGGCACAGCAGGTGAGAAGGCGAAGAAAAAGCCTGAGCGGTCTTGTAAGTCCTGTGAGGGTTCCCCGGCGACGGGAGCCCAACAGAAGGCCAAGCACCGCGAGTCCACGGGCACTGGGAGCGCCGAAAGGTCGAGCTCCTCATCTGCCAGACAGGGCGCGACTTCCCCGGTATGATCAACCACGAGCCAGCGCTCTGGTTCGGGGAAGAGGAAGTCCAAGAACCCGGGTAAGCTTCTGGAGAGGCCCTGGTCGATCTCGAAGGGAGCCGAGGGGGAGGCGATGACCCTCCCCCCAAAGAGAAGGCCCAGGATGCACCAAGGTGGTGAGGGCCTTGATCCACCCGGCAAAGGCCTCTCTCGAGGTTGTCGCAGCGGCCCTGGCAAAGCCGGCAGAGGCTACGCCAGTGGAGGCGGTCTCGGGGCCCAGTGTTTCCCTGCCGCCGCGGAGGGAATCCTCTTTCCAGACCATCGTTAAGACCCCCGTGAAGACCCCAGCGGAAAAAGAGGGGGGGGGCGGTGGCCATTACAGACTCAGATTCAGCCTCCGAGGAGGATCCGGTGGAAACCGTGAAAGGCTTCAACGAGAGGTTCATAGGCCTCAACGAGAGGTTCGAGAAGGTTCGATCCCAGGGGACGGTTCCCGCTGATGTGATCGAAGATAGCAACGATGGCGACGACGAGGGCCCAGTGGAGCAGCCATCCCGTCCGTCGCAGCCATTACCCGAGCCCCAGGATAGCTCGGTGGCCATTTTGTTGGCGATCCAATCCTTATGTACTGAGATAAGGACGAGGTTACCACGGACCCCGACGGAGGATCCAGAACCAGGCCCGTCGGGAAGCCCTCCGAACAAGCGGAGGAGAGTCCATCCCGCTCCGCCCTTCGTGCCCATGAGGCCTGTGGACCCCTCATCCCCTTTGCCGGAACCCTAGAGAGGATACAGTGACGGATACAGCGACGGGAACGGACGACGACGGCGGCGATGACACAACGGACATCCCGTCATATATACCACCCCCTCCCCCCCCTCAGGCTTAGCTGCCCGACGAAATTGGTGCTTTTCACACCATGATACCCAGGGCATCCAAGCTCTTCCAGCTCTGCCCTGAGGAACAGAAAAAGGAAGGGTTTCTTTACCAACGACGAGAGGCCAAGAGAAAGACGGTCCTCGAGGTGCCGTTGCTCGACGACATCTGGGACGAGGGGCTGGCTATCCTCAAGAACCCTTCCATGATGACACCCGCCAAGAGGGACAGATACGAGAAGTAGTACCGGGTCCCCGATGCCGCCCCCTTGTGCCTTAGGGCCCAGCCCACGCCGGACTGTGTCGTCTCGGCAGTGGCCAAGAAGAAAGCAGCGGGTGTGGCGGCTTCAACTTCCACTTCCCCGCCGGACAGAGAAGGCAAGAAGTTGGACTCCATGGGACGACGAGTCATCTCGTTGGCGGCGACGACGATTAAGGCGGCAGGGAGCTTTGGTTCAAGATAGCTCCTCTGCTAGACTTCCTACCGGACGACAAGAGGGCGGAGGCCCTACAGATTCTGCAGGAAGGAGAGGTGGCATCGGATCACGCCATAACGGTGGCAACGGACATTGCTGATACCGGATTTCGCCAACTGGGCAACAGGGTTTGCCTCCGACGACGAGGATGGCTCAAGGCGACAGACTTTCGCCAGGACGTCCAGACCAGAGTTTTGGACATGCCATTCGAAGGCAACAACCTGTTTGGAAAGACGGTGGATGAGTCCCTCCAGGCCATCAAGACAGACACGGAAACAGCCCGAGCCCTAGGAGTCCTTCAGCAACGGCGGCCCTTTCGGAGCTCTGGAGGCAGACAGGGAGCCTCCAAGGGATCCAACGGCGGCTCTTCTACTTACCGCCAGGCGGCCCGCTCCTCGTCCCAGGAGGCCTACAGAGGCTGCGGCAAGCAAGGAGGGTCTCGCCACCATCGGCAAGGAGGCCAAGGCGGCAAGGCCTCTTCCAAGCAGGACTGAACCGGCCGTTGCGTCAGGCCCCCACCAAAGCATCCCGGTGGGAGGCCGGCTGACGGAGTTCGTCAGCGTGTGGGAGTCCATCTCACCGACCGTTGGGTGCTGGACACCCTGGCCTGCGGACACTCGCTGGAATTTCAAAAGAAGTGTCCTCGCATTCCTCCCGTGGCCAGGAAGGAGAATCACGTCCCTGAACTGCTGTTGGAGGTAAGGGCGATGCTCAGGAAGGGGGCCATCGAGCTTGTCCCCAAGAGGCTCCGGAGTATACTCAAGATACTTCCTCGTCGGAAAGAAGACAGGCGGTTGGCGCCCCATCCTGGACCTGCGTCGGTTGAACAAGTACATCAAGGCACAGAAATTCAGGATGGTCGCCCTCCAGCACGTGCTGGGACAGCTGGAGGAGGGCGACTTCCTATTGTCACTGGACCTGGAGGATGCTTACTTCCACATCGCCATTCTAAAAGGTCACAGAAAGTTCCTCAGATTTGTAGTCCAGGGGCGTCACTACCAATTCAGAGCCCTGTTGTTCGGATTAAAGTCGGCACCCAGGGTGTTCACCAAGTGCCTCGCACCGGTGGCGGCGCGGCTGCGCCTGCAAGGAATCCACGTCCACCCCTACCTGGATGACTGGCTAATCCGTGCAAGGTCAAGAGAACTCGCCATCGAACACACAGCGAGGACCGTCCGCCTGCTCACAGAGCTGGGATTCGCTATCAACTACCCCAAATCCCGTCTGGTCCCGTCGCAGGTGGCACTGTTTCTGGGAGTGAAGCTCGATACAGTGAAGCGATTGGCATCTCCGTCAGAAGAAAGGACAAAGGCCATTTTGGGCACGGTGCAGCACCTGTTAGCCACACATGTGGCCAGAGTGAGGTCCATCAAGTCCCTCCTCAGGATGATGTCCTCCTGCATCTACCTTGTGCCCCTTTGCAGACTTCGGATGCGTCCGCTACAAGAGTTCCTCGATGCCCGCTGGATTCAAGTGGCGGGCTGCTTCGAAGACAGGATCCCGCTCGACGAGGAGTTCCGTCAGGCGATTCTATGGTGGTGTGCCCGTGCGCACCTCTCGGCAGGCATGGACTTTCGGGCCCCAGCGTATCAGGAGACGGTAACGACGGACGCCTTCCTGGAGGGATGGGGGGCCCACACCTGAGATCTCCACGCAAGAGGCCTGTGGCTCCGGGAGGAGAGGTCTCTTCACATCAACATCCTGGAGCTACGAGCCGTGTTCTGGGTGCTCAAATCGTTCCTTCCGTCCCTCAAGGACAAAGTGGTGAGGATCTTCACCGACAACACCGCCACGATGTTCTACATCCGGAAGCAGGGAGGCACCAGATCCCCAGCCCTATCCAAGGAGGCCCAGGATCTGTGGCACTGGGCCGTCGCCCAGGGGATGTTTCTGGTTCCCTTCCTCCTGGCAGGAAAAAAAAAACATCATCGCCGACTCACTCAGCAGGGAGCTGCGCTCGTGCCAGGAGTGGGAACTACGCCAGGACCAGGTGGATCGGCTCTTTCAACAATGGGGAAAACCCCAGATCGACCTGTTTGCGACAGCGACGAACTCCAAGTGCCAGAGGTTCGCCAGCAGGTTCGCCCAGCCGAGGAGCATGGGCGATGCTTTCTCATTCCCTTGGGACGGCCAGTTCCTGTACGCGTTCCCTCCGTTGCTGCTCCGTCTCATCAACCAGCTCAAGAGGTCCACGTGCAGGATGATCCTTGTCGCACCGGCGTGGCCGAGACAGATCTGGTTCCCGGATCTTCTGGACTTGTCAGCGTCCCCACCTATCAAGCTGGCGACGGACGTGGATCTTCTCTCCAGAGAAGGAGGCGGCATTCTCCATCACGACCCGGTGTCGCTGAACTTGCAGGCTTGGCTCCTGCAGCACTAGAGTTTGGAGCATAGGATATCCCGGCTGACTGCAGAGAGGTTCTTGCAGAAGCCAGGGCGTCCTCAACTCTCGAATGTTATGGACATAAGTGGAAGAGGTTCTCTGTCTGGTGCCGTGCACAGAAGATTAACCCTCTGCAGATTACGGCCCCTCAAGTATTGCCGTACCTACTGTCGCTGGCCAAAGCTGGACTGGCTCACGCCTCCATCAAAATACATCTGGCTGCCATTTCCCGATACACCAGAACTACAGGACGGGCGTCCTTGTGGTCTCATCGCCTGGTGAAGGAATTTATGAAGGGACTATTCCGATCGTTCCCACCGGTGAAGGCCCCTGCCCCGGCGTGGGAGCTCAACATGCTGCTGACCAGGCTCATGGGGGGCCCCATTCGAGCCAATGCACTCGGCGCCGTTGAAGTTCCTGTCGTGGCCATCACCTCCGCACGACAAGTGGAAGAGATCCAGGCACTATCTTGCAAGCCTCCATACTTGACTTTTCACGACACGAGGGTGGTGCTGAGGACGCACCCCTCCTTCATGCCCAAGGTGCCGTTGGACTTCCACCTCAACGAGCCCTTGGTGTTGCCAGTTTTCCTCCCGTCTCCTTCGTCTCCGGCCGAGAGGACTCTGCACTCACTGGATGTGGCTAGAGCGCTGAAGTTCTACTTGGACCGCACAAAGAGTTTTCAGAAGACGTCACAGCTGTTTGTGAACTTTGGACCTGTGAATCAAGGGAAGGCTCTCTCAAAGGCTTCCATTTCCAGATGGCTCTCCGGCTGCATCATGCACTGTCACCGGTTGGCAAACCGACCGCTGCCCGGCCGTCCGAGAGCCCATTCGACCAGAGCGATCGCTGCTACCACCGTGTTCCTGTCTGGTGTGCCCCTGCTGGACATCTGCAGGGCTGCTACGTGGAGGTCGACGCACACCTTCACGAGATTCTACTGCATCGATCGGGACTCCAGGGAGGAATCCAGGGTCGGCCAAGCAGTGCTGCGCAACCTGTTCGCTTAAGGTGAGCCTGGTGAAAAGGTAAGAGATGCTTAATGTTGAGTTGTTGTATTGCTTAGTGTTGAGCCTGTTGCCACCTCCCGTGGTTGTGCATGTGTATACTGCTATGTATTCTTATATTCATAAGCATGTGAATCCATGCCAGACCCCATGCTGGAGAAGGAACAAGTTACTTACCTGTAACTGTTGTTCTCCAGCATGGGTCTGGCATGGATTCACATGCGAACCCTCCCTCCTTCCCCTCTGCGGCTCTTCACTTGGTCATACTGCCACTTTATGTGCTACCAAATCTGAGGATGGCTGCCAGGGGAGGGGCTTAGGTAGAGGGCAGTCATTGGCTGGGGGCAGTATGACCCAGAGATCAGTGATTGGTTACTACTAAGAAAGACCGATCAGAAACAAAACCGATACTGATTTTTTTCTTTACCGAGGATTCCCGGCCTGACAGGGAATATTCATGAGCATGTGAATCCATGCCGACTCATGCTGGAACACAACAATTACAGGTAAATAAATTGTTCCTAATGTCCCACTGTCCAAGGGAAGCAAGCTACAGATGAGATTTTGTTTTAGGAATATTTCCAGCAATCATACATAGAACAGATTAGACTATGCCCATATCAGTTATCGGAACTATTGTAGGAAGCAAGTGTTGCCGCAGATGAACACAGAGGACACAGTCCTACCTGGGTGGACACAGATTTATGCATGCCATTGCTCCCTCTTGGGGTGGGGGGTGAATTTCCTGCCCTATTAAACCATCCAAATTGAGCAGAAGTGCTGGACCAGGTTCAAACATCACAACCTGGGATCACCTGTACAATGAAGGTAGATTCATGAGATCTAAATGTTGTGACAAATCCAGGGAATTCGACCCCCTCTCTGCCCAAGGTGAAGCCACCCCCTTTTGGACTAGGGAGGTGACCCTGCTAAGCTTAACACGGCACATGGCAAGCAGGATCCCACTCGGGGTGTCCCCCACCCCTCCTAATAGTGGACAGACTATCCCTAAATAGGGATATGTGTTGCCTTCCCTTGTATCATTAAGCCAATATATGTATTGGCTACATGGGGATTCAAGAGACCACTGGGTAAATGTCCCTAGAGAAGAGGTTGCTGTGGTTTATGACCTTTTACTGTTGCTGTCCTTGCCTGAAACTCAGGACCAATGGATTGCCCCATCTTGTTGCATGGAGGAACATAAAGATCTCGTGAGACCGGCACAAGGGAAAGCTGCATTGATAAAGGAGAGATACGCAAACTTGTGGAGTTACGCAGAGGAGGGAACGACTCCCTTTGAGGCAGAGCCAGGAAGTAGCACCGTGCACATGGCTCGTGGAGCCCTGCTGCATTCTACGAGGCTGGGATCTGGAGAGGCTTGGGCCAGCCGAATGAAAGAGACGTGACTTCACGGAAAGTGCTCAGCAATCGCCTGATGAAACGAATTCTGAAGCCCCTACCCGAAGAACCAACGAGGCAGACAGGAGGGAAACCAGAGTCCAGTTCTGCACCCGCCGAGGAGACTGGTCTCCCATGTGGAAGCCACCGCAGAAAATGCAGGGTATGCAGTGCGTCCAGGGCACCAGGAGGAGGGGGGCAGAGAAGCCCGGCTGTAGCCCAAGACAGGGCGAGAAACCTCATACCCCATGAAGGGGTGAGAAACCTGATAAATCAAGGAGGAGTGAGACACCTGATAACCCAAGAAGGGGCGAGAAACAGTGTGATGAATCCAATGGTGTCAACACTCCTTTCTTGGTGGTGACCTCACTCCATGTGGCCAGGGGATGGCAGCCACTACTTGATCCTGACCCTATGAAGGAGGATCACATGGGGGGAGACAGCCACCGGGTGAGTATCATGACCTCATCTGACGAAACATGGTATCTCCCTTCTTCTTATGAGGATACCCCATCCATGCCCAATGCCTTAATGGCATATGGTCATACCTCCCCTTATCCACCTAGGGAGGGTGCTGAACACCTTTTCACAAGACATGTATGCAAGCTGTCAAAATCTGACTTGCTTATTAAGACTCATGAAAACCCCTTCTAAGACTCTACTTGCAAGTCATCCAGAGCTGATTTGCCCTTAAAGATCACTGAGAACACATAAGAATCGTCAAGAATGGATTTCCAATCCCATAAATGCAAGAATACTGTGACGAAGAAGAACCAAGTAATACAGATCAGTGGAGGCCAAGAGCACAAGCTGTGCTCTAGTTGTTGCAAGTGCATACCTGCAGCCCTGAAATTTAAACAGGCAAAGCAGCTGACTATAACACACTGCTGACAGGAGAACACTGCTCCTCATGGTACGGACCGAGAGACTGTGGGGTTCGAGAATATTCTGTGGAGCCAACCGGCTCGAGGACAAGGAAAAGGGAAGCTGACCACAAGCGAGAACGCGTTCCAGGAACACCAGAAGCCGGCGGATGGCCTCTGGGCGTTTGCAGGCTCCACCTTATCAAAGCCCGAAACAACGCAGAAGAGCCCAGACGGAACCGCGAGAGGCAGAGAAGCGGAGGCGATGAGAACGAAGAAAACGATGAATGACCACCACCGTCTGCTTGCCACAGAAAAACCAGAATACACTAACAAAAACCGGTGAGTCCACCCAAGGGAAGCGGGGATACCGTGGCGTGTAAACAGTTATGCCAAATCCGAATAACTGTTAATCATATGAAAAACTAAGCGCAAGCGAATATTGCTTTAAAAGGGAAAACGGAACCACTATAAGAGACTTTCAAGTTTGCTTATGTAGGCAATACGCATATAAGAGAATCCCTGGCCGGATAGTATACAAGGCAGATGCAATACAAGAGAAAGGAAATATAAGACTATCAAGTTTGGAAGTGTGCGCCGAGCCCACTTGAGAAAAGCCCCGGCAGGAGAGTATACGTGTGTGCATATAAAAAAGTCCTGTCAGGTGAGTATACTCTGTATTTGCAAGAGGGCTATAGGAGAAAGCCCTGGTAAGGAAGCATGCCAGGCAAGGACAAGCTAAAAGGCATATATGAAATTCATCGCATAAAGAGGTCCAGCGAAGGATATTTCAGGACTAGCAAAAGGCTGTGTTAACTCATAGGGAAAAGGAGTAAAAACCTGTCAAACGAGTACACCAGGCATCCTACCAAGATGCAAACTCACAGCCAGGTTGTTTTGTGTACCTCTTGTGTTGTTGACTAAGAGAAGAGGAGTTAAAACCAGGCAAGGGAATACACCAGGTATCCTACCAAGATACAGACTCACAGCCAAGTTGTTTTGTTTACCAGTTGTGTTGTCGATCAAGAGAAACTTAAGGAACTAATATTCATGGAAGTATAAAACGGAGTGAAGAAACATGCAGATGAGGGGAACTACCCCCTGGAACAATTAACTCTATCTTTCTGGAAAATTTACATTTGTGTTGGAGTTACGAATTTTCCTTTTTGTGAACATTTATACACTACTAAAGGCCAAAGACATTTTCTCTGATCACTGTATAGTTTATTTTTAGAATGTGTGGGCCAGAATAGTACTTTGGGCCCAGGATGTTTTACGTTGGACATTCTGACTTCCGACAGACCCTTAGTTTTGGTTTTAGGTAGGAAACACCTTAGAGCACTGACACAGAGGCATTTCCCAACCCTCTTTTTATTTTAATAAAAGTCTTTGACCAAAACCATGCATAGCTTGTGTCTGCGTCTCATTCCTGGCTCCTCACACCAGATAATAAGCCAAAGAAGTGGTGAGAAAGCAGATAAGCCAAGAAGGGGTGAGAAACCCGATAGCCCAAGATGGTCTGAGGAACCAGATCCTCCCCCCAAGAAGGGATAAACAACCAAATATTGCAAAAAGCAGTGAGAAACAAAATACCCAAAGAAGGGGTGAGAGCCCAAGACTGAGCAATGAACAAGATATCCCAAGACTGGGTGAAAGGCAAAGCAAGGCCAGACAAGCCAAGGCAGAGCAAGGCAGGAGACTGCAAGGCAGACTGAGAAACTAGAGAACCCAAGACGGGGTGTGGGAAGCAGAACCCCAAGCAAGGTATGGGCAATAAGCCAATCAGGTGGGGAGAAGGAAAAGATACCCCAATATGGGGCAGGAAACCAGATAAGCCAAGAAGGGGGTGAGAAACCACATAAGCCAAGAAGGGGTAATAAACCTGATAGCCCATGAAGGGGTGAAAAACAAAATACCCAAAGAAGGGGTGAGAAACCCAATAGCTCAAAACTGGGCGAGGAACAAGATCTCGCAAGACTGGGTGAGACACAAGATATCCCAAGGTAGGGTAAAAGGCAAGGCAAGATGAGCCAAGGCGGACTGAGAAACTGGAGAACCCAAGACTGGGTGTGGGAAGCAGAGCCCCAAGCAAGGTATGGGCAACAAACCTCTCATGTGGGGAGAAGGAAGAGATACCCCAAGGCAGGATGAGAGCCACTATATTTAAGGGCAAAGTAATTATGAGCCAATCCAAAAGGACAGAGACTGTTATCCAAGGAGGAGATAGACGATTAAGAGAAATTGAGCTAACCAGATCTTTTTAAACCTACACTTTGAACTATACTACTGGGCAAGTGGTCTGGGAGAAATCAGAGACATTCTTATTGGAACTCTGAATTATCCAACCAGGCACATGGCCTGGAAACATCCAGCGATATTTGGGTGGGGGTCAGAAGACAGCTGTCATTTCAGCTATTGAGAAAGAAACCATTTAGAGACCTGTTCTGATCAACTTTATTAGTCCTTTTTATTTGTGGGAGGGTCAGCACAATTAAACTTTGGGGCAGAGGACTGTCTTGGGTTTGTAGGGCCTTCTGCTGTGCACCATTTAAAAATGTTATTTTTAGATATGGCCAAGATGCACCTTAGAGATGGGGGAAAGAATAGTCCTTCGTTGTTTAACCAAAACACAGACATGACCTCTTGTCTGCCTCCTGAGTATGACGCAGTTTTTCCTTTGGATCCTCCACTGGCTGCATTGAACAGCTTTCACACTTTAGGTTTGGGTGGCAAAACATTACCAAATTATTCAAATATTGCTTCTCTAAGGGCTTGAAAGCTATGAATAGGATACGTCAGACATGGAAGACTGATTTGGGCCGCTTACTAAAGGATTATTCATGGCAGAGAGCATGTATGAACACCAAGAAAGTATCTCGCAATATGCACTTCAAATTGATACATTAAAAATTGAAGGGCTTATAGATCCTTGGCACTACTTCAGAATATGCATGCTCAGGCTGATGCCAGCTGTCCATGATGTTGCTATCCTTATGCTACTTTTATTCATATCTGGGGAATGCACTGAAGCCCTAATCTTTTGGAAGGGAGTGATGGAAATATTGGAGAAGTTCTCAGACTGGACTCTGAATGTGTCAAATAATATAGGTCTACTCTGTATACTACCAATTAAATGGAAAGGGACATTACTGATTTTATTCTGCTCTCTCTTAAATTGGCGAATAAACAAAATGCAATGAAATGGAAACAATCCTCTCAATTGTTACTGAAACGCTGGACTAGAGACCGGAATAAAAGGGCAGCAGCCGAAAGAGACATGAGGAATCTGAAAAAGGCATGTAGAGAGACTGCAAGACACCCTATATAGGACACATACTTATACTGCACTGTAATCTCTTGACCTAGTGCCTCCAAGAAACCGCTTGAATGTTGTAGATGCTATGATGTATCTGATGGATAACTTCATATTCTGTAGAGGGTGATATGGAGGTGACAGATTTCAGAAACATCCATGCAGATGTATTCCTTGCCATTGTATCTTGAGTGGTGGAGCAGGACAACATACAAAATGTCAGAGTATATTGTAGAGACATTAGGATATTGCTGCAATTCCAACTGCATTGTATTTCTTTTATTAGTAAAAATAAACGTGGAAAACAAGTTAAGGAAGGGTTATTTCCTCTTTGGCCAATTGGGATATCAGTGAGAAATGTATCTTTAATTTCACATGCATCTTTATTAATCTAAATATGAAGAATCCAATTGAGGTTTTCTCTTTATCCCCATATTCTAATATCTGCAATATCTGCATTTAATGTTACCCCTCAAATCATTAACCAAAACCTTTAAATTGAAGAAGAATTTTAAGACAACTGATTGTTAGCATTAAAATGTCATCGTCTGCAGTACTGAGCCATATCTTTTCTATGAAAAAGAACTGTTTCACCTCCATTTGGAGCATTTTGCATACTCCTGACCCCAACATGTCATCAGCCTTCAGCAGCCTGCTATTTGTAATTTTCCCAACTTGAATTAAACTTTAATCACATATGATAATGTTGCATAGAATATCCCACCCATTTTAAGAGCAAACGCAGAACAATTCTACTGGTGTTCTCCTGCCGCCAATAAAAGTGGCAACACAGTAAGTGTATATTAAATTATATTTTACGTAGTTCTTACTGGTTAGGTAAATGCATTACAAGTAGTTCCCATTTTTAATTTTTTTATTTAGCCTACTTTCTCACATTTGTGTAATTTTTTTACAGCCTGAGAACATGAACTAAAGCACCTAAGTGAACTGGAGTAGAGACGGCCACCGGACCAAGACCTGAACATTTGTACATTCCTCTACGTTCTGGCCAAAGCTCTGTTGACATTTTGTGTTCACTTTTCAAGCGAACAAAGGATACAGTTTTTGAAACACGCTTTCTTAGTTTCGTAAATACTCACAAGAAAGCTTCCAACGACTTCACCAAAGGACTGGTTAGCTTTCAATATCTGGAGAATGAGGAATATACATAAAGGTTAGCAACAAAGATAGACCCTGACCAACCCCATGCTCTTATGATATATACAGTAATCCTTGCAGCTATTCATTTCAATCCACAGAACTCGCCAACCCACAACTCTTGTGCATGTCTGTAAAAGAGGGATTATGGTCTGGTACCAAGCACTGTGAACATGTACGTCCTTGACGGGCCTTGCACATGGGCCTTGACCGGTCCGGGACTGCCCTCCACGGTATTCAGCTGTTAGCTGGTCTGAGCAACTGATGGGGACCCAGTATAGGCTGAGGCACTGCAGGAAGTGCCCGTAACTACAGAGGTGATGGAGCCCCGCAGCATCTTCTAAACTGCACCTCCCATGCTGAGTGCATCAGATTAGACCACACCTGAGGTGTGTGAGAAAGGAGCTGGTGCCGCAGATTTGACACTGCCGCAGCTTCCAGCTCGGTTGGAGTGCAGTATTTCAAAGAAAATGTATGGTTCTTGACATTCACATTCTGCCCAAAGGGTAAGCCCACAATCTGCAGCAAGTGCCTCAAACTAGTGGAATTATGTGAGCAATTGGTTGTTATGAGTGACATAACCAACCCATTTAGATTTGTCATTTGGTGTAATAAGTGCCACACATAATGTTTATTACAGTGGTTTTAAAGGGCCTCCAAAAATTGTGCATCTTATCGGTCAGAATTTGTGTATTTACTGCCAAAGACGAATAACTGTTTAAGCCTTAGACATTTTATGTATCCCACACAGATAGCATCAATGAGCTGCTGGTTCTTTCCCTTCCGCAAAATGATTACAAGCGAGACACATTTCATTGTAACTGCTTTAACTTATGTTTGTAAAAGAGCCCTAAGTGAAGTTAACTGGCACAGCCGAGAGACCACTTCAGAGTCGCAGGTCACTCTAATCGCTGTATTTACTTGTATGCCTTAAACCATGTGTCAGACCTGTTGTCACTGCTGCTCAAACCACAGAATCCTTTCCAACAAATCAGAAAGCTTACCCTGGAACTCTACTCCGCACCTCGGAAAACCAACGTTTCCCTGCTTTGACGAACCACCTTACATCTGCCAACTCACATGCTGTCAGGCTTGCTAACCGCCACAGAGCTGGAATGCTTCCAATTTGCCAAAGCTTATATACACCTAAATTACGAACACCTAATAGACCTTCTACACATACCCCATGGTTAGGTCGCCTACCTCCCCATTACCCCTGCACACTACAGGCAACCTGAGAAACAAGGCTTCACTGCTACAAAGCATCACCCACCAATAACAAATCACCCTGGTCCTAATTATTCCTGTTGGCATCAGATGTGAAGTCTACAAGACCACCAAATTGGGAAAGCCATATCCTACACACTATTGAGGAGGGAACCACTACAATCAGTGTGAGTGATTGAATTCATGTTAAATCAAACCCAATTCAAGCCCCAAGATGCTCTTTAACTCCCCTCTGTCCACATGATGGTTCATCGCCTCAAAATTGACTTGGTCTTGGCTACCCCAAGGTATCTTTTTCCAAAACCTGTACGGATGAGTATTTTAACCTAGTAGAGAGACAGAAGACTGCCAATTTCTCTGTCGTCCTGGCTCTCCATCCTTCCCACCTTGTTGACAAAGCCTGCATTTGCAGGCGGGCCGGAAAAGCTGGCTGAAAACAATAGCTGTGACTTTAAGAATTATAGAAGGGGGAAGGGCCTACATCACGCTTGCATCCCTCTGCGCTCCGGGCCCACACCTTACCCTCACGTCACAAACGGTCCACACCCAATTCCTGTTTTTCTGCATACTGGGTGGGTCGTAATTTGTTGCTGCGCTCTGACTCCCTTTTCGGGAATGTTCCTTTGGCTGCCCATCCCCTTTCTCTAGTGATCGTTTCTTTATTTTATTTTTTTCAATTTGTGGTGCCTCCCTCTATGCATACCGTATGCGACAGGCTTTAAGCAGTGCATCCATTGCTGGAAGCATTTTTCAGCAGCCGATACCCACCATGCCTGCGTCTGCTGTTTGGGTATAAATCACCTGGTGAGTACCTGCATATTTTAAATGGGACCGGTACCGAAGGCGACTGAGGACTTTGTTCGGAACAGGAGGGAGGCCGCTAGCGGTAAGGGGGGGGACCATACCTTCAGGTGAGGTACTAGTTTTGTAACAGGCTGTTGGGAAGACTGCCTCCTCAGTTCTGGAGTCTTCACGGGACCGTTAAGGGGGCAAAACCCCCACCTATTCACCTGCCAGTACCTCTGGGTGGGAAAGCACTAGTACCTCCAGGTGGGAAAGTGTTGGTACCTCCAGGTGGGAAAAGGTCACAGAAGTCCCACCCGGTACCGTAAGAGATATTTACTACGGACAAAATAAAGGTACCGGCAAACCTCTCTATTGCCTCGGTACACTGAACAGGCAAGGGTATGTGCAAAGAGGCTCGCCCCCCCAGGGGTTGATTCGTCCATTACGATTCCCTTGTACCAGACAAAGCCAAGTCAGCTTCTGCATATAAACCTTCTGGTACTTCAGTACCGAAAGATAAAGTTTTACCTTCATCTACCGCGGTTGAGCTTGCAACCTCATTGGTACTGAGGAAAACTCTTAAGTCCTCTCATAAGAGGCATAAGCACTCTCATTCAGAATCTGGTACGGTACCGAATTTTCCACAAAAACACAAACTCTACTCCGCACCTCGGAAATCTTCCTTGGCTTCTCTCTCGGGCTCGGCACCGGAGAGTGAGAAAGACAATTCGGCTTTAATTTCTGACTCAGAAGACTTTGACGCTTCCACACTTTTTATCGTTCCACCAGAACAATTGTTCAGCACTCCTGTGAGAGCACACACTCCTCACATTTTGCCTTAATTGTTCTCAGTCTGAGGACAATTTGGGTTAATCTACACTGGTGCCATCACAACCTGCACCCCAGCTGGTTCTAACCAACAGTCAGGTTCCTAGACCAGTGGTGTTGAACATTTACAATCCAGCCAACCCCTTAATAGGGCTGACTCTTCTACTTCTAATATCAGATTGGAAGAACCTCTACCTAGCCCTTCCCAAATGGCAAACGACATCACCAACACTGTGCTGGAAACACTGCTTTCTGAGCCCTTCCTCAAAGTCTTGGCTCAACTCATCAAGAAGAAAATGTCACCAGTAATACCTCAGGGATCGGTTCCAGTCAACCCTACTCCCGACCCTGTACCAGTGGACAATGTGGACCCTGCTCCTCCTCCCAAAAAAACAGAAAATGACAAAGGACACTACCTCGGATTCAGAGGAGGAAACCCGCTCATTCACCTTCTAAGGTTTTCCATGACATTGTCACTAAAGCCATGTAGGCCCTTGAAATCCTTCCAAAGGATAAGCCTGAAACGGCTGGTGTTTTTGGGAAACTGCCATCCCAGCAGTCTAAGGTTCCACTGCCCATGGAATTGTCTGTTATGGAGCAAGCTCTAGCTCATTGGGGAACCCTCATTCTGATCCCTACATCTCCAATAAATACAAGGTGCCCAAGGACGAATCCTTCATACTCGTGGGAAATATTCCAGCTCAGTCAGCAGTAGTCTCTGCTGCCCTTGGCACAAAGTGTAAAGGCCCTTCTCCAGCTTCAGTGCTTCACAAAAATGCAAAAGCATGGGAGACCCAAGGTAAGAATTCTTACACCACCTCTACCTTACAACTTAGGCAGGTTAATACTGCTACAGTTCTGGCAGGATTTAATATCCTTTTTTTTTTTTTTTTTAAACTTTTATTTTTCGTTGCACACAGTCAGTACAGTTGCTTAGTTATATCATTGACACATTCACATAATGCACAGTTGCAATAACATTTTCTATTCATGATCAGGGCTAACTTGCTCGACCCTCTCGGCCAAGTATGCCTTGTATCTGCCCCATATATTCTTGGGCCTTGAGCTGGGAAGCACCGTGTCTATATACACCTCCTCCATATCGTTTGCCCGCGCCATGTCCCTGATCCAATCGGCTTTAGTTGGGGGATTCGCACTTTTCCACTTGAGCAAAATCGCTCTCTTGGCCAATAGTAAACTTAAGTTCAGTAGTTTCCGCCATATCGGGTTCATTTTCTCACAAGTCCCCAGCAGGCACATTCGTGGAGTCCACTCAATGGGATGGTCGGCCATCTCATCTAGCACCTGGCATACTTCCTCCCAGTAACCCCGTAGTTTTACACAGGCCCACAACATGTGGTAAATGTCTGCGTTGTCGGCGTGGCACCTCGGGCATTTCCCTGTCATTGCAGGGTATATGTGTTTAAGTCTCATTGGGGTGTAGTGTGTTCTTTGTAGTATTTTATAATGAATCAATCTGTATTTGGAATTGCAGGAGATCTGTTTAACAAGTGCACAGTGTTGGGACCATTCAACATCTCCCATCTCCTCCCCCAGGTCTTGTTCCCATTTGGCCTTAGCTGTGCGTTGCTCCGAAGGGCGTGTCTGGAGTATAATTCTGTACATACCCGATGCCGTTATCCTATGAGATCCCCCTGCGAACACGTATCCCAGTGCCATGTTAAGTGGAGGTTCATCAGGAAAGGCTGGGTACATGTTCTGGGAGGCTGCCTGCATACGGATGTACTGATGTCTGGTCCCAGGTGTGTTCCCCACCACGTCCCTGATGTCCTCCCATTGAATAAAGTGCCCACTGGTAAACAGTTGACCCCATTGTGCTATGCCCCTAGCTGTCCATTGGTGGGCTGCCTCTCCCTCTAGGTTAAAGGGAGCCTGCGGGGCACCCCAAAGCGGCATACTTGGATGATATATCTTGTTAGTGCCGTATATCTCGACTATTTTGGCCCATGCCGTGATTGTCACTTTAGACGGTTTCAGTGAGTTATAATGTTTGCAGGTGGACCTCGTGAGTTGGTGAAGCGCTAGCATGGCCTCTTTCTCAGGTTGAGTTGGCGTAGGACCCACCGGATTATTAAATGTTGTAGCCCAAAGGGAAGCATATTGTGCCTGCGCAGCCAGATAGAGTTCAAAGTCTGGTGCCATCAGACCGCCCCTGGAGTATTCATTGGTCAGTGCCCTCCAGCCCACCCTAGGGTGACCGCCCCAGACAAATGTAGCACACGCTCCCGTGATCTTAGTAAACAGCGCCCGACCTGGCCAGACCGGCACCGTGCTGAATAAGTAGAATAGCTTTGGGAGAATTATCATTTTCACTAGGGCGATCCTACCCATCATGGAGATAGGAAGAGCCCCCCAGCGCTTCAATTTCAGACATATTGAGTCCCCCAGTTGGTTATAATTCAATGCCCGCGACAACTGTGCCGTCCTGGCTACACACACTCCCAAGTACCGTATATGCGTCGGGCACCACTGTAGGCCATACAGGTCTTGGGGTTTGACTGTGGCCTCAGTGATTGGGAACACTTCTGATTTGTTGGGGTTGAGTCGTAGGCCCGAGATTCTGCCAAATTGTTCCACAATGGACAGGACCCTCCTCAATGTTCTGTCTGGTTCTCTCAGATACAGCAGGATATCGTCTGCGTATAGGTTTATAATGTGTAATGTGGTGCCCATTTTTAGCCCGCATGCAGCGGAGTGGAGCCTCAGAATATCCGCCAAAGGCTCAATTATTAATGCAAACAGTAATGGCGATAGTGGGCAACCCTGTCTAGTGCCCCCGCGCAACTTAAGTTTTTCTGTTAGTGAACCGTTGACTCTAACTCTGGCCTGAGGGGACGAGTATAATAACTTTATCCATTTCATGAATTTCGGCCCGAACCCGTAGTTGCGTAGCACCCCGAACATGAATGGCCAGGACACCGTATCAAAAGCTTTACGCATGTCTAATGATACAGCTATCGCCTGCTGGTCCGGCGGTGCCGTGGTCATGACCTCGTGGCATCTTCTGATGTTAGAGGCTGTGGACCTGCCGGGGATGAATCCAGCCTGATCCTCGTGGACCATGTATGGCATCCAAGGTGTTAACCTTGTGGCAAGTATTTTGGCTAATAGTTTTGCGTCCGTGTTAATTAACGATAGAGGTCTATATGAGCCACAGTCTTCCGGGGGTTTCCCTGCCTTGAGGAGCAACGTTATCACTGCCTCCCTTGTAGTCTCAGGGAGCTCTCCCCTTTCCAGCGCTTCGGTCCACATAGCTAGCAATCTAGGGGCTAGATGATTCTTAAACTCTTTGTAGAATTCTGCGCTAAGGCCATCGGTGCCTGGGGCCTTCCCATTAGGGAGAGCGTCAATTGCCTCAATAATTTCTGCCTCAGTTATCGGTGCCTCCAGTGCATCTCTTGTACTGTCAGCCAGAAGTGTTGTCGGGATGCGGGTGAGATATTGATCAATCTCCGCCTCCGTGGCTTTGGATTGGGGCGAATAAAGTTCCGCATAGAATGTATAGAAGGTGTCGCGAATCTTGGCCTGATCTGTGGTGACGGAGCCGTCTTGTGTGAGTATGCATGGGATATCCGTTGACCCCCTCTCTCCCCTGACAGCCCTGGCCAGCAACCTCCCCGGGCGTTCACTTTCACCATAGCGGCGTGCAGCTGCTGGTCTGTCGAAGTAGCGGATCTCCTGGTCCGCTGCTTCAGTGTATTCCTCCAGTTTATTTTTTACATCCAACGCGAGTTGTGGCGATGGATTAAGCTCATATTGGGATTGTGACACTGTTATTTGCGTCTCGAGCCGTTGCAGCCTGTTTCTGATATCTTTGAGGATACCACTCTCCTTAGATATGGATACACCTCTTATAAACACTTTGAAGGTCTGCCACAGTGTCGCAAGGGAGGGCACAGAGTTTTCATTAAATTCAAAAAACTCAAGTATATGTTGGTCTATTGCGTTCTTATAGATCAGATCGCGCAATGCGGCTGGCTTGAACCTCCATGGCGGCCTGCACTTTGCCACGTCGGGTATGTGGAGCTCCATCAGGATGGGGGAGTGGTCAGAGTAAGTCCTGGGTAGCATCCGAGTGTCGGTCACCCAGGCCAACACCGCGCTATCAGTCAGCCACATGTCTATCCTGGAGTGCATATCATGCACAGTGGAGTAATACGTATATCTCCTCTCGGCAGGATGTAGTGTCCGCCATACATCTTTCAGTCCCAGATCAGCCATATGAGCGATAATCGCCTGAGCGGCTCTAGACAGTGTCCTCGTTTGTGTCGAAGTGCGGTCTATGCCCACGTCGAGAATGGTATTAAAGTCCCCTCCACAAATCAGGTGAGCAGTAGGGTAGTGTGCCAGTTTCCCAAAGACCTCGGAGTAAAATGCCGGGTCATCCACATTGGGACCATACACGTTTAGAAGGACTACCTCTTTGTCCCGTAGAGTGCCGTGGACCAAGACATATCTGCCCCCGACGTCGCAGTCCACCTCACTGCAGGTAAATCGGAGAGTTCTGTGCACCAAAATTGCCGCACCTCTAGCCTTCTTCGAGTAGGTCGTGAAATATTGGTGAGTACCCCAATTTGGGACCAACTGTTCCCCATGTTGTGGACCAATGTGTGTTTCCTGTAGGAAAAGAATCTGTGGGTTATGTCTGTTGATATATGCTGTGATTTTCCGCTTCTTAACCCTAGAGCCCAGACCTCGAACATTCCAGCTCATTATCATAATATTGTCGGTGTTTGTGTCAGCCATTCCTATAAGGTGTTTGCGGGTTTGTGTCTGCAGCAAATTGTTTCACAACGTTTTGACATTTGCTAACGTACCATAACTGTGTGCTTTTTATTTTCTCCCAATGCGTAACGTAACTCTTTCCCAACAGATCAAACTCCCCCCCTACCCCCACCCTCACAGTACCCCGAACATCTACTGTGCTTTTCGGATCCCACTCCCCACCCCCACTTTTCTGCATATGCACCTGCTACAGGGGGGCCTGTGGAGATGACCAGGGCAATGCTCTTAGAATCTTTACATACGAGTAGCCGGTTCCGGCGTTGCTCTCACACATGTGGTAGGCCACGGGTACTGTTTCCGGCAAGGCTCATCGTACAAATAAAATTCTGCCCACCCTCAGCCATTGTAGTCCCCCTACGGGGAAGTAAATCACATACAGCGAGTGACATTCAAACTAAGTAACTTCATACCAGTCAATCTTGACCGTTGGCTTCAGAGCTCCCCGGCAACGCGGGAATATGTGTTTCAACAAAATTGGCGGCTTCCTCAGGGAAGGTAAAGAAGTGAATTTTGTTTTGGTACTGAATCTTGAGTCTTGCCGGATAGAGCATGGCGTATTGGACTTGTCGGTCGCGGAGCAGTTTCTTGACACCGGTAAATTGTTTCCTCTCCTGCTGCACTGCAAGTGTGAAGTCGGGGTAGATCCGTATCACGCTAGTCTCCCATCGTAGCTCCTGCTTTTCCCTCGCCGTGCGTAATATCAGATCCCTGTCTCTATAGTTCAACACGCGTGCAATTATTGGTCTGGGGTATGCTCCCGGCTTCGGGGCCATGGATCTGTGAGCACGCTCGATAATGAACATGGGTGACCATCCGGGGTCCCCCAGCACCGTACGAAGGAGGGCCTCCACACCTTTCTCCATGGAGCCCTTCATCGCCTCCTCAGGTACCCCCAAAATGCGAACATTGTTTCGCCGTGACCTCGCCTCCAAGTCCTCGCACTTATTCTTGACCGTTCCCAGCTCAATCGCCAACGTGGATACCGTACTTTTCAGGGCCTCGAGTGCGTCCTCCGCGCCCGAAATTCTAGTTTCTGCCTCCGTAACACGTGCCGTTGTTTTGTCCATTTTCGACTTAATGGAGGCCACATCAGCGGTAATCCCATCAAGTTTGTCGTTCAGAGCTGAGAACCCTTGTTGCATAGCGAGGAAGACCGCTTGGGGGTCCATCAGAGTGGACGGTGGGCTCTGCTGCTCCATCTGTGTCGTTGGTTCCTCAATCCCGGCTGCCGAATTCCTCCGGGTAGATGTGGTGAATTTGTCGATCGTCCCCTTGCTCTTCTTGGGTCCGTGATTCTTGGGCATTATCCCGTGGTTTCCGTACTATCGTGTCTGCCTGGGTCGTGCAGCGCTCCGTCCCCCTCCGGACGTCCCACAGTGAGCCGTCGTGATGTGTGCGCTGCCCCCCTGGCCCAAGCAACTCGGCCCGCGTTAGTCAGGCAGCTCCGACCCGACCGCCAAACCTCGCCCAACAGGTGGGCCAGCCGCAGAGCCTCCGCGAGCCTCTAGGCCCAAGCGTGAAGTATCTCGGGGGGGCCGCGGACAGCA
Source organism: Ambystoma mexicanum (assembly GCF_040938575.1). Classification (NCBI taxonomy): domain Eukaryota; kingdom Metazoa; phylum Chordata; class Amphibia; order Caudata; family Ambystomatidae; genus Ambystoma; species Ambystoma mexicanum. Next base: position 864,996,294 of record NC_090939.1, on the reverse strand, counting down.
GGAACCGCCCACGCGGCTGTCCGATGTAGAGGCCCTCACCGCGAGCCGCTCCGGCGTCTTTCCCCAGCCGCTGCGCTTATCCGTGTTGTTTGGCCGGCGTCCGCAGCCCCGTTGTCGTAGTTCGGATGGGCGGAGTTCCCCCGTTCAGCAGCCTCCGGTGGTGGGTGGCAGCGATGGACCGCGAGGAGGGAGATCTAGCAAGCGCCCGGCGCGGAACGGAGCGCCCAGAGCGGGCCCGAATGTCGGGATCAGAGCGCGGATTGTGCCTGTCGCACGCCGGGCTCCTCCCCCCTCTCAGCGCCGGCTCGACCCAGAGGCCGGCGTAATCTTCGTGCCGCTGTATTTTCGAAGTCCAGCCACCACTGACGCTCAGATTTCACGGTCGTGCTGACCCGTCGTTGCCACACATTTCCTGCATCGGATTTGTAAAACCGGATCCGTTTAGCGGTGATATTTGCAGAGCGGCCCTGGTTCTCTCCGGAGCTCACACGGGAGCGGCCATCTTCTCCCGTGGGCAACAGCGCCCCCCGGATTTAATATCCTTAACTGGGAGAACATGGAGCGCTTCTCCGACATGCTGCCTCAGGAAGCTGCAGACAAGTATTCTGGATATCTGAAGGCAGAGTAGCTGCCATGCAACAGCTTCAAGTCATTAATGACCTGACACAACTGCTAGGGCAGTTACTAGTGCACTCTGCATGCGGAGACACACATCTCTCTGCCTCTTCCATTCACCAGGATATTCAGGAGAAGGCGATTGACCTTCCTTTCGATGGCAAAACGTTGTTTGACCCATCTACCGATGAGGTCCTACAAAAATGTAAGGCCAGTGTCAGAGCAGCTAAAACTCTTAGCTCCATCTCGGTGAAACAACCATATCACCAAAACGTCACGGCATTCAAACCACGTACACAAGGCAACAGTGGTTCTTCACATACTACTCTTCCAAAAAGAGACGGCACGGACCTAAGAATAAATCGGCCCCTCCCTCTGACTCTAATTCTGCTCAAGAGCAAAAGAAGTCTATTTGACTTCCCCTGGGCATTTACTTACCTTCCGCTCCAACCATCATCCAGGAGCATGCATCCCCGGTAAGGAAGTCTTTCCAACGATCCTCCCTTTTTGGAAAACCGTTACTCAAGAAGAGTGGGTTCTAAATATTGTTCAACATGGTTACTGCCTTGCTCCTCTGCCTATTTCACTTTCCTCTCCTCCAAAGCTCCAGAAACCATCCCCTGGGTTCCTGGAAGAGATTTAAAAAACTCTTTCTAGGAGCAATAGAATTTGTTCCCCTAGAGGAAGTAGGTCAGGGATTTTACTCACGCTACTTCCTGATCCCAAAGAAATCAGACGGGATCCATCCAATTCTGTAGATTTCAGACCTCAACCAATTTCTGTCTCTGTTGACTTTCAATATAACCATTCCTCAGGTTCTGGCTTCTCTACATCCAAACGATTGGATGGCACCTGTAGACCTACAGGATGCTTATTTTCACATCCCCATCTACAAACACCACTGTCAGTTTCTGATATTCACGATAGGAAGTTCTCATTACCAGTTCACATGTGTACCCTTCTGGCTTAATTCTGTCCTGAGGGTTTTCACAAAGGTTCTGGGGTCAGTGGCAGCCTACTTGCGGTTGCAGGCAATCCATCTATATTCCTACCTAGACGACTGGCTTCTCAAAGCCTAGTCTGCGGAGGTATTGCTTCAGAAGTTGCAAATTACTTGCCGTACTCTGTCAACCTGGGGTTCTCCATAAATGTGACACAACCCCAATTCAGTCCCTCGCAAAGGATCCAATTCTTGATAGACACTACTCTGCACAAAGTATTTCCATGCTTGGAAAGAGTGGAAGTCATTCAACAAACCATAGTTCGGTTCTCCACTCACCAGTCACTCAGTGTGGTGATTTCAAATACTCTTGGGCCTTATGGCCTCTTGTATAAACCTAGTTCCCTTTGCAAGGCTCCATATGAGATCGACCAATTGACATCTAGCTCTCGAGTGGAATCAGCTCTTCGATCCCCAGGAAATAAAGATCCAAATTCCAGGCCAAGTTCAGGACTCTGTGCTGGTTGAAATCCCCAGAGAACCTGCTAACAGGATCTCCCTTTCAACCTCCCCCTCACAAAATAGTCATAAGACTCTTCAGAGTACAGTTGGGGAGCCCATTGTCAAAGCCTAACAGCTCACGGTCTTTGGTCCATTTCAACCATTTTAACCAGCAGAGCAGAGGGTGCACATAAATGCAGTACCTTTAGACTGTGATCATGGCACTGACTTTGCACTTGGGCAGCAGGGTAACAGTTTTCTAACTTATCGGAACCAACACATTACAGAGCAAAGGCAATGACAGCCGGATAGTTTTCTCTTCCAGCTCACCCTCCTTGGATATCACCACCTACTGTGAGAAACCTAGGGGTATTCTCCTGTGTAAATCCTGAGAACCCTCTATTCAGGTGGCCAGGGGAGGGCGATCGCTTTTGAGTCCCAACCCCGGGGCTGGACAAGCGAGGGAGGATCACTTGGGTAGGGGAGTCTGGGATTGTATACATAGGGGTACCCCAGGCGAGACGTGGTATACCCGCGGGAGAATAAACGAGGACTAAGAAGTCATGGAAGACTTTATTGGGTATGCTGACTCTCTTATCCAGGTCTCATTGCTCCAAATTCAAAAACCATTATTCATGGTCCAAGTAAGAGCAGGAAAAGAGTTAAAGCGCATGAGATTGGGTGAGAAGAAAGATCATGCACAATGGAGACAGGGCTGTGATATTAATATTCATTCATCTGTTACCCATATAGACCACAGGGAATACTATCAAGACCCATGCCTGTATAATAAAACATCAGAGAGCTGGAATACTCTGCCACAAGGGGAAGCTATCTTATTATTAAATAAAAACAAGGCTAGAGAATATTCCTATCTCTGCTGTCAATCTCCTAATGGGATTCTAGTAAATAGAATTAACCATCAATCCCAATTCAACTTCCCATTCCCGACTAATACTGGGAATGGGAACAGGCAATAGTGAGGATTACCTGCAAGAGACACCTAGAGAAACTGAAGGAATACTGTCACCTGCTACCTTTAGGCTGTCCTATTAATAGTCAAGCAGGGTCAGGCATTTAACACTGACTACTCACACCTGACTCCACTTGACTCTCGTTTTAAGTATAAAAGTTGTGTTTTGCACAATCAAGAGAGCGATCTGTGAATCCTGATCGGAGCCGAGAAACCATGGAGCAGGGAGCTGCAGCGATAGAACCCTGGAGGATCCGGAGGAATGCTGAGACGCTCGCCCGGTGTTTGTGAGGGGAGGCAGCATGGCTAGGGAGATGTCTCCACAGAGCCGGAGTGAGGGAGACTGTGTCCTGCTGGCGGTGTGTGGAAAAGTGCTTGTTCCCTTCGGACGTGTGCCGGTCGGGGCAGGTGGTCTTGATCCGCAATGCTACCTGGTGAGTTTCAAGTCAGTAAGTTGGCAAAACCCGGAAGCGTGCATCTCGCTGGAGCGGGAAGGGAGAAAGACAGATTTCGCAAAGCGGCCCGAAGTGGAAAGCAAGAGAGAAAGCAGAAAGTGAATGGAAAGTGAGAGAAAGGTGCCCAGAGAGCGGAACGAAAGCAAAGGGCTTTAAAGTGAAGAAGACGGGTGCGAGTGACCGGAAAGTAAAGGAAAGGTGCAAGTGAGCACCGAAAAGTGAAATAAGTGTAAAAGAGGCACAATAAGGAAAAAGAACAGGTGCAAGGGTGCACAAAAGTAGAGGTAAATGTGCCAGAGGCACAATGGAGAGAAGGTAACTCAATGGAAGGTGCCGGGGGCCTGACAAGCTGACAGAAGGGAAAGCCAAAGAAGGACCAAGTGTGCACAGCAAATTGGAAGATAAAAAAGGGGGTGCAGGAAGCACCTTACGATGAAAGGATAGAAGAAAAAGCAAGTACAGGAAATACAGAGAGGAGCCAAGGATGGAGCAAAGAACCTAGCGTTTTCGAGTGTCTGATTTTACTCCATGAGAAGTTTGTGTGTGAAAGGAACTGTAAAGTCAAAGGCACAGCCTGACCAGTTGAATTTTGTGTTTGAAACTGAAGGGGCCTAAACTTGGCGAAGGGAACCCCAAGAGGCGTAGCAGGAACTATGTAGTTAAACTGAACTTGTGTTTGGAACTACAGGGTCCTAAGCTTGGGGAAAGGGAACCCTAAGAGGCCTAACAAAGGTAAATATTTATTTGGTGAAACAAGGAGGCATAAGCTTCCGGGAAGGGAACCCTGAGAGACCTGAGAGAAACTGTTATATTGTTGTTTTGTCTGAAACATGGATGGATTGAAGCTTGCGGAAGGGAAGCCCCATGAACTAAAGACATTCAGAGTTGTTTGAACAGAGTGCAAGAAGTTTGTGGAGAAGAGTTAACGAACAACCACTTTTTGATAGTGCTGAATTTTGATGATACTGACCAAGTCACCTGGTGAGAAGACCACCTGAAACCAGCCTTGGTATATATTTCTTTTTGAATCACTATTGTTTGTTAAAGACACTTCCCACGACAATTATCAAAGAATGAGAGCAAGCATAGGTTTAGACACAGACAGATTTTAATTTTGGACTTTGAGACATGTTTGGCTCTTAGAAACATCAGTTGATGGGAACCATCCCTGTAGAGTTAGGGCCAGTTAGGTATTACACCAACCCCAGAATTATAGTAAATAGAGGTTTGTAGTCTGTGTCTCTTGATAACCTGCCTGTCTCACACTACTCCCCACGCTTCTGCAAATGCCAAGAATGAGTATTGGAGAAACTTATTCGACAAACACAGTGACCTTGCAAGAAACATAGTTAACTGACACAAACTATATCAGTGGCACTGTAGAGGACCACCCCATCTCCTATGTGCACCTTTTATGACCGCTGTTCAGTTGATTCGGCAACACGTTATTTTTTGAGTGGTGTCACTAATAGCCTGATAATCATGCTGCCTTTAGTATAGGGGCAGTCACATAATGCAAACCATTCTCCAGTCAAGGAACGGGACTAGCCAACCACCGCTGATGAAAGTAGTCTGCTGCTATACAACCATAAACCTTCCACAATAGCTGTACTAATCAAGAAAATCTGGTGCAAGGATATACTCCACACAACTTTGTATCCTGAAGATCCCCTGGTTAAATAGTATTAATGAATAAACATAAAATGGTGTACTTTGCAAGCCATAGTGATGAAAGACTTAGCAAATACAGTAGGTACAGCAGTACAACGGGCCTCCAGTACACTGGGCCTCATTACGAGTTAGCCGGTACAGATTTAACGTGCCAGTAACACTGCAGGACTGAATGCTGGTATCAGTATTTCAGTTTGCCGGTATCCTGGCTAATTTACCACAAGGTTACCGGAAAACATATGAGCCCCACTTTACCTTAGGAGAACCTTACTATACCTGGGACTTGCACACATGGAAGGCTTTGATTCCTGTAGACTTAGTCTCATTACAACATACAAATATTGACCGCATCTATGCGGGAGAGGAGGTGCATCAAAGTTCACACTGGCCAAAAAAAATTGTGCAAGGCATAATTTTGGGTTCCAAGAACTGTAGCATTAGATGTCAATGACTAATGACCACTCTAGTCAAGGTATCCTCCTTTCCCCACACATTTTCCTGCACAGCATTTATCTGCATTTTTGCAGCATTTCTTAGGGGGTAGGAGGGTTAGGGAGTAGAACAAAGAGAGGGGGATTAGGGTTGGGGGATGGAAGGAGAGTGGGAGAATGGAACAGCTAGGGAAGCTCTTTTAATGACTTTCTACCCATTAAGTGGTGTGGCAAGGTTACGATTCAGCCAACTGTATCCACATTATACGTGATGTGACAGAACACCACAAGCTTTAGTTCCCTGTTGCCTCTTTCCCCTTACAAAATCACCCCCTTGCTGGATGCTGAGGCAGACTAACCACTTGGCCTTCTTGAAACCAACCACATTCTGATAATAGAACCAGAAGGATGCTATTGAAGTATTCATCAAGGACTACAAGCAAGTTGTGAATCAACAATGCAAAAACGAAACAATATTTGGCCACAATAGAAAAAATGGATGAATACATCCAAACCAACTTAATAGCACATACCCATCACTTGGCATAGCATTTTGATTACATTCCTGAATACACCCTAAAAGAAAGAGTACCAAACTTTGGCAGATGTTCTGCACAGGCGTACCCTCAGAATTGTAATCTGCTGGTTGTTCACATTGTTTAATTCAACAACAAAAGAATACACAGCCTAACTTTATCTGATGTTCCACTATTAGATCAGTGTCATATCTTTGACGTAGACACCCTGCACAGGCTGATAGGTGACGGTTCTATCTTGTCATTGTACACTAAACATAAACAGAACCTTCTTTTACTATCGGACAGTGCCTTTGTCAGTAACATCATGTTGTAACAAAAACTCATCGAGTCAGCCAGTACCCACAGCACTGAAAGATGACATATCCAGTAAATGCAATGGGATCCTGCAATATCATCTCCTTTTCATTTGAGTAAGCCCTACAAATACATTATCCTGTTAATAGAAAATGGCTTGGACACAAGAGTTGTACACAACAAATACCTAAAGCAATATGACTCCATGTAGTATAACTACCTGCCATTTGCAAGAGCCCTAGTTGTTTGTAGACTACCTTCTTTGAAATTCAGCTAAAGCAGATAAAGCTAGAATTGGGACTGGGTTCTTGGACCGGGGCCACATCTAAGTCACTGCCACATACTGCTGGTAAAAACATTGGCAAACTTCCTGTTAATACACTCTGGCACCAGTCAACACATGAGCCCCTACCAGGTCAGTGCAGCAAGGTTTCCAGGATATTTTCAGTCTCCCCCCTTAAAGCCCCTTAATTAAGAGGCTAGATAATGCCACCAAAACCTGCCACTGAAACTTGTGCATAGCAAATTGCCATGGCCTGAAATGTTCACCCATAAAGATCACTTTGTGTTATGGTCTCCATCCCCACAGAAATACTCTAAACTGGCAAGCTTTTGAAACCCCCCAGAAATATGTCTGTGAACCCAACCAGCTTCAGTGCACATTAGCAGATAACGCAGCCTACCCAAGGAAACGGCTCGGCTGCGTTATCTCTTGAAGGGGAACAGCAAACATTTCCTTATGCCCAATATTCTTAATATATGTCTTTGTTACAATGTCATGCATTGCTATGTCCAGTCATTCAAAGAGCAGCCTTCATGGGATAACATTAAAATATATTTCGAGGGGATTGGGTCCTCCGTAGTAATCACCACCGCTGTGCTGCTTTGGAAAATCTTCGGCGTCCTGCGTCGATGACGTCGATACGCCGCCCTCGAGGACCTCCTCCGACGGCCGACGTCACTGGATGTTATAATTAGAACGCATGACACCCGTAGCTTCAGTTCCGTTTTTTCCGCGAACGTGTTCGCTTCGGGAATCTCGGCGCGTCTCGACACTTTGAAGTTTCTGTAGTTTTCTCGGTTCTTCGAACCTGTTTGTTAAATATTTCTTCGTGAAGATGTCTACCTCGTCTTCCACACCGCGTCTGGGCTTTAAGAAGTGCGGGGACTGTGGGTCCAACATGTCGGTGACGGACTCGCACAACTCCTGCCTCTGGTGCCTCGGGGAGGCCCATGACACGGATGACTGTGTCGACTGCCAGTCGCTCACGTCAAAAGCCTTGCGGGAGCGCAAGAAGAAGTTATCGGTAGGTAAGGTGTGCAAGCCCCGGAAGTCGAGGTCTGCGGGGCTTTCGATGGACGACTCGAGGGGCAACTCTCTGCGTCGTCATCGGAAGTCCAGTGGGTCTCGGTCCCGGAGTCGGTCTCGCCACTCCTCTGCCTCTTTGAGGCACTCCCGGAAGCGCCATCATCGGTCGCCTTCCCCGTCCTCATCCGAGGATTCCGCCCGTCGGCGGGTCGCTTACCCCACCAAGCATGCGACACTGAAGGAATGGGCTTCCTTCGGGAAGAAAATTTTGGAGATTCTCGAATCGCAGGGCACTGGTCCGTCCGCGCCTCCGAGTGGGGTCGGTCGTGATCAGCCGAGAGACGCCGCTCGCACGCCTTCGGGCTCGGTGGTCGTCACGATTCGTGGGAAAGGTCCCGCTCGGACAAGGGGAATCGTTCTCGGCATGCCCGACGCGCTTGAGACCGTGTGAACCTGTGAAGTCTTCAAGGAAGACATCGACACCTGTGGCGCCGAGGTCGTCGACGGACTCTCTCGAGGCTCCGCCTCCGAGGAAGTCGTTGACGCCTTTGGTGCCCAGGATGTCGAGGGACACGCTCGGGGCTCCAACTTCGAGGTCTGTGGCGACACATTCGGCGCTGCGTCTGTCGTTGATGCCGATTCTCTAGACGCCTTTCGGGGATGTGTTGACGGGAGTAACCCGTGGCTCGGCGAAACCACCTAGAAAGGCTCTGGCCAAGGTCAAGCATGGCTTTGGTTCCAGTTCTGTGCCTTCTTACCGCCATCTGGAGTTCATTTCAGAGGTGGATGAGGGCTCTGATGATGGCATGGTGTCTGACACTGTGCCTGACGAGATTCTCTCAGGCCATAGCCAGTTTGAGGACCTTAGGCAGTCCCTGCATGATGCTAGTGGGCTGGACACCCCTCCGGAGGTGGAGTTTTGTAGGCCTGAACCTGGCACTCATGCTGATTCTTCGTACCGGCGCCTTATGTCACGGGTAACCGAGTACTTAGGATGGTCTGCTCCTCCAGGGGAGTTTGTTAGGATGACCTTACGGATATCCTCGACATTGGTCCAACAACTGACCCGGTACTGCCGTTTCATATGGCTCTACAGAGGAGGGTGGGGGCGGCTTGGACTGCTCCGGAGAGTCTCCCGGCAGTGAGCAAGTCTTTACTGCGAAAATACCGCCCAGCCAGTAGTGACCCCTGCTACTTGTCCAAGCACCCTACTCCGGAGAGGTTGGTGGCGCAGGGGGCTACGGCCCTGGCAAAGCAGGCATTTAACCCTACCATCCCTCCTGATAGGGTCAACAAGCGTTTTGATGGCTGGGCGAAGAAAGTGTTTTCTGCAGGGGGTATGGCACTTCAGGCGGCCAGCTCCATTTGTGCCTTGTCTCGTTTCACGCACACTCTGTGGAAATGTGTTTCCTTGGCAGCTGAACATATTCCCGAAGGGAATGAACGGGATGGTTTCCTTGCCATGGTTCAGGATGGCAAGGATGCTATGTGTGAGGCCGTTCTGTCGGGTTTGGACATGGCAGATTGCGTCAGCCGGTCCATGGTGGCGAGCACCGTGATACTCAGGTTTGCATGGTTGCGGAAGCCGGGGTTTGCTCCTGATGTGCACGCCCGGCTCCTCAACATGCCCTTTGACGGGGAACATCTTTTTGGCAGCAAGGCTGACGAGAGCCTTGAGAGGTTGCAGACCTCAAAAGCTGCAGCGAAGTCGTTGGGCGCTGCAGTTCGCCAACCTCCGCCTTTTCGTCCTAGGGGACAGCAATGAAGGGGAGGATCCTTTCGTTATTACTCATCCTTTGGTAAAGCGAGAGGAGCTGCCAGTCAAAGGGGCCACCGTAGGAGTGCCAGAGGTCGAAAACAAGGTACTCGAGGTGCCAAGGCCGCTCGGGCTGTTGCCTCTTTGCCCTCAGGCAACGCCGCAGCCGCTTCAGCTCAGTCATGAGGCCATGTCCCATGGTTCGCCGGTTGGTGGAAGGCTGGCGCAGCATCTTGCGGAGTGGCGCACCATTACTTCAGATGTGTGGATTCTGGAGATTTTAACCCACGGCTACTGTCTTCCTTTCCGGCAGAACCCTCAAGACAATCCACCGGGGTATCTCTCTTTGAAGAGTCCGGATCTGCTCCTTGCGCAGGAAATTCAATCCCTGCTGGAGAAAGGCGCCAAAGAACTGGTGCCTGTAGCGGAGAGGAACAAGGGATGGTATTCCCCTCACTTTTTGATTTCCCAGAAAGACGGGGGATTGAGACCCATCATGGACTTGCACGGTTTGAACAAACTCCTCAGGAAGGACAAGTTCAAGATGGTTACTCTTTCTCAAGTCCTCCAGGCCCTTCAACTTCAGGACTGGTTGGTGTCTCTCGACCTCAAGGACGATTATTTTCATGTGGCGATCCATCCGACGCACAAGAAGTACCTGAGGTTTGCGGTTGGCGACTCGCACTTTCAGTTTCGGGTCCTGCCGTTCGGATTGACCTCCGTCCCGAGGGTCTTCACCAAGCTCATGGTAGTGGTGGCAGCGCACCTCAGGAAAGGGGGGATTCACGTCTACCCCTACCTGGACGATTGGTTGATCAGGGCGCGCTCTTCCGAGCAAGTCCTGGATCATCTGTCAGTCACCTGCCACTCCCTCCACAAGCTGGGCTTCTCCCTCAACTTAAAGAAGTCCCATTTGACACCAACCCAGAGGCTCCAGTACATCGGAGCAGTGATCGACACGTCCTTGGGGCAGTGTTTTCCTCCCCAGGTGAGGGCTCATCACATTCTGCAGATGGTGCACAAGTTTCAACTTGCCCAGACTCTCCCAGCGTTCGAGTTCTTGAGACTGCTCGGCCTCATGGCATCCTGCATTCTTCTGGTGCCAGAGGCCAGGTTGCGGATGAGATCTTTGCAATGGGCACTCAATCTCCAGTGGTCTCAGACCTCCGGCAGGATGTCGGACCCTGTTCAGGTGCCGTCTTCGGTCGCCCACGACCTTCTGTGGTGGGCCGACGAAGGCAATCTGATGAGGGGGGCTCCATTTTGGCTGCCCTGGCCGGAGGTGACTATCGTGACAGACGCATCCCTCACAGGATGGGGAGCTCTTGCCAACGAGTTGACAGTCAGCGGTCGTTGGTCTCCGTCGGAGTCCAGACTCCATATCAATCTGTTGGAGCTGAGGGCCTTCAGGCTAGCCCTGAAGGCTTTTCTGCCGGCTGTGTGAGGAAAGAATGTCCTGATCCTGACGGATACAAAAACAGAAGAGAGCAGGGAAACTCTATACTCTGGACCAGAGTGTTATTGTACTACAACAGTCCGGAAAAATTGTCCAGAGAACAAAACTGTGTTGCTTACAAATAGTATCAAATTTATGTAATCATGATGCAAAAATTAGAAAAATAATCAGTTAATGACACAGTACTTTAGAGAACATGTTATTTCATATCACAACAATGGAGGTACATATAAAACATGGCTAAAAATTAGTCCAACATCCAAACCATTCATAGTGCAGCATTCAAACGATAAAACATTCAACTTGACAATCATCCAGACAACATTGGCTAAAAACGGCAAAGTTAATTCATACTGGGGGGCGAGCACCATCCTCACAACCCATCTAATAATTTTAGAAATTTTTTGGTTTTTATAGGAGCAGAAGAACATACAATAGAAAAAAGTTATTTAAACAATTTATTGCAAGGGCAGATCTAAAGATGAACATGTGGTATGGATCACATCCCTTGTAGACAAAACTCAACCTGTTTCGACGTGGTGTGTCTATTGTACAACGTCTTCATCAGGAGGTATGGAACAGAAAACTGCATGAGAAGAGCATTACTGCATAAATATGCGGCAGTGCCCCACCTCAGAAAACAAACTCAAGACTTAAGATATAGAATTATGTACCCACCATGTGCCACCTATTAGAGTGAGACGAGAGAAAATAAATCAGGCGCTGGGAAAATGGATAGACTCAAGAGAATGGGTGCTCCGTTTGTGTCACAGATGGCACTCTGTTAAGAGTGGCACAGGGCACCCAGGTAGGGTTTGGGTGGTTGTGCTGAAGTAAGGTGGACAGACAAATACACACACAGCAGAAAGTAAAAGATAACAAAGAGTAGGCAAGTGTAGCAGGGGAATAACGGTACAAACAAACTGGATTCCCTCTTGGGGTGTATGCAGAAGTGGGAAAGAGTGTTCCACGGACCTTAGGAAAAACACCAGCCTTCTGCACAGATTTCTATAACAAAGGCCCACGCTGTTTGCTCATGGCTGGGAACAACAGCTGTGGGTGTCTGTAACACAAACGAGACAAGGGAAGGGGCAGAGGTTGCCTGCCGGAAACCAACAGACAAACTCTGTACAAAGGGGTCTACAATAATACAAGAGAGGACAATTACAGACAAATCCAGGAAAAAGGAAGTCGATGAGCAAACCAGCAGAAGGAAATGAAAGGAAAGCAGTATAACTGAATTGGACAGGGATAAAGAACTGAGGGTTGAAAGCAAGGGAACAGCAGTCAGGAAACAGGGGGGCTGCAATAACTGAAAGTAATAAATGCAGGTAAACTGTTGTGGATTGCAGAGGACTGTAGCGTGCAAGGTAGAGAGCTCAGAGGAGCAGGACAGCAAGGAGCAAGCCCAAAGGAGCAGGGCTGTAAAGAAGGGAGCCCAGAGGATAAGGGCTGTAGGCAGCGGAGTGAAGCAGGCTGCAAGGCAAGGAGCCCAAAGGACAAGGGATGTAGGCAAAGATCCCAAAAGACAAGGGCTGAAGGCAGAGGAGTGTAGCAAGCTGCAAGACAGGGGTTCCAGATGACAAGGGCTGTAAGCAGCGGAGTGATACAGACTGCAAGGCAGGGAGCCCAAAAGGCTAGGATAGTAGGCAGCAGGGTGTAGCAGGCTGCAAGGCAGGAAGCTCAGTGGACTAAGGCTGTAGGTAGAAGGCAGCGGCGCGTGATCGGCTGCAATGCAGAGAGGTAGGCAGGGCACTGGATCAAAAGCAGGAGTAAGCAGGAACAGCATACAAAAATTCGTAGCTCGAAGCAAAAAGGTGCTGGAAGGACTCTTAATGCAAGAGACTGAGCCCCTGCAGGCAGCAGCTTTTATACCGCCTTGCCCAACAAAGAGGCAGGCTAATTGGCCGCACCTGGGTCAGCACACCTGAATACAATCTGCCTCCTCCCTCTCTGTTCCTGAGCTGGTGGAAGCAGAGCTGATCCCTAGGGTTTCTGGGGATTGTAGTTCCGATGATGACGAATAGGAATGGCCAGAAATAGATAGTTATGGCAAAGTGCATTGTGGTACTTGTAGTTAGTTGGGAAAAATAAAAAAGCACCAAAGTCTCGCAAATGGGAGATAAGGTCCAAAAAGTGAATAGAGGTTGATCCAAGAGTTTTCTGTAGATAAATGAATAACAATTAGTCCATTTTGATCGCCAATGTATGCGCCCATGGCACAGGTAATGACAGTTTGAGCCTTTGCATTCATGCCCTTTGAGACTGTTAACTCCGAAAACTATATTTTTAGTTGCGGTCACTTCCGCTCGCAGAGTGAGTCAGTTACAGGCATTTTCAGTTAAGCCACCCCTCACTGTGTTTCATAAGGACAGGGTTTTCCTTAGAGTTTGTCCTTCTTTTCTTCCGAAGGTGGTGTCCGAATTTCATTTAGGCCAGAAGGTTGTTCTTCCAGCATTTTATCCTCCTCCACATCCTGGTAAGGAAGAGGAGAGGCTCCATACCAGGAGAACGTTAAGCTTTTATATTTCACGCATATCCTGGGTCAGAGTGGAAGATCAGCTCTTTATTGGTTACGCTGGAAAGCGTTTGGGACAGGCTGTGACGAAACAGACTTTGTCTCGCTGGATTATTTTGGCTATCTCTGAGTGTTACTGCTCGGCGGGTAAGGACCCGCCGGTCGGCTTATGGGCCCATTCTACCAGGGGTATGGTTGCCTCTACTGCCCTGCAGAGGGGTGTTCCTATTCGCAACATCTGTGATGCAGCCACCTGGGCTTTGTACGTCACTATTTCCTCGATTCCATCCGGGGGCAGGATCTGGCCTTTGGCAAGGCGGTCCTTTACTCCGCAATTTGATTGGGCATGCAAAATTTCTGTTTTCTAAATTCTTTTCCCACCTCCTTGCATTGGTACTGCTTTGGGAGTCTGTCATAGATATGGAATACATCGGAGGACCCAATCCCCTCGAAGAATAACTTACTCTCTTACCGGCTAACGTTCTTTCGATGGGATGGTCCGACGACGTATTCCATATCGCTCCCTCCCTACCTTCCCCGCTATAGAATTTCTTATGCGATTGCAGCTTACGTTTACGCAAGGCTTTGTGTGTTAGACTGGCAGAAGACTTGTGGCACAAGTTCTGGGAAAAAACTACAATTGAGGCTACGGCCGTCGTGTGTCCTACTTATAACATCCAGTGACGTCGGCCGTCGGAGGAGGTCCTCGAGGGCGGCGTATCGATGTCATCGCCGCAGGACGCAGACGCCGAAGATTTTCCGAAGCAGCACAGCTGTGGTGATTACTGTCATAGATATGGAATACGTCGTCGGACCATCCCATCGAAAGAACGTTACCAGGTAAGAGAGTAACTTGTTCTTTTCTAGCAATCCCATTAAAGTTTAGGAATCACGAGCCCAAGGAATCAAATGAGAATTTCTGTGCAATAACTAATTTCAGTTTCTTTTAATGAGATACATTATATAGCACTGGATCTTACAAATATGTTGATGCTTTTACTGTGTTTTTAGTAATGTTTATTGAACGAACGATTGTAGATTTTAATTGGCCTTTTTTTTTTAGCTTGTATCTTTTTAACTTTGTATATGTTTTGTAAAATCAAATTGAAAACTGTACACTATTTCTATTGAAATTTAACTGCCAGTAGGTTTTTTGCAAAACGGTTAGTTTCTGGAAAATGACAACTTTATAAAATAATCAATTTAATAAAATAAAAAACATCTGCTTTAATATGTCATCTGTGTTTCTTTTTGTATGTTGGTGTGGCTTTGGGTCTGCTCCACTTGGATTCTGATGTTCCTGTGTTTGATTTGGAAATGCTACTTGATGTCAATGTGTTATTTGTTGTATTTGAATAAGCAACAGTGTCTGTTTGGGACTAAATGGATAACAAGCATTCCCTATGATTATCTTTGCATGCTCCCCAATCAACTCCTCCAGTGGTCACTCGCATATAAATCTGTTATCTGTGGGCCTTTGTCATGGTTTATTTCTGTATTACCATACTGTTACTTGCTTCTATACTGACATTTAAAGGTCAGCTTTCCAGGATCTTTCGGTTGAGATCCTGGAAGCAAGGTGCAGGCATGCATAATAACTCGAACACCAGTGCTGTTATTGGCAGTTTCCTTTTAACAGAGGTGACGCACTGTGGACGCCCTGAGACACTTTGAAAAAAGGATCATTGCAGAAGCTGGGGACCCTAATTTTCCTCCATGAGCAAGCAATCCATGGCAACCGGGGAAGATTAGAAGAGCCGGTGTCCAAATGGAATGCTACTGACCTACTAGGGGGAAAAGCTGCCTTTAGCTAAGGAGGGTCTGACTGGATTTGAGGGTGCCAGTGGCCCAGGATAACATCCGGAGACTGGTTGGGTGTGAATGCGTACTCCTCCCCATCCACACACCAAGACTGGATGGCAGAAAGTAAGTGTGACGAAGGTGCCAAATGGATTTCCAAGGTCTTGAATGAGGACTAGAATGCCATTTGGGAAGTATCTTCCAAGATTCAACCAAGTCCTTCACAAATAGACGGATATGCAGCAGGAAACCTCCATGGATGCAGGATGGTCTAATTTCCACGTCTCCACAGAAAGGACAGAATGCTATTTCTTAGTAGACAAGACTACATTATCACTTGCCAATGGCTTTTGGCATGCACACAATTTCTGTCCTGACTTTGTAAAATGTATTGTTAAGCTTGTTAGTAAGTGCGGTTGTTACTGTTGTTACTCCACATGTAGTGACAGACCTGGAACCGGTTACCCTTATGATTGAAAGAAAACCTGATTGCAAATTGAATCCTCCATGAGTACGAGCCAAATGTATTGCTACCAGAGATGGGAAGTTGTTATGATGGGCCAAGGCAGTGGGTTACAAGGGAAATTTAAATATCCTCTGGGGCTACCGTAAGAGTACACTTTCCCAGGTATATTGCCAAAGGTCTGCCCAAGGACATGAAATGTAAAATGTTCAAATAGGTGGAACTGGGCACTGTCACTCTTGAGGTTATTATGACCTGGAGCAAAGTATGGTGATTAAAGCAAGTGAGGTATTGTCCCAGGCATTTGCTGTCGAACATGATGAGCAGATTGGTGAGAATAGCAGTACAGAAGGAAGCAATCCTATTTCCTGCTGCAGTCTGAGAGCTGTACATACTGTTTAACCTCTTTACCTTTGCTTGCCATGTGTCTCCTCACCTTCCCTCCTTTTTTAATTTCCCTTTTGCTGTTAGCTTAGTTTTCTTAAGAAAGGAGATGTTCTATCTGGCTTCTGGCCCAAATACTTTGTGTATTATCATTCTAGTGTTTGCTTGTATATTACACAGTACAATTCCATTCGGCTCTACCATGTTCGGCATTCTAGGATATGTCAGCTGAGACGCTGGAATCAAGGGGGTGGGGAGTCCACACATAATACATTCTCTCCAACTCCCCCCTCTGTTGTTGAGAATTTACTTACAACCCAATCCTCTACTGACCATTTGGCAAATATATCGGACCATCAGTGGTAATACTGAAAAGCAAGAAATTGATTAGCCCACGTTAAAATTGTAGCAAGTTTTACCTTGTAAAATCTAAGCGCTACAGCCAGGTTTGGAATTATATTGTAATATATATTTTGATAACCATTGAAGGGTGCAATGCATTACATTTTTATTTTAAATAGAGACCACTTTTGTAACTGAAAATATGGTGGGAATTATACAATTTGAAAGAATGCAGTGTTTAATGTTTCTGTTCTTTGTGTCTTGCCTAAAAATGTGGTCAACCCTTTTGCAGCCCTATGGGGAGCAGGGTGGTTAAATTGTATTTACACTAGATTACCCCTTATTGATTAATTGAATACAAAACTCCAGTGTTAATCAGAAAATCACTGTAAAGAATGAATTTACAAAAGTATTGCAATTCAAGAAGTGTGCTTGATAGCATTATTTTAATACACCAGGTGAAGCTTCATTAGGCATATAGGTTAAGAATTATAGAACTGACATAGAAACAGTTGAGAAGCCTCATTTGTTTGAGTTTTTGTATAACATTTCTGGTAAGATAACGCATAACATATTAAGTTGCTACTCAACAGTAATTACATTTTCAGATCACCTTCGAAAATTGTTACTTTGGCAACCTTTTATGATTATCATGACAATAGATGATCAGGACCTTCTGAAATCATTAGTTCTAACTGTATATTCGATTTTCTTTTAACATATATTGAATTCTGTCTTTTTCACTCAATAACAAATGAACCCATCAATTAAAATGTTCCATATTTGCCATTTGTTAGAGAAAGGTATTGAAACCAGAACAAATAACCATTATTGCACAGTGACATGTGTGAAGTGTGTTTTAATTGAAAAGCAACATTTATTAAATACTTACCTTCGGGTAGTCTCATTGAAATACATAGGTCTTTAATACACTGATTTCTAACTTAATATTTATTTTCTTAAGCGATATATTAAATCCTATAAATACATTTCACTGTAACACTGCTAATCGTTGTTCAGACAAACAAATCGCCCATTCAGCACAGGCTGTTTGAAAGGTGCTGATGACTTAATCTTCTGCAGGCCAGAAAACCCTTTGTTATATGTTGAGGAGCCATAGTAAGCACAAGACTGAATTATCTTTTTTAGTTGTGGCTTCGAGTGG
This sequence comes from Ambystoma mexicanum, assembly GCF_040938575.1. Lineage (NCBI taxonomy): Eukaryota > Metazoa > Chordata > Amphibia > Caudata > Ambystomatidae > Ambystoma > Ambystoma mexicanum. The sequence goes on along the minus strand of NC_090939.1, from coordinate 864,978,682 downwards.
CGCCTTAATGCCCACTGGATAGTGAAAACCTGACAGTGGTTGCCTGTGACTGTCTAGATTCAGTCTTTGGGCAGCAAATGTCAGACTGTTTTTTTTTTTTCTATGCTTGCAAGGAAGCAGGGATATGTCAAGTGTTGTGTTATTTCCGGAGCCCGGGGAACCAGAGTGCTCCCTCCAGCTTACAACTTACAAAGCCCCTGTGATAATTGTGGAAGTTCACTCCACCGACTGCGCCCATCTGCCCTTCAATCTGCTTCTGCCCAGAAGCAGTTTTTTCTGCTCCTCGCCACAGGGATGTTTACTGGTATGTGCATCTATCCGAGGCCCCTATACCCGACAGCATCATGCATCACTCCTGTTCAGTGCAGTTATTGTTTGCTTTGAACATCCACACGTGCCTTTCTGACTGTCATTGCCTGGTGCTGTAGTTCAGGGTTTCTCTCCTACTCAATTCCTCTGTTTCAGGTCTCTGTTGGGAACGGTTCCTCTCCCATCCTCCCCATTATCTGCACTTAACTCCACACCAAGCTGGTTCGCAAGCCCATGATCATATTCTCCACTAACGCTTGCTTGGTTAGTCTCCCAAGACCCCTCAACAGACTTGGTGTCTTTCTCAGACTGATGGCCCCTGGCATCGCTGTGGCCTCTGGCTCTCTGGACACGTAAGTGGCTGTCACAGCCCTCAGCTTCTTGACACTGCCACTTCCATTCCACTCTGTGTTTCCGACATCTTTTTTTATCAACTTGTATCTTTTTTTACTTCTTGTATCCTCTGTTCGTAGATCAGTATCTTTTCCTAATAGTCACGAGACAAAGCTCTCCTTGATCTGGTATCAGTGCAGTGAGCAGCTGCCCTTCATCACATGAGAAAGCTTGCTGTGTTTTGTGCTTAAGGGAGACATTTTTTACCTGCAGGTCCCTGCCTAGAATTCTAGCAAAACACTCTGACTTTCATCTGCTTGTAGCCAAAAGGATTAGTTTTCCTGATCAACAAAATCGGGTGCCTTACTACCTTTGGAAACTGCTTAAGCACCTGTGTTAGACATGTGAATAAGTTGAGCTCTAGGTACACTACTTGTTCAACCGTTCCGACCATCTTCAGAAAATCACTCCATGCGAGAATACATTCTAATAAAAACCTATGATTGTTTAATTGACGTTTTTCAATTCAGGTTTTTTTAATCAATTGCCAAATGGAAAATATTCAGAAAACCGTAAAACAGTGATGTGTGTGTATAGATTATGCTGATGCCAAACATAGTAAATCACTTTTTTTGTTGTCTTTATGTATGCCTTTCCTCAGGAGTCTTAACAAATAAATCATTAACATTCAGTAACATTTTTAAGAAACAGCATGCTAAATTGATGGAAGTGCTTACGAAAATAATTGACCGAAGACTATCCTCTATACTGAATATCAAGAGAGCTCCAACTAACGGATTTAGGTTAAAGGGATTCACATCAGACATTTTTTTAATTAAATACAAAGGAAACTAACAGGGACTTGCTGTGATAATGTTTGTTTGCTAAATAGTCAATGATGTCCCTGGTATGATTAGCAGCCCACATCTCCTCGAGTCTGGTTGCTTTAAAAATATTAGAACTAAGAGGCTCATAAAATAAAGGGTCTGAATCAGTCTAAAACACCCAGTCAGGAATATATGCAGTCTTCATTCAATATACAAGCTAGATCAGTTTTTAATAGAAATGGAAAGGCCTCTGAAGTTCATCGTTGGTGAAATCAGACAGACATTGATGTGTGAGAGTGACATCAAAGAAGGACATGAGATGGAATTAAGAATGGAACTTGTTCTTCAGTAAATTAAGCGTCTTGTTTCCTTTTCTTGCTAGACAGGTGTTTTTGAAAATGTATAATTCTGTTGAAGCATTGTGCAAGCACCAACCAAAATGAAATAATAAAGCACCAAAAATATTTGCAACACATCTCTTGAATATTAAGAATATTACAAGTCCCATCTTCAAATTAAAAGTGGAAATAAAGAATATTGGAACAGCTACAGGTTCAAACAAGCAATTAAAATGAAACATCACGACTAGACTACCAGATTGAATGAGTGGCGGGGTAGAGTGATAAAGTCAGAGGATGAAAAAAATGAAACGTAAAGGTAGAGGGGAGTGTGAACGGGGACCCAGGCCACAGTGTGATTCTAAGAGCCAAAGGACTCTTTAAAGTTCAAACCACACATTTAACCTAGCTGCCATCCCACTCATTTTGCTATTCAGATGGCCACTACATTCTGTCACTTAATGCCACTGATCCCATTAAGGCACACCAGAATGTTCTCCCACATTCAGTGCCCAAGAGAAGGTACAGGACCTCTCTAAGAACTCCAGTGCGGAATTCATAGCCTTGAAAAGGAAATCTCTTTTCTTGATCACTACATTCAGGTAAGATAGTGGAAAATGGATAATAATTATAATATAATAATTGTTCTTTTCTAACGCGCTTAATACCAGCGAGTGGTTTCTAAGCGTGGGATCGGGATTCGAACCTGTGTTGCGCTGCATTGTCTTGCTTCCAAGACAAACATGTTGGCCCTGAGCTAGCCTTCCTCCCCAAATTTGCATAATTGTTCTTTTATAACGCGTTGCAGCCATCTTCACGTAATTTTGCGTTTCACCATTGTTTCTTTGCTTAAGTCGGGGAATGCCATAAAGCAACTCTGTGCCCTCGCTGACTTCTTATTTAGTGGAGAACGACTTTTGCCACTTCTGAATACAAGTGCACCATAATCACTTTGTCATCTTTTCAGACTTCTGTCTGAGCTCTTTATTTACACTAAAGGGTGTTAGATACCCCACCAAAAGGTGAGACTCAAGAAAATAGTGCAAAACCATCTTCCAGTTCATCCAGGATCTTCACATTAGCAGCATGTGGGTTTTTCTGGATTGTTCAAGCTTTGCCTCAAGAAGCAGCATGAACCCCACAATTAATTCTTGCTGCTGCCTTGGTTATTTCGCTGCTACTACCATCCAACTTCTGTCATACTACACCTCTGTGCCACAGCTGTCGGCGAGCTAACCTCTCACTCAACACGTTGTTGCTTTTAGGGTAGGTGCGTACACTGCTCTAAAGTTCACAAACCAAGCAGGAGTATGAATTGTCACGATCTTGTCACTATGCTTGTGTTACAGAAAGGTTATATTACTGGATAGTTCTACAGACATGTGGCTATTACTTTCAGCCCAACCCGCTGACACACCATGTCGACTATCCGTTGCATTAGAGAAATATGATGAATGAGAAATCATGGAAAAGCAACTTTCTAACGTGCATATCAAATATCATGGGAATCGAAACAGGTCCAAAATTACTCCAGAAATGGAGTGAACCCTCAGTCGATCTCTTTGCTACTCCTGAAAATTTAAAGGGCCAGGAATTCACCATCAGATCCTTACTGAGACCATCTTGGACAAGCTTCCCCCGTTGGTTTATGCTCTCCTCTCTCTATTGTTATTTCTTAGAGTGTTGCAAAAGATTAGTCACCAGCCATGCTGACTGGTGATTCCCCCCACTCTCGGGCCAGACAGTAGTGATTCTCTAGCCTACTTCAACTGTACCAATAGTTTAGTTCTTCACCCAAACTGCCAACCAGGCAGCAGCGTCCAATCCTGCATCATAAACCATCATCCCACAACCTGGGAATGTGGTTTTAGTATTCTGCATTTTCGGGATCTAGTCCTGCAGCAGGAATCCAGAGATATTCATCAAAAGTAGAGTCAACAAACAAATGTTGCATGAAATGGAAACTATTTTGCACATGTTATCTCAGGCAGAGTCTCTTTCCATTTATCTGCCTTCCTTATTGGATTGTGCCCTACATTCTATGCTTGGTAAGGAACTGTCTGGCACATTACTCCCTCAAAGTGCACTTAGTGGCAATCCCCTGTTTCATGCACCAACCAGTTGCTGCATTTGTTTATACCCAAATGAGAATTAATGAGAAGACTTCAGGGGATAATGTCCTGTCTAGCAGGTGGCTCTAGCATGAAAACTCAAAACCGTCCTCTTGTTGGATTATCTTTCTTGAGAAAATCCATACGGCCAAAATCACATGTGTTTATTGGAACACAACTTACCTGGTGGTTATCACCTTAGTACGGAGAGTTGGCAAACACTACACTTTATCAGGCAACAAACCATTCCACAAATTTCACAAAGACAAGGTGAGTCTTCATACTAATATCCGGTTATTGTCAAAGGTTCTGATGGCATTTCATCTCAATCAGCCCATTGTACGCATAACATTCTTTGATGTGCCCTCCAACTAGTCGAGAGATCCCTTCACTCTTTGGACATCAAAATGGCTTCAAAGTATTAGCCTTACTAAGGGAATGAGTCGGTGCCCTCAATTACTTTTTCAGCCCCAAGGGACCAGGGAATGGAAACCATTACTGGGGCCTTTGCCTGCATTGCACAGTGCCACTTAAATCCTGGAGGCTCCTACAAGGAAGAGTAGGGGATTCTACTGGAGTTATGGCCTTGTTGACTGTGTTTCTCACATGTTGCATGTTGTCTACATGAAAGGTGTCTTACACCTACTGCATCAAAAAGAAAGCCACAGAGCAGATGTGGGACAGATGAGTTTTTCTTCTCCCTCCTCTTTTACTGTGCTCTTCATTGTTAACTGCTTTGTAATCTATGCATCATCATCATTTTAAACTTCAAAAGAAAGACCCAATGGTGCAAAAGAAAGTTACTTATATGTAACTACAATTTTCTAGTGTCGACATCTTTCATCGATTCACATGCTACCCTCTCCATCAAGTATGTTTTGTGGATCAACAGAATTTGAAATTGGCTGCCAAGAGTGGCGCTTAAGGGCTGCCTTCTTTTTGTCCTCAAACTAAATGCAGAGCTCATTAAAGTAAATGCAGGGTTCGTTTGTTATGCAAAAGTCAAACTGTAATAAAAGTATACCACAGTCAACAGCATATGAACAATGACAACGAGAACTGCAGTTAAGTAACATTTTCTTGGTGATAATGGTGCCAGATGTCCTGCAAACATTTCATGCTTCAGGATAAAACTTCTTGAGCCTATGTGCTTTTAAATGGAACTTTAACATGTTTGGGTTCAATTGGCCCTGATATGATTTGATGTAATGAAGCGAAGTGCATTATTTTCCAGGATGTTCAAATTTTGGTCCGTGTTTGTTTGTGATAAAATATACATGAAGGCGACAGACTCAGTAATTCATAGAACTCCTATTTTTACTTCTCTTAAATAGTTGGTTATTTTCTGAATTTATACAAATGTATAATCTATTCCTTTTTGCTGCAAAGAAACAGGCTGAAAGCAAAAGCTGATGGTCTCTACCACAAAAATCCATGCATCGATAGTTCATTTTGCTCATTCAGAAAGCAAAAAGGAGGTGGAAGTGTGGTGCAGCAACTTGGACAAGGATCCAGCTTTTTGCTTTGCCATACACCTCTAACACTGACTAATCCTTGGACAAATTGCATGTTCTACTATCTTACTGTATGTGATGTAAGGTCAGCAAGGATACATCCCACTGTTTTAGTGTGGATGACTGATTAGGCTAGAAATGTAAAAAATCCATTCTAAAAGTTTTTGAGCAGTGTTGGCCAACCTTAATGAGCCAAATGAAATGTAAAGGTTTCTCTTGAATACGTTTCGAGCTTTTAGAGAGATATTTGCTGTAGACTGAAATGGGAGAGCCATACCATAGCAATAATATTGCACTCGCTGCCACAGGTTTTCAGTTTTGTAACCGTTTTGTAACACTCTGAATAACTGTTACCCATCGTCATGTTTTGGAGGTTATTGACCTAGAAAGGTAGTTATGTATGTGACCTAATGGTCACAAACCAATGTCATAAGACTGTGCTCACTCACTGAGCTGTTTGACCAGAATGGGAGCTCATTTTAATGCTAGGGTTTCTGCTCCATTAGCATTTGTCAGGCAGTGGAGCATAGGTGCTTTAATCAAATGCAGAGTCTCGAAGGAGCTGAATGAAGGACTTTTCCCATCTTCCCTCCGGTATTGTAGGTCGGATAGAAACAAGTTGACATCAGCAAAGTTGTGGGGTTTATTATTATTGAAACTTTTGAACCCCCTGTGAACTTTTATGATGATTGGTGGCGACTTACTGAATACCTTTGGGACATAACATTTTAATTCTAGCCTAACTATGAACCTTTATAATTGGAACAACTTTTTTGTACTGGTTAGTGTTTCCACAAAATACCACTCACCGCAATGCTTTTTAAGAGCTAGGAATGTATTTTAAGCCTACAGCACAGCGAAGCAGTGCATCCTCAGCAGTACCCGGGGGAGTGTGGACAAGCAAAGTCTCCTTTTTTTTTTCTTTCTTTTAGGGCTGTGGTGGACTTATAATTGCTGAGCCGTGTTGCGTCACTGTGCAGGGTAGTACAGCAAGGCAGTCTCAACAGGGTTCTTGACCCTTTCATTTTTGTTTAAAAGCATTCTAGTCTGCGCGTCTTGCCTTACTACTTAGTTCTACAAACAGAATGAACTGTGGAGTCTAAGCATTGATTATGTTGCTACATTACTAACTTTGTAATGCTAGATTATGACCCATATGTCTTAAGCAACCCCAAATCATTTTTATTTGTGGTGTAATATTTGTTCCTGGAATTATTTGTTTATTTTTAGAAAAAGAGTATCAAATCCTGATATCTTTACCTGAAAATGGGCAAAGAAAGCCCGAAACGCGTAGTCAAAGTATAGGAGATGCAACTCTGAGTGTTCTCAGTACAATCTAAACATCCACAACTAACTCCTATCAAGATGTCTGGATAAACTAAACACACAAAATGTGTATTATGATGCATATGAGAATGTAATGTGACTCTTAATGTGATGTACATTTTGATGTACATTTTGAGAAATTCATGTTGATTAAGTATAAGTTGTCACACTATCTATAATTTGATACAACATTAAAAACTGGAACAATATACATCCTTTTGTATATCTATTTGTTTATAAATTTATTGTTGAAAATACATTAAAAAAAATGTTGATTAAAAACCTGCACCGCATGGGTCAAATGTATTGATATCTGACAATTGCTTTGGAAAGGTGTGCCCTTGTTTGCCCTTCGTTGTATCTCGAGGGACCCTTCATTGCTCAATTAAAAACCCTGCTACTTCTACATTACCACCATCATATTATAACTTCTTGCAATGTGCTTCACCCCCTAGGTAGCCTGATAGATTTATTGGGAGTCATCTTTGTGGTGCACTTAGCTGTATTTTGGGGGTAGGAAATGTGTTGCACTTAACTAACAATACTAAGAACTCAATATTCTGCATACTCACCGCCAAACTCTGGACTAAACCCATCCCTACCTCTACCACACCTCAAACCTCACACACTTCACAACACCCAACATGAAACCAAACACAAGTATCCCCAAAGCGCCCATGCACAATCATTCTTGAACACCACATGATGGCCACCAAACACAAATGCACCAACGCTCAGTGACCATTTTTCTCCAAAGTGAAGCTGCCATCAGCACCTCAAAGCTCTCTTGCTCTTCTCCCTCTCAATCGCACTAACAAATCCCATCCAACCCTCCTTCCATTGCAGATCCGCCAGAGTGCCACGAGACTACGCAAGTGGCAACAGAGCACGGGAAAAAGACCACAAAACATAACGTACATAGATTGCTGTAAAATTCCTTAAATCATGATCCCATTCTTTCCCATTTAACAGTCCAAGATGCATCTTTAATACAGTGGATAGTCCTCTTCATTCATTGAGCTCATAGTCTACTTGTCAACAATCCATCCGCTTTATCTAGCCTTTCATTGTAATTCTGTTTTAAGTATCTTAATTTAGACTCTAGCAAAAAAGCCTTAAGCTCAGTATTCAATGTTTCTGTCCTCATAAACATTACCTTCTTCTTTCCCAATTCCTTTTAGCTGGTCAGTTTACATTTGTTGTGGTTTAATCCTCGATAGGGTGCCCTTGAACCATTTCCCATATATTACTTAAGGGCACTTCTTCCCAGTCATTTTCCTGAAAATAATTCTTCATGTCTTTCGCTATGCCATCCACCGTTGCTTTGTTAATGAGGAGTTGGTCAATCTGCCTCTGGTATCTTCCCGCAGACCAACCTTCCAGTGTAGTACATGTCATCTCCTGGTCAGACCACGGTTACAGTATATTGCAGCTCCCGACACTTGTTCACTCAGTGAAAATATAATCAATCTTAGAATTGGTGTCATGTGCCGTAGCATAGTGAGTGAAATCTCTTAACCTTGGATTGATTTCTCTCCAAACATCATGCAGCCCAGCCTCCAAGTTAGTCGCTCTATAAATCAAGGAATTTCCATCTTGGAGCGCTCCCCAACGTTCCCGCCTGCTTCCCAGTCGCTACACTTTTTGGTCAGTCATATTAAATCTTCACATATTATGCCCCCTTCCGCAAACAGATCTATCAATATCCAAAACTATCTCTTCAACATGCTGTTGCACACCTGATCAATGGGTCAAAAAAATGTGGATGCATCTTCCCCATTTTAAGACGATTGCACGGGTTGCCTATTCTAGCATGGATACTCGAGATAGCCTGCATCAAATGTAAGGCATCCACCACCCTGATGCCTGCCTAACGCACCAGAAACCTAATTGGTTCAGGTGGCACTTGCATCTCTAGTATTCGAAGAATCACAAGCTCAAAACAAAATTGGCACACAAATCTTTTTGCACCAACCTACTGCAACACTATCCTGATCTCAATTGACTGCCCAATCACTCTTGAAGTTGAAGAACTTGCTCTTCATAGATTACGAAGAGCCTTGCTCCCCTTCCTCGGAGAAAATCACAACTGTGGGCAAGGAGCTCCCAGAACCACAACCAGAACGGTTCCCTTCTGGTGCTGCATACATTTTTTTAAGTAATCCTCAACTAACATTACACATCCCTCCGTTGCTCCCTAGCTAAGTTTGTGCTATAAGCCAAAATATAAAAGTACAAATAAAATACACGGTCATCGCTTGAAACAGACCATGGTTTAATTTGTGAACCCAGGCATAGATATTTAGTTACCAAACTGTAGCACTTTACTACAATGAGGATGCAACCCTCGCTGTATCTCACTCTGTAAAAAGCTCACAAACACTTAGTAAGGGAGAAAGTGATACACTGTCCTGTGACATGTACTCAAACCAAATATGCACAAATGTATCCTTGTAAGTGGGTGCATCGGCTTATTTGAAGCACATCAACGCAACCAGAATCTATATCTGGGTTGGGGAGTGCCCCTTCTGCCCCTCATCAGCAATCCCCTGCACTGTTCAGTATAAGTTAAGTCATGCCTCTCCTATTCGACACCTCCCGTCTCACGGAAAGGCAGGAGAAGATGGCAGACTACTCCAACCATGGACATGTCTGTACACTGAGGGGGGTGGCTCCTATCGGATGTGGGCTCCGGAGCTTGGGGGATCCAGTGGGACCTGCGTTCTAAAGGGGGGGTGGCAGTGATTGTGTAGATGGGCAGAGCCATTTACCCCACACTCAAGCACGGCACCTATCCAAGCAACACTTTTAATGACCATTTTCTTCTAATCTCTTTGAGAGGGACAGTGGCAGAGGGCACTAAAACCTCACTTTTAACAAGCCTCCTGTGTTAGTTCACAGTAATAATGAATTCCAAATTCATTAGGTGGTCACTTAAATTGGCAAAACATTCAATTGGTACCATGCACATTTTAGACTAGTAACTTTGCAGACAGCGTTTTGGTGCTGTCTGCATTTAGCCTTCACAGTTTCTAAAAGCTATGCATCACATTTCGATGCAGACATTTAGATTACATTGGAAGTTAGCCGTCGGTTTTACATACATCAGTGCAATGTCAATATGTGCGAAATCTGTTTACAGAAAAGACCACTAGAGTGTAACTTGAATTACAGGGGATTTGTTTCTCCAATTTGATGAGCAGCACCAAATTCCTTTTTCTCCTATCAATGCCTGAAGGCTTTCCTCTGTTATTTTGATTTGTTCAATTAATTATTGTTTCATTACTTTTTATTTTAAACAGCTAAGCTGTACAGAAGAATTCTCAAAACATGAAGAGTGTGAAAAAGCAGATTCAAAGGCTAAACATTCCAAGAAGGCAGCAAGCGTTTTTAAAGGAACACTGCTCCATATCAGGTATGATACTGCCTTTAAAGGGTAATTTAGATTGTAGGTGTTGTAAGAAGTAAATCCTTTGAGGATTGCTAATGTATGGTCTATTGACCATACTTTTTTGCATATGCAAATAATTGCGTTTTTACTTGTGCCTTTCTTATTTAATGGACACAGTGCTAAAACAGTCTCCAGGGTATAAACGTCACACAGTGTTCCTACTGCCCTTTAACAAGTGTATCGTTTTTATCAAGACTAGTCTTTAAAAATGCTGCATCATATCTTGGACAATCCATCTGATAATTGCTCCACAACAATGCCCTGACCTACCATAAAATGATTATTAAAGATTTCCTACAAATAACTTTAATCACAGATGTCCTTAATAATCCACAGACACTGGGAAAACACTTCAAGGGTTGTTAATAAATATGTGCAAAACAACTGCTTTGGTATTCTGGGTAGGTTAAGCTGGGGACATTCTAAGGTCCTCTCGCTCTATTGTCTCCCGTGGGCCCCCCTCCATCCTACCCCTTGCTTCCCTAGTCCCCAAGATGGAGGCCACTAGGGATTGGCAGCCCCTACTGTCTAATATCTTCTCTGGCTGGTAGTGAGAGCCTAAGGACAGAAGCCTGACTTACCTAGTGTAGCCCCTTATCCTACTTTATCATGTAATATGTAACCATTTTTTGTTACCCTCACTACTTTAAATGGCTGGTGGCGGTGGTTTACCTTTTACTACTAGTGTGCTTTTTTAAAGCAGACTGAACCCTCAGCTGCAGCACAGCACCCATGGGTGACCATTTTGTCAAAATGCCCCCCCCCCCCTCTTCTTTTTATGCCATTTTTTGGTTATGAGGTCTTTCTCGACTTTTACTCTGTGTTGAGACAGGTTTGAGCCCGTTGTGTTTTGCCTTTGACAGGCTTCAGCCCTGAAGCCCGCCCCTGGCTCCAGTGTGTCTGGAAAGACAGGAAGTGAAGGAGGGGCCCGAAACTCCCCTGTCCTTTGTCTCTAGGTGTGCTTGATCCAAACCAGTCCTGATTGGCTGGCTGGCTGTCTGGGAAGGACAGCCACCCTGCTGTGTGATTGACAGCCTAGGGCTGTGAATGAATGAGAACAAGCTTAAAAGGCGAGGTTCTGCACCCTCTCACAACCAACGCCTCACCTGCAGCAATCTCCAGTACAACCTCCTGAACACTCAACTATACTGTCCTTTCTTCGCCTGGTCTCGCGTCCACCTCGACTCCACCTGACTTTACCCTCACACCATTAACTCTCACAAGGTTTTTGTACCCTTGACTTTCCAGAGTCCTCCTTTCCCTCCCCCTTCCATTTGCTGTGCCTGCTCACCTGCTTCTTTGAGCTAATTTGGTGTTACTATTTTGGGGTTGTGCCACTGAAGCGGGAAATTTTCATCCCCTTTTAAGCCCTGCCTGCTTTCTACTCATAGTGCCCAAGTCAGTCTCTCTGCTGTGGGTCTCGGTAGCTGTTTTTCTGAGTGCAGAGAACCAGTGAATCTTTCTTTGATGTTGGAATGGTTCGCTGGACCACTGCTAGTGTTTCCAAAGCTGGCGGTTTAACTCAGCAGAGCGCCGCATCTTTCATGTACTGCATGGCCTTCTGGGACAGGTAGTCCAGGAATTACACAAATAGAATTATGGCCAGCATAATTTCCTTTCCTCTACTTGTATTCAATCCTTCTCCTGGTTCCCCTCAACTCACTAATTCTCACTTCACTCCCCCACCCTCAGTTAATTGCTCTTTGCACTGTTTTGTGGAATGATTCATGCTGTAATTCTTGCTCACAATTGTTGTTATTTCTCTGTATTTGTTGTTTCAATGTACAGCGCTTTGGCATAAAGCGCTCTATAAATAAATCAATCAATATGGTACTGCAGACATTGGGTGGTTGACAGTGGCACCTTCCACATGCAACAGGGCACATATAGGGGTGTGTGGTGGGTCAGAAGGAGGAGTCAAACACGTTAAGGACATTCTGTATGCTAAAGGAAATACCACACCTATCTAAGAATCTAAAGGTGCTTGTCAGATGTCAGGAAGTCCAAAGTAAATATGTCCTCCATCCAAACCAACTCTACTTGACCCTACCATTACATATAAATAAGGTAAATGTGCCAAATTCTCTTTGGATAGTCTTTGTATGCACAAGTTCCTTTTTGTTACATAGTTCTTAGCGTAATCTCCTTTGATAGTCTCATCAACTCTTGTTGTTCTTCAAAATGACTCTTGGGTCTCATGCTTTCTGTGCTCCTATCTTTGGCATACTTTTCCTTCCAATAGTTCCTCACATTCTTGTCATTGCATACATGTTCTTTACAGTTATATGCTCAGATTTTCCTAAACTATGGTTGTCTTCCTTTTTTGGCTTCTCTTGTCAGGGCTTCTCTCTCTCTCTCTCTCTCTGAGGCTGTTTTATCTTTTATGGTGTTCACTTGTGAGCTTTAACTCCTTGTTTGTCTCATTATGCATTTCTGGGTTGTACTTCTTCCAGGCTTCAACTCTGAAGATATAGGGTGATTGCACTTCCTCCCAGAGTTTGTTTGCAGTCTCGGTTGGCTTCCCACCTGGGTTGTTCAAATCTTTTTATGTATTGCTCACATCCCTCGTTAACTGTTTTAGTCAATGCTTTTTCATCCTTACACTGGGACGAGTTTATCTCTTCAAGTGACTCTGGTCTTTCCCTACCGGGTTGTTTATTTGCTTTCTCGATTTTTCTTTTTAGATTTCCAATCATTCAACTTCCTATTTACTCATTCATCCTTTACACTGGGACGAGTTTCCTCCCACATATGATTCCCAGCGGCCTGCCGCTATTCTTGATTTCTCTTTCGACCAGACGGAACATCTTGCTGCCTATGTGAGGCAGCAGGGGATTGGACACACCACCCAGCAAGTGCAAGGTAGGCCGCCACCTCCACTGAGCACCGGAGTGCTCCGATGCCGGCCCTTCCTTCAACGTGATTGGCTATCCCTTCCATCATCTGGGCCAATCACGAGCCGGTGGGTAATAGCCGGCATGTCACGAAGGCCCTCACCAAGGCACCCTGTCTGGCCCTGTCCGGCACGGGTAGGCAGCCCCTACCCCCCCTGCTGCATATGTCTCCACTGATCCTTCTGCCCTCCTGCAACTCATACCCTGGTGTTGATCCACTCACTGCCAACATGCACCAGCGGCACTTGGTACCTTGACTTCCTCCTGCTGACTGTGTACCCATCCCTGCTCTGACTTGATGCACCACCCTAAAGGTACTTTGACAGCCCTACAAGGATCTATTTTTCACTTAGATGTGCCTTCCATCTGTTCAGCCTTTTTCTTTTCGTGTGCCTCTGCTAAAATTCGAATTTAGGTGGCTTCATCTGTAGTCACTTTAGTTTTTTGTGTCTAGTGTCTCTCCCTGCCACCCCTCTTCCCCCCTCCTCTCTTGCTACAAGTCCCATGCACTTATCACTATCAGAAACACTGTCAGGCACGTAAGATAGTCTCATTGCTCTGTTCGTCTTACCCTTCCTTTCCCCCTCCACTGTCTCTCTCCTTTCTTTATGTATAGCTCTTGCATTGTTGAATCGACCATCAGGCACAAACAATAATTATGTCATATGTTGTAGACAGTTTGTATTCCTCTTTTGTTCTATGTTGTACCTCTAAAGCATAGCACTTGCCATTCTGAATGTTCCAATGCCAATTAAGAATGTCAATTGCTCACCCTCCACACGTTGGAAGGCTTTGAAATGCTTGTTTAAGTGTATAGGCGCTATATAAATGACCGATAAATTATACAGGGAAAGGTTGCAGGGCTCGGCTCTCGCTCGGGTACTGCTCTTTGCTCCTCTCGCTGCTCGGCACTCCATTCTCGGGTTCTTCATTGGTTGTGTGCCGCCCACAGACGATTGCAATTAGAAGTTGTTCCGGCTTCCTGTTGTGGTAGTCTCTGCGCTTTTCCTCGGGCGTCCTGCCCACCACTCTGCACGCATTGGATGCACCACTATCAGGGGCACTTCCTTTTCTTCCTGCTTGTACCGTTTCCTTTGCAGTTGTACACACCCGGCCTCTGGCGTCTCACACTGGGTTGCTCTGGCTCTTCGATAATCGCAGGCTCTGCAATCTGCCCTTGACTCCAACTCCAGAAGACATGCAGCCTCATTACAAGTATCGCGGTAAGGGGTCGAATTGGCAGTAATACCGTTGCTGCAACTTTTTCCACTATGCCAAGTCCCAACCTACAGAAAAGGTGGTGGAAATTCACCCGGCGGAATTACCTCTAGTGGTAATTCCTCCAAGAATTGGCAGAATTAGTGCTGGAGCTAATTCCGTCTGCAGAATGACCACCAAAAAACAAAAACCTATTTCAAATGAATTGTGTCCTCCCTCGTATTCCTCATCTTTGATATTCAAGTCTTCTTGCAGCTTGCTTAGGAATTCTTTTTTTCATAGGGTCTAGCGCTGTGCAGCGTCGAGTCTGGGTCCTCGATGGCCTCTGCAGTGTCCCTCGTGATGTCGACGCTGGTATATGAAGCACGCGCGCTGACCGTTACCTCAGTTCCGTTTTTTTCTGCATTGCTGCGTGCGTCGGCGCTACTCACCTCAGCGAAATTTCAATTACGTATATCTACAAATCTTCGAATAATGTCCTTGGCACCGAAGACAGGCTACAAGCAGCGTTCAGACTGTGGAGCGAAAATGTCTATGGTGTTTGGGGTCGGGCCACAAAGTCGACAACTGTGGTTTGTGTCAATCCATGACTGTCCAGGCCTTGCGGAAAAGGAAGGGGAAACTCAATGCAGGTAAGCCCTCTGCACAACCCCCACCCTTACCCTATCTAAAAGAAAATCATCCTCCGAATTGAGAGATGTTTCTCGCGTTAGAAAGCATCCAAAACTCTGAAGGCGTTTGAGGTCTACTTCACGACACTCGTTGTCCTCTTCTCATAAGAAGAGTAAAAAATGTTGCCATAGATCCTCCTTGTCTTCCTCTGCTGAAAAGGTTTCCTTTCCCAAAAATAACTACTCCGGAGAATTAGAAAACTGAAGGAGTCCGAGAGAAAAAGCCACCCATCAGTGTCTATCAAGACCAATAGGGAGTCTTGGGTGTCTCCTTCTCGCCCGCCTCAAGGCATGGGAAGAGAGTCTTCCTCGACGCACAAGAAGGTCTGTGTCTGGCCCCTCGAAGCATTCATCTTCGATATCGAAGCCTTCATTGAAGGTATCAAAGCCGTTATGTTTATCGTCTGAACTTTCGATGCATGTAATCCATCTACAGCCATCGAAGCATACTAAATTGTTGGCCCATTCACCGACTGCTTCAAGTAAGTCCTCTCCTATGACGCCTTCAACTTAGTTGTAGCAGTCAGTGCTCTCGAAGAGAAACGAAAAAAAAGGTTGGCTCCGGGTAGTTGCGCTAGCCTGAAAATTAGTGAGTGCTATGGCACACTTCAAATTGTTAATCAATTTCAATCAACACAAATATTCAAATGAGCTTGATAAGCTGTAATTTAATTCGTATATGTCACAGAAATCTTCCATTTCAGCCAATGCTCTCGAAGACTGATCTATTTATGCGGAAGATAAGGAAGATGAAGAAGATGATCAGCCCCCTTTTGGGTACGAATATGGTACACCAAATGTCCCAGAGAAATTGATCTCTGAAGTTTATAAAATGCAAAATTTGGTGGAAACTCTAAAAGAGACCAGTACCTGGGAAACTTCACCAGAAACAGAGTTTAACACGGAGATGTCTGGTCAGGCTGACTGTTCATACAGTGCTGTAATCTGTAAAGTGGCTGAGTATCTGGGGTGGTCCAAACCCACAGTTACTATGGAGACTGCCGACCTCACTGATAATTTGGACAGTGATCCGTTTAGTGATTCCCTTCAACCTTAAGAGTAAGGGTTTTGGAAAACTGGCTAAAACCAGATTCTGTCCCACCGGTTAACAAACTATTAACAAAAAAAATATAGAACTGCTTCTGTGGACCCTCCTTTTTTGAACAGGCACCCTACACACGGGAGAGCCTAGTGGTCCAAGCAGCAATAGCTTCATCAAAAGCTGCAGCTTACCCTTCTGCTGTAGCAGATAAGGAAAATAGAAGGATTGACTCTTTAGCAAAAAGAGTATTTAGTGCAGGCAGCGTGGCTTTAAAATCAGTAAATCCTACCAGTGCCTTAGCGAAGTACATTCACACCCTTTGGGATGTAACTGCTCTTGCAGCAGAAAACATTCCGGAAGGGAGAAGAAAGGGAAGGTTTCCTAAGCCTAATTAATATAGGATGGAAAGGACGTCATGAGGCAGTCGTTGCAGTCCAGTCTGGATACAGTGGATTCAGTAAGCTGGTCCATGGCTGCCAGTACAGTGCTCAGGCGCATGTCTTGGCTGAGAAAATCAGGATTTTCTGCAGACGTCCAGGCACGTTTGCTAACATATTAATTTGCTCAGAAGAAAGAGTCCAGAGGAGTTTCGTTAATTAACAAAGTATCAAAGAGTTTATTGTGCCTGATACAAAATTTGAATAAACAAATTAATCGTGATTTAATCTGCACTTAGCATATTAATTACATTGCAGGAGGATTAAGAACATAGTGATCGATATAATTCATACAATTGACAATAATTAATTTGCTCATTCGTCCACATCCAACCATCATACATACGCATTCCATACAATTTATATACCCAACAACAATATATATATGGTAAAGTCTGTTATAAATCATAGCTAGCAGCTTTTACATTTTTTAGTAAAGTGCAATCAATACTTTAATGAACTAAACTTCTCTTGACTCTTTCTTCTGAGCAAATTAGTTATACTAATAACCTTGCCCAGAGTGGGGGGTTTCCTGCATCTTTCAGGTTTGCTTAACATGACATTTGACGGGACTTCCCCATTTGGTGAGAAGGCTGATAGCCTAGAAAAGCTGCAAGCATCTCGAGCTGCAGCTAAATCATGAGGGCGGCAATCGGACAACCTCAACCGTCAAATCAAGGATGGAGAGGACGTTGTTTTTGTTTTTATTCCTCCGTCTCACGAGAAGGAGGACATTTCTCACAAAGGGGCCAAAGAAGAGCCCCCTCGTGGAGGTAGACATATAGGAGAAAGAAATATCTGTTCAACAGTCGCAGAGTTACCCTCAGCTGCAGGTGGTACAACAAAATGACTCCCTCACCCACAAGTCTGTGGTAGGAGGCAGACTGTCGTGTCCTCTCCGGAGTTGGCAAAGCATAACTTTGGACGCATGGGTACTACAACCGTACCAGACGGTTACTGTCTTCCATTTCTAAAAATACCTGCCAATTGCCCCCCGAAATCCAGATCCACCTTGGTTCCAGATCCGCTCCTCCAACAGGGGATTCTCATCCTGTTGGAGAAAGGTGCAATAGAATTGGTACCTTCAGTGGAGCGAAACCAGGGATAGTACTCTCCCCATTTTCTAATACCCAAGTAGGACGGAGTGGTGCGACCCATCTTGGACTTGAGATGCTTGAACAAATTCATCAGGAAGGACAAGTTAAAGATGGTAACTCTTTAGTAGATCCTTCAGTCCCTTCGACTCCAGGATTGGTTGGTGTCCTTGGACCTTTGGGATGCTTACTTTCATGTGCTGATGCATCAGAAGCACAGAAGGTACCTGAGGTTCGCAGTTGACGGTCCTCATTATCAGTTTAGAGTTCTGCCATTCGGGCTCACCTCAGCCCTGAGAATCTTCACCAAGCTTATGGCACTGGTGGCATCAAGCTTAAGGAGGGAAGGGATACACATCTACCCCTACCTAGGCGACTTGTTGATCATGGCTGTTTCTCCGGATCAGTCTCTGAATCACCTCAGTCGTACCTGCCACTTCCTCCACGAGCTCTGCTTCGCCCTGAACTTCAAGAAGTCCCACTTGACACCTTCACAGAAACTTAAATTCATTGGTGCAGTCCTGGATTCAGCTTCGGGAAAAGCTTCGCCACCCGAGTTAAGGGCTCAACATCTGTTGCAGATGGTAAAAAAATTCCAGAGTGCCCAACGTCTTCCGGCCTAGGACTTCTCAAGGTTGCTTGGGTTCATGGCATCCTGCATTTCTCTGGTGCCAAAAGCCTGTCTGAGAAGGAGATCCCTTCAATGGGCTCTCAGATCTCAGTGGTCTCAATTCTCCGGCAGAAGACAGACCTTCTCCGGGTCCCGACAAGGGTCACCCAGGATCTCCTGTGTTGTGCAGTCGAGAGAATGTCATGAGAGGAGAACCTTTTTGGCAACCATGGCCAGAGACGACTGTTGTGACAGATTCTTCCCTCATAGGATGGAGAGCGCACATGAGAGATCTTTCAATAAGCGGACACCGGTCTCAGTCGGAGTCCAGACTCCATATCAACCTGTTAGAGCTGAGGGCAATCAGACTAGCGCTGATGGCCTTCCTTTCCTCTATACGGGGAAAGAGTGTCCTGATGATGACGGACAACACAGTGCCCATGCACTACCTCAACAAGAGATGGCAAGTAGGGTCACTGCCCCTGTACAGAGAGGCAATGCAGCTCTGGTTCTGGGCACAGAGAGAAGGAATCGCTCTTCTGGCAGTTCATCTAGCCGTAGAAAAGAACATGGCAGCAACGCTCTGAGCAGGCAGAAGATGATCTCCCACGACTGGGAACAAGCTCAGGAAGTCCTTCTGGATATCTTCTCCCTTTGGGGACCCCCTCAAGTGGATCTGTTCGCAGTCAGTGTCAACCGAAGTGCGAGCTGTTCTGCTCTCTAAGGGACACGTTTGTGGTAGACTGGGAGTTTTCACTGCTGTACGCGTGTCCGTCAGTGCCCATCATTCCCCATGTCATCAGGAGTTTGAGGAAGTTCTGGAAAACCATGATCTTGATTGCTCCGGATTGGGCCAGGAGAATGTGGTATCCAGACCTTCTGGAAATGGCCATCTGCCCTCCAATTAGTCTTCCCCAAAGAGAGAAACTACTCTTGCAGAAGGGAGGTTGTATTCTTCACCCAGAGATCGGGACTCTCAATCGTCACGCCTGGTGTCTGAAAGAGTACGTTGTAAGGATTGGGACCTTCCGGAAGACGTAATTGAAGTTTTGCATTCGGCAAGGAGGCTAGCAACTAAATCCCTGTACTGCTGTCATTGGAATACGTTTTACAGCTGGTGCAGGGAGAAGAGACTAGATCCTTTCACATGTAAACTTCCCCATGTTATATCTTTCTTGCTCCACCTGACCCATTCTGGGTTGCAAGTGACCATGGTGACGGGCTATTTAGCGGCACTATCAATCTTTAAAAGATCTCCAGGTTGAGGGGTCATGCTTCAAAGTGCCGATTGTGGTACGATTTCTGAAGGGCTTAACCAATTTTTTTCTGCCCACTCCCTTCATCGTGCCATCATGGGATATAAATCTTGTATTAAGATGCCTTATGGGAGCTGCCTTTGAGCCCTTACATTTGTGTCCTTTGAGGATGCTCACTATGAAAACGACCTTTCTAGTAGCTATCACGTCTGCTCATAGGGTGAGTGAGCTACAAGCCTGATCTTCCAAACAACCTTTTACATCCTTTTCCACGGATAATGTAGTTTCAAAGATCATCTTTCCTTCCGAAAGTCAGTTTTATTTAGCACAACGTATTGTATTGCCGTCTTTTTACCCTCCCCCTCATCCATCTAAAGAGGAGGAGAGACTACATCGGCTAGACCCGAAAAGGGCACTAAGCTACTACATTACAAGGACTGCAAGAATTTGGCAAGATGATAAACATTTCGTTGGTTATGTTGGCCAAAGGCTGGGCATGGCAGTCACAAAACAAATAATCTCTAGATGGATTGTAATGTGCATAACACAGTGTTACTCGTTAACAGGCAAAGATTTGCCTGCAGGTCTGAGGGCGCATTCCACTAGAGGTGTGGCTGCTTATTCAGCTCTGGAAAGAGTTGTGCCGGTGAGAGACATTTGTAGAGCGGCAACCTGGTTGTCCCTTCACGCTCTCAGTACATTTTACTGTGTAGATTCCTTTTCAGGAGAGGAAGCCACATTTGGCAAGGCTGTCCTCCTTAATATATACAAATAGGCACATTCTTGACACCCACCTCCTAAGTGAAATTGCTTTGGGAGTCTATCAAACATGAGGAATATGTGGGAGCACACAATCCAGTCGAAGAACAAGTTACTTACCCATGTAAACGTTCTTTCGACTGGATGTCCCTCCCACATATTCATCAACGCCCTCCCATCCATCCCCTCTTGCCTGCCTAGAATTTCCGTGTCTTACACCTTCCTTTCTCGCAACGTCAAGATTGTCTCATCCTGTGACACAGCATGCAAGTTGAAGAAGGTGAAGAAACTAAGAACTGAGGTAACGGTCCGCGTGCATGCTTCATATACCAGCGTCTACGTCACAAGGGACGCTACAGAGGCCATCGAGGACCAAAACTCGACGATGCTCAACTCTATGAAAAACAAATTCCGAAGCAAGCTGCAAGCAGATTTGAATATCAAAGATGAGTTCTATGTGGGAGGAACATCCAGTGGAAATAATTTTACCACGGGTAAGTAACTTGTTCTTCTGCCACATTAAAGTCCAAAATCAGCAGAATTACTGGCAAAAATCGGCAGTAGAACCGCCAAAAACACTGCACAGTTACCCTCCACCAAGCAGATGGAGATAAATGCATACAGGAGCCAGAAATCAAGTCACAGGTGCTCCAGAACCACTCAAGCAACATGCAGCCAAAAGCAGAAGTCGATTATGGGCTCCACAACCTCCTACTATACATCCAGCTACAGCAGCATGCACGACCACAGCAGGGAAGGAGACGCGCACCACAAAGGCACAGGAGAGTTGTGCTGTGGAGGTCACCCATACCACACGCCCGTCCATGCCCATGGACACTGATGGACAGCCAATTAGTTACTATATGTCGATTGGACCGTCCCACCATCATAGAACCACTCACCCTGATCCAGACAGAACTCCGGAGTGACATTGCAATCAGAACTGCCGTCCCCACCCCCCGCTGAAGCTTGTATCAGTCTTACACTTCTGTGGTACGGGCAGATTGCAAAACACAGTTGGGACAGTGCATGGGATGTCACAGCCCACTATCTCCAAGGTGCTGGACCAAGTCCTGCATGCGCTCATGCCCATCAGCACGTCTCCATGCCCATCAGCCAGGTGCAGATGCATGCAGCAAAGGCACGTTTCTACACCACCCAATACCATAGCGGCATTGGATTGCACACATGTGGCATTGGATCCCCCAGGCAACGGAACAGGCATACCGGAACAGGAAACGGTACCTTTCCTTCAATGTGCAAATGACCTGTGATGAAGACCTCACAATCAGCCACTGCTGTGCCCGATACCAAGGAGCCACACATGATGCCATGGTACTGATGAACAGCATCCTACCAGCGTACATGGACAGACAGAGGACAGCTCACCTGGTTTGTGGGTAAGTAGTAGGCATACCTGATTACAATAATCACTGTCACACACCTGGAGTACATAATGAGTAGCAATTTGAAACCACTACAAGTCCCATGAAGCAACAATAGAAATGCACAGTACAGGCCTAGAACCATGACTGACCTACCCCAGTACACAGACTGTACTCATGCGACGACCCAGGACATCCTGCCATGCAAGGCATCACAATGAAATCAGGACACCTGTCAAACCCTTTAAAGCATTGTCATCGTCTGTACATGGCCTACTGCCACACCATAACTGACGAGTGCATTGCTGATGACATTGCATTGACAAATACTTGATGACTGTCGACTCCCACAATGTGAATGACTGCAAGTGCACCATACACATGCACGGAGTTGTGCACATATGGGTAAACACATAAGCACCATATACATGTTCCCCCACCCACCCACTGCCATTTCTCACACAGTCTATTTGTCACGCTGTCCTCTCATTCTGTCCCTTTTTCACAAACATCTAGGTCAGACAATAGGACAGGCAATACTCAGAATACACCAGTCACCCCAGTCAGGTTTCCACTCCATGTCCCTCACAGTGGAAAGGTGTCACGTGAGCGGGTTTACCCCAAGGGCCACACATGCAGACTCATGGGTTCTCTGTTCCTTCATTGGTGTCTGCCATGGCGTCTGTAAGAGGGAGCTCGCAGGCGCCGGCTACAGGACGCTGTTTGCAGAAAGTCAAGTCCGCGATCATGGAGACCATTGAGATCAAAACCACGCTCACGTGTCGCGTGACGCGTTAATCCGTCTCAATCGCGGATCAGGTGACGCGGAAGCTTCCGCTATTTAAGCACTGAACTTCCGCGCTTCACAGCTGTTCTTTGGAGGACTCTGTACAGCGTTTGGATACCTTGTGTTTCACGGCTCTTGACTCTTGGATTGTTTTTGGATTTGCTTTTGCTGTCGTCTTTGGCTCTATTTGCTGGAACATCTCGAACTCGGAACGCTTTTTGGACTGTCTTGGATTACCCTGAATTGGACTTGGCATTGTTTCCTCTTCACTGCATTACGTTATCAAGTACTTTGGATTGTGGTCCTTTTTGTTTCATCAAGTTACAGGAGGGCAAGTTGGGTTTTAACCCAGCCTACAGTTCTTCTCCCTACTGTCATCGGGGAAACCAGCTCACGTGCCCATCCACGGAATTACCAACTATCTTAGGTTCTGGGCAGTCTAACCCATCAGTTTAGGTAAGCCCTGTTCTTTATCCTGCCTGTTTGCTTGTACTGTGCTCAGTTGATTGCTAATAAAGGTTTTCTTTACAGCTGCCTTGGGTTTCAACATTTCCCGTGGATCTGAGCTGCAAGAACTACCCACCTGTGGCCTCAAGGATCGCATAGGGAGTAATCTTGTATTCTCTCTCTGTGGTACTTAGGGACGGACGTTTCAGTACTCTTCACGACAATCAAGCAACCTGACACTATTCATGTCTTGCAGGTGACGCTGGCTATCCACCGTTACCATGGCTGATGACGCTGGTGAGGAAACCTGGTACACCACAGGAGATTGCCTACAATGAGGCCCAGAGGAGGACCAGGTCATGCATTGAGCGCACATTTGGATTGTTGAAAGCCAGATTTAGGTGCCTACACCACACAGGCGGTGCCCTCATGCACAGCCCCGAGAAAGTAGGCAAAATAGTAGCCCTATGTGCAATGATGCACAACTTGTTCATACAAAGGAAAATAGAACTGCCTCCAGATGAGGACCATTCCCCCCAAGGTCAGGTGAGGAAGACATTGAAGGTGTAAATAGGGCACCACAGAACATACGTGGGGATTTGAGGGAAGGACAAATGGTCCGCCAGGACTTCATGGACAGTTTCTTCTGACTTGAGACACATGCAGCCCATACATGCACTGAATGCACATGACTCGATACCATTGGAAAAAAAACTGTTCAGATGCTCATGATTCAACTGTGTTTAATCAAAACAAGGAATCCCCAGTCCCAACACCATCACCCACAACCTACCCCCAACACCATCACCCACCCCACCCCACCCCACACCCTAGCCCCAACACCATCACCCACCCCTCACCGTAGCTCCAACACCATCACCCACACCCTAGCACCAACACCAACTCCCACTAGCGCTTCCTCTTTTCCCCTTTGTCTGCAGACTTTGCAGCATGTGATGCATGGTGCTGTGAGCGCCTGGGTTGGGTGCTCGTCAAAGACCCCTCGGTAGAATTAACTGGCTGCAAACTCCCCTGCAAGCTTCCCCGGCGATGGTACATGCCGAGGTGAATGGCTCTGGCTACGGCCTCATGGTAGCACAACTGTTCTACCAGCTCCCGCACCCTCTGGCTCATGAGACACTGGCTGGCATTGCTGCGCACCATGCTCCTGCACAGACAATCTATGGACCTGGACAACTGTCTGGATGACCCCTGTTTGCAATCCTGCATAGTCTGGGAATGTCCCAATTGTTCTTGCGTTATAGCGCGCATCTCGGCCTGCCTCTATTTGGTCTAGCCGATCCCAGAGAGCCTACAGTGTGGGGCCAGGCACTGGCTGTGGTGTATGTCCACTGCCATGGACGTTGTGGTACGCTGAACAGCGAGCAGCCTCGGTCTGCTCATCGGAAGAGGACTCCTGTTCATAATGTAGGGCACGGCGGATGACCAATGGGAAGGTGGTGTGTGCGGTGGGGAAGGCTGCGCTGTGGGGGAGGAATCCAGGGAGAAGTCGTGGACGTGGGAATGTGGCTGGGTCGATGAGGGGGGATGCAGACTCAGACAGCACATCTGCAGTGCTTGCAGTGGCCTGTTGACATTGCTCTGATTGTTGTCTTGTTAAAACCATTGTGGTCTGAAAAACAGTTGTATAAAATACATTGTTTAAAAATTAAATCTTATGTATAAACGACAAGGATGATTAATATTTGATCAATATTGAAGTGAAATTATTTCTATAAAGCCAAAAATTACAATGCTTCTCCAGCATGGGGTCTGGCATGGATTCACATGCTCATGAATATTCCCCGTCAGGCTAGGAATCCTCGGTAAAGAAAGAATCAGTTTAGTTTCTGAACTGTCTTTCTCCTAATAACCAATCACTGGTCTCTGGGTCATACTGCCCCCAGCCAATGACTGCCCTTTACCTAAGACCCTCCTCTGGCAGCCATCTTCAGATTTTTACCGCACGTTCAAGCGTTGGGAGTCCTCGTGCTATAGCTCTCGAGCTTTTACTGCGTTTTGCGATTTTTCAGTGTTTCATCTCATTTTTTCAGTCAATCGAGCCTCAAGCTCCACCGATTCTACTTCCGATCAACAGGGACACGTTTCGGAATTTTCTATGCCCCTCAAGGGTGAAGTTTTCGTCGAGTTTCGCTTCTTGGAGGATTACGGAAGATCTTTGAGGCCTACCCCGTGTTGACATGGCCCAGGACAAAGGAAACACGATGCCTGGATCCAAGTTTTTCAGGGGCTGCCCTGGATGCGGATTCCAAAATGTCTTCAAGGAAGATGAGCATTCTCGATGCCTCTACTGCCTTCACGAAGACAAAATGCACGTGGAGAAGGACTGTGCATTTTGCAAGAATATGTCTGAATGGACTGTGAAGGATCGTCGTATCCGACTCACCAACTGGCTGGAGTGGAAGAGCCCAGCAGCAGGTGAGAAGAAGTCTGAGCGGTCTTCTAAGACCTTTGAGGGCGCTCTGGCGACAGGGGCTCAACAAAAGGCAAAGCACCGTGAGTCCGCGGGCACCGGGAGCGCCAATCGGTCAGGCTCGTCGACTGCCAGGCAGAGCACATTATCACCGAGGCCATCAACCACGAGCCAACGCTCTAGCTCGGTGAAGAGGAAGTCGGAGAACCTGGGTAAGCTTCGGGAGAAGCCCCGGTCGATGCCGACGGAGACAGCCGAGGGGGAGCGAGGCAGTGACCCTCCCCCCCAAGGTGAAGGCCTCGGGCACGGCCAAGGTCGTGATGGCCCTGATTCACCCGGCCAAGGCCTCGATTGAGGGAGTCGTGGCAGCCCTGGCGAAACCTAAGGAGGCTTCCCCAGTGGAGACGGCTTCAGGGGCTAGAGGTTCCCTGCCACCCCGGAGGGAATCATCTTTTCTGCCTATCGCGAAGACCCCCGTGAAACCCCAGCAGGGAAAAGAGGGGGGGCACGGTAGCCATAACGGACATGGATGCCACCGCAGAGGACGAGTTGACGAGCTTCCAAAGGATCCTGGGCGAGAAGTTCAAGGAATCCAGGGTCCAAAGGAAGGATCCTGACGAGGAGAGCAATGGGGGGCCAACGAGGAAGATGGGGCCGCAGAGAATCCCACGCCCCAACCGTCGGTACCGTCGCAGCCGGTGGCCATACCACAGGACAATTCAGGAGCTATCTTGATGGCTATACAGAACCTGTGCACAGAGATGAGGACAAGGATGCCGTTACCTCCCACTGACGACCCAGCAGAGCCTGGTCCGTCGGGGAGCCTGCCTAACAAGCAGAGACGAGTCCATCCTCCTCCCCCTTTCCAGCCTTCACCCCATCCCCTTCTCTGAGGCATGAGACAGGAACGGAGACGGCGATGACGGGGACGGACGACTACGGTGATGACTGAATGGACCTCCCTTCACCACCTCCTCGGGCTCTCCCCACCCCCTGACAAAATGAGCTCCTTCCACACCATGATCGCCAGGGCATCTGAGCTCTTCCAGCTCTGCCCCGAAGAACAGAAGAAGGAAGGCTTCCTCTACCAACGGCGGGAGGCCAAGAGGAAGACTGTCCAATCAGTCCCGTTACTGGACGACATCTGGGACGAGGGGCTGGCGCTCCTGAAAAACCCGTCCACGGCTCCTGCTACGAGAGACCGGTACGAGTAGTAGTACCGGGTCCCAGACTCCGCCCCTATGTGCCTCGGGGCACAGCCGTCCCCGGATTCAGTGGTCTCCGCAGCAGCCAAGAAGAAAGCAGCGGGGGATACAGCCTAAACTTCAACATCCCTGCCAGGCAGCGAGGGGAAGAAGCTGAATTCCATGGGACGACGGGTCATCTCGTCGGCAGCAACGACGACGATTAATGCGGCCAAGGCCCCCGCGATTGTGGCACGCTACGACAGGGAGCTGTGGTTCAAGATCGCTCCCTTGCTGGACTTCCTCCCGGACGACAAGAGGGCTGAGGCCTTGGAAATCCTACAGGAAGCAGAAGTGGCGTCGGACCACGCCATTACGGTGGCCACAGACCTCACCGGCTTTCGTCAGATGGGCAACAGCGTTTGCCTTCGCCGGCGCGTTTGGCTCAAGGCCACCGACCTCCGCCAGGACATGTTGACCAGGGTTCAGGACATGCCCTTCGACGGGAACAACCTGTTCGGCAAGACAGTGGACGAGTCACTGCAGGCCATCAAGGCAGACACCGAGACGGCTCGGGCCTTGGGCGTTCTTCAACAACGATGGCCGTCCTTTTGGAACTCTGGAGGCAAACAAGGTGCCTCCAAAGGATTTGGCGGTGTTTCCTCATCGTACCGCCAAGCAGCCCGCTCCTTGTCGCAGGAGGCCTACAGAGGACGCGGTAAGACAGGAGGATCCCGTCGTCGCCGCCAAGGCCACGACAAAGCAGGATTGAACTGGCTGTAGCGGTGGGCCCCCACCTGAGCGCACCGGTGGGAGGCCGGCTGGCAAAATTCATCAGCGTGTTGGAGTCCATCTCCACCGACCGTTGGGTGCTGGATGCCCTGGCCCACGGGCACACTCTGGAATTTCTAAAGAAGTGTTCCCGTATTCTACCCGTGGCCAGGTAGGAGAACCACAACCCTGAACTGCTGCTGGAGGTACGGGCGATGCTAAGCTTGTCCCAAAGAGGCTCCGGGGCTCCGGAGTGTACTCACGATACTTCCTCGTCCGGAAGAAGACCGGCGGTTGGCGACCCATCCTGGACCTTCGTCGTCTAAACAAATACATCGAGTCCCAGAAGTTCTGGATGGTCACCCTCCAGCACGTGCTGGGACAGCTGGAGGAAGGCGACTTCTTATCATCGCTGGATTTGGAGGATGCCTACTTTCACATCCCCATTCTAAAAGGACATAGAAGATTCCTGTGATTTGTGGTCCAAGGGTGACGCCATAAGTTCAAGGCCCATCCCTTCGGATTGAAGTCGGAGCCCAGGGTGTTCACCAAGTGCCTTTGCACCAATGGCAGCGCGACTGCACCTGCAGGGGATCCACATCTACCCCTACCTGGACAATTGGGTCGTCCAAACAAACACAAGATAACTCGCCGTCAATCACACAGCGAAGACCGTTCAACTGCCCACGGATCTGGGATTCTCGATCAACTTCGTGAAATCCCACTTGGTACCGTTGCAAGTCGCCCTGTTCCTGGGAGGCAGGCTCGACACAGTGGCGCGATTTGCTTCTGTGTCAGAGGAAAGGACGAAGGCCATCCTGGGCAAGGTACAACGGCTGTTGACCATGGACGTGGCCAGGGTGAGGTCCATCATGTCCCTGCTCGGCATGATGTCCTCGTGCATCTACCTCGTGCGCCTGTGCAGACTGCGGATGCAACCACTGCAGGAGTTCCTCGACGCCGGTTGGATGCAAGCGGCGGGCAGCTTCAAAGACAGGATCTCACTCAACGAGACTTTCCGCCGAGCGATCCGGTGGTGGGGCACCCGCGCGCATCTGGCGGCGGGCATGGACTTCCAGACCCCGGCACATCAGGAAACGGTGATGACAAACGCCTCCCTGGAGGGATGGGGAGCGCACACCAGAGATCTCCACGCAAGAGGCCTTTGGCTTCCGGAGGAGAGGTCCTTACACATCAATGTCTTGGTGCTCCGAGCCGTGTCGTTTCTTCCGTCCCTCAAGGGCAGGGTGGTAAGGGTCTTCACCGACAACACCACCACAATGTACTACATCCTGAAGCAGGGAGGCACCAGATCCCCAGCCCTATCCAAGGAAGCCCAGGATCTTTGGCACTGGGCCGTCGCCCAAGCGATGTTTGTTACCCTTCCATCTGGCTGGAATAAAGAACACCATCGCCGTCTCACTCAGCAGGGAGCTGCACTTGTGCCACGAGTGGGAGCTGCGGCAGGATCAAGTGGATCTCCTATTCCGACGATGGGGCAATCCCCAGATCAACATATTTGCAACAGCGACGAACGCCAAGTACCGGAGGGTCGCCAGCAGGTTTCCCCACCCGGGATGAATGGGTGATGCCTTCTCATTCCCCTGGGACGGCCTGAACCTGTATGCGTTCCCACCATTGCCGTTGCTGCTGCGACTCATCAGTCAACTCAGACTGTCCCGGTGCAGGATGATCCTTGTCGCACCAGCGTGGCCGAGGCAGATCTGGTTCCCGGACCTTCTGGACATGTCAGCGCCCCCCCCCCCCACACTCCCCAGTCAAACTGCCGATGGACGCGGATCTTCTCGCCAGAGAAGGAGGCGCCATCCTCCACCACGACCCGGGGTCGCTGAACTTGCAAGCGTGGCTCCTGCAGCACTAGAGTTCGGAGGGTACGATATCCCGGCAGACTGCAAGGAGGTGATTGCAAAGGCCAGGGCATCCTCGACCCTCAAGTGCTATGGACACAAATGGAAGAGGTTCTCTGTCTGGTGCAGTGCACAGAAGATTAACCCTCTGCGGATTATGCCCCCTCAAGTGCTGCCGTACCTACTGTTGCTGGCCAAGACGGGGCTAGCTCATGCCTCCATCAAAATCCATCTAGTGGCGATTTTCCGCTATACCAGAACTCCGGGGCGATCATCTCTGTGGTCCCATTGCCTGGTGAAGGAGTTCATGAAAGGACTGTTCCGGTCATTCCCGCCGGTGAAGGCTCCGGCCCCAGCGTGGGAGCTCAACGTGGTGCTGAGCAGGCTCATGGGACCGCCATTCGTGCCTCTGCATTCGGCACCATTGAAATTCCTATCGTGGAAGACGGCGTTTCTTGTGGCCATCACCTCCGCACGACGAGTGGGAGAGATCCAGGCCCTCTCCTGGAAACCTCCATACCTGACATTCCACAAGACGAGGGTAGTGCTGAGGACACACCTCTCCTTCATGCCCAAGGTGCCGTCCATCTCAATGAGCCCTTGGTGTTATCTGTTTTCTTTCCGTCGCCTTCGTCGCCGGCCGAGAGGACTTTGCACTCGCTGGATGTGGCTAGAGCACTGAAGTTCTACGTGGACCGCACGAAGACCCTTCGGAAGACATCACAGCTATTTGTGAATTTTGGACCTGTGAACCAAGGGAAGGCCCTCTCGAAGGCTTCCATTTCCAGATGGCTCTCTGACTGCATCATGCACTGTCACCGGTTGGCGAATCGACCGTTGCCCAGCCGTCCGAGAGCCCATTGAACCAGAGCGATCACTGCTACCATGGCGTTCCTGTCTGGTGTGCCCTTGATGGACTTCTGCAGGGCTGCTACGTGGAGGTCGATGCACACCTTCACGAGATTCTACTGCGTCGACTGGGAATCCAGGGAGGAGTCCAGAGTCGGCCAGGCAGTGCTGCGCAACCTGTTCGCCTGAAGGTGGGCTTGGTAAGGAGGTAAGAGATGCTTAATGTTGAGTTGATGAAATGCTTAATGTTGAGCCTTGCCACCTCCCGTGGTTGTGCATGTGTGTACTGCTATGTATTCTTGTATTCATGAGCATGTGAATCCATGCCAGACCCCATGCTGGAGAAGGAACAAGTTACTTACCTGTAACTGTTGTTCTCCAGCATGGGTCTGGCATGGATTCACATGCAAACCCTCCATCCTACCCCTCTGCGGCTCTTCTCTTGGTCCTACTGCCACTTTACGTGCCACCAAATCTGAAGATGGCTGCCAGAGAGGTGCTTAGGTAGAGGGCAGTCATTGGCTGGGGGCAGTATGACCCAGAGACCAGTGATTGGTTATTAGGAGAAAGACAGTTCAGAAACGAAACTGATTTTTTCTTTACCTAGGATTCCCAGCCTGACGACGGGGAATATTCATGAGCTTGTGAATCCATGCCAGACCCATGCTGGAGAACAACAGTTACAGGTAAGTAACTTGTTCCAATCGAAGGGATTGTGTCCTCCGACGTATTCCTTATCTTGATAGATCATCTCCAGCTTGCTGGCCTCGGAATTCTTTTTTCAGTAGAGGGCGCTGTGCGTCGATGTCCCTCGAGCCGCTGTCCCTCGACAGGCTCCGTATCGGCGCCGACATCATCATGCTTATAAATAGACTCACACAGCGTCCGTTGCTCAGTTCCGTTTTTCCGCGCTTCGTGGTCCTCGGAATCGCGTTGCTCAGTTCGTTATTCAGAGAATATATTCTTCATTATTCCTTGAGAATAAATCAACTCTTATTCGATGGCTTCCTCATCCGAACCGACGACTCCACGGTCCGGCTTCAAAAAATGTCCAGACTGTGGAAAGAAAATGTCATTGACAGATCCTCGCAGGATCTGTTTGTGGTGCCTGGGATCGGAGCACCAATGTTCGGAGTGCGAGGACTGCATGTCCATGACGGCAAAAGCCTTGAAGGAGCGTACGGGGAAGCTTGAGAGAGCTAAGACAGTTAAAACTCCTTCAAAAGTTTCCTCGGCAGAGTCGAGACATTAGTCTCCTCGCCGACACAGGAAACATTTTCGGTCTAGGTCTCAAAGCAGTCCCCACCACTCTTCGAGATCCAAGCATTCAAGTAAGAGACGTTGAAGATCCCCTTCCTTGTCTTCTGTTTCTCCGGAAAGAGTCACCTGCCCCACAAAACATAACTCTCAGGCTGAGTGGGAGGAATTCCATAAAAGGATGCTTAGCGTCTTCGAGAAAGCAGCCTTGACCCTCTCGAAGACAGCTGAGGGTGATACCCTGGGTGAAAAACCCGGAAAATCTAAACGCCGCGAGTCGTTGCACCTGGCAAAAGAAACTACTCGAGAGAGTCACAAACCCTCGAGAAAAGGCACTGTGCCATCGACGCCAGCGTCAAAGGTCCCTTCGTCGCATCAATCTGCGTCATCGACGCCATTATCGAAGGGTTGATCGAATCGACACCGTCTTCGACCCCGACGCCGAAAAAGAGCCAACCCACGGCCGTCACTACCTCACAGCCAGTGGTCATACCCAGAGCCTCTAACATGACTTCAAGGTCATCGACAACCTCGAATAGGATCCTGATCCTCTCGAGTTCTTCAAGGTCGCTTCCAATCTTCTCGACGCCTTTGTTCGCTGTTTTCGAAGCCTTTAACGTCCGCGTCGACGGCGTCGACGTTTTCCCAACCGATTATGACAAATTTAGCCCCTTCTGCTCTGGAAATGGGATTTAAGCCATTTCCAAGGTCTGATCATTTCAGACCTTTGTCTTCAATCTATGAGGAAGGGGAGGATTCAGATCAAGAAAGACCCTTTGGGTTGCAGAGATCTGCAACACCAGAACCAGAGGAATTTACCTCTGAGGAAAATAGGTTGAAGGACCTTAGAGAATCCTTACATGAAGCAAGTGGGTTAGATACTTCCCCAGAAATAAAATTTGCCAAACCAGACCCAGGGTAACATGCTGAGACCCCTTACAGAATTATAATGGCAAGAATTATAGAATTCATGGGTTGGTCTACACCTTCACCTGCATTCCAACAGGATGACCTTACAGACATCTTAGTCAAAGGCCCACAGGAGGATCCTGTGGTTCCATTTCACGCTGCATTACAAAGAAAAATATTGGCTAACTGGGAAACTCCTAAGGTTATCCCGGCGGTTAACAAGAAGTTATCAGCCAAATATAGGGTATCTACTACTGACCCTGAATTTTTGTCTAAACATCCAACTCCAGAGAGTCTGGTTGTCCAAGCAGCATCTGCATCAGGCAGTAGATCGGCATACCCTACTGTTCCACAGGGCAGGGATGACAAAAGATACGACTCTATGGCTAAGAACGTTTTTTCTGCATGTAGCATGGCATTGAAATCTATTAACGCTACTTGTACGCTCGCAAGGTTCAGCCATACACTTTGGGAGTGTGCTTCATCAGCGGCTGACTGCCTCCCAGAGGGAGAAGTAAGGGAAGCGTTTCTAGACATCATTAAGGATGGTAAAGACGCAATGTGCGAATCCCTTCAAACTGGCATTGATTCTGCTGACAGCATCAGTAGGGCCATGGCGGCAAGTACTACAACCCGCAGATTTGCGTGGTTGCGAAAGTCTGGGTTTGCTCCAGATGTACAAGCCAGACTTTTAAATATGCCCTTTGACGGCTCTTCTTTGTTTGGTAAGAAGGCGGATGACAGCCTACAGAAGTTAGACATCCAAAGCAGCAGCAAAATCCCTGGGTGCTGCAATCCACCAAACGCCATATCGCCCCTCAGGAACCTCTTGGAGAGGTAAGTCCTTTCGCTTTTATTCCGAATTTGGAAAAGGCAGAGGACAGTTGGTTCAAAGAGGTAAAAAAAGATTCACCCGAGGTGGACGGGGTAAAAATACAAAAGCCACAGCAGCAGGTACCTCTTTACCCTCGTTACCTGCATCAGACGCCTCTAAATCACTCTGAGGACTCTCCTCACAAGACACCAGTAGGGGGCAGGCTAACTCAACATCTGACGGAATGGCAGTCTATTACGTCAGATGCTTGGGCATTGGAGACAGTTGCTTAAGGTTACTGCCTGCCTTTTCTATGCATTCCTCAGAGTCATCCACCGGGGAACAGCTCTCGGAAAGTTCCAGATCCGCTCCTCTTGCAGGAAATTGTAGACCTGCTGGAGAAAGATGTCATGATCCCTGCTTCCAAGGGGTCAGGACTTGCCTCACATCCTTGGAAGCAGGCCCATAATCTTGATCCTGGGTACCAGCCAGTCCCTATCGGGACATTTTGGACCTTGTCCTGGCGCCAGTGGCACCAGGCTCATAAAGATGACCGGTCCCGGCGCTGGAAGCGCCGGGCTCATAATGCTTAAGAGTGCTTGGGTGGACCTACCTGCAGCAGACCATGCTGCTTACTTACCAGCTCGATGGTCTTCTGATCCTTCTCTGCCTGGAACTACTTTTCCTGTCTGGGTGGGGCAGGAGCCACTCCCTGGAATCAGAACACAGGAACTCTTTTCTTACCTGGGCGAGGCTGTGGAAGAAGACACCTAAGCACTACAGAAGGCTATTTAAACCACACCCGATTGATGAAACGTGCTTCGCGTTATTCTGCATCTGCAGCAGGACGCTCACCGTGTCAGCTCCAGTCTTCCTGAGATTCTTCAGCTCCAGTTCCTGTGAAAACGAATCCCTTACCTGCTAGAGATCCGATCCTCAGCTGCACCTGCCAAGACAAAATAACAGGTTAGCAGAATTCAATTCGGGAGCAGCGCTCTTACTTACCAAATACGGCGGCATCTTCCAAAGCCTTCCGCCGCTTTCTTCGGCTCCCCATCGACATCTGCAAAGAAAAGGACTTGATTAAGCATTGCATTCTTGAATTGCTTACCTGCGCTACGCACGTTCTGAACTTCAAGGAGCGCTGCATGCCGGCATCTGCAAAACAAAGGGAGACATTTTAAGGCGCATTCTAAACCAACCATAAACTTTCTACTTACGCGCTCGCACGTTCGCCGGCATCCATCTAGCAACGCTC
Source organism: Ambystoma mexicanum (assembly GCF_040938575.1). NCBI lineage: Eukaryota > Metazoa > Chordata > Amphibia > Caudata > Ambystomatidae > Ambystoma > Ambystoma mexicanum. Next base: position 864,944,529 of record NC_090939.1, on the reverse strand, counting down.
TCTGCATCCACGATCTGCAAGGACAAAAGAGACATTAAGGCGTGCTTTTGAAACAAACAGCAGTAATTTTACTTACGTGCACCGCGCTTCATCTTCTTCGTACATACGCGCTTGCACGATCCTGGGCACTTATTCATCAGCGTCCATTGCACCTAAACCTGCAGGACAAAGAGAGACATTAGAAAGGGTGACAGCAACCGGTCATCTTTCCTACTCACCTGCTCGCCGCATCATTCCTCTACAATTTCAATCTTGACACCCTGAGACTGAGCAAGGGACTAAATTAAGGGTGCTCCAATAACTATCAAGAAACCGCTCGTGCGGTAAACGGCGGTATCTTCCAACATCAACCTCTGCAATGAAGAGGATTGTCAGTGAACCAGTGAAGTAACTGGTACTTGCGCCCCTGCAAAGACGCAGGATGGAGAGCCCGGCCTTAATATATCTAAGGTGAGCAAGCCACGCCCTTGGTTCGAATAAGAGGACTGAGGAAGAAGTTCAGTCAATCCAGTTCCTAAATCCTTGTTCTTCCGTCTGCAGACACCTCACTCTACACGTCCGGTACATCGTGAGAAGGGGAGAAGGCCGAGATCTACGAGTCACACTAGAAGACACGGCGACAGCTCAGTCCAGCCCAGCACCTCCGTGGAAATCAGATGAGCGTTACAGAACGCGAAGCCCACCACAAATCCTCCACCCAGGCGCAATGGAAACCTCAGATACTGACCAACTAGCCCAGTTGGTAGGGGAATTAAGAGCAGAAGTACTAGCAGCGCGCCAGGAAACGAACGCCCTAAGGAGGGAGCTAATTGTGTCCAAAGAGCGCACAGATGATCTTGCTAGACAGTTGTTACAAACGCAGGCGGGGCAAACACCGCTGCCGACCCCAGGGGGGGTAATATCCCAGCGACCTCCACTAATCCTGTACAAATTAATCTACCTGGAAATGTGCCTTTGGCTCCACCCGAACGCTTCTCAGGCGATCCCAAAAGGTTTGCAGTGTTCATCAATCAATCAATGTCGTCTGCACTTCCTGTGTAGGCCAGCTGCATTTCCCACTGATCAGGCCAAAGTGGCCTTCGTACTTTCATATCTAAGTGGCAGTGCTGCAGACTGGTCAATTCCCCTGGTAACCCAGGATGACCCGATTCTTCGTAATTTTCAGGCCTTCCAGTCCAGTATGGAAAGACTATTTGCCAGACACTCTCAGGTACAGGCCTTAGATAACGAACTCCTCTCTTTCCGACAAAGTAATCAGGATCTTCTGGCATATAATGCATCATTTAACAGACTGGTAGTTGAAGCCAGATGGCCCGAGGATAAAAGGATTACGCTGTTTTATAGGGGGTTGCGTGGAGAACTCAAAGATGTCCTGGCCCAAGTAGTAAATCCTCCGCAAGATTGTTCTGAATATATTGACCTGGTGGTCCAACTGGATCACAGGTTACAGAATAGGAAGGCTGATCGCTCCAGATTCGAAGCTCTGGTTTTTTCAAGACCACAGAGTTCCGCCAAAGGAGTCGATACCGTAGAACCCATGCAAATAGGAGTCGTGAAAGGGCCATTAACACAAAAGGAACGAGAAAGAAGAAGACAGCTGCAATTGTGCCTCTATTGTGGGAATTCAGGACATTTTCTTCATGAATGCCCGGTGAAACCTGCTAAGAAGACTGTGGGAGCTTCCGACAAAAGCATCGAAAAGCCAGAATCGGGAAACGACCTCGCCCGACAAGTGTAGAGGTCCGCTTGCCGAGCGTTAAAACCAGTTCTTTGACCTCGCATTTCATCGTGCCCATGGTCCTAATAAGCCCCGAGAAGCCAGATCGTTCGCATGCCATCAAGGCATACATTGACAGTGGAGCAATCGGCAATTATGTGGATCGCGAGATGGCATCCAGGATGAATCTACCTCTCTGTCCTAAAATGGTTAAAGACGTTATTACCACAGTGGATGGTACGGAAATAGCTTCCGGACCAGTTACCCATACCACCGAGGGAGTGACGTTAGTAAGCCAAAATGGACATCGTGAGGAGATCGTGTTTGATGTGATCAAGGCCCCTCAGTTTCAAATTATCCTGGGGATCCCTTGGTTAGAAAAACACAATCCTCAAATTGATTGGCGAGCAAAGATGATTCAGTTTCCGGAATGTGCCTCCACTTGTTATCTGAAGTCCGACATTAAGCTGGCAGCAATTACATCCGAGGGTCCCCAACTGCCTCCTGAATATCTAGAGTTCCAAGATGTCTTCCAGAAAGAACAAGCCAACTCCCTACCCCCGCACAGGTCATACGACTGTCAGATAGACCTGGTACCTGGGTCCATTCCTCCATGTAGTAGGATCTATGCTCTCACCAAACCAGAAAATCTCCACCTTAGGCAGTATTTGGACCAATACCTGGCCAATGGATTTATTCGTCCTTCTAAGTCTCCAGCCTCTTCAGCTCTGTTCTTCGTTCCGAAAAAGGAAGGGGATCTCAGAACATGTATCGATTATCGCGCCCTGAATCAGATAACAGTCAAGAACAGATATCCTTTGCCATTGATCCCTGAACTTCTAGACCAAGTCAAGAATGCTCGCATTTATACGAAGTTGGATCTCAGAGGAGCTTACCACTTGGTCCGAATAAAAGAGGGCGACGAATGGAAGACGGCCTTCCGCACCAAGTATGGATTATTTGAGTATCAAGTAATGCCCTTTGGACTATGTAACGCCCCGGCCGCCTTCCAGTACTTCATGAATGACGTCCTCAGAGAACTAATTGACGTGTGTACAGTTATCTACATCGACGATATCCTTATATATTCGTCCTCTGAGGCCGATCACCGGAAACACGTCAGGGCAGTTCTTGAGAGGCTTCGCCAACATAAACTCTTTGCCAAGCTTGAGAAGTGCGTTTTCCATGTCACCGAGGTCGAATTTCTGGGATTCATTCTGTCACCAAATGGAGTCCACATGGATTCAAGAAAGGTAGACGCTATCATTAAGTGGCCATCACCAACGTCGGTGAAAGGAGTCCAAAGCATGTTGGGTTTCGCCAATTTCTACCGTAGATTCATTCCAGAAGTCTCCCGAATAGTCCAGTCCATTACTGCCCTTCTAAGGAAAAACAAACGCTTTGTGTGGTCTACCGAGGCGGAGCAAGCCTTCCAAGAGTTAAAAGCCAAGTTTATCTCCGCTCCTGTTTTGAGACATCCCCGCCCAGAGCTTCCTTACATCGTAGAAACCGACGCCTCCAGTCTTGCGATGGGTGCAGTCCTATCGCAAAGAGATCCAGAAACAAACCAGTTACACCCCGTGGCATTTTGGTCCCGCAAATTCTCGACTCCTGAAATCAACTACACCATTACCGATAAGGAACTTCTGGCTATTAAGTCTGCCTTCAAGGCCTGGCAACACTATCTTCTGGGTGCCAGACACACAGTCACAGTGATTACAGACCACCGCAACTTACAATACCTAAAGACAGCTAAAGCTCAATCCTCCAGACAACTCCGCTGGGCACTATTCTTTGCCGAGTTTGACTTCGTCATTACCTACCGACCAGGCAACAAGAACGGTAAAGCTGATGCCCTTTCCCGGATGGGAGTGGAAGAGCACATGGTCAATCCTGAACCCGTACCTATCATTCCCGAACAAAGAATCCTAGGTCTAATCGGCACACAATCCATCGAAGAAGTTGAAGCCAAAGTTAAGCAACTTATAACTCCAGCAGACGTACAGAATTGGCATCTTCAGGGAAAAGACTTCACGGTGAAGAACGACCTATTGTACTTCCAAGAACGGTTATATCTACCCTGTGCTAGTTTACAGAATCAAGTCATCTCTTGTTATCACGACTCCCTAATGGAGGGACACCCCGGTATGGCCAAGACCTCGGAAAAGATCAAGCGTCACTTCTGGTGGCCGTCTTGGAGAAAGGATATCAGAGACTTTGTAATGTCCTGTGGAGTGTGCGCTCAAAATAAGTCAAAAGGAGAAACCAGCAGGCCTCTTACGCCCACTTGACATCCCACCTCGTTCCTGGCATACTCTCTCCATGGATTTCATCACCGACTTACCTTCATGTTCCGGATATAATACGATCTTAGTAATCGTGGACCTATTCTCCAAGATGGCGCACTTCATCCCACTGAAAGGTCTACCGTCAGCAGCAATCCTGGCCCGGGAGTTTCTCGAAAACATCGTTCGGTTGCACGGCTTTCCTTCAGTTTTAATCTCGGATAGAGGAAGTCAATTTGTCTCCCACTTTTGGCAGAGTTGCTGTCGGTTGGCTCAAATTGATGTAAGGCTTTCAACCAGTCACCACCCCCAAACCGATGGACAGACCGAGAGGACCAATCAAACTTTGGAACAGTACTTACGCTGCATGCTGCAACAAACAGAAAGAACTTAGAAGGACATCCTTTGGATAGCCGAGTACGCTTACAATAATTCAGTCCACTCTGGAACCAGAAAAACCCCGTTTTTTCTTTTATATGGTAGCCATCCTCGAACCTCTAATCTGGATCCACCTCAGGATCTAGGGACACCAGCAGTAGACCACCTGCATTCTGCAATCACCCAAGCCTTTAAGGAAGCCACTTCTCATCTGCAAAGGGCTAAGGAACAATACAAGAAAGGAGCAGACCAACATCGGAAGGAGGCCTCTCAATATCAAGTAGGAGATCAAGTCTGGTTATCCACCAAACATTTACCCCTAAAAGGACCGCGCACCTTCAACCCAAGATACCTGGGACCCTACTCAATCACTACCATAATAAACCCAGTGGCAGTCAAGTTGGACTTGCCCCCTCATATGAAAATGCACCCAGTCTTCCATGTCTCGCTACTAAAATCTGTGCAGCCAGAGACCCGATTGACTAAATCTCCAGAACCTATCCTAGTTGATGGAGAACTCGAGTTTGAAATCAAAAACATCTTAGATTCCAAAATCTCCAAATCAAGGCTATACTACCTGATTGACTGGAAAGGTTATGGCCCCCAGGAAAGGTCTTGGGAACCTGCAGAACATGTCCACGCACCTCGTTTAGTCAAGAAATTTCATCGAACATTTCCTAACAAACCAAGACCCCCGGAGAAGTCAAGCTTGGGAGGGGCCTTGAGGGGGGGTGCTGTCATGATCCCTGCTTCCAAGGGGTCAGGACTTGCCTCACATCCTTGGAAGCAGGCCCATAACCTTGATCCTGGGTGCCAGCCAGTCCCTATCGGGACCTTTTGGACCTTGTCCTGGCGCCAGTGGCACCAGGCTCATAAAGATGACCAGTCCCGGCGCTGGAAGCGCCGGGCTCATAATGCTTACGAGTGCTTGGGGGGACCTACCTGCAGCAGATCATGTTGCTTACTTACCAGCTCGATGGTCTTCTGATCCTTCTCTGCCTGGAACTACTTTTCCTGTCTGGGTGGGGCAGGAGCCACTCCCTGGAATAAGAACACAGGAACTCTTTTCTTACCTGGGCGAGGCTGTGGAAGAAGACGCCTAAGCACTACAGAAGGCTATTTAAACCACACCCGATTGATGAAACGTGCTTCGCGTTATTCTGCATCTGCAGCAGGACGCTCACCGTGTCAGCTCCAGTCTTCCTGAGATTCTTCAGCTCCAGTTCCTGTGAAAGCGAATTCCTTACCTGCTAGAGATCCGATCCTCAGCTGCACCTGCCAAGACAAAACAACAGGTTAGCAGAATTCAATTCGAGAGCAGCGCTTTTACTTACCAAATACGGCGGCATCTTCCAAAGCCTTCCGCCGCTTTCTTCGGCTCCCCATCGACATCTGCAAAGAAAAGGACTTGATTAAGCATTGCATTCTTGAATTGCTTACCTGCGCTCCGCACGTTCTGGACTTCAAGAAGCGCTGCATGCCGGCATCTGCAAAACAAAGGGAGACATTTTAAGGCGCATTCTAAACCAACCATAAACTTTCTACTTACGCGCTTGCACGTTCGCCGGCATCCATCTAGCAACGCTCTCTGCATCCACGATCTGCAAGGACAAAAGAGACATTAAGGCGTGCTTTTGAAACAAACAGCAGTTATTTTACTTACGTGCACCGCGCTTCATCTTCTTCGTACATACGCGCTTGCACGATCCTGGGCACTTATTCATCAGCGTCCATTGCACCTAAACCTGCAGGACAAAGAGAGACATTAGAAAGGGTGACAGCAACCGGTCATCTTTCCTACTCACCTGCTCGCCGCATCATTCCTCTACTATTTCAATCTTGACACCCTGAGACTGAGCAAGGGACTAAATTAAGGGTGCTCCAATAACTATCAAGAAACCGCTCGTGCGGTAAACGGCGGTATCTTCCAACATCAACCTCTGCAATGAAGAGGATTGTCAGTGAACCAGTGAAGTAACTGGTACTTGCGCCCCTGCAAAGACGCAGGATGGAGAGCCCGGCCTTAATATATCTAAGGTGAGCAAGCCACGCCCTTGGTTCGAATAAGAGGACTGAGGAAGGAGAAGTTCAGTCAATCCAGTTCCTAAATCCTTGTTCTTCCGTCTGCAGACACCTCACTCTACACGTCCGGTACATCGTGAAAAGGGGTGAAGGCCGAGATCTACGAGTCACACTAGAAGACACGGCGACAGCTCAGTCCAGCCCAGCGCCTCTGTGGAAATCAGGTGAGCGTTACAAAAGGTGCCATAGAACTGGTACCTGTAGCGGAGAGGAACAAGGGCTGGTACTCCCCTACTTCTTAATACCGAAGAAGGACGGAGGACTGAGACCTATCTTGGACTTACGAGAATTGAACAAGTTCCTCAGGAAGGACAAGTTCAAGATGGTAACTCTTTCTCAGATCCTTCAGGCTCTCCAGCTCCAGGACTGGCTGGTATCTCTGGACCTTCAGGATGCTTATTTCCACGTGCCAATCCATCTCAAACACAGGAAATACCTGAGGTTCACAATTGGTGACTCTCATTATCAATTTCGAGTTCTGCCATTTGGGCTGACCTCCGCCCCGAGGGTCTTCACCAAGCTAATGTCGGTAGTGGCTGCAAGTCTAACGAGGGAAGGGATTCGCGTCTACCCCTACCTGGACGATGGGCTGATCAGAGCTGTATCTCCGGAACAAGCTCAGATCCAGCTAGATTATGTCTGCCACTTACTTCACAAACTGGGCTTCTGCCTCAATTTAAAGAAGTCACAGATGATACCATCACAGAGACTCCAGTTCATTGAAGCGGTCCTGGACACTTCCCTGGAAAAAGCCTCGCCACCAGAGGTGAGGGCTCAAGATATTCTGTAGATGGTCACCAAGTTTCAAAATGCCCAACATCTCCCAGCCTTCGACTTTTTGAGGTTGCTAGGCCTCATGGCATCCTGCATCTCCCTTGTGCCAGAGGCTCGCCTGAGAATGAGATCTCTTCAGTGGGCACTGAGAACTCAGTGGTCGCAATTCTCAGGGAGAATGACAGACCTCCTTCAGGTTCCGGACAAGGTGGCTCGAGACCTTCAGTGGTTGTCCTGCCTGGAGAACATCTTGAAAGGAGAACTGTTTTGGCAACCATGGCCGGAGATAACAGTAGTCACAGATGCCTCAGTCATGGGGTGGGGAGCCCATACCAACGACTTGACCATCAGCGGTCGTTGGTCTCCATCGGAGTCCAGACTACATATCAACCTGTTAGAGCTGAGAGCAAACAGACTAGCGCTGAAGGCTCTTCTGCCATCTGTACAGTGGAAAAATTTCCTGATAATGACGGACAACACAGTGGCCATGCACTACCTCAACAAAAGAGGCGGCGTAGGATCACTGCCTCTGTGCAGAGAGGCGATGCAGCTCTGGTTTTGGGCAATCCAAGAAGGAATCTCTCTATCGGCAGTTCACTTAGCCGGAGAGAAAAACTTGACAACGGACACTCTGAGCAGGCACAGTACAGTCTCCCACGAGTGGGAACTAGCTCAGGAAGTCCTTCAACAGATCTTCACCCTTTGGGGAACCCCTCAAGTGGATCTGTTCGCCACCAGCATCAACAGGAAGTGCGATCAGTTTTGTTCAAGGGAATTTCCCCCGAGAGGAGCTCTAGGAGACGCGTTCGTAGTGGACTGGGAGTTTCCACTTCTATACGCGTTTCCTCCAATCCCCGTCATTCCTCAAATGATCAGGAGGTTGAGAAGGTTCCGGAAAACCATGATCCTAATTGCCCCGGACTGGGCCAGGAGAACGTGGTACTCAGACCTTCTGGACATGTCCATCTGCCCTCCAATTCGTCTTCCACTCACAGAGAATCTTCTCTCAGATGGGAGGTCAGGTTCTCCATCCAGACATCAGAACCCTCAACCTTCACGCTTGGTATCTGAAAGGTTGAGATACAAGGATTGGAACCTCCCAGATGACGTCATGGAGGTGTTGCTTTCGGCAAGAAGGCCAGCAACAAAGACTTTATACCGCTGCCGTTGGAACAAATTTTTCATGTGGTACACCAACGGTGTTATCTTTTCTACTCTATTTGGCAAATTTGGGCCTTCAGGTTGGCACTATCGAGGGCTATCTCGCAGCGCCATCGATCTTCAAGCACACTGCAGAGGAACCATCGTATTTCAAGTTACCCTTAGTAATACAATTTCTGAAGGGATTAACCAATATCTATCCTCCAAGACCATTCCAAGTTCCCTTATGGGACTTAAATTTAGTCTTAAATTTCCTGATGGGTACTCCTTTTGAACCACTCCACTCTTGTTCACTAAGGTTTCTCACCCTTAAAACTGTCTTATTAGTGGCATTGACATCTGCTAGGAGGGTGAGCGAATTACAAGCTCTATCTTGTAAACCCCCTCATACAATTTTTCATAAAGATAAAGTTGTCCTACAACTGAAGCCTAATTTTCTCCCAAAGGTGGTTTCTGAATTCCACATCACTCAGAAGATTATCTTGCCTTCATTTTATCCCCCTCCCCATCCAGGGAAAGAGGAAGAAAGGCTGCATAGGCTGGACCCAAGGCGGGCTTTGAGCTTTTACATCAGCAGACTTGCTAGGATTGGGCAAGCAGACCAACTGTTCGTAGGTTACTCAGGGCACAAATTGGGATTACCGATAACAAAACAGACCATTTCCAGATGGATTATTTTAGCCATTCTGGAATGTTACAAACTGGCAGGGAAAGAGCCTCCTCAAAATCTTAGGGCTCATTCAACCAGGGGTATCGCAGCCTCTTCGGCCCTCCAAAGAGGGGTACCGATTCGAGACACATGTGCGGCTGCCACATGGTCATCTGCACATACCTTCACAAGAATTTACAATCTGGATTCCTCCTCTAGCCAAGAGACTAGATTTGGCAAAGCTGTGTTGCACTCTGTTCAATCTTGAAGGGAAACATGGCAATTTTACTCCCACCTCCAGTTACACACCACTGCTATGGGAGTCTATCAAGATAAGGAATACGTCGGAGGACACAATCCCTTCGAAGAACAAGTTACTTCTTACCTGGTAACGTTCTTTCGATGGGATGTTCCTCCGACGTATTCCTCATCGCCCCTCCCATCCATCCCCTCAGTAAAACTTCCCTTGTGGTTACAGCTTACGCTCCTTCTGGGTCACTAACCAATTAATGTAAAACAACTGTTAATGTCAAAACGGAACTGAGCCACGGACGCTGCGCAAGTCTATTTATACGCATGATGACGTCAGCACCGATACGGAGGCTGTCGAGCGACATCAGCTCGAGGGACATCGACGCGCAGTGCCCTCTACTGAAAAAATATGTCCGAGGCCAGCAAGCTGGAGATGAGGAGGTGATTTATCAAGATGAGGAATACGTCGGAGGAACATCCCATCGAAAGAACGTTACCAGGTAAGAAGTAACTTGTTCATCTGCTTGAAATGCTGGATCAGAATAAAATTAGGTGTGCAGGGGACGGGATTGCTCCACAAAATCTGTGGACACCCGTTTGTCTCCCTGTTTGGTAACCCAACCTAGGGTCAGTGTGGTTGTTCTCCCCCGCACACTACTACTTATCAAAATAAATGTTTTTACTTCGAAGATACACAATAAGGAGTGCACCTTGATTATACAAATTGATTCAACATTCACTGTCACTTGTAATATGTCATCACAGTGTGCTGTGCCTCCTGGGGGGGCATGCATCATGTGTCCGCCATTGTGTTTGTAGCATGCATTGCATTTGGGCGACCAGGTGCCAGGTGTGGAGTGCCCTGCTTGTTTCGGATGTGCAACCCTGGGATGGTTTGTGCTACAGGGGTTCCTATCCAATGTGCATCAAGACTCTTGATGCTTGATTTCTGGTAGTGCCGTCAGGTGATTACAATGCATTTAGTTGTGTGTGAGTCAGGTGGACGTCATGTCAGGCCTGGATTTGACAATGTGTGTCTACATGGAGCATTGCAGTTGATAGGCTTATGGGTCCGACACACACATCCACTGATGTGCATTCATGGACATGGACTTGTCAAACGGTTACATGAGGGTTGTGTTGCCCGTGCATGTGTGACCAGTGTGCGGTCAAGGAGTGGTTGTGATGTGCAACGTGGATGTGCATTGTACCTTCTAATTTGTATTGCAATGGTGATTTCTAGCTACATTATTCTCTCCCCTTCCTGCCCTGGGTGTCATGTATGGGGTGTCATTGCTTCACTGACTCCTGTTGTTGTGGACTGCGGCCTCACATGGATTGTGTATGCTTGCTGGGGTTCACATCGCTTGCATGCATGGTAGTCTGTGTGTTTGTGTATGCCTGCAGGGTTGGCCATGTATGGGACCATGTTTCACTCAGGTACTCACCAGATTCCCCCTGGCTGTTGGCTTTACCCTCAGCCGTGCCCTCACCCTCCTTCCTGACCATGTGCAGGATGTCAATGACCATGTCCTCCCAGGGTGTGAGTTGCAGTGGTTCTACTGTGCCACCTCCAGTGGCAGCTGTCTCCCGGCTGTGGAGGGATATTAGAACCCTGACCTTGAGGTCATTCCATCGCTTCTTCATGTCATCGACCTCACGATGGACGTGGTTTACGGCCACCACCTTGTCCCTGATCTCAGCTCATATATTGTTTTTCCGCTATTGGCTGTTCTTGTGGTTTTGAAACCCCATAGAGCTCCTCTGAATGGGCCACCACCGGCACTGCTAGTACAGTCAGCTCCTGCTCCGAGAAGTTTGACTTATGCAGCCTCATATTGGGCACCCTGGCTTTGCCCTTTCTTCCTGATATGTTTGGAATTGTATGGGTGTTTGGAAGGCACTCCTCTGCCCAGATATTTGGCGGATTGTGATTTCCAAAATGGCCACTCCTTTGCTTCCTTTTCTCGACATGACGAATTTCCGTTGGCAGTAATTCCACTGACTGGCATGGCTGTAACAGAAATTCTGCTGCGTTTTGGCAGTAATTCTGCCATGTACTCTGTTTTCGGTGGTTACTCCGCTGAATGGAATTACTGTTACCGATGTTGTTCGATGCACGCACCCACCAGTTTGGGATACAGCAGTAATTCTGCTGTTGCACACAGCGGTAACACTAATTCTGCTACAGCTGAGCAACAACCGATTTCGGCCGGACTCGTAATGAGGCCCATGATGAGATCAGGAAGCTTCCCCTGTGCGTAGGACTCTCCCTACCTCATTCTGCTCTGACTCGTCGCAGTTAAATAGAGGTATCTGGTTAAAGAGACATTTTCCTTTTTCTTCACATGTTTCTTTTTGCATTGCCTTAAGCCAAACATAAAGTTGCCACACAATTCTTCATAGAAGGCTAACCCATATATGTGTCTATGATAGTTGACGTAGGGAGTTCCTCACAGAAACGGAGTCCGTATCCCCAAAGGGGGAGTCTCTCCCAGTGAGGTCTCACTTGCCTTGACCCCTAGGGAAGGTCTTGCAGAGCGGGCTCACCTCCGTAACCGCACAGGTAGAGTCTCTGCCTTGGGGAGAAGAGACGAATGCCTGAGATTCGTCACTCAGGCCATTCCAACTCTCTCACCCTTCTTCTGTGGCAGGACTGGCTGTGGTGAAAGCCCTGGTAGGCCTCCTGTCCCAGGTTGTGAGGGATCCTGTCCCCCCTGATGGGGTCAAGCCCCTGACCCTGTCACATCACATTATTGATTTACTCCTAAAATGTGTTGCTTTTACCTAAAGAAGAGATGTAATGCTAATAGAATTAGTTAACAATTCTCTATTGAACTATTTAGAATTTCTCGAGAATGTTAACTTTCATAATAATGTCTTTTATTTTAACAATTCTAAATACATGAGCATACAAAATAATTAGGATATTTTTAAAGCAGAATTAAGGGTTCTTATTGTTCACTATGCTGCCGTTAAGGAAAAATAAAAACTTGCATTTGCTGATTCTTAAAAGAAAACATTTGAAATCCAAATTTAATGAAATCCACATTTTATGAAAACTATACATTAGATAGCATCATAACTTCATTAAATTAGAAGCAAAACAGATGGAGTATGACTCTAATATGACAGTGAAACCTTTAATAAATTATCTGATGAATAAAAATGAAAGGATTAAAATAAATTGAATTGGTACCCGGCTAGGGGTGTGTGTGGTGGCCTCTCAACCAATGAGGAGGCCCAGAACAGGATCTATACCTCGCGGTACAGACCTTGCTCCTAGCCTCCGCAGGAGGCCGCCATCTTCCCTCACTGGGAATCTGGTAAATGCGCTCTCCCCCACGTTCCCTACCCCCCCCATAACCACCCTCCATTCCCACATACCCAATTCCCCTTCAGCCCGTCCCAGTTAACCTTGCGCTTCCTTGTCCCTCGCTGGTGCTGCTAACAGTAGTGTTCCCGTGGCGTTACTGACTCGAACGGCCGCCACGGAAAGGCAGAAGGCACTAGGTGTAGTTCCCTTCTCCCAGCTCCATGGTGGCCATCTTTTTTGTAGTTTCTCAACTCGAGAGAAAAATACACTTAGTACCCCAGTACAACATGCCGGAGTACTAATAGCAATATAACCCTTGCAGGGGGGGCATTACCTGCTTAATTCCTGATTCTCCGACTTCGAGGATAAGATTGCGGAAGGCTTTAGAGACCTTTATATGCACTTCTACTCCCCCAAGTCTCTAGATAATTCTCCGTTAATAGTTTTCTTAACAATATTGTTAATACAACATTAACTCAAATTGACTTGAAATATCTTGAATCGAAAATAACACATGAAAGTTTTCAAGCGCTGTCAGATCTGAGAAAAACAATGGCTCCAGATTGTTCCATACTTTAAAATAATTTATTCTTACTAGATTTTTCAGAACATACTGTTTTGATCAAAGGTGTGAGAAACCTGAGGGTAACCTCACACCTACTCCCATTGGGTCCTCTTCTCGGGTGGCCAGGGAAAGGCCATCGCTTTTGGATGCTGACCCTGGGGGTGGAGATGCAAGGGAGGATCACCTGGGTGGAGGGCCCATGGTGATTGGGAAGAGGATATCTGCAGGCGAGACATGGTATCCCCCCCCTTTTCTGACCCAACTTCACCCTTCCCCTGATTTTTATAGGCTGTTGCAAACCATCTCCCCTCATTTCACCACATTCACACCATCAGAGTACTGGGACGAGGAAGAGGTGACTAGGAGTAATACACACTAACCACTATGGTACTGAGATAAGGAAGAGGCCTAAGGACTGTTGTGTGAGGGTCAGGCATTCCCCAATAACTATGGTCAGGTACTTGGAACCAAGTGCTCAAACCTGCAATCTGTTAAATGGTTGCAGTTGTATAAAAGGAGAAAGAAGAAGCAGAGGAGAGAAGCAGCTGGGCAGGAGAGCGTGGAAATCCAGGGTGGAAGAAGCAGAGGAGAGAAACAGCTGGGCAGGAGAGCACGGAAATCCAGGGTGGAACGGGCAGAGTATGAGCTGGTGAAAAAGACGCCGACTGCAGAGAAGCCAAGAGGATGCCGAAAGCAAGAGCGGGCCGTGAGAGGGTCTGAAGCCGCGCAGAGCCCAATGTCTGGTGTTCGCCATTGGGAGTGGGGAACACAGAAACCTCACTGATGCTGCCGACCGCTGCAGGAAGGTTTGGAAGAAGCAAGCACTGTTCAACTGGTGCAGGAGTGAGGGAGGAGCCGGCCAGAACCTAAGAGTGTAACCAGAGCACCCGGAGGAGCGGGCGCACACCGGTGAGTGACAGGGAAAACTCGATCAGACCGGGGTGCTCCAGTGGCATGGTATGTAACGGCAAATGCTGGCTAAGCAAGAATATATGGAAAAGAGTCGGGAGACCGAATTCAAACTATTGAATACCGAACAAGTTGCTGAACATGAAATGAGCTTTGAATGCTGAACTGTAGAAAATATATAATAATATCACACAAACAGAGCAGAAAGTAATGTATATTTACAAATGAGCTGACTTTAAGGAGATTGGGTTAGCGAACAAAGTAAACAAGTGAAAAGCAAAATACTAATTGGCAAGAATGAAAGCAAGGTGTTAACCAGAAGAGAATACCACAAAAGACGGTCTGTTAGTCACATATTGGCAAAGGCAAGAAGCCATTAAAGGGAACCAGAAGCCTATTTGGACTTTTTGACATAGATGCAGAAATAAGAAATAAAACCTGTGCTGTCAAGGAGGTCCTATGAGAAAGAATGAACTGTTGTAACGTGCCAATGATTATCGGTTGTGTGACCTGGGTGGACTGTGTGGTCCGACAACTGTGCCTATACAGAGAAACCCTTCCTTGAAGTAAACCAACGGAAGTCAAGAGGCTGAGGTTGTGTGCAAGTGACATAAACAAAAGGTAAACAACACAAGTTGATTTGATTGTAAATTTGTAGCCAGACTAATGGAACTTGGGGAAGGAACCGTGAGACCATTTTCTGGGACTGTGTTGAACTTGGGGAAGGGAACCAAGAGCCTGTTAGAAGCTGGAAGAAGCTCAAAGTAGCAGTTTGTACACTGTTTCTTTGGTTACTGACATCCCTACACATTGTGTAGCTTTAGTTGTGAGGGCAAGTGTAGGTTTTGGACACAGGCAGACTTTTAAGTTAAATTTACTGACTCAAACTATTCTTAGTTAATTTAGGTAGGGAAATCCCACCTTAGTATAGGCAAGTTAGGCCTTACACCATCCTGACATTTGAGTTAATAAAGATCTTTTGTTTGAGATTTGAATCTGTTGTCTGTCTTGCTTCGTTATGCCTTCACAAAGGGCACTCCTTTCTTGAGGAGCTTGCACATGTTCACTGTCTCAATCGCGAAATTAGGTAGAAACATTTGTAATATTTTGCCATATCCAGAAGTGACAATGGCTCCTTAGATTGCAGCACAAGCATTACTTTCATTGTGCCTTTGAGGTATTGTATGGGCTCTAATGTTGTCTGAATGGACGTGTCACAGGTATTTGATGTGATCTTAGTGAAGTTTGCATTTCTCATTGCTCAGTGCAATGCCGGATTCTATGTTCCTGATGGAGAAATGCCTGGCCTTGATGGTAGTTCACAGTTCCCCCCCAGTGTTCGGTAGAGGGTATAGTACACTATTGCATATCTGTTGAGGTCGCGTAGGTCAATGAAGAACCGCAATTGTCTGGTTGTTTTTCTGCAATGAGTAGATGGCCTGTGTTTTAAAAAGTGCTTTTAACCTGATTTCAGTCCCCAGCAATATGTTGTCAATGGTTGACTCTTAGCAACAATCTGAACAGGCTTCCAGGTCACACCTTTACATGTACGTGGGTACCTTTTTGCATCCAGCACAGAACACTGGAAGACCTCATCACATCCAGAATCTGGTATTGGTACATGTTTAATCCAGAAGTACACTATTGACACCGTGAAAAACGGTTTCATGCTACATATTTTTGTGCTTTACTTGCCTTGCAATAGCCAAGCTTGCTATCACCTCATCCATGCAATGCTACATGCAGCCTGTCCTCACCTTGTTAGTGTGCCAGTAGTGTCTCCAACTTATTTGTAGATTCGTAAGGCACTACCAGGTTTATTGCGTAAATATAATGTTTTCTGGAAATATCTCATTAGGTTGGTACGTTTTTCTATCTGCACCTATGCCTCTTCTCAACACGGTGCTCTTCTTTTCAGAAACCATGATGATTTAACTTATTGCCTTTTGGGCAGAAATGCCCTTTGTGATTAGGGGCATCCTTATTGCTTCAGAAGTACTATACATTGTTGAGAAGGAGATGTCCTCACGTGCGTTTCATTTAAGTTCTTATAGCGTTAGTCTATTAGCGTTTTGCTGATTTGGCACTTTCAGGATTGTATCTCTAAGCCATAGCAGAAGTGAACAGAAAGGGCACAACAGCAATTTTAACTGAAACTAGCTTGTGTTTGTGTCGTGTTAATGCTGGAGAACACTACAGACCTGGCTAAAATATATCTGGAGTAACTCCCTGAGTGGTTGCACAGCCTCTGTCAGCCCTATATCAGTTGCAAGTTCTTTAACAAGACCTGTTGGTTCAGATTGTCTCTGGTGTACCTGATCTATCAACAGTCACGTCCATTTTCTTGTTCCACATTCCACCATAATGAGATTTTTTTATAGCTGAATTCTGAAATAGCAGTCAAGAGCTTTCTACAGAACATTGGTTTCCTCTTTAGGGCCGTATGCTGACACAAATGCATCCTCTCTGCCCAGAATGCCCACCAACCTTCCCCGGTTGTGTCACAGTATCATCTGCGGGTATTTGTTTTAATAATATAGTATACTCGTTTCATTTGACCTGTAGTCATGTTTTCTACCTCAGACAATAGTCATTGATTTCTGTGATAGGAAAAGATCTTGTCTCTTAATAGTATTGTTGATTCTGTTGTCCATTCACAACTGGATATATAGGTGATAGTGACTCACTTATTCATCTAATGCATCCAGGAAGGGACAATCTTGATTATGGTCCATTAAAGATAGCTTTGTGTGTTTATTAAACGTTTGAAACTTCTGCATTTTCCTACTTCTTCAAGACTACAGAGGATCTCACATTGGAACAATGTTGTCTCTTGTATCCAGATGTGCAGCAATATGGGGAGGAAACCCTTAACAGTAATGCATTTTTGTCTTGTAGCTTTTTGCAGTGTCAGAAAATGTTCTCTTTTGTTTCATCATTTCCATAGCCATGCGCTGAAAGAATATCTGATTGCTATTCCATAGCAAGCTGTTCATTTATGGCATGCTGATGGAGCTTCTTTCTGAGGGAAAATCACAGGAATTATGTTCTAAATAGTCTTAAGGTTCTCCATCAGGGCTAGGATGCAGTGCTATGAGTGTCTTATCTATTTCTGTGAGATGCAGAAATAGATAAAGTTCGGTATTCAAGATTAGCCATTTACTAATTTTCATTCGGTTCAGTGATTAAGATTATCAGTTTGCATATTTCCATTCGTTTAACATTGTTCGGTGATTAAAGATGTATATTTGTTCACATGCGGTTAGTCGGTTACATTGTATTCACTAGCGCCTTTGACATACCAGGTTTCCTATTAGTTGAAACTCACTGGTTGTGTTCTTGGCTTCCCGCTGGAAACAAGTGAAGTGTCTTTTCCCTGCTGAGTCAGTGCCTCGCCATTGGCCCCTCAGACACTCGTGGGCTCCCTTATCAGTCCAGGGGAACAAGCATTTCTCCAAACCACTTCACAAGGGGTCAGCACGCCTTCCGTTTCCCTTCTCTGGACTTCTCTGGCTCCCTGAAGACATGGCTCCCTCACCACGTTTCTTCTTTGTCAGAGTCTCGGGGTCTCGTTATCCACTGACTGGTCTTGGGTAACTCTGGCGTCTCAGCTGCTCTCCCATCTCGCTCAGCTTCCTTCCAGTGACTTCTCCTTTTATTCTTTCCTGAGACTTTTCATAGGTTGCAGGTGGGCATACTTGGTTTCAGTTGCCTGACTTTGCCTGAACCTATTAGTGGGACATGGCGTTAAGTATACTGGTGTGCCTCTTTAGTCATCTTCTTCGTCCCAGTACCAACGTGGTGAGAGTAAGTGGTGTTCATTACTCTCAGTGGCTTATTCCTCGTCTCCGTACCAGAGTCGAGAAAGTGTGGATTGTTCATTCCTCTTAGTTGTTTCTTCCTCGTCTCAGTACTTTCATGTAGCCCAAGAGGGGAATAAACTTGAACTGCTCTACAATAACCCCTAAAGGTTGAGGTGGGGTTATGTTGGTTATTACAAGGACACAGGGAATACTGTTTTTTGTTCCAAGGTACCTCATGCTCAATCCTTCTCCTCTTCCTAATACATCTGGGCTGATATCTCCTCTCCATCTCAGGACCAAGAGAACATGGAGTACAATATCCCATAACCAACTCTGATATTGGGTTCCTTCTTGACAGGAGAGTGTGGAATATCACGCATTACCCAAGGGTGTCCCACTTCCAAGCCCCAAGGATCCTCCATCCAGATCGTCCTCCCTCGTTTGTCCACCCCCATGGCCAGGATCCAAAAGCGATGGCCTTTCCCTGGCCACCTTCATAGAGGATCTAAGGAGGGTAAATGTGTGGACGTACTCAGGTTTCTCACAGCAGTCCTAGCTAATCCTAGGTGCTGACACTCTGGCATCCCCATTCAGAAAGATCTATTGAGGGAGGTAATTAAGGTGTGGTAACACCACTCAAGACCCATGGTGAACATGAGATTTGACTTTGGTTAAAGGCAATACCATCAGAGTAGGTGTGCTTAGCATCGTACCTGCAATCCCACTCATCTGTTATGGCTGCTGCCACTCTAAACCAGTCACTTTCTCAGCGGCTTCAGTGACTTTGGGTAAGGAGGGCATGATCTTGGATAGTGTTGGTAAGATGATGTGCCAGAACTCTGCCATTCACCTCTGGCAAGTGAATTCTGCTACATCGCTGGCTGCTTTCCAACCAAAAGTTCAGTCTTTAGGATTTTGAGCAATATCTTCTGGCTGATCAGGAACAATTAAAGTCTGGTTTCCATGAAGCAAGACGAATGGCCCAGGACATGGACAGTCCTGTATCCAAATTTGGGGCCAGACGTCAGCCTCCAAACACTTAAAATATGCAGCTGTTTCAATAGAAACAATCTTGCATGCTACACCTTTTGTAGACTGATGTCCGGCCCCACAATTGAATAAGGGCTCCTAACTTAACCCACATATGAATTCCTCGGCTTACTAACTTGCAAGGAATAGGCATTTAAAGCGAAAGCTGTGACGATTGAACAGGCTCTTACTAAATCATTTCATGGGGCTCTCCTGACTTCAGACAGAGTTTTCTTTTTACTCCTTTGGTGGATTTCATGGATTTCAGAACAGATGCAGCCAACAGCCTGAAAGTATGTTGGGAATATGTACAGGGTGTCCTCACCCATCCCCAGTCCCCCATGTGTACATCGATCTCTGCATGCCAATCACCCGGAGCAAAAGTGGAAGAATCCGAAATGAGAATATCACACAATTATGGAAATGGGGCAGAAGTGTAAGGACAAGCACACTGTAGTGATTCAGTTCTCATAGTCCACAGTCCGCGTCCTCTCCCCCTTGCCTGCTACAAATAAGACATCAGTCAGCTGTGGCCTGCGCAGTTGGAAAAGGACTGGTGGCTGAAGCAGAGGTTAGTATCTGGCGGTGTAGGACTTTCTGGAAAACAAAATAGTACAGCAATCCATATGATGTGTAACTTCGGAAATATAGGGAAAATAATCCAGGGATAGAATTGTACAGCTAGATGTGTATAGATGGGTATATATATTGTTATTCTCTCAACATTGATTGCATAGCTGATGATAGTCTGTCCATATTAGTTTGTCACAGTTCAGAAATGTGGAAAGTATGATGCAATTTATTGAAATATTGGATGCCACTTTCTTGGTATACGCTTTATTTTAACTTTTTTTTTTTTGTATTGATCATATACCACTGTCCATCATTTATTTATTGTTTTGTGCATTTGTAAGGCGCTTATACATCAAGTAATTTGTGTTTCAAAGCGCCCACAGGGTAACTGGGAGCGAACATGGGAATGAAAGGCAAATATAACAATGAAAGAGAGAAGCAGTCTTACTAGTCCTTGTGAGCATTCAGAACATGCAAGTGCAGAGAGAGAGAAAGGGATGGGGGTGGGTAAGTGCTAGGATTACCACAGAGGGAAGTGCTAGGGAGTAAGTTGCAAGCAGCTGTTAAGTGACTAGCAGAGATCACTTGGTACGAGTGGTCCGCTGCCAATAAATAGGTGCAGGCCTGTGAAGCATAGGCCAGTGGGCTCCTAGGCAAGTGCTTGGACTGGGTGGAGGCTGAAGGCAATTGGTCCAAGGTATTGAGGAGCCGTTTTATGAGGATGGAGTGGTAGACTGTCAAATGCAGAGGAGAGATCAAGTAGAATGAGAACAGCTGGAGAGTTAGAGTCCAGAGGTGCGAGCAGTTCTTCACGGGTGTTAAGAAGAGCAGTTTCCTTGCCTCTGGGTGCTCGGAATCCAGATTGAATCCATCTAGTTTGTTACCACTTGTCTTAACGCATCAAATTAATCTGCCATCTCTCTCCAATAGAAGCATCTTCCTTTGCCCTTACACCATGGCTAGATGCCTCTTGGCCTGTAAGAATGTCTTCTTTTTTTCTTTTTAACATTAATTTCAAGGTTTGTGTGCAGTGGATTGTGCTGATACTCTCCTTTATTTGCAGTCCAGCAGAAGAGCTACACTTTGGATCTAAAGAGAGTGGAGAAAGGAAATGCTGTATACTTCTTACTAATGTGACCAAAAACCCAGTTGCGTTCAAGGTAAAACAAGATTCATGCTACAATGGTGGCTCTGCAGCCCCGTACCAGCAACATGTTAAGACCAGGTTGTTTCTTAATTGTCCTCTGTAAACAAAATGTAGATAAAAAAAATGTGAATTCACTGGATTATGGTTCTTACATGTGGTTTACATAAAGAGTGCCCGTGTGTTTATCAATGTGCAATGTTTTATTTGAAAGTACTAAAACTGCATGCTGAAATGGGCCTCTGAGGTAGTGAGAGTGGAGTTACAATGTCAGAAGTGCAAAATCAAAAATGTGAAGGAGAAGTGTAGTTATTGCACTGTCGTTCTGTTGCTGCTTGCACCATGTTTTGTAAATTCAGGACAGAGACTCCACACAACTTTCAGCGCAGAGAGTGAGCACTCAAGTGCGAAGCAAAAGTGCAGTTGTAGTTGGTGCAGGAGAGCTAGTCTCTTTGCAGAGAAGTACGATGCTACAGTATATTCACAAATTGGTCGGGTGCTAATCAGTGCCACAATCTTGGTAGCCCCATTACAACCTTATTAGTGGTATTGCTAAATGGACTTTGGCGAAAATTCTGGAGCAAGTGAGACCCCTGCATTATTATTGAACACATAGATTATTAAGGGAAACAACAATATAGGAAAAATAACAAACTATTTTCCTATACTTTCTTCCAGTCAGCGTACCATCAAACAAAGAATCCTCTAATTGCACTCACCTCTACATCTCCTCATTTCCCCCCTTCTGGCTCTTATATTCTGGCAGGGATACACAACGAGGCTGAAGAAGAGGATCTTTTTAATTCATGTAAAAGTTTATAAAAAGGGGCAACTTCAGTCTAGACAACTTTCAAAACACTCCATTATGCATTATTTGATGTGACTTCACACAATTTAATATCGAAAGAAAGAAACTCACTGAATATGGATATGAATAGCTTAAATGTAGAGGGATCTGGAATGCCTCCGAATAACAAGACTTAAAGTACTCCATTCACATAGCTCAAATTCCATATGCACACTTAATTTCGTTCTTCAGTCTTTTATCAGACATTATGATAACATCCTCTTCTAAACTAAGTCTCACTTATCTTTATTAAAAAAACAAAAACACCTTTGAAATTCTGGATTATAAAGATGATAATAAGAAATACAAACCAAAAAGAAAACTCCTCATAACTTCGACCAGCCCCGGAATCCTCGATGCATCCTCTGCCTGAGGAATTGCTGTGCATATTTGAAGAAGTGGCTTTTTGCAATGCAGTATTGGAGATAACGTATATAGAGCGATCTAAGCCTGTAAATAATGAAAGTAAAAAGTCAAAATACGTAATACAACAAAACTATTCGACCAAAAAGAGAAATTCATGCAATTTACAGAGATCTTGCATTTGTAATCTAGTTCTAATCATTATTATGCCTGGTTATGACACTAAAGAAAATGTTGAACAGCCTAAAAACATGGAACAAAAGCATCAAAAATGAAAAAGAAGAGTGTGCTAGATCTGGTAAAGACTCCAACTGAAATCTCTGAAAAGGAATTTAAAAATCTGAGCGTATTACCATTTTTGACCGTCTAAAAACGACAAATACCACAATGCACTGTTTCAGCACCAAGATGCGTACATTAGTTTGGACAAATAGTTTATGCAGGAACATGATTATGCTGACTTTGTTCATTTCAACTGCCAATAAGTAATATTGCTGTGATAGCACTGCCTTCCCAGTTATCGGCACAGAAAAATTGTTCTGATTCTTTATTAATAGAGTGGATCTCGTATACCATATATAATTCTATCAAGGGATGGGTCTCTAATACGTTTTAATCTAATTGTGATGTAAGACTTGGAAATGCTTGTGCCTTAAAAGGTCTTAACGGCTTCAAGCAGGTTTTCAGTGAATCTGAAGAATTCATGTTAAATCGCTCTACATTACCTACCTTATTCTCTGTGATCACCTACCTTTAACTAATAAGAACACACGATTTCTGTCGGGTTCAATTTGTTGAGGATGATCGCATTGATTTGGTTTTGGTGAATTTAAAGTGCATGTTAATCTGTAATCGGATTCTTAAGGATGTCAAATCTTTCTTGTTACTCCGATTTGATGTGTTTCCCCATTCAAAATATGTAAGAAGGGAGGCAGGGGAAATGAAAACAGTAAATAAGGTAGACCTTAGATATTCAGCCCAGGAAGTCATGTGAGTTTGTAGTGAATGCTAGATTGTCATGCTTTAGAGGGAAGTGAACATAAGAGAGGGGCAAGAGCATGTCGACTACTTACAATCTTTAACAGTACCTGTATTATATGTATTTCATGGAACACCAGACAATATTCAAGCTTTATAAATCCACTCCCCAATTCACCAATACTTACTGATTTCCATTTCTATATGCTGCAAGAGGTATGGCTTGTGAATATTCCTTATTTAGATGGATACAGTATTTTTTTTTAATAAGGCAATAAAGGGAGTTTACGGCCGTCCATCCGGTGGTCCTTTGTAGGAATAGAGGACTCTTAGGGCCTTTCCCTGCAGCATTGGTGTAAAACCAAAATCTGGTAACTCGACTGCAAACAAGATAAGAGGCCAACAGTCACGGAGATGAGTATAAACAACAAAGTTTATTCGCTTTAATGGACTCAGGTTCTACCCAGCAATAGCTGTGCAGAAGTGAGTAACTTACAGAGAGAAAATGACATCCTTTTATGCACCCCAGTTTACAGGAGTTCAGCTGCAAGTGTGATGTCCTAGATATCATACATAGTTTAAAGCTCCATGCTACGTATAGAGTTTTCTGTGTAAGCATGCATTTCTGTGAGTGATTTCATGATCTGTACATTCTAATTTTCAGACCTTACAAGACAACTGACAGTTCGTACTGAAAGGAAAACATTCCTACCAACATTATCTTTTGTTTTCATGACCGAGGGTTACTTGCATAGCAGCATGTTTTCACAGTTTGTTTAGGGAAGTCCTTTCCTGTTAGAAACAGAACAGAACATATCCTGTGTCATAAACTATTCTCTAATGAGTATGTGCATTTGTGAGACCCATGCAATTAAGGAGCTGCAGACGGAAATATTTTGATCTAACTTGGCCCAGCCTGTGCAAGCTCCAAGGCTGTAATAGAAATGAGCTCATGTCTTTGCAACAGCAAACTCAGCACTATTGTGCGGTGACTCCTTGCAGCTCCAAATAGGAGATTATAGGAGATTTTACAAGATTAAGTCCATGAAACAAAATTTGGGAGTTTAAGGCTAACCTGAAATAAATGCATTTTCACAAACCCTCCTTTTAGCCTAAGCTAAGCCATTTTGTTATACATCATCAAATGCGTTGCGTGTATATCGATATTCATACATTTCTGAATTTCCATATCCGGCATAATTAGTGCATTTGTCACATCCCCAGGGGACAAGCGGCCAGGTTGTAAGTGTTTTAGAGTTCTTGAACAGTACTGGCATAGCATAGATACTAAAGGAGGTAAGCATTGTATGCAGCAAAAACAGCAGAGAATGGCAACATCAAAGTTACCTGGGCTACTATCATTCCATCTACCAAATCAGAGCCCTAAAGGATGCATAGCCAGCAGTGGACAATGGGAGCGGATATAAGTACCATCCTATCCCTTTCTCACCCTGTTGCAGACGGTGGGAACACACCCAGCAATTATTTTTGTTCAGTATTGCATGAGTATCATTCACTTTTGTTATGAAGGTGTTTATTGAGATATCCCTTTCTTTGGTCAAGATCAAGGGGACAAAGTGTGTATGTGTGTACATAGTAGAGGAGCTGATCGTAGGCAATAGTGAGCCAAGGGGGTGTAATCACTCTAGAAACCATAAAACAGGCATTAATATGAGTATGATACATGCCACAATAGCTATAATCGCACATTTATCTCTAGTTGACCACAATCCATTGGATCTGGTCATTCCAGTGGCAAAACTTTGCATTTAATCAATTCTGCATACCCCAAACAGAGGCATAATCTTTCAGTGTCCGTTAAGAAGCCTCACCGATATAGGTTTTCTAAATTCATACGTGGGTGGCACCCGACCACATGGCCTTTCTTGCTTGAGTCTTCTTTTCCCTGTCTCCCTCTACCTCCAGGCGTCTTTGGGGGGGGGTATGGAGGGAATATCGATGGTTTATTGTGGGTGCAGTACTTTAAAAAAAAAAAAAGAAATGCCACACTTTTCTACTCGCAAGAAGTCCTTCCCTTGCTATTTCCATGGTTGAAGATTGTATCTGGACACTCTGCGCACATGGTGATCCTCGAACAATGTGTCGGTGTTTGGTAAAGGTGAAACGTCTAGCTGCTTAAAATGTGGGTTAGTGTATCCTCTGTCACTGAATGGTACATGCTGAGGAACGTATTTGTGTTCCGAATCAGCTACCCCCTCCTTTACCCATCTTTCAAGGCAAAAGCAAATGTAGTCGTTTCAGATGTGCTGCATGTGTCCAGTTCTTCTTACTATCTACACGCACATCAGACTGGGTGGCCAATAGGACCTGGAGTGACCCCTTCCAGCGCGGTTCAAGGCTCGATTTCTGCTTGGAGTCTTTCACCAGAACGTAGTCGCCAGGTCGAATGGTGTGGCCAGGACCCACGTATCGATCAGGCAACACTTCTCACACCTGTTGGTGAATCAAACTCAAGTTTTGAGTGAACTGGTTACAATATTCTATCAATAATGGATACTCCATCTCTGACAATTTTCCCGGCCTGGGTACATTCCACACAGCAGGTCTCCCCATCACAATCTCATATGGGGACAGACCTGTTTTGCTTGGGCTGTCATTCTCATTGACATTGCGGCTAATGGTAGGATTCAGGCCATTTTAGCTGGCTGTGTACACGTATCTTTGCTTGCTTGTTTCTTTAGGGTACTGTTGTGTCTCAACTAATCTCTCCGATTGGGGATGGTTCGCTGAATGACATTTCTTTCTATATGTAATCCCTCACACATGTGCTTGGTGACTGTTGCTATAAAGTGTGAACCATTGTCCGACCAGATTACTCTTGGTAAACCAAAACGGGGAAAGTTCTCTTTTAGCATTACTTTTGCTGTTGACATTGCAGTGTTATCTTTCAGAGGGAAAGCTTCGACCCATTTGCTAAATGCACAAACTACCACTAGAATGTATTTAGCCTTCTGACATCTTTCCATCTCAATGAAATCAAAGTTTATTACCTCAAAGGCCATGGAAGGTGGACCAAAGCTGCCCTTGGGTACCTGTGTTCCTTTCCCAATGTTATGCTGTAAACAGATCATGCACATTTTGACCATCGGTCTGCTATTTTGGGTATGTTGGAGTTCCTCCATACCGAGTCTAGGAGTTTACAAATGCCTTTTGCGCTTATGTGGGCTGGGCCATGGGCCATGGTCACTATAGCTTGTACATATGCATTAGGTAACATCCATCTCTGTTTGTCATGGTCAACCCAACAACCTTCCTCATCTACGTGGGCTGGTCTCGATCCCAACATTTTGATTTCTTCGGCTGTGGCCTCGGCCTGAATCTCATTTACACTGCTAATGTCCTCTTCCATCATCCCACTCTCAGTGACCCATCTAGCAGGACCCAATATGTACATTCCAGACTGTAAGTCTGCGGCTGTTTGTTTGGCAATTCGGTCTGCGAAAGCATTGCCTTTACCAATACTGTCCGTGATTTTCTGGTGGGATGCACATTTCATTATTGCTAGCTGTACAGGTAATGCTAGTGCTGATAAAAGCTGCAAAATCAAAGGACCGTGCTGAATCTTGGTCCCATGGGATGTCAGAAATCCCCTTTCAGCCCTTAGTTCCCCAAAATTGTGAGTTACACCAAAGGCGTACTGGCTGTCCGTTTAAATATTTACTTTCAACCCTTGATATACCTCACAAGCTCGAATCAGGGCAATTATTTCTGCTGTTTGGGCGGAGTTGTAAGGAATCCTCCTAGTTTCTACCTCTGGATCTAGTGTGGTGATTGCATAGGCAGCAGTAGAAGTGCCGTACGGAATTTTCAAGCACCATCACAAAATATGTCTCCATCTGAGGATGGCAGAGGTGTGTCGGTCAAATCCATTCTTCTTTTTGTTTAGTTTTCAGTGACAAAATGCAGTCATGATTGGTATCAGGAATGCTGCTCACCTCTAGGGGAGGTAACAGTTCAGCTAGGTATAACATGTAACATTGTTTAATTTTGATGTGAGGTTGTTAGGGAGAATTCTCTCTTTAGGCTGAATTTAATTTCCTAACCTAGTGAGTCCCCCAGCAGCTTTGCTGGATTTCTGGAGTTTGTTTTTTTCCTCCTGCCAAGAGTGAGACTCTTTTTCTCCCACTCTTGGACATGATTTATGGTGTTCCTTTGACTGTTAATGTGTTTGATGGGCTATGGGGTCCTTTACTCCATAGGGTCTCATGTGTTTTTATTATGTGTGTTACACAGCACACTCCGTGCAGTAACACGGGGGTGTCATAGTGACCCCCCCCACCATAGACTCCATACCCTGGGACTGACTACTGTCTCCCAGGGCGTGTAAAGTCACCATTGGCTTTACTAGTCCCAAATTATTAACAGAAACCACTACAAACCATCATATTGTGGACGTACTGGTCGGGGCAATTCGATTGCCCCGGGGTCTGTTAGTCGAGGGGTCACGTCTCCGTCCCCCCTGATCGAGTTTTGGCTGGTGGCAGTGGAAACTACTTTTTATATTCGGCCGCAAATATTTTCCTATGGGATTTTCCCATTGTTCGAGGCTACCAACTTTAATTATTTAATTCTCATAGCCTCGAACATACCGCCGGTTTATTTATTTAATATTAATTCGCCGGTTGGTATTTTTTGCCAGGACTCGATTCTAAAATGGTGTCTGTGTTCTCTTCTGTGACTCCAACCCAAGTTGAGCCCTTGTTTCCACTTTTTGGCGGGCTTCTCCACAGAAGCCTCCAAAAGTGGTGCCACTCTGTCTGGGTACCACAGGGTGTGTAGGAGGGGATTTAGGCACCCTGGACTGAGTTACCTTGGTAACTCAAGTCACACTCTTGTGTGATTGGCCCAAGTGGTGAGCCGGCCGGCTCACCACTTAGCATGTTTGATTGACAGCTAGGCTGAGTGAATGGGGGTGTGCTGCATAAAAGCAGGGCTTTTGGGGACTGGAACTTCAGAAGTCGCCACAGGACCGGAGAATCCGACGAGGGAGAAGCTGAGCCGACCTACCACGACAACACCACCGGTGGAGCCCTGCGGAACGGACTCACCACTTCCCGACGACAGAAGATCTCCCCGGCTGGAGAGGCTTCTTCCCCTGACTGGTAGGCACAACCAGTTTTACCTTCTTTTCTTCGCACCCCAGACCGGTTTGTGGTCGAACTGGCCGTGCCAAGCACCCCGGCGGCCGGATAGCCACTCACCACTGAACTGCGAATCAACGGACCGCTCCTTGTACCTGAGCAACTCTGCGGCTGGTTTCTTCCCTGGCAGTGCAACGGACTCCTGTCTTCCTCCACGACGAGATCCTCTCTTCCCCCGGACGAAGCACCGACTTGCATCCGCTGCCAGGAACAACTGCCCCCGCTGGAGTGTTCTCACCACTTTAAGGTACCGTGTCCGCCAGGCCTCCCTTTCTAAAGATTGCTACAAGGTAATAATAACTCCTTAACCTTCTGGACTGGGCTGGCCACCTTGACCCTCTAACTGGTCCCTTTCTTTGATCCAACTCCTTTTTGAAACGTTACAAGACTTTTGTGCACTGCAACCGTGTGACCTTGGACACATTTGGTTGGATCCTCTTAAAGTGGATCCGGCCTATTGAACTCTAACTTCACGGTTTTACTTTGCCTTCCTCTCTTGTTATGTTCTTGTAAAAGTGTTGGGATCTGTTTCAACTTGTTCTCTGCTTTTCTCTCCCTTTTAAAAACGAACTATTAGAGTGCCATCTACGTTAAGCGCTCACCGCTGTCTGAAAATAAGTGGGGCTTTACTTAAGACTTGTCTAATATTCTTTTAAGGGAGTGTATATCTTTTAGTGACCGTGTTTTTGAATTGCTTACTATTAGTGCCTGTGTGTTTTTCTAGATGTGGTTTTTAAATAAATAATTATATCTCTTTTACACCAAGCCCTGCTCAGTGTTTACTTGTTCTATTGTGTTCTCTTGACCTATTGTGAATACTCAGTATACTGCCTAACTCTTCTTGAGGGAAGTCTGACTGCTCAGCCACAGCTACCAAGTGAATCTGTGTGGTACAGACTGCTACCAAGTGGGTTTACTGCCAAACACCTGTAGTGTTAAATATTTTGCAGTGGTCCTAGAGGGAACTGCACAGGTTTCTGCCCAACAGAAGTGCAAACAAATGGAGCTAGTTTCTAGTTAGGCGAGCAGATTTGAGATGCTGTGTTTGCGTTCTGCTCAATAGTACATCTACTGAGTGAGGCACCATGACAGTTAAGGATTGACCCAAAACCATGACTTCGCCCTTTTTTACTTATGCAGCAGCAACAGCTTTAAGACGTTTTGGAAAAGCGCATGCAACAGGGTGCAACGTGGAGGTAAAATAGCTGCACGGCCTGTTCTTTCCCCCATGTTCCTGCGTTAAAACAGCCACAGCACAACCATCTCTTTCATGCACAAATACCACAAACTCCTTAGTGTAATTTAGTGTGCCCAATACTGGCTCGGAACACAGAGCAATTTTGAGCAAATCAAAAGCTTCTTAACAAGCTGTATCCCAAGTTAGAGCTACATCTTTTTTTGTTAGTGCTAACAATGGCTTAATAAAAAGGGCGAACTTCGGAATCCCTTGCCTGCAATAGGAAGTTATCCCGATAAAAGTTCTAATCTCAGTTTGTGTGTTTGGAACCGCCATGTCAGAGAGCCTGTATTCTTTCTGGTGCAAGACACCTACCCTCCTTCAACCTCCTGTTGACAATATTGGGATTCCTTTAAAGAAGCCATGTGACCG
The DNA here is from genome assembly GCF_040938575.1 of Ambystoma mexicanum. Lineage (NCBI taxonomy): Eukaryota > Metazoa > Chordata > Amphibia > Caudata > Ambystomatidae > Ambystoma > Ambystoma mexicanum. Next base: position 864,914,933 of record NC_090939.1, on the reverse strand, counting down.
TTGTTAGCCAAGTGTGTTAACAACAACACAGTGCACTCCTTCCAAGCTTCCTCACAATCCGCTGCAATAAGTAGGTCATCAATGTATTGTATCAATGTGCAAGATGAAGATCATTTTAAAGTGTCCAGTTGTTCCTTGAGGGCTCTAGTATAAATGCTTAGGCTTTCAGTGTATCCTTGGGGTATTCTAGTGAATGTAAACGATAACCCTCCCAGAGTAAAGGCGAATAAGTTCCTACTGTCAGCATGTATCAGTATGCTAAAAAATGCGTTCTTTAAATCTACCACGCAAAAATGAGTGGCCTGGGCAGGAATCCTAGTCAAAATAGTTGTGATGAGGGTAGTGGTAGCGGTGCACTTCAGGAGATCCGGCATCCACATACTGTCTCTGCTGTTTCCTGCTTCAAAATTTGGGATTCTCCCTGAACTTCCACAAGTCCAATGTGACACCAAGACAGAAGCTCCAAGTCATCGGGGCAGTCCTGGACACCCGGGTGGGGAAGGTTTCCCTTCTGAGGAGAGTGTCTCCAGTGTCGGGCAGATGGTCAAGCTTTTCCAGAACCGCTACAGTCTACCAGCGACTTCCTTCCTCTGCCTTTTAGGCCTTATGGCTTCCTGCATGTTTCTGGTATCAGAGGCCACACTGCGCATCCGATGCCATCAGTGGCTTTAGAGGAATCAATAGTCTGTGTAGTTTGACACCATGAAGGACATTTTCAGGGTGTTGAGGTCAGTGGCATCTCATGGTGAGCCAGCAGGGTGAGCATGATGGCGGGAAAACCCTTTTTGGCCACTGTTGCCCTATGCCCAAGTGGTCACGGATGTGTCCCTGAAAGCATGGGGCGCTCGCTGCAGGGATATGGAGGTGCACAATCTTTGGTCCCCAGTGGAATGCCAGTGGCACCTGAGCAGGCTGGAGTTGTGAGTAATCAGGCTAGTCCTGAATGCTTTTGCACCTTCTCTCAAGATGGAACATGTCCTCATTCTGATGGACAACACAGTGGCCATGGATTACCTCAACAGGCAGGGGGGTGTGCGTTCCAGGGAGGCATTGCAACTGTGGTTCTGGTTACTGGAGAACGAGATCTCTGTTTCTGCATCCCATCTGGCAGGAGTGGAGAACGGTTGGCAAACACTGTGAGCAGGCATAGCACGGTCTCACACAAGTGGGAAGTGTGCCCGGAAGTTCTGGAAGAGATCTTCGCTCTGTTAGGTACCATGCTAGTGGATCTGTTTTCCACAAGGGACAACGTGAAGTGCAGGCTGTTATGCGCAAGGGAATTCCCCATGAGGGGTGCACTAGTGGACGCTTTTCTGTTGGAGTGGGTCTTTGACCTTCATTACTCATTTCTGCCGATACCCATCATCCTGTGGGTTCTCAGGAGGTTGAGGTTCCAAGCCACCATGATCTTGATCGCCCCAGACTGGGTGAGGAGAACATGGTACTTGGAGCTCCTGGAAATGGCATCTGCCCACCTCTGACTTACTCAGAGGACCTCTTATTCCAATCGGAAGGCTGGGTACTTCAACTGAACCCAGAGTCACTCATCCTATATGCATGGCTCTTGAGAGGATGAGGTATGATGACTGGGACCTCTCGGAAGGGGTAATTCAGGTGTTACTGGTTGCACACAGACTTTCTACTAGATCATTGTAAGCGTGCAGGTGAGAAAATTTGAGGCACGTATTAATGAGCGCAGGATCGACGACATTGCATGCCCCACCACCAACACAGTGATGGAATTTCTTCTATTCCTGGCCTCATCGAGCCTACAGGTAGGGCGCAGTCAAGGGTTACTTGGCGGCTTTGTCTGTGTTTAACAGGTCTACTGATCACTGATGCTTTTTTACTGTCTTGGTAATGACCCATTTCCTGAAGGTCCTTGTAAATCGTTTTTGGCCTACACCATTTCCGATTGAGACCTCGATTGGGTGCTGACATATTTGATGGCAGCTCTGTCGAGCTGATGCATTCTTGTTCTGTTGACTGCTTACCCTTAAGACAGTTTTTTTTGAGTGGCAGTCTGGCCAGCAAGTCGTGTCAGCAAGCTTCAAGCTCTATCATGCTTGCTGCCCTTTCTATGTTTTTTCAAACAGAAGGCTTCTCTTAAAGTCTGACCCAAATTCTTTTCAAAGGTGATAAGAGTTTCACATCTCTCAAAGCATGACCTGCATGTATTTTATACTCCACCTCGTCCCTCCGAGGATGAGGAAAGGATTCACAGGCTGGACCCGAAGAAGGGCGCTCGGCTTCTACAAGGGCAGATTTTGGGCATGATGAGCAACATTTTGTGGCCACCTAGCTATCAATGAAGTATTGAATAGTGTCTAAGCAGACTATTTCCAGCTGGATAATTCTCTCCATTGAAGAATGCTACCAAACAGTGGGAAAAGAATTGCCATCAGGCATCAGAGAGCATTCCACCAGGGATGTGGTGACATCCTCTACATTACAAAGGTAATGCAGTGAGGTTGGGGGAATAGGGAGGTGTGGAACAAAGAAGCAGTTGCAAAAGTACCTAGGCGGGAAAGAACGATAAAAGTAATGAGGGAAGGAGATGTTTGGATCTTGTATCCTGCCTTGAGAAAAGCTCCCTACCTGAATCTCTTGAGGCTTATTTTCCTTAGAAGTGACACTACTATCTGGGAAAGTCCTTTCTTATTTTGAAAACTTTACAAGCTATTAACTTTTAATACTAACTATTTTCCCCAGTGCTTCTACCTTTTTTTTACATTTTCTTTTTTTTTTAACTGTAATCTGAACTGTAGAATTTCTAGTTCTAGGTATCTGGAGTTATTTATGAATTGTGACCCACATGCTTCCTGAGTTCCACACAAAAGCTATTGTAGCATTGTCCAGTTGCTTTTTTGCAGCTTATTGATGAAAATAAGCCATGCATGCAATGTAACAAACTTTTCAATCAGACGCGCACTCCGCGGTACTGACCCTACGCTTTCTTGCCTGCTAACATTGTAGAGCCGACATGCACCCCCGCGCAGAGATTCTTTCTTTGAATCTTGTCAGCGCGAGTCTTCACACGTGCACAATCGGGTGCCCTCCTCATTTCTTCCTTGTGCGCATAACATTCTTTTGTGAACCCTCAAGCGCACGCTCGCGTTACCCAAACTGAAAATACTCAACGTGTTAGAAATGCATACTATGTTCAGACTTCCGAAACACGTAACATCTTTTCACAAATTTTGTTGTATTTTTGGGAATAATAACAAGTTCTATTAAATGTACTTAACAAACAGTTCTTAATCAATTCTAAGTACTAACAGACAATTACGAAAGTTCCCACTGGCATCCACATGAACAGCTGCTTCTGTCCACCACCTTGTTCCCAAACTTCCTCCTGAGTTTTTCCAAAATTCTCCCTTAAGGTTTAAAAAAAAAAAAACTGGAGACGCCTCACTAGGGACCTTTCTATCCAAAGGCTGCAGATGAAAAGCAGTTTAGAATGTTTGGAACATTACAAACAGTATAACAATAGCTCCTCACCGATCATTCATCTCCTGCTTTTCTGCCATCTTGGAAACGGATGCTAGCAATCTCCTTAGATGAGATCTGATTAAGGAAAATGTTGAAAATACTTCACCAGGTTAGCCCATACCCATTCGACCAGCCAACCAACACCTCTAGTCAGGAATACAACAACTCGCTCTGTGCACCACCCTAGACTACCTGTTTTCCCCTTGGCCTAATAGGGACCTCTTAGATCTAGACCTGACACAGCCACTTAAGGTCCTCAAATACTGAGAGCTGGAACTGCCACTTATATACGGGACAGTGTGCCAGTGGGAGAGATCTGTTGAGCACCGACTTGGTTGTAGCTGCACAAGTTCACAAAGCACTAGTGTGTGGATATGGTGCTGACAGTCGATTTGGCAGAGCGGTATTCCCGCCTCCGCACTCTCTGCTGCTTTGGGAGTCTATCAGATGAGGAATCTACAGATGAATGCAATCCATTGAAGAAAACATTACTTACCAGTCTTTATATGCATTCTTCTCCCACAGGTTCCTTATCGCTCTGCCATCCTGCCCCCTAAGAAAATGGTCAGGTTCCTGTGTCTAGTGTCTTTTCACTGTTGTGACAACATCTTAGAGTCGCTTTGGTGCTTTACCGATTGAATAGTGTCAGCCTGTTGCTCGCAGTACAGTGGCTGTTCCTCAGAAAATAAAAATATTTTTTGCCTCTTGAGAAGCTGAATCCTTTGGATTCTTCCTCCTCATCTGCTGTCCTATGTGGCAGAGTTGGGGCAAAGTGAAGGAACTGAGGTACCGGGGGGAGGGGTAGTGACGCAATATATATATATATATATATATATATATATTTCTGAGGCTTGTGGAATCTGCTTAGATCACATGCTGTGCATAGGCCGACATCTAGTGGAAGCTGCAGAGTATTACAGTTTGTTTTTCGAAACTCGAAAATGGGCGTCGACACAGGCGTGCCAGTAATACTATCCCTAGTGTGACGTCCACTGTACCCAAGATCCCTCACGCGTCTAGGATCCTCAGATTGTTTTTTTCCGCCATACTGGTCGGAAGCATCTTGCGGAGTCCCCTGCCTTAGCCATACTTTTGCTAATTATTGCAATTTAAAATTATTTATTGACATCCTTCCCCACCCCAACGTCGACCATCGACACTCGACGACGGCTGGAGAAGACATCGACCGTCGGCTGCTGCACGACGGATCTGGGCCTCGGAAGGCCGCTGGCCTCGGCCCAGGCCTAGTAGGCCGCTGGCCTCGGCCCTGCAAGTAGGGAGAGTGGGGGGTGGTACATACTCTTCACTCTTGGTATATAGGTACACCTTATATATTTCCTACACTTACCAGCCCGCTGCCTCAAGGTGCGTATGGAGGGTACCCCTTTCCAATTCTGCCCCAAGTGCAACCGCAAATACCCTTGGGTCGACAGGCACGCCACGTGCAATCTCTGCTTGCCGAGGGACCACCCCGAAGCGAACTGCAGAGCGTGTAGTAGGTTTAAGCCTAAGACACTTAAGGACCGTTCGACAAAGCGTTGGGCCCACCACGCCAGGCAGGCAGCCATGGCAGCGGAGGGCGCCTTCAGCGATGGCAGCGACGCCGTACTTTCGGACGGCGAGGGCATTACGGCGTCGAAAGACTGCCGAGCGCAGGTCCCCGACCTCGGAAGGTTGTCCGGCAGGGCGGCTATGGGGAAGACCCCCGGCGACGCAAGCGCTACACACCCTACACACACTAAGCACACTAAGTCCAACCGAACCTCGACGACGTCGACTTCTCGGAAAGAGGCACGGATAGAAAGGTCCGACTCGGTGTCCTCTGGGCGCTCTCGATCGAGATCGCCTCATGACGCAAGGCAATCATCCACTCTTGCCAAGAGTGCCTCGCTCCCTAGATTAACAGAAGTTCGATCGTCGGAAGACGAAGACGACTTCCACCCCCAGGCCGCGCTCCAGGAGACCGAGAGCGCAGTTAACACCAGCGAGGCCCCACGCTCGAAACAAGATACCTCTCCCGACCCTCGGCGCCAGGCGTCGAAAGTCTCTGGGGCCTCCAAGGGGCAGGGAAAACATTTTTCCACGCACGGGGAGGGAGGGAAACGGCGGAAAGCTCAGCCTTCCACTCCTGTAAGACCATACTTCCACCCCAAGCAGACAGATAAACATAAAGCTACTGGGACATCAACATCCAGCAAGGGTACCCTTGATAAGTCCTCTAAGTTGCCTACTAAAATCATACCCTGTTCCAAACAATGGTCCAGTGAGGACATAGACAGGGTCATGTCAAGGATGTCTTCCTTAGCTGATTTTTATGACAAAAACCCAGAACATTTCCTTTCGTATGACCCTCAAGGGACCACACCCTCAGGCTCCTCTGATCCTATCCCCCTAAGTAAAAAGGCCCGGGTCGAAAGACCTGACCCCTTCGAGGTGCAGCCTTACTCTACTCCATACTCTACTCCACACCCCAGATACCAAGGACAACCTTTCCCTGAAGGGGACCAGGAGTTTACAATTATGGAGGAACAAACCGGGTCTGAATACTATGCGGAGGATGAGGACCTGGAGGAGGTAGAAGATGAGCAGGAAATGTACAGAGTAGATTCCCCGGTAGAGAGCGAAGCCCCAGTTACCGACTCGCCAGTTGATAACCAACCCCTCCTTAATGAAGTTCTCGCTCGCGCAGCAGAACATTTTCACATCGACACCCACGGTGTACAGGAGGAAAGGGACTTCGCAGAAGAGTTGGTGGGAGAGAGGAGGCCGGTCGCTCAGACCATCCCTATCCTTAAATCCATCCAACGTAGAATAGATCCATCCCTGGTGAATCCTAACCTCACCAGAGCCGTCAACCCCAGAGTCGAAAAACTTTTTCGGGCAGCCCAGTCTGACCCTCTTTATATAAGAGGTCATCTTAAACCAGACTCCCTAGTGGTTACCAACACTCGGAAGAGGGCTGGGACACCCTTATCGTCGTCAGAAGCCCCTCCCGACAAGGAGAGCAAAAGACTGTACGGGTTTGGCAGGAAGGTAGCCTCAACGTCCGCCTACCAAGCAAGGATTGCAAACTCCACCACCCTGTTGGCAAGTTACAACTGCCATCAATGGGAAGAGGTTGCGGCGCTCATAGCCTCTGCTCCTGAACCGTTAAAGGGCCAGTTGGCTCGGATCTCGGCAGAAGGGAGAGCCGTGTCTGGTTGCATATTAAAAGCAACTTTAGACGCTGCAGACAACGCAGGAAGATTGATAGCAGAAGGTACTGTTATCAAGAGACATGCGTGGTTACGGCAGTCGGGGTTCAAAACAGAAACACAGGCTTCATTAATAGACAAGCCGGTGGAACCAGATCTATTGTTTGGGAAAGCGGTCGAAGACGCACTTAAGAATGCCAAGGACGAGTACGAGACTCTCAAATCCCTTGGCCAGTTTACCAACAAACCCCCGAACCAGAGGGGGAACAGTAATTTTCGTCGCCCACGCGGCCAAAATTCACAGAGGCGCAACTATGCCCAAGGACAGGGTACACAATGGAACAACAACCAGCAGTCTACCCAAAGTTACAGCAAGGGTAACAAGAGAGGTCGTGGAAGAGGCAGAGGCAGCCCCAACAAGGGAGGTGGCACGCCTCCGCCAAAGCAGTGACGCTCAGTTCAGGGTCCCTTCTCACGCAACCCCAGTAGGGGGACGCATTTCCAACTTCACCCAGGCTTGGGAAGGGATCACCTCAGACAGATGGGTGCTGTCAACAGTGTCCACAGGATATTGTATAAAATTACTGCAGCGTCCCCGGAACCACCCTCCACGACAAAGAATACACTCCTTAGAACATCAGAAGATCCTTCTCGAGGAGATCGCCATTCTGCTAGAAAAGGACGCGCTAGAACTCGTCCCAGGACACCAGGTAAACAAGGGTATCTATTCAACTTACTTCCTTGTGCCAAAGAAAGATTTGACAATGCGCCCAGTATTTGACCTACGGCCTGCCAACAAGTATGTCAAGCCCCAAAAATTCCGTATGACCACGCTACAAGAGGTAATCCCCCTCCTAAAAAAGGGGGACTACATGGCAACCTTGGATATGAAAGATGCTTATTTTCATATTTCCATGCTCCCAGCGCACAAAAAATACTTGCGCTTCAAAGTGGACAGTCGCCACTACCAATTCAAGGTACTGCCCTTCGGGATAGCTTCAGCACCAAGGGTATTCACCAAGGTACTGGCGGTGGCAGCTGCACACCTACGCAGGGAGGCAATCCCAGTGTACCCTTATCTGGACGACTGGCTCATAACGGGGGAAACCCCAAGAATTTGCAGGTCAAACATTCAGAGGACTATCGACCTCCTCCACGAATTAGGCTTCTCTATCAACGAGAAGAAGTCAAGTCTGGTGCCAAGCACCTCAAAACAGTTCCTAGGAGCAATCCTAGATACTCAGAAAGGGTTGACCTTCCCCTCGGAAGAGAGAATTCGGAATATAATACTGCAAATTCCACATTATCAGTCAGGTCAACAAATAACGGTACGCAAGGCAATGCGGTTACTGGGCATGATGGCGTCATGCATTTACCTGGTCCCCCACGCGCGTCTGCGCATGCGTCCCATGCAGGAATGGTTGGCGAAACAGTGGTCTCAGGCAAGTGGTCAGTGGGACGATCTAGTGGTCGTTTCGCCAACACTCGTACAGAGCTTACACTGGTGGACAAAAGAGAATCTCGCAAGGGGAAAACCCTTTTACGATCCCGAAGTACAGGCAGTGGTAACTACAGATGCATGCCTGACTGGGTGGGGAGCTCACCATCTCCACCACACGGCTCAGGGTCTCTGGTCTCACTCAGTAGCCAAGAACCACATCAACCTGCTAGAGCTTCTGGCAGTATTCCGAGCGCTTCGGGCGTTCGAGCCCCATCTACTAAACTTGTCGGTGCAGATCCGGACGGACAGCACGACAGCCATGTTCTATCTGAACAAACAAGGAGGGACTCGTTCGCCAAATCTGTCCAAGCTTGCACAGAAAATCTGGATATGGGCACTCAGACGGAACATCTTCCTATCAGCACAACATGTTCCAGGGGAGCTCAATTCCCTAGCGGATGCCCTAAGCAGAGACTCCCTCCCAGAAGAACACAAATGGGTCCTTCACAGAGAGATCGTAGAAGATCTCTTCTCTCAGTGGGGTTTCCCCACTATAGACCTATTCGCCACAAGCGAAAACAAACAATGCCCAGGATTTGCATCCAGGTTCCCCCAGCCAGACTCCCAAGGGAACGCCCTGTGGATGAACTGGTCAGGGATGTTTGCGTACGCTTTTCCACCAACTCCTCTCATCAGGAAGGTGGTGTACAAGATAAACAAGGAATCGATGACGCTCATCCTAGTTGCTCCCATGTGGGCGAGACAACCATGGTTTCCACACCTACGCAGGATGGCGCTGTGCGAGCCCATCAAACTCCCAGCCTGGTACAACCTACTGTCCCAGCAACAAGGTCAAACAGTGCACCAGGAACCCAACTCAATGAACCTGGCAGCATGGCTCCTGAGGTCATAGAGTTTGGGCATCTCAATTTACCACAGAGGTGTATGGACATCCTAAAAGAATCCAGGAAACCAAACACAAGGCACTGTTACTTTGACAAGTGGAAGAGATTCGTTATTTGGTGCCAGAATAAACAAATCAACCCAGTTGATTGCACTCCTTCCAACGTTGTAACATACATGCTCCACCTGCTGGACGCAGGTTTGGTTTTTAACTCTCTGAAAGTACACCTGGCAGCCCTCTCGGCTTACACGACATTCCATAACAAATTATCGTGGTGGAAAGTACCAGTAGTTAAAGCCTTCATGGAAGGAGTAAAGAGACTTCACCCTCCTATTTCGAACCCACCGCCAGGATGGGACCTCAATGTGGTGCTAGCTAAGCTCATGGGCCCCCCTTTCGAACCCATGCATAAAAGTAGTCTCAAACACCTGACTTATAAAACGGCCTTCTTAGTAGCCATTACCTCTATAAGAAGGGTCAGTGAAATTCAGGCTCTGTCAGTGCAGGATCCTTTCTTTATTATCCACAAAGACAAACTGGTTTTACGTACACACCCTAGGTTCTCACCTAAATTTATATCTAAATTCCATGTAAACCAGTCCATCGAGCTTCCGGCTTTCTTCCAGAACCCGCAAAGCTCGGCTGAGGTGGAACTACACACCCTTGATGTGCGTAGGGCGGTCCTCTACTATGTAAATAAAACCAGACCGCTAAGAAAAACAGATCAACTGTTTGTCTCCGTAGCTACAGGCAGAGAGGGGGATCGCGTCTCTAAAGGCGCGATCTCAAAGTGGATTATCAACTGTATACAGCTGTGTTACTCTCTTTCTGGAAAAACTCTGCCTTTTACGCCAAGGGCCCATTCTACTAGAGGCATTGGTGCCACTCTGGCTTTCATTGCAAATGTTCCCCTCGACACCATTTGCAAAGCAGCTACTTGGAGCTCTATTCACACTTTTACTCAGCATTACTGCATTGACACTCATTCCAAGACAGATACACAAGTGGGACAAGCGGTTCTAAGACACCTGTTTGCTCATGACCCTTCTCACATCCCACCTCCTTCTTCGGGTACTGCTCGCTAATCTATGCACAGCATGTGATCTAAGCAGATTCCACAAGCCTCAGAAGGGATACATTACTCACCATAATCGTATTTCTGATGCTTGTATCTGCTTAGATTCACATGCGACCCACCCTTCCTCCCCTCCGAGAGAAGGCGCATGATTACTTGTAGTCTTACCTTTCTGTCTATCTGCTTGGATTATCTGTACTCACGCTACTCCTCATGCTTCCTCATGTCAGAAAAAATACAATCTGAGGATCCCAGACGCGTGAGGGATCTTGGGTACAGTGGACGTCACACTAGGGATAGTATTACTGGCACGCCTGTGTCGACGCCCATTTTCGAGTTTCGAAAAACAAACTGTAATACTCCGCAGCTTCCACTAGATGTCGGCCTATGCACAGCATGTGAATCTAAGCAGATACAAGCATCAGAAATACGATTACGGTGAGTAATGTATCCCATATATATACCGCTGATGTCAAGATCGGGTCATGATGAAGCCGCACTATGCCCTCTGTCAAAACGTTTCCGAACAGCTGATGCTGGACGGCATATCGATCAGATGAGGAATCTGCGGGAGAAGAATCCATTGAACATTACTGGTAAGTAATTTCTCGTCAGCATTCACTTGTTCCGGTCTCTTCCACACCTTTGGTTCCTCAATATTCAGCAGTCAGTTGTCTCCGAGACCTATGGTAGTCCTCAGATCCTTTTATCATAGTCTGGGTAGCTTAGTCGCCTTGTGGTAAGTGGTGATCTCCAGCTGTCGTAGGACCTGATAAGGAACATGTCCTTCTGCTCCTGGGCTACTACTTCCTTTCCTGGTCTTACCCAGCCTTTTTTGTAGTGCCTTAGTGGTGTCATTTGCTTCACCTGGGGCTGCTAAGGTCTTTTATCATGATTTTGGTTTGGGCATTTCATCCCTTTTCTTCTAATGATATTTAAATTTGTCATAATTTGAGTCTTTCTGCATTGGTTAATTGCAATATTTGTCCTAACTGACAGTTCGGTGGCTCTATATATCCCAACGCAATGTTAGCACCATCTTGGATACTCTCATGTAGCAGCTGTGTTGTTCGTGGCACTCTGCTTTTTCCCAGAATCGGAAGGCAGATTCCTGCTCCGTCCTTTGCCCAACCACATGGTTCATGGTTGCATTGTTTCCCAACTCTTCTGAGCGGGTACGTTTGTCGACTCCTGCAGATAATCTGATAACAGCACGGGTTCACGGGTGGATGCTTTTATATGGATTTGTCTGATCTTTTGATCAGTTCATTCACATGCTGCATGAAAAATTTATCAAATAAAGAGATCTAATATACTATGATGAAATCAATACAAAATCTGATCGCTCATTCAGGTTTTGGCATGACAACCATAAACCCCATTTGCTATTGGAAGGCTGGCTCCCTCTCGCCATCATTGAAGCTCCAATCTAATTTCTCCATTTGAGTGAATGGGACCATTGTCAGCGGACACCTGCCAGCTTCCTATGGATCCTAGTAAACAAAACAGACAATAGTCATCCAAATGTCAACATAAGTCAGTTCCTCCCCTGTAGTTGCTATGTGGCAGAAAAATTGTAATCTTCAAATTACATAAGTTGAAAAGGAATTATATTGGCGACTACCGCGCCTAGTCTTTAACAGTAGTGCTTTTTCATCTGAGATCCCAGAGTAGATTGACTGCCTTCAGCCCGCTTTCTTCTGTTATGGGTCTTTCCTTCCACTCTTTGTTTTGTGTTCTTCATTCCATCCTGATTCGAATGAGTTGGTTGATTTTCCTCCTTCAATCGTCAGGCTTTCTCTGCCAAGTAAGCCTTTAGAATCGGGTTGTACTTCTTGGATTAGGCTGGTTTCTTGTGAGGATATTCAGGTCCCTTGAGATGGTATGTTGTTTGCTTGCAAGGATCATGGTAAAGGTTTTAGTAACAACAATATGTATTGCACGCTTGAGATCTGAACACCCCTTTCCACAATGCTATACTCCCTTTGTATATCCGCAGTGGTTTCACCCATTCCTTATAATTTGCCCCGAAGTGGTGGCGGGAGGGCAAAGGGGCTGCACTGCATGATCTGCAGTATGTTTACCTCTACAACAGAAGTCATCCTGTGAGTCACAGACGTTGTTTTCCTCTTTCCTTGGTTTTATCACCTGATATCGGAGAGGGTTGTTATTCTGTTTCAGGCGCCCTTGCGCTAATCTCCAGTTTTCACTGCAGGCACAAGCACTGTTATCCCATAGCCACTGCATGAATTTACACCCTCCTCCATACTGCAGAGCCGGTTATCATTTATCCTTGCTTTTCATTCCATTAGAGGCTAGCATATCTTTGCAGTGCACTTCTTCAGTGTTTTTGTAACAAGACAATCAATGAAGTGTGGTGTTATTAGTAAATAAGACAACATGCCTCTAGAATCTATCGTTTTTGACTGTGGAATAGGCCAGTAAGAACAAATTCCTAATCACAAACACAGCATCTATATTAAAGGCCTTGCAGGACATGTTGAGCGACGCAAGTGCTCAGGAGACGCTGCCCGATTACACGTAGCATGCTACGTCCACGCTTGCGAGCCTTTAAGAACTGAGGTCCGGACCCTCTGCGGCAAAGCCCTCACAGGACAAGGCCGCAGTGTTGAGCGACGCAGGTGTTTGGCACGATGGGCTAGCGGTGCAGATTGTGAGTGCGGACGACTTCTCCCTCCTTTCTGCATCTGCAAGGTAGGAAGGTGCGGGAAGCATTAGCACTGCTACACTCCACGCACCCCCTACCCCGGCCTTGTGCCCCCTCCCCCTCAGCACACACGTTCCCCCTGCAATCGGTCCTCTCCCCTGCCTACGTGCGCTCCCTCGCAACTTATGCTGCAAGCGCTCCCTCGCAACTTAGGCCGCGTGCGCTCCCTGCTTCTCAAGCCGCGTGCGTTCCCTTGTATCAGGTAGCACCCCATCTTAGGCTGCGTGCGCTCTCTCGCATCAGGCCGCGCCACAACGTAGGACGTGTGCGCTACCCCGCAACTTAGGCCATGTGAGCTCCCTCGCATCATAGGTCCCTGCATCCTGTCCACGCTTCTCCTCCGTTCCTCTCACATCTTTCGCTACTTCACTCTCTGACCTATTGTTTTGTCACCCCCTTGCGTGGTGTTTCCCTAGCCATTGCACTGTTTTGTTTCACTACTGTACCTTTGCATTGCCTGCATTCCTCTACTTCTAGGTTCTTCAGTTGTGTACTGTGCCTTGGTGAGTTGGGTTTCTGCACTGTGCTTTGACACTGCCACTGTTCCTTTCTCTACTGTATTGACATTGTGTTCTCTTCGGTTTTTGCATTGCATTGCCTGCAATCTTTACTTCCAGGATCCTTGTTTTGTATGTGCTTTGTTGTTGGTTTTGACATTGTGTTCTCTACGATTTTTGGCATTACATTCCATTGCCTGCACTATTTACTTCTAGTTTCCTTGTGGTATTTTGTGCTTTGTTTATGGTTCTGTAATTCCTTGGACCAGTGTTTCTTGCTCTGTGTTGTGCTCCCCTCCCTGTTGTGTCCCCACTTGTGCCTTCCTCCTGTCTGGCCCCAGCACCCCCATTCCCCCTGCTTGGGCTCCCCCTCTCTTACCGCCCTGCACTGTCTATGGTGCTCTCTGTCTCACCCATCTTCTCTAATTGCTATTCTATCGACTATCCTATCCCTCTCACTAAGTCTGGCAGGAAGAAGTTCAAACTATCCTGGTTTCCAACCTAGGCCTCCCTATCGCTGATACCTACATCAGTGCTTCCTCCAGAAAGACCCTTACTGCCTACGGAGCCCCTTATGGTCTCTGTTCTCTCTCCTTCTTCCTCTTCTCCCATTAATGATGGCACCCGGTTGGAGGCCCTACTGGCCCCCTTCCGCTCCTCTAAGACCATCATTAATGTCTACTTAAATGGCACCGTCTTGAGGCTACTAGGGGCGCAAGGATGTGTGCAGCCTAGGCACGAGGCTCCCCATCCACCGGGTCGAAAAGGGACCAGAGCCCTGCCCTTATTAGACAAAGGAGCGACCCCACCAGAGATTACCACGTGGGAGCACCTGGTGCACACCCAGGCAGAGTTGGGCGCGAATTGGCCTGCTCCAAGGCAAGCTATTACGGCAAGATCATCAGCCGGAATTCGCCTATCATTACCCCGCGGGACGCCATAGCCCACTGTGCAACCCATACACCTGTGGGTGGTAGTCACATGCGTAGGAGCAGGAGAGAGGGGTGGACTTCCCTGGTTGCTGGCTGGCGCAAGAAAGGCTAGTGCAGGAATTCCTTAACAAATAAAGGTGGCTATTCCCACCACCAAGATGGCCGCCAGGCATGGACATCATCCGGAAACCAAGATGGCCCCCGGGTATCCCCAGCGCTTCTGCAGGCTTTACAGTCTAGTGGCACAGCATTGCTTTCTGCAGTCCAAGCAGCAGCTAATGCATACTGCTCCCGCTGCAGTTCTCCATCCATCCCGCCTACTCCAATACTTACCACCAGACCAGCCCGCTTCTTACCCACCACCAGATCCTGCCCTTTCGGTCCTATCTTGCTCCCTCTCCTTTTCGGAAGAAACATCTAAGAGGAAACCACGCAGTGGAGACTTCATGCTTGCCTGCTCTACAACCTCCCGTCTTACCTGCCATTATCCTGTACTCCTGTACTTTGATGGCAGCAAACAGTAAATCCATCTGCAGGAAGAAGGAAAGAGACAATAAGTGAGCAGCACTGCCCAATTCGTGCTTCTACTTCACTTCACATGAAGGATTACAGCAGCATTGCGCAGTGCACACATTAAAGAACCTGACAGCAAGCAACTCCACACTGTAAAAGCTAAGACAGTCAAGCAAGAAACTTTGCCCAGCACCTCGCGAATCGCAGCAGGATTGGACCGCTTATCACCAGTGAAGGAACTGGATTGGTGCTGACCTTGCACACTTGGGTGCATAACAGCAAGACAAGAGGTGAGGCAGTCTGACAGCCAGCCAGTACAACCGTGGCCATTGAGCAGAGGGGAGGAGGTATTCACAGTTACTGGGCAGTTAGTGATTCCCATTATCTTGCTCCTAGATCCCACTTCTTTGCCACATCTCTGCCACACCTGGGACCCTGCATCACCAGCACGATGACCTACTCATCTAACGTAGAGGGGGATCTACCAGTCAAGCCCTCGTAAAACTACTCGGCTTGGCAAGAATAGAGGTCGGCTTGTCTGGTTGGAGAAGGCACCAACGGTCTCAAATCTTACGATACCTGTGATACTCCTATGCCCCAAACAACCCCAGAAGATGCATGCCTTGGAGGCATACATGGATTGTGGAGCCGTAAGGAACTACATGGATGTCACTGTGGCCCAACAAGTTGGTATTCCGATGCAGCGCTGAGAAAAAAACGGATGTTGTCTCTGTCGACGGAATACAATTATCCTTGTGACCAGCGACTGAGTGTACAGAGGAGTTCATGCTACTCTGTCGCAATTGCCACAGAGAGCGTATCATCTTTGATTTGATCAATGCACCCCAGTTTCAGCTCATCCTATGTATTGCCTGGTAGGAGTGCCACAACCCAAGCATCAATTGGCAAACACAAACACTGGCCTTTTTCGCTGACTGCCTTCAAACCTGCTATCCGGATACTGATGCCCCTACTGTCATACACCCGTCAGTGGTAGTGACACAAACCAAGAACCATGGCCCAGTGTTGGGCATCATAGGACATCTGCTGCCTGATTGAGAGGTTTACCAGGATGTGTTCCAGAAAGAGCAAGCCAACACCCACCACACCGCCCTTACGACTGCCAGATTTACTTGATTCCAAACTCCCAAGGTGCCTTGCAGTCGTATCCATGCGCTGACAGAGAAAGAAAACCAACACCTCCGTAACTACTTTTAATCAATACCTAGCGAATGGATTAATTCTACCCTCCAAGTTGCCGGCAGCCTCACCCTTCTTCTTTGTCCCCAAGAAGGAGGGGGACCTTCGGACCTGTATTGACTACAGAGAAATTAATAAAATCACAATAAAAAAACGGTTCCCCCTACCGTTGATTCTGATACTCTTAGACCAGGTGAAGAATACTAACATCTACACTAAACTGGACCTCCGGGGGCCGTGGGGGTACCACTTGGTGCGGGTGAAAGCAGCAGACGAGTGGAAAACTGCTTTCCGCACCAAGTTTGTCCTCTTTGAGTAATCTGTCATGCCCTTTGGGTTGTGTAACGCACCGGCAGCAGTCCAGTTCTTCATGAACGATGTCTTGATAGAACTCCTGGACGTCTGCTCAATGGTCTACATTGATGTCATCTTGTTCTTCTTAGCCTCGATGGAAGACTGCGTACTACACGTGAAGGCATTTTTGGAGAAACTACGTCAACATAAACTCTATGCCAAGTTGGAGAAGTGGGCCTTCCACGTTACTGAAGTAGAATTACTTGGGTTCATCCTGACTCCACAAGGGATACGCATGGACAAATCGAAAGGTAGAAGCAACCCTTCAATGGCCATCACCCACCTCTCTGAAGCCAGTTCAGAGTTTCCTGGGCTTCGCCAACTTTTACCGGCATTTCATTTCCGATTTCTCCAACATAGTACTTCTTATCATGTTCTTGCTTAGCCGATACTGAACAAGCCTTTAACTAGCTCAAACACCAGTTCACCCCCACTCCAGTGTTGCGACACCCGGATCCTGGACTTCCTTACTTGGTGGAAACCAACGCTTCTAGCGTTGCTATGAGTGCAGCATTGTCCCAACAGAACCCTGAAACTAACCAGTTGCATCCATTAGCATTCTGGGCAAAAAAGTTTGCACCTGCCGAATTGAATTATGCTGTGACAGACAAGGAACTGCTCGCTATCAAGGCAGCCTTCAAGGAATGGCGACATCACATTCTCTGGGGCACGTCATCCCATCACGGTGCTTACAGATCATCGCAATTTGCAGTACCTTCGGACCTCAAAGTCCCAGTCTCCTCGACAATTAAGATGGGCGCAATTCTTTACTGATTATAACTTCACAGTGACCTTCCGACCCGGAGTACGAAACGGAAAGGCTGACGCCCTGTCTCGCATATGCTGGGATGCAGGAGGGGATGACGTCTATGCTGCTACTGCACCAGCCTCCATCATTCCTGAGGATAAACTTCTAGGAGCCTTGAATACGATTCCCACTGACTTGGATTACTTACAGGGGGCGATCGGACAGGAAATGAAAACTGCACATGTACAAGCCTTGGTCGCCCTGGACCCTCATCAACGAACAGAGCGCAACAGACTCCCGTATTACAAGAGTAGTTATATTTACAAAGACCGTCATGCAAAACAGGGTCTTGCATGCATATCACGATACCTTGACCGCAGGCCATCCTGGTGTCGCAAAGACTCTTGCAAAGATCAGGCAGTACTATTGGTGGCCAACCTGGCGGAGGGATGTGTCACAGTACGTCAAGACCTGTGACGTCTGTGCGCGAAATAAAACACCAAAAACTAAGCCGCCAAGCCTGCTACGCCCTTTGCCAATACCACCGGCCCCTTGGCACACTATAGCCTTGGATTTTATCATGGTCTTCCCTTCCATGCAAGGGTTAAAACACTATTTAGTGGTAGTTTGTTTGTAGTTTGTTAGTCAAATTTAAAGTAAGCAAATTTAAAATGAATAATCTAAATAGGGCACGTTTCGTTTCTCAGAATATTTTAGACTTGTGTAAAAATAGAAAATATTTTTAGGCTGTTTGGATTTTAACTGAACTGTAGATCTTTTTAGCTAATTCAACAAGTTAATCTTCACTTGTATCAGGCTCACCGTATGTAAACGTGCTTAAGTACCTTCCGGGTAGTACTTCTGTTTTCTGGGCTGCTACACATACTTTGCACGCCTCGTGAACTACACTTCCCAAGTGTTTCATAGTTCAGGGCTGCATTCTTAAACCCGACCCCGGCGCGTCCCCGCCTATGCCTACGGGTCAAGCTCATTACAGTCTAGGACAGTCCGCGCCTAGCCGAGACTGCGAGGCAGTATTTCCTTATCGCTGGGGAAATTAATGGGCATCGCTGACGTTTTAAAGGTAATTGCTGCTGAAAAAATGAAGATAACACTATGCACTAGGTCAGAGAGGGCTGGCACCAAATGTAACCTGCCTAGTGATGAGGTAGAAGTAGGCCTCTAGAAACGTAACGAGTCTCGGGTACTTCTGGAGGACATTGTACCATTGGGCATATATCACTCCGATCCCCTGATAGTGAAGGAAGTCGAAGCCAAGTGTATGGTATTCGATTCCTACACAGTTAATGACCTATCACTAGCGAACATGGCATTGTCGACTCCGGAAGGAGTAATACCGTATACTAGAGTAACTAATCCGGTGACGAATCTACGCTGTTTGCTCTTAAACACAGGATCCTTAGTGAAACATGCTATTAATATAGCAAATTTAATTGAGGAACAAAACTTGGCTCTTTGTGCTCTGACGGAAACATGGGGTTCCAACGCTGCAGCTCACTCCTTGAACTTAGCTATCCCTGATGGATATAATATGATTAGGAAAGATAGGTCAGAAGGTAGAGGAGGTGGGGTAGCGTTTAGTGTAAAGGATGCCTTAACAGTTTGGGAATCGTACGGTTTTTATTGACTGGGTTGAATCCATACATATTAAAATAGGCATGAATTCAGAAGCCACCACTAATTTTGCCCTGCTCTACTGTCCTCCTTCTTCAAACATTGATCTATCAGAGGCAATCAGCAACCATTTACTACCACATCTGAACATTACCTCAAAATACATATTTTTGGGTGATCTTAATCATTGGTTAGGATCAGTTTATGATCTGGGGGCTTCAGATTTGCAACTATAATTGAGTAACCTGGGTTTTGTCCAACATATGCTGTCACCTACCCATGTTCAGGGTCACATCTTGGACTGGCTCTGTGTGCTAAATGTCTGTTGTAGCAAGGTGTGTGCCAGCATATGTCCTTGGTCAGACCATTTATTTGTCAATTTCTCTAGAACGGTACATTTTGCAAGGAGAAAGAACTGCAAACTTCTATGAAGTTTGTCCCGTAATCCAAAGCAGCTAACAGACGCCAACATAGAGCCTCTGATTGGTAACTCTCTGTATTTCTCATCTGATAAATAATTGTCTAATCTAACCAGTATATCTGAAACACTAGCACAATTAAAGTTAAGAAAGACATACAAAGATGCTAACAACAAAAAGAGCTGGTTCTCTGAGGATTTTAGAAGGCTAAAATCGGTCTCCTCTAAGACTTCTCAGATATGGAAACGTGAGCCTACACCAGATTCATTAGCAAATATAAGAAATCAGTAGGAGAGTATAAAAACACCCTTCTCTTGGCACACACATAAGCAATGCCGAATCTGATACTAAGGAATTGGTTAAAATTCTAAAGGAACAGGAAAATACTACAGCTCCGTCAGATTTAGTGGAAACAAATGACAAGGATTGGTGTCAACGTATTCAAGACGGGCTCCAAAACAAGCTACTTAACATCCGGTCTGTAATGCTTGAAAAAAAGAGACAGAACCAGGTACGTCTGACTCTGGTAACCCTAAGGTCTTTAACAGGAGCACAGACAAAGCACAGACATCCCCATCTTCAACATTCACCCAGTCAGTAAACCTGAATTAAAACAGGTCATTGAACAAATGAAACTATCGCAGTGCAGAGGAGATGCATGTGCATCTATGATAATAAAGACTTGCCCCCCTTCCATAATTAGAGCAGTTTGTTCGTTTGTCAACGCCTCACTATCAGAAGGTGTATAGTACCTAAAGAACTGAAACATACCATGGTTACCCCAATTATCAAGAAGCCAGGTCTGTCGAGGGATAATCCCTTGAATTTCCGACCTATATGAAACACTCCATTCCTTTTGAAAATATTGGATAGGGTAGCATATCACCAAATTTCGGAACATCTGAATCAGTCTACCATCCTGCACTCTTATCAGTCGGGCTTTAGGAAACTATATGGTACTGAGACCTCGCTCTTAGAGCTCAAATCCAGGTTCCTATCACAAATGGATAAAAGTAAGCTCTCGCTGATCATCTCATTGGATCAATCAGCGGCCTTTGATTTGATTGATCATACAATATTAAATACGAGGCATAAGGAAGTAGCCAATTTTTCTGAGCGGGCAGCGTCTTGGATTGCCTCCTTCCTTGAACACCGACTGAGCAGTGTGTGCTTGGATATTGCGGAAGCAGATCCAATCTCTGTTCTCTATGGAGTCCCACAGGGGGCCAGTACATCGCCATGCATTTATAATCTTTTCATGGCTCCCTTTTTCTTGCTAGAGCAGGAGGGCGTTGTCTTTTCAAACTATGCTGATGACACCCAACACGCAGTTCCATTGACAGGCAATCATGGACAGGATGAGCTTGAAGTAAATAGAATTTTCAGCTTGATTGAAAAGTGGATGTTTGACAACTACCTTGCACTCAATAGTAGTAAAACTTAGCTAATGATCGTAGGTAGCACGCATGCTTTGAAGGCATTAAAATCTCCTACAGCTCCTTTAAGCTGGGGGACGACCTCATTAATCCACTTCCCAAAACCAAAATACTGGTACTTGGTAGTTACTTTAGATCAATTTCTCAACATGAAAGCGCATGTGCCCTCGGTTATATCCTCTGCAGTTTACTATGTAAAACAGCTGTCACACCTGAGGCCACTCATCTCCCAAAAAAGTGCTGAAACTATCGCGAGGGCGATAATAGGAGCCAAGTTGGACTACTGTTGCAGCCTTTTATTGGGATCATGTAAGCGGGTCATACAGAGACTCCAAGTGGTCCATAATTGGGCAGTGAGAGTGGTAGGCCAGGCGAGGGCTCCATTGGTTGCCCGTGGAATCTAGAATTAAATGCAGAACGTTGGTGATAACCTTTAAGTGTAGAATGCTGATGATGCCTCCTAACCTCCAATGTTATATCACCAACAAAGTGTATACGAAATCCTTAAGGTCGGCCTCAAAAAATCTTTTGGAGTAACCTAGAACTAGGACGTCTAAGGCAGAAAATGGCACTTTTGATTTTAAAGAGCCCAGCCTATGGAACAACCTTCCAGACTATTTGCGCAACCTTAGGTGTCTCGTAAAGTTCAAGAAGGATCTTAAAACCTTTCTCTTTGTCTGAGATTAACCGAGGGGGAGGTCTTACTAGGCATATTTCTTTGAAATATGCTGCTCTGCTGTCTAGGGCCTAATGAGTTACGAGTAGATTCTAATTTCTTGGCTTAAGCTTCTCACTCGTTAAGTTGGTCTTTGTCTCTTTTTCTGTCGTACGTTCCTTCATGCCTGCGGGTCTATAGTGCGCTATATAAATATATTGTAATGTAATTTAAGTTGATCTTGTGACTAAAATGGCACATTTCATTGCTCTAAAGTGATTGCCTAATGCTGGAAACATTGGCCCAGGTTTTTCTAGCAAATATTGTCAGTCCGGCTACATGACTTCCCCTCCGTTATTGTATCGGATTGAGGGAGTCCATTCCTTTCATGATTATGGAAAAACTGCTATGCCCTAGCCCAAATCGGCATCCGCTTGTTAACCAGTCACCAGCCACAAACCGACGGTCAGACCGAAAGGACCAACCAGACCCTGGAACAATACCTGCGTTGCAGGTTTCCACAAACCAACACAAGTTGGGTGGATCTCCTCTGGTTGCGGGAATATGCATATAACAACGCCGTTCACAGCTCCACCGGTGTCTTACCCTTCTACATCTTACATCGAAGGCACCCTCACACCTCTGCTTACGATCCACCCAAGTCTTTGGAGATGCACGCTATTGCCTCCTTACACACCAATATCCAAGAAACCCTAAAACAAGCCACTGAAAAGCTGGGGAGTGCCAGGGAGGCTTACAAGAGATTTGAAGACAAGAGGAGCACTGATGCCCCAGTATATCAAGTAGGGGACAAGGTGTGGTTGGCTTCTTCACCACATCTCAGCCACACCTGAGACCCTTTATCACCAGCACGGTGACCTACTCATCTAACAGTGGGGATCTTATCCACCACTCCCTACTACACTGCACGCAGGGTATTTACACCAACTGTGTAGCTGTGGGGAAGGAGTGGCTGGAACAATGCACTCGACATCAAAGACGAGACACTCACAGAGGGCATCAGGTAAACGTACAGCGCCTGCCTCGCAGCCCCGGGCCGGCTGTCCCACTGAGCAGCGCAGGTTCATGGCGCAGCGGGAGGCCTGCGGCCCAGGATCAGGCCAGAACACCAGGGGATCCTACACTTCAAATTTAAATATTGATTGAAACAATTGTAGAAAAAGCATACGACGAAGACTGGATCTCTCAAAAAGCTACCTCAATGGGGTCGGCCATGGCACTGGCGTATGCAAATATTTGTATGTATGCCTTTGAAAAACATTATGTACTTGACAAAATGGAATGGTCCTCTAAAATCTTGGTATGGAAGCGCTTTATAGATGACATTTTCGGCATTTGGTGTGGGGCAAGACAGGAATTAGATGCATTTTTTGAGTATCTTGATAGTGTTCATTCACGCATTAAGTTCACACTCGAGATTGGCAATCCTTCCCTACACTTTTTAGATCGCCATTTGGCTTTAGTGAATGCTAGAATAAACACCTTGGTATATCACAAACCCACTGATGTGAATAACCTTCTGCAGTTCGCGAGTTTTCATCCGAAGGCAATGATGAAAATTCTACCTTATAGTCAAACATTACAGTTGAATAGGATCATCTCGGATTCAACAACTTTTGGCGTAGAATGGCTGGAACTATTGGGGAGGTTTTCTAAGAGAGGCTATCCGAAAGAGGTGTTGAAGGAGGCTAACATGAGCGACTTTGATCCTAAGGAGCAACTCTTGATCCCGAAACCTAAAAAGGAGTTGACATCTTTGCTTTACATATCAAAATACTCATGACAGAGCTTTCATATTAGAAAGATCATTTACAAACATTGGTCACTTTTACATCATGACCCAATTTTGATAAAACTATTCCCTGAACCACCGATCATGGTATATAAAAGAGGTACAAATCTACAAGATAAATTGGTGAAAGCAGAAAGGATACCGCAGGACGTTCAAAAAACGTTTACGACCAGAAGGAAGCAGACTTCTCCAGCATGGGGTCTGGCATGGATTCCATATACATTGTCAAGTCTCATTCATACAGCGTCTCAAGCTGTATAATATTAAATCTCATTCATACAGCTTCTCAAAGTAGTGTATAGACTTCAAACCACAGCGTATGGCACCCTGCATTCAACTATATTTTTCTCTTTCAGCTAGAGTGCTATTTTTAAGAAATATTGTTATAAAGCTGTTCCAATGTAGCCACTATCTTAATGTTTAAGTTCAGTCAAAATATGACTGACCTCATTCTGCATATTGATTCATACGTACATCTCCTGTACTCAAGCTGTACCGATATTTACAATCTCCAGACTTCATTTGATAGATGTTCCAATCCACCAAGTGTTTGTTTCACGTCAATCAGTGTCGGTCATATAGTATATTCATCCATATACCTATCACTACTGTAGTAGTCTGTACATCAGTAACCTCTACAATCAAACATGTAGTGATGAATGTATATTTTTTTTAGACTTGATGTCCCCCCCCTTTGAATACCATAATAGGTTGGCGCCTTGTTAAACCTTCTAGATTATTGCTCTTCATGGCATATCGGTCTTCCCTGACTGAAGCTCCATTCCATCTGAACTACACCTCTTTTCTTGTCTAACTACTCTCACAGTTAGATAAAACAGTTCAATGAGAAATCCTCATTCATCCCCCTTGGTTGTTGTGTGTCAAGGAGGTCTATCCAGTACATCTCTCTCTGTGTGAGATGTGTGTTGATGTCCCCCTTCTGGGGGGACATCTCGCCACTTTCAAAATTGTGAATTGAATTTGAGCTATTGAGTGTCTCTGATCTTTAAAATGTCTTGCTACGGGTGATTTCAAGTTGGCACACCTAAAGTTAGATTTATGCTCGTACCACCGATCGCGTGCCGATCTTGAAGTTTGTCCGATGTATAGCAGCCCACATGGCAATTAATGCTATATATCACTCCAGTCGACCTGCAAGTCGCAAAATCTCTCAGGTGTATCTTCTTACCCGTCCAGGGGTGCGTAATGTAATCTCCTTTGCATATGTTATTGCAATGGCTACATGCCAAACAGGGAAAAGGAACAAGTTACTTACCTGTAACTGTTCTCCAGCATGGGTCTGGCATGGATTCACATGCTCATGAATATTCCCCGTCGTCAGGCCGGGAATCCTCGGTATAGAAAAAAATCAGTATCAGTTTCGTTTCTGATCTGTCTTTCTTAGTAGTAACCAATCACTGGTCTCTGGGTCATACTGCCCCCAGCCAATGACTGCCCTCTCCCTAAGCCCCGCCTCTCGCAGCCATCCTCAGATTTTTACCGCACGTTCAAGGGTTGGGAGTCCTCGTGCTGTAGCTCTCGAGCTTTTGCTGCGTTTTCGCGCTTTTTCAGGAGATTTTTCTCATTTTTCGTTTAAATAGAGCCTCAAGCTCCACCGTTTCTACATCCGATCAACGGTGAAGATTTCGTCGAGTTACGCTTTTGGAGGATTCCAGAAGTTCTGAGGCCTACCCCGACATGGCCCAGGAGAAAGGAAGCTCGACGCCCGGGAAGCTGTTGAGGACCTGCCCTGGATGCCAGCTTCAGAATGTTTTCAAGGAGGACAAGCATTCGTTATGCCTCTACTGTCTCCATGAGGACAAGACGCACACGGTGAAGGACTGTGTGTTTTGTGGGAACATGTCAGAGCGGACCATGAAGGATCGCCACCTCTGTCTCGCCAACTGGCTGGAAGGGAAGAGCCCGTCAGGCGAGAAGAAGAAAAAGAAGTCCGAGCGGTCTTCTAAGTCCTGTGAGGGCACCCCGGCGATGGGAGCCCAACAAAAGGCCAAGCACCGCGAGTCCTCGGGCACCGGGAACGCCGAACGGTCGGGCTCCTTGGCTGCCAGGCAGGGCGCATCCTCCCCGGTGCCATCAACCACGAGCCAACGCTCTGGCCCGGGTAAGAGGAAGTCCGAGAACCCGGCGAAGCTTCTGGAGAGGCCCCAGTCGATCTCGAAGATTCCGGCAGAGGGGGAGCAAGGCTCGGACCCTCCCCCCAAGGTGAAGGCCCCAGGCGTACAGAAGGTGACGATGGCCTTAATTCACCCTGCTAAGACCTCGATTGAGGATGTCGCAGCGGCCCTGGCTCAGCCTGTGGAGGCTACGCCAGTGGAGGCGACCTCAGGACCCAGAGTCTCCCTACCACCACGGAGGGAGTCGTCTTTCAGGCCCATTGAGAAGACCCCCCACGAAGTCCTCGTTGGAAAAGGTGGGGGAGGGGCAGGTGGCCATCGTGGATACGGACACGACCTCTAAAGAAGAGCTCATCGAAGTCGTGGAAGAGGCCCAGCCCATCGGGGGGATCCCGACGAGGGCGACGACGAGAGCGACGGTGTCCCTGACTAAGTCCCCCAAGAGCCCTCGCGCCCGTCGTTTCTGGCGCCGCAGGATACTTCGGCGGCCATTTTGTCAGCGATTCAGTCCTTATGCTCGGAGATAAGGACAAGGTTGCCCCTCCCCCCGACGGAGGTACCTGAGCCAGACCCGACGGGGGAACCGGAGCCGGGGCATTCAGAAAGTCCACCACATAAGAGGACGACGCATCCTACTCCGCCTCTCCCACCTGCTCTACCCTCCCCCCGGTCTACTACCCACGGGGATGATACAGGCACGGACACGGCTACGACAGGTACAAATGACGATGGAGGCGACGACGGGACGTTTCCCCCGTCGCCCCCTGCTCGGGCGTCCCCGCCCGACGAGCTTGGATCCTTTCATGCCATGATTTCCAGGGCATCCGAGCTCTTCCAGCTCTGCCCAGAAGAGAAGAAGGAAGGGTTCCTTTACCAACGGCGCAAGGCCAAAAGGAAGACATCCTCGCCGTACCACTTCTTGATGACATCTGGGATGAGGGGCTCGCCCTCCTCAAGAACCCTGCCACGGTGCCGGCGAAGAGGGACCGGTACGAGAAGTAGTACTGGGTCCCCGACGCTGCCCCCTTGTGCCTTCGGGCGCAACCTACCCCAGATTCGGTCGTCTCGGCGGCAGCAAAGAAGAAAGCTGGGGGGGGCATCGGCCTCGACATCAACTTCCCCGTCGGACGGCGAGGGCAGGAAGCAGGAAGCTGGACACGATGGGACGACGGGTCATCTCATCTGCAGCGACGGCTATCAAGGCGGCCAACTTCCTGGCTATCGTAGCCCGCTACGACAGGGAGTTGTGGTTCAAAATCGCCCCTCTGTTGGACTTCCTTCCAGATGCCAAAAGGGCTGAGGCCCTTGAAATCCTACAGGAGGGTGAGATTGCTTCGGACCACGCCATCACGGTGGCAATGGACATCGCCGACACCGGTTTCCGTCAGTTGGGCAACGGCGTTTGCCTGAGACGACGAGGATGGCTCAAGGCGACGGATTTCCGCTAGGACGTACAAACCAAGGTTTTGGACATGCCCTTCGACGGGAACAACCTGTTTGGGAAGGCGGTTGATGAGTCCCTTCAGGCCATCAAGACAGACACGGAGACTGCCCAGGCACTGGGAGTGCTCCAACAACGACGGCCGTCCTTTCGGAGCTCCGGAGGCAGACAAGGTGCCTCCAAGGGATCCGGCAGTGGCTCCTCCACGTACCGCCAAGCGGCAAGATCTTCATCCCAGGAAGCGTACAGGGGACGTGGCAAGTCAGGTGGTGCCCGTCGTCGTCGACGGGGAGGTCAAGGAGGCAAGGCGGCCTCCAAACAAGATTGAACCGACCGTGGGGTCGGGCCCCCGCCGAAGCACCTCGGTGGGAGGCCGGCTGGCGAGGTTCATCAGCGTGTGGGAGTCCATCTCCACCGACCGTTGGGTGCTGGATGCCCTGGCCCAAGGGCACGTCCTTGAGTTTCAGAAGAAGTGCCCTCGCGTTCCACCCGTGGCCAGGAAGGAACATCACATGCCTCAACTACTGTTGGAAGTAAGGGCGATGCTCAGGAAGGGTGCCATCGAGCTCGTCCCAAAGAGGCTTCGGGGCTCCGGAGTTTACTCAAGGTACTTCCTCGTAAAAATGAAGACAGGAGGATGGCGCCCCATCCTGGACATGCGACAACTGAACAAGTACATGAAGGCACAGAAGTTCCGGATGGTCACTCTCCAGCACATACTGGGACAGCTGGGGGAGGGCGATTTCCTGTCGTCGTTGGACTTGGAGGATACGTACTTCCACATCCCCATTCTAAAAAGACACCGAAAGTTCCTCAGGTTTGTGGTCCAAGGGCGGCACTACCAGTTCAAGGCCCTCCCGTTCGGATTGAAGTCGGCACCCAGGATGTTCGCCAAGTGCCTCGCACCGGTGGCGGCGCAGCTGCGCCTGCAGGGGATCCACATCTACCCCTACCTGGACGACTGGCTCATCCGGGCAAGGACAAGGGAGCTCGCCGTGGAGCACACTGCGAAGACCGTCCAGCTGCTCACGGACCTGGGATTCTCCATCAACTTTCCAAAATCCCACCTGGTTCCGTCGCAAGTCGCCCTGTTTCTGGGAGCCAAGCTCGACACAGTGGCGCGGCTGGCCTCGCCGTCGGAGGAAAGGACCAGGACCATTCTGGGCAAGGTGCAGCGTCTGCTGGCCACGGACTTGGCCAGGGTAAGATCTATCGAGTCCCTCCTCGGGATGATGTCCTCCTGCATTTATCTGGTGCGCCTTTGCAGGCTTCGGATGCGCCCCTTACAAGAGTTCCTCGACGCCCGCTGGGTCCAGTCGACAGGCAGCTTCGAGGACAGGATCCCTCTCAACGAGACATTCCGTCAGGCGATCCGGTGGTGGGGTACCCGCTCTCATCTGTCGGCGGGCACAGACTTTCAGACCCCAGCTCACCAGGTGACGGTGACGACGGATGCCTCCCTGGAAGGTTGGGGAGCGCACTCCGGAGATCTTCACGCGAGAGGCCTTTGGCTCCCGGAGGAGAAGTCACTCCACATTAACATCTTCGAGCTCCGTGCAGTGTTCTGGGCCCTGAGGTCTTTTCTTCCGTCCCTCAAGGGCAAGGTGGCGAGGATCTTCACCGACAACACCACCACGATGTTCTACATCCGGAAGAAGGCCGGAACCAGATCCCCTGCCCTATCCAAGGAAGCCCAGGATCTGTGGCATTGGGCCGTCGCCCAAGGGATGTTTCTGGTGCCTCTTCATCTGGCAGGAATAAAAAACACGATCACCGACTCACTCAGCAGGGAGCTGCGCTCGTGCCACGAGTGGGAACTACGCCATGATCAAGTGGATCTACTCTTCCGACGATGGGGCGAACCACAAATCCATCTCTTCGCGACGGCGACGAATTCCAAATGCCGGAGGTTCACCAACAGGTTCCCCCAGCCGAGGAGCATGGGCGATTCTTTCTCGTTCCCCTGGGGCGGCCTATTTCTTTATGCGTTCCCTCCGGTGCTGTTGCTGCTCCGGCTCATCAGGTTCCGGTGCAGGATGATCCTTGTCGCACCGGCGTGGCCGAGATAGATCTGGTTCCCGGACCTTCTGGACTTGTTAACATCCACACCAGTCAAGCTGCCGATGGACGCAGATCTTCTCTCAAGAGACGGAGGCGCCATTCTTCACCACAACCCGGAGTCGCTAAACTTGCAGGCCTGGCTCCTGCAGCACTAGAGTTTGGAGGGTACGACATCCTGGCCGACTGCAGAGAGGTTCTTGCAAAGGCCAGGGCGTCCTCAGCTCTCAAGTGCTACGGACATAAATGGAAGAGGTTTCTCTGTCTGGTGCCGTGCACAGAAGATTAACCCTCTGCGGATTACGCCCCCTCAAGTATTGCCGTACCTACTGTCATTGGCCAAGGCTGGACTAGCTCATGCTTCCAACAATATACATCTGGCCGCCATCTCACGATACACCAGAACTACGGGACGGGCGTCCTTGTGGTCTCATTGACTGACTGGTGAAGGAATTTATGAAAGGATTGTTCCGATCATTCCCACCGGTGAAGGCCCCTGCCCCGGCGTGGGAGCTCAATGTGGTGCTGACCAGGCTTATGGGGGCCCCATTTGAGCCTATGCATTCGGCACCGTTGAAGTTTCTGTCGTGGAAGACAGCGTTTCTCGTGGCCATCACCTCTGCACGACGAGTGGGAGAGATCCAGGCCCTATCTTGCAAGCTGCCATATTTGACGTTTCACGACACGAGGGTGGCACTGAGGACGCACCCCTCCTTCATGCCCAAGGTGCCGTTGGACTTCCACCTCAACAAACCCTTGGTGTAGCCAGTTTTCTTCCCGTCTCCTTCGTCGCCGGCTGAAAGGACTCTGCACTCGCTGGACGTAGCTAGAGCGCTGAAGTTCTACAAGGACCGCAAGAAGAGTTTTCGGAAGACATCACGGCTGTTTGTGAACTTTGGGACTGTGAATCAAGGGAAGGCTTCCTTTTCCAGATGGCTCTCCGGCTGCATCATGCACTGTTACCGGTTGGCAAACCGACCGCTGCCCGGCCGTCCGAGAGCCCATTCGACCAGAGCGATCGCTGCTACCACGGCGTTCCTGTCTGGTGTGCCTCTGCTGGACATCTGCAGGGCTGCGACGTGGAGGTCGACGCACACCTTCACAAGATTCTACTGCATCGATCGGGACTCCAGGGAGGAGTCCAGGGTTGGCCAAGCAGTGCTGCGCAACCTGTTCGCTTAAGGTGAGCCTGGCGAGGAGGTAAGAGATGCTTAATGTTGAGTTGTTGTATTACTTAATGTTGAGCCTGTTGCCACCTCCCGTGGTTGTGCATGTGTGTACTGCTATGTATTCTCTTATTCATGAGCATGTGAATCCATGCCAGACCCCATGCTGGAGAAGGAAAAAGTTACTTACATGTAACTGTTGTTCTCCAGCATGGGTCTGGCATGGATTCACATGCAAACCCTCCCGCCTACCCCTCTGCGGCTCTTCACTTGGTCATACTGCCACTTTACGTGCCACCAAATCAGAGGATGGCTGCCAGAGGCGGGGCTTAGGAAGAGGGCAGTCATTGGCTGGGGGCAGTATGACCCAGAGACCAGTGATTGGTTACTACTAAGAAAGACAGATCAGAAACGAAACTGATACTGATTTTTTTCTATACCGAAGATTCCCGGCCTGACGACTGGGAATATTCATGAGCATGTGAATCCATGCCAGACCCATGCTGGAGAACAGTTACAGCTAAGTAACTTGTTCCTTTTCCCTGTTTGGCATGTAGCCATTGCAATAACATATGCAAAGGAGATTACATTACGCACCCCTGGACGGGTAAGAAGATACACCTGAGAGATGTTGCGACCTGCAGGTCGACTGGAGTGATATATAACATTAATTGCCATGTGGGCTTCTATACATCGGACAAACTTCAAGATCGGCACGCGATCGGTGGTACGAGCATAAATCTAACTTTAGGTGTGCCAACTTGAAATCACCTGTAGCAAGACATTTTAAAGATCAGAGACACTCAATAGCTCAAATTCAATTCACAATTTTGAAAGTGGCGAGATGTCCCCCCAGAAGGGGGACATCAACACACATCTCACACAGAGAGAGATGTACTGGATAGACCTCCTTGACACACAACAACCAAGGGGGATGAATGAGGATTTCTCATTGAACTGTTTTATCTAACTGTGAGAGTAGTTAGACAAGAAAAGAGGTGTAGTTCAGATGGAATGGAGCTTCAGTCAGGGAAGACCGATATGCCATGAAGAGCAATGATCTAGAAGGTTTAACAAGGCGCCAACCTATTATGGTGATCAAAGGGGTGGACATCAAGTCTAAAAAAATATACATTCATCACTACATGTTTGATTGTAGAGGTTACTGATGTACAGACTACTACAGTAGTGATAGGTATATGGATGAATATACTATATGACCGACACTGATTGACGTGAAACATAAACACTTGGTGGATTGGAACATCTATCAAATGAAGTCTGGAGATTGTAAATATCGGTACAGCTTGAGTACAGGAGATGTACGTATGAATCAATATGCAGAATGAGGTCAGTAATATTTTGACTGAACTTAAACATGAAGATAGTGGCTACATTGGAACAGCTTTATAATGATATTTCTTAAAAATAGCACTCTAGCTGAAAGAGAAAAATATAGTTGAATGCAGGGTGCCATACGCTGTGGTTTGAAGTCTATACACTACTTTGAGAAGCTGTATGAATGAGATTTAATATTATACAGCTTGAGACGCTGTATGAATGAGACTTGACAATGTATATGGAAGCCTTTGAGCGGACAGACTAGATGCAAGACAGGTAGAAGTTTCATGAATATAAAATGTAAATTCTGCTAACGTTGGAATGATACATGTGCGGAGTGTAAATCTACTGCAGAGACTTTTATTGTGCACGAGGACTGGTATTTGACCATTTTGGAAGACGTGATTGCTATCACGCTGGATTACAGTGGCAAGAGGCTTGCACTAGTGTTTCTGGATGCCGAAACAGACGCATGGCTTCCTACTTCAGCGCGGTCACGTGTCTCCTCACATGGCGCGCTGTGAGAAGGAGAAGCTGCTTAGATCCGTACGGCGAGAGGATACATCAGTAGAAAGCTGAATTCGAATTAACATTTTCTGAACATCAAGTAAGAATAGTTGTAGGATTCATGCATCATGTAGAAGTGGGAAGGAACTGCAGAGTGTTGGGCACAGATGAGTTACCAGTAAACATAGTCTGTTATTACCGGACAGTTGGAGAGTGAAGCACAGGAAGCCTGCACGCAGAGGAGCTTGGATGCTCATTGTTAATGTCTAACTATTACGTATCTGCTTTACAGCTCCTAGATGTCTGCATGTGACTACAGGTAGGGATAGGGTGCTATGGCGTTGACATTTTTTCAAAAAGTGAATAGTTTTGAAATGGTTTGATTAGAGCTCAGTTCACTTAGCTCAGATACCAGGTCAAAGGTATGTGAAATTTGACGATACACTGGGTGAGAGGTGTCACTCTTCTTTGGATATAGAGGAACACTACCATACAGTGCTGATAGTCACTGAACACTAGCACACCAGTTGTATCGCTATTCTCGGGGTAACTTAATAGTACACCGGAATGGCACTGGCACTTGAATAAAATTGAGGTTACCATAAATGTTGGTAGTAGAAACACCTATAGGGTGAAGGCGTCCCATTGATGGTTGATGAATATTATGTCTGTGACTATAACTGCATAATCTAAGACAGTATGGGTCTGATTTGATCCTTTATGCATGTTCTTGTCAGAAATTGTTTTGCTTCTGACGAAGGGGTTCACCCCCCGAAATGCGTTGGGCCAGAGAACCAATGATTGCAGATTGAGGAACATTTGTCCTCTTTGTATAATTTTCTTTGTATAATATACTTTTGTTTGTATCTTTTCAAGTTTGAATTGGATTTTTTTTCTAAGTGCAATATGTATTAAGGTTGACACTGAATATATTGAAGCATATGTATATGTGAACATGTGTACTTTGACTTATCATACAGATTAAATTTACTATTTTGGCTAAATTGTTGGCTGTATGTTCAGTTACAAAGGTATGCAGGGGACGGGAGTGTCTTATTTATGGACACTTTGTATTGTGTAGACCTCGTGTCAGTCTGTAGTCCTCCACTGCACCCAGAGTTGTCTTTAATTTACCTAGAGATTTCAGGAGAGAAAAAATGTTTTTAATTAGGTGTGCATGCATACATTTACAGGTTCACGTAGACGCCATGTCAACGAAAAGAGATGTTGCAGCAGAAATGTAGGAGATCAGAAATCTAAAAGCTGACATTGGGGCTAGGGTTCATAAAATGGAAGACAGAAGTAAAGAAGTGGAACATAACCAATCCTCACGGGACCCCATTGAGATCCAAATGGATGTGAGAATGTCAGAAATGGAAAGGAGAGGGGGTGAGATCACATTGAAGATGGATGACATCGAGAATCGATAAAGGCGGAACAACCTAAGACTTTTTGGAATCCCAGTAAAGGAGGGGTAGGCGGAGACGCATTTACAGCGAACCCTCCATGAAGTTACGAGGCTCATTTTTGATGACGACACCAATGACAAAGCCAAACTAGAGCGGATTCACAGGTTTGGTGGCTCAGCAGGGGGCCCTAGATCGGTTTTAGCTTGATTCCATAATTACTCGGACAAGGGAAAGATTCTGTAGAAAGCAAGAAAGAAGGGCCCAGTGATATACAGCAACTCCAGAGTAACGATTTTTCAAGACCTAAACTCCCTTACACTTGCTCGGAGACGACTGTGCTCACCCCTTATGAAGTGGCTGAATGAGAAAGGGGTCAGGTACAAGTGGCGATTCCGTTTCTATCACTTTTGAAGAGGACAGTGACCAATATAAACTGTCCACCGAGGAGGAGATACGCAGGGCCACGGCGGAGTTAGTTGAAGACTCCAGAGCCCCTCAGGGTTCCAAAGAGAAAGAGGCCGATGAGGGTCAATGGCATATCAAGGGACCTAAGAGACAGTGAATGCCAGGATATCAGAAGTTCAGGAAGTTGAACGCATCCCTCAGCAACTGAAACCTGAATGAAGCTTCTGTTGTATCTTTTTCTTATGTGCCTGACGCTGGGAGAGGGGATGGCACTTTTAGAGGGAACAGACGCGGCGGATTATGATGGGTAACTTCTGTAAGACAAATGGCCGCCTGGCACCTAGAGAGAAAGTGCATCCAGCAAGATGGTGGATGATAGTAGGTGGTATCTCTTGTCAAATAAGGTGGAGGGGAGAGGAGTGGGGCTCTGGGGCAAGTGGTTTTGTGGGGTGGGGACTCGAGTGACTGGGTCCTGTTGGTGGTTCGGTTTCAACCTAGTGATGGAAACTGGGGACAACCGGGTGCCGCTCAGGGTTGGAGGTGGGATGGAGGGCGGGGGTAGGGGGTGTGGGGCGGGGAGGAGCCTGTTATGAGTTTTTTTCATTGGGTTTTCTTCCTTCGACAAAGTTCGAATTGGTATGCAAAGGCTTGCCAGGTGGCACGAAGAAGGTGTTCAATTCCAGGTTAAATCCCAAATTCATAACAAAGCAAAGTCAAACTCTGTCTTTCTGAGGAATCTGGAAACTTTGCTTTACTATCAATTTGGGATTTAACCCGGGTTTGAACATATTACATATCATCATCCATCACCTTATGGTTAAGTCAACAGACACATATGAGTTGGATTTAATTTTGTATTGGACTACGCTTATGGTCTGTGAGAAGGACTTGCTAACATTTATATACTTCAACTCTACATGCGAATAACGGACAGGGATTTGGTTGCTTAATACAGATGTAACTGCCTTGAGGACGACCCAGATAAGTTTGAAACACGTGTCGGCTGGACAATTTTCTATGGGACAATTAAAAATTCTTGAAATTGTTTATTTTGTTAATTGCACTAAATTAATTTTATATAACGGGATCAGTAGATATCCAATAGGCTAGAGTGCTGATATCCAAGACACAGCCCCCTTCATTTCACTATATAATCGAGCTATCAACCCTCTTGTACTTCGACGTTCACTCAAATAGCGCTCAACCGCTGTAAGAGGCCTCCTAAGCGAGTCACCCCAGCATGAATCTCGCAGTACACTTCTCAGCTGCAAGTAGTGGAGAGAAGCTATCACTGTGCCCTGCTGTACTGCCTCTAAATCCACTTTTAACATGTAAGAACCTACCTTCCACATTTGCCCTGCTTTCACTAAACCTCCCTGATATTGAGGCTGGAAGTGGTGCACATCTACTAACCGATCCCTTATGGGCGAGCCCATACAACTGAGAAGGGATGGCCAGGAGGTGACTCCATTAATGATTCTCATTGGGCGCCAGAGGGACCATACTACCGCTAAGGCAGGGTGCTCACGGATCCTACGCAGCATAGTTCGGTATAGAACCCACAGCCATTTGCCTAACATTACAGGTGTGAACAACTTGTTTTCCAGGACAACCCATTGTTTCTCTACGTTTTCCCAGAGATGATTTGCGAGGATGCGAAATTGGGAAGCCCTGTAGTATTCAAGGAGATCAGGAAACCCCATCCTCCCTTATCTTTTGGTGTAATCAAGGTTGTGTATGAGATACGATGTTTCGAGTCAGCTCACAGATATGCTAGGAGGGATGGTGGGATGGCTTAACTTCTACCTGGAAAGCGTTTCGGATAATCACTGGGAGGTTCTGGAAGAGAAATAAGAATTTAGGAAGTATATTCATCTTAATCGAGGTGAACCTAGCTGTCCAGGATAACGCCATTTTGGACCACCTCTCTAGGTCTGATTTAATGTTCTTCCACAGAGGAATATAATTTGCGTTGAACAGCCCTCCTAAGTCTTTTGTAATCACACCACCTAGGTATTTCAGTTCTTCTGCCTGTTGAAATCCCCATTCATTTATCTGGTGCAGAAGGGAGGGCCGTGATCATTCGGAGAGGTAGCGCTACCGTTTTGTTCCAGTTTGCTCGGAATCCTGACACTGGGCCTCATTACAAGTTTAGTGGTAGCTTTGCCGGTAAAACTGGCAGGCTGCCGCCAAACTTGCAAACTTTTCCAGGGCACGCGAATGGGCAATTACTGGGTCATTACGGCCCTGCTGGACCCGGTAATTGCCCATTTGTGGCTGCCGGAATGAAATGCTCCCCGTTCCCATTGTGCCCTATAGGGCTTAATGGGAATGGGGAGGTCGGATGTACCGGCACCATTCAGAATGTTGACCCAGTCCCGCCCACCTCAGTCCCAATGTTGACCCAGTCCCGCCCACCTCATGACCCCATGTAGGAAAGGCCATTCGACTCTGAGAATGCCTTTTCGGCATCCACAGACATAAACGTGGGACAATCCTCTTTCCTCTATGGCAGCGATAAGGTCAAGCATTTTGCAGATATTGTCCGCCCCCTCTCTCCCCCTTACATAACCTACCTGGTCAGTATGGACTAATTGCAGTAGGGTTTGGGCTAATTGGATGGCAAGAATGCTCGCATAAATCTTTGTGTCCACGTTTATAAGCGATATTGGGTGATATGACGCACAATCTGTGGCATCTTTGCCTTCTTTTAGTATTGCTATGATACAGGACTCGGTGAATGACTGTGGGGCCTGGCTAGTTTCCATAATTGAGTTATAAAGTTTTACGAGAAAAGGGGTCAGCTGGGTACTATAGGCTTTATAAAAAGCTGTAGTAAACCTGTCCTCTCCTGGGGCGCAGCCTGCCCTCATCTTAGAGATGGCTGCCTGAATTTCCTCAGCTAAAATGTGCCCATTCAACATATCCAGACTAACTTGTGCTATCGGAACGTGGGGGAATTTTTATAAATATCTCATAATATTGTCCTCTGAGCCTTCCCCTTCTGCCATGAATAGAATCTGGAAAAGCGCTTTGTAATGTCGCTACGGTCTAACCCGTTTCATCCTTAATTTTGAGGACCACCCTTTCTGCTCTTTGTTTTCGTCGGTGCATAGCCAGTACGGTATGTGCTTTGTCACCTTTTTCGTAATATTTTTGCTTTAAATACCTCAGTTGCTTGTGTTAGCACTTTGTCTTGCCAAATGTCTCTCAATTCCTCTCAAAGTGTTCCGACTTCCAGTGAAATGTGTTCCGCATCAACTGGGGGGTACGGAGTTCTAGTTATTTGCGTGTAATTTCAGCCTTGAGATCTATTTCCCTTCTCACCCTTATTCTATTTTTGTTGGCCCCCTCTGATGAGATCAAAACACCTCGAATTGTGGCTTTTGACGCATCCGACACCGTGTTCAACGATACCTCTCTTGTATCATTTTCAGTGAAGTAATCTATCATCGCGTCAGATAGTGTTTCTCTGAATATCAGGTCTTTGTAGAGGGTATCATTGCAGATCCATCTGCGTTCTATACATGTGGGAGGGTCCCCAGTATAATTCCAGAATACATAGACCATGATCTGCCCAAGCTACTATTTCTATTGCAGCTACTATTATTATACTTTCTTTCTCAGCCTCAATCAGCAAATAATCTATGCGAGAATATGTAAAATGGGGTTGGGGGAGTAAAAGGTGAAAGCTCTCTAATATGGGTGTTTTGTACGCCAGGTATCAATAAGATGATGTATCTTTAGTAAATCTGGAAAGCCTTCCTTGGCGGAACCCCCTGGTGGGATCTCCCCCCACCTCATGGAATCCCAATCCATCCCTGGATCTGATATGTAGTTATAATCTCCTCCACAGACTAACATACCTTCTTTCCAACTGCCAAGGAAGTCGAAAAGCGATTCACTAAAGTGTAGTTGGTTTTGATTGGGTGCATAAGCCAAACAAAGAGTGATTGCATGTATTCTTACTTTCCCTTTCAATGCAAGATATCTCCCTCCCTCTTCTCTATACATTTGCTCTATTTGTAGGCCCAACGACTTCCTATAAATGATTTCCACCCTGCCCTTTTTGGACTCGCTGAAGGCCCACACTACTCCTATTCCCCTACCGGCTACCTTGAATTCTTTCCCTTGGGAAACCTTCGTTTCCTGAACAAACAACACATCTAATTTTGATAGTTTAAATTCCCTTGCTAGCATGGAGCGCTTTTGCATAGAGTTCAACACCCTTAACGTTGAGGGACCCAAATTTTACCCAATCATGTGATGCCATATCGTTATTCCAGCTGAAGCCCTTTGACTCTCTCCGGTGGCATGACTCAGTGGTTGGTGTTGTACTCCATTCAAAGCGCTTGTGCATCTTTTGCATAAGAAGTTGTGACCGTGCTACTTTCTTGGTAATTAAGAACTTCCCTTTGGGGGGGCGCTGTTGTGCGCCGAACAAGATGGCCGCCTAAGCTGTGAGCTCTGTGGCTGACAACATCCTTTATGGAAAAATCCTGCATTGGGTCGCTACTGTCGAGTGCCCAATAAGTAGGTTCTGGCTGCTGAAGACTCAGGGACCACTTGGTCCAAATCGGGCGCGAAATCGGAGCCTGGAGCCCGGAGAACTTAAGCCTGCACTGCCGTAACCCTTCTTTAATGGCTGGGACGCTATGCGCCAAATTAGACCCTAAACTGACACCATTGCGCTGAGCGGAGGAGGGAGAGCGCCGGACCAGACCGTGTCCAGAGAAACCGCCTGTAAATACCCCAGCAGATCCAGTGACAGACGCCCATACCGGCTCATCCTGGCGGCCGGACCCTGGAGGCGAGCACACGAACGCCGGAGCCCCGGACTGTGGGAGAACTGAAGTGCGGCCCGCGGGGATGCAGAGGCCGCGGCTGGTACCCCCATGTGGTCCGGGCCAACATCCACTCGAGAAGGCGGGATGGCCCCCCCACCACGGCGAACCCCCCCCCACATAAACTTCCATAGTGAAACATAGCCCACACGGGTGGGCCGGATCGTGGCACACCTCCCTCCCTTCCTCCCTCCACCCCCACCCCCACCAGCAAGACTGCAACGCCTGGAGTAGAGACACGGCGCTGCAATGAGATCTGGGTGCTGCGCTCCCCCAACAGCGAAGGACTAAGCAAGCCAGACCCAGCATCTACAAGGTACGTGCAGGGGAGGTGGCCTACCCCCCCCCGTAAATCCACGTACAACCACACGACACTGCCCACCCCCTTGAAAAAAAGACTGAGGGACAGCGCCAGACA
This sequence comes from Ambystoma mexicanum, assembly GCF_040938575.1. Taxonomy (NCBI): domain Eukaryota; kingdom Metazoa; phylum Chordata; class Amphibia; order Caudata; family Ambystomatidae; genus Ambystoma; species Ambystoma mexicanum. Next base: position 864,876,173 of record NC_090939.1, on the reverse strand, counting down.
ATACCAACCTGGGGGAGGGGAGGGTGCCTGCCGTGCCAACGGGGGGCGGATCTGCGCTCCATATACCACCATAAACCACTGAATATGACTCGGAGCGCCAGACCCCCAGAACCCCACTAACAGAGTCTGGGAGAAACACCCTAACCCACAAAGTGAGACAGCCCGCAAAAGCAAGCTATTGCCAAAGATCCCCTACATTGCGCTCCATATCATCCTCCAGTATTGCGGTACAAGAAAGAACCAGAGGTTAAACATACAAGATTGATGGGAGGTGCAAAAAACAAAAAGCGAGGCTCCATGAACGCATTTGCGAATACCACGACGCCAATCTCAGAACCTGACCGAAAACACACATCCAAAGAGTCTGCACACCAGACCCCTCAGAGCAACACATAACCCCCTTTATGGCAGCAATGGAGAAAAGGTTTCCTGGCGATCAACTCCAAACAAACTGGATGATAAATGTGAGAACATCACGTCCATCCGATATCAGGAAAGTCAACTCCAGAGTCGCAGAAGCTGAGGAAAGTGTGTCAACCCTTTGACACATCCGCCATACAAAACAAAACCATAGGTCAGATCCAAAAAGATATCAAAACTGTCCAAAACAAATGCGAAGACCTAGAATCCCGCTCACCCCAAAATAACATAAGGGTGGTTGGGGTGGCAGAACACAAACTCAACACTCCCATGGAGCACATTCTCGAGGACATGCTTCACTCTCTGGTCCGAGAAGCCCAATTCTCGAAACAATTCTTAGTCGAAAGGGAGCACAGAACCCTCGCCCCTCCACCTAAACCAGGCGCACCACCCCGAACAAATATAGCAAGAATACTTAACTACCGGGACCGAGATCTCATCCTCAGAATGGCACGTGAACAAGCACCCCTATCCTACGACTCCAACCACATCCACATTTACCCAGACTTCTCATCAGGACTCCAGGCGTCGAGGCGGTCCTTTGACTCAGTAAGAAAAGCACTCAAGGAAAGGAAAATAGTATATGCAATGATGTTTCCGGCCAAGCTATGCATACAACACAATGGCAAGACACAATTCTTTGAGACACCTGAAGAGGCCAGGACATACATGCAACAACACATCCCGGCAGCTCAGAATGGTACCTGAGGTCTCAAACTCGTACAACTCTGTGCAGAAACAAATATAGAACGACAACGCTCCAACACAAAAGCTAAACCCACCCACGCCTCCAGAAAAGAAAGCAGGCCATACAGCCCCCCGCACTTTGCAATGTTGCACTCGGTTCATAGCGATGCACCGCCCGTTTGGGGGGATGGTGAGGGAGGTGGGTGGGAGGTCCTACAGGCCTGTTGCCTAGTTGAGACTGGTTCTATGTTTCTACACGTACTCGCACCAAGGAATCCAAATAAAAGTTCCAGTGCAGGAGTTGGGTTCGCAGTTAAATATGTTTGTTACAAAGTAGAAATACCGAGTTTATTTCAAGTAAATTATAAAAACCTGGCAAGGCAAAACCTGAAAGACCTATACCCGAACAGCACAGACGTTGAACACATCTCAAAAAACAGAATGAATGGCAACTCAAGATAAGATGAAGAGCACTAGGCTTATGTCCTGGAATGTAAGAGGCCTGTCCAACCCAATTAAAACTAGGAAAATCATGGCTTACGCCGCCAGACACCATATTGACATCCTTTTTGTGCAAGAAACTCACGCAACGGAAAAGGTAATAACATCCCTTAGCCGTGCCTGGGGTCAACAGGTGACCACTTCTGACTATTCTTCACAATCAAGAGGAGCAGCGATAATTATTCACCGAAGGGTAGGCTTCGTAATTACCAAAACCAAATGTGATCCCGAAGGCAGATAGGTGATTATTTGGGGTATACTTCACGGACAGGATATGATACTCCTCAACACCTATGGCCCCAATGTGGACAATCCAGAGTTCTACCACAAGATACTGGCATTGATATTGCCTGTAGGATAGGAGAAAGTGATCTGGGATGGGGACTTCAACACCATCCTAGACCCCGAGATGGACAGAACTACCACTAGTAATAAGAAAGACAAAGGCAGCAGCAACCATCAAGCACGCCATGCGCCTACTGCCACTATCTGATACTTGGAGGGAACTCCACCCACACAAACAGGAGTTCACATTCCACTCATACGTGCATTGGTCGAGCTCCCGCATAGACTACTGGCTCTGCCCCACGGACTGTATCCAAGAGACTAAGGAATGCACTATACTGCCCCGCACCCTCTCAGACCATTCCCCCGTCATCCTAGATATTTTACTTGACTCCGCACCTCGAACCCCTCGAATGTTGCGGATGCCGCCACAAATCCTACGAGACGAAGAGCTGGTGGAAATACTCAGCACAGAAATAACAGTCTTTTTTAGCATAATGAGGGTTCCGTAACATCATACACCACAATATGGGAAACATTCAAAGCATGGCTGAGAGGGCTACTGATTGCCACAGTACACAGTAAACTGCGAGAGATCCGCTCAACCTTAACTCAAACCGAAACCCGCATAAGGGAGGCAGAAGTAGCATACACCATAGCTCCGGGGCAAAACACGCTGGCCCCCCTACACGAAGCCACAGAAGCGTTCAATACACTAGCAGACCAAGAGGTGCATTACATGATACGCCCAGTTAGAGCCAAGAGAGATGGAGAGGGAAACAAATCAGGAAAACTCCTGGCCAACCTAGTCAGGTCGGAAATGGGCCAAGGGCAAATAACCAGCATCATAGACGAACAGGGACTAACCCTCACGCATCAGAAAGAGATGAATGAAGTATTTCTCAGATACTATACGGAACTATACCGAAACAGGGACCAGAAAATGCCAGAGGAAGTGCAGCAACACCTGGACTCCTACTCACTCCCGCGGCTCACGGAAGAAAAGATAATCCTACACACACCGCTCACCGAAGAGGATATAACACAAGCTATTAAAGACCTAAAGATGGGCAAAGCACCAGGAGCAGACGGCATCACGACAGACCTATACAATTATTTGGCACAGAACTAGCACAGCGACTCCTAAAAGTATGGGAAGAGTCGCTGGAGAAGGGAACACTGCCGCCGACGCTACGCAAGGCCATAATCTCTGTTCTGCTGAAACCACACAAACCACCCCACGATCCGTCCTCCTACAGACCCCTTTCTCTCATTAACATGGATGCAAAGATCATAGCCAAAGCCATTGCCAACAAACTAAATCCGCATATGAACAAATTGATCCACCCCGACCAGTCTGGCTTCATTCCACCTCCGCAGATTCTTTGCAATTTCATCACAAATGGATCCAAAAAAGAAAACTATTGCAGTAACCCTAGATGCGGAAAAGAAGTTTGATTCCATCTCCTGGAGATTCATGTATGCCATCCTCCAAAAAATGGGATTCGGCCCGGGATTCATCAGATGCATACAGACGCTATATTGTAATCCCACTGGCAGAGTCAGAACTAACGATACCATCTCCGACAGCTTCATATTGCAGAGAGGAACGAGACCGAGACAAGGGTACCCCCTGTCCCTGTTAATATTTTCGCTCACAATAGAGGGAATGGCAGCGCTCTTACAGACCAAGCACGCCTGGAGAGGGATACGCACCATGGGAAGACCTTAATTCATCTCACTATACGCAGATGACACCATGTTATACATCAGAGACCCAGAAACACATCTTCCCCCGATCATGCAAGACATCGCAGAATTTACGAAGTACTCTGGATATAAGATTAATAAACTCAAATCCGAAATACTTTTTAACCAAAGCCACCTCACAAACAGAATCTACTGCCCAGTTCCACTGGTCACCTACCACAGCCAGATACCTGGGAATTATTATGGCAACGGATAAAAACACACTATATTCCAACAACTATGGACCGCTACTGGCACAAATAGAAATGAACCTCTGGGCGAAACTCCCGATATCCATGTACGGCAGGATATCACTACTAAAGATGGTGATCGTCCCCAAATTGTTGTATCGCTTCAGTGGAGTACCCATATGGCCAGGCCATAAATTCTTCTAGAACTTACAGAGGAGTAGCACACACTTTATATGGGGAGGAAACACACCAAGGGCCAGTTGGACCAAGATGTGCGAACACCACGACACAGGGGGCCTCGCAGCGCCGGATTACCTGCTTTAATATTATGCGGCACAATCCCAGCTTGCCAGATACTGGTTCCAAGACACTGAACAATATGCTCATATACATGCTGAGGAGTTTGCAGCGGCCCCAAATGATCTACGAGGTATGCTATTCACCAGAGTCAAGGAAGAGAGGACAGGAGCGGACCCAGTGTCGACCACAGTGCGAGCATGGATGCAGATCATAAAAAGAGTCCAATGCGACGCACCCTACTTGTCGCACACCCCGCTATGGGCATACCCAGACCTTGAACTGCCCCTAGACCGCACCTTGCAGAACCGATGGGATCCAGAATGTGGAGCCAGACTGGGGGACCTTTTCATCACTATGATGGAAGTGTAGGAGAGAATAGGCAAAGGCCTGATCCCGACATTACAGTACCATCGTCTAAAGGCATCGTGCAAAGCAATCTGGCCTTCATTCCCTACAGAACCCCTGGTACACAAGTTCCCCCCAGATATTCTCACACCGGAGGGGTGCAAAAGCGGCGTCTCCGAAATATACAAAAAAGTACAAACGCACACCCCCTCAGCCAACGCAATGCGAACCAAGTGGGAAGAAGATCTTAACATTCAAATCAGCGAACAGCAATGGATACATTACTGCAGATAGACTAAAACCATCTCTATCAACACCAATTTCCATCTAATTCAATACAAAATCCTAAACCAACTGCACATCACCCCAAAAAAAGTTGCCAAATTCGACCCAACCACACAACCAGGGTGCCCTAAATGCGGGGCAATTAAAGCGGACTCAATGCACATGTACTGGAACTGCCCACCGATTCACCAGTTCTGGATAGATGTAGCAGAAAAATTAGGTGACATACTGAATATCCATATACCGGCAGCCCCGCAGAAATACCTATTCAGAGATTTTGGAAAGGCTTCAACTAAGACACGCAGACTGTTCGCAGTGGCGGGAGCGGTAGCCAAGAGGCAAATACTCCTGAAATGGAAGTCTAGCTCATCCCCCACAATCCAAACCTGGCTCAGACAGCTGGCTCTCACGCAGGAAAGCGAGGAGATGTATGTGCAAGGGATACAACCCCACTCCAGACCCAAAGACATATGGGCCCCATTGAGAACATATTTACTAACCCAGGCAGCAACCTCAGACGAAGAGGACAACTAGAAAGACTTAATTAGTGATAAACTGTGCAATTTCCAACTAAGCCGTTCAAGTTAGCATTGTTCACCAAAATGTTTGACTATATTATGTCTGTTTACTGCCTAAATACCATGTCAGAATTAAATAAAGGTTTTTAAAAAAAAGAACTTCCCTTTGCCCCTTGTTGTGCAACCCTCCCACTCCTCCCCTCTGCATTTTCCTGTGTCTGAGACGCACTTGTAAAACCAAGGGCCACACATCAGGGACACCACTCCAGGCAATCTAAAACCCCTCAACAGAACTTAATGGTGAAGACTTCTTGCAGCTCCACCCAAACATCTCAACATATGAACTCTCTTGGTACTCCAATCGTTCTGAACCCCATGTCTGTTGTTTTCAACGAAAATAAAACAGGTTCTCCCACCTTAATAAACAAAACTCCCCTTTTGCCCCCCAACAAGCATGTACCCGCACTTGTTAAGGCAATTATTTAAGTTGGATCCCTCTTCCGGGGACTAAACTCTTGGGGTGTATTATATTGTTTATATTTTCTCGTCCCTGAGGCTCCACCTTTTCTAGGTGAGGAGGACCCTTCCTTATGTTTTGGGCCACTCGGTTTTCTGGCGTTTCCTCCATCAGTTCCTTTAACCCTTGCTTGTAAAGTCTGACTCTGTGGGCCTCCTCTTCTGTCGTAACACAATAGCTTTCTCCTTCATGCTCAAAGCTTAAGGAAAAGGGAAACCCCCATCGATAGTGGATCCTCTGATCCTGCAGCCAAGCTGTCAAGGGACGACAACCTCTCCGCTTATTCAGTGTGATAACCGGAAGATCTTGAAAAATGTTGACACAGAATCCTTCAAATTCCACCGGCTCTCTCTCTCTCGCTTTCTGTAGTATGTCTTTTCTTTGCTTATAGTAATGGCATTTGGTGAGGACTGAAATTGGGCCATTCGGGGGACCACCCGCCCTATGTATCCTGTCAAACTCCAAGGTGGGGGTATCTGTTGGATCAAAGAGCGACAGCAGCAGGGCTTTCACTCGACTTTCCAGGACAGCTGGACTTTGTCCTTGTCTTTCACTGAGGCCCATAATGCGTATGTTAAGCCTACGCTCTCAAGGTCGTCATGCTTCAGCTCTATGTCCCTTTCTTTTTGCTCCAATTTCTGGAACCTCGCCTGGCCGCCCATTACTGGTAAATCTGCGCTTCGTGTAGCTTGCGAGCTGGCAATGTGTTAAGGACATTTATTACGTTTGCCATGGGATTGCCCTTGCCTCGCTCACTTTACTTTTCTATGCAGCACTACTTCATTTTCTGATCATGCACGGGGAGTTTGCATCGCCTAAAGCTATTACACGACACTGCGTGCGCCTTCTTTTCCAATGTCTCCCAAGGGCAGGTTAATATCGTTCTTCCATCTTCTGCACTATGCCTCCCCTACTGTCACTTACCTTTGCTAAAGTTTCATACTTTGTGTAAAGAGCAGGTTACATCAATGTGTTACTTTGGGTAATGTTGTTTTTCTGTCAAGCAAGGTCGGCATTGCTGCTGTGCTTCCCCAAGGGCGCTCTCGTAGTCAGCCAGTTGCATATGTTATGTATAGAGCGGGCTTCCTCAACATGTTAATTTGAATGTTAACGTTCCTCTGCACAGCGAGGTCAGAGTTTTTGCTGTTTTTCCCCTAGGGCACTCTCGTCGTGAGCCACCCGCTCTAAGTGTAAGCGAGGGAGCGCAGGTCTAATTGTCGGATGCTCGGTGCAGCGCAGCTATGGCTGGGAGGCACTTCCCTCTTAGTAGCAACGTTGTGACTCTGACGCTGCACTTCTGTTCGCCTGCACTCAATCTCTTCCATGGTATGTTCTGCTTTAAAGCTGCGGTCAGGCTGCAAATCGCCCACTTTTGGTCGTGGGGATAAGCGCTGCCGTGCGGGTCGCATTGTTTTACTATTTTCACCGGCTGCAGGTGGCGTCTGGCATGTTGTGGGCTTCCTTTCACTCCGACCCGCGGCCATCGGGTCTGTAGATACTCGCCTCATTCACTGCGATCGGAGGCACGGTTTTCTTCCACCATTGGACGCGACTTGCTGAAATAGTTCAGAAAACAAATCGTATGTCCATAATGCTGTGATTGTTATAATTCATTGAGCGATTTGCCTGTTCTTCTCGCCTGGAGTGGGTCATGATGGCTTAGGCAGCCATTACTCCTGCGCCCTTGGTGGTCTCCCTTATTGCCATTTTTGACTGAACTGTTCAACAACATAATGCATATGGGTGAATCCCCAGAGTCTTTCACAAGGGCACTCATCACAGTGATACCCAAGGAGGGGAGGAACCACAAGAAATGTAGCACATATTGCCCCATCTCCCTTCTTAAAATAGATGCCAACATATACACCCGGGTACTCGCGGCTAATTTGGAAGGTTACATGCCATGTCTAATCCTCCTGGACCAAGTGAGTTTCATCAGCGGTCGACAGGGGGCAGACACCATGATGAAAATGTTACACCTGATGCATGAAGTCCGGGGGGTAAAAGGGGATCCCTCCCTTCTCTCAGTTGATGCTGAAAAGGCCTTTGATAGAGTAGAGTGGGAGTTCCTCAAAGCAGTGCTCGTCAGATGTGGGATAGGGGAGGTTTTTCTCTGTGGGATCATGGCGGTGTACACCTCCCCCAAGGCGTGCATAGCAGTGAATGGGGGACACTTCCATTGGTTTGGGTTGGGTAGGGAGACTAGACAGGGTTGCCCTCTCCCACCTCATCGTTCGCACTCTCAATAGAAACCCTTCTACACAGGATTAGAGGAGACATTAAAGTAGAGGCATAGAATACAAAGTTGCACTATATGTGGACGATATACTACTGCACATAGTGAACCCCATGACGTCTATACCAGCTGTAGTCCGGCTGATCGAGCAATCGAGCAACCAACCCTGGCTGGCTTTAAGATCAATACGTCTAAATCAGTACTTTGCCCCTTGGATAGGGATAGAGTTGGAGAAACTGGTAGGTTCGCACCTCTGGGGATGCAGGTTAGTCTGTGAGCGTTACGATACCTGGGAATCAATGTCACAAGGGAAATGGGGGAAATGTTTGGGGCTAATTTCCCACTTTTGATGTCCAGACTTAAGGTGGACTTGACGAAGTAGGGTAAACGTAGAGTCTCCTGGTTGGGTCGACTCAATGCTCTAGAAATGGCCATGCCCACTAGAGTCCTGTGCCTGGTTCAGATGCTCCCCATCCGTATTCCAGAGTCTTTCTTTCAGGAGCCGTAGAACTCCGAATTGAAATTTCTTTGACAGGGGAAGAAGGCCAGAATAGCGTGGGACGTTTTTTTTACTTTCCAAGGAAAAAATAGGGGTAGGTCTTCCCAATGCGAAACGCTACCATAAGGCCACCCAACTTAGATATTTGGTACCTCATCTCAGAGCCCAGTAGGATCTTCAATGGATTGCACTAGACAACCTACACCTGCAACCAGCCACTGTTGGGGAATGGCTTTGGGTACCAAGAGATAGGCCCCCCCATCAAATTTGGGAACATCCTCTAGTGGGGACCATCTGGGACAGTTGTAGAAAGAGGGCAGAAATTAAGGGAGTCACGACATGGCCCTCCCCATTAGGTCATCTGTGTGTTCCGTGAGTCAGGGACTCGATCACGAGCCCAGAAAGATTCCAGAAATGGTTTGAAGCGGGGCTGGAGAGGATTGCTCAGCTGTGGAGGGGAGATGATAATATAGATATAACTGAGTTGGAAGAAGCACTGGACATTGGTAAACTGTCTTCCTGTACTTACAGCTGAAGTAGGCACTGACCAACATGGTCTGGAGTGAACAGATACGGTGAGACCTCACTCCCTTTGAAAGAGGAAATGGACGCCACCCTGTGGGGGAGACTCTGTAGCGGTGCTTCTTAGACTTCAATCTCATGTCAATATAAACTACATGCCATCAAGCTTCTACACAGGTGGCAATATGACCCGGACAGACTTTCCAAAATGTATCAGAATGTTAGTCCATGTTGTTAGGGGGGGGGGGGGAATGTGGGGTGAGGGCAGACTATTGGCACATGTGGTGGGGGTCTTTTGGGATGAAGTCCTGGGGTGTATTAAAGAAGTGGATGGGATTCACCAGGTCAAATCCCCCACTGACAGTTTATTTTGGACTGGAGAAGCAAGAGGGGGACCTTATTCAAATGCCTAAAATGGCTTTGGCCCTACTACTAGCAGCAAGAGCGTGCCTGGCCACAAAATGGAAAAGTGCCCACACCCCAAATAAAAAGGAATGGGTTCATGTTGCTATGAATTTATATGTGATGGCGCGAATAATAGCAGGACTGCATGGGCGGGCAAGTCCTCTGGAAGCGGAATGGGGTGGAGTTTTGGAAACATACGTGAGACCCGATGCACAGCTGGTAGAGGAAGACATGACAGAATGAGAACGGGGAGCCGTGAGCCCCCTGGGGAAGAAGGCACTAGTGGGGGCAGTACTGCTTGGGTAACCAGATAAAAGAGGGCGTCACAGAGGTGGCTTTGCACCAATGTTTTGTGTTTCAGAGTGTCCTAGAAAGCCAAATGTTTAAAGAGGGGGTTTTAGTAGGGGCAAACAGTACCGGGGGGGGGGGAGAGGAGGGTGGGGTGGGAGTTGGTCAGTGTTGATTTGCAAGGGGGGTATTGGGAATACGGAATTTCATTTCATTAACTCTGTCAATACAAAGTGACCAAATGTTTTGCAAAGTTGTTTAATGTTTTGTAAACAAAATCTTTAATGAAGACGAATTCGAAAAAAAGAATCCCACCATCTTGGCCCAGGACCCAGTCACCTCCTTTTTGATAGACGCTTCCTGCGTCTTATCAACTTCCTTTCTTCTCCTGCTATCCCTACTTACCCCTCTCTGGCTCCTCTGCTGCCTCCTTCCTCCACCACCTCTCTGGTACTCTCTTCTTCCTCTCTGACTGCCCTGCCATCTCTTCCTTCCCCCTCTGCCCATCCTCGGGCACCTCCAACACTTCCGCAGGGCATACCTCTGGCTTGTATCCCTCCACGAAGATCCTTCAAAGGTGGCAGCCTGTTCCAGATCGCTACTCTCTCGCTCCCCTGTCAAACATTCCTCTCATCTGCTGTCTCCTAGAAGAGCTTGATTTGGATGTACACTGTCTCATCAGGACTTGGTTCACAGCCATCTCTGTCATGAATTTTGACACTCGCCTTGCGGATGGCTACAAGATCCTCTCCGAACCCAGAACCAACCTACGGGGGTTTAGCCTTGATTTTCCCAGTGTGGATACCTGCTTCTGTCATTCCAGAGCAGGACTACTCCTCCTCTGAATGCCTGGTCTGCAGGCTCTCTATCTCTCCTGGCCTCTCTCTCACTGTGGCCAATAGTGATCTATAGGCCACCTTGCCTAGTCGCCCTCTTCTCCTCGAAAACCTGAATATCCACCTGTTCGGGGCTCTTTCACAACCTCTGCGATTCTCTCTCTCTCTCTCTCTCTCTCGCTCTCTCGCTCTCTTTTTTCATCCCTCTGGCCCGACTCACTCTGCAAGGCAGACCCTGAATATTCTGATCTCCTCAGACCTGCCCCTCTCTAACCCTCTTACCACTCCTCTCTCCTGGAACAATCACTTTCTCCTTTCCTCCCACCTCTCTCTACCCCCCAGGTCAAGCCAACCCCAGCACTGCCACCTACCTTCTGGGTAATCCGGCCCATGAAACGTGTGTCAGTTGTTGATTTCGTTGTTACTGTCTCTCCTCCTCCTACTACACATTTTGCCTGACTCACACTCTGACACCCTTGACGTCCTTGCCCCTGTCATGAGGATCCGTTAGAAGCCTACATTCAGGTGTAACTCTACGATTCCGACCTTGCCACCCTTAAACTCAAGTGTAGGGTGGCTAAAAGGAAGTGGAGGGCATCAGGCAGACCCTCTGACAAACTGCTCCAAAGGTAGTACCAGACTATCTGTCTTCTCTAAGAAGAGACCCTACATCCAAGCCCGCGTCTCTTTGGCATCTAACAACTCGGCCGATCTTTTCAAAATCTGCAAGGAGCTGGCCAATCCTTTTGCAGTCTCTACCACTCCCTCCACAGCCCTCTGCACAGCACTGGCTTCTCCTTTCACCACTGAAACTCAGGACATCATGTCCACTCTCTTCCTCCTCCTCTACCACCCCTGGCCTGTCTTTGGTCGTTTCTCCTCCTCCTTTCCCCTGTTCACCCCAGACAATGTTTCTAGACAAGTCCGATTGATGAAAGTCTTGTCAAAGCAGGTTCTCCCCTGTTCATTCAGAACCATCGAGGACCACATCGCCACCCTTGCTCCAGCCTTGGCTGTTTTCTGCAATCACTCCTTTGCCACTGGAACCTTACCCTCCCCCCTTACGCACTCCCTTGTGCACCCCCTTCTAAAGTCTCCCTCTGCCGATCCTTCTTCTCGGGCTAACTATCGCCTGATTTCCATCACTCCTTTGCTGGGCAAACTCCTGGAAATGCTGTCCATCTGCCAGCTTAATCTGCATACTGAATCTGTTGGTTGTCTCCACGACCACCAGTCTGGCTTCAGAGCTGCCAGAAGCATGGAAACTGCTGTCCTGAACACCCATGCAGGCTTGCTCTCTCATCTTGACTCTACTCTTCCGTCTGTCCTCATTCTCCTCGATCTATCTTCTGCTTTGGACCATGCCTTCCAGCTCAATCACCTCTGTGACAACCTGGGTATCACTGGTCAGGCACTGGCCTGGTTGACCTTTTTGCTCACTGACCGACCTGCCCAGGTCCAACTGTGGTCTTTCCTCTCTTCTATTGCTCCTTCTACGTCTGGTGTTCCCCAGGGGTCTAACCTTTCTAACTGGCTTTTCAACCACTACCTGGCACCTCTTGCCCAATGCATCGCTACCTTCTGCTGTAACATTCAGTGTTATGCGGATGATACCTTGCTCTCCTTCAGGCTCCCCTCAGCCACCTCTGCTCCTTCTCTCATACCAGACTGTCTGGCCGCAATTCAGGAATGGTGTGCCGCCAATGATTTCTGCCTTAATGCCAGTAAGACCGAGATCCTCTGCATCGGGACACCTGCTCCCTCCTTTCCTCTCTCTCTCTCTGGCCAACCACCCTTTGGCTGTCTTCCTGCACCTTCCTGTGAGGCTAAGGACATTGGTGTCATCTTCGACTCCACCCTCTCTCCTCACATCTCTGACGTCTCGAAGAAGTCACACTATCAGCTGCAACGCCTCAGAGGTACTCTGCCTTTTCTCACTTTCCCCGAGAAACTCACTGTCTCCAGAGCCCTGGTCCTCTCTAAGCTGGACTATTGCAACAGCCTCTTTCTAAATCTGCCTGTCTCTACTCTTCGATCCTTACAACTTATCCAGAACAGGACTACAAGACTTGTCCTTGGCCTCAAGCACAGGGATCATATCTCACCAGCTCTGAAAACTCTCCACTGGCTTCCTGTGGCTGCAAGGATCAAGTTCAAGACCCTTTGCTTCATCTACAAGGCTTTCTAGGGCCGGGGACCGCATTCCCTCCAACTTTATCTTCCTAAACATCTTCCTTCTCAAGCTCTCCGCTCTGGTCAAGTGGCACAGCGAGTAGAGCGCTCGCTTTGACATCTGTGCAGAGCCTGTTGACGCAGGTTCGAATCCCGGCGGGGCCAAACTTAGCCTTTCATCCTTCCGAGGCCGATAAATGAGCACCACACACGTGGGTAATAATAAGCAGCGCTCAGATACTTAAGGGTTCGTAGCGCTATATAAATGCCTAATTATTATTATCCACCTCCAACTCTCTGAGGATCAGACGCTTCTCCAAGCACAGAGTGGCGGGCAGATCTCTTTCCTCAGCTGGTGCCTTCCTCTGGAACAGCCTCCCTGCCTCTTTCAAACTTTAGCAGGACCACCTCCAGTTCTGGAACCAACTCATGACCTTCCTTTTTGCTTCCGCTTTCTCTCTTCCTCTTCCCTGCTGATGTTCTTGACTTCTCCTTGCACTGGTCACTTGGCCACCCACTGAACTCTGGCCCAGGCTCCTGCATTGCCAGTTGCCTCGCACTGCCTCCGCGCTCCCCCAGCATTTAAGGGTCTGTATCTGCAACCCTACAGTCCCTTCTCTCTGCACTTATGAGACTCCCTCTGACAGCTTTTATTGAATTACCTGCACTTCTCCCTCTCCCCCCGCATACCCCTTCTGGCACTTCTCCCCTCCCTCTTCCACGCACTTGCCCCATCTGAATGACACAAGGCCTAGTAAAATTGTTTATTTGCCCTCCTTGTCTTGTTGTGCCTAAAAACACTTGTGTACAGATGCAATATAAATGACTTCTATCATACCATATTAAATTAAGATGTCACAACACAGGTTCAGAGGCCATGACTTACACTATCGTCCAACATATTTAATTAGGTGGTGTATTACACACTAAATTGTTTAAAGTGGCAGCCATCGTAGCAAGGTCTGTTATGAAGGGTTTGGGTCTTTTGACCTAAAACATTTGACCTAATCACATTTGATTGAATTTATTTGACTTTTTTTTGGTGTAAGTTGCGGACCCCCCCTCAACCCGCCAGCCCCCACTTCCCTTCATCCTAATCTATACTCTTACCCACTATATATATATATATATATATATATATATATATATATATATATATATATATAATAACTAAATTTGACTGAAGAAAAAGGTCAACAAAACTCAATCGAATGTTTTAGGTCAAATGTTTTAGATCAATTATGCTAATACCGTAATGAAGCACTTATAGCCTGTAAAACCAAGGAGTGCTTATGCCAATCTTTTCTGGACCGAACTTGTATCATTTTTAAGGCGTAAACCTTTTGAAACTGGTTTTTGGAGTGTGTTTATTTCACATTTGTGGTGGCCACAATAAGCTTTTTAGGTTTATCAGTTAACACATCTTGCTGTACTTATTATGCTTACATCATTTATTGATGAGGAATAACCCAATTTGAACTGAACACTATAATGTTCCCAAGGTATGCATTGGAGTGTAAGCATGTGCTTTTCAGAGTGGGTCTGTATTTCTCTGGGATGTGGTAATTGGTTTATGCAGTCCATATGGTAGTAAAGTGACCTGTGTGCTGTATGGTTTTTTTTATTTTTTTTTCATCAGATTATCCACACGTGACCGCTAGAAAATAATTCAAACACAGAAATCTGATGGCTCCTTCAATTTTTGGCATGACCACCTTGAACATCGTTCACTATTGGCGGGCTCAGTCACTCCCATCTTTGAAGCTCCACCTCACTTGCTCCGCCTGCTTGAAAGGAAGCATTGTTAGGGGACCCTTGTCAGCTACCTCTGCAAACACACTTGTCATCCAAATGTCCTCCTTTTGCATCTCGCAGCAGCTTCACTGAATGTCTGTCATTACCCCTTGCTGTGCTCTCCCTCCAAGCACAGAAGTATGTCTTACCTGCTTCATTTCTCTCTCCTACCTCCTCACCCTATGACTTTTCCTCTACCCTTGTGCCTCCGACATTCGTGACTTTCTCATATCCTGCGGGAGTGGTGAACCCTGGATTCCGCATATTTTTCCTGGACGCTATTGTTGTCCAAGCTGTGATTTTTGCAGCTTTGCTGAAACAAACTAGCGCAGGGTATGCTTAGTCTTTCTGGGGAGCTTTTGGTCATTGTCTGCACCTCAGTCTCACGAGACCCTGCACCTGCATGATGAGCCTTTCCACCATGTCATGCCTTCCCATACCGCTATTGCAGGACTGGCAGTGTATTGTGGTTTCCCAGACGGATTCCGTCATCACGAAACCCTGATATTTCCCACAGAACATAGTGTATGGGGTTCAGGAATGTGCATGAGTGGAATAGGATCCTTAATCGGGACCTGCCGCACATGCAGTGTGTATGCAAGTGCACACTGCATGTGTACAATATGCAGTATGTGTGCAGTATGCAAATAGTTATTTGTATACGTATTTTAAAATATTGTGTATTGGAATAATGCCACCTGTCTTGACTAAGTAAGATATCATGTTTCAGTGTGGTTCAGTTTTCCTTATTTTGGCAAGCCTCTATGACTGTGCTAAATAATGTCTCCAAATAAAAAAAATAATTGCACAAGCCCAGGTGTTTGAAAATGTAAGCTTTACATAAATGGTTGGAAGGTTAAGGCCTCTTTATTAATGTCATCATATGTACCTTTTAGATATTTTGTGTAACTAGCAACACACTTCTAAAAGAAAATCTAAGTCTTCTCACTACATACTCGGAAATAATTTCACCTTAACCAACACGTAGAATATTACTATTCTTTTAGGTACGAACTACTGCTCCGGAAAAGTACAGAGTGAAGCCAAGTAACAGCAGCTGCGAGCCTGGCACGTCATTGGATATTGTTGTATCTTTACATGGAGGTGAGTTAAACCTTGACTGGAACCTGCTCCTAGAGTGAAAGTCAATAGACATACTTCACTTCGCCTTGGTGAAGGTTTCTGTTTAGAGAAGATTTAATTTGTTTTTGTTTGTAGCACTCCAAGCTAACGTGATATAGCTTGGTACCTTCTCTTTTTGTCTTCATTTTGCACACAATTCACTGTTGATGGCAAGGCATATATTAGCTATGTACACCACAACAATATAGGGTACAACCATCCTTGACATTGTAAACTCAGGCCTTCTGTGGGTTAGCTTGGTGCCTGGAAATGTTCCTATTCCTTTATTGTGCAATATAATCTAACCTGTAATTATGTTATATTGCTAAAAAAACATCTTCTGCACTTAATACTTCTACATTCACTTAGTCAGCCCATGCATTTACTTCTTTCCTTTACTTCATCTTCACATTGTCATGGGCACAATGGGTATGATACGGTTAGCTGCAAGGTTAGTGTTTGAGCGATGGGGGGTATGGCGCAGAATATGGGTGAGAAAAGAAGGGGAGTCACACCGGTTCTCCCCCTGTAATGAAGTGAATGTTCGAAGAAGTGAAAGTCAGAAGGAGTAAAGGTATCAAGAGGTAAATGTGACAAAGTAAATGTATGATGAAGTGAATGCGGAAGAAGTAGAGACATACATCTGTTAAGTCAGTGCCTTTCTTTAGCATAGATGTAAGTGATAGTGGGAGGTGTGAGCAGCGAAGGGCCTTTGAGTTCAAGTTGCGTACCTCGCCGTCTTGTGAAATTCCGGATTGATTTAGTGGTCCTCTACTAGAAATAAAATTGGAGTGGTTATAATCTTTAGTAGGATGTTAAGACCAACCTGATCAGCAAAGTTTTCTCCAGCAAGAGTTGAAAAAGCAATGACTTCGACCTGGTCATGAGACAAGTTGTGGGGAGGTGGTGGGGTGGACCCCATAGAACTAAAACATTGTTAATAGAAAAGAGGAAGAGATGGGATCATCCAAGAATGGAGTCATCCTATATGGCATCCCCTTTGAGAAATTATGGGTTGCAACCAAGTCAAATGCAGAAGTGCCTAAGGGTGTGGTGTACAGATACGACCCAGCTGCAAGCGATGAGGAAAGGGAGAGAGCATGAATGAGAGAAACCTGCATGGATCCACAGATGTGGCTGCATGAGAGGCCATCCTGATTGAGTTGTGAAAGAGATGTTATATTTCCCTTCAACACTCAAATGATTAAAGGACGAGGAGAAAAGGATGGGTAGTGATAATCCAATGGGGTTTGGCTTCACAGATGTGTGCGCCAAGTTTCACAGATTATCAAAATGTAAGCCATATCGTACTGGTATGGCACCTTTGGTTTAAAGTTGACATTACAGTAGGAGGGAAATGTGTGTGCAGGAAGCAGTGGTTGTCTAATGAGTTATGAAACCTATCGGGCAAGTATGGGATGTTTTAATCCCTTGAGTACCCCTGGATGCCGGTTAGGTAGCTGTGGCATTGCTTGTAGACGTATCTTCAATTGAAAAAACTACCAATTGAAATGAAAACTGCAAGCGCAGTACCCTCAGTGGAAAATCTCTTTGGAGAAATGATTGCACAAGTGGGGAAAGCTGGAAATAGCAGTCACCTGGAAGTTTACAATTTTTCCTGTTGCCTGTTATATGGTACAGAGTGACCCAGGCCTGAGTAGTTTCTGGACCAAAAAATTTGAAAGTATAACAAATCTTTTGTAAATAGTCTTTGCTACTTGGCAACTTGAGGGGGCAAGGTATACGAGATGCCTAATCAAGGCAGATAGTATACAATGCTCTTAATTAAACATATTGCACTCCAGAGAAACACCTCAGGATGCAAGGAGCACACTCCGATTGGTGCTGGGGAGGTTGATGAGACAGGCATTGCATGTGCACATGGTGTAGAACTTTCTAGATGTCAAATGGTTCAATTGGATATGTCATAATGAGTCCATGGTAACACCCGGTTACAGAATAATTGGTCGAACTATGTCATAGCTGAGGCATTGGGAGTGGCACTTTGATATTGGACATTTACCATAGGAGGAGCCTACCATGATGTTTGTACACATTTAACCAAGCAGCATTTTGCTGGAAATATTTGGCCATAAGCAAAAGAGACCTTGTAGTTTTAAGTGAGATTTGAGACTTTAACCAGAACATCTGATCACAGACCCTGCATGGATGAGAAGTAGATGCAACTGCAGAGAACATATCAGTATTGAAGTAAGACACAGTATTATCAAAGATTATGTCCTAACTGTTGGAGTGTCCAAATGCAATAGTTATGTTTTCACGATATTTTACCTCTAGGCAAGCAGCTCAAATGGATGTTTATCCAACATTGGAGCTTTTGTAAATTCACATACTTTTTTCATTCACCATCGTCCTGTTGGGAATTCTCAGTACAGCTTTAAAAACAGTTGGACAAAAAAAAGATTAGTGCCATCACCTAACTTTCAATGTTTTGCCATTTGGCCTCTTTCGTGGTCCTAAACTCTACCTGTGGAGGCCATCTTTAGATTGGTAACTGCATGTCCTGTAAGAGGGATTCTTGTGCCTATGTCCCATCATTTAGGGGTTTTGAAGAGTATTCTACTGAGTTTAATCCTTGCATCTCACTTATCAAGACTAATCAGAAATGACTTCAAATTTATATTAAAGTTTGAATTTAAAAAAAAATCAATCCCAATACTTAAAGCCCACATGCATACGATGACCCTTCTACATAATAATTTGTAAATTTTAGGAGATTTTAATTTCTGGGCTGATTCCCCTGACTGCTCAGCTGCAGTCTATCTTATCTTGCATGGAGAACCTATCCCTGCCACAATTAGTCACATGCTGTATGCATGTAAAGAGACACACCCTTGATCTAATCTTCTCATCTCCAAATTTAAGTTGGGTTTCAGCAGGTTTTTCTTTGTTGCGGACGGATCATTTATTGATCCTTTTTAAGATTGCTCTTCCTCTACTCGTTCTAAAGTAATTTCAGCATATAGTACTGTGGAGAGCATAGCACCATGTTGAACCATTGATCCTGGCAGAACAAAGAATGTAAAATTATCTTGCAGAGAGTAATGGATATCAACCACTTCTGCTACCATTAACTCTGCTATCACAGCCTGCACGGCAGCTGCCAATATGTTGGCACCTTTAGAATTGGTAAAGAAAGCTGCATGTCCCTCAGCTGCATAGTTCTCTTTGGAACTCGGGGAATAGTGGGGCTATGGTCCGCAGTGCTGAGCGGAAATGGTGTCTAAATCCTGACTTTACTTTGAAACTCTTCTTTAGGAAATAATTGGCCTTGTATCGTTCAGGGATAAAGGCTGCAAGAAAATCCTACTACAGTAGTAGTATTCAGTCGGCGGCTAATACTCCAAAACAACTTTTTCATACATTAAAATATCTCTTTGCCCCTAAACTGGCATCGGCAGCCCCACTTTCTCAGGAATTGTGCAACAATTTGTCTGGCATCTATATAAATAGGATTGAGGCTATTGGGGAAAAACATTCAGAATCAAGCATTTGCCATATCATTGAATCTCTTGCATTGCCTGAGGCAGGGACACCTCTAGATAGTTTTGAGTGTTTTCAACACTGTTCTTCCGCACTGGTAAAAGCCATGCATCATTTAAAATCTGCTTTTCCTTTAGATGAGATTCCGCTCATCACTTTTAAATCTATAGCTGAGGAGCTAGGGGAGCTTCTTGCTGAAGTCCTAAACTCATCTCTTTGGATGGAAAACATGCATTGATCATCCCTTTACTAAAAAGACATCTCTGGATAACACTTTGTTTGCAATTTATTGCCCCATTTCTTTACTTCCTTTTTTCATGAAGCTGTTGGCGTTGGTAGATACTTCATAATTGATGTCCTTCCTAGAAGATGACCTACGCCTTGATTCTGCGCAATTGGGTTTTTTCCCGCTCATGGGCATTGAGTGCGTCTTGGATGACCTGGCCCAAATCAAAGATGAGGGTGGCGTGGCAGGTTAATGGGGGAAAACATCTGTACTAGTGGTTGGGCCCCCAGCTCAAATCATTCCTGGACATCAGACTTTTGGCCACTCGATCCTGGCCCCCTACCCTCTCTTGTGGAAGTTGTGAAACCCTGGGTGTTATGATCCTGGCCTTCTTGTCCTTGAAGGTTCAAGCTAGCTGGATTTGTAGCACAGTCTCTTTAAGTTGAAGAACTGCCTTATATCCCTTCTGACGGTCATACAGCAGTTATTACTGCCACAATAAACAGTAGTCTTTATTACTGTAAAACTGTCTTCTTATCTCGGCATGCTTATCTGGTTAATCCGCTTCAGGTGCTGCAAAATGCAACAGTCTGACTAGCTAAAGGCATTTATTACGGAATGCCAATCTCAGCAGCCCGACGCAGCCTTCATTGGCTTCCGGTCACAGAACGGATCAAGCTAAAATCCCTGTGTGTGATTCATCAAGTATTGTGGTTTCCCATTGTCTCTGTTTTTTCTTTTAGCGTCCTAATGCCTATGGTGAAGGTTTTTGCGCTTTATGAATGTTGTTTGATTGATTGATTGATTGAATTATGAATGGTATCCCTGGATTCAAGCCTGAATGTTCATCTGAAAAGGGTACCCTGGAAATAATCCACAAAACTAGAATGTGTTGAATCACCACTAATTGAGTAACCACCAAGATGTTTGAATGATTACTGCCCTTTGATTGGGTCTTTGGAAACGCATCCTTGCCCTTATACCGATTAACGGCTTTGGAATATGCTAATGTAACTTTTTGAAGAATTGCAAGAAAACAATGGCCTTAAGACTGGAAGTTCAGAAGCCCTGCCAGAGCCTGTAACCATTATTTTACCCTCCTGACAGCAGAGCTAGGTTTTATGTCCGCGGAAGCCAGACGTGAAACAACTAGGGTGAGACCAAGATGCTAGACCAAGATGTCTTTCCCTTCTGTAATGGCTTGGCAGGCGAAGAACGGTGGTCTGAAGGGTTGCCCAGAGCATTGCCAGTGGTTAAGATTAATTCTAAACCTTCCAGCCATCACCTCTTTCTTTTTGCTATGTCACCCCGAGTGGGACGGGTATGCCCAGACGTGGGTCCCGTGCCTGTTGGGCCTAGAGACCCAAGCTACTCCTCACTGATGAGCCCCAACAAGGGCGAAACATGTTTGGGGATGCTTGTGGTCTCGTGCAGAAGGGATGTGGCCTAGCAGTTCGGGCTGGACTGCCCCTTTTGGGGTGGGGCCAAGCCTGATTTGCATATGGTCTTTCCCTTCTGTAATGGCTTGGCAGGCGAAGAACGGTGGTCTGAAGGGTTGCCCAGAGCATTGCCAGTGGTTAAGATTAATTCTAAACCTTCCAGCCATCACCTCTTTCTTTTTGCTATGTCACCCCGAGTGGGACGGGTATGCCCAGACGTGGGTCCCGTGCCTGTTGGGCCTAGAGACCCAAGCTACTCCTCACTGATGAGCCCCAACAAGGGCGAAACATGTTTGGGGATGCTTGTGGTCTCGTGCAGAAGGGATGTGGCCTAGCAGTTCGGGCTGGACTGCCCCTTTTGGGGTGGGGCCAAGCCTGATTTGCATATGGTCTTTCCCTTCTGTAATGGCTTGGCAGGCGAAGAACGGTGGTCTGAAGGGTTGCCCAGAGCATTGCCAGTGGTTAAGATTAATTCTAAACCTTCCAGCCATCACCTCTTTCTTTTTGCTATGTCACCCCGAGTGGGACGGGTATGCCCAGACGTGGGTCCCGTGCCTGTTGGGCCTAGAGACCCAAGCTACTCCTCACTGATGAGCCCCAACAAGGGCGAAACATGTTTGGGGATGCTTGTGGTCTCGTGCAGAAGGGATGTGGCCTAGCAGTTCGGGCTGGACTGCCCCTTTTGGGGTGGGGCCAAGCCTGATTTGCATATGGTCTTTCCCTTCTGTAATGGCTTGGCAGGCGAAGAACGGTGGTCTGAAGGGTTGCCCAGAGCATTGCCAGTGGTTAAGATTAATTCTAAACCTTCCAGCCATCACCTCTTTCTTTTTGCTATGTCACCCCGAGTGGGACGGGTATGCCCAGACGTGGGTCCTGTGCCTGTTGGGCCTAGAGACCCAAGCTACTCCTCACTGATGAGCCCCAACAAGGGCGAAACATGTTTGGGGATGCTTGTGGTCTCGTGCAGAAGGGATGTGGCCTAGCAGTTCGGGCTGGACTGCCCCTTTTGGGGTGGGGCCAAGCCTGATTTGCATATGGTCTTTCCCTTCTGTAATGGCTTGGCAGGCGAAGAACGGTGGTCTGAAGGGTTGACCAGAGCATTGCCAGTGGTTAAGATTAATTCTAAACCTTCCAGCCATCACCTCTTTCTTTTTGCTATGTCACCCCGAGTGGGACAGGTATGCCCAGACGTGGGTCCCGTGCCTGTTGGGCCTAGAGACCCAAGCTACTCCTCACTGATGAGCCCCAACAAGGGCGAAACATGTTTGGGGATGCTTGTGGTCTCGTGCAGAAGGGATGTGGCCTAGCAGTTCGGGCTGGACTGCCCCTTTTGGGGTGGGGCCAAGCCTGATTTGCATATGGTCTTTCCCTTCTGTAATGGCTTGGCAGGCGAAGAACGGTGGTCTGAAGGGTTGCCCAGAGCATTGCCAGTGGTTAAGATTAATTCTAAACCTTCCAGCCATCACCTCTTTCTTTTTGCTATGTCACCCCGAGTGGGACGGGTATGCCCAGACGTGGGTCCCGTGCCTGTTGGGCCTAGAGACCCAAGCTACTCCTCACTGATGAGCCCCAACAAGGGCGAAACATGTTTGGGGATGCTTGTGGTCTCGTGCAGAAGGGATGTGGCCTAGCAGTTCGGGCTGGACTGCCCCTTTTGGGGTGGGGCCAAGCCTGATTTGCATATGGTCTTTCCCTTCTGTAATGGCTTGGCAGGCGAAGAACGGTGGTCTGAAGGGTTGCCCAGAGCATTGCCAGTGGTTAAGATTAATTCTAAACCTTCCAGCCATCACCTCTTTCTTTTTGCTATGTCACCCCGAGTGGGACGGGTATGCCCAGACGTGGGTCCCGTGCCTGTTGGGCCTAGAGACCCAAGCTACTCCTCACTGATGAGCCCCAACAAGGGCGAAACATGTTTGGGGATGCTTGTGGTCTCGTGCAGAAGGGATGTGGCCTAGCAGTTCGGGCAGGACTGCCCCTTTTGGGGTGGGGCCAAGCCTGATTTGCATATGGTCTTTCCCTTCTGTAATGGCTTGGCAGGCGAAGAACGGTGGTCTGAAGGGTTGCCCAGAGCATTGCCAGTGGTTAAGATTATTTCTAAACCTTCCAGCCATCACCTCTTTCTTTTTGCTATGTCACCCCGAGTGGGACGGGTATGCCCAGACGTGGGTCCCGTGCCTGTTGGGCCTAGAGACCCAAGCTACTCCTCACTGATGAGCCCCAACAAGGGCGAAACATGTTTGGGGATGCTTGTGGTCTCGTGCAGAAGGGATGTGGCCTAGCAGTTCGGGCTGGACTGCCCCTTTTGGGGTGGGGCCAAGCCTGATTTGCATATGGTCTTTCCCTTCTGTAATGGCTTGGCAGGCGAAGAACGGTGGTCTGAAGGGTTGCCCAGAGCATTGCCAGTGGTTAAGATTAATTCTAAACCTTCCAGCCATCACCTCTTTCTTTTTGCTATGTCACCCCGAGTGGGACGGGTATGCCCAGACGTGGGTCCCGTGCCTGTTGGGCCTAGAGACCCAAGCTACTCCTCACTGATGAGCCCCAACAAGGGCGAAACATGTTTGGGGATGCTTGTGGTCTCGTGCAGAAGGGATGTGGCCTAGCAGTTCGGGCTGGACTGCCCCTTTTGGGGTGGGGCCAAGCCTGATTTGCATATGGTCTTTCCCTTCTGTAATGGCTTGGCAGGCGAAGAACGGTGGTCTGAAGGGTTGCCCAGAGCATTGCCAGTGGTTAAGATTAATTCTAAACCTTCCAGCCATCACCTCTTTCTTTTTGCTACGAGACCAAGATGCTAGTCATTTCCTTGGTCTTGAGTGGGACATTATTTAACAAATGCCTCTGCTCTTGCTCCCTCTAGAAGCGTTCCTGGTGCGGGTCATTTCACTGACCATGACAGGGGCAGGGTTCTCAAGTACCATTACACCCCACGGCTGACAGACTTGCATTTGTCTAAGCTGGACTTAAGAATGAACTGTACCACCATCCCATGGTGCTCACACCCCAAATAACACTTTGCTACATCCTCCGTATCCATGCAGTACACTTGCATCTAGTCATCACTGCACCTCAGCTAGACGGGAATGATCGGCAACTTAGCAGAGTTTCAGCCAACCATCTTCTATGACCTCCCCTTAAAGAACCACCTGATCCCTAATTCACAAAAACATGACTCACAGAACATTAACTCTGCCATTCCTATTGCTAACTGGAGCTGAGAGTTTGACACCCTCGGTTGTAAGCAGTTGAAGATCATAGGCTTTAAGTTCCTAGATCAATTGCAGTTGTTAAAGCGGGACCTGAAGCACTCTGACTTGAGGGTTGCATCTACTTTGTTCCCTGGATTTCTTACTCACTCAGTTTCATACCCTATATACCTGAGATGGGCATTTGACTTTCAGAAGGACTACACAACTACAAAGGACCCAACATCTAAGAACCACAATGTAGCAGGGAACCTGACTGCATACCCTGCCTATATATTTCCGGTGTACTGCCACTACATGTGGGTCATCTGCTGCTCAGCCAATCAATCACTACATGAGTATTATAATTAGTTACAAGAGCACACTTTGCATGGAAGAGAAATGTATTTCATCCTCAACCTTCTCCACCCCTTGCCAAACACTCCCCCATCTAAATGGAACCTTAACCCATGAAGCCCTACAACTGCTTGCAACACAACGGGGTGGTCCTACTGCCAATGGTTAGTGAAGGACAAATCTCTGCCACCTGAATATTCTTGCTTTCCTAGTTTTGTGCTGCCTCATAGAAGACTCTACTTTCAGATCCATTATAAATATGTAGACCTTAAATAGATTTATTTAAAGTGGTAACTGTGTTCTCCTGTATCTTATTGTAACGCTCACCTGGTTCCCACGGAGGCGCGGCGTCGAAGGCGCAGAACTCTGAAGATGGACAGGAAGGGCCCCTCTATTCTGGCTTCCCTGGCTCGTTGGATACCCTCCTGTGCGTGAAAAGGGAGTATTACCAACTGTGGAACAATGCTCAAGCCTCCCACTCCCTTCCAACCCTCCACGATACCTCCTCCACGATTCCCCGTGAAGCCTCACCTTAGGGTTTGGAAGGATGAGCTCTCCATCCTGCTTCAGATGCAGGGGCGCGTTGAAACCCAGTTACTTCACTGGATTGAGGATTGATGGGAGTTCAGGTAAGCTTGACTGTTCAGGTAAGGCGCTGTAAAAGTTCTGTTCAAAAGTTCAAGCTTAATAATAATGTTCGTTGTCTAATTGCAGCAAGCGCTAATGCTTATGTCTTTTTCCCCTTAGGGGCCGGGGTTCGGAGTGCCGGAGATATGGCGCCGACCCGAAGTGAAACGGTTCTGGATGAGCGCTCAGGTAATGTCTTTGCATTCGCTCATTCAATGTCTTTGTCTTTTTTCCCCATAGGGGCCGGGGTCCGGAGATGCCAGGAAGCGGCAGGACCCGAAATGCAGTGGGAATAATCCAACAGGTAAGACTTAAAAGGAAACTGAGCTTTCCTTATTCCTTTTCTCCCTCTCACCTTTGTTCTTGTCTTTTTTCCTCTAGGCGCCGGGGCGTAGCTGAATCCGGAAGATCGCTGCTGAAGATGGAAGCGCCTTGCAAAGGTGAGTAAAATGCAGCGCTGCAGCGATCGAAACGAAAGGCCTTTAAAATGATGTCTTCCTTTTCAGGGCCATTGGAGAAATGACTCTGGGATGCAGATTTAGCAGGTAAGGGCTTTTCTTCTCCTATTCTCTTCCTTTCTCCCCTTGCAGGTGTTCCAGGGTGCTGGCAGGCGTGGCTGAAGCCAGGATGCAGGAGCTGACACGGTGAGCGTCCAGCTGCTAGGTGCAGAACAACGCGAAGCATGTGTGGCTGTTCGGGTGGGGTTTAAATAGCCTTGGAAGAAGTTCCTGGTATGTATCCTTCCACCAATCAGGTATGTATCCTTCCCCGACCACACCCGGGTGGTGAAGTAGTCCTACAGGTTAAGTAGTCCCATTCAGGCCTCAAGAGGGCCTGGATGAAGCAGCAAGGTCTGCATCAGGTAAGTGTGCACCCAAGCACTTAAACACATATCCTCTTCTATGAGCCTGGCGCCTAAGGCGCCAGGACTGGGGTCCGCTATGAGCCTGGCGCCTAAGGCGCCAGGACTGAGTCCAAAGGGCCCCGACTTGGGCCCGCTGAGACTTCCCTGGGGAAAATGATGTCTGCCTCTGGGGTTGCTGGGCCCGGCCTGGCTCCTTAGAGGTAGGCATCATGACAGTACCCCCCCCTCAAGGCCCCTCCCAAGGTCTTTTCCTCCGGGGGTTTTGGTTTGTGCGGGAATCTTCGATGGAATCTTTGAATTAATCGTGGTGCGTGAACATAGTTACTGGGTTCCCAAGATCTTTCCTGAGGTCCATATCCTTTCCAATCAACAAGATAGAAGAGTTTCGACTTAACTATCTTGGAATCTAAAATGTCTTTCACTTCGAATTCTAATTCTCCATCAATTTGGACAGGGCCTGGGGGCTCAGACAGTCTGGTTTACCGGTTGTACTGGTTTTAGAAGAGATGCGTGAAAAACGGGATGAATCCGCATGTTGGATGGTAAATCGAGTTTAAAGGCCACTGGGTTGATAATAGCTTTGATGGGGTAAGGCCCAATGAATCTGGGATTAAAAGTTCGCTGACCCTTGAGGGGTAGATGTTTAGTTGCTAGCCATACCTGATCTCCTACTTGGTAAAGAGGAGTTTTACTTCGGTGCAAATCAGCGTTTTCTTTATACTTTTTCTTGGCTTGCTGTAAGTGGGTTGTAGCTTCTTTGAAGGCTTGGGTTATTGTGGAATGTAGGTGATTTACTGCAGGCATCTCCAGGGTCAGAGGTGGATCTAGGTCAGAGGTCCGAGGATGGTGACCATACAGGGTATAAAAAGGAGTCTGTCCGGTTCCAGAATGCACTGAATTGTTGTATGCATATTCTGCAATCCAAAGGATGTCCTTCCAATTCAACTCGGATTGGTGTAACATGCACCGCAGATATTGCTCGAGAGTCTGATTGGTTCTCTCGGTTTGTCCGTCGGTCTGGGGGTGGTGGCTGGTGGATAACCGCATGTCTATTTGTGCTAGTTGGCAACATTTCTTCCAAAAGTGGGAGATAAATTGACTTCCACGGTCTGAGACTAATATGGAAGGGAAACCATGTAACCGCACTATATTTTCCATAAATTCCTTGGCCAAGGTGGAAGCTGACGGCAATCCTTTTAAAGGGATAAAATGGGCCATTTTGGAGAATAGATCCACTATTACGAGAATCGTGTTGTAACCACCACAAGGAGGCAGGTCAGTTATAAAGTCCATTGACAAGGTGTGCCAAGGTGCTGGTGGAATGTCCAAAGGTTGAAGTAGGCCGGCTGGCCTTTTCTTTTGACTCTTATTTTGGGCACAGATTCCGCAAGACAACACAAATGACTTTGTCTTTTCTCCAAGAAGGCCACCAGAAGTGGCGTTTGATCTTTTCTTCTGTTTTCGCGATACCGGGGTGTCCTTCCATTAATGATTCATGATGACGGGTAATGACAAGTTCGTGCAATTCTTTACTTGGCAGAAATAACCGCTCTTGGAAGTAGGGTAAATCATCCTTAACGGTGTAGTGAGGACCCTTTTGACTCCATTCCAGTAAGGCAGAAGAGTCAAAAAGCTGTTTTACTTGAGCTTGGATGTCCTCAATGGTTTGCAATGAAGTCAAGCCCAGAATTCTTTGTTCCGGTATGATTGGCACAGGTTCTAAACTCGAATTGGGTTCTTCCATGCCTATCCGGGATAAGGCATCTGCCTTACCATTCTTGCAGCCAGGGCGATAGGTAATTACAAAATCAAATTCCGCAAAGAATAAAGCCCATCGGAGTTGTCGCGAAGATTGAGCTTTGGCCGTCTTTAAATACTGCAAATTTCTGTGGTCCGTAATTACGGTGATGGTGTGTCTTGCACCGAGAAGATAGTGACGCCAAGCCTTGAAAGCTGATTTAATAGCCAGTAGTTCTTTGTCGGTAATTGCGTAATTGAGTTCAGGTGGAGAGAATTTTCTGGACCAAAAGGCTACAGGGTGTAGTTGGTTAGTTTCTGGGTCTCTTTGCGACAGGACAGCTCCCATGGCCGAACTGGATGCATCGGTTTCCACGATGTAAGGGAGATCTGGGCGGGTGCTTCAATACAGGTGCAGAGGTGAATTTGGTTTTCAGGTCCTGAAAGGCTTGTTCAGCCTCAAGAGTCCATTCAAAGCGTTTATTTTTCTTTAGGAGAGCTGTGATGGGTTGAACAGTTCGAGAAAATTCCGGGATGAACCTTCGATAGAAATTGGCAAAGCCAAGCATGCTTTGCACTCCCTTCACAGGGCTAGGAGATGGCCATTTGAGAATGGCGTCCACTTTCCGCGAGTCCATTCGGATTCCTTGAGGTGTCAGGATGAATCCGAGAAACTCCACTTCTGTGGTATGAAAAACGCATTTTTCGAGCTTGGCAAATAATTTGTGCTGGCGCAATTTCTCAAGAACTGCCCTAACATGGTTTCTGTGATCAGATTCTGAGGAGGAATACACCAGGATGTCGTCAATATAAACGATGACACAAACATCGATAAGTTCCCGAAGAACATCATTCATGAAGTACTGAAAGGCGGCAGGTGCGTTGCACAAACCGAAGGGCATTACTTGATATTCGAAGAGCCCAAATTTGGTGCGGAATGCAGTCTTCCACTCGTCGCCCTCTTTTATACGTACCAGGTGGTAAGCTCCTCGGAGATCTAGCTTGGTGTACACACGAGCATCTTTTACTTGGTCGATAAGCTCAGGTATCAGGGGTAAAGGGTAACGATTCTTAATCGTTATCTGATTTAGGGCGCGGTAGTCAATACAGGCCCTAAGGTCTCCTTCCTTTTTAGGTACGAAGAACAAAGCGGAAGAGACTGGTGACTTTGATGGGCGAATGAAACCATTGGCCAGGTATTGATCCAAATACTGGCGCAAATGCAGGTTCTCAGGTTCAGTAAGAGCATAAATCCTACTACAAGGTAGTTGTGCATTGGGTACCAAGTCGATTTGGCAATCGTAAGATCGATGGGGAGGTAAGGTGTTAGCCTGCTCTTTCTGAAAAACGTCTTGGAATTCTTGGTATTCAGATAGTAGCTGTACAGGGGTGGAAGTTACAGAGGCTAGACCCATAGCTGGATTCCTTGGGTAACAGGTTGGTTCACAATCAGGAAAAGTTATCTTCTTTGCTCGCCAGTCTATTCTCGGATTATGTGTTTCTAACCAAGGGATTCCAAGAAGTACTTGAAATTGTGGGGCCTTGATCACATCAAACACGATTGCTTCCCGATGTCCGTCCTGACCCACCAGAGTGATTTCAACTGTGGAATGCGTTACAGGCCCTGAGGCTATTTCGGTTCCATCAACTGTAGTAATTACATCTTGGGTTACTTTCGGGCGGAGAGGAAGCTTAATCCTGGAAGCCAATTCACAGTCTATGTAATTTCCAATAGCTCCACTGTCTATGTTTGCTTTTATAGCATGCAACTGCTGGGGCTGTTTTGGGTTCACAAGCACCATTGGCATGACAAAATGCGAGGTCAAAGAGTTTGTTTTCAAGCTCGGCAAGCGGACCCCTACGCTTGTCGGGCTAGGTCGTTTCCCGAACCAGGTGTCAATAGCTCGTTATCAGTGGCTCCAACCACCTTCTTGGGTGGTTTAACTGTACAACTTTGAAGAAAGTGACCGGAAGTTCCGCAATACAGACAAAGTTGCATTTGTCGCCTTCTCTCTCGTTCCTTCTGCGTTAATGGTCCTTTAACACTGCCAATTTGCATAGGTTCGGAAACGTCAGTACTCTTGGAGTTAACGTGGGTCTTGATAGGTACTCTGGTTTCATACTTGAGCCGATCTGCTTTTCTATTTTGAAGTCTGTGATCAAGTTGAACCACTAAGTCTATGTAGTCTGCGCAGGCCTGGGGTGGATCTACTATCTGAGCTATAACATCTTTAAGCTCTCCGCGCAGGCCTCGATGAAACAATGTGTTCCTTTTATTTTCAGGCCATCCGGTTTCCACAACTAGTCTATTAAAGGTGGCGATATAGGACAAAAGATCCTGATTACCTTGTCGTAAGGATAGCAGTTCGTTGTCAAGGGCCTGTCCCTGCGAGTGTCGAGCGAACAATCTTTCCATGCTGGCCTGGAAGCCCTGGAAATCCCGGAGAATGGGATCATCCTGATTTACCAATGGAATAGACCAATCGGCAGCACAGCCACTGAGGTAAGATAGTACAAATGCTACTTTGGTCTGGTCGTTGGGGAAGGCCCCGGGCCTGCATAAAAAGTGTAAACGGCATTGGTTCATAAAAACGGCATATTTCTTGGGATCCCCCGCAAAACGTTCCGGCGGGGCCAAAGGCATGTGTCCAGGTAGATTGATTTGTACCGGGTTATTCGAACCCATTGTTGTAGAAATATCTCCGGAAACAGGTAAAGGAGTGTGCTCTGCCTGGCCCTGCAATAACCTTTTGGCCAGATCATCAGTTCTTTCCTTGGATAGGATTAGTTCCCTTCTGAGAGCATTAGTCTCCTGGCGGGCTGAGTGCACTTCTGCCCGTAATTCCCCTAAAAGATGGGCCAGCTGATCTGTCTCGATGTCTCCATAGCGCCCAGGTGGGAAATTGTGGTAAGGCTTCGCGTTCTGTAACGCTCACCTGGTTCCCACGGAGGCGCGGCGTCGAAGGCGCAGAACTCTGAAGATGGACAGGAAGGGCCCCTCTATTCTGGCTTCCCTGGCTCGTTGGATACCCTCCTGTGCGTGAAAAGGGAGTATTACCAACTGTGGAACAATGCTCAAGCCTCCCACTCCCTTCCAACCCTCCACGATACCTCCTCCACGATTCCCCGTGAAGCCTCACCTTAGGGTTTGGAAGGATGAGCTCTCCATCCTGCTTCAGATGCAGGGGCGCGTTGAAACCCAGTTACTTCACTGGATTGAGGATTGATGGGAGTTCAGGTAAGCTTGACTGTTCAGGTAAGGCGCTGTAAAAGTTCTGTTCAAAAGTTCAAGCTTAATAATAATGTTCGTTGTCTAATTGCAGCAAGCGCTAATGCTTATGTCTTTTTCCCCTTAGGGGCCGGGGTTCGGAGTGCCGGAGATATGGCGCCGACCCGAAGTGAAACAGTTCTGGATGAGCGCTCAGGTAATGTCTTTGCATTCGCTCATTCAATGTCTTTGTCTTTTTTCCCCATAGGGGCCGGGGTCCGGAGATGCCAGGAAGCGGCAGGACCCGAAATGCAGTGGGAATAATCCAACAGGTAAGACTTAAAAGGAAACTGAGCTTTCCTTATTCCTTTTCTCCCTCTCACCTTTGTTCTTGTCTTTTTTCCTCTAGGCGCCGGGGCGTAGCTGAATCCGGAAGATCGCTGCTGAAGATGGAAGCGCCTTGCAAAGGTGAGTAAAATGCAGCGCTGCAGCGATCGAAACGAAAGGCCTTTAAAATGATGTCTTCCTTTTCAGGGCCATTGGAGAAATGACTCTGGGATGCAGATTTAGCAGGTAAGGGCTTTTCTTCTCCTATTCTCTTCCTTTCTCCCATTGCAGGTGTTCCAGGGTGCTGGCAGGCGTGGCTGAAGCCAGGATGCAGGAGCTGACACGGTGAGCGTCCAGCTGCTAGGTGCAGAACAACGCGAAGCATGTGTGGCTGTTCGGGTGGGGTTTAAATAGCCTTGGAAGAAGTTCCTGGTATGTATCCTTCCACCAATCAGGTATGTATCCTTCCCCGACCACACCCGGGTGGTGAAGTAGTCCTACAGGTTAAGTAGTCCCATTCAGGCCTCAAGAGGGCCTGGATGAAGCGGCAAGGTCTGCATCAGGTAAGTGTGCACCCAAGCACTTAAACACATATCCTCTTCTATGAGCCTGGCGCCTAAGGCGCCAGGACTGGGGTCCGCTATGAGCCTGGCGCCTAAGGCGCCAGGACTGAGTCCAAAGGGCCCCGACTTGGGCCCGCTGAGACTTCCCTGGGGAAAATGATGTCTGCCTCTGGGGTTGCTGGGCCCGGCCTGGCTCCTTAGAGGTAGGCATCATGACACTTATCTGTCACATTCCCCTCATGAGAGCTTGAACATCGCTGCTTAGCAAGCATTCCTAAAAGATGAGCATTTGAAAGCTAATGAGCCTGTCTATCTTACTATATTGAGACCAAGCGTAGATGATAAACCTTTGACCTTGGTAAAACACTTTACATCTCCCTTCAGCCATCCTCCAGTGACACGAAACAATGTTCAGATTAGTAGAAAAGAAAACTGGGCTCTTCTTTAAAAGACCCCAAACTCTGTAACTAGGTTTTTGTTTACATTAATGCCTTGATCTCTTCCTAATTTAGTACACGAAATCCATTAAAGCTAGTCCCTGCATCTCCCTCTCTCAAACAAGCAGAGAAACAATTAATTTAATAGCATATTACAAGCCACAATAACCTATGTAGAAGGTATGAAAAAATGTGGCATTTGTATAAAAGGATATAACTACAAGTTGCAAGGGGGACCCATGTTCTAAATTAATTATTGACGCATGGTCGCCTTTGCTCATATCTGACTCCTGCAAATTTGTGAACACTTAATTTGCAGAAAATCATGTTCTAGAAGGCTTTAAGAAACCAGTTTTGTGCCCTTCCATTGCAACAAACTATAGACCTATCACGAATATGCAATTTCTTCTAAAGATATTGGATAGGGTTGCTTATAACCAAATATTTGAATACCTTAATCGGCATCAGATATTGAATAAATTCCAAGGCTTTAGACAATACCATGGAACGGAAACAGCTCTCCTTGATCTGAAGGCTAAATTGCTTGAGACCATGGATGGGGGCTAAATTGCTTGAGACTATGGATGGGGGCTGAGCGTCCCTTCTTATGATTTTGGATCTTTCTACAGCCTCAACCTGGTGGATCATTCCATACTGATCCCCAGGTTGAGCCAAGTGGCGAAATTCTCTAATGATGCTGCTCAATGGATTGTTTCCTTCTTAAGCGATAGACAATGTAGAGTTGTTAGTGGGGAACCAGAGACTTATTTTACGGCATGCCTCAGGGAGCCTGTGTCTCCCCGTCACTTTATAATCTCTTCACAGTCCCATTTTTCAATCTATTGGAAAGTTAAAGGTATCACATTTGCCAATTATGTGGATGACACGCAAAGAGTCATCATGCTTACACGATCACATGAGGAAGATGAGCGTAATATTAATAAGGTTTACGATACCATCCATACTTGGATGGTTCAAAATGGATTGGCCCTCAATAAATAGAAAACTGAATTTATGGTTGTTGACTCAACAAAAAAACTTCTGAAGCTAGGCCCTCTGTACAAATTCTTTTCTATTGCAGATTGCAAAATCGAGGTTCAGAAGAAAGTGAGGCATTATTCTGGATCAGAACCTGAAAATGAAGGCACGGATCAGTGGGTTAGTTTCTGCATCTACCTACTATATAAAATTACTTGCTCACCTTCAGCCTCTTATCTCGCAAAAAAGTGCAGAGACAATCGCAAGGGCTATAGTTGGCTCTAAAATCGATTTCTGTTGCAGTCTGCTCATTGGCAACTCGCAATCAGATTGTGATCGCTTACTGGTGATTCATAACAGGGTGGTCAAGGGACTCAAATGGAGAGACCATGTGTCGGACGTGAGGCGAAGTCTGCACCGAATCCCGGGGAGGGCCAGAGTTCAGTTTCCGGCTACTTCTTATTACTCGCAAATGTGGCATGGGACTCATGCCATCCTACCTGAAGGATCGTTTGGTAGAAAAACACAACATGAGAGCCTTAAGGTCTAATTACACCAATCAACTGATGATGCCATGTTGCAATTCCAATAAAGCCCTTATGGGATCATTTGTCACTGCCGCCCCAAGAGCCTGGAATGCCCTCTAGGCGGATCTCGGGGAAATTAAGTCAACCAAACTTTTTAAAAAGAAATTTAAAACCCTGTTATTTTGATAGAGTAGTCATACTTTGATGTTTTCTTTGAAGTTCTGAGTATACATCTTCTTTCCCCTTCCATCTTAGGGTGTGCTTTTTGTGTTACTTTGTGGGCGCTCGTAAGTCTTTCGGTCATTAGTGCGCGATATAAATACAAATACAAACACAAATTGAGAAGGCAGGCGAAAGTACTATGTTTTTAAAGGCTTTGCACTGAGTAAAGTGTTTGCTTTAATAAAAGCAAACAGTAGTTGTTTTCAGTAGTGGTGGAGAGTATAAGTATGGGTGTAGATATGATGGTTTGATATGATATGATGGTTTATTTATACAGCGCCTATACACAATGTGTTTCAAAGCGCTTCACGGCAAGGGAGGGAACAGGGGAAAATACAAAACATTCTTACAGACCATGAACAACAAGAATGTGAGAATAAAGATCATACTCGGCCTAACAACATTTCAGATAGAGCAAGGAATGTGAAACAGACAGGCGTCTACCGTACTAGACCTGACGACATTTCTGGTAGAGCCAGATAATTACTTAAGGTGAGGGGGGAGCAGAAGGGGGGTGAGAAACAAAACAAGCGGCTATCATACTAGGCCTGGCGACAGTTCAGATAGTGCTGGGTGGTGGGGGAGAGAACATGTAAGGAGGGGGGTGGAAACGGACAAAGTAACTATCATACTAGGTCCAGGGACCATTCAGATAGAGTAAGTGCATAGAAAAAAGTAAGAGGGAGGGGAGGGAGAGGAGAAGAGAGCAGAGAATAAAAACAGTGAAAAAGAGCAGAGAGGCAGAGGGAGAATGAAAACAGTTGCAGATGTCAGTGAGGCACATAATGTTGCAAGGGAACAAAACATGTAGGCAAGGATTTCACGAAGACAATGGACACAGCATGATTTAGGGCTAACCTGAGGGGAAGATCAGGGAAGGACCAGCATGAGAGTTGAGGGGGTAAAGCCCCAAGTGCCAATGTGTCCCAAAGTCAATCCAAGTGCTGGCAAAAGTCATTGATGGCAACCCTTAGTGAATCAAGACCACTCCAGCAATGAGAAAAAGGAGAGGGACCACAAGGGCGAAGGGGCACACAGCAAAGTCACAGGGGAACAGAGGGCTGTGGGGGCATCAACACACATCAAGGAAAATCGAAGAGGGATGGGGGCAACAACACGCATCACTGGAGAACGGAGGGGGAAACAAGTTTTGAAAAGGGGGTCGTTGGAGTCAGGCACACAAGTTATTGGTGGGGCTTGCATTGAAAAATTGCCTTGTTTCTAAAAAGGAAAAAACATGCAAGTGTTTACAATTGCGTTACTTGTAATTCCAGATAATTGTTTTTGCCCCATCACTAAATATCTGCACTACTGATGTTTCAAATTGTCAAGAAACCAAAAAAGTGATGGGCGGAAGGCTTTGAATGAATCTGAACCACTGACAGTGCTCGGGGCAACCTTCTACACCACTGTTTTTTAGCCCATCTGCAGCCCAGCCCCAACTGATAGACAGGCATGGGAAACAAAGGGTATGGCTAAGCGTTGCAGACACAGAGTGGACAATGTGGATATGAATGGTGACTGGGTCAGTACATTATAGTGAACATGTATATAAGGCTGCTCTGCAGAGTGCTTACTGGAGGAGTTTGTGGAATTTCATGGCAGTGCAGTGCGGAATCCGGTGTAGTTGAGAACATTAAGAATGACTTAAAGATTTTGTGAATGTTGTTGCCAGTGTTTTGGGTTGAATGAAAAAGGAAACTGGGAGCCAGTGAGTAAGTCCTTACGCAGGTCATAGAGTTTAGCAACAGAATTTGGATTATGATTTTTGCAGTGTAATATCCATCATGTCAGTCCTGAAAAGTGTGATTTTAGAATGAGTGATAGAGGTTACATATAATATATCAGATGTATATTATGGCCACTTCATGCCTGGTGTTGATGCCCCCCCAGGAAGGACTAGTAGAGAGAAAGTCTATGCTTTGACTACGGAGCAAGGTCATGGGAGAAGACGCATAATTAAAGGTTATCTGCATGTGGAATGTTGTAGCGTAAATCAATTGAGGCGAGAAATGTAAACATGAGTAAGTGAATATGGAGCAAATTAAAGGCACCTCAAACAAATTGGTATGGAGGGTGAGGAGGTAATTTTAAAGTTAACAGTGCCATTTGTGAGACTAGTTAATAGGAGTATCAGTACATAAGAATACAAATAAGGTCCAGTTTGCATGAATTGGAAAGAAGAGGCATGTTGTTCTGCTTAATGCACGAGGATGAGAATCAGTACATTAACTTGACTTTAGGTCTTATGATATAGCATCAAAGAGGCCATAAATACACAGCTGAGTAGCTTCTATTCATTTTGGTGAGGAACTGTCAGAGGATATAATCATGGAGGGTTGAGTGTTGAGAACTGATGTGTTGTTTCAGGGTGCTTTTCCAACAGTTTAGACATTAGAAGGCAATAAAGATGGAGGTTGAAAGTAGGGGAACTGCAAGCCAAGTTAGCTATTGAATTGATTTAATGATTTGCGAGGTTAATTGTTGATGGGGAAGCCATGTAAAAGTGTGAGGGTGTGGGTTGCTAGGCAGATTGAAAAGTTGAAAAGTTGACTCCACAGGAGGTACAAGATCTAGATGCAATGGTTGTAAAAATGAATATGAAAACCATTCATTTTGTAATGATGTTCTTTATTCTACACGATGTGTGCCTTAATATTTCTTTTGCTTTTATCTTCAATTTGATTTTCTAATTATTGTGATCTTGATTTGTAAAGTGGGTTAGGGCAAAGCGTGTAATAAAGGGAATAGTGGTGCTCAGCAGAATATAGTGGCTTCACATACATTATTTATTTGCTGGGCTCTGTGTTGTGATTTACTGCAGGAGCTACAGTGTTGCATTATTTTAAATAAATGTAATTGTAATGTCTTTCAATTAAGCCTCGGTTTTTGGTACTTTTGGAAATGTGTTTGCAGAACAATGTTCTAAGAAGAATAGAGTTGGAAGCCCTTCTTTCCAGACTAGCAAATTGAAAAACTGGGAAGCCATCAAATGCCTCCTGAGCAGCAGCAGCCAAGCCACTAGGCTTAAATACCGCCGAGATTAATACATTTGATGAGCCTGATTAGCCTCTCTGGAAACTTCAAATACTAATGTTCCTCTCATTTTTAATTGTACTGAGCTTAGCATATAGAGAAATTGTAGCTCTGAAATTGAATCTGCCATCTTAAGTTGACTTGAAGAATGATTATGTTGCTTCAAAGCCCATCGTAGAGAAAAAGCAAAATCTAGATCATATAGGTCTTGAAAATTCTTTAAAATCCAACTATACCTGAACGGCGAGTTCCTTAGTTTACATACTCTACCTTAGAGAAATGCACGCGCCCCCATGATAAGAGGTGAGAAAATACTCATCAGGGCTTTCTATTAAATGGTTCAAGCCACCATAAGCGCACTTTATAAATAAAAGTTTCAAACGTTTCTGTTCTCGCCTAGCAAGATCCAGTACCATGCAAATTGTACTCGCCCTTCAATGTGAGTGGGCTAGTGGATTTTGGGAGCCATGGTATGTGACCATGAAAATACCTACATGAATTTAAGGAAAATTAATGTTAAGGAGGCAGTACCAATTGAATGTATCTAATGAAGAATTTGCCTGTAGGAAATTTGAATGGACTGCTGCCCACCTGTCAGGCTTTGAGCTATCTTTGGTATAAGGATGGAACAAAAAAAGAGAGCAAAGCTGAATAAAGAATTGACACCTACACAGTTTTACAAACCGTGTGTGGGTTTATCTACTAGGGACTGTACCTTCCAGGCATACTATAAGTCATAGAGCAGTTTTGTCCCTCATAAAACACAAGGTGATGAGTAGAACATTTGGACTGGTAAAGAACTCCAAAGATACTAATACTATCTTCAGAATATACATGAAATTGAATAAAAGGCTCCCTTTTTTGGTTTTGGAACAGGCGCAGTTGTTTCTAAACTGACACAAATGGCTACATCTGTCTTCCTTGGGCATCACTTTAAGCGTGTACTGACATCAAAACTAGTGGTGTATAAAATAATTGGTTAGGTACAAATAACGTCTGGATTGCATGAAATTGGAAAGAAGAGGCACTTTGTGCTACTTATTGCATGAGGGTGGCAACCAGTAAATTATCTTTACATTTAACTTTAAGAGTAATTGATTAGGTACAAAATAATTGGTTGGGTTGGATGTTAGCAAGAGGAGTGTATTGTCAGCCCTATGACATATCTATAGGATTGTATACTAAACATGATTTCTGTTACTCTTCATGTTGTAGAGAAATCTGAACGCCTTATCTCCATATACAAAGTACGTCATGTTAGAGACTTCTTATAAAGAAGCAGCATATTTTACCGTGATTTAGGGCTGATAGCCTCACAGTGGAAGCAGTAGGGACAAAAGCCATGACAGGGGTGATGTAGAAGAGCAGGCAGCCCATTGAGTAAGCCGTTTCTGGGGTAAAGATGTCAGAACATTGGTAGACTATAGATTCCTTTTTTGTGTAATTTTTGTATTTTTCATTGTTGTTTTCAAGATGAGGTAGGCATTTAGAAAGTTAGCATAGCCCATGGGGGTTCTTAATTTTCCTACACTATGTAAGAACAACTCCTTATTATACCATTTTAAAATTATTAATAATGCAAGACGTCAGGTTCTTTATAAGCATTCAAGAATTGATTGTATTTCTTTGGAAATTCCTCAATCTACAGTTAGCTCAGTGTACAGTTAATGCCCACAATGACTTTTGGTGTTCTATGATGTGTTTGTGGTCCGACCACGAGTCTACATTTTTCAAGTCAAGCCTTAGTATGTACAGGAAGACCATTTCACAGATGATGCAAAAATCACTCCAACCTCTTTGAGGCGGTTCAATTGTTTTTATTAGTTTCTCAGTGGGCTCTAAGGTTGTCCCTCTCGCCTCTTGATTTGACTCTCTTCTCTAACCCAGGTGCCTGTAACCTCTACGCTATCTAGTTGTTTGTGTGCTAAGGGGAATTGGGATAGTGCCTTTCAAGTACACAGTTTGATTCAAGTTTCTTCTAACACACCCACTAGCCTTTCTTTTCTGTACTCACAGTACTTTCCCCTCCCCCGACCACCCCTTTGTCCCTACAATGTTTTACACTCCAAAGACCTTCCTCGACCCTTAGATTTTCTCCTTCTTCCTCTGTAACCCTTCGCTTCCTTCCAGAAATCATTGCTGCTACTCCGAACCACTCCTGCTACCTCTTAACCACCACTACTCCTCCCTCCAAACTATTCAAATTTCTCCCTTACACTATGTACAAATCACTTCACAATCAATTGCCACACATTTGCGCACACTCAAACAGCAGTACAACTTCCACTTGTAAACCAATACTGCATCTTTTTCCACAAGTCTTCTCCACACTTCACCGCTCCTCCATCCTGCTGGTGTGTTGGTCTTTAACCTCCTCAGACTTCAAAGTAACCCACACTTCATGCTGCCCTTTTCATATCCCAGCCCTCTTGGTGATTGGTGGCTTTTCCCTGTCCAATCTGTGCTTGCCTTCCCTGCATGGATAGTTGGGTTTCAGCAAACATTTCAAAAGGAGGCTAAACCCTACCCACTTATTCTGCATGGCTTCGCCGCGGAACAAAGTCAGTGGTGCCCATGATGGCTAATGTCCCAGTCTGCATTCCTTGTGTGGGAAAAGCTGGTAAAGTTTTTGGGCGGGAGAGAGGGTTGGTCTTCCTCTCAGTTCTCCGGTAGTAAGGAGATCATTTCTCCGAGCGAATGTTGGCTGGTGCTTTCGGGCTACACCACGCAGTTCCTTTGTCTGCCGTTCAGGCTTGCGACTTTTGCCCGGCGACTCCCTCGCTCTGATGCAGATGGTGTCTGGTTCTGCCACAGTGGAGTACTGAACAAATTCACACTACCACGAAGGTGGGTGACCAGAATTGGAGCCCTCAACTGCCACGTTCACTAAGTGGTAGGACTAGCACTGGATTACTCACTGGTAGGCCTCCACCCCGAATGAGAGGGATTCCCATCCCTTTCCGGAGAAAGCCAGTGTTACTGCCCTTGTCACAACCATCAGAGAGCAGTTGGCCGGGACTGCAAGAGCATCCCACTAGGAGTAGGGAAGGGTCCTGTTCTTTGGCATGGAGCCATTATTCTGATGGCACCATTTATGTGGCACCTACAAATGAAATAAATGGAAGTGGTCTCAAAAAACAAAGTCCTTTTAGATTCTTAGCCTGGATGTGGAGCAAGCAGGTAAAGATGCCTCTTTCCCCCCCACCCCCTCTCTTCGGATAAGCCTATCCCAGTGTTGAATCTGCGGGTCCTATTTACAGTGTGGGAGCAGTACTGCTGCTCACTTTGAGTAGTTCAGGATGTAAACTTTGCAGGCAGTTTCTAAGATAGAACCTTCTAGGGCACCAGTCATTCCTGCTAGGTGAAATGTGCTAACTGGTGCTGATTTTGAGCTTGGCACAATGCATGCTTTGAGGCTGAGCTGAAAATCCCTAGGCCTGCCGTCTTCTAACCTGCTGAATCTAGCAAAGCAAGTCTTCTGACAACTACAGAGCCTTTCTCGACTGCCCAAATGCTGAAACTTGTCTGAAGCTAGGGCCAATAAAGGGCCCAGGCTTGAGTCCATTAGGCATTTCACTGCTATGTTTGATAGATTTTGAAAAATTCCTCTTTCCTGAGCCCATATAAAGAAGGTGGTCCAAAGACTGAGTTTAAGGTTTTCATCCTCTTGCCATCCAATTATTCTGATGTTGGATTAATCCTAGATCTTTTGAACGCCAGGTGTTTGGATGCCACTCCTGAGGATTTGTTCACCAAGTGCAGATATCTCATCCTTTGTTCCAGTGGTTGGGCGACCTGCTGAGATCCCCAGATAGACATATGCATAGTGTGAATAACCCCATGAACAGCTTAAGAGAGAATCTCCAGCTGCACTTAGGGACGCAGCGTACCTTCTTACAGGCCCTTACCGGTCTTATTTGGGTGATCTTGAAAAAACTGTCCTCAGCAAAAGCTGCCTGGAGGGAAGGCAGCCAGAATACAGAGAATGCCACCTAGTGACTCTTTTTGAGCACTCATCCCATACTGTAATGCCTAGTGGTTTGTTAGGATTAGCCTTCCTTTTATGATTAGCTATCCTTCCTCCGATTTCTCCAGTGAATGTATGTCGTGATGTCATTGGTGGAATGTATGAGGTAAGCTTGGAGTGTTTGTGTACGACTGAGTTCCAATCCAGGCAGTTGAAGATTGATAGCCTGGGTGGTGGGAGCCAGTGGGTTTCCCTCATGATTTCCTCCTATCTCCTTATGGACTTGATGAGACCTGATTTGTACCTGTAACTGAGGAACTGGAATAAAGCATCTATGAACTATACCCGCCACAGTATCCTTTCTTATATCACTCTGACCCTGACTGGGTCATAACAATTGGCGACGAGGTCTGGTCTTCAGGAGGACTGGTTGGATGGACCCTGAAACCCTGAAGGCAACAGGTACCTGTGTGTGTGTGTGGTCCAGATAAAGGAGAACGGAGATACTGCTGCGGGGGGTGCAGAGCAGGAGGAAATTCAAGTGAGAGACTGGTACAAGGAGAGGGAACCCACTACCCCCCATGGTCCAAGAAGCATCCCACCACCCAGGGCTGAGAAAGTGTTGGTGCCCTGGTCGGAGCAAGGAGAAGCATCCAGGGTGGATTGGAGCAGTGTGTCCTGGTAGGCATCCAGGGAAGCATACTGAGGATGTTCTGACAGACACCCAGGGAGAATTAATGAGGCTGTTCTCGTGCACCCAAAGGGGAGCAAGGGTGTCTGGATGG
This sequence comes from Ambystoma mexicanum, assembly GCF_040938575.1. Lineage (NCBI taxonomy): Eukaryota > Metazoa > Chordata > Amphibia > Caudata > Ambystomatidae > Ambystoma > Ambystoma mexicanum. The sequence continues at coordinate 864,834,514 of NC_090939.1, read as the reverse complement.
CAAGTGCCCAGGGTTGTAGAAGCAGTTATTAAAGGTGCAGGAGCTGGCATCAGGATTCCTGAATCAAAGGCACTAGTGACTGTACGTACTGCTGTGCCTGCAAGGGACATTTCAAGTAAGGTTCAGGAGTTGTTTGGAAGCACCTTGGTACTTCCGGAGTTGTTTGGAAGTACCCTGTGGAAGAAGCTGTGGGACTGTTGCAGTGACTTTTGAGGGAAAAATGCCTTGGAGTCTTTCCCGTCTATATTGTCTGTGACAGTGTAGCAAAATGTGATTAACATGGAAATGAGACATGCTACTGGGTTTGTTTTAACTGTGGCTGAGGCTAGCAGTGACCGTTGGCATCTAGGAGCTCTTAACGCTTTCACACACAGCTCCCTTATGGTGACGTCACAGAAGGTGCTGGGGGTGTTGGTGATTCTATCGAACGTGGCCGTGTGAAGTCGGAATGATGAGGTATGGTGATGAAGAATGTTTAGAGTAAAGTACTCACCACAACGTGTCTCCGACGTTGAGACGTGTCTCTGTCATCATGAAGGAAGCCTCCTGTTGGGTCTCATGGCAAGTCAACATTTTGTCACGTACGGCAATGCGGAAATTGCCTGCGCATTATGCTGCCGCTGGGATTAGAGCGTGGTGCGCTGGGAAAAGAAGAGCACAGTTTCATGAAGTAAGAGCTGCTCTCTGGAAAGGAGAAGTTAATAGCCTTGATGGTGTGCGATCCTGCCATCCGTCTGCCGTTTGCACGTGGATGAGGTACAACCTAAAGGTCGTGCAGACTATGCATTAGGAGCTTCAACTGCCTGCTGAATCCTGCTTTGATATGGACCGTGAAAAGACACTGAGCCCAGTGCATTTCCATGGTCCAGCAACCTATTTTGTTAGTTTATTGGCAGAGTAATTTACTGAAATGTATTTGTGGACGCTACACAGTTGCGGTTGGAAACGTTTACTTCTTCCTTTTTATTTGATTGCCGATTTGGGTTTTTGCATTATATGAATGGTTTTAAATACATGGATGGCTGGTGTGGTTGAGTTTAACAGCCTTCATGTATGATGGCAATGCAACTCAGAGCTTTTCGGTTCTGTGAAGTTTTGTTAAAGTGATTAGTTTAACCTTGTTGAGGAATTGCAGATAAAGAATTTTCATCTAATACAAGTTGGTATTTACAGTGGTCAATAAGATGTGTGTGGGTAATGGGAGTATTTTGGAGTGAGATTTTTATGTCCATATTATGCGTGTTATTTGAGTTCTGTCTAACATATGGTTTTAACGAACTTAAGGATTCCAGGAAAAGAGATTCCAGGAAGAGGTCTAAGTGTTATGTTGGGGATGGAGTATGACGTATACTGCATTTCTGGTGTTATTAATTTATGCTTCCTGACTTGTTTTAGCTTTTAACCACCTTGAGGACTTGCACCTTTTAGCGTTGTCTATGAAAGGTCAACATGGACTTTTAGATGGTGTCTCTACAGCTATTTCACAGCCATTTATTATTGAAATGTTTATCTTGCTATCTGAATTATTAAGCACGTGTTTTGATTTGGAGTGTGGGTAGGGCCCTGCCCACACCCCACAAGTATCTTCCTGTTAGTAACCAAGATGTCTTTTATTGAGTGTTGAAGGGCTATGTTGCAGAACTGTTTGAGGTTGCATGGCGTGCATGTAACCAGTGTGATGTGTGTGTTTGTGCTGACTGGTTGTGGCTAGTCAAGAGACTCTGTGGAGTCATGATGGATGTGACTAGTGGTAGTCAGGTCAAGCAGCTCTGTGGAGTCAGGATAGTATTTGTGTGGCTCAGAGGAGTCAGGATAGTGATTCTCGTGGCTCAGAGGAGTCAGGGCTGATGTATATGTCTTGGAGGAGTCAGGATAATAGGGTGTGTGGCTCTGCGGAGTCATGTTGGTATTTTGTGTGGCTCAGAGGAGCCTTTATGGTGAGCGGTGATCGTCACTGTTTATTTACTGTTGATTCTGGGGTCGTCCTGGATTAGGTTCTTGGATGGTTCTGGGAGCTTGGCAACAGAACATTTTGGTAGTAGGGTTACCAAGATGGTCTGGGAGCATGGCAACAGAACATCTTGGTAGTAGGGTTACCTGGTTGTTTTTTAGTAGCTATGGGGGCTCAAGTTGTCTGGCCAACATCTTGAGGAACTATGGTGGTATGGTTGACCGGTGCCCCACTGGTTGCCTTGTTGTGAGTGTTGCAATGGCTGTTGAGTGCTTGAGGATGAGTCAGGTGAGTGTGTTTTTGGGTTGATTGCAGACGCCTGTCTCTTTAGTTGCCCCGATGTTATGGTCTGGAATAGTATGTTAGAGATGTTCCTTGTAGGTGTGTAGTGGACTTCGTGCCAGCCCATATAGGTGGCTGTTTGTGCTCAGGTGTGGCAGCCCTGAGGTCCACCAGTGACAGTGGTGGATGGGAGGTGTTTTGTTTTTCCCAGGTTGTGTATGAAGTGCTGCTTGGTAGCCCAGAGGGGCAGGTTTGTACTCCAGCGTGGCAGGCTGGTTACCCGTTGGTGGTGGCGGCGGGTGGAAGGTGATGTGTGAATTTTTTGGAGGATAGAAGTTTTGCTGTTTTGTTGGTGGAGTGCCGTTACCGGATTGTTAGTTAAGCCTGTTTGTCCAGCTGTTCATCTTTCTGGCTACTTAGAGTGATGTGGCAGTGTAGTTGTGCCAGGTTGATTGGATGTCTTGTATATCTGCGAAGTGTGTGTGAACGTGTGAGTTTGTGACAGTAGGGAAGGAGGTGTTGTAGGTGCCTGAGTACCTTGTGATGCTGCTTGCAGGTCATGTGTGTGTTGGTGATTGTAAGGGAAAGAGGTGTTAGGATTAGCCTTCCTTTTATGATTAGCTATCCTTCCTCTGATTTCTCCAGTGAATGTATGTCGTGATGTCATTGGTGGAATGTATGAGGTAAGCTTGGAGTGTTTGTGTATGACGGAGTTCCAATCCAGGCAGTTGAAGATTGATAGCCTAGGAGGTGGTGGGAGCCAGTGGGTTTCCCTCATGATTTCCTCCTATCTCCTTATGGACTTGATGAGACCTGATTTGTACCTGTAACTGAGGAACTGGAATAAAGCATCTATGAACTATACCCGCCACAATATCCTTTCTTATATCACTCTGACCCTGACTGGGTCATAACATGGTTCTTGCCTCTTTGGCAAAGTTGTGACCTAACATTCCATTCTTTCTTCTAGACAGGATGTCTTAAGAAGGTGGATGCGTTTTAGAAAAAAAGGCCTTTTCCACTGTCAGTTTGGTACTCTGGCATCGAAAGCATTGTGTTTGCTTGTCAATATAGCCATGCATTGTGATAAATTATACTGTTAAATCCTACCCGATTTGCCCCCCCCAACCCCCCTAAATGCAAATGACTTATTCATATAGGGTTAAGGATGGCATTGATTTTCCCACACAGTTGTATCCACAGCAACAATGTTGGCCTCATGTGATTGGTGAGGTGTAAACGATAACCATATTCGTAGCAGCCCTAAAGCTGCTTAACTGTGGCTGCCTTCGCAACACAGGTTTCCTTATTGAAAGGCTATTTGTCAGAGTTATTGGACAGATGGAGAGACATTACTTATACATGTTTGCCCTATGAATCGTTTGACTATGGAACTCCACTACCTTTAGAAAGGTACCACCTCAGGTTCTTCCCTTTCCAGTCACATGGCCCATTTGGTCCAGTTTACCTTGGAGGATAATTTTCAGTTCATGCTATTAAAGGTGATAGAACCCCCCAGAACCTTCTCATTCCGAATAAAGGCAGGGCCTATGCAGCCGTAGTGGCCCTGCGCTGTACATGCATAAGTAAAGACCCTTGAGCTCATAGCTCATCATCACTCACACCCCACATGGATCGGTTTTCTGAAGACCAAGAGGGAAGCATGTTAGGGTGTTCTCCAAGGACAGACAAAACAGACTCATGACATGGAGCAGTACTCAGAAGGCACTGAAGAGAGGTGGACATCCTTTTTCCCCAGTGAAGAACTAGAAACTAAAATAGGACCGTGCATGAGGACCTGAGGCGTCAATCTTGGAATACGATTAAACAAAGCTTTGTGAAGGGGAATAACCGTGGTGGCCATATTCCAAAGGGCAGATTGGTCTCTGTGTTGACTTAAGAGGAGGTCATTGTAATGTTGTGGTGGACATGTTCCCCTTACCCAACATGGGGGAAAGTGTGAATTTAGTTTGAGGTGCAATGGTGTTCAACATGTGAGATATAACCTCTGCCTATCACCAAATCAAGCTGCACAACACTTATCAAGTGAGCCCACTACCTTCGTAACACAAGGAGGAATTTATCAGTTCAGGAGGATGCCTTTTCGGAATAGTTTTGGCAGCAGAGTTCTTTCAACGTGTCAAGCATGAGTTGTTTAGAGATGTAGAGAGATTAGTCTGCTTTCAGGACAATATTTTGGTCACTGGAGGGGGAACCTAGGGAGATCATGGGAAGAGTGTTAGAGATCATTTGTGAGGCAGAGCTAACTTTGCGAAGGTAGAAGTGCAAGTTCAGGTTTTTCTCCATTGCATACTTGGGACATAGGCTTAGGGCTGCTGGGGATGAACAGAAAGAAGAACTAGTCTCAATTATTGTGAATCTCAGCCGGCAAAAGGACAGATGAGGTGATGTTGTTTTTGCATCTAGTCAAATATTATACAACATTTGTCAATCATTTTAGGGGGCAGGTATAGAAGTGTCCAGAATCTGTGTAAGAAAGGGTTAGATTTTCATTGGACTTACTCATTTTAGAGAGAATTTGAGGACATCAAGAAAGAGATGGCCAGTGCTCTAGCACTTCATAGTTTGACACACAGTGTGAGACATGTCTCACACTGTGACCCAATGGTCATGACTGAGTGAGTTGCGTTTAGGAGCAATCCTCCTACAGAACCAGGGGGAGTGTAGACCAGAGGGTGTGGCTTTTGCTTCAAGGAATTTCAGAGGAGCGGAACTTAGGTATTCTGTTATAGAGAAGGAAGCTCTGACAGTTGAGTGGGCCTTGAATAAGTTCGTAGCATTCTTGTGTGGAAGGAAGTTTGTAATTCACACTGACTACAAAGCCTCTGGCATGAGTGTTCATGGTCGGGGTCTGGAAGGGGTCTCTGGTAGAATAGTGCGATGGGGTCACATCTTTGACGGGCCATGACTTTTCAGTTGAACACATACTAGGGAAAGAAAATGTTGTAGCCGATTATCTGTCCAGGACAGAGGGGACTAATCAAGAGGAAAGAGAAGAGAAGAGGAGAGTGGGAAGAAATGGAGAAGCATGTTTTTCATGTAAAGCGGTTCTATCAGCAGTGACGATTGGGAGAGTGTCACAGAGGATGACAGTGGCTCGAAGGAGGTACTAAAATGGGTTGAGTCAGGTTGGCGGGAGCCCAATGATGGTGAAACTATAATACAATTCTAAAAGGTTAAAGGGGGAGCTAAGTGTGGAAAATGGATACCTTGTAAAGGATGTAAGGTAGTGCCCTGGATGGGGATGCACACAAACATTTTGGCGGTGGGGAGTGGAGGTCCTCTGGGAATGACTAGAATTGGGGGAGGCTTGGAGGATAAATTCAGATGTAGAGGAGATGGTAAGGAAGTGTAATGTATGTGATGTTTCTTGAGGAACTTTATTCAATCGCTGAGGCCGTTGGAGCTAAACAAAATGCCTTGGAACTATGTTGCACTCAACATATTGGGACCACCCGACTGGATGAAGGGGCTGAGGAAGTATGTTTTGGTATTGCTTGATCTTTATTCCAATTGTGTGGTGATCAATGAGACTGATTCCAAAGAAGTAGGGGATTTTCTAGACCGTGTTCCAAAGGGAAGGATTTCCATTGAAGATGCAGGCAATGACTTCCACTTAAATGTGTGTTTTGTGTAGTCATCTTTGAAGCATGTGGGGATTGTGCACCACAAGACATTGTTGTATCACCCCGAACCAAACTGGGAGGTGGACAGGTTTATTTGTTCCTTTATGCAGGCCACCTGGATGGCCATCAGTACCAAGTAAGATTGGGAGAAGATGATGGAGAAGAGGGTGTGTGTCTGTATACAGATTAGCCCGCCATGCTACCATGTGGCTGGTGCCTTTTGAGGTGCTAAGAGGAGGAAACCCCACACTAAGTGTTCCTCATGGCTGAGGCGAGCGTGGTTTGTGGAATGGAATGTGCAGAGTCTAAGGAAGATTGTAAGAAAAGGCTGAATGTGTGAAGGAATGGTTTGATCTTCTCGAAAGGACCTGGAGGGAAGAGTGTCAAGAAGGGATGCTGGTAGGGGTTAAAAATGGGAATAATGTTCTCAAAGGGGAAAAAAAGGGTTTCGGCCCGCAAAGGGTTGTGAGAGTGTTCAATGATGCTGTGGTTACAGAGGATGGTAAAGTGTAGAATAAGGGGAGACTTGCACTGAAGGGATGCGTATAGGTAGTATTCATTTGTTATAACCCATGTAGTGTGAAGGGGAGGCGGTTGTTAAATACAGATTAATATTATGTCCTATTGCAGGACAAACATGCCGGATTGCCCAGCAGCATGTCCAGGAGTTTCAGCTTCTGAAATGGGGATGGGTTCCATGGGAAGGTAGTTGGTGCTGGAAGGATTGATGGGGGAGGGAGCCATCTCTTGGGGGCTATTGACCTACGCTTATGCATGATTAACTTTGAATAAACCATAAAGCAACTTACCCCGCCTGGTGTGAACTTATAAACGTTTTGTCACAAGCGCTGTCTGTTGTTTGTGATGGTGAAAGAACACTTCCAGTTATCAGTTGTTTGCTTTGGTTAATATGGTTCCTCAAGGTCTTAGAAGTAGGATATGCATATCTTGGAAGGCAGTATGAAAGTGTCTTTCCTTAACTTGGCAACTAGTGGGGGGGGGGGAGAAAGGGGTGACCGGGCATCCTGTGAAGAGAATGGAACGTTTGATAACATCCCATTTACGTGTTTATCTGAGTTACTCCTTAAGTTTAGAAAATCCTTCTTGGTACTACCACAGTGCCTCATTTTCATCCAGCTGACGTTGAAAGTGTCCAGACCATGAGCTGTCCTCTAGGCCGTTCGTGTTTTACAGCTTTTACATTCTGCTGCATCTTGTTGCCACGTTCGGATACCAGACTCTAAGTGAGGCACCTTCCAATGAAACTTCACTTCCAGTGGAACACAAGCCAGTGGCAACCTTTGGGCAGATGACTATCATCCCTCTTCGTCAGCAGATACCTTACATGGTGTTTCTTGTGGACAGCCTAGGTGGAGGGGGTCCTTTCAGTCTGGAATTGCCACAATATTTGGTGACAAATTCAACCGTTACTGGCAGGAGTGGCCTTGTCACTGATCTGTAGATCAGCTAATCTGTTGTTGTGAGATGAAGGTCTATCAAATCAACCTCCTCATCTGTGGGCGATTTATTTGGACCTGGTAGACTTTCAGCGATCTGTCAAAAACTTAGTGGTCTATATTCTGTCAGATAATATGACTGCCTTGCATTAAGTTAACAAAAGTTATCACTCAGGCTTTGGGCTCTGAGGTATGCCATCATGTTGACAGCAGCTCATCTGGCAGAGAAGGGCAATTCACAGACGGACTGAATCAGGGGACATCTTTGATTCGCAAATGGTAGTGAAGTTGGCGCAGGCGTTCCCTACCTGAAGTTCCGCAGGTCGACCTGTTTGCCAATATGGTAGTAGGAAGTTTCAGAGGAGGTAGCCACTGGGAGATGCATTTTGCATTGTGTGGGACTTTTGGCTCAGGTTAACGTTACATTCTTTACTTCCTCTTCCTCTTGTGATCAAGGACCCGCTATTCCAAGTGGCAGGGACTGCCTTGATTGACCAGATTGGTTGAGGAGGACCAAGAATGTAGACCTGTTGAATGTGAGTATTTGCTCACTGATTTGATTTTCCTGCGATAACATTTCCTGCATTACGACCTAAAGACCTCTTCTCCTCAATCTTGAAAGCTTAGATGAAGGCCCTTGTTAAATAGTCCTAGACAAAGAACGTAGTGAATGTGTAATTCCCCATTGGCGCAATGGTCAGGGTAATTCCAAAGTCCTTGCTTGGCCTTGAACATTTTGCAGCTTGCCTGGTAGAAAAGGGACTTAATAATGGTACTGTAAAAGGCTAAATGTTCATTATTTCTACTTTGTTTTTTTCTCTATTGTTTCATTGGCATTTGTTTCTTGAGTGGCCTGGTTAATGAGTTTCCTCAAGTGCATTGTTCTGGCACAATAAAACCATCACAAAAATATTTTAAGCAAACATTTTGAAAATATCCTATTTAACTTTAAAGTACTGCAGTTTGCCTAAGTGTATAGGGGAACAGCTTGGAAACACATCATTGATAGCGATGTGGCAGATTGACAAAGCACATGGCAAGTGAAGGTTCCAACTGCTTTACTGAAAACTAGGAAAAGGTTCGGATAAATGCTTAACCATGGGCACTAGAGGATTATCAATAAGCAAACCACTATCTTTTTTGTGGGATTTGTTCTTCAAATAGTATCAGGATGGGTGAAATGCTATTTTCGTAGGGCTGCGCGTATCCAGGGGATACTGGTCTACCCCAGGATCTCTAAAGTGCAACGTGGTTTCAGGGAGTTGAACATGCAGTTGCTACTTGGCCCAAACTCCTTCTCAACGATCTAGTGCCCTGCTGCTTCTTTGCCAAAGGCCCTTTTCATAATGTATTTCTCCCTGCACATTTTCTGTAATCCACACCATAGTGTCTGGCTCAGTGCTTCCTGATCCCCTGGTTCTAGTGCCCCAGTTTACTGAGAGGATCAGGGTGCTGTGACAAATCCAGGGAATTGTTGTCCCTTCTGCCCAATGGGAATCCTCCCTCCCCCTTTTGAGACTAGAGACATGAGCCCGCTTTGTGGTCTGGACAAACCTGGATGCTGCTGGGGGTGAACTTCCTCCCCCGCTCCTTACGGAACAAGAACTCCCATGTGAAGCAATCTGTACTATCTCTCCTAAACCCCATGTCCAACAGGATTGTTGCATACTTGCAAGTTTGTCACATTGTTAAAGAAGTGGGCCCTTTAAAATGCCAAGTTCAGTTGCTGACCACTCCATGAAGCTGAAAATCTATCTCTCGTTGCCATTCGGCACATGTAAAGGACAAGCCTCTTAACTGGAGGGGGGGAGCTAAGCCGCGGCGAAAGAGGATGAGCGGCGGAAAAAAGGGCAGCAGCAGAGAGGCCGCACAGAAGAGGAGCTGCTTCTGCTCCTGCCACCACACAGAGCCATGGTCGCCTGGATGCAGGACCACGATGCATACGACGTGGGCAGAGGGCCTGCACAATTCTGCCGATTCAAGGAACGCTGGTGATTCCCATCCCTGAAGTCTCAGCGAGAGAGAGAGAGAGAGACGGTGCTGGCGACCGAAGGAGCAGACCAACGGGGCCGAAACATGGCATCAGAGTGAAGGAGGAAGCTGACAAACTGAACAGGATGGTTCCCACCCAGTATGAGCAGCCGCCTCCCCAGAAGACAGGCCCAGCAAGAACAGATATGCAGGGCGCAGCACGAGGAGAGGAGAGGGGCGGGGAGGGGAACGGCTTAGCTCTGTAAGATGCTAAATGAGAAGCTAAATGCTAAGCAAGCAGAACGAATACAAAGAGTGCCTGGTGGGCCTAATAACACCCCAAAAGTGAAAGAAAGCCCTTAAAGAGGTGGGTGGGGGGCAAGAAGATAAGATCCAGGAGGGGGATACTAGAAGCTGAAGAGAAGACAACACTGCCTGGAAGGGCTAAAGCCAAAGTATACACTCTAGGAGGGTGATGAAAACCCAAAAGAAGTAGAAATAACCACAAGGTTGTATATAAAAGATATTTCTCAAGGTAAGACACAGGATGGGGCTACTAGAAACCAAAGAGTAAGCAAACCTCCCCACGAGGCTGAACCCAAAACCTATATCCCAAGTTGGCTGACTGAAAACTTGACAGAAACAGAAACAACTCACATACACTTTCCTCAAGATAAGACCCAGGTGGGGCCTAGTAGAAACAAAACAGTGCGCAAATTGCCCCGAAGTGCTAAACCCAAGGCATATACCCTAGGAGGGGTGACAAAATCTGAAAAGAAGTAGAAACAACCAAGTGAGTTGTAGCTGAAGTAAACATTCCTCAAGGCGGAAACTTTTAACTCAAGAGGTCTGAGGCAATTCTGGGTTACACCCCGGAGCCACACAAAGCAATTATATGAAGCAGAATCACTAGGTCCCCATAGGACCACCAATAAGTGCAGCCTTTCTGATATCCAATCTCCCTGAAAGGGTAGAGCAAGAACAGGGGAAGAAAAGTTGACAGAGTTACACAATCAAGTTGGTCAGCTGCAAGCCCAACTATCCAAGTTGAACCACTCATTGGGGGAAGATCCCAGGAGTTTATCCTTTGTGCTTGTTAGGGAGAATTCTCAGAAATGTGCCAATTCCCTTCTACCTTAGAGACCCCCAGCACTTTTGCTGGACTTTAGGACTTTTAATTTTTATCCTGGAGAGAGTGAGACCTTTTCCCCACTCCCTCATGTATTTTACTGTGATTTTTGGTTTTTGGAGCCTGTCAAACTCCATAGGCCTCATATTTTTACATTGTGGCACACAGCACCTTCCGTGCAGTGTCACAGGGAAGTCTTTTAGATTTCTCAAAGGTTTAAATACCTTCTCTTGGATAACTACTGTTTCCAAGAGCAGTAAAGTGAAACTGACTTTACTTACATTTTGTAACTTTCTAGACCCAGCACACATTATCTTACAATAGGGTGCTGGAGGGGTTACTTAGTATCCCCTTTGTCTAGTTTATCTTTTATGTTACCCTTTCTACAATTACTGGCTGGTGGCAGTGGTTTACTTTTTACTACCATTATGTGTTTTTACCGCAGGCTGTGTTCGCAGCTGCAGTAAGGCATCCATGGGTGTCCATTTTGTCAAAATGGCCCTGGTCTTCTTTTTTTGCCATTTCAAGCTGGAAAGGTCCATCTTGGGTTTTACTCTGCGTGCCAAACCAGATTTGGTCCCTTTGTTTGTTTTATCTTTGGTGGGATTCACTGGTGAAGCCGGCCTCTGGCTCCATCTTGTCTGGCAGGGCAGGAAGCAAGGAAAGTTCCCAAAACACTCTCTGCTTAGTGTCCTTGGTTACAGGAATGCACACAAAGGTGATTGGCTGGCTGGCTGTCCTTGGACAGCCACCCTGCTATGTGATTGACAGCTAGGATGCGAATGAATGGGAGAAACCTGCATAAAAGGCAAGGTCTTTTGCTTGGAAGGTAGAGTTTACCACTGGACGAAGGAATCCGAAGAAGAACTTGGAAGAGACTCTTGCTGCAACTCCTGGGCCGTTGGTTTGGCTGGTGAAGCCCTGCTGCAGTGCTGAAGCTCCGAATTCACCCCGACTAGAGAAACCCTGCAAAGGACCACTTCTCCCCTTGGGTTGGTGGGACCAATCGACCCCAAGATAAACTCATCTGGAAATCCTCTCGGAGCTGGCTGTACGCTATTACTGCTGCAGGAACCGATTGCCAGGGAGAGAAACACCAGATTTGAGTGCATCGTTGTTAAGTCAGACCTGAGCTCCAGGAATATCCTCTGAACTCCCTCAAAGCAGAACTAACCAAGCCTGCGCCACCTCATCAGAGTGCTGCACCCCAGAAGCAAGGAAAGGCCACAAGGTATCCGAGAACCGCAGTGGTGCTATTGCAGAGAAGCTGAAACCGTACAGTGCAGCTGATCTGAAGTTTGCCCATTGCTGCCGCTGACCTTCAGACCGTAGTGCAGGAGTCCCCAGACTTCCTCCCTCTTGTCCCCACGACTGAGGCCCAGGAACAAAAGATCTGCAGGACCTACAACAGGAACAGAAGCCAGCTGGAACCAATTTCTTCAGACCTAAGGTACTGTAAACTGAGTGGTACTTACCTCTTAGTTGTGTAACTTGCTAGCTCTCAGTTGAGACTTGTCTTGTTTGTTACCTTTTGCAAAGTTGCTTTCAGCTTTGTCCATCACAAGCTTTCCAGCTTGTGGCCCAACAGTGATTTATTTTCAACAAAAACTCTCGATAACATTGTGCAAGACTTTTTACTTGCCTTCAAGAAGACTTTAAACTCCCCTAGACTTGGCTCAATTGACATTGGCTGCCCTTGCTCCCTGAAGACTCTTCTAACCTCTGACAAACAGTCCTACATTGTTTACTTGTATAGCTGGGAAAGGGTTAATCTACATTGCATTGGGGGGTTTAAAAGTGCTGACCTGTTTGAGAAACTTGTTAACCATTGTTTATTCACCCTAACCTTTTTCTTTTGACACCAAACTCAGTATTGCTCTAAATGTACCAGTGATGTATCAATGTCCACAGTGTCCTAGCTATTGAAGTCATCTGAGGGTGTAGGAAGTGTCTGTGTGCCATCCCAAATGGGTTTCTACTGATTTATTTAAACCGAGAGTGTGTATTATTGAAGTATATTTTAAGTGTTACATATCTGCTCCCTTCTGAAGAAGGCTTATTCAAACTGACGGTTAAGTAAATAAATAATAATTTAATCAAGAAACCTTGAGTATACGTTTCGTTGGGATACTTGTCACTGTGAAACTCCATGTTGCAACCGTACAGCTCACATTGACCCCTCTTGAGATAAGCCTGGCTGCTCAGCCACAGTACCAACCTGTGAAGTACAGACTTACACCAAAGTTTTGGTTACCTATTGCCAGGAGGGTAAGGTTGATGTAGTTTCCCAAAGGTACTGCATACAATCTTGCCTAACAGTGCTCTTGTTAATTATCTGGTGATCGTTGGAACTGTACAAGAAAGCGTAAGCCTAATGGGAACATTCAGGAACATACTATTTTTGTTTGTACTGTATGCACAGCCAAGTATCTGAGAGTTAAAAATGAGAGATGTTATCGAGAGGCACTTTTGGGGAGGGTTTCACGCACCAACCAGCAGAAGCCAAGAAAGGGGAAAGAGAACCACTTCTCTACACTAGGGATGTCTTTGTTATTTGGTGGTAGGGACAGTTAGATATGGACCGGTTTGGACAGAGGACTAGTTATGTTTGTTGTTATTCTACTCTAAGGGTTATAGTTCCCTTTTCACTTAAGCAGGTAGGATGCAATTCACACCGTGGTTCACTGAACTTAAAGAGTGAAAATGGGGCCCAGGTCTTGAGGTTTACCACTAGGCTTCACCGGCTCATGATTCTCTACATTGGTCATTGTCCCAATGTGACTCTCAGGCATCTGTGCCTCTTTCATTTAATATCCGGCAAGAAAACCTATAATGGCCCCTCTATTACCTACTTTAGCTGACTCCAGTCAGGTCATGTACCCATTGATAGATGGGGTCTCTGCAACCTGCCCAATTTACAGCCTCTAGGAAGCTTCTAGCTCTGGGACTCTGATAAACTAGCTACCATGGGTTGTAGAGATGCCTCTGGGTCAGGTGACAAAGGCGGTTGACTGGCATAGTAAAGGGGACCAAGGAAGATGTTGCTTCAAAGTAGATTTTCCCACACCTTTGTATTATAGTAGATGGTACCTTCCTGAATTCTGAGTCACCAACGATTTTGCTGTTTAGTATTCCAATAGTCATGCACGTGACAACCAGGTCCTACTGTGAACTAGGTTGTACATATCATTTTGTCATTAGAGTTTTTTGATTTACCACAACAGATTAAGAATAATATGCTTGTTTGTTTTTAATAGGGTTTTCAGCCTCACCACAAGACCGTTTCCTTGTTATGGCAGCAGAAATGGACCAGTCTTCTGGAACAGGATCCCAAGATCTATCGCAGTTTTGGAAAGAGGTCCCCAGAAATATAGTGATGGAACATAGGTACGTTTTTAATCTTTTTTACCGCACAGAATAGTGAAAGATGCAGGGTTTACATTAAGTGGCAACATATTTTCTAAAATATTGGTTCCATTTGTCTCACTGGTCTTGTTTCCTCTGCTAATTTGGAAGATCTGCCTACTGTGTGACACTCTTGTATCCGCTGCAGGTCAGTCTCTAAAGGTCTGAAAACCAAGCCTCAAAGGCAATTCAAATAATGTCCATATAAATAATCACCAAATGAATTGTTTTCTTGGTTGATTGTGATACATTCAGAAAGGCATCTGTTATTGTTTTTTGTCCAGTGTAGGAGGGTAACATAGTCCGGCACGGGGTGGCCAGACTGCTTCTTTTGGTGAGATAAAGAACACATTTGTAGGATACCTTTGTTTTGCTGTTGAAGAGATGTTTTTCAAGAGCATGGAGGCATTTGTGTCAAGAGGGGATCTTTGTGTGCGCGTGGTGTTAGGATGCGTTGGCGGGGGCAGTGGTATTTAAGCTGGTCATGGTGGTCTGATGTATGATGTAAGTTCAGATCAGGGCCATCGTAAGCAGTTTTGGGGCCCTGGGCATGGACTCATTTGGGGCCTCTCCACAGAGCCAAAGAAATTAAGGGATCCAGAATATCTGGTTGCACCCCCGTCATCACGATCTAAACCCATAGCTTGATATGATGCTTTGAAGTAAAGAATAAATATGGGTACTCCTTTCAGTATCCTTACCCTCTTCATTTCTGTTGTAATTAGAATGATAAACCAGTAGCATGTCAGGGCAAACTTTAGCAGTCCAAGACAAGAGTGCAGGACACTTCATCAATAGCGGCCATGAGGACGGTATACCGGCTACAGTATAAATTCAGGATACAGATTGTATGAAAAAGGTGCACACAACCCAGAATAGATAAAGGACTCAGATTTGCAGTCTCACTGAATGCAAACGTGCCCAAGCTTGGATACAGGAGACCAGTTGGAATTAATGAGAAAGCTACACATACCTTAGCATAGATTGTGCTTGAACATTAGAAGGTACCAGGAAGGTGTCCGTATCCAGACACACTGAGATTGGAAGAAGGATATGGTTTTCAAGTAGCGTTGCCATTCGAGAGCAAGGAAACAAGTGGCTGTAGTGTGCAATATATCAATGCTCACTGTTATTAAAGAGGAAGCAACACTATGGCCATGGGAACCATGAGTGAGACTTTTGAAGTTCATACCCTGAGAATTAAATCACTCTGAAGGGCTGGCAATTTTTAAAGGCTTAGGGACTGACAATTTTGACCGGTTAGGCAATACGAGATTAAATGGAATGCCCAGGATCAGACATTGGAAGAGGTAAAGCTGGGATTTGCACCCACTCTTCAATTTCTGCACTTTACCACGTTCTTTTCCAGTTTTTACCATGAACTAAAAACATCCTATTTTGTAGAACTGGCTTGCAATGTACACACATTACATAACCCAACATGACAATATTTAATAGCAAAATGTTATTGAAGCGCATAATGCAAATTGGGAATGTTTCGAGCTTTATTGTCTCCATCATCAAGGTAAGTATATAAGTACCAGCATACTAATTGGTGTGATCTCGAAAGAGTCTGGATTTCTCCTTGGAGTTGTAAAGCATTAAATACGCTCAAAACACAGGCTTGGGAAATTGTTATTTATAAATGTTCAGGAAAACCTTTGAATTGCACAAAAAAGCAAACCATTGTTTATAGACCGTAAAATATGTTTGCCAGAGGCGTACAATATCTGGTCTTCTTTCTTCTGTCTAGAACCCCTTCCATTCAAATGGCTTACATAAAAAGAAATATCAGGTAATGGGCTAAAAACTATCACAAGGCAAACCTTTTCATGGAAGACAGCATAGTGTTGCCAGTGATCTACGATGATTTGTCCAGAATTATTGTATCGTCTGCTGACAAAGCCAGGATACAAAAATTAATGCTTTGGTTCCACAGTCTTGAATTTCGATACTTATTCACCTCTCCGGACTAACACTTTATTCTCATCGTTGGAGGTGGCTGCTTAGGTTTTACAACTCCCCATCTGAACAATGCAATTTTTAGACCTTCACCGTACTGTTGCTATGTTTGTTTTTATAGCAACCACTATCTGGTGTAGGTACTTTCCTGATAATAGCACATGTTGTGCTACAAAGAAAAGTACATATGCATGCAGATTCATCAATTCAGGCATAGGAATGGCTGAGTCGGCCTTGATGGAATTTGGTATGGTAATCTTGCATATGAACACAGATCACACATGATCAATACCCCCACAGAAAGGCGAGAATGCTGCAGGAGTTGTGCCGTAGTGAACGAGCAAACTATGTATACCTCGGGGAACACAAAAAGCATTATAGGATGCGTTGATCAGAGAAGAATGTACTTAACAAACAGGCAAAAGGTTTAGAGCCTCAGCAGCACTCCATAACATATTGTGACGTGAGTGGTTTGTTTTGGGTCCCCCTTCCAAGTTGGGGACTTGGGACAAGAGCCCCTTTTGCCATTAAGACGTCTCTGGTTGGGATGGGATTGCAATTGCTGTGTGTCAGTGGCTAAGTTGGTATGCGTATAGTGTGTTAGTGCAGGGAGCTCTCAGTGGAGACCTCTGTTGGCACTCACAGATATCAGACCTTAACTTTGCGTAACAAGTTGTAACAGAAGTCACAGAAAACATGGAAAAGGCCTAGTGAGAAAAAAACAATTTGCTCTCCACCCCACATTCTTTGCGTTGGTCTCTTCAGACAGCTCTCATTTCACTTTTGCACAATCCCATCCTTTGTGTGTCTCCATCTTTCTCTCGGTCGGTCTCCCTCTCAAATAGATATGTTATAACATTATAAAGGGTATGGTAATAGGCAAATCAGTTGTGGGGGCAGTCTGGAGAGATGCCACTTATTACCATAGGCAAGGCTCTATGCGTTATGGGTCATGTGTATGTTCAGTGGTTTGTCCTGGCAAGAGTGCCTTTACAGGTAATGAACGATTCAAGGAGGACCCAAACTATTGCAAACCATGGGACATTGAGTGAGATGGTCCGGGGAAAGCTGTAACTGGTTGGCGGAAGATGTAAGGCCAGTGGGAGGTAGATGACTTCATCTCAGAAGAGTTGGGCATTAAGATCTGACGTGCCATCAAGTGACCAATATCGTAGAGACAACTATTTTACTTGAAATCGACATTCGGATATCTCACTCTTTTTCCTCGCCAGAAACAGGCATCTCATTGACAAAAATCACTGCTACTTTAGCTCCAAAGTCTCCCCAAGATGCAGCCGATACAGCCGTGTAAGGCTCTATAATTTCACCCCCCTGTTTTATTGTCGTTTAACAGGGATGATCATGTCTACACATGCATACCCTGTCCATGGGGGAAAAGAAATTGGTGCGCCATTCTCAAACGCATAAGTGCTCTGGTGCAGGTCCTAGTCCGAGTATTGGTGAACCAGCGGTCAGTACACTTGCCCTGCAAAGTTATCCTATTTAAATGTTCTTTCTAGTTTGTGTTTATCAAGGAATATTATAAGGGGTCAATAACAGGAAAGTGTTTTTTTGTAAAATGCAGTTTTTCCAAGTATAAAGTCTTAATAAACAGTGGGTACTTAAAACCTCATGCACATATACAGGCAGAGGGATTGGTAGCCTGCTTGAAACTGATGCAGGTGTAGAATGTCCCCATCAGCCTACATTCAAAAATGCACCCAGAACGATCCCTTCTGGACACCCAGTGCTCAGAGGACCTGGTTAATGCCCGACAGAGTCACCATGAACCTGAATTCATAGATGTATCCCATTCTTCCTACCTGTAAAATACAACACCCATGCTTCAAGAAAGCCAATGTTCTCCAGCATTGGATCTTTCATGGATTCACATGCTTAGAATATTCCCCGTCGTCAGACTGGGACCCCTCGGTACACATATATAGCCTTTTCCTATAGGAAAACTTGCGACACTTTTGTGTCCTATCTACGTCCTTTTAGGACCCGCCTACGCATGCTCCGCAGGCCGTCCCAGTATAAGAGGCCCGCCCCCGCGGTTCCCCTTCAGATTTCAACCGTCTCCAAAGTAGTGGGATCTCCTCGTGTTGTCTTACTATTTTGTACTAGGTTGCCTTATTGGATTTCGAGTACGATATGTCCTCTGTATCAGGAAAAGCGCTGTTCCGTCCATGCGCGACGTGTGGCTTGAAAAAGGTTTACGAGGGGGACGGACATATGGATTGTATATATTGCCTCCACCCTCACCATTCGGCGGATGTCTGCGACATATGCAAGGGGTTTTCTCAAAAAACCCTCAAAGACCGGAACCGACGCCTGGTGGCATGGCTGAATGAGGGTGCGGGGCATACCCCCCCTCGGAGGTAGGCTCCACACAGTCGGCGAAAACATCACGCCGCGCGGCCTCGTCGGAACCACCGGCGAAGAAATCTAGATCGTCGGAAAAAGAGTCGTCTGGAACTCACTCCACTACAGACTCCTCGTCAAAGAAATCATCCTCATCAAAAAAGCATGAGAAGGAAAGGAAATCCTCCTCTGGCGATCATCACAATTCGACCACGAGTCGAGAGTCGAGTAAAAGCGGGCACAGTGTGGAGAAGGCGGGACCGCCAAAACCACCTGCGAAGCCTGCGTCGTCGACAGCGGTCCAGTCACCGGCCGCCTTCCCGCCACTAGCGCAAGGGGCATCCTCCGTCCCGTCGACAATGGCGTCGACGGGAGCCTCGTCGACGGGGGTCCTACAGGAGGCCTGGAGGCCTGAAGTCCTCGACCCTACCCCCCCAGAGGCTTTGCTACAAGAGCAAGCTATGTTGCTGTCCTCGGAGGACGAGAGCGAGAGAGTGGCTGGCCCAGCAGACCTAGGGCTACGAGCGGCTGCCAAGTCGTCGACGAGGGCAGCCGTTACACCGGTACCTGCCCCTCTCCTCAATCCTCAATCGGTTTTGTCGTTGGATATTCTGTCCTCGCTTCAGTCCTTGCTACGGTCGTTGGACCAGCGACTTCCCCAGGTCAGCCTGCCACAGTCACCCGTCGACGAGCCGGGCCCGTCCCGTCAACCGCCGCACCCACGCACGCCAATCTCAACACTGGCGCAGGAGGAAGGTGAGCTGCCAGATTCGCAGTCGAACAGGGGAGCCATGTCAGAGGTCTCTTTATCCCCCTCCAGGGATCCTACCTGGGAGTCAGAGGCGGAGTTAGAAAACCCCAGAAGCCCAGCTCACCCGTCCCCTCCGGACGACATTGCGTCATTCCATTCGATGATGGAGAAGGCATGCAAAGAATTTGGTCTGTCCCAGGAAGAACAGAAAAAGGACTGTTTTTTGTTCGACCACATGGGCAAGAGAAGGAGGTCGGTGTTCTCGATACTGATACTTGACCATGTATGGAAAGAGGGGTTGCAGACAATGAGACACCCATTCTCAGAACCAGCAGTGAAAGGACGCCTAGAAAAAAAGTTTAAGGCTCCAGAGTCTACACCCAAGTTTTTATCCTCTCAACCAACACCAGACTCGGTGGTGTCGGCGGCGGCAGCGAGGAAGGCAAAGGCACAGCACAAGTGCACGACTCCACCCGAGAATGAAGCGAGACGCCAAGATGCCTTTGGCAAGAAAGTGCTCTCCGTGGGAGCGACCACAGTAAAGGCCGCAAACTCTCTGGCAATTGTGGCCAGATACGATAGGGAGATGTGGCACAGGCTGGCTCCGCTGCTTGATCATCTTCCAGAAGAACAGAGGAAGGCCGCGATGCTACTGGTCCGAGAGGGTGAGGAAGCCTCAAATCACACAATAAACATCGCGGTGGATCTTGCTGAGTCTGGCTTCAAGCAAGTCAATAATGGGGTCGTATTACGTCGACAGTCATGGCTGAAGTGTACCTACTTCAGGCCAGAGGTACAATACAAGGTCCTAGATATGCCCTTTGAGGGAGACCTTCTCTTCGGTGAGAAGGTGGACGAGGCCCTAAAAGGGATGAAAGAAGATTCGGACACGGCACGTTCTTTGGGTGCCCTCCAGAGTGGCAGGAGCTACAAGTCCTTTCGCCCCTTTAGAGGGGCTTCAGGAAATTCAAGATTCTCTTCTGGAGACAGATCCTTTGCCAGATCGGCTTACCCCTCCCAGGGGTACCGACGTGCCTCACAATCGGCTAACCGTCGACGAAACTTCCAGTCTTCCAGAAAACGACCATCATACCCATCGTCGGCGAGAGACAAGCAAACTAAAGATCAGCAGTGACATTCCACAACCCGTTCTGGGGGGAAGAGTTTCAGCGTATGCCGACGAATGGGAAAGGATAACGACGGACCAATGGGTGTTAGACACTATAAGACACGGACACTCACTTCAATTCAAACACAGCCCTCCGCAAATTCAACCTGCGTTCACCGCTCAGTCCCATATGAAGGCACTGCAACAAGAGGTTACACTCATGTTAGCGAAGGGAGTGATGGAATTAGTTCCAACATCACAGAGAGGCCAAGGAGTCTACTCAAGATACTTCGTCGTAAAAAAGCCGAACGGCAAATGGCATCCCATTCTAGACTTACGCGATCTCAACCAGTCCTTAAAGAGCCTGAAATTCAAGATGCTCACTCTGCAGGAAGTGATCCGCGCAGTTCAAAAGGGAGACTTCCTGGCGTCCCTGTATTTACAGGACGCGTATTTCCATATTCCAATGTGTCGGAAACACAGGAAATTCCTACGTTTTGTAATAGGGCGAACCCACTACCAATTCACGGTTCTTCCTTTCGGGCTCAAAACCTCCCCTAGAACGTTCACAAAATGCCTGGCTCCAGTGGCTGCCTGGCTAAGGAAGCAAAGCCACCATGTATACCCATACCTCGACGACTGGCTGGTAAGGGGATCCTCCCCAGGGTCGACCAACACAAGTCTACAAGCCACCATGCAGCTTCTACAACGGCTAGGATTTGCCATAAACTTCGAGAAATCCTCTCTGCGGCCATCGAGAACGCTGGTATTCTTGGGGGCACAGTTCGAGACTCAGCTAGGGCTGGTGAAACCTTCTCTCGACAGGACCTCGAGACTCATTCAACAGGCGGCCCGGCTACGGCGAAACACCAGGATCTCAGTGAGAAAGTATGTTTCGGTCCTAGGGGCCATGGCATCCTGCATCCATCTGGTGAGAAACTGTCGACTTTTCATGAGGCCAGTCCAAGAATTCCTCGCAGACCGATGGGCTCAGGGATCGTGGTCGGACAGGATAACCGTCGACGACGACAAGCTACTTCGGACCCTTCAGTGGTGGCAGAGTTCCCACAATCTGAACAAAGGTGTGCCCCTACAGAAGCCAGAGTCCCAGAGCACCATAGTTACGGATGCGTCCCTAACCGGATGGGGAGCGCACATGGGTGCTCTCCAAACGCAAGGTCGCTGGTCTCCAACGGAGTCACTCCTACACATAAACGTACTGGAACTCAGAGCGGTACGATGGGCCTTGAAGGCGTTCCTACCACACATCAAGAGGTTGCGAGTGCGAATACCTACCGACAATACAACAGCCATGTTTTATCTGAGGAACCAAGGTGGGACACAATCAAGGACTCTCTCCATAGAAGCCCAGAAAACATGGCATTGGGCATCGAAGCACGAAATCTCCCTCGTGGCTCATCACCTTCCAGGAGTGAGGAACTGCCAAGCCGACTCCCTCAGCAGAAACATGGCCCAGATACACGAGTGGGAAATGGACACGGGTCACTTGAAGAAAGTGTTCGAGAAATGGGGCCACCCCCCTCTGGACGCCTTCGCGACCAAAGAAAACAAGAAATGCGAGAAGTTTGCAAGCAGGTGGCCCCAAGAGGGTTCGGTGGGGGAGGCGTTCTCCTTCCCATGGACGGACATGTTCCTCTATGCTTTTCCCCCGTTTCCCCTCATATGGAAAACAATACAGTGGATACGCAGATACAATTGCCGGGTGATTCTAGTGACACCATACTGGCCGAGGCAACCGTGGTTCTCAGACCTCCTCCATCTATCGCTGGAACATCCCATAGCGTTTCCGAAAGTCCCGTACCTTCTATCCCGGGACAGAGGCACGGTGTGGCATCACGACCCGGACAGTCTCAACCTTACGTCCTGATCCTGACTTCTCGGAATTCGGGGCTTTAGACATTTCAGAGGAGTGCCAAAAAATTCTGCAGGCGGCTAGAGCCCCTTCCACTAACAAATCCTATTCCTATAAGTGGCCGAGATTCTGTGAATGGTGTAGAAGACAGCGGGACCTACAACCATTGTTGGTGACGCCGGAACAAGTTCTTCCTTACCTGCTCCTCTTAGCAAAAAAGGGATTGTCCCCCTCATCGATAAAGGTACACCTGGCAGCCATCTCGAGGTTCACAAGGAAGAGGCAGTCGCCTCCTCTATTCAGTGACAGACTGGTGAAACACTTCATGCGGGGTTTATTTCGAGCTTTTCCCCCGGTGAAACGTTTTCCCCCGGCGTGGAGCCTCAACACAGTGTTGGCAGGTTTGATGAAACCGCCTTTCGAGCCTATGGCCACGTCCGACATGCCCTACCTAAGATTCTTTAAGGACAAGGTAGTCCTGGCGACTAACCCTACGTTCGTCCCTAAGGTTCCGACGGTATATCACAAACACTCATCTGTGGTTCTGCCTACTTTCTTCGCCACTCCATCGTCGGCAGCAGAAAAAACTCTTCATACCCTGGACTTTAAGAGGGCTCTGAAATTCTACCTACATCGCACACAAGACATCAGGGCTACTCGGCAACTGTTCGTCGCATATGGTCCGTCGACGAGAGGTAAAGCAATCTCGAAACAGGGATTGGCCAGATGGGTCTCGTCGACGATTGCTTTTTGTCACTCTAAGGCCGGAAGGCCACTGCAAAGACATCCTAGAGCCCATTCTACAAGGTCGATGTCATCCTCAACAGCGTTATGGGCCGGAATTCCGCTGACGGACATATGCCAAGCTGCGGCATGGTCAGTGCCCCACACGTTTACCCGCCACTACTGCCTTGCCAGGCAGCATGCGGATGAGGCGCAGATGGGAAGAGCTGTCCTGCGCCATCTGTTTCAGTAAGGTAATCTCAACGTTGTGGAGAGTGCGTTTTCTACCTTTGAGGACAGTATACTTTCGGTGGGAAAGGTTATATGAGTAAACTTATTACTGCTGCGCATATGTGTTGAGTAGTAGGGTGAGGGTACGTTACATTGCATTCTCACCACCGTCTCAAGTGTTACTGCTATACAATCTATTCTAAGCATGTGAATCCATGAAAGATCCAATGCTGGAGAAGGGAATAGTTTCTTACCTGTAACTCCATTTCTCCAGCATTGGTATCTTTCATGGATTCACATGCGCCCGCCAAGCCTCCCCGGGACTGCAATGTATGTGATGGATAAGTTTAACCCTTCCTACTTTGGAGGGGCCGAAATCTGAAGGGGAACCGCGGGGGCGGGCCTCTTATACTGGGACGGCCTGCGGAGCATGCGTAGGCAGGTCCTAAAAGGACGTAGATAGGACACAAAAGTGTCGGAAGTTTTCCTATAGGAAAAGGCTATATATGTGTACCGAGGGGTCCCAGTCTGACGACGGGGAATATTCTAAGCATGTGAATCCATGAAAGATACCAATGCTGGAGAAATGGAGTTACAGGTAAGAAACTATTCCCTTCTCTTCCTTTTATTTTGTGCAAATCCGTCAAGCGATTTCATCTTCCTTGGAGCATTTGACAAGTGCTTAGCCAAGTTTTGGAAAAGGCTGTTGGCAGTGTTCAATGATATACAGTAAAAATGTACTCTGTGTGTTTGTACATGATGTATTTGGGGTGTTTTGGAATATTCTTTTCAAATGGTTGCGGCACAGAACACCCTCCTGCCTGCATCTAATAGTCATCCAACTTTAGCATGTCTAGATGCACAGCCATTGAAGTGGGAAGTGGATTTCAAGAAGGTTGTAAGCTACAATATGAGCTGTCAAGCCCAGTAGGTGAGTGGAAGGCCTCCCGTTTAGGTTAAGATAGGTTCACATGCGCTCAGACACACCTACTAGCCCAAGCATGTTTGGAGTAGAGGTTAGAAAACCCCAAAGCTGTGGTTCCCATCTTCACCAATTGTCATAGTTTTCAAAATTATATTGTAATAATGTTATTACTAGTAGATATTAGCACACATTTGAAGGATAAATTGTTTTTTTTTATTCTTTAGACAGTGTATGAGGGGTACTAATAAACAAAAAACATGCTTCCAAACTTTCTAGAATGCTACTGTTTGAGAGCAGTCATCAATTACTGTAACTCCCATTGGCCTTCCACAGTCGCAGCCAGTTGGAGGATGAAACCTGCTTTAGCTTGCAAATAATGTCTAGTGGGGGTCAGCTTTCAGCTGCAAACCTAAAGCTGATAGTGGGTGGTTTCTTTTGGCAAGCACAACATGGCCCTTATGCACTTATGTTTGCATCCAACGTAGGATGTAGATTTGAATTACCCCCCCCCCCCCCCCCCCTTGCCGTTTCTTGAAAGGTTTGACCACACAGCCAAAATACTGAGCCATTAAGGCAAGGGTCTGGAAACTTTGGCCCTCCAGATGTTTTGGACTACAAACCATCAGTTCCAGCCATCATAGTCAATGTTGCAGGATCATGGAAGTCATAGTTCAAAACATCTGGAGAGCCATAGGTTGTTGACCTCTGCATTAAGGTGAATAGCCTTGCATAATTGTGGGTGCTCTCTGCTTTTCTCCATGTTTTTATAGAAAAATATATCCTAGTTTGGGAACACTGGTGAATATATTTAATTGAAAGGACCCCTTATTCCATATACATGTAATCAAATAAACATAGAAAAATAAATAGGCATATAGAAGACTCAACAGTAGCTATGTTAGCTTCTTGTAGGTTTGGAAGACTGTTTCCATTTTATTGATTGCTGCACAGTCATTATTGTTTCCATATAAATTCAAAATTGGTTTACAGTCAAGTGTTTTTAGACCGTGTATGTCTTCATATTTATGCAGCAGTATTCGATGTATGAAGCCCCTTCTCCAGCATGGTGTATGACATGGATTCACATGCTCATGAATATTTCCCATCGTCAGGCTGGTAATCCTTGGTAAAAGAAAAAGCAGTTTCGCTTTAGCCTGAAGACTGCTTTTCTCCTCTAAACTAACCACTGTCCTTTGGGTCATATTGCCCCCATCCAATGACAGTCGTCTCCCTAAGTTCCACCCCTGGAGGCCATCTTCAGATTTGGTATAGCACGTAAAGTGGCAGAATGAACCAGGAAGAGCCACAGAGGGGAAGGAGGGAGGATTTGCATGTGAATCCATGCCACACCCATGCTGGAGAACCCGAATTACAGGTAAGTAACTTGTTCCTTCTCCAGAAATGGGGTCTGGTATGGATTCACATGCTCATGAATACGATTAAACAGCAGTACATATACACAACCATGGGAGGTGGCAAGGCTCAACAGAAGCAATACACTTACCCCTGGAACAGACTCTCCTCAAGCAAACACGTTGCATAGCACCACTTGGCCGACCCCGGGACTCCTCCCTCGAATCCCTTTCAACGCAGTAGAACCTCTTGAAGGTGTGCGTGGACCTCCACGTTGCAGCCCTGTAGATGTCGAGCAGGGGGACACCAAAGAGAAACATCCTAGTTGTTGTAATGGCTCCGGTTGAATGGGCTCTCGGCCGACCCGCAAGAGGTCTGTTACCCAGACGATGACGGTGCATGATGTAGTCAGAAAACCACCTGGAGATGCAAGCCCTAGACAAGGCCTTCCAGTGATTCACAGGTCCAAAATTGATTAACAATTGTGAAGTCTTCTGAAAATCCTTTGTCCATGCCACCTAAAATTCAAGTTATGAGCCACGTCCAGCGAATGCAACACCCTCTCAGCGGGCGACAAAGGACTCTGGGAGAAGACTGGTAGAATCCAAGGTTAGTTGAGATGGAAATCAGAAGGAACCTTTGGCATAAAGGTGGGATGGGTCCGTAACACCACCCTCGTTTCATGGGAAGACAAAGGTGGTTGCTTTCAGGAGAGTGCCTGAATCTCCCCGACCTGCCTAGCCGAGGTGATGGCCACTAGGAAAGCATTCTTCCATAAGAGAAACTTCAGAGGGGCCAAATACAAATGTTCGAAAGGAGGCCCCATCAGCTTAGTCAGCACAACTTTGAGCTCCCAAGCAGGAGCCATCACTTTCGAAAAAGTCCTGAAGAGGCCCTTGAGGAACTCCTTGACGAGCCTGTCTGACCACAGCGCGGGCTCCAGGTGCACCTTAATGGAGGCGTGAGCCAGACCAGCCTTGGCCAGCGAAAGCAGGTATGTAAGGAGCTGTGATCCACTGAGGGGTAATTGCTTCCATTTATGGCCGTAGCAAGACAGCGTAGATGAAGCCCTGGCCTTAGCCAGGATTTTCTTGCATTCCAGCAGCAGAGCATAAATCCCAAACTCTAGGGATGCAGGAGCTAGGCTGTGAGGCTCAGTGACGCAGTATTGACCCGCCCTCTCTGGCAAAGAGGTCGGGAAGTGGAGGCAGACAGATGGACCGTGCCGCTGACAGACAAAAATGGTCCGGGTACCAGATATGCCGTGGCCCCGATGGAGCGATAAGGATCATCCAGCATTGACAACGTGAGTCTGTTGATCACTCTTAGCAGGAGCGGGATTGGAGGGAAGGCATACAGGAAGAGCCCTTCCCATGCAAACAAAGAAGGCATCTCTTAAATCCCAAACCTCTCCAGTGTGGGAGTAGACGGAAGCAGAATTTCATGAACCTACCATTCAACCAAGAGCTAACCCCAAAGCATAAAGAATGCCTAATAACAAAATCACCACCTCGATCCCAGTTTGTAGGATACATTGGGAGACAGATAGGAACACCCCGCCTCTACCAGAACGGAAGAAAAGAAACCCATGGAATATGCAAGCATCCCTGGATACATCTTTCCCTTGCTCTCTTCAAGATCCTAAAATTGAAGTACCTTGGAAAAGACCAAGTATATCCACCTCGCATAGGGGAAGGGTATGTGAGAAACCAGGAGGTGTCTCACCCGCTAGTCCCTGGGGATCTGTAATCCAGGTGGCCAGGACACGACCATCGCTTTTGGATCCAGTTCCTGGGGGTGGACCAGTGCGGGAGCATCACCTGGTTGAGGGGTCTTTGGGGAGTGGGACACCTGGTGGCGAGACGTGGTATCCCCCTCCCTGTAACACAGTTACCTCATCCTAACCGGTAGGATATGTGGGAACTTTAAACCCCTTTCCCTTCATGAACACTTTCACACAGACACCCCGCTCTGGGAGAAAACAGACTCACACCGTAGCAGTGTACCCGACATGTCCCACTACTATGGTCAGGCAAGGTCAGGCAGTTACTGGTAAACACTCACACCTGACTTCCATTAAACCTCCCCACACGGATAAAAGGCAGAGCACGAGAGCAGACTCTGAGCGAGGCAAAGCACACAAAGCATTTTCCAGATGGGAGCTGAACAAGGGACGAAAGAACTCAAACCAAGAAGGGTGTGCAAGGAGGGAGATTCCCTTGACCTTTCCGGCGAGAAACCGTTACTTTCACAAGTTCTTCAGATTTGAAAGCATAAGGTCAGGAAAGCATACTGAAGAGCCCTGCATTGTATGTCCGAGATACCCGGGGCACTCGTGCAGAGCTGACTGAGTTGGGGAGAAGCAGCTCCAAGATCAAAGCAGCGCCAGAAAGATTAACACAGTCACTGAGTTAGGGAGACCGACGCAAGACCGGTATGTGTTGAAATCAAGGTTGCAAGCAGCAACATTGTATAAAGAGTACAAGAACGAATATTGGTAACTCGTGTGATGAAAGATGCAAGGAAAGCTAAATAGCTTACAGATGTTTGAACTTTAACAGTGAAAAGATGCAATGCCAGTGACAGAGTGGTCCGGCACCGTGAGTGTGCTCAATGGAAGGTCTCTGTAATGTATCCACTTTGGTGCTTGTTTGTTACGTCAGGCCCTCAAGAATAAGAGACTGAAGGAGAGAGACTTTGGGCAGATAGCACTGATACCTATGCTTTGAACTGTATTCTCATGGCAGAGAAGCGAGAGTGTGTGCAAAGCTTGAACGTGCCGCCTTGTTCCGTGCTGAAAACACGGGGAAGGGAAGCCAACTGTTTAACTATCCTGACCTATCATTTCTTGAACACTTTTCTTTTTGCATACATTGTCCCACACCATTTGCATTTAGAAGTAAGGATTGGCAATAGTTTTATTAATATAGGCCCTTTTATTTTGACAGAGACTCCACTAGTACTGCATTATTAATATTTGATGGTCGTAGCTTGCTCCTATCCTTAGATTTAGGGTAAGGTTGGTGTTTAACCGACCCATTGAAGTTCAATAAACACCCTTGAACTATGATCACTTGTGTCTGTCTTCACTGTTTGGTACCATGGGCCTCATTACGAGTCCAGCGGTAGCCGTGCCGGAAAAACCGGCAGGCTGCCGCCGGACCGGTAATTCCATTCTGCCTCCGTGATTGCCGGAATCACCGGGGCATTACAACCCCAGTGACCCAGTAATTCTGGAGGTGAAATTCTATATAGCCCCATTCCCATGGAGTCCCATAGAACTCCATGGGGATGGGGACCATGGAAACACCGGTTCCGTCTATGAAAGTGCCGGTTTTTCCATGTCCACCTGCAGGCGGGTGGTGTTACTTCCGCCAGGTCAGACCTGGCGGGAGTAACACCGCACGCCTGCAGGACTCGGAATCAGCCGGTCCGGAAACAACGGTGGCAGCAGATTTACCGCTACCGTTGTTTCCGGACCGGCTGATTTGTAATGAGGCCCCATTTCTTCCTTGCACAACTATGTCGTATGTGTAGGTCAAATTTAAACTAAAAAAAGTATTGAAAGAAATTAACAGAGAACAGTTATTAGATAAGCTGGCAACTAAGAAAAATAGGTACAGACATGTCATATTTAAGGTACTAAACTGCAGGGGCTGCTAGGAGAGATACTGAGAGCTGCAAGAGAGGTGGGCCTGATTGCCCATTAAAGCATGTCCCTTAGGTTTGTTCCAGATTACAGCCCAGTGTCAAGAAAAACCTTGGGTCTAAGGGAATTAGTTACTGCATGATCTTTCCGGCCAAATGGTGCATAATTCGCAACGGCAAGAACACCTTCTGTACTGACCCAGGACAGGCCATTAAATATTTAGAGTCTCTCCTTTGAGCAGCAAATCCTTCTTGAAGTAGAGCACACTCTTCCTAGAACATCCTTTTTCACCTTGGTTGTACATTGAACTACACTTGAGCTATACTGCCACTGCACAAGGAGCTCCATTTTGTGCAGTAGTTCAACAACATTGTGACTATTCCTGTGTATATTCTCATATGGTTGCCACTTTGTGATTGGTAATGTTTATATATCTTGCAGTTTATTATGCAACCATCGCACCACAACCACTGAATTCCAGGCAGCGGAAGTGTGTGGGGCGGAGGGTGCTAGGCTGTGCACTTTCAAGTTGACCTATGAAAGTATCCAATAGATAGTTCACCTGTTGTTCGGCCCGTTGTGGGTGGGACCTTTGGTTTGGGGAAAATAAATTCTAGTTGTTTGTTAATGCTATTTTATTTTATTGTAATAAAAATGCTGAGCTCCATGCAGTTGTTTGGTAGAGAGACCTTCGTTGTGAGTTTGGGTCATAGGGAGCGATGCTAAAATGTGTGCCAGCAGGAGGGATGGGCGATTCCGGAATTGTGACACGGACCTAGAGCATTCATAATGGGAGGAAAATAAGGAAGGGTTTAGCCTATGGGGCCAGGCTTGGAATTAAAATCCTTTGCTTGTAATTGACACAGTTCATCAACATAAAATAACGATTCCTCCTACCTGGAGCCCCGACAGGTGATTTGTATAGCTAGCAGAGTTTCGATCATCATCCCAAAATCACTTAATTTCACACATGGGTATTGTGTGTGACCCCCTTGGTCACTCATTAAGGTATCTAGTATAGTACAGGGATGCATGGTATTTATTCTGGCAATTACTCATTTTTAATTTATTTAGTTTTATTTTGACACTTATATAGTGCACAAAACCCGAAGGTATCTAAGCGCTTTAACTTAAGAATACGGTTACAGTAAGTGCTTCAGGTTACAGAGGTGGAAGCATATGAAGTGATTTACATTTTGGAACGTGCAAAAAGGTAATATATCGTGTTCCAAGTGCAAACGTCCCTTCCTGCCTTCCTTGTAGGCGTCACCCAACAATGGGATGGTACCGGGACCTTTGGCAGCGAAACATTGAGCTTCCCCTTTAAATTTAGTGTTGCACGCAGGGGCACGGCCTTGGCGTGGGAACGCCCTGCCGAGGCCCGCCCTCTGGCGCCTCGCCTCAGTCCCTTTTTCCACTCGGACGGTGTCGGACCTGGCAGCCAGCATGGAGACTTATTTGGCTTTCTGCTTGCTCCCAGTTTGGGATCCTTATTTCACTTCCCTTCGGTGCCTCATCTCCCGCGCGCAGGTCGGCCGCAGGAGGATTCACGAGATATGCCTCTTGCGACTGCTTATTCCCGGCCTCGGACCGCCATGCACTTTGCCGTCAGTGTTTGGGGTCCGACCACCACTGGGACTCATGTGCTGCCTGCAGCGCTCTCGGTCAGAGAGCATTGAAGAATCGGTTGGCGCGGTGGAGGGATATCTTCCACACTTCTCTTCCTCACCACCTTCACGACTTCGTCTCTGGGACCTCTCGTCAAGACAAGGTAGGCCCTCTGTTTAGCACGACTTCACAGCGCGGCAACGCCTATTCCCGTATTCCCACGGATCGGGGTTCCTCGCATTCAGGTTCCAGCAGCCTCTAAGGCTACCGGCTCCCAAGACGAAGAGCCCGGGGGCTCTAGACCTGAGGCCTTCCAGGCTACCGGCTCCCAAGCTGAGGGGCTCATGGGCCCTAGCAGGCTATCTTCGGACAGACAACCAGGCTTGTCCTCTTCTTCTACCCCAAGGGATAAGGGATCATCTAGTGCCACTTCCAAAAGTCGTTCCTCGGCTAGATCCGGCATAGCTTCCAGCACGGCTACCGGCACAGGTGCCGAGGGCTACCAACCTACCGGATCTCGATCCAAGGCCATCATCCAGGGCGTTTCGGCTACCGGCCATCTGGCTGAGGGCTCAGCGCCTACCGTTTCAAAATGGTGGAGCGGGGGCAAAGGAGGGGGGAGTGAAAAAACACATGGAACGTCCTCTGCTGCTTCCTTCTGCTGTCGCTGGGCAACCTGTCGGGCCTCTGCATACTGCCTTCTCTGAACCCCTTGAAGCCGTTCGAAGTTTGAACTCGGTCCTATCCTGGGATTGAGGGAAGGATTTCTGGCCTGAATTTGTCAGGATGGCCAAGGACTTGGTGGTTTGAGTGAATGTTTTATTCTTTGTCAATTCGTCATCGGTGGTCGAATGAAAAAGGTCTGCGCCCTCGAAGGACAGATCTAGGATACGTTCCTGCATGTCAGACGAAAACATTGTTGCGTGCATCCATGCAGTCATTCTCATCTCGACCCCAAGGCACAGCCCTCTGCTGGCTGTGTGGATGTGGGAGACCGAAGACTCTGAGGTCCTGTGCAATGGCCCGGGCTATCGCCAGGCCGGGCTTGAAGGAGACTTGTTTGTCCAAAAGGAGGTCGGGCAGAAATTCTCCAAGCTCCCGCCACAGCTTCTGATTAGCCAGAGTCAAGATGGCATCCGCGTTGGCCTGCCGCAGATAGAGTCCTGAGATGGAGTAACAGCGCTTTCCCAAGGACTCAAGGACTTTGTCCTCCTTGGAGAGGCAACTGGAGGCGGCTCCCGTGACGGAAGATGACTAAGACGATGGTTTAGAATATAGCAAGACCCCGGCCACCACAGAGGAATGGGCTGCGGGTGGGAGGCAAGGAGGCTTGGCTCCCCGTCCGTCAGCCTAAACCTGCTGTCCAATTTCTTGTTCATCTGGGCGTTGGCCCTCGGCGTCTCCCAGACCTTCCGCACCACCTGCAGCACATCCCTTCTAAGGGGAATGCCAGACCGAACTGTGGTGAGCTTCCCCCAGACCTGTACGAGCACCCCCCGACTCCTGGAAGGGGGACCCCCAAGAACTCCACCAGGCCCTGCAGGCGGTCCTGAAACGCCTTAACGGATGCTGAGGTCTCAGGTGTCGTCGTCCCCATCGTCCTCATTCCCCTCCCTTTTTCACAGGCTGAGCGGAATCCGGGCCCTGGGACACAGGTGCCGGACGGGTCCCCCCCAAGGTCCAAAGCCACAGACAAGTCCAACGGCTATTGAGGAGGAAGCGTTAGTGGTACAGGAGGAGGTGGAGGGGTTGGAATGACCGGTAGGGCCTGAACCGGTGGAGGAACCGGCACCAGAAACGTTTGGGGAATGGTAGGAGTACCCAGAGGGGGCAGAGGAGTCGCAGCCTGGGGGGATGACCTCCTTCACAATGTCCTTCAGGAGCCCCATCATTTGAGGGGAACGCTTGAGGAAGAGAAATCGTTCAAAGAAGCGGTCCTCACTACCCGCCGGCTCCCTAGGGGCCTGGCCCTCCGAGGCGCTGGGCCTCAACTCCTGGTCAAAACGCTGAGGCGCCAGGTGCCTGTAACTGTGATGGGTAGATGTAACCCTGAAGGGACCAAAAACATGCACCATAAGATCCGCTGTCGCTTCCAGAGAGAAGGGGGCTGGAATCATCTTGCAAAGCCCAGTCGATGGGCGAAAACACTGACGGACCCTGGACCGGATGCAAGATGGCCACCTGGCTGGCAGGCTCCGCCACATGCCCTTCTGATTAAATCACTAGCCATGAAAGTGGGCAGATGGTTCGCTTC
The DNA here is from genome assembly GCF_040938575.1 of Ambystoma mexicanum. Classification (NCBI taxonomy): domain Eukaryota; kingdom Metazoa; phylum Chordata; class Amphibia; order Caudata; family Ambystomatidae; genus Ambystoma; species Ambystoma mexicanum. The sequence continues at coordinate 864,801,871 of NC_090939.1, read as the reverse complement.
CCCTTTGTTGCTTGCTAACCGCAACTGAAATTATGATTCTGTCAAGTTCTTTAATGTGTTCCAAGTGATCCCTATAACTCTCCCTAGAGCTGTCTTCAAAGTTCGGGTTCTTGCCAGGAAACTATGGATGGGTAACACCTCCTAGGGTGAAGTAGAAAGTGATGACAAGACCATTTGATAAAGCGGGTATGCTATTCCAGATTTATATTTGTACTACTTGACTTCTTTAGCTCACTTTGCCTACTACTGGTGCAGGGACGATCTCTACTTCCTGCACAATGCTGCTCAGTGAAAACTAGGGTGGCCCCTCAACATAGGGGCTTCACTTTGGGGTTCCCACTGCATCTTTTCCCAAAAGGTGAATCCTTTTTGGGCCACACAGCGGGCCTGGCCAAAGATAGAGAGAAACTAGGGGTCAGGTACATTTTCTCAGTGGCCCGGTAATCTGAGATGGCCCAATATAAAGTTCCCCAATGACCCTGAAATGTATAAACCTCGGGAGAGGGCAGTTTTCACTACTTGGAGCGAGCTGATGGGGAGGGCCAATTTCCCCCAGTTGACATCCTGTAAATACCAGATGGGTACACTTTACAGGTGACGCTATAATACTTCAGGATCCAAAATACTTTGAATTATATTTGCCCTATTTTTCCTCGCCATCCGAAACATGTTTAGTTGTACATATTGTGGCATTGGCAGGGTCAAACTGTCACCTGGTTTCCAAGCTATATAGACAAATGGTACTTGATTTAAACCTTCGTGGAGCTGGCACCATGCAGAGGGGGGTAATGATGTGCTAGGTGACCCCTGGTGATGAGTGGGAATGTTCTTTTTTTTTTCTTTTCTATGTGCCCCCGCATTACCTTGATGCACTTTATGCTCATACACCAAACATATCTCACTCCATACTGGCTACATAAATTGGACCCCCCTGGTACCACTGCTGCGAAAGATGCCACATGGAACATGTGCGTTTCATGCACATGGTATGGGAATGTAAATGTATCCGAACATTCTGCGAAGAAGTGCTAGATATAATTTAAAATGTGGTGGGCACTGAGATCCAGGCTTCACCAGTTGTGCGTTTACTGGGACATTTTACCAATTAGCACACCTTGAATATGAAATAAATTCTCATTGTTTTGCTGGCCAGCTGTAGGGCCCCTCCCAAATTTGCATTCTTACACAAATGTACCCAACATGTTTTCTCCAATTCTAAAATTATATGTAATCCTACTCCGCTAAATGCCAAAACAATGTTCAGGACTCTTAGTGACCAATCTTATTCAATTGTATTGGTTGTTTTTATTTTGTGTCTTTTTCTATTTGCATCAATTTTTTTTGTGCAATTTAGTTTGTTCCACATTTCTTTTCACAAAGATGGTTTCTCCTTCGCAAACCATTCCGATGTACATTGCTTCTTAAACATCAGAGCAAGATCAAAAAATTACAATTTACATACATCCTAAACGTGACAAAAATACTAAATGAATACATTACGTTTCCTAAATCACCTTGTTGTGAGCACCACTAAATACCCAAATAAACACTTGATTAGCTTCCAGGTCCCAAACGTGAAGACTGGTTTAAGGAAATGGTGTACTAAAATGACAACGACAATGCATCCGCTGCTCAGGTGATGGCTAGACCAATTTCAAATCGTACCTTGCCTCACTTCAATCGCCCTCACGTGAATGAACTACTGATTGTTTTGCATCTCTTGATCACTCACAAATAGATGGTTTAAACTTCATGGGTTATCTAATGCTTTAAGAACCCCTGTGTCACCTAACTTGCTAGACGCGTCCGCCCCACTACTCCCCGTCACCCTGTACAGCTGTACCCCTTAGCTGTGCCCCTCTGTATCCTACCACCCGATGTATATATATTCTGTTGTTACCTCTGAAAAGCTATCCGTTATGCATCTGTACTGTTGTTTGTAAAGCGCTCCCTTCCTTCTCAAAGCTAGGTCTGCGCTCAATAAATACTATAATAATAATAAAAGAACCCTGATATGAAATGTAATACGATAGCTGCAATGCTCCCTTGCTGAGTTAATTGCTCCAGCCGTGTTTGTTCTTACCTTGGCATTGTTTCTTTGTTGCCACTTTTGTTAACTGTTACGTACACATTTGTTACCCTTATGCAAAATGAAGCCGGTTTAAAAAAAAATAATAATAATAAACTGCTCATCTATTTCTTTCTGATCAATGTACAAACAGTTTGATCGATTCATATGGTAGTCTGAAAGAAGAATAACCTCCACACCAAAAATGCCACTGAGCATGACCACATCTCTGCAATGTCAATAATACAGCTGACAATGCTTGATGTTCATCACGTCCGCTTCCTCCAGTGCACACTTAAAACAGGGATGGTAACAGTGCAGACCTCTGTGTAATGGTCTTTCTCCAGCATGAGATCTGGCATGGGTTCACATGCTCATGAATATTCCCCGTCAGGCTGGGAATCCTCGGTAAAGAAAAATCAGTATCGGTTTCGTTTCTGATCTTTCTTTCGTAGTAGTAACCAATCACTGATCTCTGCGTCATACTCACCACAGCCAATGACTGCCATCTCCCTAAGCCCCGCCTCTGGCAGCCATCTTCAGATTTTTACCGCACGTTCAAGTGTTGGGAGTCCTCGTGCTTAGCTCTCGAGCTTTTGCTGCGTTTTTGCGTTTTTTCAGGTGATTTTTCACATTGTTTTCGGTTAATCGAGCCTCAAGCTCCACCGTTTCTACTCCCGTTAACGGGTACCCATTGCAGGATTTTCCTACGCCCCTCAAGGGTGAAGATTTCGTTGAATCAACCTTTTGGAGGATTCCAGAAGATTTGCGGCCTACTTCGAGATGGCCCAGGACGCGAGTTTGTCACCCGGACCCAAGCTGTTTCGCAGCTGCCCCGGATGCGGGCTGCAGAATGTGTTTAAGGAGGACGAACATTCGCGATGCCTCTACTGTCTTCATGGGGACAATACTCATGTAGAGAAGGACTGACAGTTCTGCAAGAACTTGTCGGAGCGGACCATGAGGGACCGTCGATCCGATCTCGCCAGCTGGTTGGAGAAGGGCTCAACGGGTGAGAAGAAGAAGAAAGGGTCCAAGCAGGCTTCAAAGTCCTGTGCGGGCGCCCCGGCGACAGGGGCCCAACACCAGGCCAAGCACCGCGAGTCCGCGGGCTCCGGGAGTGCCGAAAGGTCAGGCTCTTCGGTCGCCAGGCAGGGCGCACCTTCCCCGGCACCGTCAACCACGAGCCAGCGCTCCGGTTCGGGGAAGCGGAAGTCCGAGACCCCGGGTAAGCTTTGGGAGAAGCCCCGTCCGATCTCGGGAGAGGGGGAGCGAGGCGTCGCCCCTCCCCCTAAGGAGAAGGCCCGGGACGCACCTAAGGTAGTGAAGGCCCCTACCCAGCAGGCAAAGGCCTCTATCGAGGTGATCGCGGCGACTCTGGCCAAGCCGGCAGAGACCCCGCCAGCGGAGACTGCCTCCGGGACTAGAGTTTCCCTGCCGCCTAGGAGGGAATCCTCTTTTCAGCCCATCGTCATGGCCACCATGATGGAAGAAGCGAGGGGGGTACGGTAGCCTCCTCGAGCTCGGAGTCAGCCTCGGAGGAGGAACTGACCGACGCCGTGAGGAATCTCAAAGTCCAATTCAAGAAGGTTCGATCCCGTAAGGAAGATCCTCGGGAGATAACCGAGGAAGACGACGATGGCGAGGAAGAGCAGCCTTCCCTTCCGGCGCAGCCGGAACCTAGGCCTCAGGATAGCTCGGCGGCCATTTTGTCTGCCATCCAGTCCTTATGCTCTGAGATAAGGATGAAATTACCATGGCCCAGGCCGGAGGACCCGCAACCTGGCCCATCGGGAAGCCCTCAGAACAAACGACGGAGGACCCAACCCTCTCCTCCACTCGCCCCCGTAAGGCCTACAGTTCCCTCCTCATCCTCCCACGAGTCGGGAGATAACGGTGCGGTGGGCTCGACGACTGGTTCTGAGGGCGACGGCGACGACGAAGGAACGGGTCTCCCGTCGCACAGGCCTCTCCGCCGACGAGATTGGCTCATTCCACGCCATGATCGCCAGGGCGTCCGAATTGTTCCAGCTCTGCCCGGAGGAGCAGAAAAAGGAAGGTTTCCTCTATCAGCGCCGGGAGGCCAAGAGGAAGACTGTCATCGTGGTGCCTCTAATCGATGACATCTGAGAGGAGGGCCTGTCGGTACTCAAGAACCCCTCCATGGCACCAGCCAAACGGGACCGGTACAAGAAGAAGTACCCGGTCCCCGAGACCGCTCCCCTGTGCCTCAGGGCCCAGCCAACGCCAGACTTGGTCGTCTCGGCGGCGGCGAAGAAGAAAGCGGCGGGGTCAGGAGCCTCAACGTCGAATTCCCCTCCAGACGGCGAGGGTAGGAAGTTGGACGCCATGGGGCGACTGGGCATATCGTCGGCGGCGACGACGATCAAAGCGGCCAACGCCCTGGCGATCGTGGCCCGTTACCACAGGGAGCTCTGGTTTAAGCTTGGACTTCCTACCGGACGACAAGAGGTCCGAGGCCCTGGAAATACTTCAAGAAGGCGAGGTGGCGTCGGACCACGCCATAACGGTGGCAACCGATATTGCCGATACTGGGTTCTGCCAGCTGGGCAACAGAGTTTGCCTACGACGACGGGGTTGGCACCGGGCGACCGACTTCCGTCAGGACGTCCAGACCAGGGTGTTGGACATGCCCTTCGACGGCAACAACTTGTTCGGAAGGCGGTGGACGAATCCCTCCAAGACATAAAGATGGAACACGGACACGGAGACGGCCCGCGCCCTAGGAGCCCTTCAGCAACGACGGCCCTTCCGGAGCTCCAGAAGCAGCCAGGGGGCCTCCAAGGGATCCAGCGGTGGCTCGTCCTACCGCCAGGCGGCACGCTCCTCGTCGCAGGAGGCCTAGAGGGGTCGCGGCAAGCAGGGAGCGCCTCGCTGCCATCGGCAAGGTGGCCAGGGCGGCAAGGCCACCACCTCCAAGCAGGACTGAACCGGCCGTGGCCTCGGGCCCCCACCGAAGCACCCCGGTGGGAGGCCGGCTGACGAATTTCGTCGGCGTGTGGAAGTCCATCTCCACTGACCGTTGGGTGCTGGATACCCTGGCAAGAGGACACTCTATCGAATTCCTGAAGAAGTGCCCTCACGTTCCACCTGTGGCCAGGAAGGAAAATCACGTCCCGCAACTGCTGTTGGAAGTACGGGCGATGCTCAGGAAAGGCGCCATCGAGCTTGTCCCGAAGAGTCTCCGGGGCTCCGGAGTGTACTCAAGGTACTTCCTCGTCAGAAAGAAGACGGGCGGCTGGCGCCCCATCCTGGACCTTCGTCGTTTGAACAAATACATCAGGTCACAAAAGTTCAGGATGGTCACCCTTCAGCACATGCTGGGACAGCTGGAGGAAGGCGACTTTCTATCGTCGTTGGACCTGGAGGATGCATACTTCCACGTTCCCATCCTCAAGTCACCGAAATGTTCCTCAGGTTCGTCGTCCAGGGACGCCACTACCAATTCAGAGCACTGCCGTTCGGATTGAAGTCGGCCCCCAGGGTCTTTACCAAGTGCCTAGCACCTGTGGCGGCGCGGCTGCGCCTGCAGGGGATTCACGTCTACCCCTACCTGGATGACTGGCTCATCCGCTCAAGGACAAGGGAGCTCGCCGTCGAACACACTGCGAGGACCGTCCAGCTACTCACAGACCTGGGATTCGCCATAAATTACCCAAAGTCCCACCTGGTGCCGTCGCAGGTGGCCCTGTTTCTGGGAGCGAAGCTCGATACAGTGAGGCGCCTGGCGGCACTGTCGGAAGAACGGACGAAATCCATTCTGGGCAAAGTGCAGCGCTTGCTAGCCACGGACGTGGCCAGGGTGAGATCCATCAAGTCCCTCCTGGGGATGATGTCCTCTTGCATCTACCTGGTGCGCCTCTGCAGACTACGGATGCGCCCTCTTCAAGAATTTCTCGACGCCCGTTGGATGCAGGCGACGGGCACCTTCGAAGACAGGGTCCCCCTCAACGAGGTGTTCCGGCGGGCGATTCAGTGGTGGGGCGTTCGAGCGCACCTCACGGCGGGCAAGGACTTTCAGATGCCGGCGTACCAGGAGACGGTGACGACGGACGCCTCCCTGGAAGGTTGGGGCGCCCACACCGGAGATCTCCACGCAAGAGGCCTCTGGCTCCCGGAGGAGAGGCTCCTGCACATCAACATCCTGGAACTCCGAGCCGTGTTCTGGGCTCTCAAATCGTTCCTCCCGTTGCTCAAGGGCAAGGTGGTGCGGATCTTCACGGACAACACCACAACAATGTTTTACATACGGAAGCAGGGAGGCACCAGATCCCCAACCCTATCCAAGGAGGCTCAGGATCTGTGGCACTGGGCAGTCGCCCAGGGGATGTTCCTGGTTCCCTTCCACCTGGCAGGAGAAAGAAACACCATCGCCGACTCGCTCAGCAGGGAGCTGCGCGTGTGTCACGAGTGGGAACTGCGCCAGGATCAGGTGGATCAACTCTTCCGGGGCAAACCCCAAATCGACCTGTTCGCAACAGCGACGAACTCGAAGTGCCAGAGGTTCGCCAGCAGGTTTCCCCAGCCGAGTAGCATGAGCGATGCGTTCTCGTGCCCCTGGGACGGCCTATACCTGTATGCGTTCCCTCCGTTGCCGTTGCTGCTTCGACTCATCAACCAGCTCAAGAGGTCCCGGTGCAGGATGATCCTCGTCGCACTGGTGTGGCCGAGGCAGATCTGGTTCCCGGACCTTCTGCACTTGTCAACGTGCCCGCCCTTCAAGCTGTCGGCGGACGCGGATCTTCTCTCCAGAGAAGGAGGTGCCATCTTCCACCACGACCCGGCGTCGCTGAACCTGCAGGCTTGGCTCCTGCAGCGCTAGAGTTTGGAGGGTACGATATACCGGCCGACTGCAGAGAGGTTCTTGCAAAGGCCAGGGCGTCCTCGACTCTCAAATGCTACGGTCACAAGTGGAAGAGGTTCTCTATCTGGTGCCGAGCACAGAAGATCAACCCCCTACGGATTACGGCCCCTCAAGTGCTGCCGTACCTGCTATCTCTGGCAAAGGCTGGGCTAGCCAATGCCTCCATTAAGATTCATCTGGCGGCGATCTCCAGATATACCAGAACCACAGGACGGACGTCCCTGTGGTCCCATCGACTGGTAAAAGAGTTTATGAAAGGACTGTTCCGGTCGTTCCCACCGGTGAAGGCCCCGGCGTGGGAACTTAACGTGGTGCTGACCAGGCTCATGGGGCCCCCATTCGAGCCGATGCACTCCGCACCAATGACGTTTGTGTCGTGGAAGACTGCATTCCTGGTGGCCATTACCTCCGCATGACGAGTGGGAGAGATCCAGGCCCTATCCTGCAAAGCACCGTACTTGACTTTCCATGCCTCGAGGGTGGTGCTTAGGATGCACCCCTCCTTTATGCCCAAGGTGCCGTCGGACTTCCTTCTTAACGAGCCCCTGGTGTTACCCGTTTTCTTCCCGTCTCCTTCGTCGCCGGCCGAGAGGACTTTGCACTCGCTGGATGTGGCTAGAACGCTGAAGTTCTATGTGGACCGCACAAAGAGTTTTCGGAGGACATCACAGCTATTCGTGAACTTTGGACCTGTGAATCAAGGGAAGGCTCTCTCGAAGTCTTCTATTTCCAGATGGCGCTCCGGCTGCATCATGCACTGCCACCGGTTGGCTAACCGACCGCTGCCAGGCCCTCCGAGAGCCCATTCGACCAGAGCGATCGCTGCTACTACGGTGTTCCTATCTGGTGTCCCCCTGTGGAACATCTGCAGGGCTGCTACGTGGAGGTCGACGCACACCTTCACAAGATTCTACTGCGTCGATCGGGATTCCAGGGAGGAGTCCAGGGTCGGCCAAGCAGTGCTGTGCAACCTGTTCGCTTAAGGTGAGCCTGGTGAGGAGGTAAGAGATGCTTAATGTTGAGTTTTTTGTATTGCTTAATGTTGAGCCTTTTGCCACCCCCCGTGGTTGTGCATGTGTGTACTGCTATGTATTCTTATATTCATGAGCATGTGAATCCATGCCAGACCCCATGCTGGAGAAGGAACAAGTTACTTACCTGTAACTGTTGTTCTCCAGCATGGGTCTGACATGGATTCACATGCGAACCCTCCCGCCTACCCCTCTGCGGCTCTTCACTTGGTCATACTGCCTTCACGCGCTACCAAATCTGAAGATGGCTGCCAGAGGCGGGGCTTAGGGAGATGGCAGTCATTGGCTGTGGTCAGTATGACGCAGAGATCAGTGATTGGTTACTACTACGAAAGACAGAGCAGAAACGAAACTGATACTGATTTTTCTTTACCGAGGATTCCCAGCCTGACGGGGAATATTCATGAGCATGTGAATCCATGCCAGGCCCATGCTGGAGAACAACAGTTACAGATAAGTAACTTGTTCCACTCTAAACTCTCGGGTATCACAGTACATGAATAAGGAACTTGATTTCAACTTGTTAATCCTGGCACCAAATCTAATGCCTTTGAGCAGTACCCACTACCCTCAACAGCAGTGTTTCCTTCATATGTTTGGCAAGTTTATGAGATGAAAAACAGATATACAGTCATTAAAATCGATTACATAGCATCTAAGGGTACATCACAGTAGTTTACAATAGAAATTAATTTAATTTAAAAAGTGCCCATGTACCAAGAAGGCTAGAACAAATAAAAATGTCTGGTCAGATGAAGCCATTATGAAAGAGTGTGGCCCAACTTTAGGAAATGTTATGCTGCTATTGAAACAGGACTACTTGTTTAGTATCTTAACCATATCGGTTTTCATGTTAATGCCTCATTCTGAATGCGGTCGATGTGTAGGAGAAAATCTTTGTGTGCTTGTCCTCCACATCTGCTTAATTTCCATGCTGGTAACAGTACATGATGAGTTCCAGCACAGCATGGTAACTTTGCACTGATTTTCCCGCTCAGGGTTATCACACCATCCGTAATTTGTTAGTGTAGTTCAAAGATCAGAATAATTCCAACATATTGTAACCATTTGTCCAGAGTTAGGAAAGAAACAAGTAATACATTGGAGTCAGCTGAGCAATGACTGATGTCATGTTTGCTATGCACCTTATGTTTGCTGTGAGACAGACATGCTCACATCACTAGGACATTCCACACTAAAGGATGCTAGTGTCCCTGCATGAGTACAATCGCCTGCCCTATCCCTCTCCACATACCCCTTTTGTCTTTGTCACTCTTGGCCAATAGTCTTGTATGAGGTCAGGAATTTCAGTCGGTATCCACAGCAATCAAATCCAAGGTAAAGATTGAGTGTAAGGCTCACAATTAATTGAGAAATAATGAATGAAAGTCGGATAGATGAGAAAAGTTATAATATGTGAAAAAATACAAATTTTATTCAATAAATATAAATAACTACCAGTCAATGATTACACAAATGACACTCACAAATGCACACAATCACAAAGACAATCTACAGTCAATAATAATGATACAACAGGTCAAATATAGACGAAAAATGATAATAAAGTAATATAAATAATAATAAAGTGCTATTGTGATATCTGTCTAGCTATTTCTAGACTAACTAATGAGGCAGATGAGGCCTGTAAACAACTATCAGATCACTTGAAAAATAATGTATTCCTTTTTTGAAATGCCCAAAAGGTTATACAAGCACTGTTGTAATATTACAATGGCTAATGCTCGACATGTTTCAGTTCAAAGGTTCCAAGAATTGGAGAACCTTCCTCAGGAGCTGTAGAATTGAGTCACACTTTTGTAGCGGGAGTATCAGCGGACTAGCCCCATCTGTGTTCTTGAAATTGAAAACTTGTGTCCTTTCAAAACTCAGATTATTGTACTGTGGAATACCCACAAGAAAGACAGAAAAGTAGCCATTGGTGTTGCTAGTCTTAAAGACAGAGGTCAAACATAACCCCCTAGAAATAATTCACAGGTAATGGCGTTCTCACCATTTGTAAAGTTGAGAAACATAGTCACTGGTATGACTCAAGCCCTCAGCGTTACATAGGGATTTGTCTGCTCATAGCCTTTTTATATTATTATTCTGTTTTTTAGGTCCCAATCCAGTCCCGAATTTCCTTCCACTTTGAATATGTTTGTGACCTTATTAGCAAGAGGCCATTAATACATTGGACAAGAGGACATTTTGGATGGAGGTAATTTCCACCTGACAAGTATTATGAGATAAGAGTCAGCATCAGGTCAACTGCGTTTTCTGTTGCTTTTAGCAATCGGGTGTTTCTAAGCGTTCTCAAAACACAGCCCTTTTGGTGTGTTCGCAGATGCATTTCCGTTAACTGGAATTGTCAGCCGACTTGCATTTACTAGAGACTAACTCCACCACTCATACCCAAACGTAACTTTATCATTTTCTGACATTACTTGTGGCTATTTTCTAGGGGGTTATGTTTACCCTCTGTCTTTAAGACTAGTAGCACTAATGTCTACTTTTCTGGGGTTTTTTTGTTGGTATTCCACAGTACGATAATCTGAGTTTTGAGAGGACACAAGCATTCGATTTCAAGAACAAAGATGGGGGTAGTCCTCTGATACTCCCTCTACATAAGTGTGACCCAATTTTACAGCTCCTGAGGAAGGTTCTCCAGTTTTTGGAAATTTGGAACTGAAACATGTCGAGCATTAGCCATTGTAATATCGCGACAGCATTTGTTTAACCTTTTGGGCATTACAAAAAACGAATACATTCTTTTTCAAGTGATTTGTTCAGACCTCATCTACCTCACTAGTTAGTCTAGAAGTAGCTAGACAGGTGTCACAATAGCACTTTATTATTTTCTGTCTCTATTTGACCTGTTCTATCATTATTATTGATTGCAGATTATCTTTGAGTGTGTGCATATATATTTGTGAGTGTCATTTGTGTAAGCATTAACTGGTAGTTTTTTAAATATTTATTGAATCCAATTTGTAATTTATTCATATATTATAACTTTTCTCATCTGCCTGACATTCATTAATTATTTCTCCATTAATTCTGAGCCTTACACTCGATCTTTACCTTGGATTTGATTGCTGTGGATACTGACTCAAATTCCTGACCTCATACATTTTCTTTTTGGTTTCTTTCTTTCCACTACCTGCCTTTCACATTGTTCATTAGTGCTTATCACTTACTTTCCACTTGGTTCAAACGTGATCATTACTGGCTTTCACTGCGTTCATAAATGCACATCACTTTCCACTCGTGCAGCATTTTCATATACTTTTCCTATTTATTTCGGTATTCAATAATCATATCCCTTTAAGACTGAGACGGGGAAGATGCACCTGGGAGTCATGTACACTTCCATTCATTCATACCACTTTGGTAATGAGGCCAGGAAGAAGACTAAGGAGGAATACTATTACAATGGCCAGGCATGTCCCACTGATAGTCAACTATGGTCAGGCAAAAGACTTGCACCTGCAACCAATTAATAGGATACAGTTGCATAAAAGAGACTGGCAAGAGAGAGGGAGAAACCCGCCTGGTGAGGATGCAGGAATCGCCATGGAGCAGGCTGGAGAGGGGCTGGTGAAAAGGACGCTGTGCGTTGCAGAGAAGGGAGAGAGATGCCAGAGCCTGAACGGGCCACAAGAAGGTCAAGACACCTGCAACCTCCTGTGACGTGTGTCCACAGCTGGGGCTGTTGGACACAGAAGACTCCAGAGGGCCGCAGCTCCTGACAAGCAAAAAGAGGAGCGGGCAATAACCGAAGAGGAGAAATAAGACCGCCAGAGAAGCGGCCGCACACCAGTGAGTGAAAGAAAGAACACTGAAACTGGGGCGCTGCAGTTGCTTGAATTGGGCAAATGGAAATGCAGATTAAATGGAAATGTATAACCATTGGGATTGAAGACCAAATGGAAGACATTTTGAATACCGAACAAGCTGCAAATTACTTTTGAAATACAACAGGTATTGTGGGACCGTTTGTGTGTGTGTGAAAGCGGAAAAGGCTGACCACCCATGAAGGCAGGGGTAGCGTAGGGTTCACTCTTGACACTCACCAAGTCCCTCTACCCAGGTGATCCTCCCTCACATATCCACCCCCAGGGTCGGGATCCAAGAGTAATGACCTTTCCCGGGCCACCTGAGAGGAAGATCCAAGGGGAGAAGATGGGAGGATGCCTTCAGGTTCCTTACAGCCTCTATAAGAACAAAAGGGTTCCTGCACCCTTACCTACTGTGCTTTAAGGGACCACTTAACACTATTCCAAGATAACTTTTGTCTTCGCTGCCTTTGTGTCTCTGTCAGAGTAATTGAGAACAACCTGACTCTAATGCTAGTTTGTACAGCTGCTGAATATCAAAGAGCTACAAATAAAGCCATTATGGAGAGAGAGAATTTTCCATGTGTAAACATCTCATTCGCTAGGCCTGTTTTTCTGAAGTTATATGTTGTTCGTAGCTTTGCTGCAGGACTTTCTCAAGGTTGGGGTGCTATACTCTATGCCCCGTAAACAAGATTGTAGAGCTAAAGTCTACATTTCTCACTGAGGTTGTATAGGCTTTATTAGTTTGTTGACTATATTAATGGACTTCATAGACTAATTTCCAGTACAAAAATACATATATATTTAGGTATATTTTGATGAAATAACTTATTTGCTGGAGCCGATGGATTGTGTGGTGAGGAAAGAGGCACTTCATCATAGGAAAACTGTTGCCTTCTCCAGGCCATTTAAGACAGTGCTTGTACACTCGGTTCACCTTGGATGGGTGCTAAATCTACTCCAGAATCCATGTAAACCAAGAGGGGGACCTGAGCTAGACCAATAAGTCCCCAAGACAGCCAGCAGCTTGAATAAAGTGGGTGTTGGCAACTCTAATAGGTTAGGTGTGGTTCTCAAAGCTGTGGTCCATATCCATCCAGGCCCAGAGAACTAAGGTTCACATGTTCCCCATGCAATACCACTACACCTGATCCCCATTCCATCACAGGGTGGCTGGACGAAGGGGCCAAAGTCCTAAAAAATATTAAGGACATAGTAGTTGCTGATGATAGTAGGAGGAAGAGCTCCTTCAGTACTGGCTGGAGAGAGGAATAGAAGAGAAGATGCTGATGGAATGAGCTGAAGACAGGAGACTGGACCACAATCTTTGGATCGGGGGAGGTAGGAGTCTGGAGCCGATCCCCTGTAGCCTCGGGAGACCAGAAGTCTGGAGGAGAGACCCAGAGGTCTGGTAAGGAGGAGACTGAAGACTGCAGGAAGGACCTAGGACACTTGAGAAATGCATACGCAAATGTTGGGGAATTAAGGGCCCTAGTGGGTTGGAAGAAGGAGGTCCCAGTAGACAAGGGAAAGGAAGACCCAAAAAGTGTTAGAGAGCAAGGAGTAGTGGAGAACAGTTGTGGGTATTTGTGAAATGGACAAAGAAGTGAGGAAGGTGGGAGTGTAAGAAGTATACATTGCGGCACCATAATTGTAATAATAGAAGTGCCCAAAGTGGTGACAAAGCTGGGAGAGTTGAAAGTGAATTGGAGCATATTCAGTGTTGTGGCAGATGGGCTCAAAGGGGTGAAAAAGGTGAGTAGAATAATAATTAAAGAAATTATTGATGAGAGTATGTATAAGGAAAGGACATGAGATAGTGGAAAGTGAAGAGGAGGAGATGGAGGAATTATTAACGTCCGTGAATAAGCCCAGAAACCTCTATGAGGTGAAAGAAGAGGTGGTAGGAGGAACTGAGAAGGTTATGGGGAGGACTGTTAAAGGACTAGGAGAGGGGCTATTAGAGCTAAGCGGGGAGCTTAGAACTGTTAAGACAGATGGGGTAGACACAAAGGTGAAAAAGTGTACACCCAAGAAGACAAAAAACAAAGGCTAAGATTAGTAGGGGCGAGACTTGAGGCTATAGCCACGGAGAATTGAGGGTTTGGAGTAAGTGGCTGGAGGAGAAGAACCCTGATAGAGAGGAAGCACGTGGAGAACATAATGAGAACCCTATCCCAGCATTAGGGCAGTCTTCTGTCATCCAGTGACTAAATTCCATCCTAGACGGCCCGTTTCTCTTGACTGTTTATGGAATCCACACACAAGCTTCAAGTACAAAGCTAAGATCCAAACAGAAAAGTCCCTGAGAACTGTGAGAAATCTGAGGCGGGAACCCTTAAACCCGAGACTGAGCACTCGAATGAAGTGACCCCACGAATGGTGGAATGTAACCTTGGAATGTGAGCTCACTAATATTGCTATTTAACACTATTGAAAATAACTTCATAACTAGAAATCACTAACTAAAATACACAACTAGTCTTTATGCTGCTTTACTTGCCTTATAGATCCATGTTTGAAAATGTATATCCAAGATATACAGGTGATCAGTCTTTTTGCCACACATCAACCTTCATTGCTTGGCTTAAAAAAAGCTCTTTTGAGTGAAATTCTTGTGCGCAGCATATTTTCGCTCTGCGGCACTTCTAAGTCGCGTGCATTTGAAACATACTCTTTGTATTAGGTACCACTCATTTTCTACGTTGAAAATACTGTGAATCTACTCTATGTATCACTAATGTTAATCCCTTCAACCAGTTAACTAATAAAACCTATAAAAACTCTGTGTCAAGTGCAGACTCATTTAGCTCAAAATCTTGTTTAGCACTGAGGAATTACTGTATGGTTGATTTGTCTAGAGGAAGAGCTTCTTATGCTATCCGTTGCGATACTTGAATTATGGAAAGGTTTAACTAGCATTTGAAAAATCTCATAATTTTAATGATCAATTAACTATGGATGATCATAGCAGACTGAGAGAAGACTTTAATTCAATCAGTATAGGTCTGTGAAAGGTTTTAACGATATTGTTGAAATCTACTTGTCTTATGTACATTATTATTACGTATGGGTTTAAAGTATTTTTTTATATCAACCAAAAATACTGTATACATAGCTTCCCATCACTAATGGTATGCCACAAGCTGCCCAATAAGTGCCTTTTAGGAAATTCATAATGTATTTTCCCCCACGAGTTCCTCTGCACCACTATGCTGCAGTTGATAAGAGTAGCCGTGGCCTACACTTTGACCTAATTCTTCTGCCTTGTAAAAGTTGATTTTTCAGATCACTGTGCCTAGTTGCACCATACATTCAGCTCTTGGAACTCTGGAACCTAAAAAGGTGCTCTTTGGGAGAATGAGGACCACACACCCCAATACCCTAAAGTTGCCACACCTTCCTGTGCTTATTAGACACATGAAATAATCTGACAAGGCAGCAGGCTTAACCCAAGTACATCAAGATAGATGGACCAAGGGATATAAGAAGCCAAAGCTGGAAGAATAACCAACAATGGAAATCTTATACTACTTACAAATAATTTGGAACCGATAATGTCCACATAAATGGCTCACCTGTGAGGATAGTGTCTCCAGCTTGGAGGTTGGAGGCATCCCCCTATTAAGAGGTTCAGAGCAATGAGGATTGAAATTCTCGCAAGAAAATGGCAAAATAAGACAAGTCCAAGGTCAATCACAAGGCACAGTTTGTGAAAGCTAACTGTTCCTAAGACGTTTACTCACCCTCCCCCCACCCCATATGGGTTTGATGAAGTGGTCAAAATAGGAGGAGGACCACTGACTACATTCTAGGAGAAAGTGATTGAAGGATATGCTCTTAGTCTGTATGCCGAATTCATCCCCTGGTGGTTAGTCCTTAGGAGTAAGCAGCCTGAGAAACTGGGTAATCTCTACAACAAAGGATGCCCTAGAAAAGGTCCACTTGGGGTTTGTTTGTTTTTCTGAGGGGTTTGGTAAGCCTCAGATATTGTAAAGCACGCTGTTGCTTCCCGAAGGTTTGTCCGCGCTCAAGAAATAACCTAATAATAATAACTGGAATCTTATTTGTTCTTTCCATACTGCTGCTGCGAGCGCCGTCACAAAAGAACGTGAGATGTGTGGGGTCTAAGTGAGAAACAAGAGGGAGGAGTCCCTGTGTACTTAACACACAGCCTGTCCCAGGAGAAGTCTGAATCCACCAATTTTCTGGATATATATAAATACATGTCTGTGTGTGTGTGTGTGTGTGTATATATATATATATATATATATTACATGGCCCGCGGTAGCGGGCGTGTAGTTATGGTTAAGTTGCTAAACTTATAGCAAGGCCACTTTTTCAGCATCTTATAACTTCGCTCCCCCTGGAGGAATCGCCACCAAACTTTCTAAAAAAAAAAAAAAAAGTATATGGCCGGCTCTGAATTTTTTCACCAAGTTGGGTGAGGTTTCGTGCATGGGGTGCAAAGTTATAGGGGGTCCCGACTTTTTTTTTTCTTTTTCCATAGACTGAATGGGGAATAACTTTGCGCATGGCTACAGGCCGAACGGCTGGACTGATTTTCACCAAATTTGCAGAAGGAGCGGGAGTTGGGTCGGAAAGAGTGCTTTTGTGTGTTTGGTGGCAATCCGACCAGTACCTTTGTTGCAAAGAACAGAAATGTACGTCTCAAAAAAGTAGTGATATCAGGTCCGCTACGCAGACCCATTTCCCTGTTCGCTCCGCGGACCAAAGTCTCATTGGCCTGCAGTACGCCGTGATGTCAGCAAACATTGGACGCGACCGGTGGTTGGCTGGAGGGAAGCATGCTGTGCGTCAAAGGTTTTGGGAAACATGGTGTATCGGAGGATAGTGTTGTGGTGTGTGTGTGGCAAGGCTCTAAGCCACTGTGTGCATGGCAGAGCCTCTTGTACGTAGCAGTGTGCTCACTAAAATTTGTCACATCTGGCTCCGCTCCGGTGTCCCATTTCCATGTTCACTGTGCGGTCAAAATTTTGATTGCACTGCAGTGTGCGGTGATGGGATGTGTGTCAAAAGTGTTCCATGACGGCGGTATGTTGTATCGGATGACAATGCAGCGGGGAAAGGGCCTGAAAAACATAGTGTACGGCATCTGGTGGTGGGAAGAAGGGATGGAAAGGATACGGGAGTGAGAAGTGATTCATGTGATATCTCATTAGAAGAAGACAGTGGTGTGCCAGCGCTATCCGTGCATGCTCCACCAATGCGCGGATACCTAGACAGGCAACAATCTTGTGTGGTAATTGCAGGCAGCCTTCATTATGGCATGGGAGCTGCAGCGGCAATGTCTTTCTGTGATGAGTGGTGGCAGGCACATATGCAGAAGGGGAGTGCATTCCACAAGACATGAGGATTTAAACATAGCGTGTACTATGGCGTGCTGTGTGGGGTAAGTCCGTAGGCCCTTTGATGCATGGCTGCAGCCCTAGCACAGAAAAGTATGTCCACTAGTTGAAAAGGTATGTCCACTGGTTGAAAGTAGGTGCCACATTGTTGCTTATTGTGTGTAGTTTGGCTGAAGTGCACACAATGCTGGTTGCATGGGTGTGGTGATTGATAGAACAAGCTACTGTTGTCGGTGTATGGGTGGAGATTGTGCAGTGAGCAGTCGTGCAGTGTGCCCACTGGGTGCCCTAACGGAATAGTGTACATATGGAAGAGGTCACAGTGCAACTGGTTCTTATATGTGCTTGCGTAGTGTGCATTGCGCAGATTAGTACGTTGTTGCAGTGCACTACACACCATTGGTTCTATGCACGTACTAGAGTGTTGGGAGCAGTCCCAATGTTGTGAAGATTGTCTTGTTTGGTTGGCATGCCTATAACGCTTTGTAATTGGAAGTGGGTAGCGGTGCCAAACACAGCTATATGTTTCTGCATTACGGTAAGTGGAACACGTGTCCTTGCCTCCCTACTTTATGGTGCAGCGGTTGGGTGGAAGTTCTGGTGCGTATGTTGCCTTTGTGATTTCTGGCACATGCGTACATGGTCGCCTGCTTGGCTCTGTTATGTTGTGGTGAGTGTGGCCTAGGCCTAGACTGTTGGGTGCATGGCCGATGGCCGTAGGCAGTAGGCCATGCACCCAACAGCCTAGGCCTTCACCAGAGCCACCACAATATAATGCAGCGATGCAGTTGTCACTCTGCATGCATTTGAAGTTGGTGAGTAGCACGCAATGGTTGCAGAGGACATTGTGCTCTTGGTGGAACAGCAGAAGTGAGCTGCTATGCGTACATTAGTATATGGTGTTCATCATTGCCCCTGTTGCACAATAGGGAGCCACATGTCACCATTTGCATTTTCTGTGGTTAGGCTCTTTTAAGACCCTTGCTTGAGAAAGTGTTTGAATACATTGCATCATGAAAGGAAGTCATTAGCATCAGAAAGTTGCAATATGGACAATGTACGCAGTCACTTACATACCGTTCAGCACATGCAACACAACATGATGAGACAGGGTGAAAGTTGGCAGGCGCAATTGCAGATGGGGAGTGCACTACACATGACATGAGAAGTAAAACATGGGTTGTACTAGGGTGTGCTGTGTGTGGTGAGGTCCTAGCGTTTTGGATGCATGGCTGGAAGCCTTACACGAACAGCTATGTAGGTTGCTTGCAACTGCTCCTCAGATTGTTGCGTTTCTTGTTTGGTTTGTGAGGTGTGCATGCATTGTTGATTCCATGGGTGTGTCCATTGTTCGCACATGGTTCATTTTCCAGTGCATGGCAGGAGCTTATGTAGTGAACAATTCTGCAGTGTGTCCACTGAGTGCTGTGGTGAGAAAGTGTGTGTGTACCAGTGCATAGGGTTCAACTGCATAGTGTATGTGCTTGAGTAGTGTGCATTGCACACGATATTAACTACTGTACTGCACTTTGAAGTGTTTATCATTGCAGTTGGTGGAGTGCTGGGAGGAAAAAAACTATAGCTACCTGCAGTTCATGGTGCTGGGTGCCGCTCTGGGTGAATGTGGATGCTGAAAGCGTGCATCGGTTTGGAGAGCTGTTACTTTGAGATGCTTTCACATGACACAAGACCTGTACTCTGAGTGTGTAAAGGTACGTCTGCAGTGCAGTGCAGAAATGATAGTATTAGATGCAGAGGTCTTAGATGTGAATGGTACATGCGTGTGCGACTATTGAATACTACCTAATGCGGTAGTGTTGCATATATAATAGTGGAAATGGAATAAGGAGTGCCTGTGCTTTACTGGAGTGTGGCACACATGCTACTATCACCCCTTCTGAGCATGGTGTCTTTGCAAATGGAACTGTGGGGATTATCCAATCAGTTGTCGAGGGTGTGGTTTACAGGAAGGGGTGGTGTTATATTTCCCCAAACCTCGATGCAGTGAGGTTGACAGAGATGGACAGACGCAGATTGCTCATCGTGATTGATACCTTTATACAAGCTCTGCACAGGTATGCCATGGAAAGAGGCTTTGATACTAATTTCAGTTGGAAGGAGTGGGGACTTTATGGGGCACAGTGTATGAGTGGGGTTTCGGAGCCATGGTTCTCCGTTGTACATGTGTGGCCTCTGTCGGTAGTGTGAATGTTGTGCATTATGGAGCACTACATTTGGGGGTACATATCGCGCTCACGTGTGCTCCGTCACCTCAAGAAGTTTGACAGCAGTGATGCAGATTTTTCCCACTGTCAAGGTGATTTTCTCCTCCATACCACTAAGAGGTGCATGGGACCTTGCCAGTGTAATTTGCCCACAGCAGGAGGTCAGGAGGTGTTTCATAAACAGAAGCATGTGTGACTTTCTGTGGAGTGCTGGGATGTTCTGCACCGACTATGACAGCATTAACTAGCAAGATTTGCAGTGGTTCCAAGGAAAGGGCATTTTTTTTACCTCCATTGGCAATGCTGTTTTGTTTGCCACTCTGCACGCAGCGTTGCATACAATCCTGTAGAACTGTAAGAGAAGCGTTGAAGCTCAGTTCGTACAAATGTCAGGAGGAGAAGCAAACAGAAACTCATCGAAAGAGATAAGAAAAAGAATAAAATAATATGCAAGCACGTACATAACAAAAACAGGCCAAAAAATATTGTTTTCTGAGACAGTACTACAGACACAAACCCCCATCCTGTTTTACATTTACCAGCCCTACCCAACCCACCCCCCCTCCCTAGCATGAAAACTCTGTGGATTACGCTGTACTTTCATGCTTCCACGTGCCACACACAGCCATTTTCTGGATGGGAGCCATGGAAAGGAATCTGTGGAGCGAAAGACGCTGCTCTATAAGGTTGGTGGGTCTGGTGTGTACGCAAACACTGTGCCAGAAGGTCTCTTTGCGCAAAGAAATGTAGAAGGCTATGGGGGAAGTGTGCAAGGTAAGGTGCAGGCATCCTGGGTGAATGCGTGAACTGTATGTATTTGTTTGCAGTTAGTAACATGCAAGCTGTGCTGCGTGTGCTCAATATTTTTTGAAAAGTGTGCAGTAAGTGGGGTACTGCGGAAAACAAACAACAACTTTGCAGTGTACACAGTAAGTGGCAGGCATCCTACTTGTGTGCATGCATTGTGTTTGATATCATATGATGGGGAATTGTATGCTACAGCATTCGTAATGCGTCTACACACACGTCTAGCAAAGCACAACAAGGCAAGGGAGGGGCGATGTAGATGGAGACAACGACCCTACTAGGCCAGGTGTGACTTAGATCGCCCAAGAGCATAGGTGGAGAGAGGGGAAGATACAGTACATTGGAAGAAGAACAAATGACAATAAGTAAAAATACAGGCCAATTGTGCCAAGTGCACAGATATGTGAACACAACAGGTGGTGGATGCACTATTAGGCATACAGAAAACAGTCCTCAAGTGCGTGGTTTGCTAGAAAGCCAGTATATGGGTTCGCCTGGTGGGGGGAGGCGACATGGGTCCGACATCAGAGTCGCCAGGTAAGTAGTGCAAATTCAGTTTACGTCAGGCAGTTAGCCGGGGAAAGGAGCAGAAACAGCAGACACTAAGAGAAAGGCTTTGAGGTGCTTCCGGATCCAGCGACAGTTCCCCTCAAGTGGCAGGGAGGCAGGGAGGCTGTTGGAGAGGGAGGCCCCAGGTGAAAAAGTTACTAGAACAAAAATGAATGGGTTGGAAAACAATCTTGCTATGAAACCTCATCTCTTCTCTTTCATTTCAAAGAAAACAGCACACATGAGAAATTTCCAAAAGGTTTTATATTTGGATGGAATTTAAGTTTCTATATTATACATTCTGAACATTATGTTAAAGAACACACACATAAGCAAACACAATTTGCATGGTCAGAACAAAACTAAAGCAAGATACTGTTCTTGCATACTAATACTGTTGAACAAACGTAATGCAATCACTACTGTCGTTACTGAGAGTAGGCGACAGGCGTTGTACAAAAAGTGAACAAATAAACAAGTCAGTAGTGCATATCTACATGAGAACAAACGATTAATAGGGTCCTCCTCTAGACGTTGGTTCAAGTTTTTGGATAATGAACCATCTAAGGTCCACGTCCTTGTGTTTAAAGAGGCAGAAGTGGTCCACAAGTGGTTTGTCTGGAACATTGTTCCGGATACAGGAGCGATGTTCAGAGACGCGCATTTTTATGGGGCGGGTAGTCTTGCCTCTAAATGGCCCAGTACGAAAAGGACAACATCTATTGTGTGGACAATCCTTTTCGCAACCATATTGCCCTTTGGAAACGTTACATCGATGACGTGATCCTTATCTGGAATGGCACATCAGCCACTCTCCTGGACTTCCATCGTTGGATCAACCAGCGTAGCCAATTTATCAAGTTCACCATACAGTTGGACCACCACCAGATCGATTTTCTAGATTTACACACATACAGAAATGGAGACCAACTCAAAACTGAACTATTCCGCAAGCCGACCGATCGGAATAGTTTACTTCGCTTTCACAGTTACCATCCAGACGGCCTTAAATACAATTTACCATATGGACAATTTTTGAGAATTCGAAGGAACTGTACCGAGGTCGACAAGTTAAAAAAAACATGCAGAAGATCTACACGAAAGATTGACTGAAAGAGGATACCCACGCAAAGCCATAAAAAATGCCAAGAAGAGAGCCACATACACCCCCAGGGAAATCTGCCTCGAGACCAAACCTAAAAAAGAACTAGATAGATTAATTTGCGTCACCACATTCAGTCCCTTGAGTGACATTATCCAAAAAGTGGTCAAGAAAAACTGGCATCTAATCAAACAAGAAGGGACACTCAACAAAGTCCCTTGTTTTGCATACAAAAAGAATAAGAATCTAAGGGACACCCTTGTCCACACTTTTGTCGAACCAACACGACCAATTGAAAACACACTATGGAACCTACTTGCTGTAGTGAGACATTACAAATGTGGCCAGTGTGTGGCATGGCCTTTAACTCTACAGAAAAAAGTCTTCTCTACAGAAAAAAGTCTTCGAGCACAAGAACGTGAAATGGACTCTAAAAACACACACGAATTGTAACTCGAAAGGAGTCATCTATATCATTGAGTGCCCATGCGGCCTCTTATATGTGGGCAAGACTATCCGCCCCATAAAAATGTGCATCTCTGAACATCACTCCTGTATCCGGAACAATGTTCCAGACAAACCAATTGTGGACAACTTCTGCCTCTTTAAACACAAGGACGTGGACCTTCGATGGTTCATTATCCGAAAACATGAACCAACATCTAGAGGAGGAGACTTAAATAGAGCCCTCACCCAACTGGAACAACTTTGGGTGCACAGATTAGACACGGTCAAAACAGGTCTGAATTTTTCTGCAGAATGGAATCTTTCATGTAGGATTTTTTGTCTAGACTGACAGTCATGATTCCATAGTGTGTCTACTACATAGATCCAGACACCTCCATTAGTACCAATGCAACAAGCTAAACTGTTTGATCCAGACTGTTGTTTTTTCTTTGTTTCCTCTTTCTGTCTCTGTTATGATTCATCTTCAGACGGGTGTTCCACATGTGCTTTTATGAATCATCATGCTTTTATGAATCAACATGTTTTTCCATTTTACTAACTCACCATGGCGCTGTGTATTTAAACAATGGTGCACATGAATGTTGGCCCTTGAATGATACATGCAAGCAGGTTAAATGGTCCTGCGATATGCATTAATTTGTTACATGTTATGCATTCCAAATCAGTATCTCGGCGAGCCATATATAGGACCAACTGAGATATCACTAGTCACTAGATTGCCGTTGCGTCCTTTTGAGATATTCAGCACCTGAGCTCCATGCCCATCCAGCCACCCCTCGTCATTTTAGCTACATGATATGACTAACAAACCTAGAGCACTTGAGCTCCAAGCATATCCAGCCACACCTGGTTATTTTAGCCACATGATATGACACCAAGAGCTCGCTAGCTCTCCGGCCGTACAGTTACTTTCTTGACAATACAATTCAGTTGCCATGGCAACGTCCACTAACATGCTGTTTTTATTTTACCTATTTTCTGTGGAAGTTACAATGTAACATTCTTGTTAATAATACATGCTGGAAACCCTGTTCATTGTATACACTCGGGCTTTCCAGTGTTATTTTCTCCACCCAATCCAAAATGGCACCCGCTATATTAGTACGCGGCTCCTAGCAACGGCGTCTGCGCTGTATGCGTGTGCTTTTCCGAATCGGACGGACTCGGCAGAGTTTATACGCGTGAGATCTCCTCTGCTGGCAGAGCTAAGCATTTTCTGCGCGCCTGTCTGCTGTGGACTACATTAAAGCAGCAATCGGGGCTCGCAGACACAGGTAACCAGCGAACGCTCTCGCCACCCACAGTAGTCCGTGCTATTACTTGCACGCTATAACGAGAGACATGACATCCTTTCCTCTATGATCACATTCTAGATCTGTTCCCTGAATTTTGTCAGATGGACACACTTTCGGGCGTATTTTGATGCCACTAAGAGACTTTGCCTGCACTAGGTAAGCACGTGTACACAGCTTCTTCAAACCTGAGTGCACGTTATTTTTAAAATCCTCACTTGGAAAGTGACTAGAATAGTCATGTGGACCCACACTTCTTTTTAATCTAGAGCTCTATAATACCAGATCTAGTTATATGGTATTGTCCTTTTTCCCTTTAGGTAACCTACGTCACCCCAACCTGTGGTTTGACTACCGTCCCCACAGGTAAGCAATGTCGATCAATTTATTTGACATGTACTGATTTATATCACTCTTTATAGTCAATTCATATTGAGCCTCCCCTTATCAATGTCCTCCATTCCTGTTTCAGCACCTCCTGAACATCCTGACCACACAATCTTCCCTTCGTCCTGATGAAGGCCCTAGGAAGGAATGGCTTACTAAGCCCGGTTATAGGGCTGAAACACCTGGTGTAGATGCTTTTCACCAATTCACAACATTACCAATGTTAATCGTTTGTTCTCATGTAGATATGCACTACTGACTTATTTGTTCACTTTTTGTACAACGCCTGTCGCCTACTCTCAGTAACGACAGTAGTGATTGCATTACGTTTGTTCAACAGTATTAGTATGCAAGAACAGTATCTTGCTTCTGTTTTGCTCTGACCATGCAAATTGTGTTTGCTTATGTGTGTGTTCTTTAACATAATGTTCAGAATGTATAATATAGAAACTTAAATTCCATCCAAATATAAAACTTTTTGGAAATTTCTCATGTGATTCTTTACACATGTATGTGCTGTTTTCTTTGGAATGAAACAGAAGGGAGGAGGTTTCATGGCAAGATTGTTTTCCAACCCATTCATTTTTGTTCTAGTAACTTAAGCCTTCCTGGGCAGAATAGGGTTGCATCCACCAGGAGCCCTTTTTGATATAACCCAGGTGAAAAAGCACATCTACCACCAACTGGTTTTTTGCAGAAGCGCCTGACCATGAGGGAGTTTGAGACGGATGAGGGAAGAGCTTGCGCACACAGATATATAGGGAGTTAGAGTTGAAGGTATTGAGGTCCCAGGGGCCTGAACGCCTCCTGCATAATGCAGAGTCTTGTCACTTTACTCCTCGCAGCCACTTTGAGCTATTGGGGACATTTCTGTGCAGGAGAGATACCATCCCAAGTCGCGCACTCTCTTCTGGATGCGTTCCAGAGGACAGAGAGTAGAAGGGGGCAGATTTTAAAAAAAAGCATGCTGCAATAGTTCAGCCTACACAGAAGTACAGCTGTGCAGACAGTGATCTTTTAGAAAGTTGCTTTTGCTTGGTACGATACATTCAATGCTGCTATTGATGGCATTTTTTTAACGATTTATGTAGGAGGTGGGTTAGTGGGGGAAAACATTTCGTAGCATTGTCGGAAGGAAAGCAGGGAGTTCCTGTGTCGATATTACACTGTATGATATGGGTAAATGAGAACGTTGCAAGCACATATCACTGAAGTGCCACTTCATGGTAGGGGATGTGAAAGAAAAGTATGCTTTTAAAGAATGTAATGGCCGCTCGGTGGCAGATACAGTGCACAAAGGCACTTATAACACAGTCATACACATAGTGCAGAAAAAGTTTCTGTACCTCCATTTTGTGGTGATGGGTGTGCAAGTGGATGAATGTGGATGCACAAATCTTGCAATCTTTTACTGAACTTTCTACTGGAGGTGCTGTCCAGTGACAGTACACTAGCAGCTGAATTTTTTAACGGTACCTATGAAGTGTTGTACAGAACTGACAGTGTTAGATGGTAACATCTTGGATGGCATTGGTGGAATTGTGTGTGCCCATTTACCCCTACCCAATGAGGTCATGCTGGACAAAAGGTAGTGGAAAGGGAAGAAGGGACTGTTCTTACTTTACTGGGGTGCGGCCCTCGCGGTACTTTGGGCACCGCACATGCCACAATCTGCGCTTCTTATGTTACTGTCCAATGGACATAGGACTTTCGGATTATCCAATCGGGTACTGTGGGTGTGAATCACAGGAAGGGGTGGTCAAACTGCTGTACATTATACTCTGCGTAGTGAGGCTGGCTGACATGGTGAAAACCCATTGTGTTGCCTATAGGTGATGTCTTTCTGCACAAATATGCCCTTGAAAGAAACTTTGATGGCAGTTTCGGGTTGGAAGGAGTGGTTGCATTGTGGAACTGTGTCTACGAGCGCAGTTTCGCCGACATGGATGCACTTTTCAATGACCTGGCCATTTTTGCTAGATCCGATGTTATCGTCGTCCACTACAGTGGCATGCATATGGGTTACATGTCTCGTTTAGGCTTGTTCCATCGACTGAAGAGGTTGCTAAATCTAGTGAAGAGGCTTTTTCCCACTGCCAAGGTGCTTTTCTCATCCATAACACCACAAAGAGTATGGGACATTGCTCCTGTAAGTTGTTCCGAGCCAGAGGCAGGAAGGTGTCTCATCAACAGAAGCATGTATACTTTTTTATCCGCTGCTGGGATGTTCTTCTGCAACAATGACCTCATTAGTTGTGGAAATGCTGAATTTTTCCAAGCAAATGGCATTTATTTGTCGCCAATTGGTAATGTGGTTTTGTTTGCCCGTCTACAAGATGCGGTGAAGAGTTTACTGTAACAATGTCCGCACAAGAAAACACAAAATCAAATAAAAAGTGAAAAAAGGTGTTCCTCTAGAAAGAAAAAAAAAGCGCTTTTAGGAGCCGCCCCTTACAACGAACTCCCCCTACCCTGGTTGCAAGTTATTCCCTCACGCTCGCACGCTGTCATGATGCCTACCCCTGGGCATCTGGACCTAGCCCATCAGCCCCGGAAGCAGGCATCCAGATGTTTATTAAAACCTCAGCAGCCCTGGCTAGGGGCTATCTGGGTTCAGTCCTGGCGCCTTAGGCGCCAGGCTCATAATAGAAATCAGTCCTGGTGCCTAAGGCGCCAGGCTCATAGTCATTACTTACCTCAGGCAGACCATGCTGTAATTGAATCCAGGCCAGCGTGAAGCCTGGAGGGGACTATTTTACTACAGGGACTATTTTTTACTCGGGTGTGGTTCTAGGGACTTCTTACCTGGGACTACTTTTTGAGGCTATTTAAACCACGCCCGACCAGCAACACACGCTTCGCGTTATTCTGCATTTCAGCAGCGTAACGCTCACCGTGCCTGCAGCATCCTGTCTTCTGCCACGCCCGCCTCAGCCTGGACATCATCCTAGAAGAAAGGAAGATAAGAACAAGAACTTACCTTCTAATCTTCATCTGTTCCCGAACTCGCCGCACTTCCGAACTGGGAAAAAGACTTCAGAATAAAAGCATTGCATTGCTAGCAGTAGCGCTCCGCCATACTTACCAGTCTTCATCTCCACGGTCCAGCGCTGCTGCCATCATTTCATCGCTCCATCCATGGCACCTGGCAGAGACAAAGGATAACAAGGTGAGCCGGGTGCCAACAGAGACAATCAAAACAACCATATTATACTAACCAGAGTTACCGCCCTAGTCATCTTTCATCGGCATGCAACATCTTTAACGCCGCACCTGTGGGAGGAAAAGACACTTGTTAAAGACATTTTATTTATTTTTTACCGGACAGCGCTGAGTAATACAGACTCTTACCTGCGCGCAAACTGCAGCACTTCAGGTGAACTGCTCTCGGTTCAAGCTGCAAGACAAAAGGGGGAAAACGAGTGAATAACAGACAATTGAACTCTATAGGCATTATACTTACGGCTCCAACTCCTGTTTCATCAAACAATCCTGTGCGAGTGGTTCTACCAGGGAGCATTCCTTTAGCTCCATCCGCACGTTTTGCTGGGGACCCGAAAAGGTTCGCCGTGTTCATGAACCAATGCCGCTTGCACTTTCTATGCAGACCTGGTGCTTTCCCAAACGACCAAGCCAAAGTAGCCTTTGTACTATCATACCTTAGTGGCAGCGCAGCGGACTGGTCAATTCCACTAGTCAACCAGGATGACCCTCTTCTTTGGGATTTTGAGGGTTTTCAATTGAGCATGGAAAAACTGTTCGCCAGACATTCACAGGGACAGGCCCTGGATAACAAACTCTTATCCCTACAACAAGGTAATCAGGATCTGCTAACCTATATCGCAGCCTTCAATAGGTTAGTGGTGGAAACCGGATGGCCAGAGGAAAAGCGAGTTACATTATTTCATCATGGACTTCGGGGTGAACTCAAAGATGTTTTGGCCCAAGTTGTGAACCCACCCCAGGATTGCGCAGAATATATAGACTTAGTGGTCTAGTTAGACCACCGACTTCATATTAGAAAGGCTGATCGAGCTAAGTTCGAGAATCGGGTATTGGTTAAACCCAATGTTACCCCTAAAGGAACAGATGCCTCAAGACCTATGCAGATCGGGGGCCGTTAAGGGACCCCTAACTCAAAAGGAAAGAGAAAGGAGACGGCAGAAGCAATTATGTCTGCACTGTGGGGCCTCAGGACATTTTCTACAGGATTGCCCTATAAAACCATCCAAGAAAGTAGTCGGAGTTGCTGTTAGATATCAAACGGAGCCTGATTCGGGAAACGACCACGCCCGACAAGCGTAGAGGTCCGCTTGCCGAGCTTGAAGGAGGACACTCAGACCTCGCACCTAATCATACCAATGGTTCTTATTGACCCAAGGCAGTCATCACGTATGCACGCAGTAAGGGCATACGTCGATTGCGGGGCCATAGGAAACTATATGGACCACAAATTGGCTTCTAGGATGAATCTACCTCTCTGCAAAAAGACCACTTCGGATGTTATCACCACAGTCGACGGAACTGAAATTGCCTCTGGGCCTGTAACTCATTCCACTACAGAGATGACATTGTTGGGTCAGGATGGGCATCGAGAGACTATTGTGTTTGATTTAATCAAAGCCCCGCAGTTCCAAATAATACTGGGGATACCTTGGTTGGAAACACATAATCCTTGTATTGATTGGCGAGAGAAGAGAATAACCTTCCCGGATTGTGCGCACACCTCTTACCCGGAAAAAACCTTGGACAAAGGCCTGGCCACAGTCACTAATTCAGTCGTGCAGTTACTTCAGGAATACCAAGAATTCCAGGATGTTTTTCAAAAAGAACAGGCAAACACCTTACCGCCACACAGATCATATGATTGTCAAATCGACCTCATACCCGGTGTGCGGTGGTCAGTGATAATGTCGAATCCAATAATGTCAACAGTCAAAATGTCGGAAAAAAAAATGTCGAAAAAAATAATGTAGAAAAGCAATAATGTCTAATTTTTTTCGTCATTTTTTCGAATTGTTAGAAAAAAAAAATAATTAAAATGTGTTGAATATGAAAGGTGAGAGGGTGGTGGAGGGGTGGCAAGGGGGTGTTTGGTGAGGGGGGTTGAGGGGAACCCCCCCTAGTAACTGATACTCTTCTTGTTTATTTATTTATTGAATAAATAAATAAATATATAATTAAAATGTGTTGAGTATGAGGGGGGTGGGGGGTGGCAGAGGGGGGTTGGGGGGGGACTCTTGTTTATGTATTTATTGATAGTGCTAAATGACATTTTTTTCGCCATTTTTTTTTTCTAAAAATGTACTCTTTTCAATATATGTATAGGATTTCGACATTATTGTTTTCGACATTTTTGTAAGTCAACATTTTTTTTTTGACATTATCACTATGAACCCCGGTGTGCAACCTCCATGCAGCAGGATCTATGCCCTTACGGAATCCGAAAACCTACACCTACGACAATATTTGGATCAATACCTTGCTAATGGCTTCATTCGTCCATCCAAGTCCCCTGCATCCTCAGCTTTATTCTTCGTACCTAAAAAGGAAGGTGACCTCAGAACGTGTATAGACTACCGCGCATTAAATCAGATTACGGTGAAGAACCGATACCCATTGCCTCTGATCCCCGAATTACTAGACCAAGTAAAGGACGCTTGCATCTACACTAAATTAGATCTCCGAGGGGCATATCATCTGGTAAGTGTAAAGAAAGGCGACGAATGGAAGGACTGCCTTTCGTACCAAGTACGGATTGTTCGAATATCAGGTGATGCCCTTCGGGTTGTGCAATGCACTAGCAGCCTTCCAGTATTTTATGAAGGATGTCCTTCGTGAACTCATTGATGTCTGTGTTGTCGTATACATCGACGATATTCTAGTGTACTCCTCCTCAGAATCAGACCATGTTTAGCACGTTCGTGCAGTCCTCGAAAAACTACGTCAGCACAAGTTATATGCAAAATTGGAAAAATGTGTTTTTCATACTACAGAAGTTGAATTCCTTGGATTTATCCGGACTCCAAAAGGAGTCCGAATGGACTCTCAAGAGGTGGATGCAATTCTCAAATGGCCATCACCCAGTTCAGTTAAAGGGGTACAAAGCATGCTTGGATTTGCTAATTTCTACCGAAGATTTATTCCTGACTTCTCACATGTGGTACACCCCATCACAGCACTTTTACGAAAAAACAAATGCTTCTTGTGGACCGAAGAGGCTGAAAAGGCCTTCCAAGGGCTGAAATTGAAATTCACGTCGGCACCTGTCTTGAAGCATCCACGCCCACGAACTCCCATACGTGGTCGAAACCGATGCATCCAGTTTAGCCATGGGAGCTGTCCTGTTCCAGAAGGATCCTGAAACCGGTCAACTTCAACCAGTAGCATTTTGGTCCAGAGAGTTCTCGGCCCCCGAGTTAAACTATGCGGTTACCGATAAAGAGTTGTTGGCCATCAAATCCACCTTCAAGGCTTGGCGGCATTATCTTCTCGGTGCCAGGCACACCATTACTGTAATCACTGATCACAGGAACTTGCAGTATTTAAAAACAGCCAAGGCCCAATCATCGCGTCAACTTCGATGGGCATTATTCCTCGCCAAATTCGATTTTGTGATCACTTATCGACCAGGTTGCAAGAATGGTAGGCAGATGCCTTATCCTGAATAGGGATGGGAGAAGCATATTCGAACCCAGAACCGGTGCCTATAATTCCAGAACAAAGAATCCTTGGCATAACTACTCTACAGACTTTAGAAGATATTCATTTAAAAATCCAACAACTTTTCGATTCAGCAGCCCTGCATGATTGGGTGAAAAAGGGCCAAGATTCTTCAGTCATCAATGACTTACCTTACTATCAAAGGCGTCTATTTCTACCACACAAGGAACTGCAAGAACTAGTCATCTCCAATTACCATGATGCTCTGATGGAAGGACACCCAGGTATTGCAAAGACTGAAGCTAAAATTAAAAGACAATTCTGGCGGCCAACCTGGCGAAAAGACTTAAAGTCATTTGTGCTGTCTTGTGGTATCTGTGCCCAAAACAAAAGTCAGAAGAAAAAACCAGCCGGTCTTTTACAACCTTTGGATATTCCACCCACCACCTGGTACACTTTGTCTTTAGACTTTATTACAGATCTACATCAGTGTAATGGGTTTAACACCATTGTAGTTATTGTTGATCTTTTTTCCAAGATGTCCCACTTTATTCCTTTAAAGGGATTACCTTCCACTTCAATTTTGGCCAAGGAATTTCTCGAAAACATTGTTCGAATACATGGATTTCCTTCCGTATTGGTCTCTGACCGAGGTAGTCAATTCATCTCGCATTTTGGAAGAAATGTTGTCAATTGGCGCAAATCGACGTGAGGTTATCTACCAGCCACCATCCCCAGACCGATGGTCAGACGGAGAGGACCAACCAGACTCTTGAACACTACCTACGTTGCATGCAACACCAGATCGAAAGCAATTGGAAGGATATTTTATGGATTGCTGAATACGCATACAATAACTCAGTACATTCAGGAATCAGACAAAGCCCCTTTTATACCATACATGGACATCATCCTCGAACCTCAGAACTCGATTTGCCCCAGCACTTAGAAATGCCGGCAGTGACCCATCTGCACTCTACTATTACACAAGCCGTTAAGGAGGCAACTGAACATTTGAAACAAGTAAAAGAGAAATACAAGAAAAATGCTGATCAACATAGAAGTGACACTCCCCAATACCAGATTGGAGATCAAGTTTGGTTGGCTACAAAACACATACCTCTAAAAGGAACTCTAACTTTTAATCCTAGATATTTGGGACCTTACACCATTAAAGCCATTATCAACCCGGTGGCCATCAAATTAGAATTACCCTCTAATATGCGGACCCATCCTGTCTTTCATGTTTCACTTCTAAAACCAGTTCAACCCGGAACAAGATTAATCAAACCACCTGACCCCATCCTGATAGATGGAGAACCTGAATTCGAGGTAAAAAATATCCTAGACTCTAAGATGGTTAAATCAAAACTTTTTTATTTAATCGATTGGAAGGGTTACGGACCACAAGAAAGGTAATGGGAGCCCAGTGACCACGTTCATGCACCTCGGTTGGTGAAGAGATTCCATCAGAACTTCCCAGACAAACCAGGGCCCAGGGGAAGAACAACCTTAGGAGGGGCCTTCGGGGGGTGGGGGGAGGAGTGCTGTCATGATGCCTACCCCCGGGCATCTGGACCTAGCCCATCAGCCCCGGAAGCAAGCATCCAGATGTTTATTAAAACCTCAGCAGCCCTTGCTAGGGGCTATCTGGGTTCTGTCCTGGCGCCTTAGGCGCCAGGCTCATAGTCATTACTTACCTCAGGCAGACCATGCTGTAATTGAATCCAGGCCAGCGTGAAGCATGAAGGGGACTATTTTACTACAGGGACTATTTTTTACTCGGGTGTGGTTCTGGGGACTTCTTACCTGGGACTACTTTTTGAGGCTATTTTAACCACGCCCGACCAGCAACACACGCTTTGCGTTATTCTGCATTTCAGCAGCGTAACGCTCACCGTCCCTGCAGCATCCTGTCTTCTGCCACGCCCGCCTCGAACCTGGACATCATCCTAGAAGAAAGGAAGATAAGAACAAGAACTTACCTTCTAATCTTCATCTGTTCCCGAACTCGCTGCACTTCCGAACTGGGAAAAAGACTTCAGAAATAAAAGCATCGCATCGCTAGCAGTAGCGCCCCGCCATACTTACCAGTCTTCATCTCCATGGTCCAGCGCTGCTGCCATCATTTCGTCGCTGCATCCGTGGCACCTGGGAGAGACAAAGGATAACAAGGTAAGCCGGGTGCCAACAAAGACAATCAAAACAACCATATTATACTCACCAGAGTTACCGCCCTAGTCATCTTTCATCGGCATGCAACATCTTTAACGCCGCACCTGTGGGAGGAAAAGACACTTGTTAAAGACATTTTATTTATTTTTTACAAGACAGCGCTGAGTAATACAGACTCTTACCTGCCCGCAACCTGCAGCACTTCAGGTGAACTCCTCTCGTTTCAAGCTGCAAGACAAAAGGGGGAAAACGAGTGAATAACAGACAATTGAACTCTATAGACATTATACTTACGGCTCCTTGCCAATTGCCACGGAGTCCAACATGTCTGGAACTCGCCCAAAATCTTCGAACCAGTGAAGCAACTGGAATTCTATTCGCCCCTGCGTTCGGTGCAGGATGGAGAGCTCATTACAAACAACAAGGTGAGGGAGCAAAAGGGAATTTCGAGGGGATTGGGTCCTCCGACGTATTCCATATCTATGACATGTAATCACCACAGCTGTGCTGCTTCGGAAACTTTTTCGGCGTCTGCGTCCTGCGTCGATGACGTCGATGAGGACCTCCTCCGACGTCCGACGTCATCCTATGTGATAAGTAGGACGCACGACGCCCATAGCCTCAGTTCCGTTTTTTCCGCGAACGTGTTGCTTCGTGTTTCTCGGTTTCAACGCCTCGACTCTTTGGAGTTCTGTTCTTCTCGGTTCTTCGAACCTGTTCGTTTGTGACAATCCTTCTGGAGATGTCTACTTCGTCTTCGACCCCGCGTCCGGGTTTCAAGAAGTGCGGGGAGTGTGGGTCCAAGATGTCGGTGACGGACTCGCACGACGCCTGCCTCTGGTGCCTCGGGGAGGCCCACGACACGGATGACTATCGACTGCCAGTCGCTCACGTCCAAAGCCTTACGCGAACGTAAGAAGAAGTTGTCGGTAGGTCGGGTGTCCAAGCCCCGGAAGTCGAAGTCTGCGGGGCTTTCGACGGATGATTCGAGGGGTGACTCTCCGTGTCATCGTCGGAAGTCTCGTGGGTCTCCTTCTAGGAGTCGGTCTCGCCACTCCTCTGCCTCTTCGAGGCATTCTCGGGAGCGCCGACATCGGTCGTCTTCCAGGTCCTCTTCGGAGGGCTCTGCCCGGCACGTCGCTTACCCCCTCGGGCCGTGCGACGCCGGAGGAATGGGCTTCCTTCGGGAAGCAGATGTTGGCGATTCTTGAGTCGCAGGGTACTCAGCCGTCCGCGCCCCCGAGTGGGGTCGGTCGTGTGAGGTCGAGAGACACCGCTCGCAGGAGTGGTCGGCACGAGTCACGGGAGAGGTCCCGTTCGGACAAGGGGACTCGTTCTCGACGTACCCGTTCCAGGTCCCGGTCCTCGACGCGTTCGAGACCGTGTGCACCTGTGAGGTCTTCGAAGAAGGCTTCGACGTTTGTGGCGTCGACAGGCTTTCTCGAGGCTCTGGTCGTCGAGGGACACGCTCGGGGCTCCGGCCTCGAGGGCTGTGTCGACGCCGCCGATTCTGGAGGCGCTGCATCTGACGTCGACGCCGATTTCCTCGACGTCGACGCCGATCCTCTCGGCGCCGATGCCGGTTCTCTCGACGCTGGCGCCGATTCGCTCAACGCCATCGACGCCTTTCGTGTCGGAGGTGCCCCAGGGCACGGGTGGACCCCCTAGAAAGGCTCTGGTTAAGAGCAAGCACTCTCGAGTGCCTTCTTTTCGCCACCTGGACTATATTTCAGAGGCGGATGAGGATTCTGATGGCCTGGTTCCTAGTCAGGTTCCGGATGACATTGTCTCGGGCCATAGTCAGTTTGACGAGTTGAGACAGTCACTGCATGATGCCAGTGGACTGGACACCTCTCCGGAGGTGGAGTTTTGTAGGCCTGAGCCTGGCTCTCATGCTGATTCCTCGTACCGGCGCCTTATGGCTAGGGTTTCTGAGTACTTGGGATGGTCTGCTCCCCCAGAGTTTGTGCAGGATGATCTGACAGACATCCTTGATGTTGGTCCCCCAACTGACCCGGTTCTGCCGTTCCATATGGCTTTACAGAGAAGGGTGGCGGCGGCTTGGACTGCTCCGGAGAGTCTCCCGGCGGTGGGCAGATCCTTGTCACGAAAATACCGTCCAGCCAGTGGCGACCCCTGCTACTTGACCATGCACCCCACTCCGGAGAGTTTGGTGGTGCAGGCGGCCACGGCCCCGGCGAAGCAGGCGTCGTACCCTACCATCCCTCCTGATAGGGACGACAATCGTTTTGATGGCTGGGCGAAGAAAGTGTTTTCTTCTGGTGGTATGGCGCTTCAGGCGGCCAACTCCATTTGTGCCTTGTCATGTTTCACGCACACTCTGTGGAACTGTGTTGCGTTAGCGGCTGAACATGTTCCTGAAGGGGATGAACGGGATGGTTTCCTTGCTATGGTCCAGGATGGTAAGGATGCCATGTGTGAGTCCGTTCAGTCGGGTTTGGACTTAGCCGAATGCGTCAGTAGGTCCATGGCGGCGAGCACCGTGATACGCAGGTTTGCGTGGTTGCGGAAGTCGGGGTTTGCGCCTGATGTGCAGTCCCGGCTCCTCAACATGCCCTTTGATGGTGAACACCTTTTTGGCAGCAAGGCTGACGAGAGCCTTGAGAGGTTGCAGACCTCAAAAGCTGCAGCGAAGTCGTTGGGCGCTGCAGTTCGCCAACCTCCGCCTTTTCGTCCTAGGGGACAGCAGTGGAGGGGTGGTTCCTTTCGCTATTACTCCTCCTTCAGTAAAGCGAGAGGAGCTGGCAGTCAAAGAGGCCAACACAGGGGTACCAGAGGTGGACGACAGGGTACCCGTGGTGCCAAGGCCGCTCGGGCAGTTGCCTCTTTGCCCTCAGGTAACGCCGCAGCCGCTCCCACTCAGTCGTGAGGCCATGTCCCATGGTTCGCCGGTTGGGGGAAGGCTGGCGCAGCATCTTGTAGAGTGGCAAGCCATTACTTCAGATGTGTGGGTTCTGGAGATCATAACCCACGGCTACTGTCTTCCTTTTCGGCACAGGCCTCGCGACAATCCACCGGGGAACCTCTCTTTGCAGAGTCCGGATCCGCTCCTTGCGCAGGAAATTCAAGCCCTGCTGGAGAAAGGCGCCATAGAACTGGTGCCTGTAGCGGAGAGGAACAAGGGATGGTATTCCCCTTATTTTTTGGTTTCGAAGAAAGACGGGGGATTGAGACCCATCATGGACTTGCGCGGTTTGAACAAACTCCTCAGGAAGGACAAGTTCAAGATGGTTACTCTCTCAAGTCCTCCAGGCCCTTCAGCTTCAGGACTGGTTGGTGTCACTCGACCTCAAGGATGCTTACTTCCATGTGCCGATCCATCCCAAGCACAAGAAGTACCTGAGGTTCGCGGTTGGCGACTCGCACTTTCAGTTTCGGGTCCTGCCGTTCGGATTGACCTCCGCCCCGAGGGTTTTCACCAAGCTCATGGTGGTGGTGGCAGCGCATCTCAGGCAAGGGGGGATTCACGTCTACCCCTACCTGGACGATTGGTTGATCAGGGGGAGCTCTCCCGAGCAAGTCCTGGATCATCTGTCCGTCACCTGCCGCTCCCTTCACAGGCTGGGCTTCTCCCTCAATTTAAAGAAGTCCCATTTGACGCCAACACAGCGGCTCCAGTACATCGGAGCAGTGCTCGACACTTCCCTGGGGCAGTGTTTTCCTCCCCAGGTGAGGGCTCTTCACATTCAGCAGATGGTGCACAAGTTTCAGCATACCCAGACGCTCCCAGCGTTCGAGTTCTTGAGGTTGCTCGGCCTCATGGCATCCTGCATTCTTCTGGTGCCAGAGGCTCGCCTGCGGATGAGATCTTTGCAGTGGGCACTCAAGACGCAATGGTCGCAGTCCTCCGGCAGGATGTCGGACTCGATTCAGGTGCCGTCCTCGGTCGCCCGGGACCTTCTGTGGTGGGCCGTCGAAGGCAACTTGATGAAGGGGGCTCCATTTTGGCTTCCCTGGCCGGAGGTGACGATCGTGACGGATGCATCCCTCACGGGATGGGGAGCTCATGCCAACGGGCTGACAGTCAGCGGTCGTTGGTCTCCGTCGGAGTCCAGACTCCATATCAATCTGTTGGAGCTGAGGGCCGTCAGGCTAGCCCTGAAGGTTTTTCTGCCGTCTGTGCGAGGGAAGAATGTCCTGATCCTGACGGACAACACAGTGGCCATGCACTACCTCAACAAAAAGGGGGGGGCAGGGTCACTTCCTCTGTGCAGAGAGGCGATGCAGCTCGAGTTCTGGGCCATCCAGCAGGAAGTTTCGATCTCGGCAGTTCATCTGGCCGGAGCCGAAAACGTGAAGGCGGACGCTCTGAGCAGGCAGAGCGCGATCTCTCACGAGTGGGAGTTGGCTCAGGAGATTCTCCTGGAGATCTTCGCCCTTTGGGGGACCCCTCAAGTGGATCTCTTCGCCTCCAGTGTCAACCGGAAGTGCGAAAGGTTTTGCTCGCGGGAATTTCCTCCAGAAGGAGCCTTAGGAGACGCGTTCGTGGTGGAGTGGTCATTCCCGCTGCTGTACGCGTTTCCTCCAGTCCCCGTCATCCCGCAAGTGCTGCGGAGGTTACGGAAGTTCGGTTCCCGGATGATCCTCATTGCCCCGGCGTGGGCTCGGAGGACATGGTACCCGGACCTTCTCGACTTATCCATCTGCCCTCCACGTCGTCTTCCCTACCGAGACGATCTGCTCTCACGGGAGGGGGGTCAGGTTCTCCATCCAGAGGTCAGATCCCTCAACCTTCACGCTTGGCTTCTGAAAGGTTGAGGTATAAGGATTGGGACCTCCCTGAGGACGTGATGGAGGTGTTGCTTTCGGCCCGAAGACCGGCAACAAAGTCTCTGTACCGTTGCCGTTGGCGTAAGTTCTGCGACTGGTGCAGGGTTCAGAATGTGGATCCTTTTGCATGTGATATCCCCATGGTTCTGTCCTTTTTACTTTCTTTGGCCCACAGGGGCTTGCAAGTGGGTACCGTTAAGGGTTACCTGGCGGCGCTGTCCATCTTTAAGCGCTCGTCTGAAGAGTGTTCTTACTTTAAAATCCCTTTGATTTCACAGTTCCTGAAAGGGCTCACTAATGTGTTCCCTCCGTCACCTTTCCTGGTGCCCGGTTGGGATTTACACCTGGTTCTTAAGTTTCTTATGGGTGCTCCGTTTGAGCCTTTACATTCTTGCCCTTTGAGGCTGTTAACTCTGAAAACTGTGTTTTTAGTTGCGGTTACTTCCGCTCGCAGAGTGAGTGAGTTACAGGCACTTTCAGTTAAGCCTCCCTTCACTGTATTTCACAAGGACAGGGTTGTCCTTAGAGTTCGTCCTTCTTTTCTTCCGAAGGTAGTGACGGAATTTCATTTGCCCAGAAGGTTGTTCTTCCGGCATTCTATCCTCCTCCGCATCCTGGTAAGGAAGAGGAGAGGCTCCATAGGCTTGATCCTAGGAGAGCTTTAAGCTTTTATGTTTCACGCATGTCCCGGGTCAGAGTGGATGATCAACTCTTTATTGGTTACGCTGGAAAGCGTTTGGGGCAAGCTGTGACGAAACAGACTTTGTCTCGCTGGATTATTTTGGCCATCTCGGAGTGCTACCGTTTGGCGGGTAAGGACCCACCGGCTGGCTTGCGGGCCCATTCTACCAGGGGTATGGCTGCGTCTACTGCCCTGCAGAGGGGTGTTCCTATTCGCAACATCTGTGATGCAGCCACCTGGGCTTCAGTACATACATTTGTACGTCACTATTCCCTTGATTCCATCCGAGCACAGGATCTGGCCTTTGGCAAGGCGGTCCTTTGCTCTGCTATTTGATTGGCTATTCTACATTTTGATTCTAAATTCTTTCCCTCCTCCTTGCTTTGGTACTGCTTTGGGAGTCTGTCATAGATATGGAATACGTCGGAGGACCCAATCCCCTCGAAGAACAAGTTACTTTCTTACCTGGTAATGTTCTTTCGATGGGATGGTCCGACGACGTATTCCATATCGCTCCCGCCCTGCCTTCCCCGCTACAGAATTTCTTTTGCGATTGCAGCTTACGTTCCGCAAGGCTTTGTGTCTGACTGGCAGTTGACTTATGTCACACGTTCTGGGGGAAAAAACTACAACTGAGGCTATGGGCGTCGTGCGTCCTACTTATCACATCGGATGACGTCGGACGTCGGAGGAGGTCCTCGACGACGGCGCATCGACGTCATCGACGCAGGACGCAGACGCCGAAAAAGTTTCCGAAGCAGCACAGCTGTGGTGATTACATGTCATAGATATGGAATACGTCGTCGGACCATCCCATCGAAAGAACGTTACCAGGTAAGAAAGTAACTTGTTCATCAGAGGTGCTTAGAGGGAACGAATTAAGCGAGTGTTTCCTCGCATCCACTGGGTGGCTAATTCCCTTCTCCTGCTTTTAGGAAACTCCTTTTACGAATCAAGCAAACGAAGCTAGGAGGGCCGGTCCAGTCAGCCGTCTCAGCACTACGAATAACGCTGGTGGAGACCGTAGCAGTCCAGTTCCGATCGACGCCCCCGTGGGAACCAGGTGAGCGTAACACACGCAGCATGAAAGCCACATCCGGGGATTTTCAGGATGGCGGCGATGGAAATGGGACTGTGGAGCGATAGGGATTGCGCAACAACGTTTCTGGGCATGGTGTGTACGCAGAGGACTGTTGTACAGAAATTATACTGTTACATGGAGAGCTCTTCAATGTCATTGGTGGAGGCGTGTGGAACTTTTTAACAGTACGCAATGACGGTGTGCTGCAAAGAAGAAACTGTAAAGGGAAGAAGGAATGTTTCTGCATCATTGGGATACGGCCCTCCCCGTCCTTGGGGAAACACACGTGCGCATACTCCCCTTTGCCGCTAGCTACCCACGAGATTGGGACAATGGGGACTATCGCAGTTGTGGGTGTGGGTCACAGCAAGGCCTGTTCATCATTTTCTCCATTACTGTGCGTACTCAGCCAGACTGACATGGTTGCTATTAGTGGCAAATGCACTGTAGCACAGCAGATTTTGTGCACTGTTACTGACAGGGCAAACCTATGTGGCCTGCTACTCTGTTCTGAAAAGCTGCAAACAGATTGCACAGCACCTCTGGGGTGTGCCTTTTTGTATGGTTGCTGTGGACAACTTTCACCCGGAAAGCAGGCCTGCATTGTTCCATAGCATACATATATGTGCAATGGTACATTGTGGTGTGTTTGTAAGCGTGTACTTCGCCGCTGTTCAAGGGTCTGGCTCCTGTCTCCAAAATAAGGGCTCACGCGCAGCGTGGGTGCGGTTGCATGGGGACGTCGCCACTGTTCTCCTTCGGGATGGCTGTCTGCTGGACACGTTTTGGGTGGAATACATTGTGCGCACGTGCATGGGTGTCCTATGCACACTGTTGCCTCTTCTCGACTGACTAAAAGTGCGCCATACTTGCGTCAACCATTTAGGGAGACGCTGGCTATTTATAGGGTACAACTGGTGGGATGTTTATCTGTTAAGCTACCTGTAGGACGGGGGTGAACGCCCCGACCTAATTAACATTCCTTTGCATATGCTGCACAGTGGCGATATTACCAGGACACAGAGGAACAGATACACGTCCGGTCCCACACGCATTGATAGGTGGACAACATGCGGACATGCAGAGCCTGCTGGTAGTGTACAGATGCCTCCATTGTCATTGTGGATAGGCCGGACATCTGCAGTGTCGGTAGGACACCTACCATTTTCTTGCGGTCATTGCCAGGAGGACTGTGTGTCAGAACCCCATTTCAGGTCAAAAAGAATACCACACAAACACTCAGCAACATTCTCATTATTACTGTTTCCTTGTACACATGCATACACCCCATTTGGAAAGGAAGAAGTAGCAGAAGTACTTATTGTGGGGAAATGGGGGTTTGCACAACTTGGTTGTGAGGGGAGTAAGAGATTGATGTAGTACCGTAACGTCTCCCATTAAATGGTTTTTGAGGGAATGGCGGGCTCCGACTTGGGGAAGGAGTACACGTTCAGGTGTGCCAGTGCCGTGTCATTTTGTCCAAACATAACCTTGTACGCAACCTTTAAAGTGACACAATTGTTCACCAATTTCTCCACTTTGACTTCCACGCTGTCCATTTCCCTATGCAGAGTTTCTTTTCTTTCCTATGCCCGTATGCTGTTGTAGAAGGGTTGCCGCTTGTACTACCTTGCTTTCCTTTCCAATATGTTCTCTTAACGAAAAGAGAATGTGTTTGGTGTACATGCAGCAATATATATTACATAATTTACCGTTCACAGCACTGTGCTTACCAATGGGGTTACTATAGAAAGTAATTGCGTCATGAGGGAAATGTGCTTCCTGCCACTCTAAGGTGCTTGCCATTGCTGCGTTACAACAAGACACGTTATGCTTCCGTACTGTTGCATACTGCAGCACCTGTGCAATTATTAGACAAAGTTTAGGGTCCTTACCACATTGCAGTGACGTCAGGTCTTAGCACTTTCCAGTCGTTATTCTGGCCATTCGTTCTTTGTTCTCCTTTACAGTAGCAGTGTGGTAAGATTGGTGAAGGCAGACGTCACTTCTGTTGTTGATGCATTCCTTTATGGTGTACTTCCTATGCCTTGTCCTGTTTGCTTCTTAAGTGCACAATTTGTAAACCTACTCTGTTTTCCCTTGCAATTCTTGCACATGGTGCTGTTTGTCTATGTTCTTTGCGTTCAGTGATTGGTACCACTATGTAAGAGAGCACCTGCCTCCCTCAGCAGGTTGGATGCCACACAATATCCGCAAACAGGCACATAGTTTGCGACTGCTGTCCGCATTAACATGGTGCCAGCAGTTGCACTATGTTGCACAGTTCTTCTTTAGAAACTAAGGGTATCCTGCTAAAAACCAATGAAATTCACTGACAAAAAACATTGTTAAAGGGACGTTATGGTTAAGTTGCACTAGTAAAAACCTATGCAATTCAATGGACAAACGTTGTTATAGGGACGTTACGTTTACAGCTAAAACCGAAAAACCCCAGAAATTCGCCAGTTATGGTAAGCTAAGCAACCAAAATACGCGCTACCCCTGTACAAAGCAAGGACTAACACCCATGGCATCAAAGATGACATCACAAATGTCACTCGCATAGAGCCTGTCCACCTGTGGCTTAACACCAACTACTGTACTATATTTCTAGGTCTTGTCTCAATTTATTCCATGAAAATGGAAGAGGGGCTTCGTATGGAGCCCCGCCTTCC
Source organism: Ambystoma mexicanum (assembly GCF_040938575.1). Lineage (NCBI taxonomy): Eukaryota > Metazoa > Chordata > Amphibia > Caudata > Ambystomatidae > Ambystoma > Ambystoma mexicanum. The sequence goes on along the minus strand of NC_090939.1, from coordinate 864,759,779 downwards.
ATATCTATGGTGGCCATCTTGGGACTGTATTTTTATTGAAGGAGGCGTCCCGTTCAATTAATGAAAATGCCATTTTTTTAGCACCTCGGGTTACTGCTTTCGTAACCCGGGGTGCAAATGGTTTCAACACCCTCTCTGGCGTGCCGGATCGTGTGTTATTGGCTTCGGAAACCTCTTTAAAGGACCTTGTTTCCCTCGGGCCTTTAACTCCGGTCCCGGGCCAATAACACCGGATCCGGCCCGCCGAAACGCCACATTACAGTTCTAGAATGCATGAAAGGCATGAGCTGGATATTCTACATTATATTGTGTTGCCTGATCTCCCTGTGGCATCTTCTAAGGAGTGCGTGACCGCTGAGGGATAATGGAAAACAATGGAAGTAGGCCCGGGAGGAGGGCAGTGAGTGGGTAACAAAGTGTTGCATATATGTATGTATGGAGCCATAATATTTATTTGCTGAAATATGAATATGCTTTCATTGCATTTGATGTAGACTTTTGTTCGCAACACAGTGCAGGTGGGAGATGCCAAGAATTTCAGCCATGGAGTTAATATTTTTCTAACAATGCACTTGTAATATTGGTAATCTCGATGTTACAAATGGTGCTATCAAGGGTTAGCAGCATGTTTTTTCTTTATTAAGAATGTTGCTATTAATGGATTGATAGTAAAGAAGAGTACGTGTTCTTCAAATACGTTTTCATACCACATTACCTGTTTTTAAATTGTAAACTGTTGAATGGAAAACAAAACGATTGCTTACGAGCCAGCTCAGTAGATTTGATATTTTTTGTTTCCTGGCCATTCTAAAGAATTTAAGGTCATGGACTGTGATTGAACAAGATTATTTGCATGCTCAATTCAAATTAGAGTTTAACAACCGTATCTTATCGTTTAGTTTCGTGCTTCAGTTCTGGTGTCTTCTTTGACCTGCCCTTTGCTACTGTGAAAGATTAGCTTAATACTAAAAGTAGTGACCAATGCCTGAAGGGCTGTCATTGCTAATAAATGCATACACATGAATGACCCGGGGAATGCAGTTCTGAATGTGGAAGTGTGTTGTAGCTTTATTTTTAGGTCTGGTTATGGGAGCTACAGCATTTGATCGAGATCTTGCTGCAGTATACAGAAGGGGGGGACAAGTGTCATTCAGCTAGTCCATGATTGAAAAGGAGTGCATCAAGCGGAAAGTTCTGTTGTCATATCTGTCATTTTGTAGAACCTAGTTTCACTCTGTAAGGAGAAAGCTATTGAAAGTTACTTTTAAGATCTTGCCTTTCTAGTCTCTAAGATACAATGGCGGTTTCATGCACTTACATTACCTTGTGGTTAAATAATGGGGCTCCCAATCCGCTCCCAATCCATAACCATAACCATCAGATGTGCCCCATTAAGGAACAAACTTTCTTTGTGCTTTTTAATCTTACAATAAAGTATTTTTACTGGCACCATCTTCTAATGGTGGGCAAGCCTTTCTGTGTTCCTTGTGGGTTATCTTTGTGATAATGTTTCTTTTCAGTGTGAGTTCTCATTGTGTGTGACATCTTTGAGCTGCATTATCTAACACAGATTAGAGAATGAATCCCTGCGTTATAAGAGAACACTATTACTGAATGCATTTTAGCTTTGAGCTATAACATGTAATGGAACAATCCATTAAAGTGAATGAATCATATAGGAGGACATTTTCCTGTAAGGAGTGGTGTTTTAGCAATAAAGTGTAATGTAGCAATGGACAGCATATATAGCCTATGTGCCAGATGCAGACCTTTTTGATTCTTTCTTTAAAAGATGGTCTACTTTTGGTGGTTTGATCTCTAAACTTTACACCGCAAACAGCACGGCATAAATTAAAACCCGGTTGCCACATCTTTGTCTCTGTTAATTTTATATATGAAAGAACAACAGAACTACTGAATTAAGGGATGCACATTTTGTCTTCAAAGTAGGTAGCCCTTCAATTGTACCATTATAAAAGCAACCAGTGCAGAAATGCCACTTTAAGGGACATCAATCACCTCCCCACATGCCGAAATTATTTGGTTAATTAGAAATAGTTTTGCTTATGAAACCGACAAGGCTGATATCAAGCACTATATTTAGGTTTAACTGCAGTGTAATTCAATCTTGATTTCTAAAACCTTCAAAAAATATAAACAATCATTTATAGTAGAAGTTGAATTAGATAGAACAGTACTTGTCAGATTTAACAACTGATTTTTATTTTAAGGAATGGCTATTTGACATTGCATTTAAACATAGCATGAAAGGCATTACAGTAAGATGGTGATGAGGAGAGTGAGTTATTATGAACAAGTAGCAAGTAATGCCTTGTGATTTTGGGCAAATGCTATAGTTGGGGAGCTTGGTTTCATGGGTTAGAAAGGGGAGTAATTAGCCTTTGGAGATAGAGGGGTTCATTGCAGTTCAGCTTTATGTTCCTTGTTCATCACCATAGATTCTTGGCTTTTGTGGTCTTCAAGGAGGAAAGGAAAACGATTGCAGTTGAAGACACCACAGTGTATCCTTGTAAAACATTTCACATTGGGGTGGATTCTCCACTCTTGTGTTCCATAGGGAAGAAAGACCACTAATCAACACTGGCGGGTGGAAGGTGTCATTACTAATCGTGTGATTATGGTCAAGTAGTATTGTGGTAATAAGTCCCAAGACAGCAGGCTAATACCGCCCAAGGTAATGCCCCCGTGGCCCATAGTTACAGGCCCAAGCGTAGTCCCGTTTTGAGCCTCCTCACGCCCCCTGCCGGGAACAAACAGGCACATATGTGTGTCCCTGAGATTACACCGTGGTATGGCTCGGAACCGAGCCAATCACGTTAAGTGTATCCCGTGGATGCGCATACGCCGGGTACTAATGCGAGATATTGTTTTTGTTATGAAGAGGAAAGAAAAGGAATCTGCGCATGGAAGGTGAAGGGATTCAATACAGGACTGCTTTGCTATCTATTGTGAAGAATATATTTTGAAATCTTGTATTCCATACGAAGGGAATAAAGCAATCTGCACAACGGTACTGGAGGTCGAGGAATTCATTACAGTGCTTGCACTCTTGCAATCTTGAAAATATAGTAATCCAGAACTCATGCGTTATATCCAAGTGAAGGAGTGGAATCAGTCTGCACTGGTGGTATTGCAGGGCTGCTTTGTGATCTTTGGCAAACAGTCTATTTTGAGCAGCTGTCCTATATTCTGAATAATGACACACCACACTGTGCAGAAGCTTTTCTTGTAATGGACTGCTTTCGCCCACAGATCACTCATATTAGATATATCTTTCCCGGTGCCAGCTTCCTTTCGGAGGGCATGGCATATCTCTAGGTCCATCCCATTCTGTGCCATTGTGCACTCAGGCATGACTTCAGGACCTTTATAAATGGAGCTAACTGCGTCCCATGACCCCGTTTCCTTTTTTCAGTGAATCAGTAGTAGTGAACCTCCAGTAGCTTTTTCTAACTTTCCCTGCATAATGCCTCGTTCCTGAATGCCTCAGGCTTCAAGCCCTGTTCAGATTTTGGGATATGAGTGTCAGTTTTGGATACCTCACAGTATGTCTTTATTGCCTTCGGGGAGGATGACAACACTGAGGATTGTGAATTTGGCCATCCATCCATCCTAAGACCTTCTTGGAATATGCTGCTAAACTCTTCATCTACCTCAACAAGGGAGTTACGAGAGCTCCACTGATGTCACCACTGTGGGACTCTACTTCGCAGACAGCCCAATCCCAAAGATATGTTCAAGAAGAGGAAGCCCCTCCAGTGAAGGACCTGAAGAACCAGCAGCAAAGGAAGATGTTCAACTCTCCCAGGCACCCCCTCCAGGCATTACTCTAATTCTTCCTCAAGTTCCAGGGTTGCTGATGAGACCTCAAAGGATTCATCACCTACCTAGGCACCTTCCCAACAAATGTTTCTTCATTGAGACAGTGGGAAGAATTTAGGCTCAAAATGCTTGTCATCTTCCGCAGATTCTAGCGGCTTCGGCCTCGATGCCGGCAGTGGAGTTGGGTCCACAGCACGTGTTGGAGCCAGAAGGGTCACTTCCTTGGTGCGCAAATGCGCACCTGGAATACACCTTTGCTTAACAGAGGGATTTCCTTTGAAGATGGGTCCAGATGGGAACCCCTTATCTGCTGGCTTGGCTGATCTGGCTTCTGTTTCACAGGTGTCAGTGGGTTTCATACCTTCCCGGAACTAGATTTTTCGCAAACTCCCACTTATCGCAAACCTTATTCTTCTCTTCAGTAGACTATTGCCAAGAGTCCTTGCTGCTTGTCAACCCTACTGTAGCTATGGGAGCAAACCAAGTACTAGGAGAGGTTTAAGGCCTCAAAGAGCATGTCAAAGTCCTTAGGTGTAGCGGGTCAACAATCTGCTGCCTCCACTTCGAGGGGCTTTTCAGTTTGGCCCTTCCCTCTTTCACTTACCAAGATGGGTGTTAAGCGTTTGGTATCGGCCATCCAGCTGGTGCCTGCCACAGAACGAGGGAAGGGTTAGTACTCTGTATTTTGTGATTTTGTGGTGCCAAAGGAGGATGGGGTCTGTGTCCCATTGTGGATGTGTGGATTTTGAAGTTGTATTTGTGCAAGGACCAGCTAAAGATAATCATCCTGGGCCAGATCCTGCAGGTCTTCAAGAGCTCCAGGACTGACTCTTGTCACTGGACCTTCGGATGACTACTTCCATGTTGAGATAGATCTGAAGCACAGGTAGTACCTCAGGTTTGTTCATGGGATTCCATTACCAGTTTAGAGTCTGACCGTTTCGTTTGCACCAAGGGTCTTCGCCATGGTGCTGATTGTGGTGGCTACTTGTCGCAAGAATATTCACATCTTTCTCTACATCGATAATTCTCTCTTTGGAGTCTGCTCCCCAGAGTCAGTTAGAACACATCTGCACCACACCTGCTGTCATTTGCACTGTTTGGGCTTCTCCCTGACCTTTATAAAAAGCCCCAGGTTTTGCCATCCCTTTCGCTGCAGTAAATAGGAGCAGCTCTGGACACTCATGAGGGCAGGGCTTTTCCTCCCAAGAAGTAGATGGCAAACTTCTTAAAGATGGTGAACATTTCAGAGTCTCAGAGCCTGCTCCCGGTCTTCACCTTTGTGTCTTATGGGTCTCCTGCCCTACTCCATCTTGATGGTTCCAGAGGTTCTGTTGTGTATGCAGTTGCTCCAGTAGCTGAAGCCCATGACCTCAGTTGACCCTGTTGTTGAACTCCAGCAACTTGTCTGATGACCTGCTGTGGTGGGCTCTAACTGCCAATTTGCTGAGGGTGGCGGGCCTCTCTAGTAACACTCACCTGAGCAGACCATGGTGATGGACGCATCCTTCAGTGGTTTGAGTTGTTGCCCGTCTACGGGATCTGACAGGGAGTAGTCTTTGGTCTGCCCGAAGACATAAACCTACTAAAACTGCAGGTGGTCATGCTGGCCCTGGTGTCTTTCTTTCCTTTAGTGTGCGGTACGTGTGTCCTGGTTTTGACAGGCAACACAGTAGCATGCACTACCTCAACAAAGGGAGTGGAGTAGGATTGCTGCTTCTGTGCAGGGAAGCAATGCCATTGTGGGTCTGCTCTCTAGAGAATGTCTCTAGCCTTAAGCAAGCAGACGTTGATCTTCCAGGAGTGGGAGCTCTGCCAGGACATTTTGGATGGGATCTTTGCCCATTGGGGGGGATTTCTCAAAGTCGAACTCTTCGCCTCCAATATCCACAGGAAGTAAGAGGAGTTCTGCTCCAGGGAATTGCTTTGGCAGGGAGTTCTAGGGGACACATTGTCGAGTGGAATTTCGATCTTCTCCATGCGTGCCCACTAATTCCTGTCATCCCGTTGCTTCTCAGGAGACTGCAGATGTTTGGGTCCACAATGATCATGATTGCCAGGATTGAGCCCGAGGGCATGGTACCTGGAGCTTCTTGACATGTTTATCTGTCTCCCATTCATGGGCTCAGGCCTCCACCCAAGCCTCTTCGCCCTCAACTGCCATGCTTGGCTGCTGAGAGCTGTGATGTAGAGAGTGGGACATGTAAGACAATCCCCTTGATGCATTTATTTCTGCCAGGAGGCCCACCAGGAAGTCGTCTATGTCTTCAGGTGGTGTAAATGTTTGTTTTGGCCCTAGCAGCGGGTTTTGGACCCTTATATCTGTCCAAACTCCTCTGGGCTTAATTTTTTGATCTGTTTAGCCCAGCAGGCGCTTCACAGTGGCACTGTGAAGGGGTACCTGACTGCTCTTTTGGTCTTTGAGGACCCCGAGTAGGGCTCATTCTTCACTACATTTTTTGTGAGGGTTATGTTGTTGGTCTCCCGCAACTTGTCTGATGACCTGCTGTGTTGGGCCCTAAGGGCCAGTTAGCTGAGGGTGGGGCGGGGATCTCTGGTAACCCTCACCTGAGCAGACCATGGTGATGGACGCATCCTTCAGTGGTTGGAGGAGTATCCGGCTGCGGGATCTGACAGGGAGTAGTCTTTGGTCTCCCTGAAGACATCAACCTACTAGAACTGCAAGCAATCATGCTGGCCCTGGTGGCTTCATTTCCTTTAGTGTGTCCTGGTTTTGACAGGCAACATAGTAGCCATGCACTACCTCAACAAAGGAGGTGGAGTAGGATTGCTGCTTCTGTGCAGGGAAGCAATGCCATTGACAGTCAACCATTCTATTCTCATAAAGCGGCTCCAAGATACACTTGGTATCTCTGACCAGGCACTGTATTAACTGACCTCCTTCCTTACTGACCACCCTTCCCAGGTACTCCTCCTTATCCTCCACCACTCTCTCTACTTGTGGTGTTCCCCTGGGCTCTATCCTCTTGCCTTGGCTTTTCAATACCTACCTAGCACCTCTTGCTCACCTGATCCCTGCCTTCTCTCCTCATTTCCAGTGTTACGCATATGAGACACAACTCTTCCTCAAGCTCACCTCTTCCTCCTCTACCATCCCTGACTGCCCATCTGCTATTCAATCTTGGTACACCTCCAATGATCTCTGTCTTAATGCTAGTAAGACCTCGATCCTGCCTATCAGGACATTTGCTCCCAGTTTCCCTCCTGCACTCTGGCCACCCTGTATGGGCTCTCCTCCCTCTCCTTCCACTGAGGCCAGAAACCTCAGCGTCATCTTTGACTCCTCTCTCTACTTTACTCCTCACATCTTGGACCTTGTCAAGAAGGCCCACTTTCAACTTCACCTCCTTGGAGGCATTCTTCCTTTCCTCACCTTCCCCCAGAAGCTCAATGTCTCTAGAGCTCTGGTCCTCTCCAGGCCAGATTACTCTAAAAGCCTCTTCCCCAACCTGCCTCTTTCTTCACTCCGTCCTCTTCAACGAATCCTGAATAGGGCTGCAAGACGTATCCTTGGCCTCAAGGCCTGAGACCATATCGCTCCACTGACTCCCGTTTGTTGCAAGGAGCAAATTCAAGACCCTCTGCATCATCCATAAGCCTGTCTGGGACCTGGTTCCACACTACCTGCTCTCTTACTAAATACTCCTTCCACATCCCTTTGATCTTCTGGCTCCAAATCTCTGCTGATTAAACGCTTCTCCAAGCGGAGAGCTGGGGGGCAGATCTCTCTCCCTCCTATTGAACAGTCTCCTATTTTCTCTATGTCTTGAACCGGACCACCTCAAGTTCGGCAAACAACTCAAGACATTTCTCTTCTCCTCCTTTGCCAACTATCCCCTCTGTCGCTAAGATTAGCGGCTTGTCCCCCAAGAGCCTAATAGGCTCCTGGCCTTCTGCCCAAACGTCCCCAGCAGCCCCCTGCACCGCCCATGGGCGTACATCTGCCTATCGGGTGGATTTTACCTCCGCCCTGAACTTATCAGTTGGGTGGTAGACCTCCCTCTTCCCATCGGATGTCCCCGTCCATGCACTTACCTGTTGCCTCCCCAACGCGCACCTCTGGCACTTCCTTCCTTAGGGAACCCTAATAGCACTTACCCTCATCCCACCCCCTCTTTTCTTTTCACTGCACTTGCAAGCTCCGAATGTCACAAAGCCTAGTAGGACCGCTGTCTCTTTCTATTTATTAATTATTTACATTGTTTATTTTTCTCCCTTGTTCCTTTCCCTGTGCCTTGTGGCACTTTGAAACACTATTTTTGTATAAGCACCTTATACATATACAATAAATAAATATCTAACTTGTGTGTCCCCATGTCAGTTTATTTTTCCTGCCTGGGATTTTAAACTTGTTCTCGTGTTTCTGTGGCGACTTTGCTTTCATGTTCCAATTGTTCACATTGAAGTTGAACTTCCGGGTTTGCTATCCCCTGCTCTAGATGGGCAAGCGAGTGCCGGCCATTCTGGTTAAACCTTTCTACCTTGTCTTTTCGAGGCAAAAATTACTTTGAGTATGAGAGTCACTTTCCTTTGCAGAGTTCTGTCAGATTCCTATCTCTCACTGAAGGTTCATCTTCCTGTTTTTCTTTCTTTCTCTATTACCCTTATAAGATAGAGGAAATTAGCACATCCTGGATGGCAAGAGGGCTCTCCGGTACCATGTCTCTTGAAAGAGAAACATCAGGAATAATTACCAGATCTGTGTAGGTTACACTGGTATAACCACATGCAGGGTAGTGACCAAGCAGACCCTGTACTGGTGGATTGTTATCAGTATCTGTTGTGATGTGTCTGATCTCTGGGTCAATTTGACCAGTGGTCTAGCTGCTACCCTTGCACCATAGAGGGGTGTACCCATGCTGGACGTCCGTCAGACTGCTAGATGGATCTCTCTACATGTGTTTCCCAAGCACTATTGTCTTGTTTTATTGTCTGGACCGGATGCTCATTTTGGGCAAGTGGTTCTCCAGAGTTTCCTGGTGTACGTGATGTTCTCACTCTCTTCCTTCCTCCAAGTTCTGTACTGCTAGGAGGTTATATCTAAGTGGAAGAATCTGTCGGTAATGTTCTTTTGAAGGGATTGTGTCCTCCGACATATTCCACATCTATGACATGGTAATCACCACAGCTGTGCTGCTTGGGAACATTTTCGGCCTCTGCGTCCTGCATCGATGATGTCAATACGTTCCCTCGAGGGCCTCAGTCGAGCCAACGTCACCGGATGTTATAAGTAGGACGCACAACCCCTGTAGCCTCAGTTCAGTTTTTTCCGCAAACGTGTTCGCTTCGGAATCTCGGCACGCCTCAGTTCTTCTGATTTCTATCTGTTCTTCGAACTTGGTTGTTTGTGAAGATATCATGTCTTTGTCGTCTTCTACCCCGCGGTCGGGCTTCAAGAAGTGCCGCGGCTGCGGTTCAAAGATGTCGCTTACGGAACCGCACAACGTCTGCCTGTGGTGCCTCTGCGAGGACCACGCCCCCGATGACTGTGACGATTGCCAGTCTTTGACGTCAAAGGCCTTGTGGGAGCGGAAGAAGTTGTTGACGGTTGGTAGGGTTTCCAAACCCCGTAAGTGGAGATCTGCTGGGCTTTCAACTGACGATTCGAGGGGTGACAATCCGCGTTGGCGTAAGTCCAGGGGGTCTCGGTCCGGGGTGCTTTCTGCCATTCCTCTGCCTCTTCTAGGCACTCGCGGAAGTGCCATCACCGGTCGCCTTCCCCGTCCTCGTCCGAGGACTCCGCCAGACGGCGGATAGCTTGTCCCAACAAGCATTCATCTCCTGCGGAATGGGACGCCTTTCGCAAGGAGATGGTGATTTTTGAATCGCAGGGCTCCATTCAGTCCGCGCCTTTGAGAGAAGCCGGCAAGGAACACGCTAGGGCCACCGCTCGCACACCTTCAGACTCGGGCGGTCGACACGATCATCGGGAGCCGTCAAGGTCCCGATGGGACAAGGTGGATCGCTCTAGCAATGCCCGCTCCAGGTCCCGGTCCTCGACGCCCTCAAGACCGTCGGAGCCTGTGAGGTCTTCTAAGAAGACGTCAACGCCATCAGTACCATGTCCGTCGAGGGACTCTCTTGAGGCTCCGCCTCTGAGGAAGTCATCGGCGCCGAGGCCGCCGAAGGACACGCTCGGGGCTCTGGCCTCGAGGCTGTTGTTGAAGTCGTCGGCGCCGCGCTCGACGTCGATGCTGATTCAGTCGACACCCTCGAAGCCTTTTGTGGAGGCTTTACCGGAGGTTCCCCGTACATCGGTGGAAACTCCGAGGAAGGCCCTGAGGAAGTCAATGAGGTCTGTATTTGAATCTTTTTCTGTGCCCTCTTCCAGGGCTTTGTTCCAGCCTCTGGATTACATCTCTGAGGTGATGAAGGGTCTGAGGAAGGTTTGTTCCTGATGAGGTTCCTGATGAGGTTCCTGACGAACTATTGTCTGGTCATAGCTAGATGGAAGACCTGCGTCAGTCTTTTCACGACGCCAGTGATCTGGACACCTCTCCGGAGGTTGAGTTCAGTAGGCCTGAGCCTGGCACGCACGCCAAGTCTTCATACCGACGTCTCATGTCGAGGGTGACTGAGTACTTAGGGTGGTCGGCGCCACCTGTGGATTTTCTGCAGGATGACCTGACAGATATCTTGGACCAAGGTCCACCAACTGACCCGGTACTGCCATTTCATATGGCCTTGCAAAGAAGGGTGGCGGCAGCTTGGACTGCTCCGGAGAGTCTCCCGGCAGTGGCTAAGTCGTTGCCGAAAAAGTACTGTCCAGCCAGTGGCGACCCCTGCTACTTGTCAGCGCACCCTACTCCGGAGAGTTTGGTGGTGCAGGCGGCTATGGCCCCAGCAAAGCAGGCGTCGTACCCTACCATCCCTCCTGATAGGGACGACAAACATTTTGACGGTTGGGCGAAGAAAGTATTTTCTTCAGGGGGTATGGCTTTGAAGGCAGCCAACTACGTGTGCGCGTTGGCACGTTTCACTCACACTCTGTGGAATTGTGTATCTTTGGCGGCTGAACATATTCCCGAAGGGGAGGAACGGGATGGATTTCTTGCCCTCATTCAGGATGGCAAGGATGCCATGTGTGAATCTGTTCAATCGGGTCTGGACGTGGCAGACTGTGTCAGCCGGTCCATGGCGGCGAGCACCGTGATGCGCAGATTTGCGTGGTTGCGGAAGTCGGGGTTTGCTCCTGATGTACAAGCCCGGCTTCTCAACATGCCCTTCGATGGTGAACACCTTTTTGCCAGCAAGGCTGACGAGAGCCTTGAGAGGTTGCAGACCTCCAAAGCTGCAGCAAAGTCGTTGAGCACTGCAGTTCGCCAACCTCTGCCTTTTCGTCCTAGGGAACCGCAATGGAGGGGAGGTTCCTTTCGATACTACTCTACCTTTGGTAGATCGAGGGGAGCTGCCAGTCAAAGGGGCCAACGTAGGAGTACCAGAGGTGGAAAACAAGGTACTCGAGGTGCCAAAGCCCCTTGGGCAGTTGCCTCTTTGCCCTCAGGCACTGCCACAGCCGCTTCAGCTCAGTCATGAGGCCATGTCCCATGGTTCGCCAGTTGGGGGAAGGGTGGCGCAGCATCTTGTAGAATGGCATGCCATTACTTCAGATGTGTGGGTTCTGGAGATCATAGCCCATGGCTACTGTCTTCCTTTCCGGCAGAGGCCTCACGACAATCCACCGGGGAAACTCTCTTTGAAGCGTCCGGATCCGCTCCTTGCGCAGGAGATCAAATCCCTGCTGTAGAAAGGTGCCATAGAACTGGTGCCTGTAGTGGAGGGGAACAAGGGATGGTATTCCCCATATTTTTTGATCCCGAAAAAGGACTGGTGATTGAGACCCATCATGGACTTGCGTGGTTTGAACAAGCTCCTCAGGAAGGACAAGTTCAAGATGGTTACTCTCTCTCAAGTCCTCCAGGCCCTTCAACTTCAGGACTGGTTGGTGTCTCTCGACCTCAAGGATGCTTACTTTCATGTGCCGATTCATCCCAAGCACAAGAAGTACCTGAGGTTCGCGGTTGGAGACTCGCGCTTTCAGTTCCGGGTCCTGCCGTTCGGATTGACCTCCTTCCGAGGGTCTTCACCAAGCTCATGGTGGTGGTGGCAGCGTATCTCAGTAAAGGGGGGATTCACGTCTACCCCTACCTGGACGATTGGTTGATCAGGGCATGCTCTCCCGAGCTAGTGCTGGATGATCTGTCAGTCACCTGCCACTCCCTTCACAAGCTGGGCTTCTCCCTCAACTTAAAGAAGTCCCCCTTGACACCTACCCAGCGGCTCCAGTACATTGGAGCAGTGCTCGACACATCCCTGGGGCTGTGTTTGCCTCCCCAGGTGAAGGCTCATCACATTCTGCAGATGGTGAACAAGTTTCAACATGGCCAGAGTCTCCCGGCGTTAGAGTTCTTGAGGTTGCTCGGCTTCATGGCATCCTGCATTCTCCTGGTGCCAGAGGCCAGGCTGCGGATGAGATCTCTGCAGTGAGCTCTCAAGATGCAGTGGTCGCAGTCCTCCGGCAGGATGTCGGATCCCATACAGGTGCCGCCCTCGGTCGCCCAGGATCTTCTGTGGTGGGCCGTCGAAGGCAATCTGTTGAAGGGGGCTCCATTTTGGCTACCCTGGCCGGAGGTAACGATTGTGACAGACGCATCCCTCATGGGATGGGGAGCGCATACAAACGAGTTGACAGTCAGCGGTCGTTGGTGTCCGTCGGAGTCCAGACTCCATATCAGTCTGTTGGAGCTGAGGGCCATCGTGCTAGCCCTGAAGGCTTTTCTGCCGTCTTTGCGGGGGAAGAATGTCCTGATTCTGGCAGACAAAACAGTGGTCATGCACTGCCTCAACAAATAGGGGGTGGGGGCAGGGTCTCTCCCTCTGTACAGAGAGGCGATGCAGCTCTGGTTCTGGGCCATCCAGCAGGAAATTTCGATCTCGGCAGTTCATCTGGCTGGAGACGAAAACGAGGCGGCGGATGCTCTGAGCAGGCAGAGCACCTTCTCTCACGAGTGGGAGCTGGCTCTGGAAGTTCTCTTGGAGATCTTCGCCCTTCGGGGGACCCCCGCAAGTGGATCTCTTCGCCACCAGTGTCAACCGGAAGTGCAAAATATTCTGCTTGCGGGAATTTCCTCTAAGAGGAGCCTTAGGGGGGACGCGTTCGTAGTGGAGTGGTCCTTCCCACTGCTGTACGCATTTCCTCCAGTTCCCGTCATCCCGCAAGTGTTGCAGAGGTTGCGGAGGTTCGGTTCCCGAATGATCCTCATTGCTCCGGCATGGGCCAGGAGAGCGTGGTACCCGGACCTTCTCGACATGTCCATCTGCCCTCCATGCCGTCTTCCCTATCGGAACGATCTGCTCTCACGGGAGGGGGGGGTCCAGGTTCTCCATCCAGAGGTCAAGTCTCTCAACCTTCATGCTTGGTTTCTGAAAGGTTGAGATATAAGGATTGGGACCTCCCTGAAGACGTTATGGAGGTGTTGCTCACGGCCAGAAGGCCCGCAACAAAGTCCCTGTACCGTTGCCGTTGGAGAAAGTTCTGCGACTGGTGCAGGGTTAAGAATGTGGATCCTTTTTCATGTGCCATTCCTGTGGGTCTGTCTTTTTTGCTTTTGTTAGCCCACAAGGGCCTGCAAGTGGGTACCGTTAAGGGTGACCTGGCGGTGCTGTCTGTATTAAAGCGCTCATCTGAGGAGTGTTCTTATTTTAAGATTCCTTTGATTTCTCAGTTTCTTAAAGGGCTCACTAATGTGTTTCCGCCTTCACCTTTCCAGGTGCCTGGTTGGGATTTCAACTTAGCGTTAAAGTTCCTGATGGGAGCCCCGTTTGAGCCCTTACATTCTTGTCCTTTCAGACTGTTGACCTTTAAAACTGTATTTTTAGTTGTGGTTACTTCCGCTTGCAGAGTGAGTGAGTTGCAGGCACTATCCGCTTAGCCACCTTTCACGGTGTTCCATAAGGACAGGGTTGTCCTTAGGGTTCGTCCTTCTTTTCTTCCGAAGGTTGTGTCGGAATTTCATTTGAGACAGACGGTCATTTTTCCTGCGTTCTATCCTCCTCCGCATCTTGGTAAGGAAGAGGTGAGGTTCCATTGGTTGGATCCTAGGAAAGCTTTAAGTTTCTACATCTCACGCATGTCGCGGTTCAGAGAGGACGATCAGCTCTTTGTAGGATACGCTAGAAGGCGTTTGGGACAAGCTGTTACTAAGCATACTTTGTCTAGATGGATTATCTTGACAATCTCTGAATGTTACCGTTTGGCAGGTAAGGACACTCCGGTAGGCTTACAGGCCCATTCTACTTGGGGTGTGGCTGCCTCTACTGCCCTGCAGACGGGTGTTCCCATTCATAACATTTGTGAAGCAGCCACATGGGCCTCTGCCCATACTTTTGTAAAACACTACTTCCTGGATTCTATCCATGGGCAAGATTTGGCCTTTGCCAAGGCGGTCCTCTATTCTGCAATTTAATTGGGCATTCTAATATTCTAAATTCTTTTCCCACCTCCATACGTTGGTACTGCTTTGGGAGTCTGTTATAGATGTGGAATACGTCGGAGGACACATTCCCTTCGAAGAACAAGTTACTTTCTTACCTGGTAACATTCTTTCGATGGGATGTTCCTCTGACGTATTCCACATCGCACCCTCCCGACCTGCCCCTCTACAGAATTTCTTATGCGATTGCAGCTTACGTTTACGCAAGTCTTTCTGTAGTCATACTGGCAGAAGATTGGTGCCACACGTTCTGGGGAAAAAACTACAACTGAGGCTACGGGTGTTGTGCGTCCTACTTATAAAATCCGGTGACGTCGGCTCGACGGAGGCCCTCGAGGGAGCGTATCGACGCAGGACGCAGACGCTGAAAATTTTCCAAAGCAGCACAGTTTGGTAATTACCTGTCGTAGATGTGGAATACGTCGGAGGAACATCCCATCGAAAGAACATTACCAGGTAAGAAAGTAACTTGTTCTTTTGATAGATTAGTCGTTCCTCCAACAGATTACTATTCATCCTTGCATATTGTCCCTCTTGGAGAACCGTTCATACACCTGCTGTTCTGCCTGCCCTCATCTACTGAGTGCTAGGGAAAAATGCAGAACTGAGGTCCTCAGGCATGGCTGTCTCCATGTATGCTGGTCCTGACATTGTTTTGAGATTCTTTTGCTGCCCTGTCCTCTTCAGCGTGTTTTGATATTGCTGGGAAGTAACTGAAACCATTTGGTCTAGTCTCTCAATCCTCAAAAAGACAAATATGTGAATTCCCTAAATTAGTTTCCCGTCTTTTCAAGGGTCCTGTTCCAAATCTGTCAGAGCTTCTGCTCTGTGAAGACTGAGAAACATTTCCTAATTGGCAATCACCCCTATTTGGTTGGTTTGAATATCGGTTTTGATTCTGTTATTTTAAATAATTTGCCTTCAAATATAGATGTACTTGTCCCTTCAGAGGATTGTGTATCCTTTTTAAACTTCTGAATTTTCTTCTTTTATTGAAATCTTCATAAAATGTATAAATTCTGAGCTTTATCAGTGTTCTCAAGTAATAATTTTGCATTATCAACTAAGGAATTAGGGAGCAATTTAGTTATATCTTCCAGGATTTTTGTGAATATTTTTCAGTTACCCTTTGTGCAGTTTAATTTGTCCCCAGTTGCATGAACATCAATTGCCCAGGCTACTATAGTTCCCCAAGAAACATTTCCAGATTGAAATCCTTTTTTCTGTGCCCCTGTAATTTGATCAGTTAACATTTTTTGTTGTGTCCATATCCGCCGGTGTAGCCTCCCCGAAAAGTGAGGCGTCACTTATCAGGCGACAACAATGATCATCTTTATAAGCCAAGCAGCCATCATCTGCCATGACCTTCAAGACCAACATTGCTTTTTTAAGCTCTAAATAATTTATCAGAGTTTCCTAGATTTAGCACTTTATAAATGCAAAACAAACTCTAAAAGAACATTACCCTTTCAGCGCTGTGGTCATACTCCGATCATACTCCGGCACTTACTTTCTAATAAAGCGAATTCCTGTTAAGAAGCTCTATGGGGAGAACGTGTAACGTATTACAGGAATGTAACTCCCAGAACATTTATATTATCACAGTTACAGCCCAATAATTGAATAGGGCAAACAGTGAATAGATGAAAGCTCAAATTATGCAAATCTATATGGATTTTTTAGTTTTGGTCACCACCATTTTTTACTAGCTTGCAAATTATGTTCTCAAACCTCTGCCCTGGGGCTACCTGTTCCCCTCTGTGGCACAGTTTGGTGCTGCATGCGTTTTTTCTCTCTGAATCGCTTTTGTAAGCCTGGGGAATGGTTGGTTATATTAGATCCTTTACTGAGGGCTTGTGATTTGAAAATCACAAACTTTTAATTTCTGCTGTGCTTGCTAGCAGGGGAGCACAATGCATGATACTTGTAAACATGGCTGGTGTTTATTTCCTTTTCTTCTGAAGAGGAAAAAACAAATCAGACGTATCCAAGTAAGCTTTTAGAATGATTATCATTGGTAAGGTTTCTGTGAATACAACTTAACAGACTAATTATCTGTATTTCTACAAAGCCTTCCCTTTTGGTGGTTTCATTTTGTGGACCCTGAGGCTCTGCAGATGAGCGCTGTGACACGCAGCAACTCTCAGAAGGGTTGCCTTCCCACTACAATTTCTGCGTCCGAGTGTAGGCGGTGGTCAGTGCGGTCGCTGACTTTTGCCACTTAAATAAAAAGAAGTGTGAGATGGTTTAGAAATAATTTGTTAGTCATGTATTCGTATACTTGATGTAATACATTATATTTGTTTAATTATATGGTCAAATTAAAGTCTATAATTTTTTTTTTAAACAATTTTTATTATTATTTTTTTTTAAAACAACACACCAAACCAATCCAACATTTAGGACATTTCCATATACTTGCTACTTGTTATTACATTCACATGTTACACATTACAGTCCTCCCCCCCCCTCACCGTCAACTCGAGCACCCACTTTAATACTGCAAAACTCGTTTCTTAGAGTTTATCTCCTTCACTATTACCTGACGTATCGCCTTAACTAGGCTCGACATGGGAGAGTCCCGACATCTTAGCTACCATTTGTCTCCACGCTATCAGGGGGCGCGTTTCCTCCTCCCCTCCCCTGCTGATTGCTTCGTACCATGCCACCGTCTCCGCTTCTGCCCATTTCAAGAGGTCATTCCACCACACCTCTAATCTAGGTCTCTGGGCCGCTTTCCAGCTCATAGCGATTCTCCATTTGGCCAGGATGTAGGCCATGTCTTTCAATTTGCTGATATGCTTTAGGTTACGTGGTCTAGTGAATCCTCCCCAGCATGCATGCCCATACTGAATCGACCCTTAACATGATCCCCTTCTGGGACAGACGTAGTTTGACTTCCTCCCAGAATCTTCCCACCTCCGGGCACGCCCAAAATATGTGAACCATCCCGGCATCCACCTCCCTGCACTTGGGGAATTTCTGTATCACTGTACCTCCAAACCTAGCGATTTTACTGGGGGTCATGTACGCCCTATGGGTGACATATAACTGGATCTGCTGCAGCCTCGCATTACAGGATACCTTCTTGTGATATCTCTGGGCTCTTTCCCATTGCCCATCCTGCATAGGTTCTCCCACCTCCTCCTCCCAGTCCTTCCTCAGTTGGAGCAGCTCCTTGCCCACTCTAGACATCAGTAGCTCGTAAATTCGGGGTATTTCGTGCCCGCCGTCCGAGATATCATACATTGTTTCAATGGTCATACCGGGTTGTTCTGATAGTACTATCTCGGGCCACTTTTCTCTCACTCGTTTGATGATTCTGATGTATGTGGTGTGTTGTCCTATGTGTACTCCGGTTTCCTCCATTATTTTATGAAAGTCTAATACCTCTCCTTCTTGCCATATGTCTCCCAGAGTCGCGAGGCCCACCGGTTCCCAGAATTTGCGGATCCCCCTTATCATTTGCTCGTCCTCTTCGCATAGCGCTACAAGTGGTATCTGCGAAGGAGCATGGGTCGGTTTTCCCACTACTTGGCACACTTTGCGTCATGTGCTCCATCCTAGTTTCTGCAATCTCGCTCGTCTACTCATCTTAGATCTGGATAGCCATATCAGTTCATTTAAAAATAATGGGGCACAGTCCCTGCTTAGCAGTCTGGCTTCTGCCGTTTCTACTTCCGACATCACATCCATCTGGCCACATATTGGAGCTGCCCCGCTAAGTGGTACATCTCAAAATTCGGCAGGTTTATGCCCCCTTTGTCGTACGGGTTCTGCAGTTTCCATAGGGCCACCCTATTTCTGGTGTTATGCCATATAAAGCCCCTGCATAAGCTCTGGAGTTTCGTAAAAAAAGGATTTGGCTAGGATGTATGGGATATTCATGAAGAACTGTAATAGTCTTGGCAGGACCACCATCTTGAGCAGAACTGCCCTACCCACCATGGCCAGGGGAAGTTTCGCCCAAAACCCCATTCTGTTCTTGATTCCTTCCACCGCCCTTTCTATGTTGTATTTATATTCGTCTGCAATCGTGTGGTATACATTGATCCCTAGGTATCTTAAGTGTTCTAGTCTGCCAGGGTATCTGCAGAATGGGTAGGTTCCCCTGTGGGACCCCTCTGTATCTCCCCAGGGGGAACATGCTTGACTTCTTGGGGTTTACTGCCATGCACGAAAGCGTCGCGTAATGCTCAATCACTTCCAGGACATACCTCAGGTTTTCCTCCGGGAAGCGGAGGTATAGCAACATATCATCAGCGTACAATGATATCAGGTGTGGTACCGCCTTCGTGTGGATCCAGCCTCCCTGCATTGCTGTCTAAGGCAGATCGCAAATTAACGTGTATAGTTATCAACGTATCTTACTTCAAAATCATAATAACAAATATTTAACGCAAAAGAAATCAGAAATAATTTTAATGCAGAGTAGGGATTTGAGAGAACTATTGTCGTCTGAGGCAAATCTGACTATTAAAGTGAATGAGTAGAGTTCTGTGGAGGTGCACTGTAATTTGAATGAAGTGGACAAAGCATTGAACCCAAGAACAGTTTTTACTACTTCCATTCCTAAATCTCATCCGTCTGGGTCCTTACCTGATTGATTGGTACAGGCCCTAAACTAGGGCTGGGCGATATGGACCAAAAGTCATATCTTAATATTTTTGGCTGAATGGCGATATACGATCTAAATCTCAATATTGTTTATGTGGGTAAAATGCCCATTTGTAAGCCGCCAACTACATGCGAGATTTCATAAACACCTGTAAGACATTGATCAAAATAAAGCGCAAAAAAAAGGGTTCCTCTTCCTGGTTGAGAATACACACAGGTGTGTACATTTTTATAATGTAAATAAAACATTGTAGTATATGTAATAATATATATGTATATATCTCAGTGTTAACGATATTGCCTCATCCTATGTCGATTTTGAAAATATATCGATCTATCTCCAAAACTCGACATGTCGCCCAGCCCCCTACCCTAGACTAATTTTATGAAATTAGAACTTTGGAATGTGTGGACCTATTCCATAATAATCAAACAGATGGTTCCTTAACAGCTTCAATGTTTTGTATTTAATCAAATTCCGGGTTTTGAGTGCTATGTATTGAACTTTCTGATTTCTCATTCAGCAGGACCGTATTAGTCTATTATAAATCTAATTTGGTGTCTACATTTGTGTATAGGAAAAAATATCTTTTTTATAAGGATTTGTTTTGATGTTTTGCCTTTTTATAATCATAATTATCTCAAATTAGTTGATGGATCATGTAATGGACGGTGTCCACAAGCTGGGCTTGAATGTTTGAACAACTTCTAAGGTGTGAATGAGCAAATCCATAAATAAAATTGCCTGTAATCTGCATTAACATAATAGATCAATAATAATGACTTCCAACAGGCCTAAGCATGATATGATATGATGTGTCATTTATAACGCGCCTATACACAGGTGTTTCATGCACATTTCATTGATAATGTTTGGCCTTGGCTTTCTTCTGTGCTTCAAATAAAATCCACTAACTGTTCCTTATATCCCAGGTAAGAACATCAAAATCCTCTCATCGAACACCAAAGAGGTTATGAACACCTGGTGCCCAAGGGTCTTTCCTTGGACTATATGAGCACACTAATACAAGAAATGTGGTTACATTAAGACCCATTATTATTTCAATTACTAGTCCTCCCTTAAAGGGCGTAGGGAAGGCCTATGGGAGGATTGTTAATTGGAGTAAAAAAGGATTTTTAGAAGATTAAAATGGAAAATGGGCCAGTTATTGACAGTACTTTAGTGTGTTCCACCTCATTTCTTTCGAATGGTACACAGGTAACTCTGAGAGTGATTAACATTGTATGATCTTGCTAATTATAAGATTCATTTTAAACTGGGCGCTTTTATTGGTCACTATTCGGTTTTATGGTATTCTCAATTTCTGGAGAAATTGTTACCTATAGGTAGCAATTTTAATACCAAATGTCCCCATCTGTAATGATTTAGGTTGCTCTTTGAGGGCAATTTGGTGGCAAATGAAATAGAGAGTAGTTCAAAGTCAATCAAATCTAACGAACACAAAATGATTTTGGTATGCATATTGGAGTTGTGGCAATTAATGTTGAATGGCTCCTCAACTCATTATATGCTGGGGTAATATGCATGGAAATCTGGTCTTTATATAGTATGTTGAGATATCGCAAGGTGGTCAGTAACTTTGCTGGATCAATCCTAATATCACTCAGTGCAAGTTATTTTTGTCTCTCGTTTTCAAGCAACATCTTCGTTTTATTGGACCATTGGCCCTACACTGTTCTCCTTTTGGGCCCAAGAAACATTAAGGTATATCTCTCAGGGCCATAAGGGTGGTTCAGTTAAAGATTACAGTATTACGTTCATTTGGGCAATTGCTATTCTGAAAAGAGTGTTATGCTCACATTTGAGATTTTTGCAAGCTCAATATCCGTACCATGTCTTCTTGTAATCGTTTTGCAAAAGGCAAACTTGTGGTTGAATTGAAACATTGGTTTAAACATTACAAGAGAACATGGGTAATTCGTAAAAGGCAGGAATACTGAAGGTTTTCCTTCAAAAAGATACCCGTAAATGTTGGTCTCTAGCCAACAATAATGAAGAAGATTCAATAAAGAGCCAAAACAATGCAATTGACTTGAAGCAACTGCTTCAGTTTTTAACTAAGCAAAATGCGCTGACTGTAGATAAGTCTAATTTTAGTCTCGACAACAAAGTGAAATGGTTAAGTTTGTGTTGTGAAGTTTAGATAATGGGACTACATTCCAGAGCCAATTCATCTTGTGCCATTGACCCAGACTGTCTCTAAATTTCTGTTTCAAAAGATGATTGCGCTTTAAGGTCACATTATTTAGCCATTATTTCAGGCGATAATTGAAACTGGTACAATCCCTTTAACTTGCTTGAAAGTGTCCTAATCCCAATTTACAATAAGGTTTCTCTAATGCCTGATTGTTCTGATAATTGCTATTTTATTGCACTCTTTGATAAGTAGTAAGATCTTTGGAGTCATTCTTTTGACGTAACTAGGGGCATGGGTAGAAAAGGAGACTGACCTCTCTTCCTTGCACACTGGTTTCCTCAAAGGTAGTCCACGAACTATAATGTAATTTGAAATACTTGACTAGTAGAACTAATCAAAGGGGCCAACGTCCTCTTTATGTTGCATTTATTAAATAAAGATCTTTGATGGAAGAACTTTCAGATTAATAGCCACAGACACAAATCTTTTGATATTGATTAAGGCTCTTCATTTTTCAACATCGGTGCATGTGCGCCATATCTTGGTCAAACTTTATTTCATCTAGCATGGGTTTATATCAAGGATGCCTGTTAGTGCCCAGCCAGTTCAGATCTGAACAAGCTTTCTGTAGAGCCCTTGTTTCCCCCACCAAAACTGCAGAGACATAAACTACAGTGATTCAACTATGTCGATGATTCGCTATTTTTAGCTCACACACAAACCAGATTCCAACAATCTGTTAGTGCAGTGTACGCTTATGCCTGTGAAAATTAGCGTGAGATCAATATCCCAAAAACGGCTAGGATTCCTTTGACTCCACACTCACCCAAACTAAATTTTGTATGCAAATTGGTATCTGAGCCAGTGGAGGTGATTCATATGAACATACATCTGATATGTCAATTATAACGCACCTGTACACAAGTGTTTCTACGCGTGACAAGACAAGGGAGGAAAGACAGAGGTAGGACAAGACAAACGATCTTACTAGGCCTTGTGTTATTCAGATTGTGCAAGTGTGAGAACGAGAAGTGCAAGGGGAAAGGGAGGGGGGAGTGCAAGGGAAAGGGGAGGGGAAAAAAGTGCATGGTAGGCCCGGAGGCAGTGCAAGGGTGACTGATCAAGAAAGAGCCTGCTACCCAGTGAGACTCTGAGGGTAGCCAAGCAACCAGTCGGTACACCAGACAGGTAGGTCAGGTAGGCCAGCAGGGAAGGGAGAGAGAGAAAGAGGAGAATGGGAATCTTTTGAGCTGCTTCCGGAACTTCAGGTGGTCCGGCTCAAGTTTGAGAGGGGCAGGGAGCCATTCCAGAGGGAGGCACCTGCAGAAGAGAGAGATCTACCCCCACTCTCTGCCTGGAGAAGTGTCTAACCCTTAGAGAGTTGGAGGTAGCTGAGCGAAGGGCTCGAGTAGAAAGGTATTTTGGAAGCGAGCGTTGGATGTAGTGCAGGCCCCAGCCCCAGAAAGCCTTGTGGACAATGCAGATGGTCTTGAACTTGAGCCAGTGGAGAGATTTCAGGGCTGGAGGGATACGGTCCCTTGGCTTGAGGCCAAGGATAAGTCTCGTAGTCCTGTTCTGGAATTTCTGCTGAAGGTGGTATCCGAGTTTCATCTGTCACAGGCCATAGACCTGCCTGTTTTTTACCCACCTCTGTATCCCTCTAAAGAGGAGGAGCGTTTCCATCGGCTGAATCCCAAAAGGGCTCTGAGTTAAATATTGCAAGGACGTTTGAATTTCGAAAAATCTGATCAACTTTTCGTGGCCTGTTCTCTAGCCCGTAAAGGTCTGGCAGTAATAAAGCAAACACTATCCCGGTGGTTCATTTTGTGCATAGCGGAGTGCTACTAATTTGCATACAGTGGCTGCCTTCTGGCATCGGGGCGCACTGGACTAGAGGGGTCTCTGCTTCAAGTGCCTTACAGATGGGGCGGGGGAGGTGGTCTCGGTTAGGGATATTTGTTGTGCGGCAATATGGTCCTCGCTTGACAAGTTCACAAGACACTACAGTCTGGATGTTGCCCGTGGTACTGATGCACAGTTTTGCAGGGCGGTGCGCAAAATCTGTTATAACTTTCTACCCGCCTCCTTTGCCTCACTGCTTGGGTAGACTATCGAATGCAGAATCTGCGGGAGAAAGGCAATCCATTGAAGGAGCAATTACTTACCGTAATCTTCTTTCTAACGATTCTTCTCCTACAGATTCTTCATCTCCCCGCCCATCCATCCCCACTCAGAATGTTTGGTGGTTGGTGCGCATCTCTTTTTTTAGTGGGTTGACACTGGGTGATGGTCCTAGGGTGACCATTTTCTAGCGTTCATGCTGCATGTTTTTTTATCTCTAGCCAAAAAAAAGGAAAAACAATTATTTTCTGATGCTGCAGATTGTGGTGTCTTTCGCAAAGGTTTTTTCTTCCCTTGGGAAGCCTATGGTTATGTTAACCTCTTATGGGCAGGTTATCCTTTTCTCTCTCTGTTTTCCTATGCAACGGTCGAGCTCGGGAGGAGGGAGAGGGGAAACTGAGGTATGGGGCATAATGATGTGGTATATATAAAACTCCCGACGTCGCGCCTGGATTGATGATCGACAGCCAAGTTGAGGTCCACTACGCCCCCTGTCGAGTTTTTCCCGAAGCAGCAGAGCTGGATGAGGAGATCTATTGTCTGCGAGAGAAGAATCCATAGAAAGAAAATTACGGTAAGTCATTTCTCCTTTTACAAGCATCTTCAGGAGAGAAGGCTTTTTGTGCATACTTTTTGGTTTGGACAATTCACAGTTTTGTGTTTTGGACTGTTGTTGGATCATCGTTTGCAGTGAACTTTGGAACTTTAATATTGTTTTGAGGTTCCCCTTTGGGTGCAAGATGGACACTCCTGTTCCTTTGGAACTTGTGTTAGGTCTCATTGACCTTGACACAGATCCTTTATTTCTGGTCCCCTTTATTATCCTGACCTATTTAGTGGCACTTTTACAAATCATCCTGACACTACACATATTTACTCTGGCAAACAACTCAATGCTCTTTGTTGAACGACTGTATGAATCAAACCCTTGAAATATATCCTTGTTTCTGTGTCTCCATTCTGTGAACGCAAGGGTGAGGTGCCAAATCCACAAGCCACGCTGGTAGACCCTTGCCACATTGCTCAGTGGGTGTGGGGAAAAAAGAGCATCCAATCAAGTGTTTTTGAAAAGTTATTGTGCCTGCAATCTCTGGCAATAGTGCAGTATCCTATGCTAATATTTGGTAATGGTGTTTTGGAACGGGTCTTGCCACGCGAAGATACTCGACTCAAAATTGAATGGTTCATCAACAAATTCCTCTTTCCATTCAGGAGCATACCTGTTGACATCCAAAGTGTGTGTGTTTCTGTGTGCGTGCTCCCCTCTGTGTTGGGGTGCAGAAAATGTGAGGGTTGTGTGCCTCCTTCCCTGCAAGAGTGTAGAAGAATTGTGTGATTGCCCCCATCCCTATGGAAGTGAATTAGAAATGATGGTTGTGTGACCCCTTCTTTGCAAGAATGTGGCAAAAAGTGTGTGCCCCCTTTTCTGCAAGATTGTGGCAAAAACTAGCTCTGTGCCCACTTAGCTGCAAGAGTGCTGCAAACATGATGCAAACAAACCCCTTTCTAACTGGATTACAGATAAAATGAGTTAACCTCATCCCTGCTGTAGTGTGGCGAAAATTGGGTGACCCTCTTCCCTGCCGCTAGTACTGGAAAAATTAAGTGTGTGCATGGCTCAATCAGTTTACTCGGTTAAGTGGTTTGTCCATGCAGGGAATCATCTCACAAGTCCTTATGCTACATTCTGATCGATCATAGACAGACATACAAAATGTAGCATCCCAGTTACTTTGCTGTGGGGCATCGACAACATATGTTATTCTCCTCACCATAGCACCATTAATCGCTGTTGACAGTGTTTAATGCTTGTATGGAGACTGGCCTCTATCCACTTTCGTGGAAAAGGGCCATTATTTTTCCCATCTTTCAAAAGGGGGACCCTGCAAGCCCTATGTCGTACAGACCCATTTCGCTTTTAGATACGAATTTTAAGATCTTTGGTAGGGTTTTGCTGTGGCTAATAGAGGCCTGGCTGTCTGAGGGGGAAGTACTCTCCGATGTACAGTTTAAATTTCGCCCTGGTGTGGGCACTATGGAACAGAGCCTCATCTTGTTCCTTCTTGTGTCCAATTCAGTCTTTTGCACGGTTGAGGAGGTATACTGTGCATTTAAGGATCGGAGCATGGCGTTTGATGAAGTAGATAGGTTAAACTTGTGGGCTGTGCTCGGCTCCATGGGATGCCGGAGGACATTTTGACGGTACTAGAGGAACTACATAGGGGAAATGAGGCTTGTATGCTTGGTGGCCTGGGGGGAACACTGCACATAATGTTTTAAGGTCGGTGTGGTGTTCGGCAGGGGTGCGTTCTTGCACCAATCTGCTTTATAATGTATATTAATGGGCTTCTAGAGGCGGATTATCCAGTTCTGGGGGGGGGGGGACTTTCCTGTGCTAGTTTATGCAGATTATACTGTTCTGCTGGCCTGGACCCCCACTTTTGATAGCTGCGCACTCAGCCTTTATGGCCAATCTGGGGTTTAAGATCAATCTAAAGAAATCTGCTGTAATGGGCTTTGTGGGCAGAAAGGGGCTGGCAAAAATGCGCCCAATGCTTTGTAATGGGGACATTATCCCCAGGGTTAAGGAGTTTGACTACCTGGGGATAAGAGTCTCAGAATGACTTACGGGGACCGCACAACTAAAAAAACAGTCGTCCAAGCTAACCCAACAAGTGTGGGGGATTTCATGCTTTTTGTCCCGCTGCAGGGACAACCGTTAGATGTTGTCCTCAAAATCAATGTTCCCCTGACGAAAGCTGTCAAATTCTATGGAGCACCGTTATGAGGTTTCTAGGCAGCACATGAAATCCAATGAAAGGAAAACCACCTTTTTTTTTTTTTCGAAGGCTACTGCGATTCCCTGGCTCCTCTCCCTGTATCTCTATCCATAGGGAATTGGGAACGGAATTCTGGGAGGACCAGTGGGCGCTGGCTCCAATAATAATCTGAATTTGAATCTGGGCAAATGGACGTGCATCTCTTTGCCACTTCATAATCAGGTCATTAATGTTAAGGGATGGTTGGAGAAAAATCCTGTTGCTTGATTATATTGATAAAGCTTTGTCCCAGGGTAACATCAGGCTTCTTTCCCCCCCAGACACCTTGCTGACCAAAGTCCAGATGAGGCAGTATAAATGTATTCTGGGGGAGGTGTTTTTAATGAAAAGGACCTTTATAGAATTTGCTACTAACTCTGATAAAGAACACGCAGTGATTAGCCGGGTGAAAGAGATACAGCGCTACTCAATATGGGGCTCTACTAAGAAAGACTGTTGGTTGATTACCCATGCAAGATTTGACTGCCTCCAGTTGAGGGGGTAACACAGCTAAATGGAGTGGATACCCCGATTTGATGGGGTGCCCAGTATGTGGAAGTGAAAAAGAGGACTTGGCCCATCTGTTACTGTTCTGCCCTGGATACAACAGCATCAGACGGTCGACCATACTGCCGGTCTTACGGGAAGCTAACATCCGCTTCTATAAGCCTTCACTTTTGTTTCTATTGACTGCTGTCTCTGTTTTAATAGCCTGGGCCTTGCTGTCTTTTCTTAAAAGAGCCATGCATTACAGGAAGGGGCTGCTAACCTAAATGATATCGATGTATAGTTAGCTATCATTCATTTTGATGTAGCATCCCCCTTAGAAGTCGGGTACTTCGCCTTTTGTCGTCACTTTGAATGCTCATATTTTAGGTATTGTCCTCCCTGCACATTGTTTTATTCCCTTGTTATGGGATTTTATGAAATGTTTGCATTATGTTAGTGTAAATTTTTATTTAATGTGCTTTGATATTTTATTTAGAATTGTATGAGGGAATGGGATTTAATCAATATTGTGTTTTTGTATTTTGTATGTTTGATGGACCATGGATCAGAATAAACATATTGCCTGACTAATCACTATCACCCCCCACAGTATCCTCTAATCTTCAGACTCTGGTTGCATCCATGAAAACAGTTTGGCACTCTCACCCCACTTCTCTGACTGACATTTCCACTGAGACAGGCCATCCTCTGACTAGAGTATGATCAGCTGCTGACTTTGAAAATCATATTACTGTGATTGTAAAAGCACTGGGCGCTTGCCTTAGCCTGCTACTTAATCAGCCTCATTAATTTTGATTAATGCCAGTTGTTTTGTAAAAAGATAGACTTCCCATTTAGTCCGAGACAGTTGCACCCGCAGCACTGAAAACATGTTCTGTTTTACACTAGGTGGGTGTAGCTTATGATGTTGATGGCAGCACGGACAAGTGCTGCTGGTAACACAGACAAGTTGAACAATTTGGACATCAAAGAATGTCAAGACAGCAACACTCTCCCAAGGGGCATGAAGAAGACATTTATGCGACATCAACTACTTGTAACCACTTTTCATTGTTGAATACTCCTCCCCCTTTCCAAACGGGTCTCCACCACCTGCCCTAGCAGACTGCTTTCCTCACTCTTTCTCTCCTCCTTCTCTCTCTCTCTCTCCCTTGCCACAACTTGGTTCACTGCCTCTTGGTATTCATCAACTTCCTCTGCTCTCTTTCCTATTTCTCTTCCTCCAGCACCTCCTGATGTTTTCAAACTCCCTCTGCTCCTTTTCTCGCTCTCCCGTGTTTGTTCAGCTAAACACCCCTATGATGTTTCAAACCACCTCTGCATCCTCCTTCTCTTCCTCCGTCCTCTGCTCTGCGACCTCTCCCTTGCTCTTAATCCTTGCTCTAATTCCCATACTCAGGATTTGACACTGGGGACTTGTATACTTGCACGGGTTGCACACATGACCCATTATGGGGTAATTGTACTCTGCTGTTTCTCTCTAAGGGAACCCCCACATTTGAATATGCTGCCGCAGCAGATTCTTCGTGGTTCTCCTGACTGCTTGTGGAACCCTAGTCTGAGATCTTGTAAAAGTCATCTTGTTTTATTATTTTCTTCCATGTATTGTCATCACCACAGGACAATCCCATTGAGACTTGAATTCTGAGGGTACGAGTATGCTGCAGGTTATTGTCTCGAGCTTCCGGGAGCATCAGGGCTCCAGGCTCATTTGGTGCGGATGTGCATGGGTCATGCCCCCTGACTGTTTGTTTACAATACTAAATCCAAGCTTGTTCAGTTTTGCACCATTCCTCAAACAAAGTCCTTGATGCAGCTCTGTATCTCTGCAGGTCATGAGACAGATGATGGCAATGTTCATTGGGCTTAAGTACTCCTATTGTCAGCGTTGGAGACATGATCAATATAGTTTTGGGAAATCTGAAAACATACCTTAATCTTTTGCAAACGGTCATTGGTGGTAGCAGATCTGGTTACCATGGTCTGATGAAATGTGGTACCAGGAGGGGTACCTTCTGGAGTTGTGGTAGTTTTCCCAAGTGCATAACTAGCAGGCTCTATTTACCTAGATGGAGGTCTCCCTACTGCGGGAAGACTTCCTTCACTTGCCACCAGATGATGTACATTTATCAAACACTTAGGCCACTCTTTTCAGCCGAGATATCTCTCTTTTTAGGGTCCCTTCCACTTGCAGAACCTTTAACCTATTCTGCCTTGGGACGCCTGCCTTTGGGTTCACAATTTGTGATGCTAAGGCTAGTAATGCACTGGGGAGCCTGAGGCATTCATCAGAGATGGTGGTGACACCCGTCCCCCCTGATAACCCCAGTCCCTTCACCCAGCCTATAGCAAGCAGTAAAATGTAGAAAAACAATGTTTCCAGTTTAGTTGGACTATAGGAATTCCACAACCTTTGTTTATCAATGATTTAGTTCCCTTAAATGCTAGCCAGTGTTTATTGGCTGGTATGTACACACACAATATAATGGCCAGCATCAAAGCCTTCACCTTACATATTTTCTTTTTAATGTAAAACAATTATGTACATATAGCATTTGTAGCTTTTACTAACCAATTTATTTTGCTTTTCTTTTCAGATTTGCCAAGTAGGAAGTATGATGAACAATGCCATCTTAAGTTCTGATAGAGCTAGCACTCCTTTGATTTCAAAACAATCAAAATCTCCCCCTGAAAACATGATTAATAATGGAAGTGAAGTAAATCCATTTAAACACAATGTGCAGAGAGAAAAAGCTAATTGTAACATTGGGGACATCAGGTCCCACAATGCCCAAAGTACTGGGATGAGGAAGAGGGATTTGGAGGCACTTGACTGCAAGGTGCAGTCTAGTAATTGTAATGACCCACACCTGAGAGGGAGAAGTGGCAGCAGAAGATGCAGGAAGGTCGAGACACCGGGGCCACCGCTGTGTGTGAAGTGGATGCTGGCTTTGTGAGGGTCTTGCCCTTTGAGACCTTATATGCAGAGGTTGCACAGTGGGAAGCGTTGTTTCAGAGAGATTTCCCACTGAGGACTTTGTATGCAGAGGTTGCGCGGTGAGAAACGTTTATTTGAAAAGCTTTTCCCCAGGAAACGTGAGCTCCGTTAGCAGGCAAGCACTGGAGTGGGCCACGGGAACCTGAAAGCAGTCTCTTACCTTGTAATGGGAAGCAGAGGAAGCAGAAGACACGAAGGTAGCAGAGCAAGCGGACGCGTATGCAACACCCTTTGAGTTCACTAGTTGTATGTGACCCCGGATTGCTCCGTAATCACCTGCTAGCCCGTGTTAAGAATATGGAATGCCGAATGAATATAAAGAAGCAGACTAAGAATAACTCTGCATATCAAACTGATATGTAACAGATAAAGTGGCAGAATGAGGACATTGGGGGGATTATAATTTCAAAGTTAACAGAAACCACCATTGCCAAAGCCAAGAGAAGGTAATTTTAAAAGACATCAACAATTCCCAGTATTGCCAAAAAAAATTGCAAACACTATGGTTACAGAGAAGAAGCAATAGTTAATAAAGACCCAAACAAGCATTGCCCAAGTCAAAGAAGAGCAAGTGTGATAAAAATCCATTATCAACATATGGTTGATGTAGATGTGGGAAAACCAGTGTAGCAGAAGAGCTGCTCGCCTGATAGCCAACATTCAGGAGGAGAGGGGCATAATCTGTATTGCAGGTATCAATCCCAAGAGTGGCACAAACAACATCACTGTGTTTTATGTTTTCCCAGTAACCCATACCGAAGTTGTTGATACAGATATTGTTGAAAACCAAAGACGAGAGGAGCATAACCTGCATTTCATGTGGCATAAACCGCACCAATGTGGTGTATGTCTTTTTAGATGGAATGTTCATTACAGAAGTTGTTGAACGTCCAAAGACTTTACCAAGATTGTTTGAAACAACCTTTACCACAGAAGTACTTCTAGTAGAGGTAGAAGCTGTTAGTCCCGAAATGCGAGTGTACCAGGGCAAAGGACTTTGTAGTGTTAGACCTGGCAGATGAGTGGACCAGCTAAAATATAGTGAAGTACTGTGTTGTAGTTAAAGACTGTGCAGAAGAAGTGGCAAAGCCACTACATGATTTTGTGAAACATTGTAAAATCATCCTGACAGTTTCTGTTGCTATCAAGGAACGTTGTGTGGAACATTTAGTTACAAGTGGAGAAACCAAGATTTGATATTTCCTTTTGAAACTGTTGGAAAACCCCTTTGATAGACTTGTTGGAGCAAGAAGAATCTTATTACCTTGTTCTCAAACTGAACATTGCTATTTTAAACTATTACTACATATTCCTGCTTTGAATCTGGGGAAGGGAACATTACCTAGGTCACAAGGAGAAACGGTTATTAAGTATATGTTTGACTTAACTGTGATTTTGTTCTATTTTGAATTGCCATATAGTGCCTTCATAGGTTTGTTGTATGTACAAATGTGAGGGACTTTGTTAGTGTTTCCTTTAGTTTATTTGCTAGGTAGGAAAATTCTCTTTAGGGTAGGGATAGTGAGGCATTTATCAAACCCTTTTAAATTAATAAAATGGCATCTCATGAAAAACCTTCAAAGTTGTCTGCCTCATGTTTCTGACCCCTCACAGGAGGGAATAGATTTGAAACAGTAAATTATTCATAACTAATTGCGGCACTCAGATGCATTTGACACCATCCTTACTTAAAAAGGCTATCATTGCTAATTTGTCATGCAAAAGGCTTTACTAATCTTCTCCTTATCTGCTTGGCTACACCCATTTGTCCCCTGCCCTCCTCACCCATCTTTCTCACCCTCAGAAGCAGGGCTCCTTGCTGTACAGTATATAACGGACAATATGCTCAGCTTGAAGGCATGTAAAAATGAGAACCAGCATAAAAACCTCAACAAATGTAACATCCATGCGTGGAAACCATGCTCTCCCTTTACCTTGTTATTTTCAGCCGTTGGTCAGAGCTTTCCTCGGGTGAACTTGCAAGATTTTGAAGCACCTAGAAATCGTACAATCATAGGAAATCTGATGCAGGTTAAATAACATTAAATTTTTCATGGAAGCAATACGTTGGCAGCCCGGCCGGCATAGGTGATTTTTCGATCAATTCTACCTGTTCATTTGTTTTGCACCTCAAATACTTAGGTCACTTGTCTACAATGAATGAACGGCCAAGAAGCAAAGCGGCAGAAAGAAGTGATAAAAGCAATGTTAAAATGGGTCAAAAAAGGAGCAAAAGGGGAAGATGTCTGACAAGAGCTTGGAATTGATGGCCTCGAAATCAGAAACAGTCTGGAAGCATCCAGAAGGTGGTGTGAAAAACCAGAAGGTATTTCACTGGAAAAACACCGGGGATCCTTTGCTCAGGAGGCCAGGGCACAGCCATCGCTTTTGGATCCAGATGCTGGGTGTTGACAAGTGCGGGAGGATCACCTGAGTGAGAGGTCCTCAGGGAGTGGGGCAGAGATACCAGACAGCGAGACACAGTATCCCCCTTCTTTCAGTTACCCACAATCGCACAACCTCTCTACCATTTTTGGACATTTCCAAAAACACAATATCCCCTGCCGCTCAATCTTCACATAGTACTGTGAAGAAGAGACGATTGGGAGTAGTAAAGATTACCCGTATAAAACACCTTACGGTACAGAGGAAAGACCATCACCAACCACCCCCATGTTGTCCTGCTAATGAGATCAGGCAGGGTCAGGCACTTAAGTTTAATTACTCACAGCTGACTTCACTTGACTCTCTCAGGCAGCATAAAAGGTGGAGCAGGAAAGCACATTTTGAGCGAGTTGGGGATGCTGGAAGGGGAAAGAAGCCAGAGGAAGACCACAAGAGCTGATAGACCCTGGGATACCTGGAGGAAGAGAAAACCACCCTGACACTGGCCCTGTGAGTTCATAGGAGACTGCACTGTGGAAAGGGAGCTGTACCTCCAGAAGCCAAGACCAGGGGCAGCTGGGTTTGCCTGGCAGAGCCCACAGCAAGACTCCTCCCCGGAGCCAGGCAGACAAACCCAGGTCTCGGAGTGTGAGGTGGAGCAACCCTAACCTCAGATCTGCATCCCCAGCAGCTCCCAATGCCAAAAAATGCTAATTTGAGGAGCTGTGAATTGGGAGCGAAATGAGCCCGGTGCATTCTGGGACGAGGAGTCCTAAGACCTTTTTTGTGAATTGAGAACTTTGAAAGGAGGCTTAACCCCTGCTGAGGGAAGCCTTCTTGGTGAGCTGTGAATCGTGAAGGGAGGCTCGAACCCGACTGAGGGAAGCCTTTGATGTGAACTGTGCTACATGATAGAAGGCTCGAGCCCAGCTGAGGGAAGCCTTCTTAGTGAGCTGTGAATCGTGAAGGGAGGCTCAAACCCATCTGAGGGAAGCCTTCGATGTGAACTGTGCTATATGATAGAAGGCTCGAGCCCAGCTCAGGGAAGCCTTCATTGTGAGCCCTGCCGAACAAAGCAACACCAGTAAAGACAGCACAGCTGGTTAGTCGGAGTGACTGAACTTTGGGAGGCTAGGAAAAGATACCATATACAGAGTCGGTCCGGCACCACGTGGGTGCCCATTCAAAGGTCTCTGTTAGGAATCCAACTGAGAGTGTAAAACTGTGAACTGTGAAATCAAAGTGGTCCTGCAGTGGGTCAGGCTAAACACAGTGCACATTCGAAAGTCTTTGATAGCTAGTACAAGCTGCAATTCGTCCAAGCACGGCTCAGGGAGACTAATTGTCAAAAGGAATCTGAGCCTGGCTGAGGGGGATCCAGGGTGAACCGTGAGTCACCCGAGAAAGATTGTGGAAGCAAAGGGATCTGAACCCGGCTGAGGGGGATCCAGGGTGAAGAGTGAATTGCCCTACTTTAATACTTGGAAAGGAACTTTTTGTTTGATACATCAGGCCCTCTGAATCAAGAGACTTTTGAACACTTAAGAGACTTGGGCACAGAAGGCCCTGATGTTGGTAATGGAACTGTGTCATCGTGCCAAAGAAACCCAAGAGTGTGCTAGGCTCGAGTAAACCGCCTTGTCCCGTGCTGAAAACGTGGGGAAGGGAGGTTAACAGCCTGAACATCCAGATTTATCATTTTGTGAACCCTTTTCTTTTCATTAACATTTCCCCACACTATTTGTAACTTGGCGGTAAGGATTGGTTTAGTATAGGCCCTTTTATTTTGCCGAGACTCCACTAGGACTGCGTTATTATTTGATGGTTGTGGCTTGCTGCCATCTTATATTTAGATAGGTGTTTAACATACCCTTGATAAAGTTCAATAAACACCCATGAACTGTAGTCACTTGTGTCTCTTACTTTGATACCATGCCTTTCTTACAATGGCTTGTATGAATTTTATAAAACACCTTATGAAACAAATAGAAATTGGGCCTGTAGAAATAGACACCAAAATGGAATCCTGGTTTGTTTCTTTAATAGTACCTGTAGCTAATAAACTGGACAGTGCAGCTGGTGGTGTCGCTGCAGCTACTATTAACCTTGTACTGGGGATGCTCAAAGAATGCACGGTTTACTTTAGCTAGGATTTCGTGGTTCAGAAAAGAGCATAAAAGTAGTATTGTGACAGTGTTCCCAATGGGCTATGCTGGTCTACGATGATTGCAAACCACACCTATTCAAGTCCTTTGCTAGAAACTTGAAGCCAACCACACAACTAGAAGGCCCTCCGTGTGCAATCTTCCCACTATTCTGCTCTTCCCTGGACAAACGTGGTACTCAGAAACGTCTCTGTCCTGGTTTCCATCTCTCACTCGATGACAACTCTTACTTCCATGGTTCAGATTTTCCTTTCTCTCATGGTATTCCTGTACCACCAAACCTCTCCCAACTTGTTTTTCCAATCTTACTTCTCAACAGGGGTTCCTCCATGCATTGATAGGCCATCACACTGTCTAGTAGACTTTCCGGTCCCAGCTTCCCAGGATCTGCTCTTGTCTGGTCTGCCAGTTTGCTTCCAGGTCTCCTGACTTTGCGGTCTCTCTGGGACTCCAACATTCCTGCTGTCAATCTTTCCAGAAAATGATCAAGGCTGTTTTGGCTGACTGCATTTAATTTGGCATCTGCTTCATGAGTTCAGGATGCACCTGATGGACGAGTCTGGCGCTGTTCCCTTTTTCTGCCTTACAGTACTGATCAGGCAGGTGATCGGGGGCTGGTCTACACCCATATAGACACAAGCTGCCATTTTACATTTTATACTGGCCTCTGCTATGTGTGATCTCATTCCCCCTTCACTGGGATCTCCTGATGCTCTTTGTGTCTAATCTGTTTTCCTCCTGAAGAAACTCCCCAGTAAGCCCGGGGAAGGCTAGTTATATTTGTTTCTTCAGCCAAGGTTTTAGGATAGGAGGATGTTAACATTTTGTCTCCCACAACGCTTCTCAGAGAGAGTACACTGTTTGATACATTTAAACTGTATATAAGTGTTTGTTCCCTTTTCCTCGACAGAGGTGAAAATTGATACAAATTATCTGTTTGAGCTTCCAGCTTGATTTTCCTCAGCGGATCTGCCGTGCATACAAAGTAAGCGTTCCATTGTCTGGGTTTCTTGATTTTTCCTTTCAGTATTTTAAAGGGCCCTAGTCTCTTCAATACTCGGAGACTAGCTGTACACACAGGGAGCTTTTACCCCGTTTACTCCTAGACATTCATGTACAGGGATTTTTCTGTCCCTTGGACGATGGGGGTCCCCCAGTAGGAACTTGTAATGGCACTTTGTCACACCCACCATCAGAAGGGCTGCCTTGTCGAACTCGTAAAGGCCGTCAGGCTGTCTCAAAGCACTGAGGGAAAATGAAGGGTAATGAAAGAAAGAACAAAAAGTTAGTTTCTGAGGTGTTTTGTACATTATTTTATGTTGAGATGTTTTTTAGTGTATTTTATACTGCGCCCTGTTGTAGTGGTGAAACAGCATAGCATCTTATCCTTAAGGTGAGTGGCATACTGTTCCACCTCCAGGGGTGGCCAGTTTACATTTTTCCATGAGGCAAACTCTAGAATAGTCATTCAAGGCTGCCAAACCGTGAGGCCAGATATGGCCCAATCTAGAATAGACTGTGTGAAAGTTAAATGTAGCCGTGAATAAAAGGGTAGGGTGGACTGCTCTGGATCTGTAGATGCATTCTAGGTTATGTTTCAAGCTTGGCACTCATAAATAGAAGGGATAGATATATATTATCTGAAAAAGATGCACAAACAGTTCTTCATTGTTTCTTTTAACACTCAATCTGTTTATTTTAAGTTCACCTGCAAAGCATTATGTGAGGAACCAGAAGGTGTCTCACCCGCTAGTCCTAGATCTCTCTCTCTCTCAGGTGGCCAGATCACAGACCTCACCTTTGGATGCAGACCCTGGGGGTGGACTTTTGCGGGAGGATCACCTGGGTGAGGGGTCTCCGGGGAGTGGGAAGCCGGATGGCGAGACGCGCTATCCCTCCCCCTGTAACACCTTCACCCCATTCCACCAGGTAGGATATGTGTGAACCTTATCCCCCCCCTTTCCATTCTCCAACACTTTCAAACAGCCCACTCTGGGAGAAAACACACTCACACCCGAGCAGTGTATCCGACATGTCCTGCTACTATGGTCAGGCGAGGTCAGGCAATTACTGACAATCACTCACACCTGACTTTCATTAAACTTCCCCACATGAATAAAAGGCAGAGCACGAGAGCACACTCTGAGCCAGGAAAAGCACATGAAGGAACAGCAGTTTTGAGAACAAGGGGAAAAAGACGGCAAATCACAAAGGGTTCATAAGAAGCGGATTACCCTTAACCTTTTTGGTAAGGCGCTGTTACTTTCAAGAAACCTTCAAGGCAGAAAGCGCAAGGCCCGGAAACCAGACTGAAGAATCCTGCATTGTGTGTCGGAGATATCCAAGGCCCTCCCGTGTAACTGACCAAGGCGGGGAGGAGCAGCAGATGCTGTGGTATTGTCGTATTGTCTTTGGCTCCAAGAACAAAGAGATCAACACTGCCGCTGAGTTTGGGAGACTGATGCAAGACCAGTCTTTGAAGTCAAGGTTGCAAGCGGCAACATTGTATGACAAGCGCTGGAACGAACACCTTTTTAAACGCGTATTATACTGCTGATGAATGTTTGAACTTCAGAAGTAAAGATACAATACTGTTGACTGAGCGGTCCGGCACTGTGAATGTGCTCAATGGAAGGTCTCTGTAAGGTATCCTGCCAAGAGAAATGAAAGTAGAAGATTGATGTGAAGTGAATCGGAGTGGTCCTGAAACGGTTTAAGTAAAACCCATCGCACATTCGAAAGTCTTTGATTCTGATATGAAGAGATTTGAGCCTGAACAAGGGAGATCCGTGGTCCAAGCCCGAACGAGTGAGACCAGCTGTGAACTTGTGAATGTGAAAACCCTAACAAAGGAAAATAACTTTTGTGTTTTGTTTGTTATATCAGGCCCTCTGCAATAAGAGACGGTCATTGGGAGAGAGTCTTTGGCGGAAGGTCCAGATGCCTATGTGTTGAACTTTTACCTTGTGGCCAAGAAGCCAGTGTGTGTGCTTAACCTTCATGTGCCGCCTTGCCCTGTGCTGAAAATGTGGGGAAGGGAAGCCAACTGCTCCACCTTCCTGACATATTGTTTCTTGAACATGTTTCTTTTGCATACACCATTGTCCCACACCCTTTTGTAATTAGAAGTAAGGATTGGCAATAGGTTTATTAATATAGGCCCTTTTTATTTTGACAGACTCCACTAGGACTGCGTTATTATTATTTGATGGTCGTAGCTTGCTCCCATCCTTAGATTTAGGTTTAGATAGGCGTTCAACCAGCCCATTTGAAGTTCAATAATCACCCTTGAACTGTGATTACGTGTGTCTGTCTTCACTGTTTGATACCATGTTTGATACCATGCCTTCCTTACAATTCGCATACTTAAGCCTGTTTGCATGTTATCCTCTGGGCTACGAAATGTCTGTTGATTACTGATGACAATGGGTACAGCAATTCTTCGTAATTGATCCCATTTTGCTGCTTAACCTGATATAGAACTCTCACCGGTGACTTAAGTTCAGCAGGCTATGCAACCCTCATGATTACATATTTGTACATACAGTAACGCCAGGACAAGCAGTAGGTCAATTACTACGTTACCTACAACAGGACTATGTCCGCACTTCCTGAATACCATTTGGTGACTCGAATTCTCAACTGCAACCTGTGCCTTGTTACGCGATACCACCGGAACATCACCAACTAGGTTTTAAAACCCATATTATGCGTATGTTTAAGTATGGCCGATTCCATTGGGACCACAGCACACTGGCAGTCATTGGACACATAGTGATAATTTCATTAGGCGCTATCATTACGTTACATACCTCAAACTTAATCACATGTATAGACAAATACAAATCTGCTTAGATAATATTAGAATCAGCCTGTCTCTCTGGGCTCATACATTAGTGGACGGCTCCCTTTACAAGAACAGAGTTGGACAGCATTTCTGCCCATGAACAGAGTGGGCTGACGATACAACATAATTTACATATTACTATGGCAACACAAGACGCTGCATGCTCTGGCGTCCCCTGACGGAAGTACGCAATGTCTGAATGAATAGCGTGGTTACTATAATATTCACAAACTTGATCGCTGTTCAGTAATCGCTAGAGACACGCAGCATTAAGTTTATGCACAGCGTCGGGTCATGAACGGTAAGTGCTCTCTGTGTAGATCTACTTTGTTACCATATACTTAAATGGAAAGATTTACTACAAATCCAAAATACCTTCAGCTATCCCTCCGCAAATACCTCCCATCTTGAGCTCTTCGCTCCTCTACCTCTAACTCCCTCAGGGTCAGTTGTTTCTCAAAGAAACGAGCTGGGGGTAGATCTGTCTTCGGCCGGGGCCCCCCTCTGGAACAGCCTCCCTTCCACTCTAAAACATGAGGAGAACCATCTCCGGTTCCGGAAGCACCTCAAGACCTTCCTCTTTGCATCTGCCTTTGCTCCCCTTCTCCCTTGCTGATCTGCTCCCTCTTGGCACTGTGCACCTGGCCACACTCTGTCTCCTTGGCCCTGGTACCTGCTCACCCTGCCACCCTTTCTGCACTGCCTCCTGGCCACCCCTTGCACTGCGGCACTATCTGTACCCATACAGTCCACCACACTCCCTTTTTCTTCTTTTTTTTATGCACTTATCAGACTTACCCAGTCTGCTGCCGTAAACACAGCACTTGCTGGCTGCACTACGCCTGCTTACTGCTCCATTATCTATTTTATTTTGTATTTATTATTTATCTGTCTGTCCTCTGCTCCGCACTTTCCACTCTCCCCCTTCCATGCACTTTTCCCCTTTTCCCTTCCCATGCACTTGCACGTTCTCAATGTCACTGGGCATAGTAAGATTGTTGTTTTTTTTCCCCTGTTCCCCTCCCTTGCCTTGTCGCGCTCTGAATCACTTGTGTACCAGCGCAATACAAATAAAATATCATATCATAAATATAAACTATCCGTAACTTTAACTTTAGAAGAGACAATGGCAGCATCTGAAACGGCTATGTTATGACAGGACCCGCATTTCTCGGTAACTTGAAGTTGATCAAAACACACATCCTGCCAACACGGTAGGCACTCTCTTGCTATCATTGAGATATTCGAAATGTCTATAATCTGCTGTTCAAGTAGGCAAAGTTAGAACACTACGAAATCCTGTCTTACAGGTCTTTCCTCGACTCTTCTGCCCAGTGGGTTACGTTGTGCATTATACTGTACATGCCGCTGGGGAAAGTGAACTCCATCAGCACACAATTAGAGTATCGCCAAACTGGTTCTGTTGTACAATTGAGCATACATCATAAAGGTAAGGGAATCACTGGACAGTCATGGTTAGCTTATATCTGAACTGAACATAGAACAGCTGATCATTTACAAGAGATGGCGCAATTATGTGACTAGGCACTATTGTATTTTCTCATATAGGAACCTGATTTTTGGAATCGACACATACACATGCGCAGTACTTTGCGCACAGAAGATTGTAGATATTATGAGACTGCCTTTTAATTGCTGATTGAATTCAACTTAAGTTACTCCTACGTCCCGTCCCCTTTCCTCCATACTTATGGGACATCTCTCCATCCTGTGAGACGGGGCCGGAGCACTTTGTAAAAAGCATCCACATTTTTTTCAAAAATGTGTCCCTCCTCTCTTTCCTGCGCGGGGCCCGGCACGCGGCCGTAACCCCGCCCACCTTGGCTCCGCCCCGCGCATCGCCCATCGGTCCTTTTCTCCGCACGATCGGGGCAGGACGCACTTGCATCCTCGGAAGACTTTCTTCCCTTTTTTTCCCCTCTCTGGCTCTCGCTAGCGTTCGTTTACTAGTCTGTGTATGTCTTTTGAACTAGATTTTCCAGACTGTTCATCGTGTCACTGTCGCTTCGCGAGGGCGGATCCCCATCCTCTTTGTTTAGAGTGTTTGGGTCCGGAACACCGTTGGGACTCCTGTTTTTACTGACACTCCCTTTCTGTCCGGGCACTTCAACGTCGGTTGGAGCGGTGGGAGGAGGTGTTCGGACAGACTCCTCCTTCGCATTTTCAGGCGTTCATCGACGAGAAGAAAAAACACCCGGTAAATTCTTTACTTTTCAGAGCACCCCGGCCGGGGGATACCTTTCCGGATTCCTCTCGAGCCGGGAGGGGCGTTGATCGCTTTACCGGGGTTCGCCCTGAGGTGCCTGTCGGGCCTAATAATTCTACTGGAGTTTTCTCCGAGGGTCTTCGTAAGGTGCCTGTGTCCACTGGAGTACGCTCCGAGGCCTCTCCTGTGGGGGCTGTTTGTAGACCCAGTTCTACTGAGTCGTGGGGTACCGGAGCTTGCTCTGAGGCTGCTCTTTCGGCTTCCCTCAAATACAAAACCTGGGTGCGCCCCGAGGTCTTGGCTGGGCTTGAGGTTACCGAACGGATGTTCAAGGCCCGTGCCGATAAGGCTTCTACCAGGCCTAGGTCCGAGGTCCCTCGTACAGAGGCTAAGGATACCAACAGTTCTGAGGGGCCAGGCAAGGCCCTGTCTGTGACAGCGCACCGTTCCCGCTCTTGTGGTGACACCAGATCTGTTGAGGGGGCAAAGAAGAACGTTTCTTCTTTTACCAGCAGTGCCGAGGCCCTTCTTCCTTCAAAGGCTCAGTTGGCAGTTGGTATGTCGCAGAAACATTCCAGGCCTCATAGTATCGGCTCTGCCGAGGTTCCTTACGTTAAGGCTAAAATTAAGACCCCTGACCCATCGACGGGGACCCCTGCCTCACTTCCTCACGTGCCGCAGTTCCCCTCAGATGTGGACAAAATGGCGGCCGTTCCCGCCACGACCACGGCAGCCATTTTAGGTACTACCCCTACAACTACGCCATCGGCCCCTGGTGTAGGGTTCGGCCCTTCGGGTGAACCTAAGGTCCCTTGTGCGCATCCTTACCGGCCGGTTTATGATTGGAACACCCGGATGCCTCTTCCGCACAATGTTTCGTTGCCCGCGGGGGCGGCTCCCTTGATATATGTGGATTTGTCGGTGGAGGGGCCGTTGTGGCACCCTTCTCCGTTACGTCCCTCGATTTGTCCACCTCATGAGGGGCCTCTTCAGGTTCCGAAACAATCTCCTGAGGACGCTTTTTTCAGTAAATTTCAAGCGCTTATGCGCACCGACCCCATGAGGGAATATTTCAAAGGGCTTTTCAAGGAGATATCTCCACCCGCGCCTCCGGCTCCACCCGTTCCGATGGTGGTCCCGCCGGCGCCTCCCTTGCCCGTGGTGCCTCCCCCTGCGCTTCCGCCTGTGCCACCATTGTCCCCAGTGGACAAGGCAGTGCCTGACACGGCTCAGCAGGATCCTGACCTGTCAGATGACCCTCAAGGCGATCAGGACAACGAGGCCCTTCCCCGCTCTATCAGAGCTTTCCATGACAGGATACTGGACATGATGAGTTTCTTAGATGTTCCGGTGCCCGAGGCACCTGCTCCGCAGGAGGGCATGCTTTCTGGGGCGTTCACCTTGTCTCCTTTGGAGCATACCGGCCTGTTCTTGCAGAAGGACGTTCTGGCCGAGGTCCGTAGAGTTTGGGAAAAGCCACACTCGGGACTTTTTGTCAATAAAAAGATTGATGCGAGGTACAGGCTGCATTCTTCGGAAGAAGTGGCCTTGTCGTCTTGTCCGCCTCCCTCCTCCACAGTGGTGGCTGCGGCTACGTTGCAATCCAGGCCTGCAGCATCCTCCTCCGCGAAGGCTACTCAGGTCTTGGGAAAGGAGGACAAGCTCCTGGACTCCCTGGGGAGGAAAATCTTTGCCAATTCGGCCTTACAGCTCAGGCAGGCCAATGCAGAATTGATTTTGGCGGGAGCTAACCTGTGGATGTGGAGAGGTCTGTCAGAGTTTGAGGAGCACATTCCGGTCGAGAAGTTGGAGGATTTAAGAGGAGGCCTTTCCGATGCCAGGGTCTTGGCCCAGGATCTCCTGGAGGCTGCGGCTCATCACGTAGGCACCCCGGCTCGGGGTCTGATGCTTGGGGTTGATACCTCGCGGCAAGCGTGGCTGCATGCCACTAAGTTCTCGAAGGAGGTGCAAGACAAGGTTCTGGACCTTCCATTTGATGGTAAGGAGCTTTTTCACTCTTCTACTGATGTAGAGCTCACCAAAACCAAAGACAGCACTCAGACGGCTAAATCATTGTCTGTTCTGGTTAAAGCTCCCTTTAAGGCTCAAAGGCCGTTGTCGCAAGGTCGACATTCCTCTGGTTTTAGGGGCTTCCTCGACCGCAAATCTCGCATAGTAGATACTCCTGCAGGGAATAACCGCCGTAGACAACAGCGTACGCGGTATTTCTCCCGCTCCTCAGCCTCCTCATCAGGTTCAGGGGGCACTGCCACCGATAAACCTGCCAAATGAGGGTTTTCCGCGCTCGCAGGAGACCCCGGTGGGAGGACGCATTGCGTCTCATTGGGAGGCATGGCAGGCCATCACAGAAGACAGGTGGGTCTTGTCAGTCGCTCAAGCGGGCTTCCGCTTACCTTTACCCACTACCCCACCCTTCAACCCTCCTTTTCACCTGTTGGGCTCACCCTCCCTCAAGGCCGAGGTTCAGAAACTTCTGCACCTCAGAGCTGTGGAACCCGTTCCCTTTGGGGAGCGAGGGGTGGGCTTCTACTCCCGGCTGTTTACGGTGCCCAAACCCAACCAGGCTGGCCTGCGCACCATCCTAGACCTTTCCCAGTTCAATCTTTTCCTACCCCAAGAGAAATTCAAGATGATCACGCCCGGCCAGATTCGCTCCTCTTTGCAGATGGGCGATTGGCTCAGCGTGGTGGATCTTCAGGATGCGTACATGCATATCCTGATTTGGAATCCACACAGGAGATACCTCCGCTTCTCTTTGGGAGAGGAGCACTTCCAGTTTCGGGTGCTTCCTTTTGGCCTCAGTTCAGCGCCGCGTGTCTTCACGAAGATGATGTCG
Organism: Ambystoma mexicanum; assembly: GCF_040938575.1. Taxonomy (NCBI): domain Eukaryota; kingdom Metazoa; phylum Chordata; class Amphibia; order Caudata; family Ambystomatidae; genus Ambystoma; species Ambystoma mexicanum. Next base: position 864,716,717 of record NC_090939.1, on the reverse strand, counting down.
GTGATTGCGGCCTATCTTCCTCTCCAGGGTATCCATGTGTATCCCTATTTGGACGACTGGCTCCTACGCAGCCCTTGTCCGTTGGCAGCAGCGGACAACCTCCAGTCTCTCCTTCAGCTCCTGTTCCATCTTGGGCTGTCGGTGAACTGGCGGAAATCCTCCATGACGGTCTCACAGGACCTGACTTTCCTGGGTTTTCGTTTGAACACGATAGACTGCCGAGTGTATCTGACCGGGGACAGAATGGCGGATCTGTTGGTTATGTGTCAGATGTTTGCGCAGTCAGAGAGCATGTCGGCCTGGTGGTTCCAGAGGCTTCTGGACCTCATGGCCTCGTGTGTACTTGTTCTTCCTCTTGCTTGTCTCAAAATGAGACGGACCCAGATGGCTCTTCGGAGTTCCTGGCGTCAGGCTGTGGACCCGGATTCCAAGCGGATAATCATTCCGGATTCCATGAGTGAACCTGGACTGGTGGTCATCTCTCAGCAACCTGTCAGTGGGCGCGGGGTTCCAGGACCCAGCCCCCATGGTGACTATCACGACAGACTCCTCCCTTTTGGGTTGGGGTGCGACGTTAGATCTTCTTCAGGTCTCGGACCTCTGGTCACCTCAGGACAAGCTCCTGCACATAAATCATTTGGAGCTTCTGGCAATTGTTCTGGCGCTCAAGGCGTTCAGACCTCTTATTGTCAACAAGGTGATCCGCATAAGAATGGACAATGCAGTATCAATGTATTACATAAACAAGCAAGGGGGAACGAAGTCTAACCCTCTCGTGGACCTGTCCATCCAGATTTGGGAGTGGGCCGTGCTTCATGGGGTCTGGCTGCTTGCAGTGCACATCCCGGGCCAGCTGAATGTCACCGCGGATGCCCTCAGCCAGCGGACAGTGGTCAGCTACGAGTGGGAGTTGAAGGCAGAGATCCTCTCATGGATTTTCTCGCATTGGGGCACACCGGAGGTGGACCTCTTCGCCACAGCAGTAAAGAAGCTGCTTCCTCAGTATGCCTCCAGAGGGGTGCTGGGAGCCTCCTCTCTGGGGGATGCACTCGAGATTCCATGGCACAACATGAGAGCTTACGCCTTCCCGCCTCTTCCCCTAGTTCATCGAGCAATTTGGAAGTTGAAGAGCTCTGTCAACTGTTCTCTTCTACTGATAGCTCCGTGGTGGCCGGCCAGGTTTTGGTTCTCAGAACTTCAACACCTGTTGGTGTGTCCGCCTATCAGGTTACCAGTAACTCCCGATCTTCTTCAGCAAGGGGAACAGCAGATGTGGCACCCCTCCCCACAATCGCTGAACTTGGCGGCATGGTGCCTGAGTTCACGTCTCTAGAGCATTTGGGTTTGTCTGCGGATAACATGCGCATTATCCAGGCAGCCAGGAAACCCTCGACCAGATCCCAATACAAGAGTAAATGGATCAGGTTCTGTCATTGGTGTTTGGAGAAAGAATTTGACCCAAGGGTGGCAACGATTGACACGGTGCTGTCCTTCGTATCCTCCCTAGCAGAGTCAGGGGTTCATGTTCTGTCTTGCAGGACATTTCTCTCTGCGATTTCCGCTTACCTCTCTACAGACCGGTGTTCTTATTCTTTAACTAACCCGGTGGTGAAGAGACATTTTGCTGGCTTGACACGCATTTACCCTCCGGTTCGTAGTCTGCACCCGCCTTGAGACCTAAATGTAGTCCTGACGGCGCTGTGCCATAAACCCTTTGAGCCAATGGCTACGGTTGACCTCAAGTACGTGTCCTGGAAAGTGTCCTTTCTGGTAGCCGTTACGTCAGCGAGGAGAGTGAGTGAGCTCCAGGCATTGTCGGTGGAGCATCCTTTTTTGGTCTTTCACAAGGACAAGGTAGTCCTTCGGACGAACCCAGCTTTCCTACCAAAGTTAGTGACCGAATTCCATCTGAATCAGTCGATTTCCCTTCCGGTCTTTTTTCCAAACCCTGCCTCGGAGGCGGAAAGGGTTCTACACTGCCTGGATGTCCGAAGAGCTCTTAAGTTCTACCTGGACAGGACTTCCGAGCTTCGGAGCTCTTCCCAACTGTTTGTGACCTTCGGTAAACCTCAGGGCAGGCCGGTGTCTAAGGCATCCATTTCCAGATGGATTACCGCCTGTATCACGGAATCTTTCACCGTCCAAAAGCTGAAACCTCCTAAAGGTATCCATGCACACCAGGTGCGAGGCAAGGCAGCCGCGGTTGCTTTTCAGAAGTATGTTCCCTGGGAGTCCATCGCTAAAGCGGCTACTTGGGCATCCCCATCTGCTTTCTGTAAGCATTACTGCCTCGATATGAGCTCTAGAGCTGACGCTCAGTTCGGCCAGGCTGTGCTGAAGAACCTGTTTCAGTAAGGGGTATTTCCATCCACCCATAGTTCCTGTAAGGAGTGCTTGGGAATCTCCCATAAGTATGGAGGAAAGGGGAGGGACAGGACGTAGGAGTATTACCAGGTTACTCACCGTAGTGACCACCTTACTCCTAGTCCATTGTCCCCTTTCCTCCATACGCCCGCCGTCCTCTCTAATAAGGTTCCTCTGTTATTGCTAATGGGTCTTGACCCTGCGATAGAAAAGGACTGATGGGCGATGCGCGGGGCGGAGCCAAGGTGGGTGGAGTTACGGCCGCGTGCCGGGCCCCACGCAGGAAAGAGAGGAGGGACACATTTTTGAAAAAAATGTGGATGCTTTTTACAAAGTGCTCCGGTCCCATCCCACAGGATGGAGAGATGTCCCATAAGCATGGAGGAAAGGGGACTATGGACTAGGAGTAAGGTGGTCACTACGGTGAGTAACCTGGTAAAATGATTGTATGGTTTGCATGTGTCTTGACATTGTAGCTGTCCAGTTGATGGGACCCACATCTCCATCTAAATAAGTTTTCATGTTGTTTGGTATTATAGAATTGTCCCTGAATAAGGACCCATGGTCTGAAATGCATTGGCACTAGTGACTTTCTGCTTCTCTACAAGAATGAACTTTCAATAAAAGATTTTGCGCATGACCTTATGGCATCCCAAGAAGTCCTTTTGGTGTTTAAACATATATCAAGATGGAATAAATGGAAAATAACTTTCAGTAGTCTTTACTACAATATTTGCCGACCCCAGGTCTGATGAAATGTTTCATCAGACAATTAGTTGCATGATATTTTTATACCAATGTGGTGTACATTGGGTCTCTGAGGTTCGCCAATCACTTTACGAGGAATCACATTATTATTTCAAAAAGACTGAGCAAATTAGCGGTGCCCATCCACCCCCCCCCCGTACTTTCCAATGGTTACAGCAATTCTCTTTCTGGGTACCTATTGGTGAGTTCTCCTCCTGCAAAGTTTCAAACTTAAAAAGCATATTGCTTGCGTGAGCCAATCATGGCTACAGCAACTTAATGTACAGTTGCTTTGGTGGGAGGCTCAGTATTTGACAGGCACTACATTAGAGACATACAACACTGAGCTGGGATTTACTAAAGAAAATGTGTTTCTGGAGGGAGTGCAAGTACCACGTGAGGCTTCAGGTCTTCGGCCATCCATTGAAGGGCGAGTAACACTAAGGATTTGTAGATGATTTCCTGTGAGATTTACCTCTGTACTGATCATTATACTCTGGTGGGCTTGTGGGGATCTGGTCTGATTGTGGAATCTGTAGCCAATCGTTGAACTGCATAGGCAGAGCTGATTGCAGTGGGCATTGAAGGGGATGAAAAAGGGAGAGGTTCCTGGAGGGGACATCACACACACCAAGTCACACACATTCACTCTCCACACCCAACCCTCCTTAACACCACACAATTACAAATGCTCACCCCTATACAGACCTGTCTGTAGTGGTAGTTTACTCCAAATGATGTGACACATCTGTGGTAATTTACCTCTCCTTTCATTCCTTTTATCTTTTCAGCGTTCGGACCACTAAGTAATAATTGAGTATTTCTCAACCAGGATAGCAGCAGCCTCAACAGATCAGGCAAACATTTTGAAGTTTGCATGGAAGGAACTTAACTAAACAAATGAGATTGACCTCATATTTAAACCCACCCTCCAGGAATTAGCTGATGATCTTTCCTCATTTTCTGAGGATAGATCGATCATAAAAAAGCAACCAAGATGCTCCAAGCCATACTGCAACTAAATCCATTACATTCACAGCTCTCAGACAGAGAGTGGTACCTAATGTCATTTCTGAAGTACAATAAAGAAGGCAGCCTCTGTGTTTTCCACACCTTGTCCAGCCATGCGGTTTAAATAGTGAATCCCGACACTGGCCGCTCACTTTATTCACGTCTGTAATGCTTCTCATCACTCAGGTAGTGTTGCAGGAAAATTAAAGTTGGCCTCCACCACCTGCTTTTCAAAGAAACTGAGCACTGATCCTTTTTAACTGCTGAACTACCGCCTAATCCCCGATTTCCCTTGCAAGTACTGCAAGGTTCATGAGCCATTTAATGTCTACTTGAGGTCCCGTAGCAACCTTTGTAGAAAGATGTATGAACTCCTTTGTTGAGGAGGAGGTGTCCTCTGAGTCATAATTTAAGGAAAACCCTTTTAGAGACAGGACTGTGCAAACAACAAAGACTTTATTTATTAATTGGCTGTGAGTGATTACTCATGCCACAGATGTTGATTAGCACGGCAAGTACTCGGAGCTTGTCCAGTTTGAATACACTTTTATCGAAAATAAAGCATTGCACAATAATTCAATGACCTCATATTATGTTCATTAGCATGACTAGGTGTTTTCCGCATTTTCTAAATCACAAAACATGTTTTCGCAACTTTAAAACTGGAAAAGCAGTTTTGAAAATGACACATTTCTTCAGACGTCGTAGAACACCTTGTCCAAGGTCATCTCGTCTTTGCTCATCTGCTTCAGCCCACTGTCAAATTGTATTCTTAAAAAACCTTTGAACACCACCGTTAGAAACCGTTTATTCCTACCATTTAAACTGCTGAATCACTCAGTATGTTCTGCACAATGCACTCCTTTTTATTTGCACACAACACGCTTTTTTTTTGTTTGTTTGCTCAACACTTCTAAATCTTCATGGGGTTTTGAGGCCTGTAGCCATCAGTAATGAGATGACCGCCTTTTGCTGACCTATATTCTCTATCAGAAATCTATATTATGTGTTCATTATGTTGTGCGCAATTTAAGCATATCTTTGTTCTAACTAAATGTGTGCACTGTCCCTTATTTTCTAATGTACCTGACTATATTAAGGCAGCATAGCTGCCTCAATGAACAATGCTGATGACCTCTACAATGTTGGACAGGAGGGTGGGACACACGCCCTTGGTTGGCATTTTCATCTGTTTATTACCAGAGAGGGGGAGGATCGATTCCACTTCACCTTCCACTTATAAGCTGACAATGTCCAGCTTCTTTTCTGACTAACAATCCCAGTTAGTAATTACAAAATATCTGATTGGATGCCAGACTAACCTCTTTTCTAGTTGGCACATGTCACTGACACATCACCAACCCGCTGCATGAAGAAAAATATTAAGGCTTTTTACCTGTAAGCCCTTGCGGCAAACTCTGAAAAATAAGTGTAAAATAATATGGAGTTCAAAATTTGTATATTTTTAAGAGTTTGTCAGACGGCCCAAAACTCTACTATCTTTCCTTGGATGGCACTGGAATTGGTGTATCTACTTCAACAATCACCCAGAACATGGATCTAAATATCCCAGTGTGATTCAGTTCCCTCAAATGTATAAACATTTTTCAGGCCAGTTTTTCTCAGGTGTTGCTAGGAACTTTAACAGCAAGTTCCAGTATTCAATGCTTTTCCAAGAAAACTGTCTGACATGGTATTGGGAACCCAACTTTAAAGTTTCTGAATTCAATGGTTCTTAAATCTATTATGTGTCACCAGGCACCTTACCGCCAATGTTTAAAATTCGATACTTCTTAAACCAAACTCTCACTCTCTCATTCAGTACTGGGCACCTTAATTACAAGCTCCAGGATTCAGCATTTCACCAGTGATTAGATTTCTCATGTGTAAGAGCCTGGTCTCCAAGTTCCAAGATGCAGTGCTTCTCAAATCAAATCCTTTCTCAACTGGCACTAGGAACATTGATTCCCCAGTATCAGGATTCAAAGTGTAATTACATAGTCTCCTTCCGGCCAGCTTGCAGAATCCCCTTTCCGTCTAGAGCTTCCCATCTGTGTTGTTGCTCTTCGAAGTTTGGCCCCAGACTACTCGTATCTGTTGGGGATTTGCCTGATTCTTAGCTTTGGTGGCAGCCTTATGTGGACCACTCTCTGCTCATGGCCCCTCTTCAAGGCCTCCCAAGGTTTCTCACACTATTCTCAGTCTGCTAACTTCCTGGCGGCTCAACGCCTTCCCAGGATCTGGAATTACACCTTAGCCTCTCACTATTTGAATCTCTAAGCAGTGACCCGTTCTCTTAATGTCTAGCCTTTGTGTGGATCTCGCCCTCCCCACTTCTCCATACCAGATATCTGTTGCTTCTCATGGTCTCGGTCAGCCTTTGCTCAGAACCACAGCTCCCCATCATTTAACAGCCCACAACATGTGCAGTATTCATTCTCTAAGCTCTTCCTGCTCTCCTCAAGTTCTTATAACAGTAGCTCAGCGCAACCTCATGCATGGCAAAGGAGGGAAGACCTACAGATCAGTCTGTTTGTCCAATCTCAATTTGTTGACTGTTTCTTCTGGTTGTATTTGGCCATACCCCGAAGGTAAGTGCACTGTCTCAAAACATATTTCCAGATGTGCCTTCTAAAAAGGACCTACCAATTTCGAGACTTATAAATTCCTAATTCACATCTGACTGGACTATTGCAAAAGTTGTATACCTAGGTGTGCCTAAAAAGGTGATTAACCAAATCCAGCTGATATAGAAAAGAGCAGCAATAATGGTTTGGGGATTAAATTCCATGACCAAATTGCACCGTCCCTTAAAGCTCCACTTTGGTTACCCACAGACTAAGTCGAAGCATAGAGCATATTGGAATATGGCTAGGAAATAGTTATCTAATCATATCTCAATTATCAACCAGTGCTATCCTGGAGCTCAAAAGCAGCAAGTAACCTCCAAAATAGTAAGGCAGTTAAAAGAAGAACAAACTGGAAACAGTTCCTAGGGTCCTAAGCTTTGGAACAACCTCCTGCACTTTCTTGCATAAGGTAGGCAATCTCGTTCAATCAAGGAAACCCTCACAACAGTACTCTTTGAACTGGCCTAAATATCAACTCCTAATCCATATATTTAGTACCATAAAACATGGAATTATGGTCATTGCCCTGCTGGCAGAATTGTCTTTTTAATTGCTGTATCCAAAAAGTGACCTTTTTTTTTTTTTTGTTTTTTTTTTGTTTTTTTTTTGTTTGTTTTTTTAGTAGACCTGTTTTCTCCTCCCTGGACCTATATTCCCCTCTTTCCTCTTTGAGTTTGCTTTCATCCATTTCTTTATTCCCCTCCACTCCGCCTACAGCAGCGACTGGAAGCATCCTTTTTTGTTCAGCATTATACAAATTACAAATAAAATACTCTACCTTCTGCATTTCAGCACTCAGTACCAGGTCTACCATTACAAGCTTAACGCTCCCTGAGGCTTTTTATCACTAATCTCACGGGCATGATAATCTAGGTTGCAAAGTTGCACAGTTATTACACAGAAGTAGATTTCTCTTAACAATTTGGCTTTGGCTTTGGACATCTTCATCTTTTTAATAATTCAGCACCCTAGTAAACTACCAGAAATATCACAATGTTGCTTAAACTGTATCTGGGATAATTGGGGGATGGATAGACTGACTGATCACAGTGAGGGATCTTCACACAAGACAATGGCAGCATAGGTGTTGGGAGAGTACGGAAACAATGCTCTGGGTTGAAAAGTGACAACTTGAATAAAAGATGGGGCAATAAACACTTGGAACATGGGGTTTTTACTTTTACAAGAAAACATGATCAACTGCATTTTGTTAACTAAACTATTTCAAATATTTATGAAGCAGGACTTTACATGATCCATTGTCTTTGACCAGTTGCACTACATTGACCAAAGATGGCAACAAAGAATGATAAAAGAGAAGACGCTCTTTCTGCAAATTGTAAAATACACACACTAGCACATCAAAAATTTCAGACACAAGAATGTGTTTGAGTTGATTGCCTCTTGGCAGTCATTGATTCCACATGCATAGTTGTTACTATGCAAACAATGGTGGCTTACTTTAATTCAGATAATCCAGGTGTCCTCCCCTTCCCGCTCTTGGTGACGTAACACAATAGTCCATCCTGTCACTAAGGATACTGAACCTGTACAGAGAACCCCGCACATCTGCGGGCTGTGCTGTCCAGACAAACATGTTATGTAGCAATAGGCAGATGCTGCACCACTCTTTTGTCTCAAAATGTCAGACAACTACAGTGAGTCCCTCAGAAGTTGCCTGGACACTATTCAGACCACACATTCTTCCTGATGCATAGAAGCAAAGCTTAGCCACTAAAGGAAGGTCTCTAGTCTTCCGCTTAGACCCAGACCTGTCATTTTAAGTACACATCAAGAAGGGAAGTGCACCCTTCTCTGTATCCACCCCGGAGAATCAAACCCTTCTACTGCACAGCACCTTTCATGACCCCGACCTATGCCACATTGACAGTGGCAGCGCAACCATGGTTGGCTTCCCCAACTTCTGCCTTTGCTTGTTCAAAGCCATTTCCCATACTTCAGCATGAGTGAATTCAGGCACAATGCAAATTCGACCACATCACTCTCACGCAGCCCCATTCACTCCCCTTACAGGCTTGTATGCAATTAGTGTCCCTGTGCATTATTTTCTAGGCACGCCATTCAAGCAAACCAGACAATCTTAAGAAAAATGACAGCTCGCTGGTAAACGCACAACCAGCAGCGGTACTGCTCTACTGTTAGATACCTGGAAAACTTACAAAGGACCAAGAAGAAGTCCCTCTTTGGGTTCCCAAGCCGACATCCTGGAACAATCTGTCAATCCACTTAAGGGCCTCCCTCTCCCTGGAAGCATTCAGGGAAGAGGTCTGCACCCTTCTGTTCATGCTCCACTACCCTCAGTCTAGGCAGGGCTGAACTGGCGGATAAGGAACTCTGGTGGGCCTCTGCAGCCTGGGCCTCTTTTGTGTGGCAACCTATTGTATTTCCAAATGTTCCCATAGCAAAAGGTTTGGGCTTGCTGAAAATGTGTATTATGAGGCCACTTTGAACATCATTTCTCCAGCATTGGATCTTTCATGGATTCACATGCTTTGAATATTCCCCGTCGTCAGGCTGGGAATCCCCGGTACATTATATAGACCCTTTCCCGTAGGAAAACTTTTTCGACGCTTATGTGTCCTATCCACCTCGTTTTGTATCATGCGTGCCCGTACCGTCAGGACGTCATGATATAAATACAGGCCCCGCCCCCGCGCTCCCTCAGATTTCAACCGTCTTTCAAAGCAGTGGGATCCTCGTGTTTACTACTAGTGAAAACTAGGTTGTTTTTTATTTTTTGTCTGTTTCGCGTAAGCGAAGTTCAAATTCTGGAGAATTATGTCTGGAAAGGCGTTATTTCGCCCATGTGCAACCTGTGGCCTCAAAAAGGTTTATGAAGGAGACGGCCACATGGACTGTATCTACTGTCTCCACCCGCACCACACGGCGGATACATGTGAGATATGCCTGGGTTTCTCCCAAAAAACCCTTAAGGACCGTAAAAGAAGGCTGGTCGACTGGCTTAATGACGGAGCGGGTGCCTACCCGGCTTCGGAAGTTGGCTCCACGGCCTCCAGGAGCAAGTCGGAGCCTCCATCGAAGAAGGTGCGGCCAGCAGAAATTCGCGCTGAGGACAAGCATAAGGGGAAACATGCTGGATCCTCCTCATCACATAAAAAGCCCTCCTCCTCCTCATCATCTAAGACGGAGAGGCTAGCGCTGTCTAAATCCTCCTCAGGGGACCGTCCCAGGTCTTCCGTGAGTCGAGAAGCTTCAGCCGGGAAGTCGGCATCGAAATCGACGACGAAGTCTAAGGGCTCGACGACGACGACTTCCTCGTCGACCTCGGTGTCATTGACGATGCCTATTACCGTTCAAGCAGCAGCGGTTGGGATTCCTTCGTCGACGGAGACTCAGTCTATGGCTTGGCTGCCTGAGGTCTATGACCCGATCCCCCCTGAGGTCTTACTGCAGCCAGACACGGCCTGCTCGGCGGAAGGGGAAGGTGACATGGTTCTGCAGCCATCGGATTTAGGCTTACGGCCTTCCACGTCGACGGCGACGAGTGCGAGCGGGGGTATGGTACCTATATCATCCACGTTACTGACCCCCCAGACAGTTTTGTCTCTGGATGTGCTTAATACTCTTCAGAAGCTACTACAGCGGCTGGATACCCAGTTCCCTCAACCTGGGACGTCATCGTCACTTTTGTCTGTACCTTCCGTCGACGAGCAAACTTGTACGGCTCGCTCGTCGACGAATCACCCATCGGCTCCCCAGGCGGTGAAAGATCGTCCTCGAGCTCAGGAGGAGGGTGAGTTGTCGGAGTCCGACTCTATACGTGATGACTCGGGGTCAGACATCTCCCTGTCACCGTCGAGGGACCCGACATGGAATTCGGATGTAGAATTGGAGTCTACGAGGAGCCAGACACAGCCATCTCCCCCTGATGATGTGGGAGCCTTCCATGCAATGATGGGGAAAGCGTGTTCCGAATTCGGCTTGATTCCTGAGGAGCAGAGGAAAGACTGTTTCCTTTTTGACCATATGGGTCAAAGGAGAAAATCGGTATTTGCCATCCCAATCCTTGACCACGTGTGGCAAGGAGGTCTCAAGGCGATGCGCCATCCGTTCTCGGAACCAGCCATAAAGGGACGGATCGAGAAAAAGTTTAAAGCTCCGGAGTCCACTCCAAAATGTCTAACATCACAGCCTCTGTCTGACTCGGTGGTGTGATGTGTGAAGAGATCTGTCTGCCAGGGGCCAGATCTGTGCTATTTGCATACGCCCAATAAAATAACTGTTACTTAATAATTTAACAAAGAGAATATTTTCTCTCGTGAATTGTTTATTTGTATGTAACATTTGTAAAATGAAAGTGCCCCTTTAAAGGACAGCTTGCAAATTACGTGTTCTTGACTTTTTTTTTAGGCTACACTGCCATGTTGTTGAGAGTAGCAAACCTGTATCTTTGCTCTTAAAAGAGAACGTGAACAGCCCAGCAAAAAACACTGAAGATTTGTACTTCAAGGTAAGAGGAGAGTTCACGCTTTGATTATATTCTCTTATAATAGCTGCAATCTTTAATGCATTGTATGTTACAGGTGGACAGGGCATTTAGTACAGATTAATTGCCCCTGAAGAGGCTTTTGAGTTCCGATGGAAAACATTTATATGGATGTAGTTGAGCGACTTTTCATCGCCTAACATGCAGCAGCATAACATTCCTTTGTGACCTTTGTTCTGACTGCATTTTACAGGCTGGATTCCATTTAGTTTTAATTAATTTGATATTGTCAAGTGTTTTCGATTTGATGAGACAAAGGTATTCACAGAGGCATGATTCATCACCCATCTCTGTGACTACTTAAACGGACTCCAATTGGAACTTGTTTTGCAAAACATAAGCAGGTTCAGGCAATGAGGTGCAAATTGAATTAGTTGCTCTTTCAGTTTGCATGTTCTTAAGCAACCCAAGGTGAAGCTGGAGTCCCACGGATTTTGATGGTTTTGCAGGTGTACTTCAAAAATAAAATACTGTACTCATTTTTTGGCTCATATTACAGAAACTTTGCACTGGTGCAAAGTTTTCACGGTATTAGCACTAGGGCAAAGCTTGCCCTATTTTTAAAAACACTGGGACACATGAAAAAACCATTGCACCTCGACAAGTGCAGTTTGGCATATTAAAAGAACTAGGGCGAATATTGCCCTAGTGCAAAAAATATGCATTTTCACTACATTTTTGGGCATGTGTTTCCGATCGTATATCGATCCATCTTGAAATAAATTCCTATGGCCTTTACCTTAGTTTTCCTCACTTTTTTACCTGCAAAAACGCCTGCCTGGGCACTGCCATCTTGTGGAAATCTTATCCATTGATCCATCGCCCTAAATTCAAGTGCCCTTGTGGCACTAAATCATATCACCCGCCCCTCAGGCTGACATCACTCATAACAATATGCTCCACCTATTTTAATTACGTTGGTGGTCAGCATCGCCAAACGTCCCCTGTCATCACCAACGTCATAACGTTATCTAATGCAGAACCCGGAACATAAACATACACCTCGCCCTAGTTCGCAAGACTTTTCGTTCTCGTCACTAAAAGGTTGAAAAACGTTTATTTAGAATAAAACTGTGATAATCGGAATGTTATCAAGTACTTGCAATTTTGTTAAAACGCTAAAAAGAGGAGATAAACAGAGGAGATTAATGTATGTTTTGCATTTATTTAGCACCTTATATACCATTGGTATGGTCTGAAGGCGCTGGTAGGTTGAACGCCCTTGGGAACCGAAGTTCAAGTCAGTAGAGAGTCAAAGGTGCGTGTGAGCACCGGATATGTGTGCAGCTGGTGTGGCATTCGTGCAATAGCTGCTTCTTAGCGGTAGGTGTGGTGGTTGAAAGAATTGGAGTATGTGTTCGTTCTGGCAGGATTTATCCAGACCGATTGTGGCTGCGTTAGGCCTGAGGAGAACGCCTGGCTGGGGGGTGTGTAACCAGCAGTGTTTAGTTAGAGTGATGTGGAGTATGCGGCAGATGTTGGTATGAGAACAGCTATACCGAATGGTGTCATAGTATCTCTGTGTTCTATTTGGGTGGTGGTGTAAAGAAGAGAGTAAGCATGCTGATGTGATATGATGGGTTACATGTTCTTTCAAACGTTCTATGCACTCCAAACCATTCCATGTAAGTCACGCAGTTCTATGCGCTCCAATCCGTTCTATGCATTCAGACCGCTCTATGTACTCCTGTCCGCGCCATGCACTCCAGTCGGCTCCACGCATACTCCAGTCGGCTCCACGCATACTCCAGTCGGCTCCACGCATACTCCAGTCGCCTCCACGCACTCCAGTCAGTTCCACGCACTCCAATCTGTTCCACGCACTTGAATCCATTCCATGCATTCGAATCAGTTCCATGTACTCCGATCCATTCCGTGTATTTCTGAGTTGTTTTATGCACTCCATCCACGTATTTCACTCGTATCATCCACATAATTCCAGTACCTTCCACATACTTCATGTGTTCCATCCACATATTTCACCCGTTCCATCCACATATGTCACCCATTACATCCGCATAAGTCACCCGTTCCTACCGCATACATCACCCGTTCCTACCGCATACATCACCCGTTCCTACCGCATACATCACCCGTTCCTACCGCATACATCACCCGTTCCTACCGCATACATCACCCGTTCCTACCGCATGCATCACCCGTTCCTACCGCATGCATCACCCGTTCCTACCGCATGCATCACCCGTTCCTACCGCATGCATCACCCGTTCCTACCGCATGCATCACCCGTTCCTACCGCATACATCACCCGTTCCATCCACATACGTCACCTGTTTTATTCCCATACATCACTTGTTCTATCCATATACGTCACCCATTCCATCTAAATACTTTGCCCATTCCGTCCACTCTGCGCACTCATCTGCTGTACATGCTCTACGCACTCTGCCGCTCTACGCACTCTGCCGCTCTGCACATTCATCTGTTCTATGTACTCCCGTGTTCTACATACTCGTCCGCTCTACACACTCGTCTGCTCTACACACTCGTCCGCTCTACACACTCGTCCACCCTGCACACTCATCGTCCGCTCTGCACATTCATCTGTTCTATGTACTCCCGTGTTCTACATACTCATCCGCTCTATACACTCGTCCGCTCTATACACTCGTCCGCTCTATACACTCGTCCGCTCTATACACTCGTCCGCTCTATACACTCGTCCGCTCTATACACTCGTCCGCTCTATACACTCGTCCGCTCTATACACTCGTCCGCTCTACACACTCTGCTCTACACACTCGTCCACCCTACACACTCATCGTCCGCTCTGCACATTCATCTGTTATATGTACTCCCGTGTTCTACATACTCGTCCGCTCTACACACTCGTCCGCTCTATACTCGTCCGCTTAGCACTGCACATTCATCTGCTCTATGTACTCCTGCGTTCTACATACTCCTCCGCACTTACGCACTCGTCTGCTCCTCACACTCGTCCGTTCGAGACTTTAATCTGCTCGACACACCATCCGCTCAGCAAACTCATCCGCTCAACATACTTATCCGTTCTATGTACTCATCCGATCTACACACACATCTGCTCAGCACATTCATCCGCTCAGCGCACTCGTCCGTTCCATCCGCTTCATCCATTCTAACGATTTCATCCGCTCCGTTTACTTCGTTTGTTCATTCATCATGCATTATCGATTCGTAACATCCATTTCATTACTTTAAACCTCGTTCCTGTTTTCGTACGATTTATTCCTTTTTTTTCCTTTTCACTTCACTGCTTTGAGTTACTTTACTCGTTCTAATCTGTTTGTCCTTTTAGTTTATATTACCGGTTATTAGTTGTCAATTTCTCGCATGGATCTTGATGATGTATTGTTATTTTTCTTATTGTTATTCAAGATCTAGTAGTTTGTTGGGTTGTTGTCATTGAGATGCTGTTATTCAGTTTGGGTTAGTTTGCGTATAGGTTGGTTTTAGGGGAAGAGCCAAGTTTTCAGTAGTTTGCGGAAAGACATTAGATCTTCAGTTAGGTGGATATGGGGTGGGAGTGCGTTCCACAGCGTGGGGGCTAAGGCTGAGAATGATGATCCGCGTAACCTGACTGAGTTTGCTTTAGTTATGACTAGGAGGCCGGCTGAGCTTGGTCTTAGAGTATGTGAGGGGTGATAGTTTTAGATTATCTTGAAGATATTGAGGTCCGGTTTTATGCAATGCTCTATGAGAAATGCATAAGGTTTTCAAAGTCACCCTTCAGGTTACTGGAAGCCAGTGCTGAGTTTAAAGGGCTGGGGAGATGTGGTCTCTCGGGCCGAGCGCTAGTAGCAGTTTGGCTGCAGCATTTTGTGCTCTTTGAAGTTTATTCAGTTGGTAAGCGTGGACTCCGAGGTAGAGGGGGTTAGCGTAGTCCAGTCTTGATATAACAATTGATTGGACCGCGGAGAGTCTGTTGGGAAAGGAGAGATATGGAAAGATGCGCCTAAGAGTTTTAAGGTGGTAGTGGCAGGACTTTGAGACGTTGTTGACTTGGCACGAGAGTGTTAGGTCAGAGTCAAGGGTGCATCCAAGCTTTGTTACTGATTTAGATAGAGTCAGTGATTGCCCATGGCAGAAGGCCAGGGTAGTGGGTGCGGAAGAAGTTCGGAGTTGCCACATACCATGATTTCTGTTCTGGAGGGGTTTAACAAGAGGTGGCTTTGGGTCATCCAGAGCTCTGTCGAGGAGGCAGGAGGCGAGGTCAGGTGGGCAGTTGGGTTTTGAGTTCAGGAGTTTTAGAATTCGTTGAGCGTCATCAGCGTAGTTGTAACATTGTTACAACACCAATATTGTGTCAACGAATTATTGGTGGGAGGGTGATCAAGTAGAGATTCAACAGGAGGGCAGATAGGCAAGCTCCGTGTGGAACTCCCGTGTCGACTGGTCGGGCTTGGGAGAAATAGGTGGAGAGTATCGTTATTTGGTACCCATCTTTGAGGAATGAGGCTATCCATTTGAGAGCGGTTCCACGAATTCCTAGGGAGTGGAGGTGGTCAAGGAGGATTGAGTGATTGATTGTGTCGAAGGCAGCGGATAGGTCAAGAAGGATTAATGCGGCGCATCCTGCGGAGTCTGCCGTGATTTTAAGGTCAACCCAGATTGAGGTTAGGGTGGTTTCAGTTCCCTGTCGGGCTCTGAAACCTGATTGGGTGGGGTCCAGGAGATTGTTGTCTTCGACAAAGGCATTTAGTTGGGAGTAGGCAGTTCGGTCAATGAGTTTGGCAAGGAACCTGGTGTTTAAGATGGGGCGGTAGTTTTTGGGCTCGAAAGGGTTGAGGGAAGTTTTTTTTTATTAGAGGTTTGACATGAACCGTTTTGAATGCGTCGGGAAAAATACCCGAGGAAAGGGAGTCATTTATGATGGATCTTGCGTGTTCTCCTGCGCAGGTAGAAGCGAAAATTTGCATTGAGGGTTGTGGCCGGGCAAGGGTCTAGCGGAGAGCCAGATGGTTTGCGGGCAGAGAGAAGTTTGAGAAATTGGTCGGGTGATATTGGACTAAAGGAGTTGAAAGTTGGTTGTGCAGTGGTCGCACGTGTTGGGGTGACTGGTATGAGGGCAGGGTTGCCTGGTGGATGCAAGAGAGCCACTTTGGTGGTTAGCGCATTTGTTCTTTCGAGAGCCTTGGTGTAAAAGTGGAGAGCGAGTGAGTCGCACAGTGATTGTGAGGGGTTCGGGACAGTGGTAGTGCATGCCGGTTCGGTGAATTCGCTGATGTTTTGTGAAGTTCTTTGCTGGGGATTTTGCAGTTTAGGATTCGGTAGTTGTAGTGGGCTGTTTTTGCTTTCCGGATTTCGGCTTTGTACTGATGAAGATGTTGGGCCAAGGTGGCTCTGCTCTCTTGGGTTTTGTCTTTCTGCCATTTGCATTCTAAGTATTTATACAGTTGTTTAGTGGTCTTCAAATCAGGTGTGAACCATCTAGGGAATAGGCCACGGCGGGCTGACGGTTTGCAAGCGGGTGTGAGCCGAATTAGTGAGGTGTTGAGCCATGAGTCCAAGTCGTCGGGGGTTAGTTGTTTGAGTTGGCAGGTCGGTGGAGGAGACTGGAGGAGTGCGTCAGCTAGGTCAGGAACGATTATTCGTTTTTTCCAGCATTTGCGTAGATTTGGAGGTTCAGGTTAGAGTATGGGAAGCGGGTCCGGTGAGCGAATGGCGAAAGAAACAATAAAGTGATCGGACCAGATGATGGGGGTGGGTGGGGGGTTAGATGTATCCGGTTGTGGGAGCTAAAGATGGCGTCAAGAGTGCGTCCTTTACAGTGAGTTGGGTTGGAGGTTAATCGCGTCTGGACCATCATCCAGAGAGTGAGTCATAGGGTTGGTGGGGATGTCGAGCCATATGTTTAAATCTCCAAGAAGGGTGAGGTTGGGATGGTTTAGTTGAAGGGTGGGAATAGAGTCGCAGAGGTCGTTTGAGAATTGTCTATCGTAGCCAGGGGGTCTGTAGATTATTAGGAAGCTATGTGAGAACGACGGGGAGAGGGATAGTTTAACGAGGAGTGATTCACAGGAAGGAATGGAAGGTTGGATGCCGATGATTGAGGCATGGAAATGAGACTTGAAGATGAATGCTATTACCCCTCCTCTAGAGGGATGGTTCAGTGGGATGTGGGAGTAGTCTGGGGGGGGAGGCTTAATTGGCGATTGGGGCGAAGTCGTCAGAGAACCAAGTTTCGGTGATGAAAACCAGGTCTCGTTTGTCAGAAGCGAGGAGGTCAAAGATGCTGCGTCTGTTTTTTGCTACGCATCGGCCGTTCAATAGGATGCAATTCACTTTGGTAGGTGAGGTTGGTGTCAGGGCTGCAGCGGAGGGGGGGTGAGGGGGCGGGAGGGTGGAGACTGGAGAGGGAGAGAGGTGGGTTGGTTGGTGATCGATGGGAAAAGTGGGCGAGCAGAAAAGTTGGCGGGTTTCGGGTGGGAGTGGGTGGATGCGTGTGTTAAGGTAATTGGGTTTGGCACGGGGATTTGAGGGTGGGGTGTGGGCGGTTTTGAGTTTCAGATGTGGTCAGTGAGTAATCGAGGGAGAGGGGTTTCAGGAAGGGTGAAGCAAGGGGGGATGGTGGTGATTGGGGAGTGAGGTGGTGGGTCGAGACAGGGGAGGCGATGAGTGCTGAGAGATTGAGTGGGACCAGGTACATTTCCTCTTTAGTGTCTTTGTTGCGATTGGTGTGTGGGAGAGGGTAGGGGGATCAGAGGGGGAGAGGGATGAGGCTTCTGTTCTTGCTAGAGCTAGGCATGCGGTTTTTGCACGAAAATGCACAAAAATATCTTACAATGCTGATTTCCTTCATCAATAGGTTAATCAGTCTTTGTATAGTTCGCAAAACGTTTTTTCAGTCAACGTGCATTGCGATACCTTAGTAAGAAGGATGGACTGGTTTTGGTTTGAAATGCAACACTTTCACATCAGCATGCTTTCATAATCTGAAGCTGCCATATTGCTCCTTGTTACTGCAACGGCAAAAGGACAGATTGTTGTTGGGCGATCGTCCCAGATAATTGTTATTATGTTATGTTATGTTATTTTGCATTTATATAGCGCCTTATATACCATTGGTATGGTCTGAAGGCGCTGGTAGGTTGAACGCCCTTGGGAACCGAAGTTCAGGTCAGTAGAGAGAGTAGGCGGGAGTCAAAAAGTGCGTGTGCGCACCATGTATGTGTGCAGCTGGTGCGAAAACAAGTGGTAGCTGCTTCTTAGCTGTAGGTGTGGTGGTTGAGAGATCAGGAGTATGTGTTCGCTCTGGTCGGCTTTATCCGGAACGAGTGTGGCTGCGTTAGGCCTGAGAAGAACGCCTGGCTGGGTGGTGAGAAACCAGCAATGTTTACTTAGAGTGATGTGGAGTAAGCGGGAGATGTAGATATGAGAACAGTTATACCGAATGGTGTCATAGTATCTCTGTGTTCTAGATGAGTGGTGGTGTAAGGGAGAGAGTAAGCGTGGGGTGTGGCGTGATGTATGTTTTCAAGAGTTTCCTTCATTCCAAGGCATGTTAAGTATCGTCCGTTGCACATAATCGTCCGTTCCTCATACTCGACCGCTCCACACATTCGTCCAGTCCGCACCCTACGTTTGGTTCGCACCCTCGTCCAGACCGCACCCTCGTCCAGACCGCACACTTCATCAGGTCTAGACACTTGTTGAGACTATATGCTCGTGTAGTTTATCCACTCGTCCAGTCTACATACTGGTCGAGGTAGGACACTCGTTCAGTCCATAATCAGTCGTGCGCTCCCCACACTCATGCGCTCCCCACACTCATGCGCTCCCCACACTCATGCGCTCCCCACACTCATGCGCTCCCCACACTCATGCGCTCCCCACACTCATCCGCTCTCAAAATCATCCGCTCTCAAAGTCATCCGCTCTCCACTCTCCGCTCTCCACTCTCGTCCGCTCTCCACTCTCAAACCGCTCTCTGCACACTCACCCGATCTCCACTCTCACCCGATCTCCACTCTCACCCGATCTCCACTCTCACCCGATCTCCATACTTATCCGCTCTCCACAGTCCTCCGCTCTCCACAGTCCTCCGCTCTTTTCGGTTCCTCATACTAAGCCGCTCTATACACTCAACCGTTTTCCGCACTGAACCGTACTCCGCGCTTAACCGCGCTCATCCGCTCCCCACAACTCGTCCGCTTACACACATTCATGCGCTCTCCACACTCATGCACTCTCCGCACTCCCCACACTCATCCGCTCCCCACGCTCATCCGCTCCCCACGCTCATCCGCTCCCCACGCTCATCCGCTCCCCACGCTCATCCGCTCCACCACACTCACCCGCTCAACCACACTCACCCGCTCAACCACACTCACCCGCTCACCACACTCACCACACTCGCCCGCTCTCTACACTCACCCGCTTTCCACACTCATCCGTACTACGCTCTTGCTCTCATCAGCTCTCATCCGCTCTCATCCGCTCTCATCCGCTCTCATCCGCTCTCATCCGCTCTCATCCGCTCTCATCCGCTCTCATCCGCTCTCATCCGCTCTCATCCGCTCTCATCCGCTCTCCACACTCATCCGCTCTCCACACTCATCCGCTCTCCACACTCATCCGCTCTCCACACTCAACCGCTTTCCACACTCAACCGCTTTCCACACTCAACCGCTTTCCACACTCAACCGCTTTCCACAACTCATCTGCTCTCCAGTCAGATCCTCATGCTTCCGTTTAGTGTAATTGTCTGTTCTGTACGCTTCATCCATTCTAACTGTTTCATTTATGTCATTCACTGTATTCCCTTCTCATTCATTATGTTGTTTTGATCGGTTCAGATTTCCTGAGTTTCTCAATGATTTATTCGTATTTTCTGTTTCATTGTTTTGATCTACTTTACTCGTTTAAGCCTGCTTGTCTTTCTAGTTTACATTCGAGTTTATTTAGCTGTCATTCTCGCTTCAGGTAGTTTGATGGGTCGGTATTATTGTGATGATGCTGGATTGGTTTTATGGGAAGAGCCAGGTTTTCAGTAGTTTGCGGAAGGACGTTAGGTCTTGAGTTAAGCGGATGTGGGGTGGAAGTGAGTTCCACAGGGTTGGAGCCAGGGCAGAGAATGATGATCCGCCTAGCCTGACTGAGTTTGTCTTGGGAATTACTAGGAGGCCGGCTGAGCTTGATCTTAGGGTGCGAGTGGGATGATAAGGTATTAGTTTGTCTTGAAGATATTGCGGTCCAGTTTTATGCAGTGCTCGATGCGAGAGGCATAAGGTTTTGAAAGCTACCCTACGGGCTACAGGAAGCCAGTGCAGTGTTTTAAGGGCTGGGGATATGTGGTCTCTTGGACTGAGCGCAAGTAGTAATTTGGCCGCTGCGTTTTGTGCTCTTTGGAGTTTATCAGTTGGTAGGTATGGATTCCGAGGTAAAGGGGGTTTCCGTAGTCCAGTCTGGATATAATGATTGATTGGACAGCGGAGACTCTGTTGGGAAATGAGAGGTATGGAAAGACGCGCCTTAGGTTTTTAAGGTGATGGTGGCAGGACTTTGAGACATTGTTGACTTGGCGCGAGAGTGTTAGGTCGAAGTCTAGGGTGCGTCCAAGATTTTTTACTGTTTTGGAGGGTGTAGGTGAGTTGCCCATGGCGGGTGGCCAGGGTAGTGGGCGCGGAAGAAGGTCGGAGTTGCCGCAAACCATGATTTCTGTTTTGGAG
Source organism: Ambystoma mexicanum (assembly GCF_040938575.1). Classification (NCBI taxonomy): domain Eukaryota; kingdom Metazoa; phylum Chordata; class Amphibia; order Caudata; family Ambystomatidae; genus Ambystoma; species Ambystoma mexicanum. The sequence goes on along the minus strand of NC_090939.1, from coordinate 864,695,766 downwards.
GGGTTTAACAAGAGGTGGCTTTGGGTCATCCAGCGCTCTATGTTTACGAGGCAGGATGCCAGGTCGGGTAGGGAGTTGGGTTTCGAGTTCAGGAATTTTAGAATTAGTTGAGTGTCGTAGGCGTAGTTGTAACATAGGATGTTGTGTGAACGAATTATTGGTGGGAGGGTGATCAGGTAGAGATTGAATAGGAGGGCGGATAGACATGCTCCTTGAGGGACTCCCGTGTTGACTGGTCGGGCTTGGGAGGTAAAGCTGGAGAGTGCCGTTATTTGGTGCCTGTCTTTGAGGAATGAAGCTATCCATTTAAGAGCGGTTCCACGAATTCCTAGCGAGTGGAGGCGGTCTAGGAGTATCGAGTGATTGATCGTGTCAAAGGCAGCGGATAGGTCAAGAAGGATTAGAGCGGCACATCCCGCGGAGTCTGCTGTCATTTTAAGGTCGTCCCAGATCGAGGTTAAGGTGGTTTCAGTTCCGTGACGTGTTCTGAAACCCGATTGGGCGGGGTCAAGGAGATTGTTGGCTTCAACAAAGGCGTTTAGTTGGGAGTAGGCGGTTCGGTCAATGAGTTTGGCGAGGAATCTGGTGTTTGAGATTGGGCGGTAGTTTTTGGGCTCGAGAGGGTCGAGCGAGGGTTTTTTAATTAGAGGTTTGACGTGTACCATTTTGAATGCTTCGGGAAAAATACCGGAGGAAAGGGAGGCATTTATGATAGATCTTGCGTGTTCTCCTGCGCAGGTGGAGGCAAAGATTTCTTTAAGGGTTGTGGCTGGGCAGGGGTCCAGAGGGGATCCAGATGGTTTGCGGGCAGATAGAAGTTTGAGAAATTGTTCTGGTGATATTGGACTAAAGGATTCGAATGTTGGTTGAGTTGAGGTTGTAGTTGACTGGCTGGCCGGTACGGGTGGAGGATTGTCAATTGGTTGTAAGAGAGCCAGTTTGGTGTTTAGAGTTTTTGTCCTTTTCAATAGCTGTGGTGTAAAAGTGGAGGGAGAGTGAGTCACACAGTGATTGTGACGGGGTCGGGACGGTTGTATTACAAGTTGGATTGGTGAATTCGGAGATGATTTTGTGGAGTTCTTTGCTTGGGTTTTTGCAGTTTAGGATTCGGGTGTTGTAGTGGGCTTTTTTAGCTTTCCGGATTTCAGCCTTGTACCGGTACAAGTGACGGGCCAAGGTGGTCCTGCTTTCGTGGGTTTTCTCATTTTGCCTAATTGCGTTCTAGGTATTTGTAGTGTCGTTTACTGGTCTTCAGCTCAGGAGTGAACCATCTGGGGAACGGGCCACGGCGGGTTGATGGTTTGCATGTAGGGGTGAGTCGCATCAGAGATGCGTTGAGCGATGAGTCAAAGGCTTCAGGTGTTAGTTGGTTTTTAGGGTGGCGGGTGGGTGGTGGAGACTGGAGGAGTGCCTCGGCTAGGTCAGGGGTGATTATTAGTTTTTTCCAGCATTTGCGTAGGATCGAAGGTTCAGATGCGGATACGGGAAGGGGGCCGGGTGCGGGGATGGCAAACGAGAGAATGAAGTGATCGGACCAGATGATAGGAGTTGGGGGCTTTAACTGAATCTGGGTGTTGGAGCTAAAGATGGCATCGAGAGTGTGTCCTTTAAAATGAGTCGGTCCATTTATGTGGGGTTGGAGATTAATTGCATCTAGACCGTCGATTAGGGCGTGTGTCATAGGATTGGTGGGGATGTCGAGCCATATGTTAAAGTCTCCGAGAAGGATGAGGTTGGGATGGTTTATTTGGAGGGTGGCAATAGAGTCGCAAAGGTTGTTTGCGAAATGTCTATCGTAGCCAGGGGGCCTGTAGATTATTAGGAAGGTGAGTGAGAGCGACGGGGAGAGGGATAGTTTAACGAGGAGAGATTCGCAGGATGGAATGGAGGGTTGGTTGTCCATGATTGAGGCACGGAAGGGAGATTTAAAGACAAATGCTACCCCCCCCTCCTCTGGACGGACGGTTCAGTGGGATGAGGCAGTAGTCGGGCGGAAAGGCTTCATTTGCGATTGGGCTGAAGTCATCAGAGAACCAGGTTTCAGTGATGAAAACTAGGTCAGGTTTGACAGAGGTGAGGAGGTCAAAGATGCAATGTCTGTTTTTTGCTACAGAGCGGGCGTTAAATAGGATACAGTTCACATCGGCAGGGAAGGTTGGTTTTGGTGCTGGAGCGGGATGGGGCGGAGGGGGAGAGAGTAGCGGGAGAGGGGTAGGGTTGGTGGTGCTAGGGAAGAGTGGGCGAGCCGAGAGTTTTGCAGGCTTCGTGCGGGGTTGGGTGGATGTGTGTGATGGGATGATCGGGATTGGGGTGGGGGATTTGAGGATGGGAGGAGGGCGGTTGGGAGTTTCGGTTGTGGTGAAATCGAGGGCGAGGGGTTTCAGGAAGGGCGAGGCCACGGGGAGTGGGGGGATTGTGGGAGAGAGGTGGTGGGTCGAGACAAGGGGGGCGAGGAGAGCAGAGAGGTAGAGGGGGACCCGGAACGCTTCCTCTTTAGTTTCTTTGCTGCGATTGGCGTGAGAGAGAGGGTAGGAGGGTCAGAGGGGGAGAGAGAGGCGGCTTCGGTTCTTGCTAGGGCTAGGCGCGCAGTTTTTAGGGAGGGGAAAGGGTGCAGTCGGATGGGGAAGGTGGCAGGTGTATGATGGCGAGGCGGGGGGTGGATGGTTGCAGGGTGGGGTGTGGTAGTGGGGAGAGCGGGCATGGGCAGTGCTGGCGGGTCGGCGGTGGGGTTCAGGAGATGAGTGGTCTTGGGGTGGGTGGCACGCCATCGTGCCCCCCTGGCTTGGTGTTTGGAGAGGGTGCTGGCAGGGATTGTGGAGGAGGGTGGGTTGTCTTGGGAGCGGGGGGGGCGAGGGAGGGCAGATCGGAGAGTGGAGGAGGTTCATGGGAGTCGTTTCTGACGGGCATTGGTGGAGTTGGTGCGCTCATGATTGGTGTGCAATTGGGTTCACTTCTAAATGCAGGTGGGAGACGATTCTAAGTTCGACTTTCACAGAGAGGCTCTTGGGCGTGACTTCTAAATGTGATTGGGTGCACTTCTAACTGTAGGTGGGAGCAATTCTAAATTCAACTTTCTAAGGGAGGGTATAGGGTACAGATTTAGATGCGGGAATAGTTCTAAATTCAACTTTCACAGAGAGGCTATTGGGCGCAGCTTCTAAATGGAATTGGGTACACTTCTAAATGCCGTTGGGTACGTTTCTAAATGCAAGTTGGACCAATTCTAGATTCAGCTTTCTCAGAGAGGCTGCTGGGTACACTTCAAATGTGAGTGGGAACAATTCTCAATCGATTTTCTCAGAGAGGCTATTAGGCGCAACTACTAAATGCAATGGTGTACACTTCGAAATGCAATTGGGTACACTTCTAAATGCAGGTGGGAGCAATTCTAATGGAGGAGGGAGCAGTTCTAAATTCAACTTTCTCAGAGAGGCTATTGGGCGCAGCTTCTAAATGGAATTGGGTACACTTCTAAATGCCGTTGGGTACGTTTCTAAATGCAAGTTGGACCAATTCTAGATTCAGCTTTCTCAGAGAGGCTGCTGGGTACACTTCAAATGTGAATGGGAACAATTCTCAATCGATTTTCTCAGAGAGGCTATTAGGCGCAACTACTAAATGCAATGGTGTACACTTCGAAATGCAATTGGGTACACTTCTAAATGCAGGTGGGAGCAATTCTAATGGAGGAGGGAGCAGTTCTAAATTCAACTTTCTCAGAGAGGTTGTTGGGTACACTTCTGGAATGTGAGTGGGAACAATTCTAAAACATCTTTCTCAGAGAGGCTATCAGGTGCAATTACTACATGCAATTGCATACACTTCTAAATGCAGTTGGGTACACTTCTAAATGCAATTGGGAATACTTCTAAATGCAATTGGGAACATTTCTATATGCAATTGGGAACACTTCTCAATTCAGCTTTCTCAGGGAGGTTATTGGGTACACTTCAAATGTGAGTGGGAACAATTCGCGTTCAACTTTCTCAGAGAGGGTATAGGGTACAGATCTAAATGCGAGTGGGAATAGTTCTGAATTCAACTTTCTCAGAGAGGCTATTTGGCGCACCTGCATAATGCAATTGGGTACACTTCTAAATGCAGGTGGGAACACTTCTCAATTCAGCTTTCTCAGGGAGGTTGTTGGGTACACTTCAAATGTGAGTGGGAGCAATTCGCGTTCAACTTTCTCAGAGAGGCTATCCGGCGCGACTACTAAATGCAATTGGGAATATTTCTATATGCAATTGGGGACACTTCTCAATTCAACTTTCTCAGGGAGGTTATTGGGCGCAATAATTACGTTGTTGATGCTGCGTTAGAGGAGTGGTAGGGTAGTTTGGCCTGAAGTAGTTGCTTCTGGCCCTGCCCTTGCCACACTTACTTGTTGTTGGCTTCTTGCTTCTCCTGCAGATACCTGCAGATACGATCTGGAGTCGTCCTTTGCCTCGGGTCCTTCGCCGTAGGGCTGCCAGGCAGAGGGCTGCCTTGGGAGCTGCAGTAATGGCCTGGGAAAGGAGGCCGAATGGCCAATCGGAAGGGTTGTGGGCGGGTCGGGAGGCAGACCAGGACGCAGGAGCGGCAGGGAGGAGAGCACGGGCCGGTAGGCTCTGTTGCTGTGTGCTCGTGAGCCAATCAGGGCCAAGGAGGAAGCGGTCCGGCCAATCAGGGGAGGAGGGAGGCGGGAGGAGAGACAAACACGGAAGGGAGAGGGTCTAGGGAAGGGAGGGCTGAAACGGGGTGGAAGCGGGCTGGGCACAGGGTTAGAAAGGGTCTGGGGCACCAGGAATTCGGCCCAAGAGGGTCTTAGCAGGCCAATGCAGCACTCAACGAAGGGAAACGGTCTCTGGATAACAATGCATTGTTCACTAGTATTGTCCAATTCCGATTGAAGTCAACCTGCATAAACCTGAAAGCCTCGCCCTGTATGACAGGGGGCTACATCGGCAGAGCCGGTGAAAACTAATAGTGACTGTAGGAGATGTGCTCTGGACACGAATAAAGTCTGGGAGCTGTGCATTCGAGGTGTGGTAGGAAACACGGGTCTTGGGCGGTGAAGGGGCAAGCAGCAAGTTCAGTTAACACGTAGGATAACGATTCTTTGCGTCAAATTGAACATTCATGAGTGACATGGTTAATCATATAGCATACTTCCCATCCTCAATTGCATAATTACTTACATTGTGCTTTAAGCGTACATTCTCTGTCTTCTCTGTCACGGGAGACAAATGCTTAAAAAAACAGGTTTCAGAAATAGAAACCAAACTTTGCTGTGTCTGCTTTTAATAAGATTAACCTTATCAAGACTTTGTGGATATTCGCAACATTGTGTCCTTGAAGTTGCCAGTGTGGTGGATTCAAGGCCAAAATAACAATGAGACCCTTAATGCAGTGTTTACAGCGTGTTTTGTTTATGGGGCTCTCATTCCACAAAAGAAAAATATTCTTGGAAAGCTGTGCGCTGAAATGCAATTAAATATTTCCAGTATTCCGCATACAATATTTACTAGCATTTTGATGGTAAAAACGCACCTGGTGACACAACATTTACAGACTGTTTCACAAATGCGCCGAGTCCAGGTGCAGACAGGACATGATGGACCTGGAAGTGGGTGCAGAGGGTGTGAAAGGTTCGAGAAATGTGGTATTTTGCACCAGGATGCGTGGAATGTTGCACCCAGGGCCACACGTGCATTGAGCAAGTTGAAAAATAATATATTGCATCACTATAATTAATGCATTTGTAGTGTGAGTTCAGTTTTGAATGGCTTACTCTGCTTATGTGGACATCTATTACAGCAATCATCTTCATATCTGCATCGATTTTTGACTTTCATTTGATGAGTATTTGGAATGCGCCTATACAACAAATAATGGCACCAGCAATAGCAATAAATAAACACAATCTGTACTACTAAGCCCTGTCACATTTGTATCGTGCAAATTATGTTAGCAGTGAAGGAGAGCGGGAAGGGTGTGGGTGTAAGGTGGTGGACCAATGTATGGGTAGGGGTAGGTAAACAAGTGGAGTAACTAAGCAATAGCAATAAATAAACACAATCTGTACTACTAAGCCCTGTCACATTTTTATCGTGCAAATTATGTTAGCAGTGAAGGAGAGCGGGAAGGGTGTGGGTGTAAGGTGGTGGACCAATGTATGGGCAAGTGCTGGTGGGAGACCAGTATGGTAAGTACTATTGTGTGCCATGGGAGGAGTCTACTGGCTAAGTACCTGTGTGCAGGTGTCTCAAGTGGTGGATGCCCAGCCGCACTGAAGTAATGCGGGGGGACCAGAGGCAAGTGTTTATGGTGTGGGTGCTGGTGTCGACAAGGCAGAGGGTTTGGTAGCCTGTAAAACTCATGAAGGACCAGGCTGCTAGTCACAGCTGCTGTGGGAGACCAAGAGCCAGTGGAGGGTTATTATAGTGTTAGAGATGCGATCCGTGGGCTTCAGGCTAAGGATAAGTCTTGCAGCTCTATTCTGCAATAGTTGACGGGGGCGAAGGGAGGAACGAGCAAGATTGTGGAAGAGGCTCTTGCACTAGTCCACCCTGGAAAGGGCCAGAGCTCTGAAGACATTGACCTTCTGGGGGAAGATGAGGAAAGGGAGAATACATTGAAGGAGGCAAAGTTAAAATGATGTCTTCTTGAAAATGTCCAAGATGTCAGGGGTGAATGAGAGAGAGGAGCGTTAGATCACCAAAAGATTTTTGGCCTCACCAGATTGTGATGGTAGAGTGCCCAAGTAGAGCGGACAGAGTTCTGGAGGCAATCAGAAGGATCTCTGTTTTACTGGCATCAAGACACAGATGATTGGCTGTGCACCAAGCATAAATAGCGGTAATACAATCAGGAAAGAGAGAGGTGGAAGAGGCGGTAGTACAGGGAAGCTTGGAGGAAAGCTTTGCTTACACAGGGGGATTACATGGTAACATTGGACATGAAAGTTTCATACTTTCATATTTCAATGTTGCTGGCACACAGAAAATAACTAAGGTTCATGATAGAGGACAAGCACTATCAGTTCAAAGTACTTCCCTTTGGCATTGCTTCAGCCCCAAGGGTGTTTACAAAATTACTGGCGGTTGCGGCAGCACATCTGCACAGGCAAGCCGTCCCAGATTATCCTTAACTCGACGACTGGCTCATAACAGGTGACTCCTACGGAACATGCCTGTCAAATACTCAAAGGACGATAGACCTCTTGTTCAGTCTGGGATTCTCCATAAACGAGAAGGAATCCAGCTTAGACCCCAGTCAAATCAAACGGTTTCTGGGAGCTCTGATTCAGACAGAAGACAGCCTTCCCCTCCAACGAGAGGGTTCAAAACATGCTGTTTCAGATCCCTCAGTATGTATTCAGTTGGGAGGTGACGGTACGCAAAGCCATGCGACCGTTAGGTATGATGGCATTTAGTTAGTGCCTCACGCACGTCTGCACCCCATGCAAGAGTGGCTCAGCATCCAGTGGTGTCAGTCCAGCGGACAATGGGACGATCTAGTGGTCGTCTCTGCAGCCCTCGTTCTCTCCCTGCACTGGTGGTCGAAGGTGAACCTCTTGAAGGGGAAAACCTTCACCACCCTGGCAGTGGAAGCCACTCTTATGACGGACGCATCTCTCACAGGGTGCGGGGCTCACCTGCTTCACAGACAGAGAACGGACTCTGGTCACTAGAGGTAGCATCCAACCATATGAATCTGTTGGAGCTCCTCGCTGTATTCAAGGCACTGAAAGCTTTTCAAACACAGTTGCAGGGGAAGATGGTCCTGATCCTCACAGACAGCACCACAGCCATGTACTACCTGAACAAACAAAGGGGCACTCACTCTCCAGGGCTATCCAAACTGTCCCAGAACATCTGGAAGTGGGCACTCAGACACAAGATGTTCCTGTTGTCCCAACACGTTCCAGGGGAACTTAATCTTCTGGTGGACAAACTGAGCAGAGACTTCCCGCTGCCCTTAAAGTACGAATGGCGACTACACGAAGACATTGTCTCCAACGTTTTTGCAGAATGGGGCATCCCAGAGATCGACCTGTTCGCAACTCTGGAGAAGCACAATGCCAAGATCACGCCCACAGGTTCCCACAGAACTGATCCAAGGGAAACGGTCTCTGGATAACATGGTCAGGGAAATTTGTTTACGCTTTCCATCCTGAATCCCCTACTCAACAAGATCATGCACAAGATGCACCAGGAACCAGTCACTATGATTTTGGTGGCCCTGATGTGGGCCCGCCAACCCTGGTTCTCGCATCTGATGGAGATGTCTCCATCTCCTCCCAGGAAACTGCCCTGCCCTTCCCTTACAACATTTTCAGGGTAATTCATAGAATTTCGCACAAAAGTGGCGCACGCGGCTGGCGCACAGTGTGCGCATGCGAATGTCTGCGCCAGCCGCGTGCGCTAAAATCGATTTCCGCGCACAGCATATTCATGGATTTTCGCATCCAAAACCAGCCGTGGCGCAGAGTGGCGCAGCGACCCTGCAGCAGCGCCAGTTACGCCCCCAAGAACGCCCCTAGCGCAAGGAAAAGCCTTCACAATCCCCAATCCAGCGCAAAGGGCTGAGCTAACCCTGGACCAGTTTACAGGGCTGCCAAACAGCAAACGCCAAGCGGGGAACGTGTATTACTGGGGTTCGCGTGAAGTTTCACACACGAAAGGGCCTGTGCGAGTGGGGTACGTGTATAACTGGGGTTCGCGTGAAGTTTCACACGCGATTGGAGCAGGGTACGTGTATTACGGGGGTTCGCGGGAAGTTTCACACGCGAAAGGGCCTGTGCGAGTGGGGTACGTGTATAACTGGGGTTTGCAGGAAGTTTCACACGCGATTTCAGCAGGGTACGTGTATTACGGGGGTTCGCGGGAAGTTTCACACGCGAAAGGGCCTGTGCGAGTGGGGTACGTGTATAACTGGGGTTCTCAGGAAGTTTCACACGTGATTTCAGCAGGGTACGTGTATTTCGGGGGTTCGCGTGGTTTCACACGCGAAAGGGCCTGTGTGAGTGGGGTACGTGTATAACTGGGGTTTGCGTGAAGTTTCACACGTGATTGGAGCAGGGTACGTGTATTACGGGGGTTCGCGGGAAGTTTCACACGCGAAAGGGCCTGTGCGAGTGGGGTACGTGTATGACTTTTTGCTGTCACAGCGGGGTTCGTGAATTTCAGGGGTGCGCGGTGAGTCCTACATTCGAATTGGCAGTGTGGGTCCTCCCAGGTGTTCCCTCTACACCCCCACGGCACCTGCAGGCAGCCCACACCACAGGGGTCTACCTGCCACCCCTAGTCATGTCCCGCAGGCAGCCCATCCACCATGGGCATGCCCCCCAGCCAAGCCCCATGTCAGCTTGCACCCCCACCCCCCAGCAGTCAGGGGCACCTGCCAGCAGGCCCCCACACATGTCCCCCTGCACCCCCACCCCCAGCAGTCAGGGGCACCTGCCAGCAGGCCCCCACTCATGTCCCACACATGTCCCCCTGCACCCCCACCCCCAGCAGTCAGGGGCACCATCCAGCAGGCCCCCACACATGTCCCCCCTGCACCCCCACCGCCCATCAGTCAGGGGCACCTGCCAGCAGGCCCCCACTCATGTCCCACACGTTCCCCTGCACCCCCACCCCCCAGAAGTCAGGGGCACCTGCCAGCAGGCCCCCACTCATGTCCCACACATGTCCCCCTGCACCCCCACCACCCAGCAGTCAGGGGCACCTGCCAGCAGGCCCCCACTCATGTCCCCCAGCCACCCACCCCTCCCAGCATTGACAGGCACCTGCCAGCAGGCCCCGACACATGTCACACACATGTCCCCCTGCACCCCCACCACCCAGCAGTCAGGGGCACCTGCCAGCAGGCCCCCACACATGTCCCCCTGCACCCCCACCACCCAGCAGTCAGGGGCACCTGCCAGCAGGCCCCCACACATGTCCCCCTGCACCCCCACCCACCCGGCAGTCAGGGGCCCCTGCCAGCAGGCCCCCACTCATGTCCCACACATGTCCCCCTGCACCCCCACCCCCCAGCAGTCCGGGGAACCTGCCAGCAGGCCCCCACACATGTCCCCCCTGCACCCCCACCCCCAGCAGTCAGGGGCACCTGCCAGCAGGCCCCCACTCATGTCCCACACATGTCCCCCTGCACCTCCACCCCCCAGCAGTCAGGGGCACCTTCCAGCAGGCCCCCACTCATGTCACACACATGTCCCCCTGCACCCCCACCCCCCAGCAGTCAGGGGCACCTGCCTGCAGGCCCCCACACATGTCCCACACATGTCCCCCTGCACCTCCACCCCCCAGCAGTCAGGGGCACCTGCCAGCAGGCCCCCCACACATGTCCCCCCCGACAGGTCATCACACTCCAGACCCATGCCCCTCATGGCCACCCAAATCCCACCCCAGTCCAAACACCCCACATTGAAATCCCAAAGTCATGATAGAAAATACATAACCAGCATGGCCACGAATCAATGTCCCTCAGACCCACGCAATGGTGACACATGACTGTGAAAAGATCAACATTGTGACATGCACAAAACAAATGATACAAGACCACATCAGTAAAGTATATAATAAATGTGTATTCAATAATTAACCAAATGAATAAAACAAAATCACACAATAAAGGAAATAATGAAGAAAAAGCTGCATGTCCAAAATATTCAAAAACAATGTGTGAAAGCAGAATCCAAATCAATCCAAAAGCAAATGGGTCCAACGAGTCTGTCCGTCCAACCAAATCCAAAGTGTAAAAATAAGACCCATCCATTGATCCATGGTAAAAAAAGAAACTTAAATGAAGTGAAATCCAGTGTTGAACTATATACAAAGTACAAATCCAGGGTCCATGAGCCCAACCATTGAAAGGAAACCTACAAAAACCCTGCCTAATGAACAACTATATACAAAAAGGTGGGGCATTGTCCAAGCGCCCCAAATGAAATGAAAACCAAAAGGAAACCTAACACTAATTAACTATATACAATGGCACCGGGCTAGTCCGACGGCTCACTTCCTGATTTCCCAGGCCAGGGCATCATCGAACTCCTGCTCGATGTCCTGGAGGCGGTCCTCTTTCATGGCCCCGAGGGTTCGCAGGGACGATGACATCCGGACCTCCAGGTCCCTGCGAATTGCCTCGAGGCACCCGGCCTGCCTCAGAGCCCTTTGCATGGAGTTCTCCGCCCTGACCATCGTGAGCCGCGCCTCTTCCGCCCGCTGCCGCTCTGCATCTATAGCATGGCCTAACCGCTGCCACACGGAAGACACTTCCTGTCCTGGGTCCTCCTGCCCTCCGGCCGATGCCTGCCCCTCCGATGTCGAAGGCCCCGAGCCATCATGGCTCCCACCTTGTTGCTGCTGCTGTGCCTGTGCCCGTGCCCTGGCTCCTGCTGGCCACGCGAAAACACACGGAAGACCACGCTCCTGCCCTGAAGGCCATTTTCCTGCCCCCCAGAGCCCCGAGCACGCTCCCACCTGCCATCTGCTGCTGCCTGCTGCCCACGTGCCCTGCGATTTGGTGCCTGCACATCAGCCATCTGCAGGGGTCTAGTTGCAGTGTCCACCCCTGCTGGAACAGAAGACTCCCGACTGGGATACCATCGCTCCACAGCCCTGCCCCAGGACACAGTTGCCCACCCACGCCTGCCTCGGGGGTCGCCATGTCGGGGCAAACACCATCGGAGACCACTGGCGACCCCCAGCCAGAGGGGCAGAGGGCCACCAGCTTCAGTCAGAACGAAGTTGGTGTCCTGGTGGAGCATGTCCTGGGGCATTATGATGCCCTCTTCGGAACATCACGCGCCAACAAGGAAGAACGGGATAGGATCTGAGACGACTTTGTGGTTGCCATCAACGCAGAGGGGGTAGCAACCCGCAACATCAAGCAAGTCAAGAAGCGCTGGGAGGACTTGAGGTCCAGGACCCCCATAAAGGCCCGGCGCCTCGTGGAGGGGGGCTGGGGCAGCATGAGTACCATCCAGATGAGGGTCCTGGAACGCGTAGGCCCAGCGCTCCACGCCCAGATCCTTCAGAGGCAGACTCGTCTTGAGTTGAGCGGTAAGTGGCCAAGCATTGCTGTGTGAGACAGGGCATGTTGCAGGGTGCTGGTTGTCTGATACTTGCCTGTATGTGTGACATAGGCCATGTACGTATGTGTGTGTGCGCAGGGATATCATGGTCATGCATGTGAGACCAGTAATGTGTGAACCACATGGTTGGTGCATGTGTTACAATGCAACATGCGGAGCAGCATGCAGAATGCACACATTAATGCATGCCTGTCTCTGTTATTGGACATGGATGGGGTGTGAGAGATGGGTGCTGCTGTCATGGACATGTCTGGTGTCCATGTCTGTGTGTCTGACTTGCGTGTCTGTGACTTGTAAATGCCATGGATGCATGACACATGTCTGTGACAATGTTCAGATTCACTGATGCACCCTACTCATCCTTGTATCCACTGTGTCTGGGGTGTACGAGGCCAGATGGATGAAACTAGGGTGAAGTGTGTGCATGTGATAGGCATGACCCATGATGCATGTGAGTTTCAAACCAGCATTGTATGTTTCAAGAGTCCCTTGGACATGTATGCTAATGTTCATAGCATGCGCCATGCCTGTTACTGCATGTGTTTTGCCTGCACTGACCCATGTGTTGTGGAGGGACATGATGGAAGTGATGTTTGACAGTGCCACTCATCTGGTATTGCTTCCTGTCTAGGGGACCATTGTACAGTACCCTGATGCTTGTGTTCTATGTCTCCCTCTACACAGCGGCAAGTGATGAAGAGGGCGGAGATGGCGCTGTGGAGCAAAGCAGCGGGGATGCCCCCACCGGCCGGCGATGCAAGGCCCAGTCACCCTCCCAGAAATTACCATCGTCTGGGAGTGAGGGGACTGGTGCTGCGTCTACCACTACGACTGCAGCGGAAGGGGTGGGTGAGCCCCCACAGGGGCTTGCAACGGCAGAAGAGCCATCCAGGTTGGTGGTTTCCACAGAGGAGGAGGCGGCCGCTACTGAGCCGCACATGGGGCCTGGTGGGGGTGGGGGTGGTGCAGTCCAGGGGCAGGAGGCAGCAGAGGTTGCCGTGGAGGGGCCTGTGCATGTCACTGTCCCTGACACTGTGACTGCACCACCATGCACCAGCAGGGATGCCCCATCCCAGGCCCGTTCGCAGGTAGGGGGGATGTCCATGTCATCTGACACTCCTCTACCTGCGGACGAGGGGACCCCTGGCCATATGGAGAAGGTCCTGATTGGTGTCGCGTTGCGCACGCGTGACATTCGTGATGACGTGCGTGCTTCCCGGGGGGAGCACGCACATCATCACGAAGAGCAGCGTGCCAACGTGGCCCAGTTGGGAGTGTACATGGTCGGGAGGTTTGTACATGTGTCGGCCACTCTGGCGGCCCTCTCCTCCTCTGTGGAGACTATGCGCCAGTCGTTCTCATGCCGTCTTCCGGCCCAGATGCCACCAGGGCCCCCTGTGGACCTGCTCTGACCAACGCAGCCAGCTCGGTGGGGATCCCATCCCTGCCACAGTCGGGAGTCAGAGGTCCAGCAGGGGTGGACACCCCAGCAACTGGACCCCAGCAGATGGAGGATGTGCCGGCATCAACGGGGAGGGCACGTGCACGACGGCGTCAGTGAATTCCATCAGCCTGATTGCCGTCGTGCTGACAGAGGCAGTTGCGTCGGAGGCAGCGGGAGGCTCAACGTGATAGGCATCATGGCTCGGGGCCATCTACATCAGAGGGGCAGGCATCGGCCAGAGGGCAGGAGGACCCTGGAATGGGAGTGTCTTCCGTTTGGCAGTGGTTGGGCCAGCAGATGGGTGCGGAGCGGCGGAGCGGCGGCGTGCGGAGGAGGCACAGCTCACAATGGTCAGGGCGGAGAACTCCATGCGCAGGGAGCTGAGGCGGAGTGCCTCGAGGGAATTCGCAGGGAGTTGGAGGTGGACATGGGGTTATCCCTGCGAGACCTCGGGGCCAGAGAACAGGCCCGCCTCCAAGACATTGAACAGGAGTTCGATGATGCCCTGGCCCGTGACATCAACAAGTGAGCCGTTGGACTTGCCCGCCGCCATTGTATATAGTTCATTGGTGTTAAGTTTCATTTCTTTTTTCTTTCATTTGGGGCGCATGGACTATGCCCCACATTTTTGTATATAGTTAGTAATTAGGTAGGTTTTATTGTAGGTTTCACTTATGTCATTGGGCTCATGGACCCTGGATTTGCTATTTGTACATAGTTTTACAGTGGATTTTTCTCCATCTTTTTTTTTTCACCATGGAGCAATGGATATTACGCTTTTCTTTCCCTTTGGATTTCCTTTGTTGGACGGTGACTTTGGACACATTTTCATTCGGATTAGTTTGGATTCTCATTTTATTTATTTATCATTTTTTGGGACATGCTGCATTTTGATTATTATTGGCATTATTGTGTGTTTTGATTTCATTCCCTTCATTTTGACTTGAATACATTTTTGTTTCTTACTTCAATGTGTGGTCTTCTCTCATTGGTGTTTCATGCATGTCACAATGTGGGTTTTCTCAGTCATGTGTTGCCATTGTGTGGGTCTGACAGACTTGTACTCGTGCGCATACTGCTTATTTGTGATCTATCATGTAATGGGGATTTCAATTTGGAGTGGATGGAAAGCTTGGTTGGGTGTTTGGACTGGACTGGGGTGGCGTGGGTTGGGATTTGGGTGGCCATAAGAGCCAGGGATCTGGATTGTGATGACGTGTTGGCTGGGGGACATGTGTCGGGCCTGCTGGCAGGTGCCTGTCAATGATGGGGAGGGTCTGGGGGACATGAGTGGGGGCCTGCTGGCAGGTGCCCCTCCCTGCTGGGCGGTGGGGGTGCAGGGAGTCATGCGTTGGTGATCAGTAGTGCAAGGTGACGTGGCTTGGCTGGGGGCATGCCCATGGTGGATGGGCTGCCTGCGGGACATGACCAGGGGTGCAGGGTAGTCCCCTGTGGTGTGGGCTGCCTGCAGGGGCCGGGTGTAGAGGGAACACCTGGGAGGACCCACACTGCCAATTCACGTGTAGGACTCCCTGGCACCCCCGAAATACACATACCCTGCTGAAATCGCATGTGAGGCTTCCCGCGAACCCCAGGAATACACGTACCCCACTCGCACAGGGCCAATCGCGTATGAAACTCCACGCGAACCCCAGTTATACACGTACCCCACTCGCACAGGGCCTATCGCGTGTGAAACTCCACGCGTACCCCACTCGCACAGGCCCGTTCGCGTGTGAAACTTCCCGCGTACTCCCGAAATACACGTACCCGTATCCAATCGCGTGTGAGACTTCACGCGAACCCCAGTTATACAAGTACCCCACTCGCCCAAGGCCAATCGCGTGTGAAACTTCACCCGAACCCCAGAAATACACGTACCCGGATCCAATCGCGTGTGAGACTTCACGCGAACCCCCGAAATACACGCACATGCTATTTTTCACACAGCGGGTGTCCGTGTTTGTCGCGTACCCATTTGCACAACATTTGTCCTAGAGGGACACAGTATGGGACATTCATCATAGCTGTATGTATGTGCTTTTTGTTAGCGCACATTTTTTTCATGCGCAGGGACGCTACCGCCTGCCTTCGTGTGGCGGACGTGTTTAGGCCTGTGCGCGTCTTTGCCCGTGCGCTGGTTTGCCCTATTCGATTCCATGAATACGTGTTGTAGGCGAGCGTGCGGGCGTTCCGCGCACTTGCCTCCTGTACTTCCCCCGTGACGCCCACATTTTCACGCGTTGTTCCCCATTCTGCGTGTCACGCCCCGTGTTACGCCTACTTTTGTTGTGTGCGCCGCGCTATGTGTGCTTTCGCTGTGCGCTTGGACAGGATTTCAGCGCACATCCATGGATTTCCACGCGCACGGACTTCCATGAATCGTTGTGCGCGGGTTTCGCTGCAATTTTCGCACTGGCACTGCGATTCGCACGCTTGCGCTGAAAATGTCAGCGCACATTAATTCCATGAATCGGCCTCTTAATCTCAGGACAAAGTAGAAACACTTCATCCATGCCCGCAAACTCGGAAATTAGCGGACTGGCTCCAGAGGTCATAGGGTTCGGGCAACTCAAACTTCCTCATAGATGCATGGACATACTTAGGGAGGCAAGAAAACCTAATGCACTATATTGCTACTCCAGGAAATGGAGGCGTTTTGTTATTTGGTGTAATTCCCAGAGCAACAATCCAATTGACTGCTTGCCTACACATATTGTGTTGTACCTGACTAACTCACTAGACTCAGGCCTGGTTTTTAATTCACTAAAGGTTCACTTAGCTGCACTCTCAGCCTACACTACATCACAACAGAAAGTGTTGTGGTTGAAAATACCAGTGATCAAGGTTTCATGCAGGGGGTTAAAAGAATTCTCCCCCCATTTCCAACCCGGCTCCCAGATGGGACCTAAATGTGGTACTGACCAGACTTATGGGGTCTCCATTTGAGCCTATGCATAAAGCAAGCCTCAAGGATCTTACCTACAAGACCGGCTTCCTAGTGGCAATCACTTCAATAAAAAGAGTCAGTTAACTGCAGGCCCTTTCAGTTCTAGACCCATTTGTTACAGTTCATAGAGATAAGGTTGTTCTGTGCACTCACCCTAGATTTGCCCCCAAGTTTATTTCTAAGTTCCATGTGAACCAGTCTATAGAACTGCCTACTTTGCAGAACCCCACTAACTATCTGGAGAAGACTAAACCACTAAGGAAAACAAACAAGTTTTATGTGTCAGTGGCAGCTGGTAGAGAAGGGGACCCTGTCTCTAAATCAGCAATATCAAGATGGATTGTCAATTGCATCACACTCTGTTACACTCTTGCTAAGAGAGAACTGCCCTTCAAGCCTAGAGCACACTCTACTCGAGGCACGGGGGATTCCATAGCATTCATTGCAAATGTTCCCCTTGAGTCCATTTGCAAAGCAGCAAACTGGAGTTCTGTACACACCTTTCCCAAACACTATTGCCTACACACTCATTCTAGGTCCGATTCTCAGGTGGGACAAGCAGTACTAAGACATCTTTTCATAACTGTTCCTTCTCATAACCCACCTCCAACTCTGAGTACTGCTTGCTAGTCTATGCACAGCATGTTTTTCTAAGCAGATTAACAAGCATCAGAAGACATGCATTACTTACCGTAATAGCATTTCGAGGGGATTGGGTCCTCCGACGTATTCCATGTCTATGACATGTAATCACCACAGCTGTGCTGCTTCGGAAACTTTTTTCGGCGTCTGCGGCCTGCGTCGATGCGCCGTCGTCGAGGGCCTCCTCCGACGTCCGACGTCATCCGATGTGATAAGTAGGACGCACGACGCCCGTAGCCTCAGTTTCGTTTTTTCCGCGAACGTGTTGCTTCGTGATTCTCGGTTCACGCCTCGACTCTTTGGAGTTCTGTTCTTCTCGGTTCTTCGAACCTGTTCGTTTTGTGCAAATCCTTCGTGTGAAGATGTCTTCTACTTCGTCTTCGACCCCGCGTCCGGGTTTCAAGAAGTGCGGGGAGTGTGGGTCCAAGATGTCGGTGACGGACTCGCACGACGCCTGCCTCTGGTGCCTCGGGGAGGCCCACGACACGGATGACTGTATCGACTACCAGTCGCTCACGTCCAAAGCCTTACGCGAACGTAAGAAGAAGTTGTCGGTAGGTCGGGTGTCCAAGCCCAGGAAGTCGAAGTCTGCGGGGCTTTCGACGGATGATTCGAGGGGTGACTCTCCGCGTCATCGTCGGAAGTCTCGTGGGTCTCCTTCTAGGAGTCGGTCTCGCCACTCCTCAGCCTCTTCGAGGCGTTCTCGGAAGCGCCGACACCGGTCGTCTTCCAGGTCCTCCTCGGAGGACTCTGCCCGGCACGTCGCTTACCCCACCAGCCGTGCGACGCCGGAGGAATGGGCTTCCTTCGGGAAGAAAATGCTGGCGATTCTTGAGTCGCAGGGTACTAAGCCGTCCGTGCCCCCGAGTGGGGTCGGTCGTGTGAGGTCGAGAGACACCGCTCGCATGAGTGGTCGGCACGAGTCACGGGAGAGGTCCCGTCCAGACAAGGAGACTCGTTCTCGCCATACCCGTTCCAGGTCCCGGTCCTCGACGCGTTCGAGACCGTGTGCACCTGTGAAGTCTTCGAGGAAGACATCGACGTCTGAGGCGTCGACAGGCTTTCTCGAGGCTCCGGCTTCGAGGAAGTCGTCGAGGCCGTCGACGCTCGGGTCGTCGAGGGACACGCTCGGGGCTCCGGCCTCGAGGTCTGTGTCGACACCGCCGATGCTGGAGGCGCTGCGTCTGACGTCGACGCCGATTTCCTCGGCGACGATCCTCTCGGCGCCGATGCCGGTTCTCTCGACGCCAGCGCCGATTCGCTCGACGCCATCGACGCCTTTCGTGTTGGAGGTACCCCGTGGCACGGGTGAAACCCCTAGGAAGGCTCTGGTTAAGAGCAAGCACTCTCGGGTGCCTTCTTTTCGCCACCTGGACTATATTTCAGAGGCGGATGAGGATTCTGATGGCCTGGTTCCTAGTCAGGTTCCAGATGAAATTGTCTCGGGCCATAGTCAGTTTGACGATTTGAGACAGTCACTGCATGATGCCAGTGGACTGGACACCTCTCCGGAGGTGGAGTTTTGTAGGCCTGAACCTGGCTCTCATGCCGATTCCTCGTACCGGCGCCTTATGGCTAGGGTTGCTGAGTACTTGGGATGGTGTGCTCCCCCAGGGGAGTTTGTGCAGGATGATCTGACGGACATCCTTGATGTTGGTCCCCCAACTGACCCGGTACTGCCGTTCCATATGGCTTTACAGAGAAGGGTGGCGGCGGCTTGGACTGCTCCAGAGAGTCTCCCGGCGGTGGGCAGATCCTTGTCGCGAAAAAACCGTCCAGCCAGTAGCGACCCTTGCTACTTGACCAGGCACCCCACTCCGGAGAGTTTGGTGGTGCAGGCGGCCACGGCCCCGGCAAAGCAGGCGTCGTACCCTACCATCCCTCCTGATAGGGACGACAAACGTTTTGATGGCTGGGCGAAGAAAGTGTTTTCTTCTGGTGGTATGGCGCTTCAGGCGGCCAACTCCATTTGTGCCTTGTCTCGTTTCACACACACTCTGTGGAACTGTGTTGCGTTGGCGGCTGAACATATTCCCGAAGGGGACGAACGGGATGGTTTCCTTGCTATGGTCCAGGATGGTAAGGATGCCATGTGTGAGTCCGTTCAGTCGGGTTTGGATTTAGCTGAATGCGTCAGTAGGTCCATGGCGGCGAGCACGGTGATACGCAGGTTTGCGTGGTTGCGGAAGTCGGGGTTTGCTCCTGATGTGCAGTCCCGGCTCCTCAACATGCCCTTTGACGGTGAACACCTTTTTGGCAGCAAGGCTGACGAGAGCCTTGAGAGGTTGCAGACCTCAAAAGCTGCAGCGAAGTCGTTGGGCGCTGCAGTTCGCCAACCTCCGCCTTTTCGTCCTAGGGGACAGCAGTGGAGGGGTGGTTCCTTTCGCTATTACTCATCCTTCAGTAAAGCGAGAGGAGCTGGCAGTCAAAGAGGCCATCGCAGGGGTACCAGAGGTGGACGACAGGGTACCCGTGGTGCCAAGGCCGCTCGGGCAGTTGCCTCTTTGCCCTCAGGTAACGCCGCAGCCGCTCCCACTCAGTCGTGAGGCCATGTCCCATGGTTCGCCGGTTGGGGGAAGGCTGGCGCAGCATCTTGTAGAGTGGCAAGCCATTACTTCAGATGTGTGGGTTCTGGAGATCATAACCCACGGCTACTGTCTTCCCTTTCGGCACAGGCCTCGCGACAATCCACCGGGGAACCTCTCTTTGCAGAGTCCGGATCCGCTCCTTGCGCAGGAAATCCAAGCCCTGCTGGAGAAAGGCGCCATAGAACTGGTGCCTGTAGCGGAGAGGAACAAGGGATGGTATTCCCCTTATTTTTTGATTTCGAAGAAAGACGTGGGATTGAGACCCATCATGGACTTGCGCGGTTTGAACAAACTCCTCAGGAAGGACAAGTTCAAGATGGTTACTCTCTCTCAAGTCCTCCAGGCCCTTCAGCTTCAGGACTGGTTGGTGTCACTCGACCTCAAGGATGCTTACTTCCATGTGCCGATCCATCCCAAGCACAAGAAGTATCTGAGGTTCGCGGTTGGTGACTCGCACTTTCAGTTTCGGGTCCTGCCGTTCGGATTGACCTCCGCCCCGAGGGTTTTCACCAAGCTCATGGTGGTGGTGGCAGCGCATCTCAGGCAAGGGGGGGGATTCACGTCTACGCCTACCTGGACGATTGGTTGATCAGGGGGAGCTCTCCCGAGCAAGTCCTGGATCATCTGTCCGTCACCTGCCGCTCCCTTCACAGGCTGGGCTTCTCCCTCAATTTAAAGAAGTCCCATTTGACGCCAACACAGCGGCTCCAGTACATCGGAGCGGTGCTCGACACTTCCCTTGGGCAGTGTTTTCCTCCCCAGGTGAGGGCTCTTCACATTCAGCAGATGGTGCACAAGTTTCAGCATGCCCAGACGCTCCCTGCGTTCGAGTTCTTGAGGTTGCTCGGCCTCATGGCATCCTGCATTCTTCTGGTGCCAGAGGCTCGCCTGCGGATGAGATCTTTGCAGTGGGCACTCAAGACGCAATGGTCGCAGTCCTCCGGCAGGATGTCGGACCCGGTTCAGGTGCCGCCCTCGGTCGCCCGGGATCTTCTGTGGTGGGCCGTCGAAGGCAACTTGATGAAGGGGGCTCCATTTTGGCTTCCCTGGCCGGAGGTGACGATCGTGACGGATGCATCCCTCACGGGATGGGGAGCTCATGCCAACGGGCTGACAGTCAGCGGTCGTTGGTCTCCGTCGGAGTCCAAACTCCATATCAATCTTTTGGAGCTGAGGGCCATCAGGCTAGCCCTGAAGGCTTTTCTGCCGACTGTGCGAGGAAAGAGTGTCCTGATCCTGACGGACAATACAGTGGCCATGCACTACCTCAACAAAAAGGGGGGGGCAGGGTCACTTCCTCTGTGCAGGGAGGCGATGCAGCTCGAGTTCTGGGCCATCCAGCAGGAAGTTTCGATCTCGGCAGTTCATCTGGCCGGAGACGAGAACGTGACGGCGGACGCACTGAGCAGGCAGAGCGCAATCTCTCACGAGTGGGAGGTGGCTCAGGAGATTCTCCTGGAGATCTTCGCCCTTGGGGGGACCCCTCAAGTGGATCTCTTCGCCTCCAGTGTCAACCGGAAGTGCGAAAGGTTTTGCTCGTGGGAATTTCCTCCAAAAGGAGCCTTAGGAGACGCGTTTGTGGTGGAGTGGTCATTCCCGCTGCTGTACGCGTTTCCTCCTGTCCCCGTCATCCCGCAAGTGCTGCGGAGGTTACGGAAGTTCGGTTCCCGGATGATCCTCATTGCCCCGGCGTGGGCTCGGAGGACGTGGTACCCGGACCTTCTCGACTTGTCCATCTGCCCTCCACGTCGTCTTCCCTACCGAGACTATCTGCTCTCACGGGAGGGGGGTCAGGGTCTCCATCCAGAGGTCAGATCCCTCAACCTTCACGCTTGGCTTCTGAAAGGTTGAGGTATAAGGATTGGGACCTCCCTGAGGACGTGATGGAGGTGTTGCTTTCGGCCCGAAGGCCAGCAACAAAGTCTCTGTACCGTTGCCGTTGGCGGAAGTTCTGCGACTGGTGCAGAGTTCAGAATGTGGATCCTTTTGCATGTGACATCCCCATGGTTCTGTCCTTTTTACTTTCTTTGGCCCACAGGGGCTTGCAAGTGGGTACCGTTAAAGGTTACCTGGCGGCGCTGTCCATCTTTAAGCGCTCGTCTGAAGAGTGTTCTTACTTTAAAATCCCTTTGATTTCACAGTTTCTGAAAGGGCTCACTAATGTGTTCCCTCCGTCACCTTT
Organism: Ambystoma mexicanum; assembly: GCF_040938575.1. Lineage (NCBI taxonomy): Eukaryota > Metazoa > Chordata > Amphibia > Caudata > Ambystomatidae > Ambystoma > Ambystoma mexicanum. The sequence continues at coordinate 864,673,872 of NC_090939.1, read as the reverse complement.
CCTGGTGCCCGGTTGGGATTTAAACCTTGTTCTTAAGTTTCTTATGGGTGCTCCGTTTGAGCCTTTACATTCTTGCCCTTTGAGGCTGTTAACTCTGAAAACTGTGTTTTTAGTTGCGGTTACTTCCGCTCGCAGAGTGAGTGAGTTACAGGCACTTTCAGTTAAGCCTCCCTTCACTGTATTTCACAAGGACAGGGTTGTCCTTAGAGTTCGTCCTTCTTTTCTTCCGAAGGTAGTGACGGAATTTCATTTGGCCCAGAAGGTTGTTCTTCCGGCATTCTATCCTCCTCCGCATCCTGGTAAGGAAGAGGAGAGGCTCCATAGGCTTGATCCTAGGAGAGCTTTAAGCTTTTATGTTTCACGCATGTCCCGGGTCAGAGTGGACGATCAACTCTTTATTGGTTACGCTGGAAAGCGTTTGGGGCAAGCTGTGACGAAACAGACTTTGTCTCGCTGGATTATTTTGGCCATCTCGGAGTGCTACCGCTTGGCGGTTAAGGACCCACCGGCTGGCTTGCGGGCCCATTCTACCAGGGGTGTGGCTGCGTCTACTGCCCTGCAGAGGGGTGTTCCTGTTCGCAACATCTGTGATGCAGCCACCTGGGCTTCAGTACATACATTTGTACGTCACTATTCCCTTGATTCCATCCGAGCACAGGATCTGGCCTTTGGCAAGGCGGTCCTTTGCTCTGCTATTTGATTGGCTATTCTAAATCTTGATTCTAAATTCTTTCCCTCCTCCTTGCTCTGGTACTGCTTTGGGAGTCTGTCATAGATATGGAATACGTCGGAGGACCCAATCCCCTCGAAGAACAAGTTACTTTCTTACCTGGTAACGTTCTTTCGATGGGATGGTCCGACGACGTATTCCATATCGCTCCCGCCCTGCCTTCCCCGCTGCAGAATTTCTTTTGCGATTGCAGCTTACGTTCCGCAAGGCTTTGTGTCTGACTGGCAGTTGACTAGTGTCACACGTTCTGGGGGAAAAAACTACAACTGAGGCTACGGGCGTCGTGCGTCCTACTTATCACATCGGATGACGTCGGACGTCGGAGGAGGCCCTCGACGACGGCGCATCGACGTCATCGACGCAGGACGCAGACGCCGAAAAAAGTTTCCGAAGCAGCACAGCTGTGGTGATTACATGTCATAGATATGGAATACGTCGTCGGACCATCCCATCGAAAGAACGTTACCAGGTAAGAAAGTAACTTGTTCTTCTGATTATTGTATCTGCTTGGATTCACATGCGCCCACCCTTCCTCCCCGCTCGGATGGAAGGAACATAGACGTCTTATTACTTTTCTCTCTTTTCTGTACTCACTCACGATAGTCATAAGGCTCCCTCACAGCAGAAAAAATACAATCGAAGGGACCTCGACACGTGAGGGATTTTGGGTACACTACATGTCACGTTAGGGATAATGTTACAGGCACGCCCATGTCGACGTCCCCTTTCGTTCCTCGAAAGACAAGATGTAATACTCTGCGGTTGCCACTAGATGTCGGGCTATATGCACAGCATGTGAATCTAAGCAGATACCGTAATAGCATTTCTGATGATTGTAAGTAATGCATGTCATAACGGCTCAGCAAGCACCTGCCATCAGGTACTTTCAGACTTCAGCACGGTTTCTGATTTCCAGTATGTTTACTGTAGGTCAGATCTTTACAACAATTTTCTTGCTTTTAGGGCCGTAGGAATACGTATTCCTTATGTGTTCACGTAGATGATTTCACCCTGGAATTCAACACTATATGATAATTGAGACTTTGTTTCTGAAGTACCATTTTCTATGCACCTTTGCTGCTTTATTAGGCTGTTTTCACACATCTTTCAAAATTATTTATAGTACATTGATCATTCTGTGGAAACTACTGCAATTGGCATGGCCCCTCTTTTGTATTTCTTTAGCACACATAATAGAGATTTTCAACACTAGCCTAATAGAAAGTCATTCTATTAAAGACACAAAGGATTATGCTCATCTCAACTCTTTAATTCTCGAGCAGCCAATAAAAAACACATAACCATAAACAAACATTCAAAACAACTACAATTCCCATGCATTAAGCGAATGTTGGTGATTGGTTCCTGATTACACCTGACTTTACATATCCAATCACAGTCCATAGTCTGTTTATAATATCCCTGGACTTCCTTCTTTCATCCTCTTTCTTTAGCTGATCAATAACTGAAACTTGCATCCCAACCGGTTAACACCTGAAACTCAATGAAAATATCTGCTAGTTTCATGATCCTGATGCTTTGGGCTCTGCACCTGCCAAGGCATAAACCGTACTATTGAAACCTGCCATTGGCTGGGTGGGCAATCGCGTTTATACATATCAGACATGTAATCAATGCTTCAACATAATCTGTCTTCTCCATTTAAACCCAGACAGTCTTTCTTCGCGATTGTTAGGGTGGGATAATCTTTTGCTTCTGTGTCTTTAATATAATCATGAGTTTCTATTACGCTAGTATTGAAAATCTGTATTCTGTCACGACGCGGAGGCTCAGATTATGCTTGGTTAAAGCTTACTCTCCACCTATGTAGACACTTAATCAATTGGTTGAAAATAACAATTCTTAAAAGTCGACTCGTTCGACCAGTCAGCTGGTTTCAAAATGTCCTCTAAGCGTGCCCCCATATTGAATCCCGTGGACACCATGGCACTCCTCATTGAGTGTGAACCATATTATTGTGCATCTATGCAGGGATGTCATTTCACCAAAAGGCCAGGGGTAGCGGAAGTGACATCACATGACCCTTGACCTCTGATGACATCACATGAAGTGATGCCATTTGACCCCGCCCCATGTGACATCACAGGAAATGGTGGAACACAACCTTTCACCCCTCGACAAAACAGGAAGTGGCATCACATAGCATTGTCCCAGTACACTAAGAAAAATATGGTTTGAATGTAATATGATATACATTTCATACAAGAATGGATCATCATATGTAGCATTAATATCAGTGTGTATAGTGCCAACAACCATAAGGCAATAAAGCACTGTCAACCAGCCAGTGACAGCCTGTTGCTGCTGGAACGGAAAACAGTGTATGAACAACCAATATAGTGAGAAACACTCAGATCAATATATGCCAAGAACAAAGAAGTTTTCAAAAGCTTTTTACAGCCTGTAACCCAAGTCTCCCTCAACTCGCAGGATTCTCCAACCGAAGGAGGCTGTCTTCTGCACTGCCTCAATTTAAGCTAATTCTACAGCAAAAATAGTCTGGAGGGAATCTTCCCGTCGTCCAAGCAAATTTCAGTCTTTCTTAGGATAAGTTAAAATACTTCCCCAATTAAACACTTATATGTGCTAGAGAAAAGTTTCTTGATGATTTTGCCGTACAGAATGGTGGAGGTGACTGCTACTTCAATCTCGGAAACGGGCAAGGAGGAAATCCGACGCAATCAAAAGGCATAGAATACAGAAATTGCAAGGGGCATGCCTCGCTGCTTGTGCCAATGTGCGTTTCTGCCCAGTGGTTTTGCGTACCTCAGTCCATCTGTGAAAATATGTTCCATTGCATTTGGAAGATAGTAGCGTAGCCCTCTTTTTCTTTGCAATGCATTCTGGGATTTGTAGGCCTTTGTTTAGAATGGCGAAATCCAAGACTATCAGTCAAAGAATGAACATAAATACACATGACTGAACTCGGGGACGGCCTCAACCGCGGAAGCGCCCAGGGCAAGTCAACACAATTTGGCGCCACCTCCCCTGGCACCCCTGAGCAGGGTCCCTATAGGAAGATGGAAGCGGAGGGGCAAATGGTGTGTTGCTGTGTGAAATTAAGTGCTTAACTCCCTACTCCCATGCAGAAGCGGGGAGTTGAGCACTTCAATACAGCGCGGCTGTCAAACGAGCATGCGGCTGCTGCCCCATGCTGCTTTTACAGCTGCGCTGTATTTTAATAAACAGCACCCCACTCTCCTGCTGGCTCTCGCCAGCGCATCCAGGCTAGCAGGGCCCATTTAATTAAAATGGTACACCTGCCACGCCTTTACCCACCACGCCAGCTCGGGGAGCCCTTGAAAGACTCTGATCTGGTGTGGCAGGGGGCTAATGGTGCCCCGGGTGGTCACCAAGGCGGCCCTGCCATAGGGCTGGCCCTGACTGGACTAACATCTCCCAATTGGTCGACATACCTGCCACATTCCATTCTGTGAGGTGGCATTAGCAAGAAGGTGACCGCATGCTCTAATGCATAGTGCACATTTTGTACATTTCAGTGATACACTTGTAGTTTATACAAAGTATTTTTCTGTTTAAGCTAAACCAGCCAGTTTATGCTTACATGATATGCAACACTGCCATTGGATATTGTTTATATGGCATATGGCTTGTCAAACGGAACTATGATTTGTTACGTAGCATCTGATATCATACACGTCATAATGGTACCTGTTTAAGAAACGCTAACACTATGTGTACTGGAATGAACCGTTTTCCATTCTTTATTGAAAAAAACATAAATACATTGTATCTCACTTTTTATTCATGATTTTAGTTAAGAGAATGTCCTTTTGGATTTGGCGCATCTCATAATTTTTTTTTTAATAATCTTTGAGAGACTGATTGCTTTTTGTTTCATTCACATTTCTTGACAATGGGTTTTGCGCAAAACATGTACTGCAATGAAATCATGAATTGACCTAGAATTTATGAAAAGCTTGAAGAATAGATCTATCCTTTTCTTCCACTAAATCTATTTTATGTTTATTGAGGCTTTTTGAATGAGTATGAATGCTGTGCTAAGAAAGAATTAATATCATAGTTATGCTACACCCTTTCTTTAGGGTACATTTACAAACCACCATTTAACCTGAGTGTAACTCCTTCTTTATATCTTGTCGGGAATCCAAAACTCCAGACAGGCCAGCCCAGAAAACAAATCAGAAGCAAATCTATTACTGGCCCTCATTACAAGGTTGCCAGTCCGGAAACAATGGTGCCGGTAAGCTTATCGGCATGGTTGTTTCCGGACCGGAAAACTACGAGTCTGCATGCGGGTTGCCTTCCCGTCTGCCATGGCGGGTGGAACGATACCCAGCCGCAGACTTTCCTTGAAACACCGGCACTGTCATTGACGGTGCCAGTGTTTCAATGGTCCCCACTACCACTGAGTCCTATGGGACTCTATGGGAATGGGGAACAACCTAGTTACCGGTGCCTGACTTACCGGCAGCCGGGGTTGTAATACCCCAGTGTTACCAGCAAGCCATGCTCCAGTAACTGTTTACAGGTCCAGCAGCAGCCTGACTGATTTACCGGCATGGCTACAACGAGTCTCGTAATGAGGGCCACTGTCTTTGAGTTCTTGCAGTAAAAGCAGTTCAGGCTGTGTGATCACTCCCTACTCTGCCATGAATTTACCCAGGTCATGCCGTAGCATACATTTTGATAACTGTCTAACCATCTAATAGAGTAAATATAAGGGCACCTGGCAGTTTCCCGATATACCCAGGGGGGTACATATAGAAATATCAAACAAATATCAGGATGGAGAGATCCTACAAACAAGGTATGTGGTGCTGAACAAATCAATTTATTTCAAGAACACATATTTACTTATTAGTTAGTTTACACAACTTTCGATAAGTACGAAAGTGAATGACAATGGACAACGGACAGGTATAACTGTTTACAGTGGGTATACAAGGTAAGTATCAACCTCTTGGATCTTGAGGTCAACAAAACTCCACCCAATTGCACAGACACATTTGACAGTCTGGAAGACTTCTGCTTCAACAAAAAATGCACCCTGGATAGCAAGTGGTCCAGGGTGTAGTTAACACAGCGTGTACACAGCACTATCTACAAGACATACACAAAAAGGGGTTTTCTGTTGTGTCACGGAGGATCGACACGGGTGTGTTTCGGCCATGGAAGTCTGGGTTGTAGCCTGGTTAGATGTTGGCCTTCATCAGGATAAACACCAATGGTGGTGCTGTCCGTAATATCTGTGGATAAATGAGGTTTTGTAAGGATCTCAGGATATAATTGTATAATTTATGGATTTAATAAATAAAGGCTTGGTGATGCCGTCTCGAAACACAGCTTGCCTGCTGCTGTGATGGCAGTAGTGATGCTGTATGTGGCCAATCCTTGGATTGTTGCTGGATTGTAGGTGCAGAGCTGCACTATGAATGAGCCGTGGGCTCCTGAAGCCTGAGTTTGTCAGGACACCGGGGGCTTTTGGCAGGGCCTGGAGGGTCCCTGATCTGGGGAAAAATACATTACAGGTAGTGAGGAGTCAAGATAACAAGCTCCAAGTTCAAAAGGGGGTGCTGGTGACCCTCCTTGATCTCTATTGCTGGATGTGGCAACCATCCGGCAAGAGGACGTGGTGGGAAGTGTTTCAAGAAAGTTTTGGTGGTCGGTGGTGTGCCTGGACTGAATACCCGGCGACCCATCCAGTGTGTTCACCTAAGGAGACCCATCCAGTGGGTGTTCTGTTTTTAGACAAACGTTGTGTAATGATGGGAACACCCATCTAAACACAAAATCAAACAATGTGTGAACTAGTTGAGTGTTAGGGACGCTGCTGCAGCAGTACTCACTGGGGTGGGTGCTGCAGCTAGACGCCGTTATCCTGTGAGCATGTGCAGACTGTGGCCCAGTCTCAATCGGGTTCAATGGTGACTCGCTATTTACTTTAATGGGCAGACACTAATTTACACGTCGTTGATGGTTTAAACTCTCTCTCGTGTGGGCCTAATGTGAAAATAATTAGGAGTGCGGGCGAGATCTTTTGTGGCATTGTGTCTGGCTATGCTTAGAGAGGGTGTGAGCCGATCCGAATAAAGAAATGCTGTCGTTCCTTACAAGTGAAAAAGCTACGTCCTGGAACATAGCTATATTATCGAACTTGCCTCTATCCACAAAGTGCGACCGTCACCTGGAGATTCACAACCTGCCAATGGTTGCTGTGACTAGGGGTAAACAGAGCCTAATGATAAGCTCGTCCCCTGGGGGGGCCTGGGCCAATGGTGCTTGGCGGGGAAAGTGGCACTCAATCAAAGTGGTCCACATAGTAACACAGCGAGTGTGCCCAATCGGCAGTGGCTCATGAATTAGAGAGTGAAAGCAGTCTCCTGGGCGGAGAACTACTCAATGCCCTAAGAATCATGGGACATGTGGTCTCGAGTGTCTCCAAGCCTAGAATGGGTCGTAATGTAGGTACATATGGTTATTTAATAAAAATACCTCATCGGATCGTGTTGTGATGTATGAAGCTGAGGTATAGTCAGTAGTTATTCAGGGATGATAACACATTTAGGTGAACCATGTCTGTGTGCCCACATGCTCTTCCCAATTGTAGTGGTCCACATAGTAACAGGGCACATGTGCCAAATCAGCAGTGGCTCGTGAATTAGAGCGTGACCGCGGTCTCCTGAGCGGAGAAATACTCGTGGTCCTAAGACTCATGGGACGTGTGGTCTCGAGTGTCTCAACGCCTAGAATGGGTCGTAATGTTGGTACACATGGTTATTAGAGAAAATTTAAGTTACCATCCTCAAGGTTTGAAATATAATCTCCCATATGGGCAATTCCTACGCATACGCAGGAACTGCACAGACAGAGAAAAATTCGAATCACATGCCAAACAACTTCAGACTCGCCTAGGACAAAGAGGCTACCCAAAGAAGTCAATCAAAATGGCAAAGAAAAGAGCAGCGAACACTGACCGATCCGTTTGTCTTACCACAAGAATCAAAGATCCCATAGACAGGACCATCTGTGTCACCACTTTTATCCCAGTGAGTAACCTCATAAAGACAAAGATTAAAAAACATTGGCACCTGATCCAACATGAGGGTAATCTAGCCAAAAAACCCTTATTCGCCTTTAGGAAGATCAAAAACCTAAGACACCTTGGTGCATACCTTTTTGGAACCAACAAAGAAAACAGCAACCCTATGGGACTTGCCACCAGTCGTGGGACACTACAGCTGCGGCCACTGTGTTGCTTGCCGCTACACCACAAACAGCAAAACCTTTACATACAATGATTTTACATGGAAGATGAACAACCATACAAATTGCGAGAGTAAATATGTCATTTATGTCATCAGATGTCCGTGCGACATGATTTACATCGGCAAAACCATCAGACCCGTAAAACAGAGGATCAATGAGCACAGATCATGCATAAAGAACCAAGTACAAGACAAACCCTTAGTCGAGCACTTCAACAGAAAAGGCCACACGCACGAGCAATTCACCTGGACTGTATTGCAACAACTGCAGCCACAGAAGCGTGGAGGCAATATCGATTTAGCCCTCACCAGATTGGAACAAAAGTGGGTTCACAAACTGGACTCAGTCCGCCATGGCCTCACCGTAGAGTGAAAACACTTTTGGGAATGACTTCCACCCCATATAGCACCATCATACTACCTACACCGTCCACGCCCCACCCACGAAATGGGGAGAAACCTTTGTATACACGATGAGTGCACTAGTTTGTACCAGCACGCTTGCAATGCCTTCTTAACATAGTTTTTTTGGACCTCCTAGTAGCCTTTGCACAACATCCACACTATGAGTATCTGTGTGCTCCAAGTGATTTTGGCGCAAGGCCTATGCAATTTACTTGTTGGTACCCTCAAACCAGCTCGATTGTAGAATAAGGTTACACCACTGTATACACCAGACCACATCAATAAAGCATATACAGTCTAAGAGGGTTGACCTCTCACTCACTAAGAGCATGGTCGTAAATTGGATGCATTAGACCACATGAATAATGTCAAGTTTGTCTAAATTCACACTTAACCAGTCACTAAACTGTTTACCATGGACATACCATGTATAACTACCATGTATTAGAACATCATGTGGGCACACACAGATATGGTTCACCTAATGTGCTATGTTCCTATCTACTCTGAACAACTATTGACTGTACCTTAGCCTCGTACACTACAGGTAATTTTCTCTAATAACCATGTGTACCAACATTACGGCCCATTCTAGGCGTTGAGACACTCGAGACCACACGTCCCATGAATCTTAGGGCCACGAGTAGTTCTCCGCTCAGGAGACCGCGGTCACGCTCTAATTCACGAGCCACTGCCGATTTGGCCCACGCACCGTGTTACTATGTGGACCATTACAATTAGGAAGAGCATGTGGGCACACATAGATATGGTTCACCTAAATGTGTTATCATCCCTGAATAACTATTGACTATACCTCAGCTTCGTACATCACAACACGATCCGATGAGGTATTTTTATTAAATAACCATATGTACCTACATTACGACCCATTCTAGGCTTTGAGACACTCGAGACCACATGTCCCATGATTCTTAGGGCATTGAGTAGTTCTCCGCCCAGGAGACCGCTTTCACTCTCTAATTCATGAGCCACTGCCGATTGGGCACACTCGCCGTGTTACTATGTGGACCATTTTGATTGGGTGCCGCTTTCCCCGCCAAGCACCATTGGCCCAGGCCCCCCGAGGGGACGAGCTTATCATTAGGCTATGTTTACCCCTAGTCACAGCAACCATTGGCAGGTTGTGAATCTCCAGGTGACGGTCGCACTTTGTGGATAGAGGTAAGTTCGATAATATAGCCTATGTTTCGGGACGTAGCTTTTTCACTTGTAAGGAACAACAGCATTTCTTTATTCGGATCGGCTCACACCCTCGCTGTAAGTATAGACAGACACGATGCCACAAAAGATCTCGCCCGCACTCCTAATTATTTTCACATTAGGCACGCACGAGAGAGAGTTTAAACCATCAACGACGTGTAAATTAGCGTCTGCCCATTAAAGTAAATAGTGAGTCACCATCGAACCCGATTGAGACTGGTCCACAGTCTGCATATGCTCACAGGATAACTGCGTCTAGCTGTAGCACCCACCCCACTGAGCACTGCTGCAGCAGCGTCCCTAACACTCAACTAGTTCACACGTTGTTTGATTTTGTGTTTAGATGGGTGTTCCCATCATTCCACAACGTTTGTCTAAAAACAGAACACCCACTGGATGGGTCTCCTGGTACTCATTCCAGGTGAACCCACTGGATGGGTCGCCGGGTACTCAGTCCAGGCACACCACCGACCACCAAAACTTTCTTGAAACACTTCCCACCACGTCCTCTTGCCGGATGGTTGCCCCATCCAGCAATAGAGATCGAGGAGGGTCACCAGCACCCCCTTTCGAACTTAGAGCTAGTTATCTTGACTCCTCACTACCTGTAATGTATTTTTCCCCAGATCAGGGACCCCCTCAGGCCCTGCCAAAAAGCCCCCTGTATCCTGACATAAACTCAGGCTTCAGGAACCCACGGCTCATTCATAGTGCAGCTCTGCACCTACAATCCAGCAACAATCCAAGGATTGGCCACATACAGCATCACCACTGCTATCAAAGCAGCAGGTAAGCTGTGTTTCGAGACTGCATCACCAAGCCTTTATTTATTAAATCCATAAATTATACAATTATATCCTGAGATCCTTACAAAACCTCATTTATCCACAGATATTATGGACAGCACCACCATTGGTGTTTATCCTGATGAAGGCCAACATCTAACCAGGCTACAACCCAGACTTCCATGGCCGAAAGACACCTGTGTCGATCCTCCGTGACACAACAGAAACCCCTTTTTTGTGTATGTCTTGTAGATAGTGCTGTGTACACCCTGTGTTAACTACACCCTGGACCACTTGCTATCCAGGGTGCATTTTTTGTTGAAGCAGAAGTCTTCCAGACTGTCAAATGTGTCTGTGCAATTGGGTGGAGTTTTGTTGACCTCAAGATCCAAGAGGTTGATACTTACCTTGTATACCCACTGTAAACAGTTATACCTGTCCGTTGTCCATTGTCATTCATTTTCGTGCTTATCGAAAGTTGTGTAAACTAATAAGGAAATCTGTGTTCTTGAAATAAATTGATTTGTTCAGCACCACATACCTTGTTTGTAGGATCTCTCATCCTGATATTTGTTTGATATTTCTAACCATCTAATATTGCTTTATGATAGTTGACACTTGTGACACTTGTATCATAAATACAAAGACTCCTTCTGACCTTAAAAATCCCTTCTGCGATAGATGTTTTAGAATTACTCCAACCAGCAACGTGGAAAATACTTATTCTCTTTCAATAAGGTATCCTGAGGGGAATGCTCTGCTAGAATACATACACAACCTGATTCAGTTGTGTGCAGACATTCCCCTCAATAAACCCAATTCTTCCTAGAACCGTCCTGCCTTTAAGTATAATATACCCTCTTAGCCCCCCACCCCGAAGTCTCCAACTTCATAAGATGTAGATAAAAGGCATTTCTTATAAGGTCATAGGTCTGTCCATGTTGTGGCTTTTGGTGCTTCTAACAGTCTTTTGCTGGAACACTAGAAAACCCCCTGAAATGATGCCCCGGGCACAGATGTGTTGGAGATAGATAAAATCCTGTGGCTGAATACACTGTGCCAGTGCAACCCATCAGTTTTTGAATCTCATATGGCTCTCTTTCCGAATGTTAGCAGCAGATCCTGAGTGTGTGGTGCAGCAGCAAGGAAGGAAGCCTGATCAAAGCATTGTTTAAAAAAAAAAAAAGATTTAAGTTGGTTTAAGTTGGGAACACCTGCTTAACTCACCAATAAGCACCTCTAAAAAAAACACTTCTGGTATTTCTACTTCTTTTGTTACAAACTTTAATAATGTTATTAATAATGTTTAGTTTGCATAATTAAGGATACCAAACCTAAGAGAGTTGGATGGAATCAGAAACATCCTAGAGGATAAAACATGGTGGCCTCCTAAAAGATGGTGAATAGGGACATGTAAGCAGCCAGACGCGTTTCAAAATGTAGCCTGAAATCATAGAGCCAAAGGCCCTCAGCAAAACGCCATGGTAACACTGTGAAGACCCCCCTTATTTTCAATCACTAAATCGGAAGAATCAGTGTTGCCATTTGCTCTTTTTGAATGTTTTCAAATCCAGAAATAGCAAATAAACATCCCAAAACTATAAACTGTTTTCCACTGAAGGGGTAAGGGTACCCGCAGCCAGTAAAAAAAAGTATTTTTTAATAGAAAAAACTAGAATCGCCAAGGCTATAGTGTGACACTCCCCTCTTTAGTTATTTTTGAAGATGAAGGCTGCATACTTATGACACTGCAGTGGGTGATGAGAGGGCCGAAACACAATGTGCCACCCTTTCTACACAGCTACCACCAGCACTGCTTAAGCTAGGGCAGTTTCTACGCAACAAAGAAAAGGAATTGAAATAAGACACTGAAAAATGTCAGTAGCGTGATTGTGTGTAAAAAAGATACATGTTGTTTTTGTACAAAATACTATGTGATGCCCCGTGTATGGCCAATGAATATGTATAAATTCATTGTATGTAAATGTGTTGTTTTTAAGAACGATTTATACAAGTCATGTTGGTACAAAATAATAAAGCAGATGTTTTTATGAGAAATTAATAAGTTCCATGGTACTGCTTGAAAAATAACTAAAGAGGGGAGTGTGACACAATAGCCTTGGCCATTTTCGTTTTGTATCTATAATATTCCTTGGCGTCCAAGGCTTACCAGGTATCCTTATATAAGATACTTTTTTGTTTTTTGGCCAGATTTTGCAAGAAAGACATCGGGGGTCACATCTGCAATCCGTGGCGACACCTAAATGACGTCCCTGCATCAGTGCCGGCTTGTCTCATACACCATTTTACCCATTTTACCAGGGTAGCTGTAGACACTGCTGTAAAAGGTTTCCTCACCACTATTAGTAACTGGGATTCCCCTGTGGGTCTGAATTGTGCTGACATATTTTTGTATGCCTTCAGACACCTGACCGGACATAGTTTAGGTTGATCCAGAAATACTGTGTAATCAACTTTCTTGATCCCAGCTTTAGTCCTTCTTGTTATATAAAAGGTTATGCCTGTTGGCGAAAACAACTTCCGGTCCACCTCTGTCTTGCTTTTTGCTTGAATATACAGAAATAGACCTTGGTAATTGAGGTTTAGAGAGATATTATGTGCATTCACTAGACAGTATTTATCTCAAAAATAATAATTTATATTCTCCAATAGAAATGTTAGTACTGTTTGCTCACAGAGCACATACATCCATATACAATAGACCTCTTCACATTCGTTTCACCATCCATACACATTCCCATTCAACACAACAAATGATCAATTTATATATAAACACGGATAATTAAACCCGATCATGAAAATAACACTTCAATGTACTATTTCGTTACACCTATAGCAATTTTTAGTATGTAATTTTGTATAATAGCACTTCTGCTTATCAACAAGATCTACATATGTTGCGGTCGTAATCATGCGGCTTATTTTCAGTTAGCCTAGTGTTCCTCGACCACCTTCAGTATCTGGGTGGACCTACAATATGGCCTAACCCACTAACATTAGGTGACTGATGTCCGGCCCCTCCATTCAGGAGTCACTGACTCTTGCTTTCTGTCTCCTGACATGTGCCAGTGTTTGGTATCATGGCGAACAGAGGAAAAACGTATTCTTAGGCTGGGCCCCAGACCTGGAGAAAGGCATCCGTCGCTGCTGCTTCTGGATCCAGTCTACATCTGAAGAACTGTGTCAGCTTCCTGTTCAACCTCGACGCAAACAGATCTGTCTGACATGGGCCCCTCTGACTCATGATCTCCTGGAACACTGTCTCGTCCTGCTGCCAATCGCTGGAGACCCTCAGGTGTCTCGAGTTCCAGTCTGCTACCTGGTTCAGGACAGCCGGCAGGTACTCTGCCATCACGCTGATCATTCTCTGAAGGCATAAGTGCCAAAAATCATTTGCTAGCTCTGCTAGCATCTTGGACTTCGCCCCGCCCAGGCGATTGATATACCTGACTGCAGAAACGTTGTCCATCTTGAGAGCAATGGAACATTTGGTCTTCTCCTGGGTCCAACATTGCACTGCGAATGAGCCTACTAGCAATTCGAGGCAGTTAATTTGGAGGGCTAGCTCCTCCTACCATCTCCCTCCTGTTGTCAAGCCACAGCACTGGGCTCCCCAGCCCTATTGGCTGGCATCCAACTCTTTAATGAAGTCCAGGGACGATCCAAATATCGCCCTCCCATTCTAGGCCTCTATGTGGTCATACCAACATTCCAGTTGCATCCTCGCCTCCTGCGAAATAGGGATTCTGCTTGTAAGGAAGCCCCCTCCCTGAGGTGTTGTATTTAAGCGTTGCAATGCTCGATAATTAAGTGTTCCTGGAAATATGGCTTGGATTGATGATAATAGATGGCCTACTAGCCTGGCTAGTCCCTTTAGGGTTATTCAATCCATCGCCATCATGGCTTTTAGCTCCTTCTTGATGGAGTTCACCTCCTGTAGGAGCAGTGTCAGAGTTCTCTGTTCTGTGTCCACAATGAACCCCAGAAATTCCATTGACTGACTGGGCCGGAATTAGCTCTGACTTCTCCCAGTTGATCAGAACTGTTGCAACAAGTCTGTCGTGGTCCTCACCTGCTCCTCGAGCAGTTCCTTGTCCTGGCCATTAGACATATGTCATCCAGGTATATATTCAATCTGATACCTTTGGTATAAAGATGCAAGTTCAAAGTGGTATAAAGGAACACATTTATCAGCTGCGAGAGTAGGACAGTAAAAGGGGGGCTCTTTCTGATGTTTGTGAAATAAAATCCAATATAATCCATAATAAAACTAATCTATAAATACAGGGGCATAGGTAAATGTTATCAAACTAAGTGGTAGAAGGAAACGTGATAAATAGGCCTTAAAAGCTTGCATTTGCAGAAAACGCACGTTAGCTTTTTGTGTGCGGAAAAAGCCCCTGTGGCTTGTGATTTAGTGCAGAGTCGGCGGTCCCAGGCCAGTGCTGCAAGAAGTATACAGTGGTTGTTATTTTTTGAAGTCACAGATAAGAGCTCAGAGGTTAAAGCGCTATATAAACTTAATAAATACAAATACAAATAATGAAGGCATGACCATTTTATAATTCAGAATCACTTGTAAAATATGATTTTCCACTGGAGCCGAGAAGAACCACAGCGGTTTCTAATTGCCCCACAGTACATTTTCCCTGGGAAAAGGGTTAGTGTGACCCCGATATGCAACATTTGTGTAGCAGCGCATCCGTGGTTCAAGGCTGTGGCGGTGACATGGTGGTAAGTTCTTCTCATGAGAACCAGGATGAGGTGACCAGGGCAGTTGATTAAAGTACCGCTGGTCGTCTCAAATGTTTGTGAATTGACTTTGTGCTGTGGGAATTGGGGCTGGATTGTGATGTCACATGTTGTAATTGAGGGCAGTGTGGGAAGGTTTGCGGACCCAATTACAGAATATGATGTATGTTTTTCTATAAGGGTTTGATGTGCGTGCACCAATCAGCTCGGTGTGGGGAGATTTTTTCATGTTGAAATCTTACTAATGTCATTCAGCTTGACTATTATAAAAGTCTTAGATTTAGGGACCTTTCTTTAACAGTGCTTTTCATGCAGTTCTGTTTCTGGGAACTGTTTGAATATAGCTGTCCCAGATACGTCAGCGCTCTGAATAAAACTCTGCTACTTCTTGCACCAGCGTACACGCCTTTTTGATTACTTTTGTAATTGGTTCTGATGCGACCCCCGATGCACCCTGTTCCCCAAGACGTCCTACCACTGGCTTCATCAGCTTGGTAAAGCACCAAGGAGCCGATGCCATCCCAAACGGGAGCCTCGTAAACTCCCATCTCTGTACTCTTTATAGAAATTGGAGTAGATGACGCTGACTCTGAATTATGGAAACCGTCACATAAGCGTCTCCGACGTCCACTCATGCTAGCCAATCCCCTTTCTGGAGTAGGTCCCTCAGCAGATGGATTCCCTCCATCTTGAAATGTCTGTATATCAGGAAGGCATTCAGCGCCCTGAAGTTGATTACTGGTCTGGCCGTGCGCCTGCCTCTTACCAAAAACATGTTGCTTAAGAAACCTCCCTGCACCACTGCTGTTGGTGCGATAGCATTCTTTTGCCGCAGTTTCTCAATCTCGGCGGATATGCCTGTACCGGTTCTTGCAAGAATTCTAACTGGAAACCTTGTATCGTTTCCGATAGCCAGGAGTCTCCAGATGCCTTTCTCCACCTGTGTTAGAACTGCTCAACTGCCCCCCAGACCCTCCCACCAGCGGGATGTCTGCGCCTACCGTGCATTCTCGCATTAATGGTACAGCTCCTACTTGTGTTACTGTGCTGTTGCTTGCCATTGAACCTCCAGCCTCTGTCTCTACCCCTTCCTCTCGATGGAAAGAAGGGGTTGACTCAGCAGTCCTTTTGCTCACTCCATTGCGCTCTGTTTCCAGAGGGCCTGTATGATGTATGCTTGTCGAGCGGCCCCTGCCTCTGCCAGCCTCATCGAAAAAATGTCTGCCAAAGATCTGTTTCAAGGAGGCCTGCGCCTTACTAGTGTAGCATATGTATTTGCGAATTTGGCCATGTCCTTGATGAAAGTCTCTCCAAATAACTTCCACTTGGCTGCCACCGCTGCTTCCGACGGGACCATCTCGCCTAGCTTGGAGTCAATTTTCACTAGGATGGATAGTCTTCTCTCGTTCGCTATGGCGCTATCACCCAATAAACATATCGCTCTCTGCACCCAGCCTGATACCACATCTGGGTCTATTGACTCCCTTTTCTGCTTGGCCTCCTCTGCGAGCTGCCAAGTCTTTGTGATTGGTCCAACCACATCCAGTAGCTTGTCCTGGCATACTCTCCCAGATCTGTCTGTGCCGCTCGTAATGTCCTTGCCGTACCTTCCCATGAAGGTCAACATGCGTGCATCAATTTTGGGGCTCTCTGCCACCTCTCACGGCACCCTGGGGCTGGGGCACTCTGCCTGCATCTTATTTCTGGCTTCCTTGCTTAATGGAGCCCTTAGCCTCTTCCTCAAGGAAGCTGTAATGTTACTGGTTGGTTCCCACTCCGAATACCTGGGGTGGATTAATGCATCTGGGTTCAATTCTTCCTCTTGTGCCTCATCGGCCTATAACCTGCTTCCTTTGCTCCTGTGCTGCCTGGCACTGCTGGAGGACGAGTCATCTGACTCGTGCAAGCTCCTGACGGATGAATCATTGCTGCTCTGCCAGCTTTCATCTGTGGACTCATCTGAGCTTTCCTGGTCATATCTGCTCCGTGACCTCGCCCTTCTCTTGCCACTACGCTTTTTATGTGGTGGACCAGGAGGGGTCTAGGCACTGTGTGCCCTGCAGGTCTTTTTTCTACTCCCTTTTCCTCTATGTGCCTCTGCCCTCCTTAATTCCTCCATTCTCTGAGAGAAGGCCAAGAAATCATCCATAATGCCCATGCTGCAGTGCGATGGGCCTCTACTGGCACTTGGTGCCCTCTAAAGCGCCTGACTCATTCTGACACCACTAACATGTGGGCCGTCTGAGTCCTTGTTTGAATATTCTCACCTGTTCATAGCTCTTAGATTGCTCGGTTCAGGTATGTCAAATGGATGCCCCCGTAATTTGCTTTTATTCACAGCTAGGCGGGTCAATGGGCTCCGTTATGCATTTTTACTTGGGACTTTGCCCCTAAACCACAAGCTGCTCTTGGGCCGGTGACCATGTGGAGCTGCTACAAGTTTGATTTGGGACTGGGCCCATAATCACACAACGTGTTATAATGCTGTGGATTACCTTACAGCTGCTGCCTGTGCCTGCGGTGTGGTCCTGCTGCTAGTAGGTGGTGCTTGCAAGCCACTCTGTTCTGCAGTGAATTGCCAGGCACTGCGCAATGTTGTGTGTGTTGCCAGGGTATTCCCTCTTTAAATATATGCTGCCAGTTGTTCATGCCGGTCGACGAGAATGATTGCTCCTGCCTCTTTCTCCTCATGGAAGTTCGCACGGGCACCGGAACCTCTGCAGGTCCTGTCGCGCCCCGCAGTGACTTCCATGAGGCTAATGCCTCCTGCTGCCTGCTATGAATGCCGGGGCCTCTGAAGGCTCCGTTGCATTCTAAAATCTACTGCAGTTGTTCTCAACCATGCTACAACGTGCTGCTGCTCGCGGTGCACTGGTGAAAACACACACACAGTATATACCACCATAACAATCACACACGTAATATTCAATAAAGACAGTAAATAAAGTTTCACTTAACTGCTGCTCGAGCAGCAAAGAAAGAGGATGAAAGAAGGAAGTCGAGGGATATTATAATGGACTATGCACTGTGATTGGATATGTAAAGTTAGGTGGAATCAGGAACCAATCATCAACAAACTACAAAATGTGCTTAATTCATGGGAATTGAAGTTCTTTCGTAGGTTTTTTTATGGTTGTAATGTTTTTTTATTGGCTGTTTGAGAAGTGAAGAGTTGAGATGAGTATAATCCGAGCCTTGTCTTGACCTAGAATCGTTTTTGGTACATATGGCGAAGGCCAGTTTTGCAATGGTAAATGGAATTCTCTATATGGATGCCCAAATGATTTCACCTTTCTTTATCTTTACTGGGTCTGGAGTTTTTCACAATTAGCTTCACATTTCTGCATCTCTTTACTCGTTGGTATTGTGATTTTTGACATATCTCCTAGCACTAGCTTTTGTAGCTTCTCTATCACCCAGGCACTGTTCATGTTATTATTGTTAATTTTGTTGCGGGTTGGGCAATCTCCCATGCTTGTATCGGTTGGACAGTGGCTTGGTGTCTTTACTTCACTCACTTCTATTTGTGGGCTTTTGAACATGCAAATAATGGTCTCATTATACACTTCTTGTGTTTGCTTTCCTCCTGTCTTTTTTTGTTGAAATGTATATTAATTAGCTTTTTCCTATTTTTTAAAATCCTTTTTATGTATTGTTTTGTCATGTATTCTTATTTATGATAATCTTCTTTGTTTCAATGGTGAGTACGATTTCTCAATGTTTTTCTATTTTTTGCCTTGAATTATACATTTTTATTTTTTGTTGTTTTGTGAACATCTAATAATACATGTACAGCCTAGAAAAAGACCCAGAGGGTCGAAACACGTGTTGACTGTGTGGCTTTATGACTAATGGTTTAGGGGTATCTGTACCCGCATGTGTGTACTTGTATTTAATAAACCCACATCAGAATAGCGCTGTGAGACAGTGTTTTTCTCTATTGGGTTTGCATTTCGAGTCCGGTTGGGCACCAGTACTCGCCCATGCACTGTCACCTGCAGCAGCCCTGGTTTTCAGTTTGATGTTTGTTACATTTGAACATGTGATTCAGTTTCTAAGTGCCCAATCCTTTTTGTATTTTTACCTGAACTTTACTTGAAGTTGTATGTAATTTTGGCACTCTTGTTAATCATAACCACTGGCACAGCTATTTCTATTGAATTTCCCTGAAGAGGTATATGCTTTGGAACCGGTGACATTTGGGCACAAGGCCTCAAACCCTCTCAGGGTTAGACTTTATAAGAAATAGGGAAGATGTTTTGTGTTGATTCTAAAGAGTTCCATCTATACTATGCATCTGACTACTTGCCTGTCTTGCACTGGTAATTGATTCTAATGCAATTGTAATTCTCCTAAGGGGGATGTGTGTGTGTGTATATATATATATATATATATATATATATATATATATATATATATATATATATATATATATATATATATATATATATATATATATATTTTATACAGATTTTGTGTGACTAACAATATTTGGCTAGTATGTTTATCTGTTTTGTGCGTAAATTAAAGGCCTAATAAATCATTGTATTTTTATATATGTAACTAACTGGAATTACTGGTGTTATTCTGTGTGAATTCGTTGTTGCCCTAGACCACTCACAAACCCTTCATGAGACTAAGCTTTGACCGCTCTGCTACCTCACCTTGATTGGGTTTGGCTAACCTCTCAGTGTCTTCCCTGTTTACGATTATAGGGTGGCCCCCCAAAATCCTCTCACCAGGGCTGATTGTGGAAATCCATCAAAATAAATTGATTTGAAGCGGTGGGATAAGGTCTTTGCCTCAGTGTAGTTTGAGGCCTGTACATGTTAAATAACCTATATAACAGTATACTCTTGTTATGCACCAAGTTAACTACTTGAAAGAATTGTGCACAGAGAAGTGTTTACCTACCTCGACTGTAAAAGCTGATCTTGTGTACAAACTGATCGATACCAGGAACATAGTAGTGTAGAATATGCAGGGGCAGGGCTTACCAGTAGTAATTGCCCTGTTGTTCTGGAGACCACTCTACAAATGAGGACGAAGAGAGAACTTCTCAATCCTCTATTACAACATATGAGGCAGAAGTTAATTTTGATCTGAGAAAGGAGGAGCTGAGGCTCAAATAAAGCAGAGTCAATTACATCATTGCCAAGATTGAATCTGAATTGAGAAAGGGAAGGACTGAGCATTCCAGCTGGAGTTAGCCAGACTACAAGGGTCTTTATGCTCCTGGGAATGGTTCTGGGTCCTCCTCTCTCCCAAGAGGTTTTAAGGATCTGTTGAATGTTTATGATGAAAATAATTACTTTATTTATTGGTTAACTGCATTTGCATATGCTTGTGAAGTACAAGAGGGGAATGAGCCTGATAAAATGGCATGGGTGCTCAGCTGACGTCCCCTTAATGGCAGTAGTGCTATTTTGGAGTTGTAGCATGAGAGAAAAGCCTTAATGCAGGCTCTGCTCTTAACGTTTGGGAAGACTGCTGACCAATACTTGGAGGTTTAGACGCCACAAGAAAAAAGAAAATACTTGAGTAATGTTTGTGAATTACTCTTTGAAGAACCTGAGTCGCTGGGTGGAAGGTCATAAAGTAACCACTTTTGATGGCATGATGAATCTTGTTATGCTTGAACATATTTTTGTTTCTTGTTCTGCTGAGCTGAAACAGCATTTGGCAGATTACAAGGAATTAGACCCAGGGAAACTGCCCATTGCTACTGATTTATGGGTATCCCATAGAGTGTCTCATAAGGACTCAAGTACTTCTAGTAAGCATGAGGGTGGGAAAAGGCAGAAAGAGAAGAGGGTGGGTCTATTGAAAAAACTGCATCCGATAATGCCCACCAAATGTTTCATAAAGGGAATATGTCTCATGGAGAGTATGTAAATGGTAGTGGGACTTACCATCCCTGGCAGGAAAGTGGACACAGGAAGCCTCCCTACCTACAAAGGTCATCAAAATCTTGTGTAACCTGTGGAGTAAGTGACCACGTGAAGGGGGACCCCAGATTTAAGGGTAAGCCTTTGGGGTCCATTCTGTGAATCTGACATTCCCTTATGATGAGGGAAAGATACTCATAGAAGTAGCCTTCTCTTGTGACACCTTGCCCAGTGCCATTGGTTCAGTTGTTCTAGTATCCCTAGGATCTTGGAATTCTGGGATCCTAGAGTTGCTGAAGCATATGCTTCTGTACCTGATAATACTGCACATTATTTCAGGGATAGTGTACTGGTAGATAGTGTAGAAACATCTGATATCATGAACACTAGGGCCAGTCGATCTGGAGTGGAATCCACTCTGGTAAATTCCGAGGCTCTGGCCAGGGCTCCTCTGCCCTGCAAGTTGGTTTATGGTCCCCCTTTTAACTTAACAGTAATGCTTGTAACAATAGCAGTAAGTGGAGGAGTGGTCAGGATTCTTGTATGTGTTCAGAGGCATGTTTCAGGTGGAGTTCTGCTGGGTAATGACAACAGAGACTTGGGTCTTGTGGGGGATACCGCAGAGCTACGGTATCACTACATATTATCCCCACCAAAAATATCGCCATATATATGGTTGCCTGGAACGGCCAAGGGGAATATTTTTGGGGGGGATAATTTTTGGGGTTTTTGGGAGCAGGGGCTGCTGGGGTGTCCCATGCTCCTTCAAAATGAATGCAGAGGTTGCGGGGGTTTCCCCTGCAGGTTCCATGCCTTAATATTGCCACAAAAATATGGCAATATATTTGTATGGCGATATTTTTGCAGGGATATTAACACATGGAGCCAGAGCTACCATGTACCAGGTCTCAGACAAATAAAGCTTCCTTATGCAAGCCTAAGGGGAAGCCTAAGCCAAAGGGGGAAACCCAAGACAAAGGAGTCAAAGATTCCTAAGAAGGGGGAGAAGAGTTCCTCCCCTACTTTACCTACAACTGAGGTTAAGGTATCTGACCCAAACCCTTGAACCTGACTAGGAATAAGAGTTGCCTGAAGTAGTTATTCCCCATGATCACCCTGGACTACAAAGTTTACCTGCAGAAGGGGGACCCTCTATGGATGAATTTAGTCAGGTTCAGTGAGAGTGTCCTTCTCTGGAAGGCCTTAGGAGACAAGCCTGCTCCCCGATGGGCGGTGTACCCCATGGGAAGCATAGAATCTATTGGGAAGTAGGGTTACTGTACAGTGAACCATAGAGACCACAGGAGGAGACCATAGTAGGTTGGCAGTCCCTCAGTATGTGAGGCCTTTCCTCCCACAGTTGGTGCATCTTGGTGTCAGGGGGTCGAAGCAGAGGTTACGCATGCATTTCTACTGGCCTAAGATGCAGGTTCCGGGAAAAAATGACTGCAGGAGTTGCACAACATGTCAGTTATATGGAAAACGTGGAAAAAATATTCAAGCTCCATTGGTGCCACTTCCTGTAATGGGTATACCATTTGTGAGGGTAGGATTGACCATGTTGATCCCCGTCATCCTCTTAAATCCTCTGGCTGCAGGTTTTTCTTGGGGTTGTTGATCATGCCACCAGATATCCTAAATCCATCCCACTCAAGACCGTGTCTGCCAAGTCAGTTGCTAAAGCATTGTTACGGATATCTGCGACGGTTGGCTTCCCTAAAGAAGTTCTGTCTGACAGAGGCTCTAACATTATCCAATTACTAGCAAAAGATAATCCTACTCCTCACGGGTTCTGTAGACAGACATGGTAACCCTCATCAATTGTTGTAAATCAATGATCGTGTAGGTCACTGTTCTGAATTGCTTATCGCTTGATGTGCTTTGCACTCAGAAGTAAACTGCACTGAGAAGGGGTGTGTGTGGCTGGCTGAAATAACCCGGAGCAGACGTGGAGGAGAGGCGAGAGTTGGCGTGCTGCAGCATATTGGGACCTTCTGTGCGCTCTCCGCACCTGTCACCTCAACCTGGCGCAGTGCAGTGTTTTGTGATGAAAATATCCTGAAAACGGTGCATCCTAGAGCCTTGAAACATGTTTTTTGAGGCCATTGAGTTTTATTCCTCGCGTTAAGATGCTTAAAATTAGCTTTGTCCGGTCCTTATATGACACCATTAATGTTTAGCTGATTTCAGGCAACCATCTTGTGTGTGAAGGTGTCCGGATGGTCCAAACCAGATAGCAGTTCACAGCGGCACTCCTCCATCTTTCACTCCAAGAAGTACGCCACACTTCTGTGCTTTCTCCATTATAAAAACGTCCTTTAGTTTTTAAATGTGTGGACAGCCGGGAGTACACCCGTGAATGAAACCACAATAACGTGTTTCACCTCCAAACTGGGCTTTGTCTGATTGCCGCAAGTATAGCAGAGGCCTCATCTGTAGACAATTGCCCTAGGGGTTGATAGACTATTTATAATACCCATTCCCCCTCTTGTGCTGCAACACATAGAATACAGCTGAGTCCCACGAAAACATTCGATCCAACGGTCACAGTCACTGACATAGCAGTCATCTGTGCTTGAACATAGTATGCTGCATGATTCTAATTCCTATTCCCATGCAATGTAATGCCTTTTTATTTTCATGTTTGATCAGACTATGGTCTTTCGAAAGGCCTTCATCCACTGCAGTGCTTCAAAGCCATAACAGTGGCAGTAGGCGCTATATAAATATCAAATAACATAACATATATTTCTTTGGAACACCCATTCTTTTTGCTTGTTTTCAACCCTCTCCTGGCCTTTTCGAGCTAGGTAAAGCCGACAGTTTTGGATTTTATGTAGGCTTGGGAAAGTCCTGTTCCAAGCACTACCGTAATGGTACTAGCTGGCTTTTATGTTAGCAGCTTAGTATATTAAAACAGTGCCTGGCAAAAACCTATCCAATGCTTACTCAAGAGCCCAAACTATTGGCTTTTCCTCTGCTTGTTATTAAAATGTAGTCAGTGCAAGGAAAGATGCAAGGATACACATATTGATTATAAATCTGAAGGCGCACTTAGTTGAGATTTTTATTTCATCATTTTTATTTCATCGGGAAGTGGTTTATAGTAGCAAATCTGCCATTACCGTACAGAGGACTGCTTAGAAATATAGGTGTCCCCTTAAAAGCACACAGATAGCTCAAAGAGATCCTGGCGGAAGTGTGTTTTAGATGGGGAAGGACAGGGAATAGTTGTGAATGGTGTTATGCACTAACATGGCCATGGGTGGTCAATGGGTGGATACACATCCAACCAATACCCACTTCTTGTGTGTCCCACCGCTCACATCCACTCTCTCCATCAAAGCTTCAATTCCCATGCCAATAGTTGTGGCTTACAGCCTTTGCTTAAATCTCCACCTAAATGACAAAACTTAAAAACATTTAAAGAATCTTAGCCTAAGGCCTTGAATCTCATTTTTTTGCACATTTTGTAACATGTGATTCCAGAGCTCTAAAGGTTCAAGTGGCCATGCATGAGAAGACCACCCAATCCTGTTATGTCCTTTTAATCCTGTGACTTGCATTTTTTCTTTCCCATTTCAAATTCTGGAAAACTGCAAGCCCCAGAATTCCAAGCAAAAACAGTTGAATGCCCATCTCACGCATGGCCACTGGAAACCTGAGAGCCCTGTGTTCCAGCCACCTGCCACATCAGGACAGTTAAACATTTGAGCTTGGTCTCTAATGTTATCAGTGAACTCAAACGTACTTCAAGAAAACATTTTGATTGGTCTCTGTCTTCAAACTAATGATTAGGGTGGTATATTGTAATTTGAGTTTAGTCACTTTTCACTCCAACCCTGCACCCACCCCCCACCCACCTCGAACACACACCTTGGCTCTAAACCAAGGCAAAATGAAAAGGAGTTGCTGTAAATATTTCAGAAAGGTTATGGGAAATGCAAGCATATAACATGTGGACACTCAAAAAGCAGTCAATGAAAGGTGCGCGTGGGCTTAGTTAAAGTAGGAATGTTGTGCACAATAAGCAGAAAACACATTTGCATTGAACCATGAAATAAGTGTATTAGCTAACACTGCAAAATGGTTACAAATCAATCCGTATTGTGGCTTTTTTTACCCAAAAGGTTTGGATCAATAATTAAAAAATATATTCATGTTCGAAGGTCATGCTCGAATGAGATATTTTGATATTTATTTTAATTTTATTTATTTATTGCATATTTATAAGGCTCCTATACACAAAGGGCCTGATTCATGGAAGCATTTTATAATGGCGCAATCCCATAGAAAAATGTTCCATGAATCAGGCCCAGTGTGTTTAATTGGATACAGCTTCTTTATTGAGAAACAAAGGGATGGCCACTTAAATGATTAGATGTGAAGAGTACATTCACTCAGTAAAATGTGATGGTGTGCAATGGGCACCACCGGTTTAATGCTGCTCATGAACAATCGCAACTAAGAACAAAAGGAAGGGGCCCTAGGATTGGAACCAGCCTTGCTGAGCTCTAGTTTTGTATAGTAAGCTTCTGATCAATAGTGTTGCAAGGTCACAGGGCTGTGTTCAGGAGAAGCAAACACCTCATTTGTTTAGGTAATACGGGGGTGGGGGTTCAGGATACCTTGCATTTAAGTTTTTAGTTTCTTTGATAAAGAAAGTGATTTTCCACACAGTTTCCTGGTTTCTTCTGTGCTTGGTGCCCAGGGTTTTGTATTTATTTATTTCTCATTGAGTTGTTGTGTGAGGTCAGCCAACACGTGTTTCGACCCGTAGGTCCTTTTCAAAGCTAAATAAATGTGTCCATTACATTACATTACATTTATAGTGCGCACTATTGACCCTCAGGCATAAAGGTGCAGATCAAACAGACAAGTAGTATACAACAATAGGACGCAAAACACATCATCCTCTTAGGAGCAGAAAGGTAAGAGGTAAAAAGGGGGAGCAGCTGGATCTATACAGCTGGGTCAACCCTAGAGATCAAATTGCAGGTACTAGGTAATGGTAGAACGAGAAGTCATAATGAGTAGTTCTCTTAGTTTAGATTAGGCAAAGAGATGTGTTTTAAGTTCTTAAAGACTTGCAAGGAATTCTAATGCCTTAATCGGTCAGGAAGTTTATTCCAGAGGGAAGGAGCCCTGACATTGAACGCCCCGTTTTCTGCCTTAGCAGTCCTGCTTCTGGGCTGCATAATCAAGTTATGTGTTCCCGATCTAAGGGAACGTTGGTTAGATTTCTCTTTTATGTGATTCTGTAGGTAAGTGGGCACAACTTGTTGCCTACACTTAAAGGTGATAACCAGAACTCTGAAGACTATCGGGCTTCTATCGGAAGCCATGAAGAGATCTTCTAGCCTCAGTTATATGACTATGCTTAGGGAGTCTAAGAACTACTCTGACTGCCCAGTTCTGAACAACCTGCAGTCTGCATAATTCAAGTTGACTAATGCCTAGAAGAAGACTGCAGCAGTAATCCAACTTTGCCCCGATTATTGCCCTGGCAATAGTCTCTGCGCACTCCTGTGAAATCATAGGCCTTAGATGGGAGAGAAGCTTAACATAGTAAGCTACTCCCGCCACAACCGTGGAAACATGAGCCTTCATACTTAAGGTAGAATCCAGGGTAACTCCTAAGATTTTACTTTTCGGTAATAGAGAGATGATGTCATCTCCTAGTTTGAAGGAGCTGTAAGATATATCAAGATTTTTTAGAGCCCTTGGACTACCAACGATCAGTACCTCTGTCTTGCTACGGTTCAGGGCAAGGAAGTTTTCCAACATCCACTGTTCAATTAAGGTGAAAATTCTGTTTACCTCAAACTTGTCCCTCTCATGGTGTCCTGTTAATGAGATGACACATTGAGTGCCATATGCATAATTTGAGAAAATGACCCCCTCCTCTTCTAGCATGAAGAAGAAAGGCGCCATAAAGAGGTTGTACAGACAAGGTGACATGCTCGCCCCTTGGGGGACTCCATATAGCACCGATATAGGAGTGGCTTCTGCCAAAGCCGAGCAGACTCTACTGCTTCTATGCTCCAGGAAAGACTGAACCCACTGTGCTGCCGAGACCGAGAGATTGGCCACATCTTGTAATCTGGGAATAAGAATAGAGTGTTCAATCAGATCAAAGGCTGCTGATTGATCTAAGGAGATTATTAACGACAAACCCTTTTTATCCATATCTCCCAAGAGTTTAGTTTTTTAGTTTTAAGCTCTAAAAGCGCTGTTTCCGTCCCAAATTATTTCCGAAAGCCTGACTGATTGCACTGGAGAATGGGGTATTTCTCCAAGTGTTCTGCCAGTTGTTCATATGCCACCCTATCTAAGATTTTCAATTTGAACTGAGTATTAGATATAGGTCGAAAGTTAAGCGGGTTGTCCATTGGCAGGCCTGGTTTTTTGAGAATGGGAGTGGCCATAGTGGATTTAATCTCGTCTGGGACGCGGTTTTCCTTTAAGGAAGTGTTTATGAATATACATAATGCTTCAAGGAGCCGTGGAGGACATTTCTTTATGATCGAGGAGCAAGCATCTCCTCTGCATTGAGAGGGTTTCATGTGTTCAATGATTATTTGAAGCTCGCTCATCGTAATGGGATGAAAATCAAATTGATGTATCGAGGAGTCGTGACTGAAACTTCTGTTGGTATCCTTACATGCTAGAGTAGAGGATTTATTTTGCTCTAACATTTTCGTGCGAATATTGTGTAGCTTATTGAATAAGCCATCTTGGATTAATTGGCACCAAGAGGCGTCATCTTTCGCTAAGTTGTCTAGGGGAGCTGGGGAGTTTTCCTGTTCTTTAAGAATCCTAAAAATGTCCCTTGTGTTAGATTTAGCTGTATTAATCCTGTTATTATGGAATTCTCTCTTTGCATCGAGAATCGATTTTTTTATAATCATGTACTAGGTTCTTATATCTTACTAGACTTGTGGGAGTGCATTCCTTTTTCCAAGCAAAGAATGCTTTACTAACTTTGTTTTTTTTAACCGTAGCTCCTGTGAGAACCAGGCCTTACTTTTATGTTCTGGAGATTTTATCTTTTTTAGCTTAAGCGGCGCTAGCTTCTCTGATATGCGAGATAGATTATCTAACAAAATATTTGCCATGACCTGAGGGGAGCATTCTGTGTGAATATTGAGAAGATTATTATTAAGCAATGGAGCTATGTTATCTATCGTAATACGTGTCAAGTTCCTTAGCCAAACTTTGGGTGGCTTAATCAGGGATTTTACTGGAAATGGCACGTGCAAGGTGAAATGGACAAATGAATGATCAGGCCATGGGCAAGGGCTAGCAGCAATATTGCTACAATCTATATTTAGACTTCCTAGCCAGTCAAGTGTATGGGCGCATATATGGGTTGACTTTGTCATAAATTGGGAAAAACCCAAGTCATCTAGGCTTTGTTTCATTACTGTAGCATGGAGGTCCGTATCTACGCCCAACCAATAGTTGAAGTCACCCAAGATTAAGAATCTGGTATCTGGCTTCAAGAGAGGTATGATGTAGGAGGACAAAACTTCAGCCAAGTGAAGCTTTGAGGATGGTGGACGATATAAAAGTAAAATGTTTATCGTAGATTCAGGGTTCATTCCAATTTTCATGTGCATCAATTCAATACCTTCAGGTGAAAGACCCGGTGTTTCCCAGACAGTGAGCGAGTCCCTGAGAATTATTGCGACTATCCCCCCCCCTACCATCCAGTCTATCTTTACTCAGCATTACATAGCCAGGTGGTATAGCTAGATTAAGTGAAGGTGAGGAGGCACAAGGGCTCCAAGTCTCTGTCAGGGCACAGAGGTCGAGGTTATTTGCTTCAATATAGTTAGAGACTTCTAAGTAGTGTTTAACTAATGATCTGGTGTTTAAAAGCATACAGTTTAACTCAGTTACTGGATTAGTGACTTGTGCAGGTTGTGCCTGCTGTGGGTTCCCTTGATCTATCGATTGTCCCGTTCCCAGGGGTGGCATTGTGCTAGGAGTTCGTGAGTCGGTGTCCCCTGTGGGGTTCTAGTTCGTATAGTCTGATATTTCCTGTTAATATAGCTGGGCTCCTGATGGGCCCTGTTTCTTCAATTTACGTCCTCGTCGTTCCGTCTGCTGTGCCCAGAAAACATGTCAGGTTCAGCACATTTTAAGTGGGAAAATTATAACAGTCAAATTAAATCTCATGAATGTACAGGTCTCGCGCTGCCGCATGTCGAGAGTGAGAAGTCTGAGAAACTCAGAGAAAACCGTTTGCTGTATCAGTGCTTGTGTTAAATAGGACTTTAGTGAAAGGACCAGATAGAAATACATTTTTAGACAAGTGTAAGATATTTTGATATCTCCAGTGGCACATTTTACATCTGCAATTAAGCCATTATTTAGCAGCAGACAGCTTAGAAATAATACTTGCAGGCTGAAATGGCCATAGGACTTAGTATGGACATGGGCCGTCAATGGGTGGGTAAATAATCAAACACGTACAAGTTGTGTGTCCACTCTGACATGCCATCTCTTCCTAGCTGTACTCCAATGCAACCGTTTTGCTTTATAGGTGGCGCTGAAGCGCCACCTAATAGCCAAAACTAAAAAGGGAGGTGAAAATAAGAGAATTGAAGACTATTAACAGGTATGAGAACAAAAGGGAAGAGCATGTGAATGGAAATAGAGGTCGCGGGTGAGAATGAGGGGAAGGGCAGGGGTGCAGCGTCTGCTGAAAAGGGCTAGGAAAGTGGTAGAAAAGAACTGTTGCTACATTTGAATCCTAGCATAAGACATTTACCACAGCAGAAGCATATCGCTGGTACCTGCATCTGTGAGAAAGGTAAATGTGGCCCTTAATTGTGCTAAAGCTGCTGCTTCCTTCACCCTAAATCGGTCTTCCCGTAAAGCCCAGACCTTGTCAAATCTGGTTGAGGTCTCCCATGTCAGCAAATCCAGGCAGATTTCTGACACAAAATACCAATTATTCAATTTATGAATGCAGACCTCAACCGAATGTTATCTAAATTACAAAAAGAGCATTTAGAAAGTGAGAGGCAGAGGGGGTAGGACTGGGGCAGAGAGGTGCACATGATTCAGAAACTGGCTGGGAAGAGTGAGCCACTTGGAATGGGGTAGAACTGGAGCAACACGTAGTGTGATAGTGTTTGTCAGTAGTAAAGCAGACAGATATTGCTTACATGCCTCGTGATTATTTTGGGTGCACATGCAGCACATCCAGCTTAAATCTGTTGCAAAATGCTACTGTTTACGATTGGTGACTTGATGGTATCTATTGAAACTTGTCATGATCCGCCCCCAACCCCACAAAACAAAAGGGATTGGAAATTGACCATGATTGCCTATTACCCAATTATTTTATTTTTGTATTAATTGAGTTATAGTTGAGACTTGCCAACCTTACACAATCCACAATAAAACTTAAACATGATCAAACAGTTTTGAGAATTACATAAATTCCTTATGTCGTATTAACATAATTCGTACATCAATAAAACGTAATTCATAGATCAATAAAACAGTACCAATCATTAAAACATTACCAATAATTAAAAAGAAAAACTACTAAAAACTTCAGGTAATACACACACATATGTTAAAAATAGTCGGAAAGAGAGACCATCCCCTCAAATTTATCAAAGTGCAAATTACTATCTGGGGGTCATTAGGCCAGACAGATTCGGGAATTTTACAACCGCGATTGTGAGCGCGATTTCAAGGCCAGATACGCGCCTATCCCAAAATTCCACAGTCGTTAGCCAGGTATCATCATGTACAAAGCTCCCAAATAGCACCTGTCTCGTATCACTGGATAAAAAGAGGATCTCTCACATCTTTTCTTATCACAAAGGGAACACCCCGTCTGTAAAATCTTTAGATTGTATCAAATGTCCCCAGTTAATAATAAATTAAGCCTAAATCGTACAAATTGCATCCGCCAGTAACAATTTGGGATCTTTTTTTTTTTTTAAAGGTATGATAGGATAGTACCCATTGGTTTATCTCCTTTCGATAAGGATTTGTGCAACCTATATGAGCACACTCTTTTAATAGTGTACATCCATTCTGCTGGAAACAACAGTTTTACAGTTGTTTGCTGTGAAATGTGTGCTGTAAAAGACACCCTTTCTGCCAGTTTTTTAAACCTAACCCCTCTCCAACCTCATTGGAGGTCTAGGGCTCGCGCATTATGCTCACTCACACTTGCCAAGTCAAGGAAAAGCATTCACACCCCTCCACTTATGCATTTCACCAGCAACCACTGCTGTCATTTCTACCACCACTTTTTATAGCCATGTTCACAGATCTGAAACTGCACTTTTCAGTCCAAGCATAGCTGGCTAATTTACCGATTGCCTCTTTAAAGCCAATCACTTGACTTAAGCTGCTGCTCAGCTACTAAGCCGTAGATACGCCGTCACGTGCTGCTTTCTAGCTCCTGTGTGGGTGTGGCACAGACTTCAGGGAGAGCTTGGTCTGTCTGAAGCACCACATTTTGGCACGTGTGCTGTAGAAGCGTACATGCATATATTCATTGCAGAATGTGCCTGTGCTAAAAGCCCTGGCAGAACATTGATTGCTAAAACAGATAGCGTATTTCTCGCATCTGTAACCCATACTCCCCTGTCCATTTCTTGTTGACTGAAAGGTGTGTCCACTTATTGTTGACAAACGAGATGACCTATCTCGGGCTACGTTGCGGCCATTGGCAGCGTCGCTAGTAGCAAGCACGCATAGTTATGCCCCCTGCCCTCATCCTCCACTTGAATGTATTTTTTTTTAAATGATGTGGTCACCCCACCACTAGATTTCTTTACACTTGAACTATTGTGCATTGAAATTGTTGCACAACAGCTACAACCTATGTTGAATCAGGGAGGCCAAGGAATTAAGTGTCAGAAATGGCCACCTTGCCTGCACTTTGTATTCGAATTTCTAGAATTTAAAGCAGGGAAACCTCCCTATGCCTCTATAGCCGTCACAAAGAAGCTGACGCTGTTTTGACTAAAAAACACCAAACTAAACATAATCCACAAGGATCCCCCCCCTACTTTTGCCAATCCCACCCACTGAGCCCAGGCACCAAATCCCTTTAAGACGTGTTGCTCCATGCTGTTCTCCCCCTCCACAACACAGCGGCGGCATTCACAGTTCCACTAGCTTTTTTGGATGCACTTCTACCTCCTGACAATGCGCCTTCATTTATGATACATGAGGACAATCCCCCTCCCCACATGTATCTGGCCCCCAACACTTCAGTTCATGAAGGAACTCAAGCTTGTCCTACCGCACTCTTGTATAAGCAATCCGAAATCCCAACAGTCCTGGGAATTACCCTCTCCGTGCACAACGGTTCGTTGCTTCCAGAAGCTAGAACCATACTTAATAAATCCACCACATGAAAATAGCAACGTACCAGGCACAGTTCTTGCCTCTAAAAAGAAAATTAACAAAGAAATGTATGCACATATTCACCTAATGTATTCCTTCGAATGAAAAAAATCCACAAGTAAATGCAACATTATTTTAACATTATATTCATATGCTAATATAATGGCCTAAAACATCCTTGCCATTCCTGGATGCCCAGGGCAATTTCATGCTTATATAAATATGATCACTTTGTTTTATAATTGCCACGTTTGAAATGTGTACAAATCCAGTTTATGCTTAGTAACTTTCTTTTCTTTTGTTTCTTTTTACAGCTGAGTCAGTTATTGGAAGTCAATAAAAGACTTGAAGAGCAAATAAATCACTGTGTCTGGATGCAGCAGTTGCTCTTGGCTTTAGTGGTCCTCTTCATTGCCATTATCTTATTTGGACGTGTGCTTTGAAGACTGGTAGGATGACAGCGACACTCTGTACTGGACATGCAATTCCTTTGCAACAGAGTGTCCTGCGGCTCAGAGAACACTATGACCAACCGGATGTGCAGTTCTACCGCCCGCTGACCATGTACACTGTTGATATTACCTCCCGAAGATGATGGATGGTGTGCGGAAGGAGAGCAGAGAAATGTGAACAAAATGATCTTGCCAGTTAGTATGATGGGACGGCAAAGGACATTGCAATCATTTGAGGCTATGTTTGCCATGACGACCGTCAATTAGAAGTAGTTCATTTGTATTTTATGTGAGGCTTACTTATGTCCCGGAGAAACTTGTTGCTAGTTTTTTTTATTTTTTTATTTGTATTTGCTTGTAAGCTGAACTGAAATATTATTTGCGGTGCAGATGCAATGTGCCTTTGTTCTCAAGGACTGTTTAATAACTGCAGACATAAATGTGCAGGTCCTATATTTGTTGCCAATGTCTATTGGTGAAAATATTTCAAAATCATGCTTTAATATTTCTTTTATAGACGGTTACAGACGACAACGCTCCCCCTCCTGCCCAACAAATGCTTTGTGCGCGTTCAAGTAATACAGGTGGTCCATCAGTATTTCAGCGGTGCGCTCCATTAGATATCCACTAAACAGGGCTTTAGACTTTTTAATGAGCTATTCCAATAGTTAGACGTGGTTTAATGACATTTTAATGCTTACTGTGTATGTATGGAACTGTCGCCCATTTTAGAAAGCAAGCCACAGTACGTTTCTACTTTCTCAAAGATCCCTTACAGCAAATGACATGTTCTCTCGGAATGGACTTCCTGCGCCTAAATATTTAGTAATGCCTTTCCAGTTGTTTAATTCCCAGGTTTACATCTCGACTATTTATGGATCTGAAATGCCTATACATGTTCCTTTTTTTTACCTTCAATATACACTTCCTATCACCAGTCTGAAATTGGCTGAAGAACTTTCTGCATCACATTGAGTGTGGCTGCTGACAATAGTATTGAGCGATCACTTGGTGGGTGTTTGGTGTATTGAGCAATACATTTTGAAGCATGTATTTCATTTTCACAATGCTGTGGTTTAGGATTTAAGTACACAGGTCACAATAGGAAAATGCCTTACTCCTTTGCAAAAACAGAACGTGTGAGTGCTGAACTGTCTGCACACCACAGGAAGTTAAAACTGGAACTATATCTTGTATACAACGGAGCTCGGTCCTTAGTTCAAATCCGTGCGCTACAGGTCATTACTCTAGAATCAGTACAATACTCTGAAGCACGTTGCTGGGTTGCTTACATTTGAATGTTTCTAGCATGTCAGCATTCCCGTTGTTGCATGCTAGACTTCATGGCTTTATCTTCATAAGAACCAGTCACGCACCAACCTATCTCTTAATACCACTGTTTTACACTGAAGTAAATAATGTCAATAATATGTCCTTGGGCACCAGTTTTTGTTATCTTTTCCCCGAAAAAGAAATGCTTATAAAGACTTTATATACTTCATTGTATATATTATTTGAAATACAAATGATGTTTTTCGAAAGTGACGGTGTCTACCATCACTTTCTAAATGCTAATGGTAACCTCTAGTAACCACTGAGAGTGGTTATCCACAACAGGAGTGGGGGTTTTCCATTTAGGTGCTTTTGATGAAGTTCTGTTTCCAACTTCCTCTTGATTTTGCCATTATGCCAACATGCAAGACAGCCATTGGTCCTATTGTGAAATAATGCACTGAAGGAAAAACCGTGCTTGGAGGATCTTATTACTTGAAATTTCAGACAACGACAGCTGACTCTACTTGATGATTCAGAAGTGCAAGCAAAATCTGTACCTTTTTGGTTTTTGGTGAGATGTACAAAATTAATTCTTCAAATAACTTAACCGCGTTTAACCCCTACCCGCATTTTATGAAGTTTAATGTGCGAAAATAATGTGCCTTATCTGCTTAAGGGCTTGTGAGGCAGCCCTTCCAGACACAAGTGAGGCTCTGAGTTGGGACAAAAGTGACCACAGTTCATCAGTGAATAGAGACGCCACTTGTCTTTTCGTCCATCGAAAACGGTATTGTCTGAGCTTGTTAGCTTTCAAATAAACAATATGATTTGAAATAGTGTTTTCATTTAAATGTTCCGGTTTGCAGTCATCAGCATCCTGATCACTCCACTAAACGTACTTTCTTGCAACTCAAACCCTTCCTTCTTTAAATTTCACACATTTCCTTTTTCTTGTAGAAAGGTGTATTACTAACCTGAAAGAATGTTCATTGATAACATACAATGAAACCTTAAAAGGTACACAGAACACGCATCTCTTTGAGGCTACAATCAAACAGATTCCGGTCCATAATTTTTAATATATTAAAGAAATATATATTATTTGCAATCATGAGTGTTTTTCGCCATAATTCTTTTCATAGCATTACACCTATGTTGACGTGAGAGGACTTTTCTAGGGTTTCCCGTTTAACAAAACAAAAACGATAGTCGACTTCTGAGGATCCCAGCTTAAGCCCCACCCAGTTCATTAAGGCATCCTAAATTCCAAACCACATTAGCCAATTCCTATGTTCCCCATCTGCCATTCCTAATTCGGGGTTTTACAAGTTAACCACAAGCTACAGCTTGTATTTGCTCTGGTACTTAACATACTGTGTACTTTTTGGCAAATTGAAAACCTACTGTAAAAACAAGGTTTCTTTGTTTGATATGCAGTAAAGCTGTTTTAACAGTGCATTCATACTTCTGCTGCCCTTGAAGCCATGTTGGTTTACAGCTTAGTATAGAACAATAGTTTTCAATGACATGTTTGTGTCTAAAAAAAATGGTGTATGTTCTGGTTGGTCTGTCATTACGATTAGATTAGTAAAAGTGTATTTAACGTATATGGCATGGTCGTAACATTTGTGAGAATCTGTAGTGCCATTAAAAGAAAGCACACATTCCTTTTAGTCTAGAAATTAAGAGAAATGATGTGACTGAAGAATAACAGCGAAACTGGTTTTGCATACATAAGAAATCTAATTATGCAAAGTATTCATACTTGCAAGCTCTTTACTCCAAGACGCTCTCTGGTACAATACATTGAGATAAAGCGTTTTATTGCAGCTTGCACATTTAATTACTCTATTACATATCCTACAATTAGTCATTTGCATGTAAAATTGGTATCATTCTACCAACCGTTCAATACAGTAATGAAACGGCCTCTTTTTCTTTTTTTAGTACTTTTATAATACCTTTTTATACCAATCTACTTCGTACCATTTTATGGACAGATCAAAGCAAATCCTGTAATTGGTGCCTCTGTAATAGATAATTTACTTCTAGAACACATGCTGTAAAGCATTTCAGGCCAAAAGCTGTTTGTCCTCTTTGAAAAACGTTCTGTTATGGGGACATGTTCTGCTGTAACTGTGTGTTCTCCTAAGAACCTAATGCGTGTATGATGCGATCATAATGTGTCTTGAGAGCATTGAGTTGAGCAAAGTGCGATTACTGTGTTAAAAAAAGTTTACCTGCCATTCACATGGACTGCTTCATGAAACCTTGTTGTTCTTTTTCAAACTATTTATGTTTAAATCATTCTTATATGAAAATTGTAATATCGTAATGCTTTCACATATTTTCAGTATTTTATTGGTATTTTGGTATTTGTTTTGGACATCTAACCTAAATATTTTGTTCTATTTAAGTTCATTTTTAAAAAATAAACATCATGCTGAAAGCGTTGATATATTAATGTATTTATTTATTTATTTGTTTATATAGCGCCAGCAGCTCGCAAACATCAGGTCTCTGACATGAAGACATATGACAAAAACACATAAAATCACAGGACAAGGCGCTCATTAAGTCTTTAGGGGTATCAGTTTCCTAGGACCGGTTTATCATTTGAACAAAAAGAGTCTTGGGTTTTCTCCGGAAACTTGTGTATTTCTGATCTAGTCTTAAAGAGATGGGTAGGTTGTTACACATTGTGGCTGCTTTAATATGGAAGGCTTTCCCGAGTCCGTTGGCCTTTTTTAATCTGGCAATTTCAATTTGACCTTTTGAGTCCGACCTGATGGCCCGTTTTGGTACGTTCGTGACCAGTTTGCTTTTCAGGTAGGACGGGGTATCCCGTGGATGCATCTGTGTGTCAGCGTCATAGCCTTAAATGCAATTCTTTCCTCAACGGTTAACCAGTGGTAATTCCTTCTATCCTCGCTTATGTGTTCCTTTTCGGACTTCTTTTTTATAATACTTACCGCATTATTTTGGATAGTTTGGCATTTGGCGATATGACCCTTATTTGCGCCCAGCATAACGGTGTTGCTGTAACCCAGCCTTGATAGGATGGTGGCTCTGCCTATTGTTGAACAATTGTCTTCGCTCAGATAGGGGTGGATTGACTTGAGGAGACAAAGGTGGTATGAGCAGTTCTTATTTAATTGGAGAATATGGGCTTCGGCACTCATGGACAAATCTATGTACATCCCTTATGTTTTTACTCTGTCTACCACCTTGATTTGGATGTTGTTTATGCGGAAGGATTGATATGAGCTGTTAAGTTTGGCTCTGGCATGGCTTGGAACGAAGACCATTAGCTCCGTCTCATTTGCATTTAGACATAGCCAGTTGTTATTCATCCAGTTCTCTATGGATTTGTAGACTTCTTCCACCCTTGCGCTATCCTGTTCGTAGTCCCCCCTCAATTCCACCACCAGCTGAGTGTAATCAGCGTAGTTGGTGAAAAAGGCACCCAATTTGTCAAGGACCAGACATAAGAATCTTATGTACAGATTAAAGAGTAGCGTAGACAGGCTGGCTCCTTGAGGCACACCACAGCCAATTGTCTCCATGAATGAAAAATTGTTACCCCAATGAACCCTGGATTTTCTCTCTTGACAAGGAGTCTAGCCAGCTAATTGCTTCAGGGGAGCAATTAGCGACCTTCACTAAAGCCGATTTGAGTTGATTATGGTCTAATAGATTGAAGGCCGCGCTAAGGTCTAGCAGCAGGAGGAGACCAGTGTTCCCCCTTTTCCACGATGCTTAGCATGTGTGTCTGCAGGTCCAACATGGCGGTCTCAGTACTGTGAGCTGTGCGAAATCTGGATTGCTGACCATATAGTACATTATTGGATTCCACGTATGCTTGAAGTTGCTATCCTGTCAAGTACTTTTAGCAAGAAATTGCAATTTGTTATCGGTCTCAGATTGCCGGGATCTCACCCAAAACTGTTCTCTATGAAAGCCGAGTTTGTTATTCAGTGTCCCTTTTTGTGTATTAAAACCAAATTCCTCTATGTGCTTTAGTGCTGCATTTGCAAAATGTAGCTAACATTTCAATTACTTTCCACAATGTTTGGCAGTACAGATGTTTATAATCGGAAAGTCTTTCTGGAGCACGTACCCAATAATTCTTGCTTGCCACATACTTTCAAAATGTTCACCTGTTTTTCCCAATGCTGGTCTGAAATTTGAGCCTTTGTTACGGATTCCTTCATGGTTAACTCTGAATCCAATTTGAAAGAATAATTTACAATCTTTGTAAGAAGATACACATGGCGATTCTACTTTAAGGATAAAGTCTGGCAGGCGGACTATTGTCATTTAATTTCTGTTTATTTCTTTTTTTTTACAGTTGACAGTACTGCCTGTCTGCTTAGTTTGCTTCAATTGATGAGTTACTGGACTCCAACATATACACATACCCTACCATATTTAAAGACAGCGTTTGCTGCATGTCCCAATACTCAGAGGCTGACCTTCATGGGTCCAGTCTACATTGTTTCCATGCACAGTTCTTCAGACATGCTTACAGGATGTGTACATAAGTTTTGGCAGAACGCTAAAGAATATTCCACCCATGTTCTAAGTACTCTAAAGCATGTGCTTTCCTTGAGTTTCACGGCCTCACAGCATGGGCACAAGAGGTGTACAAGTACTGTTTTTCACATGTTCGCCACTTCTTTCTGGGCTGACCATCGCAAAACAGGAATGTGAGACTTGTGCATCAGATGAAAGGGTCCTTTAGTGTTTTGTCCATTGGAGAACAGCCAGTTGTGTTGAAACACCCTAACTTCAGAAGACTTCTCGAAGTGCTAGCAGTTTAACTTGAGCCAAGGCCAGAGGAGCCCAATTTTGCTGGTGGACTTGTTACTGGCTCTGAGCTTTAAAAATATACCCACCCAGGTATCTCCTCTCCAGGGACGTCATTTCACCAAAATGCCGGAGTAGCGGAAGTGAAATCACACGATCCTTGATTGAGGACATTGCAGGAAGTGATGTCATTTGACCCTGCCTTCAAGTGACAACATGGGAAGTGATGCCATACAACCTTAAGCTGTGCCTAACACCAGTGTTTCTACCCAGAACATTCAAGCACATACTTTCACATTCCTACTCATTCACTCACCAGTCACTCTCATACACCTTCTCCTACATCCACTCTCACTGCATTCTCCACACAGGCACCCATCCACCCAGAACATTCAAACACAGAGGTAACGTCCCATTTCTTCTACCCAGGAGCTTCCATTTTAAAAAGGAAATAAAAAATAAAAATAAACCATTTATTTTTAAATACAGGGGTAGCAACCACAGGGGTCGCAGCTGTGACCCCTGGCAACCCCCAAATGACACCCATGCTTCTTTCATTTCTCATTGAGAGCTGTAGTTGTTTCAACCTCTTCTGGTTGTGCTTGTATGATTATGAGACATTGTTACAGCATAAGAACATTATAACTGGCACAAGAAAAGTTAAGTGTACCCACTAAATTCCACATTGTGCCTACCAGTACCAGCAAAGCTCAAATATAAGAAGAATAAGAACAAAAGCATTACTGCAGTTCAATTACTGTCAGGTGCAAAAGGGTTCCCTACCAATGCTCGGAAAAAAGAGGGCGACCTACCAAAGAAATCCTGGTCCAATTGTTTCCTCCTTATACTCAGGAACAAGACTAGCTCCTGGAGTAGCTGGTATTTGGAAACATGGTGCTTATGCCGCTATGATCAGTTCACATATCAGTCAGCCGTCTGCTGTTTTTAATCTTCAACACATCCCTAGAATGAAGGTAGCTGTAAGGAGCCATCTAACATCTACTACTTCTTGAGGGGTGTCCGTTAAGGACCCTCCTCTACAGTCTTCACAGGAGCTAATGCTAATGAGGTATAAGATGGAACTCTCCGGGGTCTCGAATGCTCATGGTTCCAGATTTGCACACTCCCAGTTTCACTGGATAGCCCATTCCCTGCCCATCTGGGACCCAGACCATGCTTTGAAAAATGCCAGTTGTATGATCCATGGAAGAATACCCATGATGACACCATGACTTGTCTTACATGAGTCTGACACAATATCTAGACTTGTTTTCCAAAAAGCTCTATAGTCCCCCTGAAGCAGTCACAACCATGTTAATTTCAGGAGGTGGCAAACACTTAAGTACGAACCTCATATATATCATGAAAGAGCTGTCTGCCAAATAGGTGTCCCTCTTTTAAACCACACCACTGTGGTGCTCCAGTAATAGAAATGCCTGGGGCATAAGTTGCATTGCCTTATATACTTGGACCACATAAATTGGCATACGAAATGAATGAGCCCAAGCCAATCATTTTGAACCTGCAACCAACTGCACACTCACAGACCATGGCTTAGCAGGAAACAGATGGAGGATTTCCTCAAAATGGTAGTTATTTTAATGACTTTCATAATATGCAGGTATCCCTCTTAGCTATAAAAAAAACTGTCTTCCCCATTGATGAAAGGGGTTCTTCCCACGTTTTCAAGCACAAATAAGCAGAATGTATTGATCCCCATGCAGGGTGGTGTTGTGTTTGAGTTTGTCATGCTGTGATAAGTCCACCATCTGTACTGTTGCCCTAAATATCAACAGTCGGCTCAGTGGCTTTGTCTGCTACAATCTTGTATAGTGCCTGCCATGCTGGGTAGAAATAAGGGTGAACTTTCTGCTTGTGGAGAGGTATTTAAGATGCAGTGATACCATAAGCCAGAATTGTAAAGGAGTATCTTTAATAGATATATCCTCCAGGTTGGGGATAGACTCTCAACAACAGTATGATTATGAAGAGGAAAATCCGAAATCTACTCTTGCCCCTCTCACCACAGACACATTAACAGCAAGAACAGCGGTAAGAATAATGATCGCACTCACCATTTTGCACCAGTCCCCAGTGCGCCCATGGGTGACAAATATGCTGAAAGACACCCACTTCACCAACATTGCAACCTAAAAGTAAAACAAACCTTGCCCAGAGTGGATGAAGAGCTTCTGGGTGCTAGCAGAGACACTTCAATTGACAGTATTGACTAAAAGCGCTAAGAAGACATGCTACATTAGCCTCAATGCAGCAATACCAGCATGCAGAATCTACCAAAACAAACAAATTCCTGTTTAAAGGCTTGCAGATGCTCACATGAATTAACCCTATGGAAAGGTAAAGGTATGTGGACCACATAACAGCGGTATAACTCATTAATTCATGCATTATCAAGTGGCACAGTGTAAGCCATGCCCGGCTTCAGGACATTACAGCCAAATACACTTCTCACTGAAGTCCAGTGGCGCAGGGACGGCGCGAGACACAGGAATGCATCCTGCAAGCCCAGCCCAGCCAAGTTCGTGTAACAAGATAAACACTTTTCTTGTAACAAGATAACATTATTTTCTTCTGAATGGGAGTGAACTAAGCGCAGACAGCTTTAATAATTCTCATAAAATACAGCTAATTTGACCCAGAGTGTGGTGGCAGGGCACGTGACTCAGTAGCTTTGTCAGCTAGCCAAAGACTCTTCTATGAGAAAGGTCTGACTATGTAGGACCAATTAACAGGGTTTCTATAAGGGAGCTATATATGGCCAGTAACTCAGCACCCAATCAGAATGAGACATGTCCTGGGAATTGACCCAGGTTGTGATGTCAGCAGGCTGCTGTGTCTCAGAAAAAGAGCTTGCAGCCCGGCTCTGCAGGCAGTGACTGGACTTCCCTTCGTGCACGGATTCCTGTGTGTTTGCGGGCCAGAAATAAACCACAGTTTTGCAACATGCTGCTTGCTTGGACTCTTGCATTCCTTTTGGCAAAAGGGAGGTGTTGGGCCTCCTGTACCCGGGACCCCCAGAAGCCCTGTGGGAGGGTCCACTTCTTCCCAACAATTACATTTTTTAAATAATTAATTAGTTTAATGGTCTTGTTTTTTTAAAAATTATTTTCCAAGTGAGTAGCACCACACTGATCATATAGGATACACAATTTTTGTACTAGATATAGACGATACAGACAGATCTAATGGACTTCATGCGCAGCAAAAGGATGTTTTGAAAATGGATGTCATTGTTCTTTACATATGTGAGGTCATCACATGGAAGCGTGACATCATTCACAATATAAATATAGTGAAGATGACGTGAGCACGTAGGCACGCAGAACACTGCTTTATGAAAGACTTAATGGAACTGGGCCAGTTAATAAGGTTAGACACGTAGGAGCAGTCTGGTAATATTTTTAGGATACTTAAGCTGATTCTTCTATTTTTTAATAGAAGGACTAACCAGTACAAGATATCACTTCATAAGGAATATCCTCTAAAAAAAAAAAAGTCAGGTATAGCATATCATGAAAAAAATTGTAAATTGATGGAAAGAAAACTGTTACTTCAAGAATAAGAAATGGGGCTCAGGTAAAATACAATAATAATTTGAAATAACAAACCATTTTACTACTTCAACACTAAATATTGTTGATGAATACAATTTTCATTATATTCTGAACTAACCATAGAATGGAAAATGGAAATGTTGCCTCATATTAGCAATAGAAACTTCAAATGAATGAACATTACTGGAATGATGAATCTATATACCAATAGGATTGGATAAGCGATGAATGTGAATTCATGGCACATAAAGACACTCCAGTATTTGGGTTGATTTCCCATTTGTCCGTTCCTTTCTCTTCTGTTTTTCCCCGAAATTGGAGCATTTCTAATTAGCCACAAAGAAACCTACCCGTGGATATCTAATGCACTCTAATTGAATCTTGAATTAAGGTTTACAGCATAAAATTATCCTTTACAATCAATGTATGTACAAGTGTGACTAGATTTGTTTTAAATATTTCTTTGGAGAACAGCCTTGACAAAACCTCACAGGGGTGAAGCACATGCATGTGCACCGATTGGTTTGTGTTGGCACAGTGGCATAGTGAATAACATTACAATACATTTAATTACAAATTGCAATTATTGTATTGGTGTTGGTATTATGACTAAACGGGACCCAGCGCATTGTGCCTAATTGATGATTGTATTGGTATTTGGGGGCAGCTGTTAGGTGAATAAACAGTCTCTCTTACGCAGCTGCATCAGCGTTCAGGTGATAATCCTTTAATTTCATCAATAGACAATTAAAACACAGGATAGACATATTGCTTAAAATTAACCCTCTTCATATGGCATTTGCCAGAGTGCTTTGCTGAGTGCAGTTAACGGCAGGAAGGGCCTTTACTGTTGACCGCTTCTACTTTTAATTCATGTGGACTTCATATGGACATTTAATTTAAGTTAAAAAAAATTGAATTTCGCTCCACCCCTTTTTTCCACCACCTACAAAAGCAGCTGGCTGCGTGCTTTGGGCGCATACATTTGCTGGAGTGCTTTGCTGAGTGCAGTTGGGCAGTTTCGCTGGGTCGCGGGTAGTCTGTGAGCACATATCTTGTCAGTTGTATTGTTAGCTAGTGGTTCACTTTGCAGAACCTTTACCTTCTTTGCTACCTGTGTTTACATATATTTTTATTGCAATCACAGAATAGTGCGGGGGAGAAAATATGAGCTACGTTTACACTTTAAAAACAGCTATGCCGACTACTGATTGTACATCCTCTATTGTAAAAACAGCAATATGTAAGATTGTGAAACCACACTGTTCAAAATTGTCCCCGCCTCTATTAATAGCACGAACGCGCAGAAACATTCAATTTCAAACGGCTGATATACGTGAATTTTGCCCATATCTGCATTCAGGCCTGTTCATGATGCAATTACTCATAGCGGTAAAAAGTTGCTAGCTGCTATCGAGATTTCAGATACAGTGCTGATTTGCAGACTCGGCTCTTGTCCAGTCTGACTCGACATCTCTTTTACCTGTGCCCAGTTTTCCCATTAGTCCATCTCACGCCTAGCCTCACATTGGCATACTGCCTGCTGATGTGATTAGTCATTGCAAATATTAACCCTGTGCAGGATGAGTGTTTGTCTTTGCTCAGTAGACATACACATGTGGAGAGTGTTAATCCCACTTCTTTGGCATCACCTAATTAAACCGCGGATGACCGCCCTGGACCGTATGAATCCCAGATTGTGAAGGCGAGTACATATCTTCTGGCTGGAATGAAAAGTCCTGCTGTGATATGCATGTTAAAATGCAGGGGGTCGATCACCAGAACGTAGAGGACCTGCCACAATTGAGACCATTATCGTCCATACTGTCTGAATCACTGATCATGTTTTTCGAATTCCTCATCGGCTTCCTCTCCCTTATCTGTCGCCTTTGCACAACCGACACCCTGTAGAGTTTAATTTCCCAGACAAGCACCGCTGCCTATGCTTGAAGCTGTAATTAAGTGAAAATGTGGACGAAATTCAGTTGTCCGGACTGTGAATCTTCACAATTGTTAGAACTTCAGACGAAAGGAAGGATATTCTTTCATTGACTTCGACAGCTGCTAGTGTGTTTTTCACGTGTCTTGTCCGATGGTACCGTAATCTGGTGCTCGCCCAATCTTTGT
Organism: Ambystoma mexicanum; assembly: GCF_040938575.1. NCBI lineage: Eukaryota > Metazoa > Chordata > Amphibia > Caudata > Ambystomatidae > Ambystoma > Ambystoma mexicanum. The sequence continues at coordinate 864,629,170 of NC_090939.1, read as the reverse complement.
AACATGTTTTTAATTGTAGTTCTCTCACTTCAACGCTGCTGATTCCTCACGGCGACCTCAACCTGTGGCTGCCGGATGTTGCAACTGAATTTTGTCCACATTTTCACTTAATTTGAGGCCACACACGTCAACCAAGTAATTGAAAGATTGCCGTAAGTGAAGGACATCAACCAATGAACTACCTTTGACATTCAACTTCGGGTGTTATTATAAAAAGTCCTGAAGACGGGTTCAGCACAGATCCTATAGCATCTTTAGCTGGCTACAGAGTGTTTTTTCTTTTAATAATTATTGCTAGTACCCAGAAACACACTTCTTGGTGTCGACAGAGTCAAGGACAAGCTAATTACAATTTGAGGTTCTATGAAACAACAAGATGTTCAACTCACAACATCGCTGATATATGATGATTGTGTCAAGTTCAAAGAAATCGTTTTGGTTGGTTGAAAATATTGACTTTCACTAAATGTCTTTTATGTGATGTTAGGTGTAAACAAAATGCATTTTTCGTCTTTTTAATATACATTTTTTTTAGTGTTTTGTATTCATAAATTAAAGGATGTATATCTCTATTGTTTCTGTAGTTATCAATCAATCGACATGAAAGATAGCACTTTCTGCAACTAAACATACTTAGCACGTGTGTAGGTGGGTAGCTGTTTTTGTGGCATTTTCTTCTATATATATGTTTGCACTAGTCCTCTGCCACACAGCCCCCTAATAAAGAGGACTTCATAGCTCTAATTGCTTTGTTTATTGCCATCCTCTTAGCCCACAACTTTGAAGATCTAGGCGAATGGACATCAATCAAAAATATGAGCATTGATAGTTTGACGTAATGATTCAGATAAAAAAACTAAGCACGTCCCGGGCTCCAGCCCCTAACTGCCTAACTAACCATATGTTAAAATCCCATCCAGAGGAATGGCCTCTATCCTGTTTACCATCTTTTCCAAGGTCATCAAAAAAGACAAATTCTTCCGACATCGAGAAAATCTGTTGTAGTACCGATTTTTGAAAAGGGTGACCGCGAACAGTCGGAGAACTGTAGTCCAATTGCCCTCTTGGACATTCCTGGCAAAATATTTTCAAGGTTACTATTAAAGGACCTATTAACATGGGTTAAAGAGGCAAAAGTCTTTGACACCCACCAGACAGAGTTTGTTCCTGCCATGGGCACATCCATTGACTTATTCGCTTTATGTGCGATCAAAAGCTACGGCATACAGACAAAACAACCAATCTACATGGCCTTTATTGACTTCAAGGTAGCTTTTGACTCCATGTCAAGAGAACTTCTGTTAATAAAACTGCAAAAAGACAACTGCCCCGCTTACATTCAAGCTTTAATTGTGTGATTGCATACAAAAAGATCAAATACAAGTACGGCTGACCATAGATGGTAACTTGTCTGAACCAATTGCAACAAATCGTGGCTTAAAACAGGGGTGCATTTTAGCCTCCTCTTTGTTTAGTTACTTCATTGCTGATATTGAACGCTCATTGAAAGCAGTAGTATCAGATCCCCGAAGATCGGCACTTACCCACTATCATAGCTTTTATATGCGGATGATTTAGTTCTAGTTTTTTATACACCAAAAGGTTTACAGAACTTACACTCGGCATTGGATACCTATGTTGAGCTTAATCAACTCATTATCAACTTGGCTAAGACAAACATTCTGATCTGTGGTACAGCCCACTTAATTAAGAAAAACAAATACAAGTTTCGACTCTATGGTCAACCTATTGAAACAACAAATCAATATTGGTACTTAGGGTAAAATACTAACAATCATCCGTCTGACTGCCATATAGGCTGACTTAGAGAGAAAAGTCCATACTTCTGCAATTCAAGCAAGAATTATCCCTAAAAAGCACTGCAAATTCTCCCTAATGCCGGTCATAAAGTTCTACAAGCAAGAAATAATGCCAGCCATAATGTATGAAGCAGAGACGAGAGCTTACCAGGACTCGACTTTCTGGACCAAACTAGAAAGTCAATTCTGGAAAAAAATGTGCCTCTCTCCCCCAGCCAACCCATGTGCATAATTCGCCATGCATTTGACTTATTATCTTGGGTGTAATATGCAGTTGGAAAATGCTTAATCTATACAAAAAATGTGTCACCAATGAGACTGAAGTATCTCTCCCATCAATGTTGACAATACATTTTAAATTAGATGTAAAAAAATCTTATACCTTGGAAAAGCATATCTCAGCTACTATGTTAGCAGCAGGAATTTCTCTAAATCTATTGATAACTGACCCTGAACGGGCCAAACCAAAACTATGATGATATGATTGGATCATATCACGGCAATAGTGCTTGCAGTACGCACATTTCAAAATGGATGATTTCCCACCCAAATCTTTGAACAGGCCAGAGAGATACTTAATCATGTTTCCGTGCCCACAAATTAGAACCATGTATTTACGTTTTAGACTAAATCTCTGGCCAACTCGCAAAGTTACTGCGCGAAGAACAAACGTGCCTAAATCTCTCAGAACCTAAAGATTCTGCAAAAACCATACAGAAATCAAAACGCGTAAACATCTCTTTATTGCCCGATTTTATCACAAAGCAGGAGTTTCTATTTAGAACGCCTCTCCAGAAATTTCTCCTTTGTTTCTCATGACATATTATGGACTAGTATTTTCAAGGGGAAGCTAACTCTGTAATTTTTCCAGCCATTAATTCTTTGCACTTATTAAGGTAAGAATATTCATTATTGTCTGACCATCAACGACCTGTTGCCAACGCTTGGATTTGACTTTATGGACACATTGACTTGGTGTTTCACCTTCTCAACTCTCATGCTGGACCTCCCCGGGATCTCACACTCAGGGTGGTCCTGAATCATGCTGTGCCCGTCTTGATTCCTTGCTTTCATTCTCTGTTCCCTGCAGCATTGTGTTTTGCTGACCTCTGCAACTGTATTCACTCTCCCCTCTGCTTCTGTGCGCTTTTTCAGTTTATTCTCTGTTCTCTCCTCCTGTCCCTTCTCCCTCCCTCTGCCCTCCCTTTCTTTTCTATGCACTTATTCTATCAGAATTGTCCCTAGACCTAGGATGATAGCAACATTTGTCTACTCCCTCCCTCCCTTATTTGTTCCCCCCCTCCCTTCCAGCACTATCTGAAAGGATCTACATGATTTTACCGAACCGAAAAGTTTGACTCCCAAAACTTTTTTTTTCTTTAAATCTTCCGCAAATATATATGTGGGGGAGACCACCCACAGCTCCCCACCTTAGCCCTATTCATGGTTTATTCACTTTACCCTGCCACACATATATATATATATGGAAAATTGGGGGTCGAACTTTTGGGAGTAGGTAATTTTGTACAATACCATCTGAAATGTCAGGCCTAGTACGATAGTCACTTGTTTTGTTCCTCTCTATCATTCTCATCCCTTCTCCCTCTCCTCTTGTAACATTATGTCTCTACCAGAAATGTTGCCAGGCCTAGTACGGTAGCCAGCCGCCTGTCTGTTTCCCATTCCTTCTTATCTGTCTTTGCACTTGCTGTATCTGAAATGTCGTCAGGCCTAGTACGATAGTCGCTTGTTTTATTCCTCGCCATCCTTCTCATCCCTTCTCCCTCTCCTCTTGTAAAATTCTGGCTCTACCAGAAATGTCGTCCGGCCTATTACAGTAGTTGCCTGTCTGTTAACCATTCCTTCCTATCTGTGTCTTTGCACTTGCTCTATCTGGAATGTCGCCAGACCGAGTACGATGGTTAATTTCACATTCTTGTTGTTCATGTCCTGTAAGAATGTCCTTGTATTTTTCCCTTCTTCCCTTCCTTTCCGTGAAGCGCTTTGAAACACATTGTGAATAGGCGCTATATAAATAAACTATCATATCATATTCAAACTCGATTGTAATGATGTTCTTTTTTGCCTAAAACTACCTAAACGTATTTTAGAACTTTTATTGTGCGATAGGTTTAAAGTCTATAAGCAATACACCATTGATAACATTGACATCGAACATATTAAGCAGAGGCTTGTTTTACCTTGCTACCTAGATAAAGATTGAGCCCATTTTATTTGTATTATACATTGGTCCCAAATGTATGTCTTCTACTATATATTTTTGAACACTCTCTATGAATTGCCAGTGTGTATAAGAATGCTAAGTGACCGAATTTGTATCGCTCTTATCACTATATGAACTCATGAAGACATTTTTTTACAACTGTATATATTTAAACGTTCGAATCCTTTTTTAACATTTGAGAAAAGTCTGTATGATATATTTGGTGTTTTTAATGTGGAAAGGTTGTAAGTCAACCGAAGCAATAAAAATGTGATATTTGCAATGCTGACATATATTGTGGGTCCAACTTCATGAACTTGATACAAAGTGGTAATGTCGCCGTATATTTTCGTGTGCGCAGTATCATGAAGGTGATTTGCAGTGGCAGTGTTATCTACATATATTGTGGCCACAGCTGCCGGCATCATGAACGCAACATACAGTGGCAGGGATACTCAGGCTTAGATTAAATGTAATGTGTACACCTGAGGTCTACACTAGCTATGCTGTGATTAAACATTTTTCATCGCAAAGCCGTATTTTTTAGACTGAGTGGAATTGAAGGCACTCTGTTGTTGTCCTATTCTGATATAGACCGGTTGCAACGCAAAGCATTCTGTTACTCTTCTGTTGATGCTTTATGCACTTTTTAGTGAAAGGTGCTAAAAACTGTCCTGAAAAAGTTCAGACAAGTTGTGAATAAAGGTATCATTGTGTTGCAGGGATCACATTTGCTTGGAGCTATTAGCTCTGCTCACTGCATAGAAGAGCCTGGTTAGCTTGACACATATAGCTACCAAAGAGCTACTTTAGATTCCCCAGATCATGAACATATCTACGTGATATTAATTGTGTGTATGGGAATCCATAGAAAGAAATACTAGTAAACCATCTAGCATACATTTAAAGCATTAAAGGATGGTATGTAATGGACGAAAATTATACTTAGCATCTTTGGGGAAAAAAGATTGCTAATAAAAATATTCTGATGGGTAAAGGGGGGAAATGTTTTCTTTCAGGTGGATGGAATTGTAATTCATTTGTTCCTGGCCCACCACACTATCACCCACTTTCCCTTCGATGTTCTTTGCTGAGGGGACCTTTCGGAGGCCTGCCATGTCCTAATTTGGTTTTGGACATGAACTATGAATTCACACTACCATGTGAGCCAATAATTGGACTAAAAGCCGCTGTCGAGCCGCAGTAATTGGGCCAAGGGCGAAGGTCACCTCACAGTGGACAAAACAAGCTTAGAATTGTAAGGACAATACTGCCACCAGAAGTCATTACGTTGGTGGATGCCCAACGCTCCTTCACCACGATCGGCAGAAGGGAAATAGTCCTATTATGTCACAAGTGGAAATTAACATAAGACACACTTCCTTGAAATGAATGGGTCTATTGTTTTGGCAGACAAAATGTGCTGGAAAGCCTAGTGATTGCTTATCTCGATAATTTTTCAGTGTAGTGACTACCGCTCTATTAAAGTAAGGCATCTGAAGGGTGGTGACAGGTCTGTCTGGTGGGGTCCTGTTAGATGCAACATGCTGTTTCCTTGACTTGCAAGCCAAAGAATAAGATTCCTGTTTGTCATCACCTAAAACCGATGCGTGAACCTCGTTTCTCCGACACGTCTCATGTGGGAGATAGATGTTCAGCATGCTATCCTTGCTCCTGCTTGTGGGATGGTCCCTAGAGCAGCTTTTAGCTCCTGCTCATTAAACCTTTATTTCAAACCCAGGTATCATCCTAGGATGGCTCTGGCAAGGTGGTGTTACCCTATGCTGGTGTCATGATAGCGTGCATTTCATTTTAAGGTACTCTGTTCTGTTCTCTTGGCCTGGGGGTGTCAACCACAAGGTGATGACAAGTACTTTAATTATTGTCCTGGAATTGTTCAGATAGGGTGGAATCTTTCTTTCCTAGGATGGCACAGATAGCCTAGGGTGCACAGTGTTATGGTATTATCCTGGAATAGTTCAGTTAGGGAAAGATAAGTACTCCATGCTAAGCTTGGATCCCTGGGTAGTTAAAGGAGGATGTGATGATTGAATGGTACTCTTTCCTAACCTGCGGTGTGGAATGTTTGAGGAAAGGTGTGATGAAAGGTTCTCTTTGCCTTGCCGGTGTAATGGGAAAATTCAGTTATAAAATGATAAATTAAATATTCTCTTTGCTATTCTGGTTATAGGGGATAGTTACCTAGGATGGTACTGATATGATAAAACTATGGTATGCGGAACTACTTTGAGGGTACAGAGAGCGTGTCACAAAAGTGCTCCTTGATAACTGGTCAAGAAATAACTTGGATAAGCTATGGAGGATACTAAAGTGTTTGAAAGTAGTAGTTATCCTCGGTTGGTTTTGTTCATATGTCCCATTGGCATCTCAACCTCTACCAATACAGTGTGACGAATCCCTAGATGTCGTCACTTCTCCCAGAGGGGGAGCACCTTCCCATGAGGCCAGGGAGGTGAGGCCACTACCCGATAATCCCACTGGGGCTGGTGCACAGTGGGAGGATCCCACCCCCTTACGACAAGGACAATTACCTAGGAAGAATGTGGTACACCACCCTAGCACTCCCAAACCTCTTACCATTATCACATCAAAACACCCTTCCTAGTATTTATTTATTGATTGTTCACTTGTTAGGTGCCTATACTGCAACTAAATACTGTTTTTAAACACCCACACAGCAAAGGGAGGGAAACTGAGTGTGAAACACATTAGTAAAGATAAAAAATTAAACAGTGGCGGAAAAGAAAGGGGCAAAAAAGATCAATCCTACTATGCCTTGTGAGTATTCAGAACGTGCAAGCACAGCAAGGAAGAGGGAAGGGGGGGAGTGCTAAGCATCTGCTCATCGATGAGCCACAGATAAGTGCATAGTAGAAGTGCATGGTGAGGAGAGTGCTACACGGCCAGGGGCCCGATGGCGAAGTGTGAGCCTCCAAGACAGAGGGATTGCACGTGCAAGTGCTGAGGGTAGACAGGAGCTGGGACGTTTGTGATGGGAGGTCAGGGGCCCCCAACAATGCATCAGGGCCTAGGACACCAATCGCAGCAGCTGCGCAAATTAGCAGAGGGGAGAAGGAGGGGGTAAAGAGGAAAGTCTCAAGGAGCTTCCTGAATTTAAGGGAGTTCTGCTCAAGGCGCACAGAGACGGGGAGGCTGTTTCATACGAGGCAGCCAGCGGAGGAGTGTCATCAACCACCTGCTCTCTGTTTAGCGAAACTCTTTACACACAGAGAGTTGGTGCCAGAGGAACATAGAGGTATAGAAGGAGAGTATTTAGTGAGATAAAGTTAAAGATTGTGTGGTCCACAGGCCCAGACAACCTGTGTATTTAATCCGTGCAGCAAGCGGGAGCCAATGAACACTTTTTAGGGCAGGAGAGATGCAGTCCCTGGATTTAAGGCCAAGGATAAGTCTTTCTGCCCTATTCTGGATTAACTTGAGGGGGTCGCTGAGTGGAAGAAGGTAGATTCAGGAGGAGGCTATTGCAATAGTCAAGCCTAGAGAGAGCCATGGCTCGGGTAACATTGCGCCTCAGGAGGAAAGTGAGTAAAGGGAGAATTCCTTTGAGAAGGAAGAGCGAAAAGTGGGACTTCTTGGCAATGTCCTGAGTGTGAGGGAGGAAGGAGAAAGAGGAGTCCAAGATGACGCCAAGGTTTCTGGCTTCAGAGGAAGTAGCAGGGGGAGAGCCCATGGAGGAAGGCCAGAGTGAGGGTGAGAAGGAGGGAATCCGAGGTGCTTACCAAGTGTGGCTGTTTGGCTGGGACCCCTGCTTGCTCCTGCTTCAGCTCGCCATTTTTAAATGCACTGACAGTTTCCAACAACCAACGCCGTCGGCAAGCAGAAGTTTTGAAGCTGCCGTAACAGCGTTCTATACAGTGGACACGTGCCTCTTCAATTTCCACAACTCCGCCCCCCTGCCGCCTCCAGCCCCCCCCCCAGCTACAGCACACTACCTCATAAACACCGGTGCACGCCCATCTCGCGTGCGCATCCAAAGTGCTTACCAAGTGTGGCTGTTTGGCTGTTCGGCTGGTGTGCGGGGCCTCTTTCTGAACTAATCTCCATTGGTAAATGTGTTGGTATTATAAGGGGATTATTAGTAGCTCTTGTTTATGCTATTTGTGTTGATAATCCGAAATTGGAAAAGTGCCTATTGGTGTTGTGCTTGTTTTTTACTTCTGGATTGTGCAAGACTTATTTGGTGTTCTTAGTTGCAAATTAGTGGCAGAATTTATTTTCCTAAGATGCTTTATATCTTCTCATGTTCTAACATGATTAATGGCCTCAGCAGCGGGAGGAAACGTAATGACCCACAATGCCCCACACCATTGCCTCCTACTAACTTGGCAGTGAAGTCCACATTTGAGGTTGGTGCTATGTTGCCATTTTTATCGGCAGATGGGGTAGTGGGTCAATCCCACAGTGAAGAGAAAAGCTTGCCTCTGGATGATAAAGACGAGGTCATAAACAAAATGGGAATTGTCTTAAGGGAACAAAAGTTGACAACTGCTATGATCCATACACTGCCATTCAGCTGTGGATCACGCTTACCTGTATCTAAATGTGCAGTAAAGGACTTGAATGATATCTTGCAGTCAGATATATCATTTGAGGACCAAGATGTGGAAGTTAGTGGGCAGCCTTCAAATGATATCCCTTATATAGCAACTAAGTCCCAGTTGGATGATACCATAGACTGTTCTATGATGGGACCTACAATAGAAGCTGAATTGGGGAAGAGAGTATGTTTGTCACTCAGCCCTTCGACACCAGCAAATCTTCGAATTGTAGGTTGCGAAGATGTATTTATGCTTACCATCCCCCAACCCCCACTAAGAAAACCTAAGGCATATTTGTCCGACCTGAAATTGCAGGAAACTGATATGGCAGCTGAATTGTGGGAATTGGATCCCCTACCTGATTATGTGGTAGAGAAACTGACGATGAGTTCACCCAAGATGATGTGCCCCCACGCAGACATTGATGCTCGATTGAATCTGGACATTCAGGAGTTTCATTCAAGTATAAATGACAAAGACAAGGAGTTGTCATCGCACGTTGAAAAAACAGATTTATTGGAGGGACCTTACTGATTTTCCAGTAATAGCAAGAATCTTGAACTTATTAGATAAAGGCCATGAACGCTCACATTATGAGATAGGCAACTTGAGGGCAGTAATCAGAAAACTTGTGAATAAGACTAACCGGATTGAGGGGTTACTATTCACGTGTGATGCTGTGGCTGCGAAATCCAAAAAAGATAGACATGGTTGATAATTATACGCAATCCCATGGTGATTCGGATGGAATGGATATTGAAAAGAGAATTTTCACAGGGTTACTGCCCCCAAGATTATGATAGCCGCTCGCTGTCAGACCGAATATTTACCTTATGATAATGGGGCGTTCAGTAATATGTCTAGTTCAATTTAAAAAAATTGAACATGATATTCAAGTACTGAGAGAATGCTATGGGTTTTTAAAGCCTATGGGATTGGGTGTTGCACCTGTTCATGAGATGTCCATAAGACAGGAGGGACCTGATAGCCCCTCGCCCTTGATAGATCTGATCGATTTTGCTGTTAATTGTCCAATAGTAGACGAACCACAGGTATGTGATCAAATTGAAATGAATTCTGAAGCAAAATCCACAGCTGTGCTCACCCACAGAGAAAAAAGGCTTACGGGAAGAGCTCAGAAAAGAAGAGCTAAAGCCAATTGTCTAAACAAAAAACTAGCTAAGAAAACGGCGAATAATTTATATGATTCTCCATCTCCACCATCTTCTGCCATCCATGTTGATGAAGTGGTAATAGACTTATCACAATTAAATGAAGAATCAAAGGTACTTTTAGACCTTAAGTCAGACGACAAAATGAGTGCCCTAAAGGCCCAAAAAAACACTACTATAAAAAAGAAAGAAACTGGACCGATGGTAGATAATTTGATTAAGTTAAATATTAGTAAAAACCAAACAAAAAAAAATATCTTTTCCATCTGGTGGTTTAGTTGGCAGCCTCCAATCTACTCTTTCCCAATTTTATCCCTTGGCCCATAAGAGTACTTCTACGAAAAAACAAAACAAGGGATTGGAAGAGCACCTCCCCAATAAGGTTGCTCCTTATGTCCAAAATGACAATGGTGAGCCCTGGATGTGGGGATACTGGGTAAAGATGAACAATTATCTGTATCTATCCCAAATATGGTCATAACTAGTGCTCCTAAGAATGCCATATCTAGTGCACCCAGTGTTAATAACGAGATTACATCACAAGACCAAGTTGTACAACAACCTGCATCTAATATATATACTGAGCCAAATAATGCAACTAAGAAAGTTACACCTTCTAATTCAATTGTTATGTACAGACTGTAGATGTGAATCCCATTGAAATTCGAGAAAATGTAATTACCTCAGAGACTCCCCTCATTCTGGGATGGGAGAGCAATACTAAGATAAATGGTAAATCCAATTTAAATCGATCTTTCCTGTTAAAAGCCTTTCAATCTATTCCATTTTGAAGAACTCTCTGACGACATTGACTGGGTGAAATTAACAACGAACCATAACAACAGGATGATATGTGGTTTTCATTCCAAGCTTATTATGAAAATGGTTTGGGATCAGCGGGACAACTTCGAATATGTAGGATTAATGAGTTGTCTGTTTCAAAATGACATAGAGGCTAAGACATTTCTTGAGAAGTCTGTTGTTAAGCCTGCTAATGACCAACCTACCTCTGTAATGGGTGCAGCACTTCAAGTCAATGAGGATATTATCAAACAAATGTTAGCTTTAGCGGTAGCTTTGAATGGCCTGAACAATGCACCCACTAATGTGGTTGTCGCACCTACTGTACTACCTCCCTAACAACACAATAATGAGTCTCAATGTATGTGTCGTTCATGGAACAGCTGAGGATTGGCAAATTTTCAGTGTTGGTGGAATACAGTTGAAACCACTAATTATCCAGATATCATTTTATTGCAGGAGACAATGAATATGATACATTTTAATGTAGAAGGATTCATGTGCTATTCGCAACCTACTGATAGAGGGGCGATGGGGAGGCTCTCAGGTGGTCTCGCTATCTTGATTAAAAACTCTTGCAAACTAATTTCGGAACTGATATACAAAGACTCCGCTGTAGTAGCAGTTGCAATGACGTCTAATTTGGTATATGTTAAAGCCCTATTGATCCTATGTGTGTATTGGAAAAAGGTGGTTTCCACATATGATTAGATTGAAGGCACAATTGATTCTATTTTAGAGGGTGCCCTGGTTCGACATTCTCAGGTAGGGGTTTTGGTGGGAGGTGACTTTAACTCTTCCTGTTTATATAATAGGCAGAGTTTGGGTAACATAGTCCACCCGCCTGCCTGTACAATCAGAAATGGGGAAAAAATGGGTGAATTTATTTTTAAATTGGGACATTCAGGTGGTAGATGTGTGAGATATAGTTGCCCCATATACTTGGTCACGAGCGGGGTTATCACACATCGATCATTTCTTTTTGTCTACTTCCCTCTTTAGATTTAGTGACCCAGTTATTATTGAAGATTTAGTCTTTGGGGATCACTGTGCAATTGTATGGAAAGTCAATTTTGATGATTGGGGTTATAATCCAAACCCAATACTCCAAATGGTGGAAATAGATAGACCTGGATTGTCTGTTAGATGGTCGTCATCCATGTGTTATCAGCTTATTTGCAGGATTAAAAATGATTGCACCTTAACGAATAAGATGTTAATGATAAATAACAACCCTTCATATATGGATGCCTATGTAACAAACAGAATCAATTCTCTTTTATTGGCCTTGGCCACGAAGAGGGTTCCTACTAACAGTTTTAAGACACATAAACACAGTTTCAACCTACAGATTTTTAATTTAAAGAAATTGAAAAATGCACGGTTGAGAAATTTAGCAAGATTACATGTGGATTGGGAACTGAATTGTTACCATAAAAAAGAATTCTTCAGACCTATAAAAAAAATCACTTAAGTGTTACATTTACTTTATATTTAAATGATAACCAAAATATGATGCATCTTTTATTGAAAAGCGACACTCATAACATTTGGGCAATCCTAAAATCCATTAATGGGGAAAATGCAAGTGTAAATGAAAACGCTATTGCTTCATCTGAATGGGTAAGACATATCACCCTAAAATATAAAATGCCTAATTATTTTACCATGACAAAACAACTTGACCTTATATGGTTAGCTAGATCTCCATGGTTTCTTGATGATATCGCTAGAGCAATTACGAAATTAAAAGCATCCAGAGCGGTCGGCCCCGATGGAGTACCAGCTTGCCTTGTTAAATCCGACGTTCAGTTATGGGCAAAAATCATTAAATATAAAATTGATACAGTATTTTTCACCTAAACACTGCCTAGATCGTGGTGCATGGCCACCATTATACGTATTTATAAAAAAGGGCCTATAAATGATCCCAACAATTTCAGACCTATAGCCCTGACAGATGCGTCTTCCAAAGTTTTTTGTCATTTAATTCTGGAAGAGCTTTTAGAATACATGCAAGCCAATGCTACCTTCTCTAAATATCAAACTGGCTTTTGCCGTCATATGGGTTGCTCCCTTAATGCCACCTTAGTATCCCATATTCAATGGAATACTAAACACAAGCATACAGGTCCTGTATATATGGCTGCTCTCGACATGAGTGCAGCTTTTGACTCTGTTGTGAGAGAAATATTGTGGCAGAAAATGCTGTATATGGGCTTTCCGCCCTATTTGGTGTCGCTTATCGCCTCCTTACATACATCAACTTTTTACAGAGTAAGATTAAACCGAATAGGTGCTCTACCAGATTTAATACCGTCTGCAATTGGTCTTAAACAAGGCTGTACTGTTGCAGCGGTATTTATTTAATCTATATATCGTTGAAATCAAAAATTGTTGTGCCGATGCAATTACCTTCTCGGTTAAACTGGGTCAGATTAAACTCAACTATGTAGGCTTTGCTGATGACCTTTTATTGTTCGACAAGACCCCCTATGGGCTACAAAATAAGCTCAATTCATTTTTACAATGTGCGGCCGCCCATAACTTAAAGGTGAATCAGCTAAAGTCAAACATAGTTGTTTTCGCGGATGGAAAAAAACAGACATGTCGATTTACGTGCACTTTGGACGGGATTTCCATTGAAAAAGCTAAATCTATTAAATGTTTTGGATATATTTTGTCCGACCAGTATTCTTTGTATTGGTGGAAGAATAAATTGCATGCAAAAACTAGGCCCTTAATATCACGGAGGAGAATCATTATGAGGAAATATTGTTTTCTCTCTATTACCTGTCCTACAATTTTATTTGCTAAAAGTTGCACCTTGTATTCTTTATTTCCTTGATATGTGTGTGTATGAAATATCAGACGTGCTTGATTCTTTACAAGGTTGTATATGGAAACAAGTGCTGGGATTGGCATTATCAATTCCCAATGACATTGTTGGACATGAGTTGGGGCTTCTCTCCTTATCTGTAAAATGGCACTGGAAGATGCTTGGTAACTATGGTAAGATCTTAAATCCTCCCTCTAATTCCTTGTATAAAGATTTGAATAAACAGCTGTTTCTAGGGTGCCCTTCCTCGCTAATTGCCTTTGCCGAAAATATGAATTCTATCTTGGAACTTACAGCGATTTCCAAGGAAGATTTAATATTGAAGCTACCAAGTTGTAAAAGGAAAAGGCGAATTTATTATTGGTGCTGTCAGTCAGATCGAATTGGCATGTACAATTCGTATCATGAATATGCCCAGATTCGAAGGAAATGGGGAACTTGTCCCAGTTACATTATACAGCTTCCCTCTTCGTATGGACACAATCTTTATCTTCATTTTAGGTTGAACCAATTTCAACTTTATGAAAGAATGGTCCAATGGGGAAGATTTAAAGAATTATCCCAAGCAAGTTTTTGTAGATTTTGGCAAAACGAAAATGCGATTGAATCCCTCAAATATCTGGTAATTTTTTGTGACTATTTTGAATCTTTAAGATGTTATATCTTTGGGACTTATCTTAATTCGCATTCCCCAATGTCTAGATTGTCTTTATTGTCACGATGTATATGGGGCTATAGCCCTAAGCTGACAAATTGATTATGTTACTAGGTATACTAGATTCTAAATTAAAGGAAATAAATTCCCTATGTTGAAACCTGGATTAGGGTTGAATGTGTCTGAATTTATGATAATTTTATGAACTTGATTATTACTGCTTTTAATGATGTATTTATCACTTTTTATACTATGCTTGAAATGAATTTTGCTGAGATTTGCTGTATTATGATTTAAATGTAGCGATCTTATACATGTGTTTTTCTTTTCTAATTTGTAAAGGTTTGTAATTTTACCAAATACAATAAAAAAAATTTAAAAAGGAGGGAACAGGGATCCCAATTGGAACGATCTCAGTTTTACAGTCGTTGAGGCAGAGATAGTTGGCGGTGCACCAGGACTGGATGGCAGATAGGCAGTCGGGGATGATGAAAGGCGCAAAAGGGTCCACAGGCAGTCTGAAAAAGAGTTGTGTGTCATCAGCATAACACTGGTAGTTGGGGGAGAAAGAGGAGATGAGGCGAGCAAGCAGAGCAAGGTAGATGTTGAAGAGCCAAGGGGAGAGGATAGAACCCTGGGGACACCACAGGTGGAGAAGGAAGTAGGAAAGGAGAAGGAGCTCGGATGACCTATGACATGTGGTCAGTTAGGAAGGATGTTAGCCATTCCAGTGCACGATCCAAGATACCAAGTGTATCGTGGAGCCTTTGTATGAAGATGGAATGGTTGACCGTGTCAAAGGCAGAGGAGAAATTGAGCAGGATGAGTACAGCTGGGGAGTTGGAGTCAAGAGATGCCTCTGGATGCATGGAATATATATTGCTGGTCATGGTGACCACCAACAAGTTTGGTGTGCGAGTTGAGTTGGGTCAAGGCCAGCTTCTCCAGCAGTTTAACCAGGAAGAGGCTGATTGAAATAGAGTGGTAGTTGGCTGGAAAGGTAGGGTCTGCTGAAGGTTTTTCCAGGGGGCACACAAGGGAGTGCTTGAGGGAGGAGGGGAAAGATCCAGTGGCAAAAGAATGATTACAGAAATCAGCGTCTGCGGGGTGTAAGAACATATATATTTTACCAAAATGTAATGACATTTTTTATTACAAAATGTAGTGGCATTTTGTTGCCAGCAGTAATATGACACACACATATATATATGTATTTTTGCCAGTATAACATGTAAACGTGTTGTTGGTGGCATGCAAAGTACATAATTTACAACACAGCCAAGCCCAAATTGACACTGCAGAGAGAAAGGCACTCATAGAAGCTTAGTGCTGGCAGGCCAAACAATGAAGTGCACCATTTTTTTTTTGGATATCTCATGCATGGAAGACTACATTATTCATATAACTGACTAACATTGATAAATACTTATTCTAACCTCCATAACATTATAATGTAGTCTCATGTGCAAAATGAGGTGAGAATACATGTTTTGGTGGCACTGCTGTAATTCGTTTTTAAATGCACACTGGCATTTTTTTTTCTTTCTTTTTCTTCTTCTGTGTTAACTTGTGGAGAGCACAGGGAAGAGGCAGCAGGAAACCAAAGAGATACAATTACTCCGTTCTGAAACTCTCATTGTTTGGAACATGAGGATTGATACAGTATGAATTCTTGTTGATCTGATTGGGGGAGAATTATAGGCAGACATGCCACGTAAATAAAGTGGGAAGGCTTTGAGTTTTGCTAATGGAAAAACTTGCGGAGAGGAGTTAGTGGAGACTGGGCTATGAAGACAGATGGAGTTCCAAGGGGTTATAGAGCGCTGGCAAGAGAAGATATCTCGCTGGTGCTCCCCACATACACAAGATTTACAGAAGCATTCCGCACTGACTGGGACTGCCTTTGCGAGTGTCGTACTGAATTTCACAGGAGTGCTAATCTCGGTAAGCTTTGTGCCAAGTGAGGATCTTTTGAATGTCGTATGTTTGGCTACACATTTATTACAGGGTAGAAAGGTTAGAAAGTCACTGCATGTGTATCTTTGGCAATTTCAGAATCTGGGAATATTCATTTTTGTTTCAAATACACCTGCCTGTTATGCTTTGTTTTCTTTTTTGTATTCCAGAGGCTGCTGTAAATAACCATGGTAAGACTTGATGACATGTTTATGTAATTCAATATAATGAATATCTATGAAAACAAATGGGAGTTTGTGTCATTCATGCTTCTATGAATTATTTTTAATAGACAAGGTCTAGAAGGGAGGCTCATATTAAGTGCAGTGGTGCATTTGCCAATTTATTAATGCAAGTTAAGTAATAGATAAAGTGTGTGTGTGCGCGCGCGCCTTCTTTGCATGCTGATGGGAAAGGCATAGCTTACTGGATGTAGATAAACCAGTGAAACCAGCCACAAACTGTAGATGGCACTCTGAATACAATTATTGGGTTATAACAGTCCAAGGCTCTCTATAGACCACTGGGAGATAGTCTAATAGAAAGGAAAGTTTTGTTTTATGATGGGGTTATAATATAAGGAAGAAAACCATGCTCATCACTAAATACTGCAAAACAAAATGCCACTAAAATTACCACCAGTATAAGCTAACAAGCTATGGTCACTAAAATAATATAAGTCCAAACCCAATCTAAATGCAAGACTAATTTACCACCAATATTTTTACGGTAAGAAAATACAGCCAAACCCCAAATTTACACTAATAAGACAAAATATCTTACAGATAATGGTGCGTTGGCTGGGAAAGTGGCTGTAGAGCACCTACTGGGTGTGGCAAGTGTGTCTCACACTACTATATGTGCATTAAAGGGAACCCATTTTATGAGAGCAGTGTGACACTAGAAGTGAATTTCAGAATGTCTCAAATAGAGGCCACATTCCCAGAGTTAGTGCAATATCTGGAGGCAAAGCTATATGCACATGGGACATGGTCATTAAATAATGCCACAGAGTGGCATGACCACATCTATGGTGAAATGCAGAAAGAATCATTGGACAGCATCTTTGCAGAAGGTAGCATAATCCAGGTCTGTTTTTAGAGATTATTAAATGCTGCTGATAAACATGCAGAGAAAGATTGTCTGATACTGCTATGTGCCAAGACATGGTTCATATTAAATAGGTCTCTGCGAATGCAAGAAAATGATGCCAATCTGATTAGCAGATTAAAAATGGAACTGGATGGAGCTAGTGAACAAGAGGAAAAATTAACAGCGGAACTAGAGGTATGTCAAAAGGACATGCAGTCAAAATGTAAGGACCTCGACATTCAATTGTCCCAAAGAAAGAAACAATTTGAGGATAGTGAGCAAGAATTAAAACACTTGGAAGGGTTGGTAGATCATATTAGACAAGATAAAGATGAGGTTATTTTGGAAATGCAGATTTTACAAAAAGAACATTTTGAGAAAGAAAGTGATCTTCAAAATGTTGAACAGGAGATAGTTAAAATGTTTCAAGAAAAAGACAGACGAGACAAAGAGTTCAATGAATGCCAAATGCAAATGAGCGATATGCAAAATGTGATTAACAAGATGGGTGATGAAAACAATTATTTGTGTAAGGAGGCAGATGGGCTCCTTAAAAAGTGCAAGGATCTGGAACAGCAAATATGCATTTCCAGGTCCCAGGACAAACGACAGGGCACCACATTCAATGGAGTTGAGGTGAATTCTATTTTTACACAGAGAGCTAGTGCTCTAGTGGCTATGCCGGTGACTGAACTTGGTTGCAGCGCCCTTCGGGGATTTGACACACCCATTGGGGGCCACCACCAATCCCATACACCTGAAACAAGGGTTGAATCACAAAGTTTTGCAATCCCATGCATAGCAACGAGTAGCATTATTAAAATAATGAAATCAATCAAGGCTCTGATCAAACCATTTAAAAAATGAGGGGGGTGCTGTATAGAGGACCACTTAGAAGCGGTGCACATTATATTTAAAGCCCTCCAGATACCTAAGGAACAATACAGACAATACTTTGATTTAACTCTAGACGCTCCCACAGCCAGTATCATTAGAGGATTACATGAACAGCAGAACATGACATGGGCAGAGTTTGAAAAAGAGATTAGATGTCTTTTTCTCCATTCCAGTCATTCCAGGAGGCGAAGAAGGTTGCTTACACAATTACAGATGGGCCTAATACGTCTCCTTGCCAATTTTTGCAAGACTTAAAAAGAGCTTTTTCTTGCTTTGATGTATCTTTTGACCTCAATTCCAATGAGTTTAAAACTACCTACTTCTATGGGCTACAGAAAGACATCATTATAATACAGTTAGTCTGTGAATTTGATTGTGACAAGTCCCTTGAATGGATTATACACCAAAGTACAAAACTATATGAAGTACTATATTGTCAGGGTAGAGAGAGTGATAAAACGAAAGACACTAGACCAAAATCTAAAGAACCCTCAGCAACAGTGATATTGATCAGGTCAGCTAAAATGTCCCTTGAGTCCGCTCAAAGTCCAGGTAAAAATAATGTGACACCTGAACAAAGGGGTAATCAACACAGGTTGTCTCTCTCTGCACCAATGTTTCAATCACATGATCCTAGTAATAGGGAGAGCTACATTAGCCCTAGGTACTTAGGAGACAG
The DNA here is from genome assembly GCF_040938575.1 of Ambystoma mexicanum. Lineage (NCBI taxonomy): Eukaryota > Metazoa > Chordata > Amphibia > Caudata > Ambystomatidae > Ambystoma > Ambystoma mexicanum. The sequence goes on along the minus strand of NC_090939.1, from coordinate 864,610,455 downwards.
GCCCCGGACAGGATATCGGCCTGATATGTCAGATATGAATAATAATCGGAGACAAAGTCAGGATCAAAGAAATAATGGTCCCTACCAGGCATTGGGGACACAGAGCAGATTTGACCCCAACACCATGATATATGGTAATCAGGATAGACCCTGATATGTGGATTGATTTACTGAAAATGGGAATCAGCATAAGGGACAATACTCACAAAATGAGACACAGGACATGAGGCAGAGTATGAATTATGCTCCACGTCATTACAATGAATCACCGCCACCAGGTGATTACAACCAAAGAATAGGTGCACCCTGCTCCCCTCCACATATGAATCAAGAGTTCAGAAACAACCCCAATAGAAATCACTCTCCTGAGAGATATCAGAATAGATTCGATCAGGGGAAAAACAACCAATATCGACCTAGGCCGCAGAGAGAAGATTTTAGAGAGATGGAAAGATTCCAGTGTCTCGAGTCCCAAGTTGGGAAATGTTGGCTGAACAAATAGGAAAACTATGTACGGTTCAAAAACAGTCATCAAAGGAGGGAGCAGAAGGCCATAGCAATGACCGGGTGGTTTCTGATAATAAGTGATTAAATATTCATGATACCTGCAATGCTAAAAAGACAGATTGCACTGATTTGGTTTTGCATAATAACTCTGAGATGCTCAATGATTTAAAAACAAAAATACCTGCAGATGAACATGAGACAGAAAATGCAAATACATCTAAAAAAGAGGTTCGGTTTATTAAACCTGGAGTTAAATCAAACGTTGGAGATTTATACAAATGAAAAAGGAACTATGAAATTCCAAAAGAACAAAGAGACAGATTTAAGAAAGACAACTCATGCATAGGTAATACAATTGAACAGGAAGTAAGTGGGGATGCTAGAATGCTCTCCCTAGATAATCAAAACACTAACAAAATACGGGCAGGAAGAATAAGTACTCAAAAGGAGGGTACAGATCAGTTACCTGAAGAATTCTTTGAGCCACAGATTTTTGAGGAAGTTAAAAGATTGCTACCATGCCAAATACCCACATACACCCAGAATTAGAAAATGACAAATGATCAAGTGATGTTTTTACGCATATTCAGTTGGAGGATTGTAGTGTGAACTCTGATGATCCCCGGATGGAAGGACGAACAGTGGCCACACTCCAAAAGACCTCTGAATTTGGGGAGATGAGTGAGGTTTCTCAAACGAAAATGGACAAAAAGGAGGGAAAAATGTCCTTTCATTTACCAATGTGCTTAGCCAAAAGTGAAAAAGGTCTGAGAAAAGTGAATCCTGAAATTAGTAAGAACTCTCACTTTTTTTGTGTGTTCGAGGAATGTGAAGACAGATATTATGCTCCCATTACTGTGGAAGAGAAATGCAATATGTTTGCAATGATTGACACAGGCGCACAGGCCACAATTATGTCCAAACAATTGGTAGAAAGTATCAATGAAGGGAGATCTCCACAGAATCAGATTACAGTGAGACAGAGTGAAGGCCCAGTGCATAACTTTAATGGTGAGGAGGTGCCTATTGTGGGTGTCAATGAGGTTGACATAAAGATAGGAAAACTCAGAATGAAACAGGAAGTGTTGATCACATCTATTTGTGAAATTCCATTCATAATGGGAACAGATTTCCTGAAAAGATTGTCTCCTCTCATAGATGGGGTAAATGGGGTACTGTGGTCTTTAACCAAAAAACCATTAAGACCTAAAAAAATAAAATCCCAAACAGTATAAATGAATGCCACACTGTTGCTAAAACGAATGATGCAGTGGAGGTATACCTACGGAATAGCTGTGTGCCTAGTGTCACTGTCATTTTGATGTGTCAGGATAAAATGTAAAATGAAAAAGAAAAACAATCTCTGCAGATTTATTTGGATCCCAGGAAGAAATGGCAAACTGAAATAGATGAACATACATTGCACTTCTATTTAAAAGAGAAGAAATGCAAACAGAATACTATTCCTAAAACAGACACAGGAAAACACAATACCACCCTTGCTGAAATACACATGGAAGATGAGCAGCCATGGATTCACATTGGTATAAATGACCATTCTAGAGTGATAAAAGCTACTTTGGCGCTTGAACAGGAAAGGAGCTTTATTAATGAGAAATTACTGCAGAAAATAATGGTGAGGGAGGAGATCCCAAAATGTAGAATTAAAAACCAATATGTCTCTGGTTTGGACAATCCTGACTTTGAAAACCGAATTGCAGGAAGATGCATGCTAGCGATTAATATTGGACAGAAAACAATCTACCACAATGTGTGGATAGTGAGTGGAACACAAAATGATTTTTAGATGGGCAATGATATCATGCACAGAATGTGTATGGTGTTAGATTTCCTTAACCAAAAAATATGGTCCCGGCTATGTGGGCCTGCGCCCGAATTTGAAGACAAGAGAAAGGCTTCTCATTGCGCACAATTGGTCCCATATGCAATTGAATGACAGGTGAAGAAGGATATTATTATTCCTGCATTCACCAGGCAGGTTGCTATAACACTAAAGTGCAAGAATGCACAGCACATGAAAGATTCTGATGCATTTGTGTGCTTGAATGAATCCATGAAACAGCAAGACCTGGATTATGAATATACCCCATTGCATTGATAGATGTTGGAGAATGATCTGTCAAAATTATGGTGAATAATAAAGGATGTCAGGATATTCATTTAGAAGAGAATTCTTTATTAGGAATGGCCATACAAAAATCACATTGTACCTCAGATTTCAATAACATGGTGATTGGAAATATTCCTGAGAGATATGTAGATGCACATGGTGTGTTGCCAGAATATCTGGATTCTCAACTCAAAGGGATCTTTAAAATTCAGTCTGTGTACCCTTATGTACCCTTATGATTCCAGTGAAACAGTGTGATGTCACCAAGAGAATTGTATAGTATTTGACTTAAATGAAAATGAAACAGAAAATCAGCACATTGAAGTGGAAGCTGATATGCCAAAATAAGTGGCAGCTTTACAGAGAGATACAGCCACACAGTTAGAAGAAAGCACAGAGATTCCTCCACTGGCGGATTGCCCGGAATTTTTAAAAATGGTGGAGGAGCAGATTTTGTTAGCAGATGCATGTGATAGCGAAGAGGATAGAAATGAATTGAAAAAAATATTTATGGAATTTAAAGATTTTTGCCAAAGATGCATATGATTGCGGCCTAATTAATTTACATGTTGCCACATTACCAGAGGGGTGTGGTAGAAATCCAATATTTGTGCGCCAATATCGATTAACACTGGCATGCTTGGAGTCATTAGCAGAGATAATTAAAAACTTGGAGTCTAGGGGAATTATCAGGCCCATTCATAGTACCTCCAACTCTCCTATTTTGGGTGTGTTAAAGCCAAATGGTCAATGGCGTCTGTGTGCAGACTTGAGAGAGGTAAATAAAAAATTGCCAGTGTCCAGATAGCCACTGCCATTCATTGATCAAGGCCTTGCTCAGGTGCATGGCTCAAAAGGTATTTACTACCTTAGATCTCACATCTGGATATTGGTGTGTGCCACTGGCAGAGGATATTCAGAATTTGTTTTCATTTTCATTTGATAAAACGCAATACGCATGGGCTAGAACACCATTCAGGTACGTCAATAGTGGAGGCACATTTGGCATATTTTTGACAAAGGAGATGCCTGATGCAGCGAAGGAGGAACTATAGTTTATGTGGATGATGTCCTGATAAAAAATGAAGACTTAAAAAGTAATTTTGATCAAATTAGACATGTACTTGGCCAATTGCAAAAGGCGGTTGCCAAAGTATCTTTACAGAAAGCACAATGGTGCAGGAAAAAGGTGAATTTCCTAGGGCATGAAGTAACTGAACATGGACTAAACCCACAAAACAAAAAGGTAGAGCCCATACAGAAATGGAAAGATCCTAGAAATGTGAAAAGTTTAAAAGGTTTATTAGGAATGACAGGATATAACAGGAAATTTATTGAAAATTATGCTGAAATTACTCAACCATTAACTAAACTATTGAAGCTGAATATGCCCTGGAAATGTGAAAAGGAGGAATCTGATGAAGGCCGTACATATGTTGGGACATAATTGGTCCACCTAAACGGCCGAAACACCTTGGTGTAGACGCACCCCGAACAACAGTGCATTGTCACTGTCCACTACCAATTGTCAATTCACGAACCCCTTTTTTTGTCTGTTGTTGCTTACTTTGTCTAATTGTGTTGTTTTATACTGAAGTATACGAATCACCATAACAAACTATGTATTTTGATTGTGTTTGTATTACTTACACGACTGTTGTGTCAAACTATGTGACCCCATGTGTTTGTAAATATATCCTATAAGCCTGTACGGTTGGTTTCATTAAACCATGTGATGTTATGTTGTTTGGAGAACTGTTCACTCTATGTTGATTTCTACAACTGCATAGATAAACAAACTATTATTTTTTCTCCAAACAACAAAAAAAGTGAGTTTCTTTCTTTTTCTCCGTTAATGCAGAGGGTAATAAGGGGTGAAACAGTGTGTTTTCATTAGAGCACTCTTCTTTGTACCTATTCAATTGTAATTTTTGTCTTAAATTAAAGGAATGACTCATAAAGGAACCATGTTTAGCATATCCCATACAAAACAGAGATTTCTTTATAGAAATAGGTTTCACTGAACATTGTATGTTAGCAGTATTATCTCAAAAACATGATTTGAACCACAAAACCATTGCATATGCAAGTAAGGCATATTCTCAAGTTGAAATTACATTCAGTGAATGTGAAAAGGCCCTTTTGACCACTGTGTGGGCGTTGCAGCATTTGTGCCCCATTGTTCAAGGATAAAAGGTAATCATTGAGACAAATCATCAACCATTGCAGTTTTTACAGAGTAAAAGGATTAGGTCAGGCAACCTAGCACAGTCCAGAATTACTTCATGGACATTGGCATTGCAAGGCTTTCCCGTGGAAGTGAGGTATGGCCAAAATAAAAAGAGCCCAGTTGCTCAAGGATTAGCGGATTTACATGACTGTGCAGCTGAATGTGTATCAGACGAAGTAGAGGTGGAGTCTAGTTTGCAGGAGTTTGAGCAATCACCACACAAAGCTTTTGATGAAAAGACATCCAAGAATCTGCCAACTGTATATGTTGACGGTTGTGCTTTTCATATTGAAAATGACAATACTAAACAATTGGTATCAGGAATAGGAAATGTCTGATTGAAATGGGAAGGCATTCCTAGTATAGGGATGATAATTGGGGCTAGGAGTAGTCGGGTAGCGGAATAGGCAGCCATTTATAAAGCAATTACTACTGCAGTTGATAATAAACTCAGTGAAATTGTCCTGGTGACTGATTCTGATTATGCACAAAATAGTTTTGTAGAGTATTTGCCTGGCTGTAAAACAAGAGGCATGCTTACATATAATAAAAAGCCACTCAAACATGGAAAAATGATACAGACCATAAACAAATTAGTGTCAGAGAATGATTTAACAATATATGGGAGGAAAATGCGTGGACATTTAAAATCTCCAGGAGAAGATAAGGAGGGAAATGATAAAGCAGATCATTTAGCCAATATTGGGGCTGTGATGGGAGAGTTGCTACTCATTGAACACGTAATTGGTGAAATACAGATAGATGCAGTTACACGCTCTAAGGCTCCAAAGGAGGTAGAATAACCAGTAGTGCAATGGAGTTATGATACACCAGCTCAAGATTTGATTAAGGCACAAAAACATGATCCAATATTGGGGATCTGTTATAATCATTTGATGGATCGCGAACAAAATCTTTTAACTGAGATTGATTGTACAGGAAAAGAGGAGTTGAGGGTATTATTAAAGAATAATAAATGAATTAGACTACAGGATGGACTCATGATCAGGGAATCCATAACAGGAAAAATACAGTGGGTGGTACCTCTTTCATTCAGAGGGCTGATGCTACACCATGCATATGATGCAATAACTGCTGGACACAGAGGTTCACAAAAGACTATAGAAATACTGAAAGATTATGCTTACTGGCCACATATGTCCCAAGATGTGGAATTATATACTAGGGGGTGCCAAGTATGTGCCCAATTTGAACCCGCTTCACCAATGCATAGAGCTCCACTGATGAAAAAAGGCTTAACCCTTCCATGGTCAGATTTGCAAATTGACTGTGTAGCGCGTGTAAAATGGTCGAGTAGGGGGAACCGTTATATTTTGAGCGTGGTTTGATTGATGTCAAAATGGATAGAGTGTATTCCTGCACCAGATTGTAGTGCGCAAACCGCAGCTACATTATTGGTAAATCATATGTTTTCAAGATTTGGGTTACCACAAAGAATAGAGTCAGACAGAGGAAGTCATTTTACAAGCACTTTAATGAGTGAAGTGTGGCACATACCGGGGGTGAAAAGAAAACTGCATATTGCGTACCGACCCGCCTCTTCTAGAAATATTGCACGTTGCAACAGATCTGTTGTGGAGATATTAAAGAAATTTGTAGCAGAGGCAGGTTCCAGCTGGGATTTACAATTACCCCTGGTTTTGATGGCAATCAGATCAACTTCTGCCAAGGCAACAGTTATCAGCCCTCATGAGGTGTTGACAGATAGGAAGATGGTACTGCCACAACATTTATTATACAAGACACATGAGTAGACACTTGTGAGCGCATCTACAGTTCACGAGTATGTGGAACAATTGCGGAAGCATTTACAACATGAAATTGCACTTCTGCAGCGAAATTCGGAAAGGGCTGTTGACAGTGCAAAATCATATTATGATAGAAAGACGTCTCTGAAAGACGTGGGGGATCAAGTATATAAATTTCATTTTGGAAAAGGTAAACATAAAAATTCTAAATTTCTTGCAGCCTGGCAAGAGCCATTTAAAATTGTGGATAAGGTGTCTCCAGTAGTTTACAAAATATTAAAGACAGAGGGTGAAACAGTAAAGGAGCAATTTGTTCATGTTAACCAAATCAAGCCCTGTCATCCCAAACATGCAATCAAGAGACTTGGGCAAGTAGTAACAGCCTAAGTGCCCTGAAGACATGGAAGGGAAGGCACAGTGGTTGTTTGCATAGTATCCCACATCATAGAAATAAAAAAACAGTTGTGGTCCTTATTATAGAGATAAATGTAAATGAAAATACCATAGGTGATAAACATTGCAATAAGGGGCTGAAGCAGATTGAATTATTATGGTACAATGTTGAAATATATTTTGATGTATAGTGGTGTCTTATGTATATGTTTGTTTTCTCTCGAACATATGCTTAGTTTCAGCAGAATGAAGTGGAATGTTTTGGACAATTTTTTTATTATGGTAGAAAGGGTGAAATTGGTATTGTGCTATGTACTTAATCTGTCTCTTTTCTATTTAATTTAGAACAACTAATTGATGATCTTTTGAGGTCGGAGGTCGCAGGACCGGTGGACACGAGAGATGAAGGAGTCTTGGAGTCCACGGGATGAAGCTCGAGCAAAGCCTCCTTACCGAAGTATGGAGGTGAAGACAAAATAACAGAGATGCCTAAAGAGATCATTCCTATGGAAAAGCATCCAAGAGTGCCAGGATGAAAGAGTTTCACTGAATGAACCAAATGATGAAAAGTTGATGATCAGAACATCTCAAAGTTGCGGTCATGAAAATGATGAACTTAATTTTACGGCGTTCCTGATGAAGCATAGTATTATTCTATGGAACTAAAAAGGAGTGTGGTGGAGAATTACATGTTTGTTATTTTAATTAGTTGTTTTAGTTAATTGTATCAGCCATTTATTTTATTTATTTATTTTATTGTTTTGTTATTATACATGAAATGTTGATGGCGGACAATTCCTTTAAAAAAAAAAAAAAGGTTTTACATGCATATGCACATGTGTATGAGGACTTGTGTATTTTTGCCAGTATAACATGTAAAGGTGTTGTTGGTGGCATGCAAAGTACCTAATTTACAACACAGCCAAGCCCACTTGAAACTGCGGAGAGAAAGGCATGCATAGAAGCTTAGTGCTGCCAAGCCAAACAATTAAATGCACCATTTATTTTTTGGATACCTCATACATGGAAGACTACATTATTCATATAACTGACTAACTCAATTAACATTGATAAATACTAATTCTAACCTCCATAACATTATAATGTAGTCTCATGTGCAAAATGAGGTAAGAATACATGTTTTGGTGGCAATGCTGTAATTCGTTTTTAAAAGCACACTGGCATTTTTTTTTCTTTCTTTTTCTTCTGTGTTAACTGTTGGAGAGCAGAAGGAAGAGGCAGAAGGAAACCAAAGAGATACAATTATTCAGTTCTGAAACTCTCATTGTTTGGAACATGAGGATTGATACAGTATGAATTATTGTCCACCTGATTGGGGGAGAATTATAGGCAGACATGCCATGTAAATGAAGTGGGAAGGCTCAGAGTTTTGCTAATGGAAAAACTTACGTAGAGGAGTTAGTGGAGACTGGGCTGTGAAGACAGATGGAGTTCCAAGGGGTTACAGAGCGCTGGCTAGAGGGATGTCTCGCCGGCGCTCCCCACACACACAAGATATACAGAAGCAGTCCGCACTGACTGGGACTGCCTTTGCGAGTGGAGCAAGGTCGTACTGAATATCAAAGGAGTGCTAATCTCGGTAAGGTTTGTGCCAAGTGAGGTTCTTTTGAACGTTGTATGTTTGGCTACACATTTATTACAGGGTAGAAAGGTTAGGAAGTCACTGCATGTGTATCTTTGGCAATTTCAGAATGTGGGAATATTAATTTGTTTCAAATAGACCTGCCTGTTCTGCTTTGTTTTATTTTTTGTATTTCAGAAGCTGCTGTAAATAACCATATTAAGACTTGATGACATGTTTATGTAATTCAATATAATGAATATCTATGAAAACAAATGGGAGTGCGTGTCATTCATGCTTCTATGAATTATTTTTAATAGACAAGGTCTAAAGGGGAGGGTCATATTAAGTGCAGTAGTGCATTTGCAAATTTACCAATGCAAGTCAAGTAATAGATAAAGCAGGTTTGTGTGTGTGCGCCTTCCTTGCATGCTGATGGGAAAGGCATAGATTACTGGATGTATATAAACCAGTGATATTTTGTGACATATAGATTACTGGATGTCCATGAGCCAGTAATACCTAAGGGTGTATAGATTACTGGATCTAGATAAGCCAGTGATACCAGCCACAAACTGTAGATGGCACTCTGAATAAAATGATTGGGTTATAACAGTGCATAGGTCCAAGGCTCTCTATAGACCACTCGGAGATATTCTAATAGAAAGGAAAGTTTTGTTTTATGATGGGGTTATAATATAAGGAAGAAAACCATGTCCATCACTAAATACTGCAAAACAAAATACCACTAAAATTACCACCAGTATAAGCTAACAAGGTATGGTCACTAAAATAATATATGTCCAAACCCAATCTAAATGCAAGACTAATTTAGCACCAAATTAACGCCAATATTGTTATGGTAAGAAAATACCGCCAAACCCCAAATTTACACCAATAAGACAAAATATCTTTCAGGGGGCAAGAGGGCCAATGATGGTTCTGGATGAGCAAGGAGAAACATGTTTAGAAGAGACCTTCATGGAGTGGAGAACTCTGGTAACTTCTTCAAGTGTGACCAGGGAAAGGAAGAGGAGCCTAGGGAGGCAAAGGGGAGTTGGAATGGTTGGGAGGGTGAGTAGCAAGGGTGTTCAGGGTGTCCAGAGTTTTTGTGGCGAAGTGAGTGGCCACTGTATTGCAGAGAGCCTGGAAAGGGGAGGAGGAGACTGCAGAAGGGTGGGCTAGTTCCTTGCAGATCTTGAAAAGTTCAGCTCTGTTGTTGGTTGCACTGGAAATACGTGCTTGTATGTTGGCTTTTTTCTTTGCACGTCTGTGTTGCCTTTTGAGCAGGCGACAGGCCAGTTTTTCAGAGGAAGCACCAGAGGTGTGTCACTTTGTGTTTGGCCGCTCTGCACTTTCATTTCAGGGACGAATGTTTGGAGTCGTACCAGGTTTTATACTAAGAGCAGGTTTCAGGCGGATCCTCATGAATGGGGAAGAATGTCAAGGGTATCGGTAATGGAGAGCAGAGTCAGTGGTAGGGGGTGTTGTGGGATGAATGTGAAGGTGTAGGCATAGGCTGACACATTTAAACGGGCAAATGTTAGTTTATGAAGTTGGCAGAGCTTTTGGGGGTGCGGTCAGAGGACCAAAGGGACCCAGATGAGAGGAGAGAATGGACTGACCAAGAGAGAGGGATGACAAGTGGGGAGGAGAGAGATATGTCAGAGTGAATGAGGGCATTAAGAGTTTGTTCAGTGGAGTGGGTTGGTCCAGAAGGGAGAATGGAGAGGGATAGAGAGGAGCAGAGGTCAATGTAAAGAGTAGATGATGTGACACGGGAGTCCAACTGGATGTTGAAATCCCCAAAGAGGAGGAGATTGGAGGTGGATGACAGTAAAGAAGAACAGAAATCAGCCCATTCAGATAGGAATGGGGTGGTAGTGCCTGGAGGTCAGTAAATGGTGGCAATGGTCAAGGTGGAGGAGGGAGAGATGACCAATTTAAATACCAGACTATCAAAGGAAGATAGAGCTGGGTGGGTAAGGTGGTTGAAAGAACCCACGCTGGGAAGATTAAGTCAACCCCACTGCCAGCACGGTGAGGTTGAGGCTTGGAAATGATTTTGTAGCCATCAGAGAGGAGGGAGTCAAAAGCAGTAACTGAGCTGGCATTGTACCAATTCTCTGGAAGAGTGAGAATATCGAGGTCAATGTCTTCAAGGAGGAGGCAGATGTCAGCAGAGTGTTTGTTGGCTGAGCGGGCATTAAGAGTTGCCAGGTAAAGGAAGTCTTTGACTTTGAAAGTTTTCTGAGGAGAGGTACAAGGGCTTGGAACACTGGTAAGAAGGGGAGGAGTAGAGAGAGTAGTGGGAGGAGAGGCAGCAGAAGATAGGAAGTTAATGAGAGATGGCAGGATCTGGTTAAAGAGAAAGAGGTTGGGTTGAGGACCCTGAACCAAGATAGTGCATGTGTGGTAGACATTAACAAAGCAACGGGGAGATGAGAAGCCGGCCAAGAGGACTTTCCACTTAGAACCACCGTTAATGGGAGAGGATGCGGAAGGAGTAAGAGTAGAGATGGGGGGGGGGTCCATAGGTCTGGAGAGGGGACAGAGAAGAGGATATCAATGAAAACCTGTCTGGAAGATGCACTGACAAAGGTATCTGCGATGGGAAGCCCAGGGTTTGTGCTCAAGATGTCTTTTTTTGTGCTTTTTCCTTCCTGACTTCGAGAAAGAGGGCGGATAGGTGATAGTGTAGCAGTTAGAGAAGATGGGTGAAATGGTGAGAGCTATACGGGTGAAAGCGGATATTAGAGGAATGACAAAGAGTGGCTGCACTGCACAGTTCTAGCTAAACTCACCAGATGGCCCAGTAGACGCAAAAGGTGAAATTGCAATTCAAAAGGAAAGCGACTTTTCAAAAGTAGGCTTTAAATGCAAGTAAATTGGTGCACAGATGAAAAAGCACAGGTAAATTCCATTTTGAAACATAGGCCTTAAATGCAAGTAAAAATCGTGCACATATGAAAGGGCACAGTAAAAATCTATTTTTAAATGCAAGTGCAGTGAGAGAAGTGGTAGGATTAGGTGTGGGAAGGGAGGCAGGAAGGCAGAGAACTAAAGCTCATGACAAAGTTCAGTTCGTGGAGGAGGCAACGGAATAGTTCAGCCATCATTCATTAGTAGGTATGCATGAAGCGTGGTGATCCTTAGATACAATCTCGCTTGAGAAGCAGTCATGACATCTGGAGCTGGAATCATACTTTGAGAGGGAACAAAGTATAGAGAAGGGCCTCCGGGCCCTCCTCGGCCTGGACAGGCTCAGACAGGAGCCTCACGAGTGGGCCCTTCGGCGTGCACCAGCTTTCGCCTGCCGGCGTCACTGATTGGCTCTTTGAAGGGAGGGCTGGCCAAAGAGTGACAAGCAGTGATGGCTGTGGAAGAAGGATCCTCACCATGAGGATGCAGAGGCCATGATGGAGCAGTCGATATGCTTACAATGTTAAACAGCCCAACTGGGCAAGCAACATGAAAGAGGCCTTGCTGGAGTAAAGTAAGTGCTGGAAGAAACAATATGTGGTATTACAAAAAGCACCAGTGAATTAAAGAGGATGTGAAGTGCTTGCTGAACGGATCTTGCTGCAAACGCACATATATAAAGCCCATCAAGTCTTAGCTTGCCGGCTGTGCTGCCCCCGCTGCTCCTGCAGCATGAGATAATGGTGGGTTGGTGGATAAGACCCACAGTGCTTCTCCTTGGCTCAATATGGGTGGATGGGGGATCCACATACAGTACATACAGTTCCCCCATTTTCACTGAGACGACAAAGATGACTGACAAAATGCTGAGTACTGACCAGGGAACTACTGAGACAGGGTGAAACACACAAACAATGAAGAACAGTGACCAAAAAGAACCATAGCGGTATAGACACCTGCAGATCCATGGTTCCTCATGTTTCATAAAAATTAAGGAAGGACTTAGCGAAAGAGAGAAGCAGTCAACCGGGAACACAAGACCGTAAAGCCCAGGAAGTTGGAAGGAGACACAAAGCTGAAAAGGGAGGAACACAGAGCAGTTTGCTCCCTGATTCACGAAAGCCTGCCATCTCCTTTTTCCACAATCTCCGAACTGAGTATTGGCAGATGGGGCCCTGAAGACAGGAAGCAGAGTAGAAGTCTCTGGTCCTAGTGCAAACCAACAGGTCCACAAGGGGAAAGAAACCAAACTTTGAGACGACCATGCAACCAAAATACAGAGAGAAAAACCCTAGGAAGAACTGTCTGCGCACCCGGAGAAAACCGAAGTTAACGGGTACGGTGCAAGGACCGGTGGGGCCTGAAAACCACAGGGGAACAAGCCCCTATATCAAAATAATGAGTGAGTGGGAATATCTTCCTCATCACAGTACTTGGGAGGTGAGTATACCAAGTCTGGGAGACGCAGGGAGAAGAAAGACAAGGGTCTGGGACCCGAATGCCAACCAAAAAGGGAAAGATAAATGTCAACTTCCTTGTTGCAGTACTTGGCAAGAGAGTAAGCCAATTAGGCCAAAGAATGAGAGAAACCGGGGTCTGGTATCTTCCTTGTGTCAGTACTTGGCAGGAGAGTGAATCAAGTGGGCTGTGATGAATCCTATGGAGTCATCACTAATTCCGTGTTGATGAGCTCACTTGTGGCCAGGGGAAAGCAGCCGCTACCTGATCCTGAACCTCGGGTGATAATATGAGGGAGGATCATATGAGAGGAGATGTCTGCTGTGGGGAGGTGGTGAATCCATTGGAAGAGATGCGGTATTCCCCCCTTTTCTTCCTGAAGAAACCCCTATGACACCCAAACGTCTGATGGCATACTGTCAATTTAGTCAAATTCCCATTCATGCCTCAACAACACAAACAAACCATCTCCGGTTTCTGATGTTTCTTTAAATGCAACTTTTCAGCAACATCATTCTATCAATCCCATAATCTTGATGGACTTTACCTCCTGTGAAGCCTCAAGTACTGAGATGAAGAAGAGGAGGAGTTGATGCAGATTGAACAAAAAAAACGAATATGCAGATTAGTTGTTGGGTGGAATCACAGGTGTGTGGGACATTTGAAAAAGCCATCCGCACTCCAAATTCAGGCAGAACGGAAGAGGACCTTGTCGGAGGAAGTCGAGAGAAAAGGCACATCCATGCATGTAGGAAGGAGAGACGCAGCAGGCACCTTTTGGAGGGCGGTTAGAGTGCCCGGACCAACAGAAGAGCTCCTGGCAATACAGTCTTGCCGGAAAGTAGGATTCTCCAATCCAGACCAGAGAGAGAAGCCAACGGGTGAGGGCGTAGCTGAAATAAATGCTGGATGAGGGTCCGCAGCATGAAGGAGGCCTTCCTAGAGAGGAAGCTTCATCGCGGAGACACGCCATGGATCGGGGATTCTACAAACCGCAAGTTACTCTGCCCAGGGTCATTGGGGACCCTGGGACATAGGGACATGCATATAAACAAGTGAATGAATCCTGGTGAAAGAAGTACGCAAGGCAGTTCACATTTGGGGGGAAGATACCTGGCAGAGAAGTACACCAGGGGATCTGCTGGACCCCAAAGAAGAATTCCAGGGTATCGAAGAGGCCCAAAGAGGAAGTCCTGGCAGCCAAATAAGCCATGCATTTTGAAACTGAATATGAACTTTTAAATTGTGTGAAGATACCTGTCAACGGAGTACAACGGGGGATCTGAAGAACCCATCAATGGATTCCTGGGATGGGATTATACCAGGAAGTCCACTAAAGATGCAGAAAGAAATGTACACATGTTGAAAAACACCTGGCAGAGAAGTATACCAAGGAAACTGGGAACCACATGGACAATGTCTTGGTGGGCAGATGCATCAGGCATAGAAGTTGTCAAAGACTTATAATAATGTGACAAGGTACCTGGCTGGGGAGTACACCGGGAAATCTTAAGCGCTCACAAGAGGATCCTTGATAAAGAAACTCATCAGGTAATCTGCCAAAGTACAAGAGAAGGTAAGGAAAACCTTATGCAGAATTTATTATCTGAATTAGAAATGTTGGGCCTCACTATGGGTCCGGCAGTAACCCTGCCAGTGCTACCGGCGGGATGCTGCCGCACCTGTAAAAGATCACTGGCACCTGACTTCCCGGTGCCACCAGGCTATTACAAGTCCAGCGGACGAGAAGTTGGGTGCCGGTAATTTTGTTAATCCCCATTCCCATAGAGTCCAATAGGACTCTATGGGAGTGGGGACATGGAAGCACTGGCACCATTGTTTTAACGGTGCTGGTGCTTCCGTGACGGCTTTGCCTACCCTGACCGCTGTATCTAGCAGGGTCAGACCTGTCGGGCATAGCGGCTCCAGCAGGTAAACCCAAAGTTTACCGGTCCGGAAACAAGGGTACCGGTGAGCTTACCGGCACACTTATTTCCGGACTTGCAAACTGGGCATGAGGCTCTTTGTGAATCCAGTACAATGAAACTAAGGAAGAGCTAAATGTTATAAGACCCTTTTTTGAATCCAGTACAAAGAAACTGGAACTTTCTATACCTAACTGTTGTTTGAAAAATACACTTTTACCATTCTAGCTAAATATCCAGGGAAGGGAACCACCTTGCGGATATAAGGATTTCTCCTTGGAAAATACTTTTCTGTTGGATTTTCCCATTTACTTTGATTATGAACACTTTTTGCCAACCATAAATCGGAGACATTTCCTTGCACCCTTAGTTGTTCATTCCTAGTTTGAAGGCCAGATTAGAATGTTTTGGACACAAGGACAGTTTATAAATTTAATGACTTGACACAGACTGATCTTTAGTTTTGGTTTCCTAGGCAGGGATAAATTCTCCTTAGGATAGGGATAGAGAGGCATTTATCCCACCAATTTTTGTTTAATAAAAATGTCTGATAATGATAAAACTACACCTTTTTGTCTGCCTCTCGTTCTGACCCCTCACATGAGGCAAGTGAAAAAAAGGCAAAAGCAGGTTCTGGGTCACAAATCTATATAGAGTATATTATCCAGATCATCTTACTCGTGGCAGTACTTGGCAGGAGAGTGAACCAAGTGGGCCCAGTGAACAGAAAAGAAAAACCAGGACCAGGGACCCAAAGTTGTCTGAAGCATACAATACGGAGTGTTTTCCTTGTGGCAGTACTTGGCAGGAGAGTACACCAAGTGGGCCAAGCAAGGAAGGGAAACAAAGGAGGGTCTGGGACCTGAATAAAGTTGAAGTAAATATAGGAGGGAGACACCCTCTCATCAGTGATCAACAAAGACCCAAACCCAGGCGTAGAGAAGCCTGAAACTGTTCAGGAAAACAGTCCAGAGAAGTTATAAAACCAAGATCCATGGGAAGTGAGTCATTCCCCCTGGACAAGTTGGAACTTTGTAGGAATCCAGGCCAGAGGAAGGGAGTTATTTCTCTTGGCCTCCGTTTGAACCAGTGGTGAGGAGCCAGGACCAGGGGAAGAGAGTCATTTTCCCTGGGGACATTTGTTTTGTATAAATTCAAGAGCAGGTGAAGATTTGCGACACTTTTCTTTGAAGCACCAGGAAAAGGGAGCCATTCTCCCAGTGAGAGAACTTGTAGTCCTTTTGTTTGTGAAGTATTGGGACCAGGGGAAGGGAGTCATTCCCCCTGGTTAAGAACTTGCAACTAGAAATGTGCTACCTAGTCCAGGAGAAGGCAGTTATTATCCTGCACCAAGAACATTGACGCAAACTTCTATTTTAGTTATAAGTGTAAGAGACAGAATTGGAGCCTTTGACATACAATGGTGGACTCTTTAGGTCACAAGGACATTCTGACAGACCCCTTTAATATTTTAGTTGAGGCACGAAAACCGCTCTTTGAGATAGGGAAAGTTAGGTTTTCTCTTCATATTTTAAGCTAATAAAAGTCTATAGCGGCAATCACTATGGCACCCGTGTGTCACTGTCCTCCTTCTGCACCCTTACAATAGCCACATCCCTCTGCTTATATAATCCACAATAGACGGGTAATAGTTCTACATCCCTCCTCCCATTCCTCGTCAGATGATTTCCCTTCAACAAGAGCATATGTACTCTTTCTTGTACCTCCACTTCCCCCAGTAAACCATTCCACCCTCTTCCATAACAACAAGGTGCATGTGTGATAAAATGGGATTCCCACTCTCGTTGACTTAGGACAATGGTATTTTGGGACACTAGTTTGTAGTAGTCTCCACTCATGTGTGAACGTCTACACATCAAAGGTAGTATGGTCAACGCACAAACATGTTACACAGTTAAAACTGACTGTCTCTCTGGTTCCGGGCTATCTGGATTCATTATTCATGTTTCAACTTTTTAGTTTGTGGTGTGTGCTGAATAAACTGTCATTATTGCCCCTGTTGGGGTAGATCGATTTTATCCAAAAGAAGAGAGAAATTCACATTAAGAGCACCATATTAACATTAAGAATGGATGCAATATTGCTACAATGTTGCAGTTTTGCGTGTATCTAGGATAGTTAATTGAGGTTTGTTAAAGGTTGTTAGTGTTATTTTGTGTCTATTGCAAAACATTTTAGATTTGTATACATGAGGCAATATTGTCTGAATATAATATGAGAGCACATTGTGCAACTTAGCACAATGAGATTTAAAAGCACAAAGGTTTTCATATGCAGTTGTCTTGAGCACGCGTACATACAAATAGACAAAGCACAGAAGCTTGTTCGGGGGGCTGCCTGGCCATGAGATTGGCAGGTTGACAGCCAAAAACACATGGGAACGGCTAAAATAGAATGGGCCAGGGTTTTCCAGCTTGGAAATTGTTAAATGAATAGCCGGAGAAGCATCTGCCCCCTAGCACTGTCAGTCAAAGGGAAGTAGCAAAATCTGTAACAGGATGACTGGGAACAGAAATGACTGCGGGCTTATGAGAAGGTTAACAGGAAAAAGATCATAATGGGAACAGGGGCCATATGAATTGAGATGATGGTCACGCACGAGAGAACGCCAAGAATAAATATCTAGTGTGTCAGAATGCTTGGAGAAATGAGTTAGTGCTCATTGAAAGGAGTGTTTTTGTTAGCTCTCCATAGCCTCATAAAAGTGTCCATACATAAACCATGCATGTCAGATTTAGCATTGCAGGTCCGTGACAAGTGAAAGCTGAACTAAAAATGTATTGTATACCATGTTAGGATTCGGTATCTTGTAGGGAGAAACCAAAGAAGAGGGTTGGGCTTGTATTTGCAATGTTGTGAACATTATGATTATTATTATTATTTTAGAATTTATAGAGCAGACTAAGGCCCAAAGGCATCTAGGTGCTAAGAGGGGGGAACGAGCAAAGGGCAACCATTACTTCATACTCTAACTTGATGAAAAAAATGGAATTAAAACAGATGGGTTTTCAACGCTCTTCTGAAGGGGAGATATTCAGTAAGTGTTCGCAAAGATAACGGCAGAGCATCCCACAGCAGAGGGCGAATCTTCCTTAGAGCCTTCAATCTTCCGAAACCAGCATTACAAATAGCAGAGATCTGAGCCTCTCACGACCCATTTGGAAGACGTTTCACCCCAGGCTTTTTACTGCGGCACAGGGGACTGGACAAGGGCCAAGTGACTCGGGCCAGCACTAGGAGTTCCATATATGATCCATTCCATGAGGACCGACCACCCAAACTTCTGTTTTGCTACCATTCAGTTTCAACCAGTCTGCTGACATCATGCTGCCTACTTTCTCCAAGCAGTCCCGCAATTTCTTATGGGGTGCTGCCTGAGAGGAGTCCAGTCGGAACCCCAGCTGTGTATCATTGGCATATGAATGAAATAGAACTCCACATTCCGCAATACGGTCAGCCAGAAGTCGGACATACAGGTTGAAGAGTAGGGGAGACAAAGCAAACCCCTACAGAACTCTGCAAGATAGTTCCACAGGAGAACAAAAACATGCTTGGAAGGAAACAGTTTGAGAACAGCCTTCCAGGAAGGATATGAACCATGCTAAAAAAATGGTCCAGTAATCCCAGCTTTTTCTAACCTGATCAATAAGATTTCATGGTCTACTGTATCAAAAGCCGTGGAGAGATCCAGGAGATTAAGTACTCCGGTCTCTCCCTGGTCCTAGAGCAGCGCATGGTCATCTAGCAATGAGATCATTACAGACTCTGTACCCATCTTGGGTCGAAACCAAGATTGGAACGGGTGCAGCCAGTGATTTTTTTACAGAAATTTGGAAAGCTGTGGAGTAATCACGGCCTCCATCAACTTCATCATCACTGGAAGCAAAGAAATAGGCCTCTTATTAGCTGGCACCCGAGGGTCCGAGTTTTTGTTTTTTCAAGAGGCGCAAGACCTTGCATGTGTAAGAGCGGTTGGGAATAAGAATGCTGCAATGCATCAGTTAGCATTTCAATAGCCCTCAGAGGGAGAGCTTTCAGGATGCAGAGGGGACCCGCATCAAGGGGGGAGGCCAATTTCAGACTCTGAAAAGCTTTCCAAGTCACCTCATCATTTATTGGTTCAAGTTTATAAATATCACCCAAAGGTAAAGAGGGGAGTCCACTTCTGGGCAAATCTTGGGGCTGTAGCATCTCCTCATCAGTTTGACTATCTTTGTATATTCAAGATTGTATATTCAGGGGAATGGTGCCACAGTGGAAGACAGCCAATGAGATTGTGGGGATTAGATTTCCTTGCATACGGCCAACCCATTTGTATTTTGCGTAATGACTTGTAAGGGAACATGAGGGAACTGTGGGAGTGTGTTAAGTATTCTGCAAATGTATATATACTGTATCTGATCTGTGGTAGAGGAGAGACTATGATTAGTTCAACTCAAAGGAGCTGTCTAGTCTCCCAGCAGCCGTTGTAAAATAACCTTGGTTTAATGACAGTGTGCATTCACTTCTTGAGAGGTGGGCTCTTTTAGAATACAGAGATCCGAGGTCAGCCCTGACATCCCTAGCCCATCCCCACAGACTGTGCACTCCCCAGGCAGACTGTCCATGCAGCTGAATGCACACAGCAGGTGCATGCACCTGCAACAGAGATCTTTGTAACATGGAGATCAGACATGAGTCCTCATGATAGCTCAGAAGTTCCAACTGACTACTGAAGAGATCTCTTTTTAGCTTCTTTACCCCCTCAAAGAAAATGAAGCGTTTCAATTTCTGGAAGTCTGTTATTAATGCCCAAAAAGTGCCTAATATACCATCATACATCCATCTTTACCCACTCATTAATCCAGCTATCTATCCTTACAACCATATTTATCTACACATCCATTCACCAATACAACCATTTTGACCTGCTCATCCACGATTCCATTTATGCAATCATGTTCACTTACATTAAAAAAGCCAGACCTGTTGGCTTTTGTCAGTGCCTTGTCAACTCATTGGCCCTCATTACAAGTATGGTGGTCCGGAAATAATGTGCCGGTAGCACTGTGTACTGGCACTATTACCAGATTGCAAAATTCCAAGCTGAAATGCCAGTAACACTGCCACTGTAGAAGCGAACCCTGTGCCACTGGTGTCAGAGACACAGACAACGGAAGTGCCAGCAACCCCCCAGACACATGTTGGAATCACTGGCACCATGGAGCCTGCAGCCAATTACGAACATGCGTGGTGATTCATGGAATAAATATGCGCCGAAAACGGGGCGCAGGCGTGCAAAACACGCACAAGTGCCCGTTTACGTATTAACGGAACACATTTCACGTGGCTTACCTGAGACCTGCGTTGAATCCATGCGGGTCCAACCCATCACTGCGATACCACGAACGCCTTGCGCGATACGCCCAGCAAAGGCACACACCGTCCAGCGCACACACCTAAAAAGGGGATGGAACACATGGAATGGGGAACAACACGCGAAAATGTGGGCATTACGGGGGAAGCACCGCAGTAAAATCCTCGCAACGCCCACACGCTTGCTCGCAACACGTGTTCCTGGAATTGAACAGGGCTCACTGGTGCGCGGCAAAAGACGCACAAACCCGGAAACACGTACGCCATGCTAAAGCTGGCATAAGCGCCCCTGCGCACCAAAACCAATGCATAAAAGTGCGCACAAACAACAAACACGCATATACAGCAACAATGAATGTACCATTCCTTGCAGCAGTGATTGTGGGAAACCGCAGGAGGAGGAGGATAGCCAGGCCCTGCATTGTTTTACTTAGGACCAGCCTTTTTGGGATGCCTGATGACCAGGTCTATGGCAGGTATAGGTTTCCACCTCAGATCATCCTAGACCTGGTCACTGAGTGCGAGGATGACCTCACATCACCCACCCTTTGCTCCTAAGCACTGAGCTCCTTGGAAAAGGTGCTCAATGCACTACATTATTTGGCAACTGGGTCATTTCCGCTGACAACTGCCATAGTTGAGGGCGTCTCACAGCCCACGCAGTCACGCTGCCTACACCAGGTGTTAGCAATCATGACTGTACGCCTCTCAGTCCGCAGGCACATATACATTCCCAGAACACCCGCAAAAAGGCATGCCATGGTCCAGGACTTTTACGGGGTGTCAAACTTCCCCAAAGTGCTTGGTGCCATTGATTGCACCTATGTGGCCCTACGTCCACCTTGGGCCACTGAGCACATCTATCGCAATTGAAAGCACTGGCATTCCATCAACGTGCAGGTTGTATGTGATGCCAAGGGAATCATTACCTCTATCTATGCCAACTATCCAGGGTCCACCGATGATAGTTTAATATTCAGAATGTCACCCCTAAGCCGGGACCTGGAAGCTAGGAGGCATGGCAACACATGGCTCATTGGTGAGTACAAATGCCTGTGCACATGCATGCATGTAACACACAGACAAATAGACAAACCCAACTAATGACAACCATTATCACCTACCCGGGGACAGTGCCTACCGTCTAAGCACCTATATGATGATGCCAATACGGAACCCCATCACACCACCACAGGTAAGATACAACGCAGCCCATATTGCAACCAGGGCCATAGTGGAGCGCACATTCGGAGTGCTAAAGTCACGCATTCGCTCCCTTGACAACCCTGGTGGACAGCTACTATATGCATCACCGGTAGTGTGCAGGTTCATTGTGGCAGCATGTGTCCTGCACAATGTAGCAACACGGTGTGGCGTACCGGTGGACATGGTGGTGCTCCCTCATCCCCAACCAAATGCACGCCCGCTGCACATGGAAGGGGAAAGGGCACGTGGCGAGGCTGCCTGTACCCATCTTGTGGCACAATTGTTCACCTAAAATCCAACCCCTATGGAGTGCACACAGGCCTGGCACATTCCAGGTGACAATCGATGATTACAAAGGGACAATCAACTGTCACAACCTTACCACCCTGCAAATGTGTCCTTGGAAGTTCTACATTGTGTGCATCCCAAGCTACTTAAACCAACACAATCCCGTGTGACCAAAAGGCACACATTCAAGATGCAGTATGCCACTAACCCCATGCAAAACAGCACATCCAAATACTGGTATGTCACCTAAACCCTCCCAAAACCCAGGTCACCCGGCCGACACACCACACCATGGCATGCAATGTAAAAAGTCCAAAGTAAATGCACAACACATGACACAACTGTCACAAAGTTTACATCGCCAAATGGAAATAGGTCAGAAACAATTCCCTCTGACACATCAAAATGAAACCGGACACAGGAACATCCATTTACCAGCATAACATATCGTAAACATAGGACCGAACAGTGGCAATGTCAGACAGTGACCAATCACAATAGCACAAGTGCCTCAATGTGACAAAGCCACCACATGGACCCCTTCCATCTTGAGCGTGCCTCTGCTAGCTAAAGGGGGCAGGGTAATGCATACAGCATGAATGGTATCAATAATGGAGACAGGCAAGGTAATACATGAAGATGTAACATTAGAAAATGCCCATTTACCAATATACAAACCAACATGCATGCTAACCATGCACTGGACAAACAATCATGAATCCCCACTAGGGGTGTATACACTGGTTGGACTACAGACTGGCCACATAAATGACGGAAGCCCAATGCCTCTGTGTAAGTCACTGTCACACACTGGCCTCCTTGCAAGCCCATGGAAAGGGGAAGCAGGAGTGGCATATGTGCCTGGACCCCAAGCCACAAACGCAAACCTGAGACAAGCCTGTATGGGCCCAGCTGGAACACACAGTAGATGCCTTCGGATGCCACACAAATCAACGCACTGTTACATGAAAGCACAATAGATAAAAAAAAGACAAAAAAGGGCCAGGGTGGACCGGGGAGGGTAGGGGCCATTGCAATCAGGAGGGAGGAGGTGCAGGGTGCACCTCAACACCCACATGCTTGAAAAAACGCCATGGGTTCATGGCCTGCATAGCTAGCCTATAGTGGGAGAGCTATCGCCACACTCTGGTGTAACATTAGAAGGTGTGCATGGTAAGGGAGGCTGACCATGCATAGCCCTGGAATGCTCCTCAATGGAAGCAAGCATGCAGGCCTGAATGGTCGGATTCTGCTTAATGATGGTATGGAGGTCCCAATGCAGCACCTCACATGTAGCACAGAGTTCTGCCTGCAAGACCTCCCGGGTTGTACAGAGCTCAGCAGAGATGTTTTGTCAGCTGCTCCATCTGCTGTTCTGCCCATCTACTGCTGGCCACCTCAAGTGCAGCCAAAGTTGATCTGAGGGAGGTGTTCTCTTCCCACACGGCATCCCTGTGGGCCTCTGCCTGTGCAGCTATGGCTGTGTGCAGAGCCCCCAGTTCAGCCCATCGGTCCCTGTTGCCGGCCAACATGTCCAGCCTGTGAGAGCGGCATGTGGACCGCACTGCCTGCTGCTGGAGCTCGATCTACCTTTCAGGGGGGAGAATGGAATTGGCCCCCCTTTCCATGCCCTGAGCCAACATCTCACATGATACCCCCTGTTGCTGTGCAATGGCATACATGGAATTCTCCCACACAGTTTTTTTTGGTGGCACACAGCCACCGCGTTGCCGGACACCACACCTGTTGTTACGCTCACCTGGTTCCCACAGGGGCGTCGATCGGACCCGGACAGCTGCTGTCTCCACCAACGTGATGCGTAGTGCAGAGATGACTGTCTGGACTGGCCCGCCTAATCTTGACTGCTGGACTCGTAGAAGTATTCTCCTGCAAGTGGAGAAAGGGATTTAGTCACCCGTGGACTTTAGTAATGGCTCCCCAACTGTTCGCGTTCTCCCCACTAATCACCTACGATATCCCCTCTTGGTAACCTCACCTTATGTTTTTAAATGATGAGCTCTCCATCCTGCATGGCATGCAGGGGCGCATAGATACCAGTTACTTCACTGGTTTGAAGGTACTGGAGGAGTTCCGCAGGAATATTGACTCCAGTGTCTATAAAGTTCAAAGAGTTCAATATGTCCGATGTTCACTCTTGTTCCATTCCCTCGCTAGGTTGCAGCTGGGTCCAAAAGAATATTGCCTGGAGGCAGCTGATGGCCTTCAGGTAAGAGTCTGTATTAACAAACACTGTCTGGTAAAAGTTGCATGAGTTTATCTTGCAGTTTTCTCTCCCTTTATAGGTGTGGCATAGGAAGCTGCGGCGCATTAAAGGATAATACCTCCGGTGGTAAAAAAGGTAAGCCTATGGTGGCAAGAGATTGTCTTTGTTAGTTTTCTCGGCTCACCTTGTTATTCGTTTTGTTTTCCCCCCAGGTGCTGGGTTTCGACGAAGAAAATGATGGAGGCAGCACCGAGTCGAAAGATGCTGTGGACTGGTGAGTATAACGTGGCGTTGCTGCTGGCGAAGCGATGCATGCTGAAATAATGTCCTTTCCAGGCTCGGAGCTGTGTTGGGTCCGGAATCAGGTAAGGAATCAAATAATGTCCGTGATCTAACCTCTTCTCCTTTCTTTTCCTTTTGTCTAGGAGCTCTGGATTCGAGGCGGGCGTGGCAGAAGACTGGATGCTGACTTGCAGACACGATGAGCGTTACGCTGCTGGATGCAGAATAACACGAAGCATGGGCTGCTGTTTGGGCGTGGTTTAAATAGCCTGCAAAGTAGTCCCAGGTAAGAAGTTCCCCAGAACCACACCCAAGTGAAAAATAGTCCCATCCAGGCCTCATGTTGGCTTGGACTCATTTGCAGCATGGTCTGCATAAGGTAAGTAAAGTCTATGAGCCTGGCGCCTATGGCGCCAGGACTGATTTCTATGATGAGCCTGGCGCCTAGAGCACCAGGAATGAATCCAAACAGCCCCCAGCCGGGGCTGTTGGGGTTTTAATAAGTATCTGGATGCCTGCTCCCGGGGCTGATGGACTCGATCTGGATGCCCGGGGGTTGGCATCATGACAGCACTCCCCCCAAGACCCCTCCTAAAGTTGTTCTTCCCCTTGGCCCTGGCTTGTCTGGGAAGTCCCGATGGAATTTTTTCACCAATCGAGGAGCATGAAGGTGGTCACTAGGTTCCCATGACCTTCCTTGTGGTCCGTAACCCTTCCAGTCGATTAAATAGAAAAGTCTTGATTTAACCATTTTATAGTCCAGGATGTTTTTTACCTCGAATTCAGGTTCTCCATATATTAGGATGGGGTCAGGTGGTTTGGTTAATCTTGTCCCGGGTTGAACTGGTTTTAGACGTGAAACATGAAAGACAGGATGAATCCGCATATTAGAGGGTAATTCTAATTTGACGGCCACCGGGTTGATAATGGCCGTAATGGTGTAAGGTCCCAAATATCTAGGATTAAAAGTCTGAGTTCCTTTCAGAGATATATGTCTTGTAGCCAGCCAAACTTGGTCTCTGATTCGATATGGTGGGGTCTCACTTCTATGTTGATCAGCATTTTTCTTGTATTTCTCTTTTGCTTGTTTCAAATGTTTTGTTGCCTCTTTAAAAGCTTGTGTAATAGTAGAATGCAGATGAGTTACTGCCGGCATTTCTAAATGCTGGGGCTAATCGAGTTCTGAGGTTCGAGGATGATGTCCATATATGGTATAAAAGGGGCTTTGTCCGGTTCCTGAATGTACAGAGTTATTGTATGCGTATTCAGAAATACATAAAATGTCCTTACAATTACTTTCGGTTTGGTGGAGCATACAATGTAGGTATTGTTCAAGATTCTGGTTGGTTCTCTCCGTCTGACCATCGGTTTGGGGATGGTGACTGGTTGATAACCTTACGTCGATTTGTGCCAATTGACAACACTTCTGCCAAAATTGCGAAATGAACTGACTACCTCGGTCAGAGATCAATACGGAAGGAAATCCATGTATTCAAACAATATTTTCGAGAAATTCCTTGGCCAAGATTGAAGCAGAAGGTAATCCTTTTAAAGAAATAAAGTGGGCCATCTTGGAAAAAAGATCCAAAATAACTAGAATGGTGTTGAATCCATTACATGGTGGTAGATCTGTAATAAAGTCTAAGACAAAGTGTGCCATGGTGTGGGTGGAATATCTAAAGGTTGTAAAAGACCAGCTGGTTTCTTCTTTTGACTTTTGTTCTGGGCGTAGATGCCACAAGACAGTACAAATGACTTTACATCTTTTCGCCAGGTGGGCCACCAGAATTGTCTTTTAATTTTAGCTTCAGTTTTTGCAATACCTGGGTGCCCTTCCATCAGAGCTTCATGGTAATTGGAGATGACTTGTTCTTGTAGTTCCTTGTGTGGTAGAAATAGACGCCCTTGATAGTAAGGTAGGTCATTGACAACTGAATAATCTTGGCCCTTTTTAACCCAGTCCTGCAGGGCTGCTGAATCGAAAAGTTGTTTGATCTAAGGTGTGTAGAGTAGTTATCCCAAGAATTCTTTGTTCAGGAATTATAGGCACTGGTTCCGGATTCAAATATGCTTCTCCCATCCCAATTCGGGATAAAGCATCTGCCTTACCATTCTTACAACCTGGTTGATAAGTGATCACGAAATCGAATTCGGCAAGGAATAAGGCCCATCGAAGTTGACGCGATGATTGGGCCTTAGCTGTTTTTAAATACTGCAAGTTTCTGTGATCGGTGATTACAGTAATGGTATGCCTGGCACCGAGAAGATAATGCCGCCAAGCCTTGAAGGCGGATTTGATGGCTAACAACTCTTTATCAGTAACCGCATAGTTTAATTCGGGGGCCGAGAATTTTCTGGACCAAATGCTACTGGATGAAGTTGACCGATTTCCGGATCCTACTGCGACAGGACAGCCCCCATAGCTAAACTGGATGCATCGGTTTCAACTATGTATGGGAGCTCGGGCGTGGATGCTCTAAGACAGGTGCCGACATGAATTTCAATTTCAGTTCTTGGAAGGCTTTTTCAGCCTCTTCGGTCCACAAGAAGCGTTTGTTTTTTCGCAAAAGTGCTGTGATGGGGTGTACAACATATGAGAAGTCAGGAATAAATCTGCGGTAGAAATTAGCAAATCCAAGCATGCTTTTCACCCCTTTAACTGAACTGGGTGATGGCCACTTGAGAATTGCATCCACCTTTCGAGAGTCCATTCGGACTCCTTTTGGAGTCAGGATAAATCCAAGGAATTCAACTTCTGTAGCATGAAAAACACATTTTTCCAATTTTGCATATAACTTGTGCTGGCGTAGTTTCTCAAGGACTGCACGAACGTGCTTAACGTGGTCTGATTCTGAGGAGGAGTACACTAGAATATCGTCTATGTATACGACAACACAGACGTCAATGAGTTCATGAAGCACATTGTTCATAAAATACTGGAAGGTTGCTGGTGCATTGCACAACCCGAAGGGCATCACCTGATATTCGAATAATCCGTACTTGGTGCGAAAAGCGGTCTTCCATTCGTCGCCCTTCTTTACACGTACCAGATGATATGCCCCTCGGAGATCTAATTTACTGTAGATGCTAGCATCCTTTAAATGGTCTAGTAGTTTGGGGATCAGAGGCAATGGATATGGGTTCTTCAGCGTGATCTGGTTTAATGCGCGGTAGTCTATGCACATTCTGAGGTCACCTTCCTTTTTGGGCACAAAGAATAAAGCTGAAGATGCGGGGGACTTAGATGGACGAATGAAGCCATTAGCAAGGTATTGGTCCAAGTATTGTCGTAGGTGACGGTTTTCGGGTTCCATAAGGGCGTAGATCCTACTGCATGGAGGTTGTGCACCGGGTATGAGGTTGATTTGACAATCGTATTATCTATGAGGTGGTAAGGTGTTTGCCTGTTCTTTTTGGAAAACATCCTGGAATTCTTGATATTCCTGAGGTAACTGCATGACTGGATTAGCGACTGTGGCCAGGCTTTTGTTCAAGGTTTTTTCCGGGTAACAGGTGTGTGC
Source organism: Ambystoma mexicanum (assembly GCF_040938575.1). Classification (NCBI taxonomy): domain Eukaryota; kingdom Metazoa; phylum Chordata; class Amphibia; order Caudata; family Ambystomatidae; genus Ambystoma; species Ambystoma mexicanum. The sequence goes on along the minus strand of NC_090939.1, from coordinate 864,582,641 downwards.
ACACTCTGGGAAGATTACTCTCTTCTCTCGCCAATCAATACAAGGATTATGTGTTTCCAACCAAGGTATCCCCAGTATTATTTGGAACTGCGGGTCTTTGATTAAGTCAAACACAATAGTCTCTCAATGCCCATCTTGACCAAACAGTGTCATCTCTGTGGTGGAATGAGTTACAGGTGCAGAGGCAATTTCAGTTCCATCGGCTGTGGTGATAACATCCAAAGTGGTCTTTTTGCAGAGAGATAGATTCATCCTACAAGCCAAATCGTGGTCCACATAGTTTCCTACGTCCCCGCTATCAATGTATGCCCTAACTGCGTGCATACGTGATGGCTGCCTTGGATCAATAAGCACCATTGGTATGATTGGGTGCGAGGTCTGAGTGTCCTCCTTTAAGCTCGGCAAGTGGACCTCTACGCTTGTCGGGCGTGGTTGTTTCCCGAATCAGGCCCTGTTTGATTTCTATCAGCAACTCCGACTACTTTCTTGGATGGTTTTATAGGGCAATCCCGTAGAAAATGTCCTGAGGCCCCACAGTACAGACACAATTGCATCTGTCGTCTCCTATCTCTTTCTTTTTGAGTTAAGGATCCCTTAACCCCCCCGATCTGCATTGTTTCTGATGCATCTGTTCCTTTGGGAGTAACATTGGGTTTAACCAATACCCGATTCTCGAACTTAGCTCGATCGGCTTTTCTATTCTGATGTCGGTGGTCTAGCGGGACCACTAAGTCTATATACTCTGCGCAATCCTGAGGTGGGTTCACAACTTGGGCCAAAACATCTTTGAGTCCAACCCGAAATCCACAATGATATAATGTAATTCGCTTTACCTCTGGCCATCCGGTTTCCACCACTAACCTATTGAAGGTTGCGATATAAGTTAGCAGGTCCTGGTTTCCTTGTCGTAGGGATAGAAGTTTGTTATCCAGGGCCTGTCCCTGTCAATGTCTGGCGAATAGTCTTTCCATGCTCAAATGAAAACCCTGAAGAAGAGGGTCATCCTGGTTGATTAATGGAATTGACCAATCTGCTGCGCTGCCACTTAGGTATGACAGTACAAAGGCTACTTTGGCTTGGTCGTTTGGAAAAGCTCCTGGTCTGCATAAAAAGTGCAAGCGGCATTGGTTCATGAACACGGCGAACCTTTTCGGGTCCCCAGCAAAGCGTTCGGGTGGAGCTAAAGGAATGCTCCCTGGTAGAACCACTTGCACAGGGCTGCTCGATGAAACGGTGGTTGAATTCCCCCCAAGTCCATGTAGTGGTGTTTGCCCAGCTTGGTTTTGCAGCAGTTGTCTGGCAAGATCATCAGTGCGCTCCTTTGACACAATCAATTCTCTCCTGAGGGCGTTAGTTTCTTGGCGCGCGGAGTGCACTTCTGCCCTAAGTTCCCCTAACAATTGGGCTAGTTGGTCGGTTTCTGAGGTCTCCATTACGCCCGGGTGGGGATTTGTAGATAGACTTTGTGTTCTGTTAGGCTCACCTGGTTCCCACAGGGGCATTGATCGGACCCGGACAGCTGCGGTCTCCACCAACGTGATGTGTAGTGCAGAGATGACTGTCTGGACTGGCCCGCCTAATCTTGTCTGCTCGACTCGTAGAAGTATTCTCCTGCAAGTGGAGAAAGGGATTAGCCACCCGCGGACTTTAGTGATGCCCCCCCAACTGTTCTCGTTCTCCCAACTTATCACCTCCGATATCCCCTCTTGGTAACCTCACCTTATGTTTTTAAATGATGAGCTCTCCATCCTGCATGGCATGCAGGGGCGCGTAGATACCAGTTACTTCACTGGTTTGAAGGTACTGGAGGAGTTCTGGAGGAATATTGACTCCAGTGTCTATAAAGTTCAGAGAGTTCAATATGTCCGATGTTCACTCTTGTTCCATTCCCTCGTTAGGTTGCAGCTGGGTCCAAAAGAATATTGCCTGGAGGCAGCTGATGGCGTTCAGGTAAGAGTCTGTATTACCAAACACTGTCCGGTAAAAGTTGCATGAGTTTAACTTGCTGTTTTCTCTCCCTTTATAGGTGCGGCATAGGAAGATGCGGCAAATTAAAGGATAATACCTCCGGTGGTAAAGCAGGTAAGCCTATGGTGGCAAGAGATTGTCTTTGTCGGTTTTCTCGGCTCACCTTGTTATTCCTTTTGTTTTCCCCTCAGGTGCTGGGTTTCGACGAAGAAAATGATGGAGGCAGCGCAGAGTCGAAAGGTGCTGTGGACTGGTGAGTATAACGTGGCGTTGCTGCTGGCGAAGCGACGCGTGCTGTAATAATGTCCTTTCCAGGCTCGGAGCTGTGTTGGGTCCGGAATCAGGCAAGGAATCAAATAATGTCCGTGATCTAACCTCTTCTCCTTTCTTTTCCTTTTGTCTAGGAGCTCCGGATTCGAGGCGGGCGTGGCAGAAGACTGGATGCTGACTTGCAGACATGGTGAGCGTTACGCTGCTGGATGCAGAATAACACGAAGCATGGGCTGCTGTTCGGGCGTGGTTTAAATAGCCTGCAAAGTAGTCCCAGGTAAGAAGTTCCCAGAACCACACCCGAGTGAAAAATAGTCCCTGTAATAAAATAGTCCCATCCAGGCCTCATGTTGGCTTGGACTCATTTGCAGCATGGTCTGCATAAGGTAAGTAAAGTCTATGACCCTGGTGCCTATGGCGCCAGGACTGATTTCTATGATGAGCCTGGCGCCAGGACTGAATCCAAACAGCTGGGGCTGTTGGGGTTTTAATAGGTATCTGGATGCCTGCTCCGGGGAAATTGACTCGATCCGGATGCCCGGGGGTAGGCATCATGACACCTGTTGGGCCCGAGGATACCTGGCCCTGGCTGCAGGACTGCATTCCTCCCTTGCTGAGCTGCCCCAGGAACAGGAGCAAATAGTGTGGAGCGTGACCCTGCATCCGTAACCACCACAGACGGATGTACCAACACTGACTGGCCCCATGAGGGGTCTACCCCCTGCAGGTGTGTCAGACAGAACAGCATCCACAGCAGTATCACTCAACCTGCGACAGCAATGAGCATTAAATGTCTGATTCCTCGCCAGAGGCATAGGGCTCCTCAGAGGTGTACTCAGAGACACCCCTGGCCAGGATGGTCTGGAGGACCAATGGATTTTCATGGGCCACCACACCACGGCCTCCACTGTTGCATGGTTGGGGCTCTGAAAGAGTCACACCCCCCCACCATCTCCTCCTCTTCCACATCCTCCTCCACTGCATCATCACCTGCAGAAAATCAAAATAAGACATGAACACACATGTTAACAGAACAGGCCACACACATAGGTATCACAATGTTGGCAGCCAACACATGAACCAGCCATGTCACACATGACACAAACTCAGACACGCTGTGTCAATGAAATGTAATGGGAGCCTGAAAGAAGACATGGATGCGTGTGAAATGGAAATGGCAAAATAAGACATGTACTGCATGGTGCATAGCACCTGCATCCCACACAAGCTTGTGACTGGCATAGTCCTTCCACAAACATGACAGATGCCACACACATATGGCATGTAGCATAGCCATGCCCGAACTGTCAACCAGACCCAGATGGAAGCTCAATACTACTGTCGATGAGCCATGTATAATGCATGTCATTTGACATTTCATTGAAATCACTATGATAAAGCACATGTGTCACAGGCTGCAACGATGCTAGGGTGTGGAAATACAGTGAAGGAAGGCACATGGATTCATCAAATGCAGGTCACTTTGACATCACGCAAGTGAATAGGCATGTGGAAGGGGAGAAGAGGGTTCAGAGGTGTATGGGTGCAGTGCAGTACCTGTGTACGGCCTCAACTATCATTGAGAACACAGAGGCAGTAATGTGAACGTCGTGGACTGATGGCAGTGTAATGGCAAGTGCAGTTATTCTGTGTAAAGTGTTGGTAGTGGGTTGTAGGGATACAGTAAACCCCACCCCCAAGGGCAGGGGATGGCTTGGAGGCATGGCTCAAAATGGTTGCTCAGAGTACCGTGTTGTAGCAGACCGTGTGGGTAGGTGTCAATTGCATTCTTTCAGTCATCTGGGACTACAGCAGGGGAGAGGAGGACAGTAAACACAACACATGAGGAAGCATCAGAAGTGCCCCCAGACATGGAGAGGCTACAACAGCAGTTGCATAGAGGCAGTGAGGCTGTACAAGCGGGAGGCCTCCACTCGACATAGACGAGAACCCCAAACTAATGGCAATGAGGAGCAACTGACCCTGAGTGAGCAGGAAAGGGATGATCAAATACCATGAGAAGGAAGCAAATACTGCAGATGGAGTTGAATTAATTGCTTGCCCAGGACCCATATGGACTTGCTGGGAATGCACAGGGTCCAGGAATGAACACTCATAGCCACTGTGAGCCTGTGCCATCCGCACAGTCTGAGTGTGATACCTTGCACCAAGGCCAAAGGGCACTCCACACACTCCAGGTCTGGCAGAGTTGCAGAGGGAAGAGTGTATATTCACAGAAATTCAGGTACAGTCCGTTGCAGTAGTCCGCCATCGGAATCACCAGTCCCATGGAGACAGTGAGCTGCTGGGGGATGGAGAGGTAAGGAAGAATGCCTCTGAGGAGGAACAGCTTGCAGGGTGACCTCACAGAGACGTCAGTCATGTGACGATAGAAGGTGTGTTGAGTGGAAGATCATCACAGGCTATCCGCGACCATAGGTTGGAGCAAGAATAGGGCCAAGAGAGGCTGCACAGAGATCGTCATGGAAGGAGGGAGCAGGTGTGGTGATGAGGGTTGTCTGCATGTGCAGGCCATGGTTTGTATGCAGTCTGCATGACAACAAGCATGTTTCAGTCCAGCATCACATGGGTCACACATGGCAGTCATGTCAATGTAGCCTGAACTGGCAGACAATCATGACACATCACCCAAGCAACACACACATGGCCTGGACACACACGCATCACCACTCACCGGTCATTGTCTCTTAATTTGGCAGGTCTCCCACGCCTTGGACCTGCTCCACTGCGATGAAAACATCAGCAATCTCATGTGCAGTGAGTTCATCGTCCTCTGGTGGTGTCCCGCTTCCAGACACCAGAGTAGAGGTGAACTTTGCAGCCAGTTTGTCTTTCGTTCGGCGTCGGAGGTCATTCCAACGCTTCACGACATCATCTGCTGTGCGACTCTCATATCCCAAGGCACTGATACGGTCCGTGATACACTGCCAGTGGGCCCTATGCTGAGCAGGCGTATGTTTGTTCCCTGCCGTCACCAGCATGTCGTGGCCGTGAACCAACACGTAGTCCACAAGCGCGTCCAGTTCCTCATTACAGAAACTCTACTTTCTTAATGTGTTGACACCTGAGTCGTGTCTGGTGTCCCAGCCTGTACCGCTGGAGCATGCTTCTCCCTCTTGCTTGTGCCGCTCTTGTCAGTAGGGGCTGAAGCGCAGGTGGACTGGCCAATGGAATCAGGCAATGACATGACGACCAAAGGTCGGACTGCAGGTATTGGCAGCTGGGTGCTGTTGCCAGGACCCTGAGCCATGCCTGCCTTGGTGCCAAGGTCCGGGACCAATACAGTCCTGGATGGGTGACCCAGAGCCGGGGTTGTGGTAGCTGCAGCTGCCCCTGCAGCTTCCACACCCTGGCTGCTCGGTATAGCAGATGAAACTACTGCTCCAGATCCAAGTGTCCTGGTGAAAGCAACTTGCACCACACATGGCTTGGCCTTCCGTACATGGAAATCTGCCATTGGGTCACCCTGTGCCTGTTCCGGGACCACTACAGTCCGGGCTGGCTGACCCTGAGCCTGGATGGTGGTAGCCACAGCTGCCCCTGCAGCTTCTACCCTGGCTGCTTGGGACAGCAGATGGCACAGCACGTCGGGTCTGAGGGTGCTGGGGATGTCAGCAGCATCTACATCTCCCTTACCCCCTTTGGTGGGGAGCATAGCTATCCCTGCATGGGCCTGGGCACCTTTGCCCTCATGGACCACCCTAGCCACGTCGCCCACCTTGTCCACCTTGGCCACCCCGGCCATCCTGGCCACCTCGCCCACCGCGGCCACCTCAGGGAGGTCGCCCAGCTTTGCCTCCCTTACCACTTGTTGCCCTCCCAGTCATGGCACTGATGGACTAGCGCAATGGGAGGTGCAGACAACAATTGTCCTGGGCAATTGGAGTGAGGGGGCAGGGAACGTGATGGAAAATGTACCACTGTGCTACAGCAAGGCTGTATGTGACCCCTGGGGGAAAAACAACGGGTCATGCAACGCTCATGTCCTGCAGTACGATGTGGCACCCAGCAACACTAAAGATGCATACGCGAGGAACACGTAGGCTACTATGACCTCAAAAGGGGGTACGCGACACACAGGGGCAACCACATTGGGAAAAATGCATGCGCGACTCACTGTCTTCCTCAAAAATAAGAAGAAAAACCTCACCCGCCATGCGAAAGCACACAGAAGACTCATGCTGCTGCCCACAAGGCCCTTTACCTGCCTCCAATTGCCCCAAGCTGCCTCCTACGAGCCATCTGCTACTGCCAGCCCACTCTGTGTGTCTGCTGCCCATGTGCCCTGCATTTTGGTGCCTGCACTGAATCTATTGCCAGGGAACCTGTTGTTGTGACCACCTCTGCTGATCCTGAAGACTCCCGACTGCCATACCACCGCTCCACAGCCCAGCCCCAGGACCACCTTGCCCACCCCCCCCTGCCTCGACAGAGAGGCAGAGGGCTGTCAGCTTTTCTCCTAGAGAAGTTGGCATCCTGGTGGAGCAAGTCCTGGAGCATTATGATGCCCTCTTCCACGGCCGAGCGCATGTTGGCAATGTAGGACGGAGGATGACCTGGGCGGACATCATGGGTGCCATCAACGCGGAGGGGGTGGCACCCCACGACTACCAACATGTCCACAAGCACTGGGAAGACTTCAGGTCCAGGACCCTCAATAAGGCCCGGCGCCTCCTGAAGCCTGGTGATCACGTAGTGGGGCGCCGGGGCCGGTTGGCCAATGATGAGATGAGGGTCCTGGAGCGCATAAACCCAGCACTGTAGGCCCAGGTCATGGAGTTGGAGCTCCGTCTGGAGCCGACTGGTAAGTGTCCATGTATCCCTTTCCAGCGTAGTGCATGTGCATGTTGACGTGTGGCTGGAGTGTGCACCTTGGCCATATGCCTGGTATGCCTTCTGTATGACTGTGTGCATGTCCATGACAGAGCTGCATGTGAGTACATTCAAGCGTGTTCAACATCAATGGTGTGTGTGTTGCAATGCGTGATGTGTACTGGCATGTAACGACACGCACATGTTTGCATACCTGTGTCTGGACTGGGGCATGCGAGAGGTGTGACACATGGGTGCTTATGTCAACTTCATGGGCATGCATGTTGTACATGTGCGTGTGTCTGAGTAGTGACTGTCTGATTGCACAGCACTTGGTGCGTATGTTACTTGAGTTCCTGATTGGTTATTTCCTCATGCTGCAAATTTGCACTCGAGTACACTGTGACATGACCTGCCTTATGACTGCCACGTGATGTGTGTGGAAGAGATGTGTATGTCACATGATGCGTGTGAGCTGATTCCATAATTGTGATCTTGTGTCAGTGCCTTGTCATGGGAGTTGGATGTCTGTTGTGAATGACAGACATGTTTGTGAATGTTTGTGAATGGCACTTCCCTGTTTGTATTGGAGGGCGATGATGGTTGTGACCTTTGACAGTGCCACTGATGTACATTTGCATTGTGACAGCCACACATATGTTAGGTAGTCTGATGTTTGTGTTCCATGTTTCCCTATCCACAGCGGCGATGGAGGAAGAGGGCGGAGATGGTGCTGTGGAGCCCCGCAGCAGGGATGCCTCCACCCGGCGGAGACATGGGGCCCAGTCATCCTCTCAGGTACCAACATCTTCCGGGAGCGAGGAGACTGGTGCCGCGTCTGCAACAACGGCGCAGCTGCTGAGGGAAGGCCCAAGAGGGTGAAGTCGGTCATGGGCTCCTCGGCAGCGGGAGAGACAGGTGAGACCACACAGGGGCAATCCGATGCGGAAGACAGTGGGGAGTCATCCAGGTTGGTGGTGGACGAGGAGGAGGCCACATCAGCCCAGCACATGGGGCCTAGCGGGGGTAGGTGTGACTGGTGCAGTCCAGGATCAGGGGCCGAAGGCAGTGCAGGTCACTGTGGAGGGGCCTATTACTGACCTTATCCCTAACTCTGCGACTGCATCACTATGCACCTGCGGGCAAGCCTCAGGCTGGACGCATCCACGGAAACGGATCTTCCTCTACCTGCAGATGAAGCAATTCATGACAGGGTTGAGCCGATGCTAGCCGGTATTGCGAGGCGTACAGGCACCATTCGTGTTGATGTGCAGGCTTCCAATCGGGAGCTTGCACATCATCACAATGAGGTCTGTCGCCTCATGAACTAGCTAGCTCAGCTCATAGTCACACATTTCTTACGTATACTGTCCACTGCTGTGACACCCTCCTCCTCTTCCCCCACAGTGTGCCAGTCGTCCTCCCTGCTGTCTTCCAGCCCAGATACCACCAGGGCCCCCTGTGTACCTGTCCCGACCACAGCGGCCAGTCTGGTGGAGACCACATCCCTGCCACAGTCGGGAGTCGAAGGAGGATCAGCAGAGGTGGTCACCACAGCAACGGAACCAATGGCAATGGAGGGAGTGCAGGCACCAAGCAGCAGTGCACGATAGCGCTGGGGTTTGTCATCATCCCGGAGGCTGTCCCGGAGGCACAGGCACCAGGCTTTTCGGCGGCAGCAGGCTCGCCGTGGGAGGTGACAGGACTCGGGGCCCTCAACATCAGGGGGGCAGGTATCGGCCATCGGGCAGGAGGGAAACGTGTACCTTGACACAAGGATGTCTTCCGTTTTGCAGTGAATGGGCCAGCAAATCGGAGCAGAGCGGCAGCGGGAACAGGGGGCACGACTCACCATGGGCAGAGAACACTCTGCGTCGGGCCCAGAGGCGGGCCGAGTTCCTCGAGGAGTCTCGCAGGGAGTTTGAGCGGAGCACGCTGGAGTCCCTGCTGGCCCTCGAGGGGAGAGCAGAAGCCCGCCTCAGGGAAATAGATGCAGAGTTCGATGATGCCCTGGGGGAACTCTTGGGGGAAATGGTGAGGCATAGGACTAGCCCGCTGCCTTTGTAAATAGTTCATTAGGGTTAGGTTTCTTTTTTTTGTTTTAATTTGGAGTTCATGGACTTTGCTCCGCATCTTGTAAATAGTTCTTTGTTCATGTGTTTCTTTCGGATTTCAATTTGTTTTGTGATCATGGACCCTGTAGCTTTGTATATAGTTGGACCAAAACTTTATTTGGATGTTTTTATTCACCATGGAGAATGGTTTTCTTATTATTTCAGTTTGCAATTTGAGGCATCATTGGACACGGACCACTTTTTTTGTGTTTTTTTTTCATTTCAATTTCATTTGGATTACATTCATGTTGATTTTACTGGTTGTCTTTTACGTTAATACATTTGTATACCTTGCAATCAAAGTGGTGTCTGCCCTCAATGGTTTGGTGCATGTCTCACTCTTCCTTGGCTCAGTTACGTGTCCCTCCTGTTGAGCTATGTTATTCATGTGTGTGCAAACATGCATGTGTGAATTTTCGATTGCCATGTCATGGGGCATTTACTGGGGAGTGCAACCAATTGATGGGTGTTGTGGTGCACCATAGGGGGCAGCGTGTGGTGGCATTTTAGTGGACATATGCTACATGATTGCATGTTGGGCCAATGTTTTGGAGGGGTGGGGGGACATGAGTCGGGGCCTGCCTGCAGGTTGCCATCACTGGTGGGGGGACATGAGTCGGGGCCTGCCTGCAGGTTGCTGTCACTGGTGAGGGTGGGGGGACATGAGTCAGGGCCTGCCTGCAGGGTATGGTCACGGGTGATGGGGGGACCCTTATGGTGTGGGCTGCCTGCGGGGTATGGTCTCGGGTGGGCTTCCTGCGGGGTATGGTCATGGATGATGGGGTCCCTTATGGTGTGGGCTGCCTGCGGGGTATGGTCACGGGTGGTTGGGGGTCCTTTGTAGTGTGGGCTGCCTGCGGGGTATAGTCATGGGTGATGGGGGTCCATTGTGGTGTGGGCTGCTTGCAGGGTATGGTCACGGTTGAATGGGGGGTCCCTTGTGGTCTGAGCTGCCTGCGGTGTATGGTCATGGGTGATGGGGGGTCCCTTGTAGTGTGGGCTGCCTGCAGGGTATGGTCACGGGTGATGGGGGTCCTTTGTGGTGTGGGCTGCCTGCGGGGTATGGTCATGGGTGGGCTGCCTGCGGGGTATGGTCATGGGTGATGGCGGTCCATTGTGGTGTGGGCTTCCTGCGGGGTATGGTCACGGGTGATGGGGGTCCCTTGTGGTGTGGGCTGCCTGTGGTGTATGATCACTGGTGATGGGGGTCCCTTGTGGTGTGGGCTGCCTGTGGGGTATGGTCATGGGTGGGCAGCCTGCAGGGTATGGTCACAGATGGTGGGGGGTCCCTTGTGGTGTGGGCTGCCTGCGCGGTATGGTCACGAGTGGTGGGGGTCCCTTGTGGTTTGGGCTGCCTGCGGGGTATGGTCACAGGTGGTGGGGGGTCCCTTGTGGTGTGGGATGCCTGCGGGGTATGGTCACGGGTGGGCTGCCTGCGGGGTATGGCCACGGGTGGTGGGGGGATCCCTTGTGGTGTGGGCTGCCTGCAGGATATGGTCACAGGTGATGGGGTGGTCCCTTGTGGTGTGGGCTGCCTGTGGGGGGGTGTTCTCGGCTTATGGCAGCACGTGCTGCCCTTTCCATGTGATTTGGCTAGCGCGAGCAGGGTACGCGTGAACCTTTACACGTGATTTGGCTGGTGCGAGCGGGGTACCCGATTTCTTGGGGGTAAGCGTGGCCCTTTCCACGCGATTTGGCTGGCACGAGTGGGTTACGCGATTTCGCTGGGTCTGGGTGGCCCTTTCCACATGATTTGGCTGGCGCAAACAGGGTACGCGATTTCACGGGGGTACGTGCAGACCTTTACACGTGCTTTGGCTGGTGGGAGCGGGGTACGCGATTTTGCCAGGGGTGCAGATGGAGCACATGCTGGTTTTTGCACACGATTTGGCTGGCGTGGGCAGAGTACGTGATTTCCCAGGGTACGCCTGGCCCTTTCCACACGATTTGGCTGGTGCAAGCGGGGTATGCGATTTCACGGCGGTACGTGTGGCTCTTTCCACGCATTTTGGCTGGGGCAAGCAGGGTACTCGATTTCGCGGGGGTACATGCAAACATTTACACACGATTTGGCTGGTGTGAGCAGGGTACGCTCCGAATTTTTCACGCGATTATGATGGAGGGGGGCTGTATGCTGGCCCACGGATTGTGTGGGGCCTTGCGCCGTATTGGCCATTTCACTGGCTTTTTCCTGCGCACGGGGCGGTGTTGGGGGCATTACTGGCGCTGCCTGCTGTTCATTCCGCCACGTTTACTGATGCATGGGGAAATCCATGAATACGTGTGCCACGCAATTGCTGGTTTGTTGGTTCACTTGCACTGCTTCTGAGAATCGGGCCCATGGTATCACCTGTACAAAAATACTGATAGCACCAGAAAAAACATGCTGGAAACACTGGCATTGTGGACCAGGCAGTAAATGGTCCCAGGTTGGCCCAAATAGGCCACAGGTGCACCAATTCTCCCAAGGTGCACTCAATACATCCAGGAACACTAGAAAAAGCCCACATTCAGAACACTCCATCATCACAACCATGCTGCCTCTCTCAGTGGTAGCAATGAACACTGACATGCTGCATGGTGCAGTGCAGCATAATGAGCTGGAGCAGCACCATAACCCGCACAAATGCCACACCCCAGACTCTGACGAATGGGCAGATAACCTGTACCAGCTAAACAAGGAGATAATCCAAGAACTACTGACCCTAACACAGGGCGACATGGAGAGAAAGATCGGCACCCAGGCAGCCATACCACTGCTGTTGAAGCTGGTGTCGGTCCTGCACTTCCTAGCCACAGGCACATTTCAGCCAACTGCATGGTTGCATGGACCAACTGCATGGTGCAGGTACTGGAGGCCCTCCTGTGCCATGTGGTCTAGCACATCGCCCTCCCAACCTTCCTGGTACAGGTGAATGCCACCAAGGCCCGCTTTTATGCGCTTGCAGGCATGACAAACGTGCTCGGAGCATTGGTCTGCACACATGTCGAGCTGGTGCCCTCACACGCCAAAGAGGAGTTGTACAGGAACCACAAGCAGTACCATTCCCTCAACTTACAGATGACCTGTAACGTCGACCTCACCATCACGCACTGCTGCGCACATTTCAGGGTCAACCCACGACTCCACTGTTCTGCGGAACAGGTCCCTGCCAGCATATATGGGCAGCACAGTGGACTAAGGACCTGGATGTTGGGTGAGCACATGGACAAGAACACACACATTGCTGCATGGAGCACAGGCCAAAGAGGGGGGCATGACACAAATGCATGACCCATTAGAGGGTATGACCAGTGCATTTCCAAATGTTAGTCCACGAAGTGAGGAGCTAAGGGAGCGGTCTGCAGTGTTTGCAGAGGATTTTGGCAGTATCTTTTCACTTTTCTTTGATTTGGAGGCGTGTTCTTTCACCAACTAACTCACTTAAAAAACTTATCGCCGCAAAGTGAGTCGCGAAGTGAGGCGCTAAGGGAGCAGTCTGCAGTACAGAGTGTGGAGACGGAGCCACAAACTGCTATATGGACACGCATTACTAAATCTGAAGCACAGGACATTGGTACGTGCCGAATTGGAAGTGGAAGTGTGGCACTGGTTGGTACGTGCCGTATTGGTAAGTGGAAATGTGGCTTTCGTTTCCCTTATACTTCCTAAGCCTGCCTGTCTGCGAGTGGCGAACTCCTATTTCTATCAATATTAATTCCTGAAGTTTCATGCAAGTTTTGTGCCTTCCGTTTCTCCCTACGGGCAAGCAAGCTTTTTTTTTTGTTTTCTCCTATGATCTAAACCAGGGGACTACTGTTACTCGGCGCATGCACTGGAAAACGGCACGCAGACCAGTTGTCAGCTGACTGCCCCAACCACCCCAGAGACTGCAGGGTTGCCACTAGGGGGCTATCGCTTTGATCTGGGTTTGGGGGCCATTCCCTCTCGGCATGTCCTTTGGAAGACGGTGCAAGGCTGTGTTGTCAGCTGCCTTCCCAGAGACTGTGGGGCTGCCTGTAAATGGTTTGCCCTTTGATCTGAGACTGGGGTTACCCCAACCTTGCTTGGTGCCCTGGGAACGGCGCACCCTTTTTTTTCTACATCCTGGGCCGCTGTCTAAGCTGGGGTAACCTGCTGATTCCTTTGTGGATTCTGTAAACTAAACAGAAATACATTTGATTTTAGCAGGGAAAAACCTGCACACTTGTTAGCTGTTCACTTTTTTGTCTGATTTCTAGGGCAGTATATGTTCTTGAAGTGTTCTTGATTACCCTGGTTGGTGGCAATTGTACCTTTTTGGGCCAGTTTGATTGGCTTCCTTGATCTGCCTCCTGAAAACCCAATTGTAAATATGTGTTTTGGCCTACGTAGTCAAACGGGACAAGATTGCCAACCGGGAAGTATAAATATCCCAGTACCTACGGACCTGACTGGTCGATCTGCGGTGCAGGGCAGCTATAACCAAGCTCTTCCACTAGTGTCCGCTTCGCGTTGCAGGTTCTCTCTTCCAAATTGTACTGGGAAGAACCAGAGTCCGGAGACGGAGGCAGGCAACAATGATGGTCACCTAGTGCCTCAAATGACATTAAATTTGGACCATCAATTTAACCCGGCACCCTTAACTATTCTCTCGGCACGGCCTCTAGCTGTTCTGGTCACTGCTATGAAGGTTCCTGCTAGCAACCCACTTAACAACTCTTCGGTCCTGTTTAATACGCCTCGGGGCAATTCTTTGTCCCGGACGATTTTGGGGTAACGCTTCATGGACCACTACTTTGTAAAATCGGCTACAAAAAGTACGGAAATGAAACTTCCACTGGCACTAAGAGGCAAAGCTATGTTGGATCACTCTGTAATGACCATGCAGGAAAACTTTGGTGGTCCAAAAGATCTCACAGGTATCAGCCTTATTGAATTTGCCGACCAGGCAGTGGATCAAGAGGTTAATCGAGAGCTGGTTGTGACAACGTTGACTGTGTGGTTCAGCAAACCTGCAATGAATCGCTGCAGGACTCACCTACTGACCTTATGAACTTAATTGACAAGTATGACATTGGAAATGATCCTGAGGGCCATGTTCAGATGCAATCCGATGGCTCAGGGGAACCTGGCGAACAACATGATGCCCCTGCTCTACACCATACCCTTAGGGAGATCGCGGAGAGAATTTGATTGACCCATCCAACGGTCTCTGCACTTCACATGGTCTTGAGTTTGTTTGTCTCGTTATATGACAATATCTGGGCTGAGCTGAAATCTACAAACTTGTTGATGGCCAAGGTGAACAGTAAACTAGATGGTATTGGGTCTGAGCTGGGCCAATTGAAGTGGTGGCCACCGTGGAGGGGTGGGCAGCAGTTGAAACCTATCAATGTTGAAAGTTATTCGGAAATCATTGAAATCTCTGATTCTATTTTATCTGAGGGCTTAGACCATGGGTGCACAACATACGCCCCGCGGGCCAGTTGCGGCCCGCCATGCTGTTTTTGTCTCCATTAGGAAAGTCTTTGTTGTCTTCCGGGCCAGACAAAACACTGGCTGTCATTGGCTCAGCACACACGCACCACGTCGCTCCTACGAGCCACGTAGTGCGTGTGTGCTGCACCAATGGAGGGCCAGCACTACGGCTGGCGTGGCCAGTAAGGCTTGATGCCAGAAGGCATTTCAGCCTTGCTGGCCACGCCAGCCGTAGTACCACTCACCTCGCCCGCGTTCCAGCTTACCTGCCTTCCAGCACGTCCGGTAAGTGGTCTGTTTGTTTGTGTTTGTGTGTCGGGTCTGTTCTGCTGTATGTTTGTGTTGTGTATGTTGAGATGGGGGGCGGGGGGTGTTGGATGTGTATGAATGTTTGTTTTTGAGTGTTTGTGTTATGTATGTTGAAATGGGGGGTCGGGGGCGTCGGATGTGCATTAATGTTTGTTTTTGAATGTTTGTGTTGTGTATGTTGAGATGGGGGGTGGGAGGGTGTTGGATGTGTATGAATGTTTGTTTTTGAGTGTGTTGTGTATGTTTATATGAGGGTGTGGGGGGTGTCGGATGTGCATGAATGTTTGTTTTTGAGTGTTTGTGTTGTGTATGTTGAGTTGGGGGGTGGGGGGTGTCGGATGTATATGAATGTTTGTTTTTGAGTGTGTTGTGTATGTTTATATGAGGGTGTGGGGGGTGTCGGATGTGCATGAATGTTTGTTTTTGAGTGTTTGTGTTGTGTATGTTGAGTTGGGGGGTGGGCGGTGTCGGATGTATATGAATGTTTGTTTTTGAGTGTTTGTGTTGTGTATGTTGAGATGGGGGATGGGGGGTGTCGGATGTGTATGAATGTTTGTTTTTGAGTGTTTGTGTTGTGTATGTTGAGATGGAAGGGTGAGGGGGTTATCGGATGTGTATGAATGTTCGTTTTTGAGTGTTTGTGTTGTGTATGTTGAGATGGGGGGTGGGGGGTGTCGGATGTGTATGAATGTTTGTTTTTGACTGTTTGTGTTGTGTATGTTGAGATGGGGGTGGGGGTTTGGGTCTGTATGGGTGCATGCTTGAGAATGTATGTGCTGAGTTGGATGGTAGGGGGGTTTGGGTCTGCATGGGTGCATGCTTGAGAGTGTGTGTGCTGAGTTGGGGGGTGGGCGGTTAGTGTCTGTACGGGTGCATGCTTGAGAGTGTGTGTGCTGAGTTGGGGGTGGGGGCTTCAGGTCTGTATGGGTGCATGCTTGAGAGTGTATGTGCTGAGTTGGGGGGTGGGGGATTCGGTCTGTATGGGTGCATGCTTGAGAGTGTGTTTGGGGCATAGTGTTTGGTTGGGGGTGAGGGACATGGGGCATAGGGTTTGGTTGGGGGTGGGAGCCATGGGGCATAGTGTTTGGTTGGGGGTGAGGGACATGGGGCATAGTGTTAGGTTGGGGGTGAGGGACATAGGGCATAGTGTTTGGTTGGGGGTGAGGGGGCCATGGGGCATAGTGTTTGGTTGGGGTGGCGGACATGGGCATGGGGCATAGTGTTTGGTTGGGCGTGAGGGGGCCATGAATCATAGTGTTTGGTTGGGGGTTAGGGGGCCATGGGGCATAATGTTTGGTTGGGGGTGAGGGGGCCATGGTGCATAGTGTTTGGTTGGGGGTGAGGGGGCCATGGGGCATAGTGTTTGGTTGGGGGTGGGGGACATGGGCATGGTGCATATTGTTTGGTTGGGGGTGAGGGACATGGGGCATAGTGTTTGGTTGGGGGTGAGGGGGCCATGGGGCATAGTGTTTGGTTGGGGGTGGGAGCCATGGGGCATAGTGTTTGGTTGGGGGTGAGGGGGCCATGGGGCATAGTGTTTGGTTGGGGGTGGGGGACATAGGCATGGGGCATAGTGTTTGGTTGGGGTTGAGGGGGCCATGGGGCATAGTGTTTGGTTGGGGGTGAGGGGGCCATGGGGCATAGTGTTTGGTTGGGGGTGGGAGCCATGGGGCATTGTGTTTGGTTGGGGGTGGGGGACATGGGCATGGGGCATAGTGTTTGGTTGGGGGTGAGGGGGCCATGGGGCATAGTGTTTGGTTGGGGGTGAGGAGGCCATGGGGCATAGTGTTTGGTTGGGGGTGGGAGCCATGGGGCATAGTGTTTGGTTGGGGGTGTGGGACATGAGCATGGGGCATAGTGTTTGGTTGGGGGTGAGGGACATGGGGCATAGTGTTTGGTTGGGGGTGAGGGGGCCATGGGGCATAGTGTTTGGTTGGGGGTGGGGGACATGGGCATGGGGCATAGTGTTTGGTTGGGGGTGAGGGACATGGGGCATAGTGTTTGGTTGGGGGTGAGGGGGCCATGGGGCATAGTGTTTGGTTGGGGGTGAGGGGGCCATGGAGCATAGTGTTTGGTTGGGGGTGGGGGACATGGGCATGGGGTATAGTGTTTGTTTGGGGGTGAGGGGGCCATGGGGCATAGTGTTTGGTTGGGGGTGGGAGCCATGGGGCATAGTGTTTGGTTGGGGTGGGGGACATGGGCATGGGGAATAGTGTTTGGTTGGGGTGGGGGACATGGGCATGGGGCATAGTGTTTGGTTGGGGTGAGGGACATGGGGCATAGTGTTTGGTTGCGGGTGAGGGGGCCATGGGGCATAGTGTTTGGTTGGGGGTGGGAGCCATGGGGCATAGTGTTGCACTCCAAGAGCGAACCCAATAATACAACTAAAACAGGCACAGTTAGGAGATGTATATCCTTTGCTTTTTTGAGGAAACCTGACTCAACGAAGGCCATTCTCCTCTTGGGCATCCCAAACAGCAAACTATAGCAGTCCAAAATAACGGAATGTCCAATCATAGGCCAATAAAATATATATAATTTAATTAAACAGACGATATACAGTAACTAAATCGAAATAAATGATAAGAATGGAAAATGTGTAGTACAAAATGTAAGTTTGAAATGCAATAAAAATCATTACCCCTCAAAAACATATTCTTTTTCCATGTGTTTAATACAAATTGGGGGTTGAAAAAGCCTTCTGCCACGCCCCACCTACCGCCCCGCCCACATTTACTTTTCGGCCCACTATAGCCCTCATGTAAGGTACTTTCGGCCCTCTGTCAAAATTAGTTGTGCACCCCTGGCTTAGACCAATGACCAACTAACACTGCACCATTAAGGTCGAAGCTGGGGCTGATACCAGCAATCTCACCCATGAAAGTTGATGAAATGCAGGTTCCATCAATTGATTGACAAATGATCAATCTATACCTGGGAGAGGTGGTTCTGTTGCTCCGGGGGAGGGTTTGCCAGTCATTGTAGAGGTACATGAGGAGCCACCTCCTAACAAGGCAAACCAAGGGAAAAAAGTGAAACTGGTTAAGAGGAGACCATTGTCGTGAAGGGCTCGTATTAACAGTGTTAGAGCCAATCCTAACTCCCTATTTAGAGCAAACATGTCCCCTGTTACTGAAGAGGGAACCTCAAGGGTGGCAGAGCCTACTAAAGCAATAACTGTTGATTCCATCGTACAAACTGACCTTTTGGTCTGCCTCCCTGAGGATGAATCAAAACCCACTCGGGTGGAGCTGAGGGTTCCTGGTCAAATATCCACCCAGGGTTTGGATCGGCTTACGGAGAGGTTCACTTGGGGAATCATACCCAGCCAGTAACCTTGCATCAGCTCCCACCCGCGGGGGGTGGGGGTGGTGTTATTTTTCTGACTCTCTGCTGTTCATTTTCAAGGGGATGAGCATTCTCTAAATGACAATCACACGTATGAATGTGGAGGGAGTACGACTGGGCGATGCCTGAATTCAGTGGGTGCGAAGTACACTGAAGAAGTCTCATCTGTCGGAGGGAGTGTTTGATTGGATCTATTTGCTTACCAAGAAAAGGGGGTGCTAAATGTAACACAATCTACAGTTAATGCTGCCTTGGGGCGGACAGCCTATGGATTGGGTTGTGGGACTTGGAATATCCAAGCTCAGGAAATGCTGCTGAAGACTTTTTATCCAAATGTGGCATTGGGAGTAAAGGATTTACTGCATCGCTTTCACTTGCCTACAACTTATGTACCAAGGGATAAGCCCCAGTGATCGGCATGCCTCAGTATAGTATTCTGAAAAATTCACAAAGTGCTGAGGCCCTGGGGGTAAAGGCGAGGAGTAATCCAGGTAGGAGGACGAATGACACCACTTGGAGCCAAGGGTCTTACCAACCTAAAATGATGAGTATGCTGGGCTTAGATTGCCTGGTCTGCCTGAATTGATCTAAAATTCTGACGGACGATTTTTGCAGAAATTCCAGCTTTGGTCCTGGTAAGCTCTTCTGATATTGGGAGAGTGGCTTTCCCTGATATAGATCACCCAGACATCTGCACTATTTACTTGCAATCCCCATTATTAAAAGAGCTTGTCCTCTCACAGCGAAATAGCCTCTTGAACCTAGGGTTTGACATCAAGCAGGTGCATACGGAGGAGCGGTGCTCCCTGGGCCTAAGAGAAAATCTGAGAATTGTGGTTCGATCAGTGGAAAATGTGAGTGAAAGTACGTGTCCGAAGGCTAAGCATCAGAATAAAATTGATTGGGCTGCCGTCGCCTCAACTTTGTGGCGGAAACCAGTCCCCTAATCAGCCAAAATGTGTGGGCACGGAGCAGAGAGCGATCTCCCTGTGCCTAAAATCTTGGGACATCTGTGGTGGTTTACACCTCTTTACCAACACAATTTGTTTGGCCACCTTAAGAGAGGCCAACTGTATTTGTTTGCAAGACACTTGGCTGACATCTGTACCTGTACTGGATGGTTTCAAAATGTTCTCCCAACAGGCTAAAGCTAGCGCCCATGGGAGGCCATTAGGAGGCTTGCTTATTGTAGTGGAAAATGCTTTGGGCCTCAGTGGGTCTGCCATAGAAATTTTACCCTTTGGGACACTGGGGGTGGAACTTACACCCTGGGATGGCTCAGTGAAGATCTTGATTGTCAACATCTATTCCCACAAGGGTATTTCAGTGGTTGATTCCTTTGCTGAGAAAGTGTGTCACTCAATTGATGAATGGTCTGCCATGTATTCGAATGGCAGAATGCGAGTTGTGGGCGATTTAAATGCTGACTGCGGATTTCAAAAAACTGCATGGGAATTGTGTGACTTGCTTCTGGAGTCTGCAGACGCTACCCTTAAACGACAGGCTGGGAAAACTTGGTATGTGGGATTGGGGGAACTTGATCTGCAGCCTTTGGTGGGGAAGTCGTATCCTCAAACTAATGAGTCAGCATGGAATACTTGGTATCAAGGAAAAAGCTCCTCTCTATTGGATTATATCTATTTAGACGATTACCTTATGAATTGTTGTGTGTCGTTTGCAGTGTCGAAGAATGCATGGAGTGATCATTGCATATTGACGGCAGCCTTCGACATGGTATTAAACATTGGAGAGTACAGATGCCAGCTGCAGGTAGTTTCTAATGCCGCGGGGAATGCTATTAGATGGACAGACTTATACATCAATATACTGAACCACAATGTAAGGGCATTATGAACACAACCACCCTTGACTGGAAAATTAACAACTTTAATGTAAGTGAGGTCCAGAGTCTCATTAGTGTGTTAGTCTCTAGGATTCGCTCTAGGACGGGAACAAAAGGGAACAGCACTGCTAGACATGTTCATTGCTTTAATAGTGATTTAGCCTCTGCAAAATCTACTATGAGGAGGGAACTGAGACGCATTTGTGGACTGAATTTAGATGGGGTCACTCGTCTTGAGCTTACTAGGAAAATCAGGCAGAAATACAAAAATTACTGCAAATCAATAAAACATAGCTTACTGCAGCGGGATGCTGAGACTAGGCTAGGAGTACTGATTAACGCTCAGGTGAGTGCTTTTTGGTCTTTAATTAATTGCCAGGATCCTAACTATTCAGTTACCCAATTAAATGCGATCCCGCAGTTGGAGTGGGTTAGGTTCTTTGAAAGCAGGTTTGGTGCTTTAGCAAAGGATCTTGAGGTGGAACAGGAGATTTTTGGGATGTCGGTCATTATTAAGACGGAACCTCCCTTGGAGATCTCTACTATCCAAACTTTGTTAACAAAATGCAAAAGGTCACGTACACCTGGACCCAATGGCTTAACCAATAATACTTTTAAGGCTGATCGGATTACTTGGGTGAACCTACTGTATCTGGAATTTAAAGATATTGTCCGTACAGGAATTACACCATCTTCCTGGAGTACGGCTCATGTTATCCCGATCTTAAAGTGTGGAAATAGGTCTGACCCTAAGAACTATAAGCCTATTTCTCTAATCGATGCCGATTGTAAGATCTTTTCGGCCTTCCTACTCAACCACCTGGAAGAGTGGGCGTTGACTGTACACCCCCTTGATAGACTGCAGATGGGCTTTCGGAAGGGCCATTTGACTAACATTAATGGGCTTGTTGTTAAATATATCCAGGAAGACTCATGGCGGAGGCCCAAGGGCTGCACATTCATGGCCTCGATCGACATATCAGCTGCATTTGATTGTGTAGACCGTAACAGACTTTGGGCCAAATTGGCTCCATGGGGAATGCCGGCAGGTCTGTTGAGGCTTATTTATGGGGTCTATGAGAACTGTTGGAGCCAGGTGCAACTAAGCCAAAAAGGGGATGTCACTCAAAGAATCTGCTCACATTGGGTGGGGGGGTCAGACAGGGATGAGTGCTAGCCCCCTGGTTGTTTAACCAATGCATGTCCGACATTGCGATCAGTCTGGCTAAAGGAGGGTTGATGGCCCCTAACGTAGGGCAGTCTAAAATTGCATGGCTGGCCTATGCAGACGACTTCTTGATTTTCGATCTAACAAGGGTCGGTTTGCAGGAGCTGCTACACACATTTGCGGGATATGCTGAAGAGAACAGCCTTATTATAAATCCTAAAAATGAAAATCTTGGCATTTACTAGGTTGAGCAAGAAGATTAAGCATACAATGTGGCATATCGAAGGGACGCCCGTTAAGAAATCTGAGGGCCGTTGTGTACCTGGGATCCATTTTGGAGCGCATAACGGCTCAAAACTCGGCACTGATGCTCTGATGCAAAAGGCTATGCTGTTAGAATCCCAGATGTACAAAATTGACTGCAAGTTTGGTAGGTTTTCTCTTAAGCCGGCCATAATGTTTTTTGAAGAGAAGATCGTGCCCAAAATAACCTATGGTCTTGAACTGATGACGGATTGAATATCAAAAGCCTTGGATAAAATTGAGGGCAGGATATGGAGGAGGATTCTTGGCGTTCCAAATGCAGTACCATTAGCAGCAATTAGATATGAACTAGGGGTCATATCACTATGGGCCTGGGTACAGTGGTGTCTATTGACATTATATGCCAAGCTTGTGGCCCCAATTCCCGAATCCCTATACCAGATGTTGGGTGACAGTGTGAACTCCTCTGTTGACCTGTCCGACCTCAAGGCAAGATGTGAACTCATCCTCTCCAACATTGGTTCGAATCTGGAGACCTTGGTTAAGAACCCCTCCAAAACTAAAAGGTCTCTGCTGGACTCTGATTGGATTTTGACAATGGATGCCTTCCATTCATATGCATCCATGAGCCACCTCTCCCACGAGCATAAACGCAGAGGATCCCTCTCTTTTATTCTGCTCCAATTTCCTAAATGTTATTATCGTGGGCTGTTACTCAGGCTCCGGTGGAATCTACTCCCAACAAAGGAAATACTGCTTAGGAGAAATCAAATAGCTAAATATGAAGAAGGATGTAGATTCTGTAATTCCAAACTTGAGTCGATAAAACATCTAATTCTAGGGTGTGATTCAATAAGCATATTAAGGACAACATTTCTGCTGGCTCTGCAGAACAATCAACTAGCCTGTAGTGAAGGTACTTTATGGAAATGTTGCCTTAGCATTCAGAACTTACACAAGGGTTCGGCATTATCAGGCTTTATCAAAAGTCTTAACATTCTGAAGAACTGAGGAAGCAACTCCCAATAGCTGGCTCTGTTTATCTGGCGAACGCTTCTCTGTGGCTTGATACCTACCTTTTTGAGTTATGTACATGCTTTTGTTTTAAATTCTTCTTCTTACTCATTAATCTTTGGGAAAAGTACTATGATGAAATAATGAAATGATGGAATGTTTACTTTGATTCTGTACTCTGTAATCACATGAAGTTACAATGCCTCGCTTCTTAATTTGTCAGGAATATGTTTCGGTATACTGTTTTGTGTTTATTTTTATCTGGTGTCTTATCTGTTTTTTTACTGTTTGTGTTTTTCTAATATAAATTTGTAAAGGTTTAATTTAAACCGTTTGCAATAAAAAAAAGAAAAGTCAGTCAACGAAGCATGGGTGTAACGCCAGAGGTTGCTGTGTCAGTCAGTGGCAAGTACATACATTAACCCTGAGGAATCAACCCGGCAACACACTACAGGTACCATAATGCAACACTGGCACCCTAAACAATCCATACCTGCAGTGCACCGCCCCACCCAGGCCAATGAAGACATGTCCTAGCAAGGTGCATGCATGCACAGATTGTCCAGAACCCCCCAGTCACAGGCAACACTACTGCCATGCACCACCTGCCATGCATTTACACAATCAATGCAAAAGTCAAAGTGCCCCATGCAGTGCACCATTGACACTTGTGTGATTGCCAGTGCACAATTGTGACTGCTATCTGACAAGCACAGGGGTAAGTCAGTGGGATAGGATGGGAGACGGACAACATGTCCATGGAGTGTTGTTGCCAAATACAGTGATGCCAAAGTAGTAATGTGTATACTGTGCCGACTACGCATGTGTGCCCTCATGCCGCATTGATGCATGTCAAGACCGCAGCGTGGGTGTCACGTGATGTGTGCAGACACTGTTGTGGCAGTGGCATGGTGGTTAACACTCCACACCATGGGGATATGCATGTTGGGCCTGTTGGTGGCTATTTTATTCCTACCCACATCAATCCACCCTAGGGAGTACAACACATCTCGGATGACACACAATTGCTGTCACGGGGTGCCTCACAGTGCATGGCTCACATACTCACAATGGTACTGGATTCATTGAATATCAGGGTATTGAATAACGTGCCATTACAACGTCAGTCCTGCCACATGCTTGGCTTACCTTGTGTCACCCCCTTGGAGGTGATTATGGACATCCACTACTGCCCTGGCTAATGACCCCATTGAGGTATCCACAGTCTCTGGAGGGCATGGCATACAACCATGCCCATGTGCGGACAAGGGCAACCATCGACCAGATGTTTGGACTCCTAAAGGCATGCTTCTGGTGCCTACACCGGTCAGGGGGTCACTTATGTACAGGCCAGAGAAGGTGGGGCAGATAGTCCTGGCCTGTGCAATGTTGCATAATATCTGCATAAGGCGAAACATACCTCTGGCCCCAGACCTTGACATGCCACCACCAGTGGGCGGAGATGATGATGGTGATGATGCTGGCGAGTCAGCACCATCCAGGCATAGGCAGGTGCACATGGACGCCAGGGACGGGCATGTTGTATGACAAGAAATCATAGACAACCTCTTCTGAGGTCCCCTCACTGTGCACCACCCATGATATGTCACTGTATTAAATGTACACATTCAATAAAATTCATACACATGAATAACGGCTGTCCACTCATTGTTGAAAGTGAATATATGAATGTATTGAACAGTACTACATACTACAGATCCAACACCCTGCTTGCCACCCCCCAAACACACCCCACCTCCCACCACACACACCCGCCACCCCCTCCCCACAAATCCCACTCCCCTCCCCACACACCCGCCACTCCCTCCCAAACATCCCCACTCCCTCCACCCCGCAGACCCGCCACCCTCTCCCCTCACAGCATAACTAAGAATTGTAATTTGTCCCAGTCCAGTGTCTCACTCCCTGTGCCTCTTGCCATGAGGACCCTTGCCACGGGCATGCGCAACCAAATGTTTTTGGAAGTGGTGCCTGGGACTGCGCTGAGCTGGCACCGGTGGCCATGCCGGAGATGCGGTCTGACCCTTGTGCACCCAGTCCCTCCTGGTTTGCCCGCACAGACAAAGCCACAGACTCCGCCAGTGCCTAGGTAAACGAGTGCCAGCAGCAGGGGCACTATTAGCAGCTACCCCAGTGACCAGCAAGTGGGTACTTAGGCCTCAACAAAAATCCCTGCGTACGAACGGAAGACTCAACCCCAGGGTAAAATTTACTGTCTTCATTATGCAACAAAAAGGACAAGGATCACACTAGAACAGCATGTAGTTTCCAGAGCTCTCATCCTCCAAACGTGTGTCACACCGTTTTAACCGTAAGTGATGTCACAAGAACAAGTTACGTCCTCCAACACCTATCGAGGGGGGGGGTTGGTTAGTTTATGGAAACTACATATATAATATATAGGGGTTAGTTTAGTTATTGGATTGCCATATCTAGTGGCTCCTCCTAGGACCACCTCTACATACAACAAATACAAAGTTGCAGGAAAGTGGAGAAACAATTGGCTACTGCAACATAATAGGTCTTAACGTGAAAGGTAGCAAAGGATTGGGTAAAGCGTGTCTTCCTAAGCTTGGGACCTTGGACAGGTACCAGACTGAGTGGACTTTTCAAGGCGATGGGAATGTTCACAAAGCTGCTGTGTCTTCCCATCATGTCATCTCTGATAGCCTGAGCCCTGAGAAAGTACATCCAGTTATGAGCCTGTGTAGGAAAGGGATCTTTCCACCTCTGGTTCGATGGGAACTGTTCGCTCCATCTACCTCGAGTGAATAAGCATTGTCCTGCTCTTCCATGTCATGTTTGTAGAGACCCCCAAATGGGGCTCTCTGGCTTGTAATTATGAGTATTTTGAGCTAAATTCCTTGCAGGTGCCTTATCATCTTGGTAAACTGGAAACTTTCCGACCCTGCTCGTCCTTGGCTAGGATGTGCACTGTGTCTGCCTGCCTTTAGCTGAATCAGGCTGTCATCCCTTCGATGTATTTGAAGTCTGTCTCATTGTCCGGATTTACTTTAGTGCACCCATGGCTTCCATCTTTTGTTCTTATGGCTTTCCATGTTAGTCGCAATTAAGCATGTGCAAGCTGGATATGTGTATTCTTGGCATCTTGCTGTTTCTTCTGTTTCTGCGTTAGCAAAGGAGATATATATATATATGTACATATGTACACATTTTGCCGTGCAGCCCCATACTTGGTATCAGTGAGCGATATGGGTGTTTTTGATTTGATCATTTTAATAGTAGTGTTGGCATGTTGCAAGTATTGGTTGTTTTTTCTGTCATCCGGAGTATTGGGAATTCTGTCATTACAGAACTGCAGGCTCACCGTATGTACGTAAAATGCTTGGAGGACTACAGTAATTTGTTTTTCACATGGATTTTATACTTGAATTTATCATTGTGTTGCTCCATGCTCTGGTGTTTCAAGGAATGTGTCATTCGTCATCATGACCAATTGCATTTGAGTGTTGTTAATCAGAGAGTGTATGTATCTGCACTTCAGATGGCAGCTAATTGCACTAGCACTTTTAACGTTCTAGGCTCATTTAGTATTGTTTCATTTGCTGCAGGCACTTGCACTTTATTTGAACTGTCATTAAGCATGACATTGACTTTCGTTCTGAATTTTCCAGTACGTGGACTTGAATATACATATGCATTTGCACTTTATTTTGTATGCTGCTTTACGCATAGGCACTTTTATTGCTATATGTGATTTGAAATGTATTGTTACACTGATGCTAGCACTTGCACTTTATTAGACCTGTCTATAAACTAGACACTTATCAAGCGCTGGTTTTCTCAATAACTTGTTTTTAATTGAATATACCTTTCATCTCTTTTATATGTAATTAGATATTGTTTCTATATTGCTTTTCAAGACCATTGGAGTTCATTGCCTTGCATACCATGAGTTTTCCTCCATTCTAATATTTCTGCCTACTTAGCACACTTTCCCGGCTGCACTCTTCTATGCCATCAACATCAGGAAAGTACTCTATTTGAAATATAAACCCCATTGATGCTCTGTAACCCTCGTGTGAACAAGCGCTCTGCGAGCGTGAAACGCGGCACTCAGGACCTCTGCCGTTCAATCTATTTTTGCTCAATTGATAATTGCAGCCATTAAGGACCATCTTTAGGAAATTTGACCTGGGTATCATTACTATGCAGATGATACCCAGATCTATGCGAGAGTGAGCAAGACAGCAGAGTCCCTGCATAATGTGGTGCAACCTCGAACGGGCTCCGATAGCAGACGACCTCGAACGGGCTCCAATTTAACCCTAACAAAACAGAGTTGATCCTGTTCTGGCCCAAAAAAAAACCAGCCTGGATGTCTGCCCCCAACATGCACCCTTGGATCACCATTGACATTTGTTTCCAAGGTTAAAAACGTGGGTTTCCTGTGGCAGTCCAACGTTGGCTGCGAGCAGCAAGTAGCAGCCAAGGTACAATCTGTATTCTATTCTCTATGTCTTCTACGACAATGTGTTCCCCAGAAAAATCACACGATTGTGGCAGAAGCGTTGGTTATCTCTAAATTGGACTATGCAAATAGTATCCTTGCGGACATCCCTGACAGACAAATTAATCGGAATGCTGCAGTCCGACTGATATTTAAGGCACCCAAAACTGTATCTAGTTCACCACAACATAGGTCGGTTCCCTGGCTTCCCATCAAGCAAAATCCTGTGCATGGTTTTTAAGTGCTTGAACAATCGAGCTCCAAGCTATCTGTATAGCGGGATGTATGGTATGAGCCGAATCGGCTTTTAAAATCCTCTGAAAAATATCTATTAGTGATCCACAATCCAGATCTGTCTCTAGGGGCGGTAGGTGCTTCTCGATTCATGGACCCAGAAAGTGGAATTCACTGCCCCTAGACATTCAAAGTATTCTCTCACTTGCATAATTCTGGAAGGCCTTAAAGATGCATCTGTTCACTGAACTGTTCCCCCTTTTATTGGCCTCCGGCTATGATTATTAGTGCGACTGATCTCGATGATCTCTATTTAGCATCACCTGTGCTTGGATGCAGGTCATTCTGTTGGAAGCATGTTAGAAATTCATCAAAATCATATAGTTACAGTGAAGTATATACTGCTTATAAATCCGGTGGCTGAAATTAGACCTGGTTAAGACATTTTTATTACACCATTAGCGCATTTACTGCCCTTAATTCTCAGAAGACTGCTTTGAAGAAACACTGGCAGAACAAAGTATGATGTTAAGGATTCAAAGAGAGTCCACGAGAGGCTGTTTTATGCGTTGGTGGAAATGGCCATAGCGATTAGCCTGGTCATGAGCAGTCAACGGATAGGTGTATATTTCCAAACAACCGCTACAAGCATTGTGTTCCTCCTCCTGTGCCATCTCCCCTTAGCTGTACTCCAATGCAATAGCTCTGGCTTATAGCCAACTTTTAAAAGCGTTAATGTGACCTAGAAATGTATCCACCTCTCTCCACGCTAGCCTCTGTCAACTGTCACACGGCTGCCAGCTGCTCACTCGCACAGCATTGCAGTACAAATTGTAATTGGTTATAACACGTGTAGACCCAGGGATCGAACCTGTGTTGCTCTGCGTCGTGTTGTTTACACGGCATGCGCGCTGCCCCTGCGCTATCCTTCCTAGACTCATACATGTAAGAAGGGAAGGCAGAGCAGCTACAAAGCACATCTGCACAATAGGCACACTGGAAATAGTGCTGTTATGGGTGCCGCTGTTTTTATTTTTTGACTGCTGTTATTGTTCTAATTATTGTTCTCCTCACCCGCTTCGCCAGCATCATGAGGGCAGTGCAAGAGTGGAAAAGCGGCGATGGCGCTCCAATTTATAAGTATCTCAGTGTGAATTCTGATGATAAGAAACCATGACAACAATCTAAACCAGAAGCCAGTATAACAATGAGCATAAGACTTGCGCCTAAGAACAAAATAATAATTATTTAGCATCTATATAGCGCTAGGAACCCTCAGGTATCATGTATCGACATCGGATGGATAAAATGCGGAGTATGCCCCTGCCCTGCCGGGGTTCGAACCTGTCAGCGGGCTCTGCACAGGTGTCATAGCGAGCGCTCTACTCGCTGTGCTATCCGACTGGCTAGGGGGAGTGTAAAGGGTAGCTAGGCTTTAACAAGCATCAACTCTAAAAATCATCATCTCCAGTTCGAAGGTATTCTGCCATGATATTATTTAACAAACAATACTAGAATGCAGTGAATTGTATTAATATTAACAATCATGAATCATCGGGATGGCAAAACACATATCTCAAACTGTGCCTTGTATTCCAAGTATAATAAGCTGCTGGCTAAGCTACGTGTGTATAGGTGTTGTAGCATATTGAATACGCCAGCACACGCAAGTGGGATCGAGGCTTGCGCATGCGCAGTAAAGAATAAACGCGGTCCTCTGGCAGTTCGCGCCGGGGACCAGAGCAATCACACGTCTCCGGCATGAGTTCCTGTATGTGTATGCGGATGCCTGTGTGACTGCCAGCGTGGGCCCCCTCCCAGCCCCCACGCACATAACACTGGCGACGAGGGCGGCCACGGAGCTGTTCCCTGCTCTGCCAGCATAGGAGAAGCGGAACATTGCTCCGTGTTAACACGGACCCACACGCTCGGCCGGCGGCCATTTTCTTTTCTCTTTTCACACGCAGATTGCAGTGGTTGCGGCCCGCGAGGGTGCTCGTGCGCCATCTGCTTTCTGCAATATTCTGCACCAATTTTTGGAACCTCCACAGCCCAGCTGCTGCAGGGCTGTGGCAAAGAAAGAAAGAGGACAGATAGGCAACGAAAGAAAGAGGATAGCCTGCTACGCACAGCTTCCAGTTAGTACCACTCATCACAATGGGTGAGGAAGAAGACCAGGAGGGTGCTGTTGCCCCAATGCCACGCAGGATGCACAGTACTTTAGCCCCCATGCCCAAATTTGATACCACAGGCCCCCCATCCAAGCTGGGACCGAAGTGGCTCCCATGGGTCAAAAAGTTAGAAATGTTCTTCAGGGCCTCGTGGGAGACGGATGATGAGGCGAAGATAGCCATCATGGTGTATTCTTCAGGGACAGAGGTCCACCGAATACATGACTCTCTAACCATCCCAGTGGTCACATATGACGCAGTTAAACAAGCACTCCGAGACCACTTCCTCCCCATGGCGAATGTTGACTTTGACAGGTTTGTCATGTGCGCCGAGAAACAACTGGAAGAGGAATCACTGGACCAGTTTTGTGCTCGATTTAGGCACTTAGCAAGCTCCTGCAGTTGGGTAAACGAGGAAGAAATGGTTCGCAACCAGCTGCTGCAAGGGTGTAGCTCAGGGAAACTGAGGAGACAAGTCCTGAGGGAACCTGGACTTACTCTGCAACAGATTTTGGACACCGGGAGAGCCTACGAACTGGCTGAGGCCAGGGGAGCAAAGATGGACGCAGCCACGCACTCCAGAAATGAGGAGGAAGCGTTTGCAGTCGGACGCTCGGCACCAGGGAGGGCAAGATGAACACCGAAGAGAGGAGACGGCCCCACAGCACAAGGTACTGCTACGTCGTGCCCCTACTGCGGGTATGACCTGCCGCATGTGGGTGAGTGCCCTGCCAAAACGAGAGTCTGTGGCCGGTGTGGCACACCGGGACACTAGGCGAGAGTGTGCAGGGCTCCGGCGCCAGTAGCGGCCTCGAGAGGACCTGAGAGAGTTGGCAGAAGCGACGCCAGGAGAGTAAGGGTTGTGTCGGCTGTCGAGCAGGGCATGCAAGATCTCAACATCGCAGAAGAGGAAGAGGACGAAGAAGAGGATTTCTTCATTTCTAGCATTGCCAAAGGCCCTGGAAAGAGTCAACAACCTACATGTACAGTAAACATCGGAGAAGTCCCCACTCCGGTCCTCATAGACACTGGGGCGTCAGTCTGCATGTTGGCAACTGAACACTACAATGCACTCCCAGGCACGCCAGGTTTGACAGAGTCCACAGCGCGGATATACGCATTCAGAGGATACGCACCCCTTCCCATCCAAGGAGTGTTTGTGGCTCCGGTAACTCATGGACAGAACAGAATAAAAGCGAGGTTCTTTGTCACAAGCGTAAGCCCACATTCTCTTCTGAGTTGTGCTGCATCAGAGGCACTGAACCTTGTGCACTTCACTTTTGCAGTATATCATGCTGATCTGGACCGCCTGTTACAGCGCTTTGAGATGATCTTTCAAGGTATCGGAAAACTAAAGGCCGACCCCATACGGCTGCACATTGATGGGTCAGTGAGACCGACAGCGCTCAAACATCGCCGCATCCCATTCCATCTGAGAGCGCAGGTGGAAAAAGAACTCCAATCACTGGTGGACTTCGACATCATTGAAAGGGTGGAAGGACCCACCCCCTGGGTCTCTCCAATTGTGGTGGCCCCGAAGCTCAAACAGTCGGGTGCAGTACGGATCTGTGTAGACATGAGGTTGCCCAACGTAGCAATTAAGAGAGAACGTTACCTCACACCCACCTTAGATGACATTGTTGGTGACCTCCAGGGAGCAAAAGTCTTCTCGAAGCTGGAATTGAGATTAGGCTACCACCAGTTAGAGCTCCACCCCGAGTCTAGATACATTACCACCTTTACGACTCACGAAGGGTTATACCAATACAAAAGGCTCAGCTTCGGGGTCTCGTCCGCAGCTGAGGCTTTCCAGAACGCCATCAGGGAGGCTCTGTCAGGACTCAAAGGGGTCATCAACATGTCGGATGACATCTTCATCTTCGCTAGATCAGAAGCTGAACATCTGAAGCGCCTAGAAAACACTCTTGAGAGACTACGCAGCCTCGGTTTGACCCTGCACAAAGAAAAGTGCAAGTTCCTGAAGGACAGGCTCGCATTCTTTAGATTCATATTCCATGCCGGGGGCATCTCCCCAGATCCGGAGAAGGTGAAAGATATCCGAGAGGCATCCCCGCCTGCATCCCCAGCAGAAATAAGAAGCTTTCTGGGGATGGTCAATTATTGTGGACGTTTTATTCGAGACCAGGCCTCCTTGTCAGAGCCCCTGAGGGCACTCACCAGGAACGACGTAGCGTGAACCTGGACTGGGAAAGAAGAAAGGGCATTCACTGCCATCAAGAATGCTCTATCAGGACAGGAAACCATGGCCTATTTCAACCCTGACCGCGAATCAGAGATCGTGGTTGATGCCAGCCCGGTGGGTCTAGGAGCAGTCCTCATGCAGGCGGACCATCAAGGGACCATGCAACCCATCGCCTACGCGAGCAAAGCTCTCACCGAGACCGAGAGGCGCTATTCCCAGATTGAGCGAGAGGCCCTAGCCATATTATGGGGGTGCAAACACTTCAGAATCTACATTCTAGGGAAGCCAGTTGTCGTTGTTACAGATAACAAGCCCCTCATCCCGATTCTGTCAGGGACCTCGTCCAGACCACCACCTCGTATAGAAAGATGGATGCTGTCGCTCATGGAATATGGGGTCAAACTTTTCTATCGCCCAGGGACACACAACCCCGCGGAATATCTATCCCGCCATCCGGGCACTGGGCGACCAAGGGACTCACTGGAGGTGGCAGACTGTGTAGAGGCCATACACCTGGTGGTTGAATCGGCACTGCCAGTCGGCCTAGCACGTCAGGAGATCGCAGACGAATCTAACACGGATGAGGCGTTCATGAGGATAAAAGGTGCGGTGGCCGCCGGGGAATGGCGTGAAGTACTCCTGAACAATTCCCGCAGGAATGAGGGAGCGCAAAAAGATCTGCAGGCGCTCTGGAGGGCGCGCCATGAGCTATCGGTGGCAGAGGACGGTCTCCTGTTAAGGGGACACCAAATCGTGATCCCAAGGATGCTGGTGGGGAAAGTCCTGCAGCTCGCCCACAAAGGACACCAGGGGATGGCGAAGACTAAAGCACGTCTTCGATTGAAGGTCTGGTTTCCTGATCTGGAAAGCAGAGTTGAAGAGTTCATAAGAGCCTGCATACCCTGCCAGGCTGCGAGCCCAGTGGAGAGGGGGCTGCCGATTCAGGCCATGGAAAGGAGTGACCGTCCATGGGGGACTGTACATGCAGACTTCGGGCCCACAGGTCGAGGCCTATACTTCTTGGTGGTGACTGATCAGTGGTCGCGCTACCCGCAGGTGGAGCTGGTCGAATCCACAGCCAGTGACCACACCACCCTAGCCATGGACAAGATGTTCGCCACACATGGGTTCCCCCTGGAGATATGCTCGGACAACGGAGCACCGTTCAAAAGTCAGCAGTTTGCTCACTACTGTGAGGAAAGGGGAATAAAACATCGGAAAGTCACCCCACTCTGGCCAAGAGCGAATGGAGAAGTAGAGCGCTTCATGCGAACGCTCAACAAAGTGTTCCGCATATCGGTGAATGGGGGGGAAGACCTCCGACGCAACCTGTTCGACTTCCTCAGAGAATATCGTACGACCCCACTGGGGTCGCCCCCGCAGAGGCCCTCTTCAAATGGATACCAAGAGGACTGTTACCTGAAGCTGAAGGGAGGCAGCCGGGAGAGATCGACAACAGCCACGTGCGGACAGAGAGAGCTGCTCAGAACGAGAGAGAAACGATACGGCAAGGACTACCAGAAAAAGAAATCGCAGTAGGAGACACCGTGTTGGTACGCAATAGGAGACCGGAAAGAAAGTTGTCACTGCCATATGAAACACAACCACTGGGAGTGACACACGTCAAAGGATCGATGGTCACCGCCGCCAATGCACGAGGGACAGTCACCAGAAATGCCTCGTTCTTCAAGCGCATAGGTGCAGCGAACTCCGAGGAAGATGTCCGGCAAAGCCCACTTCATGACACCAAAGTGCCACGAGAAAACGATGGACCGCCAAGGACTCCTGGGACACCAGAGATGCCCAATGTTGGGGCACGCAGGTACCCGAGCCGGGCGGGGCGCAAGCCACCGCAGAGGTTCCAAGACTTTATTATGGACCCTGCCTCATAACTAGTGGCACGCTGATAGTGAAAGTTTGAATATAGCCCTGTTGGTTCTAATGTTTGCAAATGTTTATTGTTTGGGGGGAAAAGGAGGGATGTTGCGTATTGAATACGCCAGCACACGCATGCGCGAGCGGGATCGAGGCTCGCGAATGTGCAGTAAAGAATAAACGCGGTCCTCTGGCAGTTCGCGCCGGGGACCGGAGCAATCACACGTCTCCGGCGTGAGTTCCTGTATGTGTGTGCGGATGCCTCTGTGCCTGCCAGCGTGGGCCCCCTGCCAGCCCCCACGCACATAACAGGTGTGGTGTGGCAATGCCAACATGTCACTAGATAGTTGTAGTATACGGGTTTGTGCACACCATTGATTTTCACATTTTGGGTGACATTGGACACTTTAATAAAGCATTTCTGGTATATTGCAACATGAACCCGTTCAGCCTTGAAAAAGACCCGGGTGGGTTGAAACACGTGTTGACAGGAACATTTTACTATACTTATTTCAGAATATAAAGCTGAACATCAATACCAAGGATATCGACATGTTAAAATCCTTCAAACAGAGCTATGAGGCAATAGAACTTTATAGACCGACCTAGCGCGATTGGTGTAAAGGAATCTGTCAATATACTACAAGGTTCTGGTGACGCGGTGGCATCATCACCCCACACGTATACACACACAGCTTAGATGGCATCTATTTTAGCTAACATCACCACAATCCTGGACAAAACCTCAACCAACAGGAGCCCATGAATGCTAATACCAACCAATGGGACCACTTCTGCCTAATTTATATGAAAATATCACTACAGCGCATCTCACGAATAAAACACCTTGAGAAATCAGACTAATTGGGTTTAGCCCCCATGCAACCTTTCATGCTGAAATGGACCAACACTGTCATCAGCATGCACTGGCAAGTGCATAAAGCATCTGCGGCCCTGGATTATGGTGTTTAGACACATTCTGGTTGATCTTCACATCTACCTTAAGCAAAAGCAGAAAGAAACGCTGCCTACAAATGCCACAATCAAATTCCCAAACACCAAAGGACTCCTCCAGAACCAAACGGCTCCCTTTCCCCCAGCCATCCCCTCCGCTTTTATCCTACTGACATCTTCGCCTCTCTAAATCTTACACTACTCACAAAATCAGATAGCAGACTTCCTACTTGCACACCACACTAAGGGAGCAACACCACCACTCACCTCTTTAGCCCTAGCCCACACCCTGGCACCAGTGGCCAACCAGGTCACCGCAGCACTGATGAACCAATCAATCTTGCGCTCTCCATCCTGGATGCAACACAAACCCAAGTTCCTTTGCCAGGGCACACAACCCACGTAGAATCACACACTTAGGGTTTGTGTACATCTGGCCTTCAAGCATCAACACTAAAGGATTCACCCTTGACTATCCTTTCATCCCACTAACAACCTATCCTTCTTGCAGAGCCGCACACAGCGAGTCCACCAAATAGCAGCAATGTGCAAACTTTACATTACATTACATAATAAATAAACATTCTAGTAAGATCATTAAACTTTATCAGTTGTTTAACCAGTGTGAATCAGGTGTTGCCAGATTCAGGCATGAGCTGTGCCCCCCACCCTTAAAAGCTAGCAATCTACCTTTCTTCTTCCTTGTCTCCTATGCCCCCCAACAAATATACCCCCAACATCTAAATATAATCTTGTGTTTCAGATCAGTATCTATAATCATGTTCTTTGTTTGTTCCAGGACAAAGTGCCTAATGATGGATAACGATCTTGCACAAAAAATGACATATCATCATGTGCATAAAGGATACACATCAGTATTGTCCAACTGCAGGATAATTAGAAATGGATAGGCTCTTGCTGGACAATAGGCATTGTAATCGTGCACATCTCTGTGCGCCCAGAAAGAAAATAGCAAGGCCGCCTCCGTAGCTGGATTGTTTCTAAACCATTATCAAAAAGACAAAGGGGGGCTCACAAGTGGGAAGCGATGGCCTTTCGCTGTAAGCGAAGAGGCCATGCTTGCAAAAAAGCAAATTCAAAAAACGAATCTGTGGACTAAAGAACATCTAATTTCTTCCATCTGCAGCACAATTACACCGCAAGAGCAGAGATGTGTTTAGCCTGACAGAAGTCAGAGACTTGGGCATTGTTGTTATCCAGAAATGTTCTCATTTTTCTCAAAATTATGAGATTGCGAAATTGAAAATATAATTTCCTGTTTTATGAGTATGTGGGCTTTTTGGAGTTATTTCTCTAATTTGTATTACCCCCCCACCCCCTTCCTCGTCACATTGCTTACTAATGTTTGTTTTCCAGATAGCTACCCAGGAAAATGTCTGTAATTTTCCCATGATCCCTAAATTGAATACAAGCTCTTCTCTCTCTCCTGCTTCTTCCTGTGTTTCATGTCTCCCTGAGGCAGCCACGAAGATAAATGGGGCTAGGCTGTTGCCATCCAAGTATTGGTAAGCATTGAATCAAAGATCTTACTGTTGTTGACTTTTGGGATTCCCCCGTCCACCTCCTCCCACCTCCCATGCCTCCATGAAGAGGGCTGCTCCGTTTCCACCTTTTCTTATGCAGGGTAGCAAGCTAGAAGCAAGAAGATGCTTGCCTCATGACTGTGTTGCTGGGGGATTCCAAGGTATTGTGGTTGTCTTTTCCCTTTGGCGCGTCAGTTGCAGAAGACGCACAAAGGAAGTGATACATCAGCACCCAGATGGAGAGGATGCACTGAGATGTAAAGCTTAATTTCCTTGTGAATTTCATTCAAACACTTCTATTACACAAACACGTGTTGCTGATTTGCCGCGGTCTACCGCTAAATGGGAAAGCCAAACTAGAGAAACTTTGGAAGAGGACGAACGATAGACGCTTGAAACTCCTTCGTTAAGGCGGATTGACATGGACGTTGAAGATTGCGAGTAGACAACTTGTAAGCAACGGGGAAAGAAACGAGGAAGTTGTGTTTGGCTTTTCCATTTAGCAATAGACCGCAGCAAATCAGCAACACATGTTCGTGTAATAGAAGTGCTTGAATGAAATTACCAAGGAAATGAAGGGAATAATCCGCGCATAAGATCAAAGCACATTTACAAATCTATTTTTGGGAGTACAAAGGTGCCCCTGGTATGCAACACGTTTCAAATGTGACTACGTGATAAAGAAACAGTGTCCTGAAGACAGAATCTGTGAAGAAATACAAAGGAAATTAACTTGATTGTATTCTTGTGAAAAGTATAGATTCTAGAAACACATGTCTAGTGTTAGAATATACAACGAAAGTGTGTCCACATATTATGTTTGATTGTGCAAACCTAATGGGTGATGTTCAGATACACACTTAATGAATTGGTGTATTTTTCTGTGAACCTGTAGGATTCTTTTTAGATGCATCACTGGTGTTTTTTTTACCTTTTTTATGACTGTGATAGACATTAAAATATGTGTTATTTTTTGAAAGGCCTTGTGTGTCTGCTTGTATATTGAATCGGCAGTTTGTATGTATAGCGGGCAGATGCTACAGACAAACTCATAGCCTGAGTGGGAGGAAGCCGTTGCTGTGGGATTGTGTTTTGTTGTGACTCCCTGTTTTAGTGCAACAACTGTGCCTTTGAAAACAGGGATGTATGCATTGTGAATACATGCTGTGCTGGTGCAGGGTTATTGTTAACTTCTAAACAATATTTACCAAGAGTGTAGGAGCCCCTCTACTGAGAACGAACCTGGTTCAAATAACCTCTGATATGGAATGTATGGGACTTACCTGTTAAAGGTACAGTGAGCTAAAACCTGATTTCCAAGCATCTAAATTGGTTAAAGAAGTTCTCTGACAAAAAATGTGTTAACCTTCAAAGACTTTCCAAAAAGGAAATCAGCAAATACTGGGAAAAGGTTACATGCAGAATTACCTACAAAATTATAAGATTCTCAGAGGACTACGCATTCTGATTTTTCTGGATTTTACCAACACTGGTCACACAGAGATTTACCGGAGAAATGGGAAGAAAATCTCAATATGAGCTTGTAATTCATAATGGAATTTTTGGGTGAACACACAACAAGAGAACACTCTAAGGCACAGGTGCACATTGAAGCTGTTAAAAAAGAAATTACAGAAATGAAAGCCTTAGAGACTACGAAACATTAGCACGCGGCGAGGGTCAATGAGCTTGTAAAACGCAAGCTCATTGGCGCTCGCCCGGGCCTTGCCTGCCCGAGAAGGCTCAGAGCCTCAGCGGCATCCTGAGTGCTTTCCGCGACTGGCCTCCATGCAAAGGGAGAAGGGACGATGTGTAGTCCCTTCGCCCTTTCATTGGCGGACATTTTTTGGTTTACTTTTTGCGCTTTGGTTTTAATGGCTGCCATGGAAAAGGAGAAAGGACTACGTATAGTCCCTTCTACCCGATCCCCGGCAGCCATTTCTTTTGCTTTTTTTTCTCGAGTCAAGAAACGGTTGCTGCGCCGTTTCTCGACTCGAGAAAAATTGCAATTAGTACCCCAGTATGACGTGCCGGGGTACTGATGGCAATATGACTGCCGGAGGGGGGCCATTACCAGTCGGGTAATGCCCCTGGGCCCATAGTTGGAAGCCTGAGAGAAGCAAGGGCTTTAACCGGGCCCCGGTGGCTTTAACCAACAGTTAATGGCCCCCCTCGGCGGGTCATATTGCCTAAAAATAACAAACCATGTATGATATCCTTAAGGAATACAATGATGATGTTAAAATCAGAAAGTCAAGAAAGTTCTTCCGAGATGACAAGGACTATAGAGAAGACTGTGTATATACCTTTCAGGATAAATGCAAAGAGCAATCTAAAACACAATTGAGAGAAAGCACACCAGCCTCATCACCAGCCAGTATGGACATCGAGTCAGATCCAGATGGAGCAAATATGAGCAGTGATGACAGACCAAGAACAGATCCTCAATCAAGAACGTTTTTTCCATATCAAATAAAAAGATACAGGAAAGGCAACAGAGGATCAACAACCAAACATGTCAGGTTTCAATGACCTTATATTCCAAATACTACAACGCAAGGGAGAGTAGGAGAGGAAAGGGGGCGGGGAGGAATAATCAGAACAGATCCAGATTCACAAGAAGACCAAACAAGAAGAATAACGAGAGCGAGCACTTGAGACCAAACACGGCTCTCCATATACACAATCTTGTTATTCATCTTTCAGATGATTAAAGACTGACCTCCAATGAAATCTCATTACTGAATCACGGATTGTCATTTGCACCATCGTGTCACATTGACTTCACTAATCTGCAAGTGGATCCATTCAAGTTCAAACTTAAACTAAAGAAGTTATTTGCTATCCAAATACATGAAGAAGAAATTGTGGCAACTGCCAGTAAATTCACTATTACTGACATAGAACACACTCACTCACTAGATATAGATATTGGAAAAACCTTGCAAGATTTAAACATTAGATCAAGAACTTTGTAAATGCAGAAACTGAGGCCAAGGTCGAAATGTATACCACCTGTCACAATGGACAATGTAAAAGATACTTTTCAAAAATTCATCACAAAAGACATTTACAAAGCTATTAACAAACAAAAAAAGGAGGTCCAGTTACCGTGGAAACCCATCTAATATGGAGTATCAGGCTATGATTAATTTGGCAAATGACAAATAAATCGTGATAAAAGAAGAGGATGAAGTGGGAAACATAGTGATCGTGAACCACAAATACTATTTGACTATGGCACACAGCACTTAGATAACCCAGGCTGCTATCAAGTCCTCAAAACAGAGCCAAAAGCGGAGTCTAATCTGAACTCAAGGAATACATTCTCAAATGATACAGGCAAGGATTACTTACTGACTCTGAAAGAATGTTTCTAGCTGTGAAAGAACCCACCATGCCAACAATGTATTTCTTGCCAAAAGTCATATCAGACAAAAGCATATCAGACAATACCAGAAGCAAGACCCATACTAAGTGGCATCGGGTGGGTGACCGAGAACACTTCAGAATATCTTGACAAAATTATTTGCCCATTTGTGTTTAAACTATATTCATATCTGAAAGATACCACGCAAGTACTCAACATATTGAATGAAGTGCATTGGGTACCAGACCACCTATTTGTAACACTGGACGTTAAAGCTCTCTATATATAAAAAAAAACATGATCAGGCTATTAAAAGCATAGAGTACACATTCAAAGATAGCTCTGCTTCCAATTACAGATATGTAGAGATGCTTAAAGAGTTGTTACAGGTGACACTGGATCACAACCAGTTCATCTTCAATGACACATACTACCGACAAACTAAAGACGTAGCCATGGGACCCAAATACGCACCAGCCCTGGCGAACCTTTTTATGGGAATGTTTGAGGACTTATGTATATAAAGACCCAAGCTATACCACCCATGTACTAACATGGGGAAGATACGTTGATAATATTCTTATGATATGGAAAGACAATTGTAAAGATCCAGCGGCCTTTGTTGCGAACTTGAACATCAATGACTTTGGCATTACCTTTATGTGTAATAGTCCAAGAGTGAAATCGATTTTCTTGATATAACAATCTACGTAGACGGCTTAAATCTGAAAACACGTACATACTTAAAGCATACAGAAGTCATTTCACCACTCCATCATACAAGCTGCCACTGAAAATCAGTCATTGAAAATATACCTACTGGTGAATTTATAAGTGCCCGACGCAACTGTGCAGACCAAGATGTCTTCCAGAAGGAGTGTCAGCTCCTTAAAAGCAGATTTCAGGAAAGAGGCTACTCGGAGCAATGTATAGCTAAAGCTTGAAATAGAGCTAATAGAAAGGAGTGAACAAATTGGCAGAAAAGCAACCACCAACTGAGAAGGAAGCACACAGTACCAGATTCATAACACAATTCTCTATAAGGACAGTTAAGTGATTAATACAATTCTGAGAAAGCACTGGCACTTATTACTATTGGACAATTATCTTCAAAGACACCTCGATGCAAATCCGAGGATTATCTTCACAAGGGAAACAACATTAAGGAACAGACTCAGTCCCTCATGTCTGCCCATTACTGATACCATATCGACGATCACCTGGTTACAGGCATCTAGAACGCGGTTCTCGAAGTGCAGCACCTGCACTATGTGCAATTATGCACATATGAATACTCAAGAATTTGTTGACTTACAAGGATTTAGAATTAGGATCACAGACAACATTAACTGCAGATCTAAATATGTAGTCTACGCTATCTTATGTATATGCCAGAAAATTTACATTGGCAGCACGATACGGGAGCTCAGGACTCACATCCGCGAACGTTTAACGACAATTGAAAGTCAAGACTCGAAATTTCCTCTTGCCACCCAGTGGAAGGTAGTTCATCAACTGGACAGTAAAAAAGCTTTAAGATTCATTGGACTCAAGAAAGTCTCCCACAGAACCGACAGAGCTTATAATCATATTCAAAGGGCGCACAATCCAATTTGGACTGAACAATGACCATGAAATTGGTTTCTTTTTGTGAATGCACCTCTTTTTTAGAGTATGTTTGAGATTAGGAAGGAGTTTATGTGCTCTCTGTTTTTTTGTGTACTTCTTCATTACCATTTCAGACGTTGTTTTTATGCCTAGTAACGAGCTATGAACAGCACCAAACCTAATCAAGCCCATTAGCGAGAATATACCCTGACATCTACCAGACCAGACCAGTATATCTATTCTGACGCAATCTAATTATATGTACCTGATGCTGTAAACACCATAACAAGTACACATTTGTGTTACTAAATGAGATCCTAGATATTACATAGCCCGCAAGGATACCTCATAGTATTGTTTATTTATGATTATGTCACATGTATCATGCTATTGATAATGATGACCATTTATTAAACGGTCATCTCTCGATACTACCGCATGGCACCACAGCAGTATTATACTTAACAAGCTCTACACTGATGGGAGCATCAGCCAGTAAATTATGTATTTTCCCCGTCAATATGGTGCACATAAACACAAGGATCACCAAAATTGAGCAGTATCACATTGCAATGTCCAAGCCACATTGGCATGCACATCCCATTTAGGCAATGTCCACATGTAGTCATATTGATACACTAATATGATGCTTGTCTGACTTATTCAGTAAAACAAAAAAACTCGCATTTTAAAAACTCAGAAGATTCCTTTGAACACATAAAGTATGTGGTTACACTAACATGGGCCCTTCCCAATATAGCATCTTTAGCAAGACAACGATACACTTAGGACATCAATGGCAATGTCCACAATTCATCTTACTGACATCCTAATATGAGGAGTGTCCGACTTATTCAGTAAAACACACATTTTACACTTCATTCCTTTGAGCACATAAAGTATGTGGTTACACTAACAGGGGCACGTTTGCTCCCCCACTTCCCCTCCCAATATGGCACCGGCATCATGGCAACCATAAACGCATGACATCACGTGCATGCGCGTGACGTCATCGACGCATGGCCTACTCTAGAACGTGCAGCGCGATCAGGCCCGTGATCCTTTGCTAACACGTTGATCTTCAATATTAAAGGTACACTGCTTACTGTACATATTACAAACGTGTACGAGTTTTAAAGTTGAAATGTTGGGAGACCATCCGCGACTGGAGTCTGGGACTTAACTAGCAATGCACGTTAACGTGGCACACTTTTTCTGCGTGTGCCATGTGATGTCTTTTTTAACGGAATGCCCCGTTCATCTTTTCCAGTGGTGCGCACATATTACCATTGAAAGGAGAATCAACAGAGGCAGCCATCCCGTGCTGATAACGTTATGACCTTTCTCTTGTATCTAATGCGGCTATTAAGTATATATGTAATTCAAAAACATGGAACTGCTGCCCACATGTTGGGCGATAAAGCAAACCGTTAATAACAAACAGTTTTCATAAATATACAATTGGCTCATGTTTGGACAATATTCAAAAGTATGTACTCTCTTTACAGGACCCAGGGATTTCTATACCCCTTATATATGTACACATCGGGATAACACTTCTACCGAGTGGAAGGACAATAAAGGTGAGTGCACCCGTGGTATTGAGCGTAAAAGCACGCTGCATGCATCCAGGCACGCACTACCAAAGATTATAGCTAATATTGCACATTAATAATCAGTATTAACTCAGGAACTCGCTCATAGGCGAATGTCCTACTAGTGTGCATGCAATCTGTCATTATTGAACATCAGAACATTAGGCTACTCTGTGTATTGTCTTTTGCTTACAAAAGAAGTTACTGTTCCTTATGGAGAATGTTTC
Source organism: Ambystoma mexicanum (assembly GCF_040938575.1). Classification (NCBI taxonomy): domain Eukaryota; kingdom Metazoa; phylum Chordata; class Amphibia; order Caudata; family Ambystomatidae; genus Ambystoma; species Ambystoma mexicanum. Next base: position 864,539,797 of record NC_090939.1, on the reverse strand, counting down.
TCGTTTCTCTTCCTCACAATCCCCCCTTGCCCTCCTCATGTATCCCTTCCACTTGTATACTCATTCTATGCACATTTCCAAATGTGATTTACCTCATTTGGACTGTGACAATTTTATTTATGTAATTGGTTCTCATGTGTTACCATGATTGACCCACCCAATTATACCTTTTATTATTCTTTGGACCGATTGGCCCATTATTACTTTATGTGATGGCGCATCAAACCAAAAAAACTGAAGGGCATTCTATACAATAAAGACACTCTTGTACACACAACTTTGATGTATCTTGACACATGATGTTATGCTAACCAGCTCTAGTGCTTTTTGGAAGCACTAGCGCTATACTCAGGTACTCAACCGCAATCCTTTAAAACCTGATTTTAGACCCTCCTGTAGGGGGTCCCTTCTCAGATAGAAATGTGTGTCATTTTCAATACAGGGGCTCCCGGACCTTTTGCATACATTCTTAGAGACTTTAGGTTTGCAATTAAGTTCCCCAGGGTAATCCAGAATGAGACCCTTTACTCGCTGTGCTGATAGAGGCACAGCTTCACCTCCCTGATGAGGCCCGAAAAGGCTGAAACATTTGTCTGGGGTTGCTGTTGTTACTCTTGTTCAGAGGAGACTTACCTAGCATTTCGGTGCAGGACTGCCCAGGTGGGTGGGACCAGACTGATATGCAAATGAATACTTCTCCTCCGTGAAAGGTACAGTGCGCTAAAACGTGGCTGTAGACCCTCCTGAGTGGGAACCTCAACCTTCTTGTTACTCTTGGCAGTGCCTCTGCGACCACTGGCCTAAGAAGAGAGAAGTATTTTTAAAACACTGGATGTTACTTTCAGTGAAACGCTCAATGCTGTAACATGTTGCTTTGTTATCTTTGTGATTTTAAATGAGACTCGTATCTTCAAACCTACTGATGTAGAGCAGGCTGAATCTCCAAGAATGCAAATTTTCCCTCAGTAGTGTTTTGTTTTTTGTTTTTAACAAGGTGCAGGGCCAACCTTTATTTATTTAGATTAATTGATTAAGGTAACACAATGCACTATTTAAAGAACATCACTATTCCTGTGCTATTCTCTGGGAATTAGGAACATGCTTTTAACAATATGGACAAATAAATCTTCTATTTTCCCAGAAATGCATTATATGAATTGTGGGGATTTTATATTATAGAGAATAAAATAACATGTGGCAGAATGCGAAGAAAAACAAGGATGAAACAAAAGTATTCACAACTGATATGGGATAACTTGAGATGCCTGGGATGTCTTCATACTACAAATGGGTTTAGTAAGTGTAACTGAGAAAAGAATGTATCTAAAAAAGGTACATTAACACATATTCAATATATATTCCTTAACTTATTGACCCAAGTTAGATATAACAAAAGTGCTTAGTAGAAACAGTTCAGCTTCCCAAAACAGTGTTTGAGATTGTTTGAATAGTTAAGTGCTTGCCTCAGTAATATGTGAGCAACCTACACCCACATGATTGATATAAGATTGGGTACTAATGGCACCTGCTATTGCCGAGCTTATAAATTGCAATTCAGTCATGAAGCAGTATATACTATGTTGTAATATGTTTAGTGCGATAGAAGGTCTGTGACATATGGTAACGTTGTGGCATTATTGTTGGCTAAAGGGCCCTACTCACATGAGCCTACTCAACATCCTAACTCTGAGGCACAGTCTCTTAAGGTAAAAGGGGCTTTAGGTTCAAGTCAAGATGTACCTATGCAAAGAAAGCGCACATGGCATATTATGGTAGTACCTGGACATGATGGGCTGTACCATGTACATCATGAGTAGACAACTGACATTTGGAGTTTTGACTGGGAAAATATGGCAATGTCTATCCATATGTGACTGTGCTGGCATATAGAAGAACTCCTGCTAACATATGATGGGTTGCCAATGTCATTTCATTACTTCGGTCACAACAAATCAAGGCAGTGCCGTAGGCAATATATCTTTGGTAGTCTAAATGAGATTTTTATCTGCTTTACAAACTATTAATTCTTTCATGCTTTCTGTAGGTTGTAACAATATATTAAGAGACCGCACTAAAAATAGGGAGTTCCTTCTCCCACCAATGAAGAGCGAGCCCACAACAGACCATTACTTTCTTTGGGTTTGTAAGCACTATCTATGACTCATAGAGAGCCATGTCGATGCCTCCCCCTGTGCCAACAATGAGCCAAGAACCAGGCAGCAGTATAGGCAGAATATATATTTATTTAGAAATAATGTTCAATGAATCTTTAATGATGATACACGCCACCTTCTGTGGAGTACACAGCCAAACTTCAACAATAAACAGGAAAATAGTAATTGATAAAGTTTAGAGTGAAGACAGAGCACAGTTTTAACATGAGAACACAATACACATTTAAAAAAAAATGTTTTTATTTGTTGAGTTGTCTTAACAACTTTTCAAATATTCAAATGCATATATATACTTACAATTTTACAAAAGATAAAAGATAATACAATCTTACAACTTGTATACATTTCACATAACCAATCACATTTCGTAACCTATATACAAGTCAATCGCATCAATTGATTCTGCTACAATAATATTACACAGTGGGCCAACTTAACCATACCTTGCCTATTACAGCTAATCATTTACCCAATTACCTTCGTAAAATAATACATTTCTCCTTTAGCGCTTCTAGACCAGGGAGCACAATTTGCAAAAACTGAACTATAGCAAGCTGGATTCTTGGGCGGGTACTAGAGAACAATGAATGCCACCTTTCATTACTCTCCATTACTCTCTGTGTTACTAAAATGTTGCGAAACATCTAGCTCGTACATTACAAAGTGCTTCACATTTCACTAGCAGATGCTGCAAGGTCTCCCTTTGTTCTGGCACAGTACAGTATCTGCAGTAGTTTTGTTCTTTTAACAACTTTTTTTCTTTTGTATAGGACATCTCTCGTGTACCATAGGTTTAATCTAAATCTTACATTCTCACCTTTGGTGAAGGACTTTTCAGCAAGTATCCTGACACCAAACCATATTTTTTGACACCAAATAAAAAAATATCAAAATCTTTGTATTGGGAGCATTTTGGCATGTTCTCAGCCCAATCAGCTAAATATATTTTCATTTTTGCTCTGTCTGGATTTGATAGTAATAGCTCGACCGTAATATCGGCATTAGCCAATTTGTTAAATACCTGCTTTCTCCATTTAGTAGCAAAGCTGTTTGAAGATTTCAACATATAATGGGCTATCACCTTCAATATGTTGTTACTTTTTTGTTCCAGTAGGCACTTACGGAGGAGTGCACACTGTTTCCAAGCTACCTGGGTATACATGGAGGTCAGCCCGAATTCGTAACGCAGAATTGCAATTGGAACAGTACTGGGTAAGTTTAAAATATGTTTCCAGTAACTTGATTCCAACTGGTCCCAATAACTCTTATCTTTAGGGAGAAATCCTTCAATGCCATATAGTACAATCGGGAGTACCTTCATTTTATAGAATAGGACTATGTGTTTCATGGAGAACTTCCCGTACTTTCCAATCAGCAATAGAGATTGAGATGTAAGCTGTTGTATTTTGTTCTTCCTTACTTCTTCTCCTGGCTGTCTACTTTTTGTATTGCACGTTTTCCTCCAGGACTTTCCAGAATACTTTTTACTCAGGGTACACTGCTTCTCTACACATCTTAATTTATGGGTCTTTTCAATGTTAATTTCTAGGTTATTTACCTGTACATAGAGGCCCAAATTTGTCAACTTAATTTGAAGGCCTTGTGACGTTTGGGACAATAGCACAAGATCACCGCATAAAGCAGATAAAGGATCTTTTGGTCACCTAACTTAGGAGGGTCTCCCATACACTTGTTAAATTCGAGTCCTAGATCCAAGATAAAGAAGTTAAATAGGAAGGCCGCCAAAAGGCACCCTTGTTTTAGTTCTCTCTGCGTTTTAATTAGAGGAGATAACTTGCCATCAAGGGTAATCCTATCTCACACTGGCGTATTTGAGTGAAGAAGGATTATCAATGAGAGAAGAGTGTCCGGGCAATCATACTTCTTCAATTTCGTATATAGCATGTTTCTATCTATGGAATTGAACGCAGCTCGAAAATCTATAACAACCAAGTATAGAGACTGGTTCCACTCTGCCTGCTGAGCTTGGATCATATTTAACGAGATAATATTCGGGATAGTGCCCAACCCGGACATAAATCCCGATTGGAATGGATCAATCAGCCCTTTAGTCTTCACCCAAGCCTGCAACTGTTTGAGAATAATTTTACAAAATAATTTCCCAGGGATGTCTAAAAGGGAGATGGGTCTGTAGCTAGTTGGCGACGCTCTCTCACCCTTTTTATATATTGGTACTATAAATGCTCGAGTCCAGGTCTCCGGTAAGGACTGCAAGATGTTCACCATTGAAAAGATTTCGAACAATATCGAGGTCCAGATCTCAGGAGGTTTTCTTAACTGATAATTGGACAGCCCATCAGGCCCACTGGCTTTAGAATTACTTGAATATCTAATGAGCTCTAGAATATCCACCCATTCGAAATCAAGGAGGAAAATGGGGAGTGACTTTAACTGGTCTGGTGGTACATCCCCCTTTAGAAGTGCATAAAGCTTGCTAAAGTGTTGAACCCACAAATGTATCGGGACAGCCCTTGATTGCATTACTAACTGGGGGGTAGTGACAGATTGATTTATCATAGTCCACATTCTGGAGATGTTCTTACTAGCCAGCGTTTTTAGCATGTTAGAGCGGTCCTCCTGATACATGATAACATGGTGGGACTTCAGCCAATTCCTGTAACGCGTTCTGAGGGTGTTTGTTATTTGTTGTCGCAGGGGGTTAGGTTCATTTCTTATTTGCCTGAGGTCAGCTCTAAGTTGAGCTTTCCGATCCTTAATTGCTGGGTCGAAGTGGTGTACATGGAATGGACATGCTTGGTTTTTACTTTATAACTTTGTTGTTTTATAGCTTGGATAAAGTCAGTATACACATGTTTCGATTTACCAGGCTGTATGTCAAGCATCTCAAACATGATACCCAGCTTGCTGGCCAATTGTGCTAACTCAGGCTCTGACCATCAGAGGCAATTCCCCCCTGTATTCACCACACTGATTATTCGCATATAATCTGATTTGTTGCATTCTGGTGAGCTCATCATCCGCCATTCAGTTGTCAACATTTTATGGTCATTGCATTTGTTTTTGAACTTTGTCATTAAAGGCCATAGTACTCTGTTTACATATATGTAGTCGATGATCGAATTACTATCGCCCTTATGCCATGTCTCGATTGGGGGATGTCCGGAGATAAAGCTCCGTTAAGCATGAACAACCCTCTTGCTTTAGTTAGGGAATCCCATCTCAAGTATCTCTTTTTCAAACATTACTTTTATCAAAAGCATATACTTATTCGGTGCAGCCCAAAATTGCGAGGTCATCCCTCTACCCATTTTTACTGCTGTTAGCAGACCAGAATCTGGACGTCCGCTATTTGGTTTAAGAGCAGCATTTATGTGGATTTCGTGGTTCTCCCAGAGTGGAGATTCTGAAAGCCACGTCTCTTGTAAAAGTACTACGTCCCATTTATTCAGCTGGCTTTGGTCATTATTGATAAGGTGCTTAAACCCTCTTGTGTTCCAGCTCAAGAGGGATATTCACTCTTCTATTTTTTGTTACTTCTGATTATGGTGATTGCAACACACACACACATAGCATTGTTTCGATTACCTTTCTTGACAATATTAGCGTGACCAGAGGCAAGCACCTCAAATCCTGCACACTCATTTTCCAGTAGTTGATCAGTTTTTCCCGTTGTCTCCAGACTTAGCACAAACCCCAATCTGGACAACTTTCCTTGATTTAGCCAAATTAGGTTTTGCACAACTCTAGATTTGCTCCAAAGCCTTACTGAGTTTAGGCACCCCTTTGTTGTGAATTCAACCAGTGCAAAATCGGAAGAGACAATGTTCTCCAATTGCGTAATTTCGGAGAATATAGCCATCACGGCTCTCCTATTCAAATTATATTGTGTAATCGGGGGGGGGGGGCTACAAGCTAGCACCAAGGAATAGGGTGGAGGGAGTTTTCTGTTAGGTTTCCTTACATTTCTTTCAATCAATTTTGACAAACTAATATTGGGAGTCAACTGATTTGTCTGCAAGTTGTTCGCCATCGCTTTACCAACAGCATTTTCTATTACATTGATGATAGTACTTGCTATATTCATCTGGGACCCCTCACAATCACCTTGGCAATTGCTTTCTAATGTTCTCAAGACTCCCTGTGCAGTATCCGGTGGAAGCATTAACAACTGCTTTTCACCTTCTGTGCAGAAAGATTTGCTCACAACACCCTTGCCTTCACAGCATCTTTCGTGCACATATTTTTCACTCTGCACTTTTTTATTGGCAATAGTGTGCTTTAACTGTAAATTGACTGCCACCTTCCCATCTATATCAGACGTAAGGGGTGGTACAACAGTAGGGTTGCAAGCCTCTAACATGCATGCATCAACTGCTTTCTTCATTTCCACCCTTTGTGCCATTAGTTGAGCATCACTTTCCCCCTTTTTCTGTGAGGCTCGTCTGGGGCCTTCTTGAGGGCCCTGTAGCTCCTGACCTCGCTCATTCGACTCCTCAACGTTCTCAACATTGAACACTTCCATTAACTCATCAAGAGTGGGATATTCCATTGCCTGTACTGGCACAAACTTAAGGGTGTCATTCCTTTTGGAGTGTGCTAATTGATGATATTTTTCTTTAATTGCTCGCAAGGTTATTAGAGAATTTCGTTTAGGCAGGGAAATGGTTTTAAACATTTTTTTCACCGATGCCTTGCCAGCACTCTTAGGAGCCAGTTGGTTTTTGGGGAGTTTTTTCGGCATTTCTTTTAATTTATTTGTATTCATTACCTCAGAGGGATCTAGCACCTGAGGTTTAGTTTGTACTTTTTTACCATTCAGTTTTGTAGTACTTTGCCCAGATAATTCAGAATTCCCTTCTAAGGGGTCTGCTGGCTCCATAGACTTGTCATAAATAATCTTTGGGATGCAGGGCAGCACAGGCATGTTGTCTTCTCTTGATTTTTCAGAATTACAATTATTACAAGACTGAGGAGACCCCATGAGTGTTTCCATTTGGGTAGCTGCTGAGAACGCACCTACCTGACTCTTTTTGTCATTGACTTTGTTGTCGCTAATAAAACCATCTCTCTCAATTAGCCATGGGGGTGTTTTTTCCAATTTTTTTATTCAATATAATTAATTTACACTCACATATTTTCAACATTTTAAAAAGAGCATGCATTGTTACATTCATTGATTGCAAGGTTATGTTCAACATATTATTATCCCCTTGGTGGCAGAGGAGAGATGTATTTGTGCTATGATTAAGCATTAGTACATTAATAGGGGGGGAGGCATGTTAATTGGGGAGGGGAGCACATTTCTAGAGAAGGGTTCCTCACAACTTTGTTCACTCTCTGAGAACATTACAGGGGAGCTTGAGAGGTTTTCCGACATCAGGCTATTGGAGAATACCGAATCATTCGGTTCTAGGTCAATAATCACCATATCCGTTTTCGCTTGTTGATTTGCTTCAGATACCTTGGATATCAGACAAGTGTTAGGCAGAGATTTCAAGATGGCAGTATCTGTTAAGGACTGATCCGTAGGGGAGAGCTTGTTCCCTACAACACTAGAAGTAACAGTACCCTCGCCTTCAGTAGGCTCTAAGGCACTACCTGGGGTTCCGTAGGGGTCATATCAAGCTCTACCATTTCTGGCGGATCAGCATCCAACGTAACTGCTTTGGCTCTAAAGGCAGATAAAGAGCCATTGCAAAATTGCCGAATATCCGCTTTCCCCAACGTTCCGTTGCCAGTCAGACCCCGTCTAGGGGTGGAACAAGCAAGAGAAGTTGACCTATTTTTCATTACCAGTAGGTCTTTCTTCTTGCATACAGGGATTTTTGCAGGCAATCCTACTTTCTGAGCCCGGAGAATCATGGACCCTTCTTTTCCCAAAACAATAATAGGGGGATTATAATTTATGGTTTGTCACCAATAGCTATTTACTTTAGTTGTAACAAGGACTTACCGCTTACGCACGCCCTGGAATTAAGTCCCAGAGGGCTTTCCGCCACCAAACTTACAAGTGCTATTGATTTGTAACCCGTGAACAGTAAACAGTACTTGTCTGTACTTGACGGTGCGTGCGCGGGTGCGCTGGGTTGTGGGTATTTGTGGAAGTCGGGGGAGTGACACAAATCCAGTGGGCAGAGCCACCATCCAAGGGGACACCTTAGGGTAAAAACAAATGAGGCACTTAGGAATTCTGTTTCCAATGGATCCCAAACAAGAGAACAAAGGAATGCACGGCCAACAAGAGAAGCAGACAGTCACCTTTTATCCTTAAAGGGACCAAGGCGGTTCTGTGTCACAGCATAAACCGTCCTCCCAGAGTATTTCAGCAGCACAGCACCAACGCGCTCAGGTTGTAGCAATTGCGCAACAGTTTACAAAGCGTTCCAGCAGAGCTCCGTGTCAGTAAACAGTACTTGTCTGTACTTGACAGTTACACATTGTACATGCGGCTCTTTGTTTAATTTCCTGCACACTTTAAAATGCTTGCAGTTTTGGAAACACAGATTTGGACAAATGCATGTGGCAAATAGCACCCTGTTTCCCTTCACAACAAAACAATCTAAAATCGTTCTTCTCGCAGGGTTACTTACTCACTCTCAAGAGAGAGTGTATATTGTTCAATGGAAATTACACTAGTTTCACTTTGCAAAGCACATCTCCCCCCTCAACACCAAAAACCCAGGCATAAGTGATATGCAGCACCTCTCTGTTTAAAGGCCAGATCTGGGGAATGGGGACAGTGTAGAAATTTGTTTTGGAGCTAAGGGCACCCGTTTGTTTAAATACAATGTTTAAGGAGTGGTGACAGTTGGAAATTTCGTTTGGTGGCAAAAACACCTTTTTGTTTAAATACAATTCATTGAAAGGGGTTTTGGGAAGTGGTATTAGTTTTTGTGGCTAGGGCACCCCTGTCCATTAGGGAAATCTGGGGAGGACAGGAAGAAGAAAGGCACCCAATTACTTTATGTGACTATGGGCCTCATTACACGGTAGGCGGTAAGGGTTTACCGGTACCGGTAAGGGCACTGGTACCGGTAAACCCTTACCGCCTTACTACGAGTTCCCTTTGCGGGACCCGACCTTAACGGCTGGTAATTAGCACCTTCCCCATTCCCATTATGCCTTATGGGGGCATAATGGGAATGGGGAAGGGCCTTGGTGAATGGGGAATTACCACCCCGCTCACCTTGGAGTAGGGCGGTAATTCCGCCATCCACCAAGGCGGACACGGTAAAATACCGGCGGCAACCATGGCGCTAATAGCACCATGGTTACTGCCTGCCGTGTAACGAGGCCCTATAACATTATTCCCGCTAGAAGAGAGGGTGGAAGTTTTGAACTCTTCCAAGCTCCCCCCTGTGTCAATCTATTTGGTAGTTAATTCAATTAATATACAGTCAAATATGCTAAGGTTCTACAGAATTTGCCCCGCACCCACTATGAAGGGAAGATATTAAGGCAGGCAGATCCCCACACACTTGGTTTCAAATGGATCAATTCTACTTACATGGGACCTCTGTATTGGGGCGCTCGGGGAAGACAGCCAGGCTCATCTTTGGACAGCTCAGGGTCTGGTCACTTCAGTCACCAGCTTTCATCCCTCATCGGACTCTCCTTAAGAATCAGGGTCTAGTCAGCTGTTGGCTTCCCCCAGTTTCTCTCTCCCAGGCAAAGTTGAACGCCTCTCAGTGTTAAGGCCCCTCCACCCAAGATGTCAGGCAACTGTCTCAGGATACCCCCATGTGGATTAAGGGCAAGTCCTGAAAGATGTTTGGCAGCTCTCCCTCAAAGAAGGTTTTTATGCAGCTTTTCTTCTTCTCCATAGAGCAAGTGTTTTTTAATGTATACGCTGCACATCCAATTATTAAAAGGAGGTGCCAATTTATTGCTGCTAACTTTCTCATTGGAGGATTGTCCTCTCTTCCTGATCGCCAGAGCCAACCCCTCTCTGCCTGATGAGCCCTTAAAGTGAAGTGGAGAGGTACATCCTTTCTGTAATTTACACATCATTTCCATGGCAACTTTTTACCCAAAAAGTCCCTACATGGCAAATGTTTGTAACTTACTGATAAATGCCATAATATATAGATATACATGTTCCCCTGCTCATGACGGATCGGTGAAGCTTACTTTAATTTCGGCACGCTATAGCATGGGCTATAACATGGGCGCACTATGGTTTTATCGCCCATTATTAAAAAATGAACATAGTTGGGAATATGATATTTCCTAATAAAATATTTAATTTAATAAGTCATTAACTCCCCAACTTTCAGATTCAGAACATTATCGGGGAAGCTAGAAACACTTTTCCAATTATAACTTCAGCCGCAAAAATTGCATGTGGATGAAATTTGTGACAACACCACCGCCTTGAAATTTGCTTTAAAATTACACCGAAATGAACATGGTCTGACTTATCGTTGCTCAGAAAATCACCAGTTATGATAGTCCATTTAAACTAGTGGGCAATCTTCAACATGTATGCAAATATTAATTTCTCCTAAGTTTCAGTTTCCATTTTCTTGAAAACATGTGATCCAGGCCTGTGCATTAGGCTGTTGGTACAGGCCCGCCATAAAATGATCAATCACTTTTGTGGAGCCCAAAAGCTGGGCTAAGTGATACAGCAAATAGTGTATCTTCTCTTTATGACATGCCATCCCCCAGTGAAGCCAGGAATTAGTCCACAAAATGTCTTTAATTTGGGGTATTTTTCAATGTTCAGCTTCACTTGATTGCAGCCTCTGTTTTTACAGCCCACCAATAAATGCCTGTCACGCTCTGGCTACATCCTTCTGCTTGGGCTTGAAATGGTTCAAAGCAATTATCATCTGGGGGAAGCCTGAGCAAAGCCAGGAGTGAGAGAAGTTTGTTTTGAATCGCTGTGTTGAAGTTAGAAATGCCATTTTGGCTAACCCAGATTCTTCCTTTTGCTTTTCACACAACAATTTGTATTACTGTGACAAACTTTAAGTGAAGGGCTGCTGTTCAATTTTGTCACTCACAAATGCATTTTTATTTACCAGGTGTCTGTTTTTGTGCTGAACATTGGAATTTTGCCTGCAAGGCCCACTTTGTACTCTTCATTTTCTCAGTGCAGAGAATTTTGTATGTGTGGCAGTTCCCATTGCAAATGCTGCTTTTATCTCTCAGCCAGTAATGTTCCTTTTCAATTTGCAATCTGATTTTACTTTTCAGCATACTCCATGTTTCAACTGCAGAAAGACACACAATTTCCTCAATACACTGTTCCTTGTATCATCTTCAGCAAGACACATATGTTCTATGATACACTGTTCATTGTGCAATTTCAGCAAGACACATATTGTCACTCACCAGGCACTTTTGCTGTGTCCATTAGGCCTGTCTTTTCTTTTTGTGTGCCTTGCCATTAGACCAACTTGGCCTTTCCCATGGTCATGCTGGGGCTATCATTAAATCCCACAGGGTATTTTGCTTCAATGATTTCACTTCCTATGATGCCACCAAGGGTAGAGATAATTTGCCAACACTCCCTATGATGTAATACAGGTCAACGGTCATGTGATGTCACACCCTGTGATATCATCGGGCGAGCAATGTCACACCATCAACCCTAGACATTTGGTGAAATTCGTCCCTTCTCTTCCCTTTTTAAAATATTTAGCTGCACAGTAGTTGGCTTTTCAGAAATGTTTGGGGCATGGCGAGCCAATATCCTACTGTTATCGGGTCATTAGGAGTTTGCTAGTATTCCAGCAGTAAATCCGCAGGAATACCAGAAAACGGTATTACCGTTCCCACCGTCTGATATCCCTGGATTACCAGGATATTACAAGTGGCGGCAAGGGTGGTAAATACCCATTACATGGATCCTGCATAACTCCATGGAGGATATTGCTGGTAATACCGGTGTTGTAATACCGCCAGTTTTTTGCTGGTGGGGGCCTGATTCACCTTCTGTGCTTGAATTACCACCACTTTTACTGTCACTTTTACGAGCACTTTTCCTGCACTGCCAAACTTTTAATTACCCAATGGGGTCATTACAGCTTTGGCAGTGTGGGAAAAGTGCTGGTAAAAGTGGTGTCAATACCATTACCGCCACTCCCCCCCACTGCCAAACTACAGGTTTGCCAGTGGGGGTTGCCTGATTTACCTCCAGCCAAGAGCTCGAGGTAAAACAGGCCCCACTGACAAAATACAGCCAGTGTTACCGGCACCGGCATCACCGGTGCCGACAATACTGGCAATCCGCTAAATGTCTTTTTTATTGACATTGTGTTAATGCGTGTGTGTGAATTTGAGTGTGCTCAATTCTGTAATACCTTGCTAGGCTTTTAGCAGTTGAACAGTTTAAAATTGTCATTTTAGAGAAACATCTGATCTATTTTTAGAATCAACCATATAATCGTGTAACCACATGTTTTAAAAGTCTATCTGATTTCTAAATGCCGTTTATGCATTTCTTTTTAATGCTAGTCTCCACTGTGTAATTTGCTGGAACTACTACTCCCAGCAGCGTTGTAGTCCTAGGGACTACATGTTTGCACATCAGGCGCGAGAGCGCCAAGCCGGTCTTTGCCGGTCCTTGGTGGACGCGGTGGCACCAGCGACACTATGGTTAGCTTGCTTAACCTTTTTCTTGTTTTATTTTCTAATCTACTTCTTGTATTGTAATCATAAGATGAATGCGGATGTACCTATGGTTTCGAATGTAAACATTCAGGATATACGTGCTGACAATCCTGTTTATGACCCACAGACGGGTGATTACAAGAAACTTAGAGTTCCATTACTTAATACCAGATCAATGGTTAAACACATAGGGTCGAAATAGCTGATTACATATCTGATCAGGATTCAGATATTTGCACTCTGACTGAGACGTAAATGCATGAGGCTGCCGGCCCCTCCCTGGCATTTGCTAACTCGAAATGTTATGCCATTTATGTGTCAACCGGGAGAATAAAGGGGGGGAGGAGTATATGGAAGGTTGATATTAATGGCCAAGTGGTTGTGAGACTCTCTATTTTAAAGTTAGAACGGATGCCACCTCCACAATGAACTTGATGTTGAATTATCGCCCCCCCTCACATCATGCCAGAGTTTGTTTCACAACTAAACAGCTTGGTCTTGGCCCAAATTAAGGATCCCGCCAAATGGCTTGTAATGGGTGATCTCAATCTCTGGAAAGATGACTTTTAAGATCTTGCAGCTAGGGAACTTGTTAGATTTATGAATGCCTTGGGCTTTCAACAACATATAGATAAGCCCACGCACTCTAAGAGCCACTTGTTGGACTGGGTCTTTACACTTCATTTGAAGATTAATACACCATACATCTACTTATGTCTATGGTCAGATCACTCCTTTATCAAGTTTAGGATAAATACTCTCACGCAGTGCAAAAAGAGTATACTTAATAAGAACTGGATTGTGTCGAGAAATATGAAGAGGATCAACCCGGAGTCAATGAAGGAGTGGATATCACCCACGTCCCAGACGAATATGTCATCTCTGATGAATGTGGATTGTATGACCGACTCCCTCCTGGATGCCCTCTATAAAGCCATTAACATGCTAGCTCCTTTAACAAATAGGAAGGTTTCTAATCATCCTAACAACATCTGGTTCTCGGGTGACCTTCAGATGTTGAGAGTGGAAAAAAGAAAAAAATTCTACCAGTGGAAAACATCCAAGGAGGAAGACGATAGCATAGCTTAGCAGGGGGCGGCCAGGAAATTTAAACTGACCATTATAAAAGCAAAAAAAGAGTCCTACAAAGTACATATAGAAAATGCCCAAAATGACTCCAAAAGACATTTTTACTATCCTCAAGGAATTAGAGAAACCTGACGCCAAATTTCAAGAATCTATTTGTAAAGATCGGGAGTGGTGCACACACTTCCAAAAGGCTATGGTAACTAAGACATAAACAATGACAAATGTTATTGACAAACCCTGACCGCACGGCCAGCTGAATCTCCTAAGAACTTGCTGACGGAAAATCCTACTGTCGCGCAGACCATACCAAAGTTCAATTTTAGGAGTATTACGGAAGATGAACTTCGCACTATTCTCGTCAAACTGAAGCCATCCACCTGCAAACGGCACCAGTTCCCAGCTACAGCTATCAAGGTGTGTTCTGGGCTCTTGATTAGTTCCATTACTAAAATTGTGGATGCCTCCTTCAAAGAAGGAAGAGTCCACACTAAATTGAAGGGTTCCTGGAAAACCCCCTTGTTATAAAAAACAGATCACAGCTCCAGAATTGCCACCAACTATCAGCCTATTTCTAACTCGCCCTTCATTTTGAAGATAATGGACCGAGTGGCCTATGAACAACTTTTGAACCACATAAAAGACCATGCTATTCTGAATGGTGGGCAGTCTGGCATTAGACCAGGTTTCTGTACTGAATCAGCGTTACTGGAACGGAAGTCTAATATGATGACTAATATTAATGATGGTACAACTATGCTGCTGATGTCCTTAGATTTATCAGCTGCATTTGATTTAGTGGACCACCCCCTCCTCCTGAACAGACTACAGGACTTCAAGGCTAACTTTAGTGATCAAGCAAGGGATTGGATGCAGTCCTTCCTAGGTAACCGGACCATGCGAGTTTGCAGTACTCTTTATCCCCGGTTTTATATAATATTTTCATGGCCCCATTCTTTAATATGTTAAAAAAGAAAAAGATTTGCTGCTGAAATTGTGCGGATGATTCTCAATGTCTCATCCACTTATCAGGCATTTATGAAAAAAGACGCCTTAGCAGTATCAGAAATGTATGACCTAATACATGAGTGGATGGACATGAGTGGGCTGCCACTGAATCATGAAAGGACCGAGCTCATGATTGTTTGTTCCAGGCCCAGACTTCTAAAGCTCGATGCGGATTATGGTGGTCAATCATAATTTCGAAAAAATAATGTCGAATGACAAAAATGTCAAAAAAATAATGTTGAAAAAAAAAATGTCGAATTCCGTTTTTTTAAATTATATGTTTATTTTGGGGTCCGGGAGTAATAAAAAATGGGTAAAACAAAAAAAAAAATCAAAAAGGGGGTTTGGGGGGGGGAACCAACACATTTCGAAAAAAAAACGCGACTTTTTTTTTCCAACATTTTTTTTCTCGAAATAATGACTTTCGACATTATTGTTTTCGAAATTATCACTATAAACCGCGGATTATGAGTCCTTCCGTATTGCGAATCATGACATTCCCACAAAAGTGAAAATAAAAATATTAGGAGTGATATTTAATCAGACATGTCTGCCCAGGTCAACATCAGCTTATTATATTCGTCTTCTTTCGCATATTCGCCCATTTCTGTCTCAAAACTGATATGAAATGATTTCCCGAACCATTATATCAATGAAAATTGTATATTGCGCCTTTCTTCTTGCAGGTGTGGGAAAATCAGAACTCGCTAAACTTCAAGTTATACAAAACTGCACTATTAAAGCGATCATGGGGATGCAAAAGTATGCACATGTGTCAGAGGGGCGAAGAAGACTTCACTGGCTACCCATTGCCAAGAGGATAGACTTTAGTCTACTTACTATTACATATGAATCCCTAACAGGGCTCTTCCCTGCTTACATTGACTGCAGATTTAAGAACAAACCAGTGGTACGCTCCCTTCGCTCAAACAGTGCGAAATTGCTGCAAATACCTAAAGCCTCACTTGAACTGGTAAGAAAGGGAGCTATTTGGGTGGCTACCCCACCTAAATGGAATGCTCTGCCAACTGAATTAAGAAACTGCTTGTCTTTGGAGGGTTTTAAGAAACAACTTAAAACATTTGTTTAGGTAACCCTGATCTCTTCTGTCTTCTGCTTTCGGCGCCCGTATGCCTCTGGGCCACTTTGGTAGCGCCTTATAAATAATCTAAAGTAAAGTGTGGAGTCCTATGGAACTCCATGGAATGGGGATTTACCGCCATTCCCGCCACCTGTAATTTCCAGTAATTCTGTGATATCAGGCAGTGAGAGTGGTAATACCTTTTGACAGTATTCCATCAGATTTACTGCCGGAATACCGGAAAACTCCTAATGACCCTCAATCTCTTGCCTCATGGCTATGATGCTGCAGGCTTCTCGCGGTGATGTGTTTTTCCTTTTTCATTCAGAAGCTTAACTGGAAGTCGTACAGGGACTGCTCAATTATTTTTATTTTTATTTACAGCATTTGTTGTGCATGTTCCTTATCAAAAGTATGAATTACGGAATGCTTTAAAACACTACACGTTCACAAAAACTTAATATACAATGAGTAATAAAAACATAGAAGCATATCCTAAAAACAGCATATAAAAACTGAAACAGAAAACAAATATTAACTGTCCAAGAGCTAGTTTAGCATTTAGTAAAGATACGGTTTCAATCATTTAGTGAATTGTAGCAAAGTGTCTACAGTACAAATGAAAATGGCTAAACTATTTTAGGAGTTTGGTGCAGCAATAAAAAAGACCTGTTTTTGGGTCTATACTTTAGGAACAATAAGCACAAACTTACCTTTATCACTGACATTTTTGTTTCTCCCTAGTACATAAAATGTGTCTGCAAGATTTGAAGGATGACCTAAATGTAATGCTTTGAAAATTAAGCAGCCCAATTGAAAGGAGATATGAGAATATAGGCGAAGCCAGTGTCTAAACAGGATTTGAAAAATTGGTATTACAGAGACACATTTCTTTGCATCTAAAATAAGTTTTGCTGCAAAATGGAATCTTACTTTCAGGGGACTTAAAGTTGATTCCTGGACGTCAATCAGAATCACATTTCCTCCATCAATATGTGAAAGAATCAAGGAATGAACATGAGAGCAAAATCAAGCGAGACACAGAAACTCTTTGATTCTGCGAAGAAGATACACTTCATAGTATAATACTTTCTTGTTCACTTGGGAAATCAAAGAATGCTAGAACTGAGAAGAACTCCTAAAGATATGGCTGAAGCATTTGCTTCAGTGTTATATTATCAAGTCTTATATTACCAGGGATTAATGACAACATCCAGGATGGAGCTATATTAGGATTTTTCAAAACCAAGACACAAGAATTCATTTTACGATTGTTTAATTTTAAATTGTTCATCCATTCTTCCATGTCTAATAAAAACTGTCCCAACTGGCGGATGTAATTTTCTGAGAGCACTGTTGGATATAGTTGAGTGTCATGGAGATGCCATGCTTGGACACTAAATCCCCCAGCGGTTCCATAAAAAGATTGAGGAGGGTAGGTGACAAAATTGCTGCTTGAGGAATGCTGCAATACCTGGGAACAGAGGGGGGATTAAGGTCCCAATCTTCACTATTGTATGTCTGTTGGAGAGAAAGAACCAAAACCAATGTAATACTACTCCCCTACAACCACGAGATGTGAAAGAATGTTAATAAGTACTGAGTGTTCTAAAGTATTGAAAATAGTGGAGAGACTGAGAGGCATAGGTTTGGCTCTGAAACCTGATAGACTGTATTTGAGAAGGTTTGACTGTCAATGTGTTCATTTAGTTTCAGTGATGCTGTATTTTCTAAAGATTTCCCCAAAAAAGGCAAACTAGATACTAGCAATAGTTCTCTAAATCATCAAGCTCCAGAGTGCGTTTCTTTAGTAATAGTTGATTTGGTAAAGTACCTTCTTTAAGGGAGGAAAACATAAAACTGACACAGTGTTATAAATGTAGCAGCTGACATGCTCTTCATATGTGTAGCTGGGATTCATTCCTAGGAATAACATGATGGTTTTAAAGAAGCCGTTGTACTAAGGAACATGTCTAAAGTAGACATGGACAAATGCTCCCTAGTACAATTTGTAGATTTACTTTCAGAATAAGAGTGCTCAGCCATCACAAAGCTTGTGAAAACACCCTGAAAATGTAAAAGACTCAGTAGGGAAAGACAGGGATCAGTAAGCGGCTTGGGTAGCTTACTGGGTTTTGTGATTACGGTTGGTCCCACATTCTCCTTCCGTGTTCCACACCAACCTATGCATCTCAATTATGCGGGTGCCTTGGGATGCTCTGAAGTCTCAGGAGTGGTACACATACAAGGAGGTTCTGGTTTTGGGCTTCAATTCCCTGAGAGCATTTGTCCGCCTTGTTATATATGCTCTTTTTCCAGGATGCAAAACTGACCACTGCAGAATAATAGTTCTATGTGTAGACCTGCGCATGATTACCATTCTCATTTTAAACCTCCCTGGGTCTCTAGTGTAGAGGTACAGAGAGACCAGATTGTGATTTTACATATTGGGATAGTTTGGTGGAAAAGCTCCCTGTTAACCTGTATGTGTTATTCCTAGAGGGAGGTGTCGAGCTCCAGAATGTTATCAGGTGTCTAACTTGAGTACATGCAGTGACTCAAACTGGATTTCCAAACTCATGCCTGTGGGTTCAGTCCCTAAGTGAGGTAGAAATGGTAACTTTATATCCCACCAGCACTATCACCAAAGTTGTTCAACTGTGGATCCCTGCTCCAAATTACCTATATGCTCTGGCCTGGGCTCATCGTCGGGTAGCATTGCTGGCAATGCAATAGGAGCTGGCCTCAGGCTATGAATGATGAAGCTCAGAGACACTGGTTTTCTGGGCCTAAATACCGCTTGAAAGGATTCCTTCTGGTACATTACTTCCTTGAAATAAATTCAGAAGGAGAAATGGGTACATTCCAAAGCCCTTGTACAATCATTGTCTCACAATAAGGCTTAATGAGAGGGATCACGGAATGTCTACAAGCCTTTTCACGGTATGAGGCAGATACCTCAAGTGCAGTGTGCTCGTCTTGAGAACGGGACAATGCCTGTGACGTGGGTTTGATACCCCAGTTGGGCAGACTCACGGGTTTATCCATGCAAGGGAGTTGGTATTAAAAGTAACATATTGCAACATTTAGATGCTGGAGAAATCTGGCAAATAGTGCTATTCAAAATCACCAAATTAGACTTTGGTAACTGTTGTATCAGGTTGAAGAGTATGCCAGTACACAAACCATCTCAGTGACTCATTCTCCCAGTGGAGGTCAGTGGGGTTCCAGTTTTCAGATTACAATACAGAGCTCAGAAAAGTTCTATAAAAAAATGAATGTGTTGTTTCTCAGGTTGAAAAAACCCAAGAAATGTGTCTTATCTGCAAACGAAAGTTAGATGAACGAGGTGACTTGATTTAATTATTTTGGTATCATATTCATCAAACACTATGGTTGGGGGACTGAAATAGAAAAAAAAACATCAATGATCTCTAGTGCGTTGCTATTTGGTGACTTTTAAGTTGATAAAGAATTGTAAGAACAGAGTGATTGCCATAACATTTCAAGTCTATAAGATGCAGACTGTTCAGTCTTCAACCTATACTGCTGAGCTCTCTGTCTTCTGACCTGTTGCCAAACTTAACAATTCCTGAAAATGCATTTCTAGAAAAGTCACTTAGTATATATGAAAGTTCTTTGAACCTTCTGGTGCATTGTGCACTGGCCATTAAGGTAATTGAATGCGTAATTCTTCTATGAGTTAGCCCTTATCTGGTCAAATCTAGTTAAGCAGCAAGGGGGAGCTCTAAGCCAGGAGGGTGCATCATAGCTTAGATATGTAAAAGATCTCTAAAACCCCCTGAATCTTTCCTGATATCTGGGACTACCTTGAAAATATGAATTGTGTGATTGGTCGGTTGGTGAAGAATGCATATACCGAGGAAAACAGATGCCTATTGTAAACCTTTCCAGAAAAAAAGTCCCTAGTTTTGTCATATGTATTAATTAATGAAGCGATTGGTTACAAAAACGGTCGTGATTATATTGAACCTGCCATACTCATGGTCTTTGTGTAAACATGTGCATGGGCATTCTGCCTTTGGCCTCAGTAATGCAGAGCAGGAATCATACACTGCTAAATTCCTGAATGCACTTACATCAGTAGAGGAAACATGACAACCATTAGTATGTATTTGTCCTCTTTATGACAATATCAGATGTTCAAATCTCATCATCTATTGTAGCAATCATTTTTTTACTGGTTATTTATAGACCCGGGGATCAAACCTGTGTTGCTTCGTGTCCTTGCTTCCAAGGCGGGCACATTGCCCCTGAGCTATCCTCCCGAGACATTGATACGAGGCACCCTAATTAGGTATAATAATTGAGTGAATCATCGAGGTAAATTGATGTGATATTTGCTGTTGCACATTTTCCATATAGAGTTGGTCTCCGCTACAAAGGTTGGGAGGAGTTCTGTAATGATCAATGGAACCTTCCATCAGGGTAAGTATAATTTATTTCAAGTGAAATCAGATAAATAAGACCCCCAACGCGGGTCTGACCTACATGAATGAAAAGCTGGAGCCAACTGTCAGTTTCTAGCTCACTGCGCAATAGCATTCCAAGAAGGAACGTTGAGATGCCATTGCGTGCACACCGAGAATTACAACACATGTTCCTCCTTCCACATAACATAACAGGTAAGCATATATCTTTCACATTTACACACTAGTATACCCTTTTAACATTTACATATTCTACAATTATCAGTGGAATGTGTATAAAGGTAAATAATCTGAAACTATAAACATACTAAACAGGTAAGTGCATACTGAGTGTATGGAATGTACAAAACAGAAAGTTCACATGAGTGATAAGTGCATACTGAATATACAGAATATACCGATAATCCTACCCGTGCACCACATAATCATCCAGCCTAGCAGGCCTCCTTCTCAGCTGTCTTGTCGAAACCTCCCATGTACTCGTCCCCACCAACAATATTTTCCCCATTGGCCCCATTATCATGCTCTTGTGCCCCTTCCCGACTATCATCCTGCAGACCACCCGCACCTCCACGGGTGGGACCGCCTTGGGATGTACTTCCCGCACCCCCAAGCTCCCTACCAATACCCACATGCACTTTCTTATACTATTCATCATCACCACCATCACCAACCACATCCTCGTGCCTCTCTGCAGTAGCTTGTTTCTTTAATTCAGGGTGCCTTACAATATCCACTCCGTCCATGCTCAAACACCTACCATCACTGGTAACTATGTGTCTCTTGCCCACCTTCCCTACCTCAATTGGTTCAAAGAAACTAAAGCAATCTTTCTGTACACTGAAGGGTTTCTTCACCCTCACCACATCGCCCCCTCTCACATGACTCCCATCAACCACACACTCATCAAACCCCTGATTTCCTGCATCCACCAACCAATATGGAAATAACTCAGATCGCATACACCTACTCCTCATCTTGTCAAATGGAATAACACCAATCAATACATGTGGGGTATCCCTGAATGCCCTAAACAATTCACGCACACAAAACCTCCAACTCAAACTATTGGAATAGGCTAACTGAATTGTCTCCTTAATTATACCCTTGGTACGTTCTATGAGACCATATGCCTTGGGATTATGCAAAGCTGTATCGGTTTTAGTGGTATTGATCATGTTTATTTCAGTTTAACACGTACATGTAAGTTTCATCTGTAACAGCATCCATTGCACCAACCGCCCCACCACCATACCCAGCTTCCTACCTCATTCTCTTTAGGAATTGTATGATGGGACCTAAAAAAAAGGTCCGACCGTACAAAAAGTCCGAAAAATGCTACCATCAAAGGTTCGAAAACCAAAAGTTCGAACCTTTGGTAGTAGCATTGTAGGTAGTATAAAATAAAAAAGACTGTGGGGGCTGCGGTGTCTCCCACAACACCCTGCTCACTATACTTTAGAGTATAGTGAGCAGGGGTTGCGGGGGAAACCCCTGCAGCTCCCGAAAAAAAAGAAAAAGACCCTGCGGCGCTGGGTTCCCGATCACGAAAGTGAAAGGGAACTGGCGCCGCAGGGACACAGCGTGAAGAGAAGGTAAGTAGGGTTTGTTTATGTTGGGGTGTGTGTCGTGGGTGTGTTGTGGGTGTGGGTGTGGGTATGTAGGGGTAATGAACGAGTGTTTGCATGGGAAATGTACAAACCTTTTGTGGTTCGTACATTTCACATGAAAACTTTCCGGCCTTGGGAAAATCAGCCGCGGTCGGATCACGTAGATCCATTGTCCTATGATTACACATAGGAACTGCCTCATTCCATCCCACGTTCCATCCAATGCCTTACCATTCAAGACATCCCAACAACTTGGATTTAGGATCCCAGCAGCATGCAGCAGGTCCTTTGTGGATCATTTCTTCAGTTCACTATTGATACTTTAACCCAGTGTCACAGGGTTCACAGGAGTGTGATTTCTTTGGTTTGCTCTGCATCCATGAACTCAGTGTTTCAATAGTGCGTGTGGCATATTCTTACCTTGTCCCAATGTAGTGGGGACATTGCTAAATTTGCTTGTGAGTTTGGAAATGGGGCAGTGAAAGTGTCACTAGAAGCTAACACTACCCAGGCAAGGCAAGCGGCTATGTATGCGGCTGAACTCTGGGGAGGTACAAATTGTAATCGACTCTCAATAAGTGAAAATAAATGTGTGAAGAATATTCTAGGCCTGCCCAGTAATGCTCCTAATTTCCCTTTGTTCCTAGAGGTGTACCTACGCAGAATAGATGTTTTGTGCAAATCGATGCCACTATTTAACTGGATAAGGGTCTGGTCATCACCCACACTAGCTAAGTACAGGCTGGCCTTAGAGGACTACTGTCTCAAGTGGGTGGCCGTTCATTAGCATGGCTGGCTCATATTAAGGAGTTACTGTATACTATGGGATATAGCGAATGCTGGAGTGATCCGCACCACATCGACTCCAGACCCAAACTGCAAATGAACAATGCTTTATCTGTGTTTGAAGAACACACGCTACAGGAAACTGCTGCAAGCACTGAGAGGTTGAAGAGATACCATGAGGCAAAGCAATCTTCAGGTTATGAACGGTACCTAGATGTAGTGGGCATCATTACAAGTTTGGCGGTAGCCGTGCCTGTTTTACAGGCACGGCTACCGCCAAACTCGCTACCGACACCCGCAATTGGGCAATAACCGGCCCATTGCGAGTTGAATGGCTGGTAATTGCCCATTCGCGGGTGGTGGTATTGCCGGGCTCCTGATCCACATTCTGCCATGGAGGGCAGAATGGGGTTTGGGAGCATGGTTGCACCGGCACCGTTGATATCCTGGAGGCACCCGCGAGCAGAACTCGTAATTCGGCGGCACGGTATGAACGGTGTCCGCCAACATTATAATGAGGCCCAGTGTCTCCTAAGTTAACAAGATCTCGGTACCTTAAATTGCGCATGAGCATTTTACCTCTTGGGGGGCTGCTACACAAATGGAAAAGTGATGTCTCTAACAAATGTCCATCTTGAAAGAACAGGACTGAGAATGTGATGCACTTTCGGCGTATATTCCCCTGCTTTTTGAATATACAAAAATGTATTCGGCTTTAAAACCATAAAATCATCCAATACATTGACATTCACACAAATGCAGGTTCCCAATAACACAATGAAATATTATAACACATTACTCATTTGAACAAAGACTCTCGACAGGGATGACAAAATGATTATTCAGCAGTGACGGTAAAACCGATAGTAATTAATTTAGATCGTTTAAGCTATGCACAAAACACATATTTTGATACAAAATATACCACATTAAGTTCTTCCGTAGTTGCACACAAATCCACAGAGCAAAAATTGTTCTAATACCTTTTAATTTAAACAGTAGGGTCAATAACCTCCCCTGAGATCTTTGTACACCGGGCAAAACATTAGAAAGTGCACAATGGTCTACTGTGGAGCTCCACGCGCCTGACAGGGAGCAATCTCAGACTGCTTCCACTTGGCTGAGAATGATGCCACTTTCAGTGTACCAGTACGCAACTGTATAGAAAGTGCTTGTGCATATCCAGGGCTGATACAGTGCAGGTACGGTTCAAAACCCTGAACTGGTTTAAGTTCTAAATGCATTCGGCCCGCACTTAATTCCTGGTAGGCGTGTCTCATACGGCCAACGTTAACTACATTCTGAGCCCTTTTAACCAGCATCTTAGAACCGTCTGGCATTTCCGCAGGGTTTGCCCATAAGCCGGCCAAGTCCAGCTCACTAAGCCCCTTCCGGACTGCCCTAACCTAGCGTAAGGACCCCGAGCCAAGCAGACTCAACAGGCTACCTAGAGCTTCTCTATATTTACCCAGTTCTGGGGCATTCAAGATTATTATCCAATACATTAAAGGCTTCATCACCATAACTTCACATATGGGTAATAGATCACCCTCCCAACGGAGACCGGCTATAGGAACACCTCAGGGTTGCAACAACTGGGTTCTCATTTATTTTCTCAATTACACCTAAGGTCGGCGCACTGCTATGGCTCCATAGTTCTGCACCATACAAGGTTGCAGCCAATCAATAGAGCAGTATATTTTGCTTTTTAGATATAAGGAAAAGATACCTGAAGCAACTATTCTGGGTGAGAGCCATCAGAACTACACAGCAGGCGCTTGCCCTCTGTTATAACTCAGAAGATGAGCTGGAAGTTCACTTTGTAGCTAATTATCACACATGGGCATTGAGGAAAAGATTATGTTTAGACGTCTTAGACCTTTTGCGTTTTTGTATTATTGATATTGATATTTTATTTGTATCGCGCGCGTGCACGAGTGTTTCAGAGCGCGACAAGGCAAGGGAGGGGAACAAGGGAGAACATAACAATGATCTTACTAGGCCCAGTGACATTGAGAACGGCCAAGTGCTTGGGAGAGGGAATGGGCAAAAGTGCTTGGAGGGGGGGTGAAGTGGAAAGCGCAGAGGAAAGGAAAAACAGATAAATAATAAAAATAAATCAATAATAAAAGGCAACAAACAGTGGTAGTGCAGCCAGCAAGTGGCAAGTGCTCCACATTTGTGTTCAATATCAGGTATCGAATGTTGCATTCTAATTCTGTGTGCATCAGGTTTATTTTTGTATTAGTTAACAGTGCTTGTGCACCCTCTCGCATCACTGCTGTATTGTGAGAACGCTCCTGGAGTTATAGCAGAAAATGAAATGGTAGTCTGTTCTGCAGAGATAATTTGATATGTGTTTGAAGGATAAGGACATGCATGCTAAAACAATGGTTTTAGATTTGTTGCACTATTGTTTTGAATTTTAGATATATTTTAATATCACGGCTGAGTGGGTCCTTTTCAAATTACAATTTTCTATGCGTGTACTTTTTTTATGCAGAGTTTTTATGATGGAATGCTGTTAAAATAAAATAATTGTATATGCTGCTTGCATGGTCTGTCCACCGAAATAAAGCTATATTGACTTGACTTGATTTGACATATTCTTAGCGTGTCGTTTCCTCAGTTTACTCTGGATACTTGAACTCACTGTCCCAATAAGTAGTGGATTGTTAGCATGTAGTTCTTTTTTTTTTTTTATTAGAATTTTACTCAATAAGAAAAACTGAGTTTTATCAAAACTTCCTCGCGCTTGCTTTTCCTTCATTAGGAAACGTCTTCACGCACAACCCTCCATCTTCTCGTAGTCGGGGTAAATATTGTAGACGCGCCCCGAGGATTTGCGTCTTTTTCTAATTCCCTATGCTGGTTCAACTCTTTGGTCTGTTTGCTCTGAGGCCACATGTAAATTGATTTTTTTCATAGCTAAGTCTATTAGCTTCCCCATGGCCACCGTCCAATTCGTTTTTTCGCCTGAGATCAGTCTATTCCACCAGTCATCGGGCTCCAGGATCCAAGCGTTGGCGAGCAAAGGTCGGAGGTAAGTTTTTCGATTTTCCATGGTTTACAGACAGTCCATCACTAGATGTTTCAAAGATTCTGTCACTGCTTGGTAGCTCTTTTTTGTTTTCTTTGGATACATGGGCTCAGTTTCTCAGTATGAAATGGGGTCCTAGCTTTTTGTTTGCTCAGTTTGCACTGAGTGATTGGACTTAGTGTCCCAGTATGCAGTCGTTTGCTCAGCATCCATTTTTTCATTGGTGTTTCTTTCTGGTGTAGCTCCTCCCCAAGGTCCTTCAGGCCCTTCTGTCTCCTTGTTTGCAGCTTTATATCCTTGATATTCATCCTCTGCTGACTAACCTCCCTCCTATCTCCCTCCTCTGTCGTCTCAATAGTTGGGAGCGTGTCACAGGCATTCAAAGCACATCTCCCCCCTCTCCTTACTTGTTTCCCCCTTACCCTTCTAGCACTATCTGAAATGTCGTCAGGCCTAGTACGATAGTCGCTTGTTTTGTTCCTCCCCTCCCTTTCTCCACCCCTCCCCCCCACCTTTTGTTTTTCTCCGGCTCTACCAGAAATGTCGTCAGGCCTAGTATGGTAGTTGCCTGTCTGTTTCCATTTCCTTCCCATTCTCCCCCTCCCTTCCTTATCTATGTCTTAGCTCTTGCACTATCTGAAATGTCGTCAGGCCTAGTACGATAGTTAATTTCACCTCCTTACTGTTCATGGCCTGTAAGAATTTAATTGCATTTTCCATTGTTCCCTCCCTTGCCTTGAAGCACTTTGAAACACATTGTGTGTAGGCGCTATATAAATAAACTATCATAACATGTCATATCACATCATCCCAAAAAGCTGACTCTGGTGGTAGCGTTTACCATCTGTCTTTGCTACTCTGGTCTCGCTCACGATAAGATAAGTGTTTGCATCCGGGGGTAGGAGAACCTTCAGCATCTTCAGGGCCAGTGCCAGACATTGGGTGCAGCAGGTGATCTTGGCCTTGTCTATCAGGACTGCACCAGGTTTGGAGGAAACACAACAGCTAGTCTCAGTTTTCCCCTTGTTCTTGCCCACAATCCTTGTACCAGATACCCAGTGTCACACACAGCTATTCTCCTGGCGGGTAGTGGTGACTTGTAAGAGGAGGACAACACTGTCTCTTACCCTAAGTGGGACTTTCCAAATGCTGTGGTGCTGCAGGATGGACCCCTAGCTTAGTAATCATTGTTGCTTTGATGCTAAAGTAATAGAAGGACTTCATGGCAGAGTGGGCCTGCACTGCCTACATTTAAGCCTAGGGCATTGGTCTCTGTGTACTGTGCTACCACAGTGGCAGGCTGGCCACCTTGCTCCTCAGGTTGCACCCTGTCCACCACTGGTAAACAGACTGTTAAGAGCTTCTGCAGGGCCCCAAAAAATGGCTGAATCTTCACAGGTGTGAAGTGAAGAGCTGGCTAGCCCTGCGTGCCAACTGGCACCAGTTTTCCAATCTGGAGGCTTCATCTGTGCTGCCAGAAGCATGAAGATGGAGAATTAAAATAGAACTTTCTTTGTAATATGTGATTTTGAGCATGGGTGCCGTTATCAAATGTGGGAAAATTCTGTTTATGGTGCCAGCCTCACAAAGCAGGAACGTCACCTTCAGTAACAAGCCAGCCTTAAGGCGCAGAAAAACGTTTTTTTTTTATTTAACGTGTTTTACAGCTACAACAACAACTTTTCAACACAATAAAAGAAAGCCTGAGCCCCGGCCACTTAGCCGCCAATCCATCCCTCAGCACATCAGAACAAGTTAAAGATCCTCCAAAATACACACAACATTTCTCCCAAAAATGTTGAAAAAGAAAATACAGGGCTCACATTTCCCCTCCATGATCAGTGCCCAAACGGCCTCCTCGTTTTTGTTAGCGGCAAAACCAGCTGCTGTAAGAGCTCTTAACCTCAAAGTACGGAGGGATTCACAGCTAGTTAGCAAGTGATTTACAGTCTCAAGTTGGTTATCGCCGCACAGCCGGCAAAAATGAAGGGGCCTTGGGATGTCATTCCATGCACCCATGATTTCGAGAGTCTTTACTGAATTTGTTTTAAGCTTAAGGTAATCCCAAACGAGGGGTTTGCTCACAAACTGTCCAATATAGTTCAGAACGTAGCCCCGGTTAAGAATGTACTCAATGAACAGCCCACTGTTGGATTTAGTGACAAGGTCCACTGTATAATGCTCATGATAGCCTGTGAGGACAATTCCTCGCATGGCAGCTTTAAAACGCGAGAGAGGCCAGCTCAGTGGAGCACCCGGGACCAAAGCCGGCCATCTGACAGCAACAGTATTAATGAAGGATAGGGCACCATCCTGCATAAATGCAGCCTTAACCCGTAGAGCATCATAGATAAGAGAGTTCAGAGTACCGACCTGAGTGTTGGCAAGTTTCCAGTAAGTATTCAAGCAGGAGTCAATGCCTAGTTTGAGGAAGATTGCCTCAACCGGAGTACGTGTCGGGAGACGGAACAGTTGGTTAAGCAAGGTGGACTCCAGTTTGGCCACCCCAGTGAAGTTACCAAGAAACCAACCTTCAGCCCCATACATAATGTTTGGGAGGATCTTGGTGAGATATAATTGCACCAAGATCCCAGCAGAGAATCCTACTCCAGTTGCGGCTAGTTTTCCAAGGCTCCCAATTACCTGTGAGCACTTTAACTTGACATAGTCCAAATGGCGAGTATACAGTCAACGTACATTCCCAGATATTTGTATTCACTGATTACCTCAAGGGGATTCCCTTCGAGGTGCCATGGCACAAGGATCATTTTAGAGCCAGGAGGGTGAAACAAGGTTACCTTGGTATTGTTGGTATTAATAACAAGGTGATGGGTGTCCGAGAACTTTCTTAGCAGGGCAAGGGATGCCTGCAAGCCGGACAGGGTAAGATCCAGCAAGACAATATCATCTACATAGCCCATCCACTGTAAGGTTAGCCAATGCCTCTCCCATGTCTGCTAGGTATACATTGAAAAGGAGAGGAGCAAGAGTAGACCCCTGCTTCAATCCATGATCCGTGGAAATCCAGGAGGATGTTCTGCCTGAATGGTCCAATCTAACTTTCACCCTTGTGTTTGAATATAGGGAAATGATCATGAAGAGTAATCCTGCCGGGATATTCCAGTCAGACAGCTTCCACCAAAGCTTGTTCCTATTGACAGAATCGAAGGCAGTGCTGTAATCGATGAACGCAGCATAGACAGGGCATTGTTTAATAAGCTATGCCAGTTGGATGACCGTCAACAAGGCAAGGCAATTAGTCATGGTACTCAGTCCCCTCTGGAAGACCGTCTGGTTTAGAGGAATAAGCTTAGAAGCTTCTGCTCAAATCCATAATTCATTCAACAGAAGGTGAGCAAAGATTTTCGATAAAGCATCAAGCATAGCTCAAAGGCAATAATTTCCATGGTCGAGTCGATCACCCTTCTTCCAGATGGGGACAATAATACTGTCTCTCCAGGAACAAGGGATGAGTTGAGATTCTCCAATCCAATAAAAGAGCCAGTCCAACGTAATAGCCCAACAATCAGCGTCAGTCTTAATCACAGTGCTGCAGATGCCATCTGGCCCAGGTGCCCTAGAGGATTTAAGACCAGCGAAAAATCTCAAGATGTCATTAGAATTGTTTGAGTAATCCCATTTTACCGTACGTTCGGCTCCTCCCATGGTGTTGGAGACAAGCTTAACCCAGTCTGGTTCCGGACCGCCATGAATATTGCATGTTACAGGAGAGTGACCATCTAGTACCCTCCAAAATTCATGTGCGTCATTAGCAGAAGCTTACTCAACTAGACTCTGCCAAACTAGAACACTCAGTATAGATGGTATTTATGGTATGGATGTTTTACTTTGTTTAATCGTAAGGGATGTTTAGCAGGGTCCAGGCCCATTCTCACAAGAACATGCATTTTGCTGTGCATTTAACTCCTCTTAGTTACTATGAGTCCATCGAAGGGGTGACAGTGGGAAAACGAGGGATGTGTACCTCCCCCAACAAAAATTGAAGAGATGGCAGCTACAATAATTTCCCCAAAGTTCTCGATGGCATCATTAGAGGAAGTGACAGAGCTTTCCAAATACCTAGACGCACAGCATTCTATGAAGGAAGCCAAGGCCAATTGTAAACAGACGGAAGCCTCCTTCAGCCTTCGGTCATTCCAAGTTATATGATTTAAGATGGAGTTGACCCCAAGGTGTGTCCTCGCAGTGTATCTCAGAGTCATCACAAGAGGCATGTGATCACTCTCGAGCCATTGTGAGATGCCCATGTGACTAACCAGATGGAACCATAATCCAGAGTACTCCAGAAATTAGGTCCAAAACGGGTATATTGTGGTGGGAAGTCAGAGGGGAATGCACCGTTGGCCATGGTGAACCTGGATGAATAGAATGGGCTAGCCCATTCAAGGCCGCTCTTGCAAAAACAAGAGAGTGGGTCAAATTCCACAGGTGTTGATGAATAGATATCCTTTCGATCAGAAGGGTTAAGAGCGCTCAGCATCCGTGAGTTGAAATCCCCACACACTATACATGGAGGGCTGCGAGCCAACTTACTAATCAAGGCCACCATCTCGAGAACCACCAGGTTGTGAGGCTGCCAATAAGACGGGTCATAGATGTTAACAACTGTGACTTCTCTCCTTCCCTTTAAACTGGTTTCAATTGGTAACGAAATCCTTCCCGTAAGGATGTTAGGGAAACTTGTAGTGAGGTCCACCATAATCAGGACATCATTGCGCCTAATAGTAGAGCACCCCTCGACCACCCTCGAGGGACCTGCAAGTGGTGGATGGCTGGCTTTTTATACACCGGCTTGTGTATAAAAAGCCAGCCATCCACCACTACAGGGTCCACCAACCAAGTCTCTGGAAGTGCAACCATTAAATACTGATCAAGCTCTTCCATGAAACTGCCTTCCTTGAATAAATGGGAAGCCCCACGAGTGTTCTAGCTAGAAACTGAGCACAGCATGGGTCATCCAGAATTAAAGAACCATGGTCCCCCTTAATGATGCAGAACAGAACAGATGGCACGTTACATATTCTTTCGCAAATATACACTGCTCTAATGTCATCAATTCGAATGAATCCGAGTGGAATGACACAGTGGGTTAAATCGATCAACCGTGTCCCGGTTTAGAAACTGTCCGTTATCATCTCGAAAAAGGCTCTGAATTAAAAGGGCCTTCATTACTGGTTTACGAAGGCAAGAGGGTATGCTACGGCACATGGGCCCCTCCAACCAGAGTTTGGGCACAGGGGGCAGTCACCTGCCCAGTGAAAATAACACTGGGGGCCATGCACGGGGCAAAGGGGCCATTTCCACACTCAGTTTGCACTGAAGTACTGGCAGTGGTCGTTCAGATGACGTTAGGGAATGGCACCGTAGATTTTTTATTGCAATTTGCTTTTACAGCCCGAAGTCTCGAAGCAGGGAACTTAACTTGCAAGTCCCGAGGAACCCTGGTAGGCAAGGTAACAGCAAGAGGCAATACATTTTGGGTGGATGGGTCATCTACAAGAGGTAAAATACCCTCCTGGAGTCGCAAACAACGGCAGGTTGAAAAACAGGAAATAGTGCTACAGACACCTTCGGCTCCTTCACCACCGGATTCCCAGGAGACTTTACTGCCTCTAAGTCCTTTCTCTTTTTCTTGTTAATGAGAGGATCATACATGAAGGCCAGAGTGACAACCTTATGCGACCGCGTCCTAAAACCATTCCCGTGAGGTAAATAAACCAGTGGATGTTCAGTTACAGTCGGCCAATTGTCATCCAATGAAGTATTCAAACATGTATTTCAGGGCAAAGGAAGTTCCAGTAGCGCAAGGCGAGGAATCACAAGAGACCGGACCTCAGTCAAAAGTGATTCCTGTTGACAAAAAGCTCTGGATAGCACTTCTGCCATGTTCATAGTTTTAGATAACTGTAAGTCTTGCAGATACAATTTATTTACAATAACGTTACATTTGATAGTCACATCAAGCAACCGTGACTGCAAGATGTTAAACATGGCCGCCGAAGAACTACTCTCGTTGGCTAAATCAATTGAGGCAGTAGAGCGAATAGAAGCAGGCGAGGAAAACCCGATGTTCCGGCGCAGTGAAAAAGGATGAAGGTCATCTGTTGGTTCATGTTGGTACAACTCCCTGGGTGGAAAAGGAAAATCAGTCTTATTATGCGACGTATTCAATAGCAGGTCACTTCTTTGCTGCTTAGGAAGCTGGTCATCCCCAAAACAGAGCAAGATTAGATGGCACAGAACTAGAATGCAGGAAGCAAAAGGCATTCTCCTCGTTCCTGACAGTGTTATTTTTTGTTTTGATCGTCATAAGGGGGATCTGCCAAAATAGAACAACCAGCATTAGGTAGAGAGTTAGAAATAGTGGCAAGGACTTGGAACAAAGGACTAGAAATGTCAACAGCATGCTTAGAACAAGTGGGCAAATAAGTATTGGTAAAGGCCAACGCAACTTGATCGATCGTCCTAGATCCGAAGCACTACAAAGGAGCAGATAATGCCGATATAAGGTCCTCATTTAATACTCAAGATGAATTAGGGGGAATTACAGCATCACTTTCAGGCTTCTGCAAATTTCACAGTTTGCTGGGCTTGGGTGTTTTTTGCCAGAGCGTCAGCTAGCCTCATGTCCAAACATTCCAACCCACTTAGTTCAAATAGCTCTTCCAAAGAATTGACAGACAAAACACGGTCCGTCATGTCGCCAGACAAAGAAAAAGGTACACGCAAAAAAATAAAATAACTCCAGTAGCTCATCTCTTCAGTGTAGACAAAGTCATTAATATACAGAACCCGCCTCCCAAGCCGAGACAAGGGGCATCATTCTAACTATGCTGGTCCGGTAACAATGGTGCCGGTAAGTCTACCGGCACCGTTGTTACCAGACCGGCACAGTATGACTCTGCGGGCGGGTACCGTCCTGCCCGCCAGGGTCTGAGCTGGCGGGTGAAACGGCACCCACCTGCAGAGTTTCACGGAAGCACCGGCACCATTATTAACAGTGCCAGTGCTTCTGTGGTCCCCATTCTGATTGAGTCCAATGGGACTCAAATGGGAATAGGGACTTACAATTACCTGTGCCTGACTTCCCGGAACACTGGGGTTGTAATGCCCCGGTGTTTCCGGCAAGCCAGGCGCTGGTAAAATTTGCAAGTCCGGCGGCAACCTGCTGGTTTTACCGGCACGGTTACCGCCGGACTTGCGATGAGACCCTAGGAGTTCCAATGTCCATAGGCTCAATGACGGCAACAGAAGTGTCCTCTCCAACACTCAGTCACCCACCGATTTACAGAGGTGATTACACTTGGTCCCCGTACTCACCGGCTCACCGGCTGCC
Organism: Ambystoma mexicanum; assembly: GCF_040938575.1. Lineage (NCBI taxonomy): Eukaryota > Metazoa > Chordata > Amphibia > Caudata > Ambystomatidae > Ambystoma > Ambystoma mexicanum. The sequence goes on along the minus strand of NC_090939.1, from coordinate 864,506,602 downwards.
AAACTGCCAAACTGTGCAACACTTCCACCTCACTTACACACTTGCTTGTGCATTCTCGCTGGCAGCGAGATTTTGAAGAGAAGGTTAGACTGAGCCAGCCAATCTCCAAACTCCCAGGCCAGATAATGGAATGCAGAGTGCAGGGAGCCACTCCGAGATACAAAATCGAAGCAAACACAAAGGGGGAATCAAAGAAAGTCTTGTGCCAAACTGTGCAACACTTCCAGCTCACTTACACACTTGCGCGCATTCGTGCTGGCAGCGAGATTTTGAAGAAAAGGTTAGACTGAGCCAACCGAGCTCTGAGCTCCCAGCCCAGGCCAGATAAGTAGAATGCAAAGTGCGGGGAGCCGCTCCGAGCTCCAAAATCGAAACAAACATGAAGGCAGAATCAAAGAAAGTCCTGTGCCAAACTGTGCAACACTTCCAGCTCACTTACACACTCACGATTTCACAACTCTAGGTGGTTATGAGGGAATCGACAAACTGACCTTGTATGAAATATTGATATTATATGGGCATGCTAGTTCGTTGCATTACAGAGTCCGCAATATAATCTTCCTCCAATGAATTTTTGGTGCTTTGTAAGAAATTTGAAATGCAAGCATATACTACATTTTTTAATATGTTCTCTCCATTTTTCTTTTTTATGTTACTTCTGTTACAATTCGCCTTTTTCCAATTTCACCAACTACTGCCCTATTCTTCCTTAGCTCTTTCACATGTCCCCTTTGTGGCAACATCGACACTTTATCAGGTCACTGAACCCCTTAATTCCAGATGTAAAATTGCACTTATAAGAATCCAGTCCTTGAAGGCTAGCACGCCGTCATATGTGCATGTTATCAGTTTGCATTATCAAGGGAGCCCGAGTCAGTTTGATTGGAAAAGAAAAGACACGTTGAACCGTTGAAAATCATTTTCTCTTGCTTAAATATTCCAAACTTGCTAAGAAAAATATCGCTCTTTCAGCCTTCACTGGATTTTAATTTAGCACACCCCAAGGCGACTCTATAACTGGTGTTTCCAGGCTAAATCCCCGTTAATTTATATCCGTCTCCCTTCCCTAAATATCTAGCATGGAATCAGTCCTTTATCATTAATATTGAGATGGGCTGATCACCCCGATATGCTTCAAAGAACCCAAGAATTGCCATCGGGTTGTTGCCATTCCACAGCTTTTATTAATTTGTGAATTGCACCATGACAGCAAAACTAATGCCTGCTGGTAGCAGTTGTTCACAGCGGCAGACAGCATAAGGACCATGAACTCAGTTTTTAGACGGAGGGCCTTATCACGAGTTAGGCAGTAGCCCTTAAATGTGGCGGTAACGCTATTACCGCTGCTTTTAAGGGTCTGCCCAACCATGAGTATGGCGTGTTTACCCCCAGCTCAGAGCTGGGGGTAAACATGTTGGAAAAATGCTGATTTATTAATACCGCCAGCGGTAATTACGCCAAAAATGGTGAATTACGTTTACCGCTCAACCCGTGATCCGGCAGTAATACCACTGGATGGGTGTGCGGTAACAGAAATACAGTTTGGCGGTATCCTAGTCGAGATACCGTCCAACTCATTATGAATGACCCCAGCACGTGTTTTGCCATTATCTACATTCTCCTAATAAGGCCCAAAGTGTTAACAATTCTCTTAGCTGCTTAGTGCTAACTTGTCTAAAACATGTTTTAGACTGGAACAGTCAGACTGGAGTCATAAACTCTGGACTGTTGTGCAGCATAATACAAATGCAGTACCTTCTTATTTGTGGCTTTAGTGACTACTATTACGACTGATGGCTGCAGTCAAACAATGCCGTACCAGAAGAAACCTTTTTATTTATTTATTTACTTATTGGATATTCATAATGTGGCTACACAGCAAATGGTGTTTCAAGGAGCAAGAAGACAAAAGAGGCCGGGCGGGGACAGGGATGAAGATAATAAAAACGGTCCTGCTAGGCCTTGTGTCATTCGGATCGTGCTAGCGCAGTAACAAGAAGTGCACTGGGATGGGGAGGTGGGGGAATTGCCGGTCAGAGCGGAATGTGCTAATGCTAAGGAGGGAAAGGAAGTGCAGGGCGGAGTGGAGAGCGCGCAAGTGCTGGTAGGAAAGGGTGGGGGAGACAGGGATACATATGCAACTTTTGAAGAACATGTAATCTTGTGTCTGTTCCTATTCTCTAAGACTTTGCTGCGACTAACAGTCTAAACGCAAAGTGCACTGCACTTACAAAGCCTTAAAAAGGTTCAGCTTCTGGCAATGTCTCTCTAATGGCCACATGTGATTGTCAGTTGGCTCTGGTAGCGATCACTTCACATTTCTGAAACATGCAGGGGCTCATGTTCCATAATGTCAAAATATAGCGTAAAATGAATTCATAAACATTTTACAAATTATTTTCCATTACACATTTTTTAAACGTATTTGATTGGCATATAGGGCGTGGGATTGCAATTTACAGTTCTACTTCCCCTTCGTCTTCACCATACAAATACTCCAGTACTCACGCCAGCATGACATTTTCATGCTGGCGTAGGTGATGTGGATTCGTACGGAATCCACCTGCTTTTTAAACCAGCAAGCAGCAAGGGGATTCCATAGGTATCCATTGGAAACGCTGCCTGCTATCTGTAAATGGCATGTGGCGTTTTGCTCAGTTTGCACTGCAGAGTGTGAAGGCGATTTCACCTCAATTGAACACCTTACTTTTGGACTTTGAAGTGCAAATGATGAAAGCTATACGCAGCTGACCTGTTTGCACCTAAATGCAAACGTAACAGGTTCCCTCCACGTAACCACGAAGAACTGGGAAATGTGCCCTACAATGGCAGGAATAAGGAGTAAATTATGTATAACCATTGCTACTTGTCGTCCTGTTATATTCTTAAAACACACTATCCCCGCATATTACGCAAAGGCCGGGCATAGAGTTCAAGCTCAGCACACTCATTTTGGGAATATGATAATGCTGTATTGTGTGTCATGTCATTTATTACCACAGTCAGGTCGTCCAAACACTACCGACCAGTACATTGAGTAACACTTTGTGGGTAATAATAGTGTTAATAAGTGATACTGTAGATTTCACTGAATCCAATTTCACCTACTCAGAATTTGTTTTTCTTCGAATTGGTGGGGTAAGAGGATAGGATAGGGTAGGATAAGATAGGAGGAAGTGGGAGGAGGCAGGGGGTCTCCCCGCATAATAAAAAAAATTTGAAGAAAAAAAGTTTTAAAGAAAAAAACGAAGATTTCTCCATCAGGTGAAGAGGATTCTGTGAAAAATCGCACATTAATTAATTAATAAGTACAATCGGTTAGCAAGCACTCTGAAACTGGATTACTGCCATAGCGGCACTATATAAAAGCACCAGAATCATCATTATCTTTATTGAAGGACCAGCAATAAAAGTATTTTACATTGAGATGGCCTCTCTATGCATTTCCTTTTGTGCCTACGTCAAATTGCACGGATATGCGCTTAGAAAAGCCTGCATGCACATTTGTAATTAATTACTGATCAGAGCCTTGAAGCAACGTTGACCTCCAGGAAGGTGATTGTTACTTTTTATTTACTGCATGAACCTTCTTGTTCTTTTGACGCTGAAAACATAATTACTACATTGAAGGGAAGGAGTAGTTTATAGCCTGATGTAAGGTGAGCTATTAATTGTGACTTTTTTTTAAGATTAGTTCTCATATTTCTTCTGATCCATCACAAAGTAGGGTGGCTGCATATTTAAGACTATCCCCGGCCACAAAATGTCAATAATTTGCATAACTGACAATGAAATTGGCATATATTGACCAGAGGGTGTTTTATGATTGTATACAGGGTTTGTGTTGGTCCTTTCAGCATGACTCAGTCCCAGACAAAGTTACGAGGCCAGTGGCCAATATGTAAATTATGAATAAGCTAAGATGAAGGGGTAAAAATACCTATTTGTGGACAGTCGGCAAAATACCTATATCTCCCCGGCTGTACTCGGGTCTGCACGCTGAGATATATATATTTTTTTTTATTTTAAAACTACAGTTTTATACAAAATTATATTAAACTTTTGTTACAATGTCCCTTTTGTCAATAATTCATTATACCCATTAATACTTCAGTTTTTTACATTTAGATGTGTTTCCGTCTTTTGATTCAATTACACTGGTTCTTGTTTCAACAACATGTCAAAGTAGTCTACTACCGCGCAGACTAATTTTACATTTTCGCCCTCTAATAGGTGTTTCCAGCACCCTTCATTGTCATTGTTCAGTGGGGAAAAAAAATTCAAGTGGGTTTTACGCAGCTTGATGGTTTCAGTACACTCTGTTATTAGGTGTTTACTTGTTTCAATGTCAAGGTTACAAAACCTATAGGTGCTGTCTTGTGTTGTTTTGTCTTTCCTTCACCATAGTGTTTCTTTAGTACTCAATGCATTTAATTTCAATCTCAAGAATTGCATACAATGATGTTTCGAAGGACACCATGTCAAGAATCTTGGTGGCACGTATAGTTTGTATTCGCTGGACTCTATAGTTGCCATTGATTTCAGTTTGTCTCGTGTTTCCTTGTTGACAATCCAGCTCCATTGCTCAAACTTGTTTTTGCAATTTGAGGTGTTAGTTGCAGTCCCAGTTCTTTTATGGACACTGCTGCTAAAATATCCTTTAGTTTTATGCGCCAATCTTTTAGCAAGGTCATTTGATTTCCACTTTTCATCTTGAAAATCTCATATGCAGGAATTGGGGGCATTAAGCTCATTTTCCCCCACGTTGTAAGTGATTTCCATGTAACTATTCAGTGTAATGAGTTCAATGATAGTTCATGCCTCAGAGCAGTCATTGGGGCATGTCTAGGTAAATTCAGCACTCTACGCCAAAAGAAGCCCTCCAGTAAGTGCCAGGTTGATTCAGGGATATTCCACCCGGCCTTGGCACCAAACGTTATTGTCAGCACTACTTTTTGAACGTAGAAAAGTAGGACCGGCTCCAACGAAAATTTTCCAGATTCTTTCTCTATTTTTGCACCTTGCAATGCCAACATCTTCATCCGGTTTTTTAGATCGTTGATCCAAGGACCTTCACAAATGGAGTTGTTATAGTGAATGCCTAAATATTTTATTGAGGCTACCTTTTCAATCATTTCACCATTAATTTTCCATCAAAAGGCCTGATCTTTCTTGTTTCCTTTTGGGCCGATTGCCATTATCTTTGTTTCAGCCGAGTTTACTTCAAGTTCATTGATGGTCAAGTATTCAAACAACGTACTTAATAGTCGTTGCAGCCCGATTTGAGTCCGATCTAATAATACTATGTCGTCGGCATATGTTATGCAGGATATTGGCATTTTATTCAACTTTGGAGGTTATGAGTTGGCGTCGTTTAAATAAGTTGGTAGGTCGGCAATGAACAGTTTGAAGAGTTCAGAGGCCAGGCGGCACCCTTGCTTTACTCCTTTTTCTGTTTTAATAAGCTCAGACATTTCTCCGCTGTTATTGAGGCAAACACAAATGGTTGTGTTGGTGTGAAGAGCTATTATTGGTTCGAGTTAGGTTGCGGGCATCCCCATGCAGTTAATTTGAGCCATAGCTTGCCGCGATTTATGCCGTCAAAGGGCTGTTTCATGTCTATGAATGCTAGAAACAGCCGTTTAACTGCCTTGATGGTTTCCATTTTTAAAATGCTCAGAAGACAAAGATTGACATCGACTCCAACACCAGCGGTAAATCCTGTTTGTCTAGGGTCGGCAACTTTTGATGTGTTTGCCCATTTAACAAGCTTCTTCCTCAAGAAGGATCCACAGACCTTACCTAATGTGTCAAGAAAGGCGATCGGACGATAGTTGTTAGGATCGTCCCGATCGCCCTTCTTGTGGATCGGGACCACAACGGCTTTTAGCCATGATGCCGGTATTTGTTTGGTTGTTGCTATTCGATTGAATAGAGTCTCAGTGAAAACTGACCACTCTGCAACATTTTGTTTTAGCATAATGTTTGTGATTAGATCTGGCCCCGGGGCCCGTGAGTTTTTTAGCTGCATTAATGCTTCAGTGATCTCGTGTGTATTTATTTTTATATCCCAGTCCATGGTTCCAATTTCTATCTTTGTTAAAGGTTCCATTTGGGATTTTTTATGTACGTTTGTGAAGTGTTTGACACAGAGGTTGCTTGCTAATTCGTTAGTAATCATGGGCAAACATTTCAAGTTTCCAGCATTTAAGATTGCTCATATATCTCTAGAAATGTTGGTTATCATGAGTTTCATGATGAGTTCCGCATGATTTTGCTCAATGATTGCATGGTGGGAGTTTGCCCAATTCCTGTATTGTTGACGGCGCATTTTGACCTTTTGTAATACGTCATCAGCCACATAGATTTTCTTTAGGCATCGCACATCTTGTCTCTGTTCTTTTTTTGCGTCATGGAGAAGCTCACTATAGTTGTCTTTAAGAGCCTTGTTTAGTGCCGTAGAGTGTCTTTTTACAAGATTTGTTAACGGCGGAGCGTAGTCAATTGAATTCTGGTTGTCCCCTGCAGAAAAATGTAATGTAAGTTGCTATATCTGAGTACCGTTTATTCTCAGTCTATTTCCAGCAGAGTTTACTGTTATCATCGGAGTTGTTTCTTGAATACTCTCGTCCCAACTCAGCGACCAGTGCAGACGTATCAAATCATGATCACTCTGATTCGTGTAATAATTTCCATCTTGATTAGTTTGTCGTACATCTCTCCAGACGTCCACATGTAGTCTAAAATGTTTGCATCACAGTTGCCCATTCCTCTCCAGGTGTTTTTTTGGCGGCATGTCTCCCTTGATGTTTCCGTTGATCATATAGAGGTTTCTATTTGCCATCAATCCCTGCCATGAGTTTGCTCTTTTACTTAGTTGATTTTTGGAGATTTTTAAGTTTGTTTTTCATGTTGATTCCCATCTAAACCAAGACCAGTTTAGGTCACCAGAGCATACGATCCACAAGTTGTTATAGGTTAACATGGCATTGTCTAAAAGGACCATCACTGCTTGTGAAAACTCATCTGTAGAGATCTTAGCCGGATTCCAATAGCAATTTATTATTAGCATGTATTCGCAACTTCCTTTAATTAACTGGTGGAATTTTATTAGGGTCCCTTGCCCAAAAGGATTCGGATTTTGTGAATCGACTGGTGCCTAGCCTTCATTAATTCTAATCATGGTTATAAGGCCTGAAAACGGGCGGCCTGCAAGTTTTTTTTCGGCTGTATTACGGAAGACACTAAAACCATCTTTAGACTTTTTTTACGTAACCACGTTTCTTGCAGACAAATTACTAAGGTATTCTCTAGTGAGACAGGGAAGTCTTTGAACAGGTGTGAAAATCTGCGCATGTTCCAGGACAGCAGTTCACTCCTTCCTTCTTTTCTTCTTAGTCATTGCTAGTTGTGCCACCCTTGTATTCCTTGATCATATTTTTTTTTGTTTGCTTTTTTTTGCTGAGATATTGGCCGAGTGGGCCACATTGCAAATACATCAAATTGTATCACTGTCAACATTCCTGTCAATCACATGTTATCCTGTCATGATTCAGAAAAAAGCTCAGCATTCTTTGTTGAAAGGTAGTCCTCCAAAATGGCTGCAATAATGCAACTCATAGAGAACATGTTAGGCTACTTTTAAGGGCAATATGTGAGTAAAGAACAGTTTGTCTAAAGGCCCAATGCTCCCGAACACTTTGGATATGCTCCCAGAAATTCACCTTGGAATGGGGTTCCATTTTGGATTTGGTAAAATTTGCACAATTAATACACATTTTATGAAAGTTGTCTTAAATGGGACTTGTCTCCGATTAAGATGCATGCTTGAAACATATTGGGCCTGGTTTATAGTGATAATGTAGAAAACAATAATGTCGAAAGTCATTTTTTAGAAAAAGAAATGTCGAAAAAAAAATGTCGAATTTATTTTTCAATACGTTTTTTTTAAAATGAGGGGGTTCCCCCCAACCCCTTTTTTATTTTTTTTTATTTTACCCATTTGTTATACTTACCAAAGCCAAAAAATACATATAAATAAAAAAATAATACATTCGACATTTTTTTTCGACATTATTTTTTCGACATTTTTGTCATTCGACATTATTTTTTCGAAATTATGACTGACCACTATTGGGCCTCATTCCGACCCTGGCGCAAAGGGATACTGGGCACCGGTAAGGACACTGGTGCCGGTAATCCCTCTGCACCCTATTCTGAGATCCCCCAACGGGACCTGTAAGGTATGTTTGGTCGGACCAAACGTACCTTACGGTTCCCGTTAGGGGACCAGGGCGCAAATAACAGCCTTGGCATGCGCCGGGCCATTATTTGCGCCCTCCCCATTCCCACTGAGCCCTATGGGGGCTCAAATGGGAATGGTGATTGCCATTTTCAATGGGGACTTACCGGTACTGCAAATTGTCGGAATAGACCGGTAAGTCCCCATTGAACCAGGGCGGACTTGGTACCGCTATTGGAGGTGTCCAATCTCAGCATGAGGCCCATTGTGTTGTATTACAGTTGAATGCTATGTGCTTCAAGATGACATTGCTGCTCATCGTGGTTTCAGTTGATCATGAATTGTCTTAAATGCGCACTGTCTTTCTCCCGCACCGTACCTTTTTAGCTTGGTATGGTCCAAGAAGGCTTGATACATTATTAACTTTTCATCTGAGCTATTTAGTTTATGACCCATTCAGTTGTGCCTCGGTGCAGGAAGTGTCATAAAAAGAGAAACAATTAATTGACTAAGTATATCAATTTACAAAATGCACACAAAATAGCTGTCATTGGGATTAACATGGTTTGTCCCATGACTGATAACTACACAAGCATTCAGATTCTCTCTTCTCCCTGGAAACTATTGTACTCTGCTCCCTCCACAGATGTTTGGTGGTGAGATGGACAACGAGTTTGAAAGAGAAAAGACATAGACATCCTTAAGTTAAATATTGCACTTGCAGCAGTATTTCATTCTAGCTTTGAAAGTTTCATAAGGGGGTGATTCATGGAATATTCAGCAGAGAAAAAAAGAGACTTGCACCAGAAATTGTGCACAAATTACCATTCGTCGATTCATGGAAAGCAATGCACAGGGCTTACCTGGGACTAGCGATGGATATGCGCCGGTCCGCCACGTCACTGCGAGTCGAGGAACACCTTGCACATGACTCCAAGAAGAGGGTGGGCCGGCACTACTCAGCCACCTAAATAGGGGGTGGAACACGCAGAATGAGGAAGATCAATCGAAAATGTGGGTATTACGATGGACGTTCCACCGTCAAGCAATCGCACCGCCCATATGCATGCAAAATAAACGTATTCATGGAATTGAACTGGGAACGTCGGGTCGTGAAACAGCATGCGCAAATCCCGGCACACCCACGCCACGGGATCGCAGGAGTAAACATCAATGTGCAGCCAAACAAATGCTTATAAAGTACGCAAGACACACCAAACGAATGGATACAGCCACGATCAATGCACCATTTGTTGCAGCAATCATCCTGGGACACCGCAGGAGGAGGAGTATGGCCAGGGCCCAGATCTTCCACCACTGGAGAAGCCTTTTTGGGATGCCTGATGACCTGATGGCAGGTATAGGTTCCCCCCGATATCATCCTAGACCTGGTCAGGTAGTGGGAAGATGACGTCAAATCACCTACCATGTGCTCCCAAGCACTGAGCCCCTTGCAAAACGTGCTCACTGCTTTGCATTTTTTGGCCACTGGGTTATTTCAGCAGACCACCGTCATAGTAGGTGGTATCTCCCGGGCCGCGCAGTCTGTATGCCTACACCAGGGGTTGTAATGCATAACTGCACAACCTTCTGTTCGCTGGCATATCTATATGCCTAGAACACCGTCAGAAAGGCAAGCAGTGGTCCAGGATTTATAAGGGGTGGCACACTTTCCCTGAGTGCAAGGTGCTATTGATTGTACCTATGTTGCTCTACATCCACCTTAAGCAACAGAGCACATCTACCGCAACCGGAAACATTGGCATCCCATCAATGTTCAGGTTGTGTGTGATGCCGGCATCATTTGCTGAAGTGTATTCCAACTTTCCTGGTAGCACACATGATAATTACAGCTTCAGGATGTCCAGGCTACACTGTGCCCTGGAAGCTGGGAAGCATGCCAACACATGGCTGATTGGCGAGTATGAATGGCCATGCACATGCATGTATGTTGCACACAGACCAATAGACACTGCTGACAAATACCAATGACAACCATTCTCCCCTCTACAGGGGACAGTACCTACTCTCTGAGCACATATATGATGACGCCCATACGCAACCCCACCACACCTGCTGAGGTAAGGTACAACACTGCCCATGTTGCAACTCAGGGCATAGTGGAGCGCACATTTAGCGTGCTTAAGTCATGTTTCCACTTCCTTGACCACTCTGGTGGTGTGTTGCTATATGCCCCACCAGTAGTCTGCAGGATAATTGTGGCAGCATGTGTCCTTCACAATGTCACACACGGCATGGTGTCTCAGTGGACATGGTGGTGGCCCACCATCCACACCGACAGGCACCCCCCCCTTGCGTATGGCTGGGCAAAGGCCATGTGGAGAGGCTGCATGTAGCCAGCTTGTGCAATATTTTTTCACCTAAAATCCTTCCCCTGTGGAGTGCACATGATCCAGACAAATCACAGGTGCCATTCAATGATGATAATGGGCTAATCCACTGTGCCCACAAAACCACCCTGAGAATGTGCCCTTGGAAGTGCACATTTGTGTGCATCCATTAGAACTAAAAATGTATACATTTGGTGTTTCCAAAAGAAACACAGCGAAGAGGGAGTACACCACTACCACCATGGCAACCATTGAATGCCCGAGGGCCGGGCCAGCCTCTCAAGATGAGTCTGGTCCCTCTTATTCCATCTCATGCTGGCTTCAGAGCCTAGCCTTTCTTTGCCTTTGTTGTTCTGAATGCAGAGCTGGACTCTGTTCCTTTCTCGTTTAACATATGCTGCAAAGCCTGATCTATTTGATTCTCTCATATGTTACTAGGACGGCAGAGCAGGGGTCCTCTGCCCTGTTACATTATTCAAAGAGTGCCTCTGGGCTTTCTTTGCCTCTACCTTGTCTCACTGCTTGCTTGCTGAATACATACCTCCTTGCTTGAACACTCAACATATTCTCCCTAACACAGCAAAGGCAGCTGCAGTCTGTCTTAACTTCCATTTGTTCCGTGTCTTGAATTGGCCTCTTATTTCCGCTTTTCTGTCTGCAGTGGAAAGGTATTTGCCAGTCACTGCCATGATGGTTCTACCTGCCATAAGAGGGCAACAGCTAGCCAATATTGGAAGAACATGGGCATATTATGCCAGAGGCTGGCAACTGCCTTCCTAATGCCTACACAAGAGACACAACTCTTGCCTTTGTTTCTAACAGCAATTCAGTGGATGAAGAAACGCGAGAGCACACATATTGCTTATAAAGGAAGGGGATGATGTCACACTTGGTTAAGACATTTTGATCACGCCAGGAGCTAATTTCCAGCTGCAACTAAGCGATTACCTTTTAGACGTCTGGCTTTAAATAACGTTAGTATCACCTGGAAAGCACAGAGGTTGCTCAACAGGGTTCCTGGAGCACGAGGGGTACCCTACTCGTGGGCATGGATGATTGGAGGGCATTCATGCCCTGTTTTGGAGCCTGGCCCCTACAGCCATGATGGGGGGAGGGGCCTATTACTTTTGATTGTACGCACCCTTTGAGGGTGGGCAGACATTGCCTCCTGCTTTAGCCCACTAACAGCTCTGCTTTGCAACTTTATCACACACACCTGTGAGGTGGCATGTAACTCAATGCTGCAAATGTTATCAGCCTCAGAAGTCTGGATCCATTGCCACATCAACTAGGGTACAGGCTTGCCACCTGAGACTTACCCATGTCTGAGTCAAGTCTGTCGCCCTGTGGGGAAGACACACACAGAAAGAGCAGGGCACAGTGCCCTTGTAGGTTTTTCACACTTCTTCCTCGGGGTGGGCACAATTCACTCCACAGAGAAAGTGGCACATGCTGGGCAACATTCTCCCACTTTGACAATGTCACCCAAAGAGCGAAATATGCCATTTGAAATACATCTGTCGACTTATTATTGCGCAATCCACACTGCTGGGTTTAAGCACCTGCTTAACGCGAGATGGCAATTAAGGGCATTTGCCAAAGCACTCAAGAAGCACAGGACACCCTCTTACCAGCGACATGCCATGCTCATTCATTCTGATCACGAATTGGCATTTATCTGGGGACATGTTAAATGTATTTATTTATTTATTACAAAGTGTAGCATCACTCAAAACCCCCAAGCATCAAGGCGCAAAGTAAACTGCATGGAGTGGACCACTTCCATTGGTGCACGTTTTTACTTTTCCGCCACAAAATGGAAGATTTTAGCGTAAAAGGCAGGTGAAATCACATTGCTTTTCCACTTTGGGGCTTTTCCACTTTGGGAGAGTGTAAATACCTCATGCAATTAGCGATTGCTGGCGGAATTGACAATGGCTTCCTCTGGACTCCGCCCTCTTTTACCAGGTTTCCTTTCCAAGCAGATCCCAGAGGAATCCCTTTCCTTATTTCCAGCATGAGAATCCATGCTGGCAGTAAGGCCTCATTTGTCTGGTGGAGCGGGAAATACAGGTCGTCCTGGTGAGTCCCCTCGCCCCCCGAACTCCACCCAGAAAATGCACGAAAATCTGTCTAATTAGAAAAAGCAACAGTAGTAGTGTTTTCCACCACTTTTTCTGAACCAATTGACCTGGAAAATGCTGTGTTGCATCGGAAGCTGAATGCATTCACTTTGCCTATTATCCCACTGGAAGATTAAGCCAGGTGCTGAACATAGGTGTTACATATTCCTGTGCACAATCTGCATTTGGAGAATTAACTAACTGAGCTACCTTACAAATGATATCTCCTCTGGGGCTTTACCGTCTTAACCCCTTAACTGCCATGGGTATTTCCCCCAAGTGCCAAGGCCTTTTTTGGTGATTTCGATATGTTGCCATTCAATCCCTTGTAACTTCTTTGTTACATGAGATATCTCGGCCAAAGTTGGCCCCTTTTTTACCACTTGTAGGAGGTCGTAACGACACCCAGAATTCCTAGTTTGCTTTAGCTGGGTGAGAGAAAATAACCAAAAAGGAGAACATTTGGGGTTTTTCAGAAAATGCCAATAAAATGTTGTACAAAGAAGACTGTGGTGGTTTCCTTGTAAGAGCTAGGAACAAATGGTTTGCTGTGCTGGATTCGCCATTTTCCAGGCTTTCAAGAACAGATTCAGTGCTTGTTTGTTTGTTTGTTTGTTCACTTTTATTGCACACCAGACCCGTAAGTAACAGGGCGCAGTAAGAAAATGCAAAGCTTACATAGTTACAAGAGATACAATATATACAATAAAGGCTTACATAGTATCCGTAGTTATAAAATATACACGATATACAATAAAGACTTATGTGATTACAAAAATATGCAATGTACAAATATACAGGTTACAGAGAGGCACAAAGTTTAAATGAGAATATAAAGGCGAGTGAGACTCAATTGATCAAGGTATGAAATAGGCCTAGAGGTAGGAGACTAGGGGTTGGTGGAGATGAGGTATTTGATGACATTTTTTCGGAAAAGTGGATAAGGTTGGTCTACTCTTAGATCTGGTGGCAGTAGGTTCCAAGATTTAGCAGCTTTCACTGGGAAGCTATTACCACCAATAGTGGTGAGTCGGAATCTAGGTATGGCCAAGCAATTAGCATTGCCAGCTCTAGTAGGTCTGAGAGAGGTTCTTCTATGAAGTTTATCTGTGAGGTAGCTAGAGGCAGCGTTATTTAGAGCTTTGTGAGTCAGTGATAGCGTCTTTAGCTGTATTTTGTTACCAGTAGATAGCCATTTATGATGGCGTCTAATGGAGGAGATATGGGTTCTTATGTTTATGCCAAGTGCTGCTCTCAAGGCATTATTTTGTAATGTTTGGAGGCGCTTGATGGTATTTTTATTAGCCCCACTGTATAGGGCATTACAGTAGTCAGTTCTGGATAGTATTAAGGCTCTGGCCAGGATCAAACAGCTGTCATTAGAGAGGAATGGCTTGCCAGCTCTGATCAGCTTGCAGGTGTAGGCTGTGGTGGAGGACAGGGATTTTACCTGTTTATCAAAGGTCAGGGTGGAGTCCAGGTAGAAGCCAAGGGTTTTTACTTCCTTGGAGACTTTGATGTTATTTCCATCAATGTTGAATGAGGAAAATTCCTGACCTAGTTTTTTGATGTTGGCATGTGTTCCCATGATTATCAACTCGGTCTTATCATCGTTCAGGCATAGGCCATGAGTGGCCATCCATGCCTGGATGATAAGATATACCCTGTTCACCAACTCCGTGTCCTTGATATGATCCCCAGAAAGCGGGAGGAGAATCTGTGTATCATCTGCGTAATTGGTGTAGATGATACCCAGATGGTCCAAATCATCGAACAGGGGCTTGGTGAAGATGTTGTATAGAGTTGGAGGGACGCAAGAACCCTGAGGAACACCGCACAGGATAGGGGTAGGGTCTGCAGCTGCTGAGGGAGAGAAAACTCTCATGGTTCTCTCGCTCAGGAATGATACAATCCATCTGATAGCCTCAGGGCAGAAGTGAGCGACAGAATCAAGGTGTCTACAGAGGATCTTATGGTCCACAAGATCAAATGCAGCTGAGAGATCAAGTAGGAGCAAAAGTACTGACTTCCCTTTGTCTCTCAGCTCATCAATTTGGGATTTTAAATCGATAAGGGCCGTTTGTGTTCCGTATAGAGGGCGGAAACCAGATTGTCTGTTTCCTAGGAGTTTGTGCCGCTCTAAGTGTTTCTGAATTTGGTTATAGGCAGCTTTGTCCAATATTTTCAGTAAAAATGGTACAGTGGTAATGGGGCGGTAGTTGGTGGGGATGAGGGGATCTAATGTCTGTTTTTTTAGGAGAGGGAGCACCAAAGACTGTTTTAGGTTGGCAGGGATGGAGTCAGAAGTAAAGGAGGCATTAACCAATTTAGCAATGAACGGAGATAGTTCCCTGGCCGCATCTTTTATTAGTTGCGCAGGGCAGATGTCGCCTTTACAATTAGAAGGCTTCAATGAAAGGATGATTTTTTCTACTTCCAGAGTAGACATTTTGGTGAAGTGGAAGATATTATCGCGTGCCTTTGGTGGGTCGCTAGGCAGAGGGTTTTTAGGTGAATGCTGTAGATTCAGCGTTTCTTTTTTGTGCTGGATTTTATTTTGGCGCATGTTAATTTTGTTTGATAATGCCTGTTGGATGTCTGTACACCAGGATTTATCCTTAGTACAGATATCGGGTGTGGCTATAGGTGACTCTAATTCTTTTAGTATACAGAAGAGTTCCTTCATGCTAGAGTTGGATTTGGCGATGCGCTCGTCATAAGAATTATGTTTAGCCAGGCAGACTTCATTCTTATAGTGTGAAGAGAGCAAGGTTAATTTGGCTTTATTATTGGTGGAGGGGCAGAGTCTCCTGTTGGTTTCGCTTTTTCTTTTCAAAAGGCGTAGGTATCTAAGTTGTGGCGTGAACCATTTATTTAAGTGGGCTTTGGGTTTGCTAGATCTAAGGTTAAGAGGGGCAATTTTGTCCAATGTAGTGAGCATGATATTGTTGAATTCATGGACTAGGATGCTAAAATCTAGATTTTCTGGTAAAGCATTTAGAGTGGGAAGGATTGCAGGGATTACTTTATCAGCTGTAATACTCTTTTTATTTCTTGTTAGACAAGGTGGCGCTAGTAGAGGGGCAGTGGGAGTAGGTCTGGTCGTAGATAAGTGAAAGGACACCGGTGAGTGGTCCGTCCAGGAAAGAGGAGTGATGGATGAGATAGTAACTGCACAGTTATAATCCGCTATCCAATCCAATGTTCTCCCCTTCAAATGGGTGGGTTTATTGACTTTTTGAGACAAGCCTAATGCCTTGATTGAGTTAGCTATGTCTGTAGCATTTTTGTTCATCAGGTCATTAAAGCCTATGTTGAGATCCCCTAATAGGAGTAATTGAGAGGTTGGTTTGAGGTTATTAGAAAGTATATTATGCAGGTCCTCCTCGAAAGTGCCAAGAGGACCCGGCGGTCTGTATATTAGATGGCTGGTGAGTGATTGAGAATTATTTATCTGGAATTTAGCAGATAGAATTTCACAGGATTATGACATTTGGGTAGGGGCTAGTCTGAGGGATAGGCACATTCTGGAGATGATAGCGATACCGCCTCCTTGTGCGCCATCTCTGTCTTGTCTGGCTATTGTGTAGCCATCTGGGATGGCTAACATAAGCGACGGTCCTGCTGCGTTATGTAGCCATGTCTCGGTAATTGCAAGGAAATCAAGATTGCCTTCTGTGATTAGATCAGCAATGTCAAGGGCATGGGCGACAAGCGATCTTGCATTGAGAAGTGCTCCTTTAAGGGAGGGGGCCTCAGTAACAGCTTTGACCTGGACAGGTTTAGCTGTGATATTATCGCTTGATTTCCGTTTATGATTATTGGTGTGGTGGGCATTAGTATTGGCGATAGAATGTGAAGGTGATAAATTAGAATGAATAGGTTTCAAAGTATACTGAAGGTTAGTCTTCAGGTTGGTGGGAGGTAGGGATCTTCTTAGTGGTTCGTGTAATTTTGTTAATCTGGCGCGTAGTCTAACGTTTCTATTAGACGTGGCACAAGGTCGGGAAGCAAAGGATGCTGGCCCTAGGGCAATATGGAATGCGGGTTGGGAGGGCGTAGCATAGTGTATAGCTGTATTTGTCAGTTTGAGCGGACTAGGATCTAGTAGGGTGCTAGAGGGAGCTCAGTGAAGCATGCTAGGCTTCTAGTATCAGTATGTAATGTGGCAGCCATAGTGCAAAACAGAATAGTTAGAATTAACATCTTACTCAGTTAAGCGGCAGGGATATGGCGGTGCTAGTAGAGGCACTTATTCCGGGTACCAGTTGGTCAACACGAATAAGGCAGTACTTGTGAGGCAACTAGGCGCCTGGGCCAAATCACAATTGGGCAGCAAAATTAGGCAAAGTAGGTCAATACAGGTAAGGCACCTGGGCCAGAACACCATTGGGCAGCAAGAATAAACAAAGTAGGTCAATGCAGGTAAGGCACCTGGGCCAGAACACAATTGGGCAGCAAGAATAAATGGAATCCAAAATAGCATATTTGGATATGCTAATCAGCCGTTTTGTGAGAGGTAGGCGATTTTGGCATTTTTTGTCCAATAGGACATGCGTGGACGGAATGGAAGAAAAGGGTGAGAAACCTGAATGGGAAGCCAGAAAGGCATACATTTCTGAAAAGTAGACAATATTCCAAGTTTAGGAAGGGGTGATTTGCACAGGTCAGGTAACAACTATGTAGGGAAAGATTCCATAGTTTGGGGGGAAATCGAGAAAATGACAGGAAACAAAACACAATTTCCACACATTTCACTCTAGTCACCCACCGAAACAGGCAGCCAACAACACATGAAATGTCTGAAAATTGTGGTTTTTTCCACCAAATTTCAGAGATATTTCCCTCTGCCCACCCACCGAAACACGCCGGCAACAACAGATGGCCTACCTTCCCGCGTTCCCAAAGGGGTCCCGACGAAAAAGGTAACTCACATGTGTGGATGCACCTACCTCGGCGTAAAGGGAAAAGGCTAACCCACGGATAACCCCAAGCCTTTCGGCAAAGCAGATTTTGCTCATGTGGACAACCTACAGATTTGGGCCTAGGGTGTCAAAGCCACTAAGGAAAACAGAGAAACCCATGCATTTCCGAAAAGAAGACACCCTGGGCACCCCCCCTTTCCACTAAAACCATCCATGGTGGTTTAGTGACCCCCCCACACCCACCCAAAACAAGTTATCATTTTTTTTCTTTTGTTTTTGTTTTGCCTCTTTCCTAGGGGAAGATTGTGCTAGCAATCTGCCCCCAGGTAGGGCTACATGAGATGCCCCCCAGCCATTTGGGGTGGGGGGAGAGGGCCACCCCCCTTTCCACTAAAAACATCCATGGCGGTTCAATGCCCCCCCCCACACCCACCCAAAACAAGTTATAATTTGTTTTATTTTTGTTTTGCCCCTTTCCTAGGGGCAGATGGGCACATGTGTGTGGCCATCTGCCCCCTGGGGGGGCAAAACATACTGCTCCAGGCTTGGGGGTTGGCTCTGCCAATATTTGCAGTGGCCTCCCCCCACCCCAACCCAAATGGATGGGGGCATCTCATGTACCCCTTCCTAGGGGCAGAAATCTGCCCCCAGGGAGGGCTACATAAGGTGCCCCCTCATCCACTTAGGTGGGGGGAGGGCTGTCCCCCTTTCAAACACAAAAAGGGGGTTCCACCTGCACCCACCCCACCCCACCCAAAACTATGTTTAAAAAAAATCTTTTTTTTGTTTGCCCCCTTCACTGGGAGCAGATGACACCCATCTGCCCCCAGGGGATTGCCCCCATGCTTTGGGGGCCAGGGGGGAGAGGGCAGCTTACATAGTAAGCAGCCCCTCCCCCTCTTCAAAAACAGATCCCTGCACGACACACCAAACACATATTCTGGGGGGGATAAATGACATTACATCCCCCACTCAAAATTGTGGGGGGGATTTGTCCCCCCTGTCCCCTCCCATGTCCTACGCCCATGCTCCAGTGGTGGTCTGATGCACCACAAACTCTTCTCCCTCCTCCTCCTCTGCATCTGGTGAATCCTCACCTGCACATGGACAGAAAAAGACCTGTGGAGTCATGTGCAATATGTCTACAGTAAACAAGTGTATCACATTGCTGTCATGCAACAAAATGCAGGGCATGTAGTCATAAGAAATATAGCATCCACACACTATGGACAACAAGCAATGGTAGGATGGCATGTACAGACTGGCCACCGAATCCCCTGCTCAGGGGCATACTGGCAGTGGACATATTGCCAATCAACAGGGTCGTTAAGAAACTAATTATGGACCATGGTACCGCCCACTGTTGACTAATACCAGTGAAATGGTAATGGACATGTGTCTCTGTGACGTGCACTTACATTACATGGCAACAGGCAGCCACACATATCCACATACAAGGCCGCAGCCATCACATCCCACACCAGTGGTGTCTTGGTACAGGAACTGGAGACAATGAGAACATGCTGTAAGTTTGGGAAATAGGAAATAGTCCCAGGTGATGTATGGCTGTAAGAGAACACCGTAGGCAAGGCCTGTGAAGTGGAGAGAGTAAATTATAGGAACAAGGTACAGTGCCCCACAAGAGGGAGAGGGGCGTGGGTCCATGGCATGTGGGTGATTGGGAGGGTAATAGGGAGCAGGCGTCACAACGATTTGCCTCTGAAGTCATTGCCATTGGGGCAGCCGGGATGTGTACAGTCTGAACATGTGCACACTCACTCAGGGAACGCCATAAGGCATGTTGTTTGTCAGATTGGATGGTCTATGTGGCATGGCAGCACAAACATACATATGTGAAAAGAAATTCAATACCCTGCATTGCATGAAGTGTAACTAGGATTTAGGACACATGCATATGTCTAGCAGAGCAGAGTCACTCACATCAAGAATGCAACTGTGCACATTGTGGTATCATGTTGCAGATGCTGGGGGTGTGCTTTTGGGGGATGAGTAGTGTCACACGAACATGTTCCACTGATGTACACCAGATGGTTTGTATCCACTATTGTGTCCACTGGACAGGAGTCAGTCCACCACATGACATGGTCCACACAGCATAGTCATTCCAATGCAGAAAGATGTGCACCACAATTATACATCTTGGTGACGCATTACTTCACATACTCAAGATGCACAATGTTGGTCACTCACCGGACGTGTCCTCGTAATTTTCTAGGCCTTCCACGTGCTGCACCTCCTCCAGTAGTATGAATTGGGTCATAGCCTCTTCATGCTGTGTCAGCTCCTCCTCCTCTGTTGATCCCCCTCCAGCCGTCAAAGCAGAGGCCAGGTTGACACTCAGCTTGTGCTTGGTGCTACGAGTGAGATCATTTCAGTGCTTCACTACTTGTGCAGCAGTGCACTTCTCAAACCCTAAGGCGTTGATCTCTTCCGTGACATGCTGCCAATGCACCATATGTTGAGCAGTTGTATGGGCGCTCCTCGGATACAGGCACATGTCCGGGGAATGAATGGTCACGTAGTCCATGAGGATCTGGATTTCTTCATCATGCAAGTTCTTCTTTCTCAACTTGCCAGTGCCCTGTGCTGTGTTATGGGGTTGAGCTAGTTCCTGTGTAGGCTTTCCCTTCTTGCCACGAGTGGCACAAGGTGTTTCGTGCCACCCCGTGTGTGGCTGGAACCACTTTGGGTCCCAGATGCCAGACCACAAGTAGTCTGGGGCATGACATGACCCACTGGGGCTGAGGAAGCTGCTTCTACTGCACGTCCCTGACTCCCTGGAGCTTGGGAAGCTGCTTCTACAGCACGTCCCTGACACCAGCCCCATCTGCCTCCTTTGCCTCTTGGGGCCTTTTCACTCATGTCACATGTGTAACTGAAATACGGAAGGCACACCAAGTTATTGTCCTGAGCAATATGAGTGAGGGGGCAGTCTACGTGATGTGAGGCATAGTTCTCCGGTCCACCAAGGCTCAAATGTACCCCAGATGTGGATAGTACAGTACGCATAACACACAGGCACCCAGAAAACAAAAATAATGCATATGCGATACCAGAATAGCTTCTGAAATAAAAAAATGTTAAGCGGTATGCAGTGGCACCGACCAACACAAAAAATGAAACCCAGAAACCTACAAGAAATGTAAAAATAGTGGTACGCAATACACAGGGGCACCCAGAGATGAAACAAATACATAGGCGACTCACTGTTAGCCTCGCAAAAATCAAAAGTAACAAGTACGTACTGTCCCTGAAGTGAACGGAATGCATGCCACCCCAAAATACAAGTGTACTACACTCGTCCGTCTCCTCCCCTTCGCACGCACGTTCAGAGTTGCTTTTCCACATCTTTTCCACATCTTTAAGTATTCCTGACTATGGCGTGGTAAACGACTGTGCGCAGCGCTTGTCACGTAAGTTAGGCGCTGAGGGCCTTTCCTTTGGTTTCACGTGGCCATGCTTTTCTCAGTTTTTACATTTTCACACGCAAAGTCCCTTCACTCTGTTTCTGGCTGCCTTTACGGAAGACCTACGCTCCTGCCTTTGTGCCATTTTACCTGCCTCCTCCTGCCCTGTGCTGCCTCCAACTTTGCCATCTGCTGCTGCCTGCACAGCGTGTATGCCTGCTACCCACCTGCACTGCGTTTGGAGTGCCTGCTGCTCATCCATTGCCTTTGCACCTGTCTACGGCCCTGTGACCACCTCAGCTGCTTTGTTGGACTCCCACAATGCCAATCCACCACCACTGCTCCACAGTCCATCTCCAGCACCACCTTTCCCACCCACACCTGCCTCAGGGGTTGCCTTGTCAGCACCAACATCATCTGACCAGAGTGCCAACCCCGTGGTAGTGAGGCAGAGGGCTGTAAACTTCAGCGCCAGTGAAATTGACATCCTGGTGGTGAAGGTCCTGGAGCATCATGACGCCTTCTTCAACCCAGTGATGCAAATTCGGCAAGGAAGGATGTCAGCAGATCTGGGACAAGATCACAGATGCCATCATCAAGTAGGGGATGGAAGTCCACACATTCAAGACAGTCCAAGAGCGCTGGGAAGATCTGGAATCCAGGATGCATGGCAAGGCCAGTGCTACTGCAGAGGGGCACTGTGCATGCAGGTGCAGGCTGTCGACCAACAACATGCGGGTCCTGGAGAGGTTCTACCCGGCACTGCATTCCCAGATCTACGAGTTATGACAACGTCTGGAGTCGACTGGTGAGTAGGCATGTGGCACACTGCTCTACGGTGCATGTGTGTTGTGCATGTGCCTGCATGTTAGAAGTGACCCCCTTAGGCTTGCAGTAAGTATGTTTCTGAGACGGATGTCTGCATGCATGCCCCAGACATTGTTCCCCATGTATGCATTCAGACATCTGTGGTTTTGAAATGTGCTCTTACTTGCATTGTGTGTGGTAGTGCTGTATTGCAGACCGTGCACATGCAATGTTCCTTGTGTCTGAGACATGCCAGGATGGCAATTGTGCCAGTTGAGGTAGTGTTACCCATGTCATGTGCATACATGATGCTCATGTGTATGTATTTGATGCTATGGCATGCTCATGTGTGCATGTGCAAATGATGCTTGTATGTATAGCATACACAATTGATTGGTTGTGACAGTGGCATTTAGTTTGATGTGATTGTGTGGAATGATGGCCAGGCTGGTGTCTGCATGGCCATATTGGGAGTGGTGCCAGTATGTTTGGCCACTGGGGGCCATGATTCAACTGTGTGTCTTGCCCACAGTGTGTCCACGTTGGTAGCCCACCACTTCTGTGCTCCAATGCTTTACGTGTGTGTACGTCCTTCCAGTTAGCTCACTTCCCACTCATGTGCTATGTCTTCCATGGATGTGCATCCAGTTGCAGTTAGGTCAGGCCGACCTTGCCCTAGGGTCATGTGATTCATCTTGGTATGTGTCTGTCCAGTGGCCACATTGTTCTGCGTTTACATGGGGATGTGTCATGTCTTTCACATCGTGCCTGGGTTGTTGTATCTGCATGGATGTGGCTTGCATATCCATGTGTGTGGATGTGGTTGTTGATAGTTGTTCGTCTGACAAGTCATGTTCCTGTGACTGTTGGTGATGCCACACCGACTTTAGTGCAGTACACTGATGTTGCTCTTCTGTGTCTGCCTCCTTTTCCACAGTTGCATCGGATGAAGAGGGCTGAAGCAGTGCTGTGGGGCATGGATGCAGGGATGCACCAGACAGAGGTGCAGGCCCCAGCCACGCCCCCATGACAGCTAATATTTGGGGAGCGATGTGGCTGTGGCAGCGCCGGTGGCATCGGGCATGGCTGCTGGGGGTGAGTCCTTTAGAAGGTGAAGGTGGGAGGGGACTCTTCACCGGCAGTGGGGCCAGGTGATGCCACAAAGTGGCCACCAATGGCGGAAGATGCTCTGGAGTCATCCAGGGTGATGGATGGGGAGGTGGAGATGGTGGCCGTTGAAGCCCAGCCCATGGGGTCAGGTGGGGGGGTTGACGAGGCGGATAGGTGTCATTTGTGTTGATGGGCAGGCTACTCGTAGTCTGCTTGCCAATCATCACAATGAGCTATACTGCCTTGTGGCCTTGCTTGCAGCAACCCTGTTCCCTGGTGGACTCCATAGGCTGTTCACCGCTATGACCACCTCCTAGTCTTCCTCCTCTGTGCACCAGTCGTGTTCCAGGGTGCCTTCCGGCCAACATACCAGCAGGGCCCCCTGTGCACCAGTCCTAGGAGCAGTGCAGGTGCGGTACGCCCCCCACAATCATCATCAAGTCAGACGGCGTACCAATGCAGCATGCACCGTGCAGAGCGGCAGCAGGTGGCAACAAGAAGGGGACATTCAGTCACAGGGCATACAACACCAGGGACTCAGGTTGCACCTTTGCGGCAGCAGGAACATGTAGCTGCGATGCATGCTATGTCTTCTGTGTTCAGAGGCTATGAGAGGCAGCTGATGGCAGAGAGGCAGTGTGCACGGGAAGCAATGGTGATGGTGGCCAGGGCTGAGGTTGTGCTGCGTCACGCAAGAAGGAGGGCTTCCGTCCTGGAGGCCACTTGCCGGGTGGCGCGAAAGACTGAAGAACAAATGCTTTCCACCCTGCAAGCCCTTCTGGAGTCTATGGATGCCCGCCTGATGGAGGAGGATGTAGCGTGAGAATCATTCCTGGTGCACAGCTTGTCTGATATTGGAGATGAGGACTTTGTATATAGTTGTGTAGGCGTAGGTTTCAAGTCTTGTTTTCCTTTTTTTTTCCATACTACTATGACTTTCCTTCCCTGTTTTTCCTGTAAATAGTTCTTTAGGTGTAAGGTTATTTGTATTTATTTTATATGCACATGGATGACTTGGACCTTCAGTTTCATATTTTTAAACAACTTTTGTAAAAACAAATGTATTATGGTTGCATTCCATGCGTCATGCAATTCATTTGTGTGTCTGCAACTTTCAATGTTGACATTTCAGCTAGTGCTTTTCTCCATCGCAGGTCATGTGTGTAGTGGTGTGCATGTGTGTGTGTAGCTGTTGCTGTGATGGTTGCTGGTGGAGTGATTGACTAGTGCATAACATGTGGGGGCGGGTACATCATTCAACTGGGGTTTGCACAGGATGTTGGAAATTGTGTGTTTGGCATCATTGTGGTTGTGCTGTAGGGTTTGGGTGGGTGTAAGATGATCTACACCCATGTATGGTTGCAGTGATGTCCCAATGTGTTTAGTGATTTTTGTTTGGATTTGATTGTGGAAGTTATGCCACAGGTTCCTGTGTGTTTACAGAGTTCAACATTGTTTTAATTTGAAGTCCACCGAAGTTCATGTCTATTTCAAATACCTGGGAATGTGTATGTGCACACACTCTATTCACTGTACCGTTTATTTGGCATTGTAACCTCTACCACTGGAATGCAGTAGTGAGCCACGTTTGCTCTTTCTGTGTGACAGCAAACTTTTCCTGTCTCAGTGACTCATGCACTCTCTGACTGCCCTCCAATCACCCATGCCACCTCTTCTACCCAGGTCACTGATGCTCAGGCTGTGACACATCTGCCCATTGTTTGTGGTTCTGGCACATTTATTGTAGGTTTACTTCTGTCATGGGCACACATTCAGCTGGTATGCTTTGATGCCTTGGCAATTTGCCATGGCCAACATGCACATGCTGCTTGGCATTCACTTGTCACATGTGTATGGGGTTAGCAGATTAAGGTCTGGCAGGGTATGTCAGCAGATGCTCCAGTCCATGATGGATCTCCAGTGCTTCCTGTTGATCGTGTTTGCGGTGGACATGTTGGTGGTCCACTTCATGGTGCAGGCAGACCACGGATGTTCAGGCGAGCTGCAGACATGCATTGCACTGGTATTGTGGGAGACTGTCAGGGGGCTGCCTGGGGTGATGTCGGAGGTGAGGTGGTGGGTGGTGTCCAGACTGTAGGGGGCTGACTGGTGTGATGTCGGAGGTGGGAGGGGCTGGTGGGTGGTATCCAGACTGTAGCGGGCTGCCTAGGGGTGGTGTCATAGGTGAGGGAGGGGAGTGTACTGTCAGGGGGCTGCCTGGGATGATGTCAGAGGTGAGGGGGGGCTGGTGGATGGTATATAGACTAGAGCGGGCTGCCTGGGGTGGTGTTACATATGAGGGGGCTGCCTGGGGTGATGTTGGAGGTGAGATGGGCTGGTGGGTGGTGTCCAGACTGGAGGGGGCTGCCTGGGGTGGTGTTGGAGGTGAAGGGGGCTACTGTGTGGTGTCTGGGCTTGCCAGTTAGGGCCTGTATTTTCGCTGGGGTGCTGCCTGGGTTTGCGAGGTGAGCTGCGCGTTTTCACTGGGGTGCAGCCTGGGCTTGTGAGGGAGGGCCCATGTTTTCGCAGGGGTGCAGCCTGGGCTTGCGAGGGAGGGCCACGTTTTCGCAGGGGTGCAGCCTAGGCTTGCGAGGTGAGGTGCGCATTTTCCCAGGGGTGCAACCTGGGCTTTGTGAGGGTGGGCCTGCATTCTTGCAGGGGTGCCGCCTGGGCTTGCGAGGGAGGGCCCCCATTTTTTGGCAGGGATGTAGTCTGGGCTTGCGAGGTGAGGGGCGTGTTTTCACAGGAGTGCAGACTGGTCTTGCGAGGGAGGGCCTACATTTTCACATGGATGCAGCCTGGGCTTGCGATGGAGGGCCCGCGTTTTTGCAGGGGGTGCAGTCTGGGCTTATTAGAGTGGGCCTGCATTCTTGCAGGGATGCAGCCTGGGCTTGTGAGGGAAGGCACACATTCTCACAGGGGTGCAGCCTGGGCATGTAGGGGGAGGCACGTGTTTTTGCAGGGGTGCAGTCTGGGCTAGCGAGGTGAGGCACGTGTTTTCGCATCGGTGCAACCTGGGCTTGTGAGGGAGGGCTTGCGTTTTCGCAGGGGTGCAGCCTGGGCTTACGAGTTAGGGCTTGTATTTTCGCAGGGGTGCTGCCTGGGCTTGCCAGGTGAGCTGTGCATTTTCGCTGGGGTGCAGCCTGGGCTTGCGAGGGAGGGCCCACATTTTTGCAGGGGTGCAGCCTGGGCTTGAGAGGGAGGGCTGCGTTTTCGCAGGGGTTCAGCCTGGGCTTGCGAGGTGAGGTGTGCATCTTTGCAGGGGTGCAGCCTGGGCTTTGTAAGGGTGTGCCTGCGTTCTTTCAGGGGTGCCACCTGGGCTTGCGAGGGAGAGCCCCCGTTTTTGCAGGGATGCAGTCTGGGCTTGCAAGGTGAGGCTTGTGTTTTCACAGGAGTGCAGTCTGGGCTTGCGAGGGAGGGCCTGCATTTTCACAGGGGTGCAGCCTGGGCTTGCGAGGGAGGGCCTACATTTTCACAGGGATGCAGCCTGGGCTTGCGAGGGAGGGCCTGCGTTTTTGCAGGGGTGCAGCCTGGGCTTGCGAGGGCAGGCACACGTTCACGCAAGGGTGCAGCCTGGGCATGCGGGGGAAGGTGTGTTTTTTGCAAGGGTGCAGGTCAAGCGAGCAAATTTTGCTGGGGTGCTGCCACCACTTATGAGGGAGGCCCGCGTTTTCACCGGGGTGCAGCCTGGGCTTGCGAGGGAGGGGGTGTCTTCTCGCAGTGGTACTGGATGGTGGGTCAGGGGTGGACGCGGAGGGTTGCGTCTGGTTTGGGATTGACTTGCTTTTTGGTGTGCGTGTTGTGGGCGTTCCTCGCGCAGCTTGTTTTTACTTGCGAGACAGCTAGAAATGCGCCTTTGGATCCATGAATAGACGGGACACGCATTTTTTTTCTGCGCCATGGCTCTTGCATGGTCGTTCTCGGCGCGCAGGACTTGCGGGAAAAATTTGCTGATTTCCATGAATTGGGCCCATAGTATCCATTTTCTTTCTTCAGTGGAGCCCCATCACAAAACCCCTTTCTCCGCCTCTTACTGCAGTTTGGCCAGCAGGACTCTAAAACCCATGCCACTATATTTTGCACTCTCCAAGCTGCAGGCATCAGCAGTCCTACCAACATTAGACCTGCATGGGGAGAAAAAGAAAAAGCATGGAATATGAATATTATTCATATGGAATTCGATTCCACTTCATCTGGAGTCCTCCCCTACTTTGGTCGACTTTAAAAAGAACCTGAAGACCTTCCTTTTTACCGCTGCCTAGTTCCATGCCCACTAACTTCCTCACTTCTGACTGTCCGTTCTGGTTTTGTTCTATGTGCGCCGTGAGGCCTGGGGCGATTTGACGCTATACCAAGAATTAAAATAAATAAACAAATAAATAAATATTGCAAGTCTGCATCAGAAGTTGTGTTCGCTTGTCTTCGCTCTTCATCATCACCCATCTCACTTTTCTTGATCAATCATAGGTACCCCGGTTCACGCCTCCTAACTATATACTGTAATTGTGTTTTCTACAGAGCATCATTTATATCTGCATGCCTTTTGCATTGCAAACCAGTCTTCTTTGCCACAGCTATTTCGTGGTAACGAAAATGTACGCCCAGCCGAGTGAAGTATGAATGCCCTTGTGGAATAAACTGCAGCGCACACTCCTGCTGTCGATCCCTGCGGCTGGTGCAGAAAAACGTTCCGTCAACGCATTTATGTAATTATGTATCGCTCTCCTCTGCAATGAACATCGACACAGCCTTCCGCAATCTCTTATAGAATCTCTTTTTCAAAGTTACCATTTGTAAAACAAATAAATCAGTCGACACTAATTTAAGTATTTGTATTAACATGTCATTGTAGAAATTGTCCACTGCAATTAAATCGCTGACATTCGATACCCGTAATACAGGGTACTCAACATTGGTAAAAAAAACATAAGATCAATTATCTTCAGTGTAAACACGGTGCTAAGTCTATTTAAGATTGTTAAGATCACTTCTTAGTTAGTAGTACTATTTTTTCATGTTGATCTTTTGAAGTCTATGGGAAATATATCTGTGGTGTGGTGGAATAGGTGAGAATGAGTCCAAGGTGTTTCACATTCCTAACATAGGTAATCTTTGAGGTACGCATCATGTCAATTCGGTGCAGGATCAAACCTTTGTTAATTGCAAAGTCACAGCACAAGAAGACATTTGTAGATCTCACTCCGAGATCTGTGATACTGGGCGTGATTATTTCACACATTCTTCTATGAATATTGACCAATTCATCGTCTTGTGATAGTTGGATTTGTGTGGTATTGCTCAAAATCACTGGAGCAACGAGTGGACAAATCTACATTTGTGGGTCCCCACGATGAGCATTTGATCATTCGGAAGGACTATTACCAATAATTATTGGAAGAATCCTTCAATCGATAAAGTCAGGCCATGACACAGGCTTGCTTGCAGGCAGCACCTGTCGAAGACAATATAATATTTTTATTAATCACGATATTGAAAATGAACCACAAATAAAGCTTATCCATTACTTCTAGTGCAGCCTCTCAAGGGTGTGACACCTGTGGCATCAGAGGAACTACACCCATAAGCACACATCACAATGTCACTCTGTTTTGTAGTAGGCACTGTAAAAATCATCAATAAATGAATACATTCATAAACACAGCATTGCAGCTGGTACCCTTAAAACAACCCTTAAAACATGGAGCGTGACCTTCGCACACACACTTAAAGACATAAACAGATCCTTTAATGATCAAATACTGCATTTAATCTCATTTTACCCACCAAGATTATTTACATAATCCACATTATAACTACTTCCCTTGTACCAGCTTATAAGCACCGCCACACGGAATGCTATTTTGCAAATGAAAAAGACCCGTGACACTGAATGCATTTGCCTGCAAGACAATACTTTGTTTACATACAGAATGGTTAAGTTCTGCGTTATTCAGTGTGGTTTCTGTTGCTCAGATCTCCAACTCTGAATGCTTTCATGAATGACTAACACTGTATATTTTGTTATCTTCTAGTCTTGTGAAGGAAAAGAACAATTATGAATGTTATGAGAAGCAGTTTTGTGTGTATTATCCTTAGTTACAAGTCTCCTTCGGACCTTGCTTTGATGATGTCTGGGCAGATGGACACTCAAGGCATGAAATACTAAATTCCCTTTTGTGTCAAATGCAATATCTTTAACTCCTTAACTGCTGAGGATTTTCCCGCACAGTGCTGCTCGGTTTTTTGGACATTTCAGTATGTCAGCATTCAATACCTTGTAACTTTTTTGTTACAAGTGATATCCCGGACAAATATACACCCTTTTCTTCCCACATGTAGGCAGTCATAACGCCACCAAGTATTTGTAGTTTGCTGTAAGGGTGTGTGGGAAAATAACAAAAAAGTGACTGAATTTTCAGAAAATGACAATAAAATGAAGTACAAAGAAGCTTGTGTTTTTTTTTCTTGTAAGTGCTAGGAACAAAAGGTTTGCAGTTCCGAATTCACCATTTTTCAAGCTTTCAGGAACAGTGGAAACGAAAATATTGTTCATAAGGTTACCATCAGTTTTGTGAGAGGTAGGAGATTTTTTCCTTTTTTTTAAATAGGAAATGCTTGCACGGAATGGAAGAGGAGGGTAAGAAAGCTCAATGGGAACACCGAAAGGCATACATTTCTGAAACGTTGACAAAATTCCAAGTTCAAAAAGGGGTCATTTGCGAAGGTCAGGAACAACTATGTACCTAAAATTCCACCAGTTTGTGAAAAAATTGAATATTGCTAAAAGCCATGCACCACTTCATTCCCCCAACTCGTCTAGTTAGGAAGTGCCACAAAACTGAGCCATATTACACAGGATTTTTATTCTGATGGCCTAAACAGACGTACTTAGCATTTGAAAATGTACTTAGCATTTGAAAATAAGGAACACAAATGTAATGAAGAATGGCAAGCATACATTTGTTGAAAGAGCACAGGCAGACCTTTGAAGGATATGTGACTTGTGCAGGTTACAAACGCGTATAGTGCCTAAAGCAGAGGTAACATGTAGGTCGCATTTGGGAAATGAAAGGGTTGTGTAACAAAGTGCAGTAGGAAATGTATGAAAACGGAGAGAAAACAACAAATGTCCTACCTTTTCACGTTCTCACAGGTGTCCCGATAAAAACTGTACCTTACATGTGTGGGTGCACTGATCTAGGTGCAAAGTGAAAAGGCTAAACCACTGGTACATCAAATGCCCTGGAGAAGACCACATTTTTACTGCATTTGGTCTTGTGGACAACCCACAGATTTGGCCCTGGCGTGTCGCAGCCACAA
This sequence comes from Ambystoma mexicanum, assembly GCF_040938575.1. NCBI lineage: Eukaryota > Metazoa > Chordata > Amphibia > Caudata > Ambystomatidae > Ambystoma > Ambystoma mexicanum. The sequence continues at coordinate 864,476,296 of NC_090939.1, read as the reverse complement.
AGGAAAACAGGGAACCCCATGCAAAATGTAGGGGGAAAACACAATTTTGAGACATTTGCCACCATGAAGCCACTGATACACGTGGGCAACAACACATGTCCTACCTTCACACGTTCCCACCAGTGTCCTGTTGAAGACGGTATCTCACATGTGTGGGTAAACTGATCTAGGTGCAAAGGGAAAAGGCTAAACCACTGGTAACCAAACTCGCTAGGAATACCACATTTTTACTGTATTTGGCCTTGTGGACAACCTACAGATTTGGGCCTGGGGTGTCGCAGCCACCAAGGAGAACAGGGAACACCATGCATTTCTGAAAGGATGACACCAGTGGGAATCCAAAGAGGTCTGACTTGCGTGAATCGCCCTAGAATGTATTATCCACAATGCCCAGCAAAGTCCAAAATGTAGGGGAAAATAACATCATTTTGAGACATTTGCCACCAGGAAACCATAGAAACACCCGGGCAACAAAACATTTCCTACATTCCCATGTTCTCAAACGCGTCCCGATGAAAATGGTACCTCACATGTGTGGGTGCACTGACCTGCGTGCAAAGGGAAAACCACTGGCACACCAAAGGAATGGGGAAGCTCAAATGTTTACCGGATTTGGGCCAGAGGTGTCGCAGCCACCAAGGAAAACAGGGAACCCCATGCATTTCCGAAAAGAAGAAACCTGTGGGAATTCAAAGGGGTCTAACTTGCATGAATTGCCACAAAATGTATTACCCACAAGGCCCAGCAAATTCCAAAATGTAGGTAATAAAACACCATTATGAGACATTTGCCCCAGGAAACCACCAAAACGACAGGGGAACAACACATGTCCTACCTTCACACATTACCACCGGTGTCCTGATGAAAACGGTACCTCACATGTGTGGGTGCACTGACCTGGACGCAAAGGGAAAAGCCTAAACCACTGGTACAACATATTCCCTGGGAAGACCACATTTTTATTGCATCTGGCCTTGTGGACAACCCATGGATTTGGCCTAAGGTGTCGCAGTCACCAAGGAAAACAGGGAACCCCATGCATTTCAGAAAAGAAGACACCAGTTGTAATCAAACAGGGTCTCAGTTGCATGAATCGTGTGACAATGTTTTACCCACAAGGGCCGGCAAATATCAAAATGTAGGAAAAAAACAGTTTTGAGAAATGTTTTGCCAGGAAACCACCGAAACACATGGGCAACACACTTGTCCTACCTTCTCACTTACCCACAGGTGTCCCGACCAAACGGTACCTCACATGTGTGGGGGCACTTAAATGGGCACAAAGGGAAAAGGCTAAACCACTGGTACACCAAAGGGCCTGGGAAGACCACATTTTTACTGTATTTGGTCTTGTGGACAACCCACAGATTTGGACCTGGGGTGTCGCAGGATTCAACGAAAACAGGAAACCCCATGCATTTCTGAAAAGAAGTCAATGTGGGAATGCAAAGAGGTCTGACTTGTGTGAATCGCCCTAGGATTTATTACCCACAAGCCCCAGCAAAGACCAAAATGTAGGGAGAAAAAACTGTTTTGAGATATTTACCACCAGGAAAGAACTGAAACACCTGGGCAACAACACATATCCTACCTTCCCATGTCCCCAGAGCTGTCCCAATGAAAACAGTACATCACATGTGTGGGTGTACTTACCTGGGTGCAAAGGGAAAAGGCTAAACCACTGGTACACCAAAGACCCTGGAAAGACCACATTTTTACTGTATTTGGTCTTGTCGACAACCCACAGATTTTGGCTTGGGGTGTCGCAGCCACCAAGGAAAACAGGGAACCCCATGCATTTCTGAAAAGGAGACACCTGTGGGAATCCAACAAAGTCTCACTTTGTTAATCGAGTGACAATGTATTACACACACGGCTGGCAAAGTCCAAAAAGCAGGGAAAGAAACAAAATTTGGACATATGTGGCACTCGGAAACCAACGAAACATGTGGGCAACAACCCATGTCCTACCATCCCAAGCTCCCATGGATGTCCCAACAAAAACGGTACCTCACATGTAGGTGCACTGACCTGGGCACAACATTAAAAGGCTAAACCACTGGTATACCAAACACGCTGGGGAGACCACATTTTCATTGTATTTGGCTTTGTAGATAACCCACAGATTTGGGCCTAGGGTGTTGCAGCCACCAAGGAAAACAGGGAACGCCATGCATTTCTGAAAAGAAGACACCCAGGATAATCTAAAAAGGTCTCACTTGCCTGAATCGCGCCACAATTTATTAACCACTAGCCCTGGCAAAGTCTAAAATGTAGCGAAAAAAACTATTTTGAAAAAACTATTTTGAGACAGTTGCCTCCAGGGAACCATGGAAACATGCAGCCCACAACACATACCATACCTTCTCATGTTCCCACAGGTGTCCCGACAAGCAAGGTACCTCACATGCGTGGGTGCGCTTACCTGAGCAGAAAAGAAAAAGGGTCAACCATGTCCAGGTCCAGCAGCAGTCCCGGGGAGTCCTGGCCGGCCCGGCGGGGTCACCATCCCTCCCTGGAGGGAAACACTGTAACGCAGCATGTGCAGAACTCCAGGATGGTCGGGGGAGCTGGACCAAAACAGAACCCATCTGCCCTCAAAGAAGGCTAAACATTGTACCCCATTTTTAAAAAAACATTTTTTGATGGGGTTGGGGGGCTGTTTGGCTTGTGGGCCCCCCCAAAATCAATTCCCTGCTGGTCGAGTGGTGATTGCTGGTCGAGGATCCAGTGGTCCTGGACCAGCAATCTCCTTGGGTGAGGGTTCGTTGGAAAGAGGAGAGTCTCCCTTTTCCAAGGAGCCCTCACACAAGGGCCCTCATTACGACCCTGGCGGAGATCGTGGTGCAATATGCACCATGGAGCACGGCGGAAAGCTGCCGATACCGCCATGGGGGTTGGCGGATTTACCGCCCCATTCCGACCTTGGCGGGGCGGTAAATCCCCATTCCCCATTTTACCCTTCCCCATTCCCATTTTTGCCCCATAGGGTATAATGGGAGTGGGGAAGGCGTTAATTACGCCACCGTAAAACACGGTGGCGTAATTAACAACAAGGTCCCGTAGCGCCATGGATTTCTCCGCCCGGAAAAACCAGGCGGAAACCGCTCCATGGCGCTACGGGAACTCGTAGTAGGGCGGAAGGGTCCGCCGCGAATACCGCTGGCGTAAACCCACTCCGCCAGGGTCGTAATGAGGCCCAAGGACTTTGGGATGGCAATGCCCGAGCAGCACGCAAAATCGTGGCTGTTATATTTACATGCGGAAGCCATTTGGCTTCAGCATGTAAATATCACTTCCTGATGACGTCGGCGCACATAGAGCCAGAGAAAAACAAAAGGTCAGTGAGAGGGGTGCAGAAAGTGAGGGGAGGAACAAAACAAGCGACTATCGTACTAGGCCTGACGATATTTCAGATAGTGCTGGAGGAGGCAGGGGGAGGAAAAGAAACAAGTAAGGGGAGGGGTGGAGGAGACAGATGAGGTTGCAATCATACTAGATCTAGGGACAATTCTGATAGAGTAAGTGCATAGAAGAAAGTAAAGGGAGGAGGGGAGGAGATAGGAAAAGTGAGAAAAGGGGAGGAGGAGAAAACAGAGAGCAAGCAGTCAAAGGAGTGGAGAAGCAAGAGGGAAGAGCGAATACAATTGCAAAAGTCAGTAGTAGCACATAATGTTGTAAGCCAGGATACAAGATGAAGATGGGAAAAGCATGATTCAGGGCCATTATGAGTACAAGATGCAAAGGAAGTCCAGCACGGGAGTTGAGAAAGGGTGTCGCACCATGAGTCAATGAAGTCCATAAAAGTCAAATCCAGCATTGGCCACAAGACGGTGATGGTGAAACCAGAATGTCAGGACAGACTCCTGCAGAAGTAGACTGGAGGTGGGGGAGTGGGAGCAGGGTAGAAGAATCAAGCAAAACAGGCAACACCTTTATGTGAGAAGGGGGCGGCAAAAGGGAACATCATGGGGGGACCAGAGGGGATGGGGATGGCCTGCGGGGACAGAGGGAGTAAACACATGTTGGTGCATGCTTAGCTGCTGTCTGAGCAGGGGTTTGGGCCCTGGTTCCTCATGGTACGAACAGGTCCAAACAGGAATTGCCCTTTTCTTCATCTACCCTTCGCTTCAGACGTCCAGGCGAGGGACGCCCTTCATCTAAGACTTAAGAGCAGAAAGGAAGAGGCATGGCTAAGAAGATGGGTGGTGCTTAGGCCAGGTGACCTAGACCCACTTGCACCTGCTCCCCATCTGCAAAGGATAAGAGGCTGGAGGGCTCATTAAGTAGGGAAAAAGTGTGGCAACCAGGAAGGCACCTGGTGGGCGGGGCTTAGGCCAGCTGACCTACACCCAATTGCACCTGCTCCCACGAGATAGCTTGTCCTCCGCAATTAAGGGGTTAAAAGCACAGTTGTCAATACCTGATAGTGAACAGCAACAGACATTTTATTTTCAGCTGATGAAAATAACATATTGTACAGTGCAACTGCGTTTTTCTCTCCCAGTAAAAAGAAAATGTTCAATCAAAATTAATCTATCCTGATAAAGCAGCAACAGTAGGTGTTAGGATTCTTGGGACCTAGATCATTTGTGGAGATTGCTGATTCTTTAGGTGGTCAATAATATCTAAGCCAAGGGAAAGGGCAAAATAAATGATACAATGAGTAAGCGTGTGGTACAAATACATGGAAACAGCGGAAAGGCCCTGGCGCCGACAAATCAAGAGGACATTGTTTGCATTGAAGGAGATGATTGCTACGTTTTACAACAGACAGAAGTAAAACAAGTAACTCAGCCTATTATAGCAATCAAACCTGCAAACACCTTGGTGAACTGGCTGCAGGGGCAAAAACCACACTTACTGCTGAGGACGTAACATTGAGTGACACTCAGATTCCAACTTTCAGTAGTGTTGCAGTATCAGATACAAAAACTGACGTTGGGCGTACCACATCTCAGCCCTGTTATGCCATGAGGCCTGATGCATCAAAAGACAATTCCTTACGAAGAACATCAATTAGAAGGACAACCTATTCATTGCCAGCGGGTGATGCTACAGGAAGCTGGTATACGAGGCAAAATGAGCAAAAATATGTTGCTGTATTTAATAGGGAGTCTGCCCAGTTACCTATGAAAAATATAATACGTTTTAATGAGATACACACAACATGTGATAGCCTTTTTATTAATCGATTTCAATTATTATGGTTGCTTCCCCTTGTCCCAGAACTTAGCATTATCTCATCAAAAGATGTTTTAAGTATCGAACGCCCAGAATGGAACAGCTGTTGCAACTGGGCGGTGGCTACTTTTGCTTCCCCTGTGGTTGTGGATCGTGTTTGTGCACATGGTGACCAGTTGAAAATGGTAGGTTTTGACCTCCAGCACAATATGGTTTTCCAACAAATGCCTTTAGATATTGAGCCTGAGTACATTCCATTGATGCAAAATAACCTAATTCCCATTTCGCAATACATTTCAAAGGACACACTTAATAACACAGCATGGTATACCCAAAATACAGGACAGTTCCACACATTAATGACAACATCTCCAATTACACATCTCAAAGTCCAATTAAATGAGGGCATTAAGTGGGTAACCAGTAGGTCACAGGGTTGGCAGCAATGACCTTCTTGTTGAACCTCACAAATTAATTTACTTTCCTGGAACACCAGAGGATTTAATTTGTTTGTTAACCATCCTCTGAGCAAACAAATCATCAAGGGTGCTGATTTATTATTCTTGCAGGAAACCTGGATCCCCGGTAAATTAGACATTGATGGATATGTCTTGGCCACACGTAAAGCCGTTAAAGGTAAAGACGGCCGACCTAGAGGTGGCCCGTGCCTTGGGGCTAGAAAACATATTCAGATCAGTAAATATAAACTAGCGCATCTTGGCAGAAATTATTTATCTGCAATTCTGACCGATTTCCTAAGGTGGAAATCTAAGACTCAGGCAGTGGTCTTGTATGATCCCCCAATGGCCTTTGCACCCAAACCCTGATTGAAGGGTTGAATAAAACCATACAGCATTGGCAAGAAATAGAGCCACTGGAGGCCATAATTATTGCCGGAGATTTTAGTGCACACTGTGTGACTGCTGAAGATAATGACACCATCTCAAACTCTGGATATTTCTTAAATGGAAAGAAATGCGCTATTAATAAAAACCGGATGAGACTAAATAAGGGTACAGCTTGGACTCATTTGCTTTTGAAATATGATTTATTACCACTGATCCACACAGATAGTACATCACTGCTAAACTTTAAAACCTAGCATAATGCAGTTGTATTTCGTATTCGGATTGTATTTTTGCTACGAATCAAATACGATCTCATATATTTATATATAGGGCCGACTTTAATTCAGTCAGTGATCATGCACCCCTCATTATTACTTTGAGTTCGGGGAGAAATAAGGCTTGGGGAGGACTGACAAATCTGGGGACTTGTAATTGACAGGGTAACCGCGTGAGATGAACCACGGCAGCAGTGAATAAGGTGAATACTGTGTTGACGCAGCTAGCGAATACAGAGCCTATAGTACCCATGGATGGTATTACAACTATGAATACGATCACAAAGAAAGTCATTGCCTCTCCTACTCAAAGAAAAGTACAACAAAAAGGGACAACGTTTCCAGTGATATTTGATATTCAGTTCCATAAGATAAAAAAATTACATTGTAAGATGATTCGTAATACAAAATCAATGCAACACCTTAGTTCCATAGAGAAGAACAAGAGATTGAGTATACAAAGAACTAATTACCATCAATCGTTAAGAGTGCATGAAAGACATAGGTCCTCTGCAAATTGGAAAATGATATACAGATTACTAAGAGCCAGTGACTCAAAAAGGTTTTGGTATATTTATCGGACACACATTATGGGTTACATACCAAGAGAAATCAACTCAATATCCATGGAAAACTGTTGCGAAAACATTGGTAACCTATACACGGAGGAAAAAGGGGAAGTAAATTATACTGTAGGCTGTGACAAGGTAATAAATAATAACATCATATTTGAGGAAGAGGATATAAGGCAAATAATTATAGGTCTTAAATCCTCAAGGGCGCCAGGCCCAGATAATCTGCCAAACATTGTATACAAACAAAATTCAGAGATCTGGGCAAAAATCTTGTTTCATTTTTTCAGCCAAATAATTACCAGTGGACGAGTTCCAGTTAGTTGAAGCCACTCGATCCTGATTCGTATTTCACAAAAGAGGCACTTTTTCAGAACCAGAAGTCTCTAGATGACTGGCTATGCTAGACTTATATGTGGCAGACTTAAGCATTGCATTAGAAAAGTGTAACACCTAACCTCCCAAATTAGCTGGAGTTTCCCTGAGGTGGCTCTGCTATGCAGACGACACTATATTAATCAATCAAACCACATTGGGATTACAAAGATCAATTCAGAGTCTAAATGCATATGCAAAAGAAAATGGGTTGAGGATTAATAGAGATAAAACAAAGATTATGACCATAGGAACACAGAAACATGGCTCTCTCCCCTACCAATGGCATATGGAAGGGGTTAGATTGAAGGTGGTAAAATCTTATGTCTATCGGGGGAGAATAATTTGTACTCATCGGTTACATCTCACTCTAAAGAGTCCACATATGCAAAAGTTATCGGGCACTGGTAAGTTACAAAAAATTACATTCGACAGAAATGTGGTGGTTCTGTAGAAGCCATGTGTGAAGTATACATTAAGAGCACGGTTCCCTGTATAATGTATGCTTTGGAAACTTTGCCAGTGCAGCACATTACATGGTTTAAGGTATTGGAGGGAAAGTTAATCCATTCAATCTTGGGACCGCCTAGTTCAGTGCCTATTGAAGCAGTCAGATTGGAACTGGGATTGACTTCTCTCATTACTTACTGGAAAATTGCACGCTGTAAACTGTACATCAATCTTTTGAATTCAAAGGAATACACAGAGTGTTTAATTACTATTATGGCTGCTCATGTTGAAAACATTGGACAGTAGATTTGGTGGTAGTCGAGTGAATCAGGCATGATGTAGCGCAGACACCTCAACAGTATCTAGAGGAATTGGGTCTTACTATCCCAAATGTGAATGAGCTTGGTGTCTTTTGGAAAAAGTTTAAGAACAAAAAAGAATAACAATAATGGCAGCTAGTAAACAAAGGTAAAATGAATTGAAATAGATAAATGGAATTGATTGATAAAGTTAGCAGGATGAATTGACATTGATGTTTTTAAGATTGTGTAATTAATTTTGCATGAAAATGAGATTTGTATTTTGTATTTTTGTGTATATTTATTCGCTGTTTTAAGATGTTTAAAATAAAAAAATAAAAATATACATATATGCAGTTTCTTTGAAGTTCCATTTACTCTTGACTATACACCTATAGAGACTACCATTGGCCATCCTTGTGCACTCCAGTATATGCCTTTAATGGACACATTCAGAACACTCACACCCCAAACACTCATCAACATTCTACTGAGCTGTCAGTCACACACTTGCATCAACATTCTATCAGCATTAGCACCCGGGGCATTGGGCGCAATCAATCAGGTTCCACGGATCATGGGCTGAAACCTATAATCTCAGCCCGTGTTCCACGGAACCCGCAGGCTGCATTTCCCACCGCTGGCCTTCATCGTCCACCACCCCGCCACCACTCCCGCATTTTCTTTTTTATTTAAATTTCCCAACCCACCTCCCCATCCCCACTTACCTGTTGTTGGCGGTGGCCGCCCACTACCGTCGCACCAGCAGCTACCCCGTCCAGCCATGGTCATATAAGAGGGGCTCCATACAGTGCCCCGCCTTCTATAACCATGGTGGCTATTTTGAATCAGTATTTTCATTAATTGAATGGGACGTGCACGGCGTGCACGGCGTCCCGTTCAGTTAATGAAAATACTTTTTCTTTAGCGCCCCAGGTTGCCATTTTGATTACTCTGGGTGCTAATGGCTTTAACACCCCGTTCCAAAGGCTGGAACGGGGCGTAACGTCCCGGAGCCCTCGTTAATTTCCCTTGTTAATGGCACTAGTTAACTGCCCTCGCTTCATTTGGCCCATTAACTTGGGCTGCCAGGCTGTTGCCTACCTTTCCAGCCCTTGGAACGAGGCGTTAACGGTCGGGGAGGGGGTGCTGGCCAATCAGGATGCTCAGAACACAGGCTTTATTGAATGGCACAAGCCTGCGTTCTGAGCAACCTGGTTGTGCTGGCCAGTGCCCCCATGCCTTCACCACCACCTTCACCTCTTAGCACCCATATAGTTTTCTATGCAGGTGCAGAGAGTGTGTATTTTTAACATTTTTTAAACATACCTTGAAAACAGAATTGGAAACTACGGTGCGGCACCGGGCCGTGCAGCAAACCTATGTTTCTATTTAAATGCACACCATTAGCACCGTGTAGAAAACTCCATGGGTACTAATGGTGATATGCCCCTCTGCGGTGTACCCGCCCTGTCGGTAATGGCACCATCACCCTTGTTAATGGACCCTTGCTTCGCTCAGACCCTTATCTTGGGTGGCGGGCCATTACCGAAAGGGTAGCCAGCCACCTCATGGCACATTACCCCATTAATAACCAAGGAAGCAACCAATGACATGAGGTTGTACTGTGTTATCTGGGGATGAAGCTCTGCTACTATTTTCCTGCAAAAAATGCTACAAGAGTAGTATTATCATTGGCCAGCATCTTCAAGAACAGCTGCTGACGGAGTTAACCTTCAGGCAATGTTAAAAGGAAACCTGTGATGGTATTCTGTCTATCCCAGCTGGCTGCTCTCTGCCTAACCCTTATAGTTCTACTTTCGCTTGGTTTGGGGGAGCCTGCTTTCATCAAGATATTGAACTATACCCCCAGCTGCAGGGAATAGATCTTCAATACAGAGCAAACAAGGCCTTAGGTAGCTCAGCTTTACTGGTGACCAATGTTTGTTGTTGAGTAAACATTCCCTTGCTGTGCTGAGGATTTAACAGCCTGTAGGGTGTGTAATGTACCTGACCATCATGGGACAAGGCCTTTCAAGGGCCTGCATTGGTATCAGTGGTATTTTACTATGAGCAGTGATTAGCCACCCCATTCTTTATTTGATTAAACACTTTTTATTAGTTTTGCACATTAAACAATACATTATAGTCAAACTAACAAAACAAAACAGGACAATGAACCTCCATTCTATCCGTTTGTACATCACTGTATAGTCATAACGTAATCCAAGTCATCAACATATACTCCAAAAACAATTTCAGTTTGCATCATCCCATTTCTGCCCGATTTTCCTTGCTTTCCCTGGACACCCTTTAGCCGAGTATATATGATGCTCCATTAGCATACAGCCGTTCACATCCGCCACCCATTGTACAAAAAGCGGGACAGCATCAGATCCCCACAGTTTTGCTATGTTGCGCTTAATCTGTCCCGTGGCAGTGGAGAGGAACAGTTTCTCAAAGCGTGTTAGTTCACCCTCTTCTTCAATGCCCAGCAGCATCATTTTTGGAATTCTCGGGATGGTGTGACCCAAGACTGCAGTCAGTTTTTGTTACAGCATTGTTGCTAGTATTCTACGATTTGAGGGCAGTCCCACAATATATGGAAAAAGGTACCCTGTCCCTGTTGACAGCGTCAGCAATTGGGATCAGTGGGGCGATTCCACCTATACAGTGCAACTTGTGGGTAATATAACCTATGTAGGATTTTTTGCTGTATTAGCCGGAGTCTGGCAGAGATCACGGTTTCCTGCGGGTACATCAGCGCTGTCAACCACGCCTCATGTTGCATAGCCACCCCATTGTTGATAAAAAGGGGGCTCCTCCCAGGATCTTGGAGACGATGAGAGATCAAGTACGAGAGAGGTATTTGACTTGCATATTATGTACGTTGTAGATGTGCCATGAAAATAAGGCCGTCCAAGTATCCTACATAACAGCCCACTGTGCTCTGCTGGCTTCATAAAGATGTGATAGTTCTGGTCCAATGTAAGTCAAGAATTACTTAATACTATCCAATATGTTTTTACATAAATGTCACTGCCTGGGCTCTGAAGCCTTCATAAAGTTGTTTATTCTAATAATGAAGGGTGGGTGATTGAAGTAACAGGGACAATATATATATGGGAAATACATCTTATGTTTATTTATAGTACACTAAAAGTAACTGTTTTATAAGTAAAGTATATCTCTATATTGGCGACATGAACTGCAAACGTCTCTTCTCTTCCTCTCTCTTCCAACTGTCGCTCCTCCGCATTCCAAGCTGGAATCTTCTCTTCTCCTCCTTGCTCTCGCTCCTCGTGCAGTTCTCACGTGCTGTATTATTAACACGTGCTGTGTGAAGTGCATAGAAAACACTACACATCCCCTTTCCTTATGGAACACATATTAAATTTGTTAGATCACATAGTCTGAAAGATGTCTCGGTCGCCTGTACTGTCTTCCGGCCTTCGACTTCCTCCTGGCTTCCTCTGGATGGTTATCTGAAGGAATTGCCAACGAAGACACCCCACAAGACAACCTAACTCTCCCATTCTTTTCCCATACACCTTCATCGTCTCTATTTATTATATCACATTCCCTACTTCTCTCTCTGCTCACCTCAATCACATCACCAGGATAATTCTCCGAACATTCATCCTTCAGAACCATAACCCTCTCGTTATTCCACACTCTACCATCCTGGGTCTTTACAGCATGCGAATATACCTCTATCACTCTAACTGGTTTAGACCAATGACATCCATCATGTCTCAGGGTTACTGGAAGTTTTATTCTCACTAAACTACCCACATGAGGCTCAGGTCTTTTCCTGAAAGACTTGCTATCATGCAGCCTTTTATTATTCATTTGTCTCTGTTCAACACTTTCTTTCACTCCATCCGGACTAACCACATTCCCTGCCACATCACTCATCCACCCTGGGAACAGTTTTGTATTAGCTTTTCTGGCCCTACTCAGCTCAAAGGGCGAAACATCTGTGGTGCTGTGAGGAATGAATCTGTGAGCTAACAGAGTTTCTTTAACAACTCTTTTCCAATCTTCTCCATTTGCCCATGCTAACTTGATGGCATTCTTAATCACCCTGTTAAATCGCTTCACAATACCATTTGTTTGTGGGTGGTGTATTGCACGAAGCTTATGATTAATGGCCCTTTCACTCAAATACCTTTCCATTTCTTTGGATCTAAACTGTGAACCGTTATCTGTGAGAACTTCTTGGGATACCCTTCTCTCTCACACAGTTCTTCCAAAAACTCAATAACTTTATGTGTAGTAACCTGTGGCAAAAAAGTAATCTCAACCCATCTGGTTAACATGTCAATGACAACTAAAGAACACATCGAAGACCCACCACTCCATATTGGGCCAATCACATCCATAGCAATCATACACCACAGACTTTCAGGAATTTCTCACATCACCATCGGGTAACTAGCACCCATGCATACTTTATCACTTCTGGACCAAAGGATGCACTTCCTGATTTGGTCCTCAATCTGGCGATCACATCCAGTCCACCAATAGGTGTTTCTAATCCTTCTCTTTGCCTTTACAATGCCCTGCTGGCCTTCATGACCCATCTGCATTATCTTCTCTCTGAGGTTGGTCAGAGTTATCATCTTATCACCCTTCATGAGATATCCGCTTTGCAAATATAAGTCATCTCGTACATCCCAGAATGCTTTGACTTCAGTGCGAAACATCTCATTGTTCCTCTACCTTCCTTCTTTGACAATTCTTACTACTTCCCTTAATGTCTCCTCTTTCTCCATTTCATCATTCCACTACTGTTCAGATATAGCCTGGTTCGGTACCACACAAACAGTTTCTAGTTCTTCGGAATCATCATCCATCTCATCCAAACCCGTCAGGCGTGAAAGACAGTCTGCTGTGGTATTCTTTGATCCAGAAATATGAATAACTTTGAAATTGAACTCTTGTAGTCTGGACACCCATCTCCTGATTCTACTAGATACCTTATCAATACCCTTGGTACTAAAAATGTCCACTAACGGCTTGTGGTCTGTGTAAATACTGAACTGTACTCCCCACACAAAACTCTTACATTTCTCTGTGGCCCATTGTATTGCTAGAGCCTCCTTCTCGATTGTGGCATAGTTCTTTTCTGCTCCTTTTAAGACCAAGAACAAGGGACAATTTCCCTAGAGTGGAAGGGGGAGAGCCACACAGAGAGGATGCTACAGATGCGGTAGCCCAAATCATTGGGCGAATAACAAAGAATGTCCAGCCCTAGAAAATCTGCAGGCGGTGCAGTGGCAAAGGACATATGGCCAAATGTTGTAGGACGAGCCAAAATGAAGATCATACCTCAAACTGGATTGGGGATGATGATGGAGAAGAGGAGTGTGTGTTCATGGTCTCCGATGGAGACACATATATTAAAAGTCCCAGAACAATGATTGCTGTGAATGGCTTTCCTATAGTTATGATGGTGGACTCAGGGGCCAAGTATACACTTATTCCAGAGGAATTGTGGAGGTCATGTGGACCGGAATACCTACATGAAGTAGATGTGAAGCCCAAAGCCTATGGTGGAGCCAGGATAGATCTAATTGAATAGAGAATTGAACAAGTGCGTAATCCCGGATAGGCACCCTTTGCCTAACATACAAGAACTGATATCCACACTAGGACCTGCAAAAGTTTTCTCTACTGTAGATCTCACAGCCGCTTATCAGCAGATCAAACTGCATGATGACTCCAAACAATCAATGGCCACCATTCAGTGGCGATGAGGATACAAGAATCCATGGTGGCCGTTGAGAAGGATCTCCATCCACGAACGAGGTAGGAACAATCGTTATCGTTTGCACAACCGCTCGCTGCCTTCCTCGCAAGTTCCGTAGAGTGTCCATTGCAATTATATTTCCCATATATATGGAAAATATAATTGCAGTGGACACTCTTCAGTAGCCAGTGTAATGAGCGTCTGGCCACAGTTACATGGCTATGCCTTGGGAGTCTGAGAACAACTCTGACTGCCCAATTCTGTGCTACCTGCAATCTTTGCAGCTCTCTTTTGTTGATGCCCAGCAGGAGGCTACAACAATAGTCCAATTTAGCACCTATGATTGCCCTGGCTATGGTCTCAGCGCTTTCCTACGAGATCATTGGCCTCAAATGAGCCAAGAGTCTGATATAATAGACTACCCCTGCCACCACTGATGAGACATGAGCTTTCATGCTTAAAGTCGAGTCAAGAGTTACTCCTAAAAATTTTGTTTTTGATAAGGGAATAATGATGTCCTCCCCCAATTTAAAGGAGCTATATTCTTGACTCAATTTACTAATCGCCTTAGAGCTGCCGACTATTAGCAGCTCAGTCTTGCTGCGATTAAGAGCTAGAAAGTTATCCAAAATCCATTTTTCAATGAGGGCAAAAACTCTATTCACCTCCGCCTCATCCTTTTTGTGATGTCCTGATAACTTGATAACACATTGAGTGTCGTCTGCATAATTAGAGAACACGACCCCCTCCTCCTGTAGCATAAAGAAGAATGGGGTCATGAACAGGTTATACAGACATGGGGACAAACTTGCCCCTTGTGGGACCCCATAAAGGACAGAAAGTGGACTAGCTTCAGCGGAGGCCGAGCAAACTCTACTTGTTCTATTCTCCAGGAAAGAGGCGATCCACCGGGCTGCTGAGTCTGAGAGGTTAGCCACCTCTTGTAGTCTTGGAATTAAGATCGAATGCTCGACCAAATCAAAGGCCGCTGATTGATCTAGAGAGATTATCAGGGAGAGGCCACTTCTATCCATTTCCCCCATTAATTTAGATTTCAGTTCTAATAACGAGGTTTCCGTCCCATATTTCTTCCTGAATACTGACTGATTTGGATGGAGGATGTAATAAAGGTCTAGGTGCTCTGCAAGTTGACTGTAGGCCACTCTATCCAAAATCTTAAGTAAGAAGGGTGTGTTGGAAATGGGTCGGAAATTTTGCGGATTATCCATTGACAGTCCCGGTTTTTTTAGAATGGGGGTAACCATGGTTGCTTTTAATTCATTTGGTACAATACTTGCTTTAAGAGAGGCATTTATAAAATTACAGATTGCTTTAATAAGCTGCGGTGGACATGTTTTTAAATGTCCTTCTGGTGACATACCACTGTGTTAAGGTGTTAACTTCTTTTTTCTACCACCTCTTATCACTCCTATTTCTTCATCCTAATCAGATTGTATTAAACTGCTGGATGATTTGACTGAAATGTCATTTGTTCTGTTCTCCAAGGTCATTACACATGTTTCTGTGTGCTCGACTTCTTTGGCCAATCGTAGAACTGCATCAAGTGGGGGATCGTCTTCGGACCATAGTCTTTCTCTGACTTTGCTGCTTCTACACTCAAGCATAAACTGGTCCCTAATCCGTTCTTCCAATTGTTGATTAAATTTGCAATTACGGGCCAGTTTTCTTAAAGCTGTAACATATTGTTCTACAGTTTCATCCTGTTCTTGAACACGTTTGCCAAATTTATATCTTTCAAGTATTGTACTCATTTTTTTTCATAATGTTTATTCAGTTTCATTATAGCTACATCGTATTCGTTCATGTCCCCTATTTAATTATCCATTAGATCAGGCAGATCTTCATACTTCTCTTGTCCAGCCGGACCCAAACAGTGCGGTAACAAAGATTTCTTCCTTTCAATGCTGTATGTTGCTCCACACACCACAGCGTTCAAATGCTTTGAGCCAGCGTTTCAACGGAAGAATTGGTTCTCCCGCTTCTGGTAGAAACATGTGTGGAGGTTGAACTCCTTGCATTGCCATGTCAAATATTCGATTATTGTGCAACTAATAGAATAACTATGGGTTAGCACCTGATAATCTTGATGGGTCTTTATGGTCCACCACAGGAGTGAGTAGTGGAAACTATGATGGTGCCTCAATGTTTCCTCTTGAAAGGAAGATTATTAAATGAGAGGGAAGAGATCTCTTGTTTCAGTTTTCTCTCGTATATGTGCTTCACTGGATGAAGAATGGTTAAGCGTAGACAGGTGAAATGTGTATATATATGTGCACCATCTTAAGCACAAGACAATCTATAGTTTCTCCCTCCTAATGTGCTTTAAAGTGGTATTTTCCCTTACTCTTCACCCATATACAACATTCCGTTGTGTGAATATGTTCAATTTCTCTTTTTTTTTTGTTTTTCCGTGAAGCTTTAACTTTAGTAGTATAAACATTAGGGAGGCATTTATCTGCTCAGGTTTCTATTTAGGTGTGCACTCGTCGGCGCTGGGTGACTACGCCCCTTTTCTGAGTGATATGCCACGCTCATCCAATGAAACGTGCAGCCAGGCAGTCTGACAAACGGCGTTAGGTTGTGCTCGCATGCGTCAAAATGAGGCTCAAATCGAGTGTAAGTAACTTTTCGGTATTGTTTCACCACATATCTCCAATGAGGTGCGTAGCCTGGCAGACTGAAGTTGAACATTAGGTTGTG
Source organism: Ambystoma mexicanum (assembly GCF_040938575.1). Taxonomy (NCBI): domain Eukaryota; kingdom Metazoa; phylum Chordata; class Amphibia; order Caudata; family Ambystomatidae; genus Ambystoma; species Ambystoma mexicanum. The sequence goes on along the minus strand of NC_090939.1, from coordinate 864,459,817 downwards.
CCTGCGGACGTCAGTACGGTGTCCTATGTAAACACATTTAGTGTCGGTTCACCCCTCTTTTTATTTTGATTAGCTACGCTTGGGCGATGGCCACACCTTATTTTGTGCGGTATACGTATACACCCCTTTTTCTTGGTAGCCAATCAGTAAGAAGTTCATTAAAGGTAATGGCTGAGGCACAACTAGAAAAAAACTCTGGAGAGGCGGAATAGGAAATATAATTGCAATGGACACTCTTCGGAACTTGCGAGGGAGGCAGTGAGCGGTTGTGCAAATGATAACGATTGCTACTACCTCGTTCGTGGCCGGAGACCCTTCTCAACAGCCACCATGGATTCTTGTAACCTCGTCGCCACTGAAGTAACGGGGACAATATATATATGGGAAATACAATGTATGATTATTTATAGTACACTAAAGTTAAAAGTAACTGTTTTATAAGTAAAGTATATCTCTATATTGGGGACATGAACTGCAAACGTCTCTTCTCTTCCTCTCTCTTCCAACTGTCGCTCCTATGCATTCCAAGCTGGAATCTTCTCTTTACCTCCTCGCTCTCGCTCCTCGTGCAGTTCTCACATGCTGTATTATTAACACGTGCTGTGTGAAGTGCATTGAAAACACTACAGTGATTCACAAAGAGCCGTAGTCGGGGCTGATATTGCAAATGATATGTACGACAGGTCTTTAAGAGAGAAATGACAATAGACAGTGGAGCCACCAGAGCTCTCAAGTTTCCCATTATCATGCTCTGGAAGGCCATCCAGTCCTGTTTTTGCTTGAAATTCTGGGAATTGTAGTTTTCCAAAATTTCAAACCGGAAAGAAAACACTACAAGTCCCAAAAACCAAAGGGAAACCAACAGGACCAGATGGCCTTATCACCCATGGCCATGGAAAACTTGGGAGCTCTGGAACAATATGACCATGATGAACTTTCTTATTGTGTTCTGCTTCTATTTGCATTTCAAAATGCAGCATCCTCCTGCTCTGACATCATAGCAAAGGATTATGTGGTGTTATGCACCCGTTCCAAGGGCAACCCAGGGGGTAACAGCCTGGCAGCCCAAATTAACAGCCGGAGTGAAGCGCAGCCAGGATGGAATGTTTGGAATCTGAAAAGCCAATCTTGCGTATTGGCAATAATCGGTAGGGAAGTCATTGATCCTCTTCACCTGCAGAACTCAATTTCCATTCTAATGTGTCACCGTCCCAGCCCTGCCTCCACTTACATAACTCCCCACTAGTGCCTTGCAGACTCATTGACTTGGGCACGTCCCCTACTGCTCCTATCATGTCCTCCGTGCTCTCCACCTGCCTTCGCTTTTGTTGCTTGCGTCCTGCTCCTGATGTTAGCGACAGCCACCCCTCCCGAGCTGCTCTGTCTGAAATGTACTATCAAAGTAGAAAATTGACTCTCAGACGGAGGCTGTCGCTCAGATGCTAAAACAGAATGGTCTTCATTTCTTTTTTCCCTTTTTAGCTGGCTTCTCTCAAGCACGTGAATCGGGCTTGCAAGCTCAAACGATCTGCTATTTCCTGAAGTTCCTGCCAATATTGCTTAGTTATTACAGAGTGAAGCAGGAATGTAATGAATTGCAGTTTCAAAATAGTGTATTATATATGGGATAATGTACCCCCTACCATACGTTATAAGGATTAGTGTAAATCCTCTTGGAGTTCAGTGACCAAACAGAAGAATGAGGCCAAATGATATTGCAATTCACCGAGGAGTTTCGTGACCAAATAGAGGAATGAGGCTGAATGATATTGCAAGTCACCGAGGAGTTTCGTGACCAAATAGAGGAATGAGGCCGAATGATATTGCAAGTCACCGAGGAGTTTCATGACCAAATAGAGAAGTGAGACCGAAGGCCCAGTTCCTTTATAAGGTCATGGAACTCTAAGGTGACTTGCAATATCCTATTTATGTACGATAGGGAGAATGTATTTCCTTGTAATGCATGGCCACACACTGCCGTCACCTTTAATAACTCGTCTCTTGCATAGTATAATGTAAGATATCACCCATTTGCTGGCCCACATAGTCAGTACAGAATATGTTTGGATTAAAAAAAGCAAACATGCAGCTCCTAATGTTTGCTGAAAAATAGTTCAAGCAGTTTAATAAAAATGTATTGAAAAAACAGTGCTTTGAAATAAGTAATAACATGCAGATTCTTGCTCGCATGTGTTAATCTTCAGCAGCGCACACATTAAACTGTCTATCATGAACAGTTCCTTGCCAATTAATGGCTGTAAAGTGACACAGAAATCTATTCTGTGAGCAAAGAATTTGAAAAGCTTTTCTCGACTTTAATTAAGTGCTGCCGTGACAGCTGGAATTCTCTCTGCTGGCTCAAGGAGGAGGCATTGTGAGGTCACAACTGAAGTGTAATAACTGATTACAGAGCGGCTGCAAAGTCATTTTCTTATTACAGGTCAGTTGTGTTGTCACAACTAGCCTGCCATTAAAACATTATTTCCAGGCTTGCATACAGATATTGCAGGCTGCCATGCACTATAGTAATATCACTCTCAAGAAAATGGAGGCCATCATACGTGTGTTTTGGCTGATAGATTTCACCACATTCCCAGTGTCCCTTTTTGCAATAGAGCTATGTCCCTCTCCTTTTTTCTGGCGTGTTGTATGCACCGCTATAGAGGCGAATCTCAAGAATATATGCATTAGCAGGGGTCTTAGGCAAACAGCGGTTTTGGTGGCTCCTATGAAGCCACCTCCCATCACCATTTACGTTGACTCGCCATAACGACAAATCGCAAATACTACATTGAGTCAAAAAAGTGATGCACTCCTGCCTGCTGCGTCACTTATCCAGGGAAAGAGACTCTGAAGCAATATATGGAACTTGGCTATCCCTTACTATGTCACTTTAACAGACAGCATCATTGGTATGCAATGTTATGGATACGTGTTACGTGCACGTATGCCAGAGGGCACCATGGTGCAGAGTAGTACATAGCAGAGCCACAGAGATGGTGCAAGAAGACAAAATCAGCAAAAGAGTGTAGTCTTGAGAAGACGGCGGAAGGCTAAGTGGATCTCAAGCTTGAGAGGGAGACTATTCCATAGCCTACCCGCAACTACAGAGAAGTGCTCTACCACCCATTCTCTGGAGACGGAACTTAGGATCCACCATCAATCGCTCACTACTAGAGCGAAGGGCCCGGTTCGGGACATAGGGCAGGAACTTATCCTGGAGAAACTTCGGCCCAACTTGATAAACTGCATGGTGGACAATGCATAATGATTTAAACGTGATCCGTGGCTGCATTCGGAGCCAGTGCAGGTGACGCAGTACCGAAGTGTCTGCAATCTGGCTGTTTTCGGAATTTACAGACGGATTGCAAGTCTCAGCAGCATTTTCGTTCAATTGTATGATAATCTCAATTTAAGGAAAGTGCTGCCAAAAAAACACCACTTTCCCTAGGCTTTCTGTGATGCATTTGCGATGCAGATGTTACAGCGTTGGTGCCAGTATTCAGCCCCATTAGTATTAGGCACCATAAAAGTTTGATGCCCTTTTTAGTTTTGTGTCCCAGCCGCAGCATCAAACGTACCCACAAAAGCCAACACTATAATCCCCAGAAAAACATAACTGCTTGTGGTATCATACACCCTAGTGTGTCAATGTCTGTAATCTGTGCCGTAATATATACATTTACCACTGCAATCCTCTGGTGTCACTCCTCCTCAATAGCAATAGTGAAGCGAGCAGACCGTCACCAACAGAGGTACTGTATTTGTGCGCCAATTTCAGATTGTCACCAATGTGGAGTAGCGCCATCGGAATGACCGTGCAAACACACACTTTCTAGAATTGCCCGTTGCAAGGTTGGTTTCCAGCCAATCCTAGCAACTGGCTCATAGGTTGCTAAACTGGTGCTTTTTGGACACCCTCAGGAAAATGCCCCTGCTTCAGAATAGGTGTTAATTTTCGGACAATGTCAGTAACCCTTTATAACGGTAATGAACACCTCGTGGAGAATCGGGCTCTTAGGCCTGAAGTTGCAGGTTATGAGTTACTTTGTAGATTCGTAAGACGGCAGTGTACTTCCAGAGTACTTCTGCTTTGTAGTCCAATCATGGGGTTGTAACTACTCTCCTATTACGAGCCAGAAATGCATGGGCCCAATAGTACACATTCTCATGAAAGTAGGTAACAGTAAATTGAACTAACACATACTATTAAAATATATAGGAGTTTTAATCAGGGACTCATGTCAGATTCAACTCCATCCACATTACCACGAGGTTGGGCATTCCGCCCCTCCCACAGATATCACTTTCATTCCAACCCTGGTGTGTGGCTGCAGTGAGAATTGCTTAAGGGTCAGGCAGCTGAGTTTGGGTGGCATGCCTTTTAAGTTCGGGTGGAAACCACCGGGTAAGCAGAAAGGACATACCCGGAAATCCCACGCCGAATAACGGAAGAGTCCAAAGAATTTGACAAAGACCTGTTTTATTGACAATCTGTATAAACAAGGTGCAGCTATGAGCATCAAAAATCTGCAAGTGCGTGCCAGTTTTAAGCTTGACAATGGGTTATAAACATAAAACACGTCACAGCTGATGTCACAATATATTCCTGATTACAAATACCTATGGGGTGGAGGGATTGGTTAAGGGAATTATCTATGTATGGGGTCCATAAGAGTTAGTCTTTTCATTGGTTGCACTCTATCTGATGGCTTCACCTGCAACCATCTACCAAATTGATACAGGTGAATACATGTCATCTCTATACTATTTTATTGGCTGGTGCAACAATTATAGGAGAGGGTTATTGGAGGATGGGGATTGGTTGACATTGACTTCACCAGCCTTAGCAATTCAGAAGGCTATCAGCACATGAGCAACAATAGTAGCCCGGTAGTTTCCCATTTAGGTTACCATCTCTGATTTTCTAGGTCACAAGCCAGGACCTGGAATAACCTTGTATCTTTGTCCTGGGAACTCAAGGAGAGTGAAGACCTCAGCCTGTCTGTCGCTGATGCTACTGAATAGTAATTATTTTCAACCTATAGGTCATGTGTGAGGAGACCACATTTTTGACCATTCTGCTAAGCATTTACTAGGATTTTAGCCCTTATTAATTCAGGTGTCGTTTCCCTTCCTGCCACTAGAGATTTGTTTGAGCTACTTTCTTGTCAATATTAAGCCTTAATTAATGAGAACCTGACCTTTTAAGACTGTTTTTTTTCTTTGCTAATCTAAGAGGAATGTATGTCACGTTTGGGAACTGTTATCTTCTGTTCTCTTGGGTGCCGATCCAAACCTTTGCTTCCTTAGTAATCTTGGCTGGGGCTGCGCAATTATTGTCTGGTCTGTTCAGGTCTAGGTTTTCTGCTAACTCAGGGAGTCAGGTCCCCCTGCTGCTCTGAGGTTTCTTGATTCTTTCCATTCACTCGAACGTGGCTGCGTCACCCATCTTTTCCAAAATGGCCACTCGTTCTTGTTGTGTTTCTCTGCTAAGCAAACTTTATATGCATTCTTAGGTGTCTTGCGTTTCAGCCTTTATATGGAGCATATCTTTTCTAGCCTTTTGGATGCAAGCATATTCTTCATGTCTAAGTGCAGTTTGACTTATTGGGCCTCATTACGACCCTGGCGCTAATGGGTTAACGGTGCCATAAAAGGCTGCGGCGCCGTTAACCCATTATCGCCTTACTACGAGGTCCCTTTGCGGGACCCGACCTTAACGGCTGGTCTACACCAGCTGTTAAAGTAGGGACCCACAAAGGGACCTTGGTGCTAAGTAAGGTACCACAATTTGCGGTACCGTACTTAGCGCCTTCCCCAGTCCCATTGAGCCCTATGGGGCGAAAATGGGAATGGGGAAGGGCCATGGTTCAATGGGGAATTACCACCCCACCAACCTTGGAATGGGGTGGTAATTCCCCATTGAACCAGGGCGGACCCGTTACAACACCGGCACCAACCATGGTGCTAATAGCGCCATTGGTTTAGCGCCGGTGTTGCTATGAGGGCCATTGTTTTTGTATCTTCGTGGTGGATGCACATCTACTTTGTGTCTAATGCGTCTATGTGTGTCAGTTTTCGCAGTGACGTAATTCATCATTTTGGTTACAATGTGTCCATATCCGCTAGAGCTTGCAGACTTATTGCCTCTTCAATCCCACCAGAGTTAGGTCGGTAGGGTTGCTTTAATTAGTAGTGTCGCTCGTATCTACAGTATGAGGGCGGAGAAAGGGGCAGACGCTATAAACAATGTACTCCTTTCATTTCTATGATATCGAGGCTGAGGGGGCGATGCAATAAATGACACATTCATTTGCCTCTCAACATGTCCCACATCTGAACAATTAGTGTTTTGATGTAGCAATGCTATCTTCTTTCAAAGAAACATTAAGGAATATGTGTTAATACAATTAGGAGGTCAGGTGAGTATTTCTAGTACAATATATGTGTTTGTGTGTGTGTGTGTCCTGTGGCTGACTTAGAGCCTCATTACAGGTTTGGTGGTATTTTGGTGGTAGATCAGCTAAAATACCAAGGCAAGTGCTGGAACGGGGGGGTGGGTAACGGCCTGAATCCCTCATTATCTGCCCTTGCTTCGCTCTGGCTGATAACCTGGGCTGCCAGGCCGTTGCACCCCGTTCCAGCCTTGGAATGAGGATTAACGCCATAGTAATACCTGGCCTTTGCTGGTTTTACCTGTGTATATGATGGCAGACCAAGAATATGGTATGAGTATCTGGGCAGGTCATGGCAGTACCCCACTATGTTATGTAATGGGGATTTATACCATGCACTGCTGCCATTTGCATGGTTGCCTCTTGCGGGTTTGAAAGAAGGGGGGAGGCAATTTGTTAGTTTTAAGGGAGGGAAAATGCAAGGTAGCTTTGCTGTGGTGTTGAAACATGCAGACAGAAAGTGCCCTGAGCCCTGAGATCTGTTTCTAGGTGCTATTTATCTGCAGTCTAGAGGCATTTGATCCAGAGGGGAGCCTTGTATGCTCATGCTGCTAGAATCCATTTGCCCAGGCATGTGGTATGTAAGGGGGTTGCAGACGTGGAGCGTTGTGTTGTCTTAAGCCTGAGGGGAAGTGCCATTAGATTGCCATTTGTAGGTGGCAGAGTTGATCTGCTTCTGGTGTGTTTGAAGGTAGAAGTTGAGGATGTAAGAGGAGGGCCTGGGCATACTGGACACACTGTGCCATATGAGGGCAGTAACTAGGCACGTGATGACACTTCCTGTATATAGGATGGCATTGTGAATAGTGGTGGCAGTACCAGGCCACTGGTATCACATGGGCGTATTTGTGCATATCATGGCCCTACTTGGACTATATGATGGCAGTTAAATGTAACTTGGTGCCTCATCGCATGGTTGTGTATGATTCTGTGATTACATTAATGTGTGTGATATTTACTGGGTATATACGTGCATGCATATGGCAGGGGTACATGGACATATCATGGAAATCTATGGCAGATAAGGAACATGCCTAACTATATGATGGCACTACCTTAGAATATGGAGAGAATACCTAGGAAAATGATTAAAATATCCAGTGTATGGTGCAAATACCTTTTAATCGGTGCGAGTGTAATGGCTGCATTTGGCATGGGAGCTAAGAACATGGGCACACTTTTTAATTGTTATTGTTTTTTTTATAACGCGCTTAATACCATACGAGTTTGGTTTCTAAGCGCGGATCCGGGATTCGAACCTCTGTTGCCCTGCACGTTGCCCCTGTGCTATCCTCCATCCCACCAATAATGGAAGTACCGGGGCACCTGGTTCCATTTCTACACCGCAACACTGTGCACACACCATTGTGCAGCATTCCATATATTCATACATCTGCTTACACAACCACACATAGGCAAACGTAAACACACAAAAACACACCTCAAATCGCACACGCTCGCCACCAACACTCCTTGGGAGCAAAATAGGCCCTGGAAATAATTTCCAAAGTGGCCCCATGTTACACATTTTTAGCAATCCCAACCCTTGTCCTATGTGAAAATGTGAAAATACCACACAAAAGAGGCCCAATGAGCAGGGGCCCACTGGGAAATCTCCAGAGTTCCCTATGGGCCAGTCCACCCCTGCTCCTGGATACATACCACACAGAACATGCACATAAAAAGCCCAGACCTGGTTGCGTTGCCATTTCTTGTTTTTAACTCGTGTAGTACATGGCATTCTCCTTGTTAGCGTTTCTTTCCAGCCCGGTGTTGTTGGGTTTGAAGTTGATGTGTGTTTCCTGAGTCATCCCAGTGGGCGCCCAGTTAGCGGGCGCCAGGACTGACCCCCAGGTCTCTGCTTGCTGAAGTGTGCTGGGAGATACGTTCCTCAGTTTGTCACATCGGCTCACTTGCCTCTGATTTCAGCTGGTGGAATTTAGCGCTGTCTGGGTCTCCAGAGCTGCCAGGAGTGTTCAGACCACCCCAGTTTTGGATCAATGCCGCCCGGCCCAGGCCAGTTGTGCTTATTAACCATGGCAGCTTTTTCTGAAATCCAGCTGTCAAGCTGGAGGACAGGGCCGGCATGGAAAGAGCTCGCGACGTGATAGGAAGATGTGAAGTGACTTGGTTTCCATAGAAACGCCTGACTTGTGTCTACCCCACGAGATATGTGATATTTTTAAATGTTGTTTTGCAATCCTAAACTTGAAGTCAGTCCCTCAGCTGATAATGTGTTATAAAATCGTGAATGTTAAATCGTTATTTCTTAATTCAGTGTTATTTCAAGCCTTGTGAAAACACACAGTGCACGCTAATTTAAAAACTCTATTTCTGGACGTAGAAGCATTGGGTGAGTTCTTTTTTTTAACAAACATTCGGCACATGTGTATAGAATTACAGTATCGGCGAATATTACAGCCGTGAAAAAAGGCCATTTCCTCTAGTTTTTTTTTGTTTTTTTTCTCGCTTGTTTAAGGTTTTTTTTGTTTTTTTTTCAGAAACATTTTATTAAGTTTCCAATAAACAACAACATTTTCATGAAAAGTACACAACGTCTCATACTAAGCAGTAATAATCAAAATTACAGTACATTGTAAATATCATATTTTGCGCATTCCAGCATAATAACTATCCAATGAATTCAAGGAACATACAACAAATACACTAGTTTAAAGGAACTCGCTGACCAGTTGACCAGTGGAGGTTCGTCTATTTTGGGCAGCTGGTCACCACCCTTCCACCGTTTCGGCCTCCAAAAACTCATGCTCGTTTGCCTTATGAAGCAGGTATGTTTCACTCACTCTATAATGCAAATACGCAGTTTGCAAAAGTGCATATTCTTTGCATTTGTAAAGAGTCTAAAAAGATTGAATTTGTTTGCTAATGCAACGACTGGTATTCCTGCAACCTGCACAGTGTTGTGCACGCGACAGGGCAGGGGTCGGCACAGTGTCCGCCATGACTATGGTGCACGTGCATCACTGCGCAAGCCAGCCTGCAGTGCTGGAAATTGACATTTACTGGGGAGCCCTCCTCCAACCCCGTCCTTCAGGGGTTGGATTGTCAGTGGTGTGGGCGTGGCCGAGGAGGCGTAGCTAAGTGGCCAATACTGTGGGTGCCCTGAATATAGGATGCTGCCTGCTTTGCATGCAAACATAGTGCATTTTGGGAACAAAAGAATGACCACCAATTTATCAAACATGTCTGTCTGTGCAAGTCATTCAAACGTGCATTCCTTCTGGGCATGCAATGCACATTTGGTATGATGCTCATTTCATTTGTCAGAATAGTCACCATGACAGTAAAATGTTTGTAAAGCATGAGACATAGATACAGCTTCAGACAGTTTCTTTGTTTGAGTTTGAGCTGTTGAGCAAAGAGGCAGCCTTAGCGGGAGCCGCAAAGGGTACAGGGAGCAAAAGGGTCCAGGGAGCAAATAACGGTACTGCAAATTGCGGTACCGTTATTTGCACCTTCCCCATTCCCATTGAGCCCTATGGCGGCTCAAATGGGAATGGGGAATGGTATTTTCAATGGGGATTTACCGGTCCCGCAAAGGTCCGACTAGACCAGTAAGTCCCCATTGAATGAGGACGGACTCGGTACCGTTATTGGAGGCAGCCATGGCGCTATTAGCGCCATGGCTGCCTCCAATCTCGGAATGAGGCCCAATGACTTACAGATCCAGTCTGTGAAGTCTTTGCATATCGCTGCTCAACTGCACGCATAGAAACACTGTGTCTGCCACTGTGGGGCTAGTTCCGCACCGGCAAAGTACAAGTTTGCCGGTGGGGTGGAGGAATTACCTCCAGCTTAATTCCGTCACCCTAGTGACAAAAATAGCTGGCATTACCGGCACTGGTATTACATGTGCCGGTAATACTGGCAAATCCCCCCCCGTGGAGTCGCGATTTACAACCCTTACCGTGATTCGTAATCCAGTTGGTAATACTGCTGGATCAAGTGCTGGTAACAGTGTTAGCATTTGCAAGTATCCTGGCGGAATTATCGACAGGCTACCGGGAAAGTTATAATGAGGCCCTGTGTCTCTATGTGTGCAGCTGAGCAGCGATATGCAACGAGCAACCGTAAAATCCCTCAAGTTAAGGAAGCTCTCTGCGTCTGACTCACTGCGTTCAGTAGACTTGTGGCAATCGGGGGCAGAGAGCTTCCTCAACTTGGGGGAGTTTGTACGTCGGGTCTACACAGCTCCTGCGAGACCATTTTTTGCTGAACCCAGCTCTGTCTTGTTCGGGCCTAATTATTTCTCTGGCAACCGGGGAGACCTAAAAGCAAGTGATGGTGACATCATGGGCACCGAACAGTCCAACCCCATAGACCTCTTCGACCCTTTGACCTCTACCCTGTCCCAGAACTGGGATGGGGTTAGAATGCTGGCATCCAGATTTGGATTCAAGGAGGCAGCAGATCCCTCTCTGTATGTTTCCATTGAGCCTGTGCTGCTAGAGAAAATGCAAAATACTTAGCCATTATAAAAAAAATTAAATAAATAAATTAAATAAATAAATAGTCCAAACAGATTAGCACTTCAACTGCACCTAACTAAGAATGGAGTCATAGTCTGATATTGTGACAAGCGTAATTTTAGGTCTTTTAGACTGTTGGCACACCAATCGCCTGATAGTTTTTTTTTTATAGCAAAAACTGATTTTCATGTTATACATAGGTCTGTCGTAAAAGGCAGGCATGTTAGTTGGGAACCTTATTGGAGAGAGGATACCGAATGAAAAAAGAAATGCATCTGTTACTACAATTTTGAATTGGCTGTGTTAGCAAGATTAATAGAATTGACCTCATTGCCATGCTACATTTTAGGCAGTGTATTTAGTGACACTGAACCTCCACTTTTGCAGAACAGCAAGGCTGGCCTCTAATCCCAATGATATTACGTTAATCGAACCTACCCCTCCACAGCTACACGCTCATCTGCTAATGAAGCACACCATCTTGACTTACGCAGAGAGAAGAAATCAACATCTGGGTAGTTACACAAAAAAAAACAAATGGCATGCAGCGGTCCACAAACATTAGCACTTACATGCTGCTGCGTTCCCTGAATGCAATTTTCAACTTTTGTACGGCAGAGTTCAAAAGTGAAGATTAAAACCATGCAAAACCTGCCTCCTTTTAGCAGGTGCTAAATTGAGGCAGATTTCAAAGGAATCTTTGTTTGACACCTACATGAATTGCTCATGCAGGCGTCAAACTCATTTACTTTCAAGACGGAGGAGGAAAGCACAGCAGAGATCTTCACTTTGCTTCGTGCCCCTTCTTTGCTCTGAAAGCAAATGGAAATGGAGCGGAGAGGTACATGAAGGCATGCAAGCATTCCGCCTTCCTGTTAGAGCTTAGGGGGGAAGTGCAGGGGAGAGGGTAGGGGAAAGTGCGGTCAGGGCACCATGGCTCTGAGTAAGTGCAGCCAGGGTAGCATGCCTCTGGGTAAGTGCAGGAAGAAGGAGTTACAGTTACAGCCCCTAAGTGCGCGCCAGGCTGGAAGGCAGTGCAGGAACACTTGTCATGGAGGAGCCTGGTACCCTGTGACACTCTGAGGGTACCCGGCAACCAGTCAGGGCAGGCAGACAGGAAGGTTAGCAAGGAAGAGGGAGAGAGAAGGCCGGGGCAGAAAAGGGAGGTCTTGAGCAGCTTCCGGATCTTCAGGTGGTCCGGCTCAAGTTTGAGAGGGGCAGGGAGTTTGTTCCAGAGGGAGGGACCTGCAAAGGAAAGAGATCTATATCCCACACTCTGCTTTGAGAAACGTCTGACCCTCAGAGAGTTCGAGGTAGCTGAGCGAAGGGCTCTAGTTTGACTGGATGACATTTACTGGCAGTCTCCCCTTGCCGTTTTGCAAAGCTACGCAGATACTATACTTTAGTGACATTCAGTGTTGCGCATGGACGGAGGGGGAGCATATCTCTAAACTCACACACTCTTGGCACTTGTTAATCACCATGGAATACACCCAACAAGCTCCTTACCTATGTAAACCAGCATTACATGTGGTTCTGTGTGTAAATGGGGCCTGGTATCATGTTTTTTGCTTTACAAGGTCTTTTCTTGCTTTCTGTAGCAGGGTTTAGAGGAGATGCTCCCAGGGGACTTGGTATGCTCCGCCAACAAGGGGAGCGTGTGTGTGTGTGGCTTAGGTGGGTTCATTTGGTTCCCCAATACCTATTGAGTGAGGAGTTTTTTACAGTCCCTCTGACAGGGGCTCCTGCAGGTGTACTTCAGGTTGGTGAATGGGCCATGGGAACATGCTTGCCTAATTAATAAAAAAGGATAACAAGAGGATATACGAAACTAAACAAAATAAACAAGGGAAAGTGAGGGGAGCAGTCCCTGACCTGCCCCCCAGGTTACCCACGGGGTTTCCTCAGAGGCGGGCACCCGCCTGGAAGTGGTGGTGGTTTGGTCACTACGGTGTAGTGTTTACATTCTCCTTTCAAGGGAAGGTTTGGTGTGTATATGTTCACGGAGGATGGGGATGAGATTCAGATATAGGGAAGCGCATACGACAGGAGAGGCCAGGACTCTGCCCTAACCGGTATGATTAATATTGAATTATTTATTCACCAGAGGTGAATCGACTCACTCCCAGGTAACCCAATTGATGATATTCAACTATTTATGTATCAAATATGAACTGACTGGCTTACCAGTGATCCAAATGTTAATATTTCATGATTTATTTACCACAGGTGAATTGACTCACTCCCAGGTGACCCAATTTGTGATATTCAACTATTTTATTTTTATTAATAATGTGATGCAGTTTATAAATAAACTTTACACATGATTACAATATATATTAGAAAAGAAAAAGTATCAATAAAAAAGAAGAAATACAATAGAAGATAATGATTAAATATACAGTTAAGAGAAAACTTCTCATTCCTACATACTACCTAGTGAAGGTAACACCAAGTAAAGCAATAAAATAAATAATTAGAATACAAAAGGTAATAACATCTTTTCCACTTCTCCTCTAGGGGTTATTTTAGCTTTCATCTAAATAAAATGTACTTACAGAGTTAGCACATCTCGCCTCTAACATTGCTTCATCAGAACTGCATTTATTAAAATAAGCTTAGAAACAGAGCTTTAAGACCATATTTCAGTCCTAGGCTGAACTGTTACCCAGAAATTAATGGCGCTTTCTGCGTTAATTTGCAGATAATCAGAGTTGTCAATTGGTCTTAGATGGAAACACCCACTATATTTTCAATTTTGAGCCAGACATTGAACATAGAAATGAGTACCTTAATGCTTTGGGAGTTAATACAGCACGACCAAAACATGGGTTCTCTAACAGACTCCAAGTCATGTACGTAATTTCCATTACATAAATGGTACATGTCTATCATACTAACACATTCTGTCAGTATGTGTTTTGCCGTTTCTCTTATCCTTCCATTTTTACAAATACGGCAAGATCTTTCCAAGGAGGACTGATGTTTATATACCCTTCTATTTGTCAAGACAGGTAAATTATCCATTTTCAATTTTCAATCGTCTTAACTTATTTGAAGGGCAAAGGTTCAGATAGCTCTGCATGTGTTTAAATGAATATAGCATATAATGTGTGTATTGATATTTTCGGAGTTTAGCAAGATGTTCGTAATTTTCAAGCCAATCCCAGAGATCAACCTTTTTTGACAGAGCAATTTTTACAGGAAAACTGAAACCCCTGCCACTGGTGGTCCAGCATATCTCCCTGAGGAAATGTTCCATTTTGTTTTTGAGATGGTAATTGGTGGTTTCCTTAGAGATTTCGTGATAAATGGATCTCATAAGGAGATTCTCAGGATTGTTCCTCGTCCTTAAATAGATTTCTGCTCTATTTTTCAGAACTATAGATTTTAAAGAAGATAAGCCCACCTCAAGTCTAATGATCGGCATCGGTGTGGATGGTGGAAGCCCTAATATTCTCTCCCAGAATTTACCCTCTACCACTTGCAACCAATTCAGATCAATAGATAGGAGTGCCTCGAGACCATAGACTAACATGGGTGCTAAGACCTGTATATAAAGTTGGCAGACTCTACAGAGAGTGAATCCACAGTTTTTTGTTGCAAATTTACTTATCAAAGCTGTTATTTGCGCGGCTCTAATTTTGCGTTATTGAATACATGAGTTATATTCCCCCTTGGCTTCTACCTCTACGCCTAAATACCTGTATTGTTGTGTGAATTTGATTTCGGTTTCGCTGTCTATAAGTCGGGGACGAGTGATCTTTCTGTCAGAGACTACCCTAACCTGGGTTTTTTCCCGATTAATAATTAGGCTATTACTCTCTGCATAATCCCATAAGGTCTTAGCTGACCTTTGGAGCCAGCTAAATGTGTGGTCCATGATTATGAGATTATCTGCTTAGGCCAATTCTGGACAATGGGCGATTCCGATTGCAGGGGGGCAATTGTGTTCGGCTGATATAATAACAGGGAGATCGTAGGTAAATAGGTTGTATAGAAAGGGTGCTGTCACGCAGCCCTGCTTGACTCCTCTGTTCTGTGAGATCAGTGCAGTCATGTTCCCCTGACTATCCAGTCTAAGTGCAACAGTATTGTCCTGATGAAGTAACTTTAGATAATATAGAAGTTCGTTAGGGCAGCCCAAATGTTCTAATTTAGCCCATAACTTTTCTCTACGGACTAAATCGAAGGCGGCTCGAAAGTCACCAAAGAGGCTGTACAAAGGAGAATTACCAATTTTCATGGCCTTCGCACGCAGCATGTCCAAGATGGTAATATTTTGTATCCTCGAGTATCCTTTCCTAAAGCCACTCTGGAAGCGGTTAAGTATTCCAGCTTTGTGGAATATTACGGCTAGTAAGAAACTCTGTCCATTGATTGGCTTCTATAGGGTTGATCATAGCAGTTGTACCACTCCCCCTGGCTTGCCCAAGTATAGCACAGATACTTATGGAATGTTTAGAGCACATGATATGCACCATTTTCTGCCAATGGCTAATCTTCTGTAAGATTCTCCTTGACTTAATCCAGGCTCTGTACTTATTTTTCAGAGACCTGCAGACAGTGTGATACAGATCGGGTGATCTACTAGCTTTTTAGCCCTGCGAATTGCAGCTCTAAGAGCCCTTTTCACATCCCTGATGGTTTTATCAAAAGGTTCAATTGGCTTCTCATCTTTATCTATCATGCTGATCGCTGATGTAGCATGAGTTGAAGGGAAAGAAGCAATCCAGTCTTCGATGTCATTCACTGACATTGTTAGAAACTGGCCTTCGCACGCAGCATGTCCAAGATGGTAATATTTTGTATCCTCGAGTATCCTTTCCTAAAGCCACTCTGGAAGCGGTTAAGTATTCCAGCTTTGTGGAATATTACGGCTAGTAAGAAACTCTGTCCATTGATTGGCTTCTATAGGGTTGATCATAGCAGTTGTACCACTCCCCCTGGCTTGCCCAAGTATAGCACAGATACTTATGGAATGTTTAGAGCACATGATATGCACCATTTTCTGCCAATGGCTAATCTTCTGTAAGATTCTCCTTGACTTAATCCAGGCTCTGTACTTATTTTTCAGAGACCTGCAGACAGTGTGATACAGATCGGGTGATCTACTAGCTTTTTAGCCCTGCGAATTGCAGCTCTAAGAGCCCTTTTCACATCCCTGATGGTTTTATCAAAAGGTTCAATTGGCTTCTCATCTTTATCTATCATGCTGATCGCTGATGTAGCATGAGTTGAAGGGAAAGAAGCAATCCAGTCTTCGATGTCATTCACTGACATTGTTAGAAACTGGCCAAGATCACATGTATGCAATGACAGAGCCATAAGGGCTGCCTTGTTGATGTTTTTTCTGACCAACGAATACGAGTGCCGGGGTGGTTGACTGTCATGTTGCCAAATGGCTTAACTTTTTGTTCGACACCATCAGCCTTAAACGTTAAGGTAAGTGAGCAATGGTCACTCCACCCGCTCAAGTTGATCTTCATGTCTATTACTCTGGTAGCCATTTCTGGACTTACAAATATGGTGTCTAACGTACTTTTAGATCTACTACTTTGCCATGTATGTTTACCTGGAGTGTCACTTGCCGTTCTCCCATTGATCAGTTTTAAGACCCATTTACTAAAGAAACTCCGCCAGCACCGCCCCTCAGGATCTTCGACATCATGTATCATAATACTTTTGGGGTTAAGTAAGGGATTAATAGAGGTACCCTCAAAGCTTTTAATATGGCAATTGAAGTCCCCAGTAATAACGACCATTTTGTTCCCAGATATCAATGTTCATGAAGCAAGAAGATCATGGATAGCTTCCTGAATAGTCCCTGTTGCATTATCTCCTGGCGGGTATACAGGCTAAGAACGAGAGTTCTTTCAGCAATACCTCCATATATTCCCTCTAGCTCATCCTCAATTATTTTATCTTCAGGATTAGTTCCAA
Organism: Ambystoma mexicanum; assembly: GCF_040938575.1. Taxonomy (NCBI): domain Eukaryota; kingdom Metazoa; phylum Chordata; class Amphibia; order Caudata; family Ambystomatidae; genus Ambystoma; species Ambystoma mexicanum. Next base: position 864,442,926 of record NC_090939.1, on the reverse strand, counting down.
TGCGGCGTGATTTTACAGTATGTCTAATACCTATCATTAGGCCCCCATAAGGTCTACCCCCCTCCCCTTTTTGGCCAGGGACTGATAGATTGTATAGCCATTAAGCATGATGGATGAGGTCAACCATGTTTCCCGTAAGCATATGCAAAAGTGGTTAATGAGGGAACTTAGTGAACCCGTAGGGGAAAATAAATGCTTAAAGCCTCTACAATTCCATGAAACAACCGCAGATTCTCACAGCAGGTTCACAACCTTAGGTAGAGAAATTGCGAGCCAGGTTAAGACTTTCTGAATATCAACAATCTGAATCTGTTCACCCTTAGATAACGGAGGGGAGCAGACTATTTCTTGTGTTTCTGCCATTCACTTCTTGGGCCATTTTGGATCTTCCAGTTCAGGGTCAATGTCTATTTCAATATCCACCACACGTAGACTCTCCTTAAAGCTGTGCATCATTTTGGCTGGGGAAAGGAATTTGCAATGAATTGCAGATACATTTGTGTTAGTCACTTCCAGGGGTTCAACGAACTCAAAGTCTTCTGATCTTAATACGCGTAGTTGTGGTACTGAATGGAGTTTTACCATTAGCTCACACCTTGTTAACCAGCTTCACTCGCTGGGCTGGTAAAGATTATTGATGAGGCATATACGATTGCCAGAGTGAGTGTCCACCTTATATTTGCTTGATTCCTTTGGTTTGGTGTTAGCCGCTTCCACCGCAGAAGTATCTTTAAGTTCTTTATTTGGTGTAGAAAAGTTCTTATCTTGATCATCATCAAGATGTATAGTTTCCAAGTCAGGCAGGTCTCCATCTTCTCTATAATTCTCGACTTCTTTATCAGAGAGAAGCCAGCTAGTTAAATAACCCGCCTTCTGATCATTGCGTTTTTTCGCTAGTGTTACTTTTTTCTTCGCCTTTTTAGGGCACTTGCCCAAAGGTGCAGTCTCAGGTAGGGCTGAAGCCAACACACATGGTTTCTTGCTCAGAGCGGCTCTTTTGGCTAGCCTCCGCTGTTTACGGGAGAAGAATACTTCTGACGTGTCCGTACCATTTGTATGTCCAGATTAGGCAAAGCTGACAATCTCATTAATTCGTCCCTTTGAGTTAGGGGTTCTTCAGTCAAGGAACCGCTGAGGGGTGTCTCCAATGGTTTCATGATTGCTGGAGTCATGGATCTCTGCATTGACAAACAGAGCTCCAGAAGAGAGTTGGTGTCGAATTCACCATAATTGAAACTGTCTTGAGGATTCGTGTTGTTATCCACAACCTCAGCCACCTCAGTTTCATCCATAGCGGTGGAATTATTTTCAGGCTGGGCATTCATAGGAAAAACATCTATTATTGCGCCTTTAACTAGAGGCTCTTGCTTTTTCTGTTTGCCCTTGGTCATCACGCTCCCGTCAATATGCGTGCTGCTTTTAATATTACGCTGGCGCAGATTGTAGCTTGAATGCTGGCCCATCTTCCGCTGTGGCATAAAGCAAGCTCGCTGACCACTTGTTTGTTATGGTGACAGTATGCACAGTGTGCCTTAGATCACCGTCAAAATGTCTGGCAAAGCAACAATTATGCAGCGGTTGCCACAATTTGATTACACAATTTCATCAAAGCTGTAGTCTATCCTGTAGTCTAAGGCAAAGCCAAGCTCTTGAGGAGTCCTCAGTTTGCCTCCCAGTTTGTACTGCGTGTACAATGGATTAATCTGACTCACAGTGTGACAGGTTATATTTCCCATTTCAAGATATAGACTAGTCCGAAAAAGGAGCATAGTCCTGGAGCCTAATGGAATAGTCAAATCTGTTTTGTCGTGCTGGTAAACTGCAACATACTACCAAGCAACAGTCCGGGTGTTAAGGTTCAGAAAACAAATAAGGTCTGGTAGAATGCCCACCTACCGGCCTCCCGCAAGCCTCGCAGAAATATGATTAAGGCTTCAACTATTGTGATAATTCATGCGTGAAGCTCAGGGAATCTAGTAACAGCCAGCCCGGTTTACTACAGTATAGCCTCGATGTTAATGCATCGCTTCGGCGATCAAAGGGAATGTTCCCTGCAGTCTCCTGCTCGCGTCCACTGCACAAAGTCTCCAAAGTGCTCAAGCAGCTCAACTAATCACTGCAGCACAAGGAGGGCCGCAATGCGCAATGCGCCGGCAGGCAATCTGTACGCCGTCTCACCAGCAGCAGCCCAGATCCGTCGTCTCGCAGTGGAGTGGGACAGTAATCAGTAATTAGCCTAAATGGCTCACCTGTGCCAGTGCAAAAAATGGATTGTGGGCCTGCAGCTCGCAGCAAAACGGACTGAAATGACCTCAAATGTCACCGTCACTTCTCTGGTACCGACATTGACTCGCCGGCTCTGCAGCACACGATACGCCAAGTAACCAGAAGCATCGTAAATACGGCTCTCAGGATCAGCAGCTTGTCGACATTTCTGCTCGCTCACTTGCGTTCGAGGAAAGGACCCTCACCAATGTCATGAGAGTGTCAAGCCTCACCTCTGATCACAAGAACTCAGAGGCTGCTTCCAAACACCAGAACTATTTATGTATTAAATTGTGAACTGACTGGCTTACCAGTGATCCAAGTGTTAATAATTAATTATGTATTTACCAGAGGTGAATTGACTCACTCCCAGGTGACCCAATTGATATTGTTCAACTATTTATGTACCAAATGTGAACTGACTGGCTTACCAGTGATCCAACATTGACTCATTCCCAGGTGACCCAATTGAGGATATTCAACTATTTATTTACCAAATGTGAACTGACTGGATTACCAGTGATCCAAGTGTTAATATTAAATTCTTTATTTACCAGGGTGAATTGACTTACTCACAAGTGACCTAATGTATGATATGCAACTATTTGAGTACCAAATGTGAACCGACTTACTTACAAGTGATGCTGTTGTTGATGTTTAATTATTTCTTTACCAAAAGTGAATTGACCTGCTCACTGATGACCGTGAATGTTATGTACTGATTCACATACCAAGGTTTTATTTGCACAATTTCTGTCATATAAAAAATGCTGTCAAGCTGGTCAACTGAAGATAAGTCTGTGACTATTTATTTACCCATGGTGCACGCTAATCAAAGTTAGCCACCAGGGCAAACTAATCCCATAGAAGAGGGCATTCACTGTCTCAGAGCCTACAATTCACTCTGAGGGCAGACAATGGTCATCATAGGAGAGCCCACTCATCGCCCCCTGGGTTGTCATTTCACACATGTGTGCGGTACGGTGTAATTATCCCATGCTCAGGACTCCTACAGGTTGCTGCACACCTAACTTTTCAGATACCTTAGGAAAACAGAGACACCATACACCTATCCATGCTCTGCAATGGGTTCATACCCGCCAAAAACCAAATCATCTGTTTTCAACCGCCTTTTGGATGAACAATTTGAGAGGCATGGGGGAGCCATAGAGAGCTGTAGGTTTTCTGAAACCCCATGGATCACTGCTTAAGGTTTGCTATTGCTAACAGAGTAATCTAATTCCAGCTGGCTTTATTCATGGAAATCGACCTTTTGCTCGTGACCTGTCACATGAGTGGCATTCTGGTTTCCTGGGATAAAGCCAAAGCCATTGTAACATTCACTAAGGCTTTATAAGCATCCATTTTGGTGTTTCCCCTCCTACAAGGATTCCGGAATTCTGGTTTTAATAACCAGTAGTTGCTTGGAATGTATGCATTCTACCAGCCAGATGAACAAAAAGATTGTAGTCGCCTATCTGCTACACCACCCACCTGTCAGTCTGTGATGCTCTTCCTTTCCCCATAGCCCCCGCCTCATACTTTGCTCATCACATCGCCCCTCGCGCCCCCTGACTCGCTCGATGCCGCCCACCCCTCTACTCCCACCACCCGGTACAGCTGTACCCCTCCTCTGTGCCGCTCTGTATCCTACTCCTGCTGTCTATCTGTTATGTTGTTACCTCTGTAAAGCGCTTCCTTATGTATCTGTATTGTTGTGTACCTCTGGTGTCAGGCTTTGTGAGGTATTTTGGGAAATCCACACTCAAGGTGTATCTTTTCTGTCCCATCTTTCATCTTGAAGGACCCCTTGCTGAGTTGCAGCATCATTGGGAAACCAACGTTAGGGGGGCATCAGCAACAGGTGAGTGGTGGCTGGTGGGGGTCGAAGGAGATTGATTTTGGCCTGTGGATGTGTGCAATATGTGAGAGGATTATGACTTTTGTGGGAGAAACACAGATAGAACTAATCGCCTCTCAGACACCTAACGGGTGCTCCACCCTGAGAGGAAAAAGTCCAGGCTGGCCACTGCACATAGCGCGTGACCAAGTTGCAGTGAGGTAACAGCCCTTCCTTCGAACCAAAGCTCTAGCCTCCCATAAATCTTAGCCTGTGACGTATGTTAATGAGTGGAGTATCCAGACTGGCACCTTTCCCTATTCACCTATCCACAGATCTTTGTTGCACATGCGGGACAATGTATCTATTAAAAAGAGTGAGAGAGAGAGAGTGCGCACAAGAAAGAGAGAAATAGAGTGTGAGAGACTGAGGGAGAGAAAGAGAGAAAAGGGGGGATTGTTGACAGTGGCAGTGTGAGAAAATGAAATGGGACCTCTGTGCAAGAGGGCAGTTGTAGGAGGGCAGGGATGACAATAGCTTTTTTCCTTGAAAATCCAATTCCCCTTTTCCCTGGATTAACCAATTTCCTCCTGAGATCTCCTACCTCCGAGCACCACAAACACATTTCTCCCACATATAGCCACCACAGGCCTAGCCGTTAACACTTCAACACTTAGCAAGCAAGCCATGACCAAGTTCGCTTCTTTAGCCCTATCACACTCTCCTACATCAGCAGTTAACCAGACCCAAAGTGTGGTTTCTTTTCTGTGAAAGGGACAGTGAGCTAAATACTTGGTTGAGACTCTCCCAGGGGCCATCCACCCAAGAACAAGTTAATGGGGCGTGTTTGTGCTGGTAGAGAGACTCCCAGACCCCTCTTTGTTTTGCATATTAAGTAACTTGGGTCTCACCCTAAGTTACCAGGGGAATCAAGATGTGGACCCCTTGCTCACTGTTCTCAGAGAGGCACAGCCCCACCTCACTGATGATGCCCAACAAGGTTGAAACACGTGTCTTGGGTTGCTGTTGTTGGTACTCTTAATTGCCTTCAGTGCTGGACTGCCCTGGGCAGGACAAATATTAATATGCAGGGATATTTCTTCTCTGTGAAAGGGACAATGACCTAAACTTGGTTGAGACTCTCCCAGAGGCCATCCACCCAAGAACAGGTCATTGGGCTGTGTTCTTGCTGGTAGAGAGACTCCCACACCTCAGTGCAGTAGCCAAAGCAATCCCAAGTGTTTTGGGCCAAATCCTAGAAAGCTGATACTCATAACCCTGCAACCACCACAAGTTTCACCTCTGCCTCTCCTGCTAACGAAAATGTTTTCATAGGACTCGGCATTGCAGGCAGAAACTGAAAAAGCCCCACATACAGGGTTGCAGCTGTACAAACTAGTATATATGTCTCTCAATTTACAGGCATCTCTTTATTAGGGTGAGGTTTGTGACCAATCAAAACAGAAGAGTCCATTATTCACTTAAAAGGGCTTCTTACTGAATCACTATAAGACATACTTAACATTTAATTGTGGACATTACGATGTTGCCATAATGCTCTTTGCTTTTATGTAAATCGGTAGGATTGGCTTCTCTGAAGAGATACTGTTTTGCAGAGACACGCCCTCTGACCTCGCCTCCTCATTCCCACAGCCCCGCCACTCCAAAGAGGTAACCATAGAATCTTAAATACTGTACTCCCTCCCTATGCCCGTGAAATCAAATCAATAATTAAGGCAATGGGGACATCTAGCGGTAACTACTTGCATATGACATAGTGAAGTTGGCTGTTTTTAAATGTTGGATTGGGATGCATTTAAGTCACATGCCAAGCGCCTGAAGGCAATATGATTTTTTTGGTGCGCTCTGTAGGCTCCGGAATCCACTTGTTCAAACAACATGTATATGTATGTAGTTGACTTTCTGAGACAGTGCTCCTATGTGATCCCATCAACCTCCGCTTGATAAGTAGTGCCGCCTTTCACAATTCACGATTGAGAGAAACCTTGCGCACTATTGCTATTTTTACATAATATAATGATAATATATTTTTTTTCTTACACAGCGCTACATAGGTCTCAAATAACAGAAGGCATTATCCCACAAAAGCGCACACAATGTATCAGATGAAAGGCTGAGTTGAGGCTGCCGGGATTCGAACCTGCCACAGCAGACGCACAAGGGGGAGCGCACTGTGCTATCTGACCCTTTACCCTGCACTTCCGCTCTTCCGCAGCCCTTTATATAACGCTTATTATCAAATGTTATGGTTCTCAACAGGGTCGCACTGGGCCATAAAATTGTCTCGGGCACCAATTAAAAAGTGGCCCACAGTTGCAAATGGCTATTCATTCCCTTTCTGACACACTGTTCGAATAGTAACAAAGGGAGAGTTTTTTGATAATGTATGATGCAAAAGAATATTTATTCAGCAACACTGGTCAAAACTACTAGCCGCAGAGTCAATTAACTCATCAAACTGGCCCAAATTGGCCAAAAAAAGTGTCCCACTTTGACACAAAAACTGGCCTAGACCAGCATTTTGTGTTTTTGGTTCGGCAATGGTTCTATAGGCCAGTCCGAGCCTGGTTCTCAATTTATCGAAGGCTGACAGCAGAAAGGCTTGGTCGGCTCAGGTGAGAGTCAGTCATGATTTGTGGGCTTTGCCCATCACCTCAGCAGCGAGACCTTACAGCGCAGAGCCTTATAGCCGAAATACAAGCAGGATTGCAGTAATGCACCTGACACAGAGGAAACTTGTGCAAACAACTAGCAACTGACGTTATTTGACAGGTACATGCAGTATACCAGAACTTGTTAATTCATTGTATTATTTCAACGGCTGAGGTATCTGCGTGTACTATCGTTCAGAACAAGTGTTGATCACCGAAGAGGTGACTACGTAAATTGAAGAGTTTTGTCTTTTTCTTCTGAAGTCAAGAAGATTCTTTGACTCTCTAAGGTCTTGGGGAATTTCGTTCCAGTACTTAATGGCCACCACCTGAAAGGACCTCTCCACTGCTCTCAACCCATTTGCTCTCGAGCTGCATAAGAGCAACGCATTAGTGGTTATGAGAGCGCATGGGAGAGAGTAAAATGTTATGTTATGAAGGTGTTCCAGAACCGTCACTTGAAAGGGAGCTTGGCAGAGGTGCCTGCTGCTCTCTGTGCTCCTAACTTAATAAACTTGTTCCTGACAAACTTACCGTGTTCCGTGTACGGTATTCCACACATAATAAAGCTGGAATTCCCTTGGAAGATACTTAGGCCTTGTTTTCTGGAGGTCCTTAAATACTAAACTCAGAGCTTTGAATTGAATTCTGTCTGTATCTATTAGCCAATATAGTTTCTTGTGGACAGGTGAAATATCTCTTGTTTGTCAGGCACCTGTGACTGCTCGGGTGGTTGTGTTTTGGATCACTTGAACCTGATTTACAACACATTTGGGTGCGCCAAATAGTAGGGTGTTTCCATAATCAATCCAAGAGCTAATAACTGCTCGGGCTATGCTAGCCGCATGACATTCAGAAACGAATGGACTAATTTGCCTAAGAATCATTTGAGGCCTCAATTCATTTATTTACATGCAGGCACAGTCAGGAGAGAGTTAGGGTAGAACCCTACGTTTTTACAACCAGTTGAACTTTAACCTTTACTTTGTCTAAGCATAGGTTGACTGGGGAGTGTGAAGAGCTTACACGCAACAAAGTACTTAGACATTCTGTTTTTAAGGCATTAAGTCTCAGCCAGTTTGAGTCCATCCAATGTTCAATGCTATTGAATATTCTGTTTATATCTTCTGGCTTCTTTCCCGAGCTAGCTACGTTCAGCTGGAAGATTAGTTATTTATCATCCATATTGTGCTGAAAGATGACATTCTGAGATAATAGGCAATTGTGAAGCGGTTTTAAATAGACATTGAACAAAAGAGGTGGTGAACACACCCCTTGAGGTACCCCATAATCTACATGATATTCTTTTGATTCAAATTAGTTGATTTTTACTCTAACAGGACAGTCTTTCAAAGGTTAGTTTAGCCATGTAGACATGTTATGTTATGTTATGTTATTTTGTATTTATATAGCGCCTTATATATTGGTATGGTCTGAAGGCGCTGGTAGGTTGAACGCCCTTGGGACTGAAGTTCAGATCAGTAGAGGGAGTAGAGAGAGTCAAAGGTGCGTGTGGGCACCAGGTATGTGTGCAGCTTGTGCAGTATTCATGTAATAGCTGCTTCTTAGCGGTAGGTGTGGTGGTTGAGGGATCAGGAGTATGTGTTCATTCTGGCAGGATTTATCCAGACCGGATGTGGCTGCGATAGGCCTGAGGAGAATGCCTGGCTGGGGGTGTGCAACCAGCAGTGTTTACATAGAGTGATGTGGAGTATGTGGCGGATGTTGGTATGGGAACAGTTATACAGAATGGTGTCATAGTATCTCTGTGTTCTAGTTGAGTGGTGGTGTAAGGAGAGAGTAAGCATATGATGGGTTATATGGTCATTCAAACGTTTTCTGCATTCCAAACCATACTATGTACTTCACGCAATTCAGTGCGCTCCGGTCTGTTCCTTGCACTCCTATCCACTCCATGCAACCAGTCTCTTCCCACATTCAGGCGTTTGTCCATACTTTAACCCCTCGCATGCACTACACCTTCATCTGCTCTACGCATTCACCCACCCTACGCAATCATCTGTTCACCCGCTCCCTGAGCTCATCAGCTCCCCGCGCGCATCCACTCCCCACCCTCATCCACTCCCCCACCTCATCCACTCTCCACCCTCATCCACTCTCCACCCTCATCTGCTCTCCACCCTCATCCGCTCCTCGCACTCATCCGCTCCCCGCACTCACCCGCTCCTCGCACTCACCCACTCCCCGCACTCACCCGCTCCCCGCACTCACCCGCACTCATCAGCTCTTTGCATCTGCTCCCCGTGCTCTTTCGCTTCGCGCGCTCGTCCGCTCTCCGCGCCCATCTGCTCTATGCGTCTATGCATCCGTTTCCAGTACTCATCCGCTCCCCATGCTCATCTTGTCTAAGTGCTCATCCGCTCCCCGCCCTCATACCCGCCCCGTGCTCATCCCTGTCCCGCGCTCTTCTGCTCCCCGTTTTCTGTCTAGATTTGATGCGGGCTAAGCTTGAGAATTCATCTAAATGTGGCATATGCTAACAATCACATTTCTGTCTAGATTTGACGCAGATTAAACTTGAGAATTCCATCTAAATGTGGCATATGCTAACAATCACATTTCTGTCTAGATTTGACGCGGGCTAAGTTTGAGAATTCCATCTAAGTGGCATATGCTAACAATCACATTTCTGTCTAGATTTGACGCAGATTAAATTTAAGAATTCCATCTAAGTGTGGCATATGCTAACAATCACATTTCTGTCTAGATTTGACGCAGATTAAACTTGAGAATTCTATCTAAGTGTGGCATATGCTAACAATCACATTTCTGTCTAGATTTGACGCAGATTAAATTTAAGAATTCCATCTAAGTGTGGCATATGCTAACAATCACATTTCTGTCTAGATTTGACGCAGATTAAACTTGAGAATTCTATCTAAGTGTGGCATATGCTAACAATCACATTTCTGTCTAGATTTGAAGCAGATTAAATTTAAGAATTCCATCTAAGTGTGGCATATGCTAACAATCACATTTCTGTCTAGATTTGACGCAGATTAAACTTGAGAAATTCCATCTAAGTGTGGCACATGCTAACAATCACATTTCTGTCTAAATTCGGCGCGAGCTAAGCTTGAGAATTCCATCTAAGTGTGGCATATGCTAAAAGTCACATTTCTGTCTAGATTTGACGCAGATTAAATTTAAGAATTCCATCTAAGTGTGGCATATGCTAACAATCACATTTCTGTCTATATTTGACGCAGATTAAATTTAAGAATTCCATCTAAGTGTGGCACATGATAACAATCACATTTCTGTCTAAATTTGGCGCAGGCTAAGCTTGAGAGTTCCATGTAAGTGTGGCATATGATAACAATCACATTTCTGTCTAGATTTGGCGCGGACTAAGCGTACAAATTCATCTAAGTGTGGCATATGCTAACAATCACATTTCTGTCTAGATTTGGCGCAGGCTAATCTTGAGAATTCCATCTAAGTGTGGCATATGCTAACAAGCACATTTCTGTCTAGATTTGGCGTGGGCTAATCTTGAGAATTCCATCTAAGTGTGGCATATGCTAACAAGCACATTTCTGTCTAGATTTGGCGTGGGCTAAGCTTGTGGTTGTCTCTGGGTATGGTACTAGTTAACATTATACTGCAGGCAATGTTTGCTGTCCAGCTATAAATAGCTTTAGGCTGGTGGTCACATATCTCTCTAATAATGCATGATGAAAGTCAGTAGCAGTCTAGGCCATTGAAAGGTAAGTTAGAGTGGCAGGAGCTTTCTGGAGTAGAGTAATTGCTCTACCCCCTACCCATTCCAACACTTACAGTTTTGTCGGAGTCTGGTGGCTTCATTGGCTTCCCCTGCTGACACCTGCAGACACATCTTGGAACCGCCAATGTGGGGGCGCCCTTGTCCTTTGGCCCTTAGCCGCAGGGGCTGCCGGGCAGTGGGCTGCCCAGGGAGGAACAGGTAAGGCCAGGGAGGCAACCAATCAATGGAGGGGGAGTGCTGGGAGGCGGCCTTGCACTGAGGGCGGCGAGTCACCAGGCTCCAGTGGGGTCGGGGATATCAGCCAATCGGAGCGGGGGGCGGGCCTACCTAGCAGGAATGAGCGGGGATGGAAAGCACGGCACACGGGGCCTGCGGACAAAGTTAAATTACATTTTGGGCCAAAATGGGGTCGCAGGACCCTACAGGGCTCACATGCATCATGGATGATCAGAAAAATTAGCGAAAGAATTTAACCTGGGCAACAAGATGGAAGGATCCAGGGTATCACACCATGAGGTCCAGTAACATAAGCAGGGCTGTAGAGCACTACTCCATAATTCTGCAAAGCTGATCTTTCACTTCAATGAGTGCCATTTCGGTCCTACGCCCAGGACGGAAACCCGATTGAAAATCTCTGAGCAATCAATGTGTTTCCAGATGCTCTTGTAATTGAGAAGTGGCCAATTAGAAATTGGGCGGTAGATCCCAGCGTCTTAGGGATCTAGCGTTTCCTTTTTCAGTAACTGGTGATCCACAATCTTTCAATGTCTGTGGTATGTGACCTCCCACAAAGGACCTATTGATGAAGTTGGTAATAAATGGTGCTACAGAGGAGCACACATTTGGTTGCTTTCGATGGGCGTGGGTTACCAGACCATGTGGTGAGATTCATGGAAGAGATTATGCTGGTAACCTGATTCGTGGTAACAAGCATGAAGTCAACACTGGAGAGATATTATGTTATATTATATTGGACAAAATAATGTCATAATGTTTGGAAGCATCATCTCCCAATTTCTGAGGGATTTCTATTCTGATATTTATAATTTTGTTTTGAAATGTTGCTGCCAGAGAATCATACTGCTCCATGGATTCTAAGAGGAGCTTCTGCAAGCCTCTGGATTCTTTGAGGCAATTTATGCACTATCGATTTTGTTCTCAATATATGATCATTTTGCGTTAGCAATGTAAAGTTTATATTCTAGTCAGAGGTTTTTTAAAGCTGCGTCCGTGCTTTCTGAGGGATTGTTCTTCTTTCGAGTGCATTTGAATAAGAGTTGTACCATTTGTTCAATAATGTTGGGGTTGTTTCTCCTTATACTGATAAGAAATGCCATGAATATTATTTTCATCAAAGGTTGTCAATGGAGTATAGTAGAGTTAATAGTAGTAACACAAATATTGTTGTTGGGAGGCAGATGAATACGTCATGCATTGCTTATGCCCCTCCCCTGCACCAATACTGCAAGCATGAGAGACGTTACACACTGAGACAACCATACTTCCCTTATTCCCTGCAGGTACAGCAGGACCTGGGGACAATGTGAGCTGGAGATGGCAAAAGAATTCATATTCAAAAGAATTCAAACTAATGTTTTAACATTAAGAGCACATGCATTGCACATGAAGCAAAAATTCACTCCACATGAAGAACACGTACAGTAGGTAATATATGCATTTAGAAATGAAGAACACTAACACTAACTTGAAGACAACATGAACGGGATCGAATATAGCACGCAAACACAGAAACAAGAGTTTAATTGGGAAGACATCTTCTTAAAAATAGAAGCCACAGTATGTTTTTGAATGAGCAAAGACCTAATGACCTTGGTAAATCTCAAAAGGCTGAATCCTCGAAAATACATATGCGTGCAGAGCTCAGAGAGTAGTGGGCAACTAGTGCTAAGGTTAGAGTGAAATAAGGGAGGATTGGAACGGCGGAACAAAGGCATGAGATAACAATTCCCAAGACGCAAGCAGAATACTCCCAGATTAATTAAGGCTTAATAAGAGTACAACCAGTATTTGTTAGGCAGGTGTAGTAAAACAGTAAGGCAAAAGACTCCATGAAGAATAACTCAAGAGTATCCCTGGTGACAACAGAAACAATGACAAACACATTAGTATTAGCTAAAACCTCAATAAATAGGAGGTAATTCAATTTCATATACGGTCGTTTAGCACATGACCCATAATTGGAGAACAGTGACTTTTCATTAGAATTCAACATAGATAAGACACCTGCAGTACACCCTAAACGCACACATTGACGCCAGGGGCGACACAAGGCCAAGTACAAAGGGATTGCCTGGTTTCATAGCCTGAGAATGAGGGATTGTAACTTTTTCAATTGAAGAAGGAACAGTCCACGGGCCTATCTCCCCTTACTCTATGCCTGGCTCATATATTGATGACCTGTCAAGTGTCCAAGGTTGGTTAGCAGAGAGCCAACCTATCAAAATCCCTAGTGTCGTGCTGCCCATTAAGTAGTATGCCAACCAACCACTTGTCGTAGAGATGATGTATTTTTTACCTTTATCAATATAGGGGTGGTTCCAGGTGGAGCCATCATATACTTGTAACCCAAAGTAATGTTTAAACCCTATGGAATCTTTATGTAGCAAAACCCACTAACCTATCCCTGTTCCCCGTATATTTTGTAAGCAGAGAATGTTATGATGTCACACATTTGCATATTTAAGAAATTGTTTTTTATCAACACCACATACCAACACAGCAACATACCACACAGCCAAAAGCACGACAGTAAAAAAAAACTAAAAGACAATACAATGATCATACCTAACACCATACCTCACTACAGACTTCACACCCAAGCAATATACAACCACAAACATTTTTAAAAACATTGTCAGGAGACTGGGACCCCACAGGAAAAGGGCAGACACATGCAGAAGGAGAAAGATGGGAAGCAATCCTTCACTCTATACATCACCAAAACCCAAGGGGACCTACAGCAACAGCAACTAGATACAGAGGAGGAGCCAGAAGAAGCAATGGACCAATACAAAACCTAGCTGACCTATTTAAGGACATAACAGACCTAACAGAACACAACATACAAAAGCAAAAACAAAACAGGACACTATATAGAAAAAAATACACTGCAATCTAATCAACGCAAGATCGATGTCCAAACACGCGAAAGAGATCTATGACCTACTCTGCAATGGAATTGACATCCTATTCGTCACAGAAACCTGACTAGATGACAACTACAAAGTTACACCACACAGCTGTCTACCCGACAACATCAAATGCATACAGCTAAACAGAAAAGGAAAAAGAGGAGGAGGACTTTTAGTAGCCTACAAAAAACACCTAAAAATAAAAACAGCTGACCCACTGAACATCCCAAACTGTCCTTCACCTGACATCAGACCCACAAATCTCACATTCATACTCATCTATAGACCACTGACCTATGACGCAACCTTCATAGACACCTTTATAGAAGCCGTCACAAACCTCGCCATCAAACAAGATCACAAGATCACTTGATCATCCTCAGTGACTGCCATATATGGTTTGAAGAAGAGAATGTGAACTTGTAGAAATCACCAACTAAGCAGTTTAAGACAATGACACTATGACAGATGGTGAAAGGAGCGACACACGCAGCAGGACACACTCTTGATGCAATCTTGTGCCAAAAAAAAAGATCTCAACTGCCCCACTGATACAAATACTATGGAGCGAGCACCTCAGTATACCGTTCATGATCCAACTACCATCAAAAGCATTCAAAAAGCCCCAAATGTTCCCCCACCTGGAAAAGAAACTGGAATATCGTCAAAAGCAGTAACTTCGAAGAACAACTAGAATCCTCAAAGTTATCGATCACAATCTTGGACGCAACTGACTTGGATGAAAAAGCAGAACATATCCAGAAATGGATTGTGGAAGCAAGTGACAGCATCTCTCTGGAATAAATCCTCATCCCATCACGAAAGAAAGTGGCAAGATGGCTCACTCCCACCTCAATACAATGAAAAAAACTAAGCGGAAACTATAACAAGAATGGAGAAAAAACTATGACCAAGTGAAAAGAAGAAACTGGAATACCGTCAAAAGCAGTGACTTAGAAGAACAACTAGAATCCTCAAAGACATGGATCACAACCTTGGTCGCAACTGATTTGGATGAAAAAGCAGAAATAATCCAGAAATGGATTGTGGAAACAATTGACAGCATCTCCTTGGAAAAACCTCATCCCATCACGAAACAAAGCAGTGGCAAGATGGTTCATGCCCTACCTGAATACAATGGAAAAATAAATGGAAACTAGAACAAGAAAGGAGAAAAAACTAAGACCAAGCCAAAAGAATAACTTATCAAAAACAAATCTGAGCATATGGAAAGGAAACTCTTAAAGATAAAAAGAAATATTACAACAACCGTATCACAAACGCGACCAACACTCAGAAAGAACTATTCAACATCGTAACCGAGATGAGAAACCCCCCCTGGATGCAACAAGAGACCGGTGCCATCACAAAAATGATACAACAAAACAATCTCAGATAATTTAAAGAATAAAATCACTGATGAACACTGGATCATACAAAGCAGACCAATCAACCAGACCGTGCACCATTGCCTACCTATGCCGAGACCACAGAACAGGCTGAACAGTTTCACACAAATGTTAAGAGAAAAACTGCTGAGCTCGGTGAAAAATAGCAACAAGGCAGGCTCCCCAATGGATCCCTTCCCACCGGATATCTATAAATCAATCCTGACACAAGGTACACCACCTCGGAATGCTACCTAAACCTTTTCAACCTATCACTCTCTTTGGGGAGAGTACCACAAGCATTCAAATCCACCAACATGAAACCACTCCTCAAGGATACAATGTGTGATTTGGAATACCTCTCAAACTGCAGACGGATCTCAAACATTCTCTATTCAGCAAAATTATTAGAGACCTATGTCTACGAACACACACTGGAACCCATAGAAAATCACCAACAGTCGGACCAGACACACGTGGGCTTCAGACACATGATAGGGATAGAGATGACACTTCTCTCTTTAAGGGATGACCTAAAGACCAACGTAGATTCCAACACAAACTCTGCACTGATACTACTCGACCTCTCTGCAGTATTGGACACAGTCGACCAAAACATCTTCATCAAGAGACTGGAAGAAATAGGGATCACTGACGCAGCGCTGCTCTGGATGAAATGTTTCTTGTCTGAAAGAACAGAAACAGTACGGATAAAACCATTCAAATCCACACCGTGAGACACCACCTGTGGAGTACCACAAGGATCCTCGTTATCCCCGCTCCTTTTCGACATCTATAGGATGCCTCTAATAAACCTCATCAAAAGACATGGCTTCACTTGCTACAATACGTAGATGATACCTAAATCATCTACAAAATCAGTGATAAACAAGCAGAGAACACAACACTAATAGACTGTCTCAAAGAACCTCTACTGATGGATGAATACTAGCAACCTCAAAATCAACCCGGACAAGATGGACATCATGATTACATCCAACAACCAAGGCAACAGCGAGTACATCCCAAGGCCCACAGAACTGGGAACACCACACACACCATCCACAGTTGTCAAAGACTTTGGAATCCTAAGGGACAATGTGCTAACTCTAGAACCACAAGTAAATGCAATAATTAAGAAATGCTTCTTCCATCCACACACGATCAAAAAGATTCTACATTCCTCTCCTTCACACACAAAACACTGGCCATCATCTCCCTCATCATATTCAGGATAGACTACGCTAAAAGCTTATACCTCGGAATGCCAGACTATTTACTGAGGAAACTGCAATGAATACAGAACGCAGCTGCCCGACCTCTCTTCAAACTCACACAAAGGGACCACATCACTCCGGCACTAAGGATGCTACATTGAGTCCCAGTTAAAAAACCAATCACCTTCAAAACAATATGCATAACACACAGAACTATCCACCGCCTAGGATCGGACCTCATACAAAATAAAATCACCATCTAAAAACTGACTGGAACACTTGTATCCATCGATGACATCCGCTTAGAAACTAAACCATACACGAGGAAAAAACGTGGTGGATCAGCATTCTCTTGCTTAGCTCTGAAACTTTGGAACTCCCTCCCTGGAGAAATACGAACTATGAAGGACCATCTAACATTCAGAAAACTTCTAAAAATCTGGCTCTTCATCTCCGAACGGCATGAAAACAATTGAACAACACCCAAGCACAATGAAAAGAACACACAATTGAGAAGGAGTGGGGAGTAGGCCGGACCGAAGTGGAGTGCAGGGAAGAAGAGAGGTGTCTGAATGAGAGGGGTGGTTTTGGCGACCTATGGTGTACCCTTCTCTATCTAGTGTGAAAGCGGAAACAGGGAGGGAGATGGGTCAGACTTAATAGGACCACTGACAGAGGGCTTAAGATGGAAACAAGGGAGAGAGAGACGTTCTGATCTCAGAACCGATAGAGCACATGGCACAGGGAACATAGCCCCCTAGAGGAACCCATCGGGCTGGTAATTGCTGCACACCATAATGTACTAAAGGGGAAGGGATATGGGTTACAGTTAGAACAGTGGGGGTAGGAAAGGGCACTGCCACTAACCAGCCCTACTAAAAACTCACCCTTCTGCATACACCTCTCAAACTCTGAACTAAACACAACCATACCTCCATAGCACAACAAACCACACGAACTTCAATACACCACTACTAGGAAACAAACCACACATAGCCTTGCACAACAGCACATAGCGGCACCCACCGGAAAATGCACCTAGGCTCAGTGAAGAGTGTCAACTGAACTGAAGCTGCCAACTGCACATCAAAGCTCTCTTACTCTTTTCTCCCGCTCAGTCCTACTAACTTACTCTCCTCCCCGCTAGCTTCACAGCTCTGCCAGAGCACCAAGAAACCACGCAGGTCGCAACAGTGCACGGGATAAGAACCTTTAAAATAATATAACATGTTGAGAGCAACGAGATTTGAATGCCTATTTGCTGTCCATGGTTTTGCTTTGATGATAATAAAACTGGGTTTTGACGTGCAATTTCTCTATTCCGTCATTGACTTTGCTTTGGACTGACTCCAATTCTTCTTCGGTATTTAGGATTTTGAGACCCCCTTAACTTTGTCTGTCCTATTTCAATGCTCTACCTGTGTCCCAAATTAATCCTATTTCAATTTTCTACCTCAACGAAATGCTATTAATTGTTCAACTCTCCCCCATATACAACCCATTTTATCTGCTGCTCAGCAAAGTCCTACCTCTGCTTAACAGGATGGATCATGAAAAAAACTTGAATGCCATATATATGATATTTTAATGTAAGCAAACCGAATTTATTTGCCGGAACCACTGATAAGGTATGGAACAATCCGAGTCATCAAACATGTTCAATATTCTGCCTTTTCATTTAATATCGGAATACTTTTGCCCAGGCCTAACAACCAATAGGATTATTTGAACCATCAAAACAAAATACACCGAACTAATAGACAATAAGACTTTATTAAAGAACACACATTTGGCAAACATTTCAAAATTCATCTCTCTCGCAATCCACAGCCTATGTCAACAATTTTCTCGGCCCATTTTACCAAGATGTTTCAGTTATAGAGCAGGTTGTACTATTAGTCAGTCTGATATTCACACTCTGCGGAATGTGCCTGTCCAATCAGGTGGCTGGTAATGTGGGGGGAATCTCTCAGGGACCCCTAGCGTTATCTTGGTCACCAGAGCCCCTCCTGAATGTGCTGGCATTTTATTTTCACCTGGCGCCTCCTGCCATTCCCCTTGCCACCACCCTCAACAAAATCCTGCACCATCAAGGCCACCCTCCCTTCCCCACCCAACTTACTTGCTTGTGCAGAGGCCTTCTTCTCCCAGGCCAGTCGCGCTCCATTGCCATCACCGCCGCTATGGGAACAGAAAAGGAAATTACTCCTGTTTATATTTTGCATGGTAGGTGGCCATCTTTGTTTGTCTGTTTTTACGTGCAAATGGCACAGAGCCCATTTCCCATAAAAAAAATACTATAAAAGTATTTCCTCACAGTGTGGATCCTTGGGGTGCAAAAAGCTATCCCCCAGCCCCCACTCAGGGGCTTAAATGCTGGTAACAAGGCTGAGCCTTGCCAAGGCACTTGATTGACTCTGGCCTGCTCTAGGATCGGGCTGGCAGGCAGGCTGTTGCCGACCCTGTATGCCCCCTAACGCAGGGGTGATCGCTATAGTATCCTGTTCATCAAACTCAGAAAGATGAAAGGCTTAGTTTCAGGCATGTTATCTGCAGGCTTAGAACAGATCTTAGGAGCAAGTGCTTAATTTGCTGATATGTATGGTTGACACGCAAAGTAGAGTTGCAGCATTGCACTGGCACAGACATGGATCTATCAACCAAAGGATGGGCAGTCTCAAGTTTACCACAGGCACATTTGACAATATTCTGCATAGTTAAATCTCCTCATCTGCCAGTATAAATATTGATATCTATTTAAAGGATTACCTTTATAGTATAGTAATAAGCCTGGGTGGATGGGGGGGGGGAGGGCACACATATCAAAAAAATGCCCTCTGTATCAGTTCCTGCCTCGGGAGGGTAGGTCAGGGGCAAGGTGCTCGCCTTGGAAGAAAGACAACACGAAGCAATATAGGTTTGATCCCCGGGTCCGCGCTTAGAAAACTCTGGGTGTTAAGCGCGTTATGAATAACCTATCATCTCCCTATATCGTTAATTCATCAACCCAAAATATGGCTGTCAGAATTTCAATTTTCAGGGATGGATTGAACCTTTAATTTGTTCCCTCAATGGACCTCATGATATCTAGATGGAGGTGAAGTTGGGGTTGGATTCAAAGGGTAACCTCTAGTGGGCATGCACTTGCTTGGGGCTGGCTTGTTGTTCCAGGAGTCGATAGAACAGGTTGGAAGTGACAGAGTGAAAGAGAAGGAAGCAAAGAGTAGAGACAGCAATCCTTGGAGATCACCTCATTCTTAATACTAGCCATAAATGTTCCACTAGAACATATGAGCATACACAAAGAGTTTCCGCATTCGCAACAGCCCGTGCATGTGTAGTCAGTTTTTGTTATGTCACAATCAGTCTTCCTTTGCACATGTGCAGCGGTTTGCGGTTGGTGGCTTGCAAATCTCCGACAGCAGCTCTCCCATAATTGTGCCCTTTACTTTTGTGTTTGGCTGCTGTAGGAAGTCATTAGCACATAATAGCACCCGGAGCCGGGGAGCCAGCCAATCAGGTTGCTCGGATCACAGACTGAATCTCACGATCCAAGCCCGCATTCCGAGCAATATGAAGACCTCACCTCCATCTTTCCCCCACCCTCCCCTTTCCTCCAGACAGGGCACCTCCCCTCCCGACCCAACTCACCTCCGTCCTTTGGCAGCTGAGCTACCGACACCCCAGTCTCTTGGCCACTGAGGAAATGGAAGAGGGACTCTGCATGGAGTCCTGCCTGCCATCTCCATGGTGGCAATCTGAAGTAAGGATTTTGTTGGAATGAACAGGACGCTGTGTGCACGTCCTCCATTAAAACAAAATACATTGCTGTCAACACCTCGGGTTTTCTGATTGGAAACCCGGGGTGCTAATAACAATAAAAAGGTAATTCGACCCACCGGATCGGGTTTCTTGCTACATTATTTTTCTAAATTCCGTATCATACTACTGTGATGCAATCTAGTGGACTATGACACTCAGATTCCACTGGTGTGACAGCATAGTAGGGGGATTAAGCCATTTTAATTGCCTTCCTAGGATCTCCTCAGACCCAAGAGAAGCAGAGGACATTGTTTGTACTTGAAAACAGGCCTCTGACACCTGGAACACAACTACAGAACGGGCACTTATCTGCAACACCAATAGAGCTACGCGCCTTTGAAAAAACAGTCCTGGCACTGCTGTGCTGACAGAGAGTGCGCCACACTTGAAAGTCGGTCTCTATTACAGTCCTGCTGATGAGCGCGGACTTACGTTATTTATTTATTTATTTTAATTCTTCATAACGCGCCACATCACCCAGAGGCCTCAAAGCACAAGTTCTGACAGGGCAGGCTCTTCTTGTCTCCGTAGATTTTTAGGATCCAAGTCCGTGTCAAAAGGGAGGTGGAGGTGGTAGCTGAGGAGGGGTGGGGGTCGGGTTGTAGCAGGAATTTTCTTTGCTTCTGGAGGGGCTGGGAGACTGTTGGGTTAATCACCACGCGTTTGAAGATTTATAAGGGTTTATTAAGTAAGAACATACGCGACAGCAGGCACTGTCAATAGACAGGCACCAACTGACTTCAACAACAATTCTAGACTCTCACAGTGTAAGATTGCATTCTGAATTGGAACTTGTGTGTTCACAATGCCTGTAACATCCTGTAGGATAAAAACACCTTGCATAACTAATTGGACATCACATGTCAACACTTTTATATGCAGTATTAAGCAACTAAGTTATATATTCATATTGAATCATTTTATATACTATAAAACATAAATGTAATAAACATCAAACATAACACATCTCCTCCCTTGGCATCTGCTGATTGAATATCATTCTACATAAAAATCTTTGAGCCATGTTGGTCTGTTTTTTACTCTATTTAGGCTCAGACCTGTGTTTACATTAGCCTCAGAATCTCCCACAATTTCCTTTTGTTTACAGTGTTTTTCTTCCTCTTCACCGTTATTTGTGTACTTACCATAAACGTCATCATTGTCATCTCCATTGCCATCTTCACACACATTGGATGAACTCCTGACAGGCTTTGACATTGACCAACATTCTCCCCCTTCCAAAATCACTACATTTCCTCTTACAGCTGCTATCTTTCTTGGTCCCAAATATTTACTCTCTACATATTTTTTACTTAACCTGAGATTCTTGATCAAAACCATGTCACCTTTCTCCCATTTAGTTTCTTTAGTTTTATTGACCTGATCAAACTTTTGTTTATAAGTGTCCTGCGCCTCTCTAAGAAGTACCATGATTTTTTCACTATCAATATCTACACTTTTCGCCATTTCCAGCCAACCTGGACAAAGTTTGGTTCCAGGTTGTCTGCCCTTCAATGACACAAATGGCGATATCTTCGTGATTGAATGTGGTGTTGTACAATAGTTCTAAATCATCTCGTTTAGCACTTTAGACCATTCCAACTTTGTGTCAGGCTTTTTTCTCTAAAACTTCTTTTTGTCCGCGGAAGCTGCTGAACCCCCACAGTCCCCTATGAATGCTGACCTCTCTACTGATTATAAACAGTGTAGCTGAAAGCATTCCCAAGGGAAAGGGGGAAAATGGGCAAAATAATAAACTTCAGGTCTTGTTCTGCTTCTTGAAGCCACTCAACCTATTGAGAAAAGACAATGGGCCTCATTACGACCCTGGCGGTAAGGGGTTTACGCCAGCGTTAGCTGCGCCGACCCCTTACCGCCAATTACGAGGTCCCTTAGCGCCATGGCGCTTTTAACACCTGCTTTTAGCAGGTGTTAAAAACCATGGCGCTAAGGGACCATGGAGTTAATTACGCCACCGTATGCGAATTTTGAGCTTGAATAGCACAAAATTTTACATAGGAAGTTTTAAAACGGAGAATGCTAGTATTTTTTTTTTATGTTGCCTATCTATTTTTTAAATAAAAATTTTTACTAGACCATCCCTTTAAGTCTTTGCGCCTGCTTGAAAAGTAAACCTTGCTGGGAAGCGTCTTGAAGTTCAGACGCATACGCGAGTTGAGATACGATCATCTGACTGAAGCAAGTGATTTGTCTTGACTGAAGATCACGCGCGTAAGGTAGAATGTTAGTAAACGTTACAAAAAAAATGAATCGTCAAATCAGAAATCCTAACACACTGTCACTTGCGCAGACAGCGTAATATTAATATCCCGAACACCGACGGGCAAAGAGCACTAATATAAACACAGTGCTCAAAATATATATACACTAAACTATTCCTAGCACACGCGCAACATTAACGACAACTCTCCAGTTGAAAAAACAAACTCACACTCGCTTAACGGCACAAGTACATAACGTAATGCTGTTAATAAGGGAGGAAGTTCAATCCATATGATGAACGCTCTAAAAAATACTTTCTTATTCTCTAGTTTAGCTTTTGAATATTAAACATGAACTGAAAATTAAATTAAAACAGGAGGGAAAAACCTCTTCACTAAAATCAGCTGAAGTAGTAAAAATAAAGTCACTTAACTTGCTTCTTTCTTCATAAAATGGTCTCAGGAAAGATTGTAAAATTCACCAACCAAACGCCAAGATCCAGATAACTTAACTTTAGTAAAGGACTAGTTAAAGTCTCAAAATTTTCCATCCCTTCATAAATAGGACCTTCCTGCTGGGCTGCTGACAATGAAAGGCAGTTTAGAATGTCCTGACAATGCCTGTCCTGAACTCCTGACCAATCAGTGATGTTGCTTGAAATCACCATCTTAGCTTGGGAAATTCTCCACACTCTGTACTTCAAGGTTAAGGCCCAAACCATTAAGCATATTGAACACACATACATTTCCCCACAATCAGCCACAGCACCTGAAACCTGACACCCTGAGCCAATGCCAATTGTATCCCACTCTTCACAAACCTGTTGGCCCTTTCTACAAGACCATTGGCCCTAGGATGATATAGCGCTGTTCGCACATGCTTGATACTGAATTTCCTCAAAAATGTTAGCATTCTGTCCGAACAGAACTGCACCCTGTTGTCGGTAACTACCACCGAGTGAAAACCCTCTCTGTAAAACACTTCCTCCAAGAATGATATCATCTCTGACATAGTAGCCTCACAAAGTGCTTTCTATTCTATCCATTTGGTGTGGTAGTCTACCAATACCACCAAGTACTTATACCCTTCACCAAGTTCTTGTATGGGTCCCACCAAGTCAATTCCCACTTTCTGCCATGGTTCGTTGGGCACACTCACTGGAACCAATGGGACCTCTCTCACAACCTTGTTTTTATCACTCTTCACACATTCCTTACAATTTATAATACTTTTCTCTACATCACTGTCTATCCCAGGCCACCAGAATGATTGCCCCAAATACCTCTTGGTGCCTCCCATACCAAAATGTCCTTGGTGGGCCACCTTCACTAACTGGGATCTGACACCACATGGAGGTACTAATTTGCTTCCTCTTCTGAGTTTGCAACCATCTTCTGACAAACTCAGTTCCTCTCTCACTTCATTATACCTTTCATAACCTCTGTCAATTTCATTTTTTTGAGGCCACCATTCTTGTGTCCAAATCTTAACTTGATTCAATACCAAGAACTCCTTATCCGCTAACAACCATTCACCCTTATCAATGGCATTACACTCTATTTCAGAAATACTGATCTCTTGTTCCCTGTTCATCTCAGCATCTTCACCACTTCCAGCAGGAAACCTGGACAGACAATATGCCACAACATTTTCCTTAACAGGTATTAGCACACTTTAAAATTTTAGCCCAACAGATCCACCATCCGACCTTGATATCCTTGGAGAGCCCTTGGCCCAATCAACACTACTCATTAACTGCACCAAAGGTTTGTGGTCCGTTCTCGCTTGAAATGCTTGACCCCATAAAAAAAAACTTAAAATGTGATATGGCCCATGACATTGCCAATGCCTCCCTCTCAATTACGGAGTAGTTTCTCTCCGCATCTCTCAGTGGTCTTGAGGCAAAGGCTATCACATGTTCAACCTTTCCAGAGTCGTATTGAGCGAACGTGGCACCTAATCCTAGAATGCTGGCATCAACTGATAACATAGTTTTCCTGCCTGAAATGAATATACCAAGGGATGGCGCTTGTGTAATTCCCTTTTTAATTGACATGAAGGCCTCTTGGCAATCTTCAGACCACTCAAATCTCACACCTTTCTTAAGTAACTCCCTTAATGGAGATGATATTACCGCAAACCCATCAACAAATTTGTGATAATATTCTGCCAAACCCATGAATGAGCGCAATAGGTCTTTGTCTTTAGGCGGAGGAGCATTACTAATACTCTCCACTAGTGATCTTTTGGGTGCAATACCATCTTTAGAAATCCTGTGACCTAGATACTCTACTTCTTCAACAGCTATTTTGCATTTACTTCTCTGAAATGTCAAACCTGCCTCTCTGAGCTTATTTAATACCATTCTCAACACTCTCTCATGCTCACACTCATTTTCCGCAAACACCAATATATCATCCTATCATCCTGAAAAACAGTTACTTTGTCTAATACCTTAAAAACCTCCTCCATACCTTTCTGGAACACAGACGCAGCAGATGCCAGGCCAAATGGCATGCGACTAAATTTGAATGTCCCTTCAGGGGTAATGAAAGCTGTAAGGTGTTGAGATTGTTCAGAGAGAGGAACCTGGTGGTACGCTGCTGACAGATCCATTACTGAAAACCACTTGGGTTCACCCAAAGTGGCCAGAGTTTCTGAAATAATCGGTAGAGGATGTCTCTCAACAAGGATGTTCTGATTCAAACTCTGCAAATCCACACATAGTCTTAGTTTTCCATTGCTTTTGGTGACTAGTACCACCGGTGATAACCATTCTGTCGCTGTCACTGGCTCAATCACTCCCTTATCCATGAGATTGCCCATCTCTTTCAGTAGTTGTTCTCTCATGTTCAAGGCACATGTCTCACTTTGTGAACAACCGGCTGGGCATTTTCTCTGAGCTTGATGTGATGTTCAAAATGTTTAAGTTTGCCCAACCCTTCAGTGAATACTTCTGGAAAATCTTTGGACCATGTATCCTCAATTGCTGCAATGGTGACAGGTTCTGGTGCACTCGCTTGAACTCTCACCTCTAATTTCCTCTGTTCTTCCCAATCAAGTAACGAGGCACCCTTTTCCGCTATCAATATGTTTGGTGAACATTTCCTGTCCTTGTACATTACTTGCGCATGGAACTGACCTAGAATGTCTATGGATGATTCACCATAGCCACATGGTTGGACGTCCGTAGGTTTAAGTGAATCCTGATCTTTCCTTAGTACATTCTTGAGTCTTTCTCTTGATATGATGGTCCACGGTGAACATGTATCAACCTTCATCATCATTTTATATCCTTCAATTTCAAACTCATCCACCGGTCCTTTCTGTTCACCCAAAACACTTTCTGTTCACCCAAAACAGCGAAATCCCGAAGACATGTCTCAGAACAGTTTCTTGGGTGGCTGTCATTGTATGTCGTCTGGTTCGTCTCTGCACTGCTTCCTCTGGATTCCACCAAATGAATTGACATATTCTTGCATGCATTGGTAAAATGTCCCTTGCCTTTACATTTAAAACATTCAGCAAACTTGGCTGGGCAAGTGGGGTAATTCGGACCGTGTTTGGGGCTGCCACATCTTGTGCATCTCAAGTTCCATGTATCCCGTCCGTTTGCACTGAAACTGGGTTTCCTTCTTTGAGTAACAGCACAGATTGCATGGGAAGCCTGCTTATCACCCTTCAACTCCTTAATGTATTGAGTGGTCTGCTCTATGCTTCTGGCCAATTCAACAGCATCCTCCAATTTAATGTCCTTGGCAAGCAGCTTCTTTTGAATCCTCATGTTGTTTGTGCATCTCACTAGTTGGTCCCTTATTAATGAGTCAGTCAATGACTCGAAGTCACATGTAACTTAATGTTCTTAGGGAGGCAATATAGGATTCAACAGATTCAGATGGCTCTTGTGTACGCTGGAAGAATTTGTGCCGCTCAAATGTTACATTCTTTTTCGGTTCAAAGTGCTCTTCTAGTTGTTTCAAGGCATATTCATCTGCATCTCCTGCTTCTGCCCCCTGGGTTCTTGATAACCCATCAAATATGCTAGGTCCTTCAGGCTCTAGATTATGTAGCAGTAACACCTTTTTTCTGGCCGAGCTGAATCTATCTCCTCCCATGGCCACCAGGCAGTTCTCAAAAATGTCCTTCCACCTATCCCACCTGATGGGTGGACGGCCAGGTTCAGCCAGAAAGGAAGTGGATGGAGGTATAGTTGCTGCCATGTGTAACTGGATGCTACTTGCTTCTTGGTTGCTCTCTTGTTGTAGAGCTGAATGTGTGGAATTCAAAGGTAGAGTAACTGTCTGAATCAATGCACTGTGACAGTAGGTATAAGATGCTGAGTCTTGATTTGTAATCCTTTTGTACTATGAGGCACTTCTTCCTGTGCCTGCAGCAGCAGGTGCTGTCGTCACAATCACAGCTGTGAGCATGTAGGGTTGCCTTCCCTGGCAACAGCTGTCACAATGTGTATACGGCAACTGGGGCTAAACCACGCCCACAATGCTACGTGCCGATGGCCACACCCCTTAGCGCTCGCACCACAATGGAAGATGCCGCGCGGCCTCAAGCATGCAATTGCCGCCAGAGCTGGGGCACGAGCACGGCGTGCGGTAATGACAGGATTGCTCGAGACTCAACTGTCCACTCTGTATTGGCGCCCCCGTTGAGCTTACAAAGGCCAAACTAAGTGGCGCTGACATCTGCATGCAATTGACGCGCTTGCGTCAATGGCCCTCCATCCCCTTGCACACCTCCTGACCTCAATCCACCTGCTGTCTTTGAGCTTCCCAATATCCGCCCGTAGTGCAGCCTCTGCAGAGACATGCCGCACACAGCCAGGGGCAAGGGAGGGCCGCAAATCCCATCCTCGTCGCCAATGTTGGGTTAATCACCACGCGTTTGAAGATTTATAAGGGTTTATTAAGTAAGAACATACGCGACAGCAGGCACTGTCAATAGACAGGCACCACCTGACTTCAGCAAAAATTCTAGACTCTCACAGCGTAAGATTACATTCTGAATTGGAACTTATGTGTTCACAATGCTTGTAACATCCTGTAGGATAAGGACACCTTGCATAACTAATTGGACATCACATGTCAACACTTTTATATGCACTATTAAGCAACTAAGTTATATATTCATATTGAATCATCTTATATACTATAAAACATAAATGTAATAAACATCAAACATAACAGAGACACGTGCGAGGAGACGAAGAGTAACAGTTTGGCAGGTATTTTTGTCCCTTTTAGAGGAATCCATGTGACGGCGGGAAGCCTTTTATTTTTGGCGATGTCGATGTTGTCAGGTGCGGTGGGAGTGCATGACAGGAAGTCTTTTTTGATTTTACCCATTCTTGTTGTCTATGTTCCATTATGAGAGAAGTCCCTCTCCACTTCTTCCACTAGGTGGAAATGGGGACAGCACAAGCGTTTGGAAAGGAATAAGGGTGGCCACAGGCAACAGAAAATTGTAGCTAGATAACTATGAATTAAGGAAGCATTTTATCTCAAGGTCCCGAGCATTATTCTACCCCTCTGTAAAATGTATCAACAATACTTGGGAATCTTTACTTGTTTACAATTTCCCATCAATGTGAGCCCTCGTTATATCTGTAGACAATGGGCCTCATTACACGGATGGCGGTAATGGTTAACGGCCACCGTTAATGGTAACGGTGACCGTTAACCATTACCGCCTTACTACGAGGTCCCTTAGCGGGTTGGTGCTTTAACGCCTGCTTTTTGCAGGCGTTAAAAACCAACCCGCTAAGGGACCTCGGAGCTAATTACGGCACCGCAAAATTGCGGTGCCGTAATTAGCGCCTTCCCCATTCCCATAGAGCCCTATGGGGCAGAAATGGGAATGGGGAAGGGCAATGGCGGAAGGGGGATTTACCGCCCCTCCAACCTTGGAATGGGGCGGTAAATCCCCTTTCCGCCAAGGCGGTGCCGGTATTTTACCGGCATGAGCCATGGCGCTAATAGCGCCATGGCTCACCGCCTACCGTGTAATGAGGCCCAATGTGTGTGATCTTGGACCGATTTTTGGGAGGGAGGCCCTTTTTTGGTACATCACTCCATGACTTACCTCACTTGTTTTGGGGACACACATCAGTTATTATAGCTAACAATGCAGGGGGACTTATTTTCCTTTTGAAATCTTTTTTGCGTAGCAGTACTGCCTTCTTTATGGAGTGCACTGCATGGAAACATGTTATCCAATATTTATTTATTTTTCATCATCATAAACGTTATTCGGCCATAGGCCATCAAAGTGCAACCTAACAAAACATTTCTAAATTTCCAACAGATCAACACGACAATGAAGGGAAGATGGAGTAAATAGGGTACAACAAACACAATTTGCAGATGTGAATACCCAGGCCCTATCAGCTCTCGGCTGCCCTTGTACCCAGGGGTGTGAGGTTTGCTCCAGAAAGGACAGTGTTAGTTGGGGCATTTCCAGGGGGATTTAGAAGGTCCGAAATAGGGGAGTAAACTCAGATCAATGCACTGGGTCTTCTCCTAAAGTGGGGAACTCTCTGGCTGTGGTGAAGAGTGAAGGCGGGTCAGCCTGGGGTTCGTCTGATCACTGTACAAGCGTTAAGTTTGCTAGGGACTGAGATCGGGACTAGGGATGGGGAATCGGGCCCCTTGACAATAATGGAAGTTCCAGGAGACTCCTCCAGCAAGCCCCCCACTCCCTTCACCTCCCTGGCCCTCCTCTAGGCCTCAATCAGGGACAGTAGAAACTTTTTTATGGCTTCCAGTTCGATGAACACCCGTGCACAGGAACAGACACCCACATTGTGAGCCCCCTTTTGTGACTGACCAAGGCAGGGGTGACTTCCATGAGTAGGTAGCTTTGGGGCCCTAAGTGGGGTTAGGCGGAGAAAGGAACTAGTCCCCGATAGCGCTGCCAACATGTTCTCACTCCAGGCGCTGCAATTGGAGCTCCATCAGTCTCTGTATCCATTAGGTACAGGAGCAGGTAAAGGAAGGTCAAGGATGGGGCCCAATATGGGCAGGGTAGCGAGAGCTGGACATAGATTCTGTCGAGGGGAGCTGGGAAGGGGTCAGGGGCAGATTGCCAAAGCTGAGACCAAAGCTTACCGACACCCATGTTTTCGGACCGCCACTGCTGAGGGAGCTGACTGTTCAGGAATGGACAGCCATTTTCCTTTGTTGGATGCTGCCTGTCCTTCTATTGGTGTGGTGGGTTGACACCCAACTCATTTTTCACATATTAGGAGGGGATCTGAAGCCATTCAACAGTTGTCCACTGGAGCCAAGACTCCAAAGAAACAGGAGGATGCCAGAGAATTGCTCCTAGAACCAGCACTAAGCCATCTTCCTCAAAGGAGAAGCTGAACTCTTCATTGACAAGGAGACCTGTACCTGATGCCTCCATCCCTTGCACTAGTGTGTCTAAATTCTGCCCTGATTTCCTCATGCTCTGCAGCTCTGAAGATTTGCAAATCCTCAATCTAGCTGACATCATCCCGAGTGGGGGAGACTCCATTGCATGGACATCGTCAAGTCCTAGGGTGGGAAATCCTGCAGACCTCATTGTTGGGGGACTGGGACCTCATCACCTTGCTGCTGCTGGTCTTTGTTGAAGAAAAGGGTCTGCCAGTAAATTGAGAAAATCTATCTTGCTACATCGTGGCCACAGGCCCTGTTTTGGGGTCTCATCGACTGCTACTTCCTTCTGCTGCATCCTCAAGGTCCTGCCTCATCAAGGGTGGGAAATCAACATTCATCATTGGAATCCTGAAGTCGAGCATGATGTTTTTTACCTAAAGATGCGTAAACCAGAGACTGACCCTCTGCCTAGACAGACGCAAACTCAACACCAAAAGTGACCTATAACCATTCCTATGGGCTCTCCGAGCATTTGTTCACTTTGTATTCTTACTTGTGCCACGATACGTATTTCTCATCATACTTTGGGTGCACGTTCCTGCACCGTTTCAATCCTCTTTCAGGCAAGGCTCAAGTGCACCGAAGATTGCACCCTATCCTTTTTTGGAAATGTGCCCTGTATACTTGTGCAAATCTGCGCCATGGCCTAGCATGAAGTTCTGATTAATGCTCGTGCCCTCTCCAACACTGCACGAGGCATGCAGAATAGCCTGCGCAAGGTTGCGTCTTGCGCCGGCATCCACCACAGAGCCACGCGATCACTCTGACTAGTGCTCTCTCCCACACTTTTCTCAGTTGAGGTGGACGGGGTGTGCTTGCATGAGAGTCAAATAGTAGCGAAATGTAGAGAAATTGTCCTCCTAGCAGCTCACTTCCATGATAAAGTGCTTTGGGTAATCGGGCCACGTGCGAAGTTGGTGGGCACGCGGAGTGGGACAACGCTCATGAGCAAATGATCCTCAATAAGTGCCACAAATCGACCAATTAACGTTCACAAGACAGAGTAGAAACCACCCTTGAGAGAAATGAGGTACACTTGGGAGTCCCTGGACTGTTTGAAAACACGCAGTAAATTCAATCCCACCCTTGTCGCCAATGTTATAGCAAAGGAAACTAGTTGACTGCCCAAAGTGTTGCAGGTTGCAGGTGCAGGAGACACAGACAGGCCCCCAGCAGCAGCATCAACCCTTCTACTCTCCAGCCCTCAGCCTCCAACGGTTCCCGCTGGCACTGCGCCACCCTCAGCCTCCTAGAAATGCACCACTGCTCCAACGGTTCAACCGGAGACAGCCTCTGATAGTGTCATGACCCTTGCCCCTGGCCTTCACTGGCAAGTCAGCCTTCCAGTTAGGGCGAGGTCAAAGGCCTTAAAACCTCATCCAAGACTCTCTTGGAGTCAGTCCTGGCGCCTTTGGCACCAGGCTCATACCCATCATGAAGACCAACATTAGAATGGGATTATTTAGTTGCGACTATTTAACTGGGGGTTCAGCAAACATGGAGGCACACACATAGCTCAGTTACAAGGAACTGAGCTATGCGGTCTAGTCTTTTGGGTGTGGCAGGCCTGAAACTACTTTACCTGGACTACTTTGGGTGTTGCAGGCCTGGGACTATTTTACCTGGACTACTTTATCTGAGACTATTTAAACTGCACCCAAACAGCAGAACAAGCTTTGCGTTATTCTGCTGCGGGCAGCGTGACGCTCACCGTGTCCAGTTCTTTGATGCCAGTTTACCCTAAACCAAAGACCTGCAGAGAAAGAAAGAACACTACGAAACTTACCTGGAACAGTGTCCTGTCTTCAATCCATCGCTGACTTCAGTTCCACTCACCTGAAGGTACGAACTCCATTATCCGGCACCGCATGCATCCTGGAATACCATAGCCTGGAAAGATTAGAACGAAAGACAGCATTCGTAAGCGTTTACTCACGTTTCCTCCCGAATGAAGAAAGCCACACAATTCTTACCTGGGTAGTCATCTCCTGTTCAGTATCATTGCTGGAACATTAAGGTGCTCGTCGAGGAACATCGCAACCTGCAAGGACAGGAAAGACGCAGGTTAGTAGCATATAAAAGGCGAAACAGAACCACGCATTGCGCATTACTAACCAGACAGCATCGCGCACACCGCGCTTTCGCCTACGGGCCCATGCTAATCTTCGAACTGCATGACAACACCAAAATACCTTTCCATACCAAAAATGAAAGAAGCAAGACATTATTATTCAAACTAAGAGGAACATAAGAACTGCATGTAAAGACTGTAAAGCAGCAAACCTACGGAGTCGCAGCAGGTCTGGATTCCCACAGGGGGCTTGCACCAGTGAAGTAACTTGGTCGCTGCTCTCCCCCCACATCTACGCGCCCCTGCCACGAGGAGCAGGATGGAGAATCCACCTTTTACAATATTACGGTAAGGAGAAGGCCCAAGGGGGAGGAAGGAGTTGAGGCCAAGGGAGGTGGGAAAACATAAAGACAATATGGTATTGAATCCAGCTCTCCTATATTGTAGAACCATCTTTAACCAGAGGCCTTACCAAGGGACCGGGAGAGGGTTCGAGAGTGCAAATCATCCAACCAGGGCTGGGTGGCGTCCCCGTGGATACCAGGTGAGCGTAACAGATAGCCATTTATAATGAAAACAGAACTAAAAAGTATATAACACAAGCCTCATACATGTCAACCAGTGACATAATTCAGGAAAAGCATATGCCAGGTGGCAACATCACTTGCTACAAACAAGAGTCACAGCGTCCATACATTTTAAATCTTTAGGGCGGCAAAATTAGCTACTTCACAGGTTTTTCGACAAGCGCTGTTCTTGGAGTGCTGCCTCTACTGCAGCTCTCACGTCGGGGCCACCTGCTCTCAGGGGTTCTGTTCTCAGAAGCATCTTCTCTTCAAAGCCGGGCTGTACTTCCACCAGCCAACTTAAGTTGAGAAATCTTTCGCCATGCACAGGGAACCTGCGAAAATCTGTTGCATGGCATGGTGTCTTCTCTTAAGACATCCACTTTTCCTCAATTCCTTGTGCCTTCTTCTATCCCTAACCCAAATCAGGTCTTGTCCCACACCCTATCTATGGTATGGTGGCATAGGAACTACAATAAGATGTTTAATTTTAATTGTATTTGATTTTGACAAATTGCATTCTGAAATTACAGCTATAAGGGTCACAAGATTGATATGATCACAGATAAATTGGGGCCATTTCAGTAGATCTCCACCATGGCCAACATATATGCCTCTGTGAAGTAGATTTAATTGGCATTTGGAGGGGAGAGCTGCAGTGGGTGCTGCCTATATTTTAGACCACTTTCTTCAGTAATCCGGGGCTAGTGAAGGGATGCAGGCACGATCTTGACACCGAGTACTCTGCCATCGCATTCGGATCCTGAAAGGCCTTCATCATCTGTCACTGCGGAACTCAAGAAGAGAGTAAAGGGTTGTTAGAATTAGGGAGGATAGGCAGGTCACATAGTGACTGGGATAGCCCCATAGTCCTGGCCTTAAATCCACATAGATTGAATCCCTTCTGCACAGACTATGGACTTATCCAGGAGAGACTGGCAGGTAGAACTGGCCAATGAAGCATGGGTCAGATCAGCTTCCATGTGACCCTTGGGACTCTGTGAGTACTAGGTCAAACCCTTCATCCTGAAGCATGCCCTCTGCTACTATATAGTTCTTGATGAACCAAGTACTGGCCTGACAGGAGCTGCATGCCCTGATGTAGCAGAACAATTCTGTTAAAGTCATTGTGGGTTGCAAGTCATCCTGGGTGCAAATAACTTTGTTTGAGTGGACACAAGCTGTAGGGGTGACTTCAAAGATAGAGAAGTGAACATTTACCCAAGGTGAGATTAAGTCCCTTGACCCTTGACCATGTGATGGGCAGAGCCCACTTCAAACCAGAACAAACTGCATTTTAGGACATTGCTGCTTTTCTGATGTCTACAGACAATGCCTCACTGGTGCAATTGGATGTTACCTGGGATGTGTCCACAACTTTAACTTGGTAACAACCCTGACACCATTGTTGAAAGGGAATTTGCCCAACAAAGTGGAGTGAAATGCAGCTTGCCAGGGAAGTTTCAATGCTGTCAAGAAGGCCTAGTTTGGTGGCTATAGACTAGCCTGTCCGGATCTCGCAATGGCATTAATTATCTGAACAGATATATCTGATGTTGGAATAAGGGCTGGGTGGGCCAGAAAGCGGATGATGATATTGGTCGACCCAGAGTGTACCAGTTCCATAGGCTTCATCCTAGCTGCTATCCGAGCACCAAAGAAGCTGTAACCATATGTTCAAAGCACAGCCTTAGAACACAATACTCTGATGTTAATGTCTACTCTGGGGGATGCAAGCAGGGGACTTCCTCGAGTGGCCTTGATTTTGCAAGACTACAAAGACACTTCATAACTCCAAAGTTGATGGACAGTTCTGAATAGCTACTGGGGAAACTTGCTGATACCAGACCCATATGAGCCTAGACACTGGTCAGCTTCACCCAATCTGTGGGAGCTATCATGGCAGACCTGAACTGGCATTTCTCTCTCTAAGCTGTCCGTTTCATGTGTAGGAACTTTTAATAGATGGCGGAGGCCTGAGAACCTGGAACGTCTTTGCGAGCCAGATATGAACCTGGTTGGAAGAAAGATGAGGTTGTTCCTCATCTAAGCTTGGGTGACATAGTCTGCTTAGAATGTGGTGCAGCAGGTTTAGGGAATGGGCCCACAATAGCCTGGACCCCATCCAGCAGATATGTGACAATGAGAAATGGTTGCTTTGTACTTCCTCCTGCTGTCCGAGTGCAGCCTGCCAGCAGCTTTAGATCTGTTTCCTGTGGTCGGAACACAAGGCCATCTTTTCAACTTGATGTAATCCCCCCTCACATGGTGGGTTACCCCATGTGGGTTGTAGGGCCCCTCTTGATGGCCGGACATTTGCAGACAAGCCCGGCAGAGGCTAGATCGTCACTTGCCCAGCAGAAAGGGCCCTGTACCCGAAATGTGGGCTGTTCTTGGGTGTATATGCCCATAAAGAGGTGAACATCTCTTTCTTATGTTTCTTATTTTCCTCCGGAGGTGGACAGTCTCCTTATCACTTTGGTCTACCTAACCACACCGCCTAGGAACCCATCTTGAAAGACTCCTTTGGTTGCCATCGTGTGAAGGTAAGATCACTTGTTGGTTGGCTAGTTCTCTGTATCTAGTGTTTACTGTTATATCCTCGCTGACCTAGCAATTCACCTGTGTGACTGGATGCCTAGTGCTAGGTGCTGTGCTTCATAACGTGTGTGGGTATTTGTTGTGGCTTATCAGCACAAAGTATAATTTTCGTAGAAATCCTAGATTTTTGGCTTATCTTTGGTGTGGCGGAAAATGGTGCTTGGCTTTATTTTTAAAGGATTCATTTTAGAAGTTCGGCTTCTATGACACCCAAGGGCAGGGTTGTTAATGGCAAGTGGCCAATCACTCAGTGATCTTATGTCACACTACTGTTATTGAATTTCGAACATAACAAGAGGAAACGTTGATAAAATCCTATTGCAGGGATTGTTTATGGTAAATTGCATTAACGTCCCTTGAATATGAAGGTTGCTATGTGTACCAGGAAATGTTTACATGTAAAGAATTTCTCTGGTTTTTTTGCAGTTAATTGTGTAATTATATATATTTGATTATCCATGTACTTTAAAGAGTTCATTCATATGCATGCACTACTATCTAAGGCAATCTAATCATATAAGAATATTTAAGTTGTTAATTATTTTGTTTTTCAATATTCCAATAATGTACAATTTTCTTAATACTTAATTTGATGTATGTATTATATTTGTTATTTGCATTTATACTTGAGCATATTTCCCCCAAAAAGGTTTGCTGTCTGATTGCCAGGTACCTACCTCGGGCTTCAAGTGGTTTCAAATTTTGGCAGGTTTGCAAAACTTATTTTTGAATTTTTAGATGGGATATTCCCTCCACTGCTTTTCTCTTATTAAAGATGTTCTTCAAGTGTCTACAATTAAATTATCAATATACTGTTATAGATTCTATGCCAACAAGTTACTGTTAGCCAAACTTCATTATCTCTGGTTTGTTTCATCAACAGTTTCTGACCCTACATGCTGATTTGCTTATTGCTTAGTTGTGCCATATCTAATTCAGTTGGGTCTTTAATTGTCCCAAAAGGGAGAGGTTACATACCCATTACAAGATATCAAATAAAATATAGTACATCTAGCAAACTCTTTATTCACTACTGTCTATAAGGCTGGATTTATTGAGGAATCTGTCCATTCTGCTCTATTGATCAAATACACAATCCCATTCCAAGATGGCGTTCAACACTGGTAAACGCTGGTGAGGTTGATATGTTCTGATGTCACAGCATTTATGCAACAGCGAAATGACCATGCCCGTATGGGAGAGTTATCCATGTGGAAAATGCTGTGATGACTGAAACCATAAAGGATAATCCAACTGCAGCAAAGGTATGCTTAGCTGTATGTTATCTTCTTACTAGGATTCCATTATTGTGGAGCACATTTTGACATCTGCGTTTGCCATCATGCAGCAATTTTCTATGATCATGCTCGTTTATTCTAGGTGCTTCTGATTTCTAAATCACAATTGGGGATCTTTATAGCAAGACACCTAGAGGGCAAACTTTGGTGCCACTATTTAACCTATGTAAAGAACATCTTTATAGACATCCGTAGTAAGATGGAAGAGTTTCTTCAACAGCGTGGAGGAATCCAATACTGAGAAGTCCAACAGTGTTAATAAGCAATTTACTTACACTAGTTATCAGGTATTAATTGCAAACAATTGCCATTAAGAACCAGGAGAAGCACTGGGTCAAAGAAATGAAATGAAACACATACATTCACAGTCTGAGTGAGTAAAGCAACTGCTATTAGAATAACTGCGACCCTCTGGGCCAGTCACGACTCTTCCCTTTTTTACAATTATTTATACCATCTAATAATGATTCAGTAGCAATTACAAAACAATTTATTTTGCTTTGAGTTTTATATTGCAGAATCCATGAACACTGTGGCTGATGTAGTAGACCGGTCAAAAAGCAATATCCTTTGTCCTGATGAAGCACATCAATTATTTAATTGCAGAAACTGGTCAACAAAAAAGCGGGAATTGGTTATAAATTGATAAAGCATATCCCTTTATACCCCCTATCTCATGCAACTTTGGCTATACAGATGTTGGCGTAGCAGAATGAATGAAGAGAAGTCACCCCCAGAATATATAGGGTTGATGAATGAGATGTGTCCCCTCTTAACAAGCAAAATCATTTTTAACATTTATTTGGTGGAATGGGTTTTAGATTTAAGTTTGCACAATACCACATACATCTATTTAGCTATAATTAGTTTGGAATAGGAAAGGAAATGCTAACTTCTTTTAAAAAGGCTTTGCACACATTTGTTATTCATGGGAAAGTATTATCCAATAGAGGCAGCAGAAAAGATGTCTAGTGACAAAGGGCCTCATTACAAGTTGGGTGGTATTTCAGTGGTAAATTCACTGAAAATCTGCCAAAAGTAATTACTGTTACCGCCAATTGGTTCCACGGATTTACTGTGAGATTACAAGTGGTGGTAGGTGGTGTATGTCTTCATTTTCTGGAGCCCATAGGACTCCACAGGGATTTCACCCCACCGTCGGTCATTCTGCTTGCAGGAATTGCACCGATTTTGCCTTTTTTTGGTTGTAAATTGGAGGATTTACCTGCAGAAATTTGCTGGAGGAAAATTCTCCACGTTTTCACCAAAGATGTAATACAGCGATGCAGTGAAGCAGCGTTAATGCAGTGGTAATGCACAGTACTACTGTTTTATCCCGCACCACTGTACTCATAACGAGTCCCAAAGAGTTTTGAGTTACCGATGCAATTAGCTGAATGGATGTGCACGTTAGACAAAAAAGTTGTAGGTCAGAAAATAGGACTTCCCCCCTGAAGATCACCAGAGGAGTGGGAAAAGTGCCCGATAACTATTTTCTCTGCTCCTTCACCTGACCCACAAAGACTAAGATATTCTGTTGGTATTGTGTGAACCCACATCTTGCCCCCACACAATGCCTCATAGCCCTTCCCTTTCCTTATTACAGGAAGAAAAAGGTGTTCCCATTTTTTAGGGTGTCCTTCTGTGACCCTCTTTCTAGCTGTTCATAAATATATATAAATAAAGTTGCCTCTTCCGCTCAGTCCCACAGGTCAAAAGTCGTGATTTAGCATCACAAAAGACTGCATAAAATTGCACTTGCTTGCTCAGCAGGCGGCTACTTGATGCAATCACTACATGTTTGATCAGTGACCTCAAGCCAGAAATCAAAAGACCACGAACATACGGAATATATGAAAGTATGAGGCAACATATCCTAAAATCACTGCCAAATAGTGGCCCGTACGCTTCACTATGTTGTGCCCTCACATTATTGCTCACAGCCTAACGCTGCCTCATACTTGCCACATAAAAGAGGTGATTCATGGAAGGCTTGGAATTAATCCTAACCTCTGGTATTTGCCTGGGCCACCATCCTGACCATTGTTCTTCAGCCAGCC
The DNA here is from genome assembly GCF_040938575.1 of Ambystoma mexicanum. Lineage (NCBI taxonomy): Eukaryota > Metazoa > Chordata > Amphibia > Caudata > Ambystomatidae > Ambystoma > Ambystoma mexicanum. The sequence continues at coordinate 864,404,570 of NC_090939.1, read as the reverse complement.
AAGCCATTACAGAAGGCGAAAGACCATATGCAAATCTGGCTTCATCCCACCCCAAAAGGGGCAGTCCAGCCCACACTGCTAGGTCACATCCCTCCTTCACAAGACTACAAGCATCCCCAGACATGTTTCAGCCTTGTTGGGCCTCATCAGTGAGAAGTAGCTTGGGTCTCTAGCTCCAGCAGGCTCAGGACGCAAGTCTGGGCATACCCCTCATACTCGGGGTGACTTATGCAAAACAAAAGACGTGATAGCTGGAGGGTTTGGAATTAGTCCTAACCTCTGGCATTGCTCTGGGCAATCCTCCAGACCATCGGTCTTAGCCTGCCAAGCCATTACAGAAGGGGAAAGGCCATATGCAAATCATGCTTCCCACATCAATGGATGTATACAATGCAAAATTCCAGTAATTTTGGGCTGTTTTTTTGCATGTCTTTTTCTTGCTGTTCAAGCTCCAAATGGGGATATTTTGTTAAAAGTGTCAATTGCATGCCTGGACTGCCAACAGTAGCACCTAACATGCTGTCTGTCGGGTCCCCTGCATGAAACCTTCATATATACGTAAAAGCACGTGCCCCTTGAAATCAGAGGAGGAAGGCATGGTGTAAATGTTAATTCCAATGTACGCACCTTCTCCACGTATAAACGGCTGTGAAGTGAAAAAGTAAGGCAAAAATGGCTAACGCCGCCTTGTACGCACATTTGCGTCTAGAGTTTAGAAAATTACACACATTATTTAGAGGATAATAAAATAACAGGCTACTAATTTATAAACAATAGCCCTAGCCCTGCTACCAGCCCACATTTCAATCTAACTGCATTGACAGCGAAGCCTACTACGAGAGCCAGATATTTAATCTCAAGCAAGGGGTGGGGGGGCACCTTCCCCAGCATTTTGAGTTGGTAGAGACAGTGCAAATTCGCAACCCTCTCCCAAGACCTGAGTATTGTCGGCAGAAGACTGAAAGTTTAGTGGAAAATCCCTTAACAGCTGCAACAAGGGAATCGGCTGTACGTTGCACAACATCAGAGGCTACTTTGTGGTTACACCACACGGAACTTTAGAGATAGAACTGAAGGACCAGTCCAAATACACTCTGTTCTGCATTTAGAACAGTCTCAGGGCCTCATTACAAGTCTGCCGGGCCAGAAGTAAGGGTGCCGGGTGCAGCGTATCTGACCTGCCGGGCGCAACGGCACCCGTAGGCACAGTATTCACGGAAGCACCAGCACCAATAGCAAGGGCACCAGTGTTTCTGTCTCCCCACACCCATACAGTCCTATAGAATCTCCACCGCCTCAGATCCTGGGCCGCCGGGACTTGTAATGCCATGTTGGCACCGGGATCTCAGGTGGCAGAAACAGTGTTGCAGGGTTGGCGGCAACCTGCCAGTGGCACCGGCAGGTTACTGCCAACCTCCTAATGAGGCCCTTACTGGTCCTTGTAAGTTTGGTGGTATTACCACTGTTAATACTGCCAATCGAATTTCTGTTACAGCATGTGGTATTGGAAGATTCTGCATAATCATAGTTTGGAAAGGATGAACGACAGGGCACAGGGAACACACACCCCCTGGAGGAGCCCGTGGGGGTGGTATTTGCGCGCACAAAAATATACTAAAGGGGAAGAGATATGGGCAGCACTTAGTCTGAACACTGGGGATAGAAAAGGTACTGCCACTAAATAACCTTATTGAGGACCCACTCATCTGCACACAACATAGGAGTGGTAATTGTAGCACCGGAATGTACGACTGGGGAAGGGATAAGGGCCACAGTCAATCAAAACAGAGGGGGTAGGATAGGGTACTGCTACTAACCAACCCTAACCAACCCTACTAAAAAAGCTCATCCTTCTGCATACACCTCTGAAACTCTGAACACAATCATACCTCTACAGCAGGATAAACCACACACACTTCAGTACATCACAACAACGAAACAAACCACACATAGCCCCGCCCAACAGCACATTGCAGTTACCAACCGAAAAACACACCTACACTCAGTGAATGGTGACAACCGAACTGAAGCTGTCAACATCACATCACACCTCTCTTGCTCTTTTCTCCCGCTCAGTCCTACTAACTTAACTCCCACCTCCCCACTTGCTTTACAGATCTGCCAGAGCGCCAAGAAACCACGCAGGGTGCAACAGTGCGCGGTATAAGAACCCTTAACGTAACATCATTTAGAGTCATGCAGATCCTTCTGTTATTAACCATTTTGGACTCAGTCTGACTCTTTCGAGGCCATGCAGTATCAGTGCAGGCTGTAATGCAGCGTACAGTAATGCAGCGTGCAGTAATGCAGCGTACAGTAATTCAGCGTACAGTAATTCAGCATGCAGTACTGCTCGTATGTTTCCTCAACACAGAAGCAGCTTGAAAAGAGAAGTGTGCCGTCATTTTTATATGTTTTTATTTAGACTACATACCTTGATTTTTTCTGATAGGCAACTATATTTACACCATCTTGCTTGCACCCTCTTAATACTCTGCTTCTTCCTTTGTAGTTCCAAAGTGCAGCAAGGAATCGCATGTGTTTGAATGTGAGTTAGTGCCATAGGTACATGGTCACTAACATGCAGTAAACGTTCAGAGGAGTAGCGTTCAAAAGCCGGGGTACAGGAGGTTACAGTGTTGGTATTGGTCTCAGGCGGCAAACAAACTCGCTTGAGGCTCTGCCTTTCTGGACTCTGACGATTCCCCTGAAACAGATTTAGGCCAAACAACTCTAATCACCAAACTGCAACCCCCATCAGCCCTACCCGCATGTAAAAGGATGAGGGGCCATGGTAGTTGTAGTTGAACACAGTTTGAGAGCTGCAGGTTGCAAACTCCTCCTTTATAATTTATTTATTTATTTATTTATTACATGTGTTACTCGCCGAGACCCGCAGGTATCACAGTATAATTACTTTCATAAGTATAGCAGATGCGCTTGGAAATGTAGGCACTATAACAATTAAAGTACAGCAGGCGTGATGGGTAGTGCTGGCACTGTCACGTGGAAAGTGAAACATACTTGATAGGAAGCAAACGTACTAGTGTTGTTGTGACATTATGGGTTTCTGGAATACATTTCACCCAGGCAGACGATGTGCTGCATATTCCCTAAATCCTTAAACGCCTCTAATCCCCAATCCCAACTCTCCAAAATGCATCCCTGCACTCCCCCTCCTCTTCCAAAACTCCAGTTATATTTGCTCGTAAAAAACATTGTTTTCTTCCATGATATGATGGGTTATTTATGAAGCGTTTAATAACCAGAGATTTCTACCTGCGGACCAGGGAATCAAACCTGTGTTCCTCGTGTCATTTTGCTTTCAAGGCGAGCACGCTGCCACTGAGCTATCATCTCGGGACTGTTCGCAGTTTTTCGCTGGCATGCATAGAGGTCGGAGTAAAAAAAACGGTAGCGCAACCAAAGGCATGTATGCAACTGCTATGCTGCAAATTTCAGAGCACATCAATAAATATCAATAATTGTGCAAATACAGCACCATTTTGAATGGCTTCTCGTGCTATTGCTTTGATGTGATTAGAATCCACTGTATCTGAGAAAACAGGGAAGTTGTTCATGTGCTGGTGCTAACCACAAACTCCTGTGTACACTTCGTGCACGCACGCAAGCGTTGTCATTTGCAAGGCAAGGGCCAGTCATATGCTGCCTTTAAAAGAGGAAAACACCCCCACGCAGTGTCCCCTTGGCACGACATGCCGTAAATATCAAAAATACTTTGTTAATATTATCAACAGCTGTCGATCAGGTGTTGTTTTGAAACTGTTTTCTGCACAGCTGTTTTTCGGATCTATGTGACTTCACCTAATATAAAACGGCGAACGACAAATAACAGTGAATCGAAAACAGAGAAAAAAAGATCGAATTTGTTCTTCTTTCTATTTGGGGGGGTGGGGTCCCCCGCAAGTCCCTCGATGCCCTATGCGTTTAACCCTATCAAAACGCTCTCTCCATCCCTTTTAACCCCTTACCCCACACCCTATATATATATATTTAAACATTCTCGATGTTTTTTCCTCTGTTTTCTCTTCGTGGTTATTGTATTCTCTGTAATTGTTTTCACTGTTTTCACTATTTTCACTGGATACCATTTTTTTCAATAGTTTTTTTTAAACAAAACTGAATTGTGTAAATGATCTAGGTGTTTTAATTTAAGGTATAATATAGCTTCTTCCTTTATGGGTAGAGAATCGTGACTTTATTGAGGATGCAGTGGCTCGTATTATGCATTTCTACTGCATTGCTATTGTCGCCCCTGTTTTTTGTCCCTAACACGGGCCAGGGGGCGCTCATTTCTTGCCCAGGTCAGAGACAGTCCAGATGGGAACCACCAACCCCACGCCCCAGCCCAGCTGGACAGGCATGAGCGCTGCACCTAAAAATGAAAAATGAACAGGAGATGGGCTAATTACTTACCTTACTAAAGGACACAGACCCCAAGGTGCATGTTTTAGGGAACCCAACAGGGACCCCTCTTTTTTTTTAGTAAAACACTTGAACTTACTTTAACATTTCTAATCCCCTTCCGAACATACCCTGACGTGAGTTCCAGCAAAATGGGGGATCTCTTCGTCAGCCCACCCTTCCATGTGGGGGGTCTCAGTGACCCATAGGGTGAGTCAGAAGCAACAGACCTCTTCCCTAACTCCAGGTTGCACCCACATGGAGTGTGAGGCCAGAGGATGGCCGTCCTACCTAGGTGGTCTCAGGCAGACCGCCACATCCTCCCACTACCTTATGCCAGGGTACCTCCCCTCTACTTCCTTATAAATACTTAAAATTCTGCCGCTACTTAACATTTCTACTTAACATTCCCTTTACTAATTCCCCACTCTGCTTTCTCCTACTTGACATTTCATGTAATATACAATGAACTATAAATATATATATATATATATATATATATATATATATATATATATATATATATATATATATAACTAAGAATACATACATGTTAACAGTGGCAAACAATATAAAAACAATATATAAAACACATATAATACATTATTTTACAAAGAGGTTGACTGCTACACCAAGCCGCCCCCTTAACAGTAACAGTACCTTAGTGGGCTGTATCTGGTGGTGAGATAAATGGGGGCCTGTCCCCTGATTTTATATGGGGTCTGGTTCCACAGCTTATGATGCAGCAATCTCCCTTCTGTTTGACAAGCAAAGCGTAGTGAAGCAGAACCCTGCAAAGGCGTCCTTGGTAAGCTGAGGCGAAGCAGGATCCCCAGTGAGCGGGTTCACGTGGCAGTAGTCTCCAATCAGCAAGTGAAGAGGATGAGGACGACAAGAGAAAGAGGTGAAAGGGACAGCAAGAGTAAGGAGGGATAATCCTCGTTTCTATATCCTTGATAAAATTATTATTCTCTACAAATAGAGGGAACATCTATATTTTTCTGAATGACACAGAGGATACCATTATCCAAGTTCAAAATTCAGCAACCACTAGAGACAATGGGCCTCATCAGGGGTTGGGCAGAGCGGCAAAAATGTGGTAGTAACACAATTACCACTAAATTACCACTCTGCCCAATCCTGAGTTTAGGTGGAAAGTTAGAGGTTTACCTCCAGCTTCATGCTGGAGCTAAAACTCTCCACTTTTGACCCATTTACTGCGCTATTGCTGCGGTGTTAATGCAGTTGGTCATAATAGCACTGTTTCTGCCCCATAGAGCCCCATGGACTCTACAAAAAATGGGGAGTAACAGCCTTACCACAACTCGGGATCTGGCGGTAATATCACTGGATGAAGTTGCGGTAACGCTATCTGTGTCGGCGGTATCCTGGCAGATTTACCGCCAAGGTTGTGATGAGGCCCACTGAGTCACGCCATAAACATAGGGCTGTAAATGATGATGAAAGGAACGCAAGAATTGGGAGGCTCCGGAACTGTCCTTGATTCATATTATGTAGGCAGCATACAACAGAGATCTTGGGCCAGGCCGGGTATGCAAAGTATAAGCTGGAGGAACAGAGTGTCTCAGTGAGAAGACAGAGAGGATGAAGCAAACTCCCTCCAGCGAATAAACTCTTACTCTAGGATTCCGGGACCGAAAGTCTGAGGTGCACCTTTAGGACACCAAGCAGAGCAGTGCAGTAGACTTACAGGAGAGGTCTCCAAGCGAAAGAGAAGAGTTTTTGGGCAAGGGATGCAGGAAGTGGAGCACCACTTCCACGTCGCAGATGTAGGAGTTGCACAGGAGCGAGGGTCTGGAGCTTCACATGCTGTTAAGAAACCTATAGACTAGCGTCTATTGACCAGTCAGACGTGGCCAGCTGAGAGGGCAGAACTAAAGACATTAAAGGTATGTTAAGAGTTCCCTGCCTCAAAAAAGGGCAGAATGGAAATTTTCCACCTCTACCACAGCGGATGAGGTGGGACCAAAGCCGCGTTCGGCGCACCTGCTACACCAGATGGATCAGAAAGAGCAGCTCTTGAAGTGTCCGCCACCCACAGGAACCAAATAAGCTCTTGCACTTGCGGTGAAAGGCCAAGCGCAGACCAGAATTGCCAGAAATTCTCCAAGTGGCCATGGATAGGAGGCCCAGTAAAGGACGGTAGATGTGGTTATTCAAACAGATCCATTTGGGGTCCAGAAGAGGAGGGAGAAGGAAGGAACTGTCCACCAGAAGGTGTGGAGGGTGCAGAAGTAGCTGTGCGAGTAAAGCTGGAGTGCTAATAATTCCAAATTAAAGTCCCGGCTTGCACTTTAGTCATCAGGCACAAAGAAGCAAAAGGTGGGGCAAAGGGTGGCGCAATCATGGGAGGATGCATCTAACCCATGCATATTAGGGTCTGAGTGCCAGCCTAAGAAGGGGCAACGCTGCCAATTGAGCTCCGGAGGCTGGGGAATGCTAGTTGCACCCAAAGCACCCTCACTGCAGTGCCAGCCACAGCACCCCCCCCCCCGGCCAGAGGTTCGCGCCTATTTCCAACACCCCATCAGGTGAAAGATGGAAAATGGGGGAGCCATTCCAGGACCTGCTTTGAATGCAAGTAGTCGCTACAAAGGTAGAAGCTCTTGCGGCACTGCAGTGCACAATAATCGAGGGGCCTGGAAGACTGCCTGCCAGGTAGATGACAGGAGCCCACAAGTGTCAGGCCAGAGATGAGAGCGAAACCATGCAGGAAAACAGGAATTTGCGGAGCTCCCTTGGAATGCGGTGGACCTTGCTGGACATCAGATTCATGGTCATTGTGGTTTGGCAAAACCACGTGACAGCATACTGTGACAGGAGAAACATTGCGCCTCATTATGAGGTTGGAGGTAGCCATGCCGGTTATACCGGCATGGCTACCCCCAAACTCGGGTCTGGCTATGGCCCCTGCGAAAGGGGAATCACCGGGCCATTCCGACCTCGGCGGGCCCTGTAATTCCCCTTGCGCAGGAGCCGGTACGTCCCCATTCCCTTTGAGCCCCCATAGGGCTCAATGGGAATGGGGAGGATGGTAGCAGCGATACCGTTCATAATGCTACCGTTGCTACCATCCAGTACTGCTTGCGGGTGCCGCTCTGCACGCCTGGTCTGACCAGGCGTGCAGAGCGACACCTGCGAGCAGAACTCTTAATATGGCGTTACAGTGACAACAGCGCCGGCAGCACTACCTGCGCCGTTGTCACTGTACCGCCACAATCGTAATGTAGTCTGAGTACATAATCAAGTGGAAACTCGATTTTGTAGCTAGTTGCAGCTACCAGAACCACAGGTCTAAGTTAGTCATGTCTGTGCCTTTTGCAAAAGAGCTAGTCTGGCCCCCATTAAAATAGGGTTAGAAGAAATGCCTTGAATTAAAAGTATGGTCTCCTCTGAGGCTCTTAGACAGTCAGAGTTCATGATATCCATTGCGCCAATCTCTGTAGGATTGAGGGACAGGAAAGCTTGGAAGTGGCCTAGCATGTACCACACGGCCAAACAGTGCAGGGCCCTCTAGATTTTCCTGCTCTGGCAAACATCTTGTCAACCCTAAAAACCATTTAGATATCTAGCTCTGCCCGCTTGATGTATAGTTGTCATGTCTTTCATTATTTGGTCCCCAAAAAGCATACCCTGGGCATGTGGTACAATGGGGGCAGTAGACAGATTGGCTAGCTTGAGGTCAATCATCAGGAGAAGGCCTCTTTGGCACATGATCACAGTGGTCTCATTTGCCTTCCCCAGGAGGCATTAGTATCTCTTACTCCACCCGCCTCATAGCTGCCAGGTCAAGCAGGGAACCTGCTAGATAAGACTCCACAGCAAGGTCAAATGGGTAACCAGGGGGCCCGACACATCCAAGAGGCAATGCCGGCAGGTCTTTAGGCCCTCACTGACATCCTTATACCTATGGTGAAGACAAAAGAGTGGACTAAAGGGTGCAGATCTGGTATAATGAGTGTTAAGACAGATTTCTGGTGGGCAGAGATTCAGAAGGTCAGCCTAGTTTCTTGGAACAGGGTAACCTTCTGGACAAGCCAGACCAATCAAGGTAGCATTGGCAGTGGTCAAGACTGGGACTCAGGAGGGGTGAGGGTGACTGAAAGACCTCAATGCGCCACAATGCCCCCGGGCTGTTGCGTGCTTTACAAATCCGAATAAATAAACAAATAATGAGCACACAGAGTAAAGGCCACTTACAAATCACTGAGTCAGGTGTATATATATATTAAAAATACAAATACATTTATTTCAAGGCCTTTGAGTTTCAACACACAAATAAAATCACAATAATACTTCTAAGCCACCACAATCCTATCAATATACATATATACAAGACCAATATGGTCTAAAGGGTTAATGCACGAAATGGGTCCACAACCTAAAAAGGGAAGGAAGCAGGTAGTGCAATTAGTCTTCAGGCCCTTCTGCATCAAACACAATCATAATTGAAAGGCAGAACAATCCCTAAAATGAGGGGAGCCTAGTGGTCAAATGTACTTGCGATGCTGGCGCACGCGGAAGTGCAGATGGGTGAAACAGGGTCTTTTGTAGGGGCTGTAGCAGCTCAGGAAGGCAGGTGAGGTGATGCAGAATAGTTTCCCACTATTCGAGGAGGGTCTCCCCTTGTAGGCAGAACAGGTTCAAAGAGTTGGAAATAGTTCGCTAGTTCGCACAAGCAGTGGAAAGGAGAGGGGAACTCAGGGGCCCCTCAAGCGTAAAAATGGATGTATGCGCTAGGGGCCACCAGTAAGGATTGCAATTACTCACCGACCCCCAGCGCACTCCAGACCAAACTTCGGCAGTCGAGTCCACTTTGGTTGCAGGTTCAAACGCGGCATTCTCGCGGCTTTGCGGCTTTCAGCGACGAAGATACAGGGTTGATTCCCAAACACGACAGTGGTATTTTTTCCTCTCCTGGTGAATGGATCAGGCCAGTTCGCTGTAGCAGGCTTCAGGGCACAGAGGAGCACAGCTGCAATGAGTTTGCAAAGTTCGTCATCACGGCTGAACGACACGGTAACCGTGTGTTCTCCGGTTCGGGCGCTCTCTCTTTACTCCAGACCTGGGAACACCAGGTATACAAAATTCGGTGTGAGAGTGCCAGGAACACAGAGCTTGCGGGGTACCAAGTTCCAAGGCCCCCCTCGAAACGGTGGCGGTATCAGGGCAAAGGTCCTGTGCAAGCTGGTCAGCCCACTGGTTGGCCCAGGGAGACTTACGAAAAGGATTACTTGGAGGTTTTGATGAAAGTGCCGAGAGTAGTTGGTCCCACTATTCGAATGGGTCAAAGCATCTTCGCAGACCTTCTAGGACGACCAGATGCAGAGGGGTCCAGCGGGATGACAGCGGGCTCAGGGTGCCAAACCTTCCAGCGGGTCACCAGCGGTTCCTCGACTCGGCTTTTAGTTTCAGGATACTTGGATCCTATTCTTCGTTCAATGAGAACTCCAGAGATCAACATGGTATGGGTGTTTGGAGCCTTCTCTTATCCAAAATCTCCTTTGCGCTAAAATGAGGAGGACCCAATGGGAGATCTGCTCACATACAGGAATACCATACGTGGACCAATCAGGGACCACGGTGGTCCCAGACATTCACAGCACACCAGACCATCTGGCACCCAGAATGTGTATTGGAACTAGACTGCCCAGCCCACATCCTGGGGGTGCACAAACCAGGCATGCAGAAGCCAGTGAAAGCTTGGCTCTTCACGGGAAAATGCATGCCCAAATAAGGACTGACCTGGGTTGGCTCGACCTGGGGAAGGTGAAGAGGCAAGATGGTTAAAGGATAGGACAAAGAACCTTGGGGCATGGCCATTTTGGAGCCAGGCAACCTAACCGTGCCAAACGCGGTAACTGCAGATTACCTGGCAGGAAAGGGTTAAAAATACATACAGTATCTAAGGCCTTTAGAAATGACAGGAAGACTCAAGTGCACTATACTGTAAGGTACATTGTGCACTTGCAACAAGTTGCAGAAAAGTTGCAACATTGACAAGGACCAATGGAAACAAAGTCTACCAGTACTGACTGTCTTTAAGGGCATGTCGGTTTCCCCATAACAGGGAAAAGCCCAGGGGAGTGCAGCAGAAGGCTGTGCTTAAACAAAGCAAAAGGTTGGGGGGTACACAACTGGAGGGAAAATTACACATGGAATGGAAATCTTTCCTAACAATGAGCACTTTGGTTGACAGGTTTGGGCTGAGTACTCAGACGGAATATGCACCAACACCTCTTTGGCTCTTGGGAAGCACATTCACGAATCAAGCCACTGCTCAATATGTGGAGCTGGGGGCTACTCCGGTGAACCTGGATGCCTAATCAGGAGTGGATCAAACACAGATTCCCCAAAGGGCTCACCTGGTCCTGCAGTTGCCTGGCTGGCAGGGTCCATTTGAGTTTCTTCAGCAAGCACAAGGTTCTTCGGGGATGACTTCTGACTCAAAACCTGAGGAACAACCCAGACTGAGCCCGTCCTTCCTGTTTCCTGAGGACACAAGAGGTAGATCACAAACATGAGGGAGGGGGCCAGTGTATGAGCCACCAATATTAGTTCCACTGGACTCCGGCAGTGTGAGTGACCTTCTTGCCAGCAGGATGGCCACCATGGGCAGGAAAGACTTGACTGAGGTGAATCACAGCACCTTCATATACATCTTCTCCAGAACCTCTTAGTTCCTCCATGTGCTGCCATTTCAGGCTCCTGTGCAGGATGGTCCTCTTGGGTTTGGTGACAGTGCCATTCGGCAGCCTGATGTGCACCCATAGGGGGTGCAGCCCCTTTGAGGCAAGGCCTGGGGGCAGGAGATACAAGAGAAATGGGGTGGTGGAATACAGCTGTGAGCCACGATTGTTGAAGGGCACAACCAGGGCCCTAGTGATCACTTTCTTATCGTCTACACCAGGGGTGCACAACTGCTTTTGACAGAGGGCCAAAAGTACCTTACATGATGGCTATAGTGGGCCGAAAAGTAAACGTGGGCGGGGCGGCAGGCGCAGCAGGCGTGGCGTGGCGGGAGGCTTTTTCAAACCCCAATTTTTATTAAACACATGTAAAAAGAATAAGTTTTTGAGATGTAACGATTTTTATTTGTATTTCAAAACTTACATTTTGTACTACACATTTTCCATTGTGATCATTTATTTCTATTTAACTATTGCATATTGTCTGTTTAATTAAATTATATATATTTTATTGACCCTTGATTGGACATTCCGTTATTTTGGTCTGCTATACTTTGCTGTTTGGGATGCCCAAGAGGAGTATGGCCTTTGTTGAGTCAGGTTTCCAAAAAAAGTTTGCCTGTTCTAGCTTCATTATTGGGTTCACTCTTGGAGTGCGACACTATGCCCCATGGCCCCCACCCCCCAACCAAACACTATGCCCCATGGCCCATTACACCCACCCCCCAACTAAACACTATGCTCCATGGCGCCCACCCCACAACCAAACACTATGCCCCATGGCGCCCACCCCTCAACCAAACCCTATGCCCCATGGCCCCCACCCTCATCCAAACACTATGCCCCATGGCCCCCACCCCTCAACCAAACACTATGCCCCGTGTGCCTCACCCCCAACCAAACACTATGCCCCATGACACCCACCCCCTACCAAACACTATGCCCCATGGCTCCCACCCCCTACCAAACCCTCTGCCCCTTGGCCCCCAACCACCAACCAAACACTATGCCCCATGGTCCCCACTCCCCAACCAAACACTATGCCCCATGGCGCCCACCCCACAACCAAACACTATGCCCCATGACCCCCAACCCCAACCAAACACTATGCCCCATGGTGCCCACTCCCCAACCAAACACTGTGCCCCATGACCCCCACCCCAACCAAACGCTATGCCCCATGGCACCCACCCCCTACCAAACACTATGCCCCATGGCTCCCACCCCCTACCAAACCCTCTGCCCCTTGGCCTCTAAACACCAACCAAACACTATGCCCCATGGCCCCCACTCCCCAACCAAACACTATGCCCCATGGCGCCCACCCCACAACCAAACACTATGCCCCATGACCCCCCACCCCAACCAAACACTATGCCCCATGGTGCCCACTCCCCAACCAAACACTGTGCCCCATGACCCCCACCCCAACCAAACGCTATGCCCCATGGCACCCACCCCCTACCAAACACTATGCCCCATGGCTCCCACCCCCTACAAACCCTCTGCCCCTTGGCCTCTAACCACCAACCAAACACTATGCCCCATGGCCCCCACTCCCCAACCAAACACTATGCCCCAGGGTGCCCACTCCCCAACCAAACACTGTGCCCCATGACCCCCACCCCAACCAAACGCTATGCCCCATGGCACCCACCCCTCAACCAAAAAATATGCCCCATGACCCCCACCCCAACCAAATGCTATGCCCCATAGCACCCTCCCCTCAACCAAACACTATGCCCCATGGCCCCCACCCTCAACCAAACACTATGCCCCATGGCCCCCACCCCTCAACCAAACACTATGCCCCATGTGCCTCACCCCCAACCAAACACTCTGCCCCATGACACCCACCCCCTACCAAACACTATGCCCCATGGCTCCCACCCCCTACCAAACACTATGCCCCATGGCTCTCAACCCTCAACCAAACACTATGCCGCATGGCTCCTACCCCTCAACCAAACCCTCTGCCCCATGGCCCCCAACCACCAACCAAACACTATGCCCCATGGCCCCCACTCCCCAACCAAACACTATGCCCCATGGCGCCCACCCCACAACCAAACACTATGCCCCATGACCTCCCACCCCAACCAAACACTATGCCCCATGGTGTCCACTCCCCAACCAAACAGTGTGCCCCATGACCCCCACCCCAACCAAACTCTATGCCCCATGGCACCCACCCCTCAACCAAACAATATGCCCCATGACCCCCACCCCAACCAAACGCTATGCCCCATGGCACCCACCCCTCAACCAAACACTATGCTTCATGGCACCCACCCCTCAACCAAACAATATGCCCCATGACCCACACCCCCAAACAAACACTATGCCCCATGGCCCACACCCCTCAACCAAACACTATAACCCATGGTGCACACCCCTCAACCAAACACTATGCCCCATGGCTCACACCCCTCAACCAAACACTATGCCACATGGCCCCCACTCCCCAACCAAACACCATGCCCCATGGCCCCCACCCATCAAGCAAACACTATGCCCCATTGCTCCCACCCCCAACCAAACACTTTGCCCCATGGCTCCCTGCCCCCAACCAAACACTATGCCCCAAGACACCCACCCTTCATGCAAACAATATGCCCCAAGACACCCAACCCTCATGCAAACACTATGCCCCAAGACACCCACCCCTCATGCAAACGCTATGCCCCTAGACACCCACCTCTCAAGCAAACACTATGCCCCAGGACCCCCACCCCCAACCAAACACTATGCCCCATGCCACCAAGCATGCACCATGCATACATGCTCATACAGACCCGAACCCCCACCCCCAACTCAGCACACAAACTCACAAGAATACACCAATACACTATGCACCCATACAGACCCGAACCCCCACACACCCCAACTCAGCACACAAACTCACAAGCATACACCATGCACCCATACAGACCTGAACCCCCATCCCCAACTCAGCACAAAAACTCACAAGCATACACCATGCACCCATACAGACCCGAACCCCCATCCCCAACTCAGCACACAAACTCACAAGCATAGACCATGCACCCATACAGACCTGAACCCCCCACTCCCAACTCAGCACACAAACCCACAAGCATACACCATTACACTATGCAACTATACAGTCCCGAACTCCCATCCCCCAACTCAGCACACAAACTCACAAGCATACACCATGCACCCATACAGACCCCCACCCCCAACTCACCATACAAACTCACAAGCATACACCATGCATCCATACATACCTGAACCCCAACCCCCCAACTCACCAAACAAACTCACAAGCATGCACCCATACAGACCCGGACCCCGCAGCCCCGCATCTCAACACACTGAACGTGCACACAACAACAACAAACATTCAGGCAGACCCGTCCCTTCCCATCCCCCCAGCATCTCAACATACACTGCACTTGCACACAAACACATTCAGGCAGACCCAACACACACCCCACCCCACATCTCAACATACACTGCACTTGCACACAAAAACAAACATTCAGGCAGACCCGACACACACCCCACCCCCACATCTCAACACACACTGCACTTGCACACAAAACAAACATTCAGGCAGACCCGAGACACACCCCACACCCGCATCTCAACACACACTGCACTTGCACACAAACACATTCAGGCAGACCCGACACACACCCCACACCCGCATCTCAACATACACTGCACTTACACACAAACACATTCAGGCAGACCCGACACACACCCCACCCCTGTATCTCAACACACACTGCACTTGCACACAAACACATTCAGGCAGACCCGACACACACCTCCCCTCCGCATCTCAACACACTGCACTTGCACACAAACACATTCAGGCAGACCCGAGACACACCCCACACCCGCATCTCAACACAAACTGCACTTGCACACAAAAACAAACATTCAGGCAGACCAGACACACACCCCACCCCTGCATCTCAAAACACACTGCACTTGCACACAAAAACAAACATTCAGACAGACCGGAGACACACCCCACACCTGCATCTCAACACACACTGCATTTGCACACAAACACATTCAGGCAGACCCGACATACACCCCACACCCACATCTCAACATACACTGCACTTGCACACAAACACATTCAGGCAGACCCGACACACACCCCACCCCTGCATCTCAACACACACTGCACTTGCACACAAACACATTCAGGCAGACCCTAGACACACCCCACACCCGCATCTGAGCACACACTGCACTTGCACAGAAACACATTCAGGCAGACCCGACACACACCCACCCTCCGCATCTCAACACACTGCACTTGCACAAAAACACATTCAGGCAGACCCGAGACACACCCCACACCCGCATCTCAACATACACTGCACTTCCACACAAACACATTCAGGCAGACCCGACACACACACCCCACCCCTGCATCTAAACACACACTCAACTTGCACACAAACACATTCAGGCAGACCCGACATACACCAGCACTCCGCATCTCAACATACATTGCACTTGCACACAAACACATTCAGGCAGACCTGAGACACACCCCACTCCCGCATCTCAACACACACTGCACTTGCACACAAAAACAAACATTCAGGCAGACCCGACACACACCCCACCCACGCATCTCAACATACACTGCACTTGCACACAAAAACAAACATTCAGGCAGACCCGAGACACACCCCACACCCGCATCTCAACACACACTGCACTTGCACACAAAACAAACATTCAGGCAGACCCGAGACACACCCCACACCCGCATCTCAACACACACTGCACTTGCACACAAACACATTCAGGCAGACCCGACACACACACCCCACCCCTGCATCTCAACACACACTCAACTTGCACACAAACACATTCAGGCAGACCTGAGACACACCCCACTCCCGCATCTCAACACACACTGCACTTGCACACAAAAACAAACATTCAGGCAGACCCGACACACACCCCACCCACGCATCTCAACATACACTGCACTTGCACACAAAAACAAACATTCAGGCAGACCCGAGACACACCCCACACCCGCATCTCAACACACACTGCACTTGCACACAAACATATTCAGGCAGACCCGACACACACCCCACACCCGCATCTCAACATACAAGCAGCACAAAGATCAGATACACACACACACACACACACACACACACACACACACAAACACAAACACAAACACAAACACAAACAAACATCCCCCTCATCCAAAAAAAATCTGTACTTACCGGACGATGTGCTGGAAGGCAGGCTAGCTGGAATGCTGGCGAGGTCCGCTACTACGGCTGGCGTGGGCGGGGCAAGGCTGAAATGCCTTCCGGCATCAAGCCTTACTGGCCACGCCAGCCGTAGTGCTGGCCCTACATTGGTGCAGCACACAAGCACTACGTGGCTTGTAGGAGCTACGTGGTTCGTGTGCCCTGAACCAATGAGGGCCAGTGTTTTGTCCAGCCCGGAAGACAACAAAGACTTTTCCTAATGGAGGGCGGCCAATGCTGCTTGCGGGCCGCCCTCCATTAGGGATGTCTTTGTTGCTGGCGGGCAGGACAAAACGGCATGGCGGGCCGCAACTGGCCCACAGGCCATATGTTGTGCACCCATGGTCTACACCCACGTGTGCCAGGGTGGTCACCAGTTAAAGACACCAATGGGGATTTGCTCTAAACTAAATCAACAATGCCTCCCCATAAGGTTCTTAGGTGTGATTTAGAACCTACCTTATGACTCCCTCGTCTCCCTTTTTTTAATGTTGCCGATACGTGCCTCACGGTGACCTGTGAGTGCTGTTTACTGTAGGAATTTATTAATTGAATTGATTGTTTATTTGTATAGCGCCTATACTCAATGTGTTTCAAAGCACTTCAAGGAGGGAGGGAACATGGGAGAATACAGTTACATTCTTACAAGTCCTTGAAACAATTCAGAATGTGATAAATACTATCGTAATCAGCCTGGCGACATTTGAGATAGTGCAAGTGTGAGGAACAATAAAGGAGGAGGGAAGGGGGGAGGGAGGAAATATTAGACAAAACAAGCGGTTACATTACTATGCCTGACGACAATTTATGTAGTGCCAGAATATTAACAAGAGGAGGGGAAGTGGAGGGCGGGAATGGAGTGAGGGAGAAGGAGAGGAACAACACAAGCAACTTACATACTAGGTCTGATGTCGACTCAGAATAGTGCTGGAGGGGGAAGTGGGAGGAGAAGACAAGGAGGGAAGGGGGGAGAAGACAAACAAGCTGCTGAGACAAATGATAGAGTAAGTGCTAATGGGCATTAATAGGGAGGGGAGCATGAGAGGGCAGGTGGATGAGGAAGACAGGCGGCTACAATTACTATGCCTGATGGCAATTGAGGTAGTGCCGGAATTTAACAAGAGGATGGGAGGGATGGGGAGGAGGGGAGGGCAGGTGGAATGAGAAAGACAGGTGGCTACAATTACTATGCTTGATAGCAATTGAGGCAGTGCCGGAATTTAATAAGAGGAGGGGAATCTAGATTTCCCTAACACTGGAGAGGTGAGGTAAGTCTTATTGTCCTTAGGATTTCCCAAAAACTGAGGAAAGTGAATGGGAGGCGGAGTTGGGGTGAAGCAGCTAGTTGGCGACCACCAGGCTCATTCCCCCAGCGCCCCCAAGGACAATGGTGGCTGCACCACATCATGACACATTCACAGGAAGAGTGATGGAAACCTGCATGGCTCTGTGCAGAGCGGTCAAAGTGGAGATGGCTCCTGTAACCTGCATGGGTTGGAGAATGTAAGCAAAGAGGGCAATGAGCCTAACAAATCCTCATTTTTGAGGCCCTATGAGTTAAGCAACCGTGAGTGGACCACCCGATGTGCAAACACACTACGGTGTCCTCCGGGTGTGGAGAGCACAGTGTGTACCCATCCCGGGAGGGCCTAGGGCAGGTAGGGAGGTACAAAGGACCTAAAAGGTGAGCAGTGGAGAGATGACCATGTGTTACATAGAACATCATAGGAGTATGTGAGTATGTAAAGAAAGGGCTCAGAAAAAACCTGGAGTAAAATAGATAAGTCAACACTAAAGAAAGGATCCAGCCCCCAAGGAAGCCCCAAAGTGAGAGAAGGGGCAGAGGGTGGGAAGAGAATGAATCCCCAAAGTACAGAGGCAGATTGAGGGTCAGCCTTAAATGAACCACGAACAGACAAAATGTAGGAGATGCATTTTCTTTTATGAAATCAGCCTTTGTGATGTGTTTACTGTTGAGAAATTATGCTGAGTCTTAAGCAGCAATAGAGGAGAAATGCATAATGCAATCTTCTGCGGCATGCCGTTAAAGTTCATTTTATTTCATTTGATTACTTTTTTTAACAGTCGTCTACATTTTGTAGAACAAATAAGCATTTTCACCAACACTTAACGCCAGGTTAAATTGTTGTATCTTCCACTGGAATCATCTGTAGTGGTGGTGGTACTTTGTCAGGGTGTTGAAAATTACTACCAAACAGAGAAGGCTCTTCTTCAAAAAAAAATGAATGTACAGGAATTAAAGAGTGAAAATAGCATTAAATCAGCAGTAAATTAATTTGACAATAGCATAGGGCAATCACAATTACCATACATTTGCTTAAAACCTAAAAAACACATACCTAATTGCAATTGTATTTCATCACATGCCCCTGCTCCAGACTCAACCTATGACAGACACAGAGTGTTTGAGATTGGATCAAAGGTTTGGGCTACTCCAGGTCTTAGTACTATGAGCTATCTGCGTAGTGTGGTGAGGGTGCTAGCTTTACAGAAAGGCAGCATTATTGATCTGTTATGATTGTCCTAGTCCAGTATTTGCCTTTTAAATAAGAAACAGGATGCTGCAGCTGGTCTTAACACCAGTTCTAAAAATATTCAACCACATCAACCCGATCCTGCGAGACCTTCACTGGCTCCCTAATCGTGCCAGAAAATTGCCTATATCACCTACAAGGCAACACAACATTGCTTGGGGCCTTGCCTTTCTTGCGGCCAAACTTAACACTTCAGGTGATATACACTCTACTTGGCTGCAAACTGAACTAGCCTGCAGGGAAAAGACCAGGACTCTGTCCCTCTCCTGCTATGTCCTGGCAAACTGGAACATCCCGGCTGTAGTCGTGTCTGCTTGAACGTTCCTGGAGTTCATGAAAGAACTAAAAATCTTGCTCTTAAGGGAATTCCTGGGAGTTACTCAGGTATCTCATCCCACAGCAATACTGCGGTTACCAGACATTTGGTCGAAAAAAATTGGTCGACCAGACAAATGGTTGAACCAATTTTGTCGAAAACCAAATGGTGGAATTTTTTTTTTTATTTTTCACCTTTTTTTTTTTTTTTTGGGGGGGTCCCCCCCAACCCCCTTTTTTTTCTAAAAACCCATTTTTGTAAAAAACG
The DNA here is from genome assembly GCF_040938575.1 of Ambystoma mexicanum. NCBI lineage: Eukaryota > Metazoa > Chordata > Amphibia > Caudata > Ambystomatidae > Ambystoma > Ambystoma mexicanum. The sequence continues at coordinate 864,385,027 of NC_090939.1, read as the reverse complement.
AAAACCCGAAAAATAAATATAAAATTAAAAAAAAAAATTCGAACATTTGGTTTTCGACCAAATTGCGTCGACCAAATGTCATTCGACCAGTTTTAGGTCGACCAAATGTCTGGACACCCAATACTGCCACTTGGGCCCTTTGTAAACTGCCTTCCTGCTGTGTTAACTCTTACACAGTGCTCTGTCGCTCTAATACAAGTGGTTTGACAGCATTCAAAAGCACTCTGTAACCACGCTTATGCATTTTGGGAAAATAAGTGAAAGAAACTTGGTTGACAAGTAGATGAGCTAGACGCTTTTGCCGAAAGCTCTAAAGCAGATGAAGCCTTGATAAAGCACATCATGCACGAAATATGTGTTTCTGGTTTGTGCATTTAAATCATGTATTAACAGAACCATGTCCTACAGAGATAAAATCTGTTTTGTACAACTACACTATTTTCATACATTTGTGAAAGATGGGAATGCCAAAGTACATTATTTGAAAAGGTCTCAGAATTAGTTACTTTAACTATTAACCACATTTGCACACTCTCACAATTGTGCACTCACAGATTTGCCCAATCACACATCAACATCGTAGATTAATTGCTGCCTCAATGCATGAATACTTTATCTTAGTTAAATTGTTGCCCAACTCTGTTTTGCTCCATTGCACTCTGTGAATGATGTGCTCTAGTTGAATTATTAGACATAATTTAATTGTTGCCCCACAGTAGTTTGTTCCTTAGCATCCTTGATTTATTATATTCCAACACTATGAACTGTTTGCCCCAACACTAATGTTTTATTCTTAAAGCCCAACTAGACTACACACAAACCAACTATGCTACTTGCACATAGCAAAGTAAGATCCTTTCCTACAGACATCAAACAAGGCTCTCCACCTATACAATCAATGTGCATACCATTGCCTCTGCCAATATTCCCTAGAAGGACGATCACAGAAGGGTCCCATCTGGACACAAATGCCTCTCTGCCCTTGAAATAGACTACCTAGAAACAGCCCGACACACAACCTAGAAACAGGTCCACATGTGAACTTCACGCATCAACAAAGCAGCAAGTTTATATTGAATTTTCCCTCTCTTTCTACTAATTCCCAAACTACCCCAACCTTTGAGGTCCACCAGAGCAACTGGAGATCATGCAAACATATCATGGCCACCCTCAGCCTTTTATCATCGAGCCATCCATGGTCTCTGATTTTCCTGGGTTCCACTAAGGGTGAATTGAGGGACAGGGCCAAGAAGCACATGCAAAAAAAAACAAGGGACTACAAACCCAAGTTGTCTTACAATGCTTCCAATTGTATGGGATCACTCAAGATCTGAAAGTGTGACTTTCTGGAAGCCGGGAGGGAACCTATGCAAGGCCAGGCCCATCAACAGCATGTGCCAGTCATCTGGAGAAATGTCTACCTGTAGGTTGTCCGCTTCGTTCTTGGAAATAAGAAACACAGTATTTTTTAATAACCGTTTCCATCACTTACACCTCTTTGGATCATTGCGTAGTTTGAAGATATCAGTGCCAGCCTGAAATGCACAAAACAAGCGGTATTGGGTTAGTATTGTATTAATTAAAGGCCTGCCAACAAATTATAGTCTGCCATAGCAAGAAGGAATAGCTGTTCCCACACAGCTGTTATTCTGGAGTCATGTAATACTGAGAGTACAGATGGATTTCCCCATTGCAGGTGTGCATATATACGTGGGACAAATAGGCTATGAAGATGACACAGGGTGGCGTCTAAATTGGCCTTGGAAAGTTTCAGGATGAGGATCATGGGGAATCATGGAACAGATGTAATAAAAACAGTTGCACTTTCACAATGAATGTGTGCGGAAAGAAAAATAACAAACAGGCAGTGTGCCCTCATTCTGGATGTGTAGGATATCCTTGCCCCATCTCTCCTGCACGTGAGCGAGTAATCATTGGATGTCCTCTGCTGGGTTGTGCTAATTCCAAGTTGTTGTTCTGCTCTTCTGTTTGTGTATCGTTGGCCCTGTCAATATTGGTGTTAGCAGAGGCCACCTCTTTGTAGGGCTTGATGTCCCCAAGGTGGTTCCGTTCCAAGTATTCTTTCTGACAAGTTTGACAGCTCGCTCAGTGATTAGATCAATGATATGTGGTAGTGTAAAGCGCGGTGCATCCGACTGTCTAGAAATATTCTGTAGGAGGACCTAGTCCCCTGGATACAACGGTGGCTGCTTAAGTAAGTCCTCATTGTGTCCAGTATTGTTGCTCTCTTCTCTGGCTTCAGGCCTCTCCGGTTGTCTCCGCAGCTGATGCGAAATAAGAGGGACTAGCAATCAAGGAAGCGGTATACTCATACACTTCCTGACCCAATACGTCAGACATGCTCTCTGCATCTTTGATTGCCCTAGTGGGAGGAGTCAAGGGAAGTTGCATGCGCCGTCCTGTTACCACTTCATGTGGGGTTAAATGGTGGTCAGACCCAGGCTTATTGCGCAATGTGAACAAGACTAAGGGAATGCAATGGAGCAATTTTTTGTTCAGCGTCTTTGTAGTTTTGGCTATACTTTCCTTGAGCAAGCCGTTGAGGAGTTCACACATCCCGTTTGCTTGTGATAGGTACAAGATAATTTGTGTTGTATCCCTAACAAGGTGTTGATGTGTTGGAGCATCTCATTGGCGAAGTGAGGGACATTGTCAGACCACAGGACCTCACACATGCCCCATCATGGGAATATCTCCCAGACCAGGAATTTTGCAACTCTGAAGCAATCAGGACCGACCTCGATCCAACAGGAAAATGGGCATAAAACCACTATCATGTAGCGGTAACCTTGGCAAACTTGGATCATGTCGACATAGTCAATGTGTAGGTGTTGGAATAGACCCACTGGGCGAGGTATGGGTCCTCTCATTACCCTCAAAGTATGCACTGCAGTAAATTGTTTACACACTAGACAATTAGTCATAAATTCAACCATGTGTTCCGCCAAGTTAGGACAGAACCATGTTCTCCAATATGAGCAGCAAGCACCTCCTTGTCTGAATGGGTCGGATAGTGTAATTGTGGCAGTACAGTGTTCAATAATGAAAATGGCATTACCACTTTCCCTGTGTTGTCTTGCTGCTATGAGGCGTCTTTGGAGACACTGTACATCCCCTCTTTGTCCCTAACTCCTTTTCTTCCCTTAGTGCAGCTCCATAATCTGTGTCACTGGTAATGTGTTGTACCCCTCCTTTAGTATCATTTTTCGCAAGTAATTGTGCATGTGGGATGATGCCTTCATTTTCTAAAATGTCCCCCAAGTAGGAGGCGCGTTTTGCTTCCGCATTTGCTGCTTCATTGCCCCTAGAGATGGGATCCTCCCCTCTCATGTGTGCTTGGCACTTTGCTACTGCTATTTGCTGTGGGAGGTCTATTGTCTCTATCAATCTTCCCAATAGCAGTGTGTGCTGTACCAGTGACCCATCAGCACATCTGAAGCCCCTCCTCAGCCAACGTGACGACCCATAATGCACTGTGGATAGCACTTCCTTCTACCTGCTGTGTTCTAGTGCCAATATTAAGGCAACTAATTCTGCTGCTTGTGCTGAATAATGTGACAGCAGACATGCGCTTGTTACCACCTTGCTTGTTCCGTCCTCTCTCAATCTCACTACTGCTGTCCCAGTATGTCTTACCCCTTTCAATTGGTCAATCGCTGACGACCCGAAATGTAAAGTATGTCACCCCCTCAAGTGCGCTCTCCTGTACCTTGCGAGTGTCACTGAATTCTTCTATGTTTGCTGTGTAATCGTGTGCACAGTCACCCTCCTGTAAAATGTCAGCAATGAAATTCACTGGGTTGACAATTTTGCATCTCGAGAGCTGGGTTTGACAGTAGTACCTCGTACCCCAAAGCTCTTTGTGTTGTCGATGTACTTTTTGATCTTTCCAATATTGCAAAGAGAGCATGCTCCACATAAAGAGTGGTGCTGCTTTCCATGGTAATACTTGCTGATTTGTCCACTGCGAATGCGGCTGCAGCCAATGCCTGTAAGCATGCATAATGTCCTCTCATTACTCGGTCCAATTTCCCACTGTAGTATGCAAGAGGCTTGTGCCCCATGCTTATATTTTGTGTCAGTACTGCAGTCATAACCACTACATCTGAGTGTGAGAATAGGAAATAATATCTTTGATAATCTGGGATCCCTAACACTGGAGCTGTGCACATTGCTTCTTTCAGCTCATCAAATGCTTTAGCCATTTCTGCTGTCCATTGTAATGTCTCCTTCCCTTTGTGCTTCCTTCAGTGCACTCAATAAGGGCCTAGTATAAGTGCTGTAGTCAAATACCCATGCCCTGCAATAGTTGCATAGTCCCAGGAACTGCTGCATTTGTCTCACAGTTGTGGGGTTTGCTGTCCTGTGTATTGCTTCCACCCTTTCTGGTGTTACTCTTCTGCCGTCTTGGGATATCAGTTGTCCAATTTACAACACTTCTGTCTGGCAATATTGTAATTTGGCTTTGTCTACCTTATACCTTTTTTTCTGCTAGTACTGTAAACTTGTGTACTGGATCATTTCTACACTGTTCCTCTATCTTGCTGCAGATCAATATGTCATCTAAGCACTGTATAACTGTGCTCTCCATCTGTACGTTGCCTAAGTCCATTTGGAGTACCCTATTGAATATGGAAGATGATTCACAGTTCCCTTGAGGAAGTCTTGTATGTTTCCACTTCTTATTTCTATATAGAAATGAAGTTAAGTCCTGTGAGTCTGGGTGTAATGGTATAGAGAACAATGCATTCTTAAAATCTATGACAGTGAAGTAGGCAGCTTCCAGTGGGATGCTACACAAAATTGTCGGCAGATTCGGAACTAAAGGAAAGTCTGCTTCTACAATGCGGTTAAGAGGGCTGCAAGTCCTGTATAAAATTCCATGACCCCTCCCCCCGTCGCCTTTTTGACAGGGTACACAGCCGTGTTGCATGGTGATTCTTATCCTACTAGGATGCCCTGCTTCACTAGTGCTTCAATGGTCTCATAGATACCATTGTCTGCCTCCCTTGACAGTGGATATTGTTTAACTCTTGGTAAAATGGCTCCTGGCTTCAGCTTTATTTTCACTGCTCCTATCCCTTTCAGAAGCCCCACTTCAAAGGGATTTGTGGTCCATAATATGCTGGGGACCTTTGCCAAGTCTTCCTCTAGAAATGTCAGCGGTGCCTTTAGCATAATCTCTGTGGTACCTCTCTGTAGTGTATCTCACACAATATGTGATGCTCATTTCGGACACCATCTCATAATCTGATCTGTTGTCTTTGAATAGTTCTTCATCTGTACCGTGGTCAACCTGTGTCCTTCAGCCACAGTGATCATCGCTCGCCATGGTCGCCCTGTGTCGTCTGTGCCATGCACTGCTATCCAGTCATCGCCTACTAATACGGCCTCTAGTGGCACTATTGTTCCCTCCTTCTCATCTAATGGTATTTCTGGCCTGAATAAGTACTCATTTGGAATGTGCACCATTTTTCCCTGGATCCCTTGTGACCAGGCTATTATTATTTCAGTCCCATACAGAAACAGTTCCTCGTCCGCTACTACGCCCCTCTGTACCGTTTGTCTACAGTAGGCTTGAATAATCTCCCTCATGTTCAGAAGGTATATCCCTGGTGTGGAACACACTATCCCCTTGTCAGTGAATGAAATGGTCATGTTGAGTTTGCTCATGATATCTCTCCCCAGTAGGTTTACAGGTGTCTGTTAAGAATATAGTTGGGGCAATGCTTAGTAGTGTTCCCCTATGCAAAGTGCAATATCTTTTGTAAAAAGGAACCACTTCCGTCCCCCCAGAGAACCCTTGAGCATTCATGGCATTGCCGGACATACTATAGTTCCCCTCCCGGATGCAGGATCTAGTCGCCCCTGTTCTACAAGAAAGGAAAAGGTTTTGTCCCCTATTGTTACCCCTATACGTGGTTCCTCCACTGGGTTGGGTGTAATCGATAGGATGGAATTCATTAAGTCTGTTGATGGGCTGTCCTATTGAGGGTATAATGACATTTCATTTCCCAAGAATGGGTTGCCTCCCACTACGGTGACCCCCCATAGTTTCCTTATGGGAGTCATTGTCATGGAGTCCGTGCGTGCCACTGTCCCATTGTTGGTTTGTGTGCTGTTCTGCATATGCAGTATCTGCTGTTCTGTGTATGATTGCTGTGTGTTGCCCTGCATCTGCGGTATCTGCGGTACCTGTGAATACTGCTGCATAGGCGCTTACATTTGTGGTGTCTGTGTCATGGGATGGTATGTTTGTGGGTATGCATTCAGTGACTGTACTTGTTGCTGTGTCTGGTACTGGGTATAGAACTCATTTTGTTCCCCTGGATATGCTGGCTGGTATTGCATGCCCCCATTCTGTGGCATCCCTTCTCTGCTTCTACATACCCTTGAGATATGTCCTATCTTCCACACATCCAGCACTGGGCCAGTTCTCTCACTTGTCCCTGATAACTTCCAGGGAACCCTTCTGGACCCTGCTGCATTTGTTGCCCATATCCTCAATACCCTCCAGGAAATTCCCCTTCGCTCTGTTGCATTTGTTGCCCATACCCATGTCCCTTTGGTGTCCCCCCTCTTCCTCGAAACCCATGCTACTCCTCCCCCTGCCGCATGAACCCTGCTCCCACAGGCAGTGTTGCCTACTGTATCTGTGGTGCTCCTTGTCCTCCTGTGCTTGTTAATACTGCCCCTTCCATAGCGTATTTACATAGATTCTTTGGTACTAACTTCGCCTCCTCCGGCTTTCTTTCCTTGCGCTTTTTCCTCGCATTCTCTTGCATTAACCTGCAATAATGTACTATTGTGAATTGTATCTCTGACCATGGTTTTGCTTCCATTCCCACCAGCTTCTTTAGTTGCCTTTACACCTGTTATCGCAACCCTTGGCATAGTTAATGATAGAATAATGCCACTGTTTTATTCCACGGTTCTCACGTTTCAAGGTACCAGAGCTATTGAATAGCCTGAATATATTGTAGCAGGTCTTCGGCCTCTCCCATTCTGCATGCCATAATGGCACTAATGTCTGACGTGTCTGGGTACTGCGTCCACTGAGCTTGCCATAGAGCTGCTTAGCATTTAGCGAACGTCGAACCATTGTGCACTGTGTTCTGTGTTGTTACTCCTGGATTCCCCGCCATTCGCTATACGTCATCGGCAGCTTCCCGAGGACTGCCACTAATAAAACGTTTACGTTCCCTACTGCTAATTTCTGTCCTGCTGTCATCCTCTCCATCTCATATATCCATTTCCCGCACCCGCAGTCATTGAAGGTAGCCTACACCTCGAATTTCCCTTGTCTATATGTTTCCATGGTATGTACTGAGGTTGTTCCGCTCCCTTATCCAGTAAGGGCATCTGTGTAAACCCAATCTCTCTGTCCAATCCTCGTGTCAATTGAATTTCCCCCTCTGATCGCCTGGTGTCTTTGGTGGCCGTGAATGCATTTACCATTTCCCCCCTCCTCCATGCTAAGAGGTCCCTAAGCATTTGCGTATATAGGGTTGTATCACTGGACCGTCGTCATCTCTCGTCTTTGTTGCCCCACAATTCCCCCACATCTCTGTCTGCTCCCCATGTCGAGCTTCAATCTGTCTTATTCCCTGACAATCGACAAACAGGTTTCCCCATCCCCTCGTCCTCTCTCTCTACCAAGTCGTCTAATGTCTCCTTGGTCACTGTCAAAATCATTATTGAAGCTCAGTCGCCTCAGTACCATGCCTCGCTGTGATTCGCCTCCTAGGTCCATCAAGTTCCAGCCGTCCCATCCAATTGAGGACCCTGCGCTGGTTTTGTCTGGCAGCGCGGCTGCCTTATCATATGTCTTGCCATGATCTTGCTCCGCTTGCCTATCTGTCCCCGTGTTATTGTCAGACGGAACAATCCCCATATTATTTTTATGTCTCTTACTGCGCACTCCTCCTCCTCCTTCCATTTGCACTCTCTTGTGAGCCGCTCTAGTTCCCACTTCCTCCTTTCCCTTTTTACCAAAACTTGCTTTTCCTTCTCGTCTTACTCCATTTGCCTCTCTATCTCCTCGAGCTCCCTCTTTCTCATCTCTTGCTGCTCCTGTTCCTTCTTTTCTTCTCTTTGCTTTCTACTTCTTCCATTATCTCTGCCCATTCTTGTGCTTCCCGGATCCCCTACAGTCAGCCACTTCCTTACTTGCCCCTCCTTTTTCTCCTGCTGTCTTTCCATCTAATTTCAATAGTATTTGCCCTCCTACCCACTTGTTCGATTCAATTCCTCCCAGCCCCTCCTTGGGGCTTGTCTGGGTCTCGCTGTGTGCCCCCTTCTGCCCCTCTTACTTGGTATATGATGAAGTTCTGGATTTGTGTACCCCTCTGCTGCTTTTTTTTCCTGTATAGGGTATAATCCCTGTGCTTCTGATGTAGCTTCTTTGTTCTCATGGTTCCGGAGGTGGGGGAAACGGGGACAAGGGTACTGCTCCTGTGGTTTCCTGCTGGCTCAGCATCCATTGGCGCCTCGCTACTTCCCCCTCGTCCTGCTGAAACATTCTCCGGAGCTCGAATATCGCCATACGGCTGTTCAACATTTTCCACTTATAAGCCTCTTGGATGTGTGTGTGTAATAATTACTGCACGTATTTGGAGAAAACTTCTGCATTGTGTCCATGGCTTAGTCAATTTACCTTCTGTGTTTTTCATCCATTCTGCGCTATATTTACAAATATTGCCTTTATATCGCTGAAGGGCCTTACATGGGTGCTGTAGGGGCGTACCCCCCCCGCACATCCCCAGATACATTGCCTTATACTCACTTGACCTCAAGTCAAGGCTTTTGACACTTCCGTTATTATTGAAACACAAAAATACTTTTAATCTTGTTTCTCTCAACTTCACAAATATCAGCTCTTGTCACTTATCACAAGCCTCTCTGGCTCCCAATCAACCTTTGAGGCATGGACCGCCCTTCTACAACTCTCTTGCCCCCACAAGCACATCGAACAATCTTGCACATGCACCTTCCGCGCACCGCCACTGAACAGCTTACTCTGTCAATTGCAAATTGTGAACACCGAACTCTGTGCTTCCTCGTGCTGTCATAGTCCTATGCACAGGCCCTTTGGGTGACGCACCGCTTCACTACACAAGGGACTGATAGAAATCACTGACATAGCTCACAACGCTATCATTCCATCACACAGGCATTTTCACAAACCCGACATATACCCACGGCTGTATTCCTGCCTCCTAACAGGGGATACCAATATTTCTTGGGCTCAATCTGTACCTACAGTGTCGCCTTGTAGATAAAACGACTCTGCAAGACTCAACCATAAGAACACCTTCCGCAATTTAAACTAGCTTCCTTTTCCATGCCATAATGCATGACCAAGATAAAACGCACAATCCACAGGTAATCCAATATTTACATAACTTTTATGATCCGTACTCTTGGGTCAATAGTCTAGGTTATTCGCCAGAATCTTTTACCTCAAGACTGCATGCTCCGTAATCACAAAAATGATATCGACCTCCGCTCCTTTCCCTACTGTACTTCACACTACTCGACACTATTAAGCAATGCTCGACAATACTTCAAAGTTACTCAACAATACTTGTGACAACCCCACACCCCACATTTCCTTACATCCCCCTCAGTTGCCTTGTGGCTGAGTCAATACTTACACTCAGTGATCCACTGACGCTGCTCGGCTACCAGCTCCCCTAAAGCTGCCACATCACACTTCTGGTCTGCTCAGCTCCTCACGGACCGCTGGCAGGATATTTCCAAACTGCTCCTGGCAGCCTCTGCACAGGGGTTTATGCCAAACGGGCATAGTTAACCATACCTCTGCTACCAACGTGTTGGCTTAGGTATACCAGAGGGATTGGGGGTCACACTACGAGCTCACCGTTCCAGCTCCTAGGGCCCAACAAACCCTCCCGATGCATTTTTTTTCGAGGCTTTTGCATTCAATGCTTTATATTCGAGGGAATCACTGGACACCACAGGGATCAAACAGGACATTAAAAGCTCCCGGACTCACGGCTCCTGAGCCCTTGTCGGTCCATTTTGGTCGATGTCTATGTCACAACATGGGGCTCTTGCCCAAAAACCTGTGAGGAGACAGGATTGGGTATTTGGGGTGGTAGTACCTGTGCACGGCACCTATAGATGTTACTCTATTGGTCCTCACATGTCAGGTGGCTTGCCTGCCCTTTCCCCAGAATCTATCTATTACATTGCTGCCGGGTCGCAGGATTACCATTGGCCCTTGCCCTCTGCCATCCACCTCTGAATTTCTGTTCCCTGATTGGCTGGAGCTGATCTAGCCAGGCCTGGGACCCAGCTCTGTTCTCAGCGATCAGTGCACCTTCTCAAGGTGATGAGAAAGACTATGGGCCTCATTACGAGGTATTCAGATATGCCGGTAAGGCAAAAAAGATTGGTGGTGTTGTAATACCGGCATCGTTTACCGTCCCGTTGCATTCCGACCCGCAAACCCGGTATTAGCGGCACACTAAACAATGGTGCCGCTTATAGCGGCATAGGCGCGTACACGCGCCCCTTCAGGGAGCAAATACCGGCATGCCGGTAATAGGGGGTAATTCCAACCCACGCATACATGCAAATACCGGCATCGCGAAGCCGGTAATCACGGCCTGCACGATGCTGGCCATACAGGCATCGCGGAACACCCGCAAACAGCAAGCAGCATACAAGGCAGCCGCCACAGGTGCACACAATCCCCACAGGTGGAGTCAATGGAGGCTGTGCCAGTATAAACTGAGCACACCCACACACCACAACCCCCCCCCCCCCCACAGGTGTAGGCAATGTAGAGTGGCCCAGGACAAAAGGAGCACACCTACACACCACACCCCTTCCTACACCAAAATGCTACCACTAGCAGTTGCAATCATGGCCCTGGAAGACATGCCTATACTGCTACAACTACATCAACAACAGCAACAACCACAGCATCAAGAACAGGCTGCACAGAAGAGACGCAGGAGGAGAAGGAGGGTGAGACAGGCCCAGCAATTACCACCAGCGCAGCCACCAGTGCCTCGTAGGCAGCCACCAATCCCTTGCACCAGACCCAGCCCATTCAGCCTAACCCCTGAGCAGATCCACACCCTGTACCGGTTGGACCGTGACACCATCACCACCATAGTGGACATGATACAGAACGACATTGCCAGCCACATAGAAATACGCACTGCCACCCCCCCCACTACTAAAGGTGGTGTCTGTGCTACACTTCCTGGCCACAGGCACCTACCAACACACAGTGGCCCAGCTGCATGGCATTTCACAACCACTATTCTCACGCATGCTGAACCAAGTGCTGGATGCCCTCCTGAAGCACACAAGCACCCATATATCCCTACCACGGACTGCCCAGGAGATAGCCAAAACCAAAGTAGGCTTCCATGCACTGGCAGGCATGCCCAATTGTGTTGGTGCCATCGACTGCACCTATGTGGAATTGGTAGTCCCCCGGTGTACCGCAATCGCAAGCAATACCACTCCATCAATGTGCAAATGGTATGTGACTCCAGCAAGATCATCACACATTGCTGCGCCCGATTTCCTGGATCCAAACATGATGCCACGGTACTGCGCAACTCCATGCTACTCCGTCACATGGAGCGACATGCTGGACCACGTGCCTGGCTGCTCGGTGAGTTGCACAACAGGGCTATGGCCATGCTGTGGGGTACTGATGTGTGCGGATGCAGAAGGGGGGGCTTACTGCACCCGGGTGGGAAAGGGGGGGGGAATAGTGCACCTGGGTGGGAAAGGGGGCGGTGAATAGTGCACCTTGGTGGGAAAGGGGGCGGGGAATAGTGCACCTGGGTGGCACTAGCCAGTGAGTAGAGAATGCATGCAGAGCTAAACACTCCTCACCTTAACTAGCCAAACGGAGCATAACACATCACTGGGCCACAAATCACAAATATTGCATATGGATGACAACAAGTAAGAAGCACAACCAGGGCACCATGGTGATGGCAAGCAATGCATGACTGAATAGGATGGCAACAGTGGCAATGCGGCTAGTGTGACCATGCATAGTAAAGAATATACAGCATGATTTGGAGGCCTAACATTTTGGCACTACCACAGCACATCTGCCAGAGCATGCATGATTACACCCTGCATCATCTATTGAACCCCATCCAGTGTACCACACCTCATTACAGTATACATTGCATCCAGGTGACTATTTTGTACACATACAGGGACATATGCATGCCCACACCAAATAGCTGCTGCCATGACTGTGTTCCCTGAAGGTGGCAGTTCAGAATGACACACACCTATTTGTATCTGCTTGCAGGTGATGGAGGATATCCCTTGAGGCCGTGGCTACTTACCCCTGTGCGGAACCCGCAGAACAGCCATGAAGAGGAATCCAATCGTGTGCACACTCGTACCCGTGTTGTGATTGAGCAGACCTTTGGCCTGTTGAAGGTGCGGTTCCGTTGCCTAAGCAGGTCTGGTGGGGCACTCCTATATAGGCCTGAGAAGGTGGCGAAGATCACCATGGCCTGTGTCATGCTGCACAACATGTGCGTCCGAAGGAATGTACCACTGCCACCTGACATTGACATGCATGGGCCGGGTGAGGATGAAGGGGATGTAGACGGAGGCGAAGGAGCCCCCATGCCAGTATGTGATGCATGGGATGGCCATGCTGTACGCCAAGCACTAATTGACGAATACTTTTGAAACGCAGGGACCATAAATGTAATGTGCCTGTGACACACTGTCTGCATGTGGACATGCACACTTGTTTGGTTAGAATTGCCCCACTGTACACCATCACAGATTAAATGTACATGCATAAAAATAAGTATGTCCAGCCAATGATTTTCTTGCACACAACGGGTGTATTTTCAAGACATGTGATAATGTGAACAAAATCCCCTCTCAACCCCCAGTGAACACCTCACCCACCCTACAAACCACAAAAAAAACCAAGTAAACGCCCTCACCCACCCTACAAACCCCAAACATACCCAAGTAAACTCCCTCACCCACCCTACAAACCCCAAATGTCCCCATATGTCCAACAAACACTGGTCCCTTCACCAACGTACATTTTCAAAATGTCATTGTCTGCCCACTCTATTTCTTAGAAATTTTGGGATCCGGGGTTGCCATGGTCAAGCGCCGTGCACTCCTCCGCGTCAACCGCACAGGGCTCGATTGGGCCGAGGTAGAAGGGGTTGTGGCAGTGGAGGTGTCGATGATCCGACCCATGCCTGCCCCAGGGTGTGGGGACTACGTTTGAGGTAGATTCACAAGCAGGGCCTGTGTAAGTGCCCCAATACACTCCCTCAAGGCACGTGTCGATGCCTCAACAGCAGCAGTGTTGGCTGCAATGGCTGTGGCAATGGCCCTCATGGAGTCACTCCCGTTGGATATTTGTTGCCGCATCAACTCCTGTCGGGCCTCAACCCTTGACAGGCGAGCCTCAAAGGAGTCATTGGCTGCAGGAGTACTGGTGGGCGGGGTGGTGGTAGGCAGGGTGGTGCTAGGCAGGGTGGTGGATGGCAGGGTGATGGTAGGCAGGGTGAGGATGGCACCTGCGCGGGGCCCACGTCCAGGGCACAGTCCTCCTCAAAGAGGGCCATGTCTGAGTCTCCAAGGTCTGAGTCGTGGAGGAAGGGGTTGTCCATGCTCTCGGCCTCTATAGGGTGGGGTAAGCTGGTAATGGGGCTTGGGGTGGGTGTGCCGTATTGAAAAGAATTGAATACAATACGACATAGCATTTGAACCTATGGAATGGTGCTCTGTATGAAGTAATATCATGTACACCTCCAGCTTTATTCCAACAAACACAAATAACCACTGCATATTGTTTATATAGACCAGAGAGGAATTGCACACGTTTCGTCCTTTGCTTTATCTATTATTGTCTTTACCTTTTGTATATATGCACAGTAGTCGACCTGTTTTTGACCAAGTCATGTTAAGTTAAAACCATGGTGATTCTCTGTGCAACCTTGCTTTATTCGAACATTTGTACTGTTCTTGTTTTAAGAATATAATTTATAAAATTATATTATTTATAAAATTAGCCACGCAAATAATAAAGAGGCTACCATAAAAAACCTAACATTGTTAATGGGTGTTTCATCACCACATGATTAGAATTCAGCACTAATGCATGGGTGCCTTTGAAAGGCTTAAAGGAATACACTGCTTTAAAATACTACAGTACGAAATGAGAGAGGACAGGAACACCCCATGTGTACACATTTGACATAATGTCACCCTCATTCTCCACTTCTCTATCCACAACTCCGCGGTGGCTGGCGGAGCAGGAATGGAAATGCCTCCCACTGTTGTGGGTGGCTGCTGCTGTACTGTGGCTGAAGGTGTCTCCTGCAGGGTTACTGCCCAGTTTGGCACACTGCCTGTTGCTCTGGGCAGTTTCTTGGGCTGGGGGGTGGCGGTGGCCCTGGTCCCTTGCCGTGCAGTGGATGAACTTGCACCCCTGTCCTGCATTCCATCTTCCTCATCGGTGCCTGGGGGATAGAAGAGATGCAGGTCATCAGTGATGGTGTCACATGGCAGCTATGATGTATTGCGCTGCGATATGTACATATGTTCATACATTCATGCATCAAATTATTTCTGGGGTGTGGCATTTGGTGCTCTGAGGGGGCATGTGGGCAATTAATGCATGGCTGGTGGCATGGCATTGGTATGGTGTCTGTGTGGTGAGTTCCATGGGCACGGTCGGGTCATGTTGCACTTGTGTTGGCATTGGGATTGGCACTCAGCATGCGTGTGTTGCAGGGTATGCCACACATTCTTGATCGGATATGTTGATGTGGGCCTGGGACATGCATTGCCTTGCCTAGTCTCACTTCCACATCACTTATGCCACATCATGGTTTAGCCTACATGGATGTGATGGGTCACTCACCTTCTTCTGTGGATGATGCGGCGTCCGCCTCCTGGTCTCCAAATCCCTCGATGGATTCAGGGTCAATGAAGGTACTGGCGGTCTCCTCCCATGCCGTCAACTTCACTGGGGAGTGTGGGCCCCGCCTGTCGCCATTGCGGCCCTCCTGTTCTCCGCCAGGATCTTCCTCACCCTGAGGTGGAGGTCATCCCACCGCTTCCTACAGTCACGCACACTCCTGGGGGTGGTTCCCACTGCCGACACCCTCTGTGCGACCTCCTGCCAGACTTCTTTTTTTTGGTTTGGGCTGCATGCTTCATGTCAGTGCTCCTGATCGTGTCCGCATGCTGGGCCAGGGTGTCAGCAAGCATGCTTAGTTCAGCGTCTGAAAAACGCTGTTTTCTCTTCCTTTGGGTCGCCTTCTTGGTAGCCTTCGACATCCTGCTTCTATCCTGCCACAAAACAACACGAAGCAACTGGTGGTTGTGGAGGATGGCAATGGATTGTGTTTTTAAAGATGGCTGCCGGCCCATTTCCCGTTCCTGCGCGATGACGTAATTTCCGGGTCCGTTTTTTGCGAACACGGTAATACCGAGCGGTATTACCGTTCTGGTATTTAGGGGTTGTTATGAGGCGGTAGCGCTATGGGCGGGCCCCACAATGCCGGTGTAGGGGTGTTGGTGGCCCTTTACCGGCATGGCGGTATTGCCATTACCGGCATGGGGGAACGCGCATGCTCGCGCAGTCGTAATCACCCGCTGTTAGCGGGTTTATACGAGCACGGACCCGCTCATTCCGGCATGCCGGTAATGAACCCGCTTTTACCGGGCAACTCGTAATGAGGCCCAATGTGTTCACAATCTAACCATCAGTGCTACCACTTTTGCCTGTGAGAGTGCCCTCAGTGTTGCAACGTTGTTAAAGAATACATGTTTAATTTCATGTTTGTGTTGCTGAGAACTGTTCATCTTCCCACAGCGGGTGAATAACCATTGTCTGACTCGGCTGCACCACGTAGTTGAGGAACGCGAAATCGAGCTCTCTCGTCTGCTTTTTATGAGGATTTATTCTGCTCTTTTGCAGATGTCCCCTTGCCTCTTAGCTTTGTTTGTCTCTGACCTTAGCTACGAGCCCTGGCCTGCTGCTTCATGCAGCCTAATTCTGCTTTCCCCTTGCTCCTCGTTTGAGGTATGTGGCTTCATGTGATTTCACTACAGCTAGTCAATGATTTCATTGCACATCTATATTGTGCTCTTTTTCTTATAGGTTAGTATTACATGGCTCTTCCAGGTTCCTTATACGATCCTGTAGTTACATATGGTTAGTTGCAATAAGCGTCTGCAAGCTTACTCTGCATCTCCTATTTTGCCATGTGTTCTGCGTTTCTGCGTTTCTGCATTTGGCTAATGGAAAAATAATAAGGGCTTTTGACAGTATCTATATGTATCTGTCCTCTATCTACAGAACTGTGTAAGCTTGTTCTTCGTGTGTGCACAATTGTGTCTTTGAACCTTTGGGCATTGCTTCATGACTAACGTTGCTGTGTCATGGTGCCACTAATGCTGTCAGCACAACTGGATTCTTGTTATTAGTCAATCTGGTCCATCGAGGCATTTGTATCCATCATCAGTGTTGAGGCACCTGTAGCCATACAGACGTTGATTGGATAAGGTTTGAATCGTTGTCTTAGAGGGTACCTTTTTACATATGTAGATGTAACTGGTCCTCCTGGGGGCTGTCCAAACAGTGAGTTGCATCTTGCGTTCTTGGCCCTTTGGGCTGTCATGTTCATGAGGGTGAAGAGGGGCACTCCAGGGACCCTCTCTTCAGTGCACAAGAGCACACTCCCAGCATAGAAGCCTCACGTCTCACCCCTCGCCCGTTGGAGGACATCCTAAGGCTGTGTTGATATTCTGCAGTGGGGGATCCCCAAGGTAGGACGGGGGTAAGCCGCTGGACAGAAAATATGGTGATGCCCTTGGTAGCAGTTCAGCCGAGGAGGTCATTATGAAATGGCACTGCTATGCTCTATAAATACCAGTAACATAACACAACACAACAGGAACATAAACTAACAGTAACAATTTAACATAACGCACCAGCCAGCAATTACCTTTCTGAAGTACCGCTTGTCCGCTTGAGAACGCTGTTTTCCGTTGCGAACGCTGTGGACTTTGTTCGTGTTCTATCCAGTGTTACTACAGGAGGCGTGTTTTGGGATTGTGTTAGGCATGCCCTCTGTTTGGCACTCCCACTGACGTGCCTACATTATCAGAATGCCTGTGCTCCTACGCGCGCGCTCCTGTCAGCAAGTACCTTTCTGAAGTACCGCTTGCCCGCTTGAGAACGCTGCTTCGTTGCGAACGCTGTGAGCTTTGTTCGTGTTCTATCCAACGTTACTACAGGAGGTGAATTCTATATTGGACTAATGATGGGACACATTTCTTAAGATACTGCAAGTTCTGACACCCGTGTTTTGTGTTTGCAGGCGTGTTTTGGGATTGTGTTAGGCACGCCCTCTGTTTGGCACTCCCACTGCCGTGCCTACATCATCAAAATGCCCGCACTCCTGCGCGCACGCTCCTGTCAGCAAGTACCTTTCTGAAGTACTGCTTGCCCACTTTGCCGCAGCACAGCGGCATAGCTGGTAACCTGCATACCATTTTGGTTTGTTGGATTCAATCACTTGATTATCATCTAAGGTGGGGGTGTACAGGGCGTATGCAACATTTATTTTACTCATTGAAATCGTGCATGCCTGCACATCTTGACACGCAAACACGTATGGCAAACTTAGCGAGTATAAAATCCAGCCATATATCCCACCAGAGTATAATGCTTGCACCGTTGCTTTTACAAAACCTATGTGTCGTATGAATGTTGCAGCGATCAATCAGATATCTCATCCTGTACTAAGGGATATGCCAGGCCCATTTCTTGCATCGACCACAGTGGCGAAATCGCAAACCAACTCCCAGTGGCTGCGTGCAAGACAATCAACTAAGCGCACGTATTCCATGATCGAGATGCCGAGTCATAATTTTCTTTCAGATAATACTATGCTGCACTCGGCTGTGACTGAGACAGCAAGGGTTTCCATAACGGCAGTGATGCTGGATGGCTTAAATTCAGCTGGCTCGAGACTATCAGATAATAATTTAAATATATCGATATTTGCAAGCCAATGTGAGTCCCCAATTTCAATATATAGCGAGCTAGCAGAACACAAGGCCTAATACTCTCTGGAATCCAGTCTGCCTCGGTCTTGTATGCTCAGACCACCACATGTAGGCAATTATCATCCCCTGTGACACCTAAGGTCCCTAATGGTTCATCCATGGTAGAAGTCACTCTTTCAGCCATTAATACCACAATCTTGAGTCTGTTTAAACTGTTTGAGTCCCTGGAAACTAAAGTGGGGCATCAGTCCTCCCAAATTGATCATCTTTTATACTGGCTCACCACGGGGCCGTTGAATCTCCCTCGGAAGCATAATGATACTAGGAGTCTTGCTGCTGTTGTACCTCCAAATCGCCAGCCTCATGTGTCACTATAACTCCTAAAATCAAAACTTTTCCACTCCCATTGTTTGAACAGATTATTCTGCCTGTGACGGAGACGGCAAAGAGGGACCTAAATCAACTGGGCAATGACTCGTGGGAGAGTGTAGACCAAGTGGTGGTCATTGACTCTTCTCCTGTATGGGACGTGAAGCCAGATGAGGTACCAATAACAATTGACAACAAAGGGTTAGCCCCAATTCCTTAAAGAAAGTTGAAACAAATTACAGCTCCTATGAAAAAAAAAACAAAGAACATTAAGCTGCCCCAAAAACATTCCAAAAACACGATTACGCCCATTTTTCATGCCATTTCAACTGCCAAGAATGGGGATTGGGAGAAAGCGTACTTGGTGGTAGCACTGAATAATACTGCTCAGCCAATCAGCCATACGCAAATAGGGCACACGGTAGTCCCTGTGGTGTCACCTTCCCCTTTGCCATCGCAGCCTCTGATACAAGAGTTTGACATGTCTCATGAGCCCTTGAATGATATACTACAGGCAATTGACTTGGATAAACAAAGGAGCTCCGTGATGGACCTGACTGTTAATGTACCTTTAAAGGCTGCACCGGCAACCAACTTGATCAATCCTAAAGCCGACATTCTTGTTCACCCAATAAGTGATATAAAGAAGGCAGTTGATGCTTACTTAGTCCATTGCTTGCAAGATTTGACCCTGAATAACACTAATCAGTCTGGTCCTCCAACTCAACTGCCCGTGGGTCCCCCTCATTGTAAGGGTCCAGGAGTGGGCCCCAATGACATGGTTGCTTCATTAAGAAGCAATAATGATAGGGAGAAGTCAAACAACCACATAGACCCTCTACTCTATAAAGTCCATGGATCACCAGCTTTGTCCCAGGAGGCATTTTATACAACTCAGTTAGCATCAAACCTTAATATTTTCAATCGGAAATATCCCAAACAAGCCCTTTTCCATTCACTAATTTTGAAGTGCAGTGAGACTCCATTTTCCAAGTATGATTTAAACAGAGAGAGCGTGCTGAAGATATTTAACGATGTGATCGAGCTCGAAGACATATCCTCTGGTGATCATGATCAGGTTGAGTTTATTTAAGATTTTGATCGTTCCATAGTCAGACTATGTATACCCTCAGGCGTGGTATTAAATACGATTTGGAAGGCAAAAATAGTTCTTTTTAAAATTGAATTTCTCCTAGCCCAGGACCCAGATTGTGATGCAAATAGAACTTGCATGCCACATACATCAATCATGGAACCCTCAAGACACTATACATACAGTAATGGGGTAACCGCCTCAGACACCTTGCTCTCTAGGAGAGCATAACCATCAACGGTGATAACTCCAACACTGGTTTTGTTAGCAAGTTGGAACACACAAGGGCATTCACATCTTCAGAGTCATGAATTAAATGGTATAGATCAATTTGATACCCTGGCTCTTCAAGAGACATGGCTCACCACAATACCATTATGGGATGACCACAACATAAGCTTATTACCGGCAAAAACAGCCACATCTGGTCACCCTCGTCAGGCCTTTTGGTGGTGGTGAAAATAAGCGTAGGCATTTCCATTTCTCCTTGGGCCTCTATCAATTCATATCTCCAATTAATAAAAAGTATGGTGCAACACCAGCCTATTGCCTTAATAAACATATATCACAATCCGATTGGCATTAGTGATGATGTTTTCTATCAAGGATTAAGTGATTTACTAAATCTAATCCTAATTGCCCCCAACATCTCTTCGACCATATTGGTGGGAGATTTGAATTTGGATTGTGTCAATATCAAGACTGGACATAAAATTTGCGAGGTTAGTAGATGGACCTCCTTTGTAAGAGAAAGGAACTTTAGGATGGTCAATGGTAACTTCGCAGGTGATATCCCTGGCCAGTGCACTTGGCGTAGAGGCTCCTCCTCCAGCATTATAGACTATATATATGTTGAGTCTAATCTATTCCCGCTCATTGAGCAGTTTGAGATTATCGATCAACCACAAAGTGAGCAAAACATCCTACCACTCAAATGGAAATTGCCATCTTTGTATACCAACTCATCACGACAATGTGTTAAGATGAATTTAGTAGTCAATAATGCTAAGACTCGTTTTATCTGGACATATGCCAATTTAAATAAGCTAGCTGGAGTTCTTGATTCGAAATTGAGCAGGCAATTAAAGGCGCAATACACCACCGTGCTAGCGCCATTCAAGTATGCCATTGTGAAATCAAGCAACATGGCATTTAAGCACACGCATAACTACGATCATCAGCTTAAAATCAGGAAAGCTGCTTACAGAAAAGAGAGAAAACTGATATTAAATCTTACAGAGCTTGAAAGAACGCGGCTCTTAGATCTGCTAAATGCAAGTATCGAAATTGGACACAAGCTCACAAAGCCTGGATGTTCCAGAAAGACAGCCAAGCCATTATGTTGGCCATGTAAAATAAGACTTCAGCAGAAACTTGATTGCTAAACAATCTAACGTACGAAAGTCAGCTTAGTGCCCAATCCAATGCGGTCCAAAAACATCAGTGGATTAAGCATTTTTCTGATCGTTATGCGGATGCTCAGTTTGATTCCTTTGTGTATGAACATTCGCTGTGCTCTCCCTGGTCAGTAGAATGCTCACCCGCTATCATTGAAGATCTCTTTAAGAAAGCGAGCTCTTTGTGTGCTGCTGGCCCCGACGGGTTACATAATATCATGTTAAAATCTTATCCTTCTATGTGGGCCTCAATTTTGCATAACATTTTCCGATACATTTTAGCAAATTGTGATATTCCAAATTCCTGGCGCACCTCCTTGATTGTTCCAATCTTTGAAAAGGGGGATCGTTCGTCTCCGCTTAATTATCGTCCAATTGCTTTGCTGGACACACCAGGCAGAAGTTTCGCTCGACTCATCCTGTGTGATTTCAATGTGTGGACATTATCGAATAATAAGCATGAGCCGAATCAATCAGGCTTTGTGGCAGGTATGGGCACAGCCGTAAACCTCATGTGTCTAAATGCTCTAAAAGCACAGTGCCAGGCGATTAAACAACCCGTTTACTTCGCATTTATAGATCTGCACGCAGCATTCGATTCTGTGTCAAGAGTGTTACTGATGAAAAAATTACAAAGAGACGGGTGTCCACGTTCTCTAATCGACATCATTTATGCCTTTCATTCCAACACCTCGGGTTGGAGGGAGTGCTGTCTGACGTTGTTCAAACATCCCGAGGGCTGAAGCAAGGAAGCATACTTGCTTCAGCCCTCTTCAACTTTTTCATCTATGATGTCAAGCAGGCCTTTGATGGCATCTGCTCCGACTCTCCCAAACTTGAAAGGTGTGCAGTAAAAGTCTTATTATATGCGGATGTATTAGTGCTTGTCTCTAAAACCCCGGATGGCTTACAGAATCTATTGAATGCGTTTCATACATACATCCATAGGAACGAATTGAGAAGTAATGCCATCAAATCTCAAAGAGTAGTATGTCGCTCAAACAAATCATCGAGGGATCAGAGGTCCTGGACGATTAATAGTGTCAAATTGGAAGTCGTTCACAGTTATTTATACCTGGGTAGGACCTTTGAAGGTTCAGTTCAGTCAAGGGGGCAGATGGAGAGTGTGGAGCAAAAATTGGATACAGCCATATCACAGACGAGAATTATACAATATAAATATATCAAATTTTCGGTAAAGCTTGCCTTACTGTATTGGAATCAAAAAGCTCTTCCGTGCCTGCTATATGGGCTTGAATCTAGAGCGCCCTTACCAATCAATTGTTTACACAAATTGGAAGCAAAATTCTGCCGGAAGATATTAAATCTTTCAAAATGTGTCCCTGGCCTGTGGCTGCGATATGAACGGGGCCTTGTCTTGCTTAACGCTCTCCATCAGTGGCGCCTATGCGCCTCTTTAGGAAATATTTGATTTCTACTGAGCTGGATGTTATGTTGAAGGTTAAGGTCAACTTACCTGTTTTCAAGTCAGCACGCATTTGTACGAAATTGGTTAGAGGGCATCTATCATATTCTGGCGCAGGCAGATGCCTCAATTGAAATGTTGGTGTCTAATCCGGATAAAGTTAAAAAATGTATTTATCAGGCAGACTGGAACGGGACCCGAGAGCGGTGTTTGACATACAAACATTTTGCGACACAGCTTTTTGGAGACAAGAAAACTGGTCATATGGAGCCTTACTTGATGAAAGCACCCTCACTAAAACTCTGCTTCTCCATCTCACGTCTTCGATTTAATTTGTGGCCCACTCAATATATTTTGGCAATTCGCAAAATGATACCATGGGAGCTGAATTTTTGTCGTTTTTGTCAAGATCTCTCCTGTAGTGAAACCCTTGAGCATCTAATAACACTCTGCCCTGCCTTAGTTAAGGCCTGCAAGAAGCACTTTTCTAAACATTGCCAACATCTTGGGTCCATGAATGATGAGACGTGATGGTTTACTATATTGTGTACTTCTAAGGTTGCCACCAGCGGGTTTCTGCATGCTTTGAAGCTGGAAGTGTAACTTTTCTCGCATGAATAGGCATGACACCAGTTTTCCATTGCTTCAGATTTGAGCTGAATTGCATTTGTAAATAAGAGTACCACTCTAGACTTCATTTGCTTATTTACGTTTACTCTGCTTTTCTATATAATTTGATTTAGGTCTAAATTGTTAGACACTCGTGTTTGATGTAGACCTCTTTTAACAAAAATTGATTTAACAGATTGGCTTATGTTACTGTATTTTCTGTTTGATTGTGTTTATATATCTCATTTGTTATTCATATCATCTTTAACTTTTGTATTCTGTTTTATAAAAATGTTGAAAAGTTGATTAATTTCAGCTAAATCAATAAAAAACACACAACAAATAGCATATCATTCTAAATATGCAAGAGTGCAGGAAAGCATGTTCTAGTACTTTGTGATAATGCTTTCAGTACCCAAGGTTCTACAGGATGCCTACATAACAAAAAAAACACCCAACTACTCACACCTCCATGCAACCTTCTCAATTACCAGTTTACTAAAACATTTTAGCTGAGTATCAGTGCTCAACTGCTTTTATTTGTTTCTCTAGAATGTGTTGTATTCTATTCCATTTCATCTTATGTACCAACAAGATCTTGTTTTACAAATATGTGGCCAATGAGGTGCTTTGAGTTTTGCACCTGGTACGTTCGTGCCCAGGCCCCCGCAGTGATCACACTTGCTTCATTGCCTCTGGCAGAGGAGTTCACAGGCAAACCCTGATCTCTACTTAATCATTCTGCCAAATCAGTCAACCTTACTCTCTTAATGTATTTCTGAGATTGCCAGTGTTCTTGTTCATCTATGTGGGCCTACTGTTTCGCCTGCCTCCATTGGCCTTGATTGACATCACCATGGGCACTCACAGGCCTCTGGCTCTGCCTCCCATTTTCAGGCTGTCTCCCCTGTGATATCAACAAGGGAGGTCAGCCCCAACTCTCCTGCAACCCATTCTTTCAATATTAGAGGTCTGGGATGCAATTTTGTGCCCAGTCCTAGATCCAGGCAAGGACAGGGTGAGTGAATTTTGCAAAAAATAAAGTGAGCACCAAGCCCAATGTACATTAGGCACTTAATGGTTTAGTCATACAACTATTTTCGTACAAACAAATGTGTCTGATATAAAGATCTGTGGTCATTCCTATGTTCCCAAAATGCTTTCTGTTGTTATGCAAAGTAGACTGAAACCCTCATTTGGGCTCTTTGTCCTCTGCCCTTTTTTCATGAGGACATTCCAAAAGATGTAATAGGAGTGCACCAAACTGCCTACATTGGAATGATGGCTTTTCTTGTTTGTTAAACAAAACTTCTGAAGGAAACCAATAAAAGCAAAGCAACATAACGTCTTTCAGAAATTATTTATATGGTGTTTGTAGTTTTAATTATGTCCTTTGGTCAGTAGAACAAGTATAACATTCTTATTCTGACCTCAATAAGTATTTCAAGTGATCATTAGAAATTAACACTGTACATCTAAAAAAGATTTACAATGTAAGTATAATTAAATAATTTCCTTTTTTTTAAAAAAAGCTTCTTTACTGAGAGTGCCCGTCATTTTTTCTCGTATAATCTTCTCGCTTTGTGGAAAGGGCTGCGCTCAGATGGAAACAAATGATCTGTTTCTTCTGTGAGCATTGAAAGAAAGTTTAATTTTGCGTACCGGCTGGTAATAGATTGGTAGTGCTGCTGAAACCACCCAGATAATCGGAAGAAAGGAGATGGTCTTAGCTCTCTGGTGGCACTGAGTCTTGGATATTGAAGTTTGCTTCCAAACAGGCAGTGCTGGAAATGGGGAAAAGGTTGTGGAATTCAGCATAATCTGAGGAAAGACAGGATTATTCTGAGTTGGACAGGAATGGTAAAAATTGCAGAATTTGGCAAATAATGCAGTTTTTACCATCCGCCTATTTCTTAGTTAGGTTGGAAAATACCTCTCCCAATATTGCCATGGTATTTGTGGATGCTGAAGGTGTGCTTTGTGCAGCGAACGTGTATTAAAGGCAATCCTTCGTTCTCTGAGGCCAGCAGCACTGCGAGCAGGAGCTCTTGCTGCTCCCTGCTTCCTGGAGGAGGCGGGGCTTATCCCGTACACGTGGCAGATCACGTGACCACAGCCGTGTATTAATTGCTGGCCCAACCGCCCGAGTGGCGTGTATTTGTGGACGCTGAAGGTGTGCTTTGTGCAGCGAACGTGTTTTAAAGGCAATCCTTCGTTCTCTGAGGCCAGCAGCACTGCGAGCAGGAGCTCTTGCTGCTCCCTGCTTCCTGGAGGAGGCAGGATTTATCCCGTACACGTGGCAGATCACGTGACCACAGCCATGTATTAATTGCTGGTCCAACCGCCCGAGTGGCGTGTATTTGTGGACGCTGAAGTTGTGCTTTGTACAGCGAACGTGTTTTAAAGGCAATCCTTCGTTCTCTGAGGCCAGCAGCACTGCGAGCAGGAGCTCTTGCTGAACCCCGCTTCCTGGAGGAGGCGGGGCTTATCCCGTACACGTGGCAGATCACGTGACCACAGCCGTGTATTAATTGCCGGCCCTACCGCCCTAGTGGCGTGTATTTGTGGACGCTGAAGGTGTGCTTTGTGCAGCGAACGTGTTTTAAAGGTAATCCTTCGTTCTCTGAGGCCAGCAGCACGGCGAGCAGGAGCTCTTGCTGCTCCCTGCTTCCTGGAGGAGGCGGGGCTCATCCCGTACACGTGGCAGATCACGTGACCACAGCCGTGTATTAATTGCCGGCCCAACCACCCTCGCGGTGTAAGCCCTGGTGGCAGAAGGGCTGGTGCTGTTTGGCATGTTCGGCTGCCGGATACCAGTAAGCTCTCTCATCTTTGCGTGACTATTTGTACCCTGGGAGAAGAAAAGGGCTGAGACGACTCGCTGCTTCCCACTGTTTGCGCTGATAAGCTGCAACGCTCCACGCTTTCCCTGGACCCGGACAATACGGTTACACATTTCTATATAAACGCCGGTAAGTGGAAGCGGGAGCAGGTATGTGTGACTTTGTCGTGGATGTGGTCTAATTCTCTACTGACAATCTTTAAATTCTTCTTGTAACGGCTAACATTCACCTCTAAGGAACATTACGGTGAAAGCTTAAGCGGGCTCGCACAATGCAAGAAACTCGAGCCCAGCGTAAACTAGAATCTATTCAGACCATGGAGCCGGCGCAGTATATAAATGAACAGCAGAAGGCTGCTAGTGCAGCAGGGTTACATACAGAGCGGCTTGCTGAGTCACTAATCACTGTTACACACCCATCTGACGTACTAGCTCAAAACACTATAGTGCCACCGCCTATATTATCTAGAGGATCATTTCCAAGAGAACAAGGAAGTGGGAATTTGCACAGTGTGATGCTGAAACCACCTAATTGCCCTGCTCGAGTCATGGATTGGGAGATTTGCCCCCTGACACTGCCTTCTACCGAGTTATCAGTGGACATACAGGAACAGGAAATTCGATTGTCTGAGGAGCAGAATTTAATGAATGATATGAGTGGCAGTGGTGAGGTTACCCTTGTTGGGGATGTAAATGGAGAGGGACTGGAAGTGGTGGGCGAAGGGCCCCATGTAAGGCTTGTGGAGCAGACGAGATCCCCTGTTGAAGTAAATATGGTGACAGCATCAGTTGCCCTGATGGATGATGTTGACAAATTGCCATGTGAACTGCCATGCGAATACAGTGTGCTTGCTGGTGACAAGGCCGAGCATCAGAGATCCATGGATGTAGTGACTTCGTACTTGAATTTGTCTACTAACCAATCGCCCAACTGCACTGAAAATTCGATGTCCCCACGGCCTAGGTTTTACAGTGCTGAAGATACAGCAGCCTTCATTGGCAACACCAACCAAATGGGAAATGATGACAGCGATGAGGTATTCATGGGTAAGAATGGCTCAGAGTCAAGTGGGGAAGATGTTGTGTTAATGAAGATTGTAACACCACTGTGGGTGGGAAGGGTGGCTGACCAAGACCAAAACAATGAGCCACCTATCCAAGATTGCCCTGCCCCCTTTAATGACCTGAGACGTGGATCGGAAAGAAGGAACGCTGTGGAGGTAGCTAACAAACTTTTAAATGCCCTCACACGCCTCAATGCGGAAAGAGCCTCAAAAAATTTAGTGAATTGTGGAGCGTCCATGTAGGAGTGCGAAAATATTGCTCCGTGTCTTGACGAAGCACCAACGTTACCACAGCCTCTAATTCAAACACGAGAGGCAAGCTCCCTATTGAAACGAAGGAGGCTAATTGGGAGCATGTCGCCTAGTGTTAGCTGTTCACAGAATAAAAAACTGAAAATGTCAACTATTCCACTGAAACTTTTGTCACCGCTTTCAACATCTAACACACTACGGTTAGAATCCACCAAACCCCTAGCCGCTACTGTTTCTTCAACATGTGAAGATTCCACTGATTCATCTATAATGGAACGCCCCTACCCAAAGATTAGAAGACCTGTGAATCGTGATAGGGTACATCCACGTGCTACCAGTAACGTGTTAGAAGAGCGGGACACTGTTTACCATGCCAAAGATTTACAAGCAACCATAATCTCATCCATGACATTATCAATCGCCCCATTCATCAAAATGTACGAAAATCTTAATGAGAATGTAAAAGAGCTTTCATCAGTGGTTGCTGTAATAGACAATAAATTGCTTAGCATCGAAAACAAAAACTTCCACTGTAAAGAAGTGCTTCATGAAATTCATCGAAAGACCGATTGGGCCCTAGAAACCCTTGTTGACCATGCCAAAAATGCAAATTTGGACAAAAGACTGTTGGCTGAAGTTGCAAAAGAGGCACTGGGGATTTTTCAACAACAGAAAAAGAAGCACGACCAACAAATGGATGTGACCCCTTGTCCAGCAAACGGCCTGTTACCTAAAACAGCAAAACCTGCAAATGTGGAACGGTTCACTGAGCAAGATTGAGCCAATGTTACACGGAATGTTCAAAAGCATACTAGCAGCCCAGCATAATATGCTACTTTAAGCTCACCCTTACAAATGAAAACCGTACTGAACCGTCAGAGTCCTGTCGGCAATGAGGCGTTTTCATTACATACACTGAAGAATCCTGGCTGTGTATTACTGCCTGAGATTGGTGCGAGGAGCCCACTTGCAGTTGACTGCCAACCTGTGAACGTTCCTCTAAAAGAACTAAATAAAGTCAGTATTGCATTTGCCAACATTATTAAGGAGTCCCAAGTGGCCTCGAATTTGGCCCTTTTAAATCCACAAGTGCCATCGACCTCAACAATACCAGCTAATAGGGAAGTAACAAGTGCTCAAACGCCAGCTACGCCCCTCAAGGGAGTGGCTGTTGCAACGCCCAAATTATATAACATATTTAAAGGCCCATTGGACACCCAAAAGACCACTGCAAGTAGTGTACAGCCAAGGAACGGCTTGATCAAAAAAAATAAAAATCAGCCGCAAAGGAAAACTAAACGCAGTGCTGACTCAAGAAAATTCCTGCGTCATCTCAAAACAGTTAATGTAACGGTTAACGGACCCTTACATGGAGCGGAAAACGCTGGAAGAAAGGAAGGCGTACATGCAGTACCAGCTGGCCCAATCGTTTTAGAAGAATCTATAATCAGCAGCAGCGATGGCACTGAACTACTAATAAATCTTTCACCATTCAATGATGAAGAACTTGTAGAGAAGGAGCCAGCCGTGTTCCACCCTATGAGCTTGTCTGAAGCACCTACTATGGTGCAACCTGTAACTGCTCTAGAAGGACCTATTGTGCCGGCGGTCCAGGCAGACATAAAAGTATGTGACACGGGGACACAGGCTGTAACACTGGATCAAACTACAGCGACGTCCTCGACTTTTCCATCCAGAAAGTGCCAACTAATCCAACCGTCATCCTCGCTACAAAATGCGAAGGATCGTTTGGAACCTATATTTACGACACTAGAGGCCAAACGAAGATTGATTGCTGCCAAGTCGCAAATCAAAGGCCTGTTTTCACGCCCGCAAATTGACCAGGAGGTGTTGCTTGATACTGTCAACGCGCAAGCTCAAAACAGAGAGCCCCTCTCTGTGAATAATGTTCATCTGATACCACATAGAAATAGACAAACTTCAAGCCTTAACGCAGGAATTGACCTAAAGACGCAAATAGTGAGGCAGAGTTACAAAAATGTGCATACTCCAAAAGTCAACAATAAAGGGAGGAAGGTACAAGCACATTCAACACAAGCGCTACACCGACTCCTCTTGGAACAAATTGAAACATCTGATGAACTAATTCTAAACCGACATAATGGGTTATGGCTGTGCCATTTAATTCCAAGTTTAAGAGCAATTGAATCCGCAGATCTAAAAATCGTAGAATTATTCGATGAGAAGAAAAATGATGCTGTGATTTTACATTTACAGTCTAAATTCATTGTGGAAGCCCTGTTGGATGCTGGCCCCGTACTAATATCACTGGGGTTTGACATAGCAAAAATTGAAGAAGGCCGACATTTTGGCTCGTTTGAAGAGAAGACAGACCTGCCAATAGTTGCTGCCACAAGTTATGCTCCGATTGAAGAAATAGAAACAAATCAGGATGAAATCAAACTGGCGAGTCGGTGTTGGGTCTGCATCAAGCTTTACTCTCCAATGAGGCACCCCACACAAAGGATCCGATAAGAATAACGATTAATGGAATGATGAACCCTTCGCGCACAGGGGTTGACCCAAAGACTCAAGAATCTTCAGGCAACAGAGATGATGACTGGACATGGTTGGCTGCAACCATAAACAATATACCGGAGAAGTAATGCCAGGAACCAGTGGGCCCTAAAGGGTGCACCAATGGTTCAT
The DNA here is from genome assembly GCF_040938575.1 of Ambystoma mexicanum. Classification (NCBI taxonomy): domain Eukaryota; kingdom Metazoa; phylum Chordata; class Amphibia; order Caudata; family Ambystomatidae; genus Ambystoma; species Ambystoma mexicanum. Next base: position 864,355,206 of record NC_090939.1, on the reverse strand, counting down.
GGAATACCCGTGGCTTTTTGCACCTCTTTGAATCATGGTGGGCCTGTGGATTGGACATATTATGCTTACAAGAAACTTGGCTTTCGCAAACTCCATTGTTGGAAGGCTTTGAAGTGGCATTCAATCCAGCCATAAAGCAGGCAAAAGGCAGACCGATGGCTGGCCTGCTTGTGGCTACAAAAAAAGCGTCAAGCCTTCGGATTTTGAATTCATTCAATCCATCTTCTTTCATCCAGGTTGTCACTATCACTACCCACCAAAATGGGTGCAAGGCACCATGCCTGTATATCATTAATGTATATTGGAACCACGTGGCCAAGGATGACTCACTTTTTATTGATCAAATTACAGCATTGATCGATGATCTCTTAACAAAGGAGCTGCCATTTGACCTAATTGTGTCTGGGGATCTATTGTTTGTGCCCAGAAGGCAGACAGAACTGAGCTAAAGGATAAGAAGGCTCATAAACATGAAGAAGTAGCAGCTCAGTGGTGCCTAGAAATGGAGCTTCGTGGTCTAACAATGCTCAACGGCCATACTGTTGGGGACATTCCTGCATGTCCTACATGGAGAAGATTTGATCAGGCCTCAGTACTCGACTATATATTCGTTTCTGAAAACATACACAAATGGACAAAGAAACTGGAAGTTGTCAGAATGAAGCATAGTGACCACGATATGGTTCAACGTATATTTGAACATTCTACTCCGTGTATTAAGGAAGGTTGGCGCTTTGCGGTGACTACTGGTTCTAATAGGATTCGTCTAAATTTGTTGGATACAGAAGTTTCTGCTATTACACACAATTTCCAATACGGCTCAAAAGCACTTGAATATCGAGACCTTCTGTGCGACTACGAAGAACGAAAATATAACACAAATCATAAGGGGTTTCGAGCAAAACACAAATTTGATATGGCTGTCATGCAACGAAAAAGGGCCATGCGACAAGAATTAAGGGCCTTAAAAAATATAAGCAGTATAACCAGGAAGGAGTGTAAACGAATGATAACAAAGATACCGGAACTGGCATAAATCACATGCTGCAATTCTGATGCAAAATGACTCTGAACTTATGTTACAGAAAATGTCTGGTAAAAAATCGACTGAGTACTGGAGATTGATAAACAACAGCTTGGCTCCTCAACATGCATTACAAGCTAATGTAGTCCCGGAAGAAAAGTGGGCCGAATTCTAATCAAATCTATATGCTAAAGATCCATCTTCCACAGTCTGGGTACATACGGCGCTAAAGAATTGGGATTTGGTGTTTGAGCGTCTTGATATACTTAATGTAATTAAAAACATGCACGACTCTAGAGCCCCTGGGCCAGATGGCTTAACCAACTTCACGCTCAAGAAAAATCCAGAATTATGGACAGACTTTTGTGTAACGCTGTTTGAAAGAGTTATTAAGAACTGCTCGACCCCAAAGTCTTGGAAAAGCGCGGTGGTAGTACCTATTTTTAAAAAAGGGGACCAAACTAATCCTCGAAATTATAGACCTATAGCGCTACTTGACGTTTTGGGGAAGATCTATGCCAGCCTCCTACAACAAAAACTCCTAAAATGGGCTACAGCTGCAAACCACGTAGATCCCAGACAAGCAGGTTTTGTAAAAGGAGTAGGATGTGGGTTGAACCAGTTACTGCTAAATCTGCTAAAAATGGACGCACTGAAATCAAACACAAAGATCTACACGGCACTGATAGACTTGTCACAGGCGTTTGACAGCATAAACAGGGAGCTGTTGAGGGAAAAACTCACGAGGTGGAACTGTCCCTCGAGTCTAGTGGATGCAATTCGCGAGTTACACACGGACACTTCTATTAAGATTCGGTTGGATGAGAAAGGCACGTTGTCTGCTGATATTGCTACATATAAGGGCGTGAAACAAGGCTGCCCATTGGCAGCAATTATTTTCAATCTCTTTATCTCAGACATAAAGCAAGCGTTCAATGGTGTAGCTACCTTTCCTCCAAAACTTTATGGAACCTCAATAGAATATTTGGTCTATGCTGATTGCCTCATCTTGGTAGATTTGACACCGATTGGGCTTCAGAGAAAACTCAATTGCCTTGAGTATTATACAACAGCAAACGGCCTCAAAATCAACAAAGAAAAAAGTGAAATTCTGATTTTTGAAAAGTTACAGGGAAATAAAGGCAAAAAAGGAAAGTTTCGCTGGCGAATTGCAAATGAGTGCCTACAAATCGTAAAGAGCTCGACCTACTTAGGCATGAAAATTAGCGCCAGTAGAAGAGATGAGCCGTGGTCTACTGTTGCAAGAAGCAAGTGCCGGCAGCTGGCGTGCCAAGCGCAACTAATCAATAAGAAATTTGGCAAATTTTCGCTAAAACCTGTCATTTTATTTTTTGAGCAAAAAGTGGTACCTGCACTAATATATGGCGGAGAAAATGCATTTGGTTGTGCAGAGGTCTTGTGGAATTCCCTAGAAAATATTTTTTGGTCTCATGTCTTGCAGCTTCCAAAGGGTACATCAACAACATGTCTACGGTATGAGCTAGGGCTCATATCAATTAAAGCAAGAGTCACATGGAACTTACTAAGTATATATAGAAAAACGATGGTTCAAACTCCGGTGCCGCAATTTGAATTACTACATAAGTCTGATAAAGACAGAGTCACTACTACACTGTTCGACTGGAATGTACTCTGTCAGGCTCTACTAGAGGAGTACGACATCAGTCTCTCACTGCTAATAGAGAACCCAGACATGGCTAAAATGAAAATCTGGAGATCTGATTGGATATCGACCTGCGACTCAAGAGCAAATTCAATTTTAATGTGTGAGGTACCGGGAGAAGCAAAAGCTTATGGTCAGCGACATACATATCTAACGTGCTTACCAGATCAATACTCAAGAGCTCTGTACATGCGTTTCAGAATGAATTTGTTTCTAACAAAAGAACGTTTGGCTACATGGACGAAGTTTGCTAACATCGATCCAGTGTGCAGATTTTGTAAAAAGAGTAATGAATCCATCAAACATTTAGTCATGGTTTGTTTTGCTCTTGAGCAACAAAGAGAAAGACATTTTGGGAAATTGGTCAATGAGCACCAATTCATGAATTCAGATGATTGGTGGAAGGCACTGTTTGAGGGGAACAACAGAGTAGTTCTATTTGCTCTAGTACATTTCCTTCGTTTGCTGAAAAATAGTTTAGACATTGAGAATGAGAAACTGGGTTTACGTAATTAAGAAAACTGATATGGAGTAGGAACATGGGTTGTATGTGTGAAATTAAAATGACAATGTTTCAGATTGATGAAGGAAACTAAGAGTTGGAAGGAATGACTGGGAGATTGTATTGTTATTTTAAAGGTTTGAATAAACCAAATAAAACAAAAAAAAAATATTGCCATGGAAATTCACTAGAGGTTTATGAGTTGGATTTCTCAAACAATAATCTGCCCAGTGGAAGTGGATGTGAATGTTTCAAAAGTATTTTTAATTTGTTTTATTGTTCGGAAAGGCAGACGGGAAGCACAGCTGCTTCCTAGCAATACAGTAAAAAAACAATTACATTTGGCTGTTATAAGGGGGTGAAAAGCTGGGAATCTTTGATGCCATACAAGTGTCAGAATTGACCCTTTTGTGGATTTAAAAAAATGTACAATAGTGCTACAATTCCAAAGGATTAAGGGAACAACGCTGGCCCGACCTGTTGCTCACAGTACATACGTTTTTAAACTATCATCATATCTTAGATGCTTTGGTCCATTACTCAGTTCAACAACATATTCCTTTACAAAATACCAATAGGTAAAAACTCAGTAAGTATGTGTTTCATCTTTTCAAAAATGCTGTCTGCAGTGCAGAAGCCAATGCATTTTGGAGTGGTATCCGTCTTCAGGGATAACAACTAATAGGATACACAGCGTTAAAACAATACATCAAACCCATATAGTGTGTCACGGTACAATTTCGTTACATATAGCCCCTCCAACAATAAATTCCTCGTGTATGTAAAATTGATAAATGCAAACAAAGAAAAAAGAGAAGAAGAAAAATTGGTGATTTGTCATTAGCATCTCTGTTGATGGCCCTAATGCATCAAAATAAATGATTGGTATTTGCTTGTTTACCTGCAGTCAATGAATATCATCACATGATACTACAAGAATAAGGAAATAACACAAAAGCACATGAAATATAGAGTCATCAGCCGGTGCCTATACACCCATTTTGGTAATTAGCGATGTAGTTGCAGACACACTCTAAGGAATCATTTTTACCCGAGTCTTGTCATCTTGTCATTGGTTGTTGTAACGCGCTGTGTTAAGTACCCAAAAGAAAGGAGGAAAGGAGGAAGAAATTACATAATATTAAGATGATCCATGCAGAGTCTGTCTCTGTATAGTATATCTAAAGCTGGCCCATAAGGAGCATAAATAATTACCTGGTACTTTGGTTGAATACTGCCTCTGTGAGGGGTCTGTATGTTAAGAGTGAAGACCGTGCAGGAGCATCGGCCATATCTTCTTGTCAGATTGAGCACCGTAAGCTGCGTGACGTCACCACGTTAGTGGCATAACGTAATCGTGTTGGCATCATGTAGTAACGTGACGTCACTATAGAGGCCCGCCATTGGATGGTGGCCGTACAAGAGAAGGTTGCTGGGAAATGTAGTTAGGACCTTACTCACTTGTCCAAGATGTAATTGTACATTATCTCTGAACCACCCTTAGATCGGAGTGAGAAATGATGAAACCTATGCTCAGTTTGCACAATTAATGATGATCATAAAAGATTAGTTACATAAACACAAAGCACAATGATTAACGAACTATCAGGCAACCTTGAAATCTCTTAGGGAAATCGTTAAGCAATAAATTTAAAGAAATAATGGTGTTAGCAAAAATAAAATGGATTAGAGTTCAAAAGAAATAAATTCAACGAACTGTGGATATCATTCACGACAGTCCTCCAGAAGCATTTGCAGATGAGCCGCATCTGGTCTCTGCACGAACACTATAATTAGCAAGTGCAGTGTTTCATGCAATTAGTGTAAATATACTGCGAAGTGTATGTCCAATGGAATACTAATATAATAATTTGAATGTGAAATGTTGAAGCACAGAATGAGATTAGTGTGAATACAGTAAGCGGCATGCATGCAATGGGACAAATGTGATGTGGCAGTCTAAAAGAAACTAAAGATGGTCTATCCCCAATTGGTGTATATGCTGGCATTCAATTACAAATCAATGGCCCACCTTGCTGGGGAGGTGTGAGCGTACTGATCTTTGTGAATACCAATCTAGTTCACATAACGTAAGGATGCAACATTGGTTGCTGTGAAAAACACAAATACAACTTATTAGGATAGCGTGAGAATGAACATTAGTTACTACAGAAAGCACAGATAGTTCACTTCCGCCTTTAATTGCACTGGGGGATAATAAGTAAAAATGTTCAATCTGGAATGTTTCCATTTGGTCTAGTCATTTCGTCAGATCTTCGTGGGCTACGTTTCTAGTGATGACATCCACTATTTGAAATTTGATCTGTGATAGGTCATGACGTTTCTCAATCCAGTGTCTGGACACTACACAATTCATGGTATGAGTCCTTATGCAGGAGCGATGCTCATTCCACCTTAACTTGCATGGTTGTTTGGATTGTCCCACATAGTAGATCCCACATGGTCATTTGATGATATAGATGACATTCATTGTGTCGCATGTGGCATAATCTTTCATTTAAATTTGTTCACCTGATCTTGGGTGATTGACAATATTCCCTTTCGTTACAAACCCGCAGTTGGTACAATGCAGGCACGGGAAGGTACCAGTTCTTTTGGTGATGGGTGGTCTTTTTGGATCGGTTCTGGTCTTGACCATATGGTCTCTGAGGTTCAAACCTCTCTTATGAGCAAAAACAGGTAGTTCATGAAAAAGATGCTAAATTTTGGAGTCGCAAGTAAGAGTATTCCAATTTCTCTTGATGGCAGATTTGATCTGTCCACTTTGTGTGGAGTATCTAGATACATACACAAGTGTAGGGGGTTACTTTTCCTTGCGAATTGCATTCAATGATTATTCTTGTGTGGAATTGACCAGTCTTTCCCTAGTGGCATTGACCTCCTCGGGTTGGTAACCTCATGATAAAAATGTTTCGCCATTTTAGTGATTTGAGCCATACTTTCAATTGGATCACTTACAGTCCTTTTAACTCTGAGCATTTGGCTGAAAGGTACATTTCTGATCAAGCTTGGCTGGTGGAAGCTCAGACCGTCTAACAGGTTATTCCTAACTGTTTCATTTTTGGAAAATATTGGTGGTATATTTTCCCATTGCCAATTTAAATATCACATCCAAATAGTGGATGTACTATTCTGACGTTTCGTTGGTGAATTGTAGACGTGGATCAATTGTGTTGAGATAGATTAAGAAATCTGTGAGACAATCCTGTGTTCCTTTCCAGACCCCAAACATGTCATCTATATAGTATAGCCAAAGGTTTAAGTAATTACGCCATACTGCGTGGTCTAGCACATGTTCCCTCTGCCATTTGTGCATAAAAAAATGGGCGTATGTGGGAGCCATGGTTGCTCGCATTGATGTCCCTGGCATGAGGCATCACAGGGTTCGTTAATGGTTGATTTTTAATTGAATGCCAGCATCTACACCAATTAGGGATAGACCATCTTTAGTCTCATCTAGACTTCCACATCACATTTGTCCCACTGGATATATACAGCTTAGTGTTCTCACACTAATCTCATTCTGTGTTTCAACATTTCACATTCAAATTGTTATATTCGTTTTCCCATTGGACATTCACTTCGCAGTATATTTACACTAATTGTATGAAGAATTGCACCTGCTAATTAAAGTGTTCGTGTGGAGACCAGTTGTGGCTCAACATAGACTTCAAATGCTCCTGCAGGACTGTCGTGATTTATATCCACAGTTCATCGAATTTATTTCTTTACAACTCTAATCCAATTTATTCTTGCTAACACCACTATTTCTTTACATTTATAGCTTAATGATTTCCTTAAGAGATTTCAAGGTTACCTGATAGTTCCTTAATGATTGTACTCTGTGTTTATGGTACTAATCTATTATGATCAGCATTAATTGTGCAAACTGAGCATAAGTTTCATCATTTCTCACCCCGACCTAAGGGTGGTCCAGAGATAATGTACAATTACATCTTGGACAAGTCAGTAAGGTCCTAACTACATTTCCCAGCAACCTTCTGTTCCACGGCTGCCACCCTATGGTGGGCCTCGATATTGACGTTACTCTACAACGTGACGCCAACGCGATGACGTCACGCTGCTGATGCAATGATGTCACACGGCTTACAGCACTCAATCTGACAAGAAGGTATGGCCGATGCTCCTGCATGGTCATCACTCTTAACATACTGACCTCTCACAGAGGCAGTATTAAACCAAAGCGCCAGGTAATTATTTATTTTCCTTATGGACCAGCTTTAGACACCCCCTGCATGTATCACCTTCATATTTTGTAATTTCTTCCTCCTTTCCTCCTTTCTTTTGGGTACTTAACACAGTGCTTTACAACAACCACCATTTGGTGAGATGACAAGACTCAGGTAAAAAGATTCCTTAGAGTGTGTCTGCAACTACATTGCTAATTACCAAAATGGGTGTATGGGCACCGGCTGATGCCTCTATATTTCATGTGCTTTTTTGTTATTTCTTTATTCTTGTAGTATCACGTGATGATATTCATTGACTGCAGGTATAAAAGCAAATACCAATCATTTATTTTGATGTATTACGTCCAATCAACAGAGATGCTAACGACAATTATCTATTTTTTCTTCCTCCCTTTTTTCTTTGCTTGCATTTATCAATTTTACATACAGAAAGGAATTTATTGTTGTGCGGCTATATCTGATGAAATTGTACCGTGACACACTATATTGGTTTGATTGTATTGTTTTAACACTGGGTATACTATTAGCTGTTAGCCCTGAAGACAGAGACCACTCCGAAATGCATTGGGTTCTGCACTGCATACTGCATTTTTGAAAAGATGAAATAAATACTTACTGAGTTTTTATCTGTTGGTATTTTGTAAAGGAATATATTGTTGAAAAGAGTATTGGACCAAAGGATCTCAGATATGATGATAGTTTAAATACGTACATACTGTGAGCAACAGGTCGGACCAGGGTTGTTCCCTGATCCCTTTTGGTATTTTTTCGTCCAGGTGCTAGGAATTTTTCTCCTGTTTGCTCCAGAAATTTGTATTGATTTAACACTAAGAATTGTTTTCATACTGAATACAATTATCTTATAAACTGGTTCTGTCCACCTTTACCCCATTTTCAATAGTGCTGCAAACCACTACTGTACATTATCAATTTCCACCATCAATTTAATGGTGGAAATCGATACATTGTTTTAAAGAAACATGTAGCAAGTGAAATTCCTGGAGTTCCGCCAGTGGTAATCCCAGAATATCACTATGTTGGCACTAGGCCTGGTGCTTACTTATAATTGGGTGCATTTTCAGGGGTGCTGCTGGCAGAGGTGGTACATTTTCCCAGGCCGTATTTCAACTCGTAATGAATCTCACAGTAGTTTTTATACAGGCACCTCTTGTAAATGCTTATCAAATGCACACACATTTGGGACTGTTTAAACCCTGTCAATATGACATGCACATCACATTGTTTGACACCAATGGAGCTTGTGCTGGGGATGTGGATTTGGTTATCCCCAAAAAGTCAGTGGTGTGCCAAGTAGCAACTGCAGGCAAACACGCACTGTGGTGTGGATTAGAATATAACATTCTCTGACTGTCAGAAGTGTCCCGCCAAAGATGACCGCCTGAAGGCTGGGCTCCTGGCTCCCCAGCACTTACATCAATCTTCAAGATGGTGGTTGAGGAGAGGGCGGATCGCAATGCTCTAGATCTGTCCCAACCCGCTGATTGCCAGAAGGGGGAAGGAGAGGATGAGGCATCTTGCAAGGGAGGAAGGGATGACAGAATCTTTGAAACACTCTCTAGGGTCACCACTGACATAGCTGCCATCAAATGTCAAAGCTCTTCAGCTCAGATGAAAGGCATCAGGAACTCCTATGTGACGTCAGCACGCTGAAAGAAAAGGTGATTGTCAATGATAAGAAACTGGTGATGGTGGCTGAACAGATCAGGGAACCACAACTACAGAATAAGAATGGGACTCACAAGCTATCTGCGCAATACAATTATTCCAGTAAAAATAACATTCCTATTGCTGATTTGCCTGAAAATGCCGAACAAGATGGCTCTTGTGACGTTATACAGAAGAGACTGTTGAAACTCTTTAACTTAGATCCCAGACATTGCTTACAGATTGAGAAGGCTCATGCAATATTGGGTCCCAAACTGCAAATGGGACAAAGTCATTGGGCCTCATTACGAGGCTGAAGGTAGCCTAGCCGGTTTTACCAGCAAGGCTACCTCCAAACTCGTATCTGGGTCTGGCCCAGTAATTGCACAGCTCGTAGTATGGCGGTACACTTGCAACGGTGCCGGAAGCGCTACCGGCACTGTTGTTACCTTACTGCCATACTTATAATGAGGCCCATTGTCACTTCATGGCAACATTTCTAAAGTTTGAGTGAAAGAAATGATGCTGAGAAAGGCATCAGAAGTGGGCAACCTCTTCTGTCGGAGGGGGGGGCGAAAGGGGCAAAGGATTATGATGTTTGCAGATATAAGTAGAGATACAGTGGCAAACGAAACTTGTTTTCTAAAGCAAAGGAGAAGGCACAAAGGAAAGCCCCTGCCTTTCAGAGTTCTTTTCGATTTAATTTAATTCAGTCATTTGTATAGCGCCTTTCACCATAGGTATTTATTTATTTATTCATATTTTGAAAGCGCACAACAGCCCAGGGGCATTGTGGCATTTTTACATATATACATTGCTGGTTACAAAGGAAAGGTTTACTAGTTACATTGATATTTGCATTTACGGTTCATTTAGGAGATACATAGACCAAGCAGGCAATATGAATTTCCATTTACGGTTCAGCTTGGGGGTGCAAAGAAGAGGGAAAAATAACAGAAAGTGTATAGATTGCAGCTAGTGTGTTTGCAGATATGGTATGGTCACACCATGCTCTAGGTTAAACGCCCGCAGGAGGACTGACAACCAAAGTATGGGAAATTCGAGGAGTTTGCTGGCATGTGTGTGTGCATTATAGCCAATATGAGGATATGATGGGGTGGCCATGTCCCTGCTAGCCACCCATGTCTAAATGGCATGTGGATGGGTGGGGAGAGGTACTCTGGAGAGGTAGTTTGAGGGGGTGCGAGAGGATAGTCATTATGTGTATAGCTACAGTTGGAATGTTTGTCGTGAAAGGTAGCTGTATACTTATGGCAGAGGTGTTGTGCAAAGTGTCAATCGAGTGGTGTGCAACAGCAGATGCGTGTGTGATGGCGGCCGTGCATGGAGGGCGATAGGTCTAAAGACGTTGGCTACCCTCTGAGAAGTGCCTTGGTTCCGTACCATCATCATATTCTAAATCATTCTAGAGTTATATAATATAGTTTAGTGGCTATAGTCTAGATGCAGCCAGCTATAATACAGTGGATACATTCTAAAGCACATATATTGAACATACAATGGCTACATTACACAATACACCTACACTCCATGAAATGGCCACGTTCTACACTCGCCCAGATTTAAAGCACAGGCCACAATTCTACATTCAACTGGGTTCGATAATTAGATTACAACTGTACACTAATCTGGGTACAATGCAAAGGCTACATTCTACATTTAGCTAGGTTCAATGCAATAGCTACCTTATACATGTGCCCGGACATGATAAGCTGTCTATTTTCTATGGTCTCATAGAATTAGTGAAAAGGCTGCATTGTGCCTTCACCTAGATTTCATACATTGGCTGCACTCTGCAATCACCTAGTTTTCTTAAAGGGCCTATGTTTTACATATAAATAGTCTACACTCTGCAATACAGCAACACATTATGAGTTGGTTACCCTGTAGCATTCACCTAGCTTATGCGTTGTCATGCCTCCAGTGTCACCTAGAGACAGAAGGCATGCTGTCTTTTACCATTCATCCAGAAAGGAATTAGGCTACGCTTTGACCCTCATCCAGAGATAATACAGGCACTGGCTAGATACCAACAGGACGTGGTCTGGTATGTGGCTGTTGAGTTGTCAATTGCTGGAATTGTGGCCTGCTTAGGGGCAACCCCGCGCTCGCAGATCAAACTGGGGAAGGCAGTGGCCCCAGGGAGCTACCCATGACTTTGCCCTCAGCTGGCTGCCCTGGTGAGGTAGGCCCCAGCGAGTCATTACTATGGGTGTCTATTAGTCACGTGACTTGAATCATGTAGCAATCGGGTGAATAGGAGGGCAGGCATAGTGTGGTGGTCTGGTGTCATCGTGAAGGCGTGATCGGTGAAGGGTTCAACAGGTTGCAGAAGGGAAAAGTCATGTTTCTATTAGGATTGAAAGGGGGGTCACAAGGAGGACTCTAGAGGCGGATCTGAGGTTTCTGTTGGGTTGGTATCATGTGAGTCTGTTTTACAGGAAGTCACTGCCTTTCTTGTGAATGGCACAGTGGGTGATGCACTTGCCTTTGAAAGTAGCTCAATAACTGATAGGCTGCCAGTGGAGCACCATGAGGGCAGCGGAGAAGCCTGGCAGTGGAGCTTTGGACACTTTGGAGCTTTCTGAGCTGAAAGTCAGGGGCACCAGACAGAGAGAATTGGCGTAATATAGGTGGGAGAGGATGACAGCCAGAATTGCTGAGATTCTGTGAGGGTAGCAAAGATAGCAGAAGATTCATCTGAGAATGCAAAGGTGACATTGGCATGATCTGGTGAGGGTGTTGATGTGGTGAGAGAGTGTAATGTCAGACCTCAGGGTACATCCCGGGTTCTTTACCAAGGAGGATGCTGCAATGGGGGGCAGCTAGGGAAGACGACCAAGGTGTGGGTTGGTGGAGGAGTGCTGTCTTGCCACAAATCAATGTTTCGGTTTTAAATGGATTGAGGAGGAAGTGGTTGGCCGTCATCCAGTGGTCGATTTCAGTGAGGCGGGAAGCGAGGTCTGGGTGGGGGGAGTAGGGGCTGGTGATTTGGGAATTTTGGAAATGAGCTGTGTGTCGTCTGTGTAGTTGTAGCAGGTAAGGTCATGAGAGAGCGGATGATGGCGGAGAGGGGGCTTAGGTAAAGGTTGAAGAGCAGAGTAGAGAGGGAGCCTCTTGAGGGACTCTGTAAGAGACAGGGTGGGGAGGAGGAGAAAGGAGGGAGGGGGTGATTTGTGAGCAGTTGACAAGGAAAGATCTATCTTAGAGCAGATTCCGTGATGCCTAGGGAGTGGAGTCGGTTCGTGAGTGTGAAGTGGTTGATTGTGTCAAATGCTGCCAAGAGGCCAAGGAGGATGAGCGCGGCACATCTTTCTGCATCTGCTGTTCTTTTCATGTGATCCCAGATAGAGATGAGGGAAGATTCAGTACCAAGGAGTGCCTGAAACCGGACTGTGTGGGATCAAGTAGGCAATTGTTTTGTGTGAAGAGGCAGGGCTGTAAACAGACTGTGCGATCTAAGAATTTTGCAATGAAGTGGTTGTTTGAGATTGGGCAGTGATTTGATAGAAGGAGGGGGTTGAGGGAGGGTTTTTTGAGTAGTGGTTTGACCTTAGAGGTTTTGAAAGCTGCTGGAAAGATGCCTGATGATAGAGAATGGTTAAGTATTTATCTAGCGATGCTTCCTGCGCATTTTGAGAAGAGAATGTTCTTGAGGAGGTGGGGTGCAAGGGTCTCCAGGGGATTCTGAGGTGCAGCTACTGGAGAGTAGCTTTAGGATTTCTGGATGGGAGATGGGGAGAAGGAGCAGAAGAGGGAGCATGAGGGGGATGGGAATGCATTTGGGGGAAGAAGGGGGGTGATGGCTGCTAATTTGGTGTTGATGTTGTGACTTCTTTCGATAGCAATATTGTAGAAGTGATCTGACAGGGCATCACAGAGTGCTTGGGAGTGTGGGGTGGAGGGAGTGGAGCAGGGAAGGGCCTTCCATTCTGCAATGATTTTGTGGAGTTCCTTGCTGGGGTTGAGGGCAGTGGAGATTCGGTTTCCATAGAAGCATCATTTGGTTTTCCTAATTTCAGCCCTGTATGCTCTGATCTGTATGGCAAGGCTAGCTTTGTTCTGAGGTAATTGTATTTATTAAATTTATAGAGCGCTTTATGCCAAATCGCTTAAGGTGAAGAGTTGTCTCGTCATATGCGTTCCAGGTGGAGGTTGCGTGTTTTGAGGAATTTGAGGGAAGGAGAGCACCCCTTCTAAGAAGGACCTTGTCTGTGGGAAGTGGATCTGGTAGAGGTGGGGGCATCAGAGAGCCATCAATCAAAATGATCAATAGGCAGGACTGCTCCGTGGATAGGGAGATTGGGAAAGCAGGGAGTCAGCCAGGTCAGGGATACAATGACCTTGTTCTATAGTGTAACACAAGGTGAATGGTGAGGGTAGGTGTGGTGAGGGGACCGGGGTTCATAAACGAGAAGCTGGCAGAGGGAGGCAAGGTTGTCAGGATGTAGGAGGTAGGGTGGAATGGGTTCTTGGACGGAGAATGGGAGAGGCAAGATGTGATGATAGTCCACAGTGAAGGTTGCTTCTATGTTTAGAGTGATATGTAGGAGCCAGAGGTGTATGTGTGAGAGTAGGAGGGAGTGTAAAAGGTGAGTCTTGGCCAGGGCAGCGTGAGCTGCGCTTAGGGACGGGAAGGCAAGGTATAGGAGAGGGCGGAGGGTGTCTGAGTGAGAGTGGGGGAGTTGGGAAGGTTAAGGGCGATGGGTAGGGGGGGTGCATACTGAGGGGAAGGAGAGCAGAGGGCAGAGAGGATATTGGGGGCCTTAAAGGGTCTGGCTCTGAGGGGGAAGAATGGAGTGTTAGTAGTATGGTTTCTGGCATGCCATAGAGCACCTCTGTCCTTGGAGCTGTTAGGCATAGTGGGGGGGTTGTGGGCGGTGTTGAGAGCGTGGGATGGGCCTGGGGGCTAGTGGCTGGGTTTGTCTATTCAGTACTGGGGAGGAGAGGCAGGGGACAGTTAGCGTCGGAAGTGGGATGGCCGCAGAATGATGGTTTTTGGAGAAAAGTGGGTAGGTGGGTGCAGAGGATATGAGGGTGCGGTTGAACTCAAGACAGCTGTAGTGTTCAAATAGTGGCTAGGTTGGGGACATGGACTTATACGGATGCTAAAAGTATGTTTCAAGAGACAGAACGTATGCAGTATGGTAAAATTCCAAGATTCAAACCATTTACTGTATCAAGAAGTAACTGGATTTTGGTCACATCCCTTCTGCACAAGATAACAAGCATTTCCAAACATGTTTCTGTCTTGTTGGGCCTCATCAGTGAGGAGTAGCTTTGATCTCTAGGCAAAGGAGGCACAGGAACCACACCTGGGCATACCTGTATCACTCAGGGTGACAAAGCAATAACAAAAAAGTGATGGCTGGAAGGTTTAGAATGAATCTTAACCTCTGGCATTGCTCTGGGCAACCCTTCAAACCATTGTTCTTCAACTGCCAAGCCATAACAGAAGGGAAAAGACCATATACAAATCAGGCTTGGTCCCTCCCCAAAAGGGGGAGTCAGCCCAAACTGCTAGGTCCTTCTGCACGAGACATTTGGTGGCAGTACCTGACTGATTTGCATGTGGCATATGGCTGGACCCCTTTTTCAATGATGCAGACGGGATAAAAAACGGTGGTTGCCCAAAGCAATGCCAGTAGTTCAGATTAATTCCAAACCTTCCACCCATCACTTTTTTGGTTTCAGTTTGTATTCCTATGTGAAAGAGGGTGTGCCCAGACATAGGTCCCTTGCTTGCTGCGCCATAGGCAGCCAAGCTGCACCTCACTAAGGAGGCCCAAGAAGGCCAAAACATGTCTGGGGTTGCTTGTGTTTCCGTGCAGAGGGGATCTGGCCTAGCAGTTCGGACAGGGCTGCTCCCATTGGTGCCAGTACCTGACTGATTTGCATATGGCTGGACCCCTTTTGCAATAGCTCAGACGGACTAAAAAACGGTGGTGTGGAAGGTTGCCCAGAACAATGCCAGTGGTTCAGATTAATTCCAAACCTTCCACCCATCACTTTTTTGGTTTCAGTTTGTCTCCCTATGTGAGAGAGGGTATGCCCAGACATGGGTTCCTTGCTTGCTGCGCCATAGGGAACCAAACTGCACTTCACTGAAGAGGCTCAACAATGCCGAAAAACATGTCTGGGGTTGCTTGTGTTTCTGGGCAGAGGGGACCTGGCCTAGCCATTCAGGCAGGGCTGCTCCCATTGGTGGCAGTACCTGACTGATTTGCATATGGCTGGACCCCTTTTGCAATGCCGCAGAAGGACTCAAAAACGGTGGTGTGGACGGTTGCCCAGTGCAATACCAGTGGTTCAGATTAATTCCAAGCCTTCCACCCATCACTTGTTTGATTTTAATATGATTAGTGCATTTAAAAGGTAGCTGGATTGGAGACAGAAAGTGTGTTTCGAGGGCACTGGGTTGATGGATATATTACATATTACATCCGGGGTGCAACTTGAAAAGATGCTTTGCTATAGCTAGGGACGTAGAGCTGCTATGCAACTGCTAGGGGAGTCAGGTAAGTAAGTAAGTATATAGTTCTCGGCCCTAGTATTTTGTCTGCTGTTCCTCTTAGCCCTCTTCTCCAGAAAAGTGTCCTATATTGCTTCTCGCCACTATGTGTGTTTTTTCACTCCCTGCATATGCTGGGCATTTTATGTTTTATGGTTGTTTGTTTTGTTTGCGCCCTCACACCTTCGGGTCTATGGTGCGCGGTATAAATGGAATAAAGTAAAGTAAAGTAAAGTAAGGGCAGAAAGGACTGCAATTCGTGAACCAGGGAGTAGAGGGCAGTAAAATAGAGTAGGGAAAGGTGAAGAGGGTGCCTTATATGTTGGGCATAAGGAATTTGGTCAGTGACTAGTGGGGCTGCTAGAAGAGTCTGACTAGCACGGGAGGTCACGGGCAATGCAGGATATGGGTCAGGGAGGAGTGTTTATAGTAGGAGTGGTGTGGGTAAAGATTGGCTAGGGTGGGAGAGCGAGGGCTTGTGAGACACTCGAGCAGGGTTTAGAGGTAGCTGTTTACTGTTACCCTTGGAGTTGTGGCATTATGGTCCTGGCAGGGGCTCAAAGGGTGAATAGGGGCAAACAGGGAGTGGGGGTTGCACAGAATGAAGCTGGCCTATGCTCTAGCACTTCGCTGTCTGCTTTTGCAAGACTGCTGTAGCCAGGTGAAAGGAAAGGTCTGATACTGCAGGTAAGGGAAGTGAACTTGTTTACTATGATCCAGTGACAAGGTATATACATCAGGTAAGTTCAAGGGTAAGTAGGAAGGTATACAGGAGACATCTACTGGCTTCCACTTTCACAGGCTGTTATACTCTCACTGACATTCATGGAACTTATAGGGGCACTCACACCACAACATTCCACAGGCATACATTCCACCAGGCATTCTGTCAAGCAAGCATTCATGCAGGACCAAGGCAGGGAACACAAGACACAACACATCTCCCTCCTCAACAGAAACCAAGATAAAGGTACGGAAAGAAGCACAAGGGAAATACACGGGTAATGCGACCAAAGTATGAAACCAACAACACTCTCCTCAGTCACATCTCACCCACTCCCACTCCTCTTGTTTTGCTTGGAGACATTAATCTCCATCTTCCCTCCATTTATATAACATCTCCCTTCCTATCTATACTAGACTCATATTTACTTTCCTCACTTTCTACTCCTTATACTCATACTTCTGGATCTACCCTTGATCTGATCTTTGTTTCATCATTTACTGCATCCTCTGTCTCAGCTCTTCCTATCTACTTCTCAGACCATTCTTTATTCTCTGTTCCTCTCTTCCCTCTTGTTTCCTCGACCATCCTCCCCCCTTCTTCAAATACTTTTTTCAGACGTGATCTACGCAGCTTTAACTCCTCACTGTTCTATGATACTTGCATAAACTCACTTCCATCTCTCACTCATTTCTCCACTCTTTTTGCGGACAAAGCCACGTCCACCCTTTCTTCTTCTCTTGTTTCTAGCTTGGACCAACTCTATCCTCTTTCCTCCTTTCACCACACTTGCAAACTTGCCCAACCTTGGATTTCTCCTCATCTCGCATCTATGCGCCTCTTCTCCATCACCTTGAAAGGCGCGGGTGCAAAGATCGTTCTCTGGCTAACCAGTCTACCTACTTTTCTTACCATACCCTTTATGACAATTGCCACAAATCTGCTAAGCGTGTTTACTTCTCCGATCTTCTCAACAGCCAATCCACACATCCTATCCACATTTTTCAAACTTTATCATCTATATCACACCTAACTGCTTCAGAACTTGCTAACGTTTTCTCCTCTAAAGTACACTCTCTACGTTAGGATATTTTATCATCTCATTCATTTAACCCATCTTCCTTATCCTTCCCAGTACCCTCTACTACTGTCGCAAACTTCACTCCTGTATCTGACTATGACGATGCCCTTCTTCTGGCTAAAACTCACCCTACCGCTGCCCCAGTGAGCCTCTTCCCTCATTACTCATTCCTAAAGTCTATCCACTTCTGGTATTTTTCCTCATCTCCTTCTTCAATATCTGCCTCGCTAACTCAACTTTTCCATTGGCTTTTAAACATGCAACCATCATACCTATTCGTAAGAAACCTACAGCAAATCCTTCTCTTGACTCTAATTTTCATCTAATTTCTCTTCTACCTTTCCTATCTAATCTTCTCGAACTTATTGTCTATTCACAAATTTCATCTTTTGTTTCTGACCTATCTCTCCTTCCCCCCACTCAGTCTGGTTTCCATCCCCGTCACTCCACCGAAACTGCCTTGACTTCTGTACTCAACTCTCTTCTTACTGCTTGCTACTCGAAACACTCCTCTGTTCTTATTCTTCTTGACCTCTCTGCTTCTTTTGACACGGTGGACCACTCTTTGCTTCTTGTCTCTCTTTCCTCATTTGGTTTTTGTGGTACTGTCCTATCCTGGTTTTCTTCTTATCTATCTAACCGATGGTTTGCCGTATCCTGGGGCGGCAATATCTCTCCTCTTCGCCCTCTCGATCACGGAGACCCACAAGGGTCTGTTCTCGGTCCTTTTCTTTTTTCTTTATACACCTCCTTTCTTGCCCCTGTTATCTCTTCCTTCGGAGTGTCACATCACTTCTATGCGGATGACACTCAGCTCTTTCTCTCTTTCTAATCCTTCACACCTGAAACCCATTCCACTCTTTTTTTCCTGCCTTACTGCTATTAAGTCATGGATGACTTCTCATTTCCTCACCTTAAATTCCAGAAAGACGAAAGTTCTTTTCTTTCCTGCTAATGTTCTTCCACCTCCGTCTCCTCCTACTCCTCCTTTTATTCTTTTATTCTCTTTCCCCCCTCAAATCTATTGATTTCCCCTACTGCCCACAATCTATATCTTTACCTTGGCTCTAATTTCTCTTTCACCCATCATTATCTCACTCACCTCTCGTGCCTGTCGTTTTCACCTCTACAATATTCATAAAATGTGCCCTTTTCATACTTTCATGCCACTAAGCTCTTGGTTTCTTCACTAGTCTTTTTTTCAACTTTTCTACTGCTCTGAACTACTTTTTGGTCTTCTTTGCTCTCGCCTTGCCCCTCTTAGATCAATCTATCACTCCTCCATTCGCTCACTTTGTTTACTTTCCCATCGTGACTCAATCTCCTCTTCTCTTGACTCTCTTGGATGGCTTTCCTTTCATTCTCAGCTCAAATTCAATTTCCTCTGTTTAGTATTCAAATCTCTTTATGGTCTTGCTCCCAATTACCTTGCTTCTCTTCTCTCATTCTATTCTTCTCCTCGGCCTCTCCGCTCTGCTGGACTCTTCCTACTTATTGTTCCTCGTGCCCTTTGTGCACACTCTCGCTTTCGATCTTTTCAACTGCTTGCCCCTCTCTACTGGAATCTCCTTCCTCTATCTCTCTGTTCTATAACTTCCTATTCTCTGTTTTGCTCCTCCATAAAACTCCATAAAAAGTCACTTACTTCAGTCACCTGTCTGATTGTTACTGGTTGATCTTGAACACAATTGTCTACCCTGATTTTATTGTACTGCTGATTCTTCTTTGTGAAGCAATTTGGTAAAAAGCGCTATATAAAATATAATAAAATACAAATACAAATACTCTGGCCACCTCCACTCCAAACTCCAAAATCCAATCCAAATCCCTGTCACTCCATTCCGAAGAACAAGGAGACATGCTCCCACATATCTTGTACCTTCAATGACCTACAATGAAGCCAAACAACCATACGAAACACTCAAAGTCTGTCACAGGCCTAACAACAGACACTCAAACAAAGGAACCAGCCCTAACTCTCAACACACCACCCTGCCACGCAATCCCAAAACAGCACCCTCATTCATCCTGCTGCCAAAAACTAAGGTGCACTGAAACACATCACACCCTTCATCTTCTACTATTCTAATACAGAACAAATAATCAAGTTTCAAAAAGCACAGAGCACATGCACCCACTGCCGTGCACAAGGAGGTGGAGAGGACCACCCCCTAAGGGACTGCCATCCAACTCCCCAAAGGCACGGGCTGGAAACCCCCTTAGGCGCAGTGTCCAACACCCCAAAATTGGTGGCACTGGTGTCAGAACACCCCTATAAACTAGTGCCGGGTTCCAAACCCCAATATCAGTGGCACGGGTTGCAGAACACCCCTATAAAACTAGTGTCGGGTTCCAAACCCCAAAACAGTGGCATGGGTGGCCGAACACCCCTGTAACACTAGTGCCAGGTTCCAAACCCCAATATACGTGGCACGGGTTGCAGAACACCCCTAAAAACGTGTGCCAGGGTTAAAACCCCCATTCTTAGTGGCATAAGTGGCAGAACACCCAAACTCCAACTTCACCCATAACCAAACAGAGCTGACTAAATCTTAAACAAGCAGGACCTAAGTAAAATCACAGTCCTTGCATCACAAAAATGCAAACTCAATATTCTCTAGTCATCATTCACAACTCTCGGAAGAACGCTAAAAAATCTGGATCCAATTCTTCAAGAACAACCATGTACGGGTTTACAGGATTTGCCAGTTCAGTGCCACAGCACCGACAATAAACCCAGCGCTCCTCCCAGTGTGCGTTCAGTTCCCTCCTTGCTGACGTACAGCAATCGCACAAAGAAGCACCTCTGTGACAGTACCTCAAAAAACTGGAGCACGGTCTTCTCCGTTCATTCCCACTGGGGCCCACATCCATCACAGAATGTTTTACCGGTATGATTGATGCCCATTTACAAACTCGCAGCACAACAACTCCAATCTCTGTTTTTTCCTGGGCATTCCACAATCTCGTGGCATCCTTCCGTGATCTCACACCCATCTTCAAATACCCAGTGAATACAGTGGCTGATCTCTTCCTGCTTGGCCGTCCGAACTGCTGCCCATTAGAGAAAAGGACCTGAACAGGCCAAGTCTGCGCAACGTCCTTTGGGGATGCCACCGATATCATCATTATCCACAGCACTGCGCAAGGAGTGGAGCTCCCAATCTGTAACAATGCCACTCTAATGGCCCAACAGGAAAGGCACCCTGAGGACCTGTGGCACATCCCAGGAGTCCCAGAGCAAGAGCGCCAACACCTCGACCACATGCAGAGCAGCCCACTTGACAGATGTCGACGGCCGGCACCAGCACCACAGTTGCACAGTTACTTTTTAGACCGCCACTCCACGGTGAGTGGCACACCCTGCTCCTTCGCCCCGACTGCGTGCGGATGCGCCGATCCGGAAATACTTTATGTTCCGTTCTGCATACCTTCTTCTCAGTCCTTACCCCCGACACCGACCAGACATTGCAGTATCCTCTGTCCTCTCTCTCCACTTGGAAATGCGCCTCTCACAGGCTCTAGCCAACAATTATAATCTACCTCTACAGTGGCCAAAATTCTTAAAGGTGGCCCCGCTGGGAAGTGCTGCATCAGCGGCCAATAATTCAAAGTGGCCCCACTGTAAGTGCGGCTCAGTGGGCAAAATGCTTAAAGGTAGCCCCACTGATGCTCCAACTGCAACATACAGTCAACTTCCTGCCCTGCAACAGCTGTTGGGCTATGGGACAGGGGTCAGCTCACCTTTGGGGAAGGGGGGCCGGTGGTTGTCCCCTCCTGTGCTCTCAACAGCTTCCTTCATTGCTTCTAGGAGCTGCTTGCTCTGGACAGCTGCAGGTTCTTGGCCCTTCCCTCAAGCCAGCTCGTCACCAGTTTAGTGGGGTGAAGTGAGAGGTCTGATAATGCAGGTAAGGAAAGAGAACTTCTTTACTAAATTCCAGTGACAGGGTATATATATATCAGGTAAATCCAAGGGTAAGTAAGTAGGCAGGTACACAGGAAACATCCACTGGCCTTCACTCTCACAGACTGCTTCACTCCAACTGACATTCATGGAACTTACAGGGGTACTCACACCACAACATTCCACAGGCATACATTCCACCAGGCTTTCTCTCAAGCAAGCATTCATGCAGGACCAAGGTAGGGAACACAAGACACAACAGCTGCCTTGGGAGAGTTTCTGAAGAGGGAGATTACAGTCAAGTGGATAGGGGAGCAGTGCCAATGGACTACTCGGAGGGTGGGCGAGGGAGAGTGGAGGGCGGGACAGGGAGGAAGCAAGACTGGGGAAGGGAAGGCAAATGGAGGGACAACCAAAGAAAATTGAACACAGAAAAAAAACACACGAGTTGCAGATCACTAACTCATGCAGGCGCTGCAGGCAAATGGAGTGCTGGGCTGCAGGAAATCGGTTAAAAGCACTACGGTACTTGTTGATGGTTCCAGTCACGTGGGAAGGGGAGCTGAGCCAATGGAATACTAGGTGAGCGGGCGAGGGAGAGAGAAGGGCGGGACAGTGAGGGAGTAAGACTGGGGAAGGGAAGGCAAATGGAGGGACAACCAAATCACACAAAATAAAGCTTGAACAGGGAAAAAAAACACGAGCAGGGCCAATGGAAGCTTGGATGGCCAAGGGCATTCTTTTGTGGATCACCAAAGGGCTGAAGTCTTCCAAACTGATCTGGACCCATGACCTATGGAGGAAACAAATTTGCCTTTTAGGGGCTCATTCGGTTCAAACAGGGAAAAGCAAATGACACACTGCGGGAGGGAAAATAGGCTTTTCTTTGTGATAGATAAATTGCATTTATTAAATTGTTCGCCACCCTATTTTACTTTCCCTGTCTCTTTTTGTACAGGAGCTAAATACCTCCCATTGAACACGACATGTATTGACCATTGTTGTTTTTTCTATCATTTACTTTCCTTTATGTTATATGAGATGGATGGTATAATTATTATTATACGATTTTTAAAATGAATAATAGCCTTGGCCGTTAATTTTGCAAGCCAGCATCGTTGTCCAAGAACCCTCCTAGATTCCACCTTAAGAAACGGACCAGGCTGCGTGCAGTGACATCTCACCACAATGCCACTTCTGGGAGTGATGAGATGCATAGTGGCTGGAGAGGCCGAGACAGCTATGCTAGGGGGCATTTGCTTGGTAGTAAATTATTATGCCACTTACCTTGCACTGCGGGTGGGCAGGCAAAGAAAGAAAAAAGACAAGGGGCCTCATTACGGGTCCGGTGGTAACTGTGCCGGTAATACTGGTTGGTTGCCGCCAGACCATAAACATTTACCAGTGCCTGACTTGCCCGTAGCACCGGGAGATTACAATCCCAGTGGCCAGGAAGTCAGGCACCGGTATAATGTTGTTCCCCATTCCCATAGGACTCTATGGGAGTGGGGACCACGGAAACACTGGCACCGGTAATAACGGTGCTGATGCTTCCGTGAAACTCTGCGGGTGAGCGCCGGTCTTCCCAGTAGGTCAGGCCTGCTGGGCGAGAGGGCACCCACCCGGCAGAGTTGTAGTGTGGTGGTCCGGAAACAATGGTGCCGGCACTGTTGTTTCCAGACTGGTATGCTTGTAATGAGGCCCAATATCTTGTGTGAAATCCTGAGGGGTACATCTGAAATACGAGTGATGGATGGACTGCGCCGCATACCTTATGACATTTCTTATAGATGTTATTTCTCATATGATGAAGTATGTACAACTGGAGTGTACTGGAATGAAAAATATTGAGGAAAAAGAGGGGAGATAATGATACTAAGGAGAGGGAAAATAAGACTGAAGACTTGTTATTGGTGGGGTGGGCGATGGAGGGTCTAAATAGGGCAGATTTTTTTTTTTAATAGGCAAAACTTTTGTACAAATATTGATCCTTGCGATAGCTGTGTTGGATGTTTGCCTTGGGAAGTGCATGTTGTGGCAGTTATTGTTATTATCGTCGCTCAACCTTGATCAGGTTAATATAATAGTCTGTAGTACATCATTTAGGGTTTCAGATTGGTTGGCCTATTGGAGGGGGGGCCTGGAAATGGAGAAATGAGTCACTGTGGGCAAGGCAGGGAACTCGCTTCTATTAACATACGGTTCCATCCCCTTAGAGCTGGAATGAGCCCAGTCATCGTTCCCCTCCGGAATGTTAAGGGCCTGAATAGTCTCACAGGTGAAGGGACATGCTTGCAAAGCTACGGGAGGGTAAGGGTTGATGTGGTGTTCCTGCAAAGAACACACACCCTCGATAATGAGTAAGTGTATGTATTGAATTCTAGGTATGTCTGGAAATCTCTAACAGATTTTCTGCCAAATTGACGGTGCTTTGTATCCTATTCTATAACCAATTACACGTCACTCTAGAGACAGGGATCAAAGACACAGAAGGAAGATTGGTAATGGCAGATGTTACAATTGATGAATTCTCGTTTGTAACAGGTTCAATATGTGGCTTATGCAATGCCAAGGGTGTTTTCTTTAAGGAGCTATTGAAATACTAATGTGGTTTAAGGAGTACCAATATTATTCTAGGGGGTTTAATTGCATTATGAATTGTCCAATGGACCGCTCAGCAGACTGTAGATACACAGGGAATGTACCTAGTAGGGAACCTAAGAAATGTCTAGATGAGTATAATATAATTAATATTTGGAGGGCTAAGAATTGAGGGGTGGGGAAATACACCTTTTACTCAACTGTTCATGAATCACATTCTAGACTGGACTACATTATGGTTTTCAGACATGTTCATTAATGAGGTGTTAGTTGATTTATAAGAGAGGGGTATATGAGATCACACGCAGGAATATAGGCGAACATCAGATGGAAATTGAAATCTGGATAAAGCATACATATATATATATATATATATATATATATATATATATATATATATATATATATATATATATATATATATATATAAAATCAGTTTGATGCTGAAGGAGTACTGGGTTGATGATTGGGTTTGTTATTTAATAATTATTTGGTAGGAGAACTTGATTAATGTATATTTTTTCATCTGCCCTGAGTGAGAGAAGGTTGGATTCTGCCCATAGCCACCAAGCCCACAGAATCCTTTCCAGGTCTCCAGAATGTGTGCCCCACTGCCATTCACATAGGCAATGGCTGATATATTGTCTGCCCAGAGCCTGACCACCTGCCCCTTCAGTTCCTAGGCACAAAGTTGGCTGCTAAGTAGTGGTGCAGTTCTGCAGGAGACGCTTCTTGAGATATTGTTTCAGCGGGTGTGTTTCTACCCTAATGTTTCAATGTGTGTGTTTGATCCTTTACCTGCTCTGCTTATCAGCTAATCACATCTGGGAGCAGCGGGTGCTCGTCGTGCAACTTGAGTGGCTTGAAGACTCTTAAGCCATATTTCAGCGCGAAAGCGTGTGCAAAGTCGGCTGCTAAGTCATGGTGCAGTTCTGCAGTTCAGCGGGGCAATGGGCAGTCAGCGGTCACAGTAAGTACTGTCTGCTTTGACTGTGGGTTGATGTATGCGCTACGTAGTTTGTCCAAGCACTCAGACAAATCGATAGCAGTGGAAATGTTTGAAATGGCCTGAGCACTGCCCCTGCTGTCTCTCAGGGTGGAATGGCGGTGTCTTCTAGTCCACATAGGTTAACTCACGGCAGTGTTTATAGAATATAAGTTGACATGTCTGTGAGTCCGTCTCCCCCGTGTGTGGACACTGCGACAAGTGAGGTGGTACAGAGTTCCTTTGGGTTAGACGCAGCGACCGAAAACGTACTGATCAATGGAGGGGCAATACCAACGAGTGTAAACACCTTACAGTTTCCCTCGTTTTACACTGACTCTGAGGAAGTCGAGACTGAAACTGATATATCAATTTCCTCCTACGCCTCAACTCCCCATTGAAAAAGAAGAAAGAATATTTGTTCCCCCTCATCTCAGAATGAGACTAAAAATATTACTCCACAAATACAATGTGGGGATGAAGTGAATTCGAGAAAAGCTCTTATTGTCTTGAACTATGTTCTCTCTTCACTTGTTTCACTGTTTGAAGGCCTAAAAGCAGAAGTCCAAAGTAACGTGATTATTTGGGGGTTAATTCATAAAACATTGGAGTCGGTATCAAACGAGGTGGAACTTCGTTCTTTATTCGTCTCTGAGCCCTCTCAACTACAGGGGCCATCTGATTTGTCCCAAGCAGTCCAGATGATACAAACACTCGACAATTTTTGACTGCTAGGTCAACGGCAATGGACAAAACTTATTCTGTTAAAGCATCCAATAAACACACAGATGTAATCTCTAGAGCAATCAATGAAACCCAGGTCTCAGTACAAATAGGGACAGGGAAAACTCAAAGGCTCATTAAGGAGTCGGGTAAGCAGTTACTGGGTCAAATGATGTCTCCCCCTAAAGGGAACACTCAGAATGAATGTACTGTTGTGGACCGGGTATTACCAGAGAAAGGTGGTGTGCTGCCCACAAAACATACTGTAAAACAGCAAACAAAATAAAATAAAAAATAAAAAAGCACTCCATGTAAATAACTCTTCATCGAAGCAGTTCTTACGGAATCTATCCATTAAAGTGGCATTAGCTAACATGAACCAACGTCCCTCCAAAGCTATCCCTAAGTTGACTTCAGGTACATTGCCCATGGAAGCCAGTAAATCAAACCAGGAGGTAATAGTGAACAGCTTTTCAGAGGAGGGGGAGGTAGATGAACCTCTTGCTCACCCTGCAACGGGGACTAAAGTTAACTGTAATCTAGGTCCAATGATTGAACCGGTTGCAACCTCTGTGTCAACACAACGGGAACTGCCACATAATCAGGCATGTGGTAGTGATTCTGTAGGCCCTGTTTGTATGAGGAATTAAGTTATTAATGTTTCTGAATTAGAGGGTATCCCTGCACATACCTTGTTATCTTCTTTTGAAATGGCAAAGTCTCCCACGTGCATCAACGCTAAGGTTTTAATTGACTTAACTAGTTTGGACACTCAGGTTGAGATGCACCATAAATATGCTTTGACCAAATATTACCTCAAACACGTCCTACAAATCCTCAGGTTGAGAGTGGTACACCCGTTGACTGGTCCATTGGTTCAATTAAAGGCAGACTCAAACTCGGCCCACTGCGATGCGGGTCAGACTTTTGGATCGTTAGATCGATCCGATAATTCCACTCTTAAGAGATCAGAGCATCGATCAGCTCTATGCAGTCAGGACCTTTGTAATCAATTAACAAACCAAAAGCAAGTTCCTATGTTCCATGGTATCTCTAATGGAGTTGTAAATTCACTGCTGTTGATACAAACAAATGAAGTAGCCCCAAGGGTTTTCCCTATTTATGTCAGATTGCTAACCCACTGGTCTACTCTGAATTCTGGGCTGCACATGTCTGAGAACGCGGGGAAATCCTCTGTTTATAGATTTCTGAGGGGCACTTGCAACAGAGATAACATCGAGGAAACAGGTGGTGTTTGGTTACCTGATCGTAGAATGAGGGACTTTTGGGCCAGGGCTCCTTAAGTAGTACAATCACATAAATTGAATATACATAGTATATTGAGGGAAGCACGTGACAACGATACAAAAGAGGAAGACACTGATACTCGAACATTGGATTATAATATTGGTGGTTCTAAGGATTCTTATTTAGAGGAGACTGGATCACATCTAAAGATTAGTTGTCATGAATTCCTAATTGAGAGTTACTTTGAGGATGATGATGTTATGGTCTTGAATAGATTGGCTATCCTTTTGCTGTTTTTGTATTTACTCAGCCTATCTGTGATCAGCAGTAGGAATATAGATCGAGTTGATTTCCATAAATGCCCCTGTACAAGCTTGGGAATTATCCACGTGGGTTCTAATTTCGTAGCAGAAGCAATTCAAAGAGAAATCTATAATCTGAGGAGCCTGGGCCTTGTGGTTACCGATGTTAGTCCATCAGAAATGTATACAACAGTAGAACTATGGATACAAAAATGCCTGAAATGGAGAAGTCAAATTAAGGTGTCCATACAGAACAGGTACTGGGATAACCTTCCATTAGGTCCACTGAACCTCTTAGATTTGGTCGAGTAAAGGAGCAGGAATGGATCTGGTTAGCAGAGACTCTTGCTTCAACTACATCCCATATAAAAATGTTTTTAGCCCAGTATCCTCTCAAGATTCTGACATTGAACTCCAGAGGTCACAATGCTATGTGTAATAACACAGAAGTGAATGCATATGTATGTAAACATAATGTAGTTTGTATAAAAGAGCATTGGCTTATCTCACCACTGAGCATAGAAGGATACTACACCTGTTTCCAAACGGCACCCAAAAATCTGTTTGGGCAGCCTAAGGGAGGGAGGCGAGGGGGTGCTCAGTGGGAGTCTATGCCATTTTACAAGTGAGGGATAAGGGTAACCAATGTTAAAATTGTTAAATCAAAAAGAGGCTATTTGGTGGTGGAATTTGGGGTCAGTTTTCTACTAATTAATGTATACTGGCATGAGGGGGTCTCCGCCCTGGGTGATTTTTGGAGTGAGATCTCCGAATGTGTGGAAGACTGGTTGTGTCATCCTAAGTCGGGTCAGTTAATCATACTAGGTGATCTTATCTAAAAATGCCCTGAGTTTGAAATTGGTAGTACTGTGAATTGTGTGCCCCTGAATGAAAAGGCTGGGGGAAATAAATATTGTAATGATATGATATGATATGATATGGCATTTATAACACGCCTATACACAAGTGTTTCAAGGCGCGATGAGGCAAGGGAGTGGGTACAAAGGGAGGACAGACAACGATCATACAAGGCCAGGTGTCATTCAGATCGCGCAAGTGCATGGGATGGGGGGAGGGGTAAAATGCGGGTGGTGGATGGGGAAGGGACAGTGCAGTACATGGGAATAGAAGAATAACAATAAGTAAAAGTAACGGCCAGGAGGTGGCAGTGCAAAGGTGAGTGCAGACATCAGGTGTCAAGTGCTGGTAGTGGGACTGTAGGGATACAGAAACAGTCATCAAGTGCAGTGGTTGCCAGGCAGGCAGTGCAGGTGTGTGTGACTGGGGTGGAGGGACCTGGGCCCGGGATCCGAGAGTGGCCAGGTAACCAGTGCAGATTCCGTTTCAACCAGGAGGTCAGCAGGGGAGAGGAGGAAAAAAGGCAGAAGCAAAGAGAAAGGTTTTGAGGTGCTTCCGGAACTGGAGATGGTTCTCCTCAAGTTGAAGGGAGGCAGGGAGGCTGTTCCAGAGGGAAGTCCCAGCCGAAGAAAGAGATCTACCACCAACTAGGAAGAGAGAGTTGAAGGTATTGTGGCCCAACGCCACAGAAGGCCTTGTGGACAATGCAGAGGGTTTTGAACTTGATCCTCGCAGCCACTGGGAGCCAGTGCAGAGATTTCAGTCCTGGAGAGATACGATCCCTGGGCTTGAGGCCAAGGACAAGTCTTGCAGTCCTATTCTGGATGAGTTGCAGAAGGCGGAGAGTAGAGGCAAGCAGATTTAGAAAGAGGCTGTTGCAGTAGTCCAACCTAGAAAGAACCAGTGCTCTGGAGACAGTGAGCTTCTGGGGGAAGAAGAGGAAAGGTAGAATACCTCTGAGGAGATGCAGCTGGTAATGTGACTTCTTAGAGATGTCAGAGATGTGAGGAGAGAAGGAGAGTGTGGAGTCGAATATGACCCCAAGGTTTTTAGCCTCACAGGTTGGAGCAGGAGGAGGGTCAAGAGAGGCCAGCCAGAGAGTGACAGGGAAGGAGGGAGCGGGTGTGCCAATGAGGAGAATCTCAGTCTTACTGGCATTAAGGCATAGGTCATTGGCGGCACACCACTCCTGGATAGCAGACAGACAGTTAGAGATGAGAGACGGAGAAGAGGTGACCGAAGGTAGCCTGGAAATTAGCTGAGTGTCATCTGCATAGCACTGAAAGTTGGGGCAGAGAGGGGCAATGCAGTGGACAAGAAGTGCCAGGTATAGGTTGAAAAGCCAGGGAGAGAGGTTAGACCACAGGTAGAGAAAGAAATACTGGAGAGGAAGGGCCCAAGTTGGACCTGGGTGGGTCGGTCAGAGAGGAAAGAAGTCAGCCATGCCAGGGCCTGACCGGTGATACCCAGGTTATCACGGAGACATTTGAGCAGGATGGCATGGTTGACCGTGTCAAAGGCAGAAGAGAGATCAAGCAAGATGAGGACACAGGGGGTGTTAGAATCAAGGTTGGCAAGCAGGTCTTCACGGATGTTCAGTAGAGCAGTGGGGTTGAAATGGATGAATTGCATGTCCTCCTTAGGATTATTTAAACTGAATGGCGCAGTTAAGGGTGACATACCATGGAAATATCTCTGGTCAAGAGGCAATTCACATTCAACTCTCGATTACATCTTTTTGGATGCTTTTTTATTCAATAGATGTAGAGATTTGAATGTGATAAACACTCAATGGAGTGATCACTGTTCTATCAGTTTCAACGTGGACCCGCAGGTAACCCATAGTGACAGTTTGTATCCCGAGGTACTTCAGTTCAATTTGAAAGGAAACAGAATACCGTGGTAAAAGGGAACACTAAAAGATTTAACGATCAGCTAAGTTTGTTATTGCAAAATACGAACTATGACTGCAAATCGGGATTGTTTATGGTGGATAATGTTGATAACGTAATCACTACTAATATGAATCCTCTGTTTTTGAATAGAAGATTTGGACAAGTTATGAAAGAAATAGGCAAAAAGAACTCACATGTATATGACCTTAAGATAGTTGAAAAGAAAAGGGAAACAAGAAAAGAATTAAGGATGATAACAAATGTGGCTCTTCCTAAGGATCTGGAAATAAGCAAAATAGGTCGTCAATCTAGCTTTCAGGAAATGGGTTAAGAGACGGCGTGCCAGGTTGAAACAAAAAGATGCTGAGGTGATGCTCCAAATCCTTAAATCAAAATATATTGCAGAATTTTGCAACATTCAAATGCTCAAATCAAAAAGCGCAAATTAACACAGTATCTGAAACACAATGGGTCAGTCATTTCTCGCCCCTATATTCAGGGGACAGGGAACAGTTTTATAATTTATAAATAGAACCAATGCATGAAAGCAATATAGAAAACATTGATTTTTCAGCTCAAACTATTTTTGAAGTAACCATACAAGCCAGTAATTGAAAGGCACCTGGCCCCAATAACCTTTTAAATAAACTCCTTAAAGATAACGCAAAGTCTTGGGTATTTATTCTATCATTTCTATTCCTGGATATAGTGAAAAGTGAGTACTAGCCATCTTCTTTGAGAAAGTCATATATTTTACCCATTTTTAAGCAAGGTCCTCATAGTGAGCCCACAAACTATCCCCCTATCTCTATCATAGATGCTGATGGAAAATCGTTGCAGCAATTTTGCTACATCTTGAAATTTGGGCTAAACAAGTGGGGCGATACAAAAATGGCAGACAGGTTTTAGAAAATGCCATGGAACAACAATAAACGGGTATATAATAAAATGTCTCCAAGAATCTGTAAGGGAAGTCCAGTATAAAGCTACACATGTTGCCTCAATCGATTTGAGTGCAGCTTTGACTTGGTAAATAGGATTCTCCTATGGGTGAAATTAAACAGCTGGGGTACCCCACAAGGTTTATTAAAACTGATCATTAAAATGCAGGAGTCTACCTCCATCCAGTTTAGGATAAACAGAAGGGGTGATGACAAAGGCTATCTCAGTGGAAAATGGATTAAGACAGGGATGCATTTTGACTCTCTGGGGGTCATTACAACCCTGGCGGTAGGGTGTTAACGGGGCCGGTAGAGCTGCCAGCCCTGTTAACCCCCTACCTCCTCATTACGAGGTCCGCTCGTGGGACCCGCTAAGGACGCCTGGTTTTACCAGCTGTCCTTAGCGGGTCCCGCGAGCGGTCTAGCATGCTAACAACGGGCCCGTCATTAACGGGCCCGTTGTTAGCATGCTCCCCATTCCCATTGAGCCCTATGGGGGCTCCAATGGGAATGGGGATGGGTTCCTGGAATGGGGAAATAACGGTCCCTCCAAGGTCGGAATGGCCCGGTATTTCCCCATTCCAGGAACCCGGACCCAGTACCCGGAATGGGGGTAGCCATGCAAAAATAGCGGCATGGCTACCTCCAAGGTCATAATGACCTCCTCTGTCTTTTTAACCATTATGTATCGGATGTGAGAGAGGAGATTGGCAATGTTGCACTGGCCCCACCTAAAATAGGGCCGCTGAGAGTAGTTTGGACAGCATATGCCAATGATTTTCTATTGTTTGATACTTCTGTGGTGGGTTTACAAAGGTTAATCACAGCTTTTGGGGGGTATGCTGCCAACATCTGAAAGTGAATCTACTGAAAACTAAGGTTTTGTCCTTAACTTCTCAAAGAAATACTGGTCAAAGAAACTGGTCTCTGGCTGGAGTGCACCTGGAGAAGTTGAAGACATTTGTTTATTTAGGATTTTAAATCTCCGGGATACCAAATAGAAAGTGCCTGCTTAGTTAATGTTCCGCCTGAGCCGACCAGCTTATCAGTCAGATGAAGCACATAAAACAATACTGTAAAACTTTGCTGGCTCCATTGTTAAAATGTTATAATGCAACAGTGATACCCAGATTGTCTTATGGTGTCGAGGTATATTCAATTTGGATCCAGTAGATCCTACAACAAATGGAAATCAGGATCTGGAAAAGAGTTCTTGGCATATCAAATTCTGTTCCAACCTGGCAATTCTATATGACTTGGGAATCACTGGGATTAAGTTGATGGTCAGATGGAAGCGGTTGGCTTTTTATCAGAAAATGTTGGTACCCTGTCCTGACTCAAATTATGGTGAATTTTATAAAATGCTGCAACTGAAAGAGTGTTTTTTAAACAAATTAGAATTGCATGAAATTGAAATATGATCTGAATTTTAGTATATGACTAAGTGATTTTACACCCGCCCGCAGAGTTTCACGGAAGGTACTGTTATTAATGGTGCCGGTGTTTCCATTGTACCCATTCCCATTGAGTCCAATCAGACTCAATGGGAATGGGGACCTACAATTACTGGCGCCTGACTTCCCGGAATGCCGGGGCTGTAATGCCCCAGTGTTTCCAGCAAACAAGGCACCAGTAAAATTTGCAAGTCCGGCGGCAACCTGCTGGTTTTACCGGCACAGTTCCCGCCAGACTTGTGATGAGGCCCAGTGTCCTTAAACTGAAGTCTCAATGCCAGTGTCAAAATAGATTTCTTGTGGTTGATCAGGATCGCTGGGGGGGTCCAAAATGGTACGGGTTCTGCAGACAATTCTCTCCACTTGCTGCTGAAAAAAAAAAACATCCACCAGCCAATAATTGAGGTGAAGGTAAGCCATTACCACATCTTACTGCAGAAGACCCACCAGGGGAGCCTGAACCTTCATAAACACTTGAGTGACTGAGCGTATACTAAAGGGGAATACCACAAACTGGAAATGATCGGAGCCCACCGTGAATTGATGGAACTGATGGCAAAGGCGTGATTGAGAACATGAAGATAAGCATCCATCAGGTCCACTGATGCCAATCAGTGACCCTGGGAGATGGGCAGAATCAACATCTTCAGAGTCTCATCTTGAAAGAGATGTTCCTCAGTGACGTTAACTCCTTTACGCTGATCAAGAGCCAAAAGCTACTGTGCTTTTGTGAACTAGGAAGACGTTACAGAAACATTCCTACCCCACTGCCCAGCAGGCATTCTGAGGATAGCACCTTTTTGCAGCAGGGTCTAAAGTTCCAATAGAAAGGTACATTTCTTTAATGCATTGCTTGGAATTGGGGAGACAAGGGGGCCTCTCTCTGCGAATGAATCAGAGAATTCCATCTGGTAACCATTCTGAAAAATCTCTAATAACCAGGTTCCAAGACCAGCTTCTCCCACTGGTTGCAAAACTGCAGTAGCAACATGAGGAATCCCAGCCCAGTCAGGAGTAGCAAGTCTTCAGAGGATCATGGTTGATCTTGGGTTGGGGAGGACCCCTCTGTTTGCCTTTGAAGATTGGCCTCCTCTGGTCTACTTAGACCCTGTGTTCCCCTCCTTGGTCCCACCCGGTGTTCTGGGGGTAAAGACAGTTATTGCACCAAAGGTTTCCAACTTGTTTGCCCTGTTTATGCATGCAGTCCACCTTTTCCTGCAGTGCATCTCTGAAGAGCTTGTACCCTTTAAAGGGGAGATGCAAGGCAACATATTTATTGGCAATGTTGGGTTTTCAGTCTGGAATATAAATCTGACACGTGGCACAGATAAAAGTCCCCACTGTCATTGTAGCAGCTTGCACACCATCGTAGAGGAGATTAGAGAGTAATTCAGCAGGATGGTGCATCTCTATCAAACTCAAATAATCAACAGCTTCCTCAATTTTGTCATAAAGGACTTGAAAGTCTTCCAGCTAAGGTTTGACAGTGTAGGCGGAGTAGGTGCAAGTGTGAATGGACAATGTTTTTATTGAGAGAAGAATCCACCTCACAGTAAGTTGGGTCACCACTGTCTGTTTTGGGGCAAGTGGGAGTCTCCCAGTAAGACTCAAGAGAAGTGAGTTTACTTTGACTTATATGGGAAGCTTGTCATCTTCTGTCCCCAAAGGGTAATGTTTATTCATACACTGAGGAACCAAGATTTTCTCCAGGACTTTCCATTCCTTTATACTTGTTGAGATGAAGATGAATATGTCATTCGTGGGGTCTGCCCCTCCCCGCCTCTATACTCCAAAAATGAGAAACATTATGCACTAAAACAACCATACCAACCTTATCCTGGATCAATGCAAACATGAATAAATATGCAAACTCAAGAAGAAATGAACATGCTGAAACTGAAGATGATGTGAGCAAGTGACCTCACTGCCAAACTGACACACGAAAGTACAATAGACATGAAGTAGATATGCACTCACCATGAAGAAATACGGACACCGGGTGAAATGTGCATTTAGACATAAAGAATATAACCTCCACCATGTAGTCATGAAGAACATAACGTAATCAATGAACGATATACACATATAGCTTACTAAACGTAAAAATGCGATGTTAACAATGCAATGTTAACTTGTGGCCACCTTGAATAAAGTGGACGGCGAAGCTACGTTAGAGTGAATGGGAAGCCTCAAAGAGGTCTCAAAGCTGCAGGGAAATTCGACTTGCCGAATTAGCTGAAATACAGATCTGGGCCAGCCAAACAGTGGCGGTGCAGCTCCCTTCCAAGGTTACTGTGGAAAAGGGAGGTCTGCATGGCTCAGAAGAGAACGGAAGATAATAATTGCCAAGCGTAAGGCATATTTTAAATACATAGGGAACAGATAGCCTTTGAAAGCCAGGTGCCGGCTAATTAAAAGCTTAATACTGCATGAGGAATAGCTCGTCCAAGCCTCCAATGGCCGCGGAGGGCAATGACATCCATTGTAATACAAACTAAAATCCTACTAAAAGCTGAATAGCTTAATTCATTAACTCCAGACACAGACAGGCACCTGCTCTACTCCCCACAGATTCCCAGAGCGAGGGATGCCGGACAAGGCCCAGTTCAAAGCTAGATGCCCTGGCCTGTGGCCTAGGAAATAAGGGATGGTGTCTTATTTAATTGACAGGCACAGCTCCTTAATGTTGCTCCACCTACCACTATTTTTGCTCATGTGCTGATGACCTGGCAAGTATTCAAGGTTGGTAAAACTAATGGCAACCAATCACAACACTCAAAATGATGCTGCCCTGTAACTGTTGCATTAGCCAATTACTTGTTGCTAAGAAGATGCCTTTTTTACCTTTATCAATTTAGAGGTGGTCCAAGATGGGGATAGTTATATCTAATGAAAAGACTAACCCATATAGAAACAATATGTAGAGAGTTTCCTTAACCAATCCCTCAACTGCGTAGGTTTTTGTATCTAAGATTGCAGTGTGACATCAATTATGACTTGTTTATTGGTTATAACCTGATGTTCTGTATTGGACTGAGAGGGAGCCTTTGAGACATGTGCACTTTTTGGTGTCCCTAAGTTATGTGGATTGTTAATAAAGAAGACTTTGCCCAATACTTTGACTATTTCAGTCATTGGGCACAGGATTTCCCGGCCTGACTGCTCCACTTGCGCTAGAGTCTTTTGGTGAACTATTGCATACTTTTCTTTCGATTAGCCTAGATAAGAGGAAAGCAATTCTTCATGACTTCCTTAAACTGCTGAATGGTTGGATCATCCTCAGTCGCCAGAGCTAGCTCCTTGAACTCCCTGGGTATGAAATCATGCGTCAGCACATTAGACACTGCCTTTCTGTCCAGGGTTTTAACCTTAGTCTTGCCCACCTCTCCATTTCAAAACAGTGACAAGGAAGAAGAGAAACATACAGAAGAAGGAAGGAGAACTTTGTTATGCTACTTGGCTTTATGCCTCTCTTTCTCCTACTTTTCCTACCCAGGTGTTTCTCTGATGATACCTTTTAAGTGTTTAGCGGATCTGGCCCTCTCCTGCCTGTTCTTTTTAGTGGGAGAAGAGTCTGAGGTGTCCGGAGTAGAGGACTCAAGGTGTTTCCTCTTGGAAGTGTGCTAGCCCATCCTGCTATTGAAGACAAGAACAGCAAGTGCCTCACAGTATACACTTAATGCTGGAGACCACGTCTTAGCAACCAGCTTCAGGGTGGGAAAGACGCACTTTAAACCCTCAAAGCAGAAGAACAGTGCATGCACACCGAAGCAGAACTGTTCTAACTCTGAGCCCAATCAAAAACAGGAATCATGGGCCCGGCAGGCTGTCCCGGGAACCTTTTCACCAGAGATTTTCCTCATTTCTTATCCTCAGTGGTAGAGCGCATTCTGCGTCCTGCCACTCCACCTTACATGGCCGGCACAGGGAAAGAGTAGGATGGGCTCTTCTGCACATGCTCACAATGAGGTCAGTTACCCTCTAATAGTACATACTGGGCCGCTATCTTGTAACCCTTAAGCAAGCCTGAATACATATTCTTCTCAGCACCTCTATGCCCTTGGTTTGCAGTGCGCTATACAAATACTAAAATCAATAAATAAATAACCCAGGGGCCTATGTACAACTGCTCCTGGAGAGGCTCTTACCAGTCGCCTCAAGCCAAGCTATGGATCATCTGATGCAGGCCTCCAAAGTTCTCCACACATGGAGGAGCAAATATCCTAGAAGGAATCCAGCACCGAGCACCATTTCTAAGGAGGGCGGACCCCAGACTCCCCGACCTCCTGGCCTCACTCAGGCAGCCCGGGGAGACTATACTTACCTGGGGCCTGCCATCCTCTGGACCTTAACTAGCACACAGTAGGGGCATCTTGAATACTATAGAGAGAAGGCTAGCCCAGATATTTTGCAGGAAACTGCTTTCCAGGAGGAATGAACAAAAAGCAGAAGGATGATGGGTTTGTGTATTCCCATACGGGAGGGGGCTGGAGCCACATAAATAGATGTGTTGAGCTATTTGGGAAACACTATTTGGAAGGTTGAGAGCTTTCTTGAGAAAGGTATGGGATGAGGAAGAGGGACATGGAGGTGATGCAGAATGGCACCCCTGCACCCACTTTTCTTCATATTCCAAAGAAAGCATGGCACAAGTCGAAAAGCATGTTCGTTTCACATTTGCCTTGATGCAGTAAAAGGTTCAAATTTCACCTTCGTGGAATAAATGTCTATATTTTAAATAACTTGTGTGTTGATGGCCAAAAAAATATTTAAGATCTTGCCAATGTTTGGCTTGCAGTAGGTGTAGCAGACCGATTTATTGAGGCAAAAAGAGAGGCTGGAGAAAGGATTTGCTAGCACGACAAATATAGATAGCCATCGACTGGAAAAAAGAGAAAACAGGCCTTCTACACCAGAGAAAAAGGCAATTCATGATCCTTCCAACCACTATGTTGTGGCATTTAAAGAACTCTGTATACCATGCTACTTCAAAGAAACAGCAAATACCTCCTCTCTCAAGCTCTTCAGTCCACTACCTCTAACTCCCTCAGGGTCAGTCATTTTTCAAAGAAACAAGCCGGGGGTAGATCTCTGTCTTTGGCTGTGGCCTCCGTCTGGACCAGCCTCCATGCTACTCTAAAACCCGAGGAGAACCATCTCTGTTTCCGGAAGCACCTCAAGACCTTCCTCTTTGCTTCTGCCTTTGCTTCCCCTATCCTCTGCTGATCTGTTCTCTCTTGGCACTGTGCACCTGGCCACCCTCTGTCCTCTGGGCCTAGGTACCTGCTCACCCTGCCACCCTCCTGCACTGCCTCCAGGCCACCCCTTGCACTGGGGTCTGTATCTGTACCGATACAGCCCCCCCCCTGTTTTCTTCCTGCACTTATCAGACCTATCCTGTCTGCTGCCTTAAACCAAGCACTTTCTGGCTGCACTACCACTGTTTATTGCCTTTATTATTTATGTATTTATTTATTATTATTTATCTGTTTCTCCTTTGCTCTGCACTTTCCACTTCTCCTTTCCATGCACTTTCACCTCCCCCTCTCCTATGCACTTGCGCGTTCTCCATGTCACTGGGCCTAGTAAGATCGCTGTTTTGTTCTCCCCTGTTCCCCTCCCTTGCTTTGTCACGCTCGCAAACACTTGTGTACGAGCGTGATAGAAATAAAATATCAATTCAATTCAATTTATCACCACGGGTAGGTTCATAGTACATTGTAATAACAGTATGATGCAAGATAAGCTCCTTCAAGCTAAAGAACAGAGTCTGGAAGGAGCCATGATGATACTGAGCTCCACACAGGATACAGTGCTAAAACGCTGTAAGACCAAAAGACAAGGCTAATAATGAGTTAAACATCATAATCAAAAGTCCTGATAAGAGAAACAAACATAAGGATTGTGAACCAAAAGACAAATTGAAAATCCCATTTCAAAGTGTGCAACGCCAGAAGGTGAATAGTAGATCTCATTTGGCTAATGATGACCGGTGCCCAGCGAGAGTCAGGACTCACTCAGTATTCAATTACAAGAGTCACATCGTCAGAGCATGCACAGGCAAGAGCCAGAACAAGTGGCAGATCTTGAACCTCCACCTCATACAGTGACACAAAAAATGGTTGCTAAGGACATAGGGTTGTGGCTGATTCTGTGTTGAACTACACCATAACTCCAGGCCACAAGTACACACTGGGATTGGGGAAGAGACAACAAATCTAAATCAATCAATCATCCACCCGCAGGCATGTAGAGTAGCCAAGGTTCACCTGCTATGCAATAGAAAAAGCATGATCACATTTAAAAACTGGTTAATGAAGGCAAAAGTCAATTTATTTGCTTATCCCTGGAGGCACACACATCTGTATCCCTCACCTGGCAAGATTATCCACAACATTGCAAGAGTTTATCTCGACATATGAAGTATTCCAGGCAGGCAAACTATCCAGGTAGACCACCTCTCAGGTAGACCACCTCTCAAGATTTCCTCCAAAAAGAAGATGCCAACAACAACCTTCAGGTAGTAATGTGTGGTTCCATCTATCGGAGGCCTCAACCGTGAAGGCAGTAGTAGCCTGGCAAAAAATACCTAGATCAAGAACATGGACACACATGACATGTTGATCAAAGTAGCATGATCACATTTAAAGACAGGTCAAGGAAGGTAAACGTCAAAGTTGGAGCAAATGTATACCGATTTTAAGCTGACAGAACAATGCAAACTGGAAATTAAATTAAATGGGATCCTGAGCTCCAACACATTTAAGATCATTCATATTGTACATATGGGGAAGGAAGTTCACTTTACATAATGACCACAAGCCTCTGATTTATTTGTTTATCGCTGGAGGCAGACACATCTGTATCCCTCGACTGGCAAGATTATCCACAACATTGCAAGAGTTTATCTCGACATACGAAATATTCCAGGCAAGCAAACTATCCAGATAGACCACCTCTCAATATTTCCTCCAAAAAGAAGATGCCAACCACAACCCTCAGGGAGTAAGGTGTGGTTCCATCCATCAAAGGCCTCAGCCGTGAAAGCAGTAGTAGCCTGCTGAAGACTACCTGGATCAAAAACGTGGACACTCATGACATTTTGAAGAACGTCAAAGAGCATCCTATCAAAGTGTGGCCCGCTGAAACAGACTTACCACTCTCACTTCAACCTTTTTGCAATTATACCAAAGACATTTACGTACACAGAGAGTTTGTGTTCAGGAACAACAAGGCTTTGCCTCCAAGTGGATGCCGGCTAGGGGAAGCTAGCAGGCACTGCAGGAGTCCTTTACCTCCTGTGAGGAGCTCTGGTACCAGTGCAACTGGCAGAGAGTACAGGTCTTGGTTCAACAGCAGGTCACCCCCAGTGAACCATGGAGATTGATAGGAAGCAGAGCTTGACTCTGCCTTGGAATACCTGTCTGCACCACTGGCAGAGTGCTTTGGAAAGGCCTTTTCTCACAACTAATTTGTCTATGCTTAATAGTCCAAGATGAATCAATGGAAGGAGTGTCAGGCCCCATCCTTATAAAGGTAAAAGGCCACCAGGGGTTGGATGAAAGCCAACCTGCTTGAAGGGTACAATCACCGTTAAGGTAAAAAGTGACTTTTGCCTTCTTGCATCATACCCAAAGTGCTTTGTTTTGCAGGAAGTTCAGGAGACAGGAAGGAAAGAGAAGCTCACAGCTCAAGATCAAGGACCCCTCTTCCATGCCCTCAGCTTTATCCAACTGTCCTCACCCGCAGCCTTCCTACACCTATAGCTTCAAAGGCCCTTTGGTATGTTATGCCTTGGTGTGAGGCTGGCAATTTTGTTCTGGGTGTGCTTCCTTGAAGCTTAGTTCACAGAGAAGCTCCTGAAGGGAGCTTCCTAGGATGGAGAGGTGTTACCCAACCTCCCAAGGAATAAAAGGAGACCCAGTTTTCCTGCCTATTGTCTGGTTGGCTGAGCAGAGCGAGGCAGTCTAGCTAGAATCCACATAGCCTGTCCATATCTAGTCTGGGCTCACCATGTTAACATGTGTGCTATAAATCTGATGCATCTGTAATAATTGTGTGAACTACCAGTCACCATACCAAAACCCAGATATGTATTATTATTACAGCTTACCTTGCATCAGACTGTAAATTCATCATTTTTATTATGGTTTTGGATCAGAAGTGCAGATTTAAAAGAAGATTCTGTCTGCAGGGACTTTGGTGTCACAGCAGCTTTCAAACAGGGCACCTGTTAACTTTGAACCTGCTCCGTGCCAATAAAGAGCAGGAGCTGATAATCAGGAGACTGATGAGCAGGTGACGTGCCACTATGCTTTTGGCATGTAGCTTTCTGAAAGGGGGGGTCTGCTTAGAAGACCCTCCTTTCTGAGATGTTTCCCAGCATCATTTTACTATTAATAGAAATAAAAAAATCTAGGGTTTCTACACCTTTGCCAGTGGGCAATCCTAATTACTTAATTAATTGTTTGTAACGCACCTGATAGTGGTGACCAGTCTCTAAGCGCAGAACATGGATTCAAACCTGTGTTGTTCTGCGTTGTCTTGCTTCCAGGAAGAACGACTTGCCCCTAGGCTATTCTTCCAGCCCTTTGTACCATTCCTACGTCAACGGAGTGGTTGAGAGGGCTAATAATTTCATAAACCTGCCACCCAAACTTGTGGCATCTTCAAAAGAACGTCAGAAACTAGCTCTGTCAGAAATCCCAGCGCATCACGTCACCCCAATTTCGGTGACTGGGGTTAGACCTTTCCAATTAATGAGAAACTGCAGAGGATTTTCCTATCTCTTTCCACCATGGCTTCCAAATCTGAAGGACCATTTACAAAGAGATTTCACCGCCATTTTACATAGAGTCGCGAAACGTTAGGTATGTGAAAGCCAATGTAAATAAAGCCCCGACAATATAGACAGGCGACATAGTAAAGTTTTGCAAGCCCCAAATGACAAGGACATCCAGAGTAAGTCAACGTAAGGCCTTGAGAATCCTCACAGAAAAGGAAGCAGTTTAAAAAAACAACTTGCGAGGGGCGCTGTTGTGCAGCATTCAAAATGGCCACATTTACTCGAAACTCCTGACTTGGGCCCTGTTTTGCCTCTACGGCACCGGCTATTAGTCTGGTCAGTGCTTAGAATCCGGAGACAATACTCGCCAGGTGGTCGTGCATACTCGGACCAACTTTGAAGAGGGTTGCATGCCTGAATTCAAGCAGAGCAATCACTGTAACAGAGATTGCACTGTCAGGGAGTGGAACAGATAAGTCTGTCACAGACAGCACCGAGGAGGAACGTGTAATGGAGTAGCATTGGGTTGGGTGGCCATGTTTTGATAGGCCCAAAATAAACATATAGAATGGGATATATTTCAAAATCACAGCATAGCCAATGACGCAGAAGAATATTACATCACTACTACATACTGCACTTAGAGAGTCATTATGTCCTTAGACCGCACTGTTGCCACAGGGGTAAGAGACAATACAAGCTAAAGCAGGAAACATTCACTAAGGCGAATGCTGTGACCATACATATGTATCCTCTAGACATGAAGCACACATGCACTCACCATGAAGAAAACATATTAGGTGAAATATGCATTTAAGCATGAGGAATATTAACTGCATCCATTTATACACGAAGAACATGAATTAAGCAATATATATATATATGCTGAATGCCACACTAATGACACGCAAGTATAGCTCGCTAACATAGAAATGCAATAGTAATGGGCAGCCATTTTATGCAAAATGGCCGCCACCGAATGGTTCAGAATTATCTAGCGCTTCTAAGCCTCAGAAAGCTCAATAAGGCTGAATTTCACGAAAACACAGGCACATTAGAATGGCTTGCTTAGAACATGAGATAGTCTAATACTGAACCTCAAGGTTGAAGTACGAGGAACACATTTTCCCATGGGAGGGTGAATTTTGCCCAGAAAGCCAGGTGCCGACCTTTGCAGTAAAATGTAATGCAAAATAGAATTAAATAGCAGTGCCTTGTAGAGTTTCTTATTACTAGGCTTGGCACGAATTAAGGGAACAAATAGGGAGAGACCAGAGAACCAATCAGAGAGCAATGCGATGACAGTCCAGTTTGTTTTGGCCTTGAGTACCGGGCACTGCCTTGCTCCATCTTCAAGCAAAATAAGATGCAGCTAAAACCTGTATTTTTCGGCTATTTTGCCGGATCGCACATGGTGGTGTCAGAGGAGGGGAGGGAGATTTCAGAGTGTGATGTCAGAAATGGATGGTGTGGGTTTTAGTGCTAGGGAATATGGCAGCCAATGAAATCACACCAATGTATGGAAACTATGGATATTTGCACCAATCAATTAGTTTGTCCAGCCCAAAATGGAATTAATGTCTTGTAATACACAAATTGTTGAGCAGTGGACAGAGTTGAGAACTTTTTCAACCAGTTCAGAGAAGGGCCGTTTTTTTAATTACTTCTCCCAGCTTAGGGATGGGTGAGGGGGTGGGGGGGGGTTAAATAAACATCTTTGTTTTCTGCACAATGCCCATTTGTCTGTAGACATTTTCTTTGTATCTTTTTTTTGGGTATGTCTGCAAATAACTTTGTGTGATTTATTCACCAGTTTTCAATTTTTGTATCATCTTTAATAAATTTGGATACATTTTTTCTAAATATACTTTGCTCTGGACATATCTTTTCTGTTTCTTGATGTTATTATAATACTCTGGTCCGGAGGCTAGAGTTACCCTGCTCTTTTCAGTGTTTGCATTATTTCAGCCCACGGCTGTGCAGGTTTTCCTGTTTGTTAAGTAGTTATTTGTTGTCTGAATTCCCTTTTAATAATTTACTTCAGCTTTGTATTTTCCAGAACCAGATCCGTGACTAGTCTTGTGGAGGGGGCCAGATAGACCATGGCTGAATCGGACACTATTTCGTTTACAGAAGCCCAAATAGCCGAGCTTATAGAGGGTCCTTCATTCTTTGATAACTTACAATTACCCAACCAAGAGACTAATATCTCGGGGGACGCGGTCCTTAGATTAAAAAAGAAGCAGTTCCGCACTGAAATGCATGGGCATGTTTTAAAACAATATCT
The DNA here is from genome assembly GCF_040938575.1 of Ambystoma mexicanum. Taxonomy (NCBI): domain Eukaryota; kingdom Metazoa; phylum Chordata; class Amphibia; order Caudata; family Ambystomatidae; genus Ambystoma; species Ambystoma mexicanum. The sequence goes on along the minus strand of NC_090939.1, from coordinate 864,311,779 downwards.
TAAATCCAGTATTATTCCACAGGGTTTACAAGTTAAAATTATCCCGTGCCTATTCCTGGACGATACAGAATATAAGGTAGCATTTAGTCAGGTTGCTACAAAATGCAGTCGTGACCTTCTAGTTCTCACGATTACTACCGCTCAGAGAGTCAGCAAGAAAATTATGGAGACAGTGTTGGAGCAAGAGCAAGCCTTCTTATCAAATCCTCTCATCTCCGAAGCCAAACAAAAACTTGAACAAGTTGAGAAATCTTTCCAAGAATTTAAAAACATCACCATAGAAAAAAAGATCAACAAACTAAAAAAAGATATCTCAATGTTCAAAAAAGAGATTGTATACCCTTATTTGACTGAGGATTTTAACTTCCAAACGTTCTGGAAACAATCTAGCATCCAGAATGTGGGGTCGTACAGAAGACGTGGGGTCACCTTCTCTGATACATCTTCCAGTTCCTCTAGTAATGAAGATTCTACTAATTCGAACCTGGGGAACCACCCTTTTCGAGGAAGGGGCGGTCACAGAGGCCGCAGGCACTTCCAACAGGGCAGAGGCCCCCACAGGCAACCTTATCCGCAGGCTTTAAACGCCCCTCCACAAGGCCAGGGGCATCGCGATTTCCAAACCCGCAACCGGTCGTACCGGTGGTGAAAGAGGCCCTTCCTATTTTTAATTTGTCTTCTCGAATTATTTCTGAACCTGAGCTGGCAATCCTAAAACGCGGCCTTTCTTTCGTTCCGACACAGACCCCGAGCGCTATGCACCTTACTAATGAAGTCCAACAATTCCTCCGTAAGATTAGGCTAAGAGCCTTTTTTTCTGACAAAGAAAACACTTCTGAGCTTAATAAGTCAGGTCTGGTCAGACCTTCTTTTTTCACTCCTACTACAGCGGAACTTCCGGCTGAAGTCCTTGTCTTTGAAAAGATTGTGCTCAAGGAACTTGCCAAATGTCTCGAGAATCCCAGAAATAGCATGAGGCCCAATCTTCAACTAGCTGAATTTCACGCCATTGAATCTCTCTCACAAGATCCATCCATTGTGATAAAGAGTGCTGACAAAGGCGGAGGTATAGTTGTTTGGGATTCGGGGTCATACGATCAAGAGGTCTTTCGACTTCTTAACATTCCAGGTCATTACCGTAAAATGATTGCCGATCCTACTGCTTTGATCAAAAAGAAGATTTCTAGCCTTTCTGAAAAAGCACTTGAAGAGGGAATATTGTCTAAAAAAGAATTTGAGTTTATTAATTTCTCAGAGGAAAGAACTCCCCTTTTTTATATCATCCCTAAGATTCATAAAAACACATCTAACCCGCCTGGTCGTCCAATAGTCTCGGGTTGCGGCTCTATTTTAGAGCCGTTATCCAAATATATAGACGTGTTCATTAAACCTTTGGCAATGGCGACTCCTACATTTCTGTTAGATTCTAGGGACGTTATTAATTTGGTGGAAGGCCTTCCATTTGATGCCTCCAAACAGATCTTGGTGGCCCTAGATATAGAGGCTCTCTATACCAATATTCCCCAAGATAAGGCTATTCAGTGCTTACAAATTATGTTGGATCGCCGACCATCTGCACATACGGTTCCCACTAATTTTTTGACCACATGTGTGGAATTGGTTCTTTGCAACAGTTTCTTCAAGTTCAAGGATGAGTTTTTCACACAAACTAAAGGCACGTCAATGGGCTGTGCGTTTGCCCCCAACTTGGCTATTATTTTTATGGCCTTGTTTGAAGAGAATTTTGTTCTTAATGATGGTAATCCCTATATCACTAACATCAAGTTATACCGTCGGTATATTGACGACATCTTATTGCTACGGGAGGGTGATATTGCCACACTTGAACTTTTTGTGCAGTGGCTCAATCAAGTAGATATTAACATCAAATTTACCCTGGAATACTCTACCTCCCGTATCGCGTTCCTAGATCTATCTATTTACAGCGAAGATGGGTTCCTGCAGACTGAGCTCTATAGAAAACCCACAGAAAGGAACATGACACTACAGTTTGAAAGCCAACACCCTAAAAGTCTTTTACGTAATCTCCCTTATGGGATGTTTTTACGGTTACGCCGCAATTGTTCCAACCTTATACAATTTAATACCCATGCGGACGTATTACAGACTAGATTGCTAGATCGCGGATACCCGCGTAAACTTATCAAACATTCAAGAAAAAGAGCGCGATATACCAATCGGGATGCCCTTCTAAGACCTAAAAACAAAACTGTGGACAAAGAACAGTTGGTTTGTGTGTCCACTTTTTGCCAACACAGTGAGACAATTAAAGCTATTGTTTTGAAAAATTGGAGGATCCTGAATTCCACAGATCTTCAGTTAGAGAAACCTTTATTTGCTTTTAAAAAAAGCAAAAATTTAGGGCAGAAACTAACCCGGGCCTCTAGACTTCCTGTACGCATTAACCAGGTCAGAGATACTAACCTGAATCAGGTTAAAGGCCACTATCCATGCACTTCATGCGCAGCTTGTAAATTTTCTAAAAAAATTACAGACTTTTCTTATAATGGTAGATCTTGGGCACTACGTACATTTACTACGTGCAAAAGTAAGAATGTTATTTATGCTATCCAGTGCCCGTGTCAGCTCTTGTACGTAGGAAAAACTTCTAGGGAAGTCCATCTACGTATCAATGAGCACCGGTCTAAAATTAGAACACGCAACCTTTCGGCTCCACTAGTGATTCATTGCGTAGAAATGGGACACAACCCAGACTCCTTAATTTGGTTTTGTTTGGAAAAATGTTTTGCCAATAACACAATACAACTGGCTAATAAATTGTCCTACAAGGAACAAATGTGGATGTTTAATTTAAAAACACTCCACAAAGGCCTGAACACATTGGAGTCGTGGGACTTCAATAGTCGTTAGCAAGTTTGTTCTGCATTTCTCTATTTGCCCTCTATGGCTATTACGATTGTTTAGCTATTTAGTCTAATTGACACAATTTAACATCATTTATATTAGATTATCGTCTTTTAGCCAAAGCTTTCTTACCATCTTTCTTGCCTATCTCTGGTCTATAAACACTCTTTTTGTTATTGCATAGTAGCTCTAGAATTGCTTAGAGATATGGTGCTTGTTACATAGTTCTGTAATATTTAGAACCAACTAGTAAACTATTGGATTGTACACCACGCCTATATTGGACTACAACTCCCAGAATTCATTTGGTGTGGTGACGGCAGCCCAAAATTTATTTACGCTGTTTTTAGTCTGATATATATTTATTTTTAGTGTTTACTTATTATTATTTTTTCTATCAACAGCGGCGCCTTTCATTATTATTCTTTTCTAATTTGGGCTGCATTATTTGCGCTTTGTTTTGCTTGTGGAATGTCTTTACTGGCAGCACTTGCTGACATGCGCAGTCAGTCTTTAGCTTTGCCTTTAAAAAAGGCTTCTGTGTACTATTGGCTGCAGCCAGTCACTCCTTGCAGGTCCCTACACGCATGCGTAGCGTTTCGAATTTGCAATTAGTTTTAAACTAAGAGATTACCATCTGGTCTCTCTTTTTGCTGGACAATTTCATTATACAGCAACCGTCTTGCAGGTAAGCGTGTGGCCAGCCTTCCTGCAATGTTAATAGCTTTTCAGCTACAGCCCTCTGCACAATTAACTTTGCAGCGCCGCCCTTTAGACTGCTGTTTGTTGTCCTTTGAGCTCGCTATCACATTTTAATCGTACGAGCCGTTCTAATTGATTTATTTGGCACTTCGTGTGTTTATATTTAAACATAGCATCGTTTATCTTAGACTGCTGCCATTTGCCTTTAAGTCTACCTTCTTATTTCAATTGTGCTCGTAGCGCCATCTGATTTATTGGGCTTTTCGTGCCTTTATATTTATATTTAAACACCTTTTGGATTCCTTAGAACGGCGTGGTTGTCCGTCGGCTGCCTCCCATTCTATTGGTGATCTTTAGATGCATTTCATGCAGTGCCCTTGTACTCTGGTAAGCCGTGGGTCACTGCTTGCCATTTAACATTGTAATGGAGCTCTTGTGCCATTTTTGCAGTGATTTGCAGACGGCGTTGAAGGCTAAGGCTAAGTGGCGCTGCCTCTTCATTTTTCAAATACATGTATTGCTGGATCATCTTAAACTGCATGGGGCGCCCTTCAGGTGAGATATTAGTACTTTTGCCTCAGTTATAGACACTCCACTTTGAATTTAGGTTTTTCATTTACCTGACCTAGTGCATTCTGGTCTTGTTTCTTGTTTCAGGTTATGTTTTAGTCCTGAATTGTTTCGTGTGACTGGCCACACTACACTGCATAGATTGTTGCAGTAGTAAGGTTTTCATCAGGTTAGTCCACTATTAGTCCTTTTTAGACACAGATATTGCCAGTGATATCTAGATATATATTATTATATATACACATTCTTGTTGTCGATTCACCATGGTCCTGAAGGTTCCCTCTCATCTTGCACGGGTCTCTTTTGGGAGTCACTTACCCTTTTGCTCTGGTTTACACAGCTGTTGTAGTGGGGGCCGTATATGCTTATTTTCACTATGGTATACACGGTTCCTAAATTGTTTTTAAGAATTCAGGCTGCTAGCTAACAGTCCTGTTTCTCCTTTTTAATTGTATGTTATAGGCAGTCGGCAAAGACTTTTTCATGTAGTAGCTTATAGTCGCTTTTGCGTACTTGTTTTGCAGAATGGTAACATCCACCTCCTGAGGAAGACGTTCAGTTAACCACTACTACACGTCGAAACCGGTCGAGAGAAAAATTCTACAGGGATGTGATCTTTGCATCTGCTTTTTCTATCCACCCTGACAATAGATTGTTTGTGAATTATTTCTATTGTTTGCAAACACCGCAATAATGTGTGTTATTATGGGGACTAGTTATGAATTCCTCTTCCCCATTGGTTTTTAGCATGTTTTTTGGTGTTTTGTAGTACTTTGGATGTATGCCACGGTATGATGAGTTGTGTGTGTATGAATGAACTTGGTATGTTGAGTATGAGTGATGTAGTTTTAGCCGATTTTCGGCATATTGTTGCTGCTGTTTTGTTATGTTAAAATGATTAGTGTACAATAACTTTGTGTGATTTATTCACCAGTTTTCAATTTTTGTATCATCTTTAATAAATTTGGATACATTTTTTCTAAATATACTTTGCTCTGGACATATCTTTTCTGTTTCTTGATGTTATTATAATACTCTGGTCCGGAGGCTAGAGTTACCCTGCTCTTTTCAGTGTTTGCATGTCTGCAAATGAGTCTGCAGAAGCCTCTTAGCCAATCAGGGGGTAGCAGAACATTTGCAGATATCGTACACGGCCGCTGAGTGGTCAATTAAACATGTGAAGTGCGTCAAAACCTTTGAAACGGATGCTATGTTGGATTTGAGAACTGCGCATGTAGTCCACGAACATCATGGTAAAACATTCCAAACACAATATTACACGTGTCAACCAAATGAAACAACCTTTGAGCAGGTGAGGGGCTAATGAGGATGGGATGGGTTTTATCCAGAAAAAGCCAAAATCAGGTGTTTTTTCTTCTCAGATGTCCACAAACATCTCAGATGCTCAGGAACATTGCTGTGATGTTAGAGAACTTGACAAATGTTCGAGGACATCCATTCATATGTGTGCAATACAGATTTGGTAAAGGGCAGACAGTAGGCAACTTATAACTTTTGCACTATTCAACGAAACTGCACAAAATGTTGCAATTAAAATATAAATCCAAGTATACATCTTTTTGCAAAGTTTGGTGCCTTTTTGCAAAGAGGGGGCAAAATTAGAGCGGGGTTGCAAACATTTTAGATGGCTTATAATATTTAGACAAATCCACACAAATGTTTTCAAAAAGATTATGGACCCAACTTTGAATGTTTGTGCAAAGTTTGAAGGGATTTTGACAAGGGGGGGGGGGAATTGTAGGGGAGTCCCAAAATGTTCAATGTTGGGATAGGCTTGAATGGTAAAAAGATTCTGCTTGCGGTTACAGCCCTAAGGGATGGACTTATTTGCAGCAAACTTGTGTGAGGAGCATTGGCAAGGACCTGAAAACAAGCTTTTGCAAATCTGTGCTGTGTTTTATTATTTGAAAAGTGTCAAAATGTAGGTACAAATAAAATTGTAATTTAACTTTGGTGCCTGAGGCATAGCCTTTGGCAGTGGCCAGAGGCCAGATTGCAGAGCGGTCGTTAAGGTGGGCCTGGGGGCTATAGCCCCAGGTATTTTGGTTGTAGCCCCGGATTGAAGCTCAGGGGCTACAACCAAAAGGCTAGCTAGCCACATGTCCTGACATTCCTGACATTAGCATAGCCCCAGATCTTTTCCAGACCTGGCAACACACCTACCAGATTGTCTGGGCCATCTGGCCCTGCCCATGGCCACCAGGGCTCGACTATGGGGTTAAAGTGGGCATGGCCACCAGGGAAAGGCTATGTAGTTAAAGTGGTCAGGGGGGCTGGGCCCCTGCAAGGACAGCTTCTTTAAATAGTGATGAACTTTGGTTTCTGAGGCATAGCCTGTGGTCATGGGCAATCTGGCCACTGCTCATGGCTGCCAGGATCCAGATTTGGGGTTAAAGTGGGCATGGGCACTAGGGACTGGCTATGTGGTTAAAATGGGCAGTGGAACCTACCTCCAGCAAGGGCAGTTGCAAAATATAGTGATATAACTTTGGTGCCTGAGGCATAGGCTGTGGGGAACTGGCAATGGGGTTGAAGTAGGCATGGCCACCGGGTTTGTGGTAAAATGTTGTTCGAAATTGGGATGGGCTTGAATGGGAAAAAATAATTCTGCTCACAGCTATAGCCCGAAGTGCCGGACATATTTGCAGCAAACTTGTGCAGTGAGCTTTGGCAAGAACCCAAAAGCATGCTTTTATAAATCTGGCCTGTGTTTTATTTTTTGAAAAGTGTCAAAAACGTAGGTACAAAAAATAGTGACATAACTTTGGTGCAAGGGCAGTGGGCCTGCCCCGGGGCAAAGCCAAATGTCTGCTCTGATTTGCTTATTGGAGTCTGTGGAATGCCCCATGGATTGTGGACACTGTCCATGGCTTCAAGCCTTGAACACTGACTATTGGTCACATTATGGGGGTATAGTAGACACCGGACCAGGGTGCTGGCTAGTTGCAGCAGATAACAAGGGTGGTTTGGTGGAGCCAGGGTCATCGTTGTGCCTCATGACCTAGGCATTTCAACCATGACTTGCATCCCCAGCACGCGATGCTGAAAACGACAGACATCAGGATGCGCTGCAACAAATATGTTTGTTAATGGAGGTTTACAGTCCTTTCATATATGTTAAAAGGCTAATTATAAATAACATATATATACAGTGCTGTAACATCATAAAACATGTTCATTTATAAAAACCAGTGAAATTCAGTGGAAAAACTTTGTTAAAGTGATGTTATGGTTAAGTTGCCCTAATAAAAACCTATGAAGTTCATTCAAAAAAACGGTGTTACGGTTGCAAGGTAAAATAAAAAAAAAGAAATGAGCCCATTATGGTAAACTATTCAGCCATAACTCGTGCCACTGGCATGTTCTGCTAAGACTAACACCCAGGGCATCAAAGATGGCATCACAAACGGCATCATGGATGACATCACATATGACAGCAATCATGGAAAAAGGATTCTATTTGGGGTGTTGCAAGCAGCATATGAAGGGTGATTGTGATGCCTCTCACGCATACACATCTGAGGCACATACAGGTAAACTCTAGTAAGGCGGAAACAAATACAATGACCAGAAAATGACACTAAGGTTAGAGTTCATTATCATGTCCAAAGGTTGTATTGTCTGTCTGGGCCGCCTTATTATTCCTTGTATGTGCACCATGAGCTCAGGCCAAACCCTAAGGAAGGTACCTTAAGAAGATATCACAAGGTGAGGGTCTACATATACAGCACCTTTAGAGTATGTGTGTCATGTTTTCAATGCAGCGTGACTAGATGAAGTCCACTGCTTAAATATCTTACTGTCACTGCACAAAAACAACCGCTCATCAGTGATGTCATCGAGGATGCCATTTGTGATGTTAGTTTTGATGTCCTGGGTGTTAATCTTAGCATTTCATGGTAGGGGCATGAGTTATGATCGTATAGCTTACCAAATCTGGAGAATTTCTTTGGTTTTTCAATTTACGTTGCCACCATAATGCCCCTTTAACAATGTTTTTTAATGAATTTCATAGGTTTTTATTAGTGCGCCTTAACCATAACACCCTTTTAATAATATATATATATATGTATATATATATATATATATATATATATATATATATATATATATATATATATAAATAAACAAACAGGATACTGCACACATATATATATATAGATTGAAACAATAAAAAGACTATTCTGCACACTTGAATTAATTGTATCGGTCCAAATAATGTTGTGTATGTGAGACCTTGATATATATATACAATTAATTACAAGACCGATACAATTAATTCAAGTGTGCATAGAATAGTCTTTTTATTGTTTCAATCAATTTTGGTGTGCATACAATCAATCTGGCTCCTACAATCAATTAAAGTTTGCGTACAATAGCCTGTCTGATGTTACAATGTATTCAGGTGGTCATAGAATGTATCTAGCTGTGACAATCAATTCAGGTGTGCATTCAAGTACTCTGCCTGTTTTAAGCAACTCTGTGAATAAAATGAATCTACCTGCTACAATCAGAGTAGGCCATCATGTACACAAAGTGCTGGTAGACAAGTATTAGAGTTGGCTATGCGTTTAGATGTTAACCAGTGTTGACAACGAGAGAAGCCACCTTATAGACACAACCTTACAATATTTTGGTAGGGTGATCAAGGAAAGTGTGTATCCTTAACTGGGTAAAGGAGGTGTGGCAGATAGAGACAGAGAGCCCCATTACGAGGTCGGCAGTAACCCGCCGTTGCTACCAGTGGGTTGCTGCCATCCTCGAATCAAGGAATCTGCTGCCTGACTTCCAGGCAGCCCCGGCAGGCACAGTTGTAGTACGATGGTCCGGCACCCGTGTTTCCAGACTGCCACACTCGTAACGAGGCCTAGAGACTGGAACACAGTCGCTGCACACCGTGATGTTAGCAGGCTGCTGCACCTCTGCGCATCCAGTGCTACCACAGTTTGAGTGAAATTAGGCCACTTTTACTGCTGCTTAGGTATTCCTCAGCAACACAATTGCATCATGATATTTAGAATGTTTTTAGTGTACTGTTTGTCCGTGGGCAACAGAGACAAAGTTAAAAGGTTGCCTCTGTTGCCTCGAATCAAGGAATACGCTGCCTGACTTCAGCCCCGGCAGGCACACTTGTAGTGTGACAGTCTGGCACCCTTGTTTCCAGACTGCCACACTCGTAACGAGGCCCAGAGACTGGAACACAGTCGCTGCACACCGTGCTGTTAGCAGGCCTGCGCATCCAGTGGTACCACAGTTTGAGTGAAATCAGGCCCCTTTTACTGCTTCTTAGGTATTCCTCGGCAACATATTTGCATCATGATATTTAGAATGTTTTTTAGTGTACTGTTTTTCCGTAGGCACCAGAGACAAAATTAAAAGGTTGCCTCTGTAAACAACAAATTTCCCTTGCACTTAATCCTAATATTTTACAGTGTGTGAACCACTTATCAATACACCTTTCCATTGCATCACATATTTTCAATTTTTTGGTAATGTATACAGAGTAAACCTGCAAATGACTCACTTGAGGGCTCTGAGGAGGGATGAGAACGAATAGGTGCAAAATAAGGTCAGCAGTGTAAATTAAAGGGTAAGGGTACTTAAAGGTTTCATTTGCATGCAGATGTAAATCTGCATCCTGAAACCCACCCTAAAGTGCCGGGTATGGGTAGAAGTGCCAACATAATATGGGCTGATAATGAATCCACCTGAGCTGACTTAGATGTGAATTGCCCAGCTCTTAGGATTCTTAAACAAAACATTTCATCTTAATTGTATGGTGCAAATATCAGAATGTTGATGCTGAAGGTAATTGAAATAACTACTAGAGTGCTGCAAACTCGACAGAGGCTTAGTCATGGGGTCAGACCGAGGTCTGGTCCCACAACGTTATGAATTATACAAAGGTTTCTAAAAAAAATAACATTCAGAAGGCTTTGCTCAAGCATTCACTTTTTATTTCAATGACAAACTACAAGTAAAGCAAATTGCAAAAAATAAATTACAATTATTTACAGAAAAATACTGACCTCCTGGAACAATACTGATTTTGGTGTTATTATTGAGTCTGGTTCAGAAGTACAGTGTAAAGTTGGTAGTTTAAGCACTGGCACATAAGGTGCTTAATGCTTCAATTCAGTGTACAGCAAAACAAAAGAGGAATTCATATAAACCTCTGGCATAGCCGTGGACTGAAGCTCCTTTGAATATGCACCTGCCTGGGTGAAAAGCTAGAGTTCAAAATATGGCCCATTATCTGTTTCTATTGACCGTCTTACCTCATCACATTTTCTGTTGGCCATTTCCTCTCACTTTTTTCAAAATAGAAACATCCTCCATTTTGATTTGGGCAGAATGTCAGCAATCACAAACAATTTCTTAATAAATTGTTACTTGTGTTTGCATTTTTCATCCATATCTTGAGTGAAGATACAATTCCCCTTTAACAAATGATCAGGCAACCCTGTGTCACATGAAGATATTTATTTTAATTGTATTTTATTTTGCATTTGTAAGGCACTTATACATCAAGTAAATTGTGTTTCAAAGCACCCACAGGGCAACGGGAGGGAACATGGGAATGAAAGGCAAATATAACAATGAAAGAGAGAGGCCGGTCCTACTAGGCCTTGTGAGCATTCAGAATGTGCAAGTGCAGGGAGAGGGAGAAGGGATGAGGGAGGGGGCAAGGGCTCATAGTAACCAAGGAGGGAAGTGCTACAGAGTAAGTGACTGGCAGCTGTTAAGTGTCTGGCAGAGATCACTTGGTAAGAATGATCAACTTTTGATAAATAAGTGCAGACCTGTGATAACATAGGCAAGTGGACACCCAAAGGTAAGTGCTGGGAATGGGCGGAGGCTGAAGGCGATTGGGGGTGGTAGGCAAGGACCCAGATGGATACATGGGGGCCCTGGTCATCAATCTCAACGACTATGGGGATTTAGCAAAGGAGGGAGAGGGGGAAGGAGGAGGTGAAAAGAAAAGTCTTGCGAAGCTTCCAGAATTTGAGGAGATCTGGTTCAAGACGAAGAGGAAGGGGGAGGCTGTTCCAAAGGAGAGAGCCAGCCGAGGAAAGAGATCAGCCACCAGCTCGCTGTTTCGCACAGCGCTTGACACATAGAGTTGGTGCTGGAAGAGCTTAAAGATCTGGAGGGAGAGTGTTTGGTGATAGCCAGTTGTAGATAGCATGCTCCCCGGCCCCAGACAGCATTACGGATGATGTAGAGGGATTTGATTTTGACCCTTGCAGCAACCAAGGAGTCATTGGAGAGATGTAAGGGCTGGAGAGATGCGGTCCCTGGGCTTGAGGCCAAAGATAAGGCCAAAGCTATGCAATTGTGTGGATGGTAGCATGATTTTAAAGGTAATCTTTGGTCAGGTTGGAACCACAGCTGATAATGTGTGTTCTTAATTTTCACATGTTACTCTATTTCAGTACGATGATTACAACTTGGGTTGCTCTATTTTATGTATTTTTGTTACTTAATAAATGGCAACCGTTCTGTATGTTCGTGCCAGGGGGCTCCAAGTTTGGTCCGGAAGCACCAAATTCGCTGCATGTTTTCTGGATATCCACACAAAATGTATGATGAATACAGTGAACTCAAATGGGAGTTATTTGCGTAGCCAGTGGTTATGCTTAACACCTGATATGGTAGTAGCTCTTGAGGATCGGGCTAGGAGACTCCTCTTTTATATTAACAAAGTGTAAGTTACTGCAAGGCTGAAAGTGATATAAACCATACGTGGTTGTGGCTTTCAATGTATATTGGACTTGAAGACCTGCCAAACAAATTTGTGATGAATATAACGACTACTAGAAAAAAGGCTACGCTTGTTGACCCACCGATTAGTCCATTCCAGTCGGGCTTTTAGAAGGAGAAACATATATGGAAATAATCTACAGTGTAATTCATAATAGTAAGAATTTTCATACGGAATTATTGTGAATACCCAGAAAAAAACTGGGCTGGACTTTGCAATATGGCGGGTTGGCAAAACCATGCGCTTACTGAAGAGAGGGAGCGTGTTCTGTAGTCTGGCGAGGCTTTCATCAGAAAGTACAATAGAAGACATGAGTTTTAATTCTCACTTCTGTGACCTCGCTTACACGTGTGATCATGATCTTACCTTTTTCTTTCTCTTTACTTGCACATGGCATGTTCAAAGAATCAGAGTCAATCTCTTTGTGAAGAGTCAAGCAGTCTTGACATTTGTCTTGGAAAATTGAATTCCGCTTTAGTGGAAAACATAGGCGGGCATTTTTTTTTTTGCATGACCAGGGACACAATAACACAGTCCGACCAAACGGTACGCACAAAAAACAAAACAAGCAATAACAGGTTTGTGGAGAAGAACTCAAGGAGACAATTGGTATATGGTGAACTGTAGGACAAATACCTGACCAACTACAGGTTGTCACCCAGTCTGAACAGCTTCTATGAAAGTTTGCTGGGTTTTTTTGTTGCCAATGGCCTTTTCATCCATTTTGTTTTGACACTTTTTAAAATATACAAACGGCAGGGGGAGACCCTCCAGACCCCTTTGATCCTCCCACCCCATTCTATAGACATTACTCAAACTTACCATCTGCAATCTGCAAGTTAGTGGTAAAAAAAAAGTGGACAAAAGTTCGGCCAAAATTAATTTTAACAAATTGCCATTTGGCAAAAGAGGGGAATACCTGTGAACAAGAGAATCTCCACCGAAAGTTCTACTTCCAATTACAATCATTATTTAATCGACATCCAATTTCTCCCAAGCTTTCTAGCCCCGCCCACATAAAGAACTCCACTGCTGGGCAATGTTACACTTTGCCAGGCGTTCCTGCACTGGCATTGACACTGATTGACCTGTGCAAAAACAACATTTGTACTAATTGCCAAGTGCCAAAAAGTTATATTACAACAGTTGATCAGTGCAAATGTTGGTGACAAAACTGCGCAGCACTGGTGCACTTTTTGTGAGCTGGCCCTCTTTCTGCACCTGCACGACTTACTACATGTGAAAAGGGGTTTGGTTGCAGGAAACCTTTTATAACATTGTGAGACAGATGTTAATAAACACACCGTATAATACATTTTCCATCTCTTCACTGATTTTTGGATTAGTTATTTGGGACGGTTTGCATTGTTTACCATCTTTACTGCTCAACGCCTAACTCATTGGTCGGGCATTGTTGGTTGATTCAAGGTTTTAACAGAAACCCACAGACTGAGTGTAGCTAAGTACACCAGATCTGTCGCACCAACCAACCTTCACTACTACTTTTGTACTGGTTATGTAGAGTCTGTTTTCTATTTCAACTTTTTCATCACCAGAACAATTGAGGCCAGCCACATGATCTTTTATATTCAGATATGTTGACTTCTACTGTGGAACTTTGCAATTTTTGTTAAGATCCTGGTGAGTTCCATTCAAAGACATACCTATTACATGAAAGGCCAAGTAGACATAGGCATGTGGAGTTGGGAAATCATTTTCCTATTGTTTTTGAATTCTCCTGGTCACCCACCAATGTTTTGAAATGCCATAATATTTAGCTACAGCAGTGTAGTCTTGCTCGCTGTCTGTGAAATATCATACTTTTACCTCCCGCAATTGGCGCGAGAACTATTGTTAAAAAACACTTTCCTGCCTTTTTAAAAGCGGTTTGTTTCTTGAAGGTAGCCCGTCCCCGTTACCACTTGAGCCAGTCATTGACCGACTTGACCTGGAAGAGAAATAACTTCCACTTCTGATTTCCGCACCATCAAAGGACGTAGTGCGGCCCAATACTTGCATGAATTTCTTCCTGAACTCCTTGGAGGCAAAATAGTAAATGAAAGGGTCCAGGCAGCTACTGAAGCAACTGATGGTGAGCGAGAGTTTGTAAAAGTGGTAATAACTCTTGTGGTAAAAGAGTCGACTGACCATGTGGATGAGAAGGATGAAGTTATTGGGAGCGAAGCACGTCACAAACACCAGGAGGACTAAGACAGCAAGTTTAATTGACCGTCTTTTCTGGCCATTGCCATATATGGCAGATGTCTTCACCAGCTCCCGAATGATACCAATGTAGCAAGCCACTGTCACGATGAATGGAATGAGGAACAGGAAGACAAATAGTGTGATGAGGAAAGCGGCCCAGGATTCTACGTTCGGTAGCATGTCCCATTTTAGAACATCAAAACAGGTTACAATGTTGAGACTTTTCACCTCGAAGGTGAGATCGGTGCTCTCCATTGGATACAGCACAATTAGCAAGACAACCCAAATACCCAAGCAGGTGGCAATCGCATATCTCTTTTTGCTCCACTTGGGTGCAGCCATGGGAAACACAACACCGATGTAGCGCTCAATGCTGATGCAAGTTATGGTGAGGATGGACGAATACAAGTTGGTGTAGAACAAGACGGTCACCAAATTGCAGAGATTCTTTCCGAAGGTCCAGTTGTTTTTGCGAACATGGTAGACAATCTGGAAGGGGAGCACACAGGCCAAAGTAAGGTCTGTAATGCTGAGGTTGATCAGGAAAATGACAGAGGGTGTCTTGGGTTTGGTCCGGCAGCAAAGTAGCCAAAGGGAGAATAGATTGCCTGGGAAGCTAATTATAGCCACAAAAGAGTACACCCATGGCAATATGGTAGTAATGGCTCCATTCTGAAGCATTGCCAATGTTTCATTGTCAAGATTCTTGACGGTTGATGCATTTATACTCATTGTGGTTGGCTAATCAAGACGCTGATAACTTTCAATTTGGATCTAAAAAACAAAAAGAAACAAAAATGTGAAATCTTAGGAAAAACAATTCAAAAATTACTCTTATTGGTTTTCCACCAGGCGCAATTCCCACCCATGCCAGGTTCATTTTCACAGTTTCATTGAATGTTGCTGATTTTAAAAATGCAATCAAATCAAACTATCTAATATTTATGATATGATATCTTATTTGTATCGCGCACGTACACAAGTGTTTCAGAGCACGACAAGGCAAGGGAGGGGAACAAGGGAGAACAAAACAACGATTTTACTAGGCCCAGTGACATTGAGAACGCGCAAGTACATGGGGAAGGGAAAGGGGGCAAAAGTGCATGGAAGGGGGAGAGTGGAAAGTGCAGAGCAGAGGAGAACAGATAAATAATAATAAAATAAAAATAAATAAATAGAGGCAATAAACAGTGGAAGTGCAGCCAGCAGGTGGCAAGTGCTGTGTTTACGGCAGCAGACTGGGTAAGTCTGATCAGTGCAGAAAAAGAAGAAAATGGGGGGCGGTGGGGGACTGTGTTGGTACAGATATAGTCACCAGTGCAAGGGGTGGCCAGAAGGCAGTGCAGGAGGGTGGCATGGTGAGCAGGTACCTTGGCCCAGGGGACAGAGGGTGAACAGGTGCACAGTGCAAAGAGAGCAGATCAGCAGGGGAGAGGGGGAGCAAAGGCAGAAGGAAAGACGAAGGCGCTTCCGAACCGGAGATGGTTCTCCTCAAGTTTTAGAGTGGCAAGGAGGCTATTGCATAGGGATGCCCCTGCCGAAGACAGAGATCAACCCCCAGTTTGTTTCTTTGAGAAATGACTGACCCTGAGGGAGTTAGAGGTAGAGGAGTGAAGAGATTGTGAGGGGAGGTATTTGCGGAGGGATAGCTGAAGGTATTTTGGACCCAGGCCCCAGAAAGCCTTGTGGACAATGCAGAGGGTTTTGAATTTGATCCTTGCATCCACTGGTAGCCAATGGAGAGATTTCAGAGCTGGAGAGATAAGATCCCAGGGCTTGAGGCCAAGGACAAGTCTTGCAGTCCTGTTCTGGATTAGTTGCAGAGGACAGAGAGTAGAGGCAGGTAGATTTAGAAAGAGGCTGCTACAATAGTCCAACCTAGAGAGAACCAGAGCTTGGGAGACAGTGAGCTTCTGGGGGAAGGAGAGGAAATGCAGAGTGCCTCTCAGGAGGTGCAGTAGGAAGTTTGACTTTTTAGAGACCTCAGAGATGTGGGGAGAGAAGAAAAGTGTGGAGTCAAAGATGACCCCGAGGTTCTTAGCCCCGCAGGTGCGGGTAGGAGGAGGGCCAGGGGAGGCCGGCCAGAGAGTGAGGGCAATGGATGGTGAAGGTGTGCCTATGAGGAGGATCTCCGTCTTGGTGGCATTTAGGCAAATATCATTGGCGGCACACCAATCTTGAATGGCAGTTAGGCAATCAGAGATGAGAGAGGGAGAGGAGGTGGCCGAGGGCAGCCTGAAAATGAGTTGGGTGTTGTCAGCGTTGCACTGGAAATTTGCGCAGAAACGGGCAATGCAGTGGGCGAGAGTTGCCAGGTATTGGCTGAAAAGCCAGGGTGAGAGGTTAGACCTCTGGGGAACAACACAGGTAGAGAGGAAGATAGATGATAGGAAGGACCCAAGTTGGACCTGGGAGGGTCGATCAGAGATGAAAGAGGTCAGCCAGGCCAGAGCCTGATCAGTGATACCCAGGTTATCACGGAGATGGTTGAGCAGGATGGTATGGTTGACCGTGTCAAAGGCAGAAGAGAGATAGAGTAAGATGAGGACAGAGGGAATGTTAAGAGTCAAGATTGGAGAGCAGATCTTCACGGATGTTCAGCAGAGCAGTTTCCATACTTCTGGCAGCTCTGAAGCCAGACTGGTGGTCATGGAGACAACCAAAAGAATCAGAACGAAGGTTAAAGTGAGAGATGGCCAGCTTTTCCAGGAGTTTGCCCAGAAAGGGAGAAATAGAAATTGGGGGATAGTTAGCCGGACAAGAAGTATCAGCTTAGGGTTTCTTGAGAAGAGGATGCACAAGGGAGTGCTTCAGAGGGGAGGGGCAGGATCCTGAGGCAAAGGAGTGGTTGCAAAAATCGGCAAGGGCCAGAGCGAGGTTGTCAATGTGGTCCTTGATGGTTTTATTTGTTTTTTTTTTACTTTTTTTTTTAATTCAGCGTGGCAGCATTACACAGGCGAACAACGTCAGGCAAGTACAAAATGAATACAGCTATACACAATATAGGCATACAAAGGTTGTTTCACATATAATCATGACCATTGGGTATTTTTGTAACATGGGCAGAGTGTAAGAGAGCTATGATGAGGGTGGGGACCCGAGCTGGGCGGGAGAAGCAGTTGGGGAGGATGCATCCGGTGTCGCGTACAGGTCAGACATATAAGATCGGAATCTGAGTCAAATATTCCTAGGCCTAGAGTGAGTGGGCTGTAGGTGAGACCAAGCTTCCTCAGAGTCAGATGCCCATGTGACCGCTCTTAGCCATTGGACATGGGTGCGAGGTGTGGGGCGAAGCCAGCAAAGTAGTATAGATCGTACAGCGAGAAGCATGCAGAGGCCAGCCAGTTTTTTGGAGTTCCGGGAAAGGCCTGGGAGGTCGTGGAAGAGTCAGCCCGCTGGGGAGGGATTGATGGGGTGGTCGAGCATGGCAGATACTGTCGAGCATACTGCATCCCAGAACTGTGAAAGATGGGGACAGGACCAAATCATGTGAATGTAATCAGCAGCATCCTGACCGCATCTAGGGCAGCTAGAGGGGTGATCACTGGACATGCGGTGTAATCTGTTCGGGGTGTAGTGGAACCTGTGCAGTACTTTAAACTGAATCAGCTTGAAACGGGAGTTGAAAGACACCCGGTGTATGCGTTCACACATATGTGCCCAGCGTTCATCCGACATCTCAGCACCGAGATCAGCCTCCCATGCCCGCTTCAGTTTAGTAAATTTCGGAATAGATCGGGATTGCAGCATAGTGTATAGTCTAGATATTTTACCTCTAGTGGGTGAGGGGGAGGTCAGTTCCTCGATGGCAGGGTCGTCTGGTGGTAGTGCCGGGAACATCTTGTAGTTACGTTTAAGGGTACTGCGGAGGGACGAGTATTGAAGCCATGCACACTGGCCTCTCCTTAAGGACAACGGGAGGTCAGGCCATTCAACGAATGTACCCTGATCAAACACGTCACGTAATAGCTCGTATCCTGCTTCAGCCCAGCGTCGGACCATGGATGGTGGCACCCGTGGGACCCCCGGAGGAAAGTTCCAGAGTGGGAGGTTGCCATGAAAGGTGTAAGCAGTACCGGACAGCCTCCATGTTTTCGCCAGTGCCAAGGATGTACAGGCAACCGGGCTCTGTGAGTCCAGCGCCAGGGGGGCGGGTTGTAACACCAGGGAGCGTATGTCACGGTCGCTGACCGCCAGTTTCTCGAGTCTAACATGCGGGGGGGGGGCGTTGTGTTAAACCAGTAGGATGCATATTGGATTTGGGATACCAACCAGTATTTAAGGAAATCAGGGGTGCCAAAGCCCCCGTTAATCACAGGGGTAGACAAGGTGTCAAGTTTAAGACGGACCGCACCCGAGTGCCATAGAAAAGAGTTGACTGTGTGGGTCAGCTCGCAGAAGAAGCCCCCCCCGGCCACAAGGGGATGTTGGTGAACCTGTAAAGTAGTTGTGGCAACACCACCATTTTCAGTAGACCTATTCTGCCTGCGAGGGATATCGGGAGTTTGTCCCAGGCAAGTGCTTTGGACGATAGGTGTGTAAGGTACTTCTGGTAGTTCTCCTTGAAGATCAGCGCTTGATGCCGCGTTACCTCTATCCCCAGGTAGGTAATCTTAGACTGAGCCCATGTGAACCCCTGGGTGTCAGGGGGAGGGGGTGCCCTCCATAAGTGGGAAGAGTGTGGATTTCGAGCAGTTCACCTTGAGGCCCGAGATAAGGCCAAAATGGATGACGTCCTCCAGGATTGGGGGTAGGTTGATGGAGGGGGAGCGTATGAACAACAGTGCGTCATCAGCATATAGGGACACTATGTCCGCCTGGCCCGCAGTGCGGAGCCCTCTATGTGCATGGGATTGACGGAGCATATCGGCAAAGGGCTCTATTGCTATAGCAAAGATCAGGGGAGAAAAGGGGCATCCCTGTCTTGTCCCTCTGGCGATCTCAAAGAGAGGGGAGCAACGGTCGTCAATGCGGACCCTAGCCACGGGGTCCGAGTAAAGCAGTCTAACCCAAGAGAGAAAGGAGGGACCACATTTACAG
The DNA here is from genome assembly GCF_040938575.1 of Ambystoma mexicanum. Lineage (NCBI taxonomy): Eukaryota > Metazoa > Chordata > Amphibia > Caudata > Ambystomatidae > Ambystoma > Ambystoma mexicanum. Next base: position 864,292,590 of record NC_090939.1, on the reverse strand, counting down.
GTCTCAAGAACCCGCCACAAATACCTCCACGAGACCGAGTCGAAGGCTTTCTGCATGTCAAGCGTGGCAGCCACCGCATGTGTCTCAGGGTTTATTCTATTAATTATATTAAAGAGACGCCGTAGGTTCAGAGAGGTAGAGCGACCTGGGATGAAGCCCCCCTGATCTGAGTGGATGATAGATGGTAAAACGGGAGCCAGCCAGAGTGCCAGTGCCTTGGCGTGTATTTTGACATCACAATTTATAAGTGAGAGTGGGCGGTACGAACCGCATTGCGAGGGAGATTTGCCAGCTTTAAGCAGCACTGTTATCGTGGCTTCCCGGAGTGAAGGGGGAAATACACCGGCCTCCACAGATTCCTCCCAGAGAGCCATCAGGTGAGGGAGTAGTAGTGGTTTATAGCGCTTGTAAAATTCAATTGGGATTCCATCTGAACCAGGGGCCCTCCCCGAAGATAAGGAGTCCATAGCATCAGAGAGCTCTTCGAGCGTAAGTGGGGAATCGAGGGAACCCGCGGTCTCCAGAGAGAGAGTTGACAAAGGAAGGGTATCAAGGAAGGAATTGATCTCCATAACTGATGCCTCATCTGAGTTGGAATACAGGGTTTCGTAAAATGTGAAAAATTCCGTGTTGATGTCCTGTGAGGCAACAGCCATAGAGCCGTCTGGCCTCTCGATCCCAAGGATATGTGGGGATCCTAGCTCGTGACGGATAAGTCTCGCCAGAAATCGGCCAGGGCGCTCACCCTCCCCGTATCTCCTTGCCATACCAGGGTTATCTAAACATTTTTGTTCGCGCTCCGCGAGGGATCGGAACGTATCCAACTCCACCCCGATATACGCCAGGGTCCCCGGAGTGGAGTGAAGCGAGCATTTAGCCTCAAGGATCAATAATTTGGATTCGCTCTCAGCAAGGTCTCTCCGGATTGACTTGAGGACAGCATTCTCCTTGGACAGCGCCATCCCTCTAATATAGACCTTGAAGGACTCCCATAAAGTGGCCTGCGATGCTACCGAGCCCGTGTTTGTCTCGAAGAACTCCTCAATAGACACCTCGAGCTCAGAGCCAAACTCCGGGTCCAGAAGGGAGTGGGGCTTCAACCTCCAATGTCGAGTACGACCAGGATCCGGGCCCCAACCTATAGTGACGGTTACCGGAGACTGGTCAGACAGGGTTCTGGGGAGGATCAGTCCTTGATGGTTTTAGAGGAACAGGGATGAACCTGTTTTGATGAGATCGGACTTGTCTAGCGATCTCTTCAGGGAAGAAAAGAGGAAAGGAGGAGAAGGAGGGTGGGGGGGTGGCTAAAGGAGGGTCAGCAAGCACAGAATGAGAGGGAATAGGAGGGGCAGGGAGGAGAGGGTGGACAGGATGTCCTGGGTTTTTGAGATAAAGTGAGAGGCAAGGGCATTGCAGAGAGCCTGGGAGGCAAGAGGAGGGGTAGAGACTGCAGCAGGGTTGGCAAGCTCCCTGCAGATTTTAAAGAGTTTGTCCGAGTTATTTGATGCCGCAGAGACACGGGCTTGAATGTGGACTCTCTTCTTGGTGCAGACAGAGAGTAGGTATTGCTTTGGAGCAGGCGACAGGCCAGTTTATCAGAGGGTGAACAAGAAGCCCTCCATTTCCTCTCAGCCGCCATACACATACGTTTAGGTGCCCCTGGGTCGTAGTCATACCATGAATTGAACTTGGCTTTGGACTTCAAGCGGATCCTCATGACGGGGCAAGAGCATCCAGAGTATCAGAAACAGAAGAATAGAGAAGGGACAAGGCTGTATCCAGGTGTGAGTCAGCCAGAGGAGGAGGGGTGGGGTGGAAAGGTGGCAGCGAAAGCCTCAACTGACACACGCTTTACAGGCCAGATGTCCGAGAAGGTAGTCAGCAGTTTTGGGGTGGGCTTGACCTGGGCGAGGAGAGTGAGAGATGAGAGGAGAGAAGGTAGTGGTCACTCCAGGAGAGAGAAGAGGTCAGAGGGATAGAGAGGGGGAGGCGGAGGAGATCAAGACATCAAGTGTGTGTCCTGCAGAGTGTGTCGGGCCAGAGGGGAAGATAGAGAGGGAGAGGGAATCGCAGAGGTCGTGAAAGAGCAAAGATGAAGGACAGGGAGAATCAAGGTGGATGTTCAGGTCACCAAGGAGGAGGAGTTGAGTGGTTGAGGCCAGGAGGGAGGAGGAGAGGTCAGCCCACTCAGAGAAACATGGAGTGATTTGACCAGGGGGCCAGTAGAGAGTAGCAACAGTAAGAGAGTGGCTAGGAGAGATTGAGAGCCTGCAGACAAGGCATTCGAAAGAGGAGTACATCTGAGTGCGAATGATAGTGGCAGGAACCCACTCAGGAAAGATCATGGAAACACCTCCTCTAGGCGAGTGGATCTGGGTGCTGAAAGGATCTTATAGCCATTAGGGAGGAGAGTGTCAAAGCTTGTGACAGAGCTGGCCGTAAACCATGTCTCTGTAAAACCAAGGACATCAAGGTCCAGTTCTGCAAGGAGGTGGCAGATGTCAGAGGAGTGTTTGACAGCAGAGCGAGAGTTGAGAGTGGCAAGATGAAGAAGGTTGCCGGCCTTAAAGACCTTCCGGGGAGGGGTAGAAATCAGAGGTAGGCTCTGCAGAGTTGTGGAGGTAGCCTGATGAGGGGCAGAGGAGGAGGGAAGAGTGGGCAAGGTAGCCAAGGAATAAGAGGAAGGGACAGCCGGAGATGAAAGGAAGTTGCTGAGGCGAGGGAAGCGCTTATTGAAGAGGAGGAGATTGGCCTCAGGACCTTGGACCATGACAGTGCCATTTAGGTAGACATTAAGGATGACTCTGGAGGAGTCGAAGGAATCCATGAGGACTTCCCAGCGAGTGCCAACATTAATGGGAGAGGAGACAGGACAGAGCACAGAGATCGTATGGAGGGTCCATAGATCCGGTGAAGGAACAACAAAGAGGATGTCAGTGAGGTTCTGTCTGGAAGAGGCGCTGGTATAGATATCAGCGATAGGGAGACCAGGGTTGGAGGCCAAGATATCCTTTTTAAACTTCTTTCCAGACTTAGTGAGAAGGGAAGGATAGTTGATAGAGAAGCAGTTGGAATAGATGGGGGAAACAGAAAGCTCCATGAGGGGGAAGATAGGAGGCAGAGGGAGGAGTAAGCAAGTACAGGGTGTAGAACAGTCACTTGGCTAGCAAGTTACAGTCATTGGCCAAAGTTAAATGCAAAATACACCCAAGTTTGACTTTCAAGTTAAATGCAAAATACACCCAAGTTTGACTTTCAAGTTAATTGCAAAATACAACCAAGTTTGACTTTCAAGTAAATTGCAAAATACACCCAAGTTTGACTTTCAAGTTAAATGAGGGCCCAGTAGGTAAGGAATTGAAACTGGGAGTCAGATGGTAGAGGTGAGTACAGAGGCAGCTTCAAATGGGTACATAACAGGGAGAGCTGAGAGTACACGCTGAGAAGGAAGTACAGGGACATCAAGAAGGAGGGAACTAACCAATGCAGAATGTGGTTAGAGAGTCATGGCAGGCCAATATTCCGGGGTTAACAGCCTCAGGGAAGGTTTTGGCTGTGGCAGGAGTGTCATCTAGCAGCCTGTGAGCTGACAGGGGCCTTAGTTGTGGGCCTTTGTAGATGGTGCCGGCTCTCGCCTCCCGGTTGCTCCGATTGGGCAATGAAGGCCCAGGCAACCAATGGGGGTGGGAGTCAGGCAGGGCTAGAGGACATCAGACCCATGAAGAAAAGGTGAGGCCATCTTGGAGGGGCCCAAAAATCCAATGTGAGCAGGTGAAATGTGGCAGGCACGATGTTAAATCCACAAGCTTGGTGCACAAGGAGTCAGGAGAGCTACTAGGTGCAGTCCGCTGCCCGCCCAGAAAATTCGAAAATAAAAGAGCATTTTTTCCCCCTGAAAATCGTGCTTCATGTGTAAAATGCACACTGAAATTTAGGGCTTACCCTGCAGGCTGTTATGCTCTCCAGAGCATGCAGAAATGAGAAGAATGGCCAGCCGGGCCACTGCTGTTGAATATCAGCCCAGTGAGGCTCAGAGATTAATAAAAGAGGCAGCCTCCTCGTGCACCCTATAGATGGTGCCGGCACCTGCCTCCTGGTTGCTCCGATTGGGCAATGAAGGCCCAGGCAACCATTGGGGGTGGGAGTCAGGCAGGGCTTGAGGACATCAGGCCCATGAAGAAAAAGTGAGGACATCTTGGAGGGGCCCAGAAATCCAATGTGAGCAGGTGAAATGCGGCAGGCACAATGTTAAACCCACAAGCTGGGTGCACAGGGAGTCAGGAGAGCTACTATGTGCAGTCTGCTGCCCGCAGACTTATATAGTATATAGTTTTTATTATATAGTAAATAATTCAGAAATTCAAAACATTGTTAGACACAAACAAATTAAAAATATCATGCATTACCGATGCTTATATCAGCAGATTGAACACCTTATGCTTAGGTATGTGAAATGCGTACCTGTCAAGCTTGAATTTTAGCAGGATCGATTCTACTGTTACCGTTACTTACATTCACTATAAAATTGTCAGCATTCGTAAGTATCAAACTAGTAGAAATAGGTTATGCATTAAATCAGCATAATCTGAACTTCATCTTTTTGTATCATCTGGCAAAAAATATGGTCAACTCATTATTCTAACTACAAGAGTACCTTTTGAATTAATTTGATAATGCTAAAAAGGTCTGAGACAAGAATCCTTGTTTGCTTATGTGAGGTTGGGAACTTTAATCCATTTTAACCCTGCTCCTAATTTAAACCCGCCAACATTGGCCGCCTTCCTTGCCACGTTGAGTGTCTCCCATTCTGTTGATTTCCTACATTTTCCAGCCGGAGTGCAGATGAGTAGGACCCCCTCTTTTCTTGGGCCCCTCAGTCCCCCTTTCTGCCTCTTTCATTACTTTATGCTTTTTCTTTCTTTCTCTCCATGCCGCACTTCAGCTCTCTTTCTCCCCCTCCCCTGCCTGCTTCCTTGTTGGCCCGTGTTCCTTCCCCTTGCCCTCCCCTCACCTCCCCATTGACCGCCTTCCTTGCCACAATGAGTGTCTCCCATTGGGTTGGCCACCGCACTCCATTTTCCAGCCGGAGTACAGGTGAGCGGGACCCCCTCTCTACTTGGCCCCCTGACCCTCCCCACTTTATGCCTCTTTCCTTACTTTGTTTTTTCTTTCTTTCTCTCCATGTTGTGCTCTGGCACACTTTCTCACCCTCCCCTGCATGCTTCCTTGTTGGCCTGTGTTCCTTCCCTTTGCCCTTCCCTCATCCCCCAATTGACCACCTTCCTCGCCACAGTGAGTGTCTCCCATTCGGTAGGCCCTCTGCACTCGATTTTCCAGCCAGAGTGCAGGTGAGCGGGACCTCCTCTCTTCTTGGCCCCCCCAAATCCCTACTTTCTGCCTCTTTCCTTACTTTGTTTTTTCTTTCTTTCTCTCCATGCTGCACTCCGGTGCTCTTTCTCCCACTCCCCTGCCTGCTTCCTTGTTGGCCCATGGTCCTTTGACTTGACCTCCCCCACCGCCATTAGCCACCTCCCTCGTCATTATCTCAGCCCCTAGGGCAGTCCCTTGCCCATGCAGCACCCTCCGGCAAAGGGCCCTGAGGCAAAGGGCAGTTCCATCAGTTGCAGCTCCAGACTATGTTTGCCTGTGCTCACCGGTGGAGCATGCAGCTCAGCTGTCAACCAACAGCAACTGATAAGGTAAGAAAGGTATGGTGAGGGGGAACAGCATTACTGCTCCCTATTGAACTGTCCCACCTCTTTTATTGTCCTTTTTTACCAATGCTTTAGTCTGCTGTATGCCGCCCACACCTGTATGTTGTCCATCTCAGGCACCTATGCCCTAGAAAAAAGGAATCTCGCATATAGGTGTGTATGCCTCTTCTGCTGTATGTTGAAACCTAGGCTTTTCTTTTTCTTTTATCCTTGAACCTAGATGGTTACATTGCTGTTGTGTTGAAGTTGCTTCTTGCTTCTCCCTCATCCGCTCTCTGAGCTCCCTTGGCCCTCCTCTCCCCTTCATTCCTTCTCTCCCTCTTCACCTGGTGAGGTCTCTGGACGTCCCCACTCTGTCCCCATCAAACAGGTTTTTTCCCCTGCTCCTCCAGAACTTTCAGTGTCAACATTGCCTCTGTTGCTCCAGCCTTGGCAAATTTTGCAATCACTCCTTGCCACTGGCTCCTTCCCGCTTCCCCTTATGCACTCCCTTGTGCATCCTCTCCTCAAAAGTGCAGTAAGCCTTCACCTGCTCTTAATGTACCCTTCTACCCTTCCCACCGAGCTTTAGCCTTCCTGCATTTCTCCTCCCGCTCCTACCCGCATTCAGTTACTGCACTTACACGCTACAAATTGTCACATGGCCTAGCAGGAATGTTACTGTTTGTCTTCTTCCCTGTTTCCCCCCTCATGTTTCACCTCCCCCCCCTGCATTCTTGTTACGGCAGTTGCACAATCCAAATTGTCTCACGAACTACTAGGAACTATATTGTCTGTCTTCTTCCCTGCTCATCCCAACCTACACTTCCCCTCCTCCCGCCTCTCCCCTCTTTTCTGTTACTGTACTTGCACGCTCCGTATTGTGTCATGACCTAGTAGGAACATTATTGTTTTGTCTTCTTCCCTGTTCCTCCCTAATCCTTCATCTTCCCTCTTAACCCCTCTGCCTTTTTATTGTTACAACACTTGCATGAGCTGAATTTCTCAAGACCTAGTAGGAACATTATTGTTTTTTGTTTTCTCCCCTGTTCCCCTCTTCCCTTGTCTTGATGCTCCTTGAAACACCATTTGGCTCTATAGGCACATTATAATTACCCAATAAATAAATAAAATAAATGACCGACTTTGCATACATCCTTTACTACACCAGTCGATGTGATGTTGTCCTTATGAATCATTCCTTTTTAGTACCATATCACAATTTCCGAGTACAAATTTAGGAAATAATTCCATCATTGGCAGACCATACCAGAATGGAAACGGCTCATTGCCAAGTTAATAGGCAAAAACGTAGCAAAGGCCTTCAACATAACCATTATTTCCTAGTACAACCTGCAAATGAAGATATTAATGACAATAACACTACAAGGTATACAAAGCAGTTGTCTGGATGGAATAAATGAGAAGCACGGTGCATGCATCCCATTTACTCACTCAAACAAAATACACCTAAGATGGCCACTATGGAAATGGCATCTGGGAGCTCCAGGAGGAGACACTTCCATTTCCATGGTGGCATCAAGAAGAAGGTGTAACAATCAAGGCTGTGTAGCAGGATTTAAAGACAAGAAAGGGTCAGTTGGTAAGCTGATGTAGGCAGATCAAAGCCATGTGAACTCTGCCATGCCCTCCTGCTAGGCATTACTAATCTTTTGCATTCCCTGCCCATTTTCTTCTCAAGCTGTCTCCCATTTGTTTTCTTTGTAATTGGCCAGCTGTGACAAGTGGCTCTAGGTTACACAGCCTCTGCCCTGCCCACCTGCTAATCATTGCCAATCTTGTGGCCCTCTTTTTGTCTACCGGTCGCTTTATCTCTTATATCATAGGGTGGCTCTCGACTGGGCGCCTGAAGCAAAGAACAAATGAAGGGCAAATTCGGTTTGGTCATTTTAGGACCTGCAAGGGCAGGGCAATCTTAAGGAATTCTGGGGCCTAGGGCACAGATGCTTTACTCCTCCCTACATCCCCCGAAATAAGTAATGGATCCAGAATCTATGGTTGTGCCAGCCCCCGAATGCAATAAAAACCCTTAGCTTGATATGCTGGCCCACACCAATACATTTCCAGGGTAACACTAGAAGTCCACGACGATGGTACAGGACACATTTGACACATTTTAATAAGCACTGGTAAAGTCAACCATTTTGGCTTCGGTGAAGGCATGAGATAGGCATTTGCCATGCACTGCCATTATGGTACCACCTAGCCATACAGTGGCAACAGCTGGAAAATGGTGTGAGTATCTGGGAATATGATATCATTGAATGGAAAATACCTACATACATATTAAAAACGGTGTGCTTTTCCAGTGTTTGTGATAATAGGCCTTCAGTGCAATGGCATGCATACTGCTTATAAATCAAGTGGCTGAAGGCACACTTGGCAAGAAATGTTTATCAGTAACACATTGTCATGAATCCGATGGTGTCATCACTCCTTTCCCGGCAGTGACTTCTCCACATGTGGCATGGGGACGGCAGCCGCTACCTGATTCTGACCCTGGGGGCGGCTATATGAGGGAGGATCACATGGGGGAGACAAGCTCTGGGAGAATATCATGGCGCCATCGGATGAGACATGGAATCCCCCTTTTTCTTTTGAGGATACCCCATCCTTGCCTAATGCCTTACTGGCACACTGTTAAACCTCCCCTCATCCACCTATGAAGGATGCTGAAGACCTTCTAATGAGAGCTGTACGTGAGTCGTCAAAATCTGACTTGCCCTCTAGAATTAAAAAGAACACCTTCTCAGCCTCTATTAACAAGTCATCCACAGCTGACTTTACCTGTAAAACAAAAAGGTTGGACTTCTATTCCTATAACTACCAGAAAACTGCAACAAGGAAGATGAACAGAGTAATCCAGATCGACAAAGGCTAGGAACACAGGCTGTGCTCTAGTTCTTGCAAGCGCATGCCTGTGATCAGGAGATTTAAACTGGAGGAGCTGCTGACTGAGGCACGCTGCTGGAGGGAGTAAGTTGCATTCCCCTGTGAGATCCGAGAGAATGTGAGGCTGGAGAGAGAGCCAAGGAGCCGACCAGCTCGGGAACCAGAAAAGAAAGGGAAGCTGACCGCAAGAAGAAACACTCTGCAGGAATGCCAGAAGCCAATGGAGAGCTCATGGGCATTTTGCAGGTGTTTGGAGGCAGCCTTTGCCTTACTGGAGCCTGAAGACATTACGCAGAAGAGCCCAGCTGTCACAAGGCAATAGAGCCAACCAGGGACCGTGAGAGGCAGAGAAGCCAAGACACAGAAGTGGTAACCGAGAGGGAAACACCAAACGACTGTGACCAGCTTGCCACGGGAGGAATAGAATACTCCAACCAGAGTCGGTGAGTCCACCCGAGGGAAGCAGGGACCTTAGGGTGTATTGGCAGGCATGCCAAAACAGAAAGAATATAAATGAAGCTTATGAGAGAAAAAGAGCGATAGAGCATTTCTTTGAAAGGAAGAACAGAAGAGAAACACAAGACTTTCAAGTTTGTGAGTGTATGCAATACACATGTAAAAGAAGTCCTGGCAGAATGTTATGCCAGGCAGATATGACATCAGGAAACTCAATAGCAAGAGACTATCCAGTTTGGAGGTGTGTGTAGAGCCCATATGAGAAAAGCACAGGCACGGAAGTATACCAGGCAAATTAAAGGTATATGAAAGATACCTATATTTGAAAGCCCTGGCAGGAGAGTATACCAGGCAGTTTCAAGTATGCGCATCTAAGAAAGCCCTGGCAGGACAGTGTGCCAGGCAGTTGCGAGTGCATCTAAGACATCCCTGGAAGAGAGTATTACAGGCAGTTGCAAGTGTGTGCATTGAAGAAAGCCCTGGTAAGAAAGTATGCCAGGCAAGACCAATTTGAACAATGAATGTATAGGACATACATGACTTAAAGAAGTTCTGAGAAAGATGTATCAGGATTAGTAAAAATGCAGCACTGATCATAGAAGAGGAGTGAAAACTTGGCAGGAGAGTACACCAGGTATCCTAACAAGACAAAGACAGAGAGTCAAGTTGTTGTGTATATCAGTTGTGCCATTTATCAAGAGAAACCAAAGGAACTGATATTGTTGAATAAAGCACTAAGGGTAGAGAATTCCAGGGGATGCGAACCACCCTCTAGAGCAACGAACTCTATCCTGTTGGAACTTTTGTGTTGGAGCTATGTATTTTCCTTTATGAACATGAATGACCTAATCAAGGCAAAAGACATTACCCTTTTCACTTTAGAGTTTAGTGTATTGAAATGTGAGGGCCAGAATTGTACTTTAGACATGGGACGGTTTTGCTTTGGACATTCTGATGCTGACAGACACTTAGTTTTGGTTTTAGGTAAGGAGACACCTCTTAGGCAGGGTCCCACCCCCTTTCATTTTATTTTATTTTTTATATGTTGGTTTTATTGAGTTTTGTCAAACAAGGTAAGTAAGTTACAGGTACGATTGGAGCATGATAGAACATGGTTACATTTTGATTATCCCTTTTGTCAACCAACTACATATAACTCATTCACTTACATTTCAAACCCTTGTTTCCTCCCCCCTCCCAACCCACCACCACACCCCAGGGCAGAGTTTCGTCTCTGAGTTCAACACGTGTTTACAGTGCGTATGAACGCTATATACAGCACTCCTTCCAAGTTGTCTTAGTGCATTGTCAGAATCAGATAGTAGTGGGACTGTTAATTCCCTGACCCCAGATTGCCCAGGCACATGTAGTTTCTTGAGCATATATTTAAACATTCAGCATTATGACAACCATCTTTTCTATTATACAACATTCTGTGAGGGAGTAGGCAAATATTAATTTACAAAGTCAATCCACAATTGCTCATTTTGAGCTGCTCTCCCATGGAAGGCAGCAGTAATTTGCTCCATTGTACAGATATTAGTCGCAACCCCAATCCACTCTCTCTGGCTCGGAACCTGGTCCACTTTCCATTTAATTACCAAACTGGCCCTTGCGGGAAGGAGCAGAGTGACCACAATTCCATTTACCTTGTTCACCTCGCCTTCACGTTCCTCAAGGTTAAACAATACTAGGAGGGGTGTAGCCTCCAGGGGGATCCCATCTAGCTGTTTGATCCAGCCAAGGACCTCGTCCCAATACATCTGAACCCGGGGACATCCCCACCACATGTGCCAATAGTCGGCCCTCTCGCCACACTGACGCCAGCACAATGGGATCCTTGTCTGAAACATTTTAGACAATCTATAGGGATCATAGTGCCATCTATGGAGCAGTTTAATGGCATGCAGCTTATATTGTGCCGCAATAGATACCTGTGACACTCCCTTACAGATCTTTGCCCATACCTCCGCGTCTAGTCCTTCACCGAGGTCTCGCTCCCACCTTTGTTTCAAGCTGTCGGTTGATCCCTTCCCAGCATCCAAGAGCACCCTATACATATTCAAAATCATACCTCTGGTTTCAGAGGTTGTATCGAGTAGTTTCTCGAAAGAGGTGAGGTGCTTCTGAAGTTTGTCACACTATTCTTTTTGTGTAAGAGTGCCCTTCAGCTGCAAGAAAGGGAAGACCGGCAGCGGGTGAATCCCCAATGCCTCCTCCAGTTCTGTAATTGTAAGAAAGACACCACCTCTCCACAACTGTTCCACTCTCTCAAGACCTGCATCGTACCATGATTGAAATCTCGCGTGGTCTGGGATTTCTTCGCGTATGCCTGGTGCCCATATGTGGCTCAATCGAGAGGGCCATGTGGTAACTCCTTTCTTGTCCGCTCCCTCTTTCCAGAGTTCCCATATTGTTCCCAGTATGGGGTGGGTCCGAAGTCTATGTAACAGTTTATTATGGGGGACCCATAGCCATTCTGATACCGTGGCAGGGGTTAGGTTGTGATTGTCTAATTGTACCCATTGTAGATCCCTCCTCTCTCTCAAATTGGGAATTAGTACTGTCAATTGTACGGCATGATAGTACAGCTTGAGATCAGGAAGGCCTTTTCCTCCTTTCTCTTTGGGTAAGATGAGAGTGTCATACGATATCCTTGGCCTTCTTCCCTGCCATAGGAATTTTATGATGGCTTTCTTTACTTCTTTAAAGAATATTTCTGGAAGTTTTAGGGGGGGCATCTGGAACGGGTATAAGAACCTTGGTAGGCAGAACATTTTGATTGCATTAAGTCTCCCCATCCATGAGATCGTAAGCTTTTGCCATTTCTCCAATTCTTTATGGAAGCAAGTCAGCAGGTGGGGGAAAATTGCTTCGTACATGTTTTCTAACTTTTTGGTCAAGTTTATTCCTAAATAGCAAATAGTGCTATTTTCTAAGACCAGGCCAAGCGATGACAGTGTGGTGGCATAATCGGGGGTAAGTTCTTATAGTGGAAACAATATTGGTTTAGACCTATTAATTTTGAAGCCCGAGAGTGAGCCATATTTTTCTATCAAGTGTATAGCTCTTGGTATGGATGTCATGGGATTCTGAACATGGAGTAGGATATCATCGGCATATAGGGCTACCTTATATTCCATTCCAGCTACCCGTAGGCCCTCTATCTGGGGGTCTGCTTTCAGTGTCTGGCAAGAGGCTCCACAGAGAGAGCGAACAGTATTGCTGACCAAGGGCAGCCCTGCCTTGTGCCTCTACTCAAGTCAAACCACCTAGAATATTCAGAGTTAACCATGACTGAAGGCGTCCCACCCTCGCCAGTACCGCTTCCAAAAAGCACCATTCCACCCTGTTAAACGCTTTCTCAGCATCAATAGACAAGAGCACCGGGTGGCTGTCATTGTCTTTGACTCGTGAATCAGGTGGAGCATTTTGCGCATCGTTTGTTTGCCCTGCTTTCCCAAAATGAAGCCGACCTGGTCGGGGTGAATCAATAGAGGCATGAGGGTCTCTAGTCTGGCTGCTAGCACTCAGGTGTAGATCTTTGCATCTATATTGAGAAGGGAGATGGGACGATAAGATCCGCAATGCTTGGATTATTTTCCTTCTTTGGGAATCACCGAGATTAGCGCCTGTGAGAAGGAATCAGGGGCCTCTCCCATTTGCAGGATGTCATTAAAAAGGTCGACCATGAAGGGGAGGAGGGAGGATATAAAGGTCTTATAAAATCCTGCTGTGTAACCATCATTCCCAGGTGCGTTCCCCAATGGAAGCCTTTTAATTGCTCTTTCCACCTCATCCCACCGTAATAGGTGACTCCATCTCCTCCACTGCATCTCAAGGGAGTTTCGGCATGTCCACTTCCTGCATATATTGGTCTATCTCAGTTCCCTCACGCCTTCTCTCCAGTGTATATAGGTGTTCATAAAATTTTGCGAATGCCTCAGGGATACCTCTCGGGTCTATCGGCCGAGCACCTCCACTCTCTTCAATGGCTGCAGCCCATCTCTCTGCCTGCTGTCCCCGCAAACTAGCTGCCAACAATGCGTCTGCCTTATTGCCTTTTTCGTAATGCTTCTGTTTGAGGAACTGGAGTCTACGTATCATCAGCCCATCTTCTAAGCATCTAAGCTCCTCTCTTTTCTGCCTTGCTTCCGCAACTCTTTCCGCCCTGCCCTCATTGGTATTCCACCCCACAGCATCTAGTTGGGCAATCTCCTTCCTCAATCTATTTTCTATTATGGCTCTCTCCCACTTTTTCGTAGCTCCTTCTCTAATCAAGACACCTCTCCATGTTGCCTTCTCCCTGTTGCCTTTGCCACCTCCTACACCATCCTTTTGGATACTTCTCCCGTATCATTGACCTTAAAGTATTCTTCTATTTCGTGTGCCATCTCTGTGCGGAAGATCTGGTTCTTCCACATCGATTCATTATAATGGCACTTTGAGTTTTTCTGTCGTAGGGCGCTTAGTCGGTTATCAACCGTGACCAGATCGTGGTCTGACCATGAGATTGGGACTATGTCGGAGGTATTTACAACCTCGCTTATGTCTTTTGAAAGGTACAGGTAGACAATCCTACTAAATGTCGAATGTGGGGCCGAATAAAACATGAACCCCTTTTCATTGGGGTGGGAGCTTCGCCAGGCATCTTGCAAACCATAAACTCGCATCATTCCCATCACATCCGCACGGCCACCATCCAGCGGTGGGCCTGCCTCCGGGTTACCCACCCGTCTGTCCATGACAGGATCCGCCCACAAATTAAAGTCCCCACCTAGGATGACATGTCCCGAAGCCTCCAGCATTATCTTAGGAACTATACGCTTCAGGAAGCGAGGTTGACCAATGTTGTGGGCATAGAGTGTAGCAAGGGTAAAGGTGGTGTTGTGTGTCCTGCCAACTACTACAATGGCTCTCCCCTCGACGTCTGCCCAAGTCTTAATGATCTTGAAATTGAGTCCTTTCCTGACAAGCATGCCTACACCCGTCTTTCTCAGTGGACCAGAGCTCAAAATATTCAGAGCCCACCCTAGAGTACAAGACTTTGCGTTTCTCCCCCGTATGTACTTGGTTTCCTGGAGGAAGACCACATCCAGGTGCGCTCTATTAAATTCCCTACAGACTAGTGATCTCTTATTGGGAGAATTCAATCCTTTCACATTGAGTGTGCCAACCTTGAGACCCCGGGTCTACCAGCCGAAGACAGTAGTGCCATAGTCCCCTCTCCATCTGTTCTGTCTGTACGTAGGCCATATAACGCTCTCGTTTAACAAATTCTCTACTACCTTAAATACACGGTCTGACACATCCTTTACTCTGCCCAGCCGCTTTCCCCTAGCCCTGCCTCCTCCCCCCTCCCACCAGCAGCATCCGATTTGGCTGGGTTATCTTCACCTAGCCAGTCCAGGACCACCAGTGGGGATCGTGCAACCCACTGTCCCATCCTTAAACACTACAACAAACCATGAGCCCCTTTAACCTCCCCCTCCCCAACAAGAAAGCAAGTTAGCCCTTTACATTGTTTTTGAGGTGGCCTCCCCGCACTGAAACGTCTGAACATAAACATCCGGGCCAGGCCTGGTATCAGCACCTTCCCATTACCTTCAAGATATCTACAGCATGGTCCAGCTTCGTCTGCATATCACCTTCGCTGGCGGATATTGAGCAATATGTGCCACTCTTAGTTCCCGGATCTCCAGCAGACGTCCCTACCTAGGACACGGCCCACCCTCAGGGCCAGCGTTTCTATTGCTCAATGCTATTTGGCGTCATTCTGAATCAAGGTTCTGCATTTGGGGAGGCATTCATCCTCCTATATTTTCTGGATCCTGGGATTTTCTATCGTCTTGGTCCTTGGATACGCCATTGTCGGTGCCCTCGACGACCCTCTTCTGAGTTTTGTTTGTTGGCCTGGTTAACCATCAAATCCGCTGTGCAGGTCTTTATGTCCTTTTCAGTTCGCAGTCGTACAGTGTTTCCCTCCCATTCAAACGTGAGGGAGAACGGGTATCCCCAACGATATCGGACACCCTTTTCTTTAAGCCACTTGGTCAGGGGCATGCACATTCTCCGCATTGCAAAGGTGAGTGAGGACAGGTCTTGATAGATCATAACTCTTGCGGTATCAAAAAGGAGTTGAGGGGTGTTCTTAGCCTTATCGAGAATTCTGACTTATGAAGCCTCACCAGGACTGTCCTTTGGCCACCTGGCGCTGCCCCTGCCCTGTGTATCCAGTCAACCTTGGTTCATCCACTGTGTCATCCTCGAATAGGATTGAGAGTTCTTTCCAAATCCTGCTCGGTTTCTCCTTCTCGGTTTGGTATGCTGAAGATCCGCAGATTATTAAGCCTTTTGCGATTTTCCAAATCGTCCATCTTCAGGCGAAATTCCTCTTCCCTGGCTTCCATGTCTGCTAGCCTCTGCTCCATTTGGGATTTCAATGTATCAAGGGAAGTTTGATTGTGCTTCACCCCGTCAAGCCGTTCTTCAGGTTTATCAATTCAATTCTATTAGTTATCTTATCAATTTTACCTCCAATATCCACCCACATGCTTTTTATCTAGCTGAGAAGTGCTGCCACATCAGCTTTTGTCGTGGCTGCTTCCCTCCCTGACACCGCCATTTTTGATTTTGAGTGTGAGACTACTTCAGAGTTGTGCAGAGTGTAAGAGTACTTGGCCAACTTTTGGCACATGTCCATGTGCCGTTCGTATTGATTTCAGTGGATTGTAAGATGTCTATTCTTTTTCTAGTGCTTTCTCTGCGTCTTGTGGCAAACCTCAGGTTCGCATAGTTCCCCTTAGACTCGAAACTCTGGTTATGCCTTCCTTCGGGAGTGGGTCTTGATCACTTCTCTCCACCCGAGTAGAGTTCCGAGGAGGTCACACACCTCACACTGTGAGGGCCCAAACCTCATAGCACCAAACACGTTACTGGGTCGGCACCGTCAGTGATGATCTGGCCAAAGGGGAATTAGTTGTGAGGACAAGGGGGGACGAATCAATCTCCTTGGGTTCCAAATGTATTTGTCTCATTAGGTGGGTGGGTACCACTCAATTCAAGCTTTACCGGAAGTCGGTTCAATGCACCTGTGGCCACTTACCCGAGGGTAGAAATATCCCTGGTTTCAGAGGAGGGCACATGCCCCGGTTTCGGGAGCCCAACCCTCTGGGCAGTACTCCTAGTGGTCTCCGCTTGACGCCCAATGACGCATCCACTGAGATTACGTCATCCTAAGGAGTCCATTGGGCATAAAGACACTGTTTACTCTTCTTATTCTCGTTTGGTTTTATTCCCTGTCACATATGGAGGTTAATTCCCTTCAGCGCCGGACATCGAGTTCCTTTTGCTCTGCACCCGAGGTCCATTAGCACATATATTTCTACTGGCAGCATGGAAATGGATGTCCTCGAGGCGCTTTATTATGTTGGAAGGAGTACGCTGTGTGCTTCGTTCGCCTTCTCTAATCCATACACTAGAGAAGTTTCTTTAATGCCTCAGTCACTTTGGTATGCAGGTGGTGCTGCAGGGAAATGGTGCCTCTGTGTTCTCAAATGTACTGCGGTCTGGGGATCCGGGGATTTCAGAGTGATTTCAGGACTGATCTCTTTTCTGTGAACCCTATTCTTTGATATTGCAGACACCTTTAAGCACCTCATGTTTTTTTAGTCATGTGTTATCCCACCATTGATGCGTGCCAGCCACACACAGTTCTGGATACTAAGGTACCCTTTACCTTCGTGGTACATTGTAGAAGTGCGCTGTACCGGGTAAACTAGAGGTCCACATGGGGCCGGTGATTCCCTTAATTGTCTGCTGCCGCTAGTGCAACTCGGCTGTGGGATGGAAGTCAGAAGAGACCGTTCACAGATTCTATCCCTCCGTACGAGGGATATGCAGTAAGGCGTTCAGTGTCCTCAATGTGTTCGGGAAGGTGCAGGTTCTGTGGGCAGTTTGCTTTCAGCATGCGTGCTGTCCCAGATGGGAAGCATGGGCTGACTTCAGGGGCTGTGCGTTCTGTATCGTATCACAGCGCACCGCCCACAGTGTCTCCTGACTGTTACCTTTTGCAGCCACAGCGAGTAGGGTGTTCTCTCTCCTTCACGCTGTGATACAAGGGTCCATCCAGCGTCTCAGGCAGATATACTGTTTGAAGCGCAAATGCTGGCTCACAGTTTACAAGTATAGGTGCCATTGGGTCCTCACAGCGGTTCGAACAGGAGAGAAGGACAGAAAGGCGGGGTCCTTAAGGGCACCAAGGCCGACCCTCACCGAGCCCATGCTCTGCCGGATTTTCGTTCCCAGAGCGTGTTGACACTTCCTGTGCGTTCCCTTGCACATGAACGCTGGAATCAGAGATCTAGATATCACTGCTAGTGTCCAGTTAGGGGACAGCGATCTTGTCCTGGGTCCCTTCAATGAGTATCAGTGTCCCCGTAATTCCACTTCGACGGCATCGAGATCTCCTCCAGGAGCACCGTGTGCTACGTTACTTTTGCTTTCCATCTGCCGTATCACGGCAGGCCGCGTCCAGCAGTCGCATGTTCTCGCGCCTGTTTCTCCGCAAATCCTACACCATTTTAGGTCGGGTTTCTTTCTGAGGGTTGGGGACACATTCACACAGGCATCGCGGGTCCTTTTGGAAGAGGGGGGCCCAGAAGTGGGGGCTCAAGCCACTTCTAGGACCTGTGGGAGCAGAGCTCACACAGAAGCAGAGGGCATCCGTACACCCCCTAGTGGCCAGCAAGCAGATCCACTCCCTTTTATTTTAATAAAAGTCAGCCACCAAAACCATGACTCCCTTGTGTCCAACTCTCATTCCTGGCTCCTCACAACATGTACAACTGCAATTAAGCCATTAACTATCAGGAGACTGTTTAGAAAGAACAATGACAGGTAAAAGTGTGATGCAACAGCTTCATAAAGCTAGCTCAGAGAGATCCTAGCAGGATGTTGTTTTGAGCAGGCAGGGGCCGGCAGTAGGTGAGAATTGCCAAAGGTATTAGCATTGCCTAATGCAGTGAATGGGTGAGTAAATAACCAAACACCCACAGGCTTTGTATCCTTCCTCATATCTCATCTCCCTTTGTGATGTACACCAATTCAATAGTTTTGGTTAAAGGTGGCACTTTAGCGCCACCTAGTAGCCAAAACTAAAAATTGCAGCCACAAGGATGGTGTAGTTTTAGATGCAGAACACAGATCAGTAGCCGTATGAAAATGTAGATGTCCTAGCATTGACAGAAGACTCACGTAAGCAGAATGTAAAAGTGGTCAAGCATGCATACAGATTGGAGGCAACGGGAAAGGTGCACATACCATTGCATAGAAGAGATAGTAGATATATAATTAGAAGCTACCAGAAAGGTGCATGTATGCTAACATAGATTGAAATTAGAAGAGAACTATGGTTTTCAAGTTGTATTGATATTAGTCAGCAAAGAAACACATGGCTTTGTGCTGTGCGATATATCAAGGCCACTATTATTATACCTCGGGCTACACAATAGCAAGCTAAACCATGAATGAGACTTTTTTCAAGAGTATGCCCTGAGAACTAAATCACTTTTAGTGTTTGACAATGTGAAATATTTAGAGAATGACAATTTTGACAGGTTTGTCACCAAAAGATTAAATGAAGTATCATACACGTTGGTTATGAGGTGAAGCTGGGATTTTAGCCAGTGTGCAGTTTCTGCATTTGACACATTGTTTCACCGTTCTTACCATAGAGCAAGTTACAATTATTTGTAAATGTTTGACTTTCATGAACTCAAATAATACCCTGGTTTGTACAGCTGACTTGGAAAGTACAAAAAGCACATAATAACCTGACTTTACAATATTTAAAAACAAGACTTTATAGACGCATGGTATGATTCCATCTTAATGTCCTGCATCATCAAGGCTAGTATACAAGTACCAGAATATAATTTGGCATTAGATTAAAATATTTTATCTGGGGAGTTCTATTGTATTTTAAAGCTCTAAATACACTCAAAACTCAGACTTCTTGACTTTTATTCATGATGTGCAGAAGTGCCTTCCGAATTCCCAAAATTCTAAATTGTATAAGAAAGCAAACCGCTTGTGCTAAATAATAACACTGGACAATATTCTTGCCAGAGGCCTGTCACATTTGGTCCTCTCTCTTCTATATATGACCCCTTCACTAAAATGGCCTGCATAAAAAGAAAGATCAGCAAAGGGGCTAAACAATGGCACCATTCGGTGAGATGGCAAGCCTTCTCATGGAACGGAGCAGAGCACTATACAGTGAGATACAATGATTTGTCCAGGGTCACTGGATCATCCACACGCAAATCCAGGATGTGAGCCTTAACACTTTGGTTCCACACCCTGAAATTTGACTACCTAATCACCTTTCCTGACTAACACTATATGCTGTTTCTTGGGGTTGCTGCAAGTTTTTACAACCCTCGTTTGGAGCAATCAAGCTCTGTGACCTGCTTCATACTAATGCTATGTTACTTTCTAGCTCTGTTTAATGAGGTACATTGTTTTGTCGCTCAGCAGGTGTTTCTGTAACAAATAGATGCAAATTTATCAACCTCAGACATTAGAAAAGCTGACTCTGCCTTGCTGGAATTCGGTACTGTGGTACTGTGATATCTGGCATATGAACACAAATCTCTGTAATGAGTTTATATTCCCCACAGAAGGGTGGGAAAGCTAGAGGAGTTGTGCTATGTTAAATGTTAAATGTTAAATGTTAAAGGTATTTGTACCGCGCACCGTCACCAACGGAACTGGTCCCCAGGTGCTCTGGCGGATCTGTAAATGATAAGGTGGGATGGGTTAGTAAGGTGAAGAGGGAGTAGGATACTGAGAGGAGTGGTGTTCTGTTGGCAGCTTCAACTCGATATACACCAGATACTGAGCTTTGGTGCGGGTATTGGATCGGTGTCCGGCCCCGTGTGCTGTTGGTCCAGCTTATGTGTTGTTGCAGTGTTGTGAAGTGCTTGCGGCTTGTTGTGCGAGAGATGGCTGTGTGAGTTTTTGAGTGAGATAACTATGCAGAGTTTGAGCTTATATTGGTTAGTGGATTACCTGACCTTTAGCATGCTAACATTCACAGTTCTGTCCAAGTGTGGCACCCGTCGACCCCCACAACTCTATCTGGATGTGGCGGAGGCCAATGTCTAGAACTCTATCTGGGTGTGGGCAAGCCATCATTTACAGTCCCATTCAGTTGTGGCGCAGGCTAGCGTCTAGAAATCTGTCCAGGTGGGGGCATGCTATCATTCACAACCCTATCTGGATGCTACGCAGGCTGGTGTTCACAATTCCAAGTGTGGCACACGTCATCATTCAAGTTTCATCTAGGCGCGGGCTTGCTATCCTTCAATCAATCCCATCTTGATGAGACGCAGGCCAATATCTACAATTATAAGTGTGGCCTGTGCTAGTCTTCAGGTTTCGCGTAGGTGTGGGCATGCTAACATTCAAAGTCCTATCTAGGTGCGATGCAGGCTAATATTCACAAATCTATCTAGGTGTGGGCACGTTGGCATTCAGATTTCACCTAGGTGCGGGCATGCTAACATTCATGGTCCTATCTAGATGCGATACAGGCGAATATTCTCAATTCAATCTAAGTGTAGACATGCTAATATTCCCAATTGTTTCTAAGGGCGGGCATGCTAGCATTCAAAGTCCCCTCTGGATGCGACGCAGGTCAATGTCCATAATTCCATCCAAGTGTGGCCATGCTAATATTCACAATTCTATCTAAATGCGTCTGCCGGTCTAGATATGGTCTGTCCGGTATGTACGAGTGGGTGAGTCACTTGAGGGCTTTCGTCTGGGTCTAAGTATGTGATCAGACTCTGGAGCCTTCCTTTTGCGGCTATTTCCATGATATCTTATGCTCAGTCGAGTGGTTAGTTCTTTGGTTTGAGTGTATGTCCAAATTGAGAGTGGCCGGGATTGGAGTTATTTTCATCGTTGTTTTAATGTCTGCGCATTCTAGTGCGTCTCCGTTGTGGTTACCCTGTGAAGAGCCATGATTTGAGGAGTTTCCTGAATGCTAGGTGGTTTGTTGTGTTCCGTATATTCTTAGGTAGGTCATTCCAGGTTTTGGGTGCCTGGTGGGAGAAAGAGGATCCTCTGAGTTTTTTTTCTGTTGTAGGGTTTTGGTTCCAGGCGTATGTCGGTGCTTGATCTTAGTGTTCTTGTTGGTTGATGTAGGCGTAGTTTGTCGCTTAGGAATTCTGCACTTTGTTTGTGTATTGCTCTGTGCGTGATGCACATGGACTTGAACTTTGTTCGCTGTTTTAGTGGTAGCCAGTGTAGTATTTTTAGCGCGGGTGTGATGTGTTCTCTTCGGGGTAGCTTGAGGAGGAGTCTGGCTGCTGCATTTTGTATGCGTTGTAGTTTTTTTAGAAGTCGTTCGGGCATGCCCAGGTATAGGCTATTGGCATAGTCTACTCTGGACATGATCAGAGCGATGATGGTAAGTGTTTTGTTGGTGAACGACAGGAACAATAGGATCCTTTTTGCTTCTCGCAGGAGGAAGAAACATTTCTTGATTACCGAGTTTACTTGTGGCTCTAGAATGAGGTTGTTATCCATCAGGACCCCTAGGTTTTTTACAGTTGATGATGGTTCTGGTGTGGTGAAAGGACGAACTGGGGCATAGTCCCAAAATTGAGTGCAAATGAAAAAAGTGCAGAGGGTGTGCTTCTTTAATTTGCACTTATTTTAGAAATGTGCAGGTCCCATTATTCTTAAAGGTCACTTGCGCATTTCAAGGGTGGTTACTTAAAGGAAAATGAATGAAAGATTCTGAAATTAACATATTTTGTGCGTTAGGCCGTTTCCAGCGCCTAGTTCAAACAGACGCATCCCATTTGTGGATTCCAGATGCATTTTGAAATGTGTAAAAATGTCCCCCTATCTGCGCGAATGACCGAAGGGAGCATCTAAGATCCAAACCTTCAGAGGTCCTTTGCTGATATGGGTGCACTTGTTGTGACGCAAGTGATGTGATGCGTTTTATCGCTTAAGCCAAAGAAAGATTTGAGAATCTGGCGCACTGTGTGTTCTACAGTCAACACAGAAAGCTTTAGAGGATTAATTGATCAGAACAGAATGCAGTTTTGAACAACATTAAGGCAGAACATTTAGAGTTTTAGCTGAGCACCATAAAACATTGTGCCATGTTTTGTAGATAAAGTACACTGACATCTTTGAATCAGGCAGCCATGTGGCCCCCGACCCCAAATTGTGGGCTCACGGCATGAGCCCCTTTTGCCCTCCCATAAAGACATCTGTGTTGAGGGGGCCGGAATTCCTGCTCCATGCATCCCAGGGATGTCAGAGCATGTGCATCACACCTCATTCACTCCTTCCCAACCCCACCCACACATACAAAGACTCACTTCTCAACCTGCTCCTCCATCCCACAGAACCCATTCACATTCAACTTACTAACATCCACAATCATGCAGACTCAGGCTTATCAATTCAGACTCAGTAATACTGCCTGGAGCAGACGCTGTTAAGACGGATTTCTGAACTCTGTCCTGGCGGCGCAGAAGTTCAGAAGGCCAACCTAATTACTTGGAACAGGGTAACCTCTGGACAAGCCAGACCAATCAGGGTAGCGATCGCGGCGGTCAAGACTAGGTCTCCAGAGGGGTGAGGGTGACTGAAAGCCCGCAATGAGCACACAAAGCAAGGACACTTACAAACTACTCCAAACAGGTGTTATATTAAAAATATATACACATTTATTCCAAGGCCTTTGCAATAATGACCGTAGCGAGAAATCACAATAAAACTCTAGTAAACCAACACATACCAAACCAATACAATATATATACAAATACAAACAAGTCTAAAGCGTTAGATGCACGAAATGTGTAGTTGACCTAGCAGGGAAGGAAAACAGGCAGTACGAAATAATGCTTAGACCCAGTCCGCTTTCAGAGGCACCTAACTAAAAGGAAGTCAGAGATCGACATGGCGTTTCCAGCCCCCTCTTATCCACGGTTCCCTTCGCGCCAAAACGGAGGGGACCCAATGGGAGATCCGCTTATCAACACTCACACCATACGTGGACCTATCACGGACCACGGTGGTCCCAGGCATTCACACCACCCTAGACTCTCTGGCACCCAGGATGTGTATTGGGACCAGACATCCCAGCCCACATCCTGGAGGCACACACAAGGCCTGTAGAAGCCCGCAAAAGCATCTGTGTTTCGTGGGAAAGTACATGCCCAAATAAGGAAGGCCCTGGGTCGGCTCGACCTGGGGAAGGTGAAGGGAGCAAGACGGTCAGTGGACAGGACAAAGGAGCCTCGTGGTCTGGCCATTTTGGGAGCCAGGCCACCATTTTGGGCTAAGCACGAGAAACGCGCTTAAAACGCCAAAAGGAGCTCAAAAACACAAGAAACGATCGCTGCCACCATTCCCGTCCGTGATTCACTTGCACCGATCAGTTACAATCCAAAAAGAGTATCTAGGGCCTGTAGAAGGCTAGAGACCCAAGAGAGCAGTAACTTAGCTTACAGTGCCCTCTTGTGTCATGTTGCACGAAAGCCGCAACATGATAAAGAAACTATGGAAAACAGCGTTTCCCGGTACTGACTATCTTAAGGGCATGTCAGTTTCCCCATAAGAATGGAGCGAAAGCCCAGAGGAGTGCGGCAGAAGGCTGCACTTCTCTGGCAAAGTCTAGATCATGGTGAAAACAACAGCAAAAAGTTTAGGGGTTGCCACATGGAAGGAAAATTACCCACAATTACGAAATCTTTCCTAACAGACGCCATGCCCACTTACAACCTAGACAAACTCTTTATCACAGACACATGGCCCACCCCACACCCATGGTGGATGTCCTCATTCCCACAGGCTATAGATTCCGACACAACAACAGCAACAGGAAGTCTAGAGGGGGACTTGCAATTATCCAGGAAACCTCATGGACATGCACCCTCTAAGAGCACACCATAGCTGCATCCACGAAACTCCTCACTTGCCACTTCCTGCGCATACACTAACAGCGAGTTAGCTTCATCCCCAAACCAACAAGGCCTTTCCCAACAAAATCACAGGACTCATTGCAAAGCATCCGTCAACAAAACAAATAACTTCTTTCTTGGTGGCATCAACCTGCCCAGGAGCCATGACACAAAGAAAACCATAGAGACTCTACACAAACTGCTTGACACCATGGGCATAAAGCAACTCATCACAGCACCAAACCACAACACAGGCAACACACTCAACCTGGGATTCACCCCTTCACTAGCCACTGTGTCTTTCCCCTAACACTTGACTGGACAGACCACACAGCCATACACATCCTGCACCCCACCAAAGTCAATGGAAATGACGCAATGCACACCACCATGTGGAAATCCTTGAAATAACCTCCACATGGACACCCTGGAAGGAATCTGTGTGACATTGGTCTCCACGTCTGACACCTTAGAAAATGTCCATGTTGTGTTCATTCAAACAGTCAAACTGAAACCCCAACATGTACACATCACTGAAACTTTAACTCAACAAATATAAGCCGTCCACACCTTGGTACAGACAGGTATGCATTGATTGCAAGCGTACTATATCCATACAATGAAAGGGCTGGAGAAAATCACACCAACTAGAAGACCTCATCAACCAGAGAACCCTCAATTGAGCATACATTGCACTCTTCTTCACAGTCAAAGCAAATTGCTACACAGCAACAATCATGAAATTACCCAACAAGAGTGATGTTTCAAGCTGTGACGCACTGCATCATCCCTCTGCAAGGCTCTGCAATACCACAAGCCACTTAGAAATGCAAAATCAACAACACTGTTTTCACAGACAAGATATACATGATTAGGAAATACATTGATAGATCCAAACTCACCATTGATGCCCACCCATACTAGTCCACAGTGGATTAAGAGGGATGGAATTCATGACAATTACTTTAGAAAACCTGAACAACACTCTTGCAGACCTCATAACCACCACCTACGAATATGCCTTCCTGCCTTCCTAAATTGTGAAAATAATCAAGGTGGGTCACTTA
The DNA here is from genome assembly GCF_040938575.1 of Ambystoma mexicanum. Taxonomy (NCBI): domain Eukaryota; kingdom Metazoa; phylum Chordata; class Amphibia; order Caudata; family Ambystomatidae; genus Ambystoma; species Ambystoma mexicanum. Next base: position 864,267,468 of record NC_090939.1, on the reverse strand, counting down.
CACCACTTCTTAACACTATCAATGCATCCCCCACAGAGGCATCTTCCCATGGGCACCGTTAACAGGACAAGTCCTCGCACTGCTGAAGAAACCCATACTGAACTCAAATTATCTGGCTAACTATCGGCCCATCATGCATCTAGGCTTCCTCAGCAAAGAGATTGAGAAGACGTTACCATCCAGTTTCCGGAAAGGATCACTCCGCACAATATCCCACAGCACTATCAGTCCCATTTCTGACCACAATGCACCTTAAAGACTTCCATCATCCAACATATCAATAACACCCTAGAAATGGAGACCCTCATCTTACTTGTCCTACTTGACCTTTCTGTCGCCTTTGAAATTGTTGACCATGAATCCTTTTCAACATCCACACCACGCACATGGGCTCTGAGAAAGCAGCCCTATAGTAATTCAGCTCCTACCTCTTGAAGAGAGACCAACTTGTCTAGGTGGCCCACAAAAGAGAAGAGTGCTGTTCAATAAACTAAAGAGTGTCACAGAACCCCATCCGGTCCTCTGTCGTTTTCTAATTCTGCATGTAATCTTGGGGGAATTGCTCATCAACACTGACATAAAGCGTTCACCAATCCACATAAGATAAGCACCTTTAGGTAAAGATCATCTGCGCCAACAACATCCATCAACTCAAACACTGTCTGTTTCTCATCCAAGCCTGGAGATCAAGCAGCAACCTGAAAGTGAACACAACAAGACTGAATTAATTCTCCTCAAAAACCCAATAGAAAAAATGCACCAGGTACACAATTGGCTAGTTGATCTGAAGCTAAACAGATTCTAACCTAAACTCTTGCCCAGCGCAAAATCTATAGACTTTACGACTTTACCATTGAATGTGACCTTTCATTCAATTGACCAGAAGACCTAAGCAGAATTTTAGCATCTTATACTGCTCTTCAGAGTCAAGACTTTCAACCATGTCCCACATTTCAGAACAATTGTCCAAGCCCTGGTAATTGCCAACCTCAACTGGCAACACCTGTGACAGAATGGCATATGGTGAAGGTGGGATAGCTGAGATTGTTTGATTTTTAATAATACAATGATGTAGGTAATTCTGTTTCTGAAAGTGAGATCTGCTGATCAGATCAGGGTTTCATGATGTTCCATGGCAGTGTCATGATGCCTACCCCCGGGGACCCAGACCAGGTCAAGCAACCCTGGAAGCAGGCATCAAGTTTTTTTGGGCAAGCCCAAAAACCCCTGCTAGGGGCTGTTTGGGTGCGGTCCTGGTGCCTATGGCTCCAGGCTCATATGGAGAGTCAGTCCTCGTGCCATAGGCGCCAGGCTCATAGAGTAGAACTTACCTGATGCAGACCATGCTGCAAGAGCTCCAAGCCAAATGAGGCTTGGAAGGGACTATTTTACCTAGGGACTATTTTTTTACTCGGGCGGGGCTGGGGAGGAATACTTACCTGGGACTACTTTGGAGGCTGTTTAAACCACGCCCGAAGAGCAGCACACGCTTCGTGTTATTCTGCATCCAGCAGCGTAACGCTCAACGTGCCTGCAAGTCTGCATCCAGTCTTCTGCCACGCCCGCCTCGAGTTTGGAGCTCCTAGAAAAAGGGAGAAAGAAGGAGAAAAGGTTAGAACAAGAGCAATGCCTTTGAACCTTACCTGAATTCCCGATCCATTGCGCATTCGAGCTGGAAGAAAGAAGTTATTTTATGCGCGTCGTCTCACCTGATGCAGCGCCGCGCTGAACTCACCGGCCTTCGCAGCATCTTCACATTCCACCGCATCCTCTTGCATGTTCCCGCCGCATTCCGGCACCTAAGGAGTAGACGAGAACAGCAAGGTGAGCCAAGGGAATACACAGAGGAATATTAGTAACCCCCCAATAGACTTACCTGATTTTACCACCAGGGGTACTATTCCTCTTTATGGGTCGGCGCAGCTTCCACTGCATCTTCGCCGAACCCCGGCCCCTAAGGGGAAACAAAAGGACAGCAAGGTGAAACAAAGGGACTATCAAGGGGAACCCTCCTCACCACATTAGACTTACCTGATTTTACCAGCGGCGGTATTATTCCCCGAGACTTCATACTTTCTCTCAGTGCCTGAATAAGGGAGAAAACAACAGGTTACATATTGACAATATTTATCGAACTATGTTGGAAATACAAATCCTTCCCAGAATATTACCGGTTGCCACAAGGAACTTTTCACTAGGGTCAAGCTGCAATCTGCAAGGAATCGGACAAGAGTGAAAGTCAGGCATTTGAACTCTTACGAACTACATACTTTTCGGAGTCAATATTGTTCTGGAACTCACCAATTCCTTCGAGCCAGTGAAGCAACTGGTTATCAACGCGCCCCTGCGCTCAATGCAGGATGGAGAGCTCATCTTTTCAAACCATCAGAAGAATATTCCTACTGGCCAAGAAAACGAAGCTAGGTGGGCCAGTCCAGTCCGTCATCTCGGCCCTACGTGTCCAGTTCAGATCAATGCCTCTGTGGGAGCCAGGTGAGCCTAACAGAACACGAAGCCTACCCACAAATTCCCACCCGGGCGTTATGGATACCTCAGAGACTGACCAATTGGCCCAATTACTAGGGGAATTGAGGGCTGAAGTGCATTCCGCCCGTCAAGAAACCAATGCTCTTAGGAGAGAACTGATTTTGTCAAAGGAGCGAACTGATGACCTTGCTAGGCAACTATTGCAAAGCCAGGCTGGACAAGCACCCCTACCTGATTCCGGGGGAAATCCAGCTCCTGTGTTATCGGGTAACCCTGTGCAAATAAACCTACCAGGAAATATTCCATGAGCTCCACCCGAACGCTTTGCCGGAGATCCCAAAAGGTTCGCCTTGTTTATGAACCAATGCCGCTTGCACTTTTTATGCAGACCTGGAGCCTTCCCAAACGATCAAGCCAAGGTAGCCTTTGTATTGTCATATCTCAGCGGCAGTGCAGCTGATTGGTCAATTCCACTAGTTACTCAGGATGACCCAATTCTTCGGGATTTTCAGGGCTTTCAACGAGCATGGAAAGACTATTTGCCTGGCACTCCCAAGAACAGGCCCTGGATTACAAACTTTGTCCCTACGACAGGGTAACCAGGACCTTCTATCCTACATCGCGCCCTTTAATAGGTTGATATTGGAAACTGGATGGCCGGAGGTAAAACGAATCACGTTATTTCATCGAGGGCTTCGAGGAGAACTCAAGGATGTCTTGGCTCAAGTCATGAACCCACCTCAAGACTGTGCTGAATATATTGACTTAGTGGTCCAGTTAGATCACAGACTTCAGAACAGAAAGGCTGATCGAGCCAAGTTGGAGAATCGGGTGTTCGTCAAAACACACTCTAACCCCAAAGGAGCAGATGCTTCAGAACTCATGCAAATCGGAGGGGTAAAGTACCCTTAACCCAGAAGGAAAGAGAAAGGAGACGTCAAATGCAATTGTGTCTATATTGTGGAACTTGTGGGCATTTTCTACTGGATTGCCCTGTAAAACCACCCAAGAAGGTGGTAGGAGCTGCTGATAAAAGCTATATGGAGTCAGACTCGGGAAACGACCACGCCCAACAAGTGTAGAGGTCCGCTTGCCGAGCTTGAAGAAGGATACTCAGTAGGTCCTCGTAGATCCAGGGCAGCCATTGCGTATGCACGCAGTAAGGGCATACATTGGTAGCGGGGCCATAGGAAACTATGTGGACTATGAATTGGCTTCCAGGATGAATCTACTTCTCTGCCGAAAAACCACCTCAGATGTCATCACCACAGTCGATGGAACTGAAATTGCCTCTGGGTCTGTAACTCATTCCACCGCAGAGATGACACTATTGGGTCAGGATGGGCATCGAGAGACTATTGTGTTTGATCTAATCAAAGCCCCACAATTCCAAATAATACTGGGGATACCTTGGTTGGAAACACATAATCCTTGTATTGATTGGCGAGAGAAGAGAATAACATTCCCGGATTGTGCACAAACCTGTTACCCAAAGAAAAATCAGAACGCAGGCCTGGCCACAGTAACCACAGCAGTCATGCAAATACCTCCAGAATACCAAGAATGCCAGGATGTCTTCCAAAAAGAACAGGCAAACACCTTACCTCCTCACAGATCATACGATTGTCAAATCGATCTCATACCCGGTGCATAACCGCCTTCTAGCAGGATTTATGCCCTTACAGAACCTGAGAACCTTCACCTACGACAATACTTAGACCAGTACCTTGCCAATGGCTTTATTCTCCCATCCAAGTCCCCTGCATCTTCAGCTTTGTTCTTCGTGCCCAAAAAGGAAGGTGACCTCAGAACGTGCATAGACTACCGCGCATTGAACCAGATAACTGTTAAGAACCGATACCCATTGCCTCTGATCCCTGAACTACTAGACCAAGTGAAGGACGCTTGTATATACACTAAATTAGATCTCCGGGGGGCATACCATCTCGTACGTGTAAAAGAGGGCGACGAATGGAAGACTGCTTTTCGCACTAAGTATGGGTTATTCGAATACCAGGTGATGCCTTTCGGGTTGTGCAATGCACCAGCAGCCTTCCAATACTTCATGAACGATGTCCTTCGTGAACTCATTGACGTTTGTGTTGTCGTATATATCGATGATATTCTAGTATACTCCTCTTCAGAATCTAACCATGTGAAGCACGTCCGAGCAGTCCTTGAGAAATTGCGCCAGCACAATCTATATGCAAAACTAGAAAAATGCGTTTTTCATGCCACAGAGTTGAATTCCTTGGGTTTATCCTGACCCCAAAGGGAGTCCAAATGGACTTGCGAAAGGTGGACGCAATCCTTAAGTGGCCATCACCAAGTTCAGTTAAAGGAGTACAAAGCATGCTCGGCTTTGACAATTTCTACCGCAGATTCATCCCAGATTTTTCACATGTCGTACATCCCATCACAGCACTCTTGCGAAAAAAGAAACGCTTTATGTGGACTGAAGAAGCTGAAAATGCCTTCCAAGAGCTGAAAGCGAAATTCACGTCTGCACCTGTATTAAAGCACCCGCGCCCTGACCTTCCATACATAGTGGAAACTGATGCATCCACTCTATCCATGGGAGCTGTCCTGTCTCAAAAGGACCCTGAAACTGGCTAGCTTCACCCAGTAGCATTTTGGTCCAGAAAGTTCTCGGCACCCGAGTTAAACTATGCGATTACCGACAAGGAGCTATTAGCCATTAAATCCACCTTCAAGGCTTGGCGGCAATATCTTCTCGGTGCCAGGCATACCATTAGTGTGATCACCGATCACTGGAATTTACAGTATTTAAAAACACCCAAGGCCCAATCGTCACGTCAATTAAGATTGGCCATTGTTCTTTGCCGAGTTCGATTTCGTGATAACCTATCGACCAGGTTGTAAGAATGGTAAAGCAGACGCCTTATCCCGAATAGGGATGGGAGAGGCAGAAAGTGAACCCAGAACCAGTACCTATAATTTCCGAACAAAGGATTCTTGGCATGACTACTCTACAGACAATAGAGGACATTCAGGTAAAGATCCAGCAACTCTTTGATCCTACAGCCCTGCAGGACTGGGTAAAGAAAGGCCTGGACTACTCTGTTACCAATGATCTGCCTTATTACCAAGGGAGGCTATTTCTGCCACACAAGGAACTACAAGAGCTAGTCATTTCCCGTTATCATGATACCCTAATGGAGGGGCACCCAGGTATTGCAAAAACTGAAGCTAAAATTAAAAGACAATTCTGGTGGCCCGCCTGGCAAAAGGATATTAAATCATTTGTGATGTCTTGTGGCATTTGCGCCCAAAACAAAAGTCAAAAGAAAAAAACTGCTGGACTCTTACAACCTTTAGACATTCCGCCTACACCATGGCACACCTTATCGCTAGACTTTATTACTGATCTACCTCCTTGTAATGGATTTAACACCATTCTAGTTATTGTGGATCTTTTTTCCAAGATGGCCCACTTTATTCCTTTAAAAGCATTACCTTCAGCCTCAATCCTGGCCAAAGAATTCCTCGTAAACATTGTTCGCATACATGGATTTCCGTCCGTGTTGGTCTCTGACCGGGGCAGTCAATTCATTTCACATTTTTGGAAGAAATGTTGTCAATTGGCGCAAATCGACGTGAGATTATCGCCCAGTCACCACCCCCAGACCGATGGTCAAATGGAGAGAACCAACCAGACTCTTGAACAATACATGCGTTGTATGTTACATCAAACTGAGAGTAATTGGAAGGACATTCTTTGGATCGCAGAATATGCATACAATAATTCAGTACATTCTGGAACTGGACAAAGCCCCTTTTATACCCTATATGGGCACCATCCCCGATCCTCAAACCTTGACTCAATCCAACACTTAGAAATGCGCGCAGTGGACCATCTATACGCTACGATTACACAAGCCTTTAAGGAGGCAACTGCACATTTAAAACAAGCGAAGGAGAAATATAAGAAAGATGCTGATCGGCATAGAAGTGATACTCCATAGTACCAGATAGTGGATCAAGTATGGTTGGCCACAAAACACATACCTCTCAAGGGAACGTGAACCTTTAACCCTAGATATTTGGGACCTTACTCTATTAAGGACATTATCAACCCGGTGGCCGTCAAGTTGGACTTACCTGCTAATATGCGAATTCACCCCGTGTCACTTTTGAAGCCAGTGCAACCAGGGACAAGACTAACCAAGCCACCAGACCCCATCCTTATAGACGGGTAACCCAAATTTGAGGTTAAAAACATCCTGGACTCCAAGATGGTGAAGTCAAAACTTTTTTATTTAATCGACTGGAAAGGTTACGGACCACAGGAAAGGTCTTGGAAACCTAGTGACCACGTGCATGTACCTCGATTGGTGAAAAGATTACACTGAAATTTCCCAGACAAACCAAAACCAGGGGGAAGAACGACTTTAGGAGGGGCCTTGGGGGGGAGTACTGTCATGATGCCTACCCCCGGGGACCCAGACTAGGTCCAGCAACCCCGGAAGCAGGCATCAAGTTATTTTGGGCAAGCTCAAAAACCCCTGCTAGGGGCTGTTTGGGTGCGGTGCGCCAGGCTCATATGGAGAGTCAGTCCTGGCGCATTAGGCTCATAGAGTAGAACTTACCTGATGCAGACCATGATGCAAGAGCTCCAAGCCAAATGAGGCTTGGAAGGGACTATTTTACCTAGGTACTATTTTTTTACTCGGGCGGGGCTGGGGAGGAATACTTACCTGGGACTACTTTGGAGGCTATTTAAACCACGCCCAAAGAGCAGCACACGCTTCGTGTTATTCTGCATCCAGCAGTGTAACGCTCACCGTGCCTGCAAGTCTGCATCCAGTCTTCTGCCACGCCCGCCTCGAGTTTGGAGCTCCTAGAAAAAGGGAGAAAGAAGGAGAAAAGGTTAGAACAAGAGCAATACCTTTGATCCTTACCTGAATTCCCGATCCATTGCGCCTTCGAGCTGGAAAGAAAGAAGTTATTTTATACGCGTCGCCTCACCTGCTGCAGCGCCGCGCTGAACTCACCGGCCTTCACAGCATCTTCACATTCCACCGCATCCTCCTGCATGTTCCCGCCACATTCCGGCACCTAAGAAGTAGACAAGAACAGCAAGGTGAGCCAAGGGAATACACAGAGGAATATTAGTAACCCCCATAGACTTACCTGATTTTACCACCGGGGGTACTATTCCTCTTCACGGGTCGGCGCAGCTTCCACTGCATCTTCGCCGAACCCCGGCCCCTAAGGGGAAACAAAAGGACAGCAAGGTGAAACAAAGGGACTATCAAGGGGAACCCTCCTCACCACATTAGACTTACCTGATTTTACCACCAGAGGTATTATTCCCCGAGACTTCATACTTTCTTTCAGTGCCTGAATAAGGGAGAAAGCAACAGGTTACATATTTACATTATTTATCGAACTGTGTTGGAAATACAAATCCTTACCAGAATATTACCGGTTGCCACGAGGAACTCTTCACTAGGGTCAAGCTGCAATCTGCAAGGAATCGGACAAGAGTGAAAGTCAGGCATTTGAACTCTTACGAACTACATACTTTTCGGAGTCAATATTGTTCTGGAACTCACCAATTCCTTCGAGCCAGTGAAGCCAGTGAAGCAACTGGTTATCAACGCGCCCCTGCGCTCAATGCAGGATGGAGAGCTCATCTTTTCAAACCATCAGAAGAATATTCCTACGGGCCAAGAAAACGAAGCTAGGTGGGCCAGTCCAGTCCGTCATCTCGGCCCTAGGCGTCACATTGGTGGGGACCACAGCTGTCCAGTTCAGATCGACGCCTCTGTGGGAGCCAGGTGAGCCTAACAGGCAAAAGGCAAAATAAAACCATGCACCTGACTGTGGCTGATAACTGCCCCTGGACATTGGCAAAGGGCACTTGTAACACCATCCAGGATTGGACTCTTAACGAAAGCCCCCAACCTCCTTTGTTGATTCATCATTAAACTTCAAGACAAGAAGGATTCACCTGGAACTCTGTTGGGATACAGTCTATTAGGCAGAATTGCATGCAGCACCCTCTTGGACCACCACATACAATTAGGACAACAGGTGTAAGCAAAACCAACCTTTGGTATAAGTCTGTACTACACAATTTGTGGTAGCGAGCTGAGCAGCCAGGCTTATCTCCAGACAGAATGTGAGCAGTGAAAGAGGTTACACAGAGGTCTTACAATCACAGTGGTTCAAGTAGACACTTACACTCAAGGTTTCTCTGTAAAACACTAATAAATGTATTACACAGTCATTTAGAAAACATTCACTAGAAGGAGGCAACTTAATATCATACACAAATATACTTCAATACCAAACCAATACGTTTCTGAGAAATTAGGCTCCCCTGAAATAGGTGCAAAATGGCATTTCAGTCTCTTTAAATAGGAGTACAAAGGCACAAGCTGATAACTTTCTTAGGCAGTGCAAATAGGTTCAGTTCACTAGAGGACTCGATTCAGTTCAATAGGCCTAGGCCAAAGTCAATGGGCTAGTGTCTTGGATAGGAAAGAGCAGTTCTTGTAGTAAACGGTAAAGTCTTTGCCAAAGTTCTCAGAAGTAGTTTGTACGAAAAAGAATCATATGTTGGGTCACAAGCTGATTAGGCCTGCAAGTTGGGAAAGTTTCACGAAATTTCACCGCGAGAGGTAAGTTCTCTCAATTGGGTTGGCACAGTACCTTAATATGAAGAAAAGATGCAGTTGAAGACGTTGGTTCCTGGTGGTTCCTGCAGCCTCAGTCGTGGGGATAAGAGGGAGGACATCAGTGGACTCCTGCACTGCACGGGGACTGGTCAAACAAGCTGGCAAAAATGGAAGATCTTCGGTTCGAGTAGCTGTAGTCAAGCACACAAGCTGGTGTCCTTCCCTCTGTTTAATCCTAATCAGCTCCGAGAATGGTATCCAGGTGGTTTACGAGTTGAATGGTCCCACCAACTCAAAGGGAAAAGTCGTCCTTGAAGGGGCTTCTCTGTTGAGGGGAACGTGGAAATTCGGACCTGCAGCAGGGCTTCACCGGGCAAACCATCGGTCCAGGAGTTGCAGCAGCCGTCCTCTTCCAGCTCGTCTTCGGTTCTTTCGTACCAGTGGTCAACTCTGCTTTCCAGTCCAAGAGACTCGCCTTTTAAACAGTTCTCTCCCTTTCATCCCAGCCTAGCTGTCACTCACCCAGCAGGGTGGCTGTCCTTGCTGGACAGTCAGCCAGCCAATCACGCCAGAGTGCATTTGGGTCTCCTAGCAGACTAAGCACAGGGAGTTTCGGGCATCTCCCTCACTTCCTGCCCACCCCAGACACTGAGATGCCAGAGGCAGTCTTCAGTCCTGAAGCCCGCCAAAGGCATAGAAACAAAGGGACCAAACCTAGATTGGTGTGCAGAGACAAACTCTGGAAGGACTTTTTCAAAAAGAAATGGCGAAAAAAGAAGACCGGGACCCGTTTAAACAAAGGGGCTTAAGGCGCCATCTTGAAAAACATGGCTCCCGCGATTTTTAGCTACCTGTGTTCGCAGTCGGGAAAAATCATGGTAGTTCGTTGCAAAACCACTGCCACCAGCCATTTCGATAGGAAAGGGTAGCATTTGACTGCTACATGAGTTTCTAGACACAGGGGATACTAGGCAACCCCTCCAGCACTCTATAGGAAGATAGTGTGTGCTGGGTCTAGGACTAGTAAAGTCAATTTAACCTTACATTCTCTGGGAACAGTAGTTTATCCCAGAGAAGGTATTTAAACCTTTGGGAGGTCTAAAACTCCATAATCAAAGAACCCAAGAGTAAAATACACATCAAAATACATAAAAGAGTGGGAAAAAAGGCTCCCACTCTTTCAAGTCCTCAAAATCTAGCAAAGTTGCTGGGGGTCTCTAAGGTGAAGGGAATTAGCACATGTATGAGAATTCTCCCTAACACAGTCTATGGTTTAGGGTGAAAGGATCGAATACAAAGGGTCAAAATGCAATTGTTTCGAATAAAAAGAACCAAAAAAATAAATCGAATGCACTTTTTTCTCCCAAACCCCCGTTTTTTGGCCAAAAACTACAAATTTAACCTATACCAAGGCCCAAAAAAAATACATTTAAAAAAGTAATTCGATAATTTTTTTTTAGGTCCTTTTGAGTCGAATGTATTGTATTCGACCCTTTTGAATTCAACCCTTTGACTGGACACCACAGTCTGTTCCAAAGTCCTCTGCCATTGAGATGAAGACTGAAGGCTCTAAGGAAAGGAAAGCTATTCTCCCTACCCGTCCCAAGGGCACATTTTGAGCAAAACTGCTGCATGACCTAGGCATATTGGAAGTGAGGCACTTGTACCCAGGAACCTGCCACTGGATCTGACGGAACTCCTGCCACCGCCCTGGTGGGGAAAGGGAAGAGGAAAGAGCTCACCTCGTCCTTGGAGACTCTGCACTAGGTCTCCCAGCAACCCAGATGTCATGCAAAAGCCCTGGGCCCTGTTTCCTACCTTGAACAACTTGTTAGCTGCATTGATCCCGACCTTTTTCATGCCATGTGCTACTACTGCTTGGACCGCACTGTCTGTAGGCGAGCACACCAACCCCACCCCTAATCACCACCGCAGGAAGCTCCTAAAAGCCTGTTGATCCCCAAAGACAAGAACAAAAGGTATTTGAAATAACCCTATACCATTCCTCAGCCTTAAAGGACCGTCTTTACTTTTCAGCTCCCTTCTCTCCCTGAAACCTTTGCCTGAGCTATCCTGTCCTCCAACCAAGAGTGCCTTAACTTTAACGTCTGCTTTCTATGTGTTTTCACTTACAAGGGTTGGCCAGTAGTGTTTTTATTAGTTACATTTTAGTTAGTTTAAATAAAGGTCCTATTTTATAGAACATTAGTTGGACATTCATTTATTTTGGTACTGCTGTACTATTGTTGTACTGCATCTGTGCCAGTTCACAACCCCCCTGATTAGTTTAACCCGGCCTCATGACACATTACTGAAAGAGACAAAGGAGGTATACCTCTCGGGCTGTGCCTGTTTCACCTTTATGATTAGAAGCACTGCTGGTTTAGTAATGGTGTGGGGATGGGTAAGTGCTTTAGCCAATACTCATCCTTGTAATCCTGCAGTGCAGCAGTCGTTCCTTCATTAAGCCCTAATCAGAGGAGTCCCAGTTGGCAACTTACTTCCTCTGAAAGACTTCCAGCATGCTGCACAATACCTTTTCATGGGACTAAGAAAATAACACCATATTACCCCCATCCTCAAGGAGTGTGACTGGTTACCCCTTCAAGCAAGCACCATGATCAACATAGCCTGCAACACCTACAAAATAGTCACAACCAAAACACCACTCTACCTGGTCGCACAAAATCACCCTCTTCAGCGGCCAGCACACCGCCATCAGCCACATTGTGGTCAGGTTGAAAAAGAAAGAACTGCCAAAGGGAAGAATAAAAACAGGAAACTGGCATTCCCCGCTACGCGCCAAAACAAATTTGAAAGGTGGGAATAGCACCTCCAGCCAACAGCTTGCCCAGAACGCAGGCTTATATTGTAAGGTAAAGCCTGCTATCTGAAGCATCTGACTGGCTGTTTGTACTGCCAAGGCAGCTAAAATAATGTACTCATTACTTGAGTATACGACCATATAGATGTTCTAACAATGGACAATTTGGCTGAAAATACAAATAACAGTGACTTAGTGCTGGTGCTGCAATGAGGCAATAATAGTCAGTTGCCTAGGGCACCAATAGCAGAGGGGTATCAAGGGGCCCCATTTTGGTGCTCAAACCATACACAATCTCCCTACATTTTAAAGGGTGCCCCAAAAAGGCACTTTAACTGAGGCAGCAGCATGACTACTTCCACCAGCCCTGAATTACCTGCATGCAACAACTGGGCTGAAAGGTCTGAACAGGAGAACAAAAAAAAGAGGTACAAATCACTGGCTCCCTCGTTTTCATCGCTATGGGATGCAGAAGTCAAGGGACATTTCCAAGAACTCGAATGGACTATTGTCGGTGCCATCATGCAAACTCTATTCATAATTGTCACACAAAACACTTCTGAAACCCGCCCTGATACCACATTCCAATGTGATGGATGGGATGATCGTCTCCTCCAGAAGAAAAGAATGGGCTTCTTTGAGTATCTTCCAGATAGGCAATAATGGGCCTCATTACGGGTTTGGTGGTATCCCGCCAGTAAATACCACCAAATGCTAATACTGTCATATTCCAAGTGCTGGCAACTGTGGTAATTCCCCATTCCATGGAGTACAATAGGACTCCATGGGGGAAATTGCTGGTATTACTCCCAAAATGGCCAGACCACGAGGCTCCTTTGTCCTGTTCGCTGACCTTCTTGCTCCCTTCACCTTCCCCAGGTCGAGCCGACCCGGGGCCTTCCTTATTTGGGCATGTACTTTCCCGCGAAACGCGGATGCTTTCGCAGGCTTCTACATGTCTTGTGTGTGCCTCCAGGATGTGGGCTGGGGTGTCTGGTCCCAATACACATCCTGGGTGCCAGAGAGTCTAGGGTGGTGTGAATGCCTGGGACCACCGTGGTCCGTGATTGGTCCACGAATGGTGTGAGTGTTGATGAGCGGATCTCTCATTGGGTCCCCTCCATTTTGGCGTGAAGGGAACCGTGGATAAGAGGGGGCTGGAAACACCACTACCATGTCGATCTCCTGAGTTCTCACGAACGAAGGAATACAGGAGCCAAGTATCCTGCAACCAAGAGGCTGGACCGAGGAATCGCTGGTGACCCGCTGAAGGACTTCTCCTCTGCACTGCTGTCGCCTTGTGAAACCCTTTTCACCTTTGATCGAACCAGAAGGCCTGTACTGGTACTTCGACCCTTGGAATAGCGGGAACAGCTATTCTCGGCATCTTCACCATCTCCTGCCAGTAGGCCTTCGGAAGCGTCTCTGGGCCATCCAGCTGACTGACCAGCTTACACGGGAGTCTTGCTCTGTAACCGCCGCCAGGTTGTGTAGTATTTCGAGTCCTTGTCACTCTCACACGCTTCGTACACTTGGCGTTCCCAGGTCTGAAGTGAGTAGTGTACATTTGGCTCAGATACACACAGCCGCTCCGTTGCCCTGCTGTGGTAACAAACTGCGGGTTTCTTCGATTGGGAGGTCTTTTTACTCAACACGACGACGAGGCGTTCCCTGCTCTTCTGAACCTGCCAGCGACTGAAACGGACGCGGAGAAGCCTGGGTCTGCTTGCATCGGGGACCGGTGAGTAGCATAGCTAGGATCTGGTCGCCCTCCTGCAGGAGCCCATTGCTTTTCCCCGCTGTGTCAAAAGAGCATCCTTTTCCGTACTCGCGCTCTGCTTCTGCCCACTGTGGAGGCTGCGCTTGAGTCGCGGAACTTGTTCTTCTTCTTTTGTGCACTAAACCAAACTGCCTGATTTCCCTCGAAGAGCTTCTCCTTTTGCCCGTTGGCACCAGCGTGTGCAGGTACTTTTGAGCACAAGGCTCCACTCTTTGCAGGGCTCGGACTTCCATCTAGTTAGGTGCCTCTGAAGGCGAACTGGGTCTAAGCATTATTTCGCACTGCCTGTTTTCCTTCCCTTTTAGGTGGACTACACATTTCGTGCATATAACGCTTGAGACTGTCGTATTTGAATATATATTGTGTTGATATGGTATGTGTTGGTTTACTATCGTTATATTGTGATTTTCTCGCTACGGTCATTGGCCCTCATTACGACCCTGGCGGAAAGCGACTGACCGGAGCGCCACAGCGTAAATAGCGTTTCCGCCATTGCACGAAGGAGCAAAGTGCGGCCCATTCCGACCCATCGGGCACGAGCACCACGCCACGGCGGAAGTGCAAAGTCCGCGATGGCGGAAATGACCCCAAAACGGCCCACACCGCCGCCGTACGGCGCCCTAGGTGCAATACCGCCACCCCTCTCAGCGGTCACCGCAGTGTGCGCCTACCGTAAAGTACGGTGACCGGAAATATACGGAAACGGAAGTTAAAACATGGGCCCGGAACGGGAAACATCCCGCCGTACACCTATAAAAACACTAAAACCACACAACCACTAAAATTACCACCCTGAAACACACCCCAACCCGTCAACCACCCTAGCGAAACCAAGTAAAATGGGAAAAGCAGCGAAGAAAGCGTGCGACCGCAAGCGGCAGGTCCACTTCTCCCGTGAGGAACTCACCGTGCTAACAGAGACCCTCCAGGAGAATGCTGCCGTCGTCTTCTCCACGCAAATGACCAGAACGGCACTTGCAAACAAGAAGGACATATGGGCTCTGGTGGCACAGCGGGTAAGTGCGGTGGGGACCGCACCTCGCAACCCACAGCAATGCCGCAAGCGATGGGACGACCTGCGGATACGCGTCCGCAGCATACTCTCTGCCAACCGCAACATTGCCACAGCCACCGGGGGAGGTCCTGAATCACCCATCAAGTTGACCCCCTGGGAAGAAATATGTGCCTCCACCATCGGAATGGAGAGCATAGAGGGAGTCGGAGGGATGGAGAAAGGAGTGCAGACATCCGAAGAATCAGGTAGGTGGGCCAGATAAAACAATGCCAAATCCACACAGACCATCCATGTGAAGTACCATGCGTCCACATAGTGCAACAGAAACACATGTCCTGGAGAACGTCCACACACATCGGCCTGATAGCGCACGTTAAAACCCACAATAAATACATAAATAATTAAAAACCCCTAAAACACTCACTACACGTGCAGCAGGCACACCCTAACTGCAGGCTGCCAAACAACTGCACCCTCACTCCACACACAAATCAAGCAACCTCCAAGGCCCCGACCCAAATCACCCTCAGGTACCACCCCAATGCATGTGATACAATGCCATTCCAATTCCCACAGACCCATCAATAACCCTCGCCCTCCTTTACTCCACCACAGGGTCCGATCCAAACGACGAGCTACAGGACACCTCTACCAGCACACCTGCAAAGAGGGCCAAGACCAACGGCCAGAGACCCTCCACCTCAGCTGCACGCATCAAGACACGGCAGCAGCACAAATCAGGTGGCAGCACAGTGGAGGGAACATCAACAGGCACCCCAGCAGCCAGCATGCCCACAACACCACCACCACAGGTCCCCCCAATGGATGCCACAGAAGGCACTGCCTCTGGTGGCAGCAGCACCATAGGTGACACCCCATTGATGGCAGCATGCTCGGACACAGAAAACGGGGATGCCGAAGTCAGATCCATCCATGACCTGTCCCAATCCCCCTGTCTGTCCCATCCCGTACAACCTGAGGATACCACGCAGGGGCACCCACAAGACGACGACTGGCCATCCCCCACAAGCCCTGTGGCAAGGCAACATGAGGACAACAGCCCCTCTGCGACACCCCCGCAAATGGCCATGGCCCAGCAGAGGCAACAGTCCCTCGACCAGTTGATCGAACAACAGCAGCAACTGGCCACACTCCTCAAGGACCATGCCGATGAATGTGGGGGCACTAAGGCAGACATAGAAACATCAACTGAGACACTTAGGGCAGAAATGGAGAGAGGCACAGAGACGCTAAGGGCACAAATTGAGAGAAGCACCGAGAGCCTGAGGGGGGAACTGCATGCGACGTCCAAAGACGTATGTGCCGAACTTGCCGCAGTGCGCCGCGTGCTCACTGAGCTCTCGCAAACCCTTAGGGACATGCATGGATGTGAGCAGGCAGACACATCATCCGTTGCAAGTTCCGTCCAGGGCAGCCCCCAACGTAGATCTGGAAGGAACCTGCGCTCCACAGGCAGGGGTGCCCCTGATACCCGCAGAGGGGGCAAGCAATAGCGACAGCCCACTGACAATGAGCATCTTTGGACACTGGTGTTCGGGGGGGAGGTAGGAGGGTGGAGGGGGTGTGTTGGGCTCACTTGGGTGGCGGGTCGATAGGGTGTTCAACATGACATCACATATGCCATAAAAAGTGCACGATAAACCAATGAGATGTGTGGACATTGATCTTTGTGTACTAGGCCATCATAGGCGTACAGTCCATATTGTGCATGTCCCAGACACACGCAGTGCCACGAGTCCCGTGTCCATGTATCAGCCACCAGGCGTGAGTGCTAGAAGCATACATCAATGAGATGCTGACGAATGTCACGGGCCTCCGGTGCCTCGCAGGCTCCATGAGGTGCTGCCACATCCCCACCCTCATCATGACCATCATCAGGTGCTTGCAGTTCTGCGTCAGGGGGCATGGCCACATTTCTACGTACGCACATGTTGTGGAGCATGACACATGCCATCACCATCTTTGCAACCTTCTCATGGCGGTACAGGAGTGCCCCGCCAGACCTGCTGAGGCAGCGGAAACGAGTCTTCAGTAGGCCGAATGCCTGTTCTATGACTACACGGGTACGTGAGTGGGCATGGTTGTAGTCCTCCTCATGCTGGTCCCGTGGGTTCCGGACTGGTGTGAGGAGCCATCTCTTCAGTGGATATCCAGCATCACCTGTATGTGGACGAGAAACGTATGATGTGGAATGCCATTGATACGTACGCACACCCCCCCGCTTCCTGCCAGTACATTGCAAAATTAACATACCCCACACCATCATGCATGTAATGAGACTCACCGAGTAGCCAGGATCTGTTCCCTGCGTGTCGCTCCATGTAGCGTGGTATTGTAGAGTTCCTCAAGACCATAGAATCATGGGTTGATCCAGGGAATCGGGCACAACAATGTGTAATGATCCTGTTGGAGTCACACACCATTTGTACATTCAGGGAATGAAATTGTTTTCGGTTGCGGTACTGGGCCTCCATGGCATGTGGGACGACCAATTCTACATGGGTGCAGTCGATGGCACCAATGCAACCCGGTATGCCGGCAAGTGCATGGAATCCCACTTTTGTGTTGGTAATTTCCTGCTCCGAGCGTGGTAGTGAGATGTAGTCGTCTGCGTGCTGCAGGAGGGCATCGAGCACTTGAAATAGTGTCCGTGAGAACAGTGGCTGAGAAATGCCATGCAACTGTCCGACTGTGTGCTGGTAGGTGCCCGTGGCCAGGAAGTGGAGTACAGACACCACCTTCAGTAGGGGTGGGATGGCGGTTGGGCTATCTATCATGCTGACAAGGTCAGCCTGTGTCATGTCCACAATGGCGGCTATGGTGTCCCGGTCCAAACGGTAGAGGGTGTGGATCTGCTCATCAGTGAGGTTGAACGGATGTGCTCGGAGGCGTGGGATTGCGGGCTGCCTGCGTGGTGGTAGTGGCTGTGCTGGCGGCCCTTGCTGGCCCTGCCTTGGCCTCCTCCTCCTCCTCCTGCGTCTCCTCCGTGCGGCCGGTTGTAGTTGGCGTTCGTCTTCTTCTTGGAGTCGGAGCACTTGCAGTGCTATCAGGTCCCCCAGGGCCAACATCGCGAGTCCTGCCGGTAGCATTTCGGTGTGGTTGTGGGAGGAGACTGGCTGTGCAATTTATGTGTTTCCAGGCTGTATGGCCTCCACCTGTGGTGATTAATTCCACCTGTGCAAACTGCTCTCCCCTTTGGCCGAGCACGTCCCGCGCACAACGCTGCAAATCGGGGAATGGTATCTTGCTATTGCAATCATGTATTTGTACCCGATGGCCGTGTAAGATTGGTTGATATGTTCATTCTGCTGTGGTCCCATTGTTTCACATACTATCTGTGCAGTCGCGAACAGACTTGTGAAGGGTCAGTGGAACGTAGTATTCGAGTAACGGTGGGCCCTCATGCATCACTGTACCGAGTTGCAACGACGGGCGGGGCGTCCCATTTGTGGGTGAAGGCAGTTGCCATTTTCACACACAGCCGCACTCGCTGGAATAATTAGTGATTTCAAACGGCCACAGGTGCCTTTTCGACGTGATGTTGCAAATGAGGAATTCGAAGGGCGGCGCTTTCGGTTTCCAGCTGGCGAGGAGATGCCCACAGGTCTGACTGCAAATATAACGTTCTCTTGTTCTATGTCCTTGAGACAGGGCCCATGGCGAGGGAGCAATGATTGATATGAATAGTTCGGGATGCGCAATAGCTACGTGGGCGATGAGGCAGGCCGTTCCCAAATACATGTTACTTCACAACACTGGAATTACGGGCTGGGGCACTGTGGATTTAGCAGGCTGCATTACGCACAGACTCAATGGATGTTTCTAATGTTATGTGAGTAAATATTCATGCCTTTTGATCCCGGGATGAGGGAATGATGAATGGATGCATGGGCAGGTGATTTGATACAGGGTTTGCCATGTACAGGGCTTCTTGGGATCTATCCGCCTCCCCTACGCTATGTGATGCAGGGCTGCCATAGTGGGACCATCGTCTATCTGGCCTTGTTGAGCCCTCCCTGTCTCGACGCGCCCTCAGACACTTGTGTCCATGCACGTTAACATTCCCATCTGATGGATTCTGTTTTGACAGACGCATGCACAGGTACACTCGTTTGTGATGGTGTTTGCACCTCGATATAGATGGTCATGAGTCGCAAGTGGTTTTGGGGTGGTGATGATCCTTTTGAGTGGGCTAGCATGCATATGGCTGTGGATTTCGTGTGATCATTGAAGTGAGTTGATCGAATGTAGTTCTGATGGCCATTCTGTTCTTGTTCTTTTCTTTTGGTTGACAGGTATCTCCTCCCCTTTTGCCACTGCCATCTGTATGCCACTCCTGCAGATGGGTTTTACTCCCGACACCTGCTGCTTCGTGTTAATCAGTGGAGCAGCATTACGATCTTATGGGACGATCGCCAATGGGCCACATGCCCTTACGCAGTACTGGTGGCTCGGAGCAACATTTCGGCCTTTCAGCTGGACTAGTGCCTCCCCATTGGGTCGGCCCTGCGGTTCTGTGCGCTTCCATGTTGCCTTTTCGTACGTGAATGTGGCTCTGTGTACCATGGGGGAACAGGGCGACACACAGGTAGTGGCTGGTCATTTCTTGCGGATGCAGCACACAATGGTGATTAGTGTTTTGGAGTTCATGGCCTGATGGCTGTGTGGGCTTGGTGACTTTGATGTGCATTAAATTTCTATTCTGATTTGGCCCGTGTAGCGTTTTTCTTTGCAAGTGATGTGGCATATGCCTATTTGGGGGGCGATGTATTGTGAGGAGATCTGCATTGGGTTCCTGCTTCGGGGTTTAGTTGCGTGGTACTGTGCTGGGCGCGTTTGCCTACGAAGCCCAGTGAGGTCAGGGATGGGGGCTGGCAATATGACTGTTTGAATGTTGTCATGCTCAGGGGCGGGGGATTGGGTTTTGTGTAACAGATGCGGGTCAGCCAGGTGGACTCGTGGAATTATGTGATTTTCGGAATATTGCTGGTCACAGGTGCCTGTGTTTGCGTGCGTTTCTTGGTGGGGGACTGTGGTCATGTCCATTGGGATGGCTTCTGTATTCGTGCCATCTGTGCCCTGCAGCTCCCATTGGCCCCTCTTGTGTTTCTTTTGTTCGTTGGCATGCAGGGGTGACTTGTACATTTCAATGGTTGCATTGTGACTTCATTGCACCTACGGGGGGTTGTACTTTGTGGGCAGGGAGCGGTGTACAGGCACTCAGTGGGGCCGTTTACGGTTGATTCGCGATGCCGTACTTCTCGCCATGGCGGATTGGTACATTACGCCATGCCTGATGGCGTTAGGTACATGTCCGCTAGGGTCGGAATTGGCGTACCCTTGCGCCATGGTGGTCTTTGCGGTTTGGCATGGCGCGCGCGCGCGTGCTTGGTGCAGTTAGCGTTGGCGTTCACTACGGTGTCGCTAATGGCTTCGTACTTTCCGGTGACGGGTCATAGTCGCACCGAGCGCTATTCGATGGCGGAATTGCATTTCCGCCATCGTTTTCCCCTTTACGCCAGGGTCGTAATGAGGGCCATTGTTTTAAAGGCCTTGGAATAAATGTGTATATATTTTTAATATAACAACTGTTTGGAGTAGTTTGTAAGTGTTCTTGCTTTGTGTGCTCATTGCGGGCTTTCAGTCACCCTCACCCCTCTTGAGACCTAGTCTTGACCGCCGCGATCGCTACCTTGATTGGTCTGGCTCGTCCAGAGGTTACCCTGTTCCAAGTAATTAGGTTGGCCTTCTGAACTTCTGCGCCACCAGGACAGAGTTCAGAAATCCGTCTTAACACATGTTACCCCAAAAGTCCCCTTGGGTACTACTCAACAGTGCGTCACAAAAGGAACAAATTGACAAATGCGACTATGGGCCACTTTTTCTTTGATGCCCAAGACAATTTTATGCCCCAATCCGACCCTGATAAGGACGCTCCAGATGTGATGTGGGTGGAGTTCCTTTGGAGATAACATGAACACACCTGTCATTTCCTATACAGACAGCAGAGGGAATAAACACAGCATCGATGACCAATTCCAGGCATCAGTGTGTAATAACAAATTACAGCCGCTTGCTTTGGATAGGTTTGCATAGTACTGCAATAACCGGAAGTTCACGGTTCAGCCTATCTGAACTTGTTATCTTGAGAGTGTGGAGGCATGATCAAAGAGGCTAACATTCCTGGGAGTGCCTAAGGATCAGGGTGGAGGACTGTTGCAGTGTGCTAAAGAATAGACCCCAGGGCTAGGGAACTCTACACATACATATTCTGTGTTTGCAATCCACAATATTCACAAAAACAGCACGAAACACAGCCTGTAGCGTTAGGCAGACCATCACACATTTGAGTTATCAGGCTGCTGAGAACACAGGCGCAAGTGATTCTTCTAAAGAACCTTCTGTTGTGTGCTTACCTCCACAATGGAGAAGCCAAAACAGTAATTCTCGACAAATTCTCCGCTGCAAAGCAGAGCAGTGTAATGGGGGCATCCTCTTCTGTTTCAGGAACCATACACAACAGTGAGAGACTTACATTTCTGCATGGGCTAATATATCCTAGAAGAACCTAATTCACCTCCTACAGAGCATTTCCTGAGATGATTGGCCAGGGCACATTGCAATGGACTAATGGAGCAAGCTGCCCTCTGAAGGACTTGTCTAGAAAATCCAACCACCAAGAAGGACATCAAGCTAGAGTTTCCACGAGATCACAACCTGGACAGTAAATCCACTGCTCATCCTTATCCAGCCTGGGGTCCATATTGGGAAACCCAGCACCTAGGTTGCTTACCAATGTCAAAATGGTGGCTAATACCAGGAACAAAGCAAGCAGACCAAAGCTCCACGATCAGGAGTAACTCACCTTGACCGGAAGGATGCTGCACTTGGCAACATGTCCCACTTGTTTGCTGAAACCCGGGGATGGATACTGTGCTGGTTGGGGGAAGGCTCCATGGCATGTTTACAAGAGCCCTACACTGCTGATAGCCAAACCTCCAACACCACACTCCACAAACAGACTTTTCCTGACTACAGGATGACCCCTACTCTGATAGCATGGTCATCCATAGGGCCCAGGGCCCACCTAGCCCTCCTCTGCTCTTATGCCTCCTACAAGCATTCACAATTCACATGTGAAGAGGAGAATATTGAGAGAAATGTCACACTGGATGGGTCAGATGGTGCAGAACAACAGAGACGTGAATCCATCAGAACAGGCAACCACAACAAGGTTTGTTATGACAGATAAACTTCTCACAACTAGACCTAATAACCTTAGTTAACATTAGAAAATTAAGATTATAGCATGATACACGTCATCATAACTCTCACTCCACAGAAACATCTCCATGCCCTCCGAAACACTGATTCTGGGCTGCCCGGGGCAGCCCACACAGAAAGCCAACGATGGAGAAGCACTAGAAAGATGCCCTTTGCTTCTATTTCTGAAATGCTAAACAGAAAGGCAGCTAGTACATACCACAATGGGGCTCACTAGGAGTTTGCCGGTCTCCTGATGGTAATTCCAGTGGGATACCGGCAACCTGACCTACCATTACCGGCACCTGATATCCTGGAATTTCAGGGATATTACCCTGCAACTGTAGGTAAATCCCCATTCCATGGAGTCCACGGGACTCCATGGGGGATTGCCGGTATTACCGGTAATACTGGTACCGTTAATACCGCCTTTTTGGCATTGGGGCCTGATTTACCACTAGCTCTTGGCTGGAGATAAATCAGCCATCCCCCACTGGCAAACCTGTAATGTGGCGGTCCTGGAAAAGTAGCGGTAACGGAATTGCTGCCACTTTTTTCTCGCACCACCAAACTTATAATGACCCCCAATGTATAAACAGTTCAATAGTTCAAACCTTAGGGATATCCACCAAAGCCAAGATTTCTGACCACCTATTTAAAAAGACTGCAGTGAGAGGGATGGCTTTCCCTGTAAAAGGCCACATTTTATGAAATACACAACCCTCAATTAGCTAAGGCTCATGACCATTCATGCGTGCCAAGATGCTTTTGCGCTATACAAAAACCAACTACCACAGCATGTCATGCGACAGACAAAACTTACAATATGGAAATCATGACATTCAAGGAGATAGACAACACAAACTAGGGCCACACATCGCGCTACCCCGTCACTCCAGCCATTTCCAAAACCAGCTGTCTGAAATGTTTGTGATACATGGCTATACACAGATGTATTCTGAGGGAATTGCTTACAATTCCATAAAACTATAGAAAAAAAGACTTTCTAATGAACTAAAGGAAAGTGTCCTAAGCAGTTACGTTTTGTTTTCGGCTTTGGAAAACCATATTTTTGAGGGCCTGGTTGTGATTGTGAACTGAATATCAATATAAATGTCATAACACAACACAGGCATCCCATCCCCTGTCAGGTGTCATGGTGGAGACAGACAGATAGCACCTGTCTATTGCATCAGAGAACTTGCCGGATCCACGCGCTGCCTTTCTTTGCCCAGGAAGTGATACCCCACTTGACGAAAGACACCCTAAGCAGTGCATTGCAAAGGAAGTGATAACCCACTTGATGGCAGACGCCCTAAGCAGGGCATTGCACAGGAAGTGATAACCCACTTGATGACAGACACCTTAAGCAGGGCATTGCACAGGAAGTGATAACCCACTTGATGACAGACACCCTAAGCAGGGAATCACACAGCCTTTCCTTAGACAAATGACACCAGGGCAAACTGCACTGAAGAAGGCTTAAAGCGCTTTTGATTCAGCTATTTCTAAAGGCAAATATTCAGCCGACAATCCCTGGTCTCGGGTGCTCTATTTAAAGAGGGCTAACAATTATATTAATAGCTTATTTAGTTTAGTGTATTGCCACTAACTAACCGTACTAAAAACTCACCTTTCTACATGCTCAAACTCTGAGCTAAAGACAACCATACCTCTACCGCACCACAAACCACATGCATTTCACAACATCCGACATGAAAACAAACCATAGACAATCACACCTCAACACCACATGACGGCTACTAACCGAAGGCGCACCAACGCTCAGTAACTGGCTTCTCCGAACTGAACCTGCCAACGGCACAACAAAGCTCTCACGCTCTTCTCCCTCTAAACCCCACTAACAGAACCCGCTACCCTCCTTCCATTGCAGATCCGCCAGAGTGCCAAGAGACCGAGCAACTGGCAACAGTGTGCGGTACAAAACCCATTAACCCTAACGTTTGTTTACATGTGTACAGATGACAAAGCATTCAGCCCAACTGCATTTCTTACATTTGTTTTTAAAATTCTGGCGAATGTTTTAATTGGAGGCGCATACATGTTTCTCTTGAATATGCCGGAGCAACCAAGCGTAGCGAAGGTGTCCGAACCAAGCAAGGGAGTCTGGGGATCAGAAGGGTGGTTTCTCCCCCCAAGAACATGTTTAAAATGTTGGGTTAAAATTGTGCATTTCCGGCAAACTTTCCGTGCAAAGTTGGATAAAAAGAAATAGCTTGCAATGGGTTTTGTAGGGTAACACATGAAACTAGACAATAGATGCAAATCATCAGCACGGCATACAAGCATTTGCCAGCTCATTTTCCTGATGCCTTTCCATACAGGCAACGGTTGCTTGTGCCCATACACGTCAATGGAGGCTGTAGCAATATATGCCAGTATTGCCATATAAGAACATATTTCCTTACCAGTACCAAATGCCATGCCACAGTAAGATAATAGGTCCAGACTGCACCCACAAAAGTGGGCCTGTACTATGTTGGAACACTCATCATGATGCCTTCATCCTTGATGTCCAGACAAAATGCCATGACACTGTGAAAATGTGTCTAGATTGGACCCACCAACAGCCCAGTAAAAAATGCCATCTTGCAGTAAACAAATCTGCCCAGACTGGAACCACCAATGTGGGCCTGTATCACAGATACTTGTGCTTTAATGCCCAATAAAAGATGCCATGCCTTAGTAAAGCAACATTTAGATTCTGGACCCACTAGTGTGGGCCAGTACCAGTAGGAACTCTCATTAAACTGCCTTTCTCCTTGTTGCACCTTAAAAGACATGCCATGTCATTGTGAATATTTATCCAAACTGAACACACCAGATTGGTGCATCCAGTTTGGACAAATATTCACCTGACCAATAAAAGAAAGTCCTCCTAGCTGCTGTCCTACCCTTCTCCACTTCCTCACCCCAATAAGAGGCTTGCTGTCCAGTTGGGCTACAGGCACTGCATTCATCAAAGATCATTCATATAGCATTCATGTTTCATTCACACACATTCACACACATACATCAGCATTCACGGCATCATTAATTCTTCAGTCACTCTCCATTGACACACCACACACACACACACACACACACACACACACACACACAGATCAGCTTTCAAATGGCATAATTAGACCTTCATTCACTCTCTGTTCACACACAAGCATCAGCATTCCAATGGCATTGATTCTTTATTCACTCTCACAGTCATGCATCATTCTCTGTCCATTCATTCTCACATTCAAACTCATGCATCAGCCTTCTTGAAGCATCATTCATTCTTCGTTCACTCTCGCATCCACACACGCATCATTCATTTTTCATCCACTCTCACATTCACACACACATGCATCAGCATTCAGACGGTATCATTTATTCTTCATTCACACTCACCTTCACACACCATCAGCATTATTCATTATTTTTTCACTCTTCGTTTACATAAACACATCAGCATTCATCCAGCATTCATTCTTCATTCATTCTCACATTCACACACACACACACGCACGTCAGCATTCACAAAACATAATTTATTCTTCATTCACTCTCACATTCACACACACATCAGCATCATTCATTCATCATTCACTATTATGTTCACACACATGAATCAGCGCATTCAGTCTTCATTCACTCTCCATTCAGCCAAACATTCAAACAGCATTAATTTTTTATTCTCTCTCACATTCACACATGCATCAGCATTCCTGCAGCAGCGTTCATTCTTCATCCACTCTCGGTTTTCTTCTCGTCTCTCTTCCTCGTCCCAGTACTGCCTTGTTAGATAACCTTACCTCAGTGGTAAGTACTTGGGGGAAATGGAGATTACCAGTAAGTAAACCCAGCATTACCTTTGTGTCCCTCTTCTTTGTCCCAGTACTTAAGGTTACCACACAAGTAAGTACTGGGACGAGCAAAAGCAGGACTAGGAGTAAGGAAGATTATTGGTAAGTAATCCCAGCATCAGTCATTCTTCATTCATTCACACACATGCATCAGCATTCATACAGCATCATTCATTATTCATTCATTCTCACATTCACACACGTATGAGACCCTAACTACTTGAGACAGCGAAGGACTTTCTGTGTTGACCACTGGATCTATGTGATTACTGCACTGTTTTTACTGTGACCCTTGAAAATGTCGACTTCTTTTTATTTTGTCCCCCTTTTCACCCCATATATACCCCAGCAGCCCCTCTAAATGCATTATATAATATACCCAGTGCTTTAGGTGGTCCGGGGCCATGCCGAGGCCCTTTCCCGGGCCCCCCGGTCCCACCACAACATTGGCACGACACATTATCCCACCGCAGCCGCGACGGGAGATGCGCCCACCATTAAGGCAATCTGACAGAAGTGCCAGCCACTGTAAATTCCTCTTTGGAGCCCTTGCGCGAGGCGTCACGTTTCCGCATCCCCTCCCCAGGCCGCTGATGCATCTTTAACCCTCAGTGAACCTGGGGATTCCTTGACATATTTCGAGGTTTATAAAAGATGGCTTGAAAAGTACACAATTCAAGAAATCTTTTTTCTAAAGCTTTGCCGACGGACAAAGACGCCTCGGCTTTGTCCGTCATCAAAGCTTTATAAAAGATGGATCAATTGTGTACTTTTCAAGCCATCTTTATGAACATAGAAATGTTTTAAAAAGATGGCTTGAAAAGTACGCAAACTGTAAGGTATGCACACAAATATATATTAATGTTATATATTTGTTTGTGTACCTTTCTATGGTTTAAGTACACAAACCATAGTAAGGCACACAAACAATTATATGAATGTAAGCATTACATATGTCTATGTTTAGAAAAGAGGGCTTGCATAACGGCTTGAGACCCTAACTACTTGAGACAGGGAAGGACTTTCTGTGTTGACCACTGGATCTATGTGATTACTGCACCGTTTTTACTGCGACTCCACAGCTGCAGACACTTCCCATGCATTATATACTACACCCATCCCCTCACATATATATATGGAGTGAAAAGGGGATTGAGATTTTAAAAAAGCCGACATTTCGGGGGTCGGAATAAAAACAGCGCAGTAATTGTATAATCCCTTGACCACTGTCCATCCATGCTTTGGAACTGGGCTTTCCCTTTTACAATCCCCCCCTCCCCCTATACTACCACTCCCCCTTCCCCGAGGCGTCCTTACTCTGGCATTCGCCAATTAGCAATGCCTTGTTTCCCTATCCATTTGAACAGTTCTCAAGATAGTGACAACGTTTTTTTCAGATGCTGTGCGTATGTGTGTTTTTTTTTCTAAAAACAAAAAGATTTCCGTTCATAACCTTCGTCACTCATTTCTAAAACAAGGACTTCTATATTCGTCTTCCTTTCTTTCGGTCACGGTCACCTGGGACAGGGCGGGAAGCTGTGTGTGAGGAATGAGGAAGCTACTGCGTGCAAGAGATGCACACGCCCAGAGCACAGCCTTCGTATCGAGGCCAGTGAGCTGCTATTGACATGACTGTTCTCAATGTTATTGCAGGTGTAAAAAGTGCTTTATTATTGTTTTTTAAAAATAAAATATCAGTATTGACGATTGTTTCTCTATGTATCGTATGAACAGAATATTAATTGTATTTATTTCAAATTAAAAACTCCAGTATCCGTACTAATAACTTGTCTACGTAGTGCTTATTTTTCCACAGTATGTGACGGTTTGCAGCGCTAGCAGCAACAGATGTTATTGCCAAGCTTAATTGTACTTAATTTATCAACCTCAGAAGGATGAAAAGCTGCATTAGCCGTACCAAGGTTCAAGCCTGTAACCTGCTTGTTGAACTCAAGTCTATAAGCAGACGCTTAACTAACTGAGCTGTCAGATCTGTTACTCTCCCATAAATGTGGATATAGGATGAGTACAAGGGAGGCGCATAAACAGGTCCGGTTCCAAAGCCACCCAGAAAGGGATGGATGAAGAGCTCCAGTCAGTGCTTCTTAACTCCAGGAAATTAATTTTGCAGCAGGGTATCCCATCCATTTTAAGTTGCCTGCACCAATCTGACGCCAAGCCGTGTTAACCAGTCCCTCAAAGCACATGGCCCTGCTTGACCGCTAGGCCACATCCTGTCTTCCTGTGAACCCCGGGCACGTTAGGGCCTTCTTGGGCGTCATCAGTGAAGTGCAGCTTGATTCCCTGGCCACAGTGAGCAAGGGATCCTCGTCTGGGCATCCGCACTCCATCTAACGGAGACTCACTTAGACAGCCATATTTATTTACAATTACAGTTGGGTGACGAGGCAGGACTGCACAGTAATTTGTATGACAGAGGAAGTCTTATGTGTTTCGGCCATTTCTGGAGTGCATGAACGCTACTGGAATGGCGACTCTTGACAGGGAGGGCCCCAAAAGGACAATTAAAGGAACACGAGAACACACGTTTCTCCTTATGAAACAACCATGTGGTAACTGTCATTTTTAAGACAATGGAATCCTCTCTACCAGGGATTTCCAAATCCCCGAATCAGAGCTCGGATGGAAGTCGGTGGAACGCTGACATAGGGTCATCCGCCAGGGCCGGCGGAACCAGTTATAAATCATTACCAGATTTTTAATCATGCAATTGGGGGTCACAGTGGCATGCCATTGTCCAACTAAGGTTACTAAATACAAATTGGGTCTTGTTAATGAAACTACCGAGACCCAGCACTAGCCACAATTTGAAAAGAGAAAAAGAGCTGCATGGGATAGAAAAGGTGAACCTCATAAAAGATTGAGGGGTCAAGTCAAGGAAAGAAGGTTATAAGGCCTGCAAGAGGTCTCCAGCAGTAGAGTCGGCATACAATATACAAGGAAGGATGTATACCCAAGACATTAGAATGCAAAATGTCTAATGAGCATTCCCTGGAATATGTTCAATAAACATGGCCTTGAACATGTATAATGAGCAATGGCTAGAACATGCCTAACAAGCATGAACTTGAATCTGGTTAATGAGCATGTCCTGGAATGTGGTTAATGAGCATGCCCTGGAATATGTCCATTGAGCATGCCCTGGAATATGTTTAATGAGCATGCCCTGGAATATGTCCATTGAGCATGCCTTGCAATATGTTTAATGAGCATGTCCTGGAATATGTTTAATGAGCATGCCCTGGAGTATGTCCATTGAACATGCGCTTGAATCTGGTTAATGAGCATTTCTTGGACTATGTCTATTGAGCCTGCCCTGCAATATGTCCATTGAGCATGCCTTGCAATATTTTTAATGAGCATGCCATGGAATATGTTCATTGAGCGTGCGCTTGAATCTGGTTAATGAGCATTTCTTAGACTATGTCTATTGAGCCTGCCCTGGAATATGTCCATTGAGCATGCCCTGCAATATGTTTAATGAGAATGTCCTGGAATATGTTTAATTAGCATGCCCTGGAGCATGTCCATTGAACATGCGCTTGAATCTGGTTAATGAGCATTTCTTGGACTATGTCTATTGAGCCTGCCCTGGAATATGTCCATTGAGCATGCCTTGCAATATGTTTAATGAGCATGCCCTGGAATATGTCCATTGAGCATGCCCTGCAATATGTTTAATGAGCATGCCCTGGAATATGTCCATTGAGCATGCCCTTGAATATGTTTAATGAACATGCCCTGGAGTATGTCCATTGAGCGTGCCCTGGAATATCTTTAATGAGCATTCACACCAATGAGTCTAATACGCTTGCCCTTAAATATGTCTGATCATTCCCTGGAATATAACGAGCATGCCCTTGTATATGGTTAATGAGCTTTCCTTGTGGTATGTTTAATGGGAATGCCATATAATATGTTTAATTATGATGTTTCATGAGCAGGCCCTGTAGTATGTCCAATAAGCATGCCCTTGAATATCTCTAATGAGCATTCCATGGAATATGTTTAATGAGCATTCACACACACCTGTCTAATGAGCTTGCCCTTAAATATGTCTGATCATTCCCTGGAATATGTCTAACGAGCATGCCCTTGTACATGGATAATGAGCATTCCATGTAATAAATAAGCATGCCATAGAATATGTTTAATTAGGATGGTTAATGAGCAGGCCCTGGAGGATGACCAATGAGCATGCCCTTGAATATCACTAATGAGCATTTCATGGAATATGTCTAATGAGCATGCCCTGCAACATATGAGCATGCCATGGAATATGTTTAATGAGCATTTGCACAAATGTGTCTAATGAGCTTGCCCTTAAATATGTCTGATCATTCCCTGGAATATAACGAGAATACCTTTGTATATGAATCATGAGCTTTCCTTCTAATATGTTTAATGAGCATGCCATAGAATATGTTTAATTAGGATGTTTAATGAGCAGGCCCTGGAGTATGTCCAATGAGCATGCCCTTGAATATCTCTAATGAGCATTCCATGGAATATGTCTAATGAGCATGCGCTGCCACGTGTTTAAGGAGCATGCCCAGGAATATGTCTGATGAGCATTCCTTGGGATGTGTCCAATAAGCATGTCCAGGAATATGTCTCACGAACATGCACTGGAATATGTCTAATGAGCAGAGCCTTGCATATGTCAATAAGCATTCCAGGGAATATGCCTAATCATCAGGCCCCGGTATACAGAGTTGAAATAATGCGAGAGGAAACTACTGCAGTGAGCCATCAAAACCGATGGGAACAAGCAGGCATTGGTGGCAGAGCAAGCCTGAGTTGTTTGGAGAGCTAAATATCTACTGTGAAACAAAGATTTTTGTTTGCACTGTGAAGACCAAACTAGCGATGCCAAGCCAGAATCCCACATCAAGAACCCATTAGTGTCTCCAAACGCTACTATCGGTATCTAATACTTTAAGATATCAACGAATTACTCTGAATCGAACGTCTGTCCCTATCAGGTCTTACTAGAAACCGGGTGTCATTTGTGCAACTATAGATCAGAATCTAGGGTAACTTGGTCAGCAGGAAGAGTGGGTGCAGGCTTCTAGTAGACAGGATGAATCTCAGCCACTACAACAACCTTTCCCCAAAACTGATCAGCAACAGTGGTGATGCCCCAGAGTCAATATCGAGAGTGTGCCATGCCACCAGCCAGGTGGAAAGAATCAGCCCCTCATACAATGAGACCAGCAGCCATCATGGCCTGGCAGAACAAGAGGGGGCAGGGCCGGCTTGGCTAAAGGAGATCAGTAATCTTAGTGCATTCCTTTATACAATTCAGAGACAGGATGCAGGGGAGGTTTGGATAAATAGCCTAAATTCGAATATCATTTCCTAAACGATGATGATTTCTTTAATAACAGGGTCATCACTGTGTTCTTTGAATCTGCAGGAGCTAAAACTGACTGGCAAATAAATTGCTAACATGAGGTAGTGGGTGATTGTGTCAATCAGTAGTTTTGTTTGATATTTAAGCATTCAATAGGAATTGGCATCCAGTTATGCCGACTATTTGTCAGCGGTTGCGACCCTGTGCCCATCAGGTATCGTCACTATGTGTTCTGGTATTTGCAGATACTGCAATTTCATACCAGGTAATACCAACAAAAGCCACAGTGCTGGTACCCTTTCAAGGTTTTGTTATCAAAATCCAAGACACTCACACCATTGCAAGGTACCGTATTGCCATCAAAATCCCCAGCATTTGGACCATCACTGCCCAATGGCCTGGTGCTCACTATGCCCAGTTAGCACTGCATGGGGCAGATTCAATTGGGCAATTTAGAAAAGCATGGCTAAATGTCAGAAAGTTCACTTAGCAAAGATATGCCAGGTCGGCTATGGGCAACTAGCATAGCAGGGCCAGTCTGCATTTTATCTGGTTAGAACAGCACTATTTGGTGCTATTAAGCCCAATTCGCAGAGTAGCTGGTGAGATACTATTATGCCCAGTTAGCACATCAATGCCTGATTCCATTGTGCCTAGCAATCCATTATACATAGTTCTCACAGTATAGCAGCATTCAATTGGCTTTTAACAAGTACAGTACGCCCACATTCAGGTTTTATCATGTATAAATGCATGGCCAAATTCCATGGGTTGGTGCTGAGGTCAGTGTGTGTGGGAAGTGCAGTGCTGGGGTGTTTGTGTGTGTATCCAGGGCGGTGCTGGGGTACTGTGTGCATGTTGTGCAGCTCTGGGGTGGTGTGGGGATTCCATGTGTGTGTGTGTGTACAGTGATGGGAGATGTGTGTGTCCAGTTATGGGTGTGTTGTATGTGCAGTGTATGTGCAGTGTAGTAGGTAGTGTGTTTATGTGTGCAGTAGAATGGTGAGTTTGAGTCTGCAGGGCAGTAATGGCGTATTGTCTGCAGTGCACTGCTGACGGTGCTCTGTATGCAGTTCTATGGGCAGTATATGGAGTGCAGAGGAAGGGTCTCCGTATGCAGTGCATTAGTGATTTTTCATTAGTGCAGTTCTTCGGGGTGCATGTGTGCAGTCACCTCTAGGCAGTGTGTTATGAGGGAGGAGGAAAGGAGAACAAAGGGTTAAGAGAAATGTGAGGCGGGAGGAGGAAGAGGAGGAACCCGCCTAGGGACGGGGGAAGTCAGATATAGAATAAAGTTTGAAAGCAGCAGACGTGTCTTGCATGAGGGATATATCCTGGTAACAACTGGTGACGAGGATAAAACAAAGACAACCTCGCCTCCTTTGATGTGGCACAACACTGTGCTTTTCAGTGTGAGCTGCGCGTCCTCCACCGCCATCCGGCATCCTTTGGCCTGCAGGGCCGTCCACGTGCCAACCCAGCCAGCATCTGTTGAGCGCATGTGCCGGCTCCCTTGCGACAACGAAGAAAGAGGAAAAAGTAGCAGCGCCACTCCACAGAACTCATGCTGTGAGTGAGAAGCCTGCGAGCAGGGGCCCGCACAACACAGTCGGAAGGCGGGCACCGTTAGCATTACGGCTATAAGCCTTGCACACTACAGACCCGACCCGAGCAAAAGAAGGGAACCACTGCAGAAGGAACATCGGCACCGTTAACAGTACGCTGATTATATATATATTTCTGAGGCTTGTGGAATCTGCTTAGATCACATGCTGTGCATAGGCCGACATCTAGTGGAAGCTGCGGAGTATTACAGTTTGTTTTTCGAAAGTCGAAAATGGGCGTCGACACAGGCGTGCCAGTAATACTATCCCTAGTGTGACGTCCACTGTACCCAAGATCC
Organism: Ambystoma mexicanum; assembly: GCF_040938575.1. Lineage (NCBI taxonomy): Eukaryota > Metazoa > Chordata > Amphibia > Caudata > Ambystomatidae > Ambystoma > Ambystoma mexicanum. Next base: position 864,234,288 of record NC_090939.1, on the reverse strand, counting down.
CTCACGCGTGTAGGATCCTCAGATTGTTTTTTTCCGCCATACTGGTCGGAAGCATCTTGCGGAGTTCCCTGGCCTTAGCCATACTTTTGCTGTTATTATAATTTTAATTCTTATTCATTCCCTTCCCCACCCCAACGTCGACCCTCAACCTCGACGACGGCTGGAGAAGTCATCGACCGTCGACTGCTGCACGACGGATCTGGGCCTCGGTAGGCCGCTGGCCTCGGCCCGGGCCTAGTAGGCCGCTGGCCTCGGCCCTTACAAGTAGGGAGAGTGGGGGGTGGTACATACTCTTCACTCTTGATATATAGTTACATTTATATATATTCCTACACTTAGCAGCCCGCTGCCTTAAGGTGCGTATGGAGGGTACCCCTTTTCAATTCTGCCCCAAGTGCAATCGCAAATACCCTTGGGTCGACAGGCACGCCACGTGCAATCTCTGCTTGCCGAGGGATCACCCCGAAGCGAACTGCAGAGCGTGTAGTAGGTTTAAACCTAAGACACTTAAGGACCGTTCGACAAAGCGTTGGGCCCACCACGCCAGGCAGGAGGCCATGGCAGCGGAGGGCGCCTTCAGCGATGGCAGCGACGCCGTACTTTCGGACGGCGAGGGCATTACGGCGTCGAAAGACAGCCGACGAGCGCAGGTCCCCGACCTCGGAAGGTCGTCCGGCAAGGCGGCTATGGGGAAGACCCCCGGCGACGCAAGCGCTACACACCTAACACACACTAAACACACTAAGACCAACCGGACCTCGACGACGTCGACTTCCCGGAAAGAGGCACAAAAAGAACGGTCCGACTCGGTGTCCTCTGGGCGCTCTCGATCGAGATCGCCTCACGACGCAAGGCAATCATCCACTCTTGCCAAGAGTGCCTCGCTACACACACTAACGGAAGTTCGATCGTCGGGAGACGAAGACGACTTCCACCCCCAGGCCGCGCTCCAAGATACCGAGACCGCGGTTAACACCAGTGAGGCCCCACGCCCGAAGCAAGCAGACAAGCAAACACAAGTCTACCCTTGAAAAGTCCCATAAATCACCTGCTAAAGTAATACCCTGTTCCAGGGAATGGTCCAGTGAAGACATAGACAGGGTTATGTCTAGGATGTCTTCCTTAGCTGATTTTTATGATAAGAACCCAGAACACTTTCTTTCATATAACCCTCAAGGGGCCACACCCTCAGGCTCCTCCGATCCCATCCCGCTAAGTAAAAAGCCCCGGGTCGAAAGACCTGAACCCTTCGAGGTTCAGCCTTACTCCACTCCATATTCTACTCCACTCCCCAGTTACCAGGGACAAGTTTTCCCTGAAGAGGACCAGGAGTTTGACATGATGGAAGAACAAACCGGGACAGATTACTATGCGGAGGATGAGGACCTGGAGGAGGGAGAAGATGAGCAGGAAATTTACAGAGTAGATTCCCCAGTACAAAGCGAAGCCCCAGTTACTGACTCTCCAGTTGATAACCAGCCCCTCCTTAACGAGGTTCTCGCTCGAGCAGCGGAACACTTCCACATCGACACCCACGGTGTACAGGAGGAAAGGGACTTCGCGGAGGAGTTTGTAGGAGAGAGAAGACCAGTCGCTCAGACCATCCCTATCCTCAAATCCATCCAACGAAGAATAGATCCTTCCCTGGTGAATCCGAACCTCACCAGAGCTGTCAACCCCAGAATTGAAAAGATTTTCCGGGCAGCCCAGTCTGACCCTCTGTATATAAGGGGACATCTTAAACCAGATTCCCTAGTGGTTACCAACACTAGAAAAAGGGCTGGCACGCCCTTATCTTCATCAGAAGCTCCTCCCGACAAGGAGAGCAAAAAACTTTACGGGTTTGGCAGGAAGGTAGCCTCAACGTCCGCCTACCAAGCAAGGATTGCGAATTCCACCACCCTGTTGGCTAGTTACAATTGCCATCAATGGGAAGAGGTCGCGGCGCTCATTGCCTCTGCTCCAGAACCAATAAAGGGCCAGCTGGCTCGGATCTCGGCAGAAGGGAGAGCCGTGTCTGGTTGCATTTTAAAAGCAACTTTCGACGCCGCTGACAACGCAGGGAGATTGATAGCAGAAGGTACTGTTATCAAAAGACATGCGTGGTTACGGCAGTCGGGATTCAAGACAGAAACCCAGGCTTCTTTAATAGACAAGCCAGTGGAACCCGACCTATTGTTTGGGAAAGCGGTCGAAGACGCACTTAAAAATGCCAAAGATGAATATGAGACTCTCAAATCCCTTGGCCAGCTTACCAACAAACCCCCTAACCAGAGGGGGAACAGTAATTTTCGTCGCCCACGCGGACAAAATTCACAAAGAGGCAACTATGCCCAGGGACAGGGTACACAATGGAATAACAACCAGCAGTCTACCCAGAGTTACGGCAGGGGTAACAAGAGAGGTCGTGGAAGAGGCAGAGGCAGCCCCAACAAGGGAGGTGGCACGCCTCCACCAAAACAGTGACGCTCAGTTCAGGGTCCCTTGCCACGCAACCCCAGTAGGGGGACGCATTTCCACCTTCACCCAGGCTTGGGAAGGGATCACCTCAGACAGATGGGTGCTGTCAACAGTATCCGCAGGATATTGTATAGAACTACTGCAGCGTCCCCGGAACCATCCTCCACGACAAAGAGTGCACTCCCTAGAGCATCAAAGGATCCTTCTCGAGGAGATCGCCATTCTGCTAGAAAAGGACGCGATAGAACTCGTCCCAGGACACCAGGTAAACAAGGGTATCTATTCAACTTACTTCCTTGTGCCAAAGAAAGATTTGACAATGCGCCCAGTATTGGACTTGCGGCCTGCCAACAAGTATGTCAAGCCCCAAAAATTCCGTATGACCACGCTACAAGAGGTAATCCCCCTCCTAAAAAAGGGGGATTACATGGCAACCTTGGATATGAAAGATGCTTATTTTCATATTTCCATGCTCCCAGCGCACAGAAAGTACTTACGCTTCAAGGTAGACAGTCGCCACTACCAATTCAAGGTACTGCCCTTCGGGATAGCTTCTGCACCAAGGGTATTCACCAAGGTACTGGCGGTGGCGGCTGCACACCTACGCAGGGAAGCAATCCCGGTGTACCCTTATCTGGACGACTGGCTCATAACGGGGGAAACCCCAGGAATTTGCAGGTCAAACATTCAGAGGACTATCGACCTCCTCCACGAATTAGGCTTCTCTATCAACGAGAAAAAGTCAAGTCTGGTGCCAAGCACCTCAAAACAATTTCTAGGAGCTATCCTAGATACTCAGAAAGGATTGACCTTCCCTTCGGAAGAGAGAATTCGGAATATACTTCTGCAAATTCCGCATTATCAGTCAGGTCAACAGATAACAGTACGCAAAGCTATGCGGTTACTGGGCATGATGGCGTCATGCATTTACCTGGTCCCCCACGCGCGTCTGCGCATGCGTCCCATGCAGGAATGGTTGGCGAAACAGTGGTCTCAGGCAAGTGGTCATTGGGACGATCTAGTGGTCGTTTCGCCAACACTCGTACAGAGCCTACACTGGTGGACAAGAGAGAATCTCGCAAAGGGGAAACCCTTTTACGATCCCGAAGTACAAGCCGTGGTGACTACAGATGCATGCCTGACTGGGTGGGGAGCTCACCATCTCCACCACACAGCTCAGGGTCTCTGGTCTCACTCAGTAGCCAAGAACCACATCAATCTGCTAGAGCTTCTGGCAGTATTCCGAGCGCTAAAGGCGTTCGAGCCCCATCTACTGAACTTGTCGGTGCAGATCAGGACGGACAGCACGACAGCCATGTTCTATCTAAACAAGCAAGGGGGGACTCGTTCACCAAATCTGTCCAAGCTTGCCCAGAAAATCTGGATATGGGCACTCAGACGGAACATCTTCCTGTCATCGCAACATGTTCCAGGGGAGCTCAATTCCCTAGCGGATGCTCTAAGCAGAGACTCCCTCCCAGAAGAACACGAATGGGTCCTTCACAGAGACGTGGTAGAAGATCTCTTCTCTCAGTGGGGTTTCCCCACTATAGACCTATTCGCCACAAGCGAAAACAAACAATGCCCAGGATTTGCATCCAGGTTCCCCCAACCGGACTCCCAAGGGAATGCCCTGTGGATGAACTGGTCAGGGATGTTTGCGTACGCTTTTCCACCAACTCCTCTCATCAGGAAGGTGGTGTACAAGATGAACAAGGAATCGATGACGCTCATCCTAGTTGCTCCCATGTGGGCGAGACAACCATGGTTTCCACACCTACGCAGGATGGCGGTGTGCGAACCCATCAGACTCCCAGCCTGGTACAACCTACTGTCCCAGCAACAGGGTCAAACAGTGCATCAGGAACCCAACTCTATGAACCTAGCAGCATGGCTCCTGAAGTCATAGAGTTTGGACATCTCAAATTACCACAGAGGTGTATGGACATTCTAAAGGAGTCCAGGAAACCAAATACAAGGCACTGTTACTTTGATAAGTGGAAAAGATTCGTTATCTGGTGCCAGAATAAACAAATCAACCCGGTTGATTGCACTCCTTCCAACGTTGTGACATACATGCTCCACCTGCTGGATGCAGGGTTGGTTTTTAACTCACTGAAAGTACACCTGGCAGCCCTCTCGGCTTACACCACATCCCATAACAAGGTCTCGTGGTGGAAAGTGCCAGTGGTTAAAGCCTTCATGGAAGGAGTAAAGAGACTTCACCCTCCTATTTCGAACCCACCGCCAGGATGGGACCTCAACGTGGTGCTAGCTAAGCTCATGGGACCCCCATTCGAACCCATGCATAAAAGTAGTCTCAAACACCTGACTTATAAAACGGCCTTCTTAGTAGCCATTACCTCCATAAGAAGGGTCAGTGAAATTCAGGCTCTGTCAGTGCAAGATCCTTTCTTTACTATCCACAAGGACAAACTGGTTTTACGCACACACCCTAGGTTCTCACCTAAATTCATATCCAAGTTCCATGTAAACCAGTCCATCGAGCTTCCGACTTTCTTCCAAAACCCACAAAGCTCGGCTGAGGTGAAACTACACACCCTAGATGTGCGTAGGGCGGTCCTATACTATGTAAATAAAACCAGACCGCTAAGGAAAACAGATCAACTGTTTGTCTCCGTAGCTACAGGCAGAGAGGGGGATCGCGTCTCTAAAGGCGCTATCTCGAAGTGGATTATCAACTGTATACAGCTGTGTTACTCTCTTTCTGAAAAGACTCTGCCTTTTACGCCAAGGGCCCACTCTACTAGAGGCATTGGTGCCACTCTGGCTTTCATTGCAAATGTTCCCCTCGACACCATTTGCAAAGCGGCTACTTGGAGCTCTATTCACACTTTTACTCAGCATTACTGCATTGACACTCATTCCAAGACAGATACACAAGTGGGACAAGCGGTTCTAAGACACCTGTTTGCTCATGACCCTTCTCACATCCCACCTCCTTCTTCTGGTACTGCTCGCTAATCTATGCACAGCATGTGATCTAAGCAGATTCCACAAGCCTCAGAAGGGATACATTACTCACCGTAATCGTATTTCTGATGCTTGTATCTGCTTAGATTCACATGCGACCCACCCTTCCTCCCCTCCGAGAGAAGGCGCATGATTGCTTGTAGTCTTACCTTTCTGTTTATCTGCTTGGATTATCTGTACTCACGCTACTCCTCATGCTTCCTCATGTCAGAAAAAATACAATCTGAGGATCCTACACGCGTGAGGGATCTTGGGTACAGTGGACGTCACACTAGGGATAGTATTACTGGCACGCCTGTGTCGACGCCCATTTTCGACTTTCGAAAAACAAACTGTAATACTCCGCAGCTTCCACTAGATGTCGGCCTATGCACAGCATGTGAATCTAAGCAGATACAAGCATCAGAAATACGATTACGGTGAGTAATGTATCCCATATGCATATATATATAGAGAGAGAGAGAGAGAGAGAGAGAGAGAGAGAGAGAGAGAGAGAGAAAGCAGCCAGTTCCTGACTACGAAGTGAGGGACAACATCATTAACCCAGCAACTGCCCAACAATCCACTGCTGGGGGGCTAAATGACCCATACCAGGCTTCGATGGAGAACACCAGGCCAGGGGCCAAGCACCTCCGGACACAACCCTAATTACAGGAGAGCACAGCTAGAAGGGGCCAACCTAGGTGCCTAAACATCAGGGAGCATGGTGGGTGCGCCAAATGGATGGACAAGGCGCACCACAAACAGCATAGTCTGCCTAAGAAAACCTGCCCCATTCAGCCTCCAACTACATGCAGACAGGGGGCCCAGATGGACAGTTTGGGACGAAGATTTCACCGGATTCATCAAGGCAGCGGGTGAGCAAAAGTCTCCAGTATTAAAAGACATCTTCACGAATCTGGCTGGGACAGAGATAAACGGCATCATCAAGACCATCCCGCCCGAAGACAGAAACGCCTATGAAGCATTTGTGGCTGCATTGGACAGGAAGCTCGTAATACAACCAAACAGGGATTATGAAAGATATGTCTTCAACCAATGCCACCAGGCCTCCCAAGAAACAGTGGAAGAATTAATTACGCGACTCCCCCAGAAACTCGTTCACTGCCAAATCTCCTCCTTTTCAGATGAAGAGGCTATCCGGCTCCTCGTAATAGAAGGTTGTCTGTCATCTATACTCCGGAAAACAACTCCTGAATAAACCCCTATCGATAGACGAGGTGATAGAGATGGCGAGAGTACGCGAGAGAGTGGAGATACAAGCCTCTGCCATCGAGACACCGAAAAAGAATATGGACAGAGAGGAGACAGTAGCTGCATTCACCAGTGGCAGAGAAGAGGAGAGAAATACCACAGGCCACCAGACCCCGCTAAGAACACTCCAGAGAGAAGGTTACACCCAGCCGAGACCACAGCCCAACTGTAGAGGTCGTGCTACTGCTGTAGCCAACCCTTCCCACACGCAGGACCATGCCCGGCAATGACACAGAGGTGCTCCAGATGTGGGAGAGAAGGACACTTCCAGACAGTGTGCCGGGAAGGGAGACTGTTCCCGCTGACGCGCCAGCCACAGATAACACAACCCAGCTGGTGGATTCCATACAGGCCAACTCAACCATTCCCACAGTGGAGACAGGGCCAGTCTTACTCACAACCACCAAGGAGAATGATAAAGTCAATGGAACAGGGTGGGGAATACAGTGAAGCCTCGTAAGTGAAACACTATTTTGACACGATTACTACAGAGACATGTATGGCTACCCTGAGGACCAATACGCCAACTGGTACAAGTTCTATTTCGGGCTAGACCCGGAATTCCCTGACGAGTTTGTGAATCTCATCCAGGGGACACACGAAGGCAGTGAGGCACCCAAAGTGCTAGTAATGATGGACAAAGTCATGCACACATTCCTCATCGATACCAGGGCGATCGTCAACATCATGGTGGAACAAGAATTCAGACTCACAGGAAATACACAAGAATTGTCACCATCCAAAGCAAGAATCTTTCAGTGGGGAGCCACTGTACCACTACAGTAGATAGGAACATTTGTGAAATCCCTCTCTTTCAAAGGAAAAAGGATCAACACCACCATTCACATCCTACGAAGCCCTGTCCAAGGGAAATGTCTCCTCAGCTATCGCACTGCAGAAGCACTCGGCCTGACTGACATCCACTTCAACGAAGGAGACATGGTCATGTGCAAGGGAAGCCAACCCGGCCATGGGTCAATCTGCCACCTAGCGGGGTCCCTGCTCAACAAGGAATCGATCAAAGGAATGTTTCTTGAACTCTTTCGAGGGCTGGGTAGACTAAAAGGGACATAATCAGCCTCCACATCAATGGTCAAATCAAGCCCGTCCCACAACACCCGCGCAGAGTGGGTTTCCACCTACAGGACACTGTATCGCAAGAGCTACAACAGCTCCGGGACAATTACATTATTGAACAAGCGACAGGGCCCCCCCCAATGGATCTCACCACTGGTGGTGGTGCTAAAGGAAGGCAACAGACTACGCCTCTGTGTCGACATGAGAATGGCCAACACCGCTATAGAGAGGGAGAGACACCCAGGGCCCAGAATAGAGGACAGGATTGTCAGCCTTAATTTCACCACAAAATTCTCTAAACTTTACCTCAATCAGGGGTACCATTATCTCAAGCTGCACCTTGACTCCAGAGGGATCACAACATTTGCATCCCACAACGGCCTCTTTTGATATAAGCGGCTACATTTTAGAATTTCCTCTGCTGTGGAAGGCAATTACTCCTCCCAGTCTGAAGGGCATTCAACTACTCGGATGACCTGCTGGCATACGGTACCATGCAGGAGGAACATGACAAAGCTCTTATAGAAGTGTGCAAAATCCTAAGGGCAGCAGGGCTCACTTTGAACTATAACAAATGCAACATCAGCAAAGATAAGTTAAGGTTCTAGACACACATCTTCTCCGGGGAAAGGATGCAACCGACCTGACAAAGTATGCGTAATTAACTAACTCAAAGAACCTGCCCATGTGCGAGAAGTTAGATAGATCCTAGGAATGGCGGGATACTGCGCCCGCTATCTGCAGAGCTACGCCATCACCACTGAGCCGTTATGATGACTTCTGAGAAAGGACAAGCCATTCAGGTGATTGGGAGAGTGCTATAGTTTGACGTGGTCAAAAGGGAGCTGGCAAGCACGACACACCTGCCATACTTCAACCCAAGCTGGCACACAGAGCTAGTTATGGATGCTAGCCCTGTAGGCCTAGGAGCCATCCTAGCGCAACAGGAGAAGCCTGACGCCCCAGCGAGCTGCGTCATGGCATACGCAAGCAGATCCGTATCCCCCACAGAGAACGCATACTCCCAGGTAGAAAAAGAAAGCCTAGCAGCTGTGTGGGCATGCGAGTACTTCCACCACTTTGTAGAAGGCAAAAAGTTCACACACGTAACAGAGCACCAGGGCCTCCTATCGCTATTTGGCAAGCCAAGGACAAGAATGCCTCCCAGAATCTATTATTATTTTTTATTTGTTTTGATCAAATTAGATCTTTACAAAATATAAAAAACCAACATATTCCAACTAGTGATCAACACTAATTTTACAGATTGTCCTTTATACAGTCCTACTAAAAATGCCTCCCAGAATCAAGAGGTGGGGGATCCGCCTCCAAGAATGTTACTATACAATCGTACACCGACTCGGAGGGGACAACAACCTGGCCGACTACATTTCAAGGCACCCGACAACATCCAGTGGGTCGCCATGAGGGGGCGATGCAGAATGCCTGTGCTATGTTGCGTAACAGGCCCTACCACCCGCACTCACCGTCGAGGAAATAGACGCTGCAACACAGGCAGATCTGTCACCTAGGTTGGCCAAGGAACTCACCTTTGCAAAAAATGGAGAGACTACCGAAGGCTGTCATGCCAGCGCGAGGGTGTGAACAAACAAGAACTAGAAAACATGTCAAAAGTCATCACGGAACTGGCATTGTCAGAACAAGGAATACTGCTGACAGGATGCCGGATAGTCATCAGCCCGTCATCGCTCCCCAATTGACTAATACAGTTGGTGCACGAAGGACACCAGGGGATAGAGGCGACCAAGAAACTACTAAGACCATCGGCATGGATCCCACAGATGGACGACATGGTAGAAGAGATGGTGAGAAGCTGCCTTCCATATAAATCCATCGCCAGGAGCAACCCGCCACTCCCTCTACAGCCGACAGGCATCCCTGAAGAGGTGTGGAAGCGGGTCACAATGAACATCGATGGGCCACTTGAAATTGGGGGCCTTCTCCTACTGGTCATCGATGAATTCTCCAGATTCTCCCTCGCCAAAGACACTCAGTCCACTGCCTTCACCAAAGTCGCCGGCATCCTAGTATTCAGTGAATGGGGCATCCCCACCATGGTAACAACCGACAATGGACCACCTTTCAATAGTCACGAATTCCAGAGATTCGCGAGGCATCTAGGATTTAATCATCAGCGGATAACACAGCTGTGGCCACAGGCCAACGGTATGGCAGAGCGGTTCATGTCATCAATCAAAAGAACCATCCAAAATGCAGCCATTGTGATGCCACTACCGAAACACACCACGCTCAGTGACCGAGTGCCACCCGGGGTGTAATGAGGACATACCAGGCAAATACGCGCCTGCCTGAAGGGGCCACCATGACCCTGAAGGGGCCGGAAGATCCAGCAGCACTGGAAGACGAGGTCAGAGAACGGGATGCAGCGGTGAAGGAAAGGACAGACCAGACCCTGGGAGCGAAGGAGACCGTCGAAGAAGGAGAAGAAGTGTTGGTGAAACAACGCATGCAGAGTAAAACAGACGCACAATATGACAGCAACCCACTCAGGGTGACAGAAATAAAAGGGACCATGATCACAGCCGCCAATGCACAGAGGGCCATCACAAGGAATGCATCATTCGTCATACATTTCAAACCAGAGGACGACACTGGGCAAGAGACGAAAACGTCCGGAGGAGAAGCAGAAGGAACAGAGGATAATCCCTTACCCCAGCGGGAGTAGGGGATGGAAACCCAGCTGAGGGCTGCCCCCAGCGACTCTTCAAGAGACCATGCAGACTCATTGAAGAAGTGTAACATGGACGTAAGGAGATATGTGAGGGGCAGGGGTTACGAGGGAGGAGGAAAGGAGCACAGAGGGTTAAGAGAAATGTGAGGCGGGAGGAGGAAGAGGAGGAGCCCGTCTAGGGACAGGGGCAGTCAGTTATAGAATAAAGTTTGAAAGTAGCAGACGTGTCCTATCTCCTTTACCATGCATGAGGGATATATCCTGGTAACAGTGAGTGTGCGTATGTGCAGTGGTGGAAGTTTGTGTGTGTGTGTGTGTGTGAGTGTGTGTGTGTGTGCACATGTAGTAAAAGTATGAGCTGCGTGTTCTGTGCTAGATAGCCGCTATGTATACTCTGTCCTATGAAGTTAACAGTTGACAAACTGGGAATTCCGGGCAAATGCCCCCACATTGCCTACAATAAAACTATTGGCTATGTAATTGTAATTGTTTATTTATATAGCGCTTATACTTTGCGTTTACTTTACTTTATTGAATTTGTATTGTGCACCTAATAACCTGGAGGCGTGAGGGCGCAGACAAGACACACAACATAAATACATGTAAGAGTCTATAACAGAATAAGATCAAAATGGGCAAAGGCATAACAATCACCACCCACTTAGTAACTACAGGTCAAATGTTTCAACAATCAGAGTACACATGTTGACAGTAATCAAATGGGAAAAAAAAACATAGGCATAACTCCCTGAAGATCTAAATTCAATTAATCATGTTACAGTTCGAGGTCCCTTTGGGCATATATTTGCATCGTCTGAGAAAAGCAGGTAGGGTGCTAACCCCACAGCCCACTAAAATGCAGTCACAATTGGGCAGCAGGCACCAGTCACTCAGGTCTATCCTCCGAATGATCATTAAGTCATTGGGCCTCATTCTGAGTATGGAGGTAGCCATGCCGCTTTTAGCTCATTACGAGGTCTGCCCGCGGGACCCGCTAAGGACGCCTGGTAAAACCAGGTAAAACCAGGCGTCCTTAGCGGGTCCTGCGAGAAGACCAGGAAGCTAACAATGGGCCAGGCCCGTTGTTAGCATCCTCCCCATTCCCATTAGGGGCTCAAATGGGAATGGGGATGCACCGGGTCCGGGTTCCTTGAATGGGGAAATACTGGGCCATTCCGACCTTGGAGGACCCGGTACATCCCCATTCCCATTTGAGCCCCTAATGGGAATGGGGAGGATGCTAACAACGGGCCGGGCCCGTTGTTAGCATCCTGGTCTCCTTGCGGGACCCGCTAAAGATGCCTGGTTTACCCAGGCGTCCTTAGCGGGTCCCGCGAGCAGACCTCGTAATGTGGCGGTAGGGGGTTAACAGCGCCGGCAGCTCTACCAGTGCCGTTAACCCCCTACCGCCTGAGTCGTAATGAGGCCCATTGAGTCTGATTACTCCTGGACCTGTTCTTTGGCGCAACCAGGCAAGAACCTTGTTGCGCAGATCTTCTTTGGTCTATTTTTCTTTCGTTTTCTGAATGTTAGTTATAATAAAATTTCTCTGGTCCATTACAAAGTCATGGGACTTCGAGTCCATTATCATTGGCATTAATGATTTTTTTAATTGTAATTTCGTAAAGATATCCTTTTCAGTTTGGCGTTCATAACTGTGGACTGTTTAACCTCTTTTTGGCCAGCATTCGGCTCATGTGATGATAAGGAAGGAACAATTTCCTGTATTGAATCTACACTAGCGATTTCTGCCTTTTCCTTGCATGCCAAGATTGGCCCAATGGAGCTCAAAGATTCCATAAGGCAGGAGTCAGTTTGAGTGGCTTGATCTGTCATTTCCCTTTGTGTAAGAGTTTGACAGGCAGCATTTACCCTGGCTGCCTGTGACAAAACATCAGCACCAGAAGGCAGTATGTCTGGGAGGCAAAGTTCACTTTCGGCGGCTGTAGGTCCGCTACCCAGTCGTTTAAAGCATCCGCCAAAAGGCCAAGGTCAAACGGTGGAGTGCTTCAAAGCGGTTCATAAGTCAAATGCCTGTTTCTGTATGCCCAGTCTGCTATGTAAAGCTGGTTTTCTGATATACAGGCTTGTTCCAACACCTGTATGCATTGTCTTTCTGATCCATGAGACTACCTGCTCTTGTCTGTGGAGGCCTCGGCTGTCTTGTTTATTAGCAGCATAATATGCTGCTCATAATGTTACCCACAGCCCCCGTTTGTCTTGTCCTGTGTCTAACAGGAGTAGCTCTGCATGCGGCATCCTGCATATCGCATGCACACAGTACTGACGTGGGAATACTTACACAAAAGGGGCCATGCATAATGTTTCTTTATTGTCACTGATGAACACTACCCAGACACAAGGGAAGGAGAAGCCATGCACAGGGAATCTTGTTGAATTGCAGTTCTGTTATGAGTGCCTGTCTGCATGTGCTGTAGCTGGTGATGTCATGCAGAACGTTGTTGTGTGCATGTTGGAATCTTCTTGGTTCACACAGTAACAATTTCAAACCTGTAACTTTCAATCACGCAAACAATGCACTCCCGCTCACCCACCACAGATCTAGTGCAGATGCTTTTTACTTATATTCCTTCACTGAAACTGCACTGAACCTGCACCTGGGCCACTGTCACCGACCTCGGTCCTTGGCCCAGCCACTCTCCACTTGCACCCCCTGCACTGCGGGACAGTCTCTGCATCCCTACAGCCCCCCCCCCCCACTCCCAGCACTTGTCTGCACTTACCTTGCACTTGCCACCAGCTGGCTCTATTTATTTATTTATTTTTTATTCTACTTACCCTGTTCAGCACTTCCCCCTCTCCCCTTCCCCTTGCACTTTTTCCCTTCCCCCTACCCCTGCACTTGCGCGATCCGAATGACACCTGGCCTAGTAGGATCGTTGTCTGTCTTTCCCCCCTGTTCCCCTCTCCCTGCCTCGTCGCGCCTTGAAACACTTGTGTATAGGCGCGTTACAAATGCCATATCATATCATATCATATCATATCATGCCTTAAGTATCGTTAGTGCAGGCAGAGAACACGGGCTGCCAATCCTTTCAGTTCCGTTGCCTTACAACATTTGTCTCATTTGTCAGTCTCAAGTCTTTTCTAAAATACTTTATTGTAAAGCCAAACCACTCTGGTTCAATTATTCATGGGGATTCATTCATCATCACCTCTTCCCAGTATAGTTGCACCTGCGAGCAGGCTCACCACATTTACCAATATATACTGGTGTTTCTGCAGCCTCTCCAGCAGTATGAGCTGATATTGAGATACATCCGTGAGAGGTTCAGTGCAGGATCTTGTCAAAGGTGTAATAGCTTCAATGCATGAAGCTTATACTGCATAACTATTGAGGATCGGGATGCTGTTCTACGAGCTTAGTCAATAACCTGTTCCCCATTTCTTCTTCATCTCTATTACCCATTGCTTCCTACCTCTCAGTTCCTCTTAAGGCTCTGTCAGCAATATGGTTATATATTTTTTCGATATCAGGCCTCTACTTCCTCGCCAACCCAAGGGGACAACTCTCTCCAACTCTTTCTTTAGATTCTCTTCCCATTTATTCTCAGTCAGCACCCCTTTAAGCTAAGGCGAAAGTGGTCATATTTTTCACAGCTCCTGAAGTTCAACCAATGATCTAAACATCTCGTTTTCCCATGTTTGCCCTGCTCTTTCTAAGCCTGCCTCGGAACACGCCTGGAATCTTTGGGGCTCCATCATACTATCTCTGAGAAGTGGCGCTACGTAAAATGTAACTGAAATGGCCATGATGAGAGCTATCTGTTATCTATTTTCTCCCCCCATAGTTCCCTTAGTATTTTTAAAACCAGGCGCTAGAGCATTCTCTGAGGGATGTTTTTTATGGGGCCCATAGCCATACACCAAGGGTTGCCAGGACTTAACTATATTCTCAAATGTAACCTGCTATAACTCTTTGGGGATTCAAATGGTCTACCATTGCTCACAGTTGTGAGGCTTTATAGTATATTTCAATTCCGGATATCCTACTCTGTCCTGTTCTTTTGGGAGAACAAGCACTTTGTAAGCAATCTAGGGTTTTTGTTCACTTCCATAGGCAATCTAATAGGATATTTTTTCTGTTTAAAAAGCTTTTAGGTATAGCTATTGGCAATTTCTGGAACAGAAAAAGAAATCTCGGGAGGATGTTCATCTTAACAGTGTTAATTCTGCCCATCAAGGACATTTTCAGTGTCCTCCATCTGTAGATATCCTTTTTAATTGTCTACAGAAGATTCACGTAATTGTCTTCATAGCGATAACACAATTGCTTAGTTAGAATGACCCCCAAGGTACCCTAAACTCTTTTTAGTCCTTGTGAAGAGTAGCTTGTCTACATACTTGCCCATGGAGGAAGTAATACGGATTTGATAGATTTACGTTAAACCCAATGTTTTGACCATAGGATTGGATTTCCTCTATAACTTGTGGCATTGTGGAGGCTGGGTTAGTGACATAAAACAAGATATCATCTGCAAATAGTGTTAGCTTGAACTCCTGTCCCTGACCTTCGATTTCGTGTATGTTTCCTCTCTCTCTGAAACGGGCTGCAAGTGACTCCATTACTAGAGGAGAAAGGAGTTTAGAGAGAGGGCAGACCTGATGAGTCCCTCCAATAATGGCATTTTATTTCGATCTGACCCCGTTTTGCCCTACTATTAATGCAGGACTTGAATATAATTTTCTGAGCCATAAAAAACTATTCTTCCGAAACACAAATTTACCTAGGACCTTTCTCAGGAACTACCAGTTAACCCTATCAAATGTTATTTTTGCAACTAAGGATAATAAAGCTGAATCATGTAGCTTGCACATTAGGTTTACCATATTACGCAAGTTATCTGCACATTGGCTACCCATCACAAAGCCTGCCATGTCTGCATGTACCAAAGATGGGATATAAAGTTCTGGTCTTGAGCCCAAAATCTTGGTAAATATTTGAGTGCCTAGGTTGAGCAGAGATTTCACAAACATACTATGTGGTCTTTTCCTTCTTTCAGAATGAGTGTTTCTAAAAAAAGATGGATGGTTTGTTTACATCCTGAAGAAACCCATTATATTGTTTTGCCAGGAAGAGGATGTCTGAGTAGTATTTGTTGAAGCAAAACTGTAAACCCGTCATCACCTGGAGCTATCGACCTCTTCTTTCAGTTTGTTTTCTTCAAGCCTTAATTCTCTCTTTCCCTTGGAGCTTTCTGTCATGAGAAGTCCTCTCATTTTATCTTCTGCTGCCTCACATATGAGGTCAACTTTCGTCTCACCCTTGTCAATTGCGATAAGAAACTGCTTTACCTCCTCCCTCAGGAAATCTCTAAAATCTTTATCATTCAGCAGGTTGTCGCGACAGTTCCATTTATACGTCCTAGTCAATTCTGTCCCCCATACCATACCAAGAGTTACCCTATGGTAGTCAAACATGTACTATAAATGAGGGTCTCAATCTATGTTCCTGTCCCTTTTCTACAAGCAGATCATCTGTTCTCTTATAGGATTTCTGAGGGTTCGAGATAAAGGTTTCTCTCCACACACCACACTCAAGGTATTGTTTCAGACATTCATCTAATCCCATGGATTCACGCGCCCTGTACTTAATTTGTGTAACCAGGCATGGCATGTATTGGATCTCCTCCTATTATCTTGACGCACTCCAACCATTGTGATTTCAGTTTGCAGATTTCTCAATAAATACCATTTGTTGGGTGTTGTTGCATATACTGCTATCAACGTGATCCATTTGTTTTCAAATAACCCCTTTATCATGAACAATCTTCCCTCAAGATCTTTTTTAACCTGTGTTCTGCCTAGAATAGACACCATTTTCCAGGAGGATCCCCACACCTCATATTTTGTCTCAGCTGATGACTAAGAGATTTGGGTTATGCCTTTGCCATAGATTCTGAATGCAACCTCTTGCTTCTTGTGTGTTTCCTGTATAAGTGTTGTTTTTAGCATGTGCCTATTAATTTCCCTTCCTAAAAGCGATCTCTTTGTCAGAGAATTCAAAGTCTTGATATTCAGGGATGCAATTCTCAAAGTGTTCACATGCGTTATATGAACCTATTTAATTCATGCTCAGAGCTCATTTTCCATCAGTGCTTTAAATGGTTCACCCCACTGATTGATTTAATAAAGACATCATAGGTCTGATTGTGCCCCATCCCTCTGCCTCACTTTGTTAAACTTTGAACCTATACGTTTCTGCACTTTCCATACAGCCAGATAGCTTGAGACTCCCAGATAAGTCGAGGTCACCGTAGCACTACTGCGGCTGAGTGTCTTTGCGGCGTGTGAAGCCGCTTTCCATACAGACTGGAGCCTGTCTACACTTGCTGTGATTTCGGCAGAGGCTGTGCTTATAGCCTCTCACCCAGGTGGCGCTGCTGGCAAAGTGTGGCTGAGTGTCTTTGCGGTGTGTGAAACTGGTTTCCATACAGACCAGAGCCTGTCTACACTTGCTGTGATTTCGGCAGAGGCAGTGCTTATAGCCTCTCACCCAGGCGGAGCCGCTGGCAGAGTGCGGCTGAGTGTCTTGGTGTCTGTGTGTGGGTGCTACGCCGGGGGCAACATTTACCTAATCCTGCAGTGCAGTGGCCGGAGACCGATTGGGATACCCTTATCTTTACTGGAAGTGTGTCCTAGCTCGGAAACTACTGCGCAGCCCCACATCCCCCACCATCACATTGCCCATTTTCTATGTTGCTGTGCCACCAGAAACTAGAAATGTGTATTCTCTCCCCCTTCATTGTCTACTCAATGTCATTGTCCCCTTCCATGTCATATACGGTTTGTTTTCTGCGAAGTGTCCGTTTAGATGGATTACTTCATCCTATTATTTTAGTGGGGGAAATGTAATGACTCTTCCTCCAAACATTTTCTTCCTGGCTCCTCCCCCAAAAGAATGGTCTAAGAAATCTCTCCTGACTTTGTTTGTCCGATGTGGTAGCTCTCAATTTAGTACCCTCCCACATCTCTTGCAGCAGCCGTGGTATCTCTTCTATATCCTTTAGTTTATTGGCCTTATCCTCCGCTTCAAACGAGAGAGAAAGAGTAAACCCCCATCTATAGAGTGTCTCCTTTTCAGATCACGAGGAAGTCCTAGTTTTACAGAGCCTCCTTTTCTCGAGTGCAGTAGCAGAGGAGACCAGAATAACCTGCTCCAGAGGAATCCAGAATAACCTGCTCCAGAGGAGTCCAGAGTAAGCTGCTCTTTGGCACCATCAAATTCAATCGTCTCTTTTTTTGCTGAGTTTTGGCCAGTATATCAATTTTACCCCTGAAGTAGTGGCATTTTGCAGCCATGGACTTAGACTTGCCTGGAGGCCGCCTCTTCTATGTAATCTGTCAAAAATCCTGCCCTCTTCGCTCTCATACAAACCATTTAAGATAATATTCAACTTTCCTTCCATTTTGACCGTTGTTTCTCTTTTTTGTGGAATTCCTAGAAGGCAAAGATGTAACCAATCCCTATTTTCTGCATAATCCACCTTTATGGTGAGTTCTTTTTCCTTTGGATCAAGATCTTTTATTGTGAACTCAAAGCACAACTTCAGTAATTCAGCTGTCCGCTGGTTACTTTCCAGTGTTTCCATGCGATTCTCAACTCTACACATTTTACCCCTCAGTTCTGAAACCGTAGCGTGTGCATCGGTCCTTTGCGATTTCATCTGTTGTATGTAGGATGCGCGTATTGTCCCTCTTCATGGCCATCACTGCTGTTTTTGCTGTTTTGCAGGGTGCATTGGCTCCCATTTCTGCCATGCCATCCTCTAAGCAACCAGGGGCCCTGGGCCATTTACCAGTGGTTGCTCACCCAGATCTGAGTGCCCACACTCCACTCTTGGTAAGCCTCCATTCGCTTCATGTGCGCTGTTTGCCATGGTGCTGGCAGGGGTGGACTGGGAACCAAAAGAGGCAATGAAAATCCTTTTCAATGTTGCCGCATACGACATATTTTCAACAAACCCAGCACTTACCCTATGAGAAAATGTGGAAATAAAATGAGTTAGCACACCAAAAAGGCCCAGGAGGCAGAGGCCTACCAGGAGTTCTATGGGCCACTCCTGGGAGGTGGGAGCCAGCTCCGTGTTGTTGCCTTAATGGACCGGGCTCACAGAGCCTTTGCGTGACTTTTCTAAATTCCCTGACAGTGTGCAATATGCGAGTTAGGGTCTAGGCTGTGCGTTAATCAAAATCCTAAATACGGACTGAGCTGCAATGCCCAATTCACAAATTAGGTGTACTCGCTAACACCTATAAGAAAGAACAACTGATTGGTGTTGTGACACGCTTTGCGCTTGTCCCTTTGTGTCCGTTATCTCTTGTAAATAACTGAACTATTGTGTTCCACTCAGATGCAATTCTTTATTCTGTTTCAACGTCAGCCGACACGTGTTTCGACCTTAACGCCGTTTTCAACCCCAATCAGTTGTCCCTGACAGTGTGATTGGTAAAATAGAGGTCAGATACGACCTGCGTTGCAGCAGTGTTAGACATTAAAATGTTCTCCACTGTGGCAGAATGCAGGGACTTCAAGAGTATACAACAATGCTGAAGTCGTGAGGGTAGAAACAGCTTACTGTTGTGCAGGCTCACTTCTGCTCTCTAGGGGCAGCATGTAGACAGGCTGTGGAGTTAAAACACATGCTGACTATAAAACATTTCGATTTTTCTTCCATTTGAACGACTTCATGGTGCTTTGTGATCTGACAGAAATAGGGTTAGGATTGTGGATATGTGATCTGTAGCAGCGGGAGCAGAGTAACGGTTGCTAGTTTGTTCCTAAAAGGAGTCCAGAAGTGCAGAAAAGCCTGCCAAAATCACTGTAAAAACGCTGGCGGGCAAATATTTGCATTATCTATGCAATCGCATTGATTTTGTACGTTTGGCCTATTTGGAGAAGCAAGAAATTTAAAAAAGGTGTGCCTGCCACACACTTTTTAAATCTTGAGTTTTGCTGTGGCTCATTTTAGGACTGAGCAACTATTTTAGAAACATGATCTTTTCTTAAGGTTTGAACCAGCGCTCTCCTTCCAGTGCTCTCCTGTCTGTCTGGTATCAGAAGGCAAGATAAGAAATCCTCCGAGGGCGTGGGGCGTATGGGAGTTAGTAGGGGCACGAAACACCGGTGAAATGAACATTCTCAGTGAGGTTTCAAAATGGCCTCCTTCTGTTAATTTGCCAGCATGCTCTAAATGATCACATACACACTGTGTATTGTGCAGGGGCGTTGCTCGGCTAAGGGGGCTATAGCCCCTGATCTTTTGGTTGTAGCCCCGGATAGAATCTCAGGCGCTACAGCCAAAAGACTAGCTAGCCCCCAGTCCCAACAGTTCTGACATCAGCTTAGCCCCGGGTCTTTTCCAGACCTAGCAACTCAACTGGTATTGTCCCAGGTACAGTTCCAGCTGGACGATCAAGCTTTAAGTTAAATCGTGCCTTTCGAAATACATTGCGCAGAGCTACGGAATTATTTAGCTTGGTTATGTGCGTTCACAGTGAATATTTTTTTTTCGAATTAAAAAAACAACGCTTTAGAAAGACTTCTCAGAGACCACTTGCCGCAGTCTTGCTATAGTGAACTGTCACGCCCCTCACCACACATGAGGGCACGCAGGGGCTGACATGCGCCACGGGCTGGGCAAAAGACATAAGTTGTGGGTGATGAAGGTAAGCGTGTGTGTTTGGGTGTGTTTGTGAGTTGAGGGGGAATGTTTATAGCATGGAAGAGAGTGGAGGGGCAAGTCTAACTGTGTTTGGGAGTCGAGGAGGAATGTTTCTTGCGTGAAAGGGAGGGGATGGGTGAGCGTGTAAGGGTGTGTTGTTTCTGTTTGTGTGTGTGTGTGTGTGTGTGTGAGAGACTGTGTGGGGAGGGAAGGGTTGGGTAGGAATGTATTTGGTGATTAGGGGCTGGGGGCCAACAATTTCACATTGTATGCATCCTAATTAACTCCAGGGGCCTAATTACGAGGAGGGCGGTAACCGGTTAACGGCGCAGGTAAAGGTGCCGGAGCGGTTAACCCCTTACCGCCCTATTACGAGGTCTCCTCTCGGGACCCGGTGAGGACGCCTGGTAAAACCAAGCGTCCTTAACGGGTCCCGCGAGGAGACCAGGATGCAAACAACGGGCCCGTTATTAACGGGCCCGTTGTTTGCATTCTCCCCATTCCCTTTGAGCCCTATGGGGGCCTGGGTTCTCTGAATGGGGAAATACCGGGCCCTCCAAGGTCGGAATGGCCCGGTATTTCCCCATTCAGGAAACCTGGACCCGGTATCTGGAAAGGGGGTAGCCATGCCGCAAAAAGCGGCATGGTTACCTCCTTCCTCATAATGAGGCCCCAGGTCTGTCGCCAAAAACAGACACAATATGTACGACTTACCTATGAAAGCCCAGACATCTGTTTCATCACAGAAACCGGGTTCTGTGATGACTTTCGACCCATCACACAGAAAGCATTTCCCCCAGGCTACACACTAATCATGCACAACAGAACTAGGAGAGCAGGCAGGATCGCCATTCTCTACAAACTACATCTCACTATCTCACACTCCGAGGAACAAGCCTGCAATGCAGATTGTGAATCCCTCCTAGTGTCACTTTTCATCAATCCCTCTCTTATCCATAGCTTCTTACTCATACCTCCCGGCTATAACAGAAACTTCACTGATGCTCTAAGTGATTCCCTTGTGGCTCTCATGGTCGCTCACCCCTCCCTCACCATGCTAGGAGATCTCAATGTATGGTTTGATGCTTCACACAATCCCATGATACAAGCACTCCTGTGCAACCTGAAAGCCCTCAATATGACCCAACTGATTTCAGGTGTCACGCACACCGCAGGACATACCTTAGATGCAATATTTAGCTCCTCCAATCTGATCTCCACGCTCCCCCTGATCCCTAATCTGGATGGACCACACAGCCATCCTCTTCTCCCTATCGACTGCAACCCTGTCCCCGATAGACCAATCCTGAAAAGTCCACCCACTTCCTTCTGTGGAACAAGGTCATAGTCACTCCAGACTTCGCTGACTCCCTGCTTGCCTTGCTCCCCAATCTCCCACTCCACGGAGGTCTGCTTTGTATTAGCCATTTTGACCTATGACTCTCCAATGCCCTCAGACCACTTACTCCTTCCAGATATGCCTCCCACAGAAAAGGTAATTCCTTTAGATGGTTCACCCCTTTGCTCAAACATCTCAAAATACTTAACCACACCACGGAGTGCAGATGTTGGTCTAACCCTTCTCCCAAGAATAGAGCAGCTTGCGCCAGACAGATCAAAGCCTACAAGGCAGAAATCTGGAAGGCAAAAGATCCTTCTACTGGAACAGAATCTCCAATGCCTTTAACACCAGCAGGGAACTACACACAATCATTTCAGAATTCAACGCCTCACTCTTCACCTCCCCCCTCTTCCAACCAGAGACGTAGCCAGGATTGTCTAACAAGTGGGGACTGAAACTAATGTAGTTGGGCCCACTGTAGTGCCATTGACATCTGTAAATGCCCACACAATGCTGCTGAGTGGGCATTTGCAGATTTTGGGTGGACCTTACCCGCTCAGGCCCTACCCTGTCTACGCCTCTGATCCCAACTCCCAAGCATTCTGTGATGCCCTCTCGGACCACTTCCATAACATCTCTGTGGAAAACAACCTCATAATCAGCTCTAAACTAGCATTGCTCCAGCCTGGATCACCTGCACCCTCACCCAACCTCATATCCCCTCCCTCCATCTGACTGGTACTCTCCTCCATCACTCCCATCTCTCGACCCAAATTCCTGAAGCTACTTGCTAGCAGCCGCCCGTCCAGATCCGCGGGAGACCCATGCCCTCCACTCCTTAGAGATATCCTATCCACAACCTGTGCAGGCAGCATTGCGAGATCTATCATTAGCTCATCCCTCACTTCAGGCATATACCCAGCTGCTTACAAGACATTGCACATCAAGCCCTGGCTCGAAAAACCCTCCCTTGACCCCTTCCTTCCGGCCAATTACAGACCTATCTCGAACAACCGCTTCATAGCCAAAATGATTGAGTGAACGCCCTACTCCCAACTTTGCCTCTTCACCAAATCTAACCACCTCTTCCACCCCACCCAGTCCAGCTTCATACCCCTCTGAAGAACTGAATCATCCCTAGTCTCCAACTGGTAATGACCTCAAAAGACCTGCATACTCAAAAGGCTGTGCTGCACTTACCTCCTCAACCTCTCTGCAGGTTTTGACACTATGGACCACTGCATCCTCATGAACAGACTCCAGTTGCTTGCATTGGGGGACATCATTAAGGTGGATTTCCTCTTTCCTCGCAAACTGAAATAACCCTCTTTTCTCCCTTCTCCTCGACCCCCCACTCTGTCACCAATGGGATAACCCAAGGTGCCTCCCTATTCTCCCTGCTCTTCAACCTCGTCCTGAGCTCCCTCCCTGCTCTTACTTGCTCACATGACCTAACCTGCTACAACTACACAGACGACATTTAGATCATGTGCAAAATCCCTAAGACCTCTTCCATCTCCCACCCAACCTCGACCTCATGCTTCGCAGATATCAACCACTGGATGATGGCTAACCACCTCCTCCTCAACGTGGGAAAAACTGAAATCATGATCTGTGGAACGACAGTACTCTTACCCCAACCCACCCCTTTGCCACCCCCACTAGGCCATCCTCCCGCCGCATTAGTAAAGAACCTGGTATGCACAATGTATGTAGATCTGAAACTGTCACACCACATCAACTCTGTGTCTAAAGAAACCTGCAATCAGGCCCTGCCCTCCTTGTCATCCCCCCTTAAATTCAACAAAAATAAGGGGATCCTCCTTCTCCCACAATCTGGAATGCAATTCTGCCACCTAGAGGATCACATTGCTTTCCGGAAGGCCCTCAAGACCTGGTTTTCCCCTCCTCCCCCATATTCTAGATGGACCCATGGCTGGCGTCGGGTTATTTCACCCTCGGTCAGATAGACTGAGGCAGTAACACTGGCGTAACAGGGGCCTCCGCAGCCCCCGCGGTGCGGGGGGCCCCGCCAGCACCTGGAAGGGGCCCCCACTTATAGAAAAAAAATATATATTTATTTTGCACAAAAAAAACCTTTTTTTTTCTTTTTGAATTCCCTCTGAATTTATAAAGAAATTATTTCTGTAACAGAAATAATTTCTTTATGAAGTCAGAGTGACTTCAAAAAGAAACGATGGGCCTCATTGGGGGTTTGGCGGCAACCGTGCCATTGCTACCAGCAGGTTGCCGCCAGACCCGTAATGATTTACCGGCGCCCGACTTCCCGGTATCACCAGGGGATTACAACCCCGGCGTTCTGGGAAGTCAGGCGCCGGCAAATGGTAAGTCCCCATTTCCATAAAGTCCTATCGGACTCTAAGGGAATGGGGACCATAGAAGCACCGGCACCATTAATAATGGTGCCAGTGCTTCCGTGAAAACTATGCGGGTGGGTGCCGTTCTGCCGGTAGGTCTGACCTGCCGGGCAGGATGGCAACCGCCCGCAGAGCTGTAATATGCCAGCCCCGAAACAACAGTGCAGGTGAGCTTACCAGCACCGTTGTTTACAGTCCGGCATAGTTGTAATGTGGCCCAATTTTTTTTTTAAGTGTTGGGCTCCCCTCATCCCCATGATGTGTGCGTGTGTGAGTGTATGTTGAAAGGGTTCACACTTAAATGTATAGGTGGCTGCCTGTGCGAGTGTATGGTGAAAGGGTGCACACTTTAATATACAGGTGGCTGCCTGGGTGTGCCTGTATGGTGAAAGGGTGCACACTTAAATGTATAGGTGGCTGCCTGTGTGAGTGTATGGTGAAAGGGTGCACACTTAAATGTATGGGTGGGTGCCTGGGTGTGTGTGCCTGTATGGTGAAAGGGTGCACACGTAATTTTATGGGTGGCTCCCTGGGTGTGCCTGTATGGTGAAAGGGTGCACACTTAAATGTATGGATGGCTGCCTGGGTGTGCCAGTATGGTGAAAGAATGCACACTTGAATGTATGGATGGCTGGGTGTGCGTGTTTGTATATGGTGAATGGTGTGTGTGCTTGCGTTCAGGGGCGCAACAAAACCTACATTTCGGAGGCTAACCCTTCAAATGTTGGGAGGGGTGCCAACTTCATGGGCGGTGGGGGAGGGGCAAACTTATTTGTTTGGGTCATCTAATTTCTTTATGCATTTTTATGAGACTATTCTAGTGCAGATTCAATGTTAAAAGCAGTTAACTCTCTCCTTTAAGGTTTAAAGCACCCACTTATGGACTGTGGTGAGAATGAGTGGTCTCCTGTTCCCTCTCTACCCTTCCAATCACTCCCTTGGCATGCAAGTATTAAACCCACATCACGATTTCAATTGCGTAAAAAATTTGGCATTTGAATGCAGGTACTAACAGTGAATTGCTTTATGTTAGTAATTGGTGGGTTCTTCTTAACAGAGAAACCCAGGTGCCGTTTAACATCTGTGTCCTTTTCTGTCTGGCAACTGCTCTGAAGGTCAGCCAGGTCTGGTCAACATAGCCCAACATTTCGGGGGAAGTGGGAGTGCTGAATACCAGTCAACTCAATGGTGTTGCACCAATACTTGTGTTTAATGCCTGGATTACTTATTGGTAATCTTCATTACTCCTAGCCCTATACTTCCTCGTCCCAGTGTGTATGAGACAGTACTTGTGTATAAGGCCCTCTGCCTCATACACAAGTACTGGGATGAGGTAAAGGTACATGGAAGTAATGCTTGATTTAGCTACCTGTAATCTTCATTACTTCTAGTCCCACTCGTCCTCATCCCAGTACTTACCTTTAAGGCAAGGAGCCTCAACCGTAAGCTCTGGGGCAAGGAAGAGGGACGTGGAGGTAATTCTGGGCCAAGTAGCTGATTTTGGAGGTTGGGGTGGGAGTGGGAGGGAGAGGGGATGTGTGGGGGGCAGGATTATACAACAAATTATAATGGCTGTCCATGTCCAGGCTAAGCAGGCATGATATGTGGTATTAGTGGCTAGAGAGGCATTTTGGTGCAGCCAGTCTAGTCATTCCTCAGTTTGGTATGACATTTTTTTAATGGGGCATTTATGATAAAGCAGTCCTGCTAAGTGAATTGCCTGGCTAGCATGCCATTTGGGTGCTGCCAGTCAGCCTTTTCTAACTGCAGCATTGTATATTTTTCTGGGCATCTGTGATCAAATGATATGTCATTTATAACGCACCTGCACACAAGTGTTTCTAGGCGCGACAAGACAAGGGATGGAAGATAGAGGGAGGACAAGACAAACGATCTTACTAGGCCTTGTGTCATTCAGATTGTGCAAGTGCGATAACGAGAAGCGCAAGGGAAAAGGGACGGGGGCAGTGCAAGGGAGAGGGGAGGGGAAAAAAAGGGGAGCAATGGTCTGAGTAAGTGTTGTCAGGGCAGCACAGCTCTGGGTAGTGCAAGTAGAACAAGGGACTGTAGGGTTACAGTTATAGCCCCTAAGTGCATGGTAGGACCAGAGGCAGTGCAAGGGTGACTGATCAAGAAAGAGTCTCGACTCAGTGAGACTCTGAAGGTAGCCAAGCAACCAGTCGGTTGGAGGCACACCAATCCTGAATCGCGGATAGACAGTCGGGAATGAGTGAAAGATGAGAGGAGTATGAGGGGAGCCTGAAGGAAAGCAGAGTGTCATCCGCATAACACTGAAAGTTAGAGGAGAATGTAGAGATCAGGTGGGTCAAAGGGGCCACATAGATGTTGAAAAACCAGAGTGAGAGGATGGAGCAGGGAGAAAGTTACCAAGTTGGACCTGGGAGGGGCAGTCCAAGAGGAAGGAGGTCAGCCACTGAAGGGCCTGATCCGTGATGCCCAGGTTCTCATGGAGTCGATTGATCAGGATTGATCAGGATGGCATGGTTGACCGTGTCGAAAGCACAGGAAAGATCAAGGAGGATGAGGACAGAAGGAATGCTGGAATCAAGGTTAGAGAGCAGAACTTCACAAGTGTTGAGGACAGAAGTTTCTGTGTCTCTGGCACTGAAGCCAGTCTGATGGTCATGGAGACAACCAACAGATTCCATGTGGAGAGTAAGCTGGGAGATGGCCTGCTTTTTCAACAGTTTGCCCAGGAAAGGGGTGATGGAGATTGGGCGATAGTTTGCCGGGCAGGCAGGATCGGCAGAAAGCTTCTTGAGGAGTGGGTGCATAAGGGAGTGCTTAACGGGAGAGGGGAAAGAGTGATTACAGAAATCGGTCAAGGCCGGAGCGAGGGTGTCAATATGGTTCTTGATGGTTCTGGTGGAGCAGGAGAGCACCTGTTTGAATGACACTTTCATAGATCGGACTTGTCTAAAAACCTTGTCAGGTGTTGTCAGAGAGAAAGAGGAGAAAGGAGGAAGAGAGGTAGAGATGGCCAAAGGGGGGACTAGAGGAAGAGGGAGAGGAAGAGGAGATGGAGGACAGGATGTCCTGAGTTTTAGCGTAGAAGTGAGATGACAGAGCCATACAGAGGGCCTGGGAGGGAACAGGAGATGTAAAGACCTCAACAGGATTGACCAGTTCTTTTCAGATTTTAAAGAGTTTGGCCGTGTTGTTAGAGGCCACCGAGACACAGGCTTGAATGTGTGTTCTATTCTTGATGAGTGTTATTGCTTCAACTGCCATTTTGGTGCAACCAGTCTATATATGTCTAAATGTGGCCTGGCAAGCTTTACTATATTGTTATTACATGTCGACACTGGTCTACCTTGTGCAGCCAGTTGGACATGTTTTCATTGTGGCATGGCATTTTTAATAGCAAAGCTTTAATGTTCCTGTGCTCTGTTGGTGACTTGCATCTATTGGATTGGTGTTACCATACAAAACAATTGCAAACTCTCTGTCTTTTTAGCCACTTTTTCTCAGACAGTGTGCTGTATGTTATATTAAAACACATATGTATATCTTTCTCCTAGTGCAGTGTGTGGCATATTCGTTCAGCAGCACGTTTGTGCGTATTGCGCAAGTGTAATAACCTAGGCTGGCCCAGAGTGTGGCGCGACCCTTCATTTGTTGCTGAGTTGGGGGGCCCCCTCAGCATGGCTCGCAGGGGGGCACCCACATCTTGTGTTACGCCATTGGGCAGTAATGAACCCCCTTAGAATGGAGTGAGCGAAGGAGAGAATAATCTCCAGCAGACAACAGGACAGATTCCACACCACATCTACGAAACCGAGAAAACTGCTAGGATAGACAGGCATTTATCACACTCCATGTCAATGCAAGATAGCCACAGGCATGGCCACACACCCACACACATCTATTCTCATACACTATTTGAAGATACTTTGCACAACACCTCTGCCATTAGAATGCAGCTATGTCCCATGACATAAATTCATTCTAGCTGGGCACATAATCAGTCTCCTACATTCGCATACTCTTCCAACAACCTCTCAGCACCTATCCACAAGCCAGCTCGATATGGGTCTCTAACAGGGACTTGGTCACTTCTTTACCTTCGTATTGGCTAAAATGCATACCCTTCATATTGGCTAAAATTCATACATGCATTCTTAACTTCCCTGACAACTCTCCCATACCTTGGACTTAGGTCCTCTGAGGGCATTCACCTACAGCGCTATGAGGCGATATACAAATGACAATTTACCTTACGTTATGCTATATTCCAATACACCCAGACATCCAATATCGCTTTGCATTTACTCATAAATCCATGCAGTATAGCCCTAGAGAGACTCACCCTGTTCTCCTAAATCCTAAAGAAAGATATTGACTCAGTAGTGTTCCCAAGAGGGTCCACTCCGGTGCAATATGTAGATGATCTGCTGCTGGCCACCTTCTCCTTGGAAGCCTGTGAGCAGGACACCCTCACTCTGTTGACAGAGCTTGCTGAAAAGCATCACAAGGCGCCTAAGGATAAGCTACAGCTATGCTTGCCCCATGTGCAATATTTGCGCCATGAGATTACAGCTGGGGAAAGACATTTATCCCAGGATCGTATATTGGCGATCCAGAAAATTCTCAACAAACAAATGAGAGGGTTCCTCAGTTACTACAGAAAGTGGGTCTAGTTATATGCCACCATAGTTAACATTCTGCAAAACCTCAAACATGATTTGAGACCGGAGTACCTGCCATGGCCCCCAGAAGCTGAAGATGCCTTGTTCACCATAAAACAAGCACTTGCAACAGCCCCGCATTGGGTCTGCCAGATTATGATAAGCCATTTGTGTTGTTCAGTGACGAACAAGAGGGGTTTGTCCAAGGTGCATCTAATTCGGCTGCATCAGGCACTGGACAATTGGATCATTTCTCGTTCTGGCTGTTATTCTTTAGCACAAGGCCAGTGACTGACAATAACAGGACCTTGTAATACTTTGAAAAACTCTTAAATTAAGAATGATCAAATCACGCTAAGATCGATGAGTGTGGTGACATAGATACTCTCCTGAGGATCCCTTTGATAATACAAGGGTGTAACATGTTGAGAGTTCTGAAGCACCTATTGACTTAAATGAGAGTTCTGAAAGATGTTTTACCTTAATAAATCACTCTCTACTTGTTAACTACAAGACTTGCATCAAGACCATTTGTTTTGTTCTGGCTCTCACTAACTATTATCTACTATCTTACTGGTTTAGAGGTATTGGAAGTATACACTTTTTGGATCATAGTTTGTCCAAGGAGTGTTGACACAGCTGCATGGTGATGTGCATCATCAAACTATTATACCATAGGGTTGCTTTAGACCCAGTCGCAGCCAGTCTCTCAAGGTGCTTCCGAGAGGTTGATGCGGCTGCCCTGTTAATAGAAAAGACTGATTCACTGGTACAGAGCCATCCCGTCACAATTTGAGTCCCACACTCTGTACTGGCACTGCTGCTCAAAGTGAAGACATGTGTCCAACTCCGGCCACATCCGATACAAAAAATTGCTAATATCAGCTGCTAATGTGACCCTAAGCCACTGTCCTGTGTTAAACAGTGCCTAAGTGTTGCCAACCCCGCAGGACAGTGAGCCACATGACTGCCTCATAGTTGTCAAAACGGAATGTCTCCTCGTACTGATTTATCCAATGTTTCACTACAGAATCTTGATATGATACTCTTTGTAGATGGCTCATGTCTCCACAAACCAGAAACAGGAGACTTGGGCCTCATTAGAAGCCTGGTGGTAACAGTGCTGGAAAAACCGGCAGGTTGCCACCGGACTTGTACATTTTACCGGCACCTGGCTTGCTAGAAATACCTGGGCATTATAACCCCGGTGGTCCGGGAAGTCAGGCACCGGTAAAATGTTGTTCCCCATTTCCATAGAGATCCATAGGACTCTATGGGAGTTGGGAACAAGGAAGCACTGGCACCGTCAACAGTGGTGCCGATGCTGCCGTGAAAGACTGCCTACCATGGCCGCTGTGCCCGGCAGGGTCAGACCTGCCGGGCACAGCGGCTTCGGCAGGCAGACTTGTACTTTACTGGTCCGGAAACAACAGTGCCATTAAGCTTACCGGCACCATTGTTTACGGACTGGCAAAGTTGTAATGAGGCCCTTGGTCTTAGGTTATTCTGTTTGCACCCCTCACGTTTTTTTGGAAGCATATTGGTTGCACACTGCCAAATCTGACCCAAGTTTCAAAACGTGTAGCCCTCACCAGATCATGTAACTTGGTACAGGAAAGATCAGCTACAGTTTATAACGACCCGAGGTACGCTCAAGGCGTGGTGCACAATTTCAGCGTCCTATGGAAATAGCATGGTTATTTAACCTCCATTGATACCCCTATACTAAATGGAAAATATGAGTCAGCTCTACTGAATGCACTACTTCTCCCCTGTGCTCTGGCCATTGTTAAATTCAAGGGACGCAATCCCTCTCAGTCCTTTCTTGCACGAGGTAATATCCACACAGATAATGCAGCTCATTTGGTAGCCTTAAATGGACCCCTGGCTCCTAATTATACTCTTGTTTGTGTTGCAGTCCAAAAGTCACTGATTGCCTCCTTTTGCAGAGTGCATATTCACCAAGACCAAGCTCTTGAAGTAAAAAAGGTGACCTGGACTTAGCATGTGTGTAAGTTGTGGGGAAATGTCCTCCGGTGTACCCCAGATGGCCGCTTGGGTGGCCCCCAAGGCACCCCCCCTACCTGGCCTGCAAAGCCCACGGCATTGCTCACTCAGATAAAAAGACCATGATCGCAACAGTGAACTGACCTCAAGTTGAGACTAAAGTGTGTCAGGAGACAGGTCTGAAGTGGCCTCAGGGCTTGGCCCCAGCACTGTTTGCCATGCGCAATAACCTGCAGCGCAAGCATGGACTGTCTGCCCATGATATACTTACAGGAGATCCTATGAGAATAGGAACTGCTCCCCCCGCAGCTCACCACCTACTGAACATCATCTTAGAAGATGACACTGTACTACAATACTGTTGCATTTTAGTCAAAACTGTTTGCTCTCTTTATACCCAGGTGCGAGCTGCCATACCTGAACCGGAAATTGAGCCCTGCCATCTGCTGCAGCCCTGGCGACTGGGTCCTTGTCAAGATTCACTAGCGGTAAACTGCACTCCAGCCAAGGTGCCGTGGACTATATCAAGTCCTACTGACCACTCAGGTCCAGGAAGGCATGCCCTGCAGTCCTGTGGGAAGCTGCCCCATTGCCAGTCACCTGGAACAGAGCGACTAGGAGCCTGCTCACTCGCCCCGGGATCTGACCGCTGAACAACAATGAATTCTCCTGATGTGGTGATACACTGCCGGAAATTGGAAGCTGCCACCACTGATATGCCTGTGCCAACAGGTTTTGGACCCTGTTGTTATCAGCTCCTGGTCATACTCTTTGTCCTCATGAACACCATGAGTCTGTGGGGGTCATTCCAAGATTGGAGGCAGCCATGGTGCTATTAGCACCATGGCTGCCTCCAATACCGGGTCTGGGTCCAGTCTGGCTGAATGGGGACTTACTGGGTCATTCCGACCCTGGAGGACCTGGTAAGTCCCCATTCAGTAAACCATTCCCCATTCCCATTTGAGCCCCCATAGGGCTCAATGGGAATGGGGAAGGCGCTAAAAACGGTACCGCAAATTGTTCTGACCACACGTCCTTTGCGGTTCCCGCTAAGGGACCTCGGAATTGGGCGGTAAGGGTTTACCGGCACCAGCGTTTTTACCGCTGCCCGTTAACCCTTACCGCCCAACTCGGAATGACCGCCTGTGTCTCTGGTACTATGGATACTTCTAGCTGAACTCTTAGCCGTGGCAGCTCCAGTACTGGTCCGAACTTCCTGGAACTCTCTGAAAGTGTTTGAACTTTGATCAGTGCCTATCCCGGCAGGGGCCTTTTTGAAAATTAAACTTTGGACCATTGCCGAACTATAGACCATAGTACCATTGCTGAACTATAGACTACAGTGCTCTGACCCAAAGAGACTTCAGTGAACTGTTTGTGGATGCAGCCCTTCCATGCATGAACTGAACTCTACCCTTGGCCACAAACTTTGATATCATCAAACCTGCCTGATTCCCCAGATTACAGCATTGGGGTTTGAACCATGAGTATATAATATTACTGATTGTTGTCTATGTGCACATTTATCACATGACTTGGTCTCCAAGTTCCCCATAGCCCTTATTCCCTTTAGTTGGGATGATGTCGGCCTGGATCTCAAACTGGTCACCCAATTCAGAGGCCCTGGAACCTAAAGTGATACTGATTCCCAAATGGAATTACTGGACCTCTGAATTTCTCCGCCCCATACCAGGTACTCAGGAGACCAGCTGCGCTTCACCTTTCATCCCAATCTACTGGTCATGTGTCCTAAGTCAACAGGGGTACTATATTCATGGGAAACAACAAGTGTCGATATTACCTTTCAACCAACACCAGGCTAGTCATCAATAATGTCACTCTGCCTTTGATCCTGATATTTCATTTGCTCAATCGTGGTACACCACTTGTTCATGACATACTCCATCTGTGGGGACATGGCATATCTCTGGCTGCCCATTAATTGGGGAGGAAGTTGTTACAAGGGATATGTCCTACCCGCACTTTCCCCACAAAGCCCCACCCTAAAAGATGTACACCTTGGGGGGTCTATTGCAGGAATTGATTACCTCATATCGGCACTTGGGGTCAAGGTAAACAGGGATTGCCTGACCTGGCTGTCTCGACTGGTCGAGGATATCGCAAACGCCACTACATCTTCCTTGACCCTATTGTCGTGTGAGCAGATATCCATTTGCACCATGGTACTCCAGAACTGTATGGCTCTAGAGACCTGCTTAGCCTCACAATAATGGGTTTGCGCAATCATGAAATGTGAGTGCTGTACTTTCGTACCAAGCAATGCCAGCATAATCTCCGACATTTGGGCTCATTATGAGTTCCCTAGTATCCTGCAGGTAATTACAGTGGGATACCCAGGAACTACCATACCGTCTGCGCCGCCCGATATCCCGGTATTACTGGGATATTATGGGCGGTGAAGATGCCAGTAACTCCCCATTCCATGGAGCTCCATAGCACTCCATGGGATGGGGTTGCCTGTATCAGCGGCACTGTTAGTAATGTGCCGGTGACTCAGGCATTTATCTGCTGGTAGAAGCCTGATCTACTGGCAGGTCAGACCTGTGTGTAGATCAGAGCCCCTACCAGCAGACTTGGAGTTTGCCAGTCCGGAAAGGTGCTGATATATGTTGTTACTGGCACCTTATTTCCGGACTGGCCAACTCGTAATGAGGCTGAATTTGTCTCACACATACGTAGCACAGTAAGCCTCCTCAATACTAACCCGCAATCCACTTGGGCATTACAGTCCTGGTTTTTAGGCACTCTGGGTTCTCTGGGAGCATCCATTAGCCAAATTCTGCTCATAATCCTGGTTCTAACCCTGAGTCTGTCCTCTCCATTAAAAGCCATGTGTGCACTTCTGAATAAATCGCCAGTGCCTGGAGGATAATGAGGTTGCTGCGTGGAGTTTCATTATGTCATTGGGTTATTGTAGTGCTGTATATGCTGGCTTGCTGCTTACCATTAATATCATTCACCAATCCACTGGATTAGTCTGTGGTCATTTTTCCACCACAAAGTCTATTAATCTCAGGCCTTGGTTCAAATGAATGGCTGTCCCACTGAGACTGATATTGTGTGGAGGAGTTGTGGGTGCTCAGATGTTCAGGGAGAATGATTGGCATTTGCCACCAGATGCTGCGAATGTGGTGACGCTTGCAGATCAATGTTTGTGGAATTGACAGCTTTAGTAAATGTGTTAGCCACTGCTCTGGCCTGCATATCCCCCCTATGTGTAGATGGGATTGTTATGCAGGAATGCATCTATGGATAGATGGGTAAATACTCTGTCTTCTGGAGCAGCCAAGGGAGGAGAGTTAGGGGGTTTTGAACATGGGGAAGGGAGAAAACAAAAATGGGAGAGGAGCTGGAGAAAGACCAAGTGGTGAGATGACAGTTTTGCAGACCGGGGTATATAGGCCATTTACCAAGATCATATGCCTGAGAGCTAAATGGCAAAGGCATACGGCAAAGAGAGTAGTTAAATGCCTTCAACTCTGTCTATTAAGAATGGTACCATCTAGAGGAGTGCTATGCCTTTGAGGCCAGATTATATTAGTTTCTCAATGAAGCTGGCGCAGCCTATTGTGTCAAAAGCTGCAGATAAACAGTAGACGTAGGGCGGTGTCCAGTCATTTTTTCGAATACAAAAATTTCGAGAGGCAAACTTTTGAATCATTTTTTTTAAATACAAAAGTTTCGAATGACAATTTATTCGAACAAAATTCGAAAGTTTGCCTTTCGAAACTTGGGTTAGGGTTGGGGTTGAGGTTTGGGTTAGGATTGGTGGGAGGGTGGCGTGGGAGTTGGGGCGGCTGGCGGGGAATTCCCCCCAATATACACTAAAACCTTAAAACGTTAGATGGAGCTGTCCAGTGCTGAAATTACAGGACTAGACAGCTCCATGTAATGTTTCAACGTTACAAACAAAACAGCATTGAAATGCTACTTTTAACATGTAAAAGTGCATTTCAATTGAAATCAATCCATGACTATTGTCGACGGATTGGTTTAGAAAGAAATGCACTTTTGCATGTTAAAATAGTATGTCGATCCTTTTGTTTTCGAAAATTTTGTTTCGAACCTTTTGTTTTTCAAATATTTTGATTCGAAACTTTGACCATAAACCATGGTTCGCCAGAGTCAGTACTGATTTTCAGGTCATCCCATGCAGATAGTGCAGATTCACTGTCTCTCAGTGACCTGAAACCCCCTTGTTCTTGGTCCCTCATGTTATTGGTTTCACCATGTTTGACATGTATGTAGAGGTACCCCACCAGGGTCCCAGCCAGGTGGGTATGTTGGAGATTGGAACATAGTTAGGATCTTTTGAGTCTATGTTCTACCTCCCATAGCCAGGTGTGGTTGAAATCATACTATATCAGAATGTGAATCAAGCCCTAGTAAAATAGAAGGTGCTAGCTCAATGCAGACCATAACACAAGAGAATGTTACTCAATGCACTGCACAGAAGATATAAATGTGGAGACAGAACTGAAACCACTTGCACCCACCCTCCCAATTAAGACCATGGAGCATCACATGCTCAGTAACAGAAAGATCAAGCCTGTCTCTCCTCCTTTGAAACATCTGCAGAGCTCCTCTAATAAAATTAAGAAGCCCAGCCTTGTAGTGAGGCAAGACACACCAGGTGAGGATAAACACAGGTTTATTGGGACAAGTATCAGACATATAGTTGAGACCCCCAACCAGGACAGCATCAGATCTCCAACTGCCGAAATACAATACATAACAAATCCTAAGTTCCATAGCAGTGCATTGTGACCTCAGCCATGCACAGCCCAATGACTTAACATAAAGAATGCTCATCATCCCCATAGCAACACTTGGCATTCCCCTAGCACAGCAAACCCATATATACCAGTAAACCCATATATACAACACCCCCCCCTTATCTAAACAAAGTTTAAAATTAATAACAAATGATACTTAGCTTAACAGGGTATTAAAATAAAAAAAAATGTGAATATAAAATATAAAATCAGCAGGAATTGCACTTTTAACATATCACAAGGATGGGTCAAGACATCTGCTTTCTTAACTTCGCAACTCTTGATAAATTCCAAATTTGGCCGCTCTCTGTCCTAACGGCACCTCTGTACACCTGGACAACCTTGACCGGATCCGAATACAACAGATCCCCTTTCTTGTTTATTACGGGCTTCCGTATTCTGATCCAATCACCCACCTCAACAATCGTTAACTTCCTCTTTGGGGACTTCTCACATTTGAAAAGATATTCTTGGAACAACTTACCCGTGAATTGTGGACCATTATCTGTGAGAAGGGTCCTTGGCAATCCCTCCCTTTCAAAAACACTGTCTAAAAACTCCACAATGGATTGACTTGTAACATCCCTCAATACTTTAAACTCCGTCCACCTTGAAAACTTATCTATTAAGACAATAATAAACCTTCCTTGTCCCCTACCCATATCAACAGGGCCCAGAACATCAATGGCAAGATCTTGCCACACACCTTCCGGTATCAACGTCTTTCTTACTGGCTGGACCACCGCAGAAAGATTTTTTCCTGATTTAATGCACACTACACATTCACCTACAAGTCTCTCGATTTCTCGATCGCAACATGGCCACCAATAATCAGCCTTTATAACATCCTTAGTCTTGGACACACCCACGTGACCGCAATGGGCAATTTCCACCAGCCTTCTTCTCAAATTCCCAGGAACAACCAATTTGTCCCACCGATATAATATGCCATCCCTCACCGACAATTCCACTCTTACTTCCCACAATGATCTCTCCTCTCCCGACAACAATCTCTTTTCCGGCCAACCTTCTCTGATGAAACCCATGATGCGTCTCCACATATCGTCAGACTGCAGAGCTTCAATCCACTCTTCTCTCTGTATCACCCTTTCGGTGGTCGCAAATACCATATTACCAACATCACCACATTTTTCACTCTCCTCATCATCACTACTATCCACCCTTAAACTCGAGCATAATCAGATTGTACATTGCTTTTCCCAGGGACAACTTCCATATTGAATTTGAGGCATTGTAACCTGGTTACCCAGCATGCAACTCTTCTTGAGACTTTATCCAGGCCTTTACTTTCAAAAATTGCCTTTAATGATTTATGGTCAGTTCTCAAAATGAATTCCTCACCCCACACAACATTTTTCAGTTTTCAATTCCCCAATGGCACGCTAGAGCCTCCTTTTCTATGTCACAGTAATTCAACTCAGCCCCTTTCAACATGCGTGAAGCATGTAAAACTACATCTTCCGTACCATCCACTCCTTCTTGGGACATAACCACACCAATCCCTCTTTCGCTAGCATCCACCGATAAGATAGTCTTTTTCTTGGTGTCATACATAGCCAATGGTTTCGCCATATCAATTTTCGAATTTATTTCTTCAAACTCCTTTTGACAAGTTCTATCCCAGTCAAATTCAACACCTTTCTTTAGCAGAGCTCTCAAATTTATTACCCTATCCGCAACATTTTCTACAAAACGATGGTAAAATTCTATGGTACCTAAAAATGACCTCAATTCTGCCTTGTTTTTCGGAACTTGCATTCTTCTTATCCCATCAACCAAATCCTTCCTGGGTCTAAGACCTCCCTCAGATATTTCATGGCCCAAGTACTCCACCGTACGAGTGCAAAAGACACACTTCTGACCACGTAACGTAATTCCACGCTCTTTGAATATCTTTAGAACCACCGCCACTTTTTCTCTGAATGCCTCTTCAGTTTTCCCACATACTAACACATCGTCTTGGAAGCACCAGACATCTTTCACACCCTTTAGTAATTTGTCCATCACTTTTTGAAACACTGATGAAGCAGATATTAGCCCAAACGGCATACGTCGGAATTGATAAACTCCTTCATACGTAATGAATGCAGCAAGTTTTCGCAACTCAGTATCTAAATCTATTTGATGGTATGCACTTGCCATGTCTAGCTTTGCAAAAAACTTAGCGTTACCAATTCGACTCAGTAATTCACCCATATTGGGTAGGGGATGTCGATCAGCTATGACACACTTATTCACTTCTCTGCCAATCGCGGCATGGCTACCGCCGAGGTCGTAATGAGGCCCTAGGACTTTTAGAAAGCCGACTGCTGTCAATGCTATTTTACATGCTAATAGCTGTCACCAAAAAGCAACCATCCTCAACATCCCAGGAGGTGAATTTTATAGAGCATGCAGAAATTGTTCTAGAAAGGAAGCTTATGAAACAGAATGCATCCAACTGACTAACCATTTCAAACAGAGAGGCTACCCCAAAACTGCAGTATTACAAGCCTCCCAAAAATATTCACAAACCACCTGTGGAGAATTATTAGTTGCCAAGCCAGTCCTACAAACCCCAGGACCTAACTGCAGTAGACCCATTTCTATCATTACTCAGTACTCTTGAGATTCCTCAACCTTATACAAATTGGCAGCCAAACATTGGCATTTACTACATCTGGACCAATACCTTGCGCCTTATATTACAGAAAAACCCAAATTTACCTATACCAAGGCTAACACTTTGCAAAACCAACTCAGTCCTTCGTTTTTTGATTGCACAGCGAAATAACCCTCCCACATGGTTGAAACAACCAGTTGTTTTTCATAAATGTGGTACGTGAAACCAATGCCAATACGCCCACGATAATTGTCAAGAATTTACAGACAACAATGGAAGAAAATTCAAAATAAAAGATTTTATAAATTGTAAATCTAAATTTGTGGTGTATGCTATCATCTGTGTGTGTCATAAAATATATATAGGCAGCACCATTAGGCAATTAAGGGTTCGTATCAGAGAACATCTCCTGAGTTTCAGGAAACAGGACACTAACCTACCCTTGGGGCTCCATTGGCAAACCAAACACCAAATGGATAACCAAGCAGATATGCGCTTCATTGGTCTGATCAGAGCAAAGTGTGGTAAACGAGGAGGCAATATAAGCCTCAAACTTAGACAACTGGAATCCAAATGCATCTGTTGTTTTCGCTGTACTAGCATAGGTCTTAACACAGACCATGAAATGCATGTATTCCTGTAATATTGTGCTCACCAACTATTTAATTCAGAATTGATGAACTTGTATGTCTACTTTTGATTTACTACAATGTGTTCATGTATATTGTATATGTATATGAACCTATGTTCATCTTTTTTTATTCATTCATGTTTTGCTCTACCGCAGACATTGTAATTAGCAACAATACTACTTTGTAACTTTTGCACTGCCTAAATAAGCAACTCAATATCTATACAATTATGACAGGATTTTGCTCAACAACAATGATTAACTACTCAACTCAGTAATGATGTACTCCCACGTCTACTTTAGCTTCACTACAATGTGTTCATGTATATTGCATATATATATGTACCCATGTTCATTTTTTTGCTCTATGTAAGACATTGAAATCAGCAGCAACACAATTGTGTAACTTTATCTTTTGCCTTATAAGCCAACTAATAATTTAATTATTATGAAATATTAGTATTCAACAATAATGAATAATACAGTAACTATTTATTTGACAGTCTGCCTCCCCCTTATGCTACCTTCCACCTTAAATCTAGCACTATTATCCAACTTCACTCCAAATATGAGAACATCCCATCTGGCCCCCCACAACTATTTTTATTCACACCCCATGTTCTATTACTACAACTAACAACTGCTATAAGTATAATATGCTAGCAGTTTTCCTTTACTCTTATTCCTTCTGGCCAACATTACTCATAAGATATTATTATTTCATTTTCCACTGTGTATTTACATTAGTATTTTACAACACATCACAAGACACGAGCTTTGTTTACTTTTTTCGGGCACAATGTCCGTGCGTGTGATGTCACACGCGCGACTCGCGTCTGACGTCAGAGCGCTAGGCGCTCCTACTCATACTGTTCCCTTCCAGCTTCCTGCTCGGACAGAATCCAGCCACATCTTATGCTGCATTGGGGATTAAGGCCCTGCCATTGTCACATTGGATTATCCTTTACATATAGGTGTGCCACTTTACACAAATCTCGTGCTGTTTTGCACCGTTATATCATTAGCAGCCACATGCTACCTCAATATAACAGCTTTTACAGTATTACCTGTCATTGCAGACTCCTCTTGATGATATCCACTACATTAGGATAGAATACTTATCATTGTTACTGAACCTACAGGGTAAACTGATACCCGTTAATATAACTCACTCTTCAATTAGGTGCTTTATTCACCTACCAGTTATTATATTATGCCTTTTCCCATCTGCTTTCCCCACATAGGTTGTTAACCCTATCACCATCGGGATAATTTTTCCATATACCCAGGACCAATGGAATGTTTTTGCCCCCTCCTGCTTGACTCTACCAATACATCACTTCATACTTTCTGTCACTGTATCGATTTTCTTCATCACAGCTTACGTTGGTGATTTATTTTTATTTTTACATCACTCTCTTTGGGCATATTGCCTGACTCTGGCAGCACATTATTTTACCTCTTTGAACCACGGGTGGCCCATGAGATGCTCCCTCTGTGTAATGCGTTTCAAAAGCACAACATTAGCAATTTTCTAATTTACTTTTATTTCCACCACAATTATTCCACTATCTTGGATGCATGACAATATCATCAATTGCTGACATCATTCTACATGCAACTGAAACATTGTATGGCTACTTACCTGATATTATTTCTTAAATGTAATGTAATAATGATTTAACAAACTAATGTTTACTTTTCTTTAACGTTTCAAAACATTGCATTCACATATGCAAATGTATGATGCTTGCATATTAACTGTCACTCATTGAACTATTTACCTTTTTTTGTTCCTATTTGATATTGTCACATTTTACAGCCTTGACAACGACCCAGGGGGTTGAAACACGTGTCGGCTGACTTTTCTACTAGTGAAATAAATTCCAAGACGTGTTATAGATAACAGACTCATTGTGGACTTAAATTGGAATAACTCAGCCTATCCAAATACATGGAATTTGCGCGTTGAATGTTTGTTCATTCAGTTACATACTAATAGATGTTAATTTGATGTGTGTAATGAACGGACAGGGTGATATAGTTTCCCTGCAACCATATAGCGGTCATATATTTCACATCTGCACATATCAACATTGCAGCATGGCAAGCTTGCCCTGCTCTAACTAACGTAACTTACCTCACTATTTTTCTCTTCAAGGCCATGATGCGCTAATAGACAATGCAAATGGCAGAGGTTTCAGTATGTGAGACCCAATAACATAACTGCATAGTGCCTATCATTGGTGCTGTTTATAAGACTGGTCCTGACCCAGCAGGCAACTGATCACTGTCCATAGTACAGGAGAGGAACACAAATCTCTTGAAGAGCATGTTAGAAACACACTCTTTTGCACTTTACCACAGGTTACACCCAGCTGTACTGTACTTTGAACCACACTTTGTCACATATGACCATACAACATGCATCCAACTTTACTGCTAGAAGTGGAAAGAAAGACGTGTTAAACATGACTCCATTTTTGACTACCCACACTTACTTCTCATACGGCACTCAGAAATCCCTCATACATACATTTCTGCATGGGACTAATTCCTTCGTTCTAGTTACCTGTAGGGGAAACAGAGATGACTTTACACTATATCACCATCCTTGGGACAGTCTTCCCCAGCGCACGATGTGGATTTCTGCATCTCTCCTGTGTTTGACAAAGGAAATGTATATATTGAAACATTTCATTGTATTTCATTAACATGCATCCAAAGCAGTTACACCAGTTAATTTTCAATTTAAAACACTGTGCATGCAAATTATCATTTAGGGAAGACTACGCAAAACTTCCCTTCAATGAAGTAGAGTGAGGGGAAAACTCAAAAAATAATTAGGTTAGAGCATTTCTTACTTATTTGCACACAGTCCTCTTTCCTGACCTGATTCAATGAATTGATATAGTACAATGGACAAGCAAAGGACTAGAGGTGGTGGTGTGGTAGTAGCTTTAGAGATTCCATAATTTGTGTCATCTTACCCAGTAAACCTTTTTCTTCCTTTGTGTGTTTTCATATTATCCTGTACCTTAAC
The DNA here is from genome assembly GCF_040938575.1 of Ambystoma mexicanum. Lineage (NCBI taxonomy): Eukaryota > Metazoa > Chordata > Amphibia > Caudata > Ambystomatidae > Ambystoma > Ambystoma mexicanum. The sequence goes on along the minus strand of NC_090939.1, from coordinate 864,192,635 downwards.
TAATGAATGCATTGTCAGTGATGTAATGCCTGAGCAAGCTACAGATATTTGTTTAGGTTATTTTCATCTCCAAAGTAAAAGCTACAGGTCATCATTATCAAATGCATTTTTTGAAATTCTGAGGAATTTAAATCTGGTTCAACGTGTTTCCTCTCCCACATGTTTTAGGGGAAGTTCACTTGATTTAATTATCTGCAACCCCCTGCCACTATGGTGCCAGACCCCAATTCAAATAGACTTGTCAGCCACTTTTCTCATCCCTTTTACTCTTCTTTATAAAGTTGTTAGTAAAAAAGGACATCAAAAAGGTCACTATATTATCTCTTGGAAATATTCTTCTCTCCCGCTGGTAAGCTTTGATAAGATAAGTAGAGCTGCAACATCCAAGGTGGGGATTCCCTTCTCTGTAGATTAAATGGTGATAAAATATGTCCACGAATTAGATGATGCTTTAGATATTGTGCTTCCTCCTCAAATTTAGTTGATAAAAAAGAAAAAAGAAAATTCACGGTATAATCAAGATTTGAAGGATAACAAATGCAAACTTTGGAAATTGGAAAAGCCATGTCGCGAAAATCAAAAACAAATAATGATCTTCTTAAATTTTACAGCCAACAGGAGACAGATGATGAAAGATGTAAAATAAGATTATTCTCAAGTAAATACACAAGCTGATAATACATATAAAATTGTGTGTAGGGCAGTAGATACATTTGTCCTTTAAAAATTTACCCTTTGGAAGCTTTTGTCTCTCTTTATGAGAACTGCAATAATTGCTTCAGAGAGAAAATAAATGGCAGCTTTGAAAGTTTTTGGAACCCAAGATCCACCTGCTCAAGGCAAAAGAGGATCCTTATTCCCAAGTACATACATGAGCTGATAATGAATCTAAAACTGTGTGAGGAGCAGTAAATACACGTGTTTGTCCTTTCAAAACTGACCCTTTGGAAGCTGTGCCTCTTTTTATGAGAACTGTAAACATTTCTTTAGAGAGTAAAAAAATGACATCTTCGAACATTTTTGTAGCCCACGATGCAACTGCTCGCTTAACTATGAATTCCAAATTTGCAACTGCATTCTTTTACTATACCATCCTTTGTCGAGTTGCTTTCCTTATTAGCACATTTGAAACCCACATTTTGTGCTGATTAATTGATTCCAGTAGAGCTTGTCCAAAACCTATTCACAACATCCTTGGAAGACTTATTGCAGGTTGCGATTTCGTTTCTGTCTAATGGTATATTCCTGAGTTGTTTAGAAATACAGAATCATTGTTCCTTTGTTAGAAAGGGATACTTTGGACATTGCTGGGTTGAAAAATGTTTTCCCAGGATCCAGTTTACCTTTCCTTGGTAAAATTCTATGGGACAATAACAAAACAATATCCCTTCAACTAACTGATTTCATAGCTAATGCAAATTTATTGAAGACCTATCAAACAGGTTTTTGAACCAACCATAGTATTGAGACTGCTACAGTACAACTGATGGATGATATCCCCCTTGATATCCTCCTTATTACCTATGGTGAGTATACTTATCTGTTACTGATACTTGACTTATCAGCAGCATTCGATATTGTGGATCATCAGTTTGTGTTGGATACTTTGGGCCTTATTTACAGAAGCGATTTATAATGGTGCAATGCCATTGGAAAACGCTCTGTGAATCAGGCCATTTGTCTTATCGAATGGGCACCATCGGATTGTCCAAATTGGAACCTCTACGTCTTCTCATCCCCCAGTTAATGGGTGTTCCACAAGGCTCAGTTCTGTCCCCATTGTTATTTAATCTATATATAGAACCCCTAGGAGATTTATTGTCAAGTTCTCAAGTTTTATTCATCAATATGCAGATATACTTATATGTAAAATCTGAAGAAGATGTTCTTCGTTTAGTTCACCGTTTGTCCGCCATTGAGGAATGGATGAGGAAAGTCCATTTGAAGTCTAACCATCTAAAAAACTGATTGTTGGCTCTAACCAAAACACAGTTCTCCTCCCATACCCTTGTGAACTCTCAATAAATCTGTGCTTGCTTAATATATCTAAAAAAGATTAGTAGGCTTAGTACCAACTCTCATTTATGGAGGATTCAGAAATGTATTCCTCCTAATTCCTTTCATGACATGGTTCAGTCTTTGGCATTATCTCATATTGATGGCAGGAATGCTGTACTTACAGGCATTCTGAATAGTATCTTGAGACCTCTAAAGCTAGTTTTACATGCTGCTGCAAACTTGTTATTCAGGCATAAAAAGTGTATTTTGTGTCACCAATCCTAACAATTCTACATTGGCTCCCGCATGAGGAATGTATATGTTTTAAGTTGGGCTGACTAATCTTTAAAGCTCTAAGAATAGGCTATGCTTCCTATCTTGCCTCCAAATTACATCATTTGGCTCGGTGCCAGACCTCTCAACATTGGAATAAATGTAATCTGAAAATCCACCAAATGAAAAACAAATAAGACAAATACCAGTATTTGGAGTCCATAGGACCACATGGGGTATTTATTTATTTATATATTTGTAAAGCACTCTTAACCCTAAGGAATCTGGGCGCTGGTTACAGGGCCAAGCAGTGACAAAGGAGGGGGGGCAGGGCCGTTAGAGTTAGTCAATGAGTCAGGTTTTCTAAGGTTTTCTGAAGGTCCAGTATGAACATTTTACTGTGAGTGATATCACCTCATGGTAAATCTGCCAACTTTTGAAGGTAATGTGGAGGGTTTACTTCCAGCAAAATGCCTGCCACTTTAGTGCCGTAAGTAGCACCTTACAAAAGCTAACCCATACAACAATTTCTTGCAATTATTTTCTTGCATCTTATCAGACTTTCATGAGATCTTAGAAATATTCTGCTTCTTGACTAATACCGTAAGACTTTGAAGGCATGGAAAAAGAACATTATTGACATATACGTTTTTATATAGTTCTCAGTGGTGTTCCTAATTTCCCACCTGTTTCTAACACAATCTTAAAAAGCTGCTTATAGAATCCTATATGGCACTTTCCCTCTGGAAAGTTTGCTTATGGGCTCCTTAAAATAGATCCATGGAGTTATTAATAGAAGGCACAAATGGGGACGTTGTTCAGAAACATCAGATCTTCAAGCCGATTTGAACATATAGATCTATGTTGCTAAGCTGTAGGCAGTAACACTGAGGTAGCTGCACTATGGCAGAGGGCAAGGCTCATCTAATTGACCTTCGTGAGCTGGATCACTGGCAAAACTACACAGAAGTATGGAAGCTGCTGCTGGTCAGTTCTTGTGCTTGTTGGAAGTGTGGTCCAGTTCACTGATGGTTCTGAACATAGTGACCATGATCTGTTTATGTGCACTGTCTCGTATAGGAAGGCAATGGTGTGAAGCAAGAGCTGAAAAGATTTAATGGGTGATGAAATACTCAGCTTGCCATATTGCCTTGAGTGGTATGTTATCAACTTATTTGATGACAAGTTGTATAACGTGTTGCCACAGAGGTCCAGAGCTCTGGTTAGGGCAAGCTGCTCAGGAAGGATTCCATTAAGTATTCTAGAGGTCTAACAGTCTTTGCCTGTGGAAAATCTCTTAGTCCTCCTAGTTCTGAATGTGGGCCCGAACATGCCAGCTTGTTCTCAGCCATTACCAGCACTTTTGCAGGTTTTTATTTCTATCAGATTCTCAGACCCCATGATGATTAAAAGGGAATGCTTCATAGTTTTAGATTTCAAATGTAAATGCAGACTTTTGACTAGATCATGGAATAAAATAACGAGACCAAACTAAAGAAACTAAAATATTAATCTAATATACGGCCCCAAGTTTAAATATTAAATATGAGGTGGGCAGGGCCCTGAGCTGGCTTCCAAGGGCCAAACATTTGACCTGAAGAAACTATTCCTATTGACTCTGTTCAGGTCACAATAAGCCCTTAAATTGCTTCTGACAGGTGCACCATAATTGTTCCCTGCTGTAACCTGTAAATATGAGGTGGGCAGGGCCCTGAGCTGGCTGCCAAGGGCCAAACATTTGACCTGAAGAAACTATTCCTATTGACTCTGTTCAGGTCACAAGAAGCCCTTAAATTGCTTCTGACAGGTGCACCATAATTGCTCCCTGCTGTAACCTGTAAATATGAGGTGGGCAGGGCCCTGAGCTGGCTGCCAAGGGCCAAACATTTGACCTGAAGAAACTATTCCTATTGACTCTGCTCGGGTCACAAGAAGCCCTTAAATTGCTTCTGACAGGTGCACCATAATTGTTCCCTGCTGTAAACTGTAACCACCTGCAGAAATCCACATAATTGATGTGATTCCCTCAGCTGTGAGTGGTGTGTTTGGACCATGGGTACCTGAATTTTGTTACCATGCACTTCTACTAAAAAGCCAACCTGGAAGGCTAGTTGTGCCTTAAATGTTGTTGACAAATGTTGGCGTAGACGGCTTCTCGAGCAACACAGTTGTTATGATTAATTCAAATGTTTTGATCCATGATGTTTTTTATTTAAATCTTTTAATTGTAGAGTTTGGAGCATCTTGGGAGGTACTTCAGATTCCAAGGCCAGGAAAACAGAGAAAACACTGCGACTCAAGTGGTAGCACCAGTCTGTGCCCATTATTGTTATGGATGGAACGGCAGTTGATCTGGGGACATAGGATATCCCTGGGCTCAGCCTGCTGGCAGAGACTCCTTTTTCTGTAAGGCCTGTTTCTAAGCTGCTGGGTTCTTAGATGATGATGCTGGACCTCTATAAACAGAATGGGAATGAACGTGTTTCAGTCTGCCCAGCCTGACCTTAAAGGAAATCATCTCCCAGAATAGTGGGTTAATAATCTAAGTGCTGAGGCGCCAAAACAATGTTGCCCTTAATCTGCAGTATTTAGAGCTGCCCACGCTGGTCTGTTGAGTAATGAACCTACTGCGCAATGCACCAGTCATCACCATCCTCTACTTGGTAGTCTGCTTTCATTTTCTATTACATGACCAAGAAGAGAGACTTCTTCAATCAAGATATGTAGTGGAAACCTGAAGTTCAACTGTCCTTGGACTTAGCCTGTGCTCACTGATTTCTTCAAAGAGAATGGACCTTTGTGAGGGACCTACAGTACTCGGATCCTCCATTGAATTGAAGACTTACAAATTAATTGTGCTGACGTCTGACAATTGCGACACTCAGTGGAGCAAAAGCTGTTTGTAAGGATAGTGGCAGATGGCAAGTGTGTACGAATGTGAATGAAGCCAGATGGGTGGGCCTGCTAGCTATTTTCAATTCAAAGATGTTTAATATGGTAATACTGGTATGGAGTCCTGTAGCCAAAAAGGGACCCCCTTCAACTGGGGGCCAGAGTTAACTTACGCAAGCTGTTTCTTGGTTACACAAACAAGATGTTTGGAAGGGCCTCCTGTCTCTATGACACTAGACCCAATATAATTTCCTTTTCCTTTATCACATTCCTGAATGAACTTCAATCATGAATCAGTAACTTATAGTAGAAAATAAACTAATGTCTATAATAGTGAAAGATGATACACTTAGTCCAGAGACAGAGGCAAACAATCAGGTGCAAAGCATTTTCGGACCTGGGTCCATCCTCAGGGAACAAAGCTGGCCTTTCTATTTTCAACTATTAAAATCCATGCAGCTCTCTATTATCTCCATGACTCCTAAATTAATTTCAAAATAGTGTTGCCAAGGACCAGTTGTTGGATCCTTCATTCCGAAGAAGAATTGGGCACACAACGCTGTTCTATTAAGGCTTAGTTCTGTTAAGACTCCTAAATTCATTAGTGAAGTAACTACTCAAAGTGGCCCACTTTGGCCAAAAAAGTGGCCCATTTTGACCAAAAAAACAGTGCCACACTAGAATGTTGGTCCTGCAATAGGGCAATAGCCCCATAGGCCAGTCTGAGCCTGGCTTCCGGTTCTACTTAGGCCATAATGCAGTGTTTGGCTGGCAATGCCTGGTGCTAATGGCCCGCTCCTCCAGTTAATAGGCCTGAGCAGTGAGGACCTTCAACGTGGGTGATACAGCCATTTCCACACTCTACAGATTGCCAAACATGCCATAATGGCCATCACCAATAGCAAGCCAGAAATTGTCCTTTTTTGATTGAAAGAAACGGAGCCACACAATGCATGCAGTAACCTGTGGCTCAACTAAGATGGCTGACATGGACATGGCAGACAGTACTCCAGGGGAAGCATGTATCTTATTTCCATGGCGGCTGTGCACAACAATAGCGCATGTTTTCTAATTAGAGCCCCCACCCCGCACCCCCCTCTGCGAAGTCTGTACCCTGGGGGCATATTAAAAAGCAAAATGACCGCAAAACATTGGAAGAGAAGTGCAACTTGTGAATGAATAATGCTGGAACTATGCTAGACCTTTCCCCCTAAATATTCTAGGAGGCGATAATTTACTATCAGGGGCGGCACCCGGATCTTTCAAATGTCTCATAATCTGAAATGGGTCGTGAGCCTCAGGGGGGCCCCAGCAGCTGCCCCGTGTGGAAGTCAAGGCATGCTGATCCCTCATGCAAAAGAAAATAACATATACATAATATTTCATGCTAAGAATTACTGGGCATGTGTTTGCTCATGTTAAGATATTTCATGCTTTCTAGCACATGGAAAGGTCTAACCCTGAGCCTGCTCTACTCCAGGGTGACATGACATTTGCCAAATGTTAATAACATTTAGAGGTTTTTTGGGGCAGGAAGAGGAATATAAATAACCCTTCACAGAGCATGAGCGGCTGACATGTGAAAGCCAAGGAAAAGCTGGCCATGCCCCAATAAAAATTAAGTGCAGAGCATCCTTCTAGGACATGACGGTACCCCATAAAATCAGCTTCAACCCACTGAAAGAAATGCAGGTTAAGCGGTCAGTGCAACCATTTTTTCGTCATCATTTAGTTCTCTCGCCAAGTTTAGTGCTGCTCGCTGGTTAAACCAGCTGCACATTTTCTAATTTCAGTTATTTACGACATACAAATTTAACCAGAAAATGTGCCCTGCGGAGTGGGAACTCAACTTTCACAAAAATTAACTTTCCTAAAAGGACAGAGCATTCTGTGGGTGGGCCAGGGGGGCCCTAAGCAGCAGCCCTTATGTTTTATTAGAACCATATCTTTGGCATGGAACAGGCTGTGTTTTCAGATCTGACAGTATACAGCGGCAAATCCTTGTATTCGCCCCTTTGCCTTTCCATTGTCATGGGGCTGCATCCCCCTCACCTGCTGGTCATCAGGCTGGTGTCCAGCTCCAGCTGCTCCACTTCTTAGCATCACTTTGTCATTCTAGCACGTGAGCACTTTGAACTATGGCCTGCAGAGCTGGCCGTTAGCGCCTCTTTCCTGCTTTTTCATTACAATGGTGGGGGTATCCCGCCTTGATGCCTTCATGGAAGGGTATAGACTGGGCCTGGGGGGTTAAAGGCTTTCATTGTGCCCCTCTCTCCCATACACAGGGGCAGCGCCAGGCATGGGTCTGGGGGGGCTGAACCCCCCCCACTTTGAGACAGCAGGCACCACTTGGCTGTTATGCCCAGCCCAGGCTCAGACTGCTAGTACCTGTCACATTTCTCACTTCGAGAGCAGTGTATTTACTTAAGCAAATACACCGCTCTGCGAGGTGAGAAAACAGGCATCGAAGTGAAGTTAGAGGCAAAGGACAAACGCCTGCCCAGGGGATATCAGTAGACCTCTGCCCAACCCCATGTTGCAGCTAAAGCCTTAACTGCTGCCTCAGCTTTTACGTGGCTCATGATTTCAATAATTACCATTAACTTTAAAAAAAAGTGTATTTGTGTGCATGCAGGGATTGTATGTATGCATGCACACAAATGTGTGTAAGTGGGTGTATGGTTGTATGCTAGGAGGTGTATGCAAGTGCACACCTATGAATAAATGCAGTGTGAATGGTGTACATGGGTGTGACTGTGAGTCTTAATTAGCAAACAGTCTAAATGTCATAGGAGCTCCTGTGAATGGCAGATCAGCTGTGTGGGTGCATGACTGGTGGGTGAATGTGTCTGAATGTGTCTCCAACTTTAGTGTTTTTATGTGATGGTGGGGTTGGAGAGTGGGTCGGGGGGGGGGGGAATACTACAGTAGGACTGGCCAGGATGGGTCTTACTCAGGCATGGAATGTTGTACTCGCATTAAGGGCAGAGCCAACATGAGTGTTCTTACATGGGGAAGGCATGTTTCCTTATTTTGACTTGGCTTTTTATTTGACTGGTGTTAAGGTCAAAGGCAGCATGAATATTTGTACATGTTAATGTTCATTTTTAAGGACATTTATACAGCGTACTATCACCACCGCAGTGGTCCCCTGGTGCTCTGGTGGATCTGAAAAGGGTAGGGGAGGGTTAGTAGGTTGTCGCGGGATAAAGGTAGAGTGAGATTTCTGATGTCCTGTTGGCAGCTTCAGTTCGGTTAACACTGTTCGCTGAGCATGGGTGCGGTTTACAGATCGGTAAACTCCCATGTGCTCTTGTGCGAGATTGTGTGTGGTTTGTTTTGTTGTTGCAGTGTAGTGAAGTGCATGCGGTCTTCTGTGCAAGAAAGTGGTTGTGGTTGTTTTGGGTGTGAGAGGTGTAAGCAGAATTTGAGGTTTTTGGCAGGTGGGTTAGTGGGTTACCTCGTTGTTTTAGACATCTGCGTTAGGTGTCTCTGCCCTTGCTGTCTGCTGGAGCATTCCTTGGTGGTTCATTTGTCTGGTTCTACACGAGGCAGTGGCATATCTCTGAGACTGTCTAGTGATCTGTGGGTAGGAAGGTGGTGAGGGCCTACCCCTCCCCAAGTTGAGATCACTAAGGTTGTGGGTTGTCAGTGGGGTCTGCCTGCCATCGCCTTCCTGAGCTCCTGGGGTGCGGTCACATCCCTCCAAGTCCTAATCACTCTCTGTCCTGTTGGGTGCTAGTTAATGATTAATGTTCCTTCATCTACAGCTACGGTCCCTGTCCTTTGGGCTTTGCCTAGTGGTTTAGCTTGTTAGAGGGTGAATCCTGGGCTTTCTCCCTGCCCAACTACTTCTTGCCACGTGCCTTTGTTTGTGGCGTGTTCTATTTCCATTGGTGCCTGTTAGTTGATTCCGTCTGGTTCTGAGGTGAAGAGCCAGGTTTTGAGTAGTTTCCTGAATTTTAGGTGGTCCTTTGTATTGTGTATTTCTTTCGGAAGGGTGTTCCAAGTTTTTGCTGCCAGGTGGGGGAAGATTTTTTTGTGTATGGTTTTGGTTCCAGGCTGATGTCGTTGCTTGATCTGAGTGTTCTTGTCGGTTGGTAAATGGGTATTTTCTTTTGTAGGAATTCTGCTCCTTGGCCATGGATTGCTCTGTGCGTTATGCACATCATTTTGAACTTGATTAGTTGTTTGATTGGCAGCAAGTGTAGCATTTTTAGTGCTGGGTTGATATGGTCCCTTTGTGACAGTTTAAGGAGGAGTCTGAGCCGCTGCATTTTGGATACGTTGCAATTTCTTCAGCAGGTGTTCCGGCATTCCGAGGTAGAGGCTGTGTAGTAAATTCTTGACATGATGAGGGTGATGATTTTCAGTGTTTTATGAGTGAAGGACAGGAATGGTAGATTATTTTTATCAAATGTAGGAGAAAGAAACATTTCAAATGGATTGTGTCCTCCCACGTATTCCTCATCTTTGATATTCGATATCCAGCTTCAGCTGCTTTGGAAAATTATTTTGGCAGAGGGCGCTGTGCGCCGATGCAGTCGACTCGATGTCCCTCGAGGGCATCTGTCTTGAGGATGATGTCATCGAAGGTATATATAACACGTGCAGCGCCTGTTGGCTTCAGTTCTGTTTTTCCGAGTACGCTTACGCTTTGATAAACACAGCGCACTTCTTTAGTTCGAATCGTGAACATTTCTTCTTCCTCGACACCTACAAGCCCGAAGACCAGGTTCAAGAAGTGTCGAGACTCCGACTCAAAAATGTCGATAACTGACCCACATCGAGTATGTCTGTGGTATCTCAGTGTGGACACCTCCAAATGCCAGTCTATGACTGGAAAGGCTCGGAAAGAGCGAAAGGGGAAATTGGTGGTAGGTTAAAAAAAAAGTATTACCCCTCAACTACCCCGTCATAAAAACCTTTGGACGAGCCGAGGGGCAACTCTCCTTGAAGGAAGGAGATTAAAAGATCCAGATCGAGCATTGGCTCCTACCTCTCCTCATCATCATTGACGAAATTGAAAAAAGATGCACCACAGGTTGCCTTCTTTGACTTCATCATCAGACACATCCCCTGAGAGGGTATCTTGTCACATAGAAACCTTCACAGCGGCCAAATGGGAAGCATTTATTTCAGAAATGCTGAAAATATTTGAGAGGCAAAAACCCTCAGCAAGCCATGCTCCTACCGCGCCTTTCAAAGAAGCCAGTAAGGAAAGGCCTCGAGCCAAATCGCGCGAGCCCTCGAGACGGGGACAAAGGCCAAATCCTCATCGAGAGCCGTCGAGGCCTCGATGTGATGAGAAATCATCGAACGATCCTTCAAGTCATAGGTCAAAGCATACGTTGAGATCGAGGTTGTCGACACCATCGATGCCATCGATGCCAGCTGTGCCTTCGACACCAGCAGCACCATCAATGCCAGCTGTGCCATCGACGCCAGCCGCGCCATCTAAACCAATAGCACATTCAACAGCATCGAAGATTTTGGTAAAGGTTTCCACGACTCTTCGAGCGTCGAGTTCACAATTTCTTAAGCCTTCGATGCCTATTACAGACAAAACATATATTCATTTACCAAGGATGGATTACTTTAAATCTCTCACCTCAATTTATGAGGAAAATGAGCCATCAAATAATGATGCGCCATTTGGCCTTCAATATGGTACGCCAAATGTGCCTGAGAGTTTTATTTTTTCATTAGAAGATCTTTATGACAATTTGCAAATGGCCAGTAGGGTAGACACCTCACCAGAGCTCGAATTTGGTAGACCTGAAGCTGGTGAGCATGCAGATGCGCCATATAGACAATTCATGTCTAAAGTTGTAGACTACTTAGGGTGGAGTAGGCCTACCATCCCCTATGAGCAGGATGATCTAACGGACATTCTTGATAAGGGTTCGCAAATGGATCCCATTTTACCATTTCACATTGCTCTCCAAAAAGTGTGGCAGCAAATTGGGAAACGCCAGAGTCTAATCCAGCAGTAAACAAAAACCTGACAAAAAATGACCCCAAATACTTATCAAAACAACCCACTCCAGAGAAGCTGGTGGTACAGGCAGCTACCACAACTTCAATGCAGCCAGCATATCCAACTATCCCTTCAATGCAGCCAGCATATCCAACTATCCCTCCAGATACTGATGACAAGAGATTAGATGCATGGGCAAGAAAGGTATTTTCTGCAGGAAGCATGGCTCTTAAATCAGCCAACTCTACATGTGCCCTAGCAAAATTCTAGCAAAATTCTCATTCATTCTATGGGACTGTATTTCCATGGTGGCAGAGCACATTCCCGAGGGGGGGGGGGGACAGAGACGGGTTCTTGGCTATTGTTAGAGATGGCAAAGAAGCCATGTGTGAGTCTCTTCAGTCGGGTCTGGATTCTGCTGACAGCATCAGCAGAGCCATGTCAACTAGCATCATAACATGCAGATCTGCCGGATGTGCAGTCAAGACTCCTTAACATGCCTTTTGACGGGTTTCACCTTTTTGGCAACAAGGCTGACAAAAGCCTTGAGAAGTTGCAGACCTCGAAGGAGGTAGCCAAATCCTTGGGTGCCGTTATTAGGCAGCCTCAGCCCTTTCAGCCCAGTGGACAGCCTTGGAGGGGTAGATCTTTTCACTACTACTCCTCAGTTGAAAGAGCGAGAGGAATGGCTGGTCAAAGAGGCCAAAGAAGATTCCTTCCTTATGGACAAAGGAGAGGTGTAAAGCCCACTCAAGCAGCGGCATACTTACCAACAGTCACTGCATCAGCTCATCAAAACCTCAATGAGGTCTTGAGTCACGAAACACCACAGAGGCAGGCTGCCTCAGCATCTGAAAGAATGGTGAGACATTACTTCAGATGCTTGGGCATTGGAAACCATAGCCCAAGGTTACTGCATCCCCTTCATTCAGAGACCTCTGAACCATCCACCAGGGAGCCACTCTTTGAGGGTTCCAGATCCGCTCCTTGTGCTGGAAATTTTGACTCTACTCGAGAAAGGCGCTATCGAACCAGTGCATGTAGTGGAGAGGAACAAGGGATGTACTCTCCATATTTCCTAATACCCAATAAAGACGGAGGACTGAGGCCCATCTTGGACTTGAGATACTTCAACAAGTTCCTCGGAAAGGACACATTCAAGATGGTCAAACTTTCTCAGATCCTTCAGGCCTTCCAACTCCCGGATTGGATGGTGTCATTGGACCTTCAGGATGCTTACTTTCATGTGCCAATCCATCTCAAGCACAGAAAGTAACTGAGGTTCGCCGTCAGTGGTTCTCAGTATCAGTTTTGAGTTCTGCTTTTTGGGCTGACCCTGGCCCCAAGGGTTTTCACCCAGCTTATAATGGTGATGGCAGGTGTCTCAGGAGAGGGGGCATTCACGTCTACCCCTATCTGGATGATTGGCTGATCAGGGCGCGTTCTCCCAAACAAGTTCTGGATCTTCTCAATGTCACCTGCCACTCTCTTCACAGACTGGGCTTCTCCCTCAATTGCAAGAGGGCCATATGACACCTTCTGAAAAGCTCCAGTTCATCAGGTCTGTACTGGATACATCCTTGGGAAAGAGCTCATCACCATAGGTGAGGGCTCAAGACATGATGCAGATGGTCTCCACCTCATGAAATCCTGCATTTCTCTGGTGCCAGAGGCTTGCCTGAGAATGAGATCCCTTCAATGGGCTCTCAGGACACAATGGTCTCAATGTTCGGGCAACATGTCAGATCTACTTCAGGTTCAAAGCAAGTTTGCACAGGATCTTCTGTGGTGGGCCTGTGAGGACAACATACTGAAGGGAGAACCTTTTTGGCAACCATGGCCCGAGACAATAGTAGTGACGGATGCCTCACTCAGGGGTGGGGAGCCCATGCCAACGATTTGACAATCAGCAGTCGTTGGTCTCCATCGGAATCCAAACTACACATCAATATTTTAGAGCTGAGGGCAATTAGACTAGCGCTGAAGGCCTTTCGGCCCTCTGTACGGGGAAAGAATGTCCTGATAATGATGGACAAAATAGTGGCCATGTACTACCTCAACAAGAAAGGAGGTGTAGGGTCACTACCACTGTGCAGAGAGGCAATGCCGCTCTGGTACTTGGCAATTCAAGAAGGAATCTCCATATCGGCAGTTCACCTAGCCGGAGAGAAGAACACGGCAGCGGGCTGTCTGAGCAGGCAGATCATAGTCTCCCACGAGTGGCAGCTAGCTCAGGAAGTCCTTCAAGAGATATTCACCCTTTTGGGAACCCCGCTAGTGGATCTGCAAACAAACAGTGTCAAACTGAAGTGCGAACTCTACTGCTCCAGGGAATTTCCTCCTAGAGGAGCTCTAGGAGACGCGTTCATGGTGGACAGGGGATTTTCACTCCTGTACATGTTTCATTCAGTCCCTGTCAATACTCACATGATCAGGAGGTTGCGAAAGTTCAGGAGACACATGATCCTAACTGCCCAGGATTGGGCCAGGAAGACATGGTACCCAGACCTTCTGGACATGTCCATCTGCTCTCCAATACGTCTTCCAATAAGAGAGGACCTTCTCTTGCGAGAGGAGGGTCAGGTTCTCCATCCAGAGATCAAGACACTCAGCCTTCACACATGGTTTCTGGGAGGCTGAGATACAAGGATTGGGACCTCTGGGATGACGTAATGCAGATTTTGGTTTCGGCCACAAGGCCAGCAACAAAGTCTATGTACCGCTGCCATTGGAACACATTTTGCAACTGGTGCACGGACAAGAATGTAGACCCTTTATTATGTAAGACACCAGAAGTGTTATCTTTTCTACTATACCTAGCCAATCTGGGGCTCCAGGTTGGAACGATTAAGGGCTATTTGGTGGCAATGTCCATATTTAAGTGTTTGTCAGAGGAATCTTCATATTTCAAGATCCCATTGGTGATACAATTTCTAAAGGGGGTCAACAATGTGTTCCCCCATCTCCTTTCCAGGTTCCAATTTGGGACCTTAATTTGGTATTAAAGTTTCTTACGTGAGCACCTTTTGAACCCCTACATTCATGTCTGTTAAGATTGCTAATATTTAAAACTATCCTCTTGGTGACATTACCTTCAGCCCATTGAGTGAGTGAATTGAAGGCACTATCATCCAAGCCACCCTTTTCTATTTTCCCCAAGGACAAGGTGGTCCTGAATGTTAAGCCTTCATTTTTACCTAAAATAATTTCATATTTCCATGTAGGACACAAAATAGTATTGCCAATTCTCTATCCCCCACCTCACCCTGTCAAAGAGGAGAGATTACACAGTTTGGATCCACGTAGAGCTCTGAGCTTCTCACAAACTGGGTCAGGCAGTGACTAAACAGACCTTATCCAGATGGATTATTGTGGCAATTTCAGAATGCTACAAGCTGACGGGCAAGGATCCTCCAGAAGGTTTCAGGGCCCATTCCACCAGGGGCATGGCTACATGTACAGCTTTACAAAGGGGTGTCCCGATCAAAAACATTTACAAAGCAGCTACGTGGTCTACTATACACAGGTTCACAAAGCACTACTGCCTTTAGTCTTCCCTTGGTCAGGATGGAAGCTTTGGAAAAGCTCTCCTCCATTCGGTTCATGGAAACCATTAGTAACTAAATTCTTACTCCCTCCAACAAAATAAACACTGCTTTGGGAGTCTATCAAAGATGAGGAATATGTGGGAGGACACAATCCAGAACACGTTACTTACCCCTGGTAACGTTCTTCCTCCCACGTATTCCTCATCGCCCGCCCAGCCTACCCCACAGTAGAATTAACCATGCTATTACAGCTTTCGCTCCTTCAAAACGTAGTACAGTCACACCTGTGCTTATGCGAGTAGTTTCTCCTGTATGAAAAACAGAACTGAAGCCAACAGGCCTTCAATGACATCATCCTCGAGACATTGAGTCGACTGCATCGAGGCACAGCAGCCCTCTGTCGATTTTGGTTTTCCGAACCAGCTGAAGCTGGACTTCAAATATCAAAGATGAGGAATATGTGGGAGGAATATCCAGTCGAAATAACGTAACCAGGGGTAAGTAACTTATTCTTCTTGATTATTGCATTTACTTGTGGTTCTAATGTTAGCGCGTTGTCCATTAGGACTCCAAGGTTTTTGACTATTTTCGATGGTGTGGGTGCTGTTCCTAGTTTTGTGGACCATGGGCCATATTTAGATAAAATGTATCACCCAATCGAAGATTGAACTCATTTAATGAGCTGTGTTTATTTATTTATTTATTGCATTTATTGACAGCACCCAAACCCGTAAGTATCATAGCGCTGGTACAACTTGGTGAGCAGGGAAAACAAAGTACAGTACGGAGTAAGAGAGAGGTAACAAGGTACAAAAGCAACATAATAGTACAAGGTCCGTAGAAGAGGGAAGATATCAGGGAGGCCACTTTGAAGTAGGAAAGGCTTAGTTGGCCATGCTGGGATTTGAACCTGCGAATCACACACAGATTACAACAGCATGCGCTCAGCCCAATCAGCTATCTTACCGGCTAGCCAGCAAGAGCATTTTTTCTTTCTGTGGCATTGCAGTTTATTACTGGTGTTAACGCCAAAGGCAACATAAGTATTCTTACATTGGGGTGGGGGCATTTGTGCAGCCTGCAAGGCAATGCTTTATTTCACTGTGGCATGATATTTTTTACTGCTGTTAGGGAGCAAATACAACATGATGAGAGTTCTTATATGGGGAGTGGGCCTTTTATGTTACCAGCAAGGATAGGTTTTCTTATTGTGGCATGGCTTGTTTTCACTGCCAATAAAGTAAAGCCAACAGGAGTATGTTCTTACATGGGGATACTGGCATGTATTGGCAGAGCCAGCATAAGCATGCTTTGTTATAGTATTGTTACTGGCATTATGGACAAAGCAAATATGAGTATTTTCCTATGTGGCAATAGTGGCATATATAGGTGCACCAGAATAGACATGTGTGAGCACAATCGATATGAAAATGCTTTTTTACACTTGCAGAGTACTGGCATATAGTGGGCAAAGGCATTATGAAAATGTGGTTGAAAATGCTCCTGTGCTTTTTTGGTGGCTTGGCATCTAATAGAGTTTTTTTTGTTTTACCCTGCAAAACTGATTGTAAACTGTGTGGCTTTTTACTTAATTTATCACAGAAAGTGTACTGAAAAATACAATATTTTACCCATTATTTAAAACCTTTTCTCAAGGGGACAAACCCCCCTTGATTGGTTCGCCCTCCCTCACTACTCTCTGTCACTCCTATGCATTTGGCTGGGGGCAGAACAAGTGCCCTTCCTTCTGCAGGCTCTTCTTAGTGTGGGCCCTACTACATTAGCTCCAGGCCCCACTTGTTACAGAATCATGGCGATGCCTCTGGTGAGTTGGAGGGAAAGATGGATCTAATGGGCCAAAGGAAAGCGTAATATCTACTTAGCCTCCTGGGCTTGGGGAGGGGACGGCCGGATGGGGGTTAATCAGTAGTGCAATAGGTTTAATGTCCCGTCTCACTAACAGTTTTCCAAACTGCCATCCAGCCCCCCAAAATTCTGAGGCTGGCTCAGCCCCTGCCCTTATGCTCTGCTCCCAGAGACTGGCCGAGCACCTGGACGTGGATGATGTTAGTGGAGCCCTGCATTGTAAATGTTCCCTGGACACCAGTTCCTTGCAGGGTCGGACTGGGGCATACAATTATCACGTGCACCAATGAAAAAGTGGCCCGCATTTGTAAATGGCTATTAATTCCTTTTGTGACAAACTGAGTAGTACCCAAGGGTGAGGTTTTTTGATCAAATATGATGCAAATTGTTCATTTAATAGAATATTCATTCAGTAACACTGGTCAAAACTACAAGCCGCATGGTGAAGTAACTGGCCCTCATGGGCCAAAAAGGGTGCTCGCTTTGACCCAAAAAACGGTCCCACACTAGCATTTTGTGTTTTTGGTCTGGGCATTGCCCTATAGGCCAGTCCGAACCTGGTTGCTTGCATGATTTCAAGGCCTCACTGCTGTCTACCAGTGTATGGGCCCCTACCTCCCCAGACTGTCGTCATCTAGAGTTTGACCTGTGGGTGAAAACAAAGAGAAGGTGCCCCACTGGATTCCTCGTAGTTTACAACCCCTTTTCCACTTTCCTGGTGAGTGTTGCCGTCCGGCTTTGTGATCCCCCACCTCCCCTTCACCAACCCGCTTTCCTCTTCCCATTGTGTTTCCATTACTTTTCTCCTTCATTTCTTTTTATTTTGTGAGTTACATATATTGCTTGCATCAGAAGAGCCCTGTACGATGCGGAAATGAGAGGAGGTAGCTCAGCAGGTTGAGAAACTGCAGATGAAATGTGTGTTTAAGCTACAAATCACACTGCTCCTTTATGAATCCTAGTGCAGCCAACTGTGCCCCTTTCTGTTATCATAAGGAATTTATATTTAAACTGTTTCTATTTCATTTTTAGTTTGAGCTGATAGGTGGCGCATTAGCGCCATCGATAAGCTGAAACGATTGCATTAGAGTACAGATGGATGGAATGGCATGTGAGGAGGGACACAAAGCTTGTAAGTGCTGTTTGGTTAGTTACCCACCAATTGACAATTTCAAGATCTGTTTGGAATTCTATTCACACCCTATAAGATCAGCAATGTGGTTGCTGCTTAAACAGCACTGTTTAAATTTGGCCCAGTATCTGATGGGGACACTGATGGCTTTCAGGTGGTAAATGAGCTTAAGGTTGTTAGCGTATGGTCACTCCCACTTCAGACACACCATTCTCTGTATTGAATTATTCAGCAGGGCATTTACATTCTCCAGTATTGCCAAACCTCAGTAGTTCACTTCACATTTTGCTAACTATTCCTGGCTCCATAGCTTCTGGAGAGCGATCAATCAGCAAACTCTGCCACATACATCAGATCGCAAATGTCACAAGAGATGCTCTCTCATTTGGCATTGATCTCAATCATACCAAAATACTGCAAGGCATTCGATTTCTCATCTATAATTAATAAGTTAGCTTGTATCAAGGTGAGAAAAGTAAAACGTTGACATCTCAACTGTTCCCAGGTCTGGAATAAAGAGAGAGTGCCCGAACCGGAGTACACACGGTTACCGTGTCGCCCAGTCGCGGTAATGAACTTCACAGGTACCTTGCTGCTGTGCCCCTCTGTGCCCTGAAGCCTGCTACAGTGAAACTGGCCTGATCCATCCACCAGGAGCGGAGAAATTGCCACTGTCCTGCCAGGGAATCATCGCTGTAACTTTGCTGCGGAAAGCTGCAGAGCCGCACAACTGCCGCATTTGAACCTGCAACCGAAGTGGAGTCAACTACCGAAGTTTAGCCGGAGTGCAACGGGGGTCACTGAGTTCTTACAGCCGTTATTGGTGGCCCCTAGCGCATCAATCCACTTTTACGCACGAGTGTTCCCTGAGGGCCACTCACCTTTCCACAGGTAGTCTGTGCTACCGACCCATTCCCAACTCCTGGAACCTGTTCTGCCCTTTTGGGGAGATCCTCCACAAATAGTGGGAACTCGTTCTTCATTGCCTTACCCACCTTTCTGAGCTGCTACAGCCCCTGCAAGAGACCCTGGTTTCGCCCTTGTGCACTATCGCGTGCACAAGTACATCGAGCGCTAGGCTCCTCTCTTCGTAGGGACTGGACTGCCTCTCAGTTAGGATTTATTTAACGAAGAACTGCCTAAAGACTATTAGCACTGCTTGCTTCCGTCCCTCTTAGGTTGTGGACCCATTCTGTGCTTTACCCCTTTAGGCCACTTGGTACTGTATATGTGTTTCATAGTAGTGTTGTATTGGTTTGATGTATTACTGTTGAGGTGAAGTTCAAAGGCCTTGAATAAATGTACATGTATTTTTTATATATATATATATATATATATATATATATATATATATATATATATATACATATATATATATACACCTGACTGGGAGTGATTTATAAGTGTCCTTTACTCTGTGTGCTCATTGAGGTATTTCAGTCACTCTCACCCCTCCTGAGACCTAGTCTTGACCGCCACCAATGCTACCTTGATTGGTCTGGCTTGTCCAGAAGGTTACCCTGTTCCAAGAAACTAGGGTGGCCTTCTGAACCTCTGGCCAGCAGGTCAGAGTTCATAAATCCATTTTAACAGCGACCAGCCGACTAAATCAGCAATTCCTTGCTTCCCCCTTACTTCCAACCAACTCCACTCTGTTAGGCCAAAGCTCCCCCAATCAAAAAGTCCTCAATCCGCCTGTCCTCGCAGGAGACCATGGGCTGGAGGGGTGCCATTCATGACTGGGAAGCTGAACTCCCTTCCTTCTCTCAAGCCCCCTAGCCGCTGTGGCTCAAAGTGGGGGCTGCGCTGCTGGAGGAGGAAAAATCCCTCTTGATTCCTAACAAGCTCACTTTATACTCTTTACAGTCCAACTGGTCGCTTACATAGCACCATGGCACAGAGGGGTATATGCCCATCTTTGGCTCCCCCTGTTGCGTCATTATATTTCCATCAATGTTGTACTTATGTTCCAAAAGAAAAGATCCATGGCACTCTTTGATAACTGCACCGCATCGCCTCCATAATATTCTGGTGACTTTAAGTTAATCAGCTCGTGGCGGATCTACGTGAACCCCACTCCCTTGCAAAACTTAGCCATTGCTCCATTCAACTTCCTTCGAGACTTCACGATCGCTGAATGTGACTCTGCCCCTCTCCACATTTTTCTTAGTACAATCTCTGACCTCATCATTTCTGTGTCTCCCAGGCGGGCGCCCAAACTTTGCAAGGTCCCCATAATTCCTCTAAGCAACATTCCTCTCCACAGGCTTGTAAGATCGTTGCCACCCAGGTGTACAAGCAAGACCTCAGGTGTGGGGCACCACTGCAAGAGCCTATTTACATGATCCTCCAGATGTGTCCATTTCATACCTGGAATTCCCTAATCATTCGACCTTGAAGTGTCTTGCGGTCATTTGCTCCCTTTATGATGTCCACCTTGCCTTGGCCCTCATCACAAATGAGTGGCACACTACCCACACTGTTCTTCTGCTCCTTCTCGATGCTCTGTTTTGGGGAGAGGAAGGAAGAGGATATAAAGTGAACTAATACCTGGCAGATTTTTTCCAATCTCGTGTATCTCTTAAAACAGTTTGATTTCCACCTCCCTATTCTCTTAATAGCTTCTAGTGGGTATGCCTTCCCGTGCTGCCGACATGGTTGACTCCGATACTAAAAGAGTGGGTGCTGCAAAAGTGTTTAAATGAAAAGCTGCCCTGATGTACATCAAGGGCGCATCAGCAGCATACAGTGAATCAGGCTGACCCAAAGGGTGAGCCCCCTTTTTTTGTTCCCGGGAGGCGAAGCCCAAGCCCACCGATGGTTGGCCCCGCCTTTTGCATGATGCTCTCCCAAATTTTCGCTGGCTTTTCGCCCAGACTCGCATGCTTCTCTGCCCCTCTTTGTGTAATTATGCAGCCTTTGAGCCCAGTTTCAGGGGCTTCCAAATGCTCGGTAATTATGGGGCCAAGGCAACTTCGTCGTCACTAGCATTCCAGCTACAGTTCTAGAAAATTTGAGGAACGTTTTGGATTTTGAATCACAATGAATGGATATGACGTCCCCAGGGTCAGAGAGGCTGGCATTCAGATGAGGGGAAGAATGATGGTTAATAAAGGATGGTGCCTGAGGGGACACACGGTGGAGTAGAGAGCGGAGTGAGACCTGCAGCAGTCAACAGGCTGCTCGACATGCGGGAATGTAACAATAGTTAATGCCGGCAATCCCTGAAAACCGATTGGCTGAGCGTCACCCATAAAACAATTTCTTGATTGATTAAAAACAGAGAGTCAGGTTTGCAATGACAGTGTACACAACCGTCTGATTAAGAGTCTTGGGGCCTCATCACGAGTTGGGTGGTAACGCCAGCACTATTACCGCCGGCGCTATTAGCCCTACTGCCAAATCCCCCGGCACTATTAGCGCCGGATCACGGGTTTGACGGAACGGTTAGTGCCCATTCCCCATTGGGCCCATTTGGGAATTCCTCATTCCCCATTGGGCCCAATGGGGAAAATTCACGCTATTACCTCCAGCGGATTTCCCGCTGGCGGTAATAGCACCGAAAATCGGTAAATTTGCTGCGGATTTCCCCCCAGCTTAGAGCTGGGGGGAAATCCACTTAGGCCATGATCTGGCAGACCCTTAAATGTGGCGGTAATAGCGCTACCGGTGCATTTAAGGGTTACCGCCAGATTCGTTATGAGGCCCTTGGTGTCCTCATGTGCACCATTCTAAATAGGCAGCACGCGGATAATCTCAGTCTACTGTTTTATTTACTCTGTGTGCCCTCCGTCTCGGCAAGAGGAAACTCTGTTGTGATGCAGGCCCGAGAAGTGGACCCCCCCAAGCCGAGCGGATTCAGAAGAGAAAAAATCTGTGGGTTTTCATGCATGGCTGGCTGGGGTCACGCGATGCATATCCCAGTGCGTATGAGTGCGTCACGTCTATACTCGAGTGTCTGGCCGTCTGTCTGATTAATCTTGATAGGGGAGGCTGAGAGAATGACAAGTGAACGAGTCAACCGTCTTTCCTGTCTGAATTGTTTTCTCTCTCGCTAGCTCGGTACAGACGCTTCCTGTTGTCAGTCATTCTAAAGTCACGTGCACTTGGGCTGCAGGGTAGCTACTATGTGGTTGTTTGAAGCTACAAAACATAAACATTTAACAGCATGATAATACATGTGACGTTTCTGTTCAGAGTTCACTTTTGAACTATATTGCCATAACGCTCACCAATAGGTCATGAACAGTGGCGGCTGGTGAGTTTGAAAGTTGGTGGGGCGTAAATTTCCCAGGGCGAATATAGAAGCGAGCGCGCGCATCGTGCCAGCCCACCCCCCCAAGGGGGGTGGGGGGATGTTCTCCCCCCGAAAAATTTTTGGAAAAATGGCCTACAAAATGTGCAATTTACTGTCCAAAAAACCCACCGAAATATGAAAAAAGCAGTTTCCAAATGGACAGGTTTGCTTCCGTTGAACCATAAGCAGGCCTTTTTGCATTATATGTATGACTTTCCATTTTCAAATGCCACCCTCTCAGCTAGTCATAGATGCCATTCTGTAGTCTGTACTGTTCATCAGATTTTCCCCCACCTCATTGATCCCCACAAACATGGGCTTCTTTTCCCAAAAAATTTAAACAAGATAGCTGTGTGCCTTCTTTACTACAGATGAACACAAACAGAGTTGGAGTGCCCTGAGCACCAAACCCTACAAAAGACTCATGCTAGTTCACCTCGTTCTGGAGAATGGTCACTGCAATTAACTCCTTCGCAGGCTATGGGAAATCCAAATCCCGGAAGGTGCACTGTGGAGGTTGAAGTGCGCTGTTTTTAGTTGCACAATTGCCCTGGACTGGTTGGATTTGTTCATGTGATGTGTTGCTGATGGTCTGTAAAGAGAAAGCGAGAGACTGATCTGAGAAAGGGCAACATAGGTTCAGAGCAGTATTAAAATGGTTTTCACACATGAAGGAGAGAGAGTTAACTGTTGTAACATTGAAGCTGCAGCAAAATAATCATTAGTACAATGTGTAAAGAAAGTACCAGCAACTACAACCATGTGCCAGTCATCAGTTGTATAACGCTGCAATATATACATTTTTGTAATGTTTCCGTTCTGGGGCTTTAAAAGTGCACTTTGCGGAGTTCACATTACAAAATTAATTTGCTGCAGCCCTTCAGGCACCCGATTTATAAGCACTCTGCGTTTCCTTCACTGAAGTCCTGTTAAAAACAGCATTGGCAAAGCCACTGAGAACCTGTTCAAACACAAGCATTGACAAAGCCAACATTTTGGCCTTGTGCATACGGTGTAAGCTTCTGCCAGGCACTGCTATTAGATCATGATGCCCAGGAACTTGCACCATGTTTCTGCTTCTACAACAACGGGTAGTTAATTCTGCTACAGCTGTGCCTGGCAAGTGGTACTGTGCCTGGCAAGTGCCTGGCAAGTGTAGCTGTGCCAAAGCTGTGCCTGGCCACAAGGGATGAAGGGGTGAAGGTAGACAGTTCAAGCACAACACAAGGCAGTGAGCCGAGGTCAAAGGGGAAGGTGGTGGGTATACAGCAAGAAGAAGAAGCACAGGCTGACAGCTAAATACCAGGGGTGCAGATAAGCAAGAAGGAGAAACGGCAAGTCAGAGAACTGGTTGTAGATCAGAGAGAAGAGGGGCAAGGGGGTAACAAATCAAAAAATCCTGCATAATTATTTACACAGGGAAATACCTCTCATCATGTACTGGCATTCACAGAAGACTGTTTCAAAAGAACACTGGCCGGCCAAAGTTTGATGTTACTGTTGTTAGCTCAAAGAGATCCTAAGAGGATGTGTTTTGGGTGAGGTTGGGCCGGCAATGGGTGAGAAAGCCCATAATGATTAGAAGGCCCCTTGGCAATCAGTGGGTGGGTAAATAACTAAACATCACTAGTAACTAAACATTTTCTGTATGTGTTAAATGTGTATTTCGCTATAGGTCAGTGCATTTGAATCTATGCCGGGCAGTAAATACGCCTCCCTGCATAACTTTAACTGTGGCAACGCATGCATGTTTGGGTCCATGGAGCATGTGCATTCTTATATGGATCATTGCAGAATGTACAATACTTGTCACAGTGGGCTGAAATTCCACTGAGAAGGCCCATCTATTGTTCATCCAGGCCTGCCGGGGGTCGGGTTAAATGCAGCTGCATTTCCAAGGCTATGTTAGGCTCCTAGCCTGTGATAAAACCCGCCCCAAGTAATGACACCCTGCAGTGTGTCTCATGTCTGAAATGCCTTCATGTTCTAAACCGCGTATAGCGCGACGAAAGCCTTAGGACTGGAGCACCCCAGAATCCCAGGCGCCAGCCAAAGCTGAAAAATGGAGCTAAACCCTGAGATTGAATAAATCTCTGAAGGCTACATACATACCGTCCGTGTACTGACGTTTATCTAGGCATGCATCCCCTTTCAAATACCCAAACAGTACAACTTTTCATCCGCGAGATAATGCTGCG
Organism: Ambystoma mexicanum; assembly: GCF_040938575.1. NCBI lineage: Eukaryota > Metazoa > Chordata > Amphibia > Caudata > Ambystomatidae > Ambystoma > Ambystoma mexicanum. Next base: position 864,168,451 of record NC_090939.1, on the reverse strand, counting down.
CAGTGGGAGGACGATGGCATTCACTGTAGCCAGTAAGCTGGACACATCAATCAACCTCACAAAAAAAGGCCGGTCAGAATTCCCATCCAGAACCTGTATCTGTTATGGATGGGGCCCAGATTTGCTCAGAGACGAGCCTTTGTGTGCTTCTATGAATAATGGCTGTTCGAAAATAAGCTAAGTATAATTTTACTGCATAATGAGTAAAAATGGGACGTTATTCAACACACATTCTGTGAACATTTGTAAAAAAAAAAGAAAAAAGATGCATCAGGCTTTAATGCGTAACTCATGAAAAAATCCAATCCATGCAAGTCCCCAACAGTGCCAGGAGCATTTCTCCATGCAATTTCATTATGCCTTTACCCACAATATACGCCAGTATAAAAACATGTTCATGCTGGCTGTACGCAATTATTGTAGCGATTTACGTATGCTTTTGGTTGCATTTAATGTATAAGCGTATAACTATATACCCCACTGCTGGGTCTTCAGGCATCCCCACAGATATTATGTAAGGGGTCCTAATGTCTCAGTCTATGGATGGATTCACTGGCAGTACGGCAGTGCACGGACTGGCCTGGCACTGGATCACGGTACGCAAGGCCCAGGGCAGGCAGGCGTGCGCTGCTGCTGCACTGTACATTTAAATGTACAGTGCAGCAGCGCAAGCCTGCCCTGGGCCTTCCCTTGAGTACCAGCGGTCCGGCGTGGCCCAATGCACAGCAGCGCACACGGACCGGCCTGGCACTGGCAGGATTGCGGTACGCAAGGCCCAGGGCAGGAAGGCGTGCGCTGCTGCTGCACTGTACATTTTGATAGGATCAAAATCTACAGTGCCGCAGCAGCAGCGCACCCCTGCCCTGGGCCGTCCCAAGTTGCGTACCTTGGGGCAATGGCAGTGCACGGACCGGCCTGGCCCTGGGCCTACTTTGTTTACCCCCGGTGGGACCGGGGGTAGACAAAGTAGGCCCAGGCGGCCCCCGCCTTGGTGTTAGCGGGCAGCCCGCTACCACCAAGGCTCACCCCAAGGCAGTCAGCTCGGCAGCAACACTGAACGACGTAGGCCGTGGCCTACACGTCGTTCAGTGTTGACTGGGCCTGTTGACTGGGTCTGCTGCCTGGGCCGTGGTGGACCACATAGTTTGGGCCCGGGGAGGGGAGTGTGTGTAACACTCCCGAGTCCCTGGGCCCAAACCGAAGAAAACTTCAGAATTTTGTGGTACTTACCGCGACGCCGCTGGTGCAGCAGCACTAGTCATGTGTGGTGCAGCAGCACTAGTCATGTGTGTCGTGTTGTCCACCGAAGAGAAACAGACGAGTGAATGCGGCGCAGGTGCACGCACACACCCTGCGCCGCCAGTCATAGATACAGTAAAGTCATTGGCTGTTTGCCATGCAATGACATTATTGTATCCATGGCAGGGGAGGGAGGAGGGAATCTGAATAAGTGCGCTGTTTGCTACGAGCTCCACGCACTCTACTATAGAAAAAAATTACTAAATTGGGTCGCGCCCCCCTGTGAAAGCCGGGCCGGCCTATACAATATTGTTTCATTGCCACAGCGCCCCCGCGCTGTTGGCAAAGGAAATGCAGCACTACAAGCTAAAAGAGATTCAATCTGAGAAGTTCTCTGATTGAATCTCTTTTAGCTTCTCTCTTTTTTTTCTTTTTTTTTCTGGGGGGGCGGCGCCCGGCCGCCCCATGATAGCAGCCGCCACTGGTCATGAACTATCTTGTAAGACTGAGCCTAGCAAATGACTGTAGTCATAGCTCCCAAACTTTTGTGTCACCAAGGTGGGTGAAAACCCCCTATTTTCTTTTAGGCGGGTGAGAGCCTATAGAAGTGAATGGGCATATGGGCGTTTGAGGGACTTGGCGGGTGATTCACTTGCTTGCAAGGCGGGTGACACCCACCAAAAGCGGGTGAGTTGAGAGCTATACATAAAGCAAGGTGTAATCAGACGCATAGCTATGATGATGGACGGCTACTCCCTTTTCATGCCCTCGCAGTATGAGACTGTGGGTAAGGGTAAAACAGACACTATTTTAAACGCTGCCTGTTATTACCACGTGCCTGAGTTTACTGCCTGTGGTATTTTGGGAAATCCCACATTCGGTAGACACTGCATGATTACGAGTCGTACATCCACATAAGTATATTAAAAATGCGTCCCTTCCGCTAAGGGGTGCACCACATTTGTGCCCCTTAGATGCTCACATTTGAACCATTTATTGTTTACGGCACAGAGGAGTCATCACAGACCCTTCAATCCATTATTGCCTGCAGCGAACTCAGGGAAAACTCAGCAAAACTCATACCCCTGCCTCATTGCTGCCAAATTACAGCCAAAATCCTTTACCGTTAACGCTACTCAGTCCAGTGGGCTTACCGCGAGATTACGAGTGGTGGGAGGGAGGTGCCATTCACCATTTCTGGAGTACATAGGACTCCAAGGGGATTTTGGCGCATTTACTGCAACCAGTAATTCTGCCATGGTAAATCCGCTGATTTTGGGAGGAAAAGTGAAGGGTTCCCTTCCAGCTCTCCTCCACTTTTCCTCTAAACACAGAATTCGAATTTGTGCAGTACAAATGGCAGTAATTCTGTTACCTCCAGTTTTTTGGGCTGTAACGGAATTACCACCATTTTCTTCAGTGCACTACCGAACTCGCAATGAGGCTGGTAATGAGGCATTCGGACGTCAGCTCTGTTTGCATATGATAACTCTACCAGTTCCTTACCCGTTCACACTATGAATGTAGCTCTGAATTTGTTTGCTTATTAAGGCATGGGCGCCCGTTTATTATTGAGATTATCTGCCTTGTTCTAAATGGGGTGGAGCAGGAAATAGAAGCGTAAGAGCAAAGCGTAATTCTTTTATACCTCCATTTGTGGTGAGATGGAGGATTGACACACAGCAGAGATCAGATCTGCACAGTGCAGTCCACCTCTGTCTGAACAGTGCACCCTGCTTTATGCCTGCATGGGAATTTCCTAATTTTCATGAAAGTGTACAACTGATGTATTCTTATGGAATCCACCTTGTTTTTCCATCTGGTTAAGACTAGGTGGATTCCATAGGAGCACCTTAGTATATGCTGCCTGCAAAGCGTATTTGCAGATGGAGTTACATTTCCATGAGACAGAGTGGAAAATGGAAAGAGTCAAAGCAAGTTTGCCTCACGTTTACTTTTTCCTTGCCACTCCTGCTCTCTGGCCTGCAAAACTGCCTGCACGGAACCCCACAAAAAATAAGTGCCAACGTTCGAGGTCCACTGCATCAAATTTAGATTTCTTAGACAATAACCCCCTTGCATACTGAGGCTACTTTGAAATTAAGTGGTTACTTTTATTTAGGTAAAGCGAGCAAGTAAGACAGCCCTGTGCACCAATTCATTCAGTGTGTTTAACATCACGAGTGATAGCTAAAATCCCATTGCATCTCCTCAGTGCATCCTTTATTAATCTGCAGAATTGTAAACAATGTAGCAAAGTAAAAAATGAAGACAACTGTGGGTTACATTTTCTATGAAATGTAAAGGGCATTAATAGGAGCAACAATGTTTACACTTAACTGAGGTCAGAAGACTCCTTCTGGACCTTTCGAAGACAGTTGAAAATATGTCTCTTTACACAGGAAAAACGTAACTAAGCCATCTGTATTTGCTGGTAAGCGAGCAACATAAGTAACACCCCAGCCGTAGATGACCTTTTTCAGCCTTTTTTGCATGATCTCCTTGCCTGTCTTGCATATGCACAACCATGAAACTACTCTATGTGTGCACTGTCCGTTTTCTGTGAGAACAGCGCTTAAATGCCTCCGGGTCTGGTGCGCTATACAAATGGCAACATAAATAAATAAATAAATAAATAAATAAATAAATAAATGCAGCTGGGACCACTGTGTGTAATTTTAAACATTTGCATGGTGGAGGGTAAAAAGAAAGGGTAAAACAGGGTGCATTCCGGTTTATTCTTTAATCTTCCTCTCCATCTTGCGAAGAAATGAAAATTGTCCACAAATGATGCTTTGCAGTCAGCCTTTTTGACAGATTCCTATAGAAACGAACTTCACTTGAGCACGTGCAAAAGTGATGCAGAATCCTTAGGGATCCATTGGTTTTATCTTATGCACTCGTGAAAGGAAACGCGCTGACGGAGGAGGAATGTACGGCGGAGATCTCATCAATGCTCAGTGCCACTCCTGCGCCTTATCACTGCATCAAAACGGGGCAGGGCAGGAAATGGAAGCATAATAGAAGTATACCTCTGTTTTACGTGTCCATTTGCTGCTCTGCCACATTCAAAATGATGATGTGAAGGAATAATACTATGATTCCATGTACTGATACATGCTGGGATCATTACCCTTCGAAGTGCCGAAATAATGGGTGTTGTTATTACCCAATTGAAAGGTACTCAATTTATTGACCTTGGGCCTCATTCCGAGATCGGAGGCAGCCATGGTGCTAATAGCACCATGGCTGCCTCCAATACCGGGTCCGGTCTGGTTGAATGGGGACTTACGAAGTCATTCCGATCTGTGCGGACCCGGTAAGTCCCCATTCAATCAACCATTCCCCATTCCGATTTGAGCCCCCCTAGGACTCAATGGGAGTGGGGAAGGCACTAATAACGGGCCCGCGTATAGCAGTCCCGTTATTAGCGCCCTGGTCCCTTAGCGGGACCCGTAAAGGACGTGTGGTCAGACCACACGTTCTTTGCGGCTCCCGCTAAGGGACCTCGGGATTGGGCAGTATGGGTTTAACGGCACCGGTCTCCTTACCGGTGACTGTTATCCCTTACCGCCCAAGTCGGAATGGGGCCCCTTGTAAAGAGTAAGTACTCGGCTGTCCATGTCGGGGTTTGAAACTTGTGATGTGCAGGTTGGCCCCGTATCTGGGGAGAGCGCTTAACTCGTGTGCTTTCCTTCCAGCAAGTTGATCCCACATGTTATCAATTTCTCCCTAGATTGATTGATAAGGCGAGGTGCTGTTCTGTATCGACATTTCCATATAATTCGGGAAACCTGTAATTTAGGCCCTCAGTCTCCCCTTTGTCTCGGTGACAAACTGAGCCGCAAAGAGTTTGTGGGAGACATGCAGCCTGCATACCGTCCTGTGTACCATGCTCTTTTATAGTCTACCAGAGACATCAACACTTACCAGTAATAACAGAAAGCCCTCAAGGCGAGACAGTAATCACTTATCACAATCATTTCATAGGTCACAAGACCTGCTGCCAGAGTCTGTCTGAAAGTGAAAATCCAATTTCTAAGCAGACTAGCAACTGCCACTTGAACACGCACTCAAAGGGGGAAACTAGCTTATCTGACTCCTTTCTTTTGAATTTTCTTTATCTGGCATTTCATGCCATTAGCTGATAAGAAGGAATGTAAGATATTGTGTCTATTTAGGGTTCTGATGAAGGTTAGTGCCAAGAGCAGGCGTGTGCCTGAATGTTGCCACCTAATTTAAGTTGCATCTCTGGCTTTGATGGAAACCTACTTGCTTAAAATAACTGTTTACAAATACAATGAATTGCATCTGGCAAAGTATAGAAGCACCCACTTTTTTATTTTTGTTAATTAATACAATTATGCTGGTAATTCCATCTCAGAGAGGGTGATCTGCTGACTGGATCCCCCTTTCAAAGGATCCATGCTGAAAGCAAAGGTGCCAGGTGCGCTGCTGTATCAGTCTCCTCACCTGCAGCACCTGCACTCTATTATGTACTTCAGCTCAGACACGCTGGACCAGTAGGTTCAAAACAGCATATCTTTATTTCAGGATATTCCAATACAGCAGTCCGACTTCCTTCAGTGTCACCTTCCCCTTCCTTTCAAATCATAATTTCTCCCCTTGCATTCAACATTCTACTCTCCTTTCAGATGCCATATTCTCGGGGTGATTTAACATTCCATATCAATACAACACACCAACTTCCCTTATTACTGTTGACACCAATAATATGGCCACTCACACATCCACTGCATACCTTCTACTACCACCTGCTATTACCAAAGCCACTCTCTCTTTGTTCCATAATTCTCCATTCTCCAATCTCACAGCACAGCATATGCATTTTCTTTGACCTGAAACCCTGGAATTTCCCTTGTGGCATGTCTACATAACCTCACCCTCACCACTGTACCTTTGGGCAAGCCCACATCACATACACAATGCATCCTATCATACCTCTCTTTTGCTTTTTGTTGACTCTCCCTAATTCTCACCTTTATCTCCTAACTTTGCACCTCCATCTCACCCAGCTTATATTTTCTCAACCACCCCAGATTCAACCTAATGTCAGGTATCATCCAGTGGTCCGATGCAGCACCACACTATACTGGAGATCCCTCTCCATCACAGCCTGTACCCAATCCCCACCTACCGCCAGAGCTATCCCGAGGGCATCCATAACAGTCCTTTGAAATCTCGCCACTGTAGCATTTCCTTTTGGGTTATTCAACGCCGTTATTGTATGTTGCACCTCCTTCTCTAGCAAGAATTCAATTTCCTTCACCAAAAACAGTAAGCCAGTGTCCGATATGAGATTGCAATGACAACCTTCTCTCCAAAATATTGACTCCAAGAACTGTAACACCCCCCTCGCACTTTTCTGTGCTTAGATGAATCTTTTTTCTCGTGACTGCTTTGTATTTGTCTCCCATTTCATAATGCGGCCAACCTCTTTGCATGACTTCCAATACCCTTTTATATATCTTGTCATTCGCACAACATTCTAGCCAATACTTTTCCTTCGCCACCTTGTAACTTGTGACTATTTCACCTTCTATCTCATCCATCTCTTGTTCCTGCATTCTTCAACCACCTCAGTATCTTCAACAGCATTTCTGGATAAAGCATCTGCCACTATACTACGCTCTCCTTTAAGATACTCCACTTCAAAATTCAAACCTTGCATTCCAGGTATCCACCAGACTATTCTCCTCGATATCCCTTCCAGTCCTTTCCTGTTGAATAGCGGCATCAGAGGCTTGTGGTCTATCACAATGGTGAACTTCCTTCCCCACAAATAATTCTTAAACTTCCACACTTCCCAACCATAAGCCAACGCTTCTTACTCCACCACCCAATATCTTTTATCTGCATCTTTCTAAGTGCACAATGCAAACACCACCGTCTACATTTCACACCCCTCCAGTTGGATCAAAACAGACCCAAGTCCATTTTCACTAGCATCTGTCTACAGATATAGATCCAGTTCATCTGTAAAAGCTTTCAACACCAGAGCCTCCATCAAACTCTTCTTTATTTCCCACAAACTTGCAATCACATTTCTCACTGCAAACAAACCTCACATTCTTCTTAGTCAATGCCCTCATGCACTTGTTTTTTTCTGCCAAGCTCTTTACACATTTTCTTTAATATTCTATCAGTCCCAAAGATGAGTACACCTCATCTTTACTGCTAGGAGCCTTCATCCTCATTATATCATCCAAAATATCTACCTTTGGTTTTATACTTTGTTCTAATAGCTCATTGCCGAGATACTGTACCTTGGTCATCTTGAACGTCCACTTTTCTAGCAATATCGTTCAACCCACCTCACACAATATTCTTAAAACATACTTCCACCTCTAATCATGCTCCTTCTGATTATTTCCCCACACCAAAATGTCATCCTGATAGCAGTGTATAACATCTGCACCACCAAACAACTCATTCATAACCCTCTGGAAGACACTGAAAGCAGCAATTAATCCAAAAGGCCTTCTTTTGCAACTATTTAAACCAAACGGCGTTATGAACGTTGTTAGATCTACTGATGTCGGATGCAATCAGACTTGGTGATATGCCACTGTAACCTCTATTGTGGAAAACATACCAGTACCAGCAATTTCAGCAAGCAATTATTTAATCTTAGGCAATGGCACTGATCTGGAATTACATTCTTATTGAGTGCTCTCACATCAATAAAAAAGTCTCATCCCCTACTGAGCTTAGGCACTACCACAATGGGACTAATCCATTCTGCAACATAAGCTTCTTCAATAATCCCTTCCTTCACCATATCTCCTTCTATCTCCAACCTCAAAGCGAATGGAATCATCCTCTCTTTGTCCCTCGCTGGCACATCACCGTTCTTCAGTTTGATGCAATGTATTAAACCATTTAAGCACCAATGATTTCCTCAAACATGCCAGATACCACTCTCTTATCTCTTGTATGTGCCAGCCCTTCCTTTCCTCTTCTATCAGTAGTACTTGGGCCGGATGATCTGGGTCTTGCTTAATGCCCTCCTCTGCTTGCATGTGTCAAGAAAGTAAATTCTCTCCTTTACTTGGGATCCTCACCAGGCCTACCACTCTGCGGCCCCTACATTTAAATTGACAAACTGACACTTATGAAAAGAGACGAGACACAAGTAAATTTGTGAAAACTAGTATGCGGGCATATTGTGGTTGAGGGGACAAGTGAGAACGACACCCGACCCCCATACCTTCCTTAAGAACTTAACATTTAGAGTAAGAGAAATCTCAAAATGGACCTAAGGTTCTACCTTATCCAAGAGAGACTGCCTACTCATTCCGCTTTGGGCAGAACATGACCAGCCGAAAGACTGAACTAAATCCATTAACCGTCCTCTAAGCCCAATCTCCTTAAATAGTTCCATTAAGATAATTAAGGACTTTAGGAAACTTAAAATGTAATTGAACACACACTACAGAAGGAGGGGAAAAAAGGAGGGAAACTAATAAAACAAGATACTCTATGCAGAGGAATAACCTAACCTCGTGGAGGCTGCACAGGAGTCCCCGATGGCCACCGACAAACCTGCTAAAGTCCTTGCAATCACCAGGAGGAGGAAGAAATAACTATTTGAGATGTAAGTCCGCCTGGCCTTTTAAGAGCCGAAGGAGGAGCGGGAGAAGGCGCAGGACATCTACCGCCAACCACAGTGGAAGGTAAAGCACCCCTGAAAAATGTCCAGGGGAGTCACTGTACGAAAAACCACCAAATGCTTGAGCGGTTGCACTAGAACTCTGACCCTGAAGGTGAATCGGATAACACAAGGGCAGAGGTCCCCAAACTAATGGAAAAATAAACAGTAGCCAAGCTTACAACGCAACCTCCAATCAGCAAAGACAGGCTTAGGAAAAAAGGCGAGACAACCAGGAATGCTATCAGGAGGATGTTCCTGAATATCCAAAATATCAAATTATCCTGCTAGAACCGCTAGGTCAGCGGAGCGGGCCCACCCAAGCTACACCGCTGATCTCAAATTCTACAAGAAGTTGCAAAGGACTCAGGCACACCCTGCCATTGCAAGCTGACACCTTAGAAGAGGTGCCACAGGAGCTAAGACCTGGATTCTGGGACAATACCGCTACAGGGACAGCCCTAGCACCTGGGAGCAAGACCAATTCTCCTGAATGCGATTCCCAAGCTGGGCAGACGTGTTGAAAGGAGGTACATCTTAACCTCTAACCGCCTGAGGGACCTCGTCGCATTGTTTCTAGAAAGCAGTGTAAACCCCTCCCTATCCTTGGGAGACTAACACTAAAAAGGGGGGCTGGTCGTGCCCATTACCCAACCTTAAGTTAATAACAAGAAATTATCAATATGGAAACTAGGAGAATCTGTCCTACTGTGCTTGAAAGTGCACACTATATAGAAAAGAAAATGATCAACCAAATCCCACAGAGATAAGTCATCACCAGCTAAATCACAACTGTGAAGCAGCACAGGGCCAACAAAAGACATAACCAGAGAGAGGCAGAACGCCAAATCGACCCTCTCAAAACCCGAGAGAAAAACCACAGCTGAAGGGAAAAAACTGGACGCACCATCAACACCCCTGAGGTCTATCCTGACCCTATAACTCTTTGGGAGAACAAAAGATGTCCTTGAGAAGGAGAAAATCTTCCATGACAAGAAACCCCTGGGAAAATACCCAACAAAAGAGGATTGAAAGAGCTATAAATGTATGAAACCCTCCTAACTAGAAAGGAGGAGGAGGAGAAGAAAGGCTGGGAGGAGAAACAATGCAATTGAAACACCTGAACACTCATACCCCCCCTTAAAGAAGAGGCGAACCTTTCTGCGTGGGAAGAAACATCAAAACATATATATGTGGTTAGAACCCGACGCGGATCCCGCTCTGCACACACTCGATACAGCTTCATCCCAGAAAACCCTTTTGGGGAAGAAAAACCACCTGGGATCTTCTAGCAGAGGAAGAATGATGCGCTCCTCGAGCAGCCTGCTGCTGCAGGCGGGTAGGACCCTTAAGGGACGGCTGGAAAGACAAGCTCTACTCTGCCCATCCTCATCACAAATCCCGGGGGCCAAATCCTCCCTGAAGTTGGATTGAGAGTTACCAATGGCTGTGAAGGAATGCCCATGTGTAGCGAGATCTTTAACAAACCTGTCTCCACACAGGTTACCCCGGGCCTTAGGCCCAGCTTCACTCTCTGCCATGCCTCACAGTTTATAGTCAATGCACATAAGAAGCGATCTATGCCTTTCCCTGGAAATTCCAGTATTGGCGTTGCCGAGCACGCAAATTGACCTTTGCACCCAACCTCTGAGCGCCTGGACTCCCACTGGGGAATTGGAGCGAGCAGCTTCCTCCGCCAGCTCAAATTTTAGAGTCAAGGGACTCAACATGCCCAGTAATCTGTCCTGGCATCTGTGCAGGACCTTATCAATCCCGCTCGAAGGGTCTTTACCCTTCCGAGAGAAAAAGGACATAATGGGAAGATCAATATCCGGGGTACAGGCTACACCATCTGTAATAAAAGGTCTTGGGCATTCGAAACATAGTCTGTTCCTATCTTCCTCAAGAAGCGGTCTCCGAACCCAGTGATAAATGAAAGAGGAAACCACCTCTGAAGGGCGCCATTCTGCACACCTTGAGTGTTGGATGAGAGAGGGGTAAAAAAATGGAACCCTGCCACCATCCAACAACAGTCCCTCAGTATTCTTGGATAAAACCCTCGGGATCCCCTTCCTCAGGCGCCTATTAGTGTCACGGAGTTCCCCCCTTCTCACCTGAGACCGATCCTTGCTGGACTCTGTGGGCGGTGTCTTCTTGCGGACAGACCTGGACTTGAATAAGTCTGAGCGAGTCTCTTCTGACTCCAGCGAAGATTCTGGGATGCAGCAATCCGGGGATCCGGGAAACGAAGAAGACGTGCTGATTGCGCACGAGTCCAGGAAGCAAGAGGAACAGGGAAAGGGGCAAGGAATGGAAGTAGAAAAGCTAGGAACCAGAAAAGCAATACAGCGAATTACGGAGCACACGTCTGATCGCTACTTGGCAATAGCATTGAGATGCACAGAGCCGCAGGGGTGCGGTCTATTAGTAGAATACGTTACGTCCAATGTATAGACCGCGGAAGGAGTGTCACGCTGGACGTCCATGTTGGGAGTGTCAGGGAATGCAAGGCCTGTTGCGATAAGGACCAGGAAGACCAAAAGGGGCGCATCCTGTGGGTCATGACAGCATGCCTCCTCCGAAAACCTGTTCCTCCAGGTTTGCCTGGGTGTATGAGGTGGTATCTTCTGAGCAGTCTAGGGGTATTCAAATTAGAAAGTGGTTCCCAAGTTCTTTCACTGGGGGGAAATCCTTTCCATTCAACCAGGTATTGAAGCTGACCCCGTTTATACCTGGAGTCGCATATCCGGGACACTTCATATTCCAGTTGATTGTCCACCACCACAGGAGTGGGTCTGCAGGATTTGCGGGAGGATTGAATGTAAGGTTTTAATAAGGAGGTGTGAAAAACTGGGTGAATCTTTTTCCAGGATTCTGGTAGCTTGAGCCGGTATGAGACTGGGTTTATAATTTCCTTGATGGAAAACGGACCATAATACCGGGGGGCCAATTTGTTTGGCCGTAGATGTTGGGGTAGTAATTTCGAGGACAACCAGACTTGATCTCCAACTGAATAAGAAGGCCCGGTTATTCTTTTGGAATCCGCATATCTCTTGGTCTGTGTTCTGGCCTTCTCTAAGTGCTCTTTGGTCTCCTTGTGTATGTTGATGAGTGTTTCAATCCAGAAGTCGACTAGGTACCGGTGTGGGTTGTGGAAGAACTGAGGGCAGAACTGATGGATGGAATCCTTGTCTGCAATAAAAGGGACTGGTCTTAACTGCTGAATGATCAGAATTGTTATAGGCAAATTCAGCCAAGGGTATCAGGAGGGACCAGTCAGCCTGAACCTTAGTGGCAAAACATCGAAGATATTGTTCCAGAGTCTGATTAGCACGTTCTCTGGCCCAGTTGGTTTGAGGGTAATAACCTGATGAAAGAGCGTGTGGGATTCCTAATATTTGACAGAGGTGTTTCCAGAATTGTGAGACGTATTGAGGTCCTCGATCGGAAATTATCTTGGAAGGAAGTCCATGAAGGCGGAATATGTGCTCCAGGAAGATTCCAGCCAGTTCAGATGAGGATGGTAGCTTACTAAGGGGTGTGAAATGAGCCATATGAGTGAACAAGTCAATGGTGACCATGATGGCGGTAATTCCACAATGAAGTCTGTCACGATAAATTCCCAAGGCCTTGTTGGTAGTGCGGGTTGTAGCAGAAGACCCGCCGGCCTCTTGTTGTCATGTTTATTCTGACTACAGATTGCACAGGCTCTGATATATAGTTGTACGTCAGTCTTCATTTTAGGCCACCAAAATTGTCTTTGTATGAGGTGGAGGGTGTTGGTGATGCGACGATGTCCGGAGTGAAGGGTATCATGACAGAGGTTTATTATCCTTTGTTGTAATTTTTGTGTAGGAATGAGCAGAGTGTTGTCCTTGAACAAATATCCTTCTTTGACTCTCAGGTTCCATTGATTCTTTCTTGAAATATTCTTCCAGAGTTCAGAGGATTGGGTTTGTACTCGGATTTCTTCCAGGAGATTGACTGCTTGAGCTACAAAAATCATGTGGGGAAACATCTCAGGATAGGCCTTATCGTCAGTAGTTTCATAGTCAGGCCATCGAGATAAGGCGTCAGCAATTAAGTTTTGTGATCCAGGAACATGAGTGATGTGGAACTGGTACTGGGCAAAGAAGAAGGCCCAATGAGCCTGACGACTGTTCCGACACTCTAATGACTGAATTTGAAGATTTCGGTGGTCCGTGCGGACCTGGACTGGATATCTAGCTCCCAGGAGTAGATGTCGCCACTCAGTGAAGGCTTGGCGGATGGCTAAAAGTTCTTTTTCCAGGACGGAGGTGTGTGTCTCACTGGGAGTCAGGGTTCGTGAAAGGTAAGCAATGGGGTGTTCTAGTTTATCCTAAAATTCTTGCTTCAACACCGCTCCAATGGCGTAGTTAGAGGCATCCGTTTCCCAAGGAATGGTCGATCAATGTCAGGTTGGACCAGAATGGGGGCTTGAGTAAATCTTGTCTTCAAGAGTTGAAATGCCTTATCTTGCGGAATAGAGCAGACAAAGGGGGTGTCTTTCTTCAGGAGAGCAACAATCGGTTGAACAATCTCAGAGAAGGTGGGTATAAATTTCTGGTAGAAATTGGCAAGCCCCAGGAAGGATTGAACTTATTTCACGGACGTGGGAGCAGGCCAGGATAATATAGCCTTTAACTTTGAAGGGTCCATGCCAATTCCCTCTGGAGTAAGGATAAATCCTAGGTAATGAACAGAAGCAACGTGAAACAGACATTTCTCGGGTTTGGCCAAGAGTTTATGTTCACAGAGTCGTTATAGTACTGCCTTTACATGCTCTTCATGCTTTAGAAGGTCCTTGGAGTAAAGGAGTAAATCAAAATGTCGTCAAGGTAGACGATGACGAAGAGGAATAGCATGTCAGAGAACACCCTGTCCATAAAACGTTGAAAGACTGCTGGGGCATTAGCTAATCCAAAGGGCATGACCAGATATTCAAAGTGACCAAAGGGTGTTCTGAATGCTGTTTTCCATTTGTCTCCTTCCCGGATACGAATCAAATGATAGGCACCCCGGAGGTCCAGTTTTGTGAAAATCACAGTGCCTCTGACCGCTTCCAGGATACCTGAGATTAAGGGTAAAGGGTACCGGTCCTTGAGGGTGCATTGATTTAATCCACGATAATCAAGGCAGGGTCTGAGTTCCTTAGTGTCCTTCTTAGGAACAAAGAACAATGAAGCTGCGGCTGGAGATTTTGAAGGTCTTATGGTGCCATTCTCAAGGTTGGTATCCAAGTATTCTGGGAGGGCCTTTTTCTCAGGTTCGGAAAGGATGAACATCCTGCCAAAGGGAATCACTGCTGAGGGATCCGTGTCTATGGCACAGTCTTCAGGCTTGTGAGGGGGTAAGGCCTGGACTATGGCAGTTGAGAACACATCAACAAATCCCTGATAGGCCTTAGGAACCTGCACGATATTGGAAACCATGAGAGGTGCTTGATGGTCTATTGGTGGTTCTTTGGAAGGGGTTAAGGTGGGATCCAGGATTAGACAGTGAGACATACAAAACTCTGAGCCGAGGAATTGTGATCCTGCTGTCCAATGGATATACGGATTGTGTTTCTGTAACCAGGGCATGCCCAGTACCATGGGGTAATGAGCTGACTTGATAATGTCGAATCGAATCCGCTTTTGCTGGTGGTTGGTGGTTAATTGAAAGCTGGATCTCTTTGGTCTGGAGGCTTATGGGCCCCGAAGTGAGGGGTCTTCCATCGATCGCTTCCACCGGCTGCATGATGCTTCGTGTTTCGTATGGGATGTGGTGACTAAAAACCTAATCTTGATCAATGAATATTCCCATAGCCCCGCAGTCTACCAAGGCCAAAACAGGATAGGTCTTATTCCCGGAGGTTGATAGGAAGGCCTGTAGTATCACTAGATTGTTTTGTCCAGGAGAGTTCAAGGATGAGATTGATGTGGAGCAAACATCTCTCTCCCGAAGCCCTGCTCCATCTAGGATCGGGCGTTGGCGTTTCCCGAACGCCGAGGAGGGGCCAGAGGGCATTCTCTAACCAAGTGTTTGTCTGAGGCACAATACATGCACAATCCCGTATTAATCCTTCTCATCCTTTCTTGCGGGGATATGGGTCCACGGAAGGCTCCTATCTGCATGGGTTCTGGTACGGTGACTGATCCTGGGTTTGTGTCAGATTTGGAGGTACTCTCAAAGGACACCTTCGGAGGGTTTCCTCTAGATTTTTTCTTCTCTGCCTACCTTTCCTGGATGCGAAAGTCTATTTGCATGGCAAGGTCCATAAGAGCCTGAAATTAGTTCGGTCGGGCCACTCTGGCTAACTCATCTTTAATCTCCTCATTTAGTCCTCTCCTGAAAAGGGTAAAACTTGCCTCCGGAGACCAATCAGCTTCCTTGACCAATTGCCTGAATCGGGTTACATGCGTGAGCACATCCTGGGATCCCTGCTGAAAGTCTAAGAGGCATTCATGGGCACTAAAGACCTGCTCTGGGCGATCAAACATGGTCTTTAGGGTCCGTATGAAACCATCGTAGTCATCTAGAAGAGCCGGAGTAAAATAGGGGTGTAGTCCAGGTTAAAGCATTTCCGGAAAGGTGAGAGATTATGAAACCCACCTTAGCCCTGGGAGTGGAAAAGTAATAGGGCTTAAATGTAAAGTGAACCAAACATGAGTCCAGGAATCCACGAAGGGTTTTTGTTGACCCATCGTATTTGTCAACAATGCCGCCCAGTAACACACTTTCTTTTGCGGCTGAATCACGGGATAGAACTAATTGCTTGAGAGCTGCGTTTTCTGCCTTTAAATTCTGCACCTCGGTGGTTAATTCTTGCATACCTCGCATCAGGTCCTGGACGGCCGCTTCCATGTCGACTTCGAGTGCGGTCGGTCTCACCTGAGACCGATCCTTGCTGGACTCTGTGGGCGGTGTCTTCTTGCGGACAGACCTGGACTTGAATAAGGCTGAGCGAGTCTCTTCCGACTCCAGCGTGCGTTTAAGATTCCGGGATGCAGCAATCCGGGGATCCGGGAAACGAAGAAGACGTGCTGATGGCACACGAGTCAAGGAAACAAGAGGAACAGGGAAAGGGGCAAGGAATGAAAGTAGAAAAGCTAGGAACCAGGAAAGCAATACAGCGAACTACGGAGCACACGTCTGATCGCTACTTGGCAATAGCATTGCGATGCGCGGAGCCGCGGGGGTGGGGTCTATTAGTAGAATACGTTACATCCAACATATATACCGCGGAAGGCTTATCTTGCTGGACGGCCATGTTGGGAGTGTCAGGGAATGCAAGGCCCTTTACGATAAGGACTAGGAAGACCAAAAGGGGCGCGTCCTGTGGGTCATGACAGTTAGGTGGGCAATCAGAAACGTGATAAGTATCTGGAGAAGATATAGGAGTGGAAGAGGCCTGAGTCGCAACAAACGGGGGAGAGAGTCCCCCCCAGTTTACGCTTCAGACCCCCAACAGGACAATTAGCAGGAGAGGGAGACCTACCCAGAGGACTGAGTTGTCCTCTTAGATGCTTAGGCTTCTTTGAATATTTCCTAGGGGCTAACGTGGGACCCGAATTAGAGCTGGGATGGAAATCAGCAACCTGCGCTATTAACCTATCAAACCTCTAGGTTGGCGTGGAGTTTAGATTAAATAGGGCCGAGTCCACACAATCTTGAACAGCCCTAGTTAAAGCTGGAAGGGCCACTAGGGAAACCTCCCCTGACCCCCCATTCCAAAATGTTCCCTCAACCACTTTTTGTTTGAAGGTCCAACTTGAGCGGTAGCATTAGGCAAAGGAACCCTTCCACCCCCTGGGAAGGAAACAAATTGTAACAATGACCCCAAAACAGATAACAAATGAGGTGTAGTATGCCAACCAGGGAGCACCTGGAAGCAAATAGGGAGTGAAATCAAAATAAAGCAAAACAATTTCAAAAAAATTTGCCAGGGAAAAAATGCTTGCACTAAACTTCCTTCAATTAGGAAACGTGGACTGAAGCTGGCTTAACCAGCAGGCCGAGCAGGCAGTGAAGCACTGACTAAAATCCATTAACAATACCAGGCTAAGCCTGGAAATCAATCATATTAACCACAGCACCAACATGTATGTGGAAAAACACATGTAACAAAAGGAAACTTCACCTACACATAAATATTTATGCGCTGTAAATGACGCCGAGCAGGCATTTCTGTTAAAATCAATATTTCCCAGTGAGCAGTAAAAACACTGAGCAGGTGCCAGACTACTTCACCGAGGGCACCTGAGAAACAAACATCTAGTCAGGACCCCCTCCAGTGGCAAAGCTACCAATGAATATATATATATATATATATATATATATATATATATATATATATATATATATATATATATATATATATATATATGCAGCTGAGCCCCACCCCCCAGCCAGTGCCACCCCAATGCGAAATTTGGTAGACGTCTGCTGTAATTGGACGTTGTACCCGTGAGGCGCAGCTCACTGCATGCACCTCGCTATCCGACAAGGGAAAGGGGCAAGGGGGCGGGCGTGAGGGATACCAATACAGTTGGCCCACTCAGGCTGAAAATAGACTGGAGGAATGCCTCCTCCCTTTTCGCGGACGGCTCTGCACCGTAACGGCAGTGACACGGCGCTCCTGACGAGCGCGCTGATAAGAAAAAGGAGGGGGCGGGAGTGTGGGTGCGAACACAGCAGGCCCGCTGGGCCGAAAGAAAAGAGAAAATGCAAAGTTACAATCTCCCCGCTCGCGCTTGCTGTGGGACAGACACAGCGATTATTCACCACTTGTTGTGACACGCAGAAGCCTGGAAGGCCTCACTGCCACACACGCTGAGACAGCGTCCTTAACCACGCAGCCGCGTTATCATAAATTAACCAAACTCAGCGGTCATGAAGCAAACACAAAGCAAGTTGAATACAAGTCAATAAAACAAGTCAATAAACTCGTTAACCCAGGGAAGTACAATTATGATCAGAAGTGTACTTAACTGATGCGTCAGCAGCAAATAAAGAGGAGTTGCTGTTAGAGGAAGGGACATTTATGGGGGTGGGTCCCTGCTGATTGGTAAATGATGGGCTTGACATGTGCCCCATCTTGGATTGGGATGGCTCCACTGTGTTTCTAATGGAATACTGTGGTTTCCTTGTTTTTTCTTGGTGAATTTATTTGTTTTACAAAAAATGTTTTCTTTGCTGCTATGTGTCAGTAGTAAAGATTGTTATGCATAATATGAAGCCCCCTGTCATGCCATAGAATCACAATGAATGGAGCTATATGCCGTCCCCAGGGTCGAGGGGCTTGCATTCAGATGAGGGATAGAACGAGGGTTAATAAAGGATGGTGCCTGAGGGAACACACAGTGGCGGAGAGAGCGGAGTGAGACCTGCAGCAGTCAACAGGCTGCTCGACATGCGGAATGTAGCAAAAGGTAATGCTGGCAATCTGTGAAAACTGATTGGCTGAGCGTCACCCATATAACAATTTCTTGATTGCCTTATAAGAATCTTATCAGAATCTTATGAGATCCTAAATAAATCCTACTTCAAACTTATACGATTTTATAAGAATTCAATAAATATTTATGTAAGTTCTTATTATTGTACTGAACATCCAATTAGTTTCTCACAAGTTAATATAAGCTACTTATAGGAATCTTCTAGGCCATTTTTGTATGGACAGTAACAATGTTGATTCAGTTTTATCATAAGAATCCATGTACATTCACTTAAGTTACTTATAAATCAAAAACAGAGAGGTCCGGTTTCCAATAACAGTGTAAACAACCGTCTGATTAAGAGTGTTGGTGTCCTCGTGTGCACCATTCTAAATAGGCAGCACGCGGTTAATCTCAGTCTACTGTTTTGTTTACTCTGCCTTGTGGTTTTTATAATTCAAGCACAAATACAGCTGCTGCAGTGTGCGCCGTGCCCACTGTCTCGTCAAGAGGGAACTCTGTTGTGATGCAGGCGAGAAGTGAACCCCCAAGCCAAGCGAATTCAGAAGAGAAAAAAGCTGTGGGTTTTTAAGCACGGCTGACTGGGGTCACGTGATGCATATCCAAGTGCGTATGGGGGCGTCACGTCTATATTCGAGTGTCTGGCCGTCTGTCTGATTAATCTTGATAGGGGAGGCTGAGAGAATGGCAAGTGAGTGAGTCGACTGTCTTTCATGTCTGAATTGTTTTCTCTCTCACTTGCTTGGTAGAGATGCTTCCTGGTGTCAGTCATTGTAAAGTCACGTGCACTTGAGTTTAAGGGTAGCTACTATGTGGGTGTTGGAAGCTACAAAACGGAAACATTTTGTAGGACAGCAGCATGATGAAAATGTGTCGTTTCTGTTCAGAGTTCACTATTGAACTATGTTGCCATAAAGCTCACCAATAGGTCATGAACCATCTTGTAAGACTGAGCCTAACAAATGACTGAAGTCATAGCTCCCAACCTTTTGTGTCATCAAGGTGGGTGAAAACCCCTGATTTTCTGTTTGGCGGGTGAGAGCCCATTGAAGTGAATGGGCCTATCAGGGACTTGGCTGGTGATTCAACTGCTTGCAAGGCGGGTGACACCTGCCAAAAGCGGGTGAGTTGAGAGCCATACATAAAGCAAGGTGTAATCAGACACATAGCTATGACGATGGACGGTAAGTTAACGACCGAAAATCCCATCACGCTTTTTTTAATTTGGCTACTCCCTTTTCATGCCCTCACAGTATGAGTCCATAGATAAGGGTAAAATAGACACTATTTTATACGCTGCTTGTTTTTACCATGTGAATGAGTTTACTGCCTGTGGTATTTTGGGAAATCCCACATTTGGTAAATACTGCATGATTACGAGTCGTACATCCACATAAGCATATTAAAAATGTGTCCCTTCAGCTAAGGGGTGCACCACATTGGTGCCCCTCATTGGTGCCCCTCAGATACATTTTAACCATTTATTGTTTACGGCACAGCAGAGTCATCACAGACCCTTCAATCCATTATTGCATGCAGCGAACCCAGGGAAAACTCAGCAAAACTCATACCACTGCCTCATTGCTGCCAAATTACAGCCAAAATCCTTTACCGTTACAGCTACTCGGTCCAGTGGGTTTACCATGAGATTACGAGTGGCGAGCGGGAGGTGCCATTCCCCATTTCTGGAGTCCATAGGACTCCATGGGGATTTTGGCACATTTACCACGAGCGGTAATTCTGCCATGGTAAATCTGCCGATTTTGGGAGGAAAAGTGAAGGCTTCCCTTCCAGCTATCCTCCACTTTTCCTCCAAACTCAGAATTCGCCTGTGCAGTACAAATGGTAGTAATTCTGTTACCTCCAGTTTTTTGGGCTGTAACGGAATTACCACCATTTTCTTCAGTGCACTACCGAACTCGCAATGAGGCTGGTAATGAGGCATTCGGACGTCAGCTCTGTTTTCATATGATAACTCTACCAGTTCCTTACCCGTTCACACTATGAATGTAGCTCTGAATTTGTTTGCTTTATAAGGCATGGGCGCCCGTTCACTTTTGAGATTATCTGCCTTGTTCTAAATGGGGTGGAGCAGGAAATAGAAGCCTAAGAGCAAGGCGTCATTCTTTTATACCTCCATTTGTGGTGAGATGGAGGATGGACACACGGCAGAGATAAGATCTGCACAGTGCAGTCCACCTTTGTCGAAACAGTGCACCCTGCTTTATGCCTGCATGGGAATTTCCTCATTTTCATGAAAGTGTACAACAAATGGATTCTTATGGAATCCACCTTGTTTTTCCATCTGGTCAAGCACCAGGTGGATTCCATAGGAGCACATAAATATATGCTGCCTGCAAAGCCTATTTGCAGATCGGGTTACATTTCCATGAGGCAGAGTGGAAAATGGAAAGAGTCAAAGCAAGTTTGCCTCGCGTTTACCTTTTCCTTGCCACCCCTCCTCTCTGACCTGTAAAACGGCATGCAGGGAATCCCACAGCAAGTAAGTGCTAACGTTGGTGGTCCACTGCATCAAATTAAGATTTCTTAGACAATAACCCTCTTGCATAATGAGGCTACTTTGAAATTAAGTGGTTACTTTTTTTAGGTAAGACGAGCAAGTAAAACAGCCCGGTGCGTCAATTCATTCAGTATGTTTGACATCACGAGTGATAGCTAAAATCCCATTGCATCCTTTATAAATTGGCAGAATTGTAAAAAATGTAACAAAGTAAAAAATGGAGACAACTGTGGGGTACATTTTATATGAAATGTTCATTGCATTGATAGGAGCAACAACGACCACTGTGTGTAATTTTAAACATTTTCAATGGGTAGAGGAAAAAGAGAGAGTAAAACAGGGTGCATTCCTGTTTACTCTTGAATCTTCCTTGCGAAGAAATGAAAATTGTCCACAAATGATGCTTTGCAGTCAGCCTTTTTGACAGATTCCTATAGAAACGAACTTCACTTGAGCACGTGCAAAAGTGATGCAGAATCCCTAGGGATCCATTGGTTTTATCTTATGCACTCGTGAAAGGAAACGCGCTGACGGAGGAGGAATGTACGGCGGAGATCTCATCAATGCTCAGTGCCACTCCTGCGCCTTATCACTGCATCAAAACGGGGCAGGGCAGGAAATGGAAGCATAATAGAAGTATACCTCTGTTTTACGTGTCCATTTGCTGCTCTGCCACATTCAAAATGATGATGTGAAGGAATAATACTATGATTCCATGTACTGATACATGCTGGGATCATTACCCTTCGAAGTGCCGAAATAATGGGTGTTGTTATTACCCAATTGAAAGGTACTCAATTTATTGACCTTGTAAAGATGAAGTACTCGGCCGTCCATGTCAGGGTTTGAAACTTGTGATGTGCAGGTTGGCCCCGTATCTGGGGAGAGCGCTTAACTCGTGTGCTGTCCTTCCAGCAACTTGATCCCACACGCTATCGATTTCTGCCTAGATTGATTGATAAGGCGATGTGGCTGTTCTGTACCGGCATTTTTATATCATTCGGGAAACCTGTAATTTAGGCCCTCAATCTCCTGCCCTATGGGTGACAAACCGAGCCGCCAAGAGTTGTGTAAAGAGCACGTGTGAGACATGCAGCCTGCATACCGTCCTGAGTACCATGCTCTTTTGTAGTCTACCGGAGACATCAGCACTTATCAGTAATAACAGAATGCCCTCAAGGCGAGACAGTAATCACTTATCACAAAGCAGTTCATAGGTCACAAGACCTTCTGCCAGAGTCTGTCTGAAAGTGAATATCTGGTTTCTAAGCAGACTAGCAACTGCCACTTAAACACACACTCAAAGGGGCAAACTACCTTATCTGATTCATTTCTTTTCAACTTTCTTTATCTGGCATTTCATGCCATAGCTGATAAGGAGGCGTGTAAGATATTAGGCTTCGGATGAAGGTTAGTGCCAAGAGCCGGCGTATGCCTGAATGTTGCCACCTGATTTAAGTTGCAACACTAGCTTTGATGGCAACCTTCTTGCTTAAAATCACTGTTTACTAATGCAAAAACTTCCATCTGGCAAAGTACAGAAGCACCAGCTTTTTTATTTTTGTTCATTAATACAATTATACTGGTAATTCCATCTCAGAGAGGGTGATCTGCTGACCGGATCCCTCTTTCATAAGTTCCATGCCAAAAGCATATGTGCCAGGTGTCCTGCTGCATCAGTCTCCTCATCTGCAGCACCTGCGCTCTATTATACACTTCAGCTTAGACACGCTGGACGTCCAGTAGGTTCAAAACAGCGTTTCTTTATTTCAAGATATTCCAATACAGCAGCCCCAGTACCTTCCGTCTCTCCCTCTTCTCTCCTTCCCCTTCCTTTCAAATCATAATTTCTCCCCTTGCATTCAACATTCTACTCTCCCTTCAGATGCCATATTCTCGGGGTGATTTAACATTCCATATCGATACAACACACCACCTTCCCTTATTACTGTTGAAACCAATAATATGCCCTCTCACACATCCACTGCATACCTTCTACCACCACCTCGACCACGCATTCTTCTTAGTCAATGCCCTCATGCACTTTTTTTCTGCCAAACTCTTTACACATTTTCTGTAATATTCTATCAGTCCCAAAGGTGGGTACACCTAATCTTTACTACTAGGAGCCTTCATTCTCATTATAGCATCCACAATATCTACCTGCGGTTTTATATATATAGTCCAACCCGCCACACACAATATTTTTAAAACATACTTCACCCTCTCATCGTGCTCCTTCTGATTCTTTCCCCACACCAAAATGTCATCCTGATAGCAGTGTTTAACATCCGTACCACCAGACAACTTACCCATAACCCTCTGGAAGACACTGAAAGCAGAAACTAATCCAAAAGGCCTTCTTTTGCACCTATTTAAACCAAACGGCATTATGAACATTGTTAGATCTACTGATGTCGGATGCAATCAGACTTGGTGATATGCCACTCAAGCTCTATTGTGGAAAACATACCAGCACCAGACATTTCAGCAAGAAATTATTTAATCTTAGGCAATGGCAACTGATCTGGAAGTACACTCTTATTGAGTACTCTCAGGTCAACACAAAGTCTCACCCCCTATTGAGCTTATGGACTACCACAATGGCACTAATCCATTCTGCAGCATAAGCTTCTTCAATAATCTCTTCCTTCACCATATCTCCTTCTATCTCAAAGCGAATGGAATCATCCACGCTTTAGCCCTCGCTGGCACATCACTGTTCTTCATTTTGATGCAATGTATGAAACCCTTCATGCATCCAGTGATTTCCTCAAACATGCCAGATACCACTCTCTTATCTCTTGTGTGTGCCAGTCCTTCCTTTCCTCTTCTATCACTAGTACTTGAGCCGGATGATCTGGGTCTTGTTCAATACCCTCCTCTGCTTGCGTGTCTCAAGACAGTAAATTCTCTCCTTTACTCATGATCCTCAACAGGCCTACCACTCTGCCACACCTACATTTAAATTGTGCCTCAGACTCACCCACACTGTCAATAGGTACCTCGCCATATGCGTGGGCCGCTACTATCATTTCCTGCAAATCACAACACCCAAACATACTCTTCCACATACTCACATTGCACAATGTATAATCTGCTCTGCTATCAATTAACAACCTGAGCAGGACATCATTCACCTTAATCACTGCATGTGGGTTAGCTCTCCTCTGTCTTGCATACACTGCATTCACCAGACACACTTTTTCTTCTGAATCATAGCACATCCAACTCAACGATGATGTTGCATCCCGAACAGACTTCACAGTTCCATATTTTGTCCATTGCCTACAGCATCTCTCAAGGTGCCCTTTTCTCCCACACTCTTGACAAACGATGTGGAGTGCAAATCACTCCTTGTCATTGACAAAGTATTCAGTACTCCCAGACCGAAATCACCTCCTCCTGCTATTTCGGCATTCGCTCCTGGTCTTCACATCTAACATTTTCTTAATTTGCGGTTTGACATCATCCCTCATTCTCCTGTCCTTAGTTTTGGCATTCCGCTCAACTTGGTTGGTCCCCTCTGTTGAACTCTTTACGGGTTCCACACCCAGCTCTTTTGTGCATGTTTCTGTTTGTTCAATCATTTTTGCAATAGCCTATCCTAACTGATATCCCCTTCTCTCCATAGCACTTCACTGACCTTACGGTTGTTGCACCTTATCATCAGCTGGTCTCTCAAATGCTCTTCCCTATGCTGCTCAAATCTGCGTTTAGCAGCCATACCCCGCAGAGCTTTAATGAATTCCGCAATAGACTCATTCCTCTTTTGTTCCCTAGTGGCAAAATGGTACCTGTATAGAAACTTGTTTTCCTTATTTAAAATTAATTCAATCCATCTCTCTCCACATTGGACAGTTCTGGCAATTTTCTGTACACGACTGCCCTTCGTGATCCCAAACAATAATGCCATAAGCAGTCCTTTCTATCTGCTGCAGAATTCGCTCCATATGCTCCATTCAGGTAATGCAGGAATCCTTCCTTCCAATCTTGCCACTTAACCAATGGTACCCCAGGAGCAGGCAGGAATAAAGGCAGTGCCAGAATGCAGGTCAATTTACTTCAGCCTTATATCCACCTTACCAACTCCGAAATGTTAGCTGTACTGCAGAGCAGAGATGGTTCTCCAACCTGAAAAGTGGAACAGGATTATTCCTGTACTCTTGATCTAATAATAACAGTTTCAGAGATTTTGCCCATAATGCTCAACTATCCATCACTTTCAAGTGAACGTCCAGTGCACAGGCTTTGCAGTGTTCTTCAATGTGAGCGTACATGAAACCTCCGCCTCTGCTGTAACGGGTCTCAGTTGCTAGGGAACATTCTTGTACGCTGGCATCCCCAGCCCAAGAAACGTCTGCTGGAAAACAATGGCGCTTTAAAGAAGGGTACTCACGTCGTCCCACACGCCTTTGTTTTAACCCTGCCACGCGCCGCTCTGGCTCACATGACGTCCGTTGTGGTCTACCTGACCGGGTTGAGGCTCAGACGATTGTATCGCAGTCGTTAATCGGGGGAACGTCTCGACAGAGATCAGGTTGCTGCTGTGCAAGTCTTCTGCAGCATCAGAAGCAACGCTAGGGGGCTGGAAGCAGCCGTTCCAACAGGGGCACGTTGGCGTTGATGTGTTGCTCTTATAGTTCAGCTTGTCACAAGTATTATGTACATCAGCATAGTCATGCTGGATGTCTGGTAGGTTCAGAACAGTGTATCTTTATTTCCAGATCTTCCAATACATCAGCCCCAGTTCCTTCATTCTCCCCCTCTTCTTTCCTTCCTTTCAAATCATAGCTTTTCCCCCCACATTCTCCATTCTACTCTCCATTCAGATTCTACATTCTTGGGCTGATTTAACATTCCAGACAGATACAACACTCTCCAGTGACACAAAGCAGGTTCAGAGGTCACCAGTGTCCTGGTGACAGCTGATGTGAAGGCCAAGTCACTTCAGCACAGTGGCTGCATTTACAGTCTGCACCTCTTGTCCAAAACCACATAGTTATGAGTAATATTATTCTGGTGGCAGTTTAATCTTCAAACATAAAGCCACACATGCGTTTAGGGTATGAAGGATAGTAATTCACTGAACCATAAGAACCCACATTTTTGTATATCATACGTGTCAACACTGTGAGCCCAAGCCATCGGTGGAAGGATTGTGTGCATTCTGGTCAGACAGCTTGGCTCTGCCTCTAGCAGGGTAAGACACTGAACGGCTGCTCCTCTCCTTTGATCCTTTGTGACATCCGGGAGACAGCCCCTGAGGAGTGGGTGTTCTGGGAAACCAGCATCAAAGGGACACATGCCATAAAAAATGACTAGTCACACAGCAGGGTGGGTGTGAGAAAGGGGGTGGATGAGTGTGTACAGAGGCAGCTCAGCACAAGAGAGGAAAACATGTTATCATCTTGTTTCTCTCTGTACAACTCTTTCCCCCCTGCCTTTAGCACAAAGTGCTTTGGGTATTAGGCCAGAAGACAAAGACCACTTGTCTCAAGAACAGGGATTGGATCCCTTAAAGCAAAATTCCTTTTATCTAATCAGCTGTGGATTTTTGCCTATAAAAGAGGGAGCCTCCCCTCCTTTTTTGACTCAGGTTTGAACAATCCAGACAAAATAAAAAGTAGCATGAACCTCTTTTGAGAGACTTGACTTGCCAAACCCTCTGCAACTGATGTGAAGATTGAGTATCCAAGGTAGAGGCCAGTTCTGATCGCTAACCATCCCTACGGCAAAATGGAGGGGGGGGGCCTGCTGCTGGAGCAACAACTTCACCGGTTCACCAGTACCTAGTACTTTCACCCTCATCCCGCTTTGAGACATGTTTCAAAGCCATTCATACAGTTGAATCAACAGGACCCACCTGAGTCGCCTTTGCCACTTGCTTGGTCTTTGAGCCTTTGTGCCACACATTCGAACCAGTTCACTGCTGCACCTTGCCAGAAGAGCACGTTGTTGTCCCGGGTCGAACTAGAAATGTATTGTTTCAACCACCACGTTTGAATCACTTTTTTGAAAGTGCCAGCCTCTTTGTCACTGATCCAAATCAATGGTTGAACTGACTGGGCTCATCGAACTGCAACCCTTGAATGCTGCATCGAACACACCGATTCAAACTGCACATCCACTCACCAGGATCTTCGCTGCCGAAACAACCTTCGAACCAACCCTGGCGGCCATCATGATCTGCACTTCTTCGACACTGCTCTAAACCGCAGCGAACTTTAGCTTGACCCTGGCTCGACACCTGCTCCCCCAACTGGAAGAATGCGACCACCACATTTGAACCTGGATCAAACTGCCTGCACAGCACCAAGAAGCCTGGTTCGATGTTGTCAAACTGCCAAGAACAGTATTAAGGTATTATTGATTTCTAATTACACCCTGGTTCATCGTTAGGCCCCAGGGACTTGTTAGTTCACCTTTAATCCCTTTTTCACACAAGAACATATTCAATTGAACATTGTGATTTCTAATTGCCTTGCACCACTGTTTCATTACCACAAGTTTGACATCTTTCTATCATTGCATATTCTGTGTTCTTTCCATGTGGGTGGGTTTTTGCAGTGTTTCTTTAGCTATCATCGCATATGGTGTGTTTAATTAAAATACATTTATTTTTATAGAACCTTGACTGGTCATTCCTTTTATTTTGAACTGTTGTGCTTTGTTGTTTGGTTTGCTACTGGATCACATTCATACATTTCTTGGGATAACAGCCTTCCCTTGGGACACGCTATCACAAAAAGCGAAGTTGCTATATCTCATGACTGCACCTGTTTCACACTTATGATTGGGATCATTTTTGTTTCCTAGAAGTGTGAGAGCTGAGTAGGCGGTTTAGCCCATATTCATCCGTGTACTCCTGCGGGGCAGAAGTAATTTCATTACAGCAATGCATTACAAGCTACACATTGCTGTGCTTATAATTTCCAGAGTACACATTCCACAAATATTGTACATATGCTGTAAGGGTGCATAAGTAAGACTCTGATATGGAGGGGTCATGGTGGTTGGCATACACTTGTATTCAAGTGAAAACCATATCTTGAGGGGTGTCCCTGGCTCAACCAAAATAACTAGTGTCACAGTCAGAATGTCAAAAGAAAAAGTTCCATTGTCCAGTATCAGAATCCTAGCTTGACCCCTCACACTCTTAGTTAAAGATTAAAAAAAGAAGGTCTACCTAGTCCCAAGGAGTGACTCACTTCCCATGGAGACAAAGACAGTTTCGGAATGTTCAGTTCCTCAAGTTTTGGGGCAATGTTTCCCTTCCTCTGCCTTCCTCAGCCTTCTTTTACAGTTCATCCACTGCTGAGGTATGTCTCCCTTTGCCAGCCTTCTTCAGGCTTGTAACACAGTTCATCAATTGGTGAGGAAATAACTCTGTTCCTCAATTGGTCCGTCTCAGAGTTCTTCTCCGTCTCTGGGTCCCCAACCCTGAATGGCAGACCTGGTTCCTTTCCACCAGGCGCCGTGATGAAGAAGAGGAGTTTGGATGCGTCTCCAAACTGTAGAGGGTCCCTGACCACCCTGGTCAGCAGACCTGGTTTCCTCCTACCAGACACTGCAATGAAGAAGAGTAGCTTGGATACTCCTCCATGTTGTGGTGGGTCCCTGTCCCATGCAGACCTGGTTTCTTTCTACCAGGCACTGTGGCTAAGAAAAGTGGCTTGGATGCTCCTTTAAGCTGTGGTGGGTCCCTGACCCTGGTTTGCAGACCTCGGTTCTTCCTACCAGGCACTGTGCCTAAGAAAAGTGGCTTGGATGCTCCTTTAAGCTGTGGTGGGTCCCTGACCCTGGTTGGCAGACCTGGTTTCCTTCTGCCAGGTACTGTGATGAAGAAGATGAGTTTGGATGCTTCTCCAAACGCTGATGGGTCCTTGACCCTGGTTGGCAGGCCTGCTTTCCTTCTCTATCAGGTCTCTTAGTCCCAAACACAGACTTGGTTTACTCACCTGCCAAACTCTGGTTAACCCTGTATTATTCTCACAGTTCTCTGTAGGGTCTCTTGATGTCACATACAGACTTGGTTTACTCCCCTGCCAAGTATTGCCTCATATATACCACTCTCACAGTTCTCTTTATGGTTTATTGATTTCACATACAGACTTGGTGTACACCCCTGCCAAGTACTGTCTTCATATGTATGACTTTCACAGCTCTCCTTGTGGTTTCTTGATTTTACTTACAGGCTTGGTTTACTTCCCTGCTAAGTACTGACTTCAGCTTTCTACTTGGTAGGCCTTTTTTTGTCAAGGGTCCCAGACCCTATTCCCCTTGTTACCATCTGCTGATAAAGTTTAATTCACTATGCTGCTCAGGGTTTCCTGCATCCTCTGGGAACCCAAACCACAGGCTCAGCCACCGAGGGTCTTGCCTGCAGCCCTCTGGTCGGTCAGAGGCTTCCCAGTGTCCTTCTCTGCTTCACCGGCTCTCTGAGGCTCTCCTTGGCTTGCTGCAGTGGCTCTGCAGCTTCAGACCCACTTTGGCGTCTTCCTGCTCTCCAGTCTGCATGTCCCTGCAGTGCTGCGCTGCTGCAGCCTCCCACAACCAGCCTCCTGGTTTTCTCAGTGGGTCCAGTGGAGACTGCCTCTTCAGCGTCTCCGTGCCTGGGTCTGCTCCTGCTGCCTCCATCTGCGAGCCTCGGTCCCTCATGCAATTCCTCTCCGGAGCATCTGACTTTCGGGTTAGTCCGTTGTCAGTGTTTATGTCCGTTCCTTTTAAAGTCTGCAGTTGGAAGCTAGACCCTTCAGGTAAGTTCTTTGAGTGATCGCTGTGGATTCGCGCCTCTTCCTCATCTCTGTCCTTTCTGGTTTTGGATCATGACATTCATCCCTATTCTTCCTCCTCTCAGTCCTTTCTAAATCTTGCATACTACAGAAATATATGGGATAGGAGGGTATGGGTGAAGAGAGTGAGGTTGAAGGGGAGGAATGTTTGTTAAGTGAATACTGTGTTCTCCCACAATAGTTGTCACTATTCCCATAGGGAGTTTCTCCTGTCATGAGATCCACCCACTGAGTACCACTTGCAGGGAGACTATTGGGCAGCAGCCTCACCTCCCTCGCCTCATGGGAAGGGGCTCCCCCTATGGAAGCAGTGAAGAAATCCTGGCATGCATCACATTGCCCAACTAGACAATCTCTTGTATCAGATGAAGCAGGAGATCAAGCATTGAAGCAGGTGACTGGGAGGGTTTGTGGTGAATAGAATAGTGTGACCATGTACTACAAGGGAAAACGTTGCCTCCACCTTCAGTAAATGAAGTCAACATGGCATTATGAAGAGATGCAGTCTTGGACCTGTTTGAGGAACGATTACAGACCAAGTAGTTGCCTTCCTCTATTCATACTTCACTTGAATTTCAAATTGGACCAAAAGATTACTATGAGGATCCGGGTCGCCTGCCACTCTCCAAGCTAGAGCTCTGGCTAGCTGGAAGAATGTCTAGATCTGATGGCTGGCCTCCAAACTTCAGCTGAGATCATTTCCTGGATTAAAACCACAACCAATAAGTTAGCGATGATTACACAACTTCTCTGAGCACATTTCTCTTGATGACCTCACCATCATTGGCCAATTCTGGACTAAATATCTCCTGATCTTGAGCAATTTAAACATGAATGCCAATCAATATCAGGAATAAATACCAACCTGTTGTTTAAAGTATGCCTACGCTGACTGCCTACTCTCCTGTATGTATGCCATATGTATGGTTAACTATTTGACTGTCCTAATGTAACTTATCAATGTATTTTACCTCAATTTAGCACTGTGATACCTCCTGGTATGGGCGCTATCAACAAATGCAATAAATAAATAAATGAATAAATATCCTTTGTTTCTTCAAAAATACAGACTTGCAAGCAAGACTACAAGCAATTACTTTGACAGCATCAATACATAATCATTCTCAAAGCTCAATATACCTCACTAATGGAATGCTAGACTCCTTCTACAATGAATCAGAACGAGGCTTGGCCTTTCTTATCCCCACCATCACAATCAGAGTCAGAAATATCACATGTTGGTGTGGAACATTTGAACTCTGTTGTTCCTTGGCCTAAGAGCCTGGTCTCATGTTCTAGTCGGTTAACACAGCCACGATGTAAGGGGTGAATTTGATGGTTAGTTAACCATCTTCCTGCAGGTGAACATGGTTACACACAGTAGTCTTTTGTTGAAATGACCATTGCTCTACAAGAGTACAGGAATGAGTAGTGGCTAAACAGCATACTCAGCCACACATTACTACTAAACCAGTGATGATCCTAACCATAAAAGTAAAACAGGCATTGCCCGACGGGTATACCATCTTCACTTTTTGTGGTAACATGAGCTGAGAGCAGGCTATAATCTCAGTACAAAGCCTCCAAATGAAAGAATATCCAATCAAAGTTCTATAACAATGCAGAGTTTTAATTAAATAATACAAAAACATACACAACTCTTAAAATCAAGCAAAACCCACCCTTGTAAGAGAGGGCAGAAAATTCAGAAATTTTATGAAGTAGCACTCAGAGTATTTGAGCTGGGATGATCAGGCAAGCAATGCAATGGAGCAATGTCAATGTTCAAAGGATATGTCTTTCGAAAAGGATTGAAAAAGGTGACTTATATGTCAATATGGTGCCACAATTGTAACAGGAGGAACATTCTTCTTGGCAATAACTTATTCTTGGTTTTAGGTGGTTCGACAGCTTCAAACTGGGCTTCACTGTGCTTTCCTTGCGGTTGAACCGGGTTCGAGATGTGCCGGGTCGCATTGATCCAGGAACAAATTGGCTTAGAGTCGCATTCAAAGGAGGAGGAGAGCAGTTCGAAGTTGTGAAATGCCAAAAGCAGCCCTGAAGGTCCAGTGTTGGTTCGAAGGGCTCGAGCGTAGTTCGAATGCCGGTCAAAGCTGTGCAAACAGGATTCGAGCTGCTCCTGGGCTTTTTGATCGCTGGGAGTTCAATGAATGTGCTTCAAGGGCAAGGTGAGTCCTTCTTGCCCTTCTCTCCCAGTCCAGGGACCTACTGGGGTTCCTTCATTTCCAGTGAGGAGCCTGGGTCCAGTGCAGCTGGCAGAGTGCATGCCTTAGTTCACAGCAGTTCACCCAAACTGTTCACAGCGCATGGTTAGGGGACAGAGCTCTCCTCTGTCTTGGATGCCTTCTAGCTTCACCTCACTGTTGGAGGCTTTTGGAATGGACTGCACTTCCAATAGAGGTGCAATTAATTATTATTGTCTTCTTGAAAGTCCACAGATGAATCAAAAAAGAAGTGTGAAGCCCCTTCTTCATGGAGACAAAATATCACAGGGGAATGGACAAAATCACGTTTTCTGTGTGGGGGGCGGGGGTCCAATCCCTCTAAGAAGTGACCCTTGGCTTCTTGCATCATTCCCACAGTGTCTTGTTCTGCAGCCAATGGAGATGCAAAGGATGGAAAAGAGCATCAACAGAACTGCAGGATGGTGGATCAATTCTCAGGTTAACCTTTTGCTCTCTGGCTACGTTACGTTCGCCTCTTTCCCATGCCTGCTGACTTTAAAGCCCCCTGTTGTGCAGCACCCTGTTCTGCACACATCTGACTTGTATGCTCATAGAAGTGTTCTGAGTGCCAATATGTTTCTTGGTGTGAGAGCATGTTTGCTTGGGGGTAATAGCCTTACTACCCACAGTTGCAGGTGATGAGAGTGCTAACATGACTTGAACCCTCCTTTATTGCTCTTGGTTTGGCCGAGTCCGTTAGGCCATTGATGTGGGCATATCATTTTATTTGTTTGTTTTCTTGGACCCCCCCAGAATTTCCTGACTAGGAAAAATCAGATGCAAATTAAAAGCCTCCCATGCTACTGAATACAATCCTTTGTCTTCTTTTGATTTCTCACACTTTGACGCCCTGTTTCAGATGGCCTTAGCTGCTCTGGACAAGGAGCTCAACAATATCACTCCATTAACTGCATTTAATGGTAGACATAATAGTTATCCTTGCTTCACACCCGCTCTTCTTTCACGTAAGTATACCTATAGCTGGGCAGAAGCCCACCGGAGTAGATTCATTAGAGAAACTGACACATTGCTGCTCAAGGAGTCTCTTCAAATCTATGAACAGTCCTTTTTTTACTGGCAAGTCATATTTCTTTGCTAATTAAAGATCTCATGCTGTAAACAAATATAAGGAACTTTTGTTATAATACAACATTTCTTAGCTCCTCCACGTATCAACCATTTGTTGAGTCCTTCACAGGAACATTTTGATACGTTGTGTTAGGCAGAAACCTGTGCAGTTCCCTTTGGGAACACTGCAAAAGATTTAGGACTACAGGTGTTAGCAGTAAACCCACTTGGTAGCAGTCTGCACCACACAGATTCACTTGGTAGCTGTGGCTGAGCAGTCAGACTTCCCTCAAGAAGAGTTAGGCAGTATGCAAAGTATACACAATAGGCACTCAGATACAATAACACAAGCAAACACTGACCAGAGCTTTGGTATCAAAGTATATAATTATTTATTTATTAACACACTGTTTGAAACATTCCAGCACTCTTATTGTAAGACACTCTAAACACAGTTACTATTATAATATATACAACCCTTATTCCTTATCAGATAAGTCTTAGTTAACACCACTTATTTCCAGGCAGAGGTGAGCGCTTAACTATTGATGGCCCTCCAATAAGTTCATGAAGAAGGGAGGGAAAAAGATAGAATATGGAAAGATACACCACTCTCAGATTTAGGAACACTTTTAGCAAGGCAGAAGAGCAAAAGTCACTTGTGAGCCAAAGTCCATAGGCTGGGCCCACTCTTAGAGAGAGCAAAGCACAAATGCGCCCAAGATCACACAATTACACTAGGCTTTGAAAGTCTTGCCAAGAGTTCGAAAAGAGTTTAGAGAGGCTCAGAAAAGTTTAGCCAGGATGTCCCAGGCTAACCCAGGTTCGAAAGCCGGGGGCTAAATCTACCCCGTACAGTCGGTGGCAAGGGAAGCCAGGCGGAACACAGTACCTTAAGTGGGAAGGATCCTCCAGCGGTGGCAGTTGTTCCTGGCAGCAGGTGCAAATCTCGGCATCGTCCAGGGGAAGAGAAGATCTCGACTTGGAGGAAAGATGAAGGTCGTTGCACTGCCAGGGAAGAAACCAGCCGCAGAGTTTTCCGGTTAAAGGTATTACACTTTATTTCGCTGTCGTGGTAAAACGTGGTATTCCGGTTGCCGGGGTGCTTGGCACAGGCAAGGCGGCCACGAGATGCGTCGGGAAGGCGAAAAGACGGTGAAACTGGTTATCCCCACCAGTCAAAGAAAGAAGACTCTCCGGCGGGAGATCTCCTCTGTCATTTGGGAAAGTGGTGAGACGGTCCAGCAGGGTTCCACCGGTGGTGTCGCCGTGGCAGGTCGGCTCAGCTTCTCCCTCGTCGGATTCTTCGGTCCTGTGGCGACTTCTGAAGTTCCAGTCCCCAAAGCCCTGCTTTTATGCAGAAAACTCCCATTCACTCAGCCTAGCTGTCACTCAAACATGCTTGGGCCAATCAGGACGGAGTGCCTAGGCAACTCAGTCCAGGGTGCCTAAATCCCCCTCCACCCCTCCTAAGTACCCCAGACAGAGTGGCACCACTTTGGAGAGTCACAGAAGAGAACACAAACGCCATTTTAGAACCGAGTTTTGGCAAAAAATACCAACCGGAGAATGAATAATAATTAAATAAACCAGTGGTATGTTCGAGGCTATCGCAATTAAATAAATAAAGATAGTAGCCTCGAACAATGGGAAAATCCCATAGAGAAATATTCGCGGTTGAATATAAAAAGTAGTATCCACTGCCACCAGCCAAAACTCGATCAGGGGGGACGGAGACGTGCCCCCTCGACTAACAGACCCCGGGGCAATCGAGTTGCCCCAGCCAGTACTTCCACAATATGATGGTTTGTACTGGTTCTGTTCAGAATTCAAGACTAGTAAAGTCAATGGTGACTTTACATGCCCTGGGAGACAGTAGTCAGTCCCAGGGTATGGAGTCTATACTGGGGGGTCACTATGACACCCCTGTGTTACTGCACTGAGGGTGCTGTGTAACACACATCACAAAAACACATGAAGCCCTATGCAGTAAAAGATCCCATAGCCCATTAAATACATTTAGAGTCAAAGGAACACACTCAAATCATGTCCAAGAGTGAGGGTAAAAGAGTCTCACTCTTGGCAGGAGAAAAAAATAAACCCCAAAAATCCAGCAAAGCTGCTGGGGGACTCACTAGGTTAGGAAATTCAGCCTAAACAGAGAATTCTCTCTAACACGTTGAACCTTCTTTTCTCTATAAAGTCAAATGTATTTAGTTAGATGTTGCAAACAAATGTACATCCATCTCTTATACCCCTGTGTTCGACTTCGAAGCTGCCATTTGTAAGTCACCCTTTTTGGTTTTGGAGATTGCGCTACATGTACCCTTTGCCTCAATTCGTTTTGACCAACTTCTAGTCCTAATGACGTCATTTAAACTATCACTGTGAAGAAAGATGCCTCTATGTCTGCCCCTTGGATGGAAAAACAAATTGTACTTGATCCCTTGACATATGAGAACTAATTACTCATTACAGGGAGTACACAGATTTCTAAAATCTTTGAGAAAGTAGCCACTACCCAACTCCAGGGCATTGTACATCTGGAGTTCTTGACCCGTATCAATCTGGCTTATGAGCAAACGATGGGGCAGAATCTACCCTCTTGTCAGTGTGGAGCAATAGCCTCATGGATACAGGTGAAGGCTATCTGTTGCTGTACATTCTGCTTGATCTATAGGCAATGTTTGATACTGTGAGGAATCAACTTCTTAACAAATGTCTGTCAGAAGTCTCCTACTCTAGAATGGTTCCTCTAATTTTTGAGCGGACCGGACAACAAACCCAACTCAGGTCTTTTTTTTGTCATTAGTGAATTTGGTGGATTTTATGTTTTCCCAGGGATTGCCCCTGTCGCATCTTCTTTTCAATATCTATAGGGCCTCTCTGATGCAAATACTTAACACTCTAGATGATATTTACCATTCATATGCAGTTGGCACTCAAATCCTGATTGTGTAAATGGCCTCAGGATGATTTTTCATTGCAATCCTCTTGGGTGGACCAAATAAGTCATTGGATAAGAGTGGAATAAAACTGAGCTCTTCAACGATGGAGCTACTTCTATTGGGCCCTTGTCCTCTTATTTGGAACCCAGCATGCCTTTCTGCTCCATTCATCCCTAGGGACATTTGCCCAAGTTTGTGGATAGGGTAAACAATCTAGGGATCATTTTTGATGCAGATAGTAGCCTTCATTTTTAGATTAGCTTGTTTGTAAGCACTATTTTATTAAATCTGTCAACTTGGACTGAATCTTCCTTTTATTCCCAGGGACCCTCATAAGGCAGGTGTAGGATCACTGGTTGGTTGCTGTCAGACTCGTGACATTTTACCGGCACCTAGCTTGCCAGTGCCACCGGGACATTACAAATCCTGTCGAACCGGCAAGCTAGGTGCCGGTAAATGTTCCCCATTCCCGTGGAGCTCCAATAGGACTCAGCACCATTAGTAACAGTGCCGGTGCATCCGTGATCAGTCTGCCTACTGTGATCGCTGCACCCGACAGGGTCAGCCCTGTCAGGCGCAGTGGCCCTGGCAGGCAGACTCGGAATGTGGCGGTCTGGAAACAAGGGTGCCGGTAGGCTTACTAGTTGTTTCCAGACCATCACTATTGTAATGAGGCCCTCTGTGAGTTTCATCTGTGCCAGTATTCCTGGATACCAACTTCAGAGACCGCAATCTGTCCAGGATGCTGCAGGATGGTTTATCTCATAATGATGCCAACATTACTCGTTTCCAATTGGAAAATGGGTCCAGTTCTATCTGTGATATCTGGTTTTTAAGTTCATACAGAGACAACATCACAATACCTTGCCTCCAAGTGTGTTCCTTACATCCTCTCGAGACATTTGCATTCATTAGTGGTTGGTATGTTGTTTTACACACCTGATATCAATGTACAACTAACAGGAACAGATGTTTCTACGCATAAGGCCCCCACATCTGGAACTCACTTCCAGTGGAATTTTGGCTTATGTCTAACTTCATGAGCTTTCAGAAATCCATTACTATATTTATTTATGTTTATTTAATGGTATATCGATTGCGTGCGTGCCACTGTGCCTAGAGGCAATCGAATTTGCTCTGTTTTCTTCTACTTTGCTCAGTCTAATACAAAATGTGAAATAATATCAAATCAAATAAGATATTTAAGAGCTGTTATAGCATACGCATATATAATGCAAAATTATTACAAGTGGAAGGAATCCGGCATTTAGAAATGTGACTTTATAACCTCGAACACTCTCTCGCTTCACCCTTTTCAACATCCACTTGTTTATCATCTATATAAAGAATATAATTATAAACTGAATTATCATATTTAATCCAGTGACATCCAAATATATGTCATCATAAGCAAGAGCCCGAGAATGATTTTTTTTCGAAAGGAGTTTGGAAATCCAAGATAATTGTTTTACACCTGAAAACCTGCCAAGTTCCGTAGCTGTTGCTTCAGTAGCATTTACCCCCTGTTCAATGCTGGGGTAAAAATGGCAATACTCAAGGTTGGTCACTGGAAAGTTTCAAATCAATCATAACAAGTGCCATTGCTCTATGCAACCCTCTAGATCACTGTTTTCCTGATAGCCATTCATTACAGAAGGGGAAAGGTTGTATGCAAATCAGGCCTGGTTCCACCCCAAAAGAGGCAGTCTAGCCTGAACTACTAGGTCACATCCCTTCTGCACAACGATACAGGCAACATGAAACAGGTTTCACTCTCATTGGCCATTGTCAGTTAAGTTTATCTTAGGTTTCAAGGAACTGCAATCTCAGGACCCATGTCTGGGCATGCCTGCCCATTTGGGATGGCTTTAGAAAAAGGGAAAGTTGATGGCTGGAAATGACAACATCATTGATCTTCAACCTTTAAATGGAACAGCTTGCACCCCTCCTGCCGCCACACAACATCCACATCCACCAATATACGGATAATATGCAGCTCTACCTCAAGATCTCATTCTTCCAAGACATCCAAAGACTCAAGGCCTGCCTCACTTTGATCCAGTCCTTGATGCCTAGAGGTTACATGAAGCTTAGCTCCTCCAAGATTGAATTCCTATTGCTGATCAACAACACTGAACACCCAGACATTCAATCCTGGCTCTCCGCTGTGAACCTTGAGGGCTTCACACCTCAGCTGACCACCTGCACCAAGTTCCTTGGTTTCAACATTGACAGGCACCTACCCTTCAAGAAACACATAGCAAGAAAGACCCAAATGGCTTGGTACCAACTTTGCCTCCTGCAGTAAATCAGGCCCTTCATACCAGAAAACAACTTCAGATCTGCTGTCCAAGCCTTGGTCAACTCTCACCTGAATGGGGATAATGTCCTGCTTGAAGGACTCCTGGTGACCACCCTGGCTCCTCTGAGATGTGTCGTACATGCGGCAGTATAACTCATCAAAGACATCCGCAAATTCAACCATGTCACTCCAGCCCTCTTGACGCTGCACTGACGCCCACTGAAAGCATGTATTACCTTCAAATCCTGCTGCATCATCTAAAAGGGCGTCACCCTCAAGGCCCAAAGCTACCTCGCTGAGAAGCTCAGCATCTATGGAGGCCTACAATCCACGCAAAGTCAGGACATGAGCAGATTTGAGCACCATTGGTTCAGGAAGGAAGGAATCAGAAGACAGTCCTTCTCTGTCCATGCCCACAGACTCTGGAACCTCTGCCTGTCAACATCCGATATCGCACCTCGCCTGTATATTTCATGAAAAGGAGGCTCAGAGTCCCTGCACTCCAGACCTAACCGGAGACTAGGTGATCTGCTCCCCCCTCTTTCTTACCCTGGATGCTTGCAGATGCCTCACTGCCAAATTGCCGGCCCCTCACCTCCCCTGTTGTTAGTTACCCACTGCCTTATTGTGGTCCGTTGCGACTGCATTCCCGAAGCTAGGTTCACACTTAATAATTACCCTAATAATATTAATCATGACATAGAATTCTATCTTTAAGACAGTGAAATTATATGTTAAAGGGGGCATGTGACCATTTGCTAAAATGACATCTAAAAGTTGTTCCATGAAGAAGAAAAGCATGCGGGTGAAAGTGGGCAACCCTCTACTTAATAGGATCTTATCATTGGCCACATGACCCATCCTTGCCACTGCTGGCTTGTACAGCATTTTAACCTTTTGAATAAAGAGGACTGCAAGACCACCCTTTAGAGCAACTAGGAAACTCTATCAAATGCATTCTTGGTGTCCAAAAGAATTATAGCCAATGCTGATTTATAGGACGTGCTCAGATCAACAATCTCAATTGATGTCTGTATATGCTCAGCAGTCTCTATTTGGTATAATACCATACTGACATGGCCTTCTATTTATAAAACCCAACACAGAGCATGTTAGCCAATGATGTTATGCACATTTTTGTTTCTAATTTTAAGATTGAAAATGTATGAGATGATGTGTATTCAGTATGCAACAGTTATTGCATAGAGGACATTTCATCATGAAGAGTGAAAGAGGACAGGTTGAGCCAGGCCAGCAGAGGAGGAGGTGAGGCAAGTGGGAATGGGGAATGGCATGCTCCCCGGAAGGTTTGCTGTTTAGGGCAACTTCAATAACATCTTAACAATTACTTTTCCATGCGTGAGGTTGTTTTTGCAAGCAATAGCAAGTGGTAATGTCATGGGCCATTCACTTATTCTAATATGTCAAAAGCTGTCCTTTGTCAAACATAGCATAGAGGCTAGCATACCATTCACTTAAACCTGCAGTAAAATCCCCTTCCATCTAAATGCGGTAGCCGTACTCTAATAAGATTATTGGCCACTGTTTGTTGAGGCCAGTGATCTAGGACTTTTCCAAGATGTTGGCCATGTCTAAGTCTTATAATATTATTCTGGGTTTTGGTGGCTTCAGACTGTATTCTGGCCTTTATTTTAGCTCTGATTGTACATGGACCTGGTTGGATTGCTTTTTCATTGCAAATGTGTGAGATTTTTCTAAGTTCTTCAGAGAGATTGCTGTCTCTCTAGGCAGCTGCCTGCTCCTCCCTGAGTTCAGCAATAGTGAACTGCCATACATTGCCCCTCAGATAGGCTTTCAAAGTATCTCAGTGGCTTTAGGGGGTATCAGGTAATATTATTGCCACCAAAAATATATCCGTATATATGGTGGTCGGGAACGGTGTCCCCTGCTCCTTTTAAAATAATACAGGGGTTGCGGGGGTGTCCCCCGCAGGTACCATGCCTTAATATCGCTGCAGAATATTTCTGTATGCCGATATTTTTGCAGGGATATTAACACATGGAACCCTTTAGGGTAACCAGGCACCGATTAATGTACATTTCTGAATCACATACCCAATCTTCTCCTCAAAAAAGGGATTTTCAGACATGTAATTTTAATGTCTTTATCATTAGAATAACTTATAGATACCCAATTATACCAGAGAGTGATCTGAACCATCTTTTAGGCTT
The DNA here is from genome assembly GCF_040938575.1 of Ambystoma mexicanum. Classification (NCBI taxonomy): domain Eukaryota; kingdom Metazoa; phylum Chordata; class Amphibia; order Caudata; family Ambystomatidae; genus Ambystoma; species Ambystoma mexicanum. The sequence continues at coordinate 864,128,007 of NC_090939.1, read as the reverse complement.
ATGATTTATTGACGGCTATCAATGAGGATAGCAGAGATTAAGACATTAAGGATAAACATATCCCCTTATTAAAACAGGCTAGGCCCATTCCATACAACTTTCAGTCCATAATCCTCTTTTTTATTTCAGAAACAAATGTCTAAGTCATGAACAAAGTACTGAGGTGAGATAGTACACGGCACAATAAAAATAAATTAAATAAAGCGATCCATAGCAAGACACAAACCTACATAACGCCAGATGAAAGAAAGCAGCTGTCACAAAATAAAGTACAGAAGAAAAGATACAGCGAACAAGCCTACATATGTTAAACCTAAGAGCCAGATGTTCAGGGATTTATTCAAAAAAACTGTAAATCAGGATTTGGGCAGAGATAAAAAGGGAAGCAGGAAGCAGGAAACAGCACTCCAAGGAAAAGTGCAGTACAGTGTAGACGTGCTCTGGTACTTGGGAACCTCTGCATGAAATTGATCTCTGATCCTTAGACTGTGACAGCTCCACAAGACAATGGGCCTCATTACGACCCTGGCGGAAGACCATGGTGCTATTAGCACCATGGTCCATGCCGGTAAGTTACCGACTCCGCCATGGAGAAAGGGGGAATTACCACCCCATTACAAGGTTGGCGGGGCGGTAATTCCCCCTTCCTCCATGGCCCTTCCCCATTCCAATTTTTGCCCCATAGGGCTCAATGGGAATGGGGAAGGCGCTAAGTACGGTGCTGCAAATTGCGGCACCGTAATTAGCACCAAGGTCCCTTTGCGGGTCCCTACTTTAACGGCTGGTCTACACCAGCCGTTAAGGTCGGGTCCCGCAAAGGGACCTCATAATTAGGCACTAATAGGTTAACAGCGCCGCAGCCTTTTACGGCACCATTAACCCATTAGCGCCTGGGTCGTAATGAGGCCCAAATGACTTTGGATGCCAAGTAACTAAGACTTCCAGCATGCACCAACTTGTTGGCAAGACAGGTTAACCTAAAGAAGATCCTGGCATCCAGTGTGAACCAGGAGAGTTGTCTGAGAATAAGTGAGATTCACTTGAAGCATCCAGTTCCGAGACCCACCCAGCCACAGCAGGTAGCACAGACTTCAGAATTGTGAGGGTGGATTTACAAAGACTATGCAGAACAGATTTACCATACCAGACATGGGCAATGTCTGGTATGGTAAACCGGACGCCATTAACCCATTAGCGCCTGGGTCGTAATGAGGCCCAAATGACTTTGGATGCCAAGTAACTAAGACTTCCAGCATGCACCAACTTGTTGGCAAGACAGGTTAACCTAAAGAAGATCCTGGCATCCAGTGTGAACCAGGAGAGTTGTCTGAGAATAAGTGAGATTCACTTGAAGCATCCAGTTCCGAGACCCACCCAGCCACAGCATGTAGCACAGACTTCAGATTTGTGAGGGTGGATTTACAAAGACTATGCAGAACAGATTTACCATACCAGACATGGGCAAAACAAAGGTTTAATTGGCTTGAGAGCATACAACTGAATGATGGCAGATTTAAAGAGAGAAAAAAGTTGGGCTGAAAGGACAGAGTAGGATTAAAAATGTACCCTAAAAATTAAGCAGTGGAAAAAGAATTGGTGCCAGGGCTGAAAGATCATCAAGCGAAGATATCAAAGGAGCTGAGGAAGCATAGTGTAAGAACTAAAGAAATTCCATCTTGAAGGTGTTCAGTTGAGAAAGTGAGAAGCCATCCAAGACTCAATCATCCAGAGACAATGCTTCAGGAATGAGATGTAATAGGGAAAACAAAAACGCAGGTCCATGTGGGTATCACCTACATACTAGTGCATTAGGAAAGCTGGGGTTTGTTAGTCTGAGGCATAGCGTTAAGTAGTTCCACCATGGTAATGTCCAGTCTTGGGTTCATCACCTGAATAAACTCTCCATATGTTAAACCCTCCAAATGTTATAAGAGGGCTATGTTAGCACATGAGCATGCGGTCAGCTTTATCTATAATTGTTGCAATACCGCCCAGGAAAAAAAACTTTGTAATTGTCATGTTCCGTCCCTGGAAACGCTGGCCTTGATGGAGATTGAGGTGCATTGTTCGTTCCAACTGGCTTCAACGGTCTACTCTACCCCTAAAATGGCCGCGGTAATGATAAAGGAAGTCACTTCCAGATACGCTTCACGCTGTATCTGTCTTGGACCCTCGCTTCTGTACGATTGCTAAGTACTAGCGCTCTGTTCCAGTTTTCCGTGACTTTACTTCTGTTCTTTGTTTTCTGCCTGGCTTATCTCTCGCTTCTCTGGCTTATCAGTCTGTCACGCCTACGATCTCTGCTCTGCCTTTTGCCTCTGTGCTACTTTCCGCGCGGACGGTCGCTGTGTCTTTTTTCCTTCATTGTGCCACCGGTACGCAATACTCTCCTTTTTCCCCTATCTAGGACTCAAGCGTTACTCTTTTTGTTTAATTTCTGTTCCACTTACCTGTTATCCTTATGGTCCTCTTGCCGTACTGTATTCAGACTATTATTTTCCTCTCTGCATTACTCTGATCTTGTAGTCGTTCGTCTAGCGCCTATTACCGGCTTTTCTTTTTCTTCTTGGTTGTAATTTCACTCTCTTGGTTCAGGCTAATTGGTTGTTCCGGTTGTTACTTTACTACCTTCAACCCCTTTGTGCTTTGTGTTGTACCCTTTGGGTACTGCTCTCTCAAGCTTCTTTCCTAACCCTTCCATGCATACAGGCAGTCCAATCCTGTTCTGGCCCTTCTGTTCCTGTTTGTTCACTGCATACGCGGTCATCAGCCACCTTTCCAAAAGGATAGTACCGAATCATCCCGCCATCCTCTTTCTACCATCGGGAAGGTGGTACCCATGTTGTGAGACACTGGAAGTCTTACCTTAATAGGACTACGACTGCTGAGCATATATTGTGGATAAAGACTTTCAATTGAACTAAAAGGAATCTTTACTTCAAGACTTCTGCTCCGCTGACAAACCGGATCTCTCATCTCACCCAGGGATTTTTCCGCCAATTCAGGCTTTTTCCCTGGACATTTTTGGGAGCTTGCTCCTTGGGGTTCATCTTAATCCTGTTCCCTTCCAGGTCACGGTGGCCTCCGAGGGAGCTTGCCCTTATTTGTATGAGAAAAAAGAAAGGAAACCAAGAAAAACCGAAAGAAGAAGGTATCAGAAGAATCCAAGGCCTCATTAGAAGGCTCAGGTGATGAGAGGGAGCGGGGAGGTACCACAGACTTTGGCAGTAATTACTCAGTTCCTGTATAATGCTCATAAAAGATTTTCAAAAGACTTCATAAAAAGTCAGACAACTTATGTGTAAATTAATCACATATATTTAAAGAAAATCAAAACAATTATTTACAAATTCTACAAAGTCAAAGGAAATATTTTATCTGGATATTGAATATTAATACATCATCTGTCAACCTAGAAACATAAGGTGAACTAAAAATGTATTTTTGCAAATCGTTTCCGAAATGTACACATAACTCAGAAAGAATATACAATTGAAAACATCATTGACAGTGGACAATTTCATCCACTGCTCTTACAAAAAATGTAATAGTACACTTATGTGAGATGTCCGACAGTAGTGAGTGAGCATCAATGAAGCTCTACGTGTTTCAGATTAACTTAAACCTTTCTTCAGGAGATGATAATTCTTATTTCTTTTGGTGATTCTATAGAAAAATAAATAAAAGCTAATCAAAAGTATAAGTACCTCAATATCAGAAAAGGAATTGTAGAAGGTAAGAAACAGTGACTGGCCTTCTGAGTAAGCAAAGTGTGAAATATATTTGATTTGCTAACACACATCAATCTTATGTCACTTAGTTTAATGGTCTTCCCAAATAAGGGAATCTAGCTAAATAAAAATAATATATTCACTATGTGGTCACCTATACTTTTCAAAATCCCATTTAACTAAATTCAAGGAAGTCAAAGAGCATATTCAATATTTTGAGGATAAGGTGTGAAAGTAGTATGCGTGCTGGAGACAGAGGTGTACCTCATATGGGAGTGAAGTCAAAACCATGGCAAATGCCAGCGTTTCCCTTATATCCAAAGTATCCCCCATGTTAAGCATACCTAAAACAGCAATTCAAGTTGGAAGATTGAACTAGCTGCCATCTTTTGTGAGGAAACTCAATGAATATCCTGCGTCAATAAGGAATCTTTGATGCAGGAAATCTAACAGAGTGTTTGACAATTTATTGGATATATGTAGTTATGACCTTATAGTGAATGGCTAAATCAAAGCAAAATTTGAAATGTACACAAGTAGCTATAAAGATGCCAAACAATTTCCCAATAATTATTCAGCAACATTCACAGAAAACAACCAAGGTCCCAATCTAAATGTATCCATTTCAGAATCAAAGTGCACAGTTCATGTATCCAGAACAATTTGAGTTGAGAGAGTAGCTTAGTTAATTTCCACCTCTTTTTTTGGCAATTTAACACATTCTTGAATAACAAATTGCATCAGTGAAATATTATGCCCTTTCTCTATAAAATGGATGGGTACTGGAGATTTCATGATGCTTGATAATCAATGGTCAGAACACATTAGATTTGTGTTCTGAACATCGCGTTTTGGCTTTCCTTGAAGTTAAGCCTATATAGTAGATTGCACATGGACATTTGATAGCACAAACAACATTAAACGAATCACTTGTTGCAAAATTCTTCAACTAAATCGACTTGCCAGTGTAAGGGTGCTGTATCTTGTGGTCTTTAATGCTAGTGTTACAATGCGAACATTGCAAGCAGGGAAAGGTACCCTTTTGGGAAATGTGTGTGATTGGTACAGAAGAATCAGCTTTCACCAATATATTTCTCAAGCGCTTTTTCTTTTTCAGATTCTCATTCTGAATTGCTAACACTGTTCAATCGGATGTAGTTCTCTTAAAGCACAGACATTGACTGTAAGCAAGACTCACCAACATGCCTTTTGGAAGAAAACCTTGTGCATGTAGGACATTTTTCCTATGTGCATCTTTGACATACACCAAGGTTATTATCTTATGGTCACACATAGTGACCTGGTCATCCAAAAAATGAAATGTATGTCTACTTTAATTCATGAAATATTTCATGTGTGTATGTAGTTTGTTCAAATCACTCACACATATATATGTAACTTTGCCTCATGGCCAGTTCAAATAAATAAAATATCATCGATATATCTCTTATAGGATTTGAGATGTTTTGCCCATCTCTGATTACAAAAACTTTTGTTTCAAAACATATAAATATTGGCATACACTGTTACAATGCCTGTGCCCATGTTGTTCCAGTGAACTGTAGATAGTATTCATTATGAAACCTAAAGAAATTGTTATTCAAAATGCATTTCCTGAGTCTTATGACAAAGGTTTTGTTTGCTCCAATGATCAGCACCACCACAGGTGCTCCCACTATCATTAATGATGCCATAACAACCTCTACAGCTACCCTCACCTCTCTGTAAAATAGCAATGACCCATATTTATTCTGAGTCAGATTGGAATTGCATAAATTGTATTTTTTTTATTACAATCACTGCCAGATCCTATATTGAAACTAAATCCTACAACAAAATCCCACGTACACCACCCTCTGAGTCTCTTGGGGGTAGACAATGTCAGGGAAAACAGCTACAGCTCTACTCTGATAATTGTGTGCTTGCCTTTAGCATTCTCCCCTTTACCATCCCATGTGATGTATGATATATGTACTGTTTAAATGCCATTATACTTGTAAAAATTCACACATTTCCATTCCCATCCCTCATATTCCTCATCAAGTTCAGATCTTCTGCCACTTCTCTTTCCCTCTTTCCTTCCTCCTGCCACTCCCCACCAAAAGCCACCACCTCTTCCAAGGCTGCATCGAGGAGCCAATGATTCTCCTCTAACATCTCAACCCTCCTCAACCCATCAACTCCCCTATGCAAACTAATACTGTGCTACAAAATATCATCCTCAGAACCTCAAGCATTTTAATGTGCCTTCACCATCAACAACAGCGTGGAGTAACTATTAAGAAATCAATTATGAGCCATCGCTAGACATTCAGTCATCAAAATGAAACAATGTATTAAATGAATTTAATATTTTAGCTTTTCCTTTTCTCTGGCTTATTATATTGCTCAGGAATATCCTTAGTGTCTTCTCCCATATGGTAGAGCAGAACCTTACTGTCAACAATAACTACAGGTTTTCCATAGTCTTGCATATACACGTCTGCCCCAATCTTTCCCAAAGGGTCAATTAGCTTTCAGATTTACCACCACCATTCACGTGTACAAAGGCAGTGATTCCCAGAAATAAAGAAGGACATTTCTCCTCTCCATCAACTGACTATTAAGGAAAACCTTTTCTTCACAAGGAGGAAAATGCCAGGATAAACAATCCTTACCCTGAGTCTAGCCCCTGCTTAAGTCTATCAAGCTAGTGTCTGTGTAATTTTCCTGTGGAGGTCAGGGAAGCTGGTTAATGATATCGCCTTTTGTTAAACAGAACACTTAAACTGTTACCTTGAAATATCACAGGTCTTAGTAGCTGTGATCATTTCAAAGTTCTTCACTTATTTAATAACACAAAGACCTCAATTTCACTCATTCAGAAGATTCATGCCTCTGACCTGATTTGGGACAAATAAAGCACCAATGGATGTTTGTTGGTCTGTCTATTTAAGGTGGTGAATCGGAATGTGGCAGTTCTAATTCATATATTTCTCGACACCCAAGTTGGTGGTCAAAACAATGTTCCCAATGTTTATACATATAAATCTGAAACTGGACCTTGTGTCAACAAACAGAATTTCAACGCACTAGTCCTTAACAACATAGATTTTGAGAAATGATCAAGAGAATTCCATGTTGAACTTGTTCATAACAGCAAACCATTCAACATACCAATAGCAAATAAGTTGGATCTTGAAAACGCACCATTCAGAGTTTGGTGCCTGTAGATACAAGCAATATGACTGATAGCCCTATATATTCCTACCTAATGTGACAGATTTATAAATAGCTGGACTTTTTAACATACATAAAATAAAAAATAAAATACAACCAAAACATTAAAGAAAAGGCTTTTTTCACTATCCTGGGGTTCAACGTCAACTCTTATCGAGGATCCAAAAAGAGGGGAAATGTCTTCACGTGTATGTCAAGGCATTAAAGAAGTACACAAATGTTCTTTCTCTGAACACTTCTCAAGGGAGCCTGAGAGACTACTAGTTGAAACATTACTCATGTTTTTTGCAACGTTTATGAAATGCTTCAAACTCCTCAACATCTGCCTTCCACCGATAATATTTTGGATTTCCTGAGTGAATAGTAAACCTGTGACACAATTTTTTTTAACCTACCTGGAATTTCAAACTTCAAGCAGAAATCCTATTTTTAAAATGTTATTGACAATAAATAGCATCCAATATCAAACACCAATCAAAATCAATTACATTTGTCATTTAATTTAGTCACTCAGTTTGTCTTGCAGAGATAATGTACCTAAAGACAAGCTACCATAGCGTCACTTTTCTCCCATTGAAAGATAGGGCTATGAATCTGTGCTTCTTTGAATTTCATAGGTTTTTTTGCACCAGAAAAGTTATCCCCCTTTGCAGGCCTCTTTTAGATATTGACTTGGTCAGGCTCCAACATTGGATGTTTGAGATTGCACTACTGCAAGCTGTTAATAGGGGCTGCTGTGCTGTTTATTGGAAGTGCAAACAAACTCACCTTGTGCATCTGTTCTGTTTCACTGAGTGAAACATTGTGTTTTGCATCTGTGCTTCCTTTTTGGCACAGGCATTTGCACCAGACTAGTTGCAATGTTTATAAATATGAATTGACCAGTCGTACAATTGTCGTACAATTGATGTCCTCTTTGTGTTGCTGAATAAGATCAGATTTTAAAACATGGGTGCATGCACGCACACACACACACACACACACACACACACACACACACACACACACACACACACACACACACACACACACACACACACACACACACACACACACACACACACACACACACACACACACACACACACACACACACACACACACACACACATTCCTGTATGTCTGTTTGCTGACAAACACACAATTCTTCTATTTGTTACTAATCGCACATCTGTTGTGGTACTCAAGGTTTTCTGCACATACGATAGTTACTAAAGTTATATCAAAGAACACAAAAATAAATTCTTCACACTTGTGATCTTGTAAATAATTGTCCAAGGGTTTTTAACAGTGATAGCCACAAAGTAGGAGAAAAGAAGACTAAAAAATGTTTGGAGAAGGAACGGGAGAAGTGAAAGCCTGGGGATTTACTACTGACACATGCTTTCTTAAACAAACCAAACTGCAGTAATTCTGTGGACCTTCAAAGCCTGTGTGTATTACTATAGTTATTGGGAAAAAACAAAGGATGCCTATTTTACAAACATAATTACTTTCCACTCACAGATTAAGCAACCTGCAATGACAATTGTGAATGCATGTTTGATTCCAGTTGATGCATTTCTTTCACTCATTTCTTTCTTGTGCATTATGTTTTCATTACAGAAACCTTACACAAAATACAAAACTTCCTCATACATCTCTATATAAAGAATTGACAAATATAATATAATCATACTCCATCATATCAATGTCATCAATAATTCCAAATAAAATTTCTAAAATCACATTTCTTTGTTCTTAACAGTTTCTAATATTATAAATAATTTCATTGTTATAAGTCTAGAGAAGGGTCTGATAATCTACTCCACTAAATCAATCATACATGTAAATTGATGTAACGCTTTACACAAACTAAAATATGTAGAAGCCCAAATTTCCATCCATAGGATCTCCTAAGGATTCAACCTATTCTATACATTTTCCAAAACATTGGACATGTTTATCTTCCAGCACATCATGCTTTAATGGCAAGTGCTCCATTGTGTCAGCTTCCCGCCCATAGATAATACGACTATCATTACTGTCTCTTTTTCAATAGTTAATGATTTACCTTTGTAGGTAAAATATCAAATCTTAGAATACTATTTCCAAATTTCCAGGAATGGAAGTGCTTTAAATACGATGCACATGTCTCCAGACTCTTATAGCCTCTTGTTAAGTTACTAAAGCACATTTTCTCCAGTTGGTATGTTTCATTTACTCATTATAGCACAGTCAGAACTCTAGGCCATAATTCCACATTATGGAGATGAACACCATCTTCACCCATAGAGAAAATGAGTAGCATGTGGTTAACTGATGAGAGATTCTAACCTGCTCAGTTTGAATGCAGAAACTTAACAGGAAATTGTGGTCAGGTCAATTTGCAAACTCTATATAAACCTCCTGTGTCCTTTTCATTGATATCAGGATATTTGATAATTGTCAGGGCTGCAGGTGGACAGATATTAACATGAACCTAGGTTAGAGAGATTTTACAATTAAATGTTTGGATTGCGGGGAATCCTTTGATTCCAAGTTTTTCCAAAATTGTTTAGTCTGAGAAGGTCAGGGCACCCAGATGTCATACTAATTCATTGTGGAGGCAGTGATTTGAGAAATGTACAAGGGGTGTCCCTTACTTTAATGATAAAACAAGACATGGGAAAACTAATGGAAATATTTCCTAACACCATTTTTATCTTTTCCAATCTCACTCAAAGGTAAAAATGAGATGGACCACCAAATTCAGCAGTAACATTGAGAAATCCTGGAGAAATGTTAATAAAGCAGTTCTAGAATTCATGATAGACTGCAACCAATTATGGATTTCGAACAACATACAGTTCAACATGGCCAATTTCTAAAGGCATGATGGAGCACACCGAACCGATGAAGGAAATGCAGTGTTCCTTCATAACATCAAAACAGTACACCTGATGTGCTAAAGTTCTACACTCAGTGTACCCCAAACCAGTCCTTTTAAGGACTACACATCATACATAAATACACAAATACAATAAATAATAACAAAAAAATTTTTTATTATACCCGCGGCTACAGTTCATTGGGCCTCATCACTAGGTTGGCAGTAGCCGTGCCTGTCATATAGTCACGGCTGCCGCCGGTATTGTTTTTTTTTCCAGCACCCTGGAATGGGCAATTAGCGGGTCATTATAGCCTTGCCGGACCCAGTAATTGCTCTTTCCTGGGCGCTAGAAAATATTCTTCCCCATTCCCATTTGAGCCACATAGGGCTCAATAGGAATGGGGAAGCCGGATGCACCGGCACCGTTGACGGTTGTCAACATGCTCTGCTCGTGGGTGCCAATACGGCCGCCCGGTCAGACCTGGCAGCTGCAATGGCACCCGCGAGAAGAATTCGGAGTTTGCCGGTCCCGGAACTACGGTACCGGCATGCTTACCGGTACCATAGTTCCCGGACCGGCAACCTTATAATGAGGCCCATTGACTTTTACCATAACCGCGGTTACAAAAGTTCAGTTAAAAGGGGGACCGACTTCAAGTTTTATACTACAATCCAACTAAAATGATCAATACAGTAGAGCACTACTCATGTACTTATGTAAAGTAACTGAAAAATAAGAAAGCATACAAAAATACATAACAATGAACTAGATAGGCAGACATTTCACAGCCACACAATATAATACCATAAGTGAGACTGCACAACCTAAAATACATTGAATGGTTCATCTAAAACTAGACTACAATTGCTCCTTTTTTGTTAATCTATCTAATTCTATTTTTCTCTAAAATCTCACATGCTCAAAATTTTGAAAACATACATCCCAAATATAAAAGACTCTCTATTACCTACCAGGTCCCCGACGTCACTATACCTATACAAATAACTTTAGAAAATAAATGAAACACAGACGCACCCAAAAATATAGCAGCGAATACAGAACTACACTTACCCGCTGTTATCTATAGTCCTTCATGGCCTCGGATATAGCCACGAATATTGTCAAAATAACCAAAAAAATGCCACTATCCATCTCTTATTGGTGAAAGAGTTATCAAGCATAGTCATGCATGAGAGGAAGATGACAATGGGTGTTGTACTAAATGTGAATGCCAAGCATCAAAGATGTATTTTTAATGAAATAATGTGTCATAATAATTATAGTTGATATTTTTCTCTGAGGAATATACAAGTGAACATTTTGAAAAATGATATGTTAGAGTTGAGTCCAAACAGTGGGTTCTCCACAAGGTTGAGTCGAGTTCAACAAGGCTATAGTGAGTTTAATGTGGCTTTTTATAGATAACTACACACTTCACAATTCCTATTTCCCCTTTCCCATGATCCTGCCCTTAGTCCTAGTCCCAGGCTTCGACCATGGGATGGAGTCCAAGACACATCCACAATGCCTTAGGTTCCAGGTGACTGCTTTTCAATTTCTTCTCCCAGCCCCACTTTCTTAAGTAGATTTGGGGCAACTCAGAAAGTAGATCCTGATAACAGGGCTAGCTTCTTCTTGAGGATCAAACAACAAAAATGTCTTTTGGAACTAGAAAATTCTCTGAATTTAGTACAGTCTCTGGAATTAATAGTGTCTCTGGGTTTCCTTATGCATGTATTTATTTATGTTAGCATTTACAACACTCCTTGTAGGTCTCAATACAAAGAAGGGGGAATCTCTTCCCCAGCACATTTCTCTAGCTCTCACAGTCTTGGGGAGTCTTGCAAGTGCCCCCACACCTCTTTCTTTGCTTTAATTTCCATCGACAAAGGCCTTCTGTTTCTCATCCTAGACTCCTGGAAAGACCCCTTGCTTTAGTTCCATTGACATACATGCATCACAGCTAAGCCTAGACAATTGCAGACATTGTGGCTGAATACTACAAAGTGGGTAATTCCACCAAATCCCCCTAAAATGAGGATAAACAATGATATTCTGACACTCTTAAACAGGTGGATTTATCCAGACCATGCATGGCGGTAAGGGTATCGAGGTTTGGCAGAAATGCCTCAAGAATTAGTGCTAATCCCTTAATGTCGCCCCTAATCGTTTAGAAGTCCTTGGAGCGTGGGGTAAAGGAACTAGAATTGAACAGGCTTGGTGAATCGGTCATAAGATGACATCGAAACATCTAATTGCCAGTGACTACATAAATTTGCTAGATTTAGGGAGCATGTACAGAATCCAAATGCGAAGGAATTTTGGATACAACTGTGAAACATGTTGTTAATCCCTTGAGGATGGTGTTATTGAAAAGCGATTTCTCATGACCATGTACTAGTTCACCCAACACTAAAAGGGTCAATGAGCTTCATTCGGCTCACTCCCAGTGCAGCACCCCAGCAGCAGCTCCACTAAATCCCCAACTAGGGGATGCAGAGACTCAAGGGTGCATGCAGTCCAGATTTAGGAGTGTATTCAGCAGGGCAATATATATCGCTCCGGCATTCACCCCAAAGCCTTCCCATCGCCCCATTCCCGTAGCTGGTGCCTGACAACTGATGCCTCCAGGGCCAAATGATGGTAATTAGGAATGGATGAAGTCCACTGCTGAGCTACAGCAGTACATTGCAATGGGCAGGCCTTTTCTCCCCTACTCACCAGGACCCCGATCTGAATCTGAATGCGCACTGTATAGAAGTATTTATTTAGAAGGGCCGTGGCCTGCAGCCGAGCCACTGTTTCACCAGAGCTAATGCAGATGGAATACACTCTTTTCTCTGTGAGTTAAGAGTGAAGGGAGGATAGCTCAGTGGCAACACAGAGCAAGACCACGCTGAGCAACACTTTCGAATCCCGAATCCGTGCTTAAAATCGACCTCAGGTATAAGCACCTACTACAAGGCCTAGTAGGATCGTTCCCCCCTCCGCCCACCCGTTTTCCTTGTTCCGCCTTGAGACACACACGTGTATAGGTGCATTACAAATGAACAATAAAATAAATAAAAATGCATCCAGCTCCAACACCATGTCATTTTATCGTCACTGCAATACCAGGCAAGCCCTTTGACACTGAGCAACAATATTAGTAGTCAGACCATACAAATATCGGATCGCCCTACGGTAGCCAATAGATGCAAACCAGGAGCCCCAGGGACTAGGTGGAGGAGAGTTATCCTGCTGCACCAGGGCCTGCAGCCACCATCTTAGGTGTCAAAGAGACAGTGACTCTTCTAATACGTTTACCTGGTATGCAGTGATAAAATCGTGGCAAAAATGTCGCCTCTACAAACAAATTGCGGCACAAATGCTGTGGTTTGACCTGTCAAAGGTGTACCCCATTGCACCATTTAAGGGGATCGTGGGTGCGGGGGTGTCCCCGGCTCCCTTTAAATGGTATAATGGGTCCGTGGGTTGCAGGGGTGTCCCCCGCATCCTTTACATGGATTGCGGCAGCAAAACCACAGCCTTTTTACCACAATATTTTGTGTCCACATCCATTTTTGCCGTGATTTTAACACAAGGAACCATTTACCTCACGTATTAAATGCTGTTAGCTTCATTTCTCTGGTATATGTCACTGGCCTGGCCAATCCCGTCCGCCATTTCTCAGTGTTATAGAGTGGTCACCCCTAAATCATAATTCACTGAAACAAAGAGGGCATCAAAATGCTTTAGCTCTGGTGAAACAGTTACATGGCTCGGCTGCAGGCCACGGCCCTTGTATATAAATAAATCTATATGGTGCACAGAACTGCATATAATATCTTAATCACTGTATTTATTGTATATATGACTTATTGGGCCTCATTACGAGGAATGCGGTAGAGGGATAACGGCGCCGGTAGAGCTGCCAGCCCCATTACCCCTCTACCGCCCTATTACGAGGTCTGCTCGTGGGACCCGCTAAGGATGTCTGGTAAAACCAGGCGTCCTTAGCGGCACCTGCGAGCAGGCCAGGATGCTAACAACTGGCCCGTCATTAACGGGCCCGTTGTTAGCATCCTCCCCATTCCCATTGAGCCCTACAGGGGCTCAAGTGGGAATGGGGATGTACCGGGTCCGGGTTCCTGGAATGGGGAAATACCGGGCCCTCCAAGGTCAGAATGGCCCGGTATTTCCCCAGTCCAGGAACCTGGACCCGGTACCCGGTATGGGGGTCGCCATGCCGCTAAAAGCGGCATGGCTACCTCCATACTCGGAAATGAGGCCCATTGTCTGTACTGTTTGTTCCCAGTCAATGTTTCCATTATTTTTACCCTTCACCACCGAATCTCAAACTAAATGTGCTTTTCCCAAGCCTTATGTAAAGGACCCTGCCATGAAACTGCTCTGAATTCAGTTACACCTTTGTACAGTGTTTCTGTTCGGAATGCTATCCCTGTTACTCAAAACAAATGCAAGTACTCAAGGCCTTTGGGCCCTTATCATAAAATATGACAGAATTACAGTGAGAGTGGTGTTAACAGCTCATAAGGCCCAGGCTGTGGCAGCAACCCCAGACCATGCACACCAACATGCCCCATTTCATTTAGGAGATGCCATTCTAGACCTGAATTTGTCTTTGAATTCTGGGACTTGTAGTCCTGTATTTATAATTGGTAATTCTAGGATAGAAAAGAAAAAATGACGACGGGGCTAGCTTCTCTTGAATGGAATGGTACATGTTGGCCAACTGATTGGATAGCATAAACTGCTGCATCACTTGTGGCAAGCTTTTTTCTCAGAATACATTGATGGTTGCTCATTAACCTCTGAAAGATCTGAAATGTCCTCAACAGGGGTTAGGTCTCATTGCTGGTCAGGTAGTTTCCTCTCTCCTAATTTACTTGGACAGAGTATGGCTCACAGAATTGGATACCTGTGGAAGAATTTTAATTGATAATTATAGTGATATGATGCATAGCAGGAATAGTCTTTTTTGTTGGATACCTGGTGGTAATGGCGCTGGATCAGACTATTGCCAATTGTTACAGTGGCGCCTCCATGTTTGGTCAAATAATCACTTCTGGAAACTATTAGGTTTTCATGTTCTTGGTTTTTAACCGGCAAATGGTTGCCAGGCTCTTTTAAGCAAGTATTTTGACGTTTGCATGAGAAAAAGCCAACACGTGTTTCGACCAGGGGTCTTTATCAAGGCTGTGCGGATGAGTATAAAGCTGTGTGGGGTCCTTGGATAAGATGCTGGTTAGCGTCTGTTGGTCCCGGTGGGGCCTCTGCGTACACTTGCGGCTCATGGCAATCGTTAGTGTATGCAGAGGCCCCTCCGATTGCAGGTCACACATAGACATCTGAAGTGGGAGACTAACTTTCTTTTCTTACCAATCTCTTGACCAAGGTGAAGGAACCTGAACTGTTTGGCTTATGCTAGGACAGACTCAACGAGGACAGGCTCTACTTGCATATGGTTGAATACTCAAGCGACAGCATTGCAAAATATGCTATTCGTAAATAAAGATAAAGAGTTGTTTGTCAGTTGGGCAAATTCAAATGAATCTGATAAACTCTGAAACCGTAGGCAACGTCTACCGAAACCTTGCGGTCATTTTATCAAGATTCACCTGGTATACTAGACTGTGATTTCTGCTTCTTGAAAGAGAAGGCAGCCGGCTGTCCTGCAGTTGGTGGAAGGTATTGCATGCAACCTGCTCCAGCCATCTACTGAAAGCAGCAAGGATGCAACGTTCTTGATCCATATACACACTGCACTATTTCAGTATGTGGAGTATTGAAATTAAGGTGCATCTTTAGGGTTCAGTAGCAGGGCTCAAGTTGAGGGTACATGGGGCAGACACAGTTAACCCACTTTTTTCAGAGGGTGGACGCAGTCCCCCCCCCCCCCGGGTATTTTATAGATTGTTTTGTAAAATGAAAACATTTAACTGACTTCTTTGAAATTATGGCGACCTGGGGATTTGAACCGCAATCGGCAGGGTCACAGGCCAGGCACTTCACCTCTGCACCATATAACCTGGTAAAAAGTATAATACAGCTAAAATTGAAATTACATATTTTGGGACTGCATGTTCCAGGGCAAACATTGGTATTGATTATTGGAGTTAAAAAAAAAGCCTTTTAACATTTTCAAACACAATTAGACGAAAATATCCTGTTCGTGTTTGGTGGGTGTTGATTTTATGAAAGGCAAATGGCATTCATTCTGTGCAATTTGTATGGTTATGCAAAACCAATTGAATGACCTGTGCATATGTCACTTTGATACAGGTGGGATATGCTCATTGCTGGTGACGTCACACCCAACTGCGGATGTTAAAGAGTCCCCCAACTATTATTTTTAGGACTTGCCCTCTGTTTACCAGTTTCTGCACTTAAAGCGGTCATGTTTTGTAGACACAAAAGGTGATCTATTTGTCAACATTTGCTGGTCTTTTGTCCTCGACATTACAGAAAAAGAGCTACATGAATGATTCCAATACTTAATAAATATAGCGCAAGTTCTGCTACCGATGCCTATGTCATTTGTAAATCAACATTGCACTCGGAGGTGGTCTTTGCCGTATCAAGTTATATACACTACACCTGTTGCAGTGGACTAATGGCATGATGCGGTTTTAAGGTGTTTCTTAAATCATGTCCTTTATTTTCTATTAGCTTGCCATATGTATTTCACTGAATTATCTAAATATGAATATTTATTTTATATATAATTAAGTGTTTTTAATTCCACTTGCTTCATATTGCATCAACGTTTCAGACTGACCATCCCTATTGGGTTTCAGTACTATTCATCAGAATCTTGTCCTATACTTTTGACTGCAATTCTTTTTATAGATGTTGTCATCACTTGTGCTTTCAAGAGTTGTTACCCGAAATAAAGTAACCTGACTGACTAGACGGAGGAGACGCATCCTGTTGCATCAGGGCCTGCAGCCGCCATTTTAGGTGACACAGACCAGTTGACTCTTCTAATATGATAACCATTCACTGCAGATGCATGTGGCATATTTTTTATTTTTTGTTCAAATTCGAATTGCTTCCGAGTTAGTTCTGTATAGGTATCTGCTATGAGATTATACAGAAACTGGAACTGTCTGTTTTTAACCTGCATGTTGTTTTGCTTCTTATGTCAATGCAATTTTCTGTGAATTCCTGAGGGTGTCTCATAAGTGCATAGCAAAATCCCTTGTTTGACAATAAGAAAGACATATGCTAAAATGTGCAAAGGGCAGTCTTGTTTGGATCAGGACCCAGTCAAGTATGCAACCTCTGAACCATGCCAGATCATTAACCATTCATTCTGTTATTGGGTTTTATAGTGCACACCACTGCCTTTGGCATGGTCTTTTGGCGCTATGGGGTCTGCAAGAAAAGCTGATTGGGTTTGGTTAGTAGGGACAGAGAGAAAATGCAAGATGTCTTTGTTGTGTTGATTCTTGACGATTGGAAGTAACTTGGGCTCTGTGGGCTGGTATGTTCCTAGGTGATTTGTGTTGAGGGCACTTTTCATCTCCTCCTTCCCTTCATCCCTCCTCTGCCAAATCCCACAGTTGCTGAGATTGGTGACCAGGGCCCTTATGTGTCCTCCCAGATCTTGGCCTCCCACACCCAATCGCCTACAGTCTCCAACCTCCCCCACAGCATTTTGCCTTGGCACCCACTGGCCTATGTCACCTCAGGCCTTGCACTTATTTATTGTCGGCTGCCCACTCCACCTAGGCACTTATAGCTGCTCACTCGCTAGCTCTTGATACACCTAGGACTTACCCCTCTCCCTCATCCCTCCTCTCTTGTCTCTGCACTTGCATGTTCTGAATTCCATTAAGACCTAGAAGGTCCGCCTCTATTTCCCATTGTTGTATTTGTTCTTCATTCCCATGTCCCCTCCCTGTTGCCCTGTGGGTGCTTTGAAACACAATTTGCTTGCTGTATAAGTGCCTTACAAATGCACAACAAATAAATAAATAAATTGAGGTATCTGCATCAAGAAGGGAGTTTTGTGAGTCCATAGAGCGAGGATTGGTGGACGGGTGCTGTTTTATGCAAGCTTGTGAGGGGCCTACAGGGGTCTGGTGGTTTAGTGTACGTTGGGTTGATGCTCAGATGCTGGGTGTGAGTGGTTTAGTCGATGTGACTTGTATATGGTGGAAGGTTTGATATAGCCGAGTTCTAAATGGGTGCGCTTGAAACTCCAATGGGCACTCAAAGCATTCCATCAAACACCACTCCACAGCCATCAGAATTCGAGTATCACAATGGACCCCACAAGTGCACTCTTCAACGATGCCCTGTCCAGGAGCAAACACCAAATATGCCCACACTCAGGAGCAAGCACCACAGTGCAAACAACACTGGTGACCCCACCCAGGGTGAAACATACTTATGTGAATATTAGGTAACGCGATCGCTCTCCACATCCTCTGGGCCCAGCACAGGCATCCTAGTAGACCATACAGTAGCAAAGATCGCAGTGCATCCCCTGATTGCTGGTGTTACCGTGCTGACATTACAGTGGGTGTCGTCGGAGTAGCTAATCACAGTGCATGTATCCCCATGCCGGCTCTTCGAGCATATACAGACCTAATGTCAGGATGCGCCACTTGGGCCAAAGTCCTAATGGACCCCTCAGGCAGTTCAGCTGTGCCACAGTGAGGGATGGCATCTCAAGATGGAATCTGGGAGTTAAGGTGGGTGAGGGGGGGGGGCGGTGTGAGGTGTTGCCTGGGAATTCTTATTTGACACGTCTCCCAGTGATTGGGTTGCCCTGAGGGGTCTCTGCTGCATCCTGGCGAGAACATGTTGTGCACAGTATGAGCTGGCAATTCCTTGAGAAGGTTATCATTGGTTCAGTTGCACTGGCAGTCTCCATCGTGCAATTTGAAGTTCTAAATCATGTGCCTTTAGCGGCCAACAGGGAGTATGTATTATTGGGATTAATCAAAATGTGCATGCTTGAGGGGAGCTTTCAACTGTGGTAGCACAAACCAAAGTTTTTTTAGGGGGTAGATAATTCAACAACATTCACAAATTAGGAACTAGATATATGAACGCTCAGACTAAGGATGGAGAGGAGCGCCACCAGGCTACACCACGCGCCACCTAGGGACACCACGTGCCACCTAGGGACAGGCACCCCAAGAGGGACAGGGTGTTCTTCCCCAGGGTGAGTTATGCGTAGCAGGGTGGCCCTCCTCTCCATCCTTAGTCTGAGCGTTGTATCCTGTTAACGGTTAAAAGGAAGACAATGGCTTATCTGTGCCCGATTGCTTCTACTAGCTTACCCTGTTTGTTTAAACACTAGCTTTCATCTGTGGCTCATCCCTCAAGGTTTTGGCTTGATCTGAGTGAAGGGAGCCCTGTTTTATTCAGTTTAGTAATTCATCAGGTCTTCAGTGTTTTCCCCAAGGTTCGGTGATCCTGGATTGTACAAGTTCCCTTCCGAACTAAGTGGCAGAGTTTGGCAGAGCCTTACGGCCTTTTTCCGATGTAGCATGCAATTGCTAGGAGTGCCTTGCTGCTAAACACAGTGGTCTCCCAGGGTGGCATGGAGATTTTACCTTGGATGAATTCAGCTTCAGAGCCCTGAAGGGTGCAGTGTTGGATGAAAAGTGCTTTGAAGGGTATTATTCTTTCTGGATTGGGAGCCATTGAATAGTTCAAAATTTTGTTGTGATGTGGTAGCATTCTTGCAGTTGTGCGCTGAATTCCTTGATATGATTAAATCCACATCTTTGAGTTGGTTAGTGTTGCTTGAGTTCCTACAGGAAACCCTCCCCATATATGGTTGCTCTGGGATTTCAAGTAACTTCATATGTTATTCCAATATAACTTTCTATAAGAAGGCAACAGTCCTCGTGTGGAAACCGAACATGCATACAGAGACTCAATCAGATATCTCAGTGAGTTATGTGCTCGCTTTTAAACCTTAAATTAACTTTGCTCATACATTCTAAGCCAAGCAGCTCAGCTTTTCATCCTTCTGGGGACAGTTCATTAGCTACTAATAAATTAGGCAATAGGAACACTTGCTTATTAAGAGCACCACAAAATGCCAAACACCGCTATGACAATGCCTAAATGATAAAAAAGCATTGGATAAGCCAATAGGCTTTATTTAAAAATGTAGAGGATAGGATTTTTTGTAAGGCCCACACCGGACACACATTTGTGCCCCTCTGCATTTGTAAAAACGAACACATTGGCTTTGGCAATGCTTGCTATTATCGTTTTTCCAAATGAAGGGTATTCCCAATGTGCCCCAGATTCTCAATGTCTATGTTTTCTCTGCAGCTTTGACTGTGTTTTAATTTCTCTAACTCACATCCAATGACCCATGCTCCAGAAACAGCGAGGTCACATTTGCAATTACGCAAAGTTATGTTGTTTGGGCTGGACATTATTGTTCATTCCCTGTGACTCAAATTATAGTTTCAAACATGATGGCTTCAGTGGGTGGACAGTGATATGAAAATAAAAATGGTCACCTTAGCTATGACATTTTTCAAAAATAGTGAAACACACACATACACACACACACACAGAAATGCACACAGCAAAAATGCCCCTGATATTATGAAGTTCCCCATTAACTATTTGACATTTTATGCTGCAACTTAAAAATACGACTCAATGCCCATGGCATCCAGAGAGACAGTAAAACGCACTCATCAATTGTTGAAAATCAATGAACCTGTAGGTTGCTGTTTCTGATTCGCTTATCGCTCGATGTGCTTTGCACTCTGAAGTAAACTGCACTGAGAATAGACCCGTGTGGCTGGCTGACATACCCCATAGCAGATGTTGGGGGGAGGCAAGGGTTGGTGTGCTGCTGCATACTGGGACCTACTGTGCTCTCTCCCCACCTGTTGCCTCTCCGTGGCGTGGTGCAGTTCGCTGTGGTGCATTGCGGTGCAAATGTCCCAGAAACTGTGCATTCTAGGGTTGAGGACCGGTCCTTCTATGACCACATTGATATTTTAGCGATTTCAGGAAAACATCACATGTGTGAAGGTGCTGAAAACAAGGGAAAGAGTGGGGTGTCCAAAAGTTACGTAGCCAGTAATGTCCGGAGGGTCCTGATAAGTAACTATGCAAAATCTGGTGCAAATTGATGAAATGGTGTGGAATTGTATAAAGAACAAAAGTTCACCAAGCCACAAAACTGGCCACAAACCCAGACATTTTCACTTTAATAAATATAGATGAGAAGAAAAGAAGCACGATCCCACCACATTTAAGAAAGTTTAAAAAAGAGTCACATGGGATAACATTTCTAATAGACTTGATCAAATCATCCTAACATGACTGAACTCCTGTAACAGCTTTGTCCTAAAAGACAGAGAATCTCCAATTAAAACAAGCATTGACAATGCCAACAGTTTGGGCTGTTGTGTATTTATTTATTGGGTTTTGTATAATGTGCCTATACACAATGGGCCTCATAATAAGCATGCGGTCCGGGAACTATGGTACCGGTAAGCATGCCGGTACCGTAGTTCCCGCACTGCCATGCAACGAGCTGGGCTGGCGGGTACCTGTCAGCCCGTTAGGTGTGACCTGGCGGGCAGAGCGGCACCCGCGAGCACAGCCAGTCGGACGCACCGGCACCATTGTAAATGGTGCCGGTGCATCCAACGTCCCCATTCCCACTGAGCTCTTTGGGGGTCAAATGTGAATGGGGACTGACAGTCACCGGCACCCGGCAGTGGAGGAATTATCGGGTCCGGCAAAGTCGGAATACCCTGGTAATTCCTCATTGCTGGGTACCAGATTTTTTCGGAAGTTTGGCGGCAGCCTGCCGGTTTTAACCTAGAATTCAGAATTATATGAAGTCTTCAGAATGCCATAGATCCGTTCTTTGGAAAGGCTGAGTCAGCCCAGCTTACCGTCTCATATTATGGCTTTCATGCCCCGGCAGAGGCGTGGGGGCGGCAGACAATGCCGGTAATGACCCAACAGCCCATGCCATGGTGAGGCCTGCGGGCAGTTACCTTGCTTGTCCGCCCCCCTGCCGGGGTGTGAAAGCCATGCGCACCCCAGCGTTTATCCGGGCTGCAAATGGCTTTCTTTTTTGCCCCTCGGAGATTCATACTGCTTGCGCAGCCAATATTCCGAGGGGGGCAAATAACCAAAAATGAAAAAAAGATGCCTGCTGACATAGGGAAAAGAGACAAAGTCCCTTTTCCATGTCTATGCCGGCAGCTGGAGCGGGAGGTGGTCGGACCAGAGCTCAAAGCTCTGCTCCTGCAGGTAAATGTGGAGGCAGGGAGGGGGTGGGGGAGAGGCTTTGTTTGGTTTGGGGGTTTGGGGGCTGTTGAGGCAACAGGGAGACACTCCCTGTTGCCTCCCCACATGAAAAAATAAAATGGCACCAACCAGGGAAGGGCCTCAGGTGGCTGGCACAGTGGGCAGAGAATGTATATTCTCACCCGCTGTTCCAGCCACCTGATTGGTTAATGGCCCTTCCCTGGGTGTGAATGTACATTAATCGCTTTGCCTATGCGTAGCTGGCTTTACAATGCCAAGGATTCAACAGGGATCAGAATTGCTGCAAACTATTTTGCTTCCTGCTAGTAGCCTAGAAAAACATGGCTACCTTGACATTACTAGCAGCTTCTTTTGACTCTGCAGGCATGCTAGTTCTGTTCAGACCTACCCATGGGACATTAACTTTGCTTATTTGGGAATTTGTATTATAAAGAAGCATTAGGACATATCCTGTAGACTTTTAAAGCAACATAGGTCCTATATAATGGACAAGATGTTAACGTTTCCAACTCATCCAGAAGTTAAATCTGTTGCAACGCTATGTACTAGCTCCTTGTTTGACACGGGTAGATATTGATTGCTGTCTGATGCCCAAAAACCAGGAGCTCCTTTTCAGCAAGTCTTCATTTTGATCACTGCTTTTACTGTGGAGGAGGGAGTGGTAGTGTGGAGGAGAGAGCAGGAACATCAAAGCATGGAGGTGATGATTAGAAGGAGTGAGAGACATTGGAGGGACAGAGGCAGTAGAAGAAGAGGAGGTGGGTGGAGTAGGGAGGAGAGTAGTAAGAGGGAAATATCAGAGGTGGAGGAGTATGAGGGCATGATAGGATGAAAACCGAATCGGGCACAACACATTATTTATTTCTTAGTCAACTATACACTGGATAATAGGGTTTGTCTTGGACGCCCCTGCAACAGGTTAGACAGATAAGTCATTTGGTCATTAGGTTTTCACATCTAGTAGAAGTCAGAACTTAGACAGTAGGGGACAATATTCTGTACATACTAACCTAGAGAGCAGGAAAGCCTGGTCTGGGGAATATTGGTGCATTCTAGATGAGAGAGAGAAAGGGGTGGCCACAGGGTCCTGAGAAATACTTTAATAAAAAAGGTTAAACCGTCCCTGAGACTCTAGTATTTATTGAGCCATCTGTGGCATTCTCCACTAAAGCCTCTTAGCGAGGGTTCGCATGTCCCTGGATTGAACTTCTGAGAACTTTATAAAAAATGAACAGGATTGAAAAACACAAAGTCTGTTTTATAAGGAGTAAATCTATACAAGTACAGGAAAAAGAGGTGGGCTGTGGCACCCATAATCTGCCAAAGTTACCCTAAACTTTGGGTTAAGGCAGAAATCTCAAATTGGTGAATGTCGGTGTAATGAGCTTATGTAGTGAAAGTTATTACTTTGAATTCTGTAATTGTATTTTTACTTTTCTCATTTTAAATAAAGCTCAATTACCAGAATGCAAACAAAAAAGATATGGACTCAATGATCAATTCTTGCCTGACATGGGGCAACTTGAGTGCTCTGTCCATTGTGCATTAACAGGGATGAACCTGGTCCTGGTGTGCAACATGCAGTTCTATGGTGGAGGAGGCTGCCCAATATTTAGATAGTCCATAGGTACTGCCTTGATCCTGTCACTACTCGATGTGTCACTTATATATTGCTCCTTCCCATGTAATGACCATACCTATGTGCTAGAAATATTTTCCTTTTGCAGCCTTTCCGCCATTGATCACAGTGGAACCCCCAAGCATTTCGTTGTTGTTTGATTCTTCACCTGACTTTTAGACGTAAGTAAACCTTTCTTAGCTCATCTGGTTTGGGAGCACTGGCCAGTTCCACAGGCTGCCAGCTCTGGGGGACTGCCCCTCCCTTTTCAAGATTCCTTATTGTTTTTAAGACTGCACACATCACCATTTCGTTTTTCATGTGTGCATTCTTGCAGTTTACCGCATAATGCTGTTTTGAGTATCACATACGCAAAATGGCCGAGCCACGCATTTCACGCTCTGTCCTTTGGTCATCTTGTCCTTTGGTCTTATTTCTGCCCTCTCAAGTTTGGAAATTCCATATATGACAAGCCCTTACCTGGGCAATACCTCAACCTTCCAGGGGAAAACGGCAGTATGAGCATTTGGGTGGATGTGGGAGTTGGGACTGCCTGGTCCCAATCCACTTTCTGGCCAGAGGTTTGTCTGTTGCTGGGCAAGATGCTTGCCAGTTTGATTGGTGCAGATCCTTCCCACCGCAGGCAACCCTGGCTCAAATTTAGGATAAGAGGAGCACTCCTGCAGACCTTCTTCAGATCATGGTTGGAGCCAAGACCCCTATGCAGAGCTGCAACCCATTGAAGACCAGAGGACAACAGTTGAAGACTTCCATCCTTGCTTCTTGCGAAGTCCTGTGAAGCCCTTCCTCTATTGACCGATTCCCTGAAGATACTTGTCAGTGCTTAGACCCTTGGGCTGGTGGAACCAGCCAGTCCAGACCCCTGCATGACATTTCAGCCCTCTGGAGCCTTTGGATGTATCCTGGAATATACTTGGAACTCTGCTGGTCTCCAGCTTGTTGACTAAAAACTGTTCTCCTGCAGCTGCTGCTATCCATCTAAAAGAGGGGCCTTTTTGGAGCAGTTTCCTTGTCTTTGCCAAGTGAGCCACTGATCACCTCCTCAGCTGATTTTCTTCACTGGTGTCCGCTTCCATCGTGCTCTGGGGGGGGAGGAGTCCTGCCCTTGTGCGACTTGTGGTGGTCTGCATCTCTGCGTGGCTGCGTCATCCAGCTGCAAAGCATCAGGAACCATCTCGTCAGAGCGGCGATCCACCGCCTAGCAAGACCAAAACACATACCCGAAAATGACTACTGCACTTGCGCCCTCTGGACCACTGCAATGGAACCAACAATAGAAGTAGTTTGGACCCACAAATCTAGGAATCCTAGGGGGGCTTTCTCGTGGAATCAGAGTAATTGGGGTGTGCCTGCATAGCTGTTTCCACCGTGCCCCTGCCTGCAAAGTCCTGACCCGACTGCCCCCTTGCCTACTTGTGATTGGTGGAGTTATGGCTAAAGACCCTCCCTCCCCCTGGGTTTCCCCTAGAGTTGTAGGATTGGGAGAATGCCTCTATTCTTTAACACTTACATGTGTTCTTTCCTCACTGGAACATTTACTCACCCATTGGCTTTGCCCCTACTTGTTTTCTTCTATTAAGAGTCCCTTCTTCTTGGGACTTGGGACTCTAAAGGGCACTGCTCCTATGCACCTTAGCAGAGAAGGACTTTTTAAGTGTTAGGGGCCTTATTTTATAAAACAGGGTATACGTGTTTCCTTGCTTTAACAATATTTACCTTGAATTTCAATTGCTTATGTATTTGTACTTGCACAGTTTTCCATGTTTCTTAACTCAGTCATTTCCATATGTCTTAAAAGTAAAGTATTGGGGATCTCTAATTAGAACACCAATTGTGAAAGTATTTATATATTTATGTATAGATGTACTTTGGTAATAATACTTACCTGTAATTTTCATTGCTTAGAGTGTTCAGACCTAATTACTAGTGCATTTTTACTCTTACTGTCTAATTTGTTTGAGTGCTCTCTGTGTGTCTCAGTACCATTACTCCACCACATATTTTGGGAGGACTTGTCATGTTGCTTGCATCGGAGGAGGCTTAGTTTTAAAACATTGTCTGCATCTAAACAATCATATATTTGGATTCCACACAGCAATAGCAACTTACTTTTTAATGTGGATACAAGCTCTGATAAAAGTGCTCCCAGAGGGTAACACTACATAGGCCCAATTTACTGAGGTCTCCCTCTTCGTTCTTAACATTTGTTTCCCGCCGCCTCATTTGGAAGACCCTCACCCACTGAGCAACAGGTAAGTCCCCACTGAGCGGTTGTATACTAATTGGCCTTTTCACAATTGACCTTTTCACAATTGATCGCGGGAGAATTGACCGAATTTAAAAGGTCAATTAGGACATATATGCGGGGGGAAACCCCTGCAACCCCACACCCAATCCCCTTATATTATGTATTATCCCAAACCCACCCTACACATATATAAAAAACTAAAATAAATCTAAAGGTAAATTGTGCAGAAGGTCAATTAGGACAAAAGGTCAATTGTAAAAGGTCAATTTGGGTAAAACCCACTGAGCAACAGGTAAATTCAGGCCTTCCCCTTAATTTTAACAAGACCCCTTCTCCATATTTTAATGAACATTAACCTAACCCTTGCTCTTAATTTTTAATTAATTTTAACAAGACCCCTTCCACTTAATTTTAATTAATTTTAACCTGACCCTTCCCCTTAATTTTAGCTAAGTTTAACATGACCCTGCTCCCTTATTTTAATTAATTTTAACACAACCCCTTGCCCTTAATTTCAATACATTTTAACATGACCCCTCCCCTTCATTTTAATTAAGTTATTTAAAAAGACCCCACTACGCTGTATTGAATCTGAGAACTCACTCCCACGCAACCCTCGATTGTTGCTGCCGGGGGTTACGTGAGCCAAACAGCACTTTTACTGGACCCTACCTGGGTAGCCGTGCCCGGGCAGCCGGCAAAGGAAAGCGGATAAGGGCGATTCCTGTTGGCCTGTTCGCCTTGCGCCCTGCAACCCCCAGCACCTCAACCTAGAGTACTACAGCTAGAAGGTAAGGGACATCACTATACAACTATACAACACAAACCGATTTGGTTTTCGGCGGCTTTTGAGTTTAGCCACACAAAGGCTGAGATGGTTCGGTTTATACTGCTTTTGAACTTGGCCGCACAAGAATTATACTGATTTGGTTTTCTGCTACTTTCAAATTTAGACACACATGAACGGTACTGATTTGTTCTTTCTGCTGCTTTTAAATTTAACAACACAAGAACTGTACTGATTTGGTTTTTCTGCTCCTCTTGAATTTAGCCACACAGGAACTGGACTAATTTGGCTCCACGCTGCTTTTGAATTTACCCACATTAAAACTGAACTGGTTCACTCTATACTGCTTTGTAATTTAGCCACACAAGAACTGTACTGATGTGCCCTTTCTCTGCTTTTAGATTTATCCACGCTAAGACTGAGATGGGTCAGTCTATGCTGCTTTTGAACTTGGCCACACAGGAACTGTATTGATTTGGTGTTTTGCTCCTTTTAAATTTGCCCACACAAGTCCTGTACTGATTCGTTTTTTCTGCTGCTCTTGAATTTAGCCACGCAGGAATTGTACTGATTTGGGTCTATGCTGGCTTTGAATTCAAAGGCAGTATAGAACCACACTGAAATCCACAGTAAAACGAACCTGGTTCAATCTGGCTTGCAAGACTCCATAACATTAGGCTTGTGGTGTTGCAAGGGGTATTGCAGGGCCCAAAGGGGAGGATAATACCTCTTTGGAATTACCACTTTCCGAGGATCAGGCACTGAGGACTCCTACAGGCACGGAATCAGACATTCATGGGACTCCGGTGGTAGGTCACGTGGGTGTCAGCATGTGTTTATTTCTCTAGGTTATTGGGTGTCCTAAAGACTGGTGATGGCACGGACAATGAGGTTGGTATTTTTCTCTTTAGGTGACTCTGTATTACCACCACCACATTTGAATCCAATGTAATACACGTTTTACTGCAGTAACAAGATGGTACAGACAAGAGGACATGTGCTGAATGTATCTGCAGCTTATCTTACAATTGTGCTTGTAATTTGCATGTGACTGCGTGTTACTCATTATGCATGTGTTCTGCATGTCAAGAATAGCAGTGCCCTCAACTGTAGACAGTTGCCCTATTGCGTGATAGACTATTTTCATTACCCATTCCCCCTCTTGCGCTGCTACCCATAGATTACAGCTGAGTCCCATGAAGAATTCGATCCAGCTCTCACATGGTCACTGACATAGCAGTCTTCCCTACGCCTAAGCAACATGTGCTGCATGATTTAACATGTTTCCCTCTAGTCATCTCTGCTAATGACCAAATTCTAATAACTGTTTGCATGCATTGTATTGCTCCTTTTATTTATGTGTTTTCACAGACTACTGTCATCCGAAGGGCATTCTTCCACCGCTTCGAAGCCCTAACAATGGCAGTAGGCGCTGTACAAATATCAAAGAACATAACATAATAAAATGTAGTTTTTCCTAACTGTATATTTTGTATATTGATATTCCAAGCAAATGGTAAAAATAGGTTTCCTCTTTGAACTGAACTGGGTTAGCTGATTTACCTTCTTCTATTTCATGTGTCTAATTACAATTATTACAATAATATGAACAGGTCTTAGCACCAATCGCCAGTGGTGCCATCCTATGGCCCGGTAATGCCATTATGGCAGTGCCTGGGAAATTCAGATCCCATGCTCACACAAAAGACCAAATTGTTGGCTTAGCCAGTGCTTGTTTCAAAGTATGAACGCTTTACATTTTTGCAGTTTTAGTAGCTGGCTTTTTGCACGCTCTTATAAACCACTTTTACTTACACGTGCCAGCTTCAGGTTTTCAATAAAGATGGTTAAGAAGATGTATATTGCACGTCGTGAGATTCAAATGTTGCGTTACATCACGTGAGATTGTCTCAGGGGAGTCAAATTGACTGTGATGTCACTTCTGATAACCATTTTAGGATGCCACTACGAGCCCCATCTCTGAATTCCATTTCATGTATGTTAACACATGAGCATGTTTGGGCAGCATGTTTGGAGCTCATGTGTTTGCTATGCTCCAAGACTGGAGATCTCAGGGGTCCGTCCAGCTGTTGGGGTAGCTGTTGGGGTAGTTCTATGAGCCATTATGCATCACACAAGGGGAAGCACTTTACCTTCGCGAGAAACTCATTAGATATGTGCCTTAGATAAATCTTCGAGCTGCCAACCTACATTTGCTGCAATTGCCTTGCTTCTTTTAAACAACTGTTGGTGGTAGGGCATTCTCTGTAGATGCACCGGCCCTGTGGAACTCACTCCCTCTATATCTTAGTATTATCGAAGATAATCTTTCATTTAGGAAAGCACTAAAAACCTTCCTTTTTACTAACGGGTCGTAGTGCTCCATCCTGTCTCATCCTTCCCTGACAACAGTTTTTTCTTTGACGATCGGGTCCCTGACGCGCCTGGATACCTTCAGGTCACAGCCACGCTCTGCAAGTGTTATTAACATAACAAGTCAAATGAATTAAACCTATTATTGGGAAGTGCTATTAGATTTAGCTAACTTTATACAATCCATGATCTATGAACACTCATCACCTTTACCTTAACAAAAGCAAACAAACCCTCTGTAGAGCTATTACCACTAGAGGATCACTGCGACCACATATAATTGCGACGGCCGAAAATGTTGACTTTTCTTTTTTTATTAAAGCCCCTTTAAACCATATAGATATGCGGGGGAGACCCCCGCAGCAGACCCCCATATTTCTTTAATGGTACAACGTCCTTTCATCGTGAGATGGTTTTTCACTGGGATTTTTACCGTGAATTTTTTAATGAAAAAACCCATCGAATTTTTTTTGGGGGGTTAGAAAATTATATATATGGGATGTGGGTGTTTGGGAATAGATAAAAACTGAAAGGGAATAGGGGGTTGGGGTGGGACCCCCCAAAAATACATTTTAAAAAAATGTGATGTTTTTTTCATAAAAGAATTCGCGGTAAAAAAAAACATGAAAAAACATCCCGCGATGAAATGACATGGAACCTCTATAATATCCTATTCCCCCCCACATATTTATGTGGTGTAAAGGGGGTGTTTGAAAAAATTCGGCCATTTCGGCTGGCAATTGTGAGGGCGACATTTTGGGCCATTTCCACCACTAGATACTCAGAGCGAGAAGAAAAGGCCTGCCCTTCCGCAATGCCACAATTCACTGCCAGTCAATTGCTCTTGGAGTTTTGACAGCATGTCTGATTGGGAATGCGGGGCCAACAGTACTCTATTTGGTGCCACAGGGTAATAAACATGAATGAACAAATAAAGACCAATCAGAGGGTGAGGGTTTGCAAAAAGCGTGAATTGCAAGAGAAGGAACAAAGAACCTCAATGATGCCATGAGTGGTGGAAATAAAATGGGAGAATTGTCCAGTAAAACTGTCACACGAAGAGATACATTCTGGTGTATGAAAGTTCCATCCTTGCGCAGGCATTGTCAATGGATGTTATTATACACAAATCAAGGAAGAGGCAGGAACTTTAGGGAAAGATTTCAATTGTAAGCATCTGTAAATGTCAGATTCTAATGGCAGCTTCACTTGAGACCTGACCTTGCCAGCCAAAGTCACTCTATCCCTCCGAGATATCCAAGTATCACTGATACACACCACATTTGTGAGGCTGGACATTGTGATGGTGTTGTGATGCTGTGAGAGTCATGCAGCGTGAGTGATACCTCATTGACATGGTGAGTGAAGATACTGGGAAAACCTCCCACTTCAACGTTCAATTAGAAGAGAGTTAAAGACATACCTACAATACTTTGGGCACAAAGACCCTCATTCGGCTGCAGATGGATGCAGGGAAAAATACGAAAAAGCTTTTTTGGGGCTCATTGTAAATGAACTCGTACATAAAAGAAAGGGGAGAGCTAACGATTGCACTAACTTGCCAGCAATCTTTTTCGTGCTTCTCTGAGTTATTTTGTGAGGGATGTTCTTTTATCATGGAAATCGGGGCGGAACCCCGTTTACATGTAATATTTAAGCCTCTGACAAATTAAATTGTAAATGCCGCTGGCTGGACCTAGCATTTACATGACCTCCCATAGAATCAGCCTGCTTTTTTGCTGGTGCAAAAAACATCAGGACTCCATAGAAATCGACAGCATCTCTGCCTGCAGCCAAATCACCTTCAGGCTAAGAAACTCTCGTATTTGTGAGGGAGAATATGTATGGGTGTTGGAATCTTAATTGCCAATCTGTATCCCCTCTTTACCTCACACTTCCACTAAAATCGTACAGTGCATAAAAACATGTATAGTGTTACACATGTTCTACGCCGTGAGCCTACCGACCCCTGTTGCCTTTTTCTCCACGTATCTTCCCACACGCCAGCCTGTGGGGCTCAGCCAGCAGTGTCCCCATGCCCACGATTTCACCGAAGGTTTAGGAAGACATCGCCGGCCGACCCTCCAACTAGACAATTCAGATGATTTGACTCACAGCAGAACCATGTGGCAGTCTCTACCTATCAATAGTCAAGCTGTCCTCCAGGAAAACCGTTTGTGAGGCCATGGTAGGGCTCTGAAATGTTCCTTTGTTGGAAAGTGACAACGTGGGGAAATGCAGGAACTCACCAGGAGCTTGGATTGAAGTCTGCGGTAACGGTCGGGAGCGGTGTTCCGCTACTTTTATTTTTTTCTGTTAAAAGTTCCACTTCGTTCTTCAAGCATATTCACCATTCCAGCAGGCTACTTCTTGAAGTTAAAGCATACCTCTCCCCTTCACCATCTTGTAGCAGTATGGGGAGACGGGGAGGAAGGAGAAGGAATCTCAACTCACGATCTATTTCCTCCTGGTTTTGAAAAACTTGTCAAGTTATTATCTCATGTAAAATGCTAAAGGTCAATGACATTCACAGGGAATCCTGAATATCAGGTGGCTATGGAGGATGTGTCCATTTATGTCCCTCTGCAAGTGTAAATTTGTAGTAGGAGCCTTAGTTACTAGTCCCTTGGACTATTGCAATGGCCCGACTGCAACACCTTGTCACATGGTCACTATTCTCCCGCCTCCCCTGTCCCGCAGCTTAGATCACAGTTCTCCAGCATGGGGTCTGGCATGGATTCACATGCTCATGAATATTCCCCGTCGTCAGGCCGGGAATCCTCGGTATAGAAAAAAAAATCAGTATCAGTTTCGTTTCTGATCTGCCTTTCTTAGTACTAACCAATCACTGGTCTCTGGGTCATACTGCCCCCAGCCAATGACTGCCCTCTCCCTAAGCCCCGCCTCCGGTAGCCATCCTCAGATTTTTACCGCACGTTCAAGTGTTGGGAGTCCTCGTGCTGTAACTCTCGAGCTTTTGCTGCGTTTTCGCGCTTTTTCAGGCGATTCTTTCTCATTTTTCGGTTAAATAGAGCCTCAAGCTCCACCGTTTCTACATCCGATCAACAGGGATCCGTTTCGGAGTTTTCTACGCCCCTCAAGGGTGAAGATTTTGTCGAGTTACGCTTTTGGAGGATTCCAGAAGTTCCGAGGCCTACCCCGGACATGGCCCAGGAGAAAGGAAGCTCGACGCCCGGGAAGCTGTTCAGGACCTGCCCTGGATGCCAGCTTCAGAATGTTTTCAAGGAGGACGAGCATTCGTTATGGTTCTACTGTCTCCATGAGGACAAGGCGCACAAGGAGAAGGACTGTGCGTTTTGTGGGAACATGTCGGAGCGGACCATGAAGGATCGCCACCTCCGTCTCGCCAACTGGCTGGAAGGGAAGAGCCCGTCAGGCGAGAAGAAGAAAAAGAAGTCCGAGCGGTCTTCTAAGTCCTGTGAGGGTGCCCCGGCGACGGGGGCCCAACAAAAGGCTAAGCACCGCGAGTCCACAGGCACCGGGAGTGCCGAACGGTCGGGCTCCTTGGCTGCCAGGCAGGGCGCATCCTCCCCGGTGCCATCAACCACGAGCCAACGCTCTGGCTCGGGTAAGAGGAAGTCCGAGAACCCGGACGAAGCTTCTGGAGAGGCCCCGGTCGATCTCGAAGATTCCGGCAGAGGGGGAGCGAGGCTCGGACCCTCCCCCCAAGGTGAAGGCCCCAGGCATCCAGAAGGTGACGATGGCCTTAATTCACCCTGCTAAGACCTCGATTGAGGATGTCGCCGCGGCCCTGGCTCAGCCTGTGGAGGCTACACCAGTGGAGGCGCCCTACGGACCCAGAGTCTCCCTGCCACCGCGGAGGGAGTCGTCTTTCAGGCCCATTGAGAAGACCCCCACGAAGTCCTCGTTGGAAAAGGTGGGGGAGGGGCTGGTGGCCATCGTGGATACGGACAAGACCTCTGAAGAAGAGCTCATCGAAGTCGTGGAAGAGGCCCAGCCCATCGGGAGGGATCCCGACGAGAGCGACGGTGTCGCCGACAAGGCTCCTCAAGAGCCCTCTCGCCCGTCGTTTCCGGTGCCGCAGGACACCTCGGCGGCCATTTTGTCAGTGATTCAATCCTTATGCTCGGAGATAAGGACAAGGTTGCCCCTTCCCCCGACGGAGGTACCTGAGCCAGACCCGACGGGGGAACCGGAGCCAGGACCTTCGGAGAGTCCACCGCATAAGAGGAGGAGGGCGCATCCTACGCCACCTCTCCCACCTCTGCGGCCTGCTCTGCCTTCCCCCCGGTATACTACCCACTGGGATGAAACAGGCACAGACACGGCTACGACAGGTACAGATGACGATGGAGGCGACGACGGGACGTGTCCCCCGTCGCCCCCTGCTCGGGCGTCCCCGCCCGACGAGATTGGATCCTTTTATGCCATGATCTCCAGGGCATCCGAGCTTTTCCAGCTCTGCCCAGAAGAAAAGAAGAAAGAAGGGTTCCTATACCAGGGGCGCGAGGTTAAAAGGAAGACGGTCCTCGCCGTACCGCTTCTTGATGACATCTGGGATGAGGGGCTCGCCCTCCTCAAGAACCCTGCCACGGCGCCGGCAAAGAGGGACCGGTATGAGAAGAAGTACCGGGTCCCCGACGCTGCCCCCTTGTGCCTTCGGGCACAACCTACCCCGGATTCGGTCGTCTTGGCGGCGGCAAAGAAGAAAGCTGGGGGGGCATCAGCCTCGACATCAACTTCCCCGCCGGACGGCGAGGGCAGGAAGTTGGACACGATGGGACGACGGATCATCTCATCCGCAGCGACGACTATTAAGGCGGCCAACGCCCTGGTTATCGTAGCCCGCTACGACAGGGAGTTGTGGTTCAAAATCGCCCCTCTTTTAGACTTCCTTCCGGACGCCAAAAGGGCTGAGGCCCTTGAAATCCTACAGGAGGGGAATATTGCTTCGGACCACGCCATCACGGTGGCAACGGACATCGCCGACACTGGTTTCCGTCAGTTGGGCAACGGCGTTTGCTTGAGGCGACGAGGATGGCTCAAGGCCACGGATTTCCACCAGGACGTACAAACCAAGGTTTTGGACATGCCCTTCGATGGAAACAACCTGTTTGGGAAGGCGGTTGATGATTCCCTTCAGGCCATCAAGACAGACACAGAGACTGCCCGGGCACTGGGAGTGCTCCAACAACGATGGCCGTCCTTTCGGAGCTCCGGAGGCAGACAAGGTACCTCCAAGAGATCCGGCAGTGGCTCCTCCACTTACCGCCAAGCGGCACGATCTTCGTCCCAGGAAGCCTACAGGGGACGCGGCAAGTCAGGTGGTGCCCGTCGTCGTCGACAAGGAGGTCAAGGAGGCAAGGCGGCCTCCAAACAAGATTGAACCAACCGTGGGGTCGGGCCCCCGCCGAAGCACCCCGGTGGGAGGCCGGCTGGCGAGGTTCGTCAGCGTGTGGGAGTCCATCTCCACCCACCGGTGGGTGCTGGACGCCCTGGCCCAAGGGCACGCCCTTGAGTTTCAGAAGAAGTGCCCTCACGTTCCACCCGTGGCCAGGAAGGAAAATCACATCCCTCAACTACTGTTGGGAGTAAGGGCGATGCTCAAGAAGGGTGCCATCGAGCTTGTCCCAAAGAGGCTTCGGGCTCTGGAATTTACTCAAGGTACTTCCTCGTAAAAAAGAAGACAGGAGGATGGCGCCCCATCCTGGACCTACGACGACTGAACAAGTACATCAAGGCACAAAAGTTCCGTATGGTCACCCTCCAGCATGTGCTGGGACAGCTGAAAGAGGGCGATTTCCTGTCATCGTTGGACTTGGAGGATGCGTATTTCCACATCCCCATTCTAAAAAGACACCGAAAGTTCCTCAGGTTCGTGGTCCAAGAGCGGCACTACCAGTTCAAGGCCCTCCCATTCGGATTGAAGTAGGCACCCAGGGTGTTCACCAAGGGCCTCGCAGCGGTGGCGGCGCGGCTGCGCCTACACGGGATCCACGTCTACCCCTAGCTGGACGACTGGTTCATCCGGGCAAGGACAAGGGAGCTCGCCGTGGAGCACACTGCGAAGACCGTCCAGCTGCTCACAGACCTGGGATTCTCCATCAACTTTCCAAAATCCCACCTGGTTCCGTCGCAAGTCGCCCTGTTTCTGGGAGCCAAGCTCGACACAGTGGCGCGGCTAGCCTCGCCGTCGGAGGAAAGGACCAGGACCATTATGGGCAAGGTGCAGCGTCTGCTGGCCACGGATATGGCCAGGGTAAGATCTATCAAGTCCCTCCTCGGGATGATGTCCTCCTGCATTTATCTGGTGCGCCTTTGCAGGCTTCGGATGAGACCCTTACAGGAGTTCCTCGACGCCCGCTGGATCCAGTCGATGGGCAGCTTCGAGGACAGGATCCCTCTCAACGAGACGTTCCGTCAGGCGATCCGGTGGTGCAGTACCCGCGCCCATCTGTCGGCGGGCACGGACTTTCAGACCCCAGCTCACCAGGTGACGGTGACGACGGACGCCTCCCTGGAAGGTTGGGGAGCACACTCCGGAGATCTTCACGCGAGAGGCCTTTGGCTCCCGGAGGAGAAGTCTCTCCACATCAACATCTTGGAGCTCCGCGCGGTGTTCTGGGCCCTCAGGTCCTTTCTTCCGTCCCTCAAGGGCAAGGTGGTGAGGATCTTCACCGACAACACCACCACGATGTTCTACATCTGGAAGCAGGGCGGAACCAGGTCCCCGGCCCTATCCAAGGAAGCCCAGGATCTGTGGCATTGGGCCGTCGCCCAAGGGATGTTTCTGGTGCCTCTTCATCTGGCAGGAATAAAAAACACGATCGCCGACTCACTCAGCAGGGAGCTGCGCTCGTGCCACGAGTGGGAACTACGCCAGGATAAAGTGGATCGACTCTTCCGACGATTGGGCGAACCCCAAATCGATCTCTTCGCGACGGCGATGAATTCCAAGTGCCGGAGGTTCGCCAGCAGGTTCCCCCAGCCGAGGAGCATGGGCGATGCTTTCTCGTTCCCCTGGGACGGCCTATTTCTTTATGCGTTCCCTCCGCTGCCGTTGCTGCTCCGGCTCATCAACCACCTCAAGAGGTCCCGGTGCAGGATGATCCTCGTCGCACCGGTGTGTCCGAGGCAGATCTGGTTCCCGGACCTTCTGGACTTGTCAACGTCCCCACCAGTCAAGCTGCCGACGGACGCAGACCTTCTCTCCAGAGAAGGAGGCACCATTCTTCACCACAACCCGGAGTCACTGAACTTGCAGGCCTGGCTCCTGCAGCACTAGAGTTTGGAGGGTACGACATCCCGGCCGACTGCAGAGAGGTTCTTGCAAAGGCCAGGGTGTCCTCAACTCTCAAGTGCTACGGACATAAATGGAAGAGGTTCTCTGTCTGGTGCCGTGCACAGAAGATTAACCCTCTGCGGATTACGGCCCCTCAAGTACTGCCGTACCTACTGTCGCTGGCCAAAGCTGGACTGGCTCATGCCTCCATCAAAATACATCTGGCTGCAATCTCCCAATATACCAGGACGACGGGACGGGTGTCCTTGTGGTCTCATCGCCTGGTGAAAGAATTCATGAAGGGACTATTCCGATCATTCCCGCCGGTGAAAGCTCCTGCCCCGGCGTGGGAGTTTAATGTGGTGCTGACCAAGCTCATGGGGGCCCCATTCGAGCCTATGCATTCGGCACCTTTGAAGTTCCTGTCGTGGAAGACAGCTTTCCTAGTGGCCATCACCTCCGCACGACGAGTGGGAGAGATCCAGGCCCTATCTTGCAAGCCTCCATACTTGACTTTTCATGACACGAGGGTGGTGCTGAGGACACACCCATCCTTTATACCCAAGGTGCCGTCGGACTTCCACCTCAACGAGCCCTTGGTGTTGCCAGTTTTCTTCCCGTCACCTTCGTCGCCGGCTGAGAGGACTTTGCACTCGCTGGATGTAGCTAGAGCGCTGAAGTTCTACGTGGACCGCACAAAAAGTTTTCGGAAGACGCCAGAACTGTTTGTGAACTTTGGGACTGTGAATCAAGGGAAGGCTCTCTTGAAGACCTCCATTTCCAGATGGCTCTCTGGCTGCATCATGCACTGTCACCGGTTGGCAAACCGACAGCTGCCCGGCCGTCCGAGAGCCCACTCGACCAGAGCGATCGCTGCTACCACGGCGTTCCTGTCTGGTGTGCCCCTGCTGGACATCTGCAGGGCTGCAACTTGGAGGTCGACGCACACCTTCACAAGATTCTACTGCGTCGATCGGGACTCCACGGAGGAGTCCAGGGTCGGCCAAGCAGTGCTGCGCAACCTGTTCGCCTAAGGCGAGCCTGTTGAGGAGGTAAGAATTGCTTAATGTTGATTTGTTGTATTGCTTAATGTTGAGCCTGTTGCCACCTCCCGTGGTTGTGCATGTGTGTACTGCTATGTATTCTATTATTCATGAGCATGTGAATCCATGCCAGACCCCATGCTGGAGAAGGAACAAGTTACTTACCTGTAACTGTTGTTCTCCAGCATGGGTCTGGCATGGATTCACATGCGAACCCTCCCGCCTGCCCCTCTGCGGCTTTTCACTTGGTCATACTGCCACTTTACGTGCTACCAAATCTGAGGATGGCTGCCGGAGGCGGGGCTTAGGGAGAGGGCAGTCATTGGCTGGGGGCAGTATGACCCAGAGACCAGTGATTGGTTACTACTAAGAAAGACAGATCAGAAACAAAACTGATACTGATTTTTTTTTCTATACCGAGGATTCCCGGCCTGACGACGGGGAATATTCATGAGCATGTGAATCCATGCCAGACCCATGCTGGAGAACAACAGTTACAGGTAAGTAACTTGTTCCTTCCACTACTTTTTTCAGTACACTATCACTGACCAGGAGAAAAGAGAGGTGCTGGTCTTTGCTTTCTCTTTGCCACCCAGCCTCCATGCAAAGAGAAGACAATGGGCCTCATTACAACCATTCCAGTATCCTGGCAGTAAACCCGCCAGGATACCGGCAAAGGCTGTTAGCATTTCCAGCACTCGGTCCGGCGGCATTGCTGCCAGATAATGAGTGCCGGAGGTACGCAGTAAATCCCCATTCATGCAGCCCCATAGGACTCCATGAGGGGATTTGCCATGATTGCCGGCACTGGCAATGCTGGTGCCAGTAATGAGGGCTTTGTTTGCCTGCAGGGCCCTGCCTTACCTCCAGCTTTTAAGCCAAGGTGCCCAACCAGCAAACCCGTAGTCGGGCGGTCTGGTAAAGTGCTGGTATCCGCGAATACCAGCACTTTTTTGCCAGACCGCCTGACTTGGAATGAGGCCCAATGTTTTTGCATGCTTGCAAGCAATCCCTGATCTGCTTTCGTGGGTTTCAGATCAGAAGGAGAATCCCCCATAAAGAGACTGACCCACGGATGCTCTTCATTTCAGACTCCACAGTGGTAGCGGAATTAGCCTGTGGGCGTTGTTACAATTACATCCAAGCTGGCTCACTGTTTAGTCCTGAACTCCTTATCCTTCAATGCTCCCACTAACTCAATCGCTTTTGCGAGATGCCCAACAATGGCACCACTACTTGCCTTACCATGGCAAGCGCTGGGACTCGTGGACTCTTTTATTTTCGGCATACATCTGTAATGATACTGGGATTCATTTATACCATGCACTGCTGCCATATGCATGGTCTCCAGGCTCTTTGGCAGATCCGAAAGGCAGGGAGTGGGTTTGGTTATTGGGGAGAGAGGAATAATGCAAGCTTGCTTGGCTGTAGTGTTGATGCATGCAGACCGTAAGTACCCTGAGCTCTGCGTGCTGGTTTGTGTCAAGAGCACAGAGGCAATTGTGTCAAGAGTAGAGCCTTGCGTACTTGTGGTGCGAGGATGAGCTGGTCAGGACTGTGATATGCAAGTTGGTTGATGGTAGAGGTGTAGCATTCTGCTAGAGGTCTGCTGGAAGGTTATACAACTGCTCTGGGTGATTGGCATGTTGGTATGCCTATTGTGTGCTTGAGCTTGGAGGTACAGCAATTACGTCAAGCTTACTGGAGGACCCAGTGTGCAATGTGGCGCTTCCATCCAGTGTGGCCATGGCAACATCTCAGTAGCGTTGCCTCTTGGGCGATGACTGGTGCCCTTCAGGTAAGGAGCATCTGATGAGATGGCCTGAGGCACACTACAATGGGGACCAAGTAGACAGTGGGTGAGAATTGTTTCTAACTAGGTATTTCCTGGGTGCACCCACACATTTCCTGAGTCAGAGAGAGAGAGAGCGAGAGAGAGAGAGAGAGAGGGAGAGAGAGAGGGAGAGAGAGAGAGGGGAGAGAGGCAGAGAGAAGAAGACAGAGTTAAATAGCCAGTGTATTTCCAGTAATACTATCTATTGTGTGGAGCAGTGATACAATGTGGCCCTGAAGTTCCTTTTAGAAAGGCTGCAGGTTCACAAGAACAATGTCATCCTTCCAGTCATCAAATCTGATAGGGTGTCACCACAATCCCACCCTGGCACCTTGTGATGCTTCATGGGCTTTCATTATTTTTATATAATAGCAGTTAACAAAGATTACTGATCTGAGCTCAGGCTGGGAAATGGTGTGAAAGTTGGCACTAGGGCCATCCCTTGCTCTCTCGTCTCCACTACTTGTTCAGATGTCCTTAACCGCTGGTTATTTCCAGTGAATAGTTACCTCTACTATCTGTTTTGCTAGATCTAATTACTACAATGGTTTCCCTAAAATGTGTCTAACTGATCCCTTGGGGCTTTCTAGCTGTCCCTACTCTAGCCCTGCTTAGTGTTCTATAGAGAGTTGGGGAGAGTTCCTTGCAGTCGCTCAGTTGGAATCGTCCAATCCAATCATGCTTAGTCTTACCTACCTCTAGTATCTTCCCTCTTTCTCTCCCCTTCTTCTCCTTGTGATTCTTCTGTCACTCAGATGGTTCCCTCGACCTTCCTAACTCCACCCTTCGGTATTAGCTCCCTCTCTCCTCCCACTTTCCTTCTCTTACTACACCTTCACTCCCTATGATGACTCCCTTCCTCCTCACACTGCTACTACCGCACTACTACTGCCCCTCTTCTATTACTACTACTCTTCTCATTACTACTCCTCCTCTCCTTTTACCACTGCTACCACTCTCTT
The DNA here is from genome assembly GCF_040938575.1 of Ambystoma mexicanum. Classification (NCBI taxonomy): domain Eukaryota; kingdom Metazoa; phylum Chordata; class Amphibia; order Caudata; family Ambystomatidae; genus Ambystoma; species Ambystoma mexicanum. The sequence continues at coordinate 864,087,770 of NC_090939.1, read as the reverse complement.
CTAACCACCATTAACACTCTCCTATTACTACTACTATCACTCTCCTTGTACCAATAGTACCATGCTCTTCTTACAACTACTACCACCTCTATTCACCAGTACTACTATCACTTTTCTTTTCTACTAATACTACCACTCTCTATCAGTACCGCTCACTATTCACTCAGGCACATTCACTCTGCAGTGCAGCTTTATTCAGTAACAGCCTCCACACTCCACCACTCTGTCCTCCTGCTTGTCTCTTGGTCTGCCTCCTTCTCCTACCCAGACTAAACCCTTTCCTGTTCCTTCTTTAAATATGCCTTCCCACTCAGTGGCTGGTTGCTCTCCCTATCTAATTTAACTATTTCCCTAGGGGCGTGTAGAAGGGCAAGGAACACTTGAACAGGGCTCGACATACTTCAGCGAGGCAAACAAACCCGGGGGGCCGCTTTGCCTGCCACCGCGGCCTCTTTGCAGGCCCTTTTTAATATTACAGGTCCCTGGTGGTCTAGTGGGCCCACGACCATCAGCATCTGTCTGCTGGGCTCTGTCTCTGTCCTGTGCTCGGTTACGCTGGCGGGCCCGTCACTTGGTTCAGCTGCTCTGCCTGGAGTATGCCTTCTGTGGCTCCCTCCAGCATCCCTTTCAGGGTCCTTTCTTAGATGGTCTCACTCTTGTATCGGCTCCCCCCTGTCGCCTCGGGGTGCAGGTGTGGCCACAGGACCCTGGAGCCCCCTGCCATTCACAGAAGGTGAGACTCGGATTGGTAGAGTACTGCCAACAACTACTCCAGCACCTGAGGGAGGGATGGGGACTGGGACCTTTCTTTCTGGGTTTGGCCCGACAAATGAGGGCGAATCTAGACTTCCTTCATCCTTTTCTGACAAGGTCAGGAGACTGGCATTACCACACAATCTGTTCTCGGTACTTTGTAACAGTTGCCGCAGTGTAGTAAAGATACATTGTAATAAAGATTCCCATAGCTCACCAGAGTAGTCAGTTAGAGGGCTCATTTTGGAGGCTAATTTACATATTCATGCATAGTGGGTGAATTTTCTCCACAGTTTGACTGATGATTACTTCACTGCCCCCCCCCCCTAAAAGAATGCATGAGACTATTTTTTTAACACTCTTGCCATTTTGGACAACTGAAAATATATAGAAACAACCAGTTGCTCAACACAAAGATCCCTAAATAACTATTTCTCATATTATGACCCTGCTTTCAAATGAGCCATTCTTGGGGAATTAGCACCCAGAGAAACAGGTATCCCTACAAAATATCACCACCAAAAATATCGCTGTACATATGGCCATTTGTCTCGCCATAGGCGATATTTTTAGGGGGTATAATTTGTGGGAGTGGAGGTTGCGGGGGTGTCTCCTGCACATTTTAAAATAATGCGGGGGTTGCGGGAGTGTCCCCCGCAGGGTCCATGGGTCAATGTCACTGCAAAAATATGGCAATATTTTTGTATCGCAATATTTTTGCGGGATATTAACAAATAGAACCGAGAAACAGATGTCTGCAGGCATTTGCTCACATCACCCTTACCAGAAAGCGCAGATGGCCAGGCATTATACGGCAAAGAAAATGAGGCCCATTAAACATTTAGGTGTCACAAGGGATCATTGTTTACCCGCATCTGTAAGATTTGTAAAAGGTAATTATAATTGTTAAAATTATCGTGGCACTATTTCTACATATTGTGATGTTAACAGGGTAAAGAGTATGTGATATCATCTCGTGGGAAGGAATTGGTCCCAAAGTTCATGTGATGCCAGTTCATGTGATGTTATCAAAGAGTCAAAAGGTTTTTGATGCCCCTTACATTCGTAGTCTATTTTAACCTGACTGTGGCCATGTTTGGGCAGTGAGATTTCATCTGGCTGCACAGATTTGACCTCTTGCTCTCAGATTCTGAGGAGATATGCCCAGAGGCGGCATGCCGACCCTATCGATATCAGGCCGACACTCAAGTTAAGGGGCCGAGTGAAGCGATGGTCCTTTAACGAGGGTGGCAGTGCTGTTACCAGCAGGGTCGGCCCGCCATCAAGAGGCATATCTCCATTAGCACCTACGTAGGGCGCTAACAGGCGGTAATGGTGTCTTTTAAAAAAAAAACTGTAAATGAATTCAAGAAAAGAACATTTGCTCTGCGGCCAGGTGCCTGCAGTGCTGTCCCATGAAGTCTGTTTTCAATGTTGTTGATTGATGCCAGCAACATTGAAAACAGACTTCGAAGACAGCACTGTGTGGCGCTAGGCTGTGCAGCAAAAGTAGGGTTCCTTTTTTTTCTTAAAAAAGTCACACTAAGAACCTGTGTAGGGAACTACACAAGTGCTTAGAGGTGAGTGGGAAAGTGTAGGTGAAGGGAAGGGGGCACTATCTACTCAGGCTTCTCAAAACAAGGGCTTGTACTAAACAATACAGCCCGTGTTCCGAGCATCCTGATTGGCCAGGCCCCCTAAATAGAGTTAAGGACCATTCAGCAGCAGAGCATGTGGCGTCAACATGTACAGGGATGATTTGCCAAAATGATGCAAATGGCTGCAGGGATATAATGAATGAAACAAGAAATGAGTCTGACATGACTGTCAATATACAACAAAAGAAAATCCTGCCGCCCAAAGGAATGTACTGGATGAATCCAATTAAATTAGTTATCTTTAAAGGGACACTGCAATTTAAAGTATTGGATGAACTATGACAAGATCGAAAAAAGATTGATGAAAAAACATTGCAAACCACTTTAGAGATTAAATGGAGAAAATTAGGATTGGTAAATAAACGTAAATGCACAAAGGGGATAAGAAATCTGATCAGCCCACTTTGTATTATGATCAGAACCACCAAACCCCACGAAGCACAATGCAATTGGCCATTATCAATGTCTACCGTAGTATTTTGTACCTCGTGGTAATCTTACAGAGATCTCCTGCGTCTCTGCACAGTTCTTGTAATTGCAAACTACCACATTTTGGACACTGACTTTGAATTCACTAAAGGGTGACTGACCTTCTTGCACTAAAGGTGGACCTTCCAACACCTGCAGGTTAACATGTCCCCTAACTCGTTTTGGCCTAAGAAATAATGGCTATTACACTAAGAATTACATTTTGAAAAACAGGTCAACCAATTGTTTACCCAAAAGAATATTCTGCAGCAGACCCAAAAATGCACTGCTTCTTTACTAGTAAAATGTAAGAAATCATGAGATTCTACTCATGAGATGGAGGAGCAAGAACTTTCAGAAGTACCCTTGGTTACAGGGAACAACCAAGTTATCTCCAATTAGATATGTCTGTATACGTCTATGAGGAGAACAGTGGCCTGGCTCACGCCATGATCATTTGCGAGAATTTACTATCAGATGAGATGTCATCTGTTTTTTTTAATTATCTTGATGCACACAACTGCCGCAATTGCAGTTGTCTGCAAGATTGATTGGCTTTGCTTTCTGAGTGGGCATGACACTCTTAATTGTTTGTTGACCAGAGTGACAAGGGGAGTTCAACGGAAATAAAATCCCTTAAAATCCAGCGCGGAATGCATTGCTGAGACAAGTGCGGCAAGTGCAGTTGTCTGCAGAAATCACTGTCTTGGATTTCTTTGTGGGTGTGCCCCTCTTATCTGTTTGTGGACTTGAGTGAAGAGGGGATTTTACAGGATACAGAAGCCCTCTTTCGCACAGAGTACTGCAAAGACAAGTTCAGCAAGTGCAGTGTTCTGCAGGACTCGCTGGCTTTGCTTTCAATGCGGTGTCACCCTTTTACCTGGTTGTAGACCATAGCAATATGGGACGTTTGCTGGTTACATAATCCCTCTTATGGCTTGAAGTGCCGCACAGAGGAGTGCGGCAAGTACAGTTGTTTACAGGATTTGGATGAGATTTCATGGGTATGATCCTCTTACATGTTTGTGGATCAGCGTGCTTAGGGGAGTTCACCAGATACAGAGCCCCTCTTTCGTTGCTGAGCCAAGTGCGGCAAGTGCAGTTGTCTGCAGTTGTGCGCAGGAGGGCTGGGGCACTCGAGGGAGTGGCCTGAGCAGAAGAGAGTGAATATTTGCTATTTTGTCTGTCTAATCTTAGCATCCTGGAAATGTCTATAACAGTGGCATTTAAGACTCTAAGTCCAGAAAGCCCTGACAACCAAAGTCACTATTTTATGGCAAGCACACACACAGGGTCAGAGGATGTTACTCCTTTACAGTTATTTATGCCAAGCCCCAGTGGTACCTTTCAATCAAGCCCAAACGATACTATGGCAGAAATGCCTCCCTGAGCCTCAAACGCATCTCTAGTCTTCATTTCCCATTCTCTCAAAAAGAGTGGCTGAGCCAAAATTACCGACTACTTTCCCAAAAGATCAAAACTAGCCAGATGGTGCATACAGACTTTCCCAAGCAAACTGCTGATCCCCTCCAGGACCCCTTGAAAACAAGCAACCAGGAAACTTCCTCTGTGGACTCTTCTTTTCTGAGATTAAGCACAAACCTTTACCTAGAAAGGGATCTGGTACACTTCAACTTTGATGATTCATGTACCCCTCTGAGTAAAGTATGTCAGGATCAAGAGCTTTGTCCACCTTCCATAGGGCAAAAGGTCAGTGTGCATCTCGGGAATTTGTCCTATTCCTCACAAAGCATGGGGACACCCTTATGACCCAACAGCATGAGGTAGCACTTGGGTCTTCCTTTCTTGCAGCCCTCATCTTGGCCTTGCAATATCTACTTAGACTATATGATAGTATAAACCACTGAATTTCATCAACTATTCTAATTGGCAACATGACATGCTTTTTGGAGTTAATGAAGGGCATTGAAGGAAAATCAAGGAATTGCTGTGATCGCTCATATGGAGGAGTAACGTCAGTTGCATGAGGAGAAGAATTTACCGCTACATACAGACTCTTCGAGTGTCCTGTTTGGGGAGCCCTTGAGGAAGGCGGATGATCAATTAAGAATCGCATTGTCCTCTTGTGGTAATTATACAAGTGGCTGCCCTGTTCAGAGTATCCAATAAAGGGCAAAAATAATAACAAAAAGCCCAAAAATGTGAAGTCGGGCAACTTGAACAAAAATTGGTCTTCCCAAAGGTTCTTACGATCGCTACCATTGACCGAGCATTCTACTTGGGTACTCAGTAATCGCCAGACTTCTAATAGGTGGAAAAAATGCTTTAACCTAAAATATGCCTAGGTAGGGTCAAGGTGAATTGTACTGCCTATCCAGCTGCCTGGTAGTGCAGGAAGCACACACATGTAGGAATTGTCAGGGGCAGCGTCACCCAGAAATACTAATAGCTGCATGAAGAGCTCCGGGAACATCTGCAAAGGTTTACTCAAGACTACCTATGTGGCCACGCAGGCAACGTAAAGGGAAGACTGCAGAAAAGCAATGCCCTCACAGCCCAGATGCAATCTAATTGACAATGTCTCCTTTGGGGTTCGGCGGTTGGGTGTCAAGGTTCTTTTTGGGGATCAAAAGTTGATATCGCTAATTATTATTTTTTTAAATATTTGTTTATTGGTTAAATCATGTTTAACCTTAACAAACATGCAAAACAAGTCAAACCTAACGAAGTTTAACATAATAACTACATATTAGTTAACACTGGAGCATATGAAATGATCCCATACCGTAAGATATCAAATATACACAATCACATCAAAACTCCTAAACGTTTACAACATCTAAAACCTACTTATTATTTTAAAAAAAAACGTTCCCAACTCTCCATATACCCCACTTCCAAACACAAACTATTAAAAAAAATAACCACTGATAGAGCAAGCGGAACAGAAGTGTCACTCAAACTGCATTTCCAGAAGAATTCATTGTCAATACACACCCCTTGTTACAAAGAGGTAGCAAAATAAATCCCACACTTGCATGTCAAGTGAGCACGAAATATAAGCAGGTGTTTAAGGGTTTCCAATTTTTCTGTCATCTCACAAAATCGACAATAAGCAGTTTTCTTGGCGTCTTAACAAACAAAATGTCCTAGTTGGATAAAAAATTCCAACGGAACCGTGTAAAATCACGCCTAGTTTTAGGGCACGGTAAAATCCTCCAATAGGAGGCAATGCTTCCTAAGCGCTTATGCTCATGATTTAAATGAAGAAGACTGGCATAATTATGGAAGGTATCCACCTTAGTTCACCAGTCCATGAAATAGTGTGCTTTTTTATTCTTTTCCACATCCTCTATCAATTCACTCTTTGTTTTAAGTCATACATCACCTTTTCTGTTCTCATTATCCTTTCAGAACTCAAATCAGAATACCAGGAGTGTGGGCAAGGTTCTTATAGTTACCGCTAAATTGCAACAAGCTGCTGGTCATTTTTACTAACATGCCAATCATATGCTAGCTAGAGTCTTTGGCCTTACGCAAGTGGAATTACCCCTGGTTAGGCTGGATAATGCTGTATTGCATTTCAACTCAAAGCTGGTCTATAATACAATTTTGGGAGAAGCCAAAGCTTTCATAAACAGGGGGTTAGATCTGTCCCCCTGCCTAAATCCTCTTTCCCAAATAAAACCTCACTGGGAGGTTACCCAGCAAAGATCTGGAGGTTTCAGAAGTAGTAAGTCTAGTGGTAGGGGTGTTGCTAGGTCTGGAAAAGACCCGGGGCTGTGCTGATGTCGGAATTGCTGGGACTGGGGGTTAGCTAGCCTTTTGGCTGTAGCTCCTGAGATTCTATCCGGGGCTACAACCAAAAGACCAGGGGCTATAGCCCCCTTAGCCCTCCCCCCCCCGCAGCACCTCTGTCTAGTTGGAAAACAGGGAAAAGAACAATAGTACTGGAAAACTTGAGACCCCCCCCACTTTTTTCAGAGGGCACCTTGATATGCACATTTCTGGTGACGCCGCATTCAATTGGTATGTAAATGAGTGGGCCCACTTTTTTTTTAGAGCTTGACCCACTACCCCCAATAGGCTGGTCTTGTATACTTGACATCCACACCGGCCAACAAACATAACCTGGAATGCCTTTAGTTCCAGATCAACTTTTATAATAACCTGGAATGGAAAGGTCTAAATGTATTTATTTATTTATTTATTAGCATTTGTTGAGCGTGCAGCAGCCCTGAGGCATCGTGGCGCTTGTTACAGAGGTACTTGCAGGTTACATAGAATAGCAAATGAACATCCGTGATGTTACTTCTCTCACATTTAGAATTCTCACATGATATTCTTGCAAGACACGTGGCTAGTTGGTGAGCTGTATATTTGGTGAGTTGTATATTAATGGGTTTATTACACACTGTAAACCAGTGTGTAAGGTATTAGAGGGCAGCCAGTGGGTGGTTTAGCAATAGCTGGAAAAAAGTCTTTGGGAGCCACCACAAGTGTATTCTCGTCGTCTTCAGACAGTTTGTTGGCTACTAAGCTAAGTTGGAGGCTCAAGGGCTATCTGGGGGACTGGCTTTTGATTAATATATACTGGAACATCCCAAGTCAAAAGTTGGGTCCATATTGGGAAAACTGAGCAATTTGCTAACTATGTTGTTCATTGAAGGTAATAATCAAGCATTTTCTTAGCAGGAGATTTAAAACTGCCTTTGCAATGACTTTATTTCTGATAACTCGACTAGTTCGGCTCCTTGCTTCGTTCAATCAGTGGGCCATTACTGGTCAATGTTTTTACATGATTGGAATCTGTTTATCCTCAATGGTAACATCAAAGGAATTACTTCACCGTCCTCTACCGGCATAGAGGGACTTTGTGCTTTCGTATAGGTTTTGAGTGTGTTCCGGTGCCAGATTGTGACTCATTAAATGTGGTGTTTTCAGATTTCAGCGATCACGCCTACCTTATCACAAGGCTCTGCAACCTTCGCACTCTAGATGTTTTGGACTACAACTCCCTTGATCCCTCACCATTTACTATGTTGGCTAGGTCTGATGGTATGTGTAGTCTAAAATATCTGGAGTGCCAAACGTTGCAGACCCCTGCCTTATGACAAACCTTACATTGTTATGGCAGGGGCAAACACTGACCCTTTACTAATAGTGCTTGCCCCCAATGTACCTGTGCGCAGGGTTTCGTGGCATCCGCCCATGGTAAAAACCTTCCACACTGAGTTCTCTGACCGTTTACTCAGGCATTTACTTGAAGGGAATGGCTGCCTTTTAATGTTATGAATTTTACCATAACTCTGGGTTATGGTCTGGAAGAATGCGTGAGGCCTACCTTTCTGTTGCACCACTCCAGTTTTGAGCACAATTTTGACTGCTATTATTAATTCACAGAAAACATTCAATAAAACACTTAATTATGAATACCTTCTTAGACATGGTGACTTTAGCATGCTCAAGCCGCCATTGATGGGGCATTTCAATGAGAACGTACTTAGCAGAGGCGTTGCTGGGGGGGCTAAGGGTGTTATAGCCCCTGGTCTTTTGGTTGTAGCCCCGGATATAACTCAGGGGCCACAAGCAAAAGGCTATAGCTAGCCCCGAATCCCGCCAGTCCAGACATTAGCTTAGCCCCTGATCTTGTCCAGACCTAGCAACACCCCTGGTACTTAGCATATGTTGAAAGCACCTGTATCAAATCTATGACCTATTATTGGGTCATTTGAAGCTGCATTTGGCATGTGAGGGCACCCCTGCAAGCCTATGGCTTACATATGGAGAATTGTCAGGTATACAAAGGCATTATTAGAACACTTGAGGGTAGCCTTAGAATATTTTGTCAGCACTGGCATGTGTGGGATTGTACTTTAGAGCATATGGCGGCTACTCCAGGCATGCGATGGCATTATTTGGATATTTAAGGTCTGCATTTGGCATATGATGTCTGCAAGTCATATATGGAGTGTTGCCAGGCATAAAAAGATTTCATCTGGGCATTTGAGGTTGCAGTTAGAATATGATGGCAGCACCGACATATGTGGGGTTACGCCTTAGACTAAACCAGCCACAGGGTGGCTTTATTGGGGCATTTGAGGCTGCACTTGGCATTAGAAAGCCAAAACCCATTAGTTTCCCAATGCTTCCATTGATACCAGGTACTAGTTACATTTTTTTCCTAAACACTTCTCACCCTAATAAGAGTGAGAAATGTGGTGAACGGGTGTCACTTTACATTAACTCCCTTGCAAAATCGAAACAAAAAACGACAGATGTGCCACAAGAGCAACCTACAACTCAACAACGTTTTTCAAAAAATGATTTGCTACAAGTGTGCTAGAATATAAAATGTTATTGTGATATTCTCTGCATCAAGGCCTACCGGCACAGAGATAGCTCAGCGACCCAACACGGTACTCGAACAAAACATGCACTGCCCCGCCTCCGGCACACGTGTATGGTTTATTGAAAACGGCCTCCTCCCCTTCCTCCCATCACGTGGGGTGAGTTCCCCCATCCGATCATGTGTTGTCCGGAAGGGAACAACATCACAGTTATCACCAACAACATATTAAACAGGTGAGCATGTCACTTTCAGGTAATGCACAATCGCATTAGCCCACGTGAATTTGCTACACTTAATAAGCCACATGGACCGGTGGTATCTCAATCTGGAATACAGACATCTCTCTTCATAGGAGCCAGGCCCACCATCGACTATATCATCACAGTTGTGATGTCGATACCGAACCGAGGACCTGTCCACCGAACAGGCCAGTCCGATTCAACGTCTCACAACCTACTGTAAAGAAGGAGCTAAGTACCCCCACCTCAACCACTTTGCCCATATTGCCTATATGTTGGTAACCAGAGTGTGAGAGACGTGCGGTACCAGTGAAAATAATGACACCAAAGAGAATCCTGGAGGCAAGGTTCCCATTGAGGAAACCATACCTGCAAACGAGACAGTTTGATGGCCATATGAATGAAATCCCAGAAGAGACAGGACCAATGAATGGCAAAGACGTATGGTGATGTCAGGGAGAGTCGACTTGACGTACATAGAAGAGATGCAGAGACAAGAGAATGCAGATATTCTATAAGGCATCAAGAAGGTATCGAAGATAAGTGACATCTTGGGATGAAGATGAAGAAACGTATGCTACAGAACTGATGAAGATGTCAAGATATTTTACACGTGTACAGATGCAAAGAAACGCAAGCGGACAAAGTATTCTTGAGGCTAGCTTTATAGTGAATAGATTGCGGCATGCGCCAACATATACATATATATTTTGAAGTGAGTAAAGAATGGATGTTTCCACTACATATTATAGCAGAGCTGGACTAAAAAAGGAAGGCCTCTTTTCCAGTGTGTCGCAGTTCAAAAAGCAATTGAATTACAGAAACAGATCTCAGAACGGCGAGACTAGATGAGCCAAGAAGCCAACGTCTTATCAGGATGGGGTGAGCAGACATTGGATACAAATCGTGTTAAAGAACTAAACTTGTTCAGAAGGCATAGACGAAAACAAGAAGATGTCAGAGGTATATTAGAAACTAGTATTTTAAATACACTAGGGCTCGATTTTGTGGTCTTCAGTCAGGTGGAAGGATGAAGTTGGACAAACACAATGGTCACACCTACGCATGAGGGCAGAGCGTGCCTTCACTCCCCTGAATTCTCCAGAGCAAAAGAACACTCTCAAGGACACGTTCAAAGCCTTAATTGACAGCAAACCACTGAGGTGATGATAGATGAATATGCTAATTGGTGAGAAGCTATGGTTCAAGACTAGCTCACCAGCACCTGGAAGTCCAGTCCGCGTGCTGCTAACATAGGTGGAAAAGTACTGACGGAGGTTAGAGTGCCAACCAATGGTAGGGGGCCGCGTGATTAAGGGTCCTATAGTTTGTGTAACTAATGGGACGTTGTGTATTTAGTTACGTTCATAGTGACATGTTTAAGGGGAGGGCTTAGTTGCCCCAGCTGTTGTTAAGAAACCAGTCACTTTTTATTCACTCTTTTAGACGAGTATGAATCGTATACTTAGATGTTCCCTCCAGTCCTGTCACTTTCTTCAATAGGTTTTTGTAGTTTGCCACGTAGGATGACGTTAGTAATACATAGGTTGACGTCATCAATGAGGATTTATTGCAATAAAAGAATGCTTTTTTTAAGATGCATTGAGAGATCTTATGCTGAGACGTCCGTTGATCTCCCTGTTTTAGATAATTGATATTAAAACAGTTATCCTTTTGCCAACTACCTGAGTCGTTTCGATTATTGATGTTTGAGTAATTTCTGCATCCCCATTCATCTCAAGGGTATTGCTACCCCGTCTTAAAGGGCTGGAAGCCTCCAGTTCACCTTTGCGGGCATGCAATCCTTTAACCCCGCCTCCTCGCTCACTGGGAAGAAGTCGGGTCAGTCTGCACAGTTTTGTAGTTTCAATAGTCATGGTGTTTAGAAAGATATTATGCTCCTTAAATACATCAAAGTATGGATGTGCAACTCAAGCAGCCTCACACCCCTTCCATTCACTTGCTATTCTTGATCCGTTGATACTTGTTCATATGCTCGTGAAATACTCAGACGTAGGTTATGCCAAAGTGGTGTCACTAGGGAGGGCCTGGGGGGCCTAGGACCCTCCTCTAAAATCCCCTTTGGACCCCCCACGTCTGCTGAGCTACTCACTCTGGACTGTCTGCAGTGCTCTATTCACCCACACGACACACACACAGGGCCACAATCAACAATGAAGAGCTGTTAAGTTCCCTCTGCCATCAAGACCATCCCCTCCAATCAGAATGTAGTGCACAAAACTGTGAATGGTGTGTCATTAGTGACTTAATGGTTTACATTCTGAAGACAGGGGAGGTGCAGTGGGGTTTGGTAGTTGGTGTGCACAAAAGCTTCTCTGCAGGAGTGCTTGTGACGTCAGACATTCCCTTTCATACACGGCCCCCCTATTTTTATCAATGGCCCCCCTACTTTTGTCTTTAGCCCCCTCTGTGCCCCCCCTAAATTCGATTCCTGACGACGCCACTGAAAGGGAGCATTAATGTGGCTCTTCCACTACAGCCCCACACGACAATGAACCTTTATAGTCCTGTTTTTTTTTCTCCATTTAAAGTGACAAAAAGGAGAGATTTAAAGCTGCCCATTTAAAAAACGGATTATTTTTTACTGACAAAGACAGCATGTGTGTTTGTTCTGTTCATACGAAGGTGTGTGCTTTGAATACAGCAGTATTTGAATGTTTCGGTTCCTTTAAGGTTTAGGGTGAGTTTGCCACGTCGTACACAGTTTCAGTCGTGCACTGCAATGATATTCTTACTAGGAGACTAAAATGATCTATGCACTCTTTCACTTTCTGACTTCTCTGCCTCTGACCGCAGGCATCTATAAATTGTGCTGTGATTTGTTTCACTCTCGGCTTCTGTGCCTGGAAAAAAACGAAAGGCAGCGAACGGGTTAATGAAGTATCTTTTGGCCCAATCATTCTGTTCTTCCATTGTGTGGGACTTGCAAGTGTAGACCTTGCGTTATGTTTCTTAAATATTCTGCTTCTTCAATGCGCCACACCTGGTTCAGATCCAGATGTATCCAGAAGTGTGTAGAAAAACATTGCACCCAAAATATAGAATGCGATTGAGCATTTTAAAGACAAGAGAGCTGTAAACGCAACAGGGTCGGGTCAAAATAATGACATGCGCACATGAATTGCACACGTCTTTGTGAACACTGTTCACAGTGTTTTCAAAGTGTCATCAAGTAGCATATGCATCTGAAGACCAGGGCCTTTTTAAGGAATCTTGGAGCCTGGGCAGAATCCTTTGGGGCCCGCTCTGAACCAAAGAAATTACGGGATACAAAATCCCTGATCGCTGTCCCGACATCGCGATCAAAACCCCCAGGTTGATTTTTTTGTCCTGAAGCAATGAAACTAGGCCTGGGGCTACCTGCCAGTCTTCCTTACCCTCTTCAGACTAGCTGGAATCAGAATAATAAACAAGCAGGATGAGGTGAGTTGTGTTCATAGGTACAGGGACATTTTTAGAAATAGCAGCCACGAGAAGGGTGTAGTTCAAATGCAGGGCACAGATAAGTAGCTGTATGAAAAAGACACACGTAACCCAGCATAGAGAGATGCCTCAGATTAGCAGTCTCATTAAAAGTAAAAGTGCCCAACCATGTAGACAGATTGCGTAGATTGTGGATATAAATTAGAAGCTATGGTTTTCAAGGCGTTTTGCTATTATTCCGCAAAGAGCAAATGACTTTGTGGTGTGCAGTATATCAATGGTCAAGATTATTATATACAATTCAACACTGTAGCCAGTAAAACCATGAGGGAGACTTTTTTTGAAGAGCATACCCTTAGAACAAAATGGCTCTTAGAGACTGAACTCCCAATTCTCGGCTAGGCATAAATTGCCGAAAATGTCGGATTATGTTTTACCGACATGTTTGGTAATGAACACCTATTCTGATGGTCTCGGATTTCACTCAGGGAGCACACAATGCACCAGTTCAGGAACCTGTGTGCCTGTTGCCAGTATTGGCTTGAAACCGACCTGGCAATCACCAGTTCTGTAAACAGGTTGTTTGCATGTGGATTCTGGTGTTACTGCTCCACATTAGTGACAGTGTAAAAATGTCAGAGACACACACTACCTCCTTTGGTGGGTTGCATGTGTTAATATTGCCGCAAAAATGTCACCATACAAGAATGGCGCAATTTTTTTGTAGCAATATTACCCCATTGAACCTGCGGGGGACACCCCCGCAATCCCTATCTTTTTTAAAGGGAGCGGGGGACACCCCTCCAATTCCCGTTCTCATTAAAACCTAATATTAACCCCATCAATAATGTTGTCTATACTGTTTCCCGACAACTATATATATATATATATATATAAATCTCACAAGTACGCCTGATCCTAATTGTGCTGGTAGATATTTTGCACATTATTGAAAATAACTCTGCAATGTTCCCATAATGACTGGATTGTTTTTTGGGGTGGTGGAGGGATGGGTTGGCGAGGGTTGTTCCACAGTGCTACGGAAAAACTTTAAAATAATTGGAATGCAAAAAGGGGTGTTTTGGCCAGCGCTTTTGTTAAATTGTGTTTGTTGTGCAATTATACAAAACTGCTGCCTTAAACTTGCAACCCAGCCATTAATTAAAAAAACAGGGCGAAATGCAGAACGTTTGTGACACTGCAGTATCGTCCTCTGCGCCGATGCCCAGCATCCCCTGAGAATGAGGACAGTACCTGAGCATCATGAAAAGGCGCAATGAAGCATGGTGTTTACCACGCTCACTGCAGCTTGAACAGAATCGAGCCCTGAGAATTTTCAACAGTTTACAGACTGGAAATGTGGACAAGTTAGGCAAAACAAGATTAAATGAGTTGCCCAGGATCACGCATGTTGGTTAAAAGGTGAAGCTGAGATTTGAGCCAAATCTGCAATGTCTGTACACGGCCACACTGTTTCCCAGTTCTTATCATAGAGCAAGGTGCAATTATTTGTGATACACTTTCATTAACTAAAATAATACCTTATTGTTTTAAGAACTGACTTGGAAAGTATGCAATTCACATAATGACCCAATATGAAGTATTTTAGGCAAAAGGACAATGATTCTAGCATCATTTTCACTATCACCAAGGCAAGTAAATTAGCTCCACAAAATTAGTTGATGTGAGCTTTAACGTCTTCATCTGGGATTTTCAATTGTATTTTAAAGCTTTACATGCACCCGAAAAACAGAATTGAAGACTGTTATTTACTATGTGCAGAGGTACCTTTCAAATTGTATAATAAAGCCGACTTTTTTTTGCCAAATGAGCAGACTAGAAAATATGTTTGCCAGAGGTCTGCGACATTTGGTTGGCTTACTTCTGTCTAGAACAAGTTACACTCAAATGACCTACATGAAAAGAATGATCAAGCACTAGGCTAAACAACGCCACCCATAGCACAATACAATGGCATAAGATGATTTGTCCAGGATCAGTGTATCTTCCGCTGGAAAAGCCGGTATATGAGCCTCAACACTTTGGTTCCAGTGTTTCGAATTTGACAACCTAATTACCTCGCCCTACTAACACTTTATGTTCCTCATTGGGAAGTGGTTGCCAGTTTTAACAAGCCTCATTTGGAGGAACAAAGCTCTAGACCTGCACCAGATGGATGCATTGCCACTTTCTATAGCTGGCGCTAACTGGTGCAATTGGATTGCTTTGTAGCCCACGTTAAGTGTTACTATCACAGAAGTATATATATACATGCAGGTTTATTAACCTCAGACATAGGAAAGGCTGAGTCGGCCTTGCAGGAATTTAGTACTGTGATTTGGCATATGAACACAAATCTCTGTAACCAGTACCTAACACAATGATCTATCTTCTGAGCAATCATGGCACTCAAATACATCAATATGCGGTTCAACTTTCGGTATGGCACATGATCTATATATAACCCACAGAAGGGTGAGAAAACTACAGAAGGTGTGCTATAATGACTGGACAAACCGTGTACTACAGTGAAAACAAAACGCATTATAGGATTCATTGATAGGACCAGATGTACTGGTCAGCAACAGCCTGGCTGCAAGTTTGGCACCTCAGAAGCACACTATACCTGGTATGGGTTATTTTAGTTTTGTAAAACAAATGGGCACTGACTGATTTCACTCAGACAGCCATGTGGGGGCCCCCTCCAGGGTGGGGGCCGGGGCACGTGCCCCTTTTGTCCTCCCATAAAAACATCTCAGCTGAGGACATGTGCAGCTCTGAACATTGAGGCACGAGTGCTCAGTGGATGGCATAGCTATAGTGATAGAGACCCTATGATGGGGAGGGGGACCCTATTTTATTTACATTTTGGTGTAGTTTGACCAATAGTTGTCAACATGACCCATTCATATCGTGGGTGCTTATGCAGTCCTGGTTTTCCTTTGCATTTTGGGACTTTTAGTCAGAGTTATATAATGGGAGGAGTGGTACTACAAGTCCCTGAATGCAAAGAAAAAAAAACAGGACTGGATAAGCAACTACAGATGGGAATGGGTCAAGTTTTATTTATTTAAGTTTTATTTTATTAAACTTTTGTTAGGCGCCTACACAACAGAATTGTGTTTCAGAACATCACGAAAACAGTAAAATACAGTAATGGTCCTACTAGGTCTTTTGGCATTTGGGCGTGCAAGTGCAGTGAGGAGAAGTGCAGAAGATAGGGAAGGAGGAGGAGGGAGCAGAGGAGTGGACAAGTGCTGGTGGAGGAACCCGAGAGGGAAGTCCTAAGGGGAGCCAAGGAGGAGAACCTCAGGCTTAGTGCTAGTGCAGGCGACTCCCAAGGGTGGGATGCAGAGCCATCAAGCAGGGGCCCACAAGGGCAGTGCAGAGGGTGGAAAGGTGCTGGTATCGACTGGGACGAAGGGCATGGAGTCCTATAAGATTCATGAGGATCAGGCCACCGGTCACAGCGGGAGTGGGGTGATTAACAGGGAAGGGAAAGAAGGAAAGATGTAGAGAACAGAGTTTTGAGCAGTTTCCAGAACTTGAGGTCCGGCTCAAGTCTGAGAGGGGCAGGGGGGCTGTTCCAAAGGGAGACACCAGTGGAGAAGAGAGACCTGCCCTCCACTCTCTGCTTGAAGAAGCGTTTCACAGTCAAAGAGTTGGAGCTAGAGGAGCGTAGGGTTCTGACATGGGAGTATTTAGGGAGGGCAAGTTGGAGATAGCGTGGTCCTAGGCCCAAGAAGGCCTTGTGGATGATGCGCAGGATCTTGAATTTGATCCTTGCAGACACCGGGAGCCAGTGGAGAGATTTTAGGGCTAGAGAGATATGGTTGCTGGGCTTGAGGCCAAGGATACATCTTGCAGACCTATTCTGGATTAGGTGGAGGAGGCGTAGAGAGAGGGAGAAAGAGGCTGTTGCAGTAGTCCAGCCTGGAGAGGACCAGAGCCCTGGCGACATTTAGCTTCTGGGGAAGGTGAGGAAGGTGTTGGCAAGTATGAGCCAGATTTTACAATTCAGAAATGGGGCCAGGCCACCAACATTAAAGCAGACTTACAATTTGCTAGTGGCTGCCAACACAGGCCTATGACATTCAATTCCTACATTTAGCAGTGATCACATAACTAGATCACCTGGGATTAAAATACTCTCCATTAAAGCATTATTGCTTTGCATTGAATTTAAAATGTGCAGGTGCTTGATTCTTTCGCGCTGTTATTTGGGGAGAAGTGCATGCAGAGAGCCACTCGGAGCAGTAATCCGAAGTGGTAGTCCTTATCAGGTTTCCATCTTGGGGATGGCTTGTTTCTGTAGACGCCTTGCACTGTTCTCTCCATCCCTCCTCTTCCGCTAACACGTTGCTTGCTCCCCGTTTGCTAGAGGCATCCTAGCTGCTGCTGACAGTAGGACAACAAGCAGCAGGATAGGGCCCCCAGAGTTTGGGCCCAGTCTAGTATTTGAAGACACACACTGTCACCACATGTGTTCTGCACACATGTCTCCATCACAGTGGGGGTACACTCTCCATATTAGGGAGGTGAGGGGAAAGCGGATAGTCTTTGTGGTGCATGCTGGGGTTCTGACAGACCATGTACGCTACCAGAAGAACAGGCTACAGGGTCTGCAACTGTGTTTATTTCTATGTTTTGTTAATTCTTAGTGGTTGTGCATACTGCAACACATCCTCAGATTTTAACAGCCCTATCAACCAATCAGTGGCAAGCATGCAAAATTAAACATTGCCTTGGTGCTCTCCAAAAAATTGGTTTTAATTAGCGCACCACCCTTTCTCAGAAGAAATTACATTTTGATAAACAAAATACTGTGTATTCTAGATGAAAGACGTGTGGAGAAGGATGTTTTACAGCATCAATTTTAACATAAATGTATATATATATTTATTTTGTTTTATTGTTTTTTATAACGTGTAATACATGAGTTTGGTTTCTAAGCGCGGATTTAGAATTTGAACATCTTTTGCTCTGCGTGGTTTAGCTTCCAAGACCAACAGGTTGCCCCGTTGCCCCTCTGCTATTCTCCTCCTCCATATATATAATATATATATATATATATATATATATATATATATATATATATATATTTATTTATATGTATAATTTAGTCATAATAAGA
Source organism: Ambystoma mexicanum (assembly GCF_040938575.1). Lineage (NCBI taxonomy): Eukaryota > Metazoa > Chordata > Amphibia > Caudata > Ambystomatidae > Ambystoma > Ambystoma mexicanum. Next base: position 864,069,761 of record NC_090939.1, on the reverse strand, counting down.
ATTGTATAATTGTTTTACTAAGCAAAGCACATTGTCAAAACCTAGAATAACCATATACATTATTTTCTGATAGTGTTATCACATTGATTTTTTATTTTTTTAAGAATGTTTGTTTTACGAACTGGGGAAGGTTTTCTTTCCAAGATTGATACTCTGGTACACTCTTATTGCAATCTTGCAAATTTCCCTAACCGAAAAAGGGGAAGGAGGAAAATAGCACCAGTGAGGTTTCCAGGCGGCATAAACTCAAACAACATGTTGGGGGGTACCAAAAAGACCACAGATCTTACTAGTTGTGAAATGTGCCAATGCTAAAAGAGTTGAATGCTTGAATCATGGATTGCACACAGGGCTTGCTTGCACATTACATTTTTTACAACACTCACTGGAACAGTAAAGTGTAAGCAATCACAAATGATATGTGCTCATTCACGCACACTCAGGGTTTGGGTGTGAGGGTAAAACGACTGCAATGTTTATTTCTGCACTGGGGGGTTTCACTCTAAAACATGCCCTGATTCCAGGACTTCTAGTTAGCCTGCCTTGATGCCGTGGCGCTCAGCTATTGGACCCGTGTGGGTTTCCCCAAAGTTTCCCTGTAAAGGCACTTCCCTGGTGCACGCCTCACTTGCCGCCTTTACCAAGCTGGAAAATGCAGCAGCGGGATTCACAGGCAAAGTGGGCAGCGAGTGGTTTATCATGGTATTGGAGGGAATACCAAAAACGTAGGTTATAAACAAACTTGTATCCCTTATTGGGGCCATTAATTAAGGAAAGGGGGGGTGGTGGAGACTCAGGAGGAAAACTGCACTAATGGACTGCAAAGGAGGTGAGACAGTGATGCGCTGAAAACAGCAAAGTTATTAAAAATCAGTTTAGCAAAATATTTAGGGCATCCCGGGGCAGTCTCGCTCAACCACAGATGAGGGCACCTTTATTTTACTTATTTTTCTTATAGGCATATAGAGCAGATCTAACCCTTCATGTGATGGATTGCCCCACAGAGTAGCCTAACATTCAATAGTGAGCAGGTACATAGAAACACAAGCATTGGCAAAGCGACGTGTGCAGTCAGCAGCAGATATATCGTTGTTTTTAGCGTTGATGACCTGTTTTTGCCTGACTTGCTCCTTGATCCTTCTCCGCTAGTGCCTGCCAACCGACTTTCAGCAAAATGTAATTATTTCCCTAACCCGATGCAGCCCTGGAAAGCTTTCCCATAAAGCAATTGAATTCATGTCTATCCTCAAAAGAGTTGATCTAAGATCACGGGTAGTATAGCTAAGTGGCAGAGAACTCATTTTGGAAGCAAGACGATGCAAAGCAACACAGGTTCGAGCCCCGGGTCAGAGCTTACTGAAGTGTGTCATAAAATACCAATTATCATGAAGGCTTGTGCGAAAGAATATGTCACTGTTTTGCTTTTATTAATGGAGAGACAAGCTGCCGCGACGACTCCCATCCCAAGCCGGACTTCTGTGCTCAGTGAAAATGGGCGGAAATCGCTGGGGGCCTGAGGGAGCAGCTGTCACGATGCAGCGTAGACTAGACACTGAGCCTCATTACGACCCTGGTGCTAAGGGATTACCGTACCGGTAAGGGTTCCCGTACCAGTAATCTCTTAGCGCCTGATTACGAGGTCCCTTTGCGGGTTGGAGACTTTAACGCCTGCTTTTTGTAGGCGTTAAAAACCAACCCGCAAAGGGACCTTGGTGCTAAGTACGGTGCCGCAATTTGCGGCACCCTACTTAGCGCCTTCCCCATTTCCATTGAGGCCTATTGGGAAAAAATGGGAATGGGGAAGGGCCATGGCGGCATGGGGAATTACCGCCCCGCCAACCTCGGAATGGGGCGGTAATTCCCCATTCCGCCATGGCGGAGTCGCTAAGTTTCCAGCATGGACCATGCACCATGGTCCAACGCCAGGGTCGTAATGAGGGCCACTGACTCTTCCAGCATGTGCTCAACCGCTGCAGAAGCAGTGGCAGTGCAGAGAGACTGCTCACATTGCGGCTGCAGAGGGGAGGGGGTATGCAGCTGCACTGTTGTTGTAGAGCAGGCTAGCTTGTTTACAGCAAAAGAATCCGCTCCAGTCTTCACTCTTAGATAAAGCAGGGTGAGGCGGCAGGCAATGTGATTTACATAAGCACACACAGAGTTGTGTTTTACTTCCTGTTTTCACTGCAGAAGACCAGTGGCAGTTGTTGCTCGCTCGTCTTCCCCAGATCTGTCTGTTTACTCTGGGGCGAAAATGAGGCGAGCGCTGCTGAACATGGATACTGCATGGAGGGCAGGGTATGTGCTCTGGGCAAGAGTGCTGGGATGCTGGAATAAAATGGCTGCCCCCCTTACAGAAACACAGATTGCAGAATCAATGATATCATCCTGACATCATTATCTGCACAGCCAATCAGGTCATGTTTACATCATGAGACACTTTAACGCCACCCACAAATCAGTATTTGGACAATTTGAAAACCATTTTACAAAACACATATCTTTAACAAAACTTCTTTATTTTGAAAAGCAAATACATTAACATTAATAACATTAACAGATGGCGGCCGCCATTTTGGAAGTAAAAATAGCTGTCAAATTCACCACACAGTAGAAATGCAGCCACAGAGTGCTAATAGAGGTGTGTTGTGGGTGGAGATGGGTGGGAATGGGAAGAAAATCCTATAGATTTCACTTAGGAATGGGTGATAAATGGATGGGACACAAAGCCAAACTACATAAATCCATCCTCATATGTCAACTGCATTGAAAAGCATTACCAATCTGCATTCAAAGCCCCTATTTCAAGCTCTCATATTAAAGCTCTTAGAGTCCCATGATCTTATAAAAGAACTCTGCCTTTAGCCACATTCCTCTATTTGGTCACAGAGTTCCTTAGTGACTTGCAATATCTTTATAATGTACTGTACGGGTACTTTGTCCTATATATAATTGAGCATTTATAATATAGAAAATAGTAATTGCAAAAGAATGCAAAGAAGGAAATGAAGACTTGATACGGTATGCACATTTGGCTTGGGATAGTTTGCGATGGCTGGCATATTTTTTCTTTTTGAATGTTGATTAAACAAGTGTGTATGGTCGAGAAAAGTAAGACATTTTTAACAAGGTTCAATGACAGAAATGTAGTCAAAAATTAATCGCAAAGAACTAGGACACATATAAAACAGTGCTTTAAGTAAATGGTACAGTTTACAAACTAGTAGATAGTTCAGAGTGCTAAAATCTCGCCTCGGATATATTAGCCTAACCTGTAGACACATGATGGAACATTGGCAGTTCATCATTCCACGATCAATACATTGGGGGTCATTCCAACCCTGGCGGTAGGGGTTAACGGGGCCGGTATAGGAACCGGCCCTGTTAAGCCCCTACCGTCTCATTACGAGTTCTCCTCGCGGGACCGACGCCTGATTTTACCAGGTGTCCTTAGCGGGTCCCCGCGAGCAGACCAGCATGCTAACAACGGGCCAGTCATTAACAGGCCCGTTGTTAGCATGCTCCCCATTTCCTTTGAGCCCTATGTGGGGCTTGAATGGGAATGGGGATGGGTTCCTGGAATGGGGAAATACTGGGCCCTCCAAGGTCAGAATGGCCCGGTATTTCCCCATTCCAGGAACCCAGACCCGGTACCCGGAATGGGGGTATCTATGCCGCAAATAGCGGTATGACTACCTCCAATGTTGTAATGAACCCCATTGAATACATTGAATGCGAGAGACATCTATTATCACAGCGCCTAGATGTGGCAATGCTTCATTACACGGCACTCTAAAAAATATTGGAATGTGTTTAGTATGATGGCGGTTTTGTGGAATACGTTAGCTTTGACTTTTCAAAATGCCTCTTAGTCTAGCATTCTACAAGCTACACATGTTTATTATACCACGTATATCGCCCTTCTCTTATCCAATGCACTAATAACATCATGAACGCATATTCATTTGCTTATTTATTTAAGCATATTCATAAAGCGCATCATTCCACCAACGGCTGCTTCAGAGCTCAGACGAACCGGCGGAGAGGCCCGGGGCTTTAGACGAAACGTGAATCCTCCGGCTGGATGCAATATAGCCAATCGGATGGGTTTTAACTTAATTTGCCACAAGCCAAATGAAAGAGGAATGTTTGCAGGTCCCTGCTGGACTTTGGGTGGTCAGGCTCTATGAGGAATGGGACGGAAGACTATACATTGTGAGTGTTGGTACCCCCAGGATCCACACTCAAAACCTTTGGATCTGCACTGGCAGGTCATCAGAAGGTTTTGCCAGCCGACCATAGGTGGGAAGAGTTTCTTGTTGTGTGCTGCGTCACGGCCATAGATATATGAACACTTTTCATTTTTTAAATGAAACACTTATCATATACTTTTATTTTAAATAGAAACTGTTCCGGGGTGGTTTAGTTTAAAAATAAATGGGTAGGGAGAAGTTGAAACTGGCACCAGAATGCACTGCACTCAACAGTCCCTTAAACAGCAGGCGCGTTTGGAGATTTGGGTTGCGCGTGGGAAGGGGTGTGGCGATGGGGTTTTTGTCATGCAATGAGGTATTTTTAAAAGAACTCAAGGAGACTGTACATCATTTGCTGGAGTTTCCCAAGCCGAAAGTTAGTTGCAGTGCACTGCAGAAGGAGATTCAAGAATGCTTATCCACGTGAAAATGGAAGCATATTGAAAAATAGTACACATTAAGTTACTTCAGATGTGCCCCAGAAGCTGTCCTCTTCGCAGACCCTGTTATTGCTTTTCCTGTATTTCTCTTTGGTTCTTCGTTGCCTGTTGAATTTCCTGTTGTGCATCAAGGTCCTGCTGTGCATCAAGGTTCCCAGTCGTCTACTTCACTTCTTTCCCTCCACCAGGCATCCCCATTGGCCAGCAGGCACTTTGCCTGTATGTCACGGGCCCTCGGGGACTGAGGCAGGCTGGTGTACAGTTGGTGACAGACACCTGGGAGCTCAACCAGCGCACACCTTTGGCGCTTTGAGAAGGAAGCTCTCATATGTCACTGGCCCAAAAGTAGTGGTGGATGGCAGACATTAAGTCTGCGAGTGTGGCTTGGACTAAAGAAAAAGATTAAAAGCCCTGGGCCCACATGGAACACTAATTAAGTGTCTATTGAGTGTGAGGAACATTCTTCACGTCTAAACGCAGTATGACCTAATGCAGAGTCGGCTGCAGAGTTTTTTGGTCTGCGACAGAGAAGGATCTCCTTTTGCAGCTCTGCAGACTCTATCCAGTGAGTGGACTGGCCTAGTTCTCTTTCAATTGTTACTACCAGCGCACTCAAAATACCCAGAAGACCACGGACCGCAGAGTCTTTTTGTCTTGGGGCTCTGCGGGCTCCGCCGTGCCACCCGCAGCCTCCTCATAGATTCCACTGTCACCGTGGGACTGCGCACAATTTTCCTTGGAGCGCCTTCAACGTAGGGCCCTGTGGCCCCCCACTAGCAGCTGCTTTCACACTGACTTTACCTACTGGGCTGCTTCTGCCCGGCCCTAACAACCTGCCATCTTGCTTGCAGCGCTCCTGTGAAGGGCGGGACAGCGCTACGGCTCCCACCGGCACAGGGAGTAGCGATCCTGAGTCACGATCAACTCGACTGGCTGCGAGGCGTTCCCAGCCGGCCCCTCGCTGCCTCTCCCGACCCAGACGGCGCACTTCCAGCATGCTTTAGAAGGGCGGGACAACGCCATATCTCACACCGGCACGAGAACAGTGATTCTCGCTTCGCTCCACTAAACGACCATCGGGAGGCTGGAAGCGCACCGTCCCGCCCCCACACTAATACGGGCACACGGAAATGCCAGATACACAAAAGACTAAATCAAAGGGGCAGAGAGACGCCTCCCTCGTGTAAAGTTTGCTACCTGTGTGCACTCTCGCACCCATTGATCCTACACGCAATAAACATTTTCTTTTTTACAATAAATAAATAAATAACTATTGTGCTCCCTGAAGTAATTTGTCTTGACAAATCATCAGAATTGGATAAATCACGAGAATTGGTTTTGTAAAAACTAATCTACGCAAGTTACCATACACCACCGGAAGGCTGATCAAACGGGCTTGTCCCCTGGATGCCATCAGACAGCTTCTGTCAACTCCTGCACCGGAAGATCTCTGAAGACACTAGAAGGGCTTGACCCCAGTATCCTCGCACTAACAACTCACCTGCCTTAACATCCCTGGCACGTCTAGAAGAGCAAAAGAACAGGAGAACACAAAGAACAAACAGGAGACCGAAAGGGCTCGCCGCTTGGATCCTGATATTACGAATTCAACTCCGATAAGACTCCACCCCTTAATAGGAGACCAAAAGGGCTTGATCCTTGGATCCTGGTACTACAAAAAACCACTTCAGCATAATCTACACTGTTGGGCAGGAGACAGAAAGGATTTGATCCTTGGGTCCTACCCATCCTGCAAGAACCGGCTGGAGACTGAAAGGGCTAGTACCTTGGATCCAGCCGGCGCGACTGCAACAAACAACACCTCTCAAGCCACGGGGGTGATAAGAAGAAGATCAGCGACCGAAACATCCATAAAGACACCAAAAGGAACGGTGCGAAACTGATAGCACACCTTCACATGGTCGAAGTGAACTTAGAACTGAACTCAAGCCCCTTCCTACAAACTAACCACAGAGGGCACCCAACAACCAAGAGAAAAGTGTCTCCGCTCACTTCGAATGTATCAATCTCCTAGGACCTAGATCCCACAAAAAAATTCAGAAATAACCAGAATAAGAGCCAACCATTGCGAATACCTGGTATTACAACAACCTAATCAAAAAGCAAACAAACAAACTTTTACAATAGCTGAAACAAGAATGTCCATGAACTGCACCACTAAACAGCCAATCACCGGAGGTCCAAAAACAAGATTACAAACCAAACTCAGTAGTGATGCTACTCCTGACCTAGATTCTTCACAATTAACCATGGAACAATCGCTTCTCAGAGTAACTAAACCAAAAAGTACCACAGAAGCCTGAGCTGGCTCTCCTAAACTACCAAGATATCAACAGCACAGCAGACATGCTCAACACTAACACAGAATCCATGGAATATCTTCCAATCAGACCCAGACCAAATAACACCATCTGCAAGACAACGTTCGCAATCTGAGGAAAGAAATCTCAAGCAAATCAACACACAAGCGCAAATTCACAGGGCTAACAATCTGTCTCAGCAAGACACCTTTCAACCACGACTAATGCAAACTTTGCCAGAAATGGAAAAGATAGCAGACCCTGCTCTTGAATATGTGAATGACAGCATTAACCAGCCCTCTGCCAACGTGCACATCTCAAAGACAAGCACACAACTCATTGTGCAACCAAAAAATACAGCAGATTCCAAAACTTGCGACCAAGAGGACTTACATCAACAACCAACTGAAAATCCCCCAGCCAATGGGAAACATGCCGAGAACACCAGTGACCTCTCAAGTGACACCGCCAATCACCACTGAGGCAACATACATACTTCAAAAGCAAGTCTACTACCCACTGTGGAACCGGAAAATCCAACATCCTAAAGCCATTGATACAACACAACAACGCCTCAATCCCATAACAAAAGATCTTACTAACAATGCACCTGAGAAAGTAACCCCACACTCTACTGCCTTAAGAACTCAATCAAAAGAACCTAGATTCAACAGCAAACTGCAAGGTCAATCATCCACAACAACCATATCAACAAAGAAAGAAAAAGCAAGACTAGCCAAACTATGCTGGATACAAACACACAACTCACTCAAACTTGCACAACCACTAGAAAATGCCAATAGCAAAGACACAACCAAGGCAGCAAGATTATCGATGGACATCACCGAAATGGAATCCATTATGAGAAGCATAGATAAGAGAAAAGAAATATTCGGCACCTTGCCTATCAACCATCACTTGCACCTAACCTCAACTCCGTGCATAATGCAAGCAACTCATCAACTCCCATCAAAACTGCAAGTGAAAACAGAACTCGAGGAAACCATTGCTGCCACCAAACTGCTTCAGTTATGACTTGGATGACTCCTATTACACCCTGGATGCAACGACTAAAAACCAAAAATCCTCACCTCACCATAAAGGTCCATTAACACAACAACGAAAGACCCTGGCAACGTGGAACAGAACAACCCTAGAATTCCCACTACCATGCTTGATTTACAAAACATGCTCATTGCAGTACTATCTCAATCAATGATTCCTTTCCTCAAACTGCATGAAACAATGAAAGACAATATCAGAGACGAAGCAACTCTGCTAGCCATGATACACTCTAAACAAACCTACACAGAGAACTTAATCTCTACCATCGAAACTCGTCTCAACACAGAAGCAGAACTTTCAAATTAATGGCAACAAAGATTAGCTGAAATAGCAAGAGGTGATCGTCAGGAAAAAAAACAAGTTAGCATCTGAAGTATTATCGTTGCTGAAAGCACATCACCAACAACAACTAGCTCTCAACTTGAACCAACAAACTGATCAACCTATACCAATTCCTCTCATTCCACAGCTACTCGAACAACGAATCCTGTACTTCTGATCACTGACCAAAGCCCTCCAAAAGAAAAAAACTTGACCAACTGGAAACGTCCCCATTCTACAACCAACTATCCAACAACCCATCCCGATGAACAAAAACATCAGAGATCCCTATCAGATCTTCACGAAAGGGAACAAAATCCCTGAAGAGAAACCAATACAACTGAAAAATACCAAAAAAAGACAAACAGGATCAAGAGCGTTCCTACGAACGGTGAAAGCAACTGATTTATCCAACCCTCCACCGATATAAAAGACTCAAACCCTCTCCACATCACTCACCAATCCACCTCAACAAAAACACAGAACCACAATGCAGCCACTGTCCCCAGAACCACGAACAGTACAGGACAACTAACAGATTTACTCAATCTAACCATGCACGGGAATCAAACAACGGAGGATATACCGTCATCTGCACAACCGACAATTGCTTCGAGCAACATAATAATAGTGGAATACTCTTCCGAATCCCAATCAGCGACAGTAGACGAGTATGAAGAAACCTCAGATGTATCCTTCGAAATTCTTTTGCAGAAGACATGAGAATGACGGCAACATATGACCAAATCTCAACTGAATCTTTCAGCTCACGATCGCACAATCATACTGAAGACAGTTGCACACCCATTTCATTCTTTAACCCTCTACAATAAAAAAGAAATGTATGCAATCCGCATCGAAAATCAAATCTCCAGACCTGAACCACTAATTCTCAACAGAACAAACGTGCTACGATTATTCCAAGCAATCCCACAGTTTAACAAAATAACGACAAGAGACATCAACCTGATAACCTTTGAAGATGACCTACATCTAGACAAAATCAACGTGGAACTATGAGATCCCAATGACCAAGAATTTATACTATCAAGGCACGCCCAACTTAAAAGGCTTGGCTTCACATGCTGGGCCACCACAGTAAAAAGAACAACCAATGCACAAAACTCCAGACAAAGGAAAGTTAAAGAGGACCACCTGGAACAGCGATCGAAAGATACATGGACAATTACAATAGCGACCATTCGAGATCACCCAGGAATCAGAGCCAACCACGACACTTAAATCAATCCAGCAGATCTGAATAATCGTTCATAAGAAACTATGACATGGAAAATTCATACAGCAAAACCGCATCCCCAGGAAACTCAACAACCGCTAGATCATAATAACTAACAGAGCCGGAAACAACGTGGTCGCTCTGTTCATGGAACACTAGAGGAAACCTGCATCTTTTCAACAATCCCTCACAGGAACTTGAAAACGTTCAAATCATATGCCTGCAAGAAACATGGCTCAGTGAACCGCCAGTCTGTGATGGCTTCCTGACCTTCCTCAATCCTGCAATAGTCAAAAAGCAAGGTAGACCAGCGTCAGGCCTCCTCACTCTGATCAAGATAAACCCAATGTGGACCGTATGCACCACTGAAAACATCAACCCGTGGATCCAAATCACAATAATAACAAGCACAGAAAAACACCATATTCAAAAAAAAACATGAATCAAGGATTGTAATATTGAACCTACACTGGAATCCTGCAACAATCACAAATGAATCCTTCATTGATGGAGTTTTCATATCAATCGATAGAATCATCACAAGTCAACCATCAGCAGAAATCATAATATGTGGAGACCTGAACATCAACCTATTCATGCAGGACGGTACCTTCCGAAGCCAAAAAAAGCTATCACCACAAGCGAATAGTTGGATGAAAGAAATCACTACTCGTAACCTCATCCTACTCGATCACGCAATGAACAACGCCACAACTTACACGCCAACATGGACCAGAGGAACTTCAACTGCCATCCTTGATTATATATTTCTATCGCAAAACCTACATGCATCTGTTCCGAAAGCACAAACGATACCATCAGGCAAAAGCGACCATAACCAACTAACTGTACACTCTCACAGGCGTCTTGAACAAATAACAACATCACCATGTCCACTAGAACTCGCTGGCACCTCGACCAGACTACGCATCCCACAGCCGGAGATAGCACATCTACCAAATACCCTGCAAGCTTTGACTCTGAAAGATGTTGACAAATTGAATTATGAATGTATCCTAATACCCTTCCAACGAACAGCTAAAAAGCAACCACAGAAAATCCACCAATGTACATACAACCAGGAAACAGCTGACAAGAAAAAGTGCCTCGCAAAATGCATACGCCATCTGAAGAAATCAAGATCTGCAGAGAACAAAAGCACGAATAAAAACTCTGAAACAAGCATATTCGAATTGGAGGAAATCCCAACAAAAGATCCTCCAACAAGCGGATGCGGAAAACATAATGAAAACGTACAAATCACACAACACGTGAGAACTCTGGAATCTCCTCAATGATAATTCGCAAAAACAACACAAATTGACAGCCAATGTATCCCAAGAAAAATGGACAACACACTTCTCTTGCATTTATGGAGCCCGAACATCTTATGACCTCAACAATACAACTTCAAACAAATCAGAATGGCAAGTAAAAGCAGATTACGACAAACTCATCTGCATGATCAAAAAGTTAAACACCTCAAGGGCGCTTGGTCCCGACGACTTATCCAACGCTGTACTTAAACAAGATCCACCGGCCTGGGCGAAGTTTATGTGCCAGATCATAGCCTTGATAAACACACTCAATCAAATTCCACACTCTTGGAGGACCTCCACAATCGTCCCTATTTATAAACAAGGCCCGCAAGATTATCCACATAACTTTCGCACAATTGCACTACTTGACCCTCTTGGAAAACTCTTTGCAGCAACATTACTAAAGCAACTAACTACTTGGGCAACAACCAATGGCAGGTTTTTGACAAGACAAACTGGCTTTACGCCCAACATAGGAACAAACATCAACTTAATACTACTACACCTAATAAAGCACAAAGCCATCAAAAGCTGCACTACCGTACATGCCACTTTTATAGACCTTAAGATAGCCTTTTTGATGCAATATCAAGAGAAAAACTGCGTTCCAAACTCAGAGGTTGGAAGTGCCCTGCAACCATCCTTGAGCCAATCATTCTGTTATACTCGGAAACCTCAATCAAGGTGAGATTATCTAAACAAATGCCACCACCAATGCCATTACCACGTTAAACGGGCTAAAGCAAGGATGTCCTCTGGCGGTAGCTCTGTACAACCTCTTCACAGCAGACATCGAGGAATATATAATCAGCAATCAAACCAATCTACCAAAAATAAACTCAACACCAGTGCCTATTATGGCATATGCTGACGATATTATCCTCCTTGATAAAACATGCTCCGGATTACAAGTAGCCCTGACGGCACTTAGTACATACATGAATACGAATGAACTTGCAATAAACATCGCAAAAACGAAGACAATGGCCCTCATTACGACCCTGGCGGAGAGGGTTTTACGCCGGCGTAGTGCATGGCGTACCTTTCCGCCTGACTACGAGTTCCCGTAGCGCCATGGTGATTTTTACGCCTGCTTTTTGCAGGCGGAAAAATCCATGGCGCTACGGGACTTGTTGTTAATTACGCCACCGTAATTAACGCCTTCCCCACTCCCATTATACCCTATGGGGCAAAAATGGGAATGGGGAAGGGTAAATGGGGATTGGGGACTTACCGCTCCGCCAAGGTCGGCATGGGGCGGTAAATCCGCCAACCACCATGGCGTAGTTGGCAGCTTAGCGCCATGGACCATGGTGCAAATTGCACCATGGTTCTCCGCCAGGGTCGTAATGAGGCCCAATGACATTAACTAAACCACGAGCCAAAAAAACAAAACAGTCCACGTTTAACATCGACGGAAAGCAACTGGAAGCTGTAACAACTTCTAAATATCTTGGCATATCAATAAACCAGTCAAAATCAGAAGAACAATGGCTGGACAAAATAGAACAGACATCACAATCCCTCGCATGACACGGTTGCCTTCTCCACCGGAAATATGGAACATTTTCCTTCAAACCAATCATCGCCTATTGCAGACAAAATTACATTCCCACAATCACCTACGGCACGGAAGCTATGATGAATGCAGGCACAGTAAATTGGATGAAATATGAAGCAACATTCTGGCGCAGAATTCTCCATCTTCCGCCATCATATCCAAAGCCAAGAATAAGACATGAAATGGCAACCCAATCGATTACATCCATCGTACTTTGGAAACAACTAGACATATTTCGGAAAATCTTGTCTGACCAGAAAACCCCAGCCATTCAAATCCTGAGAACACAAGCAAACACCTTCAATAACTCCATACTACAAGAATGGAAACAACACTTAATGAAGGAAATGGTAAAAGAGGAGATACAAATGAAACTTCAACGAAATGACTGGATAAAAATGATCAAACTGAAAAATGCATATCAACAGAACCACCAGTGCAACGAAGATAACCGAAGACTCAATGAGCTACCACCATATCTCCAACTCTTTCCAGATCAAACCATCAGAACAACGTTTCTAAAAATACGTTGAAATATTCTGCCTACCAACGCAACTCTCGCTATGACCAGGCAGATAACTGCTGCAAAAAACTACTGCCTTTTCTGCAAGGTCGAAACAACTCCCAAAACCTTGTTTCACCTTGTCATGGAATGCCCGTCCATCTCAACCCAACGTAAACAATTTGGTGCCTTCTTCGAACTCTCAGCACAGCAAATGGACACAGAAGAAAGGTGGATGGGTCTACTTAGTGGAAAAAATAACAAATACACATACACAATCACACTTTTCCTTAGCACCATCTTGGAACTCACAAAGAGAAACCCCTGAGATACCCTGCATCGCAGATTCTAGTACAGTTCTGAAGAACAAATGACATTCTTTTTTAAAATAAACTAAACCATTAAAAAAAAGGACTCATGGAACAACCTTTGAAATAGAAAATGTGCTTGCCACCAGCTAACTCTCCGCGTGCTAATGGAAATGTTCAAATCAGCAGTGTGCATTGGTGCATTCCCTCGATATATAGAAGGTATTCTCTTACCTACTGCAGCACTTCCCTTTCTTGCAAGCTCATCTTGTGTAAATAAAATACGTTGCCCCGATAGCATATATATCTCGTCAAAGTATGCAGCATCTCTCCCCATGCATTTTACAATATCTCTGATACTGGAATGGGAATATTTCTATAAAGACTGGTGTGGGTTGTTCCCCACAGCAGAGACTTACCACTCACAAAATGTGACAACTCTCGGTGCAAAAAAGTCTAGGGGTATACCGAAATGCGGCTTCGAGTAAGTATTTGGCCAAATTCCGGCTGAATATGAAATATTTGAGTTTGTCTGAATATTTAATAAATTATCAGCAGAAGTCTAATAGATTCTCTTACAAAATACACCACGTACTGCTTCGACTGTGTGCCTAGAATCATTCAGGCATGTTATGGTTATCCTTTAAAAGGATCACTAAACGAATACTGCTATCACTTTAGTGATTGAGTGCAGGCAGAGCTGAGGTGTGAAAGTGCAAACTAAGTCCCTACTCTTCATGTACTGGACAGAAATACTTTCATCTGGCGGTTTGCTGGGGAGGGGTGAGCTTAAGCAAAACTGTCAATATTGTGAATAAATCAGTGGTCTCCCCTGTATTTTGACATTGAAACCATTGAGCTGGAACAACAGTTTATGATGTAGCTATTGGAAGTAGCTATTGGAAATTGTGTTTTCTGTAGGTGCCTATTGATATGCTGATGACGTGTGTGAGAAATCTGAAAGTTGCAGGATACAATCACACTGATTCCCAATATTTATTTATTTGGCATTTATAAGGCATGTATACAGCTAGAATAGTGTTTCAAAGCGCTACAAGGCAAAAGGGAAGAGAACAAGGAAGCAAAACATGACAATGGAAGAAAATGACAATGAAAAATAAGTGACAACAGTGGTCCTACTAGGCCTTGTGACTTTCGGAACGTGCAAGTGCAGAGAGAGAGAGGGGAAAGGGATGGGGGTAAGTGCAGGAGGGCCCCCCACAGAGGACAGTGTGCCAGAGTGCGCATTGCAGTGGCAACAGTTAAGTGTGAGGCCGTTTAGGTGGTGGCAGATGCTGTAGGCGATTGGGCGGAAGGCTAGGACCCAATAAGACTCTTAAAGGCCCAGGCCACCAATCTCAGCAACTGTGGAGGGTTTGCACGGGTGAGAGAGAGGGGGAAGGAAGAGAAGAAAAGAAAAGGAAAGTCTTGAAATGCTTGCAGAATTTTAGGAGATCCGGCTCAAGATGGAGAGGGAGAGGAGGCTGTTCCAAAGGAGGAAGCCAGCTGAAGAAAGGGAACGACCACCAGCTCTCTGCTTAGATAAGTGCTTGACCAGCAGAGAATTGGAGCCGGATGTTAGGCAAGAATGGATGCAGTAACCCTGTGGGAGACTGCACCAGCCTTGTCCTCTTGGTAATAGGTAACCCACCTATTGGTATAGGTCTGTACTACACAAGTTGGTAGAGTGACTGAGCAGCCAGACTTTTCTCAAGAGGGGTAAATGTGAGCTGTAGAGAGGTAACACTGAAATTCACAATCACAAGTATCCAAATAACACTTACACTCAAGGTTTTCTAGTAAAATAATTATTTATTTATTTAACTGTCATTTTTAAATAAGCCTTTTTTAGAAAGGGCAATATGCAACAATAAAAATACACTCCATGACACTTCTTCAGATTTAAGTTAAGTAGGTAGATACCCTTTTGGGATGGCTCACACACACTTCCTACACCCTGAGGTGACTTCAATTGCTAGGGCAATGTTTGGCATTAATGTATCACTTTTCACACTTAATGCAATTCTGAGGTTGTGGAAAAGGAAAAGGTTAGGTAAGGAAAAGGTTAACAGGTTCTCAAAGCATTTGAGTACTTTTCAATCTCCCAATGACGTCTGGATTAGATCTTTCAAAGCAATACAAGTTAAACTTATGCACCACCTAGAGGAACAGTTATATCCAAAGTCAATGGGTTAGAAGAGTCTGCAGGGAGCCAGGACAGCCAAAGTCAATTTTAGCAATGTCTATGGAGCTGAGGCACTTATTTAGGTAGCACAAAAGTCTTACACAACGTTTAGAGAGCTTGTAGTAAAAAGAATCACTGTTAGGCCACAAGCTGTAGGCTTGTGAAGGGCAGAGCTGAAATCAACTCTGCAAAAGGCAGCTACTGCAAGTCTCCAGTGAGAATAAGCAAGCTACAGACACCAGAGGTAAGTACCCCTTAGTCAACACAGTACCTTAGGTTGGAAGAAGAGGATCCAACTGGCTTCTTTTCTGGTTGCAGTCTTGGAGATCCCGGGTTCCTGGGCCTGAGTCATGGGGACAAGAGGGAGGACGTCTGCAGGACTCCTGCACTGCAGTTTGAAGGCTGGCAGCGGCTACAGGCTTTTACCAATTCAGCAGCACTTTGTGGTTTCAGCTTCCGGTCAATAGCACCACTGTGGTTCTTGGACACTTGATGGAATTCCTTGCATCTGGAGTCCAGCACTCGGAGTTGGGCTCATCCTGCTTCAGGAGGGTCTTAAGGATCTTCCTGGAGATCTGGTCCTGCTTAAAGACGATGCACTCGATTCTTTCTGACCCCTGGCACTCAGTTCCAGCAGCAGCAAAGAAGTACAGCCAGCAGCGAGAGGTTTTCCAGCAGAGTTCGTCTTGGGGTCAGTTGTTCCCATCAACCCAAGGGAAGAAGTCATCCGTACCGGGCTTCTCTAGTCGATACAAAATTGGAGCTTCAGCACTGCAGCATGGCTTCACTGGGCAGTTCAATGGTCCAGGAAGGTGCAGCAAGCCTCCCTTCCAGTTTCCTTCGTCTGATGTTTTGTCCAGTGGTCGACTCTGCCTTCTGTTCAAGAGACCGGGCTTTATGCAGGTTTCTCCAATTCATGCACAGCCTAGCTGTCACTCACTGAAAGGACAGCCATCCAGCCAATCAGCACTGGGTGCATTCAGGTAACCAAGGAGAACAAGGACAGGAGTTTCGGGCACCTCCCTCGCTTTCTGCCCTGCCAGACACACTGGAGCCAGAGGCGGGTTTCAGCATTGAAGTCCACCAAAGGCAAAATTAACAAAAGGGTTAAACCTGGTTTGGTGCACAGAGTAAAACCCAAGAAAGGCCTCACAAGCAAGAAATGGCGAAAAAAGAAGAATAAAAACTCGGTAAAAACTCACAATAGTAGGAAAATTAAATTAAACCACTGCCACCAGCCATTAAAAAGCATGAGGGTAACATAAAAAATGGTACATGAGTAAGTAGGAAAAGGATCTACTAAGTAACCCCCGTACTTCCACATAAAATGGGGTGTACTGGGCCTACATAGGAAAAATCCAAAGGACTTCTCTGTGACACTGCACTGAAGTTGCTGTGTGTCACAATATAAAAAGTGGATGCCTATGGAGTTTGTCAGACTCCAAAGGCATCCAAAGGCATCCAAGAAACACAGAGTCCAAATCAGATAAAAAATAGGTCTGACTCACTTCAAGATAAAAATGAAAAGTCCTAAAGTCCAGCAAAAGAGCTGGCGGTCTCTAAGGTTGAAGGGAATTAGCACAGAAATGAGAATTTTCCCTAACACCGGAGGATCAGAGAGATCTTCAAGGAGAGTATTTAGTGAGAGCGAGTTGCAGATAGCGTGGTCCCTGGCACCAGAGAGCCTTATGGATGATGCGGAGGGATTTAAATTTGATCCTTGCAGCAACCGAGGAGCCAGTGGAGAGATTTTAGGGCTGGATAGATACGGTCCCTGTGCTTCAGGCCAAGGATAAGTCTTGCAGCACTATTCTGGATTAGTTGGAGGGAGCAGAGAGAGGAGGAAGGTAGAGTAAGGAAGAGGCTGTTGCAATAGTCCAGCCTGGAGAGAGCCAGCGCTCTGGAGACATTGAGCTTCTGGGAAAAGATGAGGAAACGGAGAATGCCTTCTTGGCAAGGTCCAAGATGTGTGGAATGAAAGAGAGCGAGGAATTGAAGATGACTCAGAGGTTTCTGGCTTCTGAGGAAGGAGGGGGAGGCGTTCCCTATAGAGGGTAGCCAGAGTGAATGGAGGAAACAGGGAACAGGGGCACCAGTGGGAAAGATCTCCGTCTTGCTGGCATTGAGACAGAGATCATTAGAGGTGCACCAAGACTGGAAAGCGGAAAGGCAATCAGAAATGACAGAGGAAGTAGGAAGAGGGGCATAATAGAATTTGAAGAAGAGTTGTGTGTCATCTGCATAACACTGTAAGTGCGGGGAAAAGGTAGAGATCAGGTGGGCATGCGGAGCAAGATAGATGTTCAAGAGTCATAGCGAGAAGATAGAGCCCTGGGAAACACCACAGGTGAAATAGAGGTGGAGTAGGGGAATTGACCCAGGATCACCTGGGAAGGACGGTCAGTAAGAAAGAAGTCAGCCAGTCCGTTGCCTGGCCTGAGATGGCAAGGGTATCATGGAGTCGCTTTATGAGGATGCAGTAGTTGACTGTGTCAAAGACAGAGAGGTCAAGTAGAATGAGAACAGCAGGAGAGTTAGCATCAGGATTTGCAAGCAATTCTTCACAGGTGATCAGGAGAGCAGTTTCCGTGCCCCTGGGTGCTCAGAATCCAGATTGATGATCGTGGAGGCAACCAATGAGCTCAGTATGTTGGGTCCGTTGGGGGAAGACAAACTTCTCCATGAGTTTCCCAAGGAATGGAACGATAGAGATGGGACTGTAGTTGGTTGGACTCAAGGGGTCAGCAGAAGACTTTTTCAGGTGGGATTGTGCAAGCGAGTGATTGAGAGAGGAAGGGAAAGACCCAGATGCAAGAGAATGGTTGCAGAAATCATGGTTGCAGAAATCCGTGAGCGCTGAAGCGAGAGAACAGATATTGTCCTTGATAGTTCTGGAAGAACAGGGAGAGACCTGTTTGGAGGAGACCTTCATAGAGCGGACTACTCTAATGACCTTGTCCGATGTGATAGGAGAGAAGGATGAGAGTGAGGAGGAGGGTTGATGAGGGGCCAAGGGAGGGACGGTCAAAGAGGGAGGAGTGGGGGAGGACGAGAGAGAAATCAGGATGTTCTGCGTTTTAGCCATGTAGTGGGTAGCCAGTGCAGTGCACAGGGCCTGGGAGAAAGAGGTGAGGTAGAGACTGCAGATGGATTGGCTAGTTCCTTGCAGATTTTGAAGAGTTCAGCCATGTTGGTAGAAGCTCCAGAAATGCGGGTCTGGATGTGAACCCTCTTCTTGGAGCAAGTAGAGAGACAATATTGCTTTTGGAGAAGGCGACAGGCCAGTTTATCAGAGGATGAGCTTGAGGTCTGCCACTTCCATTCAGCCGCTCTACACTTGCGTTTCAGATCTGCTAGATCAGAGTTGTCCATCTGTTATGCTTGGTGACAGGTTTCAGGCGGATCCTCATGACAGGGGAAAGAATGTCGAGAGTTTTAGCGATAGCACGTTAAAGATTGTTG
Organism: Ambystoma mexicanum; assembly: GCF_040938575.1. Lineage (NCBI taxonomy): Eukaryota > Metazoa > Chordata > Amphibia > Caudata > Ambystomatidae > Ambystoma > Ambystoma mexicanum. Next base: position 864,050,790 of record NC_090939.1, on the reverse strand, counting down.
AGAGCAGAGTCAGTGGGATGAAGGTGGAAGCAAATGCAGCAAATGATACTCGTTTCATCGGCCGGATGACCGCAAACGGGGTTGGCAGTGCTGGCGGAGGGCTCGGTCATGGGGTCGAGAGATTCCAGATGGGAGGAGAGAAGGGAGCGGTCAGACTGGGAAAGCAGGGTGGAGAGAGGGTCAGAGAGCAGAATATTTGCATAGCTGAAGGCAGCAAGAGTGTGTCCAGCAGAGGGTGTAGGACCTGAAGGGAGAATAGAGAGGGAGGGAGGGAGATGTGCAGAGGTCACAGAAAACAGTGGAGGCTGTGTCTGAGGAGTCGAGGTGGATGTTGAAGTCACCCAGGAGGAGGAGTTTAGAGGTCGAATTTAGGAGAGAGGAAGATAAATCAGCCCATTCAGACTGAAAAGGAGAGATAGGGACAGGGGGCATGCAGCTAGTGGCAATGGTGAGCGATGTAGGAGACGCCAAGCTTGCAGACAAGGCTTTCAAAGGAGATGTAAATCTTGGTGGGTATGTGGGAAGAGGGAACCCACTAAGGGAAGATCAGGGCGACTCTACCACCAGATCGGTTAGGACGAGGCTTGGAGATGATCTTGTAGCCATAAGGGAGGAGGGAGTCAAAGGCAGTGACTGAGCTGGCATTGAACCACGTCTCGGTGAGAGTGAGGCCATTGAGGTGGAAGTCTTCAAGAAGGAGGCAGATATCAGAAGAATGTTTGATAGCAGAGTGAGCATTAAGCGTGGCTAACTGAAGCCGGTCACCACCCTTGAAGGATTTCTGAGTTGGTGTAACAGGGGGGTTGAACAGCCAGCACAGGTGGTAAAGGAGGTGCAGAGAGACAGAGAAAGGAGCGATAGCAGGAGTGGGAAGGAAGTTGATGAGAGACGGCAGGCGACGGTCAAAGAGGAGACGATTGGGTTGAGGACCCTGAGCCATGATAGTGCCATTGTGCTAGACATTAATGATGCACCTAGAGGATAAAACGTGAGCCAAGAGTACTTCCCATCTAGTGGCAACATTAATTTGATAGGAAGAGTGAGGGGAGAGAATGAAGATCAGATGCGGAGTCCATAGGTCTGGAGAAGGGACAGAAATGAGGATATCCGTGACAATCTGTCTGGAGGTAGCACTGACATAGGGGTCTGCAATAGGTAAGTCAGGATTAGAAGAGAGATCTTTTTTTTATTTTTTCGTCAGACTTCGTGAGAGAGGTAGGATGATAGGTGATAGAATAGCAGTTAGAGTAGATAGGAGATATAGAGAGCCATAGAGATGGTAGAAAAGGGATAGAAGGAGAGACTGCACAGGCACGAAACGACTAACCAAGCGATCTAGCAGCCGAAAGTGGAGGATAAATGACCAACAAGAAGCCTTAGGATGGAGCAGCCCATTTCAGAGGGAAGGAAGACCAACAAGAGACTAGGCAGTAGCAGGCAGATCCAGAGGGTGGCTTCGCCAAGAGCCAGGGCCGTAGGGCGGCAGAAGAAAAAGAGTGGAGAAGAGGAGCTGATGAGGAGGCTTGAGAGGGTCATCGTTGCGGGAGGGCAGCATCAGACCCCATGTTCAGCAGGAGCTCCAGCTAAGCAAGCAAACTTGTGAGGTGTGGATCAGGGGGCAGGGCCCGCGGAGCAGTGGAGAGTGGCATCATCAGGAAACCTCTGCGTCAAGTGAGGTAGGATGTAAAGGCGTTGGGAAGCTGAAGATGCAGGACCTGCAGGTTCTGTAGCATAACGTGGAGGAAGCGATGGGAGGCCGCAGCTTGCACAGTGTGTAGCCCAGTTGGTTCCAGTTCAGGTTGCTTCACTTAATAGGATTGAAGTACTTTTTCTGAAATTGGCCTCCCACTTCTTAGCAGGGCCGCAGTACTTTTGATGCAACTGTCCTGTCACTACTTTGCAGGACGGCAGAGTGTGTTTTTGGATGCCCCCTTCCACTTCTCAGCAGGACTACAGAACTGTTTCATGGTACTGTACTGCAGATCCACTTGCTAGCAGGACAGGATCCCCTTTAAGAGGACAGTACCAGCAGGTCTTTGCGAGGCTACATCACTTTGATGGGACTCTAACATCAATTGTTGGCAGTGGCAGCACTTTGTGGGCTCAGCAGCGGCACTTCATGGTAGTACTTTTTGCGAAGTCAGCGATGGTGCACGTCCACATGACAACAGAGGTACTTCTCTGGAGGCCTTTTGACTTCCCTCATTTCAAACACTGCTGGCAGCACACGTCAGGTCCATCGATAAGTTGCCCAATTTGTTAAAAGAATACAAAACGAGCTTCAGTCCCTCGTAGTCCAATGCAACGTGTCCCAATCGATGAATGGCTCTTTGCTGCTTTTCCTGCGCCCCAAACTGGAATTTTGCGCCGTACCAGGTTTAAGGGGAAAACGTACTTCATTCAGGCGCCAACGTTTGCTTTTTCTATTTTCACCGATGACGATTGTTTTGCAATGGGGAGAGGGAGGATGTATAAAGACTGATTAGCGGGCGCTAAGTTTACAGTATCTGGCAGAAGAGCACCCCCGCCCCCCCCCAGAGCAGCTCGTGTGCACGTTCTTCTTCACTCTTCAATAAAATTAGGACTTTACCTCAAAACTCCCGGGACAGGCTTGGTTTTGTAGCCTGCAACAGAAACCTCCCCTGATCCGTGTCCTCCCCACTCTCTCTGCCTGCAAACGTGTTGTGCTCGCTTTGCAGCCGTGGCAGAGACCAAAACAAGCGGGAAAAGCCAAGCACATATTCTGGCAAACTGCAGGAACCCCAGCAAGTCTTTGGCATTGATGGGCGGGGGGTGGAGGGGTCCCTTTTTAGTGCAAGCAGAGACCCTTTCTAGAGACATGCGTGTCAGCCCTGCAAAGATGGAGGCCATTGATGGAGTCGTTGCTGGTGGGCGTGCTTTGCCGGCCCCGTCACGGAGCACGGAGGGGTGTTCGCCTGGCAGAAAACTTGCTCAGTTCCTATGTGTAGTGTCCTGCTCATGGGGACTAAGCACTACAGCACGGAGAAGGTCGGACTCGCCACTCTTGCCCCTCGCCTCAGCGTTTGACGAGGAAGGGTTCATTTCAGCTCCTATGGGGAACCGGAACTTGATGTTGTATTATTAATACAAATAATATAACTAAGCAGATTATTATAGCTGTTGCAGGGATCCCAGTAAGTTCTGAACTCTGAGTAAAATAGCTCAGGAAGTAGTGTGTCTGCAGAATGGCACGGTATTCAGCCTGCATGCCAAGATTATGAAGCAAGTAAGATGGCTCAGTGGGAAGTGTGCCTGTGGCAGAGATGTGCTTGTAATATCGAAACATAGGTTACAATTCCTGCCCTGCAACTTCCCCATGTTGCCAAAATGAGCCCTTTTGAATTCAATAAAAGTGGCAGATGTTACTAAAGAATGTGGCAATATTTTCATAACTAACATTTCCTATTCTGTGGCGGTAGAAATATGCTTCCCAACATTAGAGTTAAAAAAAGGGATATTTGTGCACTAGAGACAAAGAGATAAAAGTTTAGAATTGAGAAACTTCGGACCAAATGGATGCACAGGCGAAACAAATAAGTAAAATAAACGTGGACATGCTGATTCAAGATATGAAAATCAGCACTGTCCCTTCCATAGAGGGTCAGCAGAGAACCATGGAGGGCCCAGCCAGCATTCCCTATATATTTTTGTCCGGTGGCATTTACTATACCTCAAAACACCACAAACATACCCCACCCGAAAAATAAATAAAAATACCATTAATGGAAAAACAGTTATCAAATTCCTCATCCCCACTCAGTACCACGGGTAGAAAGCATGACTTTAGCAGCCCAAAGATGTGTATTCAGTAGCACTTCAGCAGTCAGCAGGGTGCTTAATCATGTAATCAATTATTTTATGTTTCCGTGCCTTGCTGGAGCCAGAAGGCTAAAGATGGGCAGACCCAAAAGGAACATTTGAAAGTACAGGTAGACACATGCCAGCCTCCCCTCACAGTGATTGCATACATGCATACCACACTTTTGGGATAGTTTTAGTTACTTGGGCCCTGCCCAACAAGCAACACCTATGAATGTGCAAAAATACAAACTGCGCTTTTATTGATCAGTTTATTTTCTCACAATCTATTCCTTTCATGGTTCACACAAGCATCTTCCATAGACGGCAATGAAAATATATGCAATAAAGAACATATTTTAAAGAGCGTTTTTTAGTATATGAAGTGTTTTGCTTCTCTGCATAACTTTTTTTAAAAGGCGACTACTGGGATCCGTATTCAGCTCCAGCCGAATAGTTGCCCAACTATTCGGTATTCGGACAAATACTTAAATGTACTATTCAGTACACCCCTAAAACAGACCATGGCATCTGGGCATTCAAACCAGCTGCATTGTCTTACTTCCCTCTTCTGAATGCTGCTCTAAGTGAAAAGGGGAGATTGGAAATGTGCATATGTTTTCTGAGGTCAGCCGCAGACCCTGTTGACATTAAAAAAAAACAGGTGTCGATACATAAGCACCCTTTTGTTTTTCAGATTTAAAACTTCCTACTGCTTTAATTTTCACCCAACCACCAAAGTATTTCAATTTGGGCCAAGCGCTAGCCAATAGTTCTACTCTTATGTAAATTTGTCTAGTGTTAGTTTAAAGCAAAGTATCCTACTTGAGAAGTAAATGGGAAATGCAACTTTAAGCAGGCATGGCCGCCATGAAACATTTTACTCCCTTGAGGGATCATCACAAAACTGTTCCAAAATATTCAGGTGACTTTGGAAGTTTTAAAAAAGAATCAAAAACAGATCTGTAGAGAGATGGCCAAAGAATGGTGAAATGATTAGGATGTCAAAAAATACTCTTCAAATGTGGAGACAAACTCCACTAGGACCTTCATAGGGGGCTAAACCTTTAGCGTCAAAGCGGGAGCATTGGCCTCTTCTCTGGGACCAGTTTTGTGTAAATCGCTACTGGGTTAAGTGCCTAAGTGCTGATGATTTCATTGTATTATCTTTTTAAGTGCTCTTATGACACCTAAAAAAGTAGTCTTGACTTGGCACTGCCAACGAACACCCTGATCCACAGTGCGATGCAAAGTGTATATCTGCAGTCCAAAGGGACTTTGCACCACTTTTGCACTGCAAAAATACACTTTGCACCGCTTTGTGAATCAGGGTGTTTGTTGGCAGTGCAAAGTCACTTTGGACCACGCTAAAAGTTCCATAAACCGGGCCTTACGTTGCATCTTAATTTGGAGGCAGAGAGCAGTAGGTCCTGTGTCATGCTTCCTCCCACAGGTTAGGGGGGCTGCCGTGAGGGGCGAATGAGCCATATTATTTATATTCTGTACAGCGGCACATCTCATTAAGATGGCACAACAAAGGTGTAGAACACATCGTAAGCAGAGGGGCATGCCGGCTACAAGGCAATGTTAGATCATGTTTTAAACATTTTAATGGCCTGTCCCATCTATGCCTTCCATGACCTAGTCGCAGACTTCACACATCCTAGCCGCCCAATGGGCCCTGCATCGGTACATTACCTACTATGAGGAGGGTATCAGCGAGCAGGACTCAATGCCTGTGTCGCCCGCTACGTTATGTTATGTTTATTGTGGTTATATAGCGCTTTACGCCAAAGCACTTTACATTATAACAACAAGGATACAATAAAAACAGTAGAAGCAATTACAAAATATGAATCAAACCAGTAATACAGTAAGTAGACCAATTTGCCAGTGAAGATAAACGTGGGAGGAGGGGGTGGAGAAGGGGAAGGATGTCGGAAAAAGGAAGAGGAATAGGCTGAGGATGAGAGAGGAGGAGAGGGGACCTAAGAGGAACAGAGAAGGGCGAGAGAGGTAAGAAGAGGAGAGTAAAAGGGAGGAGAGAGGAAGGTGGGAGGAGGGGCTAGGAGTGTCAGGGAGGGGAGTGGAGAAGAAGAGATTCCAAGGAGACACGAAAGGAGGAATAGGTGGGGATGGAATGGATAGAGAGAGGAAGGGAGTTCCAGTGGAGGGGGGCAAGGAGCTAAAAGGAGCGAAAATGAGAGGAGGCGCATGGGGACGGGGGGACAGAGAGAAGGAAGAGATCGGCCGATAGAAGAGAGCGGGAGGGAGTGTAGAATGAATTGAGAGAGGAGAGATATGGGGGGGCAAGATCGTGAAGAGATTTAAAGACAAGACAGAGGAAGTGGAATTTAAGTTGGGAATGAAAGGAAAGCCAGCCAAAATGAGAGAGATATGAGGAGATGGAGTCATGAGGAGAGAGAAGACAGAGGATACGAATGGCAGAGTGGTAGAGGGATTTGAGGGGGGCAATATAGGAAGCAGGGAGTCCAAAGAGAAGAGAAGAGCAGTAGAAAAGATGAGAAAAGATGAGGGAGGAGATTAAAAGTTTAGTGGCATGGAAGGTGAGAGAGGAGCGGACTTTACGAATATTGAAAAGGTGGTAGCGACATGCGCGGGAAGTGAGAGAAATATGGTGGGTGAAGGAGAGGGAGGAGTCAAAGTAAATGCCTAGATTACGAGCATGGTTAGAGAGAGGAAGATTAGAGGGGGGGATGAATAAAAGGAGGGGGAGAAGGAGGAGGAAGAGTGTTGGAGGGGAAGAATAAGAGTTCAGTCTTGTCTGTATTGAGAGAGAAAAAGTGGGACGACATCCAGTTTTTAATGGCAGTAAGACAAGAAGAGAGATTAAGATGGAGGTCAGGAGTGAAGGAAGAAAAAGAGAGAAAAAGCTGGGTGTCATTGGCGTACAAGTGGTGAGAAATACTGAAGGGAGAGATGATAGGGGCAAGAAGGGAGGTGTAAAGAGAGATTAGAAAAGGGCCAAGGACAGAGCCTTGGGGTACACCGTAGTTCAAGGGAAGAGTAGAGGAGGTACGACCACCCCAGGGGACGGTAAAAGAGAGGTGGGAAAGGTAGGAGGAGAGCCAGTTGAGGACAGAGCCTTTGAAACCAGAAGAGGAAAGAGTGTTGAGAAGTAAGGGGTGATCAACGGTGTCAAAGGCAGCAGAGAGATCAAGGAGGATGAGGACTGAGGATTGCTTAGAGTAGCGTGCAGTGAGGAGGGAGTTGAGAACGTGAGTGAGAGCAGTCTCAGAGGAGTGTTTAGGGTGAAAGCACGAATATCACATTGGGTGATATTGTATGGACGTATGTGCTCTGTAAAGCGCTTTGGATAAAGGTGCTGTATAAATAACACATCATTATTATCATTATCATTATCATTAAATGGTGGGTTAAACAAAGATACGTTGCTCTGATCTGCTTTTTGGTTGCCTTCCGTGTGGAGCATCACCTTGCTGGAGTGCTTTCATGGCCTCTTTGGCCATTAAAAAAAAAATCAAATCTGACCCATTACTTGATATGTTATGATATATTCTTTATATTGCGCCCATACATAAGTGTTTCAATTGTCTCTTGGAAAAGGGATGGCAAAATGTGTACTCCCCCTCTGGTGGCATACTTTCCTGTACCCGCTTTGGCTTCAACCTTGCTGCCTGGAGGCATGCAGCCCTCAACACTCCCTAAAAGAAACAACATTAAAAAAGCCTGATACTACTGTTGATGTAACAGAGCTCTGTTCATGATCGAATAAATACAATTCTTTTCTTTAAAAAGCCTGCCACCCCTGTCAGAAATGACATGGATTAGGCAGTTGCAGGGGTGGACTGGGACCCAAAAGAGGCCCTGGAAATAATCTCAAAGAGGCCCCATAAAACACTTTTTCAACAAGGCCAACCCTTTGCCTATTTCAAAATATGGAAATGCCACAAAAGAGGCCCAGGGTGCAGAGGCCTACAAGGAACTTTCCAGAGTTCCCTATAGGCCGTCCCCCTCCCCCCCGGCCAGTTGAGGACTATATAACACCCTCCACCATTACAGAATCTTCAGTGGGAAAGTATGTATGCTTTATTTCGGTTAGAAAAACATAAATGCAAGGCATCCAAACCTAAAATACAAACATTTAAAACCGAGATTAATTCAGTTTGTCAAAGATAAAATCCGCAAAAAAAAACAATTTTCACATAACAATTAGCATATTTACAAGATGAGAGCAGCATCAAGAAAAAGACATTGCTAGAAAATCTGCTTTATTTGGTATTTGCGGTATTTTTTTTCCTGCATTTCCAGGCTCTGAGCAAACAACTGGAACCACGAACACTCTAGAAAACATGTAGGTTTTTTTACAAAACTCCAAAGCCCTGGCCACTATGGTTATCTTATTTGCCTTTAATGAAGAGAAAAGCCATCGTCTTCTGATTTGTCCTACTACCGGACAAAAAAATAAAAAGTGGTACCCGGCCTCCCTTTCGGTCATACTCATTAAGCAACATGTATTGTGCTGTGTCGACCAGATTCTGCCATTATATTTTAAAGGTAAAATGCCCAGGCGTAGTTTAACATACACATTTCTTGCACCTGGGTGATCTTCAGTGGATGTTGGGGAAGAAAACACTATAATTTGCATAGATTAATGGAACGAATACTGTTGATGGACGCTAAAAGAACAGCAACCTGTATCTCCACTTACCTTGCAGGTGGTCATCTTCTGCCCAAATCCCGATGGTCAGAGGACCATCGTGGGCCCATGGCAGCTGAACGCAACTCTGCTCTACACTGATATCAAAAATGAAAATCATGACCAAAAGGAACGACAAATAGGAAGGGCGGGCCTCAGATGATGACGAGTCGGACGATCTTGCCTCTGAGGATCTGCACTGACCTAATTTGGTGAATTAAACATCCTCTTGTCTCCTTTCATCAAAACTTCTTCAGATAGGGAAAGTGGCTCAACTTAATCTTGATTTCTTTCGCTTCCCCTTACTGGCGGCAATACTCAAAGGCAAGCGAACTCAGCAGAGTTGCATTTTTACTTGGGTTTGATGAATCCGGGGTTTGTTTCCCTCCACTTCAGCTCAATGGATAGATTCATTATGCATTAGAAAATTGCTCTACCTTCCCCCTATAAAACAAGACCAATCGGAATACAGAACATAGGGGCACACTTACGTATCATGGTAGAACACGTCTAGTTCTGGGATGCTAAGAGCCCATAAGTAAAAGCTTGATCAATGGCTTTAGCGGGATCCCTTCTGTTCAACCACATACACAGAAGCGCACTGTGGCGGCGGCTCTATATAAACAACCACACATAAGATGACCCGTTGATCTTTTTAAGCACCACACTATGAACTATTGCAAACTCAAGAGGTGGTGCATGTTAACCAGTTACACATATCCCTGGCCGACCTTGGCGGTTACGACCCATCACACAAGTTAAGGGCCTAAGCTAAACGAAGCTGCTTAAAGAGGGCGGCAGTGCCTCTATTGGCAAGGTCAATTCGTCAGCAAAGTTAAAATCACCATTAGAATCCGCGGTTAGTAACCATGTGTGCTAATGGTGTGTTTCAAGGTATATTTCTCTGGTGCAACATTGCGTGCCGTGTGCAGCGTCACATCAAACAAAGACAATTTCCCATAAAAATATGGCTGCCATGGAACAAGTGAAGGCCGGCCCTGTACGTAGCTCCTTTTACACGTTCCATGCCAGTCGAGGTTGAGCAGGCTGAGGCATGACTGGCGGTGTAGATGGTGGGGAAATTTGTGGCATTTTGAATGAGCTGGTGGTCAGGAGGACAACAGGGGTAATTGAGAGGCCGTGCAGCAAATAAACTTGGGGGAGCCATGTACGAGAGAATGCAGGCTTGTACAAGTGAATACAGCCCATGTTCTCTCACTCCTGATTGGTCAAGCACTTCAATCAGGGTGCTAATTAAGCAATAATCACCCTTTCCACGGGCAGGTATAGGTGATAAATGGTCCGGGGCCTGAGTAAAAAGCCGGGTGAAGCGAGGGCCTTTAAAAGGGGCCCAGTTGCCATTACGACCTGTTCCAGGCCATGGAGTGGGTGATTACTGCTATTAGGATCTCATGTTTCAAAGTATTTTCTTTCAATGAACAGGGTACCTCATGGAATTCCGTTCACTGAAAAAAAATACTTTCACAAGATGGCCGCCACAGAGCTGGGTGGCGGGACTCCATACGGTGCTCCTCTTCCATTTCCATTGCAGCCAGCAGCTAGGAGATGGTGCGAAGCAGCACTGGCGGTGAGCATCACCACCGCAGTAAGCATGTAAGTGGGGCTGGGGGGAAATTCGTAGGAAAGGGACGGGAGGGTGGGGAAAAATGTATTGACAGGTGAAAATATCAAATACTCAAATATAACATTTCATTAAAGGTTAGCGTGCTACATTATATACTAATACAGCAGTCTTCTTCCTTTCTAGAGAATACGTTAGGGACCATTTTAAAAAAAGTAGCAACAAATGACATGTCAAACCAGTGGCACGTATTAGTGAACGTAATCACCATGTTGTGCAATAAAATGTTTCCAAAGTTCTATGATGAATATGGAAGTCATATTCCAAAGTGGGATATCACTCCAGGGCAATGCGCATTTTCTCTACCTTTCCTAGGTTCCTTTGACCAGGGGTGGACTGGTCCATAGGGAACTCTGGAGATTTTCCTGTAGGCCTCTAGACCCAGGGCCTCTTTTTTGTGGTGTTTCCAAATTTTCCCATAGGAAGTGGGCTTGGCTTGCTGAAAATGTATTATATGGGGCCATTTAATTATTTCCAGGGCCTCTTTTGCTACCCAGTCCGTCGCTGCCTTTGACCCGAGGAAAGCAGAGAAGGGCCAGCGCCCTTCCTTTGCTGATGTGTCCATCCCACCGATAGTGGAGAAGCCTCACACACGCCAGATTTACTGAGCCACAGCCCCCCCCCATTGTTAAGCACATCAGCGTTTTACTGTGTGAATTGGCAGGCTCATGCTTTTGCTAGCGGGGGTCAGGACCAGAGAGATTAGGTGGGGAAACCGAGGGAGTTGGAGATTGGTTGAGAGAAAACATAAGAGAAATGTCCTATGTTATAATCCCACTGCATCAGAGGGTGCAGGGGGAGGGGGGAGCAGTTAGCTTCTGAGCTCCCCTGTAAGCCTCTGCCCCACTGTGGCCCCATCCCGCACCCTGCCCCAAGACAGACATGCCCCCTTACCTGTTTCTGCAAGGATTTACATTCCATTGAAGGTTTTCACCCCACGAAGTCCCCTTTGTACCACTCCTTTTCCCCACCACCTCATTTCCCCCATTCGCTGCTACATCCTGCTGTCATGCCCCACTAACCACCCAACCAGCCGAAAGCAAATATGGCCCCTGAACCTCTGTTGCCCCCACACACTTACCTGCCCCCTCGCTGGTGCCCACAACTTTGCTCTTCCTTTGACACTTACTGTTCCAGTATTCGATCAGTTAGGCTGTGTTTCCTGGGCTATCTTTTTAAGGGGTGGCCTAAAAGGAAGTGACAGCACACCAGGCATTGCTTTGGTTTGCAATGGGATGGTGAGCAAACACTCAAGGTGGAGTGAGGCTGGGTGGCAGGGGTCCAAAATGTTCAAGGTGAGGGGGATGTGAAAAGTGCAGCTCTCTGTTGCGTATGCCCCCCTCTGAATCCCCTGCATTCTGGTATAAGGGGACACAGCGGGTAGCAATATGATGAGATGGGGCCAAACACAGCATAGCATTGCAACAGGGTATCTACCAACAGCTAGGTGCATTTCCCCCAGGCTATGATTTTATTGCCTATCAGATATCCCTTGGAACTACTCGTTGGAATATGTCCTTGTTTTTGATAGACACCCATCTACAATTCTTTGTATACCCTACTAATCAATCAGACCAAGAAAAAGGAATAATACAACCTAATTATAATACATGAGGTAAGGATTGTCACCTATTTCTTACTAGTGTTATGTTCATGGTTGTACTGTAAATACTACTATGGGCCTCATTATACGTTTGATATTTCCTCAGAGATAGCACTGAACTGTATTACCGTTACCGCCACTTGGTCAGGCGGTATTAATGCCAGATTACAAGTGGTTGTAGGCATGTTAGTACCCACTAATTGTGGTAATACTGCCGAATTGGCTGATTTTTGCTGGTAAGGTGGCAGAACTACCTCCAGCTTCTTACTGGAGGATTTTCTCCACCTTAATTCCAAACTCGTAGTTGGGTAGTGCAGTAATACAGTGTTAACGGTATTAGTGCTGCATTTTTACTGCACCACCCAACTTATAATGAGGTCCTATGTAAGTATTTTATATAGAAAGTCCATGAACTGAGCAATTTGACCTTTAGACCCACTGGTTAACGATCTTAACCCTCTTATCAGCAGAGGGCTGGGAACCTTTGGCCTGAGGCAATATTCTGGCTCATGGTGCAGTGGCACAAGCCTGTCTAAGAACATAGCAACTAAACTCAATAACAACCTCTCCCCCACCTGACATTCTGAAGTATGTATATATATAGTTAAGATTATTGACTTGACTTTCCTTTTACGCAACATATCTTTCAGCTATGTTGTTTCATAGAGACCCATGCACCAGGGAACCTCCCCCAAGTATAAAACGGAGTAAAACAATTTCACTTGTTCACAGTCCACAGTGGCATAACACAAAATGTGGGGCCGCCCTGCGAGCCATGCTGAGGGCCCCCCTCCCAACTTGGCAACAAATCACGGGTCATGCCACACTCCGGACCGGCATAGATTATCACGCTTGCACAATGCGCACAAACGCGCTGCTGAAGGGATATGCCGCACACTGTACTAGGATAAAGATATAAATATATGTTTCAATGCAATATACAGCACACTTTCTGAGAAAAATTGGCTAAAAAGCCACATTGTTTGCAATTGATGTGTAGGGTAACACCAATCCAATACATGCAAGTCACCAACAGTGCACAGAAACATTAATGCTTTGCTATTAAAAATGCCATGCCACATTGAAAACATGTCCCACTGGCTGCACAATGTAGACCAGTGTAGACACATAATAACAGTACAGTAAAGCAAGTCCAGGCCACATTTAGACATACCTAGCCTGGTTGCATCAAAATGCCAGTCAAAGCAATTACACTCATCTAGAAGAGAGCACACATTCAAGCCGGGTCTCTGCAGCCTCTGACAACATGGCCGAGCTCTTTAAAATCTGCAAGGAACTGGTCAATTCTGTTGCGGTCCCTACCTTTCCTGTTCCCTCCCAGGACCTCTGTATGGCTGTGCCCTCTCACTTCTCAGCTAAAACTCAAGACATCCTGTCTTCTATCTCCTCTTCCTCTCGCTGACCCCTTTGGCTATCTCTACCTCTCCTCCTCCTTTCTCCTCTTTCTCTCTGACAACACCTGACTAGGTTTCTAGACAAGTCCGATCTATGAAAGTGTCGTCCAAACAGGTGCTCCCCTGCTCCTCCAGAACCATCATGGACCATATTGACAACCTTGTTCCAGCCTTGGCCGATTTTTGTAATCACTCTTTCACCACTGGAACGTTCCCCTCTCCCATTATGCACTCCCTTGTGCACCCACTTCTCAAGAAGCCGTCTGCCGATCCTACCTGTCTGGCAAACTATCACCCAATCTCCATCACGCCTTTCCTGGGCAAACTCTTGGAAAATCTGGCCATCTCCCAGCTTACTCTCCACACTGAATCTGTTGGCTGTCTCCATGACCATCAGTGTGGTTTCAGAGCTGCCAGAGGCACAGAAACTGCTCTCCTGAACACCCATGAAGATCTGCTCTCTAACCTTGATTCCAGCATTCCTTCTGACCTAATCCTCCTTGATCTTTCCTCTAATTTTGACACAGTCAACCACGCCATCCTGATCAATCGCCTACATGAGAACCTGGGCATCACGGATCAGGCCTTGTAGTGGCTGACCTCCTTCCTCTTGGACTGCCCCTCCCAGGTCCAACTTGGTCCCTTTCTGTACGCCACCTCTTGCTCTACCTGTTGCGTTCCCCAGGGCTCTATCCTCTCACCCTGGTTTTTCAACCTCTGCTTAGCCCCTTTGACCAACCTGATATCTAACTTCTCCTCTAACTTTCAGTGTTATGGGGCTGACACTCTGCTTTCAGGCTCCTCTCCTCACTCGCTCATTCCTGACTGTCTATCCGCAATTCAGGATTGGTGTGACTCCAGCGAGCTCTGCCTTAATGCCAGTAAGATGGAGATCCTTCTAATTGGGACCCCTGCCCCTGCTTTCCCTCTCTGAATATGGCCGCCCACCTTGGGCCCTCTTCCTTCGGCATCCTGCGAGGCAAGAAATCTTGGTGTCTTCTTCGACTTCCTCTCTCTTTCTCTCCTCACATCTCGGACATTGTCAAGAAGTCCCACTACCAGGTGCTCCTCCTCAAAGGGACTCTTCCCTTTCTCACTTTCCCCCAGAAGCTCACTGTCTCCAGAGCCCTGTTTCTCTATAGGCTGGACTACTGCAGCAACCTCTTTCTCAATCTGCCTTCCTCTACTCTCCGCCTTATTTTTCAAAGGAAACTCATTCAGTTTCATATTACAGGTGGACGGGAGAGACACCAGGAGAATTGGCGTCACCCGCCCTGCGAGCAGAGAGAAAAAGACTGAGGGACCCATCCAGATGCCCATTCACAGACACTTCTGCCATGTAATTGTAAAAGCAAACAGCTTTTCTGCAATGACTCCACCATCCTTGTGTTCCCCAGAAGAAGTGATCAAATCCCCCCGTTTACTGTTCTTTGACAATACGAATCAAAAATTCAAGTGCTCTGTGATGAAAGAGACACTAAAAAAGACAATGGACTCCTGGCCTATGTGTTTAAATGGCCTGGGAGACTTGCTACAAAGCAGCCTGAAGGACATCATAAAATATGGACTAAATGGAGAAAGTCTGTGGACTTTGAAGAAGGAGAATAAAAGAAATCGGTTGGAAGATGTGTCGATGAAAGACAAATGTAAAAAAGAACACAAGCACTAAGAATATATATGGGGAAGATAAATGAGAAACAAGGAAGTTTCGTGGGGTGGGACGAAGGAAAAAGTATGCAATAAAAGCCACACGAAAACAGTTAAAAGATGGGCTGGTGGGTACCCTCAAGGAATGATTTTCTCTCGATTCCCGTGGTGCGTAATTACCTGATGTGTATAGTTAGTTTTAATTTGATTGGGTAATACAGGTGGGACCTGGATAGAAGCACCTAAAGGTCTTCTTTGAGAATACATGCATACAAATCATGAAGGAAAAAATGTTGCAATTAACCTTTTGGCAAAAGAAGATACATATGTTTTAGATTAGAAAATGCAATATGAATGAAAAATTGTTGATCTTTTAGAAATATTTTTATGATATCTCCCATATGGGGATAGATCACCGCACTGAGGTGGGTGATTGGGACAGGGATGCATAGGTACACTGAATATGGGGGAGGGTGGACATTGGGTATAGTGGCCCTGTATTGAATAGGTGTCTAAACACAGGCCAGCGGGGGGAGTGTAAAGGAGGTGTTAGACCCCACCCCCCTCAAAGTAAATACGGATAACTTGTCAGGCTGATCAATATTCCAGAATTGCAAAAATCAGAATTGCAGCACTTTTTAGGACAAAAAGCACACTTTAGGGCAATATATATATATATATATTTAGGGTTAGAATGCCCCACACAGTTGAGGGTATCTTATGTATTACACATGTATCATGAATATTGAAAATCTAGTCTGACAACTGAATAGGAAAAAAGTTATGCATAAAAGTAGACATAATAACTAACTGTTTGCTAGCTACACAGAACATTTAGGCCAGGGCTCAATTAGTTTTTAAAATGGATGCCGGATAAGAAGGTGGTGGCAAAACCCTTATTCATGCAACATAATTAAATCATTCTCTTGCAGGAGTTCACTGGCAGTTCACTGCAGTTGGTGAATATATTCAGATTTTCATGACAGCAATTCTGACAGTGATGGGTTGTGGGGGCACTTAGAGGTCTGGGAAATTACCAATTAGAGCAAACAGCTGCTTGGTTTGCAACAAATGAGATGAAAAGCATGGTATAGACTGCCAAAAAAAACTCTGGTGATCTATTAAGGGCTGCTCCTTTCCAGACATCAAAGGATTCATAACGAGTTCTGGTAGGATCTCACATACATTTAATTAGCCTATGCACCAGCCAAGTGAGGCTTGCCAAGATAAGTCATGTGGGCTTGGTGAATGACAGTGAAGCCAACCAATAATAGAAAGGGTTGGGGTTTGCTTGAAAGATGAAAGATGCCCCAATTGGAGTAGGGTGGTGACGAGCCATCAGTCCTATGGATGACGGCTGGACTTGAGTTCTGCCCTTAAATAAGTAAATCAGTACACCGAAGTGCTGATTTATTTATTCCATCCATAGCACTTATTCCATAGGACTGATCGCTCTTCACCACCCTACCCCAATCGGGGCATCTTTCATCTTTTTTCATACACCTGCCTTGATAAAGACCCACACAGTCGAAACACGTGTCGGCTAACCACAATTGGGGCTATGAGTCCACATGAAACAATTGATAAATGAATAAAAAATGCACTTAAAATGGACTTTCAAAAGAAAGTGTGGGGAAATCCACTTTTTTGAATTATCAAACTAATCGCAAGGTATCCAGGAGAAAACCTTGACCTACTAAATATGGTGCTGGGGTCTTATTAGACCCCAGTATGAGCTGCAATACATTTGGGGGTAAAACATGTCCTGCAATAACAATGGATTTTGTTATTTATCATAATGTAGAGTGTTGAACAATAGCAAAACAATCAGATGTGGGGGAAAAAATCGCATAGAATAGAATATTTGTTTTGAATACACAAGAACCCCCTATTTTAGTATTTAGAGTAACCGAAATTTCTAAAACATTTTAAATCTAAGGTATAAATCCTAAACATTTTTTTTAAAGAAAATGGCAGTAAACCATCTACCAACTACCATGCACTGGAAACAAACACATATCCAACTCTTGAGCTCGAGTGTTGTTCATCTTCAGGGTCACTTTTGCACCACTTATGCAAAATTGTGTTTGGTGAGTGAAATGCCCATTGTGAAGGGCCATTGTTTTGCCAACCTACTTTCGCAGGAAGCATTTCCCTCCTGTGATGCAGTGCTCCTTGGGAACAAACCTCCCACAAGTGGTGCACTGCTGATCTTTTTATCTTCTCCCACCGGGTAGAAGCGACAGCTTCCTCTGGATCCACAGCATCTCACTGATGGAGCTAAAGACTGATGGAAATAGCCCTGAGCAGTTCCATCGGCCCCGGTGCTCACAGCAAGATTTGGCGTGTCTTGTACCCTTCACTGGGCCTCAGGGCGTGTCCTTGCTACCCCGAAGGCCGCAAGGGACATGCACCTGTTCCAATTAGGCACTCTGGCTTGAGGATGTGTGTGGGCCTACAACACATAGCTGACTATGTCCAGTATGCTAAATAAAGCACAATTTACCACCTGTTACTTTCACCTTTATATGTCTGGTTTCTCACATTGTGCTCAAGGTTATCACTCCACTTCCGTGGAATTTCAATGCCCAATTATATGTTTTTTCCACCACCGTGCATTGAAAAGAGGGGGATGACAGCTTTCCATTTTTTTGGGAACATACAATACCAAAGTAAACACACCTATACAACCAAAGAATAATATCTATTGTTTGATGCAGGGATGTGGCTGTTTCCAAGGCTATGATATACTGGCTAGTTCGTCTAAGTGTGCCAACATAAGTTAAGTCTTTGCTTATCAATGCTTCCGCCAGTTCAACACTTGTGGAGAACATGTCCCATAGCCCATTTCACCCAGTTTGGAACTAGTGGTGCAAATGTTTTCTGGGTGTATTGATCAAAGGCTTGGATTCTTGCAGACTTCCAGCCTTCCTACCCAGGTACACACATACCCAGAGAGGGGTAGAGGCCCTAGAACTGCACCACTTGAAACATGTTATGCCATCTTTCCCAGGTTTGCTTGTCATGCATTGCTTGAATGCACATGCCCCCGTACAGTCCAGCAGCTGCTCCTCAACAGTGATGTCTGCCCCGGGTGGGTAAGAATTGGGTAACTGCACCACCAGCATAGTAGAGATAGCCACACATTTCACAAGCTTCTCAGTAGCTCTACAGGTCTCTCTTGCTGCCCTATTATGAATCCTCATGAACTTTGTGGGGTTACAACACCTTCTAAGACTGACAGCTGCTCTGGGAATGGTGCACCCTGGATTCGAGCCCCAAAACTCCTGCACACCCCTGTCGCTGCTGAACACTGGGGTTTTAAGAATATACATAAGTAGGAATCACTAGCGCACATCCTGGCATCGCAGCTCACGCAACCTGTTGTGGAACCTTATGGCAACAACAACTCATTAGTGACAACACAATTGTTATTCCAGCACAATACACACTGGCGCGGGGACTGGCAGGAAAGGGATGTCCCACATATCCCTTTCTAATAATACACAAAGAGTACACCTTACATTCAGGCTCATAGCCGGCTCCCAAACATGGACAGTGTGTGCCATTCACCCCTCTATTCACCTATTCCTACACCTTATATTCAGGTGGAAAATATCCAGCTCCCATGTGCTGAAGGGATGCCCCATTCATTACTTGTACTCCATATGAGTTAATGTCAGTAAGACTGAGATTCTCCTCATCAGCACACCTGCTCCCTCCTTTCCTCTCACTCTCTGGCCAGCCTCTCTTGGCCTCTTCCGGCTCCCACCTGTGAGGCTAAAACCTCAGGGTCATCTTTCGACTCCACACTCTCCTCACATCTCTAACGTCTCTGAGAAGTCACACTACTGGCTGCATCTCATCAGAGGTATTCTTCATTTCCTCTCCTTCCCCCAGAAGCTCACTGTCTCCAGAGCTCTGGTTCTCTCTAGGCTGGACTACTGCAACAGCCTCTTTCTAAATCTGCCTGCCTCTACTCTCCGCCCTCTGCATTTCATCCAGAACAGGACTGCGAGACATGTCCTTGGCCTCGAGCCCAGGGATCCTATCTCTCCAGGACTGAAATCTCTGCACCGGCTCCCAGTGGTAGTGAGGATTAAGTTCAAAACCCTCTGCATTCTCCACAAGGCCTTCTGGGGCCTGGGACCTCAATACCTTAAACTCTTTCTTCCTAAATATCTTCCTTCTCAAGCTCTTCGCTCATCCGCCTCCAACTCCCTCAGGGTCAGTCGCTTCTCCAAGCAATGAGTTGGTGGTAGATCTCTTTCTTCTGCTGGGGCCTCCCTCTGGAACAGCCTTCCCGCCTCTCAGAAACTTGAGGAGAAACATCTCTGGTTCCGTAAGCACCTCAAGACCTTCCTCTTTGCTTCTGCTTTCTCTCTTCATCTCCCCTGCTAATCTCCTGGCTGAAACTGAAACTGCACTGGTTACCTGGCTACCCTCTGATCTCGGGCCAGGTCCCCTCCCTGCCAGTTGCACCCCTGCACTGCCTCCCTGGCATCCCCCGTACTTGGGGACTGTTTCTGTATCCCTACAGCCCCCTGCCAGCACTTGACACCTGATGTCTGCACTTACCCTTGCACGTGCCACGAGCTGGCTGCACTTTATATGTATTGTCTTTATTTATTTAACTGTTTAGCCTATGTACTGCACGGTCCCCTCCCCCTATCCTCGTGCACCTTTCCCCTTCCCCCTCCCCTGCACTTGCGCAATCTCAATGTCACCTAGCCTAGTAAGATCATTGTCTCTGTCTTCCCTCTGTTCCCCTTCCCTTGCCTCGTTGCGCCTTGAAACACTTGTGTATAGGCGCGTTATAAATGCCATATCATATCATATCATATCATATTATATCATATACTCCGGCAAATAGGTGCATTGGGGATGCCCCATTCATTTACTCATACTCCATATACTCAGGCTAATATCCAGCTAGCTCCCATGTGCAGAAGGGATGCCCCAGTCATCTACTCATACTCCATATACTCCTGCAAATGTCCAGCTCCCATGTGCAGAAGGGATGCCCCATTCATTTTTATTCATACTCCATATACTCCTGCAAATATCCAGCTCCTGTGTGCAGAAGGGATGCCCCATTCCATGTGCAGAAGGGATGCCCCATTTACCTATTTATACTCCTTATATCGGCAAATATCCAGCTCCCATGTGCAGAAGGGATGCCCCATTCATCTACTCATGCTCCATATACTCCTGCAAATATCGAGCTCCCGTGTGCAGAAGGGATGCCCCATTCATTTACTCATAGTCCATGTAAAGCCGGCAAATATCCCGCTCCCATGTGCAGAAGGAATGCCCCATTCATCTGCTCATGCTCCATATAATCCTGCAAATATCCAGCTCCCATGTGCTGAAGGGATGCTCCATTCATCTGCTCATGTTCCATATACTCCTGCAAGTATCCAGCTCCCATGTGAAGAAGGGATGCCCCATTCATCTGCTCATGCTCCATATACTCCAGCAAATACCCAGCTCCCATGTGCAAAAGGGATACCCCATTCATCTACTCATGCTCCATATACTCCTGCAAATATCCAGTACCCATGTGCAGAAGGGATGCCCTATTCATATGCTCATGCTCCATATACTCCTGAAAATATCCAGCTCCCATGTGCAGAAAGGATTCCCCATTCATCTGCTCATGCTCCATATACCCCAGCAAACACCCAGCTCCCATGTGCAGAAGGGATGCCCCACTCATCTGCTCATGCTCCATATAATCCAGCAAATATCCAGCTCCCACTCCACTACTAAATACATCACATCTTGACCCTACAATGGTGGAAAATTACTGTCCCATTTGTCTCCTTCCAGTGCTGATGAAATTGATGGAATCTGTTGTGACCCCTCAACTTTCTGCCTTTCTGGAATACAGTCACCTTCTCCATCCTTTTCAGTCCGGATTCCGCCCAAGCATGGGTACTGAATCCGCGCTAGTTGCTCTCATGGACGATATCGCCTTGCTTCAGGACTGCAGAGAGGTGGGAGCTTTGACCATCAGGAGCTGCTTTAATGCCTCCAGGAGGCCGTAATTGTTCTGAATTGTGGAGTTCCTGCCTTGTCTCCTGTGCTCTTTAATCTATATATGCAGGCACTGGCTAAACTTATTGCCAGCCATCTAGTTAACTTCTACTCTTACGCAGATGATACTTTTCCACTTGAATGTGCCATCACCTGACCCCACTAACAAACTGAACAACTGCCTTGCTACAGCTGGGGATTGGATGGCCAATAATTGACTCAAATTGAACGGAGAAAAAAATTAAGTTCTCCTGGTGGGATCTAATATTGTGCGACTATTGGCCTCCCTCCCTGGGGCCATGTTCAGAGCCCACTCCAATAGTGAAGAGCCCAGAGATTCAATGAATGGCTATGGGCTCTAGAGAAGCCCAGATCTCTGCAAACTGCCAACTAGGCTACACAAAACTGAACATTTGGAACAATGTCCCACCATTTCTTCCGGCTATATCTAGGTCCAAAATTGTAACCACGTCCATTATGAGTTCCATGAACTATTGCGACACCATCTATCTTGGTCAACCTGAGATGTTGCTCAATGCATTCAGACTCTCCAGAATGCAGTGGCTCCCCTTGCTGTGGGAGCTCCCAGACTAGCTCACTCTCGAGATCTTCTCTGCCAACTGCATTGGCTTCCTATTAGGAGCCGAACTATGTTGAAGGTGCTCTGTCTCGTTCATCGTGCTACTCACGGCGTCGGGGCAGAATTCCTGCGTTCTAAACTTGTGCCCTATATTCCTGGCAGACCACTACACTCGACAAATCAATCCCTGTTATGTGTTCCTAAGTCTCGTCGTGCCAGAGCAGCAGGGATATCTTTTACAGTTCTCACCCCTACGCTCTGGAACGCCCCGTGCCTTTGGACCTTCGTAATCTTTCTGAATATCTCCCTTTCCGAGAAGCTTTAAAAACATACCTGTTTTAACCTTGCTGTTTCATGGCCTCCATCGTGCCCTAGCGCCTTGGTGCCTTGCGGTCTTTGTGCGCTCTATACCCTATACAATACAATACAATACAATACAAAAGCACAACGATATTCACATATATACATGTTGACACAGAAAGACATTTATTTTCTTTTAATGTACTAAGTAGCATATATAATGGATGGAGTTGTGCTCCTCATTTGGGCTACTGTGTCTCGTCCACTCCCATTGTCCTCACACTCTACAGGTTCCTGCTACTCCTCCCTATGAGTGCCTCTTTCTCCCCCTTCCTTGGTTGTTGGAGTAGGCATGTGTGATGGAGACGGCCTTTTAACCCGTTTGATTCAGAAGGGGTGCTTCTCCTCTTGCCCGCTACTTTTCTGGGGTGCCTCCCTGGCTCTTCCTCACTAAGGTACAGGAAAGAAGGGTGCACTGGCTAAGGAGTGCTACTTTGTGGGTGGTTCTTCTGGTGCACTGCTGCCTACCCTACCGCAGTGTGAGCTAGAGGGGCTCATTTGCAAAGCGATTTTCAGTGTGATTGCACCATTGCGAAACGCTTTTGTAAATAAGGCCCATAGTGTTTTGGGGGCTATTAGTTCTGTTTCTGTATTTAGCACTTTAAGTGTTACGTGCACTGGCAATAGCTTAGTTCTGGTGGAACCGTGCAGTACTCAAAATGTGGTGTTAGTCAAAACCCCTCCACTTTTTTTGTTTTTATATTTCTGTGTGATCATGTTTGCCTTTGTTTTTTGGTGCAAGTGAAAGGTTTATACAATTTATTTCTGAACCAAAACAGTTGCTAAAAAATAAAAATTAAAAATAAAATAAACCCCCCACTTGCTCAGTCGTTATTTCCCGCTCTGAAGCATCTTTGAATAGATTTGGTGGTGAACCCAATCAGGATCTCCATCACTTGTACACTATCAGCGTTGTTATCTGGTACCTCATTATCCAGCATGCTTTATTACGGCTTCTCGATGGAATGGTAAAAATAACAAAACAAGTAACCTTTTGCATGATGTAACCGCTGTAACTAAAGTAGGTAACCTACGATGTAAGCAACTTTTTGTAACCAACCAGCTTGAGCTAAAGCGCCTAGATGCCTCCGGGTTCAGTGCGCTATACAAATGTCAAAATAAATAAATAAATAAAGACATATCATGCTTCTTTCACGCTGTATGTATGGGCGGGATGTAGGAGGTTTATAAAACACAAACCTAGCTGGAAAGCAATGGAGCACTGCACCAAGCAGACGCACCCAGGCGGTCACAAGTAGGCTGAATGGTACAAGAAGAGCTGGGATGTGAAGGTGGAGGAGTTACAGAGGGGTGTGGGGGCTCAGGCTTGGGTGGAGCAAACAGAGATTGATTGGCGGGATGTTCTTTGAAGAGTAGGGCCGCCAGGTCATTCCTGAACCATGGGATTGATGGGACCAGTCTTATCCGTGTTGGTACCTTGTTCCAGAGACAGGGTGCATAGCAGGAAACAATCCTGTTACTGTTTTGTTTTCCTCTCGTGCAGTTCTTTTTTGCAATATGGCGATGTCCCGGCTTCTGGTGGCGCTTCAGCCTCCAGAGATGGTGAGTTTTCTCCGGCAGGTAGACTGGTGTTTATGTGTGACCGCCTTGAAGGTGTTGCAGGTTGTCCTGAACATGATACATGCCAGTGCAATTCCTTGAGGATGCCAATGTGCTTAGTCCGGGGGTGAGGCATGCAACAGTAGGCTGGGTGGTTCGCGAGGGGCCTAGGTGGCATCTGATCTGAGAATCCCGAGGGCAGGGGGTTTCTACTGTCCAGGTGGGAGATGACTTGGGCTTGGAGAACAGTTCTGAAACTCAGGGTAGGTCTAATTTTGTATTATGTTCAACTCTCCTGAGTGTCTTCATCTCCGTGCCTTCTCTGTTGCTCCTTTATCTTTCTATCTTTTTCTATTGCCTTCAGTCACCCCATCTTCTTTTTATTCTTCTCTCTCTGCCAATAAATGCAGGACATTCCATGGGCAGCCAAGGAAAACCTCCTAGACATTTTAGATACCTCTAAAATCTTCAGAGAACTTTGGAGCATTGGGTTATCTGCATTCTCAGCAGAAAAATCTGCAGCCAAGATGTGGACTGTTTTGATTCATAACCTTGTTCTTTGAAGGCTTCCTTCATGTAGTTGTGAAACACCTTTCCATTGTGTGGAAAGTTGGTGTACCAGAAAAACCCACCCTGTTGTGTTCGCCGCCACTCATGAGTCAACGCTGTCAACTGCCGTTCCCATTAATCAGTGTGATCATCCAGTTCTGGCGCGTGCTGCATTTAAGGCCGACCTGCAATGGCGTGGCGGTTTGCGTGAAGCAACATCCTGCGTGATTTCCTGATTGCTCTATAGCGGCTGACTTCCACCAAAGATTTCAAGAATGTTATGCAGGCAGATAAGAAGCATTGCAGCATCTGTGCATGAGGCAGCGCGCTGCCATGCCTGGCTTCCTGTTTCCCTAACCATGTTCTTCCCCCTATCATTGTAAAGTGCTCCATTGGTTCCCGGACCTAACCGCTGCCATGCCTGGCTTCCTGTTTCCCTTAACAATGTTCTTCCCCCTATCATTGTAAAGTGCTCCATTGGTTCCCGGAACTAACCGGGCTCAATAATGACCCCAACAATGATAAAACAATTATCAATATTCAAATGAGATGCTTTGCATTCGGTTTGTGTACATGGGAGTTGTTTTACGTTTGGTGGCGTACAAATCACCATTTTATTTTTAAAGTGAGTGTTTAGAAAAACATGGATGCACATCTATTCTAGTGGTATGCAAACTCGGCCTCTCCAGTTGTTGTGGACCGCAACTCCCATAAACCCTTCACAATCAAGTCAATGGCGAGGAATGATGGGAATCGTAGTCCACAAAACACAGCGAGCAGGAGTTGACGTACCCCTTGATTGCCTACTGGTCTGTGGTAAGATTCTATAGTTTAGTGGTGTATGTGAGCTTACATGCCACGACCCTTTATTATTATTTATCTGCCATGTGGGCTTCAGCACTACTTCTTCCATACTCACGTGCATTGCTCATCAGACATTGTAGTTCTTTTTTCTGTTTGCTTTTCATTTTTTCCTCCAGCTGCTTTTAGGTGATAGTTTATTGCATAATGTGCCCACAACAACAACATAAATAACTGTAAGCTCACAGATTCCGACCAAGGTGGGGCAGCTCAGCCTTTTATCTTTCCGGGGATGGGGGGGATTAAACCCATGTGGAGATAGACTGGATGTTGTGTGCGCTCCATAAATGGTCAATATTAAAATCATTACTTTAAGATGTACTATGATATCAACACAAGCTCATCCGCTATTTCGAATTAGAGCAGATATTCACATCCAACGACACATATTTACAAGAATCAAATGCTAGGCTCACCAGTCACCACTATGAAGGGCCAATGAGATGCTAGGCTCACCAGTTACCACTATGAAGGTTAAGTCATATGCCAGGCTCACCAGTCACCACTATGAAGGGTTAGTCAGTTACTAGGCTCACCAGTCACCACTATGAATGGCCAATGAGAGGCTAGACTCACCAGTCACCACTATGAAGGTTAAGTCATGTGCCAGGCTCACCAGTCACCACTATGAAGGGTCAATCAGATACTAGGATCACCAGTCACCACTATGAATGGCCAATGAGATGCTAGACTCACCAGTCACCACTATGAAGGTTAAGTCATATGCCAGGCTCACCAGTCACCACTATGAAGGGTCAGTCAGATACTAGGCTCACCAGTCACCACTATGAATGGCCAATGAGATGCTAGGCTCACCAGTTTCCACTATGAAGGTTCAGTCAGATGCTAGGGTCATCGGTCAACATTATGAAGGGTCAATCAGACGTTAGGCTCACCAGTCACCGCTATGAAGGGTCAGTCGGGCACTAGGCTCACCCGTCACCACTATGAAGGCCCAATCAGCCACCGGGATCACCAGTCAACAGTTAGAAAGATCAATGAGATGTTAGGCTCACCAGTCACCACTATGAAGGATCGGTCAGATGCTAGGCACACCAGTCACCATAATAAAGAGCCAATCAGACGCTGGGCTCACCAGTCAACAGGTTGAAGGGTCAATTAGATGCTAGGCTCAGCAGTCACCACTGTGAAGGGTCAGTCAGTCACTAAACTCACCAGTCACCACTATGAAGGGCCAATGAAATGCTAGGCTCACCAGTCACCACTATGAAGGGCCAATGAAATGCTAGGCTCACCAGTCACCACTATGAGGGTTCAGTTAGACGCTATGCCCTGCAGCCACCACCCTGAAGGGCCATTTAGATGCTAGGCTCACCAGTCACCACTATGCAGGGCCCATCAGATGCTAGGCTCACCAGTCACCACTATGCAAGGCCCATCAGATGGATGGCTCACTAGTGACAACTATAAGGGGCCAATCAGATGGTAGACTCACCAGTCACCACTACAAAGAGCCAAATGACTGATGAAAATAATCAGTGAAGCCCAACGGACTCCGCCTAAATAGAGATCAAAAGAAGCCCCGCTCAGTGGCTTCAATCAGCAATGGAGAGCGAATCTCTCCATTGCTGATGGTTTTGTAGTATGTTGGTCCCATGATGAAGACGTTGCATTTTTCACACGTCAAAACCGGTTGGGTCATTTTATTCTGGAACACCGGGCAGAAGATGGCTCTATAAAGAGTTAATAAAATGTCCACCTCAACATATTTCTTGTCATCTAAATGTACTGTGCTTCCTGATCAGTATTTTTAGTTTGTTAGTTTGAGATGTGTATTTATAGATGTTGAGAGCGATTGATGAAGTGAGTGAGGTGTGCCCGTGAGTCTGATATTGAGTGAGTACTAGTGAATGCGTGTGGGTACTCATTTACATATTGTCTGTCCTCTGTTTTTAAGTCATTTTTGTTGTTTAAAAATAAGAATATGATTATGTTCATACATTACGTATATTTTGAATAAAGTGTGTGTTTATAAATGCAGTCGCAGGATTGCTTTGTGTTGTTGCTGTGACTGTTCCCCTGATCCTGGGAATAGAACATAGAAACATTTTATGATATCAGATGGAGTCTTTCCCTCTTTGAGATGAACATTTTTCAGTACACATGGGTCAGCAAGTCCCCTTCTCTTATACCAAAGGTGCTTCGCCAGCACCCGTGCTTTCAAAAGAGGCCATCACCTGATTAGTGTGGGGTGATGCCCCATGACATCATCAAAGGGTATTTGCTTTGCTGGAATGTTCCCATTTGGTGTGGAAAACATTATTGTAATTGTAATTGGTTATTTATAATGCGCTTAATACCCACTGGTTTCTAAGCGCGGACACGGGGACCGAACCTGTGTTGCTCCGTGTCGTGAGCATGTTGCCCCTGCAGCTCCCCATGGCGACCTATGTGAAGAGGATGAGGAGCGTCACTCTGTGGGTCCATCCGTATGGTCGACACACACCAGAATGCATTTATTTATTTATTTGTTCTTTTATAGAGCGCCGGAGCCTACAGGCATCAAAGCATAGAGAGGGAGACAGAGGATGTGAAGGCATTGATCAAGATTGGGAGAACGTCTGTAGCTATTCGAAAAGGAGCGGTTTCAGTCGTTTTCGAAAACTCAAGAGAATGACCGTCCACGTGAGCTTCTACAATTTCTGTTGAGGCCTGTCACTGGGCACATGCACTGACAGCTAAATGATAGAGGCCCCTGCCGGTTGAGTGGGATAAAATGGTGTGCCAAAAAAGTTGTGGGGGCACAAACACCATTGTCCTCATTGCTTATTTAGCCTCATTAACACCCGCCTAGTCCCCTGTCCTTCTGATCCTACTTTGAATTCCCTTCTCTCTGCAACCAATTTCACCTCTTAATTTGTCTGAAATTGATCATCTGTCTTCTTTGTCTCCGTGTCTCCTCCATTGATTTCCCACACCCTGTAATGTCCGTCCCATTTCTATTATTCTCCTGGATAGGAGACATAACTCCTTTCCATTGTCATGCTCTGTGAGCTGCAGCCCAGGTGTTGATGTGGGTGGAGTTTCCGCCCGGGCGCCAGTTCGCGCTTAATGATTAAAGTTGTTAGATGCACATATTGGTCTCTGCATCTCATTTGATCCTGGCAACATTTACTGCCTCACTTGTAACACTGTGTGATACAATTCACGACCTAACACACCCCTTCTAATTCATCTTCCCTTTCCTGTTATCCCCCTCTTTGTGAGCCTTCAGTCCTTCATCTGTTTTCACAGACAAACCTGTGTAAGTGAGAGACCCCCAATAATGCTGGTAAATCGCCCAAAAGAGTCAATAATGAATGCATCCCAGTAGGGAATGAGTCCAAGACCAAGTGAGAATGATATCAAAGGCTTTTATCTAAAATTAGGGCAAGCAGAATCTACTCTGCTCACGCCGAGAGCGCTCTGCAGAAAACATGTTACATTTTGGTTATATGCAAGAAAAACATCATCACTGTGGGAAGGCCTAGGGGGCACATGAAAGATTGGGATTGGATACGAAGAGTAGGCACCTATTGGTGCTGTGTGGTCAGAGTTGACTGATTAGTCCGAGGGCATGTGATGAGACGACGTGGTGTCCGGGGTCAATCGGTCAGCTGGGCTCATCAGCCTGGTATTCCATGTTGACTCTTATGTATCCTCTGACATCCTAGCCATGTAACATTTGCCCTTGTGGCCACGCACTCCCATTCATTCAGAACTCGGGTCTGTTTGTCCGATGGAAAGGCCTATATCTTAACACTTGTGAAAACAGGGTTCAAAGGCAGGTTATTTATTACTAGTCATGAATTAAAGGTCCCCCATCAAATGTAGTGCCCCCCCCCCTGTTCAAACGCTTCTGAATATACTGGCTAGGGGGTAGAGCTCTGGGGTCATTGTATGGTCAGAGGTGTCCACTTGATAACAACAAAGATGATTCAGAATAGATGGCTGAGATGACTAGCTCACAAAAGGTACATATCATTATAGGCATACATTTAATTGTGGGGGTTCAGTGATTAAATGTCCAAACATCACTAAATATCTGTTAATCTCTGTTGACACCCAGATGGACTGGAGGGAATAGAGACTCCCTTGTGGTCTGGTTTCTTGTTATACAACAGCTCAGGGCCTTTCAGAACACATTTTGTACATGCAGGCTTTTAACACGTGGCTGGCTGTTTTACGCTTAAACCACACTGGTTTAGGACATGCTATATCTTCCATTTAACTAGACACTGTCATCATAACAAAAGGGGAACAAAGAATTCATCAAGAAGTGATCAAGAAATAAAACATATCTTTGACTCGAGGTACACTTATTCATAAACACGCAGGTTACAACTCGGGGTCTATGGGTGCGCCTTTAACTGGGAGTGCGGCTAGCTAGGAGTTATTAACTTTCCCATTATGCTTACATGACACTATACATGTATTTACATTCAATCTTATAAAAAGTGAGGTAGCGTGGTGCTGGTGTGTACAGAGTTACATTTGATTAGGTATTGTACTGTTACAAACTATTGCTATGAGCATTTCAGACCCATAGGTTAACATGCATCGTGCTTCCATCGTAGCGGGTTAACATCGGGACTTCTAATTACACACATGTATGCATTTATATTGTTCACTCATAGGTCTCCTTAGACTATTTTGCATAAGAAGAAAAGTGTGCTTACTTTTATCCATATCAAAGGAAAAATAGGCTCACAGGCTTAAGCGTTCTACTAACTGATGGCTCTGCCCTAGAGGGCACTGTGATTATGTTTTTATGGCCAGGGTCTGTGGGGTGTGGGGCAGGTTTATAGCTTTTGCTTTGGCCCCTCCTCTGGGCTGCATCTGGATCAGTGAAGGGAGACAGAAAGCAGAAGATACAGTGTGGATTTTGTTGCATTCTCGCAGCCAGCCTTCTCATGGGAACCAAGCAGTTGTGGAGACGGCACAGGGGAGGAGGTAGGGGGAGAAACTTGCTCGCTGTGCACGTCTGACAGGGAGAGCTGCAGGCTTGAGTGAAACCTCCATGGCTGTTTTAACATTGCAACATGGAGTCGGTGACTTGCAAAATGGAGTCTTATTCACCTCTGCTTTTATGCTGTTATAAGGTATTCCCGCACGAGTGCTCTGGGGCCGGGGCCCTGGACCCAAAGCAGCCTTGGCTGGGCCTTCCCAGGAAGTGTAGGAATAGGGGAGGGGGGGTTCAAACTGCCCCCTCCTTCCACTCACCTGACTGATGTTTCCTCTGTTCCTGTTCCCTCAATGAAATAAGGCTGCTCACTCACTTTCTTCATGTAAATCCTACTACAGCAGGATTCTATTTTTCATTCTCCTTCTCCTTATGAATGTCCTTCTTCTATTTACTTCTGTTCTGACCCCCTCTCGCTCTTTTGTCATCTGCTTGTAATCTTGGTGTCAATTCTGACTCCTTGCTCTCCTTTCACTAATCACACTTCTTCCAGAAGCCAGGACACGTGCAGATTTGAAATCGGCCACTGCAAAAAGGAAAGGCCCAAGACTATGCAACCTCCTCTATGTTAGTATCAGACTCCCTCCCACGCTCCTTCAATTCGGAAAAGAACTCAAAACCCACTTCTTCAGCAAGTCTCTGTGCCTCAACACCAAAGCCATCACGTTGCCCCTCACCACCTGACTCGCCAGACGCGGCCCGTCCCTCTCCTCACCGCCACAGCTGCACCCCTCCTCTGTGCCCCTCTGTATCCTACTCCCTGCTGTGTATCTGTTCTGTTGTTACCTCTGAAAAGTGCTCTGTTTTGTATCTGTACTGTTGCATACCTCTGTAAAGCACTCTGCTGCTTCTCGAAGCTATATCCGCGCTCATTAAATGCAATATTAATAATAATATGTCTGTCTCAGTAACAGCTATAAAATCTGTCCTTCTCTTAATTTTTTCACCCACCAAAACTCTTAGTCCCAACCTGGTTTTCATGACTCGATTACTGTTAGTCTCTTCTTGCTCCTCTTCGGTCTTTTTTCAATTGGGCCATTCGTCGTCTTAGTTCACTCCCTCTGTGTCCCCCATATCTATTTGTTTCTTACTGCTCTTACTTGTCTTCGTTTTCCCACCCGTCTCCTGTATAGTTTCTTATACACTGTTATTAAATGTGTTGCTGGTTTTGAGCCTTCTCTTTTCTCTTCTCTCGTGTCTGTCTATACTAGGAGTTATACACTTTGTTCTTCATCTCGGTTTCTTGTCACTGTTTCTTTTGGGAGCCCCTTCCCCGTCCGCTCGATAACCCTTTCGCTCCTTCTTATTTCTTGCTCGTACATTTTGGGAATGCCCTTCCTTTGCCTGCGTGCTCTGCTCCAACTTTTCATCTTTTCGTTCTTCATTCAAAAGCCTATTCTATTACTATGGTAAATGTAGTTTCATGCCGGCTACGTCTTTTGGTTACACATAACTTTGTAACCATGACCTTGCACCTATTTGTACAGCGCTTTGGTGAAAGCACTATATAAATTCAAATTGAATAAATAAATTGACAAAACAAATAAATACAGACATTTAACAATCTACTCTTGATAATAAACCCCTAGTTAACGAATTCTATGCTTTGTTTTTTCCTTCAGTTTTATTGGTTATTGGACTCAGTGCAAGGACACATGATGGAGAATGACAGGCAGCGTAAGTAGGGTGAGGGGGGTTATTAGCCATTACAAGTTTGCCGGTCTGGTAATAAAGTGCCGGTATTAACGTTTACTGGCACTTTTACCGGATTACCGGTAGGGATGGAGGATTAACCATCAGATAAAAGCTGGAGGTAAATCGGCCCCATAGGGCTGAATGAGAATGGGGAGGGTGGTAGCACCGGTACCGTCAATAACAGTACCAGTGCTACCATCATGTTCTGCTCGCGGGTGCCGGTACGGCCGCCAGGTCAGACCTGGTGGCTGCAAGGACACCCGCGAGCAGATCTCGTAGTATGTCGGTACGGTAGCAACGGTAGCAACTTGTAATGAGGCCCTATGAGTTTGTATCAGTGCTACCATCATGTTCTGCTCGCGGGTGCCAGTACGGCCACCACGTCAGACCTGATGGCTGCAAGGGAACCCGCGAGCAGAACTCGTAGTATGGCGGTACGGTAGCAACGGTAGCAACTTGTAATGAGGCCCTATGAGTTTATATGTAAAGCAAATAGAGAGTATCCAGTGATAAAGACGCCTGGTAAAAGTATCCAAGGAGTCGACATTTCCCCAAATTTGCACTCCCACGAAAATCAAGCACATTCCTAAAATATTCTAGGACTGGAGCTGTAATCGTAATTAATACCAGTCCTATAATATGTGAGGGAAGGCTTTTAGGGGTGCAGGGAAAATAATCGCCTGCCTGGAGACTTTTTTGCAGGGGACATTTTCACATAGACCCAAATAGAGAAGATGTGGCTTAGTAGGCACGGACCTCGTAACTCGGGTCAAATCCCGATTTTGTAACTTGACCATACAAATTGTGTGATTCTGGGCAAAGCAACTCATTGTACACCAAATATTAAATATGTGGAATGTAAATATGCCCAGGTACTCAGACAGCATGCCAGAATGCACACTCCTTCCCTAAATACAGTGGCCCTGACATGACTACACTGCCCAAAATGCTCTTTGTCTCGCTCGATGCAGAAGTCACTGTGGGACTCCATTTCCCAGAATGAAGTTGGTCTCCTTTCCAACAGAGGTCAAAACAGGATAACATGTCCCAAAATGCCTTCTACGTCTCTCGGTACATATGTGCACACCAGAATGAATGCTTCTCCAATGCATTGTGCCTAACACAGAGGGCTACATGTCAAGAATGCATTCTGCATCACTTTGTGTTGATGATTTGACTTTTCTACATGCCCAAGAGTGCACTCCTTTTCACTCAGTAAAGAGGCCCTGCGGTAGTCCACTGAGGGAAATGCGTAACTCTTGAGCTATCTCCCCGGGCAAATGTCTCCCAACTCTTGAGCTATCTGCCCGGGCAAATGTTTCCCACCGCAGAAAGTGAACATTGCGTAATGTCTCCTTTAGTATAGACACACTGACAAGACCTCATGTCTGTGAGTGCAAAAAACTTCACAAAGTGCAGACAGCCCCAGAATGCACTAGAATGCACTCTGCCTCTTTCAGTACAGATGTCCCCAGGCTACTGCATTTTTCACAAAAAGTGCACTGCCAATCCCCAGTACAGAGACTCCTAGAAGACCTCATTACACGGTAGGCGCTAAGGGATTACCGGCACCGGTAAGGTCTGAGCAGGTGTTAAGGACGGGACCCGCTAAGGGACTTCAGAGCTAACAACGGTACCGCAAATTGCGGTACCGTTATTAGCTCCTTCCCCATTCCCATCGAGCCCTACGGGGGCTCGAATGGGAATGGGGAATGGTTTTCTGAATGGGGACTTACCGGGTCCTCCAAGGTTGGAATGACCCGGTAAGTCACCATACCGCCTACCCGGACTCGGTATGCGGTAAGGGAGTAGCCATGCCGCTAACAGCGGCATGGTTACCTCCTACTGTGTAATGAGGCCCTTAATCTTGCAAAAGAACCAGTGCCGCACTTAGAACTAAGGCCCTGCCGGGCATTGCCTGAATTCATGCTGCGTCACTCATTGCAGCAGTGGCATTTGCACTGTAATTGCCATGGAGCAGTCGGCCTCACGCTGTGAAAGGCATGTCCCAGTATGCAGTACAGTTTACTTTGCTAACACAAGATGTCCACAAAGGAGTACATATCTAAGAGCTCACTCCTCGTACTATCACACTTAATAGAGGTACCCACCCTCACCCATCCTGTCCCGTGATACACTTACCTCAGGGAGAAAGTGTGTACCACTGCAGAGCGACTAGGCTCTGCAGCCTTGCCACCCTGTTTCTAAGCCAATCCCCTGACTTCAATGCGTTGAGGACTGGCATGGCGTGCATTACAACAGGGCATAGAGGCCGGCTGCCCTGTGCACATGCATCTGTATAAAGAGATACAGTGAATTAACAAGGGAAATGGCAGTCCAATGAACCACAACTGAGAACTGCTCAGGTGCTGCCATCTTGTGCCTGGTGAGGTCAGATATGCTCAGTGACGACTCCTGAAATCTGCTGCCTGGTCTGGGCGACTGACGGGAAGGCATTCAGGGTCGGTTGTGGCAATGTTTGAATCCTTACCAGGCCGGGAAGATCGCTCAGGGGCAATGCGCTCGCCTTGGAAAAAAGACGACGTGGGGCAACCCAGGTTCGATCCCGGGTCCGCGCTTAGAAAAACCTATGGGTATTAAGTGCATTTTAAATAACCAATTACAATTCAATTTCGGGTGCTGTAATCTTCTGTGGGGTTGAAAGGTTGTGTTCTAGGCGAGCCAAAATAGCATAGTGAATACTATTAGCAGCCGAATGGAGCTCATCCTATGCCAGGATGAGGCCCAATAACTGCACTTGCAGGTCGATGCCTTCTTTTTGCCTTTACCACTTTTGACCCTAACAGGTTGCGTCCTTCCTCTTAAGCCTTTTTGCTTCTGGCCTTGTCTTATTTGGACCTTGTTCTGTTCATCAGTGCTTCGGGATCCAGTCATCCGGTACTGGGATATACTGCTGGGATATATGGCAACACATCAGAAAATGTGCTCGCTTTGGTGTGCGGGTGGGGATTGAGAACAGCCACCAATGGAACCAGTGTTGTACCCTTCTCAGCCTCCACAGATGCTAAATGGTTTAGGCCTGCGCTTAAGCGTAGAGTAGAGGGTTAGAGAGTGGGTGAGGGCACTGGGAACTATTGGCTACCGCACTGAACTTGTCCAATTCTGAAGGTTACGTAAAAGAAGCCAGTTGCAGAAATCCGATAGGCAGTGCTCATGTGCCCCGGGGGAAGAATTGGAGAGTTTTTGTCTGATTCCCACGATATTGCCGCTGCGCGCAGAGTTTGTGGTAAGATGTGAAGGTTCTCGCGGGTCAGGGATCAGTCAAACTGGCATCACGCCCCACCAATATTCCGTAAATTGTGAGCTAGCAAATCAAATGAACGTTAGAAATCTTACCACAAACTGTGTACACAGCACCAATATCGTGGGAATCGGACAAAAACTCTCCGTAGCGGGGTCTCAAGTGCTGACATCAGTCCCTGCTTTGCCGTTCACAATACATTAATCCACCAATAAAATATCACAGCTCACTGGACCACCAAACACAGTGGATGCTACCTTAACTCCACAAATACACAGTGGTTTAAATGGAACAAATAGAAGTGCAGGCACTCACCAAGCGACAAAGCCGGACATTCCGGCGCAGCACTTTTCGCGCTGGATGTTTCAGCCCGGTACCTTGGGCACAGGTCCTTTTTGGGCACACACTGTTGTTTGGAGGCAGTGCCCAGTGAGATTCAATTATGTGCCAAGGAGCACACACACCTTGGTAGAGCAGTCTATCAGGGATCCTTTCGCACAAACTTCCAGTTTGTTGTTATGCATTGTGTTAAGAAAGTTTGAATATCCAGATAAAATGAGACTTTCTTTTTGCGTATTAAACTAGCAGATATCATGGCTGTAAACTAAATTTTAAAAGGGGAGTTTTACTATTCCTCGCCTCCATTGCC
The DNA here is from genome assembly GCF_040938575.1 of Ambystoma mexicanum. Classification (NCBI taxonomy): domain Eukaryota; kingdom Metazoa; phylum Chordata; class Amphibia; order Caudata; family Ambystomatidae; genus Ambystoma; species Ambystoma mexicanum. The sequence continues at coordinate 864,015,465 of NC_090939.1, read as the reverse complement.
TAATAAGAAATTTGGTAGGTAACTGGAGCTGGGCGCAAGTTTTCTGCCGAATCCTTTCCATCACAACTCCAATTACATGAACGTTTACATATTAGAATAGGCACTTCTAATAACAAAGAAACCTCTTAAAAAAGTATTTCCCAGGCTTTCCAAATCAATCCCTGCTCCATCGAAGGACACCAATGGTAACAAGTGAAGCCCACTTAGCCAAACAGTGTTCCTCGTCTCCTGTGCAGTGAGCACAGTAGATGCATGTTTGCCTCACCTTTCGTTCTGCAGGGTGGGCCCTGAAGGAGACATTATGGGCACTGCGGTTGGTGGATAGAGGAAGAGGGAGGGGACTCTGCTCAAAGGCTGAAGAAGAATAGTCGTTTAAGTTGCGATAAAGTGAAATGAAAAGCTTTTATTTTCACCTCGCAACATAGTTGAGTGCTGGTACTCTCTTTCAGACATTGAGAACTGCAGGTACGCAAGTGCTCAGCAATAAGAAGTGCAGGTACTCAGGGCCGGTAGGACCGGCTCATTTAAAGTACTGCATATACATATATAGGGCATGTAGAAGCTTGGGTTACCTACAGTACCTAGTAGTATAGCACAGCGAGTACAACAGAACACTAATAACTAGGATCTTGCTTAATGGAAGAAGCAGCACTGCAAGTGACATCTGGAAACCTTTCTGGATTGGAAGGGCAGTCAAGGACTCGCCTTATCTTCTGAGACCCTGGACAGGGTCTTGCAAGACATCAAGGACTTGCTCGTGGGCTAGGCCTACCTGCTGCTTGAATACTGTAACGAGGGTCCTGCTCACTGGAGGTGACAACCTTTGCAAGTGTTCTTGACAAACTTCCTGGCTGGGAAGAGTGGAACAAGGACACACAACTCTGGCTTCTGTTTCCAGCCTCACACCGCTGTCGAGCTGCCACATAAACCCGAATCTGCCTTTGACACTTACCGTTTTTTTATCTGATGCAAGCCATCAAAGCAGAACTGCATCACATCGTAGGTCGTCGTCGTCAAGCTGACTGGACTGCTTTGAGATGCAGACTCGACCACCGCCTGCTGGGTGTTTACTCGATTCAAGTTGATCACTGCTGCAAGACCACACTGCATTGCTGGACCCCATCATGCCGACTCGTTCGTCCCAACCCATTGGGACGCACCTAGAAGCCTGTCTCAACACTTTTGAGACAACGGAACAAGCCTAAAAGATATTTGTAGTAGTTCTGTCTCCCTGACATGCAGGGCCCTAGTGACATTTAAAACTCCACGCCTTACCTTTTTTAAAGACATTTTCATTGACCTTGAACATTGCCCTTGAATATATTGCAAAATTCCCCGTTTCCAGTCCCAGAGTGCCTCTTTCATCCAGAAGTCTGCATATTCTGTGCCTTCTCTTAAAGGGGTGGCTTTTCTGTATTTTTTTAGTTGTGTGCATTTTTAGTTGTGTGCATACATTTAAATGCTCCTGTTTTTCTAGAGCCTTGGTTGGACCTTCTATTGTTTTGGTACCACAGTACTATTGGTGTTTGGACTGTATCTGTGCTTACTCATATACTTCCTCAAGTGCACAGCCTGGCCTTCGGCCCTCGTTACCAAAAGAGGCAAAGCCTGCTTCCCCTTAATGATTAGGATCACTGCTGGTGTGTGTGCCTGGGTAGGGGTTGTATGCACTAATCCTTACTCCTCCCCGTGCTCTTGCAGAGCAGTAGCTATTTATTCACAGTTAAATATAAATTCTGAAGTTTTCGATAATAATTCTCGGGATTTACATATCGCGGCTATCACCAGGAATCCAGTTTTTGAGCACATGGAAACTGGTGTTTTTCCTAACATCATTATTATGCACAATTATGATATTCAATGTCTGACCTTGATAACATGGAGATATGTGATATTCAATTTCTGACCTTGAAAGAATGGAGACATGAGTGGTCCTGGAGAAGAATCGAAACCTTGCCCGCACGGTAACTCCTACTCATTGAAGACGCAAACTATGTGTAGAGCTGGCCGCTCTTCCGGGCAGGTAGTCCAAGCGATGGGGAGTTTACAAATGGAAGTACTGCCTTCTTCGTCCCCCCTGTAGGAAGAAACAAATATATTCAGTGGACAGCCTCTGAATCCCCCTGCAGCCACCGAAACAGCACATACCACCTTGAGACAATAAGACAACATCTTCTAAGCTAACTCAAGTCAACGGACCCTTGCTAACACAAAGAGACAGTTGTCAGAGAGTGCAGCGGATGACAGAGTTGTGCTTAGACATACCCTTACTAGGCGAACACTAGATGTATCCTTTTAAAAAGTATGACATTTATCCAACCAAGTATGCATTTGTAAAAGAGGCAAACAACTGGAATGTATTGATGTATTTTGTTGGGGATTTATATCGTGCTTAACGCTTTTTTTTCAGCTTCTATGTGCCATGCACTGCTCACAACCGCCCGGGCATTTCCGGGGACCCAAAATACCAGCTACTACACGTACGTTTGGCCCATGTTAAACGTGTGGCTTAGCCGGTAAAATTGCTCAGTGGGTTAAACGCTCATTGCTGTGATCTGTGTTTAATCTGCAGGTCGCAGGTTCAAATCCCGCCAATGCCAACTCAGCCTTTCATCCTTCGCAGGACGATTGGGTAATAATAGTAATGTATGTAATTATGTCCCATGTTAAGCGCTTTAGATGCTATATAAAAAACAAACTGTGTCCGGCTACCCCTTCTTAATAACCAACCAGACTGCAGAAGGTAGAAGCGGCCACAGGACACAACATTTTGGATCTAATGAAAACAGTAGAACAAGCACCTGACCTAGTCTGGCAGTCACCGAGCAAAGAATTGATGCTTGAATCCAAGCAGCTTGAGACCAGTAAAGCTGCACAACTCCACATTCAGTGCTTCATTTCTGCGGCTTCCTACTCAGTCTTTGTCACCAGCCGCCGCAAGCAGCTCCCTTCCTGAGTTCCTTCCTAGTTCCATCAGTGCAGCCACCGCGACATGTGCGGCTTGCGTTGTCACCCACCTGGTCTTACTAGGGTAGACTCCCTACGTCTCAGGAGGATAGCTCAGCGGCAACCTGCTCGCCTTGGAAGCAAGACGACATGGAGCAACACAGGTTCGATCCCCTGGTCCGCGCTTAGAAACCTCTGGATATTAAGTGTGTTATCAATAACTAATCATATCATATTATAGTGTCCTTTTTTGGATTACAGCATTGTCCAAATTCTGCACTATTCTCCAGACCTCAAAACCCGGCTCATGGACTAGCCGGAAACAGGAGTCAGTCCAGGTCTCTGGCAACCAGAACCACCTTGCCCGCTCCCATCACTGCCGCTTTAATTGGGTTTTAATTGGAGAAGCTTCCAGCTCTTTCCACCCACTGATTGAGGGTGGCAGCGTTCATGGGTGGGGGTGACCTGAGGGTCTCAGTAATTGTTTTCGAACAGTTGCACATAAACATCCACTTCTCCTGACATGTAACGTTCAATGTGATTTCGCCTACATTTTTTTTTTTTTTACTGGTTGATTTTGCTGCAAATATATGCTTAACACCCCTACATTAATTATTAGCCTAAACCCACCGACCACATACATTTGCAGCATAATCCAATGACAACATTTTGAGGATTATTATTATTTTTTATTTTATATGAGTTTTTTTAAAGCACTCACACAGCTCGGAGGCATCGAGGCGTTGTTACCGGAATATGTCTTAGTTGCATATTTCTTAACACGCTTAATACCCAGAGGTTTCTAAGCGCAGACCCGGGGGATCGAACCTGTGTTGCTTTGAGTTATCTTTTTTCCAAGGCGAGCACATTGCTGCTGAGCTATCCTCCTGGGACCACTACTTCAATGGACTCTACTGCGGCCAAAACTCCTATTACCGACCTGGAATGCACAGGCAGGTAGCACTGGTGATGCAGTCAGTATGGGAAGAATGGCGGTGAAAAAGTAATGGAAGACATGCCGTTTACATTAGAAATGTTGTGCCATATTGCATGCCTTGGTATAATAAGACTTTGTAAATTATAGTGCTTGCAAACTTTGCGGTTTCACAAGACTAAAAGTGAAGTTTCCATCTGAAAATCAGCAACATACAGGATAAGACATAGTGCAAGTCTCCCTTCTGCAACGCATGACCCTCTTCTCACATTCTAGTAGCAGAGCATGCCTGAAGGGGAGCAGGTTCCTATTTGTTGCATGATCACCACTTCCCCTTTTTGCAGAGACTGACAGAAAACATGCACGTGGCTAATTGTGATTGCATGCTTTTAACCTCGGATCTTGTAATGGAGTTTCCTGAGAAGTTTGACCCCTTTGTAAGTGGCTTTAGGAGCTATACCATGCTCGACATCTTGTTTATAATTTATCGGTAATTCCAGCTAGTCCTGGCCATAGGTCAACTACGAGGGTTGTGCTTTTTGTGTGTTTTTGCAACCCTGCAGTATTAGTTGTTTTTGTGCGTGTGTTTGTGCGTGGTGTGTTTGAGTGTGTGAGTCTATTACCATATTATGATAGGTGGTGTTGCAGTTGGTGAGCAGGTGCAAGTGGATCTAGGTCACGTGGCCTAAGCCTCCCACCTGTCAATCACAACTAATCTGTTGGTGTCTTCTTGTTTTCCCACCCTTGTCCCCTACTTAAGCAGCCCTCCAGCCTCTTTTCCATTGCAGCTGGTGAGCAGGTGCAAGTGGATCTAGATTATTTGGCCTAAGCCCCACCCACCTTCTTAGCCCTGCCTCTTCCTTTCTGCTCTTAACTCTTAGATCAAGGGTGTATCTTGCCCAGGCATCCGAATTAAAGGACAGACAAGAAAAGGGCAATTCCTGTTTGGACCTGTTCGGATCGGCAGGACCTAGGACCAGACTCCCTGCCCCTCATAACATCAGGTAAACTCCCTTGAATATGTGTCTCACTCCTCTCTCCCAACAGCACATTCCGATCATCACCTCTCATCACCAACCCCAGCACTCACCAGCAACATCATGGACAATACATTGCATGCAACCTCATCCATGTCACCATACACCCCATCACCTCTCCATCATCCACCATAACACTAAAATTGATGCTCGCCAATGTCTGCTCAGCAATCCATGCAGCTGACATCACCAACCTCTTCACCACACATGACTTGGATGCCGATCTTCATTACTGAGACCTGTATGACATACTCCTCCATCCACATCCCAGATGTCCTCACCCTCAAAGGCAAATTAACAAGGGGGGTCCTGGTTGTCCCTCTGCCAGACATTAGTCCTGGTTACGAGAGACTTACCTAGAGTCTTTAGCTCACTTTCTTTCACAGAGAAGAAATATCCCAAACATATCAGTCTTTGTCCTGCCCTGGGGCAGTCCAGCACCGAAATGTTAGGCAATTCTCCTCTGAACAAGAGTACCGACAGAAACCCCAGATACGTGTTTCGGTCTGGTTGGACCTCATCAGTAGGGTGGATCTGTGCCTCTCTAAGAATAGTGAGCAAGGGGTCCACGTCTGGATTCCCCTAGTAACTTAGGGTGAGACCCAAAGTTACTTAAATATGCAAATTAACAAGGGGGGTCCTGGGTGTCCCTCTGCCAGACATTAGTCCTGGTTACGAGAGACTTACCCAGAGTCTTTAGCTCACTATCTTTCACAGAGAAGAAATATCCCAAACATATCAGTCTTTGTCCTGCCCTGGGGCAATCCAGCACCGAAATGCTAGGCAATTCTCTTCTGAACAAGAGTACCGACGGAAACCCCAGACACATGTTTCGGTCTGGTTGGACCTCATCAGTAGGGTGGATCTGTGCCTCTCTAAGAATAGTGAGCAAGGGGTCCACGTCTGGATTCCCTTAGAAACTTAGGGTGAGACCCAAAGTTACTTAAATATGCAAATTAACAAGGGGGGTCCTGGGCGTCCCTCTGCCAGACATTAGTCCTGGTTACGAGAGACTTACCCAGAGTCTTTAGCTCACTATCTTTCACAGAGAAGAAATATCCCAAACATATCAGTCTTTGTCCTGCCCTGGGGCAGTCCAGCACCGAAATGCTAGGCAATTCTCCTCTGAACAAGAGTACCGACAGAAACCCCAGACACGTGTTTCGGTCTGGTTGGACCTCATCAGTAGGGTGGATCTGTGCCTCTCTGAGAATAGTGAGCAAGGGGTCCACGTCTGGATTCCCCTAGTAACTTAGGGTGAGACCCAAAGTTACTTAAATATGCAAATTAACAAGGGGGGTCCTGGGCGTCCCTCTGCCAGACATTAGTCCTGGTTACGAGAGACTTACCCAGAGTCTTTAGCTCACTATCTTTCACAGAGAAGAAATATCCCAAACATATCAGTCTTTGTCCTGCCCTGGGGCAGTCCAGCACCGAAATGCTAGGCAATTCTCCTCTGAACAAGACTACCGACAGAAACCCCAGACACGTGTTTCGGTCTGGTTGGACTTCATCAGTAGGGTGGATCTGTGCCTCTCTAAGAATAGTGAGCAAGGGGTCCACGTCTGGATTCCCCTAGTAACTTAGGGTGAGACCCAAAGTTACTTAAATATGCAAATTAACAAGGGGGGGTCATGGGCGTCCCTCTGCCAGACATTAGTCCTGGTTACGAGAGACTTACCCAGAGTCTTTAGCTCACTATCTTTCACAGAGAAGAAATATCCCAAACATATCAGTCTTTGTCCTGCCCTGGGGCAGTCCAGCACCGAAATGCTAGGCAATTCTCCGCTGAACAAGAGTACCGACAGAAACCCCAGACACGTGTTTCGGTCTGGTTGGACCTCATCAGTAGGGTGGATCTGTGTCTCTTTAAGAATAGTGAGCAAGGGGTCCACGTCTGGATTCCCCTAGTAACTTACGGTGAGACCCAAAGTTACTTAAATATGCAAATTAACAAGGGGGGGTCCTGGGCTTCCCTCTGCCAGACATTAGTCCTGGTTACGAGAGACTTACCTAGAGTCTTTAGCTCACTATTTTTCACAGGCTACAGAATTCTACAACAAGACCATCCAAACAAGATCGGCAGAGGCCTCGCCATCATTCACAAGGCAGCATGGCCATGTACCCAACTGGACGTCTACACCAATGGCTCTTTTGAAAACCTTATCCTGCCACTTCTCGCTCTTCCCAATGGACACAGTCGCTATTCATCTCATCTACAGACCACCTAAGCCCAACACCTCCTTCATCAAAGACTTCACAGTATTGGTCATAAGCATGTGTCTCATTCATCCCAACAACATCTTCCTCAGTGACTACACATCCTGTGCAACCCTGCAATCAAATAAATTACGAAAGATCTCCACTGCCTAATCGATACACTGAACCTCACACAGCACACCAAAAAGCCAACTCACAGGAAAGGTAATATCCTCAACCTCATCATCACCACACTGCCCAGCCTTCATCATAGCTCCCCTATTCCACTCGACTGGTTGGACCATCTAGCAATCCCCTTTCAGATTAGTCACACCACACCTCTGAAGCAAAGCCATTAGAAACCAAGCAAAACAATTTTCCGATCCTTCAAGAACCTCCCAGTAGAGGCTCTCACAGAAGACCACACCAAACTCCACCTCACATGGGCTGATGGATTTTCGATAAACCAGGACTGCAACTAGCTTCTCTAAGAGCTCAACACCACCTCACAAACAACAACAACCATTTTGCCCCAGTGAAACAGCACACCCTCAATCCTAAACCTTCAGCACCCTGGTAAACTCAAGAACTCAACCTCAATAACCAAAGCATCAGAAAGCAAGAAAAGAATTGGCAAAAATCCTGCAGCACATCCAACTTTGCCCTGTTCAAGGAGCTCTGTGTTACACACTAGCGACTGATCAACACTGCCAAGGCCAACTACTACCAAAACACCATAGACAAGACCAACAATGAAAGCAGAGCCCTCTTCAAAGCCATCAAGCACTGCATCCACCCTCTGCCCAACCCACCATAGCACTCTCCATCAAATAATCCACTGCCATCAACTCTTTCTTCATCAACAAGATCAACATGATCCGCCAACACATAGACAATAACGCCCCAATCGACAGCACAATACACATCCCATCTTGCAAAACCACAACTACTGGAACAACTTTCAAGACACTAACTTTGAAAGTCCTCACTACCACTGTAGCAGCCTCAAGTCCACATCGTATTCAGATGACATCCTCCCTGCCTCCTTACTCAAGACCCTTCGGACTGAAGCATTCCTACCTTACCCGACAATCATTAACAGCTCCCTAACTCAAGGCACCTTCCACTCAACGCTCAAGACTGGAAAAATCCTCCTGCTTCTTAAGAAACCACAACTGGACCCTGACATTCTCAGCAACTAAACCCCTATTACCCATCTTCCCTTTCTAGTTAAGATCCCTGAGAAGGCAGTAGCCACACAACTCCTCCAACACATCGAAGCCAATAACCTCCTTCAGTCCTACCAATCTGACTTCAGACACAGATGCAGCACAGAAATGGCTACCATCAAGGTGATCGACTATGCCCTAAAAAATCCCTGATGATGGCTATCCTTGCATGCTAGTTCTCTTTGACCTCTAAGCAGCATTTCACACAGTAGACCACCAGACACTCACTGACAATCTAGATTGCTGCATGGGGATCAGAGAGATTGTCCTCAGGTGGTTCAAATCCTCCCTTTGCGAACCACCAACAGGTCATACAAATGGATTCTTCTACCCGTCACCTGTGGAGTCCCGCAAGCATCTGTCCTGTCCCCCATGATCTTCAATATTTATATGGAACCACTCGGAACCCCCCTCTCTCCACACAACATTCAAATTCACCAATCCACAGATGACAAGCACATCTACCTCAAGATATCCTCCATCGAAGAAATCCACAGGCTCAAGGCCTGCCTCACATTGATCCAGTCCTCGATGTCCAGTGCTTACCTGAAGCTCAACCTCACCAAGACTAAATTCCTTCTGCTGACCAATAACACTGAACACCCTGATATCCAAACATGTCTCTCTTCTTTGAACCTCAAGGGATTTATACCATAGTTGGCCCTCTGTGCCAAGTCCCTTGGGATCAACAGCGATGGACAACTCACGTTCAAACAGCACATAGCAATGGAGACACAAAAGGCCTGGTACTAACTTTCTCTACTGCGGAAAATCAAGCCCTTCATCAAAGAAAAAAAACTCGGATCCGCAGTCCAAGCCTTAGTCCTCTTCAACTGGGAGGCGGCAATGCACTTTTGGAAGGGATTCTGGTGACCACCCCTGAAATATGCCCTACACGCTGCAGCAAGACTCATTTAAGAACTCCACGAATTCGACCAGATCACCCCAACCCTCATCGAACTGCACAGGCTCCCACTACAAGCCTGAATCATCTTCAAATCCTGTTGCATCATCTACAAGGCTGTCATTCTGAAGTCCCCAAGCTACCTCACTGAGAAACCCAGCATCTCAGGAGGGCTGTGATCCAGCAGAAGTAAGATAATGCCCTGCACATGGAGCTAGATGTCTTGTCGAACTGAAAACTGACCAGCCCAGCAGGGCCCTACCAACTCTGGATCAATAATCTCTTCTGGTCATTGGGTCCATCCAGCTGGAGGGTTATGCTATAGTTATTCCAAGCTGGATCTTTTATAAGCGATTCAATTAACACACAAAGTCAGGTTTGAACCTTTAGAGACAGTTTCTCAAGAAGTGGCACAAGTAAAAAAAAAGCACAAAGGATGAACTTTTTACCTTGCACCACTACAAGAAATGTGCAAGTAACCTTATTCACAGAAGAAGCTCTGTCCGACTGCATTGCATGCATTAGTTTCCGGAGCATGCTCCAGACACTGAGTATTACAGGCTACATGCATTTCACAGCCGAAATTTAAAAGGCCTATCATTGTAAAATGTTAACATAAAAAGAAAAGTATGTCTATCCATTTTTGGATTACCTCTACTGCCAACTTAAAGAAAAATACATGACGGGGTCGAAACTGACCCTGTCATGTTTTGTGTGCCCCCTTGCACCTGTTCCTAACAGGCTCAACGGAATGTGTCTCATTTCTGCGCATTTCCTGATGCATCTGATTTGTGAATTCCGGGTGCGCATTTACAGGTGCAGAAATGTCCCCTCAATTGTGGGAAAGTGCATCTGAATGTGTGCATCTGCAATGTGCACATTCAGATGCCCTTTGTGAATAGGGTACTGGTTATTTTTGCCACGAGTGGTGGGACGCGCAACTGCATCTCATCATTTGCACCAAAAGAACGTTTTGAGATTCTGGCCCTATAAATGTAATTACTTTTTTTTGCATGGTAATATTGATTTTATTATGGTCATATTTATGATACTGATATGTTGTTCAAAGTGCAACTTTTGAATTGAAATGAATGCAAAAGTAGTACTCACGTTGTTCATTATATTCAAACTGCACTTTTAAGTCAGGTGGTCCGGTAATGCAGTGCCGGTAGCAACGCGTACTGGCAATATTATTGGCCTGCACAATTCCTAGAGAGAATGCCGGTAGCACCGGCGTCGATTGGTGCAATCCCTGTGCCACTGGTGACGAAGGCACAGACAACGGAATTACCGGCAACTCCCAAGACACATGCCGGAATCACCGGCACCACAGAGCAATCGGCCCATTACGACCATGGTATTACTGGTACTTCCGGCATACAAATTCAGGTAGCACTGGAAAAACCATGCCGGAAACACCAGCATCATGGACCAGGCGGTAAATTGCCCCAGGTGTGCCCAAATAGGACACATGTGCACCAATTCCTCTGAAGATCACCCAATGCAACCAGGAACACTAGAAAAGGACCACACCCACACCCAGAATACTCCACCAACACAACCATGCTGCCCCTCTCAGTGGTAGCAATGGAGATGGAGGCGCTGCACACTGCAGTGGAGCTGAATGAGCTGGAGCAGCACCAATGGCAGCAACAAGCCAGGGAGAGGAGGAGGAAGATGATGAGTATGATGGCTGGGATGCAAGTGGTGAAGCAGAGGCAAGCAGTCATACCCTGTACGAGGGCCACACCCTGGGCCCTGCCAAATGGGCAGAGACATACCATGTACCAGCTAAACAGGGAGCAAAATACAAGGACTACTGACACTAATCCAGGATGACATGGGGAGCAGGATCGGCATCCGGACAGCCATACCACGGTTGCTGAAGCTGGTGTCAGTCGTGCACTTCCTAGCCACAGGCACTTTGCAGCTGCATGGCATATCACAGCCCGTCTTCTCCAGAGTGCTGCTACACGTACTGGATGCCCTTCTGCGCCATGTGGGCCAGCACATCGCCCTCCCAACCACCCTGGCACAGGTGAATGCCACAAAGGGCCGCTTCTACCCACTTGCAGGCATGACAAACGTGCTCGGAGCATTGCCCTCAGATGCCACAGAGGAGGTGCACAGGAACCGCAAGCAGTACCATTGTCTCAATGTACAGATGACCTGTAATGCCGACCACACCATCACGCACCCTGCCAGCATACATGGCATAGCACAGCGGACAAAGGACCTGGATGTTGGGTAAGTACATTGACAAGTACACACATAATGCTGCATGGTACACAGGCCAAGGGGGTGAGGGGTGACATAATGCATGAATCACAACCACCAAACATCAGAGTGTTTGACCAGTGCATGTCTGAAAGCCAGTCCACGAAGCATGGGTGTAACACCAGAATGTTGCTGTGTCAGTCAGTGGCAAGTACAGACATCGACACTGAGGAATCAAACCGGCAACACACTACAAGTACCAGAATGCAACACTGCCACTCCCAAAAATCCACACCTGCAGTACATCATCCCACCCAGGCCAATGAAGGCATGACCTAGCAAGGTACATGCAAACACAGATCGCAGTGTGGGCTTCATGTGGTGTGTGCAGACACTGTATGGGGATATGCATGCTAGGACTGTTGGTGGCTATTGCATTCCCACCTACATCAATCCGCCCCAGGGAGTACAGCACACCCCGGTGCAGATGACACACAATTGCAGTCACAGGGTGCCTCTCCGTGGTACTGGATGCATGGGGTATCAGGGTATCAAACAATGTGTTGTTACAATGTCAGTCCGCCCACATGCATTCCATGGCTCACCTTATGTCCAGCCCCCTTGCAGGTGATTGTGGATATCCACTGCTGCCCTGACCCTTTACCCCACTGAGGAATCCACAGTCGCCGGACGACGTGTCATACAACCGTGCCCATGTGCTATCAAGGGCAACAATCGAGCAGACGCTTGGACTCCTAAAGGCACGTTTCAGGTGCCTACACTGGTAGGGGGGCACTTATGTACACACCAGACAAGGTAGGGCAGATTGTCCTGGCCTGTGCAATGTTGCATACTATCTGCATAAGAAGAAACATACCCCTGCCCCCAGACCACGACATGCCACCATCTGAAGGTGGAGATTATGATGATGGTGACAGTGCTGGCGAGGCAGCACCAGCCAGGAATAGGCACATAGGCACATGCACATGGACATTAGGGATGTAACGGTATAACGGTATACCATTAAAGATACCGTGAACCATTTAATTGAACAATAATAACCGACAAATTGTTTATACCGGTATACCGTTTATATCGTTAAGTGTGCTTTTCAATCTGATTTGGAAAGGCTGAGGTAAGCAAGTGCTGCGCAGTCTTGGCCTTGCACTGTTGGATGTGCCGTCTGCAAAGTAGTTTCAGTTGGAGCAGTTTTTAATGCCATTCCATAAACCACACGTGCCTGACACAAAATCAATATGTTAGCAATAGGAGGAATAAATACAGTGCCAAGAAGGAAAAGGGTTTACTTTGGGTTGGCGGCTTTGGGGTTTATATATTTATAATGAATGTTTGCTAAACATATGACATTGGAGGATTTCCTTGGTTCTATCATTGAATTTACATATAATAGGTCACACTGCGAAATTCACTCATCTCTGTGGGTATTCCCTGCTGCCATACCAAAGGGTAACATGTCCGTGATTACTGAACACCTTTTGGCCCATAAGTAAACTAAAGGCTGTAACATAAAGAGAAAGTGCGTGTGCGTGTGTGTGTGTATGCGCACAAGCGTATACTGCCATTAGCCTCCATTGATCTGTGGCATGCAGGTTATCAAGATGGCAACATGTTCATCTTCACCAGTAGCCAGTGGGGCAGCTTAAAGCCTAAATGACCACTTAAGAAAAGCTATTCAGTTTGCTTTGCTAGTTGCAGCAGCCCCCCCCCCCACTCCTCTTCTCCACACGTGTGTTTGTGTTTGGTGGAAGCAAGGGGTGGCATTTCAGTGGGAAGTATGTTGAAAAGCCCAAATCTGGCCATGGGTGCCTGGTTTTGTTTGTGATGATAAATCTGACAATTTATGACCTTTTAGACAATATTTGTTAGGATTAGTTAACTCCACCTGCTATACCGCAATGATCATGATATACCGTCATTTGGCAAGAAGGTTATCGTATCGTCGTAAAACTAATACCGTGATACCCCTAATGGACACCACGGACGGGTGTATTGTACGACATTAAATCATAGACAACTAGTTCTGAGGTCCTCTCACTGAGCATCACCCATGATATGACACTGTAATTAGTGTGCTCACTAAATGCATACACATGAATAATGGCTGTCCATTCATTGTTGCAGGTGAATAATTGAATGTACTTACCATTACTACATACTACAATTCAAACACCCTGCCCGCCACCCTCTCCCCACACACCCACCACCCCTCCCCATACTACATTACTACAAACTGTCTATTTTCTCACTCCCTGCACCTCTTGGCATGAGGACTGTTGCCATGGGCAGGCACAATCAAGTGTTTCTGATAGCGGTACCTGGGGCTGCTGTGAGCTGAGCTGGCTGGGGTGGCCGTTCTGGAGGTGCGGTCCGACCCTTGTGCGCACATGCCCTCCTGGTAGTCCCACACAGACATTGCCACAGTCTCCTCCAGTGCCGCCACTCCCTCATTCCCCTCACAGAGCCTCTGGGCAAGTTGAACGAGTGCTGCAGTGATAAGGCCAAGTGCACAGGCACAGCAGCAGTGAGTGACCTGTATGGCCTCCCTAATGACCTGGGTCTCTGCTAGCTGATGACGTTGGAAGACAACCATCTCATCATGGCGGGTCTCCATCTGCCATATGCGCTCATCCAGCTCCCTGATGAATGGCATTGGTGGACATGGCAGGCTGTGGAGGTTGGATGGACTAAAAGTGGGCGACGGACAGGTGGAACACTGGGGTGTCTCGTCCGTATCCTGCCCACCATCTGCCACCTCAGCCTCATCAGAGGTGGTGCCATGTGATGCAGGGGCATGACGAATTATGGCCGCTCTGGATGGCCACCCTGGGTGTGCCACTGCGGGGGCCTGTGGAGCAGTATGCTGTTCTGGGACAGCTGGCTGGGCCTGCGGCAGTTGCTGGGCCTGCAGTGGTTGCTGGGCCTGCAGTGGTTGCTGGCCCTGCAGTGGTTGCTGGGACTCCTGGACTGCTGGCTGGGCCTCCTGGGCTGCTGGCTGGACTTCCTGCGCTGCTGGCTGAGCCTCCTGGGTTTAGCCTTAGTGCTGTGAGGAAATCCCCTCTCTTTACATAAGACATGCAGAACATTCTTGGTCATGCCTTTTACGGTATCCATGTCAAGATCCATGACTATTACTAATACCTAGCAATGTCTAACTGTTGCCCGCAACAGTATTTTTATTTTTGGGTGACTAAGCTTTGCACAAGGCTTCAACTGATCCGACCACTTGCCACCAATGTGACGAATCAACTTCCGGGGCACCCCTGGTCCAGGGATGAATATCGGTTTCTAAATACTCAATCAGCCCCACACCTCAAGCAGGCTAGAAGGGATCCGAACAGATTGGAAACACAAGCAAATTGTAAACCTCCTTGTCCAATTTTGGTAATGTGGATGGAACGGCAGGCTTATCTCTGCAAGGCCGTGGATGGTTGGTTAGTTGCGACACAGCGAAAATACAATTATTACCCAATGATAAAAGTGACTGTCCAGTCAAGGGTGTATAAACATATCTACTTTATTATTATCACAACAGTTCTAGCACACTACAAAATGCAACCCACCCTCTAAAGGAATGAAGAGGACAGACAGTTTCAAAGAAGGAAACGGGATGCACTCTGGATACTGACATGGGGGTAGTTGGTATAGTAATTAATCGAAATAGTTCAAGGATACTTGGTTTCAACACATCAAGAGTGATGGGTGGTAAAATATCACTGAGGCCCTTCGGAGAAGGACCAGGGCGACAGAACCCCAATGTACCTTGTACTTGTAGAAGTTCTTTGTGCCCGACAGTGTAGAGTCGGTTTCATGGCGCTTTGCAGCTTTTGCGACAGAGTTCAAGATGGGTAACAGCTGCGGGCATCAGGCAGCAGGCAGTTTGGCGATAGGGGCTTGACGGACGGCTGCAGGCTGGCCTACAAGAAAACTTGGGGTCAGGAATCGTTGTCTCAGTGCTGGTCGCCAGATCTGAAGCACTGGTCGTGGAGTCTCGGACGGGGTTACCGACTGCAGCATTACAACAGTCAACGGTGCAGTCGGTTGCAGCTCGAGGGGCTCAATTACCTGAAAATTTCCCTTAAGGCAGACGTCAATAGATGCTTATCGATACACTCCTCCTAGCTTCTTCACTGGACTCGTGCCGTCCTTTAATGTGGACGGCCTAAGCTGAGGAGAGTGTTTTAGACAGCTGCCTTGTCCTTAGTTTGGTTCAGAGACTTGCTGACACTTCTCACCTAGGAAGCGTGCTTCAGAGCCTAGCAGGGCATGCTGTGTGCAGGCTGGGTACTGGCTCTGGAGCTGCTGGAGGGTCCTCTGGATTCAGTATCTCAGTATCTCCCTCTGTTCCATGGGAGATGTTTAGGAGAGGGATATTGCTTCCCTCTTGGAGGTCCTGGCCTTCCTTCACTGGCAGAAGATGTAAGGTAGACTGTGCCTTCAGCCAGGGCCCAATGCTGAGTTCTTCTTGCTACTCCTCGCAAAGTCTTCAGATGATCTGCTCAAAAGAGGAGCTCAGCCCTCTTTTAAAGCCAAATGGGTCACAGTAATTGGTGTAGACTAAGCCTACCTAAATGAACCAATCCTGGGTCCCCACCAACATTCTCCTGTATGCCTGAGGTAATAACCAAAGTACTTTGCAACAGAAAAGGTAAAGGGGTGAATACATGTAATACTAAGTCCCACTCATCTTCCTGTGTTTTGTGTATAAAAGGTCTCTCTGGTTAATTGAGCTCTATGTGGTTCCTGATTAAAGCGGCAGTTCTCCCTTGAAGCTGCAGTGAGACAAGACTTTCTGACTTCTGCAAACCACATTCTCATTCCTTCTGCAGGGATGACTACTGTAAACAGCTGTCCCAGACATGACAGTTCACTGCCCTTGATACTAAGATGTGGGAGCTGGCTTCAGGTTGACACAGATGCCTATCAAAAGGGGTTTTCCTGTCTCATTTGTTAGTCTTGCATCCAGGCACCACATGGGCCTGTTTGAAATAATTCTGATTAGTATGTGAAGCTGCCACCAGCAGAGCTAACAAAAGAACAGAGCGGATCCATGGAGCCTTTGTTAGTTAATTAGGCTGTCCAATGCAGGAGGAAGACTTTGCCCCCCCCCTGCCCTTCTGAGATCCCTTGATGTACTCTTGGCTGTCATATCCCAACTAAACATGACAGGGGGGGACGGTGCCTGTAAGTTGTGTCCACCCAGAGTACACGGGTTTGTGTGTATGTCGTGGGGTGAGCATAGGAAAGTATGTGTGGATTAGCCCCTCACATTTTCTGAAGGTTCATTTACCATCATTCAATTTCTTTTAAAAGTTAAAAAAGCCCAGGCGAGCTCATACCCTTCTCCACATCAACATCCAACTCGCCCTTTGCTTCTACACTTCAGAAAAAAAGTCAAAACCATCCTCTTCAATGAATAGCTCCTCCCTAAGACTTTTGACCACACACTCTCCACTTCACACATAACATGAGACTGGGTGATCTGCTCCCCCGTTTCCTACCCTGGTTCCTTGTCGGTCCCCTGTTACTAAACTGCCTGCCCTCCCACTCCCCTGTTAGCTCGCTGATCCATTGTTTCTATGCTTCCCTCACCATTTTCTTCCCCCTATGATTGTAAAGTGCTCCGTTGGTTCCTGAAGCTAGGTCCACTCTCAATAAATACCCAAATAGTAATTATAATAATAAAAATAATAATAATAATTCTATGCGTACTGAGTGATTTGCCAGTGAGAAAGAGGGAATCCCAGTTTTCTGTGTGCACTTTACACTGTAGAGACCCCAATGGATTTTCTTTCAATGTGTCTGCTAACATGTGAAGTGTACAGCTCTGTACATCATGCAGTATGTGTCACCGGTGTGCTACACAGGTAGAAAAGTGAAATTGAGTCATTAGCGTTCTCAACTGTTTGCAGTAGACAAACAACTGTGAATCCTTTACTTTAAGACTGCTGAAACCATCATTGTGTGAGATAGGATGAAGCCAGAGCAAGCAGTGATGTATTTGTTACATGATAATTAGTTACTCATTAGCAATTACTCATTACAACTTCTATACATATTAATTATGTAGTCGTTAATGCAAAACTCCTGCACTACACCACGGGTCTCCTAACCCCTTGCCTGCTTATCTCTTCCCCTTCTGAACTTTTTCAGACTTCTTCTTAAATGTGAGGGTGGGGCAAGTATACCCACCCAGACCTAACATCTACCCAATAATACTTTTCCTGGCAGCCTCTCCCCTCTCTCCCCCCGTCCAGACTCTGGGTGGTTACCTTCAAGTTACACTGCTTTCGTTTTGAAGTGTGGTGCAAATGTTCTCTGTGTGCATTTCATTTTTGGTCTCCTTTGAGGAAAGACGTGTTTCATGATCTGTGCCCTGATTGGAT
This sequence comes from Ambystoma mexicanum, assembly GCF_040938575.1. Classification (NCBI taxonomy): domain Eukaryota; kingdom Metazoa; phylum Chordata; class Amphibia; order Caudata; family Ambystomatidae; genus Ambystoma; species Ambystoma mexicanum. The sequence goes on along the minus strand of NC_090939.1, from coordinate 863,997,595 downwards.
CGTGCTGCTGTGCCTTTAAGAAAAAGGGACTATTTAACCTGAGGGCCGATTGAATCGAGTCAAAGTGTGGCACAAGTGTTCTTGGTTTTCTGTGGTGGTCAAAGGAGGAAGTCAATCTGCTGTAGGGTGCTGTTGAACTTGTTACACTTATTACCCGTAATTCATCTTATCATTTAAGTGTTTTGTTCGTCCGCCTTCTTCTGAGCAGCAGCCTACACTTTAAGTAACTCCATTTAGGATACAACTTTAACTCTACATTGTCTACGTAGTCCTGTGCTAACAAAGTCAAGGTCTACGACCTACTTTCTGCGTCCTCCCCTTTATTCGTTGTTCGTCACGATACATTCCTATTTACAGTCAGATAGGCTGATAAATTTGAACCAGATGCCAATTTGACTTTTCTATCATCAATGTTTATCGGACGCTGAATCGGGGTAACTGTGGGTATAATACCTTTGAACTCCGACGTTCCACGTACATTTCATTTTCACAACTTTGCTCTGTCATTGGGAAAAGTCCTTTGTATACTGATTATCACATCTTTGGAGAAGTCAAAAACAAACTGTTGGAGTGACTGGGCAAACCTTGCCTTTGAGCTCGAACGTACACTGCACATCTACATCTGGTTGTTATGGAGAGAATTCCATTTTCATACTAACTGTACGCCTTTGGAGCAACCATAAACAAACTGTTGGATTGACAGCGGGCTCACTTTGCCTTTGAACTCCAACGTTTAACGTCCACTACATACATACAATCTTGGTCTGTTACTTAAAGAAGTCATTCTTTAAATATATTGTTAAGCAGGTGTAATAGTGGCTAAAATGAACTGTTGAAGTGTCCGCGGGCATAGTTTGCCTTTGAACTCTAAACAGTAATCACCTTTGGTAAGTTGCCCTGCTATTGTGGTATTACTATTGAGAGCATGTCAAACCACTTTATGGTAGTATGTTTGAGAAGTGGTAAGCACCTTATGGAGCGGGCACCACCTTTACCTAAAACATCGGTCAGTTGAAGCCATCAATCCATTGTCATGCTGAAGAAACTGTGTACTCGTCTGGATGACAAAATGAACCTCAAGGCTTTAAGGGGCTCCAGAGTGGGTACAATGGTCTCTAAGGCTGCGGATATTTTGTTGAAAAGGTGGCTAATAAAGATGTCATTCCCCTGCAGGGTGTGGACAATGCATGCAAAGCTAATGGGAGCTTCATTAAAAACAGTCCTCATGTATCAAGTGTACATCATATGAATGGACAATCACAGACTTTAATAGTGTTCCTTAACTCATGTTGACCCGGAAGACCTATTGAATTGTGTAGATAACAATTTTGTTTCTGGTGTATCAATTTTGGCCCCTGTTGTGCTAACTGAGTTAGGTAAACGTGTGCGGCTGTCCTTCGGGCCACCTACAGCACGGTCTTTGTTACCTCCCGCGATTGATGAGGTCTGTTCATTGAATCATGTTGCCACTCAGCCTTTGAGTTTTGAGAGTACCTCGTATGATAATTTGCCTATTCGTTGTTCCGGCTCTGATCCCCCAGACATCCACTTTAAGCATTCTCTGTTGACATCCCAAACTGAGAGCCCTGCTCATTTTGGAGACTGTACTGGTTCACAGGGCTCCATACAGCCTGTACAGGATGTCCATGTCCCTAGTCAGAGGCTACTTCCACTTAGGACTAATTTTAACCCACAGGAACCTTCTCCTATTGATATCTGTTATTTTCCTGTTTTGACTAGAATTTTAAACTAGTTAAACAAAAGTCACCATACAACAAAATGTGAAATACGAGAGGTAAAGTCATTTTTGAAAGAGATTCTTGTCAAATGAACCTGTTGGAGGGGTTCATTCTGGCATGTGGCTCTAAAATGGTTAATAAGAATGATGGATTTGTCAGGAAGGGGGAGGTTGGAACGTCGGCTGCCTGTCAGACTGAGTTGATAGGTGATGATATTGAACACTCCCTTTCACATGTTCCAACGGAAGTTCAGGCATCTACGTGCTGGAAGGGATGGGGCAGCTCTGAGCTAGAGCCGGTTCCTATTAAGGTTGTTGCTCAATTGTCTGATGGTTCTTGTGGGCACTCCTCTGTGGATCCTTCCCAGAGGACTAGAGATGACATTTGGGGCATAGTGGTTACAAATGTGTCTAAAATAGCCTTGTTGGAGAGGGAAGTTCAGACCATTCTTGGTAGATTGGGTCGGGGGCCTGCAATAGAGTTGCCGGAAGGATGTTTGAATCCTCCGGCAAGAGATTCCAGACCATGAGTTGGAAGATAATTCCAATTTGATTCATACAGAGTCTCTACAGTCTCCAGTTTCCGTTTTCCTGAATTCCAACAGAATTAAGCGCAATGAAAATAAAGCAAGAAGAAATGCAAACAAGAATTCCAATAAGAATAATGGGGGGAAAAAAACTCAAAATATGCAAGCAGTAAAAATTCATGGGCATAACTCCTCACAGAAATCTTTACGTAATCTACCCATGGAGGATGAGACTATTGACCTGAATCCTACAAAAAACATTGTTGAAAAAGTGGGTGTTCAGGGGATTCATTCTAAGGGGAAGGCTTCCACTCTGAAGTCCCAGCAACATTCCACTGATTTTCAATCTAGGGAACAGGAGGAGAATCCAACTATAGGGTCTTTCTCAGCTAATGGGGGCCCATTGGTATCCATGCCCAACACCATTAATGTTGAACCAACGGTTTTGCCCTATCTTTCTTTACATAGGGGTGTAGGAACAGTACAAAGTAAATTTACCTCCTTCTTCCCATCAGCTGGAAAAGTGACCAATGAGGGAGTACTATTGCCCTTGGTGACCAGTGCGGTGTTGGGACATGTTGCTCTGAATGTTTTAGCTGTACCATCTTCTCCGAGTGTGTTGGGGGTTGCAACTGCCCCTCATTTGTTGCCTACAACTCAGATGATATCTCTCGCAGTTTGCTCCCCCAAGTGTCACCAAATCCTGCTAAGTCATGAGTCTTATACCTCAAAACTAATGGGATAGGAGTGTAATCTAATGGTAGCGGTAGACTGAATAGATCTAGCCTGCTGGATCTCTTTAAACCAATCCCAGCACTTAGACCTTTGAATTCTGATGATATTGGTTAGGTCACCGTGCCTCTGGTCAAAAATAATTGCATGTTTTGTGGATTTCAGTCTATTATCATTTCTAATCCTATTTGGGAGCAGCGCCACAATTTGTCGTCTTTGGGTATTAAGCTACATGCTATTGATTCCTTGGCGGATGCTAATGAATTTGTATCTCATTGCACACAAATGCCTATAGTTGTAACCAATGATTTGCAGTTGAGGAACAATGCTTTACCTTCAGCAGAATCAGTAGTGGCTCAAATCTCAGGCTTGACTAAAGAAGGTCAGGACTGGTTGTGAGTCGAACCAGTGTTTAAAACCGTTATGGCTATCCAGCAGGGGTTGCCTAAACCCTAGCCTTCAATCTATTAGCATTTGGTCATGGAATGCTTGTGGATTGAACAATTTGAATTCATGGTTTTCTAATCCCGGATCCCAAAATAACTCTACAATTTTACTGATCCAGGAAACAATGGCCAGTTCACACTTTCATTCTAGAGGTTATGAGACCTATGCTATTCCAGTTATATGAGCTGAAGCAGGCCGAGCTAGTGGGGGTTTAGCAATAGCAATTGATAGGAACTTAAAAATTGTAAAACAATTAGTTCATTAATCTGATGGTCTCCTAGCTGTAAGTATTAATTCTCTGGAAGAATAATTGTGAATCTTAATAGCTAATTTGCATTGGAACTCGGCCAAATATAATTTGGAAGGCATTCTTCAATAATGAACACACTTATTGGAGGAATGGGTTATTGTACACCCCATTTGCTCGATCATTATAATGGGGGATTTCAATTGTGATTGCTCGGAGGGTCTTAAAATCAACACTGCCTCCATGTCCAGCCCAGTGGTTTCTCTAAGTGGTCAAAAAGGTAGCATCTGGGAATTTGTTTTTCTCCCAATAGGATCTTCAGCAATTGGAGGTGAGCATTGGCGATTTCACACCAATATATTTTTACTTGGCATAGAGGCAATCTTCATTCTAGAATAGACTATATTTACGTATCTTCATCAGTAAAAGTAAACTGTGCACACGTGAATCTTAAGGATACAAGCTTAGGAGACCATCTAATGCTGGAGTTTAATTTTACAAATCAAGCTCCAGTGTTTGAACTAAATCCTACACTTGCCTTTCTTTCATTTGACAGACAAGGAATCTCACTCAAATGAAACCATAAAATAAATGTCAAATGTACACATCTATTGAGATTGGAGGTAGACTCATCTGGAGTGTTGTGTAATGAAGACATGCATTCCTTGTATAGGGCAGCTATTGTGTCATAGATTGTACTGCTTTGTCTAAGGAGGATTGTTGGTGTACGTATGAATAGATTTGTGAAACCTACTGTACATGCTTTCGATAAAGAAGTTACTGCTTCCAAACACTCTAAAAATAGTAATATTAGACACATGCAAAAGCAAAATCTTACCCATGCAGAATACATTGAAGGAAAAAAAGCGTATGTGTCAGACTCATAAGAACTTGGTAAAATCTCTAAAAAATTGATATTCATATAAGAGATAATCAAGCCATGCTTAGACATCTTTTTAGAAACAACACAGGAGCTCTCTGGTCTACCATAAATAAAACCATTGGTAACTCTCGGGGCAATATGGAGTCACTTATTACAGAAGAAGTATGGGTTAAATTCTTTACTGAAAAATGTAAACTCCTGCAAGCATTTGTCGATGTGATGGATCCATGTGAAGGAACTTGCTTACAGGTCCATGCCCGTGGCAAGAGGATGATATATTATGGGCCATCTGTAAATTGAATCCATAGAGAGCAGCAGGTCCAGATGGTATTCCTTCATCTGTTTTGAAAAATGACCCACTCCTTAGTTGAAAATTATTTTTGATGCTATATTTACCTCTAATTGTATTCCAAAATCATGGATCCAGTCTCTTATAATTCCCATATTCAAAAAAGGTGATCTGTTGGATCCCTCCAGCTATAGGCCCATAGCTCTTATGGATGCCACTTCTAAGGTCTTTGCACTTTTGGTTCTTAGGGATTTGGAAAATGTTATGCAACAGTCAGCCCTTCTTTCACGTTTTCATGTGGGTTTTCGTAAAAAGATGGAGACTTCCTTAAATGCGACCATGTTGGCACACCTTCTAAACACTGTCAAGCATATTAAATCACGTCCAATTTATACAGCATCGCTTCACATGCCATCTGCTTTTGATTGTGTAATTAGATCCGTTCTGTGGAACAAACGTTTCACATACAAAATTCCCTTGAATTTAGTACAGCTTGTGGATGTACTGCATCGTATTACTTCTTTTAAATTACGGATCACCCATAAAGGTGCCCTTACAAGATCTATTCCCACAGTCACAGTGGTTAAGCAGGGTTGTATCATGGAATATACCCTGTTTAACCTTTATCTCAGGGATATTGATAAACTGAACAATACTTTTAAGATAACACCAGTGAGATTGGGCAGGTTAAGACTGCATTGGTTGGCTTTCACTGACGGTCTTATCTTTTTTGATAGGACGGCCTGGGGCTGCAAGCTAAATTAAATCTCTTCTTTCAGTATGCAGTAGTGAACTTGAAAACGAACGCACACACATCCAAAATCGTTGTTTTTTCAAAATTCCATAAATTAAAAACAATGATTTGGATGGAAAAAGTTGAACGAGTTTTGGAAATGAGGTATTTGGGGTACAACCTTTGCAACTCTTCATCCATTGGTATGTGGAATGACTCCCTATCAGCAAAGTTCCAGCCTCTTTTATCACACATGAAATGTCTATATGCTAGGATATGCAAATTTCCATTGTCACCACTTTTAAACTATTACTTGTTGAAAATCGAGCCTATCCTACTTTATGGATCAGGCATGTGTCTATTAGATCTTGGTGATTATCTGTACTGTTTTCAGGGACTGGTGTGGAAAGAGGTGCTTGGGTTTTCTAGTTCTTTGCCAAACGCCATTATCATGCATGAGCTGGGCTTGGTTTCTTTATGTACCAGAGTACGCTGGAGGCAGCTACAAAATTATGCAACATTTCTAGACCCGCCCGCTAATTCACTATATGAGGACTTGGTTCTAATGTTGGTGGAATCTTCATCTAATTCTGTTAATTAGGCAAATAATGGCAATTAATGTGCTCTCTCCTCTGTAATATTGATTCAAGTGAGGAAGAACTAATAAACCGTCCCTGTAGTGTAAAGAAACTTTATAATCATGATTGTCTAATCACTATTGAAACCATAGGGACATATAGTTCATACATTGCAAATGCTTCATTCCCTAGTAAGAGGGAACATCTTCACACATATATAAAGTGATTTCCTTGTAAGAAAGCATGTGCACTTTATATGCATTTTTGGTTTAATCATTTTACAACTAGGGAACAGACCAATTATTGGGCATCATTCAAGGAATCAGGTCTAAATAAGAATTTTAGTTTCTGTAATAATAATGCTCATTTGGAAATGCTAAGGCATTGGATAATTGATTGTCCTTATTTTAGTCCGGAGAGCCTTCAAATATTTAAGTCTGATGTACTTCTTGAACCTCATTAAGCTCAAAATCTTTTTTGGACCAGGCTCATATGGGGTGAGAATGTTGCTCTATTCCTAGCCCTAGCTAGATTTTTAGCTTCCATTGATTTACAATTATAGGGATATGAACTTTACAATGGGATGAAGTATTTTATTAAAATATGTTATATTTGTTTTTTGAGAGTCTTTTGTGTTTTTATTTGAAAGTTTAAGATTTGTGATTGTTAGATGAATTGAAATATTGTTTATAATACTGTTTGTATATTTTTGTGTAATGTTTGTGAAGAAATGCTTTGATGGTCTTTTTAAAAAAAAGGTTTCAATAAACCAAATATATATTTTTTAAAACAATTTTCTTGTTTTCCCCCCATTTTCAAATTCCAGGTTTTCCTTTTTTGTAATTTCACATTCATCCGTCAAATAGAGACGTGGCATCAGTGATATGTACTCGACGTTCTACTCATGTGAAGTCTGGGCCTGCACCAGCATCTGATGTCAGTGCCAGACTTGCTTGTTGCTTTATGTAAATGATGCCACTGACATTGGTTAAATCACATAAGCAAAATTTGTGTCAAAAGATCATATAGAAGATGTGTTTTCTCATTTGGGCTTAAAAATTGTATTTTATTATGGTTGTTTGGATCATTCAGCAGAGCGGTAGATCCTACAGCTATCATGATCTTCACACCATCAGATTCTGTACTTTGTTTACAGTCAGCATTTAAAACAATGCATTCACAAAGCACATAAGAGATGAGAAATCTTGCAGACTGAGCGCCGTTGTGTACATTCTTGAAAATACCTGCCTTCTTCTCGCCAGGGACGTAACCAAACTGATTCTTGACACACCACATCCATTTCCACTTCCTTTGGGGAATTAACGCTGCATTTTTCTTCTGTTTGCCTTGTGTTTCATATACAGTTTAACTTTAGTGTATTTTCAGTGTATTTTCAAAATTATATTGGTAATTTTTGATATCACCATTATTTTTATATAAAACATTTTTTTATATCAATATTTTTATATCAAAAACATTTTCATATCAAAATTACAAACTATTTTTATATAAAAATTGCACTAAAATGTTATATAAAAATGGATATCAAAATAATATCCATTTTTATATCAAAATAAAAAAAACAATTTGATATTAAAAAATCTGACTTTTTAAGTAGAATTTTTTTACAAAAATGTATATCAAAATTAATTGTTTTATATCAAAATTCACAATTTGATATAGAAATGTATATCAAAGTGAAAGCGTTGTGAACATATTATGCCAAAAGCGGCGCTATGTTTTTTTTAAAACAACTGAGTTACACGCCCTGTGAATATATCGTTTTTTAATATATAACAAAATGAAACATTCTGGGACACTGGATTCTACCATTCTCCCTGTTGTGCAGAAAGCAGTGTTCCAGCAACACAGCCGCAGGAGGCCTTTATGAAGCTGTGTAAGACACATGAGGCCCAGAGCTCTGACTCAATTATTTCAGTTTCTCTGTTTATTATAAAAGATATGAAGCCACATGAGAATGATCCTACCTTGCAATGAAACCGCAAGGCTATTGTAATCACGCACCACCATGTGCCTGGTGTGACTTAATTGAATTTGCATGTTCCCATTCATTGTAAAGTCACAGGATCCCTAAGGCTATTGCAATCAAGAGCATGCTAGCATGTGGGTGGTGTGTCTAATTGGCAGACATTAAGGCCATTCATGGTACATTTTCTGCGACTAATGGGCCTTTCAAAGGGCCTAGCCGTCTGCACATGGAATATTGTCATAGGCAGGATGGGGGCTGTTCTCATATGAGGGGCATTAACTGAATATCTTTAAAACCCATGCTTTGGAAGCCTGTCAGAACATCGCTGCAGATTTCTGGGCAATTGCAAGCCCCGGCTGGAACTGAAGACCCCAGGACATCTAAAGGCCAGTGACAAAAGAGGCATTCTACTTTTAAAAATTGAGTTGATTCTGTTTAAAAATGGGGCAAACATACATTTTAAAACAAAATGTGCTTAGTCTTTATGTAACGGCTTGTAACTAAATAACTGTTTTTCTGACCAGGTGGGCTATGTTTTAAAAGCATAAAATATTTAAAGTTAGAGAAGAGTATTTCTAGCGCTATGAAGATGCTCAAGGCGCAGATATGTGTTTGTGCTGCTACAGTTCCAAGTGTTTTTAGACCAGCTATTCAGTATGCAGGATAAGCCAAGTGTTTTTACCAGCTATGTAATATGCAGGATAAGCAAAATACAGGTATTTTTCTATGGGTAGGGTAATATGTAAATCAGTTTATTTAAAGTTTGTTCTAGAATCTAGCCCTGTGTATTTTTATTTAATGGTGCAAACCGAGCTTTTAAAACAAAATGTGTGTATTCTTTAGCTGCAGGCAGGATTAACTGGCAGCATGTATTTTTATATATTTAAGTTAAAGTGCGCCTGAAAATGGAAAAACTGTCTCTGGAATCTGCCTGGCGTGATAAGGTCATTTTGTAATCCTTATTTTATGTTGTTTTACTGGAGAGGGCCTTTAACACATTGGCCCTCATTACGACCCTGGCGGAAAGTGACTGACCGGACCGCCACAGCGTAAATAGCGTTTCCGCCATTGCACGAAGGAGCAAAGTGCGGCCCATTCCGACCCATCGGGCACGAGCACCACGGCATGGCGGAAGTGCAAAGTCCGCGATGGCGGAAATGACCCCAAAACGGCCCACACCGCCGCCGTACGGCGCCCTAGGTGCAATACCGCCACCCATCTCAGCGGACACCGCAGTGAGCGCCAACCGGAAAGTACGGTGACCGTAAATATACGGAAACGGAAGTAAAAACATGGGCCCGGAACGGGAAACATCCCGCCGTACACCTATAAAACCACAAAATCCACACAACCACTAAAAACACTACCCTGAGACACACCCCAACCCGTCATCCACCCTAGCGAAACCAAGAAAAATGGGAAAAGTAGCGAAGAAAGCGTGCGACCGCAAGCGGCAGGTCCACTTCTCCCGTGAGGAACTCACCGTGCTAACAGAGACCCTCCAGGAGCATGCTGCCGTCGTCTTCTCCACGCAAATGACCAGGACGGCACTTGCGAACAAGAAGGCCATATGGGCCCTGGTGGCACAGCTTGTAAGTGCGGTGGGGACCGCACCCCGCAACCCACAGCAATGCAGAAAGCGATGGGACGACCTGCGGATACGCGTCCGTAGCATACTTTCTGCCAACCGCAACATTGCCACAGCCACCGGGGGAGGTCCTGAATCACCCATCAAGTTGACCCCCTGGGAAGAAATCTGTGCCTCCACCATTGGAATGGAGAGCATAGAGGGAGTCGGAGGGATGGAGAAAGGAGTGCAGACATCCGAAGAATCAGGTAGGTGGCCCAAATAAAACAATGCTAAATCCACAATTTCCAATCATGTGAAGTACCATGTGTCCCCATAGTGCAACAGAAACACATGTCCAGGAGAACGTCCACACACATTGGCCTGATAGCGCACTTTAAAACTCACAATAAATACATAAATAATTAAAAACCCCTAAAACACCCACTACACGTGCAGCAGGCACACCCTAACTGCAGGCTGCCAAACAACTGCACCCTCACTCCACACACAAATGAAAGCACCTCCAAGGCCCCGACCCAAATCACCCTCAGGTACCACCCCAATGCATGTGATACAATGCCATTCCAATTCCCACAGACCCATTATTAACCCTCGCCCTCCTTTACTCCACCACAGGGTCCGATCCAAACGACGAGCATCAGGACACCCCTACCAGCACACCTGCAAAGAGGGCCAAGACCAACGGCCAAAGACCCTCCACCTCAGCTGCACGGATCAAGACACGGCAGCAGCACAAATCAGGTGGCAGCACAGAGGAGGGAACATCAACAGGCACCCCAGCAGCCAGCATGCCCACAACACCACCACCACAGGTCCCCCCAATGGATGCCACAGAAGGCACTGCCTCTGGTGGCAGCAGCACCATAGGTGACACCCCATTGATGGCAGCATGCTCCGACACAGAAAACGGGGATGTCGAAGTCAGATCCATCCATGACCTGTCCCAATCCCCCTGTCTGTCCCATCCCGTACACCATGAGGATACCACGCAGGGGCACCCACAAGACGACGACTGGCCATCCCCCACAAGCCCTGTGGCAAGGCAACATGAGGTCACCAGCCCCTCTGTGACACCACCGCAAATGGCCATGGCCCAGCAGAGGCAACAGTCCCTCGACCAGTTAATCGTGCAACAGCAGCAACTGGCCACGCTCCTCAAGGACCATGCCGATGAATGTGGGGGCACTAAGGCAGACATAGAAACATCAACTGAGACACTTAGGGCAGAAATGGAGAGAAGTACAGAGACACTAAGGGCACAAATGGAGAGTAGCACCGAGAGCCTGAGAGTACAAATGGAGAGTAGCACCGAGAGCCTGAGAGTCCTCCAAATGGAGAGTAGCACCGAGAGCCTGAGAGTCCAAATGGAGAGAAGCACCGAGAGCCTGAGGGGGGAACTGCATGCGACGTCCAAAGACGTATGTGCCGAACTTGCGCAGTGCGCCGTGTGCTCACTGAGCTCTCACAAACCCTTAGGGACATGCATGGACGTGAGCAGGCAGAGACATCATCCGTTGCAAGTTCCGTCCAGGGCAGCCCCCAACGTAGATCTGGGAGGAACCTGCGCTCCACAGGCAGGGGTGCCCCTGATACCCGCAGAGGGGGCTTGCAATAGCGACTGCCCACTGACGATGAGCATCTTTGGACACTGGTGTTCGGGGGGGAGGTAGGAGGGTGGAGGGGGTGTTTTGGGCTCACTTGGGTTGCGGGTCGATAGGGTGTTCAACATGATATCACATATGCCATAAACAATGCACGATCAACCAATGAGATGTGTGGACAATGATCTTTGTGTACTAGGCCATCATAGGCGTACAGTCCATATTGTGCATGTACCAGACACACACAGTGCCACGAGTACCGTGTCCATGTATCAGCCACCAGGCGTGAGTGCTAGAAGCATGCATCAATGAGATGCTGACGAATGTCACGGCCCTCCGGTGCCTCGCAGACTCCTTGAGGTGCTGCCACATCCCCACCCTCATCATGACCATCTTCAGGTGCTTGCAGTTCTGCGTCAGGGGGCATGGGCACATTTCTACGTACGCACATGTTGTGGAGCATGACACATGCCATCACCATCTTTGCAACCTTCTCATGGCGGTACAGGAGTGCCCCGCCAGACCTGCTGAGGCACCGGAAACGAGTCTTCAGTAGGCCGAATGCCTGTTCAATGACTACACGGGTACGTGAGTGGGCATGGTTGTAGTCCTCCTCATGCTGGTCCCGTGGGTTCCGGACTGGTGTGAGGAGCCATCTCTTCAGTGGATATCCAGCATCACCTGTATGTGGACGATAAACGTATGATGTGGAATGCCATTGCTACGTACGCACACCCCCCCCCTTCCTGCCAGGTCATTGCCGAATCACATACCCCACATCATCATGCATGAAATGAGACTCACCGAGTAGCCAGGATCTGTTCCCTGCGTGTCGCTCCATGTAGCGTGGTATTGTAGAGTTCCTCAAGACCATAGAATCATGGGTTGATCCAGGGAATCGGGCACAACAATGTGTAATGATCCTGTTGGAGTCACACACCATTTGTACATTCAGGGAATGGAATTGTTTTCGGTTGCGGTACTGGGCCTCCATGGCATGTGGGACGACCAATTCCACATGGGTGCAGTCGATGGCACCAATGCAACCCGGTATGCCGGCAAGTGCATGGAATCCCACTTTTGTGTTGGTAATTTCCTGCTCCGAGCGTGGTAGAGAGATGTAGTCGTCTGCGTGCTGCAGGAGGGCATCGAGCACTTGCAATAGTGTCCGTGAGAACAGTGGCTGAGAAATGCCATGCAACTGTCCGACTGTGTGCTGGTAGGTGCCTGTGGCCAGGAAGTGGAGTACAGACACCACCTTCAGTAGGGGTGGGATGGCGGTTGGGCTATCTATCATGCTGACAAGGTCAGCCTGTGTCATGTCCACAATGGCGGCTATGGTGTCCCGGTCCAAACGGTAGAGGGTGTGGATCTGCTCAGCAGTGAGGTTGAACGGATGTGCTCGGAGGCGTGGGATTGCGGGCTGCCTGCGTGGTGGTAGTGGCTGTGCTGGCGGCCCTTGCTGGCCCTGCCTTGGCCTCCTCCTCCTCCTGCGTCTCCTCCGTGCGGCCGGTTGTAGTTGGTGTTCGTCTTCTTCTTGGAGTTGGAGTACTTGCAGTGCTATCAGGTCCCCCAGGGCCAACATCGCGAGTCCTGCCGGTAGCATTTCGGAGTGGGTGTGGTTGTGGGAGGAGACTGGGTGTGCAATTTATGTGTTTTCAGGCTGTATGGCCTCCACCTGTGGTGATTCATTCCACCTGTGCAAGCTGCTCTCCCCTTTGGCCGAGCACGTCCCGCACACAACGCTGCAATTCGAGTAATGGCATCTTGCTATTGCAATCATGTATTTGTACCCGATGGCCGTGTAACATTGGTTGATATGTACATTCGGCTATGGTCCCATTGTTTCACATACAATCTTTGCAGTCGCGAACAGACTTGTGAAGGGTCAGTGGAACGTAGTACTCGAGTAACGGTGGACCCTCATGCATCACTGTACCGAGTTGCACCGGCGGGCGGGGCGTCCCATTTGTGGGTGAAGGCAGTTGCCATTTTCACACACAGCCGCACTAGATGGATTAATTTGTGATTTCAAACGGCCACAGATGCCTTTTCGACGTGATGTTGCAAATGAGGAATTCGAAGGGCGGCGCTTTCGGTTTTCAGCTAGCGGCGAGGAGATGCCCACAGGTCTGACTGCAAATATAACGTTCTATTGTTCAATGTCCTTGAGACAGGGGCCATTGCGAGGATGCAATGATTGATATGAATACTTCGGGATGCGCAATAGCGACGTGGGCGATGAGGCCGGACGTTCCCAAATACATGTTACTTCACAACACTGGAATTACGGGCTGGGGCACTGTGGATTTTGCAGGCTGCATAACGCACAGACTCAATGGATATTTCTAATGTTATGTGAGTAAATATTCAGGCGTTTTTATACCGGGATGAGGGAATGATGAATGGATGCATGGGCAGATGATTTGATACAGAGTTTGCCATGTACAGGGCTTCTTGGAATCTGTCCGCCTCCCCTGCGCTATGTGATGCAGGGCTGCCATAGTGGGACCATCGTCTATCTGGCCTTGTTGAGCCCTCCCTGTCTCGACGCGCCTTCAGACACTTGTGTCCATGCACGTTAACATTCCCATCTGATGGATTCTGTTTTCACAGACGCATGCACAGGTACACTCGTTTGTGATGGTGTTTACACCTCGATATAGATGGTTATGAGTCGCAAGTGGTTTTGGGGTGGTGATGATCCTTTGGAGTGGGCTAGCATGCATATGGCTGTGGATTTAGTGTGATCATTGAAGTGAGTTGTTCGAATGTAGTTCTGATGGCCATTCTGTTCTTTTTCTTTTCTTTTGGTTGACAGGTATCTCCTCCCCTTTTGCCACTGCCATCTGTATGCCACTCCTGCAGATGGCTTTTACTCCCGACACCTGCTGCTTCGTGTTAATCAGTGGAGCAGCATTACGATCTTATGGGACGATCGCCAATGGGCCACATGCCCTTACGCAGTACTAGTGGCTCGGAGCAACATTTCGGCCTTTCAGCTGGACTAGTGCCTCCCCATTGGGACGGCCCTGTGGTTCTGTGCGCTTCCATGTTGCCTTTTCGTACGTGAATGTGGCTCTGTGTACCATGATGGAACAGGGCGTCACACAAGTAGTAGCTGGTCATTTCTTGCGGATGCAGCCCACAATGGTGAAATGTGTTTTGGAGTTCATGGCCTAATGGCTGTATGGGCTTGGTGATTTTGTTGTGCATTAAATTTCTATTCTGATTTGGCCTGTGTAGCGTTCTTCTTTGCAAGTGATGTGGCATATTCCTATTTGGGGAGCGATGTATTGTGAGGAGATCTGCATTGGGTTCCAGCTTCGGAGTTTAGTTGCGTGGTACTGTGCTGGGCGCGTTTGCCTACGAAGCCCAGTGAGGTCAGGGATGGGGGCTGCCAATATGACTGTTTGAATGTTGTCATGCTCAGGGGCGGGGGATTGGGTTTTGTGTAACAGATGCCGGTCAGCCAGGTGGACTGGTGGAATGATGTGATTTTCGGAATATTGCTGGTCACAGGTGCCTGTGTTTGCGTGCGTTTCTTGGTGGGGGACTGTGGTCATGTCCATTGGGATGGCTTCTGTATTCGTGCCATCTGTGCCCTGCAGCTCCCATTGGCCCCTCTTGTGATTCTTTTGTTCGTTGGCATGCATGGGTGACTTGTACATTTCACTGGTTGCATTGTGACTTCATTGCACCTACGGGGAGTTGTACTTTGTGGGCAGGGAGCGGTGTACAGGCACTCAGTGGGGCCGTTTACGGTTGATTCGCGATGCCGTACTTCTCGCCATGGCGGAATGGTACTTTCCGCCGTGCTTGATGGCGTTAGGTACATGTCCGCTAGGGTTGGAATTCGCGTACCGTTGCGCCATGGTGGTATTTACGGTTTGGCATGGCGCGCGCGCGCGTACTTGGTGCAGTTAGCGTTGGCGTTCACTACGGTGTCGCTAATGGCATCGTACTTTGCGGTGACGGGTCATAGTCGCACCGAGCGCTATTCGATGGCGGTATTGCATTTCCGCCATCGTTTTTCGATTTCCGCCAGGGTCGTAATGAGGGCCATTGGCTTTTAGGTAATTCAACTTTTTTAAATGTCAAGCTGGTTTACGAAGTTTACAGCAGCGGGGACATTCTTTGTGTAAAATGAAAGCATTGGGGCGATGGTCTATCGGCGCATACAGTGCTGACAGCGTGCACAATACTATGACAAGCCATGTGGTTTTATGTAAATCAGCTTTTAAATTTCGGTCTCTGACTATGCAAACAAGCGACATGAGGCATTGTGGACTGGCACACAACACATGTCTGGATAGGCCTCTCTGTGAAGGAAACCCCACTTTTTATGACACAGCTCTAAAAATAAAAATGCTGCTTTAAACAACGGTGCAAAAGAGCACATTTTGAAAAGAAAAAAGCAATTAACAAACCCAACAGGCAGGATATTTATACAGACACAGGGAAGATTGCTTAAAGAAGCCACGATTTTATTTTATAACACATTTGTTATTTTAAAACAAATATTTATTTTGGTTGGAGAGGGTATTAGACATGTATAAATATTTAGAAAGTGCACAGCACTTCTGGTTCTAGGAAAACAGCTGTGCACACCCGTGACAAAGTGAATAGATGTGGTGACCACAATGACAAAATTAAAATTATACATATGCACTAAGGGCCTGAACCTGTATGCACACACAAGAAAAAGAAATTGACAAAGGTAATAGGCAACACCTTTTATATAGTGATACAGACATTTATTTTGAAGTAGTGTTTATACCAAATATATTCGCTGCAAGCTCTTTCAAATTTGTGGGAGATTACAGTTGTCCAACACAGGCAACACAGACAGTGGAACCACACAACCATCACAGAGAGGTGTGGAGGCGGTGATGGTTGTGTAGTTCCACTGTGTGTGTTGTCTGTGTTGGTTGGGTGGGCGCAAGGGGTGCTTGGAAAACATGTGAAGGCTGAATTAGAGTGTTAGTATTTAAAAAAATGTAAGAACTGCACTGTGGGTTTATTCATTGTGTGCCAAGAATTGAGAATATAATTGCAACTTTTATAAAAATGGTGCTTCTGCCAATGTGGCGCAGATCACACATTGACAAAGTGTTGTCGCCGAGATTCATTTATATATATATATATATATATATATATATATATATATATATATATATTCTTACTTCTACCTATTAGGTAGATGGTCCGATCTATATATATATATGGATTGAAATGTTTAACATTTTTAGGACCCTGCGTTTGGTTGTAATACAGGTTTAATATGTTAATGCTGATGCTATGTTTTTATGTTTTTTACAGAAATGGCTCTTAACAACTGGATGTTGCAACAGGGAGCTTCTGGAAAAACAGCCTGCGGCGGTGGACAACTCGGGGACGTTGAAATGGAGCAGCCTGTTGTTTCTGGATCGACAAACCTTGGATGTTTTAACGACCCGGGACAGGGTCTAAAGTTTTAGTTAGAGCAGCACGGCTGGATTTGGGGGCCCACCGCCACAGACATCTTTTGTGAAATCATCACCGGACCTGCTTGGTTCTGGAGTTTTTGTAACACCATCCGTAATGTCCGGGGGCCTAATTAGTGATCAGCAGTCTCCAAAGGGTAGGATGCTTTGTGTGGATCAGCAAATTCTGAATGTTTTCAGAGCACATGGATGGGTTTTCCTGTCTCTACCGGATCTCTTGCGCGGGCACTGGGATGGGGCCTGTTTTGCACATAACAACAGTTTTGGAATGTTTCAATGGCCCATGGATGGGGTCCGACAGTGCTGTTACAGCGGTAAAGCCCAATGGATCTGGGGGGCATATGCCGCAGAGTTCTTTGGTGAATTCATCAACGGGCACACCTGGCTCTATTGGGATCAACAAATCATGAATGTTTTAAACGGCCCAAGGATGGGTCATCTTGGCTGTTGATCGTAAGGGCCCAAGGAATGTCTGGAGGGCCCTTACGATCAAAGTTGTTTTTGGTTCATCAATGGAATGTCTTTCTTTTTGATTCATCTAGAGGGGGTCCCCAAGGAATGTCTGGGGGGCTCCTAGGATCAAAGTTGTTTCTGGCTTGGCCATCAGGGCCCAAGGAATGTCTGGGAGTCCCTAGGATCAAAGTTGTTTCTGGTTCACTCATCAGGGCCTGAGGAGTGTCTGGGGGCCCGGAAACATGGTGTTATTATTTTTTGTTTTTGATTCATCCCCAGGGGCCTGAGGAATGTCTGAGGGGCCTGACGATTAAAGTTGTTCTTCTGATTGCCTAATGGGTCGATAGATTGCCCAGCCCCCCAACAAGCAGAGTTGTTCTATTATTTTTGAAAATATGTGTCAGGACACACACTGCTAACAAGTGGCACCCCAATGTTTTTTACAGGGGTGATGGATGGGTCGCAATATGCTGAATGATTTATTATAACTTCTAAAGCTATGTTGTGTATGATATATAACACATGTGATTTATACAGTTTTCAAGATGTATACTGCATCATGTTTTTTATTTACAGCTTCGTGTTAGGTAAAGAATGACAATTAATTTGTAATTTTTCATGTAGCACATAAATGTCAGATATAGACGCGGAAATATAGCAATGTTTGTTTTATTAACTCCTAGAAGGATGAAAAGGCTAAACGCCTGTTGTGATTTAACCTCGCCCGAGAAGCTCGCACTTAGATATCTGTACATGTTTTGTTAATGCTCAAATATTTCTCACTTTGAAAATTCGATAGACCTGTCGACTTAGGTGCTGTGGGGCCAAGGGGACAGGAATGGTATTTTTTTACTGGACATCTATGATAGATGTCTAGTAAAAAGTATCATGCCTGCCCACTGCACTCCCCAGAGCCTTGCATGCACACAATTGATTGTGTGCCTGTGAGGCGCTTGGCCCCCAGGGGGCAGGCATGGCTGTTTCTAATAGGCATCTATGGCCAGTAAAAAATGCCATGGCTGTACTCTGGGACCTCAGCTCCCAACACACATCTGCTCTCTGGACCCCTAGCACCTCACACTTGCACATAATCACATTCATAGCTAATGTGATTATGTCTGAGTGTGAGGCGCTGGCCAGGGGCCAGGCATATCATTTTCTACTGGACATGGATAATAAAGCAAGCATGATAAGTGTTATTATGTAGCTAGACTGGCACTTCAATGCAACCAGCCTTACCATTTCCTACTGTGGCATGACAGTATTGGACATCTTTGATAAAGCAAGCATGATCAGTGGTGTTATTCTTACTATGGCATGACATTTTGTATTCAGCATCTTTGATAATGCAAGCATGATAAGTGTTATTATGTAGCTAGACTGGCATTTCAATGCAACCAGTCTAGCCATTTCTTATAGTGGGATGACATTTTGTATTGGGCTTCTTGGATAAAGCAATCTTGATCAGTGACAATATTCTTACAATGACATGACATTTTGTATTGGGTATCTTTGATAAAAACAAGCATGATAAGTTTTATTATGTAGCAAGACTGGCATTTCAATGCAGCCAGTCTAGCCATTTCATTTTGTGGTATGACATATTGTTGGGCATCTTTGGTAATGCACGCATCATAAGTGTTATTATGAAGCAAGACTGGCATTTTTATGCAACCATTTCTTACGAGCCATTTCTTATTATGTCATGACATTGTGTTTTCGGCATTGTTGATAAAGCAAGCATGATCAGTGATATTATTCTTACTGTGGCATGACATTTTGTAATGGGCATATTTGATAATGCAAGCATATTAAGTGTTATTATGTTGCTAGACAAGCATTTCAATGCGGCCAGTATAATAATTTCTTATTGTGGTATGCCATTTTGTATAAGGCATCTTTGATAAAGGAAACATGATAAGTGCTGTGATATAGCTAGAATGACATTTTGGTGCAGCCAGTTTGGACATGTTTTCATACTGTGGAATGCATTTTTAATGGTAAAGCCAACTGCAGTATGTTCTTATGTGGGGCTACAGCCATATATTGGCAGAACAAACATGGGCATATTTTTTCATAGTAACATAACTGCCATTATGCGCAAGGCAAACATGACTATGTTCTTATATGGGAATACTGTGGTATAACGGTGCAGTCAGCAAGAAAATGTATGGGCACAACCAGTGTGACAATGTTTTATTCTGGCATGTATTTTGGGCAGAGGCATCATTAAAATGTGTTGGGAAAATGCTCCTTTGCACTGTTTGTGACTTGCATCTATTGGATTCTTTCATGAGTTACCCTACACCATCGATTTCAAACTGTTTGCTTTTTACCCAATTTCTCTAAAAATGTGCTCTAAAATGCATCCTTTTAACCCATTGTTTTAAAAAGGTTCTCAGGGGGAGAAGACTCCAGAACCTCCCTTGATTGGTTTGGGCTCCATCGCTACGCTCAGTCGCTATAGCATATCTGTGAGAATATTTTATAATTGTTTATGTCCCTCCACTTAAAAAATGCACCAGCCGCCACTGTAAGAACAGCTATTTTATAGTGCAGAGAAGCGGGAGGAAGTGGAACCCAGCTTGAAGCACGATATGCAACCCTGTTTTCATTATTATATACAATAAACCAGTGGAGTAACTTAGCTGAAAATGTTGGGGGGACATAACATCTGAAGAAAAGGTGCCCAAGTCAAATGAATGGGGACAAACTAGTGTGCCATGAAAGTTGCGGGGGACAAACACCCCTGCCCCCCCCTAAAATTACGCCCATGCAATAAACTACAGTGCTGCACATCGGTATGGACTTTGAAACTTTAAGGACGCTAGAAGCAGGGTTTACACGATTTGCCCTTTTCTGCTCAAATAACAGAGTGGAGGCACTAATTGTTTTATCATTTGTTTGTTGCGGTGAGGCAGTTTTGCAGCATCTCACCGAAAATACCGATTTGGAGCAGGCTTCTATTGGGCAGATTTCCAATAAAGTGCCTACAAGCCTTGAAAGTCACTGTGTTTCAGAGGTTCCATGTGTTAATATCACCGCAAAAATATTGCGATACAAAAATATTGCCATCATTTTGCGGCGATATTGACCCATGGACCCTGCGGGGGACACCCCCGCAACTCCCGCTCCCACAAAATATCCCCCCAAAAAATATCGCCTATGGCGAGACAAACGGCCATATGTACAGCAATATTTTTGGTGAGGATATTTTGTAGGGAGACTGTTTCAGACTCATTTAACACAATTCCAATGTACATTTCAAAAGCGGAAGGCTTAAGGGCAACGCGTGCTGGAGTCACGCCAATTGTGGCAAATGCATAACAAAGCCATGACAGTGGGCACAGAGGTCAAAGTTCACTATACTAGGATGAACGAGTTTTACTTTCAGCTATAGGATCGCGTATGAGTCACATGAGTGTTGCTAATCTGTCTAGTTTGGCAAGAAAGTAAAGAGGTGTAAGGACTTCTGGGCACAACCAACTGACTCACTGCCCGTTCTGGCAGTTGGTACATTACATTGTCCTTAAGCAGTCGTTCCTCCCCAATGGACAAACAAAACAAGAGAGAGAGAGGTAACACACCCTTCGTCAAACAAGTGGCGCACCAAGAAAATGGAACTCTATATCCTCATATATAATGTTGTTAGAGATTTGTAAAGTGCAGTGCTGCCCAATATGGGCAAGTTAGCGCTAGCATCCCAATACCAATCAAGGTGGCAAGAAGAAGCCAGCTTAGCTTGTTCTAGTCAACAAATAGCATTTTGTTTTTTTTTGGAAAGACAGAGAAAATTATTCCAAGAGCGAGAGACTTGGCGCTCCGCTGCATAGCAGCCAGTTAGGAGAAAGATATATCTCATGTGTGGGGCAGTATGTATTCAGGGCCCTCCAGCAGCAGAGCGCTGGAAGAGTGCAGAGTGAGTGCCGGAGCATATGGTGGACATCTGTCTGAGATTTTAAAGAAAAAGTAGTCGGATCCATCAGTGGTTTATGGATTGTGCACACAAATGATATGCTTCCTTGCAGGCAGACAGCATGGTAGCCCTTGCTGGGATTCTGTGCTGATAACATTTATTGAGAAGCCATTTTGTTGCAACAGATTGCATTCCTCGAAAGCTACTCAATGTATATCCAGGGGGTCTAAGGTAGACCACTATGGTATGATCCAGCCTTTTAGTAACTAAGGTCACGACAGCTATTATATGATGGGTTCTGTCTAGATAAGGAAAAAAAGCACCTGAAAGTCCTCAAGAGGCACCCCCCATGTTAGTACCACCCTGTTTAACTGAGGTAGGAAAAACTGTATATCGTCGAGGAGGACCACGATCTCACCCCTCCCCCACATCTTGGACATTGGGCCCAAGACATTTGGCCAATAATTAGGGCTCAATTGACAGTAAGCGCTGCCAAAGAGGGTACTGTATCTTGTGTCTTTCTATCATTGAATTTGAAATCTTTCTTCTTCGAAGAAGTGCCTTATGGATAGAGACTGAGACTCTGGGCCTCAATAAGGGCATGGCTGCCTCCAAACTCGGGTCCGGGTTCCTTGAATGAGGAATTACCGGGTTATTCCAACCTTGGAGGACCCGGTAATTCCTCATTCAAAGAACCCATCCCCACTCCCATTTGAGCCCCCATAGGGCTCAATGGGAATGGGGAGGGAGCTAATAACGGGCCCCCCTGGTCCCCATGCGGGACCTGCAAAGGACGTTTGGTCTGACATTAAAACACATTTTTACTAAACTAAACCCTTTACCATTAAAAAAAATGCATTTGATGGGTTTTTTTTCGATGCATTTTTTCAATGGTATGGTCTGTCGATGCTTTGGATTTGACGCAATGACCGGATACCATATAATACTTACCTGCCATGCCCTTACACGTTTTCCTGCTGTTGCAAACCCAACTCCTTTAAAGAGGTACTCCCCTCTGAGTTTAACCATGTTTCTTTTTTTCCCGGGGGGAGTGAAACCCCCTCCTGATTATTACCAAGCTCAATTATGTGACTCTTGAAAAGCCCTATAACATACTAAGGTGCCTGGATTGTGCAAAGATAAATTACATTAAGAGACAACTGACATTGGTAGCACCAACTAAACATCCTGGCAATGTTTTACATGAAAACGAATGTTTCTATGTGGTGCTTTGGGACACATTTCTCCAGCTTCCATGCACTGTAATTGTAAGTATTGCTGCTATTACCCAATATAACAGTACTCACCTTATTGACTTCAGTAGGATGAACAGATGAGTCAATCTTGCCTCGGGGTTCAAACTAGTGAAGTGGAGGCTCGTGAGCTATCCACCCAGGCTAGCAAGTGTTTACGGTAAACTAGAAGGTTTCTTGAAAAAATGTAAGCTACGCCACTTTTCTCTTTGCGTGCAAATTGCTGAGCAATTCAGGCTCTGCCCCTTATCCTCCTTCATGTGGCCAGATAACAAGAAAAGCAAAGAAATACTAGCTGGCTGTGGCGAAACATGCAGCGATCTAGCAGAATGTCCCCTGTGGTGGGGCCTGGCCTGCTTGAGTCCTTATATCGAGCTTCCAAACTGTGACCGTTGTGCAGAGGATATTGTGTGCAGAGGGTGCTTTGTGGCAGGGTCTCGGGTGGCACTCTTGTATTTGGTTATTTATATAGCGCTCTTTCCCCACTTGTGCGGCCTCAATGCGCTTTCCTGGTAGGAATGCCCTTGGTGACCGTAGTCAATGTGGTGAAAAATTCGAAGCGATTTAGTTTAGGAGATGCGTGTGTCCATTTTGCCGGTCTAGGAATTAGGTGGCTGGCTAGGCTCGACTAAGCAGCCCAAAGAGAAGCCAGGCACGTGGGTGGGCACTGTTGGTGGATTGAGATAGATTGCTATTGTATGGATAATCGATGTGTGTCCAGCTATACCGAGTTCCTTTCGGATGGTAGTTGCTGTATGCTATTGGCAGAGGTGTTGAGGCAAGTTAGGTGTTTCAGTCTGGACGGCTATTAGTGTTGCAAGACCGGATGTGCTTAGCCATAGCAGTATTCTACGGTGCATCGTTGTATGGCCGTGCCTGCGGCCTGTGTCCACACTAGTGGGGTGTATACGTACCTTAGGCTTGAAAGTTATTCAGCTGGAGGTTTCACGATATAAAAGGCAGAGAAAGAGACTAAAACTAAATTTGGGATTCATGTATAGTTGGAGAGAGGCCTAGTTTTCACGCTACAATAGGTTTCACAATATAATAGGCCACAATGGGGGCTACCTAGATTTGAGAACCCTGTATAGTGGGAGAGAGGCCTAAGGTTCACAATACCGTTTGAATACAAGGGGGAGAGGCCTCCATTTCACAATGCAGTTTGTATACAAGAGTACAAGAGACAACACACCTAGATCTGAGAGTCCTGCACAGTGGGAGAGAGGCCCAAGTTTCACAATGCAGTTTGAGTACAAAAGTATAGTGGGAGAGAAGCCTAAGTTTCACAGTGCCGTTTAAGTTTCACAATGCAGTTTGAGTACACGATTGCAAGGGACAACAAACCTAGATTTGAGAATCCTGTATAGTGCAAGAGAGGGACAAGTTTTACAATGCAGTTTAAGTTTCACAATTCAGTTTGAGTGCAAGATTGCAAGGAACAACACACCTAGATTTGAGAATCTTGTATAGTGGGAGAGAGGCCTAAGTTTCACAATGCAGTTTGAGTACAAGATTGCAAGGGACAACACACCTTGATTTGGGAGTCCTGTATAGTGTGAGAGAGGCCTAAGTTTCACAAAGCAGTTTACAAAGGGGAGAGAACACAGCTAGAGAACGCAGAAGTCTTGTCTAGATGTGACGTGAGCTAATAATCACTGTTTGAACTACCTGTGGCAATGTCTAACATTCACAGTCCAGCCTGGTTGGTAAGCTGGTTAGTTTTGACATCCTGCGCTGAAGGATTTTGAAAGTAAATATAGTGGCAAGGCTTCCAGATTACAGTGATTGATGTACTCCCCACCTGTGCCACACATACCTGGGTAGTCGCTGCTGGTAGACGGCTGGCCACTGGCTTCCCCTGCTGACACATGCAGACATGATATGGAACTGCCAATGTAGGAGACGCCCTTTGCCTCAGGCCCATAGCCACAGGGGCTGCACGTGCAGTGTGTGTGTGTTCCACTTGCATTTCCCCATGCCTCTTCCAGGGTTGCCTCCTTCTTACCTCCTTCCCTCCATGCCATGTTTCTCCTCCTCCTCTCCATGCACTGTCTTTCCTCCTCCTCCTCCTCCTCTTCCTCCTCCTCTCCATGCCATGTTTCTCCTTCCCTCCATGCACTGCATCTCTCCTCCCCCGCTCCATGCCCAGTGTTTCCAATCCTCCTCTCCATACTCTGTGCTGTGCAAACCTTTTTCTCTGTGTTCTTTCTACTTCTCTTCTCGGTGCCATGCTCGCAGGGTGTCTTTTCCTCCTCTCTGTCACCATGATGAGCGCAAGGTGTGTTGTGCGTAGGGGCGGAGCTGTGGAGGCCATGTGAAGAGCCATCTTGCTCGTAATGGGCAGAGCTTGCCCAGGCATCCTTAGCCTTTTATGTGCATATAGAGGATTAAGAAAGTACACTGCATCACTTATATTTGGGGAATGCACAGATGCGTGTACTCAATGTGGTGATGCCAACCTAAACATAAATAGAATGCCCCCACACTGTCCGCCTTTGGAGACCTGCACTGACATGATTGTAACGGTTGTGGTGAAAATTACCAATAAATAAATGTACAAAATCATGTTTCTGAGAGACACGCCTGAGAGATTGAGTAGCAGTGAATGTTATGAGACTAGCACAATGATTTCAGACTGTTGTTTTCACGTGCACATTTTACATTAAAGGCTGTGTGAATGCATTCACGCTCGCGTAATGCAATTTTGCATGCGGAAACCGAGTTTGCAATTGTGGAATTATACCACTCGACTTTAGTTCCTTCCCAGCAGCACTGCACACTGTCAAGTGTTAAGGTAAGCCCAACCTCCACTACTGTGTTTACTGTGTGCCCTGCTTAAGCAAAAGCTGTATTTTTGATTGAGCGATGATTCATTTGTGTGCAAGTGATTCTGAAACCACCGGAAGCATGGTTGGGGTGCTACTCTTTGGGTTTGGACTGATGCCTTTCAAGTGATTGCTGTTTCACAACATCTGCCTGCTTGCATATTCTCCCCCAGTGCGTGAGCGTATTTATTTATTTATTTATTATTCATTTATTATGCACAGCCATGAACCCTTAGGCGTTAGGGCGCAGACAAGGTCAAACATAAGCGACTATCAGTCCAGTGTGTCTAATACGGCTGTGGCTGCTTCTATGCCAGCCTATTTCCACAGATATCTTTCTGTGGGTCACTAACAGCCTATTCTCACCAATATCTTTCTTTTGGTCGCTACCGGCCAATTTGCAAATATAGTTGTATTTTGGTTGCTACTTGCCGCATTGTTCATATTTAGCTGCTGAAGCCACTTCCCTCATGGCCGCCATGTTTCCCCGCTCATCCCTATCACTAAGGGCAAGCCTCTTCCCACCAATACCTCACAGTACACACTTTCAAATTCATCATTCTTCCTGCTCCCCACCTCCCTGCCTCGCTCTCTCTTCCTTATCCCCATCCTGCTTATTATTAACCATCGAAAACAATCAGGACATCAATCGGGCTCCAACCTTACCTATCCATCTAATCCCACTCACTCTTCCTTTCCATGCCCCCACCACAACTATCCTGCTCAGACTTTAGAACTCCCAACCTCCCTCCTTCCTGACCACTTTGACTCTCATTATTTACAGATCTCAGTCACGGGTATAATTCAGCCTGGCATTACATCCCACGCCACCATTGCCGCTTTACTTTCTGGTGACCCCACCTTTATGCATTTCCCTCACTCGCCAAACAGAGGGGGGGGGGACTCATTGGCCTCCCTCACTCCATTTGCCTTATCTCCCCGTTTGGGTTTACTGCCCTATAGCACCTATCACCTACCCCCATGCTGTTATCTTTTTTCCATAGACCACCTGACCCTTATACCTCTAATCATGGCCTTCTCCTTGACCCCCTCCCCACTGAATCCTCCATTGCCCTGATGGGTAACTTCAAGCTTCACAAGATCTCCTCTGCCCACCAGCTTGAACTTGACTCTCTTCTTTCCAACCACTCCCTGCTCGCTTACCACAACCTTCACACTCACATCCAAGAGGGCAATTCCCTTGATCCTGTCCTTCTTTGTTCCTCCCTAATCTATTCATACCTCATCATGGACCATTCACTTTTCCACTTGCTCATCTCTTCTCTTCCCCCAATCTCCTTCCTTCCTACCTCTTATTTCCAGATGCAAACTACACCTGACACCCATATCTGACGTCAGATCTGACGTCCGAACACCCTCCTAGGTGTCTCTCTCCTCCCCAAGCCTCATCTACTGAGAAGCATCAACCTTTAAGCACACCATTTTATTATCAGTACCTTTCCCATACTTTGTCATTCGACAACCCTTGCCCCAATCCCTAATTAACCCCTGTGATCAGTCAATTCAGTCATCTCAAAACCAACATGGACCTTTGCTGCTGTCATACATCTCCCACTCCTTACAGCATATAACATGGGCCTTCTTGAGCTTGCTTCTATCCTAGACACTGTTAACTTTAGCCCCTTCACCCACTGCATCTCCTCTCTCCACGCTCCCCTTTGCCATCGCTCCTCTACACTTCAGGCCATGGTTCCCCTGTCCTTTCCTAAGAATATAGCCTACTCTCTATAGGCTAAAAATATTTCGCTCTGCTTATCCTCTACAATCTCTCACATCCAGAACAAATCAGAAAAAATCTGCCACCTCCTCACCCATGTTCCTCCCTTTTGTACTCCCTTCTCCTAGCACCACTCCATTTTTTTGCCTACACGCTTCTCCACCTCATCTGTTTAATGGACTACCATCCTCAGCACGGACAACCGTTCGTGCTCTCCGGTTGAACCTTTGCACATACCATCAAAGAGTTTGGAAAATAACCGGCTCGTATTGCTCACCTCTCTCTTTCTCTCTCTCTCTATCTCTCTATCTCTCCCCATCTGTCTCTGTCTCTCTCTCTCTCTCTCAGTACTGGAACCTTCCCCACATGTTTCAAGGCAGTCCCAGTCCTCCCTATTCTCAAGTAGCCCTCTCTGTACCCTCTAACTGCCTGCCAACTACCGGTCTGCTTCCCACACGGCCTACTACTGAAATCCTGGAAGGTGTAGTCCTTGATGATATGATTACTAGTCACCTTGAAATTAATGATCTCTGTGACCCTCTCTAATCTGGTTTTTGGCTTTTGTAGAGGCATTCGTCTCGATCAGAGTTGTCCAACTTCAGCCCTCGAGGGCTGCGATCCTGACGGGTTTTCAGGATATCGCTCATTAATATTCATGAGGAAAAATGTGAATACATTTGGAATCATTGTATGCATATTTATTTCATGAATATTAATGAGAGGTATCTGGAAACCCCGACATGGATCCGGTCCTCGAAGCCTGGAGTTGGACAACCCTGGTCTAGATAGTGACACTATTTGGACTTGCACCTTAGGGCCAGGTAGTGCCATCATGTATTGATATACTTATGCATGCACGTTTTATGACACATCACATGGCAGTTACTGCTACCACGTACCAGGCATTGCCTTATATGCCCAGGCACTAACATCACTGGCAGTTTGTTCCATGAGAAGACAGGTACTCACGCAATTGTAGTAAGACCCAGGTTTATCCCCAGTAAATCATAGCTGCAACAGCACAATGAGAAGTCTGCAGCTGCACACACTGCCCGTAGAAGCTGCATTTTAGAATCAGTAAAGCCTCTCATAAGCCCAGTAGTGTTATGCAAGATGACACTTTGATGCATACAACTATTAAGGGCCTGATTCATGGAAGTGTTTTATAATGGCGCAATCCCATAGGAAAACGTTCCATGAATAAGTATGGACCAAGAATTGCTCTTTCATTATATTTATCATTTGAGGGTGGGCCATGTATTGCACTTGGACGGACCTGGGGATGGACAGTGTATCACACTTATATCAACACTGTGGGTCGACAATGTATTGCACGCAGATGGATATTGAGAGTGGGCATTGCTTTTTTTTCCGCCTAGGTGGCGTTCAGGGGGTGGGCAATGTTTCATGCATAATGTTAAAGGTATTTGTACCACGCACCATCACCAACGGAATTGGTCCACAGGCCCTCTAGCAAACATATGTATTCCTTTCTCACTCCGCACCTTCGGATCTTAGCCGAAGGCACAGCCTCACTTCCACACGCATCTGCCTTCGCACATAACTCGAAAAAAACTTTGCACATCACCTCTGCCATAAGACTGCAGCTACCTTTCACACAGAAAATGTGACTGTAGCTTCACACATTATGGCTATCCTCTTGCACCCCGCACCCAGCCATGTACCAATAGACACGGGTGGCTAGCTGGGACTTGGCCACCCTTCGTAACCTTTAACGACTATATATATATATATATATATATATATATATATATGTATATATTTTTATTTTTTTATTTTTATTGATTTTATTCAACGACTATATGCACAAACGCATTTCAGCAAATCCTATTTTTCCCATACTCTGAACTTCGATCCTTCCAAGGGCTTTCGACCTACAGCACGTTGGGACCATACCCGTGGTGAAAGGCGCCATACAGATGATGAAAATGAATGAACTAATAGAACATTGATCCCATGGAAACGAAAGCCCCTTTTATTGAACAAGCACAAAGGTACAGATGGGGACTATACACTGTGCATTAGCTTTCAAGACTAGTCTTTCAAAAAGAAGGAACGTTTTGCAATCTGTTGTGGCACCGTGCCACTGGTGTCTGGCCACTTGTCTACGGATGCACAATGCAAGCTGTTGCCACAAGCGGACTCTAACAGCCACCCTGTCAAATCAGGGGGCGTGTGGGTCGCACAAACGTCAAGTGAGTTTTTGCATTGATCGATTGAGATATCATGCTTGCTATCATCTGTGTTTTGACTTTCCCTTGTATACCCACATAATGCTGTTAGAGAACTGCAAGATAACACAGTATCAAGCCCATACGAAGCTAGGTCAGATACCACAGCGAGTAGAGCGCGTGCTTTCACATCTGTGCAGAGCCTGCTGACACAGGTTCGAATCCCGGCAGGGCCAAACTCAGCCTTTCATCTTTCCAAGGTCGATAAATGAGCACCACACGCCGTGGGTAATAATAAGCAGCGCTCAGATGGGTTCGTAGCGCTATTTAAATGCTTATTATTATTAGAATATTAATATAGTTTCAAAGTACTCTGTTGGTTTTGATGTGCCAAAATTGTGGGCATGGCAGACCCCTGGAGGATACGTACCCCAGCTCAACTGAAAGCCACCTGTCTCTATACCCGATGGGATTGTCTAGGTGGCATTCGTGCAGCACCACCAAATGATCCAAAACTAAAAAAGATGTTTAAGGTGGAATGTCCAACTGCACTCTTTTAATATTTGCCCCAGAAATGTGAGTTCCCCTTTACTGAGAACACAAGGGCAGTCAACCCGTCATATTAGATGGTGCCCACTCGCAAGAGAACGCTGTCTTGGGAGAATAGCTCAGGGGCAACGTGCTCGCCTTGGAAGCAAGACGACACAAAGCAACACAGGTTTGATCCTTGGGTCCATGCTTAGAAACAACAGGGTATTAAGTGTGTTACAAAATAACCAAGCATATGATATCAAGGGTCTTCCTCATGTTTTAGCTTTCACTACCTTACTAACAGAAACATATATCATTTGCATGTCAGTCTATTCGCACGCCCCTCAGGACAGCCCAGCACTGACATTCCAGCCAATTTGGCTCTTTCTATATATACGTATCTAGAGTTCTACTTTGAATGATGCGCTTGGTAAAAGCCCCTGGGTAGAAACACCCACACTCCCCTTTGGAGGTCCTTCTGGGCTAAGAGCAATTATGATTAGCAAAAGCACTTGCAAAATGTGCTTTTTTTTCAATATCGATATTAGATTGTCTTTTTACAAGAAAAACAAAAAATCTTGCAAAGGAATGACATTTCCACATGGAGGGGCATCAGCCGGTCAGCAACAGTTTTGGCTCCAGTGTTTTTCTCACTATTTATAAACAACATGCCAAATTAATTGGGAAAGGCAACCAGGGTTATTCCTCGGATCAATGGCAGTGACGTCACGATGTCGCTGTAAGCAGATAACTCAAGCATAGTGCGAGACTGTCCTATAGGGAACTCTGGCGATTTCCCAGTAGGCCTCTGCACCCTGGGCTTTTTTGGGTGATATTTCCAAATGTCCTCATAGGAAAAACATTGGGCTTGCTGAAAATGTGCAATATGGGGCCACATTGAAAATTATTTCAAGGGCCTCTTTTGGTTCCCAGTCCACCCCTGCTCAATCACCCTAGTCGGAACCCCAAATGCCCTGCCAGGGCTTTTGAACCAGATGGATAGCTAATGTAGAGATGACAACCTAAAGGTAAACAAAACAAAACCGAAGAGGAAGAGGAAAGAGGACACCCTACATTTCCAGAAAGTAAATGGAAGGCCGGAACAAGGAGCTTCCCCATCTAGTCATCATCACAGCACAGTGACTGAGCTGGAAATCTCACACAGGTACAGCTGCCAAAAGACAGAACCGGCTGTCAATGGGATTAGAAGGTACCTGAAAAAACACGGTCATATTTTCTGCCCCACAATCAGAGAACTCTTTCAAGCAAAGTGAAGGATGGAGATGAATTGTGGACAAATGGCCAATGATTGGGCAAAATGGATGGCCAGGAAAAAGGGCCTGCAACCTTTGGATCTTCAGATGTTTTGGACTAGAAAGTACATCACTTCTACCCAGCTTAGTCAATGCTGGGGGATCATGGGAGTTGTAGTCCAAAACATCTGGAGAGCCGCAGCTTGCAGAACCCCGAAAGCTTTTAGAAGGCCTTTTTCAAGTGCCTCAGAACCTTTCCGACAGCAGCATGAGAACTCAGTTTGATTTCTAATCCAATTTATGAATTGATCAAAATTGCCCAGGCCCGAAATGTCCTTCAATGAGGGAAAGAATGCCTGGATAGTGCACGATCAAGTGTCGACCTCAAGCAGCTGCAGTCAGAGGGGAGAGCACTTGCATTGAGTGGAAACGTACATTCAAGGAGAAACCAAAAGCTTAGAAAATGAGATTCCAGACCGTGAGGTGCTAGGAAGGATACCAGATAAAGCTACCTGCGGTGGGACGGAGTAATCGAAGGAGGATCAAAACCACAGTCCTATAGTCTCGCTTTGATTGACCCACATGAGAAAAGACGTTTCATGCTTTGCTGCTCTTTGACTGACATATGCTGAAAAGAATACGAATCAGGAAAGACAAGCAACCCCTCATCTGGCTGCACCTGCAATAGCTCAAGCAGAGAATCTCCAAAACAACCTTAGTAGAAGACACATTTGCACCCGGGGAAGTGCTCTCAGCCAACCAGGTGGCTGGAACAGCGGGCAAGAATACAGAATCCACAGCCGCTGTCCCAGCCACTGGATGCCCATCCCTAGGTGGCGCCCTTTTTTTTTTAATTTGGGGATGCAACAGGGAGCCTCTCCCTGTTACCTCTGCCCCAAATAACCTGATTCCCCTCTCCATCCCCTCCACTTACCTGTGGGACCGGAGTATTGTGTTCCGGTAACGCCGATTCTCCCGTCTGGCTGCTGCCATAGACATGGAAAAGGGACTGAGTCCCTTTTCCAAAAGGCAGCGGACATATTATTTGTTTTGTTTTGTGAAACGTATGCGTTCCCCGGATGAACCCCAGGATACGAATGGCTTTCATGCCCTGCCAGGAGGGCAAACATGCCCTTTAATGGCCCACCAGCCCTGCCTTAGCTCGGGCTGGTGGGCCATTAAAGGCCATGCCCGCCCTCCTGGCGGGGCCTGAAAGCCATAATCTTCCTCGGGCTAAGCTACAAGTGATGGGCAGCCATAGTGTGCATTCAGCTACGGTACCCCTACTGGCCAAATCCACACCTTCAGGTGCGACTAGCGTGTCAAGCTTTTGAAAAAGTGCCCATGAAGAAAAGTCTAAACAGTCTACCAAGTACCTAGACCAAATGTAACATTCTGCTAAATGGACTTTGACATCTTGGAGTACATCCAACGGAAGTCGGCATTAAAGCTGCATCCAAACCGATCAAGGAAGCCATTGGTGCACTTATGAGCCCAGCTATCTGATGCCACAAGATAAGCATCTTTGTTTTTAACAACTGTGGAGCAAAATAGGAAATTACAAAACAACCGCCATGTGGCGGAGAAGGAAGTAGAACCTGCTAAAGGTGACGTCGGAGAACGCTCAATCTTCTGAAAGAGGGAAGCAATCTTAGAGGCTACAGCTCAGAGGAACTGCACTGCACTCTCAAAAGTTATCGTCTTCCTTTATGTTTATGGTAATGTTGTTATTTCTCTTTATTCTATTTTGCTTAATCTCATTGTAACAAATTATGCATAAAAGGCCTTCACTAAAAGTGACGCATAGCACAGTTTAGTTATTCTTTGCTAACCAACTAGCCTATAACGTCCCTCTGAGTCGACATTGAACTCTTCACAGTGGGATAAGCTGGTACTTTCAGCTAGCGCTGGCTTCGCATGGTTGCACCCCGGCAAAATGGGCTTTTTGAAATTGACCATTAAGTATCTCTCTAGATAATTTGTTGAGTGGTAAAACCCCACACAATTCTCTTGGTGAAGCCTCTGCTGGCTTTCGATACTATATACCCGATTCATTTGTAATGCTTGGCTAGCGTACCTTATCCTTTATGTTCCAATGCTCAGACAATATTTCCCATTTATAATTTAGATAACAACAATATTGAAGTGAAGGAAGACCATACATGCCAAGTTACGACGTTCCTTCATCAACAGTGTTTCTTTCGATGGGTTTTTTCAGTCATTCCGTTACCAGCCAACAGCTTGCAGTTAAGCAATTACCACCATAAACTGACAACAATGCTGAACTCGTGATGTGGCCCAATTTCCTCAAAATAACCTTTTCACTAACAGTCATGAACTCTCAAAGAAACATAGATCTCACCCCATGCCTGAACAATGTACAAACACCCTTAACTCCAAAAGGTGTATTTGTATATTATTTAGAGAAGTATTTTGATAAGAAGTAATGTACATAAGGTATATCATGGGGGGGTAAATCACATTGCATGGAGCATTACAAAGGATTAATAAGAGAAAACGAGACATTACAATACAAACCAATAAAGCACATCAGGATAGTCAAGTCAGGGCAAGCTAGGTCCTTTCTCCAAGCCCTCATTTCCACTTGCTTATTCTATTGAACTTGGTGGGTTCAACACTACACTAGCTCCCCCTTTGATCGTCACTATC
The DNA here is from genome assembly GCF_040938575.1 of Ambystoma mexicanum. Lineage (NCBI taxonomy): Eukaryota > Metazoa > Chordata > Amphibia > Caudata > Ambystomatidae > Ambystoma > Ambystoma mexicanum. The sequence continues at coordinate 863,963,922 of NC_090939.1, read as the reverse complement.
CTCATTATGCAACATTGCAAGGTGTTCTTTATCAACCAGGCCATACTTGCCTCCCCTAAACCTTGCTCCATACCCTCCTCCCTCTTCAACTGTGCTCCTACATCTCTAAAATCACAAAAATAAGGCTCGCGCATTTCAAGAATTGGAAATCTAGTGAAATGTGCGGGACTGAATTGTGCCGTTGCCCAGATAGTCTTGTAGATTACAGACTTGGTCAGCCAATGGGCAGGCTTATAGGATGTTGGGTAGTGAGGATTTGTTGGATGACCTGAGTACTTCTCAGAAGAAATGGATCTTTCGAGGGGCAATGGTGGGGAAGAAACTAATTTTGAGACATTGGAAAGCATCTAACCCTATTACTATTGAGGAATAGATTTCGGAGATGCACTCTTTAGCGGATATGGAGAAGGTGCTGTATTGGAGAGATAAGAAAAGTGCATTATTTAACAAGATTTGGGGTAAATTTCTTTTACTATATTAGACCAGTTTATTGATTGTTTTGTGACTCCTGGGGGGAGGGGGGTTTTGTGGTGTATAGAGTTCTGTTGGCTTTGTTATGATTATCACATGATGTTATATTATGTACAAACTGTTTCTCTGTTATGAACTTTTTTAAAATAAATTTTAAAAAATAAAAAAATAAAAATAAGGCTCGCCCTGTCCACCTTCTATCACCCTTCCTCCTCTCTTTACCACCATACTTCCCACCCTCTCTTCACTGTGACACTTCTCCCGTACATCCTCCTCTACTGCCCCTTTTAAGCAATAACCTATCCTTCTTTTAACTTTTAATGTACCCCTCCTGTGCTCCATTTAATGCTTTTGCAACCCAAACTATCAAAGAACTTGTCCCATCGCCTGCATGCACCCCCCGTCGCACGTTAATCACTCTCTATCAACTGGTATCATCCATAGAGTTGTATTTAAGTGCATTGTCAATTGCCTCTCCAACTTTCTAACCACTGCTCATAACTCCCACCTAACTTCATCCTCATTCTACTTGATCTTGCTGCTGCAAACCCTCTCCATCTTAGGCTTCAAGAACACTGTACTTGACTGGTTGGCCTGTTATCTCTTACACCACCCCTTCTCCTTCTCTCACACCTCCTCATCACTCCCCTTGCAGTGGATACCCAGCAAGGCTCAGTCCTTCATACACTCCTCTTCACTCTATTCTCACAAAGTTCTTCCTCACCTGAGGATTCGAAGCACGACTGCAAGGATTCCTTGGACGGAGAGGTTCCGGCTTTTTTCTTATGTCCTGATCGGCTTTCTTCTTATGTCCTGATCGCCAATCCTCAAAGAGGTAAGGTTTGCACTTGGAGGAAGCCACTCTGTTCGCTGGGTATGACAGCAGGAATTTGTGCTCCTCCGGGGGCAATCCTCAATATAGAGGGAAAAAAGCCAGCCGACATAAAAAACTCCTCTAGTTCTAAAGCAAGGATACGATGTAAACAGCAGAGTGAGGCAGCAAGTACCTCAGAGGAATGATCCCAATGATCCTTGCAGAGCAACACATCGAACAGGAAGCGTAAGTCCAAATATGCACAGAGAGGAAGTCAGAGAGGCGAAGGCAAGCAAGGAAGCGGGAGCAAAGGTGGCAAATGGAAGCACACAAAGAAGGTAAGGAACACAGTGTAGCAAGAAGGAAAACTAGCGTCTTACCCAAAGGTACGAACAGGGTTGCAACGTGTTCGCTTGTTGAACCGTTCTGCAATTATGCCGAACGGGTGGGCGCCATCTTGGAAAACAGCTAGACTGCTTACCAGCAAATGGAAGGAAATGTGATGGCACGTTTCAATGGTGTCTCCAGGCATGCCATACCTTCCAACCCTGATGAGTCGTGACAGTATGGCCCCTTCTTATCTTCGCCGTTCCGGGTTTACCAGGATTTTGCTGATGGAAACGTCGGAGCAAAACAGGGGACTTCACATGCGTACTTGGTTCCCAAGAATCCTGGGAAGTTGGAAATCCCTTCCAATGCACAAGGTATTGCAAAGATCCTTTGCGGTATCTGAAGTCGACTTTTCTGGATACCTGGTATTCTTCAGGATCTTCAGGGTGTATGGACTGATCTGGTAATTTCTTATGATTCCAGTCATGGGGATGGTAAGTTCGCAACAGCGAGGAGTGAAGGACGGGGTGGATTCTGCGAAGGTGTTTGGGAAGAAGTAATTTCAAGGCGACAGGATTTATCTTCTTGATTATCTTGTATGTCCCGATGTATCGTGGGGACAATTTAGACGGGCGAACCCACCTTGGGAAAGTTCTTAGTGGATAACCAAACTAAACTGTCATTGTCCCGAGAGGGTACTGGACAGCAATGTTTATCGGCATAGGTCTTTTTCTTTTGGTTGTTTTCCTCTAGATGATCGTAGGCAAGTCTTTTTGTCTGTGAGATGTTATCCAGTAAAACATCAATGGATGGCAGACGAGAAGAGGGGAATGGTCCACATGGAAAGGATCTAGGCTGGTAACTGTACGTGCAATAGAACTGACTCATCTTTATGGCTGTATGTATGTCATTGTTGTATGAGAATTCTGCGGTGGATAGCATGTTTACCCAGTTGTCTTGTTTAGCATTTGTGAAGCAGCGTAGATATTGTTCCATGGTATGGTTTAACCGTTGTATTTGACCATTGCTGTGTGGGTGGTATCCGGATGATAGAGAACACTGTATTCCCAAGAGATTACATAACGTCTTCCAAAAAGATGAAGTGTATTGATAAACGCGGTCTGATATGATGGTTCTTGGAAGTCCATGAATGTGGAATATGTTGTGTAGAAAAACTTTAGCCATCTCTGGCGCAGTAGGTAGCCCAGGTAACTGAGAAAAATGATCCACCACAAAGTCAGTTGACAAATGACTCCAGGGAAGTGCAGGCGTATCTTCTTGAGTTAATAAACCAATGGGTTTGGAAGTGCTGTGTTTAGCTTGAGCACACACAGGACATGACCTTATGTAATCTTTAACATCCTTCCTGACCGAAGGCCACCAGAACAAGCGTAGCACTAGGTCTTGTGTGGTCATGTAACCCTTATGACCTGCGGTTATAGCATCATGACACCAAGCCAAGAGCTGTCTCTGATGGGACCGTGTGGGCACCACAAGTCTCTCACCTTGAAACAACAAACCTTCTTGATTGGTTAAGAGGGGTTGTCTTCTGTTGGTGTTCGGTGCCTGATAAGCTGAAGACACCTCTTTAACCTCTTGAAGGAATTACTGTGAACAGGAATCTCCTTCCTGGAAGCAGGCATTCCTTATGGGGTTGTAAGTCAGAAATAACAGGAGGGTTCCTAGATAAACTATCAGCCAAGACATTTTCACTCCCTGGTATGTACATAATGTGAAAGTAGGATTGAGATATGCCCAGCGAGCCTGTATGGCTTTACAACAATCCATTTGTTGCAACACCTTTAGGTTACCATGATTGGTGCATATTTCAAAAGGATGTGCCGCTCCCATCAGCAAGTGACAACATTCCAGACAAGCGTATCTTACAGCTAACAATTCTTTCTCTAATACAGAGTAGTTAGTTTCACTGTTGCTTATGGTCCGGGACAGGTATGCTATGGGATGTTCCTTTCCTGAGGTGACTTTTTTAAGAACAGTTCTGACTGCCCCAGAAGAAGCTGCAGTTTCTACGATGAAAGCTCTAGTCTGGTCGGGTTGTTTCAGTATGGGTGCTGAACTGAATCTAGACTTTAGTAGATCAAAGGCATGAGCTGCTGCAGGGTTCCATTCAAAATGAACGTCCTTCTTGAGTAACCTGACCGCAGTCATGGATGGGCAGGATAGCCAATTGGGTGTTCTTAACCCCCACTTTTATGGGGGTCGTGGTCCCTGTGCATGATCCCGGTGTAGAACTGGAGTGGGAACTATGTGTGACTGCAACACAGGTTATACAGGTTATAATAAGACCTCACGCCGTCCTGTTAGTGATCTTCGAACAAGTGATTGGGAGGATTACATTCTCATTTTGTAAAAATTGTATTATACAATTAAATCAAATAATAAAAAAAAAAAAAAAAAATGCTGTTATAGGAAGGGCAGTCGCTGAAACATTTCTGATGAACTTCCGATAGAAGTTGGCTAGTCCTAAAAAACGTTGGATGTCTTTAAAGTTGGTAGGAGTTGGCTATACTGTCAATGTTTTTCAAGGATCCATTTCAATGCCTTTTTCTGACAATATGAATCCCAAATAGGGAACAGAGGTGACTTCGATCAAACACTTCTCAGGTTTGACTAGGAGATGATGATCACGAAGTCGCATCAAAACTCCTTGAGCTGATGTCGATGAATGTCTTTGGAGGTTGAAAACTCTAGGATGTCATCAAAATAGATTATGACTGAATGAAAGAGGAGGTCGGAAAACAATCTGTCCATGAAGTGTTGAAAAATGGATGGGGCATTCACCAGACCAAAGGGCATCACCTAGTACTCGAAGTGCCAATAAGGTGTCCTGAAGGCCGTCTTCCATTCGTCTCCTCTCTTTACTCGAAGCAGATGGTAAGCCCCTCGGAGATCAAGTTAGGTAAAGATGGAGGCTCCTTGAACTGCTTCAAGAATATCCTTTATGAGGGACATGGGACAGCAATCTCGAATGGTAACCCCGTTGAGTCCTCTGTAATCAATACATGGCCTTATTTCCTTTGTGTCCTTCTTAGCAATAAAGAACAAAGAGGCCCCCGCCTGAGATTTGGATTCTTTGATAAGCCCATTTTGTAGGTTGCTATCGAGGTACTCTCGCAAAATGACTGAAATAGAGGAGCGAAGGGCTCAAGAGGGGAGATATTTATGGAGGGAGAGTTGAAGGTATTTTGGGCAATTATCAACTGAGAATTGCAAAGTGTTCTTAATCCAATCTATTTCAGGGTTGTGTAGGCGTAAACAGGGTATGCCTAGTATTATGGGAAAATGGGCTGCCCTGATTATGTCAAAACTGATGGTTTCCTGGTGTTCAAAGATGGAGGCCACTACTGATAAGGAAGAGTGAGTTATGGGTCCGGAACAAAGAGGTTTACCATCAACTCCTTCCACGGGTTAATTGACAGTTTTGAGACAATGAGGAAAGTTCTCCTTCTCTACCGAGATGGTATCCATGACATTTCCTGCTGCCCCGCTATCCAGCGAAGCAGAAGTGTGGATCTACCAGTGTTGAGCCAACTGTGCTTCAAATATGACAGAAAATGTAGAGATGTTTTGTTCACTAAGGATAAGCCATAGCAAGTGGGCCCTTCTTTATGTTTGCAGTGGACTCCACAATATTGCAAGTGCTTCTTAGTCCAGTGGGTATATTCTCTTGATTCTAGCCTATTAAAGCACATTGATTGAACATCGAAGTAAGCAACTATAACCAGAAGTGTGTAATCCTGGAGAGAAACACTTAAAAATTCAATTCTGGTGAATTGAATTCATGTAATTATGATGATATTTTTTACATTTTGTTAAAGGTTATTTCATAACCATATAACAATAAAAAAATTACAACAAAAAAAAGAATTCAATTCAGGAAAAGGCCAGAAAATGTAGGAAGAGTGTCTAATGGCTTTGCCTCCTTGGGGTGCTCATAAGGGACCATACTTTGCTTGCTCTCTCTTAGCAGGAGAAGGCAAGTAGGAGAATCACTGATGCAGACCCTGGGACTCAACAGCGCAGCTAGGAAGGACAGATCAAGTGAAATATAACTTCAACGTTAAACAAATGACTGTGCACCACACCTGTGATGTCATTTCGGGTGACTTCGAACTGGATAATGCATGGCGGGTGGTGGGGGAATTACTATGAAATGATCGAAAAAACATGACCTACTGAGAAATGACCGAATTATTTTTTATCAAATCTTTTTTTAAATAAAGCGGGGGGAGCCCTCCGCACCATGACCCATTTCCCCCGACCGTAACCTATCCCCTTACCCCACCCCATCTATTTTTAATAAAAATGAACAAGAATCCTTAATGAATTCGACCAAATAAAATTCGGTCATTTCTCATTAAGTATTTTTGTATTCAATCATTTCTGCAGAGACCGTGGTGGGGGAGGTCCCATGCCTGGTCGCAGAGACCATTGAAAGGCCCCTTCATCTATATCTTCCAAGTCAAGTATTTTTCAGTTTAGGGGAGGCTTGCCTAAAAGCCTGCTATACAAATGCACTTTCATCATTCATTTGTGCATGCGTTCGTTCGTTCATTCATTAATGTATTCATGCATCCATTCAAGTGATTACAAAGTCCCAGTTTTGTCGCATACAGAGCATCAGTTGTTAGGCACTGTTTTGGGTTTCACTGGGTCTTGGCAGGGAAGTCCAGGTAGCCATCAATGCACAGGTCCAGGCAGCACCTTACTCCCTCAAGTACAGGTTTCAGTCAGTGGATCATTAATAGCTGGAGTGGCACCCAAAGGCGGCGCAAGTGGGAGCAATACAATCTATCCCTTGGCTTTCAAAGGCGTAGGCGACCTCTGACGTGACTCATAAACTGTGGACTTTGATAGGAGTGGAAATTCCAGGCGCAACCCATGTGGTTGGTCATTCAGGTAAGAGAAAGGGAGATACCAAGTGCAGCAGAATTAATTCTGGATTTCCAGCATTCCTGCATAACCAGGGATTTTGCATCCATGCTTCAACTGGATTGAGACAGTCTGTTATTTACAAGGGCCCCTCTCCTTTAAGTCACCTTCCTGATGGAGCTGTATTTGGGGTCATTGGCATACTTGAGAAGGCAGACATTCTAGTACCCCAATATTCTAAGAATTGGGACCATGTAGACCAAGGAGACAACTTAAGGAACTTCAAAATGGATGTTGACAGAACTAGTTTCTTGCCTGGATCACTCAAAGAATAATTCCTAAAACAGAACTTGCATAAGAGCATTTCATGACTCGTAGTATATAATTACAAATATTAAGTGCCCAATAGTGTAATAATTCTGTAGAATACATGTGCTGGGAGGATAGCACAGGGGAAATGCGTTTGTCTTGGCAGCAAGACAATGGGCCTCATTACGACCCAGGCGGTAAGGGGTTTACGGCGGCGTAAATAGCGCCGACCCTTACCGCCTGATTCCGAGGTCCCTTAGCGCCATGGAGGATTTAACACCTGCTTTTAGCAGGTGTTAAAATCCATGGCGCTAAGGGACCTTGTTGTTAATTACGCCACCGTAATTTACGGTGGCGTAATTAACGCCTTCCCCACTCCCATTATGCCCTATGGGGCAAAAATGGGAATGGGGAAGGGTAAATGGGGATTGGGGACTTACCGCCCCGCCAACCTCGGAATGGGGCGGTAAGTCCGTCAACCACCATGGCGTAAACATAGTTTACGCCATGGTGGTAAAGGTACGACCCAGGCGGTAACTTACCGCCTGGGTCGTAATGAGGCCCAATGCAAAGCAGCACAGGATTGACTCCTGGTCCCTCTAAGCGCGTAATAGAAGATTAATAAATACAATATTGTAATTAATATGAAATGAACAATCAGGAAATGTTTACTCTGTTTCATTCATTTTTTTGTACCCCCTCTTTTCTCTTTCAGGTGATTCCTGTACTCCCTTTACTGTGACCCTGGCCCACCAATGGGAGTTATAGTGAGGCCTGCAGTGAGAGGAATGAGATAGGTTGGCTTGTTCCCTCTTGCCTGTGGGAAAGGTGACTTGTCTGTGAGTCTGGTTTTAAGCAAACCAGTTTGTGTTTCAATTCCACTGTCTACAATTTGGCCCATAAGACTCTCTCGCTTCTCCCCTATTTCCAAATGAGGAAATGACAGCACATGCAGACCATTCACATCGCAGTGAATCAGTGGAATATCTTGGACAACTCCTAGGGATCAGCATATTTTCAGATGGAGGGAAAGTACGTTTGGAAAACCTCCCTCTTCTTCTCTCACCCTCCCGCAATTTTGTTTGTCTGCTCAAAGAGCAGGTTGTCAAGTGAACTGACCTGTTTACCAAATATATCTGAGTTTGCCAGGCTGCCACCGGTTACCTGGTTACCCTAACTAGGCACTTGCAGCTCAGGGTAGTGGTAGTAAAGGGGAGGTATTTATAACGAGCCCTCCCAGTGGAGTCAAGTAACCACTCAAGAAGGACGCTGACTCAATCAGGCCCCAGGAATACCCAGAGCTTTGCTGGCAGTGGCCAATGACTGATCGGGCAGCAGCTGCAGGGCTGCATTTTGGGTAGCGAATCCTCATGTTGAATTCCACCCTTACTGGGAGTATATTTAGGGTCAGTCAATTATCGCTATTATAGAACCGCTGTTTGGGGCTAAGGGGGCCCTCCAGTGCATACATTTTGGCACACTGGTACCTATATTCTTGGCATAAAGTCTCAAGGCATCCCCCCCGTGTTCCTCGCCCTCAGTGCTGTAAGGTGGCATTTGTGTGCAATAAAGCAATATGCAACCATGCAAGCACATCATGACCTTATCATGACTTCATTGCTGACAGTCAGGCAACATGCACAGCTCCTTTCACAGCAATCCTGGGCCTTGCAGCACTCTCGGGCAAGGGTGCAGCACTGTGAAGTCACACCATTCACAGCTGTCCTCTATACTGCGATCATTTCCTCTAAGGCACATGTCTGCCTCTCACGCATACCAAAAACAGACGGTACTTCGCAGCCAACAAATGACAACTGTTAAAGGTAATGTTACTGAACTAGCCATCGCTGTCAAAGCAACTGTTATTTTCCTTCAATGTAATGTACACTTTATCACATAACTGCTGAGCCCACAACTGTTATACGCTACTTAGGGATCAATAATCGTGTCCTGAGTCACTTTGCTTGCTGTACGTTTGTAGCGCAGTTCCCATAATAGCTGCCAGAGACCCACAACGCAAATTCAGTTCTCAAGCCAGCAATCACTCATTCACTGGCATACTCAACTGCAGAGTTCCCCCTCACCTAACAGGTAACAACTGTTAAAGGCAATGGTACAGAGCCAATAATCTCTGCATTCTAATATATGGTCTTATTATGTAAAGTTCATACAGTACGGTCTACCAAATCCCCTTCTATCCCACAGTGCTCTGAGGCCATAACAATGGCATTTAGGCACTATAAAATGATATGATATATAAATGTCACATAACATTTATGAATAAAGTCAAATGCAGCACAACCCTTTTTGTATAACAAGGTCTCCTGAAAATCAAAATACTGGCATAGGCTCCAACCCCCGTTACACTGTATCACAACAATCTACTACCAATGACAACCACTTAAAAAATCAATCTTAAATCGAAACTCTATAATCAAACTAAACAGAGCAACAGAAAATCACTGACTACTAAGTGCAATATTGAGAGCCCGGTTAAAAAATGTCCTCAGTATTACCCAAATTGACATTTACAATTGACCTTTTGCACAATTGACTAATTATAGTGGAAATAGAAACACAAAAAACAGACTGACTACCCCTCTCTCAAGGTCTGGCAACACAACAGGTACAGGTGCTGAGAAGCTGGCATATATATATACAACTATTGTTTTAGAAGAGACAGTTGGTGTACAAAAACCGTAATGCAGATATCAATAAATCTCTTTAATCGTTTAAGATAAAATTTCGTAGAAAAAATATACACTTTATAGGCTTTCTCATATCCCACTCATTCCATTCACACCAATTCACTCATTCTGTGGCATCCGGGTTCGGCAATTGACATTTTCTTAACACATATTAGTTATTTTTAATATGTATGACAATTGGAAAACACACAATTGGATTTTCTATAGGTCGACATATGTTTCGGCCCCTTTTTTTTCATAGTCCCATCGTTGTCTACGGTGGTCTAAATAGTCAATGTTGGGCCATCTTCAGGACAGTGATGATTTAGTAAAAGCTTAACGTCTTCACCCTTTTTCCATATGAAAAGCCAAATCTGTGGCCAAGAACGTAGTTGTGGACCACGGAGAAGAAATAAAAACATGGAGGGTATTTTCTGTATTACCCTAGTCTATCTCCCTTTTCACAAGTGGGTGGAGCTTCAAATCTCTTTATCTCCATCTCATTACATGGGCAAGTTTCAAGAGGGACTTGCTTCCTTCGACACTTGAACACGAGGTGTCTTTATAATTAGTTGGGACGAAGCAGCGAGGTTGCTCGAGCGGCGTCTGCTGGCTTGTAAATGAGTCGCGTTTCAACCCTTACTCTCCCTGTTTTACAGACCTGACCCCCCGTAAACAAAAAATTTGGGAGTACCCACTATAATACCTAATTATAGTGGTCCTAATTTACCTTCTGCACAATTGACCTTTATATTATTTTCGTTATTTTATATATGTATTGGGTTGGTTTTGGATTATAAATAATATAAGGGGATAGGGTGGGGGCTTGTGGCGGGTTTTGTATTGGGTGGAGGGTTGCGGGGGGTTTTCCCCCCGCATATATGTCCTAATTGACCTTCTAAATTAGGTAAATTCTCCTGAGGTCAATTCTCCCAAGGTCAATTGTGAAAAGGTCAATTAGTATACAACCATGTCCTCACTATCCAGAATCTTATCTTCAACATACAGAACCTTTTTAGGTGTTCATCGAACCGGCTTCAGACAGTACCCCATACTCTACTGAAAACTATCGTCCACAAATGTATACTAGCCTATAAAAGTTTAATCCTTGCAAGATTTCATGCCCCAAAGAACATGAAAAAAGTGTAGAGTGTCTAGAAAATTAACAAATAATTCTAGATTGCTTCAGTATTTAGAGTTATTTTAAGTTTTAGCAAGCAAACCTGGAGTTTCATCCTCCTAATTATTTTGTATATCTTTTTTTTAAGTAGGGTGTTTTATTAATGATCAATAGTTTGTATAATATTTTAGAAAACAGTTCTATCTTGATTGAAAGTTAGACGAATAATGTATACATTTTTCTGTCAAAGATATCCCGCATGTCTTAAACTCCTAAGTATAATTTTCAACAAACATAATTAATTGTATAGAAATTATTCAGTACTTTTTTCAAACAATCCTTTGAAACACCATGGTAAAACGTCAGCTTAAGAAAGGTTATTTATTAAAACATCATACTCTTGCCAAAAATGGCAATTTTAAATCAAATTTACGTAGACGTTTCTGACAATCCCAATATGATTAAACTGCTTCAATAACATGTGTAGCTCACACCACTTTGCCATCTAGTACTTGTAGGTCTGCATTTATAATTAATGATGTGAATGTGAAACTACAAGTACTCGCTTTGAATGTGAAACTACAAGTACCCGAATGTTAAAGCAGGAATTAAACACCAACCTTTGTGAGACAGCTGACACCCCGAAACATGGCACTTGAGAGCTTTCAATGAAAGTCATGTCAGCCTATTATTTTACTTTAGTATTTTATTCAATTTTATTTTTGTATTTGTTTAACATGAACCTTGCAGTGGGAATAAGTAGAGCTCTGTATACAGTAATTTCTACGAAGGTATCGCAGAGAATCATTAGTTAGTAGGTTTCATGAACAAGATGAACAACCAAATATACCCCTAACTCTGGTTAAAGCAATTCACCACGTATTGTGGTTACTGAGAACAGTATTTTAGATCTTCTTGTGGGCAAGGGGTTAAGAATTTGGTTGGTATCTGTGGTTACGGTATGCAGTGTATGAACAATCGTAATGGTTACAGGTCATATCCATTCCATAATCAGAGTGGTTTCTGGGTTACATCATTCAAATAATCCTAAAAATGCACATTTGACTAGGCAGCAGCTGATCAAGGATAGAGGAGAGAAAATGTAATCCAGGTGTCTTGCTTGGCCAAGTGTAGATGGGGAGCTGTTCTTGGAAGAGGAAGTCTCATCTTTTCTGAAGGTGACTACCGTGCAGAAAAGGCAGAGTGTGACTAGCAGTGGGTCCCTCATTTTTCAGGTAAATGTAGAGAAGGCCTGCCTGTTTACTTCTGGGGGTCATTTTAAGAACAATGTTAAATGCATGTAGGCGACCAACAACATTAGTACTTACGTGCTGTTGAGTCCCCTGCTTGCAATGTTAAACATTTAGAAAACAGAGCTTAAAAGTGGCCAGCAAAACTAGGCCAAATATCTTTTAATCTCTGTGATGTTAAAAATGTAAATGCAATCTGCATATTTTGCTTTGCAGACTGCATTTACAATGCATTCCTATGGAAACGACCTACTAAAAACATACACCAGGCTAAAAGTGTCATGCAGGCGGTAAACCATATACTCTGAAGTTGGAGAACGGAAGCACGGTGGAAATGTTAACTCCATCTTGTGCTCCTTCTCTGCCTCCAAATGGCAATGTAGTGTAAAAGTAAGGCACGCATGGCTTACGCCTTGCATTTACTCACTACCTTTGGACACTGCAGCCTGTAACATGACACCCCCTCTATTTCGCGGTTGGGCGTTTCCAGGCAGGCAAAGTTTATTTGCTGGCTTAACTTATTTTTTCAGGTGATTGGTTTATTTGGCTACAGATATGTGCTTTTTGGGTCTTCCTTTGGAAGGTAGAGTTTGTGAGTGATTCTGCATCAGAATTACCTAACGGCGCATATTTATTTCGTGTTCTTGAGTTGTACTCGGTCTGGAAAGTGAACGAGTCTTGGACTATAAAATGTAAGTGTGAAATGGATATTAATGTCAGAGGGGAGATTTGCTCTGTGTTGCAAAGGCCCTTCTGCAGAATATTGGCGGATAAGCCTTTGAAGGACCGACACAGATATTGAATTGGTTGGGATTGGTGGGCCCATTTGTCTAGAAGTAGGCTGACATTTTGAAGGGTTTGGTCAGATGTCTCATCCATCAAGACCTCTGGGATTGCTGTATGGCAGCCTGTATGGAGGCAGGGTGACGGGTTCCAAATATATGTTCTTTGCTGTGGGATGTGATTGGCAATGGTTAGCAAGTTAGTCTTGGGAGGATAGCTTAGGAGCAACGTTTTCGCCTGGGAAGCAAGACGACACAGAGCAACACAGGTTCGATCCCCGGATCCGCGCTTAGAAACCTCTGGGTATTAAGCGCATTATAAATAACCTTTCATATCTTGGGCATTGAGCTGTTTAAAAGAGGCTTATGTAATGATTCTGGTTGCTAGGTCCCTTGGAGGTTCGTGTGACCCCAGCCCTGTAAATATTATTAGTGCAGGATTCCATCATGCATGTGGCATATCTCAAAGTTAAGCGCTGATGATTTTGGGCTAAGCTGGAATTGATTTATTCAAGGGGAGGGAAGCAATTTATTATCTCTTGGTGATAGGTAAATAGTTCAACAGGTTTCAAATGAGTTGATGGAGAAGACAATGATAAGGTGAATGATCGTGAGTTTTTATGATGAAGGTGATTGTGCTGCCCGCTTACTGCATGCTATCAGTGTGTTGAAGTGTGGGCCGTTGGGTATGGATTTGTCGAAGGAGGGTGTGGATGTGGATCTGGTCCAGATTTCAGAGGTCTTTTGTGAGTTGTTATAGCATCTGCTGAGTAGCTGAGGGCTGACCCTGCCTGGCAGGGCATGAGGAAGAGTTTTGTGAATTGCTTATTGCATGTTTGTAAGTGTATGGCAGAGAATGAGATGTTACTGCTTAGATTACAAGGGTATTTAATGGGGCATGGTTTATGGTAGCTTGGGTCTTTTGGGGAGGTTGGTATGGTCATTTTGTCTGGGGCTTATACTTGATATGAAGGCATTATTCTGTGTGGCATCTGCCACAGGTGCTTACCTTTGGAAAAGTTAGATGAAGATCCCTCACTTTTAACCCTTTCAGTCCTACCACACATAAAAAGGCCAAAGGCCATGAGATCTTCAAATAAGTAGGTGATGCTAGGGCATGTGACTGATTCAGCTGACCAATGAGGACCACAGTGTGAATGCAAGACAGCTATAGTTGGGCCAACCAGGACGCAGGTGAGGAGATCGGTCTTGGGAACGTTCGAGAAGTTTCATTCAGTAATGGAGCCAGTGGAGATGTTTGTATTATGTGGTACCATAGGAACTGCAAAAATGTGCTAACTTTGACCCAATACAAAAAAACGCTATCAGGATGTTGTTGAATGAAAAGTGATAACTAGTATTTGCTCTTTGAAATTATTATTTTGTATGAACTGAAAACATTTTTTTTTAAATAAATGTGGAAATAGTGTGCAAGTTTGAATGATCACTGTGTATCGTTTTTTGTTTAAAAACAAAAGTGTGATAGTGTTTTTGTGTTTTCATTTTATTCTTTGGGATACATTTTACTGTAGTTCTCTGTAAACTGGACTCCGCATTTATAAGAATGGCTCTCTTGACTTAAATGTATATTATGTTCTATCTTTTGAATATTTTCAGAATCAATGGACAAGGAACCTCATGTGATCTTGTTTATCCCTATTTATGCCTTAGGAAATGCCACTTCTTACTTTAATATAAACTTTGATTAAATTGATTGGTAAATAATATGTGCCTTTGGACATACATACCAAACTATAGTTGTTATGAAACACTTTCTGCTAAAGTTAGCTTTTTCCTGTTTTCAGTTGCTTAGCTCAAAGGACAGGAAACCAGCTCACACCCTTCCAGTCTTTGGCTCTTTCCTCAACCATTTTCTTTGAGGATCCGCCTGTTGCCAAGCCCTCAAAATTCCTCCCTATACTTTTTTCAGTGACCTGATCCTGTGTTTACAGTATGTTATATTATTTCAACCTCTAACACAGCAGCAAGACTGCTCCCCAGACTCTTAAAGAGAGAATGCATCACCAGCACTGAGAACTCTACATTGGTTACCAGTCAAAAATTGATCTACTTCAAACACTTTGTACAAACCACAGAGCAATACAGCGAAATTCATGCAGGAAAAATCTCCATCTACAGACGAAAACGAACCCGGAGATCCAGCAATGACATTCGCCTTGAACCAAAGCCGAAACTGAAATATGGTGGTTCAGCCTTCTCGTGCATCTGAGTAAAACTCTGGAACTCATTCCCTAAGAGTCTACGAACAACTTAAGAACACCTAAAACTCAGAAGACTTCAAAAACCTGAAACTGTAACTTAGAGGAACTAAACAGGAAGTACTATAAAATTGAAACACCCAATCTCAATACAAGAAGGGGCACCATAAATCATGCTATCACCAAAATGGACTCAACAAAACTGGACAGACCCTATGAAAAGAAAGCATAAGATCGGCAACCACCATATAAAGAATCTCAGCCTAAACAAAACAACATAGCCTACAAGAATGCACCAACCTTTCTTACCATTAACCTTACAAACCTTTGCATTTCCATACAAGCACACCGCTCAACTACCAATTACAAAACACACATACCTCTACTGCAGCAGCAACTTGAAATCACACAGCAAACTGCACAACCCCTTTGACATCCCACTCAATCACAACACACTAAGGGCCTAATTACGAGATGGGTGGTATGGCTGCCTCCCATACCGTGCCCGTGTCCGGTGTTGTTCAATGGGGATTTACCGGTGTAATACGACTCTGGCGGGACCGGTAAGTTCCCATTGAACAAACCATTCCCCATTCCCATTGAGCCCCTATAGGGCTCAATGGGAATGGGGAGGGCGCTAATAACGGGCTCGCGAATGGCAAGCTCGTTATTAGCGCCCTGGTCCCTTAGCGGGACACATAAGGGACGTGTGGTCTGACCACACGTTTCTTATGGTCCCCTCCAAAGGACCTTGGAATAGGGCGGTAAGGGATTACCGCCACTGGTCTCCTTACCGGTGCCTGGTATCCCTTACCGCCCAGGTCGTAATGACCCCCTAAATCTCCATCACTGCACCACAGACACACACCCTCAAGCAACACCAAAAATCATGCCATCTACATGCAAACCCAACACACAGTAACCGTTTGTTCTGAACTGGAGCTACCAACAGTATAGCCAAAGCTCTCTTGCACTCACCCGCTCCGTCCCACCAACTAACCCACCTTTTTAGATGCACGTAGGAGCCTGAAGACCATGATAATGGTGGTGGTGTGCAGCATTAATATTAAAAACTAAACTCTCATAGAGTAGTGATGGATAAGTAAAATTAAAGTAATTTATTTACAAGGGTGACTTTAGGCATCCACCCGTCCATGATCAGTGTACATTTGTGTTTTTGTGAAGCAGGTGTAAACGGACATTGCTTGTGAGCATGCAATTTTCATCTAATTCTGCTTTCCCCTGCAGCTGGATTACAACAGCCTAGTCCAGGCACAGGCGAAAGAGCTGTCTAGTGAGGGTCTGCTGTATTGCATCCCTTTGAGAATAAGTGATCACTCATGGATACGACTTATACTCCTACACCGCACACCACAAAAAGCAATAATTGATGGATGGTTAAGGGATTTGCGCATTTAGTTTGGGGTTTATGAATTAGTCAACCCACAGAATACAATGATTTTTCTCACTTCACTTGTCAAACGCAACTAGACAGTTTCTTCATCAATCGGAAGCGGGTTGGGGTGGTCAAGAAAGGTCCCCATGATAAAGAGGGGTTCACGTTGCGTGTGCCATATTGGTGACAGAGGGAACAGTGACGTTGGCACGATGTATTTAGTGTAGTTATTGAGAATGGGATATGTGTTACTTTTAGTGTTACCTTGTGTTTAAATTGATACATTTTTATTTGCATGCGCACAGCAAGATAAATGTCAAAACCGCAGATTAAATATAAATGCAATATAGGTGTGGTGTGCCATGAAGTGCCTAGAAACTGGACAATGAGGAGCTTCATAATGCGCATGCGAGAAAGAAGATTTGTTTTGTTATGTTAAATGATACTTGTACCATGCACCATCACCACCGCAGTGGTCCCCTGGCACTTTTGTGGATCTAAAAGGGAAAGAGAGTGGGGTGGGTTAGTAGGACTGAGCGGGATAAGAGCAAGAGAGGTGTGATGTGCTGTTGGCAGCATCAGTTTGGTTAACACCGTTCAATGAGTTTAAGTGTACTTTTAGGTTGGTTGCTGTCATGTGCTGTTGTGTGAGACGATGTTTGGTTTGTTTTGTTGTTGCAGTGCTGTGAAGTGCATGCGTTTTGTTGTGCTTGAAGGAATGGTTGTTTGGTTTGAGTATGAGAGATGTATGCAGAGGGGTGAGATTTTTAGTAGGGTTGGTTAATGGCATCACTATCTAGATGTGGCGCATGCTAAACTTCCCAATTCTATCTAGATGCGACTCATGCTAATCTTCACAGTTTTATCTAGATGCGAGTCATGCTAATCTCCACAATTATATCTAACTGTGATGCATGCTAATCTTCACAGTGCAATCTAGATGTGACACATGCTAATCTCCCAAATTCTATCTAGATGTGACGCATGCTAATCTTCACAGTTCTATCCAGATGTGACACAAGGTTATCTTCAAAATGATATCTAAATATGACACAAGAATATCTTCACAGTTCTATCTAGGTGTAATGCAAGCTAATCTCCAAAATGTTATCTAGATGTGAGTCATGCTAATCGCCACAATTCTATCTAGATGTGACGCAAGATTATCTTCACAGTTCTACCTAGGTGTGACGCATGCTAATTTTCAAAATTTAATATAGATGCGAATCATGCTAATCTCCACAATTCTATCTAGATGTGATGCATACTAATCTTCACAATTCAATCTAGATGTGACGCAATATTATCTTCACAGTTCTATCTAGGTGTGACGCAAGATTATCTTCACAATTCTATCTAGATGCGAGTCATGCTAATCTCCACAATTCTATCTAGATGTGATGCAAGGCTATCTTCACAGTTCACAGGCCAAATGCAAGCAAAAAACCATGTGGCACGGCCACGTTTGTTCACTAGCCAAAGTTAGTAGCCAAACGCAAGCTAATCTTCACAATTCTCTCTAGATGTGATGCAATGCTAATCTTCACAATTATGTCTAGATGTGAGGCAATGCTAACCTTCACAATTCTGTCTAGATGCAACACAATGCTAATCGTCGTAGTTCCGTCTAGATGTGTCGCAATGGTATTCTTCACAATTCTGTCTAAATATGACGCAGGCTAGTATTACAATTCTCTCTAGATATGACGCAATACTGATCTCCATAATTCTTCTGAGTGTGACGCATGGCTAAACTTCACCCGGACAGAGTGTGAACCCCTAAATTGGAAACACAACAGTAAGTGCAAAACACCTAGATTTGAGGTATCTGGATAGAGGAAGAATGCCCAAGTATGGGACACAACAGTAATTAACGCCACTGAACGGTTGGTACACAGCATTGATAGGGGTATTCTTTACTAGCTGGCTGATTTTGGCATGCTATGTTATGTAGGTAATAAGAGAGGCAGGGCCTTTTGGAATACAGTGATTGCTGTACTTCCCACCCTGACCACACTTATCTTGTCATGAAGAAACCATTGGGAAGAGGACAAAGAAGTCTTGAACATATAATCACTGACATTAATGCATGGGGGTCTTGAGGGAAATGTGTTTTGGGACTGCTGGGGTACATGGGTAATATACAAATCTGTAGGCCCTGTGCTTTTTCATAGTTTAGCCAGGCCCTACAGCTAGGATTTGTGAGGTGAACTCCCTGTGACTGGGAAACTGGTTTTGCAGGGTTGGAGGCCATGGGAAGGCAATGAGTAGCTGTGACATTATCAGATAGTCAGTTCCAGCCAGGCTGGGATTTTAGGAATTGGCACTACTGTGGAAAGAAGATGCAATCTTTTTAAGTACATGGGAGTCTGTTTCTCATTGGTCAAGGTAGCCCGGCCATCTTATTTTGACCAAACAATAAACCTGGGGTGAAAGTACACCTAAGGGCAGAGTTGACCAATGCTTTATGGGTTTGGATTATTTTCTCACATTGTGTCCAGCGGCCATCTGTGCTGAATTGGTAGTATTTTAGATTACAGAGAAACAAGGACGCCAGCAAGTCTTGGCGGGTGAGATAGTTATCACCAGTTCAAAGGAAACCTGTTTATTCTCCCCCTCCCTATATTGTTTGAAGTGTTCTTGCAAACCATGTGCATCTCGCCTGGGGTTAGAAGGTCCCAGGCCAGATGGAATTTGTAATGAATTATGTTTGTGATTAAATATCTAAATATAGGATGATGTCATGATCTACCATGGGAAAATCCCCAAAATCGGTGTCCTGTACATGTGAGCTGATGATGGTAGTTAGATAAATGTGACCAATGAGAATGTTTGAATTAGAGAAGATTGGCTTTCTTTTGTATAGGATTGACCAAACACATGTGGGTGGGATGATTTGTAAAAAGTATGTGGATGTGGTTGAACTGTTGCAAAATGTATATAATGTGAAGTGTTTGTGGGTTGCTGGGAGACTATAGTTTGACTCCACAATGTCATCTAACTTCTCCCAGCTGATTGCACAATAAACTTGCTTTACGGACAAACGTGCACTTGCTTCTGAAGCAGTGAGCCTATTTTGGTTTAAGGTTATTATAGACCCATCTGCACAAGTGCTGTGCCTTAGGAATTACTAGTATAAACTTCAGACATGCCAACATGCCCCGTCACAAGATGCTAGTCTAGTCCAGGTGTACACTTTGCACTTTGTAATCCTGGGTTTGTTATCGGAAAATGGGAGACTGCAAGTCCTAGAATGCAAAGTTAAAATCGGCACTGGATTATCATCTCTCGACTGGATTGGGGCATGTTGGCATCCATGTTACTTGGATACTGACCTTTAAAATTTGAGTAGGTGTGTGAGATGTAATTCTCTCTTATAGTTACACTCAATCCAGGAACTAATTTGTACCTACATGCACAGCATCTTTTACTGTACCTCGGAATGTTTTGGTTTCCAGTGTATTACACTCAGTCCAAATAAAAGTGGGTGTTAATGTTTATGGCTTGAAATCAAACAAGTTGCTATTTTTTGTTTTTTTAGTTAGAGCTGCAAGAGCACAGCACTATCTGTCTTGCTACAAACTTCATACCTGATAGAAAAAGATACCTGAAGCTGCTCAAGTTGAAACTCCATTTCTTGGCTACACAATTCACTTGAGTCTAGCAAATATGTTCTTAAATTAGATGAAACCTGTTGTTTTGTGCTCTTTGTCCTGAATATATTCTGGGAATAATAATAGAGGACACTTTGGGCTTCATTATGAGTAAAGTGGTGCGGTAGAAACAGTGCTGAGGTGGCAGTAATTCTTTCTTTTCTTGAGAACTATCCCATACCCCTTTTTGTATTAGTTGTAAGGTTTGGCAGTAGGCTTCTTAGTACAGGCCCTTATTATTTTGACACAGCGCCACTAGAACTGCCTTATTTTTATTTGATGGTCGTAGCTTGCTTCCATCTCAGATTGAGGTTTAGATTAGGCGTTTTTTCAACCCATTTATACAGTTAATAAATACCATTGAACTGTGATCATTTGTGTCTGTCTTTACTGTTGCCACCATGAGTTCCTTACAGACTTTACCACTGCATTACCACGACTTTGTCCTAACAGGTTTGGAGATAAAGTGGAAAATCTGCTGTAGGCATTTTGTAAGAGGCAGATCATCCATCCCCCAAAACTGTCAGATTTACCATAACAGCCACTAGAAATAGGGCATTACGCCCCCTTGCCACCACTATTAATTCTGTATTAAATCCATGGGACCGAGTGGAGGTAACAGTATTCAAGTTTAACAGTAATTCCACAGACTTATCACCAAATTATTGCAAAATTCATAATGACGCCCATTGTCAGTTTAAAAACATTTTACTATCTTATAACTGGGTTTTCGGTTTTATTCCCACTGGGTGTATTTGTACATATGGTTTGTTGAAATCAGTAATTTTGCTATACAAAACCACGTTACACAAGTGCATATATAGCAAACAACGTAAGTGCTGTTTATCGCAAATCAGTTAGGGGACAATCACTGTACAGTACAATATATGTCAACTCAAAGTTTACACTTACACGTCTATGTACTTAACATCGGGTCTTTGCAAAAACGTCCCCAATGAATTTTTATCTTGCAGACCTCCTGTACCCATTTATCCCTAGTCATAGAACTTAGGCGTTTCCAGCTCCACATGACCATTGGAGCCCTTGAACCCTGATGACAAAAGGTCTTAAATGTGACATTATAGGTAACGGACGAGGTCGCTTTGTAATGGATGATGCAAAATTAAGGTGTGGGAAGGAAAATTATCCATTGTCCTATGTTTTTCCTAATCAATATGACATTGGCGAGAGGATCACTGTTAAGACGGATTTCTGAACTCTGTCCTGGAGGCGCAGAGGTTCAGAAGGCCAGCCTAGTTTCTTGGAACAGGGTAACCTCTGGACAAGCCAGACCAATCAAGGTAGTGATCGCGGCCGTCAAGACTAGGTCTCAAGAGGGGTGAGGGTGACTGAAAGCCCGCAATGAGCACACAAAGCAAGGACACTTACAAATTACTCCAAACAGGTGTTATATTAAA
The DNA here is from genome assembly GCF_040938575.1 of Ambystoma mexicanum. Classification (NCBI taxonomy): domain Eukaryota; kingdom Metazoa; phylum Chordata; class Amphibia; order Caudata; family Ambystomatidae; genus Ambystoma; species Ambystoma mexicanum. The sequence continues at coordinate 863,942,580 of NC_090939.1, read as the reverse complement.
AATATATACACATTTATTACAAGGCCTTTGTAACATTGACCGTAGCGAGAAATCACAACAAAACTCCAGTAAACCAAAACATACCAAACCAATACAATATGTATACAAATACAAACAAGTCTAACGAGTGAGACGCATGAAATGTGTAGACCACCTAGATGAGGAGGAAAACAGGCAGTGCGAATAATAATTAGACCCAGTCCGCCTTCAGAGGCACCTAACTAAAAGGAAGTCCAAGCCCTACGAAGAGTGGAGCCTTGTGCTCAAAAGTACCTGCACACGCTGGTGTGGACGGGCAAAAAGGGGAGTCTCTTCGAGGGAATCAGGCAGTTTAGTTCGGTGAACAAATGAAGTTGAACAGAGCTCCGCGACTCAAGTGCAGCCTCCACTGTGGGCAGAAGCAGAGCGCGAGTACGGAAAGGCGTGCTGTTAGACACAGCGTGGAAAAGCTATGGGCTCCTGCAGGGGGGCGACCAGTTCCTAGCGATGCTACTCACCGGTCCCCGATTCAAGCAGACCCAGGCTTCTCTGCATCAGTTTCAGGGCTGGCAGGTTCAAATAGGAGCAAGGGACGTCTCGTCGTCGTGTAGATTCCGCAGCAGCAAAAGTTGAGTTGAGGACGTCCCAAACGCAGTGAACCCGCACAGTTTGTTACCACAGCAGGGCAATGGAGCGGCCGTGTGTATTTCAGCCAAATGTACACTACTCACTTCAGACCTGGGAATGCCAAGTGTACGAATCGTGTGAGAGTGACAAGGACTCGTAATACAACACAACCTGACGGCGGTTACAGAGCAAGACTCCTGGGTAGGCTGGTCAGTCTGCTGGATGGCCCAGAGACACTTCTGAAGGCTTACGTGCAGGAGATGGTGAAGATGCCGAGAATAGTTGTTCCCACTATTCCAAGGGTCGAAGTACCAGTACAGGCCTTCTCGTTCGATCAGAGGTAGAAAGGGTTTCACCAAGCGACAGCAGTGCAGAGGAGCAGTCCTTCAGCGGGTCACCAGCAATTCCTCGGTTCAGCCTCGTGGTTGCAGGATACTTGGCTCCTGTATTCCTTTGTTCGTGAGAACTCAGGAGATCGACCTGGTAGTGGTGTTTCCAGCCCCCTCTAATCCACGGTTCCCTTCGCGCCAAAACGGAGGGGACCCAATGGGAGATCTGCTCACAAAACACTCACACCATACGTGGACCTGTCACGGACCACGGAGGTCCCAAGCATTCACACCACCCTAGACTCTCTGGCACCCAGGATGTGTATTGGGACCAGACATTCCAGCCCACATCCTGGAGGCACACACAAGGCCTGTAGAAGCCTGCGAAAGCATCTGTGTTTCGCGGGAAAGTACATGCCCAAATAAGGAAGGCCCCGGGTCGGCTCGACCTGGGGAAGGTGAAGGGGGCAAGACGGTCAGCGGACAGGACAACGAGCCTCGTGGTCTGGCCATTTTGGGAGCCAGGCCACCATTTTGGGCTAAGCGTGAGAAAACACGCTTAAACGCCAAAAGGAGCTCAAAAACACAAAGAAACGATCGCTGCCACCAGTCCCGTCCGTGATTCACTTGCACCGTTCGATAACAATCCCAAGAGAGTATCTAGGGCCTGTAGTAGACTAGAGACCCAAGAGAGCAGTAACTTAGCTTACACTGCCCTCTTGTGCCATGTTGCGCGAAAGCTGCAACATGATAAAGAAACTACGGAAAACAACGTTTCCCGGTACTGACTGTCTTAAGGGCATGTCAGTTTCCCTGTAAGAATGGAGCGAAAGCCCAGAGGGGTGCGGCAGAAGGCTGCACTTCTCTGGCAAAGTCTAGATCCTGGTAAAAACAACAGCAAAAAGTTTAGGGGTTGCCACATGGAAGGAAAATTACCCACAATAAAGAAATCTTTCCTAACAATCACTAACTGCATTTAATGTCCAGTGATTGAATTTACAATTCATTTTTTTTATTGAAGCCAAATTATACTACTGGTTACAGTATATAAATAAAACACTCAACTCTCAGACTATACGAATACTCATGCGTGGTAGCTCATGGGGGTAGAGAAGGTGGCGGGACAAGTGGCAGGGAAGATCTTTTTCAAATCAAAAATGTGGTGGGGTAAATGTGCTGGAAAGTCGAGCGGACCTAACGCAGTGGGAATCATAGGCCCTCCGAAGCATCATTCCTTGCTTTTATCCAATCCCAGTTAAGAAACTTGAACAAAAGTTGATTTCAGTCATTTCTTTTTTTTCCGTTTTCTTACAATTGTGCTATCTCAAAAGGTTCTGAAAACTTAGATTTAACCAGCAGGATAGAATGTGGTCGTTATTTCAAGTTAAAGGTGGCCAAATGATGGATTATTTATTAAGAAAGATATAATGCCTTTGTCAGGTTGGCAATGCTCCTCTATGTCCTATTTGCTCCTTGGATTTAATAGAACCCAAGTTAGAAATCACCACCAGCCCATTTTACAGCCCAATCATTTACACATATGTATTAAAACACCCACATGATTATTACCTAATTTGTATTTCAATTCTGCATGTGCAAAATTTGATGAAGCCAGCTAAGCACGCACAATGTTATGCATTAGCATTTAATTCCAAAATCAATATTTTATTTTTTTAGTTAAATCGATATAATTAATAATTTTTCCAAGAAGATCCATAAGTGCACCTGAGAGCAGTAGGTCAGTGATTTAACCAATCGCCATTACTGTATTGAAAGCGTGAGGTTGTGCATGGAGGATAGTCCAGAGCCTAGTATTTTAAGCGTGCGGCCTTACACTGTCATGGTATATCATTGCACTGGTTCGATCTCTGGGTCTGTGCTTAGAAACCTCTGGGTATTAAGTGAATTATAAATAACATATCATATCATATCACTATGGACTCCAAAAATTAGGAATTATACCATCATACCACCACTTGTAGTTACGCTGTAAATATACGAGGATCAAGTGGCAGTAACAGTAATGCATTTTGAGGGTAATGCCAAATGAATTAGTGGCGAACATGTGTTCGGCCCAACGTAATCTCAACGCTTTTCTGTTTTATGTGTTTTGGGGTTTGGGATATATAGATTTTTTGTGTTGCTGGGTAAGTTCCAATTTCATTGATTCACTTTGTTCTACAATTGGCTGCAAGTACATATTTGCGGGTCCCTTGTGTTGTTTGAGATGCTTCTATTTATGGCATTCTGTTGGGTCAGAGCACTAAATTAGGCATGTGCTTTCAAGGCCCGATTTTCACAGAGCCCTCGCACCGCATGGGGCATTTGGAGGGTTTCCAAGTGCACTGCATCTGCGTGCAGAGGTTTTTTAAACAGATGATATTCTAGTTTCCTTTGTATCATAAGAATAATCTTCTGCTTAAGTGTTCAAATATGAGGGAACTGCAATTTGACAGGCTGTTTTTTGTACTATGTTTGCCACATATAATGAAAAGAAATGTGTGGAACAACTGAAAATCCGTCAGGATTCTGGCCCTCTGGGCCTGGAGTTGGACAAGCCTGGCTTAGACGAATCATTAAAATGATCCTTCTATACTCAGGTATCTAATTATGCCTATAACACTGCTACCAACTAGACCCTAGTGCATTGGAACGTAAAATTGATCGAGGTAAGATTGCAAACTCGTTTCATCGTTGCACCATATTCCAAATGCATGGCCCTAGCATTGGGTACAGACTTTAGCAACGCCTTTTTAGTATTAGGATTCTCAATATAATCTAATTACACTTGCAGAAAAAACTCTAAAACGTACACACTCCCAGTTTTAACCTCAAAGCATCACCATGGGCACTTGTAGAAAGGCATATCACTTTCCTTAGGAACTCATTTTGAGTGGACTATAGGCACAAGACATTACAATGGCCCCAAATGTCACTACTGCACAGACGAGACAAATCTTTGTGATCACTGTGCCGCTCCTTATTTCGCAGACGAAAATGTTGACGACCATTACGGTGCAGCGCAGTGATCAGATAGACCAATGTGGCCTGCATCCCGCTACCCCACTTTCCCCCCTGGCCACTTACCTCAACGGCGGCACACATGGAAGTGTGCCGCCAACTTCTCTCGATCGATACAGCGTCAGTTCCCACGCACTCACGTGGGTCAGCAATGGCGCTGCAGGGTCCTTTTTTTTCCATGTAACTGAAGCGGGGGACACACCCGCAACCGCTGTCCCCCATTGCCATGACTAAGAGGACTTAATGTGCACAAAGGTGCCGTCTTCGGACCAGGCGACCGACCGTATGTGGTTGCAGTACTGGTACGATTCCGACAAAACGCATGTACGATTTCGACAAGACGCATGTACTTTCACCTCCTACACTTTAAGCACCCAACCAGTCTTTTCCCACCGTACCTATAATAAAATCTTAACAGCTCTCGAAAACCTAAACAACCTTTCATTGCCACCATCCTTACATAAGAGGGCCAGTTGCCACTCTTGGCAAACCATAGGCCTAGATAGTTGTATGAATCCAGCACTTCTATTTTAACCTTATAGATGAGCCATGAGTCTTTCGAGTCTCCTTTACCAAAGACCATCATTTGTGTCTTTGAAAGGTTCAGCTCCAAGCCATGATCATCATGATCATCATAAAATCTGTTTGCCCTGAGCTAACTTTATTGTAAGCCCCCAGGCATGAGATCAATCAGTGCTGGGTCATTAGCATAAATTAGTATGCCATAACTAGCACCATGTAAAACCACTGCATGCTTTCTAACTGTGATGGGGGTTAAAAATGAGCAAGGAAATGAACTAAGGTAATTATAAAAACGAAGAGGATTTATTTATGTATTTATTTTGTGAATTTTATTTTGGGTTTAAAATATATACAAAGTAAAACATATTTACAAATTCTTATCATACACATTTTATAATATTAATAATATGAAGATCTAAAAAACAAACCCAACCCGACCCACCCCCCCCAATATCCAAGGTTCACATTTTTATACAGTAGCTCAGTATAATGCAAGACATTTCCCCCAAATCTTTTCAAATAATGCACATTTCCGGTCTCTTCGGTAAAGTATTCTTTCCATTTCTGCCAAACGATGCATTTCACTAAATTAATACTCTATGCTAAATTACATTTTGTTTATGTCTTACTTTGAAAATCCACCCATTTAATCGTGACTCTGTGTTATTTGAATTATGTGTCTGTTATTGTATGTAGTTTTTGTTAACTCTATGTAGTTTTATGTTTCTGACTGTGTTTTAATGATTTGCTTTTTCCTTGTTAATGAAATATCCACATTGGATTTACGCTTTTGACCTTCATTTCCAAATGCAATCCGCATTTCTTACAACGAAATATGACTGTCAATAAGGATGTGCACTCTAGTTTGTTTCTTATTGTTTTTAACAGTATGTTTTGTCTTTGTGCATGTATTACTTACATTAGAGCTGTACATTTTGCTCTCATTCTCTAAACTTAACTTGTATTAAACAATTGTTTTTCATAATGAAGTATGATTGTTATTCGGATATCTATTCTAGAATTTTGCACTTACTAGTATGCACAACATTGTATTGTTTCATGCCACTACATAGGACATCCCTATTAGTTGAAATTTGATTTAGTTTTTCATACAAATACTATCCAAAAACACTAAATTGGAGGCGTAGGGGATATTGACCCACTGCTAGCAATCCCTCAAATAGGCTATTCAATCTTCAATACCATACAAAACAGCGCTAGGGGGCAAGCCATTCTGTTGTCAGGGTGATATCCACAACCAAACACTGGTTCAAGAAAATCCACTGTCTCCACCAACTCACAACACATATGTCAAATGTATCACAATTTGTATTATTATTCTCAAAATACTAAAAAATACAAGTTACAACTTCGGACAACCAAATGACCATTAGTTTATAACAGGTCATATAAACAATACAAGCTGTAACAAACACATTTTCATTAAAAAAAACATTGCTTCCTGCAAGTTTTCAATACAAGAAGGAGGAAAGGTGTCTTGTGCAATACATCATTCCAACCAATAAGAACGTCTTAGACACTCCATTCATTCTACTCTTTTGTCACTCATATGGTCTCATACTGCTTTTATACCATTCCATTCCAACATGTTTCTTTCCACACTCTATTAAACCAAGTGCATGGGAAATTCATCAGGGGCTCTCTGTGCTTTTGTCCTTATAGTGGCAAGAGTGCCACCATGGAGCATGTATACAGTGAGAAGACTGGCATTTAATGGCATAGCCAGCATGGGTGTGTTTTATACAGTAACATTACTAGCATTTTGGGCAAGGTGAATTTGAGGGGGTTCTTACGTGGGAATACTGGCACACATTGGTGCAGCCAGCATAAACATTTCTTCTTACACAAGCAGATTATTGGCATTTATTGAAAAATTTGTTGTGGGATGCTTCGGTAGACTGTTAGTGACATGGCATCAATTAGATTGTTTCATTTATTACCCTACCAATTGTAAATTGTATGACTTTGTACACCATTTTTAACAAAAGGTGTGTTGTAAGTGTTCAATTTTAACTCAATAATTTCAGAAAAATTCTCTGTGGCAGAACCCCTCCCCCCCAAACTCCACCGTGGTTGGGTCAGATTCCCTTTCTATGCTAGATACTTGGTGTCCATTTGTGGGAAATGTTTACAATCCTCCAATACAATAATTCACTAGTCACAATGGAACATACCATTTAAAAAATAACTATAGCTTGTTTTAAGTGTATGTGTTGTGCAGAATACAGATGTGTATTGGTGGGAAGCGAATGTATGAGTGGTTTCGGATGTGTTATTATTTGACTCTCACGCATACCTACTCTCACACCAGAGCAGTCACTCACACATGCCCAAAGATAAATTGTCACACACATGCCAATATCCATTCACACGTGCACACACATGTAGGCACAAACACATTTTCACATTCTCACAAATACACACATACAGAAACAAGCATGTATTAACGCACACACACACACACACACACACATAAACACATTTTTCACAAATATATGCGTGCATACACTCACACACAGAGATACACATGCACTGTCACACACTCCCACACACGTGTATAGTGACACACGCATGAAGAGACATACACGCAACCGTCTACCTTGACACAAACACAGAGACAGGCGTTGATTTTGAGAAAAACAGATGTTGGGCAATTGGGGGGCATCCCTGGGACCGCCCAGAAATGGATCTACAGAGCATAGTCAGTCACTAGCAAGGTTTCCCATTAATCATTGGCAACAACCCCTCTCCCCACCCTTTGAACTTTACGTTGTTTGGATTCAACTGTAGTTTGCTAGTTTGGAGGCCACCTGTGGCAATGCAGCAGTTTGTTATTGCTGGCTTGGGTTGTGTTGGAGTTTTGATGGCTGAGGCATGTGATACAGGTCTAATGCTGGAATTAAGATGGGAGGGTGGGTAGACAGCAACCCTACCCTTGGGAGTGGGGGTTACTTAGATGGGAGTGAAGAGCTCAGGGGTACATCATGAGACCCAGGCACCAGCTTCCTTAAATGTACACTCTCCAAGCCTTAACCTCATCCCATATCTGCCTGCTGTCGCTTTTCTCCTTGTGGCTCTTCGCTTTTCCCCTCCTGTCCCCAGCCTCATCATCTTTCCACTTACTCATCAACACACCAAATTCTCTTCTATACTGCTCATTCGCTTTTGTGTCACTGTAAAGCGTTCAGGCAGTAGCTTTTTTACTCTCCCAAACTCTGGCCCAAACCTTGTGGTCGTGGGTGGATCAGATCCCAGTATTCTCTTCCACCTCTGCGGTCTACAGCCCTTGCTGGCAATATAGTGTGCCAGGTGTCCTTCCCAGCTAAGCCTACTTGTGAACACACATGATACCAGGGGGGAGGGAGAAGCGAGTTGCACTGTTCCGCGTCAGCTACTATCACTCCAACATCCCTGCAAAAAGGGAGACGCAGCAATGCAAAGCAAATTCAAAAGGATGAGAAAGTCAAACATAGGAACCTGCCAGTACACTAAGCTGTCACATTCGAGTATGACTATTGTGCGTTAAACTGAGCGTAGGCATGCAAGGCTCACACAAACATGAAGACATTAGCTTAAAGCTCTATCCGTTTTTTGGTAGTGTAAATAATATACATTTCCCCTCTTCCCCATATATCCCCATAAAGCACTTTGAAGTGCTCTCTTTAATGCAATGAAATGTTACAAATAAATAAATACAACATATACATTAGTTGTATAACCTTGATGATGTATTTTTAAAAGACAAAATCTTTGTCACACTGCATTGTTGTTTTACTTTGGAAGTTATAGCGTCTAACACCTACTCTCGCTCTAGCAAGGAGCAGGCATACCTCTCAACCTTTTAGTCACCAGGATGGTTGGAAAACAAAAGGATTTTATTTTTGGCGACAATAGGCTGTAGAAGTCTATGGTCAGGTAAGGGTTTGGCAGGTGAGTGAGCTGACTTCATGGAGGGTGACACCCACCAAAAGCGTGTGAGTTGAGAGGTATAAGGGAGTCTGTGAAGCCTTATGAGACTGCACCAGGTCCCTGTAGGGTGCGTGGCCATGTTGGAGTCAGGCACGTTGTTGTCAGTGTCTGTGCCTGACCCCAAAATGATCACCTACTCCACAGAGCTCCCTAAGGTGCAACTGAGATCAGAGGCATGTAGCAATGGATTAAATGCAATTAATCTGGGGCTATTATCAGATCCTAAGAGGAAGAGCACTGTACAGTTTCCCTGGCCAGAATTAAAGAGTACATTGTACTAATTGTTAACTGTTTGTAGATGATACATATAGACCGGCCATTATTGCTAAATTCCTAAGTACATGTCATGGAACTTAAGTGCCATATCATTCAAAAAGACAGGTGAAAACTTCTTAAAAATTGCAACGGGATTAGAAAATAACCCAACAGCTGTAAAACGTCAATCACACTATCACAAAAGTTGTGATTTTTGGAAGCATAAAAATACTACCTTAGTGTAACCCTAGCACAATGCCATGACCTTTCCCGAATTCCTGATGGATTCAAATATTATATCACAGCTGCCACAAAATAAAAAAAATATATGAATAGGTTTCCTATTATGTTGGGGTCAGAGGCTACTTCGCCGGTCATTCTGTAGACTCTAAGTGCATCATGCAAACTCTCAGGAGAAGTCACCTGCACAGCCCACGTGCATCTCCTACCCGCTCCACTTTTAGACACTTTCCGTGAGCGGGTGGGCACCTGGCATCCTCATCTCCACTCTAACCCGTCTCTCGTTCTACACACCAACTGGCACAGAGTTGCCCCATAAGTACAGTGTCAAATGGAACCCTAAAAAAGAGGCTTGCACATTCAAGATCATTTACATATTGTGAAACTGATGGTACAAGATCTGTGTCGCAACGGCATTGGGAAATCCCCATGGCCAGTACCAAAGTAGGTGAAGGGTAGTTTCTTCGTGGGTAAACAGTTTTTTCCTCTCATTTTAGATGCGTGCTGCCTTCTGTAACGGTTAATTTAATCGCGACTAACCAGCAGCTCTCAGACGTTCTCCTCGCAGGTTCGATGTGAGCACGTGCGCCGACATTTTGACAGGATGGGTGTTGCCAACCTCAAGACTTCTGGCGGCGCTGCACACTTTTCTCATTTCCTCAGTCGCCCGCAGCAACTGTAAAAACACCCCAGGTTTGGTGGTCGGAAGAGAGTTGCCACACCTTTCTTTCCTCGTTGCGATGTGTACACGAGCTTTGTGATTACAGAAAGATGTTCGACCCATGGAACCAGCATCGTCATAGTAATAGCATAAAGACAGATTGAAATGCACTATTATTCCAAGCACAGTGAATGAAGAACATGTCACAAATTACTAGATGTAAACAAATAATGTAAAACATGTGAATTTCTTCAAATTACATTGTTTCTCATTCGACATGATTGTTTACATTTTTTTTGCAGGAGTGCACAAAGGATGTAATTTCGAGTTTGGTGCGCAGAGGTTCTTGGCGTGCCGCTGGCCAAATTTTAGGTGCAGGTGCGAGACGTGCCTAAGACATAGCAAGAAGTGTAGAAGTACTGTCACACAAGCCATAGTATTCCTCAGTAGCACAAAGACTTACCTGCACAGCCAATCATGTTGCTCGGAGCGGCTGCGATCTGAGCAACCAGCTTCCTGCCGAGATACACGCCCTGCCGAGATACACGCCCGCTTCCCCGGACCCCTCTTCCTTCCTCCCGGATCTTCCACACAGCCTCTCAGGGGCGTTGCTAGGTCTGGAAAAGATCTGGGGCTATGCTAATTTCTGGACTGTCGGGACTCAGGGCTAGCTAGCCTTTTGGTTGTAGTCTCTAAACTTCTATCCAGGGCTACAGCCTCCCCAAACCCCCCGACCACCTAGCGATGCCTCTCCAGCCTCTTACCAAACTCTCTTCGTCATCTACCCGCTCCTCACTCGGGTCACCGGCCAGCCATTGAACTGGATCAATGTGATGACTGCGACCACTTTACTGCAACCACTGAAAAGGTTTCCTTTTTTTCCTTTTGACCCCCTTTTCACCCCATATATATGCAGGGGAGACGGCCTGCAGCTCCCCCTACATGCAATATATGCCCCTCCACATATATATGGGGTATAAAGGGGGTCAAAATAAAAAAAAACACATTTTCGGGGGTTGCAGTAATTGAAATGGAGCTGGGAAGTTCTTGGAAGTCTCTGCAATTTCCATGGCAACCATCTTCTCGGTATTTTATATTTCAAACAAGAAAGAGCTCATGGTCTCTATGCAAGCCTTGCGTTTTGTCAAAAAATGACTAATCAACCGGATAATGCTGGGCTCAGAGGGCTTTGTTGGCCGGAAATGGCCCTTAGCCCCATAGCAGGCCTTGCTGTTTTTGAGCCTTTCAATTTAGCCTAACAGGCCATTACCAGCCTTTACAACCCTCAGGGCTTGGCATTATTGTCACATTGTGGTCGCTGCCGCAGTACTGCACACTGGATGCAATGGGGGGGATGAAAGGAGTTTGCAAGGGTGAGGGGGCAGATGCAAAAGATTCCCAGCAGCATGCGTGCATAGGAAACAGACATCTTCCAATAAGCAACATGCAATTTGTGAAACCAAGTTGGAGGTACACTGAATAATAAAGACTATTATTAAGAATAGAATTGACTGTATAATATTGAATTGTACATTAACTGCAAGATATTACAGTATAGCAGTCCCTGTTCTTCTTAATACATGTGCCTAGCTGGCAGCCTGAGGCAACCCATTACTTTGCTGCTGCCAGCATCCCGGTCCTACAGCTGGCACTGGTTTTTGTTGCCAGGCAAAGGTAGTTTTGCCTTACAACAGTAGCATCATTTAATTGACTTAAGGTGTGTGTGAATGTGTGTTTATGTGTGTGTGTGTGTGTGTGTGTGTGTGTGTGTGTGTGTGTGTGTGTGTGTGTGTATGTGTGGGGGGGAGGGGAATGAGTTATGTGGGGAAGCCCTGTCTGCCAAAAAACATAAATTGTAATGTGTACACCACCGTTAACAAAAATCCCAGACTGCAATGCACTCCCTCCCCACAGTAGCATGAACATATATTTTTTTCTGGCTGACATGGGTACAGTACCGCTTGCTAGGACGCTTCTTCAGGGACAACAGACCAATTAGTGGCATAGTGCAATAGGTCCTAGTGATTGAAAGAGGAGTGTCCTACATCATGAAGTACCACTCATGCAATGTCTCAAAGCCCAAGCTGATGAGCACCCACATGCCATCAAGCATATGGGCAGCTTTCTGTGCCGGGCGACATCAAAAATCAGGGCATGAGTGTGGGTGCGCACCAAGTCAGCCATAAGGATTAGTCAGAGGCACAGCCATCTGGTATCAGTAATGGACAGACATTTGCTTAAAGTATATGTATTCAACTTGTTCACAAATAATCATGTCCTGAAAGCATATTTTCCTCCTAGTGGGCAGGCCATCCTCGTGTCACTCTTTGGCTGGTCACGGTACATTTTCGTTTCTTTTGGGAAACCTTCAACCCAACACACTAACCACATCATCCGATAATCTGGGCAATCTCCCTGACCGAGGCCCGGTCGGCCTTTCCCTCTCCCACTTGTCGCCTTCCCTGAAATATCTGTATATCCTCTCTCCTTATCCTTCTGAGGGAACCCTTAATATTCTATTATTCCAATTGTATGCATATTATTCGATCCCATTACTCTATGCCCTTGTTGAACACAGCTTTGTCGCTTACCCGCTAGATTCACACTATATGAAACATAATACGTACACACGGTACATAGATACCCCCTATTGTTTTTAATTATCTGAACATTGGAAAGGACGGGCATTCTGTTTAAATATTTATAAGGCACAGTGTGGGGAAAGGGCAACAAATTGATGTCAAAAAATGCAAACTTGTTTTAATTTTAGTTTAAAGTACACAGAAAGGATATCATATTCGAAAGCTTGCATGTCCAGTGCTCTTTCCGCTGAATTTTGTATCTTTTGTAGTAGAGTGTACATCAAATGCACAGGAATCCCGGCTGTCACGGGTTCCCTTTGCATACCTTTACAACAAAGGAAACTGTAATGTCAGCTTCAATGTACCTGCTTTGCATTTATTACAATAAATCACAATGGGTTCCGAATGCTTTTTACACATGCCAAAAGCAGGTGCAAGGGATTCAAGCCTCTCCGCCTGCATCAAAATTAGACGCGGCCGGAGACGTTGGCCAATTTCCTGCATGTAGCAGGGGCAGGTGGATAGCATTGTACCCTCCATGCGACAGTTCCAGCCCAGGAAATCCCATCAAAACTGCCTTGAGCAAGTGGAGGGCTTGTCTCCGCCTGTTAATTGCGCTCCAGTCCGTTTAGCGATAGAACATGAGACCATAATACTGCCAATGGGGGCTTCACAGGGTCTGTGATCCTCAGCGAGTAGTTGATCTTAATGAGAAAAGTTGCCTATTTTCAGGTGATGATATTTTAAATATAAATGTTCTCCAAAAGGATCTAAAGAAAAGGAGGATAAAAAGCCAATTTCGATCTTGGGTGTGCCTTAAAAAGAATAATGGCCTACTCTTCAAAATCCATATGTACCGGAAGAGTGTTGAGCAATGCTTAGTATGTCAGACAGTACTAGAAGTAGCCATGCTTAAAGTGGTCTTAGAGAAGATTGTCAGCATGCGGCCAGCAGAAGGGTCCTACGTCTTCTCTACCGGATGCTGCCACCATCATACTTGTCAACAAGACCCATGCCATTTGGGAGACGGTAGTCCAGTCCTGTTTTTTCTTTCCATTCTGGGACTTGTAGTCTCGGATTGTAATGGGGAAATACAGGACTAGAAGACAAAGAACACAAAGAGAAAGCAGACCTGCCCTACCATCTCCTGAATTAAATGGGGCCTGATGGCATGCATGTACGACAAGGGCAGAATCTGCACTACAGAAGACCAATTTCCATTGCATGAAATTACCCCAATTGATATTTTGGAGGTCCAGTGCGTGCACACAAATCGTATAGTCCTTATAGTCCGAAGTGGGGATGCATGGCTTCCACTGTGCAAACGATGGGTGTCCCAAGGCAGCCAATTGAACACATCATGGTAGCCTTCAAGCACAGAAAAATAGACACCTGCGTGATGGGGTACCAAATCACGCAAAGGTTGCGAAAAATGACCAAACGCTTATCCTTGAAGATGAAAGGCGGCCGTCCAGCGGTGAACACATTTGATTTCATCACATTTGCATGGCCAAGAGGACCTTTTTTGCAATAGAATAATGTACGCCACATCAAAAAAATACTCTGAGGATAAACATACTTGCGACAATTGATACGAGCAAATCCATTAGACTCCATGCATAGTCAGGAAAGGAAGAGGCAGAAGTGTAAGCTTCCATGGCAACCGTGGTCCGAGGAACCTAAGGCAGCTCATTCGTATAGATGCTTGTCATAAGCAAAACGAAAAGGTGATGGCTGGAAGGTTTCGAATAAATCATAACCACGGGCACAGCTCTGAGCAACCCTCCAGACCATCATTTTTCTGCCTGCCAAGCCATTACAGAAGGCGAAAAACCATATGCAAAGCAGGCTTCATCCTACCCCAAAAGGGGCAGTCCAGCCCGAACTGCTAGGTCACATCCCTTCTGCATGAGACCACAAGCATCCCCAGGCATGTTTCAGCCTTGTTGGGCATCATCAGTGAGGATTACCTTGAGTCTCTAGGCCCGGCAGACACGGGACCCACATCTGGGCATACCCGTCCCACTCGGGGTGACTTCGGCAAAACGAAAAGGTGATGGCTGGAAGGTTTTGAATAAATCATAACCACAGACACAGCTCTGGTCAACCGACCAAGCCATTACAGAAGGGGAAAAACCACATGCAAATTGGACTTGGACCTGGCCTAGCAGTTCGGGCTGGGCTGCTACCATTGGTGGCAGTACCTGACTGATTTGCATATGGCTAGACCCCTTTTGCAATGGCACAGACAGGCTAAAAAACGGTGGTGTGGAAGGTTGCCAAGAGCAATGCCAGTGTTACAGATTCATTCAAAACCTTCAACCCATCACATGTTGTGGTTACAGTTTGTCTCACTATGTGAGAGAGGGTATGCCCAGACGTGGGTCCCTTGCTCGCTGTCCCTTAGGGAACCAAGCTGCACCTCACTGAGGAGTCCCAACAAGGCCGAAACATGTCTGGGGATGCTTGTGTTTCTGTGCAGAGGGGAACTGGCATAGCAGTTTGGGCTGGGCTGCTACCATTGGTGGCAGTAACTGACTGATTTGCCTATGGCTGGACCCCTTTTGCAATGGCGCAGATGGCCTAAAAAACGGTGGTGTGGAATGTTGCCCAGAGCAATGCCAGTGGTATAGATTCATTCAAAACCTTCCACCCATCAATTTTGTGGTTACGGTTTGTCTCACTATGTGAGAGAGGGTATGCCCAGACATGGGTCCCTTGCTCGCGGTGCCATAGGGAACCAAGCTGCACCTCACTGAGGAGTCCCAACAAGGCCGAAACATGTCTGGGGATGCTTGTGGTTCTGTGCAGAGGGGAACTGGCATAGCAGTTTGGGCTGGGCTGCTACCATTGGTGGCAGTAACTGGCTGATTTGCCTATGGCTGGACCCCTTTTGCAATGGCGCAGATGGCCTACAAAACGGTGGTGTGGAATGTTGCCCAGAGCAATGCCAGTGGTACAGATTCATTCAAAACCTTCCACCCATCAATTTTGTGGTTACGGTTTGTCTCACTATGTGAGAGAGGGTATGCCCAGACGTGGGTCCCTTGCTCGCGGTGCCATAGGGAACCAAGCTGCACCTCACTGAGGGGGCCCAACAAGGCCGAAACATGTCTGGGGTTGCTTGTGTTTCTGTGCAGAGGGGACCTGGCATAGCAGTTTTGGCTGGGCTGCTACGATTGGTGGCAGTAACTGGCTGATTTGCCTATGGCTGGACCCCTTTTGTAATGGGACAGACGGGCTACAAAACGGTGGTGTGGAATGTTGCCCAGAGTAATGCCAGTGGTACAGATTCATTAAAAACCTTCCACCCATTAATTGTGTGGTTACAGTTTGTCTCACTATGTGAGAGAGGGTATGCCCAGACGTGGGTCCCTTGCTCACTGTCCCTTAGGGAACCAAGCTGCACCTCACTGAGGAGTCCCAACAAGGTCGAAACATTTCTGGGGATGCTTGTGTTTCTGTGCAGAGGGGACCTCGCCAAACAGTTTTAGCTGGGCTGCAACCATTGGTGGCAGCACCTAACTGATTTGCATATGGCTGGACCCCTTTTGCAATGGCGCAGATGGACTACAAAACGGTGGTGTGGAATGTTGCCCAGAACAATGCCAGGTGTACATATGTATTCTAAACTTTCCACCCATCACTTTTGTGGTTACAGTTTGTCTCACTATGTGAGAGAGGGTATGCCCAGACTTGGTTCCCTTGCTCTCTGTGTCATAGGGAACCAAGCTGCACCTCACCGAGGAGGCCAAACAAGGCCAAAACATGTCTGGGGTTGCTTGTGTTTCTATTTAGAGGGGACCTGGCCTAGCAGTTCGGGCTGGGCTGCTACCATTGGTGGCAGTACCTGACTGATTTCCATATGGCTGGACCCCTTTTAATAATGGTGCAGACGGGCTAAAAAATGGTGGTGTGGAAGGTTGCCCAGATAATGCCAATGGTACAGATTCATTCAATACCTTCCACCCATCACTTTTGTGGTTATGGATGCTTGTAATGCCATCTTTTTTGTCTCCTTTTCCTGTTGACTTTGGGTCTTGCTTATGGAGATGCCTGGGTAGGCACAACATTGCAGAATTTACGTTTCTGCTGCTTTGTTTTTTGGCAACAGCAATAATCACAGGTATTAGCAGCATTTTAGGTAAGGGATGACTTAATGTCTTAAGCTGTCTTTCTCGTTCATTTGACACCTTTGCATATGCAGGGCTAGGGACAAGCTTTCTTTTCCCTGGGAGGCCATCACAAAAATCATATCTGGCTAAAGGGAACGTTCTGTCCCTCCTGAGAGTTCATTAAACTGGCCAACCATTCCGGCCCATGGAAGGAGGCTGAGGTTCTTCAGTTTACAAAGATCTGTTGTTTAAGTGGTTTTAACATGTGTCCTTAAGGCCAACAAGCTTGAATCCAAAACAGTTTGCGAACCACTATGCCGAGTTCCCCTGCATCAGACCTTGAAGCCGGAAACGATTGTCCTGGAAACACCAATCTCACATACTCCCTCCAAGCCAAATCGCTAAGGTGGCAGCTTTAGTAGCTGCACATTTCAATGCATAAACCAATGACCCATTTTGGTCCATGTCCAGTGCTGCAGTTGAGAAACCCCTTGGGAGGTGCACCACTTTCTTACAATACAAACTTTCAAGTGGGCTCACCTTTCACAGATTAGGGTCCAAACTCCCCAGACCTCCATCTTTGAGGTGATCTGACCTCGAACCCTAGCTTGGAACAGCATATCAATTAGGGAGGAAAGGTTTTGCCATATTTTCATGGGATTTGATGTTGCCAAGGATCACAGCTCCCAGGCGGAGAAGCTTGAAGGAAATTATGTCCTTGATTTGTGCTCAGTTATATGGTGACCCAGTTACATCTTCGAGCTTTGCCCCTCTAATTTTCTTTACCTAATTCCTCCTGAACACAATGGCTTTTAATGTATCTGTATTGAAGATAAAACTGTTCTTCTCACACTGAGAATCCATAGCATGCAGCTGGACCTAAAGAGCGAGCGTTATGAGAGTAGGCTACAGTGCAAGATGCACATTGGAAGCCTCAACCACTGGGACAAACTGGCGAGGTCTTAAAACTTCCACCTGCAGGCCATCTATGTACCAGTACAAAGTGGCTAAATCTAAGTTTACTCTCCTCATAGTCGGCAACCGCAGACTTACCTTCGCATCTACCCTGACTGCATACAGTAGGTCTTCACTGACAGATCAGATCTCACATTTCGGTGGAGTAAGTCCTTAGTAAAAGAATAAGTGCCAGGACTCAAATATTTTCTAGCATATCCATGACACATCAGGATGGGTAGCTTTAAACTCACCATTGCCAAGACCCACGGCTGCTCCCCTCAGTGTCAACATGAATGGGATGAAAGATGCAACTCCCACTGGCTCATTGGGGTTGATGGATGTACTAACTATGGCAGATGCATGATTTACAAATTCAAATCAACATAACATAAAATAGCATACCTGTTGTCTCTTGTATGAGACAGATGTTGAAGTGGGTCTTTAAACACAGTCATTGTGAACATTATTTTCTGACTTTAAAGAAGCTTCTTAGGGGACTGACAGTGAAAATAATAAAATTGCCAAAACACCAAATATTAATTGAACTGAGACTGAGTAAATAGGTTCCAGGGCTCAGAAATAAGTCCCAGGGCTGAGCCCTGGCAAGCTCCCCCACAAAATAAGCACTGGATGGAGTCTAAAAAAGTAACAAACTCATACTTCGATTGGCAAAATTTTTAACAGAATATCATAAAGAAATGATCTGTGGTTAAAAGATCTGAGCATATCCTAACTCGTTTATGGCACAAGATATTCTTGTCCTCCACCCCTTTTCTACTGCGTTCAGGCTCTATCTTAAATAGACCTAGCAGCCAATCTAAATCAGCAATGAACCTCAAGGATTTTAGTTAAACAGTAAACCCTTACCTA
Organism: Ambystoma mexicanum; assembly: GCF_040938575.1. Classification (NCBI taxonomy): domain Eukaryota; kingdom Metazoa; phylum Chordata; class Amphibia; order Caudata; family Ambystomatidae; genus Ambystoma; species Ambystoma mexicanum. Next base: position 863,924,432 of record NC_090939.1, on the reverse strand, counting down.
GGCAGAAAAAGACTTAACACTCTCACTGATATATTGAATTCCTGTCTTCCATTGGCTTTGCTGTAAGTCAGCTGCTATGTGAAGCGTATATTACTTCTGATTGGACCATCACATCATGGCTTTGATATCTGATTGGCCTTTTGCATTTTGGCTTTGTGATTGGTAGAAGAATGTGTAGCGCAGTGTGCGTATCCACAAGCAGAATCAGGACCCTTTTATTTCATGTTAGGTGAGGGAGGAGGAATGTTATAACAGGCGTGTTAATTCTTTTATTTAAAGGTGGGTGAGAACGAGTGTGCCAGAGGAAGTTGTTTATTTATATTGAACACCCCAAGTTACTTGTCTTGCCTCATATTACTCCTTCTCCAACCAGGTGTTAAAATGCATGATTCCAACATGGGAATTGCTCAGGCGGGAGTTGAGCAGGTGATTACCCTCAGAGTGATACAGTGCTTTACATCATTTTCCCGAAATACACATTTTTCACCCATTTTCGAATTATGTACATGCTATGTTTACTAATTAATACATATATAACGTATGCTTTAATATTGTTCAATTTCTGAAAACAACACATTTACATTTATGTTGAAAATAAGAAACAGCCATCACTCCAGGTATATTTGGAACTGTTTCTAATTCTATAGGTTTATATGGTATGGTTTATGTGGCTGTGCAAAGACATTTTTCCTTTCAAACATGGCCACCATGTTCCTTGTGATACATCTTGTCATTTGGTTTTATGAAGGTTTGCCGCATTTCTTTTGCTGAATGGCAAATTCAGCATATTTTTTGTCCTGGTGAATTAGCTTTTTATTTTACAAACCGCGGGGGAAGACTCCCCTTCCACCAAACACCCCTCCCCAATATATACCTTACCCTAACTTACCATCTACCAGTTTGTGGTAATATAAAACAACACAAATAATGCGACAAAAAAAGTATTCAGCAAAGTTGCCATTCAGCAAAAGTGATGTATACCTGTCATGTATGGTTCGTGTCATCCACTGTCTCTGTGGCTGGTAGACCTCTTTTCCACCTCTGGATTTTACTTGCCTATATTGACTTTCCACCTCTGAGCTAGGTGTCTCTTTTCACCGCTGCCCGTTCCATGGCTATGGGCCTGCCCCTGACTTGTGGACTTTCCTCAGAAGTCACTTAGCAGTCCGTCACAGTACTTGTCTGTGCCTGCCATCGCCTGGCCTCTGTACCTTGCCACTGTGTGACTTGCCCTATGACCACAGGTCCCCGCTCCTGCTCTCACTGCCCAATTCACCCACTCTGCCCCACACTTTCAGTCACTTCACCACTCAATGCAGGCAACCCCTGAGTAGGCTGGTCTGTATAATTGTGTAGCTGTGGTGCCTGGTGGTCTTATGGGTGTCAATGGGGCAACGATAGGGGCAGATATTAGGGATTTGGCATTGAGTAATCTTTGAAAGAGGTGGGCTCAAGGAAGGAAACAGTATGGGTGTACGAAGGTGGTAGCTGGAAAGGCCGCTCTGTGGGATGAGTTGAAAGCTGACATTGAGGGGGCTTTCTAAACACTGAAAGTCCTCAAAGCACCTTTGAAATTGCCTGTGAAAATAGAATCAGAAAGAAAAATATGTGTGCAGATTTGTTCATGAATGCATTAGACAGTAACAAAACAAGTTGATTACATGGCTGGCAGGACTCAAACGTACCTTGGATATGCTGGTGGTATACTGAGCCTTTGAGCATGCCAACCAGCTAAACATAATATGGGCAGAAATTGGTACATATATTATTTCCATAAACTCTTAGTTACATGATATTTGCGAATTTCTTTGAAATTCTCCCCTATCACTTCGACCCTAAGACTTCTCTGCATATGAATACACACATACATACTACGTGTGTGGATACAGATAGTACAAATATCTTCTCACATACATATGCACAAATTCTACCATAAATATACAGCCGAAAAGACATAAACACACATTTTCGCATCCACATACAGAAATACATATGCACGTTACAATACATGTACAAACATCTTCCTGAAAACAGATCTGTGTCTTTTGTTCACATTGGCATGGCGGACGAATATTTCTGGATATTTATTTGCCAAATGTCACTTCCTTAGCCCATTATGGGCCTCGAATCACTGCATATCCGCGTTTCACCTTCAACTTTACCCCATAGCCATCCATATATAGCCCAACTACAGTACATGCTTCTTTTTTCTCAACTTTTTGTGGGTGATTGCACATTTTAAGGGAGTTTTGCTCATTTTCTGGCACTTGTTTTACGCGATGTAAAGGTTGAACCTTTAAAACATTCTGTTCATAAAGACTTTGGGGGTCATTCCAAGTTTGATGGTATCCCACTGGTCATTCCGACGGGATACAACTAAACAGTATTACCGTTTCCACCCCCTGATATCCTGGTATTACTGGGATATTAGAAGCGGCAGAAATGCTGGTAATTCCCCATTCCATGGAGTCCAAGAGGACTCTATGGGTGGAATTGCCGGTACTTCCGGCACCATTCATACCAGTGCTGGAAATAATGGTTGTTTAATGCTGGTGGGGGCCTGAGTTGCCTCAAGCTCTTGGCTGGAGGTAAGTCATGTAACCCTTACCAGCAAACTATAAGTTGTCAAAAAAGTGCTGGTAAAGGTTATGACTGCCACTTTTTTTCTGGGCCGGCAAACTTATAACAAGATTATAGGGAAATTTCTTCTCTGTGAAAGGGACAGTTAGCTAAAGACTTGGTAGAGTCTCTCCCAGGGGTCATTCACCCAAGAACAGGTCATTGGGCTGTGTTCATACTGGTGGAGAGATTGCCAGACCCCCCTTTGTTTTGCATAAATTAACTTTGGGTCTCACCCTAAATTACCAGGGTGATCCAGACGTGGCCCCCTTGCTCACTGTTCTTAGAGAGGCACAGCTTCACCTCACTGATGATACCCAACAAGGCTGAAACACGTGTATGGGGTTGCTGTTGGTACTCTTGTTCAGAGGAGAATTGCCTAGCATTTCGGTGCTGGACTGCCCCTGGGCAGGACAAAGACTGATATGCAGGGAAATGTCTTCTCTGTGAAAGGGACAGTGAGCTAAAGACTTGGTAGAGTCTCTCCCAGGGGTTATTCACCCAAGAACAAGTCATTGGGCTGTGTTTGTGTTGGTAGAGAGATTCCCAGACCCCCCTTTGTTTTTTATAACAAGATTATGTTGCTGTGGAAGTGTCATGACGCTCAATTGTATTTGACTAGTAGAATAAACCAAGGTTATGAGTTCGAACATTATCAGATTCTCACAAAATCATTTCTGTATTGGCTTGTGAAATAGAAACACATATTGCCAGTTGTCATTCTGTAAACCGCAAAATCAACCTTATACCAAGGGATTCATGCTCAGAATGAAAGCACCAGCAGGGAGCTTAGAAATGTTAAGTAGGCGTCACTGAAGTAAGCACAGAAGCTAACACGCTGTTCTAAGCTTTTATGTTTTCAAAGATTGTCGATTATAATAAAGTAACCTTGACATTAAAATCGTTTATATTATCTGACGATTCTCTCTGCTGGACTCCTCCTTCTTCTAAGCACTATATTGATAGCTTTTATGACTACCAAACCCAATAGTAACCAAGTTATGCAACCTGGAAGCACTGGCATGACTGTCTATGTTCACATGGATTTGAGCATGTGACTGCAGTTTCCAAACAGTCCTCTGATACAAGCGCTAGCTTGTCAAGCATTTTACCAATACAATTTTACACATTAGTACCGAGCGTGCCGCTAGAATCCAGAAAGCTGCGCATTGATTGGTGCATTTCCGAAACCTTACCCTATGCTAACCTCAGAGACATTCATGCGTGCATCGTGTGCCACTCGCGTCCATTGTACAAATGGCCACCATGGAAAGGGAGAAGGGACTATGTGTAGTCTCTTCGCCCCTTCCATGGAGGCCATTTTTTTGTTTACTATTTTCCACATGGATTTTGATGGCCGCCCTGGAAAGCGAGAAGGGACTCTGTGTAGTCCCTTCTCCCGTTCCATGTCAGCCATTTTTTTGCTTACTATGACTGCCACGGAAAGGGATAACAGACTATGTTTCCCAGTCTGTGACAGGCATTTCTTTGTTTTTTTCAGCTGTAAAATGCAACGCGCCTCGCAACTGGAAAAAACACCATTAGTACCCCGGTCTAATGTGCTGGGGTACTAATGGCAATAAGCCCCTCATCGGTGGGCCATTACCGCATAAGGTAATACCCCCAGGGCCTTCGTTAAGACGTTTGCAATGCTCAGGCCTGTAACTATGGGCCCCTGGGGCATTAACTTATGCGGTCATGGCCCGCCGGCTCAGGGTTTACTGCCTTTCTTTTAGCACTGGGCCTGTGTAATGAGGCAGGAATAGCCAACATCCACCTCACCACCAGTTGGATAAAGATAAGGGCAACCACTTTTGAAGTCAAGGACATCTAGGGAGTTCAGCACCTGTTGATGCACGGTATGCAGACCGCTGGGCTCAGTGTGCGACATGATGGGGACTAAGTGCAAACTGCCTGTTCATATGCACACCCACCAATTCACCCATTCATCATTACCCATTCACTTTGCACTCATGCATCCATCTACTCACCCCCACATCCGAATATCCTCTAACTTATCCACCCATCCAGTGTCAAGCTAAATCATTCATCCACGAATTCACCCACTAACCGTCCAATCCACTCCGACAGCCATCCCCTCACTCATCCATCTACTAAAATATATGTACACTCACCCCATATCCATTAATTTACCCACTCACCAATTCACTCACTCAGCCATTCACCCAAAAGCCCACTAATTACTCATGATATACCACTGTTTGTTAAGTTATGTTATGCTATGTTGTTAAGTTATGTTGCAACGCTTTTATACTCTGCAAAATGATCACCTCAGTGGTCTCAGAGTGCCTAGGCTTATCTGGAGGCTGTGGCACTGTGCCCCCTCCTGGGGAATTCAAACCTTAGTCTATGGATGAAAAGGAGTAGGGAGACAGTACGAAGATGGGCTAGTGGGTGCAGTGGTCTCAAAGACACAACACACCCTACCCATCAGAACACTCATCTTTTGTGTATGCAAAATGTGCACCTATTGGGTTTGCCAGTGCGTGTTCACACAAGGCGAAAAGCTAATATGAGATGAGGTTGGAAAACCTTGCTCAGCTGGTACATTTCTGGCCAGTTGAAAGTCAGCAGTGAGAGCCACAAAGTAGCCAGGTAGATATTGTTTCTGGTTTTAAGAGGGTGGGGCTTACGTAGGCAGGGGCGTTGCTAGGTCTGGAAAAGATCCAGCGCTACACTAATGTTGGGACTGTCGGGACTCATGGATAGCCAGCCTTTTGGTTGTAGCCCCTGAACTTCTATACAGGGCTACAACCAAAAGACCCGAGGCTATAACCCCTTTATCCCCCCCCCCAGTAATGTCTCTGTACGTAGGTCTAGCGCTTTCTTTTTCAACAAAACCTTTGTTGCTGCTTCGTGAACATGTGCCATCTAAGGTACAAAGGTTCTTTCCTCTTCTTGGAATTAATATTTTCCCTCCCCAGATTGTCATGTGAAGCTCTCATACTTTCACACTGAAGTGTCACAAATCCCAATCATGCAGAGGGGATTCTGGGGCACCATTGCAGAACCATTGCACTGGTGCAATTGCAATGTTGCATGGTGTTAGCTTTAGGGCAACAATTGCAATCATTTTAAAAACGTATTCTTTTAATGCATTTTACACACCAGCGCAATGTCTGTCCCGGTGCTAATAGGGCCCATAATTTGCACTATGGCAAATAATGCCCTAGTGCAATATAGCATGGCACGCATGCATATTTGCATTTGGTCAATGTTTTTCCAAAGTGCTAATACTGTGTAAAATTGCACTTGCACTGGCAAAATGTTTCTGTAATGAGAGCTCGGGTATGGAGTTCCTTCCATGTGTTAATATCCCGGCAAAAATATCGCCATACAAAAATGTCGCCATATTTTTGCAGCGATATTAAGGCATGGAACCTGCGGGGACACCCCCGCATCCTCCATATTATTTTAAAGGGAGCGGGAGACACCCCCACAAACCCTCGCTCCCAATAACCCCAAACATTATCCCCAGTAAAAATATCGCCCATGGCCATTCCCGACGACCATATATACAGTGATATTTTTGGTGGGGATAATATTACCTGATACCGGGTATGGTGGCCGCTATTGCTTTTTTGTCTGTCTTTTTGCCCCTTTGTAGTTCTTTTGGGAGATTATTTCTTTGCAGTGGTAGCCATCTACCCCTCAAAAGTACAATTGTCTGTTGCCATCAGATTTTTGTACATTTCCAGTGGTAGCCATCTACCTCTCAAAAGTTATTTCTTCTTTTGCAGTCCAGTCCTTGTAAATATCCAGTGGTAGCCATCTACCTCTTTAATTATTCTGTTGCCACCAGATCTTTGTAAATTTCCAGTGGTAGCCATCTACCTCTCAAAAGTATTTTTTCACGGTTGCAGTCTGATCTTTGTGTGCCTTGCAAGCTTTCACTATGAGTTTGGGCCCTCCCGACCTTTTTCACATTCCGCTGCAGTTCACACTTATTTGAGGGGCTTGCTTTATCAAAGCAGAGGCTACCATCCCTTCCTTTTTTGGTGGTGTCCATTGGCTTATGGTGCGTTGCAGGCTGGGAAAGTGATCATAGAGCACCTACTGGGCATGGCAAGTGTGTCCCACACTGCCATCTGTACATTAAAGGGAACCCATTTCATAATAGCAGTGTGTCACTAAAAACAAATATCAGAATGTCTCAAATGGAAGCCACATTCCCAGAGCTAGTGCAATATTTAGAGGCAAAGTTATATGCACATGGAACGTGGTCATCGAACAGTGCCACAGAATGGCATGACCGTATTCATGGTGAAGTGCAGAAAGAAAAAATAGACAATATTTTTGCAGAAGGCAGCATAATTCAGGTCTGCCTTCTAAGGTTGTTAAATGCAGCTGATAAACATGCAAAAAAAGATTGTCTGATACGGCTATGCGCCAAGATCTGGTTTATTTTGAATAGGTCCCTGTGAATGCAAGAAAATGATACCAAGCTGATTAACAGGTTAAAAGCCGACCTAGATGGGGCAAGTAAAAAGGAGGAAATGTTAAGAGCAGAATTAGAAGGATATCAAAAAGGCATGCAGTTAAAATGCAGAGATTTTGATATTCAATTGTCCAAATGCAAGAAACAATTTGAGGACAGTGAACAAGAATTGGTACACTTAAAAGCGTTGGTAGACCACATTAGACATGATAAAGATGAGATGGTTTCAGAAATGCAGGTCTTACAAAAAGAACATTTTGAAAAAGAAAGTGATCTCCAAAATGCAGAACAGGAAATGGTTAAAATGCTTCAAGAAAGAGACAAGAGAAACAAAGAATTCAATGAATGCCAAATGCAAATGTGCGACATGCAGGAGGTAATTAATAAAATGAGTGATGAAAACAATTACTTGCAAAACGAGGCAGACAGGCTCCTTAAGAAGTGTAAGGATTTGGAAAAACAAATGTGCATTCCCAGGTCCCAGGATAGACGGCAGGGCACTACATCCAATGGAGTTGAGGTAATTTCTATTTCTACCCAAAGAGCTAGTGCCGCAGTGACTGGGCCGGTGACTGAACTTGGTTGCAGCGTCCTTGGGGGACTTGATACTCCCATTGGGGGCCGCCACCAATCCCATGCACCTGGAACCAGGGTTGAATCACCAAGTAGTGCAATTCCGTGCATAGCAACAAGTAGCCCCATAAAGATAATGAAATCCATCAAAGCCCTGATCAAACCATTTAAAAAGGGAGGGGAATGCTGCATAGAGGATCACTTAGAAGCGGTTCATGACCTTTTTAAAGCCCTCCAGATACCTAAGGAACAATACAGGCAGTATTTTCATTTAACTTTAGATGCTCCCACGGCAAGTATCATAAGGGGATTGAATGAGCAGCATAATATGACATGGGCAGATTTTGAAAAAGAGATTAGGCATCATTTTTCTCCTTTCCAGTCATTGCAGGAGGCAAAGAAAGTTGCTTACACAATCACTGCTGGGCCTAATACATCCCCTCGCCAGTTTTTACAAGACTTAAAAAGAGCATTTTCTCGCTTTGATGTATCTTTTGATCCCAATTCTAATGAGTTTAAAACTGCCCACTTCTATGGCCTACAGAAAGACATTATATCACAACTGGTCCGTGAATTTGATTGTGACAAGTCCCTTGAGTGGATTGTGCACCAAAGCACAAAACTATATGAGGTACTCTATTGTCAGGGTAGAGAAAGTGATAAAATGAAAGACACTAGACCAAAATCTAAAGAACCCTCAACAACAGTGAAGGAAATCAGGTCAGCCAAAATGTCCCTTGAATCTGCTCAAAGTCCAGGTAAAAATAACTTGACACCTGAACAAAGGGGTAATCAATAAAGATCATCACTTCCTGTACCAATGTTTCAATCACATGATCCTAGTAATAGGGAAAGCTACATCACCCCTAGCTACTTAGGAGATAGGCCCCGGGCAGGCTATCAGCCTGATATGTCAGATATGAACAATAACCAGAGACAAAATCAGGATCAAAGAAATAATGATCCCTACCAGACATTGGGGACACAGAGCAGATTTCATCCCAACACCATGATATATGGTAATCAGGATAGACCCCGATATGTGGATCGATTTGCTGATAATGGGAATCAACATAGGGGTCAATACCCACAACATGAGAGACAGGACATGAGGCAGAATATGAATTATGCTCCACGTCAGTACAATGATTCCCCACCAGGGGATTACAACCAAAGGATGGGTGCACCCCGCTCCCCTCCACATATGAATCAAGAGTTCAGGAACAACCCCAATAGAAATCATTCACCTGAGAGGTACCAGAATAGATCCAATCCGGGGGAAAACAACCAATATCGATCTAGGCCACAGAGGATTCTAGAGAGATGGAAAGATTCCAGTGTCTCGAGGCCCAAGTGAAAATGTTAGCTGAGCAAATAGGAAAGCTCTGTACAGCACAAAAACAGTCATCAAATGAGGGGGCAGAAAGCCATAGCAATGACGGGGTGGTTTCTGAAATGTGACTATGTACTTATAATACCTGCAGTGCCAAAAAGACAGATTGCTCTGATGTAATTATGCATAATGACTCTGAGATGCCTAATGATTTAAAAGTGAAGGTACCAGTAAATGAGCATGTGACAGAAATTGCAAATACATCTAAAAGAGAGGTACAGTTTAACCTAGAGCTAAATCAAACATTGGAGATTTGTACAAGTGAAAAAGGAAAACCTGAAATTCCAAAAGAACAAAGAGACAGATTTAAGGAAAATGACTCATGCATAGGGAATACCAGTGAACAGGGAGTAAGTGGGGATGCTATAATTCCTTCCCTGGGCAATCAAAACAATGACCAAACACAGGCAGAAAAAAGAAATACTCAAAAGGAGGGTACAGGTCAATCACCTGAAGAATTCTTTGAGCCACATATTTTTGAAGAAGTTAAAAGGACTGGTACCATATTAAATAACCACAAACGCACAGAGTTAGACAATGACAAATTGCCAAGAGATGTTGTTACACATGTTCAGTTGGAGGATTGTAATGTGACCTCTGATGATACCTGGATGGATAGGCGAACATTGGCCACGCTCCAAAAAACCTCTGAACATGGAGAAATTAATAAAGTCTCTCACACAGAAATGTGCAAAAAGGAGGGAAACATCTCTTTCCATTTACCAATGTGCTTAGCCAAATGTGAAAAAGGCCTGAGAAAGTTGAGCCCTGGAATCAGTAAGAATTCTCATTTCTTATGTGTGTTAGAGGAAGTTGAAGACAGGTATTATGCTCCCATCACTGTAGAAGAAAAATGCAATACATTTGCAATGATTGACACTGGCGCACAGGCCACAATTATGTCTAAAGAATTGGTAAAGAGTATCAATGAAGGGAGATCCCCACAGAATCAGATCACAGTGAAGGAAAATGAAGGTCCAGTGCATAATTTTAACGGGGAGGAGGTACCTATTATAGGTGTCACCGAAATTCACATAAAGATAGGAAAACACAGAATGAAACAAGAGGTATTGATCACATCTATTTGTGAAATTCCATTTCCGATGGGAACAGATTGCCTGAAGAGATTGTCTCCTCTCATAGATGGGGTGAATGGATTATTGTGGTCCTTAACCAAAAAACCACTGAGCCCTAAGAAACTAAAATCACAAAACAGCAATATAAATGAATGTCACACTGTTGCCAAAACAAATGATGCAGTGGAGGTATATCTCCAGAATAGCTGCATACCTAGCGTCACTGTTATCTTAATGTGTCCAGACAAAATGCAGAGTGAAGATGAGAAACAATCTGTACAAATATACTTGGACCCAAGGAAAAAATGGCAAACTGCCATAGATGAGCACACATTACGTTTTTATTTAAAAAAGAAAACATGCTTACAGAATACTGCTCCTAAAACAAATACAGAAAAACACATCACCACTCTTGCTGAAATACACATGGAAGATGAGCAACCATGGGTTCACATTGGTATAAATGACTATTCTAAAACAACAAAAGCCATTTTAGCACTTGAACAGGAAAGGAGTTTCATTAATGAGAAATTGTTGCAAAAAATAATGGAGAGGGAGGAGATCCCGAAATATAGAATTAAAAACCAGTATGTATCTGGTTTGGATAGTCCAGACTTTGAAAACTGAATTGCAGGCAGATGCATGCTGACAATTAGTATTGGACAAAAAACAATTCACCATAATGTTTAGCTAGTGAGTGGGACACAAAATGACTTTTACATGGGCAATGATATAATGCACAGAATGTATATGGGGTTAGATTTCCTTAATCAAAAAATATGGTCACGCTTAGGTGGGCCGGCACCTGAATTTGAAGACAAAATAAGGGCTTATTATAACACTGAAATGCAAAAATGGACAGCAGATGGAAGACTCTGATGCATTTGTTTGCTTGAAGGAATCCATAAGACAGCAAGGCCTGGATTATGAATACATTCTATTGATAGATATTGGTGAAGGGTCTGTAAAAATTATGGTGAATATTAAAGGTTGTCAAGATATTCATTTAGAAGAAAACTCCTCATTAGGAATGGCTATAGAAAAATCACATTATGCTGCAGCTCTAAATAACATGGTGATTGGAAAAATACCTAAGAAGTATGTAGATGCCAAAGGTGAGTTGCCAGAATACCTGAACTCTCAGCCTAAAGGAATATTTAAAATTCATTCTGTGTACCCTTATGATTCAAATGAAACAGTGTGCTGCCATCAAGAGGATTGCATAACATTTAACTTAAATGAAAATTAAACAGAAAATCAGCCTATTGAAGTGGAAGCTGATATGCCAAAACATTTAAAAGTGGCAGCTTTACAGAGAGACACAGCCACACAATTAGAGGAAAGCACAAAGTTTCCTCTACAGGAAGATTTTCCAGAATTTTCAAAAATGGTGGAGGAGCACATTTTATCAGTGGATGCATGCGACAGCGATGAGGATAGAAATGAATTGAGGAAGATATTTATGGAGTTTAAAGATGTATTTGCAAAATATGCTTATGATTGCGGTCTAACTAATTTACATGTGGCCACGCTACCGGAAGGGTGTAGTAGTAACCCAGTATTTGTGCGCCAGTATATATTACCACTGGCATGTTTAGAGTCATTGGCAGAGATAATTAAAAATGTGGAGTCTCAGGGAATTATCAGGCCTATTTATAGCACATCCAACACACCTATTTTAGGTGTGTTAAAGCCAAATGGTCAATGGCGGCTATGTGCAGATTTGAGAGAATTAAATAAAAGAGTGATAGTATCCAGATGGCCACTACCATTCATTGATCAAGGCCTAGCTCAGGTACATGGTTCAAAAGTGTTTACCACGTTAGATCTCACCTCTGGATATTGGTGCGTGCCATTGGCAGAGGAGATTCAGAATTTATTTTCATTTTCATTTGATAAGACTAAATACGCATGGGTTAGAGTTCCATTTGGGTATGTCAATAGTGGGAGTGAATTTGGAATATTTTTAGAAAGGCCATGCCTGATGCAGCGGAAAGAGGTACCATAGTTTATGTGGATGATGTACTGATAAAAAAGGAGAGCTTGAAAAACCATTTTGATGAACTAAGACGTGTTCTTGGACAATTGCAAAAAGCAGGCGCCAAAGTATCTTTACAGAAAGCACAATGGTGCAAGAAAAATGTGAATTTTCTAGGCCATGAAGTGACTGAACATGGACTAAACCCACAAAAGAAGAAAATAGAGGCCATAAAGAAACTAATAGACTCTAAAAATGTGAAAGGGGTAAAAAGTTTATTAGGAATTACAGGCTATAATAGGAAATTCATTGATAATTATGCTGAAATTACTCAACCATTGTCTAAATTGCTAAAGCTGAATACACCCTGGAAATGGGAAAAAGAGCAGTCTGAGGCAGTGGCTAAATTAAAGGAATGTCTTGCAAAGGCGCCATGCTTAGCATACCCCATAAAGGATAGGGATTTCTTTATAGAAATAGGTTTCTCTGAACATTGTATGTCAGCAGTAGTATCACAAAAACATGATTTGAATTATTACAAAACCATTGCGTATGCAAGCAAGGCATTTTCCCAAGTAGAAAATAAATTCAGTCAATGTGAAAAGGCCCTTTTGACCACTGTGTGGGTGCTACAGCATTTCCGCCCCATTGTTCAGGGAGAAAAGGTGATTATTGAGACAAATCATCAACCTTTGCAGTTTCTAGAGAGTAGAAGTATTAGGTCAGGTAACCTAGCACAGTCCAGAATCACTTCGCTGGCATTGCAGGGTTTTCCTGTAGAAGTGAGATATGGCCAAAATAAAAAGAGCCCAGTTGCTCAAGGTTTAGCAGATCTACATGACTGTGCAGCTGAACATGTACCAAACGAAGTAGAAGTGGAATCTAATTTACAGGTATTTGGGCAATCACCACTCAAAGCTTTGGATGAAAAGACATGCAAGGATTTACCAACTGTATATGTTGACGGTTGTGCTTTTCACATTGAAAATTACAGTGATAAACAATTAGTATCAGGGATAGGAAATGTCTGGTTGAAATGTGAAGGCATCCCCAGCATAGGGATGAGGATTGGAGCTAGGAGCAGTCAAGTAGCGGAATTGGCAGCCATTTATAAAGCAATTGCTACTGCAGTTGATAATAAATTTTATGAGATTGTCCTGGTGACTGATTCTGATTATGCACGAAATAGCTTTGTGGAATATTTACCTGGGTGGAAAGCGAGAGGCATGATTACATACAAAAAAAAGCCACTTAAACATGGAAAAATGATACAAGCCATAGACAAATTGGTGTCACAGAATGATTTGACAATATACTGGAGAAAAATTTGTGGACATTTAAAAACTCCAGGAGAGGATAAGGGGGGAATGATAAGGCAGATCACCTGGCTAGAATTGGGGCTGTGATGGGAGAGTTGCTACATGTTGAACATTTACTTGGTGAAATACAAATTGATGCAGTAACACGCTCTAAAGCGCCAAAAGAGGTGGATCAACCAGTAGTACAATGGAGTTTCGATACACCAGATCAAGATATGATTAAGACACAAAAGGATGATTCAATTTTGGGAATATATTATAATCATTTAATAGACCCTGAACAAAACCCCTTAACAGAAAATGATTGTGTGGGAAAAGAAGAGTTGAGGGTGCTATTAAAGAATAAGAAATGAATTAGAATACAGGATGGGCTCATGATTAGAGAGTCCATTACTGGACAAATACAGTGGGTGGTGCCCCTTTCATTCAAAGGTCTAATGCTACACAATGCACATGATGTGATAACTGCAGGCCACAGAGGTTCACAAAAAACATTGGAGATACTAAAAGATTATGCTTACTGGCCACATATGTCCCAGGATGTGGAATTATATACTAGAGGATGTCTAGTATGTGCCCAATTTAAACCCGCTTCACCAATGCATAGAGCCCCATTAATGAAAAGAGGCTTAACTCTTCCATGGTCAGATTTGCAAATAGACTATGTAGGGCCTGTAAAGAGGTCGAGCAGGGGGAACTGTTATATTTTGAGTGTGGTGTGTTTGATGTCAAAATGGATTGAGTGTATTCCTGCACCAGATTGTAGTGCGCAAACAGCAGCTACATTACTGGTGAATCATGTGTTTTCAAGATTTGGGTTACCACAAAGAATAGAATCAGACAGGGGAAGTCATTTCACAAGCGCTCTAATGAGTAAGGTATGGCAAATACTGGGAGTGAAAAGAAAATTACACATTGCATATCGAGCTGCTTCTTCTGGGGGAGTTGAACGCTGTAATAGGTATGTTGTGGACATATTAAAGAAGTTTGTGGCAGAAGCAGGTTCCAGCTGGGATTTACGTTTACTTTTGATTCTAATGGCAATCAGATCAACTCCTTCCAAAGCAACAGGTATTAGCCCCCATGAGGTTTTGACAGGTAGGAAAATGGTGTTACCGCAACACCTGCTATATAGAACACATGAGCAGACACTTGTGAGTGCATCTACAGTTCATGAATACATGGATGAGCTGAGGAAGCATTTACAACATGAATTTGCTTTTGTACAGCGAAATCTAGAACGAGCTGCTGACAGTGCAAAGTCATATTATGATAAAAAGACATCAGTGAAAGAGTATTGTGTGGGCGATCAGGTGTATAAATTTCACTTTGGGAAAGGTAAACAGAAAAATTCCAAATTTCTACAGCAACCGAACAGTTTGTTCATGTAAACCAAATGAAACCATGACACCCCAAACATGAGGTAAGGAGACTTGAGCGTGTAGAAACAGATAAGAGTCCCTTAAATACATAAAAATAAATAAATGAGGTTAGTCAGGTCAATGACAGAGAAATAAAAATAGATGTGATTGATTATTGTGATGGAACACAAATATTGTGACATATATATATGTATACATAAAAAAAATGGGGGCTCAAACTAATGGAGTTATTTTACAAAATTAAAAGGTGTTAAATGTTGAATGCTGTTTTATATATGTTTGTTTTCTCTCTAACATGTGCTTAATTTCAGAAGGCGAGAGGAAAAGGGCGAAATGTTTTGCAAAGCATGTTATATTTTTGGCAAAAGGGTCAAGTTAGTATTGTGCTATGTACTTAATTTGTTTCTTTTCTATTTGATTTAGAATACTAGACGTATTTTGGGTCGGAGGTCACGGGACCGTAGGACGCGGGAGACGATGGAGTCCTGGAGTCCCCTGGATGAAGATCAAATGATGCCTGCCGGGTGGAGGTGAAGACAAAGTAACCGGGATGCCAAAAGAGATGACTCCTATGAAAAAAGCATCCAAGAGTGCCAGGATGGAAGAGTGCCCAAAATGAACCAAGTGATGTGACGTTGCTGGTCAGGACATATCAAAGGTGGACAAGTGTCCTGGAGTATGGAGTTCGACATGTTTATTACTTTAATTAATTATTTTAATCTGTTATGTTAATTATTTATTTTAATTATTTATTTTATGTTATTGTTTTATGATTGACTTCAAGTATAAAAGCAAGACACTGGACTATGGACACTTCCGTTGGGAAGAAATATGTAAAATATTTTATAAGAACTGATGGACTCAGAGATGAATGTTAATATTACGATGGTTGAACAGTGATTTTTATTTTTCATTTTTCATATGTGAATATTCATTTTGTTGGATGGCTTTGATTTATAAAAAGAAAAGGAACAAGTTGGGTTTCTTCCAATTGTGGCTTGGACGATGGCCAAATTCTCAGAAAAAGGAGGGTGTAGTATAATTTATTGCATTTTGGAGTACAGCGCCACTGCATGGGATCACATTTTTGTTATAATGAGGCACACATATAGCCAGCCATATGTTGCCCGTGTAACATATGGGTATGCAAATGGAGACAGGTTACTGATTTAAAAGCATAATAGAATTATTTTTTTTCTTTCTTATTTATAATTCACAGGAGACCACATTAGCTATCTAATTGACTAACTTAATTAACAAATACTAACACCAATGCTTACCGAATAACATTATAATGTGCTCTCCATGTAGAAAAAGGAGGCAGGAAAGACATGTTCTGAGATTCAGTTTAAACATGCATTTTTCTCTGATTTTCTCTGGCTGCGCTGAAATGTGAAGGACGGAAAGGCAACATGAAATCAAACAGAAACAGTTATTACAGTATGAAGATCCCATTGTTTGTGAAACGGGGGTGGCAACCTAATACACTTTCTGTTAATATGATTGGAGGGAAGTATATCTAAAGAAAGGCTACGTAAGCCTGGGGGATGTAACAGAGGTTTGCTGGACGAGCTCGGACAAAATTGGGGGGAGATCACTTTGGTTGAGTGGTGTGAAGAGATCACTTTTGCTGAGCTGCCGTGAAGAGGCCGCCTTTGCTGGGCTGCTGTGAGGAGTCGTTTCAGCTGCACTGCTGACCTTCAGAGACTCGGGATTCCTGGTCACTTGGCACCGGCTTGAAAACTGTGTGTTTTCGCTGTGCACTTCAAATTGCAAGTTTACGAGAGCAACCCTAGGTCATTCCTCGGAGGCAACCATCCAAGGGAGTTCGCAGCTACAAATAGCTGGTACTTATCAAAAGTAAATTGAGGGTGTGCCGCATGGATCAAGTGTTTCTCAGGCAGGAAAGATAGTGATAGGCAATTCCTGTGTTTAACTGCCACGTTATAATGTTGCAATGCAAATGCTGTCCTATTGATGTAACTTTTCTTTTTCTTGTTGCAAATGTAAAGTGAAATTCGTTGTATTATTGCATTTGTTTCTCTTCTGTTTATTTCTGAAAGGACTGTTTCACCAGAATGGTAATGTTTTATTTTGAAATTAAATTGGTATAACACTCAGTCGGTGTAAGGGTGTTTTTGCTTCTGTTTTTCTTTGGTGCATCTAAAATAATATCCTGCAAGAAAGGGAAAGGTGTTCAAATAATACATGTGCCAAGTTTCCTATACAGATGAAGCAATGTCATTAGCAATTATAAATAGCTTTGTGCGTGATTCCACTCAGTGTATGTGTGTGTGTTTTCTGAGTGGAATATAATACAATAGTTCTTGCTGAGCGTACATGAATCAGCAAAAAGAGGCCTATGGAAACATAATCTCACTAATATAAATAAATTATTGATAATGCCACAGGGGATTGAGAATGCTATATGTGAAAATTGTGGTATCTATGAATGCAGGTCTGAGGCCTCTAGTGATCACACGAACAGTCTAAGCAAAAAGAAGGGGTTTTGTATATTGGGGCTACATATAAAACAGCACAAGGGCTTAATGATTACCAAGGTGAGAAAGAGGCAAAGCTGAGCTGGCTGCACTACTGGCCAATGCATCATTTGGCTCTGCACTGACCCCTTAGAGCGTCTATTGCCCCATTTTTAGAATGCAGTCAGAATGTTATTAACTTTTTGAGGACCAGGCTCCATCTTATTTCTAGGGTTTAAGAAAGCAAAACTACAGGGACTTCTCTTTCATGCCAGATCCACTTTTGTCTCATAGACACCTAAAAGCTAGGAGAAAAAGTACCACAGTTTACAGGGTGCTCTTGATGGTTTGCATACCTACGGCTCGGTTGCGATTGTTCCAAAAAGGCGAGATATGCAAAATGGCCAGGATCCTCTAAGCCAATTCAACCACATAACATGTTACTTGTATCTGTGTTTGCAGTATCAGTGGGCAGTTAGCCGAGTCTGGCATGATATTAATATTGATATTGATATTGATATTTTATTTCTAACGCGCTCGTAAACAAGTATAGAAGATCGCGACATGATATTCATTATTCTCTCTAAATTGGTTATAACTAGTTCCACCAATCAGAATGCTCTGGCAAGGTTGAGAGCACCCCTCTAACTCATCCCTTTGCAGTTATTCCAGACATGGCAACATTGTTGCTCTGTGATTAGCAGAAAAGAAGTCAACTTCGCGGCCTCTTTATCACATGAATGAGAAATGGAATTGGGCAAAAGTTTGATCAATGGCAACATGAAAGAGTGATGATGGATCATTTCATGCAAGATGGGCGGATGTTGCCCAAATGTCCGACTAACGGGTACTATCTCAAATAAATGTGAGATGGGCATCGCGTGAACAATTTGATGGGTGCACACTTCAAAAGACGATGGATGACTGATGCTTGAGGCTTGTGTGGTTGGAAGGAACTGCAGCACCTTTATGCCACAATATTCATGACTTATGTTCATCCTTAGACTTACACAAGAATAATCAGACCTTAGATGAATATGATCCGTGATAATGTTTCGAGTTATGGCCCCGTTATGGACCATGTGAATGAAGAAGAAACAAGCAGAACCAAAGTTTCTTGGGGGTTTCCTACATCCACCACATTCTGTAAAGATTTCCTACAGGGAGCGGGAACGCTGCAAAGAAACTTTGAAACCATGTTTGACTTTGGGGTTTCCCACTCCGTGCGAGAAAACCAAATCACATCTGTGGGAATCAGTATGTTTGATTCATGCGGTCTGTGCAGGGATTTTTTGCAGCTGTGAACGGCAGTTGCAGTCTTCATGAATCAATTGAATGACAGCTGCCATCGATGATCTCCACTGTGTGTGCACTCTCATCAGGGACCCACAACCGCATGACGCAGTCAGGCGAATGGGCCCTGATGCACCCGGATTCCTGAATCTGCAGTGAATCGAGAGAATCTCTCGGATAGAGCTGGAACCACAGAAGCTTTCATTGTTATGCTCTTCTGTACCTTGGGGATCAAAATCATGATGTTAGACATGTGTACGTTAGTACATGTATAGTTATGTTTCGGCCGGCTCAGCATTTCTTTTTATTTGTTCTCAAAACACTGTAGAAGCCCACTCTCGCCCCCAAAAAATACAACAAGCAACCTCTGGCAGCAAAGGTAGGGACAGTGTTTCCAGAAAGCGGTGCAGAAATGGTTAGCGAAAACTGGCAGAGTATTCCCGTTCCGATGACATGCCCCTCGAAACACAGAAATCTTGGGGGTTTTACAGTGTTTTACACCCTAACACTTATACAGAAGAGCCAGTATGATACATTTAATCAGTTACATTAACAATGAAGTTCCAAACTGCGCACCCTCTGACCTTTTCAGCACGCTATCAGACCTGTACAAGTCTGCTCAGCACGCAAATATGATATAGACCACTGCTGCTCACGGTTTCTTTCCATTACATACCATCAAGACCTGATCCAGTGGCTTTCGATTCAACTGACACTGCACCAGCCCCATACGATCCCTGTTACGATTCTCAGGCAGTATAACACGCCTTAATCAGTAATGTGGAGCGTGTTACTAGGCATGCCTGCACCCTGGACAGAGGCTATTGTCATGCTCGCATTGCCTTAAGGGCCCTTACTGTGCACGTCAACCAATCAGATCCCTTACTGAGCCACCTGACTAAACATGGCTGCTGCCACAACATCAAGGGCCCATCATGTGCACGTCAACCAATCAGATCCCTTACTGAGCCACCTCCCTAAACATGGCTGCTGCCACAACGTCCTCTCCCAGTTATGGCTGTGCGTTTGCTCTGTCCGTGGCTCATCAGAAATTAAAATGCTTTCAGCTTTGACAACGCTCATATCGGTTTTTATTTTTTAACCAGAATACAAGAACATACAGGCTTAAGTAATGCTGCGTGTGCATTTTTATCAAGATATGTCACTGTAAGAAACAAAAGCGATGCTACTGTCACAGAGCAAATAATATGTCAGTATCACGAGTGTGAACCAACATTACATAGACAATAACAAAATGCTCTGACTAATCGCTTCTGTTAAACTGTGCTGATGCAAAAAAGCATGTGGGCAACACGTGCCCCAGAAACAGAAGTCAACATGGAATTAAATGTGTGTCTGTAAAATTCATGACTGGCAAAGGAAATGAAAATAAAATGAAACCTCAAAACTGGAAGGAGGTACTTTTGTTCTGAAACTCGTTAAGACAATAAGGGCCCAGTACCAAATTTGCCAGCAAATGTCGAAGAGACTTTTTGCACCAAATGCCTCGTCAAATGGTCTACGCTTCAGAAGGGCCGCTATGGATTTAAGCCCCCAAGAAATGTTTTGAAAAAGTAGTCAAACGGATTGTTATATCCGATTTTTAAAAATTAATTGGCTGAAAATGATAGGTTTCACAGAATGCACAGAAGTGGATTCAAGAAGAAAATAACCACACTTTCTACAGAGTAGCACATGTCTTTTTTTCCCATTGCACTACGCAATTAGTATGCACTACCTCACAGCCTGTTCTATTATTCCAAATAATTATAAAAGTGAGTAGATATAGAATGAAGAGCCCACAGTACACTGGTTCATGGACATGGTGAAAAGACTTGGTTCAGTGATAATGCAAGATTACAGCGAGCATCTTTGACTCCTTTGAATCATGGGATCATGGGTCTGTAAGAAATAAAACTGTATGTGAAACCAAAAGGCATGAGGGAGAGGTGGTCTGGGCACGAGGCCTACACACACCATGGCCAAGTCACCAGCAAAATAAAGATCAATCCCCCTGCGGCCCTTATAGCCGCATCAACCCTATGTCTGTCTTCAGGGCCATCAGACAGAACAATATAGAGGCTTTCCAGAAGGTTGTCAGTGTGACAGTTCGAACATCACATGAACAGACAGGGCATCCCAGATCAAACCTAACACAAGTGTAAACTGTAGCCCCAAAACACTAAATGATAAAGAGCTAGTTAACTGAGAAGCAGGAAAAGATGGGAGCATGGCGCTGATGGACAGGAGCAACTATATTTGAGATAAAGCCTTTGCCAAGCTCACCACCAACTGTATCGAAAAAACACAATGCTTGCAGGCAGCCCTGAGGACCCCTTTGAGCAATACTTAAGGTGGAATCATCTGTGCAGGCTGGAATTACCTTCATTTTGGTTCTACTTGCTGCCTTCCCCGAAATAGCGGCACACTGGCGCTCCCGGGAGGATGATACTGATGAGGTCTTTCCCTTTTGATATTCACAAACATTATCCCTTTAGTGATTTCAGAGCAATTCAACAGAAAGATGAAGAGATAGCCACATTTTCGAAAACATTACATTTGCATGTAAATGAGATGCTCAATCATGTATCTCACTGCAATTCATGTATTGAGAAAGACGCCATCCAACAACGCAAGTGCAATATGTTGTACAAGACAGGTGCAAAGTATAGGGAGCCTTCCAGAAACAGGATGTAGCCCCCAAACACCTGTAGATCTCACGTGGACCGTCTTGGGAGCAGAACACGTTGTATAGGAGCAGCATAGTGGTATAAAAGGATGAACAGCATAGCCAGAAAGGTGGGAAGGGGCTATGCAGATACGACCATATCGCTCCGCCCCTCATTGAGCCTTCACTGGAGGAACTTCCTCCCAGTCAGCATCAGACTCGCTCCTATGTTCCTACAATTCAGAAAATAACTCAAGACTCACCTCTTCAAGGAGTCTCTCCTCAGCACCTAGGCCATCACATCACCCCCATGCCACCTGACTCGCTAGATGCCATCTATCCCTTTAGTCTTTGCCACATTGTGCATTATTGGGGGTATATTGGAGTATATGCTTCTAGGAGGGTTCCTATACAGGGGTGAGTGGGGGAAATAGGATTGTATATCATCTAAATGGAACAATATATATAAATGTAAATAACACAAGTGAAGTCACATATATTGGTACTAATGTGAACACAAAAAATTATGGGAACTGATTCAATGATTCCATTTTGTAAGTTTTGTCTGTAAAGAAATTAGTGAACAAAGGGTTTACACTAAGCAGGGGACTGTCCACCACCATGGAAAGATACAATGGTATTTCTGACAGCATTACTAAAGCAGCTTTGCTCGAGAATTTGTATAGAAGAATGAAAAGAGGAGTACAACAAAAGTATGACATGTATCAAGGGTTGGGCTTTGATGTGATTGTGGATATTCGTCACCCTGAACTCTCTAATTCCTGGTACTCTGATATGAGTGGTGTGGGGAGAAATGCTGTAAATGGGAGCTGTTATGTGTGTTCATTCATTCCGCACTTGTCAGGGGCTCCCAAGGTGTTAGTACTGCAACCAGTCCCAACTATAGGGGCACAATGGCTGGTTCATCTTGCGCTAGGCAGAATAAAAAGAACGTTCCACGCACACAGTGTGGAATTGCAAATGGTGGGTCCAGATTTTGTGAAGTGCCCCGACGACCAAAGAGACATTGGGCCTCATTACGACCCAGGCGGTAAGTTACCGCCTGGGTCGTACCCTTACCACCATGGTGTAAACTACGTTTACACCATTGTGGATGGCGGATTTACCGCCCCATTCCAAGGTGAGTGGGGCGGTAAATCCCCATTTCCCATTTTACCCTTCCCCATTCCCATTTTTGCCCCATAGGTCATAATGGGAGTGGGGAAGGCGCTAATTACGCCACCGTAAGTTACGGTGGCGTAATTAGCACCATGGTCCCTTAGCGCCATGGATTTTAACGCCTGCAAAAAGCAGGCGTTAAACTCACCATGGCGCATAGGGACCTCGGAATCAGGCGTTAAGGGTCGGCGCCGTTTACGGCGCCGTTAACCCCTTAACGCCTGATTCGTAATGAGGCCCATTGAGTGTGTAGAGTTACCTTATTTGATAGTGAAAGGACGGAAGTATGTCAATAATAACTGGCAGGGCAGCACACTACCTTGCTTGGCAGAAGGACTGGTAACATATAGCAAGGACAGAATAGCACGATTCATCAACTTCTGTGCAAAATCTAGATAGAGCATATCACAAAGATAACATGGATTGCAACGGTGGAAAAGCGGTGCAAGTGCACATTGAAGAAGAATATAAGCTCTGTTTCCGCAGCAAGAGTACAGTCTCTGTTGGCACAAACAAACATTGTAATAAGTCTCTCCTGATAGCAGACATGAAGAACCTTACTTGCACCTCCAAGCTTGATGGAGGGGCTGTTGTTCGCTGGCCACACTGCATTGCACGCTATTGGTAATCCCAGAAGAGCACCTGAAGGGGGAAGTGCTGCCTGCAGAGGGGCCAACAAGTATCCCCACAATACAACCGGAAGATAAGAGCTTGGTGCCCACACAAGAGCCTCGCATCCAGCTAGGAAAAGGACAATTCCAGCAACCGCAGAGAATGAAAAGATCAATTTATATTTCTAAAGACTTTTCCACTTTGCTTGCAGAAATACCAGAAGAATATCGGCTCTTCAGCTCTGCAGAATCTTTTTCGCTTCTTTACTCATGCCGGGGGTGCAGGCGGCAGCCAACCCTAAATGGCTGCAGATTATGCGGTTGCAACTGGTCCAGCTCGCAAACGACACAGAGAATGGGTTCAACGTGCTCAAGGTTGAGTTACGAGCACTAAGATTTATGACAATGCAGAACAGACACACACACCCACAACACGTGCTCCTACAACACATGCTCCTATAACATTTGAAGCTACTACACATGCTCTTTCTACACACACACGCTCCTATGACAATGCTCCTACAACACACACTCCTATGACATGCAGTCCTGTAATATATGATTGTAGTATGCACTTGCATTGGTTTGTCAATGCAGGTCTTGGAATGTTTCCCTGGACTGGAACCTTGTGGTGTGATGAGTTTCCAGCAGGGGCAGTTGGAGGGACACAGGATGGGAGAGCAACTGAGATGGATATGTATCATATAGCTCCCTACTCCCATTTCCCCTACTGAGCCCTGTAAGAATAAAGACTCTTCCTATTTATATATACTAGTGTCTGAGTGTCTCCTAATTACCTGCCTGCCAATATGACACCAGACACTACAATGATCTTTCAAGACACGTTCTTACAACACATACTCCTACCACACAGGCGCCTACAACATGCACTGAAATCCCATATGCAGAGCATACGAGTATTACAGTTGGCACATTACAAAATTTGCATTTCCTAAAAACTCACATGAAGGCAAATTATACGAACTGTACTCAGAGCGTATGAGTTTACTTGTTCATACATTACAAAATAAACAGTGACAGTTGACAGCTGACTTTGATGTTAGTTTTAAAGAGACGGGATAAATGTACACTTTCAACACTCAAATGTACACTTCCAATGCGAAAATATACATTTTCACACTTTTCATACGAACATTTACATTTTATGAGACATACAGTGCATGAGCAGAAATGTACACTTTCAGTATGAAAATGTACACTTTTCATACGAAACCTCACAAGCAAACCCAGACATGTGTAGGTCTTGTTGGGTCTCCTCAGTGAGGTGCAGCTTGGCTCCCTATGGCGCATTGAGCAAGGAACCCACATCTGGCCATACCCTCTCGCACATAGGGAGACAAACTAAAACCAAAAAAGTGATGTGTGAAAGGTTTCGAATGAATCTAAACCACTGGCATTGCTCTGGGCAACTTTCCATTCCACTGTTTTTTAGCCCATCTGCATCATTGCAAAAGGGGTCTAGAAATATGCAAATCAGTCAGGTACTGTCACCAATGGGAGCAGCCCTGCCCGAACTGCTAGGCGAGGTCCCCTCTGCCCGGGGTCAAAACATGTTGGGGGATGCTTGTGGTCTCGTGCAGAAGGGATGTGACCAAGCAGTTTGGGCTGGACTGCCCCTTTTGGAGTGGTACCAAGCCTGATGTGCATATGGTCTTTCCCCTTTTATAATGGATTGGCAGGCGAAGAATGATGGTCTGGAGTGTTGCCCAGAGCAATGCCAGACATTCAGATTAATTCAAAACCTTCCAGCCATCACCTCTTTTGTTTTGCTTTAGGCACGCTCTTATCCACATGCTCTCATGGCATGCATGCATTTATACTACATGCTCTTACAACACACACTAGTATTATAACAAACACTCAAATTCAATAATCACATAACCAAAATAATGTTTAAATTGAATCCCAGATAAATCAACAAAAACAGAAATATGGGATTCCGGAATGTTGGCCAAGGTGGAAGCAGCCTGAACCTGCAGCTCCTGGTCCCTCCCTGAAGCTATTTCATACTAATATGAATACCAAGAAGAAAATTCAGGAACCTGAAAATCCTTCATCTAAAAAACAAAAGCAGCTTTCAGATATGGATGAGGAGAATCCCAGCATTCAGGATTTGTTCAAATTGATGAGACAAGTTGCTCTGGACATGGCTGAAGTGAAGACAACCATGGCTGAGATGAACCTAGCGGTTGTACATCTGGATACAAGAGTTTCTGAATTGGAGAAAAAATCTTCTAATATGGGGTCTGAGATGGCAGGGAGTTACAGAGCCTATAAAAACCTGAAAACGGATTTACAGAGTGAGAAAAGCAAACACCTGGAAATGGATTTGAAATTGAGGGAAAGAAATATCAGACTGGTCGGTGTTATGGAACATGCTGATCCCAAGGCTGAGGAACTGATACCACTGGTTATGCAGATTGCTAAAGAGTGTTATGGAGTGGACAACATCAGTGAAAATGACATTGATCATGCATACCGAGTCGGTAAAGCCCCTGGCTCCAGACCTAGGCACATATTGGTATCCTTCACTCACTCCAGGAAAAGGGAATCCTTTTTGACTGCATCTAGGAATAGAGGAACAGCTTCCTTCAAAAGTAAATCAATATATGCCTATCCTGACTATCCTAAGGAACTTGTGGAGGCTAGGAGAGCCTTTAAGGGTGTGAAAGACTTGGCAAGGGAGCTTCTGGTGAAGGTCTACTTGAATAAGTTTAATTTATTAACATTGATGCTGCCAGAGGGTGATAAAACTACATCTGACCCTAAGGAGGCGTTTTCCTGGCTGGAGGATTTTCGAAAGACACGTAATATTGCTGATTAATTGAGTTATTTGGCAAATACCCTCCGTTTTCAGTGTTTTTGGAGTTGTATTTTTTAACATTAAAATGGCGCCTGTTATATGCTGCAGTTAAACGTTTTTTTTTTCGTGGAATCTTGGCTCGGCAGTGCTGGAGAAAGCTTGTTTACTTGAGGAAAGAACCTTCGTTCATCTGACCAGCTGATCAGTCATGTGCCCGGATGTTTGTCTCAAGATACGTCTGCTCGCCGGAAAATGGGACCGTTTATTTACGGAGCTGCTGGGGAGTGTAGGCATCGCTCGAATGGCAGAGCATGGAATGGACACGGTGAGGTGTATGGTTTCCCCTCCCCTCTCCTTACTTTGCGTGGCCTGCTTCCTGACAGAATCTGTGTGTGGCAACAGAAGTGAATCAACTGCTTACGAGGAGGGGGGCGTTCATGGGAGCGCAGTGGCTGTCTGCTCCGGTATGCAGGGCTTGCGGGAGTGGAGAGCTGCGTTCGAGGGCCTGCGCTCTCCAACTGAAACGCTGACTGACCTTTGTTATCTCAGGGCTTGCTGGGGACGGGGAATACTCGAATGTACGAGGGCCCTCTCTGGGGAGCGTGCATGCATATGCGGTTCCCCCCCCCTTTCCTCCAGTGAAATCCTTTTGTGCTGGGGTCTGGTGCCACGTTATGCTTAACTCCCAAGGCGTGAACTCTTTCTAGCATGTTTGGGAGGGCCCACCTGCATCAGGGTTGCAGGGCATTGTTATTTTAGCGAATGCCATTTCCATTCCAGACGTGGGGCTTACATTTCCACGTTTTCATCGACCTCGTCTCAGACACTTTTCCATGGTGCTCTATTTGGATCCCAGTGTAGTCACCACATTACGGTCGATCACGGTATATGACTGCCCAACGTGTTGAAGTGGAGACTTTACATTTTCTTTCATACTGGAGTGTTGGAGCACCTGAAATATCGCTGTGCTGGGGGTGTGTTTTTTGGCTGATTTGTTTCTGCAAGCACCAGCTTCATGCTGCCAAGATTTCCCACATGTGTCAGTGCTCCTGTGTCCTGTCTCTTCTGGGCTGTGATTGTGCTCACAGCTTGTTCATCTTTTTACGGACAAGTTCTGCAACTGACCACTTTCTGAACCCGATGGATAACTTCCCCTCCTTCGTTTTCGTGACCATGTTTTGCACTGTTCTCTTGGGCCCATTTTCGGCTGCTGGAGGGATGGGGGGGTGAGGGGCTGCGGGGAATGCAGGTCTGAAGGTGCTCGATTAGACTTGGAAAGAGGCCCTTGCCAGCTCAAGTGCATTTTAAGTGACACGTGACTTGCTAGGGTGGTTTTAGTGACAAACATCATTTTGGTGGATATATTTCACCTCCTTGCAGTGCCCTTGCAGTGTGCCCCCGCTTCTGGTTCCTTCAATGGCTGCCTGTGTTTGTATCAGTTTGAGGGGGGGTAGCGGGTTAGTTATTGTTTGCTATGGTTTTATTTTCAAAAAGCGATATTGCTTATTATATATATACAATAATCTATCCTTTTGGATACTAGCACAATGGGATATTAATAAGTATGTTATTTAGTGTGTTAGTTCACTGATATACTGCATTTAGTACTTGATTGTGGTTGCCATTCGACCTGTATAGTGTTTTATTGCCAATTGGGGGGGTTCCGATTGATAATTACTTGTTCTTGAGTTGAGTGCTCCATGTTTTCCCTGCATGTGGTGTGGTAAGTATTTTGTTGGCTGTTGGTTCATGTTAAGATATGGGGAATTTGCAGCTATTCTTTGTATCATACTGCACACCTTGTGTTGATTGTTTGCGGATGTGCACTATCTGCTATGTCTGGGGAGATTTTATTGACACTATTGGGGTACTGTGACTTTGCTGCCGTGATCGGGTTGGGCCTTTTGTTGTGAGCTACATGTGTCGGCTTGTTTTGACTGCTAGGCTGAGGGGACATGTATTGTTTATTTATTTTTTTACAGATGGTTTGGTTAATTGCTTTGTGGTTGTTTTTTCTTGTTGAGGTATGTATATGGATGTAGGGATTGCAATTTGGTTCTTGGTTTTCAGCAGTGATGCTTGTGTTCATGTATGGACATGTGTAATCTTATTCGGGAGGGTGCCAGGGGTATTGGGGTTTTTTTCTTTTCTGAGCGCTTGTAACGTTGGCGTCATATTTCTGTTTTAGGGGGTTAGGTTTTACTTGGGTTATTTTGCTTTTTGAACTAGTGCTTACTTTTTGGTTTTATTTTGGACCTTTCACTATGTCTGCTAGCAGGGAATCGTGTCTTTCGATCACCTCATGGAATATTAATGGTATGAATAATCCGGTGAAACGGCAGAAGATTCTTAATTGTATTGAGGATATGAAATGTGATGTTTGTTTTTTGCAGGAAACTCACCTATTGAAAGAGGATGTAAGTGTTTTACAGAAGAGGTGGGTTGGCAGTGCCTTCACCTCATGCTATTCCAGTAGAAGCAGGGGTGTTGCAATTCTTGTTCGAAAAGGTTCGCCGATTAAGATTTTGAAAACTTGCAGTGATAAAGCAGGCAGGATGATTGCTCTTTTGATGGATATTCAGGGGACTAAGAATGTGTTTTGCAGTATTTATGCTCCATCTATGGATGATGGCTCCTTCTATAGGGATATGTCGCAGTTATTGCTTGATCTGGATTGTTCCAATATTTTGATTGGAGGCGATTTTAATTTGGTTTATGATCCTTCTATTGATCGTTCAACTCAGAGGATGATTCAGAGGAAAGATATTCATTATCGTTCATTTAGGAATCTTATTGAGGATTTTGATTTGAAAGATTTCTGGAGGCTGCAACACCCTAATGTAAGGGAATTTACCTTTTATTCTGGCTCGCATTCAAGTTATTCGAGAATTGATATGCTACTCACGGCGGGTGGAGTGACCGCGAATTTGTTAGACAGCAGTATTGGCTCTATTGCTGTTACTGATCATGCTCCTGTCTTTATGAGGATAGCTCTGCACTTTGAGTGCTGTAGATCGTTTCAATGGAAAATGAATACATCAATTTTATATGATGATGTCCTTTTGGAGAAGCTTCGGACTGAAGCTGAATTTTTTGTGTTGGAAAATACTTCGGAAGAACTCAGTAAAAGAACTATCTGGGAGGCCTTTAAATGTACAATGCGAGGTCTTGCTCTTAGTTTGTCTAGCAGCAAAAGGAAGAAAATGGATAGGTTGACTTCAGATATTGATGCTCGTATTATTGGGGTGACGAAGGAATTGGTGTGTGCTCCGAATGATGATGGTAAGAGGAATGAGTTAAGGAAGCTGAAGAGGGAACTGGATGACATTTTGAGTATGAAAGCTAATAACGATTTGTATAGGATCAAATGTACTTATTTCGAACGAGGCGAAAAATGTGATAAGTGGCTAGCTTACAGATTGAGACAACAACACTCTGAGGGTGCCATTACTTCAGTTCAGGATGGGAATGGTGTGACCACTTTTGATCCGCGTGAGATTAATGCAGTCTTTAAGACCTTTTATGCTGATTTATATAGAGATGAATCTGATGTTACTGGTCAAGGTGAGCATTTTATACACAGGTTGGATGTTCCAAAGGTTAATTGTGATGAGGAGGAAGAGCTGAACAGACAGGTCACAATTGATGAAATCAGGTTTGCCATTGGTAAATTGAATTTTGGGAAGACTCCGGGACCTGATGGTTTACCGGTTGAGTTCTATAAAATTCTGCCAGAGAGGGTGCTGGGCCTTTTGAAGGATATGTATACTGAATCCAAGGAAGCTGGATTTCTCCCGTCGTCTACAAACCATGCTACTATTTCAGTCTTTTTAAAGAAGGGCAGGGATGGTAATTTGCCGTCAAACTATCGACCAATCAGTTTGATAAACACTGACAATAAGATTTTGGCTAAATTACTTGCTTTACGGATTGAACAACTCATGCCGAAGCTTATTCACACTGACCAATCTGGGTTTGTTAAAGGCCGTAGGACTTCCAGTAATATCAGGAATTTGTTATTGACCATGTCACATGCACAGAATTTAGATGAAGACGTGGCGATTTTCTCCCTAGATGCTGAGAAAGCATTTGATCGAATTAACTGGCAATATTTGTTTATGGTTTTACGAAATATGAACATGGGAGAAGAATACATTGCGTGGGTGGCCCTTTTATATGCTCGCCCCACAGATAATGTTAAAACTAATGGCTTATTGTCGGAATCTTTTGATTTACATAGGGGCACTAGGCAAGGTTGTCCATTGTCCCCTTTGCTGTTTGTCCTAGCCATTGAACCGCTGGCTATTGCATTGAGAGGTGATTTGAATTTGCAAGGTGTTTCCTTTCACGGTGTTGAACAGAAGATTTGGATCTACGCAGATGATCTTTTATTAGTTTTGAGGAACTTGGATTTGTCTTTGCATTTGTTGATGAACACACTTAATTGGTTTCATGAAGTGGCTGGATATAAGATTAACTGGTCTAAATCGGAGGTAATGCCGGTGACTGCACTTTGTGATAAGTCTTTGGTGGTGGGGTTTGGATTTCAATGGTGTGAGGAAAAGCTGAAATACTTGGGGTTTGGTTGACTCCGGATGTCAGTGATATGGTTGAAGAGAACATGGGTATGGTCTGTAAGGAACTGAAACTGAACGTCCAAAGGTGGTCGGTATTGCATCTATCTCTGTGGGGTAAAGTGAATGCGCTAAAGATGAATTCTGCACCAAAAATTAATTATATTCTGAGTATGCTTCCCCTGAAAATTGGTCAATCCTTTTGGAAGTTGATTGATACCACTCTCCAGTCCTTTCTTTGGGATGAGAAGCCGCCTAGACTGAAGCTTTGGAAACTCCAGCTCCCGGTTGAGAAGGGGGGACTAGGTGTCCCAAATTTTAAGGCATATCATATGGCCTTCTCGTGCCAGTTTTTTCTTCCTTTTTTGAAGGATTCTCCTAGTGAGTGGGCGATGGCAGAGGCAAGTGTGATGGGCCCACTCGCCCCAAGAGAGATATTCACGACTGTTAGCAAACGTGGTAATAGATGCCCCTTGACGGAGTTTCTAAGAGACGTTTGGAAGAATATCTATGATATGTGTGGCTCGGTTGCTCTGAAATCGCCTGATGCATCTCTGTGGCTGAATAAAGCTATAATGGACAATGGCAAGTTGTTGTTTTGGCCGGAGTGTTTTCTTGGCGGAATTCAATGGATTAGTGATGTTTTTAAAGATGGAAAATGGATTGACTTTGCTGAGTTAAGTGCTACTTTTAATGTTGAAAATGTTTCTATCTCGGACTTCAGGAAATTGAAGAGATGTATTGGTGAAGTGCATTGTGACGGGGATGTGAATGTTGAACTTTTCACTACTGGCGTTCAGTCGCTTGCGAGTAGGGTGTATCATCAAATTGTATCGAATTATAAGGAGAATACTGAATTACTTAATGAATGGAGCAGAAGACTGGGTTGTGAAATCACTTCTGACCTGTGGCTTGTGATGTGTGCGAATGTGAAGCTTTGTTCGATAAGTTTGACTGAACGGTCGAGACAAATCAAAATTCTCAATAGAGTTTTTTGGAGCCGGGAAAGGCATAAAAATAGAGGTTTGTCTGATTCTGATGTTTGTTGGTGTTGTTGGAGTGAGAAAGGCAGTATGGAACATTTGCTGTGGGACTGTGTGAGGGTTCGTGGCTTTTGGCATGAGGTTTGTATTATTTGTCTCGGGGTTCTGAACCAAAATGTTGACTTGGATTTTAAGACTATGGTGCTGGGTTGTGATGCTTTACTGGACGACCTTTCACTATCGGAAAAGAAATTTTTGTTCAGAGGCGCTTCTATTTGCAAGAAAATGATTTTGAGGAGCTGGAAGTCGTGTGTCTCACCAATATTGGAGGATTGGATTACAGAAATGAACTGCTTAGCGAATATTGAGAAATTTATATACAGAAAAATGGGGAAATTGAGTTTATATACGAAGGTCTGGGGAGCTTTTTTGA
Source organism: Ambystoma mexicanum (assembly GCF_040938575.1). NCBI lineage: Eukaryota > Metazoa > Chordata > Amphibia > Caudata > Ambystomatidae > Ambystoma > Ambystoma mexicanum. Next base: position 863,892,588 of record NC_090939.1, on the reverse strand, counting down.
GTAGGTACTAGTGCATTGCTAAGTTCTTTCTTTTTCTATTCCTACATGTATATATCCTTTATGCTGTGTTATGATATTTTGTGATTTATTGGTCAGTTCTGTTCTAAGTACTAAAATTAAAATAAAGAATTAAAAACATTTTTTTTAAAAAAAACAGAAATAATAACGTTAATCTAACAATATTATAAACTTTATCCATACATTTAAAAAATATATAATGAACTCAAATATCATATTGAATTTAACTTTAACACACCCGTACACTCGTACACTTAAAAACATTCAATATTATCATAAAATGATAACAATTCCACACATAAAAATAAGTAATCCCATGAAATGTAAAATCCTTCAAAAATACCTTAACTGTACATCTATAATATATGTTAAAAGAAAGTATAACATATTTTTGTAATACCAAATTACTACATAATAAAAAACTTAAAATATAACATACACAAGAATAATTCCTCCAGAAAATTGCAATAAAAAATACTTGAAAAAATAATCCTACAAAATCTACATAAGCATTCAAGTTTCATACTTTACACATACAACAATATCAATTAACAACGTAGATCTCATTGTAAATACATATAATTTACTAAACAATAAACATATCATTATAAAAAAGAAAACATACACTAAACAACTAAAAAAGTGTTAGAATATAATATACAATAAAAGCTTAGTGACATTTACTTCAACAAATAACATATGCACATTTATAGCCATTAGAGTATGCATAAAAATGCAAACATGCAATATGTGTGCTCAATTAAATTGAGTAAATAATGCCAACAGTAAATATGAACAAAAACAGCACAAATATAATAAACATTAAAAACATTAATAAAAAGAGTTTAACATTTTTATTTAACACAAATATTTACACAACACATCACATTACGTTCACATAAAGCATTTTAGAGCAAAAATAAAATATTGCAAAACAGAAACTGGGTGTGTTAAGGTTACCATGAAATGTGATTTCAATATATTTTTCTAAATGTATTAATACTGTTTTTTATGTTTTTACTGTAACATTATTATTTCTGGACTTTAACTGTTTGTAAAAAAATGTTTTTCAATTTATAAATAAAATGTTTTAGATTAGCAAGCATATACTTTGCATTGCACATCATCTGTTTAACTTTCCCAGCTAGTTTAGCATGATCAGAGGGAAGACATTGTTGCTTCAATATTCTGGTCATAGTGGGCACACAAAGCAGCTGCACAGTCAAAGGTGGGTGTAGTGTATTGTAGTGCCTTTTTGCTTCTCATTGGGCACATATGGAACAGCACAATTATGCGGATTGTGATGTAATGGTTCTGCCTCGTGCTGTGCTTCAGGGCACTAAACCATAGTGCACATATAGAAACATCTAAGTTAGGGGTGATTGTAGGGTATGTAAACTGCGAATGAGTAAACCCTTCTGAGTGGTGACTGCATGCTCCTCTTGAATCTCCGAAAAACACTGAAAGGAAAGAGGCATTACTACATAATTGGAATGCATGAACTGAAATACACTTCTCCCTGCTGGCGGGAAATAGGTCAGTGTTGGTGTTGAAAGAGGCTTTGGAGGATTTCTCAGCTCACCTACTATCCAAACCCTCAGGTGCTACTGGCAGAAAGCCTATGTCTGGGTGTTATCTTTGCATTACACATATTTGTTTTGTGTCAAGGGATGCATGTGGACCCATTTGATGGTTTTAAAGGATTTTCAAGTGTCTAAAATCCCCACATTACCATTTCTCTAGTTCCTGGCTCCTTATTTGGTAGCAAATTCATGTGTGTTTCCAAGCCCATTCGCTCCATTCTTAACCTAAAGACTGTCGCTTTCACCTGTTCACCTACCTAGGCAACTGCAGATAAGGCAATAGGTTTGGAATGCAGTAGTTTATATGCAGAAATTTCCCAGAGGAGCCCAGCAACCCCTCTGAGGGGCCCAGTCTCAACAGCAACCCTGGAACCCTTCAAATGATTGCTGGCATGACACAGTGATTGCTCGGGCAGCAGCATCGGACAGGATGGTTCTCAGCAGAGAACCTGCCTACCGAAAGTCACCTAACCTGGAAGTGTCTTCGGGCTTACCCTAAGATCCATAATGTAGAACTGGACATTTGTGGACGAGGGGACCTTTGGCGCTGCTCTTGGGGGGCCCTGGTGCTTACATTGCTAGCATGAAGCCGGAAAGATTTAATCCCCACTCGTCAGTACTGTGACATGGCTTTGGGGGCTACACAGAACACAAACAGTATCTGGTCATTGCATCTAATGCCATTCCATCGAATGCCATTCCATCGAAACTTTTCCATCTAAAATATGTCCATCGAATGCATATTTTTGGGGGGTGAAGGGTTAATTTTTGTTTAGGTGCATTATAAAGGGTAAAAAACATGGCTTTAGGGGGGACCCACAAAAAACAAATAAAATGCATTTGATGCAAATTTATTAGATGGAAATAATTTGACGCAAATGCATGTCGAAGCAAAGAATTCGATGCAATGACCATAAACCACACAAACTATTTCTACTCTACATCTAGGGCCAGCCATAACATGTCCATCGCACCCCCTTAAATGTTTTTACCAACAACATTCCCCTCTTGGATTTACCCATCTTCTGAGTTTTCTAATCAGCCACAGAATGAATACTCAGGACTGTACCTGCAGTAGCATTAATAGACAAGGCAGGTTGTTTAAGCCTCCAGATCTGCACTCTATCTCTATTGTATAGTACTCCAAAGCGTCCCTGGAATCCTAGTGCATACATTAGATCATCACATACCTTTCTGCGTTGCCTCTCCCTTCATGTTGGTATATACATTATGTAGGGCCATGGACCCATATTAAAACAAGCTCCTAGCACTACCTGACTTCCATCCTGTGTCTGGAAACTCCTTTCCTGCTTTCATTCCCTCCTACTTCACCATTGCTCATGTGATTCTTCTCCGCAGACTGCTGTCTGACGACCTGGGACGGGGGCAAGATACTCCTTGGACAAGGATATAGTGCTTGGCAACTACCATGTGGTGATTTAGTGCAGTACAAAAGCAGAGTGCATCTGTCAGTGTTTTAACAGACTGCACAGCACCACCTATGAATTAACCATATGTAGTACTGGACTGTACAAGCAGCATGGTAGCATAAACTGCACTTAAAAGCCTAACTCAAATATAATTCTACAACTCGCACCCCCACTAGTAGCACAAAAGTAGAAAAAAAGGCAAAAGAAAAAAATACATGGGTACATTTATCAATACACTATGCAGGGGAGCTTTTAGAGGCAACAGTCTACAAACATTCTACAAACCCTAGCCCAGCTTACATAGTAGCCCAGGCCTTTAAATGACTAATCCTATGTACCCAGAAGCAACTTTGCTCATTTTCAGGGAGCTTCAAGCCACTTCTTTGTATTGCATATCTGCTATTTAACTTTCTCAGCTGGTTCAGCATGGGACATATGGATGGCAATGTTGCATGGCTGTTCTGACCACTTAGCAGGCATGTAGGCACCCAGATGGTATCGACTGATGGGGTATCGAGAACTAACAGGCTCTCTACAGGCTGTACATTGTTGGAGAATGCCTGCCATCAGAAAAATAAAACCACAGCAGATCTACATAGAGCCGAGTATTAGCAGAGCAAGAGGTGCCCTTGGTACAAGGACAAGGGGCTATACCACATTTTACATCGGCCCTGTGTAATATTGTTGCTCATATTCAACAGTTCTCCTTCCTTCAGTGTTATTCAATCGCATTCATCTGTTCTACAGCCCACCCAGGGTGGGGCTCCATCGTGCCTGGCCGCACTGATCTATCTCTCCGGCATCTGATCTGGTACAAAGATAAACCAAATCCAAATCATGGCCTTTTCTGTTTAGTGGGGGGCTGGAGCACACTTCGGGCCCATACCGCACCTGACCAATTCAGGCTTCTTCTGGTTTTAGAATTCAAACTGCAAATAATGTTTGCCAATTGGTTACAGAAACACAGAGATACCACCTCCAGTGGACCCACACTATCACAAACATACCTCTTCCTGGGTACATCACCCCTCCCGATGTCTGGCAAACACTTTAGAAACGTTCACGCCCCCTTTTCCTGTCCCCACTCCGCTTCTCTCCTCAGGCTAAGGTCTGTCCATCCATGACAGGGACAGAATAGGCCTACTTCCGGGACAAGCCAGGTCCACTCAGACCACTAGGGTGTTGATTTGGTGCAGTAGAAAAGCTTTATAACATAATATAACTAGCATCAAAGGATCAACACATGTTCATGATCTACAGTATTCCTTCCCAAAATTGAAAGGGCCAGTGCCACTGTAAATGGAGAAACGGCTGGCATTGCGGAATATGCAACAGCGCCCAGGCCCTGTCTGCTTGCCCATTAACTGCTCCCTTGCTGCTTACCTAGTGCCTTGTCACGTCAAAGAACCTGTTTTGTAATGTTAGGCCATTGAGAGACTGCACGTGTTGACAGCGATTTTCTGTCTATTACAGACTCCCTCCTTTTGCTGCTGTCACCCAATAGGGCACACAGTTCAAACCTGCTGCATCAATATTCTTGAGATGGGCCCGGTGCAACTCATTGCACAATATTGTAATGGACCAGCTTGTACAACTAGCTATCATTATTCAATAAGTAAGGATAAAGACAGTGGTTCTACAGTGCTTTGTGACGGATTCCTCCCACTTTAAAGCACTGTGATAGTAGCTGTTCATTTTTACTAGGGGTGGGTGAAATGGATGGTATTCACTCTGCAGAGAGATGCTGGACAAAATCCACCAACTCCGCCGATTTAGAGCCTTTTTTCACACAGATTTTCATGTTTGGGCATTTTTGCTGGCATTTTTAGCCAATTAGCAGGATGCCAAAGATTTCGCCCCTAATTATCCACAATTTTGAGCATTATCACCCAAAAACAGAATTCACCCAAAAGTGGTGAATCAGTCACAAATTCAGCTCGTCTGGTGAAGCAAAACTTGAGGTGAGTTTCAATGCTTCACTTAGCAGCAGTACTTTCATCCACCCCCTACATATTACCCAATTTAATGACACAAATCCCAGGAGAAGGAAGGACTGAATCGGCCCTCCTGGGATTTGAAATTGGAAAGTGCAGCCTTACTCCAAGGTAGAGGTGAGCGCTTAACCTGTAAGCAATCCACCTGCCCATTATGATGCTTTATATGGTTGTTTTAATTCACCGTTCAGTTAGACATTCCATTAGACAAGTTAGAAAAACACAAGTTCTTGTGAAACATTCTTTCCTTATGGTGTACATTTTCCCTTAAACACGCTTTACACAAAACACATAGATATGCCTTTTCCTACCACCCTTCAACGCAGGAAAAACTCCACAGTTCAGTAACCTTTCAAAACCATAGTTCCATTCGAAATGGAATGCATGTGCTGTCCATTTACATGAGGAATGAATGATACATGTTCAACACAGAGGTCATTTCTTACTATGGTATATGACACTTCCGTTCGAACTGGAACACATATACTATACGTTCCTATGAGTAGTGAAGGATGCACGTTCAACACAGAAATGACTGTTTAGCCTGCTATGTGACATTTATCTATTCTTGATCAGCTTCCTGGTTTCGTAGTCAAAGAAATATGATTGTTAATCTCGTTATACCACCCATGTAAGGTCTTCATAATCTGACTTGGGGCCAACATTTAAAGCAAGGGTCTGGAACCTGTGGCTCACTGAGGTTTTGGACTACAAATCCCATGATCCCTCATCCCTTCATTAAGCTGCCTAAGGCGCATGGTAGTTGTAGTCCAAAACATCTAGAGAACCAAAAGTTGCAAACACAACCCTTCTAAGCTGTATCTTTTTCCAGTTGTGGCCGTCAATGTCCTAAGCAAAGCGCAACAAAAAAGAATGTCAGCAGTGTGCAGAGGACACCTGGGAAAGGGACATCAGTAGCACAATCTCTAATCCTTGTATTAGTGTCTAGAGCAGGCATAAATAGTCAATTGTAAATAAGGCCTTAAAACAGCGATATCCCCCACTAACAAGAGCTGATAAGAAATAAGGCCTAGACCACCAATATCCCCCACTAACAAGAGCCCATAGGAGACAAGGCCTTAAACCAGCAATATCTGCCAATAACAAGAGCCCATAGTTTTTAGTTTTTATTTATTTAGACATTTGTGTAGCGCCCAAACCCAAAGGTATCACAGCACTTGTACATAGTAGGAGGAAGTCAACAATAGTACACAGGGCCTTAAACCAGCAATATCCCCCCTAACAAGAGCCCATAGAAAATAAGGCCTAATACCAGCAATATCCCCCACGAACAACAGCCCATACTAAATAAGGCCTTAAACCAGAAATATCCCCCCTTTAACAAGAGCTGATTGTAAATAAGGCCTTAAACCAGCAATAACCCCCACTAACAAGAGCTCTTAGTAGAAAGGCATTAAACCAGCAATATCTCCCAACAACAAGAGCATATAGATATTAGTTTTTATTTATTTATACATTTGTTTAGCACCCAAATCCAACGGTATCACAGAACTTGTACATAATAGGAGGAAGTCAACGATAATAAACAAGGCCTTAGACCAGAAATATCCCCCACTAACAAGAGTCCATAGTAAATAAGTCCTAATACCAGCAATAACCCTTACTAACATGCGAACATAGTAAAGTAAATAAGGCCTTAAACCACCAATATCTCCCAATAACAAGAGCCTATCGTTTGTTATTTATTCATTCATTTGTGTAGTACCCAAACCCAAAGGTATCACAGCACTTGTACATAGTAGGAGGAAGTCAATAATAGTAAACAAGGCCTTAAACCAGCAATACCCCCCACTATCAAGAGACCATAGTAAATAAGGCCATAAACCAGCAATACCCCCCACTAACATGAGACTGTAGTAAATAAGGCCATAAACCAGCAATATCCCACTAACAAATGGCCATAGTAAACAAGGCCATAAACCAGCAATACCCCCCACTAACATGAGACTGTAGTAAATAAGGCCATAAACCAGCAATATCCCACTAACAAATGGCCATAGTAAATAAGGCCTTAAACCAGCAATACCCCCCACTAACATGAGACTGTAGTAAATAAGGCCATAAACCAGCAATATCCCACTAACAAATGGCCATAGTAAACAACACCATAAACCAGCAATACCCCCCAATAACATGAGACTGTAGTAAATAAGGCCATAAACCAGCAATATCCCACTAACAAATGGCCATAGTAAACAAGGCCATAAACCAGCAATACCCCCCACTAACATGTGACTGTAGTAAATAAGGCCATATACCACCAATATCCCACTAACAAATGGCCATAGTAAACAAGGCCATAAACCAGCAATACCCCCGACTAACATGAGACTGTAGTAAATAAGGCCATAAACCAGCAATATCCCACTAACAAATGGCCATAGTAAACAAGGCCATAAACCAGCAATACCCCCCACTAACATGTGACTGTAGTAAATAAGGCCATAAACCAGCAATATCCCACTAACAAATGGCCATAGTAAACAAGGCCATAAACCAGCAATACTCCCCACTAACATGAGACTGTAGTAAATAAGGCCATAAACCAGCAATATCCCACTAACAAATGGCCGTAGTAAATAAGGCCTTAAACCAGCAATACCCCCCTCTAACATGAGACTGTAGTAAATAAGGACATAAACCAGCAATATCCCACTAAGAAATGGCCATAGTAAACAAGGCCATAAACCAGCAATACCCCCCACTAACATGAGACTGTAGTAAATAAGGCCATAAACCAGAAATATCCCACTAACAAATGGCCATAGTAAATAAGGCCTTAAACCAGCAATACCCACCACTAACATGAGACTGTAGTAAATAAAGCCATAAACCAGCAATATCCCACTAACAAATGGCCATAGTAAACAAGGCCATAAACCAGCAATACCCCCCACTAGCATGAGACTGTAGTAAATAAGGCCATAAACCAGCAATATCCCACTAACAAATGGCCACAGTAAATAAGGCCTTAAACCAGCAATTCCCCCCACTAATATGAGACTGTAGTAAATAAGGCCATAAACCAGCAATATCCCTACTGACAAGAGCCGATAGTAAATAAGGCCTTAAACCAGCAATACCCCCCACTAACATGAGACTATAGTAAATAAGGCAATAAACCAGCAATATCCCACTAACAAATGGCCATAGTAAACAAGGCCATAAACCAGCAATACCCCCCACTAACATGAGACTGTAGTAAATAAGGCCATAAACCAGAAATATCCCACTAACAAATGGCCATAGTAAACAAGGCCTTAAACCAGCAATACCCCCCACTAATATGAGACTGTAGTAAATAAAGCCATAAACCAGCAATATCCCACTAACAAATGGCCATAGTAAACAAGGCCATACACCAGCAATACCCCCCACTAACATGAGACTGTAGTAAATAAGGCCATAAACCAGTAATATCCCACTAACAAATGGCCACAGTAAATAAGGCCTTAAACCAGCAATACCCCCCACTAACATGAGACTGTAGTAAATAAGGCCATAAACCAGCAATATCCCACTAACAAATGGCCATAGTAAACAAGGCCATAAACCAGCAATACCCCCCACTAATATGAGACTGTAGTAAAAAAGGCCATAAACCAGTAATATCCCACTAACAAATGGCAATAGTAAACAAGGCCATAAACCAGCAATACCCCCACTAACATGAGACTGAAGTAAATAAGGCCATAAACCAGAAATATCCCACTAACAAATGGCCATAGTAAATAAGGCCTTAAACCAGCAATACCCCCCACTAATATGAGACTGTAGTAAATAAAGCCATAAACCAGCAATATCCCACTAACAAATGGCCATAGTAAACAAGGCCATAAACCAGCAATACCTCCAACTAACATGAGACTGTAGTAAATAAGGCCATAAACCAGCAATATCCCACTAACAAATGGCCACAGTAAATAAGGCCTTAAACCAGCAATACCCCCCACTAACATGAGACTGTAGTAAATAAGGCCATAAACCAGCAATATCCCACTAGAAATGGCCACAGTAAACAAGGCCATAAACCAGCAATACCCCCCAATAACATGAGACTGTAGTAAATAAGGCCATAAACCAGCAATATCCCACTAACAAATGGCCATAGAAAACAAGGCCATAAACCAGCAATACCCCCCACTAACATGAGACTGTAGTAAATAAGGCCATAAACCAGCAATATCCCACTAACAAATGGTCATAGTAAATAAGGCCTTAAACCAGCAATACCCCCCACTAATATGAGACTGTAGTAAATAAGGCCATAAAGCAGCGATATCCCACTAACAAATGGCCATAGTAAATAAGGCCTTAAACCAGCAATACCCCCCACTAACATGAGAATGTAGTAAATAAGGCCTTAAACCAGCAATACCCCCCACTAACATGAGAATGTAGTAAATAAGGCCATAAACCAGCAATATCCATACTGACAAGAGCCGATAGTAAATAAGGCCTTAAACCAACAATACCCCCCCACTAATATGAGACTGTAGTAAACAAGGCCATAAACCAGCAATATCCCTACTGACAAGAGCCGATAGTAAATAAGGCCTTAAACCAGCAATACCCCCCACTAACATGAGACTATAGTAAATAAGGCCATAAACCAGCAATATCCCACTAACAAATGGCCATAGTAAATAAGGCCTAAACCAGCAATACCCCCCACTAATATAAGACTGTAGTAAACAAGGCCATACACCAGCAATATCCCTACTGAGAAGAGCCGATAGTAAATAAGGCCTTAAACCAGCAATACCCCCCACTAATATGAGACTGTAGTAAATAAGGCCATAAACCAGCAATATCCCACTAACAAATGGCCATAGAAAACAAGGCCATAAACCAGCAATACCCCCCACTAACATGAGACTGTAGTAAATAAGGCCATAAACCAGTAATATCCCACTAACAAATGGCCACAGTAAATAAGGCCTTAAACCAGCAATACCCCCCACTAACATGAGACTGTAGTAAATAAGGCCATAAACCAGCAATATCCCACTAACAAATGGCCATAGTAAACAAGGCCATAAACCAGCAATACCCCCCACTAATATGAGACTGTAGTAAAAAAGGCCATAAACCAGTAATATCCCACTAACAAATGGCCATAGTAAACAAGGCCATAAACCAGCAATACCCCCACTAACATGAGACTGAAGTAAATAAGGCCATAAACCAGAAATATCCCACTAACAAATGGCCATAGTAAATAAGGCCTTAAACCAGCAATACCCCCCACTAATATGAGACTGTAGTAAATAAAGCCATAAACCAGCAATATCCCACTAACAAATGGCCATAGTAAACAAGGCCATAAACCAGCAATACCTCCAACTAACATGAGACTGTAGTAAATAAGGCCATAAACCAGCAATATCCCACTAACAAATGGCCACAGTAAATAAGGCCTTAAACCAGCAATACCCCCCACTAACATGAGACTGTAGTAAATAAGGCCATAAACCAGCAATATCCCACTAGAAATGGCCACAGTAAACAAGGCCATAAACCAGCAATACCCCCCACTAACATGAGACTGTAGTAAATATGGCCATAAACCAGCAATATCCCACTAACCAATGGCCATAGAAAACAAGGCCATAAACCAGCAATACCCCCCACTAACATGAGACTGTAGTAAATAAGGCCATAAACCAGCAATATCCCACTAACAAATGGTCATAGTAAATAAGGCCTTAAACCAGCAATACCCCCCACTAACATGAGAATGTAGTAAATAAGGCCATAAACCAGCAATATCCATACTGACAAGAGCCGATAGTAAATAAGGCCTTAAACCAGCAATACCCCCCCACTAATATGAGACTGTAGTAAACAAGGCCATAAACCAGCAATATCCCTACTGACAAGAGCCGATAGTAAATAAGGCCTTAAACCAGCAATACCCCCCACTAACATGAGACTATAGTAAATAAGGCCATAAACCAGCAATATCCCACTAACAAATGGCCATAGTAAATAAGGCCTAAACCAGCAATACCCCCCACTAATATAAGACTGTAGTAAACAAGGCCATAAACCAGCAATATCCCTACTGAGAAGAGCCGATAGTAAATAAGGCCTTAAACAAGCAATACCCCCCACTAATATGAGACTGTAGCAAACAAGGCCATAAACCAGCAATACCCCTACTGACAAGAGCCGATAGTAAATAAGGTCTTAAACCAGCAATACCACCCACTAACATGAGACTGTAGTAAATAAGGCCAAAAACAAGCAATATCCCACTAACAAATGGCCATAGTAAACAAGGCCATAAACCAGCAATACCCCCCACTAATATGAGACTGTAGTAAATAAGGCCATAAACCAGCAATATCCCACTAACAAATGGCCATAGTAAACAAGGCCTTAAACCAGCAATACCCCCCACTAACATGAGACTGTAGTAAATAAGGCCATAAACCAGCAATATCCCACTAACAAATGGCCATAGTAAACAAGGCCATAAACCAGCAATACCCCCCACTAATATGAGACTGTAGTAAATAAGGCCATAAACCAGTAATATCCCACTAACAAATGGCCATAGTAAACAAGGCCATAAACCAGCAATACCCCCCACTAACATGAGACTGAAGTAAATAAGGCCATAAACCAGAAATATCCCACTAACAAATGGCCATAGTAAACAAGGCCATAAACCAGCAATACCCCCCACTAACATGAGACTGAAGTAAATAAGGCCATAACCCAGCAATATCCCACTAGAAATGGCCACAGTAAACAAGGCCATAAACCAGCAATACCCCCCACTAACATGAGACTGTAGTAAATAAGGCCATAAACCAGCAATATCCCTACTGACAAGAGCCGATAGTAAATAAGGCCTTAAACCAGCAATACCCCCCACTAATATGAGACTGTAGTAAACAAGGCCATTAACCAGCAATATCCCTACTGACAAGAGCCGATAGTAAATAAGGCCTTAAACCAGCAATACCCCCACTAACACGAGACTATAGTAAATAAGGCCATAAACCAGCAATATCCCACTAACAAATGGCCATAGTAAATAAGGCCTTAAACCAGCAATACCCCCCACTAATATAAGGCTGTAGTAAACAAGGCCATAAACCAGCAATATCCCTACTGACAAGAGCCGATAGTAAATAAGGCCTTAAACCAGCAATACCCCGCACTAATATGAGACTGTAGTAAACAAGGCCATAAACCAGCAATACCCCTACTGACAAGAGCCGATAGTAAATAAGGTCTTAAACCAGCAATACCCCCCACTAACATGAGACTGTAGTAAATAAGGCCAAAAACAAGCAATATCCCACTAACAAATGGCCATAGTAAACAAGGCCTTAAACCAGCTATACCCCCCACTAACATGAGACTGTAGTAAATAAGGCCATAAACCAGCAATATCCCACTAACAAATGGCCATAGTAAATAAGGCCATAAACCAGCAATACCCCCCACTAACATGAGACTGTAGTAAATAAGGCCATAAACCAGCAATATCCCACTAACAAACGGTCACAGTAAATAAGGCCTTAAACCAGCAATACCCCCCACTAATATGAGACTGTAGTAAATAAGGCCATAAACCAGCAATATCCCACTAACAAATGGCCATAGTAAACAAGGCCATAAACCAGCAATACCCCCCACTAACATGAGACTGTAGTAAATAAGGCCATAAACCAGCAATATCCCTACTGACAAGAGCCGATAGTAAATAAGGCCTTAAACCAGCAATACCCCCCACTAACATGAGACTGTAGTAAATAAGGCCATAAACCAGCAATATCCCTACTGACAAGAGCCAATAGTAAATAAGGCCTTAAACCAGCAATACCCCCCACTAATATGAGACTGTAGTAAACAAGGCCATAAACCAGCAATATCCCACTAACAAATGGCCATAGTAAATAAGGCCTTAAACCAGCAATACCCCCCACTAATATGAGACTGTAGTAAACAAGGCCATAAACCAGCAATATCCCTACTGACAAGAGCCGATAGTAAATAAGGCCTTAAACCAGCAATACCCCCCACTAACATGAGACAGTAGTAAATACGGCCATAAACCAGCAATATGCCTACTGACAAGAGCCGATAGTAAATAAGGCCTTAAACCAGCAATACCCCCCACTAACATGAGACTGTAGTAAATAAGGCCATAAACCAGAAATATCCCACTAACAAATGGCCATAGTAAATAAGGCCTTAAACCAGCAATACCCACCACTAACATGAGACTGTAGTAAATAAAGCCATAAACCAGCAATATCCCACTAACAAATGGCCATAGTAAACAAGGCCATAAACCAGCAATACCCCCCACTAGCATGAGACTGTAGTAAATAAGGCCATAAACCAGCAATATCCCACTAACAAATGGCCACAGTAAATAAGGCCTTAAACCAGCAATTCCCCCCACTAATATGAGACTGTAGTAAATAAGGCCATAAACCAGCAATATCCCTACTGACAAGAGCCGATAGTAAATAAGGCCTTAAACCAGCAATACCCCCCACTAACATGAGACTATAGTAAATAAGGCAATAAACCAGCAATATCCCACTAACAAATGGCCATAGTAAACAAGGCCATAAACCAGCAATACCCCCCACTAACATGAGACTGTAGTAAATAAGGCCATAAACCAGAAATATCCCACTAACAAATGGCCATAGTAAACAAGGCCTTAAACCAGCAATACCCCCCACTAATATGAGACTGTAGTAAATAAAGCCATAAACCAGCAATATCCCACTAACAAATGGCCATAGTAAACAAGGCCATACACCAGCAATACCCCCCACTAACATGAGACTGTAGTAAATAAGGCCATAAACCAGTAATATCCCACTAACAAATGGCCACAGTAAATAAGGCCTTAAACCAGCAATACCCCCCACTAACATGAGACTGTAGTAAATAAGGCCATAAACCAGCAATATCCCACTAACAAATGGCCATAGTAAACAAGGCCATAAACCAGCAATACCCCCCACTAATATGAGACTGTAGTAAAAAAGGCCATAAACCAGTAATATCCCACTAACAAATGGCAATAGTAAACAAGGCCATAAACCAGCAATACCCCCACTAACATGAGACTGAAGTAAATAAGGCCATAAACCAGAAATATCCCACTAACAAATGGCCATAGTAAATAAGGCCTTAAACCAGCAATACCCCCCACTAATATGAGACTGTAGTAAATAAAGCCATAAACCAGCAATATCCCACTAACAAATGGCCATAGTAAACAAGGCCATAAACCAGCAATACCTCCAACTAACATGAGACTGTAGTAAATAAGGCCATAAACCAGCAATATCCCACTAACAAATGGCCACAGTAAATAAGGCCTTAAACCAGCAATACCCCCCACTAACATGAGACTGTAGTAAATAAGGCCATAAACCAGCAATATCCCACTAGAAATGGCCACAGTAAACAAGGCCATAAACCAGCAATACCCCCCAATAACATGAGACTGTAGTAAATAAGGCCATAAACCAGCAATATCCCACTAACAAATGGCCATAGAAAACAAGGCCATAAACCAGCAATACCCCCCACTAACATGAGACTGTAGTAAATAAGGCCATAAACCAGCAATATCCCACTAACAAATGGTCATAGTAAATAAGGCCTTAAACCAGCAATACCCCCCACTAATATGAGACTGTAGTAAATAAGGCCATAAAGCAGCGATATCCCACTAACAAATGGCCATAGTAAATAAGGCCTTAAACCAGCAATACCCCCCACTAACATGAGAATGTAGTAAATAAGGCCTTAAACCAGCAATACCCCCCACTAACATGAGAATGTAGTAAATAAGGCCATAAACCAGCAATATCCATACTGACAAGAGCCGATAGTAAATAAGGCCTTAAACCAACAATACCCCCCCACTAATATGAGACTGTAGTAAACAAGGCCATAAACCAGCAATATCCCTACTGACAAGAGCCGATAGTAAATAAGGCCTTAAACCAGCAATACCCCCCACTAACATGAGACTATAGTAAATAAGGCCATAAACCAGCAATATCCCACTAACAAATGGCCATAGTAAATAAGGCCTAAACCAGCAATACCCCCCACTAATATAAGACTGTAGTAAACAAGGCCATACACCAGCAATATCCCTACTGAGAAGAGCCGATAGTAAATAAGGCCTTAAACCAGCAATACCCCCCACTAATATGAGACTGTAGTAAATAAGGCCATAAACCAGCAATATCCCACTAACAAATGGCCATAGAAAACAAGGCCATAAACCAGCAATACCCCCCACTAACATGAGACTGTAGTAAATAAGGCCATAAACCAGTAATATCCCACTAACAAATGGCCACAGTAAATAAGGCCTTAAACCAGCAATACCCCCCACTAACATGAGACTGTAGTAAATAAGGCCATAAACCAGCAATATCCCACTAACAAATGGCCATAGTAAACAAGGCCATAAACCAGCAATACCCCCCACTAATATGAGACTGTAGTAAAAAAGGCCATAAACCAGTAATATCCCACTAACAAATGGCCATAGTAAACAAGGCCATAAACCAGCAATACCCCCACTAACATGAGACTGAAGTAAATAAGGCCATAAACCAGAAATATCCCACTAACAAATGGCCATAGTAAATAAGGCCTTAAACCAGCAATACCCCCCACTAATATGAGACTGTAGTAAATAAAGCCATAAACCAGCAATATCCCACTAACAAATGGCCATAGTAAACAAGGCCATAAACCAGCAATACCTCCAACTAACATGAGACTGTAGTAAATAAGGCCATAAACCAGCAATATCCCACTAACAAATGGCCACAGTAAATAAGGCCTTAAACCAGCAATACCCCCCACTAACATGAGACTGTAGTAAATAAGGCCATAAACCAGCAATATCCCACTAGAAATGGCCACAGTAAACAAGGCCATAAACCAGCAATACCCCCCACTAACATGAGACTGTAGTAAATATGGCCATAAACCAGCAATATCCCACTAACCAATGGCCATAGAAAACAAGGCCATAAACCAGCAATACCCCCCACTAACATGAGACTGTAGTAAATAAGGCCATAAACCAGCAATATCCCACTAACAAATGGTCATAGTAAATAAGGCCTTAAACCAGCAATACCCCCCACTAACATGAGAATGTAGTAAATAAGGCCATAAACCAGCAATATCCATACTGACAAGAGCCGATAGTAAATAAGGCCTTAAACCAGCAATACCCCCCCACTAATATGAGACTGTAGTAAACAAGGCCATAAACCAGCAATATCCCTACTGACAAGAGCCGATAGTAAATAAGGCCTTAAACCAGCAATACCCCCCACTAACATGAGACTATAGTAAATAAGGCCATAAACCAGCAATATCCCACTAACAAATGGCCATAGTAAATAAGGCCTAAACCAGCAATACCCCCCACTAATATAAGACTGTAGTAAACAAGGCCATAAACCAGCAATATCCCTACTGAGAAGAGCCGATAGTAAATAAGGCCTTAAACCAGCAATACCCCCCACTAATATGAGACTGTAGCAAACAAGGCCATAAACCAGCAATACCCCTACTGACAAGAGCCGATAGTAAATAAGGTCTTAAACCAGCAATACCACCCACTAACATGAGACTGTAGTAAATAAGGCCAAAAACAAGCAATATCCCACTAACAAATGGCCATAGTAAACAAGGCCATAAACCAGCAATACCCCCCACTAATATGAGACTGTAGTAAATAAGGCCATAAACCAGCAATATCCCACTAACAAATGGCCATAGTAAACAAGGCCTTAAACCAGCAATACCCCCCACTAACATGAGACTGTAGTAAATAAGGCCATAAACCAGCAATATCCCACTAACAAATGGCCATAGTAAACAAGGCCATAAACCAGCAATACCCCCCACTAATATGAGACTGTAGTAAATAAGGCCATAAACCAGTAATATCCCACTAACAAATGGCCATAGTAAACAAGGCCATAAACCAGCAATACCCCCCACTAACATGAGACTGAAGTAAATAAGGCCATAAACCAGAAATATCCCACTAACAAATGGCCATAGTAAACAAGGCCATAAACCAGCAATACCCCCCACTAACATGAGACTGAAGTAAATAAGGCCATAACCCAGCAATATCCCACTAGAAATGGCCACAGTAAACAAGGCCATAAACCAGCAATACCCCCCACTAACATGAGACTGTAGTAAATAAGGCCATAAACCAGCAATATCCCTACTGACAAGAGCCGATAGTAAATAAGGCCTTAAACCAGCAATACCCCCCACTAATATGAGACTGTAGTAAACAAGGCCATTAACCAGCAATATCCCTACTGACAAGAGCCGATAGTAAATAAGGCCTTAAACCAGCAATACCCCCACTAACACGAGACTATAGTAAATAAGGCCATAAACCAGCAATATCCCACTAACAAATGGCCATAGTAAATAAGGCCTTAAACCAGCAATACCCCCCACTAATATAAGGCTGTAGTAAACAAGGCCATAAACCAGCAATATCCCTACTGACAAGAGCCGATAGTAAATAAGGCCTTAAACCAGCAATACCCCGCACTAATATGAGACTGTAGTAAACAAGGCCATAAACCAGCAATACCCCTACTGACAAGAGCCGATAGTAAATAAGGTCTTAAACCAGCAATACCCCCCACTAACATGAGACTGTAGTAAATAAGGCCATAAACCAGAAATATCCCACTAACAAATGGCCATAGTAAATAAGGCCTTAAACCAGCAATACCCACCACTAACATGAGACTGTAGTAAATAAAGCCATAAACCAGCAATATCCCACTAACAAATGGCCATAGTAAACAAGGCCATAAACCAGCAATACCCCCCACTAGCATGAGACTGTAGTAAATAAGGCCATAAACCAGCAATATCCCACTAACAAATGGCCACAGTAAATAAGGCCTTAAACCAGCAATTCCCCCCACTAATATGAGACTGTAGTAAATAAGGCCATAAACCAGCAATATCCCTACTGACAAGAGCCGATAGTAAATAAGGCCTTAAACCAGCAATACCCCCCACTAACATGAGACTATAGTAAATAAGGCAATAAACCAGCAATATCCCACTAACAAATGGCCATAGTAAACAAGGCCATAAACCAGCAATACCCCCCACTAACATGAGACTGTAGTAAATAAGGCCATAAACCAGAAATATCCCACTAACAAATGGCCATAGTAAACAAGGCCTTAAACCAGCAATACCCCCCACTAATATGAGACTGTAGTAAATAAAGCCATAAACCAGCAATATCCCACTAACAAATGGCCATAGTAAACAAGGCCATACACCAGCAATACCCCCCACTAACATGAGACTGTAGTAAATAAGGCCATAAACCAGTAATATCCCACTAACAAATGGCCACAGTAAATAAGGCCTTAAACCAGCAATACCCCCCACTAACATGAGACTGTAGTAAATAAGGCCATAAACCAGCAATATCCCACTAACAAATGGCCATAGTAAACAAGGCCATAAACCAGCAATACCCCCCACTAATATGAGACTGTAGTAAAAAAGGCCATAAACCAGTAATATCCCACTAACAAATGGCAATAGTAAACAAGGCCATAAACCAGCAATACCCCCACTAACATGAGACTGAAGTAAATAAGGCCATAAACCAGAAATATCCCACTAACAAATGGCCATAGTAAATAAGGCCTTAAACCAGCAATACCCCCCACTAATATGAGACTGTAGTAAATAAAGCCATAAACCAGCAATATCCCACTAACAAATGGCCATAGTAAACAAGGCCATAAACCAGCAATACCTCCAACTAACATGAGACTGTAGTAAATAAGGCCATAAACCAGCAATATCCCACTAACAAATGGCCACAGTAAATAAGGCCTTAAACCAGCAATACCCCCCACTAACATGAGACTGTAGTAAATAAGGCCATAAACCAGCAATATCCCACTAGAAATGGCCACAGTAAACAAGGCCATAAACCAGCAATACCCCCCAATAACATGAGACTGTAGTAAATAAGGCCATAAACCAGCAATATCCCACTAACAAATGGCCATAGAAAACAAGGCCATAAACCAGCAATACCCCCCACTAACATGAGACTGTAGTAAATAAGGCCATAAACCAGCAATATCCCACTAACAAATGGTCATAGTAAATAAGGCCTTAAACCAGCAATACCCCCCACTAATATGAGACTGTAGTAAATAAGGCCATAAAGCAGCGATATCCCACTAACAAATGGCCATAGTAAATAAGGCCTTAAACCAGCAATACCCCCCACTAACATGAGAATGTAGTAAATAAGGCCTTAAACCAGCAATACCCCCCACTAACATGAGAATGTAGTAAATAAGGCCATAAACCAGCAATATCCATACTGACAAGAGCCGATAGTAAATAAGGCCTTAAACCAACAATACCCCCCCACTAATATGAGACTGTAGTAAACAAGGCCATAAACCAGCAATATCCCTACTGACAAGAGCCGATAGTAAATAAGGCCTTAAACCAGCAATACCCCCCACTAACATGAGACTATAGTAAATAAGGCCATAAACCAGCAATATCCCACTAACAAATGGCCATAGTAAATAAGGCCTAAACCAGCAATACCCCCCACTAATATAAGACTGTAGTAAACAAGGCCATACACCAGCAATATCCCTACTGAGAAGAGCCGATAGTAAATAAGGCCTTAAACCAGCAATACCCCCCACTAATATGAGACTGTAGTAAATAAGGCCATAAACCAGCAATATCCCACTAACAAATGGCCATAGAAAACAAGGCCATAAACCAGCAATACCCCCCACTAACATGAGACTGTAGTAAATAAGGCCATAAACCAGTAATATCCCACTAACAAATGGCCACAGTAAATAAGGCCTTAAACCAGCAATACCCCCCACTAACATGAGACTGTAGTAAATAAGGCCATAAACCAGCAATATCCCACTAACAAATGGCCATAGTAAACAAGGCCATAAACCAGCAATACCCCCCACTAATATGAGACTGTAGTAAAAAAGGCCATAAACCAGTAATATCCCACTAACAAATGGCCATAGTAAACAAGGCCATAAACCAGCAATACCCCCACTAACATGAGACTGAAGTAAATAAGGCCATAAACCAGAAATATCCCACTAACAAATGGCCATAGTAAATAAGGCCTTAAACCAGCAATACCCCCCACTAATATGAGACTGTAGTAAATAAAGCCATAAACCAGCAATATCCCACTAACAAATGGCCATAGTAAACAAGGCCATAAACCAGCAATACCTCCAACTAACATGAGACTGTAGTAAATAAGGCCATAAACCAGCAATATCCCACTAACAAATGGCCACAGTAAATAAGGCCTTAAACCAGCAATACCCCCCACTAACATGAGACTGTAGTAAATAAGGCCATAAACCAGCAATATCCCACTAGAAATGGCCACAGTAAACAAGGCCATAAACCAGCAATACCCCCCACTAACATGAGACTGTAGTAAATATGGCCATAAACCAGCAATATCCCACTAACCAATGGCCATAGAAAACAAGGCCATAAACCAGCAATACCCCCCACTAACATGAGACTGTAGTAAATAAGGCCATAAACCAGCAATATCCCACTAACAAATGGTCATAGTAAATAAGGCCTTAAACCAGCAATACCCCCCACTAACATGAGAATGTAGTAAATAAGGCCATAAACCAGCAATATCCATACTGACAAGAGCCGATAGTAAATAAGGCCTTAAACCAGCAATACCCCCCCACTAATATGAGACTGTAGTAAACAAGGCCATAAACCAGCAATATCCCTACTGACAAGAGCCGATAGTAAATAAGGCCTTAAACCAGCAATACCCCCCACTAACATGAGACTATAGTAAATAAGGCCATAAACCAGCAATATCCCACTAACAAATGGCCATAGTAAATAAGGCCTAAACCAGCAATACCCCCCACTAATATAAGACTGTAGTAAACAAGGCCATAAACCAGCAATATCCCTACTGAGAAGAGCCGATAGTAAATAAGGCCTTAAACCAGCAATACCCCCCACTAATATGAGACTGTAGCAAACAAGGCCATAAACCAGCAATACCCCTACTGACAAGAGCCGATAGTAAATAAGGTCTTAAACCAGCAATACCACCCACTAACATGAGACTGTAGTAAATAAGGCCAAAAACAAGCAATATCCCACTAACAAATGGCCATAGTAAACAAGGCCATAAACCAGCAATACCCCCCACTAATATGAGACTGTAGTAAATAAGGCCATAAACCAGCAATATCCCACTAACAAATGGCCATAGTAAACAAGGCCTTAAACCAGCAATACCCCCCACTAACATGAGACTGTAGTAAATAAGGCCATAAACCAGCAATATCCCACTAACAAATGGCCATAGTAAACAAGGCCATAAACCAGCAATACCCCCCACTAATATGAGACTGTAGTAAATAAGGCCATAAACCAGTAATATCCCACTAACAAATGGCCATAGTAAACAAGGCCATAAACCAGCAATACCCCCCACTAACATGAGACTGAAGTAAATAAGGCCATAAACCAGAAATATCCCACTAACAAATGGCCATAGTAAACAAGGCCATAAACCAGCAATACCCCCCACTAACATGAGACTGAAGTAAATAAGGCCATAACCCAGCAATATCCCACTAGAAATGGCCACAGTAAACAAGGCCATAAACCAGCAATACCCCCCACTAACATGAGACTGTAGTAAATAAGGCCATAAACCAGCAATATCCCTACTGACAAGAGCCGATAGTAAATAAGGCCTTAAACCAGCAATACCCCCCACTAATATGAGACTGTAGTAAACAAGGCCATTAACCAGCAATATCCCTACTGACAAGAGCCGATAGTAAATAAGGCCTTAAACCAGCAATACCCCCACTAACACGAGACTATAGTAAATAAGGCCATAAACCAGCAATATCCCACTAACAAATGGCCATAGTAAATAAGGCCTTAAACCAGCAATACCCCCCACTAATATAAGGCTGTAGTAAACAAGGCCATAAACCAGCAATATCCCTACTGACAAGAGCCGATAGTAAATAAGGCCTTAAACCAGCAATACCCCGCACTAATATGAGACTGTAGTAAACAAGGCCATAAACCAGCAATACCCCTACTGACAAGAGCCGATAGTAAATAAGGTCTTAAACCAGCAATACCCCCCACTAACATGAGACTGTAGTAAATAAGGCCAAAAACAAGCAATATCCCACTAACAAATGGCCATAGTAAACAAGGCCTTAAACCAGCTATACCCCCCACTAACATGAGACTGTAGTAAATAAGGCCATAAACCAGCAATATCCCACTAACAAATGGCCATAGTAAATAAGGCCATAAACCAGCAATACCCCCCACTAACATGAGACTGTAGTAAATAAGGCCATAAACCAGCAATATCCCACTAACAAACGGTCACAGTAAATAAGGCCTTAAACCAGCAATACCCCCCACTAATATGAGACTGTAGTAAATAAGGCCATAAACCAGCAATATCCCACTAACAAATGGCCATAGTAAACAAGGCCATAAACCAGCAATACCCCCCACTAACATGAGACTGTAGTAAATAAGGCCATAAACCAGCAATATCCCTACTGACAAGAGCCGATAGTAAATAAGGCCTTAAACCAGCAATACCCCCCACTAACATGAGACTGTAGTAAATAAGGCCATAAACCAGCAATATCCCTACTGACAAGAGCCAATAGTAAATAAGGCCTTAAACCAGCAATACCCCCCACTAATATGAGACTGTAGTAAACAAGGCCATAAACCAGCAATATCCCACTAACAAATGGCCATAGTAAATAAGGCCTTAAACCAGCAATACCCCCCACTAATATGAGACTGTAGTAAACAAGGCCATAAACCAGCAATATCCCTACTGACAAGAGCCGATAGTAAATAAGGCCTTAAACCAGCAATACCCCCCACTAACATGAGACAGTAGTAAATACGGCCATAAACCAGCAATATGCCTACTGACAAGAGCCGATAGTAAATAAGGCCTTAAACCAGCAATACCCCCCACTAACATGAGACTGTAGTAAATAAGGCCATAAACCAGCAATATCCCTACTGACAAGAGCCGATAGTAAATAAGGCCTTAAACCAGCAATACCCCCCACGAACATGAGACTGTAGTAAATAAGGCCAAAACAAGCAATATCCCACTAACAAATGGCCATAGTAAACAAGGCCTTAAACCAGCAATACCCCCCACTAACATGAGACTGTGGTAAATAGGCCATAAACCAGCAATATCCCACTAACAAATGGCCATAGTAAATAAGGCCTTAAACCAGCAATACCCCCCACTAATATGAGACTGTAGGTTTATGGCCTATTTACCACAGTCTCATGTTAGTGGGGGCCTTAAACCAGCAATACCCCCCACGAACATGAGACTGTAGTAAATAAGGCCATAAACCAGCAATATCCCACTAACAAATGGCCATAGTAAATAAGGCCTTAAACCAGCAATACCCCCCACTAATATAAGGCTGTAGTAAACAAGGCCATAAACCAGCAATATCCCTACTGACAAGAGCCGATAGTAAATAAGGCCTTAAACCAGCAATACCCCGCACTAATATGAGACTGTAGTAAACAAGGCCATAAACCAGCAATACCCCTACTGACAAGAGCCGATAGTAAATAAGGTCTTAAACCAGCAATACCCCCCACTAACATGAGACTGTAGTAAATAAGGCCAAAAACAAGCAATATCCCACTAACAAATGGCCATAGTAAACAAGGCCTTAAACCAGCTATACCCCCCACTAACATGAGACTGTAGTAAATAAGGCCATAAATCAGCAATATCCCACTAACAAATGGCCATAGTAAATAAGGCCATAAACCAGCAATACCCCCCACTAACATGAGACTGTAGTAAATAAGGCCATAAACCAGCAATATCCCACTAACAAACGGTCACAGTAAATAAGGCCTTAAACCAGCAATACCCCCCACTAATATGAGACTGTAGTAAATAAGGCCATAAACCAGCAATATCCCACTAACAAATGGCCATAGTAAACAAGGCCATAAACCAGCAATACCCCCCACTAACATGAGACTGTAGTAAATAAGGCCATAAACCAGCAATATCCCTACTGACAAGAGCCGATAGTAAATAAGGCCTTAAACCAGCAATACCCCCCACTAACATGAGACTGTAGTAAATAAGGCCATAAACCAGCAATATCCCTACTGACAAGAGCCAATAGTAAATAAGGCCTTAAACCAGCAATACCCCCCACTAATATGAGACTGTAGTAAACAAGGCCATAAACCAGCAATATCCCACTAACAAATGGCCATAGTAAATAAGGCCTTAAACCAGCAATACCCCCCACTAATATGAGACTGTAGTAAACAAGGCCATAAACCAGCAATATCCCTACTGACAAGAGCCGATAGTAAATAAGGCCTTAAACCAGCAATACCCCCCACTAACATGAGACAGTAGTAAATACGGCCATAAACCAGCAATATGCCTACTGACAAGAGCCGATAGTAAATAAGGCCTTAAACCAGCAATACCCCCCACTAACATGAGACTGTAGTAAATAAGGCCATAAACCAGCAATATCCCTACTGACAAGAGCCGATAGTAAATAAGGCCTTAAACCAGCAATACCCCCCACGAACATGAGACTGTAGTAAATAAGGCCAAAACAAGCAATATCCCACTAACAAATGGCCATAGTAAACAAGGCCTTAAACCAGCAATACCCCCCACTAACATGAGACTGTGGTAAATAGGCCATAAACCAGCAATATCCCACTAACAAATGGCCATAGTAAATAAGGCCTTAAACCAGCAATACCCCCCACTAATATGAGACTGTAGGTTTATGGCCTATTTACCACAGTCTCATGTTAGTGGGGGCCTTAAACCAGCAATACCCCCCACGAACATGAGACTGTAGTAAATAAGGCCATAAACCAGCAATATCCCACTAACAAATGGCCATAGTAAATAAGGCCTTAAACCAGCAATACCCCCCACTAATATGAGACTGTAGTAAATAAAGCCATAAACCAGCAATATCCCACTAACAATTGGCCATAGTAAATAAGGCTTAAACCAGCAATATCCCTACTGACAAGAGCCTATAGTAAATAAGGCCTTAAACCAGCAATCCCCCCCACTAACATGAGACTGTAGTAAATACGGCCATAAACCAGCAATATCCCTACTGACAAGAGCCGATAGTAAATAAGGCCTTAAACCAGCAATACCCCCCACTAACATGAGACTGTAGTAAATAAGGCCATAAACTAGCAATATCCCTACTGACAAGAGCCGGTAGTAAATAAGGCCTTAAATCAGCAATACCCCCCACTAACATGAGATTGTAGTAAATACGGCCATAAACCAGCAATACCCCCCACTGACAAGAGCCGATAGTAAATAAGGCCTTAAACCAACAATAGCCCCCACTAATATGAGACTGTAGTAAACAAGGCCATAAACCAGCAATATCCCTACTGACAAGAGCCGATAGTAAATAAGGCCTTAAACCGGCAATACCCCCCACTAACATGAGACTGTAGTAAATAAGGCCAAAAACAAGCAACATCCCACTAACAAATGGCCATAGTAAACAAGGCCTTAAACCAGCAATACCCCCCCACTAACATGAGACTGTAGTAAATAAGGCCATAAACCAGCAATATCCCACTAACAAATGGCCATAGTAAATAAGGCCTTAAACCAGCAATACCCCCCACTAATATGAGCCTGTAGTAAATAAGGCCATAAACCAGCAATATCCCACTAACAAATGGCCATAGTAAACAAGGCCTTAAACCAGCAATATCCCCCACTAATATGAGACTGTAGTAAACAAGGCCATAAACCAGCAATATCCCTACTGACAAGAGCTAATAGTAAATAAGGCCTTAAACCAGCAATACCCCCCACTAACATGAGACTATAGTAAATAAGGCCATAAACCAGCAATATTCCACTACCAATTGGCCATAGTAAATAAGGCCTTAAACCAGCAATACCCCCCACTAATATGAGACTGTAGTAAACAAGGCATTAAACCAGCAATATCTCCCAACAACAAGAGCACATAGATTTTAGTTTTTATTTATTTATACATTTGTTTAGCACCCAAATCCAAAGGTATCACAGAACTTGTACATAATAGGAGGAAGTCAACAATAATAAACAAGGCCTCAGACCAGCAATATCCCCCACGAACAATAGTCCATAGAAAATAAAGCCTAATACTAGCAATAACGCCCGCTAACAAGAGTCCATAGTAAATAAGTCCTAATACCAGCCATAACCCCCGCTAACAAGAGCCCATAGTAAATAAGTCCTAATACCAGCAATAACCCCCGCTAACAAGAGCCCATAGTAAATAAGTCCTAATACCAGCAATAACCCTTACTAACATGCGAAAATAGTAAAATAAATGAGGCCTTAAACCAGCAATATCTCCCAATAACAAGAGCCTATCGTTTGTTATTTATTCATTCATTTGTGTAGTACCCAAACCCAAAGGTATCACAGCCCTTGTACATAGTAGGAGGAAGTCAATAATAGTAAACAAGGCCTTAAACCAGCAATACCCCCCACTATCAAGAGACCATAGTAAATAAGGCCATAAACCAGCAATATCCCACTAACAAATGGCCATAGTAAACTAGACCATAAACCAGCAATACCCCCCACTAACATGAGACTGTAGTAGATAAGGCCATAAACCAGCAATATCCCACTAACAAATGGCCATAGTAAATAAGGCCTTAAACCAGCAATACCCCCCACTAACATGAGACGGTAGTAAATAAGGCAATAAACCAGCAATATCCCACTAACAAATGTCCATAGTAAATAAGGCCTTAAACCAGCAATACCCCCCACTAATATGAGACTGTAGTAAAAAGGCCATAAACCAGCAATATCCCTACTGACAAGAGGCGATATTAAATAAGGCCTTAAACCAGCAATACTGCCCACTAACATGAGACTGTAGAAAAATAAGGCCATAAACCAGCAATGTCCCTACTGACAAGAGCCAATAGTAAATAAGGCCTTAAACCAGCAATACCCCCCACTAACATGAGACTGTAGTAAACAAGACCATAAATCAGCAATATCCCTACTGACAAGAGCCGATAGTAAATAAGGCCTTAAACCAGCAATACCCCCCACTAACATGAGACTGTAGTAAATAAGGCCATAAACCAGCAATATCCCTACTGACAAGAGCCGATAGTAAATAAGGCCTTAAACGAGCAATACCCCCGACTAATATGAGACTGTAGTAAACAAGGCCATAAACCAGCAATATCCCTACTGACAAGAGCCAATAGTAAATAAGGCTTTAAAACAGCAATACCCCCCACTAATATGAGACTGTAGTAAATAAGGCCTTAAACCAGCAATACCCCCCACTAACATGAGACTATAGTAAATAAGGCCATAAACCAGCAATATCCCACTAACAAATGGCCATAGTAAATAAGGCCTTAAACCAGCAGTACCCCCCCCCCCCCACTAATATGAGACTGTAGTAAACAAGGCCATAAACCAGCAATATCCCTACTGACAAGAGCCGATAGTAAATAAGGCCTTAAACCAGCAATACCCCCCACTAATATGAGACTGTAGTAAACAAGGCCATAAACCAACAATGCCCCTACTGACAAAAGCCGATAGTAAATAAGGTCTTAAACCAGCAATACCCCCACTAACATGAGACTATAGTAAATAAGGCCATAAACCAGCAATATCCCACTAACAAATGCCCCCCCACTAATATGAGACTTTAGTAAACAAGGCCATAAACCAGCAATATCCCTACTGACAAGAGCCGATAGTAAATAAGGCCTTAAACCAGCAATACCCCCCACTAACATGAGACTGTAGTAAATAAGGCCATAAACAAGTAATATCCCACTAAGAAATGGCCATAGTAAACAAGGCCTTAAACCAGCAATACCCCCCACTAATATGAGACTGTAGTAAATAAGGCCATAAACCAGCAATATCCCTACTGACAAGAGCCGATAGTAAATAAGGCCTTAAACCAGCAATACCCCCCACTAATATGAGACTGTGG
The DNA here is from genome assembly GCF_040938575.1 of Ambystoma mexicanum. Taxonomy (NCBI): domain Eukaryota; kingdom Metazoa; phylum Chordata; class Amphibia; order Caudata; family Ambystomatidae; genus Ambystoma; species Ambystoma mexicanum. The sequence goes on along the minus strand of NC_090939.1, from coordinate 863,864,338 downwards.
TAAATAAGGCCATAAACCAGCAATACCCCACTAACAAATGGCCATAGTAAACAAGGCCTTAAACCAGCAATACCCCCCACTAATATGAGACTGTAGTAAATAAGGCCATAAACCAGCAATATCCCACTAACAAATGGCTATAGTAAACAAGGCCATAAACCAGCAATACCCCCCACTAACATGAGACTGTAGTAAATAAGGCCATAAACCAGCAATATCCCACTAACAAATGGCCCTAGTAAACAAGGCCATAAACCAGCAATACCCCCCACTAATATGAGACTGTAGTAAATAAGGCCATAAACCAGCAATATCCCACTAACAAATGGCCATAGTAAACAAGGCCATAAACCAGCAATACCCCCCACTAACATGAGACTGTAGTAAATAAGGCCATAAACCAGCAATATCCCACTAACAAATGGCCATAGTAAACAAGGCCTTAAACCAGCAATACCCCCCACTAATATGAGACAGAAGTAAATAAGGCCATAAACCAGCAATATCCCACTAACAAATGGCTATAGTAAACAAGGCCATAACCCAGCAATACCCCCCACTAACATGAGACTGTAGTAAATAAGGCCATAAACCAGCAATATCCCACTAACAAATGGCCATAGTAAATAAGGCCATAAACCAGCAATACCCCCCACTAACATGAGACTGTAGTAAATAAGGCCATAAACCAGCAATACCCCCCACTAACATGAGACTGTAGTAAATAAGGCCATAAACCAGCAATATCCCACTAACAAAAGGCCATAGTAAACAAGGCCATAAACCAGCAATACCCCCCACTAACATGAGACTGTAGTAAATAAGGCCATAAACCAGCAATATCCCACTAACAAATGGCCATAGTAAACAAGGCCATAAACCAGCAATTCCCCGCACTAACATGAGACTGTAGTAAATAAGGCCATAAACCAGCAATATCCCACTAACAAATGGCCATAGTAAACAAGGCCATAAACCAGCAATATCCCTACTGACAAGAGCCGATAGTAAATAAGGCCTTAAACCAGCAATACCCCCCACTAATATGAGACTGTAGTAAACAAGGCCATAAACCAGCAATATCCCTACTGACAAGAGCCGATAGTAAATAAGGCCTTAAACCAACAATACCCCCCACTAACAGGAGACTGTAGTAAATAAGGCCATAAACAAGCAATATCCCACTAAGAAATGGCCACAGTAAACAAGGCCTTAAACCAGCAATACCCCCCACTAACATGAGACTGTAGTAAATAAGGCCATAAACCAGCAATATCCCACTAACAAATGGCCATAGTAAACAAGGCCTTAAACCAGCAATACCCCCCACTAATATGAGACTGTAGTAAATAAGGCCATAAACCAGCAATATCCCACTAACAAATGGCCATAGTAAATAAGGACTTAAACCAGCAATACCCCCCACTAATATGAGACTGCAGTAAATAAGGTCATAAACCAGCAATATCCCAATATCAAATGGCCATAGTAAACAAGGCCATAAACCAGCAATATCCCCTACTGACAATAGCCAATAGTAAATAAGGCCTTAAACCAGCAATATGACGGACTAATGTTTCCAAAAATAACACCTTCACCATTTCTATCATCAGTCATTACAACTTCTTGTTTCTCATTATGTTCTCTACTCTTTTATAACTGTCTTGTCTTTGCTCACTGATTACTTAACTACTGTTCACGTTTTTTTATAGTTTTTGTTTAGATGGTGTTAAATAGACATGAAGGAGCAGAGGTATCGACCCCCATAAAGAAACCTTAATTATTTTCGTTAAAAAACAGAAAATCACAAATGATTGCTCTGCAAATTGCACCATACACATCAGAAGGGTTAACTTTACCTAAGGAGCAGCCTCAGAAATGTAAATAATTGCTGACGAGCGTGGAGTCTGACGATGTAAACATTTAGACGTAACTGACTGGCGGTGCGATTGCTGAAGATTTGTTAACATATATCCCTAATACGCTATCCTCAATCTCTTCTGTGCCCAGCATGGAGGCAGAGAGTGGTGACGTGGGCATGTCGTGGAAAAGCAGAGCCTGCACATGCTCAAATAAGACAAGGGTATTCCAGTTGCAAACTTCGGACGTGTCATGCCAGTCATGTTATAATGCTATCTGTCAAATATTTCGCAAACAAATTTCAATGTCTAGTTCAATTGAATTGGTAGGCTCAGTTGGGTGTCACAAACTAGTCAAAATCTATCCCATCATCTATTTTACATATGTTCAGACAAATAAATAATGGTTTTCTCAACCATCCTACAATTGCGATTCTTGCCCGTAAAAAGGTACCAGGCGTTGATATCTAAAAAAGCTTGAGATTCCAAAATGTAAACAAACTCGATATGCAAATCAAGCATTTTCAGATGCTGCTCTGTGGGCGTGGAACGCCGAACTCAGTGAGATACATCTATTTCCTTAACTTTCAGATAGTTCTTCGAAACCTCTCGGTTAACCCCTTAAGTGCTAAGGAGCAGTGTTTGTTCGTCCTGAATTCCCATAAGGAAGCATTGTAGGCTGCGCCCACTCCCGCACTTAAGTTAAACGGGCTTTTCCTGACTATTGGCCGATTCACCGAAGCGCTTTATATGGCGAAATACCATTGACAGACGCACTGTGACTCAGGCCCTGTGTTAGATGTATTTTTTGAATGCACTTTATGTTTAATTTTTCTAAATGGTTTCATCGTGAACTTTTGTTATTTTTCCGATGACCTGGTTGTACAGCTCCTCAATTCCTTTCAGTCAGTGGGCGCTTTATAAATCACAATATATTAATCTATAAAATATAAATTAATTACCTCAGAAAATGCGCTAATGCAGAAAAAGAGGGGACTTTCTGAGATTTCGTTTAAACTTGTTCCCAACCAGGCAGCTTTTAGCAGTGCGTGAAAAAGGATGCGGGACGAATTCCAACTGTACGTTGCGTATCCTGGAAATAACGCAAACATTATGTCATATTCTGACAGGTTGCCTGGGTACCCACAAACTGAGATTTAAACTTTTTTTTAACATATGTCAATAGTGGCGAATGGCTGGAAACAGAAGCGTTCTGGTTGAGACCGTCCTCTGCACACGAGACAGTTTTAACTTTAGACTTAGTGAATTTGCTGAATGACTTAGGCTTTTTGCAAGTAAAACCCTCAAGTGCCAAATATGGATCTGAAAAGTGCTGAATTTTTCCTGCAAAAAAAGCAAATAGATATATTCTTTAGCTGAAAAGCTGAAAGGCAGGTCTTGAATTGACAGTTTGAAGCGAAAGATGTTTCACATGCACGGACTACAAATACTTCACAACATAATCAATCGTCGGGGTCCCTTACTCTGGAAGACTATGAACTCTGTGCGGACACACTCAGAGCGATCGCAGAATGATCGCCAACCTAGGGCCCGAGATATAAATGCTTTGCCAGTGGGCCCTGGGCTGATGAATGAGAAATGCTCTAAGGCCCCACCCTTTCCCCCCTCAATCCATCTTGCCTTCTTACACCTTGACTGCTGACACATGCAGAGACCCCCACGGCGTAGCACCGTTATTGCCAGTCTTTGGTACTTACAACGCTGTTCACCTTGGAAGCGCTCACGCGTATCGTCTACATTAGCGTGGGTGCCTTTTACACTGCAGGCGGGTATCCAGTCATTGCATCGACAACCAAAGCATCGACAGCCATACCATCTAAAAAAAAGAGCATCAAGTGCATTTTTTTTAGATGGTAAAGGGTTTAGTTTAATAAAAATTGGTTTTAAAGGTTAAAAAAGGGGGGTTGGGGAGGACCCCACCCCATTAAAAAAAAATAAAAAAAAAATGCATTAGATGCTTTTTTTAGATGCTTTTTTTAGATGGTATGGCATTAGATGCTTTTTATAGATGGTATGGCATTAGATGCTTTGGCTGTTCATGGAATGACTATAAACCCTGCAGGCAATGTGGAACTTATTCTTCACCACCAAGCACGTTCATGTATGTTTGTTTCAGCAACTGGAATCACACTTAAATCTCGCTTGGAAAGAAGCCTACGTACCCTTTCTTCCCGCTTTCCCCTTACCGATCTCCCTCCAGCTCTTACTTGTTCTTCTCCGTCTCAGAGTTTGCCCCGCGCCCACCCTCTTCCATGCACCCTTACGCAGCATGTTCTCAAAGTTGTGCGATAATCAAAATCTATTAATACAAAATCAAAATAAAGATTACTGTCCACAGACATGGTGATTTAATCTTTGGAAGCCAAGGACCAAATAATGAAAGTCCACTTTCTATATCAATATCGGAGGCCCATCTATTTGCAGTGAGTAATTTGGCCACTGCATTACCATAGAGATAAACAAAACAGTGTAGACAAGACCACACGAGATAAAGCCTCACCAGCTATCCTGTGGTGATTCCCCTTTGATGTTGCAGATGTTGTGTGTGGTAAGCACACACACCGCTTCTCAAGTTAGTGACCTCAGGACGCCTTTAATCTCTTCAACTAAGGTAATCATAATCAAATTTTGCAAATATGTTTTTTTTTAATCGAGGACAGTGATTACCCGTGTCCAATCTAATGTCTTTTCGCATATTCTGTGTATTTCACGATTCAAACAAAAAGTGTGGATTTCGCGATTAACTCTTTCACTGTCAAATGGTGCCCTTTAAATATGCCAGGGTGTATACAGGAACAGGGTTTGTCTGTAACAAAGTATAGCTTGGGGAACCAAACGAAGTGGGATACATTTGCAAATAGAAAGTTGTCACTTTGAATAAAACATGTATGAGTAAAATTGGGGCTGGCTTTTTAGGAAAATGTGTGGGTGCATCATCATGGTGCATTTTAAAGCCCGCTTGGTCACACAATGTGGCCAAAACATTCAACTGAGCACAAAGCACCAAATCATAAAAATAGCCCACGCTGGCTTACAAAGATGGCTGACAGCAGCCTGTGGGGCTGGGCCTTCTAGCATACAAATAGGTGCATTTTACAGTCTTGTAGGGGAAGAAACGTATTTCAACGTTTTTACTGGGAAGGTCAGTACTGAGAGGGGTGTGGCAAATAATACCTAGTGCACTTTTTCGTGTTCTTCAACCAAACGAGGTGCTTCTGCATGGCTACTGCTCAAAAAATTAATAAAGGCATTAGACGAGAAGTGCATGGTGGACGTCAACCCTAGGAAAACACTGAACCCATGTAAGCAGGCTCACTCGGCATACTCTAACAAGTAAACCACACCAAAAGTAGAAGGTTAAGAGACCATACTTTTATTCAAGACTAGACGACGTAGTATGAATTTCAACATCTTAAATGAAAAATTCAGGACCAGGAAGATATCCCCTAGACCTCTAAATTAACTTGGCTGTTTGACCACTCGACCATTTGATCACGTTCTCTGCGTGTGTGTGTGTGTGTGTGTGTGTGTGTGTGTGTGTGTGTGTGTGTGTGTGTGTGTGTGTGTGTGTGTGTGTGTGTGTGTGTGTGTGTGTGTGTGTGTGTGTGTGTGTGTGTGTGTGTGTGTGTGTGTGTGTGTGTGTGTGTGTGTGTGTGTGTGTGTGTGTGTGTGTGTGTGTGTGTGTGTGTGTGTGTGTGTGTGTGTGTGTGTGTGTGTGTGTGTGTGTGTGTGTGTGTGTGTGTGTGTGTGTGTGTGTGTGTGTGTGTGTGTGTGTGTGTGTGTGTGTGTGTGTGTGTGTGTGTGTGTGTGTGTGGTGTTTGTTGGGGATATCTTTACTTGAGACATACCTAAGGGCAATGTGGAAGTGTCATGGAGGAATATTCTGGTAGAGATGTGAAAGTGTCACTGGGCAATGTTTTGAGGCATTTTCAAAGTCATGGGGAAATAGTTTGTGGTCAATGTGAATGTACTATTGGGCAAAGTCAAAGTTTAATGGATCAATGTCTTAGGGGCAATATGAAAATGGCATGGGGCATTCTGAAAGTGGTATTTGTCCGTGCTCTGTGGAGACTGAAAAAGCAAGTCAGCATTCCCTGGGGCATTAATATAGGAACAGCGGGAAAGTGGCACGAGGCAATGTTCTGGCAGCAATGCCATATTGTCAGTGAGTATTGTTCGGGGGTAGTAACACAATGGTATAGAGTAATATTCTCGAGGCTTTGTAAAGGTGATATTCAGCAATGTTCTAAAAACATTTTAAAAGTGGTACATGCCAACATACAAAAAAGGTAGCAGGCACCCCTCTTTAGAAAGAACATGGCATGATAACCTGTTCTGTGGTTTTTTCCCCACTTTGAGAGTCCGCAGCCATCGCTATTTGCTCACTGTACCTTTCACAATGGAGGAATATCCATTTTCATATCAGTCTTTGTCCCGCCCACAAGGGCAGTCCAGCACGGACATGCCTGGCAAACCTCCTTTGAACAAGAGTACCAACACCAACCCCATACACGTGTTTCAGCCTTGTTGGGCCTCTCTGAGCACAGTGAGCAAGGGGCCCACGTCTGGGTTCCACCAGGTTACTTAGGGTGACCAATCCCAAGTTCCTTGCAAAATACAAAAAAGGTAGCAGGTGCTCCTCTCTAGAAAGAACATGGCATGATAAAGTGTTCTGTGGTTTTTTCCCACTTTCAGAGTCCTAAAGCGTTAGGTGCACCTCTAGGGAGCATAAGTAACTTCTGTAAAAAAACTATCTTCAACCTCCAAACCTGAGTTGTTAGTGTAGCACCATATTCTGCCCCATAAAGAGCTGACGTAATGTCTTATTTTCTATACAATTCAATTGCTGGGCTGACTGTCTCCCTCCCGTGACGATTACAAAAATGACAGGTAGCGCCACTGAACGTTTTCAACGTGGTATGGGCTTCACTCAATTGGGCAGTCCAAGATCCATTCTCATGAAAGCGAATGCACAAATAATCATAAGAAGTGACCTGCTCCAATCTAATGATCTCTATCCTGATATCAATGTCTTGATACAAACTTGGGTTTAAAAACCATGGTCTTAGTTTTTCCAACATTTAAAAACAGCTGTAAATCCTCACATTCATTTAAAAAGTATGCTAGGTTAACTCTGAGCCCCTGCGGCGAAGTAGACAATAACACAGCATCGTCTGCTAAAAAGAGCACGGGATAAATATTGGAACCCATTTTTGGAGGATCCAGACATTCCAAAGTTAGTGCAGAAATAACTTCTTCAATAAATATACCAAATGTATTTATTTATTTATTTATTTTATTTATTTGTTTAGTTTCGAAGAAACTTTACAAAATTTCACTAAAATCACAATACAATAAAAAACACAGTATATCAAAAACACAGTATAACAAACACTGTAAATCAAATCCAAGTCAAATCAAGTCAGATCAAATCCATTATGACAATAAAACAGTAAAACACTAAAACAAGTACAATCTATCATACAATAATAAAACCGAGCATTTACCAGCAATTTACCAGCAATTACCAACCATTTCGTTCAGACAACCCATTAGTGCACTTTACACTATCTAAACGTTTTTTAATAGTTAACCACAAATAATACATAGCGATATGGACTTTTTGGCTGTCCATGTTGAGACAATAAGCCCAAAAATGATCACCCTTTATGTATTCCAAATTGTGAACAAATGGTCCCAGCCACTTCATATATTCTGGGCCCAATGTCCTACATTCAGTGAAAATATGTTTGGCGGTCTCTGGGCTAAGTGCATTTTGACACAAACAACAGTATCTGTCTTTTTTAAGAAGGCCCATCTGTGGACCCATTACTGTTAGTATCTGTAGCTGATTTATCCTCAGCCTTAGCCTAAATGCCTGCATACCCCTATTTGGGCATTGTCTAAAGTAGGCTTGAGGCTGCAGATAACTATGCACAATATTTGACATACATGCGTAACTCTGTAGAGACTCTACATGCCTATAATTTGCCACCCAATCCCACTGTCTTAACTTTTTTGAAAAAACCCTCTTCAGTGTAGCATAGGGTGTGCCCCTGGTAAAATCAGGGAACCATCCTATGTCTTTGAACAGGTCATGGACCACCAGACCAAAACTGTCTCTACCATGTACCGGGGCAGCCAGGAGACTGAGCAGTTGACATTGAGGATTTGTATGGGTTTTGATGTATAACAACCCACGTCTTCTCAACAATTCTCCTTTAAGAGTAGCCAAACCAAATTTGAGTCTTATATACTGAATTGTTGCAGATGGCCTGGTCTCAACATTTGCTTCCAGAAACTGCCTTCTAAGATGTCTAACCATGATAAATCAGCCATGGCCAGGGCTTCCAATCCATAGAGTATTGTTGGGCTAAAACTTTGTTTGTACAAGGCAATGATTCGCTCCAATGAATACCCTGCTGTATTCCTTACAAATTTCGAAATAGAGTGGATCATCCTATGGGCTGTAACCTTTTTTCTTACCTTGATACTCTTATAAGATGTTGTGCTATCGATATCTAAACCCAGATATGTATACACCTCAACGTAATCAATTATTCCCAGGTCACACTTAAGTATAGGTCTCTTCACCTTCTTTGCTGAGACAGCCAAAATTTTGGTCTTATCCATATTTATGGTCAAATTGTTTAAATCTGCATATTTACAGAGTGCCATGAACACTGGCTTGATACCCAAGAAGGTGTAATTTAAAAGAACCAAATCGTCTGCATACAATAGGCAGGGCAGGGGACTACCCCCTACCTTGGGACAACAACCCACCTCTGTGTAGAGCCAGTCTGGTAATCCGCCATATACAAGTTATACAGGGTCGGAGCCAGCGTACAGCCCTGTTTAACTCCTTTCCAATTTTCAACCATCTCGGTAATAACCCCATCGTCCGTAAGTCGGACCGATACCTTGGTAGAAAGGTGAAATCCCTGTAGTACACTAACAAGCCACGCAGGACAACCGGCTTTAATACGTTTTTCCCAGAGTCTGGGCCGATCAACCCTGTCGAACGCGGCTTTGAAATCAACAAAAATTATGTATAAAGTTTGGGTACCGGATTCGAGGGTCCCACGTATGAGTAAATCCAATACCCTGAGGTTATGACTTGTACCTGAACCAGCCCGAAAGCCAGTTTGAGTAAAATGCAGGATCTTAGATTCCTCAACCCACTGATTCAGAGCAACCAATATAAATGACGCAAATATCTTCCCTGTTACATCTAATAATGATAATAGTCTATAATTCTCAGGGAGCATCCTGTCGCCCTTTTTGTAAACCGGTAAGAGATCCGCATTATGCCATGTGTCTGGTAATTGTTGATTTTGGTATACCTTTTCAAATAGAGCTTGTAAAACGAGGGCCCACTGGTCCGGGTTCTTCTTAAGAACAATGTTAGCCAGCCCATTAGGACCGGGGCTCTCGAATTATTCAACTTTACAAAATAAAAGAGGGGCAAGAATGCACCCCTGTCTTACACCTTTTATCATATCAGATTTAGGAGTAATCTCACCTGCCAGTCCAAATCTCACAATCACCTTGTTAAAACTATAGAGCAAATGAATAGCCAGAATTAGGTAATGGGGAATATTCTTACTGTTTAGAACCCTCCAGAGTATATCTCGGGGGATATAGTTGAAACGCCGTCTTAAGGTCTACAAAGATGCATAAAGTGTAATTCTCTTTAAGACTGTGTACTTCTGTATGAGCATGAACAAATGAAAACGTTGGTCTATTGTTTCCTTTAGCTTTTGAAAACCTGTCTGGAGTGTATTAATAATCCTATTTGCATCAACCCCTGACTGAACCCCGCTACGGATCACCTTGGCAAAAATCTTCCCTGTGATGTCTAACAGGGAAATTGGCCTGTCATTTGCCAGGTAGTCCCCCCCCCCTCTTATAAATTGCCACAATTTCTGCATGGCGTCAAGACTCCAGGATTATATTAAAACTAGTACAAACTGTACAAAGCTTCCCAAGTACAGGCGCCCAGATTAAAGGCTAATCTTTGAGAATGTCAATTGGGATTTTATCGGGTACTGAAGCTTTTCCCCCTTCTGTGAATTAATAGCAGTGACAATTTTCTCAATTCCAAATGTCAAACCGTGGTCCTCCGGTCTAGAACATTTGCAGTTATCAAAAGGTAAAACATTGGCCATGCCTACTCAATATAGGCCAGCATAGTGATTACACCAAGCATCTTCGACTCCACACTCTCCTTCTCTCCTCATATATCTGACGTCTCTAAGAAGTCACACTACCAGCTGCACCTCCTCAGAGGTATTCTTCCCTTCCTCTCCTTCCCCCAGAAGCTCACTGTCTCCCGAGCCCTGGTTCTCTCAAGGCTGGACTACTGTAACAGCCTCTATCTTAATCTGCCTGCCTCCACTCTCCGCCCTCTGCAACTTATCCAGAACAGAACTGCGAGACTTGTCCTTGGCCTCAAGCCCAGGGACCGTATCTCTCCAGGACTGAAATCCCTTCACTGGCTCCCAGTGGCTGCGAGGATTAAGTTCAAAACCCTCTGCATTGTCCACAAGGCCTTCTGGGGCCAGGGACCTAAATACCTTCAACTCTCTCTTCCTAAATATCTTCCTTCACGAGCCCTTCGCTCATCCGTCTCCAACTCCCTCATGGTCAGCCGCTTCTCGAAGCAACGAGCTGGGGGTAGATCTCTCTCCGCAGCAGGGGCCTCCCTCTGGAACAGCCTTCCTGCCTCCCTGAAACTTGAGGAGAACCATCTCTGGTTCCGGAAGCACCTCAAAACCTTCCTCTTCGCTTCTGCCTTCTCTCTCCCTCTCCCCTGCTAAACCTGCTTAACCCCCCACTGAATTCAGCACTAAACCTGCATCTGGGCCACTCTCAGCAACCTCGGTCCAGGGCCCAGCCACTCTCCACTTGCACTGCCTCCCTGGCTCCCCGTGCACTGTGGGACTGTCACTGTACCCTACAGCCCCCTTCCCAGCACTTGCTCTGCACTTACCTCGCACTTGCCACCAGCTGGCCCTTTTTATTTATTATTTATTAATTATTATTTCTTACGCTACTTACCTTGTACTGCACTTTCCCCCCCACCTCCTCCCCCTGCACTTCCTCCTTTTCCCCTTACCTCTGCACTTGCGCGATCTGAATGACACCTGGCCTAGTAGGATCGTTTGTCTGTCTTCCCCTTGTTTCCCTCCCTCCCTGCCTCGTCGCGCCTTGAAACACTTGTGTATAGGCGCGTTACAAATACCATATCATATCATATCATATCATATCATCTGGAGTAATACTACACTGGATCTTTACATCCCCATTCACGTCTGCACCCGAAATTAGTTTCCAAAAAGGAACATTATTTCCATTACACTCAAACTTCAGATGATTTTCTTTCTTCCTTTTAATTATACAATTATAATTCACTCTATTAGTGCACAGGAGTGGGTTATCCACCTAAGATCCCGTTTTAAGACAAGTTACCAAGGCTTGTTTCGCTTGGATACATTCCTGATCATACCACGTGACTTTCGCTAATGCATGCTTTTTAACTTGTTGTTATCACAACAGATAACCTTGACTTCCTTGTGATAACAGTGTCTTGTGTACACACAGCTGCAGGCCCAGCCATTTCACTTGCAGTCCCCGATAACTATAATATCCTAAGAGCTGACAGAACCAACGCCAGAGGCGGAGGCATTGCCATCATTGCAAAATCAAACCTAGATATGAGGATAGTCCCATCTCCAGTCGTTAAATCCTGTGAACTCCTTACAGTCAAACTACCTACCTCTAAAGCTAGCACCCTAACTACCCACTTGATATACAGACCTCCTGGTCCAATTGGTAGTTTCGATGAGGACATTTCCACAATCCTATCTGCCAATACTAAAGTTTAATCCCAAATATTGCTACTCAGTGACTTCAACCTTGGCTTCAACAATCCTAATAATCTACACACCTTAGCAGTTACAAATACGCGCATCGAACTGGGCCTCGCCCAAAGAGTAATCCAGGCTACCCACGATAAAGGCTGAACATTAGATTGGGTGGCTGGCCTCAATTGCGCAGTCTCTATCACAGACAGTAAGCCTCTAACCTGGACCGACCACTTCCTTCTATCCTTCACCATTCCTGCTAACCCCACGATAACAAGTCTAAGCCAACAACTCCCCCACTCCCCATCCGAAATATAATAAATACTACAGTGGATAAGATCCTAACTTTACTTATCCCTGACCTCAACAAGTTGTCCGACTCCTTAAACCCAGACGTTCTAGGAGATGCACTCAATGCATCTATGATCAAAGCCTTAGATGCAATTGCCCCTTTAAAGTTGTGAAAAAGTTAACCAAGAGCTCACCTGAACTCTTGTTTACACCCCAGCTAAAATCCTTAAGAGCTGAAAAAAGGAAGTTAGAAGTCATGTGGAGACAACTTCCCACTGATGAAAATAAAGAGATCCTGAACATACATAATGCCCTAAACAAACCACCTACAATGAAAGGATCCACAAAGCCAGTTCAAGTTCAAAGGAACTCTTCTCCATCTTAAGAGAACTGGAAACTCCCATACTCCAGACAGACGACTGCCTTAAAGACAAACTCTGGTGTACCAACATTCAGAATGCCCTGACTAATAAAATCTCATTACTTCAGAAAAAGATTGCAGCCAAAAAAGCGAATCTATCGTCCACAATGAACTATGACTCCCCTCCAGACCCCTCAACTAAACCGCCTCAAAGCTTCAGATTCTCTCAAGTGTCTACACATGAGGTTGTAAAAATCATCTCATCCATTAAAGCCTCGAGGTGACATGGTGATAGCTTCCCAGCACAACTAATTAAAGATGCTGCCAGAGCCTTAGCACCTTTCATTTGCAAACGTATTAATTTATCATTCTCATCAGGGACCGTCCCCAATAACTTAAAGGAGTCTTGGGTTTTAAAGAAACAATCGTTGGATCCTTCCATTCCGACTAACTACAGACTGATCACCACCGTACCCTTTCTTCTCAAGATTCTTGACAAAGTGGCCTACATCCAAATACAGGAATACCTGGAGGAAAACCATCTATTAGGAGTCCGCCAATCAGGCTTTGGACCTAGGCATGGCACGGAAACAGCCTTGCTGGATCTGAAAGCACCGATAGACGGCTTCAAGGACAATGGAAAAATTGCCCCCCTCCTCCTTGATCTCTTAGCCGCTTTCGATTTGGTTGACCATGAAGTCTTCTGCCAACATCTCGCCTCGACTGCTCACTTTTCTCAAGAGGCCATCATGTGGATTAAATCCTTCTTGAACAAAAGGATTATGAGAGTCTTCTCTACCACAGACGCTGCCGACCCTATCCCTATTACATGTGGTGTGCCATAGGGTTCCTGTGTCTCACCAACCATGTACAACATCTTCACCAGGCCTCTGTTTGATGATCTGAACCATCTGGGTGTCACCTACACTAACTATGCAGAGGACACCCAGATCCTCATCCCTTTGACTGTGACTACCAGGGACTTGGCCTTAGCGAACAAAATGTATCTTATCATTCAGGCATGGATGGCTGTGCACGGCCTATGCCTGAATGACGATAAAACAGAGCTCCTGATACTTGGCTCAACAAAAAACATGAGCAAACTTAATCCAGAATATCTGTCCTTTAACATAGATGGAAACCTTATCAAAGTTGTGAAAGAGGTAAAAACGTTAGGTTTTTACCTTGACTCTACCCTCACAATGAATAAACAAGTGAACGCCATGGCTTCCTCTACTGCTTACACGTGCAAACTGATCAGGGCCTGCAAACCCTTCCTATCCAATTCAAGTTGCATGATTCTGGTCAGAGCACTTATATTATCTAAGTTGGATTACTGTAATGTACTATACATAGGGGCCAGCAAATACATTACCAAGAAAATCCAAATTCTCCAAAATAATGCGCTGAGAGTAGCTTGTGGCATTCACAGGAGAGAACACATTTCAGTCGTAAGAAGACAGAACAAATGGCTATCTACTGTTGACAAAATCACGCTAAAAACTGTCTCCCTCACACACAAATGCCTAAATGATGCTGCCCCAAGATACCTCTCAGAGAGAATTGTCAAGAAATCCTCATCACGAACAACCAGACTGCTAACTTATTCTGTCTGTTCATCCCCAGGTTGAAACTCAAAAAGGCAGGGGGAAGCAGTTTCCCAGTCATGATGGGTGCAGCTTTGGAACTCCCTCCCCCTCTCACTCTCACTCATCTCCTTCAATTCAGATGTAACACTATAAAGTGGTTGATCTCTCAGGACCCCTGAGACACTTTACCTGTCTATGCCCAGTAGCAAGTTGACCGGCTAACTCTGTAACCATGGCCAACTGTTATGTGCTTTTTCTATTGTTTAAACATGTAAATCCTTTCTATGCCCAATGGCAAGTTGACCGGCCAACTTTGTAACCACGGCCAACTGTTATGTGTTTTATCTATCGTTTGAACATGCAAATTTCACCCTACCACTATCATGGCACATTTAATGTCTGTAACTTTTTCAACTACTATGTCTGTAACCAAAGCTTAAAGTATACTTGCATCCAAATGCGCCCTGATACCTTCGGGTTTGATGCGCAATACAAATAAATAAACAAACAAACAAACTATCGACTACATTGGGTGACAAAGGGAAAAATCCTGTTAGTAATCTTCCCAAATTCATGTTAAATATCCTGATCGAGCATACCTGGGCCACAGATTTTTTCAATGCGTTGAAGAATAGCCTCATAAATATCAGGTTCTACATCTCTCTCTAAAAGCCTGGTCCACTTGACAGCCCTACACACATGGCCTCTAATATCTAGTGCATGATTAAGGTGTATATCATCATGAGTTAGTGAACTAGTTGATGGGCCAAATGGGGCTAAAAGCATAGTTTACAATGGCATGTGGTTACTATGTTGATTATTTAGGACTTCAAATGTAACTATCCTCTCCCAACCATTCACAGAAATCAAAATGTAATCAATGAGCGATTAACCATTTGGGCCAAAGTATGTGTTACTGGCCGGCTGGTCATTACTAAAACGACCATTGCAAGCTCTTAATTCTAATGTAAACATGGTTTGTGCTATATCAACAGTCAGGTTGTGAGTCTTCTTGGGTCGGGCAGCAATACCTGACGGTATATCCCATGCCTCGTCCTGGTCATCCCAAATGCCCTAAAGATCAATTAAGGGCTCAATTTGCAGGTTGAAATCCCCAGCAACTATTACATGGATATTATTCAAGTTTGACTCCTCCCAGCCTTCAATAAATTCATGGAGCTGTGTTGTAATGGACATTGTAGTAGGGCTATTATAAACATTAAGTAGCAACAAATGTGAACCATCTGGGAGGGAGATTACCAAATACTGGAGATCTATGAAATCTGTTGCCTGAGACTCCACATGCCAATTCAAGTTGGGATCAACCCAAATAAGTAGAAGACGACTTTTGTGCTTGAATATAAAATAACTTGAAATCCTGTATTTCCACCTGCTCCATAAATTTCGTTTTGAGGCGGGACCCTGCCGGGGCCCACTAATCTCCCCTGGCAGCCCCAGCCACTACACGAAAAGGCTTTTTTTCTACAGCCTGAAGCTCTTGCTCGTGTGCGAGAGCTTCAGGCTTCAGAAAAAAATGCCTTTCAGCCATAATGGTGGCGCCGCACCTGCGAGGCATCCCTTTAATCAAAGGATCCCTGTGGGCTGGCGCCACCATTATAGAGGAAACGTGAGGCCGCTGGAAGCAGAGGCCTTGCTTTCTAAATACTGAAGCTCCTGCGGATTCGCGGGAGTTTCAGTATTTAGGAAAAAGTCCTCTGCTTCCAGCGGCCTCACCCTTTAAACCTTAATGGTGACGCTGCCCCTCCCCAGCTGGCAAAGGGCAGCGCCACCATTAAGGCTGAATAGGCGACGCGCTGTCCCCTGCCAGGCAGCCTATAAAATATAAATGCAGAGATCAGCACCCTCTCCTCAATGGGAGAGGGTGCTGATCTCTACAAAAGGCTGCCTGGCAGGGGTGCCAGTAGCCCATTCAGGCAGGGCTCGTCAAGAGGGCATGGCCTAACGGCCAGCAGGACCCCCGCTGTTAGGCCACGCCCGCTCGATGAGCCCCAGCTCGATTTGTAGTGCCACTTAAGGCACTGTCCACAGCCCATGTGTCCTGAAAGAGAACAACTAGGTATCTCCTTATGAGGCTACACCAGCTCGGGCTAGACACATGCTTGCTGACACCTGCAATATTCCAGGAGAGAAGATTACATGATGAGGCCAGTACAACCTGCTTACCGCCTTGCCTAGGTCAATCTACTCCCTCAAGACCCTCTTCTAATCTAACTGATTGGCCACTTGACAAGATATTAGAACTAGGGAGGTTCACAGACATGGTGCACAAATTTACTGCAGGTTTCCCTGGCACACCCACACCTTCGATTCTTATGCCACTTGGGGATCTCCTGTATAGGAGCATATGCTCTTAAACTTATAGAGGTACCTTGGGGCTGGGGGGTAAGTCCGAAAAACGATAGCCAGGAGTTCATCCAACAGCTGTTTATTTCTAAATGAGACTTGGATACAATCATAATTGCTACCAGCTAACCTTATCCGCACACACCAAACTATGTCCTCTCTAACGACGGAGACACACCCCATCACCACCCTAATCCAGTGGATACACTTATTCGTCAAGGAAGATTGGTTCTGAAAAGCACCAGGAAGTAACCTAGGGACACCATGCATTGCCGCAGATGGAAACACAGCCTTATTTGGCCCAATACCATGATGGGGTGATGGCGAACAGTTGGGTCATTGTGATTTTTAGCCACTTGTGAATTAAATAACATTCAGAATTGGTCTAAAACCTTTCTGCGAGCGAGAATCCCTAGCTTGGGTCACAGGGTTGAAATTGCACTGATCATTTCGGTAATTAGTCCCTTTTTGTTCTCTACTGGCATTGGTCGAACGTAAGCTCTGTCATAGCAATATGCAAGGTCAGAGAGCCAGTCTGTGATTCTATGACCTGGTCCTTTCCGCCATGCAATGGACACTCTCCTGCTTGCCAGCACAAGTAGGTGATCAATCAATTTCTGAGTATATTGGGGGTCTTTTTGGTATAACCCAGTAAATCAACCATGGGTGATATCCCAATGTGTTCTTTGATGATGCAATTCAATGATGCGAAAAAACCGTCACGGACCTCATATGTGCCCTGGCCATATAGTGGCATGCTTAATGTATAAAATCAGCATATGGTGTTGCACAATGCGTGCGCTCATGTAGGGCATCCTGATAGCACCTATGCATTTTTGCTGGTGTGTAATTTGTTGGGTGTAAATAATAAAAATGAATGAGTTTGAACCCCACATTAAACAACATATATGTATTTGGAACACACATAGAAACCCATTTATCATCTTCAATTGTCTGATCCATAGTATTCTGCCCTTTTTGTTTTGCAGATGTCGATCCTCCCACTAGCTTTTTAATAATTTTATCATACATAGTTGAGAGCAGGTGACCGTCCGCCTATGTGTCCATAACTGCTGGTTTGTCGGGCAAGGTTTTGAATGTGCCTTTAAATAAATACATACATGTGTCTAATAGAGAAGCCCCCGCCATCTTTGTTAAAAGTTGATAAAGTTATAAACGTTCCTCCTGAAAAAGACCCTGTAGTGCTGTAATCTCCAGTCTGGTTACTGTCTCTGTGTACAATTTGCCAGACGTGATCGATATGGCTACTAAGTATTTAGCTGGTAGTAAAGGGGGATGCAGGCGTGATATGCCTAGTTTAGATGCCATTTTGTCCCAAGCATGGCAAATACATGATCCGTTTTTAGGAGAATACCAAAATGTTAGAAAATGGGCCTGCCCCCACATTTAGAAGTGCCACCATTTTGTTCCATCTGACTCTTGCTTGCCTTCCAGTCCAGACAAAGTCCAGCAATGTGTTCCTAAGGTGTTGGAAACACGCACTAGGAAACTTTCCTGACATATTTCTTATTGGTAATGTTTATAAGTGAAATATGTCAATACGGGGTGCCGCCGCCAGGCTCCTTCTCAGTTTTAAGTAAAAGTGTTATAGTGGCCCCCCTCATAGTTGTGGGCACCACTCCCTTTTCAATAGCTTCCTGGAACTTTCAAAAGCTGCAAGGCTAAGATGCTTGCAAAGGCCTTATAGAATTCTGTTGTGAGGCGGCCATCCAGCCCCGGCACCGTCGGGCGCAAATCTTCTCAATAGTTATAGTGTAAGAATTTCCCGATCAGCCTTATTTTTTCAGTACAAACTAATATTAGCCATGTACTGGACACATTTTGCTATATTTATTTTTCTGTCCTAGCAGTGTATTTTTCGTTTTAAAACTTTACACATATGTCATAAATTTCAGAGGTTTGTTATTTAAGTCTGCTGCTTCGGCTGTAATGGCACATATCCGCTCTTGTCTCTTACCTATATTAGCTAACCGTGCTAACAACGCACACAGTTTATGACCCTCACCATTTTGTCTCACAGCATTTTGGTTTCCCAAATATTTAAGCTGCCTAGTGGCAGTTTCCCTTAACTTTTCTGAGGTCATTGTATCTTATCAAGTATGCTGGTGTAGCCGCACTTAGAATATTTTTTTCTCTAGCTCCCAAAGCTCATGTTCATAATCATCCAAATCTGTTCTAATAACGTGTAAAACGTCCACCGACTTCGAGATACATATTCCCTTTAAATAACATTGATATGTTTCCCACAATGACCCATACCAGTTTACTGGTCCCTCATTACTTGTGAAATATGTCAATATTTCCACCTGGAGGTCACCTTTAAACACATCATCGGCCAGAGCAGCAGGTTTAAATATCCACCTTCTCACAATATGTTTATCAGATGGTATTTCAAACGACATATACATGGAGAGAGATTGGAAGATGTTTGTCAAAGCGTTACACAAAATTCACTCAGTTGTGCCACCACTTTGGAGAGCAGGATAATGTCAATATACAATGAGGTGTCATGCTCCACAGAAGTGTAGAAAGCATAGTATTTAATACTAGGATGTTGGAGCCTCTATAAGTCAACGAAGTCATATAGTTCGCATATTTGCATTATTTTATGTGATGATTTACATTCTGAGCATTGGACTGCAGATGACCTATCTAACCCAGAATTAATACTTGTGTTAAAACTCCTTCCCCATACAATAAGGCTCTTTTCTAATCCCAGGAGTCTGTCCCTCGCTCAATTATAGCACTCGACATATCTACATTCTGAGCATAGCGAGTAATTCGTGTTAATGAATGACCATTAATACCCTCTGTCACAATGAGAAATCTTCCATCATCGCCCCTGAACACCTTTTTCTTTCTGAGTCTGAGAGAGTGATATGTGAATATAGCAACACCTCGTGAATATGAGGAGCTGGAGGTATAATATCTGCGGCATCCCCATATGTGAGCACATTTTGATTCTGTTGTCACCGTCATTTGTGTGTTTTTGTAGGAATGCCACATTTATCTTCTGTCTATGCCTATGCAATAAAAGTTTCCTTGCTTAGAATGGATGATTGCCATGTCTAGAGGGGCTCTTGGAATAGGTTTTGCAGAAGGAACCCTGTGAACTCTTTCAATGATAAATATTTGTGAGAGTTGAATTTGGTCAAATACGTCCATGCGCAGCTGTTCCACAAATAGTTCCGTAGGATCATGATTATTTGATTCTCCTACTCCAATGATTCAGAATTTGTTCCTGCAAGAACGTGTTTCACGATCTTCATTATTGGCAATCACGGATTTCAATATTGAATCTATCTTGCTAGTAACCAAGGATGTTGCTACTGTTCTATCTTCCAGCCCAGATATCCTATTTTCCATTTCATCAAGTCCAGCACTTTGCCTATCTAATCATGGTTTAAGAAGGTCTACTTTGCATGTTAACGCCCCAATGTTTGTGTCCACTTTGCCAATTCCAGCGATGAGTTGTATTAGCATCTCCTTTATTTCAAGTGAAGGATCCAGACTTTCCCCATTGGAGGCACTTTCTTTTGTTTGGTATGATTTTGATGTTGTAGTGGTTATATGTTTCTCAGAGGTAGGGTTAACCTCGAAGGAAACATTTTGCAGATGTTTTCCATGTTTCCCTATGATGATTGACAGTACCTCTACCAGCTCAATATGGCGCAAACCTTAGGGAGCTGCAACAGCAATTCAGTTTAGGGTTCAGAACAAAAAGGGACAACGTTGCTGTACCTCAACACCCTGCACCTCACCCGTGCTTCGTTTGACCACTGTGACCCAGCTCAGGATGTGGGAACGTTCAGAGGCTGAGCGAACTGGCCCAACACATCTGATCCTGTCCTGGCAGTTGTTTGTGAAGTCACACCGTCAGGCCACAGCTGCCACTGCGTCCTCTGCACAATCAGAACTAGAGTTCAAGCAGCAGCTTCAATATACATTCATGGCACTCCAAGTTTGTGAGCTGTCAGAGGTGTCACAGCAGCTCGGAGGAGTTCAGGATTTCCTCACCTCCGACCTCAGTTTCTCGAGTGCTCGAGTACAGAAAGACACTCACTGAGGTCAGATGGACCCCTCCTTGGAAAGCAGACCCAGCACAAAAGTGGATGCCCGCCCCCCAATGTAGCCGACCATGAGTTGCAGCCCACTCATGAGCATGCCCACAATAGCTCTGCTCAACACCAGCACTGCTACACACTCCCCATTCCAGACAAATCCAAGCGCCCAATTTCCATCTGTCGGGGTGCAGCTTCCCTTCTGCAGCATATACCAGTGCCCCAGTAGAATTGACCGATTAAGCAGAATCACTATTGGATATGGTTAGGCACAGCGTCGCTCAGAGAAGATCCGCCATCTTGGCCCCGG
Organism: Ambystoma mexicanum; assembly: GCF_040938575.1. Lineage (NCBI taxonomy): Eukaryota > Metazoa > Chordata > Amphibia > Caudata > Ambystomatidae > Ambystoma > Ambystoma mexicanum. The sequence goes on along the minus strand of NC_090939.1, from coordinate 863,843,595 downwards.
CTCTCGAGCACCCTCCCCTCACCTAACTTTTCTATCAAAACAGACTGAAACTACTTTTACCAAGCAGATTATCCATTTTGTAGAAGAAAACCAGAACCTTCAACCCTCCACTTCAAATAGGGTTTGGAGCTGCCTCGAACATTTAAATGGTAGCCACAACAGTGATGGAACTTCTAAGAGAAAAAGTAGATGATTGTTCATCAGTAGCTTTGATCCTCCTTAATCCAACCGTAGGATTTGACAGCGTCAATCATAAGATTATGATATCCCTAATTTAACGAATGGGATTTGGAGAATCTGTTACTAGTCACCTATATATTCCTTCTTATCCAGAAGTCATAAAGCTATGAATCTTGGTCCCATATTGCTCTAGCTTCCATCTGATTACCTGTGAAGTACTGTAAAGTTGATCCCTTTTTGCCTTACTTTTTATTTTTTATCTTAGACTTTTCATTTCATTAAGTTGCAGCAGAGGTTTCCAATGACTGAATTACTTTGATGATGTGCAGTTACTGTCTGAAGAAAGAGAAGAGCCGGTGTTAAAACTGAAAGATTGTTTGAAAACAATAAAGTCATAGATTGATAAAAACTTGATGGATGGATAAAAACTCTTTGAACATCAACCCTACCAAGACAGACGTACTTACCATAAAGGCTAAAACAAATTCATGGAATTCTTGGATCAACCCAGGACCACCTTTAGCTGTCAAGAACTTGGAAATCTGGTTTGACTTAAATGTATTAATTTCCACACATATCTAATGCTATTGAAAAAATGTGTTTTATTATTCAAGTAGACTAAACAGATTTTACTCCATCTTTCATTTCCATATAAGGCTATTGGGGTTACTGAATTCATTTCTGCTCCTTTCAATTTTGGTAATAGTATATATTTGGCCTTACCGAATACTCAAATAAAATGTCTGCATGAGTTCATGCAGCTGCTAAAATTCTGTTAGGACTAATGAGGTCTGATCCTTTCACCTCAGGGTTCAGTTCTTTGCATTGGCTGCCGGGCTGGAAGAGAATAGTATTTAAAACACTTACTCTAGTCCCCATGGATGTAGACAGCAGTATAAAGTCTGTCTTATTTAATCATTTAGGCAGATATTATCCACACTGATCTCTTAGCTCAAGTCAGCTTGCCTTTTGAGGGTTGCTTAATTCAGGAAAGCAAAAATGCGAAGGTCTCTGTGCAGGTAGCTTATCAGTGGAATGCCCTTCCAATATTTCTCTGTCTTGATGACATTGGGCCTAATCACAAGTTTGTCTGTAAAACACTGGCAATACTGTTGTGCCGGTATTACCATTTTCAGGAGGGTGACCGCCGAAAATACTGGCGCATTACAAGTCCTCGGGTGCGCACCCCCCCCTTCCAGGACGTATGTGCTGGTAACACTGATACTGCACACAAACAGCCAGTTACCAGCGCCAGAGGTACCAGTGCCGAAATGACTGGCGATGGAATTATCGGCAACGGAAATAGCATCACCTATGGAACGGGGAACTCACCAGAAGCCATCATGTAAAACACAATACACTCTCAATATCCCATTTCCTTTTGCCATCCAGTGCGAGAAGAGGTCCAAAACATGTTGCATGCAAAGAAGGCAGGTGTCCCTTATGTCTGCCTCAGGAACCCCAAGTTCTCTGAGGCAGAACTGACAGCATTGGTGGACACAGTTGTCCAGCACGCTGATGAGCTGTTTGGGCCTGGACACCGCAAAACCAGCCAACATAGGAAGACTGTCATATGGCGGGAGGTTGTGGACAGCGTGACAGCTGTGGGGATGTGCCCCATACAACCAGGGAATGCCACAAGCGATGGGACGACCTGCCTCTGAGGGTGTCCAACATCATCGCCACCCACAGGAGGGAATCCTTAGCCACAAGAGGAGGGAGGGTCGCACCCCTCTCCCTCATGCCCTGGGAGGAAAGATACAGCTCCATCCTGCACTTGGAGGGCATCAATGGTGTTGGGGCGGCAGAGGCAGGATCGGGACCCAAGATGATGGTGGTAGGTACAAAAAAAACATTTAAATGCCATTCCTGTGTCCAAATACATGCATCCCCATGCAGAGAATCAAACACAAGTCGGACTCAGCAAATGGCCTGACCAAAGACATATGCAAGGGGATGCGGGAAGAAGTAACCATGCAAAGCACAGTTGCCAATATGTACAATCCCATACATGTGTGCTAAGGGAGGACAGAACATAAATCGTATGCCCACTGCACACACAACAGGCCACCTTGGCAAACCAATGTGCAATTTGCAATCCCGCCACCCAAATGTGGATGCACACATTGGACCAAATAGACCAGAGAAGCCTCATGACAAGAGCAGCACACACACAATGTGGCATGAATATGATGCAAGCCCACAGTCATGACACCCAGAATACTAACAGCATGCTCATTATCTTCCCAACAGGCACAGAGTCCTCCAACAGTGAGGCCCCAGGACTGTCATCAGACCCAGCAGCTGCATGCAGACCTGCAAAGGCAAGCAGGCCAAGGCAGCAATGCAGTACAACTGCCACGCCACAGCCACCATCAGCCCCACCACCCACCAGCACCATCAGCCCCACCAGTGCACCATCACCCCCACCATCAGCACCATACGCCCCACTACCAGCACCATCAGCCGCACCACCAGCACCACCAACCCCACCACCAGCAACATCGCCACCATCTCCACCCACTGCTGCATGTGGCACAGCTGCAACCACTGCACCTGTGGTCAGTGGCCCCAGTGTCCCTCCTGTGCTCTCCACACCACCATGGGCACAGCAGCTATCAGGCCACCGTGACGGGTAAGACAACGACGATGCTGACACCACACACCCCTCAGCCTGTTACAGCCCCACGTCACCCCATAGCCACCCACCATTACCACTGCCCAGCCTCTGTAGCATCGATGCACACATGTGTGCAATAGAGGCCCAGAAGGGAGACCTCACTGCCATAGCACAGGAACAGCTACAGGAGATGAGACTCATGAGGGAGTTTTATGCAGGCCTCCAGCCACAGGAGTGCAAAATCCCGAAGCCGTGCCAACGCAGCCCTCCTCACCCTTGCACAAAGAGTGAGGGAGGGGAATCAGATCAGCTCCTCCGCGGTAGAGTTCATGAGATATGCCGCCCATCTCTGTCTGGACACTGCAGTGGTTCATTAAAGCCATTGCAAGCTTTTCAAATTCCTTGCTTGTTAAATCATTTTCTGTGACACTTCGCTGCGATTAATTGCCAAAGATCTGTTTATGGTAGAATGTTTCATATGTGCACTGCTGAAGTTTAAACCACGTGAGCAAGAAGCTGCATGTTATCACTTTTCTTGAAGTACAAAATGAAAATGCTTTTTCAATGCATTTTATTACAATATTTAAACTATTTTGCTGCAACACCTTCAAAGATGCATACTCGCTTTTTAAAGCCATACAGATTCAACTTTGGTTATCTGTTCTGTATCAGCAAATGGGAGATCTCTTTCATTGGACTGAGTCAGAGGCTGGGTATTACAGGGGATGACAGTGTGTGACCAATGCATTATGAGCAATAAAATAGCCCCTACAGTATGCAAAAAGAATAATGCAAGTCACCACAGAGTTCTGCGACCTTCTAAAGTATCGCGGCCTTCGGCCTCGTTCCTCTACTTGCTCACAGAACACCTTGGTGACTTGCAATAACCTTATAATGTACAGCAGGGGGTACTTTACCCCAAATATCAAATCATTTTTGTGAGAACCGCCTGAATTCCTTTGGGGTTGTGGGGGTTTGGTTATTAAACTTCACTAGCTCACTCCTATTCAGGGATGGCATTTGTGCACCCACATTTTTGGAAGTTCATCAACCGCCACTGAAAGCTGGCTGATCTTGCTCCACTCTTCCCTCCTGCCATGGTTGTTTTCAGCTGCTCTTCCAATGAGTATGCCCCAGTGCCTGTCACTCATCGCCCCCTTCTGACATGCCCCATGTGCCCAGCGATGTGCCAGGATTGGGTGGGAAGCTCTCTATTTACATTTGCAACTTCTGCGTTGTAATGAGACAGTACCACCCTATGAGAGACTTAGGGCCTCATTCCGAGTTGGGCGGTAAGGGATACTGGGCACCCTTAAGGAGACCGGTGCCGGCTATCCCTTACTGCCCAATTCCGAGGTCCCTTAGCGGGAACCGCAAAGGACGTGTGGTCTGACCACACGTTCTTTACGGGTCCCGCTAAGGGAACAGGGCGCTAATTACGGGCCTGATGTTAGCAGGCCCGTAATTACCGCCTTCCCCATTCCCATTGAGCCTTATGGGGGCTCAAATTGGAATGGGGAATGGCTGGTTGAATGGGGACTTACCGGGTCCTCCAGGGTCGGAATGACCCGGTAAGTGCCCATCCAACCAGACCGGACCCAGTATTGGAGGCAGCCATGGCTAATAGCGCCATGGCTACCTCCAATCTCGGAATGAGGCCCTTAACCTGGACAGCTCCTGTAAGGCTAAACAGTCAGGCCTGGTTAATCAATGTCAGATCTTTGTATATTTGAAACGTCTGTGTATACCAAAGAGTGATTCCTACTCAAAGGGTTCCTAAAGAAACCAAATGTTTTCTAATAGCCAGGTATAATGTATAAAACCCTAAACTGGAACCTTGTTGCGCCATCAGTGTATTTTGTCTTTCATTTTGTCCTACCTGGGTTCGTCTTAGATCTGACCCTGGAGTTTGACAGGGTTCTAAACCATAAAGTGCACCCCAGAAGAACGTAGGTTCCCCAGCACAGGAATCACACAATGTGCCATTAGTTATACTCCTGAAGAAAAGAAGTATAGGTGAGAGGAAGAACGCACATAGGGCTGGCAGGAAGGTGTGTGTCATGTGAAGATGGCGGAAATGACCAGTTACAACAGCAGGCTCGTGGGCTAGGTAAACATGAACCAATTGTTGGAAGAATAGCTCCATTCCATCATGGCCACTAGGGATGTCAGTAAATAGTGTAGGGGCTATCAGGGTCACTTTCAGGGCAACCAGGGGTGGGGAGGGCTCGCTTATTGAGGATTAATGGTTTTAGGTTAAGTTTCCTTACAACACTACCGTTTGTCATTCGCTCTTATTCCCTTCAAGAGTGGCTCCTGATATTCTCACTGGCTCTGCCTTCATTTGCCCAATCCCCACTCTTCCCATTAAAGATCTGGGCTTGCTGGCTCTATCGTTGACCTCGAATTGCTTGTCTCAGTGTTCTTGCTTCGTTCTCTTGCCCTGAGGATACTCCCTGCCCTGCGGTCCCCCAGTTCAGATGCTGCCACGGTTATGCCACGGTTATTCCCCATTCCCGTGCTCTTATCAACATGCGCCTGCTCTCCTGTAGGTTGTTGCTAGGGCTATTGGTTCTCATTTCCACTAGAGACACTTTGGCCTGCTACCTTTCTCCATTCTAGCGCATTCCCTGAGAAGATGTGTACCTCATTATTCCCCATTCAGCCACCTTTGGGAGTCTGGCACTTCCATTTTCCCTGCAACATTAGTTAGGCTGAGTGGACCAGCCGGGATTCGAACCTGTGACCCTGTAGCTAAGCACAGGCCCCTGTAGTGGATGCATTTGTCCACTGAGCCGCAGTCCCGGCTATCAAGTTGACGAGTCCAAAACCTTTGAGACAGCCAGGTACTTTATTACGGGGAGGCTTAAACCTGAGAAGAATGTACTTACAATGGCCAGAACCTGCAACAACGGTGATATTGGTATTTTGCAGTGCTCGTGGATTGCTGGTTCATCGTCCTTAGCTTCTTCCCTCGTTCCTCTGGACTCACTCCACATATATAGTCAGATAATGATAAGTTAGGATCCAGTGGATTGTCGTCTGGATGCACTCCCCAGTGCGACACTACTGGACGCGTCTCGGAAAGTGACACCTTTAAAGTTCACCAGGTGTCTACCAACTTTTAGGAGCCCCCTGGAAGAGGGTGTTTTAGTTAATAATATGGTGGACTAGATAACAGCAGCCTGCAGGAGTGCCCGGTGGCCCCCTGCTTTTATATGTTGTAAACTCTTACGCAGCATCAGGCAGCTGGAAATAATTCATGCAAGGGAGTGTGGAATATGGATATGGCCATATATGGTCAAGAGCCACCTATTTGGTATTTAAAACTGCTGGCCCGTCCTGAAATTTTTCCCAAGAAGAAGCCGGTGAAGTCGTCCGCCACCACTGATCAGGGTGCTGTGAAAACGTTTGAATGGATGTAGCTCAGTGTTTGAGGCTAATACCCATTCCCCTTAAACCTAACCCTCCATAAATCTGATAGAGAGGATAGCTCAGCGGCAACGTGCTCGCCTTAAAAGCGAGACAACATGAAGCAACACAGGTTCGATCCCTGGGTCCGCGCTTAGAAACCTCTGGGTATTTAAGCGCGTTATAAATACACAACTAAGACAAAAACAATTACGCAACAAAAAAAAAATAGGTCTGCTCCAAGTTCTGTTTCGTTTATAGGAGAAGATGCCTACCTTAGGACTGAGTGCAGTTGCCCTATTAATAAAGCTGTTAGACCTGCCAAGATTTTCTGCTGGCGAAACCCCTCCCGGGATCTTAGGGAACCGCTTATCTGCCGTCTATTGGAACTGAGACCAAGACTGATGGTGTCTGATCACTAAAAGCTGAGCTGAAATCTCAACAGCCATTGGCTCTCGTGCTCAATAGCCCCAGTCAAAGATGTGCCCTTATTATTATTTTTTTTATTGAAAATAGGCTGGTTACAAACCTTATACATAGAATAATACAAAGAAACAAAGAAACAAATAAATATCCAATACATCAAATACATCAAAACATCTACTAACATCAACAGAATCCATATTTCAAATACATTAATAAAGTCATTGGCCCTCATTACGACCCTGGCGTTGGACCATGGTGCTAATAGCACCATGGTCCATGCCAGTAACTTACCGACTCCGCCATGGCGGAATGGGGAATTACCGACCCATTCCGAGGTTGGTGGGGCGGTAATTCCCCATGCCGCCATGGCCCTTCCCCATTCCCATTCCCATTTTCGCCCCATAGGGCTCAATGGGAATGGGGAAGGCGCTTAGTACGGTGCTGCAAATTGCGGCACCGTACTTAGCACCAAGGTCCCTTTGCGGGTTGGTCCTCGTAATCAGGCGTTAAGGGTTTAACGGCGCCGCCGCCTTTTAGGGCGCCGTTTACCCCTTAACGCCTGGGTTGTAATGAGGGCCATTATTTAGACGATCTTACACATCACACATTATCTAAAATACGTCGCTCAATTTCATCTGCTTTAAAAAGCCAATCACTCTAAATAGTAATGATGTAGGCTGACCTCCCAGCATAAAACTCAAAGAATCAGTATCATTTACAAACATGCCAAATAGTTCCTCCCTTTTTACTTGGAGGTGTGGGCATTTTACCATCAAGTGCTTCAATGTTTCTGGATTTCCATTGCAGAAGCAGCATGTCATTGACTGCGTTGCACTGCTGGTGTATATGATCTCTTTGGTTTGAATAAGATTAAATCAGATTCTTAAAAAGGTGTGTAAAACTTGATGGTCAGGGCATTGATCTAAATAAATCAGTATACTAGCCCTTTTTTGTTCTCTAGGCACAAATCCAAATGGAGCTTATACTTCTTTCTCGTGTCACAAGTACCACGCCAAATCATCTCAGTTTTTGCTTCACCATTAACGGGTCAGATGTCAAATTTACCAAATTAACATTATAAAATTCCATAATGTCGGAGCATCTCTTTTTAAAGTTCATGAAACAGCTGTTATTAAAATCTTCTAGATCTTTACCGACTGCCGGGTTTAAGGAGTCGGGATCCGCACAATAAAGTTTCCTGTACAGTGCCAGTTGCTCCCAGGAAACCAGACAAGACAGTGATGCCAGACCCACCTCGTATCGCAGAATTTCCTGTATAGTGCCCTATTTCCTGGAAACCAGACAAGACAGTGAGGTCAGACCCAACTCGTATCGCAGAATTTCCTGTATAGTGCCAGCTACTTGCCGGAAACCAGACATATAGTGAGGTCAGACCCAACTCGTATTGCAGAATGTTCTGTATAGTGCCAGCTACTTGCCGGAAACCAGACAAGACAGTGAGGTCAGACCCAACTTGTTTCATAGAAGTTCCTGGACAGTGCCGGCTACTTCCAGGAAGCCAGACAAGACAGTGAGGTCAGACCCAACTTGTATCGCAGAATTTCCTGTACAGTGCTAGCTACTTGCCGGAAACCAGACAAGACAGTGAGGATCGACCCAACTCGTATTGCAGAATTTCCTGTACAGTGCCAGCTACTTGCAGGAAACCAGACAAGACAGTGAGGTCAGAGCCAACTAGTATTGCAGAATTTCCTGTACAGTGCCAGCTACTTCCAGGAAACCAGACACAGCAGTGTGGTCAGACTCAACTCATATTGCAGAATTTCCTGTAGGGTGCCAGCAACTTGCCCGAATCCAGATAAGACAGTGGGCCTCATTCCGAGTACGGCGCTAACCAATGGCGCTATTAACGCCTTGGTTGACACCGTACCCGGACCGGCAGCGCCTTGGTGGATGGCGGAATCACCGCCCCATTCCAAGGTTGGCGGGGCGGTAATTCCCCATTCACCAAGGCTCTTCCCAATTCCCAAATGAGCCCCCATAGGGCTCAATGGGAATGGGGAAGATGCAAATAACGGTGACCGTTCATTACGGTCACCGTTATTGGCTTGGAGGCCCCTTTGCGCCCTCGACTTTAACACCTGCTCAAAGCAGGCGTTAAGGGCGAGGGCGCAAAGGGAACTCGGAGTATGGCGGTAAGGGATCACCGCCACCGGTCTCGTTACCGGTGGCCGCTATCCCTTACCGCCATACTCGGAATGACGCCCAGTGAGATCAGACCCAACTCGTATCACAGAATGACTGCCGGCACACAGTTAGGCAACGACAGAGCCTTATGGAAACTTAATCCCTCAAAGCTTTGTAATTCAAATTGTTCAGATAGTGAAGACATTTCCAGACCATATAATATCAAGGGAATTGCTTTCTGATTATAAAACAAAAGCAGTGGACATATCGAAAACCTGCAGTGCTCCCTAGAAAGAAATAGCATCTGTGCCCCCAGTTGTTTACATTTGGCCCAAATAATACTTTTTCTTACACTTAACTTGGAAAGTCTTACTAATGTGAACCCCAAATATTTAATTGAATATACAACATACAGAACATTCTTGCCCATGAACCATTTAAAGTGTATTTGTTGTGCCCTTATTGCTGGGAGAGAGGACCTGTAGAACCCCGAAATACCTCCAAACACCTGGACATGAAAACCTACACTGAGCAAGTGGGACACCGAATTGGTCACCCGCGGACATGGAAAAAGTTTAGTGAGCCCGTGAAGTCTTGTGATCTCAGGTGATCTTTTTCCTAACGCTTAGTGAGCTTTGAACTCCTATACCTAGAGGCTTTAAGTTTTGACCATTACCACTATGCCTTCATGCATGTGACCATGCTAAGCGCATCTAACACATATGCAGTATGTTAAAAGTGATTCTGTTTGGACATTCCTAGGCAGACTTTGCTGCAGCATTACCCTGTGTCTCAAACCAACCCACTCCACTTCTGAGAGCTCATACTCCTGGATGCTTCCAATGGGTGGGCAAGAGACAGCTGGAGGAGCCTTGTTTGACTGACCTGGGAACGTTACTCTGCCTCTACCCTAGTGCTGGTAGAGAAATCATGACACTAAGGGCCTCATTACACGGATGGCGGTAAGGGTTTACTGGTACCGGTATTTTACCGGTACCGGTAAATCCTTACCGCCTTACTACGAGGTCCCTCTGCGGGTTGGGGAATTTAACGCCTGCTTTTTGCAGGCGTTAAAAACCAACCCGCAAAGGGACCAGGGAGCTAATTACGGCACCGCAATTTGCGGTACCGTAATTAGCGCCTTCCCCATTCCCATAGAGTCCTATGGGGCAAAAATGGGAATGGGGAAGGGCAATGGTGGAAGGGTGAATTACCGCGCCGCCAACCTTGGAATAGGGCGGTAATTCCCCTTTCCACCAAGGCGGTGCTGGTATTTTACCGGCATGAACCATGGCGCCAATAGCGCCATGGTTCACCGCCATCCGTGTAATGAGGCCCTAAGTGTCAGTGGCCCTCATTACGACCCTGGCGGATTTTTTCCGCCATCGGCGGACTTTTCCGCCATGGCGCAAAGTCCCTTTACGCCATGGCGGATGGCGGACTTACCGCCCCATTCCGAGGTTGGCGGGGCGGTAAGTCCCCATTGACCCATTTACCCTTCCCCATTCCCATTTCGGCCCCATAGGGCTCAATGGGAGTGGGGAAGGTGTTAATTACGCCACCGTACACTACGGTGGCGTAATTAACACCGAGGTCCCATAGCGCCATGGATTTTTACGCCCGCAAAAAGCGGGCGGAAAAGTGACCATGGCGCTCTGGAAACTCGTAGTTGGCGGTAAGGGGTCGGCGCAGCTAACGCTGGCGTAAACCCCTTACCGCCAGGGTCGTAATGAGGGCCAGTGAATTAATTATCAGCCAAGCTTTTTGCTATTACCCTTTGTACATTTTCAAAAGACTTTACCAAAAGGTTTGCCTTATGTAACTTAATTGGATTGACGCAGGGGTAAAATGTCAAGTTGCAAGCTATTAGACAGGCATAAAATGTTTCTCGCCTTCTCTCTTCTACACATGCACACTACTCCATTTCTTACTCGCCAAGAGTGGATTATCATGCGCCAAAGGGCTAGTGGCGAGGCAGATTGTGAGGACTGCTTGACAGCTCATTTATCCTTCTGTATTTTTATCTGTAAACCTCTGGTTTACCCACAATGTACGTGCGCATTTGGTTTTTGTTTTGATTTCTGGGTTGTGTTTAATCACCGCACAAAGGGAGTCACAGCTAAGGCGATAGTGGGAGGAATGAGAGAGACAGAGACAGAGATAGAGATAGAGAGAGAGAGATAGAGAGAGAGAGAGTATGCAGCATGAAACATGCTCTTTTGTGTGCCTTTCCCCTGCAGGTCATATCCATCTGCTCTCTGTGGGATGCAGTGTGCATGCGTAACGCCCACTGCCGATATCACAGCAGAATGTGGGAAGCAGGAGAAAGCAGGGACTCCTAGATTGTGCGCTGTCATAAGAGCATCTATCTTGCTTCCTTTCAGCCGCACAGTTTGGGAGGCTCCAGAGCCAGGGTTGTCCAAATCCAGGCCTTGAGGGCCAGATCCATATCGCATTTTCAGGATACCCCTCGTTAATATTCATAAAATACATTTGCATACAATGGGCCTCATTACGAGGTGGGTTGTAAGGGGTTAACGGCGCCGGTAAGGGTACCGGAGCCGTTAACCCCATACTGCCCTATTACGAGGTTCCCTTGTGGGACTCGCTCTGAACATCTGGTTTCACCAGACGTCTTTAGCGGGTCCCGCGAGGGGGCCAGCATGCTAACAACGGGCCTGTCATTAACGGTTCCATTGTTAGCATGCTTCCCATTCCCATTGAGCCCTATGGGTACTCAAATGGGAATAGGGATGGTCCGGGTCCTGGCTCCCTGAATGGGGAAATACTAGGCCCTCCAAGGTCGGAATGGCCCGGTATTTCATTCAGGGAACCCGGACCCGAGTTTGGAGGCAGCCATGCCCTTATTAAGGGCATGGCTTCCTCCAAACTCGTAATGAGGCCCAATGAGTCTAAATGCACACAAATCTTCTCTCATGAATATTATTGAGGGATATCCTGAAAACCCATCAGGTTTCCAGCCCTCGAGGCCTGGAGTTGGACATCCACCAGCAGAGACGTGTGATGTTCCTGCTTTCCTCCTACCCTGCAGGTTTTCATAGTTAGCAGGGCCTGAGGTCAGAGTAGTCTAGGTGCACAGCAGGGATACTCTGGGTGTCTGACACATACTCTCCAATCCCCATTCCTGCATCTTTTCAGTCTCATCGTAGACAGCAACGCCGAGGAAGTAGAGGGGGCAGCTGGGGTGCAAGGAAGACGCAATAAAGCACCCTTGCCTTACCCAGCCACCTTCCCAGTCCTTTTGGGGAAGTCAGCGGGGCCGGGCTGGAGCCAAGGGGTGCATGGACAATGCGCCCCTCTCCCAGACCGGTGGTGCTTTGGCCACACAAGCTGCCTCCCCGCTCCCTTCGCCTGAGACACGCAGGTTGCCTGCTCAGCCAAAGGCGTTTGCAATGCAAAGTCAAAACTGTGTGCTCTGCGTGCAGTTTGACAAAGCCATGGAGTACTTGCTCTTTTCTGACACGCATTAATGAGAGAGATTAATCTCTAGCCCGACATCTTGTTGAAATGGGGGTTGGAGAAAAACATGTTGCTTTGCTTTTGAATTGTTGTGCCCTAAACACGTGGCTGTTCGCCTGATGTGACCTTATTGAACACTAGTCTCAAACCACAGACATGTAGAAACCTTCTTGCCTCAGCATCTGTGGAAGTCTGAATGCTGATGTCCCTCTGCCGCCTGCTTCTGCTAAGTATGTGTAACTGGTTGCAACAGCGCCCTGATGCCCTTGGAAGTGGAAAGGTCCATCCAAAACTGTAGTACTGCAAAAATCAGAGACTTTTGTTCCTCAATTTTTCAGTAATTGAGACCCTCATTTTGTGTTAGGAAGATTTGTAAAAATATTCACTGCATGTGGAAATCACTGTTACCTTATTCAGTAACTCTTCAAATCCAATGGATTACAAAAAAAAAAACCCTGAACCCTAGCCCCTGTTTGGTGTTAACGGATGAAGATTGTTTCAGAAATACTACTTGTGGTGTGTGCATTTTTCTTGTGCTTTTCTTATATCCATTTCCACCCTAATTATGAGGGTGCTAACGGACTGTGTACAGTTTCTTTTTATGTAAATGCACACGAGGGTCAATTCTGACCCTCGTGTGCATTGCATAGCAAAGGGGGCGAGGCTATAGGCATCAGTGATGCCCACTGTTTCACTCCCATGACCCTAGAAAACATATTTTGCACTTCCATTCAGTGCCAGGACAAAAATTCGGTAACTTCAAGGGATTTTGTATAATGTTTAACTCCACTTCTTGGTTCGAGAAAAAACAAGTGTAGTACAATAAAATAGGTTTCTGATATCATGATATGATATGTTTATTTATATAGTGCCTATACACAATGTGTTTCAAAGCGCTTCAAGGCAAGGGAGGGAACAAGGGAAAATACAATGGGCCTCATTATGAGGTTGGAGGTAGCCATGGCGCTATTAGCGCCATGGCTGCCTCCAAACTCGTTCCAACTCCACCCTGGTGAATGGAGCAATTACCGGTCCATTCCAAGGTTGGCGGGACCGTTAATTCCCCATTCACCAGGGCCCTTCCCCATTCCCATTTGAGCCCCCATAGGGTTCAATGGGAATGGGGAAGGCGCTAATAACGGTACCGCAAATTGCGGTACCGTTATTAGCTCCAGAGTCCCTTTGCGGGTCCCGTCCGTAACGCCTGGAAAAACCAGGCCTTAAGGGAGGACCCGCAAAGGGAACTCGTAGTAGGGCGGTAAGGGATTACCGGCACCGGTGCCCTTACCGGTGCCGGTAATCCCTTACCGCCCACCTCGTAATGAGGCCCAATGACATTCTTACAGGCCATGAACAGTAAGGATGCGAAATGAACTATCGTACTCGGACTGACGACATTTCAGATAGTGCAAGAGATAAAACATAGATAAGGAACATCACACACTGGTACATTACTGCATGAGGTATTCCTGTGGAATAGCTAATGCGATGATTGTGCCAGGGCCCAGATCAGACGGGAGATAAAAACAGGCGGTAAAGACAGTTAAAATGCCATCTACCAGAAAAGGTCCCTATTGTACACTAGGTGTCCGAGGAGCATTGCTCCAACCACCCAGTGCACTTCTATTTCCTTTTTTCTTTTATAATAATTTTTTACTGTGATTAAAGGATCTGAATTGATTTTATATTCTGGAACATTTTATGCAAGACTTTAATTTCTTTGTAAGAAAAGTTGACGACTTTTTAACCAATTGCTTCGTATTTTTCGGACTGTTTTATGCACTGTATAGTCGTTGAATTTGTACTTATGTTAAAATGTAATACAATATTGAAAGGTTGATTTCATTAATCAAAACAATAAAACAGGCAGTATTTAAGAATACCTCCAGTTTTCTGTACGGGCAAACTCATAATGAAATCCTAATTGTTTACTGTGTGTTTCATGGTATCAGTGGATGACATCCTCAGACTGCAGTCAGAAGCCAAAACCACGGACCAATGAATGCCCTGGACAAGCCTGCATTATTACAAGGCCTCGCCATTGGCAGGTGAATAGTAGCCACATTTCAATGAACACAACATCGAATAATTGTACAACTGAATCATACCACACAACTACCTGGTCTAGTACAGGGAACATTAGCACCTTGTGGCAGCTCCCCTTCTAGAACTGGGTATATAATTCCCTCCCTAAGCTATATCGCCTGCTTTTAACCTCTGGGTGCGCCCGCTCCATTATTTCTAAGTCTACATGAATTCTTCTTCCATTCCTGTTATACCCTATCGCTGTCTCGTCTTGTTATACAGCCCGCTGTTGCTTCCTAGAGAGGTTTGCAGTACATACAATGTAGCACAGACATTAATGCTAACACGTCAAGTCAGAAATGAGGGAAGCGCTGTCATGTTGTTGGATGAGAGGCCGGCCATGTAACGTAATGGTGCGTACACAGTTGGGGCATGGGGAGAACATGTCACCCTCTTCGACTTCACTCCATCCCCCATTGAAAGTGATATTGCAATCTCTCTGTTGCCGCACTGACAACCGCTAATGGCGAACAGCCAACCACCTCACATGGCCCCTAATTCAGGGAGGTCAACTGGGAGCCCACTCTACATACACAGCTTTCCTCTACTCTCAACACACCCCACACAAATCTTGAACACCCCATCCCCCGCCACACTCCCTCCCGGATACAGGCTATTGACATATTTCATGTATCTAACCAATGAAACAAAATGAAATACAGTTGTGATCTTTTCAAGTGCTGCTGGGGCTCTCCTGTTGGCCAATGAAAGGGCTTGGGGTTCATCCTAATTCAGAGGACACACCATAGAATGCATTGTTGCCCCATGCTTGACCTATTGTGCCGGCAGTGAAGACCAGTACAAGCTGGTGAGAAGTGGGGGAGTCTACGGCCCTAGAATCAGATTGCCTCTCCTAGAGCATATGAGTACGGCCAAATATTCCAGTGCTGTGCTTTCACTCTCGGGAGGATAGCTTAGGGGCAACATGCTCGCCTTGGAAGCAAGACGACATGGAGCAATACAGATTCGATCCCCGCGTCCATGCTTAGAAACCTCTGGGTATCAAGCGTGTTCTAAATAACCTATCATATCATATCACTTAAACACACAAACTCTGGGGCCAGAGGTCTTGGTTATCATCAATGGGACAATTTAGACTGAAGCCTGATACCAATGAATTTTGATAGAAAATAGCAGGGCCGAAAAAGTGGTGTCCAATTGAGATGGTGTCATCTGGACACCCAACTGGTGAGGCCATGTAACGTCGGGGTTGCAGTTGAGAAGGTTTCTGGAACTAAAGTCTTGCCGCCTTAAAGGTGGGACCCGAAACCTCTTCTGTTAAGCTTCCAACTAGCCACTTGGCTCCTAGCCTGATGTGCCTTGTACAGAAAGAATACTAATTGTTGGACATTTTGCCTCCTTACGGCATTCGACTTGCCAAGTGAATGCATTATTTATTTATTCATAAATAAATAAATCCATTGTGCATCAAAATGAATAGATGAAAGTGCCTCAATGTTCTCATTGTAGAAATGCCTTCAAGAGCTGCTAATGAGCAGGCAGCCACGTAGTAAAAACCACGAGAAGGAACTTTTGCTGAAGAAAACGCACACTCGTATTTTAATTAATGTTTCTGTGCAGTAGGGAGACAGCATGTGGAAGCGTGAACACTAACGCCAAGATAAACAGCACTCGAGTATTGGGAATAAAGCCAGCCGTGTTTTGGCGCGCTTACCCGCTCTTCCCTCTGTCCCGTCCTTGTCCACTCAGTCTCTCAGAGGAAGAAGGTCAAATGTCAGCGCGCGTCGCCCCTCCAGCCTCCGGAAACGATAAGGTGTTTTGCAATTGAGCCGCCAGTGAAAGAGACGCCGATGTATTCCTTCTTCAAAACTCTGCATTTGCCAGATACAAAAGGATCTTTTCAAGTGGCAGGACCTGTACAAGTCTACAAGTCTCTCCTCGCTTATCTTGTACAGCTTCCTAACCTAACATTGATTTGTGTAAGGCCAATATAATTTACACGCAGTGTTTCCTCAGAGCGACTGCTACGAGCGATAACGGAAGCTCAGTTAAGGTGCTTCCTGTTTCGCTGTGAAAAGTACTTGATGCAAGTGTAAGGAGGAGCCTCCTAAATATGTGGCTGTGACTTGAAGTTTCAAGTGATTAAAAACTGCAACAAAATAAGCTGTATCTTACCCAAGGGACGCAAGGGCAAAAGCGAAGCAATGGACTGCCACAAGACCGGTTGTCCTTCTGGTTTATTTTATTTTATTTTTAATTTATTGGTGTATTATATACAGGCCCAAGATCGCACAAAGGCTTCAAGGCCCTGAAGTCATATGGTCGCAGCCAGCATGTAAAGCGTGTACAGACAATTAACATTTAATTGGAGTAGGTGAATACTTTCAAGGCACAAAGGGGTATGTTCCAGAATTGCTAAGGAGATAGAGAGGGGGAAGAGGGAAGTGGGTGAGCAGGCACAGGAGTGATAAATATAGGGTGGGGTTGGAATGAAATTAAGTGCAGTTTACTGACAAGATAAAAGTACTGTGTGTCTGAACGTGCATATCAGGAAATTGCTACGGCGGAAAAGGGAGATGGAAGGACGGAGAGATGGAGTGGCACGGAAAGGGTTAACCAAGGTGGAAGGAGGGGCAGTAGGGGCGGGCTTCTGGATTGCCTAAGGGCTTCTATAGTTGAAAAGGGGGTGTCAGGATGAAGGAGGGACTGGCGTCATGTGGGTGAAGTGTTAGGTGTATGAAGGTTGAAGCAGGTGGTGTGTTAGATTTGTGATTGAAGGTTGGCAGTGTACCAGTCTTTAGAATTTGGGTTCTTGTGATATGTTACTGGAAACACTGGCTTTGCAAAACGTTGCTCTGGGGGGCGACGCCTTATAATCCCAGGAGCAAAAAGTCGATAGTCTATTACTGATAGAATGCCATGTCTATGAGATCATGTAGAAAGAAACATGGATGTCGAGGTCACTGTATCCAGACGGTAGTAAAGCCTAACCGTCACCATAAACAGTGTAAAGCAAAAGAGATTCCAGGACTCAGCGCCATCAAATATTTGTTTGCTTAATTGTGTTGTATTGTCACACATTCAAAAACGAAAAAAGCCCATGAGCGATAGCATGTTTCGGCTATGCTAAGCCTTTTTCAAATCTGGGCCGTAGTAGTATGAGACCAATCCAAAAGACTATTGTCACTGTAGTAGTAACAGGGTTAGATCCCCAGAACAGAATCTTTACTCTGCGAACAGGTAGTCATACGCGTCGGCAGAAGCAGAAAGCGATATGTTGTCTGGTTGTTTGTTCCAGAGGGTGGGGGAAATGGATGAGAATGAGTTGCCTCCATGCTGTTTGTGCCAAGAATTGGGAGGCGTTAGTTTAGTCTTATTTGTTGGCCGTAGGGATCTGTGGGGGTTGGCAAGCTTAAGGAATGATTGGAAGCGTAAGGGGTTAGAACAGTGGATGGTCTTGTGGGTAATGATTAGCATTCTGAGTTATATTTCGGTTTTCATGGGTAACCAGTTCATTGTTTTTAGAGCTGGAGACATTATCGTAAGGCTTGAGGTTTACTGAGCTAGATGCAGTTTTATTTTGGATGGTGTGGAGTGATTTTAGGTTTTCAGAGGGCACAGTATTCTAGTTTTCAGAGTTTTAGGGCGTTGGGGATGATGATCTTTTAGTGAAGTTGCATGTTGGGGAGTATCTTTCTGAAGATGTGTAGGAGTGTTGTTATTTATCTCGTGGGCTCTTTTACGGTTGGTTTTATGGCTAAATCAGTGTCAATTAGGATTCCCAGATTCCGTGCTTCTGAAGTAGGTGAAGGGGGTGTGCCTAGGTCAGCAGGCCATGTTAAAGGAAGATGGAGAAAGTGATGGGTGTCAAAGACAATGGCCCTGATTAGGACCCAGGCGTTGGACCATGGTGCTAATAGCACCATGGTCCATGCCGGTAACTTACCGACTCCGCCATGGCGGAATGGGGAATTACCGCCCCATTCCGAGGTTGGCGGGGCGGTAATTCCCCATGCCGCCATGGCCCTTCCCCATTCCCATTTTTGCCCCATAGGGCTCAATGGTAATGGGGAAGGCGCTAAGTACGGTGCCGCAAATTGCGGCACCGTACTTAGCACCAAGGTCCCTTTGCGGGTTGGTTTTTTAACACTTGCTAAAAGCAGGCATTAAAGTGTCACCCGCAAAGGGACCTCGTAATCAGGCGTTAAGGGTTTAACGGTGCCGCCACCTTTCATGGCGCCGTTAACCCCTTAACGCCTGGGTTGTAATGAGGGCCAATGTCCTCTGTCTTGCTGGGCTGGGGCCTAAGTTGTTTTTGGGACATCCATTTTGTATGGCTGTAAGGCATCGGACGATAGAGTTTTTGGATTCAGTGTTCAGTGAAATGGAGAAAGCATGTAGTGTATTGACTGCGTATCCTTGAAATGTGGCTGTGAATTGTTCGACAATGTGCAAGCAGGGCTTGATAAAGGCATTGAAGATCTGTTGGGATAAGGTAGATTCCTGAGGCACTCCTTGAGTAACTTCCCTAGGGATTGATAGTAAATCTCAGAAATGTTCTGTGGTGGTGCACTTTAGGAGGAAAGACTCAAGATTTTTGCCTACGTGGAAATGCCGGTGTGGGGTGCCTACAGTCTCAAATGCTGAAGAGTGGTCTAGAAGGATCAGGCAGATTGTTTCTTACCTGTAACTCCATTTCTCCAGCATTGACATCTCTCATAGATTCACATGCTGTAAATATTCCCCATCGTCAGGCTGTGAATCCTCGGTTACCCTTTTCCTACTTTATTAAAAGGAAAAAAACATGTATGTTTTGTAGCCCATTCCCTTCCTTATGAGTGCTTTTGGTCCTATCCAAGGGAACATTGAAAATCTAGTCCCTCCCCTGCAGCCTCTCTTCAGGTTTTAACAAGGGTATGCTGGCCAGATATATTCATGTGAATCTTTGAAAGATGCCAATGCTGGAGAAATTGAGTTACAGGTAAGAAACATACCCCTTCTCCAGCATAGGAAATTTCATAGATTCACATCACTCATTTTTCACGGTTGACATATAGGTAAAAGGCGTACCTTACTGAAAAAGACGCTGAAGAACTGCTCTTCACATCTTCGCATCAGCTGCATGCTATCCTTCTAGGCAGTAGTTCTCTGCAAACATGTGTGTTACTGCCCAGGTCGCCGCTTGACATATGTTCATCAATGAAACTCCTGACCATATCGCTGCAAAAGCTGCTGTAGCTCTTGTAGAATGGGCATGAACTGCACTCCCCAAATGTTTATTGACCTTGGTATGGCAGACCGAGATAGCCAATGAGATCCCCCTGAAGAGTCTGTGCTTAGAGATGACTTTCCAAATGTTTGATGGGCCGAAAGCTAGGAACAGCTGTGTTGAGTTTCTGAAGGACTTGGTTAGCAAGGTAGTTCTTAATCACCCTTTTTAAAACCAGGGATTGTAATATTACCTCTGCCAGCGATGGAGCATTTTGTAAGAACACCGGTAATGTAATGGTTGTGTTTTTATGAAAATCTTTTGGAACCTTGTGAATGAAGTGGGGATTGGTTCTTAGCATCACTTTGTCTCTTCCGAACCATTAAGTACGGCTCGCTTATTGCCAATGCTTGAAACTCTGATACCCTCCGGGAGGATGTGATTGCCACTGAGAATGCGGCCTTCCATGATACGTATTTGAGGTGGGTGGTAGCCAATGGCTCTAAGGGTGCTTTCATGAGCCCCGCTAGTACTGTGTTTAGGCTCCATTGTGGAGGTGCTCTTCTAGTAGGCGGGCGGTAATGAATGAGAAAGACCCCACAGGAAATGTTTTACCAGCCTGTCACTGAACAGAGGTGCATTTGCCCCTTTTCTGGTATACATAGAGATGGCTGCGAGTGGCACCTTGATTGATGAGTGGGAGAGGCATCCTTTTGTTAAAGGCAAGAAGTATGGGCGGATTTGTGCTTCGCGCACAGAAAGTAGTTGGACCGCCTGCTGTTGTGCACAGCAAGTGCAGAACGTTTTCCACTTGTGTTTATATGAGCGATTGGAGGAGGGTGTTCTTGTCGTGCTAAGGATTTCTTTACATTCTTTGGGTAAGGCTAGGTGACTAAATTCTGTGAAGTCTTAACCATGTGGTCAAATTCAGGGACTGCGTGTTGTGGTGCAATATTTTGCTCTGGTTATGTGATATAATGGGGGAGTGGCACTGAAGGTAGATTGGCTGGACCTCCGATAGTTGGAGAAGGTCTGAACACCATGTTTGGTGTGACCAGTTCAGTGCGAGTAGGGTCAACCGAAAGGGGTATGCTCTTATCATTTGCACTGTTTCAAATTACAGGTATTAGGGGAAACACATAGGCAAACATATTGCTCCATGGAATGGAAAATGCGTTCCCCATTGACTCTTTGTGTGGAAGACTGCTTGTGAACCGTGCCCAATCTTTGTTCTGTTTGGTGACAAAGAGATCTTTGGATTGGTGTCCCCACTGTGGGAACACTGTCTTGAGCAGGTTGTCGTCTAGCTCCCACTTGCGGCAATCCTTTGTTGCCCTGCTGAGGCCATCCACCACTGAGTTGTGGACCTCCGGGAGATAGTGAACTTGCCAGAGTATGTTATAGTAGGTGGCCCAGTGACCGACCTGTTGAGCTTCTTGCAATAGGGCCGTTTACCTCATCCCACCGTGCACACTGCTTCCTGATATAGTGCATTGTAGTGGTGTTGTCCATGAGGTCCCTCACTGTGGAAATCCGCAATACTGGCAGAAAGGATTTGGGAGCCCATCTGACTGCCCTCAACTCTAGAACATTTATGTAAAGGGTTGCTTCTTCGGCTGTCCAGACACCTTTCATGTGGAGGTGGTCTACATGTGACCCTCAGCCGGACATCGAGGGTAGCACTTTCTGGGGTATTGGTTCCTGTAATGGACTTCCTACCATCATGTTATGTGTGTCCAACCACCATGAGAGCTTGTGTGTAAGCACTGGGGTAATCTGCACCCTGTCTTCCCAGAACCTTGTGATCTGGGATCACATGTTGGTGAAAAACTCTTGCAGGGGCCTCATATGAAGTCTGCAGTTGGGGATATGAGGAATGCAGGTGGACATGCTGCCCAGCTGGCCCATACATTTGTGGACTAACATCCATCGTCTCGGTTTGAAAGTGGTGATCAACGATGTTAGAGTTTCTATTCTGTCTGCTGAATGACTGGCGCTACCTGAGCCTGACCCTTGGGACGGCTATATGATGGTGGATCACATGGGAGAGGCAACCCTTGAGTGGCGGGGGTTATGACATCATTGGATGAGACATGGTATCCCCCTTTTTCATTTGAGGATAGCCCTGCCATTCCTCATGCCCTAATAGCATATTGTCATCCCTCCCCTCACCTACTTAAGAAGGGAACTGGAGACATCTTCCCAGATTCTGTACACAAGACATCAAAAACTGACTTGCCCTTCAAGATCACCAAGAACACTGTACCATACTTTGCGTACAGGTTATGAGAAACAGACATTTATTTTCCTAAATGTGAAAATACTGTGACGAGGAAGATGAGTCAAGTAATGAAGATCAATGGAGTCGAAGAGTGCAAGCTGCGCTCTAGTTGTTACAGAAACATACTTGAAGCCGGAAAATTTAAACCGGCATAACAGCTGACAGAGAGACACTAGCTGGAGAACGCTACTTCTCTTGGTGCTGACCATGGGGATGGAGTGGTGTCCGTGAGGCAAATGTACGTGGTGAGGACACCAGAAGCAGACAGAGAGCTTCTGGGCATTCACTGGTACCACAATGCAGCCTCCACTGCACTGAAGTCCAGAGAGAGGTGGAATGGGAAATTGGGAGCTGCAAGAGGCAGTGAAGCTGGGAAGCAGAGGCACAAGAGAAAGCAGAATGTCAAAAGACCACCACAGACTTGCAGCGGGAGAACCGACAAATACCAGCCAAAAAGCCGGTGAGTCCACCCAAGAGATGCAGGGACACTGGGGCATATTAGCAAGCCTGCCAAAACCAAATAAATGTAAATAAAGGAGATAAGAAGGAACAAATAAATGAAATTCTCTTAAAGAGGCATTTCGAAATAAGCATAAAAGCCTGTCAGGTTTGTGAGTGTTTGCAGTACACCTATAAGAGAATCCCTGGCAGTATAGTATACCAGGAAGATTCAAGACAGGACAGGACCAA
This sequence comes from Ambystoma mexicanum, assembly GCF_040938575.1. Taxonomy (NCBI): domain Eukaryota; kingdom Metazoa; phylum Chordata; class Amphibia; order Caudata; family Ambystomatidae; genus Ambystoma; species Ambystoma mexicanum. Next base: position 863,821,104 of record NC_090939.1, on the reverse strand, counting down.
TATAAGAGACTTTGAAGTTTATAAGTGTGCACGGTGCATATATTAGGAAAGTCCTGGCAGAAGAGTATACCAGGCAGATTTAAGACGAACTGAATAAACACAAGAAACTATCAAGTTTGTAAATGTATACTGTGCACCTAAAAGGAGAGCCCTGGTAAAAAAGAATACCAGGCAGGCTCAAGCATCAAGAATATGTATAGGAGAATAGCCCTGGCAAGAAAGTATACCAGGAAGATCAAAGGTACAACAATATATATAAGAGAAAGAATACTGGCAGGAGACTATACCAGGCAGATTAAAGGTGCAAGAATATATACATGTGCGAAAACACTGGCAGAAGGATATACAAGGCAGGTAACAGTTGCAAGTATGTTTTTGTGAAAAAGCCCTGTAAGGAAAGCATACCGGCATGGCCAAGTTGAACAAAGTGTACTAAACAGTACCAGAGGAAGTCCTGATGAGGATATATCAGGACTAGCAAAAATGCTGTGAAAACACATTAAAGAGAAGTGTAAACCTGGTGGAACATCACCTATCCTGGTAAGATACAGACTAACAGCCAAGTTGTTTTGTGTTAATCAGAAGAAACCTGAGGAACTGTCATTCTTGAAAATACATGAGAGAGTGAAAAGAAATCCAGAGGAAGGGAACCACCCTCTGGAACAAGGAACACAGTCCTTCTGAACCTTTTTGTGTTGAAGTAACACATTTCCTTTTTGAAAATGTGTACACTACTAAAGGCCAAAGACATTTTCCCTTTTCACCGTAGAGTTGTTTTTCCTAGATGTGAGGGCCAGACTAGTACTTTGGACACAGGACAGTTTGCTGTGGACATCTTCACACTGGACAGTCCCGTAGTTTTGGTTTTAGGTAGGGAAATACCTCTTAGAGTAGAAACAGAGAGGCATTTACCAAACCCCCTTTTACTTTAATAAAGGTTTATGGCCCAAACCATAAATCCTTGTGTCCGTGTCTCATTCCTGGTTCATCACAAAACCCATAGGTTTCTGAAACACCAAAGCATTCAGGTGGTATACTATAACAGCTAACGACAGGCCCTCTCCTGTACAGGTGTAATGACATTGCATATCCCTCTCACAATCTAGGGTCCACATACACGCAGGAAAAACAGAACAAATAGTTGCATACTTGAAGGGCACTGCTGACATCAGAAACACAAACGTTCACATTAGTGAAAGTTGAAACCTTAAATAGAGCAGCTGATTATCAAGGTGATTTTAGAAAGGGTTGTTAAAGATAACGTTTGCTTTAAAGATGGAAATAAACACCACCATTGAAAAAATGAGTAGAGTGAAATAGTCCAAAGCAGAATGGATTACACCTCACATTGTTTCTGAGTGTTAGGGGTCCCTGGGAAATACCCACAGCAGAATTGGTGCATGTTCTGACCAGTACAGAAAGGTTCTCATGGAGAATTACCACCAAAACCTGGCAAGTACTGTGTTGAGGCAATGATAAGTTTGCTGAGTGCGAACTACCCAGTGAAGTAGGAGAGGGCACACAAGAACAGCTTTACCCCATCACCTCCTTAGCTGTCTTCCCAGATGCGAGAACTCCTTCCCAGCTGATTCAGCCTTGTCGTTTACTATCTTGGCTGATGCTTTCAAGAGATCCATGAAGGAAGTCACAGCGTCAATAGGCTACCTATGTGTGGCTGTGGCCTTTCTCAGGGTATAAACTGGTGTCTAAAGGAGAGGATGAGTATCAAGTCTGTTGAGGGCACACCTGCCAGGTGTTGACAGAATGGAAACAGAATGATAGTGAGAAGAAAATGTGCATTGTGTAGAGCCTGCGAGGATCAGCTTCAAAAGTCATCAAGTCGCTATGTTCCACACAGCCTAAGCTGACAGCAGAAGATATCATGAACACACAAGAAGTTGTTTTTGGCAGTATGTAACTCAGGTAAGAGAGTATATTAATCACCCCACATTCGGGGCGTACAGAGCCAGCAATGACCTGCCACCAGAGCCTTAGTAGGCCCAAGCGAAGGGCTCAGGATCTTTATGGGCACTGTACTCCAAACAAGAGAGTAATAGCTATTTGCACCCCTAGAATCCCACTGGAGTGTAAATAGTTTTAAAGTGTTTTTTTTTATTTGTGGGAGCTGGGCTGTACCCATCTTGCATGTGCTCAATCTTCCACCAAAAAGACAAAAACAACGATGGCCACAGACAGACTTCATCCCTTTTCTATTTCTGTGAGTGGATAGCAAAGCAGTGTGCCTAGGACGACAAGTCTCCCTGCTACAGCAAGCAGGGATGTCGGGACCATAGGAGGAGATGCAGATTGTCAAGGGTGGGGAGAAGGTGATGGGAGGGAAAGTGGGAAAATGGTGGCACCTAGTGAAGGGAGCGGGTGGCTGTGCGAGCACAGGCAGACACTGGCAGGTTCTGCCTGTCTTCGCAGCCACCTGAATGGCTGTATACGAATATGGTTTTATTGTACTCTACCTGCCTAGAACCAGGGGAGAAGTTATCAGCATTTAAGAGCATTTAAGAGCATTTAAGAGCCCAATAGACCAGAAATTGCAACTAGGAAGGTTTCTACAACAAATTCTTTGTGAGGCCAAGAAACCACCTATGATTATACGACAATTGAAATTAAAGGACTCCACTACTAATCCTGCTTCCTTTAAGTATCCGATGAAAGAGATCCACACTTTGGAAGGAGAGATGGAAGACACACCCCAGGTTACTACTGTGATGCTGCTTGGGAAGAGTGCAGAAGTTACTCAAGAAACTCTGAAAAGACAGTTGATCAATCTGGAGCATGCGCTGGGAAAACTACAGCAGGAGATCGAAAATTAAGCAAAGGTTCTTAGCTAGGCAGCAGTAAGGGCAAGGATCAGTTCCTCCATCAAGGGATAAAGAGAGGCAGCAATATTGCGGACATATGAGCTATGTAGTCTCCACAACAGGCCTAGGCCCAGGACCATTGCCCAATAGAGGTTTTGTGATAGGTGTGGAGTAGGAGGACAAACTGCACCATATGAGATCAACTATAAAAAAGTCACTGGGAGCTCTGCAGTCTTAGCCACAGAAATACTGACTTTGCCTTGAAATGCAATTAAGGAGCACCCAGACCCTCAAACACAGTAAGCTCATCAAAATGCATCCCACAACATCTAAAGTTAACCTCAAGACCACCTGTCACCAGTAGGGTTGCAAGACGGGAACAACTGAAGTTGAGAGGTGAAAACTAAGTGAAGTAAACTAAATTCCAGAAGGCCTTCGGGGACCAAAAGTGGAAGTTCACATGACAGTGGAGGGCAGAAGTACAAATGCAATGCTGCACAGTAAAACACAGGTAACCATTAGTTTTTAGCCTTACTATCAAGCTTCCTTCAACCACCTGAATCTGTAGCCCCTGGAAGTCCATTTCAAAGTGGAAAATTCACCTGCAAACACCTTGGATACCTCCAAGTGAAGATAGAACTTCCCCAAGAAAAGCAAGGGTGATCAGCAACAGTGTCACTCTTGCACTTGTCTGCCCTACTAAAGTTAAGGACCCTAGACCTCCTGTGCTGCTTCGTACCAATGTGTCAGTTGGTGCCTTAGCTCAGTTGTGCCAGGAGATGGCAAGGAAAACTATCCAATGCCTTTGACCATTCACTGAATGTGTCAACAGGCCTACCTGAGAAAAACCCTGCAATCTAGAGAGATGGTTGCTGGGCCTGTTGGCTTTGGACAGGTCTGTAAACCAGCCTGAAATACCAAATTACATCATGAACGAATATGTTTCATTGATATGCACCAAACTACCCGTTTTATACTGAATTCCCTGATCATAGGTCACTGCCAGGGGGACAGCTCATTCGAAGGAACCTGGTAGAATAGACCAATCAGAAACTTCAACATATTTGAGTGTTCCCATTTCCATTATCACTGAATGGGACATCGTTTTAGCGGAGGAACCAGAATAGCACAATGTCGTCTCACTGCTTCAGTGGCCAAGGCATCCGTTACGTCAAGTGCAGTACCAGCTTTTGATCCAAACAAGATGAACTTTGAGGACTTCCACTTGTGAGCTCAATATTGTAACACACTAAGAGAAGATCTAGCAATGAGGCTGATGTTTTCTCTACCTGCAAACAGGACTTCAGAAAAGGCTATGGGTTGGGCACCAAATGTGTGTAACGGAAGAGACGCCTCTCTGCGAGCAGTCCAGCTGCATTGGACTTGGAGATGTTGAAGATGTCTGGATGAGCAACAGTGTGCTGGAATCATCACAGAGTCAAGAAGTCCGTATGCATCGCCTATAGTTGGAACTACTGTAGTGGAGGGGTTTGAGTGTATTTTCAATCGTTTTTGTGTCCAATTTGTGGTACAGTGATGGGTTTCACTTGTATTTCTGTAGCTTCTGACCCTGTTTTTCAGTTTTGGCCTGCATGTAGGGTGTGCAGTGCCTGGGGTGGAGTTTGTGTTCTGGCTTTTTCCCAGACCCGCCCTACCCTCTTGCAATAGGCTGGAATAGTCAGGTGTGTAACAGCCTTGCTCCCAGCAGCCATTTTACACTTGCCTTGTGGACTGCAATATCAAAGAATCTGGTAGGGAAACAACTTGGGAAGCAGCTTTATGGGTTGGTTGATGCTCAGTAAGTAGTTGTCACTAATTGTAATCCGTTTTGGCCTGTTTCATGTACTGTAGTGGAAAGGTTTGAGTGTATTTTCAATTGTTTTTTTGTATAATTTGTGCTGTTGTGATGGGTTTCTTTTGTGTTTTTGTAGCTTCTGACCCTGTTTCTCTATGCTGGCCTGCATGTAGAGTGTGCAGTGCCCGGGATCCAGTCCTTTGTTTGTGTCTGGCTTTTTCCCAGTCCCATCCTCTCCTCTTGCAATAAGCTGGAATAGTCAGGTGTGTAACAGCCTTGCTCCCAGCAGCCATTTTACACTTGCCTTGTGGACTGCAATCTCGAAGGATCTGGTAGGGAAGCCACTTGAGAAGTAGCTTTAGGGGTTGGTTGATGCTCAGTGTGTAGTTGTACACTGATTGTAATCCGTTTTTGGCCTGTTTCATGTACTGTAGTGGAAGGGTTTGAGTGTATTTTCAATCATTTTTTTGTCCAATTTGTGCTAATGTGATGGACTTCTCTTGTGTTTTTGTAGCTTCTGGCCATGTTTTTCAGTGTTGGCCTGCATGTAGCATGTGCAATACCTGGAGTGCAGTCCATTGTTTGTGTTGGCTTTTTCCCAGTCCCGCCCTCCCCCTCCCTCCTCCCATCCCACCCACCTCCCCTGATTGGTACGTCCACCTGGTCATAACTGTCATGATCTCTGCTTCCAAAAGGTCAGGGTTTTCCCAACTCCCTTGGAAGCAGATCCATAACCCAGGTTCCGAGTGCCAACCAGTCCCAATTGGGACCTTTTGGACCCAGTCCTGGCGCCAGTGGCACCAGGCTCATAAATATGCCCAGTACCAGCGCTGGAAGCGCCGGGCTCATAATGCTTGGGTGGACTTACCTGCAGCAGACCATGCTGCTTACTTGCCTGCCAGTTGAGCCTCTGATCCTCTTCTGTTTGGAACTACTTTTCCTGTTGGGTGGGGCAGGAGCCACTCCCTAGATTCAGAACACTGGAACTCTTCTGGAAGGCAGGAACTCTTTTCTTACCTAGGCGTGGCTGTGGAAGGAGACACCTAAGCACTACAGAAGGCTATTTAAACCACACCCGATGGATGAATCTTGCTTTGCGTTATTCTGCATCCTCTGCAGCAGAACGCTCATCGTGTCTTCTGCATCTGATCCTGGGCCTAAGGAAAAAGGCTTACCATCCTGAATCCAGTCTTCAGCAACACCTATAAAGACAAGAAAGAACAGGTTAGCATTACGGTCTTCAGGGACAGCTCTTCACTTACCTGGTCCATCGGCTGTCACCAACGCCTTGCGCTGCATTCCGGCATCTGAAAGACAAAGGCTTACCTACTCTTTGTGCGCTCCGGAGGTCTTCACACTGCATTCCGGCATCTGAAAGACAAAAGCTTACCAACTCTTTGCACGCTCCGGAGGCCTTCGGCGCTGCATCCCGCATCTGAAAGACAAAACAAGGTGCGTTTAAAGACATTGGGGAACTTTAATACTCACGTGCCATTACTCCTTTCCACATCTAACCCAGTGGGTATTCCGGCACCCTGCAGCCGCTCCGAACTTGTACCTGCAAAATAAAAAGACAGTTAGAGCGCATCGTGAAGCAGGCAACAAGCGCTTACTTACGTGCTTCCAGGCGCTTCTATTCATCACACGGGCTCCATCTTCAACTCACTTCAGCCCGTCATCCGCCATCGCCGGAACCCTGCAAAACAAGAAACATCATTACTAAAGACTTTAAAGACATTAGAATTACTCGAAACTTACCGTTCGTGCAGTAAACGACGGACAGCAGTCCTCTGAAGTCAAGAGGCCTGCTCCCCTTATCCAGTGAAGAAACTGGTTACAGCACCCTGCCCCGAGGCAGATGGAGAGCACGGCGTTCACTTACCTAAGGTGAGAGCGTTAACCTTTGGGGTTCTACAGGAGAAGAGAAAGGGAAGAAGAGAGAGACATTCAATAACCCAGTTCCTTTATCCCATATTTTCTATCTGCAGACATCTTACCCTTCAAGTCAGACATACAGTGCACAGAGGTCCAGCCCAAAGAGCCAGCCGTGTGTTACACATCACCTTTGCAGATACGGTATACGCCCAGTCAAGACCGGCGCCTCTACGGGAATCAGGTGAGCGTTACAGAACGCAAAGCCTACCACAAAACTCCCGTCCAGGCGCTATGGAAACCTCGGATACCGACCAGCTAGCCCAGTTACTTGGGGAACTAAGGGCAGAAGTGCATGCAGCCCGTCAGGAAACGAACGCTCTAAGAAGGGAACTGATTATTTCCAAGGAACGAACAGATGATCTCGCTAGACAATTGCTACAGTCACAAGCCGGACAGACCCCGTTACCCGCATCTGGGGGAAATCTTCCTTCTACATCCTCTATGAATCCAGTGCAGATCAACCTACCTGGGAATGTACCTCTGGCTCCGCCCGAACGATTTTCTGGTGACCCAAAGAGGTTTGCAGTATTTATCAATCAGTGCCGGTTGCATTTCTTATGCCGGCCAGCAGCCTTTCCAACTGATCAAGCTAAAGTAGCTTTCGTGCTTTCGTACCTTAGTGGCAATGCGGCAGACTGGTCGATCCCTCTAGTAAATCAAGATGATCCGGTCCTCCATGATTTTCAAGCTTTTCAGCTCAGTATGGAAAAACTGTTCGCAAGACATTCACAGGGGCAGGCCTTGGACAATGAGCTTCTTTCGTTGCGACAAGGTAATCAAGACCTTTTGGCTTATATTGCGTCTTTCAACAGACTGATAGTGGAAACTCAATGGCCTGAGGACAAAAGGATTACGCTGTTTTATAGAGGTCTACGTGGAGAGCTCAAAGATTTGTTAACCCAAGTAGTGAATCCCCCACAAGATTGTTCGGACTATATAGACTTAGTCGTTCAAATAGATCACAGACTGCAGAACAGGAAGGCCGATCGTTCCAAGTTTGATGCTCGAGTATTTCCCAAACCGCCAACTCCTTCCAAAGGAGTAGACTCCGGGGAACCCATGCAAATAGGGGGTCTGAAAGGTCCTCTAACACAAAAGGAGCGGGAAAGGAGAAAACAGTTGCAATTATGCCTCTATTGCGGAAACTCAGGGCACTTTCTTCGAGACTGTCCGGTGAAACCTGCCAAGAAGGCAGTAGGAGCTGCAGTTACCAAAGTTACAAACTCTGAGCAGGGAAACGACCTCGCCCGACAAGAATAGAGGTCCTCTTGCCGAGCGTGAAAACCAGTTCCGTGACCTCGCATTTCGTGATACCTATGGTCCTCATTAGCCCTGATAATCCGGATCGATTACATGCAATTGAAGCTTACGTCGACAGCGGTGCCATCGGCAATTATGTGGATCATGAAATGGTTTTGAGGATGAATCTAACTCTTTGTCCCAAGGCTGTAAAGGACGTCATTACTACGGTGGATGGTACGGAGATAGCCTCCGGGCCAGTAACGCATACCACTCAAGAGGTGACGCTAGTAAGTCAAGAAGGACACCATGAGAAGATCGTGTTCGATGTGATCAAGGCCCCTCAGTTTCAGATTATTCTAGGAATACCTTGGTTAGAGAAACACAATCCTCTGATCGATTGGCGAGCAAGATCGGTCCAGTTTCCAGAATGTGTCTCTACTTGTCACCCTCCACCTGGTGTTGCACTGGCAGCAATTTCTTCAGAGACTCCCCAGTTACCTCCCGAATACCTAGAATACCAAGATGTTTTCCGGAAGGATCAGGCTAACTCTCTACCTCCTCATAGGTCTTATGACTGCCAGATAGACCTGATACCTGGATCTACTCCTCCTTGTAGTAGAATTTATGCCCTCACCGAGCCTGAGAACCTTCACCTTCGACAATACCTGGATCAATACCTGGCTAATGGGTTTATTCGTCCTTCCAAGTCCCCTGCTTCTTCAGCTTTGTTCTTCGTTCCAAAAAAGGAAGGAGACCTTAGAACTTGTATAGATTATCGCTCCCTGAACCAGATCACCGTTAAGAATAGATATCCGTTACCTTTGATCCCTGAACTCCTGGACCAAGTCAGAAAAGCATGCATATATACAAAGCTGGATCTTAGAGGAGCTTACCACTTGGTACGAGTAAAAGAGGGCGATGAATGGAAGACGGCCTTCCGCACCAAGTATGGACTATTTGAATATCAGGTCATGCCCTTCGGACTTTGCAATGCCCCGGCCGCCTTTCAATATTTTATGAACGATGTCCTCAGAGAGCTCATAGATGTGTGTGTTGTTGTTTACATTGACGACATCCTCGTTTATTCTTCATCGGAATCTGAACATCGGAAACACCTGAAAATGGTCCTCGAAAGATTGCGTCAACACAAACTTTTCGCTAAGTTGGAAAAATGTGTTTTCAACGTGACTGAAGTTGAATTCTTGGGATTCATATTATCACCTGGCGGAGTGCGTATGGATTCAAAGAAGGTCGATGCAGTTCTCAAATGGCCATCACCATCCTCCGTAAAAGGTGTGCAAAGCATGTTAGGCTTCGCTAACTTTTACCGCAGGTTTATCCCCGAATTCTCTCGAATGGTCCAGCCCATCACTGCCTTGTTAAAGAAAAACAAACGTTTTGAATGGTCTACCGAGGCGGAACAAGCTTTCCAGGATTTGAAGACTAAATTTATCTCTGCACCAATCTTAAAACACCCTCGCCCCGAACTCCCCTACATCGTGGAAACTGATGCTTCAAGCCTTGCCATGGGGGCAGTTCTATCACAAAAGGACCCGGTAACCAATCAGTTGCATCCCGTGGCATTTTGGTCCCGCAAATTCTCGCCTCCTGAAATCAATTACACGATTACTGACAAGGAACTTCTGGCTATCAAGTCTGCCTTTAAGGCTTGGCGGCATTATCTGCTGGGGGCCCGACACACCGTTACTGTGATTACGGATCACCGAAACCTGCAATATTTGAAAACCGCAAAAGCCCAATCCTCTAGACAACTCCGTTGGGCATTATTCTTTGCCGAGTTTGACTTCATAATTACCTATCGACCTGGTACAAGGAACGGTAAAGCTGATGCCCTTTCTCGGATGGGAGTGGAAGAACACTTGATCAACCCTAAACCTGTACCAATCATTCCCGAACAAAGAATTCTGGGTGTAATCGCCACAGAATCCATAGAGGAAGTTAAGGATAAGGCCAGGCAACATGTAACTCCAGCAGACATACAGAATTGGCATCTGCAGGGAAAGGACTTTGCAGTAAAGGACAACTTATTGTATTTCCAAGAACGATTATACCTACCCAGCACAGATTTACAGAAAAAAGTAATCTCTTGTTATCACGATTCTTTAATGGAAGGACATCCCGGTATGGCCAAGACCTCAGAAAAGATCAAGCGCTACTTCTGGTGGCCGTCTTGGAAAAAAGATATTAGAGACTTTATAATGTCCTGTGGAGTATGCGCCCAAAACAAGAGTCAAAAGGAAAGACCAGCAGGCCTCTTACGCCCTATTGACATCCCACCTCGCCCTTGGCATACGCTTTCTATGGACTTCATCACCGATCTACCTCCATGCTCCGGATGCAATACGATTCTAGTAATCGTGGACTTATTCTCCAAGATGGCGCATTTCATTCCGCTCAAAGGCTTGCCAACAGCAGCAACTCTGGCCCGAGAATTTCTCGAAAACATCGTCCGACTGCACGGTTTTCCTTCGGTTCTAATTTCGGATCGAGGTAGTCAATTTATTTCTCATTTTTGGCGAAGTTGCTGTCGGTCGGCTCAAATTGATGTGAGACTATCGACCAGTCACCACCCTCAGACCGACGGACAAACCGAGAGGACCAATCAAACTCTGGAACAGTATTTACACTGCATGCTGCAACAAACTGAAAAAACTTGGAAAGACATCCTTTGGATAGCCGAATATGCCTACAATAGCTCTGTCCATTCGGGAACTGGGAAAACCCCGTTTTTTCTTTTGTACGGCAGTCACCCTCGAACCTCGGAGTTGGATCCCCTCCAAGATCTTGAAACACCAGCAGTAAACTACCTGCATTCTACAATCATCCAAGCCTTTAAGGAAGCTGTTTCTCACCTTCAAAGGGCTAAAGAACAATACAAGAAAGGAGCAGATCAACATCGGAAGGAAGCCCCTCAATATCAAGTAGGGGATCAAGTCTGGTTATTCACCAAATATCTACCTCTAAAAGGGCCACGCACATTCAACCCAAGATACCTTGGTCCCTATTCCATCACTACCATAGTAAACCCAGTAGCGGTCAAGTTGGACTTGCCCCCGCACATGAAGATACATCCGGTCTTCCACGTCTCTCTATTAAAACCCGTGCAACCTCAAACCCGACTAACTAAATCTCCAAAACCTATCCTAGTTGATGGAGAACTCGAGTTTGAAGTCAAAAGCATTCTGGACTCCAAGATCTCCAAATCTAAACTATTTTACCTAATTGACTGGAAAGGCTACGGCCCCCAAGAGAGATCCTGGGAACCTGCTGAATATGTCCACGCTCCTCGCCTAATCAAAAGATTTCACCGAACATTTCCTGACAAACCAACACCCCCGGAGAAGCCCGGTTTGGGAGGGGCCTTGAGGGGGGGTACTGTCATGATCTCTGCTTCCAAAAGGTCAGGGTTTTCCCAACTCCCTTGGAAGCAGATCCATAACCCAGGTTCCGAGTGCCAACAAGTCCCAATTGGGACCTTTTGGACCCAGTCCTGGCGCCAGTGGCACCAGGCTCATAAATATGCCCAGTCCCAGCGCTGGAAGCGCCGGGCTCATAATGCTTGGGTGGACTTACCTGCAGCAGACCATGCTGCTTACTTGCCTGCCAGTTGAGCCTCTGATCCTCTTCTGTTTGGAACTACTTTTCCTGTTGGGTGGGGCAGGAGCCACTCCCTAGATTCAGAACACTGGAACTCTTCTGGAAGGCAGGAACTCTTTTCTTACCTAGGCGTGGCTGTGGAAGGAGACACCTAAGCACTACAGAAGGCTATTTAAACCACACCCGATGGATGAATCTTGCTTTGCGTTATTCTGCATCCTCTGCAGCAGAACGCTCATCGTGTCTTCTGCATCTGATCCTGGGCCTAAGGAAAAAGGCTTACCATCCTGAATCCAGTCTTCAGCAACACCTATAAAGACAAGAAAGAACAGGTTAGCATTACGGTCTTCAGGGACAGCTCTTCACTTACCTGGTCCATCGGCTGTCACCAACGCCTCGCGCTGCATTCCGGCATCTGAAAGACAAAGGCTTACCTACTCTTCGTGCGCTCCGGAGGTCTTCACACTGCATTCCGGCATCTGAAAGACAAAAGCTTACCAACTCTTTGCACGCTCCGGAGGCCTTCGGCGCTGCATCCCGCATCTGAAAGACAAAACAAGGTGCGTTTAAAGACATTGGGGAACTTTAATACTCACGTGCCATTACTCCTTTCCACATCTAACCCAGTGGGTATTCCGGCACCCTGCAGCCGCTCCGAACTTGTACCTGCAAAATAAAAAGACAGTTAGAGCGCATCGTGAAGCAGGCAACAAGCGCTTACTTACGTGCTTCCAGGCGCTTGTATTCATCACACGGGCTCCATCTTCAACTCACTTCAGCCCGTCATCCGCCATCGCCGGAACCCTGCAAAACAAGAAACATCATTACTAAAGACTTTAAAGACATTAGAATTACTCGAAACTTACCGTTCGTGCAGTAAACGACGGACAGCAGTCCTCTGAAGTCAAGAGGCCTGCTCCCCTTATCCAGTGAAGAAACTGGTTACAGCACCCTGCTCCGAGGCAGATGGAGAGCACAGTGTTCACTTACCTAAGGTGAGAGCGTTAACCTTTGGGGTTCTACAGGAGAAGAGAAAGGGAAGAAGAGAGAGACATTCAATAACCCAGTTCCTTTATCCCATATTTTCTATCTGCAGACATCTTACCCTTCAAGTCAGACATACAGTGCACAGAGGTCCAGCCCAAAGAGCCAGCCGTGTGTTACACACAGGGCTTTAAGTGGGGAAAGAAATCGAGAGGGGGCCCTCATTTGGGGGCGTGGCTTCTGGGAGGGGCGTGGCCTAAAAAGCACGCAAATGGTCTGCACACAAATATATATACATGTTATATATCTGTGTGCGTACCTTACTATGGTTTGTGTACTTTGCAGGCCATCTTTTCTAAACATAGAAATATGTTACATATGTTACATATTTCTATATTTAGAAAAGATGGCCTGCAAAGTACACAAACCATAGTAAGGTACGCACACAGATATGTAACATGTATATATATTTGTGTGCGTACCTTACGGTTTGCCTAGTTTTCAGGCCATGTTTTCGGGTTTATAAAAGATGGCTTTGAAAGTGCACAATTCAAGCCATCTTTTATAAAGCTTTGACTACGGACAAAATTGTCCGTCGGCAAAGCTTTATAAAAGATGGCTTGAAATGTGTACTTTCAAAGCCAACTTTTATAAACCTCGAAATATGTCGAGGAATCCCCAGGTTCGCCGAGGGTTAAAGACGCCTCGGCGACCTGGGGAAACAAAGGAACAGTAACTGCCTCTGATGACCCCTCGCGCGAGGGGTCACCAGAGGCAGTTACTATGACTGACAGAAGTGGCAGCCAGGCACAGCATCGCTGTGGTTGGCTGCCACTTTTGTCAGCTAGCCTGACTTCATGGCAGGCGCATCTCCCGTCGCGGCTGCGGCCGCGACGGGATAATGCATCCCGCCAATGTTGCGTGCGGTGGGACTGGGGGCCCCGGCAGGGCCCCGGCTCAGCCCCACTTTTTGGAGACTGCCGGGGCCCGGCCCCGGCAGGCCCCGGCCCACTTAAAGCACTGGTTACACATCACCTTTGCAGATACGGTATACGCCCAGTCAAGACCGGCGCCTCTACGGGAATCAGGTGAGCGTTACAATAACTGACCTTCCCAGGGCAGCCCTCTGCCCGTGTACCCGCGCAGCTAAGATTGTGTCTGCAGGTGTCAGCAGGGCAGGCCAGCGGCCAGCCGTCAATCAGCAGCGACTTCCAAAGTAAGTGTGGCATGGGTGGGGAGTAGAGCAATCACTCTATTCCAGAAAGCCCTGCCACTCTACATTACCTTACCATAGAACATAGCTTGACAGGCTAGTATTCACCTGTATCACTCTTTTAGTGAACATCCAACACTAGCAATTGTCATTATAAATCTACTCACAAGTATAGGTATATCAAACCTGCCGTGTCTGTTTTAATAGTAAACCTACTGTATTATATTCCGTAACCTGCTGCACTAGGAAGCTTAGGCCACCTCCCACTATATAGGACTCTCAAATCTAGGCACACACACCACCCTTAAGCATTAGCTTACGTCGCATCTTGATAGATTTGTGAATGTTGGCAAGTACCACATTTAGATAGAATTGTGAATGTTAGCAAGTTCCACATTCAGATAGATTTGTGAATGTTAGCAAGTTCCACATTTAGATAGTATCGTGAACAATAGCCTGCGCCGAACAAGATAGAATGGTGAACAATAGCAATGACCATACCGAGATAGAATTGTGAACGTTGGCCGGTGCCGCAACTAGACAGGATTATAGGCAAGTGCTAAACTTAGATAGAACTGTGAATGTTAACAGTTCCACATTTAGATAGAACTGTGAACATTAGCCTACGGCGGAGCCAGATTTAACCATGAATGTAAGCGACAGCCTCACCTGATAGAACTGTAAACACTAGCCTGCATCACATCCAGACAAGACTGTAAATGTCTGCAAGTGCCATATTTATATTGGAGAGGGAATATTACCCTGTAGGCATGGTTTTTGTGTTTTCCTTGTTCCCTCCCCTGTCGTAGCGCGCCTTGAAGCGCATTGTGTATGGGCCCTGTATAGATGAACTATCATTTCATATCACTATTCTTACTCTCTACTCTACACCATCACACAACTAGGGTACAGCTGTACCCCTCGAATAATTCAGCCTTGCTGCTCACATACGAACACTACCTCATGAACACCTCATCATTCTAATAAAACGCAGCTATACCCCACGACAAACCAGCCTAGCTGCACACATAATAGTCTCACAGGCCTAACGCAGCCAGAACCCAGTCTTGGTGTCCACCCGCCAGACTGCACACATTGAACCAATATCAATACAACCACAGCTAATGCTAGGCTGCAGCTACCAATTACATCAGCTGCACACTTAACTGGTGCACCCAAGCACCCTTCGACACCCTACTGTCTCAACTGACCTGGACTGCGGTCCCCGAGGGCATTCAACCTACCAGCTCTTTGAGGTCATACCAATGATATATAGAGCACTATATAAATACCAAATAACATAACATAACTCACATACTGAACAACAACATACACATGAGTATTGACTCCCAAACGCTCAATGGCAGGACAGTCCCTGAGTAACAGACCACACCTTGAGTCGATGAACCATTGGACTGCCTAACAGGAAGTAATTGTCTCAGTGTGTCAGATTTTGGAAGTGGGCACTACCAAATACCTATGTAGCTAGTTTTCATCAGGCTGTTGGGATTCAAAGAATTTCCCAGAATGCTGCATAGAGTTTTGGGAGCACCAGCTACCTTGCATGGGCTGAGGGAAAGGACTGTTGGAGACATGAAATTGTGCCTTGGTCCAAAATGTGCAATGGCGGCTGGAACAAACTAGGAAGCAGATGGTAATCTGAGAGTTACACAGTAGAATGCCAGCTGTCTGATTTTCCAACATACAGGATTCGAAAAGAAGGAAGGCCACTACATTGCAAAACACTGCACCTAAATTACCTTGTGCAAAAGGGTGTAAAGGTGCAGATGAAGTCCCTGAGTTATCTTGAACCCGAGAAAGCCTTCAGTTTGGAGAATACTCGCTTTGCAAGAGAATCTCATTCAGCCACAGCTGATGGGTTCTAATTTGAACAACCTAAAGCAAGCAATCAAAAGAGAGCTCTCATACAGCCATAGACCAGAGGAAAGGATCCCGACTCTCACTCCGCCCTTGATCTCTATGGCATAGAAGATGCCATATTGTCCATATTCCAGGTTGACCAAGAATACCTGCAGGAAACTATTTCAGTAAGCAACCTTTTCGGTCTTTGTTTGGGAATGCTTGAGCGTATCAGTTGAAGAGGTCCATCATGACCATCATGGTTGATGATCAAGACAAGGATTATGTTCCGTTTGTGTGCAGAGAGGAAAGCATTGCAGTTGGAAAGCAGCAATACTCAGGCAGTGTCAAATGACCCAAAAGTTGCAGGGGCAGTAGTATTAATAGAAGAGCACCCCCACCTGTATACAATTGCTCAGAGTATTGGCCTTCCGATCACAAATCAGAAAGTGGATCACATCATTTTATGGCTTCCAGAACACCAACAGAGCTATTCCCACCAGCACCGTCATGTCCGGATGAACCCAGTTGGCATGCTAGACAACTATGCAAGTAAAAAGTGTGGCAGCACTTTCCAGAACATAAGCATCAAATAAATCTGCCCACTTAATACTTTGCCGGAAAACCGTGTGCCAAGGTAAGCATGGACCAATTTAGGTACCACATTGAAGCAGCCCCATATGCAACGGCACCATGTCCTTAAATGGGAAGCAGTTGAATTGTCTGAGGTGCACCGTCCCTGTACCATTAGACACGTCCATTTTCACCAGTCTGCACAATTACCCCAGAGAATACTCCAGCTGTTTCAGTGATTGAAAGCAGGACAGCACCCATGTGCTGCATTTCAGTGACCGCTATTGTATCAGGGCAGTGTTATGGAAACCTTTGAACATGGTTAAAAATATCACCAGTCTCATTAAAGAGATGCCTGCTTGATGCTCTCCTGGCTCTGATGCTGGCAACAGATCGCTAGTCCTACTCATTCGGCGAAAACACTGGATTCTGCCGACTTATCAGAAAAGTCGATCACTGCTGAGAAGTTCCTGGATGACGTTTTTATCTCATAAAGTGATATCAAAATTGTACAGCACGGTTATGTTTAACATGGAGCGGTCATAGACCAGTGGTAAGAGCACACTGGCGGGTCTCTTGTTCCTCCAACATCCAAGAAGGGTCTCAGAGCAGTTGAAGGGGGCAGAAGGTGTGCACATGTTAGCACCTGGTGACCTTGTGAATGCAAGTATTTTGGGGCACTCACTCACTTTATTAGCAATGTTGCACCTGTGAAAGAAATGGCCAAAGGGGCCTACAAGATCAGTTCCAATTTCAACCAGGATTATCATGTCAAAAATGCGGTGTCCAGTTAAAGTTTCGAAAACAAAAGGAACGAATGCCAAAGGTGAGAGCGCATTCGACTGAAAACAAAAGGATCGACATTTTTTTTTAAATGTATATTTTGTTTGGCTCTAGTTTAGCTTAAAAAAGGTGTTTTTACACCAAAAACAGGGGTATGGGGTGGACCCCCCGGGTGACCCCCCCCAAAAAAAAGAAAAAATGTCAATCCTTTTTTTCGGTCGAATGGACTCGACCCTTTTGTCATTCGACCCTTTTGGTTCGATACTATAACCTATAACCAAAAATGCACTTTGCCGACTGCAAATGTGCCACAAAGGTGCCGCTGTGCAATCTAAAGACATTAGGGGCCACCTGTTGGAACTCTACTTTGCACACGCTGCAGAGGCTTTGTGAGCAATGTCATTCGATCACAGATTACTGCAACACTCACAGCAGAGCTCTAGATGTGCCACTCCTTTATTTTTGTATTTTTTATTTATTTGATTCAATTGATTTAACAATTTTTACAAATTCACATCAAGTGCAATGTCCAATAAAAGCCTCACACAACACTGTGTTGTTTCTCTCTTTCCTCAATTTTAAAGGAAGGAAATTGTTCATTCGCTCTTTCCAGGTTTATCACCTGTTTACTGGTAATCTAAATTCTAAATTCTAGATTCTTGAATCTTGAATCATCCTGTTCACCAGTCGTTAACACGCTCTTAGTACAGACGTGGTTCCCAGTAGCAAGATGTTAAGCTTTTGGGAGAGTACCAATTTACGAGATTTCGGTTTGGGGTTCCGTTTGAGTTCCGTGTGGCTTTAGATCTTGATTTGTTAATTTCATTTAATTTACTCTTTCATTGTTGTTATTCTTTGCTAGGCGCTATTGTTTAGAGTTGCAAAAGAATAGTTCGTATCATGGACACTGTGGCTATGACCCAGGCTGTTTTGGCCCCAATTGGCATTGCAGCTGCTCTCTCAAGTTTGCTCTGTGATGCAACCTTTAATGGGGGCTACAAACTGGGTTAGCCGTCGCAACTCATCCCTCAGTGATGGTTTCCCTCATCTGTTGTACCAGCTTGAGATCAACACGACGATGTCCTGTGCCTTGGCACTTGATAGAGATATGCAAAGCTGGTGGGGCACCTGTTTTCAGCCTTGCGTGGTGATACATGGGTAGTTGGATTTTAAGGTAACATTATGACAAAATAACTACTGCGCTGCAGCAGTACAGAAAGGCGGCGTAGTGGCTAAACTGCCTACTCAGCCCCATACTAATTCTATACCAGCAGTTAAAACTACCATAAAGGTGAAGTAGGTACAGCCGGACAGGTAAACTATATGTTCCTCTTTTGTTAACGTGAGCAAAGGGCGGGCAATACATTCAGTGAGGTTGTGAGCTGATAACTGTAGCAACCCACGCAGCGTAAGTCCAATGGTTCCAAAATTAAAGAATGTCTACTCAAGGTTCCATAAAATTAGGGACTTTAATACAAATAATCAATGCAATCAACTGATTGAAAAAACACGCAAGATTCTCCCGTGTAATAAAAACACAAATAATGCAGATTTTGATGAGCAAGGCCCTCTCAGGTGATTAGCAGGGGTTATCAGGCAAAGGATTTCAGCAGCAATGTCAGTGTTAAAGGTTATGCTCTCAAAAAGACAAAGAAGTGGAGCTTAAAGTCACTATGCTCAGTTAAAATGGAAAAGGGGTGCAGGGCCCCTTCAATGTTCTTGCCTTTGGTGCTCATCAGTGTCAAGCAAGGCCTTTAGCTGTTTGTACTGCAATCATACAAATGTAGGGACATTCTAGCCACGTGGTCTCTCTGGCAAGTCAGCGTCAAAGTCGCTTTGATGTGCCGTCAATCGTTGGGTCAAATAAGCGTTTGAGATGTTCGATGCAATGGCTTTCAAATGTTCACAGTGGTGGGTGAAACAATGCTTCTGCTGGATTGAGTCAGCATTCGGGATGGGCGAGTTGACGGCTTTCAGTAGGTGGAGTCGGCATTCCAGCCAGTTGCTTCCAGGAGACAAGCCAACCATAGAGTGGAGAGGAGACAGTCATCCTCGATCCTTTCAAACTAGCATCAAGATGAGCAACACGGTCCAGTGGTGGCTCAACGTCAATTGAGCATGATTAAACTTGCTCAAAGAGGTATCAAGATGAAACAGGGTTCCAGCTGCTTCTGGTCTTTTGGATTGGTGGGAGGCCCACTAAAGGTTCTGCTGGGACAAGGTAAGTGTTTAGTTCTGCACTTCCACTCCAGGAAGTTGTGTGGCACCTACAGGGAGTCCTTCACCTCCAGTGAGCAGGATCTTGGTTCCAGTGGACAGGCAGCAAAGAGGTGTTGGTCCATAGCAGTGCCACCCCCAATGTTCCTTGGGGAGGGCTAGGGGTCAGAGCTTGCCTCAGACTTCTGTCTTTATCTCTATGCCAGAGGACTTTGGAATAGGCTGTGTGCCCAATAGAGGACCTTCTTCTACTGGTGAGTGTCCAAAGATGAAACCGTAAGGAGAGGTACTCTCTATAAAGGGAAAATTGCACGGGGGATTGGTCCAAAGCAAGCCTGTCCTAAGGGTCAATTTCCTGTCTGTTGTAGATGTGTCCTTTGTCTTCTGACATAATACCCAAAGTGCTTTTGTCAGTAGGAAATTGAGTGGCATAGCAGAAACCAATAATGTAGAACCCCTCTCTCGCAGTCTACCCCTGCCACCTGGCTATGCCACCTCTGCCACTTAACATGCATGCCAACGTCAAAGGGGTGTCAGAAGTCAGCACCCCAGGGTGTGAGTGTCTTTCTTATGTCAGAGCTGACTTTGAATCATCATTTCCCATGGGATCTTCAGGTGAGGGTACCTATGTCCTGGGAGAACGATGTTGCCCTTCACACAAGATGATCAAAAAGGCTGCTTCCTGGCTCCCATATCGCTATTGTGAGGTTATCCTTACCACATTGGTGCAACTGCCAGTGGGGTAAAGGGCGTCATGTCCCCTAAGAATATGGGACATTACCTTTGGTCCCCCAAAATCTTCCAGCCCACTATTTGCCCCTCTGTTTCACACTAACGTTACAGTGTTTGGATGAGAAGGAATGCGTCCAAAGCTTAAGTGTGGCAGCCCAAATCTTTTCACCAAGTGGAAACGCTGTCCCAAAAATTATATAGGTCCCAATGATTGCAGACATTCTATTGGTAGGGTGAGTGTCTGGCTAATGAAATGTGCACCAAACACAGTGTACATCATGTGCGCAGAAGGATTTCAGCTTAAAAACATGTGGTCATTCTGATGTTCCCAAAATGCTCTTTCTCTTAGGTGATTTATTTACAGAATGAGGGTGATTTACTTATTGGGGCTCATTTTAAAAGCTGTGGCACATTAAAATAAGCGAAAATGTAAGGCCTTGATGACATATTCCAGTCTGTACACTTGTTTTACCGCTCTGGGGTATTGAAAAAAACCAAGGCAAAAGCACCTGGTTGTATGCCTGCATGAGATTTTCATACCTGCATAAAACGAATCGATTTCTATGAAATCTGCCTGTGTTTAACATCTGCTAAATGCAGGTGTATACCATTGTAATCCATTATAAATATAATCTTCAAAGTGTAATTTGCAGGTGTCTTTTACATTTTTCTACAAAATGGAGAATAAAATCAAAGAAGGATAGTGGGCCTCATTATAAGCATGGCGGTCCGGTAACTACGGTACCGGTAGGCATGCCGGTACCGTAGTTCCCGTACTACCATACTACGAGCTGGGCTCGCGTGCGCCTGTCAGCCCGCTGGTTCTGGCCTAGCGGGCAGAGTTGCACCCGCGAGCGCAGCATGTCGGATGCACCAGCACCGTCATTGAGCCCTATGGGGCTCAAATGGGAATGGGGACTGACAGGCACCAGCACCCGGCAATGTAGGAATTACCGGGTCCGGCAATGTCGGAATTACCGGTAATTCCTCATTGACAGGTGCCGGGAAAAATGCCACTCCGGCGTACCGCCAGTGTTATAATGAAGCCCAGTGACTTTGCCTGTAAGACTGGAAAATCGCATACAGGTGAGCCAACATCATCCAAGTATTAACTCACGTTTGTTGCTCCTTGCGTGCAATTAGCGCTTTTACCAAAATCAGCCTCACTCATTGAATAGTTAATATAGTCAGTCTGAGTGTGTTTTATTTACTGACAGCAATTTATTTACAAACTGGACCAGAGCGATTTACCTAAAGTGCGCAAACTGGATGCGAACCAGACCACCTGTGACCATGCTCAGTCACCCAAAGTGCGTGTTTGCAGTGTCTCGTGATTTATTGTTTGGGACATGCGGCTCTCCTGTTAGGCAGTGCCCATCACTCTTTAGACCACACCACTTGTTAGATCCCCATTCAATTTCACATCTATTGGATGCTTCCATGTGTTGCCATAGAGAACCAGTTGTAAATTGTATGGCTTTTTACATCCTTTTCCTCAAAGATTGTGCTGTTAAATGCCCCATTTCAACACATGATTTTAACAATAATCTTGAGGGTAATCTCCCTACGTTACTTAGGGCTTCTCCCTAGTACACTTGTCTTGTTAATGACCCTCCACTAAAGATATTCACCTGCCGCAACTGGCCTTAAATTGTTTACAATGTCAATGCCCCCTTCGCTGGCACCCAATCCCTCCGCCCCCCACCCCCACCCGGTAATAAAAAACTGCCTTTGCCTTTTGCATACGCATAACTTTACTGGCTGTGCACAGTGGTGGCTGGTATTTTTGGACACTGGGGATCAGGTGCCGCCCCCTTGATTCTACGCTCGGTGAAAGATGTAATGTCTGATTCAAAAACATACTTGTATATATTTCACCTAGTGGAGAGCATGGTATACTGCTGCGGCAGCAGGATTGTGTGTGCATCATTTCTCAGGCTGGCTCGGGTGCCTGCAGTGCAGCATTCACTTGTTCGAGGAGATGGTGGGGGCGTAGTGGCGGGGTCATCAGCAGAGCTCATATTTTGTGTTTTGGTATGGACACACAGACCTTTATCTTAATTGGAGTCCTGTGCTGTCCTGGCGATAACTCTATCATGATGATGAGACTGTCCAAACCATTTTCCTTTCAACATGCTGCTGCCTGTATTTGACTTTTGATGACTGTATTACTTAGGCTTCAATTCTGCAGCTCACTGTCACTTTACAAACTCAACACACAACACGTTGTACAGGGGCATACAATTTCACCACACTGCTTCAGGTAAAAATCGATGCAAATGGTTGTGAGCTGGGATGGCTCATCCAGCACTGCCTGCTGGCATTCCGGGGCAAACTCCTGGTCTCTACCACAGGGTCAGGCCACAAAGCCATAGAGAGAGAGAGCCAGTGGCAGTAAGACGCAAACTAGATTGAGGGGAAATGTACCAAAATGTTGGCCACGTAACTGCGACTAAGCAGTTACAGTAACTTTGGTACATTTCCTTTTGCCGACTCCCATTACTGCGTTGAAGCAGAGCAGAGGTTGCGGGTGTGTCTCCTCTCTCCTTGGGCACAGTAACGGGAGTCGGGGGTTGTGGCGGTGTCACCCGCTTACCATTGTGTGACAAGGACGTTTTTTAAAAAAGGGTCCGTGTGGCATCCGCTCTGCCCCACGTAAGTGGGAGAAACTGATGCTGCATGGATAGCGGGGAGTCAGCGGCGCACACAGAAGTGTGCCGCCGTAAGAGTAAGTGGGGAGTGAGCGGGTAGGAGAATGCGGGCCGGGGGATGCGGGCAAAGTGATCTGTCTGATCACTTCACCGTGCCGTAATTGCATCGACATTGTCGTCGGTGCAGTTACAGCGGTGCAGTGATCACATAGAGTCGATTGAGGCAGAAGAAAGACAAGTCAATCCGGCCACAGCCCACCCAACATCCAGTCATCCTCGAGTTGCCAGAAAATCATCTCAAATTCGGAACCCTTCAAAGCACTGCCTGAGCCGAGCAGCCCTCTCACTTGGGAAGTGTTCTGGGAAAAGATGGGATAAAAACAAAGGCTTTGAGGCTTCTCTCAAGATCATGTTCTTCTCTGCAGTATGGTTTCTTTGCTTTTACTTCATGTTTTTCTCCCAGTGTCTCCCTAAACCTATAGCTCATAAAATGCTCACAGTCGCACTGAGAGGTCAAAATTGCCTGACTGCTAGGATAAAAAAGTGCTGCCGTAATTGGACCAGAGATTTGATGCTGATGTATAAAGGGGAGGGAGGGGTCAAAGGAAGGCCAACGGCAGTGAGCAGACAGGATATCAGGAAAAGGAGCTGGAGGGAGGAGTTCCGCTGATGTGCGTGATTTGATGCAAGTGGATATATATCAGGAAACAGAGTGAGCACCTCACCTTTGGATGATATATCAACAGAGAGAGAACAAGAAATAAATGTGCATGAATGCAGAACTCCAAATCTCTAGAGGAGTGTTTGCAGTAAATGGCAGGGTACTGCATTGGCCTAGTATCCAAATTCACTTAGTGGGTGCACACCTTTCGATAGAGGCCAAAGAATGGATGATCAGGTAAACTCAACCTCAATGCGAGGCCTCCAGTTAGAGACCAAGAAATAATTGGGCCTCATTACACGGAAGGCGGTAATGGTTAACGGCCACCGTTAATGGTAACGGTGACCGTTAACCATTACCGCCTTACTACGAGGTCCCTTAGCGGGTTGGTGCTTTAACGCTTGCTTTTTGCAGGCGTTAAAAACCAACCCACTAAGGGACCTCGGAGCTAATTACGGCACCGCAAAATTGCGGTGCCGTAATTAGCGCCTTCCCCATTCCCATAGAGCCCTATGGGGCAGAAATGGGAATGGGGAAGGGCAATGGCGGAAGGGGGATTTACCGCCCCTCCAACCTTGGAATGGGGCGGTAAATCCCCTTTCCGCCAAGGCGGTGCCGGTATTTTACCGGCATGAGCCATGGCGCTAATAGCGCCATGGCTCACCGCCTTCCGTGTAATGAGGCCCATTGACTCATCTTTTTCCGTCTTTAGCCTTTCAAATGGTGGGGTGTTGAATTGGCAACCCCATGCAGTTCCCATACATGCACCCAGTTGTAGTTAATGGTGGTGATAATGTGCATTTCGATCCCTGTGCCAATTTCCCAAACTCTGTATTCCTGAGCTCAGGTCTGTATCCATCAACTGTCCAAGAGAGGAAGTGTGGTTTCTTTTTTGAATCTTTTGTCCCTTTCCAGTCCTATTGGACCTATCCACTGCTTCAGATGAACAACTTTGATTGAATGCTCTGACTCACTGAGCTCATCCTGCACTGCAGGTGAAAGGTTCTATGTCCCTAGGCTAACCACTTCAGCCCATCCTGTCTTGGAGGGGGCGCATTTGTATCCCTGTGACAGTACTGTGGACCCTCCTGCACATGTGACTGGAGGATAGATACCTATATGTTCATTCCAGATGTCTATACTATTTTGAGAGGTTCTCTGCTACTAGATACAAAACCCTGTTTTGTCTAGTGTGTCCTACCAGTTTCCTCCTGCCTGTATGTTAGAGGCGTTGCTAGGGGGAGGGCTGAGGCACTTATAGCCCCCGGGTCCTTTGGTTGTAGCCCCGGATAGAAGTTCAGGTGCTACAACCAAAATGCTAGCTAGCCCCGAGTCCCGCCAGTCCCAAATTAGCTTAGACCCTGATCCTTTCCAGACCTAGCAACACCCCTGCTGTATGTACTGTGTAATAGGTGTTATTATTAGCCATTGTAATGGTATTCAATATTATAGACCTCAAACTGGTGAAGGCCGAGTAGGACTTGCCGGGCGTTGAACCTGTTTTCTCTCAGCTAAAACAAACGTCTGAGGCAAGTGCTTAATTTATCAAGGTATCTTATATGCTTAATAACCAGAAACTATCCTTTCTGCATGTGACCAGGTGATAATTCCCCTGAGTGAATCCTCAGATGGCCATCCTTCCTACGGGCACATTTCCCAGTCCCTGGAATGCCCAGACTTCATTCAACTGCTGATGACTGATTCACCATTGTTGCAAGATCCTATACTTCCTAGGTTCAAAAGTTTCTCCAACCACATGAACTCATAGATCCTACCTTTGTCATAGTTGACCACTTTTATATCCCTTGGTGACTCCCAGTGCTTGTCTTTTCTATAGGTGGCATGTTGTCTGTACTTTATTGAAGACATAGAACAGGTTTTTTCCTGAGTGACATGATTTATATCGTTGGGTGAGTGAATCCTAGATTCCACCCTTCACAAAGGTGACAGCTTGTATTCCCTGTGTTCACCTTATTCTGTTTTGTTTTTTTAAAGTTCTTAATTCTATTGTAACTGTGGGTTATTAATCCACCTACACATCTGGCATAGGTCTTAAATGTGTCTATGCTACACATGTGTAAGCTAGGAATGTTTTGGCAAAGCCTTTGGTCTGTCTCTAACTATGTGTGGTTGGCTAGAGTGTTATGGGAGCTCAGCTTTAGTCATTAAGCTTACATCCACTCTACCAATGTATTCCTCACATGTTCTCTACTATCGCTTTGTCTAAATTCACAGAAGTCGTCCCTTTTGCAGTTAGCCAATTTCTCTGATCTGGTCGCTGAATCCCCTAAAACCGTCCCTCCTACTCTCTGCTAGCTGATTATACTTGGTCCACTTCCCAGAACCAATCCTTCCTAGAGGTTGCTGGCTCATCAACTCTTTCCTTATCGCTAGAAGCAACTCTAACCACATACCAATAACATGTGGTTGTATAGCTATTACTGGGCAGTTTTACATTTTCATGACAGGTTCTCTGTCCTTGTGCTGAATCCAAGAGCCCAATCATTTTTCAGTTAGAAGTTTCTCTGCACATCTGCAAAATAGACAGTCATCGTCCTACAGTTGACAGGCTCTTTGTCAATGGGAGAATCCCCAGAACCCCTACTTCCTACCAGGGAAAACTTGTAGTGGTCTCTGAGGAAATTCCCAGAATCCACCCTTCCTACCGGGGACAGATTCTCTCTCCCTACATGGACCCATAGAGCCCTCCCGGCTTATGGTAAAAGGCCATGCAGGGGGTGTAGCCTTGTGCTCATGCAGTGAGACTGCGTTTTGCTTGAGCTCCGTCTGTTGATCCTCTTATTGATCCTGAACACGGTGCTTTACACTAAATAAAGCACACTTCCAGTGAACCTAACTTGCACCACTACACTGAAGGGCAGTGTGCATGACCGCCCAAAGGAAATCAATAACCGGAGGCTGTGGAACCCGACAGATGACACCGCCAGCGAAGATAACAAAGATGGTGGCCTGCAGACCAAAGCGGGCTCTGAAGATCTAGGGAGCGGAGTGGCGTGGGTAAGCTGCGAGGCAAAGACAGGAGTTTTTCTCTGCAGAGCAGCAGAGGCCCGACTGACACTGGTGGCTGGCTCAGAGAGTCGCTTGACTGCCGATTGGACAGTGGAGGCAGCGTGGCATGAAGAGCAGTCCTTAACAGGCGCATCGGAGCACAGTTAACACGCCAGCTCTGTGGTGTGGTAAGCGTGCCTAGAGAGAAGGACAGGAAGAACGGGGGGAAGAAGTAGGTGGCTGGACTTCTCCCAACTGCAGAATAAGTGGGAAAGACTCTCAGCACACTGGGGGATGTGTTCAACCCCCCACCTCCCCACAAGCACTGCTACTTGAATACACGCAGATGCCTCTTAGTGCTTGCTCCCGCCCGCGCGGCATTGTTAAGGAACAATTACGGAGACGCGGACTGCATGGACCAGTCCCCTGGGCTGCTGGGACACCCATATTGAACTGCACCAATTAAATACAACTTTAATAACTCTGGTGCCCCCACAACAACAAAGCTCTGTGCGGCAGCCAACAAATAAGTGAAGAAAAGCCAGCATGGGTCACGAGCAGACCACTGGGCCACCAATACAGTGACCATCACCCCACTGCAACAGGGCGTGGTAAAAAACCGATACCCTTTGCTCCTGGCCCAATCACACCACCAATTAGCACCCATCAATCAGCACCTGAGATGAAGGGCACGGACTGTCACCTGTAACTCAGTTGAGGACATGTATATACTCTGAAGGACACAGGAGACCCCACACTCTGGATAAGGGTATTAATATAGCAATAGATCACAGAAAAACATCCAAATGATACAATTTACAAATAGGTATCAAGGGATTTTATTAAACCTGATAGAATTTAAATATATGGCTCAAATCATGATTTTAATCTGCACTTAATGGCAATAATTTACATAGTAGGAAAAAACTTTAAGAACACATCTATACAATAATAAAATTAATCCTATTCAATCGTACAACCATTCATCCACATGCAAACGTCAACCATCCAATTTTTTCATACACAACTCCAAGGGATACACAGTATATAAAATCTATAAAAAACATGACATATGATTCATCAATGAGATTGTTTATAGAAAGAATGTTTGGCCACAATGGATGATAAAGGTGGCCAGACAGTTGAGATGGGTCACCAGAGTCTTCAACCACGGCCTCATCTCGGGTTTCTCCACCAGTTTTGACGTAATACTCTATTATAGTGACGCCTTCTTCAGGAGATACACAAATTTACATTCTAAGGGAAAACAGGAGACATAAACTCATGAATCCCCTATATTTAGATGACAACATGGTACGATAAATTAAAAGCCAAATATACAGCCAGCAATCAATATATATGCACATGAACGGCAGCCTGCTGCTGCTGCTACTTCTACCTAAAGTGGATATCTCTAAAGTATACCGTGTGCATCAACCAGATAAAGTGCAACCATCATAGATTGGTGTCCAAAAATTCAGTGGAATCGGGTCAACGGCAGAGTACACACCAGCAGTTATCCGTAGAACAATTATAGAGCACTCTATTGGCTCCTCAATCACACTGGCCAAATTGCCAAATTATACCAGAAGGCCCCCTACAGAGAAATGGATACCACATGACTGCTCAATTTACAATGACGCTGGACTAAATATTATCCATCCCTGTATATTAAAGTAATAAAACTATTATTACAGGAAAAACACGATTAACCTTAGTTGAGAAAAAAGGAAAAATCCATTGTAATATGGCTGGATCAGCTATCAATTCCGTTTAACAGCTTCCAGCAGTTAGTTCCCACATTAGGAAATGTTAAGTTCCCACTATGGCTCCACCCTGTGGGGGTAAAGACATAACTGAATATAGATGCATGTGGCCCCCATCTCCACTGAGGCACAAGTTTAGGCTCTGGACTTACCCAATGTGTCCAATGTGACACATCTAGGTTGAGGACAGACACTGGCGGAAAATCCGATTGAAGACTCAAATAAAAGTCATTGGCCTCATTCTGAGTCCAGTGGTAACCCTGCCGGTGCTACTGGCGGGTTGCCGCAGGACTTGGAATTAATTACCGGCACCTGACTTCCTGGTGCCACCGGGCTGTTCCAAGTCCGGCAGCCGGGAAGTCAGGCGCCAGCAATTTCGTAAATCCCCATTCCCAAAGAGTCCTATCGGACTCTATGGGAATGGGGACATGGGAGCACTGTGCTCCCGTGACAAGTCTGCCTACCATGGGTGCTGAGCCCGGCAGGATCAAACCTGTCCGGCACAGTGGCTCTAGCAAGCAGACCTATAGTTTGCCGGTCTGGAAACAACGGTACCGGCACCGTTGTTTCCAGACAGGCAAACCTACGAGGCCCAGGAATGACCTACACTGCGCAGCATACAAAGTGAACTAAGGAAAGCTGCTACATGTGAGGACAGTGAGACAAGGATTTTGTATCTAATGCCTGCACAAGAGTTTATGACTGAGAACCTGTTTTTGGGGTTGGTGCCCAGAAATAGGAACTGAAGCAGGCAGAAAATGTGGGAATCCCCAAGACGCTAGTGACAAAGAGGAACCCCACTGACGCATAATTGGCTGCAAGCACAGACCTTGAGCATTACTAAAGCAAACCAACGCCGCCTGCACGCACAACGACCTCAAGTTGACACAGCCGATGATGTCCCCAAGGAAGAACAAAAACAAGGGTACCATCATGGACTCCTTCGCTGGCCTCGGGAAGGACGCCAGACAAAATAGCGGAAGAAATGCAGACAGAGGCCCAGAAATCCACAACTGACCCGCCGGAAGATAAAATGCTTACAGCTATAACAGTCTTACAGTCATCCTTGGAAAACAGAATTGAAGAGGTGAAGGTGGATGTCCAACTACTACGCCAAGACTTGAGATCCCTCGTGGAATGCGTGATGACCACGGAATCACTGTTGAAGGACACTGCCACTATAATCAATGACTTGGTTGTCTGAATGAAATCCTTGGAATCCAGAAACCGCACACTAGAACAGAGGGCTGAAGACGCAGTAGGCCTCTCCTGCCGGAACAATGGGAGAGTACTGGGAATTCCGGATACTATGGAGGGCAAAGACACAACGACCCACATTAAAAACTTGTTCCTGCAGGAGAGGCCTCGATAAACTGTCTCAGAGCTTTGCTGTGGAGCAAGCCCATCGTTCCTTACAAAAGAGATCACCCCTGGATCTCACCCTCGCCCAGTGATGGCCAAATTTTTAAACTTCAGATATCAGGAGGTCCTCCTACAGTTTTCCAGAGAAAGGGGGGAAGATTCAAAGAGACAATTTCAACATTGGCATCTATTCAGACTACACCCCTCTAGAACAGAAACAGAGGAATAGATGTGTTCCAATCAAGGCAAGACTCAGACAAAATGGGATTAAATACATGTTCACATACCCAGCAAGACTGAAAGTCCTACACAGCGGGGAGTTGCTTTTCTTTGAAAGCCCACAAGCAGTGTCGATGTGGATGGCACACAACAACATAGACATTCCAGGCAATGCCACAGACTGGGAAGAGGGGGCTTGTGCCCCCCCCCCCAACGATGAAGTTCAATAAACACTGACTCATGAAATTATGCTGGAATCATTGGAAGAGGCTGGAGATAGGCCTGTCTGACCAGATGCCGCTCACAATGATGGCTGAACGAGATGATAATTAGCAGACAATGTGGAATCGCAAGTGTGGCTTTGAGGCGGATTCTCTACTCACTGTGGAAACTCTCGCCTTCAAGACAGTAGTGAACAATGAAGTCCACTGTGTGATGACCGAATACCCCCGAACCAGATGGATTGTCGACACATTTCTGTTGTCGACTTGACGAGCTGGTGCTGGAGAACGTCATCTACCCCGGGACACACTGGCCTGTCTGAACAGGAGGGACCTGTTGGACATTGTGCCCCATGTTTAGGGGTTTGTTGTTTATTCTTCGTTGTACATAACCATATAGTACTCATATGCTTGCTTTGAACCTCGCAACCCACACAGCAACATGGGTCAGGGGGAAACCCCAGCTGTGTTACATCTCTAACATAACCACATGAGTCAAGGACAGGCATGAATCATACATGGGTTCCCTGTTACTCACGAAGACGGTCTGGGTAACTGCAGACTGAAGCCACAAAATGACAATATCAATTATTCATGACGCACATTAAAATCTTGACATGGAATACGAGGGGTGTTGGCTCTTACATTCGCCAAAATAGAGTCAAATCATATCTCCAGCGCAAGAAGATATCCATATCTTTCTTACAGGACACCCACTTAGTGGAGAGCAAGAAGTAGTAGGTAGATGCTGGGGAGGAACTGTGTAGGGGTCCCCATACTCTATGTTTAATAGGAGGGTACTTACATCGATTGCTGACATTTCAGCTACTGCGCCTCGATAAAGATGCAAGAGGCCAACACATAATCCTACAAGGCTACCTTGGCAACACAGAATGAACTATAGTGAATTCCTACTTCCCAAATCATGCGATACCAGGTTATAATCAAACCTTAAGAACACGCATTAACCCACACAGAGACACCTTCTTCATATGGGGAGGCGACTTCAATTGCGTACGGGACATGGCATTGGACAGATCCACAGCAGCCAGGGGTGGGTAATCTCTGGCAACAACAGCACTAAACACATTGGCCACCAACTTAGAGTTAGTAGATGTCTGGAGAGAGTTCCATCTGGAGAGCAGGGAATACTCCTTTTATTCGCTGCCACACAAATTGTACACTACGATATACTACGTCTTTGTAGGCTCCGGTCAGCTTTTAGTTGGTGCTGAATACATGGGTCGCACCATATCGGATCACTCCCCAATGATTGTTGCATGGGATCATGGGACACCTAGGACCCCTATCACGACATGGCACATGCCCACACACTCCTTGTTGGACCTGGCCTTCAGAGAACAACTCTGCCTCATGCTCAGTTCTTTTTTAAAGGATAACATTGGCAGCATGGATAGCTGGGGAATTATATGGGAAACCTTTAAAGTCGTAACTAGGGCTGAGATTATTGCTGGAGGTATCGGAAAAAAGATGAGAAGGGAATTGGAGGCCCTAAAAGCCAAAGTGAGGGTGCTAGAGAAGCCATGCCCCGGCGCGTTGCCCTCTGAACGAGAACTACAAGAGACAAGATCCTAATGCTGTAACGCATGGGAGAGATTGTCAAGGTTTGATTACACTACTCGGACAGCAAGAGCACACACAGAGGGAGACAAGTCAGGGAAAATACTAGCTTGGCTATGCAGGTGAGAACACCCTAATGCCCCAATCACGCCACTAAATGACAAAATCCGGAGCCCCGTGGCGGGCACAGGGTACGATTAACGAGATATCCGCCAGCTATTACGCCGCCCTATATAGTCACAGCACACAAATACTCCCATAAGAAATTGCAGAGGTTTTCGCAATGATCAAGCTCCCAAAGCTTACCAATAGTCAACATGCTACAGGAGCTGGGGGAGGCGATGGCCTCTCTAGCTTCAGGAGAAGACACCAGGAGGCGATGGCCTCCCAGTGGAATTTTACAAAACATACCAACCCACATTGGCCCTGATACTCCTGAAAGTCTCTGAAGAAGCTTTTGACACTGGTTCACTTCCGGGCACTATGCAAGAGACACTAGTAGTCCCCATCCTGAAACCCAAAAAACCTGCCGATTCATATCGTCCCCTGGCCATGCTAAACTACGATGTTAAGCTGCTCACCACTATGGTGGCCAAACGCCTCCGCCGGTGCATTGCATTATTGATACACCCAGACCAGAGCGGATACGTACCAGGGCGCAACGCCACCTCAAATTTAGACAGACTACAACACATAATAGACCAAACCAACACCTGCACAGAACAATATGTAGTGGCATCCCTGGACGCTGTTAAGGCCTTTGACTCTTTGTACTGTGAGTGGATAGACGCAGCACTGCACAACTTTGGGTTTGGCAAGAACTTAATAGGCTGGGATAAAATGGCTACAGTAATAACTGGTAGACAAATATCGTAACAGTGAGACATACAGAGAGGGACGTGATAGAGGTGCCCACTTTCACCAATGCTATACATACTAGCATTGGAACCAGTGGCCGTATATTTAAGGCAGGAGTACGTAGCAGCAGATATTAACATCAGGGGAACCACACATCTAGTTTCCCTGTATGCAGACGACATAGTATTATATTTGTGCCAACACCAGCACAACCTGCCCATAGTATTAGAGGTCCTGGATGACCTTGCCAAGATATCCAGAATCTCCTTCAACAAGCAGAAATCATGTCTTTTTCCCCCTACCCAGGCTACGTGACAATGACACGGCTGCCCTGCCGGAGCAGGGCCTAAAATGGGAACAACACTCCTTTAGATACCTAGGAATAAGAATCGCACATTCCCCAGCGGAGACGGATGCGCTCAATACGCAACGGGCAGTGGAGGGCATTCGGAGATCGATTACTTTTTGGTCATGAATGCTCCTCTCCCTTGTGGGCAGAGAACCCATCACGAAAATGATACTTCTCCCCAGGTTACTATACAGCTTCACCAATGTTCTCTTTCACATAGGAACCCTTTCTTTCACACCTAGGGGGCACACTTAGAGATTTCCCACAGGGACCAAAGAGACACAGACTACCGATCACTGCACTGTCTCTCCCCTATGAGGAGGGGGGAGTCCATCTCCCAAGGCTGGAATACTACTACTTGGCCGCTCAGCTCAGCTTTATAACAAAATGGCTGTCAGATGAACCCACATCTGAACATGAGCTACTTAGCTCACTGTTGCCCCTGTGTCTTTGTGGTCCACAGAAATTCGAGATGTAATCCAACCGTTAGCATTGAGGGTGGACAAACAGGTCTGGTCAAGAACCCTTAGAATCCTCCGACTTCGACGCCCTTACTCTCCCAATGTCCATATCTCAGTGGGCATGTGCAATAGTTTGGATGAACTGAAAGTTACTCAAGGCTGGGAACAAGTGGGAATCTCCACTTGGGGGCAAATATACAAGAATGGCACTGTCAGAGCACTGACAGAGCTTATGCAAACCAAGGGTGTCCTGGAAGGGCAGTTCCTGAGGTACATGAAGACGACTAGCAGAGCCAAATGAAACTGGCCTGACTGGCCTGCTGAGCTGCAACCAAACCCCCTTTTGACATTAATTTATGAATTAGAAGAGGGCTGGAGACCTGTGTCCAGATTATACAAGTGTCTCTTGGGTAGCACCAGCATTAAAATCACCAAACTGAAAATGAGCTGGGAGGCGGATCTTGGGCTAGAAATTGAAGATAGGCGGTGGAAATTGGCACTGGATCACGTGAAGAACGTATGTTGTAATGCTAGATTTATGCTAATACAAGTGAATGTGCTCCAGTGCACGTACATGGCCCCGTCTAGGTTGGCCAAATTAAAAAAGGATGGGCCCTCAAACTGCCCTCGGTGCAGACAAGATAACGCACACTTAATGCACATGCTCTGGGAGTGTGCGGTAATACAGGGTTTCTGGTACCGAAGACTTGCGAAGAATCTGGGATTAAAAGATTCCAATGGAACCCGCTTGAATGCTTACTAGGCGCATACCCCAGACTGACTAGGCACAAACACATTTATAAATATATGGGCCTGGCCTGCATATTGGCCAAGAGATGCATAGCAATGACCTGAAAATCACACAAGGGTCTGCAGTTTGAGGTATAGAAAAATTAATTTGTGCGCTGGTGCAACGCTGAGACTACAGTGTGGGGAGAGAGAAAAGAGAGGCAAGGAGAGGAAGACGCGCTTAACTTTGAAGCATAGAAAGCACTGGTTAACCCTGTCTTTTACCCCTCAGATGAGTGACCGCCATGAACACTCCCCCATGGGTATTGTTAGATGCACATATGTTACACCATCCACACACCAGCAGGATTTACCGAGCCTGACCCACCCTACCAAACGACTAACAATACGCTGCTACCTTGACGCAAATAAGACATTGCACGAGATTGAGCAGAGAACACGAGTACATAATCCTTAAATTGACAAGCGCTGGGTATTTTGTTTGTTTGCATTGTCTGTTTTCAGTGTATTGGTTGAACTACATGCAAATGGTTAATGTGTACTGTGTTTGCAAATATACCAATAAACACATTTTAAAAACAATTGGAAGAAGGCCATGTTTCGTTCAAGAGAACTGGAAATTCCCCTTAACCGGGTAACCCGGGTAAATTTGTAACACATCCTTCTTTGAGTAAGACAGTGCTCAGAACTGAACAAGTGTTTTGCCCATGATACAATGGGAAACATGTATTCTTCTTAGATGTGAAATGTAGTGCATTGGCCGCATGACAATGCCATATTCCATCCACCACTATGGGTAAAATGTAGTTTGTACATTAACAAATCTCCAGACGCCATCCCCAAACAATGACAATTCTCTTTCCATATGCAAACTCCTAGAGGGCATCAATATTTCGAGTGACAGTCTGTAGGCTTGGTGAATTCCATTTGCTTATGCTTTCCAAAGAAAGTTCATCCTTCCTAAGTGAAAGGCAGTCATCAATGAATCCATCCTTTTGACATGATACAGATCTTTCATTCCATCCTGCAGGCTAAAATCCTGTTATCAAAGTTTGCAACTAATTTACTTATCAACAATGACTTCACAGTAATTATGCATAGTAATGCTGCTACATTACTCTAACACTACAATCCTAAAAGTACATCTGACAATGTTGGTCCCCTCAACATTTCAACCATGGTGACTCCCCTGCCTTACCAGACAACCGATGCACATCACTGTCATAGCTGAGCATTGCTTCACCAACTTGACACTTGTTTGATATCAAATTTATGTGGCTGTACAATTGTATGACCCTAGGAGCCACCATGCCACATCCAGGGGCTTTAATTAACAATAATGGTCCTACTAGGCCTTGTGACATTCAGATCGTGCATGTGCAGAAACAAGAAGTGCAGAGGGGTAGAGGAGTGGTGGAAGGGCTGGGGCATAATGCAAGGGCATGAGATGCTATTGGGCAGGGGAGGGGGCGGGCCCAGGGGCTAGGCAAGTGCTCAAAAGGATCTGGGGGCAAGTGCCAGGGGATGAGGGGGTAGGACCACCATCTAAGTGTGAGGGGGTGGACCAGGCTTAGGAGAGGTGCCGGTCCCACCAGGCTGGTCAGGGAAGGGACCCGGAAGGGCAGTGCTGGTTAGGGGGGTGCTGGTGAGGACTGGTTAGGGAGGGGCTGGTGCTCCGTGTAACTCATAAGTGAACCCTGCCACCAGTCACAGCAGCAGGTGGGGCAATTAGCAAGTGAGGGGCAGGGGGAAGGAGGTAGAAAAGACCAGGGTCTTGAGGAACTTCTGGAACTTAAGGAGGTCCAGTCCAAGTCAATTACAGAGGGAGGCACCTCCCGAAGAGAGAGATCTACTCTCTGCGTGGAGGAACCTCTGATCTGCAGTGAGTTGGAGCTAGAGGAAGGAAGGGCTCTAGCAGGGAGGTATTTAGGGAGAGAGAGTTGGATGTTGCGGGGTCCCAGTCCACAGAAAGCCTTGTGGATGATGCTGAAGATCTTCAATTTCATCCTTGCATCCACCAGGAGCCAGTGGAGAGATTTCAGGGGAGGAGAGTTGCGGTCCCTGGTTTTGAGGCTATGGATAAGTCTTGCGGTCCTGCTCTGGATTAGTTGAAGGGGGCGAAGAGTGGAAAGAGGCAGATTGAATAAGAAGATATTGCAGTTCAGCCTAGAGAAAACCAGGGCTCTGGAGACATTGGGCCTCATCACGAGTTGGGCAGTATCCCGGCGATAATACCGCCAGGATACCACTTGGGCTATTAGCGTTACCACCAACCCCCCGGTTCTATTAGCACCGGATCACGGGTTTGGCAGAACGGTAATTCCCCATTCCCCATTGGGCCCATTCGGGAATTCCCCATTGGGCCCAATGGGGAATTTTCGCCGCGTCTACCGTCGGCGGTAATAGCGCATGATAATAGCACCAAAAATCATGGCAGATTTACCCCCAGCTCAGAGCTGGGAGTAAATCCTGCCAAACCTGTGAATTGCGGACCCTTAAATGCAGCGGTAATAGCGTTACCACCGCTTTAAGGGTTACTGCCAAACTCCTGATGAGGCCCATTGAGATTCCGGGGAAAGGAAAGGGAGAATGCCTCTGAGAAGGTGAAGCTAAAAGTGGGTCTTCTTGACATTACATGATGTGGGCGGAGAACGAGAGAGAGGAGTCAAAGATGACACCAATGTTTCTTGCCTCACTAGATGGTGAGGGGACCCAAGGAGGGCAGCCAGAGAGTTGGAGGGAGGCGGGGAGCATGGGTCCCTGCTGCAATGAGAAGGATCTCGGTCTTCCTGGCATTAAAACAGAGATCATTAGCCGTGCACCATTCCTGAATAGCACTCAGACAGTCAGGAATGAGAGAGGAGGAACAGGAGGTAGAGGAGGGAAGCTTGAAGGGGAGCTGTGTGACATCAGCATAAAACTGAAAGTGAGGAGAAAAGGAGGAAATCAAGTGGCCAGAGGAGCAAGGTAAATGTTGAAGAGCCACAGCGATAGGCTAGAGCCCAAAGGGATGTCGTAGGTAGAGAGGGAGGGGCCTAGTCGCACCTGGGAAGGTTGATTCGAAAGGAAGTAGGTCAACCAATCCAGTGCAAGGTATAGCAAAACTCCCTTTTTAGAAATCAAATTAGCTTCCTCATTTTATTTAATAAAAGCTTGGGCTATCCCACCCTCACCAGATGGCATTCTCTCACAAACATTGAGCACCTGCTGGCTTCCTTTGTGGATGTTTCAAAGTAAAAGTTGATGCTTTTCATCGGCATGGGGGAGGAAGACTTGCAGCAAGCATCACAAGGAGGTTACACCTTGCAAATACAAGGATTCTGTGCTGCTGTGCTTGCAACATCAATTGAAGAAAGTGTTCGAGCAGCATGAAGAATACCAACCAGTCCATATTTTGCCATCTGCACCAGCCATGTCAAGCTAACTGATGACGGCATCATCAACAGACACAGTGTATGGAGAGGAGAATCTGTGGGACACCCGTCCTAGTGACACATACATTTGGAACACAGATGAGTGGACCATTACCCATACAGATGATGCATGCCTATCAATTGAATACGTCATCTGTGGAAAGGGAAATGACGCATTACAGTATTGGTATAACAAGCAGTCCATTTGGTCAGAAACTGTACTGCAGCATCACTTACCCGCCCCTTAAATTTCTCTGCCCCTTTCATGGGGCACCGCCTCTGAATAAAGATCTTGGGCTCTTTCCCAAAAGCAGAGATGCCCACTGAAGTTCTCAGGTTCTTTAACAGAAGTCAGCCACCCCCTAAATCCTACATTTCTCAAGCTCTCCCACAAGAACTTTACCAAGTGTTTTGTAAAGTTCTTCAGCTCTCCTACATATGACACTCTCGTGGTTCGAGATTCTTCTGTGAGGTCGTCTTAACCCCATGATTGCATCATACCTTCCATTAGGCACAATGCCCTACAGAAGGGAAAGGTGGTGGAGCTACTCAGGCTGTCCACCACCTCTACACAGCCCACCTCCCCAAGCTAATGGAGTTCCCACAATTAAGACAGTAGGTGTGTCTGCAGCATTATATAGTCATGGGGATCCTGATCAAAGATGCGTGCTGCCAGTGGTGCACCATCCCTAACCACTTGTCAACGTGGGTTCAGCAACAGGGTTCTGCTGCTGGTCACAGTTGCTGGTGCCACTAGCAATGATTGGGCAGGCTGGATGGATATGAGAGTTGGGCACAGCATGCTCGATATCGCCATTGTAATGCAACCTGGCCTTGGGACATGATAGGGCATTTTCGCTCCCCCACACTTTCCCTCCACCAACTGCTAGAGAGGGTGGCAGTGGTGGCTGCTTGGTGGCTTCTCATGGCCGCCATCGCTAGAGCATTGCACTGCCTTCTTCCCCAGTTGAAACACTTGCCACAGCCCTCCTCCGTGCAGAAAACCCCAGGCTTATGCCCCCTGAAAGTCTTTCATAGTGACATGGCAAAATAGTCCCAAACCCAGGACCCTGTGGGCTCTATAGCAGGTTGGGATAACTGCTTAATATGGCTCCTTCTAGGAATGGTTTTCCAGCTCTACCATGGCAACCAGCAGCTCTTCTTCTGCCTGCCCCTCCTCATCACCTATAGGTAGATACATCACCTGCTGTGCTGCCTCAGCAGTATGGTCCTTGTCCTGAGCCTACTCCTGACTGACTTACCCCTCATCTGCAGCAGCAGCATCCTTGCCTTGCTGGATGCAGACCACTTCCTCCTCTATGCCCCCCGAATCTTCCATTGTGCTTGCTGCTCCCACCACCTCATTCCACATGAGGAACCTGCCCTCCTGCTCCTCCAATGGCTCTGCGGGGGTGTTTTCATGATGCCCTGCCTCCCATGCCTCTGTGGTGGCATATTCATGAGACCAGGCCTCCCCTGTCTCTGCTTGTTATCAACGCCTTCACTGGCTTTGCCTCCCCCCACCGGCTTAGAGGATTGGCAAACTGGCTCCAACAAAGAGCACAAGTTTCCCTACCTTCCTCTCATACACTGTGGGGGAATCCTCTTCTGAGGGGAAATGCAGTTCCTCTCCGACCCAGCCTTTGTTCCATGCCCCTCCTAGCATTGGAATGTGTGCTATGACTGCCACAAAGTGCAACACTGAGAAATGTGTTTGTGTGCTCAACCTGAGAACCTAAAAATGTGTGGTCCAGAGAGAACCCAAAAAATAACAGAACACGATAACAAGTTAAAAAAACATGTGTACAGACAAAGGAAAAACAATCCTGCTCCTAAAAACTGCAACTAAAATTAAAACATTACTCAGTACTAATACCAATTCTACTATAAAAAGCGGTACACAACATACACACAGAGGGAAAAGTGTAAGCAATTGTTTTTATTTCTTGTGTTTCCTTTGGGGATACAAATAGATGTAGTCAACTGTGTTTGCCTTTTAAACATTATTATAAAGGAATACAAAAGGGGACAGGCAAAGGGGCTCATTACAAGTTGGCCGGTCCAGGTAAAATGTGGTGGTATTACTGTATACCGGCACATTACCGCACTGCCCAAGTATAACTTTGGAAGAAAGTTGGAGGTAAATCCACCAGCTTTCTGCCAAATTTCGGCAGAATGACCACTGTGTAATTACGGCAGCAGTAATTGTGCTGAAAATGACCCATTGAGTCCTATGGACTCAAATAAATGGGAAATGACATTGCCACCAGCACTTGTAATCTGGCTGTAATACCGCAGGACCAAGTGGCAGTAACGGTAATACAGTGTGGTGACAAACTTGTATTAGTTTCAAAGGGTTTTTTCTTTTTTATATTTGAAAAATAACACTTAACAAACTTTAAGACAGAGGTGACACAAACTACTGTCTTCAAAAACACACTAAAAGCAACAAACTACTCAGGACCAAGAACAAAAAGATATAATGTATCCAACGTCCTTCAAACACTTCTAAAAAGCACCAAAATCCCACCAAACATCCAGCCCTGTGTAACACCAGCACTCGCTGCTCAGCAAACCTTACAAAGGAATAGGAGGTGAGCTGGTCCTTCAATAGGGGGGCACACTTCCCTTTAACATATGGAGTACCTTGGAGGAAGTCAATGTTGCCAGCAGCACAATAGACAAATCTGCCTCTGACCAACTCTGAGGCAACGTAAGATCCTACACACTCCTCCATGCGCTTTATTACCTCTGTGGAAATCATGTCTCAAACTGAAGGACTCTGGCGTAATCTATAGAAGGTCCAATGCTGTGCAGAAATTGAATGATGTATTTGCTGCAGGTAGCTGTGTACATTGTGAGCCCAAATGCCACTTGTAAGAGTATTTCGCGGATATGCCTTGTGGTAGAAGTCCTCGCGTAGGAAGGTTGTCATGGTGATATCATTTCATATATAAACATCAGTGACAATTTATGAGCCCTGTTCATTACAGTGTTATCCCCCTTTTCTGAATAACTTTTCCTACCCACCTGTCCTTGACAGCACCACTTGTAAAAAAGAACATCTTCCTTTGGAACAACATCTGCCAAATTCACTTCATCAAAACTTGAATTTCATTTTACACAAGTTAGTACATCTCTCTGTAAAATCGTAGCTGCTTCAAGAAGGGTTTTCATATTTTGCCCAATATCCTCAAATTCCTCTGCATGAGATAGTGCAGCATCTAATGTTACTTTCAGTGATACTCGTTGTGGTGCATTTACCCTTTTGGGATTACTAAAAATAATGTTTTGTTGTTTCCATCTGTCTTTATTCTAAACCATGATTAGCTGCAATTTTCCTGTAAAGCTTTTCAATTACCCCCTTTGTTGTTGCATTGCTTTAAGGAGAAAATCACTGATTGAAGGTATAGATGCAACATTTGTTGTTCCACATAACAGTGAATTTGGCTGAATCTTGGGACGCAGGATAGCATAGGGGCAACGCATTGGTCTTGGAAGCAAGACCACACAGAGCAACAGAGGTTCGAATCCCGGATCTGCGCTTAGAAACCAAACTCAGGTATGGTATTAGGTGCATTTTAAAAAACAATTAAATAAATAAAATCGTTCATCTTAGTGCAGTCTTGCGTCTTAACATTCACTGTGTGTGTGTTCCAACATAGCTTGTGATATGCAATTTCCCTTGAGTAAAGGTCTCCGTGATCTGTAAAATCGCTAAGATGCATCTTCAATGTGTCATCGTTAGACAGCTCCAATGCTCTCTTTAAATGGATGCCTGCTGAATCAGTTGCTATCAAATATAAGTGATTTCTTTTTTTTCCTTCTTTATTGCAAAGAAGCATTTATTTCTGTTGTACACAGGTATTTTTGATCTTGTAGTGTAGCTTCATTCTAATTCTTCCTCTTCTTCATGGCTGGAGATAGACGGCTTTGGCTCACATAACTGCTCTCCATACAATCTTTTTTTTCGATCCATTAT
Organism: Ambystoma mexicanum; assembly: GCF_040938575.1. NCBI lineage: Eukaryota > Metazoa > Chordata > Amphibia > Caudata > Ambystomatidae > Ambystoma > Ambystoma mexicanum. The sequence goes on along the minus strand of NC_090939.1, from coordinate 863,780,053 downwards.
TTGTCTTATGAGTACATTGCTTGTAGCATTCCGAATGCCATGATGCTTTTTCATTTTTCAGTTCTTCAGGTGTTAGGTTACCTAAACGTAATGTTCAAGTATTTGTTATAGTTCCACTCAGCTCTCCACTTGATACACTCTAAACCCGTTTCATAACATTTTGCATTAACCAGGGAAGATTTCTGTCTTTGTTGACATAAGATTCACAAGGAAAAGTCTGTTATCCATTTTCTTTTTTTGGCCGATGGTGGAAGTTCTACTTTCAAATGACTTTCAATATATGGAGGAATCGCATTTTGAAAAAATAGATTTTACTGGAAGATAGAATAAACTTTCACGCTTCAGCTGCTTTTAAATAATTTGCAGATTGTCTTGCCAATTACCTGAACCTGTAACAAAAGGAAAAACATGTTAGAAATCATTAAAAACAAACTGTGAAAAGAAATTAGAGGACCTTCTTTATTCAGTTTCTATTGTGAGCAAAAAAGGTCCTTTGAAAATATTTGATAGGATCGCTCTGAAAGGAGCTATCGATCAAATTCTGATTCATAAATTGTAGCGGTGGGCATCTTGGATTAATGATGTCACACAGGCGCCCTGATACATATTCATACGAAACACCTGGTAACACATGATGATATTCTTCGCTTGCAATGTACCCCCGGTATTCATAACTTCTTTTCATTCAAAATTCCACTGATTTCCAAATGCCCCTCATCTATCAGGCATGCAACAAACTTGATTTAAGGGATATGGTCCATGCAGCTATGATTTGGCAACTTGTTTGGAGATACAGGTTTTTTAATGTGATGAGGTGCTTTGCAAAAAGATCTCCCCACTGTGTACTAAGACTTTTGATGAACAACTCCACCTAGGTAAGATGTATCAATAAGCTGGGGTCACTCGTCCGGGGCTCTGGCAGAGGTGTTCAAAATGGTTTTGGAAGTTCTGCCTCACATTGCATATAGGTCCATGCAGAATATTTACAAGGCACAACGGGTCCTGTGGCAGCCTAGTGTTTCCATCAATGGTCTGACTTTTGTGACTGGCAGCTGAATATTTGCTGTTTCAGAGGCCAGTTTTGAGCTGGGAGGATCTTTTTGAATCCTGCCTGAACACTCTGCTTCCAGTACTTTTCACCTGGAGACCTGATCCCTTTGCCAGGGCCACAGATGCATCTTTCCAGTTTGGGATCAAATGGATCTTCTACATATTCCCTCCTGTTTCCATAACAGCTTGCGTCCTTCTTCATGTTCAAAGCCAGGGTAACTGCTAGGTGCTGGTGACCCCGTTTTGACCTTCAAGGCTTGGTATCCTCTGACCATGAAGATGACTAGGGGCCAGTCCATACTTCTTGCAGTTTTCAGGGAACTTCTCATTGGTAGCAACCAGTCGCAACCACACCTGTTGGTGCTGGAGGGTACTCTCCAGATTATAGTTTGGCTTATATTGGGGGCCTATATGGTCACCCAAGAGCTTTTTGAGAGACGTTTTGGACTTTGTATGGCAGTCTTGTGCCCCTAGTACAGCCATGGCTATTTTTCCAATGTGAGATGTGGGTACGCTGGTACCTTGCATGACATCTAGATCCCATTTAGGTGAGCTTTACACAGGTGGTGCATATCTTGGCAGAACATGCAGCAACATGTTGTTAACGTACTGTTAACACTTATAGATCGGTTAGTTCCTCTAGGCATGATTTAGTTAATGGTGTTTCTATGGGTGAGCATCATTTTGCATGTATATTAATGATTGGGTGTGCATTTGCCACCCTCCAAGGCCTTAGCATTCTTGCCTAAGGGATGTTAACTCAGTCCTTAACTAGTTCTGGGATTGGCTAGACAACTGTGATCTTTCCCTACCAGCCAAGTCTGCTTAATTGGTGTTGCTCATGTGCCTGATATCCTTTAGAAGGATAGCAGATGTTAGAGCGCTGGATCTTTCTAGGCGTATTTTCTCCTCAAAAGCCATGACTTTTCACATCAATCGTAGGGATAAGACGGGCTCTAGAATCACTGCATTGTCTTACTTTCAGGACTGTCCTTGTCTTTGTGTGATCAGTTGTCTTGGTGCCTATTAGGCTCACACCACCAGTTTAAGGAGCCCTGCTGACCAGTTGTTTTTTTGTTTCAGTAAGCCCTTTTATCCTGTTCTCTCCCGTAGCATGTTAACATGTTTGAGATGGATCATGATGTAGGCAGGAATAAACCGTTCACTATTTGGTACACACCATTCAGGGCTGCGATTCTTTTTGGTCAGGGGCCAGGCTAGGGAACATTGGGTCTCATTATAAGTGTGCCGGTAAACCCGTCGGAATACTGGCAAAACAGAATTGCTGTTACCAACACTTGCCAGTAAGGGTGGTAAATCCCCATTCCATGGAGTCCCATAGAATAGAAAGTTGCTGCTATTACTGACCGTGCCAATAATACAGGCAGTTTTTTGCCGCTAGTGGTCAGATTTACCTCCAGCTCTTAGCTGGAGGTAAATCATTAACGTCTACTGGCAAAGTTGTAGTTGGCTGGTCAGGTAAAAGTGCCAGTAAACGTTAATACCAGCACTTTTACTGTATACCGGCCAACTCACAATGAGGCCCAACCGGTTGGTCAAATGACCATGTGCTTCTTGTGTTTTAATCTACACGGGATGTGCTTGCATCAAGGGCAGTTTCACAGCGTCTTTGAATGTGGCAAACAAGAAACCTATGTGTCATGCCACAGAACCTCAATCATTTCAAGTAAATTATGGCAGAGTCTACATTCATTTGATGACACTAAGGTGAGTATGAGTCCAACATCTCTATTTCCCTCACTTAATATATCATATTTTTGTCTTTCCAGTAGAAGAGGATTTCAATGCTTCCCAGATCTTCTTCTGAGGGCTCAGGATTGGAGAGGGATTTGGGCATCTTTATGCAATGGAATTTTATGGTCATCGGCTTCTTCCTGTTCTTCCAAATGTGGTCTTATGGTTTACTTGAAGAATAGTTGAAAAAAGAGGAGTAATGGCTGGAGATAGAGATTGATAAAGGACTTATTGTTAGGTGATTGGACCGAGACATTATGGTGGGATTATGGGATATGTCGTTTTACAAAGGCTATTTCTTTTTTCAACACTTTCTTCCTTCTGAGCAAAAAGAAAAGAAAAGAGAATGCACAATCGGGAGCCTCTGCGTCAATAATATACTCTGGGCCTGATTCGCAGAGCATTGTCCTATGGGATTGCGCCATTATAAAACGCTTCGGTGAATCAGGCCCTCTGTGTCATCATTTTCTAGGAATAATCGAAAGTGTATGGAGGTCCACTGGGGCCAATATTGCAGAAGCATTGCACCAGCACATTTCAGTTTTTGTGTCAGTTCTGGACGAGTAACAGAGGCACGACATTTGGCCGGAGGGCTCTCAGACCATGCCCCACTATACATTAAAGTTGAAGGAATGGAAGGACAGAGTGGAGACTATTTAGGAAATTACAGGATATGGAAGGAGCCCCTAGAATGGACAGAGGAATACTTTGACTTGAATATGGGTACGGTGGGCAGTAGTAGCACGTTATGGGAAACTTATAAAACAGCGATTAGAGGGAAGGCTTTGAGCATAATAGGGGCTCATAAAAGAGAGGTGGGAGAAAATACAGGTGAAAGAGGATGAAGTTACCAACGTGGAGAGGCACCATGCACAAGCGCACACTGTACAAACGAAAGGGGCTTTGCTAAAAGCTCTTGGGTGCGACAGACAAAGCCCGGAAAGCATATTGGGCTGCACAAGCCAGACTGTATGAATGGGGGGATAAAGAACAGGGGATGTTGGCTTGGCAAGACAGGAGATAGGAAGGTGCAAGGTGGGTGAGGACCATTCATGTTGGGATGGGGCAATACTCTGAAGGGGACGAGATTGGCCAAGCATCTGCAGAATACTACCAGGCGCTCTACAAGGAGCTACCAGGGCCCTCACTCACGGAGATGGATGAATACTTGATGAACATAGGCCTGCCTGCTCTGGGAGAAAAGTCACGGCTAGAACTAGAAAAAGATATAACGAGAGAGGAGATTTTAGCAGCAATAAACAGCCTGCAACCAGGGAAATCACCCAGACTGAACTGAATCCTAGTGGAATTCTGGCGATATGTGGGGGCTAAGGTGGGGATATCCATGCTGGAAATGTTTCAGGAGAGTTGAGAGAAAGGGGAACTCCTGAGGACAGCTACAATCATGGTCATTCATAAAAAGGAGAAGCCTCCTGGTGAATGCTCCTCGTACCGGCCCATTTTCTTACTGAATGTAGAAGCAAAAGTGTTGGCGAAGGTTCTGGCAAACAGACTGATCCCGGTGATAGGTGGGATAATACATTTGGACCAATATGGCTTTGTGCCTGGGAGGGCTACCCAGATGAATTTTAGAAGGAAACACAACTCATTGACATTCTCCAAATTACTGAAGGGGCCCCAGGCGGTGATAGGACTAGAATCGGAGAAAGCCTTCGATTCAGCAGGGTGGAATTTCCTCTGGGCACTAATGGCCAAGATGGGACTGGGACCCAACTACTTGGGGTGGGTACGGCTACTCTATGCCCAAACACTGGATCGTGTGAAGGTCAACGGTCACATATCAAGCACGTTCCCACTGCAGAGGGACACCCGACAGGGATGCCCACTATCACCCTTATAGTTACTCGTGGCTATTGAACAATTAGCACAGAGAATCAGGGCAGACCCATGGATCCGATAGTTTAAATGGCCGGGGGACTGGGAGGACGAGATCTCCCTGTAAGCAGACGATCTTCTCATATATTTGGGGGGCTGGGAAAGATCAGCCCGGCGAATAATAGAAACACTGAGTGAGTTTGGGTGGTACTGTGGACTCAAAATCGATTGTAATGATGCCAGTACTAGGCGGGAAGGAAGCAATACCAACGGGCTGTACCCTTCGGGTGGACCAGGATGGATTCAAATACTTGAGGACACAGGTCTATTGGAAAGCTCAGAAATTCTTCGAAGGCAACCTCGACCCATTAATCCACAGATTAAGGGAGGATGCCAATCATTGGGCTAAACTACCCGTCCCACTGTTAGGAAGAGTTAATCTGCTCAAGATGCTGCCACATCCAAGGTTATTATATATATATATATATATTACAAAATAGTCCTGTGGGAATACCCAAGAGATGATTTGAAGTGATCAATACCCTGATGAGAGGATTCTATGCGGTTATAAACCACGAATAGCCAAAGCCACAAGATCTTTATGGGAAGGAGGGGAAGAATTACCCAACATTGGAAAGGACTACTGGAAGGACCGCCTGATAGTCGCAAACAAACGGTTATTTGGGGGGAGGAATCTCTTGCATACTTGAATAGAGCTAGTATCGATGGCAGGAGTCGACCTGATGCAAATACTCTACCGGAACGCAGGCCAGAGGGGCAGAGACTGGTGCAGATATGGGAGGAAGTCACAAGAGCTATGGGACAGAAAGAGAAAATCACTAGGCAGCTTCCGCTATGGGGCAACCCGTGACTTAAAGAGCTAAGTAAATTAGGAAACCAACCGCAATGGCTGGGGCTGGAATCAGGAAAGTGGGGGATATGATCGAGACCGAAGGACTGATGTCACTCCAGTCCATAAGAGATAAATATGGCCTGGCCCAGGAAGAAGCCTAGACGTACATATGGTTGACACATGCCATGATGGCACAATTCAGCAGCGATTTTGACCTCCCAGAACAGAGTGCCTTGGAGGTCAACCATGACATGGTAGAGTTGAAGGAGAAAGGGATTTCCAAGCTATATCATGTCATAAATAATTTCACGACCCCACCGTTGGCACAACTGAAGGATATGTGGGAAAGGGATCTTGGGACCCGAGAAAGCGAGTGATGGGTGGAGGTAATGGTGTCTGTAAGGGAGACTAATGTATCCTCATGGATGAGACTAATACAATACAAATTATTGCACAAAGTGTGTTTCTAGAGAGACAGGTTATATAGGAGGATGGGGAGAGCCGAGAGTGTGGGGGTGGGAGTGTCACTTTTTATCACTTGCTCTGTGAGTAGTGTCCGAACTATGGGACAAAGTCCTAAATAAACTGTTGAGGGTGCTAAGCAGCACAGTACCTAGCGACCCCAAGACGCTACTACTGCACATAAGTGGGAAGTATGAAGGGAGTAGATGGGAAAGTAAACTGACCTCACCAGCTGCAACAGAGGTTAAAAGTGACTTAGCTGTTAAGTGGGCACCCGGGGAAATGCCCACAATGGGGACCTGGAAGATAGGCATGGAACAGTGTTGTACTATGGAAGAAATAACATTCAGGAAAGAGGTTCACCGGGGAAACACCAGAAGATTTGGAGGAAGTGGGAGGAGGCCATGGGGGAATGAGGAGGAAGAAGAAGGTCCAATAAAGTGCAGATTGGAGTGATGGGGAAGGGAAGAGCTGATTTGGGAAGAGAGGGTGTGGTTTGGGGTGGTTATGGGAGGGATGTGTAGCATAATTAAAAATTGTGCACGGTTGCATTGTTTTGTTTTGTTGTTTGACTATGGAAATGCCAATAAAAAGAGTTATAACAAGAAAAAAGAAAACCAAAGCCAAGCTGTTAGGAAGCATCTTACCGGATCACATACTTTCAGTGTGGCCTCTAAATTCAGAGCCACACCATACACCAGTCCCTAATGTTTGGAATCTAGGTTTCTTGGTTTATAACAGCTATTTTCCATACTCAGGAAATCAGCAAGACCTTCAGCAATATGTCTTCCCTGAAAAAGGTTTTATTGCTTGTCAGCCTCCTTGACAGATGCTTGCTGGAATAAGCGTGAGCTGTCTTGCACCTGAACTAAAGAACAATGGCTAATCCCCCACACTAACGTGAGATGGGGGTTTAGATTCTATTAAAGACAAGGAGGCGATTATTATGCATTACAATCTTTACTCTGAAACCACAGCAGCAAAGAAATAACTTTTACAAACAAAAAGTTATAAAGCACAGAACCAAATAGGGTTCAGTGTCACTGTAGGGGAGCTCCCCAATCCATCATGGAGGACAGGTCATGCCCTGCAGGAGACCAATGAGCTGGGACCCTTCCTTATATAAGTCCATTACTCTAATCCTAATGCCTCTTTCTGTAGCTGTCTTGAACCAACGTCCACTGCACAGACCAGATGATAAATGATGAAGGCCAATCCAGCGAAGCTCTCTTACCACGCACTCCATAACTTGTAACTGCGAGCCACACTCCTGATCAGAACCTCAACTTGTGGCTGTAAGAACAGCAAGCAAGAAGGGTGGGTGGTTGGTAAAAACAACAAACCAAAAAATGTTCTCTCTTGAACCACCTGTGTAAATGCGTGTCACAATTGTCATATCATAACTGTCATATCATACCCAGGGCGGGTGGGTGGGATAATAATTCGCCTCCTTGTCTTTAATAGAATCTAAACCCCCATCTCACGTTAGTGTGGGGGATTAGCCATTCTATGACAAGAGAGGAGGCTCATATTATGCAAGTTCAAAGCCTTGCATCTCATTAGTACAACATAATCCATACAATAGGGCTAATATAATAAAACAATATAATAAAATAATAGGAAAGGAAAACATTTTTATTTCTTTAAAATGTGTTCATTAAATCAATCTGCTGACCGCAAGAGAATTGCCCAAGACTAGGTTGCTCGAAAAACTGTCTTATAAGGCATCGTTAAATCCACTGCAAGCAAACAGGAATTGTGCCAATTCCAGCATGCCTTACAGGCCGGCCAAACCAACTGGTTAAAGAGGGGAAAAAACCCTGGAACAAAGTTTTCCTATACTAATAGGTTAGGACAAAACTCATCTGAAATAAACGCCTCTGTTGTCCAATCAAACATTTAAAACACTTAATTCATACCATCTTTGGGAACCCAGAAAGCAAAGAAAATAAGCACCTAGCTCTCCTGGGGATAAAGTAAAGTACCCCATAGGGGTGAAAGTCTTGTAGGTTTCATCCCATCCATAAAAGGAAGATATCGCATTAGAAACATGCATGTCACATAACTACACTGGGGAACCAAGAGGGAAAGACAATCTTCCAAGAGGTAAAAATGGGAGTAAAAAGTCATTTTATAAATTTGGAACAGGACGACTCATCCTGAGCGGAGCTGAAAGCCATAGACCTAATCCACAATTGTCTTCATACATATGTGTATACTAAGGAGGGATGTCTTCTGGACCCAGAAACAGAATGGAAGAGAGGGCCCCACCTGAGAAACTAAACCTGTCAACCCGCCCACACGGAGACCTTCAGACCTCCCGAACACTTGAAGAAGAACTCTGCTACCATGACAAGAGACAGATATTTATAAACCTGATCCTTAAGAGGCCAAACTTGGCAAGGAGAAAAATGTATCTTACATCCAATAGCTACCATAGAATGAAATCTAAAACCCCTTTGTAGATCTGTCCGGTGCTTGAACCTTGTTCCCTCTTCCCTGGTGATAAATACCCTAGAGGATCAAAACTAACCGAAGGAGGACACCAAATTCCAAAGTCTTAACAAGACTCTAAACTGCAAAGAAGTGATCACTAAATAGTTAAACTGAGGTTGCACACCAGAAGAGGTTTAACCTCTATTTCAGTCAATTTGGCGAACCTTGAAGCTCACAGCACCCCGGGCTGGCACCTTATTGTAAAAACACACTCTCGTGAAAACCCAAAGGTCCACCTGCCATGCAGGTGACTAGGAGAATCAAGTCATTAACAAAATAGAATATACCAGCCCTCAGGGAATCGTAGTGGCAAACCCCTTCTGATAGTTAATGTAGAGATGTTGGAACGCACCATGATAGAGGGTCATAATAACTTGGAAGGGAGATTAGTATCACTCCCAGACCCCTCTATCCCACCAAGGAATATTGAGCCTTCACAAATGAGGAGAAACCTTCTCCCACTTAACCAAGGGAAACCTTGCAACCCAGAAGAAGGCTACCCTGAGGACCACATTAAAACCCCACTTTTACACCCTTAAGAGAAATAAATACACTCTAGCACCTCTAACCAATCCCCTGACCGAGGACAGGCTCCGCTTAACCTATGGAAATACCAGGAACTAGCGCAAAGGAAAGTAACTGACGGGAGGGAAGCTCAGTGCGAGTCTGCACTGGTCCCGAGTCCGAAATCTTGTACAAGGAAAAAGCAGCAACCCATCGGGAGATACTCCAAGATGTGTATATGATGAAACAATCTTCCCTAGGGATGACGAGCATGGGAATGAGGGGGAAAAGAACTCAGGGAAAATTATCAATGCCTCGTAATGCAGGATGTGAAAGAAATCTGGGACCACTGTCCCTTCAACCCTGAGGTCTGACTCTCTGTATTTGTGTGAGGCTGACTGGCCACTAAGGGATCAGAGGAAAGAAAAAATTAAGCACATTGTCCATAGCAAAACAGTACTTATACAATAGTATGAACCCTCAGGTATAGGAGTGGTGCCTATCACTCGAACGGTGCGTGGCGTGAGGTGTTCACTTATCGATCTCATCAGGATAAAAGACTGATTTAGACTCTTCCAAAATTAGGAACCTGTATCCGTAGGGTCAGCACGGATGTGAAAAACCAGCACTCTATTCGGTGCACTGTAGAAAATATATACGTCTATATATATATATATATATATATATATATATATATATATATATATATATATATATATATACAACGAAAGAGGTTAAGCAACGCTCTTGAGGGTACAGAAGCCTGCTTGAACTCCTCGAGCAGAGGAGAAAGTGCAACACACTGTTAGACTATTAATTGAACCACAGGCCAAGTTTTGGGAGGAAACCATGGGCAGGCGTCATAAAGTTATTATTTGGCAACTCGTTTATCTGATATCATCCAGTGTTTCCCAAACACTTCCTCCAAGCAGAACATGGTTGCTCAACTCCATGCAACCAACTGAATAGTTACCCTCGCGTTGACCCTGACTCCACCAATAGTCCAATAGAATAATGAATGTCCAAAGGGACATATAGCATGGGAAACCCCGTCCCCACTAAAGAGATCCTCAAGCTCTGCAGACCTCAATAGAGGCATAACACACCATCTTTTCTTCCTCATGTTGGAAAATAATACTGCAGCTTAATCAGCACAGGTATTGGGTGGAGCAATTGATATTGGGGAAAGCAAAACCTAATGAAAGGGCTGAGTTGTCCTGAAGCTAACAACGGTACAGGGCGACAGAATTTAACTAAAAGAAGAAGATCAACACCAGTGGCTAAATAGGAAGATACAACCCCCCAAATGGGTTTGTTTACAACAACCTCCACACACTCTTTTCTTCAAAGTATTTAATTAATAGATAATATGAATATTTAAAATAAATTATATAAAAATATATATAACATATAAAGTATCCAAAGAAGAGGGGTTACACCCTCACAAGGGTCCGAACCTCCGGCCCTTATAGAAGGTGATCCTTACTGAGCTATCCGGGCTACTGACAATTCTGAAAATGCAAATGTGTTCCAGGCAACACTTAAACATATTGTTTAACAAAAGAGTACACTGAGTAAGTGCACCTCAACTGCTTGGCCCAGCAGGGCATGGCAACCAGCAGTACACGAGGGGATACCTCGCAATAGAATCCAGACAAAGCCTGAAACCGAGCAGGATACGGCATGTTTACAGGAAAAAAACAACTACCTCTGCGATATGCAGCACCTAAACAAAGCTGCAGACCTTAAGGGAGAATGACACTCAGCAAGTGCACCTCCAACTACTCGCCCGATTAGGGCGTGATACTCAGCAGTGCACGAGGGGTAACCTCTCAGTAGAACTCAGGCCGACCCTGAAACCAACAGGTTATGGCACACACCGGTGAAGGTAATTACTAAAGTTGCCGACTTTAAGGGAGAAAAACACTGAGCAAGTGTACCTCCAACTGCTCACCCAAGCAGGGTGTGGAACCAGCAGTATACGAGGGTCCCCTCGCAGAAACACAGGCAAACCTGCTACCGAACAGGTGAATGCACCTTCCCAAGGAAGATAATGACCACTGCCACCAGCAGTACCTAAACAAAAGAAACTGTCAAGCTTAAGGGAGGAATACACTGAGCAAGTGTATCTTAAACTGCTCACCTGGGAAGGGTGTAGCAACCAGCAGTAAACGAGGGGTTAACCTCGCAATAAAAGTCTAGCAGACCCAGAAATCGAACAGGTTAAAGCACCCACAGTGAAGGCAAAACACCCAACCTAATAATAAGTAAATAGACAGCAGAATGGCAGCATATGAGGCGCGTCAGTAGGCGAACCAGAGTTAATAAAGCTGAAATATTAATATAACACCAAATAAAATATCAAATTTCAAAAATATAGATATAAATATATACCTTCCTGTAAATACCGATACATAAATCTACACATCCACATCCACCTGAAAATACCGCCAAAGGCGGGCAGCGAACCGAGGCTCCCACGGCCTGGTAAACATGCAACCCTCTCCTTGAGCTATGTCTCTTGTGTGCCGAAACATCTATATAAATTAAGAAATGTAGAAATGCAAGCATTCAACTCTAAAGAGAGGACACAGCTGCTCTTTGCAGGAATGCTCATGGCAGTTACTCCCACCAACAAGGGTCTAGCAAACTGCCACCCCTCCCCCCCCCATTACAGTCGTGGAAAATGCGCGCTGGTTCCTACAGCCGCTTAAAGAACAAACTTGTAGAAAACAAAAACTTACCCAAGTGCAAAGAATTTCACGTGCTCCCAAACCACCTGTGGGAAACGTGCGCTGGCTCCGGGGACTGGGGGCAGCTGCTAAAGAAAACAAACTGCTTGGAGGGAAGAATTTCACACTTCACCGCCGCCTGATTTATGAGGCAGGGAGTGAACACGGGAAGAACGCCGCTCAGGGCTGAAGAAATATAAACAAACACTGCCGAAGCAGAAGGCTTGCAGCGGAACATTACAATGTATGAATGTGACCTGCAGGTCAGCGTTGGCATACGAACACGGCACTCAGCCAGTTACCAACGGAACATGAAAATACATGACCATTTCCACAGTACAGTGTAATAATATAACATAAATAACATAAATAAATAGCACTCTAAACTCCATAATTCCACACTAAGGAAAGAACTAGGAGGAGTTAACTTAGCTGTGGATTTCAGCAGCAAAGAAAGAGGCATTGGGATTAGAGTAATGGACTTATATAAGGAAGGGTCCCAGCTCATTGGTCTCCTGCAGGGCATGACCTGTCCTCCATGATGGGTGGGGAGCTCCCCTACAGTGACTTTGAACCCTATTTGGTTCTGTGCTTTATAACTTTTTGTTTGTAAAAGTTTTTTCTTTGCAGCTGTGTTTTCAGAGTAAAGATTGTAATGCATAATATGAGCCTCCTGTCTTGTCATAGAATTATGTGATCAGGCCTACCAGGAAATCTGATCAACTCCAGCTGCTCCAAAACCTGTCGAAACCCAGAACACTTGACTGCTTCTTTGAAGGTTGTTCACTGGCTCCAAAAAAGCAACTTTAAAACCCTCTCCAAAGCATTTCATAAAACTGTCCATTTATTTCTACCAATGCTCCTCCTAAAACAGATAATATAGAACGGCAATACTACCTACCACCTACCGCCACCTAATGTACTGTGTTCATCCAGGGTACAATACTCTGAAATACTCACCATGTACATAACCAATAAAAACAGCTACTTATTGAATCTCACAAACACTTAAAACCACCCATGGAGCCTTTGCCTAAAACCTTCCCAGCCTTCTGATCATCTCAATAAGTACTCTTCAATTACCCTTTACTCACAGTTGCGCAGTACATCCGACCCCATATGACACCAAAACGCTGTCATTAGAGGTCAGCTGCAAACCATACAAAAGAAAACTGCTCAAAATGTGTTCAAACTCTGGTTATAAGAATGGCTGATGCGTGTTTATGTATGTATATATGTATGCATGTATGCATGTATATATGTCTATGTATACAAATTCTGTAGCATGACCAGTGCTATCTTGCAATTAAGTGCTAAACAAAATAGAGTTGGGGTTCAAGAGATTAACCAAGGCATTATTGGGAAAACAGACCCACCAAACAGAACACTCATTGGGATCAATACTCTAACAGCATCTATATGACATGAGGCACAAGCCTCCTGGCTTCGTGAGGGATGGATAGTGTTGCAGAGCGAGAGTTGTGTTCATGTGTTTTGACAATGTGAAGGAGTAGTAGAGAGTCAGATCATGCGCTGGTCCAGACAAAGATGCCAACTAGCTAGAGACATAACCAGAGATGGTTGTGCCAATTGAGGCACACTATAGAACATCTCAGGTTAAAGGGAAAGGGTCGACTAGAAATCCTGCCAGATCCAGGGCCCAAAGGCTAGCAGAGACAGGTCTGGAGAATAAAATTCTGGGAAAAGCCAACTGTGCGTTCTAGCCTGGATCATGGTGGCAGCTACAAGGCCATCAGCCTAACTAAAGTATCTTGCAGAAATTGAGAAACCAGATAGGGGCAATCTTTCCCAGAAGTGTTCTGGGAGGGATTAGAATTCCTAACTCACAAACACAAAGAAGAACCAATAGGACAGAGGGAATGTACAGGTCTTGCTCCGGTAAAGCACTGCAGTAACCCCTACTGCAAGAGGTGTATAATCAGGGCCTGTCCAAGTAGCAGACTTGAGACAACAGCATCAGCCCCATGGCTAAGACAAAGACCAAGTCAAAAACCAGCACAAAGCCACAGCTTAAGAAAAAGGCAAAACCAAAGAAGTGTGCTGGGACTCCTATACTCCCTGTGATTCTGGGTGACTCTAAGAAACCTTTACTTGGTTAATGCCAATGAGTTTAACTCTAAGATTAGGGTTTAATTTAGGACATAGGGTCCTTTAGAATAATGCCTAAATGAATTTGCACTGCCCCTTCTTTCCTCCTTTAAAATCTCCCCTTTCAATTGTTTCCTTTCAGGTAGGCATTCATCACAACCCAATCCTTACCTTGAAGCTTGGGAAAGGGGATTAGAAGCTCTGGGGGAACATCAGCCATGGTGACTTGTCCCACTGAGACCAGGGATGGTTCTGCCCTCCTTAGCCAGTGAAATCCACAGGGTGACATACTAACGGTGCCACTTTCTTCTCCTCTCACCTGAAGTTTTTGTTATTCCTGACATCTGACAGGGAACTCAAGTCTTTTATGTAAGTTCTGGAACGGGAACTGGTGTGTCTGGCACCCCCTATAACCTGTATATGGCTATATGTGTGAAATCCAGCAGTATGACACTGGAAAGTTCTAGGCATTGGAAAGGTAGCCTCTGGAATTGGAGATAATCACCCTTCTTCCAGGAAAAGCATTGGTCTGCAAGTTTTAGATTGTAATTCAGAATTCAACTGAATATGTTTAATTTCTTGTATCAATCTAGCATTGTAGTCCATTTCAATTATCATTGGCGGCCTAACATCTGCCAATTGCTCCCTAAAGTCTCTCATACTAACCAGGGTAGTGTTGAATTCTTTAGTTTTGCAAGCCAATATTTCTTTTGTGTTTTACAACTCCTTCTGGAATCAATCCTTTTCATTGTGAAAAATATGAATTTCTTCTACTGACTATTGGTTTATGGACTGCCAGCTAACTAATTATTTCTTTACGTGCTCAATCTGTGGCATTACGTCATCAACATTATCTTTCATGAACTGTTCTCCCTTCTTTCTCAATGCCACATTTTCTTCTATTCTTTTCACTAGCTCTACTCTGATCACCCTGTGCGTGTGCCTGTGAAAATTGTAAGGTGAGCTGATGTATTTCCTGAATAGCAGTATCTTTGTCTTGTGTTAACTGAGTCAGTTGCTTCTTAATGATTTTTATATCATGATATAGCTGATCAAATTAAGCTTGTGGATCTACATCCCTCATGATAAGTTTTGCAGCTGTTTCTTTGCTCTCTTTCAGTTGTATTTCTATATTCACAGTGATATCTAATAAGCCATTAGTATATGCAGTGTGATCAGATTTGTGTGGCCTTTAACTTATCATGTGTTTGCAGGAACTGTCTATGAATGTCATTGGTATTTACCTCTACGCATTGTTTGGCTTCTCTGCAGACTTTCTGTTTGTCTTGTATGGCTTCTAGTAAACTGTGTTGTTTCCTAATACTAACTTGACACTGAGAGACTAATTTAACTGTTTTATTTCCTGCTTTTGCTAATCACTAACCTGTTTCATGAGTGTTGATTCTACTGAAGTCTTTTGAGGAGTTTCTGTAAATTGGTGCAAATAATGTACGTTTTCAGCCAATGTGTCCTCCACCAGTTTACGGTGGAAAAGAGATGGACAGAAAGGTTTACAAGTGTCTGTATTTCCTCCCTCACTACAGAGGTCAAGTATAATTTTTGCAAAGCATCACCTAGTGGGCCTTCTAGTGACCGAATATCGAATGTCTATTCACACGTTTGGCACACTTTCTTTCATTTTGTCCTTCCATAACTAAATATCCTGCAGCAGCCATTACCTATGCAGGAAATATCTAATCAAAGCATGATCAAGAGCCACCTCTAACTCGGCCGTGATGTTCTCTGATGACATAGCTAGACAGTATATTTGATCAGAGCTGTGGGTCAATTTATATAATATTCAACACTCTTATATCAAATAAACAATCTACCTACATTATTTTTCTCACTTCAAAATTCGCTATTTCTCACCATACAACAGCATAGCTAGCAGATCACTTCTTGTATCTTCGTAAAAATAAAACAGCAACCTTTGTACTCTAATAGGATCATACAATAGACACACTAATGCAACTTTACACTCATCTATTATCATGGGCACAATTTGTGTTACACAATGCATTTGCAGTTATGCTGTCTACTTAACACCCTGGGAAAGCTCCCATTGTGTCAGATCTTTTGAAGGATTCAATTATAGATATCGCTAAGGTGCATCCCCTTATTTAACACCCTTTCATACACAATTCCAACCCACAATTCTGGGACGAGAAACAGGCTGTGTTTAGAGTTAAAACTCACATTTATTTAAATAAAAGAGAACCAAAGCTGGTGTGCAAACTTTATGCTGGGAATATCACCACAGTTAAGTCATATAGATTGGTAATTGGTTAACAGAAATAAGCATTGGCCTGCCTATGCAAATCTCATTAAGAACCTGTGAGCACACGCAGTCACACAATAGATTAATTAATTACATTTCTGTATATAGTTCTAATAGGACAATGTAATTTTGAAACAAAGCAATCTTAGTCCATAATTACATTGTTGCTTATCAGCCAGTGTATTCAACTACTTCACATAGCAAATGAAAACACTTTATTCTCTTCAATAACAAACATTGGTATCGGAGAATGGTTGCATAAAGAAATGACATTAATAAAAAAACAGATTTTAAATGAATTCCACCTATGTGTACGTGTGTTGCTGTGTGTTTCTAGCATATGCATGGAAGTTGTAAGTAAGCTGTGGTGAGTTGCATCAGACGCTTTATGGATGTGTTTTCGCACACAGTTCTATTAATTTAGAATATACAGAATAGGACTTCATTCACTTAACATTGGAATATAGATTTTTTGTTTTCTAATAAAAGAATAAACTGCCTTTTTACTTTACTTCAGAGATAAGGTCCCACTGGTGCAGGATTCTCCCTCTACTGTGTAATGTTATGAGTGAGGAGTGTATGAAATTGACTTTGGAATAATTGTCTATGGGTTGGAAGTGGTGCAGCTAAGCTCCCTTTTATCCCCAGGTGTCTTTTTTAAATGTATATGATTTTCACAGGTCACACATTATCAATCAATCATTAAGATGTGGAAATGTGCACCCATCGAGAAATCTGTTGTCTGACTATACCTATGAAAACCTGTAAGGTTTCTGTTATATTCTGAACATATGCATCACAGTCAATGTTGACATTCAAATTGGTATTCAACATCATCTACTGTATTAACCTAACCAGATGTAGACGTGTATTCATTTAAAGTTGTTTGTTTATATTCAGGCTCGAACTCCTGCCCATGCTGCTGCATTATGACCTAAAGGAATTCCTAGAATGTATATAAGGAGCTCCTTGGTGATGCACAGGCAGTTTATGCAGCCTGATTGTGAAGAGGGGCCTTATGATCAACCTTAACAAAGAAGATACCAAATTAACACCTTGTGGACATATCTTTCTACAGGATATAACAGTTTCACGTGATTGTCCTTGGTTTTACAAACAGCTGTGCTTCATCTGTGCAGAACTGCTCTCTGTTCCCAACTAAAGCAAATCTGGCTTGGTTTTAGAAACAATAAGTAAGCAAAGTACAATTCCCACTATACATGCTCAAGCATTCTATTTGGAATAAGGTTGCCCTAGTGTAATTCACCCCCACCCCCAAGTCCACCTACTCCTGGGACATAGCTGAGAAATAGTTATATGGGCCTATGTCTAATCACATTGGGGAATGTTCATATTCACTTTTGAATAATCCTTTAAGGCACAGAGCCAGCATGGACCCTCTGAATTTTCAAAGGAACTCCCCAGTAAGTGATGCCCCCTTCTGGTCTCTTTCTCCCTCTAGGAAATCAGGTTTTCCTTAAGTAAATCTTTATCAGGCTTTCTCATGGATAAGGTTCCTTTCATCTCCAGATAATGTCCAAGATCAGCAATCATTCATTTCGAACTGGAGTTCCATTTCTCTGCAGCCTCAAAAATCCAATTTCTCCCCCTATTCCCTGTATTGTGGGTTCCCGTGACCCTCATAAATGCAGGGAAATGCACCATAAATTATATGTTTAAAAATGATCTCACAGTTTCAGAGCATCTTTAGATTTAATTCTAAGTCATATAGTCAGAGAATTATGGCCAACATAAATATTGAATGCATTTCTAATATGAGTTCAAAAGAGTTGAATTTCCATGAATTATAAAACCTTGTTTCCAGACCTGTCATTCTGATAATGATGTATAGGGTAGCTTGACATGCCTCCTTTTTTTTTTTTACAAATCCTTGATTGACTTACCAGATAGTGGACATTATTACCTAACTGATGTGAAGAGATGCCCTTAATGTGCATTTAGCTGCATTTTGGGCTATGGCCTGGAAATACCAATCTCCTAGCATGTGACCAGTTTAGATTTGATCGTTGCATAAAGGACCGCAGATAAGGACTAACTGAAATGTAAATATGTGTTTTTAAGAATATTTATTCTTGAAATGCACCCATGTGGTTTCAGAATCTCATTAGCTGAGATACCTTGAACAGATGGGTTTTGGTTACAGGGAATATAATGGGTTTTTCTGATGTTAGATAGATATGCCTTGTTTGTCTCCAGATGGCCACACTAATTTCTTGGACTTTCAGCCCTACCCCCATTATCAATGTCTGTAGAGCTGAACAGAAATAATCTTGCTTTATGACTCCCAGGAGATATCAGCAAAACTAGTATTGCCAAAGCACATTAGAATACCAATGTGGCCATGTAGATTTAAACAGTAATGTATTCCCTATTTTAAAGTCTCATATATACGATAAGACTTAGTGCCCGATTCATGGAAAAGCGTGCACTAATCCCCATAAATTCCCATCTCGAGAATGACTTAGAGACGTCAGAGATGTGAGGAGAGAAGGAGAGGGTTGAGACGAAGACGACCCCAAGGTTCTTAGCCTCACAGATAGGAGCAGCAAGAGGGCCCAGAGTGGGAAGCCAGAGAGAGAGGAAAGGAGGGACATGGTGTTGCGATGAGGAGGATCTCAGTATTACTGGCATTAAGGCATAGATCATTAGCGGCACACCAATCCTGAATAGAGGCCAGACAATCTGGAATGAGAGAAGGAGAAGAGGTGGCCAAGGGGAGCCTGAAAGAGAGCTGGGTGTCATGCGCATAACACTGAAAGTTGGAGCAGAAGGCAGCAATGCGGTGGGCAAGAGGTGCCAGGTTTTGGTTGAACAGCCCCCTGGGGAACACCACAAGTAGAGAGAGATATAGAAGAGAGGAAAGATCCCAGTTGGACCTGAGAGGGTCGGTCAGTGAGAAAGAAGGTCAGCCAGGCCAGCGCCTGTACAGTGATCCCCAGGTTACCACGGAGACGATTGAGCAGGTTGGCATGGTTGATCATATCAAAAGCAGAAGAAAGATCGAGGAGAATGGGGACAGAAGGAAGGTTGCAATCAAGGTAAGAGAGCAGGTTTTTGCAGGTGTTCAGGAGAGCAGTTTCGGTGCTCTGGCAGCTCTGAGGCCAGAATGGTGGTCTTGGAGACAACCAACGGATTCAGTGTGCTGATTGATATGATATGATGTGGCATTTATAACGCGTCTGTAAATAAGTGTTTCTTGGCGTGACAAGACAAGGAGGGGGAATCAAGGGAGGACAAGATAACAATCTTCCTAGGCCTTGTGTCATTCAGATTGTGCAAGTGCAGGGTAGATGGGAGGGGAGAAGTGCCAGGGGGAGGTGAAGGGGGACGTGAAGTGAACTTACAAGTGCAGCCAGCGGGTGGCTCATCAGTGCAGAGAGGAGGGACTATAGGGTTGCAGATACAGACCCTTAAGTGCTAGGGAGCCCGGAGGCAGTGCAAGGGCAACTGGAAATGCAGGAGCCTGGCCCAGAGTTCAGAGGGTGACCAGGTGCTCACTGTCTCCAGATCTGTGGTCCGCTATAGGCTGGAATACAGCAAGAGCCTCTATCTAAATCTTCCTATCTCTACTCTCCGACCTCTATAAATTATCCTGAACGGGACTGCAAAACTTGTCCTTGGCCTCAAGCCCAGGGATTGTATCTCTCCAGCTCTGAAATCTCTCCACTGGCTCCCAGTGGCAGCAAGGGTCAAGTGCAAGACCCTCTGCATCGGCCACAAGGCTTTCTGGGGCCTGGGACAGCCCTACCTCCAACTCTCTTCCTTTCCGCTCACCCACCTCCAACTCTCTGAGGGTCAGTCGCTTTCCAAGCAGAGAGTTGGGGGCAGATCTCTATATTTGGCTGGGGCCTCCCTCTGGAACAGCCTCCCTTCCTCTCTCAATCTTGAGCATAATCCCCTGCAGTTCTGGAAGCAACTCAAGACCTTCCTCTTGGCTTCCGCTTTCTCTCTTTGCTTCTGCTGTCTCTCTTCCTCTCCCCTGCTGATGTCCCTAGTGTTCCATGCACTGGTCACCTTGCAACCCTCTAAACTTGGGCCCAGGCTCCTGCATTTCCAGTTGCACTTCACACTGCCTCCCGGCTCCCCCAGCACTTGTGGTCTGTATCTGCAACCCTATAGTACCTTCTCTCTGCACTTATGAGCCACTCGGCTGCAATTTTGAGTTACCTGCACTGAGCCACCCTTTGGCTGCACTTTGAGTTACCTGCACTTTTCCCCCCCTTCAGCACTTCTCCCCTTCCACATCCCTGCACTTGCATGCTCTGAATGACACAAAGTCTTGTAAGAACGTTGTTGTGTCCTCCCTCTGTTTCCCCCTCCTTGTTTTGTCGTGCCTAGAAACACTCATGTAGAGGTGCGTTATAAATGCCATATCATATCATATATATCATATTTGTTCACTGGCACACGCACACTGGTTCCCACACACACTCCCCCAGTCCTCAACACACACTGCTCCCACACCTGACACACTGTTCTCTCACATACACATCCTCCGACAAAGACACTGCCCCCACACATACACACTGCACCTCCATACACAAACACTGGCCACACATGCTGATCCAACTCATTATCTTCCCCCACACACTCAACCCCTACCCACACTCTACCCAACACACTGCAACTGTGCACCCTACCCCAGACACATACAATGGCTGCACACACACACTGCCCCCCCTCACCTACAGACACTGACCTTATACACACACACTGGCCACATACAGTGCACATGCACGCATACCCTGACACACACACACTAACACTGCTCATAAATACAATGTACACACACTGCCCCACACACATCCCAACACAATGCACGCACACACACACCAATGCTGTGAGTACCTGGGCATTTCAGGGAAATTCATGGCAACTGTTTGTGGGCCTGGACATTTGAAGTCAATCCCTGGCAAAGATACAAGTGCTGGGACATATGTGGCCATCAGTTGCCAAAAGGTGAGAGTAGCTGAGCACATGATGGAACCTGACAAAACAATTGGCTTTGGAAATGCTTGTTTCTTATGTTCTCAATGTTTTGTATGATGGAGCCTCTGAGGATGAGGAAGTCCAGGTTGTGTTAGAAGGTAGGAGTAAACCATGTGTCTGTGATAGAGTGTGTTTAGGTTGTGGGAGGAGATGAGGTCACAGTTGTCTTTTTCATGGAGAACTGCAAAGTGTGCGCACTGATCAGCATGAGGTTGTGTGCATGTTTTGCGGGTGCGGGGAGGGGAATGTGAGTTAGGTGGTGAAGGCTGGCAGAGGTAGTCAGGAAGAGGGCATCCCCTGTTTGGAAGAGCCTCTGAGACAGAACTCCTGCACCTTTCACCCTAGGTAACCCATCACCATTTGCATGTTGGTAGTTGCATTAGTAATGAAGATAGTAGCTGCAGTCCATTATGTAGGAGCGCTGCACTGACCCACCAGTGAGAAAAGTGATGTGTCCTCAAATCAACAATACATTGGTCACCAGTGGACCAGTTCTGGCAGTGGCTCTGCTGAAGACGTTTTTTTCTGGATGTTTTCCAATTACATTCCTCGCAGGATCAGCTTATCTCAAATTCCCACCATCGTCAGTCTCCGGTTCTTCACTAGGGCACTTTCAATCGGCTTTTCTAAGTTCAAATAACGTGGCATGGGCGAGCAACGGCTGGTGGCAGTGGTGGTGTAGAGGTACTGGTGTTCCCTGCAGTAGTGGTATTGGGGGTGCTGCTGGTAGTGGCAGTGAACGTTGCCATGTACTTGAAGATGTTGCTAAAGCTACCACCATTGCTAGTCATTCTGCTGTCTTGACACCCTCTAGAAGCCAGTGCAGTGTGGGAAGCTTGCTTGATTGGCTGTTTAGCCCTAGGTGAAGGGTCACAGCTTCGTATTTCAAAGATACATCTGAGGCAGGTTTTAGGTGTGGTATGCGCCTGTGCTAATTACACACGGGAGGAAGGGAGGTGCACGTCGCTTGGATAAAAGACGTTCGAATTTATGGCTTAGAAAAACGAACCAATGGCCCATTTCTGAACTCTCGTATCCAGTGATAATGTCACTGTGAAAATGGCCACCAGGTGGCGACATTTACCGAAAAAGGCACCCTCCACACAAACACTTTCTCCAAATATTCTAGGATTGGAGATAATAATGTATATGTTATAAACTTAAAAAGTCCACTCCTTGATATGTATAATCAAGTATCTTTATTGTAAGACCCCACAGCCACCTCCTCAGCTCCGACCTCCAACCGCCACTCTGTGGAATGTTGATTACCGCGCATCAACATTCCACCAGTTTGCCTATGCACGAGCCCGTGCATATTACAACATATCCTCTTCCCTTGTATAACAATGTTAATACAACTCTGAACAATGAAACAATGAACAATAGAACAATGAACAAATGTTACGTGACCTGTTATAATCCCCATGCATCCAGATATAAACAAAATTTAGTGCAATTTAATATGCTTGTACTTTTAACAAATATAGTCTCTAAATCTTATGGGAGGACCACAGCTTCTACCCACACGAACCCTGTTTTGTCTCTCATCATGTTGCTGATCCATAACATCCTGACATTCCACATCTACCTCTTGACCAACAGGATTTGGCATTGAAACAAACTCTTCTTGTTCAATCCTTATTCTTTGTGAATCCACAGGATCATAATCTAGTACTGTTTCTTGCAATTCCAAATTGGATCCCACACCTGGCCTAACCTTATTTTTACAGCCACTCACCACCACTCTTCTCTTACTCCAAACAGAGCCATCCTCCAAGTGCACATGTCCCTTTCCCACCTTGATAACTCTCCTTAGGGGCATGAAAGAACTGTGACCTTTGTAAACCATCCTAGGATTCTTAATGTACACTTCATCCCCGGGTTTAACATTCAACTCCTTCCTAGTTTTTTGTGAAGACATTATAGTCTGCTGACGCTCCAAAACACTGCGATGCACAGCTCGCAAGTCCATATCGCATGGCCCACCACCCCCCATTACCAAGGTTCTCAATGTTGTACCTGCTTTCCTACCCCTCATCAGTTCAAATGAAGATCTTCCCGTCAGTATAGCAGGTGTTCTCCGATATGCAGCCAGGTATTGTGTTAACACATCCTTCCAATTCAACCCATTGGCCAAAGCCAATTGTATGGCTGCCTTAATAGTACCATTTGCTCTCTCAACCAATCCATTCGCAGAATGATTATATAAAGCTGTCCTACAATGTGAAATGGCATGCTGCTCCAAAAATTCCCTCATTGCTCTAGAAGTGAACTGCACCCCATTGTCAGTCACCAAAGTCGCAGGTAATCCTTCACGATCAAAAACTTTCCTTAAAAAATCAATAACAGAATTTGTTGTAACATTAGAACATGCCGCCACCTCAATCCACCTGGACGTATAGTCCACCAATACCAACATATATCTGGACTCAGGCTCTAAACAGTCAAATGGACCCATGATATCCAAAGCCAATTTCGACCATACCTGCTCTGGCACCTCTACAGGGTGTATAGGTTGTGGATGCAGTACCTTGCTCTTATCACTTACAGAACATGCCACACAATCTTTCACTACTTGCTCAACATCCTTGTCCATAGATGGCCACCAGTACTCTTCTCTCAATCTCCTTTTAGTTAAAGATCGTCCCAAATGACCGACATGTGCCAATTCCACTATTCTTCCCCTCAAACTTACAGGAGGTATCAATTTGTAACCCCTAGACACACCCCATGGACCCTCAGCCAATTCATCAAGAACTTGAACATAAGCTTTCCCTTCCAACCTGTCCTTAACGGTGTGCCACCCCTTAAGCAAACCTTCCCTAATCCACCTCAACTCAAGATCCGTCTCGGACTCCCGATCCCACACCGACTTCTCCACAGCTGAAGTCACCAAAGCAACCTGACCATCCTGTAAATCGTCCTCTTGTACTATTCCTGCCTCACCCTCACCCTGTCCCACTGGCAAACGGGACAAACAGTCCGCAACAACATTCAACTTTCCTGGAAAATACTGCAAGGAAAAATTATAATCCTGCAATTGTACTGACCACTTTGCAATCCTTGGAGACACTGCCATGACCCCTTTGGTAGAAAATACCTGCACCAATGGTTTGTGGTCCGTTCTGACAATATACGGTATACCCCACAAAAATGACCTAAAGTGTTTTGAAGCCCATAACACTGCCAAGGTCTCTCTCTCAATTACAGAGTACCTCATTTCCACCTCTCTCAAGGTCCTCGAAGCAAAAGCCACTGGTACCCATTCATCTTTTATCCATTGCTCTAGCACTGCCCCCAGACCCACCTCACTTGCATCCACTGTCAAAACAGTTTTATTTTTCAGGTCAAATGACTTCAATGAAGGAGCATTCTCTACTTCCTTCTTGACCAACTCAAATTCTGCCGCACACTCCGCGGACCATACAAACCTTGCACACTTCTTCATGAGAGCTCTCATGGCCACCGTTTTTTCAGCATAATTAGGAACAAATTTAACATAATACTCCGCTAGACCAAGAAAAGCCCTTAGCTGATCCTTATTGCCCGGAGCTGGCGTATTTCTCAACATTTGTACCAACTCCTTTTTTGGACTCACACCTCGTGAACTCAAAGTGTGTCCCAAATATGTGACCTCCTGCACACCCACCTGACACTTGGTCAACTTTACCGTCAAACCTCTCTCTTTAAGAATATGCATGACCTTCCTTACTCTGACATCATGTTGTTCCTTGCTGCTGCCCCAAACTAAAATGTCATCTTGAAAATAACTGACACCCTTCACCCCACCAAACAACTGCTGCATCAACCGCTGAAACACAGCCGAAGCCGAAGCCAAACCAAAAGGCATGCGACAAAACCTGAAAGCCCCAAACGGAGTTACAAATGACGTAAGAGGTCTGGAATCCACATGCAGGTCAATTTGATGATAAGCGGTTGACAAATCAAACGTTGAAAAGTATTTAGCTTCCCCCAACGTCAACAACAACTCATTTATATTTGGCAAAGGATGCCGATCCACCCATATGTTGGAATTTAATTCTCGGAGGTCTACACACATTCTTATGTTGCCATCACTCTTCTTAACTAAAACTACCGGAAACAACCACTCCGAACACTCAATAGGCTCAATTATTCCTGCTGACTGTAACTTAGTCAGTTCCGCTTTAAATGCCTCCCTGGCTGCAACAGGCACTCCCCTCACCTTATGCACTCTCGGAATCGCCCCCTTCTTCAACACAATGCGATGTGTAAAACCTTTAAGTTTGCCAAGGGTGTCTGAAAATACCTCAGGAAACTCACTCATGAGGAGTGTGGAAGTAACCGTTATGTTATTCTCTTCCCCTCCCTCCATGACACTTAAAACTGGTTCCTTTTCACCTGGATGAATTTGTATTTTTAGTGCAGCCTGCTCATCCCAACCCAATACGCTTGTGCCCTTTGAAGCCACATACAATTTACCCATAGTTTGCCTCCCCTTAAAAGAGAAATTTGACCAATTATAACCAAGCAGGTCAATGGATTGCTGTCCATAAGCATATGGTCTTATGTCCGGGGGCAACAAAGTAGACATTTCTTTACCCAGCACATCATGATATATTTCCGGAGACACTAGGGTATAAGGTGACCCCGAATCCACCAACATATCCATAGGATTCTGGTCCACTAATACCGACACCCATGGACCCTTCCGCCCACAACCCTCAACATGTAAAATGACACTCTGATCAGGGACACTCTGATTAGAACCACCACCCGATGCCCCGTCTAGCCCCATGGTGGCATCCTCTGTAATTACACTAGCAACCACCTGCCCCTTACACATATGTGCAAAATGACCCATACGTTTGCATTTCCTGCACTCAACATTGTTAGCAGGACATAACTTTGAACCCACATTGTGACTCAACCAGCCACAATTTTTGCATCCCTCTTTGACCTTAGATGCTCTATTGCCTTGTGTCACCATTTTATCACCAGCTTTTCTACTCCTTGACACCACAGCATGTACCATCTCCCTATTCCCGTCCCTTTCAGTAACCACTTGTACACTCGCCTTTGACGCTTCAATTGCTCTGGCAATCTCCAAAACCTTATCAAGAGAAGGATTGTTCTCAATCCACAATCTCTCTCTAACTTTTTGATTGGATGTCTTCATCATGATCTGATCCCTTATGTGTTCCTCTCCATTCCCCGGGAACCCACACGTAGCCATGAGTGCCCGTAAAGCTGTAACATATGCATCTATGCTTTCCATAGAACCTTGTGCTCTCGAGAAAAACTTATATCGCTCTAAAACCACATTAATTCTTTTACCAAAACGTATTTGCAATTTTTTTAAAGCAGTCTCATATGCACTTACCACCATTTCCCCTTCACCTCCCCCTTGAACCATCACATTCTCTCCCGGCAAATGACGAAAAACCCTCAACCCCTCAGTACCAATGCAATTCAGTAAAGCAGCCTCCTTTTCATCATCATTAAACTTTGCCCCACCTGCAGCCCTCAAATATACCTTAAAGGCATCTACCCACTGCTCCCAAGGAGCCACCGGCTCTCCCGGATTCGGGAGAAACGCAGGTGGAGGCCTAGCAGCTGTATGCAACATAGTTGGGTATGTACCCCTGTTTCTTATGTCCCCAAAAATAACTTGCTACCTAGAAGCAGCTAATCATTGATACTTTGTGCAGCTACTCCCCAAAAATACATACAGCCCCAAAGTGTTGTCACTGGTAATTCACCAACGATAAAAAAAACAGATCAGTATCTTCCACTGTTGCCTTGGTCACGTGCACCCACACGTAATGCAGTACAGCCCGATATGGTACAGGGTGAGTCTCAACTGCTAATCCAGCATTCCTTGACAGCCAATCCAGCCCAAGCAAATCCACTAACCTCCTGTTGTCGGCGCTTCAGATTTTCTCTTCCCACCTTACCACCAACCCCCTTTACCAGTAATTTGCAGCCCTTTCCACTTGCAAAGCTTCCGTTGTACTCCAGTACACCCACATTGGCTGTGAGTGCTGCTGCAGCCCCTCCTACGGCAACCCGGCACTGTGCACAGCCTTCGATCAAGACGTTGACGAGGGCGGGGCCAGCGGCCGGCACTTTATTACAGAGTGCCACCACAGCCCCCTCCTTCCCAGAGACTTACAGTCCCCGAAACACAGCGTAGGATGCAGACGCTGCTGGAGGCACTACGCCGGCCTCCGCTATACGCGCACACTCTCACGTGCGCCGGCCACCGTACAGATCCGCGGCAGCACTTCCTGCCAGCCCCCAACAGACTCCGAACTGCCCTCGATGGCCGGGCTAAAGCAGCCGACCCGTGAACTTCCTGGGTCTCCGCTGCCCACTGCAGAGCGGACACGCTGGCCTGCGCGGTGCCCCGACTGGACACGCTGGCCTGCGCGGTGCCCCGACTGGACACCCGAACCGCTCCTCCCTGCCCGGCCCGCAACCGTGGCCGGGTAGGCACCCGGACAGCTCCTCCGCTTCACCACCAGGGCGCCAAAACACTCCTCCTTGCTCCCCGAACCAGCGCGGACCGGCCCGCAACAATGCTCCGGCAGGGCAGCACCCGGACAGCTCCTGCGCTTGACCTCCGAATCCCCGACAACACCGAAGGTAAGGTGCAAGCCCGGACAGCTGCTCCGCACACACGTTGCACACGTGGGATGGGGTCTCACACGTCCTCGTCGCCAATGTTATAAACTTAAAAAGTCCACTCCTTGATATGTATAATCAAGTATCTTTATTGTAAGCCCCACAGCCACCTCCTCAGCTCCGACCTCCAACCGCCACTCTGTGGAATGTTGATTACCGCGCATCAACATTCCACCAGTGTGCCTATGCACGAGCCCGTGCATATTACAACATATGGCCACCAGGTGGCGACATTTACCGAAAAAGGCACCCTCCACACAAACACTTTCTCCAAATATTCTAGGATTGGAGATAATAATGTATAGATAATTATGACCCTTCTACAATCTTTGGGTAAAGAGTTTTAGGGGTCAGGGAAAAACATGTGGTATGCTTGTGTATGGGGTCGCCATCCTTCTAATTGCAATTGCCTGCTACACCGAGAGCAGCACTGCCACCTGCTTAGCTGCACTAAGTGCTGTCTAGGCATGCACAAGTGCAAGGTACCCTTTTACACAGTGGGCAAGTACTTCCCACTGGAGGCACCAGGCAACTCTTCTGCACACAAGAACCCCGCATGGGGAGCCTTGAGTAACAGCAGTACCCTCGGCACGTGCCTCGAGCTTGCTGCTGTGACGGTCGTTGATGTAAACTCTCGAACGAGTTTTGTTCTGGCCATCGAGGCAGTCCTGTGGGTTGCTGTTTTGCAAAACGACGGTATTTCACTTCGAGTGAGCAGGATTTCCTTTCCGTTGGTTTGTACCAACTGCTGCCAGCTGTGCCACCCGGCCAACGGTTTACTCGTATCCTGAGGGCTCTTCCCCTTAAAACGGGCGGGTGGTCAGAAGGCTTGGCTGCTGGCACTGCGGCTCTGCTTTACATTGACTGGCCGAGCCGGCGCAGCTGCCTACATTTGAAAATAAAAACGCCCTGAGATTTCTACTGTTCGGGGCGCGCCTCACACGGTAACCCCGCTCCTTCTTGGTATTAAACTCTGCTGTGGTCTCACCTTAAATGAAACAAGCATTGACAATGCCAACAGGTTTGGCTTTTGTGTAGGCGTGGGGAATGCATTTGCGGGGCACTGTCGTAGTGATTTTAAAAGGCCATTCATTGTTGCATCTGCAACATGTTGCGAGTACTTGGGCATATAATAGCAGTGCCTGGCAAATGCCTACTACTTATACACAAGCCACTACTATTGGCCTTGCTGTTATGGCCATGGGTAGGCCTGAGCGCGAGCGTGGCACAGCTGAAAAGATGTAGGACACTGAGCGGTAACATCAACGTCCTTCTTTATTCAACACCAACTTAACTCTTTCCCTTGCCCCGCCCCCTCCCTGTCACTTCCCTTGCCCTCGTCAGTTCCAACACCCGCCTCCCCGTGTCCATGACAACGTCAACATGGCACTTGCCAATTCTTGTTTTTAATAGGACTTCATTGAAGGACACACATAGTGCATATAAATCGGGTGGCTGAAGGCAGACTTGGCTACGGCATTTTTATTACACCAGTAGCGTGTTTGCTGCTCCAATTAAGTCATTAGCTCTCAGAAGACTACTTTGAAAAAACACTTGCAGGCACTTTGAGCACACAATTTGATGGTAAGTCTTGAAACAACTAGCTCAAAAAGGTCCCAGGAGGATGTGATTTGGGGGGGATGGGCAGGAAGTGGGTGGGTATGGGCATAGGGATTAACATGGCCATGGGCAGTAAATGGGTGGGTAAATAACCAAACAACACCGACAAGCTTTGTGTCCCTGCTCCCATGATATTTCTCCATAACTGTACTCTAATGCAATAGTTTCCGCTTATGGGTGGCACTTTAGTACCACCTAATAGCCAAAACTAAAAAAAGGGGTTAAATCTGACCACCATAACTCCCTCTTAACAAAGTTTTTTTCACTGAATATATATATATATATATACACACACACACACACACACACACAGACATACACATACACAAACACGCCAACATTTCAACATGTTTAATTAGCTGAGAACAATGCCGCAAATAAGCATATACACAATCACACACAAAGTCGTTCTGTTTAAAAATGAGATAATCCTTTATTTGGTGCAAAGACACAGCTTATTCATATTGAAAGGATAAACTGATTTGCCCAGGAGCACACTTTTTAGCTGAGTGGCAGATGTGGGATTTGAGACCAGTTTCTATTGCTTTCATCCAGCAAACACATTAGTGCTTCCTGGAAAAGTACGGGGTCCAGCAAGAGACGTTTTCGGCAGCATTTTCGTTAAATTACGTATCTCATGCAATTATGCGAAAATTCTGCCAACAACGTGCAATCCGCCCGTTCATTTGTAAAACAGGCGGACTGCAAGTGGTTGGCGACACAGCATTGTCGTCCTCTACGCTGACGCCCAGGACCACCCGAAGAATAAGGGTGGTACATCTGCATCAGAGAAAGGCACAGTGAGGCATGGTATTTACCACGCACTCTGAGCCTCCCAAAAATCGGGCCCGAATGTTGTAAATGTAGACAAATACAACAATCTAGAATGCACGTCCTATAGTCAATGCTTCATTATGAACAACGTTTTATTGAATATTTGAAAGAGAAAAGGGGGCAAAAAACTATAGATCTGAAGTATAGTGCACATATGAAAAACATTACACCAAAAGTAATTAGTGCCCAAAACGGAAAGCATCATATTAGAAGCAATTGGGGCCCAGACAGAAGAGGGGCCCCGGGGGGAACGCAAAGCGTTTCCCCCGGGGAGGTTTTTGGCGCTGCACACGGCCAGCGAGTGGCCGTGGGGGGCAGAGCGCCTCCCCGGGGTATTTAAGGGTCCAGGAAAGGTTCGGGAGGCAGGGGACGGTTGGACTTGGCGATTGTCAAGTCCTGTTGCCTGCTCCCGAGCCTTCCCTGGTAGTAGCTGGGCCTAGAGGTGTGCAAGATAGTGAGGTGAGGTAGGGGAGTGTTAGAGTGGGCGGTTAGGTAGTTTTATTAGTTAAAAAAAAAAAATATATATATATATATACATAGTTAATTCGTTTTAACGTGTATTAGGGGTGCCGTAGATAAGACACCCATTGCAGCTTACTGGAGGGTCCGTATCTTCTGGTGCGTGCCGTTGGGAAGTGCAGGAAGTGGGTGGTTCGAGGGCTCTGGGGCGCTGTGGGTGAGTGGGGCACATCCTTCCTACGATCGCTTGCCGACGGGGTGTTTGGGTTTGGGAAGCAGTGCGCTGCACTGCAACGGTGAGGGAGAGGTCAGCGTAGGTTCCCTGTTAACGGAGCGCCAGATCTGCACTATCTAGGTCCTCCTGGGTGTGGGTCGGCCGGCCGTTAAGGGGAGAAGAGACGGTGTGTGTTAGTGTACGTGGTAGCAGGCTAAGGACAGAGGGGGCAGTGCGGTTCCTTAAAGGGACAGCGCTATTTTTTCATTGATTCCCTGACAGTGCGGTGCATCTCGCGATCCACCAGGGGGCGGTGTGGGAGGTATTGTGCTCAAGTGGATCTCTGTTTAAGTGGATTCTGTGGCTGGTGGGGGCAGGGCTTTACTTGGGTACTGTAGAGCTGGAGTGGGGGGTCTCGGAGGGCTCAGGCAGTAAGAGGGGGCAGTATTTGGGGGGCAGGATAAAATTAAAAAAAACAAAACGATTTTGATTCAATAAATGAATAAATAATTATACTATTTTGGTTTACATATTACCAGTGGGTTTTTAAGAGGTGTATTTTTATGCTGTTCAAAGTTAGCAGTTTTGGGCATTTTGGGTATAGGTCCACGGGTAGGTTTTGGCTTGGGGGCTTAGTTAGCTAGCTTAACTTTCAGGGGGCATATTTTTAGTGCACACCCAAATTATTGGTGCACAATGTTGGGCCAGGGAGCTAGCAAGAAGGATCTGGTGGATGCTAGGGCTCTGAGGGAGGCCCTGGAAATCATTAGCAGGGCATCTAAGGCCCAATTGGAAGGGGCGGTAGAGGAAGTAACGGGAGAAGGGGAGGTAGGTGGGGCAGGCCGCAGCGTAGAGCTGCGGCAGATGGGGCTCTCGCGGCAGTGGTGGCTTGCACCCCCGCGGCGGGAAGAGGGGGGGTTTGGGAATCTAGGGGCAGGAAGATGAGGAGGGAGGTAGACAGGAGGGTGTCCGGGGGAGGAATGATTGCGGGGGGGCAGCCAGTGAGGGAGGGAAGGAAGGATAGCCCTATAGAAGCAAGGAGTGCTCAGATGGAGTTGGCTCAAGGGAACTACAGTGGGGCCAGTGAGGGGGCGCAGAAGGGGGTGATAGGGCAGAGGGGAAGAGGGGGTAAATACCTGCAGAAGAGTGCCGGTGGGAGAAGGAGGGTGAGGTCCCCATCAATGGATGAGGTTAGAGGGGGGTGCGGAACAGCCCCCCTGGGTAGGAGGAGTGAGGGCGGAGGGCGCTGCGCAGCCCCCGCCGATCAAGTGGAGGTAGATGGTTTTAGAACGGCCCCTCCTTGGTCAGCGCAAGGAGAGCCTAAAGGGTGCAGCACGGCCCCTAGCGAAGAGGATTCCAGGGTGGAGGACGGAACGCCTCGCCCGAGTGAAGAGGACCAGACAGGGGTTTCTGTGGCCCCGCCGAGAAGACGTCAAAGGAGTGGCGGGGCGGACGCCCCGGGCTCGCAAGAGGAAGATCAACTCGACTCGGGCATGAGCTCGCATCCACAATGGTATTTGAGGGGTGATGAAGTTGGATTGGAGGATTATGTGGGGCAATGGGAGGTGGAAGGTTATAGGGCGGTAGGGGAAAGGGGGGAGGAGAGAAGAAGTTTGTGGTGGGATCTGAAAAGGCAGGTGCAGGGTGGTCGGGGGGCAAGAGGTCGGGGGAACTGTTGGCTGGGTGAGTCTGCTGACATGTTTTGTCCCCGCAGTAGGAGCCCTCTAAGAAAAGAGATGAGGAGCATCGGTGTGGACGCCAGATCGCAGACGGCCGGCGTGGAAAGAGGTGAGCGGGAAAGGGAATGGTCCTCTGCATGGCAGAGAGGGGTCACAAGAAGGGGGACGGGAAATGAAGGGTCTGGATTGCAAGGGGTAAGGAAAGAAGTTGGTGTACAGGCCATTGGAGCCTTGGGGGTTGAGAAGGGCATTTGCTCAGTGGAGGTCCAAACGGACAAGGTGGTGGAGCCATTGGTGCTCGAGGGGCAAGCTGGGAAAGAAAAGGAGTTGGAAGTGAAAGGCAAGGAGAAAAAACTGTCATACATGGGGATAACAAAACCGTTGGGGGCGCACTTGATGGCAGCGACTAGGGAGAAGATTCAGGCGGGGGAATTTGTAGATGTTTTTAAATTGCTCCATAGGGAAGTGAGAGCTAAGGAGGGGTCTAAAGAAGAAGAGAGGGAACTGGCTTCGCGCCCAGGGGTCCCGGTGACTATTGAGAACTGGACGTCGGCATTTATCATTTATGCCAGTGTTTATTGTGAAAAATTCCCGGAGCATTGTGTGGCCCTGCTTAAATATATGGACATAATTAGGAAGGCTTTCACAAGTTTTGGGGGCTTTGCCTGGGTAAGGTATGATGAGGAATTCAGAGCGAGAATGGCGGAGGACAGTCAGGCGGTCTGGGGGGAGATAGACATGGATCTTTGGCTGCAATGGATGCCTCCGAGAGGCCTGCCCCGACATTGCACACAGCAAGTGGGCTGCCGGTGCCTTTCCGGACCTTTCTCGGTCGCCCCGCCCATGAGGGGGTGGGGGGAGGAGGCAGAGGGCAGTCCTCAGCAGCATGTTGGGCGTTTAATAAGGACGGCTGCACAAGGACCCTGTGTAGGTTCAGGCACGAGTGTAGCAAGTGTGGAGGAAAGCACCCTCTTACTCAGTGTTTCCAACAGGGAGACAGGGGGAGGGGGAGAGGTTCAGGTAGAGGGGTTGTGGGGAAAAGCTTTTACTCCAATTAAAGTGGGGGTGCTGCAAAAATGGTTGCAATTTTATCCGGACAGTGAAGGGGCTAAGATTTTGAGTGAGGGGTTTTGTCAGGGTTTCAGAATGGGGTACCAGGGCCCAAGGGTGCGCCGGTGGGCTGAAAATCTGAAGTCAGCCAAAGAAAATGTTGAGGTGGTAAGACAAAAATTGAGCAAAGAAATAGCGGCGGGGAGGATTGTAGGGCCATTTGATGACCTGCCGGGTGACTTGTTTTATCCCCACTGGGGGTGGTGCCCAAGAAAGCTCCGGGGGAGTTCAGATTAATACACCATTTGTCATGGCCGGAGGGCATGTCAGTCAATGATTTCATTGCCCCGGAAGAATGTGGGGTTGTATATGCAAGTGTGGACCAGGCAGTGGAGCTGGTTAGGAAAGAAGGGCGAGGGGCCTTCATGGCCAAGTGTGACATTAAGGCGGCTTTCAGGTTATTGCCGGTGCACCCGGAGGATTTTTGGTTGTTAGGTTTGCAGTTCGAGGACCGCATATAAATAGACAAAGCCTTGCCAATGGGGTGCGCAATTTCCTGCGCTTTGTTTGAACGGTTCAGCTCCTTCTTACAGTGGGTTTTTTCATTTAACTCGGGTTGGGAAAGTGTGCAGCACTATCTGGATGATTTTCTGTTCATTAGCGGGGCAGAAAGAGAGGGGGAGTGCAAGGAAATGCTAAAGTTGTTTCAGGAGCTGATGGAGGAGTTGGGTGTGCCGTTAGCGGAAGACAAAACAGAAGGGCCAACAGTGATGTTGACATTTCTAGGAATTTAACAGGATTCAGTGGCCATGACCTCACGCTTGCCTCACGACAAGGTGAGCAAACTGGTGGTACTGTTGGAGAGAGCGGTAGGGGCCAAGAAAATGATGCTGGTTGAAATGCAGAGATTGGTAGGGCATTTGAATTTTGTATGCAAGGTGGTGGCCCCAGGGCGGACGTTTTGTAGGAACAGGGCGAGGGCTATGGCGGGAGCAAAGTGCCCACATCATCGGATAAGAGTATCGGGGGCAGTGAGGGAGGATTGCAGAATTTGGCTGCGCTTTTTGGAGAGTTTCAACGGGGTGTCAATGTGGTTGCAGGGAGACCCGGTGACATGGGAAGTACAGATATTTTCTGATGCAGCAGGAGCAGGAGGTTTCAGAGTTTTTTGGGGGGGGAAATGGTGTGCGGAGAAGTGGCCAGCTCTGTGGTTGAAAGAGGGAAGGAGTATAGCATTCCTTGAATTTGCCCCCTTGCTGGTGGCATTGGAGTTGTGGGGGAAGAATTTGCAGAATAGGAAAGTGAATTTCAATGTTGACAATGAATGCGTGGTCCATGTGGTGAACAGGCAGTCAGCAAGGGATCAGAGGGTGGCAAGACTTATGAGAGAGTTTGTTCTGCGCTGCATGGAATGGAATGTGGTGTTTAAGGCAACACATGTGCCAGGGAAGGATAATGGCATCGCTGAGGCATTATCTCGTTTTCAATGGCAGAGATTCCGTGGATTGGCTCCAGATGCGGATCAGGAGGGGCAGCAGACTCCGGAGGAGCTGTGGAAGATAGGAAGCTGAGAGCACTTGCTTTGGTGGAGGGTTCATTGGCCGGGGCATCTAAGGAGTCATACAGGAGGGCCTGGGTGGATTTTATTGGAGGGGGAGCTTGTAGTTGGAAGGGTAGATGGGATGCGGAAGAGCGGAGGAGGGACGATGTCATGAACTTCCTCCTGAGGTGCATGGACAGGGGCTGGTCAAGAGCAACTATAGCAGGGAAGTTAGCCGGGATTGCTTTCTACGGGAAATGGGTCTGGGGTTTTCAGCCGAGTGGGGGGGGAATGGCGAGTAGGATGTTGGAAGGATGGGCAAGGGAGAGTAAGAGGGACAAGGATAAGAGGAGGCCGATATCGGCGGAATTGCTGCAGAGGTTGATTAAGGCGGTGGGGGGAGTTTGCTGGTCGGTATGGGAAGGGGAGCTGTTTGCGACTTGTTTTACTTGGTTATTCTTCGGGGCTTTTCGGGTTTCGGAGTTGGTGGGGGGAAAATGGGGGTTTGGGGGATTGCAGTGGGAGGATGTGCAAATTACAGAATTGGGTTTGGACATCAAGATTAATAGGTCTAAAACGGACCAAAAGGGAAAGGGTTCTTGGGTTTTGTTGGGTCAGGGGAGCAAGGACTTATGCCCAGTGCGTACAGGCAGGTTGTGAAAGGAGCGTTGTGGGGGTAAGACAGGCTTGATGTTTAAGCATGAGGATGGGACGCCGGTTTCAGCAGCACAAGTCCTTGGGGTATTGCGGAAGGCTCTGGTAGCGGTAGGAGAAAAGGCAGGGGATTTTGGTGCTCATTCATTCAGGATGGGCGCAGCATCTGAGGGTAATAGGCTGGGTTTTTCGGAGGATAAGGTGAAAAGTTTGGGGCGTTGGAGGTCCGGGAGATATAAGGGGTATGTCAGGGAGTTTCATAAAGGGGAATTGTCAAGGAAGGTGGCAGTGAACCTGGTTGACAACAGCGTTTGGTAGAATGTATTGATTTGTAGTAATTTTTGTAATTTCTTTTTCAGATGCTGTGCGAAAGGAGGGGGAGTTGGCGCAAGTGTGGATTGTCGGCCATTCAATTGTTAAGTGGGCAGGGAAAGAAGCGGAGAAAAGGGTCCTTGGTAGGCAACTGGGGTGTAGCTATAAGGACGTGGTGGTAAGATGGCATGGACTAGGGGGTCTGCGCTGGGACCAGTTGCTTCCTATGTTGGCAGGGTTGCGGGAACGCTACGGGGCTCCAGAGGTGTTGATTATTCATGCTGGAGAGAATGATCTGGTAAGGGATACGGGGGTGGCTCTGCTAAGGAAAATGAAAAGGGATTTAATCTGGGTGCGTGAAATGTGGCCTCAAGCAGCTGTAGTGTGGACTAAGTTGTTGCCGCGGAGAGTGTGGAGGGGTGCGAGAAGTGAGGGGGCGATAGAGCGGACTAGGAAAGGGATCAACAGAGAGATGGTTAAGTTTTGTGCCTCGGTGGTGGTACAGGTGATGGAACATAAGGAAATAGTGTATGAAGGTTTCATGATCTTTAGAGAGGATGGGGTACACTTGTCGATTAATGGGAATAATCATTATCTGGCGGACCTGGGCTCTTGGCTGGGAGATTGGTTAAAGAGTTGGAGGTAAAGAAAAGTGGTGGGGGGGGGTGGGGCAGAAAGAACACCTTGGGCGGGGGGGTTTCTGGTGCCGGGGTCATGGCCCCTTTTGATGTGGGGGGAGGGAAGCACAATGGGGGAATGACACGGGAAAGGATGGTGTGGTGCTGTTTGCACAAGAGGGCCACCCCGGGGGAACAGGTATTGAGCCTGGAGGGGCATGGCCCCGGGGAGAAAGCGGGACGCCTGGAAAAGGGGAAGGAGACGGTAGGGTCCAAGGGACAGTTAGGGAGGAAATGGCTTTATTTAATTATTTAATTGTTGGGGGAAAATGAAAATGTTTAATTAGGTAATTGGTTGTTTAAATATTTCTTTAGTTTGTAAGGCCATGGAGCCAGGTAAGCGTTTAATTGTAAGCTTTGGCCTGTCACATTGAAGGGACCTTTTCCACTTTTAAATGAGTCTGGGTTTTTGTGCAGTAAGCCAAAAGGGGAGCCCCGGGGGGAACGCAAAGCGTTTCCCCCGGGGGAGTTTTTGGCGCTGCACACGGCCAGCGAGTGGCCGTGGGGGGCAGAGCGCCTCCCGGGGTATTTTAGGGTCCAGGGAAGGTTCGGGAGGCCGGCGATGGTTGGACTTGGCGATTGTCCCGCCCTCCCACCCCTTCATTTTGGTTTAGGTCTGGTGGCTGGATTATAAAAGGGGGGGGGGCATTGTATTTTGGGTATGGGGGGTTACGTCCCATGGCAAGTTTTTAGGCAGGTTTTTTGGTGTATGTTAAGGAGCTATTGGCTGGTAGTTTTTTGTGACAGGTCGGGGCATTAGTGAAGTTGTAATGTAAAATGTATGTTGCTGATGTGGCAGGTCAGACTGGCTGCAGGTCATAGGAAGGGGGAGATTGGTGTAGAGGGGAGTCTGAGGGGTATTAAAGTGGTTCTGGGCTCCGGGGGCATGGCCCCTTTTGATGTGGGGGGAGGGAAGCACAATGGGGGAATGACACGGGAAAGGATGGGGTGGTGCTGTTTGCACAAGCGGGCCACCCCGGGGGAACAGGTATTGAGCCTGGAGGGGCATGGCCCCGGGGAGAAAGCGGGACGCCTGGAAAAGTGGAAGGAGACGGTAGGGTGCAAGGGACAGTTGAGGAGGAAATGGCTTTATTTAATTATTTAATTGTTGGGGGGAAAATGAAAATGTTTAATTAGTTAATTGGTTGTTTAAATATTTCTTTAGTTTGTAAGGCCATGGAGCCAGGTAAGCGTTTAATTGTAAGCTTTGGCCTGTCACATTAAAGCGACCTTTTCCACTTTTAAATGAGTCTGGGTTTTTGTGCAGTAAGCCAAAAAGCATGGTGTTGAAAATAGTTAGAGGCTGAATGTTCATTCAGTAACTGAGCTGTTTTTCTTTGTCCTTATGAAGGCGTGCAACTGTTTTCGAAACGCCGAAATGTACTAAGCTAATTGGCGAGCTTAGGCAGACCGAGGCCAAGAGGTGGCCGAGATCAATGTGATGTTGTCACGTGGGCGGGCGACAGCGGCGTTGAGCGTTGCACGCAGTTTGAATAAAAAGGGCGGTCCTGTGCAGCAGGCAGTGCGTGCGAGGAGCCAGACGGAGTAAGACCTGTGTCTGTGTGTGCTGTTCAGGATGGGGATGGGCGAGGCCTGAACATGGGGGTTCCTCATGTTATTTAACTCTTAACTTCACACGTGGAGTGCTCGTGAGTCATGTGGACAATATTTGGACCCATTACATGCCCTAAAGGGCAAGGTACCTCTGGATAGCCAACACAGGCTCATTAAAAACAAAAAAAAGATTAATTTTTTATCTTCACCGTCGGATGGTGCTCCTCTCACATAGGACTGGGAGAAGACAGGGGGAGGCGTGTGACGGTATTGTGCCACCATGGCCTGTAAAGACACGCAGGGCCCAGTGTGTGTAGACAAATGTGAGTCCTATGGGACTCCATGGGAATGGGGATTTACAGAATTCCGCCTCTGGAATTACCGGGTCACCGGGGCCCCAGTGATTCCGGCAATCACGGAGGCGGAATGGTAATACGGGTCCGGCGGCAGCTTGCTGGTTTTTCCGGCACGGCTACCGCCGGACATGTAATGAGGCCCAAGAAGTGGGAGTGAACTACAAAGACGCCTTCGAAGCCATGAATGGGAGCGCTCACCATGGAGGGCACCGTGGCCTTCTTTGACCAACAGAAGGAGTCTGAGATTATAGTAGACGCTAGCCCCGCTGGACTGGGGGCGGTCCTGTCACAACAAGATGCACAAGGACAGTAGCATATGCGAGCAAGGCGCTAACGAGTACAGAACAGCGTTACTCCCAAACTGAATGGAAAGTGCTCGAAGTCTTGTGGGGATGCAGCACATTTGCATCTACATTCTAGGCAAGCCGGTAGCCATGCTGACCAACCACAAGCTGCTGCTGCCAATAATGGCAGGGTCATCGTCAAAACCACCCCGAGGATTGAGCGTTGGATGCTCGCACTAATGGAATACAGAGTATGATTAGTATATAGGCATGGGTCTCACAATCCCGCAGACTACCTCTCGCGACATCCAAGGGGCAAGGCAGACGGAGAGTGTACCGAACAACTTGCAGCAGACGAACATGTGCGGGTAGTGGTGGCAGAAGCGAAACCAGGGGGGGCTGGAAAACGGTTCTGTCGAAACCGCACGGAAGAACCCAAGGAGCCCAGCAGGAACTGGAGCAGCTGTGGAAGGTGCAACACGATCTGTTGTCAACTGAAGGACTCCTATTAAGGAGAAGCAAACTGGTGATTCCACTGGCACCAGTAGAGCGTGTAATTGATCTAGCAAACTGTGAACATCAAGGAGTGGCCCAAACCAAATCAAGGCTACACTTGAAAGTATTGTTCCCCAACCTACAATCAAAGGTGAATGAATTCACAGCGAATTGCATATGGTATCAGGCGTTGGCCCCAGCCAACATAGAACCCTGAATAGAATCAATGCCTTGCAGTGGTCGACCATGGGACGTTGTCCATGCTGACTTTGGATCCACTGGCCGCGGGATGTATTTTCTAGTGATGAGAGACCAGTGGTCACGGTACCAAGAGGTCGAGCTAGTGGAGCCCACGGCTTTTGAACAAGTAGCGCAGCGCAGGTAAAGGAGAAATGTTAGCATCTGGATTAGAGTTCAATTAAAACAAAACATGGGTTTTGAGATTTAAAACGATATTGAGAATATTTCAAAGGAGTGCCTATTCATTTTCTGTTCAGCAAAAAACAACATTGTTTGTCCAAATTATCAAAATACCAGTTGAGTTTAAGAAGCATTTTTTAGTTTATTAGGCCAAAGTAGAATGAATGATAAGTGGCCTGACTTATCTTGAAAAACCTTTTAACTAGAAGGCTATTTAAAGTAATGGTTCGCCCAAAAAATTTTATTGCCCAAAAAGATGGGCAATAATAAAACAAATATACTCGCACTTTTTTTTTGTTAAGTTCCTATGTAAAATTTTGAGCAATTCAAGCTAAAAAATTAGAAAAGCAAGCACATGGGCGCATCCATTTTGTGAAATGGATGCCCGCCTGTGCTGGCTTTTGCGGCACTAATGAAGGAAAAGCCAGCCAGCTGTAGTAAACAAAAGCTACCACTGGGTGGCTTTTCCTTCATTGGTGCCCGGACTCGGAGGACGCGGACCGGAGTCTACAGGCAGAAAAGCTGCAGCTGAATCTCGGTAAGTGCTATTTATTTTTTAAAAATAATAAGCACTAGCTGCGTTTTTTTTCTAAGTTTTCCGGACTGGAGGAGCCCGCAAAACTTAGAAATAAAACCGCAGCTTTAAAAATGTTGTATTTATGTTTGCGCTAGCTTTTAAAGCTACCGCAAACATAAATACACCGTTATTGTGTTTGAAAACGCTGCGTTTTTTTTTCTAAGTTTCGCCTCTGAGCCTGAGAAACTTAGAAAGAAAAACCACAGCATTTTCAATCTGCTTTCCCATTTGGGGCTCTAGGGCTCCCCACGGGGAGCCCTAGAGCCCCAAATGGGAAAGCAGATTTAGGCAGAAACACTGCAGCATTTAGCATTGCAGAAAACAACCGCGTTGTGTTTCTGCCTAAATCTGCTTTCCCATTTGGGGCCCTCAGGCTCCGGGAGCCCGAGAGCCCCAAATGGGAAACCAGCTGTAGGCAGAAACACAGCGGCATGTAAACACAACCGTGTTGTGTTTCTGCCTGCCTTGGCTTTCACTTTGGGTCTCCGGTGCTCCCCTGGGGAACGGTTGTGTTTGAAAACTCTGCGGTTTTTCTTTCTAAGTTTCTCCGGCTCGTCCGGCTGGGAGGAGCTTGAGAAACTTAGAAAGAAAAAACGCAGCGTTTTCAAACACATTAACGTTGTATTTATGTTTGCGGTCGCTTCAAAAGCAACCGCAAACGTAAATACAATGTTTTTAAAGCTGCAGTTTTATTCCAGCCCGGAAAACTTAGAAAAAAAACGCAGATAGTACTTATTTTTATTTTTTTTAAAGAAATAGCACTTACCGAGATGCAGCTGCAGCTTTTCTGCCTGTAGTCTCTGGTCCGGGTCCTCCGAGTCCCGGCACCAATGAAGGAAAAGCCACCCAGTGGCAGCTTTTGTTTACTACAGCTGGCTGCCTTTTCCTTCATTAGTGCCGCAAAAGCAAAAGCCAGCACAGGCGGGCATCCATTTCACAAAATGG
Source organism: Ambystoma mexicanum (assembly GCF_040938575.1). Classification (NCBI taxonomy): domain Eukaryota; kingdom Metazoa; phylum Chordata; class Amphibia; order Caudata; family Ambystomatidae; genus Ambystoma; species Ambystoma mexicanum. The sequence goes on along the minus strand of NC_090939.1, from coordinate 863,738,629 downwards.
ATGCGCCCCCATGTGCTTACTTTTTCAATTTTTGAGCTTGAATTGCTCAAAATTTTACATAGGAACTTAAAAAAAAAAGTGCGAGTATATTTGTTTTATCATTGCCCATCTTTTTGGGCAATAAACATTTTTGGGCGAACCATTCCTTTAACTGAACAATGTGTTGTCTGTATTTAATGAAATGCAGATGTGTAGGTAAAATCGTATATCTTTCACGAAATGCATTTTATAGGTGCATGGAAAGAGCAGTCCGTTATGTTATGTATCGAAGAGAAAAAGCTTTCAGCGTGGAAGAATGTTTACGGATAGGTGATGGTTCATAAAAAGGGTACATTTTCTGGCATTTGTAGAGGTTACCAGATTGTCAAATAAAAACTATTTGGTAGCAACTGGATCCAGTAAGTGTGATTTTCAGTTGGTTTCTGTTGGTATCCAAATGCTGACTAAAGGGGTTTTGCCCATCTCCTGAGTTGATACGGTGCAAGCTCCACTGCTGAGCTTATTGCAATGGAAATGTTTATTTCTTTTTAGATCTACATGTGCATAGTGCAATGTCTCAAAATCTACATGCTCTGAGTGTAATTAGTTCCAGACGAGGGACAGTCGGATTGTATCAATCGATTTGACGGGCCCTCGCGGGGTCGTTACCAGGGCAACAAAGCCTTACCTACTGTGCTGCAGAGCGCTGCGTCCTGTGGAGTTCCTTCCCTTTGGTCATCATCACCACCATGGAAAGGGAGAAGGGACTACGTATAGTTCCTTCTCCCCAATTCATATCAGCCATTTTCTTTCCTTTTTTTTTTGCTCGAGTTGAGAAACGATTGACACGCCGTTTCTCATCTCAGGTAAACATACTATTAGTACCCAGGTCTAATGGGCTTTGCTCTGGTCTGTAACTATGGGCCCTGGGCCATGACCTGATGCAGTAATGCCCCCCTCCCCCTGGCTTAATTAGTAGATGCTGGCCTGGAGTCAATGAAGCTGGCCCACCCTTGATGTATTTTCCTTTAGCTGTCTAATTAGTGAACCATTTACTAGTGAATAGAAATTATTCAATCAATAAAAAGCTTCATTAAAGTCCAACTTAGATATGTACCATGTGGGTATTTAAGGCTGCAATTAGCAAATGATGGCAAGCATGTGAGTCTCATTGCATTTGGTGAGTTACCAGGCATAATAAGGCATTATCAGGACTTTTAGGGCTGCACTGATCATATGATGGCATCACCTGAATATGTGGGGGTTATGCGCTAGTATATGTAGACCATACCAAGCATGTTATGGTTTTCATGGACTCATGTCTTTGCTTTACATATGGCAGACAAAACCGCTTGGCTTTACCAATGCTTTTACTTCACAGACACTTGTCCAATGTGTGTCAGTGTTGCAGTTAAGCACCCATAAATAGAACAAACTCATAAACTATGAAGCTATATAATCCTAATAGGTGCAGGATTACAAAGGGGTGGGTTTAAAACAGAAAAAGGAAGGCACTCTGCCAGGGTTGATTGCTGGGAACTGGCTATCTCCTTGGTTAGTCAGAATCCCTAAACCAGGTTGGGGCTGGCAAAGATATGGAGTGGCGGTCGAGGGAGGGGCCACCCGAGTCAATGCTGGGTCACGTCTGCCAGGTGCCTCCAGCAATATGCAGTGTGGGTTATGGGGCAGAGTCATTCACATGGGTTGTGTATACCAGGAGCGACCCCGGTTTGAAAGCAAAAAGCGGGGCCGCTGAATCAAAGAGCTTGGCAGGGTCTGTCAGGTGTGGCCGGGGCAAAGAGGTGAGCAGTGAAGATGGCGAGGCTCACAGCACAGCATTCCCATGATGGAAGGGAGTCCCCCGCTGACAGGCCTTCCTGTGCTGGTGAGTGGGGGCATCATAGAGCCCCTCCTGTCATTGTCCAACTTCCAAGCCCCTTTATGCGCTTTCCAAACCATAATGGCTCATATGGCCCAGAAATTTGCCAATGGGGGAGTGCCAGGTTTCTCTGCAGAATCATATTTAGTCTTATGTCTTGAGGTTTGGGCTTTAAGTAGGACAATGGGCAGAAGAATTAGCTTTGCTGCTTTAGGTAAAGAGGGTTTGGTTAAGCTTTAGCTCCTTACTCTTGGGGCTTGATTATGAGTTTGGTAGTGGTGGTTTAACATCCAGTAATTAACATTACCAGGTATTTTACCAGCCCACCAAATTCCGAGTTGCCTTTCCAAAACTCTTATTTTCACCCGGTTTAGCATGCAGGTAAAACATGCACAAAAGCAGCAGTGCATGCAGCAATTGCCACATGTAGTAATTACGGCAGCAGATGCAGTCTGATAGGACTCCCAAACGGGGAATAACAGAAAGATCTGCATGATTTGGAATCATGTTGACATTTCCTGGCAGCCAGTAATTACTGCATGCCATAATGGCAAATGAGTTTGGCGGCATTACATTAGCTAAATCCTCCAAACTCGTAATCAGGCCCTTAGATGTTTAGAATAAAGAGTCAAAGTCAGTGGTATTACCTAAAGGATTGATATGGCCAAGCATCACTGTGGCCACTATCTACAGGCTGTCTGGCCAGGTCGCCCTCTTCCTTTCTGAGTGGGCTGACCTCTCCTCCCCCCTCCTTGCCTCTAGCTCTCAACTTCTCCTCCTCAAAGACTTGAGCATCCACCTGGATGCTACCCTTCAGCGGGACTCTTTTGCAAACTCTGCGATTCCCTCTCTCTCTCTCTCTCTCTCTCTCTCTCTCTCTCTCTCTCTATCTCTCTCTCTCTCTCTCTATTCATCCTTCTGGGCTGACTTACTCTGCAGGGCACACCCTGGATGTTCTGATCTCCTCATACTCCTCTAACCCTCTCACCACTCCTCTCTCTTGGAGTGATCACTATCTCCTTTCCTCCCACCTCTCTCTCTCTACCCCTCATGTCAAGCCAACTCCAGCACTGCCACCTCCCTTCTTGGTCATCCGACCCATGAAGCATGTGTCAGTTGAGGTTTTCTCCACTACTTTCTCTCCTCCTCCTGCACCTTTGGCTGACTCACACCCTGACACAGTGCTCTCTAACCCTCATCTCTCTATCTCTACCACTCTGGATGTCCTTGCCCCTGTTATGAGGATCCGCTTGAAGCCCAAATCCAAGTGCAAATCTTGGTACGATTCCAACCTTGCCGCCCTTAAACGCAAGTGTAGGGGGTGGAGAGGAAGTGGAGGGCATCGGGTGCACCCCCGACAAACTGGCCTGCCGCCTGCTCCAAAGGCAATACAGACTCTCTGTCCTCTCTAAGAAGAGAGCCGACATCCAAGCCCGCATCTCTACGGCATCTAACAAGTCAGCCAAACTTTTCAAAATCTGCAAGGAGCTGGCCAATCCTGCTCCAGTCTCTGCCTTTCCTGTTCCCTTCCAGGCCCTCTGAACGGCCTTGGCTTCTCATTTCACCACTAATACTCAGGATATTCTGTCCACCCTCTCTTCCTCTACCTCCTCTTCCTTCTCCTCTACCATTCCTGGCCCGTATGAGGCCCTCTCTGCTCCTCCTTTCTCCTCCTTTCCCTTGTTCACCCCCGAAGATGTTTCTAGACAAGTCCGATCTATGAAAGTCTTGTCAAAGCAAGTTCTCCACTGCTCATCCAGAACCATCAAGGACCACATCGACACCCTTGCTACAGCCTTGGCTGATTTCTGCAATCACTTATTTGGCACTGCCACTGGAACTTTCCCCTCCACCCTTAAGCACTCCCTTGTGCACCCCTTTCTAAACAAGCCCATGGCCGATCCTTCCTCTCTGGCTAACTATTACCCGATCTCCATCACTCCTTTCCTGGGCAAACTCTTGGGAAAGCTGGCCAACTCTGAGCTTAATCTACATACTGAATCTGTGGGTTGTCTACATGACCATAAGTCTGGCTTTGGAGCTGCCAGAAGCACAGAAACTGCTCTCCTGAACACCTGTGAAGACTTGATCTCCAATCTTGACTCTAATCTCCCTTCTGTCCTCATTCTCCTTGATCTATCCTCTGCTTTTGATATGGTCAACGATGCCATCCTTCTCAATCACCTCAGTGACAAGCTTGGTATCACTGATCAGGCCCTGGCCTGGTTGACCTCCTTTCTCACTGACCGACCCTCTCAGGTCCAACTGGGGTCTTTCCTCTCTTCTATCTCTCTCTCTACTTGTGGTGTTCACCAGGGGTCTAACCTCTCTCCCTGGCTTTTCAATAACTATCTGGTACCTCTTGCTCACCGCAATGCTACCTTCTGCTCCAATTTTCAATGTTATGCGGATGACACCCAGCTCTCTTTCAGGCTCCCCTCAGCCACCTCTGCTCCTTCTCTCATACCAGGCTGTCTGGCCGTAATTCAGGAATGGTGTGCCACCAATGACCTCTGCCTTTGCCAGTAAGACTGAGAGCCTCCTCATTTCCTCTCTCTCTCTCTCTCTCTGGCCACCCACGCTGGTCCTTCTTCCTGCTCGTTCCTGTGATGCTAAGAACCTTGGTGTCATCTTTGACTCCACCTCTGCCTTTGCCAGTAAGACTGAGATCCTCCTCATTTCCTCTCTCTCTCTCTGGCCACCCACGCTGGTCCCTCTTCCTGCTCGTTCCTGTGATGCTAAGAACCTTGGTGTCATCTTTGACTCCACCTCTCCTTTTCTCCTCACATCTCTGACGCCTCTAAGAAGTCAAACTATCAGCTGCACCTACTCAGAGGTATTCTTCCTGTTCTCACTTTCCCCCAGAAGTTCACTGTCTCCAGAGCTCTGGTCCTCTCTAGACTGGACTACTGTAACAGCTCATTCTAAATCTGCCTGCCTCTACCGGTCTAAGCCGGTCAAGTGGCACAGCGAGTAGAGCGCTTGCTTGGACATCGGTGCAGAGTCTGCTAACGCAGGTTCAAATCCCAGCGAGGCCAAACTCAGCCTTTCATCCTTCCGAGGTTGATAAATGAGCACCACACATCGTGGGTAATAATAAGCAGCGCTCAAATACCTGAGGTTTCGTAGCGCTATATAAAGGCCAAATTATTATTACCCTTCGACCTTTACAAGTTATCCAGAACAGTACTTCGAGACTTGTCCTTGGCCTCAATCCCAGGGATTGTTTCTCTCCAGCTCTGAAATCTCTTCACTGGTGCCTCGTGGGTGCAAGGATCACATTCAAGCCCCTCTGCATCATCCACAAGGTTTTCTGGTGCGTGGGACTGCTCTACTTCCAACTTCCTCTTCCAAAACATCTTCCTTCTCGAACTCTCCAATCATCCACCTCCAATTCTCTGGAGGTCAGACGCTTTTCCAAGCAGAGAGTTCGGGGCAGATCCCTCTCCTCGGCTGGGGCCTCCCTGTGAAAACAGCCTCCTTGAGCAGAACCACCTCCGATTCCGGAAGCAACTCAAGACCTCCTTTTCATTTCTGCTTTCTCTCTTCCTCTCCCCTTCTGATGTACCTGACTCCTCATACACTGGTCACCTGGTTACCCTCTGAACTCGGGCCCAAGCTCCTGTATGTCCAGTTGCCCTTTCACTGCCTGCGGTCTCCCCAGCACTTAAGGGTCTGCATCTGCAACCCTACAGTCCCTTCTCTCTGCACTTATGAGCCACCCGCTGGCTGCACTTGAGTTACCTGCACTTCTGCCATACCTTCCCCCCTGGCACTTCTGCCCTTCCCTCTTCCCCGAACTTGCGTGATCTGAATGATACAAGGCCTAGTAAGATCGTTGTTTTGTCCTCCCTTTGTTTCCCCCTCCTAGTCTTGTCACGCCTACAAAACACTTGTGTACAGGCACATTATAAATGCCATATCATATCATATCAGCATTTTGAGGTTAGTCTATGGCAATTTACAGTTCAGTTTAGGTTTAGTATTACAGAGTTAGGCCTTAGGGAGAGTCTTACGAGTTTAGGTTTAGCTCTGACCGATCAGGGAAAGGATTTTGGGTACAGTCTTAAGCCTATGAGTTTAGAGTTACATTAATTAGTGTATGCACACTACAGCTTTCAGGTCCACATTTAGCCAAGTGGCATAATTTAAGGTGTATTGGTTTAGGTGGTGGGGTCTATATTTAAAAGTGTGTCTTAAGGGCTCATTTTCTAATAAGTGCTGTGAAAGTGCATGGCCATTTCCGTTTAACCTTATTTTCCAAGCATCCTGAGGGTATTCCCTATGGACAGCATGTTTCTGAAGCCCGGCAGAACCTTCACTGGTTGCCAGTGGCAGCACACATTAAATACTGGACACTTGTTAAGAACAAACATCAATAAAGTAGACCAGCAAACAAAACTTTACATGTTAACTGGCGCAGACAGCGTAGTAGCATTTCTTCACACATTAAATTAAAGTCGCTCCCTGATTCATCAAGCTTATCACAGAATGGGCTGCTAATGCTTGCAGGGGAAATGTCTGCCCTATCCACCCAAACGTCCCCTGCTGTCTCCATCTTCCTTTCTGATAGCAGTGCTACTCTACCAACTAGAACGCTGTGGTAGCCGGGCTTTCTCAGTGGCAGGTTCAAAGCTATGGAACTATCACCCACAATATCCATGCCTATTTTCTCGAAAGGCAGCCCAACCACAGTTAGTGGAATTAAGGGGGCCTTTGTGGCACCACCTGACTTGCCAGAAGCTTGACTAGTCGGGCAGGACTAGACAAATTTCTTAACTTTTACGCAAAACTGCGGCCAGTAAAAGTGCACAGACAACCGGTCGGATGTCTTAGTCACTCCCAAGTGACCCGCTAAAGGAATTTGGTGACCCAAATGCAAAAGGAACTTTCTGTGGCATTTGGGAACCACCAACCTTCTGGTGTCCTCACCCTCAGAATCCTTTGGCCCACTGCGCAGGAGTCGATCCTCCCAAAACACTTTGAACAGTCCAGGGGCCTCCCCCTTAGCCTGCTCTTCCAGAGTGGGACCCTCTTTCTGGGCTGTGTAGAAGTCAGTCTGAACTGGGCCCTCAGCTGATGCAAACTCATCCAACTTGGGCAGACCCTTCAGATATGCTCCCACCTGGTCCTCTACCTCAGGTTCCTGCACTGCGCCGGCCAACTCTGAAGTCACAGGGACCCCTGCTACCAAAGTAGGGTCCTCCATGGCTAGTAGGCCTTCTCCTGCAGGAGTAGGTGACTCAGTAGTCTGTGGAACTAGACTAGGGGCTACCAGCCACGCCGGTCCTTCCTACACACCCTCTGGAAGCACTACAGGCCATAAGGCTCACAGACCGTTCAATATGGCGATCTATTTGGCCCTCGATCGTGTAGCTGCTGCGACTATTTCGGGATCAGGAAGATCATTGCCCAACAGACATGGGACAGGGATGGAGTCTTTCACCACTACACGGCGCTGGGTTGTTTCACCTCACCAGCTGAACTCTACTATCACCAAGGGGCACGTACTCTTACCATCAAATCCACTTACACACAAATTATGCCCAGTGATATACTAGCCTGGCTGTAGCCACTGCCGGGTGACAGCAGTGACGCTAGCCGCTGTGTCTCGGACCGCAGGAGTTTTGTGTCCATTGATGTACACGTGCTATAGATAGAGTTGAGTATTATTGGGAACTGGGGTCTCTTCTAGAGATCCGGTACCGTTCCCACTCAGTATAACCAATCCTCATTCGGCAACTCCCTGTCCTAGTGGGAACTCCTCCTCTGAGAGGTTCACACTAATGATGGCCTCCTCCACGAGTCCAACATTCACTATGACTTGCTTGGGTCAGCCCTTGCAAGCAGGATACCCATTCCTAGGGCCCAACTCCTTAGACACGAAACAAAACAACCTGTGTGTGGTGAGACCGCAGGTGTCCCAGTATTAGGGGTGCCTGCGCTCTTCTTTTCGGTGTGCACGGCTGAACTAGAGTTTGGGGGTTTCCCTTTGTTCTTTTGGGGACATGACTTTGAAGATGATTGGGTTGGACCTTTGTCTTTCCCATCCTTGTTTATTTTTTGTCTGCCGATTTCTCTTCCAGTTTGGGTGTGCTCGCCTGAGCCTTTTTCTAGACTCGAGTACTCACAAATCTGTCGGCAGCCTTTGCAAGCTCCCTAGGATCCTTGATAGTCTTGTCCACTATATACTGGTGTAGGTCAACCTCACAATCCTTCAACAGACACTCATGCGTAATCAAATTGTACATCGCTTTAAATGTGTCAACTTTATTACCAGTCACCCACCCGCTCAGATATTTCAACGACAAGAATGTGAACGCTTCAAATGTCTGCCTACTTTTCTTTCTGAGCTCTCTGAAGCTCTTGAGATACTGTTCTGGGGTTTTACAGAATGCCCTGAGTAGAGCTGCCTTCATGCTCTCATAAATCGGCCGTTCCTCAGGAGTTAAGTAAAGAATTGCATCAGTCCCTGGTGTCGGTAAGTGACTCATCAGGGCTGCACCCCACAGTACCTCATCCACCTCCTGGAGCTGGAATGCCAGCTCGAGCGCTTCAAACCAGTCACAAATATCCTTCCCCACTTCATAAGCCTATAATAAGTCTTTGGGGATGTGCAGTCAGGGCTTATCCCGGACACTCTGGTTTGAGCCACTACTGCTGCTTTCGCTAGAGGCAGAAATGTTGGCAGCCTTCTGCTCTTCAAGTGCCAGCTTGTGCATCTATATGGTGACCTTGTCCCGCTGATTCCGTTCCTCTAGTGCTAGTCTCCTCTCCTTGAGCAGGAGCCTTCCAGCTGCTACCTCATTAACAACTGGAAACATTTCTGGCCACTCAGAGACAGTGGTCGAAGTGGGCGGGAGCGGTTGGGAGCGGTGCTCCTCTACTTCTATTAATTACATTTTACCATTCCTATATTTCTATTTTAAAAAGAAACCGTTCCAGAACGGTTTCGTTTTAAAATAAAAGTGTAGGAAGAAGTTGAAACTTGCACTTTCAGTGCACTGCACAGGATGTTTCCTTACAGAGCAGGCACATGTGTTTTGGGTTTTTTATTGTGCATGGAAGGGGGCGCAGCGATAGGGTCTGGCGATGGTGTCTGTGGGGAGCGGTGCAGGCCAGTAGGGAATATAGTTCCACTACTTTTTTCGTACAATTCGACCACTGCTTAGAGACTGTTCTGAGGTCTGGGACCTGAAGGATGCCACACTAGCCCCTGTCCTCACTGACGCACTTGAGTGTTGAGAAACCAAACTTGCCCCCCGGCGTGATTATTGGCGAGAAACACTGCTCATGCAGTTGTCCTCGTCATTTACCCCCTCTGTAATGTCTTGTCCGTTCACGTGCACAGGCCTAGCCCATCCCCTGGGGTCTTCTCCCCAACCCCCTCACTTCTATCCAAGCTTGGAGGCTGGTCAGCAACTCAGGTTTATTAACCTTAGTTCTGTGGCAAAGTCCCCTTCACTTGACATAAGATGAGCAGGGCATCCTTGTTCATGCCTTTTATAGTGTCCATGTCAAGCTCCATGTCTATTACTAAACGTTGCCTGCAACAGTACATTTATCGTTGGGTGACTGAGCTGTGCGCAAGGCTCCAACCGATCCTACCGATCCTACCGCTTGCCACCAATGTGATGAATCAACTTCAGGGGCACCAGTGGTTCAGGGATGAATATCGGTTTCTAAACCATCAATCAACCCCACACCTCTAGTCCACCAGAAGGGATCCAAACAGATTGGAATACAAGTGAATTATAAGACCTCCTGTCTAATTTTGGTAATTTATTTTTTATTACTACAACAGACAGTTCTAGCACACTACAAATACGACCACCCTGTAAAGGAACACAGAGTACAGACAGTTTCCCAAAGGAAAGGGATGCACTCTGGATACTGACAGGGGGGTAGTTGGTAAAGTAATCAGTCTTACTGTTAAAGATTGCTTGGTTCCAGCACCAAGGGGAGCAAAGGGTCATAACTGTCTCTAGGGGCCTCGGAGAAGAACCAGGGGGGCAGAACCACAATGTACCTGGTGCTGAAGAAGTTCTTGGTGCTCTACAGCGGCAAGGCCGTTCCAGGGTGCTTTGCAGCCCTTGAGACAGAGTTAGTGGTGGGAGACAGCTGCGGGTACCAGGCAGCAGGCAGTATGGCAAGCGAGGTGGGACGGACATCTGTAGGTTGTCCGGCGTGGTGGCTCGGACCCAAGAATCATTGTGCCTGTGCTGCTTGGTGGATCTGTAATGCTGGCTGAGGCAGCTTGGAATGCTCTTGTGACTGCGGTGTGACAGCATTCAGCGGTGCTGCTGGATGCAGTTCGAGGACTCGGCTGTCTCCAAAATGTCCTTAAAAGATGGACGATGGATGATGCTTGTGTGGCACTCCTCCTAGCTTCTTTGCAGGGCTCATAACGTCCTTTCAAGGCGGATGGCCCAAAGCTCAGGGGAGTGATTTCAGGCAACGGCCTTGTCCTTTGTCCAGAGACTCTCCAGCACTTCCCCCCTAGGAAGCTTGCTGGCAGAACCTAGCAGGGCACACTGTGTGCTGGCTGGGTAGATACCGGTTCTGGAGCTGCTAGATGGGTCCTCTGAGTCCGGTATCTCCCTCTGTTCCCTGTGAGATGTTTAGGGGAGGGATCCTTCCTCCCTCTTGGAACTCCTGGCCCTCCTTCACTGGCGGAAGATGTAAGGTAGACTGTACCTTCACCCCAGGTCCAAATGAGTCCTTCTTCTTACTCCTTTCAAAGTCATCGGATGATCTGTCAAGTGAGGGGTTCAACCCTCTCTTAAAGCCAAATGGGACTCAGTGATTGGTGCAGGCTAAGCCTACCTTAATGAACCAATTGTGGGTCCCCACCAACAATATTCTGTTATGCATGAGGTCAAGACCATTGTGCACTCCAACAGTACAGACAAGGTGTGACAACATATACCTAAGTCCCACCCATCTTCCTGTCTGTTGTAGATCAAAGTGTCTCTCTGGTTAACAGAGCCCTCTGTGACTCTTGATTAAAGCACAGGTTTCCCTTGAAGTTTGTGATGGGAGCAGACATCCTGTGTCCCCTAAATCACATCCTTCATCCCTATGAAAGGGGTCTGCTGGACCCAGACAGGCCATTAACTTCCTTTCATACAGAGAGGTGGGAACTAGTTTCAGGTTGACACATTTCATACCAAAGGGGTGTTAGCCCCACCTTCCTGTTGTCTGTCCGGCAACCAAGCCCCCTCAGCAGGCTTGTCTCAATTCTCTCATTAGTATGCACTGCCAACAGCCAGATTAGACAAAGGGAAGCAGATCCATGGAGCCTTTGATATTTAAATTAGGCTGCCCGTGGCTGGAGGAAGGTGTGCCTTTCCCCTTCTTGAAATGCTTTGATGTACCCGTGGCTGTCACATTCCAGCTGAATTTGACAGGGCAAGATGGCGCCTGTAGGCTGTGTCTTCCCAGAGTACACGTGACTATGAGTTTTGTGCCGGAAGCAGATGAAATGGGTGCAGATGGTCATACACATTTCTTGGAGGTTGGTCTCCCATTTTCCATTTTCATTATTAAAAAATCAAAAAGCCCAGGCGAGCGCACTCTCCCTGTGAGGATGGCAAATTCCTCACAATGGCATCCCTGCTTTGCTTTCCTACTCCTTGTCAAGAGAGCACTTTGTTTTACGCCGGCATTACATTTTCATGTCGGCATAAAACTAATGGATTCCAATGGAATATGCGTCACATTAGCACCTGCTAATGAGCAGGTGGAGTCCATTGGAACTTATTATAAAACATTGCCTGCAAAGCGTTATTTCATGCTGCGTTTTATATCTCTCAAGCAGAAAGTAAACAGGTTATTTTGAGATTGAAGAAAATTGCATGGAGGGGGCCACAACACTTAAAGTGAAAGCGTAGGCTGTCCCCTGCATACAAATGCTGCTTTTATTAAAAGTATCCCCTTGCTATTCTAGGACTAGCAGCTTAGAGCTTTACGGTAAACCTTGGGACTGTAGTTGTAAAATTAAGGATTATGGGTTTAGTTTTATGGGATTTGAGTGATCCACAAGGCATACAAAGTGATGAAAACAAAACACAGAAATCTATTTTATATGTTTGTGTTTCTTCTTGCCACTCACCTTTATCATTATCCGGTACTTGGCGGTTGCATCATGTTCCCCTAATAGCAAGGACATGCTGAGCTATTTAAGCAAAGAAATTGGCTTAATGTAACATGACTGGTTCAGCTGTCCTTCATTTGACTGGGTGTTTTTCGTTTCTGATATTGTACTGCTCTCCAGCGGTTAATGAACAAAGTGCACTGGTAGTTCAAAAGGACATTCAACCTCTCCGTCTTACTTGGTTGCGTTAGAAAAGCTATTTAACAAAACAGCGGATGCTGAGGAACTTTTTAAAGTTGCCTTAAGTAGCCGAATTGTCAAACATGTTTCAGTGGTGGGTCTTATATGGGTGATTTTGACTTACAAGTAGTAGTTCTCAATCTGGGAATTTAGATATCACAGAAGGTCATTTACCTTTCAAAAAAGAACGGATGTTATGTAGTATGTGTGTAAACACGAATTAAATGTATATCGCATCAATATCTGCATTAAAAGGCAATTGGATATATATATAAGTTAACATGCTGGGGCTAGAATTCTAGACAAACATAGGCTAATTTTTTATTTAAAAATGTCATTTGCAGGGAGGCGCCCGCTTACCTGCTGTTGGGTCCCTTGCATGTAATTTTATTACGTTCACAAGGCGAAGGGCAGAAGGAAAGAATAAAAAGGACAACTCGTTTTTACTATTCCGCTTTCCTCTAAGTCTCATGGAGAAGCCACCAGCAAATGACTCCTTGCAGAAAACATGTACTAATGGATTCCTAGGGAATTCGCCTAGTTTTCAGCAGGCGCAAAACTGAGCAGATTCCATAGGAATCCATTTGTTGTAATCCTGCATTTATCTCATTCAGGGGTAGGCCCTCCATAGGAATCCTTTGGTATTATGCCGGCATGAAAATATCGTGCAGGTGTAGGCCATACCACCTTGTGTCAGTACAAAAAGGGTCTGGAGTGTTAAATACAGGCACACGTGCAATACATACAATACGGCTCGCTTTTACGCCTCCATTTAACGCACCGCCAATTTTAGCACGCGGTACACAGTGAAAATAAGTAAAAAAAGAAAGCAGGTGACCCGTTTCCTCAGGTATTTTTCTCGTAGCAGTAGCTCTTGGTAATTGCCATAGTGGAGTGGGACACGGTTGCCAAATACATGTCTATAGCGTGGTGTTCTTACAATTGATTCTTTCCTGGGCCATGTAGCCATCTCACTCACGGTTTTGCGTGAGACGTCGCTAGTCAGGACTGGGGGGTCTTTAGCCCTGGAACTTTTGGTTATATCCCCCGATAGAAGCTCAGGGGCTACAACCAAAAAAGCTAGCTGGCCCCAAGTCCCAATAGTCACAACATTAGCATAGCTACAGATCTTTTACAAACATAGCAACCCCCCTGCCGGCTGAAGCGTGTGCCACCAACGCGGGTTCGGCGCTCAGCTTGTTTCTCACTGTGGCAGTTACTGGCACTATATCCATGCACAGCAGCACGCTGGGCTCTATTTTCCCTCTACCATTTCCTATGCATGATTGAAAAAAATGCCAGCCTGTTTGGTACTCTGTATCAGTTTCTTTCAAGCAAGCATATATCCTTTTGCTGCGTTCTTTATTGAGTTAGCCAAGCACAGTTTACACTTGGGGCAGTTATGGATGGGGTAGAATTGTGAAGATTAGTCTTGCGTCACATCCAGACATAACTGTGAATATTAGCTTGTGTCACATCCAGACAGAACTGTGAATATTAGCTTGCGTCAAATCCAGACAGAATTGTGAATATTAGCTTGCGTCACATCTAGACAGAACTGTGAATGTTAGCTTGCGTCACATCCAGACAGAATTGTGAATATTAGCTTGCATCACATTCAGACAGAACTGTGAATATTAGCTTGTGTCACATTCAGACAGAACTGTGAATATTAGCTTGCGTCACATCCAGGCAGAATTGTGAATATTAGTCTGCGTCACATCCAGACAGAACTGTGAATATTAGCTTGCGTCAAATCCAGACAGAATTGTGAATATTAGCTTGATACACATTCAGGCAGAATTGTGAATATTAGCTTGTGTCAAATCCAGACAGAATTGTGAATATTAGCTTGCGTCACATCTAGACAGAACTGTGAATATTAGCTTGCGTCACATCCAGACAGAATTGTGAATATTAGCTTGCATCACATTCAGACAGAACTGTGAATATTAGCTTGTGTCACATTCAGACAGAACTGTGAATATTAGCTTGCGTCACATCCAGGCAGAATTGTGAATATTAGTCTGCGTCACATCTAGAGAGATTTGTGAATATTAGCTTGCATCACATCCAGGCAGAATTGTGAATATTAGTCTGTGTCACATCTAGAGAGATTTGTGAATATTAGCCTGCATCCAGACAGAATTGTGAATATTAGATTCTGTCACATCTGGACAGAACTGTGAATATTAGCTTGCGTCACATCCAGACAGAACTGTGAATATTAGCTTGTGTCACATCCAGACAGAATTGTGAATATTAGCTTTCATCACATTCAGACAGAACTGTGAATATTAGCTTGCGTCACATCCAGGCAGAATTGTGAATATTAGTCTGTGTCACATCTAGAGAGATTTGTGAATATTAGCCTGCATCAAGACAGAATTGTGAATATTAGATTCTGTCACATCTGGACAGAACTGTGAATATTAGCTTGCGTCACATCTAGACAGAACTGTGAAGATTAACCTGTGCCACATCAATAGAGAATTGTGAATATTAGCTTCCTTCACTTCTAGACAGAACTGTGAATATTATCTTGCGTCATATCTAGAGAGATTTGTGAAGAGTAACCTGGTCACATTTAGACAGATTTTTTAATATTAACTAGCGTCACATCTAGACAGAACTGTGAATATAAGCTTGCGTCGCATCTGGACAGAACTGTGAATATTAGCTTGCGTCACATCCAGACAAAATTGTGACTATTAGTTTGTGTCACATACAGATAGAACTGTGAATATAAACCTGAATCACATCCAGACAGAATTTTGAATGTTAGCTTATGTCACATCTATACAGAACTGTGAAGATTACCCTGCATCACATCTAGACAAATTTGTGAATAATAGCTTGCGTCAGTCACACCCGGACAGTGTCACATCTAGACAGAATTGTGAAGATTAGCCTGAGTCACTTCTAGATGGAATTGTGAAGATTAGCCTGAGTCACTTCTAGATGGAATTGTGAAGATTAGCCTGAGTCACATCTAGACAGAATTGTGAAGATTAGCCTGAGTCACTTCTAGATGGAATTGTGAATATTAGCGTGTGCCACATCTAGACAGAATTGTGAAGATTAGCCTGAGTCACTTCTAGATGGAATTGTGAATATTAGCTTGCCCCACATCTAGACAGAATTGTGAAGATTAGCCTGAGTCACTTCTAGATGGAATTGTGAATATTAGCTTGTGCCACATCTAGACAGAATTGTGAAGATTAGCCTGAGTCACTTCTAGATGGAATTGTGGATATTAGCTTGTGCCACATCTAGACAGAATTGTGAAGATTAGCCTGAGTCACTTCTAGATGGAATTGTGAATATTAGCTTGTGCCACATCTAGACAGAATTGTGAAGATTAGCCTGAGTCACTTCTAGATGGAATTGTGGATATCAGCATGCATCCCATCTAGATAATGATGCCACTAACTAACCCTACTAATAAAATAAAACTCACCCCTGTGCGTACACCTCTCAAACTCTGAACTACACACAACCATACCTCTAAAGCACAAGAAACTGAACCCACTTCACAACACTGTAATAACAAAACAAACCATACATAGCCTCAAACAACAGCACATGAAGGCTACCAAACCAAAAAACACACCTAAGCTCAGCAAATGGTGTAAACCGAACTGAAGCTGCCAACAGCACATCACAGCTCCTTGCTCTTTCTACCACTCAGTCCTACTAACTTAGCCTACCCTCTTGCTTTTCAGATTAGCCGGAGCACAATGGGACCACTCCGGTGGTGACAGTGCGCGGTATAAAAATCTTTTAACATAACATAACATAACGTTGGCTTCTCCTCAAAACCTGTTACTGAGCCTCAGTCAGCAAAATGCATGGTTTGACCATTATGATTTACCTGCCTCATCTGCAGTATGTATGATTGTCCAAAATATTCCATGGGTTTTAAATGAATATATTTTCCATTTTATGTGCATATTGGTCCTGAGTCTCAAAATGCTTAGTGTGCACCTGCCTGTATGCATCGCACTTGGAGATGCACATAAAGCCTACAATCTGCATAGCTATGATTTCAAGAACGACATATAGGACAAACATATAGTTATGTGTCACAAATGCAGTTCTGAGAATCAGGCCTGACATTCCTGGTGCCTGGCAGCTCTTTGCATCCCGAAAAATGTTACTGCAGGCTACATGAGACCTGGAGCTCACAGTATCAGATAAATGCACTACTCAAGTTAGAGACTGTTACTACAACCCAGCGCAACTTACAGAATCATTACTGTGGTGTAACCACTACCAGGCAATTGATATGAAGTTCTTTTCCAAATAGAGGAGTTGATGTACATTTATTGGAGCATTACAGAGGGTTGTGCTGTGCAACTCTATAAGCAAGATTTTGAGATCTGAACTCCATTGCGCATCCTGGCTCTCAATGTGATACATTTGAAATGTCTGCTCTGCGGCTGCTTCCCACACGCCAATATGTTTGTGTCACAAATGCAGTACCCAGAATCAAGGACCAACATTTGAAGACTGTGGAAGAAGTGGGGACATGACGGTTACCATTGGAAGCCCATTTTGACTTTCTATGCAAGGGGTATTTACCTCTGTGGCAGAGGACTTAGGGATCGACTGTATCCCTAGCAGAGATCCAAATGAACTTTACATGTTCTTGTAGAAGTCCAAAGGTGAATCAAACAATAAGGGGGTCCCCCTCTTCTTTTAAACTCTCATTTTAAAAGAAAAGGGTCACAGGAGATTAGTCCAAAGCAAGCCTGCTCTAAGGTGACTAATCCAGGTTGTTGCAACAAGTGCCCTTTCCCTTTAGACATCACACCCAGAGTATGTTGCCTGCAGAAATGTGGGTGAGGGGGCAGAATAAAAAGGAAAAGAAACCTAATAGAAATCGGAATTGTGATATCCTTCTCTCCAGTCCTACCTCCTCTCTCTGGCTACTATAGCTCAGCCCTCTTCCCATGCCTGCTGACCTTGAAGAGAGTCAAGTGGACAGTACCCTATAGTGAGGGTGGCCTTTGTTATATCAATGCCTGCCTTTAAAAGCACTGTTCCCAGATCATCTAATGCATGAAGGTTCTATGCCCTAGGTGGAAAGTGTTACTCTTTCTGTTGGAGAATCAAAGGAGCAGCATCCTGGCTGTTGTCCCACAGGGCAGCTGCGAATACAGCCAGTCTAGATGCCAATATGCATCAGTCCTGTCATAGTTACACCTGCTCACAGAGCTGTTACTGGTGCAATATCAAAGCAATCTATACCTTATGCACACAACTCAGAAATATATTTTAAGATGGATTTAATTGACATCTCACTTAAATTTACATGCAGGGAGATTGCACTGTGTGTTTCTCATTTAAATCGTTGTATTTTGATAACACCTTACCAAACCACTGCCTTTCTGGTACTTAGTAAGAACATATTTATAGAGAGCATATGTCATTCCTTCTAGGGAAATCTCATACTCACTTTTGATTAGTCTTTAGAAGCAAGGAGAAACTCATTTGTTCCAAAGGGAGTCTCAGTCCTCATCAGGTTTCCTTCTGTAGATTCTGTTGTGGACAGGAAACCTCCGCTGTACAGGAGCCTTCCTGTCTGCAGCCGTTAAGCTGGTCCCTCTCTCTTTAATCTATCAATTAGGAACAAGTAGTGTTCTTTCCTGCAGCTCTTCCTAGTGTCAGAAAGATCTCTGTGCAAACACCATTTTTGAAGAGTCCAAACTTCCCCTCTTATCTCATAATTATGCCACACTAATGTATTGTTCTGATCCTTCCTTTGGCTTCCCCAACAATCAGACAATCCCAGTGAATTCACATCCCCAATCTTCATTAGATGTTCATATTTCAATATTTGTTATCAAAAAAGGTGGGAGCCAAAAATGACTTCAAATACGTTTGACAGCTATTTAGTTGTGCTTCCAAAATGTATGACAGCAATATGCTAATCCAATGAAATCAACATTATTAGCATCTGTGCTTGCAGACACACGCTTGGATATGCAATACAATCTTTTGAATATTGCTTCATAAAATTATGTATTTTTCTAATTTTATTATTTATAAAAAATGGTAGACAATGCAAATGTGGTGTCAAGACGAAGAGAGAAGTGGTTCCTTTGCAGCACCCGCTTTGTTTTTTTTTCTAAGTTATATGGTTATAGAATTATGGGCTTTGTTAACTTATCTATGTAGAAAATAATATTTGAATCATGCCCTGCATTTGAACGGTGGGCTAAGGACCCATGCTTCTGTATGTATCCACTAAATTATTATACATTTTGTACAATAATCTGCCAGTTGTTGGAGACAGTAAACATTACATAAAAAAAACTCTGAATGATGAATCAGGATTCCTTTTCTTCATTTGATGTATAGGAGGAACTGCACTTGACAATATCCTACCAATGGAATGTTATCATTTTAAAAAGCCTATAACACAACCTGGCTTCTCCAGTTAAAAGGATTCACACTTTTAGAAATGAAGTTCTATTTTAAACTGATAGATTATAAACACATACTTATGAAATAAATTCCCCCTGTGCACCTAAGTTCCACATGGCTCTGTTTTAAAAAGAAAAAGAAAGTAATCAGACTGTGAAATGTGCTTTCTTTCTATGCAACTACAGTGGGAGAAGGGGGCACCACCACCAGAGAAGTAGATCTAAATATTTTCATATCATAATTGGCGTACACCACAGTAAATGTCTGTGGCACAACAGGCAAACACAGAGAGAAAAAACCAAGGACCACTGGAGTAACATTTGCTAGACGTTCCCTCAGTCACAAGGACAGTTACTTGGGAGAGAGATTCCATATAGAATGACATACGTTCATGAGAATCCAGAACCTGGAGGTTTTAGTTAAACTCTACACCATTGGTTTTAGGTTAATTACAATACTTCCTCACACTTTTGTGTCATAGGAAATATCTCAGGACCCGAGAAGCCATCCTAACCCACAGAACCAAAATATTGAGAAAATCACAAAAACGTTAACACAAGAGGAAGATGTGGAAGACAACTGTTGCTCTTACTAGCATTAGAGGGTCAGAGTGAGCCCGCAGGATATTACTTTTACGCCACGTATAATTGTGCAATATCACCAGTGTGAAATATCTTTTTTATGACAGTTATACAAATGGCACTACCAACAGGATGCTTTGGTAGAATTGCATCTAAACAAGCTCAGGAGGTTATACATTTTATTAATGTTGACGCAGGTGTAATGGGTGAAGATTGGAGGGGAAACGTTTTCCTGGTCCTCTGTAACTGTGGAAAAGCCCTGTTTGAGGCATGCAATGGGGCAGCATTACACAGTTAATCTGTGAACACATCTCTGATCACGAGTTGGAAGATACACAGCATGGTGACTAAGTTGGTGTACATTTATTTGACGACTCCTGAATCATTCAGCTTTTCGGGTGATTCATAGTTTGGCATCTGCCCCAAACATTTACCAAGTTTGTGGGAAGTGATTTGCTTTTTATTTGTTTTTCAAAAAGCCCTGTGTTGTGAGGCGAGTCCCAACAGCAGGGCAGTGCAATCATTTGTAAACATAAAAACATCCAATTCCCATTCCAGCATTCATCAGTGCTAAGACCCTGGCATGAGCCTGGGTGTAAACAGAGAAGAGGGGATGCCACCTATTATGCTCTTCCAGCAGGAGGTAGTCCTTCTAGGTTCTCCTCCACAATACTAGCTTCAACTGGTCCCGATGTATAGTGTCTGATAGTAAGCATGTCTTGCGGTGGGCGATGTTTTTTTTTTCACAAAGGATGCATTGTAGTGTGGGGTTGTAGAGGAGGTCCCAGATATGGCTTGCACTCCAGCCACCCATTTTGAGATACCAAGAACATACTCGCCAAGATATGTGACGTATGAGGAGCAAATAAACCAACAGAGAGCAGCGCTAGGGCTTTGCCCAGTGCCCATCAGAAGAGCAATACCTGTTGATGTGCGGTTGTAGGTCAAAGGATCGACAACCGAAGGATCGAAAGGTCAAAGAGTCGACACCAAAAGACCAAAAACAAAAGAATCGAAAAAAAGTTTTTATTTTTTTTACATTTTTTGTTTTTGGGGGGTCCCCCGCAACCCCTGTTTTTTATGGTATAAACCACTTTTTTTCCATAAACGAAACCCCCCCAAAAAAAATGTAATTTAAAAAATAAATTCTATCCTTTTATTTTCGATCCTTTGGTGTCGATCCTTTGACCATTCAACCCTTTGTAGTTGACCCTTTGATCGGACACCTTGACATGCCTATAACCAGACAACCGTGGGCAGCCCGGTACCGTTGAGACAACCATACCAGCAGTTGACACGAAATGAAGACTACTTACAAGCTGTCCTGAAGAGACCCAAAGGGCCTTAATGGAAGGGAATGGTGACGACACATAGGCCTTGACAGGCGTACTAATGAACGAAACGACAAGCAAAGAACGACACGTAAAGACGAAATATAAGGAATAATGGTGTAATGTACTTAAAAGAAGAAACAATGTTGCAACACAAAGAACGTAACCATGAAAGAAGGATGAAAATATGCAACTTGATAAACACCTGTAAATAGGCTTGGAACGCAATAAGCTGAGAAAACAGTACGGCATGCTAAGCTTAGTAGAAGAATAGAGCGGCAAGCGCCAACTATATATCTACCTCAACGAAGCACATTATACAAGTGCGACTCTATTTTACAAAAGCAGAATTAAGCCCAGGCGGCTAGGGGTCAAACAGGCCAAGATTCATATTCCAGCTAAAGCTAGAAAGAATCACAGAATCGAAACTGAGCAAGAAACAGCTCATGCCTGGGAATTCAAGGTCAACTCCAGAAAGGGAGGAGAGCAGCAACTTCGAAGAATCGAAACTTAAGAGCGTAGCAGCTCACCCCGTGAAGGTCGAGATAAGGAGGCCCAGGCAGATGGCAAGGCTGAAGGGGAATCAAATACACAAAAAGAAAGAAAATGTAGCAGATTCACAGTGAACTAACACGTGACCAGCCAAGCGCAAAGAGGTACCAACGTCTGATGTCACCCAGAACCCGAAGATGCCATAACTTTTCCTGATAAGAAGCTACAGTTTCGAGGCCATCCTCAGCCAATTAATTGAACCCTAGCCCTAAGGTGCTGATTGATGGAAGGGAGGCATGGTGAATCTTGGGGCACACTGCATCTGGGTGTCCATTCTGCATGCTGCTAATTAAAGTGGAGATTTATGTCTAGGGGTGTAACCTACCCAATCACAATGGACCAAATAATCCAGGGTCCTATAGCTAGTAGAACCAATGAGATGTCGTACTTGTAGTGACGTCTATCACAAGTGATGTAGAGGGATGGGCGTAGACACCCACCCAATAAGAGTTATCCAATCCTCACACTCTGTTACCATATACAGATATAGCACCTATACTTAAGTTACCTTTTCTGACCAATAGAATTGCGTGACAAACTTTGAGTGTAACCCGTCAACGATGATGAAAATTCGCTATAACTATTGCTGTCTGAATGAAGATTTTGGGAGTTGAAGGGAGACGGGCAATCGCATCACTGTTCATTTCCATTGTTTCCCCGTTTTTTGTACTTGTCATTAAACAGACTTCCCTTTGCCAAACCATTGAGTTGTCCTTATTGATTGGTGTTGGAGGAAGAGAATCCTGGACCCCATCCTCCTCCAGGTGCAGCTATCTTGTCTTAAAGTACTTGAGGGTGAGCTATGATCCCATGGGCCCGTCAGAGGTCGCTCCACCCTCCAGTACACTTGGTAGAGGTGAGGATGGTTTTGACCATCAACTATTGAATATTGATTATTGATGAGACACCTATTGACCGTCGACACAAAGTAACTCTAGGTCTTCGGCAATATCACAAGTCCTTCCCCATTTGGCCGAGTAGACTGTGAAGCTTCCTGTGGACAATGATAGCTTAAACCTGTCCAAAAAACTGCAGTGGGTTTGAAGGGACCCATTTTACAAAAAGAAACCCTTCCACTCCTACGAGCACTGGATCAGGCGAAATACTAAAAATGGCGGTAACGGAGGCAGTGATCCTGAGGATCCAGAGAGGAACGATGCGAGCGGTGAGTGAAACAAAAAAAATTAAATGCTTTGGCAAATGTTATAGGCATTAGAACAAGTAAGGGAAAGGTAACGGAGGGATGCGAAAAAAAAATATTCAGAGTAGAGAAGAATGTATATATATAAGGGGATAATAACTCGAGAATAATTGAGAAAACAGAGGTTAAAGTGGTAGACACCTGAGAGAAAACAGAGGATACCAGGGCAGACACGTGAGAAGAGAGAGGCTGCCAGGGCGGACCCCTGAGATAAAGGATTCGCCTTGTTCCTGCGCTTTAATATAGCGGTCAGAAGAAACGTGAACTCATAGTCCCACATAATAGGGAACGACTAGGCTATTATGACGGTTAAAGACGTCGTAAAAGAAGTTCGTTTAGACTCCATGTCGGGGTATTGATTAGAAGGCAGAGATATCTGTGTCCAGCTGGTGTCTGTCTACTCTGTTTAATGTTTGTCATACATGTTCTGTTGATGTGTCACACGTTAGGAAATTTGTCTCCTTGTTGTTTGAAATTGATTAGGGGTTTTACGCGATTCTATAGTTTAGAGAGAATCGCACATGAATTGATGTTCTTGAATAAAGTGGAGAAACAAAGGTTTTGGTGGGAAACGATTGGATTGGAGCTTGCGATATTTGGTGCTCGCTCATATTGTTGGGAGTGGTGAAGTTACATGAAAGTATTGTTAGAAACAGATTTAAGCATGGAAGACATTACTTCATTAGCACACTTATGTAAACAACTGCCTAAACATGCACCCAAGCTTAAGAAATACAGTACCGAGTGGGTTAAGGGTTGCCACAGAATGGGTCCTTATCTAAAGCCATTTTACAACATATAACGACTTACTTATATGCCACACATTCAGGCAAAAATCTAAAAAAACACCTTGCTGTTCTAGAACTTAGGAAAATGTTCGAACAGTCAAAGGAGGAAGAGCCACCCGCAGACTGGATATTAAATGTATGCACGGAGGGGGGTGAGACGCCTAACGCGCCACCTGCCCCGCCTGAAACAGAAACCGAGGGAAGTAAGCCAGAGGGACTCTACCCATTAAGAGAGCTTAAGGCAGCCACGGGGTACAGCAACCCCACATATGAGTCACCTACGTACAGTAGTGACGACAATAAGGGGAAGGATCAGGATAAGAATCTTACCTCTGCAGTCCCGAGGGACAAGGAGAGATGCGATGATGTGAGGAAGGATCAGGCACAGACAAGTGCAGCTCTCGATAAAGAGAGAGAGGGAAAGAAATGGAAAGGAAGTGAAGACAGAACTGATGAGATAGCATTCGCAAAAGACGAATGGTTGGGAGGACAGATATTGTTGAAACTCGACGGAAAAGGAAGTGATGATGTGAGACCGAGAGAGAAGTCTGATGAGGCACAGAGAAGGAAGAAGGAGAAGGAAAAGGAGGTAAGGGATGAAAGGATAAGAAGGAAAGATAGGCTAAGGCGAGAACAGCTATATCGCAAGGAGCAAGAAAAGCAGCTCGATCACAAACAGAAAGCAGCCTATGACCAGTACAGACAGAATCAGCAAAGGTTTGAAGAAGAGCAAAGAGTACGTGAAAAAAGGATAAAGAGACGAGAAGATGAGGAAGTTCGAAGGGAAAATGAACGTAGAAATGAAAGGAGAAGGGAAGAAGTTAAGGTCAGAGAAGAGGCGAGGAAGCGCAAAGAACTTGATGATGATATTGAACGTAAGCGTAGACAGAGGGCACGTGATCTCGAATATCTGGAGCGGGAAGTTAAAAAAACAGATCCTGTTGTAGAATGGGAAGACATTGAAGAATTCTTTCCTGCGTACGATTCAGTACCAGGCATGAGTGGGGCAAAATATTGAAGATGACTTCGACACCAGAAGCATCGGGGAAATGATCAATAAAATATATGATGAAATGGGGCTACAACCAATATCCCAAGGGGAAGACGAGCGCTTGGAAAGCACTCAGCTGTATGACACTGAGGACGTCACCCGAAGTAGTGGGAGCAGGAGACTGTCCCTGGATAGGCTAGAAATCAGTAAGAACGACAATGACGCAAGGAGTTGCGTGAATTGGGAACAATCAATGTCCGACTCTGGAGAGGAGACTGAGTGCGAGACAAATGAAGAAGAGAGACGGCTCGAAAAGCGGCTCCCAAGGGACAAAGGGGCACGATGGTCAGATGCTAGCGAGCATGCACCGAGGGCATCAGAGTCTGCCACGCAGTCTGACCGGCATGAAGGAACACCCGATGGTCAGGGGGGGTGTCAGCACCCGCCTATGGTGACAGGTTGAGGACATTGCCAGGCAGACGGCAATGCGGGAATGTTACCCCAGCGATAGACAGAAGAGCTATGGGGAAAGAGAAAGAAGGCTGCGCATTCCAATTTCCGCTGTTAGAAAAGTGGGGAGCAAGACCGCAATATATTCCATGGCCACACATGGATCGGGAAAACCTAAAAAGCAAGTTTCCAATGCTGACATCAGGAGCCAGGAAGTGGATACACGAGTTAGAAAAAATGACAGGGGGTGTCAGGTTAGCTATAGGGGACATTAAAGGTCTCCTGATCGCCATACTTGGTGAGAGAGCAGACAATGTGTGGAAACGGGCAGGGTACACTGGTGAAGCCATAATTAGCACTACACACAACGGAGCGCCATTTAATAATTGCAGAGCAGCAGTATGGAAAGCGCTACGAGTGTTTTACCCAGACACTTCCGATATGGGAGCTATAATGACTCGAAAAATGAAGTAGTGAGAAGATCTGTTGATTTATATCCAGAATTTCCAAGATGCGTGGGTGCTCGAAACGCTTTAATCTTGGACGAAATCTATATCTGTATTTTATCACATATTGTGCCAGGGGTTACCAGAGCCAGTACAAAAACAGCTTAAGAAATTGGTAGGAGTTGAGGTTAAGCCTTGGGCCGAAATACAGTTTACTATTGCACAGTACCGTAGATTGTTGCAAGAAAAGATTTGAAAAAAGGAGGCAACTCGAAAGGGTGAGGAAGCGAAGCTGGTGCAAAGGAAATTATCAAAGTATGCTCTTGAAGGAGCCATGCTCACTAGCCCAGCTGAACAGAACGTACAACAGGTGGCTAACCCACAGCAGAACAACCAGGGTAACGTAGGATTGTACCCGAGGGGAAGGGGATTTAGAGGAAGAGGATGGCAGAATAATCAGGGAGGTTTCCAAAGTAATCAAGGAGGCTTTCAAAAACGTGCAAATGGGCAATCCGGATATGTCAAATGGACAAATAGTCCAACCGCCATCAGTGTGTTGGCTGTGTGGAATGACAGGGCATCTGGTGCACTCGTGCAGAAGCAAAGGCGCGTGGCAAAATGGCCAAGAAATGGGAGCAGGCACAGTGAATCCGCCTGCAATCTCACAAAAGGGTGGTGCACAGAATCACACAGTGCAGCTGCAAGCACCAGGCATGCAGCAAGGTGCGCAACAAGGGGTTCAACCCCCGAACATGGGGAACTTGCCGCAAGGGCAATTCCAACAGGCACCACCGCAAACTTCTCAGGGCACAAACTCTGAAAGGGGAGGCAACCCTGGGAATGGAGAAAATCCACAAGTTTACAGTGGACCGAACTTATATATGAACTAGGACAGCTCACTGGGAACCCTGATGTGCTCTATCCTATCAGTGACACCAGACCCTAACAGGGAACCAAGAGTGAATGTCGTCATAGGGGGTAAAGAATATTCCTTCTTAGTTGACACGGGTGTAAAACGCTCGTGCATACGAGAAGGCAAGTTTTCCTTGTCCGGCGAGGCCATAGATACTCAGAGTTTTCCAGGAGCTCACAGTTGAGCTCCCTTTACAGACGCACTCCCACTCTCCGTAGGAGAGCATGAAATGAATGTACTTTTGTTGTATTCACGTCAGACCCCAGTAAACATATTGGGTCGAGACTTAATGACAAAATTGAATATGACAATCTCGTTCACGTAGGAGGGCATAGTATGCTCCACTCCAGGAATGCATTTTGCAAACATGTGTGAAATGATCAGGCCATACTCAGGACACATAGCCATGAGGGCCGTGCCTCTATAGCCAGAGGTCTTCGCATATGGCATGCATGTACTTATGGCAGGATTGCCAGGCCTCGCAGATAGAACTATGAGACTCCCTGATGAGTTTCTATTCAGACCAAGAATACCTATGCATGAAGAGGCGGGACAAGTATTTCCCTTGATGATACATGCTGCAGCAGTACGAGGGAAAGTAGCATTGGTCGAAGGATACAATGATGAAGGCAGACAATGGGGTGCGATTATCGCCATTGAAGAAGGGTATCGAGTGACTGACATCACCAATGATGATCAGTTAGAAGAGTAACCAGACTCAGAAGAGACGAGGGTGGAAGTGAGTCTCATATTTTGGGTAAAAATGATTAAAAGAGAAGTGCCTTAGAGAATGATGTCGGCACTGGTACGTCCGGAATACTTTGATGACGACATGACCCAAGTGCCTGTCTCAGTATGGACTACAGGACCATATGATGTAGGCCTCTTGAAGGGGGTGGGAGAAGTGAAAATTAAACTGAAACCAGGAGCAATTTTACCAAGAGTGCGACAATATCCCATGTCGAGAGAGGCGGATGAAGGGATAGCGAAGACAATTTCTGCCATGATGGATCAGGGCATCCTAGTGACGTCAGAGTCATCCTGTAATACGGTGATCTATCCCGTCAAGAATTCAAAAGGAGGGTTTTTGCGTTTAATCCAAGATTTAAGAGCATTAAACGATATTGTTGAAGCCGAGTTCCCTCTAGTCCCTAATCCATCTACAATCCTATGAAACATACCCATTGAGGCAAAATATTTCACGGTGATTGACTTGAAAAATGCCTTTTTCTCAATCCCATTGCATTGTGACTCTCAAGATCTGACGTCATTTACATTCAGACAAATGCATCTGAAAAGCACGAGGTTGCCACAGGGGTACTGTGAGTCCCCGTCCATATTTAACAGAGTCCTACAGATGGACCTAAGCAATATTGCATTAGATAGTTTCGTCTTGCAGTATGTGGATGACATCCTAATCTGCAGCACCACTGAAGAGCAATGCAGGCGAGATTCTGTTAAGCTACTGACTATAATGGCTGAGAAAGGATACAAGGTTGACAAGGAAAAGCTACAGTATTGTCAACAGGAAGTGCTGTACATCGGCCAACTCATCTCGCATGAGGGAAAAAAAGTGACCCCAGAAAGGGCTGAAGCTATCATGAAAGCCACTCACGATAAAGCAATTGCAGAGCTTTTTAGGCCTGTGCAATTATGTTAGAGCATGGTTCTTCGATTACAGCTCGTATACCAGGCCCTTGCTCCAGGCTTTAAAGAAGGTCCAGGTGACAAAGGAAAAGACTGAATGGACCGAGGCAATGGAAAAGGGGTTTACAGAACTCAAGAGAGCGATTTGTACGGCTCCAGTTCTCGGGATTCCTGATTATGCAGAGGAATTCTACCTATTCTCACACACAGATGGCAGCGTTATGACCTCAGTGCTCGCTCAAAGAACCTCGTTGGGGTACAAGCCCCTGGCGTATTACAGTGGGAGGCTGGACCCAGTCATGAGAGGCCACTTCGCATGCGAACAAAGCTTAGGTGCCGTAGCGTTCACCATAGAAAAGGCGACAACCATTGTAATGGGATGTTCCATGACGTTATCCGTCGAGCACTCATTATTTGCCATCTTAGAGAAACCAAAGGGTACGTTGACATCTCAAAGAGCTTCTGCTTATGAAGTGATCATATCTAATCCATCGATCAAAATAGTTTGATGTAAAACAGTAAACCCAGCTTCGTTCATAGCTGAGCCAGTCACTGAAGGAGAGCCGATACATGACTGTGCAAACTATGAAGAATTCAATGATGAAATCCTCAGGGTGAAAGAAAATGCCCTGGCGGGAGGCGAGATCATTTTTATTGACGATTCTTCGAGAATCGACCAAGAAGACGGACAAAGACATACAGGCGTTGCCGTAATGAAACACATAGCAAACTGAGAATTTTAAGTAATCGTTAGTGCACGAATACCATCTCATTCGGCACAGGCTGCAGAATTATTGGCGGTGATACTCGTCATTGAGAATCACACAGACCAGGAAGTTACAGTGTACAGTGACTCTGCCTATGTGACGTCTACAGTGCACGCAGGCCTAGAACGCTGGGAAAAGGAGAGGCTACCTCTGAGTGGATGGCACGCCAGTGCAACATGCAGCCTTATTGGACAGGCTGATCAATGCACTACAGCTCCCAGTGGGCATAGCGGTCGTGAAATGCAACGCCCACACCAAAAGGACAGATTTCGTGTCGCACGGAAACCATGTAGCAGACACAGAAGCCAAGTGTATGGCATCCAAAAGTGAGATGATCATGGAAGTAGAAGTGACATTTACCCATGAGAGATTGATGGTGGCACGAACCACACCTGAATCCTATAGCAATATGGGGCAAACGCAACTAATGGAGCTTCAAGGGGAGGCACAGCAGGACAAAATGAACTTGTGGAAACATCAAGAGTGTTCTTTAAGCCCCTCTGACGGCCTGTGGTGGCAAGACAGCATTGGTAAACCAGTAATGCCTGTAGCCCTACTGAAAATAGCATTGGAGCAATTGCATTACCCATTTCACATGTCAAAAGAGAATCTAGCAGCATCGCTCGCAGAAGACTGGTTTATACCGAATTTAGCAGAGCATGTTGCATTCTTTATGGTGAACTGCATAATCTGCCAGCAATTCACCGCTGGGCAAACATTAAAAGTAGTGAGAGGAGCACTCCCCCGGACAAATGGGCCTTTTCAGCACTTACATATCGACTATGGCGACATGGTTCAAGTGGGTAACGGGTACAGGTACTTAATTGTAGTGGTGTGTCCATTCTCTAGATGGATAGAAGCAGGTCCAGATACACACCAAGACTCTACCTGTGCAGCCAAATTTCTGGTGAGGAAGTGTTCCCTAGATGGGGGGGGTGAGGTGATGGGATCAGACAATGGGGCTCATTTTGTGAATACAGTCTTTGAACAGATTAGCTTGCTGCTTGGTATAAAGCACAAGTTCTCATCGGCGTATCATCCAGAAGGTAATGGTGTTTGTGAGAGGCTCAACGGCTTGTTAAAAGAAAGGATAGCCAAGTTGAAGCTTCCTCTAAAGAGGGGATGGTTGCACTGCCTTCCAATGGCATTGTATGCTCTTTGAAACCACCAGGCTCCGACCATCATCTTACGCCGCATGAGACACAGGAAGGAGAATGAATACCCTCCTTACTCCCCGAGACAGAGCTAGATGTGATGCCCAGTCAACCCGAGAGGTCCTGGGAACCGAGTTGCAAAAATATCTGAACTGCATGACATCCAGCCTTACTGTAATTTCAGACCAACTACAGCGACGATGAAAAGGGGGCAGCACAACACAAAACACAGCAGGAGACGCTGAAACAGAGGCAGTTCAAAGTCTATGTGCTCCACTCATCTTCCCCGGAGACGTTGTGTTAGTGAAAAACCACACGAGGAAAAGGTGAGACTAGCCACGATTCAATGGTCCTTTCATCGTGGAGGATTGCACTCCTTCAGCTGTGAAACTGCAAGGCAGGAGAGCATGGATTTTTTCTCAATTACATTAAGCCGTATATCAGAGAAAGCCCTCAAGCTGCACCCCACCGTGAAGAAATTACAGACAACGGGGAAGAACCACAGCACGTGCAGACGAGATCCATGACGAGGAAGAAGATGCATGAGCAGCAAAGCCAAGACAAAAGAACCCGTTTGCAAGTAGTGGCTTAAACTGGACATTTTCTCTAAGCAAAAAAGGGGTATAAGGACATAACGGGCACTCTGTGCATTCTAGTTGCAGGGTGAAGAAGAAAATTGTGCATCTAAGCCATAACACGGTTGTTGACACGAACTTGTAAATCAAATCACACTAAAGCGTTGTTGAGAAACAAGACTCAAATAGATTGTGATCAAGGACTTTTGCCCTAAGGAGCTAAACGCAGCATCCTGAATCGTCAAAGATCAAGACGTCGCTTTGCAGCATTTATGGTGTCTCCCAGCAGAAATATCACAAGGGATGTCCTAACCTACTTCCAGTTAGTACTAGTTTCATATCCGTCACTTGTAGAGAGAGTCATCAGTGTCACAGACTTTATTCAAGATCCTGCCAACAAGAAAATAATCCGGCAACTGCTTACTGTCATCGCGGAAGCCTTCATTGTGTTACCAGAATACAGTGAAAAGGACACAAATGCTTCTACCACAGGCGATAGTAGATGAACTCACCAATACGCTTTTCTTTTGCATAATAGAGGAGTGCCCAGCAATCGTTGAGAGAACCACTGGCACTCTCACTTTTATTAGAGATCCGGCAAACTCAGAACATTTGCGCCAGCTGTGGACTAAAGTAAGTTACTTAAGTTACTAAGTTAAGTTAAGGGCCTGTGATCCTGAACCCAACAAGGCAGGAAAAATGTCCCTGTCCACTGAGGACAGCCGACTGGCACACAACGTCCTCTTCCGTCTAGTCACTGACTTCCCAGAAATGGTGGGGAGACCTATCGAGGTTGACGTCATCACCTTCATCAGAGATCCAGCTAATGTTGCTCATATGGGAACGCTCCTCCATGGAATCATGCTGCAAGTGGAGCTGTCCAACTTTCTGAGAGATTATATGAGGAGATTCCAATGAAACTTTCCGTCGAGGGACAGATCGAAGAGACAGAGGCAAAATATTTCATCTTTCCGCTGAGGGACAGATCAAGGAGCAGAGACAAGAACTTCACCTTTTCATTTTTTGATTTTGATTAATTGTTCATTGCATTTTTTCCATTTCTTCACATTGAAAGGTTCCAGCATGTCCTCAGGACTGAAGCAGATTTGGGGGGTTAACTGGGAACTCACCTATTTTGAATATGCACAATGAATGTGACTCACCAAAGGTGTTAGTCTAATCTATTTTCCATAGTCTAGCAAGGGAACTGTATCCCGTATCCAGAGACAATCATCACCCGCAAGAGGGGGGACACTTGTGAAGCACCAGCCACTTTATGATACAAACTTTTCGAGAAACAATAATGGAGTGAGTGAAAATAATAAAACATTGACATTTTGTTATGATTGAGATGGGGGCCCAGAACAGTAACTGGTCCTCCCACATGCAGAGGGGCACCCCCTCTTCTCTGGAAGGAAGTGCTGCCGGTTGACCTACCGTACCATTATGTGGTTATGCATTGTGTTTATCATTATCTTGCTGTCTTTAACGATCAGAACTGCATTTTTTTATTGGTGCACAAAGCGTTCCAATTTCAGTGCACCCAGCGGATAATGTATACATAGGTCCCACAAAAGCCCCCATACCCTATATAGTTATTCCAGTCCTGAGAAAATCTGATGGTAAGGTAAATTAACTAAAAATTAATGTAATTAGCAGTGATACACACACACTTGAGGTAACGAATGAAGAGAAAAGCTGGAGACGGTCAGCACGGAATGAATGAAAACATAGCAATGAACCCTACACACACACACTGAATGCACATGAACCAGGGCAAATGTCAATGGCCACAGAACCTCAAGTGAAGATGACAGAGAGCACAAGACTGCCTACCGAACAACGAGTCCCAGTAAATAACGAAAGAGACCAAAAAGAATCCAATGAAAGAACAACTAAAGCAGACATAGCAAAATCCCTCAAGAAGACAGAAGTGGCTAAGGGAGAATTCACTGCAAGGACACAAATGTTGATAGACAGTTTATTCCCGTTCATAGCTAGAGCGAAGAAACTACACGAGGAACTGAAAAATAAACCCGCAAAGACTGTATTGACAAGGACACCAGTTCCAACACAGGGAACAAGTAACAAACCCACGATGCAGCCTTACATTGGGCTGATGACAGACAGGTGGGGGTTAAAGGCACTTATAGAGGGCAGGAAAAGAATGCAAGAGGAGAGGAGGAGATTTGCAAAACCTCCACCTATCGCATCGATGCAGATAAAGAAACCTGCTCCACCGACCAGCATGCCCGAGAGACCCCCAGCAAGGAAAAGTCACACAGACGCGTTTAGACATGTAGTTATAGCCAACTACAGGAAGACACTAAGAATCAAGAGAAGCCCACATGAAGATAATGAACTAAACGATTACCTGGACAGCACAGCACATCTAGGAAACAACATTTGGTACCAACACATGAAAGAAGTCGGGAGAAGAAAATCAGAAGGAGAATGCTTCGTTTGTGCACTTCTACCGTACAACATGGGGAAATCACCTTCGTGGCTGTAGAAATTGATGTCCCAACAGCACACTGTCTGTCACACGTAGCAATGTGCAACACCAGAGGACAGTTTATGGGGAGGGATGCCTCATTGATATGGTCGACTTAAACGGATTACCCCAATGAAGATGGCTACGTCCAGGACATTAAGACGAGAAATAGAGTTCATACGAAGAATCATGTGATCAGGTATGAGAAGCCAGAAGTTAAAGGAGCAGGAACAAGATGGGAAATAAACCTGAGACTGAACGTCCAAAGAAAGACTCAAGAAGAGGCTAAAGTTTGGAAGAACAGAGGCCAAATGCAGATTTGGGGAACAGTGGTTTCACCAAATGGATGGGAAGAAGGAGTGGTGATCTGGCAAGCATGGATGGTCCTTGGAGCCTGCCAAGAAGCAATAGAAAACTCACAGAGGTTGTGCAAACCTCTATGGCCAAAGTTGGTAAAGTTACTATCATGGGTCGAAGATAGAGGAGGGCCCTTGCAGATAGTGCCACTAGAAAGTCCAAAATTATGCTTCAGGAACAATGGCACGAGGAAGATGGAAGAGAATCAAAACTGCGGGTGAATCTTTGAAGCTCCAGGAATGATTCACGGAACCGCAGTAATTGCAGATCATTACTGGGTGTGTGGATCCAAGGCATACATAAGACTACGGAAAAACTGGGGAGGCATATGCACAATAGTGAACGTCCATGTTCCTGCACTAGTGATCCCGAAAAAAGTGACCTGAATATTGACAGTTTTCCGAAAGCAGATGCTCACCTGAGGAAAAGGAGATCTGTGTAACTAGTATCCCGAATGAAGAGAGAAAATTACTTTTCTGCCAAATCGGAAGAAGCATTCCATGCAATCCCATATAAACACAGGCTGTTCAGCCTCACCTCATCAGTGTTCACAACAATCATCATGCCAAGATTCCAGGTTGGAGAAAACACTAAATGGTTGCAAACAACCCGATGGGAATTATTACAGACCATCAACACCACCATAAAAGGATTCAATGCGATTAAAGAAGAACTAAGAGCAATCCGATTGATGACTCTCCAGAACAGATATGTACTTGACATGATCACAGCAATGGATGGCGGTGTTTGCGCAAAAATCGGAGAATCATGTTGCACATTTATACCTTCGCATGATGAAGAAAACAGAACTTTAACAGATGCCATAAGTATGCTGACAAACCTACAGAACCAGATGATCGATGAAACTGATGAAGTGGATGATGACAGCTGGTTTGGAACACTATTCTCATGGGTCCCACATTGGATCGCAGACATATTCAAGTTTCTGTGAGCACTGCTATTGATGATACTACTAGGATTTTGTTTTATCAAGATAATCATCACACAGTGCCAGAATACTGCGAAGAAAGCCATAGGGATGAAGATCCTGATCGATGTCAAATCAGGATGGAAGCCCAGAGACCTGACTGATGAAGAAATAAGAGACTTTGTGAAGGCCAGAGAATTTGCACCAGAACGAACAAAGTTTGTGTATCCCAGAAAATGAAGAAAGTATGAAGGAAAATGGATCCATTGCAGCCAAAATGGACAGTGCCAGCTTATGACCTGGAACAAAGACGAACATGTAAAAACAGCAGGAAGCATGAAAGGAGTGATAAAAATATGGACTACAAAGACACAATGTTTCGCACCATCATGTACAAACCCAGAAGACGATGAGCAAGATACAGAAGAACCAAGTAAGACAAATCCAAAGGATGAAGCAAAAGTGGTTGATGAACCAACCAAAGGGGGAGTGTAGAGGTGGTCCCAGATATGGCCTGCACTCCAGCCACCCATTTTGAGATACCAGGATCATACTCGCCAAGATATGTGACGTATGAGGAGCAAATAAACCAACAGAGAGCAGCGCCAAGGCTCTGCCCAGTGCCCAACAGAACAGCAATACCTGTTGACATGCCTATAACCAGACAACCGCGGGCAGCACGGTACCCGTTGAGACAACCGTACCAGCAGTTGACACGAAATGAAGACTACTTACAAGCTGTCCCCGAAGAGACCCAAAGGGCCTTAATGGAAGGCGAATGGTGCCGACACAAGGGCCTTGACAGGTGTACTAATGGATGAAACAACAAGCAAAGAACGACACGTAAAGACGAAATATAGGGAATAATGGTGTAATGGACTTAAAAGAAGAAACAATGTTGCAACAAAAAGAACGTAACCATGAAAGAAGGATGAAAATATGCAACTAGGTAAACACCTGTAAATAGGCTTGGAATGCAAGAAGCTGAGAAAACAGTACAGCCTGCTAAGCTTAGTAGAAGAATAGAGCGGCAAGCGCCAACTATATATCTACCTCAATGAAGTTCATTATACAAGTGCAACTCCATTTTACAAAAGCAGTATTAAAACCAGGCTGCTAGGGGTCAAACAGGCCAAGATTCATATTCCAGCTAAAGCTAGAAAGAACGACAGAATCGAAACTGAGCAAGAAACAGCTCATGCCTGGGAATTCGAGGTCAACTCCAGGAAGGGAGGAGAGCAGCAACTTCGAAGAATCGAAAATTAAGAGCGTAGCAGCCTGCCCCGTGAAGTTTGAGATAAGGAGGCCCAGGCAGGTGGCAAGGCCGAAGGGGAATCAAATACACAAAAAGAAGGAAACTGTAACAGATTCACAGTGAACTAACTAGTGACCAGCCAAGAGCAAAGGAGTACCAACGTCTGATGTCACCCAGAACCCGAGGATGCCATACTTTTCCTGACATATAGCCCTAAGGTACTGATTGATAGAAGGGAGGCAGGGTGAATCTTGGGGCACACCGCATCTGGGTGTCCATTCTGCATGCTGCTAATTAAAGTGGAGATTTATGTCTAGGGGTGTAACCTACCCAATCACAATGGACCAAATAATCTAGGGTCCTATAGCTAGTAGAATCAATGAGACGTCATAATTGTAGTGACGTCTGTCACAAGTGATGTAGAGGGATGGGCGTGGACGCCCACCCGATAAGCGTTAGCCAATCTTCACACTCTATTACCATATACAGATATAGCACCTATACTTAAGTTACCTTTTTCAACCAATAGAATTGCATGACAAACTTTGAGTGTAACACGTCAACGATGATGAAAATTCGCTATAACTATTGCTGTCTGAACGAAGATTCTGGGAGTTGAAGTGAGACGGGCGATAGCATCACTGTTGATTTCCATTGTTTAACCGTTTTTTGTACTTGTCATTAAGACTTCCCTTTGCCAAGCCATTGAGTTGTCCTTATTGATTGGTGTTGGAGTAAGAGAATCCTGCACCAAATCATCATCCAGTTGCAGCTACCTCTTCTTAAAGTACTTGAGGGTGAGCTCTGATCCCATGGGCCCATCAGAGGTCACTCCGCCCTCCTGTACAGGGTGAAATTAGGGAGCCCAACTAATTCAGGAGCCTGCAGCACATCTGAATGTTTTCGGGTCACCCGAATTTTGAGGACCAGAGAAGCAAATATTCACGGATGCCTTTTCAAGAGATTCACTGAGGTCTAATGGTGGCAAAGGATTTGGGTAACTAGACCATGCACCACACATTCAATCTACGTATCACCCTGCTTAAAATTGGGGTCACTTATGACCACATGTCAGTGGAGTTAGCAATCATTAAAAGCACGCTCTTTTTGTAGAAATAGAAACAGACGAACACTTTAAAACATATTTAAAGGCGTTCATGAAATGCCATATGGGTGCTTCACAGTGCACAATGTTAGCTGTGATTAACATTAAAACCTAAATATATATATATATAAATATATATATATATATATATATATATATATATATATATATATATATATATATATATATATATATAATGTAAAGACAATAGTTGTGGGGAAAAACATTAGAAACTGTACTTGGCTGGACATTCTTCACTTAATGTCCACCTAGGGTAGTGACCCAGGAGAGGGTACACATGACTTTGTGGATGAGAATAAAACATTATACTGCCACCCCAACTTGT
This sequence comes from Ambystoma mexicanum, assembly GCF_040938575.1. Lineage (NCBI taxonomy): Eukaryota > Metazoa > Chordata > Amphibia > Caudata > Ambystomatidae > Ambystoma > Ambystoma mexicanum. The sequence goes on along the minus strand of NC_090939.1, from coordinate 863,702,122 downwards.
AACCCCTGAATTGGTACAGCCCCATGGCTGCACATGAATTGGGATGACTTACAAATCAGTGGAGAGCATAGGTGACTGGATCAGAGGAGTGCTAATATCCTAGCTGTCTCTTTCAGCCTTGCGTAGGCCTCCCCATTCCCAGTGGCATGTAGGGTAGTCAATGTTGAAGATGGGGACTAAAAAGTATAGGTCCAACCCGACCCGGGCCTCCCCCACTGGGAACTGGTGCTCTCTTGTGGCTGAGTAAAGTATGTGAGGCTAATATAGGAGGCTAATATTGACAGCCATTTGTCAAGGACCAGCTGCAAAGAGACTCTACTGCCATAACCATTGGCACTCCTGCACTGGTAAACATAACAAGAAAGATAAAGATGACATGTTTACGCTGGTTCCCCTGCCCCCATAGTGCCAGTGGTGGCCTAGCACCGAAGTAAGGGTAGAGCCCTTCACGGATGTTAAAAAAAAGCCTTGTCCAGTGCTGGGCTTGTATCCGGCAGAGAGATGAGAGGTGTTGCTGCTACTGTATCCAGACCTCATGCCGCCTGATCCTCAACCAATGCACCCTTAAAAAAGAAACTTGAATCAAAGAGCTGTCAAGCTGCCCAGGGCATCTGATCCCTCCGCAGTCCAGTGGAAGTGAGGAGGGTCCTCATGTTGCTGGTCCCTCTTGCCACCACAGCTTCCAGCACAGAGGACTCCTGAAAAAATAAAGAAGTTCCCTGCTAGAGATGTTTGGTCCCACAAGCAGAGAACAGAGAGAAAAGGAAAGGATAAGATAAAAAGAGGCTGCTAAGCACATTGAGCACAGTTGGCCAAGGCTACCCGAGTGGACAGAAATACATCGGAAAGAGTGTAGCTATGCAAACTCTGGAGATTAACCAGTCCCCAGCCTACTCCTGAATGTGTACTCTGGCGCTACATAATAAAAATAAAACAAAAAGGGCCCTGTAGCTCCAGGTCCTGACTCCCACCATGTGTGCCCCAGATGAGAATATAAAAAGCTAAAACAAAAGATGGTAAACCCCAAAAAGAATAGTCACCAGGGGACTTCTTGATCACCAGCAGGACACCATATATTAAGAAAGCGTTCCTAGCAGAAAAGAGTAATTATAGCATTTTCAGATTACTTCCTGGCACACTTCTTAATGCATGAGTTATGAGATACTTTTAAAATGGCTGATTTACTCTCAACATGTTGCCTACTCTTGTTATTTGACACACAAGTGCATAAAAACGGAATACGTCATCCAATGATCAATTTTGAAATACATGTTAATCTCAGTGGTTTAGCATAGCATAATAAATATGGCATGTACAAAACACATCACAAAGATGAAAAAACAAACATGCATTACGGAGTATAGCACAGGAAGCAAGACCACGCAGAGCAACAGAGGTTCGAATCCCGGATCCGTGCTTAGAAACTGAACTCAGGTATGTTATATATAAAAAACCAATAAAATAAAATAAATAAAGTTTAAAAACAGACAGCAACCTCAAAATATATAGCCAGTACAAACCAAGTGCAAAATTCGCAAAAAAGTGCTTGAGGTGCCAATACAGAAACCAAGGACTGTGAAAATAAACACATAGAACACGCTCCTGCATGGTGAGCCACTCTAACAGAGTTCAACTACTCTAAACTGGAATCATCAAATGACTATTCATCTCACTATTGGTCATAATGTTACAAGGTCACCAGCAGGACACCAACACAGCACCTCCGACCTCCGACCTCTGTAGCGAGTGTTAGTGGAAGCAAAGGGAAAGAGGGAAACTCAGCCTGTAATGCGACTCAAGCGAGGATCAAGAGAAGGAAACTAGCTGCCCAGCCCTACAGGCCATTGTCAGCATCAACCAGAGAGCTATCGGCCCACCAAGAAAGAAGATCCAATGCAGAAAACGAAGCTTTCCCAGCCACACCAGCGCTCGCTGTCAGCATGTGCCAGCATCCAGCGTGCCCTTGCAGCCCAGAATACATAGGAAGGTATCAGGAGAGAGGTAAGCCTGCTTAATTTTTTTGCTTTAATTATTTTACTTTTTTTATGTTTTGCTGTTAGAATATAATAATAATATGCATCTTTCATAGCCCTAAGATAAACCCTTTTTGCAATCAAAAATCCTGTGCTCTTAGTAATGTTCAAAAATGGGTCAGATTTGTCAATCATTGAGTAAAAATAAAATGGAAATGAGCTCATCGCTTTTCTGTCAGTAATTACAAGAAAAGACTGGGTCCATTTAACCACCTGGCCTTCACTGATAAACTTAGGTTAAATAACATTAAGGACAGGTCCTCCCATTCAGCGTAGTAAGAAAAGCTGTTCCAATATGGTTCCATTCTCTTAACTAAATGCTATGTAAAGACTGATTGCGCTAAGCAGAGGTTAGTTACACACTGAGTCATAGGGCCTCATTATGACCCTGGCGGAATGGGTTTAACGGCGCCAGTAAAGGTGCCGGTGCCGTTAAACCCATTCCGCCCTATTACGAGGTTCCCTTTCGGGACCCGCTCTGGACGTCTGGTCAGACCAGATGTCCTTTGCGGGTCCCGCGAGGGGACCGGGGAGCTAACAACGGGCCCGTTATTAACGGGCCCGTTGTTAGCTCCCTCCCCATTCCCATTGAGCCCTATGGGGGCTGAAACGGGAATGCGGATGTGTTCCCTGAATGGGGAAATACCGGGTCCTCCAAGGTTGGAATGGCCCGGTATTTTCCCATTCAGGGACCACGGACCCGGACCCGAGTTTGGAGGCAGCCATGCCCTTCGTAAGGGCATGGCTGCCTCCAAACTCGTAATGAGGCCCATAGTGTTCAGCCCTTGCACTTTTGTTAAATGCACGAAAGGTATCTTTTAAAGTTAGTGCAAATAGGGTCACCATTGTTGAAATTACGGACAGGTGGATTCTGTGTTTAAGACCTCAAATACAATTCACTGTACGTGAACTGGGGGATAAAGTAGATGGTTCAGCCATAAACAAAGCGGAGATTCTTAACCTAGCAAATAAACTCTGTTGAAAACATAATTTATTGTGCCCTCTTGGGTTTAGCTATATTATTATGTATGCAGTTTAACAATATTGGCGTTATTATATTTTGCAAAAGAATATCAAATGACCTATGTTGATGCAGGCGCCATGCTTTTTATGTTTTTAGCAAACTTCAGCCACCATTAGATAGTATAGAGTTTTAGGTTCAGGGAATTATTTTTGATACTCAAGAAGAACCATTGAACTTAAAAACTTCAAGGTAAAGTCCTTTTCCAGAAGTCTATAGCGTGTCCCAGGACTTAACAAAGCAGGGCAGTAACAAGGGCCTTGTAAAACCAAGAGACGGGTAGAGGTTGATCTGTTTACATTGGTTAGGCAAATCAAAGAACATTACTAGATTAAATGGCCAAGTATTTATTTTACTTCATGTCTTACCTCATTGATTTTAAAATTACTTATTGGTATTATTTATTGGTGCAAATTTGCCCAAATTCAGTTGTAAGGCAATTATTTTATTAGAATTACTGTATAAATAGGTTTGTGCTGGAAAGTGTACGTTATCGGAGAAATCAATCTCACAAAATAATTTTGGGATAATAGCAGAATCAGAGACAGCTTTATTGTCCTGCAAGACAACCAACAGAGAAATGTTTTCACTCTAATGGGAAAAACTCGCAACATCCTGATGCATCCATCAGAGCTCTGTCTTTATAGATCAAGAACTCGTGACCTGAACAGAACGACCCAAGAACCTTCCAGAAATGAAACTCGGTTATTTTTTGAGAAAGAAAGCCTCCCTCCACTGTTCAGTTCATAAAGATGGTAAGACAAGTCCTTCTTTCATCAGGTGTCCCTTCCATAAATAAACTTACCACATCTATCTAGAAAGATCCTGCCGAATGATGAATGAAATCAACATATTTCATTCTACACATGGTTGTAACTTTCCAGGATTTCTTCCACAGTCCATGCCATTCAACATCACATGCACCTAGAGAAATCTCAAAGCACTATTCAATAACTTTCAAGCTCCAAAAGCATTATTTGAATGAACAAAAGGAAAACATAAACAAAGAAAATATGATAATATGAAAAGAATCACTTCAGACGAAAAAAGTCAGTGTTGCATAGTGGTACAAAATATATGGGGCCCAATTCATGCAATAGTGTGCATTTATACCGCAAGGGTCGTGCGCCGAGAAGGACAGTGCATGAGCCTGCATGCAGAATAGTAAATGCAGGCTCTGTGTATTCATGGAATTGTTTGCGCAAAGTAACCATATACGCAAGTCGCGGCCGGAACGCCCCTGACATGCCCCCATGCAAAGCAAAAACAGCTAGAACAGTCACCTTTGCGTGCTCCAGCCAGTGCAAATAGGAGCACCCTTCAAACGGTGCATGGGGTCCCCCGCAAGCAGGCCTGCATTTCGGGGACCCTGCGCGGTGTCCCCCGTAACTGTTACCGGCACCCCGACAACTTGCATACGATACTTCATAAACTGAGTAAAACTCGGAAATTCTGTGTGCGAACCCCAGTAAACCGGTCCTGCACCCGGCTACACTGTGTAGTGCACCTCTAAGTTAGTTCCGAACCCCAGCTGCATACACGCATCCCAAAATCCGACACCCGATCTTACCTCTGTATGGTGAATCCTATGCGCAAGTGTTTGTACGCCTGCCTTTGGGTGGCAGATAGTATGAGGGCTTTGTGTGACCATTTCCGCGCCAAGAGGTTGCACGGTCGGATCCATGAATATGTATCATTCCGCGCAATAATTGACGTACGATGGACTGCCTGCGGGCCGTCCCTCGTAATGCCCACATTTTCCCTTGTTCGTCCTCATTTTCCGAGTTCCGCCTTCTGCGCAAGCCACACCCACGCTCTGCATGGTGCCTCGCGCAAGGCACTTGGCCGCTCACAGAGACATGCCGAGCCTGCGCGAATTCCCTGCAAAGTACCAAAAAAGGCCAAGCAGTCGATTTCATGAATTGCCAAACGGTATTTCGCATGCAGTTTGGCGCGCAAAGTCCCTATTTTCCGCACAGATAATTCCATGAATAAGGCTCATCATTTGTCGAAAGCAAAATCATGTTAGAAAAATGAAAACAAAACAAACATTTTCACACAGGTCCAAGAGCTTTTTAATATTGTTTATGTGCATTAATAATCCAGGAACATAGATATGTATGCCTTATGTGCCACAAAATTGGAAAAGAAAAATGCAAAATACAATAATACCCACAAAAGGATGTTTAACCAGCATCCCTTTGGCTGTGTATTATATTTGATTAGAATGGATTTTTTGGGAGTTTTCATGGATCTGGCGCTGCATCGGGTGTGCTTAGCCCTCTCCCAGGTGGAGCTAACATTAAATGCTGATAAATGTGCATTTCACAAAACAAATTTCAATTTTTTCGAACAAGAGGGGATGAGTCCTGATCCGGGAAAGTAACCGCGATTGAAAACATTTCACCCCCACAAGATGTGAGCGATGTAGAGTCATTTCTGGGGATGGCCAGCTATTGCAGCAGATACCTGTAACACACTGCTCCCATCAGCGCACCGCTTAGAGAACTCACCAAGCAACAGAACGAGTTTCAGTGGGACCAATCCTGCAAAAAGGCATTCACACAGATCAAGAGAGATTTTGAATCTGCTGAGTGCATAACCTATTCCAACACCGCTAAATGCACTGAACTGATGGTGGATGCAAGCCTGATAGGTCTGGGAGCCATCCTGGTGCATCACAAGCCCGGCAGAGACAGTCTAAGGGCCATCATCGCTTATGCATCCAAAAGTCGGTAAATGGGATTACGCATGCAGTTTGGCGTGCAAGTAGCCTATTTTTCGTGCAAATATTCCCATGAATCGGGCCTTTGCACTTTCATGCTGCTGGTCCCCTTGCATGAAATGTTAAGCACTCTCAAAGCGCAGAGTTATTGTGAACAGTAAATCAAGGCGAAATCGCCTTTACTCTTCTCTTTTACTATCAGTTTTGAGAGGAACAAAACGCTGCCTGTAAAGTACGCTTTGCAGGAGTTGTTTTTATAATGGATTTGAATAGAATCTACCTGCTATTTTCCAGGTGTAAATGCAAGGTGGATTTCATCGGAATTCATTGGTTTTACGCTTGCATGAAAATGTCATGTAAACATAAAACGGGTGCTTTTTTCGATGGGAGACTAAAGCAAAGCAGACATACACATTCCGCTTTGCTTCCATCCTATGCCTTGGAAAGGCACTACAATAATATGGAGTGCAAAATGGAAGTGTAGATACTTTGATGCTTTCATTTTGCTCTCCACAAACAATTCTGAACCAACTACATTATTTTAAGATGTTCATAATTAACACACCAAAAAGCGTTTATTTTTTGTAGAATGTAATATTTTCATCATACCATATATAAAGGCTGCATTTGTCAAACATTAAAACACAAACAGGTAACCTTTTCACACATCACTTTTTGTTATGAGTGTAAGTCTTGAAAGTACATTTTTAAAGCCCAAAGGCCATTTTTTACCTTCTGCTGAAATGCATTCTGGTATTTGTAGTCTCCCATTCAAGATGGAGAAATAATGCCATATTTGTACACTTTTGTCTAACACATTTCTATGTTATATTATGTTATTTGGCATTTGTTTAGCACCTACTGCCATTGGGATGGCCTTGTAACGCTGTGAGGATGAATGCACTTTGAGTTGAGAAGTGAGCATGTGTGCATTTGTAGCCTGATTGAAGGTAGGTAGGGAGTGTCTGGGTCCCTAACAGCAGCCCGTGTTATCAGGTGTGGGATGGGTGCTATGTCAAATTGTCAAGAGAGTTAAAGGGGTCAAACTATGTGAACAGCTGGACTGATTTTTACGTGGGACTCAGCCGGTATTCTATAGGTGGAGGCGCTCGAGCCGAGGGTGATGTGTGTTTAGGGTAGGATGTAGTCAAATAGTGTGCATGTCAAATGTGTGCAGCTAAGTGAACAGCTGGAACAGCCCCCGATGGCATTCAACTGCTTTCTGCGCAATGCAGCGCACAATGTCAGCCAAATACAGCCCTGGGGAGACTCACAGCAGCAAACCTACCTTTGGGACCCTTGTGGAAAAAGCGCAAAGAGTGGCGAGGTCTAAAGTAGCAATCCAAACTAGGGGTCCAAGTCAGGTAGAATGCAAGAGTGGAAAACACAAGCAGTGGTGAGCTTCAATACAGCATATCAATTGGGAGCCCTAATCAGGAAAAATGCAAGTTTGGCAAAACATAGGGGGTATTCAAAGCAGAAATCTAAACTGGGAAACCTAGTGAGGCAAAAAACAAACAAAGGCGAAATTTCAAGCAGCAGTTTAACTTATGCGCCCCCGTCTGGCAAAAGCAAGTGTGGCAAATTACAAAACAGGGGTGAGATTTCAAGCAGAATCCTAAATAAGGGGCACTAACCTGGCAATAGCAACTGTGGCAAAATACAAAAACAGTGGCAGGATTTCAAGTAGCAATCTGAACTGGGAAATCTAGCCAGGAAATGCAAGGGTGGCAAAATGCAAGCAGTGGCGAGATTCAAAGCAGCAATCTAAACTGGAAAACCTTGTCATGCAATGCAAGTGTGGCAAAATACAAACAGTGGTGAGGTGCAGTGCAACAAACCGCCAGTTGGAACACCCTGGGAAGCGCTGTACAGGTGTGACAAAAACAGTACTGGTGAGATTGAAGATGACATCTCTTACCTGGAAGTAGCTGCAGCAGGTGAGTGTGGCGTTCGGCAGGGCTTTATGCCAGGGAGTACAGTCAAACAGGGGCAGTGGACGCCCACAGGAAGGCGACCTTTGTCTGTGCCCTTCGCTGGTTGCCCGGGCAAGGCTGCCCTGAGTGTATCTCCTAAGAGGCAAGGTTTCTGGGTCACGTGACCCTGAGGATACAGCAATCCGGTGTTAGGGGCAGGCAGGGTAATGAATAGAGGCCAGGAGGAGGGGAATAGAGGTAGTGCCTGGCTTGCCCAACGTGGATCCGGACAGAGGGAGAGAGAGGCACAGTGAAGGTGAAAAATGGCACGAGGGCCTAAGCCTCGGGTGCAAGTACTCAAAGGCAACTAACTGTGTAATTGAGGTGGTGAGGTGACCGCCTTTATGCAGTATGCTGCAAGAGTGGGCTTACCTGGCTTATTGCTGGGTTACTCTTCCTGGGTCAGGTGACCCTGAGGATACACCAATCTGGTGTTAGGGGTGGGCAGGGGGAGGAATAGAGGATGGCCGGAGGGGAATGGAGGTAAGGCCTCGCATGCCCAATGCAAATGTGCTCAGAAGTGGAGAAGGGCGTGGTGAGGTAGGAAAATTGCAGAAATACCCAAAGGCAACTTACTGTGTGATTGAGGCAGCGAGGCGACCTCCTTCGCGAAGGTGCTGTAGGAGAGGATTCCCTGGCTCATGGCTGGGTTACTCTTCTGGGTCACATGACCCTAAGGCTACAGCAACTGGTGTAGGGGCAGACTAGGGGGTGGGCAGGGAGAGGAAGGGGCAGGGAGAGGAATATAGGTGGGCAAGAGGGGAATAGAGGTAGGGCCCAGTGTACCCAATGCCAATGCGCTCAGAGGGGGAGAGGGGCACAGTGAGAGTGGATAATACAGAACGGCCTAAGGCCCGGGTGCAACTACCCAAAAGCAACTTACTTGATTGAGGCGACAAAATCACATAAAAGTGTCATCAAAGAAAACATCTTGTATTGGGATTTTGTTTTCCAGGGAATATAGATTATTGACTTTAAAAGGTGAGCACCTTTGATACTTTGCCAGTGCAGTTATTGGAAAATCTCCCCTCTCAGGTTCATTTTACAGTGTTGATGAATTGTTTTGAAAAGTCATTGCTCCTTTATCTTGTGCACTTTTTTCTACGGGGAAAGGTTAATTTAACTGAGTTTATATATTTCGATATGTTAATTTCATGTGCGTATATTCGTGGGTGCCAGTTTTTGATTTTTCGCTATGGGGTAAAGGTTCCCGCATCGAGTGAAGTGAGGGAGCCATAACCATCACCAGGTCAAAACACCACATTTTACAGCATACTTTGAGCAGGAATAGAAAAGAAGCCACATGATTTTTAGGAAGGTATGAACATATAACATCTCAGCAAAACTTAATTAACCTGCACAGTTGCCTTTGCAACATTTTGCTATGGATCGCCTGCTTCCGTCTGCAATTCCCGCACCCCACCAAACAGTTTGTACCTGCTCGGCCCCTCCAGTCAAGGCTCAGGGGGTACATTGAGGAGGCTCCCTTCTCACTTTAAAGATGCATGCTAACACATCACAACGCCTGAACCCAGCAGGGGAGGAGTCAGAATTCCTGCCATACCCAGTGATGGAGAGGAGCATGGCACTCAATCTGGATTCTTTTTTCCATTTGCGGTCGCCCCGTGCCAATACTTTATAGAATCTTCACAGGGGCAAAATGACACTCTTGCCCCCTTTTTTTTCCCAACAGCACAGGTGCAATTGCGCCCTCCGCCCTCTTTCTACTGAGCACCTATGGGTATATTAGTGAGCCTGCAGCTTGTTCTTAGGATTTGAGCCCTGTTACTTTTGTTAACATTTGAAGACCTGCAACACTGCTTACCCTCACCGCCCCAAGACCTCCCAGAGAAATAGGCTGCACCAGACTGTAAGGCATACGCATACACAACATGCCATGTATGCCCCAGGCAAAACCCCTGTTCTGACATGACATACTGGGAGTTTATTTCTTTTGACAGGCAAAGTAATCCTGATCTGTAGTATATTGCTAGTTTGGACACAATAAAAGTAAAAACAACCTTCAATCTTCAGAAGAAACAGCAGTTGGCTTCACTTAGCAAAACACAATCACCATATTTTAAAGCGCCTTGGTCAGATGGTGTTTTCAAACCAAATTTCAAAAAGACCTTTTGCAAATATTTCTACCATTTACATCTGCAAAAAGATGTGTTTACGTGCCAGAATGGCAGACTTGCCTCAAATCCCAGCTTCACCACGTAACCAAAGTGTGTGCTCCCGGGCATATCCTTTTATCTCACTATGCCGTATCTGCCAATATTAGAAGTCTCTACAAGGTGTTCAGCTCACACTGTCTGCTACTTCAAGAAAAGCCTCACTCCTGATATTGCCTCATAGGTAGACATCAACAGTAACAAATCATAGACTGGACGTCACATTGCATTTGTCTCCTGCCAAACTCTTGCAACATGTTTTGAATTTAACTTCCCATGATACCCTTGAGTATTAAAGACCCATTCTGAAATGTATTTTTTTCTGTAACATCACTGATGTTGGGATTTATGCAAATAAGTGGCGTCCACACATCTAATGCCACTCAGGGCCCCACAAATCCAGGGTGAGGCCCTGCGTGAATGTGTGTGTTTGTATGGAATGAAGGAATGAGGAAGTAGCAAGAGGATGATAGCATTGAAGACAGAGAAGCTCATGTTTGTTGGGGGTGTGATGTTAATGGAAGGCATAAAAGCCTTGAGCATGGCTTTAATACCTCCCATTCACTTCATGCCCCATTTTCAAACATTTGTATGGCAGAGAAGAGAGGCGGACCGCAACTTGTATGTCTGCCACTTTCTTTCCTCTCTGCCATACAACTGCTCCAGCATTTGTGCCTGCATGGATTTTCATGCCGCTGCAAATGATGGAGATCCCTATGGGTCCGCCGGTTTTATGCATCAGCATAAAGGAGGCGAGCACGTAGGGATCCATCGTACATGCTGCCTGCCATGCTCTTATGACAGGATGCTTGTACAATTATAATTAAATGCTGCATGTCGGGCAGCGTTTGTATTGTAATTATGAACGCTGCTAACCATGCGCACTTGGTAAGCAGACTTCACAATGAAAAGTAAATGCTACCTGGCATGCAAGCATTCCAAGCATTGTTTACTCATTTGCACCACAGAGTGAAATGTGCAGGGCAAAAGGCGGCATACATGCGTGTACAGCGTCTTTTGTGCTGCACCTTTGCACTCCGCTGCGCAAATGATGGAAATTTTGCGGCGGGACCTTGCTGAGCCTCAATGCAAGCGTACCAGGTCCCCGACATCAAAGTGATAAACCATTTATTTAGGATAGAATATACTATAGGTATTTGTTATTTCTATGAACTGAATGCTACTTTATTTGTATTGTATTAAAAACCTTGTAAAAGAAAAGAGACATGAAAAAGGTTTTTTTTTTAGAATAATATCTTTTGAACAAGTATTGAACGGTGGATGCATTGAAAATCTCAAACATTTAGATTTCTAAAGGTTTACCATAATAGCACTCTAGGCCAGATTATGAGTTTTGTGGTGTTTCTGGACACAGCGCAACATGGTAATATCATTACTACATGCGGTAAGCATGCAGCAACATTTTGGGACTGCATGATTACAAGTCATTCCCCAAAGGTTATCCCACAGCTGAGCAGTAGTGGGCAGTGCGTTCTTCCACTTACACCAGCTACTGATTGCACTGTCTTTTACCCCCAAAGATCCACACGCGGTAGCGGTTGATGCGCGGATGGTTTTTAGGCAGCATCACGCTGATGCCCTCTGTGTAGATCTGCATGCTTGCCAGCTTAAGCCTATCCAGGGGTTCAGAGTGCAGCAGCTGTCTTTGTTTTTGGACTACCAAAAAAGTGCAATGCCATTTGCGCACCTCTATGATCTGTGTGCCAGTTGCCAGTCAGATTTATTATTGCACTGCTAGGGTTAACATAGAAAGGCCTTCAAGGCAAAGCTCAATGCTATCTTCAGAAAAAAAAACATAGGTAGAGGGTGATAGATGCTTTGCTGTTACCACTGTAGACCCTAAAAATGTACATTTTAAAAAAAAAAGAAGTGCATTTGGTTATTCAACCTTTCATACTACAGTATAAAATAAAAAATAAATTCATATAATACATATCTGAAATTTCACAGTTCATAGCAAAGATTATAAAAAACAATTTCCTTTAAAACACTGTCGATGTTAGAGAGAGAATTACATATAAACCCATTCAGTCCAGCAATCTATTTTGAATAATTTTCCAAATGTGGTAAGCACCTGAGACCGCAACAAGTGATTCAGCCCCATATAGCATGCTTCTGAATTGATCTTGTTTAACATCACAAAACTTAGCATGTCCCTTGATGTACAAACATTGTAGCTCACGGCATTGTGTTAATATGTGTCGAGCCGTTGCAACATCTTCTCCACAGATGCTGCAGAGTCTCATTTCTCTAGGCATATCTTCCCAAGCTCCAGTACAACCCAAAACCGGCAAGATATCAAACCTTAGGTAAAGAACAAAATGGACCAACCCAGGAATACGGAAATTAGTGAAATAGCTGTGTGCTATAGCCCCAAACATGCTTGGGTCGCAGTGCCAAATGGGCTAGGGATAATTAAGCAATATGCCCTGAGTGGCAGGGGCCCATAGTTATAGGCCCGAGCGAAGCCTTATCGAAGGCCCTGGGGCATTACCTGACTCGGTAATTCCCCCACCACTCGGGGCATATTGCTATTAGTAACCTGGCCCGCAAGATCTGCTAGAACGGGGTACTAAAATAATTTTTTTCTGTCCCGAAACGGTGCAGCATTTCGGAACAGAAAAAAAAAATAATGACTGAGAAACTGGCCGCCGGGGAAGGGAAAATAGAGTCTGTTTTCCCTTTCGATGGTGGCCATCTGGAGCGGACGCGCTGGGAAACGTATCTGGATCCCCAGCGAGGGGCGATGGAAGCCTCCAGCCGTGTGGAGGCCTAGAGATCCAACGTGAATGTCTCACTGTAAGTTTCAAGAGACATGTCTTAATAGAGTCTCTGTAACAAATCTTAGTCCACAACCTACACACTGCCACCTTCCAGAGTGAGTTCAGTGACTGAAGACCAAGTTCAAGCCTAATCGCCTGGACTGGTACTGCACTGGCCAGGCCCAACAGTGAGCGCAATATTCTCACCTCCAAGCGCGTCAGCCAACACACTGCAATCTCCGGTAGCACCTCCAATGCATACAGTTATCGAGTGCTTATACACATTAATCTTGGGCTCAATTGAGCCCATCCCTGTCTGTCAATAATCCTCCTAAGGGTAAGCCATTTGGTCCAGGCCTTAGTAGTGACTATCTCACCCACATGAGTTTGATTCTTGGAGGCCCTAACATTCAGACCCTGGTACTTATACTCGGTCACCTGACCCAGAGCCAAGCCACCCATTTTCCAGACAAAGAACAGGGCCCCATAGGAACGCCTCCCAATAGTCATTATTTTTGTCTTAGTGACTTTTACCTGAAGTCCATTTTCCTTTGCATATGTACATCAAGTGAGTGCTGTAGTCCCATAGCAGTGCGGTCAAAAAAAATGGCCGTATCATCAGCATAGTTGAGGCAATGATTACCCTCAATGCCAAACCGCGGAGGGTAGACCTCAAGCGTGGTTCAAAGTCAGACACATATAAATTGTATATGATGGGGCAACTACACAGCCCTGCATCAATCCTCTATTGCTGGGAAAAGATTCACTTAGGTTTCCAGCATGTGAGAGGCGCACCTTTACCCGGTATCAGGTAATATTATCCTCACCAATATTATCGCCATATATATGGCTGTGGGGTAAGGCCATAGGCGATATTACTGGTGGGGATAATTTATGGGGTAAATGGGACCGGAGGTGGGAGTGTCCCTGGTCCTTTTTTAAAAATATGGAGGTTGCGGGGGTGTCCCCCGCAGGTTCCATGGCTGAATATCACCAGAAAAATATGCCGATATTTATGTATGGCGATATTTTTGTGGAGATATTAACACATAGAACCTTTTACCTGTGTGTCACTGTGAAGTTGTTTGAGAAAGTACAGTACTAAGTCATCTAACCCCCAGCCTTCCAACTTTCCCCAAAGTATCGCCCGATGAACACTGTCAAATGCAGAACTATAGTCAACAAAACTAATTTACAGTACGAGATCCGGGGCTTGTAATGTGGCTGAGATCAAAGTGAGGAGTACCCACAAAGGGTGAGACGTGGAGTAGTTTTTCCAGAAGCCCGTCTGTGAGAGATTCAGGAGGCTCCTACTTTCAGCCCAACTAGGCCGCAGCTCCAAGAGTAACTTTGCAAAGATCTTGGAGCCGCTGTCCAGAATCACCAACTATCTAGCCGCTGTCCAGAATCACCAACTATCTATAATTTTGAGGCAATTACAGAGGTCCCTTCTTATGCACCGGGATCAACATTGACTGTTGCCAGGACCTAGGAATACAGCCAGTCTCACAGGTATGCAAAAATAGAAGCTGCAGTCCTGCTGCCCAGTATTCTGCTTTTCTCTTAGAAGTAACATTACGTAAACCGTCCAGACCAGCTGATCGTGGTCATTTAGTTTAAAATGTACTTTAACATGTGTCCTAGTAACACACTCCTCACTCTGGAAAAAGCTCAAACCGCGGTTGTTCATTAAGCGCCGGGGTCTACATCCTTGGGCTGCGCTGCTGCTATGAATTACATCTCCCATCAGCATGGGCCAGCATAGCCAATGGTGGGGAATCATTGGAGGGGCAGCACGAAACATCTGGAGGGCCACAAGGTCAGGCATCTGACTTTGAGAGCCTGTAAAGAGGAATCTCTTGGACTTCGACTTCTCATCCTCTTGCACCTTGAAGGGATTGAGCTGGAGTAGTGCACAAGGCACGTTCACACAAACCCAACCAAACCAGATGGAAGTGTTCTGTACAGCGTGAAGGGGTTTCCGCGATGAGCTACAACGTTAATGAGGATATCCTAAAATGAATGCTGGATGCAAGAGTTTGAGAGCTCATTCCTTCTTCTGTACCATCTTCAGAATATGATGATTATTGTTAATAGTGATTTATTGAGCACGGACCTAGCTCCACGAAGCAAACAGAGAGCTTTAGGGGAAGTACACGGCAGGAGAAGTAGATTGCAAGGGAGCAATACAAGTGATCGGGGAACTAACAATGGGGGAGGGGTGGGCGGTCAATTTTTCAGCAAGGGTTCTGCAAGCAACTAGGGTAGGAAATGAGGCGGGCAGATGCCCTGATCTCAGGTTTGGTGGAGAGTGAAGGGTGTGTGTGGACCTAGGTTCTATATGCTGGTTTGTTTATTTATTTATTGTGTGAGTTAGTTAAAATGAAACTTTACACACATTTGATCAGTTCATCAACAATAGTTAACATTCAGCTAAATCAAATTAATATCGTATAAAGATGAAAGCAACTTAAGAAAGTTAAAAACATTGATTAGCAATTTGCTGGTTAATTGATTAGCACAGTACCGCCCAGGGATGTTTTCAATGCCATTACTCACGCTTTTCATAAGTACTACTAATTCAGTGTGCAAAGAAAGGCTGAAGTGCTGATCTGCTTTGAGGTCGAACAGGTGCGGGAAGTCGGTTTCTTTTCACACCTCTAAATGCTGATGTGAATTTGATAGCAGACATCTGTTTTCAGAAACCTGAGAGCTTGGGCTGGGCATCCTGTGTTAGAAATGCATGAAGGTCTGCAGGCAAGGAATGTAAAAAAAAGCTATTCTCATGACAGTTATTATAATCACAGGGCGTGGAGCGTTCTTGACTTGAAAAAGCTTATTTTGTTTATGGCTACCAAGTGGAAAGGGAAAAGTAAACGGGAAAGGGACAACTTTCTGCAGAATTGGATTACCCTGAGTGGATGAACGGTTGCCAGGTGTAATGAGCATTCACAAAGCCAGCGGTCTGTTTTTGGTAAAGTGCATGCATACAAGCGCGCTGACACACAGCACACATAGGGAGTCATTTTTCTTATGGAGGATCATGGGTAAAAGGCAAGCCTAAATCTTTTACGCATGCTTTTTATGCTTCTGCGCAAGTGCATTATGTCGAAGCAGGGCGCAAAGTGGATCTACCACTTCTGCCACCCCCATCCACTCTGGCATAAAATCCACATGCACAGCCGCCAGCATCGGAGAATTGTGCTGGTGGTAACATGATCTGCCAGCTTTCTACAGCTGCTAAAACCAGGCGGTTCTATGGGAATCCATTGTGAAGGCAGTTTTCCAGCGTAAATGGCAGACGGCATTTACACTTTTCGACCACTTAGTGGAAAAGTCAAGAGTTAAGGCAGAAAGCACCTTAACTTACTCCTCAATTTTCAATTACATTGCGGAAATGACGCAAATTCCACAGAAGGGACCGTTGCACAAAAATGCACACGGAGGCGCTCTCCTCTGTTCAATTAATGTGGGGGACGAACATGAACCACCCTCTGCTTTAATTTTATATTTCTTTTTGACTAAGTGGGAGATGAACCAATGTGTGACAAAAGATTCTCTGTACCAATATTTCCTGTACTTTGTCTTGCTTTGAAAATTCGAATAAAAATAGATGACAAAAAAAAGTATCCTGATTGGATACCAGATTGCCATGTATGTAACCAGTATCCTAAGATTGTAACCAGTCAAGTTCTCAAGTAATTCACGCCGTGATGGCCTCGGGTTTGGGCGTGTAACAAATGCTATCAATAAATAAATAAATAAATAAATAAATGCAAATCTTTGCAAAGCCCATCAAACGGTTGCCACGCCAGCCAATAATAAATGTAAATGTACAGGATGATATTGTTTGATCTGGCCTCCTTTCAATAATGGAATGGTAGAAGTCTGCATCCTTTGGCTCTCCAGAGGGTTTAGCCTAAAACTCCCTTCAGCCACATCCAGCATTGTTAAAGGTAAGGGATGATGGCAGTGTAGTCCCAAATATCTGCAGAACCACAGGTCGCAGATCCCTGGAATTATGGAACCGCTTCGAGGGCGTGTGTACTAGGAGCCAAGCAAAATAAAACTCATTGGGGTCCGCATTTTGGTTTTGTAAAATGGGCATTGAAAATCCTCTATTGATCAAAGTTTCTCAAAGTTTGTTACCAAGGGCATTTTAATTCATCTTGAACGACGCAATGCTCCAATTGCATTTTCGGACCCAGGCTTGGGATTCAGGCATTGGGCAAAGCAGCCTCTCAGTGGGTCTGCTTGCTGCTTTTCTCTGGTGTCCGTTACAGTCTTTTACAGTTGTTAGGGTACAGAGAGAACAGCTTGTGGACATTGGTGAGATTCCACCATTAGCTGAAAGAATCATTGCAGTGGTTCCTATTGGTAGCGGAAGCATCGTCACATGCCAGGAAATACTACAGTATGGTTGCGAGGACATCATGCAACAATATTAGCCTTCTATGGCCACTGGACAAGGGTTTCAGTTGTGCTCAATGTTCATACAGTCATCCCTGCAGCCCCTCACTTACAGTTCTCTGCTTCAGACTAGCACAGGGGTGGCCACACACCCGAGTGCCTAGCAACCAAAGTCACTGCAGGATCCCTCAATACACTGTGATGCCTTAATCTGTTCTCTAGCGGTCCATCAACCGACCTGGCTGTAAGAACGGAGGCAATGCCCCTGCCCCGAGCATCACAAAATCCTATCAACGAGAGCTCAGTCAACGCAGCGCCTAGTCCCATCACAACGTATTGAGATATTGACACCTCCGTCCAAGTGCTGTGTTGAGCGCAGGTTATCAATTTTAGTGGCAGGCTCTGTCATAGTGCAAAACACACAGTCAACTCTTGCTGACCAGTTTGTTACTGGGTATTGCAGTCCAGTCCAGTAAACAGTTACATGCTGCACAGTGTGCACAACCTATCAATGTCTGACCTTTGCGCAACAAGTGAGATGTGAGCTGTGACCATTCCAAGCACTTTTGCCTAGCCAAGGTCATATAGCACAGCGCGCCAGGTGGGAGGCATGTACAATAATCGGGACAATGGGATGACCAAGTTGCTCTGCAGTACAAGGTCGGGCACAACTCATTCCAACAGGCCTACGCGTTCAGCACTCCTGCATCGGCTCGCCGCCCCTAGATTTAAACTGCAGAAAGCCGGAGGCAACGCCTTTCCAGTGGTAGCGACTCGATGCTGGAACACTCTACCAGCTACACTAAGGTCAGGAGATTCCTTCTGGACCTTCCGAAACACCTGAAAACTTAGCTCTCCACACAGGAACTACTAAACTAAGCCATGGTCAGCAATCAGCACGATATCAACTAGTAGGATCACTATAATTTAAGATGACGTTGTTGCCTAGCCACTTGTATAATGTATGTTGTATATTTGCAACCATGTAACCACTGTATTTTTTATTTTTAAGAACAGCACCTAGATGCCTCCGGTTTGGGTGTGCTATACAAATTGCAAAATAATTAAATAAATAAACAGTCCTTGGTACTGATTGCAGTGCATACTGGTTGGGGTCCCTTAAGCTGTTTTCTAATGCATCATCGCAGAAATGTCCCCTGACATGAGTGAAATACCATCATTCAGGCCGGGATCATTGTCGACAGGGGCACAAATCGAAGAGGTTACTTTTACAAATAACACTGCAACGGGGCTGAAAGAGGCCTTCGCAGGCAGTTGAGTGCAGTGTGATCAAAAAAGAAAACACAATGCCACTTGCTACATTTTAGACACTATTGAACTATATTTGAATAGGCTAGCATTGCATTCTTACAGGCCACAAGAGTACAGAATCCATATGGTTTGTGCAAGAACACATGTTTGTTCTGCAATGCAAGCATGCCTCCCCACCCAATGATACTGTAACTGCTGGCGTACATGTACTGGATGAAAATACCGGCACTGCTGAAGTGACCCCCTGCAATATGGCATCTGCAAAAGTGTCACAGAGTATTTTCTTCTTGAGGTTATCATTTGCTCCACATTATGACTTTCAGGAGAATCTGGGGAAGAGTTTTATTATTTTTCTGAAAGCTTTGGTTCGTCAATACCCATCTACGTTTTATAATTAGCATGTGAATAACTGAATCTCCGGATCAACCTCCAAAGGCCGCGCTGCATTATCTCTCTCTTTCCCTCGACATTTTTCCCCATCCCCAGTTTTGACTCCAGAGAATCACTCAAGATGAACACGGGGTGGTTCTATGGCAGGTGCGCACCTCCTCAATGCCTGTGTCACGTCTGCTTCAGAAAGCTCTGTGCCCCCACTGGCGCAGTTGCATGATTCAGCAGAGGTAAAGTGTTGGCACTGCGTTGCTGAACCCATTTCAGCTGAGGATGAGCGAGAGATTATTGAGTGCAACCAATGCCTAGGAGATATGGCATGGCTACTGTTCAAACATTTGGTGACCTTTGAGCAGTATCAGCAGTGGTACAGGTAGGTGAACTCACCTTTGTACATGTGATCATTCTCATCTGTGTGAGAATCAAATCAACATATTCTTGCATATGGAAAGACAAAATCCCTTCTTCTGCCCAAAGCTCTCTGTCCCAGTCCTCCCCTCTCTGACAACGAGTAGATGTCGTTCCCTCCACATCCCCCATGGCTTGCACCTTTGAACCTATACCATCCCAGTCCACACTACCATGATACGTACCCTCTCACCCACACCCACTGGATCAGTGCTGCACCTCACCTGACAGCACACCCTGCGCACCCCACACCCGTCTCGTGTCTCCCACGCTGACCAAATAGGCAGCACCTCTAGTAAGCCATTGCCCTCTCCTGAGCATACAGAGAAATAATGATTATTACAATGTATTGTTATACTTCTTAGTCCATGACTGCCGGTCCTGCTCCAGGAAGATCAGTAAATGTTGCAAAATGTTCAGCTGCATGACCAGATGATGTAACATATCTAAGAGATAAAGAAAATTGATCAACTCTGCTGACATCTATTGTAGAGTCAACAATGACACTGTAGAATTTGGCCATTTTAAGTTCTTCAAGGAAAGCAGGCATTGTCTCTTTCACTGGTGCACTCATGAAATACGTCTGGCTGTCATGGCTCATGTAGGCTTCATTCTGCTTACCATGAGCAATATGCTGTGCCAAAACATTGTCATACTTGGACATCATCTTGAGAAACTCCCCAAACCCTCCTTCATTAGACATACTTCCCAATGCTGCGTGTTCTCTGTGTCCACGGAGAGGCATCCCTGGCTTGGCAAAATACAATACAGCATCCAACAGTCACCTTAGAATACCACAGGTTTTCTCTATATGTTCCCTTTCAGCTTTTATTAGCTCAGAAACAATATTTTTATCTTGGCTAGTTCTAAATTGTGCTATTTTCAGCTGTTTTTCCGCTTCACAGTGTATCTTGGAATGTTCATGCATTACAATTATTTGTATTTCTTTTTTAAAATTGGAAAAACCACTTCTAGGACCAGACCAAACTTTTGAAAAGTGCTCATTTTTTATTGGCAAATAGCCAACATGCAATGCACAAAAGACAGTTACTTCTAGGAGAATACACGAACCACTGCCTTACTACAGAGACTCCACCTGCAACATTGTTTTTATACCACTCTGGGCTAAATCCTCGAACACTGGAGTCACATTGAATTGTTTTATAGCCATCTTTGAATCCAGGCTTACATGGACCAGCTGCAAGTAGTTCTCGAGCTAAAGGTGTGGACATTGCCCTGCTCTGAAAGAGGTATGGATCTGTTGGGTGATCTTGCTGCATGTCAAGTGTGACCTGCATTTTAACATTCCCACTGCATTCCCCAGTGTCCTCAGTATCCATGTCTTGTGCTACTTGTGTGCCAACATTGGTTTCTTCAAGAGTTTGACTTCAATCAGCAGTTGTGCGACCAAACATAACTTCAGGCTGGGTAACAGTGCCTGTTGAGTGATCATCCGGACCCTTGGTAGATTCAGTAGAGTATTGTGGACGCTCAGGAATGTCAGTGCGGGATGGGTGATCTGTGGAATGTATCGTCCGGATAGAGGAGAAGCAGTAGACAGATGTTCATCCCCAGAAGCATGAAGGACAGAATGAAGGGGGGTTTCCTACTGATGTCACGAGTGTTGGGAACGAGCGTATTATCCTCCAAATCTGATAAATCAATGTCCACCTCCCCTTTCTCCTCACCTGTCTCTTCCGGAACGGGGTTTCGTCTGGAGGTCTTGGTCTGGGGCTTCTTCTTCTTTGTGAAGAGGAACGGCCGTCCGCGGGAAGAAGCCACCCTGATCCCCTGATAAACAGGGAAGCAGCCGGCCCCCTTCCTGCAGAAACCAGAATGAGAGGAAAAAAGCAGCCGCTTAAAAAAACCTCTCTACGGATGTAGTTGGTACCAATGCTGAGCAGGAAGAGATGACTGCGATCCGGGGAATGCAGGAAAAACCGGAGCAGGATAATTACGGTAAGTCTTTCTCGGTGCGGCAGTAGGCTGGAGAATCCGGTGAAGCTGATACTGAACAAGGAGCAGTGCAAGAGACCGGAGTGGAGAAACCGCCAAGAATCAGGAACGGGAGAAAGGAAGGAGAGGAGAGAAGTGGAGCGAAAGGATACCGCGATAGAGGTCGCGGTGAATGACAACTGGAGTATGGTAAGGAAAACAAAGTAGCACGGCAACAAGGCATAGGAAACAAAGTTGCAACGCACAGAGCCCAGGGGAGGGCGTGGTTAAATACAGGAACAAGAGAAAAAGACTAGACCGTCAAACCAGGAAGTGAAGAGAAAAAACACGGAACATTCTAATGGCGCCGCCAACGCCAAGCCTTCCATAACCGCCAGCGACCACCAAAAGACGGCGGCATGACAACTGAGTTCTGAAAGCAAGGATTGAAAGAATCTTGTAACTACAATTGGATCAGTCAATTGTTAAAAACGTTGTCATTACTGGAATGGGCAATAACTTACCTTTGCTCCTGCTTGTCAGTGGAACCTTTGGGCTGGATCTTGAAAGCAGGCAGAATATTCTGAGAGGATGTTGCTGCTTCGACAAGTGTTTGTTTACTGGCCTGTTTTTGCCTTTTGGCACCAGACATTTTTGGTTAGCCGCTGATTATGACTCTGGCTTCATGATGTTGCTCTATTCCCTACTTCTGCACAAAGAGAAGGGAAACAACCGATATTAGTGCATGTTTTAATTGAGTTTACAGAGCTAGCTAACTTACCAATGATTCAAGTTGAAATGCTACAAGATTGTCTCTCTCGAATAAAGTGATGAGCTAAACACAATGTTAAATTAATTGAGCCATTGCCCATGGGGCGGGGGCAGAGGGATAACATTTAACGTTTCATGCTAATGCATTTTATGGATTTCAATTCAATTTACATGGCAAATAAGGAAAAAAAACAGACTCTAGGCAATGTTGGTTTGTTCTGGTGTGGGCTGGGCCGGCCATAGGGCATTGGGGCAATGCCTGACCCAAAAATACCAAAGCCAGTGTGGGCAAGTTTTTTTGGGTCAAAGTGGGGCACTTATTTGTGGCCCAGTTTGATAAGCTACTTCACCATGCTGTGGCTAGTAGTGTTGACCAGTATTACTGAATACTCTTTAAAATGCACCATGTGCACAACATTTCATGAAAAACCTGCCTCTTGGGTACTACTCAAACAGTCTTTCACAAAAGGAATGGACGTCCATTTCACCCCCATGGGGACAGCCACAGATTGCATTGGTTTAGTGCAATGCAGGCCAACATATTAGGAACAAGAGCACCTATTTTCGAACATGCATACGTACGACTGTATGTACCTACATTCAGTGTGTAAACACATACCACACACAATTATAAATGTATAAATACACACTTACATGCATATACACAAACACACAACTATTAACTAAACAACTAACAGCAGGGCCCACTGCACACTGACTTTCCCTTGAGGGGGAGTGGGGGGCGGCCAGTGCCTGGCTGCCCTGATGCTGTGCCACCTGCGGCCAGGTGCTGCTGACTGAGTCTGCACTCTGCACTTGCGCCCGCCAGCTTGGGCTGGTAACGGTTAAAATGAGGAGTCTCTAGAATCTCCTGGCCACGAGCGCCCCCTTTTGCCCCACAGAGACATCATTTCTTCCCTGGGCCCCAAGGTGTTCTCTCAGCCACAGAGCTGCTGCTGGCTGCTAGTTTGACATTGGGCACAGGGCACGGGCACCCCGACCCCCATCATGATACACCACAGCACATTGGAGAGATACAGCGCAGTTTAGCGGTTAACCAGCGTTAACCCACCAGGGACGACACGTGCTGGCAGGCACAGAGTGTGTTCCCAACTTCCCCAGCAAGCATATTACAAACACCCCTGAATCTCAACCGAAGGGCAGGGCAGTGCCACAACTTGCCGCATTCCCCACCTGAACTCCTGAAGACAAGACATCCAATGCCTGGCTGACTGGCTGGTAGTGCCAGACTGGCCTGGAATGTGCCTGTGAACAGCAGTCCCGCACGCACGCGACCAAAGACCATCGGTAATGGCGCTGAAACACATGCACAGGCTGTGGCCTTGCGTGCTTTCCAAGCAGACTGTTTCGGCTGTCTTTATTTATACCGCGCACTGTCACTAAATTAAAAAAAACTTGAATCATAAAACAACAGTGCACTGCACATTCTGCCGATGGCAGTAAGGACATACATATTTATTGACTGGTTATTGTTATTAACGTTGTTACTGGCTGGCTGGCGACCCCATTAACGAACATACAATACACAAAATCATCATTCTTCTCCAGAATTTGTTCAAAAGATGAAGGCCTGCATTTTTTTCTGGGCTTTATTGTTGCAGACCTTGTTATTATCGATTGGTTGAAGAATGGAAACAGCTGTCTCTCCATATAAAAAACACACCACCTATGCCTTCAGAAATACTACCCATCCCCACCCAATGCCACCATGGCCACTGGCTCTCACTCCCAAGCGCAGTGCAGACGCTAACCCAACAACCAGCAAGGAAAGCCAGTCTGAGCCAACTGCTCAGTGCCAACTGCCATTCCAAATAACATATTTTGACAGTCGACACTTCTGTGCCACTGTCTGCCACCCCATCAAGCAAGGAGCTGCAAAAAAAAGAAAAAGGCTGAACTGAACAGCGCTGCAGAAATATATAGGAGTCAGCCAGCCAGGCGCACTGCTTCACACAGACAGTATTCACACACACTTTTATTCACAAACTTCACACTTCTACGGAAGAAGTTCTTCAATTAGACTCGATTCAGTGTGTCAGTCACTCACTTTGAAAGTCTCTCCCTCTCGACTCTGTCGCATCCGACCGGGTCGAATGCTACTGGGTGGGGCCGGATGCGGCTGGGCATGTCTAGCTGGGTAAGTGGGCGCCGCACTGGCAGGAGGCTGGAGGAGGCAGTCGAACGCTGGGCCAGCTGGGCCGGGTGCCTGGGGCTGTGTGGCCTGGGCAAACTTGGGTGCTGTGTCGAACTGGCAGGATGAGCCGCAGTGTCTGCCTGTGCCCAGGTCAGTTTTAAAAAAACGCACAATTGAGCAAGGACATATGAACCCCACGTGCAACTCAACACTGAATCCTAACAGTCAGTGCACACAACAAAGTGCGAAAATTGTAACGGCTACTTTAATTCTGATTAAGACATATATAGGTAGCCAGGATTGACTACAACTAAACGAAGTCAAAAAAGGGATGCTTACATGTACAAAAAAACATGTAGACGTAGTATACACATAGAAAAATAGAAACACAATTCTTTCAGTTAACAATTAGGTAATTACATTTCATATTTATCTTTACAGAACATGACATAACAGAATGATAAAGTAATTGCAATGTGGCGTGTTCAAGTGTGTATAAGTAACAAGATGTATATATGAAGTAATGGGTCAACACAACTGTGTTTCGGCCTCAGGGCTATCTTGGGTAGCGGCAAATGGGTCGGCCTTCATCAGGACAGAGACAACAAGTATACGTGAGGAATCCTATGAGTTCATAGTCAGGTGCACAATGGCACAAGATCTGAGAATCCACGTCTTCAGATACAGATGGGGAAGAATATACTCCGGCAAATGTTGCAGTCACATTTATGACGGTGTGGTGTATAAATTATTTTTCAACCATCACGCGTATATAATCAATCAGCTCGCAATCTGAGTTCAGGGATCCTCAGTGCATAAACAGTGAAGGCAGATTCAACATGTATAAGTCCCCTCGTCCCCCATTTTGTGACAAAGGAACACTCAAGTGATACACTGAAATGGACCATCCTTTGGCAACAAGTCAAAACTAACAATAGAGTGGCAGATGCTAAAAAATTGTTCTTTAGGGAACAATGGTTCATTTTTCGAACCAAAGCATCAGAAATAGGTTTGAATGAAATGATCACCTGGAATAGTTTCTGATGTAAATATGCGAGGTTGGCTGTGCGTGTTGAAACAAACACTGTTGCAATCAGCATGGACATTTGTAGCATATCGCGAGGAATGGCTGTTCACACAACGAAAAAAATCTTCATTCTAAATAGAGCCTTAATCATGGGTAATATACGGAGCGCAGATACAACAACAAAAAAAGGGAAGGGTAAAAGATGCAATACGTTTCGTGACTTTACATCAAGTTAGTCGACTGGCTGACATCGTACAAAAATAGAATACCATGATGCGAGAGGCCATCTGAATCGGATTGCGACCAGCTGTGCACAATGGAGTAATTGACATGCTGATGAGCGTATGATTAGTACCTTGCGGTATGTGACGCCACCTTGGGCGTTCAGGGTGTATGTTAAGTTGCAAGTCTAGTGCTGACACATACACGTTAGAGGGACTCCAATTAACAAATGAGTACACTCCTACTAACCTCACAATATTGTCAAAATATGGGAATTGTGGTCGTTTTGATTCATTGAAAATAGTGACTTTCACAGAATGTTGTTCTATGTGATATTTTGTGTAAACAAAATGCATTTCTGTTGTTCTTTTTATATGGACATTTTTCTGAGTGTTTTTCTACTAATTGATTAAAAAATGTTTATCTCGATTGTTTTTGTCTTGATCTAGTGACTGACATGATTGGTAGCACTTGTTGCAACTAGACACACCTAGCGCGTGTGTAGGCGGGTAGCTGTTAAGTGGCATTTCTTGATGTACATGCTGGGCAGGACAGGCAGGTGCAGCATGCGGCAGACTGCGTAGTGTGCTTGGCTTTTGTGCCTTGAGCTGAGCTGCTCTATCTGGAGTGCGACCTGCTGTTGACAAGTGTGCGCGTGTGTGCTGTGACGACATGGACGTGCCTGTCTGGACGGACTGGGCTATAAAGGCACGTGGCAGAGGCAGCATTTCAGTTTGTTATTTCTGGCCTGAAATGTAAAACAATTTTAGTAAGTATGCCTGGGTTGCACACGTTGGTGGTTCAAGATAGCCTGTGCTGTCTGGCCTTCAGGCAGAAGCAGCCTGGATCGGGCGGCCGGAATGGGAAATGGGAGCGGTGTGCCATATCGCACCATAGTACGATTTCTATTCATTGCATGCAATTTGGCATTTTGCATGAGCATCAGGCAGGAGGCTGGCAGACTGCAGGCAATGCATTCATCAACACCAGCCCTGCACCACTTGTCTGACTGACACACTGACACCTGCTGCTGACCCAGCCCTGCAACCTCCACCCTCACTCGGTCAACTAGTCCTTAGGGCTGCAGGGCCGGCAGCAGGCCGACACCGCTGGCCCTTCTGGCACCCACGTGTCATCAAACAATTTCCCTGAATCCAATTTTGCCCAAAGAGTAAACGTAAATCTGTGTCCTGCCGTCTGTTGTTTCTCACCTTCATGTTAATAAATGATCCCGCCCGTTTTTCAGGCTGGCTGACACAGGCACAGGAAGGAAGGGGGTGGGGGTGGCGGTCCCAGCTGGACTGGAAGTTCAACTGACATGGACTCCTTATTAGCAACTTCAATCAATTCAGCGGCCACAGACCCACAGCCGGCATGCTCACTGCAACTACTGTGTGCTGCTCTGACTGCTCGACTTGGGAGAGACGTGTGTTGGCAGACGTTGTCATGCACTAGTAGCTTTAATCACACAGAGTGCCCAGTGGGGCCGCCCCCTCCATTCATTGAAAATAAGCACTGGCAGAGTGGGCAAAAATAAAAGCACAGGCACGCCACAGTCTTAAAAAATAAAATAAAAACAATTATGGCTTGTGCCGCCTGCCACCACAGCGCAGCGAGCCAGCAGCCCCGGCCCAGCGAGAGTCAAAGGGGGGCACACTGGGCACCAGGGTGAAGCCAGGGGGTTGAGCGTCCCACTTTGCCCATCCCCCGCCCCTGGCTCTGCCACTGTGTCTATTCGGGCACTTCTTAGTGGCTGGGTATGCAAATGCCACCATGACAGATGGGCAGTGACTGCCGAGCACCCGGTCCTTTGGCTCTGCCCCTGGTCACTAAGGGCACTATGGTAGGTATCCTGCTCATACCCTATTGGTAAGAAGATGGGCTATGCAGAGGTGTTTCTACCCCTGCAGGGGACAGGCACCAACCTCTTGTGTTATGTTCCTGAAAAGGAAGAAGCTATTTCTGTAGAGATGCTCCTCTGTGCCCCCCAGCCACCAGAGATGTATTTATGGGAGGGCAAAAGGACATGTGCCCCCCACCTTGAGAGAGGCTCTAAGATGGCTGCCAGATGCAAAGGAGTTACTGCCATTTTTTTTTACAAAACATAAACACAATGTTTGGACTTAATTAGTCCACTGCTGGGGCTCTGTGCCATATGTGCGGCTGTTGTTTAATTGTGTCTACCTGATCAATTAATCCTGTATTAGCTTCTGTGCTCACTGTAATACAAATTGTGTAGTGTTTCCTGTTTTTTCGGTGGGGGATGTAATGATCACGCACAAATAAAGTTGAAATGCATGATGATAAATTTGATTCAGAAGATGGCTCAGTGTGTTAAGCACTCGTTGCAGAAATCTGTGTTTATATGCCAGATCACAGCGCTTAATTCCAGCAAGGCCGACACAGCCTTTCCTCTCTCTGAGGTTGGTATTATTGTGCTTGCATACTTTGGGGGCAATAACACGTTCTGTGCTGCACAACACTGTACCAGCATCAGACAACGTTAGTTATGAAAACCGACATAGCATCAGTATGGTGCAGGGGCAAAGTTCCTTTTCCATAAAAGAGAGTTGCAAAATGATGATTAGGTAGGCAGATTCGAGACTGTGGAAGTGAAGTGCTGAGGCCCATATCGCAAATTTGCCGTCCGAAGATACAGAGATAATGGGCCTCATTATAAGTATGCCGGACCGGTAACCGTTGTTACCGGACCAGCATACTCCGAATTCTGCAAGTTGGTGCCTTTCAGGTCTGACCTAGAGGGCAGAACGGCACCCGCTCGCAGTCCTTGACGGATGCACCGGCACTGTTGCACGCAGTAAGGGTGCATTCGTCCTCCCCATTCCCATTGAGTCCAGTTGGACTCAAGTGGGAATGGGGAGTAATATTTCCCGGCGCCCTGCTCTGGGGACCGGGACCACCAGGGCTGTAATGTCCCGGTGAGTCAGCATTGCCAGGTGCTGGGAAAAAAATTACTCTGGCGGCAGCCGTGATGTTTTTACCAGCATGGCTACCACCGGGGTCATGGAAGGGTTTGACTTCTGGCTGCAAAGGTTAGCCCATTGCCTGCTCCTAGGTGGTATTAGTGGAAGAGGTCCTATACTGAAGCGAGCCAACCAAATGTCACAGGGCTTTTGCAAGCTTATTTTCATGTCTGTGGCTTTGACCCAATAAGGTTAGAGTTCTGGAACTTGCATACTTCCCTCGATGTTGGAGAAAATGAAGCTAACCATCCACCTTTGTGCATGTTTTTATTAAGTGCTCTTCTAAATATCTAAATAAACATTATCATGATAGGTTGTTTGATATTTTTACTTTCCAAGTCAGGGTTCCAACAATGGTACTGTTTTAGTTCATGAAAGTCAAACATCCACACATGGTTGCAGCTTTCTGTATGGCTAGGACTGGGAAAAAATATGGTCAAATGAAGAAATTAAAGAATAGGTTCAAATCCCAGTTTCACCTCTAAACCACGGTTTGCAATCCTCAGCAACTAAGTTAATCTCATAGTACCTAACCTTCCAAAATTGCATGCCCTTTAATATTTCATGTAGTCAGGCCGTATGCTCTTAGGGTATGAGCTTCAAAAAAGCTTCACCAATGAATTACCAGACTGAAGTATTGCTTCATATGTAATATTAGTACCGGGCGTGGGGTGTGTGGCATTCTCCCAGCCAATGAGGAGGTCAGAACTGGGTCCTTACCACACTGGGAAAGACCCTGGTTTCCGAGCTTCCTCAGAGCAGGAGGCCGTCATCTTCCCTTGCCGGGTAGCAGGGAAGTCCACTCCCCATCGGTCCACTGCCCTTCCTCCCCACTTCAGCCCCTTTTCCACATCTTCCACCCTTGCCACCCCCACCCTACTTACCTTTTCCTGTCCCGTCCCTTTTCAGTGCCAGAAACACTAGTTTTCCCGGCACGGCCCTGGCACGCGAATTGCCACCATGCAAAGGGAGAAGGGACTACCTGTAGTTCTCTTCTCCCCAATCCATGGCGGCCATCTTTCTTTTGGTCGTTCTTTCTCAAGTTTAGAAACGGTCAACATGCCGTTTCCCAACTCGTGAAAAAAAAACTCCTAGTACCCCGGAACAAGGTGTCATGGTACCAATAGCAATAGAACCCTCCATTACCGCTCTGGTAATACCCTGTGGCATCAGTTATTGGTCTGAGAGAATATAGACCGGTAATGCCCCCCTCCTTGGATTCTATTGCTTAAATAGTGAGACTTTATGTATTGCACACTTGTTTGTTTGTTCACTAATGTCATAACCATTTGAAAACCATGACCCTCTTCTAACCCCAGCCTATGTCTGCATATGAACACCTTCCGGCTAGCTTCTAAACCATATCCAGAATCTATGCTATTGGATTTGAACCTTTTGCGTTGCTGCCAATTGGTTTCCTTTTACATACTTGTGTATCCTTTTGATACAGCTGCTGATCTGTGGTTTGCATCGTGACTACAACCAGTACACCTTATTTGTGGCTGATATTGCTAAAAAGTGTCCTGTACCTACGCTAGAACACACATACCCTAGCAGTGGACTGCTCATGTTGCCGCTAAAATGCTGTTTGCTTATTATTTTTATTCCAGCCAGGATGAAAAAGGGAAGGGGTCTTGAAGGGAGTATCCATACTTATTCTTATCACTGCCATGGAAGCATATAACGCCCTGGGTTGGGTCTTCGACATAAGGATGAGCACCTGAGATTCTGGATCCCTTAATTTCAGTGGTTCAGGAGGGGCCCTAAAGGTATCTGTGCCCCGGTCCCTAAAATGCTTTAAGATGGAGCTGCCAACCATACCAGCCAGGTATCATTTGTGGAAGACTACTTTGGATGAGCTCTTTGAAAGTGTGCTTGTGGATTATTCTCTAATTAAATCCTCAATAAAATACTATTGTCATTGTGTGAGGACTTTTGTCTTTCTTAAACACTCTCTTTGGAGATGATCTTGATTGTGGTGAAGTAAAAACCCACCCCTTTTGCACCAGTGGAAAAATATTGCATCAGGTTTGTGCTCTATGGCTTTCCACTGAGAATCCACTAGGGAAGCCCTGCTGGAAATATGGGGGAATGTCCACTTGTGGTCAGGGACATCATTTCACCAAAATGCCATGGGTAGCGGAAGTGACATCACACAACCTTTGACCTTTGATGACATCACAGGAAGTGATGTCATTTGACCGCACCCCTAAGTGACATCCAGGGAAAACGATGGAACTTTACCTTTCACACAAAAGAGGAAGTAGCATCACATAGCATTGTTCCTAAGTACACTGCAATAAATATGGTTATGATATCAGTGCAATGTGATCTACATTTCATACAAAAATGGATCGCCATATGTATCGTTAATATCAGTGTATATATGCCCGTATAACCAAATTACTGTGAATGCAAGCAGACAACCATGGCCAAATGATGTGTTATTATATAGCACTTATGCTTAAGCGCTTTATATAGAACAAATATATATACAAAATCACCCAACCTGTGTTGATACTCATTTATTGACCTCAGAAGGATGAAAGGCTGAGTTTACCTTGCCATGATTCCAAACTGCAACCTGCAGATCACACGCACATCGCAGCTGTGAGTGCTCAACCGACTGTGCTATTTTACCGGCAATAGCAAAATGAGCAATTACATGTCTGAATGTTCTCAAAGTCAGAAAGCAACTTACACTCTGTAGTGGAGACCATTAAACTGGTAACTGAGATTTAACAGCAGACCAGTTCATCTGCAAGTCTGGTGCAAAGTTGGCAACATGCCAAGCCTGTGTGAATCTATGTTTCAGGCTTCATAGGTTGGCAAAATACAAACCAACGGGAGGGTTCATAACTGTGTATTAAAGAATTTAGAGTAGCGCAGGGAAAGCAGTGCACTCACACGTGATCCCCTACTCTGGGCACTCGTTACCTCCGATATGCTAACATACATCCTGAACAGCATGCCAGGGAGATAGGAAAGATAGACACATTACAACAAAGCATTAATTGTGGCACAATGAAATCAAGGCCCACTTGATGTGCTATGGTCAAACATTTCTAACCTGTACCCAAGCTTTTAGGCAGAAGGATTTTATCAAGTGACCGAGTACACCAAGATGGAATGTCTTGTGATGATCGGACAGAAAAAAAAGCTATAACTGTAACTTACAAAACTTGCATTCATGCAATTGTGCATTCTCAATGTCACTGGGCCTAGTAAGATCGTTGTTTGTGTTCTCCCTTGTTGCCCTCACTTGCCTTGTCGCGCTCTGAAACACTTGTGTACGAGCACTATACAAATAAAATATCAATATCAATAAAAAGCAAAATATGTAGTCCAAAATGGATGCTTATTCTACTCTAAATGCTTTTTGGATGTTTTTTTCTGCATTGTGAATTTGAGATGTTTAAGAACAGACTAAATCAGTGACTCACCCCACTGAATTGTGGGTGAAATAATAGCTGGTGTCCATTCTTACAATTGCCCCTTCTTTTTTGGCTGGTTTAATTCTCAGTGTCTTATCATCTGCAATGTCTCTAATTACTGTCCTCTGATATTTTCAAATATTATAATGTGAAGTCTTTTTTAAATGAATCTTCTTAAGATCCATTTTCATCTGTTTTTCAAACATATTAATAGCCATCTTATTTATCTGTGGGTCAAATATGCCCTTAGGCTTAAGTTCCAGATAGTCAAATGTGACCAATGGTTCCTCTAGTGGGGGTTAAAGATTGAAAAATACCTCCAGCCTTATATTTCTGATGAATCTAAATAGATTGGTTCTTTCTTCTAGGCAGTGGTCAAAATGTACAAAAAGAAGTAGTGGAACTATTTTCCCTACTGAACTGTCCCTGCTTCCTACAAACCCCATCACCATACCCCCTCTCATGCACAATACCAACCCCCAAACACATTTGCCTGCTGTTTAAGGGAACAATCCGTGCAGTGCACTGAAGGTGCAAGTTTCAACTTCTTCCCACACTTTTATATTAAAACAAAACCATTCCGGAACGGTTTCTTTTCAACATCTCTCTATACATAAAACAAAGCCATGTTTGTTTGTGAGTTTGTATATGGCGTTGATTTTGGGGACAAAACTCCTCATTAATGGGGAGGTCTGGTGTCATGAATTTTGCATGGGATATCTTCATTTCATTGCCGAATGAATGCAACTATTTCTAGCTCAATAGGTCCTTCTTTTCCCGAGATAATTAATGTTTTTTTTTTGGCATTACGTTTTGCGGTGTTCCGCGCACCATCTACAGTTGCTGTCTGTGCTAAACTGGTTTTGCATTTTTTCTAATTTTTTCAGAAGAGAGTTAGTTGTCTTTCTTTTCATTGATTTGTTTTTCAATAAACTCGATACCTGTTAATTTCACGAATTAATTGAACACCACATTTTTATTTACCTCTAATTTAAATTCTCACATGAATATCACATTTGTATGCTTACTCTTATTATTTGTAGTGTGTGTTTAGCAGCGAAAATGGGCACCACTGCTAACAATGCAAATAATTTGAGTAAGCATACAAATATGATATTCATGTGAGAAATGAAATCGGAGATAAATGAAAATGTGGTGTTCAATTAATTAGTGAAATTAACATGTATCACGTTTTTCCTTTGTGGGAAACAACAATATTTGTTCTTCTTTTTCGGTGGAATATGAAAAAAAATCTGAGAATGGATATCCAGGCAAAGCTGGTACTTATGCTAGTAAAAGTATAGGAACAGTAAAACTTAATTTAAAAAAGTAGAGGAGCACCGCTCCCAACCGCTCCCACCCACTTCGACCATTGCTTCGAGGAGGGTGGAACTTTGGGTTGGTGCAAAGGAAAGTCCTAAGTTAAACACGTCAATTTGGCTCGGTGTCAAGTGTTTGGAAGAAATGTTCATTACTAATTGTTTATTTTTTTTAATAACACATTTTATTACATTTTGTACGGTAATACAAAAACATACAAAACGCAACCATATAACTTTGCATGCAAATGGCAGAGTAGTACGAGCGGGTATGATCTGGATATAAGCGAACGTGGAAACACAGTTGCTGTGAGATATAGATGCAAACAAGTCAGCAAATGGCCTTTTACATACTGATCTTTCTCAAGCAGCCACAAAAGGTGATGTTATCGTTGGTGGCCTTGGCAGAGTTGCGCGACAAAGCTCGTTGTCCATGCTGGATCTGATTTATAATGTCTGTTCCCATTTTACCCATATTTTGTCTGCTTTGCCCAGACAACCTCTAGCTTGGTAGACTCGGCATTCCATTAGGATGATGGCGTCCACATCTGACATCCATTGGTCATATTTTGGGGTGATTTCTGAGCCCCACAGTTGCGCTATGTTCCTTTTGGCAATTCCTGTGGCTGACGAGAGAAGTAGCTTTTCGAAGCAAGCCATATCTACTGTATCTTCAATACCCAAAAGAAGGAGTTTAGGGTCTGTTGGGATCGGGCGGCACATGACTTTAGTGAGTCTTTCGCTACATTTACGCCAGAAGTGTTGTATACGTGTACATTGCCAGAGGATATGATAGAAGGTCCCTTCTTCCTGTTTGCAGCGTAGGCATTTGGGGTAGGTCGTTTTGCCCCAATTATACATAGCTACTCGGGGATAATATATCCTATGAAGAATCTTCAATTGAACGAGCCTGATTCTTGCAGAGATTGCAGAGTATCTAGGATACATCAGAGTCGAAATCCAGTCTTCGGGTAATATTGGGCCCACATTGCACTCCCATTTCACCTTCAGATTCAGCAGCTCTTTCATGGCAAACGAGGAGATAGCGTTGTACATATTAGACGTGACCTTGTTATTCACACTGTCTACGACTATATTCCTTTCCATAGGCGTACATTCCGGCATGTCCGCCATTTGGGCCCTATGTAAGGTGAGTGCATGTTGTAATTGTCCATAGTAATAGTGTTCAGTGTCCGGGAGACCATATGATGCCACGAGCTCGGGAGACTGTATCAACTGATCATTCACGAATACCTGCTGAATGGTCTGTATGCCGGCTGTTGCCCAGTTTGGCCATTTCGGGAGATTGCTGAGGCTCGAGAGGTGAACATTGTTCCAGATGGGTTGGACTGGGGTAATTTTGTTGTCCCATCCTAAGTGTGTGTGTACTTCCTTCCACACCAGGGCTGTATGTGCTACTATCGTACATTCAGGAGGGCGAGTCTGTTTGCAGTAGAGGCTTTCAATCGGGGACATGCCGTGTCGTGCAGCTAATTCGGCCTTTATATGGGGAATGGACGGGTCTCCGTGCATATGTCATTGACTGCTGCCATCTGTGTCGGCCAGTGGTAGATCTGGATGTTCGGAAGTCCTATTCCCCCCTCCCAAACTGAGGGTTGGAGGGTTTTGAGGGCAATTCTCAGGTGTTTCCCACCCCAAAGGAGCTTACGTGTTGTTCCATCTATTCTGCGGAACTCTTCGGTGGGGACATGGAGAGGGGTGTTTTGAAGGATTTATAAGAATCGGGGTAGGGCCAGCATCTTAAAGAGCGCTGCCCTGCCTAGCAATGTCAGTGGCAGTGCTTGCCAGTGGGCTGCATCTTGCTCATATCTTTTAACTAGTGGATGGAAGTTTTGCTTTACATAGCTATCCAGCCCATTGGTGATTAGAATGCCCAGGTAGCGGAACTGAGTGGTTTCTACTCGATATGGGAAGCCCGATGCCGGTATGCAGTCTACCCCTTTCACCGGAAACTACACAGATTTGGACCAGTTTACTCTAAGTCCACTAAAGGCTCCATAGTTAATCAGTAGTTGCGTGACTACAGGGCAGGAGGTCGCTGGGTCGCCCAGGTATACTAAGAGGTCATCTGCATAGAGGGATATCCTATCCTCCCAGTTCGGCCCCCATCTGAAGCCAGTCCATGTGGTGGTGTCCCGCAGAAGGGCTGCCAATGGTTCTATTATTAGTGCAAACACCATTACCGAGAGCGGGCAACCTTGTCTGGTACCTTTCCCCAATCGGATATTACGCGAGTGCCACCCGTTTACTCTGACCTCCGCCGTAGGATTGTTGTAGAGGAGTTGTACCCATTTTATGAACGGCTCCCCAAATTGAATCTTGCGCATTATTGCCCATAAGGCCTCTCAGTGAACTGAGTCGAATGCTTTTTCGAAATCTATGGCCAACAATGCAAGTGATTGTTGCAAGGCAGGTGCTCTCTCCAGCGCCAGGTGCAGCCTGCGAATGTTCATTTCTGTGGACCTTTGAGGTATAAAGCCGCATTGGTCAGGGTGGATTAGTGACGTGATGACCAATTGTAGCCTGCTGGCTAGTATGGCTAGTATTTTGGCTAGTATTTTGGCTTCACTATTGATTAGGGATATGGGTCGGTAGGAGATTCCTCTGGAGGTTTGCCCTTTTTGGGGATCCCTATAATGTTGGTTTTACGGAGGTCTGGTGGGAGTTCGCCCTTGGTTAGGGAGTGTTCAAACATGATGAGCAAGTGAGTGGGTATATCTAGATGGTTCAGCTTTTTCCAGGTGTCAAGTGGGAACCCATCGGGACCTGGGGTCTTGCCTGTTTGGAGTTGGGCAATGGCTGTTGATATTTTGTCCGCCGTAATTTTGTTGTCTAGAGTGGTGGCTTGTTCTGTGGTAAGTGTTGGGAGGTCGATGTCGTTCAGTATGGTGCTGACTACGGCTTTGATGGGGGGTTTGTAAAGGTCCTCGTATAATTCAGAAAAGCGTTCTGCAGTCTCTGCATCGGAGTAGACAAGATCTGCATTCGAGGTTCTGATGCAGTTCACCTTCTGATGTCCTTCGTCGCACTTTTCCAGCCACGCTAGCATTTTGCCTGCTTTTTCCCCCGCTTCGTACAGACGTGCTTTCATAGCAATGTGTGCCTCTTTGGCACAGTCTAAGGATAAGTTGTGAAGCTTCTTCTGTGCCATTATAAGGGCTCTGTTCGTCTCCGGGGTGTCTCTGGCAATGTGATTTAGTTCCTTTGACGTGACCTCGCTTTCGGCTTCGGTGATTCTCTCGCGTTGTACCTTCTTTTTTGCCGATGTCCATGAGATGATTTCACCGCATAGGACTGGTTTGTATGCCTCCCATAGTGTATTGGGATCGTCAACCGAGCCTGCATTCAATTCAAAATAGTTAGAAGTAGCAAACCTCCATCATTTCTTGAAGGTCCGGGAACCCCAGGTAGTAGGTGTTCAGCCGCCACAAGGGGGGCGGTCATGGTCTTGCCGTTTCCAGTTCGAGTATCAATGGGGAGTGGTCGGAGATTCCCCGCGGGAGGAAGAATGTGCTGCATACTTTATGAATATTTTGGCATGGTACAAAGAACCTCGGCGTGCAGATCTCTCCACGCGTCACACAGGCCCAATGCTGACATGAAGGAAGCCAATTTGGTAGTGGTGGCGGGATTCCTGGCTCTCAAATGCCTGCGATCGAGGATATTGTTTATGACTTCATTGAAGTCCCCTCCTAACACCCATGTGTCTGCGGGGTTTGCCGCTAGGATGGGGGTAATTTCGCTTAGCAGCTCATTAAGGAGAAGTGGCGGGGAGTACACTGCCATGAGTGCCAGTGTTTGGCTCCATAGCGTTGCTTGGATGTGTACATAGTGGCCTGCTCTGTCTTGTAGCATGTGCGTGATCACACGCGGGAGTCTTTTATGAATTAGTATGAGCACCCCTCTCGCACCCATGGAGAAACCAGCGTGTACCGCTGTGCGGTAGTTTGATCTTTGGAAGAATTTGCACACATTTCCTGCTAGATGTGTTTTGGACAGAAGGGCTATATCCGGGGAGTGTCTATTTAGGTGCTGCAGCACCAGTCTTCTTTTGATGCTGGATCCCAGCCCATTCACATTCCATGACAGGAGTTTGAGCCTTCTTTGGGTTGAATTAGTCTCAGGTGCCATTGGCTGTTTGGGGTATAGATTCGCCCATGTGTTTCCTCAATTGTATACGCGGCAGTTGTACTGCGTTTGCTCTGTGCAGTGTACTCATCGTGCCTTTGCATGCTAAACAATGAAAATGGATAAAAACATCATCCTCAACTCCCCCCACCCCATACTCCACCCCCAACTGAAGCATCTGTCGACCCAATATAAACATTCAACCAATTAAACCTTAAACTTTTGATTCGTTGCCTTGGTTGGGGAGCAGCTGCGCGGTCGGCCGCCAGCCTAGATATGTCTTATACTTTAGTTTCCATTATGGAGCGTGAGCTCCGTTGCATTACTTATGCAATATTTTAGGCATCTTCACTGGCTGTTGTAGCTCTTTATACGTTTTTTTGGTGATGATTCTCAATTTGTTGCTGCTGTTGCAAATCCATGTCAGGTGGGTGCTCAGGATGTGGTCTATTGCGTTCTCTTCTCCTCCCCCCCCCAAGAGCCCCAGTCTCCATCTATGTGCCTCTCGGCCCAGCTCCACGCCTCCAGGGGATCTGTGAAGTGTACAGATGTACCCTTATGGTAAATCTTAAGTTGGGCTGGAAAGATTAGCCCATATTTAACACCCAGTGAGTGCAGGCGCTTCTTGAGCAGATCGAATGACTGGCGTGCCTTTTGCACTTCTTTGGTAAAGTCAGGAAAGAAGGCGATTTTTGATCCATTATACGTGATTGTCCCCTTTGATCTCGCCAGCTTCAGCACCGTATCCCTATCTCTATAGTTTAGAAATCTTGCGATGACCGTGCGCGGTGGTGCTCCCGGGGTGACCCTGCCGGTTGGGATGCGATGGGCCCGTTCGATGCAGAAAAATTTTGAGAAGGATTGCACATCATCTGTGTCCACAAGCCATTCCTTGAGGAATAGTTCCATACAGTCCCCCTCTGCCTTCTCGGGAAGGCCAAGTATGCAAACATTGTTTCACCTGGATCTGCCTTCACTATCATCCGCTCTCGCCTCCAGGAGCTTGATGCGTGCCTTCATGCCGGACATATTGCGGTGTATCCCCCGTAGGCTGTCTTCGGTTTCCAAAATGTGTGCCTCCGCCTCCCCAGTGCGTGAAGTCAGCTTTTGCAGGTCATGTCTTAGTAGGGACACGTCTGCAGCGATACTGTCCATCTTTTTTTCCATTGAAGTTCTGGAGCTTGCAATGGCACTCATTAAATCTCTGAGGGAGATATCCTCTTCCATGCAGTCTGACTCAGATATTTGCGGCCTCTCCGGGGAGCGAGTCGACAGTGTGGTAGCGTATTGCTCAATTCTGCTCTGCGTAGAGGTCTTCCGGGGTTTGTCTTTCCCCATTTCTGGGTATCTGGTCCGGTATTGGCAGGGGTTCGTCCCGGGTAGGACGGGGGGGACAGCGAAGGGGCCAAAGGCTGATAGTGTAGCTGGGCCAGGAGTGTTGTTGCCGAGTCCAGGCGTCACTTGGGCGGAGCGTCCAAGGCCCTGCGCCAGTTGTGGTGTTATCGGTCCAATGACACTTTGTGATGGAAGCGGCCACCAGTCACCAAGACCCACATGGGACTGCCCTGGATATGAGCCTGCACGCACGTGCGCTCAAACAGTAATGGTTTCACTACACTGTACAGCAACACCCTACAGTGCGCCCTCGTTAAAGGTGCTTGCCTTGTACTGCTGGAGGAGGTGGCGGCAATTCGGGGCACCAGTACTTTCCCAGGTGCAGGGGTCACCCACTCATCGGGACCTCTCGTTTTGTGTCTAGCAGTCGTCTGAGTCCACCCGAAGCAGAGCACCAGTCTGTGCACCCATGCAGTTCAGAAGGTGATTGATAGCCGGTGGGCGCCTACCAGTTTCGTAATAGTTTCAAGCATGCAATTCTGTGCATTCTATTGAGGCTACCCAGTTC
The DNA here is from genome assembly GCF_040938575.1 of Ambystoma mexicanum. Taxonomy (NCBI): domain Eukaryota; kingdom Metazoa; phylum Chordata; class Amphibia; order Caudata; family Ambystomatidae; genus Ambystoma; species Ambystoma mexicanum. The sequence continues at coordinate 863,663,031 of NC_090939.1, read as the reverse complement.
GTTCCGCACAAAGGTGAAGCACAGGTTCGCTTGGTCGCGTGCTCCTGTGCTAAACTCACACTGCAGGCAAAGTTTTCGGTGTTACAAGCTGTATAGTCACTTCAGGCGCATACGGTAGGTACATTAGTGTCTGTCACTGCCAGGGGGAGGAATCTACAGCTATTCCGGGATATATGCACTGTGGTCTGTGATAGGCGGTGTTGAGGCAGCTCTACACAGTAGAGTTTCGCTTCGTTGCCCACCGAACCTTTACTCAGTGATGCCGCGTACCACATTCATTCCATTTATTTGAGGGGCCAAAGTGCGCACCTGGTGCTCGAATCTGTTGTGTTGTGGTTCCTTACACTGGGTGGGGCAGGGTCCGGGTCGAAATGGATAGTGTGCGCTCCTGTTAGTCCGTGCTCCTGGGACAGGGCTTGTGGGTTCTTCCACTCCTGAACCTCTGCCACCCGTTGCACAGTTGCCTGTTTGCCCCAGTTCACGATTCCCACAAGCCCGCTCTGTAGATCTGGGGGACACCAGGGATCCAGCTGGGCCGCCCCAATGAGCAAGGGGAGGGTCGGGGGGTGTCGACAGTGTCTTGAAACTCGCGCCCCTGCCCGCTGCCACCCCCCTCTCCTTACCACACAGTTGTTCTCCGGAGCGGAGCAGCAGATGTCAGTGATTGCAGGGCGTAGATGACTCCGCAGGCACTCTACGCAATGCAGAACGCCCGCGCCGTTGCAGGTGATGTAACAGGCTGTGGCCGCTCCATTCCCGCGCAGCTGCAGCGACCTGATGAGCAGGCCTCGGCACGTCTCGGTGTGTGAGGGACACCGCCGGAGGCGGGTTGGCGGTGCACAAACGTGTCCCCTCAGTCGCAGAAGCCGGCTCAGCTCCGCACCACCCCCCGCCTCCCGGCAGGAAACCTCCCGGCTCTCCTCGGCCTTACAGAGCAGCCAGGGCACAGCTGGTCGCGCAGTGCCGCTTCAGGGGCAGGAGCGCCGGTACCGCAATACGAGCGCCAGCTAGCACATGGGGCGGGGGCCAGCAGGCGCTCTGTGTCCTCGCCCGTCCCCCGCGTCCACAGGCACCAGCAGGATCGGTGTCTCGCTGCTACAGGCGGTCCCCAGGCACTGGGGCAAGCTTGTTTACACCTTTCTGCAGCGTGCCTTCTGCCGCCTCGTCTCGATCCCTCCGTCCACTGCTTACAGCGGTCTCATGGCGGCCATCTTGGGAGCGCCGCTTGGCGCGGAGACCGCGGCCACAAAACTATGATTCTACAGGATCGTACAGCACCTCTGCTCCTCTTTCCGTCGGGGGTCGATGCAGCATATAATCACCCAGCTGCTGGAAGAATTTTAAACCATCTAGGGTGGGTAGATGCGCAGGATGGATGCAGGATTCGGCTGGCAGCACAGGAGCAATGGAGGTTTACGTCTCCATCGTTCGGCACGCCCCCTCATTACTAATTGTTGGTTTGCTTGCTTCTTGACTGCAGATTTTGTGACGCCTTTCTAAAAAAGAGACAGTATGGGTGGAAGAAGAAGTAGTCGCAGTTTGTGAGGAATGGAGACCTGTGGTTGGCAATAAGTTTGATGATGAGTTTTGCCCTAACGGTCTTCCTGTTGTGTCACTGGGGTGTGTCGCTTTTCCCTGTACTTCTTCACCACTTAGCAGTGTATCACTACTCATGTCACTACCGTCCTGTCTGGGGGCCCTATGCTGTGGTCTGTTGGTGCGTGTTGGTCTAATGTTCTGATAATGCTCTTGCCACGTGTAAACTATGTCCTGTGAATAGTCCAATGTGCCCCTACGGAATTTCTGCACCTTTCATTGTCTAATGTCTTTTTTATACCCTTCTACTAAGAAACGTATATCTGCGTGGATAGTTTCAAGTTCTTCTCTAGTTCTGAGAGTCCATAGTTGTTCAGTAAGTTCTTCTACCTCTACATCTCTACATCTAGATGTGTTACTGATTTGGACAATTCCTCTATAGTTAGTAAAATCAGATCAAAAGAGCATTTATTTAGGCTATGCTCCCATCTTTTTATAAAATGCAGACTATCCTTGACGAAGATTGGTCGAAGGTAGACTCTCAAACCCCTCAGTATTCTTTTATTTACTTCCTTTAGCCAACCCTGGTTTATCCAACTCTTGGTTAATAGATCTGTGTATCTCCAATTCCTTCTAACTATAAATCAAACTCCATTTTTTTCTACCCATGCTTCGTTTGTTGCACTTGCTGAGAAGATGTATACATTTTTGATCATGGAGTAGTTCGATTTTCAGTACTTGACAACCCGCATGGGAAAATGTTAGTCTTCGTGGGAGTTGCGCTCTGTGCGCACTATAAACAAATGAAGACAACATTCACATTATTTAAACAGAAAGCGCCAGGAGCGCTGTTTACAAATGATGCCATCACCGCGCGCATTCTATTGCATGACGCGTTTAGATATGAGAACATTTTAGTCCTCGGCGAGTTGCGCTGCATGCGCACTATAAACAAAGGATGACACCATTCACATTTTTTTAATGTGACGCACCATGAACACTGTGCATACAAATTATGTCATCACTGAGCACATGCTATGGCATGACGCGCTTAAATACAGCGGCCATTGTGGCTCTGCTTCATCGCTCTGCTTCGTCGCGGCAGTTCCAAGGCGGCATGTAGAGTTGGTGATCACCTCTTGCTGTTGTTATGCCATAGAGGCAAATATGAAACAGAGCGTATTCAAAGTTTCCATTCTGGTGGAAAGGCGATAATCCAGCCACAGAGATCAATATGTGGGATGAGAACAAAGAAGAATTGAACTTCATGGCACCCTAGTGTTGGAATACCTATGGGATAAAGCCCTTTCTCATGGTCACGTATTTAGCAACCAACCCTGTCCTTTCTTAGACAGACCAGAGTTTAGTACAAACTTGCCAGCAAGTCCTCCTAAAAACAGCGGAAGGCAAATTGCCAAATACATTCTGACAGAACTGGAAAAGGCGTAAGAAGACATGAGAACATGTAGAAGCATTAACAAAAAGATTAAATTGAGTCAAACGACTTTAACAATTTTATCACAAGAGACAAAATCTAGAAATTGAGTTGGTTAAATTATAGAGATTACTAAACCACTTTAAGACTACGAATACAACAACAGCAGAGAGGTTTAGCGGTACCTCCTATCTCCCCAGAGGAACAACGATGAAGACAAGGTGAGAGCCGTGGGCGGGCCCAGTCTTGGAAAAACATCAGAGGAAGAAAGTATGGAGGACAATTGTATGGCACGCTCCAGAGGATATACATATAGATTTAGACAGCCCAGAGAAAGACAGTGGGCCTCATTACGGGTCTGGCGGTAAGCCTGCCGGTGATACCGGCGGCTTGCCGCCAGACCTGAAAAAAATTACGGACACCTGACTTCCTGGTAACACCGGGGTATTACAACCCCGGCGGCCAGGAAATCAGGCGCCGGTAATTTTGTAAATCCATGGGAATGGGGACCACGGAACAACCAGCACTGTTAAGTGAAACTCTGCGGGCAAGTGCCACCCCCATCCGGCAGGTCTTACCCTGGCTGGTGGGATGGCACCCACCCGAAGAGTCGTACTGTGCCGGTCCGGAAACACAGCTGTAATGAGGCCCAGTGTTTCTTAGGCCGAGGTAGTAATGGAGAGCACCCATACTAGGCACAACAGCACACAGGGACCACAAGGAGAGGCCCCAGGTGGCAGATAATCTCCCAGTCCACATTCTTACAAAAGAAGAGCCAGAAGTCCTGAAAAAAAGGTTTGGGTTTGGTAAGCCCCTTTTTCCTCTACATTAGAATTTGATGCATTCTTAAGAAACATCAGATTAAAGCAGATATTTCAAAATGCAGAACACCAAGAATGTCACATCATTAGTAGCCTTAGATATCAATATTATGTCATATTAACAACACTAGTAGCCTTAAATATCAAGCCACATCCTACCCGTGCCGGTTTCACCTCAGTCAGCCACACTGGAGCCTCTAATTTTGAAGGAACACAAAAAGCAGGAAATACGGATGCGCTACCTTCATGAGTACGAAAGAAAGAGAGGGTTTGGATGCACGCAGCCCAACATTGTGATTTAACATGCATGCAGTGGGTGTGCCACAGTTATTTTGAGAGTGGGGACTATGTAGGAGGATTTGCAAGACTACTAACAGATCGAAATAGTCTTCTACTCGGTAGGGAGGCTGGAACTAAACATCTGCAAAATATGATCAAAGTTAAAGTGAGCCGGGCCATGAAGGAGGGTTGACTCCCTAAACAAGTAAAAGGGTTCCTTGAGCAGCAGCATCCCAGAAAAAAGTGTTTTTATTGCGGTCCCCAAGATTCACAAATAGAGATTGCCCATTGTCGCCAGAATAAACCTAGTAGGTATTTAAACAGTTGATGAACACCTGTATCACGATGTAGATTTTTTTCCCCTTGAACAGAGAACTCAAAAATGATGTACTATTGTTTGTCAAAGATCATACAGATCTGATCCGAGTGTTTGAGCGAATACCCTAAGAACCCACGAGCCAGATTCTTATTAGGATGGATATAAGAGATTGCCACACTAGGATCCCACAAGAGGGATTGAGCAGGGTTGTAAAGATGTTACATGGAAAAATGTGAACCTCTCCCAGAGGCTCTGGTGGACTTCATTTTGTGGTGGAATAGTGGTGAACTTGAAAAGAGGGTTTTCTGTTCAATCAACCGCTTGAAGGTATAGAAATGGGACTTCTGTGGCTCCTGAGATGGCCGACCATCAAACTATACAGGCAGGGTTCAAGTCCTAAAAATGTAAGTGGGGGTACTCATTAACATACACGATGGGATGTGACGTCGCCAGAAATTAGTATATCAAGGTGCAATATGCACATTTCATTACATTGGCTTTGCATGACCACCCAAATTGCACAGTAGGAATGGCACTTGCCTTTCATAAAATCAACTCACACACAAAACCAAGAGAGGATATTTTCTTCTAATAGTGTTTTTGAAAACTTTAAAAGGTGTGCATGTTTTAAACTCCAAGAACCAATACAAATATGTTCCCTGGATCTAGCAGTACCGAAATGGGACATTTCACCTTTAGTTGTTTCATCGAGTTATATAGTGCAGTGATGAAGTGTCCGCCGGCAAACCTGATGACTGAGTTTCAATTCCCAAGGTAGGCTTTAATTCATAAATTCAAAGAGGACATTCAGTATTTCTCATTTCAGCTTGGGGGCACTGAGTCCACCCTCTGAGAAAAGTGGGTGGACTCCGTCCACCCGCGGTTACCCGCGACTTGAGCCCTGCTTACAGGATAATCTCCCATGTTGGGCATTACCCTAGTCTCCTTATAAACTGTATCAACAGAGAAGAGTATTGTATGCAAGCTGAGGAACCTATTGAAAGGTTACTACATGGAAGCTACCACCAAAGCACCCTCAAGTGAGCCAACAAACATGTACTGATCAATGACAGGCAATCCTTGCTATGTAGGGCACCTGGAGAAGAGGACGCAGATAGAATAGGGTTTGTGAATACTTTCTCAAACACGTCCCAAAAGGTACACAAATATATAAATAAACTTCAGCGCGCTCTTAAGCGTGGCTAAAGCCACTTATAAAAAAAACTCTTTGTTACAAATAACAGAGAACAGGGTGCTCAAGAGTGATAGTGTACTAAATATAAAGGGTGGCAGAACGAATACCATTATTAGGAACTCGGGTATGCCCGAGCTTGCTGTGCCTAGAGACCATAGTTGCATCTCAATGAGGCTGACACATCTCTGGGGTTGCTTGTGGCCTTTTGCAGAAGGGATGTGGCCAAGAAGTGTAGGCTAGACTGCCTGATTTGGGGGGAGGGGGGGCAAGCCTGGTTTCCATATGGTATTTCCCCTTTCTGCAATAGCATTGCAGGCTGAAGAACCGTGGACTGGAGGGGTTACCAGAACAATGGCAGAGGTTATGATTAATTCTAAACCTTTTCAGACATCACCTCTTTTGTTTTGATATTGGATACCATCACTAGATACCATCACTAGGATTCCTGAAGTGACAGGTCACCATCTGTCAGGCAACCGGACAGTGTGTCTGCAAGCTAGTATGAGTACTGTGTAAACAACACACGTTTTCAAATTTTTAATGCATCCGTGGTGGTATATATTCTCATAATCCCATATAAGGAGATATAGATGTAGGCCAGACAAAAGGGTAGGTGCAGACATGATTAGTGATCAGAAAAAGCTGCATTCCTAATGCCTTGGATACAGCCCATTTCTTGGAAGCGGGACACACTGAAAAGGACATCAAGTGGTCCTTCAAAAAGTCAGCCACCTCAGTCAGCACTAAACAGGGTCCATACTGATGGAACATGGGCAGTGCTTGATTCGAGGCATAACACCCATATTAGAGGGCTTTCAGGCCATGCAATGCTGTAAAGTAAGATACATTTTTTACAACAAGATCCCATAGGGAAGTACAAACAATTACGTGAAGACGAGCGAGTATACAGTCTCAGCATGGATTAATCACGGTCAGCGCGCTAATGGAGGTTCGCTCTACCTCTTTGGCCATATTGTTATAGATATAAAAAAAAAGTGCTTCACTTTGCAAGAGCAAGATGTCCCCTGAAGAAATATGAGCATGCTTCAAGAGCATCAGAAAGCCACCATTGCCAACGAATGTTTCAGAGCAGCGAGAAGTTCCAACATGAAGAAATGTATGCAGTGTAGGTGCAGATGACACTCAAAACGTTCATATTCAAATCCAGCTTTGCTTGATGTTTGTCTGTAGCACTGTGTACAAAATGGCTGCCTGTAAAAAAAATCATGAATTTTCGATTGATTCCAGGCAGTGACGTGTCCAGGGAGTGGCCTGGGGTGGCATGTTCTAACCCTGGAATCTGATTGGCCACCCCAGGTGCCTGTCCATCATCCTAAACTATGATCAGTATGTGTGTCTGCGCACTCAAACCTCATACCACCCCGGCATAAGTCAGTGCCCCACTTGGATCACCCCACTCAAAAGAGGCTGGGCATGCCACCGATTCTGGGGGAGAAACAGGATCATGTAGGCTAGGGTTGATTGTTTGCAATGAGGGAAACAGTGCTACGATGTATGGCAATTTAGGTTAGACAGGAGTACAAAAGGAAACCTCAAAACCTTGATTTTCTCTCCAACTACTAAAGCTGAAGAGAATATGCAGAGGAATAGAAAGAAGGTGGTGAAAATTAGGAACGTCAGAAAATATAGATAAGGTCAAAGTAATCTTAATGATATACAAAATAGCCATTTTCAGTGCTAAGGCGGACTTCCTAAGTGGAACGATAGACACAGCAACCAATCATGCACGGGAACGTTTTCTGGTGGTTTCATATTTTGTTTGCCGAAAAAATACACACTGTGAGAGGGAACCGTCAGTAGAACAGGCCAATATATTTAATAACTTTTTCTTGGATAAAATTAAGTTAATACAAGAAAACCTCTCACAGGAGAGGGAGATTGAGGGAAGGGAGGCGTGTAGCCACCCTGACATATACCTTCAGCAGAGCTAGATGGCACTCCGTTTTGCTTTAAAACAGTAACGGAAGAAACCCTCTGCAACCTTCTCAAATGCGCTTAAACCTACAAATTACATTCTTTTCCCCCTCCCAGCATGTGTGATAAAATGGTTAGCATCAGACATAACGCCACTTATGACTAATTTTGTAAATATGTCACTGAGCCAGGGAATAGTTCCAGATGAACTTAAGTTGTCTATAATTTTGCCACTGTTGAAGAAGGTAAATCTAGATCCTGACAATTTACAGAACTACCACCCAGTCGCAGGGATTCCGGAGAAAGTGGCCATTATACAGTTCCAGGAATACATTGATAGTGAAGGCATTCTGGACCTATCACAATCAGGGTTCCGTCCAGAATTTGGAACTGAGACTTCATTGGTTGTGGTGTGGGATGATGCAGGTGGGAGACCAAGGAGAACTGTCCCTCCTCGTAATATTAGACCAATCCGCAGCCTTTGATACTTTGGACCACAACATTCTCATTCAGCGACTTAGAACAACAGGGAATGTGTCAAAAAGTGCTCTAAAATTGTTTAATTCTTGTTTGTCATAGCGATATCAACTGGTGAAACTAGGGGGCTTTCTGTCGGGTTCCCGCTGGCAGTGGTGTGGAGTCCCACAAGGGTCCTCCCTATCCCCCATGCTGTTTACTCTTTACCTACGCCCCCTTATGGACATACTGAGAAGACATAGGGCCTTATCACGAGTTTGCCGGTAACCCTTAAATGCGGCGGTAACTCTATTACCGCTGCATTTAAGGGTTCGCCAAATCATGGCCTTGGCTGATTTCCCCCCAGCTCAGAGCTGGGGGGAAATCCACCAAAAATTTGGTGATTTTCGGTGCTATTACCGCCAGCAGGAAATCCGCCGGTGGTAATAGCGTGGACATTCCCTATTGGGCCCAATGGGAAATGAGGAATTCCCGAATGGGCCCAATGGGGAATGGGCACTAACCGTTCTGCCAAACCCATGATCCGGCGCTAATAGCGCCGGGGATTTGGCAGTAGGGCTATTAGCGCCGGCTGTAATACCGCCGGCGTTACCGCCCAACTCGTGATGAGGCACATAATGTTGGTTTCCAGTCATACGCAGATGACACTCAGGTGTTTCTCTGGTTAAATAATGTAGAGGAATCCTTCACACAGGTTAGTAACTGTCTGAAGGAAGTTGAAGGTTGGATGTCAACGAACTGGCTTCAACTTAATCCAAATAAGACTGGTGATTTTGTTCGGCCCAAAGCACCTGAATGGTGGGAACATGTGTCCCCCAGTATCATCTTTGGTGGGATCAGAGTTGAAGTATGCCCCCAGAATTAGGAACTTGGGGTGCATATGGCAGAGCGACTTGGTCTCTGAAGGTCAAGATACAGCTAAATTGAGGCTGTTTTTTATAATCTTCGGCTGCTTCGGCAGACACTCCCTTATGTTCCCAAAAAGGATCATGCTACAGTGGTAGGAGCCCTAATAAACTCTAAACTGGACTGCTGAAACAGTCTATTGATGGGGGCCCCTGCCATACAAATACACTGACTCCAAAAATCACAAAACGCAGCGGTTAGACTAGTGTTTGGTGTAAGGACGTCTACACCTATATCGGGTCTGCCTTGATGACTTCATTGGTTGGCAATGGAGGACTGGATTAAATTTAAAGCGGGATGTATCATTTTCAAATGTTTGAATAACCTAGCCCAGAGGTACCTCATGGAAAAACTACATCAACATCGACCAACACGGTCCTTAAGATCAAGGGACAAGTATTTGTTGACTGTTCCTTCATCCCCATGAGTGTACAGAGGAGATTGTAGACTGTCATTGTTTGGACCAAAATTCTGGAACAGTCTTCCGCTCGAATTAAGAACAGCAGAATCTTTGCCATTATTCTGAAAATAATTAAAAACCTACCCGTTCAAATGAAGGTGAGTAGTACCATCATGGGGGGCAGAATGGCCATGAAGGCTGATAATGCTACTGATGTTTTTGTTAACATCCGCGCTATGATTTGAAATGCGCTATGTGCGCTATATAAATACTTCAATCAATCAATCAATCAATCAATCACATGTATTTGTCAAAAAGAGCAGCTGACAGCACACAACGACCAGTTGGTAAGTATACGTTCAGTGCATGAAGATTCAAAGGGTAGCCCTTGGCATGTCCATGTGAAATGATCATGGCAAAAACATATGATTTATTGCAGGTTTTACCATGATTTTTGTCAACAAATAAGAATCTTGTAATACAATTAAAATGTTTTAATATCTGTAAAAAAAGAACTGTTTTCTAGAATTAAGGCTTGTATCATTTCCTACTGCCTATCTGCTAAGTAGGCGCCCAGTTGTTTAAAGAAACTTACATTTCTGGTTACCACTTCCAATCATACTCAGTACTTATTGAATCCCAGAGTCCTCCCACCTCTTTTCAGAAATGTGACAATGGCCTCTGAACCCGTAGGCCGGGTCCTTTAAAACGAGGAAACAGGATCTGAGATGGATGGGGATGCAGATCTCACTCATACATCAATAATCAGACCGACTCAGGAAGTTTGGCAAAAGTCAAAGCTGTTTTAATAACAAGTCTTTAAAACAGGGAGTACAACAGACATCAACGGATGCCGCACAGAACTATCTCAATATATTTCATAAAGAACAGTGCCTTTATACTAAATATTCATCATAGTGACGTCACACTATGTGGCATATAAGAAAACCTACGGGAGATTATGGTTGGTCAATGGGGAAAATCTACATATACTTTCTATGGGGTACAGGGACCTGAATGGGTCTTTAAGATCAGGTGGACAAATAAGCCCATCCCAAGTTCAAGTCATCTTCTGTGTCAGTCTAATACTTGACATACTATTGGCTTCTCAAGCTATAGGGCTCATTAATATGTGGCCCTCTATGATTGGTTGGCACGCTTGTACCCTTCTGTAATATTCCACTTGATCGCAGCACAGAAGCTGGTACCCCAGGTGCCAGTGGGTGGACTTGACCGTGTCTCCCCACCCAATTAGCCCAACATCTAACATCACTCCTGCAGTCTGCCATTCAATTAACTCCTTTGAACTCAGCCTTACAGAGGCTCACTATGCCTGAGAATAAAAGGGAGTGTTGCATGGCTTTACCTTCTGGTCTCGGTGTAGCTCGCCCCAAAGTCTATTTTCATCCACGGTTTTGAGCTCTACGTTGTATTTAATATTCTTAAATGAATAAATCTTGGCACCCTCAGCGACTTCCGTTCCACCTCAAATAAGAGCTTAGCTTGCTTCTCACATTATTGTATCTTCTCTAGTACATGGCAAGCCTCTCGGCGGCCCCAACTCTTGACACTGGACCAAGTAAGCCTTTCTCGAATCTTCCTTCACTGCCAGCTATCCTATTCTGCTGTGCCAAGTGCGTAGTGGAACATCCAGTTTCTATACATTCCTATAAATATACATTGGTGCATCGCTGCAATCTATTCACTAAGTAGCCAGCCTTATGATTACTTTGTCTACTTGCGTTACTGCGTCTGTACAATTGTAAAATGGTTTTGCATATTCTTCAGTGCTTCTCCGCACGTGTAATCTTCATTTCACTCCCAAAATGTTGCTTACTTCACTACTTCCTCATCAGCTTCTATAAGGTCTGTATTCTTACTTCATTTACATCTCTTCTGGGTGCGTCACCTCTGCTTTTTGTGACGTCACCAGTCTTCTCTTTCATTTGTTTTCACACTTCTTCTGGAATTTCCTTCAGATGATCGTCATTTACCTGTGGATACATGCAGGGTTTTCTCAATGGATACCTTGTTTCAAGGACCTTTCTCGATGTAGGCACCAATATTGGCTTTGCGCATGTGCTATTTCCGGTTGCCAAATATAGGCAGAATAGGGGCGGATCCTCTGGTAGAGGAACTTGGCTTCTCCTCTACACTCCCTGCTGTGGCCGATTCATCAACCACTCTCCCATCAGTTTTCACATCCAGACATCCTCGTCTGAAGAAATGTTTCTTTGGAGTCCATATCTTTATTACTCCCTTCAAGAATCCTGATTCTTTCACATGTTCATCAATACTCCAGGGCATTAGACTACACTGTCCAGTCAGACTGCAGTAGACCCGTCTTCCCACATACTTCTTATGGTTCCTTGGATACAGGAATTTCATTCCTTCAGTTGCATCAATACTGGCCTTAACATAGTCTCTAATTTCTTCATCTGTCAGCTCTTTGGGCTTGAACCCAGACTCAACATCAATCATGATTTTCATTCCTTTTGCTTTCTTTACAGTCTTCTTGTATTGTGTGATTATTATTCTGACCACACAGAATCAATCATGATCATCACTAACAGGGCTCCAAGGAACTTGAAGATATCCGCCATCCATTGTGGAACCCATGAAAAGATAGATGTAAACCAGCTGTCATCAGCAATGTCTTCCACTTCATCTTCCATCTTGACGTACAAGTTTGTCAACATAGTTATGGCCTCTGTCAATGTGCCATTCTCGTCATCATGAGAAGGTATGAATGTGCAGCATTGAATCCTTTTATGGTAGTGTTTATTGTCTGCAGGAGCTCCCATCTGGTTATCTGTAACCACTTGGCATTTGCCATCGTTTGGTCCCAGGCATCAAGATAACTGTAAAGACTGAGGCAGTTTTGCTGAACAATCTATGCTCTTATGGAATAGCACCAAAGGCTTCTATTGATTTAGCTGAGAACTAATTATCCCTCTATATGCGATCGAGGAGCCCAACAGATCTCTTGTTTCCCATGTGAGCATCTGCTTTCATGAACTCACCAATGTTCAGGTCACTCTTCGGAATCCCCAGTGCTGGAATGTGAACAATCACCATAGAACATAGTCCTCCCCAATCTCTGGCCAGCTTCATGTATGGTCTGATCAGCAAGCCAAGTAGTGGTCCATTATCACTACTGTCCCATCCGTCATTCCTGGTACAGCGAAGATTCGCCCAAACTGTTGATTTTTTCCAACTTTTCTTGTGCCTTTATTTTTGTAGCACAGTTCTGCACTACCCAGAGGCACTATTTGCAATGGGCCTCCTTTATCTTTGACTTATGTCAGCAACTTTGCAAACCTCGGCCAGAGAGGTTTGCATCCTTTTTCCACACGCTCTATATCTGGTTTATGTTTTCCAGCTACTGCCACAGCTCTGCCTATGACTATGCCTTCTTCCCAACCATCTGGAGAAAGTACTGTTCCCCAGATCTGCATCTGGCCTCTCTCTTTACAACTTCGTATTTCTTCATCAGTCTTTCCTTGGCAATTGAGCTTTTTATTTATTTCCCATCAGATTCCTGCTCCCTTCATGCCAGGCTGTTTGTACTTATCACATTATCTCTGGTGTATGGTCTCTCCCTTGTTGAGAAAATCTTGCACATAATCGTCCTCTTCTGGAACTGTCCATTCAGTTGCCCATACCAAAGATGATATTCGACACTGAAATGAACCTCTTGTATGGCAGAGTACACTGTCAGTCAGGCAATGAGCCGTTTGGACGTCTACCTCTATAGATATGAATATCTTAGACTTTCCCATAGCATAAGGTAGGAGAGCACTAACAATCCTCCTCAGAGGTTCTCTTTCCTACCTCCTTCATGTGTTGATATCACATGTTGTTCCCCAAATGTGCTGCACTGTCTAGATAATCATTTAACTCATAATCATCTTCCATTGCACTTCACTTGGGTCTCTCTCTTGCCAAGTGAGCTCGCATAAGAAACTCCTGAAATACATCAGTATACATCCTTCCTACAGGGGAATCATAGGAACACTTGTCAGAGAAATAGGTGACTTTACATGTGTCACTGCGGTAGGGACAATCACATATAGCCTTGGCCTTCTTACAACCTCTAACTCTTTATAGGTCACTAGAGTGGGGAGAATCAGAGGGACTTCTATCCTTTTGGAGCCAACAAAATAAGCAGCGTGAATTAGCAAAAAATAGAAAAACATTAACAGATGCTGTGCACACATAAATTATGCACTAGTACATGAAGCCCCACCATTGAAGTCTCTCCACACGTCGTTGCATTTTCTCACTTCCTGGAACTGCATTATGCTCAATAAACCTCATTGTGCCTGTGTACTTATTTTTTTAAGTAAGGAAAAAACCTTTTTAATCAGGCAGCCTCGTTAGATGCTCAGGTAGCCGCAGAATTTGCTAAATTATTTCCAGAAGTAACTGACTCATTGCATGACGATTTATGGGATCTTGCTGAGACACATAAGTATTGGTGTTACGCTACACAAGATAAGGATGAACTTGAATTAGGTGATAAAAGACCATAATAAGTATTCTGTGGGCATCATCATCAGAAAGCACCATTTGTCTGGCCAAAAAGAAACTCTGTGAGAAATGAATCAGGGAACTGCTCCCTTTTCCAGTCGTGAAAAAGGAAATCAAAATCAGGCATTTTTCATTTAAATCATCACTTTCTAAGGTCCAATTTCAACAAGTTCCTGTAGTTCAAGAACAGTTACTTTCTCACTCCTGCTAAAATATCTATAAAGAGTATCCGGGGAAGCCACAGTCCCAATGCACACTTGCATTTATTTAAACAGTACTCTTTGCGTCCTTCTTCCTCGTCATCGATCGAGTCTGCACGTGCAGAACTGCTTCTTCTTTACTTGATTCCGAATCGGGTGGGGGTGTTCCGGTCTCAACAGCATATGGCTTGACGTCTCCGATTTGAATCCATGTGCGTCATTCTTGAACTTTTACTGCAGAGGGAGTGATACTCTCCACAATGAAAGGAACACTAAATCAGGGCTCATGCCACTTCCTAGTGAAGTTACAGATTAATATGGGATCACCAATAAAGAGTTTTGATACTGATAAAAAATGTTCAGCTTCGGTTGCTGAATGGTCTTCATCTCTGTGTCCTGAGACTGACACCCCTTACGCCTCAGTTGATCTGAAATGACAGAGATAATAGCATATATGTTAAATACGCATGTAGCTAATTTCCTGACAATTCTGCAGTTGTCTGGGCATCACTTCTACTCCTCATTGGAGACGACAGGGGCGTTCTCATTCGCCTTCCTTTAACTAGCTTATGGGGCATCAGGTGGTGGCCCGACCCGGGCTGATTCCTTAATGCATATAATGCTAGGGGCAGACAGTACAGCCACCCCTTCTTTAGTGTCAATTTAAGTTTGGCGATTTGTTCCTTGAGAAGACCGTTGAGTCTCTCACTTATCCTGTTCGCTTGCTGGTGATAAGCAGAAGAAAGCAATAGACTGATTTGTTCAAATACTACATTTACAAAATGGGGCCCATTTTTGTATCTTAGCACCTCACATACTCCCCATCTAGGAAAGACTTCTTGGACTAAAAACTTCACAGCGCCAGTGGAATCAGGGTGTGTACATGGGCCTGCTTCAATCCATCTTGAAAAGGGATATACCACCAATATCATATACCTGTATCCACTACATACTAGCAGCATTTCAACATAATCGATATGTAAATGCTGAAAAGGACCTTTCTGTCAAAGTGTTACTCCTCTGAATGTTCGTAGTGTGTGCCCAGCAGTACAACTGTGACATACAATGCAATTTACTACATAAAAAGCAATGTGTTCTAACAAATTTGGTACAAACCAATCCTCTGCAATAGCTGCTGTGAGGCTTTCCCTAGTTATATGCACATACTAGTATAGCTGCTCTAACGCTATCCTCAATAAGGCAACAGGCATCACCAGTTTACCAGTGCCGTCCTGCCACCACAATGCTTCAGAGGGGGATAAAGAACACTCTCTCTGTGTCCATAGTTCCTTTTCTTCCTTCGGAGCACTACCTTGAACTTCCATCAAAGGCGTTCTAGACAAATGATTATCATGACAATTTTTTTACTTTACATTAGGAGTATCAAAACTTGAAATATCAGGTGAATATGCAACCCTTTTGGTCACTTCATCTGTGGCTTTGTTCCTGTGTGAGATAAAGTCAGTTCTCTTAGTATGTGCTGCACATTTAACTATTGCGATGGCTATTGGGAATTGTAGTGCTTTAATAAGCCTGTCTAATAATGCAGCGTGTTGCACTGGAGTGCCGTCCGCTCGGAGGTAGCCCCTCCTTTTCCAGCATGCTAGCCCTGCATGCACGGTTGATGTCACATAGGCGGAGTCACTGTACACCATCACTTCCTGCCCTGCGTGATTCTTGAGTGCGACAATAAGCGCCACCAATTCTGCAGCCTGTGCTGAAAAGTAAGAGTGTAGTCTTGCACTTGCAACCACTTCAAATTCACCATTAGCTCTGTGCCTTACGACAGATGACCCTCAATGCCTTTCTCCATCAGTTTGATCAATTTTCGATGACCCATCAATAAAGAGAACCCCCCCCCCGCTAGAGCATTCTCCTTTACCCTTGGGATCTCGTCATAGAGCTCCTCGTAAGCAATCATGAACTTGCTCATCCTCTGTCACAGGTTCAGCTACAAACGTGGCAGGGTTCACTATTTTACACCTGACTATTTTGATTGCTGGATTCGATATAACTACCTCGTATGCAGTAGTCCTCTGAGGTGTCAGTATTCCCTTAGGTTTCTCTAAAACAGCAAACAAAGCATGCTCAACAAATAAAGTCATGGAAAATCCCATCACGATACTTGTAGACTTCTCAATGGCGAACACGCCTGCAGCCAGCGATTGTTCGCACGGAAAGTGTCCTCTCATAACTGGATCTAGAATCCCACTATAAAATGCAAAGTGTGGTTCTCTGTGTAAGCACTGCTGTCATGACTCTTCCATGTGTGTGTGAAAACAGGAAGAACTACCCAGAATAATTGGAAGTTCTTAGAACTGGAGCTGTGCAAATTGTTTTTTTCAACTCCTCAAACCCTTCCTCCATTTCCTCAGTCCATTCTATTTTCTCATTATTGACTTGTGCTTTCTTTAAATCCTGCAAAAGGGGTCTTGTTTATGAACCATAATCAAATACCCATGTTCTAACATAGCTGCACATTCCAGAAACTGCTGCATTTGCCTCATTGTGTGAGGATTTGGTGTTTTCATGATCGCCTCAGCTCTTTCAGGTGTAACCTTTTTTCCTCATGTGAGATTAACTGACGTATGTACAACACCTCTTCCTGGCATTATTGTAATTTCTCCTTGTCTACCTTGTATCCTTTGTCTGCCGAAATAGTCATTAGCCAGAACAAATCTTGTCTACACTCATCTTCTGTCATGCTACAAACTAAAATATCATCCACGTACTGCAGCATAACACTTGACAAATCAATATTGCTCAGGTCCATCTGCAAGACCATATTAAAGATTGATGGAGACTCACAATAACCTTGAGGTTAACAAGTGCTTTTCAGCTTAGTCTGGCAGAACGTAAATGACGTCAAATCTTGAGAATTCTTATGCAACGGGATTTGGAAAAACACATTTTTCAAGTCAATCACTGTACAATATCGTGCCTCTGTAGGAATATAACATAAAATCGTTGCAGGATTTGGAACTAGAGGAAACTCTGCCTCTACAATCTGGTTAATTGGTCTCATGTTCTGAATTAAACGCCATGACCCCCTTTCGATTTTTTCACAGGCTACACAGCAGTATTATAATCTGACGTCACCAAGATGCCCTGTTGCATCATAGCTGATACAGTCTTAAAAATACCCTCATCTGCCTCTCGAGACACTGGATATTGTCTTCTCAAGGTAAAATTGCTCCTTGTTTCAGCTTAATCTTAACTTCTCCCACCCCCTTGTATAGGCCTATGTCATAAGGACCTGTAGTCCATAAAGAGGTTTGCACTTTTTCCATGTCTTCATCGAGAAATGTGGGGCGCTGCTGCACTATCACCATTCTCTGTGGGATCTCCCTTCTCTCTATTCTGATCCAATATGTAATACTCATCTCAAATATTAATTCATCGTCTGACGGATCGTCCCTAAACATATCCTCGTCTGTGACATCAGTCAATCTAAACCCTTCCCCAATGGCAATTACCCTTCTCCATGGCCTGCCCTCATCATCAAATCCTTCAATCATGGCCAATTCCCCTCACACTATGGCTGCCTGCAGCTGTAAGGGAAAAATCTGTCCCCCCCCTCTTCGTCCATAGGTAGCTGTGGCTTGAACAAAAATTCATCAGGTATCCTTATAATCTTACCCACTAGTTTGGTTAGCCATGTTAACCAAATGCGCACCCCATAAAGGAAAATCTCTGGTTCTAATGGCATTCCTCGCAGAGCTATCTGCCCTGTAAAAGCCATGATAAGTTCACCCACATTTAAACAATGTATGTCTGGCGTGGAACATAGTATGTCTTCATCAGTGAAAGAAATCATCATATTTATCTTTTTCATTAAGTCCCGTCCCAGAATATTAACTGGTGTCTGCCTTGAATACAATAAAGGTGCATACATATCACACTCTCCTATAGAGACTAGCAATTCATCAGTAAAAGGAACTCTACTTGTGCATTCATGGCATTTCCCGATAACAAAAATGTTCCCGCTCGTATACATGAGCGAGTTGCCCCAGTATCTATAAAAAAATAAATAGATTAGCCTCCTATAATAACAGCAACACTTGGTTCCTCTTGAGGATTTGGTGTCACCGATAGTACTGAACACATCAAGTCACCCTGTTAGCTGTCCTATTGTGGATACATGCTTATTCCCATACCTGTGAAAAAACGTCCTCCCGCGATAGTGACACCCGCTACTCTAGGAGTCAATAACTGCCCTGTGTTTGATCTCTGCTGTATTTGCATGGGTCCATGCTGTGACTGCCCTAGCAGTGGATTCAATGGTGCTTGCTGTGTTTGCAAAGCCTGTTGCATTTGCAGTGCTTGTGATTGATTCACTGTCTGATCTTGGGCAAACCCGTCCCTATTTTATAAGCTATTTTATAAGCTATATGCTGGAGGATAAGCTGTCCCCCCTCTTGAGAACAGCCCATTCTGTACATACCCTTGACTCCCACATGTTCGCATGACGTGCCCTGTCATGCCACATGTCCAACATACAGGAGAGAATCTTCTTAATCACCCTCCTTGCATACTCTGGTTGTCATTCTGCATATTCTGAAACCCACCTTTGTTATTTTGAAAGCCACCCTGATTATTCTGGAAGCCACCTCTTCCTTGGAACCCTGTACCTCTGCCTCTCGGCACAAACCCATTCCCTCCTTGATCCAATTGGCGTTGATTACTTGCCTGTAACATACCTATTGCTTGCTGCATTCCCAGCCCTTCTCCGCTTGTCAGTACTGCTCCTTCTATGGCGTACTTTGATAATTTCTTCCTTAAGTTTCCTAGCATCCTCTTTCTTATTTTTCCCTTGCAGCAGTCGGCAATGATGCGCAATAGTCAACTGTATTTCTGCCCATGGCTTCACTTCCATTCTCACTAGCTTCTTGAGCTGTCTCTGTACCTGTTCTGGTAACCCCTGACACAAAATGTGATAAAGTACTGTCACTGATTTCCCCCAAGGCTCTCAAGTTTCCAAGGACCCTGTTCCTGAACATTTTGAATGTAAGCAAGCAGATCCTCGCCATATTTCATCTTACGTGCCATAATTGCACCCATATCTGACGTATCAGGATACTGCACCCTAAGCGCTTTCCAAACAGCCGCCCTGCAATCATTAAATGGCACTCCGTCATGCGCTGTGTTATATGCTGTAACACTCGAATAACCTGCTCTCGTCCAAATATCATCAGCTCTTTCCCCAAGAATGGTTGCTAGGAGACCCTTATTGTCCCCTATGGCTAACGTATATTTCCTCCTGTCATCTTTCCTAGGTCATAAATTCATTTTCCCACACCTGCCGTTAAACTAGGGAGTTTGCATCTTAAATTATCATTGTCCATTGGGGGCCAAGGGATATACTGCGGTTTGGTCCCTCCTTTCTCCAATAAGGGGAATTGCCTGAACCCAAATCTGCAATCCGCTTCCAGGGGACAATGGTTCCTGATTGCCTTCTACCTGGCAATGACCTTAACCTGCTCACATATGGTGGTGGTTCCCCCCTCTCACTATTTGATCGTCATTTTGGTCACTCTGGGTACTCCATGGGGTCTGGCATCCTATCTTTAGGTTGGTCTAAATCTGACCATCTTACTTCATTGTCCGTCTGCAGACATCCTTCAGGACCGCATGCACTTTCTCACTCTTCCTCACGGAACATTTCCCTGTCTAAGTCTGACATATCTAGTCCCCAACTAGTGTGGATTTCATCTTTCTCATCTCGGTTTAAAGTCAGCCTGTCCAAAGACAAGGCTCTATGCTCGAGAGTAAACAGGCTTCCTTCTTTGCCTCGTGACTTGACACCTGTGGATAGATATTCTTTTCCCTTACCTCCTGATTCACTTTTTGTCCTCATCTACTGATAAGCTTTATCAATCCCATCTCTGATACTTCTTATCTCGAAATTCTCATCTAGGTTTACCCTACATAGTCCTGGCATTGTTCCTTGCAACTGGAGGAACTCCTCTATGTCGCCCCATGATATTACTGGACTCGGTTCCATCAGCTCTTTCTCAATGCGATCAATGTCGTGTTCCCTCTGTCTCCTTTTTCGTTCCATTTCTTCGTCTAATTCCCTTTGTTTCTTTGCTTCCCATCTAACTCTGTCCTCCTCCTGTCTTTTCTCTTCCCTTCTTTCATTTGCTCTATGCACTTCTTCGTCTCTTCGTCTTTGCATTCTTTTGTCTCATAATTTCTGTTCTTCTTCCTCTTCTCTCTTCTTTTCTAGCCTGTCTCGTTCTAAGATTGCTCTCTCTCTGTTGTCATACTTTCTATGCTCTTCTGCCCTCTCTTTCTTTCTGAGTTGCTCCTCCTGATACATTTGTCTACAGTTCCTTTTCTGTTCATCCTGTTTCAATTGTTTCTCTTGGTCCCTGACTTTTCTATCTTGCTCGTCTTGATCTTCCCCTTGCCTTACTTCTTTGATGCTCTTCCCATCAAGTTTGAGCAATATCTGTCCACCCATCTATTCGTTTGTACGTTTGTTACCTCGTCAGTTTTATCCCTTTCTCCTTTGTATCTCTTAATCTCTCGTTCTATATCTATGGATACAATAGGTCATTCACTTTTCTCCTCTTTACCTTGTTGGACCTTAAAGGTCTCCTCTTTCCTTTAGCCCTTTCCTTTAGCCCTTTCTCTTACTGTACTCTCGCCATTGCTATAAGCAGGCAGTTCATGCATCGGATTACTATATCCTATCCCCACTTTTAATTCCCTTAATGGATACAACCCTTCATCTTTTGCACTATCGCCATTTACTTCAGGCGCGGTAGGGGGAGCAGAAGGCTCAACACCTTCCTCCCTGCACTGATTAAGCATCCAATCCTCAGGAGGCGGATCTTCTTGTTCCTCCTGGTACATCTTCCAAAGCTTTAAGCTGGCTAACCTTATCTCCAATTTCTTCCATGTGTACGCAGCGTGCAAGTATGTGCTCATGTGCTGCAAAACTGCTTTTGACAGCGATCCCCCTTGTGGCCATGGCATGAACATTTTATCTGCGGTACCCTTAACCCATTCCGCAATATACTCTTTAAGCTTGGGTGCGTGTTTTGGCAGTTGCTTGCACAAATGCATCAGTGGAGTAAGATCCTCCATTTTGACAAGTCTCAATTGACTGTCGATACTTACCATTACTTTACACAAAATATGTTTCAGAAAAACAATAAATATGAGCGTGCACCAATAGTCACCGCTCAAAGCCTCTAGTTCACAATTTTACTCCATCGGCACCGACAATGACTAAAACAAATAAATAATAACTTTTCGGTCTCTACTCAACACAACCTATTCTTGTTGCTCTTTGAGACTTAACTTTCTTCAATACATAAAAATACATAAACAGGCAAACTAGTCGACTTTTCAACATATACTTCCTCAGCGCTCTTCGCTGCTATTACTTGCCCTAACAACTCTGATAGGAGTTTTAGTAGTCTCCTACCACAGATCTTATCTGTGTACAGCCTACTTTTACCAACTTGGGTTTCGAGACGACTCCTTCTAGATGCTCCTTGAGCGTAGGACACTGGGCTTAACTAGACGATCCTCGTCATTGACGCTCTTCTTCATAGATTTACTCAATCAACCACCTGTTACTCTTTACGATTAACACAATGCTGTCATGAACCACCGATTCCGGCCCTTCTGGACTTCATGGTCCATGATGCACCGCGGCATGAGGTCAGTGATTCTTCCAACATGGCCGATGGCCCAGAAATGCTGCGCTCTAGCATTTACGTGCAATGCTCTGCTTCCTAGAAAACAGGCACGCCCCGCGGCTCTGCTCATCTCAATGCAACTGCGTGGAGTTGTTAGACGTGTGCTTTCGAGTCCGTGTATCATACTATTTTCCAGTTCCTTACGCCCTTTTTTCCTTCCTGGAACCCTCTCCTGATTCCTGCATTTCTTCCACTAGCCTAATCTCGCCCTCATCCCGGTTCCGTCTTGTGCTCGGTGCCGTGGTCTTCCGGGCACTCACTGAGCATAGGACGCCTGCCCCTCCTCCTTCCTGGCTCCCGTCGCTGAGCATTCCTGGATACTGAACGTTATTCTGCTTAAGGCAGCCGGCTTACCTCACGCTGGAACCCGAAGACACGCGCCCCTACCTGTACAAGTCTCGAACAGTGAGGAAGAAGGAAAGCGCCCCCAAGAAGACCACAAGCAAGGAAAAACAGGTGAGAAAGAAAGAAGGCTGTGACAAATCCCCTGTCCCCACTTTATTTGCCACTCTCCTCAAACCACTCACCATTCGCCTTTCAGCTCTTGACACTCAGGATCGTCTCCTCCTGCAACTGGCCACTTTCACCTTCGGTCCGCTCAGCGCCTGTGGAAAGCAGGAGGGATTTCATGAAAGAGTGTCTCATCCCACCTGTATCTTATTTACTTGCAAGTTTTCTATATCGGCCGCTCTCCATAGGAAACCTTGCGTTCTTCCAGCTAGATGGCGGAGGAAGCCCTACGTGCCGCAATCTCTAAGAGCTTACTGGTCGATGGGCCTCGATATCCATCCTCTGCTACCAAGTGAACCTGTAGACCGGGTCCTTTAAGACAAGGTAACAGTATCTGAGATGGATGGGGATGCAGATCTTACTCATACATCAATATTCAGAACGACGCAGGCAGTTCGGCAAAAGCCAAAGCTGTTTTAATAGCAAGTTGTTAAAACAGGGTGTACAACTGACATCAACAGACGCTGCACAGAATTATCTCAACATATTTATTTAAAAACAGCGCCTTTATTAAATATTCATCATACGTGACGTCACAATATGTGGCAAATAAGAAAATCTACTAGAGATTATGTTTGGTCAACGAGGAACATCTACATATACTTTCTATGTGGCACAGGGACGTGATTGGGTCTCTAAGATCATGCGGACGATTAAGCCCATCCCAAGTGCAAGTCATCTTCCGTGTCAGTCTAATACTCAACATATTATTGGCTTCTCAAACTATATAGTTCCTTAATACGTGGCCCTCTATGATTGGTTGTCATGCTTGTACCCTTCTGGAATATTCCACTTGCTAGCAGCACACAAGCTGGTACCCTACGTGCCAGCGGGTGGACTTGACCATGTCTCCTCACCCAATCAGCCCAACATCTTTCATCACTCTTGCAGTCTGCCTTTCAATTAACTCCTTTGAACTCGGCCTTGCAGAGGCTCACTATGCCTGAGAATAAAAGGGAGTGTGGCATGGCCTTATCTTCTGGTCTCGGTGTAGCTCGCCCCAAAGTCTATTTTCATATGACCATGTGACTAGAGATCACGGTTTCGAGCTCTTCGTTGTATTTAATTTAATGTTCTTAAATGAAGAAATCTTGGCACCCTCAGCCACTTACGTTCCACCTCAAACAAGAGCTTAGCTTGCTTCTCACATTATTGTATCTTCCCGAGTGCCTGGCAAGGCTCTCGGCATCCCTGAATCTTGACACTGGGCCAAGCAAGCCTTTCTCAAATCTTCCTTTGCTGCCAGTTATCCTAGTCTGCTGCACCACACTTCCATTCACGGGGTCCAAGTTTGCTAAAGTGAGTCGTGGAACATCCAGATTCTATACATTCCTATATATATATATATATATATATATTTTTTTTTTTTACTGAATTTCATAGGTTTTTAGTAGCGCAACTTAACCATAACGTCCCTTTAAGAAAGTTTTTTTACTGATATATATATAAAACTTTCTTAAAGGGACGTTATGGTTAAGTTGCGCTACTAAAAACCTATGAAATTCAGTAAAAAAAACATTGTTAAAGGGACGTTATGGTTCCAAGTAAAGCCGAAAACCCCCTGAAATTCATCAGTTATGGTCAGCTAAGCAACCATAAGTCGTGCCACCACTGCGCACTGCTAAGACTAACACCCAAGACATCAAAGATGACATCACAAATGTCATTGATGACATCACTGATGACATCACATATCTGGGCCACTTGTTTTTATTCCTTGGCATATATAGGCCAGGTGGTTTTGTTCATTGGCAGTCAGAATAATAAAATTAAAAAAGGTGCTATATATCTAGACGTTAACCTTGTACTATGTTCTTTAAGTGCTTTCCTTAGGGTTTGGTCTCAGCTCATGGTGCACATACATGAGGAAATAAGCAGGCCTCAAACACACAATTCATTTGTATACATGAAGATAAACTTTACGGTCATTAACATTTTCTGATGATGCAGTTTCTTTCTTCCTTACTTTAGTTCCCCTGTATTTGCCTCTGATTTGTATGCATTGTGGTGCTTCATATGTATTGTTTGTATCAGCACAAGTGCTGTAAGTCTTGAATTGTTAGTTAGTTATTACATGTTTAACATTACTCAAAACTCTGATAAGGGAGCACTCATTATTGTACTATCCAAAATTATAACATTATAAATAGTGTACTTCTATGGTGCATGCTGCAGTCATTGCCTATGTTTATATATGATTAGGTTTCTGTATTGACAACAACACTCCAATACAATTATATTAGATGAGTACATTCTTTAATAGATTAAGTAGTTCATGATAGGTCTCCCGATCACTCCTGACATCATGTTATCAACAATATAAACACAACTCCTTGTAGAGACTTTTCATCAAAATGTATTTCACGTGTGATGTCATCAGTGATATCATCAATGACATTCGTGATGTCATCTTTGATGTCCTGGGTGTTAGTCTGAGCAGTGCACAGTGGTGGCGCGAGTTATGGTTGCTTAGCTGACCATAACTGGCGAATTTCAGGGTTTTTTCAGTTTTACTTGGAACCATAACGTCCCGTTAACACATTTTATTTACTGAATTTCATAGGTTTTTAGTAACATAACTTAACCATAATGTCTACGAACATCTGACTTTATTGCGGACCTTCCGGACAGTGCCATATGACCATATGCTGGCGCGCAGCCGGATGACGTGTTCGAGAGCCCGTACGCACTTCACAATAAAGTCTGTGCTTCGCGGACAGTTTGCAACTGCATTTTCTACTGATCTAGGAACTTTCAACTTCAAAATTTCCCTTGCACAGCTCCAACACCTATTCCTACTCATCCATTAACAACCTAGTACAAAGTACAAACTTTTACCAAAACTGCTATTTATCTTAAAATGACATCAGCTAAGCCCATCCCTCCTCCCCAAGAGACACCACCACTGCTGTAATCAAGGAGCATGAGAAACACTGCCCCCTACCTTAGAAATAACACAGGCGCAACATTTTCCCCTGTCCACCTGCCTCTTCATATTAGTGTTTGGTGCCACTTCCCTCATTTCCTTCGCCACCTTTCGTTCAAAGCTCTCCTGCCAGAAAAATCCATTGAAAAACAAAATAAATGTTCCTTTAGGAACCACCTTTCACAGTTAGAAAATAGAACTAAAAAATACCTGCATAGACTCCATCTCCTTTATATTTCTCAGTAAAGTACATAGACTCAATAAGATTTTCCAACATTTCCATTTACATTTTGTGTTATGCTAATGGGAATATTGGGGCGTTCATCCTCCGGTCCATGGACTGGAACGGTGGATACCGGCCCAGCAGCCCAAGTTATCAGCCCAAGCGAAGCAAGGGTGGATAACGAGGTCTCTGAACTATTACCCCCTTTCCAACCCCCGAAATGGGGGATGGAGGGCATTCGCAGCCTAGGTTCCCAAAGCGGTAACCCGTGGTACTAAAAAAGAAGATTTTTCGACCTATACCAGGACGCCTTTGGCGTCCCGGTATAGGAAGGAAAATCCATTTCCAAGATGGCCACCATGGAAAGGGAAGGCGGGGTTCCATACAGAGCCCCTCTTCGCTTTCCATGGCAGCCTGCAAAAAGCAAAAAGAAAACCCTATGACCATATTACCACAAGCACATTTTTCTTTCAAATCTATCCTAATTTCGAATAACTTTACCACAAAGCCAGTCCCAGGTGGACATGGCCACTTTAATCCTATGTTTTGTCTCTTCTGGTCATGGCCAGTAGCCACATTGTCCGGATCATGACCTTATTCCATGACTCGGACATTCTGGCCACTGCCCATGGCTACAGCCTACACCTCAGTCACTAAAGCTATACCGCTATTGCAAAACCATGCTTTGCGATCCTTGCCAATGCGCCTTATCCAAGTTTGCTGGAAATCCACCCATGTTTTATTTTTTCAAACATGTCAAATGAATGCACATACAATCGGCATATAAGCTCTGCACAAAATCCAACCAAACTTTGTAAACTCATTCCAAATCATGTCAGAAATATCCCACCCATCATCATCAACCCTCACCTCCCAAACATTATTTCATAAGTTTCACAACTGCAATACTCAGAAAATATTATTGTCCCGAGGGTTCGGTCTTGTATTTTTATACATACGTTAATCTATCGCAAACATTTCCAATTCACCTTACCTCACTTTTCCTCTTTTAAAAACATACAAAATCTGGCAGCAGGGTGCGTCCAGCTTGTGCTATTCTTATCCATTGCTGCATCTGCCTAAGGTAAACTGCCCTGACGTCACTAAATCGTATGCCCCGCCCCTGACCGTCACATCAGCAACCCTTGTGATATTCTACACCTTTTTCTGTGACGTTCCTCTTCAGCGCATCCAAACGTGCCCATAATCACCCACGTAATGTGACTCAGAACCCAAAAATCAACACACATCGACTAACAACACAGCACGTCACAATTCGGAATATTAGACCGTTCGTTAAAAGAAAACAATAACACTGTACAATTTGTAAAGTACTTTTATTTCACAATAAATGCTCTGACAACATCCGACTATTCCCATATTAAAACAAATTGCAAATTTGTTTCTTCGCTCGTGATCCAAAATGTTAATCGTGAGGCACAATGTGTTCTTTTTCCATACACAAAGTGTTTGTTTTCAATAAAAGAAACGCTTGGGTCGCACAGTGAATTCCAGAGCTTCTGCATCAACTTGGGCATAGACCACTATAAAGGATGTTATGTTACTCCTAATCGCTAGTACAGCATACGGGCATATTGGCCCTATGCGATCGTCCCAAAAAACAGTCACTGTGATCCAGCCGTTGAGAACTACGTGCAGCTGCCGATTGAAGAAGCGTCAGTTGGCATCTGAAATCTATGACAATCGCAGAAAGGCAGGATGTAGCTATTTGGAAAACATAACAGAAAATGAGTGTCAATACCCGAACTTTATTACAATATATCTATTGACTTTTTAATTCAGCATAGAGTTTAAACTAACGATTAGCACACACATCAAACAATCTCAACAAAGAGAAAACAACGTGGAAACTGATACACAATTCCATATGGTCATACATGACATTTTAATCACTGCTTTAAGTGGGCCGGGGCCTGCACGGGCCAGGCCCCAGCAGTGTCCAAAAAGTGGGGCTGAGCCGGGGCCCTGCCGGGGCCCTGCCGGGGCCCCCCAGTCCCATACAACATTGGTGGTGAGCATTATCCCGCCGCAACCGCAACGGGAGATGCGCCCGTCATTATGTCGGGCAAGCTGACAGTCAATGTAACTTCTTCTGATGACCCCTCATCAGGGTCATCAGAGGAAGTTACTGTCCCTTTGTTTTCCCTCCCCAGGTCACTGACCCTCGAGGGCTCCGTGATCTAATATGCAGATTAGATAACGAAGCCTGCAGGCTTGCAGAGGCTGAAAGACGCCTCAGGCTCAGTGATCTCTGCTCAGAGCAGATAGATCACAGAGCCCGAGGCGTCTATCTCCATTGGTAAAGCTTTATAAAAGATGCCTTGAATTGTGTACGTTTCAAGCTATCTTTTATAAATGTTGAAATATTTCAATGTTTATAAAAGATGGCTTGAAACGTACACAATTCAAGGCATCTTTTATATAGCTTTGTCGACGGACAAAGCCAGCTTGGGTTTTGTCCGCCCTCAACGCTTTATAAAAGATGCCTTGAATTGTTTACGTTTCAAGCCATCTTTTATAAACATAGAAATATGTTACAAACGTCTATATTTATGAAAGGTGGCTTGAAAAGTACACAAACTATAGTAAGGTAAGCACACACATGTGTGTAACTTATTATGGTTTGTGCACTTTTCAAGCCACCTTTTATAAACATAGAAATAGAAGGCTTGAAAAATGCACAAACCATAGTAGTAGGCATATGAATATATAAATGCTCACATACATGTATATATTTGTTTGCGCACCTTACTATGATTTGTGCACTTTTAGACAATAGAAGCCACGCCCCCAAACGAGGGGCCCCCTCAATTTCTTACCCCACTTAAAGCCCTGATTTTCATGAAATATTAGCGTTGAACCTGGGTGAATCTAGTGATAGTCTACATGCACCTAGATCCTGCACTCCCCATAGCCACGTAAAAAAGACAACCACACAGAAAGATAGTACTTGCGTTACATTGCAATAAGAAACACAGAACAAACGAATAGAATATAACCCAAAATTAATCTTCAGATAATAATAACTTAATGTCGTTCCGGTATACAGTCGTCAAAATTAAACTTACATTATATTCACCATTTCCATTCTCTTGGCGTAAATCAGGCCGTAACGCTCACTGCGCTCGCACCAAAGATTCTTCATGAACTGAATTTACATGTTCCTTACACACTTTTGGAATGCATAACCTTATCAAATGTTCATTATTACAAACCTCCTCTCACTGCATTCCTTATGGAATATTCTCTTTCTCTCAAGGTCAAAAAACAATTGAACCTTATACTTTTTGTCCCATGCGTGAGCTTCCTTAGCTCGCAACCAAAAAATCAAAGCTGGTGACCTTCACTCAGAATCTAAATACATTCTCACTTTGCAACAACATGGCTCAACGCATCCATGAGAACTCGTATTCTCATACACGTGCAGGGCCTCTCTTTCCATCAGACACTGCAGGTGGCTGCCTCAGATACCAGACTCTAGGGGGCGGCAGTCTGACTCCATTATTATTTTAAATACATTTTAACACAGACACATTAGTCATTCGCCTGTACTTTATGCACATTATATTGTGGAACACCCCCAAATGCACCGTATGACCTTCGTGACAAAAAACACCACTTTTTTGCTTCTTGCTGCCATATCCCATCCCATCCTCATCAACCCTCACCTCCCCAGACAGTATTTGATAAGTTTAACAAATGCAATGTTGTGTTTTTTTATATTTTTTTGCTGTGATGTCCGCGGACACCGAAACACAGATCCAAGATGGCGGGCGCATCGAAACAATCTGACGCACTTCATGCTCTTCACCATCCAATCAGCGAATGCGTCAATCCAATCCTCATCAACCCTCACCTCCCAGAAAGTATTTGATAAGTTTAACAAGTGCAATGTTCTGTTCTTTAATATGTTTTTGCAGCGATGTCCGCGGACATCAAAACACGGATCCAAGATGGCGGGCGCATCGGAACAATCTGACGCACTTCGCGCTCTTCACCATCAAATCAGCGAACGCGTCACATGTCTGCGGACATGACGCGACCAATTAGCCAATCGTTATCTTGCCCGCAGAGCGAACAGGGAAGTGTGTCCGCGGAGCGGACATAGATATCACAAAGTTTTTTAGACCTACTTTTTGATCGTTTTAAAAAAAACTACTGGACAGATTTTCACCAAATTTTCAAAAGCACGCTTTCGGGACCAAGCCGCTGCTCCTGCCGCAAATTTGGTGAAAATCCGTCCAGCGGTTTGAGCTGTAGGCAAGTGTTTCCCCCATTCAGTCTATGGGAAAAAAATACATTTTGGGACCCTTCCTATAACTTTCCCCCTCTGGACCAAACCTCACCAAACTTTGCAAAAAAATTCAGAGTGGGCCATATACTTTTTTTTGCAAAGTTTGGTGAGGTTTGGGAGAGCGAAGTTATAAGCCACCCAAAAAGTGCTCTTCCTATGGAAACAGCAACTTAACCATAACTACATGGCCACTACCGTGTAATGTGTATATATGTATATATTACACAGCCACATTAGTGGCTGTGTAGTAATGGTTAAGTTGCTAATCCCATATGAAGAGGAATTTTTTGGGCAGCTTATAACTTCGTTCCCCCTGGACGAATCCTCACCACTGCAACATTGCAACATTGCAAATAAAGTATATGGCCCACTCTGAATATTTTTGCAAAGTTTGGTGAGGTTTGGTCCAGGGGGGGAAAAGTTATAGGGGAGGTCCCAAAATGTCTTTTTTTTCCATAGACTGAATGGGAAAAAAACTTTGCTCATGCCTACAGCCCAAACCACTGGACGGATTTTCACCAAATTTGAGGCAGGAGCGGCAGCTCGGTCCCAAAAGCGTGTAAATCTGTCCAGTATTTTTTTTTAAAAAAGCGACCAAAACCTAAGGCAAAAGTATTTGTGATAAGTGTGTCCGCTCTGTGGACACACTTCCCTGTTCGCTCCGCGGACAGGACACCAATTGGCTAATAGACTTGCGTCATATCCGCGGACACACAACGTGTTCGCTGATTGGTTGGCGTGAAGCATGAGGTGTGTCAGATTTTTGGAAACGCCCGCCATCTTGGATTCGCGAACATCGCGGTAAAAACAGATTGAAAAACACAACATTGCACTTGTCAAATTTATCATATAATCTCTGGGGAGTCGAGGGGTGATGAGGATGGGATGGAATATGGCTGCAAGAAGCAAAATAACAGGTGGTTTTTGCCGCAAAAGTCTGCGAACAGTTCGGACGTTCGCGAACAGTCCTGAGAAGTTCAGGGACACTTCAGATGTTTGGGGCCAGTTTTTGGATGGCATATAACTTTGGGACCACTTAATGAAAATGCATGACATTTTGCAATTATATTCCTGACCTAATCCCAAATGAGTTTGCAAAGTTTGGTGGGATTCTGTCAAGATGGGGCAAAACTAGAGGGGGGGTCCCAAAATTATGTAAAGGCTTATAAATAAGGTGCCATTTGACGAATCTACACTTAATTTGACAAACTGATAATACAAATAGATATAAATGTTTTTATGAAGTTTGGTAGGATCTTGTCCAGAGGGGGCAAAATTAGAGGGGGTCCCAAAATAATGTAAAGGCTTATAAATGAGGTGCCATTTGCCAAATCTACACTTAATTTGGCAAACTGATAATAGATCTAGCAATAAATGTTTTTGCAAAGTTTGGTAGGATTTTGTCAAGAGGGAGCAGAATTAGAGGGGGGGTCTCAAAATATTGTAAAGGCTTATAAATGTGGTGCCATTTGACAAATCTATACAAAGGTTTGCAAAAAGATTATAGATCTAGATATAAATGTTTTCGTAAAGTCTGAATGGATTTTGTCAAGTGGGGGCTAGGTTATATGACGATTGTATGTGCATACATTTGACACTTTTGACAAAATAAAACATGGGTGGATTTCCAGCAAACTTGTGTAAAGAGCATTGGCAAGGACCTGAAAGCATGGTTTTGCAAATGTGCCACGTGTCTTATTTTTTGACAAGTGTCATAATGTAGATACAAAAATAACGATATATCTTTGGTGACTGAGGTGTAGCCTGTGGCCATGGACAGTGGCCAGATTGTCCAGGTCATGGAAAAAGGTCATGATCCAGACAATCTGGCTACTGGCCATGACCACGAGGGACAACATATGGGGTTAAAGTGGCCATGTCCACCTGGGACTGGCTTTGTGGTGAAGTTATTCGAAATTGGAATAGATTTGAAAGGGAAGAAAAATGTGCTCGTGGTAATAAGGTCATAGGGTTCTCTTTTCGCCTTCTAAAGGCTTCCATGGAAAGCGAAGAGGGGCCCTGTATGGAACCCCGCCGTCCCTTTCCATGGTGGCCGTCTTGGAAACAGGCTTCCATGGAAAGCAAAGAGGGGTCCTGTATGGAACCCCACCTTCCCTTTTGATGGTAGCCATCTTGGAAAAGGATTTTCCTTCCTACACCGGGACGCCGCAGGCGGCACGGTGTAGGAAGAAAAGTCCTTTATTACAGCACCCTGGGTTCCCGCTTTGGGAACCTAGGGTGCTAATGGCCTTCATCCCCCATTACAGGAGCTGGAATGGGGGGATAATGGTCCAGAGACCTCATTATCCAACCTTGCTTCGCTTGGGCTGATAACTTGGGCTGCCGGGCTGGTATCCACCGTTCCAGCCCTGGAATGGAGGATGAACGCCACAATATTACCATTAGCATAACAAAAAATGCAAATGGAAATGTTGGAAAATCTTATTGAGTCTATGTACTTTACTGAGAAATATAAAGTAGATGGAGTCTATTCGTTTTATTTTTAGTTCTATTTTTTAACTGTGAAAGGTGGTTCCTAAAGGAACATTTATTTTGTTTTTGGATGGATTTTCTTTTGGCAGGAGAGCTTAGAACGAAAGGTGGGGAGGGAAATGAGGGAAGAGGCACCTAACACTAATATGGAGGGGCAGGTGGACAGGGGAAAATGTGCGCCTGTGTTATTTCTAAGGTAGGGGGCAGTGTTTCTCATGCTCCTTGATTACAGCAGTGTTGGTGTCTCTTGGGGAGGAGGGATGGGCTTAGCTCATGTCATTTTAAGATAAATAGCAGTTTTGGTAAAAGTTTGTACTGTGTACTAGGTTGTTAATGGATGAGTAGGAATAGGTGTTGGAGCTGTGCAAGGGAAATTTTGAAGTTGAAAGTTCCTAGATCAGTAGAAAATGCAGTTCCAAACTGTCCCCGAAGCACGGATATTATCGTGACGTGCGGATGGGTTCTCGGACGCATCATCATGCCGTGCGCCAGCTACTAAAAACATGAAATTCAGTTAAAAAAACTTTGTTAAAAGGACATTATGGTTACAAGTAAAATCGAAAAACCCCTGAAATTCGCCAGTTATGGTAATCTAAGCAACCATAACTCGCGCCACTACCGTGCACTGCTAAAACTAACACCCAGGACATCAAAGATGACATCACAAATATAATTGGTGACCTCACTGATGACCTCACATGTGCATTTACTTTTCATACAAGGGGTTGTGAATGTAATGTTGGCAAAAAAGTATCAAGGATTATCGGTAGATGTGTAATAAACTACATACTTCATTACGCAATGTAGTTTTCTAAAGAACATTCCATTGCAGTGTTCTTTCTAGTACAGGAACCTACACATACAGAAATGTAGGTATTTCCTGCAGCATACACCATAGATGTGCAATATTTGTAATTCTCCAAAGCTATATAATAAAACAGTGAATGCTTCTGTATCAGACTTTTCCGTACTGTGAAACATGTACTAATACACACAAAACGTAAATAGAGTACAATGCATACAAATATGGGACTTATATATGGAGAGTAAAATAAGCATACAAGAGGCAGTATCATTAGCAGCTGTGTATAATTTACATGATTGTATTCACGCACAAAAATGATTGCTGTTTTTCAGGCCTGCTTCTTCCCCTATATATGTACATCATAAAATGCGATTAAATTGTAAGGAAAGTAGTGTAAGAACATGTGAGAATAGCATCATCTATAAATGTAATACCTTTTGAATGTTACGTTTCTGACTGGCAGTAAATAAAACTGCCTGGCCTAGATATGGCAGTGAAAAAAAAGAAGGGGCTAGACATGTGATGTCATCATTGATGTCATCAATGATATTTGTGATGTCATCTTTGATGTCCTGGGTGTTAGTCTTAGCAGTGCATGGTGGTGGCACGAGTTATGGTTGCTTTGCTTACCATAACTGGCGAATTTCAGGGGGTTTTCGATTTTACTTGTAACCATTAACGTCCTTTTAACAACGTTTTTTTACTGAATTTCATATGTTTTTAGTAGCGGCACTTAACCATAACGTCCCTTTAACAAAGTTGTTTTTATTGAAAATATATATATTTTTACGTCTAACTGAAGACTACAAAATTAGGAATATAGAGTTCGAGCTTGATTTCCAGGACTGCAACACCTGAGGTACACATCACATGTCTGTGGTAGAGGCCAATAGACATATCAACTGCACAGGGTCAGTGTGTCCCTGGTCAAGGGGGTCCACTATTCAAACTATGCAAATGTCTTATAGACTGTATACACGCTGGTTTGATACTGTGGCCTTACTTTTTTTTACATGTTATGGTATGTTATAAAGCTTTTATATTACACCAATCCCTATCACAGTGCCAGTCCTTTGGGAAAATGGCATACTGTGGCCCCTCCTGTGGTAATCCGTCAGTAGTCTATGGAGGAAGAAGAAGGGAACACGGGGGGGGGGAGCAAGGTTGGAGAGAAGTGGGAATACATTAGGAACTCACAGAACTAAAAATTGGGACAACTCAATGGGAATGTGGCAGAGGGAATATGATTGTATATGTAGGGGTGTGTGTGTAGTGAATCAAACAGAATACTGATCTAGAAAGTGGAAATATCAGAAAACATAAGGCAACAGGTCCCCCAGTTATGATGGTTTCTGGTACATTGGGAGAAGTACTAGCATTAGTGGAAACATGGGGGAGCGATCGCACCCATAGGTCCCCCCGAGGTGTGGGAGGCATCATTTTTTTATTTTATTTTTTATTTTATTTTATTTGTATTGGCTGAATTAAATCAACCTTTCAAATATAAAATACATAAAAGAAAAAACAAATATTTTACAAATTATACATGAATCGTATGACTCACATGATATACACACAAATATAATATACATTAATTTAACATTCTTTGCCATTGTGACTGTCACAATACTTCATAACATGTTTGAATTGTGCTGCATATCTCAATTCAAATGGTAGATATCAAGATGCTTCCGCAATATATAACTTAAAACTTGATAAAAACTTAACAGTGGCAATTTGAAGTGTTAAATTACATGATCCCAAGATTAGTGACCAGCAATCCTATGAATCTACAAGAGTCAAGTATTTACAATGGGCCTCATTACACGGTAGGCGGTAAACCAAGGCGCTATTAGCGCCATGGTTCATGCCGGTAATTTACCGGTACCACCTTGGAGGAAAGGGGAATTACCGCCCTATTACAAGGTTGGG
The DNA here is from genome assembly GCF_040938575.1 of Ambystoma mexicanum. Classification (NCBI taxonomy): domain Eukaryota; kingdom Metazoa; phylum Chordata; class Amphibia; order Caudata; family Ambystomatidae; genus Ambystoma; species Ambystoma mexicanum. The sequence continues at coordinate 863,628,076 of NC_090939.1, read as the reverse complement.
AAGGCAGTAATTCCTCCTTCCTCCATTGCCCTTCCCCATTCCCATTTTTGCCCCATAGGGCATAATGGGAATGGGGAAGGCGCTAATTACGGTACCGCAAATTGCACTACCGTAATTAGCACCCTGGTCCCTTTGCGGGTTGGATTTTTAACGCCTGCAAAAAGCAGGCATTAAATTCCCCAACCCGCAAAGGGACCTCGTAGTAAGGCGGTAAGGATTTACCGGTACCGGTAAAATACCGGTACCGGTAAACCCTTGCCGCCTACAGTGTAATGAGGCCCAATGTCTTGCAAAGTAAGTTTCTATTGCCGATAGAAGTATACAACATTCCGTAATGAGTTGTACCAAGGTTTCTCGGATGTCTATCTTCAGGCAAATCTTCAGGCAAAATCGGCAGAAATTATCTGGGCCAGGCAGAAGCTTGCGTTTAGCTTGAATATCTCTAGTATTCCATAGGTTGAAACAGAATCGTAATATGCCATTACGTAATTTGTGAGAGGAGCAGCGCACCAAATAGGGGGGCAGATTTTGCAGTTTTTTGTGTGGGAAATGGCACCCTGCTTCATCTTTCTACGAAAAGACAAATTAAGCTCGATAAACAGCCTTTTTTTAACTTGGGAAAAGTCCCAAGTAAAGTGTGCAGCTAAAAGTCTGTGATCGCTATACGGTTGGTCACAAATGATCAATTTAGTAACACCTTGGAATAATTGATGGTTAACATATATATAATCGATGATGCTCAAACTCAAACCACTGTGCCACATGAATTGAGGGGGAGAATCACCATCAACAGCACCATTGAGCATACGGAAATTCCGGTCACTCATAAAGGCAGTCCATCTCTGCACCTCGTGATTATTTTGTGTCTTATTCCAGCAGTCCAAATTAAGATCACCCAAAATGACTGTGTGAGTGATTTCATCAGTATCATGTCTAGTATAGATGATAGACCATCATAAAAAGCATTGTCTGTCATTGCTGCAACATTACGATAAATATTGACTAAAGCTATCACCTGAGCATGAATGGTGATTTGGACTAGCTGGATCTGGGCCCCCACATGGGACCAAGGTGTGATAGTGAGGCCAGCAGTTGTATTAACCGCCACAAGAAGGCCCGAGGACGGTCTACCTCCACTAGGGATGGCTGGGAGCAATACTAGATCATAGTCATCCCATAGCGGTAGGGTAGTGAGCCACGTTTCTTGTAACGCTATCACATGGTAGACACAAGATAAGTGAGAAATAGATTGATGTAGATAGCAGTGACCTGGTGTACCAGCTTGCAATTTTTAAAATAGATGAAACATCTTGTATTAATGGTTAATGCCTCTGGGTAGATGGTATTGGGATATCCCGACTTGCTCTATTTGTGCCTTGGTAAATATTAGCCTTTGGTTTGATAATTTGTGTTTTGAATGAGCCACACTCTGGATCTTCTGCTAAGAGAGAACCCATCTCAAAACGCTGCATTCTGCAGCGCCAGATAGATTGCCATACCACTCCTGACGGAATCCACAGCCTCACTACTGAGCACGTAAATTCAGAAATAAACTCAATTTGGTCAATGTCTTGTGTAGTTATATTATATAACTTTGAAACATCACCAAACAGGTTCAAGACACTCTGACGATTCAAATCATAGGCTGGAAAGTTTCCCTCTCTGCATTTCAAAATAAATGTGTGGAAGTTCACTCGGTGCGGATGTAAATGTCTGGAAGCAGGTTTTAAGGTATGCTTACGAGGAGTCCATTTCAATTTAGAATGCTCCATTTCAGTGTTAATCCTGGGTTGTGCTCTGTTAGCTTCCTCCCAACGCAGAGATTCAGCATTTAGAGGGGTATTAGGAGTTTGAGCAATAAATGCCTCAGCAGAAGAGGGAGGGATAATATTAGCTACTGTCTGAACATCTGAGGGCTTAGGGAGAGCTTTAGCCATACTTGCAGCCAGTATTCATCCACTCTCTGTTTCAGACCCTCGAACATTGCTTGTGTTGGGAAGGTATTGGTAGGCAAATTAGAAGTGACTTGTGGGCAAAAGGCAACAGACTTCTTCATAGCCTGAGATTTGACAGGCAAGGAAACTTGTTTTGATGCAACCTGGTGTGATGTTGAAATTTGTCTCTGCATGTCAACAGGTATGGAATCACTAAGGGTGTCCACTGGAGAAATAGAAGGTACAACATTTTGTTTGTTTATTGAGGCCAAATTGGACAAAACCTCAGCCTCCTTTGACTGCTCAATAGATAGAACTAGATGGGAAAGTGGAGAGAGAGACATGCTTGGTTGAGCTAGTTTAGCAGGAATAACTGCAGAGGTTGTCACCAGTTGCCTACTCGCGGGTAGTAAGGGAGGAGTCCCTAAAGGGGGCACATACTCTGTCGGGGTAGTCAACTCAGAGTATAATGTGGTTGACTTGCCAAGTGCTTTGAAAAAAGAATTAAGTGTACTTTTGGTGGATTTCAGTTTTGCCATATTATTTGTTTTCTTTATTAATGATAAGGGTCTTTTCTTGACAAACTTAGGATTTCTAGCTTTAAGTGAGAGTAAATGACGTATGCCAGTACTTGGTGGATCCCCTTTTTGAGTCACCAAGTTACTTTTGCACATCTCCAAAGGATCACCAGGAACTACTTGAGAGGAAGATGGCTCATTTATATCTAGTGTTGGCAGAGTGGATGGGTCACTGATGGAACGTATAATACCAGAGATGGTTGGTAGAAAGCATGATGTAGGACTAGTAATTGGCAACGCGAGCCTGTGTTGAATGCTCTAACGCATTCTGTTTGTCAATATGCACCACTGACTTACACAACACATTAGAATCAGTAGTCATGTGGTCACTCTTACTCATTATGGATGGGTGTTGTGCTGTCAGCCATTTAACCAACTCATCAAATTGGATTGATTGATGGGCTACTTTAGTATCAATTGCTTCTAACAGTTTACATAGGCTCATGATGGTGGTATTAATGGCAGTAAGCGCTGGTTGGAGCATTAATAAATGATGTAAAGAATTGTCAGAAGAGGCGTAGGCAGGACAAAGGACTGTAGCATTGGGTTATGATGACCTCCAGAGTACTGAAAGGAAGCCACGCCACCCTCACAGGAGCACTCACTGGGACACTCCTCCTCCCTCCAAGCGATTGGTGACTAAAATTGACTGGCATGTATAGATAAACCAGACTGCTCATGGGACAAGGGAGGAAAGTTGATTGGTGAAATTGGGATATATATATTGTAGGTAACATTGGACAATTTTTCGTGGAGGCTACAATTGTGGCATCTGACAAGGGCTGAGGGTTCACATAGGCACATGGGGTATTTAAAGGAGCGTGAGCATCATCACTCGTTAGTGGAGAGGGGGTGCCACTGCTTACAACGGATGAGGTTGATTGTGATGACACAGATACAATCACCTCATTTGTATGCCCGTCAAAGGAGAATCGAGCAAGTAGGTGTAATTGAAATTGCTGAATAGAAAATTTGAGGAGGAGCCTCTGTACCAGCATGATTAGGTTAATTTGAGCTTAATGGCAGATGTGGAATATTGGTCAGCATATTTGTAGTTAATTTATATGCCATCCTTGAGATAATATAAAACAGAATTGGGTGGGTTGTTAAAAACAAGATACAAACAAGATACAAACGAAAAAACAAATCTTACTTTCAACAGGATGGTCTCACAAACTTGCAAGTCATGGAAGACGCGACTAATAAAAGACTAGGCTGCTCAGCTGCGCATCTGCGCAGCTAAGCGGCCAAGCGGTACTCTCAGGTACTCCCACAGGTGCGCGCGAGCGCTCTCTTAATATGGGAGTTTAGTGATGACGTGAAAGTGGAGGCGTTTCACAACGGGCTCCTGTAGAAAAAACAAACCCGTATTCAGAGGTCTTGCAAAAAGCTGAAAGAGGTCGGTAGGCGTGGGCGTGGGCGTGGCAACGTCCTTCAGACAAACAATCCACAGTCACCTTAATAGTTCAAAGCTTGAAGCTTGCAAATCCGTATTACAGCCACAGGAGCAGCAAAAGCAGGTTGCAGGAGCAGGGGAAGCGGCCAAGCAGTACTCTCAGGTACTCCCACGAGTGCGCGCGTGCTGTGCGTGAGCGCTCTCGTAATATGGGAGTTTACTGATGACGTGAAAGTGGAGGCGTTTCACAACAGGCTCGTTAATAGTTCAAAGCTTGAAGCTTGCAAATCCGTAATACAGACACAGGAGCAGCAAAGAGCAGGTAGCAGGAGCAGGGGAAGTGGCCAAGCGGTACGCTCAGGTACTCCCACGAGTGCATGGCATAATTTACCTCTCTGCGTATGCCACTCCACTACCACAGGCCAAATGCTTCATGTAAGCGAGTATGACACATACAATTGATGCTTTACTAACAGATATAAGTCTTGAAACACAAGAAAAGTATAAAAGAGTTCATGCAATGTAAAGAAGCCACCAGAATGCATTATGTAAACATAAAACCTGGGGTGAGACTCATTGATCCTCTGATAACTTGACACGTACTAATTAAGTCAATAGTACTATAATAAACGCAAAAGGTCCATACGAGAGGGTGCTTTCAAGAACCTGGCACGGGATAAGTAAATCCGTAACATTTATGTATTTATGTGCCTATATTTTGCCCTTGGCATGTGATGTGAACTTGGTTTGCGTTTTTGGAATCAGCATCAAATTCTCTATAGGTATAACATTTATTTGACCCATAAAGAGGAAGTTGATTTATTTAAAAAAGAAATGCACTTAATTGTACGAATTTCACCTTCACTGAATCACTTGTTCAATATACCATTCTCATTGATACACGTCGCTGTTATTAAGAGACTACTTTAGGACCTCTAAAATGTCATCATATGGGCTGGACAAAATAGTTAAATTCCATTCCGCCTGCTGCGGAAGCAAAATCTGTCTGATTTCGCCCCAATCTGCCATTCCAATACCATGCATATCGAAAAGTGGGGTACAAAGTTTCTCATGCCGCTGTGCGAACCTAGCATGAAATGAGATGAGTTGAACAAGGTTGCTTGTGCTGTTGTGCAAACCTTGCACGGATCGGAAAGTGCTGCACAAAGTTTTGCGTGCCGCTGCATGAAAAACTATCAAGGATCGGAAAAGAACAGCACAAAGTTTCTCCTGTCGCTGCACGAAAAACTATCAAGGATCGGAAAAGAACAGCACAAAGTTTCTCCTGTCGCTGCGTGAAACTAGCATGGATCGAAAAAAGACCCACATGAAGTTTCTTATGTTGATGCGCAAACCTATCAAGAATCGTAAAATTTCTTGTGGCACTGTTTGAAACTAGTATGTTTGGAAAAACCCCAGGCAAAGTCTCTCATGTGGCCGCACGAAAGTAGCAGGAATGAAAAAATGACCTGTGTGATGTTGCTTGTCGCGCTACACAAAACCAACATCAGAATGAAACACCACGCTCCGCACAAAACTGCAAAGAAAAGGGGGGACATTTCAGTGGCAGGAGAACTGTAATGCTGATTTCGCGGAACGGGCGGAAGCAGATTCCAGTCGAATTCTGCACTTTTCGCTTCCCGGGCTGAAGTTCGCTCACCTCTAAGCTCTATGCGCTGTTGTGTTCTGTTATGTAACTCAACTTTTATTGTTTAGTTTAGTTTATTATTTGTAGGGCGCGCCAGGCCCTGGAGCATCAGGGCGCACAAGACAAGAATATGCTCAGCTTTGTTACAGGTACAATTACATAAACATAATACATTCTGCCATAAATAAAATATATACAGGTACATGTGCATGGTCATAATGCAGTATACAATAAGCAAGAATGAGCAGGGCTGGAGCAAGGTCCAGACAGGAGGTGATCAAAGTACAGGAATATTCACAGTGTGGAGGTGATATACAGTGGAATAGGTACAGTAATATACAATGGAGTAAAATACAGAAAGTGGTATCAGAACTGGGGCATGCAGGTGGATAGCTAGTAGGGACAGTCAGGTCAAGCAGGTCGGATTAGTTAGATGTCATTAGCTCTCAGCCACTTGGTCAAATTCTGCCTGAATTTCGCAAAGGGCTGGGGTTCTCTTATGTCATGTGGTAGGGAGTTCCAAAGCTGTGCTGCTTTGACTGCGAAGCTATGTCCTCCAATAGTGGCACGTTTAAAGCGAGGGACATAGAGGCAATTCGCATTGACCATTCTTGTTGGTCTAAGTGAAGTTCTTAAGTGTAGCCTGTCCATGAGGTAGGGTGGTGCCATGTTATTGAGGCACTTGTGAGTAAGGGAGGCAATTTTAAGTTGGATTTTGTCCTGAGTGGATAGCCATTTATATTCTCTTCTTATAGAGGAGATATGCTCTTTCCTGTTGATCTTAAGCGCGGCTCTCAAGGCATTATTTTGTAGGACCTGGATTTTTTGGATAGTCTGTTTGTTAGCCCCAATGTAAAGACCATTACAGTAGTCCAGTTTGGACAGAATAAGGGCTCTGGCAAGCGTGATGCAGCTGTCTGTAGAGAGGAATTGCTTGCTGGCTCTAATGAGTTTGCAAGTATATGCTGTGGAAGAGGCTAGGGAGTTGACTTGTTTGCCAAAGTTTAAGGTGGCGTCAAGGTAAAAGCCTAGGGTCTTGACTTCCTTTGCTACTTTGATATTGTTCCCATCGATAATGAAGCTGGCATAGTCAGTGTTGAGTTTAGTTATGTATGTCGGGGTGCCTAGGATTATGAGCTCAGTTTTGTCGTCGTTCAGGCATAAGCCGTGTGTGGCCATCCATGCCTGAACGATGCTGTAAATTTTATTCACTAAGGCCAGATCCACGACGTAATCTCCTGAAAGCGGAAGGAGGATCTGGGTATCATCTGCATAGTTGGTGTAGGCGATACCCAGATGATCCATTTCGTCAAAGAGCGGCTTTGTGAAAATGTTATCGAGGGTTGGTGATACACAAGATCCCTGGGGTACACCGCACGTTATAGGGATCGGGTCAGCTGAGGCTGATGGAGAGAAGACTCTCATGGTACGGTTATTCAGGAAGGATTTGATCCATAATATGGCCTCTTTAGAGAAGTGAGCAGCAGAGTCTAGGTGGCTGCATAAGACTGTATGGTCGACTAAATCGAACGCTGCTGAGAGGTCTAGCAAGAGGAGTAAGGCTGCTTGGCCATTGTCCCTACATTGATCTATTTGGGCCTTGAGATCGATAAGGGCAGTCTCTGTACCATGCTGGGGACGGAATCCAGATTGGCGGGTTCCGAGCAGGTGGTTGGATTCAAGGAAATTTTGTATTTGCATGTATGCCACTTTGTCTAAAATTTTTAGAAGAAAGGGCACAGTCGTGATAGGCCTAAAATTGGTAGGAATGGCAGGGTCGAGGGTTTGCTTCTTTAGGAGTGGCAAGACCCACGACTCTTTAAGATTTTTCGGTACAATGCCGGTAGTGAAGGATGAGTTGATGAGTTTAGCTATGAATGGCGATAATTCTCTTGCGGCATCCTTAATTAATTGGGCAGGGCATTGGTCACCTTTACAGTTGGACGGTTTAAGTCCCAGGATCACTTTTTCGACTTCAATGGTAGAAACCTTGGAGAAGCAGAAACGTGTTATTTGTTTAGCTTTAAGTAGGGGTGCTGGGGTTAGGGCGTCCTGAGGTGTGAGAGATGCTTTTTTTAGGGCGATTTTGGTTTGTAAGTTGACTACTTTGTTGATAAGGGCAGATTGAATGTCTGAGCACCATTTTTTGTCCTTGGTGCAGTTTTCTTGGGGAATGATGGGTGTTTCCAGCTCTTTCAAGATACTGAACAGTTCTCTGACACTTGATTTAGATTGGGATATTCTGGTATTGTATGTTTCCTGTTTGGCTAGTAGGATATCTTTTTTGTAATGGGATGATATCTTTGCAAGGTTTAGTTTGTTTTCAACTGTAGGAGTAAGTCTCCATTTGGATTCTAGTTTTCTTTTGGTTAACCTGAGATTTTTTAGGTGGGGGGTGAACCATGAGTTGAGATGTTTTTTCGGTTTACTAGTCCGTAATTTGAGCGGTGCTATGTGATCAAGGGCTGAGTTCATAGTTTCATTGAATTTATCAACTAGCATATCAGGCTTCGTGTTAGCTGGGAGCGAGTTTAGTTGGGGTAGTATGATTGGCAACAAATAAATTGTGAATTTTGACCTTCACCGAATCCCACTTTTATGATGTATTTTGTTATCCGTACACTTTTCTTACAGCGAGACGCTAGTTTTGGTCCTTTAAGATTTCATTTTACAGAGGTGTAAGTACTATTTATGGTATTTATGCGATGTCATGTTACTGTACTCAGCTTGTCATACACATTTTGAACTTCATCTAATCACACTTTTAAGGTGGCCTTCCTTGTCAGTATTGTTCACTGGTTGAGAAAAGCTATTTTTGGACCTCTCAAATCTTATTTTATAGAATGTTTGCGCTATTTATTTATGTGGTACCAATAACGACTGCATGCGGACATCTGGGCGCAAAATCTTCCGTGTCCAATCCAGCTATTTCCCCAGTGGCTGAAATGTATTTCTGTAAGTCATCTGTCACACCATTTCCGATAGGGGGAGGCAAGGACTGGATACGCATGGCTCAAGGACAACATGTCTGCCTTAGAAACAAGTTGATGCCATCTGACAATGGTTTAATAACCCCAGAGCCAGTGTTCGAAGTGAGCGGGAGCGGTCAGGAGCGCTGCTCCTCTGCTTTTATAAATTACGTTTTACAGCTCCTATACTTTTATTTGAAAAAAAACCGTTCCAGAATGGTTTCGTTTTAAAATCAAAGTGTAAGAAGACGATGCAGCTTGCACTTTCAGTGCACTTAGGTTGACCAGGTGTGCAGGTTTTGCCGGGGCTGTGCCGGTTTTTGGTGCTCTGTCCCCCTTTCTCAAGATTGTGTTCATTGGAAACTGTAGTGGTCCCGGTTTTTGGTAGTCGTCTGCATAGCTGACAGGCATGAATGCACAATCTGACACAGAAGAAATGCTGCATTTTACAACTTAAGATAGTGTTCGTTTGTGATAAATGTATTATAATATGTGCTTATTTGAACAGTAACACTTAAAGCCACTTATCCTCCTGCCTCTACTGAATTGTAGCGCCTTGGCAGCCACTTTCAAGAGTTAGTCCTACTTTTATGTTAGTTGCCATGTCCCGGTTTTCTACTTTTTGAATCTGGGCACCCTAAGTGCACTGCACTGAACGTTCCCTTAAACAGCACATGCATGTGTTTGAGGGTTTATATTGTATATGGGAGTGGGCGTGGTGATGGGGTTTGTGGGAAGTGGGTGGCAGGACAGCAGGGAACATAGTTCCACTACTTCTTTTCGTACACTTCGACCACTGCCCAGAGTGGCCGACTCAATCCTGTATATTCCAGAGATCGATAAACGACCAAGGTTGGGTAATAACGGTGACATCAATTGTTACAGCACTCAGAAACTGGAAGAATCCCGAATGCAACTCTATGTAAATGATCACATTATTATTGTGCCAGGTTGTGAGAGGGCGCATGTTTTATTATTATATATATGTTGATGGAGACCTTTGTAAGAGATGTACTACAGGGTCCTTCACTGTCCTCCCAATTCCTAGTAGAAAGGGTGCACCGGATATCACAATTTGCCCCGAGACTGGGACTAAATCCACGGCCAGTGATAGCGAGGGTGCTGAATTATCAGGAACGGGATGCCATACTACGAAGAGCGAAGGAACTCAGAGACCTCACATTTGTAAACGCCAAAGTATCCTTTTACCCAGATTTCACCCCAGCAGTTCAGAAAGCCTGCATGTCCTTTCTCGCGGCAAAAACGGCACTTCGAGACTGGGCAATACAATATTCCATGCAATACCCCTCGAAACTGAGGATCCAACATAATGGAAGAGCCCACTTCTTCACTCACCAGAAAGCCGTAAATAAATTAATCGAATCCTTGCCAAAGTGACCTGCCACCCATGCAATGGTTGAGACTGAAATGTTTACAGTCAAGGGGAGGCACAAAAGTGGTGATATGATAAATACTAATAATAGCAGCTGCTCAACTAGATGTACTGTGTGCCAGAGTGCCAGTGGGCCATGATAAGACAGTGCTAGAAATGCAATGAGTTAGTCCCGTGGCAATCGATAAAAAGCCTCTTGGTGTTAGTCCTCCTTTCAAGGTTCATGGAGTTAGAGGTCACTTGGAAGATGGTGTCCAGCACCCACGGGCTGTTGCTCATGGGGATCTGTTTGTTGCGGAATCATGTTGGGGGGGATTCATCCACTGCAGGTTGGGGGAGGACAGTGTGAGAGGGAGGGGTTAGAGTTGGGGTTCTGCGGGGCAAGGAAGGGGGGGGAATGTTGCCTAGTTGGCAAGTTTAAGTCACCTCAAAATGGTTCACATCTCCTCAGGACGGTCACAAGTCAGACTTCAGGATGGTTGGGAGCGCGGGCGGAATAGCCTTCCTCTTCAGTCCTCATTCAAGCTATGGCTTATAAAGTAGTTAGCTGGAATGTGCCAGGGCTTAATGATCCACGTAAGGCCTGTAAGGTGGTGCAGTATTGTGAGTGGCATGGGGCAAAGATAGTTATGCTGATAGAAACTCACCTCAAAGGAAAAGGAATGAAGGGGTTGCCAGGAGCTGGGGAAGCTGCAAATACTTCACTACATACTCGGCATACTCAGCAGGTGTGATGATGCTGGTTCACAAGTCACTGGTGTTCGGGCGAGTGACACTGTAGTAGATCCTGGTGGGAGATATGTCATTGTTTCGGGATGTGTGGGAACCACGTTACTTACACTGGTCAACATGTATGGGCCAAATGTGGATGACCCCGAATTTTTCAATGCCATGCTGGGATATTGCCAAAAATACATACACACCAATATTGTGTGGGCGGTAGACTTTAATGTGACTCTGGATCCGCATAGGGACAGAACCGGGGGTGAGAGGAGATGCTCAAGGGCAGCAGAGGTGGTGTTGAACACCATGGAGGTACTGGAGTTGGGGGACATACGGAGACTGCTACACCCGGAAGCAGAGGAGTTTTCACATCACTCCACAGCTCACAACACATCAGCAAGATTAGACTATATCCTGGTTTGCCACCACCTAGCACACTGTACAGATGACTGTGTACTGCTCCCGAGAACGTTCTCGGACCATTCCCTGGTGCTATGGACTATGCGCCTGGACATGGTTACACCCCGCCCCCATTGGAGGTTTAAACCGGCGGCACTGTCAGACATAGTGTTCAAGAGCGAGATACACAGTCTGATTAAAAATTACTTTCAAGAAAACCTGGGCACAGTGTCGGGAAGGGGACGTTGTGGGAGGCATTCAAGGTGGTGTTTAGGGGCGGATGTATGTCCACGGAAATGGGAGTGTTAAAGCTAATGCACAGGCAACTAAATAAAGCTGAGCTCAAAATAAAAAAAGGGAGGGGGAGGTGGACAGGATGAGCACATCAGGCTTGCTTGCCAAATTGAGGGAGGAACTGGACAGTTTCAGTGAGTTAGCTGACCAGGAGGTGAAATTCTTCGCTCAGCCCGCAATGGCACGCAGATATGGGAAGGAGGGCAGACCGGGCAGACACTTGGCTGCACTGGTACGGCATGAACGCAGCCACAGGGAAATACCAGCGGTGAGGAAACAGAGGGGGAGGTGGTGTTGAGAGCGAGTGAGAAGGCAGATGTATTTCAGAAGTATTATGACTCTGTTTATGCCTCGAGGGGTACTCTACCGGAAGCAGAATTTAAGGAGTATATTGGGGCAGCAGCTCTCCTTAGGCTCAGTGTCGAGGCCACTGAGGCTCTAGCAATCCCCATCACGGTCGATGAGATAATGGTTGCGATGCGTGCCCTCCCCTCTTCCGAAACGCTGGGCACTGACGGAATAACCGCAGAGTTCTACAAGGAGTGGGGTCCGGAGGTAGCTCAGCACATGCTGGGGGTCTGGGAGGAGGCACTGGTGCAGGGACAACTCCCTCCTCCCGATGCGGGATGCAGTGATAACGCTGATTCTCAAACGGGGGAAAGGATCTACTGGATTGCCCCTCATATCGCCCGATCTCCCTCCTGAATCTAGATACAAAAATATTCTGCAAAATAGTGGCGGGCCGCCTGCTCCCGCACGTTACACAAATTATCCAGAGGGACCAGTCTGGGTTTATCCCAGGGAGGTCGACCTATCTGAATCTAAGATGGCTGTTTGCAATACTAGCTCAGATAGACCCTAAAATACAGGCAGCAGCAGTGCTATTAGACATGGAAAAGGCATTCGACTCCATTGAATTGAACTACTTGTTCGAGGTGCTTTCCCAGATAGGGGTCCCGGCGTACTACCTGAAGGCAGTGCAGCTTCTATACGCAAGCTTGAGTGCCCAGATAAGTATTGGCGACACAGAGTCGGCCCTCTTCAGACTAGGGCATGGAACCAGGCAGGGGTGCCCGCTCTCACCCTAACTCTTCGCCAACGCAATCGAGGTGCTGGCAAATATGCTGCAGAGATTCCATAGTCACAGGGGACTGGCTATGGGAAGGACTAGAGAACTAGTTTCGCTGTATGCGGACGACGCAATTATCTATATTAAGAATCCAGCCGTCAACTTAACCCCGCAGATAATCACCTTCGGAGAGGCCTCTAGACTCAGATTAAATCGCTCTAAATCCTCTCTATTCCCCCTGAAGGAGGTTACCACGTGCCCTCCAAACACAGAGGGTTATGGATGGGAGCAGACTGCGGTTTCATACTTGGGGTTCAGGGTCAGTAGGGCGGCCAAATCCCTACTCAGGGACATTCATTAGAAGTATTTACATAGCTTAAAAACCACTGTGGACAGATGGTGTAGGCTCCCACTTAGGCTCATGGGCAGAGTCGCTGTGGCCAAAATGATAGTAACCCCCAAACTCCTTTACAAGTTCCAAAACATTCCGCTATTTTGCCGGGAATTAACTGCTTCTGTGAAGTGCATTCCCAACTGATTAAGCTTGAATGGCACCGAAAAACTCTACGTCAGGATGGGAAATACTGACCCAACCATGGGAGAGGGGAGGTGTATGTGCCCCTGACGTCAAAGTGTATTTCCTAGAAGCTCAATTATCTTTCGCTAAGTTCTTTGATGCTGTGGTGCCGCTAACTCCACATGTGCGCATAGAACGGAGCTTGGTGTACCCCTCCTCCCTTCAGGGGCTGCTGGTATCTAGCAAAGATGCAGACAGATGTAGAATTGACGGTGCACGCCTGGAGGAGGGCTATGGTGCATCTGGGGGTGGCGCATCCTTTCGACCCGGGCATCTCACTATGGCATATAGTCTCTGGCACCAACCTGTGATGCATCCATAGTTCAGGACTTGGGGGGGGGGTATTGCCCGACTGGAAGGCATGTATCCCAATGGGGTGTTCGTCGCGGGCCTCAGCGCAGACTGCAGTACTTCAGAATGAAGCTAGCATTTAGGGAGTGGTCCCCAGTATTCCCAGAAATTCCACAAACAACCCCTCTGGTACAATATATCAGAAACTCTCCTGGGTGCAGAGGAGCAGTCTCGACAATATACAAGATTATCCAGGCAGACTCACCCCGTGACCGCCTAAAATGTAGGGGTAAGTGGGAAGTAGGTAACCCTCAATGACAAACAGTGGGCAGCGGTGTGCAGAACTACACAAGCAGGTGCTTTCAGTTCCAGATTGCAGTTAATCCAGCGTAAGACCCTCGATAGAGCATACATCTCACCTGGACGTGTACACCAATATGAGAACGCTAAGCCAGCTAATTGCCCAAGATGTAGAGTAGACCCAGCTGACTTTATACATATGCTATGGTCTTGTGATAAATTGTGATCCTACTGGGAGGGAGTGACTGGGGCCATGACAGAGATGTTGGGGCAGAATGTTCCTTGTACAATGTTATGCTGCATGCTTGGGTGGTTGCCTGGGGTGCCAAATATGTACCGCAAGCTATTAGCAACTTGCATGATAGTAGCCAAAAGGTGCATATTGATGACATGGACAAGTGCAACCCCCCCCCCGAGGTTGAATAAATGGCTGCAGGACTTAATCAGGCTAAGCGACACCGACCGAAACTATGCAATCCTCTGTGGACCGCAGAACCGGTCCAAAAGCATTTGGAACCGTTTTACAGCTTATCTGGTGATGCGTGAAGATGCACTGGCCTGAGACTGGAGTGGATGTGATGGGTAAATGACTGGCATGCTGAGAATCCCATCCTGAATAGAAAACAGGATAACTGGGCCAAAGGGCCAGCCTGCGCATTCTAACCAATTCTGCAAGTACCTCAGAGTGTAATTGCCAGTTATCCAATATTATAATGTACAGTATCTATGTGGTTTGATGGAGGAATGATGTGAACCAATCAATAAAGAATTTTCTTTTAAAAAAAAGTCATGGACTGCTCAGCATACGAGCAACTCGTCCATTTCAATGAAGCCAACAACTTCTGTGACCCTGCCCAATCTGGCGTCTACCCCTCAGAGGAACGAAGTTCTCCCTAGTGTCCGTTTGGGATGGCCCAAAAAGAACTGGATGCTGCAGGATGCACTGTACTCATTCACCTTCATCTCTCTGCCACATTCGATACCACTGACCACACCATTCTTCTAGGCAGGCTACCCTCGCTAGGAATCAAAGACACTGTCCTCTCTTGGATCTCCTCCTTCATCTACAATCACTCGCAAATCATGCTCCTCCACCCTTTCACCTCTAGATCCTGATCAGTACCGAAAGGGCCGCCACAGGGAGCATCCCTATCTCCCCTCCTCTTCAGCATCTATCTGAACCCACACGCTGCACTCATCCGCTCCCACAATCTCACTTGCTACAACTACGCAGACAATACAAAGATCATCCTAAAAATCCCTAAATCAGCGGGCTAAACCTCCCCAGATCAATCATCATGCCTCTCAGATATTGGCTACTGGATGACGACCAACCACCTCATCCTCAACCCTGGGAAAACAGAAATCCTAGTCTGTGGGAAACAGCGCTCCTTCCCCAACCTATTCCATGGCCTCATTCCCTGCCCCCCCCCCCCTGCAAACTCCACCTCAGTGAAAAGCCTTGATTGCACACTGGACACCGAGTTATCCCTCTCCCAAGACATCAACTCTGTATCCAGGACCTATTTCTTCCACCTACGCATTATCAGGTGTATCTTCCATACCTCACCTGTCCTCACCGTTTCTCAGCCATCATCTCCATCATCCTCTCCCTCTTAGACTATGCAAACTGCCTTCATATAGGTGCACCGGTGTTCCAGCTAAAGAAACTACAAACAATCCAAAACGCTGTGGCCCGCCTGCTCATTGGCCTCCCACCCAGAGAACATATCAGTCCTACACTAAGTGTCCTCCACTAGCTCTCTATTGGTCAACAAACTACCTTCAAAGCCATGTGCATCACTCACTGTGCCATCCACAACCCTGGCCCGGAATTCCTTCAAGACAAACTCACTCTCTGCCACCCCTCCAGGACACTCAGATCCGGAACATCATCTCTCCTAGTTGTCCCCCATTACAACTGCACCAGACTAGACGGATCCTCCTTCTCAGTCCAAGCTATGATCATCTGGAACTCTCTGCCCCTCCACATCTGCAACATTGACAATCACCTGGAATTCAGAAAGGCCCTCAAAACCTTGCTCTTTCCTTCCTACTCTTGAAATCCTCTCCCACTCTATGCAGTAATACGCGCACAGAAGCACTGGCCCAAACCCGACCACACACCTATCCCCCAAACCTTCACAATGCCAGTAGCATTCGTAGTGGCACACTGTGATAAACTCAGCTCCCCTCTCCCCCTTCACTCCAGTTGATCGGACATCACACCACCTTCCCGCTGGGCTCCCCTGCAACTACTCAAGCTCTCAATCTAGGGAGTGCTAAGCGGGCGAGACTAGCCAATCACGTTGGACCTAGGAAAGAGACATTGAGGATGAACCGAATGCGAGTTTAAGATATGCATAACTTGCACCACATCTGTGGACAACACGGCCACCCATCCATGCACTACAGAATGCAGCTATGGTTATGCAAATCCAGTGTAGCAGCTCGCATAACCGTCTACACTGAAACCTCTTACGTGCCTCAACACCTCTGCCATTAGTTTACCGCAACAACCTACAAGAAATGTCACTCTACCTGGGCACACATTGAGTCTCCAGCACTAGCACTCTATCCTTAACCACCAACAGCACCTGCCCACGTGCCTGACCTCCGAACTGCTTACTTGAGACTAGCCAGCCCACCTAAGTCCAAACCTGGCGAAATACACACACGCATCTTAAAGTTAACTTTTGGAATCTCCCATGATGGTGTTCCAAAAAAAAAGTGCTTTGAGGGCAAGCAAATGGGGAAAGGACGCTATATAAATGGCGAATACAATACAATACATAAACATTGACCAGAAGAAGATGGAAAAGAGCAGCAGGTGATGGCAAACAACATTTCAGGAAGGTAGTTTCTGTGGCCCTACATTGCAGTGGCCGTCAAAGCATGGTTGTGTGACGACTTGAGATGTGCTCAAGTGTTCCCTAAAAGTGCGGAGGTTTCTTCACCAGGTAAAGTTGCCAAACTTCTGTCCTGATAAAACCTGAGAGTAATCTGAAGAGCCAAGCCAGTGGACCCAAAGTGCCAGTTCCAAGATTTGGCAGTGTTAAGTTTAACATGGGGAACCCAAAAGGAGAGTAAGATGAGGGCGAGGGGCACATCTCCAACCCTCCAAGGCCAAACTGCTTGGCCAATGGATTAGGGATGTGACTGAGTGCCCAGATTCTGCCAATCCATTAGATAAAGGATGAGATTGAGTGATTCCTGTTTTG
This sequence comes from Ambystoma mexicanum, assembly GCF_040938575.1. Classification (NCBI taxonomy): domain Eukaryota; kingdom Metazoa; phylum Chordata; class Amphibia; order Caudata; family Ambystomatidae; genus Ambystoma; species Ambystoma mexicanum. The sequence continues at coordinate 863,611,284 of NC_090939.1, read as the reverse complement.
ATTGAGTTTACATCTTAGTGTGGTAATTGCGCGACGAATATAAACCCACACTGGCTTGGAATGCTTCTCTGATAGAGGGAAGGACGCTCTGCTCACTATTCAGCATGTGTTCATCCACAAAACTCCTCCACGGACCTGACGATTGGTAAATGAAATTAGAACCAGTGACGTGGATAACGAAAATGCTAAAGTCATTCCAAATGGAAAATGTCTAGACGCAGCAGCTCTCGTAATGATAGAGTGCCCGAAGAACTGACATTACTATTTGCATTGAGTTATGGTGCTTTTCTTTACTGAAGCTTGCATGGTATTTTTCTCTCTCCCACTTATAACGTTTATTTATTTATTTGTGTATTTATGTATTTATTGCGTTTTGGCACAAAAAGCAAACCTTACACAATTTTGGGGCTGATTCATGGAATTATTTGTGCCGAAAAACAGGGATATGTGCCCCATTCTGCCCGCATATCCCTGGGGATTTGCGGGCAGAATGGTGCACAAATCCCCGTTTATCGGCGCAAATAATTCCATGAATCAGCCCCTTTATCTTTTAAAACAACACAATCATTAAGAATTTGACTGATACACATCAAAAGTAATTTCCAACATTTCATTCAAACATGTAAAAAATCTATGCCACCTTTACATTAATGCTATTCGTTGTCCATCCATCATGCACCTCCATAGTTGTCCCATCACTGCTTTGTAAGTGAAACAAAGTGACTTCCTTAGGCTGCAGGTAAATTCAAATAGCTTTATTACATCTTGTTATAGTTACATCAAGTAAGCGTACCAGGAACAGTTACAAGGAACAGACACTGGCTCCCATCACCCAGGCAGGAGCTCCCCAACTGCCGGGGCTTAGAACCCTCACCACAAGCCTTCCCTCATTCACACCATAACATTCCACCTCACATCACATGCTTCTCCATTCACTCGCAAGCACATCATAGCAGTAAGGCTGTACACATGCCTCCCAAGGTGAATTGTTTCTCAGATCTTTTGTTACCTGGCATGCAGGTACAAAGAGTTGAAAAGTTTCTAGCGGAAAAACAGATTTACAGTCTGCACGTTCTCTTATATTTTGCATATTCAGTCCGGCCCCAGCAACTCCATAGTAGGAAACAGATGAATTTAAATCTCATGAAACGATACCACACGATGGGCGACAGGCACTGAATTACGGGACCAATTTACAAAATAAATGTAACATGGGAAAGTTCCTTTAAAAGCATTTTTGAAAATCAGGCCCTTAGCATCTCGAGATGTGTTCATGTTTCCTAAAAATTTCTTTTTTAAAAACAGAATACGTGTGGTGGGCCCAGGATGATGGGCCAAGGTTAAGGATGAGGTAAGAGGAACAGGGTCCTGCCTTTCATGATCTCTGTTTTGTCATGATTGCCTGTCCTTCAGCGATAGATGGCTGTGAGTTCAGGCTTCATGGAAGGAGGATGCCTAGAGACCTTGAATATGATCAGTGTGTTGTATTGAACTGTACAGAGACTTGATAGGGTGCGAACAAGACCAGTGAAGGCATCAAGGCGCTGGGGAGTAAAGAGAGGAAGGCAGGTCGAAACAAAAACGAAATGGAAGGAAGTGCGGAATGGTACGGATCTCAGCAGGAAGAGCATTCCACAAGGTGGGAGCTAGCACAGAAAAAGAACGACCTTCGGCCCGGGTCTGGAGAAATCGTGGAATGCGTGGCAAATCGAGACCAGACGAACAAAAAGCTCTGCTGTGTCTATAAGGGGTCAGTTTAGATTGCTGAAACTCCACCCCAGCCTTGTGAAAAGCTTGTCTGCCTAATTATAAGTGGGGTGCCTGGAGAAGTAGATTAGGGCGGGGATGCACTGAGGTAGATGTTAAAGAGGAAAAGGGCCTGTGAGCCCCTGTACTGGATGGGAAGTGGTGTAAAGAAGAAAGGTGGCAGGTACACTACTGCTGATATGCTGGAGTGGACGGAGGATATGGAATCGAAAGCAGCAGCATATTCACATTCAGATGTTATTCATTTCACGTAGCCTGATCTTTGGCAACACAGCTTGTGATCCACCTGTTACCGTGATTTGTGTTCTGCTCTCAGTTCTGAGATTTGGGCTACATTGGTGCGGTGGGTTGCTACTGTGCTGGGTGTGAGTACAAGCACATACTGGTGGGACATGCAACCTTGTGACACGGCCATTGCGGTGTCAGCAGCCGCTCTACTTCCTGGTTCATCCAGAGTAGATTGATGAGCTCCCCAGGTCAGAAATGTGGGAGGTGTGAGATGTAAACCATAAGTAGTAACAGCAGTGTGAACTGTTCCTGCATGGCCGGCAGTATGCAGGGGAAATGGCACAAAAGGCCTGAAATAACACTGAAATTGTACTAATCCCCGGGTGCCCAAAAGCTGCTGCCATCCCAAGAGGCTGGTTACTGCTTAGAGGTGGGTAATAGGTGGGTAATAGGTGCCATATGTGCTTTGTTCAGGACACAGTTTCATACAACCTATGGAAGTTACACAGTCTTCTTGGGAGCCACCAAGATTTTTATGACAGTCGTATTCATATTTAGATACTTAAAAATGGTGAAAGAGGTGAGATTGTGTGGCATTCCATTATTTTAAGGCACACAGAAAGTGAGTACATCAGTGAGGAAGAGGAGGTGAAAATAGGTCATATAGAATGATATTGACAGAAAGCTTTCATGGTCCAAAAACCTTTCTCTTTGGATAGAAAACAACACCTACACTTTGAATCGACTACACCTGCCTAGCAAACTAGGAAAATGGTTATAAGGAACAGGGTTTGAAATTGCCAGGGACTGGGAGCTATTTAGCTCCTCGTTATAGCCAAGGTGAGCCTGGTTAGCATAAAACCACGAGCTACCAGGAGCTACTTGTGACTCCCCAGGCAAGTGGTGTCATACACGCATATCTATGTGATGTTAACTGTGTAGGTTTGGAAATGTGTATAAAGAAGGATACACGACTCCCCTTAGGGATTCTTAATGCATATTGGATAATATCTCATAGAAAAAAGGTTACTTTGCATCTTGCACACAAGTTAGATTTACTATGCACTTTGCACTAGGTTCCCCAGAATCAGGAACTGATTTTTGCTCCTGGTCAACTAATCCTAATTTCGACCCTTGAAAAATATCATGCCACTGGGAGAGCATTATTTATTAACCAATGCCATCTTCACCAGTGAAGACATAGCTAGGGATGGAGCAAATAAAGAAGGTTTCCAACCTAGTGGGCCTAAGCTGGGTGCTAAAAAATCAGATGGAGGAGATGAAGTAAACCTTTCAGTCAGGAACTAGAAGAAAGCCACAAGTTACCTAAAGAGGATCTGCCAAACATACAGAACAAAATGTGCAACTTGGGAGTTCAGGAATGATATCTGACATCCTATAACTGTCATGATTCTGTTTTAGGTAGCGGTCCTCACACCAATCTTAAATCACAAGCCTCTTCTACACAGATTCCCTGACTCTGAACTACTTGATATTATGAGCAAGGGACAAGCCTCCCTCCTTATGATTTTGGATCTTTCAGCTGCCTTGCACCTGGTGGATCATTCGATCTTGTCCACCAGGTTGAGAGAGGTAGCTAATTTCTCCTGTGATGCAGTAACCTGGATTGGCTCATTTCTTAGTAACAGGCAATGTTGAGTTGTGAGTGGAGATGCTGAGGCAAAATCTTTTACCTTATTATGCAGTGTACCGCAAGGAGCCTGTGTTTCTCCTTCATTGTATAACCTCTTCATGGTCCCGTTCTTTGACATCTTGGATAGCAATGGGATCAGTTTTACGAATTATGCAGACGATACGCAATGTGTCATCTCGCTCATGGGAATATATGAGGAGGATGAGCGCAAAGTCAATCAAGTCTATGATATCATCCAGGTATGGATGATTCAAAATAGGTTGGCGCTCAATAAAAATAAAACGGAGCTCATGGTGGTTGGCTCATCAAAGAAAATCCAAAACTTAGGACTACAGTATAAAAGCTTTTCTATTGCTGATTGCAAAATTGAGGTGCGGAGCAAAGTTAAAACTCTGGGCATAATTCTTGACCAGAACCTTAATATGAGGGCGCAGATTAGGGGGCTAGTCCCTGGGTCTTCTTATTACATCCAAATTTATGGTGTCTCTCCGGCTTTTTATTTCACTGGGGAATGCAGAGACCGTTAACCCTTACCGCCTTACTACGAGGTCCCTTTGCGGGTTGGAGACTTTAACGCCTGCTTTTTGCAGGCGTTAAAAACCAACCCGCAAAGGGACCAGGGAGCTAATTACGGTACCGCAATTTGCGGTGCCGTAATTAGCACCTTCCCCATTCCCATTATGCCCTATGGGGCAAAAATGGGAATGGGGAAGGGCAATGGGGGAAGGGGGAATTACCGCCCCACCAACCTTGGAATAGGGCGGTAATTCCCCTTTCCTCCAAGGCGGTGCCGGTATTTTACCGGCATGGACCAAGGTGCTAATAGCACCTTGGTCCACCGCCGTCCGTGTAATGAGGCCCCATGTCTCTGATGCCAGGCGACACCTACATTGGCTCCCGTTGAAGGCCAGAATTCAGTTCCAACTCCTTCTGATCACTCGAAAATGTTGTCCTAAACTTATGTCATCCTATGGAACGACTGGCCATAAAGCATCATTTAAGAACCTTAAGATCCAATAATATTAATCAGTTAAAGATTCCACATTGTAAAACCACGAAATGACTTGCAGGCTCATTTGCTAACACTGCTCCCAGAGCCTGGAATGCTCTCCGAGTTGATCTTAGGGAACTAAAGTCAGTGGTAATTTTTAAGAAGAAATTGAAAACTTTCCTGTGATATTAATAAGGACTCCGGGATCTGGATTTTCACCAAGAATGTGCTTAGCTATGTTTAATTTGTTAAAACGGCATTAGAGCTGTTTTCGCTTTATGTGCTTTGTTTTTTTGTTGGTGCCCGTAAGCAATTGGAGCATGTTACAAATAAGTAAACATAAACATCTAGCAACTCCCAGCTCACTAAATACTCAAAACTAACTAAATGTCAAAGGGCTAATATCACTTTGGACATCAAAGCCCATAATGCCTGTGGTACTGGAACGAGGAAGAGGGACTCAGAGTTAATGAAGATTAGAAATGCGATTAAACACAATGTGAGGTCTAGTCGTTATCAAGCAAAGTACTTGAGCGGGACGTTTAAACCCCAAAATAAGTTGCAGTTGGGGGAGACGTGGAAGTAGTTGCAGAGGCAGAGCCAATTCGAACTCCCGAGTTTGCCAGAAGAGCAGATAGTAGAAACCAGGTGAAGCTGACGTAAGAAGAGGAGGCAGGCAGTATTGAAGAGTGCGCGCAGAAGAAAGTGGCATCATGGACAGCGGTAGAAGAAGAAGCCCAATCGGTTGGGAGACATGCTCCCACCCCGACGCGAGCTGCTTCAGAGTGCGGGAGGACGCAAAGACCCAACAGAGCTGGCAGAATTCCAGAGAAGAAGCGAAGTGCAGTCCACTGAAGTTATGCAGGAGCTGTCAACGAAGGAGGCAGAACGCAGAAGGTTCACCAGAGCAGCAGAAAAGGAATAGTAGATGCCAGAGAAGACCGTTGAGTTGGCCTGCAGTTAAAGGTGACCCCAAGGGCCCCCAGCAAGAATCAAGCGGCACAATTCCCCTTCCTTGGGATACCAACATGGGGAAACCTGTAACCCGCATTGCCAACAGCAAAGAAGAAGTAAAGAGGCGGCAAGGGTGCAACTCCCCTTTTATGGGACACCAATGTGGGAGACATGTAACCTGCACTGCAAACAGCCAGGAGGATGTGAAGAAGTAGTAGAGAGGGGAAGAGGGTGCAACTCCCCTTTTATGGTGCTGTAAAGAATCTCGGAACAATCATTGCCACTAAGACCAATTGTAGGTGGAGGAGTTTATCTTCCTGGCAGGAGAGTGAACCAGGAAAGGGACCATTAGTAGGTAGTCCTGGCAGGCGAGTATACCAAGAAGGAAGTAGATATCTCGAAGATGTATTGTTGTGGTAAAAAGGTGTGGTGGAAAGAACTTGTTAACTTTAATTTCAGCCTGTTTTGTAGAACTAAAGACAGACAAAGATTTCTTGATTGTTTTGTTATATATTAGTGTGAAGGTCGGGGACTTTTTGGACACTAGGTCTTCTTTCTTTAGTTTAGTTTGCTAGGTAGAGACACCCTCATTAGGGTAGCGAAAGATCGCACCCCTTTTATTTTTGATAAATGGCAAACTGAGAAAACGATACCTTTTGTCTATCTTGCATTTCTGAACCCTCCCACATTATAAATGCCTCTGTGGATAAATTTACCAGGGAACCACTGGATAACTGGGAGCATACACTGGTGTTTCCTTTAACATTACACACGTGCTACTATAACCAGTGGTCGAAGTGTACGAAAAGAAGTAGTGGAGCTATGTTCCCTACTGGTCTGCACCGCTCCCAGCAAACCCCACCGCCATACCCCCTCCCATGCACAGTATAAACCCCCAAATGCATGCGCCTGCAGTTTAAGGGAATGTTCAGTGCACTGCACTGAAAGTGCAAGTTTCAACTGCTTCCTACACATTTATTTTAAAACAAAACCGTTCCGGAACGGTTTCTTTTTAAAATAATAGTGTAGGAGCTGTAAAAGGTAATTTAAAAAAGTATAGGAGCACCGCTCCCGACCGCTCCCGCTCACTTCGACCACTGACTATAACCTACCCATTGCAGGAATACGGTTCACTGGTCTCCAACATGGAAGAAAACATGCTCGCAGGTATTTATGAGTCTTCTGTCGCTACCTACCAACTAGTTAACACCTCAGTATTCTCAGCGGAGCCAACCCCTGATATCTGTAGGGACCACTTCCCTCCTAGGTGTAGTATTATAGTAGATGACTGTGATGCTGGAAATGCATCTGAAGGACAGGGCCTCTGAATCCTTGTCCTTTTTCTGTTTTTACCGTGTGTTCTGTCACGTTTTCTGCCCCGGAGTCCATGTGGGACTCCTGGCAGTGCAGCTCTCTCTTTTGGTTTGGTGAACAGACCCATGGGATACCCTTATGGCACCCATGGGTAGGGGTACAACCCTGTGCCCCTAGTGTATGTTTTTGGGCACCTGTGGGTGGCCCCAGAGCAGGGTATGGGCTGGTGGCAGCTCTGTGCTGAATTTGACAGGTGCTCCGGGTGTCCTCCATTTTGGGATACCCTGGCCCTGCCATTGGGATCAGTTGATTCCTGATAGAAAACAAGATGGCCCCTGTGGCCTCTTGCTTTCTACGGCCTGTTATCTTGTTTTCCCAAAGTCCTGGGAAGCCCTGTCTCTGTCCCTTCCCCCTGACTGGCTGTTGTGAAGGCCCAGCTAGACTGGCTGGAGCCTTCTCAGTGACTGTATGTTGTGGGTACCTCCTGTGGGTGGGACCTGGGTGAATGGAGTGTGTGACCAATATACACTCCTTGTTGTGGTTGTCTGGTTTCTGGCATGAGAGACAAAGACTGAGACAGCCCTGCCCGAAACTGGCCTGAATGCAGTGTGTAGTGTTGAATGGCTGGGTACTTGTCCCAATCCACATTCCCTGTTGTGAGTGTCTGGAAGGGAGGAGTGTGGCCTGAATGCACTGTGTGCCTGATTGGCTGACTGACTGCATGAATGCCCTGCAGTATGATTGGCTGCTGAGTGTGTGCCACCAGCGTGGATGAGAGAGAGGATAGTATATCTGGGGACCTCTCACCACTGGAAAAGTTTTCAGAAGGGACCTTTGGTTGAGGAGCGACCATTGTGCTTCTAAAGCAGCCAGGGAGCTGAGTCTCCACTCTACGAGTAACTGGAACTGCTGATCCTCGACGTCCAGCTGGAAGAAGAAGACTTGCTGTGGCATTTGCTTCGACCGATCCGAAGGCTGACAAATTTGTCGAGGGCTGACCCGAGAGAGGACCTGGTGAGGCGCCCTCTTCATGTGCTCCGAGGGACCATCGAGCACCGCTCCATCTTCGCCGAAGCGCCCTGGAAGACAGACCCTCGAAAGGCTGTCGACCCGAGACGGGACAGCTGAGGAGATCGAAGTGAAGCACCCGGACATCGACGCCGTCGAAGTCCATTGCCGTCGACCAGGGTTCGTAAGTTTGTGTAACCGCTGGAGGCCCGTCGAAGTTGTGTTGCCCAGCCGTGGGAACCACTTGACGCCGTGCCGCCGACGACTGGAGCCGTCCGTTCCTTTGCCTAAGAACATTCAATCGAAGGACCCTCTCGACCGCATCGTCGACCGCTTATCCTGCCGGAGAAACTCGAGGACGACCAACGCGCCGAGGAGAAACCTGCCGGTGGGTTTCCCGCCACCCGACGACCTCAAAGACTCGGACGACTCGACGCCCTTGCTGGGCCTCCGTCTCTACAATCTTTGCGGTCCAGAACTATTGTCACCGAGGTGCCCCGCACACCTCTGCCTTGCAGGACGCCGACGTTCCGACGCCGACGAGCACCGCTTAGAGGAAGCTGCCGCCTCATCGACATCGTTCTACCTCGTTTGTCGATGGACGTTCGACGCCCCGTGCCTCCCGCTTGAAAGGGAAGGCATTCAAGAAGGGCCGTCGATTCCCCGTCGCCGAACAGCGAGTTCCTCGAAGTTTGTCGACGTCTCTTCAAAGAGCTCGACTCCACCAGGTACATTGGGGGGGTAAAATCATTATAGGAGAGAATAAGACTTACAGAGCAGTATATGGACTGGGCATGTGTTATATCTTGTTTTACAGGTTGCCCAGGTGGGGGGATCTCCACACAGAACTGTGCCTAGTGGTAGGGGCCAGTATTCTGCCTATTGCTCAACCATCTTGTTTTCTCTCCTCTCTCTATTGCTGGTTTCACTCTATTGGTCTGTGTGACATTGTACAGTATTGTTCATGCACTTTAATGAGATCTAGGGTGGTACCACTTTAGGATTGTATATATTTGCCATTGTTGATTTTTTCCGGAGTACAAAGTGAGTTATTATGATAAATGTACATAACCTTAAATATTGATTATATAAAGACTGTGTTCTAACCAATACAGAGTGTGGATATTCCATTGTGGGGGCTTGGGGACTACACTGTACTTAAGAACCAGCCTGCATCACCTCCTGAGAAGCTAGGCCTTGATTGCTCGACCATTGCTACCGAATAGAGAATCTTGGCTGGGGTCTCCTGTGCCTCTCCTCCACCATATAGGGAGCGGAAGTACAGACACCCCCCACCGGTCGTTGAGGCCCGTCTCTCACACTGTTGGCAAGCGGTGGGATGCTTATGGTTTTAAGAATCAGTGTATAACCGTGCCACTTACAAAGGATATTTGCCCTTTATTAAATTAAGGTTTAGTTGTGTACAAGGTAACTGCATTACAAACAATGGAGTCTATTGCGAATGGCAAATTAACTCGGATGAGCTTGGAGGCTCTCCAGAGTGCTTGTGAAGCTAGGGAGTTAGACTTTGTGGATAAGTCTAGGGCGGAGCTGATAGCTGCCCTGGTGGACTACCAGACTGATAGTGAAACTCTTGATGAGGGGGGGAATGCAACCAATGAGGACTCTGCCCCTGGGGTTTCTGCTGAATCTGTTTCTGGGAATGCCGCCATTCCTGCTGCCTCTGTTCCAAACTCCAGCAATTCCTTAGAGCTTGAGTTATTAAGGATGAAATTGGCCTTTGAATACCGCAAGTTGGAAATAGATGCTGAGCTTAAGAAAGAGGAGTTGGCTCAACAAGTGGAGCTCAAGAATAGGGATCTTGAACTCAAAAATAAGGACCTTGAACTCAAGAGCCAGGACACTGAATGTCAGAGGATCCAGCTAGAGAAAGCTAGAGTGGAGACTTCAGCCAGAACCAGTGAGAGTGTCAGGTCCCCAGCCACCAAGTTTATGAAAGATTTGGTTGGTGAATTTGTGGAGGGTTCGGATATCCTCCAATGGATTGAAGCGTTTGAAATGGCTTGTGCGATTCATGATGTGGATAAAAGAGATTGGGCGAAGTGTTTGTTAAGCAGAGTGCCTCAAACCGGGTATGACTGTATTCTGAAGCTGAGTGTGGAAGAAAGGGGTCAGTACGAGTGTATGAAGTCTGCTTTGATTGCCAAGTTCGGCAAGACACCTACCCAATACCTTAGAAGGTTCAGGGATTTTAAGAAAAAGGAGAATATGTCTTGGGTTGACTGGGTGAGTGCTGCGCACATGAACATGATGGGGTGGATCGATGGATACAAGGTTAAGACTTTTGTTGAATTGTCCCACCTCTTGTTTTTTGAGCATTTCTCTGAAGCCTGTTCACCAGAGCTGCGTCAGTATGTGGCTGACCAGAACATTTTGGACCCCTTTAAGCTGGCTAGGTTGGCTGACAAGTGTGTCTCCCACCGGGTGTCCCCTAAGGACTCCAGTGGGAAGGACAAGGACAAAGAGAAGGGGGCCTCTCAGAAAGCTGAGGAGTCCCCCAAGCAGTCACAGTCGGGTAAACCAAAACCTTCCTCTCCTAAGACCCAAAAATCTAGTGGGGATAAGTCATCTGGGGGTGGGAATAAGAGTAGTGGTCCACCTGCTGCAAAGCAGGCTCCCAGTGGTTCCAGTACCGTACCCCGCACTCCTGGCGCTTGTTGGGACTGTGGGGCTCTGGATCACAAAAGGGGTGACCCCAAGTGTAAAGGTAAGGCACTTGGAGTACAGGCTGTCAGCCTGACCTACCCTTACCCCGTGTCTGAGGTGGAGGCCACTGTCCTCCCCTCCTCTGCCGGAATCACATTTGGTGCTCCGGTGGAGATTTCCTTAGTGTCCCTTGGGGCCTGGGACCAGTACGCGGAAGTACTGGCGACTATCCCACAGAACACCCGTAGGTTTTTGAGAAGTGTCCTCTTGAATGTCCAGCCTTCTACTGGTTTGAGAGACACTGGGGCAAGCATGACAGTGGTGGACAGGACCCTGCTCAAGCCAGAGGACTATGAAGGTGCTCCTCTGCAAACCACCAGGTTAGCTGGTGGGCCTCCCAAATTATCACCTGTAGCCTTAGTCACACTCATGATTGGCGACAAGACAGCGAAGCTTCCTGTCCTGGTTCAGGACAATGTCCCTGCTAACATTTTGTTAGGGAATGATCTAGTAGAGTTGGGGTTGATCTCGGATGGTCTTCCCATGACTGCTGCTGCAGTCACTAGGTCACAGGTGACACCGGGTCTGGCTGTGGGTCAGGTACCCGAGCCAAAGGCGAGGCCTAAGGCAAGAAGAAGGAAGACCAAGAAGGCCACCTCTGTGGAGGGAGCACCTTCTCTTCCTGCTGTTCCGACAGCACCCATTGGGATCCATGCTCCGGACGGGCTGGGTCCAGTGGAAAACCCAAACTCCACTCCTTTGGGAGGAGAGACAGAAGACTCTCCTGTGGGAGAGGTTCTTAACCCAGAGGATCATCCCGACCTTCAATGCTTGTTAGCTGAAGGGGGACCCTCCCGGGCAGACTTCTGTAAGGGACAGAGAGAGTGCCACTCTCTCGAGGGACTGAGGAAACAGGCCCTGGCCCAGGCACAAGGAGAGGTGCCTAGGACATTCCGGATTTATTGGGAGGGTGAGCTCCTTGTTAGTGAGCCCACTAAGCCTGAACCTGGTGCCCGCAAGAGGTTGGTGGTACCCCAGGTTTACAGGCCCTTCCTACTGCAGTTGGCACATGAGGTGCCCTTGGCTGGTCATCCTGGGACCAAGAAGACTAAGCAGAGGCTCTCTGCCCATTTCTACTGGCCACGGATGGGAGTAGAGGTGGAGTCCCACTGCAGGACCTGCCCAACTTGTCAGTTGTCTGGCAAGACTGGAGGCAGTGTCATTGCCCCACTGCAGCCGTTGCCAGTGGTTGGCACCCCATTTGAGAGGGTGGGCATCGACATCGTCGGTCCCCTTGACCCTCCCACTTCAGGTGGACATCGGTTCATCCTGGTCTTGGTAGATCATGCCACCAGGTACCCTGAGGCGATACCCCTTCGGACGGTTACGGCCAAGGTGGTTGCCCGGGCTCTCCTGGGCATTTTCACCCGTGGTGGATTCCCCAAGGAGGTTGTCTCTGACAGAGGATCCAACTTCATGTCGAGTTACATGAAAACCATGTGGAAAGAGTGCGGGGTAACCTACAAGTTCTCCACCTCTTCCCACCCCCAGACCAATGGTCTGGTTGAGAGATTTAATAAAACTCTCAAGGGCATGCTTGGGGCTTTGGAAGAACCCCTAAGGATGAAATGGGATCTCCTCCTGCCATGCCTGCTGTTTGCTTACAGGGAGGTACCTTAAGAGGGTGTTGGTTTCAGCCCCTTTGAGTTACTCTTTGGACATCCCGTAAGGGGGCCCCTCGCCTTGATCAGAGAAGGCCTGGAAGCCACCCCTCTGGGTCCCGCCAAGCAAGTGGGGGACTATGTGTTAGGCCTCAGACAGAGGATGACACAGATGATGGGTCAGGCAACAGCAAATCTCAAGGCCAGCCAGGAATTGAATAAGTACTGGCATGACCTTAAAGCCTCGCAAGTGGATTGGACTTCGGGACAGGAAATCCTTGTGATGGAGCCTACCAAGCCTAGGGCTTTGGCAGACAAGTGGACTGGACCCTTCAGGATCATCTCCAAGATGGGCAAAGTCAATTATCTGGTTGACATGGGAGCCCCTGGGGTAGCCCCTCAGCTATTCCATGTCAACAGGCTCAAGCCTTTCCACAGGCGAGCGGAAGTCTCATGTCTCTTGCTAGCTTCTGGGCAAGAAGAGGATGAGAGTGAGCCCCTTCCTGATTTGCTGCCTAGCAACCCTCAGGATGGCTCAGTGGAGGGAGTACATCTCTCTCCAGATTTGACAACAGAGCAACAGAGGGCCTGTAGGGCTTTGCTCCAACAGTATGCCTCTCTGTTTTCACTGAAGCCAGGCCTTACACCGTGGTGTAAGCACGAAATTGACACTGGTGACAGTGTGCCTGTCAAAAGCAGGTGCTACCGTATGTCAGATACCGTCAAGAACCACATCCAGGCTGAGGTCGCCAAGATGTTGGATCTGGGTGTTATTGAACCCTCAACCAGTCCCTGGTCCAGTCCAGTGGTCCTTGTCCCCAAGGCAAGTTCCCAGGCGGGTACCAAGGATTGGAGGTTCTGTGTGGACTACCGAGGAGTCAATGCCGTCACCAAAACTGATGCGCACCCATTGCCCAGGGCTGATGAGCTCGTGGACACCATCGGTGCTGCCAAATTTGTGAGCACCTTTGACCTTACTTCAGGCTATTGGCAGATAGCTCTGACGGACCATGACAAGGAAAAGACGGCCTTCTCAACACCTGAGGGACTCTACCAGTTTAGGGTCATGCCTTTTGGGTTGAAGAATGCCCCTGCCACCTTCCAGAGATTGGTCAACCATGCGCTCAGTGGGCTGGAAGCCTTTTGTGTGGCTTACTTAGACGACATTGCCGTCTACAGTTCCACCTGGGAAGAGCATTTGACACATCTGGATAAGGTGTTGAAGGCCTTGAAAAGGGCTAACATCACTATCAAGGCCACCAAGTGCCAGATAGCTCAGGGGAAAGTTACCTATCTTGGTCATGAGGTAGGAGGGGGTCAAATCCAACCTCTCTCCAGTAAAGTACAGGATGTACAGAACTGGGAGACTCCCACTACTCAAACCCAGGTGAGAGCCTTTTTGGGCCTCACTGGGTACTATCGCAATTTCATGGCAGACTATGGGACCATAGCTGCCCCCATGACAGCTCTAACGTCACCCAAACAGCCTAGGAAGGTTAATTGGACCGAAGACTGTCAGAGGGCCTTTGATGGCTTGAAAGAAAGTCTGTGTAGGGCACCTGTGTTGAGTGCGCCTGACTACAGCCGACCCTTTATCGTCCAGACGGATGCCTGCGACACCGGAATTGGAGCTGTCTTGTCCCAGTTAGATGACAAAGGGAGAGAACACCCTATCATATTCATCAGTAGACAACTCAAGGGTAGAGAACTTAGGTGGGCTACTGTTGAAAAGGAGTGTTTTAGTATAGTTTGGAGCCTTAGGCGTTTTAGGCCCTACCTTACGGGGTCTACCTTCAAGGTCCAAACAGATCATAAGCCCCTGAAGTGGCTTATGCAGATGAAGGGTGAGAACCCGAAATTGCTCAGGTGGTCCATTAGCCTGCAAGGGCTAGACTTCACCATAGAGCACAGACCAGGGAAGAGTCACGATAATGCAGATGGCCTTTCCAGAAGGTATGTTGACCGTCTGGATGAGGGTGTCTATCCCGTGGGAGATTATACACCCTCCACCTCAGTCTGGGGGGGGCGACTGTGATGCTGGAAATGCATCTGAAGGACAGGGCCTCTGAATCCTTGTCCTTTTTCTGTTTTTACCGTGTGTTCTGTCACGTTTTCTGCCCCGGAGTCCATGTGGGACTCCTGGCAGTGCAGCTCTCTCTTTTGGTTTGGTGAACAGACCCATGGGATACCCTTATGGCACCCATGGGTAGGGGTACAACCCTGTGCCCCTAGTGTATGTTTTTGGGCACCTGTGGGTGGCCCCAGAGCAGGGTATGGGCTGGTGGCAGCTCCGTGCTGAATTTGACAGGTGCTCCGGGTGTCCTCCATTTTGGGATACCCTGGCCCTGCCATTGGGATCAGTTGATTCCTGATAGAAAACAAGATGGCCCCTGTGGCCTCTTGCTTTCTATGGCCTGTTATCTTGTTTTCCCAAAGTCCTGGGAAGCCCTGTCTCTGTCCCTTCCCCCTGACTGGCTGTTGGGTGGAAGTTCCATGTATGGTATTGTTGTGAAGGCCCAGCTAGACTGGCTGGAGCCTTCTCAGTGACTGTATGTTGTGGGTACCTCCTGTGGGTGGGACCTGGGTGAATGGAGTGTGTGACCAATATACACTCCTTGTTGTGGTTGTCTGGTTTCTGGCATGAGAGACAAAGACTGAGACAGCCCTGCCCGAAACTGGCCTGAATGCAGTGTGTAGTGTTGAATGGCTGGGTACTTGTCCCAATCCACATTCCCTGTTGTAAGTGTCTGGAAGGGAGGAGTGTGGCCTGAATGCACTGTGTGCCTGATTGGCTGACTGACTGGATGAATGCCCTGCAGTATGATTGGCTGCTGAGTGTGTGCCAGCAGCGTGGATGAGAGAGAGGATAGTATATCTGGGGACCTCTCACCACTGGAAAAGTGTTCAGAAGGGACCTTTGGTTGAGAAGCGACCATTGTGCTCCTAAAGCAGCCAGGGAGCTGAGTCTCCACTCTACGAGTAACTGGAACTGCTGATCCTCGACGTCCAGCTGGAAGAAGAAGACTTGCTGTGGCATTTGCTTCGACCGATCCGAAGGCTGACAAATTCGTTGAGGGCTGACCCGAGAGAGGACCTGGTAAGGCGCCCTCTTCCCGTGCTCCGAGGGACCATCGAGCACCGCTCCATCTTTGCCGAAGCGCCCTGGAAGACAGACCCTCGAAAGGCTGTCGACCCGAGACGGGACCGCTGAGGAGATCGAAGTGAAGCACCCGGACATCGACGCCGTCGAAGTCCATTGCCGTCGACCAGGGTTCGCAAGTTTGTGTAACCGCTGGAGGCCCGTCGAAGTTGTGTTGCCCAGCCGTGGGAACCACTTGACGCCGTGCCACCGACGACTGGAGCCGTCCGCTCCTTTGCCTAAGAACATTCAATCGAAGGACCCTCTCGTCCGCATCGTCGACCGCTTATCCTGCCGGAGAAAGTCGAGGACGACCAACACGCCGAGGAGAAACCTGCCGGTGGGTTTCCCGCCACCCGACGACCTCAAAGACTCGGACGACTCGACGCCCTTGCTGGGCCTCCGTCTCTACAATCTTTGCGGTCCAGAACTATTGTCACCGAGGTGCCCCGCACACCTCTGCCTTGCAGGACGCGACGCTCCGACGCCGACGAGCACCGCTTGGACGAAGCTGCCGCCTCATCGACATCGTTCTACCTCGTTTGTCGACGGACGTTCGACGCCCCGTGCCTCCCGCTTGAAAGGGAAGGCATTCAAGAAGGGCCGTCGATTCCCGATCGCCGAACAGCGAGTTCCTCGACGTTTGTCGACGTCTCTTCAAGGAGCTCGACTCCACCAGGTACATTGGGGGGGTAAAAACATTATAGGAGAGAATAAGACTTACAGAGCAGTATATGGACTGGGCGTGTGTTATATCTTGTTTTACAGGTTGCCCAGGTGGGGGGATCTCCACACAGAACTGTGCCTAGTGGTAGGGGCCAGTATTCTGCCTATTGCTCAACCATCTTGTTTTCTCTCCTCTCTCTATTGCTGGTTTCACTCTATTGGTCTGTGTGACATTGTACAGTATTGTTCATGCACTTTAATGAGATCTAGGGTGGTACCACTTTAGGATTGTATATATTTGCCATTGTTGATTTTTTCCGGAGTACAAAGTGAGTTATTATGATAAATGTACATAACCTTAAATATTGATTATATAAAGACTGTGTTCTAACCAATACAGAGTGTGGATATTCCTTTGTGGGGGCTTGGGGACTACACTGTACTTAAGAACCAGCCTGCATCACCTCCTGAGAAGCTAGGCCTTGATTGCTCGACCATTGCTACCGAATAGAGAATCTTGGCTGGGGTCTCCTGTGCCTCTCCTCCACCATATAGGGAGCGGAAGTACAGACACCCCCCACCGGTCGTTGAGGCCCGTCTCTCACAATGACACCAAGATACATTTGCTGATCACTCAACAAAATGAAGGCCGAACGAACAGGGATATCAGAAGAAAGTAAAGACCTCTGTTCTTTTTCTTTCTTTGAATCCCACTTATTGGCCTGTACCAACATATTTGTAGGTACATATGGCAAAAGTCCTGCTCCCAAGAGTAAGGAATATGAGGATTATGGATTTGGAGTTTTTCGCTGATCTGGCCAGATTGCCAACTATTAAGTATAAAATTATAAAGAGCTAAAAGAAAAGATGCTGCAGGTCAAAGAGCTTAATTGGATAGAGCTTTTGACTTCAATTACGAAACAAGATCTTAGAAGAGTAAGGCTCTTTATAGTTAAGCGCCCTGGTTCTTTGTAACCTCTGACTGCTCTGACTGCTTCAGCTATCACTGCAGATTGGCTAGAAAATATAAGTGTTCTCTATAAGACCAAATTGAATCCTCCAACTAATAGGCCGATTAGTGATAAGGGATTGCCTGTCTTGCCTGCCACTAAAACACAAATAGAGGGCCACTCACCTCTGCAAATCCATCTCAGGATCAGGGTCCAGACGGAATTTGACTTATATCATCCAGAGGTATAATGTAGTCTGGATGCCATGTTTTTTACCTTTGTAAAGTGCATGCTGCTTGATAAATGCTATATCCCGTTCCTAAAAAGGAAGTGTAATAGTTCCCGTTCACAAAAGGTGTGCACAATCTAAGCCAGGTAAATCCCAGATGAGCGCATTACTAGATATGTCAGGAAACCTTTGGGTAAGGCAAGTAGTGGCCCATATAGAGATTGGTGATGGGAGTACAAGTCCCTTATAGCAAATGGGATCCCGAGAGAACAGCCAACTCTCGACAATTGCTGAGAGTCCATTCACTACCCTAGAAGAAAGATATGTCAAGCTAAAGAAATACTTTAAGATAAAGAGAACATCCTTGTATTGTGTATGTGTAGATCTTCCTACTGCTTTTTTTAACGCTCTGAAGATCCAGTTTGTGGGTAATGCTTTTGACATGAGGGATTTCATACTCCTCCAACACCTAATAATAGAATTAACGAGTTGGGGTGGTAATCAAGAGAAACCAGCGTTTCGTATTGAGATTCTAAGCAAACCACTTTGATTCTTTGGTAAAAACCCATGAGAGAAGGATCAATCATGTGCAGGGTTGGTTTGCATTACTGTTTTTATTAGTGTTCAATGTGACAACACGTGTTTTGACCCCACACAGGTCTTTATCAAGGCAGTTTATATGATCAGGTTAGCTTGGTAAGTATGATGAGTGCCCTGTGAAGAGGGCCTCTGCAGTCAGGATGAGCAGTCGCTGTGACCGCTCATCCTGACTGCAGAGGCCATTCTGGCCATTTAGCATGCTACGTAGCAGAACAACTACCAGAAGCTCTTCACAGGGCACTCATCATATGTACCAAGCTAACCTGATCATATAAACTGCCTTGATAAAAACCCTTGAATCTCAATACCAAGAGCCGGTTTCTCCTGATTCCCGCCCCAACTCTATCCTTTCAAATCCTTGGAAAGAATTAGCACTGTCCCATGGGACTCCATAAACTGGCAGCCGGACGTATGCCACAAAAAAACTCAGTGCGGCATCTCTATGTTCCCAGTGCTCTAAACCTTGACAGCAAACATAATAACAGAATTACACTCCCAGGCTTGGGTGTAGGTTCAAATAGACACCAAAGGCCATTTAAGTAGAAACTGAAAATGGCATTACAAAGGTTTATTTGGACTTTTACACATTTTAGGCCTACACTCTTCCTTAAAGAGGAGCCATCCCTCAATTTTTGATTGGTCATCCGGTGGAACACAATGCTGTGCTTTGCAAGCGTGCATTATTGATTTTACTCTGGAGGGGCTCCAACTATCACCAAACAAACTCTCAGACTACAGCCCTGAGAATAACTAAAGGTTAATCCCGGGGGAAAAACTAAATAATTATTTTACAATTCCCCATAAAAATGGATGCCAAAATAGTGGTCTATCAAATAAATGTAAAACAGAGTTAGTAAGAACGTACTCCTCTCTGGGGTTTAAATTTGGTGTCTGAGATGGGAAAACTTCAGTGCAAAAGTGTGAAACGCTTTTTACGAATGCAACTTTTGTCAATATTTTGGTCTATTCTTCTTGAATAAGAGGTCTGAGTAGAATAATTTAATCCTAGTGGGCCACCCACCATGCCTAACTGAACACACTTAGAGAGCTTATTAAAAAGAATATTCCACAACTAATGGGCCGGGATTCAATTTTTCCTTAGTTTGCGGCATTGGCATTTAGTAAA
This sequence comes from Ambystoma mexicanum, assembly GCF_040938575.1. Taxonomy (NCBI): domain Eukaryota; kingdom Metazoa; phylum Chordata; class Amphibia; order Caudata; family Ambystomatidae; genus Ambystoma; species Ambystoma mexicanum. The sequence continues at coordinate 863,592,330 of NC_090939.1, read as the reverse complement.
TTGGACTTATATCTGGGTCTCATTAGCGTTACAGATTCATTTTAAAAGCTACATTAGGCGCTAGCACGATAGGAGCCAGTTATAAAGAGGATATTGTTTACTGCAGGGTTGTCCAATCCCCGGGCCTTGTGGGGTCTGGAATCCTGATGGGTTTTCAGGATATCCCTCATTCATATTCAGGAGCAAAAATGTCCATACATTTAGAATCAGTGTATGCAAATGGATCTCATAAATATTAATGAGGGGTCTCATGAAAATCCAACATGGATCAGGCCCTCGAAGCATGGAGTTGGACATCCCTGGTATACTGCAATACACATAAGAGACTAGCTGGCATACTATATACTATAACTTCAGACTCTATGCAAAGATATTTGCGTGATGAAGGCTTCTATAAGGTGTGTCACTTTTATCTGCATTTTAAAAATCAGCTCCCAATCGTTAAAGCTATAGGAGGTGCTTCGAAAGGAAACTCATATGTGGAAAGAACATGCCCGCTCTATAGATCTGATATCCAAGACCTTTCCCATGTAATCCCTTTATGGGATTACATGGAGGGCCGGACGTGCACCAGGCTAGTCGCCTTTCTTCCCTGATCTGACCCCCTGCTGACCTGTCCTCTGTCCTTTTGTCTTTGTCTCCCATGTTTTATCTGTGCACCCCGAGACCTACGGGCATGTGGCACGTTAGAAGAATTAAAATAAATAAATAAATAAATAAATAACCAAATAAATAAATAAATGCAAATGTTCCTTTTTATCGTCTGAAATGAAGGAATGTTTGAAATCTCCCTTCATTGAATGTAATGTCTAATCTATTCAAGAAGCAATACATGTGTTGTATAATGCGCCAGACAATGGGGATCCGTTTTAGACAATTCCCTTTTTTTGTTTTGTGTATTGTTAAAAAGGATCTCTCTGATATAAACACTGAAATAATGTTGTTTTCTTTGCTTTAAATTGTGTGGTTTAAACGGAAATAGAATAGCAAGACAGGTTTGACTTAATTTGATATCCCATCCAGGCCCACGGGCTGAATGACCAGTTTTTGTGGTCTAGTGATGGGGGCAAAGTTGCCTATAGCGTTAAATCCTGTAGAGAGATCGAGGACGGTGGGACATCTGTAGCCTGTGGATCAGCCTGGAGCTTAAGATCATCACAGGTTGAAGTTAAGGCTGATTGACTTGCTCTATGAAGTCTCAGCAGAGTTTGAGTATAAGCCTGGATGTTGTTTATTTGCAGGTAGTGGCTAAATTGGAAATATGCGGTTCAGTGACTTAGTTTTGCAATGAAGTGGTTGTTGGTGACCTCTTTGCAGTTGTTGGCCCTAAGGCGGTTGGGCGAACTTGTTTTAGGGAGTGTAAAGCCATAGGAAATGATGAGGTCTGAGGTTGGAGAAGTTTTTGGAAAGGAATATTAGACCCGTTGAAGGAATCCAGTAGTGTCTGCTGGGTGGGAGGCATGCTGGTAGGGCTGTCTTGGGTGAGGTGGAAGTTGAAAGGGTAGTGGGCTTGGCAGAGATGTAATTGCGTCGCAATGGATTTGTTATAAGTATGGTCACAGAATGTGCTGCGGCGGGGGTTGTTTGGGGGGTATTGGTAGAGGAGAAAGGGCTACAGAATTAGGTGATAAGTTGGAACAGTTCTCTGTTTAGGCATTCTGCCTTCAATAGTGCAACAGGCCTACCTTTGTACTTTAGACCAATAGTGTTTGAGATTGTGTGCGTAGGGCATTCTGCTTGTGGTTGCTAGATTTGCTTGTCACTTGCGGTCAAGGGTGTGGTTGGTAGATTTAAATGTTTGCAATTATGGTGTGAACCATCTGGCCGCTTGTCTCTCGATCTAAGGGGAAGCAGTGCATCAAAGGCTTTGGATAACAATGGTAAAAGTTTGAGCTGCAATCCTTATGTGAGATTGATTTATTTATTTATTTATTATTTCATTTGTATAGCGCACTAAACCCGGAGGCATCGAGGCGCTGGTTTACAGGAATTACAACAATAAGTGAAACAGTTAACAACAATGTCTTAGGGGATGGGGGGGGGGGGGTCCAGTGATGCGATCTTAGGAAATGAGACCCCCCCATAGTCGCCTCATGAGTGAAAGGCAGATTCTTGAGGTGATTGGGCATGCCCCAGTGTGAATGTTCGGCTCTTAGAGATAAAGTGCAAGTGGGGTGGGGGTTTGGAGGCTTCCAATGATTGTGACAGGTTGGTACAATTCTACGGTCATTCAATTTACAGAACTGGGTTTTGGGGCCGTCGGACAATGGTGGGTGGGGAAGCGGGCAGAGGAGGGAGAATTCACAGGATAAGGCGAAAATGGTCAGATTAAATAAGTGGGTGAGAATGTGAAAAGGTGAAGCAATTCTTGGAAGGAGCACCCAAACCTTTCCACTCTCCCATCCAAACTATCCATCAGCCTCCCACCTCATGGCCACTGTGCATACATTGTAAAGATGGAAACAATGGCCTTGCGGTGTCACTATTAAAGAAGTATAGTTATGTCCTCCAGTTTGTGTCCCTGGTATATGTTCTCGCCTTCTCACTATCACCCCTGCACCATTCGGTATACACCACTAAGTCAAACAATGGCCCTATGTAAAGGCATCTTAATCTAGGGCTGCCTCTGCTCTCTGTTATTGTTTACATTATACGTCATTTCCGTTTGAAAGGACACCCTGTTCTGCAGTAAATAGAAAGTGCATATGCAAACTTGAGATGGCATGTAGGCTGTTTTTGGCACAGTGATGAATGGATCACACTTGTGAACCTCATCCTAGATGTTGAACGAGACACATTGAATCCAAAATTGTCAACAACGCCCACGGCGAGAAATGAGGCAAGGCATGCTACATTCACCACATGATCTGCTGGACATCTATAGGGCAAAAACCCTATTTCCCATTGCATGTTACCTGTTTCCATCCTAAGAGCTAGTGGACCTCTGCAGGGCAAAGGCCCCTGCTTCTACTGAATATGAAGTGATATTGGGGCAATTACACTTTCCCCAGTAATTTAGAGAACTTGTTCCTGTATGCCCTCCTGTGGATGCCTGGGTGTGCCCCGTGCGAGCAGAGCTGGGCTGCATGAATATTAGACGTATTCTGCTAATTAGGCCTTTATTAATCTGGTGAGACCGTTGGACCAACCCAGCTGTGCCCTGTATCACAGAGCCTTGGAAGATGACCGTTGCCTGTGAGCAGTCTGGAAAGTCCACGTTCTTGCATATGTATGGCTGAATCTGGGCCTCTTGGACCGGGATGAGATGATGCCTGGGCCAAAAGAGTTAAAGAAATCTGTGTCCACCAGTGTCAAATAGTAATATGGGCAGTGCGGGCGAAGTTTAACCCCTTAGGTGCCAGGCTATTATGCAAGTCTATGCAAAAAGGACGAGCATACTCGTATGAGTAAATATTCCCCAGCCGATGAAACATAGTAGACTTTGAACACAAAACCCAGGTAGGTTGGAGTGAAATACCTCACAGTCAGCAAAGAGAGGAGGCAACCTATCTCCTGACCTGCTTCAGGCTTGGCTTGCTCCCCGTGCAAACATCAACAGGGGTGAGAAACGGTGGTTGCAATGAGGCTTGCAAATGCCCTTATGGCAGGAAACAGAGCGGGAGAGTGGCACATGTTTTTCTGTCTTGCAAATGGTATACTGTGTGGAGTATCAGTTTGTCGATCCTTCTTAAGAGGTGCAAAATCATGTCCAGTGTCATGCTAAGGTCAAGGGCTCTCGATAACATGGCGCTAATATGTGCTGTCTCCAACTATTTGCCCAACGCAGGGCACCAGCTATCACATATACTCTCAGGAGCTGGGGCACGTCTGTAAATAAGCAGAGGTCATGATTGGCGTTTTATGTATCTTAAATATGTAGCTGTATGGAATTGATTTTGGGATCCGAAATATATAATATCTAACAGAACGGCTTTTAATATTTGTTGCTTGCTCAAATGCATTAACCCATCGAGTGCGGTAACTCCAATGCTTGTCTTTGGAACTCAAGCCACACAAGTGCACTCAAAGTGTTACCTGCATGTTGCTTCAGATGTTGCCAAGAGCCTGGCTCCTCTAGTCTGCCCACGCTACTCCATTCACCATCCAAGGTTAAAGCAGCACTCGTCCAGTCCGGGCAGAAGGTCGTCTGTTTGACAGAGTTGTTAACTCAGGAAGGCACTTAACTTCCCCCCGTATATTTAATTCTTATACCTTTTTCATTAATTGATCTCTAGCAAAGTTATACCTCCTTGTCCCAAAGTGAAAGATCTGCTTCCCATGCATAAGATCTTTTTCGATGATGCGATACTTGGCCATCAATACATTCCTGCAGTCCTCAAAACAGCGCTGTTTTGTTTCACTGTAGACATTTGGGGTCGATTCATGAAACGGCTTTGTGCGTCCCTGCATGCATAACATTTTATGCACGCTCTGTGTATTCATGGAATGTTTCCCACTAAGTAACCCTATGCGCAAGTAGCGGCCGGAACACCCACAACACGCCCCCAGGGAAAGCAAATCCAGCCACTTACACCTACCTTTGCAGGCTCCTCGGCTGCAAACTCATGCACCCTGGTAATACTGCATGGGGTCCTCTGCACCAAGCCAACACCCCGGTGACGTTGTGTGGGATCCCTGGTAACTGTTACCAGCACCCCGACCATTTTACGTAACACGGGTAATTCTCCGGTCAATCCGCGTGCGAACCCCCGTAAACCGCAGCTGTACCCTGCTACTCGGTGTATGCGCATCCTTAACTGCGACCAGCACCCCAACTACATGCACGCACCCCTAAATTCCAGTCGGACCTTACCTTTGTGCGGTGATTCCTATGCGATTGGGGCCTTGTGACTGCTGTCACGTGGCGGTATGATTGGGAGCTTTGCATGCTGATTTCCCCGACGTGATGTTGAACAGCCAGATCCATGAATATGCTTGGTTTTGGGTCGTGCTGGGCGAGCGATTTCCTCACGCAGGCCGTCCCTCGAACTCCACGCGTAATGCCTTTTCTTCCTCATTCTGCGTGGAAAATTGGCACTATGCAGGTTTTGCCCCCTATTTAAATCTCTGTGCAGGCCTGACCCACACTCTATATGGAGACTCGCGCCAGGCATTCAACTGCTCGGTTCACAGAGGCGTGCCGGACCTGCGTGAAGTCCCCGCAAGTTCCGTAAAAGTCTTGCAAAGTTGATTCCATGAATCGACGGAGGGGGGTTTGCCTGCAGAATGGCCTGCAAAGTCCCTATTTACAGCACAAAATATTCCATGATTCAGGCCATTGATGTGCTACGATCTGGCTGCTAAGAGCAATATAGCAGTTTGCAGAGAACATTTTATTGTAGTGTCTATATCACAAATGTGAGTTGTTGTGCATGAAACACTATGCTGTGCAGGGTATGGTTGAGAGTAGATTAGAGACACCCTGGGATGTAATGTCTGTCGGTGGGGCATGCAATTGGAACAATGTACAGGTTTTTGCTTACCTTACACATATTTATAGAGTGATTTTCTCTGAATAACATGTTTTTCTTAATTCAAGTGTTGAAGTCAAGGTTAGAAAACAAGTCTCTAGGTTTCACAGTCAACAGCTTAGCCACTAGACCATATGAAACACCGTGTATAGGCGTGTTATAAATGCCATATCATATCATATCATATCTCTGCCATCTTAGAAATATCGGTCTCAAACACTGAATACATTCTCATTACTTCTCCAATACAATACTTGACATTACTCTCCATCCAGAGACCTTATTGGGGCAGAAACACTACATATCCATATTTGAGGTCATTATTGATGTCCTCATTTATATATTGTGTGTGATAAAATATCTGGAGCTCTACATTATGTCATAGGGAAGTATTGGTGAATTAAAGACTCTCAACTATCAGGACATTTTCTAAACCCGAGGTACATTTTCATTCTCGATTGTCACTTAAAGCTATGGGCCTCGTCAGGAGTTTGGTGACAATTCTGCGGTAAATCTGCCAAATTACTGCCAAACTCGATAAACATTACCTCCAGAAAAAGTGACAGTAACAGAATTACAGCCACTTTTTAAATGCACCGTCAAACTTGTTACGAGGATCTTCGTGTTTTATAGTGCAGGAACCATCCACTTAGAGGCACACAGATGTTATGGATACACATAGCGCAAATACAGTGTGTTTAAAGTCTTAGCAAGATAACAGTCACACCTTACTTTTGCTTTCCAGCCCTACAATAACACCTGTCATTTCAAATCACATACTTGTTGGTTAAGAATTTTTATGCAAAGTGGTAAAGTTGCAGATTGAAAGGTATTGAAAATCATTTAATCTTGTAAGAGATTTAGTTTTATTGGGTAAATTCGGGATTTGGCTGTATTTTCTTACTGTAAAAATATTGGTGGTAATTTTTGCGGTAAACTTGCTTTACATTTAGAGTGGGTTTGGTATCACTCTATTTTAGTGACCATACCTTGTTAGCTTGTATTTGTGGTAATTTTAGTGGTATCTTACTTTGCGGCATTTTCAGAATTATCTTATTTCTGTGGTATAGTGGTGAGCATGTTTTTTTATTATACTATAACCCCATCATAAAGCAAACCTTTCCTTTCTATTAGAATGCCTTCTATTGGCCTGTAGAGAGCCCCAGACTTAGAACACCTTAGAGAACCCAATGATTTTATTCAATGCGCCACCTATTGCGTGTGGCTGGTATTACTGGCTTATGTACCTCCAGTAATGTATGTGCCTGATTAGGCATCCCTTCCCATCAGCATGCAAGGAAGGGATCACTCATCACATTGCACACAACTCTCTACTTTGTAGATGTCTATTACTGACTTTCTCTTGTTTGCTATTTTAGTTAAAATGATAAATTGGTAATTGCACTACTACACTGATATAAACATCCCCTCTGTGCTTCACTTGCATAAATAATTCACAGATGCATGAATGACACTACAGTCTCAGTTGTTTTTATATATATTTTGTATTACATGCCATTTACAAACCACAAGATCTTACCACATAATATTTACAGCATCACCTGCAAGATATAAAGAACAAAACAGAACATGCAGGTATTTTGCAAACATTAATTTATGTGATTACACTTTGAATATAGAGAGAGAGAAATAAACATATAATATTCCTAACCTCCTCGCACTGCAATAAATCCTAACCACACCCGTACGGCATACTATCTGTTCCTCACTTAGCACTTATCTTACCAAGGACAGTAATCTTTGAAGTCCCCGCACAACCTCCCTGTTTTTCGAAGTCCCAGTCTCCGTGCAAAACTCCTCCGTACATGTGTGGGGAGCGCCATCTGATTAGATTCACAGTCAGCGCTCGACCCTCTGAGACAGCACCGTCCGTCTGTCTCCTGAACCCAGCACGAACTGCCAACTCCCCTCATTTATTTCTGGAAAACTCTCATTCAGCCCCTTGTTGACGTGGCTTGTCTGCCTACAATTTCTACCAATCAGAGTAAAAAGAATGTGCCCAGTGCCAGCCTTTGTTTTCAATACAATGAAGACTTCATGTCCAGAGTAACTGTTTCTTTTTGCTTCCTGCATTTTACATACTTCTGTCCTCCACAAGCTGAAGAAAACGCTAGTGAGCATTTCCTCATGGAAACAAATTATTTTAAAAAGTGCACTCACGACATGGATTGTACCTCATTGTGTATAGAAGACTGCATTATCATTTCAGAAATTAGAAATTTAGTAATGTTAGTAATGTTAATCAGTTATACATTCTAATGTAGTCTTCACACATGAAGCATCCAATATAAATTGTGCACCTCATTATTTTAACCTGGCAGCACACTAAGTTTTTTTTTTTTATGTGTGCTCTGAATTCCTGCAGTTTCAAACTGGGCCTGGCTGTTTTTCTCTATTATACATTGTATGCTGGCAAAAATGCTGTATTTTGTATGCTAGAAAGAATGCTATATATTGTATGCTGGCAAAAATGATATATATTACCTTACAATCTCCTGGCTAATCTACAATCAGATTTCTGCTCCCGGGGTCGAAACAAAAAAGCATGAATATCCCCCTAAGTTTTGTTGATTCTGAAGAGGCTGTGCATGTAATTGAAGTAGCATTTTAGTTTGAGTTGACTTGCATTTGTCTGTTACCATTGCTTATGATGGTATTGATGTGCAACGTGGTATCAGTGTTGATCATTGGAGAAGTGCTAGGTTTTTATTTAATCATCAATGAACTCCTTCATACTATCGCCGACTTAGCAAAGTGATGCAAGTACTACCAATGACCCTGACTCCAATTCAGGAAGGTTTTTTAAATACGTCCGATATTAAAAAGTCTTTTACAATACTTCAAATACAACTTTTCTAGAAAAAATAACAAAATCATTACATTAAAAAAATGACTTTCATCCGCCTAGCACTTTCATTTAAGAGAATTCTTAAGTGCAAGCATATGACTATGTAGACTCTGTACTTTGAAACACTATGATAACGTTGATCATATCTTCTCTGATTTGAAATCAGTCAAAACACAGTTAATTTATCAGGAGTCTTCCAACGAAGACGCATATCTTCACACAAAAGGTACTGAATCTTTCCTCACGAAGTTATAAATACTCTGGGCCACTACAAGGCACATGTATAACATATAACATTTCCCTTTCACTTTCACCTTTTACAATTATCATCCTCTATCCACTTTCCTTACTGGTCAATAGCCAAGGATGTCACTGCCACACATACACTAAGAACGTTCAGGTTTACTGCAAATTGAACCCACTTTATGGGTTGAAATTATTTGGTAATTTCAGGACTGGAAGGCAACCGTATGATACAATTATACAACCAAGATGTGTCAATTTGTTTCCTGTCCCGTGTATCATGTTGAGGTATATTTATGGAAAGCCACATTTGATCTGACTACTGTTCTTGTTAGTCAATTTCCTCGCACTGGTGTCTTAATGGAAAGAGGACAGACTTTGGAAAAACAGAACAAAGAGGGTTTCATAGGTGTTTCATAATAAACATACACTGATTAGATCAGAGCAATCCATGCAGTAATTGCCCCATTCCCAGTTTATAATAAATAACATGATCTTAGATAGGCCAATGGATAAAAAGGCATAACACGTTCAAGATTTAAGATTTGTGTGGCTCTCCTGGTGTGCATTGAATTATTGTTGTTATTATTATGGTATTTATTGAGCACGGGCCTAGCTTCGAGAAGCAACTGAGAGCTTTACAATCGTATACAACAGCACAGATACACAACAGAGCGCTTTATACAGGTATAATATGATATGATGGGTTATTTATAACATGCTTAATACCCAGAGGTTTCTAAGCGCGGACCCAGGAATCGAACCTCTGTGGCTCTGTGTCGTCTTGCTTCCAAGGCGAGCATGTTGCCGCTGAGCTATCCTCCCGAGATTGTACAGATGCATAACAGAGCGCTTTTCAGAGGTATCAACAGAACAGATATACAGCGGGCGTAGGATACCGAGGGGCACAGAGAAGGGGTACAGCTGTACAGGGTGACGGAGAGTGGGGGTTGAGCGGCGTCTAGCGAGTCAGGTGGTGCAGGGCGATGTGATGGTCTAGGTGTTGGGGAGGAGAGACTTATTGCATCCTTATCAGAGAAAGAGCAGAACCTTTGACTTCCTTTTACAAAATACAAATGGGTCTGTAACATTAATATGGGGGAAGCAAAACCCATACCTGAAAATGGCAGGTAATCCCTTCAGATCATGGTTAAGTCATTACACATGTACAAGAAAAAATGTAAAAAGTGCAGGGTTCCCATAATTAAGGTCACAATGTAGACAATACTGAAATGTCTAAAGGGGCGGCTTTTCATTTGCCACTAAGACAGGTGGAAGAATTGGCATGAACCTCCTTTGCCTTCAGTTTTCTTTCTCCCAAATACCCTCTGTTCCCTAAGTGTACAGTATGCTTTGGAATTGGTTGGGTCAGTACATTACAAAAGTGAAGTTAGCATTCTGTGCGTTATCACTCTACTATCATCTCATCCATCTGTATCATTCGCATCAGTATGTGGCATTGCAAAAAAAAGGATGTGCGAGAAACATATATCATATAGAAAGGGGACTGCTCTTGCTTACTAGGCATTTGTTGGATAGCTTCCTCCGAATAATGTTCTCAAACTCAGTGGCAAAAATCACATTGGTGTATTCATGGCAACTACAACGCAGCGTCTGAGTTTCTCTATCACAAATGATGAAGCCATTTTAGAAGTCTGAATTTTATAAAATGTCAGTTTACCAAGAGTCTTACAACCTCAAGTCATGGGCTCTTGAGTGCAAATAAATGATCTTAGTTGGTCAAGTTGTTATGTTAGTGGAATAGAATGTTCGTACATGTTGCTGGTATTGTTGTTGAGCATGTTCGTCTTCGTACAGTGGAAGAGTTTCTTCTCCACGTTCTTCCGAAACTCTTTCGAACCAAAATAGTAAACAAAAGGATCCAGGCAGCAGTTAAGACCAGAAATTGCCAGCGAAAACTTGTACTCCACATACAGTGTCTGATTCTGTCCACTGTAAATGAGATGGAGAATTTTCAATATGTTACTTGGACGCCAGGAATACAGTAAGGAGTGCCACAATAAGACAAACTATCTGCAATTTGGTTTCTTTGAGTTGTATTGGAGGTGAACGCAAGAGACTCGTTATGATCGAGATGTAGCAGATCGCCATAACAGTCATAGGCAGGAAAAATGTCAAAGCAGAAGAACTTCCAAAATACACGTTGAAATGTTTTCTTGAAGGAAACATGTCTTTGGGCAGCACATCGAAGCAAGTGACTATCTTCAGTTCCTTTACGTGGAAAGTCAGATTTGTGTACATGTAGGGTGAGACAATCATCAGAACAAACGCCCAAATGCTGAGGCAAGTCACAAGAGCAGTTCTGTTGGTGGTCAAGGTTTTTGAACGCAGTGGATGGACAATTTTCAGATAGCGTTCTATGCTGATGCTCATCATTGTCCAAACGGAGCAGTGCATGTTTCCATAGAAAAGTACAGTGACTATGCTACAAAACACGCTTCCAAATGACCAGTTGTTTCCACTCATGTAGTACACAACTTGGAATGGGAGTGTCACCGTGTACAGCAAATCATTGATGACCAGGTTAATGGCAAAGATGATGGTTGGGGTCTTTGGACGAGCGTTAACGCAAAGGATCCACATGGAAATGGAATTGAAGAAGATACTGATGATGAAGATGAAGAGATAAATGATGGGCACAACCATCTGCAACTTTTCATTCTTGAGCATCTCCAATGTGGAGTTGGATAGCGAGCGTGGGATTGAATTTGGCAGCCTGCTCTCATCCGAGCCCAACATGCTTCCATTGGTCATCCTTTCGTAGAACGCAGGGAGTCTTTTCCAGATATTTCTGTGAAATATAAACATTACAGTTTTGATTAAATGATCATTGCACCACGTACTGAAGAAGATGCAAATTTCAAAATGTGTATAGTTGTACATTTACTTAAACAAATAATTATCATGGATACACAATTACATGATGAATTTCCATGGAACTGAGCGTAGGGCCCTTTGGGTAACGTGCATGCAAAGGACTGGGATGCAGATTAACTCTGACACCAAATAATGGCACTCAATTGTCTAAAACAGGGAATTACAACGGACATCAAACCTACAAGGGGTTGTGATAAGCTCAAGGGGAACGTCTAAGTATACCTTCTATAAGGGGTGAGACTGTGATCAGAAGTGTACTGTCAGGTGGACAACTTATGCCTACCTCTAAAGCAAGCCATCTTCAACACTATTAAGTACATGGTATATCATTGGCTCTCAAACTATAACGCCCTTCGTTATATGGCACTCTATAATTGGATGGCATGCTCGTGCCATGTCTGAAACATTTAGTTCACTTAGCAGGATGTAAGCTCAGACCCAAGTGCCAGGAAGTGAACTTTATTTTACCTCCCCGCCCAATTAGTCCAACGTCTTTCATCACCCATGCCTTCTGCCATGAAGATTGTCTTTGAACTTGGCCTTGCAGTGTATTCTTGTCTCTGGGAATATAAGGGAGTATGGGCATGCACTATTATAGTTCTGGAAGTCCATGCCCAACAATTGGTTGGCACACTCGTGTCATGCCTGGAACATTCGGTTCACTTAGCAGCATGTAAGCTCATACCCAGGTGCCAGGAGGTGGACATGACTTTACCTCCCCACCTAATTAGCCCAACGTCTCTCATCACCCATGCCTCCTGACATGAGGATTTTCTTTGAACTTGGCCTTGCAGCGTATTCTTGTCTCTTGGAATATAAGGGAGTGCAAGCATGCACTATCGTGGTTCTAAAACTCCAAGCTCAACTCTATTTCCATCCTTGGCTCACGTGACAGGAGGCCACGATATGGTCAATTTTGCGGCATTTAAATTTCTTAAATGAATAAAACTTGGCACAATTGGTGATTCAGCTCCTCACGTTCACCGTCTTCAAGAATAGATAACTGGCATTGGCTGCTTTGACTTTGACACCAGGCCAAACAGCCTGACATTCATGTCTATGATCTCAGCTAATTCTTACTGCAACACAGTTCTCGGCTTTTCTTCTCCATGGGTCCGGACATACTAAATTCATGACACTGATGTCCAGTTTCTATACAATGGCGGCTCTGCCTGCAGTCTATTCACTATGTACAGCCAGCTTCTAAGGTTACTTAATCTACTTGCGTTACAGCATCTGTACAGTTATTGAACAGCTTGCATTTTCTGCAGTGTGTCGCACACGTGCACTCTTCTTTTTGCATATAAAAGTTTACCCGATTCTTTACTTCGTCATTAGTTTCTATAAGGTCCATATATTTTCTTCAGCGAGTCTTCTTAGGGCGTCACGCTCGTCTCTCGTGACATCACCAGCTCCTCTTTTACTTTTTTCATATTCCTTCGGGTAGTTCCTCCCTCAGATTGTCGTCTCTTTGGGAATACATTTGATAAGGTTTTCTCATAGGGTACCTTCTTTCGAATATTCTCTGTGGTATGGTCACAACTGCTGGTGTCAAGCATGGCACAATCTCAGGCTTCCAACATACAGGAGCTAGGGTGTGGGATTTCCTGCAGAGGCATGCAACTGTTCCTCTACATTCCCCCCTCTGGTCGATTCATCGACCGCCTCTTCACCAGTTTCCACATCTTGATATTTTCTCTTGAAGAAGTGCTTCTTGGGAGTCCAGATCTTCATCACCCCCCCTCATGGTGTCGGATGATTTAAAATGTTCATCCACGCTCCATGTCATGTAGCTGCACTCTCCATTCAGATAACAATAGACACATCGTCCTACGTGCTTCTTATGATTCTTTGGATACAGGAACTTTGTTCCCCCAGGTGCTACAATGCTGGCCGCTATGTATTTTCTGACATCTTCATCAGTCAACTCCTTAGGTCCAAACCCTGATTCGACATTAATCATGATCTTCATTCCTAGTGCTTTCTTTGCTGTCTTCTTACATTGGGAAATTATTATCTTGATCACACAGACTCCAAAAATCACCATCACTGATACTGTTGTAAATCTCCCCCCGTCTCACCTGGAATCGCTTCTTGTTCTGTTCCGCGGGAGGATTCCTCTTGTGGATGGATCGGGTCTTGTATAGGCTCGCTCGAGTCTCGTCCGACTGCAGAGCGCGTTCAGAGTTTCGGGAAGCTCGCAGTTCCAGGATGTCCGGGAAAAAAGTAGCGGTTGCTAGGGATGAGGATTCCGGGAGCAGAATTAGAGGGAAGGGCTGAAGGGAAGGAAGAAGGAACCAGGAAACTAGGTATAGTGGTTTTGCCAAACAGCACACACACGTCAAGTCACTACCTAATGATAGCGTTGAGACGCGCGGGGCCACGGGGGCGTGGCCAATTTATAGAACGTGCCGTGTGCGGCGTGAAGGCTGGTGTGAGGCAAGTCACTTGGCACGGCCATGTTGGGAGTAACAAGGAATACAAGCCCCGTCGCGATAAGGACCAGGAAGTCCAGAAGGGGGAAGTTCTACGGGTCATGACAAATACTGTTCCAAGAAACTTGAAGATGTTTGTCATCCAATGCAGAATCCATGAGAATATGGACGCAAACCAACTGTCATCTATAATGTCCTCTGTCTCATCTTCCATCTTGTTATGCAGGTTCATCAGCAATGTTATGGCCTCTGTCAAGGTCCTATTTTCGTCATCATGAGAAGGTATGAACGTGCAACACGATGGCCCGAATTTAGCACAAACTCCTCCTTCCATCGCTGTGATCATGTCAAGGACATCTCTGTTCTGCAGGGTCATCAATCGTATGGCCCTCAGCTCTTCTTTGATAGCATTGAATCCCTTTAGGGTGTTGGTGATTGTCTGCAGAAGCTCCCATTGGGTAATTTGCAACCATTTGGCATTGGCCAGTGTCTGGATCTCAGGCCTGAAGATAGTCGTGAATGCCGAAGCAGTCTTGCTGAACAACCTGTGTTCATAAGGAATAGAGTCATATGCGTCTAATGATTTGGCTGAGAAGTAATTCCTTCTCTTGGTTCGATTGAGAAATTCAAGCGATCTTCTCCTTCTTAAATGGGCATCTACTTTTGGAAATTCTCCAATGTTCAGATCGCTCTGACCAAGCACTAATGCTGGAACATGGATGAGCCCCAAGGAACACGTTCCTCCCCAATCCTTTGGCAGCTTCATGTAGGCCCTAGACCCACAAGTCCAATATCGATCCACCAGGACGGCTGTGCCTGCTCCCATTCTGGAAACATCAACTGTAGTTTTGCAGCCTATGTTATCTCCCACCCGCTTCTTTCCTTCTCTTCGGAAGCACAGTGTCATATTTGCCAATGAAATCACAACCATTGGACCTGATTCATCTTCTACCCATGTCAGAAGTTTGGCATGTTAGGCCTATGACTTCAAACATCCATTGTTTGCTCTTTGTACCTCTTGAACATATTCTGACTTCAATGAATGAGCGGCACAGGACATCAGTCCTCCTTCCCATCCCTTCTTGGACTTCACTTGTCCATAAACTAAGACCTGAGTTTGTTCCCAACATCCAGGAGATCCAGCTATTTCTGTTCTATTAGGTAAGTTCATTCTCTTCATCTCTTCAATGACTACCTCTTCCTGTCCTGTCGCAGGGTACGTAAGCATCTTGCTCTTTCATTCAGGTTCCTTTTCCATCTGTGTAGTCCTGATATAATAATCTTGAAACGGAAATTACCATTTCGAACTCCATCGCAAAGTAGCCCAACTTCCCTGGAATTGTCCTCTGGTCATGCATGCTGAAAGATGAATGGAGCCCCTGGCACCATGTTCTGGAATTTCTCAGCAGATGAACGTTTGTAGTCCATTCAAGGCATAGGGTATGAGAGCACAGACGTAGCAACTGTCCTTAGATGTTCTCTCTCCCACCTTTCTCATGTGCTGATACCACATGTTATTACCCAAATGTGCTTCATTGTCTAGACAGGTATTTATCCCCTCATTATCTTCCTCTACACTTCTTTTATGTCTTACCCATGAAGCAAATCAAAAGCAGTTATCCTAAAGGGGGAACCTTAGGGGCCTCTGTGTCAGTGGAAGTAACTGAATCAAAAGCAGTTCTAGTATGATAGAGACTGTGAAAGAGGAGAAATAGAAAGACAAAGAGTGTAATCATGCAGGCATATAGTATACACCAAAACACAGTCAACCACCTTTTGCGCCATTCTGGTACTTGTTGTTCATTCCCAGAACCGTGCCTGTTTCCAAATTTCTCATTTTTAATACAACCTATCAAATTTCTTTTACAACTGTAATTGTAAAATGTTTTCAATTATAGCAATGAGAAGCTTTCTAATCACAGGTCAATTTTTAGGATCCTGTAAAAAAAGTGTAAATATCAACGTCTCTTCTGACAACAGCAGGATAAGCTCGAAGTATAAATATAAAAACAACAAGCACAGGTCGATGCACATCACTATCAGTGAGTACCATAGGGTTAACTACTTAGAACACTTATGCACCACAAAATGAAACTGGATACTGATCTCATTTCCAATTTCCGTTCAAGAACTGATGTTTAGGCATAACTTTGATGCTTCAATGTGTTTCTAGAGTTCATTTTTGGCCCACTAAAACTCGCTGTGAGTCTTTGTACTCCTGCTAAAATATCTATAAGGCGTATCACCTGAGTTTTAGTTCAAACTAAATCTGCATCATCCACTGGTCGCTGCTTTATCGTTTTTCTTCTTGATCATCGATCGAGTCTGCACACGCTGAAATTCTTTTTCTTGTCTTACTTCTGGATCGGCAAAGTGGGAGGGAGGGTCTCCCCTTTATAGGCGTTTACGTCGCTTAAGTGTAACTAAGCTCTTCTTCCTTGGACCTTCACAGCTGAAGGGGTTATATTCCCAACGAAAAAGGGGCCATTCAAACGTGGCTCATGCCACTTTCTCGTGATGGTTTTTATCAGTACTAAATCACCAACATACAACTTGGGTGCTGATAAAAGTTCAGTTGAGCTGGTTGTTGAATTGTCTTCATCTGTGTTCTGAGACCGACTCCCCTGGAGTTGATCTGAAATGAGAGAGATGCTAGAGGTCATGCATGTCAAATAGTCATGCAATTCATCACCTAACATTATAGCTACACTCTGGGCATCACTTCTACTTCTAGATGGAGGAGTAAGAGGCGTTCTAATTCGCCATCCTGTCACAGCCTCATGAAGGGTGAGGTGATGGTCTGATCCAGGCTGATTCCGAAGGCCATATAATGCTAAGGGTAGGTAGCATAGCTATCGCTTCTTCAAAGTCAATTTAATCTTGGCAATCCTTTCTTTAAGGCGTCCGTTGAGTCTCTCAAATTATCTGTTCGCTTGCGGGTGATAAGCAGAAGAAAGCTTGTGTTTAACATTCAATAGCCGCCCTATCTGTTCAAATTCCTCATTAATAAAATGTGGCCCATTGTTGGATCTCAGCACTTCACACACACCCCATTTTGGGAAAACTTTGCGTACTAAAAACTTTGGTGTGCAAGTGGCATCAGGGTGTGTACACAGACCTGCGTCGATCCACCTATAGAAGGGACACACCACCACTAATAGATACCTAGATGCATTAGACACCTGCAACATATCGACATAGTCGATATATAAATGCTGAAACAGACCATTCGGTCGAGGTATAACCCCTCTAATTGTTCTCAGTGTATGCCCAGCAGTAAACTTTTGCCACACAATGCAGTTCACTATAAATAGTACAATGTGTTCCAATACATTTCGGAATCAACCAGTCTTCGGCAAACGTAGCAGCAAGACTCTCCCTAGTTATATGCGCTGGGTAATGCAGCTGTTCAAGCGTGACTTTTAATTAATGCTACTTGCATCACCGGCTTTCCAGTGCTATCTTGTAGCCATAATCCTTCTGTGGGGGATAAAGAACACCCCCATTCCTTCCATAATTACTGCCCTTCCTGATGTGCACTCCCTTGAATCTCCATTAATTGTGTCATCGGTAATGTATTACACCCTTCTTGCACTAACATGGCTATAACTACTTTTTCTTTAATATTCTCAGTATCAAAACTCGAAATATCTGGAGAATATGCAACCCTCTTGGCTTCTTCGTCTATGGCTTGATTCCCGCAAGAGATAAAAATCTGTTTGCTTAGTGGAAGCTGTGCATTTAACGACCGCTATGGCTACTGGGAGTTGTAGTGCCTTAATGAGCCTGTCCAATAAGGATGCGTGCTGCACTGGAGTGCCATCCGCACAGAGGTAGTCCCTCCTTTTCCAGCGTGCTAGTAGTGTGTGTACAGTTGACATCACATATGCGGTGTCACTATATACATTCACTTACAGCCCTTCAGGTTTCTCGAGTGCGACAATAAGCACTACCAATTCTCCTGCTTACGCTGAAAAGTGAGACAGAAGTCTTGCACTTGCTACAACTTCAAATTCTCAATTTAATCTGTGTCTCACTACTGCAGCGCCTGAATGCATTTCCCCACTAGTCTGATACATTTTTGAAGAACCATCAACAAAGAGAATTTCCCCCCCTGACAAAGCATTTTCCTTCACTCGGGTACATCATCATAAAATTCAACATAATTAGCACAGTCATGCACATGATCACCTTCTTTCACTGGCTCAGCTATAAACATAGCAGGATTCACTATTTCACATCTCACAATTGTAATAGTTGGAATCGAAATCATTACCTCATAAGCTGAAGCTCTCTGGGATGTCAATGTACCTTTGGGTTTCTCTAAAATGGCAAACAGAGCATACTCCACGAAGAGAGTCATAGAGCAGCCCATGACAATACTTGTAGACTTCTCAATTGCGAATGCGGCTGCCAATGACTGTTCGCAAGGAATGGGTTCTTTCATGACTGGGTCTAAATCCCACTGTAATATGCTAAAGGCTTGTACCCCCAATGTAGTTCTCTGCGTAAGCACTGTTGTCATGACTGTCCCATTTGTGTGCGAAAACAAATAAAATTCCTCTGCATAATTGGGAATTCCCAAAACAGGGGCTGTACAAATTGCTTTTTTCTGCTCTTCAAACCCTTCCTCCATTTGTTCAGTCCACTCTATTTTTACCTTATTCACTTGTGATTTCTTTAAAGCTTGCAAAAGGGGTCTTGTGTATGTACTGTAGTCAAACTCCCAGGCTCTAACATAGTTGCATAGCCCCAAAAACGGTTGCATCTGTTTCGCTGTATTTAGCTTTGAGGTTTTCATAATCACCTCAGCTCTTTCAGGTGTCACCTTCTTTCCTTCCTGTAAAATCTACAGCCCTATGTACAACACCTCTTCTTGGCATTATTGTAACTTCTCCTTGTCTACCTTGTATCCCTTGTCTGCTAGAAAAGTCATCAACTGAATAGAATCTGGTCTGCACTAAAATGTCATCCACGTACTGTATCACAGCACTATTAAGATCAATATTGCCTAAATACATCTGTAGGACTCTGTTAAAGATTGATGGGGACTCACAGTACCCCTAGGGCAAACGAGTATGTTTCAGTTCTGTTTGGCGAAATGTAAAGGAAGGCAAGTCACGTGAGTCTTTGTGCAACGGGATCGAGAAAAACACAATTTTCAAATTGATCACTGTGAAATATCAAGCTTCCACTGGGATACTGCACAGAAACGTCGCTGGATTAGGAACTAAAGGAAACTCTGCATTTACAATCTGTTTAATCGGTCTAGTATCTTGTACAAATCTCCACGACCCTCCTTTAGATTTTTTAATCGGATACACCGCAGTATTACACGACAATTCCGATGGCACCAGAATTCCTTGTTTCATCAGTGCTGAAATAGTCTGGAATATACCCTCATCAGCCTCTCGAGACATGGGGTACTGTCTTGCTTGCGGTACAATCACTCCTGGTTTAAGCTTTATTTTGACTTCCCCTATTCCCTTTAATTAACCTATGTCATAAGGGCCTGTGGTCCAGAGGACACTTGCCACCTTCTCCAAGTTTTCCTGAAAAAATGCTAGGTTCTGCTGCATTATCGCTATTCGCTGTGGGACTTTCCTCTTCTCTATTCTTATCCAGTATGTGATGCTCATAAAGAACACCACTTCATCATCTGTTCAGTCTTCCCTAAACATGTCATCATCAGTTATGTCAGTCAATCTGTACCCTTCTTCGAGAGCTACTACTGTCCTCCATGATCTACCCTCATCGTCCTCATCATCCATTCCTTCGAGCATTGCCATTTCCATTCGTACTATGGCTGCTTCTATTTCTATAGGGATAGTCTGTCCCCCCTCTATGTCCATAGTTATTTGTGGTCTAAACAAAAACTCATCAGGTATCCTCACAGCTTTTCCCACTAAACCAGGTAGCCATGTCAATAGAATGCTCACCCCATATAGAAAAACCTCTGGATTTACTGGAATGCCTTGCAGAGCCACTTGCCCTGTGAATGCCAGTATGCATTTGCCCACATTTAAATTGTGTATTCCTGGTGTGGAACACACTATCCCTTGATCAGTGAATGAAATTGTCATGTTAACTTGTGTCTGTCATGAACATAACAAAGGAACAGACATGTCACACTCTTCTATAGAGACTGGTAATTCATCAGTAAAAGGAACTCGACTCGTAGCTCTCCTATTCTGGGTGTCAGTGCCTGTCCTGTGTTTGCATACTGCTCTGTCTGCATGGGGGCTTGTTGCGACTGCCCTTGTTGTGGATTCATTTGCACTCATATCCACCTTGGTCCATTGGGCGCTGATTATTCGCCTGTTAAACGGGATATTATATCGTGCCTCCTTTATTGTATATATTGGCCTAAGCCCAGTCGCATTGCGAAGAAATCTGCATTGCAAAGTTCTGACCTTAGTTCGATTTAGCCGCCATTTTAGGTTCATCCGCCATTTTGATTCTCACTCCAAAGTCACTCTTTGTTCTAAAATGGTGGATAGTGTTCTTCTGCTTGTAACCTTAGCTGTTCTGACCCTGACATAGGTTAATGCGTAAACTGCCCATAGGCCAAATGTTAGGATCATGTAATGAGACCTTGTCCTTCGTTGACCTGTAGATCAAGGATTACATGTACCAACGAAACTAATCCGCGAACATATGTTAAGCACAATGTAGTTTAAACACTGAATGTTAACACTTGTTGAACTGCA
Source organism: Ambystoma mexicanum (assembly GCF_040938575.1). Lineage (NCBI taxonomy): Eukaryota > Metazoa > Chordata > Amphibia > Caudata > Ambystomatidae > Ambystoma > Ambystoma mexicanum. Next base: position 863,571,704 of record NC_090939.1, on the reverse strand, counting down.
TTGTATAAAACATGTACTAAGGTTTAATGTTAGATCCAAAGATACACTATTGCCATTGTGACTTATTTGTGAATGTACTAGGAATAATCCATATACATATAGATGAATAAATTAGAAGTGAACTCGGCACGAACCCTGGATCCGAGATTCATTAACTTGTAGATGGGCTGGACATCATGTTAAGAATTGTATAAAAAGAACAAATATTCTTATATACAGCCCCACTCACTTCACACACCGAACGGGCTGGTATTCGCTGTGTTGTACTGAGGGCCAGATAGCTATCTGATACTTTGTTCCTTTGAAAACTGTTCAGTTATAGAATAAAGATCTGTGTATATTTGTAAGCCTGTGTTGGTGTATTTCCTTTTTGGGGTACTCAGCCTCGATATTCTCTTTTTTTGATTTTACACGCCTGCAATGTACCCAGTGCTTCCTGCATTCCCAATCCTTCTCCGCTTGTCAATACTGCCCCTTCTAGGGCAAATTTCGACAATTTCCTCTGAACTAACTTCGCTTCCTCGATTTTTCTAGTCTCATCTTTCTTCCTATTTTTCTCTTGCAACAATCTACAGTGATGTTTTCAACTCCTTTAGAGGATACAACCCTATTTCTTCTGTGCTAGCACCTTTTTCTTCAGGCGAGGTAAGGGGAAATGGGGGCTCAACACCTTCCTCCTTTCTCTGACTAAGCATCCACTCCTCAGGTGGCGGATCCTCTCTCTCTTCCTGATACATTTTCCAGAGCTCTAAAATTGCTAATCTCTTCCATAATTTCTTCCCCGTGTACACAGCGTGCAAGTATGTGGTCATGTGTTGCAATACTGCTTTTGACAATGATCCCCCTTGTGGCCACGGCATGAACATCTTATCTGCTGTGCCTTTCACCCATTCTGCACTATACTGTTTGAGCTATGGGCATGGGCTTTGGTAATATCTCACATAAGTGCATCAGAGGAGTGTCTCCCATAATGACAAGCCTCAATTGACTTTCAATACTTATCAGACTTATGAAATAACCTTTATACTTTTTGCTTAAATCACCACTTTTTCAACGTCTTTTAAAACAACAAATATGAGTGCGCACAATCAATCGCCGCTCAAGGCTCCAATTTCTCAATTAGCTATCTCTGCCTTTGGATTGGTACCAACCACTTCGCTAGGTAGTCACTATAGCTCCTCAATTTTTCTAATTCCTTCAAAACTTTTATCACTCTTTGGTATTTTTACTAAACAACCAACATATAGACTAGTCGACTTTACAAATCAATAAACACTCTGATCACCTTTTTCTCTCTCGCCTTTACTTTTGTACCCTGTGCACGGTTTGAGACGTCACCTTAAATAAACCTATTTATGTGTTATATTTATCTGCTCTACTTCCACTGGAGTTTGAGACTTCTTCTTCAGAACTCCCTTGAGTTAGGATTCTAGGCGCTATTCATCTTTGCACACAATATTTCCTGTTACTCAAAAATGATCACAACCCCATCCCCTTAATTTGCCATTCCCCTTAGTCTACTCACCATTCGTTCATTAATCGACTCGAGGCCTTTGGTATCGTCTCCTCCTTCAATCTGCCTTCTGTCGAAGGGCACCTGTGGAAACCGGCCAGGGTTTTGTCAGAGGGGGACCTGCCCACTCTCTCAGTTTTTCTTGCAAGTTTATTTCTATCAGCCGCTCTCCACAGGAAACCCTGCGATCTTCCGGCTAATGGCAAAGGATGCCCGATCGCCCGAAACTCTGGAGACAAACTAGTTTGGATCTTGAACCATCCGCAGTGCTAACACGTGAGCGTAGGACCCTTTGGGTAATGTGCATGCAATGGATGAGGATGCAGAATAACTCTAACACCAAATAATCGAGCCAATTTAGGAAGATCGCAACAGTTTCTGTTTTATTATTAATGATCTAAAACAGGGAGTTACAACGGACATCAATGGGTGTTTGCTCAAGTTCTCGGAGTACTTTACAAAAAATCACATTTATATACTAGAAATTACGTGGAAAATAAGAAAAACCTATGTGGGTTGTGATAGGCTCATGGGGAACATCTAGTATACCTTATATAAGGGGTGGGATTGTGATAGGATGTCTACTGTCAGGTGGACAATTTATGCCTACCTCTGAAGCAAGTCATCTTCAACACTATTAAGTACATGGTATATCATTGGCTCTCAAACTATAAGGCCCTTCGTTATATGGCCAACTATAATTGGTTGGCACGCTCGTGCCATGTCTGGAACATTCGGTTCACTTAGCAGCAGGTAAGCTCAAACCCAGATGCCAGGAGGTGGACTTGACTTTAACTCCCCACCCAATTAGCCCAACGTCTCTCATTAACCATGCCTTCTACCATGAGGATTGTCTTTGAACTTGGCCTTGCAGCATATTCTTGTCTCTAGGACTATAAAGTAGTGCAGCATGCACTATCGTTGTTCTAGAACTCCAAGCTCAACTCTATTTCCATCCTTGGCTCACGTGACAGGAGACCACAATATGGTCCATTTTGCAGCATTTAAATGTCTTAAATGAATAAAACATGGCACGATTGGTTTTCTTTCTATGCACCTTAACAAGGGATGATTCAGCTCCTCATGTTCACCGCCTTCAAGAATAGAGAACCGTCCTTGGCTGCTTTAACTTTGACACCAGGCCAAACAGCCTGCCATTTGTGTCCATGATCTCAGCTAATTCTTGCTGCGACACAGTTCTCGGCTTGTCTTCTACATGGGTCCGGGTTTACTAAATTCATGACACCGATGTCCAGTTTCTATACAATGGCGGCTCTGCCTGTAGTTTATTCACTACGTATAGCAATCTTCTAAGATTACTTAAAGCGCTTTGAAATACATTGTGTATAGACGCTATATAAATAAACTATCATATCATTATCATATCAATCTACTTGCGTTACAGCATCTGTACAGTTATTGAACGGCTTGCATATTCTGCAGTGCGTCACATACAGGCACTCTTCTTTTCGAACATATAAGTTTACTCGATGCTTTACTCTTTTCATATTCCTTCGGGGAGTTCTTCGCTCAGATTGTCGTCTCTTCGAGAAAACATTTGATAAGGTTTTCTCAGAGGGTACCTTCTTTCGAATATTCTCAGTGGTATGGTCACAACTGCTGGTGTCAAGCATGGCACAATCTCAGGCTTCCAACATACAGGCAGTAGGGAGCGGGATTTCCTGCAGAGGCATGGATCTGCTCCTCTACAGAACAATAGGATTGTTACTGATATTTTCCTTGAGAAGTGTCTAAGACACTTTGTTGAATGTGACAATTACTCCCATTATATTGTTGCTCATATGTTCTGTGTCCAAGAACTCTGCTATCTTCTGTTGCGTGTCTTTCACTGACCAGGACAAGAGTGAGAGTGTCCTGCACACCTGCTGCTCTGATAATGTGTAACCCTGCTTTTGCTCAGTGTTGCTGCAACATGCATGTTTGGCACTGGTGAAGGGAAGCTCGGAGTGTGGTGTGAGGGAATACCTTATTTAATTGTCTACACAGTACTGGACATCTTTTCTATGAAGTCCTGGAGATAAGTACTGTCAAAGATTCTGCAGCAGGTGTAGTATTACTTTAATCTAATTGCCTTTCAACACAATTCTGCAACTTTCCTTTGATTTTTGGCATTCCATTCCTAAACTCTATGTTTCTTTTTTGTCTGCCTCCTTTGAGAGACCTGCCAAAACCAGCATTGCATATCTTTGGGAAATGGGAAATGAAATGTTTGAAGTGTTACTGGAATGTAAATTCTGTGGGGTGATATCACCCTACAAAGGGAGAACCCAAACACATGCTGTACTCTTTTTGAAGACTGCTGTATATTTAAGTAATTAATTAATCTTTTAGAATGCACTTAACACTGGGGACCAGTCTCTAAGCATGGGAGAGGTATTCAAATCTGTGTTGCTCTGTGTTGTCTTGCTTCCAAGAAAAGAGTGTTGTCCCTGAGCTCTCCTCCCAGCTGTACTGGCTATTAAGGAGTAGTCATAGTTGTGTAATAATCTCTGCGGGAGAGCTGTGTTTTTTAAGAAGAGTAGCGTAGAAAAGGGACAGATTTTAGTGGTAAGACTGTGAGCCTAGCTATTCCCCTTTTCTATTTAGGATCTAGATTTCTGTCATTGCCATCCAGCAGTCTGCTGGTTTTCCCAGCAACCACACTTATGCCAGCAGTAACTCCAACAGGTTCTCTCTTGGGTGTCTTCAAAGGGTTAACCAAAGATATGTTTTCTGGTGTCAGTCTTAGCATTTTGTGAGGGCCCCTACCTGCAGTAGCCGGGAGGGAACCCGGGGCAACCCATAAACAGGGGGCCCTCTGTTAAAAGCTGTTATCATATCAGGTCTCGACCTCATGTAGGAGGACTCCAGAATCTCCCTCCCCATCGGGAGAGCGTGTATATTTGCTCAGCTACCTGCATGACCATCCCAGGTCTCTTAAGCACACCCAGCTTCTGAGACCGAATACTGCTGCACTGCAATCGATCTCAGGACCAGCCATACTGCAGTCCATGGTGTGTTACTAGAGTGATGTCATTGCCATGACTCTTAATGACAATAGAAATACACAGGTGGCACATGGAAGTATCTCAGTAAACCCTCTAAAAGGTGGTTATAAATGTAGCTTATTGCAGCCCTTCCTCGCCACCCACTTGAACTGCCTCATGGTATCACTGTGGTACTGAGCAGAGTCTAGAAAAGAGGTCTCCAAAACCAATCTACGAGAGCGCAAACTGCACCAGGTTTTCAAGGTAACCATTGAGTAGGGAAACAAACCCCGGAAACAACTCCCATGTATTAAAATATATTTTGTGGGGCTCTCCTGAAAACATGAAGTGAATTTTGCTCTTAAGGACTGGATCTGTTGACCCCTGTTTTAGAATGTACTGATAGGGAGGGTGGGGAAAGAGCCAAGTGCCCAGAACGTGGAATGAGTCTGTAAGTGGAACTGCAAAGTGGCTCTGTTCCTCTGATGAGGTGGATGGGTTACCCTAGCGTTCGGATGGATGCAGCGACTGACACATGGCAGCCTGCCCTGCAGTTCCTCTGGACGTATGAATCTAATTTAAACCCCTCGATGAGTTACTGCTTCAAATATGAGACCATGCCGATCTCATAGCTATCATTTGATGGGAACGCTTGACATGGAAAAGGTCCTAACCAAATGTTGTTAGCTCAGGGCCCACACACTTCCGACCATGGATACAAATGGTAGACTTAGAACACAGATGAGGAGAAAATCTTAGTGGGACTTTTTATTCTAATTGATTCAGGCAGGTTAGTTGTCAATTGGAAAGTTGAACAATATAATGCAGACATATAACAGACCTTTGGCAAAGAAATCCTTAATTGTAGATCGGAGTATGTATTGTCGCTGGTTGGCCTCTACTACTGTGGCTGCCCAGTGTTCACATATTAAATTAATCAAAATATGAGGTCAACATTCTGCGCCAAATACCAATAAAGGTTTTTATCAATTGGGTGCAAAATTCTAAATGAAAAATAAGGATTCAAATGCTAAGATATTTATAACAGGTTTAGTTTTATTAAACTTTCTATTGTTATTCTCTTTTAGCAATACTAAATTTGTCATATATTGGATTAATTGATTTCTTGATTTCTTGATGTGGTTATCCTCTTCCCTCTGTAATTGTCCTCTTTATCATATGATTATCCTCTCATGTGATTTTCCTCATCATTTATTTGTCCATCATTTAATTGTCCTCTCCTGTAGTTTTCCTCTCCTCTCCTGTGGTTTTCCTATTTTCCTCTACACATGGTTCACCATCCTAATTAGAATGTCTCTTCAGGAGGAAAATTGTTCTGATAGCATCTTTTGATTTATGTACATCCATTGTCATGTGATTAATTGTGGTTATTTGGGAGTCTGTTGATAAATAAATATTTTCAACAAGACAAAGAGATACTTGAAATAACATGCAAAGTGTACTTAGACTACTACCTCCGGTGATGAATAGTGTTTTTAGTTTGACTCACCCACTGTTGTTCCTGGTCAGATATACCATTGAAGAGTAAGGGGGGGAGAGTCCCTTGTTAGGTGATGCCCCTGTCAAATGAAATAGAAACAACGTACCATGTTTAAGGAGTCTTTTTCGAGTATCATAGATTTAACCTCTGTTACTCTTACTTTAGGAGAGCTTCTGGTTTTTATCCTAATGGATTTACCTTGCAGTTTTAGATAGCTGTGCTGGATCGTCTTTTTCCAGCCGTCAGTGTAGCATGTGCCGATCCTGTTAGACGCAGCATTCTAAAAGTTGTCAATTGGGGTGATCATCCCTCACAACAGAAGGAGTTGCATACCGCATTTGTTTTGGATTGACTGACAGGTTCCTTATATTCCCGCACTTGTGGCTCCTACGGCTTCATCAAAATCTAGCCAATGGGTCAAGCAGGCTTCACAGCCTTAGGAAACTAGCACTCATCTTGGCCTGTGAAGTGGGTAGGCAACACACCCATTTTGATCTTAATTTCTTCCCATGTCAGACTTATTCTGTGTTACAGAAGTAATAGACTACAGTGCTCCACTCTCAAAGCCACATACAAGATCTGTGTTGCCCTCCCTCTCTCCCGCTAACATCCTGCAACATAGAGGGCTACATTGACCTTGCTGCAGGTTACTACCCCGCATGTGTACCACCAAACTCAGCAGTTTAAAAGGTTCAAATCCCCTGCGTCATATTACAATTGTATGTCGCATAGATGCACCCTCTGCAGTTCAAGAAGGCAATATTCCGCTTCACCTAACTTTCTCCACCTACAAGAAAGGCTTATTATAAAGGTCGACCATCCGGTAAGAAGTCCACGAGCCACAGGTAGAAAAGGAAACTTCTTTTGTCTTAGTTGTAGGTAACAGCTAGGTCAGGCTCAACTGCATCTAAGCAGCTATCATATTTGTTAAGCACTTCACAGGCAACTGCAAACATAACTGCTTCATTATCACATTGGTCCAGTGGGCTTCATAAGAATACCAAAACAAGATTCTATTGGTTTTGGTGGTTCAAACTGCATCTAACTGGCTACCTGGTCTGCTCAAGTCAAAGCTTGGTGGTGAGGCACATGTGAAGATTGTGCAGAGAAATTGTTGTTTTTTGCTATTCGTGGTGGCTGAATGCACTGCCTATATGCCAAAGTAATTTTCATGGAAATTGAAAAAGGGAGGGGAATGACACGCGAGGATGGAAACAGGATGTTCTTTCAAAGCTGTCTTCTGAGAGGTAATGGCTTAATTGCAGCTGTATATGTGCTGCTCGTCTAATGAAAGTTTCTTGACCAAGTGTGCCTTCAGCCACTTCATTTATAAGCAGTAAGGGTCTCCTTGCATCTGAGGCCCTGTTGAAAACTAGCACTGGCAAAGGCAGCTGTTTTGGCTTGTCTGTAAGCATTTGCCAGGCACTGCTATCATATGACCAGGTATTTTCCAGCTGTTGTGATCTGAGGGCCAGGTAGTGCCATTATGGCAGAGCTTGGCAAATTCATATACCATGCCTACAGAAAAGCACAATCTGGTGCTTTCAGCCACTTCATTTATAAGCAGTAAGGGTCTCCTTGGCTCTGAAGCCCTGTTGAAAACAAGCACTGGCAAAGGCAGTAGTTTTGGCTTGTCTGGAAGCATTTGACAGGCACTGCTATCAGATGAGCAGGTATTTTCCAGCTGTTGTGATCTGAGGGCCAGGTAGTGCCATTATGGCAGAGCTTGGCAAATTCCTATTCCATGCCTACAGAAAAAGCAAAATCTGTTGGCTTTGCCAATGCTTGTTTTTTCTTTATTTCCCCCTGCTAACCCTACCATCCACAATTCACCGCTGCGCCAGAAGTTAGCATTTTAATAGGATGAGTTCATACAAGGAACACAGAGCACACATATGCACACCTAGAAGCTCTTAAACAGAGGTTGACAGCAAAGAACTACTACAGAATAGCGAGTTGAGTTCTGAGTGGAGATTAATCCGCTCCTGTGGCCATGAAGTTCTTTCTTTTTGGTTGTGTTTCTAAAACCGCGGGCCCGTGCCCTTTGAATATCTGCTTTACCCACTCCAACTTCCTGATTGTCCCCGATTCGCCTGCCCTCCCGCCTCCCTGCCCGCCCACCCTTCTCCGATTGGTCAATCTCCCCTGCCCTGCGAGCCTAGTCAACCGCAGCGGCCCTCGCTCACTTCCTTTTCCGGAATAGCAAGGTGAGTTCTGAGTGGAGATTAATCCGCTCCTGTGGCCATAAAGTTGTTTTTTTTGGTTGTGTTTGTAAAACTGCGGGCCCGTGCCCTTTGAATATCTGCTTCCCCCGCTCCAACTTCCTGATTGTCCCTGATTCGCCTGCCCTCCAGCCTCCCTACCCGCCCACCCTTCTCCGATTGGTCAATCTCCCCTGCCCTGCGAGCCTAGACAACCGCAGCGGCCCTCGCTCACTTCCTTTGCCGGAATAGCGAGGTGAGTTCTGAGTGGAGATTAATCCGCTCCTGTGGCCATAAAGTTGTTTTTTTTTGTTGTGTTTGTAAAACCGCGGGCATGTGCCCTTTGAATATCTGCTTTCCCCGCTCCAACTTCCCGATTGTCCCTGATTCGCCTGCCCTCCCGCCTCCCTGCCCGCCCACCCTTCTCCGATTGGTCAATCTCCCCTGCCCTGCAAGCCTAGTCAACCGCAGCGGCCCTCGCTCACTTCCTTTGCTGGAATAGTGAGGTGAGTTCTAAGTGGAGATTAATCCGCTCCTGTGGCCATAAAGTTTTTTGTTTTTGGTTGTGTTTGTAAAACCGTGGGCCCGTGCCCTTTGAATATCTGCTTTCCCCGCTCCAACTTCCTGATTGTCCCTGATTCGCCTGCCCTCCCGCCTCCCTCCCTGCCCACCCCTTCTCCGATTGGTCAGATCACAAGCCTTAACCAACCTTCCCAGGGAAGCCCTCTGCCCGTGCAGCCCTGGGATGAAGGGCCCAAGACAAAGGGCGGCTCCAACGAGGTGGTATAGTTGAACTTACAAAGAGTGCATAATAGTGTCACTGTGGTAAAGCTGAATTTTGAAAGTGTGCCTAATATCATCTCTGTGTTATAGTTGAACTTAGAAAGTGTGCATAATAGTGTCACAGTGGTATAGTTGAATCTAGAAAGTGTGCCTAATAGCGTCACTGTAGAATAGTGTAAGTTAGAAAGTGTGCCTAATATCATCTGTGTGTTATAGTTGAACTTAGAAAGTGTGCCTAATAGCGCCACTGTGGTATAGCTGATTTAGAAAGTGTGCCTAATAGCGTCACTGTGGTATAGCTCAATTTAGAAAGTGTGCATAATAGCGTCACTGTGGTATAGCTGAATTAGAAACTGTGCCTAATATCATCTCTGTGTTTTAGTTGAACTTAGAAAGAGTGCATAATTGCGTCTCTGTCCCAAAGTTGGAACTTGGAAAGTGTGCATAATAGCGTCACTGTGGTATAGCTGAATTTAGAAACTGTGCCTAATATCATCTGTGTTATAGTTGAACTTAGAAAGAGTGCATAATAGCGTCACTGTCGCAAAGCTTGAACCTAGAAAGTGTGCATAATAGCGTCACTGTGGTATAGTTGAATCTAGAAAGTGTGCCCAATAGCGTCACTGTAGTATAGTTAAAGTTAGAACGTGTGCCTAATATCATCTCTGTGTTATAGTTGAACTCAGAAAGAGTGCATAATAGCGTCACTGTCCCAAAGTTTGAACTTAGAAAGTGTGCCTAATAGCGTCACTGTGGTATAGTTGAATCTAGAAAGTGTGCCTAATAGCGTCACTGTAGTATAGTTAAAGTTAGAAAGTGTGCCTAATATCATCTGTGTGTTATAGTTGAACTTAGAAAGTGTGCCTAATAGCGTCACTGTGGTATAGCTGAATTAGAAACTGTGCCTAATATCATCTCTGTGTTTTAGTTGAACTTAGAAAGAGTGCATAATAGCGTCACTGTCCCAAAGTTTGAACTTAGAAAGTGTGCCTAATAGCGTCACTGTGGTATAGCTGAATTAGAAACTGTGCCTAATATCATCTCTGTGTTTTAGTTGAACTTAGAAAGCGTGCATAATAGCGTCACTGTCCCAAAGTTTGAACTTAGAAAGCGTGCCTAATAGCGTCACTGTGTTATAGTTGAACTTAGAAAGAGTGCATAATAGCGTCACTGTGGTATAACTGAATTTAGAAAGTGTGACTAATATCATCTCTGTGTTATAGTTGAACTTAGAAAGAGTGCCTAATAGAGTCACTGTGCCAAAATTTGAACTTAGAAAGTGTACATAACAGCGTCACTGTGCTAAAATTGAATCTAGAAAGTATGCATAATAGCGGCAGTGTGGTTTAGTTGAATTTAGAAAGTGTGTCTAATGGTGTCACTGTGGTATAGTTGAATTTAGAAACTGTACCTAATATCATCTCTGTGCCAAAGTTTGAACTTAGAAAGTGTGCCTAACAGCCTCACTGTGGTATAGCTGAATCGAGAAAGTGTCCCCAATATCATCACTGTGGTATAGTTGAATTTAAAAAGTGTGCCTAACATCATCCCTGTGCTAAAGTTAAATCCAGAAAGTGTGCCTAATTAGCGTCACTGTACTAAGGTTGAATCTACAAAGTGCACTTAATAGCGTCACGGTGGTATAGTTGAATTTAGAAAGTGTGCCTAATATCATCACTGTGCTAAAGTTGAACCTAGAAAGTGTGCCTTATAATCTCTCTATAGTATAATTGATTATAGAAAGTGTGCCTAATTAGCGTCACTGTGGTATAGTTTATTCGTGTTATTACAACCAAGCCCAAACTGCGCCCACGCCATGAGTCCATCCTGCTCAGCTAGGTCCAGTGAAAGAGCCTCACTCTGGTGCGCCACACTCCCCCCTCCCCCTGACTGCCTCCCCTGCCCACCATCCCACCCTCCACCACGCTCTCACACCTCCCCCTATCCAACTCTCAAACCAGAAGAACCTTCCCATCCCAAACCACCCCACCCTCCACCACGCTCTCACCCCACCCCCTATCCAACCATCAAGCCAGAGGAGCCCGATGGCGCGCCCACCATCCAAAGACCCCTGTCCCTCCCATCCCTTCCATCCACCATCCCCCCAGCATGCCCGCATCCCTTGCCCCACCAATAAAACGCCCACCCAACCTCCCAGATCCTCCTCATCCCGCCACCACCCCCCTGCCCTATCCTCGCGTCAACTCCATCCAACATCCTCCACCGACCTCATCCCTTCCCCTCCCTAAAAACTGCATGGCTCGCCCTGGCAAGAACAGTGGCCCCATCCCCATCGCCCTCCGACACCCCTACCCTCTCACACACACCAACTGAATTAAAAACCCTGAAAAAAAGAAAACGGACCTGGTCTTCCTCAATCTCCCACTACGCCTTTTCCCCCTGTCCCAACCCACAACCTCAATCTCTCAATAGCCACCATCACCACCCTCTTCCCCTTCCTCACCCTGCCTCAAACCCCTCTCCCTTGAATTCTCACCATCCACACCTAGAACTCCTAACCCCCTACACCTCACCCTCGAGTCCCCGGCCCCAAATCCGTCTTCACATCTGACCACCCTCTCACATCCCTCCAACCCCGTCCTCCCCACACCCACCTCATCCTCCGCCCGTCTACTCTTCCCATCCACCATCGACCAACCCGCCTGTAGCACCTCCCAGTTTCCACTCACTCCCATCACTCCCCACCTCCCCCAACCCCACCACCTCATCCAGCCACTCGCCCACTCCTCCCCACCACCACCCCTACAACCTCCACAACATCCCCCCATGCCGAAGTAAGATGCATCCTTTTTAATGCCCGGTCTGTAGCAAAAAACAGACACAGCATCTTTGATCTCCTTACCTCAAACAAACCAGACCTAGTCTTTATCACTGAAACCTGGTTCTCCGACGACTTTGGCCCTATCGCCCATGAACCCTTCCCCCGGACTACTCCCTCATCCCACTCAACCGACCCTCTAGAGGAGGAGCAGTAGCAATTGTTTTCAAGTCACACTTCTCTGCCTCAATCATCGACTGCCAGACAATCATCCCTTCCTGCGAAACACTTCTCGTCAAACTATCCCTCCCCCCAATGTTCTCCCACAGCTTCCTAATCATCTACAGACCCTCTGGCTACGACGGACAATTCTCAAGCAACCTCTGTGATTCGATAGCCACCATCCAAATAAACCATCCCACCCTAACTCTTCTAGGAGACTTCAATATCTGGCTGGACATTCCCACCAACCCCATGACCCACTCACTGGTCGACTGCCTAGATGCGCTTAACCTCCACCTTCACATGAACAGCCCAACTCACTCAAAAGGACACTCCCTTGCTGCCATCTTCAGCTCCCACGACCAGATACATCTAAGCCCCCCTACACCTGTCATCTGGTCTGATCACTTCATTGTGCCTTTCACCATTCGCTCACCCGCCCCCCTTCCCATACTTAAACCAGAACCCCCAAATCAACGCAAATGCTGGAAGAAACTAAACATCCTCCCTGACCTAGCCGATGCGTTGCTTCAAACTCCTCCCTCAACCACCCCACAAAATGAACCCTTAACCACCGATTCCTTTGACTCGTGGCTCAATTCCTCATTAATCCCGCTCACCCCCACGTGCCAATCCTCTGCTTGCCGTGGCCCTCATCCCAGGTGGTTTACACCTGAACTGAAGACTGCAAAATAACTGTATAAATCCCTCAAACATAAATGGTGGACAGATAAAACCAACCTGAATAGATCCACCCTGGCCCAGAAACCTCGCCACTACAAAGCCGAAATCCGGAAAGCAAAAAAATGCCACTGCAACTCTCGAATTCTCAACTGTGAAAACCCCAGAAAGAAACTCCACAAAATAATTTCTGAATTTACCAAACCAACCTGTACCACCACCCAATCGACCCCATCTCAGTCACTCTGCGACTCACTCTCTCTCCACTTCTACACCACTGCTCTCGGCAGAAAAATTCTCTCAACAACAATCTGGCCCTCATGTCCCGCCACGTAATCCACCCGCCCCATCAGTCACCCCACTGCCTGCCACAGCAACTACAACCCAACCCACCTTTGACTCGTTCACACCAATATCAAGAGACCAATTTCTCAAACTTCTCTCTGCCCGGAAACCATCTGGCTCCCCCCTAGACCCCTGCCCTGCCTCAATCCTCAAAGAAATATTCTCATCCACCTGCGCAGGAGAGTACACAAGAACCATCATAAATGACTCCCTCTCCTCAGGAATCTTCCCCGACGCCTTCAAAACAGCTCATGTCAAGCCTCTTCTAAAAAAAACTTCCCTCGTCCCTCTCAACCCCAAAAACTACCGCCCCATCTCAAACGCCAGGTTCCTTGCTAAACTCATCGATCGAACCGCATACTCCCAACGAAATGCCTTTGCCGAATCCAACAATCTCCTAGACCCTGCACAATCAGGCTTCAGACCTCGACATGGAACCGAAACCACACTGACCTCAATCTGGGACGACCTTAAGATCACTGCTGACTCTGCAGGATGCGCTGCACTAATCCTTCTAGAGCTCTCCACCACCTTCGACACAATCAACCACGCAATCCTCCTCGACCGCCTCCACTCCCTAGGAATCCATGGAAACGCTCTCAAGTGGATAGCATCCTTCCTCAACAATAGGAAACAAATGACCCTCCTCTCCACCTTTGCATCCGCCGCCCAACCAGTCAATACCGGAGTTCCGCAAGGAGCATGCCTATCAGCCCTCCTGTTCAACCTCTATATGTCCACCCTCCCAGGAATAGTCCGCCCGCACAATATCCTGTACTATGACTATGCCGATGACACCCAATGAATCCTAAAAATCCTCAACTCAAACCCCAACTGTCAGCCCGACCTCGTAGCCTGCCTCCTTGACATTGATCGCTGGATGACCAAAAAACACCTCCTCTTAAACCCCACTAAAACCGAAATCATGGTGTGCGGCAACACCAAACTTCTCCCCCAACCTCTACCATGGCCAAAATCCATTGCAGTTCACCCACCACCTCGACCACAGTAAAAAAACGTGGATGCACTCTCTACTGTGACCTAACCCTCTCTCCCCAAATCAACACCGTCTCTAAATCCTGCCATTAACACCTCAAAATTCTGAGACGCATTTTTCCGTACCTCTCCTTTCCCAACAGACTCGCCGCTGTCCAATCTATTGTAATGTCGAGACTTGACTATGCCAACTCCCTCTACCTCGGGGTCCAAACATATCACCTCATTAAACTACAAAGAGCACAAAACGCTGTAGCCAAACTGCTTCTAGCACTTGGCCCAAGAGACCACACCTCTCCAGCTCTCAGAACTCTCCACTGGCTCCCAGTTGGACAAAGGGTGTCTTTCAAAACCTTATGCATCTCCCACCAAGCAGTGCATAAAACTGGCCCCCTATACCTACAGGACAAGCTTAAACCCTACCACCCACCGCGCACTCTAAGATCAAGTTCTGCCCTCCTTTTAGTGATACCAAACACCCACTCAATCAGGTTAGGAGGATCATCATTCTTAGCCTTAGCCCCCACTCTATGGAACTCGCTTCCACCCCACATGCAACACACCGAAGACTACCTGTCTTTCCGCAAATTACTGAAAACGTGGCTCTTCCCTTAAAGAATCGACACTTAGAGCAAATGAAAGGAACAGTCACAATAAACAGAAATCCAAAGCGAGTCGATGGAACTGATAGAAAGACTAAAACCGATAGTGTACTTAAAACGGATTGACTGAGTGAAACAGATGGAGTAAGTGAAATGGATGGAATATATGGAACAGATAGAGTAGATGGAACAGATCGAGCAGATGAAACGGATAGAGTGGATGGAACAGAGAGAGTAGATGGAACCGATAGAGTAGATGGAACGGATAGAATGGATAGAATGGATTGAGTGGATGGAACAGATAGAGTGGATAGAACGGATAGAGTGGACGGAACGGATAGAGTGGACGGAACGGATGAAGAGAATGGAACGGATGGAGTAGATGGAATAAATGAAGTGAATGGAACGGATCAAGTGGATGAACCGGATAGAGATGATGGAACGGATTGAATGGACTGAATAGATGAAGGGAATTGAACGGATGGAGCGGATGGAATAAATGAATTGGACGGAACGGATGAAGTGGACGGAACGGATGAAGTGGGTGGAACAGATGAGGGTTGGAACCGATGTGGGGATGGAAAGGATGGAACAGACATAACGGATTGAGCGGCTGAAACGGACGCGGTGGATGAAACGGATGTTGTGGATGGGGCGGATGTAGTAGATGGGATGGATGTAGTAGATGGGACGGATGTAGTAAATGGGATGGATGTAGTAAATGGGACGGATGAAGTGGATGGGACGGATGAAGTGGATGGGATGGATGAAGTGGATGGGATGGATGAAGTGGATGGGACGGATGAAAGGGATGGAATGGATGAAAGGGATGAAACGGAACGGATGGAGTCGACGGAACGGATGGAGTCGACGGAACGGATGGAGTGGACGGAACGGATGGAGTGGACGGAATGGATGGAACGGATGGAACAGATGAAGTGGATGGAACGGATGAAGTCTCAAATCAGTCTCAATGAAATCCTACTATGCTTGGAAACGGGACCCCAACCCAGTCTCACTAACCTCTTATAAGACAGCTGACCTGGACTATAAAAATGCTATATTTTTGGCTAAGAGAAACTATCACAACACTGAATTGTTTAGAATTTTAAAGGAACAGGAAACTACGCCTGCTCCTCTGGGCTTAGCTGAAACAAACGATAAGGACTGGTGTCAACTAATCCAAAACGGTCTGCAAAGTAAGCTGAATAATATCCGAGCAATTATGCTTGAAAAAAAGAAGCTGATTTTGCCTTTCTCGGATATTACGACACCGAATGTCTTTGTAAGGAATCCAGATATTCCCATTTTCAATTTTCATTCAATAACTGAAACTGAACCTGAAAAAATAATAGGGCAAATGAAACCATCACAGTGTAGAGGGGATGCTTGTGCTTCTACGATTATCAAATCATGTGCTCCGTCCTTAGTTAAAGCAATCTGTATCTTTGTTAACGCATCACTTAAGGAAGGGAAAGTATCTTTGGAACTAAAACAATCTAAAGTTACCCCTATCATCAAGAAACCAGGATTGTCAAGAGATAATCCTTTGAACTTCCGCCCCATTTCAAATACTCAATTTTTCTTGAAAATTCTTGATAGCGTGGCTTACCATCAGATTGCCGAACACTTGAATCAACATCCCATACTGCACTCTCATCAATCAGGTTTTAGAAAACTGTGCGGAACTAAGACCTCTCTTCTGGAGTTAAAATCCAGGTTATTAACACAAATGGACAAGAGTGGGCTCTCATTGATCATATCATTGGATCAATCTGCAGCCTTCGATTTAATCAAACACTCTATACTGAACATGAGGCTCAAGGAAGTAGCTAACTTCTCCAACCAGGCCGCTGCTTGGATCGCTTCCTTTTTAGAACACAGACACAGTAGTGTCTGGTCGGATAACGCAGAAGCTAATTCAATTCCAGTTCTCTATGGAGTTCCACAGGGAGCTCGCACCTCACCATGTATCTACAATCTCTTCATGGAACCGTTTTTCTACATGTTGTAGCAGGAGGGTGTAATTTTTTCAAATTACGCCGATGACACCCATTGTGTGGTGCATCTAACTGGTTCCCATGAACTGGACGAGCTGGAAGTGAACAGAATATTCAGCTTGATCCACAATTGGATGCTGAATAATTATCTGGCGTTGAATAGGGCTAAGACTGAGTTAATGATTGTGGGTTCCCCACATTCACTGAAGGTCTTAAATCATGCCTACAGCTCTTTTACGCTGGGGGGCGATATCATATGCCCACTCCCAAAAACGAAAATATTGGGCGTTACCCTCGACCAGTCTCTCAACATGACAGCACACGTTTCCTCGGTCGTGTCTTCATCAGTATATTATGTTAAACTGCTGTCACACCTGAGGCCCCTTATATCTCAGAAAAGCGCTGAAACTATAGCAAGAGCGATAATAGGGGCCAAACTAGATTATTGTTGTAGCCTTCTACTAGGTATCAGTAAGTTGGCTCTACAGAAACTACAACAGGTTCAGAATTGGGCCGTGAGAGTTGTAGTGGGGCTTTCCAGGCACGAATATGTTTCTGCTGCCAGGCGGAGGCTTCACTGGCTTCCAGCAGAGGCCAGAGTTAAATTCCGAACACTGGTTATAACATTTAAATTTAGAATGCAAATGATGCCTCCATATCTTCAGTGTTACATCAATGATAAAGTAAACACCAGAGCATTAAGATCTGGTGCTCATAATCTCCTGGAGCAACTCAGACCACAAACCTCAAAAGCGGAGAATGGGGCTTCTGCTTTCAAAGCTCCCACCCTGTGGAACCTACTTCCAGATCACCTGCGCGAACATAAACTTCTGGCCACTTTCAAGAAAGAACTTAAAACCTTTCTCTTTTCATAAGCAGGACTTTGGGGTAGCACTGTCTAGGAATTATATTGCCAGTAGTTTTGTTTATTGTGACCATCCCAGATAGGATTGGTTTAGGCTAGTATAGGTGACCCTTTCCGTTGTATGTCTTGTATTTTTGTTAGCGCCTTCATGCCTACGGGCCCATAGTGCGCTTTATAAATATAATATAATGTAATGTAATAAGTGGGTGGAACGGATGAAGTGGATGGAACGGATGAAGTGGGTGGAACGGATGAAGTGGGTGGAACGGATGAAGTGGGTGGAATGGACGAAGTGGGTGGAACGGATGAAGTAAGTCGAATGGATGAAGGTTGGAACGGTTGTGGAGATGGAAAGGATGGAACAGATTGAACGGATGGAGTGGCTGAAACGGACGTAGTGAATGAAATGGACATAGTGGATGGGACGGACATAGTGGATGGGATGGACATAGTGGATGGGACGGACGAAGTGGATGGGACGGATGAAGTGGAGGGGATGGATGAAGTGGAGGGGACGGATGATGGGGATGGAACGGACAGAGTGAATAGAACGGATATGCGATGGAACAGACGACGGGATAGAACCGATGAAGTGGATAGAACGGATAAGAGATGGAACAGACGAGGGGATAGAACGATGAAGTGGATAGAACCGATGAAGTGGATAGAACGGTTGGAGTGGATGGAACGGTTGGAGTGGATGGAACGGACGGAATGAACAGAACGGATGAAGTGGATGGAATGGACGGAATGAACGGAACGGATGGAGTGGATGGAATGGATGAAATTGATGGAATGGATGAAGTGGGTGGAAGGGACGAAGTGGGTGGAACGGTTGTGGAGATGGAAAGGATGGAACAGATAGAACGGATGGAGTGGCTGAAACGGATCTAGTGGATAAAACGGACGTAGTGGATGGGACAGAAGAAGTGGATGGGACGGATGAAGTGGGTGGGACAGAGGAAGTGGATGGGACGGATGAAGTGGAGGGGACGGACAATGGGGATGGAACGGACAGAGTGAATAGAACGGATAAGAGATGGAACAGATGACGGGATAGAACCGATGAAGTGGATAGAACGGATAAGAGATGGAACAGACGGGATAGAACCGATGAAGTGGATGGAACGGATAAGAGATGGAACAGAAGAGGGGATAGAACCAATGAAGTGGATAGAACCGATGAAGTGGATAGAACCGATGAAGTGGATAGAACGGTTGGAGTGGATGGAACGGACGGAATGAACGGAACGGATGAAGTGGATGGAATGGACGGAATGAACGGAACGGATGGAACGGATGACATTGATGGAACGGATGAAGTGGATGGAACGGATGAAGTGGATGGAATGGATGAGGGTTGGAACGGATGTGAGGATGGAAATGATGGAGTGGCTGGAGTGGATCAAGTGGAGGGAACGGATCGAGTAGAAGGAACGGGTGGAGTGCATGGGGTGGATGGAACAGATGAAGTGGATGGAACGGATGAAGTGGATGGAATGGACGGAGTGGATGGAATGGACGAGGGGCGGAACGGATGAGCGGCGAACGGATGAGCGGCGGAACGGATGAGCGGCGGAACGGATGAGCGGCGGAACGGATGAGAGGCGGAACGGATGAGGGGTGGAACGGATGAGGGGTGGAACAGATGAGGGGATGGAAGGGATGGAACGGAAGGAGGGGATGGAACGGAAGGAGGGGATGGAACGGATTGAGTGGATGGAACGGAGGGAGTGGATAGAATAGATGAATGGATGGAGTGGACAGAAAGGATTGAGTGGCTAGATTGGACCAAGTGGATGGAACGGATCGAGTGGATGGAACCAATCGAGTAGAAAGAATGGACGAAGTGGATGGAACAAATGGAGTATACAGAACGGATGAAGGATGGAACGGATGAGGGATGGAACGGATGAAGCAGACAGAGCGGATGAAGCGGACGGAGCAGATGAAGCGGACGGAGCGGATGGAACGGTTGGAACGTTGGAATGGATGGAACGGATGGAATGGATGGAACGGTTGGAGTGGACAGAACGGATGGAGTGGAACGAACGGATGGAGTGGACGGAATGGATGGAGTGGACGGAACGGATGGATCGGATGGATCAGATGGAACGGATGGAACGGATGGATCGGATAGATCGGATGGAACAGATGGAACTGTTACTGATGATACTGATGACCACCATATCACACTACTACGCTTACTCTCTCCTATACACCATCATCAACTAGAACACAGCTATACTATGACACATTTGGCCTAGCTGTTCTTATACTAACATGACCCCACAAACACATAATAATCCTATTAAAACACAGCAAGCTGAGCACATTCCGGCTAGTTTAGGCGTCTCCTCAGGCCTAACGCAGCCAGAACTCGGTCTGGATGTCCACACTCCAGACTGAACACATCCAACAGATTTCCTCAGCACCTCACCTAGCGCTAAGAAGCAGCTCTCATACTGCAACCACACCAGCTGCACACATATCCGGTGCGCCCACGCACCATACGACACTCTCTCTCTCTCTCTCTCTCTCTCTCTCTCTCTACTGACTCGAACTACGGTTCCCGAGGGCGTTCAACCTACCAGCGCTTTGAGGTCATACCAATGACACATAAGGCCCTATATAAATGCCAAGTAACATAACATAACATAACATAAAGCTAACAGAGCAGCGGGTTATATCCAAAGAATAGGATTTTTCCAAAGGATGGTATATTCCTGAAACTTGTTGAAAAGGTTTTTTTTTTTTCATTTACATTTGGAAAATAGATTTTAACCTTTTAATCTTCGGCTTTAAGTGTAATAAAACAGGATTCATTCACTTTTCCAAAGTCAGTTATTTTTCTTTTATCAACTAACTTTTTCAAATGTTGATGTGTGTCACCCATTGCCAGCAGCTTGAATGGTAAGGTTTTTTTTTTTTTTTTACAAAAACGTTTAATTAAACATATGTTCAATTAATGTAGAAACTCACATAAGTACATATGTCACACAAAAGGGTTGCGGCCCCAAGAAACATATCTGGGGTTGCTTGTGATCACCTTTAGTAGGGATGTGACCCAGTAGTTCAGGCTGGACTATCCTTTATGGATGGGAACAGGCCTGATATGCACATGGTTTTACCCCTTTTGTAATGGAATGGCAAGCGAAAACTATGGTCTGGTGGGTTGCCCAGTGCAAGGCTTGTAGTTATAAATGATTCAGAATCTTCAGGCCATCAAACTTCAGTTTTGCTAATGTCACCCTAAGTGTTAGGGCTGTGCCCAGATGTGGATCTCAAGCCTACTTTGTCTAGAGACTCAATCTAGACCTCAAGTAGTTTTGTCCAGAAACATCTTTGGATTTGCTTGTGGTCTTGTGCAGCAGGCATAGGTCCTAGCCGGTCATTCTGGGCTGCCTTTTTTTGGAGTGGGACAAATCCTGATTTGCATATGGTATTTCCCTGCCTGTAATGGCAGAGGTGTCATGTGTGGCAAAGTCCACAGCCTGACCTTACTCGTAGACCGTGTGCCCGACAAAGGGGCATTGTGCTGCCACAAGCCAGGTGATGCTGGGACTTGTGGTGGCGTGGGCAAGATCCTCTCGCCACGCCACTATACGATGCAGTATAGGCACGGGATCCTCAAATTGCCACCTTTGAAGCAACTGTTCCTTGGAGCGTTGATGAGTGGTGCTGCAGAGACGGTAGTGCCTGCACACTTGGATCTTCTTGCTTGGGTGCCAATATCATATTCAAAACTAGAGGGCAAAATAGCAGGGCTCCAACGAAGAAAAAACCTTGAGCGGTTAACCAGTAACCTCACATGGTTTCCTTACAAATGCACATAAAACCTTCGAGGCTAAGGGTGTCCTCCCTGAGGGTTGGGGCAGGGTGTGGTGTGCAGGGGAGGGGAGTTTCTTTGGAGGTGGCTGGCAAAGAATGCAGAAAGTGCTAGCGCAGGAGAAAGGAATCCAGAGCAGACTCCCAGGGGATGGGAAGAGAAAGATTCAGAAGACTGGAGAGAGAAAGATCTAGAAATCTGGGCAGAGAAAGAACAAGGTTATAGGTCAAATGCTCGAATGCATTTGATCGAATGACAATATGCTCGAGTTAATTTGACCGAAAAAAAAGGGTCCACTCTTTTTGTGGGGGTGTTTTAACACCAAAACCCCCCGTTTTTGGTGTTAAAACACCTTTTTTACCTATAATAGAGCAAAATATATATATATATACTTTCGTTCAAATTGACTCGAGCATTTTGTCATTCGGTCAAATGCATTCGAACATTTGACCGGACACCAAAGAACAAGGAGGATGGAAAAAGAGGCAGGAAGCTGGTGTAGAAGGCCCAATAAGTTAACGGAGAGGGAAACCAAGGAGGCTGGGGGAAGAGCGTGCCCAAGAGAGGGAGCGACACAGAGAGAGATGGAGAGAGAGAGAGAGAGAGAGAGAGAGAGAGAGAGAGACACAGAGCAAGAGAAACAAAGAGAGCAAAAGAGAAAGAGGCAGAGGAGGCTGAGGAGAGACAGACCATTACTAATGTTGCTTGTCAGCAAACTGACTGTTTGGAAATGTTAAGGTAAGCATGGTGACTTTAATGGTGAGCTAAGGTGGCAGGGGTATGGGTGAGGCTCATGTGGAAGGGATTAGGGGTGAGCTAAGGTGGGAGGAAGTAGGCAGGGATGACCATCATAGGCATGGAAGAGCTAGGAGTAGGGGAGTAGGCAGAGGGGAGCTATGCAGGGTAAGCTGATAGAGATAAGCAAGGCTGAGGTGGGATGGGTGGGTTTGGATGGGTAGATGGACAGGCATGGTGAGAGTAGAGTGGGATGGGTAGTATGGGATGAGCTTGAATGAGTGGGGGTAGACAGAGGTGAGCTATGGTAGGTGGGCTGTTTGGGATAGGCAGGTGTAGGTAGGGTGGGTAAGTTATGGTGAGTAGGCAGGGGCGAGGTTGGGCATTTATGGGTAGAGTGGGGAGAGTTGGGGATCGGTGGTGGTACGGTGAGGTGGGAGTGTGTGGTGTTAGAGAGGGATGTGACATAGAAGACTGAGGTAGGGTTGGAGTAGAGGCTGGTGCGGAAGGGTGGGTGGGGTTAGAAAACAGCACAGAAGGGTGGGTGGGGTCGGAATGGTGGTGGGATGACGTAGACAGAAGAAGAGGAAGAGTGGGGGTTCAAGGAAGGGTGTTGGAAGAGGGTAGATTGGGTGTGGGGTGGAATGGGGGCATGGTGTCATAGTGGAGCAAGTTGGAGTGAGGACTTTAGAGGAGTGGTGTGGTGTGCTGGTTCGATTGGGGCTGTGGAGTGGAGGTGTGGTGGTGTGGTGTGTTGCGAAGATGTGGAGTGGTGTGGAGTGTTCATGTGGAGTGGGGGTGTTGCGGTGAGAAACGGTGTGTGAAGTCAGATTGTGGTGGTGTGGATTGGGGTGTGGTTGTGTGGAGAGGTGCTGAGGTATGGAGTGGTATGAAGCTGTGGTGTGGTGCTGTGGTGTGGAGTGGTAAAAACCCAATACACCTTCTAAAGAAGTCCAAAATAGTCTGCTTCTAATGAAAAACAGTTCACATACAAGCCACACAATCGCAGAAACATTTTAAAAATCAAACCACATAAATGTGAAGTAGGCAACATTCATTAAAGAACAGAAAAGCACACATTACCTTTATTACAACGTACTAACACTCATAAAAAGAATGCAGAACATTCACACAACCACAATGCAGGCACACGTGGCTAAACTAAGTTGCTGAATGAGATAGGCTAACTGTGAGGATCTCTATTCATGTGATGGCTAAAACACATGTCCATTGTTTTCCTGTATTGGAGGGGAGTGCTGATTGTCAAGTGATTTCCTGTGAGTACATCTGTACATTGTCAGTGATACTGCACCCTTCCTTCTTCATGTCATCAACCACTTGTTATGACAGAAAGTCTTCAGTTCTACTAATGGTCAATAGATGTCCTCATAAGTAATCACCTGAACTCACATCAGTGAATATTTTATTTCCCTTTTTAAATTGTGATGAATGAAGCACCATTGGCAGAGTGGTCTTGTAGCTGCCTACTTTCTCGTGTTTCTTCTCTGTATTTCAAATAGAAATGTAGTGTTATCTGTAGAGGGAGGGTCTCACTCCACAATTTAAGCAGTAGAAGTTGAATTAATGTGGATCAAAGAGACAGGTACACTACTCAGAACATATACGATTTTGCAAAGATATCAAAGAGAATTTTGAGAACATAAAAATGACTACCGAATGTTATATTTGCAAACTGTATTTGCTAGCGATTCAAGCATGAAATCCTTCTGAGAATGGAATGCACACCGGTCTCTCGATTCTTTTAATTGGATATTACACACACCCAAATAGAACATTGTCTGCAAACCACGTGACATATATAATAATTTGGACATCTTGGGCTGCTGGATGGTAGATTTAGGAAGATATCTGATTTCCCTAGAGGCGTTACAGTGCATGTTCAATTATTCAGTCCCCGCCATACTGACTGCCCAATGCTGTCTCATTTCCCTATCCCTCAGTCCCCTTGCTCAAATCATGAAATACACATTCGCATGGTGGCAATGCCCAGCACTGATTGCTGCCAGGCCTCATCTTGTATGTGGATAAAGGTAAACGGATTAAGGGTAGAGCACAGAGTTCCTCAAACAACACAGGCGGTGTTGTCTTCATTGTTCATAGGTCCAAGTTGCCAAGTGTATGTCCTGCCCTCTCCCATTGGGTTGTCTCAAGCCAGGAGACCGCTGATGGAACCTTAAAGCCCAGATACTAATTTTCATGCATCGGAACATCTAATTGGCTCCAATAGTGTTAAACAAGCCATGATTAGTGGATAGGATGAAAGCAGAGAAGACATAACAGTCACTGTGTCTAGGAAGCCATGCCACAAGTGTTGGCTGTTGCCATGCCAACCAGATATTGCGATTCCAACAGCCTTTCTCTGACGCATTAATTTTGACTACATAGGGGCACCACCAAAATGTGCCAAAACCAGAAAAGAGAGAAAACTTTTAGGAAGGAACCTTTCATATGCCTTGTTCAAATCCTGAGCCCCAACCTGGAGTTGATAGAACAGTCAGGCTCTTTGCAGGGGATTTTACTATATCAGTAGAATAGGATGCAATTAACATAGCCCAAATTTAGGGCACATCATTTTCTGAGGAAAGCAAATATTTCTTAATAAACAGAGATCTTTTTAAATTGCCACCAGATGTTTGGTATCAACCACAGATTGTGAACTTTTTGTTAATTTCTCACAGATTTTCTCTGTGTGGCTATGGAAAATCTGGCATTGCCTGCCCTTCGAGACAGAAAGCAAGCTCGTAGGATCAAAGAATAAGGCAGAAATCCTTTGTAGAGTACCTTTTTGTTTTGGACATAGGCACAAAGCCGCTGTGTGCACCCCACGTAGCCTTATGTACCGCAGGAGGCGCAAAGGGAGGCGGGCATTGTTATGTTGCGCAAATTCTAAAAAAGTTCTCTTTTGGTAAAATTGCATACAAATATTTTCAGACCTGGATGGGGAAATGGCTCCAATATGGAGAGCACACAAGGTCAAATAACACAAAGAGAAGGGTCAATGTAAAAATGTCATTATCAGAGAATGGGCCTGTAAGGAATTGCCATCTGACTTCTTTGATTTTTATTAGTACATAAAATGATGCAGGTGATTCCTTCTCCAAAGGAGTAATCTACTAATCAGATCCCCCTTTGTAGCAACTCCATGCCAAAAGCATAGTGCACTCGTGCCCGGCTGCATCAGTAACCTGATTCGCAGCACCTGTTCCGCTCATGGCGCAGAGTAGGTTCAAAGGTCACAAGAGGCCCACTGGACCACAGCAGTGACAGCAAAGTCACTGCAGCACATGGGGGACATTTAAGATATGCCCCCTGCACCCAAACTCCAATGATAATGAATACCTCATGGTGATGGCAGGGTAATACCTAAGAATAAGCTATGCCTCAGTTTAGGTACTTAAGATCATGGCAACCACATTTCAATTGAGATTGCACATGTGTCAGCTCCCGTGAGCCAGCTCTGCTGTGGAAAGGAATGTGCGTTGTGGTCAGATGGGCCAATACTGCTACACAGCAGGACAAAAACCCAGAGGACCCAGCCTCTCTTTGATTCACTTTGGGAGTGCCGGTAACCCCCTCCCCCAGAGACAGCTGGACAGCAGGTAGCTGTCCTGGGCCCAGGTATTAAAGGAGCACAACCATTCAGGAGGAGTAGCCTGTCTCCCTTTCCCTTTCCTGGCCCTTCCACTTCCTATGGAGTAAAGCACTTTGGGTGTAAAATCAACAGGGCAAAGTCCACTCCAGGCATGAGCAGGGATTGGTCCACTAAAGCTGTATGGCTTTAAACCAATCACCTGAGTGCCTTTAAAAGAAGGAGTCTCACACCTCTTCAGCAGAATTCCCTCAGTTCCTCAAGGATCCTTTACGGCCGTGGAGACGTTCTGAACATTCTCACGTGGAATTCCTTGGGACTGTTGCACTGTCCAACGCCCTCTGCCGGAAGTGAAGAGGGACCCATCCAAGACAGAAGGAAGATATGTCCCCTAACCACTCCCGTGGATCATTGGGAGTGACCAGTACTGTGGACCAAGACCACACATTCTGCAACAGATCTTCTGTGCCAGAAGAGCAGACCCTGAACTGGAGTATCCTTCCCTCGAGTGCTCTACAAAGGACTCACAGCAACCGGAGGGCCAGACCATCCGAAGCTCCCTGTTCTCCCGCACCTAATTGGTCACTCTGTGTTCCTGACACCCAGAACAATAGGGAAGGTGCGGGTGTCTGCATTCCTCCAACAAGCCGAACTATTGCAATGCACCTAAACCAGCTCGACACTGCATCGTGTCCTAGCAAAGTACGTCACCTGCTAGGCCCAAAGAGACTGCTCAATGCCGGAACCTGAACCGAATCTCTCAAGGGTCACTCGCTGACTATAACCAGAGGTTACAATCACGGCTCTGCCCAGCTAGCCCCAGAATTGACGACTCATTGACCGCACCTCGACGCATCCTAGATCTCCACTTCAATGACCGCCGCACGCCAACTTCAACCGCTGGAGCATCACTCGCCAACCTCTCCCAGCAGCTAAAGCCTGACTCAGCCTTAACTACTGCAAAGCGTCCTTGGGACCGTCTTGATCTGCATCACCGTCGCCGTTCTACCGCACAGAGCACCCGCATTTGCACCTACTCCCTACGCCTGCTTGCTTCCAGGGCCTCCATGATCCTATGTGTCACACTGTGCATGATCAGCTCGCATCATCAGACAGTGTCTCCCCTTAGAAGAAGATGAAAGAACCCATTATGAATCAGGAACATGTTTCCAAACTCCAACCGCAAGGCTGCATTGGTGGCAATGTCAGTGACTGTGGAGAACAGATGCACAGAACAGATACAGCTGTTGACAGGAAACACCAGCTCTCCTTGAAGAAATTGGGTTTAAATAATGTCTGTGAAACTGAAGCAGTCAATAGATTTACTAACTAAGCAGTGAATTCACTTCAACAAGCCCGCATTTTCTGCACCCCTCACTGCTGATAGCCTTGACAACAAATGCGTTTGGTAAAAATAAGCAGTTAAAGAAGATGCGCCGGCGCTGTGAGTTAAAGGAGTTTGAGGAAGCTTGCAAAAGCTCTGGAAAATAATCTGTAGATAGGTATGCAGCACTTCTGGCTTGGAAAGATAATGACAATCATATTCCAATTCCAGGTCTTGTGGGGAATTCTATATGTCAAAGAATGAGGACATGTGTCAGACCAACCAAAATGTTGTCTTTTGTGAGGTCAGCAAATTGCTCAGGCCAGTGTGTGATTGGAAGCCTTCAGTAATAGTCTGCATAGCCAGTTTTCTAATCTTCTACGCAATATGTTCTCTGACATCAGAAGATACTACAAGGAAAGATAGAAGAAGGGATAGACCTAGGCACGTTTCATGGACCTCTCATGGACGTAGAGTATTGCTTATCAAATAGACCTGCTAAAGAACAAAACCTTTCTCTGGACTCAGATATTTTTATTGTGAGGTTCATTACTCCTGGACGACCAAAGCACACCCACAATCCCAGCCAGATTTCTTCCTGCCCACACACACAGTTGCAGCCTCCTGCCATTGGGAGATTTGACCATGACTGCTGTGTGCCCATTGAATACTCAATTTCTTCACAACTTCAAAATGTGCTCAATGATGATTGAATGGGGTCAATGAGGAGTAGCCTAATAGGAGCAATTCACAATAACGTAATCCTCTCCTGAGGCATGCCCTGCCTACTCAAGACAGCTGCCTTTCTCCAGTATTCCTGCCCTACGTCGCCGCCATCTACCATCTCAACTTCCTGCTCCATCAGCAAAGACTTGTTGCCTACACCTTACCTGACTTGTTGCACACCTATGCCAACCCACTCCATCTGTCAATCCCTGGCACATGGCATTCACTTCCAGGTATACCAAATTCACTGAGGATGAAGTTTGAGTTCTGGTAGATGGCAGGGCCCTGCCTCACAAGCTAATCTGTGGGAGGGAATCAACAGCAATGTCAATGTGGTGGCTGGCACTATTGGACAATTGAAGGAAGTGCTGGAAAGACACAAAGAGGTGGATCTTCAGCCTGAACACACTGTTGGAAGATGTGCCAAGTCACAGGTGGACACTCTACACCCCAACGGATAGAGCTGCAGCCCTCGGAGTAATACAAAATATGGCTGTAATCAATATGGTCAGCATCAAGGGATTAAAAGGTGTGGAGCCTGGAGGCGATGGTAAGTCTCTAACAAAAGACACATACCATCTAAATTCCTGCAGCTGTACATCGGTATATAGAGGCAGACACAATAGAACGCTGCGGAAAATATTGTGTTTGCATGTTTCCATACATACACCCCATTCGCCAACAAATTGTACATGGAGCTGGCACCGCCACGACCATGTGAATCCCATCCGTGGTGATCAGTCTACAGATTCCCCCAGATTGGCCTTGTCACTTTAGACTCTGTTGTCATTTCTTCCACCAGCTCAGACACAAGCAAAGTTGCAATTGGTTAATTGTACTGGTGGTTGCCATGCTTTTGTATTCTGGTCTCCATCATAGATATCTGCAGTGCACAGTCAAAATCCTCAATGATTCACATCGTGAAGTGGTGACAGGTGTGGAAGAAGCCCACTGAAGGTCTTCCCATGCTTGACATCGCTTCATGTGCTGATCTAACTAAATACCTTGAAAAGGGCTTAACACAAAGGCCAGGAGTGGTTGTGCTCTTTCTAATTGATTCTCCGGCCTAACATAAATAACGTGTGTATTCACGCCATTATCTGCTGGACACCTAAAGGGGAAACCCCTATTTCCCATTGCATGTTACCTGTCCATCCTAAGACCTAATGGACATCTATAGGGCAAAGGCCCTTGCTTCTACTGAATATGAAGTCATGTTTGGGCAATGATACTTTTTACAGTAATTTAGGGTAAGTTTTCCTGTATGCTCTTCTGTGGATGTCTAGAGTGCCCGGAGGACTGCTGTGGTGTGAGCAGAGCTGGATTGCATGAATATTAGAGGTATTCTCCTGATTAGGTCTTTAATAATCTGGCGATACCTTTGGACCAACCCAGCTGTGCCCTCTGTCATACAGCCTTGGAAGATGACCTTTGCCTGCGTCCAGTCTGGAAAGTCAACTTTCTTGCATATGTATGGCTTAATCGGGGCCTCTTGGACCAGGATGAGATGATGCCTGGCCCAAAAGATTTAAAGAAATTTGTGTCCACCAGTGTCAAATAGCAATATTAAGAGTGGGGGAGAATTTTAAGTATGAGTAAACATGCCCCAGCTGATCAAACATAGTAGACTTTGTACCAAAACCGTAGGTAGGTCTGAGTGAAGACCTCACAAGCAACAAAGAAAGGAGGAAACGTATGTCCTGACCGGCTTCGGGTTTGGCTTGCTCCCTTTGGAAACATCAACCGGGCTGAGAATTGGTGGTTGCAATGAGACTTGCACATGCCCTTATGAAGGGAAACACAGACGAAACAGTATCACTTTTATTACGTCTTGCAAATGGTATACTACATGGAGTACAAGTCGATTCTTCTTAAGAGGTGCGAAGTGCATGTCTAGTGTTAATCTACTGTTAAGGGGTCTCGATAACATGGCTCCAATATTTGCTGTCTCCAACTATTTGGACAAAGCAGGGCAAAAGTTATCACATATACTCTCAGGAGCTGCAGCACATTGGTAAATAAGCAGAGGTTATAGTTTTTGTGTTATGTATTTTACATATTTAGCTGTATGTTATTGATTTTGTAATCTGATATATGTATATTTAACAGAAAGGCTTTTAATATTTGTTCTAAATAAAACATTTTTCTTAATTCAAGTTTTGAAATCAAAGTTAGAAAACAAGTCTCTAGGTTTCACAGTTAACAGCTTAGCCACTAGACCATATCTCCGCCATTTTAAAAAGATATGTCTCAAACACTGAATACATTCTCCTTACTGCTCCATCACAATCCATGGTATTGCTCCCCATCCAGAGACCTCATTGTAGAAGAAACACTACATACCAATATTTGAGGTCATCATTGATGTCCTCATTTATGTATTGTGTGTGATAAAATATCTGGAGTTCTACAGGATGTCTAAGGGAAGCATTGGCGAATTAAAGACTCTCAACTATCAGGAAGTTTTCGGAACCAGAGATACATTTTCAATCTCAATTGTCACTTAAAGCAATGGGCCTCGTTATGAGTTTGGGGACAATTCTGCGGTAACTCTGCTGTATTACTGATTACTGTCAAACTCGATTAAGGCTACCTCCAGAAAAAGAGACAGTAACAGAATTACAGCCACTTTTTACTGCACCACCAAACTCGTAATGAGGCTCGTAAGTGTTTTAAAGTGCAGATGCAGAAGCCATCCACTTAGAGGCATACAGATGTTATGTATACATATAGATCAAACACATTGGAGGATGTTTAAAGTCTTATTAAGATACCAGACACACCGTACATTTTGCTCTCCAGCTTTACAATTACAGTTCCTATTTCAAATTGCATACTTTTGGTAAAGATGTTTTATGCAAAGTGGTAAAGTTGCAGTTTCCCTACAATCAGATGCCTGCTCCCGGTGTGGGACAAATATCCATGAACAAGCCCTTAATTTTTGTTGATGTTGAAGAGGCGTTGCATGTAATTAAAGGAGCATTTTAGTTTGTGTTGGCTTACATTTGTCTGTTACCATTGCTTATGATGGAATTGACATGCAAAGTGGGATCAGTGGTCATGAAATGCTGGGTTTTTATTTAATCATCAATGACTCCTTCATGTTATGGTGCACTTAGCAAAGTGATGCAAGTACCACCGATAGCCCTTCATCCAATTTAGAAATGTGTTTTTTGAATACATCCATTTTTAAAAAGACTTTTACAATACTTCAAATCCAACTTTTATAGAGTAAAGAAAAACATCATTAAATTAAACAAACTACATTCACCCGCCTAGTATTTTCATTTAAGAGCATGCTTAAGTGTAAGCTTATGTATATGTAGACTTTGTACTTTTAAACACTATGATAACGTTGAGCATATCTTCTCTGATTTGAAATAAGTAAATACACAGTTCATTTATCAGTAGTCTTCCAAAGAAGAAGCACATCTTAACGCCAAAGGGATTGAATATTTCCTCACAAAAGTTCATTGAATACTCTGGGCCACTGCAAGGCACATGTGTCATATATATCATTTCACTTTCACATTTTACCTTTGTCATGCTCTTTTCACTGTACTTACTGGTCAATAGCCACGGATGTCACTGCCACATATTAGCTAAGGACATTCAGGTTTACTGCAAATTGTACCTGCTTTATGAATTAAAGTAATTTGCTGATTTTATAACTGGAAGACAACCGTATGACAACATTTTACTACAAAGATATATCAATTTGTTTCCTGTTCAGTGTATAGCGTGAAAGTATATTTATGGAAAGCCACAGTAGTATAAGATGATACCTTTCATCACCATATAAATATGACAAGCAAGCACACCGCTTTAAAGTCCTGCTCTTCCGGAATTCCGCTCCAGAAGAGACATCATGCGTGGTCACCCGGAAGTGCCACCCTGCGGAAGGCCGATCCCGAAAGTGAGCTAATGTGGGTTAACCGGAAGTCTAGCCCTAGCTGAAGTGTTACCTCGGATTTGATGTCATGAGGGCCACCCCAAAGTTCTGCCCCCACCCTAACCCATATACCGGATGTAACAACATGGGGGGTCATCGGAGGTCCCGCTCTGTGGGAGGCCTATCCTGGAAGTGAGCTAATGTGGGTTAACCGGAAGTCTAGCCCTAGCTGAAGTGTTACACCGGATGTGAATTCATGTCGACCACCCCAAAGTTCTGCCACCATCCTAACCCATATCCCGGATGTGACATCATGGGGAGTCACCCGGAAGTCCAGCACTGTTGGAAGGCCTAGCCCGATGTACCAATATGCGATGCGGCCGGAAATCCGTCCCTCTAGGTTGGTGGTAAGTGGCATTACCATTTTACCAGTAGTAAACTGTGTGAAACCCTGTATGTGTACCCCTTGCACCTGTTTATGGGGTGACACTTTAATGTAGATAGTATGTAGATGTTGTGTTTGACCCCCACAGGTGTGCCCTCAATACCCGGAAGTGTGTCACAGGGTTTACAGCGGACCATGGCGCTGGGATATGATGCAGGCATTAACCTGTGACATTTGGGCGAAGTGTGAAGTAGGTAGTCCACTTTTGACCCTGAAATGTGTCATGGTGCGCCACAGGCAATATGGAGATGATGGGGGTACTCTGCCACTTCTAGGGGTGGAGTGAAGGGTATATATATATATATATATATATATATATATATATATATATATATATATATATATATATATATATATATATATATACAGAAGGAGGTCCAGAGAGAGGTATACATCGCTCCTGAAGACTTGGCTAGCATGCTGGCTGGGATGTTATAACCGGGCTGAACGTGAAACTGTACATCTGTCAAATAGATCTCAATGGTTTTTAACAGCTGGAGGTTGTTATGTATTAAAGTGTTTTTTTGTAATAAGAAGCATAAAATAAAGCCTAATATTTATACTCGGGTTTTAGAAAAACTTGTATAAATAAATAATTTTAGCCACTTAAGTACTAAGGACACGAATACTCATCCTACATTCATGTGATCTTCCATTTTCAGCAGTTTTCCTAGCAGTTTAAAAATTCAAAATTAAAAAAAATGTGTAATGTGGCAAAAGGTATGCTAGTTCGTGAGTGAGCCGGGCTTAT
Organism: Ambystoma mexicanum; assembly: GCF_040938575.1. Taxonomy (NCBI): domain Eukaryota; kingdom Metazoa; phylum Chordata; class Amphibia; order Caudata; family Ambystomatidae; genus Ambystoma; species Ambystoma mexicanum. Next base: position 863,538,917 of record NC_090939.1, on the reverse strand, counting down.
GAATCCATGCATGTGCTTTTAAGAAGGCCTGGCTGTGTTCTCTTAGGGAAATAGTTGGAGGGCTGGCTTCTGCAGAGACCTTGCATGCCGCTGCGTCTGATGAAGGCATGGCCCTGAGCCGCATGTGTGATCCCCTTCCAGCTTGTATTTATAGCTGCGTCCGGAGCCGGCTCTGAAATATGTAGATTACGTAATGCTGTAAAAGTTTGACTTACAGCCATCTGTAAAAAACGGCTGTGATGTGGCATGCTAAAGAATTCAGGTGTGGCGTTTGTTCTACAGTTTCGGTTTACTACTAGACAGGTGTGTGATGTAATCTGTTCAACCTACAACCTATCGCGGGAGGCTAAATAATTAATTGCTGGAATTATGCTACAGTTTTGGTTTAGTGCCAGGGAAAAAACCTTAAACAACTGCTAGGAAGACATGTGGTCCCTAAAATATACGTGTATGTGCAAAGTCGCAGAATTCCTTGTGGTTTAATTTGTTATGTTATGTTACCTAAATTTGTAGAGCGCACGGTCGCCCAGGGGCATCATGGCGCTGATGAGGAAACTGTCACACAGGAAGAACAGTAATAGTCGGGGGGCTAGAATAAGGTAGTTTTCAGGGCTTTCCTGAAAGCCAGATGGTTGGAGATAGACTTGAGTGGCAGTGGGAGGGCGTTCCACAGCCTTGCCGCAGCAATGGAAAAGGCTCTGCCGCCGAGTCTTTCCCGATTGTACTTAGGAACCACCAAAAGGTTGGTGTTCAGGGAGCGAAGGTTGCGTTCTGGTATATAACGGACAAATTTAGTTTGGAGAAACTCAGCACCTAGGCCCTGGATTGCCCGGTGGACAATGCATAGTGACTTAGTGCATAATTGTAACATCTTGTTTGGCGCTGGGGATGTACGTTATTTTGGGTGCATATTAATTGCATAATAAGGCTGGGCTCAGGAGGAAAAAGACTGCCAAACGAGTGCATATATATATATATATTTATAAATATATCAAAAACACACAAGCCCCTTTGCGGTTGTAGCACTACAAAAAACCACATATCAGGCAAGTACAAAAGATCCCAGCACACAAGATGCTGAAATGTATGTGTTCTTACAAACATGAGTATTATAATCACAAGGTACCAATTCATATAACCAATAAGGATATTTGTCTTAGGCTGAGGTGTAGCAACTAGGCCCAGTGGCCCTTTGAAAGAAACTCTATGTACATGCTAGTTTGCACACTCTTTACATACTGTTGTTATTGAACAGGATTAAGTGGATGACATAGGAATAGTAATTTGAAAACTGTTTCATTTCATTATCTCTTGATCCTTGTGTAGAGATGTTTTTGAATCTACTAGATTTGCTATTTTGTACGTTTTCTACTGCTGTAGTTATCCAAGAATAAGGTACTTATGACATAGGAATTGTAATTTGCACACAATCTGGCTCCACCATGGGACATGGACAAACCAGACATTTCCTATTTCTACTTTGCAAATTGTGCATGACACAATCTGTGAATGAAATCTTATTGCTATTTTGCACTTTTCTGGAAGATGCTTGTGTTGTACCTGACATCTGTGATTGCTGACCCATGATTATATTTTAGATTACTAGACAACAAAAGTATACCTATTTAGGTGTCGAAATCACTGGCAGGGGCAATTATGCTGAACCCTGTGGTATTTTGAAATTAAGGCACTTGCCCTTTAATAGGATGGTTAATGACCGCTGCAAGTCCTCCTAGGCTTGTAAGCGCTTGCCCCCAGTGGGGGCTTATGCCTGACTGTGGCTATTCTAGCTGCTTTCAGACATATAACGAGAAATAAGCACACTTGTGCATCAAGAACACCGATTTTTTGAACAAATTAATTTTAAACATGGGAAGTATCAAACACTACAAGTCACCTGTTTACTTCATGTACACGACAGATACTCATCTGCTGAACTTAGAGAATAACTCTTTGTACGTCATCTTTCCATCTAATATTACCTATACAGTTAACTGACCATTCCGAGATGGAGGTTTTGATAACGGGTGTTAGAGGTTTCTAACGATGCGGTCACATGACTGCCAAACACGTGACGTAACAGGAATTGAAACGTTTTGTACCTTCCTTTCTTTTTAAACTCTATGGTGTTACCGGCACAATTGCATTCCATTAGTCTGAGGAAGCCTGAGCATTCAGGCGGAATGCGTGACTTTTTCCACCCTTGGGGTGAGTGACTTTTCTACAACCTTATGGCTGTCACAGGGGTGATTTCTTTCCCCTGTTTTTTATGATGCGCTGTGAAATGTTATAATAAAGATGTCATTTTAAAGTAGCAAGGTTTTGTGTGCTGGGATCTTTTTGTACTTGCCTGATATGTGGTTTTTTGTAGTGGTACAACCGCGTAGGGGCTTGTGTGTTTTTGATATTTAACGAATTTGGCTGAATTCGTATTCCCAGCACCAGCCACTTTCAGAGGCAGAGCGCCAGACTTTAGCTAAATTGATATATATGCGCCTCAGGAAGTCATGCGTTACCGATCTGCCACACCGTCTGCAGAGCAAATTGACCATTAGAGATAGAAAAATGCTGGGCCTTAGAAGCAAAAGGTAATTGGTGCATACACTTTGAAAAATGTAACTGTAGATATCTGGCAAAATACTGTTTAATTGTTTCATTTAATCCTTATATATGTGGTGCCTAGCTTTTATGATTCTGTAGACTACACTGCAGTTCATGTGGCAGGTATATATTCTTTTTTTTTCTTGTTTCACATGTCTAGATTGTTATATTTAAAGCAGCTGCATTTGCTCAGTGTCTTCTTGATGGTTATTGACGGGAAATGTTGGCTAAAGGTTTTTTTATGTAATGATAATGATGTGTTATTTATATAGCGCCTTTATCCAAAGCGCTTTATATCCTGGCTAGTTAATCCCATGCATATGCTTTTTTAGCAGGGCTGGCTTGTGCTGAGAAATTCCACACTGCATCCAATGCAAGACAAGGTTTCGCCGCGGCTGTGTAAAAGTCACTTTGCACTGCTCAAAAAATGAAAGAATAATAATTTCATGAATCAGGCCCATAGTGACACAGTGAAAAAAACAATTGCCATTGGTTTGGATGGATGAGACCCTCCTCTGCATGCAGAGTGCAATCTAAGTATTGTGGTTGCGTAGAAAAGCATCTGTTCCTGAGGCGCAAAACACAATTATCAGGAGTATAAGCATTGTGTCGAAAGCTTTTGGCATTTGTGCGTAATGCGGCTGTTGAACACATTTTTCTTTTTATTTACAGCAAACAATGGTGGTGAACTAAAAGACACAGCTGTAAATGGTACATTTTGTGTGTGTGTTGTGTAGCCTTAAAATTCAGAATGTATAACATATATTTTTTTTAAGTTTGCTACATTTCCACAGTTTAAATTATGTCTGTGCTTCGGTTCTTAAGCTGGCTAATGTGAAACAGACATGTGTACGAGTGGGGTTTCTGCTAGTTTAAATACTGCCTTGAGTTCTTCTGTGCATAATCTGGCTTCCTGCACTCGCACGTTTTGAATGCTCAAAAGGCCTAGTAGGGCAGCCTCTCTCTTTCTTCAGTGTTATTTTGCCTTTCTTTCCCATGTTCCCTTCCGTTACCATGCGGGCGCTTTGAAACACAATGTACTTGCTGTAAAAGCGCCTTACAAATGTACAATAAAATAAAATGTAAAAAAGATGTTTGTTCGAGCGGCATTTTTTTACAGTTTCATTATTTCTGCTTCTGAAGGCTTCTGTTTTTTTGTTACCAATGCAAGTTTAGGGAGTGTGGGTGTGTAGATATAGCACCAGAGTCTTTTTATAAAAAATATTTTTACATTTTCTACCATATAAACATTTTTCTGCCGCCTGGTGGTTTATTTAGACAGAGGGGTAATATAAAACAGATGTAGTGGACTTCAATATGGCCGCCGAGTAAAGGACATCGCGGCTCCTGAGCTCCTGAAACCGCGCCAGCCCTGACCAACCTAAGCCACCTTCTTTTGCTGCTTTTGCCCTCCCGGCACCTCCAGTCGCGCGGCCACAGTTGGGGTCCTCTGGTGCTCGCTCCCCCTGAGATAGCAGGCGGGGGCTTGGTGGTGTCCCCTCGTCGCCGGCCTGCGAAGTGAGGCGGGATGGTCTGGGCGGCTCGCCAGTGGGTCGGCCTTGCGCGTAGCAGGCCGGGCAGCCCCGGCGGGCTGGTCGGAGTGGAGCTCGGCATTGGTCCCTTGCGGCTGCCTGTGAGGGGGAGGCCTGGCGAAAGCGCGGCAGCGCGGGACACAGCGCTACCCTGGGTGCCTCCTGGCGAGCGGGGGCTCACTGAACGCAGGACGAGCGGGACCCGACGGGGCCGTCCCAGAGCCTGGGCATTGGAATCTGCGCACAGAAGCGGCATCGGAGCATACAGCAGTAAGTGGGTGAATTTGAGAGCCGCTTGGTTGGGCATTTTTAACCCCTATTTACGCCCCCCCCCCACGAAGCACCTAAGGCGGAGGAGCGGGCGAGCACCAGGGACTGGGACACCTGGCTCAGGAATATGGCGCTGCGCCAGAAGTATGGACAGCGAGTGGGGGGCTGCAGGGGCTAACTGCTGTGGTGCTCTGAGCTGTTATTGACCGTGGGCCCGTGCCCCCCCCCATATTCCCCCCTGGGGTGCCTGCCACGAAACATCAGACAGGAAGCTGTGACTGCTGGGCTTGAATCCCTGGAGCGTCTCTCCCTGAATAAGAACCCGCGGGCAGAAGCTGGGAAGACCCTCCTCCCCCTGAGGACTTTCTCGACATAGAGGGGGCCGGCGCTGCGCTCATATGGCCTGGTCCATTTGCCAAGGCGGAGACCCCCCTGGACTAATATAGACTTAGCTCTGTGCCTTCGCTGGTGGGTCTCAATACATCAGACACTTGCTCTGTGCGGGGATCTGCTGCCTGCCGCAGGGGACCGGGGAGGAGGGGGGGCTGGTGGCCCTGTTGGCGACATCCGGCTGCACCCCGCTTGATCACTCCATCCAGGGATTCGCAGCGACACACAGAACACTGGGCCTGGGATTCAGAGTCCATCATGTCCAGAAACAGATCTAGGGACACCCCATCGGCACTCAAAAGCGCTGGGAAGGCTCAGGGGGCCTCCCTCACCAAGCTCTGGGCCAAAGAGCAAGAACAGGAGGTAGATACCCAGAGTGATTATCAAGAGGACGGCGAGATGGGGGCTCGGTGTGCGGATCCCCATTCCGGGCCTCGCGATGAGCCAGTCACGCACACAACACTTTGACAAGTCCTTGGTGAAATGGTAGACAAGTTCACGTCGGTGAGCCAGAAGCAGATAGACACCCTCAGAGAAGAATTGGCAGAGGGGCTGAAGGATATTAAAAGTGATATCCGCAACATTGAGGAAAGGGTGGATACCAATGAGCGGGCCATCCAAGAGTTGACCGACGATGCAAGAAAGGCCGATAACCTGCTGTAGACCCTGGCGCAGGCCACTCAGAACCTGGAGCTACAAGTGGAGGACCTTGAAAACCGGTCCAGAAGAGGTAACATCCGGGTTAAAGCTCTCCTGGAGACCGTACAGCCCCAGGATCTCGCACAGACCCTCACGGGGGTCTTCAGGGACCTTCTAGATGCGGACGCCGATACTGATCTACAATTTGAGAGGATTCACAGAGTTGGCCTTCCCCGTCTGGAGTCGGGAGCCAGGCCTAGAGATGGGCTGGTGGCCTTCCACAACTATGCAGCAAAAGAGAAGATCCTAGGAAAAGCGAGAAAGGCTGGCATTCTATCCTGCAATGGTGCGGAGATATTCTTGTATCAGGATTTGTCCCAGATGACTCTGAACAAAAGGAGACGGATGCTCCCAGTGCTGAAACACCTGCGTGAAAAACAAATGAAATATAGATGGTCCCAACTATTCGGCTTAATCTTCATGTGGCAGGGTAGTCAGCACAAGATCACGACGTGTGAACAAGGCTTGGACATGTTGGGCATGGACGACCAAACACTGGTGGACCCAGGGGTACCCCCGAGCTGGCGGCGACCGCGTAAGTCATGGGAATGGACCACAGTCGGGCCCAAACGATCTAGGAAGGAGGCCCCTCGGAGCGCGGGCAGCGACGCATCCGGGGGGAGCCACTCTGACGCCCAACCTGGCTCGCCCGGGTCCTCAAAAGCCGCCATCCCTCCTTCGCCATAGGGGGACCAACATGTTGAGACCGGGGAGGGCACTCACCACACAGGCTGGTGGCATTGGTTCAGGGTGGCGAAAGAAGCTACAAAGGTATATTGCGGGGAAGGGAGGGGAAGAGTCACTTGGAATGGGATTGGGAGATCCTGCGTTGCTAACACCTGGGGTAAGGATGAGGCTCAACTCTCGTTTGGTAGCCACGAGGGGGGCGAGAAGCCAGTTGAGCCCAACCAGGGGGGAGATGGGTAGGGGGCGGCGGGTGTTGACTCGGGTGCTCAGAAGGCCTGACCATATCTAAATAATCACATTTCCTGATCTCATGGAATACCTAAAGACTTTGTCACTGAATGTCAATGGGCTAAACTCGCCAGTTAAAAGGAAAAAGATTGAATTGTACATTTGCAAAGAAAAGCCTCATATAGTCACATTGAGGAGACCCACATTCAAACACAAGACACCTGGAGATTTAAAATGTGGGGATATGCCAGGCTATTTCAGGCCACCGAGGCGTGCAATAAGGGTGGGGTGGCTATTGCTTTGAGGGATGGCCTGGATCTCTTGGTTAAATCAATACATAAAGGGGACCAGGGGAGATTCCTGGCGGTGACACTGGAGGGCAGAGGGGAGGTATACACAATTGCCACGATTTATGCACCTAACACTGGGCAAAACACCTTCCTGCAGAAGTCACTGGTGAGGCTTACCGTTATTGCTAGGGGCCGCATTATCCTTACAGGGGACTTTAACATGGCTTGGGATCCAGCTAAGGACAGAAGCAGAGCACTGAGGGGATCGCAGGGTGGTCCCTCCAGGGAACTCAGAAAGAAGCTTCAAGATCTGGCCCTGGTGGATGCTTGGAGGGAGATCTAGGGTAACGGCAGTGGGTACACATTTTACTCGCACGCTCATAAAACTCACTCCCGAATAGACTATGTTTGTGTTTCTGCCCCTCTTTTAGGGTCGATATCTGGTATCTCCCTTGGGCCTCTTGCAGTTTCGGATCACGCCCATATCGAGGTGACACTGCGTAGGCCGCGGGGTCCCCCAGGGTTATGGAAGTGGCGATACCCAACCCAGCTCTTTAAGGACCCGGTTCTGACCCAGGAGGTGGAAAGGGAACTAGAGGAATATGTGGAGAAGAATGATTGGAAAGACTCTAGTGCACAAACATGGTGTGACGCCCTCAAAGCCACGATTAGCCTGTGCCAATCGCAATACATCAGGGCGAACAAATCCGACAGATTGCTCGCTCGGATGCTGTGAAATGAGGAGAGGGACAAAACCATTCTTAGAATCAGAGGGGCGGAGGGGCAGAGGTTCACTGACAATCTGGAGATCGTGAGAGAATTCCATCAGTTCTACACCACCCTGTATTCATCAAACCACCCTGACCCGGACGCGGAAATAGAGTACCTCAATAGGATCGATTTACCGACCCCCTCCAGGGAGAAGCGGGAACAGCTTGAGGCGGACATAACAACCAATGAGGTCAGAAGGGCGATCCTTGCCCTCGCCCCGAACAAGGCCCCAGGCCCGGATGGGTTTGCGGCCGAGTTCCATAAGCTACACAAAGACTCCCTAGTTCCCCTGCTCACCAGACTTTTCAATAGTATAGGCTCTCCCGGAGCCCTCCCTGGGTCCATGGATGAGGCCAAGGTATTTCTCATACATAAAAGGGGTAAAGATCCGGAGGAGTGCGGGTCGTATCGTCCAATAGCACTCATAAATGTAGATGCGAAGATTCGCACCAAGATATTGGCAGCCGGGCTGGACCCCCTCATGCCTAAGCTGGTTCGTTATGATCAGGCAGGTTTTATCAGGGGGCGTCGGGCAGCTGACAATGTGCGCAGGGTAGCCCATCTGATTGAGAAGACACAGATAAAGGGGCTTCCCGCCCTCCTCTTGGCGATCGACGCCGAAAAGGCTTTTGATCGCGTTGAGTGGGGTTTCCTCTTTGGCACACTGACTAAAATGGGATTTGGATCTAGATACGTAGATCAAGTAAGCGCTAGCTATCAAAACCCGTCCCTTCGTCTGGCTATTAATGGTCGGATTTCAGAAGCAGTCAGAGTGGAGAGAGGCACGAAACAGGAGTGCCCTCTCTCCCCGCTGCTCTATGCTCTCCACCTGGAGCCATTTCTGGAGGCGGTAAGAATGGTTGAGGACATAAGGTGCATCATGTTTGGGGGTCAGGTACACAAGGTTATGGCCTTTGCGGACGATATGCTTCTCACACTGACTGACTCTGAGACTTCATTAGCAGCGCTAAGTGAGGAGCTGTTCAGGTTTGGGGGGTAGCCGGTCTGACAGTAAACACGAATAAGTCTGAGATACTTAATCTTAACCTACAGGAAGACTCTGTACAATTTGTTCAGCGAGAATTCGCATTCAAATGGGCAAGTAAGGGAATCAAGTATTTGGGGGTCCACCTCACTAGCACAATGGGAGACTTATATAGGGCAAACTATATTCCTCTTCTGGAAAGAATTAGGTCCAGGCTTGTAGACTGGGGTCCCCTGTATATCTCCTGGATGGGCCGCATCAATGTCCTCAAGATGGTGGTGCTTCCACAACCTCTATATTATTTTGCGGCTCTCCCAGTAGAAGCCCCGAGCTCCTTTTTTAGGGCCCTGCATAAAGCTACTACTCCCTTTGTCTGGAACCGCAAGCGCCCCAGAATAGCTTCAACTCTTATGAAGACCCCATCTCTGCGAGGGGGAATGGGTGAGCTGGACTTTAAAGATTACTATATCGTGGCCCAGATAAGGGTGCTTAGAGATTGGCAGAGAAATGATCGGCATAAACCCTGGAGATCTATGGACAGGGCAGTATTGGCTGGGCCGTTGGAGGCAGCGCTCTGGCTCCCGAAGGCGGATAGGCCATCACAGATGTACTTGAGCCGTATCACCTCGGCCACTGGGGAAGCCTGGGACGCGGTGGTTAGGCGAGCCCACATCACTACCTTCCCATCCCCCTACACACCTCTGTTCGGGAATCCGCAGTTTTCCCCTGGATATAAAAATCCGGCATTTAATGACTGGTGGGAGGGAGGATATGTATGTAGATGGCAGGGTAAAAGGCTTCGAACAGTGTAAAGTAGAGTTCGGCCTGAGGGAGATTCACAGATATGGTTACGTGCAACTGAGGCATTGGTTATCCCACCCTGATCAACGGCTGGCGGGTACACGCCCTTTAACCCCGTTTGAAAAATACCTAGATTCACATGAGGGTGACAAGGGTCTCATGGCTTCCATATATAAGTATATCAAGGAAGGGGAGAATCCTCCGACCAGAGGGTTTATGATGAAATGGGAGGAAGACACGGGCACGGAAATAGAGGAGAGTGAGTGGCAAGACTTATGGGCCCGGATCCCGAAACTCACTAGATCCCTCCAGATCCGGGAGATGTGGCTTAAGTTAATGTATCAATGGCACCTAACACCGGTTAAGCAACAAGATGTTTGGGCGCCCCTCACAACTATGCTGGAGGAGGTGTGGGGGGAGTGGATCCTGGGCGCATATATGGTGGGAATGCCCGAAACTGATCACCTTCTGGGACTATATTCAACAGGCTGTGGTTCAAGTTCTGGGGCTCAAGGAGAGGGGGGACAGGGGACTCGATATGCTAGGCTTAAACCAGGATCTGGCGGACCTCCCAACGAAATGAGCCTGCAAGATCTATGTCATCATGATGATGTCTGCAGCAATGGTCCTGGCGCGCAAGTGGAATTCGAAGGAACCCCCCTTTGACTGTGAGTGGTTAGAGAAAATGAGGTCAGTTATTGCTGTGGAATGGCTTACATACTCCATCCAGGGTCATCACATGAAGTTTGTTACGGATTGGGCAGCTCTGCTAGAGTTCTTGAAGGGAGGGTCCCGTAGAGCCTGGTGGCCCAAGAGCATGACACTACTCGGCATTATACCCCACCAGGAGGACTCTGAACCTAGCGTCTGAGGAATCTTGAACTGACTATGGGCTCTTCTGATCGGTTTATTTGTGGATAAAAACTTTACGTTGAATCCTGGAAGGGGACAAAGCTGGTTTTACTGCACCTGGGTGGGGGAGTGGGGTTAGGGGGAGGGTAGGCGTTGGGTTAGGGGTTGTGTTTGATCTTGTTTTCCTAACTGAGTGGCTCCTGTTTATATAAAATGTTAATAAAAATCAAGTTGGAAAAAACAGATGTAGTACACTTACTCACTTTCTTTTTTGGCAGCATGGGAGACAGAGACTGGCTGTAGATAGCTCAGTGGAGTCATGCAACTACGGTGTAGTTTGGGCTCATGTGGGTTTCAGAATATAATTATCTTTCTTGTCCTTAAAAAAATGTTTTTAGCAGAGGTTTATTTATACTGAATGGGAAAACCGTCTAGATGCCTTTATTACAACCTCTCAAACTCTCCTTGAAATAGTTGCTGAAAACGGTGTTGATATTGATATTTACGGTAAAGATGCTTTTTTTCATTTTGTGTTAGAAGAATACTGTATTTTGAGTGAAAATGGCCCCTGGTCTAATAGGCTATGAATGTATATTTTTACTGTTTTAGCAGTTATTCACAGAATATTTGTTAAGGTGCAAGCAGCCGTTAACAAAAGTCATGTTGTTTAACCACCAATCTGAAAAACTCTTTAAATGTATGCTCTTAGTACTAAATCTTTGTTGTTAAATACTAAAATAATAAACGCTATTTTTTTTTATTTTTTAGATGAAGTTACAGAAGACCACATTTACACCATTACAGCTTCCCCCAAAACAAGACATTCTGATGCTGAGCTTTCTAAGGCTGTGGGAGACACACCGGTTATCGTAAGAGGTCCTTAATCTTGTTGTCACTTTAGATAGGTTAGTAAGAGCACACCGGTGTAAAACCTATATCTGCTTTTTTGGCAGGCTGTTTTTACAGAGGTAGCGTGTGTACAAATGTGATCATTTAGTTAAAACACATGGAAGCAGTATGGAGACACGTGTGTAAACTGTATTGGTAAAACTTTAAAAAAAAAAAAATCCAAATCCACATTCTTATGCATGACCATCCGCTGTTGCACCACCACTGAAACAGAAACATCCAGGGGTGATTCACATTGTAAGTTTGTTTGCCTACTAACTAAATAAACATCTTTTTCTCAGCTATACAGGTTCATATTTGTATGTAGTGCTGTAACTACATAGACAAGCCCTTTTTTGCAGGGTATTGCATGGTCATAAGGAAGCATGCATATGCTATAGTTGTGTAACTACTTACCTAATTCTTGTTCTTTTTTATTTTGTTTATTTTTAGGGTTTTGTGTTACACAGGAGGAAGAAGGTCTAGCGTATACAACCTCTGCGACCCTACCAACGGATCTTGTGAAGAATAAAGCTGAGAAATACAGACAACACCTGCACACAAAAACATCCGCCTGTTATCAGGAATGTAAGGGGCTCCAAACCGTATTTTAAAAAACGAAAGTTGTCTCTTAACAAGACTCCATGGTCTGAAGGGTTTGAAAATATTTTAAACACCCCTAGCAATCAAGCTGTCAAAGCCAGGAGCCTACTAATAGCCCACCCATTTGAATACTGTATACCTTTGCACAGGGCTACTGTTTTAGGCCCCGTGATTGTTAACCTTAAACTGAAGTCTCCTGTCTGCTGTAAAATTATACAACCTCCTGTGTTTTCCTTGGTGAGCTCCTGAGCCCTTTTAGCCCAACCAGTTTGTAGCCCTCAGCCGTGGTCTCCGGGCTGTGGCCAAATTACACCGCTTCATGCGTATTCACCCACGATACCAAATAGTGAGCGTGATGTTAATATTCCCAAAGATTTAGAACAGACCTTGGTGGATCTGGTTGCACCTGCAACCCCACATTCTGAGTCTGTGATAATAATTACAGACTCGCCCTTAAAAGAGGGTGTGATAGTTATTACAGGCTCCCTCTTAAAAATATAACCCAGAGGTACATCTGTCATATGTGGAAAAAACAGTAATACTAAAACCCTTAAGCACTGTTGCAAGGAACCAGATAATGCAGCTGAACCGGGCGCTCCTTTGAAGAATTTAAAATAATTATTATATGCCTCGGTCATTTGTGGATTAAACTATACCTCCAAACCCCTAGATCTTTCTTGCACAGGACCAAATGGTGTAAACAAACAGCCACATACAACAGTCACTGACCTCTAAGCATGCTTATACACCAAGAGTCAGTGTGAATGCTCCAGGCTATCAACCAGGTGGTGTTGTTAAATGGTTATTTGGGGTACACACGTCAGAAAATGAAAAAGGAAAACATTTAATAGGCCTACGTAACAGCGCAGAATTATGATGCCAGACCTATAGATTAAGGCATGACCTTGCTGAAAAATCTTTAGCTGCTATGCGTAAGCGTGTTTCTAAAGCCAAACAGGTCCTGTTCAGCATGAAATCTATAAACAGAGTACAAGACCTATTAAAAAAAACAAAAAGAAATTGCTCTTTAGTCTAAAAAGAAATGTCGGTTAAAAAGCCTTGCAGAAACTATGCACGGTTTTGCAGACCCCCTAAATTCCTTAAGACCTGGGGCATTGCCTGTGCAGCACACACTACCTGTAGACCTAGGCATGGGCCCTAAAACCCCTGGCTTTGGGTTGGAGGATCCGAACACACTTCCCGTCCTGTTGAAAGACCGCATTTACCTGTTAAAGGTTTAGCTGCCTGGAGTTTAAAATGGCTTTGCTCCCAAAAAATGTCTTGAAGCATTTCAAAAAAGCAAAAACTATCATCAGCCAACGTGCGAGGAAAGATTTAGCTCTCCAGCCTCCAAACACACCACAGCCGCCCAATACGGACAATGTTTTTTTTACAGAGTATGGGAACATACCAGTGAGATCTACCAAAATATTAAAGTGTTGAATACTACAAGGCTTTTCCATTTGTGAATGTAGATCAGTTACCATCCACCGACCATGGCCTATTAATAATAACAGAGCAGTTGAAAGGCTTGTTTCACGCATCCTTAAAACAGCCGGGCCTAACAACTTTGTGCAGCTCTGTTTAGACAGTTCTACTTTAAAGACCTCTTTTGACTAGTTGTTCATTTCACCAAGTCTTTAATGTTTTGGAGTTCTTAAAAAATATCAGAAGACTTTTATAAAGTAAGGCAGAGTTTTCTGTAACAGAGCCTTTGAGGATCGTGTCTATGATTGTCAGATCTAGAAAGGGTGGAGTGTACAGGCCACTAAAAAAAACACTTTACAATATGGTTGTGGCAAAGAAGAGGCATTGGCTCTTGGACTTTAACTATGGGAATTAAACATCTGTATGTCTGCAAGCATTATAGGTCTGTTGGAGGCTTGAACCGTTATCGACGGCTACATACAGACAAAGGCTTTGGAGGAGGTCCACAAAGTTGTGGGCATACCCACTGATAACATGGTTGGTTTCAATGGGTTGTGTTTATTTGAATATTACTTTGGAGTACAGATCAAAATTCTGTATACCGAAGATAGGCTTTGGAAATGTTTTCTAATAAAAACATGGTGTACATTTTACATCATGATCGGCACTATTACAGTACCTTAAATCTACAATGTTTCCTAGGGGCTAGGAATGTATGCCCTCATTACTGCCACATATGCAGCAATCGTATGGCTCACCGGTGTCAATTCCATTGTCACATATGCCAGAGAGTCGGTTGTGTGGTGATTACTGAATCAGGGTTTAAATGCACCGAGTGCAAAACATTTGCCAGATCTAAAGAATGTCTTAAAAACACATTCAGAAAGCATCTCACGGTTTAGCAGAATGCCATCTTAAAATTGACTGTTTCTCCTGTAGCCGCTTTATAAGGGCTAATCATAAATGCAAAGGTCACATATGCCCAGGTGTAAAATTAAAGTTGTCTCAATGGGGGACCACCTGTGTTACATGACCCCTCCCAAAGATGTGCCCAAAACAGAGAAATATATTGCCTTTGATATAGAGTGCATGCAGCAAGAGACAGGCATTCATATTCCAAACTATATTTATGCCAGGCATTTGACTGAGCATAAGAGTTGGGAATTTGAAGGCCCAGAATACATCAGTCTTTTTATTACAATTTTTGTGGCTCAGAAATTTAGGGGCTGTAGCTTTTTGGCACACAACAGTCAATGGTATGTAAGAAAGGCATGGTATCAACAGTAAGGCAGACCCAAGTGACCACAGTTCAAGGGTGTTTATTGAACTTGCACAAGGATGCGATAAACGCCTATCTAAACCTAAATCTAGAGATGGGAGAAAACTACAACCATCAAATAATAATAATGCAGTCCTAGTGGAGTCTTGTAAAAATAAAAGGGCCTATACTAAAAATAAATATTGACAATCCTTACCACTGATTTACAAATAATGTGGGGTAATGTTAATGAAAAAGAAAGAGGTGTTCACAAAATAATATGTCAGGATGCTCGGGCTGTTGGCTTCCCTTCACCACCTTTTCAGCACAGGGCAATGTGGGTCACTCGAGCAAGGCACACACTCTGGCTTCTACAGCACAAGGACACAGTTCCAATTTCCCAGTTCAGGACCTTCTGTGTCCAAGTGTCTTTACTTCTCGCAAGTCTCTTGACACAGAGGGCCTGCTGTACCAGAAACAACATGCAAATGTTCTCTTCAGTATTCAATCAGGGTGTTGCTCAGCCATGCTCAGATCCTTTTTAAAAACAAAAAGTTCAACATTGCATCCTCCTCTTCCAGGCTCAGATCCCTTTCAAAACAAGGTTTAGAGAATTATTCCTCGGGTGACTCTCGGTTCACCCCGGATCCCCCTCTGCTGGGCTCAGATCCCTTTCAAACCAAGGTTCAGAGAATTATTTTTCAGATGACTCTCGGTTGACTGTGGAGCCCCCTCTGCCAGGCTCAGATCCCTTTCCATCCAAGGTTCAGAGAATTATTTTTTGAGTGACTCTCGGTTCACCCCGGATGCCCCTCTACCAGGCTCAGATTCCTTCCTTTTGCACAATTAGTCTCCCTGAGCCGGGCCCAGACCAATTGTGACTTACATTAAATTAGCAAAGACCTTCAAATGTGCACAGGGTTTAGCTTGACCCATTGCATGACCATTTCGATCTCAATATTTCTTTCTCTCACACTCAGCATCAGTTGGATACCTAACAGAGATTTTGCGAATGATCACCTACATGGTGCCAGCCAACTCTGTGTGTGATATCTTTTCTTGGCCGGCCAAAGTTCAATTACAAAGTTCAACTATTTCCTTTGGCTTCCAATTGTATTTTCGTCGCCTCACACACTGTTCTCTTTATACAATGTTGCCAGTTGCAACCTTGGTTCAAAACACAAGCTGGTTTGGTCTTTGTTGTAGGAGCCAAGGACAGTACCACTGCACACTGTGCAGGTTTGATCAGCCTTAGTTCCTGGTCTTCAGTTTCTTACTCTGTAAGGTTCAAGAAAGTAATGGTCTTTACAGGTCAAGGGTGCTTCCCTCCTTGCACCCCTCTCTGGTCTCACCGTTTTTCTCCTTGTGTTAAACTGCCATCTTGTAACTGCTGTTTCCTTGTGTGTTTTGCCTCGCTCAGAGGGAGCTTTTGTTCTCTACCTTTTATCCATGGGGGAAGTGTGATGGAAGTCAGGTGTGTGTAATGATCCGTAATTGCCTGACCTTGCCTGACCATGGTGTTGGGACATGTTAGGTATATGGCTCTGGTGTTAGTCCGTTGTCGCTCACAGTAAACTGTCTGTGAGGAAGTGTTCATGTCAGGAAAGGGGGGCTGAGTTCCTAGGTATCCTACCTGGTAGGATGGGGAAAAGGTGTTACAAGGAAGGGGATATTGTTTCTCACCCTCTGGTGTCGCACCTCCACTTCCCAAAGCCCCCTCATCCTGGTGATCCTCCCTCACTAGTCCACCCCCAGGAACTGGATCCAAGAGCTATGGCTATGTCCTGGCCACCTGGATGACATGTCCCGGGGGAATAGCGGGTGAGACACATTCAGGTTTCCACATATATGATGGCTTTTTCCTGATACAAGAAATGATTAAAGAAAGAGTAGCCATCAAGCTCATATTGCATGGTGCAAAACGAAAGCTCCTCAAGGTATCAGATCTTAAAATCCACTTTATCGACAGTTTGAATTTTTTGCCCATGAAGTTAAGTAAGCTGCCTAAAGCTTTTGGATTCCCAGGTTTGAAAGGTTATTTTACACATTTCTTTAACACTGAACAGAAATAAAAATGACGTGGCCCCATTCCCCCTGTGGAGTGTTATGATTCTGAATTAATGATGTCTGACGAGAGAGGAAGCCTTTCTTCATGGTATTCAGATGCCTTTAAGGATGTTTTTGATTTTAAGAGGGAGCTAAAAATCTATTGCTGTGAAGATGTAAATATTTTGAGAACAGCCTGTAACATTATTAGAGACGGTATCATCGAGCTGACCCAAAAGGTGCACATTCTGAACCTGGGCAACCCAGAGATGCTAAAATGCTCAACATATGTAGACCACTTCACCTTTATTACGCTAGCTAGCAAGTGCATGAGTATATACAAACTGTTCATTCTGGAGCCTGAAACAATAGCCCTCGTACCACCAGACTTGTACCACAGCAAACAAAAACACTTCTCCATACCTTCCATACAGTGGTTGATGTGGTTGATGTGTCTGATCAAGACAATGTGCCTATACAACACACCCTGCATGGAGGGGAGATAAAAAATGGCCCCTGTTTTCTAGACGGTTATGCTTTTTTAAACTTTGAGGCCCTGGCCTATGAATTTAACATGTGCCCCCAGTGCTATAACAAAGAGGACTATAATACCTTGACAAACTCCCTACGACCGTTTGCATAGAAAAACACTTTTAGAAAAGAAATCTCTTGAGAACCGAGGTTTACGTGCTATCAAACTTTGGGAGCATGAGTGGGTGGAGATGTTGAAAAACAATGAGAGATTAAATATTTTTCTCAAAAATAAAAATCTACCAGAACCCCTAAAACCATGTGATGCTCTTTTTGGGGGGGCAGACTAATGCTGACAAGCTGTACCACAAACAGAGATAGGTTTCCAGACACATTACTATGACTTAACCAGTCTCTACCCCTTTGTAAACAATTCAAAACCGTACCCGCTAGAGCATCCCTGCATCATCTCTCAAGATTTTGGGGATGTTAAACAGTATTTTGGTCTGATCAAATTCCAGGTGTACCAGCCTAAGAAACTTGGTCCCGCAGCAGGGTTCTGGGAGGTTAATGTTCCCTCTATGTTCCCTCTATGTATGACATGCGCAGAGCCAAAAAAAACGGAAAAATGCACACACAGTGTTGAGGAGGGGCCGATCACGGGTACCTGGTGCACTGATGAGCTGGAAGCGGCCTTGCAGAAAGGTTATCAGTTGGGAAGGATTCCTGAAATATGCCATTTTGAGAAGGTTACAATTATACTGTTTTGTGGTTGCATGAGTCTGATCCTGCGCGATGAACAGGAAGCCTCCGCATACCCCGATAGCCGCAAGGATGCTGCCTCCCGTCAGTATTACATAGAAGAGTATTACAAACATCAGGGTATCCGTTTAAGACCCACATTAATTGAAAATAACCCGCTTAGATAACAGTTAGGTAAACTGTGTTTAAATTCCTTGTGGGGTAAATTTGCACAGAGAACCAATCTCCCAAAAACAACGATTATAACCAACCCTGACGAACTGAACGCTTACCTTTTTGATGCTGGCTATGACATATCAAGCTTACAGTTCACAGATGAGGAAACAGCGTGCCTCTGCTGGAAGTACGCTGAAGAGTACCCAACGTCCTGCAACAACATAAAATTGTTATCAGCAGTTTCACAACCGCCCATGCCTATTAAGAGTTGTACAAAGTAATGGACACCCTCCAAGAGTGTTGTGCTACCATGAAACAGACTCTGTCATTTATGTCAGTTCCCCCAGTCAGAAGAACTCCCCATTGGGTGATTATCTGGCTGATTTAACAAGCGAACGAGCTCCGGGTAAACACATTGTAGAATTTGTGTCTGCAAATCCCAAAACCTATTCACATCGGACATCCACTAGAGCTGTCTGTATGAAGGTAAAAGGCATCACTCTGAATGTTAGTAACAGTATGAAAATCAATGTTGATGGTTTGAAGGAGCTAGTGCAGGAGTACTCTTTAAAAAAGACAACCAGCACTATTGTGTTCCAGAAGCCATGCATCGCGTGTGAGAAAAAATGCTGGGCGATTAGTAGCGAAACACTGCAAAAAACTTTGAGGGTAGTATTTGATAAGCGTGTGCTCACAGATAATTACAAGACAGTACCCTACGGCTATTGAAAAGGGACCATTGAGTACGATGGACACACATTTACAAAACCCTTTTTCATGCGTAGTAGCCGGCCCTTCTAGTTGCAGTAAAAGCTATTTTATTAAACAGCTTTTAGAAAATGCCCCCACAGTTATGACAACAATGCCAGATAACATTTTGTGGCTCTACTCGTGCTGGCAACCCCTGAATAATGTGTCCGCTAAACTAACTCATCTGAAATTTGTGGAAGGTTTACCAGATTCTCTGAATGACAATTGTTTGCTACCTCTGGACCTTGTACATATTATCATCATAGATGATTTGATGACGGAAGGCGGGCATAGCTCTAAACTGGAAAAAGCATTCGTCCAGTATTCTCACCATCGTAACCTTAGCATCTGTCACATTGTTCAGAATGTATTCTACAGGGCAAAGGGCACGCGCTCAAAAACATTAAATGCCAGTTATATAGTGCTGTTTAAGAACCTTATAGGTAAACATCAGCTCACTATCCCTGCAAGACAAATGTTCCCTGGGTAACACCAGATTTTCTTGGAGGCTTTTGAAGATGCTGCCCTGAAACCTTATGGTTAATTATTGGTAGATCAAAAAACAAACACTTTAGAGGACTACATATCGTGGGACGGTCTTTTCCCTCCTGATCTGCCTGTTGTTTACATACAAAAGACTTCTAGAAAACCCCGGTGAAATCAATCTTTCCTCATTAGTACCGGCGATCAGCCACCATGACGCCACGTATACGTAGAAACTTTGCTCTCCTTAAAATGCTAGAAATAGCACCACCACAACAACAAAAGGCCATCTGCTCTCAACTTCTGATGATCTAGTATCGGCTATAGCTAAGATTGCCTTCTACAGCTTAAAGGGGAATGTTCCACTATCCATCTGCCAAAAAGAGCAAACACCTTCTCAAGAAACTGGGTAACAAGAGGTCATCCCAAAAAGCTAAAAGAAAACCTTTAAAACAATCTGGGGAATTTATAGGATTGCTACTAGGTTTTGCATTTCCTCTGCTCACAAAGCTTTTAGTGGGGTGGTTAATGGAGTACAGCCAAAAGATGTATTTGTTTGACAAACATCAGTTGGATGGGTTGAGTACCCAGAACCATAAAGAACCTGATATTCAAAAATCAGCCACCCTAAGGTTTTGACTCTGAAATACGGTCCTAAAATACCATGATTTATCAGACTACGAAAAGGTGACCCACTATTCAACGATTCTGCAAAAATACTTAACATACTTTAGACAGGCCAAAAATGAGAAGAATAAACTAACGTTGCTTATGCCCCCTGAAGATCCTGCAAATAGCACTGTAACCCCCACATTTGCCCCTGTTTCAGATCCCATTGTGGTAGAAGTTTTGGACACCATTAACCCCTGTTATTGGAAAAATGCTGAACTCTTGCTGAACAAAATGGGGAGTGAAAATGAAGTGTCAACATGGAACGACAAGGGGGAGTTTGTTTATAAAGGAACGGCTGTCAAAGGTTCAAACTTTCATGATTTAGTTTGCAGCATTACCGATCCTCGGGCCTTTGGAAGACACAAAACACCTAGAAGGTGGGAGCTGTTTATGGAAGCAGCTACCGATTTAAACATACCAGCCACCATAGTGAGAAATATGGGACATTGTGAGCTGCTCGAAACCTTAAATGATTCTGAGGTTAAACCACTAACAGATAATGTTGATTCTCTAGACAAGGCATTTAAGAAAAGAAGAAGAAAAAAGAAAATCAGCAAACGATCCATGTGGTTTAGTGTGTAATATGTTTTTTTAGCTTCAGAAAATCTTTAACAGCTGTATTATATGTATATAAATATGTATATGTCTTTTTATAAGTATAGCTTTCCATTCTGTAAAAGAAAGGGTCGTGATTGCAATAAAATACATTAATTATTTATACCTACCAAAGTTTTACAGCTAATCATTTCTAACCTGTCTAGCTGTGAATGTTTTCAAAATATTAAATAAATAAATGAACACATTCAAGAAGAGAAAAAACACTTTTTGATTAAAATCCTAAAAACGTTTTATTTGGATAAGTACACAGAACTGGGGTTTAGTAACAGTGGTGCATTTTTGACAAAAACTAAATACATTTAGAGGGGGGTTGTGATATCTGTTCTTGTTCACAAAAGCATAATTTTTCCTGCGATCTAGCGAAGAGGTCGCATAACCCCTGACAGAGAATGTTTCTTAGACATTTTAGATACAAAGTAGCAGGAGGAGCAGGAGCACTGCCCACACGTTATGACTTCAGGATGTTGCACCTGTGTTCTATTATAATGTATTACGGATGCAATATGCTTAACATAGTCCAATATTGCGCCACTCTATATTGGTTGGTTTCGGAAGTACCCCAGGCTATCAAAGACATTTATTGCACCATTGTCTATAAACATTGCTATCCAGTGGGTGCCTTCCTAATCCTGGGGATCTGTGTTCACCACAAGGCAGAAGGGTCTCTTGCTAGGCATATCTCTTGGAAGGTTATCACGTGAATACACACCCCCAGCATGTTTTGTTGCATGTTTGTCTTTACTCGGGAAACATTTGATCTGGTAGGTATCCATTACATGTCATACAGCACCTGGCGTTGATTGTTGAGTTCCATGACAGTGTGAAATAGAGCCATAATGATAAGATTACCAGTGTTTGGTAAATTTGCAGCAAAATGTACCTCGATGCGTAGATTACCATTCCTAATCAGATTATAATGGCCGGCTGATGCATTATTGGGTCTCAAATTAAAAGCCAACAGCGTGTAAACCCCATCATAGTTGTCACGCAGTATCACAAAGCCTTTACCACGCAAGTGTTTACCACTGATGGAGACCAGGCCCAAATACTCCCTAATCGTATTTTTGTGTTTAAAACTCGGGCTGTAGACTTTGTACGGTATGTTTAAAATGAAAAGGATTGCTAGCATAATCTCCAGAAAAAAAAGCAGTGTTGTCCACAAAATCAATGATAATTATTTTAGGTAGCTGTGCCAAGAATAAATTATCTTGAATGGCGACGCAGCTGCCCATGGGTACACTGAAGATTTTCAAAGATGTCCTCTCCACGGGGTATTTTAAGTTAGATACTCGTAGAGTTTCAGCGTGAGCTAATCTGGCTGTGGGGGACACATTGACTCTTTTAATAATTCACTGATATTATTACCAAGTTCTGCATCATCGCTGTTAAGGCAAAAGGAATCTTTATTCCGAGACAGTTTCATTTTCAGATCAACGCCGTTCACCATAACTTTCTCGTGTAAAAATAGATTGGAGTGTAGACGTCCTAGTAATTCAAAATGTCTGCTACCTCTCGCATGCGTTGCTCTCCTTATAAACCCAGTGTTAAACCCATGTAGAGCATAATCCTCCTTATGCCCTGCTGAGTCCCTATAAAAAATCCCTGCTTTGTGCTGAGTGATCAAAGTGTCATTGCTGTAGTTCAGAATGCTTTCTATGTATGCTTTATAGGCATACATGTTTTCACTATGCGTAATCAGGCAGTCGCCTAGAGTAATGTCAACCTGGTTTAAAAGGGTGGCCATGGGATAGGCAATCGTGGCTACCTTAGCAGCGGTTGTGATAGCTGTCCCGTCGGCCTTTGTTATTTTACAGGTCAAGTAAAGTAGAGAGTCATTCAGATCAGGTACAATTTCGTTGAGCCCGATATGTAAAACTCTATGGCGCTAGAGAAGATAGTGCAGTGAGCGGCACAATTTCCTTGAAAAAGCTGCTTTCATTGCTCATCTGTGTTGGGGGTACGGCAAAAAGATCTAGTTGGGATTTGTCACATTCTCCCATGGCACAATGGATGAAAGCCATCTTTTAGAAAACATTGATGTTGGGTCTGGTTTTATTTCTCTTGTTCAGTCTGTTCTTCGGAGTGCGTTTTCTCTTCTGAGCGGCTCACATTGTTGATCTTATTTGTATGCAGCTTTGGAGGCCCCCACCTGTGCAATGCTCTCTTTTTTCTTTTTGCAGGAGTTTTTCCTACATAAACCAAGCCAGAACCCTCTTGTCTTGGTTTGTTGAAACGATTTGCAATGGAGGTTGTGCACTAGACACCACATCTTTAGCGATATTTATAGTTGTGGTTTTCACATGTGGCTTGACTAATTCCAACCCTTTTCACAGGATGGGCACAGCCATCTGAAAGAGATTCTAAAAATACTCCCTAAACCCATTCCATATGTAACGGGCGCACCTTGGAAGTAGGGGTGATCGACATAACCGGCCGGCCTACAGTAATAATCCCTATAAATGTACGGTTCCCCATAGTTCTTTATGAATACCATATTTTAGTAGTCTTTCTCTCTCCTAGGGCGCACGTGTAGGGCCTAATTACGAGCATGCCAGCAGCGTTGTTTCCGGACTGGCACACTCTGAGTCTGCGGGTGGCTGCCGTCCTGCCTGTCAGGTCTGACCTGAAGGGCGGGACGGCACCCGCCCACGGATTTCCCGGGAAGCACTGGCACCGTTTTTAACGGTGCCGGTGCTTGCGTCATCCCCATTCGCATTGAGTCCTATGGGACTCAAATGGGAATGGGGATTTACGTTTTTCCGGCGCCTGACTTCCAGGAACACCAGGGTCGTAATCCCTCAGGTTTTCCGTGGAGCCAGCTGCTAGAATAAATCAGACTCCGGCAGCAGCCTGCCAGTTTTACCGGCACAGCTACCGCCGGAGTTGTAATGAGGCCCATAGTTTCACTAGGACCGTCCCATATTTAAATGAGACCATTTTCCCTTGATCGCCCCTTATCTTTATATTGATGGTGTCAAAATGACACTTAGAAATGGGGATATAATCAGACTTAATGTATTGTATATTAACAATACCATTATTTTCACTTTTCACTTGGGCTGTTCTCATTAGGGGGACATATGAGTCACCGACCCTTTGATATTCTACAATATCACCTTAGATCATGAGACTGTAAAATCCACCATCAATATCAGCACGTGTTCTGTCCAAAGCTTTATTACTTTTTACATGTTGAACGGTTCACAACACCCTAGAGAGTTTCCTGGTACATATAAACTCTGTGGTAAGATCAGGTGATCTAAGAAATACTTTCCTCTGAGCCTTATTCAGAAACAGGTGTATATCGAATAGCTCTCGATGCTTGCGAGCGACTTGTTGATAGCATCTTGCAGCGTTTGTATGCTGGGGTAAAAACCATGAGGAAAAGCCACGTGTAACAGTTCAATAGGTCCTTTACGCTTGATGGTAAACCTTTCCTCTCTTTTATCCACAGTGTCCCAGGTATGCGGGTATTGAATCTCCATCAGACAAGCTTCCCTCAATCCTTGTAAATCAATGAGTTTAGCCATCTTAACACAATCATTTGATATTTTGTTGTTAGGGAATGTATCTGAAGAAGCGTTACTGGGTAAGTTGATATACAATCCTCTGCTTTCCATCTTCTCAAGGAGCACCTATGCTTTTTAGGTCCTTTAGAGATACTGCGATGACCCAACTGTTAAATTTCTCAGGGCATCCCATCCATTTTACCAGGTTTTGTTTCTTAGACCCCCTTACCTTTACTCTGAATAATGTTCTTGACCCTATAAAGACATTGGGGATCATTTGTCACCACCTGTAACTCCTCGGTATAGATTTTACCCCGTACAACTTCCCCAGCATAATCAACCAATTGGTAGATTTATATCCCCTCTTTGACAGAGACTTCAGTCACTATAAAAATGTAATTGGTTAATGATTGGTGATACCCCTTTGCACGGACAACTTTTAACTTGGAGACTCTGATGTGGTTCACTACGTGCAAGGATGTTTTCTTGACCTTCTCCCTTAAGCCTTGAAAATACCAGTTTCTCCATGCTGTTAATGAATTTTCAGACATTACAGACTTTGGAGTCATTTTAATAGACCAGTGATAGCTGTCATTATACACCTCTATAAAGGGCTGTAATATGTCCACATAATGATGTGCATTGTTTGCTGTGAAAAATCTCTAGAGTTAGATTTCAATGTTCTATTAAAGCACCCAACAACAGCCGCCTTAACCTCATCGTGCGTTATAAAATGATGCACGTTGTGTTGCTTTATAAGATGTTGGAGGGGCCTATTTAAAAACTCCTTGCTGGCATCAGTTTGTAATTTTGCAGGCACCACCCACTTACTGAAGACATCCTTGAAAGTGGCTGTCACTCTTGAACCAGTCTTATCCCTCAAGACTTCGGCAAAAGCGTATTTTGATAAATTTTCGATCACCGTCAGGATGTTGCGCGCACCATCGTTCTGTTTTCTGAAAGGATTCATAGCCACAAAATCCCCCTGCCATTGTCTGTCACGATCAGATACCACGATCATTCTTCTTTTAAATTTTCTTTTACCATTTTCATGAAGGGTATATGTCTCTTGACCAGATAGCCATTCCTTAACAGCTTCACATGTGATGGGCTGTTTGCCATGTTGTAGTTTTCGATAAAGAGCATCAACACCGCCATAATTACCAATTCCACTTTTATCATAATAGTTTTTATGCATTCTCAAATGAGAGTTGTTATCCATTGAAGCACTCAAAAAGATAAACAAACAGGGGCGTGGCTGCTGAAAAACATTTTACACTTTTACAAGGCTGGTTGCTCAGGGGTGTTGGTAACCATAGATATTTCAAGGTATTTGGCATGATTTTAGATATTCTCTCTTTCAGCATGGC
Source organism: Ambystoma mexicanum (assembly GCF_040938575.1). NCBI lineage: Eukaryota > Metazoa > Chordata > Amphibia > Caudata > Ambystomatidae > Ambystoma > Ambystoma mexicanum. The sequence goes on along the minus strand of NC_090939.1, from coordinate 863,513,797 downwards.
ATATTTTCCACACATACACATCCTGGCTTTGGTTTCTTGACCTTCAGAAGTTCTATTCTAGAAACAAAAGTACACACATAAGGAGCAAGTTCATTGTATTTTCTTCTCTTTAAAACAGCTTTGGGCGTATCAGGCACTCCTTATGGGTCTTTCTAAAAATGCATAGTTCACAAAAATCTTTTTGCATTAATCGGGCTACCTGGTTTCTAAAAACCACAGGGTTGCAACCTGTAAAGATCTAATTTTTTACTTTGGAATACGACAATCGTGTATTTCCAAGAATGTTTTTGATGAAACACTCTCCACACTATCATGTACGCGCATGCCCATGCCTTTATAGACCGTTTTAAGCAGCTGCAAAATTTTATATGAATTCAACATAAAACATATTCACTGTATTGCTCAAGCGCAGAGGTCTTCAAACTGTGGGGCGCGCAGATTGGAGGAAATGGGCAGGTACACTCCGATGGTGGGACTGGAGCATAACACTGTCTCAGGCATCAATGAAAAAGTGGCCTGCAGTTGCAAATGGAAATTTGTTCCTTTAGTCACAGACTGTTTGAGTAGTACCCAAAATGTAAGCAAATTGTGATATTTAAAGAATATTTATTCAGCAATAATGGTCAAAACTACTAGCTGCATAGCAAAGTAACTCATCAAACTGGACAAAAAAGTGGCCCATTTTGGCTGGCCCACACTAGCATATAGCATATTGAATTTGAGGTACGAGCATTGCCCTATTGCCCTATTGGCCAGTCTGAGTCTGGCGCCTCATCCATAATGGGTGAGGGAGCATCCACCCAGTGGCCCCCTCCCCCATTATGGAGGAGCCGACGAGCCACAGTGAAACACTGATCACTCCCTCAGCTGCTTTTTCCAGCAGAGGGAGAGCTCCTGGGCTGAATGAACTGTCAAAGGGAAACAGTTTCCCTTTGACAGTTCAGTTCAGTTCCCCAGCTGCACATGCTCACTGAGCCATGCAAGGCTGGGAGCCTTTTGCTTTGCTAGCTTTGCATAGCTCATTGGAAATTCTGGCTGGGACACTGCATGTCTGTATGTGCGAGGGGGAGTTCCTGCGCCTCCTCGCACATACGGACAGAGTAGCCTGGAGTGGAGCATTTCAACACCCACATGCAGGCACCTGCAGAAGTTATGTTTGTGTTCATCTATTTTTTTATTAAATATGTGTACCGATGCGTGTATGCTTGTGTTATGAGTGAGTATATGGTGATGGGTGCTTGTGTGAATGATAGAGTGATTGCTGTGTGAATGTGTATCTGTGTGTGTTTGTTTTGCTCCGTTGAGCTGATTTTGGCGAGTGAGGGTAGAGGGATCAAGGAAGGCTGTACAACAAAGGCATTTTCCAAATGCCTTTGTTGCACAATCCCCCTACCCATCTGCCAAAATCAGCTCTTCTCTGAGGCGCTGTGGAACCCAGGGGACAGGGATGGAATTTATTTTACTGGACATCCATCATAAAAATCCAGTCAAAAATACCATGTCCCCCAGCACCTATTGCACACTGTGTGGCTTTTTACCCATTTTTTTTAAAGTATGCTCTAAAATGCAACAATTTAACCCATTATTTAAAAACAATTCACGGGGGAATACCCCTCAAACCATCCTTGACTGGTTCGGGCTCCCTCGCTACATTCAGTTGCTATGGCATATCTGATGGAAATATTTATGCCCCTTCACTTAAAAAATTCACCAGCCACCAATGTCCCTGGGACTGTGCTGGGAGCAGGGTGGGGAAACCCAGGGACTGTGGTGGGAGCAGGATGGGTGGGAGCCATGGGCCAGTGGTATGAGCAGGGTTTGAAGATCCCAGGATCTGTGGTGGGTTGGGAAGAGCACAGTGACTGGGCTAGGAGTGTGATGAGGGAGTCCAGAGACTGTGATGGGAGCAGCTGGAGGAGCCCAGGGACTATACTGGGAGTAAGGTGACATGACGGCGCACAATATTTAATAGCCATTTCTAACTTACTGTCCATTTTGCATTTTTGGGGAGGTCGGCCTGCCCATATTTTGCTCAGGAGAGCCCAGGCCTAAAAAGTTTGAAGACCACTGCTCTAGCGTGATAATGCAGGATTCATGAGCATCCTGTTGTGGTGCATTGCATTTATGCCGATAGCACCATCGGTAATAATCACGCTTCAAGCATGTTTTCACTACACAGGCTGCAAAAGCTTGAACAGTTAAGTACTCCAAAAGGGTCATAGTTTCATCTTCTTCTTCATAAGAAATTTGGAAGCGTTTTAAGCAGACATATTTCTTACACTTATTACTGCTTCGGGTTGCTGTACTGTCGATCATTTTTGAACAGCACATGCAGTAAAAATTGACGGTATTGAATGAAGTCCGCTGACTCTCAGTGCCATCTGCTGTTTTCTGCAATTCAAAAAAGAAAAAAGTTTAACTCTTGAATATGTGTTTTTAACATGTTTTCACACAGACACACACACACATCCTCTTACATACCAGATTGCACAGGTCACAACCATCCGCGTCCATCTCCAAAACATTAGCGGCGTCCATAAACAGCTTGTCTTGATCGGTACATTTTACTAACTCTGGGGGCACAGCAACCTCTGGAAACAGCTCATTCAGAATTCTGAGGTCCTCAACAAGGGCTCTTTAAGAGTATTCATAGACTCATCCATTCCCATGTACGCTGCATCTGTGTAGTCTGCAAAGGTTATAACAGCATCTACACTACCACAGCATTCAGTAGCGTTTTTTATAGGGGAAACAGGCAGCCTCATATCACCAAGTTTCATTGTAAAAAGGCACTGGGCCTCATTACGAGCATGGCAGTAGCCGTGCCTATAAGGCAGGCACGGCTACCGCCATGCTTGCTACCGGCCTCGCCACCCACGACTAGGCAATAGTCGACCCATTATGAGATGAATGGGCCAGTAATTGCCCATTCGCCGGTGGCGGTAATGCCGGGCTCCCGATCCCCATTCTGCCCGATAGGGCAGAATGGGGGTGGGGAGCATGGTTGCACCGGCCCCATTCATACCGGTGCCGGTGCAATCACGGGTTCTGCTCGCGGGTGCCGCACAGCCCACCAGGTAAGACCTGGTGGGCTGTCAGGAACCCGCGACCAGAACTCGTAATGCGGCGGGACAGTATGAACGGTGCCGGTGCCTTACCGGCACCGTTTATACCGTGGCCGCCACCCTTATAATGAGGACCACTGACTCAGATCAGCTTCATACTCCATACCCACTACCACTCGATTCCTCATCAGCTACAGGGGTTGCTTTTTTCGGGCTTCTCGGGTGGTAGTAGTTTTCAACGGTGTTCAAATCATTGCTCCCTGTGGTATTCAATGGTGTTGTGCAAGCAGGTTCCCAATTCTTCAAGAGCACTGTATACCTCCCTCAGACGCTCTTTCTGTATATATACCCTTGACTCCACCCCTAGGGACTGACATAGTACCTACAAAATCTCCATTGAGCCCCTGGGGCACCATGAGACATTTCAGGGTCAAAAGTGCACTCCCCAAACGTCACAGGTTAATGCCTGCATCATATCCCAGTGCCCTGTCACGCTGTAAACCCTGTGACACACTTCCGGGTCTTTGGGTCAGACCTGCGGGGCTCAAACACAACATCTACATAATTTCCGCATTATTGTGTCACCCCATTGACAGGTGAAAGGGGTACACAATTAGGGCTTCACACAGATTACTACTGTGTCAAAATGGTAATGCCAGTTACCCACAACCTAGAGGGTTGCATCGCATATTTTCACATCCGCGCTAGGCCTTCCAACAGTGCTGGAAATTCGGATCACCCCCTCCACCCTCCATGACGTCACATCTGGGATATGGGTTAGGGTGGGGTTGGAACTTCGGGGCCCCATGATGTCACATGCAGGGAAACAATTCAGCTAGGGCCGGACTTCTGGTTAACCCACATTAGCTCACTTCTGGGATAGGCCTTCAGCAGGGCAGGACTTCCGGGTGACCCTGCATGATGTCACTTCCGGAGCAGGACTTCCGGTAGGAAGGGACTTCTGAGTGAAAGGGGCGTGCCCACCTGTGAAAATTATATGGTGATGAAAGGTATAATCTTATACTACTAGACACATTTGCTTTGCCTACTGTTCTTGTTAGTCAATTTATTCAAATTGGTGTCTTAATAGAAAGAGGACATACTTAAGAAAAGCAAATGGAAGAGAGTTTCATAGGTGTTTTATAATAACCATACAATGATTAGATCAGAGTAATACATGCAGTAATTGCCCTATTCCCAGTTCATGACAAGATCTTAGATGGGGGTATGGATAAAAGAGCTTAAAACGTTCAAGACATAAGATTTGTGTGGCTCTCCTTTTGAGTTTTGAATCCTTATCAGGCAAATAGTGGAACGTTTGACTTCATTTTACAGAATATAAATGGGTGTGTATCATTAATATGGGGGAAACACACCCCTGACTGTAAATGGTAGATGATCACTTCAGATCATGGTTAAGTCACTACATTTGTACAAAACAAATGTCAAAATTGAAGGGTTCCCATAATTAAGGTCACAATGTATACAACGCTGAAATGTCTAAAGGGGTGGCGTTTGCCACTTGCTACGACGGATGGAAGAATTGACATCAACCTCTTTTAGCATGCGTTGTCTTGTTTCCAAATGTCCTCTGCACCCAAAGTGTACACTATGTTATGGAAGGGCTTGGGGCAGTACATTAGAAAAGTGAAGTTATATTTCTTTTAGTTGTCACTGTGCTATCATCGCAGCCATCTGAATCATTCACATAAGTATACACTGATTTTAATTGATAGGGGAGAGGGGGCATGTGGCATTTACATTCTGATGAGTGAGTGAGAGGTTATGCAATGTGCTCATTTGCATTAGATGGATGAACAGCGTGTGTTAATCTCGTTTACAGCCATTAGCAGGGAAAGCATGTATACAAAGAAAAGGATCTTAGAGAAACAGATATCATGGAGATAATGGGCTGTTCTTGTTTATTAGGTCTTTCCTGGATAGCTTATTCCCTATAATCTTCTCAGAATCATTAGCAAAATTCACATTTTCAATTCATGCAAAGACATGGCAAGTAGAACACAACATCTGAGTCTCTCAAACCAAAATGATTAAGCCATTTTAGAAGTCTGACTTTTATAAAAGGTCAGTTTAGCAAAGAGAATTAGTTCCTCAAGTCATGGGCTCTTGAGCGCAAAGACATTTTCTTAGTTGGTAAAGTTGTTATGTTAGTGGAATTGAATGTTCGGACATATTGCTGGTGTTGTTGTCGTCGAGCACGTTCGTCATAGTGCAGAAGAAGAGAGTCTTCTCCACGTTCTTCCGAAACTCTTTCGAGCCAAAATAATAAACAAAAGGATCTAGGCAGCAGTTAAGACCAGAAAATGCCAGCGAAAACTTGTACTCCACATACAGTGTCCGATTCTGTCGACTATAAATGAGATGGAGAATTGTCAATATGTTACTTGGCAAGAAACACCCAAGGAATACAGTTAGGAGTGCCACAATAAGACAAATTATCTGCAATTTGGTTTCTTTGAGTTGTCTTGGAGGTGAACGCAAGAGTCTCGTTATGATCGAGATGTAGCAGATCGCCATAACAGTCATAGGCAGGAAAAATGTCAAAGCAGCAGAACTTCCAAAATATACATAGAAATGTGTTCTTGAAGGAAACATATCTTTGGGCAGCACATCGAAGCAAGTGAATATCTTAAGTTCCTGGACGTGGAAAGTCAGATTTGTGTACATGTAGGGCGAGTCAATCATTAGAACAAAAGCCCAAATGCTGAGGCAAGTCACAAGAGCAGTTGTGTTGGTGGTCAAGCTTTTTGAACGCAGTGGATGGACAATTTTCAGATAGCGTTCTACGCTGATGCTCATCATGGTCCAAATGGAGCAGTGCATGTTTCCATAGAAAAGTACAGTGACTATGCTACAAAACACGCTTCCAAATGGCCAGTTGTTTCCACTCATGTGGTACACGACTTGGAATGGGAGCGTCACGGTGTACAGCAAATCATTGATGACCAGGTTAATGGCAAATATGATGGTCGGGGTCTTCGGACGAGCGTTGGCGCAAAGGATCCACATGGAAATGGAATTGAGGAAGATACTGACGATGAAGATGAAGAGATAGATGATAGGCACAACCGTCTGCAACTTTTCATTCCTGAGCATCTCCAATGTGGAGTTGGATAGCGAGCGCGGGACTGTAGTTGGCAGCCTGCTCTCATCCGAGCCCAGCGTGCTTCCATTGGGCATCTTTTTTCAGAGTGCAGGGAGTTTTTTCCTGATATTTCTGTGAAATATAAACATTATATTACAGTTTTGTTTAAAGGATCATTGCCTCCACATACTGAAGACGATGCATGTTTCAAATGTTTTAAAGTTGGACATTTACTTAAACAATTATCATGGATATACAATTACATTACAATAGGATTGTTACTGATATTTTCCTTGAGAAGTGTCTAAGACACTTAGCTGAATGTAACAATTGCTGCCATTGTATTGTTGCCCATATGTTCTGGCTCCAAGAACTCTGCCACCTTCTGTTGCCTTTCTTTCACTGACCAGGACAGGAGTGAGAATGTCCTGCACACCTACTCCACTGATAATGTGTAACCCTGATTTTACTCAGTGTTGCTGCAACATGATATGATATGATATGGCATTTATAACGCGCCTATACACAAGTGCTTCAAGGCCCGACGAGGCAAGGGAGGGGGAACAGAGGGAAGGCAGACAACGATCTTATTAGGCCAGGTGTGTGTCATTCAGATAGCGCAAGTGCAAGGGAAGGGAGGAAGAAGAAAAGTCCAGGGGGGAGAGGGAGGGGAAAGTACAGTACATGAGATAGTAAAATAACAAGATAAATAAAAGAACGGCAAGCTGGTGGCAAATGCAGGGTGAGTGCAGACATAAGTGCTGGTGGGGGGACTGTAGGGATACAGAAAACAGTCCCTGGGTGCAGGGGCTGCCAGGGAGGCAGTGCAGGCATGCAACTGGCAGGGCTTGGGCCCGATATCAGATGGGTGGCTAGGTAACCAGTGCAGTCTCAGTATCAGCCAGGACTTCAGCAGGGGAGAGGGGGAGAGAAAACAGAAGCAAAGAGGAAGGTTTTAAGGTGCTTCCGGATCCAAAGATGGTTCTCCTCAAGTTTCTGGGAGGCATGGAGGCTGTTCCAAAGGGAGGCCCAAGCCGAAGAGAGATATCTACCACCAACTCGTTGCTTGGAGAAACGACTAGCCCTGAGGGAGTTGGAGGCGGATGAGCGAAGAGCTCGAGAGGGAAGATATTTAGGAAGAGAGAGTTGAAGGTATTGAGGCCCTAGGCCCCAGAAGCCCCAGAACATGCATGTTTGGCACAGGTGAAGGAAAGCACATACACTGAGATACAGTACTGGACAACTTTTCTATGAAGTTCTGGACATAAGTACTGTCCTGCATTTTGCAGCAGGTGGAATTTGCTTTGAATGTTGGCATTCCATTCCTAAACTCAGTTTCATTTTTCTTGAAATTTTTATTTAACACGCTTAACACCCGGGGGACCAGACCATAAGCACAGGACTGGGATTCAAAACCTTTGTTGCTCTGCGTTGTCTTTATTACAAGCGTTGCCCCTGAGCTGTCCTCCCGGCTTTACTGGCTATTAAGGAGTAGTCATAGTTGTGTAATAATCTCTGCAAGAGATCTGTGATTTTTAAGACCGTAAAAAGAGTAGCATAGAAAAGAGTAGCATAGGAAAAGGGACAGATGTTAGTGGCAAGGCTGTGAGCCTAGCTGTTCCCCCTTTTCTATTTAGTATCTGTGTATCCGTCATTATCAGCCAGCAGCTCCTAGTTTTCCCAACAGCCACAATTATGCCTGCAGTAACTCCAGCCGCCTCTCTCTTTGGTGTCTTTACAGGTGTAACCAAAGGGAATCGTACCAAAATGTCGCCCTCAAAATTACAATGGCCGAAAATGCCGACTTTTCTTTTTTTTTTTTGGACCCCCCTTACACCACATATATATGTGGGGGGAATAGAATACAATAATAATATGGGGGAGGGTGCGGGGGTCTCCCCCCGCATATATATGTGGTGTGAAGGTTTTTTTTAAAAAAAAGTCTGCATTTTCGGCCGTCACAATAATCACATAGATCCTAACCAAAGCGATGTTTCCTGGTGTCAGGCCTGCTTAATCGGGGAGCCCTATCTGTACAGCCAGAACGGGGCACTGGGCTTGCCATAGGCAGGGGCTCTGTTTTAAAGGTTGAGTATCAGGCATCTCCTCCCCCGACCCCATTGGGGGAGCGTGTATATTCGCTCAGCTACTTGCATAACCCTCACTCCCAGCTTTTGGAACCACATGCAGCTTCACTGCCACCTATCTCAGGACCAGCCACACCACAGTCCGTGGCGCCTTGCAAGAGTGATGTCATTGCCATGAATCCTGAGGAAAGGGGAGAACGTTGTTCCCCTAGATTCATCTGACAGCCTGCACTCTGCTTTCCTCTAGCAGACCTATAATGGCAATAGTAATACACAGGTAGAATATGGCATTATCTCAGTACCCCTTCAGGGGGTGGATACATATGTGGGTAAATAACATGTCAGTTCAGCCCTTCTTGTCCACTCACATGAGCTACCTCACAGTATCACTGCGGTGCTGGGCAGGGTCTAGATCACGCACCCCCAAATCCACTCTACGAGAGGGCGAACCACACCAGGTTTCCAAGGTAACCATTGAGTAGGAAAATCCCGCCACTCCCACGTATTAAAATATATTTTGGTGGGCTCTCATAAAACCATGAAGTGAACTAAGCTCTGAAGAGCTGGTTCTCGTAGCCCCTGTATGTCCCCGTATGTATTGTCCCCGGTGACTGTTCCATTAACTCGCCTCCACAACCTGGTCAGAATATCCCTCAAACTCACCCCTTTATAAGAAGCTCACTGCTTCCCGTCAAATCTGATGTCTTATCTATTGTACGTTCTTTTGTGATAAAAAGAGCATTGATCCTATTGTGTATTAATTAATTAATTAATTAATTAATTAGAGTTAACTGACAGGCGGGGGGGACCACGTAGTACCCAGAATTTGGGATGAGGCTGCTGCTGTAATTGCAAACTAGCTCTGTTCCTCGGTTGAGGTGGAAGGGTTACTTACCCTAGTGTTCTGTAGGATGCAGGATGTGCCACATGACAGCTGGCCCTGCAGAGACTCTGGACAGAAGAATCCAATGGAGACCAGTTACTTGGATGACCCCCCCTAAGTCTCGAGATATGAGACTGCCTCTCTCATTTCTATCATTTTGCTGGGAACACTTGGCATGGAAATGGCACTAACGCAACGTTTGCTCAGGGCCCACACACTTCCAACCATGTACACAAATGGTAGACTAAAAAACAACAGATGGCAAGAAAATCTCAGTGCATCGATCCACTCGACTCTTAAGTCCTACCTCAGAGAGGTTCCACACCAAGCACTCCAGTGTGTGCAAGATCGAGCAAGGACAGCTCAGCTGCAAACCCTCACCAAAGGATCATTATCACCCACACTGTGCCCATGCACCGATTCCCTTGATTCTGTTAGACTGGCGCATGCCAACTCTACCATTTGTTGTAGGTGAGAGGCAGGGATGCCAGAAGCATGAGTGGCTGAATTCTTTCCCTGCTCATCGCTCACTTTGCTCCTCCATCTAATGCAAATGAGAGAATTGCATAACCTCTCACTCACTCTTCAGAATGTAAATGCCACATGCCCCCTCAACTCTATCAATTTGTGGCAATACGGAGGACTGGTTTCCCCTTCGCGTCCCCCACTAACACCCTGCAAAGTAGAGGGCCACCTACCTAGACCTTGCTGCCAAATGTTTGTAAACAAATCTCAACATTTTCAATTTTTTTTTTTTTATTGTTTTATTGGTTAATCATAGGTAAACCTTTAACAAACCTCAAATAACCTCAAATAAGAGTCCGAAAAACAAGAGTCCAAAGTTCCTCTACTAAAGTATTATTTGAGTTCCAATCGGTTTAGTAATCCTTTTACCGTAGCAGATGCACCCAGTAGTCTTTAGGGCTCCTATCTCTCCTCCATTTCCGTTTCTTCCTGGTCCAGATTTAGGGATTCGACAAACTTTAGTGCGTCGATAGTACGACCCACCTTATCCGCTGTTAGAAGGCGTTCCCAGTATTCTTCTTCTGTTTCCATCGTGATGTTGTTTATATAGTTGCCCAAAAACGCTAATCGCTTTGGTATCAGAACCGGGCATGTTAGCATCACGTGTCGCACTGATTCAAGTTGGTCCTTCATTTTGCAGAACCTGCAGATTCCTGATGCTTTTCCAATGAGCCTTCTTCTCAGCTTAACCTCTCGGGAATGCCAGATATTTAATCTACATCGTAATAGCAGATCTCTATAATGTTTAGATGGAAATTTCTGAAGATATGGTGGGAGAATATTTAATGCTTTGCGTTCCCAGACGATGTTGTGAGCCCAGTTTCCTGCCAATTTAGTGACCTGGGTTTCCTCCCAGTCTTTTTCCCGCAGGATTCTTTTGGCCTTGTCAGGATTGCACTTTAGAATTTCCAGTGAGATACCTAGATGTTCTAAGGTATCCTCACATCTCTTCTTCCATTCTTGAAAAATTATATCTTCATTGGGCATACCAGGTCTTGCTAAAACATTAAATGGCTGTGCCGGTTTGTCCAAAATACACTTCCGAAATAATGAAAGAGATTTCCACACCGTGATTGAAACCATAGATTGAAGTCTAAGTTCCGATCTTATCAGAACTAAGGGCAGTGAATTCGGAAGATGTAAGATCCTTCGCCAAAAGTAGGCCTCGCACAGATTCCAGCTTTCCCATCCCAAAGACAAAAGTGCCTCTGCTCCATATGTTAACACAGCAACCACCTTTTGCTTATAAAATGTGATAATTGGCTGCAGCGAAAACTTTCCATATCTATAGTGCAGTAGGATTCCTTGATTAGTTAACGCTGCGAGTTTCTCTCGAATAAGGGTGTATTGTGCTTGTTCATTGCAATTTTTATTTATCCTAATACCCAGGTAGATGGAAGTATCCACTTCTTCAAGTTTCTCTTGATCCAGCATCCATATCTGTCGTTTCCCTGCAGGTTTTTTTCCACGACTCGATTTCATGCACAGTATCATTGATTTCTTTACATTGATTTGCATGTCATTTTCTTTCAGGTATTTGTTGAAAGCTTCAATTCTCCGTTGCAGACCAATAGGGGTCTGATCTGCAAATATCGCATCATCTGCGTATAACATCCACGGGACTTCCATACCGTTCACTTTTGGAGGGAACGCACGGATCCTTTCTTGGGATGTCTTCATATCCGCCATATAGAGAACAAATAGAAAGGGAGCCAGAGCACATCCTTGTTTGATTCCCCGAGTGGTATAGATTTTTCTAGATAACCCTCCATAAGTAGTAATTTGGACCTGGATTGAGGTATTGGTATACAGCGCTTGGATTGCTGCCAACAGGGCGTTCGGGCATCCCCAGTTTCTCAATTTCGACCATAGTCGCTCTCTGTTGATACTGTCAAATGCCTGTTGAAGATCAATGAAAGCCAGATAAGTTGTTACATTGTCTTTCAAAGCCTTAGCTTTCAAAAGGTTTAACAAGAACAGGTTTAGAGATGTCCCCACCCCGCTTATAAAGGCGGTTTGTCTTTCATCTAGGATGTTGATTCTTATGGCCCATTTTTTTAAGTTCATTAGTAGGATGGCCGCAAAGAGTTTCCCAATAGAGTCTAACAAGGCTATTGGCCTATAATTTTTGGGGTTAGATCGATCCCCCTTTTTGAAGATGGGAACTATATACGCCTCCGTCCATGTTGTTGGAATTTGCCTTTTTTTTGCTATTTTTTTGAAAAGGGCATAGATCAAATCAGTCCAATCTCCGCAGTTCTCTTTTAGCTTTTTGTTGGAAATGCCATCCGGACCAGTTGCCCTGGAACTGCTGAGCTTTTTAATAAGCATCCGTATATCTTCTTTGTCGAACTCAAAATCCCATGCTGAACTCGTATTTCTTTTTTCTGGAGGTGTACCCATGGTTTTCCCCTTAAACAATTCATTATAGTGCCGATACCAGTCCTCCTCTGAGACTTGATTTACACCAATTGCCGACTGATTTAGATCTCTATTATTAATGAAGTCCCAGGTAATTCTTGAGTTGTTGGTAGATAGTGCCGCCAGCATTTTTTCCGCGTCTCTTTGAGTTCTTAAGAAGCGGGTCGAGTGCAGCCAGTTTTTATAGGTTTGACGGCATTTCCGCAGGAGAATCTCTTTCACCGGGGAATTTTCTTTTTTAATACGTTTAAGTTCTGCTCTATATTGCTTCCTTTTAGTGACCACAGAATCATCGTACGCATGCTTTCTTTCAATTTTATTCACTTTTGCTGGATCATACTTAACTACAAAAGCTTCCAGGAGCCATTTATATTCTACTGTCTCATCGCCTTTGTTACCCGCTTCTTTAAAGTCTTTTACCAGCTTCGGTATAACTTCATTTTTAAGTCTCAGTCGGTTTCTTCCCCAGGATACTTCTGTTTCCTTCCATTTTTTCATCGATGGTGGTAATGTAGTATTCCATGCTAATTCAGTTCTCAAGAGGCTGTGATCGCTATTTGCTTGTTTGATTATTGTAAATGTTTTGATCCAGGGTAGCGTGTTGTTTCCGACAAAGCAGTAATCTAAACAGGCCCCTGTTTTACCGCTATGCCATGTATTCGCACCCATTATATCACCTTGCGTCTGACTATTTAACATCCTCATATCACGAGTACACATTTCCTTTGTCCAGAGACTTTCTTTACCTCGTAGATTTTCTATATCTCTTATTTTACCATTCTTGTCAAGGAGTTTGATATTCAGATCCCCGTTTAGTAAAATTAGCCGTTCTTTGTCTTCAATCATAGATTTATCTATTGCATTCATGATGGTTTTTAGATAATTTTTCTGGTTCGGCATATTTTCACTCCAATAGGTATTGATTAGAGTCATCGTCGTCATATTTTTTTTTTGTTGATTATTTGTCATGTTCTCAAAATTCTCCTTAGTGTCTTCTTTAAGGTTGATTGTTAATATCTGCACATAGGGATTTGGGATCACATGTTCCAAGACTTGTAGTGACGAGTCCAATTTCTTTAAATGCATAAGGTCTACCTCTAGGGCCTTTCTTAGCCGGATTAAAGTAGACTTCATAGCCTTCACACATAGGTGCTTCACGCAGCCACGACTCCTGGATCGAAATTAGATCGTAGGCAGCCAGGAAATCACTTTCCTTAGAGAATAAGTGTTGAAAGCCTCGGGTATTCCATGAGGCACAGGAGACCGATCTTTGCTGGGCCTCCTCACTCTATTGCTTCTTCTTAGTGGTGCTCGTGTTCTTTGGTTCAGGCCGCTCATTCGCTTTCAGGCCTTTTTTGTTCAATGTAGAATTACCCTTCTTTGGGTTATCCGAGTTGTCCACCGTAAATCTCAGATTTTTCAAATTCTCATCTGAGAACTTCATCGAGGTGGCATTTGCTTTCTGAGATTTAGTATCACTCTTTATTTCCACCTCCTTCACTTTGTCACTTAGTTTTCTGGGCCTTTTCCCCAAATCCTCCATATCTCGTCCTTTATTATTATAGTCCTTCACCATATATTTTTTATTATTGCCGTCCTCCCTCTCCACTTCCCTTGGTCTCCCTTTGCCCCTTGTTGTTTCTTTTGCGTTCTTCAGTTGACTACTGCATTCTACGTCCTCCAGTCGATAGCCCTTTAGTTTAAGGCAATCTTCCGCCTTTAGGAATTTTTGTTTTACTTCCTTTGAGACGAGATGTAATATTACTTGATCCATCCTTCCTTCTTTTGGGAATTCCACAATTCTTATATCGTCAGCTGAAATCGCTCTGAGCGCTGGAGTTTGTTTGCATAGAGACATCACGTAGCATCTATTCAAAAGGACCTTCCTCGGCCCCTTCGATGTAGTTCCCAGTTTCACAAGGTGGTCTTTGGTGGAGGGTGTTTGCTTATCAGTTAATAACTTTCTACTGGTCTTACTGCCCATACGATCTTTTTCTCTACTGTGACTTCTTTGTTTTAGACTATGCTTCCTTGGTTCAAAGTGGACGGTTTTTCCCTTATGAGCCAACTCTCTCCTTTTTTCTTCTAGTGTTTTAAACCTCGAATATTCTATTTCCATGTCATAATCATTCCAAGGCGAAATCATACTTTTTTCTGTTTCTTCCCTAGGTTTACTAGATCGATCCTTTTTCTCAGTCTGCTTGTCCTTCAAGTGGCAATTCAGCTCGTCCCTATCCCAGTTGTCAATTGTTTTCCATTCTGACGGCGTGATTTTTCCCCACCCCTCTTCATCGCTGTTATTTGAGAGAAGTTCGATTAAATCACTCAAAACGGCTGATTGTTCAAAGTCCTCCATTTTTTCATCTACTGATCTCACAGATGTTTTAGACGCAGTTTCCCCCTCGGCTTCTATGCAATCCAAGACACCCATCACGAGTTCTCTTCTTGGCTTCTTGGTACACTGTGGGTTTTCCCTTCTCGGTGGTGTTCTTAGATTCCTCAGGAATGCTCTTGATCCATTCACCTTTCGTTTAAGTATTTCGTTTTTGGTTTTTTTCCCCTTTTCTTTAAAATTATTTGCAGGCAAGGTTTCAGGTTGGTGTTCCTTGGATTTATTACCCGTACCTGCAAAGATAGCAAATCTCAAATGCTCTTTTATGGGTGGATTGTCTTGTTTTTGGCCCTCCTTACTGCTCGGGGAGATAAGAATTACATCTCCACATCGCTGTTCTAGTTCGATGGGCTTAGTGACTTTTCCTTGTTTCAATTTCATTGGCCCGTTACCTCGGTTAGGCTGTTCTACAACTTGCAGGTCCAATTTACTTTGTTTGTGCTGGGATCTCATCCATTTACAGTCTTCTAATACTGCTTCCATAAGGAGTGATTTATCACTAGCGTCCCTTCTGGCCAAGTCACCCAGACGATTTTGCCAAGTCTGAGTTTGTTCTGCTTCTTTATCTACTCTTGAGTTTAAATTCTGTAGAGAGAGACCCGTTTGCCGATTTGCTTCCTTAATTTGCAGAATCGTCGTGGTTACCTCTTGGACTGAATCTTTAATGACTTCATATAGTTTCAGAAAAGGAGCCAGCGAAATATTCAATGAGGTCATCACCACTTTTTGAATATGTTCACTGTCCTTAACTCTCTCGATTGCACAGGCTTCACTGATAAGTTGTATTATTTGATCTTTTTGAAGGAAAGCTGGCGGTGTCATTATCTCATCCATTATCGAGGTCTGTGTCATTTCCGATGCCCTATTGTGATCGTTGGCCATTGGTTGTCCCTTAGGGTCTTGATGTCTCTTATCTGAAATGGATTTGGTTTTCTCGAAGTTGGTCTCTTGCAGATGATTGATGGGTGACTGGGAGTTCAAAGTAGTCTTCACGTCATCCATCATGCAGGGTCCCCCTTTGGTTTGATCCCTGTCCAGAGCGGCCATCCTCTCATTTATTAGGGAAAAGCTTCTCCTTTTTTCCCTTTCGATTTTCCCCGTCAGTATCATGATATCATGCTTGATTTTATTTGCCAGGCTTAAGTTAGTCAACTTTATAGGTGATTGCATCAAGTTTCGGCTAGTCTCTGGAGTACCTGGGGGGGTCATCCCTTCAGTTTTCATTGGACCTTGCTTATCTAGGCAATTCTGTGGAGGGTAGTTCTCATTACAAACGGGCAATTCAATTGATAACTTTTCAAAGTGCCCGTATGTACAACCCCTCTCGGTGACTTCTTTTCGTTTTGAGTCTTGGTGGGCTACCTGGTTTCCATCTTGTATTTTCTGAATACTTTTGACCTTAGTTAAGGGAACACAGTTATCTTCTCTATAAGGTTGAAAAATGTCAAAAGTTTCTAAATTTGACCCCCTTGGGTTCAATAGTGATATTTTCCCCTCCTTGACAGTTGTAGGATCGACGATGGCTTTTTCCCATTGGGCCATTTCATGGTCTTCCCAGTGACCTCCAAAGTCCTCTAACACTTGAGGATCCTTGCTCATGTAATTGGGTGTTTCCCTCTCCACCTCCAGATTATTTGCTGTTTTTCTTGGTAATTTAGGGGAAGTACTTATACATGGCTTTTCCCCAACCTCTTGTGAGCCTTCCATACTTACCTCAAGTTCAATGCCTGTTTGATTAGATCTTTGTATCGGGTCTTCACCTAGTTCGTCCGAAGAGGGGGTCTCTTCACTAGGAGGTCCCGGTAACGCCTCTCTCACCTCTAGGTTACTTTCAGGAACCTGTCCTTCGATTATTTCCTCAAGTCCCATATTGTCTAGGTTATCCCAAGTCTCCCCTGGTCGATCTTCCAGTGGGAGATGGGGCTCAGCTGGGTTCATAGTATAATCATTAGGAGGAGTGCCCCTCTCACAATGGTGGTTTCCATCTGGCTTCCCACTAAGGTGCGAACATCCCTTTACCTGATCTAATGATCTTTTGAGTGTTGTTGGTTGAGCTTGACCTCCGATTGTCTGGGGTGTTGGCTCACCAAGTGAAGGAACCGTACAGGCCATTGGTTGAGTCGGCGTATTTGGTACTAATAAGAGAGTGTCTAATTTTGATCTCATAGGGGGGCTAATACTCCCCATGTCTGTAATATCCCCCACAGAACCGCTTTTTCGCTTTTTGCAGAAAGGTAAGCGAGTCTGTTTCATCATTTGCGATTTATGGGGATAATCATTACTCTCAGTCACCCCTGGGAGTGACGCCAGTCTTTGCCTTACCTGCAGCCTTGTTCTCAACCCCGTCTCCGGCTTATTTGGAGCTGCAAGGAATGATTTCATCCCGGCAACTATTTTGAGTGGGGATCAGGTGTAGGGGTATGCGCAGTCGCCACGCCACCAAACAGCCACACAACAGCCGGCGCCCTCTACTCCTATCGGGCTCAACGCCGCGAGGGTGCGCTGTCTCTGCTTTTGTGGCAGAGGATGTCACGTGAGTGGTCACGTGAGCCACAAAGCTACGCCTCCTCCAGGAAGCGAGTACTTGTCTGTGGCTGCCTGTGGGTGCGCGAGTGATGACGACTCCCAGCGCTTACTCCAGGCACAGGCGCAGCGTCCAACAGCTCCCAATGGTCGGGAAATGCGTGATTGAAAGGTTCGTTTTTCCCAAATAAAAGATGCGCCGCTCGGCAGCGCTGTCTCTGCTTTTGTGGCAGAGGATGTCACGTGAGCGGTCACGTGAGCCACAAAGCTCCGCCTCCTCCAGGAAGCGAGTACTTGTCTGTGGCTGCCTGTGGGTGCGCGAGTGATGACGACTCCCAGCGCTTACTCCAGGCACAGGCGCAGCGTCCAACAGCTCCCAATGGTCGGGAAATGCGTGATTGAAAGGTTCGTTTTTCCCAAATGATGGTTCTAAACCCATCACTCATATTACAATCTAATGTCACATGGAGGCACCTTCAACAGTTCAAGAGGGCAATATTCCAACTCACCTAACCACCTGCCACATTTAATGCCGGCTTGGACCCCACGCTGTATGCTCATCTCCATCTAATCAGCTAACACATTTGTTAAGCACTTCCCTCGCCACCGCAAACATGACTGCCTCATTATCACATTGGCCCACTGGCTTTGATAGGAATGCCAAACCAAGATGCTATTGGTTTTGGTTGTTCGAACTTCATCTTACTGGTTACCTGATCTGCGGAAGCTAAAGCTCGGTGGTGAGGCACGTGTACAGATTGTGGAGATACGTTGTCGTTTTTTGCTATTAGGTGGCGCTGAAGGTTTTAGCATACTTGAGCGTGGGCCCATTGACCTTTTCCGAATTGACCGAATTTTTTGGTTCTAATTCTTTGCGAATTTTGGTCAATTTGAATTAAATATAGATGTGAGGATTTGCTTCGGGAACAGTTACGGTGAGGGTAAGTGGGGGCGGGCGAGGGTATCCCACCCCCCGCATTTTCGAACAAAAAAACAAACACATTTGTTCAAATCGGAAAAAGGTCAATTTGTTTTCGAACAAATAGACCTAAACCAGCGCTGAAAGCACTGCCTACAGGTATTACCCAAATTGTTCGAATACAATTGACCGAATGACGCAATTGACCGAATTACAGGGGTCCTAATTGACCTTCTGTACAATTGACTGTTTGGTTATTTTTATATATATAGTGGGTTGGTTTGGGCTTTTAATAATATAAGGGGATTGGGTGGAGGATGCGGGGGGGGTTTGGATTGGGTGGAGGGTTGCGGGGGTTTCCCCGCATCTATATCTGAATTGACCTTTTAAATTTGGTCGGTTGTGCAGAAGGTCAATTGTAATTCGGTTAAAAGTAATTTTCATGAGAATTGTGGAAAGGATGGAGATGACACGTAAGGGGGAAGCACAGCCTGTCAGTGTTGGCTGGTTGCATATCAGCCCATTGACTGACCTGGGCCATGCTATTCCCTATGGGAATTACCACCCACTACCTGCCGTTCCCCACCCAACGCACATCACCCCCGGATCTTTTTACCTAGATCTAGCAAGAAGTAACATCCAACTTTATCCTGTGAACGCCCTGTCACTGTTATTTCAAAGCTGTCTTCTGAGAGTTAATGGCTCAATTACAGCTGTAAAAGGTTACTGGTTTAATAAAAATGTCTTAACCAAGTGGGCCTTCCACCCCTTTATTTATAAGCTGTGTGCGCCTCCTTGCATATGAAGTCCGGTTGAAAACAAGCATTGGCAAACCAACAGTTTTGGCTTGTGTATGCCAGGCACTGCTATTACATTTCTAGGTATTTTCCAGCCGTTGCGGTCTCATGTCTAGGTAGTGCCCTTAAGGCAGAGCCTGGCAAATGCCATTGCCATGCCTACAAAAAAGGCAAATCGTTTGGATTTGCCAATGCTTGTTTTTTTCTTTCTACCCCCTGCTAATCCCACCTTCCCCAATTCACCACAATCCCAGAAGTTAGCGTTTATTAGGATGAGTTTATAAAAAAAGAGATGAACAGCAAATAACTAATTAAAGCCAACAGACCAGTGGGTTATGTCCTTAGCACAGGATTTTTCTGAGGAAGTGTATATTAATGAAAAATGTTGCAAGGGTTTTATTTTTCATTTACATTTGGAAAAACACATGTAAGCATTTTACCCTCTCTTAAAAAGTGTAATAAAACATGATTTACTCAATTTTCCAATGTCAGGTATTTTGCCTTTCTCGATGAACCTTTTCAAATGTTCATGTGTGACACCTATTGCCAACAGCTTCAATGGTGAGGTTCATTTTTTACCATGACTTTTATTTAAACTATGTTCAATCAATGTATGATATGATAGGTTATTTATTTATTTTTATAAACTCATATAAACGCATACTTCACACAAATGAGGCGCGGCTCCAAGAACCATGCCTGTGGTTGCTTGTGTTCTCGTTCAGTAGACATGTGACCCGGGCTCAAGGAGGACCATACCTAATTTGCATATGGGCTGACCCCGCTCTCTAACGGATTTACCTAGCGCAGTGCTAGAGGTTACCAATTATTCAAAATCTTCCAACATTCCCATGAAACATATTGCTGATTTAATGGCTAATGACATCCAGAAAGTATATTAGTCTGCGTAACAACGTACTAAAACAATGAATGGCAAACTCAATAGGTTTGACTTTGTAAATGTAGAGGGGAGGGTTTTGTTGGGAATCCCCTACAGGACAAAAGGCTTAGCTTCTAAATTTACAAAGCCGGATCTGTTGGCCATCTCCATATTTGTTATTGTGCATTTGCCATTTAACACAATTAACAATGCTTCCATTTCATAATGTGTGCTGTGTTGCCAGACCCCGCTAAGTCTCGTCAGCCTTATTTGTTTTGTAATTTCTCAGACTCACACCTATCATACAATCTCTGGAACTCAGGCAGGTCTCATTTGCATTCCCACGAAGCCCCAATGCTTGGATTAGACTGCTAAATTTTTACCTAGAAATCATTTCATTTTATGAACTAGGATGTACTAAAAGGGGTTGGGTGGACAGATTTAAGTGGGTTGACAGTGGCGTGAAGTGGTAGTATGGAGATGATGGAGTGTTTTGATAAGGATAGGAAAGGTGGGGATGTAACGTGATTGGAGAGAACACAAGGAAAGAATAGCAAGATGAGGATGAGGAGAATGAAAAGAAAACTGGTTTTAGTTCAGTCGTAGCAAGGGGGAGCGTGGCCACGGTCCATGCTGTAAGGACCTGCCTGGTGTGAGCTCCTGTCTGGATACAACTATGGATCCTTACACCAGTGCTTTATATTAAGTTACTGAACTGTTTTTAATGGATTGCATCAAAAACCAGATCACCAGGTGGAACCACCCAGCATTGCCTGATGCTCTCACGGTGCTCTATTAAACTTTATTTATGTATTGCTTGACAATACAACAGGGGAGAACGAGTAATACATTGACAATCAGCATTTTGCACTTATGATCATAAAGTCCCGCTAGGTGGCGTCGCAGGGCCATGTCCAACGGGTTAAAAAGCTCAAACAACAATATGGCAAATACACCAGAGAAAAGAGAGTCAATCAATGGGGAGAATGTGCAGGGGATGGGGAGTCAACAGTATTATGTTCGTCATCACTCGAAGAGGAGAGCAAAAATGAGTGAAAGGGGGCCAAGATGTTTCAGGGTCTAATTGCTAACGGTAGTAGGCCTGTCCAGCGCTCTTCGGTGTCTGAGGCCCAGATGAGAGCCTGAAGCCATTGGCTGTGTGTGGGGGGTTTAGGGCGCAACCAGTGGAGTAAAGCCTCCCAGAGTCCCGGCCCATTCGGGGGAGTTCGTGAAACAGGCAGGTCAAGGGGTATGCGGTGAGATTAGGACAGGACCATAGCATATTAATATAATCTGCATTGTCTGCTTTACACCTTGGACATTCAGATGGGCGATTTGCTGACATGGGGTGGAGCATGACTGGGGTGTAGTGGTACCTATGAAGAATTTTAAATTAGATGACCTTGAATTTGGAATTTACGGAGACGTCCCAGGTGTGGGTACACATAAACTCACAACGTCGATCTGTTATATCGATGCCCAGGTCTTTGCCCCGTGCCTCCCTAAAACCTCCCAAGAACGGGCCTTTCTGTCCTGCAGGAGGCTATAAAACTTCGAGATCCGACCTCTGGTGAGGCTTCCCAACATAACCTCCGACTAGAGTGAGTCATCTGGGGGTCTGAGGGGAATACCGGCCATCTACTCTCGAGTGTTCATCGGAGACCAGCGTATTGGAGCCAGCAAGAGGCTCTACCCCGCAAGGGAACAGGAAGGTCTGGCCATTCGATAAAGGTCCCCATGTGGAATGCATCCCGGAAGGTGACAAAACCCTCATCCTCCCAGCGGCAGACCCCGGTGGGATCCACCCGAGGGGAACCAGGGAGGGAAAGTTGCAGTGAAAAGGGTGCGGGGTGCCGGTCTTCCTCCAACGTTTATTCCATGCTACCATCGTGGATCTGGTGGGGTCCATAGGATCTAATTTAAGGTCCAAGGAGGGGAGAACCAGGGAGCTTATATCCAAATCACCAGCCGCTAGCCGTTCGAGTTTAACGTGGGGGGGACATGTGTCAGTGTCGAACCAGAAGGCCGCGAAGTGGGCCTGCACAGCAATCCCGTAGCCCTCAAAATCGGGGGCACCAAACCCACCCAAAGTAATAGGGGTAGCCAGTGTGTCAAGTTTCAGGCGGACAGTCCCGGAATCCCACAGGAAGGAGTTAACGGTCCGGGTCAGCGATTTGAAGAATAAGGTCGAACGCCATTCTTCAGTTCGGACCCTGACCATGGGGGAAGCGAAGAGATGTTTTACCCAGGAAATAAAACGGGGGTAAAGTTGCATCTCTTAAGCATCAGCCACAAGTATCGCCAGGAGACTGAATCAAATGCTTTTTGCATATCCAAGGCAACTGCCACAGCCTGTGTGTTTGGATCAATCCGGGCAAGAATATTAAATGGACGCCGCAGATAAAGAGAGGTATGAAGCCGGACATATATGGGGCCAGCCAGAGAGCGAGTTCTTTAGCAAATATTTTCACGTCGCAATTGATGAGTGACAGCGGCCGGTAGGATCCACACTGTGTTGCTGTTTTACCAGGTTTAAGTAGAACTGATATAATCGCCTCCCTAAGGGAGGGGGGAAGCTTTCCTATCTCGCACACATCTTCCCAAATAGCGAGCAGATGCGGGACCAAGCAGGTTTTGTAGGACTTGTAAAATTCAGTGGTAAGTCTGTCCGCCCCTGGTGCTTTACCGGAGGAAAGAGTGTCTATCGCTTTAGAAATATCCCCTGCCATGGGGGGCGTGGCCTGGAGCTGATGACGGACGGACGCTGATGTGCTGAGCTCCGGTCGAGACGCTGCACCACGATCCTGTATTGGTGCGAAGCAGACACCTTCTGACACTATAAGTCGCTGTGTAGGTGTGGGAACCGACCTGCCACAAGGTGTGCCGAATCGCTGGCGGAATCGGAGCAGTGGACCACTCATACGCCCGCCCGCACTTCCCCTGCCTCCCGCAACTGCCTGGGCCCAAGATGGCGGCCGCCACGTGAGGCCGCGGCGACCCTAGAGGAGGCCGCCTCTGCTTCCATACCCCCAACGGCGGGTGCCTGCGCGACGACACCCCACCGACATGTAAGCTGATGAGCCGCCGACAACACGCCAGATAGCATCCACGAATCCGGCTGTCCCAGCCCGACCCCGAAGGAGTTTGCATCGGCGGAGGAGCCGTGGGGCCTCGGGGAGGACCCACGAGACGAGAGCGCATCGCAGCGGCAGGCCCCGAGTGGCGACCCAGCAAGCCTGAGGTGAGGAGACCAGGGGGGAGTGTAACCAGAGGAAGTGTACCCTGGTCCCCCACCCCACCAGCACCCAACAAGGCGCCCGCTAGCATGAACGATATCTGGGCCGGGATGTGGCATTGAGGGGGTGCCCAGCGCAACACGCGCATTGCGCAAAACCAGCACAACCCAGCGGGCTACCCCGGACACTGAGACCCTTCCCCCCTCGACCCGCATTGCCCAAATACCACACCCCGGAACCCCGTGGGGAGACGCACCGCGGACCTTACAGCCGGAGGGGCTTGGGGTGTGCGGTCCCTGGCAGCCACAACCCCGCACTGCGCCCTGACCCGCCACAGACGAGTGCCGGGAGTGCCTCCTCCCTGGCCCACGCTGAGCACTATAAGCCCCAGCTTCCCTGGCTTGGTCATCCCCAGAACTGGGCCCCAGCGCTCGGGCAACACCAGAACCATTGTGGGAACCCTCTACCAAGACCAACGGCCAGGGTTGGGGTGGAGACTTCAGCATGGGCTCCAGAAACAAGACGAGGCCTGCAACAATGGACACTTATGTCACGACTAAGGCTAAGGACTCCGCCGCTCCGTCCTCCGCCGTCCCAGATCCCCCACAAGTAAAAGAACCGGACCCCACAGCGAACCAATCTCAAGTGCTAGAAGCCATAGCGTCACTCCGCACACATATAGACTCAAAAATAGACGAATTCCGATCTGACATCCAGCTGGTGCGCCACAATGCCAGGAAACTAACGGAGAGAGTGACCAACAATGAAACAACCATAAAGCAAACGGCAGAAGGCAATGTTGAACTGAAAGCTAAAGTTATGGACCTTGAGAGAAAGGTCGCCATTCTTGAAGCGAGGGCCGAGGAGGCGGAGGGACGGGCCAGACGGGGCAACATCAGAATATTGGGCATCCCGGAGGGCGACGAAGGTCCTAACCCAACAGCGTACATTGAATCCCTGCTGCAACAGGAGATAAGAGCGGGAAAACTCACAAAAGGATTCGCCGTGGAGAGAGCACATAGGTCCCTCCAGAAAAGGCCCCCTCCGGGCTCGCATCCTCGTCCGATAATTGCGAAAGTGCTCAATTTCCAAGATCGGGAAACCATCCTACGGTACTCCAGGGAGATGGGCGCCATTGAACGCGGCAATGCCAAAATAACCATTTACCCAGATTACACCCCGAAGGTACAGGGGGAAAGGAACTCATTTGTGCCCGTTAAGGCTAGGCTCAGGCAACTAAACTTAAAATACATGCTGCTCTATCCATCGAGGCTTAAAGTCATCTACAAGAGCCGTGCAATCTTCCTGGAGTCCCCTGCGGCCGCTAACATGTGGATGGAGGATAACAACCTCACTGAAGGAACTGAGGCCCACCCCAGGGACAGCTGAAAATGAAACCAACCCGCAGCACATAAGTAAAATGAACGCAGCTTCCCTGCAACCTCAAGCAACCAAGAAAGTAACATACACTACTGATAGCCAACTTTGATGCGGCCCTCGCTTGGCCCTCACACCAGGCACAAGACCCGACCCCCACGTATAGATCAGGTCAGGCCAGTTGCCTGACCGACCATGCTCGTGCCTGACACCCGGACGGGTTCCGACGGCCCGAGAGCACCCGAGCACCGCAAGAATGATGCAGTAGCTGGGCGCACCAGTTCCAATTTAGTAGTTGTTGTTGTTAATGTCAAGACTGCCCTCCTCATGAAGACCACTAATCAGACTATAGCGGACCACTGGCCAGGGGCTGGAGCCTACCACTCCATACAGTTGCATCGGGACAAAACACCCGGTAACGCACGATCAAGTCACAAGACGGGCGAGAAGCCTTCCACACCAATGCTCAAAGCTGAACGATGGCGACACGACTCAAGATAAACACGTGGAATGTTAGAGGGATGGGATCCTATCTGCGTAGGAACCGTATACACTCATACTTGAGAAGGAAGCGGGTATCCATTGCCCTCCTGCAGGAAACACACCTCACAACTGATGTCACCGACAAACTAGTGGGCTACTGGGGCGGCCAAGGCAATGGTGCCTCCTACTCGAAGTACACAAGAGGCGTATACACATGGGTTAGCCCGGACACACCATTTTGCCAGATGGGGATGGAGGCCGACAAAGAGGGCAGGTATGTCATAGTCTGGGGCATGCTGGAGAACCTTCGATTATGTATCGTGAATTCATATTTCCCCCAACACGGCATACCTGCTCATCTCAAGCAGCTGTATGCCAGAATCACACACCACAGGGAGGCCGCTTTCCTGTGGGGGGGAGACTTCAATTGCGTGATGAATGAGGAGCTAGACAGGACTGCAACCCCACGCACCCTCAATAACCCTGCCTCCTGTGCCCTACGCAACGCGGTGGGAGATCTGCATTTGGTCGATATTTGGCGAGACCTACACCCCACCGACAGGGCTTACTCTTTCTACTCCGCACCTCACGGCCTGCACACCAGGATTGACCACTTCTTCATAGCCAGCGAACTAATCCCCCAAGTTGAGTCGGCGTCCTATCAGGGCAGGTCGATCTCAGATCATTCCCCCCTGTTAATGCAGCTCTGCCTGAAGGGCCCTAGGCCCCCCATCCCGATGTGGCGCATGCCGACGGAAACCCTGATGGACTCCGCATTTAAGGAGACCCTAGGAGAAAAACTGGAAGAGTACATAGAAATCAACACAGGATCAGTCGAGAAATGGAGCACGCTGTGGGAAGCTATGAATGTGGTAATAAGGGGCGTGATAATAGCTGAAGCTGGCGGGTTCAGGAGGCAACTGAGAGGGGAGTTGGAGCACAAGGAAGAAGAGATTAGGCACCTAGAGGGAACTCTACCCCCGACCATTGCGAGTGAGGCCAGGCTGAAGGAGATTAGAGAGGACTCCACGACTGCATGGGAAAGACTATCCAAGTTCGACTTCTCTGCACAGACTCTCATGGCACACAAGGAAGCAGATAAGCCAGGCAGGATACTCGCCTGGTTGTACAGGAAGGAGAACCCACGACAGCCCCTCAGAGAGATCAAAGATGAGGATGGTATAATGCAAAGATCACAACAAGCAATTAACGATGTCTTCTCAAACTTCCACGCCAAACTCTATGCTCACAACGAGCGGATCCCTGAAGCGGATATCAGAGATACCCTGGATGAGATCGAGCTGCCCAGATTAAGCCAAGAACAACGAGATGCACTGGGAGAAGCCATCACACTGAAGGACATATCGGAGGCGATCCGGTCCCTCTCCACAAACAAGACCCCTGGGACTGACGGCCTTATCCCGGAATTCTACAAGGCCTATGAGGGGATCCTAACCCCGATACTGCATGGAGTGTACAAGGAGGCATACGAGACCGGGACCCTGCCGAGCAGCATGAGAGAGACCCTCATAATACCAATGCTTAAACCAGGTAAACCTGCCGATGAATGCGACTCGTATCGCCCTGTGGCGATGCTGAACTATGATGGCAAGATCCTCACAACTATACTAGCCAACAGGCTCTCGAAGGTAATAGGATCCCTGATACACGAGGACCAGAATGGCTTCGTCCCAGGACGCAACACCACTGCCAACTTAAGAAGGATACAACACGTTATGGCACAAACAGCAGAGCACCAGGAAAATCTAGCTGTGCTCTCACTAGATGCCATAAAGGCAGATTCAATATTTTGGGAATGGCTCGTTGCCACCCTGAGGGAGTTTGGACTCGGAGAACAATTCATCCGGTGGGTAGAGGTCCTCTATAACGACCCGGTGGCGAGGGTGAAGGCTGGAAGTATGGTGTCGGAGGCTTTGCCCATCCAAAGGGGAACCAGGCAAGGGTGCCCACTATCGCCGATGCTGTACATCCTGGGCCTGGAACCAGTGGCAATTTATTTCAGGAGGCAGCTATTCGACTCTGGCATCAACATCGGCGGAATAGATAACATCATCTCCTTGTTTGCCGACGATGTCCTTCTATATCTATGGAACCCCAGAAAGAACGCACCCACCGCGCTGGACATCCTCGACAACTTCGCCAAATACTCTGGGATAAAGTTTAGTAGACAGAAATCAAGTTCCTTTCCCCTTGCAAGACTCAGAGGGAAAGACATCGAAGATCTGCCCGAGATTGGGATTCAATGGCAGGTGGAGGCCTTTCGATACCTGGGCCTCACCATCGCGCACTCCCCACTTTCCACTCATGAGCGCAATACTGAAACTGCATTGTGCGGGGTACGCAGGTCCATCAGATTTTGGTCGAAACTTCCCCTTTTGTTGATGGGCAGAGCCGCAATATCCAAAATGATAATATTGCCAAGGTTCCTCTATTACTTCACCAACATTGCGTACTATATCCCCCTCCCTTCTTCAGGAAACTGGAATCCCTGCTTCGAGACTTCCTATGGGGCCAGAAGAGACACAAACTCGCCCTGCACATCCTCACGCCTCCCCATGCTGAGGGCGGCATCCAACTGCCCGAATTCCAGAGATACTATCTGTCGGCACAACTAACACATGTCAACAAGTGGCTTTCGGATGAGCCCTCGGCTGAGACTGGCCTCCTGCACCGGCTGATCACGCCAATGCACCCCAGGGAGGTAATATGGAGTTCACTGGTGGGACCCTCCGACCCACCCATGATAGTGACGCTGGAGAGACAGGTCTGGGACAAGGTTAAATCACTGTTTGGCCTTCAGCACCCCTACATGCCTGAAATCCCCATTCTGGCTGATGTTTGCAAGACCCCCCTTGAACTGCCAATGATGAGGAGCTGGGAGACCTGCGGTCTCTACACATGGGGAGACCTGTTCGATGAGGGATCATTCAGAGACTTTCACTCGCTTCAATTAAAAGACGGGCTCTCACCAGGCCAGTTCCTATGGTACCAGAGGGTGAGACATGTAGCCAAGGCAAAATGGAACACATGGCCCGAGGAGCCGGAGGCACACCCTCTTGTACAGGAAATGTACAACCTGAGCGACGGCTGGAAGCCGACATCGAGACTATAAGCCCAAATAAACGCCCGATCTAACCCCAGAAGTGCGCACCTGAAAGAGAAGTGGGAAGCTGACATTGGAACCAAAATCACGGAGGGCGAATGGGCACGGGCCCTGCTGCAACCGAAGGAGGTTTCACGGAATGCCAGGTTCAGGATGATTCAGCTGAACGTTCTCCACAGGACCTATATGACACCGCACAGAATATCCACCTTCAACGGCAGCATTCCCTCGACGTGCCCATGGTGCTCCTCTGAACACGCCAACATGATTCACATGTTCTGGACCTGTCCCAGATCACAGAAGCTCTAGTTAGCTGCCGAACACACCTGCAAGAAAGCTGGATTGGAAAGGTACGAATGGACCCCCAAGGAATGCCTCTTGGGCACCTACCCGAGACTCAGTAAAATCAGGCATCTAGTCAAACTTATGGACATGGCGTGCATAGTCGCGAAGAGAACAATAGCGATGGCCTGGAAGTCGCCTGCAGGCCCGCGATTTGGACCCTGGATCAAGGAAATGGAGAGATGGACTGCCGCAGAAACCAGAGCCTGGGAGGAGGGGAACAGCAGAGGCGGAGAAGATGTGAGTGCCACACTAGAGTCCTGGAAGGCTCTCATGAGAGACATGATCTTCTCGACGAATTTCAAACCCCCCTGAGCAGAGCATTATGGCATGAACTGCAATTTAGCCATCCTGATGAGACCACCAAACCGGTGCACGCCCTGGCGCCACCCCCCGAAGACTGGCACGGAGAACGACCGCCCCGATACTGAGTCTACACGTGCCGAGTGGACCGCACTATAACAGCAGGAGAGAGGACAGTCTAAGTTGTTGTTATTGTTATTTTGTTGTCATTTGTTGTTCAATTGGCGAATGTGTCACACAATCAATATCACAAGCCATAACCTATGCCTAACTGCTTTATGTATGACCTTAAATGCCAATAAAAACATTTAAAAATAAATTAGAAAGATCCCCTGCCATAACCGGTGGATCAAGGGAGTCTCTGGTTTCTGTTGACAATGTCGATAGAGGTAACCTATCCAAGAAGGACTCAATGTTGGCGATGGGGGCAGTGTCCATGTTAGAATATAGTGTTTCATAAAAGAAGCAAAATTCGTTGTTGATGCCCTGAGAGGAGAGTGCGAAGGAGCTGTCTATCTTTTCAATGGCAGGGATATGAGGCATCCCATTTTCCTGAGAAATTAATCTAGCTAGAAGGCGTCCAGGAAGCTTACACTCACCGTAGCTCCGAGCGACTTGGGGGTCATCCAGGAACTTACGCTCATGTTCGGCCTGCTCGCGGAAGGCATCCAGAGCCGTGCCTATCTCACCCAGCGTAATGGGATACGGGGATGGAGTGTATTGGGCCACAAGTCTCGAGAGGAGAGATTTGCTCTCCCTGATGGTCCTCCAAATCAATTTAAGGATACCTGCTTCCTTGGACAGTGCAATAACTCTGATATAGGCTTTAATCATTTAAATGTGGCCTGAGATCTCACTGACCTGGCATTTAAAATGAAAAAGTCATCTATACTGGACCAGAGTTCCGATTCAATGACTGTATCCAGTAAGGTGTGGGGTTTCAGTCTCCATGAGTGGGTTCCCCCATGATCCTCGCCTCAGTTTAATGCCACCGTGACCGGAGTGTGGTCTGAGAAGGTTCTGGACAGGATGGTAATTTGGGAAATAGTCCTTACGACAATGTTAGAGACTAGCCATCTATCTATGCGTGAATGCGAGTCGTGGACTGTGGAATATAACAAGAAGAGTCGAGAATCGGGGTATAACAGCTTCGACCCATCCACTACGCATAGTAGTGATTGTACTTCTATAATAGTTTTAGCGGATTTAGAAAGTTGGCAGGCCTCAACATCAACGATGGTATTGAAGTCACCTCCCCAAAGTATAGGCATAAGGGGGAATCCCATCAGAAGAGAGGAAAGATGAGTAAAGAACTCCGGGTCGTCAACGTTGGGACCGTAGATGTTAAACAGAACCACATGCCTACCCCTGAGTGAGCCATACAACAGTGCATAACGTCCCAAGGGATCGATGTTTGTTACCTTCTGTGTACATTTTGGGAGACTTATGGATTAGAATCATGACCCCCCAGTTTTGGGTGGAATAGGTAGTGTAATACCGCTGTGGACCCCATGTTCTGGAGAACCTCTCACACCCCTTGGCCAGTGCATGAGTTTCTTGTGAAAAAAAAGTAGCCTCACTTTGTGGCGTTCCACATATAGTTGCAGTTTACGCATCTTGGTCGGAGTACCTGGCCCCCTGATGTTCCAGCTCATACAAAAAGTACAGTCATCCGCCATCTAATCGGTAGGTGCTTATACGTGGAGACTTACCCACATAAGGACATGTTCCTTGAGTCATCAACCAGACTGGAAGAGATGGTGTGCTGATGTTGTGAACTTGAAGGTAGTCTGGACCTCGAGTACCCGGTTGCGTGTCAAGCAGTTTTCCAAACTTATTTCCCATCCCACCTCCCCCCACCCCAGCCCCATCCCAACCAAAGGGGTGATGCCTCAAAATCCCATGAACCAACCAAACTTTTGTCCCACCTCTCCACCCACCACCCCCACCGTCTCCCAATTAGAGAGGTAACTTCCCCTTGTAACCACCAACCAAAACAACAATGATTGAAGCTCTGCATGGGGGCTATGCGCTAGCCTAGAGCGGCAACCAGAACTGACTTGGGCATTTAAGAAAAAGCATGTTATGGTGCACAATTCAAAAGATAGGAGAAATGCAGTACATAAGGGGCTATCGGAGACGGAATGGGTCCCCGGCTATCTTGCGGGCATGGAAAATAACATGCATGCATGAAATAGGATTAATGGGACAGGGCCCATAACTGCATCTCGTGTCTCATGAGAGAACCATGACATATAAAAGATCGAAGGGGGTTAACAAAGGAAAACGAGCTGAACCATCAGCCAGGGAAATGTTCATCAATACATTTTGAGGCTTCCTCTGGGTTTGTGAAAAAGAATACTCTGTCCTAGTGTTCGATCCTCAGTTTCGCCATGTACATCATAGAGTATTTGACCACTAGGTCTCTGAGTCATTTCTTAGCAGATAAGAAGGATTTCCGTTCTTGTTGGACAGCCGCAGAGAAATCCAGGTACAGATGTATCCTAGCAGAGCCGAGCATTAGCTCACATTTGGCTCTGGCCAGACATAGAAAAGTGTCCCTGTCACAGTAATTTAGCACTCTAGCTATGATGGGACGAGGAGGAGTGCCAGACCTGGGTTTTGCAGCCAGTGATATGTGGGCTTGCTCAATCGCAAATTGCAGTGAAAGCTTCGGGCTATTGAGTAGGGAAAGGAGCATCCGTTCGACATAATCTTCCATGGGACCATCCAATTTCTCCTCTGGGAATCCCAACAATGCGTAGCTTGTTATGTCTGGATCGCGACTCCAGGTCCTCATTTTTCTTACTAACCTGTCTGGACAATGTAGCAACCTCAGATTGGAGCGATGTAATAGTATCCCCTACAACACTGACTCTAGACTCCACCTCTGTCACTCGGGTATCAGTTTTTTCCATCTGGGCTTTAATCAAGCTAATTGTCCCGCTCATATCATCTGGCTTGGAGTGTAGCGAGGTAAACCTTCACGCATGTAGTCCATCATTTTCTGGAGTTCTGGAGGCTCAGTGGAGGTTTCGGGGGTGGCTGCAGTTTCCGGTTGGGCTTCGCCAGGTTTGGGTATGGACTTCGCAAATACATTGATAGAGCTCTGCTTCTTGCTGGTGCCCTTAGTCATGACTATATCTGCCTGTATGTTCAAGCAAAGCGGAGCACTTTGCCAGAGAGACCCCGGATCTGGATCCTTCCTGCTGCCTGCAATGAATGCGACCCCAACAAGGTCAGTCACATTCACCAGGGCCCAAGGATCAGTGATAGTAAGGCAGGCGTAGAGGTATCTAATAAGTTTGGTTGAGACCTGCTGCAGCGTAAGGGAGCCCACCGTCTTCTGGGTGATGTAAAGGTTGAAAAGGTCTATGGCAACGTCAGTGATTTACGTGACCAGGACATGTTTACTATAGCCGTGGAAGTCAGGGAAGCTAACGTCGGTTGATGTTGCTATCAGAGCCGTCCCTCAACCAGTGGCTCGTCTGCGTCCCGTAAGACCAATCAGAAGTATTGAAATCATGTGGCAGGCTATCTTAGTGGAACTTCCCAGCAAGGATTTCTGTTGGGTGTCTTGGTTTAAGGGGACGAATGGGTTGTGGCCTCCCTCATAATCCCAATCGTGTTGCCAATCAGTTAAGGTTATGAGTTGTAGCAGCCCCCATTAGCCAGCTCAGCAGAGGTGATCAGTGAGGCAGGTGAGGCTCGGCACTATGTGAAGTGGATTACACAGGGAGTTGTAGTAACGGAGATCCGTTTATTAGGTGGAAGGTGTAGCCAATAGAGTCCAGCTCTTCTCGTGCCACAGACACCTGGTTTCTGCTCCCTCGCCAATCCAAGTTAAGGCCAAGAGGGTTACAGACTCTGGTTAGAAAGATTGACCAATGTACAGGGTAGTTGGGGAATATCAAAGTCACAGGGCCCTAGGAATGGCAATGCTGGTGTGTTCCTGTGGATCGTGTTGCCCAGCTTCGTCGGGTCACAACACAGAGGACGCACGTGCGCCACGGGGTGGCTCAGAGAGTCCTCTCCCCCAGGAGCCAAGTGTACTCACTGCGTGTTGGCACGGAGCATCCGCACGAGCCTCAGCATGTAGAGTACAGCACCGCCAGAGAAGCAGAGAGTTGGGGCCTGTTCTCGCCCGCAGCAGTCACAAGCCACAGGCATGTTGCCTTCGGAGTGGGCAATGGATAGGCAACATCCAGCCCCTGGTGTCGCACAGGTCCACTGATCTGCAGTGCCAATCGGACAGTTGCTGCCGCCACGGGGCTGCCCATATCATGAGAGCTCAGCAGTCGGCGGAACGCAAGGGCGCACACCGCGTGGCCCCGCAACTGGGAGCCAAGCCCGGCTCCAGGAACTCAACAGGGCACACCTCCCCACTCACAGCCCTCGTATCATCCGCTGTGCTCCGTTATGTCCAAGCAGGCCATTGTCCGGGTCGCATCAGACAGAGCGGTAGTGTTATGGTGATATACAGTGAGGGATAGGGCATGTTCGAGTCGGCTGTCCCCCAGAAGCTCTGCCCCCTCTTCCGGCCTCAGGGGCCGCAGTCTTCATCCGAAGTGAAGCCGTGCTGCGTGGATGGAAGGGGCAGCCTGTCTGCCGAATCCCCACCGGTGTGGAAATAGAGCAGATTGCACACCCGAACTGCCTCGGAGAGTGCTGAATAAATAGCCTACGTCAGTTAGCAATGGCAGGCTTGGATCTCTCTACAGCCGCCTTAGGTGAGTCATTCTTTAAAGAAATAAGCCCTCAGTATATGCATATTTAGATACACAGGAAGTTAGCGATCTAACAGAGATACATATTACAGGTAACCCTGCAGTTTATGGAGTGATTCCGACGAGGTAATTTGAACGCATAAGAGTGCAAACGTATATGCAGGTGACAACGTTACTAACGAAAACTTTACTTGTACGTTATTTTGACTTACAGTGGAAAGAATCAGATATGAAGGTATAATTTACTCAATCCACACACTCTATTGAGACTGTTATACACATTGTAGAGTTTAAGGACAAAATGATGAAATTAGGACAACCATGTTTACTGTGATATTTCATTTTTCTTTTCTTTGCACAATATGAACACATATGGCGAACAATGGTATGTATACAATATTGAATGTAATATCGCATGTTGTGATTAATGTGGTTATTGTGTGAACGTAGCCCTGACGATGGAGTAAAACTCCGAAATGCATTGGCTTGTAGCTACATTCTGAAGTAGGAGTCGGTTCTGCCAAAAAACAGCCAACATTCTCTTAAAGCTTGGAATAAAAATGTCCTTTTGAAGAATTTGGTTGTTAATTGAAGCTATAACTCTTCAGAATATAAGGAAATTACAGAGGAGCATGAATGTACCAGATTAAAGAAAAAAGAAAAAGGATAGTTGAAACGATATTGCACGAATTACCAGCTCATGTTTAGAGCATTGTGAGAGCATCAGGCAAAATGTGGGGTTCCGCCTGGTTATCTGGTTTTTGAGGTTTTTACGAGTACTTTTCTCACGGTATCGTCTATAGCCTGATAGCTTCTCTGAAAGCTACCAAATGAAATACTATTCGATTTAATCTGGAAGAAATAATACAGAAGTATAGTGGTGCCCGCTTCTTCCATTTTTTCAACGGATTGCAGCCAGAGCAGTGTCTTGTGACTTTTGGGATGTTCTCTGATGACAATTGAAGCCCCGCGGGATGAGATAAAGAGTGGCTCAGCAAAGACTGCAGATGCTAAAATGGCGGCTGCATCGGAGCACAGCATGACCTGGTGAGAGCCTGATCGTCCCCCGCTCTGTTCAACGCGTGTATCCTTCACCAGAGCCGTGATGATACTAGCAGGCGTGCGCAGTGCCTGTACTGACGGTGGCGTTCCTGCAGTAGATCAGGGCAGTTAGAGATGCATAGGGATTGTACGACAGGCTCCCTGAAGAAGCAGACCTGATGCTGCAGTGCTGCAAGTCTGAACTCGGCGGGCTTATATGACTCAGAGACCTTATATTCTTTTTGTGTTCGATTTGTCTGCGGACATCACAGGTGTTCTGAAATGTTCTACATAAACTGAATGGGGGGTGTTCTGAGGACTCAATATGTGTCCGTTTTGTTCGCAAGCAAGCTGAAACTGTTCTAAGAACACTCGTGGTGTCCTGAAATGTTCGCAAATAAACAAAATGGGGGTGTTCTGAGGACGCTGTCTGTATTGTTCTGTGGCAAGCTGAATGTGTTCTAAGAACACTCGCGGTGTCCTGAAATGTTCGCAAATAAACAAAATGGGGGTGTTCTGAGGACGCTGTCCGTATTGTTCGTTGTCAAGTTGAAAGTGTTCTAAGAACTCTCGCGTTGTCCTGAAATGTTCGTAGGGGGTGTCCTGAAGACGCTGTCCGTATTGTTCTTTGTCAAGTTGATTGTGTTCTAAGAACACTTGTGGTGTCCTAAAATGTTCATAGGGGGTGTCCTGAAGACGCTGTCCGTATTGTTCATTGTCAAGTTGTAAATGTTCTACGAACTCTTGCAGTGTCCTGAAATGTTCGTAGGGGGTGTCCTGAAGGCGCTGTTCGTATTGTTCGGTGGCAAGTTGAATGTGTTCTCAGAACACTCGCGGTGTCCTGAAATGTTTGCAAACAAACAAAATGGGGGTGTTCTGAGGACGCTGTCCGTATTGTTTGTTGTCAAGTTGAAAGTGTTCTAAGAACACACACGGTGTCCGTATTGTTCTTTGTCAAGTTGAATGTGTTCTAAGAACACTCGCGGTGTCCTAAAACGTTCGTAAATAAACAAAATGGGGGTGTTCTGAGGACGATGTCCGTATTGTTCTTTGTCAAGTTGAATGTATTCTAAGAACACTCGTGGTGTCCTGAAATGTTCGCAAATAAACAAAATGGGGGTGTTCTGAGGACGCTGTCCGTATTGTTCAATGGGAAGTTGAATGTGTTCTAAGAACACTTGTGGTGTCCTGAAATGTTCGTAGGGGGTGTCCTGAAGACGCTGTCCGTATTGTTCGTTGACAAGTTGAAAATGTTCTAAGAACTCTCACGGTGTCCTGCAATGTTCGCAAATAAACAAAATGGGGATGTGTTCTAAGAACTCACGCATTGTCCTGAAATGTTCATAGGGGGTGTCCTGAAGACGCTGTCCGTATTGTTCAATGGCAAGTTGAATGTGTTCTAAGAACAGTCGTGGTGTCCTGAAATGTTCGCAAATAAACAAAATGGGGGTGTTCTGAGGACGCTGTCTGTATTGTTCGTTGTCAAGTTGAAAGTGTTCTAAGAACTCTCGCGTTGTCCTGAAATGTTCGTAGGGGGTGTCCTGAAGACGCTGTCCGTATTGTTCTTTGTCAAGTTGATTGTGTTCTAAGAACACTCGTGGTTTCCTAAAATGTTCGTAGGGGGTGTCCTGAAGACGCTGTCCGTAATTGTTCGTTGTCAAGTTGTAAATGTTCTAAGAACTCTCGCGGTGTCCTGAAATGTTCGTAGGGGGTGTCCTGAAGGCGCTGTTCGTATTGTTCGCTGGCAAGTTGAATGTGTTCTCAGAACACTCGCGGTGTCCTGAAATGTTCGCAAACAAACAAAATGGGGGTGTTCTGAGGACGCTGTCCGTATTGTTCATTGTTAAGTTGAAAGTGTTCTAAGAACACTCGTGGTGTCCTGAAATTTTCGTAGGGGGTGTCCTGAAGGCGCTGTTCGTATTGTTCGCTGGCAAGTTGAATGTGTTCTCAGAACACTCGCGGTGTCCTGAAATGTTCGCAAACAAACAAAATGGGGGTGTTCGGAGGACGCTGTCCTTATTGTTCGTTGTCAAGTTCAAAGTGTTCTAAGAACACACGCGGTGTCCGTATTGTTCTTTGTCAAGTTGAATGTGTTCTAAGAACGCTCGCGGTGTCCTAAAATGTTCGCAAATAAACAAAATGGGGTTGTTCTGAGGACGCTGTCCGTATTGCTCATTGTCAAGTTGAAAGTGTTCTAAGAACTCTCGCAGTGTCCTGAAATGTTCGTAGGGGGTGTCCTGAAGATGCTGTCCGTATTGTTCGCTGGCAAGTTGAAAGTGTTCTAAGAACACTGGTAATGTCCGCGGACATTAAAAGTTTCCATAGGCCATAGTTGAAATGTTTGACTCTATGGGTGTGATATGCTGCGGTGGTTGTGGCCAGGGCATAGAGTGTTGGGTGCATGACCATGCACCCAACACTCTATGCCCTGGCCACAACCACCGCAGCATATCACACTTATAGTTGCTTATAACTTTGGGTCAAAAACTAATTTATAAGGAACAAAGTTATAAGCTATTATGGGTGTGATATGCTGCGATGGTTGTGGCCATGGTATAGAGTGGATAATATACTTACTGTTTGGTTTAGTAACTGGAGTACATGTATTTCTTATCAATTTCTGTGATAAAAGAAAATAGCATGTTAGTATTAGTATTTTGTAATGACTTATTACATTGTATAATCAACATTTATTTATTTGTTTGGACCCTCATATTTAGTAGATTACAAACCAGAGTACTGTGAAATTTGCTCAGTTTCTGCGTTCGTTGCTAAAATCATTGGGTCTGTGGGAGAAAAAAAAATCCATGTTGGATTAAAAAAAAAACTTTTTCTGTTATGCTACAGTTTATTTGTTTGTTTGTTTTCAGTGTTCACTTGTTGCTTCTGGCTAATGCTTTATACATTCGGTTGTTGCATTTTTTTCGAGCACTAACATATTATTTATTTGTTTGGATATTATGAAAATTTGGAGCAGTTAGATACCAGTAGGCGTATTCTAACTGTCTATTTATTGATATATTTTAGTGGTATTGATTTATCTGTTTGGATATTGTAAAATTTTTGGACAGTTAGATACCAATTGGCGTAATCTAACTGTCTATTTTTTTATATATTTTAGTGGTATTGATTTATCTGTTTCGATATTGTTAAATTTTGGGACAGTTAGATACCAATTGGCGTGTTCTAACTGTCTATTTTTTGCTCTAATTTAGTGGTATTCATTTATCTGATTAGTTGTTGTACAATCTTTGGGCAGTTAGATAGCTTTTGGAATATTCTAACAGTTTATATTTTTTTACTACAAGTTTACTTAAGGTTTAAGTACAGTTTAGTTATCAAATTTTGGTTTTAAGAACATTAAATAAGCGTTTGTAAGATTTGCTGGTAATCTCTGCTTTAGAGTAATGGTACTATCATTACATTCAAACCATGCACATTTCTTTTTTATATATGCAGTGTAGTGCCCTGAATTGGTTGTGGCTCCTGCGTGGTAGATTATACCTATTGTTGTGAAGGTTTTCTTACCAAGTGATATTTGACCATGTGTGAATCCAGTCAGTTTGCAGTTGCTTTTGGTATCATCTGCATTGTAACGTAGAAGCATTAGTATTACCTATTTACTATAATAATAATAATAATAATTTGGCATTTATATAGCGCTACAAACCCTGAGGTATCCGAGCGCTGCTTATTATTACCCACGGTGTGTGGTGCTCATTTATCGACCTCGGGAGGATGAAAGGCTGAGTTTGGCCCTGCCGGGATTCGAACCTGCGTTAGCAGGCTCTTCACAGATGTCAAAGCGAGCGCTCTACTCACTGTGCCACTTGACCGGCAAACACTATGTGTTTGTATTACTAACGTGGAGCGATTATCTGAATTGCAGGTAGAACATAATCTACCATGGTTTGCATTTTGTACAAGTTGCTGAAATGGAATGGATTCATAATTAGGTATTGATATATATATATATGAAGCGTTCATTGGGGATTTCTTCTTGTGTCACATTGTTGCAGAGAGTGCATGTATGTTTCCACATGTATGAAATCTGGAAGATTTCATTTATAGGTATGTTTTTGTTTTCCAGTACTTGTAGTAAGTACATTAGAAATTCTTGTGGATCTTCCTGTGAGTTTATAGTGAATTTCACCATTCCAGCACAGTAGTCCATTTGTTGTCTTATTCCATAAACACTATACATGTTGTCAGGATTGTTTGCTACATTTCTGTGAAGTACTAACATTTGCATACACAATGGGTCTGTACTGTGTAAGTAAATGTTGTCAACAATTGGTGGTAATTGAAATAGAATATTCATTGCTACATTTGCGTAGCAACTTACACCAACTATATTTGAGAGTTTAAATGGACCAGGTAGTTCTGTATCTGACTGCTTTTTTTGGAGTTTGTCTTCTTTCTTTGAAGAAGTACCTGGTTTACTTTCCCTAATTGATTCTTTTTTGCTTGTGGTACTTGATGAAGTATTACTTTCTTTTACTCTCTTTGGAGGATTTGCAGTGACATCCTGTTGCATTTCTGTTTGATTTATTTTTCTTTTATAATATTTTACTTTTTGTGGAACAGAATATGTGTTTAAATGGGGGGTGTATAGTGAGCGAAGTCTATTGTATTCTAAAATGCAAGGAATATCAGCGTTTATTTTACTTGCATCAAAGTTGATTAGAAATAGACCGTCAAGTGTACGCAAGCGTGATAGTGCTCTGTAGCTCATGCCTTCTTTAAAGACTGTGTTACCAATATGTATCATTGCTTTGTCTAGGGTAAGACCTTGTGATTTATGAATCGTGACTGCGTATGCAAGAGTTAGAGAAAATTGTTCTCTGTGTACATACATGTCTTTGAAGAGAAGGAATCGAGCTGTTGAGCGTCCTATCCTTTTTACTTCTGAAAGTTTGTCAAAGAGTATATTAACAAACTGAATTTTGTTGTCACGTGGGTATGTTTGAAAGCCAACAACTGTACCCAGTGCTCCATTAACTAGTCCTTGGTCAAGGTCAAGGTTACATTTAAGCATTACTCTGCAATTTAAGGATAATTTTAATATCTTTTCTAAGCCTGCTGTGTTTGAGATTGATTTTTCTAAAGTATTTAGTCTTGTTGTGGCTTGGTCACACATGGGTAGTGTCATACCATGTACATCTAGTTTGTCTGTGGCGCTAATTTCCATTATTGGTTGCATTTCTTTACTTAACATTATTTCATTGAATTTGAAACAGCTTGCAAGAGTTGGCATTAAGGCCATACAAT
Organism: Ambystoma mexicanum; assembly: GCF_040938575.1. Classification (NCBI taxonomy): domain Eukaryota; kingdom Metazoa; phylum Chordata; class Amphibia; order Caudata; family Ambystomatidae; genus Ambystoma; species Ambystoma mexicanum. Next base: position 863,474,295 of record NC_090939.1, on the reverse strand, counting down.
TAACATTGTTCTGGGCTAATTGTTCCATAACATCTGTAGCACATGCATTATCACCATAAAGTGCATTAATTTGCCGGGTTTTCAATATTGCTTCTGCTTCTTTAGAAAGTATACCAACTCTGATACTTTTTAAGATGTTGGCATAAGTGAGATCTGCAAATTGCTGCATGTTTTCTGTTAATTCTCTGTATTGGAAATGTTGCCAAAGGTGAGAGTTTGTGTCCTTATGTTTTAAAAATAGGCTCCCCTTTTACTGGTGTTAATTCAAGAAGATCTCCGAAAACAATGTGTTTTCCTGCAAAGAGCTCTTCATAGTTTGTTTTGAGTACTACTTGTAATCTGAGGTGAATCAAAGCCAACATTAGGTTGGAGACCATGCTCACTTCATCTATTAGTAGCATTTTCATTTGTTTCAATACTCTGCGTAGTTCCATTGCAGCTTCTGCAGAAACTTTGTAATAGTCTAATTTGTTCTGGTGTTCTACTGGCAATAGTAGTAATCGGTGTAAAGTGACACCACCTATGTTGTAGGCAGCTAAACCTGTGGGGGCAGTCACAACAGCTGACAGTTTGTTGTTTTTCAATTGTTAAAGGAACTTACTGATGATTTTGATTAGGAATGTTTTGCCAGAACCAGCTTCACCACTGACGTACAGTAGTATAGGTTTATAATTATAGCAGGAACATTCTTTATTTTCATGTTGTACACCATGTGCAATTTGTTTTGTTACCTCTTGAAAAATTCTACGTTGTTCATTGTTTAGTTTTGATTGTAGTATAGTTAAGTCTTCTTTATCTTCATACTGACACATGGTGTTTTCTACTTCTATCATAGCTAATTCTGCCTCATTTATTATTAGTGTTTCTCCCAATGGTTCTTGGCTTCCTGTTACAGAAGGTTGACTACTGTCAGGAGTGTCCTTATCTAGTCGGGCCTGGAGTTCTTCTTCGTGTTGCTGTTCATTGTGAAACATTGTTTTGTATTGTGTAAAGTTTACATCAGTTATAGTGCTTTCATTTGCTTTGAAAGCATCTTCATATGAGTCATAGTTATCTAGTATTTCTTCTTCTTTTCTCCATGGTTTAAAGAGTTGCAGCAGGGACATGTAATATACTTCTTTATGTTGAGGAGTCTTTAATGACAATTTCATATGATTAATTAAATTTGGTTTAGTGAGTTTAACTAAGCTGCCTTCACAGTTTGTCACTCTGTATTTACCTTTTTTGATCAGGTTTTATATTATTTTTGTATGTGTAGTTTTGGGCTATGTGCTATAGACACATGGTTTCCAAAGTATTACTTCTGTTTGGGTAGTATGTGTCCAATACATTATTTTTAAAATGTCTTGGCTGTTGGGATCACGTTTGGCTATTGTTTCTATATCTTCATATGATTTTAGAACTCTTTTTCTGGATTTAGCTGGACCAAGACTTAGCCAGACTATATTTTCAGATTTACCATACAATGCAGTACCCGTTAAACGTACAGCTGCTTCATATGATCCACAATCTCTATGGAAGAGCATTTTTATGCCCAAGCTGTATAATTTCTGAGACACTGTTTTATCTGATGACAGGTCATTCCAGAGGTTTTGGAGCTCTGTCTTTTCTGTTTTGGTTAAGTATGGTGTGACATATCGTGCAACTGCAGTAGAATTGTCTGCAATGTACTGCACATCTATGTTTGCATTCCATAAGTGGGCAATGATTGCATTATAATCATTGATATATTTTTCTTCTTCTTTTCTTTTTATGTAATATGTATTTTTAGGTGACTTACCTTTAACACTATGTCTAACTGAAGACATGAGGTTGTTCACTTGACCTGTATTTGTAACTGGTCTAGGGAAACCAAATCGGCATTTGGTGTACTATTTCCCTTTGTTTTTGTATTTGCGATGACAATATTTTCCACATTTGTGTCTTTGAAATTGTAAAATTTGTACATGAAGATCACTATTTGTGGCTTCTGATGGAATTTCACAAGTGACATATTTTTCAATAAACTGTAAAACAGTGGCATCACTGTCTTGACCAAATTTAGGAGCATCTTTAATCCATAAAAGCATGTGGATATGTGGTGCTCCTCTGGCTTGGTATTCTTTTCTCCAAAAGAAGTGTTGCACTTCTCCAAGGGGAGGAACAGTTTTATTACAAATAAAATGTAGCATAGGAATGAAGCGATGGTGAAAATATCTTGAAACATTAACAGGATCCAAAGAACAAAGTTCTCCAGGTGTTAGTATATCTATGTTTGTTTTGTTTTTGTTTGATATGCATAGGAAATCATGTAAATCTTCCCATGCATAATCTGCACAACTTAATGTAACAAACCAAGTGGGTGGGCCAAGGTTTCTGATCATACAACGTACATCTCCATGACGTCGAAACCAGTATTCTTTAGTACCACGCATATTTGCTAATAGATTTGTAATATTTGATTGTAAAACCTCATCCTTTTGTTGCACTTTTTGTAAAAATTGTGTAGCTGTCATATTTTGAAAGTGTGATCCTGATTTTAATATGTGTGCAACTCCGTAACATAAAGTTGCTAGTTCACTTTCAAAGAGTAGGTGGAATATGTATTCCACATTATGTCTAAATCTGGGATCTTCAGGATACATCCGTAATGAGCGGTATTCTGATGCTGATATTTGAATAGGTCTATCATCGTACCTTCCTCCTTTGCCAGTAGGAAAGAGTAGAGGAAAAGCACGTGCTTCTATACTTTTTTCCCATATGCTGATTGGTGATCCTTTTGTTTGACGCATTTGGTACGTTTCCAGTGCATCTTCTATGGTGTCATTAGAGTGCAAAGGATGAATTGTATAATGGTCTAAAGTATTTGATATTGTAGCAGGATCTAGGAGCTCAAATTGACCAGTTTCTTGTATTTCTTGAATTATTTCAGTTGTATCCTTCAGGTTTTCTTCAATATTAATTTCTTTGTAATATTTATTATTTTCTTTAAGATATTGCAAGGCTTGTCTAACTTTATGTAAATCTACCAGATGTTGCCATATTTTTTTATCTTTTGTAGGTACTCCATTTACTAAGATAATGAAAGATTGCTGCATTGGACGTTGCACTCCTAGAGTATGCACATTTTCTTTTAGATCTAATGGTAAATAAACTACTTTTCCACGAATGCCTTTTACCAATTCAGAGGGAGGTATTTTTGCTCTTTTTGGTTGAAGGCGTATTATTGCTTGAAATGGGTGCACTGTTTGAATTATGATGCTCTCATATAAATTAAGTTGTTGTAGGGATTTTGGAAGTGGGTATAACTCCAAATTATTTGTGATAGCACGTGAAGGAGTTTGGTTGTTGTCAAGTTTTGTAGTGTAGTAACTGCAAAGTATTAAGGGGTCAGTTATTTCATATTTGTTTTCTGCTACAAGGTAGAGAGCTAATTCAAACCATTTAGAATCTTCATTGTCTTCCATTTTGTATGATAGGTCTACAGTTTTTTTGTTACTTTTATAAAAAGTTCTGCGGCAACATACACACACATAGTTTGGTACTTCAGCTGATGTACTTTTAAATTGTATTATTTCTTTTTTGTATGTGTTTAGTAAAAGTTTGCCATGTGTAGAATTGTTGCTAATTTGGTTTAAAGCTATTTCATTCTGTAAGTGGCTTTCACTTCCAAAATATTTTTTCTGAATATAGTCAATTTCTTCAAGTAGGTCTTTCGCTGTACCATGTAATAACAATAATAATAATAAGAAGAAGAATGTTATTTAAATTTGCTAGTGCTAAAGCAGGACTTTTAGCATAGTACCGTTTATAGACTAGATTTCTCATAGTTGAATGATGTGTTGATATCCTTTTGATATCATGGAAGGTGGTTTTACAAGTAGGTCCTGTAATGCAGGCCAATGAATGTCCTTGTAGTCCTCTGTACTTGCGCACTGGACAGGTATCCATATTTTGCAGTAGTTTAATTTTGATTTTGTCTTTGCTTTTTACATATTGATTGAGGAATTGGCGTAAAGACTTGAAAAATTGTTTGGGAATGTTACACGTTGACGTGCATGGCCATTTGTACACTAGATGTTCTAATTCAGTTGAATGGAGGGGTAATTCTAAGTTTTCAGGGCATATTTTTGTAAGGAGTACTTCTTGTTCCATTATGGTATTATTCACTTTTTCATAACCTCGACCACTGCCATGTATGGCAATTGTATTTGTTTGCTTTTGTTTGTACGCTTCTTCATTAAAGTATGGTTCTGTGCTCGTAGTGTGATTCCATTCACCTCCGCATATACTTAAGAAGTTCTTTCTGTTGACATTTCGTTTATTGAGAATTCTTTTTTGTAATTTAGTTATTAGTTTTGTTAGTGGTTTCATTTTGTTTAACACTAAAATAAATAACTTTCTTTGAGAAGAATTGCACTGTCTATCAACACTTCTAAGATTAATTTCATACGATAGGTTTTAAGGGTTGAACCTGGTTTCTCTCCTGTTTTATGAGATTTTGAAGGACTCAGTGACGTAACATTTTGGCTAAAATACTTTTCTTGGTATGCTTACTTTGAACTTTATCAAGATTTATAGAAGCAGATTTATCTGTAGTGATAGCTGATTTGTTGTTAATTGTTTTCTGGTTTGTTTTACATTTTGATAGAGGAGGCAAAGTTTTTCCACTTGAAACTTCTTTTGTTTCACTAAATGACTGTATTAGCTGTTTTGTTTCAACTTCTTTTACAAATTCCGCTAGATATGGATGCTTATGTTGGACACTTTTATTTCCATTTGCTCTACTTCTGCGTTGCTTTCTACAGACTTGACTTTTGGTAGGCATTCTTTAGGGTCTGTTGAAAAAAATAAAGAAGGTATGGGTTGGGGTGTTCTGCAATGTATGTGTGCTGTGTGCATGAGTGTTTGAGTAAGATGATAAAGATGTATGTAATGGTGTGTGATTGTGCATTGGGAACTACAGCTAGTAGGGATGGGTATTCTTGCATTTATATGCTACTAAACTGGGGTTCAGATGACAGAAAAAAGTAAGCTTGTGGTGTGGAGAAGTACAAATAGTAAATCTAATGTATACAATTAAAACAGTTGTTTGTTCTATAATATCCAAATTGTAGCGGTTGAGTTGGGTAATTTGTGTGTCCAAAAATAGGAATTAGTGGGCCATTCTGTCTTAAATCTCTGTTTAAGACATGGGGGTTTTTGGACAGAATGGTGCACAATCTCTATTTTTAGGCACAGAAATAGCATGAATTAACTTTACAGTGTGTTTCAGTAATAATACAAATATTATTGTAATATTCTACTTACTTTTTTTAAAAATGAACAGGTTAATTCTTAGTTCTTCTTTGTTCTTCAAATTCAGTTGCTTCTTTTCAGGAGAATGGTCTTCACTGCAATTGTAAAAGAAACAAATTAGTAATTTTGTTTGAATATAGCACTGTTTTTAATTTATAGTTTTACAAAGGTAGCGGGCGCCCCTCTCTCGCAAGAACAGACATGATAACCTGTTCAGTGGTTATTAACCACTTGAGAGTTCGCAGCCACTGCTTTTACCCACTGTGCCTTTCACAGATGGGAAATATCCATTTGCATATCAGTCTTTGTCCTGCCCAGGGGCAGTCCAGCACCGAAATACAATGGCAATTCCAATCTGAACGAGAGTACCACCAGCAACCCCATACACGTGTTTCACCCTTGTTGGGGATCATCAGTGAGGTGAAGCTGATGCCTCTCTAAGCACAGTGAGAGGGAGACCACGTCTGGTTGCCCCCAGGAGACCTAGGGCTACCAATCCCAGGTTCCTTAACAAATAGTTTTACAAAGGTAGCGGGCGCCCCTCTCTCGCAAGAACAGACATGATAACCTGTTCAGTGGTTATTAACCACTTGAGAGTTCGCAGCCACTGCTTTTACCCACTGTGCCTTTCACAGATGGGAAATATCCATTTGCATATCAGTCTTTGTCCTGCCCAGGGGCAGTCCAGCACCGAAATACAATGGCAATTCCAATCTGAACGAGAGTACCACCAGCAACCCCATACACGTGTTTCACCCTTGTTGGGGATCATCAGTGAGGTGAAGCTGATGCCTCTCTAAGCACAGTGAGAGGGAGACCACGTCTGGTTGCCCCCAGGAGACCTAGGGTTACCAATCCCAGGTTCCTTAACAAATAGTTTTACAAAGGTAGCGGGCGCCCCTCTCTCGCAAGAACAGACATGATAACCTGTTCAGTGGTTATTAACCACTTGAGAGTTCGCAGCCACTGCTTTTACCCACTGTGCCTTTCACAGATGGGAAATATCCATTTGCATATCAGTCTTTGTCCTGCCCAGGGGCAGTCCAGCACCGAAATACAATGGCAATTCCAATCTGAACGAGAGTACCACCAGCAACCCCATACACGTGTTTCACCCTTGTTGGGGATCATCAGTGAGGTGAAGCTGATGCCTCTCTAAGCACAGTGAGAGGGAGACCACGTCTGGTTGCCCCCAGGAGACCTAGGGTTACCAATCCCAGGTTCCTTAACAAATAGTTTTACAAAGGTAGCGGGCGCCCCTCTCTCGCAAGAACAGACATGATAACCTGTTCAGTGGTTATTAACCACTTGAGAGTTCGCAGCCACTGCTTTTACCCACTGTGCCTTTCACAGATGGGAAATATCCATTTGCATATCAGTCTTTGTCCTGCCCAGGGGCAGTCCAGCACCGAAATACAATGGCAATTCCAATCTGAACGAGAGTACCACCAGCAAGCCCATACACGTGTTTCACCCTTGTTGGGGATCATCAGTGAGGTGAAGCTGATGCCTCTCTAAGCACAGTGAGAGGGAGACCACGTCTGGTTGCCCCCAGGAGACCTAGGGTTACCAATCCCAGGTTCCTTAACAAATAGTTTTACAAAGGTAGCGGGCGCCCCTCTCTCGCAAGAACAGACATGATAACCTGTTCAGTGGTTATTAACCACTTGAGAGTTCGCAGCCACTGCTTTTACCCACTGTGCCTTTCACAGATGGGAAATATCCATTTGCATATCAGTCTTTGTCCTGCCCAGGGGCAGTCCAGCACCGAAATACAATGGCAATTCCAATCTGAACGAGAGTACCACCAGCAACCCCATACACGTGTTTCACCCTTGTTGGGGATCATCAGTGAGGTGAAGCTGATGCCTCTCTAAGCACAGTGAGAGGGAGACCACGTCTGGTTGCCCCCAGGAGACCTAGGGTTACCAATCCCAGGTTCCTTAACAAATAGTTTTACAAAGGTAGCGGGCGCCCCTCTCTCGCAAGAACAGACATGATAACCTGTTCAGTGGTTATTAACCACTTGAGAGTTCGCAGCCACTGCTTTTACCCACTGTGCCTATTGGAATTGCCATTGTATTTCGGTGAGGGGCGCCCGCTACCTTTGTAAAACTATTTGTTAAGGAACCTGGGGGCAACCAGACGTGGTCTCCCTCTCACTGTGCTTAGAGAGGCATCAGCTTCACCTCACTGATGATCCCCAACAAGGGTGAAACACGTGTATGGGGTTGCTGGTGGTACTCTCGTTCAGATTGGAATTGCCATTGTATTTCGGTGCTGGACTGCCCCTGGGCAGGACAAAGACTGATATGCAAATGGATATTTCCCATCTGTGAAAGGCACAGTGAGTAAAAGCAGTGGCTGCGAACTCTCAAGTGGTTAATAACCACTGAACAGGTTATCATGTCTGTTCTTGCGAGAGAGGGGCGCCCGCTACCTTTGTAAAACTATTTGTTAAGGAACCTGGGATTGGTAACCCTAGGTCTCCTGGGGGCAACCAGACGTGGTCTCCCTCTCACTGTGCTTAGAGAGGCATCAGCTTCACCTCACTGATGATCCCCAACAAGGGTGAAACACGTGTATGGGGTTGCTGGTGGTACTCTCGTTCAGATTGGAATTGCCATTGTATTTCGGTGCTGGACTGCCCCTGGGCAGGACAAAGACTGATATGCAAATGGATATTTCCCATCTGTGAAAGGCACAGTGAGTAAAAGCAGTGGCTGCGAACTCTCAAGTGGTTAATAACCACTGAACAGGTTATCATGTCTGTTCTTGCGAGAGAGGGGCGCCCGCTACCTTTGTAAAACTATTTGTTAAGGAACCTGGGATTGGTAACCCTAGGTCTCCTGGGGGCAACCAGACGTGGTCTCCCTCTCACTGTGCTTAGAGAGGCATCAGCTTCACCTCACTGATGATCCCCAACAAGGGTGAAACACGTGTATGGGGTTGCTGGTGGTACTCTCGTTCAGATTGGAATTGCCATTGTATTTCGGTGCTGGACTGCCCCTGGGCAGGACAAAGACTGATATGCAAATGGATATTTCCCATCTGTGAAAGGCACAGTGAGTAAAAGCAGTGGCTGCGAACTCTCAAGTGGTTAATAACCACTGAACAGGTTATCATGTCTGTTCTTGCGAGAGAGGGGCGCCCGCTACCTTTGTAAAACTATTTGTTAAGGAACCTGGGATTGGTAACCCTAGGTCTCCTGGGGGCAACCAGACGTGGTCTCCCTCTCACTGTGCTTAGAGAGGCATCAGCTTCACCTCACTGATGATCCCCAACAAGGGTGAAACACGTGTATGGGGTTGCTGGTGGTACTCTCGTTCAGATTGGAATTGCCATTGTATTTCGGTGCTGGACTGCCCCTGGGCAGGACAAAGACTGATATGCAAATGGATATTTCCCATCTGTGAAAGGCACAGTGAGTAAAAGCAGTGGCTGCGAACTCTCAAGTGGTTAATAACCACTGAACAGGTTATCATGTCTGTTCTTGCGAGAGAGGGGCGCCCGCTACCTTTGTAAAACTATTTGTTAAGGAACCTGGGATTGGTAACCCTAGGTCTCCTGGGGGCAACCAGACGTGGTCTCCCTCTCACTGTGCTTAGAGAGGCATCAGCTTCACCTCACTGATGATCCCCAACAAGGGTGAAACACGTGTATGGGGTTGCTGGTGGTACTCTCGTTCAGATTGGAATTGCCATTGTATTTCGGTGCTGGACTGCCCCTGGGCAGGACAAAGACTGATATGCAAATGGATATTTCCCATCTGTGAAAGGCACAGTGAGTAAAAGCAGTGGCTGCGAACTCTCAAGTGGTTAATAACCACTGAACAGGTTATCATGTCTGTTCTTGCGAGAGAGGGGCGCCCGCTACCTTTGTAAAACTATTTGTTAAGGAACCTGGGATTGGTAACCCTAGGTCTCCTGGGGGCAACCAGACGTGGTCTCCCTCTCACTGTGCTTAGAGAGGCATCAGCTTCACCTCACTGATGATCCCCAACAAGGGTGAAACACGTGTATGGGGTTGCTGGTGGTACTCTCGTTCAGATTGGAATTGCCATTGTATTTCGGTGCTGGACTGCCCCTGGGCAGGACAAAGACTGATATGCAAATGGATATTTCCCATCTGTGAAAGGCACAGTGAGTAAAAGCAGTGGCTGCGAACTCTCAAGTGGTTAATAACCACTGAACAGGTTATCATGTCTGTTCTTGCGAGAGAGGGGCGCCCGCTACCTTTGTAAAACTATTTGTTAAGGAACCTGGGATTGGTAACCCTAGGTCTCCTGGGGGCAACCAGACGTGGTCTCCCTCTCACTGTGCTCAGAGAGGCATCAGCTTCACCTCACTGATGATCCCCAACAAGGGTGAAACACGTGTATGGGGTTGCTGGTGGTACTCTCGTTCAGATTGGAATTGCCATTGTATTTCGGTGCTGGACTGCCCCTGGGCAGGACAAAGACTGATATGCAAATGGATATTTCCCATCTGTGAAAGGCACAGTGAGTAAAAGCAGTGGCTGCGAACTCTCAAGTGGTTAATAACCACTGAACAGGTTATCATGTCTGTTCTTGCGAGAGAGGGGCGCCCGCTACCTTTGTAAAACTATTTGTTAAGGAACCTGGGATTGGTAACCCTAGGTCTCCTGGGGGCAACCAGACGTGGTCTCCCTCTCACTGTGCTTAGAGAGGCATCAGCTTCACCTCACTGATGATCCCCAACAAGGGTGAAACACGTGTATGGGGTTGCTGGTGGTACTCTCGTTCAGATTGGAATTGCCATTGTATTTCGGTGCTGGACTGCCCCTGGGCAGGACAAAGACTGATATGCAAATGGATATTTCCCATCTGTGAAAGGCACAGTGAGTAAAAGCAGTGGCTGCGAACTCTCAAGTGGTTAATAACCACTGAACAGGTTATCATGTCTGTTCTTGCGAGAGAGGGGCGCCCGCTACCTTTGTAAAACTATTTGTTAAGGAACCTGGGATTGGTAACCCTAGGTCTCCTGGGGGCAACCAGACGTGGTCTCCCTCTCACTGTGCTTAGAGAGGCATCAGCTTCACCTCACTGATGATCCCCAACAAGGGTGAAACACGTGTATGGGGTTGCTGGTGGTACTCTCGTTCAGATTGGAATTGCCATTGTATTTCGGTGCTGGACTGCCCCTGGGCAGGACAAAGACTGATATGCAAATGGATATTTCCCATCTGTGAAAGGCACAGTGAGTAAAAGCAGTGGCTGCGAACTCTCAAGTGGTTAATAACCACTGAACAGGTTATCATGTCTGTTCTTGCGAGAGAGGGGCGCCCGCTACCTTTGTAAAACTATTTGTTAAGGAACCTGGGATTGGTAACCCTAGGTCTCCTGGGGGCAACCAGACGTGGTCTCCCTCTCACTGTGCTTAGAGAGGCATCAGCTTCACCTCACTGATGATCCCCAACAAGGGTGAAACACGTGTATGGGGTTGCTGGTGGTACTCTCGTTCAGATTGGAATTGCCATTGTATTTCGGTGCTGGACTGCCCCTGGGCAGGACAAAGACTGATATGCAAATGGATATTTCCCATCTGTGAAAGGCACAGTGAGTAAAAGCAGTGGCTGCGAACTCTCAAGTGGTTAATAACCACTGAACAGGTTATCATGTCTGTTCTTGCGAGAGAGGGGCGCCCGCTACCTTTGTAAAACTATTTGTTAAGGAACCTGGGATTGGTAACCCTAGGTCTCCTGGGGGCAACCAGACGTGGTCTCCCTCTCACTGTGCTTAGAGAGGCATCAGCTTCACCTCACTGATGATCCCCAACAAGGGTGAAACACGTGTATGGGGTTGCTGGTGGTACTCTCGTTCAGATTGGAATTGCCATTGTATTTCGGTGCTGGACTGCCCCTGGGCAGGACAAAGACTGATATGCAAATGGATATTTCCCATCTGTGAAAGGCACAGTGAGTAAAAGCAGTGGCTGCGAACTCTCAAGTGGTTAATAACCACTGAACAGGTTATCATGTCTGTTCTTGCGAGAGAGGGGCGCCCGCTACCTTTGTAAAACTGTTTTTAATTTAGACATTGATTTTTTTTATTGTAATCCTCAGCGCCTTCCTCAAAATCATTAAAACTATCTTATTTACATAAGATACGTCACACAAGTTCAATACACATGATATGTTCTTAATGAACAAATTGTATTGTAATGACTAACTTTAGCAAACAAAATATCTTTACTATGTTTGTGAAATTCATAATGTACCACTGAATACCACTATTTCTGTAACTAAGGTCTTCCAGGTAATAGTGTCTCAATGTCATGCTTAAATTAAAGTAATTGAATAAATAAAGAAATAAAACAAAAATATTAAGTCAGTTTGAAAATGTGTTCATGTATTGTACAGAAAATATGCATACCTGTAGTTTGTGTTCATGCATTTGGATATGCATGGAGCTGCAAGTAGAAATCTTGGAGACTTGTACAGTATTTCTTGTAGATGGTGCTTGCCAATGATATGACACTTGTACTCAGAGAGATTCACAGTACATTTGCAGTGCTGATCTATGATGATGCAGTTAGATGTAGAGGTCTTGAATGTGATTGGTGGTTGGTCATGTGACTTCTTCTTAGCTACATCCAATGAGGGAATGGCACAGAAAGTGAAGTGGAAATGGTAGAAGGGCTATTCATGTTACGATATGTCCACGGACATGGCGGTAGTTCGTGGACATTGGGTGTTACATCCGGGGATTTTTGGGTTCAGAAGTCATGCACATGAGAATGAGCACTGAAAGGGATTGGTCAGGAAAGTTTAGTGGGTGTGTTGTGCCAGGAGAGAGTTTCTCAGATACTCTTTTTGTTGAGAGAACAACAGATAGCTATGGCTGTGTGTTTCAGAAAACAGATTGTTTGGATTTGGGGAGATTCATGGATACATTGGTTGAAGGTGCATACCGAAAGCTGTGGAGTAGCTGTAGATCTTGGATTTCCACATGTGGAAGTACACTGGCATGGAGTACGTGGAATTAAGTGGTTGGACTTGCTACCTCTTTGTGCTAGTTTGGAGACAGAGCATCATCCAGACATAATTGTAATTCATTGTGGAGGGAACAGTTTAGGACATGTGTCTGGAATTTCTTTGCAATTTTCTCTGAAAGAAGGACTTGGGAAGGTCATGGCCATGTTCCCTAATTCTCAAGTAATATTTTCACAGATTGCACAGAGACAAATGTGGCTTAGTTCTTCTTCATTTGGTCCACAAATGGAAAAAGCAAGGCGCAATGTTAATAAGGCTATTTGTGCCTTTCTAAGAGATTTTGGCATGTCCTCTTTTCACAATGAAAATAGTATGTTTCGTAGTACATACATTTTTCGCAGAGATGGAGTCCATCTTACTTATGCTGGCAATCGGATTTTTTTGAGAAATATACAAAATGCATTATGATCTTTTTTAGAATTACAGCATCCATTTTGAAGTAGGTGTTAAGTATTTATAATTTTTGACATAGAAACACCTCCCAAAGGCTCTTTTCAGAGCCACCACTTCCTACCAGAGAAAATTGCAATGGTTATGATAGGGTAGCAACCCAATTTTTTAGATGTCCGTGGACTGTCCACGGACTTCTAAAAAATACAAAGGGCCCTGCTTCATTTATTTTCACTGCTATTTTTTAACTTTGAAAGGCGGCTCTGAAAAGAGCCTTATTTTTTTTGATTTTTGTAATTTTGTATTTTTTTTGGTTTTTTATACACAACACACTAGGAGAGGAGGGGAAAGGAGGGTAAAGGGGGGGACACCAACCACAGGGATAAGAAAGGGCGAGCTGAGAGAGGAAGATGTAGAATGGGTTTTATTTGGGTAGTGAGCAGGTCTTCTCATGTTCTGAGAAGATAGTCTCAAAAGCACTGCGAAGTCGCTCCCCCCTTCAGAGTACTGTGTCACAGTACATACTACAACTGTGACCCTCGAAAGGTAAGGGTCATCAGAATTCTGTATGGCCTGTGAGGCAGCTTGATGAAGACGCTGTCCAACAGAGGTGGTCCTTGTGGTGACAGGATCAGAAACAGAGGATGAAGTAGAGGAAATCAACCTACTACGTTCTTCGCAAGGTACAACCTTGCGAATAGCCCCAGAGTGAAATGACCTCAGGTGTCGCTTCATGGTAGTGGTCCCAAAGCTGTACGAACCGTGCCTCCCGCGACTGAGTATCATTTTGCACTCATTGCAGGTGACACGGTTCGCACGAGCCTTAGGCCATTCCCTTGAATGCTAAACAACCGCCACACCCAAGACTCACGCTTGTGCGCGGTTCGCAGACATGCACGCTGTCCGCGGACAGATCGAACACAAAAAAAGGTTCAAAAGGTTTCAAAAAGTATGTATAAACTTATAATCAGTATGTGGGACTTGTGCTATGATGAGTTTTTATTGGAAAATTTTGTGGATTACTTGAAAATGTACTTTTAAATTGTTCGGGGACACGAACAGTGTCCGCATTCAGAACACGCGATCAGCGTGGGCGCGGTCACAAGGTCGCTTCGCGAACATGTTTGCGAAGGAAGCGGCTTTCCGCACGACACCAAATGCACTGGCATTGGTTTGCGCATGCGCGTTGCTGTTCTACAGGCACTGTTCGGGTCCTGAAGTAATTAAAAGTGCGTCAGACGTCAAACGAACAGTTACGGACAGGCGTTTGTTCTTACAACAGTGTCAACTTGCTTGTGAACAATACGGACAGAAATAGCGTCCTCAGAACACCTCCATTTTTGTTTCTTTACGAACATTTCAGGACACCGTGTGTGTTCTTAGAACAGTTTCAACTTGCTAACGAACAGTACGGACAGGTATAGTGTTGTTCAGGACACCTCCATTTTCGTTTATTTACGAACATTTCAGAACACCCGCGCTGTCCGCTGACACTTACATTGTTTTTTTTTTTTAAACGGAAACTAATTACAACTCAATATAAAAATGTAACTTTATTTAACATATATTAATAATTTATGACAGAGAAGGTGAGGCAGAAACGGAAACAAAAACAGGAGAATTAGGGGTTTCAACATGATTGGTATCAGGTGAAGAAGGGATGGAAGTCTCATCAAAATGTTTTGGGTTATGGAGAGGGTTTGGGGATAATTGACTGGGATATGGTGAGGGGGGACAAGTACATGTGGGGCAATGGTATGACGTTTTTGTTTTAAAATGATCTTCAACAAAAGTTTTCAAATTATTAAAATATCAATTTTTTCAAGCGTGTTTTCCATAACAGCTTCTTCAGAGGTATTTTCTATTTTGGTATGATCTGTACAAAAAAAATATATATATGTTAAATGTATATAAAATATACAATAATAATATAATAATTAAATTATTATCAATGACATTTGTGATGTCATCTTTGATGTCGTGGGTGTTAGTCTTAGCAGTGCACTGTGGCGGCGCGAGTTATGGTTGCTTAGCTTACCATAACTGGCGAATTTCAAGGGTTTTTCGGTTTTAGTTGGAACCATAACGTTCCTTTAAAAAAGATTTTTCACTGAATATCAAAGGTTTTTAGTAGCGCAACTTAACCATAATGTCCCTTTAACAAAGTTTTTTCACTGAATTTCATAGGTTTTTAGTAGCGCAACTTAACCATAACGTCCTTTTAAAAAAGATTTTTCACTGAATATCAAAGGTTTTTAGTAGCGCAACTTAACCATAATGTCCCTTTAACAAAGTTTTTTCACTGAATTTCATAGGTTTTTAGTAGCGCAACTTAACCATAACGTCCCTTTAACAAAGTTTTTTCACTGAATATATATATATATATATATATATATATATATATATATATATATATATATATATATATATATATATACTACACAGCCACAGTACTTTTTGGGTGGCTTATAACTTCGCTCTTCCTGGACGAATCCACACCAAACTTTGCAAAAAAAGTATATGGCCCACTCTGAATTGTTTTGCAAAGTTTGGTGAGGATTCGTCCAGAGGGGGGCAAAGTTATAGGGGGGGTCCCAAAACTTTTTTTTTTCCATAGACTGAATGGGGGAAAAATTTTGTGCACACCTACAGCCCAAATCGCTGGACGGATTTTCACCAAATTTGCAGCAGGAGCAGCAGCTTGGTCCCGAAAGCGTGCTTTTGTAAGAGAATCCATCCAGTAGTTTTTTTTAAACCGATCAAAAAGTAGGTCTAAAAAAATGAGTGATATCTATGTCCCCTCTGCGGAAACACTTCCCTGTTCGCTCCGTGGGCAGGACACCGATTGGCTAATTGGCTTGCGTCATGTCCGCGGACACGCAACATGTCCGCCGGTTGGCTGGAGTGAGGTGTGATGTGCGTCAGATTGTTCCGATGCGCCTGCCATCTTGGATCCGCCGACAGCACGGCGGCAAACAGAGGCGAAATTCAGTTTTGGGGAGTGTTTTGGTGTGCAAGAATGCTTCGGGAGGTTTGGGGAGTAAGAGATGGGTGAAATACTATATTTGTTTAGGTGGCAGGTGCTACTGATGTATTCACCATGCCTGCGCTGTCCGGAATGTTCGTAATTAGTGAAAATGAGGAGTGTCCTACGGATAGTATTCCCGTCTGTGCTGTGCGCAGGCAAGTTGAAACTGTTCTAAGGACACGCGCGGTGTCAGCGGACATTAAAATTGACCATATGCTGCAGTTAAAATGTTTGAATCTATGGGTGTGATACTGAGTTATAAGCCACCATCGGTGTGATATGCTGCAGTGGTTGTGGGCAGGGCCTATAGTCTTGGGTGCATGGCCAAAGGCCATACACCCTAGACCGAAGTTATAAGCACTGAAGTTATAAGCCAGCATGGGTGTGATATGCTGCAGTGGTAGTGGTTGTGATATGCTGTGGTGGTTGTGGCAGGGCCTAGCCAAGACTGAAGTTATATGCACTGAAGTTATAAGCCACCATGGGTGTGATATGCTGCCGTGGTTGTGGGCAGGGCCTAGAGTCTTGCACCCAAGACCTAAGTTATAAGTATTGAAGTTATAAGCCACCAAGGGTGTGATATGCTGCGGTGGTTGTGGATAGGGCCTAGAGTCTTGGGTGCATGGACGAAGGTCATGCACCCAAGACCGAAGTTAGAAGCACTGAAGTTATAAGCCAGCATGGGTGTGATATGATGTGGTGGTTGTGGGTGTGATATGCTGCGGTGGTTGTGGCCAGGGCCTAGAGTCTTAGAGTCTTGGGTGCATGGCCAAAGACTGAAGTTATATGCTCTGAAGTTATAAGTTACCATGGGTGGCTTACAACTTCGCTCACCCTGGATGAATTCTCACCAAACTTTGCAGAAAATGTGATATGGGTGGGCCCATATAGACAGTTAAAATGTTTGATTCTATGGGTGTGATCTATGGGTGTGATATGCTGCGGTGGTTGTGGCGAGGGTTTAGAGTCTTGGGTGGAAGGCCATGCACCCAAGACCTAAGTTATAAGTACTGAAGTTATAAGGCACCATGGGTGTGATATGATGCGGTGTTTGTGGGTGTGATATACTGCAGTGGTTGTGGCGAGGGCTTAGAGTCTTGGGGGCATGGCCAAAGGCCATGCCCCCAAGACCTAAGTTATAAGTACTGAAGTTATAAGGCACAATGGATGTGATATGCTGTGGTGGTTGTGGCCAGGACCTAGAGTCTTGGGTGCCAATGGCCATGCACCCAAGACCGAAGTTATAAGAACTGAAGTTATAAGTCAGCATGGGTGTGATATGCTGCGGTGGTTGTGGGTGTGATATGCTGTGGTGGTTGTGGCCAGGGCCTAGAGTCTTGGGTGCATGGCCGCAGGCCATAGGCCATGCACCCAAGACTCTAGTCCCTGGCCACAACCACTGCAGCATATCACACCCATCGATCACACCCATAGAATCGAATAGCTATCAAATGTTTGAAATCTACAGTTTCTGTACTGTTTGATTTGTATAGTTTGTATGTGAAGTTTTGGCTACGTCATGTCATTAAGATTGTAGAGTTTGGTAACAAGCACTGTAGTATAACATATCCATGGAAGTGAACATTTTGTATTGTGGTGTATGGTTAGATGTTTGCTTCAATGGTTCTGTTATGCAGCAGTATTTATGCTTTCTATTAGAATATACTTACTGTTTGATTTGTTGAGATGGGATATATTCTTTTCAGGAGTTTGGTAACTGGAGTAAATATTCTTTTTCAATTTTTGTGATAAAAGAAAACTGCATGTTAGTGTATGTATTTTATAAAGACTTGTTACATTGCATAATAAACATTTCAGCCTTTTTTAGACCCTCATATTTAGTTTATAAACCAGTGTACTGTGCAATTTGCTCAGTTTCTGTGTTTGTTTTTCAAATCATTGGGTCTGTGGGAAAAAAATCCATGTCGGATTAAAAAAACCCTATTTTTGTTATGCTACAGTCTATTTGTTTTTTTGTTTTCAGTGTTCACTTGTTGTTTCTGGCTAATGTTCTATCTGTTGGCTTGTTGCAGATTTTTGGAGCAGTTAGATACTTGTTGGCGTATTCTAACTGTCTATTTGTTGTTATAATTTAGTGGTATTCATTTATCTGTTTGGTTTTTATAGAATCTTGGGGCAGTTAGATACCTGTTGGCGTATTCTAACAGTTTATAGTTTTTTAATTGAATTTTTGTTAATTTTTAAGTAAAGATTAGTTATTAAATTTTGGTTTTAAGAAGATTAAATAAGCGTTTGTAAGATTTGCTGGTAATCTCTGCTTTAGAGTAATGGTACTATAATTACATTCAAACCATCCACATTTCTTTTTTATATATGCAGTGTAGTGACCTACATTGGTTGTGGCTCCTCCGTGGTAGATTATACCTATTGTTTTGAAGTTTTTCTTACCAAGTGATACTTGACCGTGTGTGAATCCAGTCAGCTTGCAGTTGTTTTTGGTACCATCTGCATTGTAACGTAGAAGCATTAGTATTACGTAGTTACTATGTGTTTATATTAGTAAGGTGGAGCGATTATCTGAATTGCAGGTAGTACATAATCTACCATGGTTGGCATTTTGTACAAGTTGCTGAAATGGAACGGATTCACAATTAGGTATGGATACATACACAAAGCACTCATTAGGGATTTGTTCCTGTGTCACATTGTTGCAGAGAGTGCATGTGTTTTTCCATATATATGAAATCTGGAAGATTTCATTTATAGGTATGTTTTTGTTTTCCAGTACTTGTAGTAAGTACATTAGAAATTCTTGTGGATCTTCTTGTGAGTTTATAGTGAATTTCACCATTCCAGCACAGTAGTCCAATTCTTGTCTTATTCCATGAACACTATACGTGTTGTCAGGATTGTTTGTTGCGTTTCTATGAAGGTCTAACATTTGCAAACACAATTGGTCTGTACTGCGTAAGTAAATGTTGTCAACAATTGGAGGCAATTGAAATAGAATATTCATTGCTACATTGGCGTAGCAACTTACACCAGTTATATTTGAACATTTTAATGGACGAGATAGTTCTGTGTCCAAGTCATTTTTTCAGAGTGTGTGTTGCTTCTTTGAAGAAGTACCTGAGTTACTTTGAGTAATAGGTTCTTCTTTGGTTGTGGTAGTTGATGAAGTATTAGCTTCTTTTACTCTCTTTGGAGGATTTGCAGTCAGATCCTGTTGCATTTCTGTTTGAATTAGTTTTCTTTTACAATGTTTTCCTTTTTCCAGGATATGTTTTTAGATGGGGGTGTATAGTGAACGTAGTCTATTGCATTCTAAAATGCAAGGAATATCAGCGTTTACTTTACTTGCATCAAAGTTGATTAGAAATAGACCGTCAAGTGTACGTAAGCGTGATAGTGCTCATGCCTTCTTTAAAGACTGTGTTACCAATATCTATCAATGCTTTGTCTAGGGTAAGACCTTGTGATTCATGAATGGTGACTGCATATGCTAGAGTTAGAGAAAATTGTTCTCTGTGTACATACATGTCTTTGAAGAGAAGGAATCGAGCTGTGGAGCGCCCTATCCTTTTTACTTCTGAAAGTTAGTCAAAGAGAATATTGACAAACTAAATGTTGTTGTCACGTGGGTATGTTTGAAAGCCAACAACTGTATCCAGTGCTCCATTAACTAGTCCTTGCTCCACGTCAAGGTTACGTTTAAACATTTCTCTACAGTTTAAGGATAATTTTAATATTTTCTCCAAACTAGCTGTGTTGGAGATAGAATTTTCTAAGGTATTTAGTCTTGTTGTGGCTTGTTGACACATGGGTAGTGTCATACCATGTACATTCAAGTGTGTCTGTGGAGCAGATTTCAATTATTGGTTGCATTTCTTTTTTCAACATTGTTTCATTGAACTTGGAACAGCTTGCAAGAGTTGGCATTAAGGACATACAATTGACATTTTTGTGCGCTAATTGTTCTATAACATCAGTAGCACATGAGTTATCGTCATAAAATGCATGGATGTGCTGGGTTTTTAATATTGCTTGTGCTTCTTGAGATAGTACACCAACTCTAATACTTTTTAAAATGTTGGCGTAAGTGAGGTTTGCAGATTGGCGCATGTTTTCTGTTAATTCTCTGTATTGGAAATGTTGCCAAAGTTTGACATTTCCTATGCTGCCAACAGTTTTACGGCAGAGTTTGTGTCCTAAGGTTTTAAAAATAGGTTCACCTTTCACTGGTGTCAATTGAAGAAGATCTCCGAAAACAATAATGTGTTTTCCTCCAAAGAGCTCTTCGTAGTTTGTTTTAAGTACTTCTTGCAATCTGAGGTGAATCAAAGCCAACATTAGGTTGGAGACCATGCTCACTTCATCTATTAGTAGCATTTTCATTTGTTTTAAAACTCTGTGTAATTCCACTGCAGCTTCTGTAGAAAGTTTGTAATAGTCTAATTTGTTTTGGTGTTCTACTGGAAGGAGTAGTAATCGGTGTAAAGTGACACCGCCTATGTTGTAGGCAGCTAAACCTGTGGGGGCCGTTACAACAGCTGACAGTTTGTTGTTTGTCAATTGTTGAAGGAACTTGCTGATGATTTTGATTAAGAATGTTTTGCCTGAACCAGCTTCACCACTGACGTATAGTAGTATAGGTTTGTAATTTTGGCAGGTACATTCTTTATTTTCGTGTTGTACACCATGTGCAATTTCTTTTGTTACTTCTTCAAAAATGGGTGCTGCTCTTTGTTCAGTTTTAATTGTAGTACAGTTAAGTCTTCTGTACCTTCTTCATAGTTAAACATGATGTTTTCTACTTCTGTCATAGGTAATTCTGCCTCATTTGCTATTAGTGGCTGTCCCAGTGGTTCTTGGCTTCCTGTTACAGAAGGTTGACTACTGTCGTGAGTGTCCTTATCTAGTTGGGCCTGGAGTTCTTCTTCGTGTTGCTGTTCATTGTGCAACATTGTTTTGTACTGCGTAAAGTTTACATCGATGATAGTGCTTTCATTTGCTTTGAAAGTGTCTTCGTAGGAGTCATAGTTATCTAGTATCTCTTCTTCTTTTCTCCATGGTTTAAAAGGTTGTAGCAGGGACATGTAATATAGTTCTTTCTGTTGAGGAGTTTTTAATGACAATTTGATATGATTTATTAAGCTTAATTTGGTAATTTCTGTTACACATGGCCGTAAATGGTCACTATGGGCTCGTACCCGGTTATACGGTTCTCGTGCCCGCTTAAGTGGTATTCTTTGGAGGAGCACTTCCAAGATGGACGTCCATAGAGACCTTCGAATGGAAGGCAGCGGTTCAGTCTTCCCAAATCCCTGCGAGACGCTGCAGAATGCTCACGTGACTCTATTTCCGGACTCGAAGCCTACGGATCCTCGCGTCTCTGCTGCTACTGACGCTCCGTGAGTTCACTCTCGCCTTTCTTGCCTATTTGTAGAAAATTCCATACTAATCCTTTTTACTCTTCTTATTCTTTGTTTCTCAGTCCTTTTCTGCAGTTGCTCTGCTCAGCCCCCATTCCTTGCGAGTGAAGACCAGTCCAGCTTATCCATCATTTTCCAGACGATTCGAGAGAAGTCTCTCCAGCTTTCATTTCCTCTCAGAAACCATCGAGGGTAAGCCCTATTCCTTTGAACTCCCCGTTCTTAGTTTCAATCAACACACTTACCTATCTGTTCTTATAGAGTTCCTGTGACTTACCTGCAAATTCTTTGAGTACCCATCTCGTCAAGTCTAAGCCTTCCTAGACTCTATTAACGGTGAGAGGATCCTCCTTCCGCCCTTTACTAAACCTCCAACTCCCATTTCCATTCGAACCCTTTTCTTATCTTTCTTTCGTGTATCCAGAGGAAGCCTCCCAGGGGACGTCAGTTTCTTCAGCACCTCAGGAACATCTTCGCTCCACACCCACCTGAACCTCGAGACTCCAGATTCGTCCAGGGTTTTCTTCCCATTAGAGGGTTTCCCTGGCGGTCCTGTCCTCTCCCCTGGTTATTCTATTTCCAGGTGGGGGGGTCAGGGTTGCCTCTGGGATATCTTCACAGCCGCATTTGCCTCTTCCATTTTGGATTCTTCGACTTGTCAAGGTGAGCGAGTTGGTAAACAGTTGCTCTTTCATACTGTAGTTTATAACCCTAACAGTAATATAACAGTAAGCGACACCTTAAGTATTGACAAGTCGATATCCTCATGGAACTACAAATGCAGCAATTAATGGCGGCCACGCAAGCCATGTCTTTAGAGATGCAATATTTGAAACAAGATAACGCTCAACTGCGACAGCAAGCCGCAAGGGCTTTTTCAGACACTCCCCCAGCCTCCCTACACACAATCATGTATGATGATGATCCTTATAAACTTAAGGAATTCCTCGATAGTTGTACTGTACAGTTCACCTTTAAATCACGCGTTTTCCCTACAGACAAAGACAAAGTGGGATATGTGATTTCTCATCTTTCGGGCCCTGCATTAGCTTGGGCACTCCTTTAGTCACCTCTAACAATGCGATTTTTGACTCTTACCCTGCCATTGCTAATAGCGTTAAATCTGTGTGTTGAAGGAAGGAAATAACAGTTGCCACACAAGAAAGACTCCTTGATCTTAAACAGGGGAGCAAGGATTTACTAGGGTATATCGCCCAATTTAAACAATTGTCCTCGGAATTGGGTTGGCCGGATGACGGACTTCTTACCCTCTTTCGTAGAGGATTAACAGAAGAACTTAAGGATGAGCTCTCCAAAGTGCCCCGCCCATCCAACTTGGCTGATATGATTGCTTTAACTATGCAGATAGACTATAGGATGCATGAACATTCCTACGAAAGAAGAAAGGGCAAGGGGCTACAATCACATAGTGAGTTTTCATCTACAGGGAATAAATCTCTCCCTCAAAACGAAGAACCTATGCAAATGGGGAACACAAGAGGACCGTAATCAACGACTGAGAGGGAAAGGAGAAAGACACTTGGATTATGTATGTACTGTGGGTCCTCCTCTCATGTGTTAAAGGATTGTCATTTGGTGCCCCCACGTCGCAATACTAACACCAAGTCGGGAAACTCCAAGACCCTACCGTCAGGGGAAGAACGGTAGGGAGACAGAATCCTCCTTCCCCATGCCAAACCAATATGACTCTAGACAAAGCCACAAATAACCAGACGATGGTGGTAGTATCTCTATCTATGATATTATCCAAACATTTACTACCCGGCTTTCCTGCGTTGATTGACTGCGGTGCAGCAGGTATTTTCTTGGATCAAGATTGGGCACAGAGACACTGTATTCCCCACATAACCAAGGCCTTTGTTACTCTCATCCAAGGAGTAGATGGGAGTCCTTTAAGCTCTGCCCTATCAAAGAACAAACTAATCCAATTACCTGCATGATAGCTAACCATAAGGAAACCCTAGTATTCGATCTGATCAAAACTGCACATTTTCCAATCATCTTGGGGCTTCCGTGGTTGAGACTCCACAATCCTTTCATTAACTGGTCAGCAGGTACTCTTTTCCTTGGGTCAGAATATTGTGTACACCACTGCCTTTCTCAGGAATCGGTAGGTTTACAAATCCCCTCTGTACAGGCTCCTAATCCTTCAGTAGCAACTATCAATCTACTAGAAACTGTCCCTAAATGTCATTGGAAATTCCGAGCTATTTTTGAAGATCCCGAGTTCCCAACATTACCTCCACATCGGAGAGATGATTGCCATATTGATCTGCTTCCTGAACAGCCCATTCCCTTTGGCAGGCTGTACGTACTCTCCCAATGTGAGAAGAATGTTTTGAAAGAATACCTTCAAACCAATTTACGAAATGGCCTTATAACCGAATCAGTGTCACCGGCAGGAGCTTCTCTGTTTTTCATTCCCAAAAAAGACTCAGATAAACTCCGCCCTTGTATTGACTACCGGGGTCTAAATAAAATAACCATCGCTGACAAATACCCCATGCCTCTCATAACGGACATCATCGAAGCAGTTAGAGGGGCGACTCTCTACACAAAGCTTGATCTTAGAGGTGCTTACCATCTCATACGAATAGCTCCAGGAGATGAATGGAAGATGGCCTTTCGCACACCTTTTGGACATTTCGAATATCACGTTATGCCGTTTGGTTTGGTTAATGCCCCGGCTATCTTTCAGCGATTTATGGACCATCTATTTGCCGACATTTTATTTCACTTTGTCATCATCTACTTGGATGATATCCTGGTATATTCCAACAACCCTGAGGATCATATACAACATGTTAATACAGTTTTGGAACGGCTTCAATCAAATAAACTCTACTGTAAAGCCGCCAAATGTGAGTTTCATCAAGAACAAGTCAACTATCTAGGCTTTGTTCTCTCCTCCCAGGGAATTTCTATGGACCCGAAGAAAGTATCAGCAGTTTTGGATTGGCCTTCTCCTGCAAGTGTAAAGGACGTGCAGCGGTTTTTAGGGTTCGCAAACTTCTATCGGAAGTTTATTCCCTGTTTTTCCGAAATCATTCTACCCATCACCAGACTTTTGAAAAAAGGTAACACGTTTTCTTGGAACGATTCAGCTCAGAAAGCATTTCAAACTTTAAAAGAAAAGTTTACTTCTGCTTCCATTCTTATCACACCTGATCAATCAAAGCAATTCATTGTGGAAACAGATGCATCACAATATGCTTTAGGAGCCGTACTTCTACAAAAGACGGAGCAGGGGGAAGAACGACCAGTTGCCTACCTATCTAAACCTTCAATACAGCAGAACAGAACTACTCGGTACTTGAGAAAGAATTGTTGGCTATTAAACAGGCCTTCAAGGAATGGAGACATTTACTATTAGGATCTACCCATCCCATAAAGGTTCGCACAGACCATCAGAATCTCAGAGTGCTCCAAAATGCTTACACGACTAACAGTCGACAAGCCCGTTGGGCTTATTTTTTTCTTCCCTTCTGGATCGAATTCACCTTTCTGCCAGGAAAACACAATCAAAGGGCAGACGCTTTATCCCGCAAGGACTCACCTACTTCTAAATTCTGTTCAGAGAGAATGTTTCTCAATGCGCAATTCATCGCTGTCATTACAGACTTTCTTCAAAAAGTGCAAATTGCTACAGCACAAAATCAAACATTGTGTGAGAGCATTGCTTCCTCCCATCAGCTTGCTAAGGAAACGGGTTATTTCTTTCATGGGACGCAGGTTCTGATTCCCACTCCTTCATTATAGCTGGAAGTGCTACAAATGTGTCATGATTCACGGGCAGCGGGTCACCGTGGGGTTCTTTCCACGTTGGAACTTATACAACGACATTTCTGGTGGCCAAATCTAAAATCTGATGTCCGTGATTACGTTGCAGCTTGCAGTATCTGTGCTCATACAAAGACTCCACGAACCCCACCTTTGGGATTACTAACAAGGATGCCTATTCCAGACCGACCCTGGAAAATTATATCCACTCACTTTGTGTCTGATCTACCTCTATCTGAAAACAAAACAACCATTATGGTGACTATTGATTGTTTCACTAAATTAGCTCATTTTACCCCTTTAGTGAAGTTACCTGGAGCAACATTAATGGCTAAAATCTTCCTCTCTGAAATGTTCTCTCATCACGGTCTACCAGATACCATCGTTTCAGATCGGGGTCCTCAATATACCTCCCTCTTTTGGCAAAAGAAATGTCAAGTCTTAGGGGTCAAACGTGCCCTCACCTCAGGATACCATCCCCAAACTAATGGGCAAACGGAACGTTTGAATCAGACCCTAGAAGGATATCTACGATGCTTCGTATCAGCAGCTCAGGATAATTGGGTGGAATTGCTTCAATTCGCTGAATTTGCTTACAATAATTCTTTCCATTCTGCTCTCAGGACCCGTCCTTTTCACTGTTCTTATGACTACCATCCCTCTTTTGTTCCTACTGTTTCGACTTCTACTTCCACCTGCCCGGGAGTGGATAGCCTTATTGCCGACATTCAGGAAGGGCAGAAACTGGCTAAACAATTTCTTCTAGCGGCTCAAGACCGTGCTAAACAATATGCAGATCTTCATCGTCGATTAGCCCCAACACTTACTATCGGTGACTCTGTTTGGTTGGCATCCAGCTTCCTTCCTCGCTGCCTTGTCCCATCAAAACTCTCTCCAAAATACTTTGGTCCGTTTAAGGTGTTGTCCATGGTGGGTGCAGCGGCAGTCAGATTGGCTTTGCCTGCCTCCTGGTCTCGTATACATCCTGTGTTTCATCTGTCTCAGATCAAATTGGTTGTGCGAGATCGATTTCTCCGGAACAGAGTTGCTCCTCCACCTCCTGTCCTTACGGACTGTGGTCCAGAATTTGAGGTCACTGATATTTGTGACTCTCGTTATCGACGAGGCAGATTACAGTTTTTGATTGACTGGAAGGGCTATTCCCCGGCGGAAAGAACATGGGAACAGGCCTCTGGTGTTCATGCACCTAGGTTGGTGCACCGGTTTTTTCGTCTTCACCCGGGTAAACCAGGGGCGCCCCCCAGCAGAAGGGGGTATACTGTTACACATGGCTGTAAATGGTCACTATGGGCTCGTACCCGGTTATATGGTTCTCGTGCCCGCTTAAGTGGTATTCTTTGGAGGAGCAGTTCCAAGATGGACGTCCATAGAGACCTTCGAACGGAAGGCAGCGGTTCAGTCTTCCCACGTCCCTGCGAGATGCCGCAGAACACTCACGTGACTCTATTTCTGGACTTGAAGCCTACGGATCCTCGCGTCGCTGCTGCTACTAACGCTCCGTGAGTTCGCTCTCGCGTTTCTTGCCTATTTGTAGAAAATTCCATACTAATCCTTTTTACTCTTCTGATTCTTTGTTTCTCAGTCCTTTTCTGCAGTTGCTCTGCTTAGCCCCCATTCCTTGCGGGTGCAGACCAGTCCAGCTTATCCATCATTTTCTAGCTGATTCGAGAGAAGTCTCTCCAGCTTTCATTTCCTCTCAGAAACCCGCGAGGGTAAGCCCTATTCCTTTGAACTCCCCGTTCTTAGTTTCAATCAACACACTTACCTATCTGTTCTTATAGAGTTCCTGTGACTTACCTGCAAATCCTTTGAGTACCCATCTCGTCAAGTCTAAGCCTTCCTTGACTCTATTAACGGTGAGAGGATCCTCCTTCCGCCCTTTACTAAACCTCCAACTCCCATTTCCATTCTAACCCTCTTCTTATCTTTCTTTCGTGTATCCAGAGGAAGCCTCCCAGGGGACATCAGTTTCTTCAGCACCTCAGGAACATCTTCGCTCCACACCCACCTGAACCTCGAGACTCCAGATTCGTCCAGGGTTTTCTTCCCATTAGAGGGTTTCCCTGGCGGTCCTGTCCTCTCCCCTGGTTATTCTATTTCCAGGTAGGGGGATCAGGGTTGCCTCTGGGATATCTTCACAGCCGCATTTGCCTCTTCCATTTTGGATTCTTCAACTTGGGTGAGCAAGTTGGTAAACAGTTGCTCTTTCATACTGTAGTTTATAACCGTAACAGTAATATAACAGTTTCACTAAGCTGCCTTCACAATCTGTCACTCTATATCTACCTTTTTTTTCATCGGGTTTTATATTATTTTTGTATGCAAAGTTTTGGGCTATGTGGTATAGACACATGGTTTCCAAAGTGGTACTCCTGTTCGGGTAGTATGTGTCTAGTAAATTGTTTTTCAAAATATCTTGGCTGTTGGGATCATTTTTGGCTATGGTTTCTATGTCCTCATATGATTTGAGAACTTTTTTTCTAGATTTAGCAGGACCAAGATTAAGCCATACTATATTTTCTGATTTCCCATGCAAAGCAGTACCGGTTAAACAATCTGCAGCTTCATAGGAGCCACATTTTCTATGAGAGAGCATTTTTATGCCTAAACTGTACAATTACTGAGATAGTGTTTTGTATGATGATAGGTCATTCCAGAGGTCTTGTAGATTTCTGCTTTTGTTAAGTAGGCTGTAACATATCGTGTAACTGCTGTGGAATTGTCTGCAATGTACTGCACATCTATGTTTGCATTCCATGAGAGGGCAATGATTGCATTGTAATCATTGATATATTTTGATTCTTCTGTTCTTTTTATGTAATACGTGTTCTTAGGAGATTTACCTTTAGCACTATGTCTAACTGAAGACATGAAATTGTTCACTTCACCTGTTTCTGTAATTGGTCTAGGGAAACCAAAGCAGCATTTGGTGTAGTATATCCCTTTGTTTTTGTATTTGCGACGACAATATTTGCCATATTTGTGTCTTTGAAATTGTACAATTTGTGGATGAAGGTCACTATGTCTCGTTTGTGAAGGGATTTCACAAGTGACATATTTTTGGATGAACTACAAAACAGTGGCATCACTGTCCTGACCAAATTTAGGAGCATCTTTAATCCATAAAAGCATGTGGATATGTGGTGCTCCTCTGGCTTGGTATTCTTTTCTCCAAAAGAAGTGTTGCACTTCTCCAAGAGGAGGAACAGTTTTATTACAAATAAAGTGTAGCATAGCAATGAAGCGATGGTGGAAATATCTTGAAACATTAACAGGATCTAGAGAACAAAGTTCTCCAGGTGTTAGTATATCTATGTTTGTTTTGTTTTTGTTTGATAAGCGTAGGAAATCATGTAAATCTTCCCATGCATGTTCTGCACAACTTAATGTAACAAACCAAGTGGGTGGGCTAAGGTTTCGGATCATACAACGTACATCTCCGTGACGTCGGAACCAGTACTCTTTTGTACCACGCATGTTTGCAAACAGATTTGTAATGCTTTATTGTATAACCTCATCTGTTTCTAGCACTTTTTCTATTAATTGTGTAGCTGACATATTTTGAAAGTGGGTTCCTGATTTCAATATGTGTGCAACTGTGTAACATAGAGTTGCTAGTTCACTTTCAAAGAGTAGGTGGAATATGTATTGCACATTTTGTCTAAATCTGGGATCTTCAGAATACATTCGTAATGAGCGGTATTCTGATGCTGTTATCTGAGTGGGTCTATCATCGTACCTTCCTCCTTTGCCAGTAGGCAATAGTAGAGGAAAAGCACATGCTTCTATACTTTTTTCCCATATGCTCATTGGTGATCCTTTGGTTTGTCGCATTTGGTACGTTTCTAGTGCATCATCTATGGTGTCATTAGAGTGTAATGGATGAATTGTATAATGGTCTAAAATATTGGATACTGTAGCAGGATCTAGAAGTTCAAATTGACCAGTTTCTGGTGACTCTTGAATTATTTCAGTTGTTTCCCTTAGGTTTTCTTCAATACGTATTTCTTTGTAGTATTCATTATTATCTTTTAGATATTACAAGGCTTGTCTAACTTTATGTAAATCCACAAATTGTTGCCAAATTGTTTTGTCTTTTGTTGGTACACCATTTACCAAGACAATTAAAGATTGCTCTATTGGACGTTGCACTCCTAGAGTGTGCAAATCTTCTTTCAGATCTATTGATAAATAAACTACTTTGCCACGAATGCCTTTCACCAATTCAGAGGGAGGTAATTTTTGCTGTTTTTGGTTGAAGGCGTATTATTGCTTGAAATGGGTGCACTATTTGAATTATGATGCTCTCATATAAATTGAGTTGTTGCAGGGGTTTTGGTATTGGGAATAATTCCAAGTTATTTGTGATAGCACGTGAAGGAGTTTGGTTGTTGTCAAGTTTTGCAGTGCAGTAACTGCAAAGTATTAAGGGGTCAGTTATTTCATATTTGTTTTCTGCTACAAGGTAGAGAGCTAATTCAAACCATTTGGAATCTTCATTGTCTTCTATTTTGTATGTTACATCTATAGTTTTTGTGTTACTTTGTAAAAGGTTCTGCGGCAACCAACACAAACATGGTTTGGTACTTCAGCGGATGTACTTTTAAGTTTTAGTATTTCTTTTTTGTATGTGTAGTAGAAGGTTGCCATGTGCAGAATTGTTGCTAGTCTGTTGTAAAGCTATTGCATTTTATAAGTGGCTTTCACTTCCAAAATATTTTCTCTGGATACGGCCGATTTCTTCTTGTAGGTCTTTGGGTGTACCATGTAGAAGAGGGTTATTTAAATTGGTTAGTTCTAAAGCAGGTATTTTCGTATAGTATAGTGTATAGACTAGATTTCTTATAGTTGAATGATGTGTTGATATAATTTTGATATCATGGAAGGTGCTTTTGCAAATAGGTCCTGAAATGCAGGCTAATGAATGTCCTTGTAGTCCTGTGTATTTGCGCACTGGATAGGTATCCATATTTTGCAGCACTTTCATTTTGATTTTGTCTTTACCTTTCACATACTGATTGAGGAACTGGCGTAAAGATTTGAAAGATTTTTTGGGAATGTTACACATTGACGTGCATGGCCATTTGTATACTGGACGTTCTGGTTCAGTCGAATGGACAGGTAATACTGAGTTTTCTGGGGATATTTTTGTAAGCATTATTTCTTGTTCCATTATGGTATTATTAATTTTTTCATAACCTCGTCCACTGCTATGGATGGCAATTGTGTTTGTTTGGTTATGTTTGTATGCTTCTTCAGTTCTGTGCTCGTGGTGTGACTCCATTCACCTCCACAGATATTTAACAAGTTATTTTTGTTGACATTCCGTTTATTGAGAAGTTTTTTTGTAGTTTAGTTGTTAGTTTTGTTAGTGGTTTCATCCTGTTTAAAACTAAAATAAATAACTTCCTTTTGAGAAGGATTACACTGTCTACGAGAGCTTCTAGGATTAATTTTCTACGGTAGGTTTTAAGGGTTGTGCATGATTTCTGTTTTTATAAGATTCTGAAGGAATCTGTGGCTTAACATTTTTGCTAAAATACTTTTTTTGGTATGGTTTCTTGCTAGTCTATCAAGATTTATAGGAGCAGTTTTAGCAGTAGTGGTAGCCGAATTCAGGTTAAGCATTTTTTGTTTTGTTTTACATTTTGATAGAGGAGGCAAAGTTTCTGTACTAGAAGCTTGTTTTGTTTCACTAAATGACTATATTAGCTATTTTGTTTGAACATTTTGTACAAACTCTGGTAGAGATGGATGCTTATTTTGGACACTTTCATTTTCATTTGCTCTATTTCTGCGTTGCTTTCTACGGACTTGCTTTTTGGTAGGCATTCTTTGGGGTCTGTTAAAAAAAAAAGAAGGTACGTTTGGTCCGTTGTGCAATGTATGTGTGCTGTGTGCATGAGTGTCTGAGTATGATGGGAAAGATGTATGTGGTGGTATGTGATTGTGCATTGGCCAGTTACAATGAGTTGGGAAGGCTATTCTTCTATTTGTGTGTTACTAAACTGCGGTTCAGATGAGAGTAGAAAG
Organism: Ambystoma mexicanum; assembly: GCF_040938575.1. Lineage (NCBI taxonomy): Eukaryota > Metazoa > Chordata > Amphibia > Caudata > Ambystomatidae > Ambystoma > Ambystoma mexicanum. The sequence goes on along the minus strand of NC_090939.1, from coordinate 863,443,338 downwards.
TGAGCTAGTGGTGAGGAGAAGCATTAAAATTAAACATAATGGTATAAAATTAAAACAGTTATAACATTCTAAGGATTGAGTATGTTATATGTGTTCCAAAAAAATGGGGATTTTTGTGCCATTCTGCCTGCTAATCTCTGTTTAATAAATGGGGATTTGTGGGCAGAATGGTTCAGAAATCGTGTTTTTTTTTGGTGCGCAAATTACATGAATGAACCACAGTGACTTTGAGGAACAGTAAGAATATTATGGTAGTATTGTACTTACTCTTTTTTTGTAGAATGAGCAGGTTTCTTCGGATATGTTGTTTGCAGTTTAGATGCTGCTGATTTTCAGGAGAGTGGTCTTCACTGCAATTGTAAAAGAAAGAAGTTAGTAATTTTGTGTTTTTATAGCACTGATGTTAATGTAGACGTTGATTTTTATGTTTTTGTGGTAGTATTCTTGTTTGATATCTGAACATAGTGTATGCATGCATTTCATTTGACTATGTGCAGCTTTTATATTTTATTTACAATATGTTAGTTCAACATGCTTTGCAAATGAGTAGAATTTTAAGTGCATGAAATTCACTTGGAAGTGATAGTTGATTATAGTAGATGGGAAACATTTCAATAAGTTCATTTTATAGGTAGACATGCCAACAATCGGTAGCACCTGAGAGGGAGATTTCACCACAGCAATCGGGAACATTTATTTTTCTCATAGGATTGCATTGGGATTATCATTAATTTAGGCGGGAGACAGTAAAAAATTGTGTGATTTTTCAATGAAAAATCGTGAGTCTCGCACTTAAATCGGGAGGTTGGCGTGTGTGTATAGGTTATGTGGGCGACAGTAAAAAAATAGTGCAATTTTTCAATGAAAAATCGGGAGTCTCGCACTTAAATCGGGAGCGTTGGCATGTATGTATAGGCTATGCAGATTTAGTGGCATTACTCTGTTTATATGGATTCATAAGAGTTGTACATGTACTCTGAATAAAATATGCATACCTGTAGTTTGTAATCATGCATGTGGATATGCATGGAGCTGTAAGTAGAAATCTTCAAGACTTGTACAGTAGTTTTTGTAGTAGGTGCTTTCCAATGATATGAGACTTGTACTCAGAGTGATCAACAGTACATTTGAAGTGCGGAACTCTGATGATGGAGTTAGATGTAGAGGTCTTGGATGTGATTGGTGGATGGTTGTGTGACTGCTTAGCTGTATCCAATGAGGGAATGGCACCGAGAGTGATGTGGAAAGGGTAGAGGGGCTGGCTAAGAGTTACGCGCTGCAAGGACACTGCGGCTGTCCGCGGGTAGAGCGTGCCACATCTGGGATTTTCCAGCAAATCCAGTATGGAAAGGGGACTGTAGGAATGAGCCAATCAGATGTTGACGTTGTGGATTTGTGTAGAAAGAGAGTGTGTGTAGTGAAGATGGCAGAGGTGGAGAAAGTCAGGGTGTTGGTGCTCGGAGATATGTTTGTCCATGGTTTACAGCAGTGTTCTCAATGCAGGCATGTGGCAAACAATTTCGATGTTAAAGGAGTGGAGGTGGTGTGGAGCGCTGTGCCTGATTGCAATGTAGAGGCAATTCTCCAAGTTTGTGAAGATATGCGCAGGATGAACAGTCCCCATCTGGTAGTTTTGCACTATGGTGCTTTCCATTTGGGCTATGTGAATGCCCCTACTTTGCTGGCAGATTTGGAACAGTTGGTTCAAGCAGTAATGAACATCCTTCCAAATGCGAAAGTATTTTTTTCTGGATTCCTACCTAGGGCAATATGGGACAATAGTTCTGTTTTTTGTCCTCAGCAAAACATTGCTAGGTGTGCAATCAATCGAGGCATGCGTGCTTTCATGCTTGGAGCTGGTATGTTTTTCTGTAACAATGAGAATATTGATTCGAGTAATGCTGTTTATTTTGAAGAAGATGGTGTTTCTTTATCTTTTTTGGGAAATGCCATGCTGTTTTGGAATGTAAGGGTTGCTTTGGAGAAGGTTATGTGAAGATTTTAGTTGTAAAGTAAGAAGAAAAAAAAACAAAAAATACAAAATAACAGGTGTCTGTCAGGCATCTGGAAAAAAAACCCAAAAAATGACTCTTTTTCAGAGCCCACCTCAAAGGGGAAATGGGGCACACTATTTAAATGTACATTCACCACGCTCAGATCTTCAATATGTCCGCGGACATGGCGGTAGTCTGCGGACAGCGCGTATTACATACGGGGATTCTGGGGTGGAGAGGCATGCGAATGAGAATGAGCGGAGCTAGGGATTGGTCAGTAAAGTTTAGTGGGTGTGTTGTGTAAGGAGAGATTTTGTGAGAACGTCTTTTTCCTGAGAGAAGAACAGATAGCTATGGCTGTGTGTTTCCGAAAACAGATTATCTGGATTTTGGGAGACTCATGGATACATTGGTTGGAGGTGCATGCAGAACGTTGTGGAGTAGCTGCAGATCTTGGATTCCCACATGTGGAAGTGCACTGGCATGGAGTGCATGGAATGAAGTGGCTGGACTTGGTACCTCTCTGTGCTACTTTAGAGACACAGCATCATCCAGACATAATTATAATTCATTGTGGAGGGAACAGTTTAGGACATGTGTCTGGAATTTCTTTGCAATTTGCAATGAAAGAAGGACTTGAGAAGGTCATGGACATGTTTCCAAATTCCCAAGTAATTTTTTCTTGTATTGCGCAGACAAATGTGGCTGCGTTCTTCTTCATTTGGTCCACAAATGGAGAAAGCGAGGCGCAATGTCAATAAGGCTGTTTGTGCCTTTCTAAGAGATTTTGGCATGTCCTCTTTTCAGCATGAAAATATTATCTTTCATAGCACATACATTTTTCGCAGAGATGGAGTCCATCTTACATATGCTGGCAATCAGATTTTTCTGAGAAATGTACAAAATGCATTGTGACCTTTTTTGGAATTACAGTCATCTATTTTGCAGTAGATGTTGACGAATCCAAGTTTTTCAAACACACAAAAACACCACCAAAAGGCTCTTTTCAGAGCCACCACTTCCTCCCAGAGAAAAGTGCATTGGTTTTGCTAGGGCAGCACCCCAAAATTTGATCTGTCCTATGACTGTCCGCGGACTTTCAAAAAATGCGCAGGGCCCTGCACTGTTTATTTGACACTTCTATTTTTAAACTGTGAAAGGTGGCTCTGAAAAGAGCCTTTTTTTATTTTTGTTGTTTTATTTTTTTTGCTTTTTTACACACGACACACTAGGAGAGGAGGGAAAAGGAGGGTAAGGAAGGGACGCCAACCATGGGGATAAGAAAGGGCAGGTGGAGAGAGGAAGATGTATGGTGGGCCTTATTTAGGTAGCAGGTCTTCTGGTGGTCCGTGACCGTAGTCTCGAAAGCACTTTGAAGACTCTCCCCCCTGCAGATTACTGCGCTGCAGTACATACACAATATTGTGACCCTCGAAAGGGAAGTGTCAACAGCATTGCGAATGGCCTGTGAAGCAGCTGGAGGGATGCACTCTCCCACAGGAGTGTCTCTACTGCTGAGAGGAGGGGAAACGGAGGATGCTGTAGAGGAACTCAACCTACTACGTTTATCACAAGGTACAACCTTGCGAATGTCCGCACTGTGGAACGAAGTTAGGTGTCGCTTCATGTATGTCGTACCAAAGCTGTGCGAACCACGTCTCCCACGACTCAGCACCAATTTGCACTGGTTACAGGTGACCTTGTTCGCATGTGCTTTTGGTACGTTACCATAAACGGTAAACAAGCGCCACACCCAAGACTCCCCGCGAGTGCTGGTAGTAGGGAGTTCGTCGACCTCATTCTCTTCATCCTCTTCATCCTCGTTCTCTACATCCTCACGGTGTTCCCCTCTGCAGGCCCTTGTGGAGGTGGTGGTGTTGGAGGGTTTGGGGGTGGTGCTGAGGCAGATGTAGCAACAGCAGCCATGGATGCCATTAGGGTTGATGAGGTAATCTCAGCAAGAGCAGCAAAGGCAGCAAAAGTCAATCTGCAATAGCCAGAAGTACAATGAAGATCAGCTCTGGGGTGTGGCCTTTTATAGGGATGGAGGGGTGCGCCTCGCGAACATATCGAACACTCAAAAGCATTCAAAATGTTACATAAGGTATGTGGAAAGCCAGGGCCATTGTCTGGGACATGTGAAATGGTGAATTTTTACTGTAAAATAATTTGGATTTTGTGAATAAGTTCTTTTAAAATGTTGGGGAACCGGACAGAGTCCGCAAATTAGGACACACGCTCAGGGTTGGTGCGGTCACATGATGACGTCGGGAACACGTCCGCGAAGGGAACGGGTGTCCTCAGGACACCAAATGCACAGGAACGGGCGTGCGCATGTGCGTGGGTGTTCTACAGACAGTGTTCGGGTCCTGAAACTAATTAAAAGTGCAACACAATTGAGACGGACAGTTACGGACAGGCGCGATGTTCGCAGGATTTACGGGTGTGGTGCGCATGTGCCTAGATGTTCTGCAGACTGTACGGCCAGGTATAGTGTCCTTAGGACACCTCCATTTTGTTTGACTCCGGACATCCCGGACACCACGCGTGTTCTACGAACAGTTCCATCTTGGTTGAAAACGGTACGGACAGGTATAGTGTCCTTAGGACACCCCCATTTTGTTCATTTACGGACATCCAAGACAGCTGGTGTGTTCTAAGAACAGTTCCATCTTGGTTGCAAATGGTATGGACAGGTGTAGTGTCCTTAGGACATCCACATTTTGTTAATTACGGACAGGCCGGATAGGCGCGCTGTCCGCTGACATTTTAACTGCTTTAAAAAGAAAATAAGACACAAAGAATTTCATTAAAAGAAACATAACATTTTTTTGTTATATACATATACACAATTTATGAAAGAGAGGGGGACGCAGAAACGGATACAAATACAGGGGAATTAGGGGTTTGGAGAGGATGGATGGGAGGGGATGAAGGGATGGAAGTCTCATCAAAACGTTTATCTTGGTGTTGAGGGTTTGGGGATAGTTCACTGGGACATGGAGAGGGGGCACAGGTACAGGTGGGAGAATGGTATTTAATTTTTTCTTTTATGTGGTCCTCCACTAACTGTTTCAAACCATTGAAATTTTCCTTGAGCATGTCTAATTTCTGTTCCATTCGTTCCAGAGTCTTTTCCAATGTGTCTTTTGGTGTAATATTTTCAATGTTTGTATGGTCTGTTAAAAATAAATATATATGTATATGTTAAGTACACATAAAGTAATGATTATTAATTTGCTTATATAGAGAAGTGTCTACCATTATTATCAGACATTTCCTCATGTGGAAAATGTTCTTCAAGCCACTCCAAAGTACTGCACATTTCTGTGTGAAAAACAAAAATATATTAATTGTACTGTACCTCATACAAAAAGTTTAGAAAAATATAATACAAATGTAGTTTACTTACTAGTTTCTGCTAAGTTGTATTCGTAGTGTTGTGCAGGTCTACTGTTGCTTCTAGCTCTGCAGTTTCTGTGAGGTAATTATGTTGGAGGCATATCTTTTTTGTTATGGCATAATCCATTTTATTACATATGGTATTTAAATGGATGGTTGATGTGTTAAATATGTAGGTTCCACTGCTTATTTATTATTATATATAATGTGTTTATGTGCTGCTTTTTGAACTTGTGTTGTGTTTATGCGGTATGATAGAACAATTTCAGATACCCCCTGCGTGTTTGGGTAGTGTTGATGTCGTCCGTGACCGTCCGCGGACATCAAAATCATTAGCGGGGTGTTTTTTATGTTCTATGTTACATGTATATAAAGTAAGGGAATACTAGTAAACATCTATCAAATTGACACTATGAAAATGTATATTCAGTAAAAAACTTTTTTAAAGAGATGTTACGGTTAAGTTGCGCTACTAAAAACCTATGAAATTCAGTAAAAAACGTTGTTAAAGGGACGTTATGGGTAAGTTGTGCTGCTAAAAACCTATGAAATTCCGTAAAAAATCTTTGTTAAAGGGACGGTATGGTTCAAAGTAAAACTGAAAAACCCCTGAAATTCGCTAGTTATGGTAAGCTAAGCAACCATAACTCGCGCCACCAACGTGCATTGCTAAGACTAACACCCAGGACATCAAAGATGACATCACAAATGTCACTAATGCCATTTTAAGATAAATAGCAGTTTTGCTAATAGTATGTACTGTGTACTAGTTTGTTAATGGATGAGTAGGAATAGGTGTTGGAGCTGTGCAGGGAAATTTTGAAGTTGAAAGTTCCTAGATCAATAGAAAATGCAGTTCCAAACTGTCCGCGAAGCACAGATCTTATTGTGAAGTGCGCACGGCTTCTCGGACACGTCATCATGCTGCGCGCCAGCATATGGTCATGTGCCACTCTCCAGAAGGTCTGCAATGAAGTCAGATGTTCGTAGACATTATGGTTAAGTTGCACTAATAAAAAACTATGAAATTCAGTAAAAAAGGTTTGTTAAAGGGACGTTAAGGTTCCAAGTAAAACCGAAAAACCCCTGAAATTCGCCAGTTATGGTAATCTAAGCAACCATAACTTGCGCCACCACCGTGCACTGCTAAGACTAACACCCAGGACATCAAAGATGACATCACAAATGTCATTGGTGACATCACTGATGACATCACATGTGCATTTAGTTTTCATGCACAGCCTCCACAAGGGATTGTCATTATAATATTGGCAGAAAAGTATCAGAGATCATTGAAGAACTATCATATGCCAAATAGTTCATTAAGCAATGCATTGCTATAAATTCCATTGCATTACTGAGTTCTTTCAGTACATGAAGAAACGTAGGCATTGTCTGCAGTGTGCGCTATAGAGGTGCAATATTTGAAATCTTCCCATGTTGGATACTAAATTGATAAATGCTTCCATTACAGAATTTTGCATACTGTGAAACATAAGTATCTACGAATGCTTCCCTTACTGCATAATTGTACTATTACACACAAAACATAAAGAGACCACAATGCATACAAATAGAAGAATATACAGGGAATGTAAAGTAAGCAAAAAAAACTGCAGTATTACCAGAAAGTGTTCATAACCGAACTAATTAACATCATGCACAGAAAAGATTCTTGTGATTCAGGATTCCTTCTTCTCCTATGTATATGTATCATATGATGTAACTGTACCCTAAGGAAAGTATTGTAAGAACATATGAGAAGGGTAAGGTCTACAAATATAGTACTTTTTACTTTTTTAATTCCTGACTGACAGTGAAGAAAGCCACCTGGCTTAGATATGTCAGCGAACAAAAAAAGAGGGAGCTAGACATGTGATGTCATCAGTGATGTCATCAATGACATTTGTGATGTCATCTTTGATGTCCTGGGTGTTAGTCTTAGCAATGCATGTAGATGGCGGGAATTATGGTTGCTTAGCTAACCATAACTGGCAAATTTCAGTCGGTTTTACTTGGAAACCATAACGCCCCTTTAACAAAGTTTTTATTGAATATATATATATATCTGAGTGTGCCTTTTAATGAAACAGCTTACATGGGTTGGGTTGGGATGGGTGTGACTATAGCTGAGACAGTTATGGAGAGAAGAGTGATGAGTGGCTGTAGAGGGATATTTAGATGAGCTGGATTTGGAAGCTGTAATGTGGTGTGGCCCAGTGTAGATCACTGCAGCATTGCATGGAAATGCAGGGGAAGGAATGTCATGTGGGGGCATACTGTTGCAGTGGGTAGTGATGCCCCTTAATCGTATGATACACCTGGGCCATTATTGTCTATTATTCTTTATGAGTGGTACATTTCAGCACTGCAAAACCCTACGGGCCTGGGGAGGACTAGTGCCTTAACTATGGTGAATAATAGTGTAAGGGATCAATCAGCTGTGCTCTCTCACTGATCGGCGTGTGGGCCCCTCGGGTGAGTACACAGTTGATAAGAGATCAGGATGTCACGGAAGACTAGCAGGGGTGTGACTGCGGTCTTCATGTGATGGGGTCTATAAATTGGACACTAGAATTTAGTTTTTTATTTCAAGAATAGATAGGTCTCAAGGACCCTTCTGGGAGTTAAATGGTTTTGTGTGTCTCCCAGGTATGGTTGGAGCAATTTTTATAATCCAACTGCCAGGTACCGTGCAATCTTTCCTTCTGGAAGTCTGCTACCACCAGAAAGTTGCTGATTCCACATCCGAACTTGCATATAGGCTGGCACTCAGATATTTTGTCTTTCAGAAATTCTGAGTCTATTCCATGAAACAGCCTTTGGGTTTCGCATTGGGTCTTCAATGTCATCTGTTATTCAATTTTGAGCCAGTGAAGAGTTGTTAAGGCGAGAGAGGGAGAAGTGGTCGAGGGGTGTGGGTGCAGAAGCAGTTTGGTGGCAGCCTTCCGATATGATATGATATGATATTTTATTTGTATCGCACTCATACACAAGTGTTTCTGAGCTCTCTGAAGTCCTCTTTCTTGGTGGGGGTGGATCCGTTTATAGGCTGTTTGGTATAATCTAATTAGTAGAGTACCAATAAAATGATGGCACGTGTTCCCTGTAGTAAATAGAAGAGAATAGAGGAAGGCCAGGCTCTCTCAGAGAATGTGCAGGGGGTGGAATCCGGAATGTACTCCCTTTGGAACACCAGTGAGAGATTATTTCAAACTTGATTAATTTGTAGTTGTAGCCCTGGTAGAGACCTGCCTTGAACACCTACTAATGTGCTCAGTCTAAAGCGTATTCATGTTTTAATCCTATCTCATTTAGCCTACCTTCATAGGGAGAAGGTTGGTCTGAAGCAAGGCCTACCCCCTATTCCCTAGGGCCCAGCCTGTCACATGACATGTAGAGGAACCGGGAGGAGTGTGGAGGAATACCGCCCAAAGTGTGCAGATAAATACACGGGAGGATAGCTCAGGGGCAACGTGCTCGCCTTGGAAGCACAATGACACGGAGCACCACAGATTCGATCCCTGGGTCCGTGCTTAGAAACCTTGGGGTATTAAGCGCATTATAAATAACCTATCATATCATATCACATGCATACAGGAGGCAAAAACAATCTTCTAAGCGACAGCAGATACTACAAGAGAGAATTAAACTGGCAAAACCCCATCCCCCAGGGTTATTTCTGCAGCTTAGTTTCCTCCAAAGCGCAATGTACAAGTGCAGAACACCGGAAGCAGATTAAGAGGTGCTTCACACAATGAGCCCTCTGCAGCAAAGGGAAAAAAGGACATCCGATGAAAAGGGATTATAGCTCCTCTATTTGCAGATCTTACACACATTAAGTACACTTCAAAGATAATGAGCTTGCCCTTCTCAACTCTTGCTCCCACACAAATGGATCCTTCGACCCAGTGACTCTTCATTGATCAAAAAGCTGTTATTACCTTGAGGAACGACGGGAGATCCCTGTTTTGGGCCTGCTATGTACAGTCTGGGCCTGCTAACTGCATTTTGATTTCTTTCTGCCTCACACCAGCTAAAATTAGAACTTTTACCCAATCCTTCCCAGCAAACCTTTCCTTCCCTCCCCCTCTTTTGGCACTCACCCACCTAGCCCCTCCCTTGTGGGTTGCACTCTTCCCCCACTGTCTTTACTTTCCGACTTCTTTTACCTTCCATGATGTGCCCTTATCTCGCCTCCTCTTTCCACAAATGGATTGTTCTCCTCCATGTCTCTTGAAGTTTTTAATCACAACTCGGTCTAACCTCTAACTCATTTCCCCGCTCCACACTCCCACCTCTCCAGCCACAACCTGTACTCCTCAAACCTGATTCTGCCATTCTCCCAGGATCCCCGACATTAACTATAACCCTTGCCTGACACACCACCCCTGCTTCTCACCCCCACCGTCAATCACTCTTCTGCTTTCCTGACCACGTTCCCTACTGTGTTTCTGCCCACTCCTTGGTATTGCCTTCAACCCTTCTCACAACCTCTTGCTCTTCATTTCCAGATCTGCAGTTGCGGCCAGACTTTATCTCCTCAATAAGAAAAATAAGACATTGTCTTCCCTTTAAAACTGCTAAGCACCTACTCTCCCTCCTCTTTAGTACTCTCTCGATCTGACTACTGTGCCAGTCTACTCAATATCCTTCCCAACTATGCTTTTTCACCTCTCAATAAAGTCCTCAACTTTGCTGTCCATACCCTCTGCAACCACTTCGCTTAAACCGCGCCAGCCTGTCGTCAGTTAGGCTGGTTATGTATGAGACAGAGGGCAAAGTATAAACTCATTCTCATCATCTTCAAAACTATACACGACTTGCCCCACCATGCCCATCGGCCCCTCTCACTCCCTATGCCGCCCCTCATTCCCTACGATCATCCTTGCCACCTGTAGTGCCCCTTGCACTTCCTCTCCTTTCAGCTCTCTTACTCTTCCTGCTCCCTTACTCTGGAATGATCTTCCTCTCCTGAGTACTCCCCCTCTATCTTTCCTCGCTCTCCTCCTTTCAGAAGAACCACTTGCATAGCATTCTACACCGCCAGATCTCGCTGTTGCTTCCCTACCTCTCTAAGACAACCCCATGTCACGTATCCCTCAAAAACGTAGTTCTTCCTCCACTATCCCTTTCCTATATCACGCTCTACTGTGCTTGTCCCTTGTTCATGTTTCTACCTCCCTCTGCATCATCTGGCATTCTATTCTCATCCTCTCACTCTGGTACTTCGCTCTGTAAATCAATGTTAACAAGTTTTGGAAACATGTTTGTGTCAAACATGCATTGTTTTCTCTGTAATTTTCATTAAATAAAATAAAATGAAAAAGATGTCTATCTCTTTTCTCCCATCCGAATGTGTGCTGAGAGGGGCTCAAGTAATTGTAATTGAGGTTTCTAAGCACTGACCGGGGATCAGGCTTACGTTGCTCCGCATTGGCTTGTTTCCAAGGCGAGTACGTTGCCTCTGAGCTATCCACCCGAGACTGGCAGAGCATCAGAATGTTTAATATTAATATTGGGCGGTGAATAGTATTGTTCAACTAGCCTCTCTGATGCTTTCTTCAAAACCGGTGCACGCTTTTAAAAGAAAAAGAACTTTGAAGATGCCAGGACAAAGGCTTTTATTCCAGCACAGATCCAGCTAAACTGGGTAGTTTGGTCACCCTGCTGGTACTCACTGTGATAAAGTGAGGTGTTGTCCTTGTACCAGAATGGCAAAGATATGCCTGGGGGCCAGGTTGGTGATGGTCAGGATACTATGGGAGCTAGGGGATATCACATGCTCGAATCGAGAATTTTTGGGGTGCGCAGTTCGACACAAAATGACAGCTGAAAAAATAAATGTGCAGTTGGAAAGTGGGAGATATGCAGTTGAAAGATGGAAAGACCTTTAAGGAACTCATGAGATAAACATTGGCAGGCACGTTATATGTTTTACATGTAAGGGTGGCATGCAAGGAATACAGTGCTGTGATCATCAGTTCCAAAGGTTTAGGAAATCTGTCAGGAATGGCCAATTGAGATCCCTTGACAGGAGAGAGAGAGAGAGAGAGAGAGAGAGAGAGAGAGAGAGAGAGAGAGAGAGAGAGAGAGAGAGAGAGAGAGAGAGAGAGAGAGAGAGAGAGAGAGAGAGAACAAGATGGCGGGCTGATCATGAGATTGTACACACGAGGTGAAGAGGGATACACATGGGGTGAGCAAGAAGACGATAATGGTAGGATAACAGGGAGTTGGGTGAGCTTGACAGGGACGGACTGGGGCGTAAAATGGGTCCGCGCGTCAATGAAAAAATTGCCCAGACTGTTTCAGTAGTACCCAAGGTGGAGTTTTTTGATCAAATGTGTTGCAAATTCTGCATTTGAAAGTATATGTGTTTAGTAACGCTGTTCAAAACGAATAGCCACATATGGAAGCAAGGGATCTATGTGATTTTAACAAATACGAAAATAAAGAATGCATTTTTACCGAAACATAAATACAGAAAAAAATACTGATGTTTTTGTGGGCCCCCCCAAACTCCTGGTTTCCCCTTGTTTAAAATCCCACTGCAACCCCCCCCCACCAGATTTAGCCCCTTAACCCACCCCCACATATATTGTTAATAAACAATTCTGTATTTTTTATTCGTAAAAAATTCATTCGTTACTTTTTATTCGCTAAAATCACTGGATACCCGAAGTAAGTAATTAAAGTGGCCCACTTTTACCAAACAAGTGCCTATTTTGACCCCAAAAATGGCCCATGTTAGCCCTATAGACCAGTCCGAGCAAAGCGGAACACAGAAAACGTAATGTACTTTTCAATATCAGTTAATTAATGTGTCATTTAAGTACATTTTATAGCAAAAATTCATCATGTTTGGGTCGAAGGGCTCACTTGTTAGCGAATACAAAGTGTAAATAAGGAGCCGGTCATGCTTGTTGCGTGTGCCTTTGTTTCTTGTGTGTGATATCCGCCGGGCATTTGTGCAGTTGGAACATTTCTTTTACAAAGAATCCTGATTGAAGTAAACCCTAGAGGTGGTATGTGGCGGCTGCCCAAGGGCCCTTCTGCTATCTCCGGGCTATTGTGCAAGGGGGGCTGTCTGAAGTATTGTGCTGAAGCAGAAGACAGGCGGTGCTTTTGCTTATGCTCTATTCACACATGTATACAGAAGTTTGTCCTTGGGTAGTTCCACTTTTCTCCTTCTGTCGGGGGAGGAATGGTGTCTACACTTCAGGATGTTCCAGGGGCTTTTTGCTCCTGATGATGCCACTGCAGGCCCAGGTGTAGGATGTTCCTTCTTCTCCCTCCAGACTGACCCTGCAAGGAAAATTACATGGAACACCATGAAGAGGTTATGGTCTGCCCTCCCCAATCCCTCCTCCCATATCAGTGGCTTTCTGGTAGGTAGGTCATTGGGTAGTTATGCATTCTCTCCACCTCTCTTATTGGTCTAGGCTTGCTTAGGGTTCCTCCCTTTGTGTTACCTCATTGCACCATGTCTGGCTCTTTCCAGGGGATTCTATGTGATTTTAACCAAATTATATCGAATTAAATGTTACTGAGAAAAAATATATATTGTTTACCTACACTTTACCTACACTTATAAACCCCACCCAAACTACCTCCCACACTATTTAACCCCTTACACCCACCCCCTATACATTTATTGTTCAGTATCTTTTGGGGTAACATTTCATTTGTTGTTTTTTTTCGGTAACATCACTGGGTACCTTTCCTGGGTTGCTCCAATGTGGCTGTAGCGTGAGGCCCAATACAAGGGGAAGGTACATTCTAGTGTTTGAGCTGCTATAAATTTCATGGGTAGACATTCCCTACGGACATGTGCGGGTGAACATATCGTAGGTCCCTGTTGTGTTGTTTCCCCTGTGCATGAGTTTCTCAGGAGAATCTAGCACCAAAACCTGGGTAGGTTAACTCAGAGCTCCAACCTGGCATTCCTCCCCCTCTGCCCGTCTGCTATCATGTGTCATCCAGGGTTGCTCCAGGATTCACTTCAAAGCTGAGCTGTCTTGGCATGTCCCTGATCTTCCTTCCCATGGTGGGGTAGGTCCCAGCTGGGCTGTCCATGGCTTCCCAGTGCAATCATGTTGCTTGGGCTTCTTCTTGCGGTGTCTCGTCAATTCTCATCGTGAGTGTGTTCCTGTCATCTATGTTTCCATTGCCCTTGGCCAGGTTTCATGGGATTGTGGCCCGAGTCGGTTACTCCCTCTCCAGTAGGCCGGTGGCCAACCCCAGGCAAGGAGCCTGATGACGACAACAGAAGTATATGTTGAATCAATTGTGGGGAACAATACACAGGCTTGTGGCATGAGGACTAAAGTGATTAAAATACAACATACACAGACTCTGAGCACTGACGCAAGTGAAAAACTTAGGAAACTGCTCCCGTGTCATTTCCATGCCTGTGCAGGCAGTGGGGTTGCAAACCCACTCGCGCAAATACACGAAGAGTCACTGTAGGTTCAGGAGGGTTGATTAGCCAGAGCCCCTGTGAAACAGGCTGGAAAAAACACAGAAACACAAACTACTGTGGAGAGAGGGAGCTGGCTCGCACATCCAAGAGAAAAATATGACACTTCTTCCTGATCCCAAAACCATGGCAAGTCCTCCGCCAACAATTCGTCTATCAATCAAGTCATCATTAAAGGAAAGCCTCAGCACCTGAAGGGAAGGATAAAGAAGTGGGAAACACATGATAAAGAGGTGGAAAAAGTGTGTCCCGAGAAATTCCTTGACCCATTGCTAAGAGGAAAATGTACTAGCCAGTCCCAGCCATTATTTGGGCATCCAGGACTAGTACATCACTGTAAAAGGGGGCACAATGAGGGAGATTGTGTGAGGGAAGTAGAGACATGGGCTTGGGAACAGATCTGAAAGGAGATTATGCAGTAGAGACATGGTAATGAAAACAGATGTGTAAGGAGACGAGGGAGTAGCGACATAGATGTCGGAACAGGTCTGAATTGAAATGAGGGAGTAGAGACATGGCTGTGGGAACAGCTGTGAAAGTAGGTGAGGGAGTTGAGACGTGTATGGGAACATATGTAAAGGGAGATGAGAGAGTAGAGACATGGACTTTTGAACAGATGTGAAGTGAGATGAGAGAGTAGAGACATGGGCGTGGGAACACATGTAAAAGGAGATGAGAGAGTAAAGATATGAGTGTTGGAACAGACGTGAAAGGAGATGAGGGAGTAGAGTCATGGGTGTGGGAACAGATCTGAAATGAGATGAGGAAGTAGAGGTGTGAGAACAGCTGTGGAAGGAGATGACGGAATGGAGACAAGGGTGTGGGAACAGATGTGAAAGAAGATGCAGAGAGAGACATGGGCTTTTGAACAGATGTGAAAGGAAATGAGGGAGTAGAGACGTGGGTGTGGGAATAGATGTGAAATGAGATGAGGGAGTAGAGACATGGGTGTGGAAACAGCTGCGAAAGGAGATGAGGGAATAGAGACATGGGTGTGGGAATAGATGTGAAAGGAGATGAGGGAGTAGAGACATGGGTATGGGAATAGATGTAAAATGAGATAAGGGAGTAGAGACGGGTGTGGGAATAGACGTGAAAGGAGATGAGGGATTAGTGTCATGGGTGTGGGAACAGATCTGAAATGAGATTAGGAAGTAGAGGTGTGAGAACAGCTGTGGAAGGAGAAGGAGTAGAGACATTGGTGTGGGAATAGATGTGAAATGAGATGAGGGAGTAGAGGCATAGGTGTGGGAATAGATGTGAAATGAGATGAGGGAGTAGAGACATGGGTGTGGGAATAGATGTGAAATGAGATGAGGGAGTAGAGACATGGGTTTCGGAACAGATGTGAAAGGAGATGAAGGAGTAGAGACATGGGTGTGGGAATTGAGGTGAAATGAGATAAGGGAGTAGAGACATGGGTGTGGGAATAGATGTGAAAGGAGATGAGGGAGCAGAGACACATTTGTGAGAACAGATGAGGAAGGAGGTAAGTGAGTAGCAACATTAGATATAGAAGATCAAATTGTGTGAGAAGTTGGGAAAACATTGAAGTTAGGGTGAATATGGAAAAAGTCAAATATATGGGTGAAAAGGAAGGTGCAGCTGCTGATAAAGGAAAAGATAGTATCCCTGACCTAGAAGAGGTTAAACTAAAGCTTTTGCCATCCGCAGATTTTTATGAAAACCATTAGGTGCACATTTAATGAAGGCAGCGTACACAACATATATGGACATAGATTACGCAGGTTAGGCAGAGCTTGTTAAATTATTACACAGGGAGTTCAGAGGGAAGTAAGGTTTGAAAGAAGAGGCGAGGGCAGTGACAAGGAGGCCTATTGTATCAATTTGAAAAGTGGCCGTTATAACTCATGCAAGCCTCTATTGTGAGAGCTACCCGGAGAGGAGTGAAGCTCTGGTGACATAAATGGAAGTTTCTAGAAAGGCCTACATAATCGGTTGTGCGTGGCCTGGATGCAGAGGTGCTGAAGCCTGGTGGCAGTTCTCGGTGGGGTTTGCAGTGGACGGCACAATCCTTTTTCAAATTAGCTGTAATTTTAATGTACCTGAAGATTTTGACATGGCCCGAGATTAACATCCTCATTTTTTTTTCTTTTGGGGAAAAGGAAGAGGTGGTTTAGGGCAGCAAAGGAATAACTGTGGGCTGTAGATTTGGTTATGGGTTTATTTAAGAGTTAAGAAGCCAAATGTTTGCAACAGTATCTTCTCGGTTACTTTATGGCGTGACATATGCAGGCAATTGTATCAATACTGCCACTGATTTTCTAGAGGGAAGCTTCTCCTATGTGGCCTGGGAAAGGCAGAAGCTACCTGCCTCTGGGCCTCATTATGAGTACGCCGGTCTGGTAACAACGGTGCCGGTGAGTAACCGGCACCGTTGATACCAGACCAGCAGAGTACACGTTTTCAGGTCGGGTGACTTTCCGCCCGCCACTTCTGACCTGGCGGGCGGAAAGGCACCCGCTCCCAGACTTTGACGGATGCACTGGCACTGTTGCACACAGTGCCGGTGCATCCGTCCTCCCCATTCCCATTGAGTCCTATAGGATTCAATGGGCATGGGGAGTTACTTTTTCCAGTGATTCCCCATTTCCAGGTGCCGGAAAAAAAAGCATAACTCCGGTGGCAGCATGCTGTTTTTACCGGCACAGCTACCGTCGGTGTTATAATGAGGCCCTCTGACTCTAGGGGTGGCTATCTGCGGGATGACCACATGGGGGAAGAACAAATTCAGGGAGGTAAGGGATTGGTAAAACAGAACGACCCCTCAAATGTGAATAACACTTATGCTCCATTACAACATGCATGCATGGCTTACTGTGACGTAGAATAAGAATTCCCAAGTCTGCATAATCAACCTCCCAGTTTGTCTCCAACTCCCCTTTGTAGTACTGAGACGAGGAAGAGGGATAGAGCAATGATGATTACTTGGGGAGTGAAGCATTCACTGTGCTTTAGTCTGTTGAAAGTAATCATGAGGACCGGGAAGTTTACCAAGAGAGACAGAGGCGGCAGGAGAACGCAGTTTGTGCTGGTGCTTGTTGGAACGCTGAGCGTGAGCGTTTTGTGCAAAGTATCACAAAGGCTGACTAGAGTGGCAAGACCAAAGAGAAGGTAAGGAGAAGTGTGCCACGTTGGTGTGAGAGTAAGCCAGAGCTGTCTGGAGCGGCAGAGAAGAAAGATGGAGTCGCGCGATTAACAGGTCACACTCCCAGTTAGTGCGAAGACGCTATGCTGGATGGAAGAACGCGAGGGACACTGGAGGTTGCTGGTAAGCCCAAAGTGTGAGAGAGTGGGTTACTGGAGTGCTAAGCAGCAAGGCCTGCATGTCCCTGACAGCGTGTAACAGAGTGATTTAAACCAGTGGAGAGACCTATATTAATGAAAATGAGAAAGGGTCTGTAACCCGCTATCTGGGGAAAAAGCCTAAAACATTATCAGACAATGTCACAAAAGGATCAGTGATCCATTCCTGAGGAAGAGAGGCTGATACTAACCCGGACAGTGTGGGAAAGGGCCAGGAACCCAATACTTGAAAAAGGCAATTAATATAATTTCAAACTTTGGTAAGAAGGGGTTGGTGAGCCAGTATTGGAAGAACGTTATTTTGTGGACGAGAAGGAAAGAGATTGAAGATTGGAAAGATCCTGGCAGGCTAGTAAACCAGGCAAATGGTGAGTCTGGGACTCAAACGAAGGACAAGAGTGAAAAATCCTGGCAGGAGAGTAAACCAGTAGAAAAAAGATTGTGAAAACTGTGGTAACAAGTTGTAAATAGGAAGAACCATACCCTGTTTGGAAATTGGTGAGAAAGTGGCAAGCACCCTGGCAGGAGAGTGCACCAGGGTAAAAGGAGGACCCGTTAATAGATAGGGAAAGTGTCATACCCGTTTTTTCTAAGTTTGACAAAGTGAAAAACAACAAATATATTGAAGAAGGTGTGTATACGGAGGAGACTCAAGGGAAGAGTTCTCCTGCTTGAACTGTGATGAAGCAACATTTAACATAGCACAGGATATCTAGGGCAAGGGAAAATCCCTTTAACTGGTGGAACTTTAGTTCTTCTGTTTTGGACAATGTTGAGCTTTTTGCTTTGAATCGTCGAGAGAAAGCTATATCCATATAGCTTGCAGATACCCCTTGTGCGCATTAGTCTGAGTTTAGCTTGTAAGGGACAGTTTATGGGTTGAACACAGGACAGAAGATGCTCTTTGATGTATGATCCTGACACAGAAGTTCCTTCGTTTTGTTTAGGTAGGGAAATCCCTCTTAGGATCAGGGATGGATTGAGGTTCTCCCTACCTTCATTATTTAGTACTTAATAAAAGTCTATAGCCCATACTATACATGCCACTGCGTCTGAGTTGTACTCTTGATCCCTTACAATGTACACATTTGTTATGTGTGTGATTCTTGAGCCTGTCACAGTGCCATGAGAAATGGGCACAACTGCCGGGAATTATGTGTAATTGGTGTGGAGTGTGTTTGGTCCATTGTTTCATTGACAGTTTGGTGTTTAGGAAATCTGATGTTGTAAAGGTAGGGTAGACTTGGTTAGTTCAGTTTGGACAGACACACTAACCTGGGTAACAGAGAGGGGTGTCGAGAAAGGGTTGCTGGAACTAACTAGTGAAGTGATTCAAAGAATACATTGGGATTATTAAATTGGACACTTGATGGGGTGGTTTCTGTTGTCTGGGCAGGCTGTGGTGTTCTGGTAACAGTGTCCAGCTTGCCCTATCTGCATACTACCTGGCGATTACCTTCTCTGCCACAGTTGGTGTATAGTTGGCTTGTTGCTGGGCATACATCGGTATGAGGGAATGAGAATCCATGCCTGTAGCACCTTCCTGAAGGTGCCTTAGGGGGGCACGATTGATATTGCGGTGCGACGCAGAGTGGGCCTTCGTAACATCGAAGTTTGTCAGGGCTCTTTGACTGTTGAAGAGCAGCTAAAGTCTGTCTTCTTCGGGGCTTCCCTGGTGGCTGCTTGTGTATCAACACTCTCGTATATGCGAGCAAGGTCTATCATGTGGCACAAGTTTTTTTAACAACTTTTTGCGAAAGGTGGGTCAGGTGCACCCCTGGATAATGCGTAAGTGGATGGCTTCATCATCTGAGAATTTAGCGAACTGACAATGCATCATCTGCTGACGAAATCTCGTCACAAATTCGTCAACCGTTTCCTGTGGAAGATGGTGGTATTGGTTTTGCACATACCTCTCTTAGTCTCTGTTGGTTTGTATCTCCGGTTTCTTGTTAAGGACTTTGATGAGAGAGCCATATGACCTTTTCTCAGCATCAGGGATCGTCTTGATGATGGCTTTGACTTCTTTTCATGCCAGATTGGTGAAGATGTCAAACATGGGTAGGGTTGTATCATCCCTCACAGCCTTGATGAAGTCTGTGAATTCATCAAGCCATTTAACCCACCAGGGCCCTTTATCAGGGTGCGCCTGCAGTTGGAACGGCAGCAGTTTTCTATGGAAAGAGTCCCAAGCAGCCATGGGCAACGCAGCTGGCATTGCTGCAGGTTCTCCAGCCACATCTTCCATGCTGGAAATGTCAGAAGACCACAGTCACTGTCAGCATGGGAGTAGGAGCAGTGGCACCCATTTTTAGGAGCGTTAGATCGGGGCACGTGGACACCGGGCAGGCAAGGAAGCAGTAGACAGGTCAACCGTGAGGAAGATATTGGAGGATGAATGGAGATGGAGAGAAAGACAGCAATACATCTGGAACTGGAGTGGACCACAGTATGTGGATGTCAACCAAAGGACACATGGGCTGAGCTACTTGGTTGAGCTCGGCAGCCGTTGTGGATGCAGTACTCATGACAGCTTGGAGCGGCCTTCTGTATGGGAAGTAATGAACACCTCCTGGATGATTTCAGTATGCAAATTCAATTCGCTCATCCAGGGTGGGAATGGAGCGGAGGGTGGCTCTGGGGTGAAGTGTCCTATCGCCGTAAGGGCCACCGGGGTGGTTTTGCAGCAGCACCGTACTACTGAAGGAGTGTGGCACAGGTCGAGTCTGCTTCGTCCCCAGCAGTTTCAGGACGATACATTGGATATCTCTGTTAGGGGTGGTGCGCAAGGACAGTGTCCGCATACGCCCTGCATTGTCATGAGGGTCGCTAATGCTGCAGTACAAAGGGAAAGACACCCCAGACCAAACACAGGGGATAAAGTCACTCAACTCAACAATGTCACATGATTTCCCAAGCTAGACTTCAATGAGGGTTACCATCAGCTGGAGCTGTACTCTGCATCTAGAACTATTACAAATGTATCAACGCACAATTCCGATACAAGAGGTTGAACTTTGGCATTTAGTCCACTGCTTAAATCCCTCAGGAAGCGATCAGGCAAATCCTCCTCTCATTCCAAAATTGTTCAATTACACTGATGATGTCCTGGTCTAATGAAAATCTCTGGCTGAAAAATAGGAGGTTTTGCACCACCCCCAAAAAGTGCAATATAGACAAGAGAAATCTCTGTTTCTATGGCCAAATATTCTCTGATCAGAGTACGCGACCGGACCCGAAGAAGGTTCACGCCATTAGCAATTTGGCACCTCCCGCCCACGTGGATGAACCGCGGTTGTTCCTTGGTATGACCGGCTACTCTGCGAGATAGCTTCCTAACGACCCTATGATAACGGATCCCTTTCAGCACCTACTTAAAAAGGAAATTGCATACTTAGGGTCGCGTGAGTGTCAGCTGGCATTTGACCATTTCAAGGTAGCTCTGTCCGAAGCCAACCAGTTGTCTTATTCAACCCAGCATGTCACACAGAGATCATTGTGGACAGCAGTCCAGTGTTCCTGGGGGCAATACTTGCCCAAAGCGACTTGACTTCAGTGGCAAATAGGCACCTTGTCGCGTATGACAGCCGGTCACTGTCGCCAATGTAATGTGCATACACTCAGGCCGAAAACAAGAGCTTGGTGGCTGACTGGGCATGTGAACATTTTCATCAAATAGGGCAAAGGTTCACCCTAGCGACTGACCATCAGGCACCATTGTCGCTCTTTGGAACACCTTGGACAAAGATGCCACAGCGCATTGAAAGGTGGGGCATTCGTCTACAAGAGTATCGCTATGACATTGTTCCTCGGCCATGAGGTTACCTGATTCCGGTTGATTACATTTCATATCACCATGGACATAATCTCCATGGAGCAATGAAGGGAGCTGCAGAAGAATACATCGAATATATCACATCACTTGCACTCACTCCGGCAATTGCAATGGATGAAATCAAACGTGCATCAAGAAAAGACCTGACGATAAGGTTTGCCATCGAACTGACCAATTCTGACTAGTGGCGGGGCTATCGCAGGCAGATGGTACATAATCCTAGTGGCTATAATACAAACAGAACTGGCTGTATCGGATCGACAGATACTACTAAGGGGGTGCCGACTTGTTGTCCCTGCATCACTGAGAAAAGGGGTGGTGCACACTGCCCATGAAGGACATAGAGGTATTGCAAACACCAAGAAACAACTGTTGCATCACGTATGGTCTCCACTCATGGATGTGCTAGTGGAGGAGAAGGTCCCGAGCTGTCTCCCGTGCCAAATCCCATCAAGGTCTGACCCACGCATACTGCTATCGCAAACTGCCAGGCATGAGGGGCCATGGCACAGAGTCGCCCTGGACCTTTATGTGCCAAAGGAAAACAAAAAATACCTGTTGGTAGCTATAGACAAATTCTGAAGGGTTCCAGTGGTGAAAAAGGTGCACCAACAGCGTTTGGTCAGGTGGCAGGAAACATAGAAAAAGTATTTAGTATGTGGGCTATCCCTCAGACCGTGAAGACAGATAATGGCCCGCCCTTTACTGGGAATGATTTCAACAGATTTGCACACCACATGGGATTTCAACATCAGAAGATCACCTCTCTCTGGCCGCAAGCCAATGGCATGGCCAAACGTTTCATGATGTCAATCAAGGCATCAATTGAAAACATGTCCACACAACAAGCACTGTGTAGACTGTTGAGGCACTACAGAAATAATCCACATGACCCCATAGGGAAGACCCCGGGGCAACTCATGATATCCTATCAACCAAGAACACATTTGCTCAGAAGTCACTCAAGCGGAAGGCATGAGGATGGAGTAATATGAAAGAGGGAAGGGAATCTGGCGGATCCAAGGCCTGAACAAGTAGTGAGGTATGCTGACATGGGCCGACAACACAGAAAAATGAAAAAGCTGTTACGACTAGTGGAAGAAGCATAGACGGTTCAAAGGTGATATGTGAGGGGGTGATGTCATGAGGGCAGGCCCCAGCACTACCTCTTTACGAACCAGAGACATGGAACAGGGAATCCATGTGGGAGGAGGGAAGGCGAGGAAACGGTTGGGGAGGAGTTGAGGAGGACTGACAAGATAAAGTGATCCCTCCATAACTGTGTGGTCCTTTACTTACCGTCACCAGCAGGTGCCGATATCAGTTTCAAGGGTAGATTATGGGAGGTAGTTATTATTAAAGCATAGGTTTACTGTGTGATGCCTTGAGCCCGGTTAGCCTGTCATGTCAGCTTAGAACTGTCACAATATTGCAACCTTTTTCACACACCTAAGGTGTTTGTCACTCACAGCGGTGTTTCACCCAACACCCTACACAGATATACATGACAAACATTTATGTCGATTAACAATGACGCGGCGGGATGTACTGGCTGGTAATGGCCGAGCTCAGGGCAATGTCTCTAGCAAAGGGAAGGCCATTAGCACAACTAACTGCTGGTACCGCCTTCCTCACAGTTGTTTATCAACATTGTCACGCACGGATGAAGGTTGCAAACCCGATACTAAAAATATAAAGAAACAAAAACATACCTTTGTCTCTCTTTTACTCCTCTTCACCGCTCCTTAGTCACAATATTGGTAATTCTATGTAACCCTTCATTACATTTCGATTGCCAATGAAAAGTGAAAAGAGACTACATTGACCAGAGAATGGCAAAAGGAGTAAAATAGGCAAACGGTATGTTTTGTTTTTAAAAGGCCTTTTAACAGAAGGGGAACGGCTGATGCATCTGCAAGGAGCTTGCTTGGAACTCAGGCTTGCATTGGCAGACGTGTCTTTATCAATGGACCATGCCTCCAGCTGCCATGACAGTTCGCTGACTCCTTTATCACGCCACAACGCCCTGACGTTACTGTCATGTTTATCAACTGTACCTCATGTAGCTAGCGCCCAGTTGCCTGTGGGCTCGTGCGCGCGCTTTACAAATGCAAAATGAATAAATAAATATAGCCCTCATGCCTAGCAACCTGACTGGCTGCTGCACCTTAAGTTAAGTTCACATAGGGGGCCAATACTGTTTATGATCTCCAGTTATACTGAATTAACTGCACACATTTTCTTCTATTTGTTTGTCACCAAGCACCCAAATGCTTATGGGGTACAGTACACCTTAGCACACCACCTAACATTGTTGTTAAAAAAAAGACTCCATGTGCCCATGAAACAGTAGTAATTGGTTATTTATTTATTTAATGTAAGTATAGTAAGGAACAACTTCTGCCACTGAAGATTTATGGATAGTGAGGAAAGCCTGCAGTCAAATACTCCATGCCAAAGAGGAAATATCCACATGAAGCTGTGGCATCCACTAGACGATTCTCTGAGTCTGCGCAATAGAGAAGAAAGGACAACCAAAGATAGGAAGGAAGGGCGTGAATCGATTGTCAGCCATGAACTGTCACAACAATGACCACTTTCTCAGGTCCAGTTCTTGTTCTTGCAACCTTCTAACCAGCTGCTCTCCACTGGCGCTTAACCGGGCAGATGTTGAATTAATAGAAAATGCATATTGGGAACATAAAATGCTGAAGCTGCCAAAATGTGTTTCTTTTTCGCAAGACCCTGAACTTCTTTGAAAACTCCTGACTTTCTTGTTTGGAAATGTATTCTGTGGTCACTGTGGTACATAAACAGCATTTTAGGGTGTCATCTTAAAACGTATTTCCTTTTATATTGAACTTTTTTCTTGATTAATTTCCTCAAAAATACAGCTGGTAGAAAGTTCAAAGGTTAATTCCTGTTTCAAAGAGCAACGGCAGCATGAAGAGTTGCAGCAAAAGCAAACACAGCTGAGGTGTCACGACAGACAGTCAGATGTGCGCTAGAGTCATGTGCTGAGGGAAGCCAAGATGGAGGCATCAAATCAAAAGATAGCCCATAAATGCTGTGTAAACAGTATATGCATCAGACGTTTTTACTCACACAAGGCAATTCTCTTTAAAAGCCTGAACTCACTCATTAATCCTGAGCAGACATGCTGGTCAATGCCTCATTTACAACCATCCCCTATGCATTCCCCTATTGTCCCCCCACCGAAATGCATGGCCGTGGTCCTGCTCTAACACCCTCAACCACCAAATGGCATATCCCATGTCCCTTGAGCCCCTCCGCCAAACTGCATGTCTCCCCACCCACCACTAAACAGCATGCCCTGTGTCCCCCCACCAAACTGCATGGTCCTAGTCCCCCCTTGCCCTCCCACCCCCCACCAATGGCATGGTCCTGGTCCTTCATATCTTCCCAACACACACCAAACAGCATGACACTGGTCCCCCCTATTCCCACCCACCCACCACGTATGGCATGGCCCTGGTCCCCCATATCTCACAAACCCCACCAATGGCATGGTGTTGGTCCCCACCCTATTCCCGCCAACAATGAAATGCCCCTATACCCTCCTTAAGACAACCACCCCCCACCAATGGCCTAGCCATGGTCACCCATACTCCACAAATAGCATGGAACAGGACCCCCTAACACTCCCATCCCCCAACCAAACACTATGCCCCATGACCCCCACCCCTCAACCAAACACCATGACGCATGACACCCGCCCCCAGTCAAACACTATGCCCCATGACCCCCATCCCCCAACAAAACACTATGCCCCATGACCCCCAACCAAACACTATGCCCCATGACCCCCACCACCAACCAAACACTATGCCCAGTGACCCTCATCCCCACCTACAAAAGGCCATCCCCATGACCCCGACACTCCCAACAAGAGGCAATCCCCATGACCACCCCACCCCACCCAAAGAAAATGCCATTATCATGATCCCCAAACGAAATGCCATCCCCATGACCACCCCCAACAAAACGCCATGACCCCCACCCAGCTAGAATGCACTTATCTGGGGAGCACAGGCGAGCAGGCAGGGGGTAGTAATGAGCTGGAGGGCAGGCTGGCTGGCAAGGTGGCATGAAGGTGGGCCTCTTCTGAACTTGTGCTGTGGCTGGCGTGACAGGACTGAAATGCCTTCCGGCAACAAGACATTAGCCACGGCGGCCACAGTGCTGGCCCTCCATTGGTGCAGCACACACACTACGTGACTCGTAGTGCATGCACTGAAACAATGATGGGTCAGTATTTTTCCTGACCCGACAAGGTAAACAAAGACTTTCCTAATGGATGGCAGCCGCTGCTGCTTGTGGGCCGCCCTCCAATAGGAAAGTCTTTAACTCTGGCGGGCCGGGAAACCCAACATGCCGTGCCGCACTTGGCCAGCGGGCCGTATGTTGTGCACTCGTACCCTATGCACACATTATCCAGGCTCAAACTTTCCGATATGGCAAACGGTACACCCAAAGCGCTGACCTCAGCCACTTTCCTAGGCCATTATATGCCACTGTACTTACTTTCTGCACACTGCACATGGGAGTTCAAAATCAATGTTCTAGGGCCAATGTGATACACCCTTTGCAACAGAGAAGCCCTCCACATGAGCCGGAGCTCACATCGCGATGCTGGAGCACCACCAGCCTCAACCCTGCCTTGCATTGCAGGTAAGGCCAAGGACGTCTACTATGTTTAGACGCTCAATCCACAGCCGACACCGGTGCATTGAGTGCATTTGCAGAAATACCGAACAAGCTGCATGCGAAGCATAGGAAAGAAAGAGGTCTATATAACTGCAGAAATAGAGCCAGTTACAAAAGGAAAACCTCCACCGCTAAACGCTGCCATTCAGAACCACGAGGGTTACACATTCTTCAAGATGGCCGCTGCCATCTGAGGCATTCAACCTAAGCCTCACCATCTGCCTTCAGCCCTCCCCACATGCTGATTGGGCGTACATTGGGCAGAAAGCCAATCAGATATCGCCGGCGAAGCCGGCCCTGGAACGAAGGCACGTGAACCAAGGCACAACACCTGTCCATGCCTGGCCCCTGCCAGAGTCTGCCGTCTGCCAGGAACGCTGTTCCTGCATCTCTAAAGATGAAAGATGAAATTCCCATTACCTATCCAACATTTTACATCCCTGTAGCGCGGCTACGAGCCTTACTGAACCCTGCACCGCCCTAACTATTGCAGTGCCGTGATTTGAAGGGTCGCACCCCAATCTGTTAGTATGCCAGCGCTATTATTTTTTGCTAACTGCCGGCTGTTCTGATACCTATTACACTAGCCTACTCTTTTCATTGGATTTAGACTAAAACCTAAAGTAACTCACCTACACCTCTGCACGGTCTAACTGGCTCCTGGAAGTCCCTGCAACCTTGTCTGCCATGGTAGGCCTGTCACCAATGCGTATCTGACTAGAGGCAAACTTACTGACTTAAGCGCACACCATTGCCTGTACACTGTATCATAGTTTAAATGCTAACAATCGTATGCTAGTCGCGCGACTACTACTTTATAATATATCGCCATGAGTAGATACAACCTGCTCCCAATGTATGTGCTGAAATTTGAATCCAGGTGTACTTATAACTAAACTAACTGCGTGCTCTGCACTTTGTTGTACACTTACACTCTGCTTAATCCTTATTGTAAATTCGATTCTATGTGTGCTATTGTCTGTGCATTTTGATCTGTTGCCTCTCTGGCCCCTTTGCAAAAAGCCAACCTAGGTGTTCCATTGTTTGTGCATTTTAAACTGCTGCCTCTCTGGCCCCATTGCAAAAAGCGAACCTAGATGTTCCATTGTTTGTGCATTTTGAATTGCTGCCTCTCTGGCCCCATTGCAAAAATTCGAATCTAGGTGTTCCATTGTTCATGCATCTCGAATTGCTGCCTCTCTGGCCCCATTGCAAAAATTAGAATCTAGGTGTTCCATTGTTTATGCATCTCGAATTGCTGCCTCTCTGGCCCCATTGCAAAAATTCGAATTTAGGTGTTCCATTGTTTGCTTACTGAACTGTTTCCTTCTGGCTCTCAATGCAATTGACCACCTTATCATGTGTGGTATTGCTTAGCCCCAACCGTACAACTCCAGGTTCCCATGCATCCTACTGCGTCAGAATTGCGAGATCTAAGTTGTCACGTATGCTAATTGCCGGTAGCCACATTGCATAATTCCTAACTAGCTCCACATACATAATGTATCTCCCACTGCTTTACACTGTTCTACTAAGATCAATATTACATATTACTAGTTCACAACGTCCCACCATGTTACTAAACTCACTTCCACTTGTAATACCCAGATCCTCATCCCGTTGACGGGGGATTATGACAAGGATTTGGCCTTTGTAAATAGAGTGTACCTCATCATCCAGGCATGGATGGCCTCACACGGTCTATGCCTGAATGATGACAAAACAGAACTCCACATCCTATGCACCACACCTAACCTTAACAAACTAGGCCAAAATTACTCTTCCTTTGTAATTGACAACAACAATATCACCGTAGCCAAGGAGGTCAAAACCCTTTCTTCTACCTATACTCCACATTTACCCTCAAAAAACAAGTCAACGCTATGGCATCCGCCACATCTTATACATGAAAACTTATTAGAGCAGCTAAACAATTCCTCGCACCCATCAACTGTATTACCCTAGCTAGAGCTTTGATCCTGTCCAAGCTGGACTATTGTAATGCTCTATATGTAGGCAGTAACAAATATATCACAAAAAAAATTAAAATTTTACAAAATAATGCCTTAAGAGCTGCTCTAAGCCTCCCGAAGAAAGCCCACATCTCAGAGACTAGAAGATCTGTTAATTGGCTTTCAACGAAAGACAAAATCTTCCTTAAATCCGTCTCTCTGACTCACAAATGCCTACACCAAGCTGCCCCTCAATACTTGATAACGAGATTCACTAGACCAGTATCCTGCCGCCCTTCCAGAAAGGTTAATTCTAATCTCCTGCTAGTGCCAATATTCAAACGTACTATGTCTGGAGGGAACAGTTTTCCTGTTAAAGTGGCACAATTTTGGAACTCCTTACCACCAGCAATCAGGGAAGACCTTCCCTACCTACAATTTAGATCCAATACCATCCACTGGCTCAAGGAACACGACACTCAATGTGTCTCATTGATGCGCTACACTATAATTAATGTAATTTGTGTATAACTATGTATATCTATTGATCTTCTATGTTTCCTCATATTATATAACTTGTAAACATTGTATATCTTTTGTAACTATAATTTGCTGTATTGGCTTTCATTGTTTTTGATGTTTCCAACAATGTAACCTCCGTTGGACTCTATCTATGGCGCCACTGCAACTAAGCTTTACAATCCTCTTGCTGCTTCTGGGCCTTGCTACCCTTGGGTTAGGTGTGCATTACAAATAATAAACATAAACATAAACAAATAATCACCTCTATCTCTGCCTCTCTCTCTCTCTCTCTCTCTTCTCTCTCTCTCTCTCTCTCGTGCATGTGCCATTCCCAGGAAGAAGACCAGAAAACACAGTACATTTAGCAGTAGTCCACAGCTCATTCCTGTAAGTACAGTGTTGGCAGAGTTTCCTCTCATGATTGAATTAACTACGGTAAAGGTCACTGCAGTGCTGCTTTCCTCACCTTAATAGAACAAGTAGCACAGGCAGCAGCAAAAATGGTTTCCCAGCAACATGTTACCTTCCCTTACACATGGAGTAACTTCAGCAGCAGCAACAACAGGATCGGACTGGGGCATAAAATCAGACCAAGCACCAATGAAAAAGTGACTCCCAATCACACATTACATCATTACTATCCAGAACAGAATGAGTACTTTCTAGGGGGTGTTTTTGGTAAAAAAATGAATACATTGCAAATAATGCTTAGTAACATTGGTTACAACAAGTGTAGCAACTTTAAAACTGGCCCATTCTGGGCAAAAACGGTGTCTATTCTGTTAATAAAAAAATGGCCCATGCTAGAATCATGGGCTGTCACGTCGGGCATTGCCCTATTTGCCAGTATGAGCCTGCACACCAACACTCCAGCCCGGATCTACGCCCCCTGGCGGCAGCATGTTCCATGTCACAGTGCGGTCTCCTCTCTTGCTGTGAAGGATTGGTTGGATCGAACATTCATTTTACTGCATTTATACAGCGCTTTTGCAAAAGCAATGTACAAAGGCATTACAGCCCTGCAATAAATATGAACGTGTGAACTGTTCAACCAGTACAGCCAATAATTTGTCAAAGGAAATTAAGAAGATTCTAGCAAGTGAGCTTCAATGAGAGAACGAACTGTGCTCCTGGGAGGAAAAGAAACAGCGATCGAGGGAATTGCTTTGCTGAAGACCTTTTTGGACACTTATAAGTTAAAAAAAATCCATAAAAAATCCCAAAGGTGGGAGCCAAGAAGTACATTAAGGGAGCGTAAAGTGGTCTCCAAGAGCACCCATCTGCTAATAGTGTTGGCCTTCCCTGCACATGGCGTTGTACAGAAGCAGGTGTGGGGCTTGTTATTGGGAAAGGAGTAAAGGCAGATGCAAAAACTTGTGGTATTGATGAGTGTAGGTCAGAAGAACAAGTTACTTACCCGTGGTAACGTTCTTTCGACTAGATGTTCCTCCCACATATTCCTCATCTGATGATATATTCGATTCCATTCTTTAGCTGCTTCGGAAAATGTTTTCTCTTGGCAGAGGGCACTGTGCATTGAGACGGTCGACTCGATGTCCCTCGAGGGCTTCCATCTCAGCTGACATCATCGTTGAGTACATATACCACACTCAGCAGCCGTTGGCTTCAGTTCTGTTTTTTCGCTACCATATGCAGAATTACCAGCCTTGCTAAGTGCCTTTAAATGATCAGACCTTAAAGAGCGCACGGTCCAAAGCTCGGAAATCCTACAGTGGGGTAGGTTGGGGAACAATGAGGAATACATGCGAAGAACATCCAGTCGAAAGAACGTTACCAGGGATAAGTAACTTGTTCTTCGAATGGATTGGGTCCTCCCACGTATTCCTCATTTTATGATAGACTCCCAAAGCAGTATTCGGTTGTTTTGGAGGAGGGAGTAAGACTTGAGAGTTATTGTTTGTCCAGAATGGAGCATTGAACCGTCTTCCCAAATCTTCCTTCATTGTTAGAGGTGCCTAAACAGTAATGTTTTGTGAACGTGTGGAAGGCGGACCAGGTAGCTGCCTCGCAGATGTCATTTATCGGAACTCCCCTCTGAAGTGCAGATGAAGTTGCCATGCTCTTAGTGGAATGAGCACTTAAGCCTTTTGGGGGATCTTTCCCAGTTAGCCTGTAGCACTCCGAAATAGATGCATAAAGTCTGTTTGGTAACTGACAGTCCTAGTTTGTCCCCTGTCTAATCAATGAAAAGTTGGTTGGGCTGTCGCAACTTTGCCATCCTTGAAATATACAAGCTTAGAGCTCTCCTTGGATTGAGTCTATGGAATTTTTCCTCTTCCTTGCCAGGATGAGGTGGAGGTGGAGGATAGAAGGCCGGAAGCACAATTTGCTATGCTAAATGGTAATCCGATACAATCTTCGGTAGAAAAGAGGGTTTGACCTTAAGGACAACCCTGTCCTTGTAAAAAGTGGTAAACAGAGGTTTACAGGATAATGCCTGCAACTCACTCAACCTGCGGGCTGATGTTATCGCTACTAACAAAACAGTTTTGTAAGTTAGTAGCCTTAAAGGGCAGGAATGGAGTGGCTCGAAAGGAGCGCACATCAAACATTTTAAAACCAAGTTAAGGTCCCAAGTTGGTATTTGGACTGGTGTAGGCAGAAACACATTTGTGAGTCCTTTAAGAAATTGAATTATTAAGGGTATTTTGAAGTAGGATGCCTCTTCCAAGGTGCGCTTGAATATGGAAAGCGCTGCTAGATTACCATGGAGCCCCAGATTTGCCAAATGTAGTAGAAAAGATAACACCATAGGTGTATTACTTTGAAAAGGGTCCACATCATTTTCCCTACAGCAACTGCAGAACTTGTTCCAACAGCAGCGTTATAAGGATTTTGTTGCTGGCCTTCTGGTCGAGAGCAAAATCTCCATTACGTCATGAGGGAGGACCCAAAGCCTCTCAGAAACCATGTGTGAAGGCTGAGTGTTGTGACCTCTGGAAGGAGAACCAGACCCTCCTCTCACGAACGAAGGCTCTCTCTTTGTGGAAGACTTATTGGAGGGCAGATGACATGCCCAGAAGGTCCGGGTACCACATCCTCCTGGCCCAATCCGGGGCAATTAGGATCATGGATTTCCCGAACTTTCTCAACCTCCTGATCATGTGTGGAATGCCCGGGACTGGAGGAAACGCGCATAGGAGTGGAAACTCCCAGTCCACTATGAACGCATCTCCTAGAGCTCCTCTTGGGGGAAATTCCATGGAGTAGAACAGTCCGCAATTCCAGTTGGCCCTGTTTGCAAACAGATCCACTTGAGGGGTTGCCCAAAGGGTGAAGATCTCTTGAAGGACTTCCTGAGCTAGTTCCCACTCGTGGGAGACTGTGCTCTGCCTACTTAGAGCATCCAACGCTGCATTCTCCTCCCCGGCTTGGTGAACTGCCGATTGAGAGATTTCTTCTTGAATTGCCCAGAACTATAGCTGCATTGCTTCTCTACACAGTGGTAGTGACCCTAGGCCTCCTCTCTTGTTGAGGCAGTACCTGACCAGTGTGTTGTTGGTCATTATCAGGACATTCTTTCCCCGTACAGAGGGCAGAAAGGCCTTCAGCGCTAGTCTGATTGCCCTCAGCCCCAAAAGGTTGATGTGTGGTTTGGGCTCCGATGGAGACCAACGACAGCTGATTGCCAGATCGTTGGCATGGGCTCCGGACCCCGCGAGTGAGTCATCCATCACTATTATCTCCGGCCATGGTTGCAAAAAAGGTACTCCTTTCAGAATGTTTTCCTTGCAGGCCCACCATAGAAAGTCCTGTGAGACTCTGCTCGGAACCTGAAGGAGGTCTGACATCCTGCCTGAGAATTGGGCCCATTGCATTCTGAGAGCCCATTGAAGGGATCTCATTCTCAGGTGAGCCTCTGGCACCAGAAAAATGCAGGATGCCATGAAGCCGAGCAACCTCAAAAAGTCAAATGCCAGAAGACGCTGGGCACTCTGAAACTTGGTGACCATCTGTAAAATGTCTTGAGCCCTCACCACGGGGGGGCGAGGCTTTTCCCAAGGATGCACCCAGGACTGCTGCAATAAACTGGAGTCTCTGAGATGGTATCATGTGGGACTTCCTGTAATTGAGGGAGAAGCCCAGTCTGTGGATATAGTAGCAGGTGATACTAAGATGTTTCTGGGCCTGTTTGGGTGAACATTCCCTGATCAGCCAATCGTCCAGGTAAGGGTAGACATGAATCCCCCCTCTCCTAAAATTTGCTGCCACCACTGCCATTAACTTGGTGAAACCCCTTGGGCGGAGTTCAGCCCGAATGGCAGAACAGGAAACTGATAATGAGACCTGCCAATGGCGAACCTCAGGTACTTCCTGTGCTTGTGATGGATTGGCACATGAAAGTAAGCATCCTGAAGGTCCAACAATACCATCCAATCCTACAGCTGGAGGACCTGAAGGATCTGAGAAGGTGTGACCATCTTGAACTTGTCCTTCCTGAGGAACTTGTTAATGTATCTCAAGTCCAAGATAGGTCTCAGTCCTCCATCCTTCTTAGGGATTAGGAAATAGGGAGAATAGCATCCTTTATTCCTCTCCATCACAGGGACCGGTTCTATAGCACCTTTCTCTAGCAGGGTCAACATTTCCTGCAACAGGAATGGATCTGGATCATTTAGCAAATGGTTTTCCGATGGATGATCCCGAGATCTTAGTATGAAGGGGAGGCAGTAACCCTGGGCTAATATTTCCAGTGCCCATGCTTCGAAGTAATACCTCGCCATTCTTTCAGATGCTATGACAGTCTGCCTCCCACAGGGGTGTCATGAGTCAAGACCTCAGAGTGGTTTTTGAGGCGACTGAAGCAGCGGCTGATGGTCAAGACGCTGCTGCTTGGGCGGGTGTTGCACCTCTCCCTCGTCCACCACGAGGGAATATTCTCTGTTCCGTTTGACCAGACTGTCCTTTCGCTGTTCCAGCTGAGGAGTAGTAGCGGAAAGGCCTACCTCTTCAAGATGATCCGCTGGGGTGAAAAGGCTGTGGCTGCCTGCTGCAGCACTAAAGGACTTTGCTGTCTCCTTTGAGGTCTTTCAATGCTTTCATCAGCCTTATTTCCAAATAAATGGGAGCCGTCAAAGGGCATGTTAAGGAGTCTGGATTGTACATCAGGTGCAAATCCTGACTTCCTCAACCACGCAAATCTGCGAATGACAGTGCTTGCCGCCACGGCCCTGCCGACGCTGTCAGCAGTGTCCAGACCTGACTGTAGAGACTCACACATGGTCTCCTTGCCATCCATTATCAGGTCCATGAAGCCGTCTCTTTCCTCACCCTCAGAGATGTAATCAGCTGCCATTGCTATGCAGTCCCACAGGGTGAGTGCAAACTTTGCCAGTGCACATGTGGAATTAGCAGACTTTAAATTCATGCTGCTAGCAGAAAAGACTTTCTTTGCCCAAGAGTCAATGTGTTTGTAATCCCTATCAGAGGGTATGGTTGGGTATGCAGCTTGCTTAGAGGCAGATGTAGCTGTTTGTACTACTAGGCTTTCTGGAGTTGGATGGATTGACAGGTAGCCAGGGTCGCTACTGGATGGTCTGTATTTTTTTGTCCGATTTTTGTTTACTGTAAGGCTGGACTCTGGAGCCTCCCAGTTTTATGCAACCCTTTTTTGCAGTGTCACATGGAATGGTAAAATAGAGTCATATTGAGGACCTTTGTCCAATATGTCAGTCAGGTTGTCCTGTTCAAATGCAGGAATACTCCATCCCAGGAATTCCACCACTCTGGACATTAGGCTTCTGTATGATGCATCTGCATGATCATCCAGGTCCGGTTTCCCAAAATCTAGTTCTGGGGAGGTGTCTACCCCACTAGCTGTCTGTAGGGTGTCATTTAGTTCCTTAAGCTTGGTCTCTTCAGAAATAAAACATTCAGGTATGTTAGTATTTTTGGGAATACTTGGTGTATCCATTTGGAGACCACATGGAGGGGTATTATATGAGGTTTCCTATTCCTCATATATAGATGTTAAGGATCTAAAGAAATACTTTTTAGGAAAAGGTTTCCTGGCTTTTCTGTAGTAAAGGCGTTGTAGAATGTATAGTCGGCCTCAATGTTTTTTGTATCGGTGTCGATGGTGTTCACATCAGTGGTGTTGATGGTTTTGACAGCTTGACTTTGGTGTTGTGCTTCGAGGGACTTGACCCTCGACTCGACAAATTCTTCAATTCTTCAACGATTTCTCGTCTCGTCGAGTACTCGAAGACGCTCGGGTAGTTTTAGGCTTATGACCTGGGCTCGAGGGGCGTGCAGGGTTTTGCCTTGGCCTGATGCTTGTCATTGACCGTAGCAGGGCCGCTGAGCTTATGCTTCAAGGAGGACAGGGCCTGATCCTCGAAGATTGTGCACATTTTCTTCCAAAAGAGTTCCATCTCTCCTTTGGAGGAGGATTTAACCGGGCAGACTACACTCATTTCTGAGGAAGAAGATGAGGAAGAATAAGGTGATCTATGCCTTGTCTTCGATTTTTTCGATGACGACGAGGAGTGTCTCCTCCTCGAGTGGGAACTTTTTTTGATCTTTTTTTGTGAGGAGAGGAATCTCTCGACTGGTGGGATGACCCAAATTTACATGAAGTGGACAGGGATTTGGAGACAATCCTATTCAGCAGCAGACAGTTTAGCTTTGCGCTCTTTCAAGGCCTTTCCTGTTATCAACTAACAGGATCAACAGTCATTGGTTACATGCTCAACGCCCAAGCACCAAATACATATCTTAAGCGGGTCCATGATGGGCATTTTGGTGCCGCATTTTAGGCACTTTTTGAAGCCTGTCTTCGGAGTATTCGTAGCTGAAGACAAGGCAATTTTTGGTACCTTTTCGAAGAAAACTGAAGCACGCTGTAATTCTCAAAGCAATCGCATTAGTGGAAAAGCCAATGGGCGCTGTGAGTGGTATATGTACTCGATGAAGACGTCAGCCGAGATGGAAGCCCTCGAGGGACATCGCATCGACCGTCTTGACGCACAGCACCGTTGCCAAGAGAAATATTTTTCCAAAGCTGCTAAACGAAGATATCATAAGATGAGGAATACAGGGAAGGACATAATACATTTGAAGCACCCATTATGTGTTGTTATAGATTCTCTGTGTTTGGTGGCAGGGCGAGACACCTTGAGGCGTGATCAGTGTGGGATGCTGTAGGGTTGAGAAAGCAGCAAAGGTTGAGGTGGGGGTGTTGGTAGAATCCGGACAAGGTTGGAGCCTGTGTTTAGTACGTTAGACATCGTGAGCCGCATGATGGCGAATGGGTGCGGTGTAAAGGATTTTAACAGTGAGGAGTTAGTGAGGGAAGAACAATGTGGGAAGGAGAAGTTGGGGTAGAGTCCTTCCATTGTTGCAGGGGTTGTAGTCTGGTATGTACCGGGATATGCAGGTTGTGGTTTCCATGCAGGAAGGATAGCAGTTACATTTTCCTGTTAACAGCTAGATTTGGTGATTAAAGAGTCTATTCAACTGAGGAAAGTGTGGAAGAAGCTGAGGGGAGTTCCAGTAGAACTCCCGTGTAGAATTTATTTGCCATGGGGATTTTGAACATGGTCCCTGTATGAGGTGAGGTACGAGGGTCAAGTAACTTCTCTTTGTTTTTACCTGTGTCCATTGCTGTTTAAAGAATTCAGTTAACTGGTGAGTCGCCTCTTGAAGAGCACAAGAACAGGACTGTGACAGGGAAAGGAGGGGAAAACATGACGCTACTAGCCAGTTTATGTACTGAAAGGGCCATCAGATGGGAAGCAAAGGGAAGGAAGAGAGCAGAAGACAGGCATGGGGAGAGGGTGCAAGGAAAAACAGTATTTCAGTTTTATTAGAGTTTAGAGGAAGAGTGAGAATGCACCTACAGCTGAATGCAGGCTGTAAAATTCTTTAATCTCCATGACAACCCATGTATTAATAGCTAAGCTTGTCCTCTGCAGCGATGGCGGTAATATACATAATAACCTTAACTGTTTATGATTGTCATTGATTTGCAGAAAAGGCCAGGTTTCTACATGGACCTCTAGAAAACAGCATCTCCATGATTTCTTTAAAATGTAATTCATTTTATCACAATGCAATTTACATAGTCATCTGAGTCACTCAACAGCAATAGACAGTGTTATATCATGTCTATACTGATTGCACTTTACTGAATGCTTATTACAACAATCCAGCATAACATGATACTTAAAATGTCCTACGTTTCGAATATCCTGCCCACACGTTTGGGTGTACAATTGAACCTTATCAAAATAACATCAAAGAAGAACAAAAGGAAAACAATTCCAATCCTTTGTTATTGACCGTTTTCCAATTATACGCAATGCATCTGACTCCCTGATCTTGCGCGTTCAAGCATCTCCATGCGTTTCAGACCAAAAATAGGAGTGTGCATGATCTCCTCCAACAGATCATCTGTAATCTTACAAATGAATTACAAATCTCATCTTTAAGCGGACCTAAGATTGTAAATGCACAGCAGATCCAACATTTACTAAAAACGCGTGAATGTGCATGGCCTAAATGAACAAGTGGGAAAATGTGCACTATGCAAATCATCCCTATCAGCCGATTGCACATTTAAAAAAAGTGATGTGCAGGTAAGTCAATCAATTTATTCTTGTTGTACACTCGTCCATACGCAAAAATGGCACCATCCCAAGATGTCTCTGCACACTCAGGAAATAGATGGGGTGGGAGCGTTTCTGAATTCCGATGATTTGAGTGGCTTCCCACAGTCAAAAGGAAGTGGAGATGCTGGTAACCCACTGCCATGCCCAGTTGATGGATCCAGTTAGGTAATCTGTTTGCTTTCTTCAGTATGGCCAAGAGTGGGGTGACTCGTTTTCTCTAGGTGTGCAGGACCCAATTCCCCATGCCAGGGCTTTCTGCTTGCAAATAATTAGTATTTGGTACTCATATCCCAGATATGGAAAATAGCCTGAATGTGATTGTTTGCCTTATATCCAGCCAAGAATGCCCGCTCCGCCTTTTCCACTTACATCCCAGACCTCAGACACTTTTTGTTAACTGTTTCCAGGTGCTTCCTCTTTATGAAAGTATTTGACATATGGGTTGAACATCCTTTAGGTTCGTACTCAAAAGGTTTTTTTTAAGGATATGATCAATCTAGGTTTTGAGAAAATGGTGTCTACCCTCACACAAGAAACTTGCAACTGCCTGGACCTCCTCTTTTCACCAATGACAAACCTTATTCACACTCAAGGGTCTATGATCACGCTGATATCGTTCTAGCACTTCAAAACATTTTAGTAAGTGCCAGTCATTAACCGCAAGGAGGTTATAGTCTGTGTGTGACTCTTTATCTCCTGCAACAAACGTTGGTCTGGCCGGCTGATCACTTGCTAGATTATAATTACATGCCCAGAAGTCTTAGTATTATAAAATGCCTGCTACCTCAAGTGCAGGTCTGTGGGCAGGTTAGGGTGGGTTTTTCCTGTATATGTATAGGTGTATGAGAGGAAGCTTAGCCCTGGATGTTGATCTCTGTCACTGCCCCGGTCTTGGAAGCATAAAACATGGTTCCTTCTCACTAGTTTGCTCCAAGCTTCATCATGTATGTTTTTGGCCAGTCCTGATATGTTCCAGAACAGTATTCTCATTGATTTCCCTGGTACCTCCTCTTCTTCCCTTATGGCCAGGGGATCTAGGGAGATATCTCCCTCTAGGAATTCTACTCCATCCATATTGCTGGTACTATGCTAATTTGTTCTGATGCTACGGGGCAGGAGGATAGTTCTAGGTTCGATATTTAGTTGGCAATTGCGATTTGCCAAGCAAATATGTCGGTGGTCCGTAACAGAATCATGTATCAACAATGTAGATTGATCTTGATGGCACCTCAAAGTATTTAGGACAGGATGTGCTTTTAATGATATATTTAAGCCCTGTTTTGTGTTTGATCGATAACAGTCCCTGTACCAAGCTATGATCAGTATGGTCAGTAATTCAGTAATTCAAGAGATAAAAGATTGATTAGTCTAATTGGGCTCGTTAAAATAGACCCACTAACACACTTTGCCAATAGGAGTAACTAAAAGCTGTGGCACCCACAACAACGTCTGTGAAAGAAAATTGCAGGGAGAGGAACACCCGAGGACTATAGGAGCAGCCAGAGTCTGTCTATCCCCGATCCCATGGGGAAAGTTCTACAGCTTATCCAAAAATATTCAGTAAACTCCTTTGTTGGAATCAACTAAATAGCTCACATTTACGCTCTCAGAGACTGGTCTCTGGTATTCAGGGCGTTATGAAAGATTAATTAATTTGGTGCAACCAATCAGTGAGGCGGGAGCATTGTTCGCAGTATGTATAGGATGCGTGCAAAATGCGGGTGAGTCCAAGTTTATAATGTTAACTAGAAGTTAATTAAAAGTAAACAGCCTAGTACTTTGCCATTCAGTTAATGATAATTAATCGTACCAAGCATGCCAACAAGAGAGGGCCTAGGTGAGGACCACCTGACAGTAAAAGAGGCCGCCAGAGTCCGGCTCGCACACCTCGCCCCGCACCAACGTCCAGTAACAGATCCCCTAGTATTTCCAAACAGTATGTATAATCCAGAAGAATCAAGTTCCTTACAAGCTCTGGTAGTTAGTAGGTTTATTAGTAAATGTGAAGTACCTTTAATTCGGTGCGTGTTAAAATTGTTCTCATCTGCTCAGCTTGCCAGGTTCCATCTCGTCAGTTAGATGAAAGGGTTGATTAATTTCTTGACCCTGACTTCCACAGAGAAATCCAGGGGGTGTCTACGAATAACCAGCGGCAGTCAACTGCTCGCTCGTATGAGCAGGGTACGAGCAGGACCTCGCATGTATATGCACACCTGCCAAATCAGTCAGTCAGAAATGCTTTATTCGAACAAATTCATTAAGCAATACATGCCAAATCTGATTAAATACAAATAGCGAACATAAAATCTATATAACAGACATTATTGACATAACATTTTAAACAATACAAATGAGCAAACAAGGTACAATGATTAATCCTAAAATATTGAAAATCCAGCAATAAAATAGATTATCAAAAGTTAGGTCTTCATGCAATAACAATGACATTATATTGTCATGGTTCCATAAAAGCATAATAAACATCTTAAAATGTAAGAATCCTCTTTCCGAACTTCAATGCACCTACCAAGTAGTGTTGCAAGTACTAGCAAAGATCAGGCGACTTTGCCTGTAATAAATCAAAAAGAGCTACCCTACATTGTATACATTTTCTAGATCGTAGCAAAGGATATAGAAACCCCTTCCTGGGACGTGCATAGGAGATACAGAAAACATAAAGTGAAGTAAATCTTCCACAGATTCTGAGTCTCAAGGGCAACAAGCACTAGTATTTGGTCGCCATTTTGCTGTGATGGAAACTAGAGGCAAATGATGAAAATGCAGTTTCGTAATATCCCTCCTAGCTAATGGATTTGATGCCAGTAGTACTAAGCACGAAGATGGTTCATCCTTCACATGACAAAGTGGAAGAAAGCGTCTAACAGTAACTTTGGCTTGTGTTGACAGGTTAAGCACAAAGTTCTCTTTCCAAGGATAGGCCACTTTGAGGTGGGCCTTGGAATTGGAAGAGATTGCAGTGGGGTCATTAAATAGCTTTTGAAAGCCCAATGATTTTATTATATTTTTTTTACAGTAGAGAGTAATTTAGAATATTTAGCTTTTTCCATTTGTATGATATCCATTAATATCTCTTTGTTTAAGGTGACCCTCTCTTTTAACCATATACTTATTCATAAAGCTGGGGTGAGATACACCTTCTACGAGAGTGGAATTATCTATGATTCAAAATGCAAGAGCCTGACAGCTGTTGTTATGTTCTCACCAAGAATAGACTTTAAGAAGTGTCGCTCAATCAGGTCTAAATATGAATGTGAATTAGAGGCCCAAACTCCACTAGCATAGCCAGCCAGGCCAGAACATAGGCTTTACTCACTGGGAATATGGCCACCCAAACTGTATTTGTTTGAGAAACATGAAATATCTTCACAGACTTGTTTTTATAAGCAGATCTTTCTTTCCTATATGTGCTAACCCATTATAGTTATTTACAAATGTAACCCCTAAATAGTTGAAGGAATGCGCTCTGTCAAGAGATTGATTTAGGATATGAAACCTAACGTTTTAAAGTTTTGAGATCTGGTACACCATGATCTTTGATTTCCCTATATTCACTGTAATTTTCTGTTGGTTCATATAATTTCCATAACCCTGCAAAAATATTGTAGGGCAGCTGGTGTTCGTCTAATCAAAACAATGTCGTCCAAACAGTCCAAATATGGTATGGACCTCCAAGCAGCCTTGGAGACATTGGTTGTTGTTGTCAGGAGGACATTGTAAGGACAAGTGAGATAGACCTTGAAAGTAAGGGGTGTAAACACGCATCCCTGCTTAACACCCTGTTTAATAGTAAAGTTTGCAGATTTGTCCACCAAATTACCATATGCAACAAAAGCCTAAGTTCTAGGGTGGAGTTGGACCAATAAACTAAGAATCTCTTCATCAATGCCCTGAGAGAGGAGATTGGGCCATAGAAGCAGCCTATCAAGCTTATCAAAGGCTGATCACAAGATCATGAAGTCCAGGTAAAGATGCCCCCCCGCCCGGATTCCATGTTATTTGTCCACAATTAGTGAAAGGTTTATCTAGTTAACATGAGAGCCAGACCTCTATTAGATTCCTAGATGCTAAAAGGGACACCATAAGGACCAGGCACCTAAAGTGGAGAGACCTATCTAATATATTTCCTAACTTCACATAGATATAAATCATCAGCTAGACTATACAAAGTATTCCATTGACCAATATTAAATACAAGGCAGTCCTGCTGTAAATTGCATTGACTTGAAGAGTGATTAAATATAACGCAACAAAGACACCTTCATATTTATGAGAAACATTC
Source organism: Ambystoma mexicanum (assembly GCF_040938575.1). Taxonomy (NCBI): domain Eukaryota; kingdom Metazoa; phylum Chordata; class Amphibia; order Caudata; family Ambystomatidae; genus Ambystoma; species Ambystoma mexicanum. The sequence goes on along the minus strand of NC_090939.1, from coordinate 863,402,166 downwards.
CTTGTATGAGAAAACACGGTAATGGACACCATGTGACAAACAAACCTTCTGTATGTGAATAAAATTGGTTATATACAATCATTGGATGTGGAGAACAGCAAACTTTGAAATGGCTGTACATAAATTACAAGCAATACATAATCAATGAATATTTTGTGTACCACATCAGTTAAATCACTATGGGCCTCATCCTGAGTTGGCCGGTTACCACTGCATTTAAGGGTCTACCCAATCTCGAGTCTGGCGCGTTTACCCTCAGCTGACAGCTAGGGATAAACAAACCAGAAAATTCCCATTTTCAGTGCAATTACCGCAGTCGTTATTATTTTGACGGACTTCACGAAAGGAGCCCTTCAATTCGTGCATTGTAGCAGCCATGTCGCATTGTACAAATTTTGCTATTTCTCCTTTGGTTGCTGCCCGAGAGTTTGACACCTCTTCAGAGGATGTTGATGCAGTCAATGTCGAGGAGCTGCCAGAGGGTTGCAGCATATCTTTGATAGAGGAGGAGGTCTTTATCCACTTTGATTTGGAAGGGCTTATGTTAGGTGGCGTTAGCATCGATTTCGCCTTAGGTAGATATATTCATCCCAAGGGGTGCTGGGGTCTTATCCTTCCTAGTGTGGTTCATCGCCAGTGTGCAGGTGTCTCAACCCCCCTTTTCTTTGCCCTAGGGGATCTTCACTACCATACGGATATCGACGGTGGTCAGGATGGTAGTAGGGAGCCCCTCCTCTCAGCCCCATAGGCAAATTCATTGGCTATAAGCTTTGCTTGGCTCATGGGCTCTCTCCCACCTCTAGCTCTTTGATGAGTATCTCCTGGCATGGGTCTCCTGGACGTGGAATCAGTTCCGCCAGTACACCCCCAGATGGACCGAGGCTCAGGGCAGTCTCCTGTTATCCAACAAGAACCTCCACCATGGAATAGTTCCTGCCCAAGGTGTATGCCGCTCCTTGCCATGTGAGCTTGCGGCCTAATTCTCCATGCTGGGGGGCGTCCCCCTCCACCAGGTGCTGCCCGTTGTTCACCCACCTAGATGTCTTTCAGCGGCTGTGCATGGCACCCGGTAAACATTTGGGAGATTGCGGGAGTGTCCGCCCTGACTTCCTCTGTTCTCTTCCGCAAGGCTTGGCTCCGGCTGCGACTGGGCTTGGTGCTCTTGTTTCCAGCTCTGCCTCAGTGGCTGAAGCATCAGGCAGCTGTCCACCTGACTACTGTCATGGGACGGTTCTGCGGTCCGCGTGTTCCGGGAAGGTCCGCCTTTCACAAACTCCCATGGAGCTGCTTGGTGAGCTTCACCTCACGGGCTTTGCTAGAGGATGGAGAACCAGCATCCCTCGACTTCTACCAGCGCCTCCCTAGCCATAGCCCTCGCAGGTATGCCATCTTGGATTCTCTGATGAGCAACCAATGGGGCTCCGACCAAGAATTAGGTACCAGGACATGCTGAACACCTTCCCATGGGTTTCACGCTAGTTTGCACATATTTTCAATGCCATTGTCATGCTAAGGTATAACTGTTAGCTCTGCAGTGCGGCAGTGCTCCAGAGAGTCATGTCTTCATCTGCCTCCCATCAGGACATGCCCCTGAACAAGTCTATCTTTTATTGCATCTGTATTTAATTTCTTGCCAACCTTGGGGATACGTGTCCCAACTCTTAATGAGTTTGATGTATAGCCCAATCACTAAGATGGTCTTTAATGCTCACTTTGTGTTTAGAATTCTAGGATGGTTGATCTTCCATCAGCTATGTCAAGTAGCCTAACATGTTTAATTTCTCATAAGGCAGTAGTGGAACTTTCTCAAAGGTGGGCGATTAATGGGTGGCCAAGAAGCTACGAATAAAACATAAGCAAGAAGTATTGGTAAAATATTAAAAAAGAATGTCTCATAATTCTTACTGTGCTAAAGAGGTAGGATGGAATCAATGAGTCCTACATGATGGGTCCTGCATTGCAACCCTGACTGGATTAAATGAATTAATCCTATTCTATATGTGTTCAAAAGGGGGGCTCAGTTAGGTGCCACAACAGAGAGTTGAGCACCCCTGTCAAAGCCAAAAAATAATACACAAAGGCCTGTGGTCGCTATCAGATTTATCCAGGACTTCAGAATGACTCACCTTACCCCAATTCTTAGCCATAATCAAGATATAATCAACAATAGAGGTGCAATTAAAGCTGGCAAATGTCGCTGGCTGTTCCTTTTGGAAGCGACCATTGCGGGCCCTTGGTTCCAAATTGTAAAGTATACGGGCCGTAGCAATTGCATGGCTAAGTACCCTCCTTATATATCCAATGTAATAGCTTGGTCCTCCTACAGTCCTTACAGTTCCCTAATGGGCTCAAGTTGGAGGTTAAAGTCACCTGCTACCAAAATATGGGTCTTTAGTAAGTTGGACATCCCCCAGGAATTAATCAAGTTCTGTACTTTTTCTACTATGGCCAACCCATATGCCATGGATGGTCTGTTATAAATATTAAACAGGAGGATACATTCTCCCCCTGAGTATGAACAACCAAATGTTGGAGATCTACCAAATCATTGGTAGGACAACATCCTCACAGTTTAAGACGGACTCCAGCCATATTAGTAGGCCACTGCTTGGGCTCACTTTAGACCCTTTTCTAGGGGGAGGGTGGCTTGAGCCCATGTGGTGAGGCAGTAACCTTGAGGTGCTCCCTTCATGATCCTACTTTGATCCTGCTGCCCCGGTGGTAACTGAAAGCTACCAAAACACAGGAACACCTGCACGCAGGGGAGAGTGACCCCCCACTGGGGAGAGGTGTCCTGTGCAGAATCGGTGTGTTTTTCCCCCAAAACGAGGGAACACCGACCATGCTCCGAAGAAAATGGCGTCCGGAGCTTCCTTCAACTAGAAGACAGGGAGGAGAAGAGGTGTGGCAGCAAGGCACGACACAGCCCACCCAGTGCTATCTAGGGCTGGTGACGCCTGGAGGTGAACGGATCTGGAGATCATCTGAAACACTAGCTGGATGGGGCCTGAGGATCAGGTGCTGGGCTGCTGCGTGGGTGGATGTTCCCTACAGGCTGCCTAAACTGAGGTGCGGGAGCTCAGATGCCTGCGGTTGCCCATCCGGAGATACGGCGGCTGACAAAGAAGCTGGTGGCAGGCTAGACGCACCTCCCCCGGCGCAGGTCGACCCTTGACCAAGTTGGGGAGGAACAACTGCAGCGGATGCTGGAAACCATCAGAGTAGCCCAGGACAAAGGGGAGAGGGGCTCACTCTACATCGGAACAGACCCTGCTGCCAAAGAGAACATAGCAAGGGCCCGCGAGGGTCCGTTCTATAGCGCTACTGACTTGTGTGGCAGCCCTAGATTGCCCTCCCCAGTCTGTGCCTGCTGAACCTGAACTAACCCTCCAGTGAAGAACACTGTTGGCAGCTTGCCAGGACCCCTTGCAACCCTTGCTGAGTGACTGCAACGTGTGCCCCCGTGTAAGACCGATGAAACATTGCACCGGAGCCTGAAGGGAAGCCGGAGAAGGCATACCGCTCCTCCCTTCCTGAATACCCCGTTTATATGAGCTAAACCGACATCGTGCTGGCTCAGATTGTGGGGCGCTTTTCTTTCTGCGTCCTGAGGCTCGTTTGTATCGGAGCCTGAAGAGCAGCTGGAGCGGGCATGCTCCTTCCCCGCCCTGAGTATCCTGTTTGAAAGCGCTGAATCGGCATCCTGCTGGCTTGGACTGTGGGGCGCTGTCCTTCCTGTGCCCTGAGGCTTGTGTGTCTGAAGTGTCCTGGCAGGGGTGGCCTTCTGGATGGCTGGTCGCCCCCCACTACAGATACCCACCTGAACATCCTGGTTCCCCTTGCCCCCGCTGTATGAACTGGTGATCCTCTTATCTGTGGACAGCATTCATTGACAACACCATAACAGGGGGTGTTGCCTGCAAGGCTTGACTTTGAGGAGACTGCCAGAAGCACTTGCTAACTGCTCTTAAACCATACTGGGCGACCGAAAGTAAGGGAATCTGCTTTTTGAGCGGTGCAGTGCCTGACATGAGGCCTTCAGCCCACATTTATGTTTGACTGGGGACACGCTTACATCTAAACCCTAGAGAGAGAATTGGTGGAATACCATCCTTAAGTACTCATGCCTCAGAAACCACTTTTGCCATGCCAAGGAAGACGACGTGGTGTTGCAGTGTGCAAGATTCGGTTGGGCTGGAACCTCTGGGGAACCGGCTGCGCCCTGATTGGGGCATCGAATTGTGGAACATGTCCTGTGGCCCACAATACTCACGCTAACAAGCATTTATCACCAGCTTAGGAGAGGCGAGCAGACGCAAGTGGAGCAGCGCTATTGCTGGGATTGTCTTAGATCTATCTTGCAGCCCAATGTTAGTACGGACTGGCATGGCTAAGTCTGAACTGTGCATGCCGCATGTAACTCTATAGTTGACACAAGCTGGCACCAGTGGGGGTTGGGACCTAACACCTACAGCTGTTGGTGCCCCTGATACTGGGAGGAGCGAACCTGCGACGGTGAGTGCTGGACAGACATTGAGGTGGCAGATATTGCCCGCCCAGACCCTGCTTACTTTTTGTATGCAACACCAGTTTAGTCAAGCGAGTGGGTACAACACACTAGTGAATTTTGACTCTACTGTACCGTTTCTCAGCGAGTACAGTGCAACCGGTGTGGACACCCAAGAAGACCTGGTACTGACTGCAATTGCGGCATTGAGATCCGAATTAGAGATGAAGATTGCTGAAGTTAAGGTGGACGTTCAGCAGCTGCGACAGGATGTGCAACAATTGGCGGAGAGAGTCACAACGGTGGAAACTGACCTGAAAGAGAGGAGGGAGTCTACAAGAGATCTAAAGACCCACGTCCGAGCCCTGGATAGAAGGAACAGTGCCTTGGAAGTGCGGGCCGAGGATGCCAACAGGAGGGTCTGATGTAACAACATGCGGCTACTTGGACTCACGGAGGGACTAGAGGGCTCGGACCCTACTCAATATGTTGAAAATCTCCTACAGCAGGAAATAGGCCCTGGGAACTTGTCGCAGGGCTTTGTGGCTGAGCGTGCTCATCGCTCGCTATAGAAGCGGCCCCCACTGGGCTCACACCCCAGGCCTCTCATCGCAAAGATCCTGAATTTCCGTGACAGGGAGGTGATATTGATTGAAGCATTCCAGAGAGGGCAGTGAGATCCTGAGGAATAACTCCAGAGTCACTATCTAACAAGACTATATGCTGATGGTACAGAGAGCCAGAAATTCCTTTGTGCCGGTCAAGGCAAGACCTAAGCACCTGACCATTAAGTATATGCTAATATATCCTGCCAGGTTTAAGATTATCTATAACGGCAGAGCGCACTTCCTTTAGTCCCCTGCAATTGCTAATATGTGGCTGGAACACAGCAACCTGGCAAGTGGTGATGAGCCTGGCACTTGACCCCATGGGCGCTATTGCGGAGGGGGTCACGTGAATTTGGAGGCTGGAGCCTGGGCATTTGCATGATATCAACTGTTGCTGTGTGTCCCCGGGGGATTAAAAGAGGATATGGCTGAACTGCCCGGTCTTGAGGGTCACTCACTCTGCTGGATAATGCACCAGACATACTTGTAATGTGCATTCTTGTTGTGTTATGTTTGTTATACGAAATGTATGTCCGCCTGAGCACTTACTTCTGCGTATGAAGGGGGTACCGCTTGATTACCCACCAATGGCCTTGATGGAGCACTCCATGCATAAGCGGGTGGCTGGGCTGTGGCTAGCTCCCGACACCAACGCAGGGTGGCCTGGATAGGCTTGAATGGTACGGGTACGCCTGAGCACTGCACGTTCTGTGCTGCAGCTGGGAAAATGTATTAGTTTGATGTGTTATTCGTTTTCAGGTCTCACTGGACAGGTGCACTCAGGCTACCGTAGTTCGAGGGGCAAATACAGGGTCCCGGGTTTGCTGGGAATGGGACATGGGGTGATGATGCACCGGGGAATCGGCCGGTGAGCGGACACCTGATCTATGACCGCCATTAGAGTATTAAACTGGAATGTGCGCGGGCTAGGCAGGTACCTGCGCAGGAACATGGTGAAGTCTTTTCTGGCACGCAAAAAGATATCCATTGCCCTGCTTCAAGAGACCCACCTAATAGCCAAGGCGCAGGAAAAGGTCTGTGAACGCTCGGGCAGGAAAGGGTACGGGGCCACGTAGTGTAAATATGCTAGGGGGTGTTCACCTGGATCACTGACACTTTACCGTTCCAACTACTTGAGATGAGGCCGAAAAAGAGAGGTGGTACCTTATCCTACGAGGGTATAGATCGACAACACTGAAGTGTGCATAGTTAATTCTTATTCCAGGACCATGGAACTCCATCCTCTGCACATACACTTAGCTCCCAGGTGGCACACCACAGGGGCAGTTTCTTCCTATGGGGTGGTGATTTCAATTGCACTAGAGACCCAGTGCTTGATAGATCCTTGGTTCCCAAAGGGGGGGGGGGGGGCGTTACCTGCATCTATTGCACTTAATTACGCCGCTTACAACACATCATCGCACAGACCAATGTTAGCCCTGAACAGTACGTGGTGGTATCATTAGATGCAATCAAGGCTTTTGATTCTCTGTATTGGGAATGGCTCTTTGCAGCATTGCGGGAGTTTGGGTTTGGAGAAAAGTTCCTGAGATGGGTAAAGATATTATATGAGTCACCGGCTGCCAGGGCCAAATCTGGGAGTCAGGTGTCGGAGGCATGGGACATTCAGAGGGGAACACAACAGAGATGCCCACTATCGCCCAAGCTGTATGTGCTGGTACTAGAGCCGCTTGCGGTCTATCTACGCCAGGAGTTTCTGGAGGCAGGTATCTGGGTGAGCGGCGCTGGACATTTAGTTTCACTTTGTGCGGATGATGTCCTGTTATATATAAGGGAACCGCAACATAATCTACCGATAATCATGGGGGTGCCAGATAACGTTGCTAAATTCTCTGGGATATCCTTTAATAGAGAGAAATCTTGCATTTTTACGTTGGATGGTCTCCGTGGAGTGGAACCTGAGGATTTGCCTAATTTGGGACTCCCCTGGGAGGTTGGGGCATTCCGTTGCTTGGGAGTACACATTATGCACACCCCGGAAAGCATGCATGCATGTGACACAGTTGGGGTATTGCCAGGGTTGAGGAAGTCAATGTCCTTTTGGTCTTGGCTGCCACTCTCATTAATGGGAAGGGTGGCGATTGTTAAAATGATTGTGCTGCCCAGATTTTTGTACTTTTTCACCAATGTTCATCATTACATCAATTCATTCTTCTTTAGATGAGGCTCGGCTCAGTATAGGATCGCCCTGGTAACATTATGTTTGCCGTACAGGGAGGGTGGTGTACAGCTTCCGAGCTTTGAGGGCTATTATTTGGTGGCACAACTTAGTCTTGTATCGAAATGGCTGTTGGATGAGGTCATGTTGATGTCGCTACTGTTACAGAGGCTAGTGAGCCCAGCCCACCTCAGGGAAGCATTGTGGTTACCACTGAAGTGCTTTGGCAATGTACCATTACTAATCGGCCTGGGCAGGAAGGTATGGCATAGAGCACTGAAGTTGATGAAACTGATCTGCCCATACTCGCCTGGCCTTCCGTTGGTGGCTGGCACGTGCAGGCACAGAGTGGAACTTATGATGGCAAGACGCTGGGAGGGCTGGAGGATCTCTACTTGGGGAGATATGTTTGAAAATGGCAAGTTTAGGGAGCTAGATCCCATGTGCGAGCAAACAGGACTACCTGGTGGGCAGTTCCTGCACTACATGAAAGAGGTGGGGGTAGCCAAACATAAATGGGTTGGTTAGCCGGAGGAACCGGAGGCAACGCAGTTGCTGGTCTTGATGTTCTCTCTGAAAAACAGCTGGCGTCCGGTGTCTCGATTGTAGGCTACATTAAAAGCTTGCTGGGAATCGGACTTGGGAGTGGAAATTGGGGAGTGTGAGTTTGAACGCATTCTCAAGTTCCCCAAAGATGTGTGCAGGAATCCCTGATTTCAGTTGATACAGTTAAATGTGCTATACCGCACCTATATGACTCCTAGCAAAGTGGCCAAATTTGATAAAGGTGAACAACCAACATGCCTCTGGTGCCGGGAGGAGGGAGCTGATCTGGCGCACATGTGCTGGTATTGGTTAAGGCGGGCGATCTCCGGTCCAGGGTGGAATGAGCATGTAGGGGGCCTGGTGTCAGAAGGTACTCCTGGAAGACAGTGGAGTGTCTGCTGGGTGCATACCCGAGGAATAGTAAAAGTAAACATATCATTAGGTTCATGGATCTGGCATGTGTCTTGGTCAAGCGTTGCATCTCCATGGCATGGACATCGGCCGGGGGGCCACATTATGCACGCTGGCTAAGTGAGTTCGAAATGTGGGCCGAGATAGAGACAAGAGTGCGGGCCAAGTCGGCACAGTGCCTAGACAGGACTGCGGGGGGCACCTATGACTCATGGAAGCAACTGGTTTGGGATATGTTTCAACTCTCAGATGACTTGCCACCGTGAACATCCCGTCACAGTCTGAGGAATTGCATGGCTAACATGCTGTGATCGGAGCGCTGCCTGGCAGCCAGCCCCAGTGCTGTCTGACTTTGTACTACTCGGTAAGGGGGCCCACCATGCTAAACCTTTGCTACTGATCTGTAGACGGGACCTGCTCAAGATGACCTTAAGGCTGAGACCTAGTTGTCATGTGTGGACATCTTAGTTTGCTTGTTAATATGTTTGGTTTACTGTTTGTTTATTGGGGAAAATTGTCCCACATTGGCACAATGCATACTGACATTTATCGTAATGTGATTATTGTAACAGCGCTTGCTTGTAAATGCCAATAAACAAATTTAAAAATATAAATTAGACCCTTTTCTAGCTGGAATTTGGGATGTATACTAATTGACCTTTTCACAATTGACCTCGGGAGAATTTACCTAATTTAAAAGGTCAATTAGGACATATATGCGGGGGGAAACCTCCCGCAACCCCCAACGCAATGCAAAACCCCCTGCAACCACCCACCCAATCTCCTTATATTATTTATAACCTAGAACCAACCCAAAACATATATAAAGTAACTAAAATAATATAAAGGTCAATTGTGCAGAAGGTCAATTAGTACCACTATAATTAGGTAAATTAGGACAAAAGGTCAATTGTAAAAGGTCAATTTGGGTAATACCGGAATTTAGAAATATTGATATCTCTGCAAAGCAGCCTTCTCTGTAGCCCATGTTTCTTGTAGAAATATTATTTGAAAGCCCCTTAGAATTGGTGGTTCCTTGCCTCAGTCAGTCTACTCCCTCCAAGCCCCCATCCTGTGCTATATCTGTTATCTTCGCTGGTCCAGTATCCCTTAAAGTGTTAACATGATGGGGAACCTCTCTTCCCCTAGAATTGTTCGCAGGACTCTGTCTTGGCTCATCAATGCCCCCTGAGCAATTCTGACTGGGAGCTATAGGTCTAATCATAATTGACGAGCTTAAAGGAGGTTATGTCTGAAAATCAATAGCAAGGAGTCCATTCACAAAATCCCAAGACCAGAGTAATATCTGGATGCAGTCAGCAGAGCTGTTGTACATTAGCACCTGAGTACATCTCACAATTTCCTCTCTTATGATAGACAGACAGACAATCTTTAACATGTCTGATCCATAGGGCATGTTTGTTCTTTAAGGATTCTTGGTCTTCATAAGAGCCCAGAGCCAGTCTCTGGCTCTGTCCCTGTAATGAGACCAGGCAGAGTCAGGCACGTATTCCTAACTATAAACACCTGCCACTTGTTAAAAGGTGGTGCGCACAGGCACTCTCTGAGTGAGGCTGGGTATGAGAAGGAACAGCTCTTTTGGGCTGATACGAACCAGGTGCTGGAAGTTGGAAGGCCAAGGGGCTGATCTGCAGTTACAAAGATCGAGAGAGAGCCAGGCGAGAATCCCCCACTTTCAGGAAGACGTAAGCATTCCAAGACTGAAACCGAGCATAGCGGCCGTTCAAAAAAATAAGAAAAATGTAAACCAAGAAAATGGCCACCATGGAAAGGAGAGAAGGGACTATGTGTAGTCCCTTCTTCCTTTCCATGATGGCCTGCCGCGGATCGTGAGCGGACGCACTGTGTACAGAAGTGTTCCCAGTGCGTTCGCTCCCGAAATGGACCAAAAAGCAGGTAAGTGGGGTCGGGAGGGCGGGGAGGGGATTGTTTGGATTGGGAGGGTGGCGGGGGGAGGGACAACACTTACCTAAATCCCCAGCAGGGGAAGATGGCATCCTCCAGCTGTGTGGTGGTTCAGAGCGGGGATTACGCAGTTACGATCCTCCTCATTGACTCAGGGGCTGCCACATACCCTGCCGGGGACAAAGTAAAAGAACGTCGGGAGAGGGATTCCCGGTCGGGTAAAGCCACGGTGAGGCCCAATCAGATTGATTGTTACAATCTGATTGTCCCTCGTCTGGTATTAGTAGCCCATAAACACATCTGGGATTACAGGTACATCATGAAATGGGAAGGGGGAATAATGTCTCTCCCTTAAGGAGGTCCTCCCCCCAATCCCCAATGACCCTCCACCCAGGTGATCCTCCCTCGTTTCTCCACCCCCAGAGTCAGGATCCAAAAGCAATGGCCTTTCCCTTGCCACCTGAGAAGAGGACCTATGAGGAGCAGATGTGAGGGTGCCCTCGGGTTTCTCACACTACCTTAAGATGTCTGGATCAATTTGCCTCTTGCGACTCCTGGCTTTCTCACTAACCAATAAGATCTAAAATCAGAAAAGAGGTCATTTCTCTCAAGTAAGGTCTAAATTCCTGATTCGATGATAAGCATTAGCATTATTCACATCCCCAGAGGGTGCTGTCACACACGTGCACCCAGTCTTCTTTTCTCTAGCCATACCTCTAAAGCAAAACATATATTTCTGTGGTTGATATTCTCATTAACATCCTGGTGATTGAATAAATTATCCTTGCAAATGCAGTGTTTTGTGGCACATTATTTTCTCAGCAGAAAGATATTAAAAGTGTGCCCTCTGTTCTTGGGTACCCATTATTAGTTGCAAGTGGGAGTGGTGGGGGGGCGGGGTTTGGAGGAGGTGAGGATGTTGAAAATGTTAGTTCACTTTTCGTTATCATTATCAGTATATGCATGTTTTGCCCTATCGGGCGCATGAACATCCCTTTTCAACGCCTAAGGTTTTGTTTTGAACTATATAATTCCTTACAGGAAATTTTCTCAAATCTGTAGGTCAGAGGTCCATAAGCCCGAATCTGATCTTAAAAAAATAGCAACATTTTTTGTTTTGTTTTTGGGGGTTCCCCTGAGCCCCCCAAGTACCCCTTTTTAAAATACTTTTCCACCACCCCAAAAACTACTATTCCCATTCCCAACCACATATGTATATTTTTAAAAAATGTGTTTTTTTTACAGATGTTTTGTGTTCGTTTAAACACATCATTTAGTTGTTTTCTATTCGATAATATCACTGCATACCGATTATAACTAAGTTAATCAGTTTTAAGTCAAAACGAACGTAGTTAAATAAAAACAGAGGTAACAGGAACAAAACCTTTTACGAATTTGCGTTACTAATGGAAAATGGAGTCTCACTGATGAAAAGCTTGAGAAACCCTGCCCTACAATAGCTGAACGTGGGAAGCTCTCACGAAAGTAGGTCTTTAAGACCTCAAACACTTTCACAGCTTCTCTGCTTCATGTGGCCAGGGCACTGAGGTCAGAGAGGGTGGTAGGTATGAAACATGTATTTTCAGTGAGTCATTCTATCACCCAAAAAAAAAATTGCACTGGAAAATGTAGCTGATCTTTGCATTCAAGAGCGATAAGTAGAAACAAATGGATCATGTTGTGACCACCTCGTATATGCACCTGTTGTATCACTAAACTACTTTAATAAGGTCATTTGTGTTAGGGAGAATTCTCAAAATGTCATTTGCAATATGTGACAGGTCGCTTCCTGTCTGTGTCTGCTTGAAAATAGCACAAGGGGAAAACAAACACAATTTAGGCCATGGTCACAGGGGTGGACTGTCCTATACTGGCTCCCTGTGGCTGCGAGGATTAAGTTCAAAACCCTCTGCATTGTCCACAAGGCCTTCTGGGGCCTTGGACCAAAATACTTTCAACTCTCTCTTCCTAAATATCTTCCTTCTCGAGCTCTTCGCTCATCCGCCTCCAACTCCCTCAGGGTCAGCCGCTTCTCCAAGCAACAAGTTGGGGGAGATCTCTCTCCGCAGCAGGGGCCTCCCTCTGGAACAGCCTTCCTGCCTCCCTGAAACTTGAGGAGAACCATCTCCGGTTCCGGAAGCACCTCAAAACCTTCCTCTTTGCTTCTGCTTGCTCTCCCCCTCTCCCCTGCTAAAACACTGAAACTGTACTGAATCAGTAACTGGGCCACTCGCCAAGCCACTCTCCCCTTGGCCCAGCCACTCTCCCCTGCACTGCCTCCCTGGCAACCCCCGCACTACGGGACTGTCTCTGTATCCCTACAGCCCCCCCTCCCAGGACTAGTCTGCACTTATCCTGCAATTGCCACCAGCTGGCCCTTATTATTTATCTTGTATTTTACTAATCACTTTGTACTGCACTTTCCCCTCTCTCTTTCCCCCATGCACTTTTCCCATCCCCCCTACCCATGCACTTGCGCGATCTGTATGACACCTGGCCTAGTAGGATTGTTTGTCTGTCTCCCCTTGTTCCCCCCTCCCTGCCTCGTCGCGCCTTGAAACACTTGTGTATAGGTGCGTTACAAATGTCATATCATATCATATCATATAAGGAACACTAGAGATTTCCCAGTAGGCCTCTGCACTCTGGGCCTCTTTTGTGTGGTATTTCCAAATGTTCCCATAGGAAAAGCGTTGGTCTTGCTGAAAATTTGTAATGTGGGTCACTTTGAATTTTATTTCCAGGGCCTCTTTTGGTTTCCAGTCCAACCCTGGCCACGGAAATTAAAAGAACCGTTATAAAACGAAAACGGCAGATCAGAGTTGTAAAAATATGCAAAGTAGTGTACAAGAAGCCATTTAATGAGTATGAATTATAATACAAGGGAGCTAGCGTAATGCTTGCTGGATGTCTGGTGGATGATGCAATATAAAGAAGACACCAGCAGGCACCACGCAGATATAAAGGCCAGCGGAATTTGTTGATCCTGAAACGTGGCCAGAACTATGCAAACCTATGGTCATCCAGCAGGGAGTAATATGCACCACAATCTGTAAGGCTATTCAATAGTTAATACAAGAAGCCCATAGAATGGGGTGACACACGTGCAAATTCTCAACAAAGCGATGCCATAGAAAAAGTAAAGGAATCTAAGAAAAAATAAGCATTGGCTTTTGTGTAGGCATGGGAAAGGCACCTGCCAGTCTCTGCCCTAGAGGTATTAACTGGCCATAGATGGTATCAGGTGCAAACTGGTGCGAGTACCTGGGCATCTAATAACAGTGTCTAGCAAATGCCTAATACTCATACACAAGCCAAAACGGTTGGCTTTGCCAATGCTTGTTTTGAACAGGACTTAAGTGAAGGGCACGCCGAGTGCTTATAAATGAAGTATTTTTATTACACCAGTGACGGGTGTACAACTCAAATGAAGTCATTAACTCTCAGAAGACTGCTGTCACAAATCGCTGGCAGGCACTTTGAGTGCAAAGTTTGATGGTAAGGCCTGATTAGAGGGAGCTCAAAGAGTTTCCATAAGGAGTTTTTTTGGGTGGGAGGGGCAAGTACTAGATGGGAATGGTCATAGAGATTAACATGGCCATGGGAAGTCAATGGGTGGACTAACACTCAAACAGCACCTTTAAGCTTTGTGTCCCTCCTCATATGCCATTTCTCCGTATCTGTACTCTAATGCAATAGTGTCGTTTTATAGGTGGGTCTGCCACCTAATAGGCCAAACTAAAAAGCTAAGTTCCTGAATTTTAACAGGCCTGGAACATAGTGACGGGATAGAAGCTTGGTGGCTACTTCAAGGAGGAACATGATTGAGGGCAATTGTAGTAGGCACCGGAGCCCATAACACCTGTACTTCCGGTTTTATCACTGCGCTCTAGTAAGGCTGAGGAGGGGGAGGAAGGAAACAGAAAGGGGCCAAGTCCACTGGACTGGTGAAGGAGGGATGTGTAGCTGTGTTGCTATCTATGCAAGAGGAACAGGGAGTTTAGTATGTAGGTGTAGCACAATGAAGGTGGGAGAAAGGGTGGGGTAGGGGTGCGGAACAATGGGTCTGGCTCAGGCCGGTAAGGGAGAGGGATGAAAGGAGGTCCACCTAACAAGACTGACATGCACCCCTGACATCACAAACCGTTCTCCCCCTCCCCTTTTCATTTTCTCTATTTATTTATATCATCTATTTCCTGCTTTCCCATCCTTTTCTCTTCAACTTGCTTATTTAGGCAGCTCTGGTTGACTAGGATTTATCTACCCTTGGGGCACAGTACGCTACTGTCCTCGTGGGCATGCCTAGGCCTCCCTCCACCACCGTGAAATACTCCCACGTGTGTACCGATGTACAAAACACCCTCACAGGAAGAATCACCAACCTACAAACTAAAATCAATTCCAAGACCCCCCACACACTGGTCACTTGGGCATTTGCCCTTTCACCTGGCTCTCCGGACCACGCTCGACACTTCACTTACAAACCCATCTCCATCGCCGGCTTTGCTGCCATGATAAAAGCTCCTAAGCACTCTATGTGCAAAGGTGATATCTACACTGCATCCCCACTAAAAGAATGCACTGCGACCCTGCTTCCTCTCATCACCTCCATCATCAACTCCTCCTTTGAATCTTGCCACATACCTGCTTCACTGAAGGCATCTTAGGTCTCTTGCATCCTCAAAAAAGCCTTGCTGGTCCCCGCCATTCCTACCAACTACCGGCCTATAACCATCGTCCCTTTTCTACTGAAAATGATTGACAGAGTGGCTTATCTCCAAATCCAAAGCTTCCTGAAAACCAGGGACGGCTCATCCATATAGGGCGAGGGGGCATCGACCCATCGGGTCTTGGCCCCCTCTCACCCATTAAGGAGGAGCCAGTCCAGTAAAATACAAGCACTCCCTTAGCAGTTTTTTTCAGCTGAGTGGCCTTGACTGTGAAAGGGAAACAAAGTTTCCCTTTCACAGTTTCATTTCCGCAGCCACGCAAGCTCAATGAACCATGCTAGGCTAAGGGTGTTTGCTTCCCCAGCCATGCATGGTTCGATGGAAATGCTAGCTGTGAAACTGCACGTCTGTATATGCAAGGGAGCGCCCCCGCGCCTCCTCACACATACAGATGAGCAGGCTGGAGTGGGGCGTCTCCGGACCCATGCTCAGGCCCCTTGAACGCACATGCAGGAACCAGGAAACATCCTGATTCCTGTTCATGCTTGCAGGGGGCTGGAGCACTGGAACCTCCGGACCTGCAGCAGAAGGTACGTTTTTTATGTTCATTTTTTAAAATGTTAAATTAGAATTATGTGTATGGATGAGCGCATGCTTGTGTTGTTAGGTGAATGTATGATGATCAAAGCTGGTGTGAATGACAGTGCTTTCTGTGTATATACTGTGTAAATGTGTGTGTTTGTATGTTCGTTTATTTAGTATTTAAATATGTGTATGTATGCGTGTATGCTTGTGTTATGAGTGGGTGCATGATGGATGCTCCTGTGAATGAAACAGTGTTTGCTGTGTATGTGTTATGTAATGTGTGTTTGTATGCTCATTTATTTATTATTTAAGTATGTGTATGGATGTGTGTATGCTTGTGTTATGAGAGTGCATGATGGGTGCTCATGTGAATGAAAGAGTGCTTGCAGTGAGTATGTTTAAATGTGTGAATTTCTATGTTTATTTGTATATTTAAATATGTGTATGGATGCATGTATGCTTGTGTTTTGAGTAAGTGCATGATGGATGTTTGTGTGACTGAAAGAGTGTTTGCTGTGTGTATTTTGTGTGTGTATGTTGTGTAAATGTGTGTGTTTATATGTGTATTTATTATTTAAATATGTGTATGGACGCATGTATGCTTGTGTTATGAGTGAGCGCATGATGGGTGATCGAGGCTGTGAATAAGACAGCAAGTGCTTGCTTTGTGTATGCTGTTTAGGAGTGTGTGTTTGTGCTGGTCCAAGATGATTTTGGCGAGTGTGGGTAGGAGGTTTGTACAACAAAGGCATTTATTAAAGGCCTTTTTTGCACAAACCCCCTCCCCAGTGGGAGGGGGTTTGTGCTTTGGGGTACAGGGGACAGGGTTGGTATTATTTTACTGGACATCTATCATAAATGTCCAGCAAAAAATACCATGCCTTCCCTCTTGACCCCCCAGCGCCTTGCATACACACATAATCACTTTGATTGTGTGTGTGTGTTTGGCGCTGCAAGGCCCAGGGGACAGGCATTATGTTTCTTTACTGGACATCTATGATAGATGCCCAGTAAAAAATACCATCTCCACCACCTGGTCCCCCAGTGCCTGGCAAACACACATAACCACATTGATTGTGTGCATGTGTGAGGAGCTCGGGACCCAGGGGACAGGCGTGTCATTTATGTACTCGGCATCTATGATAGATGGCCAGTAAAGATGCATGCCTTACCCCCTGTGTCCCCCAGCGCCTCGCAATCAAACATAATCACATTAATCATTATTGTGATTATGTCTGACTGCAAGGCGCTGTCATACCATGGAGCAGGCATGTCATTATTTTACTGTGCATGGTTGATAAGGCAAACATGATAAGTGTTATTAAATAGCTAGACTTGCATGTTGATGCAGTCTGTCTATCCATTTCTTATTGTGGTATGACCTGTTGTATTGGGCATCTTTGGTAAAGCAAACATGATAAGTGTTATTATGAAGCAAGACTGGCATTTGCTATGCAACCAGTCTAGCCATTTCTTACTGAGACATAACATTTTGTATTGGACATCTTTGTTAAAGCAATTAGGATCAGTGTTATTATTCGTACTGTGGCATGACATTTTGCATTAGGCATCTTTGGTAAAACAAGCATAAGTGTTATTATTTAGCTAGACTACTATTCCAGTGCAGCCAGTTCAGTTATTTCGTATTGTGGTATGGCATTTTGTATTGGGCATCGTTGGTAAAGCAAGCATGATAAGTGTTATTATGAAGCAAGACGGTCACTTGTATGCACTTAGTCTAGCCATTTCTTATTGCGGTATGACATTTTATATTGGGCATCTGTGATAAAGCAAGCAAAATCTCCCTCCTCCTTCTTCTTGACCTCTCGGACGCCTTTGATCTCGTCAACCCCCAAACCCGTTGCCACCACCTCAGTTTACTTTTCTGTCGCAGCTGCCAAATGGATCTACTCCTTCCTGGCAGACAGAACCTCTAGAGGTTTCGCTGGTGAAGCCTCCACAACTCTGAAAACGATCTCATGCGGCATTCCACAAGGCTTGTGCATCTTGAGTGGTGTGGGCTCCCTCACTGCGCTCGGTCGCTCAGCCATATCAGGCACAAATATTTACGCACCGCCAGTTAATAAATTCACCAGCCACCACTGCTGGAATCCCACCATATTCTCAGCTCCTGAAAATCTGTACTCCGGCCAAGACATGGCACCGAACCAGCACTCCTGGATTTAAAAAAACAACTTGACGACTTCAACCACGAAGGCAAAATCTCCCTCCTCCTGCTTCTTGACATTTTGGCCAGTTATGATCTCATCAAGCACCAGACCCTTTGCCACCACCTCAGCTTAGTTTTCTGTCGCAGCTGCCAAATGGATCTCCTCCTTCCTGGCAGACAGAACCTCTACAGGTTTCGCTGGTGAAGCCTCCACAACTCTGAAAACAATCTCCTGCAGAATCCCACAAGGCTCCCACAAGGCTCCCACAAGGCTCTTGCATCTCCCCTACCCTCTAGACAATTTACACTAACCCCTATTTGACCAGCCCGACTCTCTTGTCATCTCCTACACAAACTATGCAGATGATATGCAAATTCTGGTCCCCCTTTCTGGTGACCTCTCCCACGACAGCCTGTCTAGGTAGGTTAACCACATTGCTCCCACCTCTGCCTACGCCACAAAGATCACCCATGGGAGCAAACCTGTTCTTGCTGTCGACAATCGTATCATAGTCGCTCATGCCCTTATTTGCTCGAAACTAGACTATTGTAACGCCCTCCTCTGTGGAACGACAGAAAAGAGCTTGAACAAGCACCAATCTGTTCAAAATAATGCCACGTGTGCTGCTGTGGATCAAAGGAAACATGACCACATCTGTGACGCCAGAGGAGCTGCTCACTGGCTCCCCGTCAGGGAAAGGATCAAATTCAAAGTACTATCCATCTCACATTGCTGCCTCTCGACCAATGCATCCTCTTACCTTGCCCACAAACTAAACAGATACATACCTGCCAGACAGTTACGCTCCCCAGCGACCTAGGGTTCGCAGGAAAAAGCTGATGGATCCAGCTTCCCAACCTGCGCATCCACCCTTTGGACCAATTTACCCCTCACCCTGCGAGCTGACCCCTCCTACCTCTCGTTCAGAAAGAACCACAAGACTCACCTATTTTGTTAAACTGTTGTACCTTGCCCAATTTAGTGTTCCTGTACCTTGACTGACTTGTAGTTCCTGTAACTAGTACCTAGGTGCCCGTGGACTTTGTGTGCTGCTATAACATAACACACAAATTGAGTGTGTGCACTTTTGAGCCCCACTATGCATAACTTTCTTTTAAATATATCAGAAAAAACCTCAAGTATCATGACAACAATACAATGGCTACACCTCTGAACTGTACTTGTGAGTGAATCAAAGTATGATTTCCAGCATCAGCAACCTCATTAAACAGTGTCACTTTTACAAGACATTTAAAGGGTGGCTATTGGATGTATGGGCTTTCTTTATTAAAGCACTAACGCAGCTGGGAAGCAACAGAGCGCTGCGCATAGGGGACGCGCCCATGGGGTTAGAAGTAGGATGGAGGGGTAGCAGAGGAGCAGAGATGGATGGGAGAGCAGGGCAGGAAGGGTGGTCCAGAGAGGGACAATGAGGGTTGAGTGGAGCAAGCAGTGATTGCTGGAATGTTCTTTGAAGAAAAGGGTCTTCAGGTCCTTCCTGAAGGATAGCATGGACAATCAACAGAGACAGGACACTAAAATGTGAATGGCTGACATATTCAGACCTGCGTAGAGGTGGTCCACTTCAAATCTAGTATGGCATGAGTAGTGTGGCGTGTACTAGGGCCTCGTTCCACAGCACTGTGTATGAAAACCGTCAGAGGAGGGCCACGGCAGAGAGCCCCCCATCACTGCTGTAGAGTAGGGGTGGGAACAATTACTCAATTTGATTCCGTGGGAAAATTGGTGAATTCCAGACAAAATGTGCCTGATCGCCTTTTTGAAAAACAAAATTTCGGGTGATTTGCAACCTTAGGTTTCATTTTTTCCTGATGTTTCGTTTTCGTGTATATAGGACACTAATAAAACGAATTTACTGGGGAAAATGAAATTTCCACAGCCAAACACATACCAGAAGATGTGGTGGAAAAGGTAGAAAACCTCCCAGACGGTGGAACGGATTTGTTAGTGATTCGTCAATTCCATTTCGCCAGAGATAATTTCACCCACCCCTACTACAAAGTGAGACATTAACTCCACAGTGGAAAACCTTTGCTGAGGACTTCTCAAGTGGCCATGCTGTCATAATGCAAGCATACTCTGTTGTCCATGATGTTTACGGTAGCTCCTGTGTCCACACAAAAGTGTTGGAAGTGGGGTCCTATTTTTAATGTTATTTTTGGGCACATATTAATTGGAATATAGTTCGTGGGGCACTGCTTGAGTTCTGTCGTCCTAAACTTGGATGTCCTCATGTGCCCTGATGACCCTACACGTGTTGCCCCAGCTGTCGTACGCTGTTGCGTCATCATAGGTCTGATGGGTCTCTCTGGCTTTGAGGCTGATAGGATTCTGGCAACATGATTCCTTCACTTCACACTGACCTATAGTGGTTGTCTCTGCTGCAGTTGGAACATGGCTGGCAAATTGTTGGACATGGGCCTCTGTGTGAGAATGTGAGGCCGCATCTGTTGCATGTCTTAGGTGTTTGTGGCTTCGACACAGGTGCTCGATATGGTCTCTGTGGTGTTGTCGGTGGTCATCACCCCACTTGGATAACTGCTACAGTGTCTCTGTTCCTTGGTGCTTCTATTGCTGCTGTTTCGATATCTGCACGTTCATAGATTCTCGCCAGTTTTGTTATTGCGTATAATGGGAACAGTTTTTTCGGAGTAAGTGCCTAGGGAATACAGACGACGTGCACCCTTTTTATAATCCTAAATCAGAATGCAGTGAATTGTCAGTATGTCACTTTCTTCTGTAACCGGATGACAAACTCATCTATCATTTCTCGCAGGAGTTGCTGGCACTGATTGAGTGCATATCTTTCACAATCTCACTTTGGATGAATGACAGGTTTCCGTTTGAGTCTGTTCCACCTCCTCGCCAGTTATTTTAGAGCCAGAATCGGCCCCAGGATAAATAAAGACCCAGATTAATCCTGCTTCATTCAATCTCCTTCACCAGACTAAAATCTTCCTTTGCTTGCCCCTTTTTTTCCGCAGCAGTCCCTGTGCTTCCTCTACGCCACCCCTTTTCTCTTAAAGGGGCCAGCATTGTTACGGCGGCGATCACCTTGTGGGAACATGACAGTCAGTACTGGCTGTTTTGAGCCTTACTTTAATCATTTTACAGACAAACTTTGGTGCGTCTTTCTCCATAGCTCTGAACCATTTGTCTTGCAAAGGCGGGTGAAATCACCCGATTTTGTTTCTGGCGGGTGAGACGCCCATTGGAATGAATGGGCGTGCAGGAGGCCTGGCGGGTGAGTCAGCCCTTTGCAAGGCGGGTGACACCCGCCAAAAGCGGGTGAGTTGAGAGCTATGCTTTCTCCTGTCCAGCATCACCAGCCCATTTTAGGCACATGACCACTGAATCAGATTGCTGCAGGGTAACTGATCCAGAGCGACTCGATTAGACCTCTGCAATTTCATGTATCATTTCATCACAGCCACAGCTGATGGCAGGAATGGGCCCAAGCGGGCACTATCCTCAGGAATGCTGTTGGCCTGCCTGTGGTCTGGTAAAGGGAATGCTTGTCTCCAAAGGGGACATCGTGGCAAGATAGTTCTCGTACATACGTGTGCTCGTGGTCATAAAAAGCCATAGCCTGAGAGCTCAGCACCACACCTCACCACCGCATCACTTGTGTGCATTGGGCCTCATTACGACTCAGGCGGTAAGGGTTTTACGACGGCGTAAACAGCGCCGACCCTTACCGCCTGAGTATGAGGTCCCTTAGCGCCATGGCGGATTTAACACCTGCTTTTAGCAGGTGTTAAAATCCATGGCGCTAAGGGACCATGGAGTTAATTACGCCACCGTAATTTACGGTGGCGTAATTAACGCCTTCCCCACTCCCATTATGCCCTATGGGGAAAAAATGGGAATGGGGAAGGGTAAATGGGGATTGGGGACTTACCGCCCCGCCAACCTCGGAATGGGGCGGTAAGTCCGCCAACCACCATGGCGTAAACATAGTTTACGCCATGGTGATAAAGTCACGGCCCAGGCGGTAACTTACCGCCTGGATCGTAATTAAGCTGATTGTCTTTTGTGCTTTTTGTAGTGTGAATGCGTGTACTGTGCGGTATTTGCATAGTGTGTGAATCTTTGGCATGGTACAACTAGCCCAAACATGCCAATAGGACCGTATATATAAGGCATTGTAGGTTGACCCGTGTAATGTTTTACATCGCATTGTAGCCAATTGAAGGTTTCTGTTGGCACATTCTGCTGGCTATAGTTCTCGCACTTGTGTGACTGAATATGACCAGGCTTTTTGCTACCAATATTTTTAAATCTTTTTTAAAATGGTATACTGCAATCTATAATTCTCTGTTTAGATTGCATTGCTTAGGCTTTGATTCTGTGGTGAGATCCCTTGATAAAGGGCATCAGTTTAGAAAGAGAGAGCATGGCGGAGGATAGGTCCGTTTATCATGCTTAGTTTTTTCCCCCTCCCTACTGGAGAGCAGAGAGAATGGCTTTACCATTGCTATGCTCCCCTTACCACTGAAATAGTTAAATGCTACTGTATATGAAATTATTAAACCGGTGTAGATGTTGGTCGAATGAATGAAACTTGTCCTTTCATTCCCTTTGGTATTGCTAGGTTTTACACAGGACCTCTGATTCCCCAGAGGTGTATGCATTCTACTTCAGTCACCTATAAACCTCTGCTGAAGGCATATCTCATAATGCGTGCCTCAATAAAGATTTGGGTACATTTAACCATTCTTAACAACTTCTCCCAGTTTACCAGGCTTATGACTATCCATATTGCATTTTTTAGGGTGAGTTCCTATTTAGATTAGCCACACAAATGGCAAATTGGATATGCCTCGCCTGTTTTGTGTACTGGTAACCTCCCTTGCAAAAATGTATTTTATTTTCGACATTAATGATAGCATAGGTATGTTCATAATATTTACCAATAATGAGTCCAATCACCTCACATTTCTTTTTTCCATTGGGACAATGGCTTGCAAGGATAATGCTTTCAATGTGGTGTCCTATTTTACGCAATACTTCAAAAACCACCTGGAACACTACACCCCCAGATTCCTCAAAACATCAGCGATCACCAACCTCATAAAATATCAATGATTCCTCAGAACATCACCATCCTCGTGGAACACAATAAGCCAGAAGATTCCGCAAAGCATCACCAAGTACTTGCGACACGACAGCTCACAACATTTCTCAAAACATCACTAAACACCTGGAACTCTACAAGCCTGAAGATTTGTGGCAACATCACCAATCGCCTGGAACGCTAAAAGCCCTGAAGATTCCTAGAATATCTCCAACCACTTGGAGCACTACAAGCTGAACATTCCACAGAACATTACCAATCACATGGGCCTAAAGATTCCTCAGAACATCGCCAGACACCTGGAGCACTAAAAGCCAAAGATTCCACTGAACATCACCAACAACCTGAAACACCCCAATCCTGAAGATTTTTCAGAACATCACCAACCACCTGGAACATTGAATGCCTGAAGACTGCTCACAAGATCTCCGACCATTGGGAAAATTACAAGCCCAAGCATTCTTCAGACCCTCACCAACAACCTGCCCCACTACAAGCCCCAAAGATTCCTCAGCTCTCAAGCAGGGAACATACTTCGACTTCTCTGCCCGAGATCAAGAAACAAGATGTTCTTTGCCGGGAGACCTCAGTTCTGGAACAGCATCTCCCAAACTATGAACCACAGGATGAGCCTCTACAGTTCACAACATAACTTAAATCACAGATTTATATTCAGCCAAAGCTTTTGGTAGCCCCTAAGGAATTAATTTTCTTTAGTTAGCCATGTCTCTGCCACATTTTCTCAGGATATGAACAAAACTTCTCACAATGCACTTCTGAACTGACTGATATTTTTACTTTCTATTTACTATTCCCTTTTGCACCTATTTTTCCAGCCCCTTTAGCATAGGGCCCTACCATGCTATTCTTCTCTACTTTCTAATCCCTGCTGCCCCCTCAGTGCATCATAAATCACCAAAAATAACTAAAAATGTTTGAATGGTACAGAACGTTCCTCTCAATGAGAAAATAATGTTTCAATATATGAGTTGTTTAAGAACATTTTTGAAACCGGTCAGATCTGGAATTTTCTTCTTTAGCTGTTACAATGAACATACAGTATTCTTTGAAAAACTTTCCAGCACCTGAGTGTCTTAATTTAGGTTCACCTCTTTTTTTGGGAATCTCCAGCAAATTATGATGGATATATGTTTCCTTACACTCATAGGCCCTGATTCCGAGCGGGGTGGTAAGGGATACCGGGCACCGGTAAGGAGACCGGTGCCGGTAATCCCTTACTGGCCAATTTCGAGGTCCCTTAGCGGGAACCTCAAAGGACGTGTGGTCGGACCACACGTTCTTTACGGGTCCCGCTAAGGGACCAGGGCTGCTATTAGCAGGCCGTAATTAGCACCTTCCTCATTCCCATTCAGCCCTATGGGGGCTCAAATGGGAATGGGGAATGGTCGGGTGAATGGGGACTTACCGGATCCGCAAAGGTCAGAATGTCCCGGTAAATGCTCATTCACCCAGACCAGACACGGACCCGGGTTTGGAGGCAGGCATGGCGCAAATAGCACCATGGCTACCTCCAAACTCGGAATAAGGGCCAAAGGATCTAAATGATAGCATTTCATCCCTGCCTACAAATGCACGTTATGGAAACATAAGTATAGAAAAAGGTTCAACAGGACAAATAGAGCCATCTAATGTTATGCTGTGTTTCATGCTTACCTCGATCTGAAATAATACATCACGTTTGCCGGTCAGGAATTAACGTGCCATTAATAACGTTTAGTGTCACGTTTCTGAACGGGTGACTGACTTACATCGAGCCAAGAGATGGAGGCAAGTCAGGCACCCCACTGCCAAAAAACAGCTGGTATTACTGCCACCGGTATTACCCGTGCCGGTAATACCGGCTATCCCTCCATTGAGTCCTACGGAACTCCATGGAATGGGGATTTACCTACCCTTGCCGGCACCTGTAATCCGGTAAAGATATTACCATCTGGTGGTATCCCACCGATTTACTGGCGGGATATCACCAGACTTAGAATGAGCCCCAAGATTTTCAGGGCAGATTAAAATCAACATGGGTTGGCAGAGGAGGTGGTGTGGCTGAATTAGGAGTGGGGTAAGAGGTATGTTTTGAGGCTTTTTCGGAAAGTGATAATTAAGGGCGAAGTGCAGATGTAAAATATTGTGCTGCTTTGAGGTGATAAATAATTTTGTGTGATTCATTGATAGTAATCAACTGCACAACTCTACCCATCAACACATGGGATCAACCTGAGAGAAACGAGGCCCATTGCCAAAGGCTGAAGCACCTGAACGAGCCGTTACGGCTCACTGCTCGTGTCTTTAATGTCATTTTCATCTTGCTATGTATTTTTCTTTTTGGTAAACATGTTTGTGTAAGGAGAATAAACCTGTTTACCCAGAAAACATAAACATTCAAATAAGAATTTCTGCTGGAAAAAAAGCATAGGAAGCCCGGTTCTATTCATGGCGGCTCCAAAACAACAGAAGAGATACAGCCAAAAGGGAGGTGAGCATGAAGCTGGGCAGATGGTAAGTACCTTTTTAATATCTTATTTAATATGGTGGGTGAAAGTTGAAAGCAGGAGGAGCATGCGTGAGCAAGAGAGAGAAGCCATCAGCCATCTTGGGCTTAATCAGGATAACAAAGCCTGAGTTCCACCATGTGCAGGTGAACATTTGCCTGTGCTTGCAGATATTTTTAGATGCTAGATTTCACGCCCACCTTGGTCTCTTCTTCGACAGCTATCTGGGGGCTTTAAAAATGTGAGTCTATGAAAGGAATGCACTCTACAAGATCACATATTGTTTTGTTTGCTTCTTCTAAGAGATAATAATACTCCACTCTGCACATTTATAAGAGTCACAAAACAGCTGCTAATTATTTTTTGCTAATTTGTTCGCCTGATCAAAATTTCATAGGACAAGGTATGATTGAGCCTTTTATTGGAAAGAGTTGTCTTATTCTCATCTAACATTCTAAAAAGGCATTTTTATGTCACATCGTATGGACCGATTTTGCTGCACCAACTTGAAAATATCTGCTCTAAGCACTTCTGTATCCATCATCCAGCAGTTTTGTTTCACTCGAAAGTTACTGTAAATCCTCCCTCGTCGCCGCTTTAAACATACTCTTGAGCAAGCAACTTTCATGCCTTCCAACATATCACAATGATTTGTCCTCCTTTCTTTCTTCAGATGAAGCATTTTTCAAGCACCTGTCCTTCCACCCCCTCATACTCCACCCTCTCCCTCCTCCTTCTCAGCATACCCTGCAGCCTCTCATTTCCTGAACTGCCCCTTTTCAGGGTGGCCTCAAGTCCGGTGTAGTCATCAGTTCGTCAAGCATTTGCCCCTCAATTGATTGGGTATGATGCAGTGTGAGTACTTTGGTGCAATTTAGCGTGGAGCACAGTGTGGGCGAATTAGCTGACCCTAGACTGTTCAGTTTATTTAATCTAATATTTTCTTATAACTAAAGATTCCTTTTTGTATTCTGTAGGGTGGAACCCGAACAATATTGGTTCCTTTTTATGCCACTGTAACTCATATAGTATCTGTTTGAGGTTGTGTGATGCATTGTTTACATGTTTTTATTGTATTGTGTTTATGAATGATGAATTGTATTTGAGAACAATTATTTTCTTTTATCTATTGATAAATTATTGAATAAAAACTGTTTTATACTATGACATGATTTTTTTCTCTCTGTAAGTCTACAGAGTAGTACTAACCAGGCTATATGTTTCGATATTCCGTTGTGGAGAATAAAATTCCCTTGATGCGTAGTGCACGATACCTAATTTGGTTTTCGATAGATGCAACACCTGAACAACACACTGCTCACCAAACTTTTTGTATGTTTGTAAAGGGTTGTTTCCCTAGTTTGGAGGAATGTTTGGTGTAGCAGTATAAATATCCTCCTACCTCTCCTTTTTGTGTCAGTTTGCCCCTCAATCCATTCCACTCCTCTCTCCCTCGTCCGAATCATTCTGCCCCCTCAAAATCTCTACTTCGGCTGTCCCCTAACGATGTGCATTTCTCGCACAAGATTGTACTGAGGGGTCCCCAGGGTGTTTTCAAGAAATCGCTATCCCATGTTTGGCCAATATTAGTAGGAATTTCACTATTGTTTTCATGTTTTGGCCCGTTTCCCTGCAGGTATCAATCTCCACCGGCATATCTCCGGGGTGCATCCATATATGATATGATATGATATTTTATTCGTATCACGCTTGTACACAAGTGTTTCAGAGCGCTCGTACACAAGTGTTTCATGTGCACTATGTGTCCAGAAGTTCGATTTTGCCACCACCTACTCCCAGAATGTTTTAATCACTGGGCAATCCCAGGTCATATGCCAGAATACTGCCGATGCCTCCCCACAGCGAGGACAACCGTGTGGATGTTGTGGGTCAATTGCATAGAGTCTAGACGGAGTCATGTACACTCTATGCAAGAAATTATACTGAATTAAACAATACCATGCGTTTCTGGATACCTTCTTGACCTGTTCCCAAGTCCATTATTCACCTGAAATCTCACACCTTATGACCCTCTCCCACTTTTCTTTGATCCCCAACTCTTGTCTGTTTCTGTTCCCCAAGCCCCTTGTACAAGGCTGAGCTAGCTCCCCTGCTCTCGCCCACATCTAACATCTGCTGTAGCAGGGGATTCATCCCTGGTTTCTCAGGAATCTCAATCCATAAATCTGCTAGTCGTTCCACCAGCCAAGCATATCCCAAGAAGGCTCTGCTGGGCATATCATACTGTTGTCTTTACTGTTCAAACGTTAATAACTTCCGCTCTGTATAAAGATATCCTATGATGGTGCAGCCTTTCCTATGCATTTTGCCAGCATCTAAACTTGGCAGTATCTGCCGTTTGACTAGGTCTAACCCCAACGGTAAGTTCGGGCTATACATTCATCACCGATTTAATTTCCCCGGAAGATGTATCCAAATCTCTATTGAAACTACGTATATTTTGGAATTGCGTATATTTTGCTCACGCCCACCGCACCCATTGGGTCCCTTAGTAGCTCAATTCTTTCCATGTTCTTTGGGGAATCCCTGTAGGAACTTCCTCAAATCTCCTCCCGGTGAGTCATCCCAGTGGGTAACTGTCTATAATTGAGCTGCCATGAAGTAAGCTTCAAAGTCCGGCAGCGTGAGCCCACCATCTGAATCTGATCTATGCAATATGTCTAACACCACCTCTCTGCGACCGGTGCCCCACAATAATTCCACAATTTTCACATCCAACATTTTAATGAAGATTTCTCTTATACTATATGGTATATTCGTGAAATAATAAAGTAATCTAGGTAGCACCACCATCTTACACAAAGTAATTTTCCCCACTAATGATAGCGGTAGGTCTTCCAAAACTCCACTGAGTCACCTATGCCCGATAGTGCCCTACCTGTATTATAGACAAAGGTTTCCTCACTCTCATGAAATACGGTAACACTCAGGTAGCAGAAGGAATCCAATTCCCATCGCACATCCCACTATGGGAGCAACTCCTTCGGATGCTCACGTAGCATTCCCAGCGGGAACAACAGAGACTTCTCTTTATTCACCAGAAAACCTGAAAGCCGTCTCAAGTTATTCAGTGCCTCTAGTATTACCGGAATGTTCTCCCAGAGATTTCTGACATATAACAATGCGTCATCTGCAAAAAGAGATAGGTTATGAATAATGCGTTGGACCCTGGTCCAAGACTCTGGCAGGTACTCTCTAAAATACCCCACCAAAGGTTGCAAAAGCCATTTCGAAACACAGGGTAAGACGATTGTAATACCCTAAATAGCAAAGACCATTACACTGAATCAAAAGCCTTAGTTGCGTCCAAGGCCTTTTGGCCAATTCTTCCCTTGAGCTCTGTACCTCTTCCATTATATAATGTAACCTTCTTATATTCATGGATGTGTTTCTCCCGCCCACAAATCCACATTGATCTGGGTGTATGAGGGTCAGTAGTACATCTGTTAATCTGGATGCTATCACTTTCCCTAAAATGTTGGTATGTACATTTATTAGGGAGATAGATCTATAGGAGTCACAATAATTCAGATCTTTCTGGGGCTTCAACACTACCGTAATTAACGCCTCCCTCATAGTCCCAGATAGAGTTCCATTAATAGGGGGATCAATATATCTGCATACTTTTGTTGTCCTTTCATCATTGTTCCTCCTCAGGGGGGTGAGGCCCACTGTTACTGCAAGTGTGTCTTGTTTGCAGCATCAATGCGCAGTCAATGCCAGCTGCGTTGGACTGTTCCTAGGTATGCCTCCCTGAGCCTGGGTCTGTCAGTAGTATTCTAGTAGCTGCCTACTTCAGGCGAGAGTCCTTCCTCTCAATCTCCATGCCTGCTGCTGTGTTATTTGTATCAGTCCCCGTGGCTGGCCCACATATGGCCGCCCTCTTTTTCCACAGTCTCAGGAAATCCAGAGGTGACCCCCTCCCTACACTCTTCCCACCATGCCCTTGATTCCTGTCTGTGCCCTGCCTCTGTGATATTGCGTGCTGAACTTTTTCTTTTCTCTTATTTATTTTATATTTCGTAGTCCCGGTTTTCTCCTCCAGTGCCCCTCCTTTCCTGCTGCAGCTAATAAAACATTGAAATGTCAATAATAATGTGGTGGGGGAGACCTCAACTTCCCTGGGCTCTGCGTATTGTCTGCTATTCTGGACCGCCCTCTTCCCTGTTGTTGCCAACGGAGCGTGTCGATGGGAGGAATATCCAGGAGAAGGCCTACGCTGCGTATCTCCTATTGGAGTCCTCTGTGGGCGCTTGCTGCTTTTCTGGTAACATTTGTCCACCTCACACTTGAGGTCTGTCTTCTGCTCACCGTCCGGGCCTCTTACTCACTGCGTCACCAAAGCTAGTGTATCTGCTAATGGCAGCCTCACCGACCAGCATCTCCGCAAGCACTTCAGCATGGTCGGGAAGTCGCCCTCTTCTGTTTTGCCAAGCCAGAGTCAGTTGGATGTCCCAGCTTGCTGCGGTTGATCTTCTCCGCCGTTGCAGCGTGGGTCTCTGGGCTGCTGAGTGGCCCTCTGTATGCCGTGACAGGTCCGTCTAATTCCACAGCAGGCCTCCCTCATCAAGATGGCCAACACCTCCCTGGCAATCGACCCGCGGTGCCGTTCGACTCGATCGGTTCCACGTCCTTGTGATAATCATAAGGCGGCGATTCGACTCGCCCGCTCCACTGCCCTTTTAATAGCACAAGATAGGTGCAGATTTCCAGGATATTTTCGTGCCGGCCACGGAACTCTGCAGGATCACGTCTGCATTGCTCTGCCGCTGGCCACGTCCCCCTGGTTTGTCATCCTTAACGGTAGTGTAAAAATATTTTTTTAATTATTGTTTATTAAATGAAGAGCCAAGCAACAGAACAATGAAAAGGAGACGGCAAGCAAATATTATGGGCCTCATTACGAGTTTCGTGGTGCGGTAAGAAAGTCACAGTAAATCCATAACGTCCCGCTAAATCCAATACCGCAAATTCTGAGATTGCAGGTAAAGGGGAGGCTTTTCTTCCCCTTAGCTCAAAACAATAGATTCATTACCGCAAGCACCCGGGTAAATTCCTGCAAAATTCCTGTGGAGTGTAATGAACGCCAAAACTGGGCATTAACATCACAGTTCTGCTCCTTGTACTCATGCAGATCAACTCAATTGCAACTGGTGATAACGGTAATTGAGATTGTCCGTAGACTCCTAAAGAGGCCTGATATGTGTCTGATTTTCGTTATTTGCCAAAGCCCAGCATACTGAAGCTGCTGAGAACATCAAGTTGCTCGATGAAAATAATCCACGCCTCATCATCACTCGTGCGCAAAACTAGTTTTACGTGTAACCGTATGTTCTGCCCAGAATCAAACACACACTGTGAGTACATTATAGAGCACAATGTGTACAAAAAACTTTGAAGAAATGAGGACATATAACTCTTTTTCGATTTTAACCTCTCGACACACCCATTCTCAACACTCTACAACCCTATCTCACTCTAATGTGAACTAAATCAAACTTCAAATCTTTCTATGGCCATTGTCTCTTCATTGTAAAACTGAAGGGTTACCCTAAAGCGGCATGGACTGT
Organism: Ambystoma mexicanum; assembly: GCF_040938575.1. Lineage (NCBI taxonomy): Eukaryota > Metazoa > Chordata > Amphibia > Caudata > Ambystomatidae > Ambystoma > Ambystoma mexicanum. Next base: position 863,371,367 of record NC_090939.1, on the reverse strand, counting down.
GGGTTGTTCAATTGAAATGTAACAAAGAGTGTCCTGCCCTATTAGTTTACAACATGCATCATTCTTGCATAGTTTTTAGTCAAGTGTTTTTGTGGAACTTAAATTCCAGTTACCTTCCTAGAACGGTTCCATATGGAACAATACACAGCACTTTGTGATCCTTAATCTGGTCTTCACAAGCAATTTTATTTCTTTTTGCTTTTTTCTTTTCTTATAGTTTATGTTTTTCGATTTTGTTATCGTGCATCTCTAGAGATGATGCTTTTGGTACTTTTTCATGCAAATTACGATTGATAAGACAACACCTTTAAATATCAACATATAATAGAAAACATTCGAGAAATGCATTTATGAAACAACGGTGGAAAATAAATAAATAAATACATCTTGAAATCATAACAAATGTTACTGCAATTAGACATTTGATCAGTTCATTGTTCGTTTTTCGTCCAGAACATGTCTTGAACAAAACAAAGAAAAGAAAAAAGCAAAAAGAAATAAAATTGCTTGTAAAGACCAGATGAAGGATCACAAAGTGTTGTGTATTCCTCCTTATAGAACCGTTCTAGGAAGGTAAACACTTGACTAAAAACTATTCACGAATGATGCATGCTGTAAACTAATTGTCACTTCATCGGCATCCAGTATATTAAGGTTGCCTTTTTCGTCCCTTTCAGTTTGCGCCTCCTTTTCAGCTCTTCATATCACTGTATCCTTTTTGGCATGTTCTTTCCTCCTTTTTTATCCTTGGTCACTTTTTGCTGCTCCCCTAGCAAAAAATGAATACAGCCACAACTAGGAGCATTGATAAATGTCTCGGGTTTCCTCTGTTGGAGCTCAATTTCTGTTTTGCTTCTTCCTGAGGAGAAATTGAGCCTCATCAGAGGGGCAGGTAGAGATTTTCACATGCAAATGAGATTGATCAACTTCAACTAATAATAATAAAAATAATAATAATAATTGATCCTTTCTTAAACTGACTGTCGTTGCGCTGCCACTGAACTTCACTCCTGCCTTATTTTGTTGAGCTTCAAACATTTCTGGTAGAGATTATTCTTGTGAAAATGTGATTGTTCAACTGCAGTTAACACTCAGCGGGGTTGAGCAGCCATATTTGAGTCTCATCAGTTGAGACACAATTGATCTTCAACCCCATTGACTACATTTGCGCATCCATTGAGCCTCACCCATGTGAGCTACAGTCGAGACTTGATTGGCGCGCACTTTGACCATAAATGTCCATGGTTCATGCATGTTGGAGCGCCTAATTGATCCTCATATTCTGCCTCCTTATGTGACAGTTATCCCCCACTGACACTCACCTCCTCGTGTATTTCTATATGGCCCGGCTCTACCCTTGTCTATATCCCACACATGACTGCATATGCCAAGGATTCCATCAATGCCTAAATAGTGATTGTTTGGAGCGCAAGCACAACTGGTCCATATTACCAACCTTAAAATATGCAGTTGCACACCACTCAACTCGCTCTGTTGTAGAGGAGCAATAATGGATAACAATGCCTTTTTAAAAACAATGCTTTATTGTGTAGACAAGAAGGAATGTTCACATTTTAAAGATTGTTTGACTATATTGCATGCATGCTCATTATATTACAGGAGATCCTAAGATGATCACAAAACTCATTCCTTCTTTTCCCTTATCATTAATATGTCTTACTTCTCAAATCTTATTCCTCCTCCTTAGTCCTCATTAATTTCCCTCAGTTTTCAGCCTCACTTGTTCTCCTTACCCCTCACTCATCAGTAATACTCCTCGCCCATCGCCCTCTTACTCCTCCTTCTTTCTCCCCATCCTTATGCAGTTTGCAGAGAAGAACGCACTGCTGTTTATTTATCAACTGTAACCAAACAGGGTGAGGGGTTGTGCAGAAAACTGGGAATCGCGACAGACAGGAGAACGTGAGAGGATCAGTAGCGAAGGGTGATGAGTGAGGATTATTGATCGCTGAGGGGTAAGGCCGATAAGTGCAGCTCAGAAGCAGGGAAAGAGAACCGAGAGTGCGAAATGAGGGGTAAGAAGCAAGAGTGAGATTTGTGAAGAAAGGAGTACTTATGATGAATGAGGGGGTGGAATTACACCTGTAGAGGAGTATTGATAACTTTGCATGAGTTGTGATGAGAATTATTATATGCAGTGTGAGGAGGAGAAGTTATCGCTGGGAAGGAGTATAACTAAAGTGGAGTAGTGACAATTGATTCATGAGGGGCATGAGGGTATGAGTTGTCAGGATGAAAACAGATGCGTGAGGAAGCAGAATGAGGAACAAGGATAACGTGAGGAGTACGAATGATAATGTCTTAAAATGTGCATTGTATGATGGGTGACGAGGAAGATTGAGGAGGAGGAATGAGGTGTGAGAAGGAGGAGTAAAGAGGGGAGGCTGATGAGTGAGGATGTCGAGTTTGGATGGTGACTTACGAATCAAAACGTCAAATGGGGAGTAAGGAATGCGAGCGAGGGGACGAAATGAGCATGGCCTAAAATGGAAGATGCTGTCTGGGTATTGTAAGAGAGCCTTGACAAAGATATTAGCTAATCTTTAGATGAACGCATTAAAAAAAAAGACTTCAACTTGCCAGTAACTCAGTCAGTCCCAACCGCCATTCCCACCCGTCACCCTGAGCTGAACCTGACATGTGTACAGAAGAACAGCCTGCGTGGGCGTGGTGAGGAAATGATCACAAGTGGTATTTGAAGTGTTGCTGGGAAACAGTAGATGTCGAAAAAATTCTGCCGTGTACCTGTAGCGCATAAACATTGATTTCCTGTGCAATGAGTTTTTCAGTACTATGAGAAAATCAAAATCTGATCTCATAAGACACTTCGGGTTTTCTCAGAAGAGTCATATGACAGATGAAAAGCTTCTCAGCCTGCTCCCTTTCTCAGAGTTAGTCAAGTATTTTTCCATTGAACCTGACCTGGCAAGAATAATGTCAGCTCACATTTAGGTGCACAGGATGTACGTTGGTTGCATAGAGGGTCAGTGGATAGCACGGTAATACCCAAATTGACCTTTTACAATTGACCTTTTGTCCTAATTGACCTAATTATAGTGGTACTAATTGACCTTTTGAACAATTGACCTTTATATTATTTTAGTTATTTAATATATGTATTGGATTGGTTTTGGATTATAAATAATATAAGAGGATTGGGTGGGGGTTGCAGAGTTTTTTGGATTGGTTAGGGGATTGCGGGGGGTTTCCCCCGCATATATGTCCTAATTGACCTTTTAAACTAGGTCAATTCTCCCAAGGTCAATTCTCCCAAGGTCAATTGTGAAAAGGTGAATTAGTATACATCTGGATAGCACTCATATTCATGACCACATACTGTGGAGAGCACACAATTTGCCCATTATCTCTCCCTCTCCCCCTCTCGCTTTCTCAATCTCTCTCTCTCTCTCTCTCTCTCTCTCTCTCTCTCTCTCTCTCTATCTCTTATTTAGTTTTTCTGAGCAATTCTCAGTCCCTCTGTTTTTATTGAATATGCAGTGGGTTTGGCACCAAAAGATCACACTCTATTCCTTTGTCTTCCTGTTAAACCTCTGTTAAAACCTAAACACATGATACATGGAAGCAGCTTTCTAACAGATGGAGGAAGTTGTCTGAATGTTGCATCACACAGTGATATTTTTTCATCACAGGTCCTATCTGTGTTCTAAAAATCAGATCAATGCTGCAGTGCTCCAATTAGTAGGAGGTGGTGTGCACAAGGTATTCCCCACACTGCCGAATGTGGGCGCAGAGCATGACTACAGCACCAAAGTGACAGCCCTAAAAACTCCCATTAGCATGCGGTTATCCCAGGCTATGAAAGGTTGTTTGTGTAGCAAGTGGCAAAGGAGACAAGGTCCTGATGAATCAATTAAAGCATTCGATGTCCGTTGAGAAAAGTCGTCAGCAGGTGCACAATTTGGACCCTTCACAGGGTGATTCCGGCACAAATCATTCAAGCGTCAAAGTCTGTAAAGCTGAGACACTTTTTTAGACAATCAAATACGACCATTAACACAACGTTACAACACATCAGGCAACAGAGCCATGCCAAAGGCCACACCATCATGGGCTACAGTGTGGGGGCAGTACCTCACATGGGTGCATGCCGCAGCCATGGTGCAAAAGAGCTCTGTGTGCAGGAAAGCAAGTCACTGTGCCAAAGTAAACAGATTGATGGTGGCCAAATGGGAAACACACCAAGTCAAGGGAAAACAAGCCACGTGAGACAGAGGCATATATCGCCCTCCAAAATGTAAAGTACTGAGTCTAGCAAGTAAAAGATCTCATAGACATTGGGAGCATCTGTAATTTTCATGGCAGTGGTGAAGTTCTGGAAACTTAAACGATGACTGACATTAAGCGTACTATGACACAAATCAAAATATATGCAGATGGAAGTGTAGTAAGTATTGAATCTGAAGAGACATTTCCAACTGACATATGGCATGAAGAGACAGTGAAACCCCATCATTGATAAAACCATGCAAACGACATCTGTGACATCACTGTATACCATTTCATAAATGTGAGAAGATCGAGAAGAAATTGACAACATTGGAGGAAGCAGGAATCATATAGAAGGGACAGCAGCGAACACAGAGGGTATCCCCCTTAGTTGTCTCCAAGAAGACAAAACAACCAGGAGAGGAGAGGATCTGTGTCAACATCAGAATGCCAAATAAGGCCCTCAAGAGAGAGATGTGCATTTCCCCACTATTGATGACACTTCAGCAGACCTGACTGGAGCCCAGTGGATCTCCAAATTGGATCTTGACGCAGGTCATCACCAACTCCACCAACATCCAGACTTTTGGATTTCAACCTTCTCCACACATGGGGGTGGAGGCGGTACAAGCACTCCACTTTGGGGTGTTTCCAATTGCAGAAATCTTTCAGAACACCATTAGAAAAATAAAAGAAGATCTCTGGGGTACAATAAGCATAAGTGATGACATATTAATTCACACAACAACTGAGTGGCAATACCATGGACAACTAAGTTTGTTGCTGTAGGATAGTGGGCTGATCCTGCTCATGAGGTGTCATCGAATCCTCAAAAAGTGCAAGACATCAAATCAGAATCTGAACCACTCAATGTTCGAAAGTGAACAGCTTCCTAGGAATAGACATATAATGCTGTTGGTTCAATTCTAACTGGGCAACTATCAAAGAACCTTTGTGTGAGCTACTAAACAACTCCAGAGTGGGAGTCAAGTTTCCTTGAGGTATTTCAGTGCAGGAAGATTCCCTATAAGAAAAGACAACACTAGTTTGTCTCGGGAGGATAGCTAAGGGGCGACGTGCTCACCTTGAAAGCAAGATGACACGACACGCAGCAACACAGGTTTGATCCCCGGGTCCGCGCTTAGAAACCTCTGGGTATTAAGCGCGTTATAAATAACCAATCATATCATATACTTTGACCTATATTGTTATTTTGGGAAGGTGATTGATGTCAGACCAAATGGACTAGTTACTGCTCCAGAAAGAGAGACAAAGTGAGCCAAAGCAAATTTTCATGCCAGAAGAGTGTCCGCCTCAACAGAGCAGTAACACTCACAAATATAAAAAGCAGTTTTTTGTGTTTATATTTCACACTTGTACCATAAAGACACTTTCACGAGTGTGACTGATCACAAACAACTGGTTTCCCTTGTTCAAAAGGGTTGGCACCTTGACCACGGAAGAGAATAGAAAAATGGATACTGCGGTTGCAAGAGTACCACTTCAGAGTGGAATTCCAACAAGAAGTTAACAACCCCAGTTTATCATAGGACCCAAAGACTGCAATAAGAAAATATCTGCAGGAGTTAGAATGGACAGAGAAGCATGTTGGCCTCTTCACAAAACAGCACCCACCCAGTGACCTTAACTTTACTCCAGATCGTCGAGGCCGCAATAAATTATGGGTCAGTGAAGGCAACCTCTCAATATTACAAACAAAGGCACTTATTAGGATCAAAAATGAGCTATCGCTCTTGGATGAATGCATTCCTCTCAGGAACCCTCACTTCCTCACATCACAGTCGCTAACGCTTAGAGCAATGAATGAGTGACACCAGGTGATTGCCAAAACATAGGCTAGTATGACTAGGAAAACAAGGTTTCATGACGCAGACACAATGGTAAAAGCAGTAGTGCAAGCAACGGGACCAGCATACAAATTTGACGCGAGCATCAGACCCACTTTCAGTTGGAAACCATAGGCTCAAGTGAGACCAGAATTCTGTAACCTTCTCAACAGACAGTATCTGTTGGCAATAGAAGACTCATGTTCTGGCTATCCAAAGGTGGAAACAGTTTTATGTGCAGCAGCTGAGGTTGTATTGTCGAAGCTAGAGCAAATACAGGCCACACACGGTCCTCCTCAAGACATCAAGACAGGCAACCACCCATGATTTCATAGTATAGAGGTTGTACCTCGAGAACCTATCTCCTGATTAACTGGTCCTGCTTTATTATTCTCCTGCTCTTAGCCTCTGGATCTCTTGCTCTCCTTGTCTTGCTTATGTGTGTTTGTGGTTGGATGTGCGCTCCCTGATGCCTCTAAGCATGTGGCATGGTTTATAAGAATTTTTAATGAATAAATAAATAATGTCTGCATTAATCTGCAGAACACTGACAGGACCGGAAGGCAATGGAGAAGTGGAACACTTCATGAGAAATTCCAACAAAAAATATAAAAACAGAATACTGTTCTACCCTCATTCATCCACAGGTTGTGCGTGTGAGAATGTGCTGCTCAGTGGAGCAGTACCTGGAACCATTCTGCTGCAACTCACATGGTTTTTGCAGTGTAAATATATGCCGAACACCATTGGAGTACGTTACACTGTTATTTAGGTGAGAGACTTTGTGTTGGTGAAATATTGACACCCAAGAGACCATTTCAGGTGGCATTTGAATCTAGTCCCATGATAGCCACCAAGCATAGGTAACCATTGACCCAGAATATTTCTTCAAAAGATTCCAGGGGCATGATTCCACAAAACCAAGAGAAAGTGATAGAAGCCATCAGATGAAGGGTTCTCTCTGTCAAGAAACACTCAAAGCCCTGCATTATCACTGGAGGACGGAACTCACTTGACATGAGCATGATGGACGTGACCAACTAATGACGAAATCGCCCCAATCTACAAGGTGAAGGAGAATAGCGAAGCCATCTACGAGCAGTTATCCAACCCTCTTTAGGTCTAAAAGACTTTCACACTTAGAGTATGGACTGATAAATAACAGAGGAACTATTCTATACTTTGTTTAGGGAAGATATGTTATGTGTACAGGATGCTACCGATGATACCTGTACGTAGCGGGAACGATGCATGCAAGGAAGCAGAACCAGCCGTATCCCAGTGAGGCACACGTGATAATAACAGAAAAGATCCTTGACGTCACTTGACCTTACACCTGAGGGATTGCAGTGTAAATTAACCTCTCTCCACTCCTTCTCTGAGTAACTGGATTAAAGAATTAGCAATGATAAAACCAAGATAATGTTTTTTAATAAATCAAGTCCTATATATGCGTCTAAACAGTTTAACTATGTAGGTATCACAGGGAATAGCACTCTAAATTAGAAAGCACCAAGAAGAAGAAGATTTTATGGAGGCATAATCACGATTTAACATTGAACATGGTGGGCTGATTTAAAGACTCCTTAGAGGCATATGATAAAAGTTACACCAATTATTTTGTATGGCTTGGAAATATGTGCCTTTGATAATGGCAATTCGAAAAACCTGAAACGACATGATTCAAACCGAGAATGAGTTTACCTATTAGTAAGCCCATGGTATGGGTAAAGGCTGATTGTGTTCTGATATCAATTAAAAATTTAGGCGAGCGGCTCAAATGTTATGTAATAGGAGCCCATCAAAATTGGAAGCAAGTCCTGTTTGGTCTATTGCATATCACGTTGGCAGAAACAAAGGACAAACTATTTCACTCCAAGGCAAAACTATTTATCTAATATGGTTTGGAGCAAAACCCATTTGTCCCATTCCATATCACGCAGGCAGCAACAATGGAGCCATATTACAGGAACTTTGCACAGGTGCAAGTGTAATTGTCCGGTTGCTATCGTGGATGTAAACGTTACATAATCTGGCCCATGCAGTCTTGCACCTGGCCACGTACACCCCGACACTGGGCATACAGATATGCCCCCTGTGCCACATACTAACATAACAAAAATAAATAAAACCGGGGAACTTTCTGAAAGGCACTTTGAACTCATTGGCAAAGGCCTATAGCTCCATGCAGTTCCCCTGCATTCAATTCTCAACTTCAGGGCCTCTTGGATCAGCACCTGCCAGTGAGTGAAAAGACACCTAGGGCCTCATTACACGGTAGGCGGTGAGCCATGGCGCTATTAGCGCCATGGCTCATGCCGGTAAAATACCGGCACCGCCTTGGCGGAAAGGGGATTTACCGCCCCATTCCAAGGTTGGAGGGGCGGTAAATCCCCCTTCCACCATTGCTCTTCCCCATTCCCATTTCTGCCCCATAGGGCTCTATGGGAATGGGGAAGGCGCTAATTACGGCACTGCAATTTTGCGGTGCCGTAATTAGCTCCGAGGTCCCTTAGCGGGTTGGATTTTAACGCCTGCAAAAAGCAGGCGTTAAATCCCCCAACCCGCAAAGGGACCTCGTAGTAAGGCGGTAAGGATTTACCGGTACCGGTATTTTACCGGTACCGGTAAATCCCTACCGCCATCCGTGTAATGAGGCCCCTAGCATTAAAGCAGACCCCTACATCAGCTCTCCACTGTTGCAAAAGAGACCCTCCAAAAACCAACCCAGTTTAGCATCTTAGTAGAGGTTATGTGTTATTCTAAGCGTCTATTAACTTGAAAAGGGACAGATATTCGATCCAATGTTAAGCACCGTCTTTAGCCCGGGTTCCTTGTTGACCCTGTCTAGAAGCTCTACCCACCTCTATGTTCTATGTGTGTTTTTCAGTCCAACCTGTCCACGCCTTTAGGCCTGAGGGTCCACAGTGTGAATTACAAATGTAGTGTCATGTAATGTAATGTAATATTGCCATTTTCCAGTCCAATCACTTACACACTTTAGATATGGGCCTATAAATTACTTATAGACCAATATCTGAATCACACCGATTGGGCCATGCTGCCGGTGTGGATTTTTTGCAAGGAAAAAAACACAAGAACACAGGTATCTACTTGGGGACTTTATTGTGACTATCGTGTAATGTATTACTGTGCATTGTAATATCCAGCCCTTTACCCAGTGAGGTCACCAGGGTTCCCCTCTGGTGAGACTGGACGGCCATGGGGATGTGACAGACAAAAATACAAATTCAGAAAATAGCATCTGAATGTTCCTATTAACCGATTGGTACAGCCCAGATTCCATCCACATACATGCTATTACTGCATGCTCTTGGTTGGGCTAGCATTCATGCGTACCATGTGTCAATTTGGCTCGGCGATGCCCATGGCCAGTGTCCTTTCTACAGAGGAATCCGACCTGCCTCAAGTGACGATCAGCTACCAAAGTCCTAGGCACACTGCCCGAACCCAACCACCGTTTTCTTTTTGTATGGGTACAACATTGTTACATCGACAGTCTTTTTTTCAATGTCTTAACCGATTTTTATCTCGGAAAAAACTCATTGAAAAATATATCGGTTGTTGGGAAAGGGTATGTAAGGGGTAAGGAATAATGTTAAATTAAAAGGGATAAGGATTGGAGGATATATTGGTTATTGGGAAAGGGTGTATATATGGGGTTGGGAATAATGTTAAATTAAAAGGGGAAGGGATTGGAGGTGAGACCCAAAATAAAAATAAAAATGTCTTGGAAAAAAAATATCGGAAAAAAGACTATTGTTGTAATAACATAGAACCTAAGTATGGTACCTCAAGACAAGCTAGTCCTACGATAGATCATTATTTAAGGAGGTCTGTGCATTTAGAAAAGAACATGTGTGCAGTGATCCTTACCTTCAGGTCAAGCGAAGATTCAGTAACGGACTCTTATGGCCCTGGATACCATTGTTTTTGTATTTGTATTTTATTTGGGTTTTATATAGCGCTTTAATCCAATGCAATGTACATGTGAGGAAAAACAGTAAAATAAATGAAAATTAATAAAACATAATGTCAAATTTCAACCGGACTGAAGTAAATAAGATCTCAGAGAGTCACGGAGTACAGGATAGACAGAAATAGAACGAAGAGAAAGAAGAACATTGCAGTGCAAGGCTGCCAGCAGGGAGAATGAGCGAAAGCGTGACTGAGCACAAGACATTGCAGTGCGAGGCAGCCAGCAGGGAGAATGAGCGAAAGCGCATCTGAGCACAAGACATTGCAGTGCGAGGCAGCCACCAGGGAGAATGAGCGAAAGCGCGACTGAGCACAAGACATTGCAGTGCAAGGCAGCCACCAGGGAGAATGAGTGAAAATGCGACAAGGAGGACGAGGGATAGCAAGAAGAAATTGAGAACAAGAACGAAGCGAGCGAGTAGGGGTATAGAATGAGAGCAGCGAAGAAAGGTAATCAGTAACCAGGCCATAGAGATATTTAAAGACAATGCATAGGAAATTACATTTCATGAGAGACTGGAATGAAAGCCAGCCAACAGACGAAAGAGAATAAGAAATAGAGTCACAGGGGATACAAGACAGAGTAGGCGAACGGAAGCGATAAAGACAGATTTAAGAGGAGCTAGACGAGTAAGAGGGAGATCAAAAAGCACTGAGGAGCAGCAGAAAAGACGAAAAAAAATAATTTGTGAAGAAATCAGGTGTTTGGTGGATTCAAAAGTCAAGAATGAGTGAGTCTTTCTGTTATTGTATAGGTGAAAACGGCAAGCTCGTGCTGATAGAGAAATGTGATATTTAAACGATAGATCAGAGTCAAAGTAAAGTCCAAGATTACGAACAGTATAGGAAATGGATAGTTGAGAAGGAGGAAATGAGATAAAGAAGCGAGGGGTATTGTGCTAGCAGGAAAGAAGAGTACTTCAGTTTTAGTAGTGTTGAGAACCAAAAGATGAGCCAACATCCAAGATTTAATAGCCAAGAGACACGGAGAATGTTTGGTGTGAATATCGTAAGAAAAAGATGAGAAGGACAGAAACAACTGGGTATCATCAATATAGACGTGGCTGACATCAGAGTCATCTATCCTTACATTCAAGCCCTGAAACGGACTGAATCAATCCATATGTTGCAATTTTACAAACATTTTAATGTATGGGTGAGTGCTCTTTGATTTTATGCAATGCAGGCTGTAAAACACCCCTTTGTTATACGCCCGTTCCCCCTTTCTATAGAAATATTTCGAAGGGTACAAACTAATTGTACCAGACTCACTCTCTCTTGGAATAATTCTGTATCAGAAAATAATTTATATATTTATTCTAGGTTTTGAGAATGTACTTTGTTTGGTAAGACGTGTGTAACTTTTTAGTTATGACTAAAATAGAATCTGTACAATTTGATCAAGATCTAGTTTCAATGTTATAGCTGCTTTGACCCAATAAAACCAGGCCTACTCAAGATCAAAGTTGTCCTCCTCTGCCTGTGCAGATGTCAGCAACAGCTGGGGTGGCTCTAGCAAAAACACACCTAACAGCATGCCTTTCATCCACTGATAAAGAGACAGCAGCATAGAATGAGGCAGATAGCGCAGAGAGAAAGCTATAGATCGGCATATGATATGCCGGATACAGCTAGTATATTCTATTTCTGACATCCGTATTTGAATTTCTTGAAGCATTCACCTAATCCAAATATGCCTTTAACAAGTAATTTTGGAAGTGATGTTAGTGCAATGCATTTAGGCACCCCAGCACCTTGAATTCTTATTGGCAATCTCAAACACAGGCCTCTAAAAATCTTCATTGTGAAATGCATGCGTAATCTTCCCATTCATTCCGAGTGTGGCGGTCAGGAAACAAGGGCTCTGGTAAGCTTACCGGCACCCTTGTTTCCGGACCGCCACACTATGAGTCTGCCTGCGCGGGCTGTTGCTCTCGTCAGGGTCAGACCATCCAGGCGCAACGGCTCCTGTAGGCAGTCTTTTCACAGAAACACTGCCACCATTAGCAATAGTGCCAGTGCTTCCGTCTCCCCAGCCCCAAGGAGTCCTATGGGACTCCACGGGAATGGGGATTTGCTGAACCTGCCGCCTGAGTTCCCGTGCCATGGGAACTTGTAATGTCCCGGTGGCACCGGGATGTCAGGCGGCGGATTCAGTGTTTCCGGGTCGGTGGCAACCCCGTCGCTGGCACCGGCGGGTTACCGCCGACCTTCGAATGAGGCCACTCCATCTTTCTGCATGTCTGCTTCTCTTGGAAGTCCAAATACATTATCAGCAGTAATTCCAATGTCGGATGCATTTTACAAAACCAGAAATAACTGCTAGATCTAATTTCATATGCATCCTATTACTACATGTTTGGATCCTACTTTCGCTAATGCAAGTTGAGGAACGCGTCCGTTATGCATAATGTTTTGAATGTGGTGCTTTGTGCTTCACAATTCTAAAAATAATATTTTTCGAGAAAGTATGAGGTTCTCTATATCTTTCCCTAGATAGGTCTCACACATTGAAGATGACTTCGGAACACACAGTATCCGTCCATGTACCCAAACTGTTCCTGAGTTCAAATGATTTGCACTTTCCGAACAAGCTCACAGCTGCTAGCGCCTTCCTCCCATCTTCCTTCCCTCTCCCCGACACCTCTATATGTTTTCTCACCTTCAAAGAGCTTCCCACATACCTGTCGGGGTTGCGATGACACTGTGATTGTCAATGTCAAGCCTCTCCGTCCATGTCCCCGGACCACCATGGAAATGGAAAAGGGGCTTCGCTCTGTGCCCCTCTTCTATTTCCATGGCGCTATGTTGGATGACTATTTATTTGAAACAAGTTGTGGGCTACTAGCAACCTGGGAGGTTAACCTGGGGTGCTAATAGCTATAATAATCGACTTCCCAGGGCTGTACCAGGTGGTAATATCCAAATAACCCTAATTAAAGCCCATGTGTACTCGTGCAGGGTATACACGCATTTCACCGCAGTATTTTTCATCGCGTGTTTTTTCATCGCCGTTTTTATTTCGAAAAAAAAATCGTTTTTTTTTTTTGAGGGGGTTTAAAAAATTAAATATATGGTTGTGGGTGTAAGGGAATAAACAAAAAAAAAAAGGTGCTTGGGTGGGTAACCATTTCCCCCCAAAAAAAAAAAACTATGAGTTTTTTGAAAAAAAAAGGGCGATGAAAAAACCTGCGATGAAAAATACTGCGACGAAATAACGTAGAACCATATTTTCTACAAATCATCGCAATAAAATGAATGGATACCAGGTTACACTAGTATTTACCTTTGCTATGCAAAAGAACAAACATACAATGGCCTTCATCAACCATTTAAACTGGAAAACAACCTAAAGCACAGGCCAAACTATTGGCTTTGCCAGTACTTTTTTTATTTATATGTTAAGAAATGAGAAGCAGCAACAGGTGGGTAAGTGTGGTATAGTCCATTCCGAATAAAGACACAATATTTGAATTACCAGAGATTTCTTCAGTTACTTTTTATTTACTTCAATTACTTTTGGATTACTTCAGGTCACTTTCATTTTACATTCAGCTTATTTCAGCTTACTTTCAGATATTGGGCCTCATTACGAGGAAGGCGGTAGGGGGTTCACGTGGCCGGTAGAGCTGCCCGTTAACCCCCTACCGCCTCATTACGAGGTCCACTTGCGGGACTCGCTAAGGACGTCTGGTCAGACCAGACGTCCTTAGCGGGTCCCGCCAGCGGTCCAGCATGCTAACAACGGGCACGTCATTAATGGGCCCGTTGTTAGCATGCTCCCCATTCCCATTGAACCCTATAAGGGCTCAGTGGGAATGGGGATGGACCGGGTCCGGGTTCCTTGAATGGGGAAATACCGGCCCCTCCAAGGTCGGAATGGTCCGGTATTTCCCCATTCAGGGAACCCGGACACGGTACCCGGAATTGGGGTAGCCATCCTGCAAAAAGCAGCATGGTTACCTCCTTCCTCGTAATGAGGCCCAGTGTCACATTACTTCACAATGCACCTGATTACTTATGATTCATTTTTTTATTATTTCAGATTACTTATTCTTACTTAGTCTTCAGATTGCATTTGAATTACTTTAGATTACAATTGGATGACCTTAGATTACTTTCAAATGACGTTCTGTTTCCTTTTGGTTACTTCACGTCCCCTCACATTACTTTGCCTTAATTTTTGATTACTTTGTACTACTTAAAATCACTTTGGATTGCACTGGATTACTCTGGATTACTTAGTTTTGACTACTTACCGCAATAAAATGTAAGAGACCCTCAGCTGAAACTAAACATTGTCCAATAAACAATGTTGGTTTCTTTTGTTGTCTCTATTCTTACATGTTGTCTGCGCACTTAAGCCTCTGGATCCTGTGGTGTACATTACAAATATATTAAAGTAAAGTAAATAACGAGATGGTGCCCACTTACAGGGGCTTGCGTTCATGTTTTCTCTCTCTGTGCCATCTCTGTCATCTCTGGTGTGGCACGGAGCGTATGCATGTGATTAAGCCCCTTTGCTTTTGGTTGAGGATTTCCCAAAAATGTTGTGCTGTTTGTGTATGCTATGTTACACAGCTTTTATACTGTGCCAAATCGGTATTAGCATAATTGATCCAAAAACATTTGACCTAAAACATGTGATGGAATTTTTTGGGACCTTTTTTCGGTCAAATGTAATTAAATATATATATGGGGTGGGTAAAGGTATAGATTAGGTTGAGGGGAAGTGAGGGGTTGAGGGGGCTCTCCCCCCACATTTTAGACTGAAAACAAGGTCAACTAAATTTGATCAAATGTGATTAGGTCAAATGTTTTAGGTCAAATAGACCCAAACCACCAAATCACCATCGCAGTGGTCTCAGAGCGCAGTGGCTTGAGTGGAAGTTGGTATATTGTGCGCCTCGTCATTGGTAAGCATACTGTTGTCTTCAGAGGGAGAGGAAAAAGGAAGGAGGTGTCAGCGTAGGGGAAAGAGGGTAGGCCAAAATGAACAGAGATTCAAGCAGAAGCAGGTTAAAGAGAGAGGGTAGATGCTTATGACACTTGGATCGTTTATAGATAAGAGAATACATTTGAAGATGTGGCATCGGGAGTCGGGGAGTTGGGGGTTCTAGGGTTTGGGCAGGGGCGGGACTGGAGGGAGCGGGTCAGGAAGGGAAGTGACATGTGGACGGAGGAAGTGGGTCAGTATCTAAGGAGACGAGGGATAAATGGTGGCTTACCAAAGGTGTCCCAGAGTCCGCTTCTGTCAATTACTGCAGCGGAGTAAGTGCGCATCCCGGGCGGTCCCGGGGACAAAGCCGCTGACAGAAGGTGTCTGTACGGGCAGGGAGTATTGACTTGTAGGCAGTTTTCAGAAAGAGCAGCATCATTTGGGGGTTCAGCCTAGGTCTGTACGGGTAATCCCCTTTGCTCTCTGTGTCTAGAGAGTCACCTGCCCTGATGCCTGATAATGCCCAATGAGGCAGAAACACGTGTCCAGAGCTTCTCTTTGTCCACTTGCTCAGAGGAGAATCGCCTGGTATTTTGGTGCTGGGCAGGATCAGACTGATACGCAAGTGTATAATGTCATCTGGGATGGTCGGGAACGTGAAAACACGATTGACATCCCGCTGAGCGGGCAACAGCTCACAGAATAAGCTATTGTAGGTTTTGTTCATCCTTGGCTGTGTTTTTGTGTATATCAATGGGGTTTTACCCTAACTGTTTAAGGCTAATCCAGACACGAATTCCTTGTTTTATGCGTCTGTTGATGATGTGTAATGAAGCAGAAACCCATGTCCGTGGTTGCTGTTTCTGCTCTTGCTCAAAGGATATTTGCCTGTATTTTCTGGCTGGACTGCTGATTTGAGTTTGATCAGACTAGTATACAAATGGATATTCCCCTCAGTTATAGCACAGGGTGAAAACGTAAATAGGATCTTCCGGAGGGGGTTACAACCCATAGAACAAGCTATTTTAGCTTCTCCTCCTTATCTATTAAGTACTTCTCACATCTTTTGTGTTTATTGATTACTTTTTGCATTGCATCACCTGGGCTTTGAATCAGTAGTTATGGGACAAAACGACTGTATAGTGGTGCAAGAGAGAATATGCTGTGCCTACTTTCTATCATAGGTTACATGTCTTTAAAATGACATATTTTATAAAGAATGCACATGTACTGAACATTTTGCAACGACCAACATAACGATAATTTTAGTTTTTTAGTTTTTTGGGGTGGGGGGTCCCCCAAACCCTGGTTTCCCACCACTAAAAACCCACCCCAACTGTTTCCCCCAATAGTTAACCCTTTACCCCACCCCCACATACATTTTCGTTATGCTTTTTTGTCACATTTTCGTTATATGTGCATGTCTACATAAAAATGTCTATAAAGACTGGATAACATTATCTCTCAATAACAGACTGTACACATGTTAAGAGGCAAACAATGGAACTCATGTTGCTCTGGTGAGTAATATAGTGGTCGACCTGGCACGATTACACGCAGGCGTACCCAGGTCCCCGCCACTCAATTTTCGTCATTTGCAGGGCCAAGGACAAATGTGCAGGGAATGCCGCCTTTTGTCCTGCACTTTTGCACTCAACCATGCAAAGTGAGTAAACGCTACCTGGTATGCTTAGTCACCAGGCAGCGTTTACTTTTAAATGTGAGCGCAGTTTACCATGCTCACATGGCAAGAGGCGCTCACAATTACAATTAATCCCGGACTGACATGCTGAATTGTAACTTTACACGCTGCCTGCATTGCAATCATGTCGGGCAGGGTTTAGTTGTAATTGTACACGCTGACTGCTGTGGGCATGGCAGGCAGCGTGGAAAATGGATCCTTGTGGGGCCCGCCTGCTTCATTGATTTTCAGCATTTGTGCCGGCATGAAAATCCATGCCTATCCAAATGCCGGAGCATTTGTATGGCGGAGAGGAAGGAAGGGCGGAAATGCAAGTTGCGTTCCTCATCTCCACCATACAAATGATTGAAAATGTGGCATGACGTTAATGAAGGCATTAAAGCATTACTCAACATTACTGTGATACGTATGGAGATAACAGAGAACACCATTATTACATTATTACCCCCCTGCACCCAGGTTTCAATATCTCATCATGGACTGTATGTGTTGCAGACTTCATACGGATCCCTGTACCATGTTACCACTTCACCGCACAGGCAAATGAATCGTGCTTCTCGCAAGATTCACAAACAGGAAAGAGATTGAGGGAACTAGAAAGTAGCTGCAATATCCTTCCTGTTTGTGATGCTCAGGCTCTGTGGAGGGCAGAGGATATGAGTGAATGGCAGCAGGATACGATTGCCTTTGACTCATCGATCATAATCACTGCAGTAAAGTAAAAACGTGCACCAGGAAACTGTGTGAAATTTGGGAACACCCTAGAGGTACAAAGCATGGAGATTGGTGTAACTGACGACCCATGAACGCTGGGCAGGAGTGTTACCTGGCAGTGGGTATTGTGGTGAGAGAAAGGGGTTTGGTCTCAACCAACCCAAAAAATCTGAGTTTCAACACTACAGATATATTTATTTGTGGATGTTGCTGATTAAATACATCTAAGACACCTTTGTGCCCTAAACCTTTTCTGCAGTAGTGCACGTCAACTATTTATTTATTTTTTAATCTTTATTGAATATAGTTGAATAAACAACTTTTTCAATATTCAAAGAAATTCATTTAGAAATTACATATACACAAGAACCAATCAAACAGTATAAAATACATTTTGTTAGATATATAATAAAATTGACAGTTAACAACAACTAAGATGAAACCATGAATATCTAATTCAATTAAGAACAAATTTGGAACAATTGGGATGGGCCAAAATTATGAGAGACTTGACTAAAAGGCTAAATTATAAAATATTAACTATCACCCTGTAAACATGAACATATATCAAATTCCCAATGCTATTTTAACTTAATAATATCAATAAGTCTCATCATTGATCGACATGACAGTTTCCGTAAATTGTAGATAGGCCCATCTCAAATTTAGTTTGACTTTTCCTATAGTTTCCTATTTTCTATACGTGCAGACAACACCAAGTTTTAATCGCCCTTATAGCTCTATACCTCGGATGACAGACATTTCAGTTTCAACATGATTGCCTCCAAAAAATTATGAGTGGCAATGCAGATACTTATTGATTTGGTGGATAGTAAGACAGTATGCCTAATTGCGCTTTCCGAATAGTCTCTTTTTGCACTTGTGGTGTGCTAAAAGACACATGCTCTATCACCTTGACTTAGGCATGTGTTAGCTGCCCCCCAAATGAAGATAAACATTAATTTTATTAGGTTTTCTCTGGGTAGGCAGGTGCAGATGCAAAATAGTTAAAATTGTGGAGAATTTTCTTCAGCGAAGGTCTCTCTTGAGGTAGGTCGCTTCAGATAAAGAGAGGGTCCCTGGATATTTATAACAGGGTAACCCCAAATGGAACGAACACAAACTGTGCGATACGTTTTTTGCACTAGGTTAGAGTCGTTCTCCTAGCCGACCGGTTTCTGTGGTGCAAATAAGTGGGCCACATTCATCAGGGCTTATGCATGACATCAGGTGTGTGCCAGTTGTTAGTCTCGTAAAGCAGCTCTGTCTGCATTTCTTAATGTCCTCTCCCTGTCGGGGTGACAAGAGGGAGGGAAGAGAGAGAGAGGGAAAACAGCTGTAAATATCACATGCTGTCATTTCGAACTATTCGAAGACACTGCATCCAGAGGGGAAAAAAAGGGCTTACCCGCTCCGTGTGATTTGGCGACTTAATCATGAACGGTGAGACGGCCCGATACCTGGGGGCCAAAAGGACAATAATTAATGTCTTACTTGATATCTGAATACTTCAGATCAGAAAGGTGACAGTACAAAGCGTTACTCAATGTTCTAACCAAATTGAGTAAATCTCCTGTCTAGCGCGACGCGCACTCGGCGTTGTCGCTACACGTTTAGCAAACATTTATATAGGACACCCCGGGTGCTCACTTGGGCCCACTTGTCTGACAACAAGGATAGGGGGGGTGGCTAAACCAGGTGTACTGCAGGGGGCTTACCTCTGAGCAGAGTTCAGTCCGTATTACGAGCCGCGCGCGAGAGGGCTACGTCTGCGCGGGCCGTAATGGTACACTATTTATGTTGTCATGGGGTCGCGCGTTGTCACGTGATCACGTGTGCCTGACTCTGGCATGGCCGTCCCATCTAGAAGAGGCGGCGGCCATCGCTAGGTCAGGCCCCGCGAGCCGGGTCCCCAGGAACTCAACATCAAGTATTATGTGGGTGGAATGAACCCCCAATTTCCCATCATTATTAATGATGCAAATGCCTATATGTGTCATCCTAGGGAGCCATTCACACATACAGCACTTATCACGAACACAATCAGAAACGCCAAGTCGGAGTGCATCAGAATCATCTCCCCGAAACAGTCGATCAGGATAGTTGTTAACCAACTGGCAGTTAGAGTCATAAAGTAGCCAGAGTTTGCCAGCTGGTTGCTTCGTTCAATCCGTCTTTGTCTGTTTTGAGCCGGAATATCCAAAGTTGTTCACGTTTGAACAGCAGGTTCTGTAAGTTCCCACCTCTTGTCGGGATGGGCAATTTTTCAATTATTGTCCATGTGAAATCTTCCGGGGTGTGTTTAGCAGCTAGGAAGTGTTCTACCATAGGTGCCGTGATCTTCTTAGTGCGGATGCAAGATCTATGTTCTGCAAGGCGTGTTTTTATAGGACGTGTTGTCATGCCTATGTAGCGTTTGCCGCATGGGCATGTGATCATATAAATCACGTTGCTACTGTTGCAGTTCGTCAGGGTTTTCTGAATCCACGGATAGTGCCACCCTATGTTGATGGAGGTGGTTCTCTTGGTGCTTGAGCAGGCATTACATGTACCACACGGGGTATGGCCCGTCGCTGGGTTCTGGCCCCACAGTGTGTTCAATCTGGGTTCTTTATCTCTATATGAATGTACCAGGGTGTCACGCAGATTCTTCCTTCTTTTAAATGCAAACCTCGGGGTTCCAATACTATGCTGGCCAACGTTCAGAATTGGCCATAATTTCACAATCTCTTTCTTGATTTTGTTGGCAATTGGGGAGAAGCTCATTACTGCAGTTATAGTATTCTCGGCTTCATTGGGCTTGACATGATGTTCCATAGTGACTTCTCGTGGGATATTGCTGGTGCGTTTTCGTGCCTGTTTGATTAGTCGTTTAGGGTAACCCCTGTTACGGAGTTTAGCTGCGAGGCTTGCTGATTGCTGATTGTAGTCTGCTAGTGTGGAGCAATTTCTCCGGTATCTAAGAAATTGTCCAAATGGTAGGTTCCTTCGCAGACTGGTGGGGTGGAAACTCCCATATGTAAGAAGTGAGTTTCTGTCCGTAGGTTTATTGAATACTGTGCTGATGATGGTTGCGTTCCGTATCTCCAGAGTGAGATCCAGGAAATGTACAGATTCAGTACTATGTGTCTCTGAGAATTTGAGAAAAGAGTTCTGCCCGTTGAGCCATATCATGAACATTGCAAGTTCTGGTTCTGTACCTTTAAAGATTAGTAACACATCGTCGATGTATCTAGCCCAAAGGTCCAAATTGGGTAGCCATGGATTGGTTAAATTGTAGATGATTGCTTCTTCAAAATTTCCTACATAAAGGTTCGCAAGACTCGGGGCAAAGGTAGCTCCCATTGCGGTCCCGGAGATTTGTTCATAGAACGAGTTCTCATAGATGAAAAAGTTTTTAGTTAGGGCAATCTCTGCCAATTGCATCACCAGGGAGACTGGGGTTGTCATCGGAGGGTCTCTTTCCCGTAGTATTTTGTCAATGACTCTGAGTGTAGCCACATTCTATCCTCCACCCAATGCCATTACACGTTTGAGAAAGCGCTCCTGAAGAAACTGGAGGAACTGGAGCGAGAGATTATGCCAGGATTCAAGAACTTGTCCAAGAAAAACAGACAGGCACTCCAATCCTTATCCAATAATGATGCCATTACCATCAAACCAGCCGATAAAGGGGGTGCCACGGTAATAATGGATACCACGGCATACCACCGTATGGTGATGGAGCTCCTTCAAGATCAAGCAAGCTATAGACAACTTGGAACGGACCCCACTGAAGCTATCAGACAGCTGATAGTACCAATTCTCGAGGAAGCAAATGCTGAGAAACTCATCAGTAACAAAGAATATTAATTCCTCAATCCAAAATACCCCAAAAAACCGGCCTTCTATGCCCTCCCCAAAGTGCATAAAGGAAGGAATCCACCACCCGGCAGACCCATAGTATCTGGGATAGGCTCAATACTAGAACCACTGTCACAATTTGTAGATTACTTTTTGAAACCTGAAGTTACAAAGATGCGTTCATATCTGAAGGATACCACAGCTGTGCTAGAACTCATTAAGGACCGACCGTTTGACCCCACAGTGAACATTCTGGTGACACTAGATATTGAATCACTCTACACGAAGATTCCGCAAATGGCTACACTCAGAGTCATTGACAAAATACTACGGGAAAGAGACCCTCCGATGACAACCCCAGTCTCCCTGGTGATGCAATTGGCAGAGATTGCCCTAACTAAAAACTTTTTCATCTATGAGAACTCGTTCTATGAACAAATCTCCGGGACCGCAATGGGAGCTACCTTTGCCCCGAGTCTTGCGAACCTTTATGTAGCAAATTTTGAAGAAGCAATCACCTACAATTTAACCAATCCATGGCTACCCAATTTGGACCTTTGGGCTAGGTACATCGACGATGTGTTACTAATCTTTAAAGGTACAGAACCAGAACTTGCAATGTTCATGATATGGCGCAACGGGCAGAACTCTTTTCTCAAATTCTCAGAGACACATAGTACTGAATCTGTACATTTCCTGGATCTCACTCTGGAGATACGGAACGCAACCATCATCAGCACAGTATTCAATAAACCTACGGACAGAAACTCACTTCTTACATATGGGAGTTTCCACCCCACCAGTCTGCGAAGGAACCTACCATTTGGACAATTTCTTAGATACCGGAGAAATTGCTCCACACTAGCAGACTACAATCAGCAATCAGCAAGCCTCGCAGCTAAACTCCGTAACAGGGGTTACCCTAAACGACTAATCAAACAGGCACGAAAACGCGCCAGCAATATCCCACGAGAAGTCACTATGGAACATCATGTCAAGCCCAATGAAGCCGAGAATACTATAACTGCAGTAATGAGCTTCTCCCCAATTGCCAACAAAATCAAGAAAGAGATTGTGAAATTATGGCCAATTCTGAACGTTGGCCAGCATAGTATTGGAACCCCGAGGTTTGCATTTAAAAGAAGGAAGAATCTGCGTGACACCCTGGTACATTCATATAGAGATAAAGAACCCAGATTGAACACACTGTGGGGCCAGAACCCAGCGACGGGCCATACCCCCTGTGGTACATGTAATGCCTGCTCAAGCACCAAGAGAACCACCTCCATCAACATAGGGTGGCACTATCCGTGGATTAAGAAAACCCTGACGAACTGCAACAGTAGCAACGTGATTTATATGATCACATGCCCATGCGGCAAACGCTACATAGGCATGACAACACGTCCTATAAAAACACGCCTTGCAGAACATAGATCTTGCATCCGCACTAAGAAGATCACGGCACCTATGGTAGAACACTTCCTAGCTGCTAAACACACCCCGGAAGATTTCACATGGACAATAATTGAAAAATTGCCCATCCCGACAAGAGGTGGGAACTTACAGAACCTACTGTTCAAACGTGAACAACTTTGGATATTCCGGCTCAAAACAGACAAAGACGGATTGAACGAAGCAACCAGCTGGCAAACTCTGGCTACTTTATGAATCTAACTGCCAGTTGGTTAACAACTATCCTGATCGACTGTTTCGGGGAGATGATTCTGATGCACTCCGACTTGGCGTTTCTGATTGTGTTCGTGATAAGTGCTGTATGTGTGAATGGCTGCCTAGGATGACACATATAGGCATTTGCATCATTAATAATGATGGGAAATTGGGGGTTCATTCCACCCACATAATACTTGATGTTGAGTTCCTGGGGACCCGGCTCGCGGGGCCTGACCTAGCGATGGCCGCCGCCTCTTCTAGATGGGACGGCCATGCCAGAGTCAGGCACACGTGATCACGTGACAACGCGCGACCCCATGACAACATAAATAGTGTACCATTACGGCCCGCGCAGACGTAGCCCTCTCGCGCGCGGCTCGTAATACGGACTGAACTCTGCTCAGAGGTAAGCCCCCTGCAGTACACCTGGTTTAGCCACCCCCCCTATCCTTGTTGTCAGACAAGTGGGCCCAAGTGAGCACCCGGGGTGTCCTATATAAATGTTTGCTAAACGTGTAGCGACAACGCCGAGTGCGCGTCGCGCTAGACAGGAGATTTACTCAATTTGGTTAGAACATTGAGTAACGCTTTGTACTGTCACCTTTCTGATCTGAAGTATTCAGATATCAAGTAAGACATTAATTATTGTCCTTTTGGCCCCCAGGTATCGGGCCGTCTCACCGTTCATGATTAAGTCGCCAAATCACACGGAGCGGGTAAGCCCTTTTTTTCCCCTCTGGATGCAGTGTCTTCGAATAGTTCGAAATGACAGCATGTGATATTTACAGCTGTTTTCCCTCTCTCTCTCTTCCCTCCCTCTTGTCACCCCGACAGGGAGAGGACATTAAGAAATGCAGACAGAGCTGCTTTACGAGACTAACAACTGGCACACACCTGATGTCATGTATAAGCCCTGATGAATGTGGCCCACTTATTTGCACCACAGAAACCGGTCGGCTAGGAGAACGACTCTAACCTAGTGCAAAAAACGTATCGCACAGTTTGTGTTCGTTCCATTTGGGGTTACCCTGTTATAAATATCCAGGGACCCTCTCTTTATCTGAAGCGACCTACCTCAAGAGAGACCTTCGCTGAAGAAAATTCTCCACAATTTTAACTATTTTGCATCTGCACCTGCCTACCCAGAGAAAACCTAATAAAATTAATGTTTATCTTCATTTGGGGGGCAGCTAACACATGCCTAAGTCAAGGTGATAGAGCATGTGTCTTTTAGCACACCACAAGTGCAAAAAGAGACTATTCGGAAAGCGCAATTAGGCATACTGGCCTTTCTTTGAAAAACTCTCCACAAATCGATATAACTGTGTTATTATTAGTGTGAGAATGTAATTGGGCAATACACAGTTATATTACCCTAAAATAGTCCTCCTTTCGATTTGGGATAGTAAGACAGACCACCGAGTTTCAGAAGATAATTCACTAAAATAAGGTAAATGGGATTCAAAATATTTCATTCTTAGTGCAGTTAACGCAAGACATTCTGAGATAATGTGTTGGAGTGTTTCTTTAATCGCCAAGATCTTACAGAACGTACAATAGTTTTTGTTTGCCGGCAACAACTTCCTTCTAACCAAAACGTCTTGAGTTGGAAAAAGGTTAAATCGCAGGCGTAAAATAGTGGTTCTAATTTGCGGAGAGGGGGATTGATTTAAGTATGAGGCCAATACTCCACGAGTTTTATGTTCAAAGGCAAGCATTCCAAAATCTTTATATGAAAGGCACATCATTCTTGTTTGGATCCAGTCACATCTAAATAGTTTCTCTTTTGCCTTTGTCGGATTATCAATGAGCATTTTCAAAGACAGCTCAATCCCCGCTAAAATGTTGTATATCTGTGCCATCCATGTTATGACAAAATGGTGATTCGAAGTTAACATATAGGATGACAAAATGGCCAGTATATTATCAGATTTGTCAAAAGCAAGGCATTTTCGAAACAAGGCACATAATGGTATTCTGCACTCAAGGACGTCAAACCCAATTCAAATCTTAGCCATGGTCCTGGAACGCATTGAGGGAGTTGTAAAACACCAAGCCAATATTTTGCCTCTAATTTATGCAGGGTGTCTGGACTGACAATTTTTTTGGTCTCAAGACCATATAGTATAGTTGGTACTACTTTTTGCCTCCAATAGGGATATGGCAGACATGATCTTATGGTCTAAGGACCTTGAGTGCGAGTCGACAGGTACTGAGCCATCAAACAAAATTCGCAAATATAGATATGTTGGAACTACTTAGACAATCCTATTGTCTATTTTCCAGTCGAATTGCGTTCGTTTGGTGGATTTTGGAGCATAAACCACAACTTGTGTTTTGCTTAGATTGATTACCAATTCATTACATTTCAAAAACTCATGTAGTGCGGCAAGTAATTTTTGTAGGCCTATCGTGTTTTCGAGACCAACACTAAATCATCGGCGTACCACAAAGCTTTGATAGGAACGCCATTCATTTTAGGGGAGTCTGAGACTACATGATGGAAGGTCTGTTTCACATCTTGTATAAAAAAGTTGAAGATGGCAGAGGCCAGCACACAGCCCTGTTTCAACCCTCGAAAGGTCGAAATTGCCGCAGACAAAAGACCTGAGACAGTTAATCGGACCACGATGGAAGTGGATGAATGTAACGCATATATGATGTCACACAGAGTTTTAGGACAATTAGCCAGATATAATTTGTCCATCAGTTTGGTTCTGGAGACGGAATCGAAAGCTGTATGAAGATCAACAAAAGCAAAATATAGTGGTTGTTTAGTTGCTTGTGCTTGGGCCTTTAATGCATTAAGGGTTAGTAAATTGACTGACGTACCCAGCCCGGCTACAAATCCCGTTTGACAGGGATCCCGCTGCTTGTCGATCTCTGTCCACCGGGAAAAATCTTGCAGTACAAGTCTAGCAAAGATTTTCCATGGGGCATCAAGCAGGGCAATGGGTCGATAGCTTGACGGAGATTCCCTATCGCCCTTTTTGAAAATTGGAACAAGCAGCGAGGTCTGCCATGATGCTGGGATTTTTTTGGAACGTATAATCTGATGGAATAGATTGTTCAGTATCATCGCCCATTCAAATGGGCTCTGTTTGAACATGAAATTACTTAACCCGTCAGGCTCTGCAGCACGTGAGGAGGAGGACTTTTTGATAAGGTTTTCAATAATGTTTGGTGTGCATTCCAAGACCCAATGGTTCAGAGGAGTAGGTGTATAAACAAAATTAGCATAACTATGGTCAGAATACAATTTCGAGAAATGCTCAAACCACTGAAGTTCAGTAACTCCACACAATTGAAGGTTCGATTGAGCTTGGGACGTCACACTGTTAAGTAATGTCCATATTTGAGCAGAGTTTTTATTGCTTGCAGCAGCCAAGAAGGCTTCACCATCACGCTGATACAAAATTGCCTTTCTAGACCGACACCAGTTTCGATATTGACATTTAATTCTCTGTCTATTATGTTGTCGTATGCTTATAGGTAATCCGAGTGTGGCTCTTAACGCCTTCCTATAGGTCCTTTTTGCTTGTTGTAAAATTTTATCAAATTAATGTTTGTGTGTATGAGAATTGCGCATTCCATCAACATACACAGAACCAAAACTTGGAAGGATATCTGCATAAAAGTCCTTCTTTGATAGAAATAACCCCTGAGTAGCAAGATTAAGATCATGCAAAGAGGCAGCAGTCCATCTAAAGCGTGTTCTTTCAGCATTTACACTTAAGACCTGTTTTGACCAGCGTTGTGTCGCTAGCATGGGATCATAATGGTCCTGCCATTCAAAGACTAACATGTGATGATCACTAATAGATTGGGTTAGATTGGGTTTCTGCCGTAGTGCACGTCAACTATTTCTTTATATGTCCTGAGGAAGGCACTGGTTGTAGTCTGATGAGGGCAGAAACATTTGGCACATAGGCTGACAAAACATAAATTGAGAGAGAGATATCTTGACGATCTACCTTTGATGGAGCTTTAGACACCCTTTAGCCCTTTTTAAACTTTTTCTGTTTGGTCACGGGTTTCAAGCACAGCTGCACTAATTGATAAAAAATTGAGTCAGCCCTGTGCTCTGAATATTTCCTATCTTTTGGTGTACATTATATTTTAGACACTATGCTTGTAAGGATGAAGATTAAATTAAAATGGACTTCATTTCCCGGGGTCAGTTACAAACCTTATGGGCAGCATAGTATGCCTCCAATATGCACCTGACTGGGCAATCGGGTTTGTGGAATTCTGAATGAGTTCCTAAAGTAAAACAAAAAACCTAATGGACAAGGCAAATGGTCATCAGCATCAGAAGATTTAAAAATACGTATTTTGTATGGTGGGACGCATGACAGCGAGGGACAACTCCCATTTATGACGTTCATTGCAATAATTATATGGCTCTGTCAGAAAGGAGGACATCAGCCAAGGAGAACCTTCTTTCAGATAATGAGAGACCTCCCTTGACACATTTACACAGGACAACCATCCTGTAGGAGGTTCAGGACAACTGTGAATGTTTCTGGGCCAGACAAAAGGAGTGAATGTACAATAGCAAAGCTGGAGATAAACTATGGTCTGGAAACCACAACTTGACAGGTAATGGACCGAATGGGATTTCCTGCATGGCCTCTTCGTCATCGGATTTTTGATCGTGTATGTTAAATTTCAGAACGAAATAGACTTTGTGATCGACGGAAGAGTCTTTTCTTGTATATGGGCCTCATTACAAGTGAGGCGGTAAGGGGTTAACGGCGCTGGTAAAGGTGCCAGCGCCGTTAACCTCGTACCGCCTCATTACAAGGTTCCCTTGCGGGACCCGCTCTGGACGTCTGGTTAGACCAGACGTCCTTTGTGGGTCCCGCGAGGGGACCAGCTTGCTAACAACGGGCCCGTCATTAGCGGGCCCATTGTTAGCATGCTCCCCATTCCCATTGAGCCCCATGGGGGCTGAAATGGGAATGGGGATGGTCCGGGTCCGGGTTCCCTGAATGGGGAAATACCGGGCCCTCCAAAGTCGGAATGGCCCGGTATTTCCCCATTCAGGGACCACGGACCCAGACCCAAGTTTGGAGGCAGCCGTGCCCTTGTTAAGGGCACGGCTGCCTCCAAACTCGTAATGAGGCCCTATGACTTTCATTCCGAATGTGACTCGAGACAACACATCCCTAGCATACTGTTGATTCGAAAGCTAAGTTAGTTAAGCAATTGCTTCAGAGATATGATCTAAAACCAGCCTGGGCCTACTCATCGCTTTCTCCTTCGGCAGTTGAAAAAATATGTATCACTTGGATGCGCAATAGTCACCTCAATACCCCACTTACACAAGGAAGGAATCTAGCAGAAAGCGGTGTGTCAAAGCGTGAGCGTATTATTTCCTTTGATTCGTTTGCTCATCGAACTTGCACATAAATTCAGTCCCATCATCAGTAATTTTGTGCACTCCATGAAGATGAACATTAGGGGTGTTATGTTAGCTCCAATGTGAGAACAATGATTCATTTAATTTCATGTGAGTTTCTTTCAGAAACACAAAGTTATACATACTTAAGATAGCAATAACAATTACAAAAATGTATAAAAAATAAGAGCCATTAAAATACAGGTACAAATAATTACATCAGGTTCCTATAGATTTAATTCAATGTTTCCTAATGGATAATGCATTCTTCAAAAAAGACAGAAGTGCCCACCCCATAAGGGATGAATCCACCCAAAGCAGACAGATCAAAGAGGGTCTATACTAGGTGAACCGCATCTCCCATAGGAGAGGTTTTAGCGTGTACCCTCTCAGTCTGAAATAGACATGACAGAACAATAAGAGATGTGCCTGGTCCTCCCTGGGTGCATTGCATAAAGGGCATGACTGATTATCAGTATTTTCAGTCCATGCTGCCACCACAGCCCATAGGAAAACACAGTTATAACATGGCCTAGTTATAAGTATACAATGAGATGGGTTCTCGGCCGATAGAAGATATCTTTGTAGACCAGGAGAGAGCTTCCTGTTGAGTGTTTCAGCACCTCCCAGGACTATGTGCTCTCAGAGATATACAAGTGCACCCTTGTTCTCACAGCTCTTATTTCGATAGCAGATAAGATATCAGATGGAGGGAACAAATGGGTCGCATCAACTTCTGCAAGTTTCACCTTGACGTACCTCAGCCAGGGTATTTTGCCATTAGGATCTTTGGGAACCGAATATTTAATTAGCTCCTGTGTCAATACAGCCTTGGGATTGCCCAAATATATGAGCCAATGAAGGACAGGCTGTGCTGAGATTATGTCACTGATAAATTTACAACCCAATTCTTGGTGTGCTCTAAAATTAAGAGCTGAACCAGGAAGACCCAAGACTTTCTTCAAGAAACTATTCTCCACCAAGTGGATGGAGTTAACATTTATGTAAATAGCTCCAAAGACCAGATAATATTTTACTATTGGCCCAAAGGATGCATATTTGATAGGCATTTAATAGGGCGAGTTAGAATTACGTATAATATGGCGGTAAGGCTTTTGTTTTTCTATGTAGTATCCATGGGTAATTTAACACATTTATAAAGCTGGTAAAGTGCAAATTAATCGAAATGCCCGGTGAAGCAGAAGTGGCATCATATGCCTGTTGATGTAATAGGAAGGGACATTAAATAAACATTGACGCAATAAAGTCTCAGGAAGTGATGTAGCATAAACTTTACTACGGCTGACATTACAGGAAGTGGCATGGTTAATATAAAAAAATTATTACATGTGTACATGGATACAGTAACTCTCACCGAACTCTCAAACTGTTAGCAAATTAAGACTGTGCCACATATTAGAACCGCATCTGAATATTAAGCCATAGTAATGAAACCCCACCTGTTGTCCATGCTGGGATAAGGTGGGCCCTAATTAATGCCAGATCTGCTGTTAATAATGCCTCTTGCATTGCTGATTATCTACTGGATATTGCATTTACGACAAGTTTCTGTCTTAAACACAATATCCAGTAGATAGGATATTGTGTTTACGATCGAAACTTGTCTATCTGATGACTGTGCACCTGTCCTTTCTTCGCTGGTCCCTTCGGAAATCACCATACATATGCTGAACAGGATAGCTAAACATCGGGATGGACCAGCTGTTATTAAGAGGGATTCAATTAGATTTATAATCAGTCCCACCAAGATCAAGGTATCGAAAGCTGATCCTAGTCTATGCAACTCTAATGTGAGTAACCACTTCTCCATATGGATTCTTTTATGCAATCACCATCCAGGCTCCAGCACAGAAATATGTTCAAGCTTCGCCCTGCTTCTTTCTTCCTGGGGCAAAGCCAATAATTATCTATTCATTTTGGGATATTGTAACTGTTGGATGGACTGCCCCGTAGTAGATAGTGCTTCATTTTTTGGTTCTCGTTGAGTCTCATGTCATCTCACTCTTCCCTTCTTTCGCCTCACATTATTATATATAGCCCTGTTCTTTTAGTCTCACATCAATTCGAGGGTCGAATCAGCACTGCATAAAAGTGCTGCGTGGTAATTGTGGAGACAAAAAGAAGGCCACCATTGATAATGGCTACTGTTTGTTAAAACATTGCTAAGTGATCTACGGTTAACCTATTTGTGGAAAGAAGATGGTCTGTTTTCAAATGGATCCAATAATAACATCAAGAATATTTTTGAGAATGGTCCATCTGACACGTTCTGACTGGTTCTAGTTTAGGCCCTGTGTATATTAGGTAGTTGTGACTAAAGACTAGCTGGGGTTGCGAGCAATATTTGAGTGGTTATCTAAATTCAGGTATAACCTTTTACTGCTGGCTTGCCTTACTGCTAAGTAATACAAAACAAAGTCTGTTTCATCCCTGTTTTGTAAGACCTTCAGTCAATCTTTCTAACATTTTTTATTTTTTTTGCCCCACTTACATTGAGTATAGTTTGAAATGGAAATTCTTGGTTCCCTGCATTGTCTCCGATAGCCTTTCGAGTTGTAGAGCGCCTTTTGTGTTTCTTTAAGTTTCTAATGTACAGGAAGTGTTTATGGAATGTTCTAAATGTCTAGATGCTGCTTGACAAAGAGAGATTTTAATGAAATCTGTGAATTGATTTGATATATTCCCTTTTTAAATTTCTGTAATGTAGCTTTTTTTTAATTGTTTACTATATTGTATTAGCTCGAATGCAAACCTTTTTCTCCAGAAAATTGTTTTTCTCTAAGAGGGCAGTGCTACTTTACACACAGCTTAATCAACCCAAGACAAGCATTTGCAAGGCTGCCAGGACAGCTACATACCTGGTGTCACCCTTATTAGTGATCATCAGTGCAGTATAGTCCTGACAGGCCTGTGGTTGGAGCATTTGGCCGTGTTTTCACTTAACCAAGAAAGTTATGGTGGGTTTAAAAAGGTTTGGAAAAAAACCTTTCACTTGCAATTTTAAAGTAGGAATGCCCATTTGAGCTAAGTCACACATTCCACAATGGCACCTAGAAGCCATCGCTTGAGGTTCACCTCCAGTTCTGAGCCACAACAGCAAGGCATTGTAGGTATGCAAATTAGCTCCAAATGCAAACCTTTTTCTCCAGGAAATTGTCTTTATATATTTTTAAAGACAAATGTATTTACCCAATTATGCCAAGATGCCTTAATTCATTTTTTATAGAATTTCTTAAAGTTCTATGGTCTAACCATTAAGTATGTTTCTTTTGGCGGTCGTGGCCAGCAGCCATCCGATGAGGACGTGAGCCCGTGCTGCTCCCGCGCCACTGGTCTTATCCTGCCGAAATCCTGCTAAAATATATATCCGTGCTGAACCCTGAAATACTCCAGCGGTGTGTGAGACTTTCCTGCACCGAATCGCGGTGCTCCGACGCAAATCCGTAAAAGGAATCACCGTCCAGATCGAGTGGAAGTTACAGGGACCATGACAAGCGGGGAGCCAAAGATGGCTGCCATAACTACGACCGCGCACTAACTGTCGGCCGGCGCACGCCAGGAACAGCTCCAGCGGGCTCTGCAGTCAATATCCTGACCGCGGCGGCGGGGCGGTGCAGCGATCGCAGGTGCAGCTCGCCTGCTCGCTGCGAGATCGTGGCGAACGCCTCTGCTTGCGCAAGAACCCCTTCGATCCGGGGGCCTGGAGAGGGCCCGGAGCGGGACGCTTGGCGTGTCAGTGTTGGCGCTGAAGAAGACACACGGTGCACTGGCGGGCGATCCGACTAGCGCGCCCCCTGCAACCGGAGACGCGGACCCGCTACTGGAGGCCTGGAACATCCGGCGATGTGGTAAGGAGTGGGGAAGGTGGGATAGAGAGCGCTAGCGAACCGCCTCCCCTCCCCCCACGGGCGAAGGACCTCCAGACGAGGCTGCGATACCTACCGGCGCCTGTTGACAACTTGGGCTGCGAACCTCCTTTCACTTCTGGGACACAACAGGCGTCCCCACAGCGGCGTGCAGCCCAGTGCGTGTGGCTGCTACCAAGGGACAGAACCACAGGGCACCGGTGACCGATTCGCATATCACAAATATGCGCACCTACACAGTCTTGACCCTCAGAGCTGCTGAATGTGTGGCTAATAGACATTGTTTGGACAAGGGAACTGTAAAGCTAGCACGAGCATAAATACCTGCCGGTCGCAACGTGCCCGGCACCACCATCAATAACTTACCAATAGTGCCTACCCCCAGCACCTGGTGGACCCCCCTCCTCCGGGACCAGACATCAGCATACTGCAACAGTACCCCAACAAGCAGAAAATGGATAAGGAGAACCCCAGGAAAACATCCACACAGAGCAGGATCGAGCAATATGCAGCTATGCCAGCACCCTGCTCACCAGAGAGGCCACTGTCGGTCGACCCGGATCATGTGGACAATATTTCTCTAAGAGACATCATGAGCGCCATCACCAACTCCAGGACCTCGATGGAAAAAAAGATGGATAGTATTGGTGCAGACGTGTCCCTGCTGCGCCATGATCTGCAAAAGCTGACATCCCGTATGGGAGAGGCAGAGACACGAATCTCTGAAACCGAGGATGGCCTGCGAGATGTAAATCGGCAAGTGGCGAGTATGTTAGCACGGATAAAGACCCTGGAAGCAAGAGTGGACGATAGCGAGGGTAGATCCCGGCGCAATAATATCCGCATAATCGGCCTGCCGGAAAAAGCCGAAGGGGAATGTATGGAACTCTTCCTTGAGGACTGGTTGACGAATATCTATGACGGAGAGGCATTCTCTAAATTCTGCTTTATCGAATGGGCCCACCGTATCCCAGCTGGCAAAGTGACACCAGGAGCTCCACCACGCACAGTAATTGCCAAATTTTTGAACTATAGAGATAGGGACACGGTACTCCAACTGGCAAGATCGAGGGGCACGGTCACATTCAACGGATCGAAAATAGCCTTCTTCCCCGATTTCACCAGGGAGGTACAGAAAGCACGACAGTCATTTGACCCGCTCAAGAAACGCCTACAATCAATGGGTGTCAAATATGGACTGCTCTTCCCTGCCCAACTCAAGATATTCCATGGGGGCACGACCGTGCACTTCACCGACCCCAGAGAGGCGTGGAACTGGGCCGAACGGCACATAGAAGGGAACTGGAACACGGAGGGAAGAGGGAGGGATAGACGCAATAGTCCTCGCCCAGAACGTCCGCCAGAACAGGGCCAACAGCAGCGGCCACAACCAGGAAATCCGCTGCAGGAAGAAATATGAAATGGGTGCAGTTTTGGGCAGAATGCCAAGGCTACTAAACCTAGGAGCACCACAAATTTCTCACCCCCCACGCCAATCTACTTACGGAATACAACCAGGCCAGTGGCCAAACAGCCACCCGCCCCACGAGCTAAGACTAAAACTAAAGAAGTCCGCGACAGCACCACGGACAGGTGCTGTGAAATTTACGAAGTTCATGTGCCACTGAGGGTGGCTTAGTTAAGGTTTACTTGTTCTGATCAAATTTTGGGCGACAGATACTCCAGGTTGGGTGGGAGTATAGGGAGGGGGGTCAGGTAACACTACCGAGGCAGTAGATGCCTCCAGGGGAACGAGGGACGGAGTTGGGGGGAGGGGGAGTTTTTATTCTTGCTTTGGGTTTTGTCTTTATTTCTGTTCATGTATGGTCCGACAACACTAAACATTCACTCCTACGAATCCGCACCACACGGCAAAACAACAGACCATGTTTCTTCCCGGAATCCTACATATACTGCCCAACAGTAACCCGCCCCCCACCCAGATGACGAGTGCTAGATCTGACACAAAATCATTACGTCTCCTGACATGGAATGTCAATGGGTTGGGTAGTGGGATAAAACGCAGACTGGTCACCCAAGCGTTAAACAGGCAAGCGCCGGATGTGGCGTTGCTCACAGAAACACACCTGGCGGGCATCACATGCAACCTATTTAAATGTGGTAACTATCGCACAGCACTGCACTCGGGTTTTACTTCAGGCTCCAGAGGGGTCCTCATACTGATCCATAAGAAGCTGCCGCTCACACTTTCCAGTGTGTCACAGGACACGGGAGGCAGATTCGTGCATATGACAGGAACCCTATGGAATCAAACCATAACAATACTAGCTATTTACGCACCACCCGCCCTGTTGCCAAATCTCATAGAAGAGATAACTCCCGAGATAGTACAGGACTCCTCAGACACACTAATTCTTGGTGGAGATTTTAATGATGTTATGAACCTGGGTATGGACCGTACACACCTAAGGGGCAGGAATCCTGACACGCACACAAGGCTAGCCACCTTCACATCAGCACTGGGACTGAGGGATGTGTGGCGCGACCTTCACCCCGAGAATCGAGAATACTCATTCCACTCGGGCGTCCACGCATCCCTCTCTAGACTTGACTATTTTTTCGTTCCAAACACAGAGGTGCATAGAGTACTTAACGCCACCCTACTCCCGCGTGGCATCTCTGACCACTCGCCCCTACTAATAGAACTATCAACGACAAGGCCAATCCCTCCACCTTCATGGCGCCTTAATAACTATTACTTAGGCTTCCCGGAGCTTGTAGAACGTATTCAAGAAACTACAACCAATTACTTTGAACTAAACGCAGGGTCAATTGATAACCCAGGATTGTTATGGGAAGCGTATTGCGGGGAGAGATTATCTCCTGAACAACGGCGCACAAAAAAGCTCAAATACAAAAAGTAAAAGAGGCTGAAGAACAGGTGGAACGTGCAGAACGTGCACATCTGGTGCGAGACCTGCCTGAAACAAACCGAGCACTGGTCCTTGCCCAAAAAAAAATGCACAATGTAGCCCTAGACAATGCTAAACAGGCACACACCACGATGCGCGCCAGATTATATGAGACTGGAGATAAGGCGGGTAAAATGTTAGCCTGGCTGGAGCGCAGGGATGAAGGGCACAAACAGGTCAGGATGATCAAACCCGACAATTCGGAACCGCTGTGGACAGATCAGGATATTGCAGAAGGCTTCGCAGCTTACTATGCAACGCTCTATGGGTCACCGGAAGCCCCCACTAACCTCTCCGTATTAAATGGGATCACTCTTCCTAGCCTAACGGGCGCACAGAGAGATCTACTGGAGGCAACCAATACTGAGGAGGAGCTAGGGTTGGCCATGTCGCAACTACACCCTGGGAAAACACCGGGGCCGAACGGCTTCCCGGTGGAGACATGGAAAAGAATAGAACCAAGTGCGATACTTCCACATCTCCTGCAGATGTACACACACTCGAGGGAGCAAGGACAGCTCCCCCCAGACCTAAGGAGGGCAACTATAATAGTGATCCCCAAACCAGATAGGCCCCCAGAGAAATGTAGTTCGTACAGGCCGATTTCGCTAATCAACACTGAAACCAAAATCCTGGCGAAAGCATTAGCAAATCGACTGCAGAAAGTTATCCCGTCACTGATACATCCAGACCAATGTGGCTTTATGCCCCAGAGGTCTACGCGTATGAATATACACAGACTGCACGCTGCACTCGAAAAATCCTCCCTCCTACAGAGTCCCTTGGTGCTATTAGCAATAGACTTTGAGAAAGCCTTCGACTCGGTGCACTGGCCAGCACTGTGGGAAATAAGGCTTCGAATGGGTTTCAGTGACCAATTCCTGGGATGGGTGCAGTTGCTAGACAAGTCCCCAGAGGCCATAACCAGAGTAAATGGGTGGCTCTCGCAGCCATTTAGATTGGGCAAAGGGACACGACAGGGCTGTCCCTTGTCTGCACTGCTTTTGCGCTTGCCAGAGAGCCGTTGGCGATTCTGTTAAGAGAATCACAAATGTGGAAGGGTTTCCGGTGGGCAGATGATTGGGAGGATAAGGTCTCATTATATGCAGATGACCTGCTCCTGTATCTATCAGACCCCATAACCTCTTGTCCTGCAGTGATACGCTTACTGAAGGAATACTAATCTTTTAGTGGTTTGAGGGTAAACTGGTCGAAATCCACACTGTTTCCATTGAGAGAAACGGGTAGCGTAGGGATACAGAATTGCCCCTTTCGTATAGAAGTTAACCAGTTTCGTTACCTGGGGGTTCAGATAACAACGAACTTAAACGACTACGTAGAGAAAAACCTCCACCCAATCATAAACCGCTTTGCAGAGGACGTCAAACACTGGAACGCCCTTCCACTGACCCTAGTGGGGAGAGCAGCACTATTTAAGATGATGGCACTACCTAGATTCCTGTACATACTCCAAAATGCCCCGTTACACATCCCCAGACGGGAGTTTCACAGAATCGACAGAATCCTCCGGAAACTCCTTTGGAATAATGGACACCCGAGAATAGCGCTCCACACCCTGCAGCGTTCCATCTGGGAGGGAGGCATAGGATTGCCGCGTATACAGACGTACTATTGGGCGAGTCAGATGGCAGTAATAAACGACCTATTACACGGCAACCCCTCGCTACCTCACATTAAATTTGATACCCTAGATGGAGCGAACATAACCCCACTAGAGTCCCTATACCGGAAAACTAATACCAACACCACCAAAACAATGGCTGCTCACCGGGCACTAATCTGGGCAGAGGCGCACAAACATATAAACTGGGAAGGGAAAACCACACCGGTACAGCCACTGTGGGCAAATAAACACATCCCTGAGCTGGACAGGCTCCCAAAATGGCGGACCTGGATAACTGCGGGAATAACAAAAGTGGGGGATGTGATTCGGGATGGGGGAATTGTGCCATTTGAGGGGTTGGTAGAGGAGTTCAACCTCCCTGTCACTGACCGATACGACATACGCAATTAAGTCATGCCCTACAGCGGTACTTGTCAGACCTGCGTGACATGGCAGACTGCACCCCCATAGAGAGGAACCTGGTCCTAGATAGCATAGACACCAAACCTCGGTGATGTATAACGTTCTCACCTCTTTTGCCACACCGGAGCTATCGAGTCTAAAGTCTAAGTGGGAAAGGGATGTGGGAGAAATACTGCCTGAAGACTGGATAACAATCCTAATGTACCCGAGAGAAACCGCCATTTCGGCCAGATTACGCCTTGTCCAGCTCAAAATCCTGTATAGAATTTACTATCCAAGGGTCGCACTGTACCGATGGGGTAAAACCTCAGACCTGAATTGCCTGCGCTGCCGCCAGGAAGAGGGCACCTTTTTCCACATTATATGGGGCTGTCCGCACATCACGCTATACTGGCAACGCTGCTGCGACACACTTACTAAGGTACTGGGTCGGATCGTGCCCAGAGATCCGAAATTGATGTTGCTGGGTGTCGAGGACGAGGGTGAGATATCTCGCACTGATAAGCTACTGTTTGCAACCACCACGGCACTGATCAAACGCAACATTGCCAAGCTATGGGGTTCGGATGTAACCCCTGAGCATGCACAATGGATAGATGATGTAGATTCATGCATTGCGATGGAGCAAAGAGTATATGCGGCCAGAGGATGTCCTGGGAAAGCGGGGAAAATCTGGGAAAAGTGGGAGAACGCACAATAAGACTTTTGTACGACACAGGCCTGTGGCCAGAATGTAATTGAAATGTAAGAGTGTACATGTAATCGTTAACATAACCTTACGTTGTTGAAAGCTGGACCTTATGTTCCTTTGTGATGTTCTTGATTGCTAGACCCCTTCAGGGACACTGTTCTTTTTTGTGTATTATGCAATAAAATCAATAAAAGTGTTTAATCAAAAAAAAAAAAGTATGTTTCTTTTACTTTGTTGTAGAACCTAAATCTTCTAAAGCCAGTGATGTTCCAGCTAAATCTAAGTATACTCAGCTTTTTATCTTCCTAATTTAGAAATACTTTATAATGATTCCATATTGTCTACAAACTATTTCAATAATCTTTGTACCACTTTAAAAAAAACACCATGGGTAAAGTTGCCCTGATGTGGGCACTTAAATAGAAAAAAAACGTGCTCCTTGGTTCACACCTGAATATTGCTCTTAGACGTGCCTGTTGACACACTGAAACCAGATGGAAGACATGCTTTTCGGATAGGGGTAAAACTAAGGCTAAGTTAGCCTGGACTTTATACAAGAAAGGTATCTTTGAAGCAAAGTGTGCTTTCACTGCAGTTAGAATGCCACAACCCAGGAATTTTTATTTCAAACTATTCAAGTGCCATTACTCCTGCTTGTGACAACGAGTATTAGGCATCCATCTCACGAGCATTGTGAAGCATTTCATTATATTGGTGTTCAAAGGTTTCAGGACATCCAGATAGATTTGGAACCTGAGCCCCTTAGTAGCGTTCCGCATCTAATAAGATTATTCGGCTTCATTTGACATGGTAACTACAGATGAAACTGCTTCACTGTTGGAGGCGCTTCATTCCACTAATACCTCTATTGATGTTATACCAGCTGTTGCTACTGAAGAGCATGCAGTGGTGCTTGCCCCATTTAACTCAAAATGTGTTATCCTTTATTATTATTATTATTATCAACATTATTATTATTATCATGGAATGTACTGAACGTGGACCTAGCTTCGAGAAACAATGGAGCGCTTTACAGAGGTATACAACAGTACAGATGCATAAGGGAGTGCTTTTCAGTGGTTACAACAGATCAGATATACAGTGGGGGCACGGAGGAGGGGCACAGCTGTACATGGTAGCAGGGAGACGAGGGGACGGACGGCGTCTAGCGAGTGAGGTGGCGAGGGGGTCGATGTGATGACCTAGGTGTTGAGGAGGAGAAACTCTTTGAAGAGGAGGGTCTTCAGTTCTTTTCTGAATTGTAGGAGTGTGGGGGCGAGTCTGATGCTGACAGGGAGGAGGTTCCATAATATTGGGATGTACGTACGCAGAGACGGCTTGTTTTCTGGTCCTTTCCTTTTTGCAGCAGCAGATTTCAAGTCTGCACATGTCCTGGCTTCTGGTGGTGTGCTGTCCACCAGAGATGGTGAGTTTGTCCGCGAGGTAGCTGGGTGACTTGAGGGTGACTGCCTTATAGATGATGCAGCAAGACTTGAAGGTGATTTGTGCATGCAGTAGGCACCAGTGAAGGTTTATGAGGGCCGGGGTGATGTGGTCGTATCTGCGTATACCCTTGATGGGGCATGCAGCCGTGTGTAGGACGCTTCTAAGGGGCACAAGGGAGGATGACGGGAGACATTTGAGGAGGGCATTGCCGCCATCGAGGTGGGATAGAACCAGTGCTTGAATGGTGGAACTAAAGCTGTCCAGAAGGAGGAAGGGCTTGACTTTCTGCAGGAGGGAGAGCTGATACCGAGCTGTCTGAGTTTTTTAGCTATGTGTGTCTTGAAGGAGAGATGGTTGTCGATATGGAACCCAAGGGACTTGGCGCTGGAAGTGAGCTTGGCTCTGAAGCCCTCAGGGTTCATGGTTGATAGCCAGGTTTGTATGTCTGGGTATTCAGTGTTGTTGGTGAGGAGTGGGAATGCGGTCTTGGAGGGGTTGAGCTTCAAGTATGCACTGGACATCAAAGACTGGATCAGCGAGAGGCAGGTTTTAAGCCTGTGGATGTCCTTAATGGAATCGATCTTGAGGTATAGCTATTTGTCGTCAGCGTGTGTGGCTAGGAGGGCTCCCAACGGCTCCAAGTATAGATTGAAGATCACTGGGGATTCTGGGATTTGCCTCCTAAATCGGCAAACCTCACCCTTCTCTTGGAAAAATCTTTTTTGGACACAGAGGTACTTACAACATTACATCAATCGCTGGACTTACATGACCCGCCAAGATCTTAGAGGAACATCGCAGAGGAACAGTTATAAGCCCACCTACAATATTCCAAGATAATGCATCTTTTCCAGTCACATTTCCATCCTGGTCATGGAACTAAGCCTGCCCTTTTTTTAATATGCTTTCTGCTGCCAACAAGGGTTCTTCCTTTTGGTTATCTTAGATCTGTCAGCGGCATTTCGTGTGGTCGAGTAGGGTTTGATATTGAACCATCTGAGTTCAGTTGCTGAAATAGGCCGGCGTGTCTCAAAGTGTTGCCTTTCTTTTCTTCAGAACCATCAACTAAAAGTCCAAATTGGACAATTTTGCTCTTCTTTTGTAGTGGTAAAATGTGGAGTTATGCAGGAATCTCTCCTTTCACCTCTTAATGTTAACATTGGTATGCAACTGCTGTTAGAATATTTGGCAATGTTAGGCCTTTTTTAGAATGCATTTTTATTTTTTATTTATAACGCAGACCTAACTCGAGAGCAGCTGAGCTCTGTACAGGGTGTGGGTAGCCAGCGTTTGGGCTGTCTTCTTTTAACAGTAGTGTAGTACTGTAAGTTACGGTCTGTTTGTCAGTCTGTGTGTCCATTATGATTAGTCCTTGGTTAGTTGCTGTTGAAAAAGCAGAGTTCCTGAGGGTGGGTGTGTGTCAAAAGAAGGACTGCTGGCAGTTCCTCTCTTTGCGGCCGAGTTGTGATTCGAGCCGGTTGGTTGATTTGATGTGCCACCAGATATGTGGAACTTAGTCGCCATGTATGCTAGTGTGCTACTCTTGACTGCTTTGTAGATGATACATGCAGTCTTGAAAAGTATCCTGGTCTGGAGAGGAAGCAAGCGTAGTTCGAGTAGGACAAGGGTTATTCAGTAAACATTTCACACACCCCTAACAAGATGTGCTGCAGTGTGGTGGACTGCTTTTAGTGGAGCTAAGTAAGCAGAGGAAGCCCATTCAAGGAGGGCATTTCCCCCATCGATGTGCATGAACACACAGCCTGCACTATTGTCCGACAGTCCTGCAGCAGGATGAACTGTTTAGTGAAGGCTGGGGATTTAGAGCCAGACCCTTTTGGGCCTTCTTGACTATGTGCTTCTGGAAGGACAGGTGGCTAAGCCTAGGAGAAGCCTAAGGATTTTGCTGAATCTGAGAGCTGAGGAGATGTCCTGTCGGCTTTGTACTGTCATGTACAACTGAGTATCATCTGCATATTGGTGGATGGCTATATTGGGTTCTTTGAGAAGTGTTTCATGTAAAAGTTAAAAAGGATTGGTGAGAGAATGGAGCCTTGCGGGACTCCGTAGGAAACTTGGAGTTGGTTAGAACTCAACGTGTTCATTTGGATGGTTTGCCATCTGCCCAAGAGGTAGGAGGTGAACCAATTCAGGACAGTGCCAGAGAATTCCATCCTGTCTGAAAGGAGAGGGAGAGGAGGATGTGGTAATCTATGGTATCGAATGCTGCTGAGGGGTCAAGGAGGACAAGGAAGCATGAGTCTCCCTTATCGATGATTTGGAGGGCATTATTCACTACCCAGATGGTGGCTGTTTTGATGCTACACTTGGGACAGAGCCCCACCTGATAGTTTTTTAGGTTAGTTGTTTCAGTCTGGCAATTAGTTGTGTAGCGACTACTTCTTCCAAGATGTTTCCAATAAATGCAAGGTTTGTAATGGGCCGGTAGTTGGCCAGGTCCTTTGGGTGTAGGGTCATTTTTTTCAAAAGAGGTTGTATAGTTCAGTCTTGAGGGTGTCCGGGAATGACCCTTCTGTAGGGAGGCATTAATGATGCTGAGGTTGAGCCCGGGTCCATCAATTGATGAATGATAGCAGCTAGGATCATATTGTCAAAGTACGAAATAGATTTGAGTGAGGCGATTGTTTTTAGGAAGCCTGGGGGTGGAGAGGGAGAGAGAGAGAGAGAGAGAGGAGAAAATGTAGTGCAGAGCAGGTGTGTGTGAGCTGGAGAGCAGGGGGTGTTATGATGTGTGGGGTTGATTCGATGATCTTCCTGACTTTGTCTATTTTTTCAATAAGAAAGTTGTACATTCTGCTGTGTTTTTCCTCAGATGGTGTCACAATGGGTCTGGTGAGGGCTTGTTACAATGCTTTACTACTTCAAAGAGGGCTTTGCTCCTGTTAGAGGCTGCCACAATGTTGGTGTAGTAAGTAGCTTTAGCCTCGGTAATTGGAATTCTGCGGATGGCACAGAGAGATTTAAGATTGGTAAGGTTGCAAGGGTTATGGTTTTTGCACCACTGTTTCTCTAGGGCTCTGATTGAGCGGTTGTTGGAGGCAAGCTCGGAGGAATACCAAGGTGCGGATGGTTTGGTCTTAGTGCAGCTGGTTTTTAGGGGGGCATGAGTGTCCAACAGTTTCATAGCAAAGATGTTTAACAATTCTAGGAGGACTGATGCATTGCCTGGCGTGGGGAGGTGTAGCCGTTTGCTTCTAGCTCATTGACCTGGAAGGATTTGAATGAGGGTACTGAGTGAGGGGGTGTTTGGTCTGACCTTTGTGGGTCATGGTCGAGTGGGTGATCAACAGTGAGATGGCCGCGTGGTCAGACCAGTTGAGTGGGATAGGGTCTGTGCAGGTGATGTAAAGACTAGGTCTAGGGTGTTTCCTTTGTTATTTGTGGGGGAGAGCAGAATTTGCGTAATGTCCATGGATCCATTGAATGCAGAAAGCATGCTTGAGGGTGGTTGTAGGTGTGAGAATCAGGAACATTAAAATCTCTATGAAAGACATTATTACTGTGTACTAATTTGGCAGAAGGAGAGCAATTTGGAGATGTCGGCGATGAAAGAGTCACTTCAGTGAGGTGGTCTGGGGATGAAGTGCAAGGTGATGAATTACTTGTGCTATAAAGGGAACCGGCAGGCGAGTGATTCCTGCATTTGTGAACAGCATGCCAATTTTCCTGCTTGTCGAGGGCCCCCAAGAAGACTTTACCGTTTTATACTCTGTACTAGAAAAGGTCCGGTATTGGATGAAAAACAGCCAGCTCTGGCTCAATGCCACAAGGAATGAGGTACTGTTAATCGAGACTAACCGTCTTATCTGTAACCCTGCAAGCTCCACTCCCACACCTTAAGTTTCTGATTAAGTTCTTCTGTGCACAAAGAAATTTAGAAATCCAGGTGTACTCTGAGAAGCTGCTCTGAGTTTGACATGTCAGATTATTGCTGTCCTTAAGAGTTCTTCCTTTCGACTCTATCAGCTTTGTCGTCCCTCATCATTTATTGCATTTAACTAATTGCATATAGAACTGAATTACGCTAATGCCATTGTATCAAATCCATCTTCACCAAAGCATCCAAAACCCCTCCATCTGATTGATTTTTGGCCATATACAAATAGACATCTTGTTCCCTACACTGGCTTCCAGCCCATGGAAGCATCTTGTTCAAGATCTCTTGTCTCACCTTAAATTGGATACATGTATTAGCCCCTCCCTATTGGATCGCTAAAATCAAACTTTATATTCCAAACAGATATGTATCCTCTTCCAGCTGTTTGTTACTCATCCAACCACCTTCCAGAACTAAAATATTCGAAAATTGAAAAGTCTTGGTTTAGGCCCCTATCCTCTGGAATGGCCTCCCAATAGAAATTCGGTGTAGCTGTAATTTGATGGCATTTCACAAAGAAGGGAAAGAGTTACCCTTCCTATATTGGCCATTCTGTTGACACTTGATACGTGGTTACAATGGCGCCCAAAAACAATGCAGTGTTGCTGTGCTCTGAACACATCCTTAAATCAAATCAAATAAATTGTTACTAAACCAGACAAAAGACTATTTTAATTACCAAGCTGCTAACCATGTATCTGCCTTGATCTGCTCTGGGTGCCACCATCATATGACAAGTACATCTTGAAATGTCCCAAATACCCCCACTTATGACAGTTATTGCTCATAGAACGAAAAGACCTAGGCTCAATAGCCTTCGGTATGGGTTGCACATCCTATCATCCACTACGTGGTTGATTTTCTTATAATGAATCCTTCTTTAGTGTTGATTCAAATTCTTCATTTATTGCAGGGACGTCATTTAGGGGTCGGCAGCGCTGTGGTCTCCCATGCAACCTCTAAAAAAAAAAAAAGAAAAGTTGTCTTTTTCATATATATTTTATTTTGTACTGCAAGCTCCTGGGCTGTGGCCAGCACCATGTGGCTCTTTACTTTTGGAGTGACTGGCTTTCTTGTTCAGGCCCCTTATAAAAAAGAAGAAAAATAAGAACAGGAGTGTCACAAGTCTAACACTTTCAGCAGTGACCATAAATAAGAAA
Organism: Ambystoma mexicanum; assembly: GCF_040938575.1. Lineage (NCBI taxonomy): Eukaryota > Metazoa > Chordata > Amphibia > Caudata > Ambystomatidae > Ambystoma > Ambystoma mexicanum. The sequence continues at coordinate 863,326,935 of NC_090939.1, read as the reverse complement.
GAATAGGAATACCAAATAATGTGTCTTTCTGGAATTCTATACAATAATTGCTAGACTCATTAAAGGTTTATTTCAGGCAAACTTCAGGGGTGAGTCACTGATTTAGTCTGTTCTTAAACGCCTCAACTCAGCCTTTCTTCCTTCTGAGCTCGATAAATGAGTACCAACACAGGTTGGGTGATATCGCGTGTATATTTTTTCTATATAAAGCGCTTAAGCGTAAGTGCTATATAATAACACATCATTATCATTTAGTCATGGACGTCTGCTTACATTCGCAGTAATTTGGTAATATGGGCCTATACACACTGATCTTAACGATAAATATGGCGATCCATTCTTGTATGATATGTACATCACATTATAGTGATATCGTAACCATATTTTTCGTAGTGTTCAATGCTATGTGATGCCACTTCCTGTTTTGTCAATGGGTGAAAGGTTGTGTTCCATCACTTCCTGCGATATCACTTCGGGGTGGGGTCAAATGACCTCACTTCCTGTGATGTCATTGGGGGTCAAGGGTCGTCTGATGTCACTTCCGCTCCCCCTGGCATTTTGGTGAAATTACGTCCCTGATTTATTTTCCAAATAGAACACAGATAGCGTTTGGATTTTTTGTTTCTATTTTAATTTTAAAAAACATTAGCGCAGATGTTAATCAGACCAATGCATTTCGGACAACATCTGTCCTTCTTCAGGGTCTATGGTGTTAATCTGGTAGCAATCAAACAGCAGTATACATAATTATATCAACAAATCGAAGCTATATTGCAAGTCACACAAATAAGCGTAAGTACACAATGCGGTAATGACAACTGGCCATGTGACGAACACAAAGAGACAACATGTAGGAAAGAGAAAACATACAAGAAATATAAAGCGCCATATCTTGATTTCCATGCGCTCTCTGGACAGATATTGTGTGAAAAGCATTGGCCTGATTAACATCTGAGCTATTGTTTTTTTAAAATTAAAATAGACACAACAAATTGAACCGCTATCTATGATCTATTTGAAGAATATTTGAAGAATTTGAATCAACACTAAACACTAAAGAAGGATTTATTATAAGAAAATCAACCGCATAGTGGATGATAGTGGGTGCAACCCACACCAAAGGCTACTGAGCCTAGGTCTTTTCATTCTTTTCACATTTTGAGTGTGCAGTACGGAGGCACTAAACTGTGGGTCTGCACCCCACTTACATGTCATAACTACCCGTTTCCTAAAGACAAAATTGAAAGAACAGTAATAAAAACACGCTTTACCAGCTCAGGATTTGAAGTCATCAGCTAGTTACTGCTCATAGACCTTGTCTATTCACCATAAGTAAGGTGCAGCCTTGTATGAAGACTTGGTACCATGATATGCCAAGTGCAAACGCCAACGCCATTTTACTACAATCTTAATGTCTCATAATGTCTTACATCGTCACCATAGGTAAAAGGTACAGTCTTACAATTGCAGAAGCTGCCATCATATGTCACTCTCGATTTCTACTCGAAACTTAAGGCGAGCCTCGGAGCCCCATTTCCTCAGTAGCGCAGGACAATAATGTCAGTAAAGCACCAGGCGCCCACACAGCTGTGCACGTGCGTCTTCACCCGGGCGTGAGAAAGCATAAGCGTTACTCCTTCAGACCGCAACCTCAGCACATTTGCAAGGGAAGGCAACGTGTGAGGAAGCACGTGCAGCATGAACCCGTGACCATATGCGTCAGAGCTAGGATGCCAAGCTCTCGCGCTACTGCAGCGCAGCTTCTCCTTTCCCCTCACCCTCGTTTTGTTAATTCTCTTGGGCAATCTCCACTACGCACAGGGCTTTAAGTGGGGTAAGAAATCGAGGGGGGCCCTCATTTGGGGGCGTGGCTTGTGGGAGGGGCGTGGCCTGAAAACTTTTCTAAACATAGAAATGTTTAGAAAAGATGGCTTGCATAGTACACACACCATAGTAAGGTACGCACACAAATATATAACATTTATATATATTTGTGTGCATACCCTACGGTTTGCCTAGTTTTCAGGCCATCTTTTTTAAACATTTCGGGTTTATAAAAGATGGCCTTGAAAGTACACAATTCAAGCCGTCTTTTATAAAGCTTTGACTACGGACAAAATTGTCCGTCGGCAAAGCTTTATAAAAGATGACTTGAAATGTGTACTTTCAAAGCCATCTTTTATAAACCTCGAAATATGTCGAGGAATCCCCAGGTTCGCCGAGGGTTAAAGACGCCTCGGCGACCTGGGGAAACAAAGGGACAGTAACTGCCTCTGGTGACCTCTCGCGCGAGGGGTCACCAGATGCAGTTACTATGACTTACAGAAGTGGCAGCCAGGCACAGCGTCGCTGTGGCTGGCTGCCACTTCTGTCAGATCGCCTGACTTCATGGCAGGCGCCTCTCCCGTCGCGGATAATGCATCCCGCCAATGTTGCGGGCGGTGGGACGGGGTCCCGGCAGGGCCCCGGCTCAGCCCCACTTTTTGGAGACTACCGGGGCCCGGCCCCGGCAGGCCCCGGCCCACTTTAAGCACTGACTACGCACACCTATTCCATCCCCTCACACACCTCACCAAGTCTGTGCTACTCTACCCAGATGTTGCTCAGGCAATACATGTCTTGACGGAGCCTGCTCCGTCCTCCAGACCCTCACAATCAGAACCGAACAACACTTACTCACTGAACCTTGATCTTCAGTGCCTCTTCCGTATTGCCGGTAGCACCGAAAGCGTCAACAATCTTTTTGAGAATGCATCTTTATACAGGTGCAATTTTCATGAATCTGTCTGTAAGGGTGTGTTTGCACGACATTGACTTTTGTCCAGAAGCATCATTCCAAGTGAGACCTCATGCATTGAGTTAGCCCTTGGAATACTGCCCTTCCCCAATGTATTGCATTACCCTATTTAACGATATTCAATTGATCAGTCTCAGAAGGATGATGGGCTGGGTCGGCAAGATCGCCCATGTCATATGTGAGCCCTTAACCCCCAAGCTATCCACCCAGATATGGACAACTGGCATAGATGTCTTACCATTTACGGCTACCATATAAGATGTCACTGGATACATGTGAGATGCCATTTCCACGCATGATTTAGGAGGAAAACTATATTTAACAAACGATAATTTATAAATAAAATTATGGCAAAAATGATAATTGGAATTAGGTGAATAAAAAGGAAAGAATTAATGTGGAAAAGACAAACTTAGAAGATGGGAACTAGAAAACGCATCAAAAATAGAGTGGACCTGGCTTACTGGGTTGTTGCAGACAACACCCTTGGGCAAAATGATTGCAAAGAGTGGCAAACATTAAGCCTCAAGGAGGGGCAGTCATGAATTCATGGAATATGGTTGTATTAAGTTAACTGGTTTATTTTTCATAATAATCATCAAATACTGGAAAGGGGTATTCCCTGTTTTCAGGAAACAGCTTGCTGTGCATTTGGAAATAGCTAGGCACTTCATGGCTTCCAGTGGGCGGTAGTGAAACAAAAGGAGCATTTGCAATGTATGTAAATGTAAACACTGTCTGGATTGTAGAGAATATATTAACTATACATCCAAACGTGTTGGGAATGTGGATCGTCCCCTCAATAATTTAAGAGTCTTTGTCTGGTCCTATTTTCATTGCTATGTCTAGACTCCCAGGTTGGCTATATAAAAAGATATTAGCTCAAAACTATTGCCAAACAAAGGGTTAAACTAAAACATTAAGAATTAACAAAATATTGGGAGACCCCGGAAGTAATGTTTCCAAGTTGTACCAGAAAAGGCCAAATCATTGTACAGAGGCGATATGCCCCCAGGTTGCAGGCCGACCCTTCGATCGGGACCTATACTTGGGCGGCAGTGCCGTTACCGATAGGGACGGCCCACCACCGAGGATCAGGCCTCAGTTTGGGTGTTAAGTTTGGGTTAGGCCTACCTCAGTTTTAGTTACTCTAAACAACAGGTTCAATGGTCTCGGGAGGATAGCTCAGCGGCAACGTGCTCACCTTGGAAGCAAGACGACACGGAGCAACACAGGTTCGATCCCCGGGTCCGTGCTTAGAAACCTCTGGGTATTAAGCGCATTATAAATAACCTATCATATCATATAGATCATCTTTCCTGCCAGCACAAGGGTAGTGGTGGATCACAAGGCTAGTAGAGGTTTGACCGGGTCTGACTGTCTTATATAGAAAGTTAAAGTAACACTTTGTTCTTAGCTGGGAAATAAAACTATTTAATAAAAAATCTCAGTCCATTGGTTTTTGTTTTACTAGTGTTTCTCAGCTCAGGAATGTCATGACCTCCTACACTGCAAGTTTGCATGGGGAACTATTACTCATTAAGTGATGCTAGATGGATAAAGAAGGATGAATGCCTGCTTAGTGTATGCCTGTCATGTGCCTGACTCTTCCCTAACCCAATATTCCTTTCAGAGGTACTTATCCGCATGAATCCCCTTTACTAAATAGTTTAGCCCCTCAATAGACCTCATTTTACTGTACCCCAAAGGGTGAAAAGGAGACCCAGGAATGCCTTATATATGATTAGGTTTGCCCCAGGTGGACATTTCTGCAGGGCTGCAATAGAGTCTCAAAATAACTCACTTCAACTTTACTTTATTTATCAACTTCAGAAGCATGAACAACTAAGTCGTTCCTCCCAGATTTGGACCTTTAACCTGCAAGTTTCATACCTATCTTTGCAGGAAACGCATTAACGGGTAAGGCTATCTTCCTGCAGAGTTTATTACACTGTCTAGTCTGGATAACATTCCCAGTTGCCCATCACTTTTTTCTCTTTCTAGCCCCTATTTCACCTCAACCACACCCTTCTCTTTGTCCCACCTCTTCTCCCCCTTCCCGCAACCTTTCCTCTTCCTGAATAATCTGAACCGGTCCAAACCCCAAAACCTTCCCTGGAGATGTATGGCTTTGAAATGACTTTAAGACAGATCCACAAAACAGCACAAGTCTGTATAGGACTGTCACGGGAGCATGACAACCGCGTTTTAAAATGGTTTAGTCAGGCTTAGTTGGGTTGATTCGGTGAGTTACATAATTATAGCATTACCAGATTCTATAGGTAAAACTATTACCATGACAATTTTCAAAACCACTGAAAGCTTTGGGGAGGAAAACAAAATACTTTCATCTGATGAGGAGGGCTTTAAAAATAAATGGTTCTAGTGATCACTCCCCCACTTAATTGAATAATAGTACCAAGATGGACATTCTACTCATCTTTGCATATTCATTGACTTTATGGCCTCGGTGTGAGAAGCCACACAATTGGAGTCCACGGGAAGGTGTCCCTAGGCCCCTCTGAAAGCCGTGCAGCATGCTGCAGCACACCTCATCACAGGACTAAGGAAATGTGAACACATCACACCCATCCTCAAGGAGCTGCACCAGCTACCCCACCCCGTCAAGCATGCATCATGTTCAAGACGCCCTGCATCGCCTACAAAGTAATCGCAAGCAAAGAGCCACTCTACTTCTCTGAGGAAAGGACCTTCTCCATAGGCCAGCACATGACGAGAAGCCACACCATCACCAGGATGAAAACTAAGATCAACAAATGTGGAAAAAACAGGAAATGGGCCTTTTTAATACTATGCTTCCCATCTCTGGAACAACTTACCAACGCAGACAAGAACGGCCTGCACCATCCTACACTCAAAGAAGGACCTCTGATGATCCTATTAGTGAAAGAACATCTTGCTAATCACTGATCATGCCATTCAACCCTTTCTCCCTCTTTGGAGATCACTCCTCCGCTACTTCCGCTAACCAACCCAGCTCTTCAGCTACAGGGGTATCGTGCATGGAACCACTGGATGCGTCCCCTCTGTACAGCGCTGTGTTGCTTCCCGGCTAGGTTTGAGCTTTATACATCCCATACATGCATAAAAGGTCTACTAAAATAATAATAGCTTTACATGAAAAAGCCTGGCTGCAGATTTGCTAGACCCATCACCTAAACGATTAAATACAAGGTTGTATTCTAGTTTATATTTTTCACTTGTATTTATTTTACATTACATCACTACCACAGGGCATATCGAATAATGCTATACTGTATCTTGAAAAAAAGTCAAAAATCATCAAATCCATAGCCTCTTACCCTATGCACCTGTCACCTACACCCTCTCTGTATCCCCATCCCTAAGCACACACCATTCTCTGTACATATTTCCCTAATGCATTACTTTGCCCTCTCACAATGTACCACTTCCGTTGCCTTTTTGTCTACACAGTAAAGGGCAAATTACCTTTCCGATACACAGGGACATCATTTCACAAAAACATGCCTGAAATAGCATAAGTGACATCACACGACCCTTGACCTCTGATGACATCACAGGAAGTGATGTCATGTGACCCCCACCCAGAAGTGAAACCATTGAAGCGATGGAACACGTTTTTTCTCCACTTGACAAAAAAGGAAATGGCATCACATAGCATTGCTCCTTAGTATACTACGAAAAATATGGTACATTTCACACAAGAATGGATCACCATGTGTATCGTTAATATCAGTGTGTATAGGCCCATATTACCAAATTACTGTCAATGCAAGCAGACGTCCAAGGCCAACTGATAATGATGTGTTATTATATAGCACTTAAGCTTAAGCTCTGTATATGGAACAAACATACAATATCAGCCAACTTGTGTTGGTACTTATTTATCGACCTCAGACGGATGAAAGGCTGAGTTGGCCTTGCCGGGATTCGAACCTGTAGATCACACACACATCGCAGCAGCGAGCGCTCTACCCACTGAGCTATCTTATCGGCTATAGCTATCTTTCCGGCTATAGTAAAATGAGCAATTACATGTCTGAATGTTCTCAAAGTCAGAAAGCAAATTACACTCTGTAATGAATACCATTAAACTGGTAACAGATTTAACAGCAGGTCAGTTCATCTGCAGATCTGGTGCACAGTTTCCACAAGTCAACGTGTATGGATCTTCGTTTCAGGCTTCAGAGGTTGACAAAATACATACCATTGGGAGTGATCATAACTGTGTATTAAAGAATTTAGAGTAGTGCAGGGAAAGCAGCACACTCACACAACATCCCGTACTCTGGGCACTCGTTACCTCATACATGCAAACAAACATCCTGAACAGCATGCCAGGGAGATAGGAAAGATAGACATATTACAACAAAGCATTAATTGTGGCACAATGAAATCAAGGGCCACTTTATGTGCTATGGTCAAACATTTCTACACTATACACAAGCTTTTAGGCACAAGGATTTTGTCAAGTGACCGAGGACACCGAGATGGAATGTCTTGTAACGATCGTAATAGAGACAACAACAGAAAAAAACATGCTATAACTGCAACTTGCAAAAAGTAAAATACTTAGTCCAAAATGGATCTCTATTGCTTTTTGGAAGCTGATGTCTGCATTGTGAATTTGAAGTGTTTAAGAACAGACTAAGGGCCTCATCACGACTTCGGCGGTAACCCTTAAATCCGGCGGTAGCGCTATTACCGCCGGATTTAAGGGTCCGCTGAATCAGGGCTTCGGCGGATTTCGCCCCAGCTCTGAGCTGGGGGGAAATCCGCTGAAAATGTGCGCTATTACCGCCGGCGGGAAATCCGCCGGCGGTATTAGTGCGAAGATTCCCCATTGAGCCCAATGGGGAATGGGGCATTCCCGAATGGGCTCAGTGGGGAATGGGGACTTACATTACCGCCGAACTCGTGATCCGGCGCTATTAGCGCCGGGGAGTTCGGGGGTAGGGCTAATACCGCCCGCGCTAATAGCGTTACCGTTACCGCCCAAGTCGTGATGAGGCCCTAAATCAGTTACTCACCCTCTGAAGTGTGCCGGAAATAAACCTTTAATGAGTCTAGCAATTATTGTATAGAATTCCCCCAAAAATAAATTGTTATTCCTATTCTTTCTTATTTACGGTCAATGCTCAAAGTGTTACACACTTGTGGAACCCCCTGTTATTTTTTTAAGAGGCAGCCACACCAGAAACAGAGAACCACATAGCGCTTGCCACAGCCCAAGAGCTTCCATTAAAAACATTTTTTATTTTTTTTATTTCTTTGGGGTACCAAGGGAAACCACTGTGGTAGCCGATGAGACCTCAGTGGTGGCCCAAATTACATCCCTGTCGGTACATTCACTGGAGGTTCATTATCACAATAAATGTAGGAAGACAAAAAATCCAACTACTAAAATATGCTGTGTACAAATTAAAAGAGGCTCCATACAGCCAACAGAAGATCTGAGTCTGAATTTCACAACAGCAGACTTGTCAATGCTTCCGATGCCAACAAAGAAGCCTTTGACATCATCAGTAAATTCCACAATCCCTTTTCTTTATCAAATACCATCACTCCATTGCAATATTTGTGTGAAACCCTTCCAAACAAGTAAAGTATAAGAAACAAGCTAAACCCATCACAATCCAATCTGTACTCACTACACTGTTCATTGCCATTGCGTCATGATATGATATATGATAATTTATTTATATAGCGCCTATACACGATGGGTTTCAAAGCACTTCAAGGAAAGAGAGGGAACAAGGGACAATACAATGACATTCTTACAGGCCATGAACAGTAAGGATGTGAAATTAACTATCGTACTCGGCCTGACGAAATTTCAGATAGTGCAAGAGCTAAGACATAGATAAGGAAGGGAGGGAGAGAGTGGGAAGGAAATGGAAACAGACAGGCGACTACCGTACTAGGCCTGATGACATTTCTTGTAGAGCAGGAGAACAACAAGGTGAGGCAGAGGGGTGAAGAAAGGGAGGGGAGGAACAAAACAAGCGACTATCGTACTAGGCCTGACGACATTTCAGATATTGCTCGAGGGGGAGGGAGAGAGTGAGAAAAAACAATTAAGGGGAGGAGACAGACGAGGTCGCTATCATACTAGGTCCAGGCACAATTCTGATAGAGTAATTGCTTAGAAGAAAGTAAGGGGAGGAGGGGAGGAGATAGGAAAAGGTAGAAAGGGAGAGGAGGAGAGAACAGAGAGTAAGCAGTCAAGAGTGGAGAAGCAAGAGGGGAGAGCGAATACAATTGCAGAAGTCAGTAGTAACACATCATGTTGCAAGCCTGGATACAAGATGAAGATGGGAACAGCATGATTCAGGGCCACCATGAGGAAGGGTGACGCACTGTGAATCAATGAAGTCCATAAAAGTCAAATGCAGCATTGGCCACAAGACGGTGATGGAGAAACCAGAATGTATCTGGACAGGCTCCTGCAGAAGTAGGCTGGAGGGAGGGTCAAGGGGAGGAGGGTAGAAGAATCAAGCAAAACAGACAACACCTGTGTGCTGGGCACAAGGGACCATCACAGGGAGACCAGAGGGGTGGGTATGGCCTGTGGGGACAGAGGGAGTAAAGACATGTTGTAACGCTGACCTGGTATCCACGGGGACGTTGCTCAGCCTGTTCTGACCTCTTACGATCTCGAACCCTTCCCTGGAGGCTATTCGACTGGAGACTGGGCCTTGTTTTCTTGGATAGTGTGCTCTCCATCCTGCCTTCAGCGCAGGGGCGGTAGATTGATGTGGGGTCATTGCTGCCTAGTTACTTCACTGGCAAGAGTCCGACAGGTAAGTATAATGAGTCTTTTGAGCAGTTCTCTAACTTCGTTCCTTTCCTTCCTTAGATGATGGCCGGCGTCCGGCGATGGGTAGCGCTGAAGGTGAGTGAGAGCACGATGCGCGATGCACCCCTTTCATATTTGCATTGAACTGAGTTATTTTTGTGTGTCTTTTAGGTGCCGCGACATTTTCAGCGTGGATGCCGGTTATGAAGAACAAATGCGGTGGGTAAGCGCGGTATGCAGCGCCTCTAGATGTTTCCACGCTAACCTGGAGTGTCTTTTCCCTCTTGCAGATGGATGAGAAGTTCCGGACACAGAGTTCCCCCAGAGCGGCTGGGATTCAGGTAAGCGTTTGAAGCTCGTACAGTATTTAAAAATAAGCGAAGATTTGCAGAATGCTTACTAATGCCTTTTTTCTGATCTTTTCCCTTTTCCTCAGGAAGCAGCGTGCCGGGATGGGAATGACACTGCCGAAGATGCCCGCAGAACAGAAGGAGCGATGACTGATGGGCAGAAGCGCCGCAAGGTAAGGCTGTTCCTAACTTGTTCTTGCAGGAGCTGAGCGCAGAAGAAAGATGCAGGCCTACTGGAGACCGATCCGAACACGGCGAGTGTCACGCTGCAGGTGCAGAAAACTCAAAGCATGTTTCTCAGCCTGGGTGTGGCTTAAATAGTCTCTGGGTATCCCAGGTGCCTCTGGGCTGAACCACACCCAAATGACTAGACCGCACATGCAGTTCTGGGAACCAAAATATGTGGGGGCATCCATCTTGTCCCCATCAATGCACTACAAATCCAATCCCCAATGTTATCCTATGGGAGTGAGTGAGTCTGGTGCCACAAGCGCCAAGTCTGACTCCAAGTGGGTCTTTGGAGGGATAGAGAGGCCCTTGAGGGCCATGTAGGTGATCGTGGCCTGGCTCCAGCCTGACATCTTGGAGGGCTGGGGACATGAGGGGCAGGAATCATGACACATGTTGGTGCATGCTTACCTGCTGTCTGAGCAGGGGTTCAAGCCCTGGATACTCCTGGTCTGAATAGGTCCAAACAGGAATTGCCCTTTTCTTTGTCTGCCCTTTGCTTCGGACGCCCGGGCGAGAGCAACTTGATCTAAGAGTTAAGAGCAGGAAGGAAGAGGCAGGGCTAAGAAGGTGGGTGGTGCTTAGGCCAGGTGACATAGATGCACTTGCACTCCCCATGTACTCCTCAAATCCTTAGTTCAATTTTCGGCGGAAGATTTCAAGGATTCAGACCATAGAAGCTCCTTAGCAGGTTCTCCTACAGATCCATGCACCCCTCATTTTTTAGGGGTGATTATGGACTGCAAACTGTCCATAGAAACCCAAATTAATGCTGTATCTAGAAGAAGTTTCATCCTACTGAAAACACTAAAGAAAATCCTCCATTTACCTATGTTCCCCCCGTAAACACACAGCAATTTCTGCCATTATTCTCTCCAGGCTCGGCTACGCTAACACCCTATATCTCGGCGCCCCAGCCTATCTACTAGTCAGACTACATAGAGGGCCAAAAGCTGCAACTAGACTTTTGCTAATATTATCACACAGAGATCGGTTAACGCCTTGCATTGATGTCACTGCTTTGGTTTCCAGTAGCCTGCAGAATTGCGTTTTAAAACATAATGGGCCTCATTACACGGTAGGCGCTAAGGGATTACCAGCACCGGTAAGGGCACCGGTGCCGGTAATCCCTTAGCGCCCTACTACGAGGTCCCTCAGCGGGTCCCGTCCTTAACGCCTGGTCTGGCTAGGTGTTAAGGACGGGACCCGCTAAGGGACTTCAGAGCTAATAACGGTACCGCAAATTTCAGTACCGTTATTAGCTCCTTCCCCATTCCCATTGAGCCCTATGGGGGCTCGAATGGGAATGGGGAATGGTATTTGGCATGGGGACTTACCGGGTCCTACAGGGTCGGAATGACCTGGTAAGTCCCCATTCCGCCTACCCGGACCCAGTATGCGGTAAGGGAGTAGCCATGCCGCTAATAGCGGCATGGTTACCTCCTACCGTGTAATGAGGCCAATGTCTTACTTTTAATGTTGTACATGATCTGCGACCATCTTTTATAAATGAAAGGATCAAGAGTCACTTCCCTATTAGAAAGCTTACATCATCAGCACATATATCCTTGACCATCCTCACTTTCAATAAAATGATAATGAGGGTCTCCACCTTCCCAGCCCTTGTTCACAGGCTCTGGAACTCCTTTCCGGGTCACATTAGGGACATAACAGAATGTAGCTCCTTCAAAAAAGATATTCAATTCTGGCTTTTCCTCTGAAGGAAAATTGTTCTCCCCCAAGTAAGATTGGCTATGAGTACTCAATAAGTACCATTAACCACTTCAACCAGACACTCTTCACCAAACCACTCCTCACCCAACCAATTGAAAGAAAAGAGAAGGTTCTGCTTCTCCCATGCACTAATAAAGTCACAGGAACTCTCCTCCCTTTCTGGGAGATATACAAATAAGTCACTTTTCTCTCGATAGCTGAACCTTGGGCTCACTCACTGAATACTCATTAATAAAGATCTAGCCTCTGTGAATACCTACCAAGGTGTTCACCGCACTAATGATGCACCCACATCTCGCCTCAATGCCTGTATAGATTTTTCGATCCCTCCACCGGAATTTCAATATAACCTGTTAACTAACTTTATATCTTATAGTTACAATATGCCTTGTAGTTTTACCTTATTCAAACCTTTTGCCTAGTTTGACCCAGCCAATGCTGGAGACCTTTCTCTCACAGGGAAATGATGAAATGCTTCTTTATAATCATCCATGGCTTTAAATCTTAACATGTGCATACCTTATGCTGTCTGTTTATCCTTCGCTTCCAATGTGATTCATTTCCCCCAGAACAGGAGCAACCACTGACCATGTTCTGTATATGTTGTAGATCCCTCGTTTAAGCCTTCTTTTAAGACAGAGCTGTCCCACCGGCCTCCTAAAATATACACACAACTCATGAACCATGTCCATATCCTTGGCATTCTCCAACCTATCTTTCTTGGTTTTCACTTTACTTACTTCATCGATCTCTACATGTGCAACACATACGGGGTAGTTACAGGTTTGCTGGTATCCCGTCAGTAATTCCGGTGGGGTACATGTAAACTGACCTACCGTTACCGGCACCTGATATTATATTATTATTGGGATGTTACAGGTGCTGGCAACGGCGGTCATTCTCCATTCCATGGAGTCCCATAGGACGCCATAGGGAGAATTGCTGGCATTGGTAATGCTGGCTGTTTTTTGCCAGTCAGGCCTGATTTACCTCCAGCTCTTGGCTGGGGGTTAGTCAGTAACCCCCGCTCGCAAACTTGTCATATAGCGATGCAGTAAAAGTGGAAGTAACAAAAGGACCACCACTTTTCCCGCACCTCCAAACTTATAATGAGGTCCATACCCTTGGGCTGCCAGCCTTGCTTGACTATGCCTGGAAAAAACGTTGCCCACAAAATACTTAGTATTTCCCGAGCACATCTCAAGCCTCTCACCTATCCAAACCTTACATATGCACCATAGTATTCTCGGTTTCTTTTCTTCTTTCGTTCATTCACACATTTTTAAATTAATTAATTAAACCATTTTACAGCCAAAACACACTCTAGTATGCGTCTCTTGTCAAAGGTTTCCCCCCGGTTCACCTGAGTTCTCTTCTTGTGGCGTTCCGCGGAGGACTCCTTCTCCCGGCCGGACCGGGACTTGTATAAGTGCGCGCGAGTCGAGTCTGACTCCAGCGCGAGCGTTCAAGGTTCCAGGAAGTCGCTTGTTCCAGGACATCCAGGAAGAGAATCGAAGAAAGGTAAGAGATACTGGAAACAAAGGAAAAGGGAAGAAAGAATAAGGGAGTTGGCCAGGAACTTGGAAGGGAAACGCCGAGCAGCACACACACGTTGAGACACTACCTAGAGATAGCGTTGAGACGCGCGGAGGCGCGGGGGCGTGGCCCATTTATAGAACGTGCCGTGTCCGACGTACAGGCTAGTACGGAACATGGCACGGCCATGTTGGAAGTATCAAGGAGCACACTCTCCGTCTGGACCAGGACCAGGAAGACCAGAAGGGGCTATGTCCATGGTTCATGACAGCATGCCTCCTCCGAAACCCCGTCCCACCAGGCTTGCCAGGGTGTATGAGTTGGAATCTTCTCAGCAATCGAGGGGTGTTTAGGTTGGATAGTGGCTCCCATGTTCTCTTGCTAGGAAGATAGCCTTTCCACTCGACCAGGTATTGAAGCCGACCCCGTTTGTACCTGGAGTCACATATTCTGGATACTTCATATTCCAGCTGATTGTCCACAATCACAGGACTGGGTCTGCTGGTTTTCCGGGTGGAGTGAATGTAGGGTTTGAGTAGAGAAGTGTGAAAAACTGGATGTATTCTCTTCCAGGAGTCTGGTAGCTTGAGCCGATAAGTAACAGGATTGATGATTTCTTTTATGGAAAATGGACCATAATATCGGGGGGCTAACTTGTTAGGGCGTAGATGTCATGGTAATAGTTTCGAGGACAACCAGACCTGGTCACCAATAGAATAGGAGGGTGCTGGTCTTCTTTTGGAATCAGCATATCGCTTAGTGCGAATCTGGGCCTTTCCCAATTGTTCCTTGGCTTCCTTGTGGATGTTGAGGAGAGTTTCAATCCAGGAATCAAGTGAAGGTACTGGAGTTGGATGTGGTAGAACTGAAGGTAACACAGAGGAATTAAAACCTTGACTGCAATAGAAGGGGCTAACGTTGATCGCTGAGTGATCTGAATTGTTATAGGCAAATTCATCCAAGGGTATAAGGAGGGACCAATCATCCTGTACCTTGGTTGCGAAACAACAAAGATATTGCTCCAGGGTTTGATTAACACGTTCTGTGGCCCCGTTGGTCTGTGGATGATATCCAGATGAAAGAGCGTGTTGAATCCCTAGAACACGACAGAGATGTTTCCAGAATTGTGAAATATATTGCGGTCCTCGGTCCGATATGATCTTGGAAGGGAGTCCATGAAGACGGAAAATGTGTTCTAGGAAAATTCCTGCGAGCTCTGAAGAGGAAGGAAGTTTATAGAGAGGCGTGAAATGTGCCATATGAGTAAACAAGTCTATGGTTACCATGATGGTCGTTTAACCCCGGGAAGGTGGTAATTCCACGATGAAGTCTGTAGCTATACATTCCCATGGTCTTGTTGGCAGTGCAGGTTGCAATAGAAGGCCCGCCGGTCTCTTATTGTCGTGCTTATTCTGACTGCAGACAGTACAGGTCTTGATGTACTCTTGTACCTTGCATTTCATTTCCGGCCACCAAAACTGTCTTTGTATAAGACGGAGTGTGTTGGTTACACCACGATGTCCAGAATGAAAAGTATCATGGCAGAGAGTTATTATTTTATGTTGAAGTTTCGGTGTGGGAATGACCAAGGCATTGTCCTTGAATAAGTATCCTTCCTTGATTCTTAAGTTCCAGGGATTCTTCCTAGAGACGTCCTTCCAGAGGTCAGAGGACTGGGTTTTGGCTCGAATCTCTTCCAAGAGGTTGGTCACTTGAGCTATAAAGATTGTGTTGGGAAACATTGTAGGATAGGTCCTATCTTCAGTGGTTAAATAGTCAGGACGTCGGGACAAGGCGTCCGCAATCACGTTTTGTGATCCAGGAACATGAGTGATTTGGAATCGGTACTGGGAGAAGAAGTAGGCCCAACGCGCCTGACGACTGTTCATGCACTCCATAGATTGGAGAATTTGTAGATTCCGATGGTCCGTACGGACCTGGACTGGATATCTAGCACCCAGGAGTAAATGTCGCCATTCTGTGAAGGCTTGGCGGATTGCCAACAGCTCCTTTTCCAGGACGGAGTAATGGGTTTCGCAGGTTGTTAAGGTTCTAGAGGGGTAAGCCACTGGGTGGCCCATCTTGTCCTCAAGCACCTGTTTCAAGACTGCTCCTATGGCATGGTTGGAGGCATCCGTTTCCACTATGAAAGGGCGATCTAAGTCAGGCTGAGCCAGGATGGGGGCTTGCATGAATCTTGTCTTCAAGCGTTGAAAAGCCTTCTCTTGCGAGGAAGACCAGATGAAGGGAACATCCTTCTTCAGCAGAGCAACGATCGGTTGGACAAGCTCAGAAAAGGTAGGAATGAACTTTCGATAAAAGTTAGCAAGTCCCAAGAAAGACTGAACCTGTTTCACCGATGTAGGAGCAGGCCAGGCCAGTATGGCCTTTACCTTTGAAGGGTCCATTCCAACTCCTTCTGGGCTGAGGATGAATCCAAGGTAATGAACTGAAGTCACGTGAAAAAGACATTTCTCAGGTTTGACCAAGAGCTTGTTTTCATGGAGCTGTTGTAGTACCACCATGACATGTTCTTCATGTTTCAAGGGATCCTTGGAATAAATCAAAATGTCGTCTAGATAGACAATGACAAAGAGAAAAAGCATGTCAGAAAACACCCTATCCATGAAACGTTGAAAAACTGCAGGGGCATTAGCTAAACCAAAGGGCATGACTAGATATTCAAAGCGACCAAAGGGCGTTCTAAAGGCGGTCTTCCATTCTTCCCCTTCCCGGATACGGATTAAGTGATAGGCACCCCGGAGGTCCAACTTCGTGAATATTACGGCGCCTCTGACAGCTTCCAGGATATCTGAAATCAGAGGCAGAGGGTACCGATCTTTGAGGGTGCATTGATTTAGACCACGGTAGTCGAGGCAGGGTCTGAGTTCCTTGGAATCCTTCTTAGGAACGAAGAACAATGAGGCACCCGCTGGAGATTTTGAGGGTCTTATGGTGCCATTTTCCAAATTGATGTCCAGGTATTCTCGGAGGGCCTTTTTCTCAGGTTCTGAAAGGATAAACATTCTGCCAAAGGGAATTACTGCCGAGGGATCTGTCTCAATGGCACAATCTTCGGGTCTGTGATGGGGTAAAGCCTGGACTATGGCAGTCGAAAAGACATCAGTATATCCTTGGTAGACCTCTGGGACTTGTACAATGTTGGAAACCATGAGTGAGGTTTTTTGCTCTCCTGAATGTTCAATAGCTGGTGTTAAGGAGAGATCCAGGGATAAACAGTGGGACATACAAAACTCAGAGCCCAGAAACAATGACCCTGCTGTCCAATTAATGTACGGATTATGTCTTTGAAGCCAGGGCATACCCAGAACCATTGGGTAATGGGCTGATTTGATGATGTCGAATGTAATCTGCTCTTGGTGGTGGTTTATGGAGAGACGGACCTCTTTTGTCTGTAGGGTTATGGGTCCTGAAGAGAGAGATCTCCTATCAATTGCTTCTACCGGCTGTTTAATGTTCCGTGACTCATATGGTATTTTATGTCTGATAACCCAGTCTTGATCAATGAAAATTCCCATAGCTCCACAGTCCACCAGGGCCAGTATGGGATAGGTCTTGTGCTTGGAGGGCGATAGAAAGGCCTGTAGCACCACCATGTTATTCTGTCCAGGAGAGTTCAAGGATGTGATTGATGTGGAGCAGACATCTTTCTCCCGAAACCTCGCTCCATCTAGGGCCGGGAGCTGGCGTTTCCCGAACGCCGTGGAGGGGCTAAAGGACATTCTCTAACGAGATGCTTGTCTGAGGCACTATACATACACAGGCCGATGTGAATTCTTCTCATCCTTTCTTGTGGAGTAATTGGCCCACGAAAGGCACCTATTTGCATTGGTTCGGAGTCGTTATCAGGGGTTGAGACAGGATCGGATTTCACAGTCGACTCCGGAGTGGTTCGTTGAAAGGCAGTCTTAGCCTTTTTCCTTTCAGCCCTTCTTTCCTGGATACGAAAGTCTATTTGTAAGGCTAGATCTACCAAAGCCTGAAACGAACTGGGGCGAGCCACTCTGGCTAATTCATCCTTGATATTTAGACCCCTGCGAAATAAGGTGAAACTCGC
This sequence comes from Ambystoma mexicanum, assembly GCF_040938575.1. Classification (NCBI taxonomy): domain Eukaryota; kingdom Metazoa; phylum Chordata; class Amphibia; order Caudata; family Ambystomatidae; genus Ambystoma; species Ambystoma mexicanum. Next base: position 863,309,410 of record NC_090939.1, on the reverse strand, counting down.
TTCAGGGCCCCAATCAGCCTCCTTTACCAGCTGTTTGAATCTGGTAACGAACGTTAGCATATCCTGGGATCCTTGCCGAAAATCAAGTAGTCGTTCCTGGGCGCTGAACACTTGTTCGGGGCGGTCAAACATAGACTTGAGCGCCTGGATAAATGCATCATAATCGTCCAGGAGGACGTCTCCAGAGTTCACTAGGGGAGTGGCCCAAGATAACGCATTCCCTGTAAGATGGGAGATTATGAAGCCCACCTTGGCCCTGGAAGTTGAAAAATAATAGGGCTTGAATGTAAAATGCACCAAGCAGGAATCCAGAAATCCACGTAAGGATTTTGGCGAGCCATCGTATTTGTCTACCACTCCACCCAGTATCACGCTTTCCTTATTGGCAGAGTCACGTGACAGCACTAATTGTTTCAAGGCTGTGTTCTCTGCCTTTAAGTTCTGTACCTCGGTTGTTAACTCCTGCATGCCGCGCATGAGGTCCTGGACCGCTTTCTCCATAGCGGTATCAGTGTTGATCGTTTGGCGTCTCAATCTGTCAAAGGTTTCCCCCCCGGCTCACCTGAGTTCTCTTCTTGTGGCGTTCCGCGGAGGACTCCTTCTCCCGGCCGGACCGGGACTTGTATAAGTGCGCGCGAGTCGAGTCTGACTCCAGCGCGAGCGTTCAAGGTTCCAGGAAGTCACTTGTTCCAGGACGTCCAGGAAGAGGATCGAAGAAAGGTAAGAGATACTGGAAACAGGGGAAAAGGGAAGAAAGAATAAGGGAGTTGGCCAGGAACTTGGAAGGGAAACGCCGAGGAGCACACACACGTCGAGACACTACCTAGAGATAGCGTTGAGACGCGCGGAGGCACGTGGGCGTGGCCCATTTATAGAACGTGCCGTGTCCGACGTACAGGCTAGTACGGAACACGACACTGGGCACGGCCATGTTGGAAGTATCAAGGAGCACACTCTCCGTCTGGACCAGGACCAGGAAGACCAGAAGGGGCTATGTCCATGGTTCAGGACATCTCTTTCTTACACACTCCTTTTCCAGTCAATGATTTCCAGCAGATTAAGGCTCTGGCGTCCCTGGTGTGGGACAGAATGCTCTGCAACTCGGACAAGATTTACGCGCTTTGAGACCACTACGGTGGTGAACTGGTGCCGTATAAAAAAAACTATGATAATAAATATATTTACCCACCATTGGGGTACTCCTGGAACATGTTTCAACAGAAACATCATGTATGTTTCCCAAATGTGTCGACAGGGAATTGCTTCGGGTGTACACCGTTTGGTAGCATCCCACATGAGAAGCACACAAGGAGAGAGCTCTTATCCAGACAATGTATAGAGGCGGTCCCCTTCGCATTCCATTTCAATGCTATAGCACATTTGGTTAAGACCCCCTGCGAGACTGGGGAATTTTGTAATGCTACCTTAGGTAATCCTGGGTACAGCACCAATAGCACCATCTTTCGATTAACCTGCATGTCAATTTTATTTATTTATGTATTTATTTATTTATTTATCATTTGTGGAGTGCTCCGAACCCCTAGGTATCTGGGTGCTGGACAGGCATGTAATATACAAATACGCGAGGTGCGTGTCGGTTTGGTAGTTTGGGATGATGCATGTTGGATAGGTACTTTGGTGCAGTATTGGCCAGGCATTTGTGGGTAATCAACATCGTTTTATATCTGATTCTGTCCTGCACAGGTAGCCAACGTGCTTTGTGTCTCGTTTCTGATATGTGCTCTCGCTTGGAAATATTTAGGTCGGCTCAGAGGGCGTTGTTTTGTGTGACCTGAAGTTTTTTGATGTTGCTCATTGAGGCATCAACGAGGAGAACATTGCAGTAGTCCAGTTTGGACAAGATGAATGCTCTGGCTAGTGTCAAGCAGCTGTCAGGGGAGAGATAGGGTCTGCATGCATTGATAAGCTTAGCTATATATGCTGCAGATGAGATAGTGGCGTTGACTTTGCTTGTGAGCGATAATGATGAGTCGAGGTACACTCCCAAGGTTTTCACCTCCTTCGAGACGCAATGCGAAGTCCCACACTACATTTTCTCTGAGTTGATAGACTAGGGGGCATTTGCAGATTTTATGGAAGAAAGAGGCATTACAATTGCAATTTTTACATCAGAGTTGTAGGTATTTATTTTTATTTATTTGCATTTTTAAAGCGCTCACACAGCCCGTGGGCATCGAGGCGCTGTTACAGGAATATGTCTCTTAGTTGCGTATCTATAACGCGCTTAATACTCAGAGGTGTCTAAGCGCGGACCCAGGGATCGAACCTGTATTGCTTCGTGTCATCTTGTTTCCAAGGCGAGCACGTTGCCGCTGAGCGATCCTCCCCATATATTTGGCTAGGGGTAACCCAGGAGCAAGCTCGAATTGTGTAATATGTCATTTGAGAGCGGATGCTAAGCAACACTTCCCTTGCATGCAGGCATGCTTGCAACTTTTCTTCCTCAATTTACTCCATCCCAAACTCTCTCTCTCTCACTTATATTTTACCACTATGGGAACTTTAGAATTGGCACCAGTGTTCGAAATGTACGGAACATAGTAGTGAAACTATGTTCCCTGCTGGCCTGAGACTGTCTCTGCTCCTCACAAAACCTATCGCCATGCCCCCCCTCCCATCCACAATACAAACCCATAAAAAAATGTATCTGCTATTTAAGAGAACGGTCAGTGAAGTGCACTGAGGCTACAAGTTTCAACTTCTTCCTACACTTTGATTTTAAAAACGAAACCATCCCAAACATAGTCCCATCTCCCTTTCCATGGCGGCCAGCCGCGTGTCAGGGAGAGGCCAGGAACACTTCTTTTCCGGCGCAGGAGAGGAAGATGGAAGCGAAAGGGTAAGTGGGGCAGGGATAGGGGGGTGCCAACCCCACTTCTGTGCCTCCTCATTGGCTGGGAGGACTAAGCCACGCCCCAGCGGATGCTACTGAATATTATGTTATGTTAATAGATGTATACAATGCCACTTTCTGTCGCTGGAACACAGCGGCCAAAGTAGCATTCTATATAGCCATTAACATAGAGTGCTAGCCCATGGGTGTAACAAAAATATTAGCACAAAATTCCAGTGTTAGACGGTGGATAGAAAAAAGGTGTGTTTTCAGGAGCCCTCTAGATGGCAGGTGGTTTTTGGTTGCTCCCAATTCAATAGGTAGCGCATTCCAAAGTTCAGCCACTACAATTGAGAGGACCCAGCTGCTACCTTTCTTGTCCTAATTCCGGGAATTTGGAAACTCTGACAAGAGGATGCTACCGAGTAATGATTGGGTAAGTAGTGGGGCAATATATCAATTAGGAACTGGGATCCTGTTGCGTTTGGCTAATGATTGCACGCTGTGCACGTGAGTCAGGAAGCAGGTCGTCCATAAATCAAAGTGTGATTTTTTGCAATCTTCTTCAGTTGAAGGTCAATCCGTTCTCATCATTAAGTTAAGGTCGAAGAAACAGCAGCCACTGGACATCCACTCACTCGGGCTCTCAGGCTCAGCTGACAGTGATGGAACAGGCATGCCTCTGACACGGCCCGGGGTTCCACGCATCATCCCATGCAGTCACTCCTGGCACGCAAGCAACGAATTCATTCAGGAAACGAGTGATGCTTATCCGTGAAACACTCAGCGAGTAACACAAGCTCCTTCTCTGGATGGGGGGAGACAATGCAAGGAACACAGAGCAGGGGTAATATGGCATTCGATCCCCATGTGGTGAAACAGCTGCTGCAGAGTTGTGCACCCTCTGCAGATGGCACAATAGGTGATCTGCACAGCCCAAGAAAACACCATTTGCGTAAACTAGATGTGATTACGGGAATAGGAGTGGTATGACATGGATGAGCCCATACCCAGAAGGAGGAGAGGGTGAGGTTGAAAAGCGAGCTACTACTGTGTCTTGGCGAGAAGGCAGGGCCGTCATTTCACCAAAATGCCAGGGGTAGGGGAAGTGACATCATACAACGCTTGACCTCTGATGACATCACAGGAAGTGTTGTCATTTGACTCCACGCCGAAGAGATATCACGGGAAACGATGGAACACGACCTTTCACCCCTTGACCAAACAGGAAGTGGTATCACACAGCATTGTTCCTAAGTACACTACGAAAAATATGGTTACAATATCACTATAATGTGCTATACATTTCATACAAGAATGGATCGCCATATGCATCGTTAAGATCAGTGTGTATAGGCCCATATCACCAAATTATTCTGTAAATGCAAGCAGACGTCCAAGGCCAAATGATAATGTGTTATTATATAGCACTTACGCTTAAGCGCTTTATATAGAACAAATATACATACAAAATCACCCAACCTGTGTTGGTACTCATTTATATACCTCAGAAGGATGAAAGGCTGTGTTGAGGTGTTTAAGAACAGACTAAATCAGTGACTCACCCCATGAAGTGTGCCTGAAATAAACCTTTAATGAGTCTAGCAATTATTGTATAGAATTACAGAAAGACAAATTATTTGTTATTCCTATTTTTTCTTATTTAGGGTCACTGCTGAAAGTGTTAGACTTGTGGAACCCCCCTCTTCTTTTTTTGTCTTATTTTTATTTATTTTTAAGGGGCCAGAACAGGAAAGACAGCCACTCCAGAAGCAAAGAGCTTCTCTTGACAAAAATGGGCTTTGTCTAAATAAATCGATCCATTGTCAAACAAATTAATTATTATGGCTATGCACCTCTTTATGCTGCATGCATTGCCTGGGTGACTGGAGTGGGTTTTGTATTACTACTTTACTTGTATGGAATTCTGGCATTGGAGGCCAACCTCTCACAGCACGCAGCTGGAATGATTTCTAGTGCTCGTGTAGAACTCCCTGTGCCCCTCACTATACTTAATTATAAGAGTGAGAACGTGTTATGCTCCTCCCCCCCCTTAAACCGAACAAAGCATTCCAGCTCTCTACACTCACTAATGCAGGGTTGTCCAACTCCAGGCCTTGAGGGCCAGAATCCTGGCGGGTTTTCAAAATATCCCTCATTGATATTCTGGAGAAGAAATGTGCATACATTGAGAATCTGTTTATGCAAATCTATCTCATGAATATTAATGAGGGGTATCCTGAAAAGCCAACATGTTTCTGGCCCTCGAGGACTGGATTTGGGCAACCCTGCAGGACTGTATCACTAACGATAGTTTCCAGATATACCTATGTTTGGTGATGCATGGTTTCATTTTGAGACCTAATGTGGCACCATTCACTAGATGACTCTCTGGAAAGCCCCAATGCTTTGAGAGAAAAGGGGACTCCGGAGAAAACTCTGATGGCACCACGCCATGCACAAGAGCCACACATTGTGTTACAGGTGGTTATGTGCTAGTGTGCGTGTCATGAACTGTGCATGAAAGTGAAAGCCCTCACCCCCGGGAATTACTGTGAATGTCTGCAGTGCGGTGGGACCCGCGGAGCAAGACACTGGAAAGTTTCTGGGGGCACCAATTGACTCATGACTAGAAGCGAAATTCCGCCTCCATTTGTGTGAGCGGAGTGTGCTACGCACTGAACACTCAGCCCACAGGAATGTGATAAGCATCACACTGAAAAGCCATCTTTTTCGAATTATTAGACTTCTGTCGGGGCGCCCACAGCACACAGGGCATTGTCATATCTGCGTGTGGAAGTCGGTCCATGAGGTCGACATGTTGGATGCAATGGAGCACCGATCAACCTAGCAGACAGAAGCACTGAATCAAGCCGCTAGACCAGGTCAGCACTGCACCCTCCATGGTGAAAGGCACAATTGCTACAACTGGAGAACTATCTTGCACATCATGATGCGCACATCCATACCATAGAGTAGCCATAGCATACCATAGAGTAGTCATAGCGTGCTGATATTAGGGACACATGTGCAGATATGCAGGCAGATATGCATGGATAAATGTATGAATTGGGCATTATATGCGGCAAACGAGCACCCTCCCACGCTCTGTGAACTTCACAAATAAGTACTGTACACGAGAACTGGGGTGCGTCGTGCCTCAGCGACATGTTGACTATTACGAGTCACAGAGATTGCCGGTTAACGCATCACTCAAGGGACTATCATATGCAAAATGATTTATTTATTTCATTTATTTATTTGTACGGCGTCGAAAGCCCGCAGGCATCGGGGCGCCACACTGACACGAGAACAGCCATATAGGCAGGGGCGTTGCTAGGGGGGGCTAACGGGGCTATAGCCCCTGATCTTTTGGTTGTAGCCCCGGATAGAATCTCAGGAGCTACAGCCAAAAAACTAGCTAGCCCCCAGTCCCAACAGTTCCGACATCAGCATAGCCCCGGGTCTTTTCCAGACCTAGCAACTCCCCTGCATATAGGACAACACAGTGGTAAAACGGAACACTTAGTGGAACCGGTACAGAAAAAAGCTGTTACCTAACTAGGTAGCTATCACCTTACGGGATCTATTATTTGAACACTATAGTTTTTAACTTCTTTCTAAATTTGCGGTGGTTGGATTCCAGTCTTAAATTCAAGGGGAGTTTGTTCCAGTTTACGGCGGCGCAGTTGGCGAAGGCTCTTCCCAAGCCGTTTGCTTTCTTATGTGTGGTTACTGCAACAAGTCCCTGAGCCTCTGATCTCAGTGCTCGAGTGGGATTATACCTGTCAATTTCACTGCAGGTTGTCAGTGAAACGGGATTACATACCGCACAGTACCAGAGAGCTGCTCACAAGAAAGCAACATTACTGCCCATGAAGGGAATAAGTACACTCTGGGAAATTATTTAAAGAACAATGATGTTATTTTTGCTTTCTTAATGCCCAGTCAGGTGTATGGGGATGTGTAATGCAACGGCTCTGTTGTAGCACATCAGCAACTATATCTAATGTCAAGTTTCCAAAACAAATTGGTTTCCGACAGATCACTCACAACCATGTAAACAACAAACAGATTTGAGTAAAGGTATGTGGTTTGCCATTGCTATGGGTGATTTGGTTTCACGCCTCCATATAGTGCCTTTTTAGCAGCGACTGGACCATATCTGGATTTTTTGCAGAACTTTTTTCCTCTGATTGGATGCAACAAGCAGACTTGTATCCAGTATAAGCCTAGTATTTTGACAAGGAAAAGGTATTGTATACATTTCGATACAACCACAACTGGTTGAGTGGTTTAGAGACTGGGTGTATATTAATAACTATGTTTTTGTTTTTGATCATAGCACTCGCAGGTCTGATACGAAGAATAGAGCGGCCTGAAGAATTGTTAAACAACAAAAAAGAAAGAGACTAAGCTTTATGTATTTTAGAATAATTAGGTGTAGGGGTGCATGCCACAGAAAATATATTTTAAAATATTTTTTTGCTTTGGTAAACATTTCACATTAAGTGATTTAAATTGGTCTAGTTGTTTCTCCTGAGGAATGTTCAGTATTGACACCATTCAGAACCGAAACATGTTGAGTATGTAATCAGCTAAATAGTGATTTTGTTGCTGGAGGTGTATCTACTGAGGAGAATCTGTTTTTCGTAACACATTAATTTGGTTGTTAAAAATCAATGCAATTTATTTGTACTTGGAAATGTATCTTTATACTTTATATTTGTTTCTTTCCTTTTCCATTTCCCCTTTTTCTACTATGATGTACATGTGTTTTTCCTCATTTTTTATCTCCCTAAAAAGGTTGTAGACTACTCCACTTGTAGCTGGTTTATATATTTTGATACCTCAAAAAAATCATATTTTTAAACAAATAATAACATTTCTTTGTGAAAGTAATCAAACCCACAATGGGGCAACCCTATTAAAATTGCATCAAACTTAGAAGTGTGTATCTGAGGCCTGAACTATGGTAGTTTAGATTTTAAAATATTCTTGGGTTTTCACATCACTGTAAATAAAAAACTCCTGAGTGCCTCTATATGTATTTTGTGTAAGTTGATTTTCCTACAGGAAGATATGAAGAGCAGTTTTTCGGCAGCTTATAACTTTGGCACTGTTCGATGAATATGCACGAAACCTTGCTCCAGAAAATCTGGCCACTGGCCACGGCCACCAAGGGACTTGCTATGGGGTAAAGTGGGCACTGGGTCTATCCTCTAGCACTGAATAATGTCTACTTTGAGATGGATAGCGGGCCTGCAATATGAGTGAAGCCCATGCACCAGGTATTATAGCCACTGCCCATGACCGCAAGCCAAGAACAGTGGCCTAAAGTCGTATTATTGAGGAACAGGCTAAAGGCCATGGACAAGGTTTACTCTGGGTTTATTCATGGGACAGGCAACATGGCTCAATCTCCAGGCCCACAGATTGTGAACAGTGGCCATGGCCGCAAGTAATGGACAGACGCCACTTCCCACAATTGGGCTACCGTTGCCACTGGGCCAGGTGGTAGCCCAGGCCCAATCTCTACTATGGGTTGCTTCGCAGGGTTGGCAACATCTCTCAAACCCATGCCCCAGGGTTTGTGGCCATAGCCACAAGCCATTGACAGTGGCACACAAGCCCATTATGCTATAGTGTGAACTGCACCAGGTCATGGGTGAGCTTCATGCTCTAGGTAATTCACCCATGACTTGCATCCCCAATATGTGCTGCTTGAAGGGACCCATGTCTGTACGAGCGGCAAAAAATATGTTCCTGAAAGGAGAGCGATAGTTCTTTAATATATGTAAAATGTGGAATTATTAATAGCTTACATAAAGTGCTGGAACATCAGGAAACTATTGAAATTCAGTGAAACAACTTTGTTGAAGTGATTTTATGGTTACGTTTCTCTAATAAAAAAACCTTTGAAAATCAGAAAAGAATGTAGTTTAAGGGACATTATGGTTGCAGCGCAAAATTGGAAAACCAAAGAAATGTACAGGCATGCAACACAACTCACGCCCCCACCATGCACTGCTCAGGCTAACACCCAGGACATCAAAAGTGACATTGCTGATGACATCACATTTCCTGGAAAGTTCTTTTTGTTCTCCTCACCCAATTCCTTTGCCTCTGATCTCCTCAACCTATCTCTGAGTGCTTGCAGTCTCTGAGTTTACTCTGACAGTGTTAAACTGTAACACTTTAAATCCTCCACTGCTACAGCTGCCAGGCAAATCCTGCTGAACGTCCAGAAAAACTTCCTCTCCTCATCTTTCACTCTACCAATGTTCTCATTTCTACTCTAGTACTCAGCTGGGTGGATTGCTGTGGAACCTCTCGAATGTTCTCAGCTTCACCCTCTTGGCACCCGATCAATGGAACTTCCTTCCTGCGGAAATCAAAAACATTTCCACAGTGGCAAGTTTCAAAGTCATCTTCAGGAATCGCCTTCTCTCAATAGAGGGAGCCCTTTTGAGGGACGGTGGTGTCACCACTTCCCTATGATCTACAAACTAGTCCTCCCACTTGTATGAAAGTAAGAATAATTTGGATGTGTGTGAATAAAATATATGTAAACTACGTCCACCTGTGATATGCCCTCTTGATATTCCCAGCTTCGCCCCCTTCAAACCGAGATCAATCAAGCACCCACTGTAACATCCTTGCTCTTGCAAAGCACTCAACAATGGGACTGCTCCTCACTCCAGTATGTTCCCATGTGAAGCCATTTTATCAAGATATTAGATTCTTGACATTAAACAAATGCAAATAAACAGTAGCTGAATCCTCGCAGAGCCCACCAAGATGAAGCACCGTGCCCACCCACCAAGGCACCTTGAGGTGGAAAAAGCAGCATGCAGCCTGTCATCGTCTGCCTGTGACACTCTGTGTGGCAAAAAGCTGCCCGTCAGCAGCTCTTGGAGGAGCGTCACATCTTTTCTTAAGGTATTTGATGAAGAATGACAGTGACAAGCAGGGCTCACCACTGAATGTGATGTGACTGTAGCAATCCTTAAATTAGATTTGATGTTTGAGGGGTAAAGTTATTACGGTCTAAAACAACAAAATGTGCAGGGTGTAGCAGGCTGCCCATCTGCATGTAAGCTTGTGATTGGAGGGTCTGAGGCATGCAAGGAACCTTGGTGTGAAATGTTGTATGAGTGTTGGCTGAGTGTTCCATTGGATGGAGGTGGAGAGTGAGCTGCCTAGGTTGTGGATGGACCAGTGGTTGTTCTCATCATTGTTTCCTATTCTACCTTGTCTGACCTTTGAGAACTTTATGAATACTCTTTCCTGAACACATATTCAAAGATCGGGCATTGTATTTCCTTTTGGTGAACCAGGTCTCTTCACTGGTGGTAGTCTACTGTTGTGAGGAAAAGAGCTAATTGTGCTGTGGCGGGGGAAGCAGCGAAGGACTGTACAACCGCTGCCCCTCAAGGGCTCATCCACATGCATCCGTAATCCATACCTGCACCTCTCAAATTCACTGCAATCGCTAGGCTTCAACATTGACAGTCGCCTGTCCTTCAAGAAACACATAGTGAAGAAGGCCCTAACGGCCCTGCTTAAAATCTCCACCTTTGCAAAATCATACCCTTCATCCCACCACAGGACTTTAGCACAAGCCCTTGTGCTCTTGCGCATCAATAGGGGAAATGCTCTCCGGATGGGGTTCCCAGTTGCTCACTTGGCTCACCTAAAAGCAGTCCACCACACTTCGGCATGTCTTATTGCCGATACACAGACATTTGACTGAATCGCCCCATCCTATGCAAACTACATTGGCTTGCTCTCCAGGCTAGGATACTGTTCAAGACTACATGGATCATCTAGAAAGCAGTCACGAGTAACACACCAGCATATCTGTTGGATAAGTTCCACATATCCTGTGGCACATGCGTTTCGCTGGACGCTGTGTCCATTTACACTCAAAACAATCTATTAACCATTAACTTACAAAAAACGAAGGTGATGACCATTTTTCCTCAAAGAAACAGAAAAAGAACTCCTCTTAATTGGACTGTACAAAACATCTCTATTGAAAGAGTTGATCTATATACTTATCTGGGTATCATTATATCTACAACTAAAGTGCAGGCTCACTTTTTGCATTTAAATGACAAACTTAATCAGATGATATCCCAGACACGAGTTATACAAGCAAGGTTGGGTACGTTTTCCATCTCTCCTGCTATAATTTATTTTCAACAGAAGGTGAAGCCCATTCTGCGCTATGGTTCAGAAACTCAGACAATAATGCCTGAGTTGTTTTGGAACAGGCTGGAGAGTGTATACTGGAGGCGTTGTTTGGGCCTGCCATATTGTATCTCGATCTGTTGGATCAGACATGAATTGGGTTTGATTTCCCTTTACACACGTCACTTGTGGCTGATTGTCAGCCTCTTCCGCAAGTGTATTATGACAACTGACACGTCCATGCTCATGGGCACTCTATCTAATTATGTCTTTTCGAGCAACGGCTTGTATATACAAAACTGGCCGCAAATTGTTATTGATACTCTAGCTAATGTGGATGTTTCTCTTCAGACACACATTGAGAATCCTACAAGGGTCAAAACTAAAATGTTTATGTATGACTGGATTAAAAATAGAGCGTCCTGCTTACAACTACAAGACTTTAAAAGCCATTTTCTACCACATAAACAGTGTGGCACAGCTGAACCATACTTGATCAAATCACCATCAGTGGCCCATAGACTAGAGTATTCAAGACTAAGATTCAACTTGTGCCCCACTCAAGAGATCCTGGCAAGCCGTAAGATTATTCCATCTATAGATAACTACTGCAGACAATGTTTGAAACAGGAACAGTCTGAAACTTTATACCATTTACTCACCGAATGTGATGTTCTTAGTCAAAAGTGCACTCAACTATTGAGACCCTGCTTAATGAATTATCGGGAAATTTCTTCTGACCTACTATGGCAATTAATGTTACAAGGAAATCATTCTTCACTAAGAATTAATGTGATCAGATTTCTCTCTGAGCTAAAGCTACTTGACAAACAAATGGATGGACATGATGCTTGATCTTGACCAATGTTACAATATTTTTTAATCACTTGACTATCTTTTATTTGGAGTTACTTTTATCTTTATCATATGATCACAATCATTTTACTCATTGTACTTGGTCTACCACTTTGAATTTCAAAATGTGTAACTTTCTTGTCAAATTTAGAAGTTTAGGTTTTTTTCTTTTTAATTTTTTTGTATGAATGTTTTCAATTTTTGTCAATTATCAATTGTGAACAAAATGTAAATGTATGATTTTTTGTTTTTAAAAGTTGATCAAATTCAGCCAAATAAAAAAAAATACAATTATAGAAATAATAATCCATATCAAATAGGGAGAAGCAGGGTACCAGCTAGGAGAGTAGCGTCAAGGCTCCTGTTGAGAGTGATGGATGACACCAAGGAGGCACTAGATGCTTTGTTCGTGCTTAGCAAACCTGCCCCCGTGGGTGGATTGCATGGGGAATGCCGTGTTGGGACCCTGTTGGTTTACCTTCATTGGAGCAACTGCATGGGCCTGTGGGAGCCCACAGGAGCACAGGGGATTTGTGAGCATCATGGCTTTCATTGTGTCATTTACAGGGTTGCCTGGCATACTACTCATCATGTGGGGTGCCGGCAAGGTTGTCCAGTCCCAGGCCAATTACCCTTTAATTGTTCTTTCTGCATACCAGTGGGTGTGGCATGACACAGGGGTATTGGAGAGGTGGGACCTCTCAGGGCAGTGGGTTGCGTGCCACTAACTCAAATGATGTCATGGCCAATGCAAAAGCGCAGTGACTTGCTGCTGTGTACGTTCCTGCATAACATTGGAAGGTGTGCGCGCACGTGACCTTAAACAGCCCTTTTATAGTGACGACAAATACAGTGGACCATGCCGGATGAGAGCTATTTGACAGACTGATCCTCTCAGGTATCTTTTTTTTGTTCAATCTTTTTATTACATTTCAAATGGGTACAGCCCGTTACATTGGGTGGGCACGAGAAATGGCAGACAGTTAATTTTACAGTGCAGTTATAGTCGCAATTCCCCCCGCCCATACATAGTCTACTGCAGGAAAGCGGCTAACATGCCCGCTTCTATGGCTGTATTAAATAACACCTCCCCCCACTCCCACTTCCCACCCAATCCTCCCCTAGATTCCCATATGTACCACGTGTGTCATGGGAAGAGTTGTATTGATACTTCCCAATCATATAACATTTGCTGTAAGTATCCATCTCACACCATTCCCCAGTGATAAGTAGGTCCTATTTGGCCCAAGGTGCCGCCCCTGGAGTCGTTTCCCAGTGTTTTTGCGTCCTCCTCTCCCCCTATCCGTGCTAGTCAACAGACGTTCCGGCTTGAGAGGGCCCGTTCCGGCTTGAGAGGGCCTGGTCCATCTATAGTCAGAGCACATACAGAGTTAGCGGTGTGACGTGAATGGGGGGACCTGCTGCCCGGGTAGAGGTATTTTTTATCTGGTGTTGTCCTTTTGATTTGGTTTGTCAGCGCACTTCCCTCACCTGCCCCATATCATGTATACTAAGGGTGCAGAGTATCCTCTTCTGGTTCATAGTCGCATTAGGTACTGAAGGATTAAATATATGGTCCTGCTAGCTACCAGAAGCATGCTGCCTGTGCAGGCCTAGCGAGGCGCTGGAAGGTACTGTGTTCCAAGGAGCATAACTTGGTAAGTAATGTCTGCCACATGACTTTGGTGGGTGGGCTGATGGCTTTCCAGTTAAGGATCAGGGTTTTACGATCGGCTAAGAGCATTATGTGTATTATCTTGTGCTGCATGGGGTCTGTGTGCCAATCCTCCCTCTTCCCCACAAATAGCAACAGGCCCGGTGCCAATTCGATCTCCACCCTGTCGACGTGTGTGATCTGTCTGTGTACCATTCTCCAATATGCCTCGATCCGCGGGCAGGACCAGAGACTATGCGCCATCGTGCCCAGCCCACCACATAGTCACCAACAGGCTGGAGAATGCGTGAGAACCATAACGTACTCGGCGTATAGCAAATCCGTTGGATCAGTTTGTACTGGATATCCCGGTTGTGGATATTGGACGAAACCACTGGTATAGCTTCAAAGACGTCATACAGGTCGCCTGGTTCAAACACCGTTCCCAGATCGCCAGACCATTGAGTCGCTAGAATATGAATACGCTCCACATTATTGGGCGGCGCATATTGTGTACACATTATGCAGGTGTGAGTATGCTATTTTGTTCTGTTCCATTTCGATTTAGCCCGCCGGTGTAGCCGTACAAGATTGTTCTGTGGTGTGTTTGCGATTCACAAATAATAGAGTCATATATTGGAGCCAATCGGACTCCCACAGTCCGAACAGCCGCCTACCCTACGAGAAGCTAAGTGGGGAACTGTCCTCGTACAGGTCCATCACCCTGACGTGTTGCCATGCTACATCTTGGTCGGGGTGCAACTTATTATCCAGACCGTATGACAGCAGCGCACTAATGCTGATCCAGGCTGGATTCATCCGAATTGGTGAGCCTAGCACCACCCGTAGTCTATGCCATTGTGAAAGCGACGGCCCGATTATCGTTTTTTTTTTCTTCTATTCTCATTGGGTAGTTTGTTTGGGGAATGGCGAAGGACTAAGATGGCGAGAGCAGTGCCATCAGGGATAGTTCCATTGCTTTCCAGATGGTCAGGTCTGCAGCATTAAGTGAACATTTGGCCCAGCACACTTGCACGGCCTGGTAAAATGTTCTCCATGCCAGTAACGCTAGTCCACCATCCGACTTAGAGGCCTAAAAAACTTAAAGCCCGAGCCGCACTTTCTTTCCCATCCCGACAAATTTAGACATATAAGCCTCCAGTTCTTTAAACATCTGTCTCATTGGGATAAAGGGGAGCATCATGGCCAGATAGGTCAATTTCAGGAGAGAGTTCATTTTGAAGGCGTTTATCCTTCCGGAGACAGGCAGCGGAAGTGAATCCCACCTGAGGAGATCCTGTTTGATTTTCATGAGGACCAGGGAACAAGTTAAATTTCTAGTTTTTAGCTCAGAACAGGGCACATTTTCACACCTATGTACGTAACATACCGAAGCTGGAGCTTGAAGGGGGCCACCCCTCCAGGGTCCCAAGGGATGTCAGGTCTTAATAGGAAGATCTCTGATTTCATCCAATTTATGACATAGCCTCGCACAGGACCGAAATATTGTAACAGATGTAGTAGTCTCAGGAGGGAGGTCTAATAGTTGTTTAGGTACACAAGCAAGTTGTCCGCGTATAGGGATACCCGGTGTTCTTTAGTACACCGTTGTATTCCCGACCACCCGGGGTCAGCCCGCAATTTTGCTGCAAGTGGCTCAATGGTGAGGGCATATAAGAGGGGTGATAATGGGCACCCTTGCCATGTACCTGAATGTAGAGAGAAGGGGGCAGATCTAATACCATTCGTAACCACTGAGGCCGTCGGGTCAGTGTAGAGAAGTCTTACTAGTTTGATGACATCAGCTGGGAAACCATAGGTGTCTAGCACTTGAAACATAAAGTCCCATTGGACTTTACCGAATTCCTTCTCGGCGTCTAAGGTTAGGATTCCCTCTTCTGGGTCTGACCCCCTGCAATGACATGTAATAGCTGGCAAACCTTGTTGGCAGAATGCCTGCCGTGGATGAAGCCCATTTGGTCCCTATGGATGAGGAGCAGGATTAGTCCTTCGATGTGTTCGGCCAAGAATTTTGCTAGGATTTTTGTATCAGCGTTGATCAAAGAGATGGTTTGGTAGGACCCACAGTCCCCAGGGAGGCGCCCTTTCTTGTGCAATACCACAATGTTAGCTGCCAGCAAGGAGCGTGGTAGGTGATCGTTGGTGCAAGCTCCCGCGTACACATACTCAAGAGTGGGCGCTAGGCAGTCCGCTAATGCTTTATAGAAGTCGATGAGAAGTCCATCGGGGCCAGCCACCTTCCCCGCCTATAGAGACTTGATTGCTCGGAGTACCTCTGAGGCAGAAATTGGAGCCGCAAAAGACACACTATTTGGGATACTCCCAGTTTAGGGAGCTCGACAGTCGCAAAATATTTGCGAATATGATGTGGTTCTATTGGGTCTAGTTCCACGTACAGCGTGCCATAGAATTATGCAAACCGCTGATTGACAAGCTCATTTCCCTCGAGCAAGTTCCCATCCCAGTCTCTAATAGAGTCGATAATTTGGGCTGCCTGTCTGTCTCCCTCACAATTATATGCCTGTGACCAGCTGGTGAAGGATTTCTGGCTGTGGGAGGAGGACACCCCCTTCATGTGTGCCTGAGGGTTGTGCATTATTTTATGCTGCTTCTCCACGGTCAGTATGTCAGCCCTCAGTTGTTTCCCGCTCCCCCTGTATTTTTATCTTGTGGGCCCATCTCGGAATACAATGCCCTCTCATGTATCCCTTGTATGCGTCCCAGCATTTCAGTGCAGGGTAGTCAGGGGACACATTAGTTTGCCAGAACAGATCAGTACCACCCTCTAAGTGCTCAATGAAATCCGATTATCCCAAGGCTCTCAAGTTAAGATGCCACAGCGGTCTGTTCCGAGGGACCTCCAGTAGGTCAATACGCAGCAGTACAGGCGTGTGGTCCGAGAGGGTGGAGGACAATATGTTGCACTCCCGGATAAGATGGTGGTGTTAGAGGGAAGAAACCAGTAATGTATCCTGGAGTAGCTGCCATGCCTATTGGAATAAAAGGTGTTATCCCTCTGGTGTCCATGTGTGATTCGTCAGACATCTCGAAGTTGGAGATCCTCTAGCAGGGACTGGAGAGTGCGCAGTTTACATGGGTTACATTGTGAGGTTGTGGATGTGCTTTGTCGGTCCAGTGGTGGGGCCAGAGCTACATTTAAGTCCCCCCCAACTAATGTCACAGCACTGATATATAATGCGCAATCCATGAAGGTATGCAGGAAGAAGGATGGTGTGTCAGTCGTGGATCTGTATATATTGAGAAGAGTGATAACTTGGTGTTGTATGTGGCCTTGTACCAAGACATATCTGCAAGTTTGTTAAGGACCCAGAAGGGAGCATGCTTATCGATTAAAATGGATACACCCGTCTTCCCCTGACATGGAGAATGCCCTGCGTCCCGACCCATCCCCGGGCCAACTTATCAGACTCTGTCGTATTGAGGCGAGTTCCTTGGAGAAACAAAATGTCTCCTTGCATATAACACCTGTAATTGAGCATTCCATTTCTTTTTATGGGGTGGTTATGGGGTGGCACAGCCCTTGGATATTAAGGGAAATACATATAAGGATGTTCATCTCAGTTTCTGGGAGGGGAACTCACCCTCAGTGGGCTCAATGTCAGATTTGCCTGCCCCGACCAATACCCATTGTGACATTGGGGTCTCATATGGAGGATTATACCCTAAAACAAACCCAAACAATACAAGCCATAAACAAACATTAGAACATTGGGATTGAAAAACTGCATCCCAATACAGAATAGCAAAAGCCCATGCATGGGGCTGGTCGGGGAGGGTGCGAGGACCCCCGCTGTTCCCCATGCATACCAATGCCCCTGACCAGGGGACACTGGTTGTGTTGGGAACCAACTTCAACATTTGAAATGTTAACATAGAATGCATACTCGCCATTGGGGCAGATAAACTCCAGGTGCCAGGTGATGTATTGTGCGTCTCCTGTTCATAAACTAGAGACCGATGCTCCGTGTTGTTGGAGTCATAGAGAGAAGCGACCCTGCTAAATTGCATCTTAACGGACGTCCAGTTAGTGGGCAGTGGGCAAGTGGTTGCCGCTCTTGGAAGGGGACGGTCTCCTGATGGTGCCCCCTCATTAGGGATGTCATGAGGCCTCGAAATAAACCCAGAGCCTGGGTTCATAGCCAGTGTTCTGCAGTACTCATTTCACTAGCGCCTCTCATTAGAGTTCAAGGTCCACCGGCCGTCTGTCTGCCTTCGTCCAACATCTTTGTGGTCAGGCCTGGCGTTGTGTTCAGGGTGGAGATGACATGCGCTCATTCTGGAGCTTCCCAAGTTCTACAGGTGGGAATTCACTGGAGACCAGTTCTCATTGCTGTAGGAAGCACCAGGCTGCCTCCGGATCATCAAAGGAGTGCCACTTTTTCTAAGAAAATACACCAGATTGCCAGGAACTTTAGGCAATATCTTAATCCGTGCCTTTCAGGGGGTCAAAAATGGGATTGAACTATTTCCTGCATATCGAAACCTCGATGGAAAAGTCATGAAATATACAGATGTTGACCGCTTCCACGCATGCCGTTCCTACAGACCTGTAGGCCTTTAGGATGAAGAGTTTATGTTGGAAGTTTAGCAGTCGCATTGTGATGACACATGGGCATTGGCCAGCTGTGGGCCTGGCTACAGTGGCCCTCTGTACCTGTTCTATGATGAGGTTTCTTGGGTCTTGAATCTGCAGTTTTTATTGGAAAAAGCCATAGATATAGGCCTTCAAGTCCATCCCCTCGCTGTGCTCAGGGAGACCCACCAGATAGAGGTTGTTCCTTCGGGACCTGTTTTCCTGATCCTCCAGTTTTGCGCCTAAGCTCTGTACTTCTTTAATCTGACCATCAATGTCAGTGTTGACCATGTCAACATTGTCCTCTAGTCAGCTGATGCGCTGTTTGTTGTCGGTTGTCCGGTCTGCCGTGGCACTGAGCTGTGTATGGACAACTTACAGGTCGCGTTTAATGTCCTACATGGTATTGTTTGTTTCTTGAGTTCTCTGACCAATAGTCTTCATCTCCAGGAGGATCGCCTGCAGCTGGCTCTGGATTTGGGCCTCCATCATGTGTTGTCTCCATTTAGAGGAGCTCATTGGTGTACTAGTTGTGCCCGGATCTGTGGCATCATTAGGAGGGGGCCAGGGGCCGGCAGTATCATGCCAGGTGGGTACAGACACAGGGAAGCCCAGGCCGTTACAGTTGCGCTGTTCGGTTCGCCCAGTAGGCTGGCTCTGAGGTGTGTAGGCGATTATAGAGGGTATCCCCCTTAGCGTTAGTGTGCCCTATTGCATCAATGTGGGTGGCCGAGCGGGGTCAGTCGGCTCTTATCGCGCTGTTGGTGGGCACCCCTAGGGTCCCAATCATCTCTCGGCTTACTGGATCCAGGTGCTGGTGTGAATGCTCCCTCACTGATGATTTGCAGGTTTATTTAATGTGAACTGTGGGACCTCTGTGATGGCTCCTATTTGTCAGCCCCCATAATTGCAGCAGTTCCGTTGATTTGTCAAAATGGGACCACAAAATCAGTCATCCGTGGGACCACAAGCCTATGGCGGGCGATCCACTGCCTGAAATATGGAGTGCTCATGTAGCTGCCAGCGGCATGTTCCCGATCTTAGAAGTATGAGGCGTTGACCAGATACGTGCAGGCGATCTTGGAGCTGAAGGCCAGTGGGCCTCTTAACATGAACAGTCAGTGGAAGAGAGTGCCAATGGCATATTCATCAAGGAGTGTGAAGCATCTGGAACCAGTCTGTGCAGGCCATTGCGATCTTCTGGCCTCACGCAGTTCTTCCGGCAACATTGTGTAAGGGCCAGTGCCCGGGGGTATGGAGCTCTCTCTACCTCTCCACCGATCTGTGCCGCCATACAGGCCCACTATAGTCGGCCGCATCTCGGCACACACATTCACCCAGTGGCTCAATGTCTTTCTGGGTTGTTGGTGGGCTAACAATGCCGGATAGCAGCGTCTCTGCAGTTCAGGGCATGGGGAGGTGTCCCCATTGGAGTTCCAGCAGAGAGACTCTCTGCAGTGTGATCTTCGGGTTGCTCCATGCCACTGCTCATCTGCAGGCATCTGAGCGCGTAGTCAGGGGTGGCATGGCTGCTGTGCCCGAGATCAGGTGTGCCAGAATGACGATGGTGCAGTTCAGTCAACCTGTACCCGCTCCCATTGGCCAGGGATATCTCTCTGGGCGGGCTGAGCGCAGCACGTCATGTGGCTGTGTTCCCCTCTGTGCCTCTGCTCGCCTCCGGGTCTTTTATCAGACTTGACTCATCACCTCGAGGCCGGGCATCAGGGAATGTCTGCCGTTACAGGGAGTCACGGCCGGACAGCAGGCCCAATCCCTGCTTCCACATGTTTCCGGGATCTACGCCTCCCATATCACAGAAATCAAGTCGGCTGGCGAGCTGTATTGGGGGCATTCAGATCTCCCCACCTTCTGCTACCAGATTCTAGTATTACATTTAGCTACGGAGTAGACAGGATATTCTGTGGTGGCAAAGTTCATTTGCATCAGAGCTCCGTCACCCTGCCACCACCATGCTCGGGCACTCGAGCGCCCCCCAACCTCTCTTGTATCTGAGCAGTTGTCTTGCAGATGCTGACGGAGTTGCACACATGGTAGGAGCAGTGGTGGAGCAGACTGTGGTGTAAAATACAGCACCAGAATGTCCAAGATAGAGAGGCCATGCCAGGCCATACGCAGAGAGCAAAGCTGGCTTGTTCAACACCCATTGGAATATGCAGGGCAGTCCAAAGCACTTCTTTTCCAACATGAGACCTAGTGACTGAGAATGGGCCTTCCTCCATTTTATTAGAATGTACAGGCACTCAGGTGAAGAACAGTGTGACTCAGAACTGAAATATTACTCACACTGTCCAATGGATTCCAAAAAGACATGTTGCCTTGCAGATGCTGACTTCGTGTAAAAAGGGAAAAATGCCCACTTTGACAGATTCAAAACTGCAACAGTGCACATGGAAATAAAAGCTACATTGTAAACACTAGGCATTTGGAAGCTAAAAAAGAGGAATGGTGCCTTAAACTTAAGAAGTAAATTCGAATGACAGACTGTATTTTCAGGAATAAAGAGACTTAATTTCAGCCCATAAAATGACAGCATGTAAAGAGAAAGGCCTATTTCTTTTTTTTTTTGCATACACGAACACTGGTTCTCTATGTAAACGGTGGCCTGTCTGTGTGCATAGAACCAAGAAGGAATCTACCTCTGTTCTAATATAGTAGAAAAGAAAGATTGTCTTTATGAACAACAGGCCTAAGTGTAATCCAAAAGGCAATATGGTAAAAACATTGTTCCAATGTAAAAGGTTATTCTTGTAGAATTATGCATGTAACTGGCTGCTGTTGTTTTTCTCTATGTAACTGAACTGGTTGTATCTGGAACTGTGACCCCCCAGACCTTTGGGCTTGGTTTATCAAGGAAACAGGCATGGAGCTTCAGTTAAAAATATAAGAAATGTTGCAAGAGAGAGCAGCACTGCAGGGATTTACAGATAACATAACCAACAGAAATTACCCTTAAGGTCAAACCTCCCCATAAATTGTGCATTAGCTCTGAGCAAAGACCTTTGAAGCTCAGGAGGGGAGAGCAGAATCACATGGGCTGAAAAGCCAGATGTCCCAGTCATTTGGTTTGGCGAAAATGAAACTGCTTGGCTTTTATCTGAAGTGAAACTAGGAGCACCTATTATGCAGTGCCATTGATTAACATTCAACTCCTTTTTCCTTAATAAAAAGATAATCGTGCGTCCCAGTAAGCCCAGCCGAGATTCATATTAAAGGGTATAAAGAGCCGGTTGGGAACATATAAGTACGAAATGTGTGTGATGGATGTAATTTAAGTTATGATAAAAAATAATGATTCTGACATTTTCATACATCTGAGGAAGTGGAAACATTGATGGAATGATAGGCAGTGGAATTAATAGGATATAGGAAAGTATGTATAAGTATAGGAAAGAAAGCAGAAGACCCCATCCGAGTCCCGATAGGAGTCCCAAAAGGATCTTGCCTATCTCCTACACTCTGTAACGCTTACACCAAGTTACTCTTCGCAGCACTAGATAATATGGGAGTTATCTACACAAGGTTTGCTGATGATACGCAGATTCTTATTCCAATCACAGGTAATCATGGGCAAGGTACGATCACAGTTAACAAAATATATGCCATCATCCAAAACTGGATGGCAAACAATAGCCTCTGCTTAAATGATGAAAAAACTGAGATCCTCAACGTGGGATCACGAGCAAAAATCAAAGGCCTCCACAGAGATTACAATTCCATGACTATCGATGGCACACCAATCCCCATCCTCCACCATGCCAAAACACCAGAACACCATTCAGAGCCATGGTAAAATCATGGCTACTAGCCTAGACATCTAGTCTCTCACTGACACGTCCGGCCAGCCGCCGCTCTCTACCTGCAATGTAATTGTAATGCAACCAGTAATGTTTACTCAATCCACAGCCTATTCAGGACCAACCTGTAACCAGGTCCTCACTCGCCACTCTAACTATTTTGTGGCCATTCTCTGTACATACCCTTCTCGGTATATTCTGCTCTTGTATGTAAACACTCAGAGCCTGGACCAATGTATGCTCTGTCTGTGGTATTATGATGCTCGTGTAACGATATGTAACTCTGCTGTGCACATGATTATGCGCCCAGCTACCTGAGGGTTCGGACGCGCTTTATAAATAAACAAACTAAACTAAACTAGGAGTCCACCTTGATACCAACCTCACACTGACTAAACATGTCAATGCACCCTCTTCTGCCACCTCATACACGTCAAAGCTCATTGCCCTGAGCTAGAAATTCTTGACTCCCCAAAATTGTATCACCCTAGCTAGGGCTCTCATTTTGTCCAAGCTAGATTACTGCAATATATTAATGCCAGGTGCCTCTAAATCCAATATTGCCAAACTCCAACTCCTACAAAATAAAGCACTACGAGCAGCCTTAGGCATAAAAAAATCAGAACATATTTCAAAAATCAGAAGTGAAGTCCATTGGCTCCTCATCAGAGCCAGAATCTCCTTCAAAACACTTTGTATAACGCACAAGTGCCTCAATAATACAGCCCTCATTTACCTGAATAACTCCATCATTCACAAAAAGACCACCAGAATCCTTAGATCCAGTAACAATTCTCCTCTTTTCATTCCCAGTTACCAAAGATCCGGGGCAGGGGGAAACCGCTTCACATTTGTGGCACCGAAGTTATGGAATACCCTTCCGCCTTGCATCAGATCCCGACCCTCCCATCAGATATTCAAGAAAATGCTAAAAACTTGGTTGTTTAACCTGTATGACTGAATTAGAGCATCCTCATCACCTAGGAAACTATTATAACATAACTACTGAGTGCTACATGTAACCAGATTCATAAGTAACGCATGCATGTATTGTGTCCTGTAACCATATAAGCATATTGTAAATTTTGTAATGAATTGCATTGATTGTGCATTTTATCCAGATAAGTAAGCATTCTGTAACCTACGCCATGATACTTCAGGGTCTGGGCGTATAACAAATAACAAAAATAAATAAATAAATGTAGTATGTAGTGTCAGAGTTGTAACTATTATGAAAAACAATAGTTCTGCCCCGGACGTGCCATAATAAAATTAATATTATCTGACTCGCCATAAAATATAGAATCCAAAAATATATAGATTCATGTAGTTATCTGAAAAATGTGCATAGCTGCCATGTTGTTAGATTTTCAGAACCCAAAAAGGTAAACCCCACCTGCCCTTTTAAAATGATGTATTTTTACTCCTCTCTCAGCCTACATCATACACCCCCACCAACTCCTGGTCCTATCAGCATCCAGTGGGCGTCTTGGTTGGAGGTGAAGGGAGAGTGCTAGCCAATCCTTATCATGGGAATTATGATAATGTAGGAGTGTCATCACAGCCCTATAAGCTGTCAATTTTGCATCAGAAAAAGGGTTTTTTTCACTTTATTCCTGGAGATAGACTACTGTGGGACTCTTGCGAGGAACAACTAGCAGAGAGGCCTCAATCCTTGGATTTGAGACAGTGACAGGGAAATCTAGAAGCTAGCAGAGACCCCCATCAGAAGCCAGAGGCAGTCTGGGTGCAGGAGAAAATCCCTGACTGAAGCCCATGACCAGATCTGTGCTGTCCTCAGATGCCCCATAATCAAGGCCCCCCATGTAAGTAGATATATCCCAAAAGCCATCAAAAGTGTCGGAGGGGGGAAACTGCCAGCCGTAATCTCCATCTCACAGAGCGGGTAGGGTGGGTAGTACTGGGAAGACCCGTGGCATATTTTATTAAATCCAATTCAAATTAATTCCACTATAGAAAATCACCCTATCCAGTTAAAGTGAATTGTTTTGGGGAATACTTGCAATTAATCATTTCCATGAAATTGTTAGGAGGGAGAAGCTTTGTAGATCCTTAGCACATTGAATTGAACTTAAATCAATTAATTCCCATCTAGAAAATCATGGGATGAGTGGTGTTAGAGTTCGAAACTAACAAAGTTCATGCCCAGTGTGTAAGAGCCGGTATAGACAATAAAGTGCCTGGGTGACTCTATCTTTCTGAACCCCTGTCTTCAGTACTGAAGGGGGGGGTCCATAATCCCAAAATAAGTAACCCTAAAATGCTGCTATTCAAGTGAATGTAGAAGGTGAAAAACGAAATTTCCCTTTTATTTACTTGCATACCAAAAGGATTTTCCCAAAGCCCGGCCTTTCATGCAAATAAAAAGCCCAAAGCGATTTTCCTATTGAGTTCCTTTCCAGACTTTGCCTTTCATGCAAATAAAAAGCCCAAAATGATTTTCCCATTCAGTTCCTTTCCTGACTTTCATGCAAATAAAGAGCCAAAAATGATTTTCCCACTGAGTTCCTTTCCTGATTTTGCCTTTCAAATAAAAACCCAAAACGAGTTTGCTACTGTATTCCCACTTCCTGTACCTTGCCTTCAGATCAGAGGCATCATATCTGATTTATGCCTGGAGGGTGGGTGGATGCTGGGAGAAAAGAGTATTGTGTCAGACTAAGCCACTACAGTGTATTTTGTATGTTTCCTATTGGTTTATCTGCAAGAAATCTGATGTAAATTGGCACTGCCAAATTCAAATTTACCTGTGTGTTGTAGTATTTATAAGTTCATTAGAAATATAAGTCAGGCAATTGGTGTAAGAACTTAGAATGTGTGATCTTGTGTGGTGCCACAGCATTGGTGGTTGATCTTTTGCTTGCTATTCTATTTTGTCAAACCTTGAATAAATATATACATTCTTACTATACACCGGCCTGGTTCCTAGCCAATTGGTGGTACAGAGAGTGTTCGTTGGGGTGGTGCGAGACGGGTTGGAGGCCCCACTAAAGTTGAATCTGTATAAGCGCTTTGGGTGCATGCCATCTTGCTTGGGGAAAAAGGAACTCACTGAATTGAGAGTGACAGCCTAATAAACCGTGACAAAGCTGGGGGCTGATGGTCAAGGTTTGGCTGAGAGTCTAAACTTCTGACAGTGCAGCAGCAGCAGATTATTCATTTGGGTGTAATTGCATTGTAGTGGATGGAAAGTTGTGTTAAATTGTGAAGGTGCCATTCAGCCCTGTACCCTGTGTTCCAGGGCATTGTATAGATAAAACAGTGTTGATTTTGAGTTGTCATTGTGAGTGGAATCAAAGCAGGAACATGGTTCAGATTTTTGCTCTTGCATAGAGAGTAGGTGCAGAACACATTTTAGAATGAGCACCGTATAAATCAATATGACCCGGAAGCACCTCCTATCCAAAATGTTTATTAAAGGTGAATGGGTAGAACAAGAACATGAAATGTGGCAAGCTAGAATGATGGAGGAAGTTACCTTTTCAAATGTTGACATGTTGCAGGATAACGGGCTGTTACATCAGGCCCTGACAAACATTTACATGACACAAATCAGCAAAGATGAGCAAATTAAAATGGATCAGCTCACAACATATATGTATTTACATATACTGATCATGGAGGAAAGACAGCAGGATAGTGTGGCCCTATGCAAAACCAGGCTGAGCTTTTGAATCAATTAGAAGTGAAAGCGCAACAGAGCCAAATCTTAGAAAATGTTATTGATCAGTTAAAGGATGAGTTGAAAGCAAAGCAGCAAGAAAATGGAGAGCAAAAGATACATTTTCTGCACTGCAAGGGGAGAATAAAGAATGTTTTGAAAATCTGAGCGCAAGTCAACACAAATTAAATGAGCAGGTCGTTCACAATAGAGCCTACTTAGAGGACATTTTCACATTTCAAGCACAGGTTAAACAACTAAAAGCTGAAAACAGCCAGTTGATTATTAAGGAGGTTAATTCTCAGGGTGAATTTGATCGGGTTCACCAAGATCTGAAGACCTTGAAACAGCAGGGAGAGCAGTTGAGGGAAGAAAATAACAAATTAAGTCAAGAGAATACTTCCCTGTTTCAGGAAGTGTGTCAGTTAAGGGTGGATGTGGGGAAAAGTGAGTTATGTTCTCAGGAACTGACTGACATGAGGCCAAAAAATTCAAAATTAATGGAACATGTGAGACAAGCAGAGGTTGACATAGAGCAGGCAACACAGGCCAAAATTGCACAGGGGGGGAGATTAGTCTCCTGAAAAAATAAACAATTAGAATATGCGCTGACAATGCAAGCCTCACAGAAGGCAAATTAGTCCCATTGTGAAGAGAACAAGGGACTAAGACACTGATTAATGGCACAAAGTAACTTCACTGCCCGAAATACAGGGTCCTCTCATTGAATGCCTTTCTCCTGGGAAGGTAAATGATCTTGTGCACTATTGAGCATGATTACAGTCATTGGTCCACTATTAAGTGAACCCACAGGTTTTTAAACAGACCTTAAACCTCTTTGGGACTCTGATTATCAAACTAGCTGCAAATGAATAGAACACCATGCACACATCTGGTCCCAGAGAGTGTAATGTGGGGTCAGGATGTTCTATCTTTCCAAGGGCGCTTCTTAATGCTTTTGCCCTGATCCAATTGGTAACCAAAATTCTGTTGAAAAGACAAAGACGTGGCAGAGGAAACAATAGGGATTCTATTGTGTCCCATCGCACGTGGTTCCCTTTCATCTGTCTACCTTTGGTGGGTTTGCATACATTTTGTAATTGTTCACTTATAACGCGCTTAATACCAACCAGTGATTTCTAAGCGTGGGATCGAGATTCGAACCTGTGTTGCTCTGCTTTGTTTTGCTTCCAAAACAAGCGCGTTGCCCCTGAGCTATCCTTCCTCCCCTGGTGGCTCCTCTTGGCCCCGTCAACTATGTTATCTCCCATACTATCATTGGTACAGTTACACAAGCATTGCTTGGCGATTTGGAGATTATGATGCTGACCCTGGAGGAGAAGGGCTCTTCGACCTTGGTAGTTCCAGGCACCCAAGATTCACAGATGGCTACAACCTTTTTTTTTAATTTATTATCAACACAGTAAACATTTTTCCACATGGTTTTAACTATAAGGGTTTGTCATAAATACATAGTGATCCACTATTAATCGAGAATTTGCTTAGAGGTGGGCTTTCAGTCTATCTATCATTGTCAAGGTTACAGGGTCACTCGTCCACTATCTGTGCTTTAGAAGTTTGGTCTGGGTGTTACTCTAGTCCAAAGATTACTACGTAGCTTTACTGTTCCTCAACCGGTATCCCTGTCGACCATTCTGTCTTGGAATCTTCCAATGGGACTGGATGGTGTTCCAATGGTACCATCTGAATAACTTGAGAAGACCTCTCACACCATATTCTGTCTTGGAATCTTCCAATGGGACTGGATGGTGTTCCAATGGTACCATCTGAATCACTTGAGAAGGCCTCCAACACCATATTATAGGCAACAGTAATCTGTTAGCTCACTATTACTTTAGGTCAATGTTTGAGGAAAATGGGAGCATTGTTAGACCACACTACTCAATTAAGCTGTTTTGCAAAGTGTGTTGTCCTTATGCCCTGCCCCTCCTTCTGCTCTAAGATATCCACTAGATTTCATGAAAAACAGGATATTATACTTCTCATTTTTGCTAATGGTCCAAATGGCAGGTATCACTCTAACAATTACCATTTGGATGGAAAAAGGGGCCATTTACAAGTACCTGAGAGAAGTTTTGGATTGCATTGATATGGTAACTAGTATGACACTGCCTCGTACTTTTCTGTCAGTGATTTTCCTTTCAACTGATAGTCGAAGTGTGGAGATGTGGGATTGTTCGGAATGGATTGATAGAGCATTGTTGATGGCCATAAAACAAATAATGAAGGTGTGGAAATCCAGGAAGAAGCCACATTGCGAGAACTGGGTGTCGGATATGCGGACGCTCTCTTGGTATGAGAAGACTCAGGCAGTTCGACAACATCGGGAAACTGAGTACGAGGAGAAATGGGGGTCATTCAGGGATTTATTTGGATGAGGCTTTGGTTTATTTTGTGGATATTGAGGTTGGGGATTGGTAGGGGTGTATGTTTTGTCCTTTTTTTTGTGTTTTGTGTTGTCACGTCTTGCCATGAGATAGGAGGGTGGGGATGTTTTCGTTTTGAATAGCTGTTACTTTAGTAGTAATTTGCATTTTGTTGCACTGATGTATATGGAGTAATCTTTTGCTTGTTCCCATTTTGTTGTTACTCAGTTGTATTATGTTTTGTATAATTATTAAATAAAGTTGATTTTAAAAAAATTAAATAAAAATCTGATAGCTCCACCAGACACTCTTCTATGGATGTGATTGTTTGATCGCAGGTGCTGGGGAGCTTCACCCACAGCACGGCAGCTTCCTGGGATGAGTTCAAAGCAGAGCATTGGTTATGCTGCAACATGGTCATCGCCTCTATAGGCACTACATACTTCGAATGTGGCTCAGAACACAGAGGTTGGAATTAAAGTCTTATTGGCTGTATCATATGGATCTAATTTCTTTGATTAAAGGGTCACTGGGTGTGCAGTCACTGCTGTGTCTTTTGAAATATGTGTTATGATTAGCGTGGCACATCATCATGGGGAAGACAGACAAGGAGGTAATGGCCAGATTACTTACCCCTAATCTACATTACTTTTAGCCATGTGTTCCTTGTCACAGGCGTGAATATCCTCCTTCTCCGCCGTAATGGTATGGTCTGTACATTAAAGAATGAGGGTCAAGATGGCTTCCCTTTTATACAGGAAGTCAAAGGAAAGAGAGCACCAAGCAAAGAAGGACTAAAGCATAATTCAAACATTAGACATTCCTTTATGGTGTTTATGGGTGGCAAGAAGGGCCTGTGTCAGAGCGGGCCCCCCTTTTTCATTGAGAACCTAAAGCACTCCACATTCCCTGCATCCTAGCACTTCACTTATGCTCAAGGTTCCTGGTTTGCCAGGAAAAGAATGGGCAGAATGCATTCTCTATTGAGCCCCCGCCCCAATTGGACCTCTCTTCCCTTTGTTATTAGAAGCATTGATAAACACCTTCAATTCAAGAAAGCCCTTTTCCCATTTTAATTGTAATGGATTAGTTGTAACGCGCTTAACACCCAAAGGTTTCTAAGCGCAGCCCCTGGTATCGAACCTGTGTAGCTCCGCGCCGTCTTGCTTCCAAGCCGAACGCCTTTCCCCTGAGTTATCCTCCCAAGACAATGATTTTGTGTAGCACACCTTCCCGCAGTCTTCACCAGTGGAGAAACTTTGCTGAAAATGTTGGGGGGGACATGTCCCCTGAAGAAAAGGTGCCCTATTCAAATGAATTGCGACACAATAGAGTGCCATGAAAGTTGGGGGGGACAAACACCCCCGTACCCCCCTAAAATTACGCCCATGGTCTTCACCACCAAGGGGTCTGGAGGTCGTAGAGTGCTTTATGAAACCCACTTCAACATCAAAACAAGCATTGGCAATGCCAACAGCTTGAGCTTTTGTGTAGGCACAGGAAAGGCCCTTCCCAGGCACAGCTGCAGTGGCATTAACTAGTCATTGATGGTAGCAGGTGCAAAATGGTGTGAGTACCTGGGTATCTAATAGCAGTGCCTGTCAAATGCCTAATACTTATACACAAGCCAAAACTGTTGGCTTTGCCAATGCCTGTTTTTAACAGGACTTCAGTGAAGGAAACGCAGAGTGCGTTTAAATCGAGTGACTAAAGGCAGACCTGGTAAGAAGTTTTTAATGCACCAGTAGCGGGTTTGCAACTCCAATTAAGTTATTAACTCTCAGAAGATTTCTTTGAAAAAACACTGCCAGGCACTTCGAGTGCAAAGTTGGATGGTAAGGCTTGATGAAAGCGAGCCGAAAGATTTCCCATGAGGAGGTGTTTTGGGCAGGGAGGAGCAGGAACTGGGATGGGAATGGCCATAGGGATGCAGGGCCATGGGCAGTCAATTGGTCGGCACATAACCAAACAACACCTACAGACTGTGTGTCCTTTCTCATATGCCATTCCTCCATATATGTACTCTAATGCAATAGTTTTGACTTCTACTTGTCATAAGCGACACCTAATATCCCAAACTAATTAAAGACTAGGACAAGGAAGATTACGGCTTGGAGTAATGCAGCGTACTGATAATCCGTCTGTTAATAATTGTCGCTGAAAATAATGATATGTAGATGGCCCAGATGCAGAATCATCATTGATATCCTGAAAACTTTCCTCGATTTTATTCAGTGCCGCATTATTCATTAGACCAGGTAGGCACCGATCTATGGGTCCTACTCCTTTTAAGGGCCCCGCGACAACGGATCGAAATAAAGCGGTGCAGAAAATTTAAAATTGCATTAGGAAATAATTGTTATAGGGGGGCCGACATTTTGACTGCTTAGGGGCCTGCACAGGGTTTAATCCGGCACTGATTTTACTGATTGGATTGTTATTGGTCCCACATATTCGCATACAGTGGCATGCATTGCACCTCCAAATGAACAAAATCCAATGGCGTAGAGAGGCCGTGGCCTGAGGGGCATAGCCCACCCCATTTCTCCCCAAGGCCCAGTCTACACAATTAAATGCAAGGAAGGTTATGAGTGCGGAGGGGGTCTGCTGCTGTTTTATTTATTTTTTATTTATTTGTATTTGTATAGCGCAACATACAGCCCATGGGCATTGCGGCGCTTTCAAGTCAATTAAAGAAAGCTTAATTGTGAAACAGTGATATAGTCTTAGTTACAGGCATGTTAAGTAAGCAAAGATAGGCTAAGGCTTACACTTGACAAATCAAACGAATAGTCTGGTTTTAATGGCTTTACGGCTCTACTACTCCAAGTGTGCAGATACCTGAATACACTGAAAAG
Source organism: Ambystoma mexicanum (assembly GCF_040938575.1). Classification (NCBI taxonomy): domain Eukaryota; kingdom Metazoa; phylum Chordata; class Amphibia; order Caudata; family Ambystomatidae; genus Ambystoma; species Ambystoma mexicanum. Next base: position 863,278,494 of record NC_090939.1, on the reverse strand, counting down.
GAACAGAATCAGCCTCACATTGAACTCCCACGGGTGGACTGGGAACCAAAAGAGCCCTGGAAATAATGTTCAAAGTGGCCCCATATTACACATTTTCAGCAAGCCCAACCCTTTTTCTATGGGAAACTTGGGAAATTCCACACAAAAGAAGCCTACGGTGCAGAGGTCTACTCGGAAATCTCCAGAGTTCCCTACAGGCCAGTACACCCTTGGGAACAGCAGTCAGTATAGGAGGGTAACACCTCCACCAAAGCCCCTTCGGAACCAGGCATGTGTCTGCAGCGCAGTTTCCTCCATTGAATAAAATGATTGCACCTATTTTGGAGCCTTTCGTGGAGAGAAATGGTGCTGTGGGCATAGGACTAAACACACATATTTGGGGGGGGGGGTAATTCCTTTCTCTGACTGCAGGAAGTTCTATTTTCAGCCTACAGCGGAGCTGCACATCCATACTACACATTTACACATGGAGCACTCTGCTATCAATGAATGAACTGGGAGCACCTGCCAGAAGATCCTGCTGCTAAAATGAAATAGCCAATCTATTCCCAACTCAGGCCCATGCAGAGGGCCTAACTAAGAATCTGTTGAAAGGGCTTTTAACACATGTATTTTCATATATTATGCATAGTGATATAATATGTGTCAAACAATGACTACAAACAGTTGACTATCACCCAGACTATTCTGCAGTGTGTTGACGTCTGGAAGTGGTATAGATCAAATTGTGCCATGTCAGGGATGAAGCAATTTCCAGTCTTGGCTTTTCAGCTCACACCAGACAGACAGGCACATGTAATCATGCTTTCTTAATTAACTAATCTTTTAAAATGTGCTTAACACTGGAAACCTCTCTCTAAGGGGGAACCTGGAATCGAACCTGTGCTGCTCTTAGTTTTCTTGCTTCCAAGACAAACGCGTTGCTCCTGAGCTATCCGCCTAGCCCACACAACGTGTACAGGAAAGCAAAATGGCATTCATTGCTAGCACCGATTGTTATTGAACATTATTTGAGGGCTCTGTTTCAGCGTATTCTTTTTAAATAACAGTGAGCATGAAGTAGTCATGATAAAGTGAAAAAGTGGTGATTAGTGTTTTTCCACATTACTGGTTTTAGCAGAATTCGGAATGTTCTTGTTCACCAGTTACTTGTAGTGCAGCAGTACAGAACACATTTACTTCTGTCAATTAAGTGGTAGATCCAGGTCCCTTTTTGGTTGTTTTTCTTGGAAAAGAGCTTGGGGGGCCTATGACGATGGCTGGTCAGACAATGTGAGACCCAGATCCCATGAGCAGTTTATATAGTTGTCCCCCTCGCGCCTTCCTTCCTAGATACTCCTCAGTGACAGCCTGCGCATAAAGTGACAAGTCTTCCTATTTCTAAGTGCAAATGTTAGGTGATTTGTACTTCAATGACTGCAGCTGGGTGCAAAGTCCCCACAAAACCCCAGTCAGCAACATCATTTTCCAAAACAACAAACTGAATCACAAAGTAAACCCACTTTCATTCTAAACTTCTGAGTTTATTTTCATATTAGTACCCGACAATCAGATTGTAACAAACGATCTGATTGGCCCTCACTGGGGCTTAGGCTGGCCGGGTAAGACTTACTTGAAGTGCTGTGTTCGGAGCGCAGAATCACATTGGTCCATCCCTTTCTTCTCCGGTAGTCCCTTCCCTCGTATCATGGTGGGCATTTTGTTTAACTTTTTTTTCTATTTTTTTAATGTCTGCCATGGAAAGGGAAAAGGGACTATGTCCCCATTCCCTGGCGGGTATTTTTTCTCGAGTTTAGAAACGGTACCAACCCTGTGTCTCAACTCGAGAAATATTGCTATTAGTACCCCAGTACAACGCACCGGGGTACTAAAAGCTATAGATCCTTCAGAGTGGGGGCATTATCGATCGGATAATGCCCCCAGCATTACCCGACTGGTAATGCCCCCTCCTTGGGTTCTATTGCTTCAATAGCTTCTTCTTCAACATTCAAGCATGTTTTGCTTTTTTTTTTTTGCGCAGCGCTTCCATTGTTTGTCACATCACACTTAGGAAGCTGCATGGCCATGTGAAACAATGACTACCAGCAGGTGCTTTTATCAGGCACTGTCTATTGCTGTGTGTTATCGGGCACAGTCTATTGTGTTTTTTGAATACCACGGGTGATTTATTTGGGATACACACTACTTCGTGTTCTGATGCAATGGACAGGTGCATTTTGTTGAAATCGCTCATTGAACGTTTCAGTTAAAATGATACAATAGGCTTTAAAAACTCATACTTTGGCCAGCTCTGCAGTAGCATGCTATAGAATGCTATGATTAAATAAACGCATCTTCTTCTGTTTGCTGGAACACCTTTTTTGGGCCCAAGTGTATATATATGATGTGGTCGCACCCTCCCAATAAACCTTGGCTACACCACCGGAGACGTCTGTTTGTGGGTGACAATGGTACGCTTAAAGTGATGCTCTCTTTAGATCATACCGTTGTGTCATCCCTTCTTCCCCCTTGTACCAAGTTTTCCTGTGGGGCTTTAGCACAAACTACCTGCAGGGGGCAAATAATAACAAATCGCAGTACAATAATGAATGCAAATAAGTGCCAATTATTTTTCCCGTATAACAAGTCTCTATTGTGATCATATTCATTTTATTACATCAGACCACCCAGACAATAACCACATAAGACAAAGCCATCCTTATGCAGTAATGCTTTATAAAAGCAATGATGACGAATGATCTACTGTGTACTTGCTCATTTCTCCCTATACCTTTCCTTCCTATCTTCCTCCTTGCTAAGTGCAGGCAAGGATAGAATTGCCATGACAAGGGGAGACATTATGCCTTGCCCCCTCTAACGAAAATGATATTCTCTACTCTTGTTATTTGTGCCCAGAAAAACCCAGGTGTTGGTGATTTGAGGGAAGTGAAGACGCTATATGTGACATATGCAGACAAAAAAAACAGCTTTCACTTCTTTTTATGTTGCAACATTTTGAAGAAAAACTCATATTTTTGAAGCTTTTGTAACTGTTCAAGGGGAAAAGGAGAAACGAAGGGCCGCGGGGCTCGCCATATCGTGATGACATACGAGTGCCAGGTTAACTGGTAGGTCCGGTTACAAAGGTACTGGGGAGTAGTAGCAGTCCCATGCAGTTTTGCCCACCACCAATGGAAGGAGTGATCTTTTATGGACATTAGCCCGTGAGATCCTGTGTGAGTTAGACCTGCAACCCTCCGGCGGCCCTTCACCACATTCTCTGCTGCTAGAGTGCCAGCAAAACAAATGTCACAACGAGGGCAAGCAGCGAGGCTGGAGGAAGCCGCAGATCAGGCACAGGAAACCGCAGGGGCGGCTTGCAAAGCGGGCATCTGTAGGATTCCCGCCAAGGTGAACAATAAGCTGTGGTGGCCTTCCAAACATGCTGCAGCGGCGTGCCGCCGGAGCGTGCTGTTCAGCAAGACGATATACCACTTATCGCAAGTTATCGCGAGATGCAGTAGATGACCTCTGCTCGTGGAAGGAAACTTGTCACCTGGAAACGGAAACTGCGTGTAATGACACTGGACGTACTGATACCACAATATGTTATAAATGGAGGTGACTAGTTGCAACCCACTTCTGTGTCATACAGTTGTGGCATTTGCGATCATCGTCTCATATAATGATAATGATGTGTTATTTATATAGCGCCTTAAGCCAAAGTCTTTACAGGGCACATATTTACATACACTATCACCCAACCGAAATTGGTATTCATTTATCGACCTCGGCAGGATGAAAGGCTGAGTTGCAATTGCCGGGATTCGAACCTGCGAACTATGTGTCCAGCGGAAAAACAAAAGACCAAGGAAATTCCACTGGTGGAAGCGAATTATCAACTCAAACCGATAGACGGCAGTGGATGCCAAGGGCTAGTTCCAAGATGCAGCTGGAATCAGTCTGGCTTTTCTCTACAGCAACTGGATCAAGTTGAGACATGTCATAAATGGACATATAGATTTGCCAGGTGTGGGGGTCATACGATGGAGCAGGTGGAGATGCAAGTCCAACAGTCAGCAACTTAGCCACTAGACTACATCTCCTGCCAAGCCAGTACTATGCTATTTGTACATAGATTATCAGATGTGCTCCTTCACTACACATGTACTGCATGTGTGAATTGAAATGCAGAGTACTGAATGGGCGGAATTCTAGCAAATAGCATTTCTACCATTACAGTCTGCCTGCGTGGCTTTTAATGAAGTGTGTCATGGAAAACCTGTCACAAAAAATATGAATGAAACTAACCGTATGACGTACTGAAAGAACGAACAGGCTTTTCAGATATTTTGAACTGCGTCCCCCAAGATCCTTCACCACTGGCTATGCATGCTGGGCTGATGAGAGTGGCAGTCCAAATCATCTGGTGAGCCAAAGGTTTGAGATTCTGGAACTCGAAAAATACACTTTGATATTGATATTGATATTTTATTTCTATCACGCGCATACACAAGTGTTTCAGAGCGCGACAAGGCAAGGGAGGGGAACAGGGGAGAACAAAAACAACAATCTTACTAGGCCCAGTGGCATTGAGAACGCGCAAGTGCAGGGTAGAGGGGGAGGGGGAGAAGTGCATGGAAGGGGGAACAAAAGGAGAGGGCGGAGCGAGGTGGAAAATAAAAAGGCAACAACAATGGGAGTGCAGCCAGCAAGTGGCAAGTGCTGGGTTCATGGCAGCAGGCCGGGTACGTCTGAAAGTGCAGGAAGAAAAGGGGAGGGCTGTATGGGTACAGATACAGACCCCAGTGCAGGCGGTGGCCCGGAGGCAGTGCGTGAGGGTGGTAAGATGAGCAGGAACCTGGGCCCGGAGGACAGAGGGTGGCCAGGTGCATGGTGCCGAGGGAGAGTAGAATCAGCAGGGGAGAGGAGGAGAGAAGGCACAAGCAAAGAGGAAGGTTTTGAGGTGCTTCCGGAACCAGAGATGGTTTTCAAGTTTTAGAGTAGTAGGGAGGCTGTTCCATAGGGAGGCCCCAGCCGAAGACAGAGATCTACCCCCAGCTTGTGGGCAAATATTGAATAGAATTATACATGTGTAACTATTAACTAAGGGGACAACAAGCGCAAAGCTTGGGTTTTCTTTCATGTGACTCTGAATCCCAAGTTGGGATATTTACCTTTGGGTGATAGTCACCCATGTACATTTGTATGTGGTATGTGGGTGTCTTTCATCCGATCCAGCATTTCAGAAGACAGGTAATTAGAGAGTCCTTTCCTCCCAAAGAGGGCCAACGCTTCTTGTTTCCCTTACAGCCTGCAGAGGTAATACGGGTGGGCTAGAGGTGGGGCCTGGCTGCCATAAGGAGACGGTGGAAGCGACATGAGGCGGCACCCTACGAGAGGGGCAGTTTCTAGTCCATTTGGTACCCAGGGAAAAACACAAAAATGCACCCCCCATCCTCCAGCGCACAACATGCGTGTCACTCTCAAACTACACTCCACGGTTAAGTAACTCCTACCCAACGTCAATGAATAACTGCTATAGAAATGAAACAGGTTTTATTCCATTGTGATTCAATAACTTTTCAGTCATTCCTCAGACAAAGAGGAGTACTCAATCAGTAAATGATAGTCTTGGTTTCTAAAGTTTTGTGTCCTTTTTATGTCTATGTTAAGGGCACTCTCCTTGACTTTGCTGCTTTGTAACCATGTATTGAGCTCCCCTCCCCCACCCAATCCTCTGCTCCTTATCAATTGCCCCATACCCTGCCTCCTGGCCCTGCAATCTCTGTATTTTGATAACATTTAAAAATGTACCTGGTACTGACAAGAAAATGTGTTTCCCTGAGGCCTGATGGGTGCTGCTTTGTTGACTGATGTTCCATGCGCCCATGTGGTGCCGGCTGTTATGTGCACTTGCACTGTCGCAGAAGATGTGAGGTACGCTTTAATTAAAATGCATGCTTCACTAGCGCATTGCACGTTGCCAGTCCCTCATTTTGATCACACCCATCTCTGCCACGGTTGTTGCCTACTTCTGTTACCGCTTCTTCTCCTCCTTCATCTCTTCATCTTCATTGCAGGCAAATGGGAGTGTGACATTGGGCCTTAAGGCATATGAGCTTACTCTTCAAGAGACCCATATACTCGATAGTATTCCAAGACCTTTCCTGGTCCTCATTGTATCTGACCTCTGCTGCATTAGGTGGATTGAGAATGGGTATCAACAGACCTGGTTTGAGTTGTTAGGCAATGTCGCCTCCAGAGAGGCATGCAGCATTGTAAGTGAAGGATATGTGAAGGATTGTCCCGGGTGGATAGCTCAGCGGCAGCGTGTGCGTCTTGGAAGCAAGACGACACAGGTTCGATCCCGGCGGGCACTTAGAAACCTCTGGGTGTTTAAGCACGTTATAAATACGTAACTAAGACAACAACAAAAAAAACACAATTACACAACTAAGAAAAACAAACAATTCCTGTAACAGCACCTCGATGCCTGCGGGCTGTGTGAGCGCTTTATAAATGTTAAATAAATAAACATGCATAAGTCATCACATGCAAACCCTCTCCAATGCTCCACATACCCAACAGCCACCAACCTTCCTGTGGGCGCTATCTTATTTTTACAGGCAGGATATGGCTCTGGCATATGTAGCAGTCATGGGTTGAGCTGGGGTAATTCGCTCAAGAGTGCATAATGTTCATGCTTGCTGCACGCGCCACATTTATAGAGTATGTCGTGTTATGCCTGAAGAATATCGCTTCATGCCCTCGTGGCATTACAAGATAAACACGTGTGCAATCCAACACATTCATCACTTTAGGAAAACAAGCAGCCCCCCACCCCCTTTTGTTTCACACAGTTCAATTTTACTCCCAGAAACCTTATGTCGTCAGGGCTGGAGATGGGCATCTTGAGCTGCACCAGCGCCCCAACAGTACTTGTGCTTCAAATGAATGCACAGCCATAGAGTTCCTTGGCAAAAGCTAAAGCAGTGAATTGCAGCAGGCCCCCCGAAGTGGCACCTTAAACTGCAACAGGGCCCGTAGCGGGGCATCCAGAACAGCAGTAGGATCACAGCGAACTGGCAACAAAGCCCCAGAAGAAGTCCTGAGAAAGGCAGCATTGCAGGCACTGCAGTAAGTCCTGCAAATAGCCATTCTACTAGAGCACCAGTGTTTTAGCCTGAAGATTGTTTGGTCGGGTGAGTGCTCGCTACCGATCTGGCTGTGCATAACAGTAGGTCACCGTTTTTTGAACCACAGCCTTCCACCCTATTGAGGCTAATGAAGTGACCACCATTGAGTTAACTAATTCTAACAATCATTATTTAAGCAACAAAAGCGTTTGTGTTGTGTGCTCTATAATTAGAAATAGCCATTTGTTTTGTGACGACATGTAATGGGCATTTGCAAGCACGGTAAAAAATAGGCCGGAACAAGATGAGGAGGCTCAGGGTTTCGCCTAGGAAACTCCCAGATCTGTTCCCATGTCGAGCTCTCACGCATGAGTTGCCCACGCTTCAGAAGACTCAGGATGGAACATGGAAAGCAGAATCAGCCAAAACTTCAGATCCTTTTCAGAAGGTGTCCAAATTGGTGTATATGATTTGCAAGCTACATACACTTTTTTTGTTAGGGTGAGTATTGTGATCAAATAAAAGAACATAGTCCAACTTCCATTACTTGCTCAAAAGGGTTTCTTGCTATCACAGAGAGGTTTTACTTCTTATGTTCCCAAAATGGTCCTTGCTTTTATGGCCAGGCTACTTGTCCCCACATTCTCCTCTCCCTAACCTCGCCTCGCAAACCCCCAAGAGTAAACGGTTCCCAGAGTAAATGTTTCCATTTCCAGCACTGTTTGCCAGGCAGTGCCATAACTTTACTCCGTGGACATAAGATAGAAACAGTTGGAAAATTATGAGTACGTGGGCAAATTCCTATCCAATGCCTATACCCAAGCCCAGATTTCAGTGCAAAGAACAGATGCGAGGACACACCTCCTGCATATACATCAAGTGGCTGAAGACACACCTTGTTAAGACTTTTTTACTACACCAGTAGCGCATTTACAACTACAATTAAGCCATTAACGCTCAGAAGAGTGCTCCACAATAACACTAGCAGGCCCTAAACCACTCAGTTGATGCTATGGCTTGATAGAACTACCTCAAATAGATCCCAGGAAGACCTATTTTGCGGGAGGAGCAGGTAGTGGGTGGGAATTGTCGCAGGGATTAGCACGGCAATGGAGAGACAATGCTTGGGTGAATAGCCAAACCCCGCCCACAAGCCGTGTGATCCTCCTCACAACCAATCGCCCTCCTAACGGTACAGCAATGCAACAGTTCCAGCTTATAAGTAGCAATTAAGTCCCATGTAACACTAAAAAAAAAGAATTAAAAAAATCCAGAAAGGTGGATATGGGAAACGCTGGAGGTCTACAGGAGGGACTGAGATAATAACCCCCATGTTCCCCTTTGTCCTGGAGAAATACTGCCTCCTTTGTTATTGTGACACAGCGGTAGTGCATGGAAAGGGACTGGAGTAAGATTTTGCAAAGACACAAAAGAACATCACCCTTAACAAACAGTTTGCAGCGGCCTCTGAAGTTTGAAAAAGTGCTGATTACCATTAAATTAATTTAAACAACAGATAGATAGCTCATATCAACAGTTACAAACATTAAAGGCATGGTCCAGTAAAACATTTTACTGTCCCTACGGGTCAGCCATGTTTTTTTAAGCCTAAGTGGCTCGATTTTAGAAACTTTCCTATGGATCTTACCCGAGTTTTCGTCCATTAAACGCACGCGAAAACAGGCACCAGAGGCCGCCATTTTGTGATAATCCTTTCACTTGCCGCATCGCCCTGGCTGACCTGCTTCTGCGGCACTAAATCAATTCCCCCGCCCCTGAGCCTGTCATCAGCAGACTCGTACCGCCCATTTCCCAACGCCAAAGCACGTCTCGTGTCAACAATCGCTGCGCCTCAGCTAATGACGGGTCGCCATGAAAATGGCAGGACGCCTCTTTCCTCAATAAGTATAAACAGACCGTTTCCCAACACACAGCAGCAGATTTTCGATTCCATTCCTCTCTCTGTGTTACTTTGAGTATTCTGTGACTCGTTTCTGTGCTCTAGTCAGCTACCTTCGCCGCTTGTAGCCCGTGTGAACACCTGTACCATCTCTGTAAATTATTTTACTTTGTTTACCACACAATGGCTACAATAATGCCCTACATGTACGAGCCCGAGTATACCGAGGAGGAACTACTGGAAAGGGAAGCATGCGAAAACGATGGGGATTCGGACGGCAGTTGGGAGGACGATTCAACAGATGAAGAGCCTGGGCCTAGTCGCATGGACGGCGTCTCCACCTGGTGCACATGCAATCAGTGCGAGCTAATGCCAACCGAGGATGAGAACTGCTGCTGCCGAGAAAACTCGGGTGCCTGGCCTACATTTCGGAAGGCGAGCCACGACCGCAATGCATCACCGAGCTGCCAGACTTCAGGGCAGCCTGCCTCACACGGGCCGTGTTGAGAATAATGATGGTGCTTATGCACGAACTTCGCGCAACTGTTCGTCCTCGTAATCCGAGTAACGGATAAGTATACTCTGCTTGTCATGCCACTCCTATTTCATGTTCTTCTACTATATCCAAAATTATATATTCATATCATAGTAACGCATGAAAGTCGTTCAATAGTGTGCATTGTCTAGATAGCATTTGTCCGTGCAGAATGCCATTAGTTACAAGAATTGTCATTGACAACAAATGTTTATTAAACTTATCTTGGTCATTTAAAAACAGTTTGTTTCATTCCTTTTCACAGGTGGTACAGGCTGGTGGCCTATCGTTCCTTTACATGCTGGCTCCACGGGAGGCTTTGACACCGTGTTCGAAGAGTGATACCCGCCTGTGCCGTTCGTGCCATAAGAGAAACGTTCCCGAGTGACAGCGGTCAGTACAGGGGATTTTCTCTCGCTGTGCTGCAACCTGACCTGTATAATCTTTAAAGTCTTGTATTTTTGTGTCATGAAAATAAGATACAAAATAAAACACCACATATATTTTAACAACGGTTGTTTCGATTTTTTAAATGAATCAAGTGTGTCTCCATTCAAGGATGGACGTCAGACATCTGTGCTCCGAATGGGTGAAGGTCTGGTCGCTGTGAAGCAGAGTGGTCACTATCTATCTAAGCTAACATAACATATTCTCGATAATTCATGCACTAAATAACACTTGTTCAAAGTCTTTCAGTAGGTTATGTCTCTATAAAAGTCACACATATATCTATACTAACAATTACCATTGGATTATACAGGCCTTAGGTTAAGGGTCTTGACCACTATAATATTGAAGTGTGGGTCTGTGCTCACAAAAATCTCTGGTATGTAGGCATTTGTTATTGATAAGCAACGATATACTATCAAAGGCAGTTCGCACCCGGGGATGAGCGCTGGCTTGGGGGGCTGTCACGGGCGCAAATGGCCAAGGTGCCAAACAGCATGTACACTTCAAAAGGTATCCCACGCCAAGGGGCCATCGGTCACATGGCCTCCTCAGACCCCGTGTCTCCAGCCAGGCCTCCCCTTGAATCAGGCCGCCCCCCTGCAATCCACATAAGTGTGTCTCCATTCAGCAGTCTTCCTGTGCCTTATCTGCATGCCCCAGGCCCCTCCATCCCACCCACCCTCTATCAAAGGCGGTTCGCGCCAGTGGATGCGCGCTGTCAGAGGCGCGAAAGGCCAAGGTGCCAAACTACATGTACACTTCAAAAGGTATCCCACGCCAGGGGGCCATCGGTCACATGACCTCCTCAGACCCCGTGTCTCCAGCCAGGCCTCCCCTTGAAGCAGGCCGCCCCCCTGCAATCCACATAAGTGTGTCTCCATTCAGCAGTCTTCCTGTGCCTTATCTGCACGCCCCAGGCCCATCCATCCAACCCCCTCTATCAAAGGAGGTTCGCACCCGGGGATGAGCGCTGGCTTGGGGAGCTGTCACGGGCGCAAACGGCCAAGGTGCCAAACAGCATGTACACTTCAAAAGGTATCCCACGCCCAGGGGCCATCGGTAACATGGCCTCCTCAGACCCCCTGTCTCCAGCCAGGCCTCCCCTTGAAGCAGGCCGCCCCCCTAAATCCACGACATACATACGTCATTCATTCACAAACACACCCCTGTTTCTAATACTTTATAAACCACTTGATATGTCTCATGAGAACATCTTTGCGCTTTGCAAGTCAACTCCTCAACGTGCTACCTGGCAACCACTGAGATCTACGCTAATCTGCTCGTCGTCGTGCTATCCGTGAACTTCTGTGACCGCTTAGAGCAAACCCATCAGTGTGCTACCTGTGGCCACCCACCTATTCTCCTGCAACATACTGCTCTGCTTGCTGAATCCAACTGTTTGTTGGTCAAGGTAAGGCCATGTATCCTAGTCATATTTCGCAGATTTTTAAATTTCTATCTATTTGCGAGTAGAGTACACAATAGTGCTATGTTCATTGGTCTCATTGCTATTGACTTGAGTTTCCATTACTATGCTATCAATAGATCTATTTATTTTCATCTTTGTCTATTGTCATCGAATTGCATCCTTCGGGGATCCAGTCTATAATGTAAGCATGTTTCCTTCTCGTGCAAGACAGAACATCTAAGGGACGAGTCACATGTTTAAATTTCAGTCACATCAATTATACATTTCTGCAACTTATGCAAATACTAAGCCGCACATAATGAACTGGTATAGTTCCTGCGACCAAAACAAACCTTGCATTGATCATTGTATGATTAATTTACTTTTGTATCAAATCTTTATTCATGAAGATTGTATAATAATGTCGATATTTACTTTTCAGATTTATCAACAATGCCTGCCTGTTCGATTAGCGGTTGCCCTTCGAAGACCCATGCGAAATCTGAAGGCACTACAATGCATGTATTCCCGAAAACTGTTGATCGAATAAGAGAATGGGTCAGACATTGCGGATATCCACTTGATGAGCTGGAAAGTAGAGTCCAACAAGTCTTACAGGACAAGAGGGGTGATCGATACCGCATCTGCAGCCGGCACTTTTCCTTGGACATGTACACCACATCTTGGGTAACAAAGAAGAATAAACGGCGAACGACACAGAAATTGCTCGCAAACGCTATTCCCACTCTATTCGTTCACATTCCGCCACTGGTGAGTCAAGTGTCCGGATTTAGCTTTAGGCCTTGCAGTAGTGTGTAGGTAGCTGAATGGATTAATTGATATTGTAGGTGTTCTATCCCTTGTAATAATTTCGATATTGATATGAGTGTATAGCTTTTTGAATAATGACATTTATCAATATATTCTTTTTCGATTTCATAACCCACAAACGAAATGTATATATATGGGAACAGGGAACTGTGCTGTATTGAGCATTTTTCAAGTATTCTGTCGCCTTACATGGCTATTTTTAATATTGGCATTTCATTATCAATCATTAATTTACCTTTACAACTTCTTGACTATCCCTTGAATCTGAAGCAAGAACATTCTACATCCTTGACGTGGTCGCAGTTATCAACCACTTCTAGCGCGTATCAGGTAATCTTACTAGGCTAATCTGCTACAGACTTGTTTTATGCATGTCAAGTAATAGTTTTATTCTATTGTGTAATTATTTTACTGAATGTTTGGTTAGTGCTTTCCAATTGATATACACCTTAGTTATCGTCCACTGGTGTTTGTTTTCAGTTATAATTAGTGTTATCCATACTAATGCAAGTACTGTCTTTCAGGGAGATGCTGCAGCGTCCGCCACATCTACCACATTTCTAGATGTTCTTCACCAGCAGGAGGTATGGATACAGACAGCTCCATCGAGCGTCATCATCAGAGCTGGAATTCTTGTCGTTTGATTGTTCTACACAATGTTTCATTCGTAGTTAGCCGTTGGTATGTACCTGTGCTGTCGACCCCAGGTGTGGGTTATGTTTTCAATATTGTAATCCTCACTAATGCAAGTACTATGTTTCAGGCAGTTGATGGAGCGTCAACCCCTGCACTTGATGCGGAGCCTGACATTCAAGTAATTCCAGGGGAAGTGGAAGCGGGACCATGCGTATACGAATCGGCGCAACAGCTTTCGGAAGTGCGCACTACATTTGCAACATTCATAGATATTCTTCAGCAGCACGCGATATGGATACTGACAGCTCCATCATGCGTGATCATATAACGTGATTCCATTTGCTATACTTTCTTCCCTATTAACGCAAGTGCTGTGTTTCAGGGAGACGACAGAGCTTCCACTACAATCACAACATCCCATTTAGATGATGCAGATGTAAATAAATCGGAGAAATAACTCGATGAAATGTGATCATATTTAGATTTTCCTTGATTCTTTTAGACAATGCATCATTTGTGGTTATCTCTTTATATGTACCTGTGCGTTCGACCCCAAGTGTGTGTTATGTTTCCAATATTGAAAACCATACTAATGCAAGTACTGTGTTTCAGGGAGACGACGGAGCTTCCACTACAATCACAACATCCCATTTTGATGATGCAGATGTAAAGGAATCGGAGAAATAAGTCGATGAAATCTGCATATTTATATTTTCCTTGATTGTTTTAGACAATGCATCATTTGTGGCTATCTCTTTATATGTACCTGTGCCGTCGACCCCAAGTGTGTGTTATGTTTCCAATATTGAAAACCATATTAATGCAAGTACTGTGTTTCAGGGAGATGCTGATGCCTGCTCTCCAATACAACCATTCATGGCAGTCCATGCAGAGCCAGAGGTATGGATACTGACAGTTCCATCGAAATAGATCATCACAGGTCGAATACTTGTCGTTTGATTGTTGCACACAATGTTTAAATTGTGTTTGGCTATTGAGATGTACCTGTGTGTTGGTCCTCATGTGTGTTTTATGCTAACAATATTTTGATACATAGTAATGAAAGTACTATGTTTCAGGGAGACGATGGAGCCTCATTCCGTGCTGTCTATGCGGATACAGAAAATATAGTCGTTGCAGCGCAAGAGGAAAGGAGGACATGCGGAAACGAATCGGAGCTACAGCGTGCAGATGTTGAAGGTCGAGTCAAAAAAGTTGCAAAGAAAAAAAACCAAAAAAAGGTTAGTTACAAACAGTTCATAACTTTAAAAAAAATGTTGTGCTGTGGACTATTTTATGTTTTTTTCCAGTCAATTGGACTACACTTTATCTTGTGTTTAAACTGAACATCCCTTTTACAATCTCTCCTCTAGTTACCCGTGGGTGTCAGAACTATACATACACAGACAGTGAAGCGAATGAGAGATGTTGCTTGCCAGACCATGTACACCATGGAGGAACTATTAATTGAGGCGAGGCGTGTTCAGGCTCGAGATGCTCATGTCCAATGGCCAGAACATGAATTAACTGTGTTTGGAGAATACAGCAAAGTTGCATTGGACCATTGCTACAGTGCGACCGCACCACCACAAGAAGATGATATTGAATGTATTGAAGATAGCTCTGAAGTAGTTGCAGATCAATTCACACAATCTACACCCGCCAAAAAATTGCCACCCAAAAACATGTCGACATTGTTGTGTTCTCCCATCAATGTTGAAGTAGCAGATGTCGAAATGACAGAGAATGAACCAGCCGCAGCATCCATAGACGCATCAGAACTTGATAGCAGCAATATTACTTTCCAATGTGTTGAAATCTCTGCAAAGTCACAGGCCTAAACAACGCTGACGCAGGATGACAGTCTGATGAAAGAGAGCAAATACATTGTATTCGACATTTGTTTGATGGAAATTATAAGTATGCTGAAATGTGGGCATTCAGTTAGAGGGAAAGTATGTGGGAAGCCATTGATTAATGTAACTCGTCAAATAAAAGGCAGTAACGTCAAAATAAATGCTGCCTGTCAATTAAATCATAGGTTCTCATGGTCTGCACAAACGATGCTGGGGAAAATGCCAGCAGGCAATCTACTGTGTGCAGCTGCATCACTTTTTAGTGGCTCGAGTTTTAGAAAGTTAGAGGCTTTCTTTCAGTTTGTAGGACTCCACTTCATTTCTAAATCGCTGTACTACATATACCAACGTGATTATCTGTTTCCGGCCATTAGTGATGCTTGGAAAATTGAACAATTGTCTCTAGCAAGTACATTCGAATGGAAACGTTTCAGGCTAGCCGGCGATGGACAGTGCGACAGCCCTGGATTTTCTGCCAAGTACTGCACCTACCACTTTCAGGAGCTGGATAGTAAGAAAATTGTGAGTTCGGTGGTCGTGCAGGTAACACAATGTACATCCTCGGTGGCCATGGAGAAACTAGGATTTATAAAATCAGTGGAATATCTACAATCAAGGGGAATGCACATCGACCTCATAGCCACGGACAGACACGTTTCAATTGCCAAGACAATGAGAGGGCAGTTCCCGCTTATTAATCATCAATTTGACGTATGGCATCTTGCTAAATCAATCAGTAAGAAAATCTCGGCTGCAGAAAAAAAAAAAGGTTTTGAAAGTATTTTGCAGTGGTCCCAGTCTATCACCAACCATTTTTGGTGGAGCTCAAAAACTTGTGGAGGGTCAGTGGAAATACTACTTGAAAAATGGCAGTCACTGATGCACCACTGTACCAACGTTCACCGCTGGTCAGAAAACCTACATTTCCACCAATGTGAAAATGACCCTTTGTCCCCAGAGGAGGCAAGGAAGAAGAAGTGGTTGATTCCATCTTCACCGACACACAAAGCCATTGAGAAAATTGTTTTCAACAAAACTCTATCAAGAGATTTGTGGGGACTGACAGAATTCTGTCACACAGGAGATTTGGAGGTGTTCCACAATATGTGCCTAAAGTACAGGCCAAAGCGCTTGCATTTTAGCTTTCGGGGCATGAAACATCGCACTCTACTAGCGGTCTTGGCCCATAACAGCAATGTCGGACGTGAACAATCTAGGACTAGGGGTAAAGTAAGGATGCCTCGCTACACTAAGGTGTTTTCAAAACGAAGTAAGCAATGGGTGATCAAACCAGTCTATGATGAAATGCAGTTCGACTTTGTGAAAGGCCTTATTGTTGCTGTGTTAGAGAAGCACAGATATGGAATTTTGGACGTTTCTGTGCAGAGCAGTGATCCATTGCCACCGAACATTGCAACTGTGCCATGTCCACCAGAAGCACAGCTGATTGTGAAGTACAAATCCCGGTTTAAATAATTGCAATACGATTGTCTTTTTGTAAATAAATATTATTGTACAGTATACCTGTAACCCTAACCCCTACCTTCACCATCATGGGTGGCGAACAAGCTGGGTGTCATCTTTGAATTCTCTCTATTCACCTCATATATGTGTATGTATATATTTTTCTCATGTCTCATCTCATGTAAATGTAAATGCTGCGCACTGTTGTGCACTGTTAACGGAGGGGAGGCTTGCGTATTGCAAATAATAAAACGAACAAACAAACAAACAATAAATCTCACTTTTAACTCAACTCCTGTGGTACTTTATACTTTCCCTGACCTTCCGCCAAAAATGAAATGTCTCCATAGTTATGATTCTTTGGGGCTTCAAGCTCGCATACAACGGGGACAAAATTGGGGGCCTTAGAACGCGCCAAACGGGCCGTGGCATTTGGGAGAGAAGCCAGTTCGCATTTGCACATTGTGGCGCACTACATAGAGGGATTCTAAACATCAAGTTCTCACAGATGCCTTTACTACGGGATGTTGAAAATAAAGAATGCGAAGGACAGCGGCTTTGATTTTCAGCTCGCGCCAAGAAGAGGCCCACAAGCCGCACTGGAAGTATAAGGGTCTATTGTTTTTTGACCTTGAGACAGGGACCATGCCGAAAGAACTTCATTTGAAGGGGGTGCGCAATAACGTAAGAGACGATAAGGCAGAAAATTCAGAAACTAGACCGAGTTTCATTTTAGTTCAGTATACGAAAAACCGTTGTCAAGAGCACGGTCGGATTTACAGACTGCATTACACAGAGACACAATGGAAATTTCAAATATAATGTGAGTAAATCTTTAGACGCTTTTATACCGGAATGAAGAATTAATGAATGGATGCATGAATAAATTAATGAAATAAGAGCTAGGAAAAGCAAGGAAAACGTGTTCGTAGTGGCACATGGGCATGCAGGTCGACAGGTCTCACCGATCTCGGTCCTTGGCCCAGCCACTTTTCCCTGCACTGCCTACCTGCACTACGGGACTGTCTCTGTATCCTTCAGCCCCTTCTCCCGGCATTTACCTTGCACTTGCCACCAGCTGGCCCTATTATTTATCTTGTATTCTACTAAACATGTACAGCACTTTTAGCCCCCTCTCCCCTTCCCCTTGCACGATCTGAAAGACACCTGGCCTAGTAGGATCGTTGTCTGTCTGCCCTTGTTCCCCCCTGCCTCGTCGCGCCTTGAAACACTTGTGTATAGGTGCGTTACAAATGCCATATCATATATCATATAATTCCACACACATGTAGACTAACTGTCGTTTCTCATTGTGTGTTGGCCTCGATTTATTTTGTTACTTTTCGCATTGATTTTAGAGCCGACATACTCCATTGAACTATCCTTGCAAGCAAATAGTTTCTGATCGGCCGTAATAAATAAAATATTTTTTTTGTTTTCATAACAGGTATTTGATCCCATTCTGCTACTGTCATCGGTTTGAGACACCGGCAGACGGATTCTTCAATAGACACCTGCAGCTTTGTGTGAACGACTGGAGCACGTTAACCATATTATGGGACGATCGCCAAGGGCCCACATGCCCTTACGCTGTACTAGTGGCTAGAAGCAACATATCAACCTTTACGCTGGCCTAGTACCTACTTGATGGAACAGCCTTGCGGTTCAACGTGCGACAAAAGTGCCTCTTTGAACGAAAACCAACACCCTGTGTACCATAAAGGAACAGCGCGTGACTCAATATAAACATAGACGGATTTGCGGATACAGATAAAAGAAAATAAATGGCTTTCGGAGTTCATATGGCAATTGCTGAATATTCTCTAAACATTTAATGTCAAATAAATGTACTTTACCAAATGTACCGTGTTGCTGTTTGATTTTAAAGTACAGTTTCATATTCCGAATTGTGGCGCGCTGTGTTGTGAGATGGTCTGTGTTGGTTTCCGGGTTCTGTGTGGAGTCGCGTAGAAGACGACTGGGGGCGTTTGCCTACGTAGCACAGTAACGCCACAGAGAGAGGCGGCGAATATGAATGTTTTGATAATGTCAGGCTCAGGGGCAGGGGAATTGATTTAGTGCCGCAGAAGCAGGTCAGCCAGGGCGATGCGGCAAGTGATAGGATTATCACAAAATGGCGGCTCCCTGGTGCCGGTTTTCGTGTGCGTTTAATGGACGAAAACTCGGGTAAGGTCCATAGGAAAGTTTTCTAAAATCGAGCCACTTAGGCTTAAAAAAACATGGCCGACCCGTAAGGACAATAACATTTTTTACTGGACCATGCCGTTAAACATCAACTGTTATTCATACCACATATAAGATTGAATCCCAATTTGACATATATAAATAAAATACACTTTTATCAAAAACACTTTATAAAACACTGTATAAAAATACAATTCAAAAACCCGTGATAGGCACCGCAATCTTGGCTAGGCGAAGATCGAGTTGATTATGGCAGGAGAGGCTATAATTGGCATCTCAAAATCAAAGTTGTCATTTTATGGACATATATAAGGTATCAATGGTTACTATATAAGCCATTGTCGTGCACTCTTGTTTTTGATAAAAGTGTATTGTTTCACATATGTCAAATTTGGATTAAATCTTATATGTGTTATGAATAACAGTTGATGTTTAATGTGTGTAACTGTTGATATGAGCTATCTATCTCTTGTTTAAGCTAGTTCTAATTGCCCCTTAGAAGATAGAGCTTCCACTTTGGTGGTATCTATGGGACTCCCTGCTAAAATAGTGTACCATCAAATTAAATCAGTTATGTCTTCTCCCCAGTAGAATCTAAACACACTTTCAAACCAACACAGAGCCCTTCCCACCCCTCTCTTAAACTTTATTATTTATAAAGCATACACTTACTTCATCTGGAAGGATGGTGACCAGAATTGCAAAATAAAAAACCGGGACGGTCACAAACATAAAAGCACTACCATGGCAAACCCTCCTGCCCCCCTTCTTCCCCTATGTGCACGTCATTTTTCTAGGACTGAACTGCTATCCAGCAAATAAACGGTGCGGTTTTGATTTTTAATGTAAGCATCTCATTAAGCGTTTGCTCGGATTAACATAACATTCTTACCTATCTGTTTGGTTTCCCAGTCAGTCTGCGTGGCTCAAACTGGTAATATGGTGGCTACAGAAAGGTTGGGGGTACAAGCCCAGCCTGGGATGTCAGAAAATTCCAATGTAAAATGCTAATTATTCTTATGTTTGCTTGCTTTATAATTGTTGCCAACCATCAATATTCAATCATTTAATACTGGTAACATTCCCTTTATCCAAAAAGCGAGACGGGCGGAGAGAGGGCCTAATTTCGGGACTGTCCCAGCAAAACCGGGGCGTCTGGTCAGCCTATCTGAAAGGAACATCATGGCACTAGAGGACTGATCAATACGGCTGAAGTGGCGGATTCCGGAATCCATCACAAAGGATATTGGTGTGACATTTCAAAAAATGGTGGCCCAGGCTCAGAGAGCCTCTCTGACTCGCGTAACGTTACATGCGTCAGAAGAGGCAGAGTCAGCACCTGTTGCCCACCGGCAATCACCCACACCAAGGCAATCGCACCCAAGAGTGAAGTTTCACCTCCCAGGGAAATTTCGCCTCCTGGGACAAATGCGCCCCCTGGGGCAATTGCGCCACGGCAGCCACCAGCTTCGCCCTGGCCAAGAAGCGGGTCTGCCGACAAGCATGTGTTCTAGGCCAGGTGTGCAAGGTAGGTGAGCAGGTGTGTGATGTCACTACAGTGGAATATGACTTGCAGATGTCACTGCAATGATGTCATAGCAGGGAGTTAGGGCTATGAGAGTCCCCCATTACAACTGAATGGGTTCAAAGGAACCCATGTGCAATCCAATGTCTGTGGTCAAAGCCTCAATAACAAAGGTTATCACCGGGGCTGGTTGTTCTGTGAAGTGAAACTAAAGATAACAGATTTGGGACAACCTACCTCCAGCCTTGAGAGCTGAAAGGAACCTTCTACAATTCCAAAAATCCGGGGACTGACATTATGAAACAGATGAATAGCGCCTAAATAAGAAACTGCAGTCCCTGTCACAGGGATTGTTTGTTACTAAATAAGTGCTGGGATGATAAATGGAAAGCAACTCAGTTGCACTGGGCGTTGCCTCCTCCCTCTTCTTCCTATTCTTTTCCTTCTCCTACCCTCCAATAATGCCTGGTCTTAGGCAAGACAGTAGCTAGCCAACTTGGTGCCCAGGGCGAAACACCAGAATACATCCTACCCCACCCACGACCGGCACACATCACTCCCAAACTACATCTCTGTGTCGTACAACAAAACCCCTCCTCAATATGAATAAATAATTGCCATATAAATGAAGCTAGTTTCATTGCATTGTAATGCAAGTATTTTACAGAAGAATTCTAATGTGAAAACACAGCTGTAGCTGCCCAAGTAAACGTTTTTTCTGTCACCTGCTCTTAGGGAAGGCCTTGCCTGAATGCAGTTTCAAACTGTCCATAATGGCACACTGTGGGGTGACCAGCCTACCGGGGTCTGAGGGCCCACTGACCTGGCCCTGTGTTGCAGTTGTTCTGTTCATACCACCTCACTTGTATTTTGCAAGAGGCAATACTAGACTAAGCTAATGAATTTTTTGCTAATGGGAGGTTATCATTCCAAGATGAACAGTCTGGTACGCTCTCTTTGTACTCTTTCAAAACAACCTCTATGAGAGTGGGAAAGGAGACAAATAGTACCAGTGAGGGTTCCTGTATGCTTTGCATTAAATCACAGAGCATTTCTGTGCCATGACAGTGATCAGAGATCTCTATATTGGATAAGCAAGTCTGATAAAAGGATTGTGTGTGTGAATCTCTAAATTCATAACAGATACATGGCTTGGTGCTCACATCCCTGTTCACAACACTCACCCTAACATTAAAAAAGTGTAACCATACATACTCATTTAGACAGCTTAAGTTTGTGGATGCCAGTATAACATGGCTGCAACATCGGCTACTCAAATGGGTAACAAGGGCTCTTTTGCTTCTTGTTTCTGAAGAATTTTAGATGAAGAAGGGCCGGTTCCCAGTGTGAGCATACCCAGCCCCCAATACAGAAACATCTTTTGGGAATTATATCTATAGACATGACAGGATACCGTAGAAGAGAGACCCAATACACAATGCACAGAAAGGCTACCCAGAAAGGATTGTACCTCTTACAACCTTTAACCTGACCAGTAATAAGCTGATGAAGCATTTTAAACAAAACCGGCTTCTGATGCACGGTAAAGGGTCCACAGAGCCTAAGCCACTACCACCTCACTATTACGCTGGCCTCGGGGGTTATTTCTGCAAAAACTAGCAGGCCCATGCTTTACCTAACAGAGCTGGCCTCAACTCTTATTAGTGCTGGCCTGCAGCTAGTGAAAATCATGGTGCGGCAGTGTAGAAAGGGTGTTTGGCCTAGTGGATGTACAATTTGAGGCAATTTCATTGATTGCTTTATGTGTTTAAGTGTGGGCACAGTATGGCATGCTTGTCAGAGCCACATACACAAATGGTTCCGGTGTGCTATTGTATAGACATTGGACACATCAGACAAAAACAGGCATTTGTGCTGTTACATAAGGGACCACCACATAGACACCCTTAACCAACGGGCTGGTGGCTTGTGCAGCGCACAAAACATTGCTGCACACATCACTGCATTGATTTGCCATGGACTATTGTCTGCATGGTGACACAGAATCAACTCTACTTTTGC
Source organism: Ambystoma mexicanum (assembly GCF_040938575.1). Classification (NCBI taxonomy): domain Eukaryota; kingdom Metazoa; phylum Chordata; class Amphibia; order Caudata; family Ambystomatidae; genus Ambystoma; species Ambystoma mexicanum. The sequence goes on along the minus strand of NC_090939.1, from coordinate 863,256,544 downwards.
TAATCAAGGTGCCAAGTGACATTGAGGTGCCATCTGGTGTGCGCTAGGCAGTGGTTGGCTTGTTTAGAAAATTAAAAGACCTTTGATGCTGAGCGGGTGCATTTAGTCAATGTCCCAAAGTAGCCACTAGAACACTTAACCACGAAAATGACAGTTAACCTACCCAGGGATGCACCATATGTCACTAAAAAGTAATTTTTTTTTTTAAAAAAAAATGTTTTTGTGCGTCAAACAAAGAAACATGAAAATAAAGAAAATAGTTTAAAACTTTGAAGAAAGCATAGGTTTAGGCAACTGACACTTGTGCTGGCCTGATGAATAAAAATGCCCCATATCCAGCTCTCAACAATGAAATGTTCAGCACATGCTACTTAAAAACGATGGCTTGTTAGGTGAGCCATCACTTATAAATTGCCCCACTTGAAAGGCTGTCAGCACAACGAATGAGGGACACAGGCAGTGTGACTCACGAGCATCTCACGCGTTGCGTTTGGAATATGCATTCCTTTGCATATTTGAAACGCATTGCAGTCATCCAGAAGTCGGCATAGAGCGGCATAGAGCGGACAGCTGGACATCTCAGGAGCACCCACCGGCACAGCAGGCTGCTTATCCTTTTGTCCTGTAAGATCAGAGTCAGCTTTCTGGGTGGGCCCCTAACGTCACCCACCTCCTGACCCATTTAGCTCTGCGCCCCGGGCCGTCGCCCGCTCCACCCGGACCACGAAACAGGGCTGTTCGTAGGCTGTTATCCACCCCCATCTTTATATACCCCCCTCCCATTTCGTCTCCCTCTTCACTCCTCCTTTTTTTTCTTACCCACTAGCACTTGTTTTTGCCAAAAGCCTTTTGTACAAAATTAAGGACCCACCACATGAGCACCAAAATGTGGCCCTGTTTAGAGGGGAGTGGAAACAGCAAGATTTCACTTAAAAAAAATAATTGGCCCAACCTTGCTCTCACCAATAAAATTTAAATAAAATGTGTTTGGCCTCCTGAAGAAAACTGCACAGAATTTTTTCACAGAAGAGACTAAAAAACAAACACAAACAATTCTCTTCCCACCTTTTAGCTCAATTTACATGCCATATCTTTCAAGGTAGTATTTTCCTTTTTTTTAAACAATTTTTACAATATGAAAGGAAAAGAGAAAACGTACAGGGGTGCAAGCAGTTTTCCCAAATGGCCAGCACAGCACTTAACCAGCACCACCAAACAAACCTACCAAAGTGTCTTTTTTGACGACCCAGAAAACTGAAATGGTGCAGGAAGATACGTTTCACAGGAATTTGCAACAAAAAAAGTATCAGAGCCCTTGTGGTCTAAGTAACAGAGCCCACGCAACCCACGCAACCGCGCACGAGCCCTTCGATCCAAAATTGTATACTTATTTCACAGAAGGCCATTACTGATTTTTTTGCTAACAAAAATGCATTTACCAGTAACAAAAATGTCTATCACTCTAAATGCAAGGATGTAAGTCTTTAACATCGCTGCGCAGTTATTTTTAACCAAAAAAAAAGTACACAATGGGATGTAGTAAGTAGAATTACATACAAGAGCATAACCGTTAAGTATCTTATCCAGCATTGCTGTTTACAACATCAAAAAAACCCATAAAAAGTTCTTACCCAATAAAATACTGCGAGCAAGAGTTGCTGAAAAGCTACCTGAATACCGCGGTTTTTTTTTGCATTAATGTTGACCGGTAAGTTCAAGCATCTGCGCCGGCACTTCCTCCTCTGCCTCTCCCCTAGGCTCCCTTGCTTCGCATATTGCAATTCAACGTTCGTTTCCTTTGGAGGCGGGTCCGGCGTGACTGTTGGTTGACGTCCCCTGCGGCGCAGACACAGTGAACACGATTTCATATTTTTCTCCCAGGTTGTGGTTTGGCGAAAACCAAATGCGCCCACAATGGGTTAACCCGAACGATTGCTTTGTCCTAAAGAATAAACGGATTCACTTGACATTAAGAGCACAAGGGGGTCGCTGAACAGGCGACTATATCGTCAAGTAACGGGCTACTGTGCCGTTGGTTGACTCTTTGCAACTACTGTGTCGATTATTGGTGATAATGCGCATAACACTGGGCACCCTACCTTTCAACTACATGCTCCTCCCCCTTTACCCTGGATGTGGGTGCTTCTGACATTATCAATTGTACAATGCAAGGTGGCACAGCACTTTCATTCAGTGCAGGGAATGGTCCAGAACAAGACGGAGCGGAGTTCTGGCACAAAATGTCTTGCATGCTCCGTCCCCCAGACCCAGGGGGAAGCACATGTCTCTCACTGGTCCTGCGGCTAAATGAGCAGACCGCTTTCAGAAGGCTCGGCACAGAGCGCTGCCTTGTCTTCAGATAACACCTGCTACTGCACCGTGTGCTACTCTTTCATCGGACCCAGGGGCTCTCAGAAATCTACCAAGCAGATCTGAATCTGCATTATCGCGCACAAGTGCAGCTCTTGTGACTTCCGGGGCACCAGTGGTCCAGGCATGAATATCGGTTTCTAAACCATCAATCAGCCCCACACTTCTAGTACACCAGAAGAGATCTGAATAGATTGGAAACATGAGTACATTTTAAACCTCCTTGTTAAATTTTGGTAACGTGGACGGAATGGCAGGCTTATCTCTGCAAGGTCGTGGATTGTTGGTTAGTTGTAACAAAGCGAAAATACAATTATTACCCAATGATAAAAGGGACTGTCTAGTCAAGGTTGTATACAAATATCTACTTTATTATTATCACAACCGACAGTTCTAGCACACTATAAAATACAACCCACCCTTTAAAGGAATACAGAGGACAGTTTCATGAAGAAAAGGGGGTGCACTAGGGATACTGACAGGAAGGTAGTGTTATGACTTGATGGTCGTGAAGATTATGACAGCCTCTGTCCCCAAGTACCACACAGGGAGATACTTAATTAACTCCCTGTGCGATCTTTAAGGCCACAGGTATTGATGATAGAATACCAGGAACCAGGAACGCCGGAGACCCCCAACCACTGTAAGGCAAGCGTATAATTACTACAAGGCCAAAATAAGCAGTAAACAGACGTGTGAGTTTTAACCGACTAGTAGGTTTACCTAAATGCGAGAAGGACGGAACGTCAACCAATTAGGGATCGTGGGGTAAGAAAGGTGGGAGGTGTTCAAGGCACCCTCAGTGCGTGGTCGGCGGCAGCCGGAAGGAAGACAGGGCCCGGTGCTGCAGCAGATAGAGCAAACACTGGAAATACCTGTGATAACTGCGGGCGCAGTCTTAAAGCGTTGCAATGATGCAGGATAATCCAAAACAGTGCAGGTGGGTTCCGAGGTCAAGAGTTAAAAAAAAAAACAAATCCGAAGGAGTACCAGTAGAAGTCCAGGTAAGGCAGTCCAAGAGTCGATATACCAGCCGGAGCGAGAAGAACAATGCAGGGATGAAACGAAGGAAGTCCGGTATGCAAATCCGTGGTCCAAGTAAGCCGTGAGTCAAAAAAAAAACAGAAGTATGCCAAACAGTGCTGAAGAGTACAGCTGTGAAGCACTGGACAGTGCATACTCAACGTTTTTATCCTGGTGCAGGGTTGTCAGGTGATCCAGTTTTTCATGTCACGTGATGTGTGTCTCCAGCACGTGATCGGGGCTTCCGCATCACATGTTCCATAGTTTTAACAGGTGGTTGGTTCTTTAGAGTCACGTGACGCAGAAAAACATCGAGCCGACCCCCGACATGACGCGTTCTGAGCCGCCAAGGGAGCTGCCAGTGGATGAATGGGTGCAGGCGATTCAGATGGTTCCTGTTGCCCGTTTGCTTCCCTGGGTTGTGCCACCGGCTCCCACTCCGCTGCTTCCCTATTCGTTTGGAAGAGGGTAAGTGTGCAGATGGGACATTGGAGGGTTGTAAAGCAGGGTGCATGACAGAGTCCCCCCCAAAGGCCCACGACCCCGTGGGCTGGATGGAAAATCCCGATGGAAGCTGGCAACCAAACGAGGGGTGTGGACATCCAAAGTCGAAACCCACGAATGGTCCTCAGGACCATATCCCAACCAATCCACCAGATACTGCAACCGCCCCCCTACAGAGGTGGGAACCCAGGATGGCGCTAACCTCGAATTCATCGGGGGCAATAACAGAAACAGGAGCAGGAGGAGACACAAGACGTGTCAGGCCAGGGCAAGGTTTCAGCAGAGATGTGTGGAACACTGGGTGCCCCCTCCAACTACAAGGGACCAAGAGACGGTAGGTTACTGGGTTTAATACCTCAGACCCTCGATAGGGACCAACAAACCGGGGAAGAAGCTTACCGCACCCAGGTAGGTACAGGTGACAGGTGGACAACCATACACGGTCCCCGACAGAGTATACGGGCACCAACGCCCGCTTCCTGTCTGCCGCGACTTTCATGGAAGATTGGGCCTCTCGGAGGTGAACAAGGGTGCGGGCATGGACAGTGACAAGGTCACGGAGGGAAGCAGAGGCAGCGGGAGTGCATGAAAGCGAAAGGTCAGTAAAAGGGAGGGTCCGGGGGTGTTGGCCATAGAGGAAGTAAAACGGAGAGAAACCAGTGGAAGAATGCTGAGCGTTGTTGTAGGCAAATTCAGCGAGATGTAACAGATTGAGCCATGATTTTTGGTGCTGCAATGACAAACAACGCGAGTATTGCTCCATGGCCTGGTTCACCCTCTCCGTCTGCCTGTCCGTTTCTGGGTGATATGCAGATGAGAATCGGGCATCGATGCCCAGCAGCTTTTTTAAGAGCTCGCCAGAATCGGGACGTGAATTGCGAACCCCTGTCCGAAATGAAGACCAAAGGCAATCCAAACAAACAAAAAACGGACTTGAAAAACAAACTGGCCAGGGCAGGTGCCGAAGGTACCCCGGAACAAGGTATAAAGCGAGCCATCTTTGTGAACGGGTCAACCACCACCCAAACCATGTCGTAACCCTGCATCCGAGGTAAGTCTGTTATAAAGTCCATCGTGAGGGTGTGCCAGGGTTTTGGGGGTATAGGTAATGGTTGAAGCAGACCCAAAGGGCGACCCCTGCGGTTCTTACATTGGGGCGCAGACTGAACAAGTAATGACGTAATTCTCTATGTTGCGCCTCATCGAGGGCCACCAACACCAAAGTTTAAGCAAGGCCAGGGTACGCCTTTGACCAGGATGTCCATTGATGATAGCATCGTGAGACCATTCAAGTGCTAAATTACGAGTATCACTGGTGGGAAACACTAACCTCTCCTGTACGAAAGGCAGACCGTCACGATAAACAGGATCCCCTTCCGACAGTTGGTGTGGGTGTTGGGAGACCCAGAGACGTATGGCGGACAGTAAAGGCTGCGAGGGGGTACAAAGGCAAACAACATGGCCTTGGTCGAGTATGGTTTCTGGAAAGATCGGAAGGGACACCACCCCAGGAGAGCGGGACAATGTGTCTGCTTTGCTGTGTGTCACACCCGGCCTGTGTTTAATCTGAAAGTCATAAGCAGCGAAAAACAAGTGCCATCGCACTTGACGGCTATTGCTGCACTTGAGTGAAGCCAAGTCCTGTAGATTCCGATGATCCGTGTATACAGTTGTTTGGTGTTTGGCCCCCAGAAGGTGGTGGCTCCAGACTTGGAATGCGTCTTTAATGGCTAAAAGTTCTTTCTCTGTGACAGTATAGTGAGACTCAGTGATGGTGAATTTGCGTGAGTGAAATGCCACCGGGTGTAGACGGCCAGAAGATGGACAGACTTGGGAAAGAACAGCCCCTAATGCAAAAGAGGATGCATCCGCCTCCACCACAAAGGGGAGATCAGGGTCTGGATGTTGGAGAACCAGAGCCGTAGTGAAGGCGGACTTGAGGGACCTAAAAGCGGCATGATGCTCGGGTGACCATGAAAAGGGACGTGAGGACTAGTTAGGGCTGTGTGTGGAGCCACAACAGAGGAGAAGCCTGAGATGAACCGCCTGCAAAAATTAGCGAAACCAAGGAACGATTGTAGGGACTTGAGATTCACAGGAACGGGCCAATCTATAACGGCACGAATCTTGGACTGATTCATGAACAATCCTTCCGGTGAAATATGGAAGCCCAAGAACTCTACCTCCTTGGTATGGAACAGGCATTTTTGTGGTTTGACAAAGAGAGCATTCTTGCGCAACCGGGACAAGACTTCTTTTACGTGAGACACATGTTCCTCAAGAGAGGAAGAAAACACGAGAATGTCATCCAAGTAGAGAACGACATAGATGTCCAAGATATCGTTGAATACGTCGTTCATAAACCGTTGGACGTGGCTGGTGCATTGCACAGTCCAAATGGCATTACTGTATATTCGTACAATCCGTGTCGGGTGAAGAACGCCGTCTTCCACTCATCCCCCTCGCAAATACGGATCAAATTATATGCCCCTCGGAGGTCGAGCTTGGTGAAAATAGAAGCATGAGTGAATCGATCCAGCAACGGAGTGATGAGTGGAATCGGGTAACGGTTTTTAACAGTAATTGCGTTGAGTCGCCTGTAATCAACACAAGGGCAAAGATCACCCTCCTTTTTCAGGACAAAGAAGATTGGACTTGCGGCGGGTGAGATGGAGGGCTGAATGTGGCCCAAACGTAACGCCTTTGCTATATAGTCCTTCAGAGCCAGATCTTCAGAAGGGGAAAGTGAATAGACCCGTCCCTGGGGTATCGTGGAATCGGGGACCAGGTCTACGGGGCAGTCATATGGTCTACGCGGAGTCTATGTGGCGGTAGACCTTCAGTGGTTCCTTCATCAAACACTTTTTGATATTCGTGATAGACAGCGGGGACACTGTCCATGACCGCGCCTACCGTATGTGGGACTGGTGAGAGTGGCTCGTTGGTTGTGCTCACAGCAAGTAGTGCGATGGCTCCTAATGGTTGTGATGGAGAAGGTAACCCCTCGGCCTCTATGAGACAATAGTTTTGGCTGACATCGGATTCAAAAAGGACTTGACCCGTCCCCCAGTTGATAAGTGGGTTGTGTCGTCGTAACCAGGGAATCCCCAGGATAACGCCAAACTGGGGGGTAGATATGAGATCAAACGTAAGGGTTTCTCTAGGGGTAACCTGGATGACCACCTCAAGAGGCGAGGTCTGTTGCCTGATGGGGCCTGAAGTGATGGATGTCCCATCCACGGCTTGTACCAGTTCTGGGCATTTCTTGGTTACCAGAGGTAAATTGAGGGAATTGGCCAAGGTTATGTCAATAAAGTTGCCTGTAGCCCCTGAGTCAATGACTATCTGAACTGAATGTGAAGTGTTTGAGTCTGGTTTCAGAAAAACACATACTATAACAGGTCTTATGCACCCAAATGCAGGGAAGGTATCGGCGGGGGACTGATGAGTGCTCGCCCTAGCCCCCGGGTTTAGGGACGAGCTTTCTGAAAACCCTGATTCTTGTGCTTTGGATGGCATGGGCAGACTTTGACATAGTGCCCATTGAGGCCACAATAAAAGCAGGCATTATCCGCTCTCCGTCGTTCCATTTCCATGTTGGTAATAGGGCTACGTATTCCCCCGACCTGTGTGGGTTCACTAGGTGATTCGGGAGGTTGAAGAAGGGTTTGTGAACACGAAAACCCTGCTTCCGCCTTCCGTTTGGCTCTCTGAGCATCTACTTGTAAGGCCAGATCAACCAGATTGGGGTATAATGCAGGTAAGGATGGTACAACAGAAAGGGCGTCTTTCATGTGGTTATTCAATCCCCTGTAGAAAACCACAGCCTTCTTGCTCTCAGGCCATGAGGTCTCCAATGACAGCTGGTTAAAGCAGGTTATGTATTCTATGAGGGTGTTTTTTCCCTGGGCGAGATCAAGTAATTCTAAATCCCGAGACTGGGCCTTGTGTCTAGTATCGAATACTTTGGACATTTCACTCACCAACAGATCAAAATCATAGAGGGCCGGGTGATTGTTTTCTAACAAAGGGTTCGCCCACGTGGCTGCGATGCCAGCCAAATGGGACAGCATAAAGGCGGCCTTGGTGGTACAGTCTGGAAATGCCAGGGGTCTGCAAAGGAAGTGGAGTTTGCACTGGTAGAGGAATGTGCGGATTTTGCTGGGGTCACCATGGTATCTCTCGGGGGGGGGGGGAATGGAACAGGTACCACCACTGGGACAGGAACAGAAGGGGTACTGGCAGGAGCCGAAGCTTGTGGTGGTGCATTCCCGAATTCTGGATCGGTGGGAAGAGGGTGGCGTGCACTCTGTAAGGAGTAAATCCGGTGGTGGAGAGCCGTGGTGGCTGCGGCCATATCTGCTCTGAGGACGGTGACTGCTTGGACCAAAGCGGCCAAGGGGTTCTTCGGCTGAGGCCTCCATAATCCGGACGACCAAAAAGAGGCTTCACAGTCTGTTATGACTTGATGGTCGTGAAGATTATGACAGCCTCTGTCCCCAAGTACCACACAGGGAGAAACTTAATTAACTCCCTGTGCGATCTTTGAAGCCACAGGTATTGATGATAGAATACCAGGAACCAGGAATGCTGGAGACCCCCAACCACTATAAGGCAAGCGTATAATTACTACAAGGCCAAAATAAGCAGTAAACAGACGTGTGAGTTATAACCTACTAGGCTTACCTAAATGGGAGAAGGACGGAACGTCAACCAATTAGGGATCGTGGGGTAAGCAAGGTGGGAGGCGTTCAAGGCACCCTCAGTGTGTGGTCGGCGGCAGCCGGAACGAAGACAGGGCCCGGTGCTGCGGCAGATAGAGCACACACTGGAAATACCCATGATAACTGCGGGCGCAGTCTTAAAGCGTTGCAATGATGCGTGATAATCCAAAACAGTCCAGGTGGGTTCTGAGGTCAAGAGTTCAAAGAAACAACAAAACCGAAGGAGTACCAGTAGAAGACCAGGTAAGGCAGTCCAAGAGTCGATATACCAGCCGGAGCGAGAAGAACAATGCAGGGATGAAGCGAAGGAAGTCTGGTATGCAAATCTGTGGTCCAAGTAAGCCGTGAGTAAAATAAAAAACAGAAGTACGCCAAACAGTGCCAAAGAGTACATCTGTGAAGCACTGGACAGCGCATTCTCAACGTTTTTATCTTGGTGCCGGGTTGTCAGGTGATCTCATTTTTCGTGTCACATGATGCGTGTCTCCAGCACGTGATCAGGGCTTCCGTGTCACGTGTTCTGTAGTTTTAACAGGTGGTTGGTTCTTTAGAGTCACGTGACGTGGAAAAACATCGAGCCGACACCCGCCTTGACCCGTTCCGAGCCGCCAAGGGAGCTGCCAGTGGAGGAATGGGTGCAGGCGATTCAGATGGTTCCTGTTGCCCGTTTGCTTCCCTGGGTAGTGCCACCGGCTCCCACTCCGCTGCCACCCTATTCGTTTGGAAGAGGGTAAATGTACAGATGGGACATTGGAGGGTTGTAAAGCAGGGTGCATGACAGGTAGTTGGTAATGTAATCAATCACAAAAGTTCAAGGATGCTTGGTTTCAGCACAAAGGGAGCAATAGGTTGTAAAATTTCACAAGGGGCTTTTGGAGAAGGACTATGGGGACATAACCACAATGTACCATGTGTTTGTACAAGATCATGGTGCTCGACATGGTCTAGTCGGTTTCAGGGAGCTTTGCATTTTCTGCGACCGAGTTCAAGACGGAAGACAGCTGCGGGTATCAGGCGACAGGCAGTTCGGTGAGTGAGGCTGGACAGGCGGCTGCAGGCTGGCCTACACAGTGGCTCAGGGTCAAGAATCGCTGTCTCAGTGCTGGTTGGTGGGTCTGAACCACTGGTCGAGGCATCTCAGATGTGTGACACAAGTCATCGGTGCAGCCGGTTGCAGCTCGAGGGGCTCGACTGCCTCAATAATATCCTTAAAAGTGGACACTGATTGATGCTTGTCAGTGCACTCCCCCTAGGTTCTTAGCTTGGCTCGTGTCGTTTCAAGGCCGACGGCCCAAAGCTGAGGAGAGTGTTGCAGGCAACAGCCTTGTCCTTCTTTCGGTTCAGAGACTCTCTTGAACTGCCCACCTAGGAAGCTTGCTTGCAGAGCCTCGCAGGGCATGATGTGTGCTGGCTGGGAATCGGTTCTGGAGCTGCTAGAGGGTCCTCTGGAATCAGTATCTCCCTCTGTTCCCTGGGAGATGTTTAGGGGAAGGATTTTGCTTCCCTCTTGGAGTTCCTGGCCTTCCATAACTGGAGGAAGCTGTACGGCAGACTGCACCATCAGCCAGGGTCCAAATGAGTCCTTCTTGTTACTCCTTGCAAAGTCTTCAGATGATCTGCAAAGAGAGGAGCTCAGCCATCTTTTAAAGCTAAATGTGCTCCAGTGATTGGTGCAGGCTAAGCCTACCTAATTAACCAATCCTGGGTCCCCACCAGAAATCTTCTGTTATGCGTTAGGTCATAACCAGAGTGCTTTGCAACCGGAAAGTTAAAGGGGCAAAAACACGTACTACTAAGTCCCACCCATCTTCCTGTCTGTTGTGAATCAAAGGGTCTCTCTTGTTAATTGAGCTCTCTGTGGCTCATGATCAAAGCGCAGGTCTCCATCAAATCACATACTTCTTCCCTCTAAAAGGGCCCCCCCCCCCGCAGGGGTTGTCTACTGTAAACAGTTGTCCCGGACATGACATTCACTGCCCTTCATACTAAGGGGTGGGATCTGACTTCAGGTTGACACAGATGCATAGCAAAAAGGTGTTGGGTTTCCTGTCCCCTTTGTTAGCTCTGTTAGCTCTGTTACCAGGCCTCCTGCAGACCTGCTTCAATTAATTCTCATCATTATGCGCCGCCACCAGCAGATTGACAATGGGCAGGACAGATCCATGGAGCCTTCAATATTTAATTAGGCTAGACATGGCAGGAGAAAGGTGTTGCCCTCCTCCTCTTGATTTTCATGTATTCCTGGCTGTCACATTCCAATTAAATGTGACAGGGATCACTGCGCCTGTAGGCTGTGTCCCCCCAGAGTACTCAGATCTATGCTTTTGTTGTGCAGTGAGCATAGGAAAATGTGTGCAGTTTAGCCCCACCCATTTTCTGAGGTTGATCTCATATCATTCAATGTGTTAAAATAATAGATCAAAAAAACTCAGACGAGTGCACACCCGCCATGCAGGGATGGAAGGATGAACTTTCAGAAGTCACAGCACTGGAAGCTGCAAAAGCCTCAAAAGCTGTGTTGTGGATGTCCAAACTGATATATATGTGCTGCAACTAGCAGACATCTCTTTATTAGTGTGAATATTGTGACCAATCACAACAGAAGAGTCCATTATTCACTTAAAAGAGCTTCTTACTGAATCAATATAAGATACATTTAACATTTAAAATTGGGGACATTATGGTGTTCCCATAATGTTCTTTGCCTTTATGCATATCGCTAGGATTGGTTCAATGAAGAGATACTTTGTTGTGCAACCTGGCCGGGAGCCACGCCCCTTGGCTCCGCCCCCACCTTTCCACAGCCCCGCCCCTCCAAGGAGGTGACAGTTCCCTCCAAAAATTGTTTCCATTTCCAGCAATGCCTTCATTGGAAGTGGGGTCTGGGGAGAATTGGGCCATTTGATGACGATGGAGGTAAAATGGAATGCTGATTACCACAAGTAATCCATACTTTACGCCTGGACATTCGCCCCTGTTATATTCCTCGCTATTTTAATGATATACCCAATACTGTCCTGTGTTATCAGCACATTCATTAACACTGAAAATCGCATGTTACACCAATGCTTGCATACTTGTGAATTTAATGATCTAATCAAGTATTACAATTGCAGGGAGTGCATCACACATTGCAGGGCAGTAGCCCCGACGAAGGCCTCTCCAGAAAATTCCGCCTGGTCCCGGTAATGAATTCATGAAGGTGGCAGGGGATACCCACGTCACTGCCCTGAAAACACTCAAATGGGGAACCACAGGAGCCCCCGCCCATGAAGCAACCGACTCGTAGGCGTTGCTGAACATCAATGTAACCCACATGCAAAACCGGGTCACTGGGGGTTTCAACCTTCTCTGAAAGTAACACGCACACTGTCACGTTCCCGAGGGACCGTTGATAGATTCAGATACAACAACAAGGCCCTTCTTTCAAATAAAGGGAAGGAAGGGCCTTTTCTGGTGAGGAGTGAGATAGAAACAACTGGAAGGACCGCTACCAATTCTAAGTGAAATGAAGAACACGTACTTTTTTGCGGAAAAAATTACCAGTAGGTAATAAGAGTCTCCAGAAGAATTGCAAAACGGCGGCGACTGTCAATAGGTGCCCCCTGCACTGCAAAGCGTACCCTTTATCGATGAAAAATTAATATGTGATGGAGGCAGTGATTTTGGTGCAACAAAAGGATCGCAGGTCCACACCAACCTAGGCTTTAGGTGGGCCAGGGCTCAGCTCCAAAAAGGTCAACAAATTGCTCTTGCTCCGGGCCCATCTCAGGTCTCCCTGTCTCATTTCTACTTCTCTTACGCTGTGTTTCCCCCTAAATTTGCATAGACCTCTGTTTGTCTCACTTTCTATGTGTGCCTCGCTCTTCATGTCGCATGCTTCATTTTTGTCATCTTATATTCGTCTCCCTCTCCACTTCTTCCCCCTGCCCCCTCCTTCCACCCGTGCTCTCACCAAGTTGGTGTTTGATCCTCTCTTTCTGTCTCTCTGGAAGTCCATTCCTAACTTAGGCTTTGGGAACATTGCACGTTCAAAGGTAAGTAAGAGACCCCAACCGCAAGCCTACTATAATGGTGTGCTCTTATGTCATTCACTTGAAATGGGAGTCTGTCGGCCTAATGCGGGTGTCTCTCCAAGACGTCTATCAATCACAGACTGGCTTTGCCATGTTTTGGCACCATTATTGTACAGTACAAAAGTAGGCAGGTTTTGAGAGAAAGGAGGGTAAAAGACAAGGAATATTAAACAAAATAACTATGATCTTTGAGCAAACCAGGGTGCCCAAAGAGAAAGCGACCCATAAACTCTCACAATCCCTGTTGAAACCTGCCGAGGGTCACAAAGTAGCTGTGTCAATGAAATAGGCATAACTTAGCTTTAAACGTGATCATCCTAGTGAGTTGCTCTGAACATTGTATTGAGGGCATAATAACATGCCTAGGTTTTGGTGGTAAGGGGACATTTTCTTCCCTCGGAGAGGACCTCTCACCCTAACATTCGTGTGTTAGCAGTGCTCTCCCTGCAATTTTGATTATTCACACTAAAAGTACAAGCAATGTATGGACATGTGGGAGGACCCAGTTTCTGTGCATTGTTTGCACTCCACAGTGCAATTGCAAATGCCTCCTGCCATGTAAGTTTAGGATGTGAGGCATATTGATGGGTTCCTATGGAATCTGCCCACCATTTGCCAGTTACTAAGAGCTGGTGAATTCCATAGGAATCCTATGCATATCCGCCTTCATCAAAATCAGATGCTGGTGGATATGCATTTGTTTTTGACAAGTGGTGTGGATGGTGTGGCTGGAATGCAAATTTTGTTTGGTGTCCCAAGCCAACCCGTCCAAATGTGAACATTGCCTAGAGTGAGAAATTAGGTAAAAAAAACAAGTCTTAACCTTTTACATGTAGTTGTTACACCTCACGTACCATAGGGAAGATTGGAAAATGACCTTCTAAATCCGCCCCATGGTGAGGGGGGCTTTTTGTCTCACAACACCAGCTTTTTGCAGATAAGGCACATTGAAATTAAATTATTCGCCCAGGATCACACTCCTTGGTAAATCAGTTCGCCCAGGATCACACTCCTTGGTAAATCAGTGCAGCCATGATTTAAAACCATTGTGCAATTTAGGCACCTGACCACATACTTTCCAAACTCTAGTTGGTATGCATTATTAGGCATTGGCTCGCAAGAGCTACAGTTTTATAGCGTTTACTTGCAAAATCACAAATTACACCATGGAGCAATCTGACAATATACACATCTTTTCGGAAACAAGTTAAGCCCAAAAAGTACCATTACACCTTTATTTTCCATGTCCTAAATGTAAGGCCTGAAGTCCCAGAAAGCAAAATAATGCAAACCCTTAAAATCTCTACACTATATTTTCAGCACTTAAAGCCACATAATAAAAGACAGTGGGCCTCATCACGAGTTGGGCTGTAGCCCTTAAATGCAGTGGTAACGGTATTACAGCCGCATTTAAGGGCTGGCCCTGTCACAAGTTGGGCGCTAAATGGGCTGTTTTACCTCCAGCCTTTCTCTGGAGGTGAAAATCCCCTGTTTTCGGCTGTATTACCGCCGGCTGTATTAGCCCACATAATTAGCGCTGAAAATACCCCATTGAATCCAATGGATCCAATGGGGAATGTGGATTTACTGTTAACACCCAACTCGTGATCCGGCGGTAATACAGCCGGACCGGTCGGTGCTAGGGCTATTACAGTCGGCAGTATTACAGCCGGGAATACAGCCCAACTCGTGATGAGGCCCATTATGTGGTAAGGACACCTGCCAAAAGTAATTGTTTGACACCAATATCCAGCCTGTTGGTATGCATCATATATGCCAACATTATCCATTCCATTTGGGAACCAAAGCCCATTCTTGGTTTTAACCTTGCATTGCAGGACTTGTAGTCCAGGTTTTACAATGGGGAAATCAGGACTTCAAGACCCAGAATGCAAAGCTACAACTAGGACTGGACAGACTTTCCCTGACTGAAATGGATCATGTTAGCATGAAGCTTGGCGTTAAGCAAACGTGAATATGCACATAAAAGCAAACCCTTTCTTTTCTGTATGTCAAACTAATAAACATCATGAACAAGGTTTTAAAGGGGATTTAGTGTGTGTGCTCACTTGCACTGTCTTGAAGGAAAGGACCCACCAGAAAGGGACTTTTCTGGTAGGTCACTGCAACTGCATGTGTGCTTTCAGTTGGAAATGCCCCATTACAGTTCCTATCACCGAAACAGTTTTGCAATAGAAAAGGCCCTGTTGAGAACAAAAAAAAGGTTAAACGTTCCTCACGTTTAGGTGCTCCCTTTATTATACAATGAAAGGCGGGACGAAGGTTCGATCATGGGGCACTCTGGAAAATTGTTTCATTTCCGCCTCTGCACCTTATACACTCCTTAAGTTTGAGATGTCCCGGTCCTCAATGTTGCCAAAAAAAGAGAAATGCAGGTAATGAGGGCTGGTTAACACCATCCTAATTAAAGCACTTAATGCATGATGTTGTCAGGTGCTGACAACAGAGGAGGTTTCGTTAACGGCATATACTGGCATACATGCTCGGACTGGCCTATAGGGCAGTAGGCCCATGAACGAACCAAAAGCGCAAAATTCTTTGTGCGACAGTTTTTTGGGTCAGAGTAGGGCACTTTTTTGGCCAATGCGGGCCAGTTTGATAAGTTACTTCACTATGCGGCTAATAGTTTTGATCAGTGTTGCTGAATATTCTTTTTTTTAAAAAAAACTCCCCCCTTGGGTATTATTCAAACAGTGTCACAAAATGAATGAATTCCTATTTGCAACTGTGGCCTACTTTTTCGTAGGTGCCCGAGACAATTTTATGCCCTTGTCAGACCCTGCTGGCATAGAGAGGGTTACTGTGCCTGGTATATGTTCCCACTGTACCCTCTTGATCAACTTGTCTACCACAATGAATCCGGATATGCTCTTTGTAAAGGTATTTTATCCAAGGACTACAGCTGATCTCTTGTATTACTTACTTTGAAAGGAATTTCTCCTTGAAATTACAATAAATACATGAATACCTTGTAATGTCTGGTCATCTTGGTTGTGGCACCAGTGTTGGCCCTTGGGTGCCAACTTGCAGCCTAAACAATGCTAAAGTGAAGAGAGAAAAAGAAAGGGTGCTGTGTAGCAGAATATTTCGTTGGCAATTATTTTTATTGAATTATTTTATTTATTGTTCATTTGTATGGCGCATGTACAGCAGAATGTTTTTCGAGGCACCACAAGACAAAAGGGGGAGGGGAACAGAGGACGATAAACAACAAAGAACAGTCCAACTAGGCCTTGTGACATTTGGATCATGCAAGTGCAGTAAACAATGTGAGGGGGTGGCGGGGAGGCCCCAGGATGAGACAGGGTAAGTGGTAGGGGACCCCATGTAGAACAAATTCAAAGGAGACAGGGATCAGGAAAATGCGTGCCAGGGGGGAACCAGGCTCATTAGGCTGAGTCAGGGAAAGGTGCCCGAGGGCAAGTGCTGGGAAAAGGGTACTGCGGAAGACTGGAAGGAGGAGGGCCTGGTCCCTGCAAGACTCAGACGGGACCCGGCAGCCCGTCATAGCAGCAGCAGGGCACTTGGAAGGGGGGTGGGGGGGAAGAGGGAAAGAAGAGAAGAGGAAACTCTTGAGGAGCTTCCAGAACGTAAGGTGGCATGGCAACTGTCAATGCCATTGTCATGCATGGGCTTCATCACACATTGCTATTATTGTGTCCTATTGCTCACCAGTCTTTCTTATGCCAGAATGTTTTAGCGTGGGAATGGAATCACCAAGGAATGGGCAGAGCTTGCTCCCGGTAAATTCACAGTCATAGTCCTAGTTCTTTTCACAGTCCTAGTCCTTGTCCTTGTTGCAGAAGTAGCCAGAATCCTAGTACTCATCAGAGGTTTATCTTTACGCCTGGTCACAGTCCTAGTCGTAAACATCGTTACAATCCTAGTCCTCTTCACTGTACTGGTCCTCATCATAGTCCTAGTCCATTTCACTATCCTAGACCTCATCACAGTCCTATTACTCATCACAGTCCTAGTCCTAGCGAGTCCGAGTCCTTATCCCAGTACTAGCCCTTGTCACATCCTAATCCTAGTCACAGTTATAGCCTTCATCATTCCTAGCCATTATTACTGTCCTAGCCTTCTTCATAGTCACAGTTCTAGTCCTCCTACAGTACTAGTCCTCAATCTAGTCCTTGTGCTAGAGATCATTCCTAGTCACAGAGTTAGTGCTAGTCATAGTCATTGTCACAGGTCTAGTCCTCATCACAGCCCTAAAGCTAGTCCTTGTCACAGTCCTACTCCTGAACACACTCTTCATCACAGCCCTAGTCCTTATCACAGTCATCTTCCTGGTCATAGTCATAGTACTCGTTAAAGTCCAAGTCCAGTCACAGTCCTCGTCTGTCAAGATGTGCGTCCCTGGGACGTGGCGTACCTGATCTTCCAGAGGATGCGCGTTGTGGAGATGCCAGGCTGTCAACTGATGATGGTCAGAAAAATGGTAACGCCAGAAGCCAGCCCCACTCCCGCCCTACTGGCACAGGGTTGATGGAGAACTGACTCCTGACGCCACAGTCAAGGCACTGGAGATTAATGTGGCGCCAGAACAGTGCAAGCACTGACAGGGAAGGACGTCCAATTGTCCACTTGAGCAGGTAGAAGTTGGTCCAGCTTCTGATGCAGTTGTAGGAGGAAAACTGATGCTGGCAACAGGGAGGACGGGGGATCCAACCAGGGAAGGTTCTGGCCAGGAGGAAGCAGACGGGATCAGGCAGAGAAAACGGAGGGTCCTTGGGTGGTCAACAGAGGAGGGAACAGAATCCAGGCAGGCAAACAAAAGGGAGAAACCAAGCAAAAAGGAGCTGGGCAGAGGAGAGGCAGGGACAGGAGGAACAAGGCAGATCAAGGCAGGGAGGTCCAGAGGCAGAACAGGGCCTTCCCAGTGGGCTACGGAGAAGGGCACGAACAGGCTAACAGGGAAGGACAAGGTTCTCAAGGAGCAGAATCTTCAGGAGCGAAGCGGTGGATCGGGAACCAAGCCGCGTTGAGACGCGACTGGCTCCCGACCCGACCGCTAATGAGGAAGTCCTTGCGAATGCGAGGCCAGACAGGCAACGCCTACTGGAGCGTGCCCCCGGTGCGAAAGTGAGGCTTGCAACGCAAGCCTCTCGCCGTCACCCGACTGCGCATGCGCGGAAGCTGGAAGCGAGGCCCACAACGCAAGCCTCGCGCCGTCGCTCGACCGCGCATGCGCGCCAGTCGGGGGTCGGCGAGGAAAAGATGCCCCATATCCCTGCGGCCCCCACCAACGGTAGCGGGGATACAACCCCCAGCGGCGCCTGGCACCAAGGCAGCCCCTCAAGGGCCGCCCACCGGTAAGCGAAGGTGGTGTCCTAACACTATGCCCCCTCCCAGAAAGGCCAGGAGCCCCAGGTTTCCAGGGATGAAGAAGAAAGAATTCGCGGACCAGACGGTGAGCGTGCACATTCCCCCGAGGCTCCCAGGTATGATCAGAAGCAGGATAGCCCTTCCAGTCCACCAAAAACTGAAGCACACCCCGCCGGATCCGCGAATCACAAATCTCCTGAACCTCGAATTCTGGCACGCCATCCACATCAATAGCGGAGGGACGAGACCCTGAATGACCATAGGGATCTGGGAGGTAAGGTTTCAATAAAGAAACATGAAAAACAGGATCTATCCGCCAAGACGACAGCAACTGTAACCAAAATGCCACTGAGGAGATCTGTTTCGTGATCAAAAAAGGCCCAAAGTAACGGGGAGCAAGTTTAGTGGGCAAGTTACGGACTGGTAGGTTCTTAGAAGAAAGCCAAACCCGATTCCCCACCAAAAAAGCGGGTTCGGGACTCTGTCGTCTGTCTGCCTGATCCCTCATGTGCTCACAAGCCTCGGCAAGAACCCTAGTAGCCTGGGCATGTGTTTCCTGGATCCTGGATACGAGTTCATCAGCGGAAGGCACGGTACTGGACAGGACTGGTCCAAACGGGAAACGTTTGGGGTGAAATCCGTACGAACATTGGTAAGGACTCATTCCGGTAGCCGAATGTACAGCGTTGCTATATGCCACCTCGGCTAGATTCAGATTGGCTGACCAATTGGTTTGAGTGTCATTAGCATAGCAGTGTAAGTACTGTTCTAGCGTTTGGTTGGTACGCTCAGTCTGGCCATTGGTCTGTGGGTGGTAGCCAGAACTAAGGGCCCGTTGGACGTCGAGATGGTGGCATAGTTGACTCCAAAAGGATGTTATATACTGTGATCCATGGTCAGAGATGATCTTTTCAGGAAGTCCATGCAAACGATAGATATTGTGAAGGAAAGCTTGGGCCATTTGGACCACAGTAGGGATTCCTGAAAACGGAATGAAATGTGCCATCTTGGTAAAACAGTCTATGACGACCATGATGCAAGTATTGCCTTCAGATGGAGGGAGATCGACGATGAAGTCTGTGGTGATGATATGCCAAGGATAGGGTGGGGTTTCAAGGGGTTTCAATAGTCCCAGGGGTTTTCTTCATGGTATCTTAGTCTGGGCACAGATTGGGCAGCTTTCCACATACCGTCTCGTCTGGTTGGCCCACCCTGGCCACCAGAATTGCCTTGCTATCAGTTCCTGGGTGGACCGTATTCCCCGATGTCCTCCGAGCTTGGAATCATGGAATCCTTGTAGGATAGCAGTCCGTAATGTAGCGGTGGGAATGAACAACCAGTTTTCATAGTAAAGCATTCCGTCCTTTTCCCTAATCTGCGGTTGTTTTAGCAGGGTTCTCCGTTCAGGGCTAGCCAAGGTCCCTTGAGCTATGGAATCCAGAAAAGGTGAGATGTAAGACAAGAAATGCTTTGAGGCAATTAAAGATTGATCCAAATAGTCATGTTCGAAGTTATCCTCAAGCGAGCGGGAAAGTGCATCCGCTTTCTGATTCTGGGAACTGGGTATATAAGTAATGGTGAAATCGTAGTGTGAGAAAAAGAAGGCCCACCTAGCCTGGGCGGAAGTCCGACACTGTAAGGAACGGAGATACCGCAAGTTGCAGTGATCAGTACCCACCTCTACTGGTTACCTTCCGCCCAGTAAATGATGTCGCCATTCTTCGAATGCCGCCTTAATAGCCATGAGCTCCTTCTCGACAACTGCATAGTTGCGTTCACTGGCACTTAACTTGCGGGAGTAGTACGCCACTGGGAATTCCGTTCCCGATCCTTGATCTTTTTGTAGTAGAACGGATCCTATGGCGAAATTGGACGCATCGGCCTCAACAATGAATGGTTTCAGTTCATCGGGATGGTGTAGGATAGGAGAAGTGCTAAACGCTTCCTTAAGGCTTCTGAATGCGGTCGTGGCCTCGGTTTCCCAAACAAATGGCACCTTGCTGCTTGTTAAATGTGTTAGAGGAACCGACAACTGGGAAAAATGAGGGATGAACCGTCGATAAAAGTTGACGAAACCCAAGAAACGTTGTAAGGACTTCACGTCATGGGGTTGCCTCCATTCCAGTATAGCTCGTACCTTAGCGGGATCCATCTGAATTCTGGAGTCATTGATTACATAACCGAGGAATTCGATACTGTCTTGATGGAATAGGCATTTCTCTGCTTTGGCATAAAGATGGTTTGAGGACAGTCGACTGAGTACTTCCTTCACATGAGAGACGTGGTCCTCTTGGCACGAGGAAAAAATCAAAATGTCATCCAGGTAAACCCATACGGTGACTCCGATCAGGTCCGCAAAGATCTCATCCATGAATCGTTGGAAGACGGCTGGAGCATTGCACAGGCCGAAATGGCATAACACGGTATTCGTAATGCCCTGATGGTGTCTTAAAGGCCGTCTTCCATTCATCCCCGGGTTTTATCTGAACCAAATGGTACGCTCCTCGGAGATCCAGTTTGGAGAAGATACAAGCTGATCGAAGGGATTCAATGGTGTCTCGGATCAAAAGAAGGGGGTACCTGTCCTTCCGTGTGATGTCGTTCAGTTGTCTGTAATCCACACAGGGGCGTAGAGATCCTTCTTTCTTCTTAACGAAAAACAATGGGAATCCAGCTGGGGACTTGGAGGGAACAATATATCCCTTACGTAAACATTCTTCCAGATATTCCTGTAATGCTTCTCTCTCCTTGGGGGTTAAAGAATACACCTTCCCATGTGGGATGACTGAATCAGGTAAAAGTTCGATGGAACAGTTACAAGACCTATAGGGAGGTAGTGGTATTTCCCCAGGTTCCGAGAACATGTCGCGGAATGCCACATATTCAGATGGGACGGATTCCAATAAGCAAACCCTAGGTATTCTGTTTCCTTCCATGTTTACCGTGGCTGTCAGTGATCTTGGGATGTTCCTTGTAGTAGCGCAATCTCTGGCACAGAGAGCGGAGTCAAACGTCAGAGTCCGTGTTCCCCAGTCGATTTTAGGATTATGCTGCAGCAACCAAGGTAACCCAAGAACAATGGGATATGTTGGGGATCTTATTACATCCAACGATATGATTTCCTGGTGTCCATTGATCCGGAGTTGTAAAGGACCAGAGTGTTGACGAATAGGTCCCGAAGCCAGTGGAGTTCCGTCAGTCGATGATCAATCCGGAGGACTTGGTCCAGAAGAGCCTGTAAGGTATCGGGTTCCGGTATGTGCAGTAATTCATCTTTATACTCTTCTCTTAATCCTTGTCAAAATAATGTCTTCTGGGTTATTTCTGGCCATAGTGAATTAGCAGCAATCTGGCAAAAACGACTAATGTACGTAATAACGTCACTTGATCCCTGTTTCAGATCCACCAATTGGTTCTGTGCTGTGGCCGCCAGATTAGGTGACCGGAAAACCTCCAAGAACGCCTTCTTGAAAGCACCGAAATCACTTAGAATAGGGCTGTTAGCAGCGACCAAGGGTGTTACCCAGGCCAAGGCGTTTCCGGTCAGGTTTCCAAGGATGTAGCCGATCTTAGCCTTATCTTGGCTGAATTGGGAGGAACGAAACAGGAAATGTATCTTACAGTGATTACAGAATTCTGCCACACGCCTCGGATCGCCGTCAAATTTCTGTGGCACAGTATGGGCCATGGCAGCCTCTGCTTGGGATGAACTCTTGACGTAATGCAGTCATCTCTAGTCTCAGGGTCCTCATTTCTTCTATGAGTTCCTGGACGTCGTCCATCTCCAGTTCTGGGCAGGTAGTAAGGCGTCTCAATCTGTCAAGATGTGCGTCCCTGGGAAGTGGCGTATCTGATCTTCCAGAGGATGCGCGTTGTGGAGATGCCACGCTGTCAACTGATGATGGTCAGAAGAATGATAACGCCAGAAGCCAGCCCCACTCCCGCCCTACTGGCACAGGGTTGAAGGGGAACTGACTCCTGACGCCACAGTCAAGGCTCTTCCCTGGAGATTAATGTGGCGCCAGAACAGTGCAATCACTGACAGGGAAGGCCGTCCAATTGTCCACTTGAGCAGGTAGAAGTTGGTCCAGCTTCTGATGCAGTTGTAGGAGGAAAACTGATGCTGGCAACAGGGAGGACGGGGGATCCAACCAGGGAAGGTTCTGGCCAGGAGGAAGCAGATGGGATCAGGCAGAGAAAACGGAGGGCCCTTGGATGGTCAACAGAGGAGGGAACAGAATCCAGGCAGGGAAACAAAAGGGAGAAACCAAGCAAAAAGGAGCTGGGCAGAGGAGAGGCAGGGACAGGAGGAACAAGGCAGATCAAGGCAGGGAGGGCCCGATTCAGAACAGGGCCTTCCCAGTGGGCTACGGGGAAGGGCACAAACAGGCTAACAGGGAAGGACAAGGTTCTGAAGGAGCAGAATCTTCAGGAGCGAAGCGGTGGGTCGGGAACCAAGCCGCGTTGAGACGCGACTGGCTCCCGACCCGACCGCTAATGAGGAAGTCCTCGCGAAAGCGAGGCCAGACAGGCAACGCCTCCTGGAGCGTGCTCCCAGTGCAAAAGCGAGGCTTGCAATGCAAGCCTCTCGCCGTCACCCGACTGCGCATGCGCGGGAGCCGGAAGCGAGGCCCGCAATGCAAGCCTCGCGCCGTCGCTCAAGGGCCGCCCACCGGTAAGCGAAGGTGGTGTCCTAACATCGTCCTCTTCCTAGGCACACTCCTTCACCTCATCACTGTCCTATATCTTGTCCTACTCCTCATTAAAGTCCTCATCACAGGTCTAGTCCTAGTCCTTATGAAAGTGCTACTCCTAATCACAGCCCTAGTCCTAAATACCTAGTTCACATCACATCCCTAGCCCTCACAGACCTAGTCCTACTCAGAGCCCTAGTCCACAACTTAGTCCATACCACAGCCACAGTCCTCAGCACAGTCCTCATCCCAGTGTTAGTCTTCATCAGTCTAAATCCTCATTTCTGACATAGAGCCTCATTTTAAATGGGGCAGAGTAGTACACAAGGGAGTAAAAGCAAGGTGCAATGCTTTTACACCTTGATTTACCTCGCTGCTCAATTTTGCATAAGTGACAAGACTGAGGCGGGGCACGAAGCAACATTCCCCCTTCATCTTGCCAGTGAGTTTTGTTCAACGCCTGCATGACATTTTCATGCAGATGTGAAACACATGGATCCTTATGTAATGTGCCTTGGATTGGCGCCTGCTAAAGACCAGGTGGATTCCATAGCAATCCGTTAATAAATGCTGCCTGCAACACGTACATTGCAGATTACATTTATTTCTTCACAAGACCGAGAGGAGAGCTAAAGAGTAAACAGGAATACACCTCATGTTGCTCTTTAGTGTTCCCTTCCATCTTGTGAAAATTGCACATAGGGGAGCTAGCAGCATGTAAGTGCTAACAATGGAGTTCCTGCATGCATTACGTCTGTTAGTTTTCATCACAGGCCTAGTCCTTGTCAGCGTCCTCATAACAGCCCTTATGCTCATCACAGTCCTAGTCCTTGTCACAGTCCTAGACTTTGACACTTCCTGTTCACAGTCCTAATCCTTGTCACAGTCCTAGTCCTCAACAGTCCTAGTCCTAATCACAGCCATAGTCATAGTTCTTATTACAGTCCTAGTAATATTATTTGCTTCCTCACAGTCCTAGTCACAGTACTCATCCTCAGGTCTTAGTCCTACTAATAGTCTTCCACATCGTCACAGTCCTTGTCTTCGTTGCAATCCTAATCTGCGGCACTTCCCTAGTTCTCAACACAGACCTAGTCACAGTTGTTATCACTGTCCCTGTCCTCTTAACATTGTTTCTCCTCATCACACTCCCAGTCTTTGTCACAGTCCTTGTCCTCATGACAGTCTTAGTCACAACCATCTCCACAGTTCTAAATCTCCTCCTCACAGTCCTAGTTATCGTCAAAGTGATATTCTCTATTGTAGTCAATCACAGTCCATCTCACAGAGAGTCTCAGTCAGTCTCAGTCATAGGGCCTCATTACAAGTCCGGCGGTAACCATGCCGGTAAAACCGGCAGGTTGCTGCCGGACTTGTACATTTTGCCGGTGCCTGGCTTGCCAGTCACACCGGGGGATTCTAACCCCGCCAGTCGTGGAAGTCAGGCGCCAGTTAAATGTTAGTCCCCACTCCCATAGTGTCCCATATAATTCTATGGGAGTGGGGACCACGGAAGCACCAGCACCGTAAATAACGGTGCCGATGCTTCTGTGAAAGTCTGCCTCCCGTGGCCGCTGTGCCCGGCAGGGTCAGACCTGTCTGGCACAGCGCTCCGGCAGGCAGACTCGTACTGTGCCAGACCGGAAACAACAGTGCCGGTAAGCTTAACGGCACTGTTGTTTCAGGACTGGCACAGTTGCAATGAGGCCCATAGTCAGTTTCGCCATCGCCCTCAGTCATTGTCAGATTCTTGGTCAGAATCATTCGGACACTGTGGCTCTGTGTCTCTGTCACAAACACCCCCTTGCTGTCTCTATCTGTTTCTCTGACGTTTTCACTTTTGCTCATTCTCTTTTTCTCTCTGTCTCGTTCTCTCTCTTTATTTCTCCATACTTATCTATCTGTTTCTGTCTCTCCTCTCTCCCTCAATACTTTTCTCGTTCACTGTCCTCTCTCCTTTGTACCACTCCATGTATCATTTCTTATTTCCCTAATCCATTTTTTTTAATTTTTTCATATTTTCTTTTTATTTATGCTTCTTGTTTTTTACAAGACTTTTGCATTACAAAATATCAAAATCAATAGAACCAATACACATTATTCATTACAAATCACCCTTAAAAACAAACATCAATACGGTCAATACTCATTATTCATCACGATCCCACCCTTGAAAAATATACAGTCAGGTTCAATTTTAAAATAAATGATTCATTCTAATAAACCAAGCCTTCATAGTCTTCAATAAAGAAGCCACATGTAAGGTCTTGTCCCTTCGGCAGTCAGTCTAGTTCTAACCATGTCCATATGTGATGAGCCGCAACCACCACCTTCAACGGCTCTGCAGAATAGAGCATAGACCAAAACTGGTCTGATTTGTGACCCCCAGGCTTTTCCGTAAAACACTCATAACCCCTTTCATATAAATCTCCTAATCCAGCACAGCAGGTCTGCATGTGCCTGCTGGGTTTTAACTGTACCCCACAAATTCGAAATAATCTCATCTCTCTGGGTTCCTTGATCCAAGCCCCCGTCACCTCCCGTACTGGCAAGATGTTCAACCTTAGGTAGAGGCCAAAACGTCATAGTGATAAACTGCAATATTTAGTCAGGCTGCAAGGCTCACGCCATAAAAAACTCTGCTTGCTGAACTCTGTATAACGTTTGCAAAGTGTCAGTGTGTCAATGGTTGCAACCTGATCCCACAACAACGAGTGCTTCCTTAATTCACATCAAAAGACCCCGGTGTCCGACATGTCCTCCACTTGGAAACCTATGTCTCTTAAGTGACTAATAACTATGCTCGTCAGACTGAAGTGCGAAAAGTTACGCGGTCTAAATATACCATGCTCCCCCCGTATCTGCAGGAAAGGCTTCGAACTAGCTCCCGACTCTCCTTCTAAGATCTTCAGATATAGCCAAGTACACCTTATCTTCCAGTGGGTGGCCATCAAGGTCAAACCCAGCTCCATTCTCAAAGCTTCGACTGACACTGACTGTGGAACGCCCACAATAGACCTTAGGAGGGATCTATGCGAGCACACATAATTACGACGCCCGAAAATGCCAATTTATTTATTTTTATTAAACCCCCTTTAGACCACATAGATATGGAGGGAGACCCCTAGTAGGCCCCCCATATTAGTATAATATCTCGTACCCCCCCACATATATATGTGGTGTAAAGGGGGTGTTTAAAAAAAAAGTCTGGCGTTTCGGCAGTCGCAATTCTGAGGGCGAAATTTTGGGCCATTTCCCTCAGGAGCTTTCCCTCTGTGGTGTTCAGCAATTTGATGTTTACACCCAACATAGCTTCAACACTATATAACAGAGTAGGGATAGCATGTGCAATCTATACTTCGATGAGGCCCTCAATAGACTTGCCCTCTTAGTTCTAACAAATTTCCTCAACACCTGCCACTTACACATCAGTTTGTTGGCCACTGGGCCCCCAACCATAGTCTGGAAGGGGACACCCAGAAAAAAGCAACCCAAATAGATATAGTTTTAACTTCTTGAAGCTTGACGCTTTCCAGCCACCAACTATGGTTTACCCCCTTTTTCCTTTTATGCTGTACTTCTAGGATCTTGAGCTTTTGTAAATTTGTCACCATATTATTTTCCTTCGAATATTGTGCCAGTGCATTTAGGGAATTTTGTAGATACAGAGGGGTGCGATCGAGTAGGACTATATCGTCCGCGTACCCCATCAATGAGATGGGTATAATCCCCTGGGGCGGCGGGTGACTACCAAATTGGGCCAAACAGCTCCCCATATCTGCCATATAGAGATTGAACAGCAGGAGTGCTAAAACACACCACTGCTTCAATCCTCTAGTTGTGACAATCCATTTGTTTGTGTTTGGCTTTCTAAGGACATTTTATATTTCATATTTTTGTATAGAATAAACTGTATTTGTGGGCAAATATTACATATAATGAGCAGCAGAAAGAAATAGATTAAGAAAAGAGAAGAGTCTTCAATTCTTTGCACATAAGAGTTAAGGAGTCAATGGATCTGAGTCTTATTTGGAGTGAATTTCAGAGTAGCGGACCAGCAACCAAAAGCACCGATCATTTCACAAGGTGCATCAGGATGAAAGCACAACAAAACAATGTTGTTAAGAAGATCGGAGACAGCGGATAGGCCAACGGGCTTGAATTGTGTTAGCAAAGTACGATGGGGCCAGCCCATGGATGCATTTGAAGACCAGGTAGAGAAGCTTAAAAACAATTCTCGGCCTGGTCAGTAACCTGTGTAGAGATCTCTGCCATTGGTAGATCAGGGAGGATTTTGGTGCCTTGCATAGTAATATAAGCACCAGATTTTGGGCAATTTGTAAGGCGCAAGATATGTTTTTCAGGAATATATACTACAATAGTGTTGGAATAGTCTAATTAAAAGTTGACCAATGCTCTCCCAACTATAGGTCCATCAGCATTAGGGATGAATCGTAAAGCAGAATGAAGAAACAAAGACTATAGTGGAATGATTTAAAATATGACCCACTTGAGCATCATAGCCAAGGTTAGCTTGTCAAAAGCATCCTAGGATGTTTACCTTGGATGCAAATGAGCCAGGGAGACTGAGCAACAAAGGAGGAGATGGCATGCATGAGAGTTTATTTAACAGATGTTTAGGACCAAAAATAATGAGTTCTGCTTTAGACGGATTCATCTGTAGTTTATTGATTGATTTATTCATTGTTTGACTTCAATAACACAGTCCAAACTTCTGTGAAGATGCTAGGCCATAAAGACCACATATGGAAACTAAGGCACAATAACCATATATCCAAGTGACACGTCAGACACGAGGTTCGTTTTCCAAACAAGTCTGGTTTATTTCAAAGTATTCTCAGTCGGCCAACTATGTCTCAACGCCTCACGACGTGTGTTCCCAGACCTCGTGAGATGCGAGAGAGCGAGCAACGCTCAAGCAGTAATATATATACATTACAAATCATCTTTACGAAGGCAATTTGATCCGCCCATAAACATGTCATTCAGGCTAGGTTCGGTGTTTGACAATCATGACAATTATGACACGTTATGACAAGTCTTCATTCAGTCTAAACATAGTTATTCTAGCAAAGGCAGCAGAGACAACTTTCTGTTATGGGGAACATGGAGCTCCTGGCTCAGCAAGGATACCGTGTTCTCAGCAGGGAAAACATTCCTTATTACGTTATCTGTATGACTTGGGTCATGAGCTAAAAGGTCAGATATTTCTGAAGCAGAATACCACTCTCCACGAAGGAGCCCTGCTAAAAGAGTATAATTCATGTTTTAACTGCCTTTTACTACAGAGTTTGCAAGACAGGCCGGCACCTGGACTACTGATTATATGCGGCTTCTGCTCGGTTTCAAGGACTTAGTGAGAGAGTAAAACAATGTATTTCTGCATAGTTTGATGTTCCTGTCTGTGTTGGTATTTCAGCATTCAGGCCGTGGCCTCGCACTGTGTCCTCTAGTTGTGACAATCCATTTGTTCGTCTTTGGTTTTCTAAGGACATTTTACATTTTATATTTTTGTATAGAATAAACTGTATTTGTGGGCAGATATTACAAATAATGAGCAGCAGAAAGAAATAGATTAAGAAAAGAGAAGAGTCTTCAATTGTTTGCACATAAGAGTTAAGGAGTCAATGGATCTGAGTCTTATTTGGAGTGAATTTCAGAGTAGCGACCAGCAACCAAAAGCACCTATCATTTCACAAGGTGCATCAGGATGAAAGCACAACAAAACAATGTTGTTAAGAAGATCGGAGACAGTGGATAGGCCAATGGGGTTGAATTGTGTTAGCAAAGTACGATGGGGCCAGCCCATGGATGCATTTGAAGACCAGGTAGAGAAGCTTAAAAACAATTCTCGGCCTGGTCAGTAACCTGTGTAGAGATCTCTGCCATTGGTAGATCAGGGAGGATTTTGGTGCCTTGCATAGTAATATAAGCACCAGATTTTGGGCAACCTGTAAGGTGCAAGATATGTTTTTCAGGCATATATACTACAATAGTGTTGGAATAGTCTAATTAAAAGTTGGCCAATGCTCTCCCAACTATAGGTCCATCAGCATTAGGGATGAATGGTAAAGCAGAATGAAGAAACAAAGACTATAGTGGAATGATTTAAAATATGACCCACTTGAGCATCATAGCCAATGTTAGCTTGTTAAAAGCATCCTAGGATGTTTACCTTGGATGCAAATGAGCCAGGGAGACTGAGCAACAAAGGAGGAGATGGCATGCATGAGAGTTTATTTAACAGATGTTTAGGACCAAAAATAATGAGTTCTGTTTTAGACGGATTCATCTGTAGTTTATTGATTGATGTATCCATTGTTTGACTTCAATAACACAGCCCAAAATTCTGTGAAGATGCTAGGCCATAAAGACCACATATGGAAACTAAGGCACAATAACCATATATCCAAGTGACATGTCAGACACGAGGTTCGTTTTCCAAACAAGTCTGGTTTATTTCAAAGTATTCTCAGTCGGCCAACTGGGTCTCAATGCCTCACAACATGTGTTCCCAGACCTCGTGAGATGTGAGAGAGCGAGCAATGCTCAAGCAGTAATATATATACATTACAAATAATCTTTACGAAGGCAATTCGATCCGCCCACAAACACGTCATTCAGGCTAGGGTTCGGTGATTAACAATCATGACAATTATGACACGTTATGACAAGTCTTCATTCAGTCTAAACATAGTTATTCTAGCAAAGGCAGCAGAGACAACTTTTTGTTATGGGGAACATGGAGCTTCTGGCTCAGCAAGGATATTGTGTTCTCAACAGGGAAAACATTCCTTATTACATTATCTGTATGACTTGGGTCATGAGCTAAAAGGTCAGATAGTTCTGAAGCAGAATACCACTCTCCATGAAGGAGCCCTGCTAAAACAATATAATTCATGTTTTAACTGCCTTTTACTACAGAGTTTGCAAGACAGGCCGACACCTGGACTACTGATTAGATGCGGCTTCTGCTCGGTTTCAAGGACTTAGTGAGAGAGAAAAACAATGTATTTCTGCATAGTTTGACGTTCCTGTTTGTGTTAGCATTTCAGCATTCAGGCCGTGGCCTCGCACTGTGTGCGAGTTCGAAGCATAGAATACATTTGCAAAGCGTTTTGACAGAAAGGAAAAAAGCAAATGGCCGTCATTTCACAAAATGGACCCCCTCTGGTTACATTGACCATTCTCTGACCGCTATGTTTTTCACATGATGCGATTGGTTTCAGGCCAACATATTATACATAATATAGGGTCGTTTCTGGTCTAAAAAAACGTCCTTTTGGCCGTAAGCTAAGAGCATCATCCATACATTGCGTCTTCATCGGACCACATGTCCGATTCCGAACTACCCGTACTGCTGTAGTCGTCATCAGAAATATTAATTGCCATAAATTCTTTAATTATTTCATTTTCATGTAGTGCACCTTCACTTAGCATGCAAGGAGGTTTCCTTTTGATCGCATGTACACATCATTTGTAATTTGGGAGCAAAGGACTGGCCGGCATTGTATGCAGCAACAGCAGAACATGAGGATTCCAAATATCATAATCAAAATTGCATTTAGTTTCCATCCCCATGATCGCAGCAGTTCCCAAAACCATGAGCCTATATTCAGATTCCAACCTCCTGTGGGAACATGCAGTTCAGAATTTAGGACATGCAATTTTTTTATTGCTTCAAATATCGTGGGGGAGGAGTCACTTACAAATACACAGCACGCTGACCCCACCAATTTGCATACCCCTCCACGATCAGCCAAAATTATATCAAGGACCATTCTATTTTGAAGTGCAATTAGTCTGATTGCTTTTTGTTCCAATGTCATATTATAAGAGTATATCTGTAGTTCCATTTATTGTTTTTTCTAACACCCTGTACAGTTTCCTTATATTCCACTAATTTATTGCTTGCCCCCAAAATGGTATAAATGAAATGATTTCGCTATATCCCCTACGATTTGCCCTGCAGTATCATCTCGACGTGGCTCAGATCTAGATAGTTTAGCTATCTCTGAAGTTTTGGAAAGAAACACACCAGGCAGAAGTATACCTAAATTACAGGTCCCTTCCCAAGTTCTAGGTAACCATGGGAAGGCCTGATCTCCACATATAAAACAGACAGAACCTCCTATATATAATGTTTTTTCTTCTTGCTCAAGCACAGCAATGTTCATGCATCTAGTGAATGCTCCCACTGGGTGGGACCCTTTTTCCGTAAGCAGAATGGGACAGAACGTGGACTATGATTAATAGTATAGGAGGGAGGCACAGCATCGTTATTTCCTACCGGAGCCATTTTAAAAGTAATCAGGGACTTGTAAGGCCTAGAGAGCTTATCTATTGGACTTGTTGTTACCGGGTTTACTTTGCTTCTGCTTGTAAAAACGAACAACCTAGTGGTTCTAACACCAATCTCTCAAATTCATTTATATTTGTTCCATCAAACTGACCAGTGACACTATCATTCCATTTTCCGGAAAATAGCGCTGTCAATGACGCATAGCAAGCGGTATTAAGTGGCAAAGGATGTACATATCAACCCATTTCTCTTTGCCCGTGCTGGGGTAAATGGGAACAGACCCAACAATTGGACCTATTCAAAATAGCATGAGTCATATTAATAATCAATAGCAATGTATTATTATCATACCCTTTTCTATGTTTCACTTCTTGTGAGGGGAGAGTATAAGAGAGCACATGTACTGGGCTGCTCGTAGTAGGAGCATCGGTAGCAGTCAAAAGAGAGTTCAAAGGATGTACAGTTTCTAGATACCAAAATATTGGGATCAGTGTAATCAAAATGCAAAGCGGTATCATAATCATTAGCATATTATTCTTTCTGAACCAAGTCTTTCTAGGAGCAGGCTTAGTCTCTATTTCTATATCATAAACAGCATTGGTGCAGGAGGGAGCAGGAGCGAATATAAGCATTGTCTGTAATGTTTATCTCAAGCAAAGGTTTTCAGTGTTCGTCGGGGAAAGTTCTCCACAGCAACACACGTTAGCAGCAAAGCGTTCAGACCAGTTCAGGCTAGCCTGCTTAGCAGATGGCAGCAAGCTAATGTGAATTTGCACAGAGCTCCAAAAAGACAGGAGCAAGTATCAATTTGATAGTGTCGGTACCAATTGGCCCCGCTTGTTCGTGCTAGGTTGCAACGGTCCTTCACTTTTCAATGGTAGCACCAGGAAACCGTGTGTCAGAGCTTTCAATTTGATCCAGTTTGATACAGCTCATACGCTCCTTTTCCCTAGGCCTCCGTTCCCTCTTCATCTATGCTGGGAACAAAGGCAAAACAAAAATGCTGATCACTTCCGATTTTGTGAACATAGATTGTACCTCATAGCTCCAGGTACAGTATGATCGATGAACAATGCACTCTCATTTCCAGATGCAAGATCAGTGCCAGCTTGCGATGCAATGAGTGACGATGAGGCAGCAGTCGGACAAAGTTGAGGCACCTTTAGCCTTTCGATCTTTGTTGCAATCTCCCCAGGCCCTTTCGTGGGCTTAGGAAGCACTTCGGGCAGAGAGCTGGCGATGATATCTTTGTGATCAAGTGCAGCTGCCTTTCTTTCAATGTCAGGATCTTCAAGCTCTTTTTCATGTGGCAAAGAAAGCGGAACTCTTTTCGTGTGTGTTGCGTGGATCCAATGCTTGCGTCCATTCACTCGGACTGCAGTCTGCGTCGCCAGCTGCACCTGGAAGGGTCCCACCCACCGCGGTACAAGTGAAGATTTTCTTTCGAAATTCTTGATCAACGTCCAGTCCCCAGGCTGCAGACAATGTTCTCGGCCAGTGTATCTGACAGGAAGAGCCTCCTGCACCTGCTGATGAATCAAATGCAAGTTTTGAGTCAACTGTCTACAGTAATCAATGAGCAATAGGCACTCTATATCCCTCAGCCGTTTTAGCCGAGGGGCATTCCAAACATTCGCTGGTCTCCCCATCACGATTTCGTAAGGGGAGAGACCAGTCTTCGCCTGTACAGTTGTGCACATGCACAATAAAGCTAGTGGTAATGCATCAGGCCATTTCAAATTGCTTCCCACACACACTTTGCTTATCTTATTTTTCAAGATACCGTTCTGACGTTCCACCAAACCGGCACTCATCGAGTTTCTGGCTGAATGGAATCATTTATCCATTTGGAGACCTGCGCAAATTTGCAATATCACAGCCGTAATAAAATGTGGGCCGTTACCTGACCATATGACACGGGGCAGGCCGAAACGGGGAAAGTATTCTTTTAGCATGGCTTTAGCTGTGGACAGACCACCACGAGAACATACTTATAGTTCTGACACCTTTCCATTTCTATTAATTCAAAATGGATGACTTCAAATGGCATAGAGGGGGGGCCAAAACGCCCTACTGGCGTGTCTGTTCCCTTTCCAATGTTATGTTGTAAACAAGTCATACATTTGTTTACTAATCTTTCAGCAGTTTTTCTAATGTGTGGATTCTGCCATACAGAATCCAGGTGTTGTATCATTTTTCTAGCACATATGTATGTTGGACTGTGGGCCATGGTGACCATTGCCAGCACATAGGCATTTGGTAAAATGAATCTATTATTTTTCTTGTCCACCCAACAACCTTCAGAATCTAATTCTGCTGGGCCCTCAGACCAGTTTTTTATTTCATCTACGGTAGCTTCTGATTGCATTTCCTTCACTGTTGCAATTCCATTCTCTTTCATGCAAGGTACCTCTTCTAATCTTTCAATATACATTTTTGTGTGTGAATCAGTGGCAGTTTGTTTCGCAATTTCGTCTGCAAATGCGTTTCCCTTTCCAACATCACATGTTACTTTTTTATGTGCTTCACATTTCATTATCGCTAGTCGCTTGGGAAGCACAAGTGCTGACAACAGTTTCACTATCAAAGTGCCATGTTGGATTTTGGTTCCGTGTGATGTCAGGAAACCGTTTCAGCCCATAATCGACCAAAATTGTGTACCACCCCATACTGACTGTCAGTGTATATGTTTACATTGAGGTTTGCAGAGATTTCACAAGCTCTTGTTAACGCTATTATTTCTGCAGCTTGGGCTGAGTTATATAGGATTCTTTTGCTTTCTACAATACTTTTGTGTAGTGATGGCATAAGCAGCAGTTGATGTACCATCGGGTAATTTAAAACAAGGGCCGTCACAAAACAGTTCTCCATCTGGCTCTTTCTGTGGGGTGTCAGTTAGGTCAATTCTTCCTTTTGTTTCTTGTTCAGTAACCATTAAGCAATCATGGGGGAATTGTTTTTCCATCCCCTTTGTCATTTGGAGGGGGCATTAACTCGGCCGGATTTAAAGCGCAACACCTCATAATTTGGATATGTGGTGCAAATAGAACTATTTCATACCTTGTTAATCTGGCTGATGTAAGGTGTTGCGCCTGCAATCTCTTTAAAATAACGTCCACTGAGTGGGATACCATGACGGTTAAAGCGTGACCTAAAACCATCCCCTCGGTTTGTTTTACTGACGCAGCGGCTGCAGCAACAGCTTATAAGCAGCGCTGCAAAGCACATGCAACAGGATACACCGTGGAAGAGAATAACCGCATGGTCTATTTCTCCCTCCTTGTTCCTGAGCCAAAACAGCCAAAGCACATCCATTATTTTCATGCACAAATAACTTAAAACATTTGTTGTAATTTGGCGTGCCCAAAACAGGAGCCGAACATAATGCAGCTTTGAGCAGGTCAAATGCTTCTTGACATTCCATGTTCCATGGCAAAGGTAAGGTAACATCTTTCCTTGTCAATGCCACTATTGGTTTCACGATCATAGAGAAATTAGCGATCCACTGCCTACAATATGAAGCCATGCCAATTAAGGCCCTGACTTCTTTCTGCGTATTTGGAATAGGCATATCAGAGATGCTTTCTATTCGTTCTGGTGTCAATCTCCTTCCTTCGAAAGGACGTAGTCCAAGTAGGCCACTTCCTTTCGACAATGTTGGAATTTCTTTAGCAAAGCTTTGCGTCCATGTGCTGCTAAATGTGTCAATAATGCAACTGTACTTTCTTTACAAATTTCTTCTGTGTCTGCTGCTATTAATAAGTCGTCAATGTACTGGAATAAAACACAACCTGCCAGTAGTTCTAGCATATCTAATTGTTCTTTTAATGCTCTACTGTAAATACTTGGACTTTCAGTGTAGCCCTGCGGAATTTGTGTGAATGTAAATGAACGTCCTCCTAAAGTAAAAGCAAACACATATCTGCTATCTGGATGTACTGGGATACTAAAAAAACATTCTTCAGGTCAATAACACTAAAATATGAAGCAGAAGCTGGAATCATAGTCACAATTGTAGTCACATCCGGGACAAATGGAAATTGTGGATCAACCACTTTATTTACTCCGCGTAAATCAATTATAAAATGGTAAGGTATCTCATTACCTCCTTTCTTGTAAACCGGAAGAATCAGACTATTGCAAGTACTACCAGAAGTTTCTTCAATTAGGTTTCTTTTAATCAAATCTGATACAATGCATTTCAACGCTTTTTCTCCCTCAGCTGAAATTTTATATTGTGGAATACACGGCAATGTAATACCTTCTTTCAAAACACTTTTCACTGGCTCTACTTTCAAACAACCAACATCATTATCGTTCACTGCCCATATATAAGCTGGTACTTTACTCAATTCAGTCAGTAATGGCTTAGATAAAAATTGCGATACTGGAGTCTTTTGTGGCGATATTGTCAAATACACTTCATCAGGAGAACAATAAATGACTGCATTCAATTTCTTTAATAAATGTAATCCCAACAAATGTTCGCCGTATTTTTTTGTCAATAGAAATGGGCAAGACTCTGTGAATGGACCTAGTGTTATAGGCACTGGTTGTGACAGTGGACTAATCACTGGTGTGCCTGAGAACCCTACTGAGACATTTTTATGCCCTGACAGTGGTATATCTGGAACCCGTTGATGGTCAATCGAACATTTTTGTGCACCTGTGTCCACTAAAAAAATGTGTTCCCTATTCCCAACCTTCATTTCTAAGTAGGGCCCTTTCAGGTCTACGGGAATAGATACTGGTTCCAACCCCTGTCTCGGGCTGTCCTAGTAAAACAATAAATCGTCAGATGTAAAGTTGCCAGAGTAATATGCATTCGACTGATTGTCAAAAATATTCCCATCATTTGTACTGTTTCGCTGTTGGTTCTGATTACCCTGGTTAATCTGAAATTGTGACACTCTTTGGTTTCTATTCTGTCCTTGTATCCCCGGATGACCTCTATTCTGTCTTCTTGGTAAGGTTCCATTTCTATTCTGTATATGCAGGCACTGTGCTCGCCAATGGCCTTCTTGTCTACAATAGGCACATTGATTGATCCCTATTGGACCCCCTTGCATATTGGACGTTAATGCAAATTGGGCTCTGGACAGTGCATTCCCACCGCCTTCATTATTGTTCGCTACTTGCTGTAACAATACTCTTGTCTTCAAATTCCCTTTTCCCCTTAGTTCTTTATCCTTTTCTGAATTTACTCTGTTCTCATAATACTGGGCCATATGTAATACTTCACTTTGTGTTTTTGCTTGCCATGCACTTTCAGATGTCATTATTAAACTTTGAATTTTCGGTAGCAACCCTCGCACAAACTTATCAACAAACAATCTCTTCCCGGGTTCAGTGCTTAGATCTTGACCACTAAAATCTGCAAATACTTCTTCAAACAAGCAGTCAATTTATCCCAAACTATTCTTTTCTCGGACACCAAGGTTTTCAATTTTCTACTATTCGCGATGGCAAAGCCAACATTACCTGTGGTAGCTTCTCTCCGGCGTTTCTCTCACTGTCAATTCTAGTCAAATTCTCCCATGTATCGCCTAAAATCAGCACGTCATTTATGTTTCTAACCTGCTTCCATATGTCTACAGGAAGAATCACGGGAAACAATAAATCAATGTCACTTAATGTAAAAACAGATGAATTCAAAACAGATTCAATGTCCTTATAGAATCCTGACGGGTTCTTCCTAATATCAGGGATCGTCTGCTTTATAGTATTTACCTCTTGCCTCGAAAAAAGGGACATGTACAAACTGTGCAATATAATGAGCTTCTATCGTTAGCGCTGGAGTTCCTCCAGAGGCAGAAACTTCTACTTTTGGCACAAACGTGGGAGGCACCTCCCTCATGGGTAATTGCAAACTAGGCGATTCTACATTCATTCGTCTATTAACCAACAAAGCTAAATCAAGTAAAAAAACAGTCGTTCCAGTTTCAGGCGAAAATGCTCTTTTATAAATTGTCATTAAATCAGCAGGACAATATATCTTATTCTTCATACATTCATCTTGTAGGTACTCTACCATAACTTGCAATACCTTTCTCTGCATTTCTGGTGTATACTGACTAAACGTATCATGCACATCAATTGGGGAAATGGCGGCATCCGAAATCCATCTAAGCGCGTCTCGCGTACAAATTCACATCTCTTCACTAACGGGTTTCAACAGTGGTAAAAACCGTTGCTGATAATACGACAAATGCGGTTTTTCATTTTTCAATAGCTCTTTATGCAATCAATCAAATTCTCGCTTAAACACAAATATTCGGCTTACGTGATCTCGTACTTTCATCGCATCATCTCATAAATTCGAAAGAACAACTAAATCGCGCAACTCTTGCGGTACCACTGTATCGGTCAAATCACCCCATATTTTCACAAGATAATTCCCCATGCATTCTAACAATACCTGTTGTTCACCAAGGCCTCTATGAACAGATATGGAACTTTGCACACTTGCCACTTCATTGTCATCATTCATATACATTTCAGCCCACTCTTTCAGTTCTTCTTTCCTCCCTTTGCTAATCGTGCTACGAGTCTGTCTAATGCTTCCTTGTGCAGGCCTCATCTCTCTAGAACTGCCTGCTAAAGCGGCTAACTCATGCTTTGGCGGCAGTGGAGGAAATGATGTCACAGGCACAGGGGGAGAGGAACGGCTTACTGCAGGTGCAGATGGAATAACAGGAATGGCAGGTACATAAGGAGGAGGTGCAACTGGGTCAGTACTTTGATGTTCATTTCTTCGCTCATTTAATATTTTGTTTATTAGTTCATCTAATGTATGCAAATCTTGCTGAGTATATATTTTCTGTACATCTAATTGGAAAGCCCTGTCCATGTTCCTAATGGCTTCTGTCTGCTGATGTTGGTCATGCTCTAGCGTTTTCTCTACATTCGTTTTATGTCTACGCGCATGTTTCTCCCTACTTCTTAATCAGAGATTAGCTTCCTTCCTCCAGTCTCTTACAACATCGAACGCTGCTGGTCGGGCCTTTTTGCGTAGCAATACTGATTCTAGGTGTTCTATACGTGCTAATTCAAAGCTCCCATTATTAGGCCACTGAAGGTCTGATACACGTCTGGTCTATAAGCAACCCCCTGCGCTTACTCACACGCAAGGATGCACCGTTTGTCTGGTCCGCGGAGTGCCAAATAGCATTTGAGGTGATCCGTAATGCCATATCACAAGCAGATGACATGGCGTACTTCAACGCTGGCAGGGACACCGAAATAATTGTTGACACCAGCCCCGTAGGTCTCGAGGCCATCCTCACCCAGAAAGACCAAACCGACCCGTCCAGCATCCATATAGTAGCCTATGTCAGCAGGAGCCTGACCGCCACCGAACAGGCGTACTCTCAGGCAGAGAAGGAGAGCCTGGCGGTGGTATGGGCGTGCGAGTATTTTCATCTCTTCCTTTTTGGGAAAGAATTCACGATAATCACGGACCACCAGGCACTGCTCACCATCTACGGCGATCCCAAGGCAAGAATGCCCCCGAGGATAGCCAGATGGGGTCTGAGTCTACAGGACTACAAATTCACAATAAAACACCGGCCTGGGAAGGAAGAAAATCCAGCAGACTACCTGTCCCGCCATCCGACAGCTTCTACCGAGTCTCAACCCTCCATTGCGGACGCCTACATAAACTATGTGGTACACCACCTCCAACCGTTACCGGTAGGCTGGGCAGAACTCGCCACACAGGCGGAGTTAGACCCAGCTTTTCGAATTGTAAGACATTGCCTGCAGACGAACAAGAAAACGTTCATGAGACAGCAAGCAAGAGTAGAAAACGAAACCACCCGAGAAGACGTCAAATGGCTTGAGCAGGTCAACGATGAACTAACCATAGTGGACAACCACATATTACTAAAAGACTGCAAAGTAGTCATCCCAAGAACACTGCGAGAGAAGACAGTGCACCTAGCTCACGAAGGACACCGAGGAGTGGTAGCAACGAAGCGCCTCCTCAGACAGAAAGTATGGTTCCCACTGCGTGACAAACTGGTGGAAGACATTGTGGGAGGGTGCCACATCTGTGCACAAGCGTCACCACCTCCACATCCTAACCCACTGCAGATGTCATAATTTCCAAAACGGGTGTGGGAGGAACTTGCAGTAGACCTCTTTGGCCCGCTAAGCGATGGCACTCATGTAGTAGTGCTCATGGACGAACACTCAAGATTCCCAGACACACAGATAGTTGACAGTAGCTCGACATCGAGTGTCATCCCGGCATTAGACCGAATGCTGTCGGCATATGGAGTCCCCAAAATCATAAAGTCAGACAACAGCCCCACCTTCGCAAGCCATGACTTCCAGAACTTTGCCAAATACATGGATTTCGAACACCGCAAAATAACTCCCCGATGGCCACAGGCAAATGGCATGGTCGAGAGGTTCATGGCCAGCATTAAAAGAACACTCCAAATTGCCCGCATCCAAGACAAACCTTTCGAACAATCCCTTAACCAACTCTTAAGAGAATACAGACACACACCCCATAGCACGACGGGAATATGCCCCACCAACCTACTATTCAGGAAGCCAATCCAGACGAGGCTACCGGAAGAACCCAGACCCCACGAGCCGACGGCTCTGGAACAAGAGGCAAGAACAAATGACGAAGCAGGAAAAGCTAAAATGAAGGAGAGTACAGACCGGAAGAGGCGAGTCCGTGAGAACCCCATGCAGCCAGGGGACGAGGTCTGGCTTAGACAGCCATAGACCACAAAGGAAGAAGCTACATTCATGCCCACCCCGCTCATCATGACACACAAGAAAGGCACGATGGTCACGGCACATCGAAATGACTGCTCATCAGTAACTTGAAACATATCATACTTCAAGCGAGTGACACCGCTCCAGGTAGAGACAGAGAGATTGAACAGGGACAGCGAAGAAGACAGGACCCGAGACGAACCCTAGCAAGGAGACGGGGAGGACTCCGAAAGTGAGCAAAATGGTGCGCCGCGGACATGTGAGTAACCGACCCCCCGTAGTTCAAGGCGACCTCAAAGAAGCCGCATGAAGCCAGTGCGCCTCATAGAAGAAATGGGGTAACGCAGTGGCTATGGACCAACATGTTAAAAAGAGGGGAGATGTCTGCATGACCGCACAACCCGACAGCACAGCTGTTGGGATTGCTTCCCACTGCTAGGCAGATCACAAATTGCTTGCTCGATTTCTAGCCGCATTGGAATACGTCTTCTCTTCTTCTTCTTGTTAGGATGACTCTAGAAATCTGAAGCCAGCGATTTCAAATCTATTAAGAATACGTCTATTGCTTACCTAGATGTACATGAATTGCTTGTGCTTTCGTAACGCCCTGTTTAGGACCGATATTTCTGCTAGTCAATAACAGTAACAGCAGTGAAAACTCACACTACCACAGAAACAGATGACAGTATTCCTCCAGGATTTACTTTGTACCCATGGTCGAACACAAGTTAACCCTTCTTCCATTCCTAAGCGTGAATCACTTTCATATTCTCTGCATGAGATACATGATTTAGACAAATCCGTACTCCAGGGCCATCTGAACAGCTTGGGGCATCTGTCGACCACACCTCTGATGTCGTGCTCCGTGGAATGCCACAACAACTCAGTATCGGACATCGGAAAGTCGCTTGTGAACAATATATGGACTGGGCTTGTGATATATCTTTATTCTACAGGTTTCCTAGGTGGGGGGATCTCCACACAGAACTTTGTCTAGGTTTCGGGGACAGTATTCTGCCATTTGATCCAACCAACTGCTTTCCTCTTCCCTCTATTGTTGGTTTCCTTTACGAACTGATTTGTGTGCCATTTAACCGTACAGTTGATGCACTTTAAAGAGATCGAATAGTAATTGTGGTACCACGTAGAACTGTATATTTGCCATTATAGATAACCGAGTACAAAGTGAGTTATCGTGATATTGTACATAACCTTGAATATTACTTATATAAAGACTGTGTTTTAACTAATACAGTGTGCGGACAGTCCTTTGTGGGGGCTTGGGGACTACACTGTACTTAAGAACCAGCCCGCATCACCTCCTGAGAAGCTAGGCCTTGATTGCTCGTCCATTGCTACCTTATAGAGAATCTTGGCAGGGGTCCTCTGTGCCTCTCCTCTACCAAATAGAGAGCGGAAGTACAGACCCCCCTCCGGTCCCTCTCAGCCAGTAACTGATGGATTTACTGGATTGTGTGGCATGGTCATAAAGCTGTGAGTAAATATTTTGACAGTGAGACTCTGACTTCCTAGCAATTGATTAGTGTTCATGGCTTGTCAATGCATTCACTATGTCGATTCTGCTTATTTCTTTGCGAACCATCACCACTTTCAGCAGCCTAATTCCACTTGCTGGCCCTTGCAGTAGTTCCATCCTTGTGACCTTCCCCCTTCCAACACAGAACCCTATGTGAATATGCTAGGGGTTTTGTCGAAAGTGTGCTAGCCATTGTCTGGAAGGGCCTGCCATGTACTTTCCTTATCTTCACTGACTGCTTCTTGATCACCTCTGCCTTTTCAACTCACCCAATCACTAATACGTTACGTGATTGCTTCTCTTCTCCATTTCCCATCCACCAGCACCCTATGGAGGAGGGGAGGGTGCAACACACGTTGGCTGTCTCTGAATTGGTACTGTGGGTTCAGTCCTCAGCCCCACACTTGTATTTGTGTAAGGTATAGCGGAAGAGGACATCTTACTTAGATTTTTTGTTGTCTTTGTTGTAGGTGCAGGTGTGTTGTAGCTGTCTACCCACTTGTAATAAAGCAGTGAGTTGGTCCTTAGCATTTCACGTGAGTGTTTGCAAAATTGTACTCTGTTTCTTGTAGCGTGCAGGGAGTACATCATATTGCAGAGGGCTGCTTCAGTTTTTGAGCAGAATCTTGACATTTTGGCGTACTTGTGTAGTATAGGTCTGTGGCATTGAATACCACTTACTCAACTAGGCTCCATACTTTGAGAAGCACATGTACTTATTGTTTCAGTCTATCTGTTCTTTGGGCAGTGAAGGGTTCCACAGCGACAGTAGTCATGGCTTCTCGTCGAACAATGTCTTGTGCAGAGGCTTTCGCTGCATTGATGGAGTCTGGCTCGGAGCAAGCTACAAAGCTGGATCTGCAATCTGAAACAGATAGTGCTTCTGAGGGTAAGCAGGAAAGTGAATGGGGAAGTGACTTTTCGATGGATGCTAGTTCCTCCTTTCATCATCATCTGATGACAAAGAGGATGAAAGAGAACATGCATCTTTTCCCGCACTTCCCACATGCAGGGGACCTGTAAGGGTGAGGGTACATGCAGGAAGTGCAAGGAATGCGCTAGATCCTAACATGGCTGCTGAGTCACAGTGGGTGCCTCCAGCAATGGCTCAGCCTGTTTTGCCCCCTTTCACTGGTATATGAGGGTGCACAGTGAATACAGATGGGTTTCAGCCTATTGACTTTTTTTAACCTTTTTGTTGATAATGGGTTAATTGCAGATGTGGTTCAGCAAAGCAATTTGTACGCAGCACAGTTCTTGAGGTCACAGGGACCCACTCTCAGACCCCACTCCAGAGCACATTCATGGGTTCCAACAACCAATGTTGAGATGAGAAAGGTTTGGGGCCTCATTATGCTCATGGGAATATCGCTGAAGCCATCTATCTCAATGTACTGGTCTACTGAAGCGGTATATTCAACCCCTTTTTTTCCAGCAACAATGAGTAGATATCGCTTTCAAGCACTGCAACGTAGGTTGCATTTCAATGACAACTCGGCAGCATTACCCAGAACTGACCCACATTTTGATAGGCTCTTTAAACTTCAGCCATTTCTGAAGCACTTCACTCAGCGATTTGCGGAGGTGTATGTTCCTAGCCAGAACATATCCATTGATGAATCATTGGTGTTGTTCAAAGGTCTGCTAGTGTTCAAGCAATTCATTTGTAGCACGAGAGCACAATACGGGATCAAGTTGTGCATGTTCTGTGAAAATACCACTGGGTATGCCTACAGCATGAAAGTCTACACTCGGAAAGACTCCACCCTAAACCCTCCGGGCTGCCCAGCCCATTTAGGAACAAGTGAGAAGATTGTTTGGGATCTTCTCACACCATTGCTCCACAAGGGTCACCATTTGTATGTGGACAATTTCTACACAAGAATTCCACTCTTCAAGGAATTGTAAAATGTGGGCACACCGGCATGCGGTACAATCCGCAGTAACTGCAAAGGCTTCCCCAGACAACTCGTGTGTAAGAAGTTGGACAAGGGAGCATGTATGGCACTGTGGCGGGATGAACTGCTTGCAGTAAAATTCTGCGACAAAAGGGATGTGCACATGAAAGTACTTTAGCAGTCACCGCATGGGTAGACTCGGCAAGTGCAGAAGCCTATCTGCATTCTGGACTACAACAAGTACATGGGTGGAGTAGATAAAGCAAAAGTGCTTCAGTCATACCATGCTGAACGCAAGTCACGCATGTGGTACAAAAAGTTGCCCGTACACATTATGCATGTAGCAACCTACAATGCCTATGTGGTATACTGTTCAGCTACTCCACAAAACAACCTCTCCTTTCTGAACTTTGAAAGAGAAGTTGTACAGTCTCAGACTATGGTCCATGTACAAACGCCCTCCTTTACAGAGGTAGAAGATGTTGCCAGATTAAAAGATCGACGCTTTGCTGATTATGTTCCTGCCACAGCCATGATGACACAACCTTACAGAAAGGGTAAGGTGTGTACAAAACAAGGAATGAGGAGGCATACTGGGGTGTACTGTCCCCAATGCCCTTCCAAGCCAGCCCTCTGCCTACAGCCTTGTTTCGTTTTGTATCATACAAAGGAAAAGTATTGGAAGATAGACTGATTTCCGGGAATGCCCATCATTCCTTGAAAGGGACCGATTGGCTCTGAATTTGTGCATGTCTTACAAA
The DNA here is from genome assembly GCF_040938575.1 of Ambystoma mexicanum. Classification (NCBI taxonomy): domain Eukaryota; kingdom Metazoa; phylum Chordata; class Amphibia; order Caudata; family Ambystomatidae; genus Ambystoma; species Ambystoma mexicanum. Next base: position 863,212,546 of record NC_090939.1, on the reverse strand, counting down.
GGAATGGCACTCCTGCTCCCTGCACTGGATGTGTATCTTCAATGAAAATGCAACAACATTTCAACTCATTTCACTTGATTTAGCATGCCTTCACAAGCATTGCTAGTGCTGCTCCCTCCACTTGAGGCCTGCCTTGGACAGGCACACCACTCCCGTAACTTTCACTTGTTTGTTTGTTTATTTATTGTGCATGCCAGACCCAGGGGGTATCAGGGCGCAGGGTACAAGAAAGGTTACAAGAGTACTTTCAACTTAGAGGTAAGTGAGTTACAGGGTTATAACATACATGGCATACATGCAGTAGAATTAATTACAGAGTACAATACAAATGCAAACATGGAGCAATGCAAATAGAGACATGGAATATCATTAATTTAATTATTTACAATTGAAGGCCGTAGATTAGAGAAATGGGAAGATGTCAGGGCTATAGAAGATGTTGTAGGTAAGTAGGTCCAGGGTAATCTCTGAAGTAGTTAGTGGTGCTACTTAATAGTGTTGTATCTGAGTTTGAGAAATGTTTGGTCTACCCTCAGGGTAGGGGGGAGGGAATTCCATAACTGTGCTGCTTTGATAGGGAAGCTACCTCCTCCTGCTTTAGTTAGTTTGAATCTGGGTATGATATGATATGATATGATATGATATGATATGATTGTTTATTTATATAGCGCCTATACACAATGTGTTTCAAAGCGTTTCAAGGCAAGGGAGGGAACAAGGGAAAATACAACCACGTTCTTACAGGCCATGAACAGTAAGGATGTGAAATTAACTATCGTACTCGGCCTGACGGCATTTCAGATGGTGCAAGAGCTAAGACATAGATAAGGAAGGGAGGGAGGGGAGAGTGGGAAGGAAATGCAAACAGACAGGCGACTGCCGTACTAGGCCTGACGACATTTCTGGTAGAGCCGGAGAAAAACAAAAGGTGAGGGAGAGGGGTGCAGAAAGGGAGGGGAGGAACAAAACAAGCGACTATCATACTAGGCCTGACGACATTTCAGATATATTAGGCAGTTTGCGTTGGCAGATCTAGTAGGCCGGAGAGAAGTTTTTTAAGTTATTCTCTGCATGAGGTAACGAGGGGCAGCATTGTTGAGGCATTTGTGGATAAGGGGCACAGTTTTTAGCCGGATTTTATCATTGATGGTTAGCCATTTGGTGTGACGTCTTGCTACTGAGATGTGTTCTCTTTTGGCATTGCCCAAGGCTGTTCTCAGGGCATTATTTTGTAGGATTTGGATCTTATTTATGATGAATGTGCTGGCACCCAAATATAAAGCATTACAATGATCCAGTTTTGATCAAATTAAAGCTTGGGCAAGTGTAATCCAGCTACCTTTAGATAAGAGCGGTTTGCCGGCTCTGATTAGTTTACAGGTATACGCCGTGGCCCAGGCCATGGCATTGACCTGTTTGGCCAAGGAGCATTGAAGTGCTGATAGATATCGATAGTTCAACTGAAACAAGTATGGCGGCTGCACGTTTTCCGTGTTGTACTTTATGTTTTCCAACGTGTAGGGTCAATTCCTTGAATGCGAGCGTCACAGCGTGACCTCGGGGCAGGCAAAGAACCTTGGGCTGACTTGAAAAGTGCGGCGTCTCGAGCCGGAAAGCAATGTCCTTTCAAACGATACACAGTGCTGGATGATTACTCTGCAAAGTTCTATGAACACTAACAACATCCTTAGATCATTTGTTTCAACACCTGACGATGCAATATGCGTTGGTTCCGCAAACCAGGAAATTAGGAAGCTATATGCAGTCTGCCTTCAACCTGGTACACATATCGCTTGTTCTCAGCCACTTTCCCTTGGCTAACGAGTTAAACTTGTGAGATGCTTCTTGCGGGTATTGTTCGTTATTGAAAGTACGCGCAGCTAGATTAATGGATTTCCATATAAAGGCAGGGAACAGGACTAAAGTATTGTGTCTCGACGCAGCGCCGAGCAGGGGTCAGCCAGCGCCGCAGAGAATTATACGTTCTCACCTCGCTGTCATTGCTCGATGGCTGGTATGGAAGCAGGGCAGTGGGGATCCTTGTCACCACCTGTAGTGTGTAGATGGGGAGGCAAACACAGAGGAATGTTGCAGGAGGGGGTTATTGTAAGGATCTACCCACATATACATGTAAATAAAAGAGGGAATGATTGCGAGCCCCACCGGACTCCGACTCTCTCTCTTCCCAACCGTCTGTCCTATCTCGCCCTCTCCACACCACCGTCTTCCATGTGTTAGGTTTTGATCTGCCCCTGTCCATGGTATGTGTGCTTGTGTCATAACTGGAGTGTTGATCTAGAATGTTTGAACTGGAACTAGCATGAATGTTCTACTGTGCTGTGGGTGTTCCTAGAGAAACAGTTGGGACCTGGCACTGAATGGAAGAGGTGGCAGGCGGATGTCTCTCCCTGTCTATGTATTTTAGATGACTGCCCTAATGTATTTACCTAAAGTCTGTACCTAGTAAAAACCTGTCGAACCCATGAACGTCTTCACTCGCATACTTTGACTCCAAAGCATGAACTCAACAATGGCGACGAGGATCAAGCTTGTTTTGCTGAGGGGACAGCAGCACCGAGGATGGATACCCACCGGCACCCCCAAGAGAAGATATCCTCTCTCAGGTAAGGGTGCTGATAGGCAGTGAGGCGCTGCAGGCTAGGCGCAGTGAGGGCAGATTTGGTCCATACTAAGAGCTTCAAAGAAGTGGAAGCAACAGAGGCCAGTCCAGGAAGCCAGCACTGTAGAAGGAAGGGAGAGCGGCGCTGCAGGCCCATATATAACATTGGCGACGAGGATTTGTCTCTGGGAACGTCCACTGGAGAAAGTGAGCAGTATAAGGTTGGAAAGCTGTACTTCAGGAGGAGCCCGGTGACAGAGGGCACATGCAGCAAGGAGAAGAGGCAGGACACCACGGGAGCAGGAGACATCCACCGGACACCCCAAGCTGTCCCTTGGCCATCAGGTGAGCGTGCCCCTTTCTGCCAGCAGTCTGCGCCAAATTGTACCCCTGGGAGCTGGCTCGCACCTTAAGTGACAGTAATAACCTTGTTGGACGCCGTTATGGCGCTGGTGTTTTCCCCTGGTGCACTCTTGCAGCATGGGGGTGACGGTTGGAGCGGAGCACTCCGTCCGTGGCCGCTCTCATTTGCCAAATGGTGACGTCAGCTGGATGCTGGGGGAGTTGGCGATTCTTGCTGACAATGAACGTTTCCCCCGGCATTTCATGACCCGGCAGCGCAGTGACAGCATCACTGAGAAGATTACGGAAAAAAAAGGACCTTCCAACGTGGAAAACGTGCCCCAGTTCCGTGTTTCATACGGAAACACAACGTTAGAAATGGGAAGTTCCAACAGCCAGTGAGCTGTATAGACGATGCATTGAAGTACTGCATTCAGATATGGAACTTTGAATTACTGCATTCAGATATGGAACTTTGCCTATGTGAGTTTCCGGGCCGTGCGGTTTGAGATGCAGGATGTTGTCTTGAATTTTTCTTTTGTGGATTTTGCCGACAAGTAAAATATTATCAAATATTCATGTCGATGCTGGAATTAATACAATGACATGTTGCAGAGTCATGGGAATTTCTGCGATAAAAACGTTCACGGGAAGTTAAGCGGTGAACTTGGACATGAAGTGATGTGCCACTACCTCTGGAAGGATTGCACTTTAAGCTCAAGTACTGGGGAGTTATTTATGGGACTGGCTGAGTTTTGGCAATTATTCTGGTCGATCCATAATGGGTTGAGCATTTGACACTGTGGGATTACCATTTGTTTTAATTTGGCAATTTTGGTAAAGTGATGTAATGCATTCCAATGTATTGTTATGTAACCTTGCATTTTTTTCTAGGAACCTTACCAAAGGGGCTCTGAGGACCTTAAATGTTGGGTTTGGAAGGCGTTTATTAACACATTGCATTGTTGCCCACTTTTAAGTCTGATTCGTTCTATTGGTATGTTATGGGAAGGGCAGAGTCATTTATTAATCCATGGTTTAGCATCATTATTATTAGATGCAGTGTCTGTTTGTGGAGTGGTGCCAGTAGTCTGGGATAGAAGGTGCCATTGGTTTGGCATAGGTTGTGCCATTGTTGGCATATCAGATGCTAATGGTTTGACATAGGTTGTGTCTTAGTGCATAAGAGGTGCCATTTGTTCGGCATTAGTTGTGCCACAGTTTTCTTTGGTGATGCCATTGTTTTATCATAGGAGCCACACATTTTGCATTTTAGATGCTTTTGGTTTAGTGCATGAGGTGCACATTACGTCACTGTTTGGCGTGAGTAGTACATTTGAATTGTACAATTTATGCCTTTGGACTGGCATAGGATGTGCATTAGAGGTGCATGTGAAATGTCATTGGTTAGTAGCTATTTGGGCATAATGTTGAGTTGCACATAACAATGTTTAAATGTTGGGTGTTGAGCAGAACAACTGCTGTATTACTTAAAGTAAAGTAAATGCAATTGTAGTTATATGTGATGCCCTGTATGTTTAACTAAATTTTCTTCCACAGGTACACACAGATGAAATGTATGTTTACCAAATCATTTTATTTGCCACACATATGCACAGTATCTCTCTGCAGGCTTACATTATGGTCCTATTCTGGGCGTGTATTTTCGTGTTAATGTTCACCATATTTAATGCTGAATTCGAGGCTGTGTGGAGGTGTGAGTGGAGTTGGTTATGTGTTTGTGTGTACTGGACAAGGGTCAGTCATGTCGCCATAAAATGTGGAAAACTGTTGATGGGGACAGTCCCGTCAGCTTTATTTGTTTGTGGAACAAATTTACTCCTGGCATGTGTGCTAGGTTTTGAAGGTGTTTGTGCACATCTTGTAGTTGGAAGTTGGATGATCAGATTGTTTTGCATGTAACGTGGTGGTTATGGTTGACCGGTGAATGAGGGCTGGTTCCCTATTATTAGACGTCTGTGGTGGGGCCCGCTGCAGAGTTGATGAATGTCCATGGTTGGTCTTTGGCTGTTTTGAGCTAGAGTAAGGTACAGTGAGGTTAGCAAATTTTTGCTCTGAGCAGTAGCTTGGCTAGTAGAGTTGTATTGAGGAGGATTTGACCCCTGTGGTCAATATCAAATTTTGCTCGGAGCAATTGTGCATCTTTTCCCTGTGTTTTTATCCTGCTGTTGTCTGCTTATATAGGGGGAAGATGTGTTAGGTTTTGATCTGCCCCTGTCCATGGTATGTGTGCTTGTGTCATAACTGGAGTGTTGATCTAGAATGTTTGAACTGGAACTAGCATGAATGTTCTACTGTGCTGTGGGTGTTCCTAGAGAAACAGTTGGGACCTGGCACTGAATGGAAGAGGGGGCAGGTGGATGTCTCTCCCTGCCTATGTATTTTAGCTGACTGCCCTAATGTATTTTCCTAAAGTCTGTACCTAGTAAAAACCTGTCGAACCCATGAACGGCTTCACTCGCATACTTTGACTCCAAAGCATGAACTTAACACGAGCCCCACCGGACTCCGACTCTCTCTCTTCCCAACCGTTTGTCCTATCTCGCCCTCTCCACACCACCGTCTTCCACAACACGCCGTCCTTCACGCGGTGCATGTGTGCAGACAGCTGGATCCGCTACTACACCTGCCATATACCCTCATCAGGCTCGAGCTTCTTCTCCCAGCTGTGGATTTCTGTCGCCATAGCGTCCTTCCTTCCACAGGCTTTTGAAAACTCATATTTTCTGCTGTGTTTTCCCTTCATTGGAGAACTGAATTCTATGGTTTGGTACTAATGGGTTTGCCTTTTCTCAATCATGTCTTAATAATATTTCCGTAAATTGTTTACTTCCTGCTTTCCTCCTTTCATTTTCTTTTTCCCTGCTTTGGTTCATCTTTTTATTAATTGATCATATTCTTCAAATTGTCAATTATTTTTAAATGCTGCACAGTTCCCAATTACCCTTTAACTGTACGTGTGCCCTTTATATATTTCATAAATAAATACATTTTAAAACTGTTCCCTCATCTTCAACTGGCCCTGAGGAGAGGGTCCTGACATCACAACCATTGACCTGAAAGAGGGAAACGGGGGATCTTTGCTGTCAGAGACGAAGATAGACTCAACTAGAAACAAGTGCACAACCAAAGCCTCCATCTAGAAGCAGCAGAGGCAAAGTGAGTGCCATTCTCACACCTTCTCACCTCATTACCATAAAACGATGTTCAGAGCGTAAAGATGTAGGAAATATAGTGTAATACAGTGAGATGGAAGGGAACATTGGGTTTGTCAGCAGACGTTACTTCATTCATTTGGGTTGTCCACATGGTGGCGTATTCGGCGGATATGAAGCCACCCCTCAAGATATTGTTTGGAATCGGCCTCTGGATCCCAGGTAAGGACTGAAGGCAAAATCCAGATGTGAACTCATCCTCCTTTTAGTTTTGCCAGCGCACCTGCTCCAAGAGGCGGAACACATGAACAAGTGTTTAAGGAATAGTTGTTAATTTAACACTACGAAAAATGTCAGTACATGTAAAAGAAATGGGACAGGAAAGAAACTGAATTTTGGACCTCGTGTGCATGGTTCACTTTTATTCTTTCACTTTATGAGCGAAAGTCTGGAATTCCCTGGAAGAGAGTGAGGTTTCTGATAGTCAAAAAATAGGGAGCAAACTCACTGGCAGAATATTGCAATACTCCACTGAGATTATTATCCCACCGGTGCAACCCCCACAATTGTCATCAAGTTACAAACCTTGGGGCAGGAGAGCAGTATTAAACAAACAGAAGGAAATGACAGCCATTCAACCCCGGAAATAGGCACCACTGAGACCCACGTTTTTCATTTCATAGAGGCAGGTCCTTTGCACTGTGATAAGAGATGTTTGTGCAGTGACTATAGAGGCGCTCATTGGAATGATGTCTGGGAAGAGTGTGCATTGATTAAAATATATTAAAATTGCTCCATTTCCATTCAGCAGGATAAGGCTGGCAGGGACTCAGAGAGTAGAACACTGATGATGCCACTGTAACCGCTCTGTGATGTCACGAGGATTAGAGGGCATCAGGACATGAAGACATGAGAGAGTCATCAACTACAGTAGAGGGACAAGGAGGAACATTGATGAGGCAAGACACATTATCCAGGCAGTCAGTCTTCTATTCAGGATCAAACATGGCCTGATCATGTTCAAAAGATTTGTGAATAGTAGATCTTCTTTTAGTTTTTTTTCTTTCGCCCCCTTCAGTGGGTGGGCACATGGTAACACCCACACTGTTGTGATGTCATGATGACATGTGCAAGTTCCCCTTTGTGACAAGCCCCTGATATAAAAGTCTGGTCACCAGGGAGTTGCAGCATTTGAGACCAGGACCTTGGCCATGGAGGATCACTTCTGGAGCAAAAACAGCAAACGGGTGACCAGGACCAAGGAACTGAAAAGGGCAAGGGGTGGGGTAAAGGGGGGAAGGTAAGTATATACATCAAATGAACCAAATGGAACTGAACTGAATACCAAACTGAATACCAAACTGAATACCAACCTGAAACCCCCTTTTTCCTGTTACCCTGAAATCCTGCCCCCACTGAAGCCTCTCAATCCCCTAACCTAACCCTCTTTCAGAATCTTCTTTCAAATCCAACATTCAATCTTAATTTCTAACATTTCAACCAATTTGAACCTCTGTCTTTCTACATTCCGACTTGTTTCTTTCCACTCCATTACTCCAATCCTATCCCAACACAACCCCAATCCTTTCCTCGTCCCTTTCACTGCCCTACCTTTTCTCTCCTTCCATTCATCCCAATCCCACTTCCATCTCTACCCTCCCATCTCTAGCCCCTCATAACATTCACCCTCCTCTTTTCATTACTTCTCCCACTCTCCCCATTCACTCCTCTCCTTTTACCATCCTCACCCTGCTCCCCTCTCCCCCTTCCTAATAGCCATCTTCACCGTGGCACCTCCCCCTCATGCCCTTGTCTCCCCCCTCCCTGTCCAGTCTTCCCCTCTTGGCCTCCTGCTTCCAATTTGTCTCTCCCATTTCCCCTCCCTCCTACAAATTTGCCATGCACTCGTTCCCTCTCCCCTTTTTACTGCCCTTGCACCCCTCAACCATCCTAACTCTATCCACTTCCCCAGTGAGCAATACCCCCTCTCCCCAGCCCCTCCCGCCGCCCCCACACCCTCTCCCCCTCCCCACACTAACCCCCACTCTCCCCTACCTCTCTTGCCCTCTCTCCCTCCCTTCCCCGCTCCCCCCCACCGTCTCCCCATCTATCCCCCCTCTGACTCTAACCCCCTCTCCCACTCTCTCCCCTATCCCCTCCCCCACCCCCCTCTTCCCTCCTCTCCATCTACCCCTCCCTCTCCCTTCCCTTGCATCCCCACCAGCCTTTTACCCCTTCTCCCCCTGCATCCTCTCCCCCAAACCCTCGCACATCTACCTCTCCTGCCTCTCCCCCTTTCCCCCGTTCACCACCCCTACCTCTCCCCTTCTCCCTCTCCCCCTTGCTCCATCCCCACCATCTCCCCATCTCTCCCCACCCCCTCATCCCTATCCACCCTCTCCCCCACTCAAACTCTCTGCATACCCCTCCCTGCCCCTCTCCCCCACATTTCTACACCCCTCTCCCCCTTGATGCCCCTCCCATTCTCACTGCCCTTTCCCCCCTCCCTAACTATCTCACACCTTCCCATGCTCCACCCCCTTCCCCCACCCTCTCAGCAACCCCTCTCTCCCCGTCTACCCTCTCCCCATCCCCTCTCTCCCCATGTCTCCCCTCCCCCTCCTTCTACCCCTCTCTTCTCTCTTCCCTCTCCCCACGCTCACCTTCCCATCTCCCCAGGCCCCACCACCCCCCTCCTTTATCTCCCCCTCCACCCCCTCTCCCCCTCCCAACCTGCCTCTCTCCTCTCTCCCCCCTACCCCCTCCCTGCTCCCCTATCCACTATCTTGTCCCACCCTCTCCTCCCTCTCGTACTCCCTCTTCCCCCCTTCTGCCCCTTCATCCGATCTCCCCCTCTTCTTCCCCCTCTCCTCTCCACTCTCCCCCTCTCACATCGCTCCACTCCCTCCCCTCTTTCACCTCTCCCCCTTTTTCAAATCTCTTCCCTCTCCCCCTCTTTCACCCCACATCCTCACTCTCCCCTCTCCCTCTACCCCCTCGCCCCAAACCCTGTCCCCACTGCTCCCTTCCCCCTCTCCTCCCTCCCCCTCTCTCCCTCCCCCACTGTCCCTTCCCTCCCCCTCTCCCCACTACCCTCCTCCTCTCACCATACCCTCTCCCCATTCCCCTCTCCCCCCTCCTCCCTCACACTCTCCGACTTCCCCACTGTCCCAACTCCTCCCCCTCCCCTTCTATATCCCCCCTCAAACTCCCTCCTCCAGCTCCACCCCTTTCCCCCACCCTCTCAGCAACCCCTCTCTCCCCGTCTACCCTCTCCCCATCCCCTCTCTCCCCATGTCTCCCCTCCCCCTCCTTCTACCCCTCTCTTCTCTCTTCCCTCTCCCCACGCTCTCCTTCCCATCTCCCCAGGCCCCACCACCCCCCCTCCTTTATCTCCCCCTCCACTCCCCTCTCCCCCTCCCAACCTGCCTCTCTCCCCTCTCCCCCCACCCCCTCCCTGCTCCCCTATCCACTATCTTGTCCCACCCTCTCCTCCCTCTCGTACTCCCTCTTCCCCCCTTCTCCCCTTCATCCGATCTCCCCCTCCTCTTCCCCCTCTCCTCTCCACTCTCCCCCTCTCACATCGCTCCACTCCCTCCCCTCTTTCACCTCTCCCCCTTTTTCAAATCTCTTCCCTCTCCCCCTCTTTCACCCCACATCCTCACTCTCCCCTCTCCCTCTACCCCCTCGCCCCAAACCCTGTCCCCACTGCTCCCTTCCCCCTCTCCTCCCTCCCCCTCTCTCGCTCCCCCACTGTCCCTTCCCTCCCCCTCTCCCCACTACCCTCCTCCTCTCACCATACCCTCTCCCCATTCCCCTCTCCCCCCTCCTCCCTCACACTCTCCGACTTCCCCACTGTCCCAACTCCTCCCCCTCCCCTTCTATATCCCCCCTCAAACTCCCTCCTCCAGCTCCACCCCCTTCCCCACCCTCTCCTCACCCTCACCAACCCCTTTCTCCCCCTACCACCCTCTCACCTCCTCTCTTCCGCTCTCCCATCCCCACGTCTCTGCCACCCCAACCTTCTACCCCCTCTCCCCACCCCTGCCCCTCTCATGCTACCCCCTCCTCTGTCCCACCACTCTCCCCCCTATCACTTTCTCTCTATGTTTCCGCCCCACCTCTATCTCAACTACCTCACATCTCTTCCCCTTTCCATACCTCCCTCTCCTCTCTCCCATGCCTCCCACTCTCCCCCTCATCTGCCATCTCCCCTCCTACCATATCCCCCTCCCCCTCTCCACACCTCTCCCTTCCCCACCTCTCTTCCTTCCATCTTTCCCTTCCCGCTCCACCCTTACTCCACCTCCCCCTCTCCATCTCCCCCTCTCACCTTTCCTGCTCCCTCTCCCCCTCTCATCTCCCCCTTTCCCATCTTGCCCTTCCCCCTCGCCCCCTCTCCCCATCTCACCCCTCCCCCTCCTGGTCCCCATCAGCCATATTCCCGCACCATCTCCCATTACCCCTCTCACGCGCCCCTCTAACCTCCTCCCCCTTCTCCCTCTCTCTCTCTCCCCACTCGCTTGCCCACTCTCCCCCGCCGCTCCCCCTTTCTTCCCCACGCCTCTCCCTCTCACCATCTCTCCCTCCCCGTCCCCCCACCATCTCCCATCTCTCCCACTTCCACACCTTCCACCCTCCTCACCATCTCTCCCTACCCCCTCCCCTATCCCTCTATCACATTCTTCAATCTTTCCTTCTCTCCTCCACACCCTCCCCCCACTGTCCCCACCTTTCTCCCTCCCTCTTGCCATCCCTCCCCACTTCCTACCCTTTCACCCACCATATCCCAATCTCTCCTGCTTACCCCTCCTCCTATCCCCCTCTCCCCCTCTCCTCCTTTCTCTCCCCATCTTCCCCCTCTCCCCATCACCCACTCCCCCTCTCTCCCTCCCCTCTTCCCCTTCTTCCCCTCCCTATTCCCATCCACCTTCTCTCTCCCCACTCCCACCCTCTCCCCCTCTCAACTCCCCTCTCTCCCTCTCCCTCCCCTTCTCCCCTTGACCCCTCCCACTTCCCTCCGCTCCCCCTCTGACATAGCCCTTCCCCCTCCCCGTGTATCGTTCTCCCTCTTCTCCCTTTCCACCTTCTGCCCTCTCTCCCTACCTCTCCCCTCCCTCTCTCCCCTTGGCCCCTCCCTACCTCTCCCAACTCCCCCTCTACCATCTCACCCCTCCTCCCCCTCCCTCTGGTACCCCTTCCCCCCTCTCCCCACCACTGTAACCCCTCCCCCTCCTTCACTCCCACTTCTACCCTCCCCTATTTTCACCCCCTCTCTCCCCCTCCCCATCTTCTCCCCCTAGCATCTCCCATTCTCCCCCTCTTCCCGATCACCCCAGCCTCTCCCCACTCCCCTCTTTCTCCCTCTCCCCCAGCCTACACCCCCTTCTCCCCTGCCCCACTCTATCCCTCTCCACCCCTCACCACCCATCCCCCTTCTTACTCCCTATCCCCTCCTTCCTCTCCCCCTCCCCTCCCTACCCCTACCCTCTCCGCAACTCTCCCCTACACCTCTCCCTCTCCCGAACTCTCCCCCTTCCTCCCCTCTCCCCACCCTCTCCACATCTCTCCCCCCACTCCCCTTCTCCCCCTCCTGAATCCCTCTATCCCCCCTCTCCCCACCCCTCTCCCAGCCACCCTCTCCCTTACCCCTCTTCCCCCTTCCTTTGCCATCCCCTCCACCTTCTCCCTACCTCTCTCCCCCTCGCCCTCATACCTCTCTGCTCCTCCCCCTCTCCTCCCCCTTTCCCTATCTCCACCCTCTCCCCACTCCCCCTCTCATTCTTCCCCCTCTCATCCCTCCACCATCCGAAGGCCCCTTTCCCCTCACCCTCCATGCCCCCTCCACCAACTTCCCCCTCCCCTTTCCCCCTCTCTCATCGCCCCCACACACCCCACTCTCCACTCCCACCCTCTCCCCCTCTCACCCCTCTCAATCCCTCCCCCCTCTGAACCTCCCTCTCACTTCTCTCCCCATCACGCCTCTGGCCCTTCCCTCATCTCCCCTCCACCCCTCTCCCTCCTCCCCATGCCCACTCCCCATCCCTTTCTCCCCACTTTACCTGCTCTCCCCCTCTCCCCTTCCACTCTCTCAGAGTCCCCCACTCTCCCACACACCGTCTCTTCTCCCCCTCCTCTGCGCTCCCCACCTCGACCCGTGTAACTAGCTCCCATTCTCCTCTCCTCCTTCCCTGTTCTCCCCCTCCCACTTCCCTCCTCTCCCCCCTCTGACCTTACCCTCCCCCCTCCACCCTCTCTACCCCTCACCCCTTTCCCCCTTCTGTCCTCTTTCCCTCGCTCATCCTGACCTCACCCTCCTCCCCACCTGTCCCATTTCCCCCTCTCCCTCTCGCACCCCTCTTCCTCCCTCCCCTGGGTCCCCCCTCTCCTCCTGTCCTCCCGTCCCCTCTCTCCCCCTCCCTCCTTCTCTTCCCGCTCATCTGCTGTCTCCCCTCCCACCCTGTCCCTCCTCGCCTCTCTTCCCCTCTCCCCCTCCCCATCTCCACCCTCTCCACCCGTCTCCTCCCACCCACATCCTCCCTCTCACCTCCCCTCTCCTCTCTCTCCCCATCCCCCCACCTCTTGCACCCCTCTCTCCCATTCCCCCCTGCATTCTCCCCCTCTCCCGATACCCTTTCACCACTATCCCCTCCCCCTCCACCCCTTCTCGCTCCTCCCCAACCCCCTCTTTATCCCCCCATCTCCACCCTCTCCCCTACCTCACCTGCCCCTCTCCCCCTTCTCACTCTCCCCCTCCCTATGTCTCCCCCTCCCCTCCCTTCACACCCTCCCTATGCCCTGTACCCATGCTCCCATCTCTCCTCTCCCTCTCCCCCTCAACCCCTTTCTCCTCCAACCCCACTCCCACACACTATCCCCTCTCACCCCCCTCTTTTCTCGCCCTCCAACCGTCTCCCTTCTCCCCCTCTCCCCCTTCCTCTCTCTCACTCCCTCTCACTCCCCACCCATTCACCCACTCTCTCCACCCCTCTCCCTCCCTTTCCCCATCTCTCCCCCTCCACCATCTCCCCATCTCTCCCCTTACCCACCTTCCACCCTCCTCCCCTTCTTCCCCGCTGCTCCACCCCTCTCCGTTCTCCCCCTCTCACCCTGTTCAATGTCCCCCTCTCTCCTCCACACCCTCTCCCCCACTCTCCCCACCCCTCTCCCTCCCTCTCACCATCTCTCCCCACTTCCTACACACCCTCCCCCACCTTCTCCCCAACTCCTCCCCCTCACCCTTTCTCCCATCTGACATAGCCCTTCCCCCTACCCCTTGTATCTCCTTCCCCCTTCTGCCCTCTTCCCCTACCTCTCTCCCACTCCCCCTCTCCCCTCACCCCTTCCCACCTATCCCAACACCCTCCTCTCCCCATCTCTCCCCTTCTCAACCCTCCTCCCCTAGACCCTCGTCCCCTCCCCCTCTCCCTTCGCCCCTCCCCACCTCTACCTCCCCTTCCCTTCCCTCCCCTCTCACCCATCATCCTCCCCCTCCCCTGCTCTCTCCCCCTGCTTCCCCATCCCCCACAACCCCTTCCCCTCTTCATGTCCCCTCTCCCCCTCCTTCCTCTCACCCGCCCTTCTAACCCCCTCCCATTCCTTCCTCCCTTTTCCCCCAAACCCCTCCCTACTTTTCCCCCTCCCCACCTTCTCTCCCTTTCCCCTCCCTCTCCCACCTTCGTCCCCTTCTCCCCACCCCTCCCTCTTCCCTGTCACCCCACTTGTCTCCCCTCTCACTCTCCCACCCTCCAACTCTCCCCCTACCACCTCTCCTCCCCTCCTCCTCCCGTCCCACCTTCTCTGCCCTCCCCTTCCCCTATGCCCCCTCTCCACCTCTCCTCCCTCTCCACTACCCCCTCTCCTCCCATCCACTACCCCCTCTCCTCCCATCCACTACCCCCTCCCCTACCACCCTGCCCCCGCTCCCCTCCTCCCTCTCCCCCTCTGCTGTCTCTGCCCTCTCTCCCCTTCCTCTACCCCCACCTCCCCATCTCCTTCCATACCCTTGCTCCCTCTCCCTCCTGATCTCCCCCTTCAACTGCTGTCTCCCCTCCCACCCTGTCCTCCTACCCTCTCTTCCCCTCTCTCCTCTCCCCCATCTGCCCCAAACTACCCCTCTCCTACCACCCCACCTTCTCCCTCTCACCCCCCTCTCACCCCCCTCTCCTCTCCCTATCTCTCTCCCTATCTCCCTCCCACCTCTTGCACCCCTCTCTCCCATTCCCCTCCCTGCATTCTCCCCACTCACAATACCCTCTCCCCACTCCCCTTCTCTTCCCCCTCTCCTCCTTCCCCACCATCCCCCCTCCTCCCCATCCCCTCTCTATCCCCCTCTCGCTACCCTACCACCTCAGCCCACCTGCTCCTCCACCTACCCACTCAAACCTCCTCCCCCGCTCCTCTCCCTTCCCTGAGTTCCCCCACCCACACCCTCCACTCTCTCCCCTTCTCTTTCTCCCCCTCCCCACATCTCCCCTTCCATCCCCATCTCCCCATTCCCCTATCCCCACTCTCCCCTCTCCCCCTTTACCACCTTCCCCACTCCTCCCCCTTCCCCCTCCCCCTCTCTACCCTCACCCCTCAAGCCCCTTCTCCCCTCCAACCCCACGCCCACCCTCTAACCCCTCTCACCCCACCTTTTCCCCCTCCACCCCTCTCTCCCCACCCCCAGTCCCCCTGTCTCTCCCACTCTCCCCTTTCTCTCGCTCCTTCCCCATCCATTCACCCACACTCCCCCACCCCCTCCCTACTCCCCATCTCTCCCCCCTCCTCCCCTCTCCTCATCCTCTCCCCATCTCTCGCCCTTCGCCACCTTCTACCCTCCGACCCCCTCTTCCCATCCCCTCTCCCCCTCCTCCCCCTCTCACCCACTCTCCCCACCCCTCGCCCTCCCTCTTGCAATCTCTCCCCTCTTCCTACCCTGTCCCCTCTCTCCCTCCTCAGCCCCTCCCACTATCCCCCTTCTCCCCCTTTCCACTGCTCCCCATCTTCCCCCTCTTCCAATCTCCCCCTCTCACCCTTCCCCTCTCCTACGCCCCTACTCCCCCTATCCACCAGCCTCTCCCATTCCCCTCTCCCCCTCCGCTCCCCCTTCTAACATAGCCTTTCCCCCTCCCCCTTCTCCCCTTCTGCCCTCTCCCCTACCTCTCTCTGCTCCACTCTCCCCAGCACTCCCAACTCCCCCTGATCTCCCCATTAACCTGGTCCCTCCTCCCCCTGTTCCCCCTCCCCCTCTCCCCCCTGCTCTAACCCCTTCCCTCTCCTTCCCCTCCCCACCTTCTGCCCCTCCCCTTTCCTTCTCCCCTCCCCACTTTCTTCCCCCTGTGCCCTCCCATTCTCCCCCTTCCCCTTCACCCCACCCTCTCCCCACTCCCCTCTTTCTCCCTCTCCCCCTCTACCACAGCCTTCACCCCCTTTTCCCCTGCCCCACTCTCTCTCTCTTTCCCCCTCCACCCCTCTCCACCTATCCCATGTCTTACACCCTATCCCCCTCCTTCCTTTCCCCCTCTCTCCCTCCCTACCATCTCCCCGGCTCTCCCTGCTCTCTACCACACCTCTCCCTCCCTCTCCCCAACTCTCCCCCCTTCCTCCATTCTCCCCCACTCTCTCTGCATCCCTCCACCCACTCCCCTTTCTCCCCGTCCTGACCCCATTTACCCCCTCTCCCAGCCACCCTATCCCCCACCCCTCTCCTTCCCTCTCCCCCTTCTTTTGCTCTCCCCTCCACCCTCTCCCCATCCCGACCCCCCTCTCTACCCCAACCCCTCTCCTCCGCTCACCCCTCTCTCCTCTATCACCCCACCATCTCCCCCTCACCCCACCCCCTTCTCGTCCTCCCCCTCTCCCCCCCCTGCTCCCTCCCCCCTCCTTCTCTCCCCCCCTGCCCACTCCCTCCCTCTCCCCCTCACGCACCCCTCTCTACCCCCCTCCTACCGATCCCCTCCAATTCTCTCCCTTCCGCATCTCCACCCTCTCCGCTGCCCCTCTCTCCTCTCTTTCCCCCTCCACCCCCTCTCAACCCCTCTCACCCATCTCAACCCCCTTCTCCCCTCACTTCCCCTCTCATCTCTCTTCCTTCTCTCATCCCCCCTCCCCTCTCTCCCTCCTCCACATGCCCACTCCCCATCTCCCCATCCCCTTCCCCCACGTTACCCACCCTCTCCCCCTCTCACCCCTTTCAATCCCACTCACCCCTTTCAACACCCCCTCCTCACTCACTCCCCTCTCAACCCTCTCCCTTCCCTCATCTCCCCCTCCACCCTCACCCTTCTCCCACCTCTACCATGCCCACCCCCCTCTCCCCATTCCCTCCCCTGACTTTACCCGCTCTTTCTCCTCTCCCCTCCCACCCACTCCCCCAGTTCCCCACTCTCCCACACACTGTGTCTTCTCCCCACCTCCATTTCTGCCCTCCCCCACCCTGTCCCCTCTACCCAGCTCCCGCTCCGCCCTCCCCCTTCCCTTCCCTGCTCTCCCCTCTCCCCTTTCCTTCTTCTGCCCTCTCACTCTCTCATCCTCACCTTTCCCTCCTCCCCACCCCTCCCATCTCCCCCCTCTCCCTATCTCTTCCCCTCTCACCCCTACTCCTACCCCGTCCCTGGGTCCCCCCTCTCCACCCTCTCACCCACCCCTCTATCCCCTACTCTCCTCTCCCGCTTTCACCCTGCCCTCCATACTTCTCTCCCTCCCCACCTTCTCCCCTACCCCCTCAACTGCCCCTCACCCATCCAACACCACTCCCACCCTCTCCCCTCTCACCCCCCGTAACCCACTCTCCCCCTTCCTCTCCCTCACCACCCTCTCCCCTCTGCCCCTCCCTTTTACTCCCCTATTCCCTATTCTCCCAGCCTCTCTCCTCCCCTCCCCATCTCCCCTACACTCTCCCCTACACTCCTCCCTCCCATCTCTACCCCCCTCTCCCACCTGTCCACCCTCTGCCCTCTCCCTTCATCACCTTCCCTGTCCTCTCTCCCACCTTCCCCTTCAAACCCCCTCTCTCATCCAAGCACACTCCCAACCCTCTCCCCTCTCACCCCTCTCAACCCCCATCTTCCCTCTCTCCCCCGCCCACCCTGCTCATCCTCCTTCCCCGCTCTCCTTCTACCCCTCCTGTACCCTCTCCCCCACATCCCTCTCTCACCTCCCCATGACACTCCCCCTCGCCTCCTCCCCTCACCCCTTCTCCCCCTGTCCACCTCCCACCCATGTCCTGTCCACTCTCCCTACCCCTTACCCTCTCTCCCCCTACTGCTCTCCCTCCTCATCCGCCGTCTCCCCTTCCACCCTCTCTCTCATCCCTCACCCCCTCTCGACCTCCCCCTCCCTGACTTCCCCGACCTCACCCCACTCATTGCTCCCCTTCTCCTCACACCGCCCTCCCACTCTTGTACCCCCTCTTGCCTGTCCCCCAAACCCCCTCACTTCCACATCTAACGTCCTCCGACCCTTTCCCCCTCTCCTCCTCGTTTCTCTCCCCCTGGCCCCTCTCTCCCCTCCCACCCTCCCCCCAGTCCCCCTCTCTCACCCACCCCTCCACCTCCCCTGTCACCTCTACTTGTCTCCATTCCCACTCTCTCCAGTCTCCGACTCTCCGACCACCCTCTGTCCCTTCTCCCCATCTCCCTCTACCCCCTTCCCAATCCTGTTCCATCTACCCAGCTACTGTTCCCCTCTCCCCTTCCCTGCACTCCCCCTCTCCTCCTCATGCCCTTCATCACCTCTCCTCCCATCTTGCCCTTTACCCTCCCCCATATCCCCTCACCCTTTCCTCTCTCCCCATTTCACCCACTCCTCTAACCCCATTCCCTTCCTCTCCCCCTCACAACTCTCACCCACCTTCTCCCCACTTCTCTCTTACCCTCACCCTCTCTCCCCTCCCCCCTCACCTCCCCCACATTCACCTCTCTACCCCCATCTCCTCCTCCTTCTCCCCCCCTCTTCAACCACCTCCATCTCCCATGTCTCTTCTCCCTACCTCCATCCTCCACCCCATGCCCCCTCTACCTACCTCTTTCTCCCCCTTCCATACTCTCCCCTCACCCCCTTCCTCCTTCAATACCTTTACCCCTCCCATCTCCCCTGTCCTCATTTCTCCCCTCCCTCCTCCTTCCCCACTGCTGCCCCTTCCCTCCTCTTATCCAAACCTCTCCCTGTGCCCCTCTCACCTAACCCTGTAACCCCCTAACCTCCAAAGCCCCTCCCTTGTCAACTCCACACATCTCCCCCCACTTTCTCCACCCTGTCTCTAACCCCTCACTCCCTTACCCCCTTCTTCCCCCCTATCCCCATCCCCTCTTTCCCCTGCCTTCTTTTCCCACTCCCTCCTCTACTCCACCCTCCCCTCTTCCCCACCATGGCCCCCAGTCCCTGTCCCAAGCCCCCTCTCTTGCCTTCCCCCTTCTTACCCTTCCCCCCTCCCCACTCCCCTGTCCCCATCTCCCCTTCCACCCTCTCCCCCAGACCCTCACTCTCCCCCACCCCTGCCCCTTTCCCCCCAATTCCCTCTCCCCCTCTCACCCCTTCTCCCCTCTACCCAGCTCCATTTGCCCTGACCCCCTTCCCCACTCTCCCCCCACACCCTCACATCCACCTCCTTCCCCACCTCTCTCCCTCCCCCTGCTGCCTCCTCTCCCTCTTCCCCAAGCTTCCCCCTCCCACTCTCAACCATCTCTGCTCTACCAATTCCCTTCCTCTCCTTCACACACATATTGCTGGTCATCATTTCCCTGATTCTTTCAAGAATCGACTACATAAATAGCATCATGCCGGACATCATCACAAACAAACTTCAACTTTATTCTGTTCTTCTTTTATTATGCTTTTGTTTTTTCTTTTCTTCTCTGATGAGCAATTGTTCTTTTTTAAATCATTGTATTGCCAAGGTTGTTAAAGTTTAACTTGTTTACCCATAAAACAATCAACAACAACAAAAATTCAACAGATCCAAAACACAGCAGCCAGACCCCTTTTCAGATTCAACAGGAGGGATAACATCAGGGGTGGTGGGTGGTGGCTGGTCCATAATGCGCGAGGGGGCGTCGACCCACCGGGTCTTGGCCCCCTCTCACCCATTATGGAGGAGCCCTCCCAATGAAACCCCCTCAACTGCTTTTTCCAGCGGAGTGCTCCTGTGCTCTCTATACTGTCAAAGGTAAATATCTTTTCCCTTTGACAGTTAAAGTTCCCCAGCCGTGCAAGCTAATGCATGGCTGAAGGCATTTTGCTTCGCCAGCCTTACATAGCTCACTGGAAATGCTGGCTGGGGAACTGCATGTCTATATGTACAAGGGGCCACTCCTGTGCCTCCTCGCATTTACAGACAGAGCAGGCTGAAGTGGGGCGTCTGCTCATCCATGCTCAGACCCCTGCACGCATGTGCAGGAGGCTTCATGATTCCTGTTCATGCTAACAGGGTCTGGAGCGCTGGAGAGGAACCTTCCGGACCCGCTGCAGAAGGTACATTTGTTTATATTCATTATTTTTTATTTAAATAATGTGCATGCTTGTGTTGTTATGTGAATGTATGATGTTGGATGCTGGTGTGAATGACAGAGTGCTTGCTGTGTGTATGTTGTGTAAATGTGTGTTTGTATGTTCATTTATCATTTAAATATGTGTATGGAAGCGTGTTTGCGTGTGTTATAATTGAGTAAATGATGATGGGTGCTTTTCCTTCCTTGTGCTTCCCCAAGCCCACACATGTCACCTCCCTTCCCTGCCCTTTGTGAGCTCAGAGCCCAAGCCTCCGGTTCTGCCTTACTGATGTCGCCGAAAGCCCCGAGCTCTGCTTTTCGGCTCCCTGCAGACTTCCACTCCATGCACGACACTCCCCATAAGGCCCTTTTCCACCCCCCCACTTAGTGTCCAGATACGCAGCGATGCTGCATTTTGCGTGGGGCCATACTTTAAACACTATCTGTTTCTACGATCCATCCTCATTATGAATGTATATTATTCAGCAATTTATTTGCAAAAACACACAATTGCTGAGCTGACTGCATGAGTAGAGGCGTGTTTTTCTTTTGGGAGAGAAGAAGCGAGTGCCCGCCCCAGCTTCAGACAACGCCGGATCTGTGCAGACGTGGAGTGGGGGAAGAGCGTGACATGTCCAGTATGAATCCTGAATAGTAAGAACCCCTAGGGCTGGATTTTCGGAGTGGGGTTGAAGGTGCAGGGTACGATGGGCTGCCAGCAGTGATTGGCAATATGACCATAGTGTAGTTTTGAGTGACTCTCCCAGGCCTATCGCTCATGGAAGCCATGTACCAAACCCACTCTTTGTCAGACAGCAACTAGAAATGAGCATCAACAGGTCCGGTGCACCTGGCAGGGTTTCCCCCAACAGGAAAGGACCCGCACACAAAGCCATTACTGCAAAGAAGTGGTTCTGCAAGATCTGATCAGCTCTGCCAGCTATACTGGATCATTGCCAAAGTGGGGTGTGATTTTTTTATCCCACATATTATCCGTTCTACAGTAACTCTGCATAGGACAGCCTTGTATCCACGGGTGCAGCCCTCCTTATCCACTATTGTTGCATAACTGTTGTTTTCCAATAGTGGTATCCAAAGGTAATATTCCTTTCTCGCTTTTATGGGGCGGAAGCATTGGCAGCTGAGTCTTGTCTTCAAAGTGTGTGACACTTGCTGGTTGCACCTGTAGCAGGTGCATCGCTCCGTTATCCTATTGCCAAATGCTGCTTAGGTTTCTTCGTAAGGTTTGTAGTCCTGTCATTCTGTTGACAAGTTTCCAGTCACGTGTCTAAAATCCATGGCTTATCAACAAAAACCATTTTGCCTTGCCCAGAATCTGAAATGAAGAGAAGCTAGGCTGCTCTTTAATCCCAATGCTATAGAAACGTTTTCAGTGTGCAAGTTGTTTGTAGTTGCCATATGATCGCTAATTCAGTGCTCTCTGGTCCTGCTTTGTCAAGACAAGTTTATTTTCCACAACCTGGTAGAACGATGGATGACAAACAACTGGCTCTGTCTGAACGGGAATAACACAGAGCTTTTGATTTTCGGATCTAGTCAAGCAAGATCTAAATTGCATCCGGATAATCAAAGCTTTAAGATTGAGAACAATGAGATTCTTGTTCTCAACAAGGTCAAAACACTTGGCGTCCATTTAGAACCTGCACTAAGTGATGAGACTCAAGTTACAGAAATGACCAAGACCTGTGCCCATCATCTCAGGCTTCTACGTAAAAGATCCGCCCCTTTCTCTCCGAGAACGACTGTGCCAGAAAAGCGAGGACTACTATTAAATGTGGTCTTGACTATTATAATGCTCCGTTTATCGGAGCCAATAATATATGCCTTAAAACAGGTCAGGTCATCCAGAATGATGCAGTGCGCATTATTAAGGGAATACCCAGGAGAGAGCATATCTCCGATCACAGGAGGGATCTGCATTCGCTCCCGGTTTGTGAACAAATCCATTTGAAGATGGCTATGCTAGTCCTCAGGTGCCTATATGGTCTGGCTCCTGTTTATCTTAAATCTCTTAAATCTCTAGTATCCAGCTATACCCCGGCCAGAACCCTCCGCTCCTCTGTCCTAGTTTTGGTTAAATGTGGAGGATTTAAATGCAAGAAAGGACTGAGCAGTTCTCTTCCTATATGTGCGGCAAACACTTTGAACTCGTTACCACTGAGTATAAGACAAGAGTAGAACCCTACTGCCTTGCGACAGTCCCTAAAAACATTTCTATTCAAGTAGAGTACTCTTCCTCTCTCTCCTACCTTTCAGGTCAGGGCTTGTCCCATTCTTATCTGTCATGTCCACTGTGTTAATATGTGCCCCGATGCCTGCGGTCTACTGGCGTGTTACAAGTAAGTAAATAATTAAATGGGAGACCACCTGGGGGCACAGACGTAATGGTCGTCTAAACCATTGTCTACCCCTCTGGGCCAGAAATATGCCCGAAAACATGCTGAGGAATGTTGCCCCTCGTCCAAATAGGTGAAAACGCAGCACCTACACAGCAATATCTTCAACGCAACACCGCTCCACCCCCTGGCCGCACCATGGCGATGGAGAAAATGGCGGCCGCAAGGGGAGCCTGAAGCGATCGACACCAAAGTGACCCGAGCCCAGCCGAATCAGGGTTCACAGCACCGCCCCAGTAGGTGCGGTGAAGGTAGCAGCCCCCCACGGTCCACCGGTGGTGAACTGCGACGAGGTTAAGATCCAGAAGCCCGTTGCCGACTCCAGCTGAATGCCCCTCCCCCCGCTTGGCCTGTGGGTGCTGGAAGGCGAGAGCCCTCGCCGGCGCCCTGGATGGGAGGTATGCGAATGTGAATAATGCAACGCTGCGACACCCTGCCCTGAGCGCTGGTGAGCCCTGCAGGGGACATAAGGCGTTCGGCCATTGACTTCCATTCAGGGGCGCGGATACTCATCGCTCTTCCGCAGCCCCAGCGGTCTTATTGGCGGATGATCCCGCCCCATGCAGGGGCCTGGCGGTACTGAGAATGCCGAGGCCTCTCCGCATCGGCCCGCCGGAGCCCGGTGGTGCAGGGAGACACCCTGGGGAACCCGAGACTCGCTGCCAGTAGCAGTACCATCGTAGAGACTTCACGGGGGCAAAGCCCACAACATGGAAGAGCATACACGGACTGGGCCTGATGTGAACGTGAGAGGAGCGTAGCAAGCCACAGCCCACGCGCTCCGCTACCACTGCAACTGAGGAGTCAGATCCGCAATGACTGCAAGCAGAGGCCAGTCCTCCTTCACAGTTCTCACTGCCGGCGACTTGTGGTTAAACCGAGGGGGAGGCAACCAGGGATCTGCCAGGCACACGTGGTGTGATTTGAACTATGCTACCCTCCCACCAATACCACCAGTGCCCACAGTACTCCAGGGGGGAGGACGGCTTAGAAAAGATTTATTTGTAAGCCACCTCCAAGCACCTTACAAAACTGCTGCATTGAAGTCCCTGCGGGCCCCTTAACACGAGCAGAGGAGCCCGTGGAGCACCTGACCCACACAAAGAGGACAAACCTAGATAAAGCCTGCTGAGACTGACCCCAGTTATAGCAGGACAGGTGGAGGACGGGTGGAGGGCGGAAACACCGCAAATTTCCTCCATCAAAGAGGTGTCCTGAGGATTGATGCTCAGTGAGACAGACTGAAGCGAAGCTCCGCAGAGGTACAAATGGTGCAGAGTGTAAAGGACCCCCCTCCTCTTTCCCCTGAGGGGCTGACTAGCTGACCGCACATTGAGGTAAAATCTCCCGAGCCGAGCGCCCCTTGCTCTTATCGCGGTGGCAACTCACTTCAAACTCAGTAAGAGGAGAGGCCTGGACCCACGCACGCTCACCACATTGCACAAGTTCTCGCGGACAGAGATAGCCATGGAACCAGACAAAGTCCAGAGTTCTTCAGAGATTCCAGCTAACAATCTGGATAGCGCCACAAAATCAGACATAAGACTCCTACTAGGCAAAATTAGATCAATCAAATCAAGCCACACTGAAACCGTCTCGGACCTGCAGACGAAGATGGCCAAAGTGGAAGACTGTCTGGAAGCGGTGGAAAACAATCAGCAGTCAGGAGGCATTGCTACAATGCAATACGAAGCCCGGCTCACGGACCTGGAGCAAAAAAGCGAGACATTGAGGCAAAGCTGGATGACCTAGAAACCCGAGAACGGCGTTCCAACATCCGTATCATTGTCCTGGAGGAGGAGCAGGGAGAAACTACGAGGAGTCTCGAAAGCAAGGTCAAAGACCGGCTCCTCATCCTCTATGACGGAGCTGACCTCCTACAACTCATAGTTCATAGAGCGGGCGGCCCGCCGAAGGGACCTCGATCGGTGCTCATAAAATGTCATTACTACACGCAGAGGCCGGAAATTCTGCAAAGAGCACGAGAAAAGGACAGAATAGACTTCAAGGGCTCGAAAGTTATACTGTATCAAGACCTATCTGTCCTGACCCTGGCTAAAAGGAGAGGATGTCGCCCCTTAACAGCATGGCTTCAGGAGAAGGGAATCCGGTACCAATGGGGTCATCCTTTTTCTCTGTCATTTGAGCACAATGGAGAAGAATACAGAATTACCTCAGTGGAAGAAGCAGAGCGAGCTATCAGACACCTACAGGGCCCTAGCGTGAGCTAGGACTCAGACAGTCACAGAGAACCCACCGGTCCAAGACGCTATCAAGACCCTTAACCCTCAAGGAGGGGCCGAGGACAGCAGAAATGGAAATACAAGCGCTTAAACACTCCCTAACACAGTGGGTTTCACATCATTCACCTAATACATGATCCGGCAGCGCCTCTGTGAACTCTCCAACTTCGCACCAAAGGCGCCAACACCATAGGAAGCGAGTCGAGATAAACGTGCTGCGAAGCCAAGATGCGTGCAGTACCTCTATACTATACCTTATGCAGGTAACTTTTTCTCGGCACAAACGTTGATAGATTCAGCTAACGCCCGGAGAGGGGTCCAGCTAGTGTGACCCTTCTATGTTAAGGGCGTCTCACCTCACCCGGAGGAGATTTCACCTCATGGCATCTCAGAGAATGGAGAGGAGGGGGGGGGGAGTATGAACATTCACTTTTATAATCCAACGGAACTCAATCACTGCACTTTGCCGCAAACATGCACAGCCTCAAACAGGAAGGTAGCAAGCATAACAGTCATGGGAAGAAATTGCACTCGTTGGATCTTAATGGGTGGAGGGGATTCGCTGATGCCTCATGCCTGTGGGTATTGCTAGGTCTGATAGCATAGTCTTCGGGTCCCTAAATGTGAAAGGCCTAAACTCTCCCCAAAAGAGATCCATGCTAGCACGTAAGTTTGCGCAGTCTAATTTGGACATACTGTTTGTGCAAGAGACTAAATATGCTCCAGGGACGGAACAAAGATTATCCGGAAAGGGATTGGCGAGACAGTGTCGGCCTCTGGTTCTCAAAAGAAGGGGGGCGTGGGAATCCTGCTTAGAATGTCCTTGGGGCTTTAGATTGCACAAATACACAGAGACACCCAGGGGAGATATGTAATGCTCAGGGGACAATTAAGGACGCGCACAGTCACACTCTGCTCTGCATATGCGCCTAACCAGAGACAGTCCAGCTTTGGAGGGCACGCTGATTTGCGGAGGCGATTTCAATGTTGTGGCGGAGAGAGATCGGGACTGGTACTCAGTGAGGCAAGACACCCATCCGTCGAGCACCCTGCAGGGAGACAGATTCCTAAGTCAGTTGAGGGACTACCACTTATTTTTTTTTATATTTTTTTTTCGATGTTTTAGTTTGTTTGTAAACTTTTTCATCATTTACTTCTATTCTATAAGTAATCAGAGTTCATAATTTAAAATTGGTTTCCTGGTGTTTTTTTGTTAAGTTCCAGTATAGAGGTTAGGAAGAGAGCAATTGTATATGTATATTTATTGCTATGGCCACTGAGCAGAGCTGCCCATCTTTCTTGCGTGGTCATTTGTTGGGCCGAGAGTTGGAAAAACGTTCCGAATTGTTTGCGTTGAGAGGAAAGTGATTGGCATTCCATGACCAGATGGAAGATGGTTTCCGGAATTGCTTGGTCTTTACAAAAGCGGCAGTAGTTGTTTGTAGCATCAATCTGCTTCGTAATAGCTAGATACGATTTTGTAGGAAGAATGTTCAAGCGTATTCTTGTGAACGTTGTTCTGATGTTCTAATCTGGGAAGATTTGAAGGTATGCCGGTGGTTCATGAATTTTTCTGTTATCTTTGATACATTGAAGATTCTGTTTGTAAGTGTTCTTTTTTTGGGTGGTCTTTATCCAGTCGTTATGAAGAAGCTTTATTTTTGCATGCTGTGGGCGAAGCGTTAGAAGTTCTTCCGGGATGTCTTCGTTTTCCATTTCTTTCCTCATTGACTGTTTCCATTTTTGTAGTATCGTGGTGTTAAAGGTGTTTGCCTGGGCTCGTAGAATTTGAATAGCTGGGGTTTTTTGATCAATCAGTATTTTCCGGAAGATGTCTAATCTTTTCCATTGTACAAATGATTCAATTGACTGGGTTGCCAATTCAAAGCAGATTCTTGGCATTGGGCATGTCTGTGGTAGGTGAAGAATTTTGCGCCAGAAGATTGATTCAAATTTCATCCAGTTGATTGTCCGGGCGTTTAGCATTGCTTCTGTTCCATAGGTTAGTATCGGGATGTATTTTTGTTTGTAATAGGCAATGATGGGTTTGAAGGAGAACTTGCCATAGTTTCTGTGAAGTAAACATCCTTGTCTCGATAGTGATTGTGCTGTTTGTTCAATTTTGTCGATCCATAGCTCTTCTGATTTTGATTGATTTATTTGGATGCCAAGGTATTTGAAAGTTGTCACGTTTTCTATTTTGCTCCCATTGATGTAGAAGCTCGGTTGTTGTGGTTTTTTGGTGGGTGGTTTGGTTAGAGTCATTGTCTTGGTTTTTCCAATGTTAATCGTTAGTTCATTTTTTTCCATATAGCTGTTCAAGGCTGTCAGGGAGGCTTGTAGTCCGGTTGGTGTTTTGTCCAGCAAGACGATGTCGTCTGCATATGCCATAGCAGGGACTGATGTCGCATTTATTTTCGGGGGATTAGTTTTGTTAGATCTTAGGTGTTCTTCGATGTCGGCCATGAAAAGGTTGTATAGTGTTGCTGCTAAAGGGCAGCCTTGTTTTAGCCCATTTGTTGTCGGTATAGCGTTGGTTGTGACTCCTTGCTTCGATAATCTCACTTTTATGGTGGTTTCTGAGTAGAGGAGGATGATCGGTTCGAGGATGTTCGACGGACAGTTCCAAGCTTGTCGTGAGATTGCATCGAAGGCCATCTTTAAATCGATAAATGCTGCATATATTGTGGTATGAGAGTTGATAGCTTCATGCTTTATTAACTGAAGTAATATCAGGTTGAGATTTGTTCCGACATTTGCTGTGAAGCCTGTTTGCCTGGTCGAGAATTTGTCGTTTTCTATGGCCCAAGTGGTTAGCTGTTTCAAGAGCACTGCAGCGAATAACTTCCCCAACGGGTCTAGTAGGGCAATTGGGCGGAAGTTTTGTGGTTCTTCTCTTGGTCCTTGCTTGTGGATTGGGACAATTATCGCCGACCTCCAGGAGTTTGGTATTCGGTGGAGTGTATTTACCAAGGTTGTAATGTGACACATAAAGTTCGCCCAAGCAGCTGGGTCTTGTTTATTGTCAGCGTTCGAGAGTCCGTCGAGACCTGGGGCTCTCGAAGTATTCAATTTTTTGATCAGTTGCATGAAGTCTTCAAATTCTGCATTTACTTGCCAGGTTGCTTCGGATGAGGGGAGTGTGGTTTGTGAGTCCATTCTTTTCGGTCCGTATATGGTCGAGAAGTGCATCATCCAAGTTTCTTGCGCGACATTGGCTGTTAGTTTATGTTGCTTCTGTTGGTTTTCATTGAGCAGGTTCCAGAGTTCTCTGGTGTTGTGTGTTTTATGCAGTTTCATTATGTTTTCTGCGTCTCCTTGTTGGAGGACTTTTTGTTGAGATTTTGTCCAATTTGCATGTTTTCGTTTCAGGTTTTTGATCTCGGTCTTGTTCTCCGTGGTGTTATTTTCTTTATCTGTCGTATTGTTCGGTTTAGGCACTTTTTCCTCTCGGCTATTTCTTGGTTGTATGTGTGGCGATGATCCATATGGGGGCGGTTTTTGGTGGTTTGTCGAAAAGGAAGAAGAATCCATTCGTAATTAAGTTTCTTAGAGTCGATCAAAGTGGCATCCTGTAGTTTCTTCGGTAGTTTTGCCATAGCTGTTTGTGGAATTCTTAGCCTTGATGCTGTGCCGTCAAGTTCATGGGGGGCGATGGTCTTGGTTCGCTTCGTTGGCTTAGTGTCTCAGATTGGACGATGAGTTGGTTATGATCACTTTTATCAGTTGATACCGTTTGTGCTTTTGTGACTGATTCATGTAGGTTACAAGATAGAAATATGTAGTCAGTAATTGCATGTGATGATCCTCTGGTCCATGTTGGCGTGTAAGTTGCGGAGTTGTTCTTTGAGTGGTTCAGGAGGATAAGATTGCGTATCGTAGTTTCCTTTATCCATCTCTTTGCTTTTGGGGAGAGATCTGAGATTGTTTGAAGGGAGCCGTTTTGGTTATATAGTTTGATGTTTAGGTCTCCGCAGATTATAATTTCTGGTAAATGGTGTTTTGTCATGGCCTTGCCTATTGCGAGAAATACGCCATCGATAAAGGCCTCCGTTGATATTGCTGCAGGGTTCCAGTATAGATTTAGGATTAGAATGATTAGATTGTTTTTACTTTCGTCGTTTCGATGTGTCTTGGTACAGGTTAGTTTTGTAAGTTCAGTCCAAGGGTTGATATTCTCGGAGCTTAGTACTGTACAGTGGGGGTTTATCTTAATTAAGGTGAGGAGGCCAGACGCAGGTCTTCCTTGTTTTTGAACCATGGCAGGGTTGAGAAATGTAAGAAAGCCATCGCAGGCTGGGGGTTCACTAAGCCAGGTTTCCTGCAGACATATTATTTGGTATTGTTCTAGGTCAGGGGACGGGTTTGTGAAAAGATGCATGTTTCCTCTGGTGTTCCACGAACAGAGTGACCACGTGTAACCCAGGTTTGTTAATTGTTATGAGGTGGATATCGATGAGTCTTCTATGGATGAAGTTTCTGTGAAAGAAGATTCTGAATTGTAGGTTCTCCTGATCGGTCGTTCGTCTCTGTCTGGTTGGTATGATTGTGGCGATTGGCTTCGGTTTCTGTCAGCTCTGGTGTGGTCGGAGGTATGATTGTTTGTACATGGTCTTGTTTGATGTTGGCTGTTTTCCTCTTTGTCTGTGGTTAGCCTGTGTTTCGGTATGTTGGGTAGTCTTGTGAATGTTGTGGCCCAACACGTGAAGCCAACTTTTTGAAGTTGAGCGCGTCTTGATAGAATGAGGATAGAATGAGTTCTTAATTGTTAGGATCAGGTAATTCTATGGCAATCTTATCTAGATTTAGATCATCTTTGAATGTTACAAGGTCGATGTCTTTTGTTGTTATCTTACTCAGCTGTGGTATTGCTCCAAAGAGACGTAGTAAATTGGTTCTGTTTAGGATTATGGGTTCACATCTGTTGGTTTCATTTTCAATATGAATTTCGCAGATTTCATTCTGTCGTAGTGGGTTGACAAATGTTGGGATGATGTGCCTGTATTCGGTTGATTCTTGTAATGTTCTTGTTAGCGAGTCCGTTGAGATTTGATCGTAGGTTTCATCTTTTGTTTTGTCTATTGCATCATTTTCTAGCAATGCATCTGAGATTTCTTCTAAAGAGAGATCTGATGTTTCGTCTTGGTTGTCATTTATGCATTGTTCCTGGTTTATGGAGTATTTGTCGATTATTATGAAGCTCGTATGAGGTCTTGGTTCAGTAGTTTGTGGTCTAATTGCTGAGATTTGGTCTTCGTGGGTAGATAGATTGAGTAATTCTTCGTCAATGGATGGTTTCGGTGACGTCCTTTGTAGCACTTGATGGTGTATCTGATTTGCGGGTTTATTGTCTCTCAGGATGTTGGTAATTGATGGTGTTGGGTTTTGTTTGTTGTGGTTATAGTGGAATGATCAGTTATTTTTACAGTTCTTAGGAATGCTCTCGAGCCTGTTGGTCGTTTTTTGATATTTTATGGGTGTACTAGTTTTGCCTCCTTTGTGGTTTTTTCTTTTGTAAAGATGTGGTATTCTTCGGTAGCATTCTTAGTTAACTTTTTCGATTCAATAGACTCCGGTTCTGGAATGGCGGTAATTTCGGCTGTGTGTTTCAGCGTCTGTTGTCCGTGTGTCGGGATTGCAGCAGTTGGTTGTTGTGGTTGGTTCGTGACGGTTGAGGTGGATTTTCCTTGATCATTTGGTAAGTTCGCTTGTTGTTGGTGGTTTGCTTTGAGCATCTGTATTAGTTCTGCTGTAAGTTTAGTTTTTTCTTGGCGGTCGCCTCTTGCAATTTCGGCCAATCTTTGTTGCCAGCGATGTGATTCTTCAGCTTCAACGGTCAAGCGGGATTCGATTGCCGAGACGAAGTGTTCCATGTGAATCTTTTTCGAGTGAATTAGAGCGAGGAGGGTGGCTTGGTTCTTCATGTTGTCTTTCATGTCTTCATGTAGTTTCAAAAAAGGAATCATCGCTTGGGAAAGTATGGCAATGAGCATATTTTGTAGATCTATCATCGTGGTTGGGATTCTCGGGTTGTTGTTTTCCTCCGAGTGATCATCTTTCTGTGTGGTGTTGACGTTGTTGTCTTGTGGGTTGGTCAGTTTTGAGCTCTTAGTTATCGGGTCTGGAGTATAATAGGATTCATCTGAATCAAAGTTAAATCGTGTTGTTACAGTTTTTTTCTCAGTGAAATCGGGTTGTGGTTCTCCTTTTACAGATGGATTCATACTGCGATGCGGAATACACATCGTTGATGTTAGTTGAAGTTGATGTATCTCTGTTGTGTTTCCACATATTTCTTTTCTTTTTTCAATGTTTGTCATAATTGACTCAATTTCAGTAATATCCATTGAGAGTCTTGCTGGTTTAGTTCTTGGTTTAGGGGCTGTGGTGTCCAAAGGCTGTGCGTGTTTTATGGAGTTATGGGTGTGTAGCCACGCGAGTTTCGCTAGACTTGCTTTTTCTTTCTTCGTTTGTTGGGATGTTGTCCATGACGATTTTTGAGGGTTTGTGGTCTCTCTTGGCTCAGTTGTTTGGTGTAATGGTGTGGCTTTTCCAATGGAGTAGTTAGTTGAGTCTTTTTCTGCTAGTGTTGGTTTCTTGTGTTATGGTGGTTGGTTCACTGGGTAGCGTATTTCGTTGGTCGTTTATTCTTTGCACTTCTGGTTTTGTAGTTTTGGGGTTACTGATCGAGTGGTTCAAGTTTTTTTTGTGGTTTCGATATGTTCGAATTTAGTTGATGTGGATTCTTGTTTGCTGTTCGTGGGTATTAGTATTGTTTCTTTTGTCGCATTATGAGGCAGATTTTGGCTTAAAGTTCGCTCCTTTTCGGTGGACTGAGCGGAGATGTCTTGGTTTTCAGAAAGTAACTGGGGGGTGCATGTGATTAGAGACAAGGGGTCTTCTTGTTGGTTTCTAGTATGCGGGTTATGAACCTGTACTTTAGTTTGAGAGGGTATCGGTTCTTCCGGATTAGGTTGATTAGTGTCCTCGACATTTTGTTTTTCAGCCGCAGGTTGGAGGGATTCATGAAGGGTTATGCCTGTGTTTGAAGTATCTTCTATGATGAGGTGTTCTTCTTGTTTGAGTTCAATATTTGTTGGACGGTCTTTTGGATTTTCTTTAGATTTTATTGCTCTTTGGAGGGATTGTTCCATGGTTAGCTGTGATGAGTCTTGCTCTGAAATGCTAGTCCACGCAAGTTTGGTTCTTTGTCTTGTTTTGGGACGTTGAATGATTTGTTGTTTCGTGGTTCGATTTGTTGACATCTTTCGTAAGTTGATATGTGTTCTGTTGGGATCCAAGGGACTAGCCCTTTCGGTCTCCCTGGCAGAGTTAGCTGCAACTTGGTATGATATACAGGCTCCAAGGGACAAGCCCTTTCGGTCGCCCGGGCGATGATAGTTACCAGAGTTTATCACTTTGGTGTACAGTTGTGGTTTTTCCTTTTCTTTGGCTCAAAAACCTTCCTGGTGCACCCCAGTGCGCCTAACAGTCGCTCAACAGTCACCAGGCTTTACTCCTGCTGGGCTTAACGCCGCAAGGGTGGACTGGCTCTGTTTTTATGGCCAGAGAGTGTCACATGAGCAGTCACGTGAGCCCCACAATGCTCTGCCCCCTCCTGGAAGCGAGGGAGCGCTCGAGAAGCACGAGTTTAAGGAGTTTAAGGAGTTCCCCAGTGCTATTGCACAGGCAGTGACACAAGGTGAGGGTCTTGCGTTCCTGGAAAAAACGGCTTCAGAACAGGGAACAAGTCCGACTTATTGGATACGTGGCACACTGCTCACCCGGAGGGAAAAGCCTTTACCTTCTTCTCCCCTCCACACCAAACCTTCTCCAGGATAGATTACCTCCTACTGGGGGCAGAGAGTGTGTGTGGCTCTAGTATAGAGGTCGTGGCCTGGACTGATCATGATCTCTGTACTTTGGATCTTGACCTGGGTCCACCACCTAAGGCTGACCATAGATGGGTTTGCAATGACTTCCTAAACCGAGACCTGGTGTTCAAGAAGACCCTCTCAGAGGCCATCGCCAGTTACTTTGAGCTAAATTACGATTATGGTATGTCTTTAAACACGGTATGGGAGGCCTGTAAAGCCACTATAAGAGGTGTCCTGATAGCGGAAGGGGCATAAAAAAAGAGACTTAGACAACTCAGGGAGAGGGAACTGAGGGCAGATATCTCCCACCTGGAGCGCAACCTCAGAAGTCACCCTAATTGTGAGGAAGATATGATGAGTCACATTACGGGGCTAAGGGCAGAATTAAAAGATATATGGGTTGGTAAAGCTCTAACACAGCTTAAATACCTTAAACAGAAATCTTTTGAAAAAGGGGACAAAGCGACAAAGCTCAGGCAGTGTTAGCGAACCGACTGCGAAGGCAGAAGGCTGACAGAGCGGTCTACAAAATCTATGATGAACAGGACATCCCCATTACTAATCAGCAAGAAATCGTAGACCGCTTCTCGAGATATTACTAAGAGCTTTACTCAGCAGAAGGCACAGGCACCTCCATTGAACTTGAAAATTACTTGGCAGCCCTCCCACGCCCACCGATTAGCGAGGAACATCTGGAGTTGCTAAATGCCCCAATCACCGCCGTAGAAGTGAAGAGTGCCATTTCCAACCTAAAGGCAGGCTCAGCTCCAGGGGAAGATGGTTTCACGCCTGTCTTCTACAAGTCAAACTGCAGCTCCCTCTCTCCATTTCTTACTAAACTCTTCAACTCCATCCTAGAGTCTGGCCAGGCCCCCAAATCATTTACTGAGTCCAACATTATTGTAATCCCCAAAGAAGGGAAAGATCCCCTGAAATGTGCGTCATACCACCCAATCTCTCTTATTCAGCAAAAATGCAAAAATCTTTTCCAGCATCTTAGCTGCTCGCCTAGCTGTAGTACTCCCTGAACAGGTCCACTCCGACCAAGTAGGGTACGTAAAGGGGAGGCAGGGGGCTGATAATATTAGGAAAACCTTGGATCTCATGGCGACTCTTCGAGAAGCTGGGGACAGTCCCACCCTCTTATCGGTAGACGCTGAAAAAGCATTTGACCGTGTAGAATGGCCTTTTCTAAGTGCAGTGCTGCGCTGGTCGGGACTGGGAATGGCATGGATCCAAGGAGCTAGAGCACTTTATCGCAGGGCCCAGGCCAAAATCTCCATTATTGGAACCTCATCAGCACCCTTCGCACTTACACGAGGTACAAGACAGGGCTGCCCACTCTCCCCCCTAATATATGCACTAGTCATTGAAACCTTTGCACAAGCAGTCCGAGCAAATCCCCTAATTCATGGCATTCCCCGGGGAGGTAAGGAGTATAAACTGGCCATGTTTGCTGATGACATTCTACTCTACCTTACTCAACTGCTGGAATCCATCCCAGCCCTATTCCAGAAAATGAAGCGCTACAGTGCCCTTTCGGGCTTCCAGGCAAATCTCCAAAAGACCATTGCAGACCCACTAAAACTAGACCAGACGTCGCTAAGATGACAACAGGCAGACTCGGGCTTTCAGATCCAGCCTCGCTCAGTTAGATATCTGGGCGTAAACATCCCGGTATCCCTCTCGGACCTCTTTGAAGCAAACGATACCCCCTTTTGGACCACCATTCAAGAAGACATAAATAAATGGTCCAGGCTATCTCTGTCGTGGGAAGCTCGCTTTACCTCCATAAAAATGAACATATTGCCCCGGTTTTTATTCCTGTTTCAGTCTCTCCCAATAATTGTCCCTAACTCATTCTTGACAAAAATCAAATGCACCTTGTTAAGATACTTATGGGCCGGGGAAAAACCCAGAACACCGTACTCCTCCCTTATTCAACCCAAAGAACAGGCGGGGATGGCTACCCCGATTTAGAGGAATACTAAAAGGCATCCCAGCTCCGAGTGCTACCGGACCACCTGTGGGAAAACCCTGACAAACAATGGGTAGCGATAGAAAATGACATTTTCTCGCCGGTTACTCTGGGAGAATGGCTGTGGGTCACCCAACCTGTAATGACGAAGCGAATAAAAGAACATCCTGTCTTGAAGGTTCTCTCGACGCTGTTGCGCCCATACCGAGCCATGCGGGGAGTTACAACATGGCCATCCCCTTTCAGCTGCATCTGGTCTCCTCCCATTCGAGATCTCATAAGTGAAGTTTCCATGTACCAGTCTTGGTATGAGGCAGGGCTTGTAAGAGCGGGGCAGATGTGGGGGAAGGGTTCTTACATATACCTAGGGGACTTTAAGGAGGCCATGCAAGGGTCTGATGTATCCCCCATGCTATTTCTTAAACTGAGGAGCGCCCTGAATGACACCCGCTGGGGCGATTCGCTAAAACGTCCCCTGACTCTGTTTGAACAAATACTTAGCGCCCCCCAGTTAACAAAGGGTCTCATTGCAAGGATGTACAAGTCCCTGCTCTCCAGGGGTCACCTTGAACGCCCATCATCTGAAATCAAGTGGGACTCAGAATTGGGTCTAGAAAACAAACCAGAGGTCTGGAAGGCAATACACAGAGCGGTATGGACGTCCTCAATCTCTGTACAATACAAAATGCATAACGCGCGACTGCTGGTTAGATTGCACTACACTCCCATGAGACTCTCGAAGATGTTTCCGGGGGTGTCCCCTGTCTGTTGGAGAGGGTGCAGGGAGAGGAGCGATTATTGGCACCAATGGTGGCAGTGCAGCAAAGCCCAAATGTATTGCAAGGAGGTCCTGGGGTGGATTCAAGCCATAGATGGAATACCCAGAGTTCTAACACCTGTTCTAATCCTATTCGGGGTTGAGGCGGACGATGAAGACTCATATGAAACACTTCCACATATGCCTCGTAACCTACTGTTGGCCACGAGAGTATGTCTCACTGCGAAATGGAAGTCGGTCTCTCTACCCACAAAGAGAGAATGGCTCACTAAAGCACATGCCTTTTACGAAATTGAGAGCCTAACGGCAGCAGTCCAGGAATCTCGCAAAAACATAGACATAATATGGCTGCCATTTCTTGAATTTTACAGAACATATTGGGAATCTGTAAGACCAACTGACTAATTCCGGCAGAGAAAGGACCAGGCCTCATCTTCGTAAGAATCTTACTCCACCCGAAGTCTCCCAGTTAAAGGTCAAAAACTTGTGTTGTAATTCAAGTGCTGTGTGCTATAAGCAATGAAAACTTTAGTGCAAAGTTCCGTCCGATACTCATCTGTTGTTAAAGTTACTCTGTTGAGGAGAGAGGGGGAGGGAAATGGGGAGGTAGGGAGGGTGGGTCCTATAAAACAAGTCAAGTTCACTTTTTCATTCTTTTCGAATCTCATGCAAAATGTTGAAATGTCAATGCCCTGCTGATCTGTACTGTGAAGTTAACAAGTATAAGGTTGAATTTGTACTTAAAACTCAATAAAATTCATTACAATATATATATATATATATGTGTTTGGGGGTTTGTTTACTTTTTTTCTACATGACTGTTGTGGCTTGTGTTAACTAAACTACACTTTGCAGCCATCACCTCTGCCCAGACGTGGGACCAGTGCCTGCTGAGCCCAGAGACCCAAGCTACTCCTCAATGATGAGGCCCAACAAGGCCAAACATGTCCGGAAATACTTGTGGTCTGGTGAAAAAGGGATGTGACCTAGCAGTTTGGGCTGAACTGCCCCTTTTGAGGTGGGACCAAACCTTATTTGCATATGGTCTTTCCCCTTCTGTAATGGCGTGGCACGCAAAGAACGATGGTCTGGAGGGTTGCCCAGAGCAATGCCAGAGGTTAAGATTCAGTCTAAATCTTCCAGCCATCAGTGGCGATAAAGAGACAATAAGAGAATTGAAAGAGAATCATTACAAGACTATTCATACTCGTCTCAGTGACAATAAAGAGACAATAAGAGAATTGAAAGAGAATCATTACAAGACTATTCATACTTGTCTCAGTAACGATAAAGAGACAATAAGAGAATTGAAAGAGACTCATTTATTACAAGAGTGTTCATAATCATTTCAGTGATGATAAAGAGACAATAAGAGAATTGTAAGAGAATCATTACAAGAGTATTCATACTCGCCTCAGTGACAATAAAAAGGCGATAAGAAGACTGAGAAGGAATCCTTACAAAAATGTTGTTGTTTATCCAAATCGAGAGACAGACACAGGACCAGTAGAACAAAGAGAAGTGAATGAGAACCGCTACAAATATATCCATGTTCAGCAAAGTCCTACTAAAAAGAACATTAGTTAAAAGAAAGAGGAGATTACAAGGGAAACAGGTGAACTGCAAGATATTTTCAGAGAAAGATATAATACAGAGGAAAAAGGGAGGGAACTGTTTAAAAAGGAAAATCATTTCACATGTGAGAATCTGAAGGGTTGTCTAATATTACCTTGGGTAAAGGAGAGAATAAGGCTTGAAATCAAAACCAAAGAAGAAATCCTTAAGAGAAAGAAAAATACTGTCAAGGGAAAATATATCAATAAAGAGATAAGAGTTTGATATTGAAGAGATAAAGAAGTCTTAAGAGAACTGTATGAACTCATCAGGGAAGTCACAAGAGACTCTTTGAAGATCAGCCATTGAATAAAAGATTGCTAAAGGCAAAACGCAGGAGATCAGAGTCATTCTCCTGCCTTTAGTTGTTAAGATAGTGGTAGGGTAAGTTAGGGTTAATTTGTACTGTGGACGTATTCTTTTAAGGCATTTTCACACATGAATGTTGAGCACCTTAGCTAGTTTTGTTATGTAGGGAACGTCCTATAGAAAGAGGGAAATGTAGGCATTTTCCTTTTCTTTAATAAAAGAACACATTACAAATGTCGTTGTCATGATCTCTGCTTCCAAAAGGTCAGGGTTTTCCCAACTCCCTTGGAAGCAGATCCATAACCCAGGTTCCGAGTGCCAACCAGTCCCAATTGGGACCTTTTGGACCCAGTCCTGGCGCCAGTGGCACCAGGCTCATAAATATGCCCAGTCCCAGCGCTGGAAGCGCCGGGCTCATAATGCTTGGGTGGACTTACCTGCAGCAGACCATGCTGCTTACTTGCCTGCCAGTTGAGCCTCTGATCCTCTTCTGTTTGGAACTACTTTTCCTGTTGGGTGGGGCAGGAGCCACTCCCTAGATTCAGAACACTGGAACTCTTCTGGAAAGCAGGAACTCTTTTCTTACCTAGGCGTGGCTGTGGAAGGAGACACCTAAGCACTACAGGAGGCTATTTAAACCACACCCGATGGATGAATCTTGCTTTGCGTTATTCTGCATCCTCTGCAGCAGAACGCTCATCGTGTCTTCTGCATCTGATCCTGGGCCTAAGGAAAAAGGCTTACCATCCTGAATCCAGTCTTCAGCAACACCTATAAAGACAAGAAAGAACAGGTTAGCATTACGATCTTCAGTGACAGCTCTTCACTTACCTGGTCCATCGGCTGTCACCAACGCCTCGTGCTGCATTCCGGCATCTGAAAGACAAAGGCTTACCTACTCTTCGTGCGCTCCGGAGGCCTTCGACGCTGCATCCCGCATCTGAAAGACAAAACAAGGTGCGTTTAAAGACATTGGGGAACTTTAATACTCACGTGCCATTACTCCTTTCCACATCTAACCCAGTGGGTATTCCGGCACCCTGCAGCCGCTCCGAACTTGTACCTGCAAAATAAAAAGACAGTTAGAGCGCATCGTGAAGCAGGCAACAAGCGCTTACTTACGTGCTTCCAGGCGCTTCTATTCATCACATGGGCTCCATCTTCAACTCACTTCAGCCCGTCATCCGCCATCGCCGGAACCCTGCAAAACAAGAGACATCATTACTAAAGACTTTAAAGACATTAGAATTACTCAAAACTTACCGTTCTTGCAGTAAACGACGGACAGCAGTCCTCTGAAGTCAAGAGGCCTGCTCCCCTTATCCAGTGAAGAAACTGGTTACAGCACCCTGCCCCGAGGCAGATGGAGAGCACAGCGTTCACTTACCTAAGGTGAGAGCGTTAACCTTTGGGGTTCTACAGGAGAAGAGAAAGGGAAGAAGAGAGAGACATTCAATAACCCAGTTCCTTAATCCCATATTTTCTATCTGCAGACATCTTACCCTTCGAGTCAGACATACAGTGCACAGAGGTCCAGCCCAAAGAGCCAGCCGTGTGTTACACATCACCTTTGAAGATACGGTATACGCCCAGTCAAGACCGGCGCCTCTACGGGAATCAGGTGAGCGTTACAGTCGTACAAGAGTCCTTGTCCTCCTTCTGACCCACCACATTATAAAGAGTTGAGTAAATTGAATGATGATTTGCCTTTTCTGTCGTTTTATGCTTTTAGGACTTTGTCAAAATAAAGATTGATTGACTTGACTTGAAGACCCTACTCTAAAAGAACATCTTGCCAACTACTGATCTGGCTGCAACCCTAATTTACCCCCTCTGGAGTGCCCTTGCTTCCCCAATTCATTCTAGCTCCTCTGCTGTCTCTGCACCCTTACTTGTAGCCCCCTGGGCAAGTCCCTTATGAACAGAT
This sequence comes from Ambystoma mexicanum, assembly GCF_040938575.1. Lineage (NCBI taxonomy): Eukaryota > Metazoa > Chordata > Amphibia > Caudata > Ambystomatidae > Ambystoma > Ambystoma mexicanum. The sequence goes on along the minus strand of NC_090939.1, from coordinate 863,173,793 downwards.
CTCAATTGCCTCCAAACTAGGTTTGTGCTGTATAAATGATAAAGAGAGAGAGGCGAGAGTGCACAGCTTCTTTAACTGAACTTTCCTTTTAATCTGATAATTCTTGGTCCTATGGATTATATATTTATTAGTGGGGTGCAGCCCACTGTCTTGTGCCACCGTGTAGGGCACAGAAAATGAACATGGAGAGAAAAGACCTAGGCATGTATGCCTTCGGTGTGGGCCGCATACCCCAGTTTCCCACTTGGGATTTAGTCAATTTCTTTCTATTTACAATAAACTGAAAGACACACTTTGATGATGAGTCAAAAAAAATATTCTTGATTTAATTTTCAAAATTAGAGCTTCTTAACATGTTTTGTACTTCATTGGTTTAAACTCCACCAATGAAGTTATTGCTGAAGGATGAGGCAAAATGTGAGACCCGTGTGGCTAATGCATTTCGGAGTTTTCCTTCTTCAGAGCCAGGGTATTACTGTGTTGCACACATTGTAATTATTGCAATATCAACATTCAATAGAACACGCCACATTATCAGGTTAGAGTTCAACAGTGCACCATACGTCAAGAGAGCACAAATTATGCCAAATCAAACAGGGCACCCACAAGGACAAACAGATATTTAACAAAAATGCGAGAACAAAGAGAAAAGAAAAAGATTCCATCATTACATGTGTTCGTGGCATAGCATAGCATAGCATACCCATACTTTACGTAAGATGATAATGGTTATACCTTATAGGCCATGACATTCTACTTTGATTAATCGCATATTTACTTAAATAAATTCTAATTTGCCTAATCACATATGTGCTTCAATGAATAACTGCATAGCACCATCGCATTCAGTTGAGTGCAGTATAATCTTATTTTCATGCGCAATGTCACCCGTATTGTGCCAAAAATGATTCTTCACAACATTAAAATGCATTCAAAAGTCTTCTGCCTATGCTTAAAGTGATGTGCTTTTTGTCACTAACCTGATTGCCAAGTTTCGAAATGCACACGGTCTGTGTGCGTGTTGTTATCTTCAAGAGAACGCTGCCTAGCATGAAGAGAGCAATTGTATTAGCTCCTGCTCTTGTTAATCTTACTAATTCACTTAAATCTTGGATCGCGTATGCCTGTTCTATCTATACGGCTTACCTGGAGTGCAGCTTCAGCGTCCTGCTGTGTCTACTTCGAACGGCGTATGCTGCTTGCGGTTCGTGTGGTTGTCCTTAGCAACGTGAAATAAACAATATGGCCGCACTTACACTCACGTGTCGGCCATGTTGGTTGGGGCAATCGGTCTTCATTGTAAATAAGCGTAGGTATTCCTTGTGTTACATTTTAGAGCCGCAAGCTGTAATTTAATGTAATAAGTTGCCGTGCCTGTGGAAATTTGAATTATAGCAAGTGTAACCACCAGTAAGTGAAGAATGATGACATGTAATGTGGCTTTAGATTACAGGTATTGCCATTAGGCTTACACACTGTCAAAGAAATGTTGTAGATATGTAATGGCTAGCTAATGCGTGAGGCTGTAAAATAACAAATATTTTGACGAGTATTTAGCTAGAGGTGCATGTGTCACGTCTGTGTTCTTCTTGATAAAATCATGAAATAATAAAGATATATCTTAATACACTATCAATACTCAGACGTGTATGTAGCCAAAAAAAAGAATGGAATGGAAAGGGTAACTCTTTTTCCTCAATGTCCTTTACAGTCTTCTCCAGACTGAGATGTTGGAGTCTAAAACAACCCCTTTGCTAAACATGGTAAACATGCTGATAATATATTTGTGACATGATGAACGTATAACGTTGCAACCTTGTTGTATTTCACATGATTTGGTGAGCATGCAACATTACATCATTATTACAGAAAGCAATTGAGATCGAACTCTTCATTGAGTCCTCGCGGTGCCAAGGCTTCTAGGCGATCTATCCAGTAGGCTTCTCTTTGTTGTCTTCTCCTTTTGGAGTCTGTATGTGTATTTTCCAATGTTTCCAAAACTTGAAACTTGACTTGAGAGATATTATGTTGTTTCTCATTAAAGTGTCTTGCCACTGCTGAGTTAATGTTTCTGTTTCTGATACACGACTTGTGCTCATTGATCCGGATTCTCAATTTCCGTCCAGTTTCTCCGACATAGTAGAGTCCGCATGGACAGCGTATGCAGTAAATGCAGTTTTCAGTGTTACAAGTTCCATAGCTTTTTATTGCAATCTTTTCACCTGTATATTGATTATGTTGTTGCAATTGCTGCAGTTTAAACATGGGAATGCTCCTGTTCTCTTTGGCTTACTCCTTTTGGTTCTGATGTCCCTTGTGTTTACACGTAGTGCAACACAGTAATACCCTGGCTCTGAAGAAGGAAAACTCCGAAATGCATTAGCCACATGGGTTTCACATTTTGCCTCATCCTTCAGCAATAACTTCATTGGTGGAGTTTAAACCAATGAAGTACAAAAAATGTTAAGAAGCTCTAATTTTGAAAATTAAATCAAGAATATTTTTTTGGACAAATCATCAAAGTGTGTCTTTCAGCTTATTGTAAATAGAAAGAAATTGACTAAATCCCAAGTGGGAAACTGGGGTGTGCGGCCCACACCGAAGGCATACATGCCTAGGTCTTTTCTCTTCTTGTGCTGTATAAATCCCACACATATTGTGATGACTCTGGACAATTTGTCCCTTCTCCCCCGAGGGCAGCCACCCCCTTTGAGGCTAGGGAGGTGAGCCTGCTACACAAGGTCCTCCCTAGGGGTATGGTCAAGTGGGAACTCAGTGGGAGTGACTCTCCTCTTGGGGACAAGGACTCCCATTCCAGAGTGGACCTCCCAGTCCAAACCACCTTGTCTGCATATATGGATGTGGAAAAGACTTTAATATCTCCTGTAACGACTATATTCCACAAAGATCCTTTTTTACCTCTGTTGGCTTCAAGTAATGCTGAACACAGCCTGAATGCCATGGTAAACAAAGAAGGACACTGTTCTGTGTATTCGTATGGCGTGTATAAAACAAGGATGGATTATGACTGGAGGGAGAGAGAAGACTATTGAGAGAAGAGCACAGCTATGCAGAGACGAGCCTCTGCATCATCAACGTCCTGGAGGGACAGCGCCATGCTGAGCCGTGGAGTCAGTAGCAGCAAGGAGGGAGAGCAAAATGCTAGCCGAACGTCTACAGGGCTGTGTTTTACCCAACTCAGGAACCGAGGTCGGAGAGGCAGCAGCGACAGAAACACACCAGTCTCGTCTGATAGCTCGACTATGAAGGAGCGGTGGTGAGCCAATAGGCCGGTAGCAAATGCTGAGAGCAGAGCATATGATGGAGCCCGGATCTCCCCGAGCTCTGCGCAAGCAGCACCATAGCTACCAAGACCGGTAGCCATGAGGAAAGCCGACAAGGTTACGGAAGCCTAAGAAATCCAACAGAGAACACAATGCCACAAGGTACTAACATTGCGACTAACGACAGTGAAAGTTGCCATGGTTACAGGAGCCTGAGAAATCCAGTGTGCAAATACCCAATGAAAGGAGGATTCAGAACAATACAAACATTGCAAATAACAACTGTGAAAGTTATCAAAGTTGCGGGAGCCTGAGTAACCTGAATGTGCAAATACCAGATGAACGAGGGAGTGAGGGAAACACAAACATTGTGAATAACGCTTTTAAAAGTTATCAAGGTTACGGGAGCCTGAGAAACCTGAATATGCAAATACCCCATTAAAGGGGGATTAAGAGAGACATGAACATTGTGAATAGCAGCTGGCAAAGCTATCGAGGTTACAGGAGCCTGAGAAACCCGAATTTGCAGACACCCTACAAAAGGGAGATTGAAAGACACATGAACCTTGTGGAATTAGGGCTGAGAAGTCACAGAACTAACAGAGCTCTGATAAACCAGGGTGGACAGCCGACCTCTGTGAAATATCTTGGCGGAAAGAAAAACAACCTGTTTGAGGATTCCCAGACTTTGGAGGAGATTTCCAACACCTCGGAGGTGGAAGTGTTTTATTGATTACAAGAAATCCTGTTGAAATGGAAATGTTTATTCGCAGAGACATTTTTCTTTGTTAAAAATGAGGGAATGAAATTCATAACTTGATACAACGACTGGGTAGAATATTCTGTGGTGGAAAAGGAACTTTAAAGACTGAGAACAAGTCAAATATAATTTGGGCCATGCAGAAGCCCTGCTGAGGCTATTGTACCAAGCCTCCCCTTTTCTCTTTTTCATGTAGGAATTTTCTAAAGTGGTAGGGTGAGTTAGTTAGATAGGAGTCAGACTGAATAACTTTATTTCGAACATTAAAGTGCACCCTTAGTTTTTATTTTTATAGTTGGGGAACTTTCCTCCTACTGATAGGACTAGTTAGGCATTTTGGTTCTTTAAAAAAAAAAAAACTCCTATGAAAATGACATCTAATTGTCTCAGTCCTTCTTCTGGTTCACCGCGTATGGTGTCATAGTGGAATATCAGTGACCCCACACACAGAGTAAGACCCTTGTCCCTAGTTTATGGCCTGTCCCATTGACCAGCTTCAGCCAGTAGGACATCTAAGCATAAAACCTTTCCTAGGACTGAGTATTAAAACATTAAAACTGGATAGACCTACAGCACTCTTCAGCCAGCTCCCTATTGATTCTGAGAATGTATCCAATCTGGAGACCCATCCCTCATAAACCGAACATTTCACAAGAAAACCCAAATCCCTGACATAATGTATCATCCCTCGAGACCCTCCTAGAGAGATGATTGACAACAATGCCCAAGCTGAACCCTCAGGAGAGTCTTGGCCAACTAGGGGTGGGACAAAGGCACCCAATTCTCCCTCACAGAGTTCTACAACCTTGTCATGAACTAGCGGACCTCATTGCCTTCTATACTAACTTTGAGTGACTAGCAGCGCAATTCCATTGGGATCAGAGCCTAAAGGTATGTTATTTGCCCCTCGTTTAAGGGAAGCCCTCCAAATCTCTTACCAAAATATCAACCCCCTTGGAACTACCTCCTTCACTGAAATAAAACATGCCTTATTGGAAAGAGTGGGACAAACTGAATCTTTTTTGTATCTCAAGTTCAGGAATAACCAACTGCTTCCTAACGAAAGAAACATAGAATTGGCCAGCTGAATTCCCTGAGCCAGTGGTTAAGGAAGAAACATCTACCTGAGGTATTAGAAGATGTTGTCTGGAACAGTTTATCCAAGCTCTATCTCCTTCCCCAAAAAAGCCATACTCCAGAAACCCCAAACCTTTCTGGAAATGGCAAAAAAAATAGCCCAACTCCATTCAGAGGCATATACATACCTTAGAGCTAGTGAGAAGCAGACAGACCACCAGAGATTCTAAAACCCCGGTATCGTATACCCCTAGAAAACTCGAGAAACCCTTCCCTAGCTAATATTACCCAAGAGATAAAACCGTTCGGAAAAACCCCATCTTTCCCAATAGTCAAACCAAAAGTACCACCAGGAGAAGAAAATGGAAAGGCAAAACATCTTGTACAGACCATACATACATGTTTCTCCTATGGAGAAAAGGGACACTTCGACCGTCTCTGTCCCAAAAATTGGAGAGAGGAATCTATGGAAATAGGATGCATCGGGGCGGAAGAATGAACAAGAGGGGAAGAAGAACAGGATGATAGCCCTGATGATAGAACTGGTAGAGGCTTGTTACTGCAGCCCTCGACCCTTCCAAAGTAAAGAGATTGTCAGGGTTAACAACATGCAAGAAAAAGCCTTGATTGATTCTGGGAGCAAGCAAACTGGCGTCCGCTCTGACTTCATGTGTCCAGAGTATCTAAACGAGGGAGGGGCGGTAAGGATGACATGTGTCCACAGGGATGTAGAGACCTACCCAAAGATTCCCCTCACCCTGAAGGTTAAAGGCCGCTCCACCAAAATAAAGGGGGGCAGTAGTCCCCAGTCTACCGGAGGAAGTAATTATAGGAACCAACTTCCCCACCTTCCCAGACCTCTTACACCACCCTCCAATAGAAAAATCTCCCAAATGCTCTCCCTTATTCTCTTAGAAACTTTTTCAGGAAGGGAACCATCTGTATGGACTTGGGAAACTAACCACCCACAAGAAACGGCAGACCATGAGGAGGGAAAACCCTTGTTGAATCAACAAGAAAATGAACATCAAGGCTAGGTGGATTTATTTCGTCGTTTCCCACTTCCGAATCAAGGGGGAGTCTCTTACTTAGGGGGAGGAGTATGTGACGTATCTGGACAATTCATCCCTTCTACCCAGAGGGGACCCATCCCCTTTGAGACTAGGGAGATGAGCCTGCTACACAAAATCCTCCCTAAAATCTGGGCAAGTGAGGCCTCACTGGGAATGACTCCCCTCTTGGGATCTAGGACTCCCATTCCAGAGTGGAACTCCCAGTCCAAACCACCTTGAATATCTCCTGTAATGACTATATTCCACAAAAATTCTTCTTTACCTCTATTGACCTCAAGCCTGAATGCCATGGTCAAAAAAGAAGGACACTGTTCTGTGCATTCCTATTAAGTATACAAGAGAAGAGCGGATTATGACTGGAGGGAGAGAGAAGCCTACGGAAGGAGGAGCATAGCCACACAAAGGCAAAACTGTGCAACATAAATGTCCTGGCGGAGCAAAGCCACGCTGAGCTGTGGAGCCAGTGGCAGTGAGGAGGGCAAGCGACATGCTAGCCGAATGCCTGAAGAGTGGCCTTCTACCCGACCAAGGAACCATGGTAAGAGAGGGAGCAGAGACGGAAACACTCCCATCTCATCTGGTGGTATGATATGATATGATATTATAAAGTGTTTCAGAGCGCGACTAGGCAAGGGAGGGGAACAAGGGAGAACACAGCACAATATAAAAACGATCTTACTAGGCCCAGTGACATTGAGAACGCGCAAGTGCATGGGAAAGGGAAAAAGGGAAAAAGTGCATGGAAGGGGGGAGAGTGGAAAGTGCAGAAGCCGAGGAGCGCAGATAAATAAAATAAATAGAAAATTGAGGCAAACTGTGGTAGTGCAGCCAGCAAGTGGCAAGTGCTGTGTTTAAGGCAGCAGACTGGGTAAGTCTGAATAAGTGCAGAAAAAGAAGAAACATGGGGGGGGGTGTATGGGTACAGATACAGTCCCCAGTGCAAGGGGTGGCCAGGAGGCAGTGCAGGAAAGTGGCAGGGTGAGCAGGTACCTGGGCACAGAGGACGGAGGGTGGCCAGGTGCACAGTGCCAAGAGAGCAGATCAGCAGGGGAGAAGGGGAGCAAAGGCAGAAGCAAAGAGGAAGGTTTTGAGGTGCTTCCGGAACCGGGGATGTTTCTCCTCAAGTTTTAGAGTCGCAGGGAGGCTGTTCCAGAGGAAGGCCCCAGCCGAAGATAGAGATCTACCCCCAGCTCGTTTCTTTGAAAAACGACTGACCCTGAGGGAGTTAGAGGCAGAGGAGCGAAGAACTCGAGAGGGGAGGTATTTGCGGAGGGATAGCTGAAGGTATTTTGGACCCAGGCCCCAGAAAGCCTTGTGGACAATGCGGAGGGTTTTGAATTTAATCCTTGCATCCACTGGGAGCCAAAGGAGAGATTTCAAAGCTGGAGAGATGCGATCCCAGGGCTTGAGGCCAAGGACAAGTCTTGCAGTCCTGTTGTGGATGCGTTGTAGAGGGCGGAGAGTAGAGGCAGGTAGATTTAGAAAGAGGCTGTTACAATAGTCCAAGCTAGAGAGGACCAGAGCCTGGGATACCATGAGCTTCTGGGTGAAGGAGAGGAAAGGCAGAATACCTCTGAGGAGGTGCAGTCGGAAGTTTGACTTTTTAGAGACATCAGAGATATGGGCCGAGAAGGAAAGTGTGGAGTCAAAGATGACGCCAAGGTTCTTAGCCTCGCAGGTAAGGGTAGGAGGAGGGCCAAGGGAGGCCGGCCAGAGAGTGAGGTAAAAGGATGGAGACGGTGTGCCGATGAGGAGGATCCCCGTCTTGCTGGCATTCAGACAAAGATCATTGGTAGCACACCAATTTTGAGTGGCAGTTAGGCAGTCAGAGATGAGAGAGGGAGAGGAGGTGGCCGAGGGCAGCCGGAAAATGAGTTGAGTGTCATCAGCGTAGGACTGGGAATTTGAGCAGAAAATGGCAATGCAGAGAGCGAGAGTTGCCAGGTATTGGTTGAAAAGCCAGGGTGAGAGGTTAGACCCCTGGGGAACCAACCACGAAGGAGCGTGGTGGGCCGATAGGATGGTAACAAATGCCGAGACCAGACCATAGTGCGGAGCCCGGGTCACTGAGTTGTGCACAAGCAGGACCGTAGCTACCGAGACCAGTAGTCAAGGGAAAAGATGACGAAGTTATGGGAGCCTGAGAATCCCGACAGAGAACATACCGCTACAAGGTAAGAACATTGTGAATAACGACTGTGAAAGTTGTCAAGGTTTTGGGAGCCTGAGAAACCTGAGTGTGCAAATAACTGATGAAAGGGTGATTGAGAGAAATACGAATATTGTAAATGAATACTGTGAAAGTTATCAAGGTAACGGGAGCCTGAGAAACCCAAGTGTGCAAATACCTTATGAACGTGGGACTAAAAGAGACACAAACAGTGTGAATAAGAAGTGGGAAAGCTATCAAGGTTATGGGAGCCTGAGAAACCTGAATGTGCAAACCTCCTATCAAAGGGAGATTGAAAAAGAAATAAACATTGTGGTATTAGGGCAGAGAAAGCCACAAAACTAACAGAGCTCTGACAAAGCAGGGTTGACAGCCGCCCTATTTGAAATATCTTGGCTGAAAGAAAAACAACCTGTCTGAGGATTACCAGACTTTGGGAGAGTCATGGGGAGGACAGGGGGGACAAATCCCCCCCACAATTGTAAGTGGGGGGGATGTAATGTCATTTATCCCCCCCAGAATATGTTTGGTGTGTTGTGCAGGGATCTGTTTTTGAAGTGGGGGAGGGGCTGCTTACTATGTAAGGAGCCCTCTCCCCCCGACCCCCAAAGCATGGGGCAATACCCTGAGGGCAGGTGGGTGATCATCTGCCCCCAGGGAAGGGGGCAAACAAAACATTTTTTTTTTTTAAAACATAGTTTTGGGTGGGGGTGGGTGTGGGTGGGGCCACTAGCCACCAGGGATTTTTGCAAGGGGGTGGCCCTCTCCCCCACCCTAAGTGGATGGGGCACCTTATGTAGCCCTCCCTGGGGGCAGATTACTGCCCCTAGGAAGGGGTACATGAGATGCCCCATCCATTTGGGGTGGGGGGTAGAGACCACTGCAAATATTGGCAGATCCAGCCCCCAGGCCTGTGGCAGTACGTGTTGCCCCCCCAGGGGCAGATGGCCACACAAGTGTGCCCATCTGCCCCTTGGGAAGGGGCAAAACAAAAAATATATTATAACTTGTTTTGGGTGGAGGTGGGGGGCCAGGGGACCCAGGGGGACCCACTAGACCACCAGGATTTTTTGTGTTTGAAAGGGCGGTGGCCCTCTCCCCCCAACCTGAGTGGATGAGGGCACTTTATGTAGCCCTCCCTGGGGCAGATTTCTGCCCCTAGGAAGTGGTACTTGAAATGCCCCCCATCCATTTGGGTTGGGGGGGAGAGGCCACTGCAAATATTGGCAGATCCAGCCCCCAGGCCTGTGGCAGTACGTGTTGCCCCCCCAGGGGCAGATGGCCACACAAATGTGCCCATCTGCCCCTAGGAAAGGGGCAAAACAAAAATAAAACAAATTATAACTTGTTTTGGATTGGTGTGGGGGGCCACTGAACCACCATGGATGTTATTAGTGGAAAGGGGGTGGCCCTCTCCCCCCCAACCCCAAATGGATGGGGGGCATCTCATGTAGCTCTCCCTGGGGACAGATTGCTAGATTGGGGTTATCAGTGGGTCAGCCTTTTCCCTTTGCGCCCAGGTAGGTGCACCCACACATATGAGGTACCGTTTTTTTGTTGGGACACCTGTGGGAACGCGGGAAGGTAGGACATCTGTTGGCGGCGTGTTTCGGTGGGTGGGCAGAGGGAAATGTCTCTGAAATTTGGTGGAAAAAAACCCCACAATTTTCAGACATTTCACTCTGGACACCCAACGAAACACGCCGCCAACAACACATGTCCTACCATCCTGTGTTCCCACAGGTGTCCCAACGAAAACGGTACCTCACATGTGTGGGTGCACCTACCTGGGCGCAAAGGGAAAAGGCTAACCCACTAGTAACGCCAAGACTTTCGGCAGAGCAGATTTTGCTCATGTGGGCAACATACAGATTTGGGCCTATGTTGTCGAAGCCACCAAGGAAAACATGGAACCTCATGCATTTCCGAAAAGAGGACCCCCGTGGGAAACCACAGAGGTCTGACTTGCGCGAATCGCTCCAGAATTGAATACCCACAATCCCCCGGCAAAGTTCGAAATGTTACGACTGCCTACATTTGGTGAAAAAAGGGGCCACATTTGGCCGAGATATCTTATGTAACAAAAAAAAGTTACAAGTGATTGAATGGCGACATACTGAAATCACCAAAAAAGGCCTTGGCAGAAATACCCATGGCAGTTAAGGGGTTAAGACGGTAAAGCCCCAGAAGAGATATAATTTGTAAGGTAGCTCAGTGAGTTAATGCTCCAAATGCAGATTGTGCACAGGAATATGTAACACCTGTGTTCAGCACCTGGCTTAATCTTCCGGTGGGATAATATGCGGAGTGAATGCATTCAGCTTCCGATGCAACACAGCATTTACCAGGTCAATTGGTACAGAAAAAGTGGTGGAAAACAGTATTACTGTCGCTTTTCTAATGGGCTGGATTTTCATGCATTTTCTGGGTGGAGTTTGGGAGCCAAGTGGACACACCAGGACCCCCTGTATTTCCCGCTCCACCAGACAAATGTGGCCTTAGTGCCAGCATGGATTCTCATGCTGGAAATAAGGAAAGGGATTACTCTGGGATCTCCTTGGAAATTAAATCTGGTAAAAGTGGGCGGAGTTCAGAGGAAGCCATTGTCAATTCTGCCAGCAATCGCTAATTGTGCGAGGTATTTACACTCTTCCAGAGTGGAAAAGCAATGTGATTTCACCTGCCTTGAACGCTAAAATCTTCCATTTTGTGGCAGAAAAGTAAAAACTTGCGCCAATGGAAGTGGTCCACTCCATGCAGCTTACTTTGCGTCTTGATGCTTGTGGGTTTTGCGTGATGCTAGACATGTAATAAATAAATACATTTAACATGACCCCAGGTAAATGGCAATTCATGATCAGAATGTGTGAGCATGGCATGTCACTGGTAAGAGGGTGTCCTGTGCTTCTTGAGTGCGTTGGCAAATGCCCTTAATTGCCATCTCACATTAAACAGGTGCTTAAAGCCATCAGTGTGGATTGCGCAATAATAAGTCGACAGAGGTATTTCAAAATGCCACTTTAGCTCTTTGGGTGACATTGTCAAAGTGGGAGAATGTTGCCCAGGATGTGCCACTTTCTCTGCAGATTGAATTGTGCCCACCCCGAGGAAGAAGTGTGAAAATCCCACAAGGGCACTGTGCCCTGCTCTTTCTGTGTGTGTCTTCCCCACAGTGTGACAGATGCCGACTCAGACATGGATAAGTCTCAGGTGGCAAGCCTGTACCCTATTTGATGAGGTAAAGGATTCCAGACTTCCGAGGCTGATAACGTTAGTAGTATTGAGTTACATGCCATCTGACAAGTATGTGTAATAAAGTTGCAAAGCAGAGCTGTTAGTGGGCTAAAGCAGGAGGCAATGTTTGCCCACCCTCAAGGTACGTACGACCAAAAGTAATACGGCCCTCCCCCCATCATGGCTGTAAGGGCCAGGCTCCAAACCAGGGCAAGAATGCCCTCCAATCATCCATGCCCACGAATAGGGTACCCCTCGTGCTCCAGGAACCCTGTTGAGCAACCTGTGTGCTTTCCAGGTGACACTAACATTATTTAAAGCCAGAAGTTTAAAAGGTAATCGCTTAATTGCAGCTGGAAATTAGCTCCTGGCGTGATCAAAATGTCTTAACCAAGTGTGACATCATCCCCTTCATTTATAAGCAATATGTGTTTTCTCATGTGCCTTCATCAACTGAATTACTGTTAGAAACAAAGGCAAGAGTTGTGTATCTTGTGTAGGCATTAGGAAGGCAGTTGCTAGCCTCTGGCATAATATGCCCAAGTTCTTCCAATATTGGCTAGCTGTTTCCCTCTTATGGCCAGGTAGAACCATTATGGCATTGACTGGCAAATGCCTTTCCCTGGCAGACAGTAAAGCAGAAATAAGAGGCCAATTCAAGACACAGAACAAATAGAAGTTAAGACAGACTGCAGCTGCCATTGCTGTGTTAGGGAGAATATGTTGAGTGTTCAAGCAAGGAGGTATGTATTAAGCAAGCAAGCAGTAAGACAAAGGAGAGGCAGAGAAAGGCCAGAGGGGCTCTTTGAATAGTGTCACAGGGCAGAGGACCCATGCTCTGATGTCCTAGTAACATATGAGAGAATCAAATAGATCAGGCTTTGCAGCAAATGTTAAAACGAGAAAGGAAAAGAGTCCAGCTCTGCATTCAGAATAAAGGCAAAGAAAGGCTAGGCTCTAAAGCCAGCATGAGATGGAATAAGAGGGACCAGACTCATCGTGAGAGGCTGGACCGGCCCTCACAGGAGCGCTAGAGGGGCAGCCCATATAGCGGGCTGCCCCTCTGGTCACCCCCCTGGGTCCACATACGCCCCACATACTAGGCATCCCCTGGGTCCGACGGATGCGGCCACGGACCTGGGGAGTGTTTATAAGGGGGTGGGCTTGCGATCGCTCATCCTCCTTGTTTGCTGTAACCCCCCACCCCCCGGAGGACAGTCAAAGCAGCAACATCACACACCTGGTCCCTCTACTCCACTAACAGGGCTTACTCAGAGGTACAAGCAAGATTTCCTCTTTCTTTGAAACCCCCATCCTTCCATTCCAAGAGACACACTCGTCTCCTTGCCCCACACAAAAAAGTAGCAACTCGCAGTTGGTAGAAAAGGCTGCAACTCTTTTATTTGTCAGGAATCCACTTACAGGTGATCTGCCTCTTAACGAGCTGGCATCCTAGCTGTGGCCCACTGGAAGTAATTGTTATTTCCTCTCTCTTACCATGAGCTCATAGTCAGATGACAAATCCAGAAATGCAACATATAAAGACATGTTCTTTGCTGCTGCATCCTTTCATTTTCTTCTGTTTTCTTTTCTTCTTTTCTCTTGTTTTATACAGTGATGATATTTGTAATTTAATACGTACTGCTATTTTAATTTTAATGTTGTGAAAAGTCGAGTTCTTTGACTAAAACACACAATAAATAAAAAACGCAAAGTCCCTAAGGTGCCCCCTGTCACCCCCAGATTGTATGCGTCTCCTACGCCCCTGGTCCCAACGCCGTGAATTTGGAAGTGCTTTATTAATTACAAGAAATCCTGTTGAAATGGAAATTTTCATTCCAAGAGATATTTTTGTTTGTTAGAAAGGAGAGAATTCAATTCATAGCTTTACACAGAGACTGGGATGAATATTCTGTGGTGGAAAAGGAACTTTGAAGACTGAGAGCAAGTCAAATATAATTTGGGCCATGCAGAAGCCCTGGTGAGGCTATTGCATCAAGCCTCCCCTTTTCTAAAGGGATAGGGCCAGTTAGTCGGATAATATTTGGACTGAAGAACTTTGTTATGAACTTCAAAGTGCACCCTTAGCTTTTATTTCTATAGGCAGGAAACTCCCCTCATATTCATAGGGCTAGTTAGGCGTTTTGGTTCTCTCATTTTAATAACACTCCTTTGAACATGACATCTAGTCATAGTCCTTATTCTGGTGTAAATATACATATACATACATAGATACATAGATACATAGATACATAGTTACATACATATATACCAGCAAAGCCATGGCACATTCAGATCTAGTAAGTGCAAAAGAAAAGCAAAACGACAAGTGTGAGGGACAGGGAGGTGGGTACGTGCTAATAAGCACAGGCAGCAATAATAGAGAAAAGTTCATAAAGACAGTTTATCAGGCAGCCGACCAGTAAAGCGCAGGGAGGAGCAGGAGGTGGCAAGCAGCAAGGTCTCTAATGTAGAAAAGAACCAAATGTCCCAGAGGAAAGATCAGATCGAATTGATATGTTTGTGTTTATCGAGTGCATTAGAAACAGACGTATGACTGAGTAACTGATCACCACTGGAGACCAAATGTTTGGAGAAAAAGGAAAGGCTTGAGGTCCTTTCCGAAACAAAGGTGGTCATAAACAGCTTAGTGAGAAGCAGAGAACTCATGCCACAGGCTGTCACTAGCAGCAACCAGTGGGCTAGAGTTGATCCTTTATTCCTAGATCTCCAGACAATCACAGATCTGGAAAAGGCAAATCTAAAGAGCCAGAGGGATTAGTACCTGGATGTTTTCTTGTGGAGCCATCCAGGGCACATGCCTCATGAGCCTGATGTATGAGCAGAATGTGTTAAAGGTAATTAAAGCCTTTACAGGGCGCCAATGGAGAATCTTTGAGGCAGGCATGATGTGGTCTCTGGGCTTTAGACCAACGATGAGCATAGCGGTCTTGATTCAAGATAAAATTGTTGCAGTAATCAATCTTGGAAAGTAGAAAACCTAATCACAATTAACAAAGGAGGATACACTTGACTATAGGAAGTTGATAAAAATAATTTTTGGTAAGTTTAAGGACCGGCATACCAAAAGTACATTTTTCATCAAAAATAACTTTGAGGTATCGGCCCACCACTGCTCCTTCGTGGTCGTGCCACCAGACGAGCTGGGCATGTTTCCGGCTCTACTCCCTCTCCGACCTAGGTTCCTCAATTGAGTAGGCAGCCTCTAGGTGTTCAGCTAGTGTTTCTCTCACCCTACTCACTGCCACTGGCTCGGCGGCTCAGCATGGCTCCACCCATCGAGGATGTTGATGTTGCAGGGGTTCACCTCTGAGTAGGTGTGCTCCTCCCACCGTAGGAGTCTCTTTCCCTCCAGTCAGTCAAAATCCATTCTTCTCTTATACACGTCATAGGAATGCACAGAACAGTGTCCTTCAATTTTGCCCATGGCATTCAGGCTGTGTTCAGCATTACCTGCAGCCAATAGAAGTAAGGAAGGATCTTTGTGCAATATAGTTGTTACAGGAGATGTTTAAGTCTTTTTCACATCCATATATCCAGACAAGGTGGTTTGGACTGGGAGTTCCACTCTTAAATTGGAGTCCTTGTCCCCAAGAGGGGAGTCACTGCCAGTGAGTTCCCACTTGCCCATACACTTGGGGAAGACAATGCGCAGCAGGCAGGCTTCCCTAGCCTTAAAGGCGGTGTCTCCCCTATGGGGAGAAGGGACAAATTGTCCAGAGTCATCACAATATGTATGGGATTAATAATAGTTTGGAAGCAATCGGGAACTGTGCATAAGGGACTTCAGCAGGGGGCTGCAAGTAAGGGTGCAGAGACAGCAGAGGAGCTGGGATGAATAGGGGCAGCAGGGGTGCTCCTATTGCATGGAGCGATCAGTGGTTGTCAAGGTGTTGTTTTAATAGTAGGGTTTTCAAGTCAAGTCAAACAAGATTTATTTTGACAAAGTCCTAAAAGCATAAAACCAGACAAAATACAACATTATCATGTACAAGCACTCATTCAATGTACAATTATGTACAATGTGGTGGGTCAGAAGGAGGACAAGGACTCTTGTAAGACATTTGTAATCTGTTCTTTTATTAAAGAAAGGGAAAATGCCTACCTTTCCCAACTCCTATGGGTAGTTCCCTACCTACCAAAACTAGCTAAGGTGCTCTAAAGTTTTCTGTGAAAATGTCTTAAAGGAATAAGTCCACAGTCCAAACTAACCCCAACTGACCCTACCAAAATCTTCACAACTAAAGGCAGGAGAATTACTCCTGTCCCCTGCTTTTTACCTTCAGATAGCTTTTATTCATAAAGCTGATCTTCAAAGAGTCTCTTGTGACGTCCCTGATTAGTTCATACAGTTCTCCTAAGACTTCTTTAAGCCTTAGCTTCTTTTCAAAATCCAACTCCTTGATCTCTTTATTGATATTTTCTCCCTGGACAGTATTTTCCTTTCTATTAAGCATGGGGAAGGGAGAGGGGAGGAGAGAGGGGTGGGGGGGGGGGGTTGAAGGGGGCTGGGAAAGGCTAGAGGGTTGAGGGGAGAAGCGAGATGTTAGGGTGGATGGGGAAGAGAAGGGTGGGGAGAAGGGGTGGGAAGAAGGGGAAGAAGTGGAGGGAGCAGGAGGGCAGGGGAGAAGGTGGGTGAGTGGGAGAGAGAAGGAAGGTAGAAGAGGGAGAAGGTGGGGGCCAGAGGTGAGGGTGAGAGGGGGAGAGGGTGGGAGGGGAGAGGGGTAGAGGGAGGAGGGGAAGGGTGGAGTAGGATTGGGGGAATGGGGTGGAGGAGGGGGAGTGAGTGAGGGCGGAGAGGGGGAGGACGGGAGAGGGGGAGATGGGGAGGGGCAGAGGGAGAGGGAGTGTGCAAGGGGCTGAGAGGGGGGAGAGGTTGGGAGCAGAGAAAGGGGGAATAAGGGGAAGAGATGAAGGGGGTTCAGGGGGAAGGGGAGAGGGAATAAGTTGGAGAGTGGGAAGGGCAGGGGAGATTGGGGGGGAGGTGGGGAATAGGAGGAGAGTAATGGGGAAGGGGAAGAGGGGGAGAAGGGGAGAGGGGTAGCAGGAGATAGGCAAGGGGAGAAGGGGGAGTGGAGAGGGTAGAGGGATGGGGATGTGGAAGAGGGAGAGGTGGAGAGGACGAGGGGAGCGGGGGAGAAGGTGGGGGAGGGGGAGAAATAAGGACGAGAGAGGGGGAGTAAGTTGGGGAGCGGTAGTGCAGAGGAGGGGAGATGGTGGAGATGGAGGAGGAGGATTGGGAGATGGGGAGAGGGGGGGCGGGTGGAATGGGAGACGGGGATGAGAAAGGAGAGGGGGAGGGAGGTTGAAGAGAGGGGATGGGAGGTGGGCAAGTGGGTGGTGAGGGGGAAGGGGAGAAGGGTGAGGGGGAGAAGGAGGGAGGGTTCAAGGGGGAGAGTGAGGAAGGGTAGAGGTAAGAGCGAGCTAAGTAGAGTGGACAGGGGGTGGGGATGGGGAGAGCGAGGTGGGGAATAGGGACAGGGGTGGGGGGAGAGGGTGGGAGAGGAGAGGGGTAGGGGGTGAGAGTGGAATGGGTTGTGGAGAGGGGGTGGGAGGTGGGTGAGCCAGGGAGAGGGGGAGAAGGTGGAGGGGGAGAGGGAGGATGGGGAGGGGAGAAGGGGAAAGTGGAGAAGGGGGAGAAGGGAGGGAGGAAGGCAGAGAGGAGGGAGTGGGGAATGGGGAGGAGAGGGGGTGGAGAGTGGCGAGATGGGAGAGGGGGAAGGGGAGAGTGGGGTTGTTAGGGGGAGAGATTGGAAGGGGAAGAGGGGAGAGGAAGCTGGGTAGAGGGGACATGTGGTGAGGGGTGGGTGGAGAGGGAGGTGGGAGAAGGGACATGGGTGGGGGTGAGTGGAGAGTGGGGAAGGGGTGAATGGGAGAGGAGAGGGAGAGAGGGGGAGTGAGAGGGATGAGAGGAAAAGGGCAGAGGAAGGGGGGATGGGGAGATGAGGACAAGAGGGTGGAGAGACAGGGGTTGGAGTTGCGGGAGAGTTGGGAACTCCCCCTCCCATTCTCCCCCTTCGCCCACTCTTCACTCACCCCCACCCCTGTCCCCTCTACCCAGCTCCCTCTCCCCTCTTCCCCTCCCACTCTCTCCCCCTAACAACGCCACTCTCCCCCTAACCCCCTCTCTCATCCCTTTAAGATGAGATGGCAATACCCTTGAGATAGATGGGGATGCAGAATGTGTTCAAACATCAATAATCGAAACAACTCAGGTAGTTTGCAAAAGGATAACTGTTTTAATATCAATTATCTAAAACAGGGAGTACAACAGACATCAGCAGACATCTCTCATCACGATATCAAAGCATTTAATAAAATATCACATTTTATAGTATATATTCGTCATTGATGATGCTAATCTGCGTATCACTAACGTCATCTTACGTGGCAAAACTTAAAAACCTTCGGGTGAATGTTCTAAACGGATCATCTAGGTATACGATCCATAATCATTTGGGCAGTGAAATAAAGTGATAGGCTTCTTAACATCAGGTGGGTCAACTAAGTCCTTCCCTAAAATATGTCACTATGAATGTCACTAAATATACAACGTCTAATTGGCTACACAACTATAGGACCCTTGATCATGCGGTCTCTATAATTGGTTACTTTCTAACCTCCATCCGTTCCTTCCCAATTTACATTAGCAGCACACAGACTTAGCGTCCAGGTGCTGGAGAACTCATTTTAACCGTGCTTCCCACCAATTAACATGACCATCCATCACCACCTCAATGGTCTGCCGTCAATTAGGGCTTTGAACTTGTCCTTGGAAATGTTCCTTGCTACTGAAGAATTCAGGGGCGTGAAGGCACACTCTGCCCTCGTGCATAGGTGTGACCATCATACTCGTCCAACTTCTTCTCCCCACGTGACTGAAGACCACGAAATTGAGCTTTCAGTGTATTTAAATGCTATTTTCTAATAGACCTCTAACATCTTCTTGTTTCCGCCCCTGCCTTCTGGACAGGAGCTTGTTCTTTCACACGATTTTGTATCCAAGGTCAACTCACACCAGTCTGATATGACCATGGCTTCTTGGCTCATCCAACCTCGCCTTTCTGAGTTTGCCTTGTAATTCACTTGTTTTCTGACTGCGACAAAATGAAAAAGGCGGCCTTCCTTCTTTTCTTTTGCCCAGCACTGCTATTATACGTAGTGGGAACATTCATCTTTTACTGACTATATATATAGATATATGTATATATATATTCAGTAAAAAAACTTTGTTAAAGGGACGTTATGGTTCAAAGTAAAACCGAAAAACCCATGAAATTCGGCAGTTATGGTAAGATAAGCAACCATAACTCGCGCCGCCACCGTGCACTGCTAAGACTAACACCCAGGACATCAAAGATGACATCGCAAATGTCATACAGCTAAGCAATCACACATTATGAATAACGTCCTCAGAACACCCCCATTTTGTGAATTTTCGAACATTTCAGGACAATTATCATTTCTTTTTTCAACATATTAACATTACAAATATTATACTTTCATCTTGTACACAATGCTATGTTTCTCCATTAGTAGCTCAGTATACTAGATAGAATCCCATAATACAATGCTATTTATATCAATGCATCGTTCAAAGCACTAATAACGGTATGATATTTATTGCAATATCCTTGACACTTTTTTCGCAACATTATAATAAAAATCCCTAGTACACAAATTCCATGAAAAGTACATACACATGTGATGTCATCAGTGATTTCATCAATGACATTTGCGATGTCATCTTTGATGTCCTGGGTGTTAGTCTTAGCAGTGCACGGTGGGGGCGTGAGTTATTTTTCATAGCTTACCATAACTTGCGATTTTCAGGGGTCTTTCGGCTGTACTTAAAACCATAACGTCCTTTAAACAAACTTTTTTTAATATCACGCAAAAAATATACAAACATGGCGTGCAAAAACCAACTTCTCACAGATGGCTTTACACAGAATGTTGCAAAGTAAGAATTTATGCTCGTTCACAGTGAAGGTCAGCTGCTTCCATTTTTTTCTCGGGCCCCGGAGAGGCTCACGAAGCGGACTATAAGGTTGTATTGTGTTTTGACCTTGACAGACAGAGATTGTGATGAAAGACTTCTCTTGAAGGAGTGTTGCTAAAACGTAAGAGAAGATAAGGATGAAATTTATGAAACGAAACCACTTTTATATATTATATCACTATGCGAAATATCGTTGGCACACGCAGAGTCGTATTTTGGGACTGCACCACTCGTAGACAATGGAAATTGCAATTGTACTGTAAGTAACCCTTTAGATTATTTTATACCAAATTTAATTACAATAGCGTAGCATTAAAGACCGCTCAAGTTGAACTTGTTCATTGAAAGTGGCATAATGTTTTCTACCGCGCACTATCACCGCCAAATTGATCCCCTGTTGTTTAGAGGGCTCTGAAAAAGGCAGACGACACAGGGTGGGTTAATACAAATAATTTAACCGGTCTATAGGCGGTCAAGCGCTCTACTCGCTGTGCCACTTCACTGTAGCCTGTCAAATGGCACAGCGAGTACAACGCTCGCTTTGACATCCGTGCACAGCTTGCTAACGCAAGTTCGAATCCCGGCAAGGCCAAACTCAGCCTTTCATCCTTCCGTGGTCGATAAATGAGCACCACACACCGTGGTTAATAATAAGCACCGCTTAGATACCTCATGGTTCTTAGCGCTATATGAATGGGAAGATATTATTATTTTATTAACATACTCCGTTGCACTATCTTCGATGGCAAATAGTTTCACGCCCTAATAAATAAAATGATGATTTTTAATGAAGATCGGCTGGTGAGACTAATTTATGTTTTTTAAAACAGGTATGTGGCCCCATTTTGCCTATGTCACAATTTACAGACTCCAGCGGATGGGGTCTTGAACTGCCAGGTGCAGGTCCAAATATGCAACTTCATGACCCTCACCATTTTATGGGACAATCGCCAAGGACCAATATGCCCTTACGCAGTACTAGCGGCTACAAACAACATACCAACCAATAGGGTGGTCTAATGGCTCGTTTTTGCAGCAACCTTCCGATTATCAGAGCGACCATTTACTGCTTTTATCATAAACCAACAGCCTATCTACCGCAAAGGAACAACGTGTGGCTCCAAATAAACCCTTGCTGATCGACAGCAGAGACAATAGCAAATCGCTGAATATTCACTAAACATTTCATGTGAAATAAATGTACTTTACCAAATGTACAATCCTGCTGTTTACTTTTAAACCACAGTTTCATATTCCGAATTGTGGCGCACTGAGTTGTAAGCTGATCTAACACCCTCTGTACCGCAAAGGAACATCGCGTGCCTCAACATGAACTTTTGCGGATCGACAACAAAGACAAATGCAAATTGCTGAATATTCTCTAAACATTTGCTGTCAAATAAATGTACTTTACAAAATTTACAATCTTGCTGTTTGCTTTTAAATCACTGTTTCATATTCCGAATTGTGGCGCGCTGTGTTGTGACATAATATGTGTTGTCTTCCGGGCTCTGTGTAAAGTCACTTAGGACTGGAGAGGACTGGGCGCGTTAGATGACGCACTCTGTAACGTCACGGAGAGAGGCGGGGAATATGAATGCTTTGATAATATCAGGTTTAGGGGCGGGAGATATGATTTAGTGTCACAAAAGCAAGTCAGCCAGGTCAATAGCGCCAGTCATAGGATTATCACATAATGTCGGCGCACACCAGCCGGATTTATCGTTTCTTTAGTGGACAAAAAGTCAGTTGACGCCCATAGGAAATTGTACTATTAGCGGACAAAAGGAGTGGTCTTAAAACACTTTCACCCTGACAACAAACAATACAAACAACGTTCTCAGAACACCCCCGTTTTGTGTAATTGCAACCATTCCGAGACACCGCAAGTGTTCTTAGAACACATTCAACTAGACAGATTACAATACGGACAGCGTCCTAAGGACACCCCCAGTTTGTGTATTTACGAACAATTAAGTACACCGCGAGTGTTCATAGCTCATTTTTACCTTCCTTGCGAACAAAAATGACACATACTCCGTCCTCTAAACACCCCACCATTTAGTTTATTTACAAAATGTCAGAACAGCCGTGTTCTCCGCGGACAAATCGAACGCAACAAAAACGTCTAGCACATAAATAAAATACAACTTTGAACCTATCTCATACTCCCCCATCCTCTCCAAAGACTTCTACACACCAACACACTCTACTAAATACACATTTTGAACAAACTTTCACTGCGCTGTCCGCGGACGTCCGCAAATGCAAGATGGCGGGCGCGAAAGAAAATCTGACGCGCATCACGCACCACGCCGCCCAATCAGCGAACACGTCGCATGTCCGCAGACATGACACAAGCCACTGGGCCAATCGGAGTGCTGTCCGCGGAGCGAACAGGGAAGTCCGTCCGCGAAGCGAACACAGATATCACTAATTTTTTTGCCTTACATTTTGATAATTTTAAAAAAAAACTACTGGACGGATTTACACCAAATTTGCAAAAGCACACTTTCGGGACCAGGCCGCCGCTCCTGCCGCAAATTTGGTGTAAATCTGTCCAGCGGTTCAGGCTGTAGCCGTGCGCAAAGTTTTTTCCCATTCAGTCTATGGAAAAAAAAAAGTTTTGGGACCCCCCCTATAACTTTTCCCCCCCTGGACGAATCCTCACCAAACTTTGCAAATTCAGAGTGGGCCATATACTTTTTTTGCAAAGTTTGGTGAGGATCCGTCCAGGGGGAGCGAAGTTATAAGCCGCCCAAAAAGTGCTCTTCCTATGGAAACACCAACTTAACCATAACTACATGGCCGCTACCGCGGCCATGTAATATATATATATATATATATATATATATATATATATATATATATATATATATATATATATATATATATATATATATATATATATATATGTTGGTGCATGCCGCACTCTATTAACTATAAAGCTAGCCCCAAGGATACTTCATCTTCTTGCGTTTCTTTGCATATTTACACGTGTGAAATAGCTTGTTATATTCATTATTTCTGTAGCATAAGCCTCTTCATCTTGATCCCAAGATGTCACTTATCTTCGATTCTTTCTTGATGCCTTTATAGAATTGCCTGCATTCTCTGGTCTCTGCATCTCTTCTCTATATGTCAGCTTTGCATTGTGTGACGTCATTATTTCTCTTTGTTTATTCAATTGTCCTGGTTTCTTCCGGACTATCCCTCGGACATCCATCATACGGTCTCATATGCGGGTATGATTGCCTCAATGGGAACCTTGCTTCCAGGATTCTCCATGGTATCTGTAATTCAAATGGTTTTGTACGTGTTTCATATTCTGGTTTCAAGAAGATAGGATATATGGGCGAAGTGATTGAGGTGGTAATACTTAGCTCATTCTCTACACTACCCCTCTAGGCGATTCATCGACCACTCTCCCATCATTCTTCACATCTAGACATCCTTGGTTGAAGAAATGTTTCTTTGGGATCCATATCTTTATGACTCCTTTCAGGCATCCAGCTGATTTCACATGCTCATCCTTGTTCCAAGTCATGAGCATGCACTGCCCACTTGGACTACAATAGATCCCTCTTCCCACATACTCCTTATGGTTCTTTGGATACAGGAACTTCGTTCCCTTAGGTGCATGGATACTGGCTTTCACAAAGTCTCTGATCTCATCATCTGTTAAGTTTCTGGCCTTCCATCCTGATTCAACATCAATCATGATCTTCATCCCTACGGCTTTCTTTGCTGTCTTCTTGTATTGTGTGATTATTATCTTGATCACACTTCCCAGCAACACTAACACGATCAGGGCTCCAATGAACTTGAAAATGTCTGCTATCCATTGCGGAACCCAAGAAAAAAGTGATCCAAACCAGCTGTCATCGATAATGTCTTCTACTTCGTCTGTCATCTGGACATATAGCTTCGTTAGCATTTCTATGGCCTCAGTCAAGGTGCCATTCCCGTCATCGTGAGACGGTATGAATGTGCAACATGATTTTCCTATTTTTGCACAAACACCTCCATCCATAGCTGTTATCATGTCCAAGACGTATCTGTTCTGAAGAGTCAATAGTCTTATGCTCTCATCTCTTCCCTTATAGCATTGAATCCCTTTATGGTAGTGTTGATTGTTTGCAGCAATTCCCATCTCGTTATTTGCAACCATTTAGTATTTGCTCCAACCTGGATTCTCGGCATGAAGATTAACTTGAATACGGTCAAACTCTGGCAAAATAGTCTGTGTTCATTCGGGATAGAGTCAAAGGCTTCTATCGATTTGGCAGAAAAGTAGTTCTCTCTCTTCATTCGATGAACCAGATCCACAGATCTCTTCTTCCTCAGATGAGCATCTTTTGGGAAACTGTCAATATTCAGGTCACTTTTAGGAATTACCAACGCTGGAATATGAACATACACCAAGGTGCATATTCTTCCCCAGTCTTTGGGTAATCTCATATATGCTTTTGATCTACAAGCCCAATAATGATCCATGATCACTGCTGTCATGACTCGCTCCCTTTGCTACCTTTCCCACCACTTGGGGGCATGATTTGGGGTTTGTTCCGTACTGGACTTTCCTCTGAACCTTATGCTACAGTGCTGTGATGAATTGGGAGCGCTAAATCCCTATTTTCCAAGCTACTTCCTTTCCGGATCCATTCCAGGTTTTTGGCAGCCAGCATGCTTCTTTAATCAAATGACTATTGAAGTGGGAGAATGGAAGACCAGGCTCCCGTCCTTCACCTCTCGCGCTTGGCCTAAAGGGTCACGACCCAGACACCCGCCACGAGAAGAGTTTGTCCATTTACCAGACGACCAGATACCCTGGTACAGGAACATACGGATGTGTCCATCTGCCTGCCCAGCAGCCCGCACTGGCCATGCCGACACCTGCGGCACGGACCAACTAGACTAAAATCTACACGTCGTTAGAGATGCCATGACGACCTAGACAACGGTAAGCACACCTGTGCAAATATACACACTGGACATCCCTGCACCAATCTACACGAAGAATATACTCAGTGCTATGACATAGGCGACAGGCATACTCACGGACGTGCATCTTTATTATTTTCTACATAGGCTTTCAGAATGCAGAAACGCAAGACGCGTCATGAACTCATCTACAAAGCTTGCTCACGCTTCTCTTAAAACCAGTTACCACCATGAGAAATATAATGAAGACACGATACTGGTCATGGAACTATATGCTACTGTAACCTAAAGCACCTGTGCACCAGACTGACCACTTATACACCAGGCCTAAGTAGGCCTCAAGCAAGAGCTCCCGTGGACATTAACAAAACAAGAGTCAGGTTGCTGATCCTGCAGAATGAGCCCGGCGAAGCAACCAGCCAAGGTCGCAATGTTGCAAACCCACATTCCAAGAGCAAATCATCAAGGGCACGATGTTGCAACCTCGCACTCCGCGCACCAACGTTAAAGTCACACCTGCAAATTAAACCAGACACACAGTGGAAAAACAATATTAATTGTGCAGAATTCTGCCTCAAACACGGTCCCTCCTCACGTGACCAAGCCGAACCTGACGAGATGCCAAGCCCAGGAGAAAAGAGGCGTCTGGATCCCTCGCTACGAGACATAGGCAGATACACTTGAAAGGCTCAATGGACATTTGCGACAGTGGGAGCGGTCAGCCTCCAACTATGAATAAATCCTCACATTGTCTGCACGTACCCATAGTGAAACATTGTTGCAAATTGCAGGTACACCGAGAGCTGGGAACAGCGGTGGTCCCAGGCTGGGAAGCTCACGGGCGCACCAATCAGAACATGGGGCTCTTATCACTGACGCCAGTAATATTAACCAATCCTTAGGAGTCTTCATGTAACAATTCTCATGTATCTAATTGTAGGGACAACCCAGATATATCACCTGACTAACCCTCGACCACTCATATTATTCTCTATACGTGTGCTATACTAACCCTACCACTCGAGCAACCAATTAAGAGTGGCGATAGGTTTTTTGTTAACTTTCTAAAGTGACGCAAGTAGCGCGTCATAATACAGTAAAAAGGGCCTGCGAGCCCCACGATTGTGTGTGTGTCAGGACGGACGCGTACGATCCTTGACCCATCCCTGCCGTTTTTGTATAATAAACAGCAGAGTCACCTTGCTTCTTGCGTGTGTCTCATACTCTATCTCATCTGGGATATACGGGAGGAGTTGGGGCCTCCCTGCCCGGAGGTCTGCGGACGGCCCGGCCGACCCCGGCAGAATTTCCCCCCGACAAGTTGGAGGCACTGCTGAGATCTGTTTAAGATCCACCTTTTTATTTTTACTTTTTCCAGGCACTCCCGTTGCTAAGAGTCCCGGCGGCGTGGCCCCCTCTGCCGTTGCCCCCTTCTGAGGACTACAGGACCATCGCGGAGCTGCGAGAAGACCGGACAGCGCAATCCGGATATTGGCCCTCGGGAGCCGGTTGAGAAGTATCCCGCCCGCGGTCGGCGAGTGTCCAGACGTGGTCCAGACGAGGGGAGGTGGCGAGCCGCTTGGAGGGGTGCACGCAGTCGAGCGGCCCTGCATCGAGAGAACTTGGTGAGCATGACACGCACAACAAGCAGCACGAAATTGTGAGGGAGGGGGGAGGAAGTAAATAAGGGAGGAGGGAGGTGTTGTAAAGGTGCGCGGCGAAGGTTTAACAACTTAGTGTTGGCAATGGAATGAATGGTAGTGAAACGAGTGCGAGAGCAGTCGGCTACGTCACGCGAAAGAGGGGGGCGGAGCACGAAAACATCACGTGCGGCCGCTTGTAGACACTGATTGGCCTAGGTTGCGACTACGTGTAAGGGTGGGTGTGTGTGGTTTCCTACGATTTGGCATTTATTGATCAATGAGTAGATGAGGATTCCTATTTTTCGAGCAAGAAACTCGATAGGTAGATGACGTTTCCCTGTAGGCGGTAGCTAAGCTAGTTGCCCAATACGGAAGATAATTGGCTGGTTAAGCCCTCCTGTTGAGGGGCGTATCACACGCGAGGCGACGCAGTGTGCGCAGTCCGATTATATTATTGATTTGATTACCTTGTTCCAGGAGTGACAGGAAGACAGCTGTAGGGTTAGCGGGGGTAGATTGCAAGTGTATTTTGAACTTAAAGAACATATGAAGAACTTACCAGTAGCCCGAAGAGATCGGTGACGTCACCAGTAGGGCTTTAATAGGATATCACGAGCACAAGGCACATTGGTTTTGAGAGTGGCGGTGAAGAGAAATATGGTAAGGGAGCGGACACGGAGATAAACGGTAAACGAGTTGATCGGGGAAAGGAGAAGGGAGGAGGGGCGTGGCTGCGCACGGAGAACGCCGGCGACGGCGAGTGTAAAAGGGGGAGGAGAACGTGGAAACAGGACGACTGTATAAAAGCGTCATAAGGGGTACGCAGCCGCAGGGGGCTGCGTGCGCTTCGGCCGCAGGGGGCCGTATGGTTATTGTATAAAGAAAGAAAGATAGAAGGGAATATACAAATGTAAAACCTTATATATTTTCTTTTATTTTTTTTTTATAATTTTGTCAAAGGATTGTCGTAAGTCCCCACACTTACGGGGCCAGGTAAACAATATAAGGTTGTATATTGTAAACTGCTAGTGAGATAAACTGCTACCAGATAGGGGAAGGGTAACAAGTGGAGCGCTACTATGTCATATGGGACAGGGTCGGGAGGGTGGGGGAACACCCTCACTACCACACTACAACACATATGCACCACACTGCCACCCCATAGGGAGAAAATAATTAAGTACAGCATAGAATGGACCCAGGGGACGGATAACAAAATGCTAACACCATGGCCGCCTAATGGTAGCTTCGATCCATATGCCCAACATTCACTGCTAAACCATCTGCACAATACATACAAGGGGAAGAAGTTGGCAAGCCATGTGGAGGTGTTTAACTTATGGAGGATGTTCCAGGGGTCCCGACCAGGACCAAATGGAATGTTCACTATGGGGGAAACACCGGAAGAAAAAGAGATTAAGAAAGGAGAGGATGGGAAAAAGGGGAGTGAAAGCACAAAGAATACGGGGAACGGAGGAGAGGGAGGAGAAAAGATTGATAAATCAGACGACATAAAAAAGGAACCAAGCAACGAGATACCCATAACACCGGGAGTGAAAACAGAGGGAGGGGGGTTGTACCCTTTGAGAGAATTAGGAGAAATAGAAGGACAGCTAAGGGCGGCTGAAGGATACTCGAACCCAGCATACAGCCCTCCACCATATGTGGCTCATAGGAAGATGCCAGTGGGGGAGGGGAGGATCGGAGAAGAGCAGACTGTAGAGATAGGAAATGAGGAGTGGGTAGCTGCACAGATATTATTAAAATTACGAGGTTCACTAACGGGGGAAGAGAGGGAGGTAGTAAAGAGAACAGACGAGGATAATGCCAGAGAGAGTGAAATGAGGGGGGAGGAGCTATTACGGCAAAAGGAAGAGATTTTGGAGGAAAGATTAGCAAAGCTAAGGGATGAGCAGAATGAATTGATCAAACAGCTCGAGAGGGAGGAAAGAGAGAGAGCGAGGAAAAGAAAAGAAGGCAAGAACGAATTGGAAAAATTAAGGGAACGAAATGAGGAGCGAAGGAGAGAAGCTGAAAGAGTAAAAGCAGCAGCAGACAGGGTATCAAGAGTAGTGCTGAGAGAGAAGAAGAGGGAAGAAGAAGAAATAGAAAAGGAAATGGCAATATGGAAGAGGAGGTTACTATCAGAGACAGCTAAGAAATATGAAGAGGGGAAGGTAATAGAGAGTATAGTAGAAAGGGAAAGGGTGAAATGGGAAAGGAAGAAAGAGGATGAAAGGATATTGGAACAGATGAGCAATGAAGTGATGGAGGAATTGAAAAGGAAAAGGGAGGAAAATAGTAGGGAGATGGAGGAGAGAAGTGAAGGAGGAAGGGAAGAGAGGAGTAGGGAGAGTGAAAGATGGGGGGATGTATACAGAAGCAGAGAAGTAGCGACAACATCAGCACTAGGGGGGGAAGTTGGTAACGGAGAAAAAGGAGATATAGACCTAATAGACTTACAAACAGTAACAATAAAAGGGAAAAAGACAGAGTGGGGGTTGCCATTTATGAATGATTTTTGTAGTGAGGAGGAAGAAGGAGTGGAGAGGGAAGGAAGAAAAAGTGAAAGGGAAAGCTTAGATAAGCTATACCTCACTCGAACCAACATAGACTCACCATGGATCAGTAGGAGAAAGGGAGAGATGGAGAGAAGTGAGGAGGGAGAGCAAGGACCAGTGGTAAGACAAACCCATGAAACCCCACCATCCCCATCCCCATCACGCCCTCCCCAATCGCGCCCTACATGCTCAACCACCTCACGCTCGCTGCGCAGAATACAGCTCGCGCCCTTCATGGACGAACTGACACCCTATGCATGTAGGCTTAGAGACCTCCCTAGTCGCAGGCAGGACAGACTAATGAACATGCCCACATTAAATACAGGAAATAACGAAAGGAGGGGAAAGGATGGAGTAGAAGGAGTTAAGGGCAGGGGTAATAAGGACAAAATTGAAGAGGTAAAAGAAACGGAAGTAGAGGAGGGGTGTGAGGACTCGATATTATGGAACGTAAAGGGTGACACAAGACACAACTTAATGCCACTGTTGGAGAGAGGAGGGGTTAGACCACAGTATGTCCCTTGGAAGCATACGGATAAAGAAAATATAAAATGTAGGCTTCCATCACTAAGTGGAGGTGCGGGTAAGTGGATATATGAAATGGAAAAACACACTGCAGGACAGAAACTAGCAGTAGGAGATGTAAAGGGCTTGTTAATATCAATATTAGGGGATAGAGCGGATGACATTTGGAAGAGAGTGGGATTCCATGGGGTAACAATAACAAACACATCGCATGATGGCGCACCATTTGCGAACTGCAGGCATGCCCTATGGCAGGCATTAAGGGTACAGTACCCAGACACATCAGACATAGGAGCAATTACCTCCCGTAAGATGCGTGAGAATGAGGATCCTGTTGATTATATCCAGGATATCCAAGAGAAGTGGCACATGGAAACTAGAGAACAATGGGATAAAACACCAGCAATATTTTATCATATACTGGTACAAGGGCTCCCAGAAGGAGTTCAGAAACAACTAAAGAAAGTAGTGGGAATGGAAGCAAAACCATGGCCAGAAATACAACTGACCATAGTACATCACTGTAGGACATGGCAAGGAAAAATGAAACAAAAGGAAGAGGACAGGAAAACAGAAGAGGCTAAATTAGTGCAGAAAAAACTTACTAAATACACAATGGAAGGGGCACTAATAACTACGCCCACACCAATGGCCCAAAGCCCCACACAAGTAGTGGCTGCACAAGATCCAGCTCAAATAGCACCTTCACAGACTATAACACAACAAGTGCAGCCACTGCCGCCACTGCAATTACACGCACCAAACATGGGAGGAGGGTACCCAATGCAAGGAGCTGGGTATTATAATTATAACAGGGGGAGAGGAGGATTTATGAGAGGGAGAGGATACGGATATAACACCCAACAGCAGGTGGGAGGACTTAGAAATTCCTACCCCACAGGGCAACCAGTGTACCAGGACAACACAGGGAGCTTCCCATGGCAAAGCAGGGAACCACCCGTGTGTTGGAGTTGTGGATTATTAGGACACATGTCACGCACGTGTAGGGTCAGGCCAGGAACACCAGCATGGAATGAACAGGTACAACCTAGGACCTCACAAGAACAGCAGGGTATACAACAACAGCAGACGTTGCAACAAGGAAGTGAACCACAACAACAAATAACACAACAACAGCCACAAACATATTCACCGCCACAACAACAAGTAGCGATATCACAACAACCTCAAACGCAACAAACACAATTGGGTAGGGTGACGGTCTTGGGACACAACCCTTACACAGGGAATGGCCAATCATTGTACCCTCAATAGGACAGCCCACAGACGGCCTTGGTGTGTCCCATCCTGTCAGTAACACCTAATAGTGCGGAGGAGCCACGCATAGAGGTAACGATAGGTGACAAAAAATGATCATTCCTTGTTGACACCGGGGCAACCCGGTCTTGCATAAGGGAAGGTAAATTTAAGATGTCAGGCGAAGCCATGAACACCCAAGGATTCTCTGGGGCTAAAGGGTTGGTTCCCTTTACTGATAACGTTCCCTTATCTATTGGAGATTATGATCTGCCAGTTCCACTTTTATATTATAGTGCCTCACCAGTAAATATACTGGGGAGGGACATAATGAATAGGTTGAATATGACGATCTCCTTTACAGAGGACGGCATAATTTGCTCTACTCCAGGGAATAACATGCTCGCAGCACGACAGATTATGCAAGCATACTGTGGACAGACAGCGATTAGGGCGGAGCCAGTAGATGGCGAGCTATTCCAGTATGGAACAGACATGGCATTTGCATGGATGCCAGGGATAGAAGGGAAAATATGGAGGAGGCCAGCAGCCTATCTGTTCCGACCAGAAACACCTGTTAATGAACCAGAAGGAGAGGTGGTTGTAATGGACATTGAGAGCATTATTGCAACAGCTGATTATATTGCTGTGCACGCCCAAGATAAAGAAGGGAGAGCATGGAGGGCAGTGATAGCACTAGCAGAAGGATGTAGGCTGACCCAGGTGTCAGATGAGGAGCTGTTCTCAGAAGAAAAGGAGGAAGGTGAAATGGTGTTCATGATGAGTGTAGAAATATGGCTGAGAGTGGCTCACAAACAAGTAGCACAGAAAATTGCGATGGCACTTGAGGCACCCGCATGCACCCCAGTCCCCTTTTTTAAGGAGGATATGTCAAAGGTGCCCAAATCATTGTGGACTATTAGCCCTTATGATGTGGGATGCATAAAAAGCATAGGGGGAGTAAGGATAAAATTAAAAAAAGGTGCCATACTACCCAGAGTGAAACAGTACCCACTGTCAAAAGAGGCAGATGAGGGCATATATGAAACCATAACGGCCCTTATAAACAATGGCATATTGGTCCCCTCAGAATCACCATGTAACACGGCTGTGTACCCAGTGCGCAAGGCTAAAGTGGGGTCTTGGCGCTTCATACAGGACCTCAGGCCCTTGAACAACATAGTAGAAGCAGAATATCCAGTAACAGCAAACCCAGTCACAATATTGTGTGGCATTCCAGCGGAAGCGTCACGATTTACAGTGATCGACCTTAAAAATGCTTTTTTCTCAATACCATTACACCCAGACTCACAAGATTTGACAAGCTTCACTTACCGAAATACAAAGTGGAAACATACCAGATTGCCACAGGGGTTTTGCGAATCACCCTCAATTTTCAATAGAGTAATACAGATGGATTTGGGTAACGTTGAAGTGGAAAGCACAGTGTTACAGTATGTGGATGACATAATAATTTGCAGTACAAACGAAAGTAAATGCAGAGAGGACTCATTAAAGATGTTGACAATATTGGCTGAAAAAGGGTACAAGGTAGACATGGAAAAGATACAATACTGTCAGGAACAGGTACTTTACATTGGCCAACTGATATCCCAACATGGAAGAAAGATTGCACCACAAAGAGCACAGGCCATTTCAAGCACTCCAATGCCACAGACTGTGAGGGAACTGCAGCAATTCCTGGGGCTGTGCAACTACTGTAGAGCATGGGTATTTGATTACAGTTCATACATAGGACCCCTGCTTGAGGGTTTGAGGGAAGCTAATAAAGGGGAGAAAAAGTTGGGGTGGACTATGGAAATGAGGGAGGCCTTTGATGAATTGAAAGACGCGATATCAACTGCTCCAGTACTGGCATCCCCAGACTATGAGCGACGATTTTTTATATTTTCACATTGCGACTCAGCAGTGATGAAAGCAGTTTTGGCCCAAAAAACGAGCATGGGCTATAAACCAGTAGCATTTTACAGCGGTCACTTAGACCCTGTGATGTTAGGTCACTTCCCTTGCGAACAAGGTCTCGCTGCAGCTGCTTTTGCAGTGGAAAAAGCATCAGCAATAACCATGGTGTGTCCAACTACATTGTTTGTGGAACATGCACTATTTGCAATATTGAATAGACCCAAGTCCACCCTAACAACGCAGAGGGCATCGGGTTATGAGATCATTTTGTCTAGAGCTGAATTAGCAATTGTTAGATGTAGCACGGTTAACCCTGCAAGGTTCCTAGCAGAAATAATTGAGGAGGGAGATTATGCCCATGACTGCACCCAAACAACTGAAATGTACTCATGTACTAGGAAAGTTGAAGAAAACGCACTAGAGGGAGGTGAAATTTTGTTTATTGATGGGTCATCGACTATTGATCAAGGAGATGGGATACGGAGGACTGGGGCAGCAGTGGTAAAAAAGATGGAGGCGCCGGTGTGTGTGGCTATGAAATGTGTACAATTACCACAGCATTACTCCGCTCAAGCCGCGGAACTGGTTGCACTAATATTGGCATTAAAGGAAAGTTTTGACAAACGAGTAACCATATACTCTGACAGTGCATATGTTACATCCACTGTCCACTCAGGGCTATCAAAATGGAGAAGAAGAGGGTTTAGGAGAGCTGATGGCACTCCAGTGCAACATGCCCTCTTATTGGCTGAACTAATTGAAGTAATAAATGACCCCCAAGAATTAGCCCTAGTAAAATGCACCGCACACACCAATGGTGAAGGCCACGTCTCAAAAGGGAATGCAGCAGCGGACGCACATGCGAAATATGCTGCGTACTTTGGTGAGATATGGAACCCCCCAGAATCACAGAGAGGGAGAGGGAGGGGAATGGCTAGGGAGATGTTGATAAGAGAGGGGTACACCCATCTCCCAGCCACGCAGATTATGGAGCTACAAGCGGCTGCACCAATGGCCGAAAAAGAAATATGGGTAAAAAGAGGATGTACAATGTCACCAACCGACGCACTATGGCGCCAGGGTGGCACTGGAAAAGTTGTAAAACCATTGGCACTTTTGAACACCGCCCTGAGCCAATTACATCACCCAGCCCATACAGGCAAGGAAGTAATTGCAGCACGAATTAGAGAAGATTGGTTCTGCCCTGAGTTAAATTGTCATGTGTCAAATTTTATCAGCAATTGTCTCACATGTCAACAGTTTACGGCCGGTCATACCCTAAAAGTGATAAGAGGTACTATACCCCGGCCAGAGGGACCTTTTCGGCATCTTCACATTGCCTATGTTGATATGATCAACATATGTCAAGGTAATAGGTATATGATTGTAGTAGTATGCCCATTTTCTAGGTGGATTGAAGCAGGGCCCTGTTCACACCCAGATGCATTTAGAGCAGCCAAATTCCTAGTAAGGGAGGTCTTCCCCAGGTGGGGAGTGTGCGAGGTGTTAAGGTCAGACAATGGCCCGCATTTCGCAAACAAAATGTTCCAGCATATCACATCCTTGCTAAACATAAAACACAAATTCGCATGTGCATACCACCCACAGGCTAACGGTATATGTGAACGCCTGAATGGCCTATTAAAGGAGGCAATTGCAAAAATACAACAAACAACAAAGAAAAGCTGGTTGTATTGCCTTCCATTAGCCCTATTTGAATTGAGGAATAGGCCAGGGTCCGACCACCACCTCACCCCTCACGAGGTGGTTACTGGACGTCAAATGCGCCTTTCCCTAACGCCAACGTCAAGGGCATTCACTGATCACGAAAGCACAGCGAGTGTGTTAGGTGATGAAATGTACCAATATGTGTCTTCTTTGATTACTAGTGTTGTGTTTGTGTCTCAACAGCTCGAGCGCACACGGGGCGGGTCTACCAGCAATCAACAAGAAGGCGCCAATACAGAATTGGAAAAGGAGAACCTGTGCAAACTTGCTAAAGGTGACCACGTGCTACTTCGCAATTTCAACAGGAAATGGAACGATAAAAGATTTACTGGCCCCCATCTGGTAGAGGACGTATCAACAAGAGCAGTAAAGCTAAAGGACAAGCGTGCCTGGACCCACCTACATGATGTAAAGATCTACAAACTGCAGACCCGCCCCAGCGCCAACGACAGGTCCATTGGAAGAACAGCAACAACATCCCCAACAGCGGAAGGAAGTTCTACCACAGACAACGACCCAATTGTTCCCATACCGTGTCACTACCCAGCTTCCCCGGAGACAATAACTGATGAAGAAAGGGGTGATCGCCATACTGCCCACCCCATGGTCACACGCTCAAGGAGTAAAAATACTCTCGCCAACCGAGCCCAATCCCCCCCCCTGCCCATTGACCCCCAAATATAGTAATAACTGAATTGAAGGACATTGCCTGCACAAGTACACATGTAGACACGTGAATGTTCTCTTTTTCTCTTCTCTCGCACATACAGGAACTGCGTATTATTGTATTTTTAAGAAAATAGCTAACTAACAAGTTCACTGCCCAGGCGTAGATGGTACTCCCAGACGATAACTACCCAGAAGAATTGTCACACCAATTTGTATACGAAATAAAACGGCCAACGTACCTAAAAAGGAGAAGGGTACGTGTCTACTACACAGCATTCCTCTTGGCCATAGAATATTCAATGCCCCACCTCCGCCCATACTTGCCGGTCCTAAGAGATAGATCACTTAGAGTAGCGTGGGAACAGCTCTTCGCCTGGGCACTGAATGACTATTTGATAGGGAGAGCTTAAAGGAAACCAACAACTAACATCTAATAACAAGCATTTTTAGAATTTTTAGGCGGCAACTTTAACGTTGCAAGAATACGCTGCCAGGACTGCAGCAAGGTAAGAGCAAAATGCCGGTGAGATTAGCATATGTAATAAAAATAATAGGGATTTTGATGATCACCGGGTTCTTGGCTGCCTCTGTATGACAGTACAGCTATGCTATTAATTTTATTGCTGCACCCAAACCTAATACACCCCCGTCCCCTGCTGCAACAAGTGTTACGTCAGGTGATAGTAGTAACATTGCACCCAAGCAAAATAGAGTTAAACGCAGCACATACTCAGACAATAAAGGTATTGATAATTATATACAAGATTCAGCACACGTCTCAAACAACATATGGTACCAACACATGACCCGCATTGGTAAGCAGACAACTGAGGACAGCTGCTACGTTTGCTCATTAATACCATACGCCATGAGTGCGGCACGAACATTTGTTGCCACAGAAATAGATGAAAAGACAGCACAGTGCATAATATACTTGGCACTGTTCCAAACGAAAGGAAGATTTCAAGGGACAGTGGTGCATATGACGTGGAAAACACGAGACTCATACCCATATGAAAACAACTTCCTCAAGACCTATTTGAGTTACCACAAGAGCAGTTTACATGCTGAAGCATTCAGATATATAACAAGTGGTCCTGCAAAAGGAGAAACAAAGAAAGTAACACTACAGTATCTACCATGTGATTGGTACGCCACTGAAGTTCCGGGTAAACAAGGATGTTGGGAGAGGCCGCTGGTAACGATAACCGGGAAGGTGCACCTGGACAACAGCTGGGAGATAGGAGTGATTGGCAGCAACATGGTAACAAAAGAAACTATCTCAACTATCGAGGCACACAACCACCGATGTTGGACGACGTGGATCAAGTATGTACCAATGCTCACGTGGGTAGAAACGGATGAAGACCCAATAACAATACTACCGCTGACTGCGCCCAAGGTATGCTACCAGCATAAAGGAGAGGTGGACGTAGGATATAACACCAACTGTGCAAGTGTGATGGAGTTGCCTGAGGGGGAGCAGGAACAGCAGTAATAATGGACCATTATTGGGCCTGTGGAGAAAAGGCATACCATACACTGCCTCCCCTGTGGAATGGTGTGTGCACAATGGTGCACGTCAATGTACCATCACTAGTGGTACCCAAGAAGCATGTCAATGTGGCGAACTTTCCCAAAATGGATGAAGGGGACAAAAGAAAAAAGAGATCTGCACCACTTCAGGAGGAGCAAGGGAACAGGACCAACAGCAATGATACTGTCCTAAATAGAAGGAAAAGACAAGGAGAACCATTGACAGGAAATTACCTGTGGGGAAGGTCGGAAACGGCACTCACTTCAATACCACCAGAACACAGACTATTCAGCAGAGCAGCAATGTTCTTCTCCTCAATAAATAATCCGGGACTGCAGGCTTACGCAAACGCAAAATGGCTCCAGATAACTAGATGGGAACTAATGATGACCATCAATTCTACAGTAAATGGATTTAACGCAATAAAAGAGGAGCTGCGAGCTATAAGGATGGTAGCACTCCAGAACAGATATGTATTGGACCTTCTCACAGCAATGGAAGGAGGAGTTTGTGCAAAGATAAGACAATCATGCTGCACGTTCATACCTGCCAACGATGCTGACAATGGTACACTGACAGAAGCAGTTTCACAATTGGCCCAGATGCACTCCAAAATGATGGATGAAAGTAACGGTGTAAACAAGGATAAGAGCTGGTTTTCACTATTATGGTCGTGGATGCCATCCTGGCTGTCAGATGGACTGAAAATTATAGTGGGTTGTACTATTTTGGCTGGAGCTACGCTGATCATAATTAGATTTTGGAAGGCCCGGAAGGCACGCACCACTGACGAGTTGCTCGAAATGGTGGGAATGCACCCCTTGATGCCAGCAGATGACGGCCAACATACAGGTGTGATAATACAGGAGAGGGAGAAGTTGCGCAACCAAATCATCACCAACCATCTAGACCCACCATCAGTGAAGATCGAGAACCCAAGAAACCCCAGGAGCTACATAGGGAAATGGGTATACTGTACTCCTGGAGGAACCTGTGAATATATGTATTGGTCATTTGAAGATCATGTAAACCACTATGGACATCTAGGAGGATTAACTAAGATATGGCGAGTAAGAGGAGATAACGAAAAGGATATGTTTGTGGTCGACAAGTCGACCAGAGGGGGGACTGAAGTGGGAGAATGGAAGACCAGGCTCCCGTCCTTCACCTCTCGCGCTTGGCCTAAAGGGTCACGACCCAGACACCCGCCACGAGAAGAGTTTGTCCATTTACCAGATGACCAGATACCCTGGTACAGGAACATACGGATGTGTCCATCTGCCTGCCCAGCAGCCCGCACTGGCCATGCCGACACCTGCGGCACGGACCAACTAGACTAAAATCTACACGTCGTTAGAGATGCCATGACGACCTAGACAACGGTAAGCACACCTGTGCAAATATACACACTGGACATCCCTGCACCAATCTACACGAAGAATATACTCAGTGCTATGACGTAGGCGACAGGCATACTCACGGACGTGCATCTTTATTATTTTCTACATAGGCTTTCAGAATGCAGAAACGCAAGACGCGTCATGAACTCATCTACAAAGCTTGCTCACGCTTCTCTTAAAACCAGTTACCACCATGAGAAATATAATGAAGACACGATACTGGTCATGGAACTATATGCTACTGTAACCTAAAGCACCTGTGCACCAGACTGACCACTTATACACCAGGCCTAAGTAGGCCTCAAGCAAGAGCTCCCGTGGACATTAACAAAACAAGAGTCAGGTTGCTGATCCTGCAGAATGAGCCCGGCGAAGCAACCAGCCAAGGTCGCAATGTTGCAAACCCACATTCCAAGAGCAAATCATCAAGGGCACGATGTTGCAACCTCGCACTCCGCGCACCAACGTTAAAGTCACACCTGCAAATTAAACCAGACACACAGTGGAAAAACAATATTAATTGTGCAGAATTCTGCCTCAAACACGGTCCCTCCTCACGTGACCAAGCCGAACCTGACGAGATGCCAAGCCCAGGAGAAAAGAGGCATCTGGATCCCTCGCTACGAGACATAGGCAGATACACTTGAAAGGCTCAATGGACATTTGCGACAGTGGGAGCGGTCAGCCTCCAACTATGAATAAATCCTCACATTGTCTGCACGTACCCATAGTGAAACATTGTTGCAAATTGCAGGTACACCGAGAGCTGGGAACAGCGGTGGTCCCAGGCTGGGAAGCTCACGGGCGCACCAATCAGAACATGGGGCTCTTATGACTGACGCCAGTAATATTAACCAATCCTTAGGAGTCTTCATGTAACAATTCTCATGTATCTAATTGTAGGGACAACCCAGATATATCACCTGACTAACCCTCGACCACTCATATTATTCTCTATACGTGTGCTATACTAACCCTACCACTCGAGCAACCAATTAAGAGTGGCGATAGGTTTTTTGTTAACTTTCTAAAGTGACGCAAGTAGCGCGTCATAATACAGTAAAAAGGGCCTGCGAGCCCCACGATTGTGTGTGTGTCAGGACGGACGCGTACGATCCTTGACCCATCCCTGCCGTTTTTGTATAATAAACAGCAGAGTCACCTTGCTTCTTGCATGTGTCTCATACTCTATCTCATCTGGGATATACGGGAGGAGTTGGGGCCTCCCTGCCCGGAGGTCTGCGGACGGCCCGGCCGACCCCGGCAGAATTTCCCCCCGACACTATGCTTCCCAGAATGTCTGGCCCACTGCTTCATCTCCACCCTTGCAGGACAAGGTTGGGTGGAGGATAGGCAACACCTGTGGCTGCAGGTGCAGCAATCAGCACACCTGAGTCATGTGCTCGTTAAGCATCTTTAAAAGCCACAGTTTGCTTCAGTCCAGCGATGGTCATTGATGCAGTGTTCCTGTTTGTGACTGGTCCCTTGTTCCTGGTTCTTAGCTTTGTGCCTAGTTCCTAGTTTCTATTCTTTGTTCCTTAACCCTGGATTTCGAATGTATGTGCTTAATTGATTTCTGCTTCCTAGATTCCCTTTCTGTATTCCTCTGTTTACAGGCAGCTTTTCTCAGTGCTTTCCCTTTTGGTGCAGCCCAGTTTGCATGTGTTCTATTTTTCTTTGACTTTGTCCTTTGTTGCTGTAAACCTTGATGCTTTAGTCTTTCCGCTTTATAGATTTAGCTTCCTGCCTTTTTCCTTGGATGGGTAGGGGAAGTTTACCTTTGTAATTTCGTTTTCCCTGCTCCTGCTCCTTTACTTTCTCTTGGAATCCATTCCATGTCTTCCCTTGTACTTCTGCATTTATTTCCCATTGATTATTAGGTGTGGTGTGCTGTTGTAGCTAGCTCCTGAATGAATGGCTATGTTTTCCTCACTATTCTGTAATCACTATTCCTACTTGCCCCTTGTCTTGAGTCTTATGTATTTAGTTATCCTCCCATTGCTGTTATAGCCTTTCTGGGTCCCTGTTTGATCAACAGGGTTCGTGGGTTTGCTCACATTCAAGTGGTATTTCTCGTCCTCATGAGTACTGTTTTTCAGTTCTCTTATTCAATACCATCAAGAGTGTTGGCTCACAGATCCTGTCTTTGCTTGCCCTCTACGTGGGCTTAGCGCTGTCAGTACCTGTAACAACAATTGTGGGTAAGGAGCTTGCCGACTTTCCTTGCAGTCATAAGGAATTTCTAAGTGCTTACCCCACATCCCTTTTCATATATTTGTATTGTTGTCACACTCTATTTGCACTCTATTTTCACTTGGTTTTAATCATCCTGCCAACACCCTCAGCAACCATAAGGGCAGTGCTAGCCCATTGTGATTTTGTGCCTAGCATGTTGTATTGCCTACTATGAAACTGTACTCCCAACATATTATACACCCAATGTTGTATTGCATACTATGAACCTGTACTCCCAGCAGATTATACACCCAATGCTTTTAGCCCATGGTGAAGTGTGTGCCTAGCATGTTGTACTGCCCATTGTGAACTTGTACTCCTAGAATCTCATACACCCAATGCCTTAGCCCATTGTGAATTGTATGCCCTGCATTTTGTACTGCCCATTGTGAACTTGCACTCCTAGCATATCATAGACCCAATGCTCTTAGTCCTCGGTGACTCTGTGTTCTCTGGCGTCGTGCAGGTGAGGGAAGCCCATTTCAGACCCTCCTGGGCCTCATGGTGTAATTGGCAATGTGCTTTTGTATTACAATTTTAGCGCTCCCAGCGCAGTTGCTTCTGCCTTTCCCTCCCCAGCATCCATTCCCTTGTTAACCTGTTCCCTCCCGCCCTCCTCCCCTGATTGGAGGCTGCACCATTGCGCTTGAGCCTACCTTCCCTGCCGTGTCCCACACTCGCCATTCTGGCGTCGTGCAGGTGAGGGAAGCCCATTTCAGACCCTCCTGGGCCTCGTAGTGTAATTGGCATTGTGCTTTTGTGTTACACTTTTTTAGGCTCCAGCGCTGTTGCTTCTGCCTTCCCTCCCTTCCCCTCCCCAGCATCCATTCCCTTGTTAACCTCTTCCCTCCCACCCTCCTCCCCTGATTGGAGGCTGCACCATTGCGCTTGAGCCTACCTTCCCTGCCGTGTACCACACTCGCCATTCTGGCTTCGTGCAGGTGAGGGAAGCCCATTTCAGACCGGCCTGGGCCTCGTAGCGTAATTGGCATTGTGCTTTTGTATTACATATTTAGTGCTCCCAGCGCTGTTGCCTCTGCCTTTCCCTCCCCAGCATCCATTCCCTTGTTAACCTGTTCCCTCCCGCCAAGCATCCATTCCCTTGTTAACCTGTTTCCTCCCTGATTGGAGGCTGCACCGTTGCGCTTGAGCCTACCTTCCCTGCCGTGTCCCACACTCGCCATTCTGGCGTTGTGCAGGAGAGGGAAGACCATTTCAGACCCTCCTGGGCCTCGTAGTGTAATTGGCAATGTGCTTTTGTATTACAATTTTAGCGCTCCCAGCGCAGTTGCTTCTGCCTTTCCCTCCCCAGCATCAATTCCCTTGTTAACCTGTTCCCTCCCGCCCTCCTCCCCTGATTGGAGGCTGCACCATTGCGCTTGAGCCTACCTTCCCTGCCGTGTCCCACACTCGCCATTCTGGCGTCGTGCAGGTGAGGGAAGCCCATTTCAGACTCTCCTGGGCCTCGTAGTGTAATTGGCATTGTGCTTTTGTGTTATACTTTTTTAGGCTCCAGCGCTGTTGCTTCTGCCTTCCCTCCCTTCCCTCCCCAGCATCCATTCCCTTGTTAACCTGTTCCCTCCCACCCTCCTCCCCTGATTGGAGGCTGCACCTTTGCGCTTGAGCCTACCTTCCCTGCCGTGTACCACACTCGCCATTCTGGCGTCGTGCAGGTGAGGGAAGCCCATTTCAGACCGGCCTGGGCCTCGTAGCGTAATTGGCATTGTGCTTTTGTATTACATATTTAGTGCTCCCAGCGCTGTTGCCTCTGCCTTTCCCTCCCCAGCATCCATTCCCTTGTTAACCTTTTCCCTCCCGCCAAACATCCATTACCTTGTTAACCTGTTTCCTCCCTGATTGAAGGCTGCACCGTTGCGCTTGAGCCTACCTTCCCTGCCGTGACCCACACTCGCCATTCTGGCGTCATGCAGGTGAGGGAAGCCCATTTCAGACCCTCGTGGGCCTCGTAGTGTAATTGGCATTGTGCTTTTGTATTACATGTTTAGTGCCCCCAGCGCTGTTGCCTCTGTCTTTCCCTCCCCAGCATCCATTCCATTGTTAACCTGTTCCCTCCCTGATTGGAGGCTGCACCGTTGCGCTTGAGCCTACCTTCCCTGTCGTGTCCCACACTCGCCATTCTGGCATCGTGCAGGTGAGGGAAGCCCATTTCAGACCCTCCTGGGCCTCTTAGTGTAATTGGCATTGTGCTTTTGTATTACAATTTTAGCTTCCCAGCGCTGTTGCTTCTGCCTTTCCCTCCCCTCCCCAGCATCCATTCCCTTGTTAACCTGTTCCCTCCCGCCCTCCTCCCCTGATTGTAGGCTGCGCCGTTGCGCTTGAGCCTACCTTCCCTGCCGTGTCCCACACTCGCCATTCTGGTGTCGTGCAGGTGAGGGAAGCCCATTTCAGACCCTCTTGGGCCTCGAAGTGTAATTGGCATTGTGCTTTTGTTTTACACTTTTTTACGCTCCCAGCGCTGTTGCTTCTGCCTTTCCCTCCCCTCCCCAGCATCCTTTCCCTTGTTAACCTGTTCCCTCCCGCCCAACATCCATTCCCTTGTTAACCTGTTCCCTCCCGCCCTCCTCCCCTGATTGGAGGTTGCACCTTTGCGCTTAAGCCTACCTTCCCTTCCGTGTCCCACACTCGCCATTCTGGCGTCGTGCAGGTGAGGGAAGCCCATTTCAGACCCCCCCTGGGCCTCGTAGTGTAATTGGCATTGTGCTTTTGTATCACAATTTTAGCGCTCCCAGCGCTGCTGCCTCTGCCTTTCCCTCCCAGCATCCATTCCCTTGTTAACCTGTTCCCTCCTGCCCAACATCCATTCCCTTTTTAACCTGTTCCCTCCTGCCCTCCTCCCCTAATTGGAGGCTGCACCGTTGCGCTTGAGCCTACCTTCCCTGCCGTGTCCCACACTCGCCATTCTGGCGTCGTGCAGGTGAGGGAAGCCCATGGAACGGGTGAAGTATGTGGATGGAACGGGTGAAATATGTGGATGGAACCGGTGAACTGATGTAGAATGGGTGAAGTGGGTGGAATGGGTGAAGTGGGTGGAATGGGTGGAACGGGTGGAATGTGTGGAACGGGTGAAGTAGGTGAATGAACGGTGGATGTGCTTGAAACCAGCGAAGTGGGCGGAACTAGTGAAGTGGATGGAATTCGTTAAGTGAATGGAACGTGTGAAGATGGTATGTGGATGGATGATGCATGGAATAAGGATAACATGGGTAGAACGAATGAAAGGAGCAGTGCGAAGATGACGTATGTGTGTGGATGATGCATGGAGAAAGGATAACGTGGGTAGAACGAATTAAAGGAGTAGTGCATAAATTGGTGGAGTGCATGGAACGGAGGGGAGTGCATGGAACGGAGGGGAGTGCATGGAACGGAGGGGAGTGCATGGAACGGATGGGAGTGCACAGAATGGCGTGACGTGCATGGAATGGTTTTGGAGTGCATGCAACGTCTGAAAGAGCATTGAAAGGAACAGTCTGAGTGCTTGAAACGGTCGTAATGCACGGAACAGTCGGGAATACATGGAACGGATGAAGTTCATGGAACTATTGGAGTGGGCACGATCTCAAGCACCTACAGTAAACCACCATATTCACATCTCCACGCTTACTCTCTTCTTTACACCACCACTCAAATAGAACACAGCGATACTATGACACCATTCGGTATAGCTGTTCTCATACCAACATCTGCCTCAGACTCCCCATCACTCTGACTAAACACTGCTGGTTACACACCCCCCCAGCCAGGCGTTCTCCTCGGGCCTAACGCAGCCACAATCGGTCTGGATAAATCCTGCCAGAACGAACACATACTATTGACCTCTCAACCACCACACCTACCGCTAAGAAGCAGCTATTACACGAATGCCACACCAGCTGCACACATATCCGGTGCTCACACGCACCTTGATTCTCTCTACTCTCTCTACTGACTTGAACTTCGGTTCCGAAGGGCATTCAAACTACCAGCGCCTTCAGACCATACCAATGGTACATAAGGCGCTATATAAATGGAAAGTAACAAAACATAACATATATGAGTCTTGGTGCCTGTGTGCACGTTGTTTGATTCAAGGCTATTTTCTGTGTGATTTTGTGCACATTTCCCTTGCCATATTTGCGGCCTTTGTCCTCTCTTGACAGAATGACCAGCCCAATATTCTCATTGAATATGGCAAGTTTAAGAAAGAAAGGCAGCAAGGCCTCTAACAAGTTTGTACAGAAAGCTTCCCCTACATTTACCTGTGACAATCA
The DNA here is from genome assembly GCF_040938575.1 of Ambystoma mexicanum. NCBI lineage: Eukaryota > Metazoa > Chordata > Amphibia > Caudata > Ambystomatidae > Ambystoma > Ambystoma mexicanum. The sequence continues at coordinate 863,129,482 of NC_090939.1, read as the reverse complement.
AATCACTAGTCCTGACATAAATGAACTCCTTGTCACGAATGGGCATTTACGTGCAGAGTATTTTTCCCACAGAATGGCCCATCTTACATTGCCTGATCCTAGTTCTGTCTTTTATTCTGATCCAGATTCTATGTCAGCACAAGCCTTAGCAGCAGAAAACAGCACACTGTTAAACTTATTACACAAGAGTACCTCTGTTGTTGAACCCCATGATTCCAGTTGTGCTTCACTTCAGATTGAACCGTTTCATGATATAAACATAAAGAATGGAGGGGTTCCTTGCATAACTTCTGTTTTCTACCCTCAGTCTATAGCATACTCCTCTACACAAGTACATACTGTAGTCCCTAATGCCAAGAGGTCTGATATCAATAGTTTGCTTAAGGGAAACACAGACCAAGTTGGTAAGAGAAAGTATAAATCACAGAACCTGCAAGCAGTAGATGACAATGTACAATCGGTGCACATCCAGATTGCTAGTGCAGGATCCAGCCCTGATGCCACCATGCCTCCCCCTGTGCCTATTGATAGCGATGCATAGTTAATGCAGGGTATGCTAAAAGCTAAGCTTTAGGAGTTAAGACAAGAATTCATTTCTTTACAAGAGGAGAATAAAACCTTACAGTCTTTACTGAATACACCTCAAACTTTATCCATTGATGTTGATGAAGTGAATACTGTTCAGTCCCTGAGTGCAGAGACTTTAGTAAACCATGATACTTGTCAATATGTAAGATCTATCAGGAGTGAAAATCTTTCTTCTAGCACAGCGCTTAATCAGGGCACAGGTTTTGACAATTGCCCTGCCGTTTGTCAGGGATTGATTTTGATTTTGATTTTGATTCATTTCTTACGCACACCAAGCAAGCAATTGCATTCGGGCGCAGATGTTAACTATATGCTATATGTTTAGCTGTGGAGGCTTAGGGTCACCATGGTTACTTAAGTTCATTTGAATAGGAATGTTTTTAATTCCTTTCTGAATGTTGCCAGTGTAGTGCATGAACGAATGCCAAAAGGCAGCTGATTCCACAGCTTGGGGCAGAACACGGAGAACCTCCTGTCTCCTTTAGAGGTGTATTTTGTCCGAGGAATACATAGCAGGAGTTTGTCTCCTGAACGGAGGTCTCTGGTAGGGTAATACTGGTGGATTCTCTCGTGTTCAGCTATCTGGGTGCGAGTTTGTGGTAACATTTATAAACCAGACACGCCACCTTGAATTTAATACGGTCCTCCACCATCAGCCAGTGGAATGCTTTCCGAGATGTAAAAATGTGATCTCTTTTGCCCAGGTGGGCAGTTAACCTCACTGCCGCATTCTGGGCCTTTTGTAGTCTTGACATTTGTTTCATAGGAATCCCTGTCATGAGACTGTTAAAATAGTCAAGATGGGCATTTATCAAGGCTCCCACCACCACTGGCTGATCTTGGGGTGTTAAAAGAGGAAGTACTTTCCTAAGCAAGCGCAGGGCGTAATATACTGCTTTTATTTTTGCCCCAACTTTTGCTTCACTGGCCAAGTTTTCTTGCCAGATGCAACCAAGATTTTTTACTTTCCTAGAGAACGGGATGTTTTCACCTAAGATCTGTGGAGTTATGTGGGTTCCTTCCTCTCTGTTTTTGTTCTCTGATCTGAACAGGATTACCTCCGTTTTGGCTGCATTGAGCCGTAACTGGTTGCAAGCCATCCATTTTTTTGACATCTTGCATACACCGGTCTATCCTTTCAAATGCCTCTGGCAGATTATCTGTCTCCACATAGATCTGCGTATCGTCGGCATAAGAGTGGAAACGTAGCCCTTGTTTCCTCAGGATGTCAAACAATGGTCGAATATATAGGTTGAAAATCAGAGGTGAAAGCGCTGAGCCTTGGGGGACTCCACATCTCAGTTGTATTAACTCTGAGAGGAAGGCTCCCAGGGCCACCTGTTGAGTTCTGTCTTGTAGGAAGGAATCAAACCAATCCACCACAACTTTAGCTGCTCTGTCTATACTTCCAATCCGTTGGAGTATAATTTTGTGGTTGATTGTGTCGAATGCTGCCGACAGATCGAGCATCAACAGTATTGTGTTGCTTCCTCTGTCCGCAGATTCTAGTAGGTCATCCTGGACTGCCAGTATGGCAGTCTCTGTCCCATGATTAGGGCGAAATCCTGATTGGTGTTCGTCCAAGATGTCTCTATTGTCGACGAACTGCTGGAATTGGTTACAAACAATTTTTTCAAGACTTTTAGTAGGCCAGCATAGATTAGCCACAGGACAGTAATTTTTTAGTATCATGGGGACCAACTTGGGCTTTTTTAATAGCGGTTTTACCACTGCTCGCTTAAGTGAGCAAGGAACATAGCCCTCTGATAGGGATTTATTTACAAAAATTGTTAAAAAAGGGGTGAGGTTGGCTGCTAAACGAATAGCAGTACATGCTGGTATAGGAAAAGCCTAGTCCTTAGTGGGTTTTAACTTGAGTATTAAAGCTGCTATATCTTCCTTCTCAATAGGTTGGAAGCAAAAGTTCTCCTCGGTTTCCTGGCTTTCTACTACTTCTCCCTCTTCTCCAGTTTCTCCCCATTCTTCCGCAGTTATCAATTCAGTGATGCTTTTCTGAATGTCAATGATTTATTTTTCAAAGAAATCATTGAACTTATTGATTGCAGTTAGCTGAAGATTTACAAGCCACTCCTTTACCTAAGATTTCCAGTGTAGCAGCTTGTCATAACCCTGAGCTTGCACACATACAAGCTTCTGATTTCCAAACACAATCCACAATGGTGGCATACACAGAATCTGTCACTACAGTAGGCTTGGACTCTGCTCTTGATCCAGCTGCTGAGACTGAAGTAGATGTTCAAGCTGATGTGGAAAACAATGCTACCTCTGTGTTCACTCTTCCTTTGCCAATTTTGGTCACAACAAACAGTCAGAGACAGTACAGATTTCATGTTCTGATAGACTCATTCCACAGTATACAGAACCAAAAACCTTGCAAGCGATTCTTGAACTGTTGATTGTTAATCTGCCACTTTCAGAAGCTAGGACAGATGAATGGACAATTGACGAAATCCTGATTAACAGAGTTTTTATTATGGTGATTCCTCTGGTTGATTTTGATTTCTACATTCTACAAAGGGAGAGACTGTGTCATCCACTAAGGAAAGGGACTGCAAGGGTACAGCTCAGTCTTTGGTTACTGGTGCCAAGGAGTCTACTGCCCTAAAGGTGACTTCCATTCCTGAGCCACAAATGTGTCTGTCGTCTTCTGAGACTTCAGTCTGTCCTCCTACAACCATTGACTCTTCTATTATCCAGTCCATAGCTCTGCAGTCATCGTTGGCACAAGTGTCTTCAATCAAGGAACCACTGACATGTCTGTCATTCACTCAAGAGCCTCCACCATGCACGTGGTCAGTCCCAAAGACCTTGACATGTTTGTCTTCAGCTACCAAGATGGCTCCAGCTTGCACGCCTTCAGCCTCAAAGTTTCCTCTGGCATGCCTGTCTTCAGCTACAGTGACTCATCCAGCAGATCATCCTTCAGCCATAGAGCCTCCGGTAGTCCATCCTAAGTGCATGTCTTCAGTCCCAGAGCCTACTGCTGGTTTGGCTTCAGTTCATGAGACACCTGTATCCTGCTTAGCCCCGCTGCCAATATCAGAGGTATATCTGTCTACACCGTCAGATCCTGCTGCATTTTCTTCTACTCCAGAGATTGCTCCTGAATCCCAACCATTTATTACCGATGAACGTCCAGCCTGCCCTTCTTATGCTTCACCAGAATAACAGCCTTTTACACAAGACGATTCTCCCAACTGCTTGACCTTAGCATCAGAGCCTCCCGAATATGCGGCATCTGAGTTTGAGACTTTTGCCAGCTCTCACTTCAGAGACATCAAGCTGGACCACGGCTCGGGAGAGCCTTACAGGCAAGCCACTGGACTTGCCTGGAGTATTACGAGAGGGAGACGGACACCATCCGCCACGGCCCAGTCACCAAACAAGTAGCCGACCGGGATAGCGGGCTGGGCGGTTCGCATCCGGAGCACGGTTCGGTCAGCCGCTTGACAGCTCTTTTGGTGCCGGACCACACATGAACCAGATGGAGAGGACGGGCAGGGGCCCCCAGCAGCAGCACTTCCTCATTGGTCAGCAGCCCAGGGGTGGGGCGTTGTACGGAGGTTTCATGCAGCTACAGGTGCCTTGACACAATGGAATGGGAGCATTGCCCCAGGCGGGCCTGTCTGTGCCACAGTCCACCGTCCCCGTGAGTCAAGCTCAGCACTTTGTGTACTCTCAACCCCAGGGGCAACACCAGTCCTTAACACCGTCGGATTATGTGCAAGATAGGACTGCTTCTCAGCTCCAGGGACCTGTCCAGCAAACGGCTGTCAGCTTGCCCATGGACCAAGTGACGGGCCTGAACTACTCACCTGGGTGTGCACAGGGTGTGGTGCAGACCGGCATATTACCTGCAGGACTTGTGCAACAGAATTCCTCCAAGCAGCACTAGTTGGGTGCTAGTAGCCAAAGGAAGGGAATGACTGCTGCAGTTCAAAATGTGCCTGTTATTGCTCTTGCTGCGAGTGTGCCTGATGTACCAAGTACTACGTCTATCACTCCTATCAGTATGCCAAACGTCCCTGCTGTTGTATCCCACGTGCAACAAAGTGGCTACACAACTGTCACCAGGAGTACCAGCCTTGTACAACCCATTGGACTTCCAGGCCTCCAAGGCGTAGAACATGTGCAGTCAAACCTTAGTCACATTCAACCACAAGCCTTTTTCCAGATGGATGGCAGAATAAAATCCGAACCTCTACCTCAGCCGCCACCTTCTTTAATTGCTGAACATAAACATTTCCTGAAGCCTGCAATTTCCTCACCTCCCGCATGTCCGCACTCGGCAGAAAGGCTAACAGAGCTTCCACCATTGTCTAATGCATGTTGCACTAGCCTGCCTCCCTCCTCAAAGACTTATAAGTGTCCGCTCCCAGTGACTGAGTTTCCTGGGCCTTCCAACTCTGCTTCAGATCCTGCAAGTCCTTCATGCCTTTCTTCGACCCATGAGTATCTTCCTCACCAGAAGCCTGCCTATGACTCTTCTAGACTGCAGCCTGATTCTATTCATTCCAGTCCATCTGCCTTTGCTCACAGGCCGCCATTTCCCTCAGTGCCACCTCCAAAGAAAAAGCACTCCGATCATGGAAAGAAGATGTCTCGTGCGGGTGGCGGGCACCAGAAGACGGCCGTGGGAGGGGGTATACTGTCACAACTCGCTCCCTTTGCTCCTGTTCCCACCACTTGGGGGCATGATTTGGGGTTTATTCCCTACTGGACTTTTCCTCTGAACCTTATGCTACAGTGCTGTGATGAATTGGGAGCGCTAAATCCCTATTTTCCAAGCTACTTCCCTTCCGGATCCATTCCAGGTTTTTGGCAGCCAGCATGCTTCTTTAATCAAATGACTATGCTTCCCAGAATGTCTGCCCCACTGCTTCATCTCCACCCTTGCAGGACAAGGTTGGGTGGAGGATAGGCAACACCTGTGGCTGCAGGTGCAGCAATCAGCACACCTGAGGCATGTGCTCGTTAAGCAGCTTTAAAAGACTCAGTTTGCTTCAGTCCAGCGATGGTCATTGATGCAGTGTTCCTGTTTGTGACTGGTCCCTTGTTCCTGGTTCTTAGCTTTGTGCCTAGCTCCTAGTTTCTATTCTTTGTTCCTTAACCCTGGATTTCGAATTTATGTGCTTAATTGATTTCTGCTTCCTAGATTCCATTTCTGTATTCCTCTGTTTACAGGCAGCTTTTCTCAGTGCTTTCCCTTTTGGTGCAGCCCAGTTTGCATGTGTTCTATTTTTCTTTGACTTTGTCCTTTGCTGCTGTAAACCTTGATGCTTTAGTCTTTCCTCTTAGTAGATTTAGCTTCCTGCCCTTTTCTTGGATGGGTAGGGGAAGTTTAGCTTTGTAATTTCGTTTTCCCTACTCCTGCTCCTTGACTTTTCTTGGAATCCATTCCATGTCTTCCCTTGCACTTCTGCATTTATTTCCCATTGATTATTAGGTGTGGTGTGCCTTTGTAATCATGTCATGGAGTATGTCAGCATAGGTTCTTCTTACTGGACCAATCATAGAACCATTCGCCAGTGAACTGGGTGTGCCTAGATGTATTACCTGAGTAGGAGAAAGCTCTAAAGGTTTCATCCTCTCAGCATGATCTGTAGGCATAAAAATGTTTTGCAAAATCTCCATGTGTGACTTCCTTTTAGAAACTAACCTTGGTTAATTTATCACAGGACCAGGTGCTTTTGTGTGTGTCTCTATGGTAGGAACAATCACATAGGGTCTCGGCTGCCTAGTAGTTGCCACATCTGTATCCTTCGTTTCTTGCACAGGAGGATACAGAGGAACTTTCACTTTACTTATGTCTACATAATAAGACATCGTACTGTGAGTGAAAGCAGTATTACTATGAACAAAATAAAGGTGTAAATTGTGCATAAACATGACCACTTAAAGGCATGGTCTAGTAAAAATTTGTATTGTCCCTATGGGTCGGCCATGTTTTTTTAAGCCTAAGTGGCTCGATTTTAGAAAACTTTCCTATGGACCTTACCCGAGTTTTCGTCCATTAAACGCATGTGAAAACAAGCACCAGGGAGCCGCCATTTTTCTGATAATCCTATCTTTTCCCCCATCGCCCTGGCTGATCTGCTTTTGCGGCACTAAATCAATTCCCCCGCCCCTGAGCCTGTCATCAGCAGACTCGTACCGCCCATTTCCCAACGCCAAAGCACGTCTCGTGTCAACATTCGCTGAGCTTCAGCTAATGACGTGTCGCCATGGAAATGGCAGGACGCCTCTTTCCTCAATTAGTATAAACAGACAGTTTCACAACACACAGCAGCAGATTTTCGATTCCATTCCTCTCTCTGTGTTACTTTGAGTATTCTGTGACTCGTTTCAGTGCTCTGGTCAGCTACCTTCGCCGCTTGTAGCCCGTGTGAACAGATACCAGTACCACCGCTATAAATTATTTTAGTTTGTTTAACACACAATGGCTACAATAATGCCCTACATGTATGAGCACGAGTATACCGAGGAGGAACTACTGGAAAGGGAAGCACGCGAAAACGATGGAGATTCGGACGGCAGTTGGCAGGACGAATCAACAGATGAAGAGCCTGGGCCTAGTCGAATGTTCGGCGTCTCCACCTGGTGCACATGCAATCGGTGCGAGCTAATGCCGACCGAGGAGGAGAACTGCTGCTGCCGAGAAAACTCGGGATGCCTGGCCTACATTTCGGAAGGCGAGCCACGACCGCAATGCATCACCGAGCTGCCAGACTTCAGGGCAGCCTGCCTCACACGGGCCGTGTTGAGAATAATGATGGTGCTTATGCACGAACTTCGCGCAACTGTTCATCCTCGTAATCCGAGTAACGAGTAAGTATACTCTGCTTGTCATGCCACTCCTATTTCATGTTCTTCTACTATATCCAAAATTACATCTACATATCATTGTAACGCATGTAAGTCGTTCAATAGTGTGCATTGTCTAGATAGCATTTGTCCGTGCAGAATGCCATTAGTTACAAGAATTGTCATTGACAACAAACGTTTATTAAACTTATCTTGGTCATTTAAAAACAGTTTGTTTCATTCCTTTTCACAGGTGGTACAGGCTGGTGGCCTATCGTTCCTTTACATGGTGGCTCCACGGGAGGCTTGGGCACCGCGTTCGAAGAGTGATACCCACCTGGGCCGTTCGTGCCATTAGAGAAACATTCCCGAGTGACAGCGGTCAGTACAGGGGATTTTCTCTCGCTGTGCTGCAACCTGAACTGTACAATGTTTAAAGTCTTGTATTTTTGTGTCATCAAAATAAGATACAAAATAAAACACCACATATATTTTAACAACGGTTGTTTCGATTTTTTAAATGAATCAAGTGTGTCTCCATTCAAGGATGGACGTCAGACATCTGTGCTCCGAATGGGTGAAGGTCTGGTCGCTGTGAAGCAGGGTGGTCACTATCTATCTAAGCTAACATAACATATTCTTGATAATGCATGCACTAAATAAAACTTGTTCAAAGTCTTTCAGTGGGTTATGTCTCTATAAAAGTCACACATATGTCTATGCTAACAATTACCATTGAATTATACAGGCCTTGGGTCTTGACCACTATAATACACCGGTTGAAGTGTGGGTCTGTGCTCACAAGAATCTCCGGTATGTGGCATTTGTTATTGATAAGCAACGATATACTATCATTGATTTAAAGATGCTATACTATATATTGATATAAAGGCGTTCGCGCCGGTGGAGGCGCGCTGGCATGGGGGGCTGTCAGGGGCGCGAAAGGCCAAGGTGCCAAACTACATGTACACTTCAAAAGGTGTCCCACGCCAAGGGGCCATCGGTCACATGGCCTCCTCAGACCCCGTGTCTTCAGCCAGGCCTCCCCTTGAAGCAGGCCGCCCCCCTGCAATCCACATAAGTGTGTCTCCATTCAGCAGTCTTCCTGTACCTTATCTGCACGCCCCAGGCCCATCCATCCCACCCCCCTGTATCAAAGGCGGTTTGCGCCGGTGGATGCGCGCTGGCATGGGGGGCTGTCAGGAGCGCGAAAGGCCAAGGTGCCAAACTACATGTACATTTCAAAAGGTGTCCCACGCCAAGGGGCCATCGGTCACATGGCCTCCTCAGACCCTGTGTCTCCAGCCAGGCCTCCCCTTGAAGCAGGCCGCCCCCCTGCAATCCACATAAGTGTGTCTCCATTCAGCAGTCTTCCTGTGCCTTATCTGCACGCCCCAGGCCCATCCATCCCACCCCCCTGTATCAAAGGCGGTTCGCGCCGGTGGATGCGCGCTGGCATGGGGGGCTGTCAGGGGCGCGAAAGGCCAAGGTGCCAAACTACATGTGCGCTTCAAATGGTGTCCCACGCCAAGGGGCCATCGGTCACATGGCCTCCTCAGACCCCGTGTCTCCAGCCAGGCCTCCCCTTGAAGCAGGCCGCCCCCCTAAGACCACGACATACATACGTCATTCATTCACAAACGCACTCCTGTTTCTAATACTTTATAAACCACTTGATATGTCTCATGAGAACATCTTTGTGCTTTGCAAGTCAACTCCTGAACGTGTTACCTGGCAACCACTGAGATCTACGCTAATCTGCTCGTCGTCGTGCTATCCGTGAACTTCTGTGACCGCTTAGAGCAAACCCATCAGTGTACTACCTGTGGCCACCCACCTATTCTCCTGCAACATACTGCTCTGCTTGCTGAATCCAACTGTTTGTTGGTCAAGGTAAGGCCATGTATCCTAGTCATATTTCGCAGATTTTTAAATTTCTATCTATTTGCGAGTTGAGTACACAATAGTGCTAGGTTCATTGGTCTCATTGGTATTGACTTGAGTTTCCATTGCTATGCTATCAATAGATCTATTTATTTTCATCTGTGTCTATTGTCATCGAATTGCACCCTTCGGGGGTCCAGTCTATAATGTAAGCATGTTTCCTTCTCGTGCAATACAGAACATCCAAGGGATGAGTCACATGTTCAGGTTTTAGTCACATCATTTATACATTTCTGCAACTTATGCAAATACTAAGCCGCACATAATGAACTGGTATAGTTCCTGCGACCAAAACAAAACTTGCATTGATCATTGTATGATTCATTTACTTTTGTATCAAATCTTTATTCTTGAAGATTGCATAATAATGTCGATATTTACTTTTCAGATTTATCAACAATGCCTGCCTGTTCGATTAGCGGTTGCCCTTCGAAGACCCATGCTAAATCTGAAGGCACTACAATGCATGTATTCCCGAAAACTGTTGATCGAATAAGAGAAAGGGTCAGACATTGCGGATATCCACTGGATGAGCTGGAAAGTAGAGTCCAACAAGTCTTACAGGACAAGAGGGGTGATCGATACCGCATCTGCAGCCGGCACTTTTCCTTGGACATGTACACAACATCTTGGGTAACAAAGAAGAATAAACGGCGAACGACACGGAAATTGCTCAAACGCTATTCCCACTCTATTCGTCCACATTCCGCCACCGGTGAGTCAAGTGTCCGGATTTAGCTTTAGGCCTTGCGGTAGTGTGTAGGTATCCGAACGGATTAATTGATATTGTAGGTGTTCTATCCCTTGTAATAATTTCGATATTGATATGAGTGTATAGTTTTTTGAATAATGACATTTACCAATATATTCTTTGTCGATTTCATAACCCACAAACGCAATGTATATATATGGGAACATGGAACTGTGCTGTATTGAGCATTTTACAAGTATTCTGTCGCCTTACATGGCTATTTATAATATTGGCATTTCATTATCAATCATTAATTTAACTTTACAACTTCTTGACTATCCCTTGAATCTGAAGCAAGAACATTCTACATCCTTGACGTGGTCGCAGTTATCAACCACTTCTAGCGCGTATCAGGTAATCTTACTAGGCTAATCCGCTACAGACCTGTTTTATGCATGTCAAGTAATATTTTTATTTTATCGTGTAATCATTTTACCGAATGTTTGGTTAGTGCTTTCCAATTGATATACACCTTAGTTATCGTCCACTGGTGTTTGTTTTCAGTTATAATTAGTGTTATCCATACTAATGCAAGTACTGTCTTTCAGGGAGATGCTGAAGCGTCCGCCACATCTACAACATTTCTAGATGTTCTTCAATCCAAGGTATGGATACTGACAGCTCCATCGAGTGTCATCATCAGAGCTGGAATTCTTGTCGTTTGATTGTTCTACACAATGTTTCATTCGTGGTTAGCCGTTGATATCTACCTGTGCTGTCGACCCCAGGTGTATGTTATCTTTTCACTATTGTAATCCTCACTAATGCAAGTACTATGTTTCAGGCAGTTCATGGCGCGTCAACCTCTGCACTTGATGCAGAGCCTGACATTCAAGTAATTCCAGGGGAAGTGGAAGCGGGACCATGCGTATACGAATTGGCGCAACAGCTTTCGGAAGTGCGCACTACATTTGCAACATCCATAGATATTCTTCAGCAGCACGAGGTATGGATAATGACAGCTCCATCATGCGTGATCATATAGCGTGATTCCATTTGCTATACTTTCTTCCCTATTAACGCAAGTGCTGTGTTTCAGGGAGACGAAGAAGCTTCCACTACAATCACAACATCCAATTTAGATGATGCAGATGTAAATAAATCGGAGAAATAAGTCGATGAAATGTGATCATATTTAGATTTTCCTTGATTCTTTTGGACAATGCATCATTTGTGGTTATCTCTTCATATGTACCTGTGCGTTTGACCCCAAGTGTGTGTTATGTTTCCAATATTGAAAACCATACTAATCCAAGTACTGTGTTTCAGGGAGACGACGGAGCTTCCACCACAATCACAACATCTCATTTAGATGTTGCAGATGTAAAGGAATCATTGAAATAAGTCGATGAAATGTGATCATATTTGGATTTTCCTTGATTCTTTTGGACAATGCATCATTTGTGGTTATCTCTTTATATGTACCTGTGCCGTCGACCCCAAGTGTGTGTTGTGTTTCCAATATTGAAAAGCATTCTAATGCAAGTACTGTGTTTCAGGGAGATGCGGATGCCTCCTCTCCAATACAACCATTCATGGCAGTCCATGCAGAGCCAGAGGTATGGATACTGACAGTTCCATCGAAATAGATCATCACTGGTCGAATACTTGTCGTTTGATTGTTGCACACAATGTTTGAATCGTGTTTGGCTATTGAGATGTACCTGTGTGTTCGTCCTCACGTGTGTTTTATGCTAACAATATTTTGATACATAGTAATGAAAGTACTATGTTTCAGGGAGACGATGGAGCCTCATTCCGTGCTGTCTATGCGGATACAGAAAATATAGTCGTTGCAGCGCAAGAGGAAGGGAGGACATGCGGAAACGAATCAGAGCTACAGCGTGCAGATGTTGAAGGTCGAGTCAAAAAAGTTGCAAGGAAAAAAAAACAAAAAAAGGTTAGTTACAAACAGTTCATAACTTTAAAAAAATGTTTGTGCTGGGGACTATTTTATGTTATTTTCCAGTCAATTCTACTACACTCCATCTTGTGTTTAAACTGAACATCCCTTTTCCAATCTCTCCTCCAGTTACCCGTGGGTGTCAGAACTATACACACACAGACAGTGAAGCGAATGAGAGATGTGGCTTGCCAGACCGTGTACACTATGGAGGAACTATTAATTGAGGCGAGGCGTGTTCAGGCTCGAGATGCTCATGTCCAATGGCCAGAACATGAATTAACTGTGTTTGGAGACTACAGCAAAGTTGCATTGGACCATAGCTACAGTGCGACCGCACCACCACAAGAAGATGTTATTGAATGTATTGAAGATAGCTCTGAAGTAGTTGCAGATCAATTTACACAATCTAAACCCACCAAAAATTTGCCACCAAAAAACCTGTCGACATTGTTTTGTTCTCCCATCAATGTTGAAGTAATAGATGTCGAAATGACAGAGAATGAACCAGCCGCAGCATCCATAGATGCATCAGAACTTGATATCAGCGATATTACTTTCCAATGTGTTGAAATATCCACAACGTCACAGGCCGAAACAACGTTGACGCAGGATGACAGTCTAATGAAAGAGAGCAAATGCATTGTATTCGACAGTTGTTTGATGGAAAATATAAGTATGCTGAAATGTGTGCATTCCACTAGAGGGAAAGTATGTGGGAAGCCATTGATTAATGTGACTCGTCAAATAAAAGGCAGTAACGTCAAAATAAATGCCGCCTGTAGATTAAATCATAGGTTCTCATGGTCTGCACAACCGATGCTGGGGAAACTGCCAGCAGGTAATCTACTGTGTGCAGCTGCATCACTTTTTAGTGGCTCCAGTTTTAGAAAGTTAGAGGCTTTCTTTCAGTTTGTGGGACTCCATTTCATTTCTAAAGCACTGTACTACATATACCAACGTGATTATCTGTTTCCGGCCATTAGTGATGCTTGGAAAATTGAACAATTGTCTCTAGCAAGTACATTCGAAGGGAAACGTTTCAGGCTAAGCGGCGATGGACAGTGCGACAGCCCTGGATTTTCTGCCAAGTACTGCACCTACCACTTTCAGGACATGGATAGTAACAAAATTGTGAGTTCGGTGGTCGTGCAGGTAACACAATGTACATCGTCAGTGGCCATGGAGAAACTAGGATTCATAAAATCAGTGGAATATCTACAATCAAGGGGAATGCACATCGACCTCATAGCCACGGATAGACACGTTTCAATTGCCAAGACAATGAGAGAGCAGTTCCCACATATTAAACATCAATTTGACGTATGGCATCTTGCTAAATCAATCAATAAGAAAATCTCGGCTGCAGGGGAAAAAAAAAGGTTTTGAAAGTATTTTGCAGTGGTCACATTCTATCACCAACCATCTTTGGTGGAGCTCAAAAACTTGTGAGGGGTCAGTGGAAATACTACTTGAAAAATGGCGGTCACTGATGCACCACTGTACCAACGTTCACCGCTGGACAGCAAATGAACATTTCCACCAATGTGAACATGGCCCTTTGTCCCCAGAGGAGGCACGGAAGAAGAAGTGGTTGATTCCATCTTCACCGACACACAAAGCCATTGAGAAGATTGTTTTCGACAAAACTCTATCAAGAGATTTGAGAAGACTGACAGAATTCTGTCACACAGGAGATTTGGAGGTGTTCCACAATATGTGCCTAAAGTACAGGCCAAAGCGCTTGCATTTTAGCTTTCGGCGCATGAAACATCGCACTCTACTAGCGGTCTTGGCCCATAACAGCAATGTCGGACGTGAACAATCTAGGACTAGGGGTAAAGTAAGGATGCCTCGCTACACTAAGGTGTTTTCAAAATGAAGTAAGCAATGGGTGATCAAAGCAGTCTATGATGAAATGCAGTTCGACTTTGTGAAAGGCCTTATTGTTGCTGTGTTAGAGAAGCACAGATATGGAATTTTGGACGTTTCTGTGCAGAGCAGTGGTCCATTGCCACCGAACATTGCGACTGTGCCATGCCCACCCGAAGCACAGCTGATTGTGAAGTACAAATCCCGGTTTAAATAATTGCAATACGATTGTCTTTTTGTAAATAAATGTTATTGTACAGTGTACCTGTAAACCTAACCCCTACCTTCACCATCATGGGTGGCGAACAAGCTGGGTGTCATCTTTGAATTCTCTCTATTCACCTCACATATGTGTATGTATATATTTTTCTCATGTCTCATCTCATGTAAATGTAAATGCTGTGCACTGTTAACGGAGGGAAGGCTTGCGTATTGCAAATAATAAAACAAACAAACAATACATCTCACTTTTAACTCAACTCCTGTGGTACTTTATACTTTCCCTGACCTTCCGCAAAAAATGAAATGTCTCAATTTGGGCTGCAAAGCTCGCAGACAACGGGGAAAAAATTGGGGCACTTAGAACGCGCCAGCCAAGCGGACCGTGGCATTTGGGAGAGAAGCCAGTTCGCATTTGCACATTGAGGCGCACTACATAGACGGATTCTAAACTTCAAGTTCTCAAGATGCCTATACTACGTGATGTTGCAAATAAAGAATGCGAAGGACAGCGCCCAGATGAGGCCCACAAGTCGCACTGGAAGTATAAGGGTCTATTGTTTTTTGACCTTGAGACAGGGACCATGCCGAAAGAACTACATTTGAAGGGAGTGCGCAATAACGTAAGAGACGATAAGGCAGAAAATTCAGAAACTAGACCGAGTTTCATTTTAGTTCAGTATACGAAAAATCGTTGTCAAGAGCACGGTCCGTTTTACAGACTGCATTACGAAGAGACACAATGGAAATTTCAAATATAATGTAAGTAAATCTTTACACGCTTTTATACCGGAATGAAGATTTAATGAATGGATGCATGAATAAATGAATGAATGAAGAGCTAGGAAAATCAAGTAAAACGTGTTCGTAGTGGGCACATGGGCATGCAGGTCCACTGGTCTCACCGATCTCGGTCCTTGGCCCAGCCACTTTTCCCTGCACTGCCTACCTGCACTACGGGACTGTCTCTGTATCCTTCAGCCCCTTCTCCCGGCATTTACCTTGCACTTGCCACCAGCTGGCCCTATTATTTAATTTGTATTCAACTAACCATGTACAGCCCTTCCCCATGCGCGATCAGAAAGACACCTGGCCTAGTAGGATCGTTGTCTGTCTGCCCTTGTTCCCCACCTGCCTCGTCACGCCTAGAAACACTTGAGTATAGGCGCGTTACAAATGCCATATCATATCATTCCTCACGCATGTAGACTAACTGTCGTTTATCATTGTGTGTTGACCTCGATTTATCTCGTTACTTTTCGCATTGATTTTAGAGACGAACATACTCCATTGAACTATCCTTGCAAGCAAATAGTTTCTGATCGGCCGTAATAAATAAAATGAGTAATATTAATGAAGTTCGGCTAGCGAGACTAATTATAATTTTTTTGTTTTCATAACAGGTATTTGATCCCATTCTGCCAATGCCATCTGTTTGAGACACTGGCGGATGGATTCTTCAGCAGACACCTGCAGCTTCGTGTCAACAACTGGAGCACGATCACCATATTATGGGACGATCGCCAAGGGCCCACATGCCCTTACGCTGTACTAGTGGCTAGAAGCAACATATCAACCTTTAGGCTGGACTAGTGCCTAGTTGATGGAGCAGCCTTGCGGTTCACCGTGCTTCCAAAGTGATTCTTTTTACAAAAATGAACACCCTGTGTACCATAAAGAAACAGCGCGTGACTCAAGATGAAATGGAACAGTTATTGCGGATACAGATAAAAGAAAAGAAATGGCTTTCGGAGTTCATATGGCAATTGCTGAATATTCTCTAAACATTTAATGTCAAATAAATGTACTTTACCGAATGTACCGTCTTGCGGTTTCATTTTAAAGTACAGTTTCATATTCCGAATTGTGGCGCGCTGTGTTGTGAGTTGATCTGTGTTGGTTTCCGGGTTCTGTGTGGAGTCGCGCAGAAGACGACTGGGCGCGTTTGCCTACGCAGCACAGTAACGTCACGGAGAGAGATGGGGAATATGAATGTTTTGATAATGTCAGGGGCGGGGGAATTGATTTAGTGGCGCAAAAGCAGGTCAGCCAGGGCGATGGGGGAAAAGATAGGATTATCAGAAAATGGCGGCTCCCTGGTGCTTGTTTTCGCGTGCGTTTAATGGACGAAAACTCGGGTAAGGTCCATAGGAAAGTTTTCTAAAATCGAGCCACTTAGGCTTAAAAAAACATGGCCGACCCGTAGGGACAATAAAAATGTTTACTAGACCATGCCTTTAAAGCAATCATTTTTAATACATCGTGGACGTCTGTCATGATCTTTCATAATGAAGTTGCTACTGATGCTGCCCATATTATGTTTAAGGAAGGAAAAAGTATTTTTAATGGGGCAACATCATGCACTTTTCTGGAATCTGCGGAATCGGCTCAAAAAGTTCCTGGATCAGTTTTAGCAGACTGACTATACAATAATGTACTCAAAATATCAATAAATGCCCCGAATTGGCCTCCGGCCATATGACATGAAGATTTTCTTTCAGCATGAAACAAAAGTTCCTCACTCGGAAAATCTTTCTTGATCTTTTTCCTTGGAATTTTCACTCCGTCCTTAAGGTTCTCTTGGAGTATCCATTCACTTAATTGATGATGTCTTTCAATATTCCATTGAGTGCTGCATCGTTTCTCAGATCTCTCAAGAAAGTTCGGACATCGGTTTGTCTCCCAACAAGATGTGGGCACTCCTCTATCAGATAAAGAAATACTGTACTGGCTAGTCTATGAGCATTATCCGGTGACTGGGGCATTTGTGTTCTTCACTCTGAACTCAGCAAGCTGAAGGATCTGTTCTATTATATCTATGAGCAACCTTCTCACAATTGGGCAATTTTTTGGATCTTGCAAGAACAACTGAACATTAGTAGTTCTCCCTGTAAAAACAAGGAAATATCGAGGCTGAGTACCACAAAAGGAAATACACCAATCACGGGCTAGAAAGATTCACAGATCTTTATTCTGTACAGTTACAAAGAAACACAGATAGCTATCTGGCTCTCAACACCCCGCAATGAGTACCAGCCCGTCAAAGAGAGGAGAGAGTGTGCTGGACATTAGAAACATTTGTGCTTTTATACAATTCTGAGTAATATTGTCCAGCCTCTCTACATGTTAATAATTCATGGTCTAGAGTTCGTGCCTAGTTCACATACAGCGTATACAATAATATGCAAAGGATTACATAAGTTTGCATTTCCATGAAGACACAATGTCGATGTATGTTCTCAAATCCTGCAGCAAGCACGGTTTGTTGTCTCCTCACAATTGCATTCGACCTGTGTCCACGCTCGAGGTTTGCTTTATATTGTCCCAATGTTTATACAAGGATGAGGCTTGTGTGCACAGACAATACTTAGATGACAGTTCATATGGAGCGCAAGGTCTCTTTACCCAGTCTAAACAGTCGGTTCTTCGACAGCCTAAACATTAACAGAACTCAAAGATCAGGAGGCTTGGTTGCAAGTTGAAAACACAGTCCACCATTTTAGAACAGAAGATGTACAAACAGAAATCAAAATGGCGGATGAATCTAAAATGGCGGCGAAGTCGATCCAAAATCGGAACCTTGAAACGCGGTTTTCCTTATAAAGCGACTAGGCTTAGGCCAATATAAATCAAAAGGAGGCATAGTATGATTTCCCGTTTAACAAACCCTCCTTTTGGCCTAAGCCAAGTGCTAAACTAAAAACTAGTCGCTTTACGAATAAGTCCACGTTTCAATGTTCATACATCCTGAATCACATTCATCAGATATATCAATCACCATAAAATCTGCGGGGGAAATTTCCTTCATCACAAATTCGTTGGTCATTCTTTTCGGTGCGTGTACGTTTGGTCCTAACGTTCCCATTGTCAGAAATCCGGGAACCTGGTTCCGCGTTGACCCGTCGTGAAGAATATATTTCTTCCTACCAATGTGATTCTCAGGAGTACGAAAGGACAGTCTAAGAATCCAATTGATCGGAAGATGGTGTAGAGTCGTTGGGATCGTAGAGCTGAGCGGCCCGCAACTTCCCGGTAGATGATGGTTCCAGGTTCCAGCCAACGACTGCAGAATATTATACTGATTACAATCAAATACACCCCTTTCAAGAGAACACGTAACAAAATCTCAACAGACTAACCTGCAGAAAACGGTTTAACCAGAAGTGTTTCATGCAAGAATGTCCTCTATACTGGGGTACTCTGGAGACCAGAAGAAGAGAAAAGACAATCAGTACCAGAGAATGAGTGGAAGAAATAATGGTAAGGAAAGGTAGGTTTCTTACCCTTTTTTCCCTGGAAGTGAACGTCCCTGGCAAAGTCCTTCTTCTTTCCTGTAGGAACAGTGTGATGGTATCTGCCCTCTGTTCGGTGGACCAAACAATCCAAGGTGTAAGAAGTCACTAGTCCAGCAACCACCTATTCCCGCCGGCACGAGGACGCCTAAAAGGTGCTCAGGAAGTCTCTAGTCCAGCACCAAGCCTGTACCCGCCGGCACGAGGACGCCTACAGCACCCTGGGGAAGGACAGGGAAGGGATTGGAGAGGGAAAAGGAAGGAAGGAAAGAACGAAGGTAAGAGGTCTCCCAAGCTTCGAGGTCCGATTTCGACAAAACCAAATCACTAGGCAAGAATAATCCATAAACAATCCGAGGTCAAGATACAAGAACAGGTAAGGATAATCCAAGAGCAATCCAGTAAACGTAATCCGAGATCAAACAAAACCACTAAATCTGAGCAAGAAAAAACCGCTGTCACTATTGGATCAGAAGCAGCGAGAAGTGGGCGCCAGATCATTAAGTACTTGAAGTACCGGCACCAAGATGGTCACGTGACCCAACACGTTTTCTATCACGTGGAAGATGCTGCGTCCACTGACGTAGTCTCCATGGCAACTTCCACGTGAGGCGTCGGGAACGCAGTTCCCGACGCAAATGTGTTCCGTGCGTAGAGCGTGGATACCGCAAGCCCGCCTTCTGTATGGTGGTATAACGGGACAGAAGCTTTTGGTGAGGATGAGACACGTGAACCGCAGGGGTGATACAAGACCTGGAGCGTTTTCTGACAGTATCCTCCCCCAAAGGACCCCCATGCCCCCGAGAGGCCAAAAATTGGGAAACCAACAACGGGGCATGCACATTCTGCTCCGGTTCCCATGTCCGTTCTTCCGGACCGTAACCCTTCCAGTCCACTAAGAAATACCTGGTACCACGAGAAACCCTGGTATCAAGAATGGAATTGACCTCATACTCCTCCACCCCTTGAACCAATATCGGAGACGGAGAAGCCGGTATCCTGGTGCTGTCTACACAAGGCTTAACCATGGACACATGGAAAACCGGATGTATCTTCCAAGAGTGCGGAAGTTCTAATTTGACCACCAATGGACTCAAGACGTCCTTTATAACATAAGGACCTACAAAACGTGGCAACAAGCATCGTCGACCTGGAATGCGTAGGTTCTTAGTGGACAACCATACCCGTGTACCTGGAATGTAGACGGGTGCAGGACGGCGATTCCGATCCGCGTACTTCTTCGCCTGTTCTTGTGCTTGTTTCAGATGTTCCAGCACCCTATCACGGACCAGAGACAAATCTTTGATACAAGATTGAACTGCCGGACAATCCTCAGGTAGATTCCAATCAAGAGGAAGGGTGCGTGGGTGTTGCCCATACAAGGCATAGAATGGCGATGTTCCCGTTGATGAATGGCTGGAATTATTATACGCGAATTCCGCCAAAGGAAGAACTGCTAGCCAGGATTCCTGATGTTGAAGGATGAGACACCTGAGGTACTGCTCCATGGTAGCGTTAACCCGCTCTGTTTGACCATCCGTCTGGGGATGGAACGCTGTGGAACACCGTTCATCTACCCCCAAAGAGAACATTAGATGCCTCCAAAAACGCGACGTGAACTGGGACCCCCTGTCAGAAACCACAATCTCAGGCAACCCAAAAAACCTGAAAACATGTCGCAAGAACAACTCTGCCAGCTTAGCAGCTGATGGCAGGCCTTGGCAAGGCACAAAGAGAGACATTTTAGAAAAGCTGTCAACCACCACCCATATGGTATCAAACCCATCAATCAAAGGCAACTCCACCACAAAGTCCATGGTAATCATCGCCCAAGGTCTGGCTGGCACTGGTAATGGTTGTAATAACCCCATAGGTTTCGCTGAATGGGACTTACACTGGGCACAGATGGCGCAGGTCAAGATATATTGCGAGACGTCTCTTCGCATGGAAGGCCACCAACACCAGCGTTTGAGGAGTTCAAGAGTTTTCTGGGAACCAGGATGCGCTGCGATAGCAGCGTCATGACACAAAGAAATAGCTGTACACCGGGTATCCTGATCAGGCATATAAACTCGACCCTGGACATAAGGAAGACCATGCAGAATATCCATGTTATAGTCTGCCAGTTCTGTGGGCTCTTTATCAACCCAGTTCTGGAGCGTTGACTTCAAAGTGGGTTGTAGAACACAACTACAGACCACTTGTGTAGGTAATAACAAAGACCCATCCTGTGGACGTGAACCATCATTACCCAGGCTTCTGGATAGCGCGTCCGCCTTGGAATTCAAGACACCTGGGCGGTAAGTCAAACTAAAGTTGTACATGGAAAAGAATTCATGCCAACGGGCATGTCTCGCAGTGGTGCACGTCAGGGACTGCAACGCCAACAGGTTTCTGTGGTCAGTAAAAACCTGGACCGGTAATTCCGTCCCAAGGAGATGATGACGCCAGATCATAAATGCGTCTCTTACGGCCAACAATTCCCGTTCAGTAACGGTGTAGTTACGTTCATAGGGCGTTAATTTGCGCAAATGGTAGGCGACTGGATGCAACTCCTTGGTATCAGCGCAGGTTTGGGACAAGACAGCCCCTACCGCGACATCCGAAGCATCAGCTTCGACAACGAATGGACGTTTGACATTTGGGTGTAGCAACACCGGGGCTGTAGTGAACGCGGCTTTTAAAGACTCAAACGCTATTTGGGCGTTATCGTTCCATAAATAAGGTTTCTTGTTACTGGTCAATTCGGTGAGGGGTGCAGCAATCGAAGAGAATTGTCTAATGAACCGCCTGTAAAAGTTCGAAAACCCCAGAAATGATTGTAACTCCTTCCTTGAAGTTGGTACAGGCCAGTTTAAGACAGCTTTCACCTTATTGCTACTCATCTGCACTCCTTTATTGGTGATGTCATATCCAAGGAACTCGACCTCACTCGCATGGAATACACATTTTTCCAGTTTGACAAAAAGACGATGCTCCCGCAAGCGTTGTAAGACTTGTGAAACATGACGTACATGATCTTCCATGGATGGAGAATAGATGAGTATATCATCTAAATAGACAATAACGAATCTGTCGATCATGTCGCGTAGAACGTCGTTGATGAAATTCTGGAATGTGGCCGGGGCATTGCAAAGCCCGAATGGCATCACCAAATACTCGAATAGGCCATATCGTGTCTTAAAGGCTGTTTTCCACTCATCCCCTCGACGTATCCGGACCAAATTGTACGCACCCCTTAGATCTAATTTGGTGAAGAATTCTGAAGACCCTAACTGATCCAGCAAGACAGAAATCAACGGGATCGGGTATTGATTACGGATAGTACCTGCATTGAGTTCCCGATAATCAATACAAGGTCTTAAGTCCCCCTCCTTCTTGGGTACAAAAAAGAGCGGTGAAGCAAATGGAGAGTGAGAAGGCCGAATAAAACCTAACTCGAGGGCTTTATCCAAATATTCTTTAAGGACGACTTCTTCCTTTTGTGTAAGGGAATAGATACGTCCCGAAGGTGTCTTGGCATCCGGTTTGAGAACAATGGGGCAATCATAGGGCCGATGAGGCGGCAGGATCTCTGCTTTCCCCTTGTCAAAGACGTCCTTATAACTTGTGTATTCGACAGGTAATACGGTGTTAACAACAGCTCCGATTGTAACCACAGAGTTCAACAACGCCCGACTAGGAGCTTCAGGTACTTCATACATGGACTCTAGGGAACTGCAGGATCGAGGGCGTTGCTGAGCACTGAAAGCGATAACCCCGGTCTCCCAGTTAACGACCGGGTTATGAAGCTTGAGCCACGGTAAACCCAGGATGAGTTTGTATTGCGGTGCCATAATGACGTCAAATGTGATGATTTCCGAATGCTCGGCGCCAATAGTTAACAACAACGGAATGGTATGTTCAGTAACAAGCCCCGAAAGTAGGGTTGAACCGTCAACCGCATTGACTACCTCCGGAACACTTTTTGACAACAAGGGAATACCCCATTTCCGAACGTATTGGGCATCAATGTAGTTACCGGTTGCCCCTGAGTCAAGAACAGCTGCAGAACTCCAAGGAGTGACCTGATCGTAACTCAACATGACGTCAATGTAAAAAGGCGTGGACAACGAGGAACCCTGCAGGGAAGAGCTCGGCGTAGGGGTTCCTTCTACGACCGGGCCTTGGCGTTTCCCGACTTGCGGGGTCTCTTTGGACATGCACTAAGCAGATGAGTAGAGGAACCACAATAAAAGCACAGATTGTTCCGTCTACGATGTTCTCGTTCTTCTGTCGTTAGCGGGCCCCTAACTGCCCCAATTTGCATAGGCTCGTCACCGCCAGAAACAGGGATTGGGGATATAGTGGTATTGACCGTAATCATTCTCTTCTCCCCCTTTCTTTCGGTACGTCGGGCATCAATCTGGAGTACTAGATCCAAGAAATCAGAAAAGGACGTAGGAACCACCGGAACCGTAGCTATGGTATCCTTTAACGTATCCGACAGTCCTTTATAGAACAGAGCGGCTTTCTTATCTTCCGGCCAACCAGTTTCAGCCACCAACTGATTGAACTTAGCCAAATACGATAATAAAGGAGTGTCCCCCTGACGGAGATTCAGCAATTCCAGATCCGTGGCCTGAGTCTTGTAGCGAGTATCAAACACCCTCGTCATAGCACTGATCAATGCATCGCAGTCGAACAACAGCGGACTGCCTTGTTCCAACAAAGGATTCGCCCAAACCGCGGCCATACCTCCAAGGTTAGATAAGACAAAGGCTGCTTTAGTAGTCGCATCAGGAAACGAGGTAGGCCGACACAAGAAATGCAGTCTGCATTGGTTAATGAATGTCCGAAAGGATTTTGGATCCCCAGTAAACCTTTCTGGGGGAGCAAGCGGGAACTGAGCGGCCATGTACACATGCGTAGAATCAGGTCTGACCGAAGGCCCTGCCTGACCTGAAGCGGAAGCGGAGGCCAAAGATGGTATTCCTGTAACCACTTCCCTGATACCGGCTTGCATTTCATCAATGCGCCGGTGGGTGTCAGCCTGGGTGGCCGTCATATCGGCACGTAGGTCGGCCACTAACTGAACCAAAACGGCCAACGGGTCATTCGCGGCATCCATAATAAGGCTTCTGATTCTGTCAGAAATCCGGGAACCTGGTTCCGCGTTGACCCGTCGTGAAGAATATATTTCTTCCTACCAATGTGATTCTCAGGAGTACGAAAGGACAGTCTAAGAATCCAATTGATCGGAAGATGGTGTAGAGTCGTTGGGATCGTAGAGCTGAGCGGCCCGCAACTTCCCGGTAGATGATGGTTCCAGGTTCCAGCCAACGACTGCAGAATATTATACTGATTACAATCAAATACACCCCTTTCAAGAGAACACGTAACAAAATCTCAACAGACTAACCTGCAGAAAACGGTTTAACCAGAAGTGTTTCATGCAAGAATGTCCTCTATACTGGGGTACTCTGGAGACCAGAAGAAGAGAAAAGACAATCAGTACCAGAGAATGAGTGGAAGAAATAATGGTAAGGAAAGGTAGGTTTCTTACCCTTTTTTCCCTGGAAGTGAACGTCCCTGGCAAAGTCCTTCTTCTTTCCTGTAGGAACAGTGTGATGGTATCTGCCCTCTGTTCGGTGGACCAAACAATCCAAGGTGTAAGAAGTCACTAGTCCAGCAACCACCTATTCCCGCCGGCACGAGGACGCCTAAAAGGTGCTCAGGAAGTCTCTAGTCCAGCACCAAGCCTGTACCCGCCGGCACGAGGACGCCTACAGCACCCTGGGGAAGGACAGGGAAGGGATTGGAGAGGGAAAAGGAAGGAAGGAAAGAACGAAGGTAAGAGGTCTCCCAAGCTTCGAGGTCCGATTTCGACAAAACCAAATCACTAGGCAAGAATAATCCATAAACAATCCGAGGTCAAGATACAAGAACAGGTAAGGATAATCCAAGAGCAATCCAGTAAACGTAATCCGAGATCAAACAAAACCACTAAATCTGAGCAAGAAAAAACCGCTGTCACTATTGGATCAGAAGCAGCGAGAAGTGGGCGCCAGATCATTAAGTACTTGAAGTACCGGCACCAAGATGGTCACGTGACCCAACACGTTTTCTATCACGTGGAAGATGCTGCGTCCACTGACGTAGTCTCCATGGCAACTTCCACGTGAGGCGTCGGGAACGCAGTTCCCGACGCAAATGTGTTCCGTGCGTAGAGCGTGGATACCGCAAGCCCGCCTTCTGTATGGTGGTATAACGGGACAGAAGCTTTTGGTGAGGATGAGACACGTGAACCGCAGGGGTGATACAAGACCTGGAGCGTTTTCTGACACCCATAGCCTGTGCACAACATCCCCCTAACATTGAACATATGGCAGGGAGACATTGTATACAGCAACAACAGAACAACAGAATACCCAGAATTATCAATAAGACTGACAGAAGCTTATATCCCCAAGAACGTAAGAAGTCCCAGAACCAAGTACTAAGATCCCAGTTTCCTTCGGGAACATGTACCTCTGAACTCAGGACGTGCAGATTTTGTATCGCCTTAAAGATGGTTGGGGAGGAATCTGGAACGAAAACACAGCAAGTGGACCCCACTAATTTGCATACTCCACCACGCTCAGCCAAGATGACGTCTAATACCATTCGGTATTCGGTTTTGTAGCGCCATTAATCTAATTGCCTTTTGCTCTAGAGTCATGTTATAGAGTATGTCAGTGGTCCGGTTGATGGTTTTCTCCAGTACTCTTGCTAGTCTCCTGATATCCTCTGAATTCATGATCTGCCCCAAAAAAGGCACAAAGGATTTTGCTACATCGCCCAGAACTTGTGACGGAGTATTGCTGTTCTTGTCCCGCCTAGGATGAGCCCTAGAGATTTCAGTGGTACTGGCTACATATACCCCAGGTAGCAGAATTCCTAAATAACAAGTTCCCTGCCAATCCCTAGGTAGCCATGGATAAGCTTCATTACCGCAAATGAAGTAAACAGGTTCGCCTACATACAAAGGTCTGTCCTCACTGGTCAAGTTTGCAACACTAGTGCAACCCTTGAAATCATCCATTGACTGAGTACCATTCCTCTGTATGCAGAAAGAAACTGAGTTTGGGCTATGGTTAACAGTGTAGGAAGTTGGCGTGGCATCCCTATTGCCTATAGGAGCCATCTTAAAAGAAATCAGAGATTGAAAAGGTCGGGACAGTCTATCAGAAGGCCTAATAGAAGCAACATTAAGCTTGCTCCTATTTGCGAAGAGTGAGCATCCCAGAGGTGTTAGGACCCGCCTTTCAAACTCGTTCAAATTCGTCCCATCAAAGTTCCCTGAGATGCTATCATTCCATCGGCCAAAGAATAGTGCCCGTAGAGAAGCATAACATGCAGTAGTTAAAGGCAAAGGATGAATATACCAGCCCAACCCTTTTTCCCCATGTTGCGGTAAATGAGAGCAAATCCAGCAGTTTGTCCTGTTCAAAATGGCATGAGTTGCGTTCATTATAAGCAGTAGTGTATTATTGTGATAACTCTTTCTATGTTGAGAGTCCCTAGGAGATAGAGTGTGCAGGTGCACAAAAGGTGTAGATACAGTAGGAACATTCTCAGTAGGCAAGAATGTTTCAAGTGGGCGTACTTCTTCCATGTACCAAAATCCTAAGGCAACTAATACTATGAAACTGGTTAACACAATTACAAGAAGACAATACATCTTGAAAGACAATGTATTTGATTGTCCATTGTCATTGTTGGCCACGCACGCGATTGTCTGTACCGCACGAGTAGGATCGATAACAGGCATTGTTCCTTAAAGCTCTTCTACGATACATTCCTGCGAAAATCTCCATAGTCCGTTTGCTGGTGATCCCCTGATCGCGTTTTCTTAGTCTTTCCCAATCCCCAGCCACCTACTTTCCTTCAGTGCAGAAAGTGGCAAAGGACAAGCTCTGTAACTATTTTCCTGTGGGCACAGTCATATTCATGCAGTGTGACTAGTGCCGCGGACGCAGATTGTACCTTGTGACTCCTGGTACTGTGTGATCTGCGAACAGTGTTGTTGCTTCCTAATGGAAGTGATGAATTTGCAGCAGAGCCAGACAAAGGTGCAAACGAATATGCAGAAGAGTGCGGAGATGGAGCAGCAATTTCACCAGGCCCCACGGGCTCAGGGAGTGTCTCCGAAGCACCCTCAGTTCTGCTCAATGCTGAATAATCGCTGGGAACAGAGCAAGTAAGTTTCTCCTTATCTTCTTCGTCGTGTGGCAAATGCAAAGGTATCCTCTTGACATGCGAGGCATGGATCCAGTGGTGCTTCCCTTCTACTCGTACAGCGGTCTGTGTGACCAATAGGACCTGGTGGGGCCCTCTCCACAGCGGTGCGAGACAGGATGCTCTCTCAAACGATTTAATCAGCACCCAGTCACCAGGTCGGATGCTGTGACCTGGCCCCTCGTATTTGGCTGGGAGGCCTTCTCGCACCTGTTGATGAATCAAATACAGATTTTGAGTTAACCGCTCACAATATTCAGAAAGAAGTACATGCTCTTATATCCCTCAAAGCCCTAGGTTTAGGAATATTCCAAATGTTAGCTGGCCTCCCCATTACCACCTCATACGGGGAGTATACACTATCGGTAAGGCGTCCGGCCATTTCAAATTGGTGCCGGCACAAGTTTTAGCGAGTTTGTTCTTCAAGATCCCATTGTGCCGTTCTACCAACCCAGCACTCTGAGCATGTCTGGCCAAATGGAACCGTTTATCGATCTGTAATCCCGCACATATTTGTAGGATTACAGCAGCGATAACATTTGGACCATTATCCGACCAGATGACCCTTGGCAAACCAAACCTAGGATAATATACCTTAAGCATGGTTTTTGCCGTTGTCATTGCTTTGGCATCTTTTACAGGAAAGGCTTCAACCCATTTACTAAAAGCACAAATAACAACCAGGACGTATTTCAGGTTATTACAACACTCCATTTCAATAAAGTCGAAGTGAATTACCTCAAAAGGGACAGAAGGTGGACCAAAACTACCCCTTAGCGTCAATGTGCCCTTTCCCATATTGTGCTGTAGACAGACCATAAAACTCTTGACAAAACACTCAACAGTTTCGGGATGTTAACATTTACCCAGACAGTTTCTAACATTTTGCAAATTTTCCTAGTGCATATGTGAGTGGGACCATGAGCCATTGAAACCATCATAGTGATGTACGCGTGTGGCAGCACCCATTTTCCCTTCAAGTTATCCACCCAGCACCCATCATCATCCAACCTCGCCAAGCCTTCGGCGCATTGCTTAGTTTCTTCTAGAGTGGCATCAGCTTGGATATTCTTTATAGAATCAACACCTTCATCTATAGTACAGACATTTGTGGATTCCCTTGTAGTGTACATATCTGAATAGAGATCAGTAGCAGTTTGTTTGGCTATCTGGTCAAAGAAAGCATTCCCTTTTCCTACATCATTTATGATTTTCTGATGTGCCGCGCACTTCATAATTGCTAGCTGAGTGGGAAATGCAAGCGCTGAGAGTTGCTGAACTATCAAGGTGCCATATTGGATCTTCGTTCCATGTGAGGTCAAGAAACCTCATTCTGCCCAAAGTCTACCAAAGTTGTGAACTACCCCAAAAGCATACTGACTATCAGTATATATGTTTACTTTAAGCCCTTCAGAAAGTTCACAAGCTCGAGTCAATGCAATAATCTCTGCGGCCTGCACGGAGTTATGCGAAATTCTTTTGGTTTCCACAATGGTGCTTAGTGTAGTGATGGCATAAGCAGCAGTGGATGTACCATCTGGAAGTTTGAAACAAGAGCCATCGCAAAACAGCTCCCCTTGTGGATCGCTCAAAGGTGTACCTTTCAGATCAATCCTGCCTTTAGTTTCTTGCTCTGTGGTATAAAGGCAGTCATGTGACATTTCATCACTGCAAGCAATGTCTTGCGGAAGAGGTAATAATTCAGCCGGATTTAGTACACAACATCTCTTAATTTTGATATGCGGTGCAAACAAGATCAATTCGTATCTCGTTAATCTTGCGGAAGTGAGATGTTGTGTTTGCATTCTATTTAATAGAACATCTACAGAGTGAGGTACCAACAAGGTTAAAGCATGGCCTAGGACCATACCCTCGCTGTGTTTTACAGACGCAGCAGCAGCAGCGACAGCTCTCAGACATCTCGGCAAAGCGCATGCAACAGGATCAAGGGTGGAGGAAAAGTAACTGCACGGCCTATTCTTCCCCCCATGTTCCTGCGTTAACACAGCCAAAGCACATCCATCACGTTCATGCACATACAACTCGAAGGCCTTTTCGTAATTTGGTGTGCCCAAAACTGGTGCTGAACACAGTGCAGATCAAAAGCTTTCTGGTGTTCCAAGTTCCATGGCAGTGGCAAAGAAATGCCCTTCTTTCTCAACGCCAACATTGGTTTGATCACTAGTGAATAGTTCGGTATCCACTGCCTACAGTAAGAAGCCATTCCTATCAAGGCTCTGACTTCCTTCTGTGTATTTGGGACAGACATGCTAGAAATTATTTTAATCCGTTCAGGTGTCAATCTTCTTCCCTCCTTTGACAGGAGATAGCCTAAATAGGCAACCTCCTGTCGACAATATTGAAACTTTTTCAGTGAAGCTTTGTGTCCATGTTTTGCTAGATGAATAAGCAACAATACAGTGCCCTCCTTGCAAGCACTTTCTGAATCTGCAGCTAAAAGAAGGTCATTGACGTATTGAAGCAATGTACAAGTAGCAGGCAACTCAAGTGTATCAAGCTGCTCTTTCAAAGCCCTACTGTAGATGCTCGGACTCTCCGTGTACCCCTGTGGCGCACGGGTAAATGTAAATGAGCGTCCCCCTAGGGTGAACGCGAATAAGTATCTGCTATCTTTGTGTATATGAATGCTAAAGAAGGTATTCTTAAGATCTATGACACTAAAATGAGTAGCAGAAGCTGGAATCATCGTTAATATCATCGTTAAATCAGGCACAATAGGAAATTGTGGAGCAACAATCTTGTTGATAGCACGTAAATCAATAATAAAATGAAAGGAATTGCATTATCTCCCTTCTTATACACCGGTAAAATCGGACTATTGCACAAACTTCCTGCAATTTCTTCAATTACCCCACGGTGTACAAAATCGGAAACTATACACTTCAAAGCTTGCTCACCATCAACCGAAATCTTATACTGTGGAATACGTGGCAACTTTACTCCTGGTTTCAAAATGATTTTAACAGGTTCAATCTGTAAAACACCGACATCATTGTCATCAATCGCCCATAAACACTCCGGAACATCACTATATTCCGGTGGCAAAGGTCTAGTCAGAAACTGTGAGGCAGAAAATTGCTGTGGTGAAATCGTCAAACGCACTCCATCCGAAGAACAATGAATTACCGCATTTAATTCCTTCAACAGATTCAACCCCAACAAATTCTCACCACAGTTTGATGTCAAAAGAAACGGACAGTGATCCGTGAATGGACCCAGTGAAATCGGTACCGGCAGAGAAACCAAACTAACCACTGGCGTACCAGAAAACCCTACAGAAACATTAGTTTGCCCTGACAGTGGAATGTCTGGAACCCGTGAATGATCAATGGAACACTTCTGTGCTCCTGTATCTATCAAAAATAGATGTTTCGTATTTCCCACTTTCATTTCAATGTAGGGACCTTTCTGATTAATGGGAATAGGCGTTGGTTCCAAACTCTGCTTCGGGCAATCCTAGCGAAACAATATATCATCGAAAGGGAAGGTCTTCAGAGAGATAAGCAGTAGAAGGATGGTCACAAATATTTCTATTATCCATACTAGGTGGCTGATTATCTTGTGAAAAAGACTGAGAATTCTGAGAAAACTGGCTTCTACCAGGACCCAGGAATTAAGGCTTTCAGTTTGTTACTATTCTATCAGGCAAAGTCAGTATCACCTGTGGTGGTCTCTCACCAGCTTTCCTTTCTCTATCTTGCCTAACCAAATTATCCCATGTGTCCCCTAGCCCTGGTACATCGTCTACTGTCCTAATCTGTTTCCACAAATCAGCAGGTAGGAGCACAGGAAATAACAAATCTATACCACCCAAAGTGAATACTGACGACTGCAAGACAGATTCCATTTATTTATAAAACCCTGTCGGATTCTTCCTAATATCTGGGATAGATTGTCTAATGGTATTCACCTCCTGTCTTGAGAACGGGACGTGAACAAACTGCGATACATAATGTGCATTAATGTTATGGGCGGCTACACCCGTTGCGGCATTAGCCGGGACCTCAATTTTAGGGGCAAATGTCAGAGGAACCTCCGTCATAAGCAAATGAGAAGTAGGCAACTCTGAACGCTTACTGAGCACCAGAGCTAAATCGAGCGCTAAAGCCGCTGAAGAAGTGTCAGACGAAAAAGCTCTCTTATAGATATTCAATAATTCTGCGGGACAACAAATCTTTCTTTTTATACATTCATCCTGCAGGTATTCTACCATTACCTGTATCACTTTCCTCTGCATTTCAGGTGTATACTGACTATACATGTCATATACTTCTACGGGAGATATCGACATGTCTGAAATCCATCTAAGTGCATCTCTTGTGAAAATTTGCGTCTCTTCACTCATCGATTTACAAAGAGGAAAGAACCGTTTCTGTACAAACACAGCGCCCAAACTATCACCATCTATTTCATCATTCCGTAACCTTTCCAACTCCCTTCTATACTCAAAAACCCTCTCGACATGCTCAAATACTTTCTAGGCAGTATCTCTTGAATATGCTAAAACATTGAGATCCCTCAACCCTTGTGGGATATCTTCATCATTGTTTGTTCCACATTACCGACAAATGAATTCCCAGTCCTTCAATAAAAACATTTTTCTCAGGAAAACTTTCTAGATTAGAGAGTGTAGCAAAAACATCAGATTGTTCACCTTTCTCCATGCACTGTCTAACTCATGCATTAAGATCTCGCGTTCGTTCTTTAGAAACAATATTGTGAGTTACAATTTTCAATCCCGCTCCCTTATCAACTATAAGCGGAACAGAACCACTCAGAAGAGAAAGAGTAGAGCTGTCACGATCCGGACCAATTCCAAGACTCGAGGAGGAACCTGGGCCGAGAAGCTGGCTGTTTGGCGCCAATCCAGGATGTTACCTGTGTAGCCCCCTCCAACATGGCCCCCAGAATTGGATTCTTTAATTGGTTTCAACATGCCACTAGAGGGCCATAATACGAGCTTCCCTGATGGTCTAGTGGTTCTGGGTGGGCCCAGGGCTATATAAACCACGCCCTGGGCCACACCCAGTGCTTAGCGTTTTCTCCGGCTGCCAGCGTGACGCTTACCTGCCCCGGAGCTCCTTGTGTTCAGCATTTCGTGTGAAGAAACCCTGAACCAGCTCTGCACTTCGTGTCAAGACATCCTGAACCAGCTCTACACTTCGTGTCAAAACATCCTGAGCCAGCTCTGCACTTCGTGTCAAGATCAGAACAGTACAGACTTACACGGCGCGAGGCAAGACCCTTTGAAAATACTCACCGGAAACGTGTGCAGGTTGCAAGACTTCTTCTGGCTCTGTTTCCCTTTACCATCCGCTGGATTCTTCTCGCACCGGGTTCCTCGCGCACCGCAATATCTGAAAAGACAGGAGAAAGACATAAGGGTAAGCGGGGATCGTTGCAACTGTTCTTATCCCACCCACCACCCGCGCTTTACTTACCAAGTTCGCTGGGCTCTGGAATACGGCGCTGCAATCTTCGTGTTGACCCACGGACACTGTACCTGGGGGAGGGGAAGAAGCAGAAAGACATTAACATTTTGGAACATTTACCCACACGGGAAAGGTGAATAGTGGAGGTCGCAGCTGGACTGAACATTCCACGGGCCTAGTGGGCAACTAGTCCTCCATCTTGCTTCAGTGAAGGAACTGGAGCAACTAGAACTGAACTGTAAGAGCCTCAGTGAAGGAAACTGGGCCACAGCATCACTAATAACTGGAAAGACATTGGCGGGACGCCTGGAGGCGCAACGCAAACAGGATCAAGCCTTTCAGATCACTCCTGCCTCTCTGACCGCTGGGTTTTTGGAACCTGCAGTGAGCAGAGGGCAGGGAGTGGTTTGGGCAACATCGGAGGTGTGCACAGACCGGAACGGTATCCGACGACAGATCGGACCAGGCACTCCTGCAGGCCCCCAGAGCTAAGCGTTACAAGACACATCTTGTACACTAGGTAACGAAGGTGCTATCACTGGTGTCAAAGACAAATCTACCAAACCCATGGCAGCAGGCAAAGGTGGAGGTACAGGTGGAGGAGCAACAATAGGAAGCGGAGCAATAACTGGAGGTGGAGGAGCAATAGGAGGAACTATAGGAGGAGCAGGAATTGCTACGGCAGGAGGAACGACAGCAGGAAGAGGTAAAGCAACAGGAATAGGTGGTGGCGCAGTGGCACCAGGCTTTCGTTCATTTAAGAGCTTATCAATCAGTTCATCTGATGCATGAAAATCTTTAGACAGATATATTTTCTGAATGCCAAGTTGAAAAGCCCTCTCCATGTTTCTAACTGACTCTGACTGTTTTTGTTGATCATACAATAACGCTTTCTCGGCGTTCGAGATATATTGGCGCGTATGTTTCTCTCTACTTTTATGCTGCTGCATAGCTTCTTTTTTCCAATTTTGCAATATATCAAATGCTGCAGGTCTAGCTTTTTCTTTAACAATATAGATTCTAAATATTCTATGCGAGAAATCTCAAAGCTACCATTGATTGGCCACTGAAGTTCAGAAGCATGTCTAGTTTGTCTGTGCCAAATATCATAAACACTATACTACCAATGCCGTACTTACAGTACATAGTACATGCCGGCAACCCCTCCTGTGGTGCCGGACGGCCAAATTCCAAAGATTGTCTGTCTCTGCGGAATAATGCCCTGAAGCAGGCAGACAATTTCTCAGGCATATCAGATTTCTGGTGTTACCTGGCAGTAATTGTACTCGCAAGGACAATGCGCCAAATCAAATATCAGGATACTTAGGAATCGGGGCACGACTCACCTGATCAAAGGACTAAGGGAGGTCCGATCGGATTACTAAGGACAACAAAGGACCCTCGTGGTTGGTGGTTTCGGCAAAACTGCCCACCTCGATATATGGACCCTCGTCAAGATGCCGTCTCGGACCGCGAGCTCACCGTCCAGGGATCGGGTCGTGCAGTACTGCAGTCCAAGAAGGGACCCCCTTTCTCACCGTCCGATCCCGGTCCGATAGCCGCGTCAACACTTCAACGAGATGGCATCAATCTTGAGGGTCCCTATTCTGGCGCCATCTATAAAAACAAGGAAATATCGAGGCTGAGTACCACAAAAGGAAATACACCAATCACAGGCTAGAAAGATTCACAGATCTTTATTCTGTACAGTTACAAAGAAACACAGATAGCTATCTGGCACTCAACACCCCGCAATGAGTACCAGCCTGTCAAAGAGAGGGGAGAGAGTGCTGGACATTACAAACTTTCATGCTTTTATACAATTCTGAGTAATATTGTCCAGCCTCTCTACATGTTAATAATTCGTGGTCTAGAGTTCGTGCCTAGTTCACATACAGCTTATACAATAATATGCAAAGGATTACATAAGTTTGCATTTCCATGAAGGCACAAAGTCGATGTATGTTCTCAAATCCTGCAGCAGGCACGGTTTGTTGTCTCCTCACAATTGCATTCGGTCTGTGTCCACGCTCGAGGTTTGCTTTATATTGTCCCAATGTTTATACAAGGATGAGGCTTGTGTGCGCAGACAATACTTAGATGACAGTTCATATGGAGCGCAAGGTCTCTTGGAGTATCCATTCACTTAATTGATGATGTCTTTCAATATTCCATTGAGTGCTGCATCGTTTCTCAGATCTCTCAAGAAAGTTCGGACATCGGTTTGTCTCCCAACAAGATGTGGGCACTCCTCTATCAGATAAAGACATACTGTACTGGCTAGTCTATGAGCATTATCCGGTGACTGGGGCATTTGTGTTCTTCACTCTGAACTCAGCAAGCTGAAGGATCTGTTCTATTATATCAATGAGCAACCTTCTCACAATTGGGCAATTTTTTGGATCTTGCAAGAACAACTGAACATTAGTAGTTCTCCCTGTAAAAACAAGGCAATATCGAGGCTGAGTACCACAAAAGGAAATACACCAATCACGGGCTAGAAAGATTCACAGATCTTTATTCTGTACAGTTACAAAGAAACACAGATAGCTATCTGGCTCTCAACACCCCGCAATGAGTACCAGCCCGTCAAAGAGAGGAGAGAGTGTGCTGGACATTAGAAACATTTGTGCTTTTATACAATTCTGAGTAATATTGTCCAGCCTCTCTACATGTTAATAATTCATGGTCTAGAGTTCGTGCCTAGTTCACATACAGCGTATACAATAATATGCAAAGGATTACATAAGTTTGCATTTCCATGAAGACACAATGTCGATGTATGTTCTCAAATCCTGCAGCAAGCACGGTTTGTTGTCTCCTCACAATTGCATTCGACCTGTGTCCACGCTCGAGGTTTGCTTTATATTGTCCCAATGTTTATACAAGGATGAGGCTTGTGTGCACAGACAATACTTAGATGACAGTTCATATGGAGCGCAAGGTCTCTTTACCCAGTCTAAACAGTCGGTTCTTCGACAGCCTAAACATTAACAGAACTCAAAGGTCAGGAGGCTTGGTTGCAAGCTGAAAACACAGTCCACCATTTTAGAACAGAAGATGTACGAACAGAAATCAAAATGGCGGGTGAATCTAAAATGGCAGCGAAGTCGATCCAAAATCGGAACCTTGCAACGCGGTTTTCCTCATAAAGCGACTAGGCTTAGGCCAATATAAATCAAAAGGAGGCATAATATGATTTCCCGTTTAACATCCCCACCAGTGCAGGGTAAGTGCATAAGATGAACACAAAGATTGCAAGAATGATCGGGAAGCTTTGTTATTAGGCACCACCATAGGCACCCTAGAAAGGACTTTCAATAAGACAGGAATAGGGGACTCTTTCCCTCTTCCTGATGGTGAAAAAGAAACTCAGAATTTGGCATATCCTTCTTCTCAATCAAGGCTTAAGTGTGCCTCAGTCCAATGTCAACAAGTTTCTGTAGCTCAAGAACAATTATTTTCCTTACCCCGTTTTTAGTGACTTAAAGAAGTGTCTCGAAATAAGCCACAGTCCAAAAACACTTTGTTTTACTCTGCAACAGCTTCTGCTTCCTTCTTCCTCGTCATAGACCTAGTCTGCATGTGCTATGGTTCTTTGCTGATGCTCTCTTCGGGTGGGGATGAGGGTGATGCGGGCTCCCCAGTGTAGATCTTTACATCGCCAAGGAAAATCCAAGTGTGTCTGCCTTGCACTTTGACTGCAGACGGCGTGACATCTTCCACAATGAAAGGGCCATTGAAACGTGGTTCGTGCCACTTCCGAGTGAAATTGCGAATTAGAACTGCTTCTGCAGGAAACAGTTTAGGAAGACACAATTGATCAGCTCCTGTTGCTGTAGCATCTCGTTCTGTGTTCTGCGTTGCTCTACACCCCTTTTGTTTGAGCTGAGCTAAAATGACAGAGATACTTGAAGTCATACATGTAAAATAATCACGTAACAACAATTCTGTTGTTGGCTGGGCATCACTTCTAGTTCTAGATGAAGGTGTGAGAGGTGTCCTCGTCCACCTCCCTGTCACTATTTCGTGAGGGGTAAGATGATAGTCTGACCCTGGCTGGTTCCTCAACGCATACAATGCCAGTGGTAGACAATGCAACCATCCTTTTTTTCAGTGTCAATTTTAGTTTAGCTATTCTCTCTTTAAGCAGGCTGTTGAGTCCCTCACAGACACCATTCGCTTGCGGGTGATATGCCGATGAGAACTTGTGCTTTATGCTAAGCAACAAGCTTATTTGTTCAAAGACTTCATTGACAAAATGAGGGCCATTATCTGATCTCAATACTTCACATATTCCCCATCTAGGAAACACTTCTCATACAAAAAATGTGGCTGCACAGGTGGAATCTAGGTGAGTACATGGTTCAGCTTTGATCCACCTTGAAAAGGGACATACTAGCACTATCATATATCTGTATCCATTACAGACTTGCAGCATGCCGACATAGTTGATGTGTAAATGCTGAAAGGGAACATTAGGTCTTGGAATGACTCCTCTAATTGTGCGCAATGTGTGCCCAGCAGTAAACCTTTGACAAACGATACAATTTACTACATAAAATGCAACGTGTTCTTCTATACTTGGGACATACCAATCCTCTGCTATTGCTGCAGCGAGGCTCTCTCTAGTAACGTGTGCAGGGTAGTGTAGCTGTTCAAACACCACCGTTAATAAGACTACAGGCATCACCGGTTTACCAGTGCTGTCTTGTCACCACAATGCCTCACAGGGGTTTAAAGAACACCCTCTCCACATCCATAAGTCTATTTCATCCTGGGGCGCTTCCCCTTGGATTTCTCCCAATTGAGTTCTAAACAGGTTGTTATAACAATTTGGCACACTCATCATCACCACCATGCTTTCATTCACACCAGGCGTATCAAAAGACATGATTAATACTGTACATGCAATGTGTTTGGCTTCCTCATCTGCTTTTTGATTCCCACGTGAAATAAAATCTGCCCATTTAGTGTGAGCTGCGCATATTATGACTGCAATGTCTACTGGGAGTTGTAGTGCTCTAATGAGTCTATCCAATAAGGCTGCGTGTTGCACTGGCGTGCTGTCTGCTCGGAGGTAGCCCTTCCTTTTTCAACATGCCAATCCTGCGTGCACTGTTGACGTCACGTATGCAGAGTCGCTGTACACTGTTACTTCCTGGTCTGCATGATTCTCTAGCGTGACAATCAGTGCCACTAATTCTGCAGCTTGTGCCGAAAAGTGAGACGGTAGCTGTGCACTTGACACTACTTCAAACTCCCCATTGGCCGTGTGCTTTATGACAGCAGCACCTTTATATCTTTGGCCATCATTTTGATTGATTGTAGATGAGCCGTCATTAAAGAGAATCTCCCCAGCTGCCAATGCATTTCCCTTCACCCTTGGGAGTTTGTCATAGAACTCTTCATAGTTCGAACAATCATGCGCGTACTCACCCTCTGCCAGTGGTTCCGCTACAAACATGGAAGGATTCACTATTCTGCATCAAACTATTTTGATTGCTGGATTCGATATGACCACCTCATAGGCAGAAGCCCTTTGAGATGTCAACGTACCTAGTTTTCCAGAATGGCAAACAATGCATGCTCAACAAATAACGTCATAGAAAATCCCATCACAATGCTGGCAGCCTTCTCAATGCCAAAGGCGGCGGCTGCCAAAGATTGTTCGCATGGGAAGTGACCCCTCATTACTGGGTCTATAATCCCACTGTAATATGTAAGGGGCTTATACCCCAATGTAGTTCTCTGTGTGAGTACAGCTGTCATAACAGTGCCATTCGTGTGCAAAAACAAGAAGAATTCCTCTGCATAATTAGGAATCCCTAGAACTGGAGCTGTACAAATCGCTTTCTTCAATTCATCAAACCCTTCTTCGATTGCTTCGTTCCAAACCATTTTTTCCAAATTTACCTGTGCTTCTTTCAGAGCTTGCAACAAGGGCCTTATGTATGAACTGCAGTCAAAGACTCATGCTCTCACATAATTACATAGTCCTAAAAATCTCTGCATGTGTTTTATCGTGACTGGCTTTACTGTCTTTAATATAGCCTCAGCCCTCTCAGGAGTAACCTTCTTTTCTTCATGTGGGATTAACTGTCCTATGTACAGCACTTCTTCCTGACTGTACTGTAACTTCTCCTTGTCTACTTTATATCCTTTATCTACAAGAATAATCATCAGATGAACTGAATCGCGTCTGCACTTCTCCTCCGTGGTGCTACAGACCAATATGTCATCCACGTCCTGCAACACAATACTTTCCAAATCAATATTGCTCAAGTCCATCTGTAGGACCCTGTTGAAAATAGAGGGGACTCAGAGTACCCCTGTGGTAATAGAGTAATTTTCAGGTGGGTTTGTATGAACGTAAATGACATCAGATCTTGCAAGTCTTTGTGCAATGGGATTGAGAAAAACGCATTTTTCAAATCAATCACAGTGTGATATCGTGCTTCAACAGGTATGTTACATAAAATTGTCGCCGGATTAGGAACTAGAGGAAACTCTGCCTTTAAAATCTGGTTAATCGGTCTTAAATCTTGAATTAAACACCACAAAACCCCTTTCCCTTTCTTGATTAGATAGATAGCAGTATTGCACGGTGATTCTGATGTCACTAAAATACCCTGTTTCATCATGGCAGATATTGCTTTAAAAATACGAGACATGGGATACTGTCATGCTCGAGGTAAAATTGCTCCTAGTTTCAATTTAATCTTTACTTCCCCAGCCCCCTTCAATAGGCCGACATCATAGGGACCCTTTGTCCATAACGAAACTGGTATCTTCGCCATGTCTTCCCCGTAATACTCTTGCCGTTTTAGTGCTAACATCATTTTTTGAGGAACCTGCTGTTTAATGGGTCTTACCCAATAAGTAATGTTAGTTTCAAAGATTACTTCATCATCTGATGGATGATCTCTAAACAAGTCTTCATCCGTGACATCAGTCAATCTGTAACCCTCCCCCAATGGCGATTACAGCACTCCATCATCTGCTGTCATAATCAACTCCATCAAGCATAGCTAGTACTCCTCGTACTATAGTTGCTTGTAACTCTGAAGGGAAGATTTGTCCTTCCTCTTCAAACATAGGTATCTTTGGCCTGAATAAAAACTCAGCAGGTATTCTCACATTTTTGCCCACTAAGCCTGGTAGCCATGTCAACAGAATGCATACCCCATAGTAAAACACCTCTGGTTCTAATGGCACTGCTCGTATGACTACCTTTCCTGCAAATGCCATAACAAACTTACTTACGTTTAAATGATGCATTCCTGGTGTCGAACACACTATGCCTTCATCAGTAAACAAAATTGTCATATTCAACTTGGTCATTAAGTCTCGACCCAATATATCGACAGGTGTCTGTCTTGAATATAATAACGGTATAGACATGTCACACTCTCCTATAGAGACTGGTAGTGCATCAGTAAAAGGAACTCTACTTGTAGCTCCTGTGAAACCTTGAGTAGTCATGGCATTTCCAGATATTGAACATTTCCCCTCTCGTATACATGAGCGTGTTGCACCCGTGTCTACTAAAAACTAAAAAGATTTGCCTCCTATATTAACGTCAACCCTCGGTTCCTCTTGAGGATTAGGCGTTATTGATAGTATAGAACACATCAAGTCTCCCAGTGAGCTGGCCTATTGTTTGTTTGTTTGTTTGTTTATTTATTTATAATGCGCACCAGACCCGTAGGTGGAAGGGCACAGCAATAAGAAGGTGCAAAGCTTACAAGGTTACAAGTTGTTTCACATTCTGACACATTATACATTATATTTACAACAAAGAGAAGGGTTACAACATGTTTCAAAAGATAAGACAATATAGCCGTATCTCACAATATAGCAACGAATATACAAGTTCAAGCAAATTAGGTTCTCTGGTTCACTAGACAGTGAGAGGAGTCTACTGCAACCCGGGTGGGCAGGCTACAAAAGTAAGGTTAGTAGTCAGTAGATTTGAGCCAGTTGATATAATTCTTTCTGAAATGTGGATATGCTTGGTCTACTCTAAGCTCGTGGGGCAAAGAGTTCCAGATTTTGGCCACCTTGACTGGAAAGCTGTTACTGCCAATTTTAGTGAGTCTAAATCTAGGTACCAGAAGGCAGTTGGTGTTGTTAATTTTTGTCGGTCTGTTGGAGGTTCTTCTAGTTAGTCTGTCTATTAGGTAGCTAGGGGCAGCATTATTTAGTACTTTGTGGGTAAAGGAGACCATTTTTAACAGTATTTTGTTATGGGTCGGAAGCCAGTTATGATGTCGTCTTATCGAAGAGATATGTACTCTTTTATTTAAGCCTAGTGCAGCTCTTAAGGCATTATTTTGAAGGATTTGTAGCCTTTGGATAATAGCTTTGTTAGCGCCACTATAGAGGGCACTGCAATAATCTAGCCTGGAGAGTATTAGTGCTCTCGCCAGGATCATGCAACTGTTGTTGGAGAGGAATGGCTTACCAGCTCTGATAAGCTTACAAGTATAAGCAGTGGTAGAGGCCAGGGATTTTACTTGTTTGTCGAAGGACATAGTTGAATCAAGGTAGAAACCAAGGGTTTTTACCTCCTTTGTGACTCTGATGGTGTTGCCATTGATGGTAAATGAAGAGTATTCTTGGCCTAGTTTATTGATGTTAGAGTGGGTACCCAGGATTATCAACTCTGTCTTATCATCATTCAGGCATAGACCATGGGTGGCCATCCATGCCTGGATGATGAGACAGACCCTATTCACCAACGCCAGGTCCGCGCTGTGATCCCCTGAAAGAGGGAGGAGAATCTGTGTATCATCTGCATAGTTAGTGTAGGTGATACCCAGAAGGTCCAGATCATCGAACAATGGTTTGGTGAATATATTGTATAGGGTAGCGGAGACACAGGAGCCCTGGGGTACACCACACTGGATGGGAGTTGGGTCTGCTGCCGCCGATTGGGAAAACACCCTCATTGTCCTCTTGCTCAGGAAGGATTCTATCCATCTGATAACCTCAGTAGAAAAGTGAGCTGCTGAGTTCAGGTGTCTACATAGGACCTTGTGATCCACCAGGTCAAATGCAGCTGAGAGATCAAGTAATAGGAGAAGAGCTGTCTTCCCTTTATCTCTCAGCTCATCTACCTGTGTTTTTAGGTTGATCAAGGCAGTTTCCATCCCATGTAATGGACGAAAACCAGACTGTCTAGCTCCCAGGAGGTTGTGCAGATCAAGGTATTTTTGGATCTGGATGTATGCAACTTTGTCAAGTATTTTGAGTAAAAATGGTACCGTCGTAATCGGGCGGTAGTTGGTGGGAATGAGTGGATCTAGTGTTTGCTTTTTCAAAAGTGGGAGTACCCAAGATTGTTTTAGATTAGCGGGAATAGTACCAGAAGTGAAGGGGGCATTGATCAATTTGGAGATGAATGGCGATAGATCTCTAGCGGCATCTTTTATGATCTGAGCAGGGCAGATATTGCGGATATATTCTTTTTCCCATACCTGTAAAAGGATTCTCTCCAGTGACAGTGATACCTCCTATCCTAGCAGTCATTAACTGCCCTGTGCTCGTGCTTTGCTGTATCTGCAAAGGTGACTGCTGCGACTGCCCTTGCAGCAGATTCATTGGCTGCTGCTGTGTTTGAAAATCTTGCTGTACTCTCGGCACTTGTGTCTGCTGCACTATCTGGTTTTGAGCGAACCCATCTCCATTCTGCTGTGAATATGCAGGCGGGTTTGACATTCCCCCTCTTGAAAATTGATTATTCTGTACAAATCCTTGACTTCCACACATACCTGCAACATGCCCTGTCATTCCACATGTCCAACATACAGGAGGTCTCCTAATCTGTCCTCCCTGCATGCCTTGCTTATCATTCTGCATGTTTTGGAACCCACTCTGATTATTTTGGAAGTTTCCCTGATTATTCTGGAGGCCTCTTTCTCAGAAATCTCCCCTTCCTCGTGGTACAAACCCATTATTAACTTGGTCAAACTATCTTTGATCATTCCCTTGTGGCATGTTTGCTGATTGCTGTGAACCGGATCCGTCTCCACTAGTCAACATTGCCTTTTCAATGGCGTATTTGGAAAGTTTTTTCTACACTAACTTTGCCTCTTCGCCTTTCCTAGTATCATCCTTCTTTCGATTCTTTTCTTGCAAAAGCCTGCAGTAATGTGCGATGGTCAGCGGAATCTTTTACCATTGCTTTGCTTCCATGCCCACTAATTTCTTGAGCTGCTTTTGTACCAGGTCTGGCAGCCCTTGGCATAATATATGATAGAACACAGGTATAGATTTCCCCCAAGCCTCGCATGTCTCCAAAGCCCACTGCTCTTGAAAATTCTGAATGTAAACAAGCGGATCATCCCCTTCTTGCATCTTTTTCGTCATTATAGCTCCCATATCTGATGTATCTGGATATAGCACTCTGAGTGCTTTCCAAACAGCCACTCTGCAATTATTGAACGGTGCTCCATCATGAGTAGTGTTAACCGTGGTAACACTAGAATATCCTGCTCTTGACCAGGCATCATTAGCTTTTTCCCCAAGAATGACAATCAGGAGACCCTTAATGTCCCCTCTAGCTAATGTATTTCCTCCTGTCATTTTCTCTAGCTCATGTATCCATTTCCCAGCACCAGAAGTTAAACTCGGGAGTTTGCACCATAAATTATCGTTACCCATTTGCGGCCAAGGTATATACTGTGGTCTCGTTCCTCCCCTCTCCAACAAAGGAAACTGTGAAATCCCAAACTCACATTCGTCACTCATAGTTTGCCTGTCAATAGCCAGGACAATAGTTCCA
Organism: Ambystoma mexicanum; assembly: GCF_040938575.1. Lineage (NCBI taxonomy): Eukaryota > Metazoa > Chordata > Amphibia > Caudata > Ambystomatidae > Ambystoma > Ambystoma mexicanum. The sequence continues at coordinate 863,086,587 of NC_090939.1, read as the reverse complement.
CACCGCCTTCTACCTGGTGGTGACCTTAGCCTGCTCACTTATAGTGGTGAGTTCCCCCTCTGTCTATGGGATCTCTCTTTAGGTCAATTTAGCCGCATCACAGAATCTGATACCCGAGATATAGGGAGGTCTAAATACGACCATCTTACTTCTTTGTCCATTGACAAACACCCTTAAGGCCCACATATATTGCCTTCTTCCCCATAAGCGGGTTCTCTATCTTCATCTGACATCTCTTCTCCCCAACTTATGTGACTTCTCTCTTTGTCATGTTTGTTCAGAGTCAGTCTATCTAAAGACAGTTCTTTTGGTTCAAAACTACATGAGGCTCCTTCCTTATCGTACAGCTGTGTACTATCAAGTCGATAATTTTTACCCTTCCCTTGCAATACTTTATGGGTTTTCATATCATGGTAAACTTTATCAATTGCATCTCCAATGCTTCTAGAGGTAAACACATCTTCCAGATTTGCTCTGGACGGACCTGCTATCGGCTCATGTCTCGGGAAGAATTCTTCTATATCCTCCCATACCACTACTGGATTAGGATCCATTACCTCCTTTTCCATGCAATCAAGATTGCATGCTCTCTGCCTTCTCTTTCGTTCCATTTCATCTTTGAATTCTCTTTGCTTCCTTGCTTCCTCCCTTACCCTGTCTTCTTCTTTTCTTTTCATGTCCCTTCTCTCATTTTTCCTCTGTATTTCTTCATCTCTGTGTCTTTGTATTCTTGTATCCCTTCATTTCTGTTCTTCTTCTTACCTTATTTTCCTTTCTAATCTTTCTTGTTCTTCAGTCACCTTCGGCCTATTATCATGCTTTCTCTGCTCATCTGCTCTTTCCTGTTTTCTCAGTTGCTCCTCTCGGTACAACTCTTCCCGTCTCTGTCTATTTTTTGTTTTTGTTCTATCGTCTTTCAATCTTTCCTCTCTTTCTTTATCCTTTTTATCTTTATCATCTTGATCTTCTCTTTGCCTTACATCCTCAATGCTCTTAGCATCGAGTTTGGGCAAAATCTGACCACCCATCCATTCATGCTGTATAAGCTCTAACTCATTTCTTTTATCTTTTTCTCCTTTCCATCTCTTTATTTCTCGTCCTATATCTATAGATGTACTTGGCCGATCACTTTTCTGCTTATCGCATCTCTCCTTGTCCCTCGCGACCTTAGAGATTACATCTCTCTCAGTATTCTTCTCAGGGTCCTCGTTACTTTGCTCAGGCGACTCATATGCCGGGTTGCTATATCCTGTTGCTGCCTTGAGCTCCATTAGTGGGTACAGCCCTTCATCTTTCTTACTATTGCCGTCTATTTCAGGCGCGGCAGGTGGAGCAGAAGGCTCTTCACCCCCCTCTGTGCATGCATTAAGTATCCAATCTACAGGAGTTGGATCTTCTCTCTCCTCCTGGTACATTTTCTAGAGCTCTAAGCTCGCTAGTCGTTTGTCTAACTTTTTCCCTGTATATGCAGCATGCAAATATGGCATGTGCTGCAAGACTGCCTTCGATAGCGAACCCCCTTGTGACCACGGCATGAACATTCTGTCTGCGGTTCCTTTAACCCATTCCGCACTTTACTGTCTATGCTTGGGTGCATGTTTTGGCAATTGCTTTCAAAGGTGTATAAGCGAAGTAATATCCTCCATCTTGACACATCACTCTTTGACCATCAGTACTCACTGTTTACTCTTTGCAAATTATGCTAATACTTTTTAATACAGTCAAAATAATATGAGCGAGCACCAATCGTTGCAAGTTCAAAACCTTTCATAATTTCGTTTTTTACTTTAATCTGCTAAAAATATAATCAATTCAATTTCATTGAATATATGCTTAGTCCTTAACAACTCTCGCGTTTTTCATTAACTTTGTTTTACCGTTTCATCATTTTTTATACAATCACATAAAACAGACAGACGGACAAACACACTTGGCCGGCCACATATACTCTCATCTTCTCTCATAAGACTAATTCTACCCCTAAAAATACCCCTACGGAGTTTGAAAAGCCCTCCTAGGTTCGTCTTTAATCAAACCCATCTCCTAAGTCATCCGCTATGGGATTTTAGGTGCTGTTCCTTCTAATAATAATAATAATTTAGCATTTATATAGCGCTACGAACCCACAGGTATCTGAGCACTGGTTATTACCCACGGTGTGTGGTGCTCATTTATTGACCTCGGAAGGGTGAAAGGCTGAGTTTGGCCCTGCCGGGATTTGAACCTGTGTCAGCAGGCTCTACACAGATGTCAAAGCAAGCGCTCTACTCGCTGTGCTATCAGACCAGCTTCTGTTACGTTCTTTAAAACGCAGGCACTTATGCATACTCTTTTATCACGGCCTCTGCTTGCGATATTTCTTAAATTGCTTGGCCTCCCCTCAAGTCAATTTGTACTCAATATTTGACACCACCTCCCTCTGTTACTCGTTTTCCCTTTTATCACTTTCTTCACCCACTGCCCATTCACTCTTTTGCCACCTCGCTCAGTTTTCTACTCACCATTCAAATATTTCAACTTCTGTATCTCGGGGTCGCACGCCTCCTCAGTGGGCTCTTCAACTTTCCGTCCATTCAGCTTCCTGTAGATGCCGGAAGGGGTTTCTGCATGAAAACAAGGGGACACGTCTAACCTGGCTTGCAAGACTTTGGGTTATTCTAAAAACCGCTATCTACAGGGAGCCTCATGTCCTTTCAGCTGAATGGGAGAAGTCGTGTGATATTTCTGGGACCTCAAAAGCTTACTTATCTCGATGGATTATCTAACCATCAAATCTCTGCTACCACGTGAACCGGATCTCCCAGCCCTTTAAGATGAGATAGCAATACCCTTGAGATAGATAGAGATGCAGAATTTATTCAAACATCAATAATCAAATCAATTCTGGTAGTTGACAAAAGGATAACTGTTTTAATATCAATTATCTAAAACGGAGTACACCGGACATCAGCAGACATCTCTCATCACGATCTCAAAGCATATCATTAAAAAAAAATCAAATTTTTATAGTATATATTCGTCATTGATGACATTAACCTGCGTATCACTAACGTCATCCTACGTAGCACAACTTAAAAACCTACGGGTGAATGTGATAGGGTCTAAATGGATCATCTAGGTATACGATCCATACTCGTTTGGGCAGTGAAATAAAGTGATGGGCTTCTTAACATCAGGTGGAGCAACTAAGCCCTTCCCTAAAATATGTCACTATCTACGTCACTAAATATACAACGTCTAATTGGCTATACAACTATAGGACCCTTGATCAGGCGGTCCTCTATCATTGGTTACTTTCTAGCCTCCGTCAGTACCTTCCCAACCCACGTTAGCAGCACACAGGCTGAGTGTCCAGGTGCTGGAGAACATCTGTGCTTTCCACCAATTAGCATGACCATCCATCACCGCCTCAGTGGTCTGCCGTCAATTAGGGCTTTGAACTTGTCCTTGGAAATGTTCCTTGCTACTGAAGAATTCAGGGGAGTGAAGGCACACTCTGCCCTCGTGCGTAGGTGTGACCATCATGCTCGTCCAACTTCTCCCCACGTGACTAAAGACCACGAAATTGAGCTCAGTGTATTTAAATGCTATTTTCTAATAGACCTCTGACATCTTCTTGTCTCCGTCCATGCCTTCTGGACAGGAGTTTGTTCTTTCACACCATTTTGTATCCAATGTCAGATCACCCTAGTCTGATATGAACTTGGCTTCTTGGCTCATCCAACCTCACCTTTCTGAGTTTGCCTGTAATTCACTTGTTTTCTGAATGCGACAAAATGAAAAAAGTGGCCTTCCTTCTTTTGCTCAGCACTGCTATCATACGTAGTAGAACATCCATCTTTTACTGACTTTAATATATATATATGTTGGTGCATGCCGCACTCTATTTACTATAAAGCTAGCCTTAAGGATACATCATCTGCTTGCGTTTATTTGCATATTTACACGTGTGAAATAGCTTGATATCTTCATTATTTCTGTAGCATAAGTCTCTTCATCTTGATCCCAAGATGTCACATATTTTCGATACTTTCTTGATGCCTGTATAGAATTGCCTGCATTCTCTGGTCTCTACATCTCTTCTCTATATGTCAGCTTTGCATTGTGTGACGTCATTATTTCTCTTTGTTTATTCAATTGTCCTGCTTTCTTCCGGACTATCCCTCGGACAGTCATCATACTGTCTCATAAGCGGGATTGGTTGCCTCAATGGGAACCTTGCTTCCAGGATTCTCCTTGGTATCTGTAATTCAAATGATTTTGTACGTGTGTCATATTCTGGTTTCCAGCAGATAGGCAATATGGGCGAAGTGATTGAGTTGGGGGTACTTAGCTCCTTCTCTACATCCCTCTCACCCTTCTCCCCCCTTCCCCATCAACACCACTTGCCCACCTCCCATCACCTCTCTCCAACCTCCCTCCCCATCCCCCTTCTCATCCCTGTCTCCCATTCCCCCCTCTCTCCACCTCTCCCCATCCCCCCTCTGCCATCTCCCTCCTCTCTGCCATCTCCCCTCCTCCCCACTCCCCCTCCCCAACGTACTCCTCCTCTCTCATCCTTATCTCTCCCCCACCTTCTCCCCCACTCCGCTCATCCTCTCCCCCTCTTCCACATCCCCATCCCTCTACCCTCTCCACTCCCCCCTCTCCCCTTTCCTCCCCTCCCCCTTTTCCCCTCTCCTGTCCCCTGCTAACCCTCTCCCCTTCTCCCCCACTTCCTCTTCCCCATTACTCTCCCCTATTCCCCACCTTCCCCCAATGTCCCTTGCCCTTCCCACTCCCCTTCCCCCCTCACCCCCTTCTCATCTCCCCCTTATTCCCCTCATTCTCCGCCTCTCCCCATCGCCCCCTCCTCCTTCCCCACCTCTCTTCTATTCCCATCTCGCCCTTCCCCCTATTTCCATGTCTTCCTCTCCCCCCCTTTCCACCCTCTCACCCTCCCACCCTCCTTCCTCCCACCTCTCTACTTCTCCCCCTTCTCCCATCACACCCCTCCCCACCTCTCCCCCACTCCCATCTCGCCTTCACCCACTCTCTACCATCTCTCCACCTCTCACATCTCCTCAGTGACTACCCTCTTGGGGACAAGGACTCCCATTTAAGATTGGAACACCCAGTCCAAACCAACTTGTCTGGATACATGGATGTGGAAAAGACTTAAACATCTCCAGTAACAACAATATGGCACAAAGATCCTTCCTTACTTCTATTGGCTGCAGGTAATGCTGAACAAGCCTGAATGCCATGGTCAACATTGAAGGACACCGTTCTGTGCATTCCTATGACGTGTATAATAGAAGAATGGATTTTGACTGACTGGAGGGAAAGAGACTCCTACGGTGGGAGGAGCACAGCTACTCAGAGGCGAACCTCTGCAACATCAACATCCTCGACGGGTGGAGCCATGCTAAGCCGCTGAGCCAGTGGCAGTGAGGAGGGTGAGAGAAAAGCTAGCTGAACGCCTAGAGGGTGGCCTACCCAATTGAGGAACCTAGGTCGGAGAGGGAGCAGAGTCGGAAACACGCCCATCTCTTCTGGTGGCACGACCACAAAGGAGCAGTGGTGGGCCGATACCTTATTTTTTATGGAAAACGTACTTTTGGTATGCCGGTCCTTAAACTTACCAAAAATATTATTATCAACTTCCTATACTCAAGTATAGTTCATTGTTAATTGTAATTGGGTTTTCTATTTTCCAAGATTGATTACTGCAACAATTCTATCTTGGTCTTCCTGCGGATCTCCTTCATCAGGGCATGTCATTCAAAGCAAGACTGCTAGGCTCATCTTTGGTCTAAAGCCCAGAGACCACATCATGCCTGCCTCAAAGATTCTCCATTGGCGCCTTGTAAAGGCTTCAATTACCTTTAAAACATTCTGCTCATTCATGAGGCATGTGCCCTGGATGGCTCCACAAGAAAACATCCAGGTACTGTTCCCTCTGGCTCTTTAGATTTGCCTTTCCCAGATCTGTGATTGCTTGGAGATCTAGGAATAAAGGATGAACTCTAGCTCACTCGTTGCTGCTAGTGACAGCCCGTGGCATGAGTTCTCTCCTTCTCACTAAGCTGTTTATGACCACCTTTGTTTCAGAAAGGACCTCAAGACTTTCCTTTTTCTCCAAACATTTGGTCTCCAGTGGTGATCAGTTACTCAGTCATACGTCTGTTTCTAATGCACTCGATAAACACAAACATATCAATCAGATCTGCTCTTTCCTCTGGGACATTTGGTTCTTTTCTACATTAGAGACCTTGCTGCTTGCCACCTCCTGCTCCTCCCTAGGCTTTACTGGTTGGCTGCCTGATAAACTGTCTTTATGAACTTTTATCTGTTATTGCTGCCTGTGCTTATAAGCACGTACCCACCTCCCTGTCCCTCACACTTGCTGTTTTGCTTTCCTCTTGCACTTACTAGATCTGAATGTGCCATGGCTTTGCTGGTATGTATGTATGTATGTATGTATGTATGTATGTATGTGTTTACACCAGAATAAGGACTATGACTAGATGTCATGTTCAAAGGAGTGTTATTAATATGAGAGAACCAAAACGCCTAACTAGCCCTATGAATATGAGGGGAGTTTCTTGCCTATAGCAATAAAAGCTAAGGGTGCACTTTGAAGTTCAAAACAAAGTTCTTTAGTCCAAATCTTATCCGACTAACTGGCCCTATCCCTTTAGAAAATTCCTAACTAAAAAAAGGGAAAAGTGGAGGCTTGATACAATAGCCTCACCAGGGCTTCTGTATGGCCTAAATTATATTTGACTTGTTCTCAGTCTTCAAAGTTCCTTTTCCACCACAGAATATTCATCCCAGTCTCTGTATAAAGTTATGAATTTAATTCTTTCCTTTCTAACAAAGAAAAATTTCTCTTAGAATGAACATTTCCATTTCAACAGGATTTCTTGTAATTAATAAAACACTTCCACCTTCACGGCTTTGGGACTCTCCAAAGTCTGGTAATCCTCAGACAGGTTGTTTTTCTTTCAGCCAAGATATTTCAAATAGCGCGGCTGTCCACCCTGCTTTGTCAGAGCTCTGTTAGTTTTGTGACTTTCTCTGCCCTAATTCCATAATGTTTATTTCTCTTTCATTCTCCCTTTCATAGGAGGTTTGCACATTCGGGTTTCTCAGGCTCCCGTAACCTTGATAACTTTCCCAGCTGTTATTCACAGTTTTTATCTCTCTTAGTCCCACTTTCATAAGGTATTTGCACACTCTGGTTTCTTGATAACATTCACAGTCCTTATTCACAATGTTCTTACCTTGTAGCGGTATGTTCTCCGTCGGGATTCTCAGGCTCCCATTACTTTTTCGGCTTTCCCTGTGACTACTGGTCTCGGAAGCTACAGTCTTGCTTGTGCACAACTCAGTGACCCGGGCTCCGTCATATGGTCTGGTCTCGGCATTCGTTACCAACCTATCGGCCCACCACGCTCCTTCGTGTTTGTACCACCAGACGAGATGGGAGTGTTTCCGTCTCTGCTCCCTCTCTGACCACAGTTCCTCGGTCGGGTAGAAGGCCACTCTTCAGGCATTCGGCTAGCATTTTGCTTGCCCTCCTCACTGCCACTGGCTCCACAGCTCAGCGTGGCTTTGCTCCGCCAGGACATTGATGTTACACAGTTTTGCCTTTGTGTAGCCATGCTCCTCCCTCCTTAGGCTTCGCTCTCCCTCGAGTCATAATCTGCTCTTCTCTTATATACTTCAAAGGAACACACAGAACAGTGTCCTCCTTTGTTGACCATGGCATTCAGGCCGTGTTTAGCGTTACCTGCAGTCAATAGAGGTAAAGAAGGATCTTTGTGGAATATAGTAATTACAGGAGATTTTCAAGGTGGTTTGGACTGGGAGTTCCATTCTGGAATGGAAGTCCTTGATCCCAAGAGGTGAGTCACTCCCAGTAAGGTCCCACTTGCCCAGATCCTAGGAAGAATTTTGTGTAGCAGGCTCATCTCCCTAGTCTCAAAGGGGATGGCTCCCCTCTGGGTAGAAGGGATGAATTGTTCAGATACGTCACATACTCCTCCCCTAAGTAAGAGGCTCCGCCTTGATTCGGAAGTGGGAAACGACTAAATAAATCCAGCTAGCCTTGATATTCATTTTCTTGTTGATTCAACAAGGGTTTTTCCTCCTTGTGGTCTACCGTTTCTTGTGGATGGTTAGTTTCCCAAGTTCATACAGATGGTTCCCTTCCTGAAAACGTTTTCTAAGAGGATAGGGAAGAGTATTTGGGAGATTTTTCTATTGGAGGGTGGTGTAAGAGGTCTGGGAGGGTTGGGAAGTTGGTTCCTATAATTACTTCCTCTGGTAGATTGGGGACTACTGCCCTCTTTATTTGGTGGAGAGGCCTTTAACCTCCAGGGTGAGGGGTATCTTTGGGTAGGTCTCTACATCCCAGTGGACACATGTGATCCTTACCGCCCCTCCCTCTTTTAGATCCTCGGGACACATGAAGTCAGAGCGGAGGGCAGTTTGCTTGCTCCCAGAATCAGTCAGGGCTTTTGCTTGGATGTTTTTAACCCTGATGACCTCTTTACTTTGGAAGGGTCGAGGGCTGCAGTAACAAGCCTCTACCACTTTTCTATCAGGACTATCATCCTGTTCTTCTTCCCCCCCTTGTCCATTCTTCTGCCGCTATGCACCGTATTTCCATAAATTCCTCTCTGGTTTTTGGGACAGAGACGATCAAAGTGTCCCTTTTCCCCCACAGGAGAAACATGTATGTATGGTCTGTACAATATGTTTTGCCCTTCTAGTTTCTACTCCTGGTGGTACTTTTGGTTTGACTATTGGGAAAGATGGGGTTTTACGAACGGTTTCATCTCTTAGGTAATATTTTCTAGGGAAGGTTTTCTCAAGTTTTCTAGGGGTATCCGATACCGGGATTTTAGAATCTCTTTGGTGGTCTGTCTGCTTCTCATTAACTCTAAGGTATGTATATGCCCCTGAATGGACTTGAGCTATTTGTATTGCCATTTCCAGAGAGGTTTGGGGTTTCTGGAGTATGACTTTTTTTAGGGAAGTGGGTAGAGTTTGGATAAACTGTTATAGACAACAGATTCTAATACCTCAGGTAGAGGTTTCTTCCTGAACCACTGGCTCAGGGAATTCAGCTGGCCAATTCTATGAGGCTTTCGTTAGGAAGCAGTTTGGTATTCCTGAACTTGAGGCAGAAAACGGCCTCAGTTTGTCTGACTCTTTGCAAAAAGGCATGTTTTATTTCAGAGAACGGGGTAGTTCCAAGGGGGTTGATATTTTGGTATGAGATTTGGAGGTCTTCCCTTAAATGAGGGGAAAATAACATAGTTCCAGGCTCTGATCCCAATGGAATTGGGCTGCTAGTACCTCAAAGTTAGTATAGAAAGTGATGAGGTCCTCTACTTCATGACAAGGTTGTAGAACCCTGTGAGGGAGAACTTGGTGCCTTTGTTCCAGCCCTAGTCGGCCAAGACTCTCCTGATGGTGTTGATCAGCTTAGACATGGTTGTCAATCATCTCTCTTGGAGGGTCTCGAGGGATGACACATTATCTCAGGTATTTGGGTTTTCTTGTGAAATGTTTGGTTTATGAGGGATTGATCTCCAGATCGGATTCCTTCTCATAGTCAATGGGGAGTTGGCTGGAGAGCCCTGTAGGTGTCATGCCTGCGCCATGGGCGCATACATTGGCGATCAATATGGACAAATTGTTATTCATTTATCTATAGAAAACTCTTGGATCAACCGCTATTCACTATTTGGACTTTATTTCCCATTTGCAAGACTTTGGTGCTTTTTTATTTTTTCCAGAAAACTACACTTACCATAATGCACTTGGCTATAACCATCTATTCCTGGCTATTCCTATTTTTCTTCATCAGAACTACAATCCCCAGAAGCCCTAGGGATTTGCTATGCTTCCACCAGCTCAGGAACAGAGAGGGAGGTGGCCGATTGTCTGCAGGTGTGCTGAGCCAGGTGCAACCAATTAGCCTGCCTCTGTGCTGGGCTGGGCGGTATAAAGGCTGCTGCCTGCGAGAGCTCAGTCTCTTGCATTGAGAGTCCTTCCGGCACCTTATTTGCTTCGAGCTACTAACTTTGTATGCTGTTTCCTGATTTCACCTGCTCTCCTGCCTTGCAGCCTGCTACACCCTGCTGCCTACAGCCCTACCCTTTTGGGCTCCCTGCCTCAGCCCTGCTCTTCCAGGCTCCTGCCTTGCAGCTGATCAGGCTCTGCTGCCTTCCAGTCTCCGTCCTTGCCCTGCCGGGCTCTCCACATTGCAGCCGATCACGCTCTGCTGCCTTCCAGCCTCCGCCCTTGCCCTGCCGGGCTCTCCACATTGCAGCCGATCACGCTCTGCTGCCTTCCAACCTCCGCCCTTGCCCTGCCGGGCTCTCCACATTGCAGCCGATCACGCTCTGCTGCCTTCCAGCCTCCGACCCTTGCCCTGCCGGGCTCTCTACATTGCAGCTGATCACGCTCTGCTGCTTCCCAGCCTCAGCCCCTGTCCTCTGGGCTCCCTGCTCCACAGCCTGCCTCACTCTGGCTGCCTACAGCCCTTGTCCTCTGGGCTCCCTGCTCCGCAGCCTGCCTCACTCCGGCTGCCTACAGCCCTTGTCCACTGGGCTCCCTGCTCTGCAGCCTGCCTCACTCCGGCTGCCTACAGCCCTTGTCCTCTGGGCTCCCTGCTCTGCAGCCTGCCTCACTCCGGCTGCCTACAGCCCTTGTTCTCTGGGCTCCCTGCTCTGCAGCCTGCCTCACTCCGGCTGCCTACAGCCCTTGTCCTCTGGGCTTCCTACTTTGCAGCTGATCACGCTCCGCTGCTTACTACCTACCTTTTTCCGCTGGGTTCTCGGCCTAGCAGCCCTCTACAGTCCTCTGCAACCTTCTACGGTCAGCGGCCCTGCCCCTTAGGGCTCACTCCTTGCTGCCCGGCCCTTCTGGGTTCCTTGCCGTGCAGCCTGCTTTACTCTGCTGCCCTAAGCCCTTTCCCTCTGGGCTCTCTACCTTACAGCCCTGCTCCTGTGGGCTTGCTCATTGCTTTCCTGCTCCTCTGAGCTCTCAACCTTGTTCCTCACTGTCCTCTGCTATCCTATCCTGTTACACGACTTTCCCTTCATTTCATTCTGCTAGTTTGCTATCAACCTCCTTTTCCTGGATTTGTCTGTAAGTATCTTCTCTTGTCCTGTTTGTAGACCCTTTTGTACAGAGCTTGTCTGTTGGTTCCCATCAGTCAACCTCTGCCCCTTCCCTTGTCTCGTTTCTACATTACAGACACCCATAGCTGCTGTTCCAAGCCATGAGCAAACAGCGTGGGCCTCTGTTATAGCAAACTGTGCAGAAGGCTTGAGTATTTCCTAAGGTTCGTGGAATACTCTTTTCCTATATCTGCATACACCCCAAGAGGGAATTCATGCTGTACCTTTTCCTTGCTACTCTTGCCTACTCTTCGTTCTCTTTCCTTTCAGCTGTGTGTGTGCTTCTCTGTCCACTTTATTTAGGCACAACCACCCAAACCCTTTTTGGGTGTCCTGTGCCACTCTTAATAGAGTGCCATCCCTGACAGAATGCAAGAGCCAAAAATGTCTTGTTCCATAGGCTGGAAAGGCACACACAGACCAAGGATGCTTTCCTTTCGGGTTAAGAAACCTTTGCAAAAATCTATACTTTCCCTAAAGACAGCAAACAAGAACCTTAGTCTAAAGAACAGCTTCGCCTTAGTAAACAAAGATTTACAAGCACGGTACTACACTCACTGGCTTGCTGGCCCTTCTTCCATGTATAACTATTATGACATTTGCGACTATGATCCGCAGTCCTTATCGGTTGAAGAGCTACAGCAAGATAATGAATTCTTACAGATCTTGTTAGCCCAAACAGTGAAAGACACTCCTGCGTCTGATAATTTTTCTAACACTGTTAGAGCCAAGGATATTGCACTCATTGTGGGGGTCTCTAAACCAGAGTACGCTGTTGCTAGAGTGATATGTTCAAGATCTGCTTGGCAAGCTCCCCAGTCTACTGGAAACCCTCATTTGACAGGACACGGCATTATGTATCCTGAGGTTAGTTCACCTAGTCCTGGGTACAAAAGACCAATACTGACCATCGGTGGTCTTAATACTTCCCCAGTATCTACCAACCACAATAACCTTAAGGTCAGGCTTCCCATTGCTACAACCGAATTTTCTGCCACACCAGATTCTGAAGCTTTAGATCAGGCTAATGATACATACCTGCTACAAGAAAAACTCCTACGCCTTAAAAGAAAGACCGAAGATCTCTATGATGACTTTGTTTATTTACATAGTAAAAATTCTATGAAGGGACACAATATTCCAGACCTTTTGACACAATGTCCTACACCCGAAATACTGTCTTTAGAGATCGACATGGTAAGGCCTGGAATTGCCACGCAGAAAAGGATACAAATTTATACCAAGCAGATGGAAGACCTAAATTTAGCATATGCATCCCTTCTAAAGTCTGACACAGCTCTTTCACTTTCCAACCACAGTAACTCAGGTTCTGGTACTCTAGACCATGATTCCAATCCTGAACAATACCCGGTACCCGCCTGGAATCCAGCCTTTCCATCAGTCAATACCCCAGACCCACCAAGTAATTTGAGCACACCAGACTTTGAAGATCAGCCTTCAGAACGCCTACCCAATCATGACCCCACAGCTGTCTTATTACCTGTTACTGTATCTGCTAGCCCAATCTCGGCTGCTCCTCCTGCTAATACTTCTAAATCTGCTACTGTTGCAGCATCTCACATCACTCTTTTCGCAGCAGAAGCACCCCCTTCCTCTATGCCTGCAAGGACAGAACCTGTTGCTAAGTCAGATAACAACTTTTCTTTTGGGACTACAGCTCCGGTTGTTCTTGCTGGCGCCTCTGCAGCACTAAAACTACCAGACTCTACTCTATCAGTCTCAGGTGCGTCACTGTCCGCTGGTTCTTCTATGGCACCCACTCTCCCAGTTGCTACAGCATCGGAACTATCCACAGCCATTCATGATCTCTCTGCTGCGGTGGCTTCTGAAATTCCTACAAATCATGGAAAACCCGCCACTGTGACTCCTGACGTTTCTGCGGCTAATCTTGACTCTGCCATTGCTGTGTCTGATGCCTTGGAATACCTTCCTAAAGCAACCAACTCTGCTGTACCTCTGGCTCCACCTTTCACCACCTTACTGTTGCCTTTCAAAGCAAGCTTTGCAATGGAACCTGCAACAGACATTCACAGTTCATCTATTCATGAACACTCTGTTGGGTTTTGTGCTCCAAAGACTTTGTCTTTTCTGATTTCTACCGCAAAGGTTCAGCACATTGATACCGTCTCCACCTTTCAAGACTCCCACCTTACAACCTTAAACAGTTTTTGGTGCTTCATGATGTGCCTTTTAGGAATAAGACTCTTTCACGGTGTGACAGACCTTCTTCCTGTTGGTCAGTCTTCAGGGTGCCTGGAGAGGGGCCTGGAGAGGGGCATACTGTCATGCCTGCGCCATGGGCTCATACATTGGCGATCAATATGGACAAATTGTTATTCATTTATCTACAGAAAACTCTTGGATCAACCGCTATTCACTATTTGGACTTTATTTCCCATTTGCAAGACTTTGGTGCTTTTTTATTTTTTACAGAAAACTACACTTACCATAATGCACTTGGCTATAACCATCTATTCCTGGCTATTCCTATTTTTCTTCATCAGAACTACAATCCCTAGAAGCCCTAGGGATTTGCTATGCTTCCACCAGCTCAGGAACAGAGAGGGAGGTTACCGATTGTCTGCAGGTGTGCTGAGCCAGGTGCAACCAATTAGCCTGCCTCTGTGCTGGGCTGGGCAGTATAAAGGCTGCTGCCTGCGAGAGCTCAGTCTCTTGCATTGAGAGTCCTTCCGGCACCTTATTTGCTTCGAGCTACTAACTTTGTATGCTGTTTCCTGATTTCACCTGCTCTTTGTTCCAGTGCCCTGTGGGCTCCTGCCTTGCAGCCTGCTACACCCTGCTGCCTACAGCCCTACCCTTTTGGGCTCCCTGCCTCAGCCCTGCTCTTCCAGGCTCCTGCCTTGCAGCTGATCACGCTCTGCTGCCTTCCAGTCTCCGTCCTTGCCCGGCCGGGCTCTCCACATTGCAGCCGATCACACTCTGCTACCTTCCAGCCTCCGCCCTTGCCCTGCCGGGCTCTCCACATTGCAGCCGATCACGCTCTGCTGCCTTCCAGCCTCCGCCCTTGCCCTGCCGGGCTCTCTACATTGCAGCCGATCATGCTCCGCTGCCTTCCAGCCTCCGCCCTTGCCCTGCCGGGCTTTCTACATTGCAGCTGATCACGCTCTGCTGCTTTCCAGCCTCAGCCCCTGTCCTCTGGGCTCCCTGCTCCACAGCCTGCCTCACTCCGGCTGCCTACAGCCCTTGTCCTCTGGACTCCCTGCTCCACAGCCTGCCTCACTCCGGCTGCCTACAGCCCTTGTCCTCTGGGCTCCCTGCTCCGCAGCCTGCCTCACTCCGGCTGCCTACAGCCCTTGTCCTCTGGGCTCCCTGCTCTGCAGCCTGCCTCACTCCGGCTGCCTACAGCCCTTGTTCTCTGGGCTCCCTGCTCTGCAGCCTGCCTCACTCCGGCTGCCTACAGCCCTTGTCCTCTGGGCTTCCTACTTTGCAGCTGATCACGCTCCGCTGCTTACTACCTACCTTTTTCCGCTGGGTTCTCGGCCTAGCAGCCCTCTACAGTCCTCTGCAACCTTCTACGGTCAGCGGCCTTGCCCCTTAGGGCTCACTCCTTGCTGCCCGGCCCTTCTGGGTTCCTTGCCGTGCAGCCTGCTTTACTCTGCTGCCCTAAGTCCTTTCCCTCTGGGCTCTCTACCTTACAGCCCTGCTCCTGTGGGCTTGCTCATTGCTTTCCTGCTCCCCTGAGCTCTCAACCTTGTTCCTCACTGTCCTCTGCTATCCTATCCTGTTACACGACTTTCCCTTCATTTCCTTCTGCTAGTTTGCTATCAACCTCCTTTTCCTGGATTTGTCTGTAAGTATCTTCTCTTGTCCTGTTTGTAGACCCTTTTGTACAGAGCTTGTCTGTTGGTTCCCATCAGTCAACCTCTGCCCCTTCCCTTGTCTCGTTTCTACATTACAGACACCCATAGCTGCTGTTCCAAGCCATGAGCAAACAGCGTGGGCCTCTGTTATAGCAAACTGTGCAGAAGGCTTGAGTATTTCCTAAGGTTCGTGGAATACTCTTTTCCTATATCTGCATACACCCCAAGAGGGAATTAATTCTGTACCTTTTCCTTGCTACTCTTGCCTACTCTTCGTTCTCTTTCCTTTCAGCTGTGTGTGTGCTTCTCTGTCCACTTTATTTAGGCACAACCACCCAAACCCTTTTTGGGTGTCCTGTGCCACTCTTAATAGAGTGCCATCCCTGACAGTAGGTCTATTAAGTTTTAAGGTTTTAATGCTTGGTCCTAGCAAAGGTTTTATGCTTAGATGTCCTATTGGTTGAAGCTGGTCAATGGGACTGGCCATAGGTTAGGGACAAGGGTCTGACTCTGTATGTTGGGTCACTGATATTCCACTATGACACCATACTCAGTGTCAGGTGAGGACAAAGGCAGTGAATATTGCAAGGGAAATGTGCACAAGATGACACAGTGAATAGCTTTGAGTCAAACAACATGCACACAGGAACCGAGACACATGTATACTAAAACCCAGAAGTGGAAATAGAGTGTGACAACAATACAAATAAATGAAAAGGGATGTGGGGTAAGCACTTAAAAGCTCCTTATGATTACAAGGAAAGTCGGAAAGCTCCTTACCCACAATTGCTGTTACATGTACTGACAGCGCTAAGCCCACATACAGGGTGTTAGGAAAGATTTCTTAATTGTGGGTAATTTTCCTTCCATGTGGCAACCCCTAAACTTTTTGCTGTTGTTTTCACCAGGATCTAGACTTTGCCAGAAAAGTGCAGCCTTCTGCCGCACTCCTCTGGGCTTTCGCTCCATTCTTACGGGGAAACTGACATGCCCTTAAGACAGTCAGTACCGGGAAACGTTGTTTTCCGTAGTTTCTTTATCATGTTGCAGCTTTCGCGCAACATGGCACAAGAGGGCACTGTAAGCTAAGTTACTGCTCTCTTGGGTCTCTAGTCTTCTACAGGCCCTAGATACTCTCTTTGGATTGTAAATGAACGGTGCAAGTGAATCACAGACGGGATTGGTGGCAGCGATCGTTTCTTGTGTTTTTGAGCTCCTTTTGGTGATTTAAGGGTGTTTCTCGCACTTAGCCCAAAATGGTGGCCTGGCTCCCAAAATGGCCAGACCACGAGGCTCTTTGTCCTGTCCGCTGACCGTCTTGCCCCCTTCACCTCCCCCAGGTCGAGCCGACCCGGGGCCTTCCTTATTTGGGCATGTACTTTCCTGCGAAACACAGATGCTTTTGCGGGCTTCTACAGGCCTTGTGTGTGCCTCCAGGATGTGGGCTGGGATGTCTGGTCCCAGTACACATCCTGGGCGCCAGAGAGTCTAGGGTGGTGTGAATGCCTGGGACCCCCGTGGTCCGTCATAAGGTCCACAGATGGTGTGAGTGTTTTATGAGCGGATCTCCCATTGGGTCCCCTCCGTTTTGGCGCGAAGGGAACCGTGGATAAGAGGGGGCTGGAAATGCCACTACCAGGTCGATCTCCTGAGTTCTCACGAACAAAGGAATACAGGAGCCAAGTATCCTGCAACCACGAGGCTGAACCGAGGAATCGCTGGTGACCCGCTGAAGGACTGCTCCTCTGCACTGCTGTCGCTTTGTGAAACCCTTTCTACCTCTGATCGAACGAGAAGGCCTGTACTGGTACTTCGACCCTTGGAATAGTGGGAACAACTATTCTCGGCATCTTCACCATCTCCTGCACGTAAGCCTTCGGAAGTGTCTCTGGGCCATCCAGCAGACTGACCAGCCCACCCAGGAGACTTGCTCTGTAACCGCCGTCAGGTTGTGTTGTATTACGAGTCCTTGTCACTCTCACACGATTCGTACACTTGGCATTCCCAGGTCTGAAGTGAGTAGTGTACATTGGGCTGAAATACACACGGCCGCTCCGTTGCCCTGCTGTGGTAACAAACTGTGCGGGTTCACTGCGTTTGGGACGCCCTCAACTCAACTTCTGCTGCTGCGGAATGTACACAACGACGAGACGTCCCCTGCTCCTATCTGAACCTGCCAGCACTGAAACTGACACGGAGAAGCCTGGGTCTGCTTGCATCGGGGACCAGTGAGTAGCATCGCTAGGAACTGGTCGCCCTCCTGCAGGAGCCCATAGCTTTTCCCCGCTGTGTCTAACAGCACGCCTTTCCGTACTCACGCTCTGCTTCTGCCCACAGTGGAGGCTGCGCTTGAGTCACGGAGCTCTGTTCATCTTCATTTGTTCACCGAACTAAACTGTCTGATTCCCTCGAAGAGATTCCCCTTTTTGCCCGTTGGCACCAGCGTGTGCAGGTACTTTTGAGCACAAGGCTCCACTCTTTGTAGGGCTTGGACTTCCTTTTAGTTAGGTGCCTCTGAAGGCGGACTGGGTCTAATTATTACTCGCACTGCCTGCTTTCTCCCCCATCTAGGTGGTCTACACATTTCGTGCGTCTAACCCGTTAGACTCGTTTGTATTTGTATATATATTGTATTGGTTTGGTATGTGTTGGTTTACTTGAGTTTTAATTGTGATTTCTCGCTACGGTCAGTGTTACAAAGGCCTTGTAATAAATGTGTATATATTTTTAATATAACACCTGTTTGGAGTAATTTGTAAGTGTCCTTGCTTTGTGTGCTCATTGCGGGCTTTCAGTCACCCTCACCCCTCTTGAGACCTAGTCTTAACCGCCGCAATCGCTACCCTGATTGGTCTGGCTTGTCCAGAGGTTACTCTGTTCCAAGAAACTAGGCTGGCCTTCTGAACCTCTGCCCCTCCAGGACAGAGTTCAGAAATCCGTCTTAACAAATTGGTGTACAGCGGTGGGATACGACTGAAGGTATCCAGTGTTGCGCACGAGCGAAGGCATTTCAAGTTATTCCTACCAGGACACGTAGTGAATTGTCATAGTATAACTTTAAAAAGGCCATAGTCCTATCTAACAGTATGGAAACAAATACCTTGTTAACTTTAAATGCTTCTAAATCCAAAACATTGAAAAAGATGTGTGCGGAGAGAGGTGTCTCCTCTCAAGGCACCAAATTGTATATGATCCAAAGAATCGTGGCGTGGCAAGAAGCGCAGCTTGACGCTATAACTTCTGAGGACAGTGCGGAAGGAGGTGGGGCTGCTCTCACTGGTAGAACCGACAGTTCTGCCGCTGCACTGATCCACCGCGACCACGAGGAAAGGGAGGATGAGATGTCTAATGTTTCCTCTGCCAGTGTCGATGGGGAGGCCATGCTTGAATTCAAGAAGCAAGAGCTGCGGTTTAGGCAGAAGGAGCTTGAGTTCAACATAACCAAACTAAGAATCGAACAGGCCGAAAAACAGAAAGACAGGGATCACCAGTTGGAACTGGCCAAGCTTCAGGTTGCAAATGGATCCAAGAGTCCTGGACATGGGTCTGGGGCCTCCTCTCATCCACGGTTTCCAAAAGATCTGCTCAGTGTGTATGAGTAAAAGAATGACATTATGGACTGGCTGAATACGTTTGAGTATGCATGTGAAGTTCAACAAGTTGACAATGCTGATAAGATTGCCTGGTTACTCAGCAGACTGCCCCATTCTGGCTGTAGTGCCATTATGGAAATGTCGAAGGCTGAGCGAGAGGATTTCGCAATGTTAAAGCAAACTCTCATTTTAAAGTTTGGAAAGACTCCTGCCCAATATTTAAAACGATTTCGAGAGTATGAGAAAAAAGAAGGTGGTACTTGGGTATCTTATGTAACCGAATCCTTAAAAAACTTGACAGGCTGGGTCGAAGGTTATAAGGTTTCTACCGTTGACGGCATGATAAGTCTTGTCATGCTGGAACATATTTTTGCATCTTCTTCCCCGGAGCTTAAGCAGCATTTGGCCGATTTGAAGGAGATAGATCCTAAGAAGCTGGCCATTGCCGCAGATTTATGGGTGTCACATCGAGTGTCCCATAAGGACAAAACTCATCCTGGTAAGCAGGAGAAAGGGAAAAAGTCCAAAGATAAGGAGGGTGGAGAATCTGATAAATCTTCTTCTCAAAAGGGCCACAAAAAGAAAAATAAGGGTAAGACACAAGAGAACTCACAGGGTAGTGGAGGTCAGCCTCCGAAACAGAACTCTGGTTACAGTAAGCCTCCCTATGTAAACAGACCCAATGGATCTTGTTTTGCTTGTGGAGCAACTGACCACGTGAAGAGGGATCCCCGGTGTAAGGTTAAACCTTTGGGGGTCCACTCCGCTAATCTGGCCTTCTCCTCCTACGAGGAAGAAGAGATTACAGGAGCATCCTTCTCCTCAGACTCCTTCCCCAGCGGGATAGAAGCTGAGGTAGTTTTAGTTTCCCTGGGTTCCTGGGAGCCTAAAGTCGCAGAGGCTTATGCTAGGATTCCAGATAATACCAAGCACTACTTTAAAGACAGTGTGCTGATCAATGGAGTGGATACTCCAGCTCTTAGAGATAGTGGGTGCAGTCGAACTGTAGTGGATTCTACCTTGGTAGACTCAGAGGAAGTTACCAGAGCTACTCTGATGCCCACTAAATCGGCTGACGGCCCACCTCGCATGTTCCCAGTAATACCTGTAAATCTTACTTTAAATGGTACAGCAGTCAGGATTCCAGTGAGCATTCAGAGAAACGTCCCAGGAAAGGTCTTGTTAGGCAATGATCTCAGGGCTTTAGGGCTCGTAGGAGACACTGCCAACAGACCCTGCACACGGTCTCAAACACGGGCAGCATTGGCCAAGACCAATACGCTGCCCCAGCCGAAGGGGAAACCCAAGGCGAAAGGAGTAAGCAAGTCAAGACGAGGGAAAGAGAGCATTCCCCCGAGCTCGCCTACCACTGCGGTGGAGGAAGTTGGTCAATCGCCCGGCCTGATGAAGAGGTGGCGATGCCTGAAGTATTTGACCCCAACGACCATCCGGAACTAAAAGACTTGTTAGTAGAAGGTAGTCCTGACAGGGAAGAATTCAGTAAAGGCCAACGTGAGTGCCCATCTCTGGAAGGCCTAAGGAGACAGGCCTGCTCCCAGCTTGAGGGTGAACCTCCTGGGACGCATCAGATTTATTGGGAAGGTGGACTCCTGTATAGTGAGCCCACAGAGTCTACAGAAGGAGACCATAGGAGGTTGGTGGTTCCCCTTGCTGTAAGGCCCTTTCTCCTGCAGTTGGCGCATGAAGTACCCCTTGCTGGTCACCTTGGTATTAAGAGGACCAAGCAAAGGTTATCCATGCACTTCTACTGGCCCAAGATGGGGGTGCAAGTAGAAAGTCACTGCAGGAGTTGTGCCTCCTGCCAGTTATCTGGTAAGAGTGGCTCAACAATCCAAGCTCCATTGGTACCACTCCCAGTTATGGGAATACCATTCGAAAGGGTAGGGATCGACATCGTTGGTCCCCTTGACCCGCAGACATCCTCAGACAATAGGTTTATCTTGGTGCTAGTCGACTATGCTACCAGATATCCTGAGGCCATCCCATTGAAAACTGTAACTGCCAAGTCAGTTACAAAAGCGTTACTTGGCATCTTTACTAGGGTTGGCTTCCCTAAAGAAGTTGTGCTTGACAGAGGCAGCAACTTTATGTCAAAGTATATGCAGGCTATGTGGAAAGAATGTGGGGTCACCTACAAGTTCTCTTCTGCATACCACCCCCAGACCAATGGTCTGGCGGAACGTTTCAACAGAACGTTAAAGAGCATGATTGGTGCTCTGGAAGAACCTCAGAGAAGAAAATGGGATCTTCTTTTACCATGCTTACTGTTTGCCTACCGAGAGGTACCACAGGAGGGTTTTGGCTTCAGCCACTTCGAACTTCTGCTCGGTCATCCTGTATTGGGACCCTTAGCCATAGTCAAAGAGGGATGGGAGATGCCCACTCCCCCTGTTACTCCCCTGCTCCTATCTGAACCTGCCAGCACTGAAACTGCCGCGGAGAAGCCTGGGTCTGCTTGCATCGGGGACCGGTGAGTAGCATCGCTAGGAACTGGTCGCCCTCCTGCAGGAGCCCATAGCTTTTCCCTGCTGTGTCTAACAGCACGCCTTTCCGTACTCGCGCTCTGCTTCTGCCCACAGTGGAGGCTGCGCTTGAGTCGCGGAGCTCTGTTCATCTTCATTTGTTCACCGAACTAAACTGCCTGATTCCCTCGAAGAGACTCCCCTTTTTGCCCGTTGGCACCAGCGTCTGCAGGTACTTTTGAGCACAAGGCTCCACTCTTCGTAGGGCTTGGACTTCCTTTTAGTTAGGTGCCTCTGAAGGCGGACTGGGTCTAATTATTATTCGCACTGCCTGTTTTCCCCCCCATCTAGGTGGTCTACACATTTCGTGCGTCTAACTCATTAGACTCGTTTGTATTTGTATATATATTGTATTGGTTTGGTATGTGTTGGTTTACTTGAGTTTTAATTGTGATTTCTCGCTACGGTCAGTGTTACAAAGGCCTTGTAATAAATGCGTATATATTTTTAATATAACACCTGTTTGGAGTAATTTGTAGTGTCCTTGATTTGTGTGCTCATAGTAGGCTTTCAGTCACCCTCACCCCTCTTGAGACCTAGTCTTGACCGCCACGATCGCCACCCTGATTGGTCTGGCTTGTCCAGAGGTTACCCTGTTCCAAAAAACTAGGCTGGCCTTCTGAACCTCTGCCCCTCCAGGACAGAGTTCAGAAATCCGTCTTAACACAGGGCAAGCAGCGACAGGTTCTGTGAGCTAACACTCTGGATGGTATTGAATAAGGTAACTTAAAAACAGTACTCACGAAGATGAGAAATACCACTTGAATATCAACGAAGCCCACAAACCCTGTTGATGAAACAGGGACCCAGAAAGGCTATAACAGCAATGGGAGGATAACTAAATACATAAGACTCAAGACAAGGGGCAAGTAGGAATAGTGAGTACAGAATAGCGAGGGAAACATAGGCATTCACACAGGAGCTAGCTACAACAGCGCACCACACCTAATAATCAATGGGAAATAAATGCAGAAGTGCAAGGGAAAACCTGGAATGGATTCCAAGAGAAAGTAAAGGAACGGGAGCAGAGAAAACCAAATTACAAAGGAAAACCTCCCCCACCCATCCAAGGAAAAAGGCAGGAAGCTAAATCTATAAAGAGGAAAGACTAAAGCATCAAGGTTTACAGCAGCAAAGGACAAAGTCAAAGAAATATAGAACACAGGCCAACTGGGCTGCACCTAGAGGGAAAGCACTGAGAAATGCTTCCTGCAAACAGAGGAAGACAGAAAGGGAATCTAGGAAGCAGAAATCAATTAAGCACATACATTCGAAATCCAGGGAGGTTTATAGCAGCAAAGGGCAAAGTCAAAGAAATATAGAACACAGGCAAACTGGGCTGCACCGTAAGGGAAAGCACTGAGGAATGCTGCCTGCAAACAGAGGAAGACAGAAACGGAATCTAGGAAGCAGAAATCAATTAAGCACATAAATTCGAAATCCAGGGATAAGGAACAAGAAATAGAAACTTGGAACTAGGCACAAAGCTAAGAACCAGGAACAAGGGACCAGTCACAAACAGGAACACTGCATCAATGACCAGCGCTGGACTGAAGCAAACTGAGGCTTTTAAAGCTGCTTAACGAGCACACGCCTCAGGTGTGCTGCTTGCTGCACCTGCAGCCACAGGTGTTGTCTATCCTCCAACCAACCTTGTTCTGCAAGGGTGGAGATGAAGCAGTGGGCCAGGCATTCTGGGAAGCATAGTCATTTGATTAAAGCAGCATGCTGGCTGCCAAAAACCTGGAATGGATTCGGAAGGGAAGGAGCTTGGAAAATAAGGATTTAGAGCTCCCAATTCATCACAGCACTGTAGCATAAGGTTCGGAAGGAAAGTCCAGTAGGTAATAAACCCCAAATCATGCCCCCAAGTGGTGGGAACGGGAGCGAAGGGAGCGAATCGTGACACTCAGTGAACCAGAAGGACACAGAGAATTAGATGTCATTTTCATAGGAGTTTTAAACAAATAAAAGAACCAAAATGCCTAACTAGTTCTATCAGTATGAGGGAAGTTCCCTGACTATATAAATAAAAGCTAAGGGCGCACTTTAATGTTCACAACAAAGTTATTCAGTCTGATTCCTATCCAACTAACTCACCCTACCACTTTAGAAAATTCCTAACTAAAAAAGAGAGAAAAGGGGAGGGTTGGTACAATAGCCTCGGCAGGGCTTCTGCATGGCCCAACTTATATTTGACTTGTTCTCAGTCTTTAAAGTTCCTTTTACACCACATAATATTCTGCCCAATCTTTGTTTCAAGTTATGAATTTATTTTCCTCCTTTTCAACAAAGAAAAATGGCTCTTGGAATAAACATTTCCATTTGAACAGGATTTCTTGTAATTAATAAAACACTTTCACCTCCGAAGCGTTGTGAATCTCCCAAAGTCGGGAATCCTCAGACAGGTTGTTGTTCTTTCAGCCGGGCTATTTCACAGAGGGCGGCTGTCCACCCTGGTTTGTCAGAGTTCTGTAAGTTCTGTGACTTTCTCAGCCCTTATTCCACAATGTTCATGTGTCTTTCAATCTCTCTTTCATGGGGTGTCTGCAAATGTGGGTTTCTCAGGCTCCTGTAGCCTTGATAGCTTTGCCAGCCAGCTGTTATTCACAATGTTCATTTCTCCCTTAATCCTTCTTTTGTGTGGTATTTGCATATTCACGTTTCTCCCCGTAACCTTGATAACATTTAAAACCGTTATGCACAATGTTCGTATTTCCCTCACTCCCACATTCATCAGGTATTTGCACATTCAGGTTACTCAGGCTCCTGCAACTTTGATAACTTTCACAGTTGTTATTTACAATGTTTGTGTTTCTCTGAATCCCCCTTTCATTGGCTATTTGTACACCTAGGTTTCTCAGGCTCCTGTAACCTTGGCAACTTTTACTGTCCTTATTCGCAATGTTTGTACCTTGTAGCATTGTGTTCTCTGCTGGATTTCTCAGGCTTCCGTAACCTCATTGTCTTCTTCATGGCTACTGGTCTTGGTAGCTATGGTGCTGCTTGTGCAGAGCTCGGGGAGATCCGGGCTCCATCATATGCTATGCCCCCGGCATTTGCTACCAGCCTATCGGCTCACCACCGCTCCTTCATAGTCGAGCCACCAGACGAGATTGGTGTGTTTCTGTCTCTGCTCCCTTCTGCGACCTCGGTTCCTCAGTTGGGTAAAACACCACCCTCAAGGCATTTGGCTAGCATTTTGCTTTCCCTGCTTGCCACCACTGACCCCGCAGCGCAGCATAGCTCTGTCCCTCCCGGACATTGATGCTGCAGAGGCTCGTCTCTGCATAGCTGTGCTGCTCTCTCAGTAGTCTTCTCTCTCCCTCCAGTCATAATCTGTCCTTGTTTTATACATGCCATAGGGGGAACAGTGTACTTTTTTGTTTACCATGGCATTCAGGCTGTGTTCAGCATTACCGGAAGCCAATAGAGGTAAACAAGGATCTTTGTGGAATATAGTCGTTACAGCAGATATTAAAGTCTTTTCCACATCCATATATGCAGACAAGGTGGTTTGGACTGGGAGTTCCACTCTGGAATGGGATTTCTTGTCCCCAAGAGAGGAGTCACTCCCAGTGAGTTCCCATTTGGCCATACCTGTAGGGAGGACCTTGAGTAGCAGGCTCACCCCCGTAGCCTCAAAGGGGTGGCTCTCCTCTGGGGAGAAGGGACAAATTGTCCAGAGTCGTCACGATATGTTTGGGATTTATACAGCACAAACCTAGTTTGGAAGCAGTAGAGATCTGTACAAAAGGGACTTGCCCAGGGGGTTACAAGTAAGGGTGCAGAGACAGCCAGTGGAGTAACTTTGCTGAAAATGTTGGGGGGACATGACATCTGAAGAAAAGGTGCCCCAGCCAAATGAATGGGGACAAAATAGTGTGCCATGAAAGTTGGGGGGACAAACACCCCTGTCCCCCCTAAAATTACGCTCATGGAGACAGGAGAGGCGCTGGGATGAATAGGGGAATCAAGGGCGCTCCAGAGGGGGTAAATTAGGGTTGCGTGGAGAGATCAGTAGTTTCAAGATCTTCTTTTAGAGTAGGGTCTTCAAGTCCAGTCAATCAATCTTTATTTTGACAAAGTCCTAAAAGCATAAAACCATAGGAAATGCAAATCATCATGTACAAGCACCCATTCAATTTATACAAATCTTTATAATGTTGCGGGTCAGAAGTAGGACAAGGACTCTTGTAAGATATTTGTAATGTGTTCTTTTATTAAAGAAAAGGAAAATGGCTACCTTTCCCTATTTCTATAGAAGTTCCCTACCTAACAAAACTAGCTAAGGTTCTCAACATTCATCTGTAAAAATGTCTTAAAAGAATACGTCCACAGTCCAAACTAACCCTAACTGACCCTACCACTATCTTAACAACTAAAGGCAGGAGAAGGACTCCATTCTCCTGCTTTTTGCCTTTAGCAATCTTTTATTCAATAGCTGATCTTCAAAGTCTCTTGTGACTTCCCTGATAAGTTCATACAGTTCTCTTAATATATCAAACTCTTATCTCTTTATAGATATGTTCTCCCTTGACAGTATTTTTCTTTCTCTTAAGGATTTCTTCTTTGGTTTAATGTTCATGCCTTATTCTCTCCTTTTCCCATGGTAAGGTTAGACAACCCTTGAGATTCTCTCTTGTGAAATGAGTTTCCTTTGTATACAGTTCCCTCTCTCTCTCCTCTGTATTATATCTTTCTTTAAAAATATATTGCAGTTCACCTGTTTCTCTTGTAATCTCCTCTTCCTTTTAACTGATGTTCTTTTTACTAGGACTTTGCTGAAGATGCACATTTGTAGCGGTTCTCATTCACTTCTCTTCTACTGGGATTGTGTCTTTCCCTCAATTGAGATAAACATAAAAATTCTTGTAAGGATTCCTTCTCATACTTCTTATCGCCTCTTTATTGTCACTGAAGGGAGTATGAATGCTCGTTTAAGGATTCTCTTTCAACTCTCTTATCGTCACTGAGACGAGTATGAACACTCTCATGATTCTCTTTCAATTCTCTTATTGTCTCTTTATCGCCACTGATAGTTGGAAGGTTAAGACTGAATTTTAACCTCTTGCATTACTCTGGTCAACCCTCCAGACCAGCGTTCTTCGCCTGCCAAGCCATTACAGAAGGGAAAAGACCGTATGCAAATCAGGCAGGGTCCCACCCCAAAAGGGGCAGTCCAACCCAAACTGCTAGGTCACATCCCTTCTGCACGAGAACAAAAGACAAAGCAAAAACAAAGAGGTGATGGGTGGAAGGTTTTGTTTAGTTAACAGAAGCAACAAAAGTCCTGTAGAAAAAAAAGTAACAAACCCTGAAACACATTTATTTATTTACTTGTAAGACGCCGGTAGCCCACAGGCATCGGGGCACACATTAACACAGTGGACATGACAGATAAGAATGGGACAAGCCCTGCCCTGAAAGGTGAGAGAGAGACAGGAAGCGTACTCTACTTGAATAGAAGTGTTTTTAGGGACCGTCAGAAGGCAGTAGGGTTCTGCTCTTGTCTAATATTCAGTGGAAACGAGTTCCAAGTGTTTGCCGGACTTATAGGAAAGGAACTGCCCAGTCCTTCCTTGCGTTTAAATCCTCCACATTTAACCACAACTAGGTCAGAGGATACTAGAGATTTAAGATAAACAGGAGCCTGGCCATATAGGCACCTGTGGACTAGCATAGCCATCTTAAAATGGAGATGGCTTGGTGCACGAACCGGGAGCCAATGCAGATCCCTCCTGTGATCGGAGATATGCTCTCTCCTGGGTATTCTCTTAATAATGCGCACTGCATCATTCCGGATGACCTCTGATCAACAGAGCATTATAATAGTCAAGACGAGGTAGAATAGTAGCCATCGCTATTGTGGCACAGTTGTTCTCAGAGACAAAAGGGGCACATGTTACGTAGAAGCCTGAGATGATGGGCACAGGTCTTGGCCATTTCTGTAACTTGTGTCTCAGCACTAAGTGCCGGTTCTAAATAGACGGCAAGCATTTTTACCTTGTTGAGAACAAGAATCTCATTGTTCTCAATCTTAAAGCTTTGATTATCCGGATGCAATTTAGATCTTGCTTGACTAGATCCGAAAATCAAAAGCTCTGTGTTATTCCCGTTCAGACAGAGCCAGTTGTTTGTCATCCATCGTTCTACCAGGTTGTGGAAAATAAACTTGTCTTGACAAAGCAGGACCAGAGAGCTCTGAATTAGCGATCATATGGCAACTACAAACAACTTGCACACTGAAAACGTTTCTATAGCATTGGGATTAAAGAGCAGCCTAGCTTCTCTTCATTTCAGATTCTGGGCAAGGCAAAATGGTTTTTGTTGATAAATGTAGGGGAGGACTGGTCCAAGAAGACCCCCCTCACCTACGCTTTCTCCCCAGGTGAGGACTATGGGTCCTTTGGGCGTCCCCTCATGCCACCCGGGCCCAGGTGGTGGAGGGTTCACCCACTGGAGACATTGCCCGCACGTATTAATTGCCCACACGTATTAAAATTTAGCTAGGCCTAGAAACCATTTTGTCTGGTAAAGATGGTGTGAGCTCAGCGCACTGTAGCGCGGCCCCCACCCTTGGAGGGTTTCAGTCCTCCTTGTTGCCGCAGCACCCTGGTAGATCCGCTGCAAGCACGTTCCCACGAACAAGACGGACATGAGCTAGTGTAATACACTAACATTGTAACAGTTCACCTCCCGCAGTGTATCATCGCTCCCAGCATGACCCGGCCAGCAGGCCTGGGCAAATGAAAAGAACAGTAAACTGGTCGTTATATGACAGACGATCTTTGTATATTAATGTTGAGACTACCTGCAAAGGATGCTTTTCTTCCATAAAATCCCTTATATTACAAAGCCTGTAAGATGTATAATTACAAAAGATCATGCCCCCATGATATAAGCGATGGTGAGCATATACCATTGCAGTTGGGTACTAATAATAACGGCACGCACCAGGAATCTGTTTGTTACGTGTGTGACTGGAAAACTTACACCCCATGGGCTCGCGCCATAACTGAACTAATGCTGCTAGAGGACACAAGAAAACGAATGTAACCATACAAAGGGCCCATGTGAAGAACACACGAGAAGGCACATGTCATGTGTGCATGTCTAGGCCCCACATGCGCCACCACCGTCACGGACAAGTGGCGGGTTACTTTCTATGTTCTCCGCCAATCCTAACTCTACCTCACTTACTGCAAATATATATGCATATAACTAAATACTGTACTTGTTAAAACATAATGTATGAATAAGGTACTCAGACTGGGTATAATCGAAACACATCCAGCAAAGTTTAAATGCATGTTTTGTAATGTTTTGAATAAGTATTATAGAGTGTTCAACTGTTTGGGATGTCTTTACCTAAATCGGCAACACACGAGAGGGATACCTTTGTGAAATATGTGCAAGGCCATTCCCCCTCCCACCCTACGAAGGCTGCCAAGGCATGAGAGCAGAGACCGCGCTGCGCTGCGTTACCTCCCCCAACCAGACTGGAGTCGCTTCAAAGATTTGTAACCCCCTCTGTAGCACCCAAGGCCACCACCTGCCACATGCATTATTTACAGCACAGCAGTAAACCTCTGCCTGAACACACGCGCCCCCTCGTAAACCTCACAACCCACCGGACCATCTCAGACTTATGGCCCCGTGCAATCAAGACACCCAACACTTTGACAACACACAGCGGAACATCCATAACAACTTCTAACAAGGCAGAAAGGCATGCACCACCCGTCCCAGGCCCTGAAGCTTAGCCCCTCGACCTATGGCCCCGGTCAACAGGACACTGGTAACCATGCCCTGACGTATTACCTCCAGTCCCCTCACCAGGTGCATTCCTCCTGTGTTGCATTAACCTGTTGTATAACCTATCGAAAGATTTACTAAAGAAGATAATACCAGAATGTTTGAATGACTGCGGTGTGCACGGCTTAGGGCTAACAAGTCAAGAAAAGACATTCATCTCTGCCACTGGCCGCGATGGCCCCACAACACCGCCTGGATGAACTCTGCCACCCTGCCAGGCCCAGCCCAACCCACGAGGCTGCCCAGTGACGTCTTCCAGCCAAAGCCAACCACATCACAGCAGCACCTATAGTTAGTCGTCGCCACCCAATCCCCATGAACTTGTGCCCCCTATAGTGTGTAGGTTCTTATGACGTTTTTTGTAAATATATACGCCTGTCTTTGCTATTGTCAGACAGAGCTCTCTCGGAGTTTGCAGAGTTCTTTGCATGCCCTATTCTGATTGATAAACTCCCATTTACGCTCACCCGCACTCTGTCTTGGCCTTATTCCCATCTTGGGAGAGTCCTTCATTGTCTCTCATTGCGGGGAGGATCGTGCTGTTTGGGGACGCTTGCCTTCATAAGCCATGGATTTTAGACACGTGACTGGAAACTTGTCAACAGAATGACAGGACTACAAACCTTACGAAGAAACCTAAGCAGCATTTGGCAATAGGATAACGGAGCGATGCACCTGCTACAGGTGCAACCAGCAAGTGTCACACACTTTGAAGACAAGACTCAGCTGCCAATGCTTCCGCCCCATAAAAGCGAGAAAGGAATATTACCTTTGGATACCACTATTGGAAAACAACAGTTAAGCAACAATAGTGGATAAGGAGGGCTGCACCCGTAGATACAAGGCTGTCCTATGCAGAGTTACTGTAGAACGGATAATATGTGGGATAATAAAATCACACCCCATTTTCGCAATGATCCAGCATAGCTGGCAGAGCTGATCAGATCTTGCAGAACCACTTCTTTGCAGTAATGGCTTTGTGTGCAGGTCCTTTCCTGTCGGAGTAAACCCTGCCAGGTGCACCGGACCTGCTGATGCTCATTTCTAGTTGCTGTCTGACAAAGAGTGGTTTTGGTACATGGCTTCCATGAGCGGTAGGCCTGGGAGAGTCACTCAAAACTACACTATGGTCATATTGCCAATCACTGCTGGCAGCCCATCGTACCCTGCACCTTCAACCCCACTCCGAAAATCCAACCCTAGGGGTTCTTACTATTCAGGATTCATACTGGACATGTCACGCTCTTCCCCCACTCCACGTCTGCACAGATCCGGCGTTGTCTGAAGCTGGGGAGGGCCATATGACACTCGCTTCTTCTCTCCTAAAAGGAAAAACAAGCCTCTACTCATGCAGTCAGCTCAACAATTGTGTGTTTTTGCAAATAAATTACTGAATAGTATAAATTCATAGTGAGGCTGGATCATGAGAAACAGACAGTGTTTAAAGTATGGCCCCACGCAAAATGCAGCATCGCTGCGGATCTGGACACTAAGTGGGGGGTGGAAAAGGGCCTTATCGGGAGTGTCGTGCATGGAGTGGAAGTCTGCAGAGAGCCGAAAAGGAGAGCTCAGGGCTTTTGCAGATCTGTCACTGGTGAGGCAGGACCAGAGGCTGGGCTGCGAGCTCACAAAGTGCAGGGAAGGAAGGTGATGTGTGGGGGCTTGGGAAAGCACAAGGAAGGAAAACAGAACAGGTCACAGAGCGGGTTCCTGGGGAGGCATATGCTGGGGCTTCCCGCTGGGCTGGGGTGAAGCCAGGCAGGGGAGGTGCACGGAGACCGGGACAGGCTTCCTCTGGCTTGCCTCTCGCAGGCCTGGGCGGGGTCTAAAGTGCTTGTAAGAAGCACGACTGTCACTTTTGTCAGTTACTAGTAGTCCCTAAACGCACACGCATTCCCTCAGCTGAAAAACGGGTCATCGCCCAGAGGAAGGAGGCAGGGGGATGAATCTGGCGTCTTATGTTGGAGGGACCGGAGCTCTACGCCAGCTTCGAAAGCCAGTGTATAGGTGAATCCATACCCTATCTTGTCCTGTTGGCTTGATCTACCCTTGTGAGCAGGTCAAAGTAACAATTTGTCAGTAAATTAGAATAAAGATCTCATTTCTCACGGTTCTGATTGGGCAGCGCTCTTTTAAACTTGTATCATCTAAATTCGACATGCGATTGGCCATTCCAGGAGGAGTATGTGTGGAGTGAGTGACTGAGTAAGATTCAGCCAATCCCTGTGTGAGATGTGACTGTGTGACACCACAAGTAAAACATTTACATCTTTTTCATACATTACCTAATTGGTAGGCACCATTTTACCATTCTCACTGTTTGCAAACTGCTCATCACCAGTTCAACTCTGAAACTCGTCGTTGGAAACATTACTTACTTTTCCTTCCTTTTTCATGACTCCATCTGCCCTGTCTCTGACCTTATGTGCTGGGGCTCAGTTAGCTGTAAAACTTTATTCTTTACCACTGGTGCGAATATATATGTATATGTATATAGCTTGCAATATTATAAACATACTTTTCACTAGTATTGTATATGTTCTGTGAGGGCCATTCATATGCTTTCATAAAGGTCACTGATATCTGACTAATTCTATTTCTATGTGCAATGGTGTTTTGTGTGGCTCCTTCCTTAACAATTGGATATCTATTAGTATGACTTATCATGCAGGGGGCAGTGTTGCTTCTTTAATCATTGGCCGTGACAAACATATTTCTCCCTGCTCAATGTTTGGTTCTTGCCACCTTGTGACCTTCAATATGGTATGTTTCATTGTACTTGCTAGGAACATGAATTGTTATATCTCTATTGAACTGCGGCTTGGGAACTCTGGCTTGGGAACTCAGCTGAACTGATGTATTTTGACCAATCCATGTGCGATGTTCTGTCCTCTAACTCTGGGTCGGCTACTTCTTTCTAACTTCTTCATGATCATGTTCGCCCCCTTTGCCTTAACCAGTCAGTAAGCAGAATTCTGTCTGACTACTGAATGATACATTTTGGTATGTGTGCTTTTCGTTGTAAGGGCCTGGCTGATGTTTTCTACTGTGGGGGGAGGGTTTTCAGGCTTCTGGGATGGTTAACTAAATCTTGAGTCCTACATGTACTGTTTATTTCATTAGTGTAAAGGGATACCTATCATTCACTTCATTATGAGTGTCCCTGCATGTTCCTCTACCTAATGTTAAAAGGGTACAGGGTTATGTTTGAATATAAAGTGTATGTATTGGGACTCATGGAAGCATGGCTACTAATGCCTTATTAGACCAATGTGGCGAAGTCTTCTTTTCGTGGGGCTGCTTGCTTCTAAACTGTGCCTTTTCACAGTGTCTTTCGCAGCTTGTTCATTCGTGCACATTTTGGTTGCAGCTTGTTCATTCGTGCACATGTATTCCCCAAAATTACTATACTCCCCAACACACTCACTCATAACACGCATCCCTACACATTCTTAAATAAATTAACATAACACACATTTGCACAACATACACACAGCAAGCACTCTTCCATTCACACAAGCACCTATCATCATTCACTCAATCATAACACACGCAAACATGCTTCCATACACATATTTAAATGATAAATGAACATATACACACATTTACACAACATACACACAGCAAGCACTCTCTCATTCACACCAGCATCCAAATCATACATTCACATGACACAAGCATGCACCCGTCCATACACATAATTTAAATAAAAAAATAATGAGTATAAACAAATACTCTGTCTGCAGAGGGTCCTGAAGTTTCCTCTCCAGTGCTCCCGACCCTGCTAGCATGAACAGGAATCATGAAGCTTCCTGCACATGCATGCAGAGGTCTGAGCAAGGGTGAGCAGGTGCCCTACTTCAGCCTGCTCTGTCTGTATGTGCGAGGAGGCACAGGAGTGGCCCCTTGCACATACAGACACGCAGTTCCCCAGCCAGCATTTCCAATGAGCTATGTAAGGCTGGCGAAGCAAAATGCCTTCAGCCATCCATGAGTTTACACGGCTGGGGAACTGTAACTGTTAAAGGGAAACAATGTTTCCCTTTGACAGTATACAGAGCCAAGTAGCACTCCCTCTGCTGGAATAATAAATGGGCGAGAGGGAGCCAGGACCCGGTGGGTTGACGTTCCCTTTGTCCATTATGGACCAGTCACCGCCCCTGATGTTATCCCTCCTGTTGAATCTGAAAAGGGGTCTGGCTGCTGTGTTTTTGATCTGTTGAATTTTTTTTGTTGTTGATTGTTTTATGGTTAAACAAGTTAAACTTTAACAACCTTGGCATTACAATGATTTAAAAAAGAACAATTGCTCATCAGCGAAGAAAAGAAACAAAAAAGCATAATAAAAGAAAAGAACAGAGTAAAGTTGTAGTTTTTTTGTGATGATGTCCGGCATAATACTGTTTGTGTAGTCGATTCTTGAAAGAATCAGGGAAATGATGACCAGCAATATGTGTGGGAAGGAGAGGAAGGAAAAATTCTGTCAGGTAATGCAGAGATGGCAGAAACACTTGTTGACGGTTGCGTTGACTTGGGGTTTCCAGCACGATTCCATTGCGCTTCAATATGCCTAGGTTCTTGGTCACTTTAGATGGTTTATGGCGGTTACACATTTCCTAAAGCCATTGCAGCTGTGATTTAGGTGTGGCATCAGGTGAGATTATCATTATTTCTGTTTTGAGAGGGGGTAGAGGGGGGGGAAATGAGAGGCGGGGAAAGGGGGGAGTTGAAAGGGGGAATGGGAAGAGGCAGGAAGAGGGGGTGGGGGAGTGGGAGAGGGGCAGGGGAAGAGTGGAGGGGAGAGGAAGGCCGGGTAGGGGGCAGCTAGAGAAGGGGAGATTGGTAAGGGGGAGTAAGAGGAGGGGGAAAGAGGGAGAGGGAGTCAGGGGAGACAGCAGAGGGGGGCTGTGAGGGGGCAGAGGGGGAATGGGAAGAGATTGAGAGGAGGGGACAGGGGAGGGTGAAGGGGATGGGGAGAGGGGAATGGGGGCATGAGTGGGGAGAGGGTAGAAGGGGGAGGGTTGAGAGGGGGGAGGGAGTATTGAGAGGGGGAGGGGAAGAAGGGAGAGAAGCGAGAGGGGTGTTTAAGAGGGGGAGTGGAAGAAGGGGAGAGGGGTGTTTGAGAAGGGGGAGAGCGATAAGGGGGAGATGGGAGGGGGAGAGGGAGCAAGGGGTGAGGGATGAAGAGAGACGAGAGGGGGAGGGGGAGTGGGGAGCAGGAGAGGGGAAGGGTGATTGGTGAGAGGGGATAAATGGGGAAGAGGGGGAGAGGTAGGGAGGTGAGAAGGGAGAGGGGGAGAGAGGGGGTGGGGTGAAGAGAACATTGGGAGAGGGAGAGGAAGCTCAGTAGAGGGGATACGGTGGGGAGGGGGAGAGGGAGGTTGGGAGAGGAAACAGGAGGGTGGGGGAAGAGGGAGAAGGAGTGGGTGAGAGGGGAGGGGCGAGAGTGGGGAAGGGGGAGAGGGAGAAGATGGTGTGAGGAGTGGGGGATGGGGAGGGTAGAATGGAGAGGGTAGGACAGGAGAGGGGAGAAGCAGAGGATAGGGGAGAAAATGGGGGAGAACGTGGTGAGGGGGGAGTGGATGGGGGCAGGGGGGGAGGGGATTAGAGGGGTGGTTGAGAGGGGAGAGGCTGGGGGAAGAGGGAGAGGAGGCAGCAGGGGGAGGGGGGAGGCTGAGAGGTAGGGAAGGAGGAGGTGGGTGAGAGGGTGTTGGGGAGAGTGGGGAAGGGGGAGAGGGCAAACGGAGCTGGGTAGAGGGGAGAAGGGGTGGGGGAGAGGGAAGTGGGGAAAAGGGACAGGGGTGGGGGAGAGTGAGGGACTGGGGGAGAGGGTGGAAGGGGTGGTTGGGGACAGGGGAGGGGAGAAGGGGGAAGGGAAGAGAGGGGGCTTGGTTGGGGGAGAGGGGGCCATGGCATCTAAGAGGAGAGGGTGGAGAAGGGGAGGGAGTGGGAGAAGAAGGTGGGGAAAGAGGGGAAGGGGAGAGGGGGAAGAAGGGGGTAAGGGAGAGAGGGGTAGGAGAGAGGGGGGAGAAGGTGAGGCGGGGAGAATAATGGAGTTGACAAGGGGGTAGAGGTAAGGAAGGAGGAAGGGGGCAAGGGGGAGAGCAGGGAAGGGGGAGAAGGAGGTGGGTAAAGGGGGCATGGGGTGGGGGAGGGAGTTGGGCAGAGAGGGGAGAAGTAGGTGGAAGGGGAGAGGGGGGAGGGGAGAGGGATGAATTTGGGAGAGGGGAGAGAGGGGGGGTGGAAATGGGAGAAGGTAAGAGAGAATTGGGGAGAGGAGGGGGAGAGTGGTGCGGAGGAGAGGAAGGGAATGGGGTTAGAGGAGTGGGTGAAATGGGGAAAGAGAAAGGGGTGGGGGAGATGGAGGTGGGGGTGCAAGGGGAGGGAGGAGGAGGAGGAGGCGTGAGAGGGAGAGAGATGGGGAAGAGGCGGGGAGGGTCGAGGGAGAGAGGGGCGTGGGGGAGGGAAAGGGGAGTTAGGGGGAGGGGAAAGGGCAAGATGGGAGGAGGGAGGGGTGGTGAAGGGGGAGCAGAGGGGGGCGCAGGGAAGGAGAGAAGGGAACAGGAGCTGGGTAGATGGAACAGGGGTGGGGAGGGGGAGATGGGGGAAAGGACAGGGGGTGGTGGGAGAGTGGGAGACTCGGGAGAGGGTGGGAGTGGAGACAAGAGGGGCGAGGGAGAGAGGGTAGGGGGAAGGGGGGCTGAGGGGGAAGGTGGGGAAGTGGGGAGGGGAGAGTGGAAAGGGAGCTGAGTAGAGGTGACACGGGACTGGGAGGGGGTGGGGGGAGAGTGGGGGCTGGGGAGATAGTGGGAGAGTAGAGAGGGAGATGAAGGAGGGGAGGGGGAGAGGGGGGAAGGGACAGGGGAGGGGGAGGGAGATGGATAGGTCGAGAGGGGGAGAGAGAAGGGAGGGGGTAGAGGGGGAAGGGGAGACGGGGGATGAGGGGGAGAGAAGGAAGGGGAGAGTTGGTAAGGGGTATGGAGGGGGGACAGGACATGGGTGAGCGGGGGACAGGGGGACAGGGGGAGAGAGGGAGGAGGTGAGGGGGGAGAGGGGAGTGGTGTGGGGGAGGTTAGAGAGGGATGAGGGGAGAGGGTACAGGAGGCTGGGGAAGGGAGAGAGGGGGGAAAGAAGGAGGGCGAGAGGGGTTGAGTGGGGTGAGATGGGGAGGGTGGAGGGTGGGAGTGTGGTTGGATGAGATAGGGGGTTTGAAGTGGGAGAGAGGAGGGGGAAGGTGATGAAGGGAGAGAGGGGGAGGGGGACAGGTGGGAGAGGGGGGAGGTGGAGGTGGGAAGCAGGAGAAGAGGGGAGTGGGTATGGGGAGAGGGGGAGGGGAAGGGAGAGGGGGAGATGAGAAGAGGGGGGAGGGTAGGGGAGATGGGGAAGTGGAGGGGGAGAAGGGTTGGAGAATGGGGAAGAGGGGAGTAAAAGGGGGAGGTAGGGGAGAGGGTGGTGAGGGGGAGGAAGGGGGAAGAGGGGTTACGAGGGGTGAGAGAGGGAGAGGGGGGAGTGGAGTTGGATGGGTGAGGGGCAGTTGAGGGGGTAGGGGGAGAGCGGAGAGAGGGGGAGGGAGAGAAGTATGGAGGGCAGGGTGAAAGGGGGACAGGGGGTTAGGGGATAGGGGGTGGGTGAGAGGTGGAAGAGGGGGACCGAGGGGAGGAGGAGGAGGGGTGAGAGGGGGAGAAATAGGGAGAGGGGGAAGATGGGAGAGGTGGGAGAGGTGGGGAGCAGGGCAAGGTGAGGATGAGAGAGTGAGAGGGCAGAAGGGGGAAAGGGGAGAGGGGAGAGCATGGAAGGAGGAGAGGGGAGTGGGAGCTGGGTAGGGGGAACGGGTGGGGGAGGGCAGAGATGGAGGTGGGGAGAAGAGATGAGGTGTGGGAGAGGGGGGACTGGGGGAGTGGGTGGGAGGGGAGAGGGGGAGAGCAGGTAAAGTGGGGGAAAGTTGATGGGGAGAGGGGGGGTGGGCATGGGGGAGGTGGGAGAGGGGTGAAGGTGGAAGGGGAGGGAGAGATGAGGGAAGGGAGAGGGTTGAGAGGGGAGTGAGGGAGGCGTGGGGGGTTGAGAGGGGTGAGAGCGGTTGAAAGGGGTGAGAGGGGGAAGGGTGAGAAGTGGAAAGGGGAGGAGGGAGGGGTGGGGAGAGGGGGAAGAGTGGGTAAAGTGGGGGGAAGGGTATGGGGAGAGGGGGAGTGGGAGATGAGGGAAGGAAGAGATGTGAGAGGGGGAGTGAGGGGGAGAGAGGAGAATGGGGTTGAGATGGGTGAGAGAGGTTGAGAGGGGTGAGAGGGGGAAAGTGGACAGAGAGGGGGGAGAGAGGGGGAAAGGGGAGGAGTGGAAGGTGGGGAGAGTGGAGAGTGGGCTCAGTAGATGGGACAGGGGTGGGAAGGGGTAGAGGGAGGTGCAGAGAAGAGACATGCGGGTGGGGACAGAGGGAGGTGGGCGTGGGGAAGAGGGGAGACGGAGTGGGGTAGAGGGGAGGGGGAGACTGGGGAAGGGAAAGAGGGAGGGGGAGAAGAGGAGTGGGGGAGAGGGGGGGAGAGGGGAGAGAGGGTAGGACAGGAGAGGCAAGGAAGGGGAGGTGAGGGGGAGACAGGCTGGTTGGGAGGGGTAGAAGGGAGAGGGGTGGGGTGATGGGAAAGAGTGGGAGAGGGAGAAGGGGGGAGAGGGGAGAAAGGTGGGGGAAGGGGAGAGAGGAGGAGGGGAGAGGGAGGAGAAGGTGGTGAGGGGGAGAATTGTGGAGTGGATGGGGGCAGGAGCGGAGGGGGTTAGAGGGGTGGTTGAGAGGGGGAGAGGCTGGGGAAGAGGGGGAGGGGGAGGAGGGACCGGGGAGGAGGGTTGAGAGGGGGAGAGATGAGGAGAGGAGGGAGTTGGGAGAGGTGGGGAGGGGAGAGGGGGATTGGGCGAGAGGTAGGGGGAGAGGGCAGAAGGGGAAAGGGGATATAAGGGGTAGGGAAGGGCTATGTCAGAGGGGAGAGAGGGTGAGGGGAGAGATGGGGAGAAGGTGGGGGAGGGTGTGTAGGAAGTGGGGAGAGATGGCGAGAGAGAGGGAGAGGAGTGGGGAGAGTGGGAGAGAGGGTGTGGAGGAGAGAGGGGGAAATTGAAGAGGGGGAGAAGGGATAGGGGTAGAGCAGCAGGGGGCGGGAGAGGAGGGTGGAAGGTGGGGAAGTGGGGGAGATGGAGGGGGGGAGAGATGGGGAGAGGGAAACTAGAGGGGAGGAAAGGGGGAGAGTTGGGGAGAGGGAGGAAGAGGTGTGGGAGAGAGCGGGGAGAGCCAGGGAGAGGATAGGGAGGGAGATAGGGGGAGAGGAAGGAGGGGGCTAGGGGGTAAGACATGGGATAGGTGGAGAGGTTGAGGGGAGAGGGGTGGAGAGGGAGAGAGTGGGGCAGGGGAAAAGGGGATGAAGGCTGGGGTAGAGGGGGAGAGGGTGCGGAGGGAGGGGGAGAGAATGGGAGGGGACGGGGAAGAAAGTGGGGAGGGGAGAGGAGGGGAAGAAGGTGGGGAGGGGAAGGGTTAGAGCAGGAGGGAGAGTAGGGGGAGGAGAGACCAGGGTGATGGGGCAGAGGGGGGAGTTGTGAGAGTTGGGAGGGGTGAGGGGAGAGGGGAGAGGGGAGCGGAGAGAGGTAGGGGAGAGGGGGAGGGGAAAAGGGGGAAGATGGGTAGCGGGAGGTGGAGAGGGGGAGCAGGGGGATAGAGGGAGGGGCTGAGGGGGGGAGATGGGGAGAGGGTAGGAAGTGGGGAGAGATGGCGAGAGGGAAGGAGAGGGGTGGGAAGAGTGGATGAGAGGACGGAGGAGTGAGATAGGGAGAGAAAGGTGAGGGAGACAGAGGAAGAGGGGGAGGGAGGGGGAAAAGGGGGAGTGGGAGAGGTGTTGAGGGGGAGTGTGGGAGAGAGGGGGTGAGAGGGCTGAAAGGGGTTAGAGTGTTGGAGTGGGGTTGGAGGAGAGAGAGGTTGAGGGGGAGGAGGGAAGGGGGAGGGTAAGGAAGGGGGAAGGTGGGGGTGTGAGATGGAAGGGGAGAGGAGGGATAGCAGGAATGGGGAGAGGACATAGGGAGGGGGGAGGGGAAGACATGGGGAGGGGGAGAGAGGGGGAGGTGAGGGTGGGGAGAGGGTGGGAAGGGGGTGAGGGTGCTTGAGGGGCTAGGGGAAGAGGCTAGAGATGGGGAGATAGGGTGAGGGGAGAGATGGGGAGATAGTGTGAGGGGAGAGATGGGGAGAAGGTGGGGGAGGGTGTGTAGGAAGTGGGGAGAGATGGCGAGAGAGAGGAGTGGGGAGAGTGGGAGAGAGGGTGTGGAGGAGAGAGGGGGAGATTGAAGAGGGGGAGAAGGGCTAGGGGTAGAGCAGCGGGGGAGGGAGAGGAGGGTCAAAGGTGGGGAAGGGGGAGAGATGGAGGAGGAGGGGGAGAGATGGGGAGAGGGAAACTAGAGGGGAGGAAAGGGGGAGAGTTGAGAAGAGGGAGGAAGAGGTGTGGGAGAGAGCGGGGAGAGCCAGGGAGAGGATAGGGAGGGAAATGGGGGAGAGGAAGGAGGGGGATAGGGGGTAAGACATGGGATAGGTGGAGAGGTTGAGGGGAGAGGGGTGGAGAGGGAGAGAGTGGGGCAGGGGAAAAGGGGGTGAAGGCTGGGGTAGAGGGGGAGAGGGTGCGGAGGTAGTGGGAGAGAATGGGAGGGGACGGGGGAAGTAAGTGGGGAGGGGAGAGAAGGGGGAGAAGGTGGGGAGGGGAAGGGTTAGAGCAGGAGGGAGAGTAGGGGGAGGAGGGACCAGGGTGATGGGGCAGAGGAGGGAGTTGTGAGAGTTGGGAGGGGTGAGGGGAGAGGGGAGCGGAGAGAGGTAGGGGGGAGGGGAAAAGGGGGACGATGGGTAGCGGGAGGTGGAGAGGGGGAATAGAGGGATAGAGGGAGTGGCTGAGGGGGAGAGATGGGGAGGGTAGGAAGTGGGGAGAGATGGCGAGAGGGAAGGAGAGGCGTGGGGAGAGTGGATGAGAGGGCGGAGGAGTGAGATAGGGAGGGAAAGGTGAGGGAGACAGAGGAAGAGGGAGGAGGGAGGAGGGAGGGGGAAAAGGGGGAGTGGGAGAGGTGTTGAGGGGGAGTGTGGGAGAGAGGGGGTGAGAGGGCTGAAAGGGGTTAGAGTGTTGGAGTGGGGTTGGAGGAGAGAGAGGTTGAGAGGGAGGGGGTAAGGGGGAGGGTAAGGAAGGGGGAAGGTGGGGGAGTGAGATGGAAGGGGAGAGGAGGGATAGCAGGAATGGGGAGAGGACATAGGGAGGGGGAGGGGAAGACATGGGGAGGGGGAGAGAGGGGTAGGTGAGGGTGGGGAGATGGTGGGAAGGGGGTGAGGGTGCTTGAGGGGCTAGGGGAAGAGGCTAGAGATGGGGAGATAGAGAGGGGCTGGGGAGGAGGGGGATGATGGGGAAGGAGGAGGAGGGAGATGGCATAGTGGGGAGAGGGTATGGGGAAAGGGGGAGAATGCATGGAGGGAAATGGGATAGAGGGGTGCAAGAGGGGGGAGGGGGATGGGGAGAAAGAGGAGAGGTGAGGTGAGAGGGAAGAGATGGGTGGGAAGAGAGGGTGGAAAGGGTGGAGATGGGTGAGAGGGAGGGGGAGAGAGGGGAAGATAGGCGAGGAGGGACAGGGTGGGAGGGGAGACAGCAGATGAAGAGGGAGAGAAGGAGGGAGGGGGAGAGAGGGGAGGGGAGGAGAGGGGGCAGGGTGGGGGAAGGGGAGAGAGGGTGGAGACGGTGGAGGGGATGGGTAGAGGGGGGTGAGGAGAGGGGGCAGAGTGGTGGGGGAGGAGGGAGAGGGGGAGTGGATGGGAGGGGAGAGAGGGTGGTGGGGAGGGGGAGAGGGGGGAAGCGGAGTGGGGAGAGGGGGAGTAGAGTAAGGGGTGGGGTGAGAGGTTGGGACAGGAGAAGGGGGAGGGGGTTGGGGCGGGGAGAGGGGAGTTGGGGCGGGGAGAGGGGTGAGGTGCGAGGAAGAGGGGGAGAAGGGGAGGCGTGAGGGGGTAGAAGGTGTGGAAAGGAGAGAGGGGAAGGGGAGAGGGGAAGGGTTGAAGGAAGGGAGAGGGGAAGATGGGGAGAAGGTGGGAAGGGGACAATGTAGGTAGGGGATGGGGGTGGAGGGCAGGGGTCAGAGGGTTGGGTGAGAGGGGAAAGGGGACGGGAAGAGGGTAGAAAGGGTAGTAGGGGAGGGGGAGCAGGGGGACAGGGAAGCAGGGGAGGGGGAGGATGAACGGTGAGAGGGGAGAGATGGGGGAGAGGGGGGGAGGGGTGAAGGGAGAGGAGAGAGACGGTGGAGGAATTGGGAGATGGGAGGGGTTCAAGGGGAGAGGGAGCTCGGCAGAGCGAACAGGGGTGGTGAAGTAGAGGGAAGTGGAGAGAGGGGGAGAGTAGAGGGGTGAAGTAGGGAGAGGAGGGGGAGAGGGGTGACAGGGAGGGGAGGGGGTTAGAGGGGTGGGTGAAACGGGGAGGGGGAGGAGGAGGCGTGAGAGAGAGAGAGAGAGAGAGAGAGAGAGAGAGAGAGAGAGAGAGAGAGAGAGAGCGAGAGAGAGAGCGAGCGAGATGGGGAAAAGGTGGAGAGGGGGTGGGGAATGACGTAGAAGGGAAGGGAGGAGTGGGAGTTAGGGGAGGAGAAGGGCAATATGGGAGGAGGGAGAGGGGATGGGTAAGGGGGGGTGAAGAGGAGAGGGGATAGCAGGGAAGGGGGAGAGGGCAACAGGAGCTGGGTAGATGGAACAGGGGTGGGGAGAGGAAGATGGGGAGAAGGGACAGGGGTTAGGGGAGAGTGGGAAACTTGGGAGAGGGTAGGAGCAGAGACATGAGGGAGAGGGAGGAGAGGGGAGGGGGGATGGGAAGAGGGTAGAGGGGTATAAGGAGGGAGGGGGGTTGGAGGACAGGCATGAAGGGGTGCATGAGGGGACGGGGATGAGGGCGGAGAGCGGGAGAGAGAGGGAGAGAGGGTAAGGGGTATGGAGAGTGGACAGGACATGGGTAAGCGGGGGACATGGGGTGAGAGGGGAGAGGAGGGAGTGTGGTGGGAGAGGTGGATGTGGAGAGAGGGTACAGGAAGGTGGGGCAGGGGGATAGGGGGGAAAAGGAGGGTGAAAGGGGGTGGGGGCGATTAGCGAAGGAAGATGGCGGTGAGAAGGGGAGAGGGTGGGAACGTGGTTGGAGAGGAGAGAGGTTTAAAAGGGGGAAGTGGGGGAGAGATGGGGAAGGTGGGAGGGGGAGAGGTGGGAGAAGGGGGAGGTGGAGAGCGGAGGGAGGAGGAAATAGTTGGTAGGGGGTACGGGGAGTAGGGGAGGGGAAGGAGAGAGGGGGGAGATGGGGAGAGGGGGAAGGCATGGAGAGAGGGGAGGGGAGAAGGGTTGGGAGAGTAGGGAAGGGTGAGAGGGAGGGGGGAGAGGGAAGAGGGGGAGAGCAAGGAGAGGGGAAGATGGGAGAAGGGGTGGGGGCAGAAAAGGGGTTGAGAGGGGTGAGGTTGGGAGTGGAGTTGGAGGGGTGAGGGGCAATTGAGGGGGTAGGGGAGAGGGGAAAGGGAGAGGGGGAATGGGAGAGAGGGGGAGGGGAGAGTTGGGAGAAGGTGGGGGAGGTGGAGAAGTAGGGGGTGTGGGGTGAAAGGGGGGAGGTGTGAGTAGGAGAGGGTATAGAGGGGTGGGTGAGAGGGGGGAGGGGCGACGAGGGGGAGGAGGGGTGCAAGGGGGAGATGGGACAAGTGGGGAGGAGGGCAAGGTGAGGATAAGCGAGGGAGAGAAGGGGAAAGGGGGAGAGAGGGTGGAGGGGAAAGGGTAAGGTCAGAGGGGGAGAGGAGGGAAGTGGGAGGGGACAAAGGGTAGAGGGGGAGAGCAAGGAAGGAGGAGAGCTGGGTAGAGGGGACAGGGTGGGGAGCGCAGAGGAGGTGGGGAGAAGAGACGGTGAGTGAGGGGAGGGTGGGGGACTGGGGGAGAGAGTGGGAGGGGAGAGGGGGAAGAGCAGGTAAAGTGGGAAAGGGGACAAAGGGTAGAGGGGGAGAGCAAGGAAGGAGGAGAGCTGGGTAGAGGGGACAGGGTGGGGAGCGCAGAGGAGGTGGGGAGAAGAGACGGTGAGTGAGGGGAGGGTGGGGGACTGGGGGAGAGAGTGGGAGGGGAGAGGGGGAAGAGCAGGTAAAGTGGGAAGAAGGGGATGGGGAGAGGGGGAGTGGGAATGGGGGAGGTGGGAGACGGATGAGGGTGGAGGGGGAGGTGAGATGAGGGAAGGGAGTAAAAGGGGGTGATGGGGAGAGGGGGGTTGGGAGGCGTGATGGGGGGTGGGTGTGGGGTTGAAGGGGTGAGGGGGGTTAGGGGAGAGAGGAGAGATGGGGTGGGGAGAGAAGGTGAAGGGGAGTGGGTGAGGGCAGAGTGGGCAGAGAGGGGGGTGAGTGTGGAGGAGAG
Organism: Ambystoma mexicanum; assembly: GCF_040938575.1. NCBI lineage: Eukaryota > Metazoa > Chordata > Amphibia > Caudata > Ambystomatidae > Ambystoma > Ambystoma mexicanum. The sequence goes on along the minus strand of NC_090939.1, from coordinate 863,043,213 downwards.
GGGGAAGGAGAGGGGGTGAGTGGGTGAAGGGGGAGAACGGGGAAGAGGGTAGAGGGAGAGGAGAGGGAGGAGGGGGTGGGATGGGATAGTGGATAGGGGAGCAGGGAGGGGGGAGAGAGGGTGGTTGAAAGGGGGAGAGGGGAGTGGAGGGGGGAGACAGGGGAGGGTGGTGGGGGCTGGGGAGAGGAGAGGGGGAGAGAGGGTGGGGACAGGGGAGAGGGTAGAGAGGGGTAGAAGGTGGGGAAGGGGAGACATGAGGAGAGAGGGCAGGGGTGGAGGGTAGATGGGGAGAGAGTGGTTGGTGAGAGGGTGGGGGAAGGGGGTGGAGCATGGGAAGGTATGAGATAGTTAGGGACGGGGAAAGGGGTAGTGAGAAGGGGGAGGCATCAAGGGGGAGAGCGGTGTAGAAAAGTGGGGGAGAAAGGGGATAAGGGGTGGGAGAGGGATGGGGAGAGGTTGAGTGGGGGAGAGGGGGAGCAGGCAGAGAGGGGGGAGGTGGGATAGGGATGAGGGGGTGGGGGAGAGATGGGGAGGGAGCAAGGGGAAGGGGGAGAGGGAGGGGAGAAGGGGAGAGGTAGGAGGGGGAGAAGGGGAGAGGTTAAGAGGAGAGGGGTTGGGGAGAGGGTGCAGGGGGGAGAAGGGGGAAAATGCAGGTGGGGAGCGGAGGGGAGGGAGAGTGAGGTGGAGAGATGGCAGAGAGGGAAGAGAGGGGGTGGGGAGCAGGGGTAGAGAGGGAGAGAGGGGGAGAGGGGGTTAAAGTCAGAGGGGGGATAGATGGGGAGAAGGTGGGGGAGAACGGGGAGAGGGGTAGGGGAGAGTGGGGTTGAGTGTGGGGAGGGAGAGAGGGAGTGGGGGTGGCAGGAGGGGGGAGGGGAGAGGTGGGTATTGGTCACTGTGGAAGAGGGTAGGGTTAAGATGGTTGAGGGGAGCAAGCGCTGTAAAAAGGGGAGAGGGGACGAGTGCATGGCAAAGATGTAGGAGGGAGGGGGAAATGGGAGAGACAAAATGGAAGCAGGAGGCCAAGAGGGGAAGACTGGATAGGGAGAGTGGAAGACAAGGGCATGAGGCGGGGGGTGCCACAGTGAAGATGGCCATTAGGAAGGGGGAGAGGGGAGCAGGGGGGAGGATAGTAAAAGGAGAGGAGTGAAAGGGGAGAGTGGGAGATTTAATGAAAAGAGGAGGGTGAATGTTATGAGGGGCTAGAGGGGATGGGAGGGTAGAGATGCAAGTGGGATTGGGATGAATGGAACTGGAGAAAAGGTAGGGCAGTGAAAGGGACGAGGAAATAATTGGGGTTGTGTTGGGATAGGATTGGAGGAATGGAGTGGAAAGAAACAAGTCAAAATGTAGAAAGACAGAGGTTCAAATTGGTTGAAATGTTAGAAATTAAGATTGAATGTTGTATTTTAAAGTAGATTCTGAAAGAGGTTTAGGTTAGGGGATTGAGAGGCTTCAGTGGGGGGGCAGGATTTCAGGGTAACAGGAAAGAGAGTTTTCAGGTTGGTATTCAGTTTGGTATTCAGTTCAGTTCCATTTGGTTCATTTGATGTATATACTTACCTTCCCCCCTTTACCCCACCCCTTGCCCTTTTCAGTTCCTTGGTCCTGTCACCTGTTTGCTGTTTGCTCCAGAAGTGATCCTCCCTGGCCAAGGTCCTGGTCTCCAATGCTGCAACTCCCTTGTGGCCAGACTTTTATATCAGGGACTTGTCACAAAGGGGAACTTGCCACATGTCATCATGACATCACAACAGTGTGGGTGATACCATGTGCCCCCTGACTGAAGGGGGCGAAAGAAAAAAAAACTGAAAGAAGATCTACTATTCCAAAATCTTTTGAACATAATCAGGCCATGTTTGATCCTGAATAGAAGACTGACTGCCTGGATAATGTGTCCTGCCTCATCAATGTTCCACCTTGTCCCTCTACTGTAGTTGATGGCTCTCTTATGTCTTCATGTTCTGATGTCCTCTAATCCTCGTGACATCACAGAGCTGTAACAGTGGCATCACCAGGGTTCTACTCTGAGTCCCTGCCAGCCTTATACTGCTGAATGGAAATGGTGCCATTTTAATATATTGTAATCACTGTACACTCTTCTCAGACATCATTTCAAAAGAGCGCCTCTACAGTCACTGCACAATCTTCCCTCATCACAGTGCAAAGGACCTGCCTCTATGAAATGAAAAACCGGGGTCTCTGTGGCGCCTATTTCTGGGGTTGAATGATTGTTATTTCCATCTGTTTGTTTAATACTGCCCTTCTGCCACAAGGTTCATATTTGTAGCTTGGTAAAAATGGGAGGGAGGGGAGGTCTGATGAATTAAAAGAAGAATCTTGTAAATATTTGCACCGGTGGGATAATAATCTCAGTGTAGTATTATAATATTCTGCCAGTGAGTTTGCTTCCTGTTCGTGGACTATCAGAAACCTCACTCTCTTCCAGGGCATTCCAGACTTTCGCTTATAAAGTGAAGGAATAAAAGTGAACCATGCACACGAAGTCCAAAATTATGTTTCTTTCCTGTTCCATTTCTTTTACTTGTACTGACCTTTTGGTAGTGTTCAATTAAAAACTATTCCTAAAACTCTTGATCATGTGTTCTGCCTCTTGGAGCAGGTGTGCTGGCAAAACTAAAAGGAGGATGAGTTTGGATCTGGATTTTGCCTTCATTCCTTATCTGGGATCCAGAGGCCGATTCCAAAAAACATATTGAGGTGGCTTCAAATCCGCAGAATACCCCACAATGTGGGAAACCTTCTTTTTGGGTACAACCTTGTTCATTTAATTTCCGAGACAGACAAATGAATGAAGTAACGTCTGCTGACAAACCCAATGTTCCCTTCCCTCTCACTTTACTACACTATATTTCCTACATCTTTACGCTCTGAAAATCGTTTTATTGTAATGAAGTGAAAAGGTGTGAGAATGGCACTCACTTTGCCTCTGCTGCTTCTAGATGGAGGCTTTGGTTGTGCACTTTGAGGAAATAAGGGCTCCAGGCAGCAGTGATGAAGAAACAGTAATTTATTTCATTACAGCGACAGCGGCCTATGAGAGCCGAGTGCCAACATGGCTCTCTCCCTGCAGTCTGAACTGTAACCCATCAACATTCTTAGAATAATATTCTTAGAACTTAATGAGCTCATAGTGCAGCTCAATGCTTAACTAGGATCTGGAAATACATTTTTATGAACTTGTTTTAACTTACACTTACATCATAACACATCTCATCCCTTATGTGCATACAGCTGTTTACTCCACATAATAATCGTTAAACCAGCTGGGTTTGTTCTTGACTCTATTTGAATGTGTCTCTGCTGCAGACCTTGAATTGTTGTCATTCTCGGAACACTTATCTATGACACTAGAGTCTCTGATACTGTTATTAGCAAATTCACCATTGTCATGTTCACCATTGTCATGTTTATCATGTGCATTGTCCTTCATGCATTCTGGACATTTCACAATTCTGGACATTGACCAACACTCCCCCCCTTCTACAATTACTACATTGTTTCTTACTGCAGATATTTTCTTGGGACCAGTGTATTTGCTTTCTACACATTTGGGAGTGAATCTAGGGTTCTTTATGAGAATACAATCTCCCACTTTCCAGGTATTACTTTTGACACTCTTGTCCTCATCAAATCTTTCTTTGTACACATCCTGTGCTTCTTTGATGAGAGTCATAATTCTCTCGCGATCAATGTTGGAACTCTTGGCTAGGTCCATCCACCCTGGACATAGTTTTGTTCCAGGTTGTCTCCCTTTCAATGACATGAACGGAGATACATTTGTAACTGAGTTTGGTGTGGTACAGTAGTTCCATATCATTTCTCTTACTACAACAAACCATCTTAAATTAGAAGCCATGGCCAATTGCAAACCACCCTTTATGAACCTATTGGCTCTCTCAACGAGGCCATTGGCCCTTGGATGATATAAAGCAGTTCTAGTGTGTCTGATGCAATATTTCTTCAAGAAAGTTAACATCCTTTCAGAACAGAATTGTACTCCGTTATCAGTGATTAATTCTGTTGGGAAACCCTCCCTGTAAAACACTTCCTCGAAGAATAACACCATCTCTGCAGTGGTTGCCTCACGCAAAGCCTTCCATTCAATCCATTTGGAATGGTAGTATACTAACACAACAATGTATTTATACCCATTGTCAAGGTTTTGTAATGGTCCTATCAAATCAACTGCAACTTTTTGCCATGGTTCACTCGGTACTTTGACAGGATGTATTGGTACTTCTCTAACCATCTTGGTCTTGTCACTCTTACCACACTCTCTACAACCCCTAACACACTTCTCTGCATCGCTGTCAATCCCGGGCCACCAGAAATATTGCCGCAAATATCTCTTTGTTCCTCCCATGCCCAGGTGACCTTGATGTGCTATATTTACTAAATGAGATCTGACTCCACTGGGGGGTATTATCCTATTTCCTTTTCTAAGTTTACATCCGTCCTCAGACATACTTAACTCGTCCTTCACACCAAAATATCTGTCAAACTCTTTTCCCACAATATTCTTGTGAGGCCATCCTTCTCTGGTCCAAATCATAACTTGATTCAATATTAAATCCTCCTCACCAGCTCTTATCCACATCTCTTTATCAATGGCATCATGCTCAATTTCTGCAATGCTCACATCTTGAAATTCAGGTGCTCCCTCCAATCCACCATCACATTCAGGTAATCTGGATAAACAATCTGGTACCACATTCTCCCTCCCGGGAATGTAACACACCTTGAAATTATAACCCAAGAGTTCTACCATCCACCTCGAAACTCTTGGAGACCCATTGGCCCACTCAGAACCGTTCATCAATTGAACCAAAGGCTTGTGATCTGATCTGACAATAAAAGGTCGACCCCGTAGAAAGAACTTGACTGCCCAAAATACTGCTAGTGCCTCTCTTTCAATGACCGAGTAATTTTTTTCTGCTCCTCTAAGTGGCCTGGATGCAAATGCAATTGGGTATTCAGTTTTACCTGAGTCAAACTGAGTCAAAACTGCTCCAAAGCCAAGGGTACTAGCATCAACTGAAAGCAACGTTTTCCTGCCAAACATGAATCAACTTAAGGATGGGGCCTTGACTATACAATCTTTGATTTGCAAGAATGCTTCCTGACACTCTTTGGACCATGTGTACTTCACGTTCTTTTTTAGTAACTCCCTCAATGGAGATGAGATGGATGCAAAGCCATTCACAAATTTATGGTAATATTCCGCTAGTCCCATGAAAGAACGTAGTTGGTCCTTGTCTTGGGGCTGAGGAGTATTACTAATACTTTCTATGAGTGACTTTTTGGGAGAAATACCTTCTTTCGAAACTTTGTGTCCCAGATACTCCACTTCCTCAACACTTATTTTACATTTGCTTCTTTGGACCGTTAACCCAGCCTTTTTCAGTCTGCATAATACTGCCCTAAGTACTCTGTCATACTCATGCTCATTACTTGCAAAAATCAGAATGTCATCTTGAAACACCTTAACATTTTCCAACCCTTTTAACACTTCCTCCATCACCTTTTGGAACACAGATGCGGCCGAGGCCAACCCAAATGGCATGCGATTGTATTTATAAGTGCCTTCAGGTGTGATAAAGGCAGTGAGATGTTGCGATTCTCGGGAAAGGGGAACTTGGTGATAGGCAGCAGAGAGATCAATGACAGAGAACAATTTGGGTTCGCCAAGAGTGGAGAGTGTCTCAGAAATGTTGGGTAGGGGATGTCTCTCCACCAGAATATTGTGATTAAGACTGCGCAAATCTACACAGAGTCTTAATTTACCATTATTTTTGGCCACTAAAACAATGGGGGACAACCACTCTGTGGCCTCAACAGGTTCAATGACACCCTTATCTACTAAGTTATCGAGTTCACTGCGTAGTTGCGCTCTCATGTTTAACGGCACATGTCTCACTTTATGAACAATAGGCTGAGATTCTTTCTTTAGTCTAATATGATGTTCAAAGTTCTTGAGTCTGCCCAGACCTTCGGTGAAGACCTCTGGAAACTCTCTTGACCAAATATCATCAATCTCGGCAATGGTGACAGGCTCTGTGGCACTAGCTTGCACCCTGACTCTCAACTTCCTTTGTTCCTCCCAACCTAAAAGGGAGGCTCCCTTTCTTGCAACCAAAATGTCAGCTATGCATTCTCCACCTCTGTATTGCACACTTGCAGTAAACTGTCCCAGCATCTCAATAGGGGATTTCGCATAGCCGCAGGGCCGAATTCTTGGTGGATCCAGCATTGATTCATCCTTTTTTAGAACATCTTTAAATGTCTCTTTAGAAATGATGGTCCATGGGGAACATGTGTCAACTTTCATGAGTATTTCTTGACCATCAATTACAAAAACATCTGTTGGACCTTTGCTGTCTCCTCCTCCAATGGTCGAAATCTCGAAGACATGTCTGGGGTTGTCTTGCAAGGAGTATACCTCCTGTATGTTGTAAGCTGAGTGAGCACCTTATTCTTGGTTGTCTCTGGTTTCTAAGAGATTTATTGATGACCTCTTGCATACATTAGCGAAATGTCCTCTGGTCCTACACTTGAAACATTCAGCATTCCTTGCTGGGCACGAAGGGTAATTCGGACCATGCTTGACACTGCCACATCTGGTACACTTCGCACCCCATGTTCCTTTCCTGCTTGTATTGACATTAAGTCTCTTCCTGTGATCAACTGCGCACACAGCTTGGGTACTCTGTTTGTCAGACTTCAGTTCTTTGACATATTGTGAGGTTTGTTCTATGCTTCTGGCTAGGTCCACTGCTTCATCCAACTTCATGTCTTTTGGCAACAATTTCTCCTGTATCCTAATATTATTTGTGCACCTCACTAACTGATCTCTAATTAACGAGTCAGATAGATGTTCGAATTCACAGGAGTGGCTTAATGTTCTTAATGAGGCTATGTACGATTCCACGGATTCTGAGTACTCCTGCGTACGCTGAAAGAACTTGTGCCTCTCAAATGTAACATTTTTTTTTGCTCAAAATGATCCTTGAGTTGTTTAATCGCAAGGGCATATTCATCTGTGTCCTCCGCTTCACCAGCTTGTGCACTGCCTAACCCATCAAACACTGCACGGCCTTCCACGCCAAGATTGTGAAGTAATAATGCCTTTTTGCGAGTTGGGCTGAATCTCTCTCCTCCCATTGCCACCAGGTAGTTTTCAAACATGTCTTTCCACCTGTCCCATCTAACTTGGGGGCGTCCAGTTTAATTCAAAAATGACATTGGCGGAGGTATTGAAGCTGCCATGTCTTAAGCGGTAAAAAAAAAAGTGGTAAAGAGTGGGCTTGCTAGATGCAACCAATGGACTCTGGATCAGTTCAAGTATGCCCAGTGGATGCACAGACTGAGCAGTGACAGTGCTGTGCTATGCAGACAAAGGGATCAGTCTTGTATGAGTACAATCCCTTGTGTATGATGTCACAATCCTCCTTACATCAGTCTGAATTGGAACGTGATGGCTGCTCATCCACAGAATGGATACATGTCATAATGGCTGGCTCCTGAAACTTGCCAGAACTGCATGGGCAGGTTGCTCAGCAACGATAATGTCAATGCTAGGGAGGCCACGCCCACTTCCTTGCTCAGTGACTAGTGCTCGAGCCGGGGATCCTTGAAAGTAAACACTGTTGCTTTGAGACAGAGTCAATACAGTAATGGGGAAGGCAAGATTACACCCCATGGGGACGCGCCTGCTGACCCGTTGTTCCGCTCCTCCTGACCTTCCTGCAGCGTCCGCTGTCGCACGGGAGTGTGGAATAATGCAGGCCGCGCTATGACGAGACTTCAAAGGAGTAGGGAGACACTGCTGAGAGCCATCCTCGTCGCCAATGAGGAAATAAGGGCTCCAGGCAGCAGTGATGAAGAAACAGTAATTTATTTCATTACAGCGACAGCGGCCTATGAGAGCTGAGTGCCAACATGGCTCTCTCCCTGCAGTCTGAACTGTAACCCATCAACATTCTTAGAATAACATTCTTAGAACTTAATGAGCTCATATTGCAGCTCAATGCTTAACTAGGATCTGGAAATACATTTTTATGAACTTGTTTTAACTTACACTTACATCATAACACACTTGTTTCTAATTCAGCCTATCTTCGTCTCTGACAGCAAAGATCCCCTGTTTCCCTCTTTCAGGTCAATGGTTGTGATGTCAGGACTGTTGTAAAGCCTTATGCTAGACATTCAGGATGCATCACTGAAGTACAGACCAGCTGTAGTGTAGGTTTGGTTCCAGGTAGGCTTTATTCACATAAGTACAATCTGTACAATACTCCAGTTACTCTTCATGTATTTACAGCACGTGTAGACATGGACAGGAACATAGGAAGGTATAAATATCACTAACAAAGGAGCAGACCCACCGGCCATCCATTCAACTCAGCTCAGGCCCCCAACTGACACTCACAGAACATTCACACACTGGATCCACCCAACATTCTCCTGAGCTGCATTCATGCACCAACATTCTACAGCAAACATCCAGGCCAGTGGCAGGATAAGACTACATTACAACATCTCCCTTTCATACCAGACTCACCACACACAACATCTCCCTTTTATAACAGGCTCACCACAGTCTCACTACAACATCTCCCTATCACCAAAACCATCTAACCAAAACAAACACCTTCCATTTGGACCTGCCACATCCAAACACAGAGCCTGCCACTCTGGAACCAACTATACACAGCCAAAGAAGCCAATCATACATCCGGGTGGGAAAACAGGGGGCGATCACGCATTTGCCCCGCCACGGACCCGTTGTCACCGCAACCATGACACCCAAGGGATAGTAGTCCAAGTCCAACCATCTAACACACAAAAAGAGGTGTTGCCATGACAGGTCAACAATTGCAGAGGGGCTACTGAGATCACTCCTCTTCCTCTTACACCCTCACAACACATCCAAATACAAATCGCTCCCACTTAACTCCCACATACATCCCACACAATCACCAACACGCTGAAAAACAGTTACTACCACAACCAACAATCAAACTACAACCATTCAGGGAGAACATGTGCACATGTTATGTTATGTAATGTTATAACATTTCTATAGCGCTAAAACCCTAAGGCATCCAAGCGCTCCTTCACAAGCAAAAAGGTCAGTGAGGATAACCGAAGATAGAGTTAAATGAACAGTTCTGTTTTTAGGAGCTTCCGAAACGCCAGATGATTACTTTCTGTTCAGAGCCCCAGCGGAAGGTTGTTCCAGGCCTTAGCCACGAGCACCGGGAAGGAACGTCAATTTCCACGGGCTCTCTTTGTCCTTACCACCTGCAGACATAGGGTGGATGTAGAGCGAAGGTTTCTTGCAGGTTGGTAAACCGAGATTTTGTCCTTTAAATAGTTTGGGGCTGTCCCATAAATGCATTTGTGACCCACTGTTAGCATTTTAAAGGATCACCAAAATCATGCAAACCAGACACTACCAGACCCATGCCAAGACACCAAAAAACAAATGAAATGCTCCTGGTAGCATTAACTTATTGTTTAACATTGCTATAATAACTAAAACCATAACAGCTTAAGATATTTGGGTAACCTAACAACCTATACATTCTTTACTCTCCTTAGTGCACTATTTTTACATTTCTTATTCCCATTAGGCATAAATCCACATTTCCAATTTGCCATAAATCCTGAGGCCTTTTCTTCTTTTACTCTATATTCTTTACTCTACTCAGTGCACTTTAACAGCATTTGCATTATCTTTTATAAACCTCACACCTTTAATATTTTTACTCAATAAGCGCGCATCTACTGAAGATCGCCACACCATCCAAACTTTTGTGGATGTCCCCATACAACTCTGCATTTTCATTTTGCATAAACTTCACACATTTTATATAAGTGCACAATTAATAAAATTGTCGCACCATCCAACCAAAAAAACTTGGAGGATGTCCCCAAACACCATGACATCAGTCACACTTGCAAAAACAAGCAGTGTGGCTGCCCGAAAAATGTAAAATTTTAAAACAGTGTCATGTATTAATATACATATGAATTCCACTTTACTTTTAATGCATTTATTTCTTCCATCTATAAATTTCAGTATTACCTTTCCAGTATTCACTATTTTGACAAACTATATTGTCACTGTGTAATGAAGGGAGCTCCGGGATGGACCAGTATCACAGCAGCAAGCATAGAATGTCTGTATGATGTCACAAAGATGATGTGTACACTAGAGTGACAGGGACTGTAATCCAATGAAATGAGGGGAGGGGAGGTAAGGTCAGTTTCTCTAATACTGACGGTTGATTAGTTTTGTTTTTTTTTCAACTAGGGGCTGAATGCGGAGGAGGAGTTTGCCTACGAATGGGCATATTAAAAAAGTAAGAAGATAAAGACTTGCCACGAAGTCTAGAATTGCGCTTGTTGTGCCTAAGTGACTGGCGGCACCTGTTGTGCCTTATGGAGTTGCACCGGTTGTGCCAGGAGAGATGTTGAGGCCATCTGCCCGTTGGCGGAGTGGCATGAAAAGGAGGACCGAACTCGTAACGTAAGCAAAGTTACGTGTTTGTCATCGGACTCGGATCGACAAGCGTCTGAGGGATCGCAGCGCCGATCCGCGCCTCTCCCTAGCCCCCTCCGATGAGTGGGAGGAGTTCGAGGTGGAGAGGCTTGTCGCTGGAGTGCCGGAGAGGGAAGGCCAGAGAACGCGTCATTACCCGTAGCCGAGCAGCTGATCGAGGCCTGATCAGAGGCGGGGCCTGGGAAGCGTCTCGCACAGAAGCGCTGCAGCGGAAGAAGGGAGTCGAGGGCTGAGGCAAAGGCAATAGCGAGCTGAAATAGACATCACAGCTGATCGGCAGCGTCTGAAGACAAGTAAGTGAAGCCGAAGAGGGGGGGGAGAACAAAGAGCTGCGCTAACCCTATAGACTGAACGCACAAAGATATGTGATACAATTGAAGGAATGGGGGAGTGAAACTAACTCATGGAGGCATTATCCCTTTGAATATCTAAAGAACTGAATTCATGGAGGAGGAGAGAGAGGGAGTCACACTTAAGACTGAATTTTCGTCACTCCCGAGTTTTTAAGACTTTCTGCTGGTGAGTTCATGGCAAACAGACCAACGCTGTCTTGCCCATTCAAGAGGATACTCTGAGAAGATAAAAGACACCAAAAGGAAGTCTGAAGAGGGGAGAGGGGTCTATATTATGAAGAGAACAAGAGACTCCTGTTAACTATATTAAACTCTGTTAGGACATCCTCTGAGAAGGACACAATTCCTTTTCCCGTACACCAAGGTGAAAAGGTGGACTAGAGAGACGAAGAAATTCCGTTATAAAAAATAAATAAAGACTGTTTGAGCCTCAAAACTGTCTCAATGGTGTTTGTCCCACCCGCTAATATATAACATTTGGTGGCAGCGGTGGGATAGACTAGAACACCATGGAGGAGCTAATAAAGTCCCTTGCCGAAGGCCAACAGTTACTCCAACAGGCTCTTCAATTACAGGCACAACAGGCGCAGGCTGATCGACAATCATTCCAGCAGGCCATACAACTACATCAAGCACAATTGATAGAGACGACAAGCATGAGAAACCATCCACAAGTACCTACATCCGTACTACAAAAGTACACACCGGGAGAAGATCCAGCGCACTTTTTCGTAAACTTCGAGAGAGTCGCTCGGAACGCACAATGGCCTGCAGAAAGATGGGGCCATTACATCGCTCCACTATTGGTGGGGGAGATGCAGAGTGCGTACCAGGCAGCGAACCCGGCTTGAGACACCTCGTATGGTGATATGAAGCGTGCTGTTCTGGAGAGGCTTGGTCATGACGAGGAAGCATACAGAATCAAATTTCGGGAGGTCCGATTATTGCCTGAAGAAACACCCAGGCAATCATACTATAGGGTGAAGGAATTAGGAGACAAATGGTTGCAGACGGCAACATCTACAGTCCACGAGATATCAGAAAGAATAGTGTTGGAGCAATTCTTAGAGGCGCTTCCCCTCCCGATACAGCGATGGGTCCGGCAACATCATAGACCCACCCTGGTCGAGGCAGTGAATATCGCCTCCGCTTATCAAAAGGCCGGCCAGGTAAAGCTGTTATTGTATCCAGCTACTCAGAAAGGGGTATCCAGTTCGTCAGGAAGTGGCCCTAAACCCTCTAACAACTCAAGATGGCCGAACTCAATGATCCGAAAACCAGACTGGGAGAATCATAAGCTACGTCCCCCCAGCGAAGGCTTCACATCGACACCTATGTCCAGACCTCCTATTCTTAACACTAGAGGCCCACAATGTTTTGAGTGTGCAGAATGGGGGCACCTAGCTCGGTTGTGTCCGAAGAGGATCAAGTCGGAGCCGATGGATGTAGGGGTACTTGAGACACTCAAGGAGAACAGTCAGGTTGAGGAAAACGCCGGGGTGAAACCAGCGTACCCTTATGTCTGTGATGCCGAAGTAGAAGGGCGTCCGACCAGGGCTCTGATTGATTCTGGCAGCATGCAGACCGCCGTCAACCCGGAGCTGGTAGGTGGTGTGCCCGAAACGAATGAGACTGTCCCGATTCGCTGTGTGCATGGTGATGTCAAGACTTACCCAATCAAAAAAATACAGTTAAAGATTGCGGGGGAGGAGATGGGGGTACAAGCAGCTCTGATGCCGGTGCTCCCGGAGCCCCTACTGGTCGGATCTGATGTGCCGGACTTATCACGCATTATCAAAAAAATTGAACAGGGATGGTTAAAAGAGGCACCCTTTCATGACCAAGAGCTCAAGCCAACCTCAAATAGAGCTAGGAAGAGCCGCTTGGTGAAACGGAAGGAGAAGAACGTATGGATTGCAAGAAATGTGTGTCCGGTTGCTGTCGATTGGAGGATTGAAGAGCAAGGTGACAGTTTCCGAGTAGCCCAAGAAATTGACCCTTTATTGCGACCTGCTAGAGCTGCAGTCGGAGGAAATCAGGGCGAGAAAGGTCCCTACTTCATAAAAGATCAAGGGTTGTGTTACCGGATTATCAACGGACATGATGACGAACCCATTCGACATCTCCTAGTCCCCAGCAAATATACTAGGTCGGTGTTGGAAGTCGCACATATGCAAATAGGTGAAGGTCATCTCGGAGTGGAGAAGACCACTCAAAAGATCCTGGCTAGGTTATTTTGGCCAGGAGTGTATGGTCAGGTGGCACGATTCTGTCAGCAATGCCCGGAATGTCAAAAGAAGAACAGGGCTAACATTAAGAAAGTACCTCTGCAAACTATGCCCCTAATTTTGGAACCCTTTCATAGGATCGGGATGGATATAGTCGGACCACTAGACCCGACGAGCAGGGGTCATAAGTATTTATTAGTGATTGTGGACTATGCTACCCGATATCCCGAAGCTTTTCCCCTACGCACTACTAATGCACAACAAATATGTGACGTCCTGGTGCCCTTTATTGCGAGGGTCAGTATTCCCAAGGAAATCATAACCGACAGAGGTACCAATTTTATGTCTACAGTGTTAAAGCAAGTATGTGAGACTCTTCATATAAACCAGATTAAAACAGCAGTATATCACCCACAAACAGATGGGCTGGTAGAAAGGTACAACCAGACCATAAAACAAATGCTAAGGAAGACCATGATACCTGGAGAGCGTAATTGGGATAGGCTGATACCTTGGATCCTGATGACCTTACGAAATACCCCACAATCTTCCACAGGGTTTGCCCCATTCGAACTGTTATTTGGCAGACCAGTCAGAACACTTCTTGATATACTAAAAGAAACTTGGGAAGAACAACCCAACCCGGAAATCACGCTTACCGAGTATGCCATGCAGTTAAGAGAGGGGGTGGAGAAGCTGCAAGCGGTAGCACAAAGTCATCTCCTACAAGCTCAAGTCAACCAAGAACATTATTACAATCAGAGAACACGTATGAGAAGCTTCCAAGTAGGGGACCAGGTACTTGTTCTCCTACCTACTTCTGAGAACAAGATGCTTGCTTCCTGGAGAGGACCATATATCATCGAGGAGGTACTCGGCCCGGTAACGTATAGAGTTCGTCAGCCAGGAAGGAAGATTCAATTACAGACATACCACATCAATATGTTAAAGAAGTGGATAGAGCCTGTACCGATGATTGGAATGATAAATGTGGAGGGAACAACAGAAGAATGTTCCATACCCACGGGGGAGAAGGTTGGGAAGGAAGCGTTGAATATCAATCCAGATCTGAGTGCAAGCCAGAAAAAGGAGCTTTCCGAATTAATAGGGCATTACGCAGAGGTCTTTTCATCAATACCTGGAAGAACGAAGTTAACCTGTCACCATATACAAACAGCTCCAGGAGAGAAGGTGCGACTTCGACCATACAGGATTCCCGAGGCTAGAGTTCAGGCTGTAAATCAAGAAGTACAGGAGATGCTTAAGTTGGGGGTGATTGAGCCTTCTTACAGCGAATGGTGTTCTCCTATGGTCCTCGTTCCTAAACCGGATGGTACATCAAGATTTTGTATGGACTTTAGGAAGCTTAATGAAATATCAAAATTTGATGCGTACCCAATGCCACGGATCGAGGAACTGTTGGAGAGGCTAGGGAAGGCGAAGTTCTTAACGACAATAGATTTTACCAAAGGATATTGGCAAATCCCACTGAATCCAGCAGATAAGGAGAAAAACGGCCTTTGCAGCACCCACTGGCCTATACCAGTTTACTGTGTTACCATTTGGCCTACATGGGGCGCCAGCAACCTTTCAACGATTGATGAATTTCCTAATTAAAGGCCATGAAAGTTACGTTGGAGCATATTTAGATGACATCATTGTATACAGTCAGAATTGGCAAAGTCATCTTAGTCATCTAGAAGCTGTTTTGAGTACTTTACGAAATACTGGCTTACACATTAACCCCAAGAAGTCTCATCTAGCGAACTTTTATACAAAATACCTTGGTTATGTGGTGGGACAGGGTTTAATTAAACTGCAGCAAGAGAAATTAGAAGCAATACAACGTTTACAATTTCCTGCCAACGCTAGACAAGTGAGAGCGTTTCTAGGGTTTGTGGGCTACTACAGACGTTTTATCCCACATTTCTCAACTATTGCAGCCCCCTTAACTGATCTGTTGAAAAAGTCTAATGTCAACCAAAAAAATTGGAAATCTGAGGAAACAGAGAGAGCGTTTAATGGACTTAAGAATGCCCTCTCAAATGAGGCAATACTACAATGTCCTGATTTTGAGATGCCTTTTTTTTTACATACCGATGCCTCAGGTTATGGAATAGGAGCTGTTCTGTTCCAGAATAACAGAGAGAAGGAAAGACCCATTCTATTTATAAGTCGGAAGCTGTTGCCTCATGAGCTGGGATATGCGACTATCGAGAAAGAGTGTTTGGCAGTAAAATGGGCAGTAGAAGCTCTGAGATACTATTTGCTAGGAAGACCCTTTACTCTAGTCACAGCTCATGCTCCGCTGGTTTGGCTCTCTAGGAACAAGGATACGAATCCGAGAGTTTTAAGGTGGTTCTAGTCCCTGCAACCATATTCTTTCAAAACTATTCATTGCCCTGGAAGGAAGATGGCACAAGCCGATTTCTTATCCAGAATTCCTGCTCTTCCCAAACGAAAGAGCCCGGAAGGAGGGGTCTGTAATGAAGGGAGCTCCGGGATGGACCAGTATCACAGCAGCAAGCATAGAATGTCTGGATGATGTCACAAAGATGATGTGTACACTAGAGTGACAGGGACTGTAATCCAATGAAATGAGGGGAGGGGAGGTAAGGTCAGTTTCTCTCATACTGACGGTTGATTAGTTTTGTTTTTTTTTCAACTAGGGGCTGAATGCGGAGGAGGAGTTTGCCTACGAATAGGCATATTAAAAAAGTAAGAAGATAAAGACTTGCCACGAAGTCTAGAATTGCGCCTGTTGTGCCTAAGTGACTGGCGGCACCTGTTGTGCCTTATGGAGTTGCACCGGTTGTGCCAGGAGAGATGTTGAGGCCGTCTGCCCGTTGGCGGAGTGGCATGAGAAGGAGGACCAAACTCGTAACGTAAGCAAAGTTACGTGTTTGTCATCGGACTCGGATCGACAAGCGTCTGAGGGATGGCAGCGCCGATCCGGGCCTCTCCCTAGCCCCCTCCGACCAGTGGGAGGAGTTCGAGGTGGAGAGGCTCGTCGCTGGAGTGCCAGAAAGGGAAGGCCAGAGAACGCGTCGTTACCCGTAGCCGAGCAGCTGATCGAGGCCTGATCAGAGGCGGGGCCTGGGAAGCGTCTCGCACAGAAGCGCTGCAGCGGAAGAAGGGAGTCGAGGGCTGAGGCAAAGGCAATAGCGAGCTGAAATAGATATCACAGCTGATCGGCAGCGTCTGAAGACAAGTAAGTGAAGCCGAAGAGGGGGGGGAGAACAAAGAGCTGCGCTAACCCTATAGACTGAACGCACAAAGATATGTGATACAATTGAAGGAATGGGGGAGTGAAACTAACTCATGGAGGCATTATCCCTTTGAATATCTAAAGAACTGAATTCATAGAGGAGGAGAGAGAGGGAGTCACACTTAAGACTGAATTCTCGTCACTCCCGAGTTTTTAAGACTTTCTGCTGGTGAGTTCATGGCAAACAGACCAACGCTGTCTTGCCCATTCAAGAGGATACTCTGAGAAGATAAAAGACACCAAAAGTTAGTCTGAAGAGGGGAGAGGGATCTATATTATGAAGAGAACAAGAGACTCCTGTTAACTATCTTAAACTCTGTTAGGACATCCTCTGAGAAGGACACAATTCCTTTTCCCGTACACCAAGGTGAAAAGGTGGACTAGAGAGACGAAGAAATTCCGTTATAAAAAATAAATAAAGACTGTTTGAGCCTCAAAACTGTCTCAATGGTGTTTGTCCCACCCGCTAATATATAACACACTGTTAATCATTCATAGATTAAACCACTATGAACTATTGAGCCACGACATACACACATGCACGAGACAACGGCCCATAACTCCCAACATTGCAATTGATACACTGATAACTGTACCACACATTAACACATACATTATAAAGCTCAATCACCTTATTCAGTTCCCAATATTTCCACAATATTCCCTGATCAATTTGTATTGTTATTAGGAGTGATGGAATATGCAAAGAAAAACGTTCCGTTCATATGCATGCCAGCTTGATCAGGGCCAGCCAATATACCATAACTAAATGTAAAAAAATCCCAATAAAACTGCAACAAGTCCTCCTAATGCAAAAAAAAACATTAGCATACTTGCAAAGAAAATTGTTATCCAATATCACCATTTGTGCTTTTATGTTCACCATACTTTCATATTCACCGAATGTGCACAGCGTAATTCTTTTCCTTATAAAAGTTGTTCGTTTCATTTTCCGTGCGTGAAACTATTCATGTCAGCAACATGCAACACTATTAGTAAACCTTATGCAGCGCTTTCCTTCATCAGTTTTATTACACGTGAAACATTATTTTTCTATCTCACCACCTGAAACACAGCATTTTAAGACATGTCATAAATCTTCACACTGCTCGGAATCCCTCGCAGTTTGAGCACACTGCTAACTCTCTTCCTGGCTGCCTGTGAAGTGAAAGTTTATTCGCCCTTTGCATGATACGTGCTGACGTAACACCCTCCAACTCAATAGGGTGCCTTTTCCTTGCTATTCCTTTTTATCAGATGCTTAATACAATTGGCTCTTCAAACAATCTAACCGCCTCTCAGTCACACGGCCAGGCATCGCCTATCCCTTGACATTCCACCGACGTCATCATTCTCTAGTGATTGCCGGGGAGGTAGGATCTGCTGGGCCTCCCACAATAACTGTCATTTGGCATCGCTTTCAGTACAACACACGGGGGCACTCCAGCCTCAATTACAACCTGCCGCCGCGCACCCTGTACATTATTTTCATTACTGCAACTGGACAGACGCTGGAAACAGAGTGCACGGGCATTTTTCCTATTTACGTTTGCCTTTTTTAAACTGACATCCCACGGACCTTGATGGGTCACAGGAAACCAACGGCCTCTTCATGTAACATTATCGCCACCTGCTGGATTTTTTCTGGGGAATCAAACCCAAAGTCATTGCAAGTCTATTTGGATTTTTTTTTAATTATTTCCAGCTCTCATTTATTTTTTAGCTCTTATTCCTGTATGCTGCAGCTGGACTCGGGACAATCACAGCCATCCCAAGTGTCATTTTAATCATGTTACCGGGCATAACTACTCCTTGCCCGCTGGGTCTCTAGGGGATTTCTTGTTGTTGGGGCCTCCCTCCCAGAGCCCAAATGTCATTTTCAATTCCACATTGCCGGGCAGGATGGTTATATTAAAGGCTTTGGGGGAACGGTGGGTCACTCAAACGCTGCTCCCCCCCCCCACACAGCACTCCTTACTGTACGTTTCATGTTGCTGCAGCTCCTCTGTAGCACATTTCAGAGTCTCTGTTCATCTTCTTCACCATGTTCATTACGGTTGCTGCTTATCCTTGTTGCCAATGTTGTAAAGCCTTATGCTAGACATTCAGGATGCATAACTGAAGTACAGACCAGCTGTAGTCTAGGTTTGGTTCCAGGTAGGCTTTATTCACATAATTACAATCTGTACAATACTCCAGTTACTCTTCATGTATTTACAGCACGTGTAGACATGGACAGGAACATAGGAAGGTATAAACATCACTAACAAAGGAGCAGACCCACCGGCCATCCATTCAACCCAGCTCAGGCCCCCAACTGACACTCACAGAACATTCACACACAGATCCACCCAACATTCTCCTGAGCTGCATTCATGCACCAACATACAGCAAACATCCAGGCCAGTGGCACGACAAGACTACATTACAACAAGGACCCTCTCCTCAGGGTCAGTTGAAGATGAGGGGCCAATTTGAAAATGTATTTATTTATCAAATATATAAAGGGCACACTTGCAGTTAAAGGGTAATGGGAACTGTGCAGCATTTAAAAATAAAATGACAATTTGAAGAAAATGATCAATGAATAAACAGATGAACCAAAGCGAAGGAAAAAGAAAATGAAAGGAAGAAAGAAGGAAGTAAACCATTTACGGAAATATTATTAACAAAGGATTGAGAAAAGGCAAACCCATTAGTACCAAACCATGGAACTCAGTTCTCAAATGAAGGGAAAACACAACAGACAATATGAGTTTTGATAAGCTTGTCGAAGGAAGGACACTACAGCGACAGAAATCCACAGCAGGGAGAAGAGGCTCAAGCCTGATGAGGGTCTATGGCAGGATTAGACCAATGGATACCCAGTCTAAGTGTATACATGGAGGCAGAACCTTTATTAGCAACCAACCTGCTGGTTTAGTCAGCATCCAGGCATAACAAGGATGGGAAATATTGATAGTGCGTTTTGGCACTATATTAACAAAAACGTTCCCTAGGAGAAATCCATAAAGTCAGTCCTGTAGCCCCTATGATAAGCCTTTTACTTGCCACCATATAGAGGTAAAATGGACATAAAACATTTAACACTATGTTTATACATTTTTAAAAAAAAGAAGTATTTGTCATAAAATTGTATAGATTCATTTTCACATACAAATTCTTATGTCTAAAACCACACCACTCTTTAGTGTTTTTCTGAAAAGACAAACAAAATGCATGTGGCTACAATACAACTCTGAATCATACTGCACTCACTTGTATCATTCATACCTAGTTCCATAATTATTCATTTTCAAAGACCAAACCAAAAGTCAAGTTTCAAATTCCTGTTTCACCACTTTGTAAATACTTAATTTCTAGTGGAGGCCTTTTATATATTTTAGTCTGCTTTCCATGCCCTTATAACATTCAACCTCCATCTTTTATTACCAACCTCACCGGTTTCAACCATTATCACAGTATCCAGTTTCTTAGGTTGCTGTTCTGACTTGATGGTCGTGTAGATAAATAATACCTCCGTCCCCAAGTACCACACGAGTAAAAGCAAAAACGCTACTCGAGCAATCTTTGAGGCCACAGGTGTAGAGTGTCGTCAGCCTGCAACCGGGAACGCCGGAAGAACCCCCTGACCTGTAGGGCAATGAAGGGTTATGTTTAAGCAGTGATAATTGACAACAATGGTAAGGACAGTAGTGACAATGTAACAGCAGCTTACCTATAGTGGGCAGGTGGGAAGTAGTAGGCGTAGGCAGGTAGTATACTGACAGCAGCGGCAGGCTGAGGTGTTCTAATGGCACTCTGGGAGACACCTGAGTTAGGTATGGAACAAGAACGTAATCCGTGAACAATCCAAAACACAATCTGAGATCAGGAGCCAAAAGACAGATCTGGAGACAGGGAAATCCAAGCACCAAGTCCAGAATCCAAGCCAGTGGTCAAAAGTCCAGGTGATCAGAGAGCACGCCAAAATCCAGGTAGGGAAATCCAAAAGACAGTCCAAGCAAACGTTCCGTGATCAAGGTAGCATGTGAATAACAAGAGTAATCCAAACGCCAAGCAGTTCTCCGTGAAGAAGCTGTGAAGCAATGTTTCCGCGTTGGCTCGCCCTTTTTCAATACGAGCATGGTCATGTGACGCGGTCACCTAACCGCAGCTGCGTGTCACGTGGAACGCAACGCAGACAGGGATTGGTGTTGCGGGTGTCTTCCGGGCATGTGACGCGTGGGTTTCCCTACGCCCTTGTTTCGCCGCGAAGCGTGAAGGAGTCGCCATGGCAACCGCCAGCATGGGAAAGGGCGTAAAGACACTGGTCCACCAGCCGGGAAACCTCTGCGGCTGTGCCGCTGCTGCTGTCGCTGCCGTTGGGAGTGCATGTGGGAACTATGAACAGTAGCAGGTGAGCGATTGGACATGATAGAGGACATGACAGAGCCCCTCCCCAAAGGCCCACGACCCCGTGGGCAGGAAGGATGGTCACGGTGAAAGCGGGCCAGCAATCGAGGGGCGTGGACATCCTGAGAGGAAACCCATGAGCGGTCCTCGGGACCGTAGCCCACCCAGTCCA
Organism: Ambystoma mexicanum; assembly: GCF_040938575.1. NCBI lineage: Eukaryota > Metazoa > Chordata > Amphibia > Caudata > Ambystomatidae > Ambystoma > Ambystoma mexicanum. The sequence continues at coordinate 863,022,209 of NC_090939.1, read as the reverse complement.
CCAGATATTGCACATCACCCCTGAAAACACAGGGACCCAGTATGGCGCGTACCTCAATTATCAGGAGAAGAGACAGAAACAGGAGCGGGAGGAGCAACCAGTCGGGTAGGACCCAAACAAGGCTTGACCAATTAAGTATGGAAGACAGGGTGGGTCCGCCAGGAGGAGGGATCCGCCAGGCGTAGGGCCACCGGGTTCAGGATCTTGGAAACCTGATAAGGACCCACAAAACGAGGGAGCAACTTGCGACAACTAGGGATATGCAAGTGGCGAGAGGAAAGCCAAACCCGATCCCCCACACGATAGCTAGGGGCATCCACCCTTTTTCTGTCGGCCGCTGTTTTCATGGACGCCTATGCCTCGCGCAGATGGACTAGTGTCTGGGCATGGACTGAAACCAGATCACGGCACAAGCCGTGGTCGCAGGGGTGTCGGAGGAAGAAAAATCCGGAAAAGGAATGGTACGGGGATGTTGACCATAGAGGGCGAAGAAGGGAGAAAAGCCAGTGGAGGAGTGTAGTGTGTTATTGTATGCAAATTCAGCAAGATGCAACAGATTGAGCCAGGTGTCTTGGAATTGGAGGGACAGACAGCATAGATATTGTTCTAATGCCTGGTTAACCCTTTCTATCCGTCCATCACTCTCTGGGTGGTAAGCGGAGGAAAACCGAGCATCAATGCCAAGTAGTTTGGTGAGGGCCCGCCAGAATCGGGACGTGAATTGCGTACCACGATCGGATACTAAGACATGGGGTAACCCAAAAGGGCAAAACACGGACTTGAAAAATAACTTGGCCAACATTGGAGCTGAGTGTATCCCTTTACATGGTGTAAATTGTGCCACCTTCGTATAGGAGTCAACCACCACCCAGATGGTGTCATAACCCTGAGTACGGGGTAGTTCGGTGATCAGATCTATTGAAACAGTATGCCAGGGTCTTGGGGAACGGGAAGAGGTTGAAGAAGACCTAGAGGGCGACCCCTACGTGATTTACCCTGGGCAGAAACAGAACAGGTATTGACAGAGTTCTCAACATCGCGTTTCATGATTGGCCACCAGCACCAACGTTTGAGGAGATCTAGGGTACGTTGTTGTCCAGGATGACCATTAATGGCAGCATCATGGGACCAGTCTAGTGCCTGATTTCGTGTCTCAGTCGTGGGTAAATAGAGCTTCCCTTGTACAAAAGGTAGCCCGTCTTGCATAACCAGATCCCAGTCTGTTACCGAGTGCGGATATTGAGAGGCCCATTGACGTATGGTGGACAACATGGAACGCGATAGTGTACAGGTGCAAACAACATGCCCCTTTCCTAGTAGGGTATCAGGAAAAGACGGGAGGGCCTCCCCCCCAGGCGAGCGAGACAGGGCATCTGCCTTCCCGTGAACCACTCCAGATCTATGCTTAATCACGAAATCAAATGCAGCAAAGAAAAGATGCCAACGCACTTGACGACTGTTCATGCATTTGAGGGAGGCAAGATCTTGTAGGTTTTTGTGATCCGTAAACACCACAGTTTGATGTTTCACACCCAGAAGGTGGTGCCTCCAAATCTGTAAAGCATCTTTGATGGCTAAAAGCTCCTTCTCTGTGACTGTATAGTGCAGTACGGTTGACGTGAATTTCCGTGAGTGGTATGCCACGGGGTGCATTCGGCCTGTAGTAGGACAAGGTTGTGAGAGTACAGCACCCAATGCGTACGAAGAAGCATCCGCTTCCAAGACAAAAGGGAGCTCTGGATCAGGGTGTTGAAGCACTGGTGCTGTAGTGAACATTGCCTTAAGGGAATCGAAAGCAATTTTTTGTTCTGCGGACCAGGAATAAGGGACTAGAGGACTAGCCAGGGCAGTGAGAGGGGCAACAATAGAAGAGAAACCAGCAATGAATCACCGGTAAAAATTGGCAAACCCCAAAAATGTTTGCAATTGTTTCAAGTTCGCTGGAACCGGCCAATCGCTGATCGCTCGGACTTTGGATTTATTCATGGACAGACCCCCAGGTGATATGTGGAACCCCAAGAACTCGACCTGACTGGTGTGGAAAAGACATTTTTCAGGTTTGGCAAACAACGCGTTCTTTTGGAGTCGGGACAGCACTTCCCTGACATGTATATGTTCTACGTAGACGTTTAAATGTCACTGAAAATGTCATCGATGAAACATTGAAACGTGGCTGGGGCGTTGCAGAGGCCAAATGGCATCACTGTATATTCGAACAATCCCTGTCGGGAGCAAAAGGCCATTTTCCACTCATCCCCACTACGCATGCGAATCAGGTTATACGCCCCCCGAAGGTCCAGTTTAGTGTAAATAGAAGCATGAATGAGTTTATATAGCCGCATAGAGATGAAAGGGATGGGATAACGTTTTTTTACAGTGATGGAGTTCAACCACCTGTAGTCCACACAGGGACGGAGATCCCCCTCCTTCTTCGGGACGAAGAAGATCGGACTCGCTGCTGGCGAAGTCGAAGGGCGGATGTGGCCCAAGCATAAAGCCTGCTGAATATATTCCTGTAGGGTTCATTCTTCTGCCTGTGTTAAAGAGTAGATCCTTCCTTTTGGAACCAGAGCCTCGGGGACCAGATCAATGGGGCAGTCGTATGGTCTATGTGGAGGAAGGCCTTCCGCGGAACCCTTGTCGAACACATCTTGAAAGTCATGATACATAGAGGGGATTCCTGCCATACCTGCTGCTACCACATGCGGGCCCAAAGACACAGAATCATCCTCGCGGACCAAAGAAGCTACTGCCCCGAGAGCATTCGCAGGGTTGGAGATCGAAGGGGACTCTATTAGACAATAGTGTTGGCATATCTCAGACTCAAAGAAAACCTGGCCTGTGCCCCAGTTGATTAAAGGGTTGTGCTTCTTTAACCATGGAATGCCTAGGATGATCCAAACTGAGGAGTAGCAATGAGATCAAAAGACAGTTTCCTTGTGGATTTCTTGGATTACAACCTCCAGCGGGGCTGTTTGTTGCATAATCGGACCTGAAGCGAGAGACGTCCCATCAACCGCCTGAACCAGCTCCGGATGTCTTTTGGATATCAATGGTAGATTTAGCGAGTTGGCTAGTGCGATGTCTATGAAGCATCCTGTAGCCCCTGAATCGATCACTATGTGCACTGGATGCGTGTTGCATGTGGTAGGATTCAATGAAGCCTGGACCATCACGGGTCGGACAGGACCAAAGTCAAGGTCAGAGGGGTTTTGTGAAGGACTCGCCCCAACCCCTGATCTCAAGGGCGAGTCTTCTGAAAACCCGGAGTCTTATTTTTTGGGCGACGGGGACACTCCTTAACAAAAATGACCGTTGAGACCGCAGTAAAAACAGGCATTGTCTGTTCTCCTACGTTCTCGTTCGGCCTGGGTAATGGGACTGCATATCCCCCCTATCTGCATGGGTTCACAAGTAGGATCAGATGTGGGTGTTGGTGGAAGATGGGACAGACCTGTTTCCGCCCTGCGTTCGGTCCGTCTCGCGTCCAACTGTAATACCAGGTCAACCAGGTCAGCATAGACGGATGGGAGAGACGGTACAACCGACAATGCGTCTTTCATGGCGTTACACAGACCCCGATAAAACACTACTGCCTTTTTGTTTTCGGGCCAAGAGGTTTCAGCGGAGAGCTGGTTAAACCGAGTAATGTATTCTATGAGCGAATGTCTGCCCTGGGTGAGGTCCAACAATTCCATATCCCGGGACTGCGGCTTGTATCTAGTATCGAAAACCTTGGCCATTTCACTGACTAATAGATCGAAATCGTAAAGGGCAGGGTGACCACTCTCTAACAGAGGGTTAGCCCAAGTGGCTGCCACACCTGATAAGTGGGAAAGCAAAAATGCAGACTTAGTTACTGAGTCAGGGAATGCCTGAGGTCGGCACACAAAGTGGAGTTTACATTGGTTTAGAAAAGTGCGATACCTTCTGAGGTCTCCCTGATATCTTTCGGGGGCTGCAAGAGGAAATGGTGTTGGAATAACCACAGGGACAGCTGATGTAGGGGGTGGCGTGGCAGGAGTCGGGTTCCGTGATGGGGAAGGATCCCCAAATTCGGAATCTGCAGGCAGAGGATGATGGGAGCTTTGTAGGGTATCAAGGCGGTGATGTATAGCAGTAGTGGCGGCGGCCATGTCAGTCCTGAGTGCAGTGGTGGCGGTGGCCATGTCAGTCCTGAGTGTTGTAACTGCTTGCATTAGAGCAGTCACAGGGTCCCCGGCTGAGGTATCCATTATCTGAACGACACAAGGCTTCACAGTCTGTTCTGACTTGATGGTCGTGTAGATAAATAATACCTCCATCCCCAAGTACCACACGTGTAAGAGCAAAAACACTACTCAAGCAATCTTTGAGGCCACGGTGTAGAGTGTCATCAGCCTGGAACAGGGAACGCCGGAAGAACCCCCTGACCTGTAAGGCAATGAAGGGTTATGTTTAAGCAGTGATAATTGACAACAATGGTAAGGACAGTAGTGACAATGTAACAGCAGCTTACCTATAGTGGGCAGGTGGGAAGTTGTAGGCGTAGGCAGGTAGTATACTGACAGCAGCTGCAGGCTGAGGTGTTCTGATGGCACTCTGGGAGACACCTGAGTTAGGTATGGAACAAGAACGTAATCCGTGAACAATCCAAAACACAATCCGAGGTCAGGAGCCAAAAGACAGAACTGGAGACAGGGAAATCCAAGTACCAAGGCCAGTATCCAAGCCAGTGGTCAAAAGTCCAGGTGATCAGAGAGCACGCCAAAATCCAGGTAGGGAAATCCAAAAGACAGTCCAAGCAAACGTTCCGTGATCAAGGTAGTACGTGAATAACAAGAGTAATCCAAACACCAAGCAGTTCTCTGTGAAGAAGCTGTGAAGCAATGTTTCCGCGTTTGCTCGCCCTTTTTCAATATGAGCAGGGTCATGTGACGCGGTCACGTGACCGCAGCTGCGCGTCACGTGGAACTCAACGCAGACAGGGATTGGTGTTGCGGGCGTCTTCCAGGCATGTGACACGTGGGTTTCCCTACGCCCTTGTTTCGCCACGGAGCGTGAAGGAGTCGCCATGGCAACCGCCAGCATGGGAAGGGGCGTAAAGACACTGGTCCACCAGCCGGGAAACCTCTTCTGCTGTGCCGCTGCTGCTGTCGCTGCCGTTGGGAGTGCATGTGGGAACTGGGAACAGTAGCAGGTGAGCAATTGGACATGACAGTTGCCCTGGTCTTCTTCAGTGGTAAAACATTGATTTATTTGAATAAACAAGTCACTATACAGCAATTGCCAAATCCATATGGTATGTGTCAAGCGCAAGTCATTGTTTATAATCGTTTGTATCCCTTCCATCAGGGGTGGTCCACCCATAAGGGGTGTTACGGTACCACCACCCCTTGATAGATGTTAACTAAAACAGAATTTTTGCATTTCATAATGAAAACAGCCCTGGCATTTGCAAAGAATCGAAAAGTTAAGATGTGTTGCAAATATAAAGCACAGTGGTGTTCACACTTCCTCCAGTCTGTCATAGGGCAGCACATGGCCAGGACAGGAACGCCCTGCATTGTTTTTATTGCATGCCCATTTTTCACTCCAGGCTTTTCGTATCTGATCACGTGATTCTTGGTATGAGCTCTTACCCTCTTCTTTGTATCTTGGACATCATCTTCTTCTGGATCTGTCCATTCAGTTGCCCATTTGAGATAAGCTGTTTGGCCCATGAACTGACCTCTTGTATGGCAGAGTGCTATGTGTGATAGAAAATGTGCTGTCTGGATGTCTATTTCAATAGCTATGAAGATCTTAGACTTCCCCATCCTATGAGGCAGGAGTGCACATACAAAGCATTCCTCCTTCACGGTCCTCCTTCCCACTTCTTTCATATGCTGATACCAAAGGTTATTCCCCTAGTGTGTTGTACTATCCAGGTAATCATTTAACTCCTGATCATCCTGCCTAGCACTTCTCTTAGGTCTCATTATTTTCTTACAAGCTTCTATAATCATCTCATGAAGTATGTCAGCATAATTCCTTCTTACTGGACCAATTACAGAACATTTGTCAGTAAACTCGGTGCTTTTACATGTGCTACCTGTGTAGGAGAAAGTTCCAGAAGCCTCATCCTGTTAACATAATATGGAGGCAAAAAAGAGTTCTGTATAATCTCCATACGTGACCTTCTTCCAAAAGGAAGCCTAGATGTATCTAAAGGAAGCCTAGATGTATCTATCATAGGACTAGGTGCCTTTGAATATACCTCTAGAGTAGGGACAATTACATAAGGTCTCGGCTGCCTTGTAGTTGCCACATCTGTACCCTCCTTCTGCATAGGAAGAAACACAGGAATCCTTGTCTTATTTGGATCCAAGTAGTAAGCAGTACGTACTGTAAGCGAGACAAGGATCACAAAAAACAAGAGGCATGAATAAATGATGTATAGGTAGGCCCACTTCGTGCAGCAGTAGCTTCTTGCACATCGTGGAGGTCTCTCATTGTTGGCCATGACATTATTACTATTGATGCTGCCCATTCTTAATATTTTTTAAGGAAGGAAAAATCAACTTTTATTTGGGCAACATCATACAATACTCTGACAATATCTTAATCTTGTCAACAAGCTCTTCAAGCAGCCGGCTGATCGCAGGACAATTAGCAAGGTTCCTGATGTATAAAAAAGAGTTGTCCTTTCGCCAAACAAAATATGGATGCCTCTCCAGAAAGAAGTAGAAGCAGATAGTAGGGTGTGGATCTCCCCCTTTAAATGTCTCATTCAGGATGTTCTCAGTGTTTACTCAGAATATAGATTAACTTGCTCAATTATGTCACGTAGCAATTTGTTAAGTGCCACTTTATTCTTTGGATCTCTCAAGAAGGTGCGAACAACAGTTTGTCTTACAACAAGAGGTGGACATTCCTTAATCAGATAGTGAAAAACCAACCCTACTAGTCTATGAGCATTTTCATCAGATAGAGACATTTGTGTTTTCTCCACAGTACTCAGGAAACTGGAGAACTTGCTCTGTTATGGCTGCAAGCAATCTCCTCACAATTGGACCGTTCTTAGGATCTTGCAGGAAATTATCAACGTCATAAGTTCTCCCCATTAACGAATGGCATGAACGAAGAACGTAGAGAAAAATAACAAGGATGATCTAATGAGCGTTGTCATTGGGCACCACCATGGGTGCCTCGAAAGAGAAACTAAGTGAAAAAGGAATCAGGGAACTGTTCCCTTTTCCAGTAGTTGAAAAGGAAATCCAGATCTGGCATTCTTTCCTTCCCGATCAAGACTTAAATATGTCTCAATTCAAATGTTTAACAAGCTCCTGTGGCTCAAGAACAAATAGCCTCCTTTCACTCCTTTTTTAGCAGCTTAAAAAAGTGTCCCGAAACAAGCCACAGTCCAAAGTATTCTGTATCTGTTTATTTGACAATTTCTACGTCCTTCTTCCTCATCATGTATGTCGTCTGCACGTGCTGAGGCTCTTCCCCAATGCTTGCTTCCGATGGGGCTGCGGATTAAGGGGGTGCTCCAGCGTAGATCTTTACGTCTCCAAGAAATATTCATGCACGTCTTCCTAGTACTTTCACTATGCATAAAGTTCCTGATCAGGATCTGATCACCAGGGAAAAGTTTGGGAAGATGTAATTCTTCAGATCCGGTTGTGGAATTTTCTCCATCTGTGTTCTGAGCCCCACACCCCCTTTCATTTGAGCTGATGTGAAATGACAGAGATACTTGTAGTCATACATGTTAAGTAATCACATAACTCCTTTCCTAACAATTCTGCTGTCATCTGGGCATCACTTCTACTTCTAGATGGAGGTGTGAGGGGTGTCCTCATCTGCCTCCTGATCACTATTTCATGGGGCGTAAGATGGTGGTCGGAATCTGGTTGATTTCTCAATGCATAAAATGCCAGTGGTAGACAATGCAACCATCCTTTCTTCAAGGTAAGCTTCAATGTGGCTATTCTTTCTTTAAGCAAGCCATTGAGTCTTTCACAGACTCTGTTTGCTTGCAGGTGATAAGCCGATGAAAATGTGTGCTTTATAGTGAGCAACAGCTTATCTATTCAAGACTTCATTAACGAAATGAGGGCCATTATCTGATCTTAATCTAGGAAATACTTCTCATACTAAAAATTACATGAACCAGCTTCAATCCACCTCAAAAAGGGACACACGACGACAATCTTATATCTGTATCCATTACAGACTTGCATCATGTCAACATAGTCAATATGTAAATGCTGAAAGGGACCATTAGGTCACAGAATAACTCCTCTAACTGTACGCAGTGTGTGCCCAGCAGTAAACTTTTGACATACGATGCAGTTTACTACATAAAATGCAACGTGTTCTAATAAATTCGGAACAAACCATTCCTCTGCAATTGTTGCAGCAAGGCTCTCTCTAGTGACATGCACAGGGTAGTGTAGCTGTTCCAACGCCACCCTCAATAAGGCCACAGGCATCACCGGTTTACCACTGCTCTCCTGTTGCCATAAGGCTTTGGAAGGGATTGAAGAACACCCCCTCCGCGTCCGCAGGTCTTTCTCATCCTGCGGCGCTTCCCCTTGAATTTCCATTAACTGATTTTTAGACAAATTGTTATAACAATCAGGCACACTCATTACCACCATACTTTCATTCACATCAGGTATATCAAACTTCATGATATCGTCTGAACATGCAACACATTTTGCTTCCTTGTCTGCAGCTTGATTTCCACGTGAGATAAAGTCTACCCTTTTAGTGTGCGCTGCGCATTTAACTACTGCGATGGCTACTGGGAGGCTCTAATAAGCCTGTCCAATAAGGCAGCATGTTGCACTGGGGTGCCGTCCGCTCAGAGGTAGTCCCTCCTTTTTCAACGCGCTTGCCCTGTGTGTACCATCGACGTCACGTAGGCGGAGTAACTGTACACGGTTACTTCCTGGTCTGCGTGATTCTCGAGCACGACAATCAGCACCACTAATTCTGCAGCCTGTGCCAAAAAGTGAGACGGTAGTCCTGCACTTATCAATACTTCAAACTCCCCATTGGCCTTATGCTTCATCACAGTAGCACCTATATATCTATGTCCATCATTTTGATCGATTCTAGACAAACCGTCAATAAAGAGAATCTCCCCAGCTGCCAGCGCATTTTCTTTCACCCTCGTTATCTCATCATAGAATTCCTCATAATTCGAGCAATCGTGTGCATGCTCGTCTTCTGCTAGTGGTTCTGCTCTAAACATGGCAGGTTTCACTATTCTACATCTGACTATTTTAATCACTGGATTCGATATGACAACCTCGTAGGCAGAAGCCCTTTGAGAAGTCAACGTACCTTTCATTTTTTTTCAAAATGGCAAACAAAGCATGTTCAACAAATAACGTCATAGAACATCCCATTACTATACTAGCAGCCTTCTCAATGGTGAACACAGTGGCTGCCAAAGATTGTTCACAGGGAAAGTGACCCCTCATTACTTGGTCCAGAATCCCACTATAATATGCTAGAGGTTTGTACTTCAACGTGGTTCTCTGTGCGAGCACTGCCAACATAACTATGCCATGTGTATGCAAAAATAAGAAGAATTCCTCAGCATAATTGGGAATCCCTAGAACTGGAGATGTGCAAATTGCCTTTTTCAACTCATCAAACCCTTCTTCCATTTCCTCAGTCCAAACAATTTTTTCCTGGGTTGCCTGTGCTTTTTTCAGAGCCTACAATAAGGGCCTTATATATGAACTGCAATCAAAGACCCGTGCTCTCACATAATTGCATAGTCCCAAAAAATCTTTGCATGTGCTTTATCGTATTTGACTTTGCTGTTTTTAGAATAGCTCAGATCTCTCAGGAGTAACTTTATTTCCTTCATGCAAAATTAGCTGACCTGTGTATAGCACTTCCTCTTGACAATACTGCAATTTCTCCCTATCTACTTTATATCCTTTCTCTGCAAGAATAATCATTAGCTGAACGGAGTCACGTCTGCACTCTTCCTCTGAGATGCTACAGATCAATATGTCATCTACGTATTGCAACACAACACTTTGTAAATCGATATTGCTTAAGTCCATCTGTAAGACTCTATTAAAAATCTATGGAGACTCACAGTACCCCTTAGGCAATTTTGTGCTTTTTAACTTAGTCTGACGAAACGTAAATTATGTCAGATCTTGTGAATCTTTATGCAATGGGATTGAGAAAAATGCACTTTTCAAGTCAATCACTGTGAAATATCGTGCCTCAACAGGGTTACTACATAAGATTGTCACAGGATTAGGAACTAGTGGGAACTCGGCATAAACAATCTGGTTAATCAGGCGTAAATCCTGAATTAAATGCCACGACTCCCCCTTAGATTTTTTGATAGGGTACACTGACATATTACATGGTGACTCTAATGTCACTTAAATACCTTGTTCCATCGTGGCGGATATCGTCTTGAAAATACCTTTGTCTGCCTCACGAGACATGGGATACTGTCGTGCCTGAGGTAAAATTGCTCCTGGTTTCAATTTAATCTTAACTTCTCCAGCCCCTTTCAATAAGCCTACATCATAGGGGCCTGTAGTCCATAATGAAGCTGGCACCTTTGTCATGTCCTCATTGAAAAACTTGGGACGTTTCAATGCTAGCAAAGTTTTTTGAGGAACCTTGCGTTTAATTGCTCTCACCCAATATGTAATACTCATATCAAATACTACTTCGTCATCTGACGGATAGTCTCTAAATATATCCTCGTCAGTGACGTCAGCCAATCTGTAACCTTCCCCAATGGCAATCACTGTGCACCATCGTCTTCCTTGATAATCAGTCCCATCAAACAAAGCCATTTCTCCCCGCACTATGGCTGCTTGTAATTCTAAGGGAAAGACTCGTCCTCCCTCTTCATCCATAGGTATCCTTGGCCGAAATAAAAACTCATCAGGTATTCTCACGGTTTTACTCACTAAACTTGGTAGCCATGTTAACAAAATGCATACCCCATAGTGAAAAACGTGTGGTTCTAATGGTGCTCCTTGTATGGCCATTTGTCCCGTGAATGCCATAATAAATTCATTCACATTTAAATAATGCATTCCTGGCATTGAACATACTATGCCTTCATCAGTAAATGAAATCGTCATGTTACATTTTGTCATTAAATCTCGACCTAATATATTAACAGGTGTCTGTCTCGAATATAATAATGGTACAGACATGTCACATTCTCCTATAGAGACTGGCAATTTTTCAGTAAGAGGAACTCTACTTGTAGCTCCTGTAAAACCTTGAGAGCATTCATGGCATTCCCAGATAACATACATTTCCCCTCTCGTATACATGAGCATGTTGCCGCTGTGTCTACTAAAAAAGAAAAAGATTTGCCTCCTATATTGATGTCAACCCTCGGTTCCTCTTGAGGATTGGGCGTCACTGATAATACTGAACGCATCAAGTCTCCCAGTGAGATATACTATTGTGGGTACATGCTTATTCCCGTACCTGTGAAAGGATTTCCTCCTTCGACAGTGACACCCCCTATCCTAGGAGTCATTAACTGTCCTGTACCTGTGCCCTGCTGTATACGCATGGGTGAATGCTGGGACTGCCCTTGCAGTGGGCGCATTGCTCTCTGCTGTGCTTGTAAACCCTGCTGTATTCTCGCTGCTTGTGTTTGCTGCACTGTCTGATTTTGGGCAAATTCCTCTCTATTCTGTTGAGTGTATGTAGGCGGGTATGTAGTCCCCCCTCTTGAGAATTACCTGTTTTGCACAACTTCTTGGCTTCTACACCTGCGTGCAAGGTGTCCTGACATACCACATCTCCAACATACAGGAGGTCTCCTAATTTGCCCTTCCTGCATGCCTTGATTATCGTTTTGCGTGTTTTGAAAACCACCCTGGTTGTTCTGGAAATTTCCCTGATTATTCTGGAAGCCTCTACCTCGGAAGGCTCCTCTTCCCCCGTGGTATACATCCATTACTCCCTTGATCAAACAGCCTTTGGTTATTCACCTGTGGCATGCCTGCTGTCTGCTGTGAACTTGACCCTTCTCCGCTAGTAAACATCACCCCTCCTCTGGCGTTTTTTGACAATTTTTTTTGCACTAATTTCGCTTCTTCACCTTTCGGAGCATCATCTTTCTTTTGATTCTCCTCTTGCAACAGTCTGCAGTAATGTGCAATGGTCAGCTGAATTTCTGACCATAGCTTCGTTTCCATGCCTACCAATTCTTAGCTGCTTCTGTACTGGCTCTGGCAGCCTTTGGCATAATATATTATAAAATACCGGTATAGATTTTCCCCCAAGGTCATGAGTTTCCAAAGACCATTGCTCTTGGAAATTTTGAATGTACACAAGACGATCATCCCCTTCCTGCATTTATTTTCATCATTATAGCTCCCATATCTGACGTGTCCGAATACAGCACTCTAAGCGCTTTCCAGATTGCTCCATCCGTGTTCTGCCTGGTGACACTCGAATATCCTGCTCTCGACCAAACATCATCTGCTCTCTCCCCAAGGATAGTGACTAGAAGACCTTTAATGTCTCCTATAGCTAACGTGTTTCCTCCTGTCATTTTTTCTAACTCATGTATCCATTTCCCAGTGCCAGCAGTTAAACTCGGGAGTTTACACCTTAAATCGTCCTTATCCATTTGTGGCCATGGTATGTATTGTGGTCTGGCTCCTCCTTTCTCTAACAAGGGAAACTGTGATATCCCAAACTCACACTCATCCCCCAGCATCTGTCTGTCCACAGCAACATTGGTTCTGCACCACCATCTTCCTGGCAGCGTTCTTAAGCTGCTCACGTTAAGTGGTGAGTCCCCCCTCTCACTATGGGACTGCCCTCTAGGTTGATCTAGTCACGTCAGGGATTCTGATGCCCTGAGTTTGGGTAGATATAGATCTGACCATCTCACTTCTTTGGCCATCTGAGAACATCCCTCTGGACCACATGTGTTACCTCCCTCCTCCCCACGGAAGGTTTCTTTGTCTTCGCCTGACATATCCTGTCCCCAACTTGTGTGGCTTTCTTCCTCGTCATCTCTATTCAGAGTTAGTCTGTCTAAAGACAATTCTTTAGCCTCAAAGCTACACAAGCCTCCCTCTCTGTCGTACAACTGCATACTCTCGAGACAATCGTTTTTACCCTTTCCTTTAGATTCCAGCTTAGTTCTCATATCATGATAGACTATCGATTACGCCCCCACTGCTTCTAGAGTCAAACTCATCCTCTGGATTTCCTCTAGACGGATCTGGCATTGGTTCATGTGCTGGGAAGAATTCTTCTATGTCCCCCCATGCTACTACTGGATTAGGATCCATTAATTCTTTTTATGACACGCTCAATGTTGCGTGCTCTCTGCCTTCTCTTTCGTTTTATTTCATCATCAAACTCTTTTCGCTTCCTTGCTTCTTCTCTCACCCTTTCTTCTTCCTTTTTTTCATATCTCTTCTCTCATTTGCCCTTCGTATTTCTTCGTCTCTACGTCTTTGTATCCTTTTATCCCATAATTTTTGTTCTTCTTGTTCCTCTCTCTTTCTAGCCTTTCTCGTTCTTCGATTGCCCTCTGTCTGTTGTCATATTTCCTCTGTTCGTCTGCCCTTTCCTGCTTTTTCAGTTGTTCATCCTGATACAACTGTTCCCGTCTTTGTCTATCCATCCTTCTTGCCCCATCGTCTTTCAATCGTTCCTCTTTGTCGCTATCTTTTTCGTATTGTTCTTCTCGATCTTCTCTTTGCCTTACTTCTTCAATGCTCTTCCCATCATGTTTGAGCAAAATCTGGCCATCCATCCATTCGTTCTGTATGAGCGCTACCTCATCAGCATTATCTTTTTCTCCCTTCCATCTCTTTATTTCTCTTCCTATATCTAAGGGTGTACTTGGTCGGTCACTTCTCTCCTTCTCCCGTTTCTCTTTGTCCCTCTGGACTTTAGAGATCCCATGTCTTTCAGGAATTTTCTCTGCACCCTCGTCGCTACTATGTACAGACGACTCATGTGCCTGATTGATGTACCCTGCAGCTGCCTTAAGTTCTCTTAATGGATACACTCCATCATCTTTTATATTATCGCCTTTTACTTCAGGCACAGTGGGGGGAGCAGAAGGAACCTCACCCCCCTCTTTGCATATGTTAAGTATGCAGTTTTCAAGAGATGGCTCTTCTCTTTCCTCCTGGTACATTTTCCAGAGCTCTAAGCTCGCTAGCCTTTTATCTAGCTTTTCTACTGTGCATGTTGCATGCAAATATGTCATCATGTGTTGCACAACTGCCTTTGATAGTGGTCCCCCTTGTGGCCATGGCATGAGCATCTTCCGCGCTGTACTGTTTAAGCTTAGGTGCGTGTTCTGGCAACTGCTTACATAGATGTGTAAGTGGAGTAATATCTTCCATTTTTACTCGTTAGACTTGACTGTCAATACTCACCTTTATACTTTGCACTTTTTCAAAAATACATTTTCAGAAAAATAATACAATATGAGCGTGCACCAATTGTTGCAGCTTCAAACCCTTTATATCACGTTTTACTCCAATCTACTTGTTCACTATACACCATCAATTTAATTTCAACAAATAAATAATTAACTCTTAAATCTCGTGTTTTCCTTTTCACGGTTCTTAATTCGTCTTATATTTCTTAACCATATACATATCTATACAATACATAAAACACACAAACAAACGGACATACTAGACCGGCCACATATATCTCAGTCTGCGATTCTCGAGACTTATCCTTGCCCCTAAAAAATACCCTGATTGGGATGTGAATCGTTCTCTTTAGACAAGTCTTTAAACGAGTCCGTAGCCTACGTCATCTGCTAATGGGACTCTAGATACGACTCCTTCTGTTATGCGCTATGACGCAGGACACTGGGCTTACTCTACTGTGATGTTCCTCATCTCACAGTTTCTCAATTGCTTGGCTCCTCTCCTCAAGTCAATTACTTAATAAGTCAATGCTCATCATCTTGAGTCTTTACGCCAACCTCCATCCATTACTTGTTTCCCCTTATCACTTTCTCCACTCCCTGCTCATTCACAATTTTGCCACTTCACTCAGTCCTGCTCACCATTCGCTTTTTTGACTTTCGGCTCTCGGGATCGCCTCCTCATTATCAGCAGCTTCAACCTTCCGTCCGTTCAGCTTCCTGTAGAAGTCGGGAGGGGATTTCGTACAAACCGAGGGACCCGTCTCACCTACGCTTGCAAAGCCTTAGTTTAAAAACTACTTCCGTTATCTTCAGGGAGCTCCACGTTCTTTCAGTCGAATGGCAGAGGGCATTCGATATTGCCTGGAACATCAAAGCTTACTTAAGTCGATGGCTCTTCAACCATCCTCTGACCCAGCTCTTTAAGACAAGGTAGCAATACCTTGAGATGAATGGGGATGCAGAAGTTACTCAAACATCAATAATCAAAATGACTGAGGAAGTTGGCAAATTTTACCGTTTTAATATGAATTATCTAAAACAGGGAGTACAACGGACATCAACGGCCGTCTCATTGCATGGTCGCTCAATATATTTCATTAAAAACATCATGCTTATAGTAAAAACTCATCATTGATGACGTTAACCTACATATTCACTAACGTCATCCTACGTGGCAAACTACATAAACGTAGTGGCAAATGTGATAGGCTTAGAGGGAACATCTAGGTATACGTTCCATACTAGTCTAAGAAAGTGATAGGCTCCTTAACATCAGGTGGGGCAACTAAGACCTCCTCTCAAACAGGTCACTATGAACGTCACTAAATACACAACGTCCCATTGGTTATACAAACTATAGGGCTCTTTATTACGCTGCCTCTTATTATTGGTTGCCACTCTTACATTCTTCAGTACTTTTCCCCCCAAGTTAGCAGCACTCAGGCTGGACTTCCAGGTGCTGGTGAGCTGGTCATAACCATAGCTACTCACCAATTAACATATCATCTATCATCACCTCAGTGGTCTGCACGTCAATTAAGCCTTTGAACTTGCCCTTGGAAATGTTCCTTGCTCTGGAGCATACAGGGGAGTAGAGGCATGCTCTGCCTCTCTGCGTAGGTGTGGTTAGTCATGTTTGTCTAGTTCTATCCATTCACGTGACTGAAGACCACAAATTTGAGCTCTTGTGCATTTAAATACTACTATTAAATGAAACTCTGACATCTTCCTTGTTTTCGTATATGCCTTCTGAACAGGAGTTTCATTCTTTCACACGATTGTAAATAATGTCTGCTCTTCCCAGTCCGATAAGACCTTGGTTTCTTGGGGCTGATCCAGCATCGTCTTTCTGAGATTCACTTCTGCAATTTTGTTGTTTTTGCAACTGCGACACACTGGAAAAGGCCTTCCTTCTCTGGTCCATCCCTGCTATAATATGTCGTGGAAACATCCATTCTTTACGTTATATATGTATACGTTGGCGCATGCCGAAATCTTTTCACTACATAGCTAGCGTCAAGAATAGTTCACCTGCTTGCGTTTCTTTGTATCTGTACATGTGTAAAATGACTTGATATCTTCATCGTTTCTGTAGCATACGTTTCTTCCTCTCGAGCCTGAGATGTCACTTATCCTTGATACTGTCTTGATGCCTTATAGACTATATTCACTTTTCTTGTCTCTGCATCTCTTCCATGTACATTAGTCTGTCTTTGTGTGATGTAACCAATCTGCTCTTTCATTCATTGGTGCTGCCTTTTCTGGGATTTCATTCAAGTGGCCATAATACTGTCTTCTATGTAGGTATGGCATTCTCAATGGGAACCTTGCCTCCAGGATTCTCCTTGGTATCAGTATTTTCACTGGTACTGCACGTGTCTCACACTCTGGCTCCCAACATATAGGCAATATGGGCGAGATGCTTGAGGTGGGGGTACTTGGCTCCTTCTCTACAGGCACATAGACTGGCATATAAGGATCCTAAGAGAAAGCGTGTGAGGACTTGAACCAGGGTAGCTTGTATTAGTGAGACATTGCAAAAGGTTAAGTAAGACATGTTTAGGGTCAGGTTGAACAAGGGAGGTGTACTGATGCAAATATGTAATTTTTAACTCTTTTTGCTTAGTTTATTACTCTAGACCGGGAGGAGGTCCAAAATGGCAGCCTACCTAAGTGAGCAGAACTATTTTTTTTAATTAAAAAGTTTTATTGGTTAAATAATCACAAACAAATATATTGTTAACATATCATAAAACCTTTAACATTTACAACATCATCATCTTAACAATCATTTTTACAATCTAAAAGAGGGACGTCACAGTAAGCAATCGCCTATCCCAGTTAACCCTTCTTAGTTCATAGGCCATTTGCTTTTGAAAGTTCAACGTCTCCCTCGCAATTGGTCCACTTAAGCGGTGGACTCGTTATTTCCATCTCACCCTTTCCTGTTAGTATAAATTCCAACATTGTCATTACAGCAATAACCAAACCTGTTCCACCATTCCATCGGGCCCATGGTCGTCCCCATGTCCAAATGTTCTTTCAGAAAGAAATGTCTTACTTCAATTAGGGCCTTACAAGTCATTATCAAATGCATGGGACATTCCACCAATTGAGCCACTTTACAGAATCTACACCACAGATTTAAAACCCTGGGGATCTTCCTCCTCTACTGCGCTTCCCTAGTGTCTAGAATGTTTAGACAACATCTAAGTAGTAGGTCTCGAATCTTTGGGGAGGGGAACTTTTGCAAATATTTAGGAAGCACATTCAAACCTTTTCCATCTTCAATCATTATGCGCCCCAACTTATCTTTACCACATTGCTCTTTAGTATCAATCCAGTTCCAGGCCTGGAGCTTCTTCTTGACCTTTGACGGATTGCGCATTAATTCATCCATCTCGATGTCTCTCCCCTTCAGAATTTTCTCCACTTTGTTTCCAACATTCTAGATATTATCACAAGACTCCTGACAACTTTCCAATAACTCAAATGGTTGGGCGAGGGATTGTTCTGTACATTTCCTATATAACGCCATCGTTCTCCATACCACCATAGATTCTAGTGATTGCAACCTAATAGCACAGGTAGGTAAATCATTAGGGAACCTTACTATAGCAAATGCTGGAGTTATGTATGCAAACTCAAGAGGACCTCAATGGGGCTCGCACAATTCCAAATGTCGCCTTTCAACTGTAGCTCTAGGCAGGTGTCTCTACTTTATTAGGTGAGGTTCAGGGACCTGAAGTTAACTTGAATCCCAAAGGGTTGATGGGTGCCTCCTGAGCCAATCTTGAAGACAACGTCTAGTCGTTCCAAGGCACCCAAATCAGTCAGAAACAATCTTTATGTATTATTCTCAAGACATTTACTGTCAATTTGAGTGCAGGGGAGGTAAAACAGCCTTGGCACATAGGCTGTGGTTATAAAACAAGAAGTAGTACTGGTACCCAATAACTGGGATACCCATTTTCCCTGTATACTTTTTTACTGGAAAATAACAGTCAAATATTTGTGTTGAAATATAGTTTTCAATATGCAATTTACTTTAAGTAAAGATATTTCAAACAAAGCAATTCTCGAAAATTCATAAATCAGTCTGAGGATTCAAATGTTTTTAGTTTTTCTTTATATTTGTCAGAAGAAACTCAATGTGTTTCCGAAAGAAGATTCTATTCATCGGGAGCTAATTAATACATCTGTCAAACAACAAAAATAGAGAAATATCCTATTTACATTCAACATAGGAGTATCAAAGTTGTATCACAACAAATCAATTCAAAGGCAACTAAAAGTAGTTATTAATAATGAACATTTTCAGAATAGTCTGAGGGTTATAAGCCAAATTATTGCCAAGTGATATTTATCAAGACTAAAGTTAAAAAGTTAACAGAACAACTGAATATCCTCCTATATTTTGTTTATTTTTTTATTTAAGCATATGGTTTTAACCTTTGCTACATCAAAAAACAAACCGTTCCAACAATTACATTTACACTCAAAGTTTAAAACACCAAACTTAATGATCCTCATGTATTTTACATACTTGTGTTCTACAGATTAAGCACAATCCCCACCAGGAAGCGCCCTTATAGAACTTTAAAAAACAAAAACCTATGTTTTCTTTCCCCGGACTAACTATGGACTCAGGACAGCAGACGTAAACCACTTATTATCAGGGTGCTCCCTTGACTTTTAGCCCTTGGCACACTATAGGCTTTGCCCGCATTGCTAACATTTCAAAGAGTTCTTTCAAGAAAGCTAACAGAGCCAGGGTCAACGAGGTTCGTGTGCTTTACATAAAGTATCCCCACCACTCCTCCACCGACAATGTTGAGAAATTGTTGAGATGTTTAGCCAGCCATTTAGATCGAAGCTCGACACAGCCAGGACAAATTAGAGTGAGATGAAATAGAGTTTCTCGATCACAGGCACAGAGTCGACACTGGTAATCACGCTGTGCGGCTGGCTTCGTGGCCTCGAGAACTTCCTTTGTTGGATATATATTCATTATAACCCTCAGAAAATTATCCCGCCTAAGTTTACACAGAAATTTGGAAATGAAGGGTGGGAGGGAACCTCTCGCTCTTGAGTCCATAAAGTTATTACCATACAGCTTTGAATTTGCTCTGACCTCCAATGAGTGAATCCAATCCAGATCATATTATTTTCTTTTGACTCTGGCTGGCTGTGCTTGAAGTGATTCCTCTGATTCCCCCAGGTCAATCAAGATATCCATACACAGTGACCTCCAGGCTTCCAATAGAGTCTCAGCAGATCATGCCATAGCCAAACCAACAGCATTTTTTTTTACAGAGAAAGAGTTTTCCAAACTGTGCTAGAGTAAAGGGATGTGAGCACGAGTTCCACCCTTATCACCTGAATTGAAATACAATTCGGAAGGTGTAGTACTCTTCGCCAAAAGATTCCCTTGAGTTTTCCCCACACAAGAGCTGACAATGAGAGCAAGGTTTCTGCCCCGTAGGTTTAAATCGGAGCCACTTTAAGACGAAAGAATTCAATCAATGGTACCAGAGAGTATTTACAGTATCTGTTCTTAATGACACTGGCTTGGGCAGCTAAGTTCTTGGTCTTGCTCCTCAACGTTTGCTCCCTTTGTTTATCAGCAGAACTGTCATTTAGACAAAAACCCAAATAGGTGAGGGCTGCCACTTCTACGATTTTCTCTCCGTTAATGAATCATGTCGTAGGGCCTACTTTCTTTTTCCTCTTCCCAAAAGTTAGGATTCTTGATTTTTCACGTTGATCCTTAAACCATTTAGCTCTACATACTTTTCTAAGGCATTCAACTGTCTTTGTAGGCCCACTTTAGTTCGGTCAAGCAGAATCAAATCATCTGTGTAGAGCAGTCTTCCAATTGATATCCCCGCCAGTGTTGGCGGAAAGCATTGAACGTGATCAGGTTTTAGACCACTGACTCAAGTGGGCAGCCCTGTTTTAATCCTTTAAAAGTTTGAATATGATCAGTCATAAGGCCTCTTAGGTCTAGTCTTACATGGAGTGAGGTCTGAGAGTGTAGTAATTTCAAAGCTTCTCTGATATCCATCGGGCAGACCCATTTTTCCAGTTTTAGCCATAGGCGCTGTCGGTCAATGGTGTCAAAGGCTTGTGCCAGGTCGATTGAGGCTATATAGAGTTCTTGGCCATTCTTAGCCTTAGCCTTAAGAATATTAAGAATGAAAAAATTGACTGACGTCCCTAGGCCTTTAATAAAACCTGTTTGCCTCGGGTCATAATGATGGGTTATTAATGCTCAATTAGATAGGGCTTTCAAGAGAAGTGATACAAAGATTTTACCACACACATCCAAAAGGGCAATAGGTCTTAAATTCACCGGCAACTCCCATATCGCCCTTTTTAAAGATCGGTACGATGATTGCACTGGCCAGGATTGTGGGATTTTATTGGTCTTTTTGATGTAATTAAACCAGAGTTCAAGCTCTGTGGCCCAAAATTCTGGATCTTCTTTTAGATGCAAATTTGTCATTCCGTCGGGGCCTGTGGCTCTAGAATTGCTGGCTTTTAGGATTAAGTCATACATTTCCCTTCTGGACGTGGAGAAGGCCCAGGGTCCCCCCGCACTCCCGTAGCGGTGGTAGCTTGATATGAGTTGATGTCACAGCGAGCAAAAACAGATTCAAAATGAAGCTTCCATTTGTCCGCTGATATTGGGTTGAGCAGCAATGCTTCCTGGGGCACCAGAAGATGATTGATAAGTCTCCACATCTCTGCTGTGTTTTTTGAAGAGATTTGATGTAACATACTCTCTACATCCCGCTGCAACATCAAGTGTTTGTGTGATTTAAGCCAGTTCTTAAAGGCATGCTTAAGCCATCTTGATTGTTGCCTAGCATTACTTAAATGCAATATAGAAATTGATCATAATTCCGTATTTAGAGCCTTTTTCCTCGCTGCTACTTCTGGATCATATTTATGTCGAATAGAAAAGCCGGCTTTATTCACTGTCGAGGAACTTACATCAAAGGCTTTAAAAGAGTCTTGAGCACAGGACTGAGCGTTCTTCATTTGATTTGAGACAGCGGAGGGAGATGATCTTAACCTCAATCTGTTTTTTCCGGGCTCTATTTCCACGGGAGCACCTTGTCGCTTACAGGATCTTAATGGCCAATTCAAAGCCGATATTATTACAATATTATGGTCACTCCTGGTGGTCTCCCAAATCTCCAGCTTTATTAAGTCAAAGAAGAGTGGCTCAGAGGCAAACACATAATCGAGAATTTTTGAGTCAGTACCCCTTTTCCATGTTGGCCTCGGTGGACAGTCCCCTTGTATGTGACCATTTACCAAATGGATATTTCTTTCTACAGTTCTCGCCTCAAAAGCAATCCTCTTTCCACTTGATGAGATGAATAAGGCAGCGTGTCTATAATAAGAACCCAAGATACATCAAAGCAATGTATATTCATGTCTCCACACACCAAGACCTCCAAGTTTGAATAGTCTGATCTTGCATTATGGATAAGTGCAAGGACTGTATCCAAGAATCTCACACTCCATTTAGAAGCGACATTCCAGCACAGGTTCAGAATCATAATCATCTTACTCGTGCCTGATGAAGCCGGACCCACTTGCATTATGATTGCTTGAATGAGTGGCGATGGTTGGAATTCTGCAATGATCCCATAACCTCTTTCAGCTCGCAGGGCAATAAGGCCTGCCATTGGTCTACTTTTTCAGCCGCATTGAAGATTATGAGCAATCCTTCCAATATCGGTGGGGACCTCACCCACGTTTCCTGTAGGCAAATTATGCCAAGGTCTTGTAAGTTTGGGATGCCAGCTCCGAACAGGTGGATAAAACCCTGTGTGTTCCAACTACACATTTTCACCTAGTTACTTGAGACCTGTCAGCCCTCCCCTCCCAGTACTCCACGTTATGTGCTTTTGTTTCCGCTGGCAAGGGCCCCTGCCAACCAGCTCCAATCATCCATGCACAAGTCCTGAACAGCTGTTTGGCGCTCACAGTGGTCCCCTGTTGAATATGGCTCTGGTTGGGGCTTATATCCTTAAAGATAACTGTCGGGGGGTGTGGCCAGCAGCCGAACGATGTGGACGTAAGTTTTGCTGCTCCCGTGCCACCGGCCTCATCCTGTAACGATCCTGCCCTAAAACACATCTGTGAGAAGCCCCAAAATATCTCACCGGCGTGTGAAACTCTGCTGCACTGAACCGTGCTGACACGGCGTGAAATCAGAGCGTGGATCGGAGTCCCGAGCGAGTGGAAGACACGGGACCTGAAACGAACGCCGCCGCCAAGATGGCCGCTGTATGTGTGCGATAGTCGGAGATCGCGGCAGAAGAGGGCGAGCCCCTGAAGTGAAACCAGACACCAGGCGTGGCAACTGCGAGCTCATGTGAGGCGGCGGCTTTGCGACTAAAGTACTGATTCTTGCGGAGGAGCTGAGCGGCAACCGAAGGCGAGCTCTGCCCGCTCCCCCGCGGTGTGTATCGGCCCTGCTGATAGCCACTGTGAGGACAACCCCACCTGCAGGGAAACACTGCATCTGCGAGCCCGGTGCAGACTTGGAGCACGGAGGTTAGAGTGAAGGCATTGAGGCTGAGGGGAAGCCCCTACCGTGGACCAGATCCCTCCGCGAGCGAGAGATGGAACGAGAGCCCAGGCGAGCTCTGCGGTGGTGCGCACCGGGGGCCAGCAACCGAGGAGGACCTACAGCGTGACAATGGGCGCTCTGCATTGCGTAGAGAGCCTGCACTGAACCCCCTGCACTCGGAAATGCTGCCCCAGCAACCCGACTCCAGGGCACGTAACACGGCGGTAAGGAGTGGGAGGTGGTGGGATAAGGAGAGCTGCCCCCCCTCCCCTACAGTTGATAGACTTCCAACTGGGGTCCCGAATATCACAGGTACTCGCCTGTGACTGGGGTAGAATACTGCTCCACCACCCAAGTGGCCAAAAGGCAGTGCCGCAACACTAAAGAGAAGCAGCCCACCGACAACACCAGGGGGTAGCCCAAAAGGTCTCACCACAGCGCTGATACCAAACACGTGGGCCGCGCAGAGAAGCAGCACGCGTGATTGCAACTAATCCCTCCAGATTAACTGATATAGTCCACAGCAATCCCACTTTGCAGCATCAGGAACTGTCCTCTCCCCCGGGGGGGAAGCACCCAGTGGAGCATAAAGTGTGTTAGTGTCATCCGCCAGGCCGGCCGTAGCCGAAATTGGCGGTTGCTACCGCGTTGGAGCTGGAGACGCCGAGGTGGAGTTTAGTCCCCTCTTTGTTTCCGCATCTCCAACGATGCAGCGCAGCGCGGCCGGTCGTATTTAAGGCCCCGCCTTCCGGCACGACACTGCGTTGCAACCCTCCTCTGGATGTTTTCCTGCTTCCGGGTTAACACGCTGTGTTGTTTCTGTCCTCTGGCTTCGGCTTTCTTACAGAAACCTACCTTTGCTGTTCGGTGCCTCTGCTCCCCTCCTGTTCTCTCCGGATCCTCGCAGCCGGCACCTTTCTTCTCCCTGCTACGCAGAGCCGGGCTCTGCCGGTCTCTCTCTCTCTACTCCATGGCTCCTGCCGCTTGTTTTCTTTCTCTCCTTTCCTCTCCTTACCTGGCCGCTCTGATTCCCTGAGACTCTTCCTCTTCCAGCGGTCCCAATTCCAGGTCCAGCCTTCCTCTCTGCCTCATTTTGGGCACTCTGGTCGCAGCTTCCCGTACTTCTACTCTCCTGGCATCTGGACCATCTCTTCTCTTAAGACACCATACTCTGCCTCAGATTCGAACATTGCCAACGGTTCACACCAACATCTGGATTGAAGAGCGTCTCTGCTCTATTGCAGGGTTTTTTCCCCTTGGGGGTTTTTCCCCGATTTCTGGCTTGGTTCCGGAAGGGAGTCGCGGGACAGTTGTTTTTACAGCGGTCACTGTGGCTTCCCTCCGTGACAAGCACCATCTTCCCAAAAAACAGAAGGATTAACTAGTGAGACGGCACCTGCAAGACCTTGACACTTAAGCAGCTCAGGTGAGGAGAGCGTGTGTACTGGGGAGGCCGAGGTCGGGGTGCTTACTAAGCCACAGATTGCAACGCCAAAAAGAATCACAATGTCGGCAGAAGATCAAGTCCAAGAGCTATGGAAAGTTTTCCAAGCAATGTCACAGGAGCTACAAGGGGAAAAGACCGAGAACGCTCTGTTAAAACAGATAGTCTCCGCTAGAGAACCTGCTCCCCCTGAATTGTCACCCATGGCACTATCCTCCGGAAAGTTTGACGGCTCGCCCAAGAAGGTGAAGAAGTTTCTAGAAGCTTGTATGGTGTATTTCACCTTCCGCCCTCGCACTTTTTCCTCTGATCAAGCCCGAGTGGGCTTTCTGATTTCGAATATGACAGGAAACGCATTATCCTGGGCTACTCCACTAGTGACCAGTGGTAACGCCATTCTACAGAATTTCTCAGCTTTTCAGGATCTGCTAAAGCAGACTTTTGAACGCCCGGAATTATCATTTACCGCTTGTGAAGAATTGCTGGACGTCAAACAAGGCTCCCTGGATGTCTTGTCTTACATATCAACCTTCAAAACGTTGGCGGCTGGAGCAGGATGGGCCGAATCTGCACAATACGCCATCTTCAGAAGGCGTTTGAAGGAAGAAATTAAGGATGAACTTGCGAGGTCTCCACGTTCACCTACATTCGCGGATCTGCTTGCTGCGGCCCTCCACATAGAATATCGCCTCCAAGAAAGGAGGGCTGAACGTCGCAAACAAAAGGACCTTGGTTATCTTCCAGAACCCCTTACACACTCTTCCCCTGGGCGTTCCACAGTCTCGTCGACGGATGAACCAATGCAGATCGGCACCACCCGATCACCACTGACCTCTGCTGAAAGACGTCGCAGACGGGAGAAAGGTCTGTGTGCCTACTGTGGCTCGGCCCAACACCTTCTTAAAGACTGCACAGAGCTGCCAAGCAAGAGGTCGGGAAACGGTCCCCCTCGGCGTCAATAGGGACAGACGACCGAGGGTCTCCAAATGTTTCTCCTCGTCCCTATGTCTCCCTCTCGGTTTCTTCACCCGGGTCGCAGGACGACTCCAGACTTATGGTGATTCCGGTACTTCTTGACCTCGACGACTGACAAATTAAGGCCCTAGCTCTACTGGATTGCGGTGCGGCGGGGAACTTTGTCGACACCCTGTGGGCAGACCGAGTGGGTCTACGCCGGATACAGCGGAAGGAGGGTCAGAAGGTTGAAGGTGTGGATGGGTCCCCTTTATCCTCTGGCCCCATTACCCAAACCAGAGAGGAATTAGCCTTAACGATAGATCATCACAAGGAAGTCTTATGCTTCGACATCATTAGGGCTGCCCACTTCCCTATCATTTTGGGTATCCCTTGGCTCCGCCGGCATAATCCCCGAATAAATTGGACTGAGAACCAGCTAAGTTTTGATTCCTCCTATTGTCGCAACCAATGTTTCTCGCTGGAAAGTCGGGGAGACCTACAACCGGTTAAGATCTCTTCCAGCCATCACACAGGAGTTCATGCTTTGCCCAACTTCTGTTCAGAATTCTCAGAGGTGTTTCAGGAATACATTCATGCCAAGTTGCCACCTCACCGGCCAGAAGACTGTACCATCGACCTGGAAGCCAACGCTTTGGTGCCATTCGGACGGATGTTCTCTCTCACACAGACGGAGAGACAGGTTCTTCGGAAATACTTAGACACCAATTTTGAGAACGGTCTGATTCAACCCTCAAAATCACCGGCTGGAGCACCACTATTCTTTATCAAGAAGAGAGACTCTACCGATCTTAGGCCATGCATAGACTATCGGGGTCTAAACAAGGTTACTGTTCGTGATAGGTATTCCATGCCCCTCATCACAGACATCATTGAGGCAGTACAGGGAGCCAAAGTATTTACCAAACTGGATCTCCGGAACGCTTACCATCTGCTGCGAATTGCAGAAGGAGATGAGTGGAAAACCGCATTCCGGACCCCTCTAGGATTGTTCGAGTACCGAGTTATGCCGTTTGGACTGGTGAATGCCCCAGCGGCATTCCAGAGGTTTATGGACAGAATGTTTTCCGACATGCTCTTGATATCAGTGGTCATCTATCTGGATGACATTCTGGTGTTCTCCCCTAACATGACCGAACACATTGAGCAGGTCAGACTGGTACTAGAACGCCTTCGGAAGAATCATCTACTTGTTAAAGCAGAGAAATGCAGATTCGCGGAACGTTCTGTGCAATACCTGGGTTATGTCCTGTCTGAGAGAGGGATTGCCATGGACCAAGACAAGGTGAATGCCATACTAGATTGGCCAGCCCCCCACTTCCATCCGGGAGGTACAGCGGTTCTTAGGTCTTGCTAATTACTATCGGAGGTTCATCACAAACTTTTCGGAGGTCGTGTTTCCCATCATCAGATTGCTTAAAAAAGAAGCCTACCCTTTTTCTTGGTCCGCCTCCGCGGAGCAGAGTTTCTGCAGTCTCAAAAGCCTTTTTTGCTCGGCTCAAATTCTACAACATCTGGATCAAACACTACCATTCATTCTAGAGACGGACGCATCCGCCATAGCCATTGGGGCCGTGCTTCTTCAGACTATTCAAGGAGTTGAACACCCGGTGGCCTACCTGTCTAAAACGCTCTCACCCAGCCAACTCAACTACCCCGTTCTCGAAAAAGAGTTACTTGCCATGAAGACAGCTTGTGATGAATGGCGGCATCTCCTTATGGGGGCAAGACACCCGTTCCTCATTCGTACGGATCACAAGAACCTGAAGGCCTTACAGGAGATGGAATGTTCAAACTCTAGACAGGCAAGATGGGCATACCTGTTCTCGCAATATGACTTTCGAATCACCTATATTCCTGGGTCACTCAATCGTCTGGCTGATGCCTTGTCTTGCAAGGATTCCCACACCGAAAAAGCGGCAATCAAGGTCGAGCCCATGTTCCACAGGAATCAAATACTGGCCACGGTGGGCTCTTTTCTCCAGGAGGTTAAGGCCACTGTCATGCAGAAGATACCCCATCTCTCCTTCCGTTCCGATTCCCCTTTTCAAATGAAGGACGGCTGGGTGTTCTATAAAGGGAAGTGGTACATCCCCGAAGGTCCATTACGCAACAAGGTGTTGAGTTGGTGTCATGACTCCCGTATGGGAGGGCACAGAAGTGGCGACAGTACTCTTGAACTAATATCAAGGTCATTCCTCTGGCCCAATATCAGAAGGGAGGTGCTGAATTATGTTAAGACATGTCCCATTTGTGCCAGGACCAAGTATGCCTCAGGCAAACCCCTCGGACTCCTTACCCAAGTGGAATTGCCGACTCGCCCGTGGGGACTAATTTCCACTGATTTTATCGTGGATCTTCCCAAATCCGAAGCTTGTACCTGTATCATGGTAACAGTGGACGCCTTTTCTAAACTGGCTCATTTTTCTCCCTTAGCGGGTCTCCCCACAGCAACCAAGATGGCAGAGGTGTTTGCCCGAGACATTTTCAAATTACACGGGTTACCTGACAAAATAATCTCGGACGGAGGGAGTCAGTATGTCTCAAAGTTTTGGTCGGCCCTGTGTACCCGATTGGGGATTGAAAGGGCTCTTTCTTCAGGTTTCCATCCGCAATCCAACGGCCAGACGGAGCGACTCAATGCAACGCTTGAGCAGTACCTGCGATGCTTCATTTCCAGTCATCAGGACAACTAGGTCTCTCTACTCCCTACTGCAGAGTTTTCTTACAACAACTCCAAGCACTCTGCCACAAGTCTCTGTCCATTTTTTTGTACCTACGGGGTCCATCCCAGATTTCTACTTTCAGATGTGCCTAAGTTCTCGAATTCTCCGACGGCAGAAGAGGTTTTGAGGAATATTAAAGAGGCTCAGACCACCGCTTTGCGTAGCCTGGAAGACAGCAGACGACAGAATAAGGCTAGTGCTGACAAACACCGCAGAGCGTGCCCATCCTGGAAACCAGGGGACAAGGTGTGGTTGTCGACCAGGTTTCTTCCCAGGTGGGCGAGTCCCTCCAAACTTTCACCTCGTTTCCTGGGTCCTTTTTCTATTCTCTCTAGGGTTAATCCTGTGGCCTATCGCTTAAGACTCTCCCCGTCTCTTAGACGCATTCACCCTGTTTTTCATTCCTCTCTTCTCAAACCCTACTTCCCTGATCCACATCCCCGGACTCCCTTCCGGCAGTCTCCGGCTCCTGCCTCCTCTCAGGAGGAGTACGAAGTCTCTACCATCCGGGATTCTCGGTATAACCGGGGATGTTTGGAATATCTCTTGTCATGGAAGGGGTACCCTGAGTCGGAGGACTCCTGGGAGCCAGCTTCACAGGTGCATGCCCCTCGCTTGCTTGCCAAGTACCATCGCCTCCACCCGGGGAAGCTGGGGTGGGTGCGATTTAGGGAGGGGCATACTGTCATCCGCCAGGCCAGCCGTCGCCGAAATTGGCGGTTGCTACCGCGTTGGAGCTGGAGACGCCGAGGTAGAGTTTAGTCCCCTCTTTGTTTCCGCGTCTCCAATGATGCAGCGCAGCGCGGCCGGTCATATTTAAGGCCCCGCCTTCCGGCACGACGCTGCGTTGCAACCCTCCTCTGGATGTTTTCCTGCTTCCGGGTTAACACGCTGTGTTGTTTCTGTCCTCTGGCTTCGGCTTTCTTACAGAAACCTACCTTTGCTGTTCGGTGCCTCTGCTCCCCTCCTGTTCTCTCCGGATCCTCGCAGTCGGCACCTTTCATCTCCCCGCTACGCGGAGCCGGGCTCTGCCGGTCTCTCTCTCTCCCTCTCCTCCGCGGCTCCTGCCGCTTGTTTTCTTTCTCTCCTTTCCTCTCCTTACCTGGCCGCTCTGATTCCCTGAGACTCTTCCTCTTCCAGCGGTCCCAATTCCAGGTCCAGCCTTCCTCTCTGCCTCATTTTGGGCACTCTGGTCGCAGCTTACCGTACTTCTACTCTCCTGGCATCTGGACCATCTCTTCTCTTAAGACAACATACTCTGCCTCGGATTCGAACATTGCCAACGGTTCACACCAACATCTGGATTGAAGAGCGTCTCTGCTCTATTGCAGGGTTTTTTCCCCTTGAGGGTTTTTCCCTGATTTCTGGCTTGGTTCCGGAAGGGAGTCGCGGGACAGTTGTTTTTACAGCGGTCACTGTGGCTTCCCTCCGTGACAAGCACCATCTTCCCAAAAAACAGAAGGATTACCTAGTGAGACGGCACCTGCAAGACCTTGACACTTCCAGCAGCTCAGGTGAGGAGAGTGTGTGTGTGTGTGTACTGGGGAGGCCGAGGTCGGGGCGCTTACTAAGCCGCAGTTAGAGACAATCCGGCGGGGCCCGACCCGCGATATCCTGCCTCCACGAATAGCCAACCAACTCGGGGACCTGGTGGCAAGGGAAGGAACCAAAGGGCTCCCGTGCACAACGTAAGGCCTCCGCAAAACACCGCAACTCACACTACTGCCCACCGGTGCCAGACCATTTTCGCAGAGCGAGCATCACGGCTGTTGGCGGTCTGGCTAAAGGACATTAAGGGAACGGTGCACACAAAGTCGGCACAGATATAAGTTATTACCGTTCACACCACACCAAGCGCCACTGCAACCATCACCAGTACCCCAGCAACAGCGTTTCATCCTGTTGGCCAGCAGTCTCCCCCTCCGGGTTGGACATCAGCTTGCAGCTCCATCATCCTCATAAGCAAAAATGGGGAAAAATAAGCCCAGGAAAACATCTACAAGAGTAGAATTGATCAATATGCATCTACGCCGATGTCTCGCTCACCAGAGAGGCCTTCATCGGCTGATCTAGATCATGCGGCGGAAGAAAATATCTCCCTCAGAGACATAATGAGCGCCATTGCCAGCTCCAGGACCTCAATGAGGAAAAAGATGGACAGCATTGGCGCGGACGTGTCCCTGTTGCGTCAAGACCTACAGAAGCTGACCTCCCGCACGGGAGAAGCGGAGACACGAATCTCGGAAACCGAAGATGGCTTACGAGGAGTGAATCGGCAAGTGTCGAGCATGCTAGCACGCATTAAAACCCTGGAAGCAAGAGCTGATGACAATGAAGGAAGATCCAGACGCAACAATATCCGTATAATCGGCCTTCCTGAAAAAGCAGAAGGGGACTGCATGGAACTGTTTCCCGAAAAATGTCTGGCGGACAGCTATGACGTAGAGTCATTCTCCAGGTTCTTCTCTATCGAGCGGGCCCACCGGATTCCAACTGGCAGGGTCACACCAGGAGCTCCACCGCGCACAGTCATCGCCAGATTTCTGAACTATAGGGACAGAGACACTCTTCTCCAATTGGCGAGATCGAAGGACAAGGTCACATTCAACGGATCAAAGATAGCCTTCTTCCCTGACTTCACCAGGGAGGTACAGAAAGCACACCAGTCATTTGACCCGCTCAAGAAACATTTGCACTCAATGGGAGTCAAATATGGGCTAATCTTCCCCGCCCAACTCAAGATATTTCACAAAAGCACAACTGTGCACTTCACTGACCCTAAAGAAGCGTGGAGCTGGGCGACACATAGAGGGAGACTGGAACACGGAAGGGAGAAGAAGGAGGGAACGCAACAGTCCACACCCAGAGCGGCCGCCGGAACAGGAACCGCAGCAGCAACCACAACTACAAAATCCACTGCAGGGAGATGTATAAAGTAAGAGCAGCTTTGAGCAAAATGATAGAGTCACCAGGAACTGAAACGCAACAGAGGTCTTGCTCCCTATAGCAGTCTAACCACAGAGCACAACCTGGCCGGTGGCCATCCAAACACCCGCCCCCCGGACCAAGACTTAATCCCCAGCACCACACAAAGGTGCTGTAAAGGTCAATTGTTCACGAGTTTATGTTGGGTCGACAGATGCTTCAGTTGGGGGTGGAGTGTGGGGAGGGGGGGGAGTTGGAGACAATGTTTGTTTACAAAGTTTAGCATACAATGGTATTGAGAGCAAAATGAACATGGCCTATGCTGCCATACCACTGCAAATGCATCCTAGGAAACACACCTGTGAGACTACACTCTATACATCAGATGACACCTGAAGCGGCTCCAGCCACTAGGCGCCTAACGCTCATGACGTGGAATGTCAATGGGCTAGGCTCCAGCATCAAAAGAAGGCTGGTGCTACAGCACTTGAACCGACATTCCCCAGACATAGTTCTCCTGACCGAAACCCACCTGGTGGGAACCTCATGCAAGTTCTTCCAAAGGTCCAACTACCGCACAGCAGTACATGCAGGCTTCTCCATGGGTGCGAGAGGAGTGCTGATACTCATTCATAAAAGGCTTCCTATGGAAATCACGCACACCACACTAGACAGAGGTGGCCGCTATGTACACATCCAGGGAACACTCTGGAATCAAACCCTGGCGATCATGGCTCCCCGCCCATCTCTACTCAGTGCTCTCCTAGCAGACATTACCCCGATCCTGGCAGAGAACGCTGCAGACACATGGGTGATGGGAGGGGACTTCAAAGAAGTCATGGACAATGTCTCGGACCGCTCACACTTGAGGGCCAGAAATCCTGCCACCACCACCAAACTGTCGGCATTTGTGTCTGCACTAGGGCTACGAGATGCATGACGGGACATACACAAGGATGTACGTGAATATTCCTTCCATTCTGGAGTGCACGCCTCTATGTCCAGAATAGACTATTTCTTCCTGCCAAATCAGAATGTGCACAAAACATGCAACGCCTCCTTCCTCCCACGGGGTATCTCGGATCACTCCCCGCTGACCCTTGAATTAGAGACAGAGAGGCCGAATCCCCCACCTACATGGAGACTGAACTCCTATTATCTGGGGTTCCCAGAGCTACAGGAGAAGATAGAGACAGCCACTTCCAATTACTTGGAGCTAAATTCAGGCTCGGTCGATGACCCCAACATACTATGGGAGGCCTACAAGTCAGTCCTGAGGGGCGAAATCATTTCGTGGACGTCAGCAAAGAAAAAAGCACACTGTGAACTGATCAAAACAGCCCAAAAAGAGGTTGTGACCAAGGAAGCAGAGCACATTGCCAACGATACCCCCGAGACGAATCGAGCCCTAATGCTGGCGCAAAAGAAACTCCACAACCTATCGCTGGACTGCGCCCAAAAGGCACATCGCGCCATGAAGGCACGTCTTTATGAAACGGGAGAAAAAGCTGGGAGAATGCTTGCATGGCTGGAGAGGCGGGAAGATGGGCAACGAAGGTGAAATGCATTAAGGCAGCAAACGCAGAACTAGTCTCCACTGATGCGGAGATAGCAGAACGATTTGCGGATTTCTACGAAAATCTCTACAAGCCCCCAACCACCACACCAGCCAGCGCCATGCTCGACAACACTGATCTTCCAATACTCACCACGGAACAGGTTACTATGTTAGATAGCAAAATAACAGTGGATGAAATATCTGCGGCCATCTCCCAGCTACAAACAGGGAAGACTCCAGGACCCAACGGGTTCCCGATCGATATCTGGAAAAGAAAAAGCTGAACCACCTGGACATGTCCACTCAGCTGCTCAACATATTCGAGCACTCCCTAACAAAGGGTAAGCTCCCACCAGACCGCCGTAAGGCCACCATAATAGTGATCCCCAAAGAAGGCAAACCCCCTGATGAGTGCAGCTCATATAGACCCATATCCTTAATTAATAGCGAAGCCAAAATCTTGGCCAAAGTACTAGCAAATAGACGCCAAGCGGTCATTACAACACTGATACACCCCGACCAATGTGGCTTCTTGCCCCAAAGGTCGACGAGAATGAACATTCGTAGGCTCCATCTGGCATTAGAGCAAGCACCTGTGCTACAGCAATCGTTAGCATTACTGGCCATAGATTTTGAGAAGGCCTTTGATTCAGTTTACTGGGAGGCTTTATGGGCTATCATGAAGAAGATGCAGTTTGGTGAGTCCTTTATAAAATGGGTCCAACTCCTCTTTAACTGCCCACTGGCAGAGGTAAGGGTGAACGGTTGGACTTCACGAGTATTTCCATTGGGAAAGGGTACCAGGCAAGGCTGCCCACTTTCGGCTATGCTATTTGCATTAATAATAGAACCGCTAGCAGTCATCCTACAGAGCTCAACTACGTGGAGTGGCTTCTGCTGGAACTCAGAATGGGAGGACAGGGTCTCCTTGTGTGCCGATGACCTCCTAGTGTACCTGGGAGATCTGGCAGTCTCCTGCCCTGTAGTAACACAAATACTGATAGATTATGGAGTCTTTAGCGGACTAAGAGTGAACTGGCTGAAATCAGTGCTCTTTCCGGTGAAAGGAATAGACTGCATTCCGCCATTCGGCTCCTCATATCGTATAGAATCCACACAGTTTCGATACCTTGGCATCCTAATAGAGAATAAACTAGACAACTATGTAACTCAAAACCTACATCCACTGACCAAAAGATACACGCAAGACGTAGTTCACTGGGCATCTCTGCCGCTGACACTGTTAGGCAGAGCAGCATTCTTCAAAATGCTGGCCCTGCCCCGATTCTTCTACATCCTCCAAAATGCCTCTCTCAGTATCCCCGTGTCAGAGTTCCATATAATAGACAGAACAACACGTAAGCTCCTATGGGGAGGAAAACACCCGAGAATAGCGCTTAAAACCCTCCAAAGCTCAGTCTGGGAGGGGAGAATAGGACTCCCGAACATTCAGGTTTACTACTGGGCGACCCAAATGGCGATGATAAATGACATTCTGCATGGGAACCCGAAACTCCCCCACATACAGGCTAAAATTGCTGCCCGATATGATATGACCCCGATTGAAAGTCTATACACCAGTGTGAATCACCATCCCGGGGGTACGATTACAGCTCATACAGCCCAAATATGGAGAGATACTCATAAGTACATAGGTTGGGACAATACACTCAGCCCTGTCCAGCCTATCTGGAATAACGCCCGTCTTGTAGGTCTCGACAATCTCCCTAAATGGTCAGCCTGTGCAGCAGCTGGTATCCATACCATCAAACAAATATATGCAAATAACCAAATAACCCTGTTTGCTGAAATCTCGACTACATACGGTCTTCCTGCCACTGAAAATGTCCACTATAATCAGCTACATCATGCACTAACAGAACAGAGAACTCGCCTGCTGGAGATGCCAGAGTGCACACCCATAGAAAGAAATATAGTTATCGACAGTGTGAAAACCAAGATCACATCCACCATGTATAACGCTATCTCCTCGTTTGCCACAAAAGAGCTGTCGAGCCTGAAACTGAAATGGGAAGTGGATGTGGGCCCGATTCTACCCGAAGACTGGATTGAGACCCTGATGTACACCAGGGAAACGGCGATCTCGGCAAGAATTAGACTCGTTCATCTGAACATACTCCACAGAATATACTACCCCCCGAGTGGCGCTATACAAGTGGGGCAAGACATCTGACCCAAAATGCTTACATAGCAAGCAAGAGGAGGGGACATTCTATCACATTCTATGGCAATGTACACGAGTACAACACTTTTGGCGAAGCTGCTGCGATAGACTCTCCAGAGTCTTAGGCCGTCCAATCCCTACTGACCCCAAACTCCTTCTCCTGGGCATTGACGCGGAACCGGATCTATCGCGCTTTGAAAAGCTATTACTTTCAACGTCCACAGGTATAGCCAAAAGAAACATAGCGCAGCTATGGGCCTCTGAAATCACTCCACAGTATGATCAATGGATATTGGAAATAGACGCAACTATCCTAATGGAACGACGTGTTTACCAAGCAAGAGGGTGCCCGGGCAAAGCAGACAAAATTTGGGGGAAGTGGGAATGAATGTGAAACCCGTACAATCTGAATTAATCCAGCTCGAAGAATAGCACTTTGGCCGCCTCTGGGCATAATAGCTATGCCATTAATATCTCTATTCACCTGAAAGAACTGAACGTAAAATGTTAATGGATATTTAATATGATTAATCTCTCCTGTATTCCTATCCTCACTTGTGTTTCTACATTGGTCCACATATATGCAGTAGTCCCTCATGTAGCTCTACCACATGTATGCACAGTTATATGTTTGTGAGTTTAAATGTTATTGTATTGTAACACAAAATCACAATAAAAAATATGTTATAAAAAAAAAAAAGATAACTGTCAATCAGGGAGCAAGGGTACTGGTCCAACGTCGGCTTGTCTCTTCCCCCAACAGATTAGTACTTGTTACAGTTTGCGGATTCTGATTGTAGCCTAAGCTGCCTTGATCATAGTCCTTCAACCGAAAACAAGTAGGTTCGAACCTTGGGACAAAACCCTATTTTTCTTGCTTGCTGATGTAAAATGTAGTAAGATTTTATCCAGCCTCTGTTCATCAGTAAATTCTACCAGGAGAATATCACTAGATTTTATTTGATTGAGATCCAGGGTGGAATTCAGCAAGCGCATGACATTGGATCTATTCAAGACCAAATTGTCCTTGAATATTAGATTTCTTTCCAACACGAGCCTATGAGCTTCAGCTTTTTCTTTGATGTACCCTTCGGAGATCGGTGGATCAAGTTCATCCTCACCAGAAGCATGCAAATCAAATTTAGCCTGCCGAATGGAGGGTTGAATGTTCAATGTGCTACCCTTTAAAGTAGCCTTCTGGGACCCTAATATTTTTTTCTTCTAATGTTTTGAAGTTCCTAAAACTTTCGAAGCTTTCATTTAAACTTCTCCCTAAGGTGGCACCTTCCTTACCACTCTTTTCATCACCCGGGGGTTATCCAAGTACATATAGATGTCAAGACCTTTTACAGCAAATGAAACTTTTGTTAGTTGCTTCGGTTTTGGTAAATTAGTCGAGAGGCACGCTTTCTCCTTCTGAACTTCCATCGGACGATTTGCTGCGACTTCTGTCGCACTCCCAAGAGCC
The DNA here is from genome assembly GCF_040938575.1 of Ambystoma mexicanum. Taxonomy (NCBI): domain Eukaryota; kingdom Metazoa; phylum Chordata; class Amphibia; order Caudata; family Ambystomatidae; genus Ambystoma; species Ambystoma mexicanum. The sequence continues at coordinate 862,985,928 of NC_090939.1, read as the reverse complement.
TCTGTCCGGTTCACTCCTTGTTGGTCAAAATGGAGGGAACAATCCATCTCTTCGTTATAGGCGTCCTCATCTTCTACTGAATATGTGGAGAGGTTTGTTAAGTCCATTGACAGCTCCTCAGTGGAGTCTTCCTGCTGGTCCACAACCGAGCTGTAAGTGGGGATCGGTAACGACTTGTACGCCTTTGGGGCCTCCAATCTGGTACAGCCTCCCTGGGCAGTGTGTTCAGGTAGCTTAATGGGCAGTAGATTCCTGATGACTGCTCTGGCCCCCTCACCTTCACGCTGGGCCCGGTCAACCCATTCTGTTGCCTTGGCTATATCTACGTTCTTAGCCTCTGTCCATTTTTTCTTCAAGGTCACTCTTAGTTTGGGGGGACTTAGTGTCGACTTTATCTGACATCGAAAGTTTAGAAAATATTTCATAATTTCTTTGTTGATCTGACAAAGGCCTTTGGGGACCCGTCCCGGCTGAGATCACAGGAACCTCTATTGCGGGTACCTGAGTTCTCTCCGGCAGGTGTTGTTGAGATGGCTTTGATTGGTTTTCCGGAAGAAGTACAGGATCTGGCCTAGAGGTCCGGATATTCATAGGCACCTGTGTTGGTATTGGGTAACAATGTTTTTCTGAAAGTCACAGGGAACCCCACACTTTGGATTAGGGTTTTAAAGTAACAATTGATTGTGAAAAGGAACATACAATTTGAAAGTGGATATCAAAGGAATTTATTAAACCTGATACATCTTTAATATGACATGAATCATGATTTAATCTGCACTTACTGCGAAAAAATACATAGCAGGAAATAACTTTTTAAGAACACATCTATAAAAGACAATTCATAATATTCAAACGTGCATCCATTTGTCCACAAACATCCATCAATCATCAATTCACTCATCCTAAAGAATAAATATAAAAATATATAAAATCTATAAAAAAACATGACATATAATTCATCAAATAGTTTTATAGAAAGAATGTGAAATCAATATGGTCACAATGGATCATAACAGTGGCCAACAAGTTGAGATGGGTCCAAAGAATCTTGAACCACGACCTTATCCCAAGTTACTCTCTACCGGTTTCGACGTTTGTACTCAATTATAGTGATGTCTTCTTCAGGAGATAAAATGTACATTCTAAAAGGAGGAAACAAACTTATGAATCCCTTATCTTAAAATAGAAACCTTGTGTAATTAAAACCAAATGCACAGGACTAACAACATTATAAATCAATATATAAAAAACCAAATACATAAGAAACGATAACGTGCTTTCACCCAGAGTACAGATCTGTAAAGCATGACCCAGTACAAGATCATGTGACACAAACCGTGATCACATGACCTAGGAGACGCTATATTAACAGAAAGCAACATAGTGTTGCTGTACGCTCACGTCTGCTCAAGCTCACTTGTCCCGAGATATCCAGCTGGCGGTGGCTATCTGAGCTCCTCTCTGCTGTTGATGGAAGGTAAGTGCTTAAAGAAACCAGTGCATGTCATTATTTGTATTGAATCGTCCTGCTAGAGCATTTAGCCTATGACAAGGAAAAATTAGATAATTAAAGATGACACGTGGGATGTAACATTATAGTGCTATGTGCTTTGGAGTCTTGTCTCAACTATTTGATGAATTATATGTCATGTTTTTTATAGATTTTATATATTTTTATATTTATTGTTATTTAGGATGAGTGAATTGATGATTGATGGATGTTTGTGGACGAATGGATGCACGTTTGAATAGCATGAATTGTCTTTTATAGATGTGTTCTTAAAAAGTTATTTCCTGCTATGTCATTTTTCGCAGTAAGTGCAGATTAAATCATGATTCAAGTCATATTAAAGATGTATCAGGTTTAATAAATTCCTTTGATACCCACTTTCAAATTGTATCCTTTGGATGTTCCTTTTCGCAATCAACAGGTATTGGGTAACGAACCTGTGGTGCTGCTTTTGCACTAATGGTTCTTCTTCCACTTCACCCAGCCAAGATTTAACAGGTGAAGTTGTTAAATTAATTGTTGCTGATGGTATATTTGTAGTAGGGGTATTCTGAAGGACTTCGCACCTCCTCCTATTCTTGTTTACTACTGCCGCTGAGATGATAGATTGAACAATCTCCATGATATCCTCTTTGTTCTTGTCCAGGTTCCCCTGGATACCTGTAATGAAACCCTCCAAAAATATTAATTTTGTATGAAGCATTGCTATTAATGTGGACTGGTCCCTAATATGATCACTCATCGTTTCGTGTAATTTTATAAAAGGGGCCAGAGTTAATGTCAAGGCTGCAATCATACCTGCGTCCATCGAGGGGGGGGCTGGGAGCCTGATTTCCACCTGTTCTGCTGCCCCAACAGGAGGTCCTCATATGTGATGGATCAATTTTGCATGGGCAGAGGCATCCCTGCTTGCACCTCGATGTCACCTGATGAATTCAGCTTTAATCTTTTTATCTGGTGTGGTCCAACCTCCGTCGAGGGTTCCGCTTTCCTTTTAAGGAAGGGAGTTCCTTCTCATAACCCCTCGTTTCTTCCCGAGTCTCTCAGTTGGACTTCTGGGTATGTTATCGTTGAACATACTGCCTTAGCGGGCACCAGGGCTTGAGAGGGCGTCACGCTTAGCTCGCAACCGACCCCTATCGTGGTTACAGGAAAACTTGGCACTGCTTTCTGATAGGTAAAACGAGCTATGGCCGAAGCGGTTGCCGGCAGCCCTGGTTACAGGAAAACTTGGCACTGCTTTCTGATAGGTAAAACGAGCTATGGCCGAAGCGGTTGCCGGCAGCAACCCTCTCGGCTGCCAGCACTGTTTAATCACATGTTGTGTCTCTGAAGAATTTCCATGTGTTTTGGCGAACCTGTAAATTCTGGGAGGTGAGAGGGGCTGCTTTCCTCCCATCGAAAGTGGAAGGGATGGAGCCCGAAACGAGACTAAAGCTGTATCTCGAGGGGCCTCTTGGTAGCTCGATTTAGCAGGCATATCTGGAGCACCGAGAGGGGCCCCAGATGCCCGAGACCCCATAAGATCTAAATGAGTCGGGTCTGCCCGCTCCTCATCATCCAAGTCCTGTGAAACTTGCTTTATGGGCGACAAGGATGATGTTAACTTGCTGTCCTGCTGATGTAATTGGGAATTTAAGTCAGAACAATTTATATCCGTTAGCAGTGCAGCGACATCCTCAAGGATATTCACACATGAAGTAGTTTTTGCCGTGATGCATACCTGCACTTCTAAAGGGCATTCTTTTGTATTCCCCGCCGTTTCTTCAATTGGAGTCTGTGGTGGCCTGGTTTCCCGCTCCACAGCACTGCCTCCATCCAAAAAAAGAGGTTGAGGTACAACTACGTTCCCCTCTTGGGGTTCTTCCGGCGAACCCTGACAGCCCTCACTTGTGACGTCAGGGCCTGTGTGTATTGACATATCTTCCTTTGCGGCGAGCGCCAAATACTGGCCAACCAAAGAAATTGACCAAGACCTTGAGTCATCAGAGAAAACCAGCCTCAACAATTTATGGCAGTCTTGGTTTGTTCATACTTGGCTTGAATTAACGCCACTCCTTCCAAACGGAATCCGGCTCGGCACTTGGGAGCTCAGGAGTGCAGACTGACACTTCGCGGCCTCTTCGCGGTCCCGCAGGATTTTGTTGGCGGGGGGGTGGAGCTCCCTGTTGCTCACACAGCATCCCCAGGCGCGCTTCAGCCAGGCCACTGTTTCTGCCTCTTCCTTAAAGCAACAGTCAACAGCAATTACTACGACTGAGTAATTACAAGTGTAGCAGGTCCCACACGGTGCACTGCAGAACCAGGAATGTGGCATAGAAAGCGAACCAGCAGTGTCTTTACTCAACCTCAGACTGACACTTGCCGGCACTCTGCTGCCTCTATGCATGCTGCACTATTGTTCTGCACTGTTTGGGATGAGTTACATAATCCTTGTGGGCTTATAATCCACCAACATTCTTGTTTACACTGGTGATTGATAGACTTTTCCATCTTTATTTTTAGCTGCATGAATTTATACTCGTTATTCAGTCCTTTTTGACAAAGATCAAGGTTGATCCTATTTCTTTAGGTGTTGCTCTTTACTCTTTCCATCATTAATATAACCATTATACATACACTTTTATTCAACGGTACTTCTTCTGCATTGTGATTTGCACTTTTCTTTTAACAGACATGTGTTCAGCATGAAAGTCTGATACAGGTATTTTTATATACACAGCCTTTTTAATATACCTTTTTGAGTAACCTCCATGTGTTATAGGAAGATATTCGGTTCTGTTTACTTTTTAACTTTAGTCTTGATAAATATCACTTGGCAATAATTTGTCTTATAACCCTCGGACTATTCTGAAAGTGTTAATTATTAATAACTACTTATAGTTGCCTTTGCGTTATTCTCTTTGAATTGATTTGTTGTGATACAACTTTGATACTCCTATGTTGAATGTAAATAGGATATTTCTCTATTTCTGTTGTTTGACAGATGTAATTAATTATAGAATCTTCTATCAGAAACACATTGAGTTTCTTCTGATAAATATAAAGAAAAACTAAATGAAAAATTGCAATCCTCAGACTGATTTATGAATTTTCAAGAATTGGTTTTTTTGAAACATCTTTACTTGAAGTATATTGCAAATTGAAATCTATATTTCAACTCAAATATTTGACTTTTTTCCCAGTAAAAATGTGTACAGGGAAAAGGGGAATACCAGTTTTTGGGTACCAGTACTACTACTTGTTTTGTAACCACAGCCTATGTGTCAGGGCTGTTTTACCCCCACCCCCCTGCACCCAAATTGACAGTAAATGTCTTGAGAATAATACATAAAGATTGTTTCCGACTGATTTGTGTGCCCTGGAACGACTAGACATTGTCTTCAAGATTGACTCAGGAGGCACCCATCAACGTTTTGGGATTCAAGTCAACTTCAGGTCCCTGAACCTGACCTAATGAAGTAGAGACACCTGCCTACAGCTACGGTTGAACGGCAACATTTGGAATTGTGCGAGCCCCATTGCGGTCCACTTGAGTTTGCACAATAACTCAAGAATTTGCTACAGTTCTGCTCACTTGGGTAGGTTGTCATTTTGAACCTCCCCCCGTGGGTTTTATGATATCATGTTAACAATATATTTGTTTGTGATTATTAAACCAATAAAACATTTTAATTAAAAATAAAAATTTCTGCTCACTTAGGTAGACTGCCATTTTGGACCTCCTCCCAGTCTAGAGTAATAAATTAAGAAAAAAAAGATAATTACATAATTGCATCAGTACACCTCCCTTGTTCAACCTGACCCTAAACATGTCTTACTTAACCGTTTATAATGTCTCACTAATACAAGCTACCCTGGTTCAATTCCTCACACCCTTTCTCTTAGTGGCCCTTATATGTCAGTCTATGTGCCCATGTTCTGGCACAATACAGCTCTGTGCCACCAACTTGTTTTCCCTAATATTAGTCTCTGCCAGTAGCAGAGCCAGGCTCAACATTCTGGGGGTCTGGATGACAGTTTTAAAAGCTAGTCGAAAGTGGGGTCTTTAACACATTGGGCTATCAACCCTGTCTTCTTCTGAGCCCAGAATGCTGAATAGCTATTACACCTTCCATTGGTCCATTATATGCATCTTTCACCCAATTCAGAGGGTATTAAGTTGCACAAAGAGATGCTAAACATCAGGAGAGATGGGTCATCTAAAACCTGAGCAGAGCAGTTAAGTCTTTAGCTTCATCCTGTGACATATATTGATATCGCATGGGCAGGCTTTTGTACTCTGCCATGGTACGTTTGCTGCTCCTGCCATGTTAATGATTGTTTAAACATGAGTACTCTGCTCTCTCAGGTGAGACATTTGACAAACTCTTCTTGCAGCACCCATTTCTTATCAGCACTGCTGAGCTGAGTGTCACGGCACAGTGTTGCCTTCTGTCTGCAGCCTCCCATTTTGGGAGGGCTTAACCCTCCAAAAGCCAAGCATCTGTCCCCAAGCTCTTTCCCAATGTCATTCTTTGTGTGCAAGCTCTGCCTCAAGGTGGCTTTCTGTGTCCATGTTCTTCCCAATATCACTCTCATTGCCACAGTTTTGCCCCACGTTGCTCTAGCTGCCCTCAAAATGTTCTCATTGCCGCCTACAGATCTCACCACATTCAGACTTTTCCTGAGCAGACACACACACACACACAGACATGCTCATCTACACTATTACACATCTCACACACTGGCACACGTTTCTTTTTTGGCAGAACTGCTTTTTTATCTGTCTGTCGTTATCAACCTGTTGTTTCCATGGCAAAAGTTGGTCCGTTTGGTCCCTTACTGATAACTTTTACTAACATCACCCAAAACTCTCACTAGTGGCTGACAGTAAAAGCTGGATTGCTCACCAAATCACACTGACATTATGGCTTCTTTCGACACCATCTTTGCCACTTTTGATCACTCTGCTAATGCACACACCATTACAACACTGGCACATAAACTTTCTCCGACATGCTTTCTGTCTCTCTCACCCACACATGCACACACACACACAAATTTAACATTTCACTTACCCATGGTCAGCGGTGGTGATATCTTCTCCCCAGGATTGAGACTCCATGGAGGCACATGCACATCAGCAGGCCCAGCATCTGCAGACTCCAACACCCCCTCCCCCTGCCTTTCTTCTTTCTCTGAACCAGGCCGGGGGTGGGGCTGTTAGTTTGGAAAACAAATCCCTACCATCGTCTTGCCCCCCCAGGCATCCATGCACCAGTCTTAGACAATCTTAGACAATCTCCTGGGGGGGTGGATCACTATGCGCCCCCCTGCATTTGTATCAAGAGGCCTTTGTGCACTGTGTTACTCTTATCTTACGCCTAATAACATACAACTATCTTACTTCTGTGGACACAAAACACAAGATACAAAGAAAACACATGAATCGATTCAATTATAACAATGGAATACATTTATTTATGCACAGCAAAGCATAATGCAGACAATGCTAAAACTCTAGCCAATATCGAATTTGCACCTTTTATGCTTCTGGTGCAAATCTACCATGCAATAACTATAAGCCTTTCAGGTCTCTAATGCAAGCCTGTGATTCTAATGCAGTCTAATGCAAGTGTCAAACATCCAACAATCCTCTCCTTCATGCAGAATCAATCCTCTCTTCAATCCACACCAATCCACACCATACTTCACACTCACTCTCTTAAGACAATCCCTGTCTGATCTCCCCTTTCCCAAACCCAATGCTCTTTGTGGGAGTGTCTGTTCTAATCATGGGCATAATTCTAGGGGGGGGTGTAGGGTATTTTGTGGAGATTTGGGGCCTGACGGCTTTTTATTACCGCCGAAAAATAACTTAGCAATAATCACTCCTTGTATTCAGATTGGGCCATGTGCAACAATAATACAGTGGACATGCATTATTTCAGCACCCAGACATGCATATTTGGTATGCGTGGTTGGTATGCATGGTTGGTGGTATTTTGGTGAGCATAATTCCCTTGTTTTATTTGTGGCCCCAATGTCCAGAATCCCTTATCTTTGCTTAGATTTTTCGTGTAATCACTAGAGAGACCTCAGACCTACATTTCAGGAATACCACATTTTCAGTGTTAGTGTTAGTGTGCCACCATGGGCGATCTCACTGACTTATTTACGACAGAGAGCTATATGTGGTAATTTTGTGGTAATTTCCACTACCTTATATACGGTAGGGAACTATGTTCAGAGAGTCCCTCTTCCCGTTGGCTCATGTACCTCCAACGAGCTATGCTACAAACAATCACTCTCAACTGTCCATACTGAATATGATCATGCACACATCTGTCTTAAAATGACAATTGCATTGTTTAAAAATCTCCCCTCATCATCAGCACTGTATTGGTAAATATAAAATACACCACCCGTCTGCTTTCAAATATTTTTCTGTATTATAAAAGTTGTATTCAAACACGATCTCACTCTTTACAGAAATAAATAAAATAGCACAGTAACAGCATTGTCTGTGATACACTGAAAAAAGAGTGGCGGAGAACAGAACCCAATTTGCAACATTAACATGTGATTAAGGCACCGGAATCTCCTTTCCTACTCTGACTGAATATTCTCGTACACCCTCAGCTCCCACACTTATGTAATTACCTTATCTGGTCAGCCCGAGTTTTCTTCAGCTGTTCTCTTTCTGAATGTGGCTCCCTTGAAGATTAACCCCAGTGAAAAGGAGCGCCTTTCCTTCTCAAACCGGGGTCATTGCCTGGAACTCTCAGCTTTTTCAGCAGAAATGCTCCAACCAGGAAAAAACAGGTCCTTCTCCTAGCTCTCCAAATCTCCACTGTCCTTCTCTCCTCAAACTCCCCCCAGCAAAACCCTGATCACTCCCTCTAGCATGATACTTGCTATGACGCTGCTCCAATCAGAATCAATCATGCCATCTCCTCCTTCTCTACACAATGGCTCATTTTTATAGTAATACTTTGTAACCAACTGATTTCCTGTTCTTTCGAGCCCTTTTGCTTCCTGTAGTTATGTGGACAGGGCAGCAGAGAAAACGAAAAAAAAAAATGGATGTGCGTTTAAAAGTTCACTTTCAGAATAGGCCTAATTCTGCAGTGGAGACACATTTTTATTAGTGGATTATGTTAACTTTTGTTTCATTAGTCAGGTTAGTTATGAGTAATGTTAGTTATTAATTTTCAAATGTGTCTCTCGCACCATAGGCATTTCAGGTGAAAAATAGTGTGCATTTTTGAATGTGCACGTGTGCTTTTAACTGTAAAAATAGATTTGCATCTTATTTGTTAAAATCGTTTTTGACTGAATAGCCTGTCTTTCCTTCTTAATCTGGTAACACATATAGCAATGCACCATAGGCATTTGGTGCTGCATCAAAATAAAATTGCTACCTGTGCAGTAGTGCTGTACTCTGTGCTGTAACACGCCAAATATCCTTAGATACCCTCCTTTTGTTTTTAGAATTTGGCTCCGATCCAAGCCAATTCCTAAAAACAATTTGTTCTTTTTCTTCTTTTCACAATATAGCAATCCAACAAAATGAATATTCATGTGCATCAATGAAAAAGTTGCAATCAATACAGTATTCATCTGAGTTCATTAGTTTACAAAATGTTCTACATTTGCCTTCTCAGTGGAAGTGGCATTACTCTAAGTTTAGATTTTACAAGTCAATTAAAAACAATGAAATAAAACAACTAACCAAAACAAATAATTAATATAACAAATTAAAATAAATAATTAAAATAATAAATACGTGGAACTCCATATGTCAGGACTCTTGTCTGCCTCTGATATGTCCCGACCAGCGATGTTATTTGGTTCATTCGAGTACACTTTCATCTTGGCAATCTTAGATCCATAGGAGTCATCTTTTTTTAGCATTCTGGTTATCTTGTCTTCACCTCCACCTGGAGGCAGGCATCTTTTGGTCTTCATCCAGGGGACTCCAGGACTCCATCGTCTCCCGTGGCCTCTGATCCCGGAACCTCCGACCAAATAATGTTAATTTTCTAAATCAAATAGAAAATAAACAAATTAAGTACATAGCACAATACTAACTTCACCCTTTTGCCAAAAATAAAACATGCTTGGTAAAAATATTTCGTTTTTTTTCTGAAATTAAACACAAGTTAAAAGAAAACAAACACATATAAACAGCATTCAATATTTAATACATTTTCTCTCTGCACACCAACCATGAGCTTCCGTTATATGTGCATTTATTTATTTATTTATTTATTTTATATTATATATTTTGCTAAACTTATTAACAAGTTAATCAAAGCGGAATGTCCCCCCACTCTTATAGACATCATTTTTGCATTACACTCAAAAACCAAGATCTTTGTAAGATTAAACGCTGAAGGTCTTTTGTCATCGCCTGTTTATACGTACAGAGGGTTAAAACAAGGATGCAGCTTAGCGTCAGCCTTGTTCAACTTTTATATTAACGATGTTCGCTGGATCTTTACTAAAATAGCGGCTGACGCTCCAATGCTGAATGGTGTTAAAATTAGTGCATTATGGTATGCAGATGACCTTGTCCTTGTGTCAAAAACTCCCAGTGGCCTACGTAATCTTCTGTCAGTACTTTGCAGCTATTTCAAAGAAAATGAATTATTTGTAAATACTGCTAAAACACAGATTGTTACGTTCATCCCTAAAGGTTTACGCAAGCATCTATTAGAGTGGCAAATTGAGACAACCCCCATAAAGATAGTTCCAAATTATGTCTATTTGGGTGTTATTTTTGATGGTTGTCCCATTGCAGACTCACAGCTGAATAAAATTAAACAGAAGCTAATTATGGCAATTTGTCAGACCCAAATAATTGTATCTAAGTACGGCAAATTCACACTCAAAGCAGCTCTTCTGTTTTGGAATCAAAATGTTGTCCCAACTATTCTTTATGGCATGGAAACGCAAATTTTACCAACTGGATTTCTTAATCGCTTAGAATCCAAATTTTGGCGAGCCATCTTGCATTTACCGCAATGCATTCCTGGGGTGATGATGCGTTATGAGTTGGGCTTAATTTCATTAAGTGCCCAACATAATTGGCGCTTATGCGCTTTATTGCGTAAATGCTTGCTTTCAACACAGGACAATTCTGCCTTGTCGGCTATCTCTAGTTACATACTAAACTCAGCAGAAAGGTTCCCCAAACAGTGGTCCTCAAATGTTCTCTCTATTATGGTAAAGGCCGATATTTCTTTGAGCCTTTTATTAGATCATCCAGAGAGAGCAAAGAAGAAAGTCCACATGATGGACTGGATTGAGACCCGAGTAAAGTGTTTAACCTATAGAGATTTTGATCCTGCGATATTTGGTCCTAAAGCTTATAAAGACATTGCCTCGTATTTGTGCCTGTCGCCTTCTTCTGCCATTAGATCTGATATCCTGAGGCTGCGGTTTAACATCTGGCCCACTAGGGAAGTCAAAGTAAGAAGGAGACAAATCACATCAGACTTCAATTGGTGCAGGTTTTGTCAAAACACAACAATTGTTGAAACCTTGCAACATTTACTATTGGAGTGCACAGCCCCTAAACTTTTGAGTTTAAGAAATATTCACTTTGCTAAATATTTTGTGTATTTTTCACAAATAGACCCAAGTAATAGATGGGTCGCTCTGGCTGCAACTGAATGTATGGGTATAAGGATTGCTACTATCAATTTTTTAAAATCTCTAAACCTGGAATGATTGATATACACCATGTTAAGCCAATACTTTTAAATTGTGAAAACTTGATTTGGAAGATGGTTGTAATTGTAATTGTAAACGCTTGTTTTATTGATTTAATGTTTTTACTTAAGAAAGAATGGATTTTTGTAACATGTATAAAATTGAAAAAGTTGTTGTAATACAACTATATTCAATAAAAAAAAAAAAATATATGTGCATTTATTTATTTATTTATTTATTTTATATTATATATTTTTACATATACTACAGTGTTTATGTGCCATCATAACAATCAACTTTTTAACTCCTTTGTCACTGCCTTCTGATTGTACCCATTTATTTTCTCTTTTTGTGTTCAAGGGACTTTATCTGTTTCTACATGCTCAAGCTGCCTGATCTCATGTCTGGGATGGCATGGTTTGATTTGATTTACATGGACAAACTGCTCTATCGCCGTCTCACCTTCGTTTTTCGAAATTTTATAAACCACAGGAGAGACCTTATCTATAATTCGAAATGGCCCCTGCCAGGCTGCTAGAAATTTAGAATTTTTCTGTTTACTTTTTCCAAAATGAAACTTGTACACCTGATCCCCTACACTGTATTCCTTTACTGATGTCTTTTTATCATAATAAGATTTTGCACTGTCAGCAGCTCTTTCAAGATTTCTCTGCACAAAAGCAAATGCATGTTGCAAATGCCTCCTCAGTTCATCAATATATTCATGAACTGTGGATGCACTCACAAGTGTCTGCTCCTGTGTTCTATATAGTAGGTGTTGTGGTAACACCATTTTCCTACCTGTTAAGACCTCATGGGGGCTAACACCTGTTGCTTTGGCAGGAGTCGACCTGATTGCCATCAAAACCAACGGTAAACGTAAATCCCAGCTGGAACCTGCTTCTGCCACAAATTTCTTTAAAATATCCACAACAGACCTATTGCTTCTTTCAACTGTACCTGAAGACGCTGCCCAATATGCGATATGTAGTTTCCTTTTCACACCTAGTATTTGCCATACCTTACTCATTAGAGTACTTGTGAAATGACTTCCTCTGTCTGACTCAATTCTTTGTGGCAACCCAAACCTTGAGAACACATGGTTCACCAGCAATGTGGCTGCTGTTTGCGCACTACAATCTGGTGCAGGAATGCATTCAATCCACTTCGACATCAAACATACCACACTCAAAATATAACGGTGTCCCCTGCTCGACCTTTTTAAAGGACCTACATAGTCTATTTGCAAATCTGACCATGGGAGAGTTAGGCCTCTTTTCATCAATGCTGCTCTATGCATTGGTGAAGCAGGTTTAAATTGGGCGAATACTAGACATCCTCTAGTATATAATTCCACATCTTGGGACATATGTGGCCAGTAAGCATAATCTTTTAGTATTTCTAATGTTTTTTTGTGAACCTCTATGGCCTGCAGTTATGGCATCATGTGCATGGTGTAGCATTAGTCCTCTGAATGAAAGGGGTACTACCCACTGTATTTGTCCTGTTATGGACTCTCTAATCATGAGCCCATCCTGTAATCTAATTCGTGTTTTGTTCTTTAATAGCACCCTCAACTCTTCTTTTCCCATACAATCATTTTCTGTTAAAGGATTTTGTTCGGGATCTATCAAATGATTATAATAGATTCCCAAAATTTGATCATTCTTTTGTTCCTCAATCAAATCTTGGTCTGGCGTGTCATGACTCCACTGCACCACCGGTTGATCTACCTCCTTTGGTGCTTTAGAACGTGTGACTGCATCAATTTGTATTCCACCCATTAAATAATCAATAGGTAGCAATTCTCCCATCACAGCCCCAATCTTAGCCAGGTGGTCTGCCTTATCATTTCCCTCCTTATCCTCTCCTGGTGTTTTTAAATGCCCACGAATTTTTCTCCAGTATATTGTTAACTTATTCTCTGACACCAATTTGTCTATGGCTTGTATCATTTTTCCATGCTTAAGTGGCTTTTTGTTGTATGTAACCATGCCTCTTGCTTTCCAACCAGGCAAATACTCAGCAAAGCTATTCCGTGCATAGTCAGAATCAGTCACCAGGACAATCTCACTGTACTTTTTATCAACTGCAGTAGCAATTGCTTTATAAATGGCTGCCAATTCCGCCACCTGACTGCTCCTATCTCCAATCCTCATCCCTATACTGGGGACACCTTCACATTTCAACCAGACATTTCCTATTCCTGCCACTAACTGTTTATTACTGTCATTTTCAATGTGAAAAGCACAACCATCCACATATACAGTTGGCAAATCCTTGCATGTTTTTGTTGTTTGTTTTTTGGGTTCTTTTTATTTTGTCCATATCTCACTTCTACGGGAAAACCTTGTAATGCTAGCGTCCATGAAGTGATTCTGGATTGCGCTAGATTACCTGATCTAATTCTTTTACTCTCTAAAAATTGCAAAGGTTGATGATTTGTTTCAATAATTACCTTTTCTCCCTGAACAATGGGGCGGAAATGTTGTAGCGCCCACACAGTGGTTAATAGGGCCTTTTCACATTCATTAAATTTCATTTCAACTTGGGAAAATGCCTTACTTGCATATGCAATGGTTTTGTGATTCAAATCGTGTTTTTGTGATAACACTGCTGACATACAATGTTCAGAAAAACCTATTTCTATAAAGAAATCCCTGTCCTTTATGGGGTATGCTAAACATGGTGCCTTTACAAGACATTCCTTTAATTTAGCCACTGCATCAGACTGCCCTTTTTCCCATTTCCAGGGAGTATTCAGTTTAAGCAGTTTAGTCAATGGTTGAGTGATTTCTGCATAATTTTCAATGAACTTTCTGTTATAGCCTGTCATCCCTAATAAACTTTTTACTCCTTTCACATTTTTAGGATCCTTTAATCTTTGTATGGCCTCTATTTTCTTCTTTTGTGGATTTAGCCCATGTTCAGTCACTTCATGCCCTAGAAAGTTCACTTTTTTCTTGCACCATTGTGCTTTTTGCAAAGATACTTTGGCGCCTGCTTTCTGCAATTGGCCAAGTACATGTCTTATTTCATCAAAATGGCTTTTCAGGCTTTCATTTTTTATCAGGACATCGTCCACATAAACTATTGTTCCTCTTTCCGCTGCATCCGGCATGGCCTTTCTCAAAAATATGCCAAATTCACTCCCACTATTGATGTACCCGAACGGAGCTCTAAGCCAGGCATATTGAGTCCTGTCAAATGTAAAGGAAAATAAATGTTGTATCTCCTCTGCCAATGGCACGCACCAATATCCAGAGGTGAGATCTAATGTGGTAAACACATTTGAACCATGTACCTGAGCTAGGCCCTGATCAATGAATGGCAGTGGCCATCTAGATATTGGTACTCTTTTATTTAACTCTCTCAAGTCTGCACACAGCCGCCATTGACCATTTGGCTTTAACACACCTAAAATAGGTGTATTGGATGTGCTATGAATGGGCCTGATGATTCCCCGCGATTCCAAATTTTTAATAATCTCTGCCAATGATTCTAAACATGCCAGCGGTAGTCTATACTGGCGTACAAACACTGGGTTTCTGCTACACCCTTCTGGTAGTGTGGCCACATGTAAATCAGTTAAACCACAATCATAAGCATCTTTTGCAAATACATCCTTAAACTCCATAAATATCTCCCTCAGATTGTCCCTCTCTTCATTGCTTTCACATGCATCCGCTAAGGAGATCTGCTCTTCTACCATTTTGGAAAATTCTGGAAAATCTTCTGGTAAGGGAATCTCGGCGCTTTCCTCTAACTGTGTGGTTGTGTCTTTTTGTAAAGCTGCCACTTTTAAATATTTTGGCATATCAGCTTCCACTTCAATGGGCTGGTTTTGTGTTTCATTTTCATTTAAATTAAATATTATGCAATCCTCTTGATGGCAGCACACTGTCTCATTTGAATCATAAGGATACACAGAATGAATTTTAAATATTCCTTTGGGCTGAGAGTCCAGGTGTTCTGGCAACTCGCCCTTGGCATCTACATATTTTTCAGGAATATTCCCAATCACCATGTTATTTAAATCTGCCGTATAATGTGATTTTTGTATGGCCATTCCTAATGGGGAGTTTTCCTCTAAATGAATATCCTGACAACCTTTATTATTTACCATGATTTTTACAGATCCTTCACCAATGTCTACCAATGGAATGTATTCATAATACAGGCCTTGCTGTTTTATGGATTCATTCAGGCATACAAATGCATCAGAGCCTTTCATCTGCTGTCCATTTTTGCATTTCAGTGTTATTGCAAACTGTTTTGTAAATGCAGGAATAATAGTATCTTTCCTCATTTGTAATTCGATTGCATAAGGAACCAGTTGTGCACAATGATAAGCCCTTCTTTTGTCTTCAAATTCAGGTGCCGGACCACCTAGGCGTGACCATATTTTTTGATTAAGGAAATCTAACACCATACACATTCTGTTCATGATGTCATTGTCCATGTAAAATTCATTTTGTGCTCCACTCACTATCCAGACATTATGGTAAATTGTTTTCTGCCCAATGCTAATTTTAAGCATGCATCTGCCTGCAATTCGGTTTTCAAAGTCTGGACTGTCCAACCCAGAAACATATTGGTTTTTAATCCTAAATCTCGGGATTTCTTCCCTTTCCATTATTTTTTGCAACAATTTCTCATTAATGAAACTCCTTTCATGTTCAAGCGCTAAAGTGGCTTTTATTGTTTTAAAATAGTCATTTATACCAACATGAACCCATGGTTGCTCATCTTCCATGTGTATTTCTGCCAGAGTGGTAATGTGTTTTTCTGAATCTGTTTTAGGAGCAATATTCTGTTTGTATGTTTTCTCTTTTAAATAAAAACGTAATGTGTGCTCATCTATGGCAGTCTGCCAATTTTTCCTTGGGTCCAAGTATATTTGTACAGGTAGTTTTTCATTGTCGCTCTGCATTTTGTCTTGACACATTAATATGACAGTGACACTAGGTATGCAGCTATTCTGGAGATATACCTCCACAGCATCATTTGTTTTGGCAACGGTGTGACATTCATTTATATTGCTGTTTTGTGATTTTAGTTTCTTAGGCCTCAATGGTTTTTTGGTTAAGGACCACAGCACTCCATTCACCCCATCTATGAGAGGAGACAATCTTTTCAGGCAATCTGTCCCCATCAGAAATGGAATTTCACAAATAGATGTGATCAATACCTCTTGTTTCATTCTGTGCTTTCCTATTTTTATGTCAACCTCAGTTACACCTATGATGGGCACCTCCTCCCCATTAAAGTTATGCACTGGGCCTTGATTTTCCTTCACTGTGATCTGACTCTGTGGGGGTCTCCCTTCATTGATACTCTTTACCAGCTCCTTGGACATAATTGTGGCCTGTGCGCCAGTGTCAATCATAGCAAAGGTGTGGCATTTTTCTTCTACAGTGATGGGTGCATAATATCTGTCCTCAACTTCCTCTAATACACATAAAAAGTGTGAATTCTTACTGAGTTCAGCGCTCACCTTTCTCAGGTCTTTTTCACTTTTGGCTAAGCACATTGGTAAATGAAAAGACATTTTTCCCTCCTTTTTACCCATTTCTGCGCGAGAGATTTTATTCATTTCTCCATGATCAGAGGTTTTTTGGAGTGTGGCCACTGTTCGCCCATCCATCTGGGTAACATCAGAGACCACATTACAATCCTCCAACTGAACATGTGTAACAACATCATTCAGCAATTTGTCATTTTTTAATTCTGTGCATTTGTGATCATTTAGTGTGATACCAGCCCTTTCAGCCTCTTCAAAAATATGTGGCTCAAAGAATTCTTCAGGTGATTGACTTGTACCCCCCTTGTGAGTATTTCCTTTTTCTGTCTGTGTTTGGTCATTGTTTTGCTTGCCCAGGGAAGGAGCTATAGCATCCCCACTTACTCCCTGTTCACTGGTATTCCCCATGCATGAGTCATTTTTCTTAAATCTGTCCCTTTGTTCTTTTGGAATTCCTAATGTTTCTTTTTCATTTGTGCAAATCTTTACTGTTTTATTTAGCTCTAAGTTAAACCGTACCTCCTTTTTAGAAGTATTTGCACTTTCTGTCACAATTTCATTTACTGGTACTTTCATTTTTAATCCATTAGGCATCTCAGAGTCGTTATGCAAAATTATATCAGAGCAATCTGTCATTTTGGCACTGCAGTTATCATGAGTACTTAGTCACTTTTCGGAAGCCCCCCGGTCATTGCTATGGCCATCAGCCCCCTCTTTGGAAGGTTGTTTTTGCGCTGTATAGAGCTTTCCTATTTGCTCAGCTAATATTTTCACTTGGGCCTCAAGGCACTGGAACCTTTCCATCTCTCTAGGATCCTCTTTCTGTGGCCTAGGTCGATATTGGTTGTTTTCCCCCTGAATGGATCTATTCTGATACCTCTCAGGTGATTGATGTCGGTTGGGATGGTTTCTGAACTCTTGATTCATTTGTGGAGGGGAGCGGGTTGCACCCATCCTTTGATTATAGCCCCCTGGTGGGGAATCATTGTACTGGCGTGGATTGTAGTTCACGTTTTGCCTCATGTCCTGTCTCTCAGATTGTGGGTACTGGCCCCTAGGTTGATTTCCATTATCAGTAAATCGGTCCACATATCGGGGCCTATCCTGATTACCATATATCATGGTGCTGGGATCAAATCTGCTCTGTGTCCCCAATGACTGGTAGGGACCATCATTTCTTTGATCTTGATTTTGTCTCTGGTTATTGTTCATACCTGCCATATCAGGCCGGTATCCTACCCGGGGTCTGTCCCCTAAATACCTAGGGCTGATGTAGCTCTCTCTATTACTAGGATCATGTGATTGGAACATTGGTACAGGAAATGGCGCTCTTTGTTGATTACCCCTTTGTTCAGGTGTCACATTATTTTTACCTTGGCTTTGAGCAGACTCAAGGGACATTTTGGCTGACCTGATTTCCATTACTGTGGCTGAGGGTTCTTTAGATTTAGGTCTAGTATCTTTCATTTTATCACTTTCTCTACCCTGACAATAGAGTACCTCATATAGTTTTGTGCTTTGATGTACAATCCATTCAAGGGACTTGGCACGGTCAAATTCACGGACCAATTGGGATATGATGTCTTTCTGTAGCCCATAGAAGTATGCAGTTTTAAACTCATTGGAATTTGAGTCAAAAGATACATCAAAGCGAGAAAATGCTCTTTTTAAGTCTTGTAAAAATTGGCGAGGAGATGTATTAGGTCCAGCAGTAATTGTGTACGCGACTTTCTTTGCCTCCTGCAATGACTGAAAAGGAGAAAAATGACGCCTAATTTCTTTTTCAAACTCCAGCCATGTCATATTCTGCTGTTCATTTAATCCCCTTATGATGCTGGCCGTCGGGGCATCTAAAGTTAAATGAAAATATTGTCTGTACTGTTCCTTAGGTATCTGGAGTGCTTTAAAAATGTCATGCACCGCTTCTAAGTGATCCTCAATGCAGCATTCACCTCCCTTTTTAAATGGTTTGATCAGGGCTTTAATGGATTTCATTATTTTTATGGGGCTACTTGTTGCAATGCATGGAATTGCACTATTTTGTGATTCAATCCTGTTTTCAGGTGTATGAGATTGGTGGCTGCCCCCAATGGGAGTATCAAATCCCCCAAGGGCGCTGCAACCAAGTTCAGTCACCGGCCCAGTCACTGGAGCACTAGCTCTTTGGGCAGAGCTAGAATTCACCTCCACTCCATTGAATGTGGTACCCTGCCGCCTCTCCTGGGACCTGGGAATGCACATTTGCTGTTCTAAGTCCTTACACTTTTTAAGGAGTCTGTTGGCTTCATCTTGCAAATAGTTGTTTTCACCATTCATCTTATTAATCACCTCCTGCATGTCGCACATTTGCATTTGGCATTCATTGAACTCTTTATTTCTCTTGTCTCTTTCTTGAATCATTTTAATCATTTCTTGTTCTGCACTCTGGAGATCACCTTCTTTTTCACAATGTTCATTTTGTAAAATCTGCATCTCTGAAACAACCTCGTCTTTATCCCGTCTAATGTGATCCACTAAGGCTTTTAAGTGTGCCAATTCTTGCTCACTATCTTCAAATTGTTTCTTGCTTTTGGATAACTGAGTATCAAAGTCTCTGCATTTTAATTGCATGTCTTTTTGGCATACATCCAATTCCGCTCTCAACATTTCCTGATTTTTACTTGCCCCATCTAATTCAGTCTTTAACCTGTTAATTAGCTGAGTATCATTCTCTTGCATTCGCAGGGACTTGTTTAAAATAAACCATATTTTGCCGCATAGCCGTATTAAACAGTCTTTCTCTGCACTTTTATCGGCTGCATTCAATAATCTTGTAAGGCAGACCTGAATTATGCTGCCTTCTGCAAAAATATTGTCTAGTTTTTCTTTCTGCACCTCACCCTGAATGCGGTTACTCCATTCTAACGTGCTATTCGACGACCAATTCCCATGTGCAAACAACTTTGCCTCTAAATATTGCACTAGATCTGAGAATGTGGTTTCCCTTTGTGACATTCTGAAATTCGTTTTTAGTGGCACACTGCTATTATAAAATGGGTTCCCTTTAATGTGCAAATGGCAGTGTGAGACACGCTTGCCACACCCAGTAGGTACTCTATGATCACTTTCCCGGCCTGCAACGCACCATAAATATGTAGGGTATTTTGTGGAGATTTGGGGCCTGACGGTATTTTATTACCGCCGAAAAATAACTTAGCAATAATCACTCCTTGTATTCAGATTGGGCCATGTGCAACAATAATACAGTGGACATGCATATTTGGTATGCGTGGTTGGTGGTATTTTGGTGAGCATAATTCCCTTGTTTTATTTGTGGCCCCAATGTCCAGAATCCCTTATCTTTGCTTAGATTTTTCGTGTAATCACTAGAGAGACCTACATTTCAGGAATACCACATTTTCAGTGTTAGTGTGCCACCATGGGCGATCTCACTGACTTATTTACGACAGAGAGCTATATGTGGTAATTTTGTGGTAATTTCCACTACCTTATATACGGTAGGGAACTATGTTCAGAGAGTCCCTATTCCCGTTGGCTCATGTACCTCCAACGAGCTATGCTACAAACAATCACTCTCAACTGTCCATACTGAATATGATCATGCACACATCTGTCTTAAAATGACAATTGCATTGTTTAAAAATCTCCCCTCATCATCATCAGCACTGTATTGGTAAATATAAAATACACCACCCGTCTGCTTTCAAATATTTTTCTGTATTATAAAGGTTGTATTTAAACACGATCTCACTCTTTACAGAAATAAATAAAATAGCACAGTAACAGCATTGTCTGTGATACACTGAAAAAAGAGTGGCGGAGAACAGAACCCAAATGGCAACATTAACATGTGATTAAGGCACCGGAATCTCCTTTCCTACTCTGACTGAATATTCTCGTACACCCTCAGCTCCCACACTTATGTAATTACCTTATCTGTTCAGCCCGAGTTTTCTTCAGCTGTTCTCTTTCTGAATGTGGCTCCCTTGAAGATTAACCCCAGTGAAAAGGAGCGCCTTTCCTTCTCAAACCGGGGTCATTGCCTGGAACTCTCAGCTTTTTCAGCAGCAATGCTCCAACCAGGAAAAAACAGGTCCTTCTCCTAGCTCTCCAAATCTCCACTGTCCTTCTCTCCTCAAACTCCCCCCAGCAAAACCCCGATCACTCCCTCTAGCATGATACTTGCTATGACGCTGCTCCAATCAGAATCAATCATGCCATCTCCTCCTTCTCTACACAATGGCTCATTTTTATAGTAATACTTTGTAACCAACTGATTTCCTGTTCTTTCGAGCCCTTTTGCTTCCTGTAGTTATGTGGACAGGGCAGCAGAGAAAACGAAAAAAAAAAATGGATGTGCGTTTAAAAGTTCACTTTCAGAATAGGCCTAATTCTGCAGTGGAGACACATTTTTATTAGTGGATTATGTTAACTTCAGTTTCATTAGTCAGGTTAGTTATGAGTAATGTTAGTTATTAATTTTCAAATGTGTCTCGCACCATAGGCATTTCAGGTGAAAAATAGTGTGCATTTTTGAATGTGCACGTGTGCTTTTAACTGTAAAAATAGATTTGCATCTTATATGTTAAAATCGTTTTTGACTGAATAGCCTGTCTTTCCTTGTTAATCTGGTAACACATATAGCAATGCACCATAGGCATTTGGTGCTGCATCAAAAAAAAATTGCTACCTGTGCAGTAGTGCTGTACTCTGTGCTGTAACACGCCAAATATCCTTACAGGGGGGAGAACAGGGATGCCCGTCCCCCCAACCTCCATGGCACACCATTCTGTCCCCACTCATTTGGCTCGGGCATCTCCCCTTCTCAGATGCCATGTCCTTCCCAAACCCATCAGCAAAGCCACCCCACTGGTTGGAATCAATCATTTTATCTAGGCCATGGACCATATTTGAACCATACGTCCCATTTTGCATGTGCATCTCTCTGTCTTTCAGGGCCAGATCTCTCCTCTTCCCGCTACTCTGCAATCAGTCAGTAAGTGGTGGCAGGCCCCTCAAGATCTGGTCACACGACTGCCTCTGCCAAGCCATCGGAATATGCTGCACCAAGACATCTCTCCCTCATTCTCAGGAAGCAGCTCCATCATCCAAAACTCCAACAGCCACTAGCTCAAACGGACGTCATCAGTTTCTAACCCCATTCTCCTTCAGCAACTAACAGCAACTACCAGCAACTACGGGCTCTCCTCCCTCTTCACTTCTGGTTATACTTTCCAATGACTCACTCATTCCCATGGTTACTTACATTCTCTAAGCTAAGAATGTCTATTCCTCTGTCAGCATATAGCAATGCCTGCCAGTCTGTGTTATGCGTGTATTTTCACTTTGTGTTTTGTCAGCGTGACATTGGACATCATATCTCTGCCTTGGCCTTCCATGTGCGGTGAAAAACACCATCTAATTCCTCCATTTCTCCATTCACTCCACTGTTGGCATCACGAAATCCTCTCTCTCTCTCTCTCTCTCCAGAGAACAGGCCATCTCTCTCTCATGCAAAAGCACTTCTCCCATCTCCTCATGTCGCGCTCCCCCCATGGCCCCAACCTTAGCTGTCTCCGCGGCACACCAACCCATGCGGATTAGCTTCCATCGCTCTCCCCATTCAGACAAGTGTTCATGGTATCTGTCTGCCAAGCAAATGTTTACAAATTCCTTCTTTCACTAACTCATAACAATCTCTCCGCACTGAGCCCAGTGGCGCTTCTGTGTTTCCATCAGAAATGGCTTCAAATGCCAGCTAAATGCTTTCTAATGTTTACTATATTCTTCTCGCAATGCAAGCGCTAGCTATATGCAAACTCATTCTAAGTGCACACTCAACATACATGCATGTGTGTCAAACATATTTCTAAATGTGTAACTACAAAGCATAACAATGTGTCATTTTAAATGGCTCTTCGTGTCATTTCAAATATGACAGTGTGTCATTTCCAGGCCTCATTTGTTCTCTCTAGTGCAAACAATATGTTTCTCTCTCAATGGCAAGCGTTATAATGCAACCATAGATGCATAGCAAATCATTCTCTACATGTCATGATGCAAATATACCGTGTCTCTAAAGCACTACATGGCACTTCAAATACAACAGTGCAAGTGTCATTCTATTGCAAATGGCAAAGTGGCAGTCTAATAATGCAATGTCTACTTCAATAATGTACTACTAAACAGGATGCAATAATGGATAACTAAACATGATGAATGAATAACTGGATTCCTAAAGGGGTAATACTAAATAATGGTTCTTGAACAATGGGTAATAATGGGTATTGGTTCTGTAACAAAGAATTCTGATTCTCTAATGATGACAAATCCAGGCATCTCATTTTATCAGATTTCACAGGGCCACCACTCTGACCCCATAACTGACCCGAGAAAAACGTGAAATGGGAGTGGTGAAGAGGCATTGTTTTCCCTACAATGGCTGGATTTCCAGCACCCATGTAGAGAAATAAATGCTTTGATGTCAGAGGAATGTGTTTCATGGGCATGCAAATAAGACAGTGCAGGGAGTTCCTGTCCTGGCCATGTGCTGCCCCATGACAGACAAGAGAAGGTGTGAACCCCACGGTGCTTTATATTTGCAATAAATCTTAACTTTTAGATTCTTTGCAAATGCCAGGGCTGTTTTTATTATGAAATGCAAAAATAATGTTTTAGTTCACATCTATCAACGAGTGGTGGTACCGTAACACCCCCTATGCATGGATCACCCCTGATGGAAGGGATAGAAACGATTATAAACAATGACTTGCGCTCGACACATAAAATATGGATTTGGCAATTTATATATGGTGACCTGTTTAGTCAAACAAATCAATGTTTTACAACTGAAGAAGGCCAGGGCAACCTAAGAAACTGGGTGTTGTGGTAATGGTTGAAACCGGTGAGGTTGGTAATAAAAGACAGAGGTTGAATGTTAGACCCTTCGTGGTGGAAAGGGCAAGAGCCCTTCTCCCTGCTCTGTCGGAGCCAGTATCTGATTTCTCCGTGAGACTGCAGCAGATGCCGCAATCTGCAGCTACATCCACCCCGCGATAGTCCGCGATTGCCTGCAACCTATGCAAGGTAAATCTGAATGCAGCAATCATTATAATCGAATTTCATACGAATTTCAGCCTTCTACGCGATCTCCAGTTCACTTTTGCCCGCTCCACCTGATTCGAAAATGGTGGGCGCAACGGAGCTTCACAACAAGGCAGCTTGTATGTTGCTAAGCAACTGAGCCCCATTTGACCAATAGGGGCCGCCGGCAGGCGGAGCCGGCCTCAGACGAAGGCCGAGGAAAAAGGCCCTGTTCTACCCCTGTTCGCCCTGGAGCGCAACGGCCAAAATCATAGTGAGTCCTAGTTCAGTATCACCATCACTCATCTGACTTGTTGTATCTCGCAATGTCGCCTATTCCCCTGTTACCACCTTCACAGTCCGTTTTCACTAACCCCTAGACTTGCACTAGCCAACTCTGACTCAAATGGTTTAAAATACACCCACACCTTAAATCACACTTTGTAGCCACCATCCGGACAACATCGGAACCTTACTCAGCTGTTCTGTGTGTCGCAGTAGGCCGGCATAGCCCTACACAAGGATACCACTACCCAGCAAAGGCTTCATACCAAGTTTATAGATATTTTACTCAGATGTTCTAACTGTGCACTGGGCGGTACTTAGCCTGACCAAATACTGCTTCTTGTCTCTCCGCTGCGCTCTGTGTCCTGATTAGATATCTCGTGCCTCATATTATACCATACTGCCCGTGCTTTGTGTTACATTGTCCTGGTCTATGAAGCATTCTATTCTATCTCAGCCACTTTACCATGCTACCTTTATTCTTATCCATTCCGAGCACCATATTATGTTGACCTGCAATTTACACTGCTGATTTACTTGTGATTTGTGTTGTGCTGCGCCTAGCCGGCCTCCACTTTTCTAACCTGTACTAGCCTTTACACCCTGCTACGCTCACCGCACGTTACTAATGACCTGCATTTTTATTCTGTTGATTTACCCATATGTTGCATCCAGCTTGCCTACGCATCGTTTAGCCTGTCCTAGCCCAGGCACCTATCCAGCCATCTTATTACATCGCGTTACTGCGTGTTACATCATGCCTAGTTAACTGGTGCTATATCATGAGGACATTAGATCGCACGTTCAACATTCTGTACCCTGCTTAGACTACAGGTCTTTAGGATTTAGAAACTAGCACCCAGCCTGCACTAAGCCCTGTAGGACTTCACATCAGCCTTCTTGATCTCTGCAGCGCCACCTAACTCAGAGTACCACCCTAGGCCCTCAAAGGTGCCACCAAGGACCTCCAAGTACATTCTCAGCCGCTGTCAAGGCACCTTTACTTCGCCCTCATGCCAACCCTCCACAGAGTCACCCTCACCATGGACTCAATTCTGCCACTATTCCAATTCATCTTCCCTACCAACTTCCTCCCGCCATTCCAAGCTGCAAAAAATTACACACCTGAAGTCAACTCCCAATCGGGGACACCTCCACAAACCTACTCAGTTCTACCGAAAGGATCCAACGCGTCACTACACCCCCCACACCGCTGATACCATACCCTGTAAATATCAGGAATCTGAGACTAGGATCTCGTTTCCTCACTCATACAACACCTACTAGACTACCACCTCAAAATCCTCTCTCTAAATCCAGAAAATACCTGCCTACCTCTCACACAGCAGTTTCTATAGAAATACCCAACCTATAAACCCCCGCCGTTGCCCTCACCAGGGAACCTCCACATATCGTCTCTCCAAGCCTGGGCAGACCACTCCCCGTAGCAATGCCACACACCATTAAAGGTGCCCTGATCAATGCACGATCTGTAGTTGCCCATGCACCTAGCATTGCAGACCTAATTTCTGAAAATGGCCTGGATTTTCTCGCCATCACAGAAAATTGGCTCCATCAGGCAGCAGGCCCGGCACTCTCCTTAGCCCTCCCAGAGGGTTACACTATTATTAGATCTGACAGAATTTCAGGCAGAGGAGGAGGTCTCGCCCTTATAGCAAAAACCCATTTGGGCTTCAGAGATACTACCCTCACGAGCCTACCATCTGCCGAACTCCTATCAGTAAAACTCCCGCTAACGGCCACATCTCGTCTACGCCCACCAGGCCCCATCTCCTCCTTCGAGGAAGACATCACAGGCCTCTTAACATTCAATGTAAAATTAGGCTCTCAAATCATACTTCTTGGAGACCTCAACCTTGTGTTCCTAGACCTAATGATACTAACGCTCTAGCTCTCGAAAAGTCCATCTCCCAGCTCGGCTTTAAACACTGAATCACAGAGCCTACACACGTTAAGGGCCGTATGCTATATTGGCTGTCTGACCTCAATTGCTCCATTAAAATACTTCAAAATGTTTCTATTGCCTGGACAGATCACCATTTCACATCCTTTGCCAGTCAGTGGAACACCCCGGCCACCTCTGTCCCCCCCCCGCCCCCAAGTCCTAGCCTTGCCCCCCCCTGCCCTCTCCAGGAACTCCCGTAACATAACATTGTACAATCTACACCCCCTAATCTAATCAACAACATCTTGGACAATACAAACTACAGGAACCTAAACCCCACCAACCTGGTTGACCTCTATAACAATACCTTAGAGTCAGCCTTGAATACCATCGCACCACTCAAGCTAAAAAAAGCCAAACCTATTCCTCACCTCAACGATTGGTTCACACCTGAACTAAAAATCTTGAGGAACAAAAAAAAAAGAGCAGCAGAATCCACTTGGCGTAAATCACCTACCCCTTACAACAAGGCACTGTTCACCATATCAGTCACCTCTTACAAAACTGCCATACTCACCACCAAAAAAGAAATCTGTAATAATAGAATCCTTAACGCCAAATCAAGGTCCAAGGAGCTCTTCAGCATCCTAAGGGAATTGGAATCCCCAGCCCCACCATCAGCAGACTGCACAAAGGATGCGGCCTGGTGCACCAAAATACAACAAGCCCTAGCGGCCAAAATAGCTTCACTCCAAACCAAAATAGAAGTCAAGAAGAATAGCCTTTCAAACGGCTCAGCCGATAAACACTTTCCCAATCATCGACTCCCTCAGTGCACTCCGTTTACCTTCTACCCGGTCTCTCCTAAGGAAGTGGAAGACATCATCAGAGGTGTAAAACCTTCAAGATGTCAGGGAGACACGTGCCCGGCTCCCATCATCAAGGACAATACCAAAGAGCTGTGTCCTTTCATCGCCACAGTGATGAACTCCTTATACAAGGCCAGCCTGGTCCCCAACAACCTCAAGGAGGCTTGGGTCATTCCACTCCTAAAATAAAACAACTTAGACCCTAACATACCAACAAATTATAGGCCTATCACAACCGTCCCCTTCCTTCTAAAAATGTTGGACAAAGTTGCTTAGCTGCAAATCCAGAAACACCTGGAGGACAATAACTTACTTGGCCTCCATCAATCTGGATTTCGGCCCAGGCATGGCACTGAGACAGCCCTCTTGGATTTGAAAATACAGCTGGACGATGCGAAAGACAAAGGCAAACTATGCAGTTTGTATTTATGGTGCATTTATGATCATGTTTATTTAGGTTGCTGTTAATTTTTTTGTTCTTCTATTCTTGCAGTGATAGGTTA
Organism: Ambystoma mexicanum; assembly: GCF_040938575.1. Taxonomy (NCBI): domain Eukaryota; kingdom Metazoa; phylum Chordata; class Amphibia; order Caudata; family Ambystomatidae; genus Ambystoma; species Ambystoma mexicanum. The sequence goes on along the minus strand of NC_090939.1, from coordinate 862,958,546 downwards.
TGTTATGTATTTTAGTATTCAGATATGAACATTGTTCCAACTTTATCTTTTCACCTCACAAAGACCTTTGTGGAACTTTTGTGTTGTTTCATGAATTATCGTTTAAATGTTCAATTTGTTTGTGACGACCCGGACAGGGCTTACAATGACCAACCACCCAGGGAGAGCAAGAGAGAGACAGAACAACAAGCAGGAGGAAACTACCCCTTTATCAGAAGAGTGGCATGGACAGCATGTGGAACGGCCTTCTCCCGCTGTCTCCGGGGAGGGGGAAATGTGCGGGCATTGAGAGCCGTGACTCAAGCATCATAAAAACGAACAGCCGCCAGCAGAGCAATTAGCAGCTTTACGACTGCTCGAACAAAAGTGCCGACGTGAGTTACCCAACCGCGCTAAAGAAGGGACGGACCACCGCTTTCGGTTGGCGGGGGACCATAAGATGGTCACCGCCACTCCCGAAAACCAGAGGTTTGAGGTAACTCGGGGTAGCGGCGGACCCGCGAGCCAGCCACCAAACACATGGCGTTACACTTTACCTTACGGCCGCGCGGGAAAGAGACAAATGCGGAGCGGTGACACCGCACGCGTGTCGAAAGACATAATACAAAAACTCCATTACCCCGACAGGCTTCCCCAAGAGTCCCCGACCCTTCATCCTTCCCTGCTTATACATTGTACTTACCTGGGCAAGGAGAGGCGATACAACGCTCAGGCCGTAGGAGGTCTCCAGACGCCATACTCCCAGGAAAAAGGGGGTGGGGCTTGGGTGGGTTCTTATGGACTAAGACAGGATGTGGATGCCGATTGACCAATTGAGTACTACATATATAAACAGCCTCAAGGAGTGACTAGGGGTGTTCATTCTTGTTCTCTTTCCAGAACAGAGCAGGCGTATGAGGACTAAGAAGAACCGACTGGAGAGAAGTCCTTACGTCGTGCCCTACAGGGAAAACAGAGAAAACATCTTTCAACAGAAGGAACATCAGACAAGAACTCTTAGCAATAATACTTCATGTTATCAATCACCCTTCCCTGCTGATTGAGTCTGAATATAGACGAGCATTTATTTTCTTCAAAACCGCGTGGCTGTTCCTGGTCACAAAATTTGGTGGCAGCGGTGGGATTCAAGAAACGCGACATGGAGGCAATAATCAAGGCATTGGCCGACGGACAGCAACAACTACAGCAGTTGGTCCAAGTACAAGGACACCAAGCCCAAGCAGATTGGCAAGCCTTACAACAGGCCCTGCAATTACAAGCTGCCAGCCAGGATGCCCTAAAGAAAGTTACAGAAGCCGGGGTGGTTTACAGATGGGCAACGCCAGTTCCATCCAACATACTACAGAAATACCAACCGGGAGATGATCCGGGTTATTTCTTTATGAACTTTGAAAGAGTTGCCAGAAATTCCCAGTGGCCCTTGGATAAATGGGGGCATTTTATTGCACCATTGTTAACAGTTTCAATGCGAGGGGCCTATCAGGCGGCAAACCCCAATGGGGACAAGGCCTATGCCGACATCAAAAGAACTATACTAGAAAGGATGGGAGTTGACTAGGAGGCCTATCGCCAGAAGCTAAGAGAAAACAAACTTCGTACTGGGGAGACTGCACGACAGCTGTATTACCGGGTACATGATTTAACAGAAAGATGGTTAAAACCCTCCAGCTTGACTATTCCAGAGATATTGGAAAAAGTGAAGTTTGAACAGTTTGTGGAAGCCCTCCCCAACAACATGCAAAGGTGGGTTTGTCAACACCATAGGCCCACCCTCAACGAAGCCATAGACATCGCTTCTGCATACCAAAAAGCAGGAGGATCCAGGGGTGGCCTGTTGGAGATGATAAAACCAACCGTCAGCAGAACCACCGAGCCAGCGGGTACCAAACCCATCCAAATGGAACCCAAGGGACCAACATGGACCCCAACCAACAGGCAACCCCAATGCTTTAATTGTGGGGAATGGGGCCATATAGCCCGGTTCTGCCCAAGGAAAAACAGACCAGAACCGATGGAAATCGGATATACCCAGCGAGAGTTCTGAAGAAAACGGGAGCCATACCTGGTGGATGTCCGGGTAGACGGGATACCTCGGCAAGGCCTGATCGATAGTGGAAGCGAGCAGACCGCCATAAGACCAGAAGTAAGTGCACCTGGAGAAGAAGGGGAACCAGATATTGCGATTAAATGTGTGCATGGCGAGGTTAGGTTGTACCCATCCAAACAGGTCACCCAAGAATTAAACAGGGTTAGTACGCCCATGGAAGTAGCCATCATGCCACATATTCCCACACAAGTACTAATAGGCACTGACTTACCCAACTTTGGGGAATGTGTAAAAGAGTTGGTATGGTTAAGAACAGCCCCATTTGTCAATGCTGAGGTTACAACGGAACAAAGAAAACAGAGTAGAAAAACCAGGAGAGAAGTAACAGAAGGTAAAAGGAAATGGGTGGAAAGGTTTAGTGGACTGGTTGATTGGATTCCAGAGGATAAAAGACTCCTTCAGAAGTGAAACCTTGTCAGACCCAACACTAAAGAATGCCCGTGAAGGGGCAATGGGAGATGCAGACAGCCAGACCTCGTATCCTAAATTCAAATATAGGAGGGGTCTGGTATACAGGATTACCAGAGATCAGAATGACCAAGAAATAGAACAGTTACTGGTACCCACTAGTTTTAGGCAATCTATTATGGAAATGGGTCATGACAATCCGACAGGAGGACATATGGCTCGAGAGAAAACACTTGAAAAAATCCTAAAAAGGTTCTATTGGCCTGGGATCTACAGAGAGGTAACCAGACATTGCGAGGAGTACCCAACCTGCCAGAAAACAAGCCCAATCAAACCCCAAGGCGCACCTCTACTGCCTATGCCATTGATAAAAGAACCATTTTTCAGAATTGGGATGGATGTGGTGGGACCTTTTGAACCCAGCAGTCACGGGTTCCAATATCTGTTGGTAATTGTTGACTATGCAACAAGATATCCAGAAGCCTTCCCCATGCGGGGTATCAGTTTGCAGCAAGTTTGTAACCAGTTGGTACCGTTCTTTTCACGAGTAGGGATTCCATCAGATTTCATAACTGATCAGGGCAGGAATTTTATATCCGGAATAATGAGGAATGTCTGTCAACAATTACAAATCAAACAACTACGCACATCCATCTATCACCCACAGACCGATGGTTTGGTAGAACGATATAACAAGACTATCAAATCAATGCTCAAGAAAATAACGGCTCTTACAGGAAGAAATTGGGATCGTGCAGTACCATGGGTCCTCATGCTGCTACGGGACACTCCGCTGTCATCCACAGGGTTTTCACCCTACGAGTTACTATTTGTACACCAACCAAGAACAGTACTAGACATCGCAAAACAGGAATGGGAGAAACAAGAGGAAACCACTACCCTGACTGATTACGTGATGGAAATGAGGGAGAAACTGACTAAATTGAGGGAACTGGCCAGAGTTAATCTAGGAAGATCACAAGCAGCCCAAGAAAGACATTATAAAAGATCCAGAGTCTGGCAGTTCAAAATTGGAGATCAAGTACTGGTGTTGTTACCCACAAGTCATAATAAGATGCTGGCACAGTGGAGAGGGCCGTATAGGATTACAAAGATATTGGGCCCAGTGAATTATTTGGTGGAACAAACAGATCGAAAAACCAAGCTCCAGAATTACCATATAAACCTGCTAAAAGAGTGGAAATCGCCAGACCGAGAGACCACCAGCATTCGGGCAACAACTCGTGAAAGTCCCTGTACCGCTTTTTCGGCAGTTCAATGGGGAACTCAACTTACCCCCGAAGAAAAACAAGAATTGGAAGAACAACTCAAACCTTTACAAAACGTGTTCTCCTATCTTCCCGGGAAGACTCACCTTACAGAACACAAAATAGAAACAGAAGCAGGAAAGACGGTAAGAATCCAGCCGTATCGACTTCCGGAGTCCAAAAGGGTGGCAGTACAGGCGCAAGTTGATGAAATGCTGAAGTTAGGGGTGATTGAACCCTCCTGCAGCCACTGGTCCTCCCCGATTGTTTTGGTACCGAAGCCCGATGGCAGTATCAGTTTTTGCATGGATTATCGACAATTAAATTCAATTTCGACGTACCAAGCTTATCCCATGCCCAGGATAGACGAACTTATAGAACAATTGGGTCCCGCCTATTACATCAGCACCATTGACCTGACCAAGGGATATTGGCAGATCCCACTACGTTCAGAAGATAAAATAAAAACTGCCTTTTCCACCCCATCCAGACTGTTCCAATTTACCGTGTTACCCTTCGGGTTGCATGGAGCCCCGGCAACCTTCCAGTCACTTATGAACCAAGTCTTGGCTCCACACCACCAATATAGTTCTGCCTATCTAGACGACATAGTGGTATTTAGCAAAACCTGGAATGAACATAAGGCACATCTATACGCCGTGGTATCTTCTCTACAATCAGCAGGACTCCATATCAACCCGGAGAAAACAATGTTGGCTGCCAATCAAACCAGGTACCTAGGACATTTGGTTGGGAACGGGGTTATAAAACCCCAACTGGACAAAATAGAGGCTATTCAGAGACTTCAAATGCCCAGCAACAATAAACAGGTCAGAGCATTCCTGGGCTTCATCGGTTACTACTGCAAGTTCATCCCTAATTTTTCCTCCATAGCCAGCCCTTTAACGGAAGCCCTCAAGTCTACTTATACTGGGAATCTAAAGACAGATAAGGAGGCACATAACGCCTTCCAAGAACTCAAGATACTTATATCAGCACAACCAGTTTTGAGATGTCCAGACTTCAGTAAACGATTTTATGTGCAAACGGATGCTTCAGGACTAGGATTAGGAGAAGTTCTCTCACAAGGCAAAGAAAACGAGTTACACCTGGTGGCTTTTATCAACCGAAAACTCCTGCCGCATGCAGTCGGATATTCCACTATTGAAAAGGAGTGCCTAGCGATAAAGTGGGCAATTGAGACCCTCAGATATTATTTGATGGGACGTAAGTTTACTGTCTTCACAGACCATGCCCCTTTACAGTGGTTGGCTACCCACAAGGATTCCAACCAACGCGTGTTGAGGTGGTTTCTCACTTTGCAAAAGTTCTGCTTTGAAACAATACATAAACCAGCGGCCTTCCAGTTAATACCAGACTACTTATCTAGAAACTTGGATCAGCCTGATCGGCTGAATGCTTCGAGGGGTGCATGTGACGACCCAGACAGGGCTTACAATGACCAACCACCCAGGGAGAGCAAGAGAGAGACAGAACACAAGCAGGAGGAAACTACCCCAGACAACATACTAGAAGAGTGGTGGGGGCCGCCAACCCAGAAGCCAGCAATCACCTTACATCAGAACACGGCTGGTCCTTTATCAGAAGAGTGGCATGGACAGCATGTGGAACGGCCTTCTCCCACTGTCCCCAGGAAGGGGGAAATGTACGGGCATGGAGAGCCGCGACTCAAGCATCATAAAAACGAACAGCCGCCAGCAGAGCAATTATCGGTTTCGCGGCTGCTCGAACAAAAGTGCCAACGTGAGTTACCCAACCCCGCTAAAGAAGGGACGGACCACCGCTTTCAGTTGGCGGGGGACCATAAAATGGTCACCGCCACTCCCGAAAACCAGAGGTTTGAGGTAACTCGGGGTAGCGGCGGACCCGCGACCCAGCCACCAAACACATGGCGTTACGCTTTACCTTACGGCCGCGTGGGAATGAGACAAATGCGGAGCGGTGACACTGCACGCGTGTCGAAAGACATAATACAAAAACTCCATTACCCCGACAGGCTTCCCCAAGAGTCCCCGACCCTTCATCCTTCCCTGCTTATACATTGTACTTACCTAGGCAAGGAGAGGCGATACAACGCTCAGGCCGTAGGAGGTCTCCAGACGCCATACTCCCAGGAAAAAGGGGGCGGGGCTTGGCTGGGTTCTTATGGACTAAGACAGGAAGTGGATGCTGATTGGCCAATTGAGTACTACCTATATAAACAGCCTGAAGGAGTGTCTAGGGGTGTTCATTCTTGTTCTCTTTCCAGAACAGAGCAGATGTGGATTCCGAAGCTACAGTGAGCACCTGGGCGTATGAGGACTAAGAAGAACCGACTGGAGAGAAGTCCTTGCATCGTGCCCTACAGGGAAAACAGAGAAAATATCTTTCAACAGAAGAAACATCAGACAAGAACTCTTATCAATAATACTTTGTGTTATCAATCATCCTGCCCAGCTGATTGAGTCTGAATAAAAACAAGCATTTATTTTCTTCAAAACCGCGTGGCTGTCTCCTTGTCACATTGTTGTTGAAAACTTTTTTCAGAATATCAGTCAAAATTCTGCAGTTTTTAAATTTTCCCTTGCATTGGGAACATTTCTCTTTTTTTTCTGGTCTTCAATTTGTTATTGCTTTATTTTATATTGCTTGTTTTACTTTTTATGAAACATGTATGTTGGTGGTGTTAGTACGTTATGTTTTAAAGAGGTGTTAGTACGTTATGTTTTAAAGAAATAATCATGATATGTTTCTTTTAATTTTGTAAAGGTGCTGTTGCACTATAAACAAAGAAAAAGGCAAACTGGCCATCCTCCTCCTGTTAGACCTCTTGGCTGCATTCGATCTGGTCGATCATCAGATCCTCACCGAACATTCTCTGTCAACGCCTCAATTGGATGAAATCTTTCTTATCCAACCGCACCACCAGAGTCTTTTTGGCCCCTCTGCCTCAGCAGACCCCATCCCCATCCACTGCGGGGTGCCCCAGGGCTCATACGTTTCACCAACGCTATATAACATATTCACGAAGCTCCTCTTTGACCGTCTCAACAACATATGTGTCATCTACACGAACTATGCAGATGACACCCAGGTTCTCATCACTCTGTCAGGTTGCTACGAAGATGACTCTGAGCTAATTAACAAGATCTACTTGGAAATGCAGGCATGGATGGCTGCCCACAGCCTCTGCCTTAACGATGAAAAAACTGAGCTCCTGATTGTCGGCACGCAGGCCCGCCTTAAAAAACTTGACCCGCGCTATATGTCCTTCAACATTGATTGGAACCCGATTAAAGTTGCAAAGGAGATCAAAACACTGAGTTTATCTCGACTCCACCTTGCCCTTAAAGAGACAAGGGAGCTCCATTGCACCGTCAACACCTTACACCAACAAGCTAATCAATGCATGTAAATCATATTTGTCTCCCGCTAGTTGTATGACATTAGCCAGAGCCTTAGCGCTCTCCAAAATAGACTACTGCAACACACCATTTTAGGATCCTGTGAACAGAATCTGAACAGACTTCAAGTCCTTCAAAACAACTCCTTAAGGTCAGCACTTAACATTCCAAGATCTAGCCACATCGACAGAAAGCCAACTGGCTCCCAGTGCGCGATAGAATATTACTTCCTGCTCTGGCAATAACCCACAAATCTCTGTGCCTTAATACCGGTCAGACAAGTTCTCCAAATACTAACCAGCCCGAATGCTGTAAATAATGCTTGGACAGCGAAAACACATTTAAGTATTTATTAAGTATCAGGAATCACAACAGCAGGCGCTGCCCTCAGAGGCGAGCTCCAACTGACTCCCTAGAACTTTACATGGAAGAAAACACTCTGAAACAGAACACTGTGATGTCATAAGCACTACAACACAGTGTACTATGAGAGAAAACATGTATAACATTCTATCATAATCTTTCCTAGTTCATAACATATATTAAATGGTTAAACAACCCAACACCGAACCACCAGATCTTCCCAAACTCAGCTCCTCTCAATTCCTACCCAAGTTTAACCTAAAAACTGCAGCAGGAGCCAGTTTCCCCATCCAAGCCACCAAGTATTGGAACTCCTTACCCACCCTCCTCCCCCTATTAGAATGGAACCCTCCTTCAGTGCTTTCAAAACCAGAGTGAAGCTCTGGCTCACTGACAAAGCCAACAACTGAAGCTTCTGGCCACCAGTAGAACTGTATTTTATTCTCACTATTATGACTGCTTTGCTCTGCTTTGCCATTAATTTATTGATTTGACTCCTAGACCTACCTGTAACCCCTGGTCGACCCACCTGATGACAATTAGACCTACCTGTAACCTTTGGTCGTCCCACCTGTTGAATACCTATGTATGTTTATTTATGTAAATATGTCTCCTGTAACTTGTTAAGTTTTCCAGCGCCCAGTTACCTCACGGTTAGGCGCGTGATACAAATAATAAACAAATACAAATAAGGTCATGGAAAGCAGACTAAAATATATAAAAGGCCTCCACTAGAAATTAAGTATTTACAAAGTATTGAAACAGGAATTGAAAACTTGACGTTTTGGTCTTTGAAAATTAATAATTATAGAATTAGGTATGAATGATACAAGTGAGTGGAGTATGATTCGGAGTTGTATTGTAGCCACGTGTATTTTGTTTGTCTTTTCACTAAAGAGTGGTGTGGTTTTAGATATAATAATTTGTATGTGGAAATGAATCAATACATTTTTATGACAGATACATATTTTCTTTAAATTGTATAAAACATTGTGTTGAATGTTTTATGTCCATTTTACCTCTATACGGTGACAAGCAAATTGTTGATTATAGGGGCTCTGGGACTGAATTTATGGATTTCTCCTACAGAACGTTTTTGTTAATATAGTGCCAAAACGCACTATTAACATATTCCAGGATTGGTTTAAATGACTAATCTGACTCCAGTCCTGGAATATTTGTAGAAAGGGCTGGATGGTGGTCAGGGAGCCATTAGAAATTAACATTGTTTAAAAAATTGAATATTTCCCACCCTTGTTATCCCTGCATGTTTACTTTCCCAGCACGTTGATTTGTGTTATGATGTAAGTGTCAGTTAAGACAAGTTCATAAAAATGTATTACCAGATCCTAGTTAAGCATTGAGCTGCACTATGAGCTCATTAAGTTCTAAGAATGTTATTCTAAGAATGTTGATGGGTTACAGTTCAGACTGCAGGGAGAGAGCCATGTTGGCACTCGGCTCTCATAGGCCGCTGTCGCTGTAATGAAATAAATTACTGTTTCTTCATCACTGCGGCCTGGAGCCCTTATTTCCTCATTGGCGACGAGGATGGCTCTCAGCAGTGTCTCCCTACTCCTTTGAAGTCTCGTCATAGCGCGGCCTGCATTATTCCACACTCCCGTGCAATAGCGGACGCTGCAGGAAGGTCAGGAGGAGCGGAACAGGTCAGCAGGCGCGTCCCCTGGGGGTGTAATCTTGCCTTCCCCATTACTGTATTGACTCTGTCTCAAAGCAACAGTGTTTACTTTCAAGGATCCCCGGCTCGAGCACTAGTCACCGAGCAAGGAATTGGGCGTGGCCTCCCTAGCATTGACATTATCGTTGCTGAGCAACCTGCCCATGCAGTTCTGGCAAGTTTCAGGAGCCAGCCATTATGACATGTATCCATTCTGTGGATGAGCAGCCATCACGTTCCAATTCAGACAGATGCAAGGAGGATTGTGACATCATACACAAGGGATTGTACTCATACAAGACTGATCCCTTTGTCTGCATAGCACAGCACTGTCACTGCTCAGTCTGTGCATCCACTGGGCATACTTGAACTGATCCAGAGTCTATTGGTTACATCTAGCAAGCCCACTCTTTACCACCTTTTTTTACCGCTTAAGACATGGCAGCTTCAATACCTCCGCCAATGTCATTTTTGAATGAACCTGGACGCCCCCAAGTTAGGTGGGACAGGTGGAAAGACATGTTTGAAAACTACCTGGTGGCAATGGGAGGAGAGAGATTCAGCTCAACTCGCAAAAAAGGCATTATTACTTCACAATCTTGGTGTGGAAGGCCGTGCAGTGTTTGATGGGTTAGGCAGTGCACAAGCTGGTGAAGCGGAGGACACAGATGAATATGCCCTTGCGATTAAACAACTCAAGGATCATTTTGAGCCTAAAAAAAATGTTACATTCGAGAGGCACAAGTTCTTTCAGCGTACGCAGGAGTCCTCAGAATCCGTGGAATCGTACATAGCCTCATTAAGAACATTAAGCCACTCCTGTGAATTCGAACATCTATCTGACTCGTTAATTAGAGATCAGTTAGTGAGGTGCACAAATAATATTAGGATACAGGAGAAATTGTTGGCAAAAGACATGAAGTTGGATGAAGCAGTGGACCTAGCCAGAAGCATAGAACAAACCTCACAATATGTCAAAGAACTGAAGTCTGACAAACAGAGTACCCAAGCTGTGTGCGCAGTTGATCACAGGAAGAGACTTAATGTCAATACAAGCAGGAAAGGAACATGGGGTGCGAAGTGTACCAGATGTGGCAGTGTCAAGCGTAGTCCGAATTACCCTTTGTGCCCAGCAAGGAATGCTGAATGTTTCAAGTGTAGGACCAGAGGACATTTCGCTAATGTATGCAAGAGGTCATCAATAAATCTCTTAGAAACCAGAGACAACCAAGAAGAAGGTGCTCACTCAGCTTACAACATACAGGAGGTATACTCCTCGCAAGACAACCCCAGACATGTCTTAGAGATTTCGACCATTGGAGGAAGAGACAGCAAAGGTCCAACAGATGTTTTTGTAATTGATGGTCAAGAAATGCTCATGAAAGTTGACACATGTTCCCCATGGACCATCATTTCTAAAGAGACATTTAAAGATGTTCTAAAAAAGGATGAATCAATGCTGGATCAACCAAGAATTCCGCCCTGCGGCTATGCGGAATCCCCTATTGAGATGCTGGGACAGTTTACTGCAAGTGTGCAATACAGAGGTGGAGAATGCATAACTGACATTTTGGTTGCAAGAAAGGGAGCCTCCCTTTTAGGTTGGGAGGAACAAAGGAAGTTGAGAGTCAGGGTGCAAGCTAGTGCCATTGAGCCTGTCACCATTGCCGAGATTGATATGTGGTCAAGAGAGTTCCCAGAGGTCTTCACCGAAGGTCTGGGCAGACTCAAGAACTTTGAACATCATATTAGACTAAAGAAAGAATCTCAGCCTATTGTTCATAAAGTGAGACATGTGCCGTTAAACATGAGAGCGCAACTACGCAGTGAACTCGATAACTTAGTAGATAAGGGTGTCATTGAACCTGTTGAGGCCACAGAGTGGTTGTCCCCCACTGTCTTAGTGGCCAAAAATAATGGTAAATTAAGACTCTGTGTAGATTTGTACAGTCTTAATCACAACATATTCCAGGATTGGTTTAAATGACTAATCTGACTCCAGTCCTGGAATATTTGGAGAAAGGGCTGGATGGTGGTCAGGGAGCCATTAGAAATTAACATTGTTTAAAACATGGAATATTTCCCACCCTTGTTATCCCTGGATGTTTACTTTCCCAGCAGGTTGATTTGCTAATACAGGTTCTGTCTCCATACAAACTCTAAATCTATATCCACACTTAGACTGGGTATATATTGTTCTAACCCTGCCATATACCCTAATCAGGCTCGAGCTTCTTCTCCCAGATGTGAATTTCTGTCGCCGTAGCGTCCTTCCTTCCACAGGCTTTTAAAAACGTATATTTTGTGTTGTGTTTTCCCTTCATTTAAGAACTGAGTTCCATGGTTTGGTACTAATGGGTTAGCCTTTTCTCAATCATGTGTTAATAATATTTCTGTAAATTGTTTACTTCCTGCTTTCTTCCTTTCATTTTCTTTTTCCCCGCTTTGGTTCATCGGTTTATTCATTGATCTTATTCTTCGAATTGTCATTTTATTTTGAAATGCTGCACAGTTCCCCTTACCCTTTAACTGTAAGGGTGACCTTTATATATTTGATAAATAAATACATTTTAAAATTGGCACCTCATCTTCAACTGACCCAGAGGAGAGGGTCCTGACGTCACAACCATTGACCTGAACGAGGGAAACAGAGGATCTTTGCTGTCAGAGACAAAGATAGACTCAACTAGAAACAAGTGCACAACCAAAGCCTCCACTTAGAAGCAGCAGAGGCAAAGTGAGTGCCATTCTCACAACATTTCACCTCATTACCATACAAAGATTTTCAGAGTGTTAAGATGTAGGAAATATAGTGTAATACAGTGAGATGGAAGAGAACATTGGGTTTGTCAGCAGACGTTACTTCATTCATTTGGGTTGTCCACATGGTGGCGTATTCAGCGGATATGAAGCCACCTCAAGATATTGTTTGGAATCGGCCTCTGGATCCCAGGTAAGGACTGAGAGCAAAATCCAGATGTGAACTCATCCTCCTTTTAGTTTTACCAGCGCACCTGCTCCAAGAGGCGGAACACATGAACAAGTGTTTTAGGAATAGTTTTTAATTTAACACTACCAAAAGGTCAGTAAATGTAAAAACAAAAATGGACAGGAAAGAAACTGAATTTTGGACTTCGTGTGCCGGGTTCACTTTTATTCCTTCACTTTATAAGCGAAAGTCTGGAAGGCCCTGGAAGAGAGTGAGGTTTCTGATAGTCAAAAAATAGGGAGCAAACTCACTGGCAGAATATTACAACACTCCACTGAGATAATTATCCCACTGGTGCAAATATTTACAAGATTCTTCTTTTAATACATCAGATCCCTCCCTCCACCCAACCCCCACAATTGTTTTATCAAGTTACACATATGAACCTTGGGCAGAAGGGCAGTATTAAACAAACAAAAAGAAATAACAGCCATTTGACCCCAGAAATAGGCACCACTGAGACTCCGGTTTTTCATTTTATCGAGGTGGATCCTTTGCACTGTGATGAGAGAGGATTGTGCAATGACTGTAGAGGTGCTCATTTGAAATGATGTCTGAGAAGAGTGTACAGTGATTAAAATATATAAAAATTGATCCATTTCCATTCAGCAGTATAAGGCTGGCAGGGACTCAGAGTAGAACACTGAAGATACCACTGTAACCGCTCTGTGATGTCACGAGGATTAGAGGGCATCAGGACATGAAGACATAAGAGAGCCATCAACTACAGTAGAGGGACAAGGAACATTAATGAGGCAGGACACATTATCCAGGCAGTCTTCTATTCAGGTTCAGACATGGCCTGATAATGTGCAAAAGATTTGCAAATAGTAGATATTGTTTTCTTTTTTTTTCTTTTGCCCCTTCAGTCAGGGGGCACATGGTATCACCCACACTGTTGTGATGTCATGATGACATGTGGCAAGTCCCCCTTTGTGACAAGTACCTGATATAAAAGTCTGGTCACCAGGGAGCTGCAGCATTGGAGACCAGGACCTTGGCCAGGGAGGATCACTTCTGGAGCAAAAACAGCAAACAGGTGACCAGGACCAAGGAACTGAAGAGGGCAAGGGGTGGGGGTAAAGGGGCAAGGTAAGTATATACATCAAATGAACCAAATGGAACTGAACACCAAACTGAATATCAAACTGAATACCAACCTGAAACCCCTTTTTCCTGTTACCCTGAAAACCTGCCCCCACTGAAGCCTCGCAATCCCCTAACCTAACCCTCTTTCAGAATATTCTTTCAAATCCAACATTCAATCTTAATTTCTAACATTTCAACCAATTTTAACCTCTGCCTTTCTACATTTTGACTTGTTTCTTTCCAATCCTATCCCAACACAACCACAATTCTTTCCTCGTCCCTTTCACTGCCCTACCTTTTCTCCCCTTCCATTCATCCCAATCCCGCTTCCAGTTCTACACTCCCATCCCCTCTAGCCCCTCATAACATTCACCCTCCCTCTCTTCATTACTTCTCGCACTCTCCTTTTACCATCCTCACCCTGCTCCCCTCTTCCACTCTCCCCCTTCCTAATGCCCATCTTCACCATGGCACCTCCCCCTCTCCCTGTCCCGTCCTCCCCTCTTGGCCTCCTGCTTCGAATTTGTCTCTCCCATTTCCCCTCCCTCCTACATCTTTGCCATGCACTCGTTCCCTCTCCCCTTTTTACTGCCCTTGCTCCCCTCAATCATCTTAACCCTACCCTCTTCCCCTGCAAGCAATGCCCCCTCACCTCCCGCTCCCCAGTCCCACCTGCTCACTCCCTCCCAACACTCACCCCCGCTCTCCCTTCACCACCCTCTCTGCCATCCCTCCCTCTCCCTCCCTCCCCTCTCCCCACCTGCCTTTTCCGCCTTCTCCCCCTGCACCCTCTGCCACCAACCCCTCTCCCCTCACCTTCTCCCCCTCTCCCCCTACTTTCCTTAATTTCGTCTCCCTCCTCCCCCTTCGTCCCTCCCAACCCTCTCCCTATCTCTCCCCCACCCCCTCATCCCCATCCCCCTTTCCCCCTCTCTGCCTGCTACCCCCTCTCCCCCACTCAACCTCCCCATCCCCCTCTTTCCCCCTTCTCTGCACACTTCTATACACCTCCCCCCCTTGATGCCTTTCTCCCTTCTCACTACCCCTTCCCCCCTCCCGGACTATCTTACGCCTCCCCATGCTCTGCCCCATCCTCTCACCAGCCCCTTCCCCCCACCCCCATCTACCCCTTCCCCCTCGCCTTTCGCCATGACTCCCCTTCGACCCCTCTATCCTCTACCTCCCCCGTCCCCCAGCACCCTCCCCCACAACCCTCCCCCTGCATTCCACTCTCTCCAAACCTCCCTCTCCCCTCTCCTCCCCTCACCCTGCTCCCCTATCCCGTCCCACCCCTTCCTCCCTCTCCTTCTCCCTCTTCTCCCTCTCCCCCCTGCTCCCCTTTCACCCTACTCTCCCACTCCCCCTCTTCTCTCCACCCCTCGCCTCTCTCCCCCACCCACTCTGCCCTCCGTCTCTCCCCTTCCCTCCCCCACACTATCTCTCCCCTAACCCCCCTCAACCTTCCAACCCCACTCTCACTTCCCCCCTCTCAACCCCCTTGTGCATCTCTCCCCCTCCCTAACTTTTCCCCTCTCCCTACTTCCACTCTCTTCCCTCTCCCCCGTCACCCCACCTTCTCCCTCTCCACCTACCCATCCCCCCGCCCTCTCCCCAGACCCTCTCCTCACTGCCCCTTCCTCCCTCCTCACTCCTCCTTCCCCACTGTCCCTTCCCTCCCCCTCTCCCCACTCTTCTCCCCCTCTCACCATAACCTCTCTCAACTCCCCCTCCCCCACCTCCTCCCCCTCCCCATAACAAGCCCCCTCCTCCAGCTTCACCCCCTTACCCACCCTCTCCCCACCCACCCCTTTTCCCCTTCCACCCTCTCCCCCCATCTCAACGTCTCTGCCACCCCGACCTTCTACCCCTACTCCCCTTTCACCCTGCTCACCCCACCCCCTTCCCCCTCTCCACTCTCCCCTACCCACTCTGCCCTCCCCCTCTCCCATCTCTCCTCTCTCCAACCCCCACTCCCACCTCCCACTCTCAACCCCCCCATGTGCATCTCTCCCCCTCCCTCCCCTTTCCCCTCTCCGTACTTCCACTTTTTTCCCTCTCCCCCTTTCACCCCATCTTCTCCCTTTCCACCTACCCATCCTCCTCCCCTCACCCTATACTCACTGCCCCCTTCCCTAGACTCCCTTACCACTGCCCATTCCCTCCCCCTCTCCCTCTCCCCCCTCCCACTTCTCCACCGTCCCACCTCCTCCCCTATCTCCCCCTCAAGCCCTCTCCTCCAGCTCCACTCCCTTACCCACCCTCTCCCCACCCACCCCTTTCCTCCCTTCTACCCTCTCCCCTCCTCTCCCCATCTCCACGTCTCTGCCACCCTGACCTTCTACCCCTCTCCCCTGCCCCCCTCATCCTCTGTCCCTGCACAACCCTCCCCCTCCCCGTCTTTCCCCTTCCCACATCCCTCTCCCCCTTCCACCACCCTCTCACCCCTCTCCCCCTCACCACCTCCCCCATCCCTGTCCCATACTCCCCCCCACATCTCATCCCCTTTCCATACCCCTCTCTCCCCTCCCTCCTGCTCTCCCACTCATCTGGGGGAGGGGAGACGGTAGGAGGGAGGGGGATGGTCCCCTCCTATCCTCACCCCTCTGCCTCTCCACGCCTCTCCCTTGCCCATCTCCCCATCCATCTTGCCCTTCCCCTATTCCCTCACTCCACCTCCCCCTCACCTTTCCCGCTTCCGTTCCCTCTCTCCCCTCATCACCCCTTACCCCTCCCCTCCCCTGGCCTCTCCCCTCTACCCCCGTCTATCCACTCACCCTCCATCCTTCCCCATTTCCCCATGCCCTCTCCCCACTCCCCCATCCCTCTTCTCCTCCCCCTCACCCTTTCACCTTCTCCCCCCTTCTCTCCCATCATCCCCTCAAGCCCCCTGCCCCTCATCTCTCCCATCTCCCTCCTCACCCCATCTCTCCATCTCACCCCTCCTCCTCCCCCTTCCCCCTCCTCCCCTGCCCCCTACTCCCACACATCTCATCACCTATCCATACACCCCTCCCCTCTTCATGCTACTCCCCCTGCCCTCACCCCACACCCCTCCTCTCCCTCTCACCTTCAATATCTCCCTCTCCCCTCCACACCCTCTCCCCCACTCTCCCCACCCTTCTCCCTCCCTCTTGCCATCTCTCCCCATCTCTCCTGCTCACCCCTCCTATACCCTCTCCCACCTTCCCTCTCCCCTTCCCCACCCTCCCCCTCTCCCTCTCTCCTCACTCCCACCCTCTCACCTCTTTCAACTCCCCTTCTCTCCCTGACCCCTCCCACTTCCCTCCACTCCCCCTCTGACATCACCCTTCCATTCCCCTCCCCTTCTGCCCTCTACCCCTACCTTTCTCCCCCTCACCCCCTTGCCACCTCCCTACCTCTCCCAACTCCCAACTCTCTCTGGTACCCCCACCACTCTAACCCCTCCCCCGTCCTTCCCCTCCCTACTTCTCCGCTACTTCCCCTACCTTCTCCCCCTCTCCTCCTTCCCTATCCCCATCTCTCCCTCCTCCCATCTTGTCCTTCCCCTCCCCTTAACTCACCCCTCCTCCCTCATTTCCCTCCCCCATCCCCACCTCTTCCCCATCTCTCGCCTCCTCCCCCTGCTTCCCCTCTCCATCTTCCCCCACCCTTTCCTCTCTCCATGTTTCACACACCCCTCTAACCCTTTCACCTCCTCTCCCCCTCTCCCACCTTCCCCCACCCATTCCCCCTCCTCCCCCTCTCCACCTCTCCCCCATCTAAGCCCTCTCCACCCCTCTCCTCCCACCCACCTCCCCCCTCTCACCTCCCCTCTCTCCCCACCCCCTCCCACCTCTTGCACCCCTCTCCCCACCCCCTCCCACCTCTTGCACCCCTCTCCCATTCTCCCCCTCTCCTGATACCCTCTCCTGATCCCCCTCTCCCCACTATCACCTCTTTCCTTCCCTCTCCCCCTCCCCCTTCTCACCATCACCCCTTCTTCCCTGCCCCCTCTCTCCCCATCTCTACCCGCTTCCCACCCCCCTCCCTCTCTCCCCATGTCTCCCTACTCCCCTATCCCTCCCCCTCACTTCCCCACTCTGCCCCAACCCCACCCTCTAACCCCTCTCACCCCCTCTCCCTCTCCCCCTCCGCACCCATTCTCCCTCTCTCCCCCACCCTTCTCCCTCCCTCTTCCCATCTGTCCCCCCTCTTCCACTCCCCCACCATATCATCTCTCCCCTTCCCCACCTTACACCCTCCTCCCCCTCTCCCCATCCCCTGCCGCTCTGCCCTATCCCACTTCTCCCCTCTCACCTTCTTCAATCTCCCCCTCTCCTCCAAACCCTCTCCCCCACTCTTCCCACTCCTCTCCCTCCCGCCATCTCTCCACTTCCTACAATCCCTACCCTACCCCACCCTCTCCCTATCTCTTTCCTCTGACATAGCCCTTCCCCCTACCCCTTCTATCCCCTTCTGCCCTCTTCCCCTACCTCTCTCCCCACTCCCCATGTCTCAACCCTCCTCCCCCTGCCTCTCCACTCCCCTCTAACCCCTCCGTTCCTGCCCCGTCCACTCACCAATTCTCCCACGCACCACCTTCTTCCTCCTCTCCTCCATCTCCCCCCCTTCTTTCCTATCAGCCCACCCCATTCCCTTCTACCCCTTCCAACCAGCCTGTCTCCCCCTCTCCTCCCCTTCCTCCCATGTCCTACCCTCTCTCCCCTCCCCCTCACCTCCTCTCACCCTCTCCTCCATCTTCCCCTTACCCTTCCCCCTCTCTCTTCCCCCCACGTTCATGTCTCTTCTCTCCAGCTCCCTCTTCCCCACCCCTGTCCCATCTGCCAAGCCCACTCCTCCTCTCACTCTTCCCCGCTCTCTCCCTCGCCCCCCTCCTCACCTCTCCCCCTCCCAGCCCCCCTCTCCCTTCGCCCCTCCCCACCTCTCTCCCTTCCCATCTCTCCCCTCTCACCCATCATTCTCCCCCTCCCCTGCTACCCCGCCCCCTGCTTCCCTATCCCCCACTGCCCCTCCTTCTGTCCCCTTTGCTCCTCTTCCCTCTCACCCACCGCTCTAACCCCCTCCCCTTCCCCATCCCCGCCTTCTCTCTATTCCCTTCCCTCTCCCTTCCTCCACCCTCTCCCCTTCTCCCCCTTCTCTCTGCCTCCCCACCTTCTTCCCCCTCTCCCCATCACCCCACCCGTCTCCCTTCTCACCCTCCCAACCTCCCTCTCCCCCTACCACCTCTCCTCCCGTCCCACCCTCTCTGCCCACCCCTCCCCTCTACTCGCCCTCTCCTCTCCTACCTCTCCCATTTCCCCTCTCCCCTCCACTCCCCAACCACTCTACCCCCGCTCCCCACCTCCCTCTCCGCATCCCCCTCAGCTGTCTCCACCCTCCCCTACCCCCGCCTCTCCTCCCCTTGCTCCCACTCCCTCTTGCTCTCCCCCTTCATCTGTCTCCCTTCCCACCCTGTCTCCCGCACAGCTCTTCTCTCCCCCTTCTCCCGCATTCCACCCAACCTCCTCCCTCCCCCATCTCTCCCCATTTCCCTCCCACCTCTTCCACCCCTCTCTCCCATTCCCCTCCCTGAATTCTTCCCCACTCCCAATACCCTCTCTACCCTCTCCCCTACCCACCTGAAGACCCTTCACCCTGCTCCTCCCCCTTCCCCGATTTCTACCCACCCTCAACCACCCCTCTCTCCCTCTTTTCTTTCTCCCCCCCATGTTTTCCCTCCTCACTCCCCCCTCTCCTCTATCCCTCTCCCCTCCCCTTCTTGTCCTCCCCTCCTCTTCTCTCCCTCTCTCCCCCTCTCCCCATGCCCCCTCCCCTCTCCACCTCCCCACTCACCCACCTGTCCCCCTCCCCGTCTCCCTTCATCGCCTTCCCCCTCCTCTCTCCCACCTCCCCCTTCAAATCCCCTCTCACATCCAACCACACTCCCACCCTCTCCCCCTCATGTACCCTCTCCCCACATCCCTCTCTCCTCTCCCACTACACCCCCCTCTCCCCTTCTCAGCTCCTCCCCTCTTCCTCCACTCACCTATGTCCTGTCCCCTCTCCATATCCCCTTACGCTTTCTCCCCCTCCCTCCTGCTCTCCTCCCTCATCCCTGTCTCCCCTCCCCCCTCTCCCTTGTCTCTCTCCGCCTCTCGACCTCTCCCTCTCAACCTCCCCATCTCCCACTTGTCCACCCCTCCCCACTCATCGCTCACCATCTCCTCACACCCCCTCCCCCTCTTGCACCCCCTCTTGCCTGTCCCCCAACCCATCTCCCTAGCCTCCCCTGTCCCTTCCCCCCCCTCTACCCCAACCCATCCTTCCTCTCCCCCTACCCTTTCCTCTCTCCCCCATTTCACGCACTCCTCTCCTACCTTCTCCCCCTCTATACCCTCCCCCACCTTCACCCCTCTGCCCTTCCTCTCTCCCCTTCCCCCAGTCCCCCAGTCCCCCACTCTGCCTCCACCCCCACTATCCCCCCACTTCCGCCCTTTACCCAGCTCCCTTTGCCCGCTCCCCCAACACCGTCTCATCCACCTCCTACTTCCCCACCTCTTCCCTTCCCCTCTGCTGCCTGCTCTCCCTCTTCCCCCAGCCTCTCCCCCTCCCACTCAACCACCCCTCTAATCAACTCCTCCTGCCCCCATCCACTCCCCACTTCTCCCCCTCACCACCTTCTCCCCCCTGACTTTCTCTCCTCTCTTCCCCTTCTCCCCTCTCCTACCCTCTCTCACCTCTCTTCTACCCTCCCCCTACCACTCCTCTCCCTCTCCCCTTTCCACCCCTTCCCAACTTTCCCCCTTCCCTCTCTCCTCCCTCGTCCCCCACTCTCCTGTCTCTCCCAACCTCCCTCTCCCCCTCCCCACCCATGTGCCTTCTACTGAGCACCTCCTCCCCATTTTTCCACCCCCTCTCTCCCCCCCTCTCCCTTCGCACCTCCCTACCCCTCTCCACTCTCTCCCTTTTCTCCACTCTCCCCCGTCATCCCCCCCCAGTCAAAAAGTGGTTCTGCCAAATCTGGTCTACCTGACAAGACTATTCCCTTCCTCTCCTACCCACACATATTGCCGGTCATCATTTCCCCTGATTCTTTCAAGAATCGACTACACAAACATCAGTATGCCGGACATCACCACATACAAACTTCAACTTTATTCTGTTCTTCTTTTATTAATTCTTTTTTTTTTTCTCTTTTCTTCCCTGATGAGCTATTGTTCTTTTTTAAAATCATTGTATTGCCAAGGTTGTTAAAGTTTAACTTATTTAACCATAAAACAACAACGAAAAAACTTCAACAAATCCAAAACACAGCAGCCAGACTCCTTTTCAGATTCAACAGGAGGGGAAAACATCAGGGGCGACGGCTGGTCCATAATGGGCAAAGGGGCGTCGACCCACCGAGTCTTGGCCCCCTCTCGCCCATTATGGAGGAGCCAGCCCAGTGAAACCCCCCCTGAGCTGCTTTTTTCCAGCTGAGTGAGTGCTCCTGTGCTCGCTATACTGTCAAAGGGAAACATTGTTTCCCTTTGACAGTTACAGTTCCCCAGCCACGCAAGCTCATGCATGTCTGAAGGCATTTTGCTTCCCCACCAGCCTTACATAGCTCCTTGGAAATGCTGGCTGGGGAACTGCATGTCTGTATGTGCAAGGGGCCACTCCTGTACCTCCTCGCACATACAGACAGAGCAGGCTGAAGTGGGGTGTTTGATTACCCATGCTCAGGCCCCTGCACGCATGTGCAGGAATCATGAAGCTTCCTGGTTCCTGTTCATGCTAGCAGGGTCTGGAGTGCTCGAGAGGAAACCTCAGGACCCGCTGCAGAAGGTTAGTTTGTTTATATTAATTATTTTTTATTTAAATTATGTGTATGGATGCGTGAATGCATGTGTTGTTATGTGAATGTATGATGCTGGTGTGAATGAGAGAGTGCTTGCTGTGTGTGTATGTTGTGCAAATGTGTGTTATGTTCATTTATTATGATTTAAAAATATGTATGGATGCATGTATTCTTGCCTTATGAGTGAGTGTGTTGGGTAGTATAGTAATATTGGGGCATAAATACAACACCCAAAACGTGCACAAAAGTACAAGCTGCGAAAGACACTGAAAAGGCACAGTTTAGAAGCAAGCAGCCCCACAAAAAGAAGACTTCCCTGCATAGGCCTAATAAGGCATTAGTAGCCATGCTTCAGTCAGTTCCAATACATACACTTTATATTTAAACATAACCCTGTACCCTTAATAGATATAGCTGCATTTAACATTAGGTAGAGGAACATAAAGGGGCACTCATAATGAAGCAAATGATAGGTATCCTTTACTCTAATGGGATAAACAGTACATGTAGGAATCAAGATTTAGTAAACCATCTCAGAAGCCTGGATTCCCTCACCCCTACAGTAGAAAACATCAGGCCCTTGCAACTAAAAGTACACATACCAAGATTTATCATTCAGTAGTCAGACAGAATGCAGCGTACTGACTGGTTAAGGCATAAGGAGCGAACATGTTCCTAGGCCTGAGTTGCAGTAATGAGGTCATGAAGAAGTTAGACGGAAGTAGCCGACCCCAGAGTTAAAGGACAGAACACTGCACATGGATTGGTCAAAATACATCAGTTCAGCTGAGTTCCCAAGCCAGCGTTTCCAAGCCACAGTTTAATAGAGATATAACAATTCATGTTCCTAGGAAGTACAGTGAAACGCATCATAATGAAGGTCACAAGGTGGCAAGAATCAAACATTGAGCAGGGAGAAATATGTTTGTCACGACCAAGTGATCAAGAAGCAACACCCCCTGCAGGATACATCATACTAATGGATGTCCAATTGTCAAGGAAGGAGCCACACAAAACACTATTGCACATGGAAATAGAATTATGGATTTAAACATGAACCTGCCTAAAGGTTCAGACACAGAGAGCCCATTGAAAGAGAACTAAATCACCTACACCGACAAGTGAAGGGGCATTTCTAACTCTGACGGGCCGCCGGATGTAAGCAACCCTATGTGGAGTTACAGGCTCAGCCTAAATCAAAGAATCTGAGGGAAAGTGCAGTAAAAAGCAATTTACCTCCAAAAAAAGCTATAATGTAACATGATTATAAAACGAGGGATTACAGGCAGATTCACAAATCGTAAAACAACTAACATTGTGAAACAACAGCTGCGGACAAAAGAGTTTGAAATGTTCTTTAAAAAGAAATTTGACTCCTGAAAAACAAACTGAACTCTCCGACGCTGAAATTTTAGAAGTGGCAGAGGGTCCAACAAAGCGAGAATTGGAACAGCACCCCTGTTAAGCAGTACCGTCATCAGGCGGCACTAGAACCATCAAATTTACCAAGTCAGGGGTTTGAGTCAACTTCAGCATCAAATCAACAAGATAGCACATTACTCCTAAGGTTCCAATTCGGCAATTAAATCCATCTCCTGAGTGGGATCCTCAAAGAAACATAACTCTGCAGGATGCTCCCCTTGAAGGGAAAAGGCTTTCATGTGGAGGGACACAAAAAAAGAAAGGCTGTACATACGGTGTCCATTTCAACTAATACAGGAGACAACAGGGGCACTCAGATGGAATTGGGAGCTGGGTTCAGGGTCCCTGATAAGGATTCAATCCACCCGGCACCAGAAGATGCCAATCATGAAATCACCACTAATGTTCGACAAGGGGATCATGGGCAAAAGGAGGCTGTAAATCACAGTATAACAACCTCAGAGTTTGAGTGGCCTCATTACGAGTCCGGCGGTAACCGTGCCTGATATTCTGGCAGGTTACCGCCATACTCATATTACCATTCCACCTCCTTGATTCCCGGAATTACCGAGGCATTACGACCCCAGGGACCCGGGAATTCCAGAGGCGGAATTTGGTAAATCCCCATTTCCATTGAGTCCGGACTCAATGGAAATGGAGAAGTGGAAACACCGGCACCATCTCGTGATGGTGCTGGTGTTTCCACGTCCGCCTGCAGGCAGGTGGTGTTAAACCCGCCAGGTCAGACCTCGCGGGAATTACACCTCCGCCTGCAGGGCTCGAAATCACCCGGTATGGAAACGGTGGTGGCGGATTTACCGCCACCGTTATTTCCATACCGGGTGACTCATAATGAGGCCGTCAATCCACAAACGAACATAGACATTGTGACAGAACTTATAATCAACCAGCTCATTGCGAGCCAGGGCGCCAGTATAGGCGCCTGAGTCAAATTCCACGCACACCAGCAAAGAAAAGGGATCTGATGTCAATTATGTTAACAATCACCATCGCCCTAAACCCCTTCTGTAAATTATATGAGGCATTGAATGAGGCACAGAAGGACCATACCACGCTGCTAGCTATTAGGAGTACTAAATTAGCCTTCTTGGAAGGGTATATTACAGCAAATATACAGAAAAAAAAGTTAACCTGCCCCATGACCTCCGAACCTATAATACAGACTATGGCCGGCACAGATGACTTTGGAAGAACTGAGCAATTTATAAAAGGACCCGTCAAATCAACGATTTCGGGCCTGCCCAATGTTGATCCTGGACAAATGCATGGGGCCGCTACTAGACAAATGCATGGGGACCCTACGGAGACCTCACAAACAAAAAAGGAGGCGGGGGCTAAGAGTACAACTGTAAATACCTCAAGAAGCCCTGGTGTGATAAGGAGCATGGAGGCTTCCACCTATGCAGATTTTGGTGCCCCCAACCATCGGTCGGCATTGAGGTTAGCGACCAAAAAGGGCAGTAGTGATTCAGGACTAAAAGGACTCGCTGACAAAAACTTGATTAAGAAGAAAGCGATGAGTAAACTCAAAACATCCCAAAAAGAGACCCGAGTATCATTTGGGATTTTTTCCCAAAAAGCATTGACAATTGAATAATCCGCAGCAGGACCAACAAATATATTTAGTTTAAAAAAATCAAGCAGGGACTTCAAAGACATTGTTGAACAGTCGTCTAAAAAAAAAAACAGGAATTGCACAAAAAAAACATATCTCCTTGGAGACTCAAGGGGTAAAGAGTCATAACATAAATCAAGAGAACGAAGGAGTGAATGAAGATCCAGCATCAAAATCTGATGACGAGTCTTTGTCAATTGATCTCATGAATAGGAGTATTTACTCATTAGATGACTCGGATGCTGAATCGCCAGCAAACCAGCCATTAAAGAGGAAAATTGACGTAACGGAAGTAGCGATCGCTACTCAAGAGCCCCCAGCGAAGTTTCCATTCATTGAAAGAACAATTGCTACTCCCATTACTGTCGCAAAAGAGAGGAATTCCACAGAAAGGAATGGACGTATTCAGCAGCGTGTCATAAAGTGACCCAAACAACTTAAAGGGACGAACATAAAGCGTAAACCTAATCATAAGGAAAGGGACGATGACACTAACCAAAGAACGGGAACAGACCACGCTAAACAAATTAGGAGAAGTTCCTCCTCAATCTGGGAGTATCTACAAAGCGAAGGTGGAATTCAAGATCTGCCGTGAAACCCTCTGAGGCAAGTCGTAGGGAACAAGAGTCTGGAGAGAGGATAATGCAAAAGAAGGAAGGTTACAGAAGCATAGTAATCATTCTGTGCCAATAGAAGTCTCCAAGAAAATTAACCAAGGCTCATCCAGATTGATTCCCCAACAAAACAGAACTTTTCTATTAGAGAGAATAAGACCTTTAAAAGGATAATTTGATTTTAAACCAACGCACAATTGCAACCCTCTTTAAGCAAATCCCATGCCTCAGATCCTTGGTATCAAATGACCTTAAAGTGGTGGAACCAAATGTGCCTAGGGGCAACGACAGCTCTTTCCTTCATGTGGACTTGCCCATAATTAAAAAAATCTTATTGGAAGCGAAGAACCATCTCTTTGACCTGGGCTACAACCTGACCGAAACCAATCTAGATGGTACGTCAAAAGGAGAACTCTCCTGGGTGGTAACAGGAACAGCTTAAGATCTGAGAACTTGCCTAAAGACACTACGGGCAAGAGGGCCGCTGAGGAACATCTAGGGGGCACTAAAGAGCAGTTCGATAGGTGTCAATAAGATCGACTTAAATCTTATCAATTCAGAGGAAATCCCCCGAAACACAGGATATAGAGGGGAAGATAGAGAAAAAAGATATAACTTCTCACAGACCAGTAACCAAAAAGATCGTGTCTTAGGGGAAAGAACCCCGAGGGGAAGAATGCCAAGAGGCCCCTATACAAAAACACACCATTCTCCACCACCGCAGAGGGAAGAAAGGACGAGGAAACGGGAGGCTTCCAGTAGGATGGGGGGGGCTCACGCCGTGCCCCACCGACCAATTGGTCATGGAAAGCATCGGAGGAAAGGAGAAACCTTAGATGTTAGACACCAGACAGGAAAGAAAAGGTAGCCAGGATTAGTTTACTTTTGAGTAAAGCCCAGAGACCAGCGGATACAATACTTAAACTAGGTACCTGGAACACAAGAGGATTTAGCCACTCAACTTCCGACAATGGCGTTAACCTGGGAAGCTTTGACCTCTTGCGTTTCCAGGAAACCTGGCTTTGTGCACAGCCAACCCTTGAGGGATACGACATCTGTCTCCTGTGCAAAAAAAGGACCAAAGGGGAGCCCACGATCAGGTTTGCTCACCGCAGTACGCAGAGGATGTGGCCTATCAATAAAGACTTGTTTATATGTTAGCAACGGTCTTAGATTGGCAACAACCCAAGTCTACTGAGGGGGTAGTTATGATTTAACTAATTCTCCTGGAAAATACGTACTGGAATCAGTTTGCAATAACCACCAAATCCTTTGTAGGGAGTATAGTAATGTTAATAGAAGATACACAGGACAACTTCGAAATAAACCATGTGATAATTACTGGAGATCAGAATATCCGTTGCCAGGAACCAACTGAACAGAAAAAAAAGAAAACCTGTATCAATGGACGGAGAAGCCCGGGGTCGGCAAAGGGATTCCCTAATGAACATGATGGATCTCCACAACTTACATTGGCTGAAATCAGAGCAATAATCGGATATCTGCACATGAGAAAACCTGGGGAGAGGGGTCAACATCGATCATACATACGTCTTTAGAGAACTTTTGGCCCCGATTACAGCCTTCGAAATCCAGCATACTACTCAGTGATCACAACCTACTTGTGACCACATGGAAATCGGCCCCCTACGAAAAACAAGTGATGTCCACCAAAATCGAACTTAACAGAAAGGGAGTACGACTTAAATTGACAAAGAAAGCAACTCTATCTCTTAAGATACGTCAGACTCTCCACCCAGACGGAAGGGGAGACCAGTCCCCCAGTTGATCATCAACCATTGTTACAGGTTTATAAGACATCCACAATCTCAGGGAAACCGAAAGCTCAAGCTCATCTCCACAAATTCAACACACAATTAGTGGAGCAACAAAGGCTGGTAAGGAAAGCAAAAAGATTGGCCTCCAAATATAGGACCGCAGAATTATATGCAGAAGCATCGAAGGTGGACAAAAGATATAAAGCATGGCTGAGACAACACCGCGTAACTTTATATCAACATGACTCAGAATGAATGCTGAGAACTTTGAGTGGCAAGTCATCTTCCGCCTTTTGGTCATTAATAAAGACTCCAATGACAACCTCAATCAATCAACTCCAGAATAACGTGGAGGAAAAAAAGTGGACAGACCTTTCTGCCACTCTATACAGAAAGCCATCAAACAAATTAACTACGATACTAGCATCGGTACCCTCGAGGGACGATTGGGCCATATCACATGACCCGGAAACCATCATGGACAAAATAAAAAAGTTAAATAATTCAAGAGCGGGGGACCTGACGGGATCTCCAAACTGGATCTAAAACATCCAGAGGCGTGGGCCAAATTTATAAGTAAGGTATTCAATAACTGCAAGAGGGCAAGACAAAACACCTTCCTCGTGGAAAAAAGCCCATATCGTCCCAATTTTTAAGAAAGGTGCAAGGGACGACCCCACACACTACAGGCCAATCGCCCTTCTTGACACCTTTGGCAAAATCTTTGGATCACTGGCTTTGGATAAGCTTCAAGAGTGGACTCAAGAAAGTAACATGGCAGATCCAATGCAAGTGGGTTTTGTAAAAGGCCTGGGAACCCCGGCAAACATCCGTGCATTGAATATCCTCAAGGCAAAATGCAAGGAAAATAAACAACCAATTTTTCTTGCATTCGTTGACCTGGTTCAGGCTTTCGACCAGGTCAACGGGGAAGTCCTGTGGAGTAAACTGAAGGCAAACAACTGTCCAGAAACAATCTTGGAACCAATCCAAGCCTTGTATACAGATATATCAATCCAAGTCAGGCTGAACAACGCAGGCCTATTATCAACTGGGATAAAGATAGAAAGAGGGGTGAAGAAGGGGTGCCCGTTGGCCCCAGCACTTAAGTCAGAATGTTCCCCCCCCCTCTCTTGGGCGAGGATAAAATCTCGAGAATCATATATGCAGACATTATACAGAAAGATATGACCATGATGGGCCTACAGCGACAGTTGTCAAATTTGCAGAAATATTTGAACCATAACAACCTAGAAGTTAACAAGGCCAAAACAAAAATAATGTCCTTTGATAGACAAACAAGGAAAAAGGAAAAAGAAAATAAGGCTTGATGGGGAACTGTTGGAAAAGGTGGAACAATTTTGGTACCTGGGCGTGATAATCAGTAACAACGGAAAGGAAGCGCCTATGCAGGAACACCTCTACGAAAAGACCAAAGCTCTTATATCGCAAGCAAAAACAATCAATAAAAAAGATGGTTGTTTCACATTGATTCCTACCATTAATTTTTACAAGGCAAAGGTGGCCTCTAGTTTGACCTATGGGGTGGAAGCCATGCCATCGCACCTGACAACCTGTGGCCCAAATTGGAAGGTCTCTTCTGGCGCCGTGTTTTGCATCTTCCAAACTCTACCCCAGGTGCAGCTATCCGTAAGGAATTGAGCCTTACGTCGTTAAAATCCACAGTAGCCAGAAATAAGTAGAGGCTCTACAGGAAATTACTCCTACCGAATCCACCGACGATTCTGAAGGAGTTACGGAATGAACTAACTAAAGGACTATGCAGAGTATTATCAAGCTGGGGAGAAACCAATTGAGCTCTCCTGGAGGTAATAGGTAGCTCAGAGGATCAGCTGACAAGAAACCCCATCAAGGTGTGCAGGCGTTTGATTCAGGCAGATTGGATTACAACTTTGGATGAAACGGCAAAATTGAAACTGGTCTCATTTTTACCACACTTTCCGATCAAGCTAAATGAAGTAAGGACATACTTGGCAGTTTTTCCTGATCGTTCGATCCAGCAGAGTTTTTTGAGAATCCGGATGAATTTGTTATTGACTAACGAAATCCTGTCATCTAGAGCTCAATCAAGTATAAATCACTGCAGATTCTGTAACAAGAGGGAAGTGGTGGAAACTATCAAACATCTCCTTCTCGAATGCCTAGGCACAAACCTGGCACATACAGTACACCTGGGCACCTTATTCCGAGACTTATGCTGTTTTGATCAAGAGGAATGGTGGGCCAGGTTAACGAGTGGGGAGAAAGTTAGATGGGTGGTGGCGAATGTTCACTTCTTTCGATCATTGGGCTTTGATGGGCAACAGGAGAAGCCCTGAGTCGAAGGGGTGGACCTAGAAAGGTTTATGGCTACTACAGACTATCCTTTGATTGAGACAATAGTGACAAAGCTTAATCCGAATGGAAAAATAGGAACACAAATCTGCAATGGAAGTGCAGTTGAATTGAAGGTGAAATTGACAAACATGCATGGCACACGCAAATAAGTAATCACCTTGCATTAAAGTGAAAAGTTCTACTTTTGCTTTGTTGAACAAGGATGAGCGGACTTATGAATGACCGTCACAGCACTTATACAATACTAGTGAAAAGTGTTCAGGGGAGATGGAGTCATGAAAAAGGAAGGAAAAGGAAGTAATGTTTCCAATGACTAGTTTCAAAGTTGAACAACGGTGAGAATGGTAAAATGGTGCAAACCAATTAGGCAGAGGCGTTGCTAGGGGGTGTCTGAGGGGGCTATAGCCCCGGACCTTTTGGTTGTAGCCCCAGACAGAATCTCAAGGGCTACAGCCAAAAGGCCTGCTAGCCCCGAGTCCCAATGGTCCCGACATTAGTGTAGCCCCGGATCTTTGCCAGCCCTAGCAACACCCCTGCAATTAGGTCATGTAGGAAAAAGATGTAAATGTTCTACATTTGTTGTCACACTGTCACATCTCACACAGGGATTGGCTGAATCTTAGTCATCACTCCACACAAACTCCTCCTGGAATGGCCAATCGCATGTCAAATTTAGATGATACAAGTTTAAAAGAGCGCTGCCCAATCAGAACCGTGAGAAATGAGATGATCTTTATTCTAATTTACTGACAAATTGTTACTTTGACCTGCTCACAAGGGTAGATCAAGCCAACAGGACAAGATAGGGTATGGATTCACCTATAATCTCCCTCTTCTATACACTGGTTTTCGAAGCTGGCGTAGAGCTGCGGTCCCTCCAACATGAGACGCCAGATTCTCCCCCTGCCTCCTTCCTCTGGGCGATGACCCGTTTCTCAGCTAAGGGGAATGCGTGTGCGTTTAGGGACTACTAGTAACTGACAAAAGTGACAGTCGTGCTTCTTACAAGCACTTTAGACCCCGCCCAGGCCTGCGAGAGGCAAGCCAGAGGAAGCCTGTCCCGGTCTCCGTGCACCTCCCCTGTCTGGCTTCACCCCAGCCCAGCGGGAAGCCGCAGCATATGCCTCCCCAGGAACCCGCTCTGTGACCGGTTCTGTTTTCCTTCCTTGTGCTTCCCCAAGCCCCCACACATCACCTTCCTTCCCTGCACTTTGTGAGCTCAGAGCTCCAGCCTCCGGTCCCGTCCTTGTGACATCTCTGAAAGCCCTGAGCTCTCCTTTTCGGCTCTCTACAGACTTCCACTCCATGCGCACTCCTCACAAGGCCCTTTTCCACCCCCCACTTAGTGTCCAGATCCGCAGCGATGCTGCATTTTGCGTGGGGCCATACTTTAAACACTGTGTTTCTCATGATCCAGCCTCACTATGAATTTATACTATTCAGTAATTTATTTGCAAAAACACAATTGCTGAGCTGTCTGCATGAGTAGAAGCTGGTTTTTCTTTTAGGAGAGAAGAAGCGAGTGTCATATGGCTCGCCCCAGCTCCAGACAACGCCGGATCTGTGCAGACGTGAAGTGGGGGAAGAGCGTGACATGTCCAGTATGAATCCTGAATAGTAAGAACCCCTAGGGTCGTATTTTCGGAGTGGGGTTGAAGGTGCAGGGTACGATGGGCTGCCAGCAGTGATTGGAAATATGACCATAGTGTAGTTTTGAGTGACACCCCCAGGCCTACCGCTCAAGGAAGCCATCTACCAAAACCACTTTGTCAGACACCAATTAGAAATGAGCATCAGCAGGTCCGGTGCACCTGGCAGGGGTTCCCCCAACAGGAAAGGACCCGCACACAAAGCCATTACTGCAAAGAAGTGGCTCTGCAAGATCTGATCAGCTCTTCCAGCTATACTGGATCATTGCGAAAGTGGGGTGTGCGTTTAATACGTGTGATTTTATTAACCCAAATATTATCCGTTCTAAAGTAACTGCATATGACAGCTTTTTATTCACAGGTGCAGACCTCCACATCCGCTATTGCTGCATAACTATTGTTTTCCAATAGTGGTATCCAAAGGTAAGATTCCTTTCTCGCTGTTATTGTAGCGGAAGCATTGGCAGCCGAGTCATGTCTCCAAAGTTTGTAACTGCCACTTGCAGGGTGTACCTGTAGCAGGTGCATCGCTCTGCTCTCTTATTGCCAAATGTTCCTTCGGTTGCTTCCTACGGTTTGTGGTCCTGTCATTCTGTTGACAAGTTTCCAATCAAGTATCAAATCCATGGCTTATCAACAATAACCCTTTTGCTCTGCCCAGAATCTGAAATGAAGAGAAGCTAGGCTGCTCTTTGCTATAGAAACGTTTTCAGCGTGTAGGTTGTTTGTAGTTGCCATATGATCGCTAATTCAGAGCTCTCTGGTCCTGCTTTGTCAAGACAAGTTTATTTTCCACAACCTGGTAGAACGATGGATAACAAACAACTGGCTCTGTCAGAACAGGAATAACACAGAGCTTTTGATTTTTCGGATCTAGTCAAGCAAGATCTAAATTGCATCCGGATAATCAAAGCTTTAAGATTGAGAACAATGAGATTCTTGTTCTCAACAAGGTCAAAACACTTGGCGTCCATTTAGAACCTGCACTAAGTGCTGAGACTCAAGTTACAGAAATGGCCAAGACCTGTGCCCATCATCTCAGGCTTCTACGTAAAACATCCGCCCCTTTCTCTCCGAGAACGACTGTGCCAGAAAAGCGAGGACTACTATTAAATGTGGTCTTGACTATTATAATGCTCCGTTTATCGGAGCCAATAATATATGCCTTAAAACAGGTCAGGTCATCCAGAATGATGCAGTGCGCATTATTAAGGGAATACCCAGGAGAGAGCAGATCTCCGATCACAGGAGGGATCTGCATTGGCTCCCGGTTTGGGCAGAAATCCATTTTAAGATGGCTATGCTAGTCTACAGGTGCCTAAATGGCCAGGCTCCTGTTTATCTTAAATCTCTACTATCCAGCTATACCCCGGCCAGAACCCTCCGCTTCTCTGACCCAATTTTGCTTAAATGTGGAGGATTTAAGCGAAAGGAAAGGAACTGCCCAGTCCTATCTGTGCGGCAAACACGTAGAACTCCTTTCCACTGAGTATTAGACAAGAGCAGAAGCTTCTGACGGTCCCTAAAACATTTTTTTTTTATTCAAGTAGAGGACTCTTCCTCGCTCGCTCACCTTTCAGGTCAGGGCTTGTCCCACTCTTCTCTGTCATGTCCACTGTGATGCCTGCAGGCTACCGGCGTGTTACAAGTAAATAAAAAAATAAATATGTTTGTTACTTTTTTTCTACAGGACTGCTGTGGCTTGTGTCAACTAAACCTTCCAGCCATCACCTCATTGTTTTTGCTTTGTAACCCTGAGTGGAATGGGTATGCCCAGACGTGGGTCCCGTGCCGGCTGGGACTAGAGACTCAAGCTACTCCTCACCGATGACGCCCAACAAGGCCGAAACATGTCTGGGGACACTTGTGGTCTCGTGCAGAAGGGATGTGACTTAGCAGTTTGGGCTGGACTGCCCCTTTTGGGGTGGGACCAAGCCTGATTTGCATAGGTCTTTCCCCTTCTGTAATGGCTTGGCAAGCGAAGAACGATGGTCTGGAGGGTTGCCCAGAGCAATGCCAGAGGTTAAGATTCAGTCTAAACCTTCCAGCCATCACTGGCGATAAAGAGACAATAAGAGAATTGAAAGAGACTCATTACAAGACTTCTTACTCATCTCAGTGACAATATAGAGGCAATAAGAAGACTGAGATAAACATTCTTGTAAGGATTCCTTCTCAATCGAGAGAAAGACAAGCCGAGTGGCTTAGAACCTGGGGTAATAAAAATGCTTTGCTGTGCCACTTTATCATAAAGGCAACCTTGAGTAAGGACCGGTGGCACAAAATACTGTGGTTAAAATTTGTCAGAACCCATATGTC
The DNA here is from genome assembly GCF_040938575.1 of Ambystoma mexicanum. Taxonomy (NCBI): domain Eukaryota; kingdom Metazoa; phylum Chordata; class Amphibia; order Caudata; family Ambystomatidae; genus Ambystoma; species Ambystoma mexicanum. The sequence continues at coordinate 862,925,663 of NC_090939.1, read as the reverse complement.
TAGGGTCAAACTGACGGTAGCACCTCCAGTGACTAGGGTGCTTCTATATAGGTAGGTAATATCATCAAAGATGGTGGTTATGAGGGAATTTGCGAGCATTCACTCAGGTGCAGTTCGGGCTTCCATAGCAGATGGTAACCATCAGTTGATAAGTGGGTCATCCTCTATTCAGCCCTACCTTATTTGGGCGAGGGTGGGCAATCAGAGTTGGCTCATCACTAGGGCCAGGTTTGATTGCCTGTGTCTGAGGGCTATTACGGCAAATTGGACAGGGCATCCGGATGATCCTTGCTGTCCGGTTTGTGGTGCCCCTGTTGAAGATTTGGCCCATTTTATTTTGTCCAGGGTATGAATTTATAGAGCGAACCCTACCGCAAGTTTTAAGACGTACTGACTTACGCCAATATAGGCCAGCCTGGTCCTTTTTTATTAAAGGCAGAAACGAAATTAACTGCTTGGGCCTTGCTATCGTACTTGAAGGTTGCAATGTATTTAAAAAGGGGCTTCTTGAAAAGATTGTTAATCTTATCTTAACTTTGTTGTAATATGTAGCTATATATGTTTTGAATACCTGTGTATTTTATTAGCATCAATGCATTGTTTTTATATGTATGTATTTGTTTAATTAATATTTTTATTATTTGAATAAACATTCCAACAACAACACGCCCAGTAGAAGAAAGAGGTGAATGGGAACCGCTACAAATATATTCATATTTGGCAAAGATCTAGTAAAAAGAACATCAGTTAAAGGGAAGAGGAGGATGGAGATTACAAGAGTAACAGGTGAACTGCAATATATTTTCAAGGAAAGATATATATAATATAGATATAATACAGAGGAAAAAGAGGGAACTGTATAAAAAAGGAAAATTATTTCACAAGGGAGAATCTGAAAGGTTGTCTAACCTTACCTTGAGAAAAGTAGAGAATAAGGCTTGAAAAGAAAACCAAAGAAGAAATCCTTAAGAGAAAGAATACTACTGTCAATGGAGAATATATCAATAAAGAGATAAGAGTTTGATATTGAAAAGAAGCCAAGGCTTAAAGAAGTCTTAAGAGAACTGTATGAACTCATCAGGAAGTCACAAGAGACTCTTTGAAGATCAGCTATTGAATAGAAGATTGGAGACATTCTCCTGCCTTTAGTTGTTAAGATAGTGGTAGGGTCAGTTAGGACTGTGGACGTATTCTTTTAAGACATTTTCACAGATGAATGTTGAGCACCTTAGCTTGTTCTGTTAGGTAGGGAACGTCCTATAGAAATAGGGAAAGGTAGGCATTTTCCTTTTCTTTAATAAAAGAACACATTACAAATGTTTTACAAGAGTCCTTGACCTCCTTCTGACCCTCCACATTATAAAGAATTGTGTACATTTAATGTGTGCTTTTACATGATGATTTGCATTTTCTATGGTTTTTATGCTTTTAGGACTTTGTCAAAATAAAGATTGATTGACTTGAAGACCCTACTCTAAAATAACATCTTGCCAACTACTGATCTCTCCACGCAACCATAACGTACCCCTTCTGGAGCGCCCTTGCTTCCCCTATTCATCCAAGCTCCTCTTCTGTCTCTGCACCCTTACTTGTAGCCCCGTTAGCAAATCCCTTATGTACAGATCTCGATTGCTTCCAAACTAGGTTTGTGCTGTATAAACCCCACACATATTGTGATGACTCTGGACAATTCGTCCATTCTCCCCAGAGGGGAGCCACCCCATTTGAGGCTAGGGAGATGAGCGTGCTACACAAGGTCCTCCCTAGGGATATGGACAAGTGGGAACTCACTTGTAATGAGTCCCCTCTTGGAGACAAGGACTGCCATTCCAGAGTGGAACTCCCAGTCCAAACCACCTTGTCTGCATATATATGTGGAAAAGACTTGAATAGCTCCTGTAATTACCAAATTCCACAAAGATCCTGGTTTACCTCGATTGGCTTCAGGTAATGCTGAACACAGCCTGAATGCCATGGTAAACAAAGAAGGACACTGTTCCGTGTATTCCTAGGGCGTGTATAAAACAAAAACGGATGACTGGAGGAAGAGAGTAGACTACTTAGAGAGGAGCACAGCTATGCAGAGGCGAGCCTCTGCAGCATCAACGTCCGGGAGGGGTAGAGCCATGCTGGGCCGCGGAGTGCGTGGCAGTGAGGAGGGAAGAGTAAAATGCTAGCCGAACGCCTGGAGGGTGGTTATTTACCCACCTGAGGAACCGAGGTCAGAGAGGGAGCAGAGACAGAAACACACCAGTCTCGTCTGGTGGCTTGACTATGAAGGAGCGGTGGTGAGCCAATAGGCCTGTAGCAAATGTAGGGAGCAGAGCATATGATGGAGTCCGGATCTCCCCGAGCTCTGCACAAGCAGCACCATAGCTACCAAGACCAGTAGCCATGAGGAAAGCTGACGAGGTTAAAAAGCCTGAGAAATCCAAGAGAGAACACAATGCTACATTGTAGAAACATTGTGAATAACGACAGTGAAAGTTGCCAAGGTTACAGGAGCCTGAGAACCCAGAGTGTGCAAATAACCAATTAAAGGGGGGAGTCAGAGAAATACAAACATTGTAAATAACAACTGTGAAAGTTACCAAGGCTACGGGAGCCTGAGAAGCCTGAATATGCAAATACCCCACAAAAGGGGGATTAAGAGAGACATGAACATTGTAAATATAACGGCTGGCAAAGCTGTCGCGGTTACAGGAGCCTGAGAAACCTTAATTTGCAGACACCCTATGAAAGGGAAATTGAAAGACATGAACCTTGTGCAATTAGGGCTGAGAAAGTCACAGAACATACAGAGCTCTGACAACCAGGGTGGACAGCCGCCCTCTGTGAAAAAGCCCGGCTGAAAGAACAACAACCTGTCTGAGGATTCCCGACTTTGGGAGATTCACAACGCTTCGAAGGTGAAAGTGTTTTATTAATTACAAGAAGTCCTGTTGAAATTGAAATGTTCATTCCAAGAGACATTTATCTTGGGAATGAAATTCATAACTTGATACAGAGACTGGAATGAATATTCTGTGGTGGAAAAGGAACTTTGAAGACTGAGAACAAGTCAAATATTATTTGGCCCATGCAGAAGCCCTGCTGAGGCTATTATATCAAGCCTCCCCCTTTCCCTTTTTTTTTTTAGTTAGACATTTTCTAAAGTTATAGTGCCAGTTAGTTGGATAAAATTTGGGCTGAAGAACATACATACATACATACATACCAACAAAGACATGGCACATTCAGATCTAGTAAGTGCAAGAGAAAAGCAAAACGGCAAGTGTTAGGGATGGGGAGGCAAGTAAGTGCTTATATGCACACCAGCAATAACAGAGAAAAGTTAATAAAGACAGCGAACCAGTAATGCGCAGGGGAGGAGCAGGAGGTGGCAAGCAGCAAGGTTTCCAACGTAAAAAAGAACCAAAAGTCCCAGAGGAAAGATCAGATCTAAGTGATATGTTTGTGTTTATCGAGTGCATTAGAAACAGACATATGACCAAGTAACTGATCACCACTGGAGACCAAATGTTTTGAGAAAAAGGAAACTCTTGAGGTCCTTTTTAGAAATAAAGGTGGTCATAAACAGCTTAGTGAGAAGCAGATAACTCATGCCACAGGCTGTCACTAGCAGCAACTAGTGAGCTAGAGTTGTTCCTTTTTCCCTAGATCTCCAGGCAATTACAGATCTGGAAAAGGCAAATCTAAAGAGCCCGAAGGGAACAGTACCTGGATGTATTCTTGTAGAGGCATCCAGGGCACATGCCTCATAAGCCTGATGAATGAGCAGAACATTTTAAAAAGGCAATTGAAGCCTTTACAGGGCTCCAGTGGAGAATCTTTGAGGCAGGCATGATGTGGTCTCTGGGCTGTAGACCAAAAATGGGAATTGCGGTCTTGCTTTGAATGACATGCACCTGGAGAAGGAGATCTGCAGGAAAACCAAGATAAAATGGTTGCCGTAATCAATCTTGGAAAGTACAAAACCCATTCACAATTAAAAGGGAGGATACACTTGATTATAGGAAGTTGGTAATAATACATCTTGGTAAGTTTAAGGACCGGCATACCAAAAGTATATTTTCCATTTAAAAAAAAACGAAAAGATTCTTGGCTGTAGGCACCAAAGAGCGATGAGGGCCTATGGGGGGGAGGGGGGTCAAAAGGCAGGCAAGGACAGAAAGCAGATTCAATTTAAATGTTTTCAGTTTTCTCCTGAATTGAGGTCCTATTTGTTAGTATAAATTCAACAAACGGTCACGTATGAGAGGATGCAATCAAGAAGGAGTCCAGATCAGAATGACAACCGAGAGTAAAAGCAAACTGGGTGCCATCTGCGCAAGTCCAGAAGGAGCAGGCGCAAGGGGAAATATGTTCGGTCAGTGGTTGTAGGTAGGTCTTAAAGAGCTGTTGGGAGTGTATGGAACTTTGGGCAACGACAAAATTATTGGTGTTCACCAAGTCTGAGATTGTCCGCTATATATAACTAGGTCATTAGCCTTTCAAATACACAGGTAACTCATTTTCAATTACTTTGATAATTGAGACACGTCTGATCAATATTGACCTTTGCACAGGTGGTAAGTAGCGGACTAGAACAAGGTCTGAGTATCAGTGGAAAATTCACTACAAGGGTTAAAAGAGGCAAATCAGGAAAGATGAGATTACACAACAGGGGTTCAAATATGCAACCCTGGTTCAATAATACCTACATAGCCAATGTCTCTCTTGTACAGTTAATGTTGACACCCATAAACACTTTCAGCAATGACTCATACAAAAATCTATGATAATCTACAGTAGAGATGCTGGAATACTCCAAACCTTTACTTTTCTCCGTAGTAAATTGCAGTTTATTCCATCAAACGCAGTCGTAAAATAGGCAATATAACAGAAGAAGTTTGACTTTTTAATTTGAGTTATTATTCATGGAGCAACCTAACAATCTGGAATTAACTTACTTCTAGAAGCCTGGTCCTGCGATTCTTCCAACATTATTTGACTAAGACCTTTCCATTCTCAAAAAGGTCTAATAACTGGTACTTTTGCAGATACACTCTATATTCCTTCCCTGAATGGAAATCAGTAAACTTCCCTTTAACAAGGAAGGGGTAGTTCTTGAAGACGCAGTTGTGCTGCTGCCACCATGGGTTGGCTTTACAAGCTATAATAACAATAGGAAATGGAGCAAGCTTCCATGGAGGCATGGAACGCCTTAATGATTCTTGGAATCTTATACACAGAAATATTTTCGAAACGATCAAGACTGGGGATAACACTATGGTGTTTCTGAAGCTCTCCCTTAAATTATTTCCACTGATCATCAGAATATTTGGAGAAATTATCTGTTCCTATTATTTACAATCCAGTCCTCCTTTGATGCACTGAGGCTATCAGCTCTCACCTCTTATGTACACAGCCCATTAACATTATATGGTAAGCAAGTTAAGAGTCCTTTATTCTCTTTTTCTATGTTTGATAACAATTTGTGAATGCATGTTCAATGTTTTTAAAGTAGCGGCACAGTCATTTGGTTCAAGGGAACAACAGGCTTGTCATAAAACCTTAAAATTACACTTTTGGCTTACTGCACAAAAACCCAGTCTCATTTAAAGTGGAAAAGGTCGCTTTAATGTGACAGGCCGAAGCTTACAATTAAACGCTTACCTGGCTCTATGGCCTTACAGACTAACAAAATATTTTAAACAACCAGGTAAATAATTAAACATTTTCCGCAACAATTAAATAAATCCACTTCCTCCCTAACTACCCCTTGCACCCTACCGTCTCCTTACCCCTTCTCCAGGTGTCCCGCTTTCTCCCCGGGGCCATGCCCCTCCAGGCTCAATACCTGTTCTGCGGGGTAGCCCGCTTGTGCAAACAGCACCACCCCATCCTTTCCCGCGCCATTCCTCCATTGTGCCTCCCTCCCCCCACATCTAAAGGGGCCATGCCCCCGGCACCAGAAAAACTCTCCAGCGAGGTGTTCTTTTTGCCCAACCCCCCCACAAGTTCCCTTTACCTCCAACTCATTAACCAATCTCCCATCCAAGAGCCCAAGTCCGCCAGATAATTATTATTCCCATAAATCGACATGTGTACACCATCCTCTCTAAATATTATGAATCCTTCATACACCATTTCCTTATGGACCATACCTGTACCGCCACCGATGCACAAAATTCTACCATCTCTCCGTTTATCCCCTTCCTTGCCCGCTCTATCGCTCCCTCATTTCTCGCTCCCCTCCAAACTCTACGCGGCAACCACTCAGTCCCCACTACAGATGCTTGAGGTCACACTTCTCGGATCCATAACAAAATCCCTTTTTATTTTCCTAAGAGTCACACCTGTATCCCTTACCAGATCATTTTCCCCAGCATGAATAATCACCCCATCTAGAGGCCCATAGCTTTCCCTCAACCCAGCCAACATAGGAATCAACTGATCCCAGCGCAGCCCCCCAAACCCGGACCATCTTACCACAACATCTTTCTTGCTGCAACCCAGTTGCCTGCCCACAACCCTTTTCTGACCTTCTTTCCCCGCCCACTTAACCATAGAATGACCCACAAACCAGATTTTTGACATCTGGCCCGGCCTCCTAGCAGCATCTGAAAAAGAAATTACAAAATCACTTCCAAATCAACAACATCCTACTAAATGCAACACTCCTGCTACCTACTTAAAAAATTCTTTAAAAACATCCCGTTTGCCCCGGTCCCTGACATACCCTTTGTAACTCCCTTACTTCCAGCGTCCCAAACTTTTTCACCTACTCCTCTGAATAGCCCAGCCTGCTACCTTCAGATGCTGCACCCCTCCTAAATGAATGTGTTCCAACCTCCTAACCTTTCCCACACCAGTAGTAACACCTTCCTCAGGAACCTATCCTTCCTGGTCATCTCCTTATCCCTCTCTGGAAACACCCCTGGTCCCCTATATTTCGCACCCTTCACCTAACCTTTAAACCACACACCTAATCCCACTTAGCCCCCCTTTCTCCTCTAACATATTACCCTCCTGCTCACACTTGGCCCCCACCTTTCCTCACTTTACTAATATGGCCCTGCGTTGCCCACACTGCACCGGGGGCCCATGTGCACACCCATCCATGCAGGCCCTTTTCTTTATTACTCCTCTTCACCACTGCACCAGGGGCAAAACCTGCACCCCCATCCATGCAGTCCATTCCATATAACTAATCTTCAAACTCCTTGCGTCCATTACCCAGTTTCCCACCTGCACCAGGGGCCCTAGTGCACCCCCGTCCATGCAGGCCCCTTTTCCGCCTTACTCCTCACCACCGCTGCACCAGGGGCCAAACCTGCGCCCCCATCCATTCCATATAAATTCCTCTTCCAGCACCTTGCTTCGTTGCTCCATTTTTTCCCTCAGCTGCACCAGGGGCCCTAGTGCACCCCCGTCCATGCAGACCCATCTCATCACTTCCCCCTGCTGCACCAGAGGCGCTCCCGCACCCCTGCCCATGCAGCCTAAAGCTTGCTCACCTTGTCGTGCGGCAAGCGTGAGGGCTTCGTCACCGCCGTCCATGGCCTCCAAACGACGGCCACCACCCTTAACAATTTCCACAGTTACATCCCCCCTGCGGCCCTCCCCTGCCCTACCTAAGCATCTTCCTCCTCACCCCACACCTACCTCCTTTGGATCGCCCCCAAACCCTCTCATCAAACCTTGTCCCCCCCTCCTTTTCCGATAAACTGAGCCCGACCTACCAGAATACCCCAATTTACCTGCCATGCGGTCCTTCCCCCCACCTCCTTTCCCCGCTCCTCGCCCTGACCCACTGTCCCCTGCCTGAAAACAAATCTGTAACCGGATGCCGACCCGCACACCTGCTGCACTTGTGTTTAAATTTGCACATCCACCTCATGCAGCCTTCTTTATTGAACGCCCAACATGCTGCTGAGGGCTGACCCCTGCCTCCTACCCATGCCGCTTCTGGGGCGGGGCGACCAAGAAAGGGCCGGTAAGGCACGGGTAAACCGCTTGCCGTGTGTACCGTTGGAGCTGCCCTCGTCGGCGCCATCCATTGCAACAGAGATCCATATCCATCTCCCCCAAACCACCTCACTGTCCTTCGCCAACCTTGCTCTAAACTCCTTGTCATACCGCACCCAAGCGACGCCCCCAAAACTCGCAAATACATCCATATATTTTAGCAGAGCCACGCATCGCTCCGGGAATTTATCACAATATACGCCGGCATAAATGATAAATGCTGACGTCCAATTCTCAATAGTCATTGGGACCCTTGGGCGAGAAGCCAGTTCCCTCTCTTCTTCCTTAGTCCCCTCCTTTGCTCCCACTTCCCTATGGAGCAGCTTAAAAACATCCACAAATTCCCTTGCCTGAATCTTTTCCTTGGTCGCTGCCATCAAGTGCGCCCCCAAAGGTTTAGTGATACCCAAGTACGGCAGTTTTTTCTCTTTGCCTTTCACTTCAACCTCCTTTTCTTTTGCAACCTGTACCTCGAGCGCCAATGGCTCCACCACCTTGTCCATTTTAACCTCCACTGAGCAATTGCCCTTCTCATCCCCCAAGGCTCCAATAGCCTGTACCCCAACCGCTTTCCTTACCCCTTGCAGACCAGACCCTTCATTTCCTGTCCCCCTTCTTGTGTCCCCTCTCTGCCATGCAGATGACCATTCCCTTTCCCGCTCACCTCTTTCCACACAGCCCGTCTGCGGTCTGGCATCCACTCCGAGGCTCCTCGTCTCTTTTCTTAACGGGCTCCTACTGCGGGGACAAAACATGTCAGCAGACTCACCCAGCCAATTGCACCCCCGACCTCCTGCCATCCAACCGCCCTGCACCTGTCTCTCCCAATCCCACCTCAAACCTCTTCTCTCCTCCCCCCTTCCACTTACAGCCCTATATCCTTCCTCCCACTGCCCCACATAATCCTCCAATCCAACTTCATCGCCCCTTAAATACCATTGTGGATGCGAGCTCATACTCGAGTTAAGTCGATTTTCTTGCGAGCCCGGGGCGTCCGTCCTGCCACTCCTTTGACGTCTTCTCGACGGGGCCGCAGAAACCCCTGCCTGTTCCTCTCCTCTCGGGCGAGGCGTGCAGTCCTCCACCCTGTGATCCCCCTTGCTAGGGGCCGTGCTGCACCCTCTAGGCTCTCCTTGCGCTGACCGAGGAGGGGCCGTTCTTAAACCCTCTCCCTCCTCTTGAACAGCGGGGGCTGCGCAGCGCCCTCCACCCTCACTCCTTCTAACCAGGGGGGGGCATTCCGCGCCCCTCCCTAACCTCCTCAATTGATGGGGACCTCTCCCTCCTTCTCCCACCTGCACTCTTCCGCAGGTATTTACCCCCTTTTCCCCTCTGCCCTGTCGCCCCCTTCTGTGCCCCATCACCGCCCCTACTGTGGTTCCCTTGACCCACCCCTTTTTGAGCACTCCTAATATCCCCTAGCTCCCCTTGGCCATCATTAACTCCACCCCTCCCTTGCTCCCCACCCGAAATCATTTCTCCCTTGGACGTTCTCCTGTCAATCTCCCTCCTCATCTTTCTGCCCCTGGATTCCCAAACCTCCCCTCTCCCCGCCGCGGGAGTGCAAGCCACCACTGCTGCTAGAGCCCCATCTGACGCTGCTCTGTGCTGCGGTCTACCGCCACCCACCTCTATTTCTCCTGTAACCTTCCCCACCGCCCCCTCCAGTTGGGCTTTAGATGCCCTGCTAATAATCTCCAGGGCCTCCCCTCAGTGCCCTGGCATCCACTAAACCATTCTTGCTGGCACCCAGGCCCACCATTGTGCACTAAAAAAATCTGACCGAGTTCTAAATAATTCCCCTATATAATTAATAGCTACCCTAAACCCCGAGCAGCACCTAACTGCGGACAAATGACCCCTGTGGAGAAAAAGAAAAGAATGTGATGAAAAAAGATATTAAAGAAAAAAAATAACTCAACATTCCCCAATTTAAATTACCCATAGCTCTTGAATAAAAATTACTAACCCCATTTTTTTTTTTTTTATATATGCCCCCCCAACCACTGCATTCCTGTAGAACCCATTAAAAGAGGCACAAAACTGGCCAGAATCACATAAACAAAAACAGAAACACAATAATAATTTGGCATTTATTTAGTGCTACGAACCCTCAGGTATCTGAGCGCTGCTTATCCACTGTGTCCACTTATCCACTGTGTGTGGTGCTCATTTATCGAGCTTGTAAGGATGAAAGGCTGAGTTTGGCCCCGCGCCACCCTCCCGGCTATAATTCAAAATCCAAATTCTGCTAATAAACGGCAGAAAACACACTGCGCCCTAACGTGCGTTTGAAACCACTGAAAAGCCTTCTAATCGCATTACGGTCTCTTTAATAAATTGTCTCTGCCCTCTAACGAACTATACCAGCGTGCACGGAGCAGGAGTCTGCAGTAACAACACAGGCTCATTGAAAAGGACGGATAAACGTCCTTAACCCCCTGCACAGAGGTACTTAAAAGGAGGGGGAGAGACGCGCGCGAGTGTAAAGCGGCAGTTATTTAAACTAAAAGGCCTGACGGAAACGCGCACCCCTCCCCCCCCCAAGAACGGACACCGCACAAACACAACTGAAACACACGGTAAACCTTATATACGGTACCCCCGTCTATGTGACACTTTTTTTTTTAAATATGCTAATAATTCCCCTAACATCCTTTAAATAAAACAAACTAACCTACCTCACCTCACTCTACCACTAGCCACCAATGACCAACTACCAGGGAAGGCTCGGGAGCAGGCAACAGGACTTCTCAATCTCACGTCCCAACTTTCGCCTGCCTCCTGAACCTTCCCTGACAGCTTAAATACCTGTTGGAGGCGCTCTCCCCCCCCCCCACGGCCAACTCGCTGGCCGTGTGCAGCGTCAACATACACCCCGGGGGGGAACGCTTTGCGTTCCCCCCCTGCGCCCCCCTTTTCAGGACTGATATCATCCGATTGAACCAACTGCCATTAATTCTCAACTGCTTAGTATTAGGCTTATTCATAACTTGAGTGATAGAAGAAGCTATATACTATAAACGCATCATAATTACAAAGAAATTGAGGACACCAAATTAAGTTGAGCCACACCACTCAAGTTTTCCAATATCAATACATCAAATTCCCTTCTACCCAATTGACCCTCCTTGTCTCACTTTGTGATCCATGTTTACTTACATGATCAGCAAAAAAGATACTTGGCAACATTACGGCAGACAAATACATAACTCAATACAAAATGTAACCCAAACGAGAATATGATCAAGAATAATATGTTGCGCTGATAGCTAGCATATCCCTGTAGTCAGCCCATTGATCTGGATAAACAGTGCACCACCCAGTTCTTCCACGTGATCATTCTCTCCCTTATTAGAACAGCTCTTTGGAAAAACAGATTCTGGGATATTTTACATGTTTGGGAATTGAAAGATATGTCCCCAGCATGACAGAGCCTCTCTTAAGGTTTATAGGAAATGGCTGGACCATTGTCTTCTTGGAGCATTTGTGTTGCTGTCCTAACTACTAACGATCATACATTCCTTATAACCACCTTCCAATACGTTATGTTTCTAGGGAATAATTCGGGTGAATTTTTGTAAATGAGTCCAGGGGCGTTGCTAGGGGGGGGCTAAGGGGGCTATAGCCCCCCGATCTTTTGGTTGTAGCCCCGGATAGAATCTCAGGAGCTACAGCCAAAACACTAGCTAGCCCCCAGTCCCAACAGTTCTGACAGCAGCTTAGCCCCGGGTCTTTTCCAGACCTAGCAACTCCCCTGAATGAGTCCATAACAAATAACAAGTATTTGTATTTGTTAACTGCTGTAATCCACGTATATACATCCAAATGGCACTGTTGCCCTCGGGAGAATATTTTGACTTACTTGTTTGATCCACTGTTGTCCACAAACATGTTGAGCTATTAGTTACATAATTCTTTATATGGTTTCTCAGCTCTGGCTACTAATATCAGTCCAACAACAGAGGAGCTGTTGACAATATCCCAAGGTGGGAAGCAGCTAAACTTGTATGTGTAGCAGATATCACTTTTAATCTGTCCTGCTTATTTAGAAGTAACCTTTGAGCAGAGCACAACCAAGCATGTCAATCCTGCCACCACAGATCTTGTAGCCTGTGTCCTAGCAGACAAGTCTGCCTGACCATTTTCAGCAATGTGCACACAATCTGTGATGTGTGCCCTAGTGTATGTAACCCACAAAATGTGGGGGTTACCTCTTTGATGTTGCAAACCTTTTGTCAAAGTCACTTCGATACTATTGATTTCCCTGTGTAATTTTAAAAATCATCTAATGCACACTTTTGCCAGTCCAAGCTATATCCTCGGACGACATATTCTGAAACAGATACATTAAGTGAGTGCCTGTGTGGAACAACTTGGTGAACTGTGAGTAGAAGACCATGTAACGCTGCTGCTTCTGCTGATGTGTCTTCTAAAATCTATTAGCACACATGAAAGTGAAGGTGCATGGCTGCAGAGAGGGTGTGGAGCACAGTTGGGAGCAACAAAGGTATTCCTAACGTAGATAGAGGTTTAGGTAGGCCCAGGTATAGGGCACGGGTGATATTGTGAAGCATTAGTGTAATATAATGTATAACAATGACGATGTAGACACAGGGCCATAGTGCGGGAAATACTGAAGTATCCCCATATTGGAAATGAGGCCTAGTCGGAAGTGGTGTTGTAAGTGGTCTGCAGTGCCTGAGGACTCGACATTTCCATTGATTTGGAGGCAGAGCTTTTGGGCAAGAGCCCTGCGTCTACACCATAAAACACCATTCCGGGCACGGAACGTGGCGCGGAAGTGGTGCTGTAAGTGGTCTGTGGGGAGGGGGGGAGGGTGGGAGGGTGTAGTAAGCAGCTGGGAGCTGCGAGCCGAAGGGCAAGGAACAGGCAGTGAGTATTAATTGAGGCACTATTATAAAACAATACAACATGGCGTTTTTAGCGCATGGTCTGGATCAAAACTCTATAATCACCAGCCATTAACACAAACCCCATCCCCGTTGAGTACACCTTGCATCGCAAAGCTCCCCAAGGAGGCAGTTCAATAAATATCCTCCAACAACCTACAAGCCTTAGCCACGTGAGGGGAACTAGTGCACCGAGACTTGTGATAGAGAGCAGAGCAAGGAGAGCTGTCAGAAGACCTGAGCAGCGTACGCCCACGTAGTAAACACAGTAATTTTCTGGAGAGAGGAGTAAGCAGCGGAAATGTCAACACAACTGGGTCTTAGCAGCCAGTCAAATATGCTGCAGGAAGGCTCCTTTACTGGGGGGCACCAATGGGACTCCATTGTTGAGGAGGGCCCACAAGAGGAAAGAAATAATAGCTACATCTCTGAAGAGGACCTGGCTGCAGCAATTGAGCGGAGTCTATGGGAAACCAACAATCTGGACAAAAAAACGACAAACCAAAGGCTGACAGGTCGAATTCAGAGGAGGAAAGACATGTGAGTAGTAGAGGCCTTGACAGCTTCCCCTGCCATAGCCTGGAAAATCGCAGACTTTTACCCTAACCAGCATGCAAGCACAGAACATAGACCAATGGCTAGGGCGAGAGAAACAGCATACACGGACAGCTCCCAAATACAGGATATCAGCATGACAGCATTCATGGACATAATGGATCCACTGAAAATAAAGGTGTGATAAACATTAATGGAAGTGGGGACAGCCTGATGCACCAAACATGCAACGCATCAGTGAGGGGTTCACCTACAGAATTGATAGATTACATCGAAAGAGGAGGAAGCGGGTATGCAGGGGTTATTGTACCACAACCTGTGTGAAGCTGATGAATATATCAGGTTAACATCAGTTTCGGCACTGAACTCAATATAACAACATATGGACGGAAGTTAAATCGCACTCCCTAACCCTGAGCGAAATGAAGTTGAACTTGGTCATACTAACAGACATAGTGCAGGCGAGAGGTGAACAGGAGAGTCAAGTCAAACACAGCAATGTGGATGAACCACGGCTGGAAGGAGCAGAGGGTGGGTGTAGAATTGAACCAAAAGGCCAAGCCCCTCACGAAGCCCACGGAACCCAGCCAGTGGTAAGAGGATCCATTCTAGTAGACAATGGCATTCTGGAAACATGGTTAGGCCTGCAATGCGAAATGCAACCAGAGACCAGTGGAGTCAATATTTGCTGGGACCAGAACCAAGCAGCAAGATGAATGAAACAGGGGTCGAAGACTCAACTGCAAACCCTGAAAAAGAACCCCTTTTACCTAAGGGAAAGGAAAATGGAAAGTATGCCAAGAGATTAAAGAGCAAGGGCAAGAAAGGTCCATCGGCTTAATACCGGAAATTTCTGAGGAACCTCACGAAAATGGAAGCCCTCAATCACCCCCAATGCCTAAAAAAAGAAAGTAACTAAAGCATCGATGATGAATCAAGTTGAGAAAGAGCAAAGAAAATTGCCTAAAGATGCGAGAGTGCTGTACAATGATCAAGACGTAGAAGAAATTGAGAGGGTGGACAGGTAGGAACATCTATAAAGGGAGGTGGCATTGAGGTGGAAATCACCAAAGACATCGGATGCAGCTGCACAAACTACGGACAAGTGAGTTCCTGCCAAAGAGCAAACTGTGTGGGAAACCAGAGGTGTCGTAAAGGTAAAATTTAGTGGTGGTGTTCGCAATGGAGAAGGGACCAGGATGGAGGACGGTAAAGACTGTGTGGTGAAAGAGGGGTGTCAAGAGTAAGAACTAAAGGGCTCCTTGAAAAACGACCAACACTGGGGTAAAAACTCCACGAAGACTGCTGTTAAAAAAAAAGTGTTGCAGTTCCCAGGGGAACAACACGCCTGCATATACAGGGAATAGACTGGACCACTCAGATTCGTATAAAGAGCAATCACCAGGGGGGATGTCCCTTCGGTATACTAAAGAATGCCTGGAACTGTGACAAGGGGGCAAATGTGTCTGCACCAAGTGGGCGAGGGAGGGTGACTCTGTATACAAATTAGGCTCTACATCGGCCCAAGGAAAAGACTAACACAAACTTTCTCCAACTAGTTTACTAGGGCGGGAAAGGAACCGCCTAAATGTGTTAGCAATCTTCAATGAGGTAATGAGGTTGGTAGACATATCCTCGAGGGATATTGATAGGGTGTCATTCCCTGACAGGTCAAACAACTGTGCATGCATGCTACACTTTGAATCCTGATTGGTAAGAGACCTTGTACTGTCTGAAGGAGGAGACCTGGCCAGTATGGGGTTTCGAGTTGAGGGAGTGGAGAACGGGATGGCAAAGAAGGTGTTGTGGGGGTGGGGGGGGTCAGGGAACCTATGAGTGGTGGTTAAGGTGGGGAGGGGGGGTAATAGAATTAAATGAAGGAGGCAGAGAGGAAAGGGATTTGGCAAAGCACAGATCAGAAGTAACGTCTGTACTATACGTTAAGGGGTGTTTTGGAGGAAGAGGTGAAGGTGCGTGTCCACAACAAAAAGTTACCTATGCTTGACCTCTTGGTATTCCAGAGGTAATGCCCATCTATTTAATAACCAGAGGGCATTAGACCAATTGAGACAGCGCTGTCTTATTCTACTGCAGGAAAACTGGCTTACAACCTCAATGACATTGGATGGTTACAAGGTCTTCCACCAAAAAGCAAGGTGGAGCAAGGGGGGATACAATATGGGGGGGTCTGTTACTAGCAATAAAATCAGGACAGGGTTTGAGAGCTAAGCAAGTGCCCGATATGCCTTTTGGAGCGATGGGTTTGAAAGTACGGGAAGCGATGGAGAAAATCCTATTCTAATACTTAATGTATACTGGCATAGGGGAATTTCGGAGTTACATACCTTCTGAAGTTACTCAGGTAATAGCAGATGGGCAAATTTCAAATCAGAGGGAATATCATTTTGGCGGGGGACTTAAATACAAACTGTCAAATGTTAGTGCCCGATGGTGAGGAATGGGAAACAACTACAGACATGATACCTAGCGACCATAAAAGTTAGACAGGAAGGAAATGGTTGGTTGCATTGGACGCAGTTGGTTGGAGAAAAGTAAATGGAAATGTACAAGGAGATTGGGGGCAAGGCATACCTGGCATAGGGGTGCAAGTGAGTCAACACAACTATGTCTTTGTGAACGCAGACCAGTTCCGCTTATGTGAAGGGATGGAAATATCGAAAATATTTTGAGTGATTACTATGTTGAGGGTGAAGTTCAATGTGTCTGCATGTAAGATTGAGGAAAGCGAATGTGACCACAAATGTGGCAGGAAATAGATTGCAGTGGACGCCTTCCTTATTGGCTAAATTAAATTATAATATAACATCATTGGTCAAGGAGAATTTGTATGATTGGAAACAGAAGGCTTTCCACGTCAATAACTTTGACCAAATCATTGAAGAAATATTAGCCTAAACCGTAGGAAGGGTAGGGAAAGGTGGGGGGCAAGAACGAATAAAACACATGAACACCAAAACAATAAGGAGATAGCACGAAAAAAGTTGGAAAGGAGACAGAAATGATGGGAAATAAAACAATCAAATAATACAGGGGCCTGGAGGGTTGACGGGGGGGGGGAAAGCCATACAACAAGCATATACAAGCATTTGCAAGTGTAATAGGGCAAACCTGTTACAAAAGGATTCAGAATGGATGCTGGGCATCTTGATTGGGAAGGCTTTGAGGGCTTTCTGGGAAGTAGCCAATGCAAAAGAAGGTGCCACTAGAGTTGCCCCATTGAACGCTGTACCTGAGGAAAGCTGGTGGGAGTACTTTGGTACTTTATACACCAAGCTGGGGGCCACTGAGGAGGGTGAAGAGGGGTCTAACGAGGGGGTAAAGTCTGGAAAGGTAAGCACAATCGAACACAAATAGATAAAAGACCTGATTTTGAAGAGTAAGCTTTGCAGGGCCCCAGGCTCGAATGGTTTAACAAATATGGTACTGAAATCTAACCCATAAAATTGGGCAGTCATGTTGACTAACTTTTTAATGATGTATTAGAGACAGGGCTTGTTCCGGAATCATGGAACACAGGATTAGTGGTGTCCATATTAAAAAAAGGTGACCACGAAATCCTAGGAACTACAGGCCAATTACATTATTGGATGTAGACAGTAAGATTTTTGCGGCGCATATACGGAAACATCTACAGGAGTGGGCACAAAAGTGGGAAGGCCTTCTAAACTTCAAACGGGCTTCATAAAAGGCTGCTCAATGAGCCTGAATGGGCTATTGGCGAGAGAAATCCAAGAGGGCTTTTGGTTAGGAAAAATGGGCTGCACGTTAGGAGTTCAGTGGACCTCTCGGCTGCCTTTGAACGCGTGGATCGGAGCATGCTGTGGGGAAAGCTAAAGATGGGGCTTGCCAGGGGCTCTCCTGAACCTCGTAATGCAGCATCAGGAGAACACCTGGATACAAGTCAGACTACACCAGGAGGGACACCTGTTCAGGACGATAAAAACATAAGTTGGTCTGAGGCAGGGGTGTGTCTTTGCCCCCTGGTTATAGAACATGTACGTGTCTGGCGTAGGTGAGTTCATGACAGGTAGAGGATTGGCATCCCTGTGTCTGGGTAAATTAAAAATACCCCACCTAATATATGCCGATGATTTCTTATTCTTTGATAAGACCATGATCGGCCTCCAGCGTCTACAATTCTCAAATAAGAGAAGGGCAAGTGAGTTTAAGCAGAGAATGGGAAAATGAATAATCCAAAGAGCTAAGAGCGTTACGTATCTGGGCTTCCCAATTGCTGCGACTAAAGGCAATGGAAATGTGTCTCTTGTTTTAAAACAAAAGGCTGTAGCTCTCTTAAACCAACTGCGAAGAGTGGACAGTAAGGTTGGGCGATTTTTTATAAAACCTGCGGTTATGTACTTTGAAGGTAAGTTAGCACCTAAATTAACCTACAGCATGGAATTATGTGGGAATGACTCATGCAATTAGATAAGATGGAAGCTATGCTGTGGAAATGATGAAGGTCCCAAACTGCGTACCACTGACTGCATGTCATTTTGAGCTGTGCCTCTGTCCCTGAAAGTAAGAGTACAGAGGAAAATATTAACATACACTTCAAGGTGCTAACTGGACCCGAGGGATCCTTGTACAGGGATCTCGACGAGTACAGAGAATGGCTGGTCCAGTCGGATAACACTTCAAGCTTCCTAAGGAAACTATTTAAATATTGAAAAAAGCTACTTGAAGTAGTTAGCCTGTACATAGAGACATTGAAAACTAATCCCACAAAAGTTTTTAAAAAAGCCCTGTACGATCTTGATTGGGAACTACACTTTCATACTTACCGAGTCACTGATAGACTTGTTGCACGAACATAAATCAAGAGAAGTGACTCCTTACATGTTGCAGTTTCCAAATAAAATATACAGACGAAGTAGTGATGCGTTTAAGAGGGAACCTTCTTTATACTAGGGAGGTGGCTGATGAAACAAGCTGTAGGTTCTGTAAAATTGCTGAAGGATGTGAAAACACGAGGCATTTGTTAATGGAATGTGAAGCCCTGTCGAGTAGAAGAGCAAGGTGTTTTGGTAAATGGCAGAATACAACACGGGTGAATGTAGATTAACTTTGGAAAAAATGCCTGTCCCCACAGACAACTGCTATGACAATTGTGGTCACAGGTTTTTTTAAAGCCCTGCACCTGGAAGGAGAACGTAAAGGACCTTACATCACGCAGCTGCTAAAACATATGGCTGAATGTTATATACAAAATGGCGGAAGTGATGAATTGTGTTTTAACATATGAATAGTAGTGATGAATTGATGTTTTAATTCTTTTTTGTAAAGCTTCACAGTTTGTTTGCTTGTAATTGTTCTTTTTCTATTGAACCATATACAAATAAAAAAATGAGGCCTAGGCGTTGGGTGCGTTTTAACTTTGGTGTAAATTGTACATAGACTTCAACTTCTGTATATAGTATATAAGTGCAGCATCTTTTAAAGTACAACAGGCTGCATGCTCCAGGTCATGGTAAGATATCTATCCAGTTGCCCAGGCAGCCTGTAATGTTCTTGTGGTTGCTTAGGTAATGGCATCCTGGCCCAGAGTTCTATCCAAGGAGATAAAGGACTGACTCCATGGAGCTTCAGGCAGTTGCCAGTATCTCTACTGCAGGAGGGCCTCATAATACATGTAACTTTAATAAAAGTGTTAGACTTGGCTTCTTGTGGACTTAATTTTGTATTTCCTATTGGAGGTGTAATATTGTAGCATAAGGAGTTTGAATATTTTTCCCTTCCTCAAGCCCCAGGAGTGATGCTGAGAATAGCAGCATTCTTTAATCGTATCAAGCTGTAGGACTGTGGAACAAGATTGGAATGTGAATGGCAGAGTGAGGGAAGGGCTGCATCCGTACAGAAAGACAAATCCATGGGAGCCAAGTTCGAGGTCTAAAGCTACCAAAATGCTTGGTGTAGATTTAGTGCACTACGCCCCTGGAAAAATGGCCATTCTATTTCAACTGCCAGGCGGCTGGAAAATAGAGTACATAAATCCATCAGAATTGGGCTGATTAATGTGGTCCTCGAGAGAGCAAGGAGGTGTACCGCAGGTGGGCAACTGATAAGGGGGGGAGGGGCAGAACATCCCATGATTTGTGATACGAAGAGCAAGAGGTGATGCCAACAAATATAGTCCAAAGCTGTGTAGGCATGACTGGGGTGCCTCCATGTCTGATATCAAAAGAAGCACACTTATTTCAAAAGGCCAATTTGACCTGGGAGTTGTCAATGGGAGTTGTCCACTGAGCTCATGCTAACGACTAAGTGCACAACATGTGACAAGGCCGATGGGGCAGGCAACATTGCAGGTAATTTGCCAATCCAGTGGCTGGAAACCGAGATGACGGAATAGGGCAATCACTTATTAAAGGGTAGGGGTAGATTAGGATGTGGCCAATTGGTCAAGGACTATAGGGAAATGGAAGTATGAATATAGGTGGTAGCCAATGAGGGTGGGGGAATAACACTGTAAATTGTTCCCGTCATGAGTGATGATTTCTTTCCTTAAAAACCTTGTACTTGCTTTGAACTAACGTAGAGAGCTCCGTAGCAGTTTGCTTCTACAAACCTTCCGATACCTTTTAGTATACAAAATAAATCTGAGCTTATTTCACTAGAGGAGTGTTTTTATTGCCTGGAGGTATTGCCTTACATATTTGGTTACCCCAACGTGATCCCAGACCCTCCATGGTGACAGGATTCCTGACTGCACATCTGGATGGGCCAAGCCCACCTGCAGTGACCAATACCCTGTGCACAAACTGTCTGCTCTTTGCAGCATTTCTGTCTGCTCTTTGGAGCAGGGCACTGCTCCTGGATTGTGCATGCCTTTGATGGGACCCCATGACTGAGGAACTCGGGAGAGTACGAAGATGTAAATGCACCTTTGCAGGAGACAACAATAAGGGGAAGGGGTGTGAGAGTGTTGAGGAGTGAGTGAGTGTGTAGTGGAGAGACCACATAGCATTATATATATATATACACGTTTTTAATTATGTGAGGTAAAAGGATAAGAGAGTAATGGGATCCTCTTTAAGCATCACTGCAGAACTAAGGAGAAAAAGAGGAATAAGGGCCGAGGCCCAGTATAAAGAGGGTTTGGGATCCCTGTGCCTGATATAAAGGGGGTCGTGAGGATGAATAGTAGGTTTTTTGTGCGTTTCTATTGTTTTTACTGTGGTGGAATAGACCGTGGCGGGATCCAGCTCTGTTGTATATATAATTTTGTGGAATGACTATAATGTGCATATGGTTAGTGTGAGAGTGTGTAGATTATAGTAGGGGAGGGAAATGAGGTGTGTGAAGAGTGACAAGTGGGGAAGGGGGAACAAAAAAGGAAAGGGGTGGGAAAGATGTGTTATGGCACTGCTGGATCAGAGCCAGGGTTAATTAAAGGCATTAGGAGCGAGTAAGGGAAACCAACATGGAGCCGTCGCCTCCATTGGAGTATATGTGCACGGCTCTCCGTTTGTCATCCGGCACAGGAGGGCTTGGCAGGCCCGGAGGCATCCAAGCCTGTGTGAACCTGTGCAGCAGTACAGAAATGTAAGCAAACATGCGGCTGTGGTAAAAATGGGATCGACATGGGGGTTAATTTCCAACTGGGTGAGTTCATTTGTGTTCAAACAGTGAAAGCCGTGTTGCGCAGATAAGGGTGAAGAAAGATGGCCTATACAGAGTATAGTTTTGTAGAAAAGCAGTGAATGCCGCAAAAAGCCACTGCCATTTGGGAGGTGGAAAACATGCAAGTACATTTACCAAACAATATATCCAACATGCTGGCAGACGAATTTGCAGAAAACATCTGCCCTGAAACAGGGGCATAACAAAACCTACATTTCTGGGGGCAGAGTGGGGCTAGGTGGTGATGGAGAGGCCACTTCAGAAAATAGGCGGGGCAAACTTGGAGGTTCCACCCCCACAACCCCCATGACCTGGTGTGGGGACCAATTATCAAATAGTATATTTTACAACGCAATATGCAGAGAGGCGATGAAAGTCTTTCTTGAAAGTAGCAGCTTTAAAGTTTTACTGCATTTGTTCAAGTACGTTTTTCTGAACAAACACAGTAAAACTTTAACACCGCCAGCTTCGGGGAAAAGGCTTCCCTCACCTCTCTGCCTAAAAAGAAGCAAGTGCACACATCCAGGGGTGCACCTAGTCTAAAATGTAGGCAGTGTCTAACCCTTCAAATTTTGGAAGAGGCTAGAACTTCAGAGATGGTGGAGGAGTGGAAAACTTACTGGTGTAGTGGCATCTAACTTCATTACTCATTGTAATGAGACTATTCTAGTGCAGGATCAATGTTACAATCGGTTAACTCTCTCCTTTAAGTCTGAAAACACCCACTTCTTGCAGATCCCGAAGGTCCTAGAAAGTGTGAAAATTGCAGATGGTGTGCAATGAAAGACTCCATATCATAGCATAACAGGACAGAGTGTGGGGCAATACTGTGGACGGCCCAAGCAACTTCAGTGGCTGGGAGCAACAGGGAAGAAAATGTAATGTTGGTTCTACCACAGTTAGTCCGCTATAATAGAATCTCTGGTGCACTGACTTGCTGGTGAGACTATGTCTGCGTTTATAATCAAGTGTTACAGACTGGTGGAGGGCCAGTGCAGCAAGAATGCCATTCTATGTGACAGATTTGGAGCCACTAGCAGAGGAGCACCAGGGTTCACCAATGTGTCCCTACACTTATTGTAAGCACTCCAATGTTTGCAGTTGAAGTCAAGGTGAGATTACATCATTTGCCCAGGATCACACACTTACGCGCGAAGGAGGGATTTTAATCCACTCTGCACGGCCACCTTCTTCCATGCTTTACTTGGAACAAATATTTAAGTTTGTGGTGTCAAGACCTACAATAACACTGTCATATAGAGTTTACTTGCAAAATACACAAATTGCACAGTAAAGCATCATGACCACATGTAAATCCTTATAGCAGCATGTTGGGCCAAAATAATATCAGTGTACCTTTATTTTCCAAATCCGGAATAGAAAACTATAAGATGCAAAAGGCACATTATCTATGTACCCACTTTATTTTCAGCGATTTAAGACACACAGTAAAATAAGTTGTGCCATAAACTCACTTAGGTTTAGAGATTTGTCACACCTGCAGCGGTTTGTGTATGGGTTTAGGAACATTCAACTGAGGACATCAAAGCAAACTTTACTTTTTCAAACATCAGGCTATTAGACATTATGGGCATGCACACATTTTCAAAGGGTGCTTTATCGCGTTGCTTTAACTGTTACAGATCTGCAAGGTGACTGGTGGTCTCTCAGCTGTAAATTCGCCATCATGCAAAGGCTATGCTGCTGATGACCAAAGAAAGGCTTCAGCCCAGTCAGCTCAATGACGTTGCGCCTGCCCTGAAATTCCCTCGACGTGCGCGGCACGGCCATAAATCACTGCTGTTTGGGGGCGGTGGTAGTCGGGGGTGGGGATAATACTTACCCACCAAGAGAAATCACACAAAGAAGCGCTGCAACCAAAATCAAAATAGTAACAACAAACCCACCTAACTATACCGGGCGCTTAGAAACACTTCCTAGATGTATAAGCGCTTATAAATACAATATAAAGAACGTCATCACGCCTTAAAGGCATTTTAAAAAGTGTCGGCAAACCTTTAAATAAACACACAATGCTATCGGGTCTCATAGGGACTTTAAAGATAAATTGTCAATGAAAGCAACATAAGGCCTCCCTTTACCTAACGCTCATTTTCCGTTTCCAGGCAGCATCAGGTGAGTGCCTGCAATCCAGCTCTTGCAGTGAATTTTCCTTCAGCATCCATTAACTTAGTTCGTTCTCTCCCCGTTGTTGTTATATTGGTAAGAGGGGCCCTCTTGCAACCTCTGGAAATGCACGTTGAAGTAAGAGGCTTCAGCTGAAGCTGCAATTCGTTGTAGTTCTCTGGGAATAACTGCAGGAACAGAGTCTGCTCTAGATCTAACAGACACAGAAACAATACCAAGATGAATATCAGCAGACACTACCTTCTCTAGCTCCAATGGTAAAGGCCCATCACGTCCTCGGGCTGGCGCGAATGAGCAAACACAGTACCTGCTCTGGAGCTAATGACTTCTGATGCAGTACCGTACCTGCTCATCAGCTACATCTAACGATACCTGCCCTGGGGAAAATAATGACAGACACAGTACTGGATCTGTGATACCGATCTGCCCTGCAACTAATGACACAGTACCTGCTAACCCGTTACCTATGACACAATACATGAATGATGGCATGCACAGTATGTACTCTGGGGCTAACTATTCCAGTCACAGTGTCTGCTCTGGAGCGAATGGTATTTAACACAATACCTGCTCTTGAGCAAATCTGGGGTTAATGTGTCCTTTTCCATTCCTAATTCCCCTCTGACACCTCGAACCAAACTTTATGAAATGAACGTACAGCGTAAAGAAGTGATCAGCAGGGATACACCATAGTGCCACGATTTTCAAAACGCGTATGGTGCAACTGATGGGATGCTCATTCACTTCACTTGCGCCAAAAAGCTAGTGAACTGTGCACAAAGGACATTTAAATGGGTGCATCATAGTTGTGCACATTGAGGTGTTCTTTTCCCACCAAATGCACAACTGCGCAAGGTAGAGGATGGAAAAGGGTTTCTGGGCATGTTCAAGTAAATCCCGATTTTCAAAAGAGGTGCAATTTTCAAAGCACAGGAAAACATTTATTTTCCATGTACCTATTTGGAACAGGTGCAGGGGGATATAAAATCATTGGGAAGGTCATTCTGATCCTCTCATGCAATGAGTGAGTGAATGCTGTGTGTGAATAAGCGAGTGAATGTTGAGTCAAAGAGTGTGTGGGTGTGTTTGTGCTGGGCCAGGGATACACTCTGCCCCTCCACCCCTGCAAAAGAGTTGAAGAGCTGACTAAGCGCAGTATCAGTGCCTCTATAAAGGTTTTGTAGATACACGCTGGAAAGGCATCCAGGCCCGGAGCCTTTCCTGATGGCAAGGCAGCTATAGCTGTCCTTGCTTCTTCAGGAGTAATGTCTCCCTCAAGTTCTTCCCATTCTTGAGAAGTGATTTTAGGGAGAGGGCACTGGAACAGGTATTCCCTTTGGGCTCCCTCCTCAGGGGAATATGATGTTTACAGGGATGAATAATATTCTGTGAAGGGAGAAATTATCTCAAGTAGAGCAGTGCTTTCTTGCCCATGCCTTTATTTTAAGAATTGTTCTCTGTGCTTCTTTTTTCCTAATCATCCTCGCTAACAGGCGATCCACCTTATTGGCTTTGACATAATACCTCTTTTGGAGGTTGAGTTATGAACGCTCTGCAGCTCTAGTCTGCAAAATATCTAATTGACCCCTAATCAGCCAATATCCCCTTTGCAGCATACTCCCCGCGTTATTTGACATTTGCGCCATTATTTGTTTAAGTTTAGCTTCCAATTCCTCCTGTAAGAGACCTAGTTGTTTGTCCCTCTGGCACTTCATCGTGATGAGCTACCCCTCAATGTAGCCTTAAACGTGTTCCACACCACCTGGTCCTGTACATCCTCTGTTGCGTTAAGTGCAAAGTAATCCAAGATTTTATTCTTTATGTCCTCACATAGGACTCCATCCTTAAGGATGTGGCTATGGAACTTCCACGGTCATAGGCCTGGTTTGTTCGGGCCCATATTTCAGGAAATTGATAAGGGCGCATGGTCTGATAGGGTGATCACTCCTAGCTCTATTCCTGCGACCCTACCCAATAGTGACCTTGAAATCCAGGAGTAGTCTATCCTTGAGAAGGATCTATGAATGTGGGAATAAAATGTGTACGCCCCCTCAGTTCCCACCAGTCATCTACCAACGACAACGGGGCCATGTGTTTATTCAAGCAGGCAGATGGTGCCACCTGGTTGTGGAACACCCTTGCCCTCCTCTCTTCTCTCGGGTCCCATGCCAGATTAAAGTAGCCTACCAATATTATCTGCCCTTTAGCAAAAGTCGCCAATTTGGTCAGTGCCACCTGCAAGAACCCATCTTTCCCCATATTGGGGGTGTGGATTGCTACCACTGCATATGTGCCCCTCTCCCATTGGAAAGAGGCCACCAGATACCTACCCTCTGTGTTCCCCTCTGTAGCTATGACCTGGAAGCCTGGGATGTCCTGAAATAGCGATTTAACTCCCCCTCCCCCCCTCGGCTTATGCCTGTCTCTTGGAGGGCTACAATTCCTAACTTCCCCCACCCCAAGAACTGTTCCACCTTCCTTCTCTTAACCGGGTAATTAAGCCCCCCTGACGTTTAGGGTGGTCACCCGAAGCACTTCCTTCTATCCCATGGTCGCCTTACCGTGTGACTCGTGATGAGTGGCTGCCGTTTTTGGATCTCCCCCACCCCCCGAAGCCCCCCCTCCCTTCACCCTCCACCCCCCTGGGCGGGCTCAACCAGCCTCTAGCTCCCCCATCTATCATCTCTGGAATTGAGTTCTTGTAACAACCCAGAATAAACCTGTGGGGGTCACCCTAGACCCATGTAGATAAACCAAGACATCCAGTACCACCCACGTCCCCCAGTACCTTTCCCCTAACTACCTCCCCAAGGCAGGCTACAACATTCCTTCCTTAAGGTACCCCCCCCCTTTTCCCACAGCGTGGCACTCCTGTGACGATGGGCGTGTGGGCACCTTCCACTCTTGCCCCCTTAGGCCCTGTTCATTTGAGCCCCTTGTCGAAAACTTTGTCCACTCGCACATTAACCTCTTGAGATGTTCTCTCGCCGGTCTTTGTTCTTGCCTTGGTGACCCTTTGTCCTTCCCTCATACCTTCCTCGCAGGTGGTGACCCGCTGCTGTTTCCCTTCCCATTCGAACAGTCGTCTAAAGGAAAAGGTCCATTTATAGCGTATACTTCACCAGGTTGGTCTGGGCTAGGTCCTGAAATAGCTGAAGTTCCAACCATTGTAGCTGGCCCTCCTGGCAGCTGCCAGCACCTTCTCCTTCTGCTCGTACTCGTGTAAGGCCCCCACTACATCTCTGGGTCTGTCCCCTGGCTCACCCCTCTTTGGCTCCACTCTGTGTATATGGTCCTGCTCTATCCCAGACCAGTCTTTCACCTCCAGCAGGTCCGCGAACACTTGCTGCGCCATCGTGCGTAGATCATTGTCCGCCACCTCCTCAGCAAGGCCCTTTATTCTGAAGTTAGATCTTCTCAAGCGGTTTTCAAGGTCTTCGCTCTGGGTCTCGTAGTTCTGCGTGACCCTTGCTAATTGCTCTACTAGCTTGTCGATCTTCCTTGTGTCCTGCAACCTCTTCTATGGCGCTCTCCACTACTTCGGTTCCCTCCTCAAGTTTTATTATGTCCCCCTTCACCTCTTGCAACAATTGGGACATTTCTGCTCGCATCATGTTCAGCTGCGGTTGAATGGTGTTCGCTATCTTGTCCCCAAAATCCTGAAAGCATTGGCGAAGGACCTCCTGGATGACCACTTAATCTTTTGCAGTGGCTGCCAGCACCCCCAAATCCTCTCCTGCCCCTGACCTCCCCCAGCCGGTACCTCGCTGTCTCTGTACCAGAGTTTCTGCAGATTGCCGTTCTGTGGTTTCTTCACCGACTTGGGGGCAGCTTGCATGTCCTTCCCCTTGTTTTTGGACATAGGGTGTAGGCAGGTCTGATGGGGGAGCCCTGGCCTATTCTCCCTGATATCATGTCACACTCTTTGGACCTATTCTGGCCACTTTTTCAGGCGTAGGAACCTCCTCCCTCCACCGCTTTGTGGGTCCGCCCTTGACTGTGCGGGGGGTTGGAACTCCCCTCTAACTGTGCGCAGGTGAGCCACTGTTTGTCCTTCTCCTCGGGTTTCAAATGACCATCCTCCTGGCGTTAGTGCCAGGATCATTCTGCTCGACCAAATGTCCTTTCCCTTATTCTTCCTTGACCACCACGGATGTAGATGGACTTTTTAGCCCTCTGTTCGGCCTCAGTATTGGCCCCATGCATGGTGCGCCTGTTGCTCCCTTGTCTCCCTTGCTGTGCTTCTAGATGGCAGTGCGCTGGCTAAGGCACTATATGCATCTCCAAAATGTACCTCAATGGGCCTCCAGCCACTCTGGCTATAACATGACAGGGCCTCCCCTGGTCTTCTCTGCAAAGTGCTGGCTTCAAAGCTTGGGCAGGAGAGCCCTCCCGCCTCGCTCTCCCACTCCTCACCGTCACTCTGCTCAAAGCTGGGGATCACTGCTTGCTAATCACTGCATGCACTGGCCAGCCTCTGCCTGCTTGTACCCTTTCCTTGCACCAGGGCGCACGCTGACCTGTGATGTTTCTTCCCCCACGGGGGTGGGGAGAGTCTAGCCCCTCAGGGTTGCCGCCTTCCTGCCTCTTGACTTTCGCTCTGCGGCCCCTCCTGGGCCTCTTGGCCACTCCAGGTGCTCTTCTCCGCTGCGCAGGTCTCCGCAGTGGGCTACGGGTATGGCCCCTCCGGATCTTCCTGATCTCACCGATGAAAGTCCCACCTCGATCTTCTGGCTGGCAGTCGACAACAGGGTAGCCTCCTCTTCACGAATCCAGCCACGGTGGGCCTCCAATACCACAGGCAGCTCCTTCCTGACCGTCTCCTCTGCCGTTTGCTGTCCAATAGCAGCTGCTTTCCACCACCCTGCCTTGCAGCTGCACAGTCTTCAGCCGCCCGGGTCTCCCTGAGTGGTTCTTCTTGCTCACAGTCTGCAAGCGTGTCTCTCAGCTCGGCTTGCACCGTGTGCAGTGCCTCTGCACCTCACACACCACGGAGATGGAAGGCCGCACACCCGCCTCTGCCAAAGTTTCCCAGCGATCCAGGCTGTTGCACCCCACCACCACTGCCTACACTGGTAAATCCCCTTTGGGAAAGGCTCTTTTAATCTATCGTTATTGTCTTTGGCCCTGTGGCAGCGAGCGCTCCACGATCACGCTGCTCTCCCCTCTGCGGCCATCTTGGAATCCCAATCACAATGCACTTTTGAATGGGTATCCATAATAGATGCCAGTACAAAATGCTATTTTCTTTTTTAGAAAGGATGATATGTGCTTTTATGTGGCTGCACTGGCATTTTAGGCACCCAGTCTAGGCAATCTTTGCTGTGGCATGACATTTATTTTTTTACTGGGATTCTATGACAAAACAAGAATGATGAGTGTTATTATGTGTCTAGACTGGCATTTAGGGCAGCCAGTCAAGCCAATTGTTACTGTGGTGTGGCTTTTTTCACTGGGCATCAAGGGTAAAGCAAATATGATAAGCATTATTACACATCTAGACTCACCTACAATGTGCAGCCAGTTTGGACATGTTGTCTTGTTGTGACGAGACATTTTTAAAGGAAAAGCCAACAGGAGTGTGTTGCAGAGCCATGGTGGGCATGTTTTCTTATTATTTTTACTGGCATTATGTTATGTTAAGTTGATTTGTATTGCACACTGCTACCACCCAGGGGCAGTCACTGCAAAAAAGGGGGGCAGGGAAGTTAGTGTGGAAAACAGTGAGAGGATAGGTTCAAAACCAGGAGGAACTGGCGTCTGTGAGTATTTTACATGTGATTTATGAGCGACCTCGCTCAGTTAAACCGTATGGGTTAGTGTTGTGTGGTTACGATGGGTTGGCCGTGTGCACTGGTTAGATAATGTCCATAAGGGATTCAGAGTCGCAGGTGGTCGTAGCTGTAAGGTGGTCTGACATCTTGGGGTGTTGTTGTATTTTAGATGGTATATGTGGGTGGTTCACTCTGGATGTCGGCATAGTAATGGTTCTCTTTATGTTTATGAGTGTTGCTAGTCCAAGGTCTAGTGTAGAGGCGTCAGTTATGTATGAGGAGCAGGAAGGGAAGAGGGTTAGTAAAGTCGGTCAGTTGTTGTGGTCTCTCTCTGGGGCAGCCTTTTGGATGCTGCTTGACGGTATCTAGCCAGGTTCTTGTTCGCGGTTCTTTGACCCCTCTCATCTCCTCTCTAGTTGTTTGTCTGTGGTGGTGTTGTTGCTGGAGTCCCTTTTAGGTTGTCATTGTCTGCTGAATAGCCAGGTTCTAAGCAGTTTCATGAAGGTGTTTTGGTCTTCTGTTCTAATTACTCTAGGAATGTTGTTCCAGGTGTTAGAAATTAGACGTGAGAACCCTGTTCCACCGAATTTCCTTTTTTCATAGTGTTTTGCCTCTATTTGTAGGTCTTGCTGGATCTTAGTTCCCTTCTTGGGAGATAGCGGCTAATCTTGTCTTGGAGAAATTCCTCTCCTTGTCTATACAAGGCTTTGTGGGCGATGCAGAGTACTTTGAATTTGATGCGCTTTTTCCTGGTGACCATTGTAGGCTTTTCAGTGCTGAAGCGATGTGGTCTCTTCTGTTTAGTATTAGTAGGATCCTGCTGCTGTATTTTGCACCATTTGGGGTTTCTTGGAGAGTCTTTCTGGCATTCCTAGGTAGAGGTTTTTTGCGTAGTCAATTCTTGTGATTATCAGGGATATGATGGTGAGGGAAGGAGAGGTTGTGAGTAATCCTCTGAGTAGTTGTAGGAGGAGTTGTTTGGTGATTGCGTTGACTTGCGGTTCCAGGGATAATCCGTTGTCC
Source organism: Ambystoma mexicanum (assembly GCF_040938575.1). NCBI lineage: Eukaryota > Metazoa > Chordata > Amphibia > Caudata > Ambystomatidae > Ambystoma > Ambystoma mexicanum. Next base: position 862,895,593 of record NC_090939.1, on the reverse strand, counting down.
AAGAGTATGCCTAGGTTGTTTACTACATTGGTAGTCTCTGGTTGCGTTCGCATGCTGATTGGTCAGTCCAGTTGTGGGTTCCCTCCGTCTAATCCTATGCGTGAGAGCATTATTTCCATTTTTGCCGGGTTCAGTTTGAGGTTGTTAGTTGTCATTCAGTTGTATATGTCTGTGAGGCAGTTGTTGAGGTTGTTATTGTGGCCCTGTGTTCTGTTCGTTTTTACAATCAATTGTGTCGTCTGCGTAGTTGTAGACGGTAAATCAGTGGGATCGAATGATTTTCATCAGTGTGCACATGTAGAGGGGAGAGGCTGAAACTCTGTGGGACTCTGCAGGAAATATTTAGTGTTTGAGGTTAACGGTGTTAGGTAGGCTCTTTTGGTTCGGTTTGTAAGGAATTAGGTAAGCCACTTTAGTGCAGATTCCTGTATGCCACATTCCATCAATCATTTAATTAGTGTTCCATGGCTGGATGTGTTGAAAGCCACTGATATGTCCAATAGAAGCAGGGCTGATTGGGTGTCGTCTGCGTTTATTTTCAGATCGTTCCATATCAATAGAAGTGCTGATTCTGTTACTCTCATCGGTCTGAAGCCAACTTGTGATTGGTTGAGTGTTCGGTTTGTGTCGATGTGTTTAAGATGGATTTTGTAGACGTGGTTCTCCAGGATCTTTGCTGGGTAGGGCAGGTTGGATATCGGTCTGTAGTCGCTTGGGTCTTCTGCACTTTCTGACCTTTTTTTATTAGTGGTTTGATGTATGCTGATTTGAATGAGGACGGTAATAATCCTCTTTTGAGTGATACATTCATTAGGTTCCCGAAGTGTGTCGCTGGGGTTCTGTGGTTGAAGATTCCTTTGAAGACGTCCGGGGTGCAGGGGTCCCTTGGTGATCCTACAATGGTGGTGTCCTTGATCAGTGTTACGAAAGTTTTCCCTGTGATTGGTTCTAGGCAGATGAGTTTTGCTGTAATCTGTGTTTCGTCTGGTGTCGGTGGTCGCAGTTGTATTTGCCCCGGCTAGGTTAATGGTCTCCTGTATTGTCTCTTTTTGCTCTCAGATGGTTGGTGATGGTGTCACAAATTGGGTAATTCATAGAATCTCGCAGAAAAGTGTCGCAAGCGGCTGGCGCAGAGTGTCCGCGTGTGATTGAATGCGCCAGGCACGTGCGCTAAAACCGATTTCCGCGCACAGCGTATTCATGGATTTTAGGCTTCCAAACCAGCCGTGGCGCAGAGAATCGCAGCGACCCTGCAGCAGCGCCAGTAACGCCCCCAAGAACGCCCTTGCGCAAGGAAAAGCCATCAAAATCGCTAAATCATCGCAAAGGGCTGCGCTAACCCTGGACCAGTTGGCCGGGCTGGCAAACAGCAAACGCCAAGCGGGGAACGTGTATTGCAGGGGTGCGCGGGAAGTTCCACACGCGACTGGCCCCGTGTATTACATGGGTGCGCGGGAAGTTCCACACGCGATTCCATCAGGGTACGTGTATTTCAGGGGTGCGCGGGAAGTTACACACGCGAATGGGCCAGTGCGAGCAGGGGTCGTGTATTCCATGGGTGCGCGGGAAGTTCCACACGCGATTTCATCAGGGTACGTGTATTTCAGGGGTGCGCGGGAAGTTCCGCACGCGATTGGCCCAGTGCGAGCAGGGTACGTGTATTTCAGGGTGCGCAGGAAGTTCCACACGCGATAGTCCCAGTGCGAGAAGGGTACGTGTATTTCAGGGGTGCGCGGGAAGTTCCACACGCGATTGTCCCAGTGCGAGCAGGGTACGTGTATTTCAGGGGTGCGCGGGAAGTTGCACACGCGATTTCAGCAGGGAATGTGTATTTCAGGGGTTTTGGGGAGTACTACACGTGAATTGGCCGTGTGGGTCCTCCCAGGTGTACGCTCCACAACCTCCACGGACCCTGCAGGCAGCCCACACCACGGGGGACTACCCTGCGGCCCTGCTCATGTCCCGCAGGCAGCCCATCCACCATGGGCATGCCCCCCCAGCCAACCCACATGTCACCTTGCACTACTGATCAACAATGCATGTCTCCCACCACCCCCACCCCCCAGCAGTGCAGGGGCAGCCTCCACCAGGCCCCCACTCATGTCTCCCACCACCCCCACCCCCCAGCCACCAGGGGCAGCCTCCAGCAGGCCCCCACTCATGTCCCCCTGCACCCCCACCCCCCAGCATCCAGGGGCAGCCTCCACCAGGCCCCCACTCATGTCTCCCACCACCCCCAGCCCCCTGCCACCATGGCCACCCTCCACCAGGCCCCCACTCATGTCCCCCTGCACCCCCACCCCCCAGCATCCAGGGTCACCCTCCACCAGGCCCCCACTCATGTCTCCCACCACCCCCACCCCCCTGCCACCATGGCCACCCTCCACCAGGCCCCCACTCATGTCCCCCTGCACCCCCACCCCCCAGCATCCAGGGTCACCCTCCACCAGGCCCTCACTCATGTCTCCCACCACCCCAACCCCCCTGCCACCATGGGCAGCCTCCACCAGGCCCCCACCCATGTCTCCCACCACCCCCACCCCCCAGCAGTGCAGGGGCAGCCTCCACCAGGCCCCCACTCATGTCTCCCACCACCCCCACCCCCCAGCAGTGCAGGGGCAGCCTCCACTAGGCCCCCACTCATGTCTCCCACCACCCCACCCCCCAGCAGTGCAGGGGCAGCCTCCACCAGGCCCCCATTCATGTCCCCCTGCACCCCCACCCCCCAGCATCCAGGGTCACCCTCCACCAGGCCCCCACTCATGTCTCCCACCACCCCCACCCCCCAGCCACCAGGGGCAGCCTCCACCAGGCCCCCACCCATGTCTCCCACCACCCCCACCCCCCAGCAGTGCAGGGGCAGCCTCCACCAGGCCCCCACTCATGTCTCCCACCACCCCCACCCCCCAGCAGTGCAGGGGCAGCCTCCAGCAGGCCCCCACTCATGTCTCCCACCACCCCCACCCCCAGGCACCAGGGGCAGCCTCCAGCAGGCCCCCACTCATGTCCCCCTGCACCCCCACCCCCCAGCATCCAGGGGCAGCCTCCACCAGGCCCCCACTCATGTCTCCCACCACCCCACCCCCCAGCAGTGCAGGGGCAGCCTCCACCAGGCCCCCACTCATGTCTCCCACCCCCCAGCCACCAGGGGCAGCCTCCAGCAGGCCCCCACTCATGTCCCCCTGCACCCCCACACCCCAGCATCCAGGGTCACCCTCCACCAGGCCCCCACTCATGTCTCCCACCACCCCCACCCCCCTGCCACCATGGCCACCCTCCACCAGGCCCCCACTCATGTCCCCCTGCACCCCACCCCCCAGCATCCAGGGGCAGCCTCCACCAGGCCCCCACTCATGTCTCCCACCACCCCCACCCCCCTGCCACCATGGGAAGCCTCCACCAGGCCCCCACTCATGTCTCCCACCACCCCCATCCCCCAGCAGTGCAGGGGCAGCCTCCACCAGGCCCCCACTCATGTCTCCCACCACCCCCACCCCCCTGCCACCATGGGCAGCCTCCACCAGGCCCCCACTCATGTCTCCCACCACCCCCACCCCCCAGCCACCAGGGGCAGCCTCCAGCAGGCCCCCACTCATGTCCCCCTGCACCCCCACCCCCCAGCATCCAGGGGCAGCCTCCACCAGGCCCCCACTCATGTCTACCACCCCCCCACCCCCCTGCCACCATGGCCACCCTCCACCAGGCCCCCACTCATTTCCCCCTGCACCCCCACCCCCCAGCATCCAGGGTCACCCTCCACCAGGCCCCCACTCATGTCTCCCACCACCCCCACCCCCCTGCCACCATGGCCACCCTCCACCAGGCCCCCACTCATGTCCCCCTGCACCCCCACCCCCCAGCATCCAGGGGCAGCCTCCATCAGGCCCCCACTCATGTCTCCCACCACCCCACCCCCCAGCAGTGCAGGGGCAGACTCCACCAGGCCCCCACTCATGTCTCCCACCACCCCCAGCCACCAGGGGCAGCCTCCAGCAGGCCCCCACTCATGTCCCCCTGCACCCCCACCCCCCGGCATCCAGGGTCACCCTCCACCAGGCCCCCACTCATGTCTCCCACCACCCCCACCCCCCTGCCACCATGGCCACCCTCCACCAGGCCCCCACTCATGTCCCCCTGCACCCCCACCCCCCAGCATCCAGGGGCAGCCTCCACCAGGCCCCCACTCATGTCTCCCACCACCCCCACCCCCCTGCCACCATGGGCAGCCTCCACCAGGCCCCCACTCATGTCTCCCACCACCCCCACCCCCCAGCAGTGCAGGGGCAGCCTCCACCAGGCCCCCACTGATGTCTCCCACCACCCCCACCCCCCTGCCACCATGGGCAGCCTCCACCAGGCCCCCACCCATGTCTCCCACCACCCCCACCCCCCAGCCACCAGGGGCAGCCTCCACCAGGCCCCCACCCATGTCTCCCACCACCCCCACCCCCCAGCAGTGCAGGGGCAGCCTCCACCAGGCCCCCACTCATGTCTCCCACCACCCCCACCCCCCAGCAGTGCAGGGGCAGCCTCCACCAGGCCCCCACTCATGTCTCCCACCACCCCCACCCCCCAGCCACCATGGCCACCCTCCACCAGGCCCCCACTCATGTCTCCCACCACCCCCACCCCCCTGCCACCAGGGGCAGCCTCCACCAGGCCCCCACTCATGTCTCCCACCACCCCCACCCCCCAGCCACCATGGCCACCCTCAACCAGGCCCCCACTCATGTCTCCCACCACCCCCACCCCCCTGCCACCAGGGGCAGCCTCCACCAGGCCCCCACTCATGTCTCCCACCCCCCAGCCACCAGGGGCAGCCTCCAGCAGGCCCCCACTCATGTCCCCCTGCACCCCCACCCCCCAGCATCCAGGGTCACCCTCCACCAGGCCCCCACTCATGTCTCCCACCGCCCCCACCCCCCTGCCACCATGGCCACCCTCCACCAGGCCCCCACTCATGTCTCCCACCACCCCCACCCCCTGCCACCATGGCCACCGTCCACCAGGCCCCCACTCATGTCTCCCACCACCCCCAGCCACCAGGGGCAGCCTCCACCAGGCCCCCGCTCATGTCTCCCACCACCCCCACCCCCCTGCCACCATGGGCAGCCCCCACCAGGCCCCCACCCATGTCCCCCTGCACCCCCAGCCACCAGGGGCAGCCTCCACCAGGCCCCCACCCATGTCTCCCACCACCCCACCCCCCCAGCAGTGCAGGGGCAGCCTCCACCAGGCCCCCACTCATGTCTACCACCACCCCACCCCCCAGCAGTGCAGGGGCAGCCTCCACCAGGCCCCCACTCATGTCTCCCACCACCCCCACCCCCCAGCAGTGCAGGGGCAGCCTCCACCAGGCCCCCACTCATGTCCCCCTGCACCCCCAGCATCCAGGGTCACCCTCCACCAGGCCCCCACTCATGTCTCCCACCACCCCCACCCCCCAGCCACCAGGGGCAGCCTCCACCAGGCCCCCACCCATGTCTCCCCCCACCCCCCAGCAGTGCAGGGGCAGCCTCCAACAGGCCCCCACTCATGTCTCCCACCACCCCCACCCCCCAGCAGTGCAGGGGCAGTCTCCACCAGGCCCCCACTCATGTCTCCCACCACCCCCACCCCCCAGCCACCAGGGGCAGCCTCCAGCAGGCCCCCACTCATGTCCCCCTGCACCCCCACCCCCCAGCATCCAGGGGCAGCCTCCACCAGGCCCCCACTCATGTCTCCCACCACCCCACCCCCCAGCAGTGCAGGGGCAGCCTCCACCAGGCCCCCACTCATGTCTCCCACCACCCCCACCCCCCAGCCACCAGGGGCAGCCTCCAGCAGGCCCCCACTCATGTCCCCCTGCACCCCCACCCCCCAGCATCCAGGGTCACCCTCCACCAGGCCCCCACTCATGTCTCCCACCACCCCCACCCCCCTGCCACCATGGCCACCCTCCACCAGGCCCCCACTCATGTCCCCCTGCACCCCCACCCCCCAGCATCCAGGGGCAGCCTCCACCAGGCCCCCACTCATGTCTCCCACCACCCCCACCCCCCTGCCACCATGGGCAGCCTCCACCAGGCCCCCACTCATGTCTCCCACCACCCCCACCCCCAGCAGTGCAGGCACAGCCTCCACCAGGCCCCCACTCATGTCTCCCACCACCCCCACCCCCCTGCCACCATGGGCAGCCTCCACCAGGCCCCCACTCATGTCTCCCACCACCCCCACCCCCCAGCCACCAGGGGCAGCCTCCAGCAGGCCCCCACTCATGTCCCCCTGCACCCCCACCCCCCAGCATCCAGGGGCAGCCTCCACCAGGCCCCCACTCATGTCTCCCACCACCCCCACCCCCCTGCCACCATGGCCACCCTCCACCAGGCCCCCACTCATGTCCCCCTGCACCCCCACCCCCCAGCATCCAGGGTCACCCTCCACCAGGCCCCCACTCATGTCTCCCACCACCCCCACCCCCCTGCCACCATGGCCACCCTCCACCAGGCCCCCACTCATGTCTCCCGCCACCCCCACCCCCCTGCCACCATGGCCACCCTCCACCAGGCCCCCACTCATGTCTCCCACCACCCCCAGCCACCAGGGGCAGCCTCCACCAGGCCCCCACTCATGTCTCCCACCACCCCCACCCCCCTGCCACCATGGGCAGCCCCCACCAGGCCCCCACTCATGTCCCCCTGCACCCCCACCCCCCCAGCCACCAGGGGCAGCCTCCACCAGGCCCCCACCCATGTCTCCCACCACCCCCACCCCCCAGCAGTGCAGGGGCAGCCTCCACCAGGCCCCCACTCATGTCTACCACCACCCCACCCCCCAGCAGTGCAGGGGCAGCCTCCACCAGGCCCCCACTCATGTCTCCCACCACCCTCACCCCCCAGCAGTGCAGGGGCAGCCTCCACCAGGCCCCCACTCATGTCCCCCTGCATCCCCACCCCCCAGCATCCAGGGTCACCCTCCACCAGGCCCCCACTCATGTCTCCCACCACCCCCACCCCCCAGCCACCAGGGGCAGCCTCCACCAGGCCCCCACCCATGTCTCCCCCCACCCCCCAGCAGTGCAGGGGCAGCCTCCACCAGGACCCCACTCATGTCTCCCACCACCCCCACCCCCCAGCAGTGCAGGGGCAGCCTCCACCAGGCCCCCACTCATGTCTCCCACCACCCCCACCCCCCAGCCACCAGGGGCAGCCTCCAGCAGGCCCCCACTCATGTCCCCCTGCACCCCCACCCCCCAGCATCCAGGGGCAGCCTCCACCAGGCCCCCACTCATGTCTCCCACCACCCCACCCCCCAGCAGTGCAGGGGCAGCCTCCACCAGGCCCCCACTCATGTCTCCCACCACCCCCACCCCCCAGCCACCAGGGGCAGCCTCCAGCAGGCCCCCACTCATGTCCCCCTGCACCCCCACCCCCCAGCATCAAGGGTCACCCTCCACCAGGCCCCCACTCATGTCTCCCACCACCCCCACCCCCCTGCCACCATGGGCACCCCCACCCCCCAGCATCCAGGGGCAGCCTCCACCAGGCCCCCACTCATGTCTCCCACCCCCCTGCCACCATGGGCAGCCTCCACCAGGCCCCCACTCATGTCTCCCACCACCCCCACCCCCCAGCAGTGCAGGGGCAGCCTCCACCAGGCCCCCACTCATGTCTCCCACCACCCCCACCCCCCTGCCACCATGGGCAGCCTCCACCAGGCCCCCACCCATGTCTCCCACCACCCCCACCCCCCTGCCACCATGGCCACCCTCCACCAGGCCCCCACTCATGTCCCCCTGCACCCCCACTCCCCAGCATCCAGGGTCACCCTCCACCAGGCCCCCACTCATGTCTCCCACCACCCCCACCCCCCTGCCACCATGGCCACCCTCCACCAGGCCCCCACTCATGTCCCCCTGCACCCCCACCGCCCAGCATCCAGGGGCAGCCTCCACCAGGCCCCCACTCATGTCTCCCACCACCCCACCCCCCAGCAGTGCAGGGGCAGCCTCCAACAGGCCCCCACTCATGTCTCCCACCACCCCCACCCCCCAGCCACCAGGGGCAGCCTCCAGCAGGCCCCCACTCATGTCCCCCTGCACCCCCACCCCCCAGCATCCAGGGACACCCTCCACCAGGCCCCCACTCATGTCTCCCACCACCCCCACCCCCCTGCCACCATGGCCACCCTCCACCAGGCCCCCACTCATGTCCCCCTGCACCCCCACCCCCCAGCATCCAGGGGCAGCCCCCACCAGGCCCCCACTCATGTCTCCCACCCCCCTGCCACCATGGGCAGCCTCCACCAGGCCCCCACTCATGTCTCCCACCACCCCCACCCCCCAGCAGTGCAGGTGCAGCCTCCACCAGGCCCCCACTCATGTCTCCCACCACCTCCACCCCCCAGCCACCAGGGGCAGCCTCCACCAGGCCCCCACCCATGTCTCCCACCACCCCCACCCCCCAGCAGTGCAGGGGCAGCCTCCACCAGGCCCCCACTCATGTCTCCCACCACCCCACCCCCCAGCAGTGCAGGGGCAGCCTCCACCAGGCCCCCACTCATGTCTCCCACCACCCCCACCCCCCAGCCACCATGGCCACCCTCCACCAGGCCCCCACTCATGTCTCCCACCACCCCCACCCCCCAGCCACCATGGCCACCCTCCACCAGGCCCCCACTCATGTCTCCCACCACCCCCACCCCCCTGCCACCAGGGGCAGCCTCCACCAGGCCCCCACTCATGTCTCCTACCATCCCCACCCCCCAGCCACCAGGGGCAGCCTCCAGCAGGCCCCCACTCATGTCCCCCTGCACCCCCACCCCCCAGCATCCAGGGTCACCCTCCACCAGGCCCCCACTCATGTCTCCCACCACCCCCACCCCCCTGCCACCATGGCCACCCTCCACCAGGCCCCCACTCATGTCTCCCACCACCCCCACCCCCCAGCAGTGCAGGGGCAGCCTCCACCAGGCCCCCACTCATGTCTCCCACCACCCCCACCCCCCAGCCACCAGGGGCAGCCTCCACCAGGCCCCCACTCATGTCTCCCACCACCCCACCCCCTGCCACCATGGGCAGCCCCCACCAGGCCCCCACTCATGTCCCCCAGCACCCCCACCCCCCAGCCACCAGGGGCAGCCTCCACCAGGCCCCCACCCATGTCTCCCACCACCCCCACCACCCAGCAGTGCAGGGGCAGCCTCCACCAGGCCCCCACTCATGTCTCCCACCACCCCCACCCCCCAGCAGTGCAGGGGCAGCCTCCACCAGGCCCCCACTCATGTCTCCCACCACCCCCACCCCCCAGCAGTGCAGGGGCAGCCTCCACCAGGCCCCCACTCATGTCCCCCTGCACCCCCACCCCCCAGCATCCAGGGTCACCCTCCACCAGGCCCCCACTCATGTCTCCCACCACCCCCACTCCCCAGACACCAGGGGCAGCCTCCACCAGGCCCCCACTCATGTCTCCCACCACCCCCACCCCCCAGCCACCAGGGGCAGCCTCCAGCAGGCCCCCACTCATGTCCCCCTGCACCCCCACCCCCCAGCATCCAGGGTCACCCTCCACCAGGCCCCCACTCATGTCTCCCACCACCCCCACCCCCCTGCCACCATGGCCACCCTCCACCAGGCCCCCACTCATGTCCCCCTGCACCCCCACCCCCCAGCATCCAGGGGCAGCCTCCACCAGGCCCCCACTGATGTCTCCCACCACCCCCACCCCCCTGCCACCATGGGCAGCCTCCACCAGGCCCCCACTCATGTCTCCCACCACCCCCACCCCCCAGCCACCAGGGGCAGCCTCCACCAGGCCCCCACCCATGTCTCCCACCACCCCCACCCCCCAGCAGTGCAGGGGCAGCCTCCACCAGGCCCCCACTCATGTCTCCCACCACCCCCACCCCCCAGCAGTGCAGGGGCAGCCTCCACCAGGCCCCCACTCATGTCCCCCTGCACCCCCAGCATCCAGGGTCACCCTCCACCAGGCCCCCACTCATGTCTCCCACCACCCCCACCCCCCAGCCACCAGGGGCAGCCTCCACCAGGCCCCCACCCATGTCTCCCCCCACCCCCCAGCAGTGCAGGGGCAGCCTCCAACAGGCCCCCACTCATGTCTCCCACCACCCCCACCCCCCAGCAGTGCAGGGGCAGTCTCCACCAGGCCCCCACTCATGTCTCCCACCACCCCCACCCCCCAGCCACCAGGGGCAGCCTCCAGCAGGCCCCCACTCATGTCCCCCTGCACCCCCACCCCCCAGCATCCAGGGGCAGCCTCCACCAGGCCCCCACTCATGTCTCCCACCACCCCACCCCCCAGCAGTGCAGGGGCAGCCTCCACCAGGCCCCCACTCATGTCTCCCACCACCCCCACCCCCCAGCCACCAGGGGCAGCCTCCAGCAGGCCCCCACTCATGTCCCCCTGCACCCCCACCCCCCAGCATCCAGGGTCACCCTCCACCAGGCCCCCACTCATGTCTCCCACCACCCCCACCCCCCTGCCACCATGGCCACCCTCCACCAGGCCCCCACTCATGTCCCCCTGCACCCCCACCCCCCAGCATCCAGGGGCAGCCTCCACCAGGCCCCCACTCATGTCTCCCACCACCCCCACCCCCCTGCCACCATGGGCAGCCTCCACCAGGCCCCCACTCATGTCTCCCACCACCCCCACCCCCAGCAGTGCAGGCACAGCCTCCACCAGGCCCCCACTCATGTCTCCCACCACCCCCACCCCCCTGCCACCATGGGCAGCCTCCACCAGGCCCCCACTCATGTCTCCCACCACCCCCACCCCCCAGCCACCAGGGGCAGCCTCCAGCAGGCCCCCACTCATGTCCCCCTGCACCCCCACCCCCCAGCATCCAGGGGCAGCCTCCACCAGGCCCCCACTCATGTCTCCCACCACCCCCACCCCCCTGCCACCATGGCCACCCTCCACCAGGCCCCCACTCATGTCCCCCTGCACCCCCACCCCCCAGCATCCAGGGTCACCCTCCACCAGGCCCCCACTCATGTCTCCCACCACCCCCACCCCCCTGCCACCATGGCCACCCTCCACCAGGCCCCCACTCATGTCTCCCGCCACCCCCACCCCCCTGCCACCATGGCCACCCTCCACCAGGCCCCCACTCATGTCTCCCACCACCCCCAGCCACCAGGGGCAGCCTCCACCAGGCCCCCACTCATGTCTCCCACCACCCCCACCCCCCTGCCACCATGGGCAGCCCCCACCAGGCCCCCACTCATGTCCCCCTGCACCCCCACCCCCCCAGCCACCAGGGGCAGCCTCCACCAGGCCCCCACCCATGTCTCCCACCACCCCCACCCCCCAGCAGTGCAGGGGCAGCCTCCACCAGGCCCCCACTCATGTCTACCACCACCCCACCCCCCAGCAGTGCAGGGGCAGCCTCCACCAGGCCCCCACTCATGTCTCCCACCACCCTCACCCCCCAGCAGTGCAGGGGCAGCCTCCACCAGGCCCCCACTCATGTCCCCCTGCATCCCCACCCCCCAGCATCCAGGGTCACCCTCCACCAGGCCCCCACTCATGTCTCCCACCACCCCCACCCCCCAGCCACCAGGGGCAGCCTCCACCAGGCCCCCACCCATGTCTCCCCCCACCCCCCAGCAGTGCAGGGGCAGCCTCCACCAGGACCCCACTCATGTCTCCCACCACCCCCACCCCCCAGCAGTGCAGGGGCAGCCTCCACCAGGCCCCCACTCATGTCTCCCACCACCCCCCAGCCACCAGGGGCAGCCTCCAGCAGGCCCCCACTCATGTCCCCCTGCACCCCCACCCCCCAGCATCCAGGGGCAGCCTCCACCAGGCCCCCACTCATGTCTCCCACCACCCCACCCCCCAGCAGTGCAGGGGCAGCCTCCACCAGGCCCCCACTCATGTCTCCCACCACCCCCACCCCCCAGCCACCAGGGGCAGCCTCCAGCAGGCCCCCACTCATGTCCCCCTGCACCCCCACCCCCCAGCATCAAGGGTCACCCTCCACCAGGCCCCCACTCATGTCTCCCACCACCCCCACCCCCCTGCCACCATGGGCACCCCCACCCCCCAGCATCCAGGGGCAGCCTCCACCAGGCCCCCACTCATGTCTCCCACCCCCCTGCCACCATGGGCAGCCTCCACCAGGCCCCCACTCATGTCTCCCACCACCCCCACCCCCCAGCAGTGCAGGGGCAGCCTCCACCAGGCCCCCACTCATGTCTCCCACCACCCCCACCCCCCTGCCACCATGGGCAGCCTCCACCAGGCCCCCACCCATGTCTCCCACCACCCCCACCCCCCTGCCACCATGGCCACCCTCCACCAGGCCCCCACTCATGTCCCCCTGCACCCCCACTCCCCAGCATCCAGGGTCACCCTCCACCAGGCCCCCACTCATGTCTCCCACCACCCCCACCCCCCTGCCACCATGGCCACCCTCCACCAGGCCCCCACTCATGTCCCCCTGCACCCCCACCGCCCAGCATCCAGGGGCAGCCTCCACCAGGCCCCCACTCATGTCTCCCACCACCCCACCCCCCAGCAGTGCAGGGGCAGCCTCCAACAGGCCCCCACTCATGTCTCCCACCACCCCCACCCCCCAGCCACCAGGGGCAGCCTCCAGCAGGCCCCCACTCATGTCCCCCTGCACCCCCACCCCCCAGCATCCAGGGACACCCTCCACCAGGCCCCCACTCATGTCTCCCACCACCCCCACCCCCCTGCCACCATGGCCACCCTCCACCAGGCCCCCACTCATGTCCCCCTGCACCCCCACCCCCCAGCATCCAGGGGCAGCCCCCACCAGGCCCCCACTCATGTCTCCCACCCCCCTGCCACCATGGGCAGCCTCCACCAGGCCCCCACTCATGTCTCCCACCACCCCCACCCCCCAGCAGTGCAGGTGCAGCCTCCACCAGGCCCCCACTCATGTCTCCCACCACCTCCACCCCCCAGCCACCAGGGGCAGCCTCCACCAGGCCCCCACCCATGTCTCCCACCACCCCCACCCCCCAGCAGTGCAGGGGCAGCCTCCACCAGGCCCCCACTCATGTCTCCCACCACCCCACCCCCCAGCAGTGCAGGGGCAGCCTCCACCAGGCCCCCACTCATGTCTCCCACCACCCCCACCCCCCAGCCACCATGGCCACCCTCCACCAGGCCCCCACTCATGTCTCCCACCACCCCCACCCCCCAGCCACCATGGCCACCCTCCACCAGGCCCCCACTCATGTCTCCCACCACCCCCACCCCCCTGCCACCAGGGGCAGCCTCCACCAGGCCCCCACTCATGTCTCCTACCATCCCCACCCCCCAGCCACCAGGGGCAGCCTCCAGCAGGCCCCCACTCATGTCCCCCTGCACCCCCACCCCCCAGCATCCAGGGTCACCCTCCACCAGGCCCCCACTCATGTCTCCCACCACCCCCACCCCCCTGCCACCATGGCCACCCTCCACCAGGCCCCCACTCATGTCTCCCACCACCCCCACCCCCCAGCAGTGCAGGTGCAGCCTCCACCAGGCCCCCACTCATGTCTCCCACCACCTCCACCCCCCAGCCACCAGGGGCAGCCTCCACCAGGCCCCCACCCATGTCTCCCACCACCCCCACCCCCCAGCAGTGCAGGGGCAGCCTCCACCAGGCCCCCACTCATGTCTCCCACCACCCCACCCCCCAGCAGTGCAGGGGCAGCCTCCACCAGGCCCCCACTCATGTCTCCCACCACCCCCACCCCCCAGCCACCATGGCCACCCTCCACCAGGCCCCCACTCATGTCTCCCACCACCCCCACCCCCCAGCCACCATGGCCACCCTCCACCAGGCCCCCACTCATGTCTCCCACCACCCCCACCCCCCTGCCACCAGGGGCAGCCTCCACCAGGCCCCCACTCATGTCTCCTACCATCCCCACCCCCCAGCCACCAGGGGCAGCCTCCAGCAGGCCCCCACTCATGTCCCCCTGCACCCCCACCCCCCAGCATCCAGGGTCACCCTCCACCAGGCCCCCACTCATGTCTCCCACCACCCCCACCCCCCTGCCACCATGGCCACCCTCCACCAGGCCCCCACTCATGTCTCCCACCACCCCCACCCCCCAGCAGTGCAGGGGCAGCCTCCACCAGGCCCCCACTCATGTCTCCCACCACCCCCACCCCCCAGCCACCAGGGGCAGCCTCCACCAGGCCCCCACTCATGTCTCCCACCACCCCACCCCCTGCCACCATGGGCAGCCCCCACCAGGCCCCCACTCATGTCCCCCAGCACCCCCACCCCCCAGCCACCAGGGGCAGCCTCCACCAGGCCCCCACCCATGTCTCCCACCACCCCCACCACCCAGCAGTGCAGGGGCAGCCTCCACCAGGCCCCCACTCATGTCTCCCACCACCCCCACCCCCCAGCAGTGCAGGGGCAGCCTCCACCAGGCCCCCACTCATGTCTCCCACCACCCCCACCCCCCAGCAGTGCAGGGGCAGCCTCCACCAGGCCCCCACTCATGTCCCCCTGCACCCCCACCCCCCAGCATCCAGGGTCACCCTCCACCAGGCCCCCACTCATGTCTCCCACCACCCCCACTCCCCAGACACCAGGGGCAGCCTCCACCAGGCCCCCACTCATGTCTCCCACCACCCCCACCCCCCAGCCACCAGGGGCAGCCTCCAGCAGGCCCCCACTCATGTCCCCCTGCACCCCCACCCCCCAGCATCCAGGGTCACCCTCCACCAGGCCCCCACTCATGTCTCCCACCACCCCCACCCCCCTGCCACCATGGCCACCCTCCACCAGGCCCCCACTCATGTCCCCCTGCACCCCCACCCCCCAGCATCCAGGGGCAGCCTCCACCAGGCCCCCACTGATGTCTCCCACCACCCCCACCCCCCTGCCACCATGGGCAGCCTCCACCAGGCCCCCACTCATGTCTCCCACCACCCCCACCCCCCAGCCACCAGGGGCAGCCTCCACCAGGCCCCCACCCATGTCTCCCACCACCCCCACCCCCCAGCAGTGCAGGGGCAGCCTCCACCAGGCCCCCACTCATGTCTCCCACCACCCCCACCCCCCAGCAGTGCAGGGGCAGCCTCCACCAGGCCCCCACTCATGTCTCCCACCACCCCCACCCCCCAGCCACCATGGCCACCCTCCACCAGGCCCCCACTCATGTCTCCCACCACCCCCACCCCCCTGCCACCAGGGGCAGCCTCCACCAGGCCCCCACTCATGTCTCCCACCACCCCCACCCCCCAGCCACCATGGCCACCCTCAACCAGGCCCCCACTCATGTCTCCCACCACCCCCACCCCCCTGCCACCAGGGGCAGCCTCCACCAGGCCCCACTCATGTCTCCCACCCCCCAGCCACCAGGGGCAGCCTCCAGCAGGCCCCCACTCATGTCCCCCTGCACCCCCACCCCCCAGCATCCAGGGTCACCCTCCACCAGGCCCCCACTCATGTCTCCCACCGCCCCCACCCCCCTGCCACCATGGCCACCCTCCACCAGGCCCCCACTCATGTCTCCCACCACCCCCACCCCCTGCCACCATGGCCACCGTCCACCAGGCCCCCACTCATGTCTCCCACCACCCCCAGCCACCAGGTGCAGCCTCCACCAGGCCCCCACTCATGTCTCCCACCACCTCCACCCCCCAGCCACCAGGGGCAGCCTCCACCAGGCCCCCACCCATGTCTCCCACCACCCCCACCCCCCAGCAGTGCAGGGGCAGCCTCCACCAGGCCCCCACTCATGTCTCCCACCACCCCACCCCCCAGCAGTGCAGGGGCAGCCTCCACCAGGCCCCCACTCATGTCTCCCACCACCCCCACCCCCCAGCCACCATGGCCACCCTCCACCAGGCCCCCACTCATGTCTCCCACCACCCCCACCCCCCAGCCACCATGGCCACCCTCCACCAGGCCCCCACTCATGTCTCCCACCACCCCCACCCCCCTGCCACCAGGGGCAGCCTCCACCAGGCCCCCACTCATGTCTCCTACCATCCCCACCCCCCAGCCACCAGGGGCAGCCTCCAGCAGGCCCCCACTCATGTCCCCCTGCACCCCCACCCCCCAGCATCCAGGGTCACCCTCCACCAGGCCCCCACTCATGTCTCCCACCACCCCCACCCCCCTGCCACCATGGCCACCCTCCACCAGGCCCCCACTCATGTCTCCCACCACCCCCACCCCCCAGCAGTGCAGGGGCAGCCTCCACCAGGCCCCCACTCATGTCTCCCACCACCCCCACCCCCCAGCCACCAGGGGCAGCCTCCACCAGGCCCCCACTCATGTCTCCCACCACCCCCACCCCCTGCCACCATGGGCAGCCCCCACCAGGC
Organism: Ambystoma mexicanum; assembly: GCF_040938575.1. Classification (NCBI taxonomy): domain Eukaryota; kingdom Metazoa; phylum Chordata; class Amphibia; order Caudata; family Ambystomatidae; genus Ambystoma; species Ambystoma mexicanum. Next base: position 862,879,283 of record NC_090939.1, on the reverse strand, counting down.
CCCCACTCATGTCCCCCAGCACCCCCACCCCCCAGCCACCAGGGGCAGCCTCCACCAGGCCCCCACCCATGTCTCCCACCACCCCCACCACCCAGCAGTGCAGGGGCAGCCTCCACCAGGCCCCCACTCATGTCTCCCACCACCCCCACCCCCCAGCAGTGCAGGGGCAGCCTCCACCAGGCCCCCACTCATGTCTCCCACCACCCCCACCCCCCAGCAGTGCAGGGGCAGCCTCCACCAGGCCCCCACTCATGTCCCCCTGCACCCCCACCCCCCAGCATCCAGGGTCACCCTCCACCAGGCCCCCACTCATGTCTCCCACCACCCCCACTCCCCAGACACCAGGGGCAGCCTCCACCAGGCCCCCACTCATGTCTCCCACCACCCCCACCCCCCAGCCACCAGGGGCAGCCTCCAGCAGGCCCCCACTCATGTCCCCCTGCACCCCCACCCCCCAGCATCCAGGGTCACCCTCCACCAGGCCCCCACTCATGTCTCCCACCACCCCCACCCCCCTGCCACCATGGCCACCCTCCACCAGGCCCCCACTCATGTCCCCCTGCACCCCCACCCCCCAGCATCCAGGGGCAGCCTCCACCAGGCCCCCACTGATGTCTCCCACCACCCCCACCCCCCTGCCACCATGGGCAGCCTCCACCAGGCCCCCACTCATGTCTCCCACCACCCCCACCCCCCAGCCACCAGGGGCAGCCTCCACCAGGCCCCCACCCATGTCTCCCACCACCCCCACCCCCCAGCAGTGCAGGGGCAGCCTCCACCAGGCCCCCACTCATGTCTCCCACCACCCCCACCCCCCAGCAGTGCAGGGGCAGCCTCCACCAGGCCCCCACTCATGTCTCCCACCACCCCCACCCCCCAGCCACCATGGCCACCCTCCACCAGGCCCCCACTCATGTCTCCCACCACCCCCACCCCCCTGCCACCAGGGGCAGCCTCCACCAGGCCCCCACTCATGTCTCCCACCACCCCCACCCCCCAGCCACCATGGCCACCCTCAACCAGGCCCCCACTCATGTCTCCCACCACCCCCACCCCCCTGCCACCAGGGGCAGCCTCCACCAGGCCCCCACTCATGTCTCCCAGCCACCAGGGGCAGCCTCCAGCAGGCCCCCACTCATGTCCCCCTGCACCCCCACCCCCCAGCATCCAGGGTCACCCTCCACCAGGCCCCCACTCATGTCTCCCACCGCCCCCACCCCCCTGCCACCATGGCCACCCTCCACCAGGCCCCCACTCATGTCTCCCACCACCCCCACCCCCTGCCACCATGGCCACCGTCCACCAGGCCCCCACTCATGTCTCCCACCACCCCCAGCCACCAGGGGCAGCCTCCACCAGGCCCCCACTCATGTCTCCCACCACCCCCACCCCCCTGCCACCATGGGCAGCCCCCACCAGGCCCCCACCCATGTCCCCCTGCACCCCCAGCCACCAGGGGCAGCCTCCACCAGGCCCCCACCCATGTCTCCCACCACCCCACCCCCCCAGCAGTGCAGGGGCAGCCTCCACCAGGCCCCCACTCATGTCTACCACCACCCCCACCCCCCAGCAGTGCAGGGGCAGACTCCACCAGGCCCCCACTCATGTCTCCCACCACCCCCACCCCCCAGCCACCAGGGGCAGCCTCCAGCAGGCCCCCACTCATGTCCCCCTGCACCCCCACCCCCCAGCATCCAGGGGCAGCCTCCACCAGGCCCCCACTCATGTCTCCCACCACCCCACCCCCCAGCAGTGCAGGGGCAGCCTCCACCAGGCCCCCACTCATGTCTCCCACCACCCCCACCCCCCAGCCACCAGGGGCAGCCTCCAGCAGGCCCCCACTCATGTCCCCCTGCACCCCCACCCCCCAGCATCCAGGGTCACCCTCCACCAGGCCCCCACTCATGTCTCCCACCACCCCACCCCCCTGCCACCATGGCCACCCTCCACCAGGCCCCCACTCATGTCCCCCTGCACCCCCACCCCCCAGCATCCAGGGGCAGCCTCCACCAGGCCCCCACTCATGTCTCCCACCACCCCCACCCCCCTGCCACCATGGGCAGCCTCCACCAGGCCCCCACTCATGTCTCCCACCACCCCCACCCCCCAGCAGTGCAGGGGCAGCCTCCACCAGGCCCCCACTCATGTCTCCCACCACCCCCACCCCCCTGCCACCATGGGCAGCCTCCACCAGGCCCCCACTCATGTCTCCCACCACCCCCACCCCCCAGCCACCAGGGGCAGCCTCCAGCAGGCCCCCACTCATGTCCCCCTGCACCCCCACCCCCCAGCATCCAGGGGCAGCCTCCACCAGGCCCCCACTCATGTCTCCCACCACCCCCACCCCCCTGCCACCATGGCCACCCTCCACCAGGCCCCCACTCATGTCCCCCTGCACCCCCACCCCCCAGCATCCAGGGTCACCCTCCACCAGGCCCCCACTCATGTCTCCCACCACCCCCACCCCCCTGCCACCATGGCCACCCTCCACCAGGCCCCCACTCATGTCTCCCACCACCCCCACCCCCCTGCCACCATGGCCACCCTCCACCAGGCCCCCACTCATGTCTCCCACCACCCCCAGCCACCAGGGGCAGCCTCCACCAGGCCCCCACTCATGTCTCCCACCACCCCCACCCCCTGCCACCATGGGCAGCCCCCACCAGGCCCCCACTCATGTCCCCCTGCACCCCCACCCCCCCAGCCACCAGGGGCAGCCTCCACCAGGCCCCCACCCATGTCTCCCACCACCCCACCCCCCAGCAGTGCAGGGGCAGCCTCCACCAGGCCCCCACTCATGTCTACCACCACCCCCACCCCCCAGCAGTGCAGGGGCAGCCTCCACCAGGCCCCCACTCATGTCTCCCACCACCCCCACCCCCCTGCCACCATGGGCAGCCTCCACCAGGCCCCCACTCATGTCTCCCACCACCCCCACCCCCCAGCCACCAGGGGCAGCCTCCAGCAGGCCCCCACTCATGTCCCCCTGCACCCCCACCCCCCAGCATCCAGGGGCAGCCTCCACCAGGCCCCCACTCATGTCTCCCACCACCCCCACCCCCCTGCCACCATGGCCACCCTCCACCAGGCCCCCACTCATGTCCCCCTGCACCCCCACCCCCCAGCATCCAGGGTCACCCTCCACCAGGCCCCCACTCATGTCTCCCACCACCCCCACCCCCCTGCCACCATGGCCACCCTCCACCAGGCCCCCACTCATGTCTCCCACCACCCCCACCCCCCTGCCACCATGGCCACCCTCCACCAGGCCCCCACTCATGTCTCCCACCACCCCCAGCCACCAGGGGCAGCCTCCACCAGGCCCCCACTCATGTCTCCCACCACCCCCACCCCCCTGCCACCATGGGCAGCCCCCACCAGGCCCCCACTCATGTCCCCCTGCACCCCCACCCCCCCAGCCACCAGGGGCAGCCTCCACCAGGCCCCCACCCATGTCTCCCACCACCCCACCCCCCAGCAGTGCAGGGGCAGCCTCCACCAGGCCCCCACTCATGTCTACCACCACCCCCACCCCCCAGCAGTGCAGGGGCAGCCTCCACCAGGCCCCCACTCATGTCTCCCACCACCCCCACCCCCCAGCAGTGCAGGGGCAGCCTCCACCAGGCCCCCACTCATGTCCCCCTGCACCCCCACCCCCCAGCATCCAGGGTCACCCTCCACCAGGCCCCCACTCATGTCTCCCACCACCCCCACCCCCCAGCCACCAGGGGCAGCCTCCACCAGGCCCCCACCCATGTCTCCCCCCACCCCCCAGCAGTGCAGGGGCAGCCTCCACCAGGCCCCCACTCATGTCTCCCACCACCCCCACCCCCCTGCCACCATGGGCAGCCCCCACCAGGCCCCCACTCATGTCCCCCTGCACCCCCACCCCCCCAGCCACCAGGGGCAGCCTCCACCAGGCCCCCACCCATGTCTCCCACCACCCCACCCCCCAGCAGTGCAGGGGCAGCCTCCACCAGGCCCCCACTCATGTCTACCACCACCCCCACCCCCCAGCAGTGCAGGGGCAGCCTCCACCAGGCCCCCACTCATGTCTCCCACCACCCCCACCCCCCAGCAGTGCAGGGGCAGCCTCCACCAGGCCCCCACTCATGTCCCCCTGCACCCCCACCCCCCAGCATCCAGGGTCACCCTCCACCAGGCCCCCACTCATGTCTCCCACCACCCCCACCCCCCAGCCACCAGGGGCAGCCTCCACCAGGCCCCCACCCATGTCTCCCCCCACCCCCCAGCAGTGCAGGGGCAGCCTCCACCAGGCCCCCACTCATGTCTCCCACCACCCCCACCCCCCAGCCACCAGGGGCAGCCTCCAGCAGGCCCCCACTCATGTCCCCCTGCACCCCCACCCCCCAGCATCCAGGGGCAGCCTCCACCAGGCCCCCACTCATGTCTCCCACCACCCCACCCCCCAGCAGTGCAGGGGCAGCCTCCACCAGGCCCCCACTCATGTCTCCCACCACCCCCACCCCCCAGCCACCAGGGGCAGCCTCCAGCAGGCCCCCACTCATGTCCCCCTGCACCCCCACCCCCCAGCATCAAGGGTCACCCTCCACCAGGCCCCCACTCATGTCTCCCACCACACCCACCCCCCTGCCACCATGGCCACCCTCCACCAGGCCCCCACTCATGTCCCCCTGCACCCCCACCCCCCAGCATCCAGGGGCAGCCTCCACCAGGCCCCCACTCATGTCTCCCACCCCCCTGCCACCATGGGCAGCCTCCACCAGGCCCCCACTCATGTCTCCCACCACCCCCACCCCCCAGCAGTGCAGGGGCAGCCTCCACCAGGCCCCCACTCATGTCTCCCACCACCCCCACCCCCCTGCCACCATGGGCAGCCTCCACCAGGCCCCCACCCATGTCTCCCACCACCCCCACCCCCCTGCCACCATGGCCACCCTCCACCAGGCCCCCACTCATGTCCCCCTGCACCCCCACCCCCCAGCATCCAGGGTCACCCTCCACCAGGCCCCCACTCATGTCTCCCACCACCCCCACCCCCCTGCCACCATGGCCACCCTCCACCAGGCCCCCACTCATGTCCCCCTGCACCCCCACCCCCCAGCATCCAGGGGCAGCCTCCACCAGGCCCCCACTCATGTCTCCCACCACCCCACCCCCCAGCAGTGCAGGGGCAGCCTCCAACAGGCCCCCACTCATGTCTCCCACCACCCCCACCCCCCAGCCACCAGGGGCAGCCTCCAGCAGGCCCCCACTCATGTCCCCCTGCACCCCCACCCCCCAGCATCCAGGGTCACCCTCCACCAGGCCCCCACTCATGTCTCCCACCACCCCCACCCCCCTGCCACCATGGCCACCCTCCACCAGGCCCCCACTCATGTCCCCCTGCACCCCCACCCCCCAGCATCCAGGGGCAGCCTCCACCAGGCCCCCACTCATGTCTCCCACCCCCCTGCCACCATGGGCAGCCTCCACCAGGCCCCCACTCATGTCTCCCACCACCCCCACCCCCCAGCAGTGCAGGTGCAGCCTCCACCAGGCCCCCACTCATGTCTCCCACCACCTCCACCCCTGAGCCACCAGGGGCAGCCTCCACCAGGCCCCCACCCATGTCTCCCACCACCCCCACCCCCCAGCAGTGCAGGGGCAGCCTCCACCAGGCCCCCACTCATGTCTCCCACCACCCCACCCCCCAGCAGTGCAGGGGCAGCCTCCACCAGGCCCCCACTCATGTCTCCCACCACCCCCACCCCCCAGCCACCATGGCCACCCTCCACCAGGCCCCCACTCATGTCTCCCACCACCCCCACCCCCCAGCCACCATGGCCCCCCTCCACCAGGCCCCCACTCATGTCTCCCACCACCCCCACCCCCCTGCCACCAGGGGCAGCCTCCACCAGGCCCCCACTCATGTCTCCTACCATCCCCACCCCCCAGCCACCAGGGGCAGCCTCCAGCAGGCCCCCACTCATGTCCCCCTGCACCCCCACCCCCCAGCATCCAGGGTCACCCTCCACCAGGCCCCCACTCATGTCTCCCACCACCCCCACCCCCCTGCCACCATGGCCACCCTCCACCAGGCCCCCACTCATGTCTCCCACCACCCCCACCCCCCAGCAGTGCAGGGGCAGCCTCCACCAGGCCCCCACTCATGTCTCCCACCACCCCCACCCCCCAGCCACCAGGGGCAGCCTCCACCAGGCCCCCACTCATGTCTCCCACCACCCCCACCCCCTGCCACCATGGGCAGCCCCCACCAGGCCCCCACTCATGTCCCCCAGCACCCCCACCCCCCAGCCACCAGGGGCAGCCTCCACCAGGCCCCCACCCATGTCTCCCACCACCCCCACCACCCAGCAGTGCAGGGGCAGCCTCCACCAGGCCCCCACTCATGTCTCCCACCACCCCCACCCCCCAGCAGTGCAGGGGCAGCCTCCACCAGGCCCCCACTCATGTCTCCCACCACCCCCACCCCCCAGCATCCAGGGTCACCCTCCACCAGGCCCCCACTCATGTCTCCCACCACCCCCACTCCCCAGACACCAGGGGCAGCCTCCACCAGGCCCCCACTCATGTCTCCCACCACCCCCACCCCCCAGCCACCAGGGGCAGCCTCCAGCAGGCCCCCACTCATGTCCCCCTGCACCCCCACCCCCCAGCATCCAGGGTCACCCTCCACCAGGCCCCCACTCATGTCTCCCACCACCCCCACCCCCCTGCCACCATGGCCACCCTCCACCAGGCCCCCACTCATGTCCCCCTGCACCCCCACCCCCCAGCATCCAGGGGCAGCCTCCACCAGGCCCCCACTCATGTCTCCCACCACCCCCACCCCCCTGCCACCATGGGCAGCCTCCACCAGGCCCCCACTCATGTCTCCCACCACCCCCACCCCCCAACAGTGCAGGGGCAGCCTCCACCAGGCCCCCACTCATGTCTCCCACCACCCCCACCCCCCTGCCACCATGGGCAGCCTCCACCAGGCCCCCACTCATGTCTCCCACCACCCCACCCCCCAGCCACCAGGGGCAGCCTCCAGCAGGCCCCCACTCATGTCCCCCTGCGCCCCCACCCCCCAGCATCCAGGGGCAGCCTCCACCAGGCCCCCACTCATGTCTCCCAACACCCCCACCCCCCTGCCACCATGGCCACCCTCCACCAGGCCCCCACTCATGTCCCCCTGCACCCCCACCCCCCAGCATCCAGGGGCAGCCTCCACCAGGCCCCCACTCATGTCTCCCACCACCCCACCCCCCAGCAGTGCAGGGGCAGCCTCCACCAGGCCCCCACTCATGTCTCCCACCACCCCACCCCCCAGCCACCAGGGGCAGCCTCCAGCAGGCCCCCACTCATGTCTCCCACCACCCCCACCCCCCTGCACCCCCACCCCCCAGCCACCAGGGGCAGCCCCCACCAGGTCCTCACAATCCCCAATCATGTGCGTAATGGTCAGCCTCCACAGCCAAAAAGCCCTACCAAGTAACCCATTCACCCACATGGAAATGGAAATCACATGTTACACCCCCAATGTTCATGAAGCTAATGAACCCATGTCCGTCACACACAATGGTTGCAATTGAATGGGAAAACACCCAACATGACATGCATGAAACCAATGAGATGATACCACACAGTGAAGTATGGAAACAAAATTGTATTGAAAAAAATAAAGAATGCTAAAGAATGAAAACAAACTACAATGTGAATGAGAAAAAAAAGCTGCATGTCCGTATAAAAACACAAAACTGCAAATCAGAATCCAAAAATTTTTTGTCCAAAGTCAAATGTAAAAAAATCTCCATGCAATAAATAACTGTAAAAAAATGTCAAGGGTCCATGAGCCCAACTGAACAAAGGAAACCTACTAAAAAACCTACCTAAAAATCAACTATATACAAAAAGTGGAGCAGTGTCCGTCGACTCCAAATCATAATAAGAAAGAAAGGAAACCTAAAACTAAAGAACTATATACAAAGGCGGCGGGCAAGTCCAGCGGCTCACTCCGTGCTGTCCCGGGCCAGGGCATCATCGAACTCCTGTTCGATGTCCCGCAGGCGGTCCAGTTCCATGGCCCCGAGGGTCTGCAGGGACGACGCCCTGTCCTCCTCCAACCCCCTGCGGATTGCCTCGAGGCACTCGGCCCGCCTCAGGGCCCTCCGCATGGAGTTCTCCGCCCTGACCATTGTGAGCCGCGCCTCTTCCTCCCGCCGCCGCTCCGCACCTATGGCGTGGCCCAACCGCTGCCACACGGAAGACACTCTCTGTCCTGGGTCCCCCTGCCCTCCGGCCGATGCCTGCCCCTCCGATGTCGAAAACCCCGAGCCTTCATGTCTCCCACCATGTTGCTGCTGCTGCTGCTGCTCTGCCTCTGCCCGTGCACTGCCTCCTGCTGCCTGCACATCCTCCGCCGGCTGGGGTGCAGTTGTTGATGTGGCCACCCCTGCTGGACCTCCGACTCCCGACTGTGGCAGGGATGCCTCCTCCACCAGCCTGGCCGCACCGTCAGAGGCAGCTCCACAGGGCACCCAGGTGACTGATGGGTGGGAAGATGGCACAGAGGACGACTGGCGCGTAGGGGGTCCAGTTGAGGAGGGGGTCGGAGCAAGCCCCATCAGACAGCGGAATCCGGCCTGGGTGACCTGTCCCAGCAGGCTGACGTGGTCAACGAGCCATTCGAGATGACGTGCAGTCTCTCCATGAAAAGACTGCAGGTCACCTCGCATGGCCCGTTGACGCAACGCCACACCAGCCAGGACAGGCTCAACCCGGACGTGGATGGCCACGTCCGCAGGCAGAGGAAGGCCAGTTGACGTCAGCTCATCCCCTGCCTGAAAACGGGTCTGGACGTAGGCATCCCTGCTGGTGCAAGATGATGCAGGGACAGGATCGGGGACAGGATTGCACACAGGCACCTCCGCGGCGGCCTGTGCTGCCTCCTGTCCCTGGTCCTGCACTGCACCACTAGCACCAGTGGGATCCCCACCTCCAGACCCCGTCTCTGGTGCTTGCATGGCCTCCTCCTCCACCAAACCCCCCACCAACCTGGATGACTCTGTGCCATCTTCCCCTGTTGGGCCCTGTGGGGTCCCAGCTGCCCCTTCTGCTGCCGAGGAGTCGAACTGCAACCTCCGCCTCTTGGACCTCCCCCTGGCAGCTGCGACCTGGGACGCGGCACCGGACTCCTCACTCCCCGACGAGATGACAACACGGGAGGGGAGCCGGGCCTTGCATCTCCGGCTGGCGGTCGGATCCCCGCCGCTGTGCTCCACAGCACCTTCTCCGCCCTCTTCATCAGTTGACGCTGCAGACAGGGAGAAACAAAACACAGGCATCAGGGCAATGTACAATGGACACATACACACATGACAGTTGCACATGAGTGGCATTGGCAAACCTCAGACATGGCATCACAATCCCCAACACACATGTCATTGCAACTCGCACACATGAGCCATACCACAGCCATATCGCAACTGCCACCACCATCCCTACACATACAACAGCATCAGCAGCCAAAGGGGAGCCAGACATCACATGCAACACAGGAAGTGCACCACACATGTACACACACCACCACACTTGCATGCATGTCTACACCTCTGCCAAGTGTCGCACTGTTCAGACGGGCATCCATGTCACATCTGCCAATCAGGCTTCCACATACCGCTGTCACATGCATCCATGTTGCATCACTGTTGCACCCTTGTCAAATACACACACATGCACATGTACACAGTGCTCATACATGCAGCCGAAAAAAACATACATGCCTGACATCACGGACATGTCTACTTACATACACATTCATCCAAACATGTGTGCACGCACAACTGCATTTGCCATGCAAGCCCACACACACAAGCACCATCCATGTCTCACACTTTACAGCCCTCGCATGTGTCAGCCCCACGGCCCTGTACACCCCCACCCATACTCGACCCCATACAAACAGATGTGCAACCTGCACAATACCGAATAATCACCACACGCACTGCTCACAATCAGGATGCATGTACACTCACCGCTCGACTCCAGACGGGTCTGCTTCTCTAGGACCTGGACGTGGAGCGCTGGGGATATGCGTTCCAGGACCCCCATCTGTTCTTCCGACAAGTGGCCCCGGCGCCCCTTGGCATCCGCTGCCTTCAAGAGGCGCCGGGCCTTGTTCAGGGTCCTGGACCTGAAGTCCTCCCAGCGCTTCCTGACATGTTGTAAGTCCCGGACTGCCACCCCCTCCGCGTTGATGGCAGTAACGATGTCAGTCCAGATCCGAGTCCGTCCTTCCTTGTCGGCGCGGGAACTTCCGAAGAGGGCATCATACTGCCCCAGGACTTGCTCCATCAGGACACCAACTTCGGTGGCACTGAAGCTGGTGCCCCTCTGCCTCTCTGGCCGGGGGTTGTCAGTGGTCACAGATGGTGTTTGCCCCGACATGACAACCCCAGAGGCAGGAGTGGGTGGGCAACTGGGTCCTGGGGCTGGGCTGTGGAGCGATAGAATTCCAGTCGGGAGTCTTCGGTTCCAGCAGGGGTGGTCACAGCAACAGCACCCCTGGCTGATGTGCAGGCAGCAAATGGCAGTGCACGTGGGCAGCAGGCAGTCAGGCAGCAGCAGATGGCAGGTGGGAGCGTGCTCGGGGCTCTGGGGGGCAGTAGTTCGGCCTTCTGGGCAGGAGCGTGGTCTTCCATGTGCTTACGCGTCGCCAGCTTGGTACGGAGTGATTCGGCATGTGAAAATCCTGCACGTCAGCGTGAAAATCGAGGAAAGGCCCTTAGCGCGTAAGCGCGTCAGCACGCATACGCGAATCTATTGGACCAAGCGCGTCTGTGACGTGACCCGCACGGGTGTTTCCCACACAGCACGTGATGACAGAGCACACGTGGAAAGACTGCACGTCAGAGTGTCATCGCGTGTGATTGGTGGAAATGGCCCTACACGCAGAAGTGACAAAGCGTGTAATTGGTGGAAATGGCCCTACACGCATAAGTGACAGAGCGTGTAATTGGTGGAAATGGCCCTACACGCATAAGTGACAATGCGTGTAATTGGTGGAAATGGCCCTAGCGCGTACACGCCGCGTAAGTGACGCTGGACGTGTGGGCCTGTATTAAAGGTACGCGTAGAACACCATTTCCTTGTACGTGCTTTTCGTGGAGAGCGAGTGGGTGAATTCTGTACTTCTTGTCGTTTCACACGCGATTTACTTCACGGCGTTTCAAGTTCGTATTCCCTGTTACCTCTGACAGCTTTTTCTCATTTTTTCTCTTTTACTGGTTTACCTGGGCCTGTTCCCTCAAACAGTGTTCCCTTCTACTGTTGTCCTGTCTCCTCAGACAGCGTACAAATCTTCTTTTGGCGGGGGTGTTGCCAACCAAACGCGCTCCTTTTTCACGCTCTTTGACCTGGCAGACGGTGAGTCACACACGTATCGAACATCTGTGCTTGCCCCGTGTGTAGCCTACCCCTTCAGAGGTCATTCTAGGCTGCGTGTGACACGCATACGTTCATTCTTGTGTTACTGGGTGCCACAGCGTAGTGCAGGTTTTTCTTTCTGCACACGTGGTCTAGGAGGGGTTGCGTGCACATCATCTCCCTTTTTTGGGGCTCCTGTGCGTAGCGTGACCCGTCATCTTTCCCCAGGGGTTACAATCAGCCTTGCAAGAGCACTAGGGTACAATTACCATCTGGTACCCAACACCTTTGACCCCCAATTGCCCAGGACAATATTTTACAGCCACTCCCATACGCACATTAACATCAGTGCCATGGTTGGGAGGCGAGGAATCCGTAAGGGTGGCAAAGGTGGAAGAGCCACAAGTGGTGGCCGTGGTGGATCCGGTAGGGGACGTGGTCGTTACTTGCAGGGTGAGCCTGTCCCCCCATGTGTGGAGGACCAGTCAAGGGCACCCATAATCCCCCCCCCATCCCGTTGAGGCTGATGTGGCTGACACCATCCATGCTCAGCCCTTGTTGGACCAGCCCATTGTGGCACCAGACCTGGCTGACTCCATGGCTGACTTCCAGGTCAGCAGGCCTATGACACGTGCGCTGGTGCACGTTGATGTCACCATGCCACGTGCATCTGGGGCAGCAAGGTCATCTGCTGCACCAAGTAGGCAGGACGGAGAGGCTGCAGGGGCAGCTGCGGCTCCATCCACCCCAGCCCTCACACACCCAGCCCGGACAGTGTCGGTCCTAGTCCATGCTGCTGACATTCCCCCTGACATCATCACACTAGAGCCAATGCCTGCACCAACTCCCATGCTGAGTGTGCAATCCCACACTCCTGATACAGAGTCCACCAGGGCTCCTGCCCCTAGTGTCCAGAGCGGCGCAGGACACTCGGGATCACCACCACCTTCCAAGCGGAAAAGGAAAAGTGCTCGTCCGGCACAGGCTGATACCCCAGACACGGCTACACAGTCCGGCCCGTCCAGGAAGCCCAGCTTCACGGATGACGAACTGAATGCACTTGTCGAGTATGTGTCCGCACATGACAACGAGATGGTCATTGTTGCAGGATCCAAGACCACACCTGCACAACGCCAGGCACACTGGCAGACCGTTGCGGACATCGTAAGTGCCCTTGGAATCGTGAGGCGCACAGCCAATGATTGCTATAAGCGCTGGAATGACCTAAAGCGCAGGGCAAAGAGTAAGCTGGCCTCAAGTCATGCCGCAACTCTAGTGACTGGAGGTGGGTCTCCAGTAGTAGACATGGAACTCACTCCACATGAGTCAGTCGCTGGGACCTACGTCACGGAGGAACAGATACAAGGCATGGGAGATTTGGCCGATTACGAGGCATTGTCCGGTGAGTGCACATGCATGTGTGTGTCATCCATGTGCATGGTGTGTGTGAGGGCTTCTGTTTGTGTGCCAGGTGAGAGTGTGTGCGCCTGAGTCGTATGGGTCAGCCATGTGCTTCATGCAATACATCCTGCGCAGCTGCATTTGGCCATAGCAGTATCCCTTCTGCCAACAGTAGACATCTAGCCCAACTGCACGCCAGTTGTCCTTGAAGTGTCACCTTGCCACAACATTGTTGCTTAATTTTTCACTGTTCATTTAGTCAGATTGTTTGCATTCCACCACTTTTACTAGGCATGTCGCAGTCCTCTAGTCACATGTCTGACATGGCTATGGTAAAGTGGAGTGACTTTGTTACCTGGATATCATTTGTTCAAACATGTCCCTGTGCAATTGGACCATTTCGGACTGGCAGCTCCAGGTGAAGAATCTGACCTGTTTGAATTAGAAAAGCTATTACATGCGGGAACTGGACTGAATGAATAGGTGCTACCCTCCTCTACATCTTCACTCAATAGCAATGGTACATGCCATCTGTGTGATGGCATGTGTGTTTCACCTGGCAATCACAGGCCAATGTGTGATGCCACTGCCAGGCAGCATGCAGAAAATGTGTTCATCTTCCATCTTGGTGTCATCAGTGTGTGCCATTTGCCTGCCCTTCATACGCAGTGAGGGTGCATGCATGGGAGGGTTTTAGTCATGTGGGACATGTGTCAAACAAGTACTGGTTCTCTTGCTTCTCAGCCCTCATTGTGTGCCATGGTGCTAATGCCTGTTTCCATTTCTTTGTTTTTATGTCTTTGCAGGGGAAGACGCACCTGATACTGCTGGGGTTGTGGAGATGGTGCAGACCCAGGAGGGGTCCGAGGGCCGACCAACCACCAGTGAGGGACGTGGTGTGGTGGTGGGTGAGAACCCACAAGTGCTGCAGGTCGTGCTCTCAAGGGGTGTCTCTGGCTGCACCTCCCCCGAGCTGTACTCAGGTGTTGATTCGGATGAGACCTACGTGCCGTCGCAGGTGAGTGTTCCAGGGAGGGATTCTGTTCTGTCCCACCCACCTGCACCAGGGTCAGAACCCTCAATGGGGATGTCAGTGTTGGCAGCTACGCCTTTGGTGGTTACGGATGCAGGGTCACACTCCGCGACATCTGATCCTGTTCCTGGGCCAGCAGATCAGAGGGGGAATGCAGTCCTGCAGCCTCAGGCAGTGCCGGCACAGCAAGGCGCAGTTCGCCTTGCCCTAGACAGGTGTGGTGCCCGCCGACGTGGTGGCCGTACGCCACCTGGCAATACCGCATGGGAGCAATCCATTTACGGTATGGCAACCCAACAGGCAGCATTATCCGAGATGATGGCTCAGGCCATGGATAAGGTGGCCACTTCCATTGTCCCCCCTGAAAGGCTGATGGAGCGACTAAAGCAGGCAACTGACTCCATCTGCCAGTCACACAGGGAGGACATGTTGGGGTCCAACAGGGACAGGCGGGCGGCACTGGCGACTCTGCAGGAGGCCATCTCCATTGAGTCCCAGGGCCACAGGGAAGCCCTGAGGCAGGAGCTCCTTCACCTCAGGACGACTCTTGTTGAGCTTGAGGCTTCAACACACCAAAGGACAGAACAGCAGCTGGAGCGTCTCACCCGTACGCTCTCAGCTGAGATGCAGGCAACGAGGGCGGAGGTCCGGGCATCCCGTGAGTTGTTGCATGGGGACCTCCGCACACTCATCCTCCAGAACCAGACCTACCACACCCGCATGCTTGCAGCCATGGAGGAGCAGACTAGGGCCTTGCGTGGGCTGCCTCCCATAGTGCAACCATCTCCGGATGCAGCTGCACAGGGTGATAATAGCGACAGCAGTGATACTCCCACAATAGGGTAGCCGTGTGGGCCATGAGCCCATGGAGGTGTTTTTTTTTCCCAGGATCCACGCAGGTGGGTTCTGGTGTGCATCCTGTCCTCGGACCTCCTGGGTGGCCTCCCCAACCCCCCCGGGCCCATCAATGGCCATTTTTGATTTTTTTTTATTTTTATTTTTATTTTTATTTATTTTATTCCCAATTTTTTTGGGACGATTTGTTGGCTTCCGTGGTTCCTGTGTTTGCATACGCTGCATTGTGGCTGGGCACATGCAGGCTTGTAATGTATTTGGTTCAGATGCTTGGGTTTGAGTCACACACACCCCTCCTGCTTCCCGTTTCCATGGGCTTGCAAAGGGTGTGCCCAAATGACAGTGAATTACACAGTGACGTTGGACTCCCATGAGCTGTGTGGGCAGTCTGTAGTCAATACTGTGTATACATTCCTAGTGCATATTGCTGTTGTGTTGTACACTGCATGTTGCATTGATGTGTAACTCATCTTCTGTGTCTACCTCCCAATTTGCAGGTCCCTTCCTCATGTCTACACAAGGACCTCTAGTCTGGAGATGGGGTACATGTTGGCAGCAGTGCACCTACAACTCTACATGGCGCCAACACTGCACAGTTGGTAGTGGTGGGAGTGCAGGCATTTCCAGGTGGTGAGACTACTAATATTTAACATTTGTGATGTCATGTTAATGGTAGTACGTGCTCAAGTTTGTTGTTGGTCCGGCATTACTGTGAGCCTTTCAGGTGTTGCAAGTTTCTAATAGGGACACTGTACATTGTGACACTAGTGTCATGTTGTGGGGATTACTTTGTTTACCTGCAAATAGCATGACATGGCACGGTGTGTCGTGTGGCGGTGCTGGGGTTGGGTTGGCTGACATGGCACTGTCCTCTTGTTGCATTTTGCAAGTGGGTATTCATTTTAGCTGCTTGAATGTGTAACTTCACAAAACTGCATTGGTGGTGTCTGTGTGGGTAGGGATGCACACATTGTGACACTTCCAGGTGAACAATCTCAGGCTGATGTGGTTTTGACGGTTCATTCTCCAGACATTCAGGATCAGTGTCAGGTTGAGTCATCATTGATTGTCAGATGGAATGTGCCAGGGCAGTGTGCACTCCACAGGGGTGTGATTTCTATGTGAAGTAATTAGCCACTAGCTGTGTACGGGCTGCCTCCCCCCGTGCCCTTTCCCCTCCCATGCGCAGCGGCTGTGCATGTGGTTGGGGATGTGGTGCCACCACCATGTCCACGGCCAGGCCCCGGCGTGTTGCAACGTTGTGCAGGACACATGCTGCCACTATGATCCTGCACACTACTGGGGGAGCGTACAACAGCTGCCCGCCAGAACGGTCAAGGGAGCGAAAGCGTGACTTCAGCACTCCGAATGTGCGCTCCACTATGCCCCGGGTTGTAATGTGGGCTGCGTTATATCTTACCTGGGGTGGTGTGGTGGGGTTCCGAATTGGCGTCATCATGTGGGGGCTGAGAGGGTAGGCACTGTCCCCTGTGGAGGTGGTGATTGGTATCATTGGTGGGGAAGTGACCTTGCTCAGTATCTGACATGCATGCATGTGCAGTGGCATTCATACTCACCAAGCAGCCATGTATCGCCATGCCGCCCAGCTTCTAGGTCCCGGTTTAGGGTGGACATTCGGTAAATGAAGCTGTCGTGGGTTGACCCGGGATAGTTGGCATATACTGAGGTGATGATTCCCTTGGCATTACATACTACCTGCACGTTGATGGAATGCCAGTGCTTGCAGTTCCTATAGATGTGCTCAGATGCCCTGGGGGGACGTAGAGCCACATAGGTGCAGTCGATGGCACCTAGCACTTTGGGGAATCGTGCCACAGCGTAAAAATCCAGGGCGGCAGCATGCCTTTCTGCAGGGGTTCTGGGCAGGTATATGTGCCTGCGGACTGATGGGCGTGCAGTGATGATGTTCAAGACCTGGTGTAGGCAGCGTGACTGGGTGGCCTGTGATACACCACCCACAATGGCACTTGTCCGCTGAAATGATCCAGTGGCTAAGAAGTGCAGTACATTGAGGACCTTCTCCAGGGGGCTGAGTGCTTGGGAGCACAGGGTGGGTGATGTGAGGTCATCCTCCCACTCACTCACCAGGTCCAGTATGATGTGTGGTGGAAACCTGTACCTCCCATGCACCTGGTCATCAGGCATCCCGAAAAGGCTGGTTCCGGGTGTGAATATTCTGGCCCTGACTAACCTCCTCCTCCTCCTTTGGTAGGCCACGCCCACTGCTGCTAGGAAGGGTATGTTCATCCTGGGTCTGAGCTTGTTATTTTGTTAGCGCGCAAATTAATGCGTTGCGCGTGTTGTAGGCGAGCGTGTGACCCGCGCACCCCTGAAATCCAGTACCCAGTCCAATAGCGTGTGGAAATTTCCGCGCACCCCGGGATACAGGTGCGCTGACGTACTTGCGTGTGTAAGTGTCCGCGCACCCCTGATGTACACGTACATAGGCCAATCGCGTGTACGCGCACTTTTGTCCTATTACACGCGATGACACCCTGACGTGCTGTCCAATTACACGCGATTAGACTCTGACGTGCTGTCCAATTACACGCGATGACACTCTGACGTGCAGTCTTTCCACGTGTGCTCTGTCATCACGTGCTGTGTGGGAAACACCCGTGCGGGTCACGTCAGAGACGCGCTTACGCGCTGAGGGCCTTTGGTCCAATAGATTCGCATATGCGTGCTGACGCGCTTACGCGCTAAGGGCCTTTCCTCGATTTTCACGCTGACGTGCAGGATTTTCACGTGCCAAATCACTTCGTACCAAGCTGGCCACGCGTAAGCACACGGAAGACCACGCTCCTGCCCAGAAGGCCGAACTACTGCCCCCCCAGAGCCCCGAGCACGCTCCCACCTGCCATCTGCTGCTGCCTGACTGCCTGCTGCCCACGTGCACTGCCATTTGCTGCCTGCACATCAGCCAGGGGTGCTGTTGCTGTGACCACCCCTGCTGGAACCGAAGACTCCCGACTGGAATTCCATCGCTCCACAGCCCAGCCCCAGGACCCAGTTGCCCACCCACTCCTGCCTCAGGGGTTGTCATGTCGGGGCAAACACCATCTGTGACCACTGACAACCCCCGGCCAGAGAGGCAGAGGGGCACCAGCTTCAGTGCCACCGAAGTTGGTGTCCTGGTGGAGCAAGTCCTGGGGTAGTATGATGCCCTCTTCGGAAGTTCCCGCGCCGACAAGGAAGGACGGACTCGGATCTGGACTGACATCGTGACTGCCATCAACGCGGAGGGGGTGGCAGTCCGGGACTTACAACATGTCAGGAAGCGCTGGGAGGACCACTGGTGCTAGTGGTGCAGTGCAGGACCAGGGACAGGAGGCAGCACAGGCCGCCGCGGAGGTGCCTGTGTGCAATCCTGTCCCCGATCCTCTCCCTGCATCATCTTGCACCAGCAGGGATGCCTACGTCCAGACCCGTTTTCAGGCAGGGGATGAGCTGACGTCAACTGGCCTTCCTCTGCCTGCGGACGTGGCCATCCAGGTCCGGGTTGAGCCTGTCCTGGCTGGTGTGGCATTGCGTCAACGGGCCATGCGAGGTGACCTGCAGTCTTTTCATGGAGAGACTGCACGTCATCTCGAATGGCTCGTTGACCACGTCAGCCTGCTGGGACAGGTCACCCAGGCCGGATTCCTCCGTCTGATGGGGCTTGCTCCGACCCCCTCCTCAACTGGACCCCCTACGCGCCAGTCGTCCTCTGTGCCATCTTCCCACCCATCAGTCACCTGGATGCCCTGTGGAGCTGCCTCTGACGGTGCGGCCAGGCTGGTGGAGGAGGCATCCCTGCCACAGTCGGGAGTCGGAGGTCCAGCAGGGGTGGCCACATCAACAACTGCACCCCAGCCGGCGGAGGATGTGCAGGCAGCAGGAGGCAGTGCACGGGCAGAGGCAGAGCAGCAGCAGCAGCAACATGGTGGGAGACATGAAGGCTCTGGGCTTTCGACATCGGAGGGGCAGGCATCGGCCAGAGGGCAGGGGGACCCAGGACAGAGAGTGTCTTCCGTGTGGCAGCGGTTGGGCCACGCCATAGGTGCGGAGCGGCGGCGGGCGGAAGAGGCGCGGCTCACAATGGTCAGGGAGGAGAACTCCATGCGGAGGGCCCTGAGGCGGGCCGAGTGCCTCGAGGCAATCCGCAGGGGGTTGGAGGAGGACACGGCGTCGTCCCTGCGGACCCTCGGGGCCATGGAACTGGACCGCCTCCGGGACATCGAACAGGAGTTCGATGATGCCCTGGCCCGGGACACCACGGAGTGAGCCGCTGGACTTGCCCGCCGCCTTTGTATATAGTTCTTTAGTTTTAGGTTTCCTTTCTTTCTTATAATGATTTGGAGTCGACGGACACTGCTCCACTTTTTGTATATAGTTGATTTTTAGGTAGGTTTTTTAGTAGGTTTCCTTTGTTCAGTTGGGCTCATGGACCCTTGACATTTTTTTACATAGTTATTTATTGCATGGAGATTTTTTTACATTTGACTTTGGACGACATTTTTTTGGATTCTGATTAGCCTTTTTTTTTTTTTTTTATACGGACATGCAGCTTTTTTTTTGTCATCCCCATTGTAGTTTGTTTCCTTTCTTTAGCATTCTTTATTTGTTCAAATACAATTTTGGTTTCCATACTTCACTGTGTGGTATCATCTCATTGGTTTCATGCATGTCATGTTGGGTGTTTTCCCATTCAATTGCAAGCATTGTGTGTGACGGACATGGGTTCATTAGCTTCATTAACATTGGGGGTGTAACATGTGATTTCCTTTTCCATGTGGGTGAATGGGTTACTTGGTAGGGCTTTTTGGCTGTGGAGGCTGACCATTACGCACATGATTGGGGATTGTGAGGACCTGGTGGGGGCTGCCCATGGTGGCAGGGGGGTGGGGGTGGTGGTAGACATGAGTGGGGGCCTGGTGGAGGCTGCACCTGCACTGCTGGGGTGTGGGGGTGGTGGGAGACATGGGTGGGGGCCTGGTGGGGGATGCCCATGGTGGCGTGGGGGTGGTGGGAGACATGAGTGGGGGCCTGGTGGAGGCTGCCCCTGGTGGCTGGGGGGTGGGGGTGGTGGGAGACATGAGTGGGGGCCTGGTGGAGGCTGCCCCTGCACTGCAGGGGGTGGGGGTGGTGGGAGACATGGGTGGGGGCCTGGTGGGGGCTGCCCATGGTGGCAGGGGGGTGGGGGTGGTGGGAGACATGAGTGGGGGCCTGGTGGAGGCTGCCCCTGGTGGCTGGGGGGTGGGGGTGGTGGGAGACATGAGTGGGGGCCTGGTGGAGGCTGCCCATGGTGGCAGGGGGGTGGGGGTGGTGGGAGACATGGGTGGGGGCCTGGTGGGGGCTGCCCCTGCACTGCTGGGGGGTGGGGGTGGTGGGAGACATGGGTGGGGGCCTGATGGGGGCTGCCCCTGCACTGCTGGGGGGTGGGGGTGGTGGGAGACATGGGTGGGGGCTGCCCATGGTGGCAGGGGGAGGGGGTGGTGGGAGACATGAGTGGGGGCCTGGTGAAGGCTGCCCCTGGTGGCTGGGGGGTGGGGGTGGTGGGAGACATGAGTGGGGGCCTGGTGGAGGCTGCCCATGGTGGCAGGGGTGTGGGGGTGGTGGGAGACATGAGTGGGGGCCTGGTGGAGGCTGCCCCTGCACTGCTGGGGGGTGGGGGTGCAGGGGGACATGAGTGGGGGCCTGGTGGGGGCTGCCCATGGTGGCAGGGGGGTGGGGGTGGTGGGAGACATGGGTGGGGGCCTGGTGGGGGCTGCCCCTGCACTGCTGGGGGGTGGGGGTGGTGGGAGACATGAGTGGGGGCCTGGTGGAGGCTGCCCATGGTGGCAGGGGGGTGGGGGTGGTGGGAGACATGGGTGGGGGCCTGGTGGGGGCTGCCCCTGCACTGCTGGGGGGTGGGGGTGGTGGGAGACATGGGTGGGGGCCTGGTGGAGGCTGCCCCTGGTGGCTGGGGGGTGGGGGTGGTGGGAGACATGAGTGCGGGCCTGGTGGAGGCTGCCCCTGCACTGCTGGGGGTGGGGGTGGTGGGAGACATGAGTGGGGGCCTGGTGGAGGCTGCCCCTGCACTGCTGGGGGGTGGGGGTGGTGGGAGACATGAGTGGGGGCCTGGTGTAGGCTGCCCATGGTGGCAGGGGGGTGGGGGTGGTGGGAGACATGGGTGGGGGCCTGGTGGGGGCTGCCCCTGCACTGCTGGGGGGTGGGGGTGGTGGGAGACATGAGTGGGGGCCTGGTGGAGGCTGCCCCTGCACTGCTGGGGGGTGGGGGTGGTGGGAGACATGAGTGGGGGCCTGGTGGAGGCTGCCCCTGCACTGCTGGGGGGTGGGGGTGGTGGGAGACATGAGTGGGGGCCTGGTGGAGGCTGCCCCTGCACTGCTGGGGGGTGGGGGTGGTGGGAGACATGGGTGGGGGCCTGGTGGAGGCTGCCCCTGGTGGCTGGGGGTGGTGGGGGACATGAGTGGGGGCCTGGTGGAGGCTGCCCCTGGTGGCTGGGGGTGGTGGAGACATGGGTGGGGGCCTGGTGTGGGCTGCCCATGGTGGCAGGGGGGTGGGGGTGGTGGGAGACATGAGTGGGGGCCTGGTGGAGGCTGCCCATGGTGGCAGGGGGGTGGGGGTGGTGGGAGACATGGGTGGGGGCCTGGTGGAGGGTGGCCATGGTGGCTGGGGGGTGGGGGTGGTGGGAGACATGAGTGGGGGCCTGGTGGAGGCTGCCCCTGCACTGCTGGGGGGTGGGGGTGGTGGGAGACATGAGTGGGGGCCTGGTGGAGGCTGCCCCTGGTGGCTGGGGGTGGGGGTGCAGGGGGACATGAGTGGGGGCCTGGTGGGGGCTGCCCATGGTGGCAGGGGGGTGGGGGTGGTGGGAGACATGAGTGGGGTCCTGGTGGAGGCTGCCCCTGCACTGCTGGGGGGTGGGGGTGGTGGGAGACATGGGTGGGGGCCTGGTGGGGGCTGCCCATGGTGGCAGGGGGGTGGGGGTGGTGGGAGACATGGGTGGGGGCCTGGTGGGGGCTGCCCCTGGTGGCTGGGGGGTGGGGGTAGTGGGAGACATGCATTGTTGATCAGTAGTGCAAGGTGACATGTGGGTTGGCTGGGGGCATGCCCATGGTGGATGGGCCGCCTGCGGGACATGAGCATGGGTGCAGGGTAGTCCCCCGTGGTGTGGGCTGCCTGCAGGGTCCGTGGAGGTTGTGGAGCGTACACCTGGGAGGGCCCACACGGCCAATTCACGTGTGGTACTCCCCAGAACCCCTGAAATACACATACCCTGCTGTAATCGTGTGTGGAACTTCCCGCGCACCCCTGAAATACATGTACCCTGATGAAATCGCGTGTGGAACTTCCCGCGCACCCCTGAAATACACATACCTTGCTGAAATCGCGTGTGGAACTTCCCGCGCACCCCTGAAATACACGTACCCTGCTCGCACTGGGCCAATCGCGTGTGGAACTTCCCGCGCACCCCTGAAATACACGTACCCTGATGAAATCGCGTGTGGAACTTCCTGCGCACCCCTGAAATACACATATCTTGCTGAAATCGCGTGTGGAACTTCCCGCGCACCCCTGAAATACACGTACCCTGCTCGCACTGGGCCAATCGGGTGTGAAACTTCCCGCGCACCCCTGAAATACACGTACGCTGCTCGCACTGGGCCAATCGCGTGTGGAACTTCCCGCGCACCCCTGCAATACACGTACCCTGATGAAATCGCGTGTGGAACTTCCCGTGCACCCCTGAAATACACATACCTTGCTGAAATCGCATGTGGAAATTCCCGCGCACCCCTGAAATACACGTACCCTGCTCGCACTGGGCCAATCGCGTGTGGAACTTCCAGCGCACCCCTGAAATACACATACCTTGCTGAAATCGCGTGTGGAACTTCCCGCGCACCCCTGAAATACACATACCTTGCTGAAATCACGTGTGGAAATTCCTGCGCACCCCTGAAATACACGTACCCTGCTGAAATTGCGTGTGGAACTTCCCGCGCACCCCTGAAATACACGTACCCGGCCAAATCGCTTGTGAGACTTCCCGCGCACCCCGGTATACACGCACACGTATTTTTTGTCAGCGGGTGTCCGTGTTTGTGGGTACCCCTTTGCACGTTATTTGTCCTGGAGGGCCACAGTATAGGACATTCATCATGGCAGTATATAGGTGCTATTTGTTGGCGCACCTTTTGGCGCACATTTCTTACAGCCGCAGAGACGCTACCACCTGCTTTCTTGTGGCGGTCGTGTTTGTGCCTATGCGCTGGTTTGACCGTGCGCTTTTTTGCCCTATTCTATTCCATGAATACGTGTTGTAGGCGAGCGTCTGGGCGTTCCGCGCACTTGTGCCCTGTACTTCTCCCGTGACGCCCACGTTTTGGCAAGTTGTTCCCCATTCCGAGTGTTACGCCCGTGTTCCGCCTACTTTTGTTGCGTGCGCCGCGCTATGTGCGATTTTCGCTGTGGCCTGTGCGATTTTCGCTGTGACCTGGCGCACGCTGTTAGATGGCCTGTGCGCCAACGTGCGCCGCGCACTTTTTTATCGCACATCCGCTGGTTTTCTCGCGCACGCCCTTCCATGAATCGATGTGCGCTGCTTTTCGTGCGATTTTCACACTTGCACTGCGATTTTCGCACTTGCACTGCGATTTTCGCTATTCCACTGCGATTCGCACGTTTTTGCCCACTTGCGCCGCGCTAATTATTCCATGAATCGGCCTCAGTGTGTTTGTGTAGGGGTGATGGAATTTTTGCAGGAAGAGGTTTTTTTTATATCTTTTATTTTGAAGAGTTATTTCTGTGGATTGTTTGCCGCTTATATTCTTGTGGCGTAGTAGAGTGTTTTTGCTTTTTGGGAGTTTTTCAGTTCTTCTGTCAACCATTTTGATGGCAGTTATTTTGGTGTTGCTTTGAATGTTTGTTGAATGGGTCTTCTGTTGTATCTAGGTTTTTTATCAGTTGGATCTCTTTCGCTCAGGTCGGTTGCGTCTAGAAGGTTTGTTAGGGGCTCTAGGTCCAAGTTCTTCCAGTTTCTTTTCTTGCTGACATGGAGTATTTCCTTCCCGTCCGATATGCAGGTTTGGGGTGTGATGTAGAATGGTATCAAATAGTGGTCACTCCACACCCTTGGTGTAGGTAGCGTGGATGCACATAGTCCTTCCCTGCAAAAAAATGCATCCAGGGTGTGTCCAGCGTTGTGGGTGGATCCATTTACTATTTGCTTGAACTGAAAGGTTTTGAGGAGTGCGCAGTCAGTTTGCTGTGTACTTGTTTTCTTTTAAGAACCATATGTTGAAATCTCCCAGTATGACTAGGTTGTCATGGTGGGTTGATAGTATGGGGGCCTCGTCCGCAAGTTTTGTTGCAAAGTCGGGGTTGTAAGAAGGTGGTCTGTAGATCAAGAGGAATACTATGTTGGATTGGTCGTTGAGTTCTATCTTGATGAGGAGGAATTCATAGTCTTCTGCATTGGTTGTGATGATTTGAGTTGCTTGGACGTGTTCTTTGTGTATAATTGCGTTTCTGCCTCCTTTTTTGTTTTCTCTGTTGGCGTTTATTAATTTATAATTGTCGGATATTGCTTTGTTCGCGATGGCTTTATAGTTGTCTGATAGACAGGTTTCTGTAAGGAAGAGTAAGTCTGTGCCTCCTTCACTTAGGAGGTCATGGATTTCTGCTCAGTGTTTTGCCATGGATCCAACGTTGAGGAGGCAGCAGTGTAGTTTACTTGATTCCCTTTTGGGTTGTTGTTAGTATTGTTTATTCTGACCGGTGTGATTTTGGTTGGGTTTCCGTTCCAGGTGGGGTTTCCCCGGTTGAATCTGTTGGGTGGGGTGGTTCTTCGTTGGTCGGTCTCTTTGTCGAGTAGACCGATCTGGTTTATGGCGAGGTTGGCTAGTTCCAGTTTGTTCCGGGTGGTAAATAGTAGCTACCCCTCTGTTGTTCCAGTCTTAGTGATGTAGGAGGTTTAGAGTGTGATGGATTCCAACTTGTCCTGGTTCGGTCTGTATTTGTGACGCTTGTTGGCTTTCTGTTCGTTGTTGCTGTGCCGTTTTTGTTTGCCACGTTATCGTATGTGGACAGGTAGCGAGCAATGTAGTCTCTTTGCTCTGTTATTTGTTTGTCTCCTTGAGCCATCTGGGATGTTTTTTGTCGAATTTTTTGGGGTTGTGGGATCATGCTGGTTGGTGCCTTCCCGGGTGGTTTGGGTTTTCTAATTATTTCTGTTGTCTGTTCTGACTTCTTTGTCTTTCAAGTGGTAAGGCATGATGTGGGGGTTGTGTTCCTTTGAGTGGGTGTCCTCTTTGGATTCGTGTTTTTCCTGGTCTTTTTGGTTTAGTCTTCGCTGTTTGTGGTTTGTTGTTGCTTGTATTTGGTAGGTCGTGGGTAGTTGAGACCTCGGTTAATGGTACTTTGTGGTTCTGTTTGTTGATTGCTTCTTTCATTTTTGGATCCTACATGTTTTATTTTGTTATTTTATGGAGGTCCTTTTGGTTATGGTTGTTAAATAGATTTTTGGATTATGCGCAAAGCAAACATGAATACTGTGTGAATGAATATGTGTGCATACTGGCATATATTGCTGCAGTCAGCATGGAAATGTATTGCTTGTGAGGGTGTTTGGTACCTGTTTTTGATCGGGATGGCAAAGGACTCTCACCCAGTGCTATGTTTAGACCTCTGACTTCCACTTTGGCTCAACACAATCTCAAGCTTTACCCATGCCACATTGGGGATTGTTAGGGTGTTTGGTGCCTGCTTTTGACTGGGATGGCAAAGGATTCTCACCCAGGGGGTGCATGCTATGTTTAGGCTTCTGGCTTCCGCTTTGGCCTAATATAGTCTCAAGCTTTACTCTTGCCACATTGGAGATCATTCAGCACAAGTGCAACTAAGCAAAGGCGGAAATGGCAATCTGTATTAGTCAAACTCTGAAGTAATCAGTAAGTCATCCCCAGATCATCAAGAACAAACATGTGTCATGGCGATGCTCTTGAAGTAATCAGCAGGTCATCCCAGAATCATCCCTAAATCATCGGGGACAAATGTGAAATCTCTTAAAGTGATCAGCAAGTCATCCTAAAAGCAACAGGAACAAAGATTTTTCTTAAATAGGGATGATGTTCGCATATTCAGGAAGTCATCCTAAGCTCATCCCCAAATCTTCTCCCACCATTCTGAGACATTTGCTGATGACTTTTAACAGCGTGATGACGTCTGATTATGTGGGAATGACTTCTAGTGTAGTTTGATGATCATCAGATGACCCAGGATGGTCTCTAAAGTCATCCTTTTAGACCAGGGGAGTAGTGTTTGTTGCTACAGACCAAGCAGACTGGATACACCAGATATTATTTGAAGCCAAATGTATGTTTATGTTTCGGAGGCCTGTCCTTTTGTGCAAAAATACTCCAGGTTTTGATCTTACTGTGGCCTAGATTTTCCTATCTCCTTATACTGTAGTATATTTGTATGTATAGTGCTTTATGTCTTCCTTCTGCTCCTCAGAGCTGTAAAAATAGCTGTTGGTATTACTACAAAAAGCATCTGAACTCAATTTATCATACCCATAGAAGTGAAGGGTGGATTTAGCCATGCTAAAATAAGAACTTGTAGAGTGTAGGCTAGCACATGTCAGAGTTGGGCCTTTAATAATTTTAGCTATCCGATTGCGACAACGTATGCAGTTTGATCAACTGTATACTTTAAAATGTATACTTACACACCACCTTCTCTTGTCCCCTTCAGCCCTTTTAAAAAAAATATAACACTACTGTTATCATGTGTAATATTGTCCATGAAATATTCCTCCCACTTTTGAGCCCTGTAATAAAAAGTGTTGGTATTAATAAGAAATGTAACCCCCCTCCCCCACCCCCCGAGCCAATGCATTACC
The DNA here is from genome assembly GCF_040938575.1 of Ambystoma mexicanum. Lineage (NCBI taxonomy): Eukaryota > Metazoa > Chordata > Amphibia > Caudata > Ambystomatidae > Ambystoma > Ambystoma mexicanum. The sequence goes on along the minus strand of NC_090939.1, from coordinate 862,852,692 downwards.
AAATGCTGTGGTATACACAAATAGCTTGTAAGATAGCTCGGCAGGTTAAGTGGTCACTGCTGGCATCTATGCCTGATCTGCTGGTCACAGGTTTGAATCTAGTAAGATCTACACAACCTTTCATCCTACTAGGGTCGACAAAAGAGTATTCATTTCAGTTGCCAGGTAATAATGTATACAAGAGTGTTTCTTTACTTCTTTGAGGTATATGTGAATTGTATTTTATGCTAGAATGTCTGAAGCTGAATGTGACTGGGTTATGAATGCATTGAAAAATATATGTACATAGAGTCTGTGAAAAAAAGTTCAGTGAAGGTGATCGGATTTATTACAACAAAACCCTTGAAATTTAGCGAGTGTGGGTAGCGATGAGCATCTGAACTTGGCTTCCACCCCCCATGAAGGTCCCACATGATGTCACTTTGAATCCCTTCTGTGAGATCATGTATGTGCTCATGGGCTTTGCAACAGGGGAGTTAAGATGCTCATCACTTCCCACTCCTGTTGAATTTCAAGGGTTTTGTTGCAGTAAATCAGATCAACTTAACTCTCTCTGAGCTAAAGTTTTCCTCACTAATTATAAGCTTTTTGTTATAATATAGTTTTTTCGGGAGCCCCCTTGTCTTCGGCCGTGGCTGCCAGCAGAGGCCTGTACCCCCCACCTCCAGTATCTAAGCAGATCCCAGTAGCCAGAGCCTTAGCCCATGGCCAGGGGCCTTGGGGTCCCCTGCTCATCGGCCTTTGCCCACTGCCCATGATGCCCCATATATTTAAAAACAAAGAGGGCCTTTGCTGGCAACATCAGGGTCTAATGGCCAAGGCCTTTGGCCACTGTACACGTGGCACCAATTATTGAACAATACCCATATCCCATGCTTAGTAGTGCTGAGGCATCTCGGGGCAGGTGTAAAAGACCATTTCCAAGTCCCTGTGGTCCATAGGCTATTGATTATCACACTCTTGCTTGCCCCCTAACCCCCCCTTTTATTCCAGCGATAATAGTAACTCCTTTGCAGCCATCTTTTATTTCCAAGGATGTCATTCCCCATAATCATTCCCGGGGTTATACAGAGTACGCCCATTCGAGCTGTAAGGTAACATTTGCCGATTTCTGTGGTCATGGAAAAAAGCTCAAAGTAAAGTCTTCCCTGATGCTCACCATGTGTCCTTCTCTTTTCTTGGTGCCCCAGTCTCAGCCCTCGTGTTTTGCCACTCTGACCCTCTCCCATTACCCCCTTCCACTCTTCAGTTCTTGTGATGCATTTTCTTTTCTGAGCACACCTTGCGATGTTACTGCAGAAATTCTGGGGGTTTCCCCCGATTATCCGAAAATTCCCAACCAGCGCTCGAAATTGAGGGGATCTGGGAGCTATTCAGCTCCTGCTTGTAGCCTAGAAGAACCTGGTTAGCTTGACACCAATAGCTACCAGGAGCTACCGTTTGGCTCTCAAGCCAAATAATGCCAAACAAGCACAACTATGTGATTTAACTCTGTGCATTTGGGGCAATCTATAAATAAACATTAGGTCACATCTATGTGACATTTAAAGCGTAAGGGGTCATTAATAATGTATAAAATGAGAAGTTTGCATCTTGTGTGGAAATTAGATTTGCAGAACGCTGGTGGTAGCTCCTGGGCACTGGTTAATGCTGGATGCCCAGGAGCTGCTTTTGGCCCCTGCTTAACCAATTGAAATGTTTAACCCTGCCAGCCCAACCCAAATTCAACCACTGCACATGTGTTCCTCTTTCCCCCGCTGCCCACCTATATATAACCTGATATGAATGCACCTCTTTTTGTCCTCCAAATATAATTTTGAGCACTTTCATTTTCGTCTTCTCTCCGTATTACCGCAGGAATCTCTTGCATCAAACAAAATAAAGGCGGTTTTTCATTTCTGAAAAGTCTCTCGGACGCAAAGCACCATGGGAAACATATAAACGTTTTTTGCAGACCATGGGGTACTCCTGCTCTGTTGAATATTTTCAGCTAGGTCAGGCCAGAGACAAACATTTTGGAGGAACATTTCATCCAAACCTGTCGAGTAAGTCAAAGGTTATTAGCATTATCATTTTGGGAAAAATGTTATCATCTGTAAGTGCCTCCTGCCAAATAAAACTCGTGGACACATCACTGTCCACATCTGTTATCAACCCTTCTGTTGCCCATGAACCACAAGAGAAATAACTACAAAATAACTACCATGGGCACTCTTCTTCATGAAAACTGGACAAGAAAGTTGAGGTAGGGGTGGGCAGGTCAGACAGGAATAAGGCCAAAGTACCATGGTTGCAGGAAGCTTGCCGTCCAGGTCATGCAAGCAAGCTGCAGAGAGTCCAGGTGGCAGGAAGGGGATCTTTGTGTGCAGAGCACATCCTGGAAAGGGGCAAAATGGTAACCGAATTCACACTCCTTTTGTAGCCAGATTGTACCCCGCCAATTCGATTCAAGAGTGTTATAAGCGTTAATGGCCAATGGTGTGGACACCAGGTTGATGGCACCAGTAAGGCCCCTTTGCAAGATGTGTGTTAAAGCATGCATAAATTCTGAGGCAGGTGTTAATGAATGCCCTCTGCTTGTGCTGCACGCAATCCGGCTTCAGCAAGATAAATTGTCCTGGTCTAGGGTGGCTAACAATGTCGCCTCTCGAAGCTCAACACCTGGAATTGTTTGTACTCCCTGATCCCTCCTAGTAACAACCTTGCCTGAGGGTTGGTAGTGGAGGTCTGAGGGGCCAAGGCAGTGTACAAACATAATGGACTTCAATGTCATTTTCTCCTCCACCATTCCGCCTCCCAGCACATTATTAGGAAATACTGCCCAATATTTATTTGCAAAACCTTTCTAATTGGAAAAGGTTCAAATCTGTGCCATGGGCCACCAAACATCTATGTCAAGGGGAATTCCGACTGGGCTGTTATCGTTTCTTCAGCTGCTGGAATCCAGGGCTTTAAGTGGCATAAGGCTAACCTTGTTGGAGCCCTGCCAGTCTCCAACAACTGTCCATGATATGGGCTTACCCATCAGTAATTGCTCAGCATCAGAGAGTGGAAGTGCGCATGGGTGATGCACCAATTGATAAATATTAAGTGAAAGAAACGCAGAAAATACAGCAGCTAACTCCCAAAGTCTGCATGTAGCCATATGCTTATAAATTTGCAGTCATTTTACTCTTAGGGTATTATTATAAATGCAATCATTAGGAAGGTCAGCGTACATTATGTTCTGAGAGGGTTTGCAGGCATGAATCACTATCAGGTACATGTCTTATTTAAACATTTGGTTCGTTCTTTTGTTCCCAAAATGCTTTTTGATTTTATGCAAAGCAGCAAGTAGGTTACATTGCTGCTTCTGCGCGGATGCTCTCATAGGTGATTTTAGGGCCAGTTAAAGATGCATGGGGGCTTATGGTGATGACGCCTAACTCCCATCCTTTAGGCCAGGACCAGCACAATTTGACCGCGCCCCCCTCGATATCGTGTCCCACTTAAAGCAGTGCTGTGGGCAGGACCCACATGGTATACTTTGTAGAACTATCTGACCGACACTATGCAGCAGCAATAATGCATAGTGTCTCTATTACTCTTTAATTTGTACCTGGCAGACATTTGTACCTTGGGCTTTGATCACATCGCCATCCACCCCTAAACGGATGACACAGTACTCCTGATCAATGCTAATCGGACTACAGTTATCATTGACGGGTATCCGGAATAATGTAATCAGAACATTCAATAAGATATACTATCACATTCATGTGAGCTGGTTATTTCAATAAAATGTTTTCCAGAGCTATAGGGGAACCGAATTTTGAAGTAGTGGGGGGATATGTGTAGCCAGGTTTTATTGCTAATTATGGGATATTTGTAAGGCCCTTGACTGAGTATAACATGAAAATTGTAACCAACATATTTTAGCGCTTATTAGGTTTGATTGGAAGATTTGAAGATTGTTACATCCTTCCCAGAGAGAGGGTACATTCAGGGGAAGTGGTACTGTCATGAGCCAATGTCATGACATGATTATGGTGTCATAACTCAACTCAAATTTTGAAGTCCAATGTTCGCAAACCTGTTTTTTTGAATGTGCACACATGTTTTGACATTACAATTTTATAACACAGCCAGACTCGTGGGCCTATGCTATTTTGTTAAATAATGTACATTACACTATTTTTTTGTGAAACAATGGTACATTTCCTCCTTTTGAAACTTAACAGCATTTCACACGTTACATTAGTAGGATTAATGTTCCCCAATGGCTCACACTGAAATCATAGTAAAGCAGAGCATTTCCTGCCTAGTCAAGAAGCAATATATTGTGAGCCTCCTGTAGCTGACACTAGCAGATATGCCCAGGGTTTCACACTAGTTGTGAGATCATAACCTTTGATAAACACATTTGAAAATAATGCAAGAAATGAAATCACAACCTTAGCCCCTTTCATGTCAGTTAAAGTTCCGTCAGCAACTCCAACGAGCTCTGCAAACAAATATTCAATGTCGGTGGATGCCATCTTCAAGCCTACATACTATAAATATATACGGGCCCAGAGAGAACACGGACACACGGTGGTTGATTCTCAGCTTGCCACTTAGCAGAAGCGAAGGGTCTGGGGAGAGTAGACAAAGGGAGAAGCAGAAGGCTCTTAGCTTTGGAAAGGAGTGATAAGAACATCCTGTGAGTAAATGGTGGTTTTGTTCTTTCTGTTGTATGCGTTTAGCATGTATAGTTAACTCCAGAGCGGCTGGAATGGGCTTCCTGAAACATGTTTTCTTTTAATGAGAAATCTCTTTGCCAAAATATGGCAGCTGCCTTCACACTCTTTATGCTGTTGATCCTTATACCGCACACCGTAATCGTGCTTCTTATTGCTCTCAAAACAAAGGGGCATCATCTTGGGATTAAGATTAAAGCTGCCTACTCATGTTTGTCATGTATTAATGCAATAATCAAACACTTGTCTGACTCTCGGGAGGATAGCTCAGGGGCAACGTGCTCGCCTTGGAAGCAAGACGACACGGAGCACCACAGGTTCGATGCCCGGGTCCGCGCTTAGAAACCTCTGGGTATTAAGCGCGTTATAAATAGCTCATCACACAAACTCATTTATTTTCATTTTTTCGAGGTCCAATCGCGGTCAAAGAGTGAAAAGCGCAAACACGCTTGTGGCCAGCCCCAAATGAATGGGCATAGCAATCACAGACGCAAATCACAGTTCTATTGTGGATTCGTGGCAGTACATACTTTAAAGGATAGTTCCGGGACTTTTTTTTTATTGTCCCTACGGTTCGGCCATGTGTTTTTAAGCATAACTCGGTAGATCGTAGAAAACTTTCCTATGGACCTTACCCGACTTTTCGTCCATTAACGCACTCGAAATCAGCCGCCATTTTCTGATAATCCTATCATTTCCCCCATCGCCCTGGCTCACCTGCTTTTGTGGCACTAAATCAAATCCCCCGCCCCTGAAACAGACTTTATCAAAACATTCATATTCCCCGCCTCTATCCGTGACGTGACTGTGCTGCGTAGGCAAACACGCCCAGGCGTCTTCTACGCGACTCCACACAGAACCCGGAAATCAACACAGATCAGCTCACAACACAGCGCGCCACAATTCGGAATATGAAACTGTACTTTTAAATCAAACCGCAAGATTGTAAATTTGGTAAAGTACATTTATTTGACATCAAATGTTTAGAGAATATTCAGCGATTTTCATTTTTATTTGCTCACGTTCCAAAAAGTTCGTTTTGAGGCACGCGATGTTCCTTTGCTGTACACAGGGTCTTAGATCATCTCACAATACAGCGCCACAATTCGGAATATGAAACTGTGGTTTGAAAGCAAACTGCAAGATTGTACATTGGGCAAAGTACATTTATTGGACATCAAATTTTTAGAGAATATTCAGCGATTTGCATTTTTCTTTGCTCTCGATCCAAAATAGTTCGTCTTGAGGCAAGCGATGTTCGTGTGCAGTACACAGGGTGTTGGTTTACGATAAAATAAGCTCTTCGGTCGCACTGATAATCGCATGGCTGTTCCAACAACGAGGCACTAGGCCACCACAACGGTCTGTATGTTGCATCTAGCCGTTAGTACCGCGTAAGGGCATACTTGTACTTGGCGATCGTCCCACAAAATGGTCAGGGTGCTAACGTTGTTCACGCGGAGAAGCAATTGGCGATTATAGAAGCCATCCGCCGGTGTCTGGTACTCGTGACACAGACAATAATGGATGAAGTACCTGTTTGAAAAACATAAAAAATGAAATTAGTCTCACCATCAGATCTTTATTAAAATTATTCATTTTATATATTAGGTCGGGAAATTATTTCATAGCTAGGACAGTGCAACTGGGTTTTATACGTCAAGGGGGGGCTGTAGGATACTGAGACAGTCCCCCAGTGCAGGGGTTGACAGGGAGTGCAGGTGGAGAGTGGAAGGGCCCAGGACCGAGATCGCAGACAGTGGACCAGTTGTAGCAGGGGAGAGGGAGAGAGAAAGCAGAAGCAAAGAGGAAGGTTTTGAGGTGCTTCCGTAAAAGGAGACGGTTCTCCCCAAGATAGTGCGCGGTACAAAACAATATGCCACATAGAACGAACAAGTACAACTTAACCCGTCTTTAAAGCTACTGTATAGTAATTAAATTGCGGTATAAACTCATCTAAAGAGTTACTTAGACTATATTTGCATTTTCCATTGTGTCTGTGCGTAGGGCAGCCCCGAAATACCACTCCTTCTATGCCGACGTTATTTCTTCTAATGAACGAACATGAAATGGCTTTCGTTTCTGAAATTATATTCATTATCGTTTCTTACGTGGTCCCGGCCTGTCAAGGTCAAATAACAATAGAACCTTATACTGAGTCGTGGGCCATTCTGGCACCCGAGAAAAAATCAAAGCAGCTGACCTTCACTTTGAACGAGCACACATTCCTAGTTAGCTACATTCAGTGTAAGGCCATCTCACAGGACTTGAAATTTACACTCCATCTTTGCATTTTGTCTGCGTGCTTTGCAGCCCCACAGAACCATAAATACGGAGACATTCTATATTTTTTGAAAAATGATTTATATTACTGTTTGGTTTAATTTAATGCGCAAATGAACAAGGTTGGATAGATACACATATTCAATGGGCCTGCGACATGAGGAGACTCGAGAGAACAGACAATCAAATTACAATCATTTAAACCGTGATGTGTATTTCTCAATGAGCTCTTCTTTAGGTGGACATGGAACAGAGGCAATGTTGGGTGGCAATGCAGTTGTCCCCTGCACAGGTTCGTTCACAACTCCATTTATGAGCCTATCTAGGACGTCAACAATAAGTCTCTCAATAAACTCATATTGCATATCCTCAAACACTGGTTTGATCACCCATTGTTTACTTCTTTTAGTGAAGGCCTTATTGTAGCGAAGCGTCCCTAAAGTTCCGGTCGTCCTACTTTGTTGACGGCCAACATTATGGTTATGTGCCAAGACCGCTAAAAGAGTCCGATTTATCATGCCCTCCATGCCAAAATGCAATCGTTTTGGCCTGTACTTTAGGCACATATTGTGGAACACCTCCAAATCTCCTGTGTGGCAGAATTCCGTGAGTCCCCTCAAAGCTTTTGTTATAGTTTTATCAAATATAATCTTTTCAATGGCTTTGTGAGTGGGTGATGAAGGAATCAACCACTTCTTCTTCCGTGCCTCCTCTGTGGACAAATGGCCATGTTCACAATTGTGGAAATGTTGGTTCGTGTTCCATCGGTGAACGTTTGTACAGTGTGGCATTACTGACCGCCATTTTTCCAGTAGAATTTCCAACGACCCTCCACATGTTTTTGAGCTCCACCAAAGATGGTTGCTGATTGACTTGTACCACTGTGAAATACCTTGCATATCTTTTTTTTTACCTGCAGCCGACAATTTTTTATTGATTGTTTTTGCAAGATGCCAAACGTCAAATTGGTGATTTATATTTTTGTACTGTTCTCTCATTGTCTTGGCAATTGAAACGTGTCTGTCCGTGGCTATCAGGTCGATCACCATTCCCCGCGATTGTAGTTCTTGAAATGATGCTACAAAGCCAACTTTCTCCATGGCCACTGAGGATGTACTTTGTGACACCTGCACGACCACCGAACTCACAATTTTCTTACTTTCCATGTCCTGAAAGTGGTAGGTGCAGTACTTGGCTGAAAATCCTGAGCTGTCGCACTGTCCATCACCGGCTAGCCTGAACCGTTTGCCCGCGAATGTACTATCAATAGACATTTTTTCCATTCTCCAAGCTTCGCTAATGGCTGGAAATAGATAATCGGTTTGGTATTTGTAGAACTGAGTTTTCGCAATGAAATGGATTCCCACAAACTGAAAGAAAGACTCTAATTTTTTAAAACCTGAACCACTAAAAAGTGCAGCTGCTGCACAAAGTAGATTGCCTGCTGGCAGTTGTCCCAGCATAGGTTGTGCAGACCATGAGAAAGGATGATATTTTGTACAGGTGGCATGTATTTTAAGGTTAGTGCCTCGAATTGCACGAGTCACATTAATCAATGGCTCCCCACATACTTCCCCACTAACCGAATGCCCACATTTCATCCGAATAATAATATCAATCAAACAACTATCGAATACAATGAATTTGGCCTCTTTCCTTATACTGTCACTCTGCATCCCAGCTGGTTCGGCCTGTAACGTTGAGGACATGTCACTCACATGAAAGGTAGAATCTCTGATATCGTCTTCCGCTATGTTCAGTGATATTGATGGTGTTTCATTGTCGTCCACTTCATTCTCTTCCATTGCAACATCTGTTCCTTCTCCGGCGATGGGTGAATAAAACAATTTCTTCAACTTTCTCGCGGTCTTAGTTTTTGCTGGTGTGGATTCTGTGAATTGATCTCCGACTGCATCCGAACTACCAGGAGGACATTCACTATCAATGGCTGGTGGTGGTATAGCTCCGTTGTCAATCACTTCATATTCTTCCCATTGGCACGATGCATCTCCAGTCTCAAGTCCCTGCCAAAAGGTTTGACAAGCAACATCTCTCGTTCGCTTCACTGTCTGTGTAGATCTAGTTCGTACACCCACTCGCAACTAGAGGACAGATTGGAAAAGGGATGTTCAGTTTAAACACAACTTACAGTATTGAACTATTAACAGTGAAAAACAACATAATATAGTGACCAGGACACTAACCTTCTTTTGCTTTCTTTTCTTTGAAACTTTCTTGCCTCGAACTTCAACATCAGGACGCTGTTGCTCCGACTCGCGTGTGCATGTCTCCACTTCCTCTTGCGCTGCAACGACTATATTTTCATGATAAGCACATCCATCACGCACTGACGCTCCATCGACTCCCTGAAACATAGAACTTTCATTAGTATGTATAATAATATCGAAAACACAAAATGTACTTGGGGACCAATACCCACGTACAACTCAATAGCAAAACACGAATGAACGCTTTGTGTAGAACATTCAAACGACAATTATTCACGCATTGTTGATCTAGTTAGATGGAACTGTCAAGATCCATACCTCGGGCTCCTCATAGACTTCCATTGATGATATTATTGAAGATGATGCTTCAGTAACTCCCTGAAACACAGTAATTGCATTAGTATGGTTTTCTATTTTGTTAAAAAGAACATAAACTTTGTGCAGGCGTCAACGGCTCATCTAAATAGACCTGCACAAATGATCAGTTGTCTAAAATAAATAATGGATATGTAAATATGATTCCATTTGCTCGATCGTTGGAAGTGTCACCACCCAGAGATCTGCATCAACTACTAGGGGTGATGTTCTTGTAGAAGAAGCTCCGTCATCTCCCTGAAACATAGTACTTGCGTTAATAAAGAAGGAAGTATAGCGGATGTAATCACGTCATATGATTTCGCTTGATCGAACTGTCAGTATCCATACCTCGAAATGCATAAGAACATCAAGGGACGATGTAACTGCGGTGCACACTTCTGCTAGCTGTTGCGCCGACCCGTAACTGCATGCTCCCCCTTCTTCTTGGATTAATGCTCCATCGACTCCCTGAAACATAGGACTTTCATTAGTAATGAACACAATATTGAAAAAAGAAGACACATAGGAGGGCGACGACAGAAGGACATATCAATGGCTAAAAACGAAAGAAACGTGTGTAACAATCGCGCTACAAGAATGCAAGATCTGATGATCTCCATCGATGGAACTGTCCGGAAACGTACCTCGAGCATCTGAGTGACATCAACGGTTGTCGTCAATACGTTGGACTCCTCAGCATCTCCCTGAAAGACAGTACTTGCATTATTTTGGATAACAATAATTATAACTGAAAACAAAGACTAGAGGACGAGTACAAGGGTGTACCATTAGGTAAAATAATTACACGATAAATTAAAACTATTGATTTACATGCCTAAAACAAGTCAGTGGCAGAATAGCCAAGTAAGATTACCCGATAGGCGCTTGAAGTGGCTGATGACTGCAATAACGACACGGATGGAGAATCTTCCGCCTTCATATTGAGTGGATACATAAATGGGGAAATTATTGTTAGCTAATGCTACACACTACCGCAAGGCCGAGAGATAAATACGTAAACTTGACTCACCAGTGGAGGGATGTGGACGAATAGAGTGGGAATAGCGTTTGAGAGCAATTTTCGCCTCGCTCGCGGTGTGTTCTTCTTTATTAGCAATGATGTGGAGTACATGTCTGAGCTAAAGTGCCTGCTGCAGATGCGGTATCGATCACCCCTCTTGTCCGCAAAGACTTCTAGGACTCTACTTTCAAGCTCAGACGGTGGATATCCGCAATATCGGACCCATTCTCTTATCTGATCTATTGTCTTAGGGAAAACATGCATTATAGTACCTTCAGATTTATTATGGGTCTTCGAAGGGCAACCGCCAATGGAACAGGCAGGCATTGTGGAAAGTTCTGAAAAGTAAAGATCAACAATTCTCTATGAATACCAATGTAAACTCAGAACATGTGACTAGTTCCTTGCATGTACTGTCTTGAACGAAAAGAAATTGGACGCAAAATGATTATGGTACATGGCCTTACCTTGACGAACAAACAGTTAGATGCAGGGATCAGAGTAGTTTCTTGTCGTAGAACAGGGAGCAGTTCACAGGTTGCAAACTGGCGAGTTTCCTCGAAGTGGTCACGGAAGTTCACAGAGACGAAGAGCAGATAACCAGCACCTTCACGGGTTGACTAGCAAAGTGCAAAGAAGTTCTCATTAGAAATATGAAGTGGGTTATAAAGAATTCGAAACAGGGGTGTGTTTGTGAATGAATGACGTGTATATGTCGTGGCATTATGCGGTTTGCAGGGGGCCGTCCAGCGTGAAGGGGGATGCTTGGCAGGAGACACGGGGTCTGGAGGTAGACATGGGAACAACAACCCATGCTCTATAGACCACTTTGAAGTGTACATGGTCTTTGGCACCTCTTGGCCTTTATCGCTCCCTGACAGCTCCACTTGCCAGCACAAGTACCCCGGTGCGAACTGCCTTTGATAGGGCGGGGGGTGGATTGGGGCGGTGGTCGTGCAGACAAGACACAGGAACACTCGTGAATGGAGACACACTTATGTGGATTGCAGGGGGGCGTCCAGCGTGAGGGGGGATGCTTGGCAGGAGACACGGGGTCTGGAGGTAGACATGGGAACAACAACCCATGCTCTATAGACCACTTTGAAGTGTACATGGTCTTTGGCACCTCTTGGCCTTTATCGCTCCCTGACTGCTCCACTTGGCAGCGCAAGTACCCCGGTGCGAACTTCCTTTGATAGGGCGGGGGGGGGTGTGGATTAGGGCGCTGGTCGTGCAGACAAGACTCGTTTGTCGCAGGGCCTCACCAAGGAGAGGCCATCTAACTGCATGTAAGAGGCAGGCTGCAGGATCTAGTACATGGAAGGCAGGGGGGTGAGTTTATAAATACCTCACCCTCCCAGGAGAATATATGGGTGCAGTTCACCCTGGAGACCCTGGATGCCTAGGCAGTTAGTCAGCAGCAGGCTGGCCTGTGGTGGCAAGGCGGCACGGGCCAGAGGTGGTCATCTCTGTACCCGGTGCCCAAAAGGATGATTTATTATGATCAACCATATTGATTATTTACCTATAACCATGTTTTGTATCAATAAAATCCAAAGGCCTTCCTTTTATTGCCAACGCTTGAACAAAGTGGTGTGGTAAGTATTTTTGGGGGAGGAGGCAAGGCCGGGAGGCTTGATGCCAACCCGCAAAATAACATATGTATGTCTGCTGCATATGGGTTCAACGGTTATGTGGATTGAAGGTGGGCGGCCAGCGTGAGGGAGGATGCTGGCCAGAGACATATGGTGTGACAAGACAAGGCACAGGAAGACTATTCAATGGAGACACACTAGATTCATTTAAAAAATCAAAACAACCATTGTTAAAATATATGTTGGGTTTTATTTTAGATCTTAATTTCAATTGAACATAAATAATAAACATTACACATTGTAAAGTTGCGGTTGCAGCACATCCAGGGAAAATCCGCGGTATTGTCCACTGTCGCTGGGGAAATGTTGTCTAATGGCAAGTACCGCACAGGCAGGTATTACTCTCCGAACGCGGTGTCCGAGCCTCCCGTGAAGCCACCAAGTGAAGCAACGATAGGCCACCAGCCTGTACCACCTGTGAAAAAGAAAGATGCAAACTGTATTAAAATGACAAAACTTTATCACTGTCAATTCAGGTAAAAAATGTCATTCTGCTTTGAAAAAAATTCTATCTAGAAAATGCACAATATGGAACCAATTTACATGCATTCGAATGATATGTAGATGTAATTTTATATGTGGGAGACGACCATGACATAGTAGTGGCATCACTGACATCACAACCAGAGTATACTTACTCGTTACTCGGATTACGCGGACGAACAGTGCCGCGAAGTTCGTGCATAAGCACCATCATCATCCTCAACACGGTCCGTGAGAGGCAGGCTTCCCTGAACTCTGGCAGCTCGGTGATGCATTGCGGACTTGGCTCGCCTTCTGAAATGTAGGCCAAGCACCCGGAATTTTCACGGCAGCAGCAGTTCTCCTCCTCAGTTGGCATTAGCTCGCACCGATTGCACGTGCACCAGGTGGAGACGCCGTCCATGCGACATGGTCCAGGCTCTTCATCCGTTGACTGGTCCTCCCAACTGCCGTCCGAATCCCCATCGTTTTCGCGTGCTTGCCTTTCCAGTAGTTCTTCCTCGGTGTACTCGGGCTCGTACATATACGGCATTATTGTAGCCATTGTGTGGTAAAGAAAGTAAAATAATTTATAGCGGTGGTACTGGTATCTGTTCACACGGGCTACAATCAACAAAGGTAGCTGACCAGAGCACAGAAACGAGTCACAGAATACTCAAAGTAACACAGAGAGAGGAATCGATTCGAAAATCTGCTGCTGTGTGTTGTGAAACGGTGTGTTTATACTTATTGAGGAAAGAGGCGTCCTGCCATTTCCATGGCGACACTTCATTAGCTGAGGCGCAGCGATTGTTGACACGAAACGTGCTTTGGCGTTGGGAAATGGGCGGTACGCGTCTGCTGATGTCAGGCTCAGGGGCGGGGGATTTGATTTAGTGCCGCAAAAGCAGGTGAGCCAGGGCGATGGGGGGAAATGATAGGATTATCAGAAAATTGCGGCTGATTTCGAGTGCGTTAATGGACGAAAAGTCGGGTAAGGTCCATAGGAAAGTTTTCTACGATCTACCGAGTTATGCTTAAAAACACATGGCCGAACCGTAGGGACAATAAAAAAAAAGTCCCGGAACTATCCTTTAATATTTGGCTGTGAAGACTGGGGTCGCACCTTGGAAAGGACATGTTGGAGCTTTCTTTACAGCCTAGATAATCTTCGACAATGCCCAACAAAGACTGCTTTTTAGATTCCTTCTTATTGCATGGAACCAGTGAAGCTCAAGCAGGTAGTTGCAGTGCTGCTCACCCCCTGCCCCCCCACTGTCCTAATCACATAAATGTATTCTGTGTAGACACAGACATACATTTTCTGTCTCGTGCTTTCAGATCCTTCTCGGTCAGAACCTTCTCATCCTCTGGCACTTCCCCCCCTTTCTGTGCTCTTTGCTACCCCACTGTTCTGTCCCTTCCACCCTCAGCACGTGCCGTCGCCCCCTGTACGTTTCTGCTCCTCTTAGCCATCTGTGTTCTCTGCTACACTACCCTCTCTGTGCTCTGTCCCTTTTCTTCCCTCAGAGCTCTGTGTTCCTTGGCATCACGAGCACTCTGTGCTGCCTATATGTGTATTCTCAACACTGCTTTATGCCACCTGCTCTATTCTCCCACCCCCTTTGGGCCCTAAATTCCTCTCTCCAATGTCTGTACCTTCAATGGTCCCCCTCGCCAGTTTTGTGATATGGGCTTCTGCTCCCTTTGCCCATCTCTGTGCCTTGTGTGTTCTTCTGCTTCCCTGACCATTTACGTTCTTGGTGCCATGCGTCAACATTTCTCTGAACCTCCCTTATCCTCACTGCCTCTTCTCCTCCCACCATTTGATTTAATTTGATTTTGGATTTGTAAGGCCACAAAGCCCGCAGGCATCAGGGCACCGAGAACCCATAAGAGTGGGAAAAGCCAGCAGAGGGTGGGCATAAGCAACAACTCAGTTACTCAAAGAGAATGGTCTTTAACTTCTTCCTGAATCTCAAGCGGTCTGTCTCAGAGCGTAGCTCCCTGGGCAACAGGTTGCACAGAGTGGCGGCGCAGGGAGTAAATTAACTGCCCATGCCCCTAGTTCTTCTACTTATAGGAACAAATGGGTGCACTGACTCACTTCCTCTGGTAGATCTAAAATGATGCTGATTGGCAACATAGTCTCTCCATCTGTATTACTTTATTCCGCTCATCCACATATTCCCCGTGTTGCTCTGCTCCATGTGACAAGCAGTAAGTCCTTGCTAGTTGGCAACCCTCCAGTGAAGGCCCCAAAGAAAAGGCCAACGTTCCTGGAAATCCCTTCAAAACCAAGAACATAGAACCTATGCAATTCAAAGAGAAGACAATAGGCACCTCTTAAACAAAAATAATATTCTAACAACCATTTATAGTAGTGGTATAATACTATGGTTATTTCATACCTAGTAATTTCTAAATATTGTATATCGTAAACATCACAACTGGCTCCGTGTTCATTCTAAACAGAATGAAAGATTAATCACTGTCGCTGATGGCCTCAAAAGCCCACCGGATTGCAAAGACAGTTCAAGGGTATTTTTATTTCTTCAGAAAAGGGACTCTCCAAGCACCATCTCTCTCTAAATTTTCTAGAGTAGGGTGTTCCCCTCTCTCCCACAGCCCAGACATTTCCCAACCCTCGAATGGTCCTTGGAGACCGTTAACCCCTACTATCTAAAAACTGGCTAGCTAAAGGCGATGGCCTAAAGACAACCGCCTATCTTTCGAAATCTCCCTTTGGGAACAATCTAGGTGGCCCCTGATTAAGTTCCCCAATGTGATGTAACCTAAGCGTTCTAGTAACCTCTCTTCCCTCCTCCTCCCCCTCTTCATCTCCATATACACTCAAACTCCAGAGCCGCTCTCTCCCAACAACCAATACCACACCTTGCACACTCCTTCAACATTTCTCTTCCATGCGCCTCTGCCCTGTACTTCCTCTGCCTGGTCTCTGGTTCTTCTTCTGCTGCTTTGACCTCACCAGAACAAACCACACCTTTCTGTCATCCCTTTTATCCTCCCCTCCTATTTTCTTCTCATTGGCTCTCTCCCCCGGGCTTGCTGCTGACTGTTCATTGCCCCTGGGAGGTATAACAAGCAAGGAAACGGACAAAAGGGGTCTTGAGCTCTGCCCCTTTCTCTCCCCTTTCTCATACGTTTGCCGTTTTTCAGCAATGGTGGCCCACAGTTTTCAATGTCCCAGTCTGTATGCCGGCTTGTCGGCCTGTTTGAGATGCCGGCCTGGTGATGGTGCCTCTCTGGAGTCCCCTCGCATGTGGATACAATGCCTCTGAGCATGTGGATCCATGTGGAGCGCTCTGACTCATGCCTGTGTTGATGCAGGTTGTGTTGGTCTGTTGTGTGGTCTGCTCTGTACTTCATCCACTCAGCAGACTTAATGGTGGGGCAGCCATTAAGCAACGAATTCCACAGAGAGGGAGATCTAAGATTGGACGTCAATGAACAAAACTGGCCAAAATGGTGCTGTTCAGGCATGGAGTGATTGACAGTGGGACTCTTCTCAAGCATGAAGGTATAGGAGGAAGGGAAAGGGATTTGGACATTCCCAACTTTTGCATCTCGTCTCTGGGATAGGACTGGCTCTGGCATCAACCATGGTAGGCATCCCACCCCAGGCTGAGAGCCCCCCCCTAACCCCTCCTGACGGGGACCAATCCCTGGCCCTATCACACCAATGTTCAAGAGGAACCCCCACTTAGTTGTGTCTATTGCACACTGTTGAGACCCCAAATGGTCCCCTTCCACTGGGAGTGTTGTTTGTTTTCCAATCGTGAGCCCGCCAGTGACCCTCATTCTGGCCTGTACAGAGCTATACATAACACACTTGGAAAGGGGATCATTTGGGGTCCGAGCAGGTTGGCCTTGTTGACCTTGCTTACCATTTTAATACTGGTGAATCGCCAGTGGATTTCACATTCTGTACAGAATGACATCAGAGCCAGTCGTGATGTGTACATTACAAAAAATTACTTTTGTTTTAAATTATTTATTAATGCCTTGTTTACTACAGAAACATTAAAAGTATAGCGGGTCACAGATAATGGACTAGAAGTTGACGTTTTCCTCCCATGTTATGTTATCTTGCATTTGTACAGCACCTTCTGTCATAGTTTGTGGCGTCAAAGCGCTTTTGCCTTTCAAAGAGGCAAAGGTGAGGTATGATCGAACATTCAGTAGTGGCAGGGAGGAGTACAGTTGGGTAGATAGTTGGGATAAGGGCGAGGGATAGATAAGGTGCTCAGGAAGGCACAGGTTCATGGTGCGCCAAGGCATGTGGAAACCATTCCCAAGAAAAGACAGCATGCAAAGCCCCTCTATTCACTGCCCTGATGCCTGAATGGCCAGCTCCTATAGATGGGAAGGCTATAAGAAGATATGGGCACTTTTAACTGAGGGTGGGATTTCAACCACATCTTCTTGGTAGCAGAAGCCCCAGTCCGGCCTTCCTGGAGGTTCCCAAGTCCTGCTAAGGCCTTTAATATAATGATCGTGTTTGTGAATGAGGCAGCACTCCTCTTGGGCTGAAGCTCGGCGCTAGGTTTGTGGCTTGCTTTTCATTCCCCAGAGGTAACTCATGTTTAGAGGTTAACGCCAAATGCCCACGAGCTGCATTTAGCACATTTGATGGGAGTACCTCATCATTTAATGGCTGTACCTAGCAAAGGAGATGAGTACCTGGCCTTATTCTGGAATACAGGGGCCTATGGTGCAAATACCTTGATGTATCTAGATTCGAACTTGTAAAGCACATGCTGATGCCTTCAAAGGTAGTCTTGAGCTAAGCGAAGTAAGATTTGATCATGAGCCAAAGACTCGAAGCAAAGTAACATTTACCAATTGCTCTGCAATTTGCATACTCTGCGTGAACTCGTAGCAGCTAGGCATTAGGGCCTGATTCACAGAAGGTTTTCCTATGGGGCTGCGCCTTTATAAAACCCTTCCATGAATCGGGCCCTCAGTGCCGGGAAAGGCTGAGAGGGGGCTCATGAAAGCGGGTGCAGGGTGCCTCAGCAGTGAATTGTGGAGAGTTCTTGGGTATAAAATGGCAGTACATGGATTGTGATGGGAGTATCTGGCGGTACATGGTATATAATGTGTGTACAGCGGCGTGTTATTCTAATACCTAGCATATGTGCAGAGTACATAGCCGTATGGTGTGGACCAACTGAACACACAGTGCCACACCAATACACGCCTTTTAATGAGCACTCCCTAACATACATACATTCATAAGTACAAATCATCATATACCCCAAAACCCATACAACTACTGTAACCCACAACAAACCACACATCCGTACGCTCTCTATCATTGCACCCATCTACACATCACATTTTTCATAGTATCAACTGCTTTCAGGTACAAGTAGATTGTGTCTTCACGGAGCACATCCCCAATTGCTGCATGTTTTCCAAGTTCTTTCAATAACAGCCTGCATTCCCTCGGCGCATCAAATGCCTCCCAGAAACTCGTGGCGCAGCTGCTTTGATGATTAATTCACATGTCTCTGCCCTTCCGGAGCCTTCTTTATTTTTTAGTGATTTGATACCCGGAAATGCTTCCGTTTTTAGTGGTTTGGTTTTGAGCGAATGTAAATGTGGAACTCTACAATAGCTAATCCCCCACACTAACGTGAGATGGGGGTTTAGATTCTATTAAAGACAAGGAGGCGATTATTATGCATTCTAATCTTTACTCTGAAACCACAGCAGCAAAGAAAAAACTTTACAAACAAAAAAGTTTAAAACAGAACTAAACAGAGTTCAATGTCAATGCAAGGGGGAACTCCCCAATCCATCATGGAGGACAGGTCATGCCCTGCAGGAGGCCAATGAGCAGGGACCCTTCCTTATATAAGTCCATTACTCTAAACCCAACCCCTCTTTCTGTAGCTGTCTTGAACCAGACGTCCACTGCACAGATCAGATGATAAACGATGAAGGCAAATCCAGCGAAGCTCTCGTACCACGCACTCCATAACTTGAAGCTGTGAGCCACCCTCCTGCTCAAAATCTCAACTCGTAGCTGTAAAACAAGCAAGAAGGGTGGGTGGATGGGAAGACCAACAAACCAAAGACTGTTCTTTCTTAAAACATCTGTGTACATACGTGTCATAACTGTCATATCATATCATACCCAGGGTGGGTGGGTGGGATAATAATCGCCTCCTTGTCTTTAATAGAATCTAAACCCCCATCTCACGTTAGTGTGGGGGATTAGCTATTCTATGACAAGACAGGAGGCTCATATTATGCAAGTTCAAAGCCCTTGCATCCCATTAGTACAACATAATCAATACAATAGACAATGTAATAAAATAATAGGAAAGAAATGTTTTAAATGCTTTCATTAAATCAATCAGCTGACTGCAAGAGAATTGCCCAAGACTAGGCTGCCCCAATAACTGACTCAAAAGGCATAGCCAAATCCACTGTAAGAAAACAGGAAGATGTGCTAATTCCAGCGACCCTACCAGCCACCAAAACCCAACTGGTTAAAAGAAGGGGAAAACATTGAACAAAGCTATCCTATACTTAACAGGTTAGGAAAAAAACCCCTTCTGAAATAAAACGCATCTGTTGTCCAATCAAACCTTAAAACAGTTAAGCTCACACCCTCTTTGGGAACCTGGATAGCAAACCAAAGAAAAGAAGCACCCAGCTCTCCTGGAGATAAAGAAAGTACCCCATAGGGGTGAAAGTTTTGTAGGGCTCCCTCCCATGCGTTAAATGAAGATATTGTAGTAGCAACAGAGCATGTCCCATAACTACACTGGGAAAACCAAGTGGGAGTAAAAAGTAATTTTAATAATTTGTAAGAGGACGACCCATCTTGAGCGGAGCAGAAAACAATAGACTAACCCCCAATTGTCTTAAGACATGTGTATACTAAGGAAGGATGACTTCTGGAGACAGAAGCAGAATTGAAGAGAGAGGGGCCATACCAGAGAAGCTGAACCTGTCAAACCGTCAACACGGAGACCCACAGACCTCCCGCGTTCGCGAAAAGAACTCTGCTACCATGACAAAAGGCAGATATTTACTATTTCATCTAATTTGAAGATCCCTGAAGCTCACAGCACCCTGAGCTGGCACCGTATTGCAAAAACAAACTCTTGTGAAAACCCAAAGGTCCACCTGCCCTGCAGGTGACCAGGAGAAACAAGTCATTAACTAAATATATATCCCAGCCCACTGGGAATCGCACTGACAGACACCTTCTGATAGTTAATGTAGAGATGCTGGAACGCATCGTGATAGAGGGTCATAATAATCTGATGGGAGATTAGTATCACTCCCAGACCCCACTATCCCACCGAGGGATATTGAGATTTCCCAAAGGAGGAGGACCCTCCCCACATATCCAAGGGAAAAAACCTTGCAACCCCAGAAGAAGGCTACCCTGAGGACCATATTAAAGCCCTGCTGTACACCGCTAAGAGAAAACTAAATACACGCTTGTACTTTAACCAAACCCTTGACCGTGGACGGGTCCCCCTTAGTTTATTGAAATACCAGGAATTAGCGCAAAGGAAAGTAACTGACAGGAGGGAAATGCTCAGCGCGAGTATCATGATGCAATCTCCCCCAGGGATGGCGAAAAAAGGAATGAGGGGGGGAAGAACTCTGGGATAATTATTAATGCCCCGTAAATGAAAGGTTGTGCAATAAACCTGGGACCACAGACCCCTCAAACCCTGAGGTCCGAGTCTCTGAATCCGTGAGAGGCTGACTGGCCACTAAGGGAATCAGGGGAAGGAACATCAAGCACATAGTTCATAGCAAAACATCACTTATATAGTACTACGACCCTCAGGTATACGAGTGGTGCTTATCACTACAACGAACAGAGTGTGGTGTGAGGTGTTCACTTATCGATCTCAGCAGGATAAAAGACTGATTTAGACCCTTCCCAATTAGGGACCTGTATCCATACGGTCAGCACGGATGTGAAAACCCCATTCTATCCTCTGCACTGTAGAAAATAAAATATGTCTATATATATATATATAAATATATATATATATACCCAATGAAAGAGGTTAATCAACGCTCTTGAGGGTACCGAAGCCTGCTTGAACTCCTCGAGCAGAGGAGAAATTGCAACACCTGTTAGACGGTTAGCTGAACCACAGGCCAAGCCTTGGGAGGAAATCCCTGGGCAGGCGCCATAAAATCATTATTTGGCAACTCGTCTGTTAGATAGCATCAAGTGTTTCCAAACACTTCCTCCAAGTAGAACCTGGTTGCTGAACTTGCCATGCCACACAACTGAACAGTTCCTCTCGAGCTGAACCTGTCTCCACCAATAGTTCCAATAGAATAATGAATGTCCAAAGGGACAAATAGTAAGGGAAACACATCCCCATAAAGAGAGCTTCAAGCCCTGCAGACCTCAATAGAGGCATAACGCAACCTGTTTTCTTCCTCATGTTAGGAGAAAATACTGCAGCTTAATAAGCACAGGTATTGGGTGGAGCAATTGATATCGGGAAAAACAAAACCTAAGGAAAGGACTGAGTTGTCCTGAAACTAACCAAGGTAAAGGGCAACCGAATTTTAACTAAAAAGGCGAAGGTGAACACCAGCGGCTAGAGAGGAAGTTACAACCTCCCACATGGGTCTGTATACAACAACCTCCACACACTCTTTTCTTTAAAGTACTTAATACATAAATAAATATATAACATGTCCAAGAAGAGGGGTACGCCCTCACAGGGGTCTGGACCCCCAGCCCTTATAGAAGCCGATACTTACCGAGCTATGCGGGCTACTGAGCATTCTGAAAATGCAAATGTGTTCCAGTCATCACTTAAACCTAGTGGTTATCCAAAGTACACTGAGTAAGTGCGTCTCAACTGCTCACCCTAGCAGGGTGTGGCAACCAGCAGTACACAAGGGTGTTCCTCGCAGTAGAAACCAGGCAAAGCCTGAAAACCAAGCAGGTTATGGCGTGCTTACAGAAAGACAATGACCTCTGCCATATGCAGCACTTAAACAAAGTTGCCAACCTTAAGGGAGGAAAACACTGAGCAAGTGCACCTCCAACTGCTCGCCCGAGCAGGTCGTGATAACCAGCAGTACACGAGGGGGTAACCTCGCATTAGCACTCAGGCAGAACCTGAACCCGAGCAGGTTATGGCACAGCAACAGCCATATGCAGCACGCAACAAAGTTGCCGACTTTAAGCGAGGAATACACTGAGCACGTGTACCTCAAACTGACCACCACAGCAGGGTGTGGAACCAGCAGTATACGAGGGGCCACCTCGCAGCAAAAACACAGGTAAAACCTGCCACTGAGCAGGTGACGGTACCCCTCCAGGGAGAATAATGACATCTGCCCCCAGCCGCACATAAACAAAAAACTTCCAAGTTTAAGGGAGGAATACACTGAGCCAATATACCTGAAACCGCTCACCCCAGCAGGGTGTGGAAAACCAGCAGTAGACGAGGGGTTAACCTCGCAATAGAACTCAGGCAGAATCTGAAACCGAAATAGGGTATCGCCCCTACAGTGAAGGCAAATCACCCATGCCCTGAGTAGCACTGAAATAAATAAATAAAAAGCAGCAGAATGGCAGCGTATGAGGCTCTTCAATAGGCGAACTTGTGCAAATATAGGCTGAAAGTATCAATAAAACACCACATCAAATATCTATTTTTAAATATATAAATACACACCTGTCAATACAAATAAATAAAGGTATAAATGCACATCCATATGTGTACACTGCCAATGGCGGCAGCGAACCCAGGTCCCTCTGCATGGAAAAACCTTAAACCGTCCCTTTGAGCTATGTCGCCTGTGCGCTGCAACAAAAGCCTTTCTGAACCATAAACACATAATATATATATATATATACTAAAGAATAATAGCTCAAAACCAAGAAAACATGGCGTTTCAATGTAAGAGAGGGGACAGCAGCACGTAGTGGAAATGCTCATGAAAGAGCTCCACCAACGAAATGAGGGCCTAGGGAACTGCCTCCCAGCCGGGTCCTAGCATGCATGAATCTGAATCCAAACGCGAGCAGCGTCTAAAAGAAAAACACACACGCGATGCGTTTTAATTTGACATTTATATAGCGCTACGAATTACCCACGGTGTGTGGTGCTCATTTATCAAGCTTGGAAGGAGGAAAGGAAGAGTTTGGCCCTTCCGGGATTCGAACCAGTGTCAGCAGGCTCTGCACCCATGACAAAGCGAGCGCTCTACTCGCTGCGCCACATTACCATCCCTGTGAAGGGAAAAATGAAAGTATTAGGAGCCGCATTGGAGACGTGACACGCGTCGGTAAGAAGCTGAGCTTCTAAAACAGACCGCGCGTGTCACAAACCAAGCATGTGTGCAATGCGCGCTTCCTCCGGGGACTGGAGGCAGCCGCACACGGAAAACCAGCCTTCCCCAGAGGGGAAGAATTTCTATGAACACGTGGGCAATGCGCGGCGACTCCAGGCCGCACCAAAATAAACAAACTTTCCTTGAGGGGAAAGAATGTTAAGCATTTTCTAGGGACACGTGGGCAATGCGCGCTGGCTCCGGGGACTGGAGGCAGCCGCATCAAGATAAACAAACTTCCCCTGAGGGGAAAAAATTCCACGTGTCGCCGCCTGAGTTTTATGAGCAGGCGAAGCAACTGTAATTACCAGCGCTATAAATCACTTTCAATACATAAAGTAACAGAAAATAACATTCTAAACTCCATAAATTCCACACAAAGGTAAGAACTAGGAGGAGTAACTTAGCTGTGGATTTCAGCAGCAAAGAAAGAGGGGTTGGGTTTAGAGTAATGGACTTATATAAGGAAGGGTCCCTGCTCATTGGCCTCCGGCAGGGCATGACCTGTCCTCCATGATGGATTGGGGAGTTCCCCCTTGCATTGACATTGAACTCTGTTTAGTTCTGTTTTAAACTTTTTTGTTTGTAAAGTTTTTTCTTTGCTGCTGTGGTTTCAGAGTAAAGATTACAATGCATAATATGAGCCTCCTGTCTTGTCATAGAATTGAGTGGTATTCTGACACCGACTTAAATAACACATTTTACTACTAAACCATGCTGTCTGAATGATTGAAAATTACTTTGGTTTCCTGTTCTTTACAGGTAGTTAAAACGAAACGGGACTTTAATTAAAAGATGTGAGCACTGAAATTGTGATACCAGCATGTTTGAGTCAGTTGTTAGGATCCTTAATGTACGTGTTGTGACTGAAATTTTTTTTTCATTTCAGAATTTCATCAAAATGCAAATGTATGGGTAACGGTTACATTGATGCTGGAATAACCGGTGACGAATGATTTCATTACTACGATAGATTATAGTTTAATTCAATGCAGAACGTTGTCGATACTAAAAGGACCGATGGTTCTGGAAACCGGGATCACAAGTCTGAGAAGAAGTCGCCCAAAGAAAATCGCCGCGAGGCTGTAAAATCGAATTGCTCTTCCGGGTCTTCTGGCGCATTGCTTGCTTCTAATGGGGATGGCAATTCCCCGTGGGGGTGTGCTGTGACTCACACCCGGGAAAAGTTTTACACCATCTGCTCAGACTATGCTTTTCTCAATCAAGCTGCATCTGTGTTCAAATCCCCCAATGTTGCCGTCTGCCCAGTCCTGCAAGAGAGTGCGACCTTCAACAACTCAACCGCTTACAGAGAACTTCCTTCTAGCCCACCGGAAATCCTCTACGATGAAGACAGCCATTTGGAGTCTTTGTCTAGTAGCCTTGGGACGCTTCCACTTGCCTGGGAAATTGACACGTCCGAGTTTAACAGCATGGGTCCAAACCAGAAAAGCAAGATGGGTAAGTATGCCTACACGTTGGTGGACATTTTGGCTTGCTGATGCATTTTTAAAGTGATCTTAGATTAGATACAAGTAATAATTAAATTGTGGGTCATACAAATGTCTACTGCTAGCGTGCATTTCATTAGTAGGCGTCCACCCCTTGGCCTTTGCACTAGAAAGTATTGTCCCTTTTTGAATCACTTCCGTGGTGTTTTTACATTTAGTGCATATGTTTGTATGGATCTTGCAATATGTATTTTTCAACAGCATGATAATGTGCTGGCAAAATGATGGTTTACAGTTAGTCTTTTGGTATTGCACAGGTATTTAACTACTTGCTTCCTGCGAGGCCTCCTAATTAGCAGGTGGTGCTAGGATGTGGATACCCACATTAATAGTAGTTGATATGGCATGTAGAGGACAGGGACGCACATGTCCCTCGTAATTCACTGCTTACAATTCTCGTTAAGATGACAAGGTTTTGATGAGAAGAGCTCTACAGTGACCTACATATTATACAAGGGAACACAAGCCACTGAGTTATTGTGAACAAAGGCTGATGTTTTGATTCAAGTAACGTGGGCTGGCAGTAACCCTGCTCTTCAATCCTAACTTCTGGTACAAATGTAAAGAAATGGGGAAATTGCATTTTGCAAACAATTCTGTTACCTTTTTTTTAAATCCTCAAATTATCGTCTCTAAATTGTTTCGTTGCATTACATTATACTTGTTCTAAATTTACTGTATATATACCATGACTATATTGGACAAGTCTGGCACACAAAAACGTGATTTGTTAATATTAAGTTTCTCGGGGTTTTGAATCCGAAAATCTGATAACTGCTCACTTGCAGCAGTTAATGTACAGTAAATGAATAACAATTGTTGAGAGATTCTGACTTGAGTTACCCTGTATCAGTCCAACAAAACTTGAATGTCTTGTTGTTGTTGTTTCCTCATAAGGCCCTCGCTGTCTTGCAGCTTTCTAGCACAGTTTACAGATGTTGGTATCCCAATTCGATGATATTTTCTAGAACAGCCGTGATAGAATAACGTTCTGGTCCAGGCTCCCAAAACTTCACACCTCTGATCTACAGGCGGTCCAGCGATTTCTGATGGGGTCTTCAGCCACTGAACTATCATACTGGCTTCACATGAGAAACACTCCAGTGTATGGTGAACATTGTTTTCTGTCTGTTCAGTACTCTCTAGATCACATATATAATTTCCTCATTGGGACATCAAGTGGCCTCTGTCTCTAGAAATTAGATTTAGGGCATCATTACACTGTAGGCGGTAAGGGTTTACTGGTACCAGTATTTTACCGGTACCGGTAAACCCTTACCGCCTTACTACGAGGTCCCTTTGCGGGTTGGAGAATTTAACGCCTGCTTTTTGCAGGCGTTAAAAACCAACCCGCAAAGGGACCAGGGAGCTAATTACGGTACTGCAATTTGCGGTGCCGTAATTAGCACCTTCCCCATTCCCATTATACCCAATGGGGCAAAAATGGGAATGGGGAAGGGCAAAGGGGGAAGGGGGAATTACCGCCCCACCAACCTTGGAATAGGGCGGTAATTCCCCTTTCCACCAAGGCGGTGCCGGTATTTTACCGGCATGGACCAAGGTGCTAATAGCACCTTGGTCCACCGCCGTCCATGTAATGAGGCCCTTAATCTCTAGCGGGCATTGAGTAATCGCTGAAGTGTGGGTATGGCCATTCAGCCCAGTAAATGTTACCTCTCAGCACCAGTCTGGGTTAATCTATACCTGATGCTAAGGAGATATGCACACTATGTCAAATGCATCTTTGGTATGGCCTCTTGGTGGGTGGAAAACATCTGCATGCATGCATGTGGCAAAGACCATTCAAAGCTTAGTATGAGCATGGAGGAATCCTCTCTTCTGGGTGATGGGAAGATTGCAGCCTCTATGTCCAGTCAATCATTGGCTTCTCCTGGGCTTTGTTTTTTAACCTAACTTTCCATGCCTGCTCATTTTTAGAGGGGTCATTTTCCGGATGAATCTAACCAGAAAAATTGATTTTTCTGACGTGCTCAATTTTCAGGCCTTTATTTGGCAACATTGGGGAGCGGGGCAGAGATACCATATCACTCTCAGACAGAACAATACAGCCGACTTACCCCCAGCATGGTTTTTGATGCTGGCGATAATGCTGTCGAATCTGAAATTACCACCCGGTAAAAGCAGGTGGGATTCACGGGAAAGTAATGTAAATGTCTCCTGCATTTGGTAATTGTGGTAGACATGTACACTTTCCCACCAATATAGTGGACAAAGAGAAGAGTAAAAGCACATGTTCTCCTCCTTTGTTTTACTGTTAACGTTTCCCTTAAGCGTTGTAAAAATGTAACATTTCACAAAAGGGACCTTTGTCCCTTAAGTGTCGATCCAACTGGTCCCCTTGGTGCCATTTCCACTTCAGTTAAATATAACCTCAACTTGGCCTTCCTGTAATGATCTCATGTATGTAAAGGTGCAGGTTACTCTCTGTGCCATTCTCCTGCTACCTTTTGCAAACTTTTTAACGAAATCTCATGGCTACCGGTTATGTTGGTGTGCACTTATTGGCAGTGGGTAGTGGCATGCTGCTTATTTGCTTTACTCGAGTGCAGATTTTAATGTGTGTGTGTATTGGCTTTTAAGTGTCAAAATAAAGATACAAAAATACATGTATTGATGATAATTGAAGCAAAACGCTTTACTTGATAATGTTGGAGTATCTCCAAACTGCAAACCAAAGCAACGGCGCTTTGAACTGGCCCATGTGGCATCATCACAGCTCATTCCTTGCAAAAATGCAAAAATGAAGGCATCAAAAAAATTATTATGGCGAGAGTGAGAACATATGTGTATGGAGAGATTACCGTTACGCAATGTCGATTAACTTTCATTATTTCTGGGAGGCAGGGCTTGACGTAATCTCGCAAGATTTCCCGGATGAGCTGACTTATTCTAATCACAAAGCGGGGGACACCCCTGCAACCCTGTTCACCTTTGTGCCCTCCTTAGCTCACATAGATTAGAATCATTTATAAGCATAGGCTACAACGAATTAGGACTATGATGAAACCTGCATCCCCAAAGACGCAGTCATTGCAGACGTGAGTTTGTTGTGAGCAATTTGCCCAGAACACCGTCTTCACTTATGTTCCAGACTGGTGTTGTGATGACGCTCTGCAATGATGTTGCTGTCGTTCCTTTCAGAAAGAAGAGAACACATGGTTCCACCTTAATTTCTGCTTCCTAACTGATCCCAATCGCAGACAATAGGACTCTTCATTTTTCATTCAAGAACCTCCTGCATAATGGGTAATAGTCCCTTCCAGACATGTATTGTGTTGCAAGGTCTTCCACAGGCAAGAAACTGCAAACTTGTGTCTCATGACATTTGACGAGGCTAAAGTTCTGGATTCCCCTGCCATGACCTATGCGAAACCCCACAAAGCTTTTTTCTCAATCCAAGGCAGTTAATAAAACAGATTGGAGAGGTCTTGTCCATTGTATTTGTGTCCTGCTCTGACAAGCAAATGAGCAGCAAGAAGCTTGTTGCAATTGTAATGGAGCATTTTCTCTTAAGCTAACCAAGCTGCTTAGATTACAAAGGATCTACTACCCCCAAACAGGGTTGCCTGTACCTCCTTTGTGAGCAGAGACTGATGGTGTTTCAACCACATGTTCCCTCTACTGAAGAAACCCTTAGAATATTAGTATAGCCCCTTGCAGAGGTGAGATGCCTTCAACTGCTGCAAGTCTCAGTAATGTGAGAGGGCTGGAAGAAAGGTCTGAAAATATGCAATCAGAACACCTATGACTGGAGCCGATCATGGCAATGCATTGTTGGCCAGTTCATTATGTACACTGTGCTTTTCTTATGGATTTCCATTTGCTGTCGGGGGCGGTCACACCAAAAGACCCTTCAATGAGTCTAACAAAGTCCATGTATTCTAGAGAAACTGGCTTGACAGAATTCTTGTTATTGGTGAAGAAACCAAGGAACTGTAACCGAGGGAGAGGTCCCATCTGAATTCGGCGCATCGTGAGGGGATCTTGTGCCATTATCAAGAGATCCTCCCATTAAATGGTGAAGTATAAGTTTGAGTGTGCTTCAGAATCAGATGAAGGAACACTGTAAACAAATCCATGAAGTGAATGAAAGACCAAAAGGGCAGGCAAGTTCACTAACACTTTCTGTCAGTCTAATGGAACTACAGGAAACAGTCAGTCGGCCTCCCATGTGGATATCCTACAATTCTTCAGAGATAAGCTTTGCAACCTTATTTCTGTGAAGAAGCATGCACATGAGCAGTGGCGTCCACTTCAATAGTGGTTGCTACCCTTCAGAGATCTTACTCTGATTGAGGGACGCATATCTTACGCTCCTGTGCCATTAAAAAATGGTACTCTGGGAATCTTTCCTGTGAAAATTGTCATTATGCTTGGTTCTTCCCTACGCCTTTGCTGTTCTTCCTTTTTCACCATTGTCTATATCTCCTGTAAAAAGTGCGGGCGAGGTGGAGCACATTGACAAGAAAGACTTTTTAAATCCATACTAAGACTTTGAACCGCTTGCAACACACAAACAAGGTGGCTAATAGCTTCCAAAGCTGCACAGAAAAATGACAGCTGACCATCATGGGTGGCATAGGTTGAGGGGAAGTGGACCTTACCTGGATCTGTTTTGACTGGATCCTGACAACAGAGATGCCTGGCTATTCCTACTCCTACTGTGTTGCAATAATGCACCAGGTTGCTATGCAGAACATTGCAAATGCCTGCTTGCTGTCTCCATAGGGTTCATTTATAGTTGTTGAATGCCCCTGTTCCCGAGTCCCAAATCCTCCTGATATTTATTGGTTAGGAACTTTTCCTCTGCCCTTGAACAGACTATACCGTGAGCAGAGCACTAGCTAATAATTTGAGTGGGGATATTTTACTCCCTATGTTTATGAATTTGGCTCCAACATTTTTTTTATGAATTAAAAAACGAATTCCCATTCCAATTTGGGGTGTTTTTGTTAGACCAGTAAAAATATATTTTAACTCCAAAATGGATATACATTTGTAATCCATACTTCTTCTCATTTAGAAATTCGTGCACATTAGAAATTGCTGATACGTTGACTCACCCCCTGTTATAACTGTAACTCGCCAACCTAAATTAAAAAGAGAAAAACACATTACAATGTTTATCCTAAAATTCCTTTTCAGATGAGACCATATTAATTTGGAGCTCCTTCCAATGGCACTGTTCTGCTGGTACCACTGATCCAACATCTATAGTGTTGTGTGGTTGAAAGCAGGAGGCTGGCTAATCCTGTCCATTGTGTCCTTCCTTTGGCAGGATTTGTATGCCTTCGTTTTTTGTAAGTAAAGGTGGCTGCACCCCACTTATCGATCTGCTGCTGGAATGTCTGTCTCGGAAAATGGAACCATCTAAACTCTATATCAAAGGGAGTGGCACATTTGGGGGAAGGGTCCCGGCAAAGACAAGAAGGATCCAGGGGCATGGGGGTGCTGTAGGTGATGGGCTTTGCTTAGACAGATTGTATGACCGGCAAAGGTGTTCTCCGGAGGGAAGGGGGTAATGGTGGGACATTAAAACCTCATCCAGTTAACTTTGCATGATATACTGGAGAATGTAAGTCTGGGTTACTTTAATAGTGTGGGATCGGGGATAATTCTAGAAATCCCTTTGTGGGGGCACAGAGGAAACTAGCCAATCAAAGGATAGAGCTTTTACAAAAATAGATAACATTATAGAATACATATCGCCATTAAATTGAATATATTATTTATTACACTTTTCTGTGTAAAGGGAACCGTGGCTCACAAGTGATATTTAGGGGTGGAGGGCGAACTCCCGTCAATTCGTAGTAAATGTGCTCTCCTCAGTCAAATTCACCCTGCAAAAAGCCTTTTCTTGCATGAAATATTTGCAAGTTTGCTGTAGAAATTACAGCAAAATTAATCTTCAACTTTTAAATGGTCTTTCCTAGGGGGATTATGACTAATTTTGTAAGGACCCTGAACGCCACAAATGGCTTTCTGGCGCTATGTATGGAGCAACACTAAAGCACGGATGAGTTAGACTTTTTCTATAACATACACTGATTTGAAACACTGCTAAGTGATGCGAATTAAGAAAAATATGGCATGGTGAGACAGTTATATGCCCAGGATCACATAATATTCCCCCTCTCCCCTTCAGTTAATTGCTCTTTTCACTGTTTTGTTGAATGATTCATGATGTAATTTTGCTTGCACTGTTATTTTGTTGATGTTGTTATGTATTATGTTGTTCCACTGTACAGGGCCTTGGTGTAAAGCGCTTTATAAATCAATAAATCAAATCAAATCAAATATGGATACGTAGAGATGCTGGGATTTAAACTCTGGTTTCCCATTCCTCTTATTCTTGGAAAAGTCGCAAAATTGGCAATCGCCTGAAATCGCCTATACGTACAGCACAGGGCCAGAACCCGCGCTGTGCAGGGCAAATGGGTGGGGTTGGTCAGATTTCCCTATCGTCAGTACACCCCAGACTGGAATGCCGAACGTGGGCCAACATTTCAGCCCACCAACTGTTATGGGGCTGGAGCCAATCCCAAACATACAAACACACTGTCATAAATATATATATATAGATTATGCCCACTCCAAGCATGTAGATTGGAAGTTACTTCAGTTTCGTTGCCGAAAGCCTTTGGCTAATTCTAAATCTCAATGAAAAACAGTTCATATATGAGTGTTCTCTTTGCCTACTCTGAAATTATCCAAATTTAATTCTAATGTGAATTTGTCCAATTATACTTTACTCACAGTCCATATAATGAATACATCATCTGTGTATTGTTTCGATAGAGGACATGTTTTGCTAAACCATGTACAGTGCAGGAAAAGGCACAGGTTATTCCGTATTCACCCATTAACAAATCTGTCAGCATACGGGCATATTTAGGCATTTGCAACATTTACTCAACATGTCACAGGACATTTATAGCCCTACAGATTTGTCGTGTAACCAAGACTTCACCATGCTGATAACTAAATCATGATGAATTGATGTGTATAATGGTTTCACATCATATGTGACTAGTGTGGCGGCATGGAATGAGAAGTCTGACCAAACAGTGGCTTAGTGGTTGTTAAATACCTTTATTTCTTTAGTGAATAAACCTATCTATCCCTAGCTAGAGGTGGTTTCCCTACCTCAAACAAACTAAAAACCTGGGCAATGAGGAAATCTGTGTAGCCCAAATCAAAAGTTCACCGTCCTAGTCCAAACTCCTATTCTATCCCTACCACTTAAACACAAATCCTAATCTAAGAAAAAGTTATTTCTAAAACCCAGGATAGTTAATCAATGACGGTGCAGCATTCTAAAGCTCAGGAAATGTTCCAAGGTTCACAAAGGAAAAGTTCCCAAGTTTAAAAAGAAACAATGCTCCTTGATTTCCAGGTGGGGCTAGGAGAATGACTCCCTTCTCCTAGCATGCTCCCCAGTTCCTTGTAAGCCTCTTACTGGCTATCTGATCTTGAACTTCTTTAACAATTCTTGTAGCTCCCTCCAAGGGCTTCTTCTGCTCTCTAGGTTTTCTGTCTTGATGAACTTGCCCCCACTGGGACAATGAAGAGGTTCCCTGAATCCTCTTTGATTCTTCAGTACACCCCTCTTGTGGAACTGGCCAGGGATTTGCCTTAAAACGCACTTCACTACTTTCTCTTCTATTTCTTCAGCTTCTCGACTTGGTGTCAAACTTTCTCGATTCCCTCCCAGACCTATGTTACCTTCTCTCAGGTAATGCTTCACTGGTTTTGCCAGAGGTCGCAGGTTTGTTCTTCTGCCTGCTACATCTCTTCATAGGCCAGTTTGTCTTTGCGGCCAGGTACTGCTGGCGGTCTTGGCACAAGTTCTGGACCAGATGGTCCACCCGTTACACGTCACTCCACCACCACAGTGTCTTGTGCTCCCCATACATTCGCCTACATGGCTCTGCGGTAGGCCACAGTTGGCAGTCTCGGCGCAGTTCTTGGACCGCACGGTCCACCTACGACATGTTGCGCCACCACCTCTCAATATCTCGACTTCAAGTACGCTGGCTCCCAGCCAACCCACAAGACGCAAACCAGGCGTCCCTCTACTCGTCTTTGCTGCACTGGAGAATGTAGCGAGGCAGCTCTCCAGAAGCCCAGCTTCATCCTTGCAGGTTTCTCATGGGCCTCTCGCTTAACAGGTTCTTCTTCCAGATTCAAAACAGGACAAAGTCCTTCCTTGCTGTTTAGTTTAAATAGCGGGGACTGCCCCAGCGTAACATCAGTTTGATTGACAACAGCTGGTCGAGCACTCTTCTACTCGATCATAATGTGCGCTTGTTCTTCTTCGTCTCTGTACTCATTACAGCGAGATTGTCTGAAAGTTTACAATAACACACGGTTTCAGACTGTAGCCAAGGTAGAGAAGGTTTGGGCATTGTTGTTATCCGGTGGGGTTGGGAGTTAAAGGGGCTGTGTCTCAGACTTGCATCCTTATCCCCAGGAGGGGAGGTCCTCCGCATGGGGTTACCATTAGGAAGAGTATTGGTTAGCGGCCGCACCTCTCTAGCTTCATGGAAAAGGGCCCCCCCTCTGGGGACAACTGACGCCACCTGAAGGATTAAATCTAGAACAAATGGTTTCCTAATTAAGGAAACCCACGTCCCCTGCACACTATCAACAAGGGCCTAGGCCTGTGTGTAATTTAAAGGTACTCAAATTTCCCTTGTTTGATTCTTTGAAGAGGTAATTGTAGTGATTACATTCTCCTTGCATTAGCAGGAGATATTTTTCTTTTAAGATGCCCAAATTAATCTTTGACAGTTCATCTTTTTATCAAAAAACTGTTATTTATTGCAATTTTAACAAAGGAACATTCAATGTTTGATCTGGCCCAACGCGTTTCGAGCATTACTTTCACTCTTCATCAGGGGCAAAAATGTTCTGTTTTCTTTATACAATAATTAATCTCTAGAGAGAAGATAGATTGATGATGCAGTGTTAATAGTTAATTCCAATACTTAATATTCATTTGTGCATATAAGGCAAAACAAAAACTTTTTTTAACTAAGAAAAAGCACATCATGTATTCTTGCTATAATTGTCTTTGCTGCATTCTTTTAGCTCAATATCAGTAGCCCATATTTAGCAAAGGAAAAACATCAGTACAGTTAATGGCTAATGCTAGGTGCCTATATAGGTGAATGACAAACTTAACTTTTCATGGATAAAGTATGTAAAGGAAATGTAAAGGTAAGAAATGAAATGGTAGTTAACAATTACTCTAAGGTAGATACTAGGGTACTTACTTAAAAAGCGAAAAGTGTTTTCCCAGTGTGGGCAATAACACTTCAAACTGATTGGTAGTGAGGTGGAGAATCCCAGTGCTTCCTAACCTAAAATGGATAATAGAGTTAAATTGTGAAATAGTTTGGCCAGAACGGACAGCTTAGTGGTCATACACTTACTTGAAACAGAAATTAATGGTTCCACAGACAGGCATCTACTGCAACTCTGTGTGAAGATACTGAGGATGATAGGTAGTCCCTCTCAAGAGGCTGAAAAAACAAAATAATAATTTACCATGGGAGAGATAAAATAAAGCCAAACGAGCTGGAGGGCTCAATGTGGCTAAGCAGAGGCTTAATGGCTTGCCAGGTCTACTAACAAAAAAGAGATGGAATATCCAGAAGATGTTGAATGTGTCTGTAGGAGGAACAGGGAAGCGGATCGAGTATTTAAGCTCGCGGGTGACGTCATCCACGCATGCGCGTGGTGACGTCACGTCGCGGCCATTTTGTATGTTTATAGTCGTTTCGCGCATGCGTGAGTTCGACGGGGGTTACGTCAGAGTCTATCAGATGACCGAAGAGAAGTAGATATATATACAGCCTGTGTGGATGTTGGTAGGCGAGACAAATGTTCGCGGGTGACGTCTGCAGATGTGCATTATGGCGTCACTTCGCGACCCTTTTGTTGGTTATCTTTCGCGCATACGCGCGACCGACAGGGATTATTTTAGAGTCTAATTAGAGGACTTGGAACGGGAAAATAGGTGAAGAGGTAGATAAAAGTAGAAAGATATCCAAATGGTGAAAGAGATACATACATAATCAGATGAACAAGTATAATGGATAAAATAAATGTAGGAAGTAAAGGTAAAGCTTATAAAAAGCTGTTTGTCATTAAACCATAAGGCACCAGTACATTAAAACAAATCAACAATATTGTTGTGTATCAAATGTACAAAAAACCTTTTAGCTGACCCACCAAGGGGTGTACATTCTTTTAGCTGACCCACCAAGGGGTGTACATTCTTATCACCTTGTCATGTTTGCGTTCAATTTTCATTTACCATCGTACGGTTCAGTTTTATCAATTTAGAGGGAAATGTAATTGGGTATATAAGTCATATAGTGAAAAAATCAAATTTTTGTCAAAACCTAAATTGTCGTTAAAAGAACAAGAGATCCCTGGATCACGCTCTGAGGTGTGTCTACAGAAATGGGCCCAAGTAGTACTCCTCATTCATCCCCAGAGGGAACATTGCATCTAGTTTTTGTATCCAATAGAGTTCTCTTTGAGCTAAAAGTTTTGGTAGATCACCTACTCTAGGTAGTGGGTGGACTACTTCCAAGATCACCATTCTCATTTGTGAGATATTGTGTTTTTGGTCTCGATAGTGTCTGTAGACCGGTGACTTGACATTCTTTGTTCTTATGCCTGACTTGTGTTCTGTCCACCTTTCTTTTGCCTTCCGGTTTGTTTTTCCTACATAATGCATCCCACAGGGACAGCGGATTGCATAAATAACATTTTTTGTATCGCATGTGGCGGATTGTCTCAACGTTATTTTTTTGCCTGTATTGGGGTGTCTCACATGATCTCCTTTTATGATGTTATTGCAGTGTTGGCAATGTAGGCAGGCAAATGTTCCTGTTTTCTGTTTATTCAAAGTAGTTTGTGATGTCTTTTTTGGTTTTTCTGCCCTAATGAGTTGATCTCGGATGCCACCTGGAGGATTGTCACACTAGCGAGTAAGATTCTTTCCAATTTACTGATTCTAGTTGTTTTAAAATGTCCATAGAATCGCTGTTTTAGGAATCTAGTTTGACCAAGGTACAAAATTGGCACTCGCCAATAGCCATTGATATTTGACTCCTGGTGAGTAGGAAATGGTGTGCTGTATGTATGTTCAGAGTTGAGGTGGCGAGTGACTTTTCTATGGCTGGCTAGTGGCTTGCAACTTGAATTATTGCCCCGAGTCTGAAGACATATTCTCTTAATTGAGTATCAGTGACCATGGGCTCCATTACCCAGCCTATACCATTCCTATTTTTTCTTGTCTGGTATCCTGTCATAGCTTTTATAATTTTTCGGTAAAAAATATATTGTTGATATACTTACATATTTTTTACAGTCAGTACAACTTTATGTCGATATGAAAATATCATAAATGCAACATCATGCAAAAACACAATTCAGGATTAAAATACAAATCCGCTCATTCAGAGATGGGAGCTTACACTAAAATAATAAATAAATATCACAGCTCATCAAATAACATACTCCTAATGTGACATCGATGAGAAATTATGCATAAAAAATCTAATCATGGGGTAATAGATAAAAAGCTACTATAATTTAGACAATCCACAAGGCAACAACCAAATCTTGCCAAAGCATCAGCTATTAATTGCAAATAGGTTCTTAATCATATCATTATAGCTGAGTCCACAACCTCATTAACCAAGTCCCAGATTCTATGTCTCTTTTTTGATGTAGGGCAACATTAACAAGAGAGTTTGCAATGGCCCAATCAGAGCAATGGTCAAGGCTCAACCCTACCGCATGAAGTGCAATGGCCCGATCAGAGCAAGGGTCAAGGCTTAACCCTACTGCATGCAGTGCCGATAAAACGTTCAGATAGGTTGCATTTGTGTAAGGTCACCCTGTCACGCCAAATCCATACCAAATACTTTCCTGTTGAATTGACAGCAAGACCATCACTAGCACTACAGCAGAGAGTCATTGTTTCTTCTGTTGTTCTGGTGTATCTTTCCCTGAAAAGTGGTCTCACAAACCTTCTTGGCGTTCAGTATTGCAGGCAAATCAAAACAAAGTAGGTGACATTTTCAAATATATCCTCACAGAATGGTCAGTTTCCTGACACATTGGTTTTCCACCTATTGCAGAGACTTGCTAACTGTAATGTGCCCATTCATAGTGGCAGTTACAAAGCTCTTTTATGCCTCCGGTTGACATAGTCCAAATATGCTTCGTACCCTAGTGATTGCTTTAGTCCCCAGTATCTTTGCAGCAAGGTGGGTTGGCCTAAATTGCGTGGACTGTCCTGCACCGCCTTTGTCTCATTAGCCTTCTTGACAACTAGTTTACTTTGACTGGTCATTCCATCCAGACTTGTCCATAACTCGGTCAGCCATGGTACTGAGTTCATGTCTTATATGGGTGAACAACAGGAACAACCTTCCACCTGCCTGAGACAGGAGGTCAATGAGTGCGTCTTTGTACTTGCCCAGCTGCTCAACTGTTCATAGCCGCATCCAATAATAAACTTGCAGTGCCTTACAAAACATCTCAATACGTTGCATGGCAGTCTCCAGAAATACTGGTAAACTAGGCGTGCTATGTGGTAAGGCAAGGATGGATGTTTTTTACATATTTATTTTCTAGGACTGAGAGACTTGAGCACCGAATGTTCCCCCATAGCTCAGCGTCAAACGTAGCTGCCTGAAGAGCTTGAGCCTTAGAGGCCTCAAGTGAGACCCAAACTGCCCCATTCCTGTGCTCACTAGTAAACCCTGACAAGGGCTCTACTATGCCTCGCCAAAGTGACTCCTGCTTTAGCCAAATGCCCATCCCAACAGCAATTTCCCCTGACCCTTAGATCGAAGTAGTCTTAACTTAATGCTCAACCTGCTCAATGGGCCCTGAACTCAGGTCGAGCTTTATCACTAACTTTTTCTCTTATTTACCACTGTTAAAAATCATGGATTTTGTCTCCGAGACATTAGATCATTTTTGTCACAAAATTCCACTAAACCTTTGAATTGGTTCTTAAGGACGCCGGGCGTTGAGGAAATGAGAACCACGTCATCAGCAAACATGAGTACCGGAATCTTGTTTTTTTCTAGGACTGGAGCATTCGCCTACAGCGCCAGTAGTTTTTCAATCGCCCTGTTGATGAAGATACAGAATAATGTGGGTGCCAGAAAGCACCCCTGGTGCACTCCCATCTCGATTCTTATTGATGAAGAGGTGCTACCGTCAATGCCCCACCTGACAACTGCAGTGTTTCCTGAATAAAGACTTTGGATAACCTGTAGCAGTGGAATTGGTTTATTAAGGTTGAGAAGAATATGCCATAGCGAACCCTTGGCACAGTATCAAAAGCTGTCAGTAGATCTATGAAGACGGCATATATGCTCATCTTCGGGACATCATTTGTGTCGCAGATTGGTCGGAGGCACAGACTTTGGTCGATGGTACTTCATCTACAAAAGCCTGCCTGGAGAAGATTTATGACCCTATTTTCCTCGATCCAGGATTCGAGATGTTCCAAGATTGCATGGGCATACATCTTCCCGCCCTCATCTAGTAAGGAGATAGGGTGGTAATTGCTAGGAGAATCCCTGGAATCTTTTTTGAATATATATATATCTCAGCACAGGTCCAGGATCCAGGTACCACACTATGCCTAAGGGACATATAAAATAATCTCGTGAGATATGGGACCCAAACTTCTGGTTCTGAGGCATAGAAATCCACAGGAAACTTATCAGGGCCCAGTGCGTTTCCCAGCTTCTGGCTCTTGAGGGCATGTCCTAGTTCCTCAGCAGTCAAGACTAATGGGTGAACTGCATACCACATCTCGATGGGCATCATTAACATCCTCAGGCCCTGGATTCTCCAATACCCTTACTTGATGGTACGTAACGTTGACGTTTTGGCACTGCTTTCTTTTGGTATGCCTTCTTCAGGACCAATCACAATCTCTTCTATGAGAAGACTAAGCGTCCAAACCCCAAATTGAAGGGTCTACTGAGAATAATCATACACTCATGCCTTAGTTACCTAAGTTAAGAGAGACATACTGTTAGTCTCTTTTATGCAATTCATTTTCGGTATTTTTCATATCTTTTCCTCTGGC
The DNA here is from genome assembly GCF_040938575.1 of Ambystoma mexicanum. Lineage (NCBI taxonomy): Eukaryota > Metazoa > Chordata > Amphibia > Caudata > Ambystomatidae > Ambystoma > Ambystoma mexicanum. The sequence continues at coordinate 862,813,925 of NC_090939.1, read as the reverse complement.
TGCCCAAACAACCATGGAGGTTATATGAGCAGACCAGTGATGTTGCCAAATTTAACTCGCCTAGAGTGCAGAGGTAACACACATGACACTATGGTCTGTGTTCCTGAATAGAGGCGTCCTGGTTTGGCTTCATAACCACGCATTTCTGTATAAAAACATATGGTATCCCATGGTCAGATGTATATACACTGAGACGGGTGTACCACACAACACGTGTATTCACAACAATTTAGAAAATGATACCACTATTATGGTTGGAAATCAGTTTGTTAGATAAAATGCCCTGAAGCATCAACATCTTTGATAGTTTGTCTACTATTGAATGGTAGTTGGTGTATAAAATAGCTGATAACAAAACAGGTGTAAACATCACTTCTAATACCTGCCCCCCACCTATGCGGGTCAAAAGAGCACAACAGCAGTATGTCCTAAATCATTGCTCAACCCATGTCGGCAGTCACCTTTACCAGATGTGTAGCACATGGGGTTCGAATAACAGGTCACACGTCAGTCTATGCTTTCCTCAGAAGTACCAACCTATAGTTAAATAGATAAATAGACAGTTCTACATTTTTTTTGTTCTTGTGTATATTTATGCTGCTTGCTACATTGATGAGTTTATTATATTTAGATTTTAGAACTTGCCTTTTATTTTTCTGTGGATTCCACTATTTGTGTGGTTAAAGAATATAATATTAAGGCACCCAATCAACTGCTCTGATACAAAGGGTGCCTTTCATTGAGCCTTTGCATCCAAACTAAAACCATAGATTCACGGACGCCAACTTGAAATGATGGGACATGCCTGACAATATTATTTTTAGTGGTGTGTCAGCTCTGTGATAACGTTCCAATTCGGTATGCACTTTTTCCTCATGCATGCAATAATGGGTTATAGTGAATGTACCTCTGCATTCTATTACAGAAGAATAATATCACTGTGCATTTTCTCTGGCATCTTACATTATATTGATGAATCACAGCACTACTTTCCAGACCATTTCTTGAATTCAGAATAAACCAAACAAGATGGTCAAAGAAAACAGGTTGATGCATGTTTGTTTGTATATTTATTTTCATACATAGTAGTGTAACAAAATCTCTAAGTGAGAAAATACAAGACCTTTGCTTCAAAGAGTCTCATTACCCTATGGCGGTAATGGTAAAAAGAAAGTGATATTTGCAAATAGTACCTTTTTTTTACCACCTGCCCCATTGCAGATTTGTGGACATTACTGCTGTTTGTATTCCAAAGGAACACGACTGGCAGAAAATGGTGCCTGGTTACAAAATGGACTACTACCACACAACGTCTCCCTATGTTTATGCACAATAATTGATTTCTCACTCATGCATATGGTTCACAAATCACAGAATAACAGGGCTTATACATATCAAAATGTTTAACAAATAGGCCCAGTTAATTAATTTAGGTAAACTCGCTCCAACCTAAAGTTAGCAGTAAAAGATGTAGAAGGTTCCCTGAAATGTTTTTCCCAGCAGTAAAGGAGCGTGTAAATATAACGGCCTCCTTTCTCGGCAGGAGAAAACATTCTAAATTGGCACTGTAGTTCTCTCTGATGCCCACTTTGGGGAACACTAGGCAATGAAACCTGTAGAGGCAAACCATGGTTCGAACATTGTCTTTATTCAAGTCGGAATATACAGGGTGAGGGATTGGGTTTGACAAATGCCTAAATGTGCTCTAGAGCATTCTACAAATAAAGGATTTCAAATAAGACTGTGTCAGGATGGAGTGCTCCCGGTGTTCTCCTTGTGATATAGCATGAAGGTCCAAAATGTATTGTTGTAGGTGCTCGCGCCTCTAGGGTCGCACTACTCTCCAAAGTAAGGTTCAAAGGATAAGGCGAACAGAAACGTTTAACCAAATCTTTGTATGTAGCCAACTGGCTACCTTAAGCTAATAACATAAACGTTCCAATTATTTGGTTAAAGCAAACCATTCAAAACCTGCTCTTCAATGGCCATCTCTATTCTACTACAACAAAACAAAAGTGGTTCCCCTGGAAAAGTTATTTTAGCATGTATAATAGGCCCCTTGTGGATCTTGGCTCTCTTATCATGTATAAGTGGTCTCTCGCCTCTATTCTCTCTCCAATCGCTGCCTTTGGATTCACAACTCCCCTCTTTATACAGTCCTTCTCTCTGGCCAAGACCCCTGTACTCTAAAACAAAGGATCCAATATGATTGCCAACATAAATTATAACCTCCCCTCAAGGAATCCTGTACAAGTGCTCCCCTTCAACAGAAGTCTTAACAAAAACGTTGTAAACCTTTTCTTTAGAAGCCCATCCACATGCTAGCACATTTTACAAAGATCCTTAGGAAAGGCTCTCATGACTTTGCTCAGTCTGGTCTCTTCCTAGGCCTCTCTGCTTGCTCTCAATAGGCTCTACAGCCCTTTCTCAGGTTATCATAGGTTCTTGGCAGCATGGAATTTCCGTATTCTGGGATATTGTTACTGATCTCCGGTTAGGAGACATTCACTTTCTTAGCCTCCTAAATCTCTGTAGCCTGTTTCATTGACCCCCTTAGCCGGCCCAGGGCCTGTCTTCTTGTACCACTCTCACTTTTTGTTGGGTCCCCATCCGGACCCTGGCTCAGCTACCTTCCTTGTATCCATCCTTTCCATTTTATGTCAGAGCTTTCCTTGGCTCCTTCAGCAGATTCTTCCGTTCTATGGGACAGTTCTTCTAAGTGTGCTGTTGGGTCCCGCCTGGATGTAGCTTGCAGCCTGCAGATAATGAGTGCCAGTATTTCTCTCCCCTCTGCCGAGGGTACATGTCAGACACATAATATTTAAGTGGGCCATCTTGCCACAGAACACCCACTGTCTTGGGTTGTCAGTGGAGGGCACAGTGGCTCACTCTCCAGTTACTTCTCGGGAGGTTTGGGCATCTGGCTTCCAGCTTCCTGCCAGACACCAGCTAAAGAAATTCCTTAATTTGGCAAGTTGCAGCTTTCCAAGCTGCTTGCACAATGTGGTTTCTTCCCCTGGCTCCCTTTTTGTCACGAGATCCCTATTGTCTAGCAATTTCTCCTCCCAGCTATGGTCTACAGCGTAATTCTTTTGTTTCAAGGACCACTAACTGGCTCTGAAGGTGTGTCTCTCCTAAGGTTCACCCTGTACTGGGCCTCTCCCTCCCACCTTCTTTATAATTCAGGAAGAGTCTTTAATCCTCCCTTTTGTCTCCCATGAGTTGTTTGTTAGCCCACTTGTAACCCTGGGTTTAGACTGGATCAGGAAGGGACTCCTGTGATTAGCCATACCCTTCAAAGGTAGGCACGAGGGTCAACGTCTTCTTGGATTACATGTTTGTGGCACACAAATTCTGATTTCTCACCAGCTGTTTGTGTTCGGTGGAATGGGAGCTCTGGGACAGCAGGTCATCTGCCCGCATCCCTGGTGCGTGAAGCTTCTGGTTTGACTGTTGAATATTTTGTGGAGACTGCAGATTTGCGATCTTGGTTCTGTTGTCTGTTAGGAGATCTCCTGCATTTTTGCAAGTATTGTGTGAACACAGTGTACATCATAGTGGCTTCCTCACCCTGAAAGTCTGTTTATAAATTCAGTGTCTTAGATATTTTCCCAGGTTCATAACACGGACCCAGAGGGGAATCTACAGATTTCCCCCATTGTAGCACAATGCACCTTGGAACTCATAGTCTGTTCCGCCTTAATTTGATTTTCCGTTGATAAGGACCAGATGCACAGCACCTTGAGAGGATTAACGGTCCTGCAGGATCACGCCTCTGCCCTCTGTAGAGCGAAATATTGGATTGCGTCCGATCCAGCACCTACTCCTATGTCCCGTCCCCTTTCTGCCATCTTTATGGGCATCCCCCAACATGAGGATGGTAGCGCAACCTTTGGCAGTGAAAATTGAGCTTCCCCTTTAAATTTATTATGGCGCACAGGGGTGGCCATGGGCATGGGAACGACCCACCGAAGCCCCGCCCTCTGGCGCCCACCTCAGTCCCTTTTTCCACACAGCTGGTGTCAGACCTGGCAACTGGCGCCGAGATTTTTTGTTAGCTTTCTGCCTGCTCTCCGTTTGTTTTTCAATTCTTATTTCACGTCCCTTTGGTGCCTTACCTCCCTGGCGCATGTTGGCTGCAGGAGGATTCACAAGATGTGTCTCTTGCGAAGTCTCATTTCTGGCCTTGGACCCCCATGGACTCTGTCTTTAGTGTTTGGGGCCTGACCACTGCTGGGACTCATGCGCGGCCTGTAGCGCTCTTGGTCACAGGGCATTGAAGAATCGCTTGTTATGGTGGAGGGAGATCTTGAACACTTCTACTCCACCCCACTTTAAGGACTTCGTCCCCGAGACCTCTCGTCAAGACAAGGAAGGCCCTCTGTTCAGAACGGCACCAGAGCGTGGAGCATCCTTCCCAGGAGTTCCCACGGATCAGGGTTCCTCACATTCAAGTTCTGGCAGGCCTGAGGCATCTAAGGCTACCGGCTCCAAAGCCGAGGAGGCCGGGGGCCCTACCAGGCTGCCTTCGGAAGGACGATCAGGCTTGTCTTGTACCCCAGGGGTTAAGGGATCTTCGAGTGCAACTTCCAAGAGTCGTTCCTCGGCTAGATCCAGCACAACTACCGGCACAGGTGCAGAGAGCTCCCCAACTACTGGAACCCACTCTTAGGCCTTCACCCAGGGAGTTTCGACTACCGGCCGTCTGGCTGAGAGCTCAGCGCTTACAAGAGGGAGCTCTGCCTTCGAGTGCAAGGCTCAAGTCGTATCCTCACATGTCTGAGGCCTCTGCTGTCCCAGAGCTTCCGCACCCTCCGGCCGAGGGCGTGGCACAAGCTTTCAAAATGGAGCGGTACGTGGCAGTGACAGCCAGGCAGGTGGCCATCTTGTATCCGGCTCAGGGTCCACCAGTGCTTTCGCCCATCGAGTGGTCTTTGCAGGATGATTCCAGCCCCCCTCCCTCTGAAAGCAGCAGCGGATCCTATGGTGCAGGTTTTTGGTCCCCTTGCAGGTGCATCTGCCCATCACAGACTTACAGCACCAGGTGCCTCAGCACTTTGACCAGGAGCAGAGGCCCAGCGCCTCGGCGGCCAGGACCCCTAGGGACCCGATGGCTAGTGAGGACCGCTTCTTCAAACGCTTCCTGTTCCTCATGCGTTCCCCTCAGATAGAGGGGCTCCTAAAGGACATTGTGAAGGAGGTCCTCCCCCAGGTGGTGCCACCTTGGCCCCCTCTCAAATGTTTTGGTGCCTGTCCCTCCACTGGTTCAGGCCCTACCAGTCGTACCGACCTGTCCACCCCCTCCTGTACCACCAACACCTCCCACTCAACAGCCGTTAGACGTGTGTGTGGCTCCAGACCTGGGGGACCCCTCCGGCACCTGTATTCCAGGGCCTGGATTCCCGCTAGCCTGTAAAAAAAAAAACGGCGGGGGAGAAGGACGATGATGACGGGAACAGCGATAAGGTCCAGGGCGACAAGCCCTCGGCATCCATGAAGGCCTTCATGTCTGCCTTCAGGGCCTGGCGAGTTCTTGGGGGATCCATCTTTCTGAAGTGGCCCCTCAGGAGCCAGGAGTGCTTGCAGAGGTCTTGGGGAAGTGCACCACGGTCCGGTCTGGCATTCCCCTTCAGAGGGATGTGCTGCAGGTGGTGCGGAAGGTCTGGGAGAAGCTCAGGGCCAACGCCCAGTTAAACAAGAAGTTGGACAGCAGGTTTAGGCTGACGGGTGGGGAGCCAATCCTCCTTGCCTCCCACCCGCAGCCCCATTCCTTTATGGTGGCTGCGGCCTCACTATATTCTAAACTATTGTTTTTGTCGTCTTCCTCCACGCGAGCCAACTGCTGTTGCCTTTCCAAGGAGGACAAAGTCCTTGAGTTCTTGGGAAAGCACTGTTACTCCATCTCAGGACTGCATCTGCAGCAGGCCAACAAGGACGCCATCTTGGCTGCGGCGAACCAGAAGCTGTGGCAGGAGCTCAGGGAATTTTTACCTCCAATCGGACAACAAGCCTCTTTCAAGGACGGTATGGCAGATTCCCGGACCATTGTGCTGGACCTCATGGAGTCTTCAGATGAGAAGGACGGCATGAATACATGCCACAAAGTTTTCTTCGGATGTGCAGGAGCGGATCAATGTTCTGCCCTTCGAGGGTGTGTACCTTTTTCATTCGTAAACCGATGCGAAGTTGAAAAAAAAAAATATCTACTCAAACCGCCCAGTCCTTGGCCATCCTGACAAAGCCAGGTCAGAAATCCTTCCCTCAATCTCAGGGTAGGACCGAGTTCAAACCCCAAACGTTCTCCATCTTCAAGGGGTTCAAAGACCGCAAACAGCAGAGGATGCACAGGTTTTTCCGCTCCCCCTTTATCCCCTGATGCCACGAAGCAGTGATGTCGGGTCGGGGGAACACAGCTCCCCTGTGTTTGGCTCTGTTCCAGGACACCTGGAAGCATCTTTTCTGCAACACGTGGTTCCTATCTGTAGTCTCCACCAGCTTCAGCCTTCCTCTTCCTTTGCCTCTACCATCCTCCCCTCTTCGTCAGATTGGGTCCTCAGCTCTTTTACAGGAGATCCTATCTTTATTGGAGATGCAGGAGTTTGCAGTACCCAAGAACAACCAGGCTGGCCTGAGGGTAGTCGTGGACCTGTCATTTCTAAACCTGTTTTTACTGCTGGAACGCTTCAAGATGATTACTCCTGTGCACATAGCCGAGTCTCTGTGCGCAGGGGACTGGATGTGTTCCCTGGACCTTAAGGATGCGTACCTGCAAGTACCCTTATATCAACTGCTTCAGAAGTTTCTGCGGTTCACTATTCTGTCGTACCAAGTGCTGACCTTCGGCCTGAACTCGGCCCCTTGTGTCTTCACGAAGCTGATGAATGCAGTGGCGGGCCTTCTCCGCTTGGAGGGCCATCACCTCTGTACTCTTATCTGGACGACTGGTTGGTGAGGGCAGGGTCACCCGAAGTGGTGGTTCACTTCTGCCAGAGATTGGCACATACCCTTCATCCGCTGGGGTTTTCCCTAAACCTGAGAAATCAGTTATGCCCTTCTCAGGATGTGGTCTTCCTAGGGGCGCGTTGGAACACTACCGTTCAGCGGGTGTTCCCCATGCCCAAGAGGCTGATGTCCCTGTGCAAGGCGGTGGAGCACTTTCTGGACAACTCGAACACCTCAGCATAGTGGTTCTAGCACATTCTGGGCCTGATGGCCTCCTGCGTGCTGACTGTACAGCACGCCTGTCTCAAGATTAGGTGCCTCCAACTCCACCTGGCGGCCATTTGGGATCAGGCGACTGGGTCTCAGTCGGAGAGGATCACAATTCCACAGTTCCTTTTGTCCGCTCTTTGCTGGTGGCTGATGGATGGCAATGTTTCAGTGGGAGCCCCCTTCACCCTCCCGGAGCCTTCTCTGACGACTGACTCCTCTCTTTTGGTCTGGGGGGGCTACTCTGAAGGGCTTTGCGATTCATGGAGCATGGTCCAGGATGGAAGCCCTTCTACATATCCTTCTGCTCGAGCTCCAGGCAGTGGGCCTGGCCCTCAATGCGTTTTTGCCCCTAATCAGGGACAAGTCGGTTCTGGTCAGGACGGACAATTCTACCACAATGTTTTACCTGAGCGAGCAGGGTGGCACCCGTTCCCCCCTCCCCCCCCATGCATGGAGGCGGTTACGATCTGGGAATGGGCCCTTACTGAGAGAATTTGGATTTCGGCAGTCCACCTACCAGGGGACAACAATGTCAAAGCGGACCAGCCGAGTCTCTTGGGGTTCAACACCTACGAGTGGGATTTGCACAATGACTCCTTGTTGCCCCTGTTCCAGCGTTAGGGGTTCGCCAACCTGGATTTGTTTGCATCCCCTCAGAATGCCAAGTGCACCCAGTTTGCATCATGGGCAGGTCGGGGGTCTCCGGGAGACGCATACCAGATCTGTTGGCATGGCTGCAGGTGTTGTGCTTTCCCATCCATCCCTCTGCTCCAACAGACTATCTGCAAGTTCCAGCCTCAGTGGGTTGCAGCCTCATCCTGGTTGCCACCCACTGGCCTTCGAGACCCTGGTTTTCGGATCTGCTGCAGTTGTGCTCCCAGGGTCCCGTTCACCTTCCGATCCCCAGCAGGGGCTTCCTGATGGAGCAGGGAGGGGCAGTGGAGCATCCGGACCCGGCCAAACTGGCCCTGGCGGCCTTGCACCGGATCAGCTGAAGCTTCAGCATGCTCAATTTTCAGATGACAACTGGGACATCATTCAGCATTCGACTCGGTCCCAATATAAGAGCAAATGGACTATGTTCTGCCATTGGGCATGCAACACAGGGCTGGACCCTGTCTCCTGTCTGTTGGATGATGTATTGACTTTTACGGCACACCTGGCTCGTTCTGCAGTACAGGTGGATACTTGCCGCGTGTATTTGGCAGCCATCGGGGCTTCCAAGAATTCCCCAGAGCATGTGTTTTCAGTAACCATCCCGGTGGTTAAGGCTTACCTTAAGGGGTTGACAAGAATTTTTCCTCCAGTGCACAGGCTGCATCCGATCTGGGACCTCAGTGTGGTTCTGGCGGCTTTGCACCGCAGGCTTTCGAGCTTATGGCGTCTGGACATTTGCTTGGTGATGCTGAAAACAGTTTTATTGGTGTCTCTCACCTCTGCACACAGGATTAGTGAGCTGCAGGCGTAGTCCTTGTGCGAGCCATTCACCACATTTCACAACGACCAGGTCATCTTACAAACTCATCCCACATTTCTTGCCCAAGGTGGTCTCCCCACTCTGCTTGCCGGTGTTCTTCCCGAACCTGCAGTTGGAAGCAGAAAGGGCCCTGCATTCCTCTAACCTCAGGAGGGTCCTCCAGTTCTATCCATCCTGGATGAAATCCTTCAGGAAGTCCGAGGGATTGTTTGTGACTTTTGGGGGCGTTGGATGGTTCAGGCCATTTCGGAGGCACCCTGGCATGGGCAGATATGCTCCTGAGGGGATTCATGCCCATGCGGTCAGGCCTAAGGCCACGGCTATCTCATTTCAGAGACCGGCTTCTTAGGATGTTATCAGCAAGGTGGCTACTTGGGCCACTCCTTGAGCATTCTGTAGGCTTTATTTCCTGAACACCAGCTCCAAGGGCGATGCAGAGTTGGGCAGTCATTTCTGAAGAACCTTTTTGCTTCATCCTAGATACGAGTCCTGTTTGTCACAGCTACACCCTATGTTCTTGTTCGGTGGAATCACCCATAAGGATGGAAGAAAGGGGACGGGACATAGGAGTAATTAAAGTTACTCACTGTAGTGAATAGAGTACTCCTAGTCCTTAGTCCCCTTTACGTCATACGTCCAACCCACATTCCCGCGCTACTATGCCAATGGCTAAAATGTTCTAAGAATAGCCAGGTATCTAAGCTTCCAATGTGTTCAAAGGGGACTGAGGTGAGGCATCTGAGGGCGGGGCCTCAGCTGGGCTTTTCCCCCCTCCGAGGCCACACACCCACGCACTACACTTAATTTAAAGGGGAAGCTACATTTTTCGCTGCCAAAGGTTCTGGTACAATCCCCATGTTTGGGCACACCACAAGGATGGAGGAAAGGGAACTAAGGACTACGAGTACTCTAGTCCCTATGGTGAGTAACTTTAATATCTCTTGCGAGTCAATAGCCCCATGGGTGAGCATGAAGACTCTTCTTTGTAACACAGGAAAGATTGAGTAATTACTCTTCTCTTCATTTAAAAATAATTGTGCAATAGTGTTCTGATCTGGTACTCTGTATAATCCATTGTCAAGATGAGGCTGGTAAATATTGCATGCAAACATATTGAAATACTGGCAGAATTCTTTCTATATTTGGGTTGAGCCCCTCAAATTAATGCCTGCAGTAATTGGGCCAAAACGTCCATAGAAGCTGTAACTGAACCAAAGCTCTTCGATAGAGCTGTGTGAGGGGTCAGATATGCGAGGCAGGTAAATAGGTGGATTTTTCTCACCAGTAGCCATGTTGTTCAATCCTAAAGGTGTGGCAAACACCTATCTTTTCCAAACCCAACAATGATTTCCCTACCTATTAAACTAATACTAAAGGAAACCAAAGATATCTGACCCTCACACTTAGACATAGAACAAAATCATACAGAAATTATATGGTAGTTCAAACTTCACAGAATAACTTTCAAACATAAAAATTGAAAACAATCCTTCTGATCAGGGTTGGATCTCCTTCCCCTGGATCAATTCATGATGTTTCACACCAAAGTTCAGTTTCAGAAAAGTTATTTTCTCTAGCCAAGTTCCAATGCAAATAGGATACACAGTCCTTTTCATCCAAGAGGTCCTTTGCTTGACAAAATTAGGTTTCTCCCTCTTAAGACACTTGTTAAGGCATTTGCAATCTGCTGCTTGGTAAACCACAAAAGATGCTCTTGCCACATCTCAAGTTGAAAGGTCAGTGTATTGAATTCTTCTCTCAAAAGACCAAACAACTTCTATCACTTGTATTTCTTCTTTACAAGCAACAGCTTATTCAAAATGGTTCATTCATAAAGAAGTACTTTAGTCAGGATGGTTATATAACCGTTCATTAAACACAATAGTGGAATTGCCACTTCTTTTCCACCACAACCTTCTACCACAATCGCAGTACTTTTAATTATCGTCTTCCTGGTATGCTCACCTGCCATGATAAAAATTCCTAACACTATAACTTGTACTCCGTGGTGACATTTGTTCCAAACCTGAAGAAAAAAGGACCTAGGTTGATTAGCCATCGGTGTGGGCCGCACACCGGTAATTCCCACGAATGGTTAAATATTTTGTCTTTTGCTTTCAAAAAATAAATAAAACAATTCAGATGATGTTTAAGTTCTGTTCTTTAATTCACTAAGTTGTGAACTGTTAAATGCTTGCAATTGGTTGAAAGGCACCAATATGTAACTTGCTATTTTGTAGGCAAACGAAAAACCCTATGGCTAATGAATTTCGGAAATTCTAATTTCCTTCTTCAGAGCCAGGTAAATATACACAGTATTATTTAAGAGTATTCTTCAACAATCAAAAAATGCAATTCATTTTGCAATAGGCGTATTAGAAAGACATTTGGAAAAACAGGGTACCCACAGGAGACAAAAACGATTTACAAATGACACATAAAGAGAGAGCGAGAAACGCATATCTCAATTAGTGACTTGGTTTAGAGTCCCTGTATGTAGTCGCAGAATCCATGTTTAACTTAATCATTGTGCACTCATAATTGAATGGTAAAATGTGGTTGACACATTACAGCAACATTTGTGTCTGTATACTGCCTATTCTACTTAATCAAATAGTGATAATGCAAATTTCCATAATCAAGACTACACCAATTAGTGATAATAGTCTGTGTGACTCGTCAGCTCTTGTCAAAAGTTGTTATATCTACTCTTTCTATACCGTGTGCGAACACTAGCCTGCTGTTACTTGTATGTTCCAGTCGCTGTCGGCGCTGGCCAACGTTGTCAAATGTGTTCGTGCAACACTGTGAAAATGAAATGTATGCGTACTTTAGCGGGTTCGTCGTAATGGGGAGCACTGCCGCATTTATTCTAATGCTACTCGTTCATTCATCGTGCTTGCCTTAAAAGCGTTGCTATCCGTTATTGTAATCCCTGCGTGTGTAACCTTCTGAGCTGCTGTCAGGCTCAGATGCTGCGGAAAAGTGAAGCGTTTTCTAGGCAACGCATATATCTAAAATGGCCGCTCACAGACGAGCCTAACGGCCATGTTGGTGTGGGCAAATACGATGTACCTAATGTTAACAACTATGACTGTCTACATAACCTGCTTGGCTTACTTAACTAATGAATGCCTAAGAGGCGAATCATTATTATTTATTGAATATATACAAAAGCTATATATGTAATGAGTTGCGAGGTGCATGTTTAGTGCGTATAATATTACGGTGTATACAATGAAATTGCAATGTTAAATGATAGGCAGACTGTGCCTGTGGTGCAGTCTGGTATATGTGTTATGTACGGTATAGGCTAGTGACGCTCAGGAATGGTGTTACTGTGTTGATGTCAGGAATATACACTGTTCAAAAAAAGAGATCATGAACGGTAGAGTAACTCAATTGCTATTACATAGGTATATGTGAATGTTCAGTACACTAATAGGTGTTAGAATTGCCCCGTAATTTTCTTGGTGAAGTACAAATATAATCTACACTTGTGGATATATGATACAATGCATACGGTAACTCGATTAATCCAAGTGACTATTGTTAATGCAGTAAGTTAGTGTTTAAGCAAATTGAGAAGTAATTATAGAAAGCAATTAAGGTCAAATTCATCATTGATTCCTCGCGGTGATAACGCTTCTAGTCGGTCAATCCAGTAGGCTTCTCTCTGCTGTCTCTTCTTTTTTGTATGTCTGGAGGTGTTGTCAATTAGCTCTAGTACTTGGAATCTGAGTTGTGAGATGTTGTGCTTCTTTTCATTGAAATGTTTCGCCACTGCTGAGTTGGTGTATTTATTGCGTATTAATGATTTGTGCTCATTGATGCGTATGCGTAGTTTCCGTCCTGTTTCGCCCACATAGTATATACCACAAGGGCAACATATACAATATACGCAATTTTCTGTATTGCAGGTAGCATGACATCTTAATGTGATTTGTTCGCCTGTGTAGGGATGTACAACTGTTCCTCCTTTTATTATGCTGTTACAATTCCCGCAATTTAGGCATGGGTAAGTACCAGTTCTCTTTGTCGAGGTATTTTTTCTGGGTTTGTCTTCTCGTGTGTTGACAAGTAAATCTCTCAGGTTATTTGATCTCTGGTACGCAAATGTTGGAGGTGCAGAAAAAAGATCTTTAGTTCTTTCATCTTTGGTGAGTATTTGCCAATGTTTATTTATGCATCTCTTAATTTGCATGCTCTGTGTTGAAAATCTTGACACATATAGCAATTAATCTACTCCAGAAAACCCCTGCCACTCTACATTACCCTACCCCGGGACTGTGAATATCAGCATGTACCACATTTAGTTAGAATTATGAACATTAGCCTTCATCACATCTATACAGAATTGTGAATGATACCAAATGCCACACTTCGACAGAATTGTGAATGCTAGCATGTACCACATTTAGTTAGAATTCTGAACATTAGTCTGCGTTGCATTTACAAGTCTGTGTCGCACACTTTGAAACTTGATAGCATTGCATTGAACCAAACCTAGAAAGTGCCCACGTTAATAGTTCTGTGAATGTACTAGTCCACGTTGCACACAGAGGTTGCTATGTGCATTGACCCACCCTTACAATATTGTTAGCACTGCATTGACTCACACTTAGAATATTGTTAGCATTGTATTGCCTTAGCATGACTCACACTTAGCATGAGACACACCTAGAAATGTGCTAGACTCACACTTAGAAATGTGTTAGAAACTATTGGCATTGCATTTAACCAAACCTAGAAAGTGCCCACTGTGATAGTACTGTAAAGTTACTCGTCTCCGTCGCCTGCGTGTGCCGTTCTCCTAGAACTGGCCTTGTTACATTGATTCAAATCTAGAGGGTGCACGCTGCAATGATACTGGTATTTATTAACATGCTTAGGTATTGTTCTTGTTAGATTGATTCACTTCTACAAAACTACTTTAACTCACATCTTGAAGTACCCCTGAGATAACACTGTGACTCACTTACATGCACTACACAACTAGAATTGCTTTCACTCACTCGACTCACAACTAGAAAGGGCTGCATGAGATAGTTCTGTAACTAACTTACCTATTTTTAAGATCATAGCTCAACCAAACTCTCACCCCTATCACTATGCTTACTCTCTACTTTACACCATCGCTCATTTAGAGTACAGCTATAAAGTTCTCTATGAAATTCGGCTTAGCTGCTCACATCCGAACATTACCCCATAAACACTTCATCACTCTAATAACACGCAGCTATATCCCATGGCAAACCGGACTGTCTGCACACATAAGCGTCCTACAGGCCAAACGCAGCCAGAACACAGTCTTTGTGTCCACCCGTCAGACTGCACACATTCAACTGATATCAATACCACCACACCTAATGCCAGCATGCAGCTTTCATCAGGCAACTACATCACCTGCACACATAACTGGTGCACCCAAGCACCCTACGACGCCTTATTCTCTCTACTGACCCAGACTACGGACCCCGAGGTCATACCAATGATATATAAAGCACTATATAAATGGCAAATAACCTAACATATAGTTTTTGACTGTTGACCATGTAGTTTCACAATATTTCTCTTTTGATATTCCCCTTCTTGTAAATTATACTCACTTTGCAGGAATATTGCGCCTTTTTGGCTTGGGCAATGCAGGTTGTAATGTTCTCCTACTTGGTACCTCCCTCTGGGGAGATTATATTTACTTTGCTTCAAATTGAAGATTTGGTATTCAAAGGGCATTTGATTTCTTCCTTATGGAAGATTGTATTCAAAATATCCATTTGTGCACCACGGCCCACTTCGGAGCGCCCAGCGGTTACCTCTAATAGGCCATCTCACCAGTATGTCCTGGCGTCTCCTGTGGACGTGTTGCCTCTGCATCACACGTCAGCTCCTTGCAGAGGTTTGACAGCTCCAGGTAGCTTTCCCTGGCTCACGCTGGCTGTCAGTGGAGCACTCGCTGCTCGACATGCGCTCCTGTGTAAACTTCACACTGCGCAAGATGCAAGACATGGAGAGCTTCTCTCTCCTTTGGGACAGTCAGCCTCCACAATGCTTCACACTTTGCGTCTTCTGCATCTGCCTGGACCTCCACAACTTTCTCTGCACGGCGGCCCACTAATGGCAATGTATCGGCTCCAGCTTAATTTTCCTCTGGCTGCTGCTTCTCTCTTTTGGCCTGCACCTGAAGGGCCTTTAAATGTTTAAAAGTCCGACTCAGGTGTGGGTCATTAAAACCAGTAGACCGCTCACTAGAGTTTTTCAACTCTGGAACCCTCTTAAAGTCCACATTGTTCTTAGTCACTTTATCTTCATTTATTCCACTTTGTTTTTGTACTGTATGTAATTTACTTTTAAGAGAGGATTTTAAGGGTAGAGATCTCTGGAATGTATAATCAAGCAGTAGTTGTATTACTGTTTTGTCCCTAACCACTTTTAGAGTTACAAAAAGAGATCTCATACTTAGTATCTTGAATAACCCCAGGAGGGGGAGACCCTAGTGTGGCATCATGCCATCAAATATACGGGTATAAAGAAATCCTTATCCTGGGAAGAGGATAAATACTGCGTCCCTCCCGATGCAGTCATCACATTCCCTTGATAGCCTTCTCCTCCCATACGATCCTTCCCCTGACACAAACCCCAGGGTTAGGATAGATAGTGTCTGCCTCGCCTTTCCCTGGCCATATGGGAGGAGACTTTAGGTTGGGATTCTGTGATAGCTCAGCATGATTCATCACAACTGTCAAAAAGCAAGAACAGTGCATGTGGCTTTCATTAATGCAAATTAAAATGTCTTTTGGTGTTGAAATGATGACACTACATGACATAAGGGTGATTAATATGAAACATGGTATTGGTTAGGGTAAACTGCAATGTAACACAACCTTGATCCTTAAAGCCTCCCAAAATATAAATAATCAATTTGGCCATAGTTAAATTGGACATGAACAGTGCTCTTTAGATTTTACATCTTTTTAAAACAAAAAGTGCTATTTGCTTTTAGATGTGCAGCATAGTATGTCGGGTGTTACAATAAAATGGCATCAAACTTCAGTTTCTGAACATTAAAGTCCTGTACCCCAAAGGAAAGTAGTACATCATTTTTCTCAAGAAAAGGAAATGGTATACAGAGCTGGTTTTGCTTGTGGATTTGCCTTGACTTTTGATTCATGCAAGAATGGCTGGCTGAGTGAGAGAATTGATGTTTCATATGTATATTTAGTAACCAACAAAAAAAGTGGTAACCTCAAAAATGTACACTTAGCCTGATAGGAAAATGGTGTGTGTTGGGTGTGCTTGTGTGAATGCAAGCTAGCCACCAAATTACTTTTCTCACTATACATACAATCAGAATGTTGAGAAAAATAAGTTGCGCTTTATTTATTTTGTCAAAGTAGCAGAGTGAATTTAAATCTGTAAAAGATGCTTTAGAGAAGAAGTACATCGAATATATTTAAATTTTCCCCAAAATATTCGATTTTTATTCTGAAAAAATAAAGAAAATGTGTTTCCATGACATCCGAATTTCCTGGAATTTTACATCCCTAGTCACTGTTATTTGAAGCTTCCAGACAAGCATATTTCAACCAGGCCCCCTTCCAAGACTTTATTCTTTCACCGTCTCCCCCATGGTTTCACCACTTTTCTGACTGAATTAAATCAATGCATTAACCTGGGGCACTGATATGTTTTTTTGATATATCTTGTTTTCTGTTCCTCCCCAAATAAGTGTTCTACTTTGCAGGCCACATAAAGAAGCAAGTGTCCAAGAAGAAAGCTTTGGTTAAGAAAGACAAGCAACAACACCGAGAGTGTCCACAACATTCTATCCTGGAAGAAATCACACAGAGAAAGGTGTTGGACCTCAGAAGATGGTACTGTAATCTACATAGCTTTGCTTGAGATAATTTTTTCCATATCTTTACCCAAAAATAAAATACTAACTGGCATTTAAACTAGCGTGAATGAGACTGAAGAAAATGATAATACCAAGAAAGGTATGATATGCTGCTGTTCCCACACTTGAAATTGTTTGGGATAATTTTCGTATCTTTTTCTTTTTTTTTTGTCTGGCCGTGAATGCTAGCAGGCTACCGATCTGCCTTCCTGTAAGCTTTAGTAACCAGCCTGTTGGACTGACAACCGAACCAAAACATCTACTGTTTGTGAGCTGTAAAAGCCACTAAACATTTAGTGCATCGACTAAATATTTAAGCAGTTTGATAACCGTTCCATCAAAAAATGAACAAATGACAAAAGTGATAGTAAATGTAACATTGCATTGATAACTTTACTGAACGGAGTATGACCTTTATAAGATAGACTGGCCTTGTGTTAAGTTCACCCAAGTCCAGGTTAGGTAATTTATTTTGTGGCTTTCTGCAAGTAAACCATAAAAAGCGCATTCCTTTCTAGGGTATTCATATGTTGATTAATGCCACCTTTAGCGTCCCCAGTGCCTGGGCAGGGCCAGAGGTGTCAAGTTCAAAAGCATGTTTACCCCGTTTTAGTTTCTTCTGTTATAACAACGTGCTATGTGTTGAGATTTATTTCTGAAAATGTAGCACCATTCATTTCTAAGATCCCCTTCTTAGTATTTGGTCACACAATTGATATAATAGAAATTGTAATCAAATGTTAAAGCATTGTCTAGGATTCATATAGTTGTAGGTCTTCTTGGTCTAGCAATTCTAAATATTTATAAGGATGGAGATCTCCCCAGGTCTAAATCTGTCTCGAAGGATGTTACCAAATTATGCAGATTAGCTAGCATCCTGCACTATTGCACTGGTTTTGAAAATTAGCCATAGAAGAACAATGATCATGATTACACCCAGCCTCGTCTTCCCCTTGGACTGGCTGTATAACAGATATTGCCGAACCTAGCGACATGGACGTGCATCGCATGTTTACAAAGGGATGCCCTCCCACATGAGCACCATAGATCTGGTTTCACTAAGGAATGATACAACAATTTCAAGGCCATTTTTGAATAGCCCCTGTCTGCATTGTATTTTGAACTTTTTTGTTTCTGTAATTGGTGTCATTCACTCCCTACCCACTCAGTTTGGCTTCTCTGCTGAGACAGACTGGGGCACTCATTGGTGCTTCTTTTGATGGTTGTGTGAGGATAGAAGATTTCAAGCGATGTGTATTTGTGTGTTTGTTTGTTTGATTAACCCCAACAACAATAGAAAAGTCCAGAGAGGGTGGGAGGTGTAGCTTTTATTTTTATGGAGTGATATATCTGACCCTAATCAAGACCACTGGACATTTCTGACCTTGTATATTGCTGTCATTGCAATGGCATAAAGGGTAGCAGTGCCTGGTCTTTGTACGTAAACAGAGGAAAGCTGTGGAAACCTGCAGATATTCATCATTCTCTGCAAGTGGTACAGCGTGGCTTGTGCTGGCATGGCCATCCAGCTCTTCAGCTGCTATTGTAATTGCCTAGTGTGCCTCCATCCTTTCCCTCTTACTTCCTCGTCATGGGCTTGGAACACCTGTGGCTCACCACTGCCATGTAGAGTGTTAGAACTCCCATTTTATTCTGCCAGTGCAGTCTACTGGCTATCTGAGATCCACAAGCGCCATCTCCAATGCACCGAACCTTTCAATACAAATAGTAGCTCACACATCAGTTATGGCTTTCATAATCTTCTGCTAGCTCCTAATTCTTTGCTAAGTTTGGTCTTCTAAGCAGCAGATGCTCTTTTCTGAAAAGGACTCTTTCACCACAACTCATGTCTTGGCATCTCAACCCTCTTGTAAAACCTGCCTTACTTTGAATTCCTGTGAAGTCCTCCAGGAAGTCCGCTTAATTTCCTATTTAGGGTAGTACATCCAGTAAAGTATGTAACCCTAGGCCTTCATAGAAAGGTTCATGACTTTTCGTAGTCTCTGCTGTGCTATGCATCTGTATCTTTATAGTGACTTAATCAGGATCTGAAATCTAGCACTATGTTTCCCAAACCTCCGGTCTGCTTGAAGTCCTTGTGTGACCGTGTGATCCAGTGTTCAAGTTAATAAATTACCTACCTCACACCCAGAAGACTTGAGTCTTTGCGCGGCTTCACCTTTTCCAAAATTGTGTGGTTCTGAACAAATTACTTTATCTTGTGTGTCTCAAAATCGATTTAGGATGAGACCATATCGTTAACATTGAGATATATATATACATCTATATTATTAATTACATATACTACACTTTTGTATTTTACATTTTGATATTTACACCGCTGTGTGTATTCTCAAACAGGAATAGAAACCCTGTATTTGCACTTTATGTTGATCAATGGTAAAAATAAAGGTGTTTGTGACATCTCGCATGTAGTTGCTGGCTTACAACTGAGCATTTAACCAACATAAAAAATATTGAGGTATATATCGTATATTGCCATTCAGCCCAAAATATCGAGATGTGACTTTTGGTCCATATCTCCCAGCCCTACAGTAGGGCCTAAAAGTCAGCATAGTATGTACAAAAAATTCTCTCTCGTATACCTAGGAATGGACGGTGGCATTTTGTTCCCACAATGTGGGGGCAGCTTCAGTTTTGTCTGAATGTAAAGGTCCAGACTGCTATTCCAGTATTAAATATATTAACCGTCTATCCTGGGAATAGCAATATAATATTTGGAATGCAACATAAGCGAAAACAAATCTAAATGAAAAGGCTATCAATTAATGTAAACCTCAATCTAATAATAACTGTCTTTTAATGTGAGTGCCATTCAGCCAAAAAATAAAGTATTGAATCAGTGCATGTTCAGTACCATGCTGTACAATTTTCACTTGAGTTTGGAGGGAATGTTGTACACAGATTACTAGAACTGTTTGACAAAGCTCATTTGTTAACTCATACATACATTATAATTATCTTTCCCACCATATTTCTCTTACCTCTCGCGCCTGTCGCTACCACCTCCTTAATATTCGCAAAGTCTGCTCCTCTCTCACCTTCCATCCTACTAAACTTTTAATCTCCTCCCTTCTCTTCTCTCGCCTCTTCTACTGCTCCTCTTTACTCTTTGGACTTCCTGCTTCTCAACTCACCCCCCTCAAATCTATCTACCATTCTGCCGTCCTTACCCTCTGTCTCCTTACCTCCCAAGACTCCATTTCTTCTTCACTTTCCTCCCTTGGCTGGCTTCCCTTTCATTCCCAACTTAAATTTAATTTCCTCTGTCTAGTCTTTAAATCTCTCCATGGCCTTGCTTCCCCCTTATCTCTCCTCTCTCCTCTCTTTCTACACTCCTTCCCACTCCCTCCGTTCAGCTGACAGCTTCCTTCTCACTGTCCCTCCTTCCCCGTGTGCCTCCTCCCGTTTCCGCTCCATTCAGCTTCTAGCCCCCCCGCACTGGAACTACTTACCTCTCAATCCGCTCTATACCTACCTTCTCCTCCTTCCGCACTTCCCTGAAATCTCTCCTTCTCCATTCCCCGCCATAAAACCTTCCCCTCTTCTCATTCTCTCTCCTTCCCTCGAATCTTCCCTATGATCCTCTACCTTCCCCTTCCCCTCCCTCATTCTCACCCTCATACCTCTTCTGTTTCCCTCCTCCTTCCCTTCCTCACCCTTCCCTCTTCCCTCACAGTTTAATTGCTCTACTTACTGTTTTGTTGGTTTGATTCATGATTGTAAATTGCTTTTACTGTTATAATGTTATATGTATTCTGTTGTTAAAATGTAAAGCGTTTTGGATTAAAGCGCTATATAAACACAATAAATACAAATACAAATCTTAAAAGTTCCAAACATATCTACAAGTTAGCCTGTGCAGATGGGTAACATTTAATATCTGTATATGTTGGGGTCCAGTTTTTACTGCATTCATGCCTATAAATGTAAAATACAAAAAACTGTTAATGCCGAAATTGGCTTTACTAATGCTGCTTTGCTCCGCCTGTGACAACTTTCGATAAAGTTTCCTCTTCTGATCAGAAAGTCAAAGATGGAAAACCATGCCTTATGTATTGGTTTCCGTTGAGAAAGTCGCACCGTAGAGGAGTTATCCAAATGCTGTAAATGCTATACATGATCAGCGATGGGAATTAAGATTAGATAAGCAGGAGGAAAAAGCTGCTCCTGGGTATCTGGATTAACTAGTGAGCAGGAGCTACCACTGGGGAACCAGGAGCTAGTACATAGCGTTCCGCAAATCTAACTTCAACATAAGATGCAAATGTGACATTTTGCCTATTTTCTATGACCATAGATGCTTTAAAAGTTATAAAGGAAGCAATGCAGCTCCTTACCAGCACACTATTGGAAAGTCGTATTTGCATCTGCCAGGTATGTCCATCGTGCCTGGCTTTTAAGAAGTAAGCTGATGGGCAATGCGCTATTATAATTGTAGATTATTTCTGAGGCTGCAAGCTTGCTCTACTCTTGAAGTTAAAAAATCAACTCCAGATTTGCACTTCCATTTTGTAAGGTGTTTTATCCTATTTGTTTTTTTTAACCTCTTTTTAGATTGATGTCCCGTGGTGTACATTGTATTTATATTAAACATACAAAATGAAGGTAATCATTAAGTGGCATCACTCTAGAAGACAGAGAGACCTAAACATCATTGGGCTTGCTCCCAAAATTCATTGTTAACAAAATACAAATTTATTGATCATAAACCACACACCACACAATCACCAAATAGTTTAAAAATATGAATAATAATGTATAAAACCACAAGTACATACAAACATGTAAACAATTGATCCAACGTACAGCAGACAATCTGTGTACAATCATTACACTGGATTCCTCTTACTAAAGTGTATTGTTTGTGCTATTACTCTTTTAGCATTCTAAGCCCCCATGTATTTATTTCATGTTTTAAAAAGGAAAACCTATTGCACTAGATTGTTATAATTTGTATGCACATTTGTATCCTATTCATTGATATTGTGGTGTTTTGTGCTAAAGGACTATTCAGAATAAAGCTTAAAAATGAAAAAATGGGTATCCAATATGACGGCTGCAAAGGTGATACCTGTGGAGGGCTCCACCAAGCCTCATGGACCTGCACGTCCAGGTGTGCACCACACTGCGTCTATGAAACCCCTGACCTGTCACTTTCCACTCACCCACCCACCTTTAACCTGATCTATTAACTACGCCAGAACAAGGCCTTTCTTAACGAAATCAGACCTGATGACAACAGCATTCGTCAGCAACACAAAATAACCTCTTCCTTGGGACTTCAACCTGCCCGGAAACCAAACCACCAAGAAAATCAGAGATACCTCTCTATCTGCTAGACACCACTGACCTCAAGCAACTCTTTGCATAACCAACCCACAACAAAGGCCACACCCTCAACATAGTATTCACCCCGTATCCAGGTAGCAACGGCCCCCACAACCTTAGTGAAGCCACACACATTTTGCTCCAACAGGCAGAATTAGCCAAGAAACACTACCTCTCCTTCAAGAACTTCTTCATGGACACACTGAAAGAAAAATATGACCACATTGGCTTCCCAATCTGACTCCTCAGAGAATGTCAGTGCCCATCTCTGTGCACTCAACTAAACTCCAACTAGGGACACCAAAAGTACCACTGAGCCTTTGACTCAACAAACATGTACCCTCTACAATCTGATTTCTATTTCTTTTTTCTATGGGAAGAGGCAGTACAACTCTGAGCTATCTAAGTGTGCGACACAGCGTAATTATCAGGGGGGAGGAAATATAATTAAAAAAGAAAAGTCTTTAATTTCTTTCGGAATAGAAGTATGTTTCTATGGAAATCTTCAGGGACAGAATTCCAAGTACCGCACTGGATCTACCAAATGCTGTGGAACCGGTGGATATGCATGGTGTTGTGAGCGGAGGAGTGTTGGGGCAGGACGGATGCATGCCACTTAAAACAATGTTTAAGATAATAAGGAACATGGCCCTACACAGCCTTATGTGCCAATGTGAGCAGATTAAATGAAATTCTGCTTCTCAAATGCAGCTAATGTATTTCCCAAAGAACAACGGAAATATGGACAAACCTGGGTGCATTGGAGACAATCCTGGCTGTGGTGTTCTGTAACACCTGAGGTTGGTGAATAAGAAATTCTTATATACCAGCATAGGGAGAGTTGCCATAACCCAAACTTGAAACCACAATGGCTCTAGCATTGATGACAGTGATGTTCAGAAAGAGAAGGCCTGATTTGTCTAAGTAGCATTAAATAGTCATTATTTTGTAATACTTGATTTAACTGTGGGGACTGGACCTAGAGAATAGTCAAGGGTCATACCAAGTGTTTGACCTTCGTCTGTAGTTTAATAGTATATTCCCCAATGGTAAAATCAGGGTAGTATAACAAATCAAGGGAATTTGTCCTGTGTCCCCAGGGGGGTGCCACCCCCTTTGAGGGTAGGGAGGTGAGCCTGCTCAGCAAGACTCTCCCTAAGATTATGGGCAAGTGGGACCTCACTGGGAGAGACTCCCCTTTGGGGGACAAGGACTTGCGTTTCTATAAGAAACTCCCTAAACCAAACACCACAATAGCATATATGGGACTATCTGTTACGAAGAATACTGTGAGTTCTGCAAATTTGCCTGAAGGCAATGCTTAAATAAAACAGCCTGGAAAAAAAAGGAAAAGAAGATGTCTCTTTAAGAAGAGACGTGTACTTAACTGAGACGAGTGGAGTACCAACGAGAAGCAGAGAGTATCGTACGCAGGGAAAGCCTCTGAGGAGATCACTCCTTGGAGAGGCAGGCCTGAGACGAACCTCTGAGTATGCGGCTTTGAAGAAGGATAAGTACGCCAGTCTGATACGTTGGAGGTCCGGCACATCCAGCAATGGTGAAAACGGTTTCATGCAGAAGAGCGGACTCCTGTAGCAGGTGGTGGCGGGACCACATCATATCGTGGTGGGCAGGACGCCCAACGAACCATGCCGAGACCAACGCCAGCACCCTTATATGGCAGCCGTCCGAAGGGAAGCTGTGAATGGGAGACCGGTGAAACTGAGGAATGAGAAGGCAAACATCGAAGAGGAATACTTGAGCGAATGCCATGCCCTGCAACGTTCCCCTGCATACAGAGAGGTAAATGGGAGAACGGGAGAAGTGGGAGTCCACTGGGACAACGTTATACAGAGAAAGAAACACTTCCTGGTAATAAAGATGAAATACTAAATCTAAAATGTTGAACTGGAACTGTGCAAAGCATAAAAAGAGAAGAGCGAATAACCCTGGGTGGGAAGTAGATAAAGACTGAGAACAAAGACGAGTTAAAGAAGGGAAAATACCCTAGGAGTCCAAAAGTGAAGAATACGAAAAGTATTGGATACAATCCTGTAATAAAGGACAGTAGATAAGACTATCAAGTGCACAAGATAGTTATAGAGGGAGAACCCAGGAGGGGAGGGATACCAAATGGATCACGCTGAAAAAGACTGTATTAACAGACTACTGTGAGGAAGTATCACAAGGAAAGGTGGCACAGACCTAAAGACCAAAGGAGTACAAGGCCCAAGAATATTGTGGAAGAGCTACACAAATTAATCAAGGAGATATCCAGAGACTATTATAGATATTGTGTTAGGAAACCAGCACAAGGAAGAGAGACATTGAGATAAAAAGACTACTAGAAGATAACAGAATACCAGGAGAATGAAACCATTCTCCTGGCCTCGTTTAAATTGGTTGTATTAGTGGAAGGGTCAGGTAGAATTAGATTTGGATGGAGGATATAATTTTCTTTGAGTCTTCCTGATGACAGACTAGCACCTTTTAGTTCCTTTTAGGTAGCCAGGTAAATCCCTCTAGCAGTAGGGAAAGATAGGTTTATTATAAAAGCGAATCAGAATGTCCTTAACATGCCAGACTCCTTCATCCAACCCGCCACATTTATCCCAGTATTCCAATGAACATTGTGTGGAGGGTAGAAGACTACCCACCAATGATCTTGCTCCAGGGGATGTAAATGGCAAGTGTGAGAGCAAAATCCTGCATGTTCCTTGCTCAATTGATTTCCATTTCTTGTCGCCCTGTGTCATGGGCCATTCTAGCATATGGCTAATCTGAGCTGCAATTAAGTAACGTTTCATGTCTGGTACCCCAAGCCGCCCTGAGCAGTTGCCCTTTGGAGAATCTTACGGGGACTCTAGGCAGCTTCTTGGGCCCATATGTATTTAAATAATGCCCCTTGTAATTGCTTCACCATTTTGGCAGGAATGTGTATCGTCGGTGCCTGGAACACATACAGATGTTTGGGCAACAGTGCCATTTTCACTGCTGCTATCCTTCCCACCCACAACGTTTCCTGCATGTCCCATTTCCTCAAGTATTCTAAGCTTCCGTCCCACAGTAACTGAATGTTTCCCTGAAGCAAATCGTTGTATCAGGAGGTGATCCTAACCCCCAGATATTTCAAAGGAGGTCTCTCTGCAGCGAAAGGGAAACCCATCCCGTAAGGAAACTATTTCCTCAGGGCGAGTGGAAACCTTCATGGGAACAGATTTAGTCGTAATGATCTTAAAGCCAGAGATTAATTTCGAACTTGCGCAGAATGGAAATCGCGGCTGGGATGGAGCAAGAAACGTCCTCCAGGAACAGAATCGGTTATCTGTGTATAGTGCTAGTTTATGAGCTATACCCTGAATTGAAATCCCCTTAATCTTTGCATCAGAACGGAAGTATTGGGCTAAGGGCTCCATCGTCATGACAGTGGGCACCCCCATCTAGTTCCCTTCTGAATGTTCACCGTAGTGGAGCTTCGCCCATTAATCTAAACCCGGTGGTCAGGATAAGATAGTTTGCTAGCACCATCCTAAGAAAACTCTGACCAACACCAAATGCCCTCGATGTGTGCTCCATACATGCCCAGTTCATGCTATTGAATGCCTTGTGGGCATCTAACACCAGAAATGTGAATTTGCAACCCATACGCAAACCCAAGTGGATCAAATTGAATACTTGTCTAATGTTATCATTGGTGCTTCTACCCACTATGAAGCCCGTTTGATTTGCATTCATCAGGGAGGGCAATCCTAGCATCAGCCGGGCGGCTAAAACCTTTGCATCCCTGTTAGGCAAGGAGATGTTGGTATGATGTACAGTCCTCTGGATCCTTACCAGGTTTTGATATAAAAATCTTAATCGGTTCAGCCAAAGAGGGAGTGACCGAACGGCCTCCAAAAAAAGAGTTGAACAATATAGTCAGTTGTGGCATCAGTAGCTCGCAAAACGTCTTGTCAAACAGATTAGAGAATCCCTCTGGTCCTGGAGCCTTAATTGCTTGTGCAACCTCTTCCGGTATGATGGGCTACTCAAACCCATCCCTTTCAATTTGAGAGATCTGTGGGCGAGAAAGAGACACAAAGGATAACAAAACAGTAGATTTCCTCTTGTCGGTCAGGACGTGCGCTGCCAGGGATCGATGGAACCCTTCCATAACTGACAATTTGCTCTGTTAATCAGTTAGTCTACGGCCTTGGTCATCCTAGCATGAAATAAAGCTTCATGCTGAGATGATCCTCAATTTAGCACCCAGGATCTTAGTTGATTTGTTCCCTTTGGAATAGTAGAACTGTTTGGTGTAGAGTAGGGTTGCCACAGCAGCATCTGTCAAGTGAATTTCTAATTGTGTCCTGGCTAATTTAAGAGCTCTTATGGTCCTTATCGATTGTTTCTTCTTATGGTAGGCTTCTCTCAACATGACCTCTGAGGTCCGTCCATCTTTGCCCATCTCGAACATTTTCAAACACAGCCGTCTTGCCTTTATTATCCCCCTTAGGACAGCTTTCACTGCATCCCAGATGGTAGCCATCGCCACCTCCCCATCATGCCCTTCAAAAAAATCTCTTGTGTTTCCGCTATGTGGAGCCTGATTGCTTTGTCACGTAACAAGAAGTTATTAAGGCACCATTGCTTGCGAGCTAGAGGGGGAGGACCAGCAAGCTCCAGAGTCAAAACCACTGTGGCGTGGGCAGTCAGCACCTTCTGTCTGATTTTTCACCACAAGGGTCTTCGTTATTAAGGAAGAGGACACCACAAATGTGTCCAACCTGGAAAGTTCCTGGTGTACGGCTGAAAAGTGGGTGTAGTCCCTGATAAAAAATCTACACAACTCTACAAAAGGAAATGTCCCTAAGCATCCTGGCTACAGCCTGCAAGTTTGTTGTGTCCGCACAAGTGGGAGGCAGCGTTTGATGCATAAGTATCCAATTAAAATCCCTGCCTACAATAATCTCCCCTTCGCAAAAGCGACCCATTGTAGGGATTATGGCAGTAAAAAAAAAAAGAAAACCGGTCTTGACTGTCATTAGGCGCTGTGACGAATCGAGGGAATTCTAGGAGAGGCTAGGGAGGAGAGATCGCTCAGCAAGACAGTTTTTCTGAAGTCCAACTAAGGGCTCAGTAAAACCATTCAACTGAGGCAGTACAAGACTCCACTCTTAGCATAAGGCTGTACCACCTGAGCTCAGGGAGGCGTAGACCGAGCATCCAGGCTGATTTTATAAGGGGGAGAAGGCTGTAGAATCTGTACAATGAAATTGTAATACACATGGTCCAAAGAAATTCTGATACACTATGTATTGTAAAAATAAATGGTTTATTTATATATGAGTAGGCCCAGATAAATCTTTGGGGAAATGAGTTCTATCACATTATATATAACAACAATTATTAAAACACAACACTATGCTTGAAGGTGCACAGACTAAATCATATGACCTTATTTGGAACACCGAACAGTAGTTCTAGGGAAGTCAAAACCAATGGTTACTTTTGGATTACTTCCTGTAATACAGGGTAATGGACCCTATCAGTTGTACCGTGACGTTCAGCAAGAAATCACTTAGTAAACCAACTGGACAATGTACTTTTTGTGAATGGTGAAACACGTATTCTAGGTACAGTAAAAACCTATAACCTTTGTGATAACCCAAGTTATACTAGGTGAGTAAAACCTAATGATGTAATATTCTATTACAGGTGAATTTGAGATCAGTAAAACACACATTGAGATAAGCAATAACTATTGTAACTTATTTTAGGATGGCAAACTGCTACCTCAAGGTAAGTAAAACCTATGCACATTTTAAAGGAGCTATCAGCAACTTAATGGCAGGTATACACCTCAGACTTTTTTTGTGTCTTTCTAAAACAGATCAGGGAAAGCAAAACCTAGTGTTACACATTATGAATGGCTCAAGGTTATTCTAGGTAGGTAAAACCTAATGCAGACTTATTCTGGATAGGCTAACAAAGTCAGGGGAAGCAAGACCCATTTGGGAAACTTACATACCTATTCTCTGAAAGAAATAGTTAATGAAGCCAACAGCATTACTTTTGGGAAAGAGTCACAGTCAATTAACAAGTGAGTAAAATAACCTTACATCTACTTTCTATTAGAATGGCTAAACAGTTTCTAAGGAAAGAAAGATGGTACATATATGTTTCAGAATGGCAGAACATGACTAAGGTAAATAAAATAGCCTTATACATACTTTTCAAAATGGCAGGTAAGTAATAACTTTTGTAACTGTTCGCTCTGAGTTACAGTTACCAACCAACTTCTTTTGCAAGTAATTAACTTTTAAACACTTATTCTCTTTTCTAGGCAAAAGGCCCAATCCGTAGACGTCTTTCCCTTATTCTTGGAGCATGAGTGTTCTCAGTGGCAGAAGGGTGGGGGGGTCACTAGGGTCTAGTGCCAACAGGCAGGTCAGGATAGGTTCTTAAGTAGCAAAAGTCAGAGTTCCTAACGACAATTAGAACAAGTAAGTACTTTACTTTTAGAGTTAGGTGAGGGTCGAGGGGCTTCAGAGGAGACACCCTAGGAGGATTCCAGCAGGGGCCTGGGTGCACTGGAAAACGGTTTCCCACTCACTGAGGTATAGGGAAAAATAATATATATACTAGTCCAGCAAAATGTTCTGGGATTGACACAGGTCAGGAAGATTTATCATTGATATGGAAATCTTACCTAACAGCATGTGGGGCCTCACTTCCCCCTCCCACTCCCCCTCACTCCCCCTTAGGGAACAAGGACTCCCGTTCTGGTCAGGAACTCCCTAACCCGTTCACTATTATGCCATACACAGGACTATCTGAGAGGCAGAACGGCAACAATTCCAGAGACTGGGCTGAAGGCAAATCTAACGTATTTCATGATCATCAAGGAACAAAATCTGTCTCTTTTAGAAGAAACTTCCAATCGACTGCGACAAGTAGGTTGAATACAGAGGACACGTTGAATCAGAGGAAGGACCAGAAACGCTTACGTGAGCAGGCGAGGCCCCCTTATGTCGTAACGCAGCAAGACCTTTACATCATAACACAGGGAGAGGTGGAACTGCGGAGAGCTGCGAAGCCTGCAAAATTTAGAACTGCTCTGAACGAGAAGAGCAGACGCTGGATACCCAGGATGTACAGTCTGTGCCGAACCGAGAAAACGGGAGTAAGAATCCCGGTGGTGGTCGCGTGACTAGGGAAACTCCCTGGTGGGCAGTCTGCCCGAATTACTACGCAGACCACAGCCTGCTGACATATCAGCCACCGGGCCAGTTACCAGAAGGAACCCGGAATGTCAGACGAGAGAAGAGCGAAACTCAAACGCTGGAGAGAGCAAGCCGACAGAGAAACCAAGAGAGCGAGAAGGTCCTGAGCAGGCCCCAGTGATGTTCCGCTGTGATAGTAAAAGTAACGGGGAGAACGGGAGGACCGGAAGGCCAACTGGGATTCGTTATGCAATCTGAGAAACTTGTCCCAGTGAAATTGAGAATCCAAAATGCAAATTGACAAACCTGAACTGTAACACTAAGGAAAATGGGAGTATAAGTAAACTTGATAAATACTGTGGATATTATTACCCTGGGACGAAAGGAGAATATTCTGTTATTCAAGCGCTACAGAGAGGAATAAATTGGAGGATACTATGAAGTGAAGAGAACTCGTCCCAGTGGAATAGATGAAACCCTAAATACCAGGTTGAAGAATTTGAACTGTCATAAACGAGGAAAGAAGTGTAGGCGAAACCTTGAGCAAGAGATTATTAAAAATGCAGGTAACAACACCCTGGAAAGAGGCGAGAATCTGTTCGGGTTCAAAAAGCATCGAATGGAGTAGATTAGAGAGAGAATGCTATGAATTGAAGACAAGAAAAGCCATTAAGATAAAAGGTACACCGGATAAACAAAACCTAAAAAAAGAGAGAATGTTAATCGCCTAGAAAAGCTATCCCAACTAAGAAAATATATCCCACCACGATATACAGCACCAAACAGCCTGGATCAAAAAACAAAACAAAGTGCAGGAAAATACACTTGGAGGGCACTCCCCAAGGATAAGGGAAAGCACAAAGACATTATAAAGGAGTTAAAAGATTTGATACGAAAGGTGACCATAGACTAAATATTGGATATTAAGAAAATACAGTCTAAAAATACAAGCAGACCACTACATCATCGGGAGATGGGTGTCGTCTTCCTGACCTGATGACTGGTGAGCACCTTAGTTATTTATACAGGTAGGAAACACCCCATAGTAATATTGAAGATAGCAATAGGGACAGATAGGCCTTATATTTATTAGTTCATAAGTATTTCTTGGAAATATCATCAGTGTCTGCATCCTTATTCTGACCCTCCACAGAGCATACAGAGAAATTAGTGGAAGAGTTTGTCCTAGCCGTGTACCCTTGAACACCACCAGTCTACCCGCAAGGCCACTTGAGATAGCTAGCTTCTGAAATTGCAAGACTCCTATGGGGAGGATGGCCATGTCCCTGTTCTTCGTAATGCTTGAGGCATGATACTGCATCTTATATGTTTTATTAAAGAGCCTCTTTTCATCCTCCCGAAGCAGATGAGTTTCCTGTAAAAATGCGATAGAGGCATTTATATCATTGAGTCTTTGAAGAATCGATATGCGTTTGATGGGTGAGTGGAGGACCTTAACATTCACCAGTCTGAGCCCGATCGGCTCATCCCCCATCATCCAGTGTGTTAGCAAGAAATGCAAGCCTCTCATCCCCCTCCATCCCCGAGCAAGTTTAACCAGACACTGGGGAAAAAATTTGAGTAGCTGTCATGCCAATGCACAACAACTGAAGGGAAAACAGAAACCTAAAAACTACACCACTACGATGAATGACGTGAGGATGGCCTGACCAGAATGACCAACATTTTCTGCTCATTTAACATCAGTCATAACCTCTGACCACATCCGGGGTGAGTAATCCCGAACGCCCCCGAGCCCACCTCACAGCCCCAATGGATCCCCTTCATAAAGTTATAAACTTCAAGATGCCAGACCCCTCCAACCCCCACACCCTCCACACCCTCCACCCCCAGGAAGAGGTGAGGCCTAAACGGCATGCAAACAAGATTTACCGTAAAAAATAAAGTTTGAAAGCCCTCAGTAAGTGACTCAGTTACCCAGGACAAGTTCATGAGGGTCCGCCTTCCGGGGGTTCTCCCCTCCGATCTTTCGGGCCCCTAGGCTGTGTCCTCTCTCGCAGCCATAATTCTTCCTCGAAAGCTGGCTCTCCACTCCCCGCCATTTCATGGGCCTGTTGCTGTCTCCCCATCATAACCTCAACCTACGTGGTGATAGCGTATTGCCGATTCTCATATGTGAAGAGAAGTTTACATGGGAATCCCCATCTTTACTTGACCATATGATTCCGTAGCCATGATGTGACCATTCAGCCATCTTCTCTTGCCAAGCGCTAGCTGAGATAGGTCTTGAAATATATGGATCGCTGAGTCCTGAAATTGGACAGGGTCTATCGCTCTTGCCGTTTTCATTATTTCTTCTTTCACCTCGAAGAAGTGCACTCTCGGCAGAACATCCAGGATAAGCCCTCTCTTTTGCTGGAATGTGGTATATTCTGTACGTTCTGTCCAAGACCATATCTTTTCCATCGGGGGTTTGACAGAGTGCTTGAACATATGCTTCCAATTGCTGGTCTTGAACCTGGAGCGGTATACCTCTGAGGCATGCGTTATTCCGGAGTGATCGATTTTCAGCATATTCCTGTTTCGATATTGGGCTCTGCATTTGTTCTTACAGGCCATCCACACGTGTCGACAGCTCTGCTTGGCTGTTAACTTGCTCACACAGTGCCGCAACATCATCCAACCGTCTCTCTGCTCACAAAATATGCTTGTCCAGAGCTGTGATGGATTTAGAGAGGCCCTCCACACTCCTCTTAATATCCTTCAGTTCCTTCTGGAGGTCGTTTCTTGTAGCTGGGGTACTCCCCACCCCTCCTGATGGGCTTGCATGGATCTCTGGATCAACCCTTTGTGGCAGTTTCAGGTCTTGCACATGTCACTGCTTTTAGTCTTCTTGTGTGTTTCAACATGTTCCCTCAATCAGTGTCCAGAGTAAGGCCTTTAAATGCAGGGATCGGACCAGGGGAACAAGACCAGTGATAGCCAGACTCTTGGTGCCAACAACAAATCCCGTCACTAGGGATACCAGTGCGAAGACACAAACACTCCCACACAACAGAGAGTACAATTGGGTGTCTCAAACCTAGCAGCCAGCGACTCCTCACCTGTGCACCAAAACCTGAAACCTTTGGTCGACCCGGGTAATCTGAGTTTGGAGATCACCAGCATGCAAGGGCTACTGCTTTTATGAGAATGTTCAGCAGAGCACCGGCAGGGGCCTCCGCTCAAGGCAAATGTTTCAGCGCATCACGCCCCTCATCTGCGCCGAGCTGATCTAGTCTGATGTAGCCAATCCACACCTCAGGGGGCCTGGGCAAGCACCCCCACTCCATGCAAGGCCCGAATCAGCTCACCCCATGTGTCACTGTCTCATCCCCCGCTTGCTGTTGAATATAGGGAGCTTCCAAGGATCGACACCGGCTCCCGAAAAGCTCTACGTGGCGTCGGCCAGTGGGCCTCTGCAGAGCCTCTAAAGGTGCTCATCAGTGCCCCGGGGTCATCACCCGGGAGGGAGGGCGCTCTAACTACACTACATGGGGTTTATATTGGCTGTTGGGTCCAGGATGCTCGGCGCTCACTGGAAACACATCTTCATGAGCCGCCAGACGGCCACGCCCCCTCATCCATTTTTAAACGCACGCCAGCGCAAGACTCTTACTTTAAGATGCCAGTTGTCCTTCAATTCCTCAAAGGACTCACAAATACTTTACAACCGGACCCTTTTCTGGTTCCGTCCTGGGATTTGAAC
This sequence comes from Ambystoma mexicanum, assembly GCF_040938575.1. NCBI lineage: Eukaryota > Metazoa > Chordata > Amphibia > Caudata > Ambystomatidae > Ambystoma > Ambystoma mexicanum. The sequence goes on along the minus strand of NC_090939.1, from coordinate 862,781,073 downwards.
CTGGTGTTAGCCTTCTTAATGGGAGCTCATTTGACCCTTTCCAGTCTTGTCCTCTTACGTTGTTAACATTGAAAACAATCTTTTTGGTAGCCATCACTTCTCCTCGCAGAGTGAGTGAGCTACAAGCCCTGTCACATACCCCACCCTTTACAATATGTTCCAAGGAGAAGGTCATTTTGAGGGGTCATGCCTCCTTCGTTCCAAAGGTTGTCTGAATTCCATCTAACACAGAAAATAACTCAACCAGCTTTTTCTCCACCTCCTCACCCTTCTAAGGATGAGGCAAGGTTACACAGGATTGACCCAAAAAGGGCTCTTCGTTTCTACATTTCTAGGATGGCTAATATCAGGCAACATGACCAACTATTTATTGGTTATACTGGCCACAGGCTGGGCCAAGCCGTGACTAAACTAACTTTATCGCGTTGGAGGAGTGGCAACCACTTGCTCTCCAAAGAGGTGTAGCAGTGCAGGAAATTTGTAACGCTACATCTTAGTCCTCAATACACACTTTCTCAAAGTTATGACTGTTTGAACACCCTGTCGGGCCAGGACGCTCGATTTGGAAGCACAGTTCTGCACAATATTATATGTTGATCCGAATTGCATGAAAATTCCACTTCTCCCACCTCCATCTCCAAAACGTCTATGGCTGTCTATCAAAGATGAGGAATCTGTCGGAGGACACATGGCATTGGAAGAACAAATTACTGGTAATTTTCTTTATACTGGATGTTCCTCCTACGGATTCCTCATCGCCCTCCCACCTTACCCCTCTAATTGTGGGTGCATTTTTGTCTTTAATTTTCTCTTTAAACACCCAGGCGGGTTATTTAATCCTCAAGTTGGCTGTGCAGAAAGAGGGGAAAACTATGAACTGAGGCAACGGGCAAAGTGCATGATATTTCTGCTGTCATCCATGTCATGTCCGAATGCAGGAATGGTAACCGTCGAGGGACATCAACCCAATGCCGCACAGCGCCCTCTGCTGTTGAACCATTTCTGAGACTGCAAAGTGGGATATGGCTATAACAAGGTTGAGGAATCCGTGGGAACATCCAGTAGAAGGAAAAATAACTGGGGTAAGTAATGTATTCTTTCTCCCATTCCCTCAAGATTAGTAACTATTTCTCCCTAGTGTTCGGGGTGAGGAAGGGAAGATATTCCCTGTCCTAGTCTGAAAGTTCTTCACACTAACTCTTCCCCATACCACACTTTCACTTTTTTACATGTATCTGGATTCTATAGAACTCATTTGGAAATTCAGAAGTTCTAGAAGCCATAGAGTTAGCTTCTTCAAGGAAGATCAATCAAATCTTCTCCAGCATTTCTACGATAAACAAGAGAACTGGGTGATCTGCATTTCTATTGAGGCACACCACCTCTTCAACCTGTTATTTCCTTATGCATTCTTCATTATGCTGGCTTTACAATGCTGGGGGATTGTCTTTTTTATCATAGGCCCGAAGGGTGCCTACCTCTGCATTCATTGTTGTCAACCACACTGAAAAGCTGTCAGATCTGTCTGGAGGGAAGGGCATTATCCAAGCAAAGTCTTCCCTTTTGCCTAAGATTGGCCTCAGAGGCTCTCATCAGTGTTCTAGATGTGATAACTTCCCTCTAGTACCGAGGTGTATACAGCTACTTCATCAAGGACAAATGGTTGCCTGGGCAGCTTTCCCACAAGACAAGCTGAGTTCTTGTAGCACTAGTGGCAGCCTTGCCATCTAGGACTAGCTGTCAGCGAAGCAAATGCGTGGATGGTTGGGGCATAGCCCAAGGAGTGAATCAATTGCAGCAACCCATCATTGCCATACATTGCATCAGAGCCATACATTGCATCTCATGATGAGGACTCATGAATCACTGATTTCATATATATCGTCTGACTTGCAAATCAATCATGAGGTTTACTACCCTAGTACATGCTCCCAGTTTTAACCAATTCTGTCATATCATTAAAGCCTTAAATGTTTCATGCGTGTTGGCCAGAGGACACTAGGAAATTACCCAACTCTTTTTCACCTGTAGAGGTTGTTTCTCAAGAGCAGGTTTCCAAAGCATCAATTGTGAAGGGTCAGCCTCGCTTAGGGCATTGTAGCCAAGACTGCATCAGTCATCGCAAAGAACATTTGCTCATCAGTAAAAACAGAAAAGATACCGCTCCATATTTCATTTAAACACTGCTCCTAGTTCACCTTTTCCTGAAAGTTGGTTTCTGATGCTTGTTAATCTGCTTAGAATCACATGCTGTGCATATGGTCCGACATCCAATGGTAACCACGGAGTACTGCATCTTGTCTTTCGGGGTCCGAAAGGGGGCGTCGGCATAGGCGTGTCTGTTACACTATCCCTATCGTGATGTGTAGTGTACTCAAAATCCCTATTGCGGAGCTCTTCACAAGAGACATTGTTAATCCTTGTTTACCGACTTGGTTGGTTATTCCCCCTAAAGTCACTTCGACGGTGTTCAGATACTACGACGAAGACTGTGGGATCTTTCCCCGGCGGTGGACTTCAATGCCTAAGATCCGGCGGCAGAGCCATCCACGTGGCCGGGCCCTCGGGCCAGCCTAAACAGTAGGGAGAGAGGGGTTGGGGTGGTCATATCTTCCGCTAAGTCGCTCCTCTTTCCCCCTCTTTATCCTCTAGGTCTGGTCATCACCTTCATTACCTTTCGCTATGGAAAGGACACCATTTAGGTTTTGCCCCTCTTGCAGGGTCAGATACCTGTGGAAGGATGAGCACGATACCTGGCTGCCCCTTGACGTGCAATAACTGGCTGCCCCTTGACCACGACGAAGCACGGTGCGCGGCATGTAGACTCCTTCAACCTAAACAATTAAGGAGCGCAGCGTTAAGCGGTGGGCCGCCTATGGCATGTCGCGGGCTGGATCTTCTCCCCCCACCGCCGCACCTGCCGAAAGTGACGGGGGCACTAGTGATGACCAAGCATCCGTACCGGATGCCATTGACCTTACGAAGGACCCTTCTAGGTCCGACCCGCCCGTCCCCGCTAGGCCTGACGCAAGTCACGCTATGGGGAAAACATCCGCCACAATAAACACACAGCCTCAACCCCGGTTACGACAGTTCCTCCGAAACGGGCGAAAGCGCTGACAGGACCGCCGAAGATTTCGACAAATTCCTCTGATCTTGAAGATCAACAGCCTTCCCCGCATCCGCAGCAGTGTCTTGCGACTAGGCCTTCGGAAATTAAGGGCGCTACCTCAAAAACACATTTGGCTGGTGAAGCGCGCTCAGCTGATGCTCCAACACCCCGTAAGGCCCCGGTAGGAGGAAAATCTACCGCTACGCCTCCCTCTACCGCTAGGCCTCCCTCTACCGCTAGGCCTCCTAGTCTTACGGCACAGCCCGCTTTGCCAGACATCGCCGAAAGCGTTGCGAGAATTACTTCGGCAGTGGGGCTGAAGCCTAAAGAGTCGATGAAGCACAAAGAGCGTGCCGCGGACACGTCGAAAGACGCGCCACAGCACCCCGATGCTCACGAGGACTAAGAAGACAGTCATGAGCCTTTGTCTAGCGCTATTAGTAACACATTTCGGCAACATAGAGAACAAAATGAAGATTTTCCACCCATTGACCCTTCTGGTTCATCTAAATGGACCAGGGAAAAATTTGAAGGGTGCATGGACCATTTGGAAAGGTTTGTCTCGCTTTCAGAGCACCCTACCCCCGAGAGGCCTCAGGAGGACCCCCCTTCTGTGTCAACTTTGAGATTTCCTGGAAATTTAGGACCATCTCAAGAACATTTCACTTCCATCCACCCTGAAGATGAAATCCAGATGGACACATATCAAGATATTTACAATGAGGAAGAGGATACTACCTTCCTACAGGACTACACTGCGGATGACCAGGCGGACGCCACGGAAAACTGGGAGGACACTCATCAGGTTGAGACAGAGCCATGGACGCTTCCTACTCACGCAGGACACGCATGTCCTATGTTTGGATTGCCCTCTTCCACTCCGGCCCGCCAGGCTTCACCATTAGATGATCAGATGGCTTTCAATGCCATCTTAAGGAAGGCAGCCGATCATTTTCAGATCACCGTCCAGGAGGCCATACCTGAACAAGATTTCTTGGAGGACATTCTTAAAGAAAAAACCCCCTCCAGCCAAGCCAGTCCTCTCTTAAATTCCATTAAAAGGAGATTGGCTCCTTCCCTGGTCACACCAGACCAGAGCAGTGAATCCAAGGGTGGAGAAATTATTTCGGCCATTGCCTACCGACCCTCAAAATATTAAAAGCCACGCCACCCCCAATTCCCTAGTGGTTACCACCACCTGGAAACGGGCAGGAGTACCCCTTGCTACGGGAGAGGCACCTCCCGATAAGGAGTCGAAAAGACTGTACGCCTTGGATAAGCGAATTACCACGGCAGCTGCTTTTACCACGCGCATAGCAAACAACACTATGTTGCTTGCTAGTTATGCCGATGCACAGTAGAACCGATGCAAGAAGGTCTCCAGGAAGTGCCTGAACTCTCAAGAACCAAATTACTCGCTATCGTGGCCGATGTCAGGCAGGTCAACCAAAATGTATTAATCACCCTGGATACTGCAGAGACAGCAGGAAGGTCCCTAGCTCAGGGCACCCTGCTCAAACGGCACGCTTGGCTCGGAAACTCGGGCTTCAAGCCGGAGACTCAAGCAGTCCCTATAAATAAACCTATCAAGGAATCAAACCTCTTTGGTAAAGCAGTCGACAAGGCTCTAGAGACTGCCAAAAAAGAGCATGAGACTCTTAAGTCTCTTCAACAAATCACTCAAAAACCCTCCTCCCCAGAGGGGAAGCAGTTCCTGCTGGTCCTTTCAAGGCCAATCCCGTTCCTCACAGAACATGTACAATACAGGAAACCACTGGAACTCGGGGCAAGCATCCAGCACCTCCGCCAACTATCCACCTAGGGGTCGGCGGCGCTGGAAGGGTAGAGGCAGAGGCCCCAACTCCAGGGGAGCCACAGCCTCTGGTCAGAAATGACCTACGGATTCAGGCCCCCTCCCATGTCACCCAGGTCGGGGGGGGCGCTTAACCTCTTTCCTTTCGGCATGGGAGGGAATTAGACCAGTAGGTTCTAAAGACGGTCGCCCATAGGTAATGTGTGGAATTCGCCCGACCCCCCACAATTCAGACCACCCAAAGCACGACGCCTGACGCAGGACCATCTGCAAATCCTAATACAAGAAGTGGAGGCACTTCTGGAAAAGGACACCATAGAAGCCACCATCGTCAGGTAAACGAGGATATTAATTCAGTGTACTTCCTTGTACCCAAAAAGGACCTCACCATGTACCCTGTGTTAGACTTGCGCCCAGCGAACAAATTTGTCAAACCTTAACATTTTTGTATGGTAACCCTACAGGAAGTAATCCCACTGCTGAAACAGGGGTATTACATGGCAACATTGAACATGAAAGATGCATACTTTCATATTTCAAGGTTGCCAGCGCACAGAAAATATCTAAGGTTCATGATGGAGGACAGGCACTATCAATTCAAGGTAATCCACTTCGGCATTGCCTCGGCACCAAGGGTGTTTAAGAAGGTCCTGGCAGTAGCAGCAACACACCTGCGTAGACTATCCGTCCCTGTTTACCCTTACCTCGACGACTGGCTCATAACAGGGGACTCTTACGAAACATGCCTAGGGAATACTCAGAAGACAATAGACCTCCTGTTCAGTCTGGGATTCTCCATCAACGAGAAGAAATCCAGCTTAGACCCCAGTCAAGTCAAGCAATTTCTAGGGGCCCTGATTTGGACAAAGGATGGCCTCGTCTTCCCCTCTGAGAGGGTTCAGAACATGCTTTCGCAGATCCCTCAGTATGTAGCCAGTCGGGAAGTGAGGGTACGCAAGGCCATGAGCTTGCTAGGTATGATGGCGTCATGCATTTACTTAGTTCCCCATGCGCGGCTGCGCATGCGTCCCATGCAGGAGTGGCTCAACAGCCAGTGGTGTCAGGCCAGCGCACAATGGGAAGATTTGGTAGTTGTCTCGTCAGGAAAACCTCTTGAAGGGGAAGACCTTCACCACCCCCACAGTGGAAGCCACTCTCACGACAGACGCATCTCTCACAGGGTGCGGGGCTCACCTACTTCAGCAGACAGCGCATGGAGTGTGGTCCCCACAGGTTGCATCCAGCTATATAAATCTGTTAGAGCTATTAGCGGTATTCAAACCAGTGAAGGCCTTTCAGACACAGCTACAAGGGAAAACAGTTCTGGTCCTGACAGACAGCACCACAGCCACGTATTACCTAAACAAACAGGTGGCACACACTGTCCAGGGCTATCCAAGCTGTCCCAAACATTTGAATGTGGGCTCTCAAACACTAGATGTTCCTGTTGTCCCAACACGTTCCAGAGGAACTCAATCTTCTAGCGGACGTCCTCAGCAGAGGTTTCCCACTGCCCATAGAATACAAATGGCGTCTATACAGAGATATCGTCTTCAACGTCTTCACAGAATGGCGCTTCCCAGAGATTGACCTGTTCGCAACTCAGGAGAACGCCCAATGCCAAAACTACGCCTCCAGGTATCCCCAGAACCGCTCCAAGGGGAACGGACTCTGGATAGCATGATCAGGGAAATTTGTCTACGCTTTTGCCCCGACTCCCCTACTCAACAAAATAGTGCACAAGATGCACCAAGAACCAGTCACCATGATATTGGTGGCCCCCATGTGTGCCCGCCAACCCTGGTTCGCTCATCTAATGGAAATGTCCCTCTCCCCCCTTGTGAGACATTTGTTAGACTTAAGACTGGTTTTCAATTCCCTAAAGGTACATCTAGCTGCTCTCTCAGTCTACACTACGTCACAACAGAAAGTGTCGTGGTGCAAGATACCTGTTATTAAGGCATTTAAGGAAGGGGTTAAAACAACCCCCCCTCTCCCATTTCTAACCCAGCTCCCGGATGGGATCTAAATGTGGTTTTAACCAGACTCATGGGGTCCTATGCATAAAGGAAGTCTAAAAGACCTTACTTACAAAACTGCCTTCCTAGTGGCCAGCACTTCTATTAGAAGGGTTAGCGAACTACAGGCCCTTTCAGTTCTAGACCCTTTTGTTACAGTCCACAGGGATAAGGTGGTTCTGCGCACTCATCCCAGATTTGCGCCTAAATTCATCTTGAAGTTCCATATGAACCAATCATTTGAACTACCCACTTTCTTCCAGAATCCCACTAGCATGGCCGAAAGAAGCCTACTAGATGTGCGCAGGGCAGCCATGTTTTACCTGGAAATGACAAAACCACTGATGAAGACCAACCAGTTTTTCGTTTCAGTGGCAGCTGGTGGAGAAAGGGATCCTGTCTCTAAATCAGCTATCTCAAGGTGGATTGTTAAATGCATCACACTATGTTATACTCTTGCTAAGGGAGAACTGCCCTTCAAGCCTAGAGCACACTCTACTCGGGGCACTGGGGCTTCCATAGCATTCATTGCAAATGTTCCCCTTGAGTCCATTTGCAAAGCGGCAACCTGGAGTTCTGTACAGACCTTTACAAAACACTATTGCCTAGACACTCATTCTAGATCTGATTCTCAGGTGGGACAAGCAGTATTAAGACATCTTTTCACTACTGTTCCTTCTCATAACCCAGCTCCAGCTCCTTGTACTGCTCGCTAGTCTATGCACAGATTACCAGATTCTAAGCAGATTACCAAGCTTCAGAAGACCTGCATTAGTCACTGTAATAGCATTTCTGATGATTGTATCTGCTTAGATTCACATGCGCCCACCCTGCCTCCCCGCTCGGGTGGAAGGAACATAGGCGCCTTACTACTTTGTCTTTTTATGTACTTACTCACAATAGCCTTGGGCTCCCTCGTGGCAGAAAAAATACAATCAGATGGACCTCGGCGCATGAGGGATTTTGGGTACACTACACGTCACGATAGGGATAGTGTTACAGACACGCCTATGCCGACATCCCCTTTCGGTCCCGAAAGGCAAGATGCAATACTCTGCGGTTACCACTGGATGTCGGACCATATGCACAGCATGTGAATCTAAGCAGATACAATCATCAGAAATGCTATTACGGTGAGGAATGCATGTCATATGTTAGCCTGATGGTAGCCACTGCTTCCCTTAGTTTTAGTTTCCCAAGTGTAAAATTGATTACATAATTGGAGCAGATATATGGAAAGGAGAGGTTTCTCATTTTTTGTACCACAATGTATAGCCCTAGTCGGTAGCGCATTTCATTTACAATAAATCTACTCTGCGACTTCCATATCTCTTCCCAGGTCTTCCATGATCCTACTGATATGTGATTTGTTTTTTTAACAATTAAGGGATGAGGCCCCCAGCAAACCCAGGTGGATAGGGACATTGCTTATACACATTTGGCTTATTAGTATAGCTGTGGAACTGTGGCAGCTGCTGAGCAACATAGGGCTTCATATAATGGGTATCAGAGTGTTCCCCTGTGTGCATCTCACAGATATGCAGCCCAACAAAGAACATAACCCAAACACAATCTTGGTCTTTCCCACACACAGTGTTGGTGAACAATTTCATTTTTTTGGAATAGCGAAAGGGTTCATTGGAAAACTATGTTTCTATTTTGGCGATATATATGTATGTTCTTTTTGGGTGAGGGAGGCCCTTGTCATACATCCTATGTATGATTGCACCAGTAACGTTCATTATTTAAAAAAGAATGTGTTCAAATATGGGCACTGACCGCTGTACCAAAAAGCAGTTGGTTTTACTAAGTAAAATCATCTTTCGGTGTCATGATCGTCATTATTACAGGGAAAATGGAATTTAAATAGTAATTGATCACTTTGGCACTGAAAGTGGTTACCTGCAATCATAGTGCATTCTGATTATTTTTGTCTTTTGTTGGCTAGTGCTGGTAGTGTCCTACTCTGCAGATATCTCATTTCAATATTTGGAATTCAAAATGTGATGCAAGGCTCTAGATGAGGTGCTGTCAATGATGCATGCTTCATCACACCTTCCCCCCAAGCTGTTGCATATCTTTCTTCTCCCTTAGCAACATCCATGCTTACTATTCTGTTTTCCATATTGAACTTAATGGGTATGATCAGACCAGATCTTTCTCTTGCTCCATAAATCAGATTTTATTCTGCTGCCTTGTATATTTAAACCCCAATCCCATTACCTCTTCATCTCATAGCTTTAACTTCTGTGTTTTACTGCAGAAATGTCAACTTGCTTCTGTATGCTGGTATCCTCTTCATACAGCAGCAATGGCTAAGAATTGAAACCAGAGTTGCTGCCACTGACCAGAACAGCCAAGTGCCCTTCCCTCGTAGGCCCAAACAAAGGATGTAATAACTCACTCACCTACGGATGGAACTTCCAATCAAGATCTGCAACCCACACCACACTGATGCATTTCAATGTTACTGAAAATGTGTATATACTGACCTGCTCTTAAGAGGGTTCCCTGAGTGCCCACAATAAGATTTGTGAATCTGCTGGAAGCCACATGTAGTAGGAGAATAAAGCACCATTGAGCTGATACTGTGACAAATCAAGGGTATTTGTCCCTTCTCCCCAAGGGGGAGCCTCCTCCTTTGAGGCTAGGGAGGTGAGCCATCTCCGCAAGACCCTCCCTAGGGGTCTGTGCAAGTGGGCCCTCACTGGGAGAGACTCCCCCCTTTGGGGACAAGGATTCCCGTTCCTGTGAGGAACTCCCTAGACCCTCCAGTTTAGTGGCATATGTGGGACTATCCAATCTGAAGAACATTATAGCACCCAGAGAGTTAGCTGAAGGGAAAACTAAAATGTACCTTGATGAACAAGGAAAAGGATTTGTCTCTTTAAGAAAAGACATACAAATAACTGAGATGAGGTGACTGAAAGGGTAGAGCACGATGAGGAGACGTGAAGATGAGAGAGAGAGAGAGAGAGAGAGAGCGAGAGCGAGAGAGGAGAAAAAATAAAGCAGGGCAAGCCCTCTGACAACATGACAGGAGTCGAAGAGAGCCGCGGAGCTCGCAACTCAGACAAAACTCCTGAACGCTAGAGGGTAGCACTGGAGGCCCAGCGTTTGCGAGCCCAGAGAAGCAGAAGAGAAGGGAAGGGCCATAAATGCTTTGTGGTGGGCCATGCAGCCATCAACATATGCCGAAACCACCCAGCGGGAGAGTCGAAGAGAAGCCCTGCTAGCCATGGCCATACCCAGTCGCAACAAAGGCGAAGACCGAGGACCGCTCACTGGTAGTGTCAAGGAGCTGAACGGAAGAAACCAACCCAGGCGAGTGCCCAAGAGCGTTCCCCTTCAGATCCAGAAGTAATTGGGAGAACGGGAGTACCGGGAGACTGCCTGGACATTGTTATAAAGTGCGAGAAACCCATACCAGTGGAATTGACGAGTTACTAAACATAAAATGGAACTGTGCTACGGCAATAAAAGAGGGGAACGAATAAGCCTGAAGGAGAAGGCATTAAGACTTGATTCTGACAGCGAAGGACTTCTAAACCGACGCAGGAACCAAATGAGACTCTGCCGAGAAGGGGAAGCTGGCCCCACGCAAACTCCTCGCAGCAGCCACACAGTGAATTGGTGAGTCAGCCTAGGAGCGTAGGGGGCCCCAGGATGTGCAAAGATGCTAAAAATAGTTTTGAAAACATTTTTGAATACCAACCAAATAGAACTGAAAAGAGAAGGCAAACATGGTACAATTGTCCTGACACCCCCATATTAAAAGTGTAATGGACCCCCCTCCCGTGCTCCTTCAAATGTTAATAGGGCGTGTAACGTCTGGTCTGTGTCCGGCTCCTCTGGGATCCCCCCCACATTGCCGTTATCCTCTTCACCACCTGTGCATACAATAGAAAGGATCCCCCATTTATTGCATATTTCTTCTTGCATTGTTCAAACGTGAGCAACCGAACGCCTTCAAAAAAGTCACCCAGCGTGTGGCACCCTCCACTCCACAGCCTGGGGAACCCTATATGCTTCACCAACTCCCACAACTTACCATCAACCCCTAGAGGGAGTTCCAGGCAGTATGTTCCCATACCCCGGGAGTTAAATTTATATCTGTTCCACATATCTGCCCTGAATCGTCCCATCTTCCGACCGCCTGCAGCTGTGCTGACATAAAATATAACTCCTAGTCCGGAAGGGACAACCCCCCTCCGTCCCGATGTGGTCTCTGGTGTGTCCCCAAGGACACCCTCCGAATCCCAGTACCCCACACAAGCTCTCCTATTTTACTGTCTAGCATCCTGAAGAAGACTTTCTTCATGAGGTACGGAATGTTAAAAAACTAATATAACAATCAGGGAAGGATCACCATACTGCATAAGGCCACCCTTCCAAAAATCAATTGTGTTACCCACTCCCGCTAATGCCCTCCCCATATCGTGTTCAAACCTTTCCTCTATCTCATGGAAGATCTTCTCTCCTAGGTAGCGAAAAGGACTCACAGTCCCACCTGATGCCCCAATCTGGGATCTTCTCTCGCCTCACCCTCCGGAGGGATGCCAGAGGGAACAGAACGGATTTGTCCGTGTTTATGCAGAATCCTGATAACTTCCGATATTGCCCTAGCACCTCCAACAAGATCGGGACCTAAAGCGAGATGCTGTGCCGAAAACCCAGAATCTCAATCCCTGTTTCCGACATACACTTCCTGAAAAAACAGGCTAATAGCTCCAACGCCATACAGAGTAATGGCTCCAACGCCATAGCAACCCTCCCTCTTCCCCATCTTCAGTACCCATTGTTGGGACACCCAGCCTCCCATTTTCACCCTGGACATACGGTCTCCATATATGGATTGGATCCATCTTCTCATTCTAGGTCCCAGACTGAACGCCTCCAAGACCCTGAATAATCATGCCCACTCTATCGAGTCAAAGGCCTTGGCGGCATCTAAAGACAATAAAGCCATCTCCCCCTTTTCTTTATAGGCATGCTCCATCACATAGCGCAGCCTCCTCAAGTTTACTGGTGCATATTATCTCCCCTTCCCCAGCTTTACTCTCACCTTTTCTGGCCAAGTAATTATCCAAAAGCTGTAGTGCCACTCTTGCAGCTTTAGGTAACAATGCCACACTTGTATCTTAGGCCACTTGACAGCTGACAACTTCACAGTATAGGTGGATAGCTCCTTATCTGTTAGCTGGGCTGGTTTCACTATGTAAAGGGGTTGTCTCTTTGCTTTGGAAATACTTGATTGTCTCTTCCGTATTTTAGCCTCTTCATGGAATGAGCCACAAGGCTCATATACATCCCCTATGCTCTATAATCTATTCACCCGCACCCTTTTCAGCGACCTAGAAGAATTCGGCATAGCCTTCACAAACTATGCCGACGACACACAAATTCTCCTCACTATAACGGGCAAATATGAGTCCCTCTTCACATTCAGAAAAACACTGAAAACAAAGCTGTTCAACTAAACCGTTTATTACTCTGCACTGCCTCCAACATTGTTCCTTTGTAACCACGGAACACCTGTCGACAATGTTATATATACCTCTAACTGCCTTTGTAACCAATGTTGATAACATGCACTAAGTAGAATATTCTGTAACGGCGCCACAACGCCTCCGGGCCACAAGGTGCTTGATAAATCCAAATAAATGAATAAATAAAGAATGTCAATTCTGGATACAGTATAAGCTTCAGTTTTTGAAGTGAAAACAAAATTGGGCATACGTGACCACTCTTTAAAGTAGATCTTTAAGTTTTTAAAGAAGTGATTCCTGTGTAATGTTATAGGATGCAACTCTGACTTTCTTCGGGAAACATAACTGGGCACACGCAACCTTTTTTTTAATGTAGTTTTCACTCCTAGTTACTTGTAAGGTCAATATCAGGTATACGGGAATTATCTAACAAGCGTTCCTTCACGTCAATTAAGGACACGCGACCACTCTCTTAGAAAGAGTTCAACAATGGATTGAATTGCCTTTCGCTTCTCACGTGAATGTGAAAGCTTTTATAATAAGCGCAAGTTGTTAAGCAACTTCAAGTATGTCTAACGGCTTCTACTCACTTCCAACACTACGCAAGAGAATTAGGAGCTGGCTACAGTTACCGGCATGGCTTGTGAAGTGCGTTTGAACACTGTGCTTCACTCACCGGCTGCTCGGCTTCCCCAACTTCCTCAACCACTGCTGCTACTTCCGGCTCTCTTGGGACCCACACCCTACTCCAACACTGGTGTCTCTGGTCCGGCCACTTCAACAGGGAGTTTCCTTTCTCACTGAAACCCTCTCCGTGCCTCCTGCCTCTGACCTTGAGCTCTTGCACGGTCACGGCTCTGCAATCACAGCAACTCGGCTCACATGGGGAAAACTCCACTTCCAGCACGTTTCCGTCTGCGCAGCCTCTGCAATTCAGGTTTTAGGAGAACCGTACTGTCTCAGAACTTGCAGGTGAAATCTGCTGTCTCCACGTTCCGGCGTCCTTTCTGTACTCCCACTTCCTCATCACTTGCCAGCCTCGTGCTTTCCCTCTGCTTCTCCTGCAAGCCTTCTAACTTCTATACCAGCTCCTTCTACTACTGCTATCCTGCTGAGGTCTTTTATGCCTCACAGGTTTGACAATAGGTTTCAGGTGAAGGCAGTTAGCATTAATTGCATGACTCGTACAATGGCTATTCGGTTTAATTGCCTGACTACATCTACATGCCTCTACAGCCCTCTTCCTCTCTCAATACCTCTAGGATTCTGGGACATGTTGTTATTTTCAACAAAATTCGTTTTTTCTACTTCTGCATTATTTATAAGGGTAGATTATATTCCCTTAAAGTTTTTAGCAGAGAGGCTGTGAGATTTAACCTTTCCAGAGGAAGATGGATTAGAGAAGACCATATTTCCACAATCCTTTGCATTGCACCCTTGGGATTGAGGATGGCATTCCGTTTGCTACCAAAAAGGGTCTTTCTTTTGGTATAGTGTGCTCTGATATAACAACCTTAGGGTTCTCTACCTAAGATCTCATATGAGGTTAGTAGACATTAAAATGGCAATAAGCCATAACTTCTTTTGTCACAGTGGTAAGAATCTTTCAATCAGAGGAAAAATACTCTCCTCCCACGGAATCTTCTCACCACCCTGGGCCTTTTCTCCTCCCAGGTGATCCTCCCCTTGTACACCACCCCCAGGGTTGGGACCAGGAAGCCTCTGCCTCCCCTGGCCACCTGGGAGGAAACTTTAGGCAGGGTTTCAGAGAGGGATCCGCAGGATTCTTCACAGTATGTTAGTGTGAGGGTCATTTAGTTTGGACACAAGGTCAGCCTATTAAAATAAGCAGTATTGCATCGCAATTTGCAATATAATACTTTTTGTTCGCTGTTTATTTGAAAAATCATGTCGCACCAACTGCGAAATGATTTCCACAGCAGATTGAATAAAGATGTGTACCTTTTTAAACTCTGCCACGATGCACAGCATGCACTGCAAGCGAGGTAGAAGCACCCGGGCTTGGCTAAAAACAGCCCGGGTGCGGCGTCATCACGTGGAGAGAAATAACAGCATGAGGACCATAGCCCCACTCTCCTACTCGGCTCGGGCTTCTTCAGAGGTAAGGTGGAGTGCTTAGGATAGGTTGGGGTGGGGGAGCCCTTCTGCAGGCAAATGTTTGTTTTGGGGCTGGTGTTAGCAGGTGGCCGTGCTGGGAAGAAATATTTCTCCCGCCTGTTCGCGTGGGAGAAATATTAATTCCAGCCATACTTGCTATTACCGAGCCCCTCAGTAATAACCTATCATGATGGCAGAAGGCTTTCAAATATTCTTTCATTCTCGTGACAAGCGCGGAATGAAATAATATTTAAGACCTTCTGCAAGCAGGCTGTATTATTTCTGTGGGTGCTGTGTGTTAGCAATAATATTCATCCCGCCCATCCCGTCCGTGGAAGGCACCTGTGGGGTTAATAGCTGCCGAATATCACGAGGCAGGCAGCCAACCAGCAGGGAGCATTAAACTAACTGGCCACAGCTTTAATGCAAGCACTGCAAAGCGCATATTTTAAGCCCCAGAACGAAAACTGAGATTTGTTTAGCTGTGCTTAAGTGACTGCGGACTGGAAACATTGGGGGCAGTTGCTGGGCCCCCTCTCCCCAGTGGCTCAAGGCCTCTTTTGTTTGTAAGGGTTGAAAGGCCCCGACGCTGTCCCTGATTGCAGGGCTGGTTGTTAGCAAGTGGCTCTGCTGGCATTTATTTCTCCCGCCCGTTGGGATGGGAGAAACATAATTTCCACTCCATAGCGGGTGCTGAGGGGCCCTGTCGATTCTCAAGGCCCCCACAACCACCATAATGAGTCTATGCATTGCTGTGGGTAATCAGTTGGTTTTTGCCTATTTTGTAGGAATTTAAATTTTTCTGCAGTGTAGAGGAAGATTAGGCAGAGTGGACCTTCCCACTGTGACTTTGATAACAATGTGCCCGAGAGGTAAGCAAAGCCTAGCCCACCTTTTTATTCTAAAAAAAATATCATTTATGTTTGGTGCCACGGGTACGCTTTAATCACGAGAATGGAAGACTATTCAAAGGCCTTCTGCAAGGAGGATGTGTTATTGGTGCAGGGCTGTTAGCAAGTGGCCGTGCTGGGAATTAATTTTCTCCTGCCCGTTAAGGTGGGAGAAATATCAAATCCAGCCACTTGCTTGCACTCAGCCCCACACTAAAACCACAGCCAGTGCTGCCAGAAAGCCCTCTAAATTGTCTTTCAATCACAATTTAAAGAATATTTAGAATTATTTCTGCCAGCTACTGTGTTAACATTGCATGGCTCTGTGCATTGGCTGGTCGAAATATTTGTCCCAGAGCCCTTTGCTAGCATGAAGCTCTGCACTGATAACAAAGTCTGCAAAAGACTTAATCATTTGTTCTTTCCTGTTGGCTCGCTGCACAGATAACAAATGCCCAGCGTTTAGTGATGTAAACTTGTCAGCAGCAACTACGACTTGCAATAATTGATTTGTGATCATGGGATGTTAGCACTTGCATCAGAATAGTGCTTAGGAGCAAGAGGAAACGGGGAAACCCGAGAGTTCAAACTGATTCAACGTTAAAGCTAACTGTGAATAGTCCATCAATGTGTAAAGAAGTTAGATGCTTTAAACACCACATTTGCACAGAAAGGGATTTTTTTTTTTAAATGTATTATTGTTTTGGCTATAGAAAAATTAATTTTTCCAACCTTTCAACATTTACATTTTAGATTTTCCAAATTCTGAAAATTTATAAAGGTATTATTCACATTTCCTTAAAAAAACACAGTAAATTAGCATAGATAAGTATTTCCCTGCATACAATAAAATAAAAATTAATTAATTGTTAATTCATATAACATCCATCAAACCCAAAAATTCAAAACACATTCTGTAAACATAGGTATAATTATGATACAAAAACCATCTGCAAATTCTATTTGCAGCAAAGAACTGTCTGTGCAAGCGACCCTGGTGAAGCTTTCTAAAGTTTTAGAGCTTTTAAATAGTTAGTTATTGCATATTGCACTGATTATTTTTGTCCGTATGAAATAATGCATGCCATAACTGCTCATGCATAACATTGGTATAACTTTGGAAAAAAGGCTTAAATAGTTTACATCTTAGTGCTAATAAATGCACACAGTCAACCAATAAATGCCACAGAGTCTCGGGTTCAATTTGGCAGAATCGACAATTGATTTTCTCTTTCGGCAGCATATTACATTTACATAAAAGATCTGCCGTTGGGCATAGATGAAGTCTGAAGCGCAAAAACGCCAAGCGATGCGGAGAGTTAGGTGATATTATCAAGTATCGGGCTGTTTGACCATATTTTTTTTAATTCAAATGGATTCTCTTGGAATTTTTTATAACTTGTGCATTGAGCATATGTTAGATTCCAATCATGTTGCCACATTTTTTCCTTGGCTTTACACGGATTGTTGATCAACAATTGCATAGATATATCAGCATTGCTAAGCAATTTGAGCGCTCTTGCCTCAATGTTCTTATAAACTCATTGTGCATTTCCTCTGCAACATACACTGCCATCAGATGAGCTAGACCATTTTGCAACTCGCCCATTATAAGTTTACGATATAAGGAGCACCATTGCCATTTGTATCTGCCATGCAAGAATATTAATCCTAGCTCATAGCGAATCAATGGCAATGGCTCAGAGTTAGGTAACTGTAACATTTTTCTCCAGTAGGCTCCTTCAATTCTAGCCCAATAAATG
This sequence comes from Ambystoma mexicanum, assembly GCF_040938575.1. Lineage (NCBI taxonomy): Eukaryota > Metazoa > Chordata > Amphibia > Caudata > Ambystomatidae > Ambystoma > Ambystoma mexicanum. The sequence continues at coordinate 862,763,870 of NC_090939.1, read as the reverse complement.
TAGGGACGCCACTTTTTAGTTTCTATTCCATATAACAGCACTGGTGTCATTTTCTGTTTGTAATATGCCAGCAAGGGATGTATCGAAAATGTACAGAATTCCGCCCTGATGATTCTGGCTTGTGATATGGCATTATGTAATTTGGTCTGCTTGACTTCCTCGTAAGGTAGATCGGTGGGATGGTTGGTTATTATAATTCCCAAGTATGAATATCTTGTAACCACACTCAAGGCGCAGTTTTGTAGGACCCACTAGTATGTGCGACATCTCTGCTTGGGATTTCCAAATTGGATAATTTGTGTTTTGGTCACATTGATAGATATGCAGTTGGATTGCGCATATCCGTTGAGTGCTTTCAACATGATTTTGAGGCCCTGTGGGGTCTTCGATAGGAGCACCATGTCATCAGCATATAAAAGCCAATTTATGGGGGTTCCCTGAAGTCTTGGTGAATCTGTATTCAGACCCTTAAAGGAATAACCTGTGTTCAAGATGAAAAAGTTGAAAACTGCGGATGCTAGGAGGCACCCCTGCTTCAAGCCCCGGTCTGTTTTAATGTCATTGGATAATAAGCCGGCTCTACGGAGGCGGACTTGGATGCTTGTCTCAGAATGGAGTTGAATTATCCACTGCAAAATAGACATGGGGCAGCCCTTATCCAAAAGTTTCTTGAATAGCAACTCTTGTGGTACGCCATCGAACGCAGTTCGGAAGTCAATAAAGGCCACAAAAATAGGCTGTCCTCGTTGTTTATGAACGTCTATGAGGGAATTTAGGGTAATCAGATTTATTGATGTTCCGAGGCCTGCTACAAACACGGTTTATTAATCATCCCTGAGCTGTCGTGTGGTCAGCCACATATTAAATGCAGCTAGTAGCAGGCATGCAAAGATTTTTCCAGGACAGTCCAAAAGGGCGCTAGGTCGATAAGATCTTGGATCAGACCTCTGGCCTTTTTTGTATACTGGAACTATTATGGACTTTTTCCAAGAACTAGGTATCTTACCAGTCTGCAGTGTGTGTTTTAAAGATATTATATAAGATGGCTGCCCATCTTATTGGATTCTGCCTTATTGCCAAATTATGTAATCCGTCTGGCCCAGCTGCGCGAGATCTGCTTAGTTTAGAGATACAATGTAATATATCGTCCATGTCGAAATGAAAATGTGAGTTCATTTTTAAGACTGACCAATTCAGCTTAACCTGCGGAAAGGGGGTCCGATAGAGGCCAGTATAGTACTCAGAACATACTGATTCCGGAATTGGATTGGTTTGCATGGCGCCTTGAGGCGAGAGGATAGCCTCGTTAAGCAAGGACCATATGCCACCAGTTGATTTAACCAAAATCTCGGACATCATTCTCTCGCCATCTTTTTGATATTGTATGGAACGCTGCGCACGGCACCAATTCTTATAAAGCTGTTTTGGAGTCTTTATCAGGTCAATATTCTTTTTCGTCAAGTTTAGAGAAAGATGTCGTACATCTTTACGTAGCTGGTTTTTCCTTGTTTTAAGCTCTAGATCGAATGCATGAGCATGCCAGGCATCATACCGGCGACCATTGGGCCCCCTTCTACTAAACATTTGCATGGAGTGAATGTAACATCCTCCTTCCTTGTCATGTGAGGTTCCTAGATCAGTTTCTAAAGCCTGGTTATACATTATGAGCTTGCGATCGGTCCACTTGATACGGTGAACGTTAAAGCTAACTGTGAATAGTCCCTCAATGTGTAAAGAAGTTAGATGCTTTAAACACCACATTTGCACAGAAAGTGACTCAAAGCCGAGTTCATCCATGAGGTCAAACATGGTTTTGCATTCTGAGATTTGTATTAGTCTCTTCATGGTGTTGCAAATACTCCAAGGAAGTTGCTTTGGGTATACTTGGGGGAAATAGACAAGACCATTCTGGTTCTTCAAACCCAAAACAAATTTGTACCAATTAGAGCTTGGAAGTTTGTGGAAGGTGAGGCTTCACTACTTAACCAACTTATGTGATCCTGGGTAAATCATTTGACCCAACCTAACCACACAATTGCTGTCAAGAACAGTAATGTGCATTTTATCCTTAGGCAGTGTCGGTGGCCTCAGTCCTTCAGATAAGGGGTGTATCAGCCACTTTTACTCCCTTCAAAAAATAAAAAATAAAAAGGCTTGTAATCACAAAAAATAATAGGGTGTACAAATACTCCCTACAAAGAATACTAAACCGACCTTGTGCCCCTGCTTTCACCCACACAGCTCCATGGATATGTTTGGACCAGTAATGCAAGTAGTACAACAGGATGAAACGACTGTTATCTGCCTAATGAGAGGTAAAGCTGTAGCTTTTATTATGCATGAATAACTAAGTGCAAAGAAATATTATTACCAAGACAATTTCATTTTCCAGTTAAAACATTTTTCCCACTTATAAAACACTCTCATTGGGAATTAGAATCACATTTTTACTACCTAAGTCATTTTACTCCCAACTTTAAAAAATAGGGAGTAAAATACTCCCACTTCCAAATCTTATCTGGAGCACAGGGTGGCATAGATGAGCATTACATTGCACAAGTTGCTGCTACCTGTTACCACTCAGTGCTTCCCACAATGCAGTGGAGTCACAAAATGCACCTGTGACCCATAGGTTCAGAGAACAGATGTCCGATCTCGTTTGGGTATCAGGATACATTTTTTTTATTGGAATTAAGTGGTATCTGGGACAGCTGCATGCCCTATTTAGATAATTTATTTTGATGTTTTAGATCTGAGTTTTTTCTGACTTACAATAAGCCAGACCACAAATGGATGATTACATGATCTTAACTTGCTGGGCCCCTTATTGTCTAACAAATGAGAATATCTGGCACTAACTGGCTGGTGCAGCAATAATGCCTCACCAGCACGTGCAGACCAGGAAACTAAAAACTGGGCATCTACTGTGGTTTTGCTGCTGCAGAATGAGAACTAATTCTGTCAGTCCCCCAGTTGTTGCCCCCAAGTTTGTCACAAACTCCTTGTAGCTGCTGTCTTCATCTTGAGCAGTTGACATTGTGATACAGTCAACTGACGGACCTTTAATGTTATACTTTTTTCAGTTAGACCTGGCCACCTCCAAACAACATAATGTGAAATTGGTCATAGCTTAGGGGTGGCAGAGAAAATACGACCCAGGCAAAACCTAGCTAGACCTTTATGAAGAGCAAGACACTGTGTGTGCAAGATATACGCTTTGTGCAGAGTTTCAAGCAGATTTGTGTTCTATGAGGAATTTCAGAGCCTCATTGATTTCTGGGATCAGTGGCTCCCATCTGAAAGTAGACGCATTCAGCAAGCACCTGGAAACAGAGCAACGCTGAAAAGCCAAAGAATTCAAGAAATTCGGAAAGCAGCGCAGTGCTGTGGACCTTGATCGCCACACTCCAGTTGGTAAGTTAGTGAAGATTACGGCTGTGCTTAGTTTGAACAATTGCAAGCTGCTTTTGACAGGCATTGACTTTATGATAGTGAAAACAGGGAAATTGTGAAAACAGGAAAAGCTTTGGCTACAGCAGAGGATCAGCATAGACTCACTGTGGGAAAGCTAATGGATATCCTTTATATGGTTTATAGCTAATATTTCGATTTTCATAATTTCAAATGGAAAAATGTCGAAAAAATATTACCAAAAAAAAAGAAATTCGAATATCTTTTTTAAAATGTTTTGTTTGAAATGGTTCCCTCCCCCAACTCCCCCTTTTTTTTAAACCCTTTTTATTTTACTAGCGAAACAAAAAAACATGTAAATTAAACAAATAATAAAAAAAATGTCGACATATTAACTGGATACTCCTTTATATAATGGCAAAGGAGGACATTCCTATTAAAACGTTTTCTGCGTTGGCTGAGCAGGAGAAAGCTCATGGTGTTGACTTGAGCTCCAAGTACACTAATGCTGTAATGGGACGAGAGCTTATAATATGTATTGGACGCTACCTTGAGGAAGAACTATTTAATGCTCTCAAAACTGCTGATGCTTTTTCTCTTTTAATGGATGGTAGCACAGATAGCATGTAATACAGAAGGAGTTGTATGTTATATACGGAAACCCACAAAGGGGTGAAGTGGAGGTTTCTTTTCTCAAAATAAAATCAGTTAGTGAGGGGTTAAAAAAACTTATATTGAAAGTCCTAAATGAAACAGGGCTCTGCTTAAAGAAAATGGTGGGTTTTGGAGCTGACGGGGCAGCTGTTAACTTCGGTGTGAAATGAGACCTTGATGCACTGCTCAGGCAATACCTTAAATGGCTGGTGTCTGTCCATTGTTTTTCTCACTGTTTTGAATTGACAGTGAAGTATGCATTGGATAAGACTTACTTCAGTGATGTGTCCAATATGTTAATGCAATTGTTTTATTTGTATCAAAAAAGCTCAAAAAGTTTGCATAAATTGTGTGCTCTGGCATTAGCCACGGAACAGAATGTTCAGATACCAGGGAAAACTCATGGGACCCGTTGGGTGAAACATAAATTACTTGCTACTCAGGCCCTAAATAAATCTCTCCCCGTTGTTTGTGCACATTTAGAAAGTATGGCAGCTGATCCAAGCCATGACCAGGCAACCGCCAAGGGAGTATTGCAGCTTTTAACACGGTTTCAGATGGAATGCCATCTGATTTATTTCGTATTTATTTATTTTATTTATTTATTTTCAGATGCAGCAACCCCTTGCTAGATTTACTCTTGCACTTCAGAAGGTAGTGATTGAAATGCCATAACTCATTATCTCTATTTCTACTTTAACAATGACTCTGCAAATCTTAAGGGCAGAGACTGCCTTGGTAAGAAGTGAGCTTGATACTCTTACTAGTGAGGGCAATAAATAAATAAATGAATGCCTGCAACCTGCGAGTCTGTTTCCTATCCTGGGGTCCTACTAACACATGTGAGTGCACAAGTTCCGGAAATTTTCAAGCAACCGTGTACAAAATATGTCAAACATTGACAAATCTTGTTGAGATAGATTTTCTTTTACTGAGGACAGTATCTATAACTGTGCAAAAGTGTTAGACTCAAGATTATGGCCATAAGAGTTGGACAAATATGGAAATCATGAAATTGTTAGAGTGGCAGAACACTTTTTTGATTCAATTGTTGACTGTAGTTTCTCAGTGGTAAGTCCTGGAACAATTCTGTCTCAGTGGCAAGAGTTTAAAGTATTTGCTCATAACCGCCTTTGTAAACTGCCACCAAAAGAGATCTGGGTGAAAATGGCAAGCCTCTATGGCACCTCGTATCTCCAGCTTGTGAAGCTCATAAACCTCTTGAGGGTTTTCCCTGTGTCCAATGCAGTTGTAGAACGCTGCTTTTCCTGCATGAACAAATCTGACTGGAAGGCATCCCCAAGAAAATGTTCAAACACTCATTCGTATTAACAAGCAGGGCCCTTCTACTGCAGAGTTCAAATCCAAAAAGGCTGTCGATTTATTTTTTTAGCACGAAACCAAGACGTCCTGGTGTTGCCGATGATGACTAAAGGCCCAAAAAGAACAGATGCGCACCAAGCACGTCTCGGGAAACAGTTTCTTAATCCTACATTCCTTTTAAAACCTTTTCCCCCCCAATTTTAAGCCAAGCAGTAAAGGTGCTTGTGACTGTTTATGCCAAACACTAGCTATATGTAACTTGATATAATAAAATTAAAATGGCACACGCACACTTTGAGTCTTTATTGATGTCTTGTTAACAATATGAAGGACACAGCACTGTGCTGCAACACTGACTGCATGAACAAAAAAATGTTTTTAGAGATTTCTTTATCATGTGTTTGTCCATTCATGCAGCAAACCTTTACATTTTACAGACATTGCTCTAATGTTATACTTCAGAGGTACATATAAATCATTTCTGCATTCTTGCTAAGTCTATGTCTTGGGGTATAACTCATTCTGGTGACATTAAATATTAGTACAAAATTGCTAATCAAATAAGTTTGTTTGCTAATCAAAACATTTTTAATTAGCACATTCTGCAAAGCAATGTATGCCTTGTCATAGGAAGGGACATTCACATTAGGATAGGGAAAGTGAGGCCTTTATCCAAACCCCTTCCTGTTAGTAAAATGGCTAATGTTGAGAATATTACCACTTTGTCTGCCTCTCATTTCTGACTCCTCACAGTATCCATATGATGAAATCATAAGCATGCTTCGACATTTTCTGTTTGTTTGTTTCTTAGGTAAAATTATGCCCAAAAATCATCAAACTCAGAACTCCACAAGAGTGGCCGAGTGATCTCAGATCATCATTGCTAATATCTCTATATCCTTTTCAGGCCCAAGGTTGATAAAGTGCAGCAAAGATGAGCGCCAATCTAGAAATCAAGGACCAGGGTAAGCCCCTAGAAAAATACTTGCCACCCTACACTACACACAACATTTAAGCCATTAGCAACTATTATTACAACTATGCCGCCACCACAACCACCAACCATACCCTCATAAATAATCAATTATGGAAAACTGTAACACACACACACCCACACACCATAAATCAACAATGTGTGTGCGCATGAGTATGCATGCGTAACAAGGGGCTACCCATTACACTTGCAGCCCTTGGACAAGATGCACCTCTCAGTCATGCCTGCACAATTGGCAGCCCATATATGCACATTATTAACCAGGATTTCCCTTTAAGGACTCCACAGGCCGATACAACCCAAGGGAGCTTAACATCAGGGCATTAAATCACAGGCACTCTAAAGCATGCAATTTGAATGTCCACCAGTAAGGAATAAAACGTGGATGCTACCAGTGGAGGAACACGAGTAGTAGCTGGATCGTACACTAAGTGTACTAAGCGGTATAGTTACGTAGTATGATTCATCGGCATGTTCACCCCAGAAATGTGGAGGTTGAGGCATTTCTCCCTTTCCCAATACAGGGTATCAAAACGTGTTCAAACCTACTCTTGCGGAAAAAGCTTGAAGATAAACCTACTGAATTTCCCACTGACCAAGCCAACTACTACTCTACATTTTGTCATGCCTGCCATTCAGAGCGAGGATATTACTAATCAAATATGTTACTTGGAAGCTCACATTGTTCTCCACAAATGTTAATCTTGCTTCATGCCCGAGTCAGTGCTCATGAGCATCTTTGAGGACCTCATGACTGCCTTGGATGGAAACCAACCATCAGCCTCATAACTTAGTCCTGTATTTGCTAGCTGCCTACAACCTAGTTGATCACCAGATACTCTTCAGATACCTCCATCAATGTGCATGAACAACCACAATGGCAATTAAATAAACTGCAAAGTACTCAAATAAAAATTGGACCCACCAGCTGTAACATCTCAAAGCTTCTCTGTGGAGTCCACAGTAGACGCCCTTTCCCCTTTGTTATTCAATAATTATAGTTGTGGATTAGTGTATTTCTAGAGTACAATCAACTACTATTCCAGATTTAGGCAGATGATGCACAATTCCATCTTTGGTTTACGGATGGATCGGACCCTTAGAATAACATCTCTGAATTTCTGCACAACATCCATAATTGACTGAGGGACAATTGGCTTTGCCTACATTACATTAAAACTATACTGCTATTAAGCTGCAATATATTAATTAAGCTGCAATAATATTAAAAAGCTGCCTTTTATGGCCTGTCCAAGGTTATTTTCACCATCGCTCCCCCTTCGTATTCCCTGGCCAGTAACCACAGCTAGGAACCTAGCCATTGTGCTTGATGAGGCGCTCACCATGCATTAGGTCTCTTCTGTGGTCTAGAGTGTGAACTATTTAATTGTATGCGCACAGAAAGTAAAATCTGTCTGGGATTTCTTTTAGCAATGTTAGCTACCGTTTGATAAATGACTGCTCAAATAGTGGTAGTGACAATGATTGTTCAAATTCCTACCGTAAGATTGTGGCTTTTGTTGTGATGTGTGGGTGGAGAGACACTGCTACTTGATAGTCTATTTTAAAGATGTGGGGGTGAGAAATATTTGCTGTCCTTTTACTAGTTCTGCCTGCCATAGTCTCTGTGATAGGCTGGATTCCACTCTTTTCCCATGCTGTTGCTACAATGCAGCTACTTTTAGCCCTTCAAAGAACTAGCATTTTATCTACTTCCACCTTGAGTTGCTTAGATCCTAATGTTCCTCTCTACAACACTCTTCACCCGAATCCTACAGAAACATTTCTAACAGTGCCTTCTCAGAGAGCCCTTCCTGTTGTTCCAGTAATCGGTAATGTTGATTTTTTTGCCGTGGTGGGTGGCACAGTATATCTGGGAGATCTATGGCCCTACCAACGAATACATTCCCAGCAATTGTGTCCCGTTACATTTCTTTTAACGCATAGGGACTTCCATGTTTCTGTATGTAAATCAGTAATTCTATACATGTGTGTCCTAATGACATGCAAGGGATTCATTTGTGCATTAGGTATCTCTGAAACTAAATACTGGTGGTGGTGGCCTCCCATTGCTGTACCCTAAATATTAATGCAGCGGTTGGTAGGGTAATATCTGCTTATCCGTTCATGTCTGTTGCAGTGACTTTCTGAGTGACAATTTACAACCTTTCAGTAGTTGTAAACTAGATATGTCCCTTCTGAACAATTGACGTTTTGCTAACAATATTGCTTTGAAGTTTGAGAAATATTGCATGACTAAAGAGGTATCCTTTGGCAACCTTGGAGTATTTTTAGGTTCTCAGCCAGCTTTTGTTCAAGCTGTGCATCAGCAATGGTGAGATAAAGGAAGCAGGAGCAGTAGAGTTTAGAGAATGAACTTTGTGTCTAAGAGAAAACGTTTTCTATCCATAAGGAAGCAGAGGATGTTTGCATTGTAAATCAAATACTGCTGGCGTATTGTCTGAAGAATATGGAATCGTCCCAGCTCATGTTTTATTAAGAAGCATAGGTTGGGATGCAGAAAATATGTATTACTCTATTCAGCAGCTTGGTCCAACTAATGGAACTGCTTTAGTGAAACGAGTCCCTAGGATGGCTTTCCATTTTATTTCTACATGAATTTAAAACTTACATTCGGTTATATCTCATGAAAAATATTTCTAGGATTCTAGCAAGAAGATTAGAAACTAATATGTACAAAATTGTGGGTTGAGCACAAATGGGCCTTATAAAGGATTGCTTTGGGTAATTTCAGTAGCTCATTACAGCCAATGCTAATCATTATTTTATTTAAATGCACCAAACACCCTCCCCAACATATTTTAGGAATGGTGTAATTGTATATACTAAGTCCAGTCCTAGAATATTTGGGGAAAGTGTTGGATAGTACATTTAAATAAAAGAATGAAAATCTTGACAACACTGTCGTTATTTTTTCATTTGTTATAAATACTGCATATGGTCACTGGTACAAATTATAAAGGAACAAGTGGTTTCTTAGGATCAGGGTTTAAAGACTGTGACGGAAATGTTCGAGGGAGAAAAGACCGAAGGTAATTTTTCCGAAATAACCTTAGTCTTTTCTCCCCTGAACATTTGTGACTTAGCCCGACTTACCTTGCCGCCAACTCGCTGTGTCCCTGTGACACCTTTTCCCTTTCACTTCTGTGATCGGGAACAGGCACTGCAGGGTCCTTTCCTTTTTTTTCTTGGCTTTTTGGGATCAGCTGCGGGAGACTCACGGTTACAGAAGACATCTGAAGAGGACCTCTGGACTCTTGACTTAGGGCAGAGATATGCCATCTATGGTGCTCCAGTTTGTTTTTGGACTAAAACTCACAGCAGCCCTAGTAAGTATATTTAAGGGTGGGGGGGTAATGGAAGGTGTACTAAACAGCTGGAGAGCCACAAGTTGCTACCCCTAGCTTAGGACAACATTTTTATCCACATCCCATGACCAAGAAGGGCACTGAAGATAGAGCAGTAGTGATAACCTTTCCAACAGCTCATCAGGTTCGTTTGCTTTTAGGAACCTCATCACGCACAACTTTAGATGCCCTGGAAAGTAAAGGGACATTCCCACTCTAGTATTTGTCTTAGTGCACCTTAATATATGAAAGATCACTCCTTTGGGAGAATATGATGGCACTCCCAGATCCAGGGAGTGTACCTCTGATACCCTCTTGCATAACAGCAAACATATCTGAGTAGTAAATTTACTAGACAAAGCCATATCTGACTGTGACAGCTTTTCATTGTCTGGCTAGGCCTGAAGAAACTTTAGTACCATGTTTATTTCCAAAAGCTCCTCATATCACACTGGCAGTGGCTTCTCTTCTAATGCCTTTTTAAGAATGCAGCAACTTAAAGAGTGCTCCCCCACTGGGGCTCCTCCTATGAGGGTGTGACCCTCTGGTATCGCTGAACGATAAGCGTTCCCTGTTGTGTAACCCTTTCCTTCCTCCAATAACAAGCACATGAAATGTACTATTTCTACTACAAGTGTTGAAAATGGATGGGGTGCCCTTCCACACACCAGCCACTCCATACTGCGCAAGATGCCACATAGCATTTGGCAATGCCACATAGCATTTGGCAGTGGATGGAGCCCAGCTACCTCCGATGAGGTTGTACTCCTCTCCGAAAGTCCTGGCACTTCTTAGCATGCCAGCTTCGGAGTATCTGTTAGGGAGAATTCTTTCTTTAGGCTGAATTTCCTAACCTAGTGAGTCCCCCAGCAGCTTTGCTGGATTTCTGGAGTTATTTTTTTTCCTCCTGCCAAGAGTGAGACTCTTTCCTCCCACTCTTGGACATGATTTAGGGTATTCCTTTGACTGGTAATGTGTTTTATGGGCTATTGGGTCCTTTACTCCATAGGGTCTTATGTGTTTTTCCTATGTGTGTTACACAGCACCCTCCGTGCAGTAACTCAGGGGTGTCATAGTGATACCCCACCATAGACTCCATACCCTGGGACTGACTACTGTCTCCCAGGGCATGTAAAGTCATCATTGGCTTTACTAGTCCCAAATTATTAACAGAAACCAGTACAAACCATCATATTGTGGACGTACGGGTCGGGGCAATTCGATTGCCCCGGGGTCCGTTAGTCGAGGGGGCACGTCTCCGTCCCCCCTGATCGAGTTTTGGCTGGTGGCAGTGGAAACTACTTTTTATATTCAACCGCGAATATATTATTATGGGATTTTCCCATTGTTCGAGGCTACCAACTTTAATTATTTAATTCTCATAGCCTCGAACATACCGCCGGTTTATTTAATTAATATTAATTTGCCGGTTGGTATTTTTTGCCAAGACTCGATTCTAAAATGGCGTTTGTGTTCTCTTCTGTGACACCAACCCAAGTCGAGCCCTTTGTTCCACTTTTTGGCAGGCTTCTCCACAGAAGCCTCCAAAAGTGGTGTCACTCTGTCTGAGTACCACAGGGGGTGTGGGAGGGGGTTTAGGCACCCTGGACAGAGTTACCTTGGTAACTCAAGTCGCACTCTTGTGTGATTGGCCCAAGTGGTGAGCCGGCCGGCTCACCACTTAGCATGTTTGAGTGACAGCTAGGCTGAGTGAATGGGGGTTTTCTGCATAAAAGCAGGGCTTTGGGGACTGGAACTTCAGAAGTCGCCACAGGACCTGAGAATCCGACGAGGGAGAAGCTGAGCAGACCTACCACGACGACACCACCGGTGGAGCCCTGGAGAACCGACTCACCACTTCCCGACGACAGAGAAGATCTCCCGGCTGGAGAGGCTTCTTCCCCTGACTGGTGGGCACAACCAGTTTACCTTTCTTTCTTCGCACCCCAGCCCGGTTTGTGGTCGAACTGCCCGTGCCAAGCACCCCGGCAGCCGGATAGCCACTCACCACTGAACCGCGAATCACCAGACCGCTCCTTGTACCTGAGAAACTCCGCGGCTGGTTTCTTCCCTGGCAGTGCAACGGACTCCTGTCTTCCTCCTCGACGAGATCCCCTCTTCCCCTGGACGAAGCACTGACTTGCACCCGCTGCCAGGAACAACTGCCCCCGCTGGAGCGTTCTCACCACTTTAAGGTACCGTGTCCGCCAGGCCTCCCTTTCTAAAGATTGCTACAAGGTAATAATAAATCCTTAACCTTCTGGACTGGGCTGGCCGCCTTGACCCTCTAACTGGTCCCTTTCCATGGTCCAACTCCTTTTTTGAACCTTTACAAGACTTTTGTGCACTGCAACCGTGTGACCTTGGACACATTTCGTTTGGATCCTCTGAAAGTGGATCCGGCCGCTTGAACTCTAACTTCACGGTTTTACTTTGCCTTTCCCTCTTGTTAGGTTCTGTCATGCCTGCGCCATGGGCGCACACATTGGCAACCATCATGGACTGTTTGTTATTCATTTATCTTCAGAATACTTTTGGAACAACCCCTATTCACACTTTGGTACTTAATTCCCATTTGCGTGACTTTGGTGTCTTCTTATATAACTCAACTAACTACATGTACCACAATGCACCTTGCTACAGCTATCAATTCCTGGCCATTCCCATTCGTCAGCATTGGAACCACAATCCCCAGAAGCCCTAGGGATCAGTGCTGCTTCCACCATCTCAGGACCAGAGAGGGAGGAGGCAGATTGTATTCAGGTGTGCTGCTCCAGATGCTGCCAATTAGCCTGTCTCAGTACAGGGCAGGCCGGTATTTAAGCAGCTGCCGGCAGGAGCTCAGTCTCTTGCATCAAGAGTCCTCCCAGCCCCTTTTTGCCTTTTGTCTCGAATTTGTATGCTGTTCCTGCTGCTGCATTTTCCTGCTTTTGTTCCAGTGCTCTTTCTGGGCTTCCTGCCTTGCAGCCTGCTACACCCTGCTGCCTACAGCCCTAGCCTTTTGGGCTCCCTGCCTCACAGCCCTGCTCCGCTGGGCTTCCTGCCTTGCAGCCTGCTACACCCTGCTGCCTACAGCCCTAGCCTTTTGGGCTCCCTGCCTCGCTGCTCTGCTCCTCTGAGCTCGCTCCTTGCTGCTCTGCTCCGCTGGGCTCCCTGCCTTGCAGCCTGCTACTCTCTTCTGCTTTCAGCCCTGACCCTCGGGTCTCTCTGCTTCTATGCCCTGTTCCTTTGGGTTCACTCCTTGCTGCCCTACTCCTCTGGGCTCTCTGTCTGCCGCCTCCTACAGCTCTCAGTCCTGCTCCTCTGGACTCTCTGCCTAGCAGCCTACTACAGTCCTCTGCAATCCACTACAGTTTTTCTGTACCTTGTACCATTTGGTACTGCAGCCCTGCTTCCTTGTTTGCAGCCCCCCTCTTTCCTGGCTGCTGCTCCCTTGCTCTCTTCCTTGTTTGCAACCCCTTGTTCTTGATCCCTGTCCTTCTCTTCCTTGACTCCTCTGTCCTCCCCTTTAGTTTACCCATTTCTATTGTACTGTTTCTTCCTTCATTCCCTTCTCCTAGATTTCTCTTAGACTTCCTTGTCCCTGGTTATTTCTGTTCTTGTCTCTCTTGTGTCTTATGTTGATCCTTTGTACAGAGCTTGACTGTTGGTTTCCTGCAGGCAACCTCTGCCCCTTCCCTTGTCGCGTTTTCTGTTTAACAGACACCCACAGCTGTTGTTCCCAGCCATGAGCAGACAGAGTGGGCCTCTGTAATAGTAATCCGTGCAGAAGGCTGGAGTTTCCAAAGGTCCGTGGAACACTCTTTTTCCATATCTGCATACACCCCAAGAGGGAATCCAGTTTTTGTATCTTTGTATTTCCTGCCCCTTTCTGTTCACAATTACAGTTGCCTACTTTTCTTTCTTGATGAGTTTCCTGCTGTGTGTACTTATCTGTCACCTTACATCAACACAGCCACCCAAACCCTACCTGGGGGCCCTGTGCCACTCTTGACAGAGTGCCATCCTTGTCAGGTTCTGATAAAAGTGTTGGGATCTGTTTCAATTTGTTCTCTGCTCTTTTCTCCCTTTTTAAAACGAACTATTAGAGTGCCATCTATGTTAAGCGCTCACCGCTGTCTGAAAATAAGTGGGGCTTTACCTAAGACTTGTCTAATATTCTTTTAAGGGAGTGTATATCTTTTAGTGACTGTGTTTTTGAATTGCTTAAATATTAGTGCCTGTGTGTTTTTCTAGATGTGGTTTTAAATAAATAATTATATCTCTTTTACACCAAGCCCTGGTCAGCGTTTACTTGTTCTACTGTGTTCTCTTGACCTATTGTGAATACTCTGTATACTGCCTAACTCTTCTTGAGGGAAGTCTGACTGCTCAGCCACAGCTACCAAGTGAATCTGTGTGGTACAGACTGCTACCAAGTGAGTTTACTGCCAAACACCTGTAGTCCTAAATCTTTTGCAGTGGTCCCAGAGGCAACTGCACAGGTTTCTGCCTAACAGTATCGTTGGCTATCAATGGATAGACCTCCCTCTTGGGGTTCCTCTGAAGACTGGGACACTGGGGAAGAAGGATTGGAGAATCTGTTGAAAGTTTCAGAAGAGCTGGGAACCAAACCTCAGCGGTCCAAATCGGGGCTGTCTTCCCCACTTCTGCCTGTTCCTGCAGAATTTTTGTTCCTGCAGAATTTTTGTCAGAGCTCTGGTTATGAGGATTAACGGGGGAAAAGCATAGTTCATCCCTCGGGTCAGGGTTGAAGGAATGCATCTGAGACTGCTGCTTTTGAATTGGGTCTCCAGCTGAAAAGCACGGGTAGCTGAATATTGAGTTGGGACGCAAACCGATCTGTCTGCAACGGATCCCACCATCCTAGCAGACTCAAGAATACTCCTTTTGTGTTACCTCCAGTCGCTGCTGTTTTGGAGGTACCTCGAGTTCCAATCTGCCACCACATTGGACAGTCTGAAGGATACTCTGCTGTAATGGATATCTTCCTGTTTACGCAGTAATGCCAAAATACCTTGGCCATTTCCACTTCAAGCCTCTACATTGTTCTGCATAGGTGATTGATGTATCTTGCTGTTGAGATGATGTGCATCTTGGTGAAAGTCGTTACTGCAAAGAGCTCTAAGCAATGTATCTGTAATCTTGGCTCCTGATGCAACCACTTCCCTCCTGTGGCGAGGTTGGCACAGCTGGCTCCCCCTGCCTACTCTGCTGGCGTCTGAGTCTATGATTACATCCGGATCCAACCAAAAGATGGCCCCCATGAGAGAGGGACTTGCTGAGTTCAAGAGATACTCCTTCTCGAGTGAGCCAATTTTACCCTTTGCAGGACTCTTTAATGGAAGGAACCTGGAAAGATGGCCTGTATCGATGATGACAAAGGGCCTATCTCTCTGGCTAGCTCTCTCAAGGAGAACCTGTCCTTGCCCACTAAGTTCTGGATCTCTTTCTTGATCGTGCGTATCTTCTGCATTGGCAGCTGAAGAGACGCCTTGATTGTGTCCACTGTGAACCCAAGGAAATCCATCTCCTGAGAAGGCGTCAGGAATGATTTCTACCAATTTTTGAGAAATCCCAGACTCTGCAGGAGGTATATAGTTGTCTGCACCTGCTGTTGCAATACATATTTGTCTTGCGCCATTATGATCATGTCATCTAAATACAGAATAATACGGTATCCCTACATATTATCCCCACCAAAAATATTGCCGTACATATGGTCGTTTGTCTCGCCATAGGTGATATTTTAGGAGGGGTGTCCCCCGCACATTTAAAAATAATGGAGGGGTTTTGCGGGGGTGTTCCCCGCAGGGTCCATGGCTCAATATCGCCGCAATCGCGATATTTTTTGTGGGGATATTAACACATGGAATCAATAATACAACATCCTACTTCCAGTACCTACCCCTCCCCCCTACCCCAAGCCCCTACTTGAACCTCAGAAATCACTGTGGGGAGGAAATGTCAAATACGCATCTTTAAAATCGGGGCGTACCTGTAACGATCACCTGATTCCCGTAGAGGCGCCGGTCTTGTCTGGGCGTATACCGTATCTTCAAAGGTGATGTGTAACACACGGCTGGCTCTTTGGGCTGGACCTCTGTGCACTGTATGTCTGACTCAAAGGGTAAGATGTCTGCAGATAGAAAATATGGGATTAATGAACTGGGTTATGGAATGTCTCTCTCTTCTTCCCTTTCTCTTCTCCTGTAGAACCCCAAAGGTTAACACTCTCACCTTAGGTAAGTGAACGCCGTGCTCTCCATCTGCCTCGGGGCAGGGTGCTGTAACCAGTTTCTTCACTGGATAAGGGGAGCAGGCCTCTTGACTTCAGAGGACTGCCGGCCGTCGTTTACTGCACGAACGGTAAGTTTCGAGTAATTCTAATGTCTTTAAAGT
Organism: Ambystoma mexicanum; assembly: GCF_040938575.1. Classification (NCBI taxonomy): domain Eukaryota; kingdom Metazoa; phylum Chordata; class Amphibia; order Caudata; family Ambystomatidae; genus Ambystoma; species Ambystoma mexicanum. Next base: position 862,747,718 of record NC_090939.1, on the reverse strand, counting down.
CTTTAGTAATGATGTCTCTTGTTTTGCAGGGTTCCGGCGATGGCGGATGACGGGTTGAAGTGAGTTGAAGATGGAGCCCGTGTGATGAATAGAAGCGCCTGGAAGCATGTAAGTAAGCGCTTGTTGCCTGCTTCACGATGCGCTCTAACTGTCTTTTTAAATTGCAGGTACAAGTTCGGAGCGGCTGCAGGGTGCCGGAATACCCACTGGGTTAGATGTGGAAAGGAGTAATGGCACGTGAGTATTAAAGTTCCCCAATGTCTTTAAACGCACCTTGTTTTGTCTTTCAGATGCGGGATGCAGCGCCGAAGGCCTCCGGAGCGTGCGAAGAGTTGGTAAGCTTTTGTCTTTCAGATGCCGGAATGCAGTGTGAAGACCTCCGGAGCGCACGAAGAGTAGGTAAGCCTTTGTCTTTCAGCTGCCGGAATGCAGCGCGAGGCGTTGGTGACAGCCGATGGACCAGGTAAGTGAAGAGCTGTCACTGAAGACCGTAATGCTAACCTGTTCTTTCTTGTCTTTATAGGTGTTGCTGAAGACTGGATTCAGGATGGTAAGCCTTTTTCCTTAGGCCCAGGATCAGATGCAGAAGACACGATGAGCGTTCTGCTGCAGAGGATGCAGAATAACGCAAAGCATAATTCATCCATCGGGTGTGGTTTAAATAGCCTCCTGTAGTGCTTAGGTGTCTCCTTCCACAGCCACGCCTAGGTAAGAAAAGAGTTCCTGCTTTTCAGAAGAGTTCCAGTGTTCTGAACCTAGGGAGTGGCTCCTGCCCCAGCCAACAGGAAAAGTAGTTCCAAACAGAAGAGGATCAGAGGCTCAACTGGCAGGCAAGTAAGCAGCATGGTCTGTTGCAGGTAAGTCCACCCAAGCATTATGAGCCCGGCGCTTCCAGCGCTGGGACTGGGCATATTTATGAGCCTGGTGCCACTGGCGCCAGGACTGGTTCCAAAAGGTCCCAATTGGGACTGGTTGGCACTCGGAACCTGGGTTATGGATCTGCTTCCAAGGGAGTTGGGAAAACCCTGACCTTTTGGAAGCAGAGATCATGACAGTACCATCCAGTGTCTTGGCTGGAGGATATCTCGCAGCATTTAGATCCCTCAATCTTGAAGTGTTTGTACAGGATGAAGCTGATGAACTCTCACAGGTTGATGACTGGCCTTGTTTTCTCCTTCCTCTTCACTACAAAAAGGTTGCATCCGAAGCCTCCCTGCGGTCGAGCTGTTGGCGCAATACCCTTTTTTTCCTCGCCAACTCTGCCACGTCTTCATCCAAAATCTAGTGGTTCCCCACTGAAAATAGCATGGGTGCTGGCAGTGCTCCAGTTACAATTTTGAGGTGGGAGTAGCTTACTCACTATTTTTTACCTTTGAGAGTAAGTTTCCTCCTTTACAAGAGCAAAAAAGTGTGACATCTAGCCGACGTGTGCAAAGTGTTAAAACTGTATTGACATCATTGCCATGCGGCGGCTTTCTGCATTGTGACAGAAAAGCAGGTTTCTCTCACAATTAACACATAAAGCACAGGGTGCAGTGGCACAAACACCTTCTCACAAATGGAACAGATAAGCACTAACACTGTGAGTTTCCCTGGCATGTAAAGCAAGGGTAAGACGGCAGTGTAAGCTTTTTAACTCTTTGCTCACACAGAGCAAGTCAACTTGAGTAAAAACCGTGCAGGCTTCTCCCACACAAACAGAAAAGGTGAATCAGGGCAACCCCGATGCAAGCTTTAATCATGTAAAACAGGTTGAAACCAGTACAAGCTGTAAATCAAGGGTAGAAGATTCCGACACAAAGTCAGGAATGTGTCTGTGCAGTAGACGCTCCTCTCATATAAAACAGGTGTAACAGGTTAAAGCGCCTCAATGCCCGTGGGCTGTAGTGCGCTATACAAATGTAAAAATAAATAAATAAATAATAAATAGCCTTCAGTAGTGCACAATCCACTCCTAAAATAGAAAAGGTATACCATGAATCTCGGTAGATCATGATTCCCTCAGATAGAACAGGAATGCTGTGAGTCTCAACAAGATTACCACACAGTAAATTGTGGTTCACAACAGTTGAAGTTTCACTTGCATAGAGAAAGAACTGCATTTGATAGATCAATGTAAACACCCCCACACTGAAGAGGTAAATTAAGGGCCGCACCACAGCAGTGCAAGCTACACTCACACATAACTGGAACATCATAACACTCAGCAGTCCAAATTTCTGTCACAAAGAACATACCCAGCATGTGCCTCACCGATACAACATTGGGAGAACCACCCACATAGAAAAGGAGCAGTTAATTGCCTCATCATTCCAAGATCCTCCAAGACAGAACAAATATAACATTGATAGCGACTGGTCAAAATGTGCACGCTAACCCGAATCAGAAAAGCTTTTCAGTAGCAGTATGAATTCAGTAAACCATAATTAGAAGAAATTCTGCCTTAGAAAACCATTATTTCTATACCAAGATGATACATTTTATTTTTTTAAGACACAAAATCCTAGCCAATTACACAGTAAAGCAATCATGAATTGTATTGTGTGTTTTGAGGTTCGATAGCAGAATTGTCTTTTGATGTTTAATGAAAGTCCTTATTTCTTGAAAGTAGTACTACCTAATGGTATGCCACGGTTATGATAAAACGGTGCAGAGAGGTAAGGACAGAATGCTAAATTCTTTATCTAATCTCATGGTCAAATTTAGGCTAGACAGAGGTAATCATTTGTTATATATAATGTATTACACGTCCTGCCTGTAGTTATAGTTAAGGTGCTTATTGGGTGGCTTATAACTTTGCCCCTCCTGGATGAATCCCCACGAAACTTTGCAAAATAAAAATTAGATGGCCTTGTCAGATTGATTCTATGTAATTTGGTGAGGTTTTGTGCAGGGGATCAAAGTTATATGGGGGGTCCCAAAATGTGTGTTTTTTTCCATAGAGGCAATGGAAAGCAAGTTTTGCACACACCTACAGCCCAAACCGCTGGATGGATTTTCACCAAATTTGTGGCAGGAGCGGCGGCTTGGTCTGGAAAGTGTGCTTTTGTAGTAGGTAAAACAAATTAGTGATGTCTGGGTTCGGTCCGCTGACTCACTTCCCTGTTCAGTCAGCGGACAGGCCTCCGATTGGCACAGAGGGTGCCGTGAAGTCCACCGACATCAGACGCGCCTGCTGATTGGATGGTGAAAACCGTGAGGTGCGTCAGATGTTTGAAAACGCCTGCCATTTTGGATTCACGGACAGCGCCCGTTGTTCGTGAACATGGCAGGAAAAACATAAAAAAAACAACCTTGCACTTGCCAAATTAATGAAACAATCTCTGGAGAGGAGAGGGGTGATGAGGATGGGATTGGATATGGCCTTAAAAAGCCCAAAAACCAGGTGGTTTTTCAACTCTGATGTCTGCGAACAGTCCGGATGTCCGGGGCAGTCCTGTGATGTTCGCGAACATCTCAGATGTTCAGGACATCTATGCCTATTTCTGCAGTACAGGGTTGGTAAAAAAAAAAGCAGTTCGTGGGTATCTTATAACTTTGGCGCCATGCAATGAAACTGCATGAAAGTGTAAGATCTCGTTCTTGACCTGACACTGAATAGTTCTGCAAAGTGTGGTGCTGTTTTGTCAAGAAGGAACAAAATAAGAGGGGGTTGGGGGGTCCCAAAATATTTTAAATGCTTATAAATGTGGTGGACACTGAGCTAGGATGCAGGGTAGGTGCAGTGAATAATGGGGGTGGTTTGGTTGGGCTGGGGTCATGGTCGAGGCTCATGCCCTGGGCAATTGAACAGTGATTTGCATCCCCAGCATGTGCTGCTGATAACGACAGACATATGTATGTGTTGCAAAAAATATGTTTCTTAAAGGAGGTTTATAATTCTTTCATATATATGAAAAGAGGAATGATTAATAACTACAGTGATGTAACACCATGAAAATTGTTCCCTTATACAAACCTGTTAAATTGACAGATACAACATTGTTAACAGGATGTTACGGTTAAGATGCATCCCGCCTTGGGACCCCTCTGCTCCAGTAATTAGCAAGTGACGACCCCCCTTAGAATCACTTGGCATTTCCCTCCTGGGTTCTCATGAGCACTTGCCCATCTGTACTGCCCCTTCTATTTATACACTTCTCTCACTGCACAATGCATATGTGCATTTATAGGAGCACTGTGTACAATTGTTTTGTATTTGTATAAGTAAGGGAAATGAGAGATGCAAAATATTTGTAGAAGATTGTTAAGTGGCAGTTGGTGATTGGAAACTTAATATGGTCATAGGGTTATATGTACAGTTTTTGGAAGTGATTGGTGGATGGATGTGTGACTGTTTGAAAGCAGGCATTGAGGGAGTGTTACAAATATACAATTAAAAAGGGTAGAAGGGCTGTCCTGTGCGATAGTGTGCACGTGTCATCTTCGTCTTTTAATGTTCCATGGCCTGGAAAGGGGACTGTGGAGAATGCGGATAGTTAAAAGGTCCATCGATTATGGTCCTTATTGTATGGTAGAGAAAAGTATTTGGGACAGACAATTGTTTCTGTCCTTTTTATATTTTTCTCTGTTATTCAATTGTTCATTATTCCCATTAGCATACAGATAATCTTATTGAGTCTAACTAGTTTACTGAGAAATGTAAAGTAGATGGAGTCTATAAGAGTATTGTTTTCCATTCTGTTTTAACTATGAAAGGTGGTTCCTAAAGGAACCTTTCTTTTGGGGCTTTTTTTGATATTTTTTGTTGTTGTTGCAGGAGAGAAAGTAAGGTGTGGAGGGAAATGAGGAAAGAGGCACCATCCACAAATATGGAGGGGCAGGTGGGCAGGGGAATATGTTGCGCGTGTCTTCAATCTAAGATAGGGGGCAGTGTTTCTCATGCTCCTTGATTACAGCTTCAAAAGCACTTCGAAATTGCTCTCCCCTGCAGAGTGGTGTGTTGCAGTATATACAGAGTACTGTTGTCTTCAAAAGATATGGATCAATAGCCTCTTTTAGCGCTTGCAAGGTAGCTGGTGGGATTTTGTGTCCCACAGAAGTTGACTGTGTAGTTACATTATTGGTTGAGGAAGGTGAGGTGGAGGAAGACGGCCTACTACTTAGTAAGAAAGGAACAGCCTTTCTGAGAGGATTGCAGTGGTTGGATTTGGTGTTACGGCGCATGGAGGTGGTCCCGTAGGAGTACTGTCCAGGTAGTCCACGACTGAGTACAATGTTGCACTCAGTGCATTTTACTTTGGTAGCTTTAGCCTTTGGTACATTCCCAACAGTGGTAAATAACTGCCACACCCATGATTATCTCTGGGTGCAATAAGTAAGCACTTCCTATACCTCATCTTCTTGGTCATTTTCGTTGTCTTTTGAAGTACTGCGCTTTTGCTGTGTAGGACCTCCAGCTGGCGGTTGTGGTTCTTGGGAGGAGGATGGCAATAGCTGATGCCATTTTTAAGATAAATAGCAGTTTTGCTAATATTAGAAGTATGTGCTTTGTGCTAGATTGTTAATGGATAATGAGGAAGGAATAGGTGTATTTGTATTTGTATTTATTATGGTTATATAGCGCTTTACTCCTAAACGCTGCACATTTTAACAACAGGACACATATAACATTAACATTATAACAGTATAACAGTAGAAGCAATTTAGAATTATGAATCAGTCCAACAAAACAGTAAGTAGAGCAATTAAACTGAAGGGAAGAGGGAGAGTAGTGCAGTAGAACTGAGAGGGAGAGGGAGGAGTGGGGAGGAGATGGAGGAGGGAAATGGATGGGGTAAAAGGGTGAGAATGGTGTGGAGGGGCGAGGAGAGGGAGATGATCATGGTGAAAAGAAAAAGGAGGGAGGAGGAGCAAGAATGGGGAAGGGTTTCATGGCAGGGAATGGAGAAGGAGAGATTTAAGGGATGTGCGGAATGAGGAAAAGGTAGGAATAGAGCGGATTGAGAGAGGTAAGGTGGTCCAGTGCAGGGGGGCTAGGAGCTGGAAGGAGCGGAAACGGGAGGTGGCACAAGGGGATGGAGGAACAGTGAGAAGGAAGTGGTCAGCAGAGCGAAGGGAGCAGGAGGGAGTGTAGAAAGAGAGGAGGGAGGAGAGATGAGGGGGAGCAAGACCATGGAGAGATTTAAAGACTAAGCAGAGAAAATGAAATTTAAGTTGGGAGTGAAAGGGAAACCAGCCAAGGGAGGAAAGGGAAGCATAGATGGAGTCACGGGAGGTGAGGAGACAGAGGGTACGGACAGCAGAATGGTAGATAGATTTGAGGGGGGGCGAGATGAGAAGTAGGTAGTCCAAAGAGTAAGGAGGAGCAGTATAAGAGGCGAGAGAAGATAAGGGAGGGGATTAACCGTTTAGTGGCATGGAAAGTGAGAGAGGGGCAGACTTTGTGAATATTAAAGAGGTGGTAGCGACAGGAACGAGAGGTGAGAGAGATATGATTGGAAGAAGTGAGAGAGGAGTCAAAGTGAATGCCTAAGTTGCGAGCGTGGACATAGATGGGGAGATTAGAAGGAGGAAAATGAATGAAAGGAGGAGGAGAGGGAGTGGGAAGAGAGTTGGAGGGGAAGAAAACTACTTCAGTTTTATCAGTGTTGAGGGAAAGAAAGCGGGAAGACATCCAGTTTTTAATGGCAGTAAGACAGGAAGAGAGTTTAAGTTGGAGGTCGGAAGAGAAGGAAGAGAAGGAAAGGAAGAGCTGAGTATTGTCAGCATAGAAATGGTGAGAGATGCCAAATGAGGAGATAACAGGGGCAAGGAGGGAGGTGTAGAGTGAGAAAAGGAAAGGGCCAAGCACCGAACCTTGGGGTACTCTGAATTCCAGAGGCTGGGTAGGAGAGGAGCGGCCTCCCCAGGAAACAGTAAAAGAGCGGGAGGAGAGGTAAGCGGATAGCCAGTTAAGAACAGAGCCTTTGAATCCAAAGGAAGAAAGAGTGTTGAGAAGAAGGGGGTGATCAACAGTGTCGAAGGCAGCAGAGAGGGCAAGAAGAATAAGGACAGAGGATTGCGTGGAGTGTCGAGCGGAGAGGAGGAGGCTAAGGATGTAAGTGAGGGCCGTTTCAGGAGAGTGTTTAGGACGGAAGCCAGATTGAGAGGGGGTAGGAGAGAGATTGGTGACAAAGTTTGAGAGCTGCGAGTAGGCAAGGAATGGGAGAAGGGAGATAGGACGGAAGTTAGAGGTGAGCAGGGGATCAGCAGATGGTTTCTTCAGAATCGGAATGATAGTGGCATGCTTGAAAGCAGGGGGAAGGTAGCTGAGGAAAGGCAGGTGTTGAAGAAGGAAGTTAAGTAGGGAATAAGAAGAGGGTAGATCTTAGGGATAAGAAGGGAGGGGAGAGGGTCAGATGGAGCTAACGAGGGGTGGGCTTTGGAGAGGAGGATGGAAACGTCAGAAGGGGAGACAGGGAAGAAGTCGGACATGCAGGTTGAGGGGGAGAAGGGAGAAGGGGAAGGGGCGGGAGTAAGAGGAGCAATTGATTTTTTTGCCAAAGGGCCAGGATCTTGGAGGAGAAGAAGTTTGCAAAGTCAGAGGGAGAAAGGGTAGAAGAGTTAGAGGGATCAGGGGTAGGAGGAGAGAGCAGACTAGAGAGAGTTTGGAAGATGCGGCGAGGATGGGAGGCTTGGGATTGGAGAAGGTTAGAGTAGTAGGAGTGTTTTGCTGAGGAGAGGCAAGAGTCATAAAGAGAGTGGTAAGAGAAATATGAGGTTTGGTTGGAAAGCAAAGGAGACTGGAGCCAGAGTCTCTCAAGACGTCGAAGGAGACGGCGCATGGAGAGAAGTTCAGGAGAGAGCCACGGTTGAGGGGGTTTACGGATTGGACGGAAGAAGGAAAGGGGGTGAAGTAGATCAAGAGAGGAGGAGATAGAAGAGGAGAGAGTAGAAAGTGCGTCATTGGCCGATGGTGAAGAGAAATCTTGGAGAGACGGGAGAGAAGAAGAGCATGTGTCAAGAAAGAGGGAGGGATCAAAGTTGCAGTGGTCAAGTCATGAAAAGATGGAAGGGGAGGGCTTGGGAGAAGGATGGGTAAGGGGAGTAAGGGAGAAAGAGAGTAAAGCATGATCAGAGAGATAGATAGGTAGCGTAGAGACAGTAGAAGAGGGGTAGGAAGAGTTGAAGATAAGGTCAAGAGTGGAGCCAGAGGAGTGAGTAGGAGAGGAAGGAAGAGGGGAAAGGAGGTAGGAGTCGAGGATGGATAAAAAGGGAGAGGAATGAGGGGGAGAAGGGAGCTGTGCAAGGGTACATTTTTGAGCTTCAATGTTCATAGATTAGCTGAAAGCAGTTCTGAACTGTTAGCAAAGCACGGATCTGTTCGCGAATTGCGGGCGCTTTTCGCGGGCACGTCATCATGCCAAGTTACAAAAAGTGTATAGAAGTGTTAAAAATTATACTTGACGGTGGAGAATGCAAAGTTGTAAGGTGAAACTTTGTAAATTGGACACAAAACTTGCTATATTGGGGTAAGTATGATATTAGTAAATTGTACGAAATTAGCGTGCACTCGTTAAACCCCATGAAAATTCACTGAAAAAAACGTTATTAAATGGACCCATGGTTAAGTTGCTCTAATAAAAACCTATGAAATTCAATGAAAAAATGTTGTTAAAGGGACGTTATGGTTACAAGTAAAACCGAAAACCCCCAGAAATTTGGCAGCTATGGTAAGCTAAGCAACCATAACTCGCACCACCAGCTTGCACTGCTAAGACTAAAACCCAGGACATGAAAGATGACATCACAAATGTCCTTGATGACATCACTGATGACCTCCCATATTAAATTAATTTTAATAAACAGTCTTTACAAGGGGTCGAGTTTATAATGTTGTAAACAATATGTTGGGGGTGAATGGGAGAACTATCATGAACTACTTAATGTATAAAAAATGTTCTCATGTAAACAAATCATTCTATTCTAGTGTTGTTATTAGTAGAGGAACCTAATCATACATAAATATAGGCAATGGTTGCAGCATTCACCATAGAAGTACAATAATTTTAATCTGGTAATTTCCGATAGTAAAATAATAAATGCTACCGTATGAGAGTTTTGAGTAATGTAAAACATGGAATAAATAGGTAACAATTGAACACTTACCACACACGTGTTAGTAGAAAAAATACATGTAAAAATACACAATGCATACAAATTAGAGGCACATAAAGGTAAACTAAAGTAAGGAAGAAAGAAACAACAGCACCAATAAATGACAATACCAGAGTTAATCATCATGTACACAAATTGTGTGTTTGAGGTGAGTTTATTGCCCCATGTATGTGCACTATGAGCTCTGATTAAACTCTAAGGAAAGTACTTTAAGAACATATAAAAAGGTTAATATGTAGATATATAGCACCTTTCAAATTTTTGAAATTCTCATTGTCCGTAAAAATAAATAACTAGTTTAATCATGTCAGTAAACAAAAAGAGGTGGGCCAAATATGTGATGTCATCAATGACATTTGTGATGTCATCTTTCATGTCGAGGGTGTTCGTCTTAGCCGTGCACGGTGGTTGCACGAGTTATGGTTGCTTAGTTTACTATAACTGGCAAATTTCTGGGGGGTTTCGGTTTTACTTGTAACCAGAACGTCCCTTTAACAAAGTTTTTTCATTGAATGATATGATAGTTTATTTATATAGCTCCTAAGCACAATGTGTTTCTCAGCGCTTCAGGCACGGGAGGGAACAAAGGAAAATACAATGACAATTTTACAAGCCATGAACAGTAAGGATGTGAAATTAACTATTGTACTCGGCCTGACGACATTTTAGATAGTGTAAGTGCTAAGACATAGATAAGGAAGGGAGGGGGAGAGTGGGAAGGAAATGGAAACCGACAGGTGACTACCGTACTAGGCCTGGCGACATTTCTGGTAGAGCCGGAGAAAAACAAAAGGTGAAGGAGAGGGGTGCAGCAAGGGAGAGGAGGAACAAAACAAGCGACTATCGGCTATATATATATATATATATATATATATATATATATTGAGCTAAAGCGCTATACATGGAACATATCTGCATACAATTATCCCCCAACCAAAGTTCAACATCAGAAGGCTGAAAGGCTGAGTTGGCCTTGTTGGGATTCGAACAAGCGACCTGCATATCAGACACAGATTGCAGCTATCTCACCGGTTGACATCCAACTGAGGTATCATTTATCACAGTGCCTAGAACTTGGGAAAACAATGTTGTAAATAATTGCTACTATCTGTTATAATGTAAAATGTTTAAGTAACCATGTATTATGTAATGTGCCCAGATACCCCAGGGTTCGGTGCGCTATATAAATAAACAAACAAACAAACCATGCGCGAAGCACTACATAAACAAGTGAAATACTTAACTGGATTATCAAAACAGGGACTGGTTTTGCTGAGTTTATATTTCAAGTACAAATGTAACTGTTTCATGCACTTCATGGAGAATCAGGTTTTGGATTTGACATAGGGTGGGACTCCTGTGATTTGTGTAATGACAATCGTTCACCTTTGAGCAAGGACTATTGTGGAGAATCATGCGGATCCCTCACTAAAACCCTACCTACAGCCTCCTCCCAGGTGGCCAAGAGAGGCAGATGCTTCCTGATCCCAATCCTGAGGGTGGTGTACTGCCGAAGGATCACCTGGGTGGAGATCAGGCCCAGCCATTGGGCAGGGTGAGACACAGTATCTTTCCTTGACAAGGAATAATGTTAACCCAAACTTAAGTAGAAATTGGCTCAATTCCATTTTGGTAGATCTCGATCCACTGTTAAGGGTAAAACCTGAAAGAGTGACTCCACTTTGTGTTGAATCCAAGAAACAAATCTTTTATACACCTTGGGTTCCATATCTTCCACAAGATCAAAAGTATTCCAACAAGAGCGATGAATATGTGACCTTTTCTGTCCATTCTGTCTCTAAAAGAGTAAACCCTTATAATTCTTCTCTTTATAAAATCTGGGGTATAAAATCCATTCTAAAACCTTTCGAAAAATTAGAGAGATTACATTTTCCTAAATCAAACCACCAGTCCCAGAATCCCAAAGGGACTGTGAGGAAAAGAGGGCTGAGGAGGCAGGTAGTAGCAGACTGGCAAGTCTAATGACTCTAGACAAGGTCAGGCAATTAATCATAAGGGCCTGTACCTGAACCTAATTAGCCCACCTGAGAGGCATAAAAGGCTGCATGAGAGAGAAGCAGTAGAAAGAAGCTGTGGCAGGAAATGGAAGGTCGTCATTAGCAGAAGAAGCAGAGCACTTAGCCAGCAGATTGTAAGTAAGTGTCACAACAGGGACGCCGGAGTAGAGAGGCAATGTTCAAATGCAAACTCTGAGTTGGTCCTGTGCTCATAAACCCTGAATAGATGTGGCAGCACTGGAGGGAAGTGGAAGCAGCAGGCAGTCTCTCCAGGTGCACCTCATTGCTGTGAATGCAGAGCTGAAGTTGCAGTTGTTCCTAAGGCCCGAGTGTAGAAGCAAGCCGAACGAAACTCGGGAGTAGGAGACTCTCCCTTAATGAGGCTGGATAGGAGACACCCTTGCAGCATAGGGGTGTGGATCCCACAGACGAAACTAAGTTGGGAAGCCGCAGCAGCCCGCAGTTGTTATAATTAGGAGTCAGAAAAATAAGCTCTGTTCTCCTAAGAAGCAGAGGTTTCTTGCTGGTAATTGTAGCCAGCTTTTAATTACACTTGCACTGAAATATAAGCGAGAATGAACTGCTGAAGTGGGAAGTCTTTTTTTTTTTTTTTTTTTTTTTTTTTTTATCAATGATATGATGAGTCATTTATAACGCGCCTGTACACAAGTGTTTCAAGGCATGACAAGACAAGGAAGGGGAGGCAAAGGGAGGACACAGCAAACGATCTTACTAGAACTTGTGTCATTGAGATCGTGCAAGTGCAGGTGAAGGGAGAGGAGAAGTGCCATGGGGAGGGAAAGGGAGAGTGCATTAAGCAAAGCTCAAGTAAGTGCCGCTAGGGGGCTGTTCCTAAGTAAGTGCAAGGAGGCAGGGGACCGTAGGGTTGCAGATACAGTCCCTAGTGCGCGGTAGGCTCGGAGGCAGTGCATGGGGCTACTGGTCGTGAAGGAGCCTGGACCCCATAAGGTTCAGGGGGAGGCCAGGTGGCCAGTTAGTGCAGCAGACAAGAACATCAGCAGAGAGAGAGAAAGCAGAAGCAAAAGGAAGGTCTTGAGTTGCTTCCGGAACATGAGGTGGTCCTGCTCAAGTTTGAGAGAGGCAGGGAGGCTGTTCCAGAACGAGGCACCAGCTGAGGAGGGAGATATACCCCCACTCTCAGCCTGGAGAAGCGTCTGACCCTCAGAGAGTTGGAGATGGACGAGCGGAGGGCTCGAGAAGGAAAGTTCTTAGGAAGAAAGAGTTGGATGTAGGGTGGTCCCTGGCCCCAGAACGCCTTGTGGACAATGCAGAGGGTCTTGAACTTGATCCTTGCAGCCACCAGGCGCCAGTGGCGAGATTTCAGGGCTGGAGACATACAATCCCTGGTCTTGAGGCCAAGGACAACTCTTGCAGTCATGTTCTAGATTAGTTGTAGAGGGCGAAGAGTAGAGGCAGGCAGATTAAGAATGAGGATCTAACAGTATTCCAGCCTATAGAGAACCAGGGCTTTGGAGACAGTGAGCTTCTGAGGGAAAGTAAGAAAAGAAAGAATACCCCGAGGAGGTGCAGCTGGTAGTGGGACTTCTTGGAGACGTCCATGATGTGAGGAGAGAAGGCGAGAGGGGAGTTGAAGATGACACTGTTTTTTGCCTCACAGGTAGGCGCAAGTAGCGAGCCCATGGAGGGTGGCCAGCGTGAAAGAGGGAAAGCAGGAGCAGGGGTCCCAACGAGAAGGATCTCAGTCTTACTGGCGTTCGGGAGAGGTTGTTGGAGGCACACCATTCCTGAATCGTGGAAAGACAGTCAGGAATGAGCAAGAGAGGAGAGGAGGCTAAGGGGAGCCTGAAAGAGAGCTTAGTGTTGTCCTCATAACACTGAAATTTAGGAGAGAAGGTAGAGATGAGATGAGATGAGACGAGATGAGATGGGCTATATGTGCCAAGTAAAGGTTGAAGAGCCAGGGTGAGAGTTTAGAGCCCTGGGGAACACCACATGTGGAGAGAGAGGTGGTGGAGAGAAAGGACCCCAGTTGGATCTGGGAGGGTCGTTTGGAGAGCAAGGAGGTCAACCAGGCTAGGGCCTGATCCGTGATGCCCAGGTTGTCACAGAGACGATTGATCAGGATGGCGTGGTTGACAGTGTTGAAAGCAGAGGAGAGATCAAGGAGGATGAGAACAGAAGGAAGGCTAGAGTCGATATTTGTGAGGAGGTCTTCACAAATCGACGATTGATAGGAGAGCAGTTTCCGTGCTTCTGGCTGCTCTAAAGCCAGGCTGATGGTCATGGAGACAACCAACAGATTCTGTAGGGAGAGTAAGCTGGGAGATGGCATGCTTTTCCAGAAGAAAGGAGTGATGGAAATCGGGCTGTAGTTTACCGGAGAGGAAGGATCGGCAGAAGGATTCTTCAGAAGGGGGTGCACAAGGGAGTGCTTTAGGGGGAGGTGAAAGTTACAGTGGCAAAAGAATGATTGCAGAAATCAGCCAAGGCTGGAGTGAGGGTGTCGATTTGGTCCTTGATGGTTCTAGGGGAGAGAGAGAGAGAGAGAGAGAGAGAGAGAGAGAGGAAAAAAAAAAAACACCCCGAGACCCCAGTGCTATGCAGAGAGCCTGGGACGGAACAGGAGAGGTGGAGTGTGCAGCAAGACTGACCAGCTCCTTGCAGATTTTTAAGAGTTTGGCCGTTTTGTTGGAGGCCGCAGAGACAAGTGCTTGGAATGTAGGCTGTCTTCTTGGACTGGAAAGAGAGTCTGGATTGCCTTTGGAGCAGGTGACGGGCCAGTTTTTCAGAGGATGCGCCTGATGCCCTCCACTCCCTCTCGGCCACGCTGCACTTGCGTTTAAGGGGAGCAAGGTCGATGTCATACCAAGAGTTGCACTTGGAGGTGGGCTTCAAACAGATCCTCATGACAGGGGCAAGGACATCAAGAGTGTTAGTGATGGAGAGATGCGGGTTGGAGAGGGCTGTGTAAGTCAGCCGCAGGTGTAGGAGGAGGCGAGAATGCAGCGGCGAACGCCTCCACTGATACACGCTTCATGAGCCGGATGGACGAGCAGATGGGTGGCAGTGCTGGGGTTGGCTTCGCCTGGGGGACTGAGGGTCAGGTGGGAAGAGAGAAGAAGGTGGTCGGTCCAAGAGAGGAGTGGTGAGAGGTGGATGTCAGAGAAGATGAGAACATCCAGGGTGTGCACAGTGGAGTGTGTCGGGCCAGAGGGTACAATAGAAAGAGAGATATAGTCACTGAGATTGCGAAAGAGGCCTGAGGAGGGGTTAGAGGCATCCAGATGGATGTTGAGGTCTCCGAGGAGGAGAAGTTGAGAGGTAGAGTCAAGGAGAGAGGAGGAGAGGTCAGCCCACTCACAGAGGAAGAGGGAAAGCTGGCCAGGTGGCCTGTAGATGGTGGCCACAGTAAGAGAGAGACCAGGAGGGGGAGGGAGCCTACAGACCAGGCATTCAAAGGAGGAGTAGGGTTGCGTAGGAATGACAGAAGCAGGGATCCACTCCGGAAATATAAGAGCTACTCCACCTCATGGACAGCTAGTTCTGGGTTCAGAGAGGATCTTGTAACCATCATGGAGGAGAGTGTCAAATTTTGTGAAAGAGCTGGCTGTGAACCATGTCTTGGTGAGACCGAGGAACTCCAGATCAAGTTCTTAGAGGAGTCGGCAGATGTCCGAGGAGTGTTTGACAGCAGAGCGAGAGTTGACAATAGCGACGTGGAACAGATTGCTACATTTAAAAAGACTTCCGTGGAGGGGTAGAGGGGCCAGAGTGGGCAGAGGAGGAGGAGGAAGAAGGAGATGGCAGAGTAGACAGAGGATGGAGAGGGTGCCAGAGAGGTGGCGGAGGAAGAAGTTGGCAGAGGAGCCAGAGGGGTAGGAGAAGCAGGAGCAGGAAGAAAGTTGATAAGGCGCAGGAAACGCCAATGGAAGGAGCTGTGGAGATGTGTAACCCGGAGCTAGTACATCCAGAGTACAAAGAGGGGACACCATCGCCCTGGGTAGCAGAATACCTGAAGACCAGGCACTGCAAGGCATTTGATAAGGAAGTGAGGGGTCGCCTGAGAGCTGAATGTCTGCAGCCAGAGATGGAAGGGAATTTCTCAGCAGCTTTGGAGTTAGATGACCTTCTTGGGGAAAAGCATTGGGGACCCCAAGAAAGTAGGCCATCCGGCAGTGAACCAGAGTACTTATCAAAGCTCCCAACACCAGAAAGTTTGGTGGTTCAAGCTGCTACATCTACCAAGCAAGCAGCATACCCCTCTATCCCTCCCGATAGGGATGATAAGAGAGTGGATGCTTGGCCGAAAAATATTTACTGCTGGTAGTATGGCTTTACAATCAACTAACACAACCTGTGCCTTGTCAAGGTTTACATTTACTCTGTGGAACTGCGTAGCTATGGTGGCTGACCACATCCCGGAAGGTGAAGAAAGAGACAGCTTCCTGGCTATCATCAAGGATGGTAAGGAGGCAATGTGTGAATGCCTCCAGTCAGGTCTGGATATTGCAGATAGCATCAGCAGATCGATGGCAACTAGCACTGTGTTTGCAGATTTGTGTGGTTGAGGAAGTCCGGATTTGCACCGGATGTGCAGTGTAGACTCCACAATATGCCCTTTGACGGTTCAAGGCTATTTGGCAGCAAGGCTAATGGAAGTTTGGAAAAGCTGCAGACCTCGAAAGCGGTGGCTACATCTTAGTACTGCCATTAGACAGCCTCAACGCTGATACCGTGGCTCATCATCTTGGAGGAGTAAGTCCTTTGATTCTACTCCTCAGTTGGAAGAGGAGAAGCCGGTAATAGAGGTCAGAGAAGATTCCCTCGTGGTGGATGAGGGAGAGGTGCTAAGTCAGCCCAAGCAGCAGTTTCCAAGCAGCAGCAGTTTTACCCCCACCCGCTGCTTCAGCCGCCTCAAAATCACTCTGAGGCCTTGTCTCACAAGACTCCAGTGGGAGGCAGACTTTCTCAGAATCTGAAAGAATGGCGGGGCATTGCTTCAGATACTTGGGCACTAGAAACCGTAGCCCAAGATTACTGCCTTCTTTTTCAAAAAAGGCCCCGGGATCATCCACCGGGGAGCAACTCTTTCAAAGTTCTGCTTCTAGTTCAGGAAATTTGGACCCTGAGGAAGGTGCTCTAGAACTGGTACCTGTTGCGTAGAGAAACAAGGTTTGGTACTCCCCGGATTTTCTAATTCTAAAAAAGGATGGAGGATTGAGACCCATCTTGGACTTGAGATACGTGAACAAGTTCCTCAGGAAGGACAAGTTCAAGATGGTTACCCTTTCTCAGATCCTTCTGTTACACCTCGACCTTCACCGCATCACACTCCCCGTGGTCTGCCCAGTGCCTCTTCAGTCTCCCATGGTGTTAATAAGGACAGTTGGGGAGCTCCATGTAAGGCCAGAAAGAGGGACAAGAAAGTGGTTGCTCTTCATAAGGGGCTACGGCGCCGTCATGCACCTTTTTTCTCACGCTGGCAGCTGCCGTGGAGAATAGCTGCAACAAACTACATTTCCCAGAAAACCTGTCAAGGATTGTAGTTCCCGGCGTTAATACGGGAGCCTCATTTTCGAATATGTCACGCCTCCTTGTTGTATTTAAACCACAGCGGTTTTCAGAACGCTGCTTCTGTTTATAGTTACAACCGGCATTTTCTGAAGTGCTCCTTCTGTACCTTAATTCTGGAAGTCTCCTGTTTTTTCCGTGTACCAACCTTGCCTGCACACGGACTCCTACTTCTTGATTCTACTTTGGTTTTGTTTGCTGACCGTCTGTGTACCAGACCTCTTGCCTGCTGCCTGGACTCCTGGATTGTGATTTTGTTGTGTTTGCTGACCGCCCGTGTACCAGACCTTTCACCTGCTCCTGGACTCCTGGATTGTGATTTACTTCCTGTTTGAATACCATAACTTTTGACCACGGACTCTCGAAATCCTTCATTAAAGTGCTTCCTTTGTCCTGGGGAATAACACTGGTAAGAACAATTCTTCATTTGGAATCCTGTCTTCATCGAACTGTTACCTCATCTTTGGATAACATGGCTTCATTTCTAAAGTGCATTTTGGAACGCTTTGCTGTGGTGCGACCCTCGTTCCGTCCGGGGATAGCTACCCTACTAACCTTCCCTTTTTTTTATTTTATACTTTCGTTGTTGCCCAGGATTCTTTACACTACTCTTACTTCCACCAGTGGTAAAGTATATTTCCTTGATTACCAATGTTGGGCAGTTTCACATTTAGCTAGTATAAGTTTCACAGTTAGCTAGTATCTAAAGCCTCTTCTGCTTTATAGGTTGCTCCAGCTCCTTTTTTATGGCCTAAGGGGAACTCACTCAGGTACTCTATTTAAGGGTGATAGTCTTGGGGAAAGCCAGGGTTGAATCTGACAGAATATTCATCTCTTGTCTTTTCTTTACAGCTGGGTCCGTGGCGGTGTGTTCTCCCCGCTCTTTTGATTGATCGGTCCCCTTGTCTGTATAGTTCAGCAGGTGGTCATATCAGTTTAAAGAGTTCATTCCCTCACAGAGAGGAGGCTCGGGTGGAGGCTCCAACCCGAGCTCCTTCAAGCAACTCTCCAGCACAAGAGGTCCGGTCTGTTTTACACACTCCCCATTCTGGTGAGTAACATCTTCAGGCTCTCCAACTCCAAGACTGGATGGTGTCATTGGACCTTCAGGATGCTTACTTTCATGCGCCTATCCATTACAAGCACAGAAAGTACCTGAGTTTCGCGGTTGGAGGCTTCTTATTATCAGTTTCGACCATTCTACCATTTGGGCTGACCTCCGCCCGAGGGTTTTCACCAAGTTAATGGTGTTGGTGGCAGCGAGTCTCAGGAGAGGGGGGGATTCACGTCTCCCCCTACCTGGATGATTGGCTGATCAGGGCATGTTCCACCTGAACAAGCCAAGGAACATCTCAGAACAACCTGCCACTCTCTCCACAAACTGGGCTTCTCCCTCAATTATAAGAAGTCCCACATGATACCACCTCAAAGACTCCAATTTATTCGAGCAGTCCTGAATTGCTTCTCTGGGGAAGCCTAGCCACCCGAAGTGAGGGCTTAACATATTCTGTAGAAGGTCACCAAATTCCATAGTGCCCAACGTCTTCTGGCCTTTGATTTTTCTGAGGTTGCTTGGTCTTTTGGCATCCTGCATTTTCCTAGTGCCAGAGGCTTGCCTCAGAATGAGATCCCTCCAATGGGCTCTCAGGACTCAATGGTCCCAATTCTCAGGCAGAATGTCAGACCACCTTAAAGTTGCAAGCAGAATCACTCAGGACCTTCTGTGGTGGGCTTGCAAGGATAACATTCTAAAGGGAGAATCATTTTGGCAGCCATGGCCAGAGATAACAGTAGTGACGGACGCCACACTCACAGGGTGGGGAGCCAATGCCAACGAGCTGACAATCAGCAGTCGTTGGTCTCCATCAGAGGCCAAATTACAGATCAACCTTTTGGAGCTGAGGGCAATCAGACTAGCGCTGAAGGACTTTCTGCCATCTGTACAGAGAAAGAATGTCCTGATAACGACAGACAACACAGTGGCCATGTACTGCCTCAACAAGAGAGGAGGTTTAGGGTCCCTACCACAGTGCAGAGATGCAATGCAGCTCTGTGCAATTCAAGAAGGAATCTCTGAATTGACAGTTCACCTAGCCGGAGAGGAGAACACGGCGGCTGACGCTCTGAGCAGGCAGAGCACATTCTCCCACAAGTGAGAACGAACTCACAAAGTCCTTCAAGAGATCTTCACCCTTGCGGGAACCCCTCAAGTGGATCTGGTCCCGACCAGTGTCAACCGGAAGTGTGTGAACTGTTCTGCTCCAGGAAGTTTCCCCCAAGAGGATCTCTAGGGGACACATTTGTACGTGTACGTGGTTCCTCCAGTCCCTGTCATTCCTCACGTGATCAGAGGGTGAAAAGATTGGGAAATCCATGATATTAATTGCCTCGGATTGGGGCAGGAGGACGTGGTACCCTGACCTTCAGGACATGTTGTCTGCCCTCCAATACGTCTTCCACTAAGAGAGGACCTTCTCTCGCGAAAGGAGGGTCAGGTTCTCCATTCAGAAGTCAAGACTCTCAACCTTCACGCATGGTTTCTGAAAGGTTAAAACATAAGGATTGGAACCTCCTGGATGACTTAATGGAAATCTTGCTTTCGGCCAGAAGATTAGCAACAAAATCTGTGTACTGCTGCCATTGGAACAAGTTCAGCAGTTGGTATAGGACTAAGAATGTGGACCCTTTTCTTTGTGATAGGCCTGTGGTGCTTTCATTTTTATTACATCTTGCGAATCTGGGGCTCGAGATTGGAATAATTAAAGGTTACCTGATGGCGCTGCCTATTTTCAAGCGCTCTTCAGAAGAGGATTCTTATTTTAAAATCCCCCTGATTGTTCAATTTCTAAAGGGTCTTACAAACGTATTCCCACCAGTTCCTTTCCAAGACCCTATATGGGATCTTAACCTGGTTTTAAAATGTCTAACATGGTATCCAGTTATAATATCGAGAAAAAAAAAAGTCAAATGCAAAAATGTCAAAAAAAAGAATGCAGAAAAAAAATTCTAATGTGTTTTTTTAACAATGTGTATGTTGTTTTTGGGTTTAGCTAGTAAAATTAAACGGGGGGCTGCGGGGATACCCCCCCATTAAAACATTTTTTTTTAAAAAAGATTCGAAAACATTTTTTTTCGACATTTTTGCAGTCGACATTTTCACTATACACCGTCTAACATGCATTTCTTTTGATTCAATACATTCAAGACCATTAAGACTGTTAACTTTGAAAACTGACTAATAGCAATAATGTCAGCCCACAGGGTAAGCGAGTTGCAGGCACTTTCCTGTAAACTTCCGTCATACTGTTTTCTATAAAGACAAGGTTGTTCTCAAAGTAAAACCTTCTTTTCTACCCAAGGCAGTCTCCGACTTCCATTTGTCGCAATAGATCATTTAGCCAACTTTCTACCCACCTCCTCATCCTGGAAAGGAGGAGGCAAGATTGCATAGGCTGGACCCAAAAAGGGCTATCCATTTATATATATGTAGAATGGCTAAAATTTGTCAAAATGACCAATTATTCATTGGCTATACAGGCCCTAAATTGGAACTGTGACAAAACAAACCCTATTAAGATTGATCATCCTGGCTATTGGGGAATGTTACAGGTTCGTGGGCAAAGACCCGCAGGAAGGCTTGAGAGCACATTCCACAAGGGGCATGGTAACCTCTGCTGCTCTTCAGAGAGGTGTTCCACTCAAAGACATTTGTGCAGCGGCCACTTGGTCATCTGTTCACACATTTGTGAAATATTACTGCCCGGATTCATCTTCCAGTCAAGAAGGGCTATTTGGAAAAGAGGCATTCAGTCCATGATAACAGTTAAGACAAAATATAATTCCTACTCCCACCACCAAATTATTACTGCTTTGGGAGTCTATAACAAGATGAGGAATATGTTGTAGGACACAAACCATTCGAAGAACAAGTTGCTTACCCCACGTATTGTTCTCTCAACTGGATGGTCCTCCCATGTATTGCTCATCGCCCCTGCCAGCCTAAACCCGCTGTAGAATTACGTGCCTTTTACAGTTTACGTTTTCTTGGAGCCTACTGTCTATGGTACGCCTGGTAATTCCTCTGCAGGAGGCGAAAAACAGAACTGAAGCCAACAGGCGCTGCTTGTTATTTATATACTGATTATGATGTCGACAAACGAGCGTAGGCCCTCGAGGGGCATTGCCTCGACGAGACATCAAACAGCGCCCCCTTTCAAAAAATAAATTCCAAAGCAGCAGAAGCTGGAAGGATAATTATCATAAGTTATATAATACGTGGAGGTACATCCAGTTGAAAGAACGTTACCAGGTGTAATTAACTTGTTTTTTCTATTTTCACCAAAATAGAAAGTCTCTTAGGGTTAGAGGGTTTGAACCCAGAGGGCAGTTGCTGTGCCTTCCCAGACTTTCGTTCTTCTTTTCTTGTACAACCCGGCTTATGATAGTCCTGATATATCCTTCTCAGGACTTCCTTCCACTGTTCTTCACATACCATCACAGGAAATTCACAAAACCACCACCCGATTATGGTTACTGTAATGGGAACCCTATTGGGATTCACCACTGAGACCAATGCTATTGGGGGGGGTGTAGCGGGATGCACAATAAAATGGAAGGCATTACACCTGTGGGTGAGGTGAAACCTATGCTAACATCTTACCAAAGTTAGAGGCATTTTTTTCAGTTAAGCAAGAACATTGGAAAGAGAGTTTCTCTTCACGCTGAGCTTATTACGGTGATGGGAGATTTCTTCCACAAACCTCAGTCTCCGGTTAAAGCGCATTAGATTCGCAACCCCTTGGTATGACGGGGAATGTCGCCAGGCCAAACGTTCATTAATCAAACTAGTGAAGGCAATATGGGTAGAGGGATCTGTCGCTCTGTCAGATGCTAGAAAAAGGTATCAAGCCCTAATAAAGCTTAATAAATCTGAACATTCAGTGAGCCTCTGGGAGGCATTGCTTACAGTGTATAAAATGTATGACTCTAAACGCTTCTGGAAAACCTTCGGAGCAGGGACCCATCAAGAGCAAAATTATGTTAAAGATGGCATCTCTCATTTGGGGAGACCACTATGGGGCGCGTATGGCAATGGCTGCCTAACGACCAGCTCCGCTCACCGGGGAAGAAAAGGACATGAAATAGAGCGGATCCGAACATGAAATAAGATAAAAAATGCAAGGCTAATACTGCAGAACATCACGGAATGCAGGAGTGAGGAGAGCGGATTGCCCAGGGGAGAAAGACTTAGCAAACGGACGAACTGGCCATCCCCCATTGAGGCCTCCCAAATGCTGATGGTGTTGAAAGGAGACGAATACGAGGAGCAGCTCTCATACTACAAAGGCCCCAAAGAACTCCATTGAGGGAAAGAAAGCACTGAAAATCCTCCAGGAGCCCTAGAAGCGCCCAGGAAAAGAACAGAAACCCAGGCGACGACACCCGTAACCTGACTGAAACAGGGGACTCATACCGCCTAGCCCAGCCTCCACAGAGCCGTAGGCGCGAAACCAACACCAGAGCGGCAGTCCATCAAGATACCGCTCTTGAACTCAACTGAGGGGGAGAAGACAATTGCCTCGGGACGCCCCCCCCCCCCCTCCAGTGCAGAAACAGACACACGCAGGCCCAAAGGAACAGACGGCCCCACATGGAGGGGAGAAGGGGGCTTCCTCCACAGAAAGCTCTGGGCGCCCGTCACAGAAACGCTCCTGGCGCCAAGTGAAATGAGGAGAGGTCTCCGACATAGGGCACTAGATGGCCCGAATCGCAGCGGACCCCTGGGTGCCCCCATCCAACTCCAGGGAATCGGGAGTCTCTTGCACGAGAGCCTGCTTCCCGTGGTGCTCCCGAAAGGAAGAGCTCGCCCGGTGCCGGACCGGAGCCCAACGGACGAGTAAAGGTTCCCTGGATTCCCGACACCCACCCTGTGGGCCCAGTATCAACAGGTGAGACGTCCCCCCCCCCACCCCTCCAGAGAAATACCAGTCCCCGAAGGGCAGAGGGTCAACCTCTACACTAACTGAGCCCCCTCCAACAAAACACTATCCTGAATAAAGCAATGACACCATAAAGGGGGGGGGGTGGAACGACTTCAACAGCAAGGTCCCGGGCCCCCAGGGAAACCCAGCGCGCCAAATTAGTGAATCTTCACTGCACATCAGGGGGGGAAACAGACTCAGCCATATCTACCAAGAGAAGGGGGGGAGAAAAGAGAAAAAAAAGAAATCAAATTTAAAAAATAACCACGCTCTAACAGGAGCTGCTTGGTGCTGTCACGGCTCGCTCCCTTCGCTCCCGTTCCCGCCACTTGGGGGCATGTTTTGGGGTTTATTCCCTACTGGACATTTCCTCCGAACCTTATGCTACAGTGTTGTGATGAACCTTATTTTCCAAGTTACTTCCCTTCCGGATCCATTCCAGGTTTTTGGCAGCCAGCATGCTACTTTAATCAAATGACTATGCTTCCCAGAATGCCTGGCTCACTGCTTCACCTCCTCCCTTGCAGGACAAGGTTGGGTGGAGGATAGGCAACACCTGTGGCTGCAGGTGCAGCAGGCGGCACACCTGAGGGGGGTGTGCTCGTTAAGCAGCTTTAAAAGCCTCAGTTTGCTTCAGTCCAGCGCTGGTCATTGTTGCAGTGTTCCTGTTGTGACTGGTCCCTTGTTCCTTGTTCCTAGCTTTTGTGCCTAGTTCCTAGTTCCTGTTTCTTGTTCCTCTGCCCTGGATTTCGGATTTATGTGCTTAATTGATTTCTGCTTTCTGGATTTCCCTTTCTGTCTTCCTCTGTCTGCAGGCAGCCTTTCTCTGTGCTTTACCCTTTGATGCTGCCCAATTTGCCTGTGTTCTCAGTTTCTTTGATGCTGTCCTTTGCTACTGAAAAACTTGATGCATTAGTCTTTCCCTTTATAGATTTAGCTTCCTGCCTTTTCTCCTTGGATGGGTGGGAAAGGTTTCCTTTTGTGATATCATTTTCCCTGCTCCTGATCCTTACTTTCTATTGGGATCCATTCCATGTTTTCCATTACACTTCTGCATTTATTTCCCATTGATTATTAGGTGTGGGGTGCTGTTGTAACTAGTCCCTGTGTGAATTCCTTTTGTTTTCCTCACTATTCTATAATCACAATTGCTACTTGGCCCTTTCCTTGGGTTTTATGTATTTAGTTATCCTCCACCCATTGCTGTTATAGCCTTCTGGGTCCCTGTTTGATCAACTGGGTTCGTGGGTTTACTGACATTCAAGTGGTCTTTCCGGTCCTCGTGAGTACTGTTTCTAAGTTCCTTATTCAGTATCATCCAGAGTGTCAGCTCACAGATCCTGTCCTTGCTTGCCCTCTACGTGGGCTTAGCGCTGTCAGTATCTGTAATAGCATAGTGGGTAAGGAGTTTGCCGACTTTCCTTTCAGTCATATAAAGGTTCTAAGTGCTTACCCCACATCCCTTTTCATATATTGGTATTATTGTTTCACTCTATTTGCACTCCTGGGTTTTTGTATACACGGGTCTTGGGTATTGTATGAACGTTGTTAGATTCAAAGTTGTTCACTGTGCGATTCCGTGCACATTTCCCTTGCCATATTCATTGCCTTCTTCCTTTCTTAACAGGTGCCGGGTCACTGTAAGACCACCCCACCAACTGACTTGCGCTCTATGAGCAGATAAGCCCACAAAGACCCACACGACGGGTCCGACCTCGACGTGGGCCCCCCCAGTGGCGGGACAGAATCATAGGAAGATCACCTGAATATAAGGAACAGAATCACATAAGAGGACCCTCAATACGCACAGAACCCACTGAACAGCAACGAACTAAAATGGTGCAATAGTCGCCCAATTTGAAGGAACAGAGACCACACAACAAGGGAAGCGTCACACCCCAGGCAATAAATCCCCATCAAATGCTGAGCATACATGAGCCACTAAACTCCACAAGCCACTGAAGGCAAGCGTCCCCAAACAGCACGATCCTCCCCGCAATGAGAGACAATGAAGGACTCTCCCAAAATGGGAATAAGGCCAAGACAGAGTGCGGGTGAGCGTAAATGGGAGTTTATCAATCAGAATTGGGCATGCAAAGAACTCTGCAAACTCCGAGAGCGCTCTGTCTGACAATAGCAAAGACAGGCGTATATATTTACAAAAAACGTCATCAAAACCTACATACTATAGGGGGCACAAATTCATGGGGATTGGGTGGCGACGACTAACTATAGGTGCTGCTGTGATGTGGTTGGCTTTGGCTGGAAGACGTCATTGGGCAGCCTCGTGGGTTGGGCTGGGCCTGGCCGGGTGGCGGAGTTCATCCAGGCGGTGTTGTGGGGCCATCGTGGCCAGTGGCAGAGATGAATGTCTCTTCCTGACTTATTAGCCCTATTCCATGCACACCGCAGTCATTCAAGCAGTTTTAGTGTTATCTTCTTCAGTAAATCTTACAATAGGTTATGCAACAGGTTAATGCAACACAGGAGGAATGCACCTTGTGAGGGGACTGGAGGCAATACGTCAGGGCATGGTTACCAGTGTCCTGTTGACCGGGGCCATAGGTCGAGGGGCTAAGCTTCAGGGCCTGGCACGGGCGGTACATGTCTTTCTGCCTTGTTAGAAGTTGTTATGGATGTTCCGCTGTGTGTTGTCAAAGTGTGGGGTGTCTTTATTGCACAGGGCCGTAAGTCTGAGGTGGTCTGGTGGGTTGTGAGGTTTACTGCTATGCTGTAAATAATGCAGGTGGCGGGTGGTGGCCTTGGGTGCTACAGAGGGGGTTACAAATCTTTGAAGCGGCTCCAGTCTGGTTTGGGGGAGGTAAAGCAGCGCGGCGCGGTCTCTGCTCTCATGCCTTTGGCAGCCTTCACAGGGTGGGAGGGGGAATGGCCTTGCAAGTATTTCACAAAGGTATCTCCCTCGTGTGTTGCTGAATACAAGTAAAGACATCGCAAACATTTGAACACTTTCTATAATACTTATTTAGAATCACGTCAAAAACATGCTTTTAACCTTTGCTGGGTGCGTTTCGATTATACCCAGATCGAGCATCATATTTGTACATTACACTCTAGCAGCTACAGTGTTTTAGTTACATGCATATACATTCGCGGTAAATGAGGTAGTGGTTGGATCAGTGGAGTACATAGAAAACGACCCGCCACCGTCCGTGACGGTGGTTGCATATGAGGGGCTCAGACATTCACACATGATACGTGTACTCTTGCGCATTCTTTAATGAGTTCATAGTATAGTTGCATCCGCTTTCTCGTGTACTCTAGCAGCATTAGCTTTAGTTATGGCGCGAGCCCATGGGGTGTAAGTATCTCAGTAATACGTGTAACAAATAGATTCTTGGTGCGTTCTTTTATTATTAGCATCCAACTGCAATGGTGTATGTTCATTGTTGCTTATATCATGGGGGCATGATCTCTTTTTAATTATACATCTTACAGGCTTTTATAATATAAGGGATTTTATGAGAGGAAAGCATCCTTTGCAAGTAGTTTAAACATAAATATATGAGGATTGTCAGGCCTGTGACGACCATTTTACTGTTCATTTTATCTTGCCTAAGCCTGCTGGCCGGGTCATGCTGGGAGCGATGATACGATACACTACGGAAAGTGACTGTTACAATGTTAGAGCATTACACTGGCTCATGTCCTTCTGGCTCGTGGGAACGGGCTCGCAGCGGATCTACCAGGGTGCTGCGGCAACAGGGATGTTCTCCAAGGGTGGGGGCCGCGCTACAGCGCGCTGAGCTCACACCATCTTTACTGGGCAGAGAATGGTTTTTGGGCCCAACTAAATTTGTGTTGTGATCAATAGATGTGGGCATTCGATATGTGCGGGCAATTAATACGTGCGGGCAATGTCTCCAGTGGGCGTGCCCTCTACCACCTGGGCCCGGGTGGCACGAGGAGACGCCCAAGAGAGCCACAGTCCTCACCTGGGGAGAAAGTGCAGGCGAGGGGGGTCGTTTTGGACCAGTCCTCCCCTACATTTCCCCCCTTTCGTTACTTAAGTAACGAATTCTTTAAATCTTCTATCCTCCTACATTCTGCCTCGTCCATCACTGCCCCATACCATGCCGGAGTTCCTTTGATGGGCATCCATGCCCTGCACACTGCTCTTAAGCTCTCACCTCTCCGGGCATATTCATCTGGAGTACATGTTAGATATATGCACCCACCATCTGCTTCTAAATCTACCCAAACTTCCTCATACCATTCTAGTATACGAGGCTCTTTGATGGTGGTGTGCCACAACTTATCTACAATATCTTTATCGTGGTATATGGGCACCAGTTGGTACCTGGGTGAATTATCTATTCCTGTTTGTACTTGTGCTTCTTGCATTGTTTTCATTGTACCGTGTGAGTTGCCCATTGTCACCATCATCATTGCACCGTTTGGTACTGCGTTGGCACAGACTCGAAGACCCACCTGGCACAGGCAAAAAAGTAGAAGGAGGAACACAACAGCTGGTATTAAAAATTTCACAGTTGTTCCAAGCCATGAGAGAACCCAGGAGAAGATGTTGTCAAACCAGGTGCTCGCTTCTGCTCCACCTTCCATTTTCATTTTTTCTCCCAGGTTGTGGACTGCTTCGATTACATGGGACAGGGAGACATTCTCTGCGTCTTCGGAAGGTACGAAAGTGCAGCAGGCACTTCCTATTTTTCGGCAAACACCACCGTCCATCGCTGTCAACAGGTCCAGGACATACCTGTTTTGCATGGTCATTAGTCGTAAAGCTCTTAGTTCGACTCTGATGATATTGAATCCTTCTTCAGTGTCGTTCGCCAGCTGAATCAGTTCCCAGCGTGTTATCTGGAGCCATTTTGCATTTGCCCTTGCTTGGACACTTGAGACTAGTGAGGCGAAGAATGTTTCTGCTGAGCTGAATAATCGATATTTGTCTGGGATCTGGGCCAATAGTTCTGATGATGCTTTTGATATGTAATTTGATGCTCGTCTTTTACGGGTTAGCACTTCTCCCTTGCTTCCAGAAGACAGGACATATATTTGTGTCTCTGCAGTGGGTTGAGCCACACTCTGCACGCGTTCCTGTGTCCTTTTGCTCCCATCGATGTGGCTTTCTGGTATCACCATTAGTGCCGAGTGTAGAGTGGCCATTGAGCAGCTGCCACTCCATGACTGGGGGAGGTGTAGGTATGCTTGTTTGCCGCACACCCAGTATGTGTCCATGAGGGCCGCAGTCCCTTTCTTTAAGTCTGGGATGGTGAGGGTCTTGTTGCAGTTCTTGTTTGCTCCCATGGGGGTTTTCCCTTCCCCTTTAAAGCACAGGTTATAGTCCATCTCACTCTGTAGTTTGAATGGCTTTTCAATGGCAGTTACCCAAGTTAGCTTCGAGATGTGTTCTCTCCATACCGGTGTACACGTTTCCTCTATCCACTGTAATTTATCCGGCGCCACACCTCTTAGTGCTTCCGCTTTGCACAGCACTTCTTCATCCTTCCGTTTGTTGTCAGAAAAAAGTGTCCCTTCTATCACAAAAAATGGTTCTTTTAAACATACTACTCCTGTCGTTTTTGGGTAACAGGTTTTCTCGTTCTGCAGCATTCGAAAAGTCACTTCCTGTGCCTGGAAGGTGTTCTTAATCCTGCACAGCGTGAGATGAAGGAGACATTGGGCATCCACAATAGGCAACTCTTTGGGTAACAATACTTTGGGTGTACCTGATGCATGGGGGATGAGGGAACAGACATAACAGCTTTCGTTTGTAGTCTGTTTAGCTGTGGCACTCATGTCTGCATACCACTTATTTGTTTGATGGGGGTGTCGTGGGTCTTCCATCTTATCTAGACCTAGCCCATAATACTCATAATACTTCTTCCTCCCTGTTTCTCTCTTTCGTCTGATGTTCTTGTTACTCATGTATTTCCCACCCCCCTGAGCAGTGGGCAAACTAGACCCCCCTTTCTCATTCCCGCCCCCCTGGGCCCATTCGTCATATAGTATTTCGTGTATTTTTAGTAGTTTGTCGTTTTCTTTTCCGACGTTATCTGGCAGATTGTTTTTTGGAATGTGGGCAAGTTTGCTGGTGGGGGTGTCATACAACCATGATATGGCAGACGGGTTTCGATCGTTGGGCATTGTAACTGAATACCCCTGGTGGAGATACTGTGTTGCTCTGCATTTCACCATGTGGCTTTTCTCTTTTTGTGGCCACAACACTTGATGGTGTGGTATGATACCCCCAGACAAGTTTAGTTCCGTCCCATATCAAAAAATCACCTTCCCTGGTATTGACATCTGCAGTTGTATTGGGCCCGTTGGTACTGTTAATTGGTCCAGTAGTGTTATTACTCCCTCCCCCCTCGTACATCTCGATAGAGATGAACGCTGTAAACCAATATGTAACCAAGCCAAACATCATCATAAAAAACAATGTGATGCATACTGATAATCCACACTCATACGAATATCTACATCTTTCATATACTAATTCTCTCATTCTACTAATTCTATCCGTTGCAGGCTGCCCGTTAGATGCCATGGAAGCTCCTGTTTGAAATATAAAAGTGCATTAAGTGCATGCATGTAAACGTTTTGTTGGCACCACCTGTGCCAATACATTTGACGGGGAATGGAAGCGGGTGGGGGTGCGGGGGAGGGGTATTCACAGACAAGGGTATATACAAGTTATAATATTATTATTTCACTAGTTATACATCATTCGCCTAGATAAAAAAAAAAAAAGAAATCCCACACATTTTTTTTTTTTTTTTGATTGATATCCTTGTCAGACATTATTTCATTCAATTCCAGTGCTGACAGTATTCCATTTAGGTCCAGTGTTGACACACACACACACACACTCACGCAAGCCGATATTTAGACATCCTACTCATTTGCATCGTTTGCTGTTGTCTGTGCCTCCTCGTCTATCTCCTCGTGTACATTGCTGTATGCTTTTCGTACGTCGGTTAAGTGCACCCAGTATCGCAAACCCTTCACCTTTACTGCTGTGGGCGTGCAAAATATTACTTCGTATGGGCCATGAAATCGTGGTGCATTCCACCGACGCACGAAGCTTCTGACATAAATTGAGTCACCTGGCATTAACTGCAGCTGTTGCTCTGGCTCCGCGACAGATCCTGTTACATTTCCCTCTTCTCTAGTGGAGGGTGGGGACAATTGCTTTGATATTGCGCGCGCTGCCCTTGTTAATTTTCTTAGGTAGTCTGTAAATTCATCCCCCAATATTGCGGCGCTTCTGTGAGCATCTGAGTGTTCACGCAGTGGAGAGTGTGCTGTGTTCATTCGTCTCCCAGTCACGATCTCGTGTGGGGACAAGTGGTGGTCTTTACTTGGTTGATTTCTCAACTCAAATAGAGCCAGGGGTAGACAGTAAATCCAATTTTTCTTTAATGAAAAGCATAGTTTTGATAATCTGCCCTTTAACAGGCCGTTCATCTTTTCCACTACGCCATTACTTTGTGGATGATAAATCGAACATAATTTATGTTTGATACCCAATAACGTGGTAACTTCCTTGAAAAGTTCATTCACAAAGTGAGAGCCGTTGTCTGAGCGTATTACGTCACAAATTCCCCAGCGCGGGAACACTTCCCTTACTAGGAACTTGGCGGCGCTTTTGGCATCAGGTCGCGCACATGGTCCCGCTTCCACCCACCTTGAAAATGGGCACACTACCACGATCATGTACCGCGAGCCATTACACCTTTCCCCCATGTCTGCATAATCTATATGCAGTTCTCTGAAGGGGCCAATGGGTTTGGGAATTGTTCCCCGGAGTGTGCGTAATGTCATTCCTGAGTTGTATATTTGGCATGTTGTACATTCCATTGTCAATCGAGACACATGTTCCTGGAGACAGGGCACAAACCATTCTTCCTGTATCTCTGCTGCGATGTGCTGCTTAGTGTTGTGTGCGGGGAAGTGTAACTGTTGAAACGCAACTTCTAGCAATTGCAGTGGCATTACCACTTTCCCTGAGTTATTTTGCCGCCATAGTAGGTCTGTCCCTGATTGGCTGCATCCCCGTTTTGTCCATGTTAGTTTTTCTTCTGCACTAGCTTCTTCCTGTAATTCTAGTATTTGTGATAGGGACATCATGTTATATCCTTCTGACAGTTCTTTAGTTGTTGCGTTCTTGATCATGAACTCACCGGTGTCGTATTTCTGAAAATAGGAAGCCTCCTTGGCGGCAGCGTCTGCTGCCGCGTTCCCTAAAGACACAACATCTGAGTTGGAGGTATGGGCCTGGCACTTCACTATTGCTACGGCAGTAGGGTTTTGTAGGGCCTCTATTAATTCTTTTAACAATTCTGCATGTTGTACTGGTGTTCCATCTGCCCTTCTGAAACCCCTACGGCCCCATCTTGCTAGACCTCCATGTACGGTCGTTGTCATGTAAGCTGAATCTGTGTATATTGTAACCGCACAGCCCTGTGCTGCGTGTAGTGCTTCTATGAGTGCAACCAGTTCTGCTGCCTGTGCAGAGTAATGCGACGGGAGGCGGTACTGTACTAATGTTTCAAACTCACCTTCCTCTAATCTCACTACCGCCATG
Organism: Ambystoma mexicanum; assembly: GCF_040938575.1. Taxonomy (NCBI): domain Eukaryota; kingdom Metazoa; phylum Chordata; class Amphibia; order Caudata; family Ambystomatidae; genus Ambystoma; species Ambystoma mexicanum. The sequence continues at coordinate 862,716,501 of NC_090939.1, read as the reverse complement.
CCAACGTGTTTTTCTCCCGTGTCCATATCAATTGATGCGGACCCATCCACAAAGTACACTTCCCCCTCGCTGAGAGCGTTTTCACATACCACTGTGCCCTCCCCTCCTTCTCCTGTGTAGGTTGCGCAGTCGTGATTTTGCATATCTTCTACTGTGCATGCTTCTGTAATGAAGGTGGCGGGGTTCACTGTTTTACATCTCACTATGTGAATGTTGGCGCTGGACAATATAATCTCGTATGCTGTTGCCCGCTGTGTGGTCAGTGTGCTTTTTGATCTTTCAAGTATTGCAAATAATGAGTGCTCCACAAACAATGTCACAGGGCATCCCATTACTATTGTGGCACTTTTTTCAATCGCAAATGCGGCTGCTGCGAGCGATTGTTCGCACGCGAAATGACCCTGCATTACAGCATCTAAAGTACCACTATAGTAAGCCAGGGGCTTGTGTCCCAAGGATGTCTTTTGTGTTAGCACCGCTGTCATAAGTGTTCCTTTGCAATGGGAAAATAGGTAAAATTCGTGTCCATAATCAGGGTTTGCTAGTACTGGAGCGCTTGAAATTAGTTCTTTCAGTGTTTTGAACGATGTGCGCGTTTCTTCTGACCACTTTATTTTTACATTCTCCTGTTGTGCTTCTTTGAGTGCTTGTAGGAGGGGCCTGGTGTATGCTGCATAATCTAATATCCATGCTCGGCAATAATTGCACATCCCCAAAAATTTCTGCATATCTTTTACTGTTGTGGGTTCTCCTACCGATCTTATTGCCTCTACCCTGTCGGGAATTATTCTTTTTCCATCTTTCAATATGAGCTGTCCCAGGTATAGGACCTCAGGCAGACAATACTGTAGCTTCTCCTTGTCTACTTTGTATCCTTTGTTGGCCAGTAAAGTCAGGAGCGTTGTTGAATCTTTTCTACACGTTTCTTTGTCTTGTGCACACACCAATAAATCGTCCACATACTGAATAATCGTACTCTCTACTGATAGGTTCCCCAAGTCTTCATGCAATATGCGATTGAATATGCTCGGGCTCTCACAGTATCCCTGTGGCAGTCTACAGTGTTCATATCTTTTTCCCCCCAGTGTGAACGCTGTAAGGTATCTGCTCTCTTCAGCCAGAGGTATTGAGAAAAATGCGTTTTTCAAGTCCACCACTGTAAAATGTGATGCTGTTTTTGGGATACTGCATAGTATGGATGCAGGGTTCGGGACTAGAGGGAACTCTTTTTGTATTACATCATTGAGGGGGCGTAAATCCTGTATCATCCGCCAAGATCCCCCCTTTGCTTTTTTGATTGGATAAATACATGTGTTACATGCGGAGTTTGAAGGCACTATTATTCCTTGTGCTAGTAGTGCATTTATCGTCTCTTTTATCCCTTCTTCAGCTTCACGGGACAATGGATACTGTTTAACTCTTGGTAAGATAGCTCCTTGTTTTAGGTTAATTCTCACAGGTTGTACTCCATGCAACAGTCCCACATCATGTGGGCCTGTTGTCCATAAATTGTTTGGTACTAGCCTCATGTCGTCATCAAAAAACGACGGTGGTGTTCCTACCACTGCCATCAATTGGACGGGGATCTCTCTGGCTTGGATCAAAATGTCACAGGGCATCGCTATTTCTATTACTATCTCACCATCTACTTCTGTGTCTGAAAAGAGATCCTCATCTGTTACCTCGCGTAGGGCAAGGTTGGCGTTTGTACACAGTACGGTGCGCCACTCACATCCTTCTCTGTCCATTCCAATCACAGCGATCCGTTTCGTTGATACCTGCACAGCGTGCAAGTCCAACGACACCACTGATCCTGGTGTTGCATTCGGACACACTATGGGGCGGAAGAGGAATTCTGCTGGAATCCTCCAATCCATGTTTTTTAGTTCTGGGACTATGAGGGCCAAAGTCTTTAGCCCTGCAATAAACATCTCTTCCTTTTGTGGCAGCCCTCGTATCTCCTGTGTGGTTGTGTAGGCTTGCACTACCAACATTGCACGCAAGGGACATATCCCGGGTGTAGAACACACTTTTCCTCCTTCGGTAAATGATATGGTCATGTTAAGTTTACTCATAAGATCCCTCCCCAGCAAATTTATCGGGGACTGTTCATAATACAGTAAGGGTGCTTTTACGGTTTTGCCCCCTATGGTGACATCCAAAGCTTCTGTGTAAGGAACTTCAATTACAGCCCCAGAGAACCCCTGCGTCTCTAACTTCCTGTTAGATAACGGGAATCGGCCCTCTCTGACACATGATTTCTCCGCTCCCGAATCAACCATGAATATAAATTGCCTGTCTCCTATCTGCGCCCCCACCAATGGTTCCTCTGCTGCACTGTGGGTGGTAGATAGAACTGGACACGCAAGTGTTCTCTGTGGGCTGTCCTATGCGGGGTGTCTCATGGCCCCCCCTTCATTAAATACGTTACCTGAGACCACTGACATGCCGTTATAGGGTGCTGGTGCGGGGGCCCCGTTAGCTGCTGTCGCGAAAGGGTTGCTTGGTGTATATTGCATGCTGTCGTTGTTAGGCATGTTTTGTGGGTGGTTCTGTGTTCTGTATTGGGGTCCCTGTTGCTGGCTCGTGTTACCCTGGCTTGGGTCTCTCAGTTGCTGCTGTCCCATCGGAAGGCCATATGGGCTTCCCGGATGGGGATGGCCATACTGTTCCACCTCCTGGAACCCGTTGTTTTGTCTACTTCTGCACTCCCTGGAGTAATGTCCCCATCGCCCACAGTTCCAGCAACTCCCCTGGGGGCCCCGGGGACCCTGCCATCCACTTCCTCCCATTCCTCCGTACCCCTGTGGTCCACCTCCTCTTCTGCTCCTGTACCCACCTCGTCCCCCTCGAGGGGTCCTCTCTTGCCACTGCAGACCTCCACCCTGCTCCTGCTCGTCCCACTGCCGCTGTCCTGTTCCCGCCCAATTAGTTGCCATCCTTCCTTGTATTGCTATCAGCCCCTCCTCTTCCTCATCTCCCTCCCTACTGTGTGGGAGCGCGGCTACTGCTGCTGCAATCTTCACTAACTTTGACTGTACTAACTTCGCCTCGTCTGCCAATCTTTTCTGCGCCACCTCCTTCTCCCTCTCCTTTATTCTTTTACAATGGTGTACTATTATGCTTTGAATTTCTGGCCATCCCTTTGCTTCAATACCTGCTATCTTGTCAAGCGCCTTCTGTACTTCCTTTGGGAGCCCTCTTTTTATAATGAAGTAAAATAAAGATGTCGATTGATACCAGGGCGTGCCCGTTTCTGCTCTCCACATCTCTTGGACCCGAAAAATGTAATCCATAGCCTCTTCCCCGTCATTCATTGTACACTGCATCACTGACTGCAAGTCCGGTGTGTCTGGGAATGTTTCGCGTAAGGCATCCCACACCCTGGCACGCACCGTGTTAAATGATGCCCCATCATGGCGGTCGCAGTCTAACGTTACTCCCGGGAATCCGGCTTTAACCCATACCCTCTCGGCCTGGTCACCTACCGCTGATACCAGTAGACTTTTCACATCTCCTATGGCTAGGGGTACCCCGGCAGTATGTTTCTCAAAGGCGTATATCCACTTGCTTGCCCCTCCTGACAACGGGGGCAATAACTTCAATAAATTGGCCTTATCCATCTGTGCCCATGGGATATAGTTAGGCCTCCCTCCTCCCCTGTGTATCAATGGGAGCTGTAGCCTTCCTTTTGTCGTTCCGTCCGGACCCTGTTGATCTGTTGATGTCCCTAGTGATGCCATTTTTCCCACTCTGTTCCTTAGTCGCCCCGTCCACTCATCATCCAGGGTTCTCAGCGAACACGTACCTTCCCCTCCTTCGCTTCCCCCTCCTATCGCCATACTCAACCTGTCATTTTCTTCTACCTCGTCCCTTATGTCACACAACAACTCCTCTCTAATTCCCCCCCGCCTTTCTTCGCTTGCACTATCTCCCTCTCCGGGTCCTACTTCTATTATTCGCGTTGGCTCTTCCTCAATTCTGAACAAAATCTCGCCTTTTTTCCACCCCTCTTCGGGCTTTCTATTTTCACCTAGCGCTCTGGACGTGCGCCCTGATCTAGGCGCATCTAGTGCTGTCCGTTCACATATGTCTTTTATCCTAGAGAGCTCATCCTTTGCTATCGTCAGTCTTGATTCTAAATCATCTGTGAGCTTCTCTATGTCTACCCTATGTGTACCCGCCTTGCCTCGCTCCCTTGTACTTTCATAAGGTGGGGGTGCAGTGGGCCGGTGGGGTGTGGTAGTTGTCGGGGGAGGTACATACGTTGGGTCACTGTATCCTTCTGCGGGTACAGGTTTCTTTAATATCGGGTATAAACTTATTACCTCCACTGGTGGTGTGACACCTGGCAATTCTTTGATATCTTTCTGTAATACCAGTGGATTGTCTGTAGTAGATGGGAGATCAGGATTTGGTGCTGGCGCTTTAGGCGGTGGCACCTCTTCAAATAACCGCCAAAGATCTAATATTTCCCTCCTATTCTGCAGCTGTTTCCCTCGGTACTTCAAGAAAATGCATGTCATCACCATATCTAGAACGCTTTTGTCAAATGACCCTCCCTCTGGCCATATCTGGGGTAGCCCATCTCCTATAGTATAGATATTACTTTTTGTATTCTACTCCACTTCCAGTGTTATGCTCGCTTGGGCTCTCCCTCCCTTAATTGTTCGATACAAAAACTGTCTGTACACAATTTCTACTTTGTTCTCTTCGGGGGACACATACAAGAGCAATCCATCGTTTATTTTGACACTATCAACCCGGAAATCAAAGGGTACCCACTCACGTCACTTTCTCAGCGTTGCTTCAAAAAGAATTTTTATCCGGTCACACTTACCATGACCATTTGACAATTACACGTTCATAGCCGTTTTACACATTCGCAATGACAAAGTTATCCCTTAACACATACGAGGTGCACACACCTCTTGGTAACACTCCGTACACCAGTCACGCTGCCCTCCCTTTCCTCCCTAGCCGGCTGTCCCTGTCTATCTTGCTCAGCACATGTGCATATATTTATAGGTTTTAACCTTCTCTCCCCCCCCTAGTAGGACCCTTGTTCTCTTATTTTTCTCCCAAGTTTGTGCTAATTCCGTTGTTATTCTCCCCCTACCCCTAAAGAAAAAGAAAAAGAAGTAGTAGCGATCACTAATATATTCTCAGTGCCCCCTTTTGCTGAACACTTTTATCTTGTATTTCACTTCGTCATATATTCCCAGCACTAGTCAATATAGCACTATGCGGCGCCGCCTTCCACCCCCTTTCGGAGCTAGGTTCCCGTCACTTCTATCTCTTTTTTCACCTCATAATCCTAATGGCCATATGCAAAGAAAAAGAAAGGAAATTTTAGAGTAATCCTTAGTATATCTTCGTACCCCCTTCACGTTCCCTGTCCTACCCTTCTCTCCCCACTCCCTTTACAATCGCTCACACTCAGTACTCACGTGCCCGTCTTGAACCGATAGTCTCCGAAACTGGGTCCGTCCAGGCAGTGTCACCGGTAACTCAACGGTCAGCCCCTGGCTCCGGCGAGCGGCACTCAAAGGGGATTTTTTTCCAATCGGGATCCCGTACCCTCTCTCATTGAGTGCGCACTTCTTAGTGTGCCGGTCGCCGTTGGCGGGCAGCCTCCCGGAGCCGGCTCACCGTGCGTATCCCTTCTCGACCGGAGATTCTCGTGCCAAACGGGGACGGTTATAAGGAGTTTAGGAAGAAAAAATCACGCTATCGGGGTCACCACTGAAGGCAAGCGTCCCCAAACAGCACGATCCTCCCCGCAATGAGAGACAATGAAGGACTCTCCCAAAATGGGAATAAGGCCAAGACAGAGTGCGGGTGAGCGTAAATGGGAGTTTATCAATCAGAATTGGGCATGCAAAGAACTCTGCAAACTCCGAGAGCACTCTGTCTGACAATAGCAAAGACAGGCGTATATATTTACAAAAAACGTCATCAAAACCTACATACTATAGGGGGCACAAATTCATGGGGATTGGGTGGCGACGACTAACTATAGGTGCTGCTGTGATGTGGTTGGCTTTGGCTGGAAGACGTCATTGGGCAGCCTCGTGGGTTGGGCTGGGCCTGGCCGGGTGGCGGAGTTCATCCAGGCGGTGTTGTGGGGCCATCGTGGCCAGTGGCAGAGATGAATGTCTCTTCCTGACTTATTAGCCCTATTCCATGCACACCGCAGTCATTCAAGCAGTTTTAGTGTTATCTTCTTCAGTAAATCTTACAATAGGTTATGCAACAGGTTAATGCAACACAGGAGGAATGCACCTTGTGAGGGGACTGGAGGCAATACGTCAGGGCATGGTTACCAGTGTCCTGTTGACCGGGGCCATAGGTCGAGGGGCTAAGCTTCAGGGCCTGGCACGGGCGGTACATGTCTTTCTGCCTTGTTAGAAGTTGTTATGGATGTTCCGCTGTGTGTTGTCAAAGTGTGGGGTGTCTTTATTGCACAGGGCCGTAAGTCTGAGGTGGTCTGGTGGGTTGTGAGGTTTACTGCTATGCTGTAAATAATGCAGGTGGCGGGTGGTGGCCTTGGGTGCTACAGAGGGGGTTACAAATCTTTGAAGCGGCTCCAGTCTGGTTTGGGGGAGGTAAAGCAGCGCGGCGCGGTCTCTGCTCTCATGCCTTTGGCAGCCTTCACAGGGTGGGAGGGGGAATGGCCTTGCAAGTATTTCACAAAGGTATCTCCCTCGTGTGTTGCTGAATACAAGTAAAGACATCGCAAACATTTGAACACTTTCTATAATACTTATTTAGAATCACGTCAAAAACATGCTTTTAACCTTTGCTGGGTGCGTTTCGATTATACCCAGATCGAGCATCATATTTGTACATTACACTCTAGCAGCTACAGTGTTTTAGTTACATGCATATACATTCGCGGTAAATGAGGTAGTGGTTGGATCAGTGGAGTACATAGAAAACGACCCGCCACCGTCCGTGACGGTGGTTGCATATGAGGGGCTCAGACATTCACACATGATACGTGTACTCTTGCGCATTCTTTAATGAGTTCATAGTATAGTTGCATCCGCTTTCTCGTGTACTCTAGCAGCATTAGCTTTAGTTATGGCGCGAGCCCATGGGGTGTAAGTATCTCAGTAATACGTGTAACAAATAGACTCTTGGTGCGTTCTTTTATTATTAGCATCCAACTGCAATGGTGTATGTTCATTGTTGCTTATATCATGGGGGCATGATCTCTTTTTAATTATACATCTTACAGGCTTTTATAATATAAGGGATTTTATGAGAGGAAAGCATCCTTTGCAAGTAGTTTAAACATAAATATATGAGGATTGTCAGGCCTGTGACGACCATTTTACTGTTCATTTTATCTTGCCTAAGCCTGCTGGCCGGGTCATGCTGGGAGCGATGATACGATACACTACGGAAAGTGACTGTTACAATGTTAGAGCATTACACTGGCTCATGTCCTTCTGGCTCGTGGGAACGGGCTCGCAGCGGATCTACCAGGGTGCTGCGGCAACAGGGATGTTCTCCAAGGGTGGGGGCCGCGCTACAGCGCGCTGAGCTCACACCATCTTTACTGGGCAGAGAATGGTTTTTGGGCCCAACTAAATTTGTGTTGTGATCAATAGATGTGGGCATTCGATATGTGCGGGCAATTAATACGTGCGGGCAATGTCTCCAGTGGGCGTGCCCTCTACCACCTGGGCCCGGGTGGCACGAGGAGACGCCCAAGAGAGCCACAGTCCTCACCTGGGGAGAAAGTGCAGGCGAGGGGGGTCGTTTTGGACCAGTCCTCCCCTACACCACGACCGGAGAAGCACGGTGCAAATAAAAGGAAAATCCCAAAGAGGAGCAAATCCCAGTGGAGAACAACGACACCCCCTGACACCACCACCACCACCCTCACAAGGGTGAAAGATTTGCACAACATGCCCCCGCCCATCCCCACGAAACAATACAGAAGGGAAGAGACAACCGAAACACGGTCCTCTCCCCAGCCACCCCTCACAATGAGTGCCGTCGCCACCACCAGAGATGACATAGCGGGCCTGATGGCTGAAATAATGGCTTTACGCTCGGATATACAGTCCTCCATATCGGAATTTAGGGGGAAGGTTGCCACAATAGAGGAGAAAGTAGAAAACTTTGAAAACAACCAAGTCAACACAGAGATGATGGAAATGAAACTCAATGCACGAATGACAGATATAGAACTCAGAGAAGAAGAACTCACCCTCAAGATGGACGACATAGAGAACGGAGAAAGAAGATCAAACATCGAGTAATCTGACTAGAGGTATCAGACGGAGAAACTCCAGCCCAGATTGAAATGAAAATACAAGACATAATTAACCAAATATTTAAGGCGGAAGGAGGCAAAGTGGTGCAAATAGAAAGAGCACACCGAGGAGGTAGGGCATTTGCAGGAGGACCACGCTCAATAATTGTAAAATGTCTGTGCTATAGAGAAAAATCGGAGGTCCTCCTCAGAGCTAAACAAATACAAAACATTGAGTACAAAGGCTCTAAAATTAAAATATATCAAGACCTGTCAAACTTTACACTGAATCGCAGACAGGGATGCAGGCCCCTTGCCATGCGGCTCACTGAGCGGGGTATCCTATATAGATGGAACTATCCCTTCGCAATGACATTTGAAGTCAAAGGGGAAGATTAGAGTAACCACGCAGGTAGAAGCTAACCAGTTATTGAAACATTTAACGGAAAGCACGGACTCCAGAGCCCCAAAGGGCCCCCAAGGAGCCCACGCACCAAGGAGCCCATGCACCTAGATCAGACAAGATCGAAACAGAGCCCCAAAGGTGAAAAAGAAGTAAGGTGGGAAGAAAATACGTAAAACTGGGATCTCCACCAGCCTCACAGCCTCATAGCCTCCCTGACCGGAGCAACACGATTCTGGTCAGAAAATCAAAAGAAGCCTTGCAAACTACGGAATGAAATACAAGTAACCACATTAAGGCTTCCCTGATGAGGGGTGAGGGGTGCGGGGTGGGGGGTGAGCCCTAAACTTAGTGGCCCTCAGTTCTAAGAGGGCGTCTCAACCTCAAAGACATTACACTACGGAGTAAACCGTGGTCACAACTAGTTGGTGTAATTATGTTCACAGTTGCAATGGGGGGGAGAGAGACAGGCGAGGGCAGCACAAAAACAAAAGCATAAGACGGGACCAATCAGGACCAGGAACCTTCACACTGAAGGTAGGCACACTTAATGTTAAGGGACTTAACTCCCTAACGAAGAGGTCATTAATTATAAAGGAATTTGATAGCGCCTCACTTGACATCTTATTCATCCAGGATACCAGGCTTAAAGCAGGGGAAGAGAAGACCCTAAGAGGGAAAGTAGTGGGCCAAACATACTGGGCCTCCGCAAACCACAAAAGAGGGGAAGTAGGAATAATTTTACACAAGAGGATCAAAATATTAAATGAAGAAACCCAGGCACTGATTGGGTGGGAGGGCAGGCTCATACTGGTTCAGGGGGAATGGGAAAACGCCCACATCACGCTAGCTGGAGTATACACCCCCAACCAGTGACAAGGGCCCTTTTACGAGGAGGCTCTAACGACCATCATGAACAAAAGCAAGGGACCCACAATTATAGGAGGGGATTTCAACACATGGACAAGACAGGCAAACCACACAAAATGAACCTAAGGGACCCCCAAACACAATAGGGAACAGTTTCAGGAAACATTTAAGTGACAGAGGCCTACTAGACATATGGAGATCTCAAAACCCAGAAAAGAATGGGTACACCTTAAAGTACAGCGTCCATGACACATTCACAAGAATAGACTATCTACTTACAAAAAAGACCTCCACTCGATGATAAGGGGAAGCACCATTAGGCCAGTCGCCGGGTCTGATCACGATATGGTGATCGCCTAACTAGATATGGAGGGATGGGGACGTCAGGACACGAGATGGCGTTGTAACGAATACCTGTGGTGGGACAAGCTATTCGATCAAGAACTTGGGGCAGGAATCGAGGAGTACTTCCAAATAAATGACAACAGAGAAGTGGGAACCAATACGCTATGGGAAGCAGGGAAAGCCACGTGGAGGGGGTTGTTGATGGGAGAGGGAGCCAGGAAAAAAAGGGAACGGAGGCTCCAGGAGGAGAAGCTAAGTAAAGAAATAACTAACCTGGAACACAGATTACATGCACAAGGAACGTATCGAAAGGAACACCAGGACACACTCAAACAAAAGAGGGAAGAATTTAAATAAACTTGGGATCGGAGACACCAAATTCCTAAAACAAAGGTTCTACAAAAAAGGTGATTAGTCTGACAAAATGCTAGCCACTAGACTGAAAACCCAAAGGGTAGAAAGATGGGTTGACAAGATTAAAACGCAAGAAGGGAACTATGCCACAGCACCAAAAGAAATAGCCAGCCAATTCGCAAACATTTACAATAAGTTAAAGCAGAGGGCTCTGGGGCGGATACAGAAATGCAAGACTACATTATGAAGGCAAACCTAGCGCACCTGTCCAAGACAGAATAGGCAATCGTAGAAGGCCCCATATCCCCCCGAAGAAATAATAGCTGCAATAAAGAGACTCCCTGTGTGAGGGGCTCCACGGGAAGACGGTTATACGATGAACTTCTACAAACATTTCGCAGACACTCTTGCCCCCCACATGGCCAAACTATTTAACCACATACAAGAGACGGGCCAGGCACCACCATCGTTCACAATAGCCCATATAGTAATCATCCCTAAAACCGGAAAAGACCCAACAAGCTGAAAGTCATACCGGCCGATATCATTGCTGAACACGGATACAAAGATATACACAAGACTCCTAGCCACACGAATGGAAGACATCATGCCCGGCATAATCCCCCCCCGATCAGGTGTGATTCATAAAAGGCAGACAAGGGGCAGATGCCATGCGTAAAACACTAGATATCATGGAACACACTGGGGGCACTGAAGGGAACCAAGCACTATTAAGCCTGGACTCTGGGCCATACTCAAAAATATGGGCTACAAAGAACGATTCATAAAAGGAATCCAAGCGATCTACAAAATACCCAAAGGCAAGGTGGTGGTAAATGGTACACTATCACAAGAATTCTACTTATCTAGAGGAACCAGACAGGGGGAGCCCCCTTTCTCCCCTCTTATACGCCCTATCAATAGAACAACTGGGAAACACAATCAGAAAAGAGAAGGCAATAGAAGGGATTGCGGTGGGAAACGAGGAATATAAGCTGGCAATGTTCGCCCATTGTCCTCAAAACCATACAAGGACGGGACTAAAAGTGAACAAGAAGAAAACCACGCTCTTCCCCTACAACAAACCAGATGACCCCGAAGCAGCAAATCAAAATAGAGAGGGAATACCAACAGTGCCACACAAATTTAAATATCTGGGCATCAACATCACAAAGAAAACAAGGGACCTTTACAAAGCAAACCTCACCCCACTACACTACTGTCGGACCTTACAAAAGACTTGGAGAGATGGGAAAAATTAACGATATCATGGCTAGGCCGCTTCAACGTAATTAAAATGGTAATCCTCCCAAAAGTATTGTACCAGTACCAGATGCTCCTGTTTGAGATCCCAGGAAAGCACTTCTCCGAACTTAAAACCAAGCTCCTAAAATTATTGTGGCAGGGGAAGAGACAGCGAATAGCATACACAACTCTGACGAAGTGCAAGGAGGAAGGCAGAATGGGGTTCCCAGACTGCTATACGTACAACTGCGCCTCCCAAATCAGAGCCCTGATACCACACGGAGAGGTGACAAACAAAAACAATGGGTAGCAATAAAAAAACACCTCCTGAGACCCGTAACGCTTGGGGAATGGCTCTGGGCCCCAAAATTCTCATTCCCAGTGAAAGCCCTCAACCACCAGGCAATGGGATCCCTACTACAGATGAAATGAAAGGACATACAACATGGCCCTCGCCAATGAGCCACATTTGGGACCCCCGCTCCCTCATTAGAAATGAGATCCGGGAACCCCAACGCTTCCAAAAATGGTTTGAGGCAGGCCTGGAAAGAGTAGGGCAAATGATAAAATGAGATAAATGCATAACACACCAAGAAATGGAAACGAGCCTACAGCTAAAACCCCTTGAACCTTTTTCTGTTCCTACAATGAAAGGGAGTCCTGACTGCTCCAAAATGGAAGCACAGGCTACAAAGAGAACTAACACCCCTTGAAAAAATACGCAGTGAAGCCACCTCCACCAAAGGTCTCGTCTCGGTGCTATACAAGACTCTCCTTGACAACCACCAAAAAAGCGATATGGCTCATAAAAAAAAGATGGGGAAAGGATCTGAGCCCCAAAATGACTGACCTCCTATGGAAACAGATGTGAAAATCAGCCCACAAAACCTCCATCTCTGCTCCATACAAGTTACACGGCCTAAAATTGCTACAAGGGTGGTACTACGACCCAACACGCCTAGCCAAAATATACCATCAAACCAGCCCCCAATGCTGAAGAAAATGTAGGACCCAAGCAGACTACTGGCATATGTGGTGGGCCTGCCCAAGAATCCAAGAATAGCATGGATTAAAAGAATGGACAGGGTAGAAAGGGAAAGCGACCCCCGGCTGGTCCTATTCGGTCTGGGAGAACAGGAAGATTGGTGGGTGAGACTCCCCCACATGCCACCCTTCCTACTGCTAGCGGCCAGGGTCTGCATCACCATAGCCTGGAAATCGCCAACACTCCCGACAGAGGCAGACTGGGCGCGAAAAGCCAGAGAAATATACGAAATGAAGAACAACACAGCAGCGCTCCACGAGATATCACCCAGCAGAGAACTAGAATGGGCACCCTTCCTGGACATCTACTAAAAAGGTACCACCCCAACATAAACAGATTATCTAATTGAAACACTTGCTACCCGACTCATATTTACGCTTAGCTCTACTCATCTCGTCTCAAGGGGCAGGGGGGAGTGAAGGGAAAGTGGCTATTAATGTTCCAATAGACAGTAACAATGTAATGCGAATGACTTGTTGGATAAAAAAATGCTTAATGAAAACAAATTGGAAAAAAAGATGGCATCTATGAAGAGATGTGGATTTCACATTTTGAGAATCTGTATAAGGAAACGAGATCACCCTTCTTAAGGGAGTGGAACACACTGCAGATGAACAAATCCCTAAGGGAAGATGATCACCTGACCTTCACCCTGGAAGAGGTCAAGGGAGCGATCCACTCTCAAAAACCCAGCGAGGCCCCAGGGCCGGACATGGTTCCTGTAGATTTGTATTGCAATGAGATGGAGATATGGGTGCCATATTTTGTGAATGTATTCAAGACGGTACTAGTGGAAAATAAAGTACGAGCCTCTTGGCCCCAGGTGTGCTGGTCCCGATATTCAAAAGTGGGATAGAACATCACCTACCAACTATAGACCCATCTCTCTTCTTGATACAGGGATAAAACGTTTACAACAGCGTCTTGGTCAATCTAGAGGCATGGACACGGGAGTTGGGGGCAATTAATCACCTGCAGGCTGGATTCCATCAAAACACCAGTACTATAGATCAATGTTTGAGATCACGTCTGACAACAGAGAAGTATGTGACCCTAAGAGATTACGTCTGACAACCGAGAAGTATGTGACCCTAAGGAATATGAATGTCTTGGCAACCTTTGTCGACTTTAGGACAGCTTTTGACAGTGTTCCGAGAGTACAACTATGGAGTGTATTAAGTGATTTGGGCATACCTGCCACAATCTTGAAGGCTGTGCAGATACTGTACACAGGTAATAGAGCTGTCATAAGGCACACTCTAGATGGCCGCACAACTGCTAGGGTGAACATTGAAATAGGAGTCAGACAGGGATGTGTTTTAGCCCCTAGTTTGTTCTGCCTGTTCATCAATGGGGTTATTGCTAAACTACTGTCTAGGCCGACTGATGCACCTACCTTTTCAGATAGAGATGTTTCTTAGCCCCTACTTTGTTCTGCCTATTCATCAGTGGGGCACCTACCTTGGAAGCTGAGAAAGTTCCAATTCTTATTTTTGCCGACAATGCTGTCGCGCTCTCCCTGACACCTGTGGGTCTGCGTATCCAGTTGAAGATTTTTGAAAAATTCTGTGATGAAAATGACCTAGCTATTGATACCCAGAAAACGAAATCCCTGACATTCAGGAGGCTTGGCTCCAAGAAAACTCCTAAACTTGAACTGAAATTGAGAGATGGGCCGAGTGAACAAGTATGCTGATACAATTATCTGGGGGTTAGAGTAAAAGATGACTGCACCTTGGGTGACCAGATTGACAGTGCAACATTTACATTAGCTATATATAGCAGTGCAATATCCAGATTTGCCATGGAACATGGGGATGGTGCAGTGAGTGTCATCCTGGAAACGTACAAAGGCCAAGCTAGGCAAGCAGCCCTATATGGGCCGAGATGTGGGGCATGAACAATACTGGGAAACTTCAGATTGTAGAGCAGACATTTTTTAAATCTACTTTGGGATTGCCAGTTAACGCGCCAAATCTTTCAACCTATACAGAAATGTACCTGCATAATATTAGTTTCATATGTAGAGCAAAGCTGGTATATTTTTGGGCCCGGGTGTGAGCTAATACCAACCTGGGTAAATGCAGGAATGTATTAAGACACCTATTGACCCAAGAAGGGTATCAAAACCTGCCCTGGTTTGTGGCAATTAAAAGTGAACTTTTAGCTATAGGATGGAGCAATTTCTGGCTTAATCCAGAATCAAGTCCAGTGACCTTCAAAGCTAAAATAAAACCGGTATATGTGGCATGATAGGAAAGAAAAACCTCAGTCAAAATGGCGCTGTCTAGTAGTTTAACCAGCTACTGTCTGTTAATGGAATCACATGGGTTTCAGACATATCTGGACGCAATGCAACTTAAGCAAATGATGGCACATTATATGAAACTGCACATGGGCATTGTTCCTCTCGCAAGTCTGATAACAAGTGGAAAGAGACTAATCCGCCAGATTGACCGCATTGCTCGAACATAATACAAAAGTGTGGCCCATTTTGTTCTCTCGTGCCCAAGGTATGTTGATATAAGGAAGAAGTACCAGAGTCCCTTTTTTAAGCAACATAGAATGAGTAGTGCCTGTGATGTACTACATCTGTGCATGGCAGCTAAGAATCCTTTGGCAACACACTGCTTAAGGAATTTTGTGCTATGGGCATGGAGGAGAAGGATATAGGCCATTATCCAGTAGACTGACAGCACGCGTTGAATACTATTTGCCCAGTACAAGATGAAATATGTATTAATGTGAATGTCAAAATATTGTGGTGAATCTTGTTCTGATTTCTTACACCAGGTGTTTCCAATAGCATTTGTGTGCCTACAATGTATTTTAGGGGGCCAGTACGTACGCATTGGTTTTTACTAGAATTTCTTTTTAATCTTTCTTATTGGATTGTGTATATATTATTACTGTCAAGTTACTCAATTTTAATGTATGTATTTATTTGTTGTATGATACTTTATTGGCTGAAATAAAGTACAACGAAACAAAAAGTGTTTGTCCTTTTAACTTTTATGCAGTTCCAATATCTAGCAGTTACAATATCTAATATGTTCTTCTGTCAGGTTTTGGGCTCCTCATTTTCTTAAACCAACACAGCCTGCAGACTATTTCTTGTATGGCATTCACTTCCAACTTGCCTGGTGTATTTCCCTACCAGGATTTTTTTACACATTTGCTGCTGACTGCTGTACTCTCCTGCCATGCTTTCTGGACTAACACTTTTACAATTACTTGGTATACTCTCCTGCACTGGCTTTCTATAATAATGTGCTTGTAACTGCCTGGTATACTCTCCTGCCAGGGCTTGTCTCAATTGCACAAACGTATAGCTTCCTGGTGTACTCTCCTGCCAGGGCTTTTCAAATGTGAGCTCCTGTGCACTCTCCCACCTTTTGGTGGTTCCGCTTTTTAGCCTTATTGGCTAATATACGTGGTTTCTTATATATCGTCTCTTTAGTGTCTCTCTTATACGCTTGCAACATGCATTGACAAACATCTCTCTGCTTAGAAAACTGCTCTTTCAGTCTTTCTCCAGTTTCGTAAACTGCTCCTTTTCTCTCTCTCTTGGTTTTGCTATGTATAATTATGTCAGTTTGGCGTGGCCGCATATACGCCCCAGTTTTCCCTCTGTCCCTTCATGGACTCACCGGTTTGTTTCTCATTTCTTCTGTGGTCCGCCGGTGACGGTTTCCTGTTTTGTGCTTCGCAACCATTCTCCACTGTTTTCCTGCTTCCCGAGGCTTCCGCTGCGCTCGTCTGCTTCGCAAGGAATTGCGGTGAGCAAAGCGATGTTCTCCTAAGCCGGCTAGCGCCCAGGAGCCCTATACTGCCTTCTGGAATTCTCACAGCGTTTCATCTGCTTCCAGCAGCCTTCTCCCTTCAGGTTTTTCGAGCCGATTGGCTCCGCCGACTTTCTTCCAGACATTCCTACACACAGAGAGGAACAATTTGCTCCTGCCAGCAGCTTGCGTGCATTACTTGCTTCAGTGATTTAAATGTTCCGGGGACAGGTGTGCGCACGCTGCTACTAGAGTGCTGCCGGTGCTTATGAATTCCTGCGCTCTGCATTACTCTGCATCTCTTCTCGTCTCAATGTTGTGGGGATTGTGGTAATAGTAGTCCCTTCCTGAAAACACTGTATGAATGTTTGCAATGGCGTTAATTGCAAACTAGTTTTCATAATTTTACAAGAACGGTTAGATTTTGAGGGTTGGCCTTTGCGGTCTAACAAAAGACTTTTTTTTACTATTTCGGTTTCTTTCCCTAGAAAGTCTAGGGAAAGTAAGGAAATTATTCTTGGCCCTATTAACTCTTGTAGGGTAGTTTTAGAGTTAGAGACAAATGCCAGGATTATTATGGTTTCATCCTGACTTGGGTCTGGTGTTTTCACCCCTTCTGTAAATGTAATCACATGGGGCCAATCAAGGAAGATCTGAGTGGCCTCTTTGGGTTCTTTGCCTGATCAGGACTCCGGAGTGGAAATGGCATTGTGAGAGCTCCCCGCCGGCCAATCCTCCACTGGCTGTTCATGCCACTTTGCCAAAATGCACGTTTTAAAACTCTTAAATGTGTGCTCTGCTGACATCAAACCGATCAAACACCTGCAAAGGAGCATGCTTTTGTGCCAGCCCCTCAGCCCTGCATTGTCATTTCTGTAAACCGTGAGCAGTACTGATCTAGCCTAAGTGCTGCTCTTTGAGGTACCGAATACCTTCGGATTTCCTTACCTCTTGCCTGAGATAACTCGGTTTAACATCAATCACCATTTGACTTATTACAGAGAACTACCTTTAAACCAGTGGCCAAGTTGTCAAGTATATTTATGAATGTTGTGCCTGGAACATTGCTTTTGTCTCCTCAGTTTCATTCATCTGATTTGCTTGAAATGACCATCCACCTTTAAATCCACAACTGTTTTAACACAATCCCATGTTATAAATGCCTCCATACTCCCTTCTTTTAAGTCAAAGCCCATCAAATTCATCACAAACTGGTTAATCTAGATTATTTTGCTTAGATTGCAGCATTGGCTTGTGTTTTAAGTGTGCAATGAAAAGGCCCTCTTTTGTCATTTTGTTGATGTGTGTATTCTGGACAAGGTTTGATTTGAACTGAAAACATTGGCTATTGCATTGTTTACAATGGTATTGCTTTATTTTATTTTTTCAGGTATTGTGTCAGTCGCCCGCAGTATAAGACCTCATGTGGCATCTCTTCTTTAATATCATGCTGGAACTTCTTATATAGCACATTAGGAGCAGGAAGGTAAATCTCAGTATTTTATTGTAATCTTTATTACAGTTCAACGGTTGTCATACCGGTATCATGCTTTTTCAAATTGTCATTTCGTTCTCTGCTTTACCACTAGGTTACTCTGTCCTTCCTTGTACATTTAAAAATAATTACGTGCAAAGCTCATTGTTCAATAAAAAGTTATGTGGACACTGTATCAGGGATGTAATAAATACTTGTTTGTGCATCCTAAACTGGTAAAGGGAATGCACATGATTTAACAAATGATACCAGTACATAAATGTGAGTGGAATGCCAACTTTTCCATGGCATAGTGCCTTTACATATAGTATTGCAACAAATGTATATTAACATAGGTAGTATTTCAGAAAGCTGTACCGGCTCATGAAGATAGTCTGTGATGAGTGACGACAAAAATCATGTTGGCCAGAGTCTGTTAACCCACATAATGTAAGCGAGACCCCATCTCTCTGCTGTATCATATTTCTGAATCCAAATACCAAAAGGTAAGCTTTTATACTCATTTGCATGCAATGATGGCTGTTAGTTGGCAGCAAATCGATTTTACAGGTTTAAACCAAGTGAGGGCCATTAATAATGGATACAAACTTTAAGGCTCACAAACTAAATTATTAACTGTGATCCCCCACTAGTCTAACTGCGTAACACTGCTGCAAACCGCATTAAAATGTTCCATTTTAAAGTACTGTAGCATAATCCTTTGTGGTATAGACCACTTTTCCATGCTGGAAAAGACCACTAAAAATGGCTTCCAAATTTCACATCCACATAGCTGCTCATTGGAGTTTTTCTTCCAAGCTCCATTTCATATTACTTATCACAGTTCAGGATCCCACAGCCTCCTGTTTCGTAGCTCTCATTGATTTTTTTTTTCTTTTTATTTATTTTATTGTTTTATCGTAACATACAAAAAACAACATAACATTCGTGAAACCCTCCCCCTCCCACTTCCCCAGGTCCAACCCGTGTTCCCTATTGTTCGTCTTAATTGGAGAGCCCTTATGAACTGCTTGCTTCTTCGTTAGAGGAAATTTCCTCTCGGGGGTGAAATAGTGTCACCGTCAGCGACACCCATTGTTGAAGGTCTTCACTAATGTCCTGTTTCTGTTCCCGCTGGGCATTCTCCCAGGCCCCTGTTTCCGCAGTGGACCATTTACGGAGGTCCTCCCACCACTGTGTTACGCTTGGAATCCTAGGGCTCTTCCACTCCATTGCGATGCGCCTTTCGGCAAGAATGTACATCAGATCTTTCATCTTGTTGAGTGGTCTGTTCTTCTTGTTTTTCTTGTATTTGCCCAGTATGCACGCCTTTGGAGACTGTATGTCCAAGGTTATGTCTGCTTCCATCACTTTTGTCTCTATTTGCTTCCAGTAGGTTTGTAGTGCCGGGCAACCCCAGAACATATGGGTCATGCCAGCACGGGGTTCTCTGCATTTGGGGCATTCTGTGACTCCTGCACCTTTAAATTTAGAGATGACCTCTGGGGTAAGGTAGGCTCTATTAATCATGTAGAATTGTATAAGTTGTAATCGGGCGTTTCTGGACACTTTCTTGTGGTAGTGGATCATGACTTGCCATTCTTTGTCCTCGAACTGTAGGCCCAATTCCTGCTCCCATTTTCCTTTACACTGAAGGTCTTGTCTGGTTGTGCCGTCGAGCAGCGACTCGTAAATCCTTGCGATTTCATGTCCCCCCTCAGCCGCATTCAGCATGTTTTCCACAACCTCTGTCCCAGCTTCAAAGTCGTCAACCTCAGGCCATCGAGTTTTGAGGACACTTATTACGGCTCAGTGCAACACGAACTGACCTGTAGGTAGTCCCGTGGTTTCATACAACTCCTCAAATGGTAGGATGCCCTGTTCGTTCGCCAGGTCGCCCAGGGTGGCAATCCCATAGGGCTCCCATATGTTCCTGATTATCGTCGGGCCATCAGTTCTGGTGGTCATTGTGGCTGCCAGCGGAATCTGAGGTGAGTAAGGGTCTTTTGTATTCATGGCTCTGCAGGCTCGCTTCCGAATCTGGATCCCGAGGTTGATTGGGTATGGGTGGTTCTGCTTTGTTTTTGGTGTGGCCCAGAGAAGGTCTCTAAGGAGCCCTTGGGAGACCGCCGGCTGTAGGAGTCGGGTATCTGTTGTCGTTTCGTCTGCCATCCATTGGATCACATTCTTTAATTGGCCTGCTAGGTAGTATAATTCGAAGTTGGGGATTTTCAAGCCTCCCTTGTCATAGGGCCTCTGCATTACCTCCATTGCCACTCTGTGCCGTCCCCCCTGCCATAGGAAACTCCTGCAAAGCTTATTCAGTTCTCTGAAGAATTGCTGCGGGATGTAGTATGGGACGTTTGTGAAATAATGTAGGAGACGGGGGAGTGCTACCATTTTGAGTAGTCCCGCTCAACCGGCCACTGAGAGCGGTAGCCTGCCCCAGAGGTTCATTGCTTTTTCTAGACTGTCTCTGGCTTTTACTGTGTTCAGAGCATGTTCGGTCTTGGGGTCTCGGTGGATAGAGACACCTAGGTATCTGAAGGAGGATGTCTCCCACTTAAATGCCAGTTTAGGGAGCCTCGCCACTTAGACCCCGCTCAGGGCCGCCAGGGGGAAGAGGCAGGATTTGTCATGGTTGATTTGAATGCCAGTGACTCTGTGGAACCCCACTAAGGTTTCGAGAATGTACGGCAGTAAGTGTTCAGGGTTACTTAAGTAAAGGAGCATATTGTCAGCGTACATAGAGACTAAGTGGGTTACCCTGTCTATCTCAATGCCCCCATCCTCGTATTCTTGTCTTAGGTATGCTGCAATAGGCTCAGCAGCTATGATGTATAGCATGGAGGAGAGGGGACAGCCTTGCCTCGTGCCTCTGTGGAGATGCCATTTCTCAGAGTAGGTGCTATTAGTGCGCACTCTGGCTGTGGGGTCTGTATAGATTAGCTTAACCCATCTTCGGAAGGCTGGCCCTATTCCCATTTTGGCCATAGTGGCGTGAAGCCAGTCCCACCTGACGGAATCAAACGCCTCAGTGGCGTCTAGGGATGCCACTGCGCATTTGCTTGACCTGCCTTCAGTGCTATGAATGACGTGGTGTAGTCTGCGTATATTCTCTGTGATGGAACGCCCGGGTACATATCCCGTCTGATCCTGATGGATCAGCTGCGGGATTACTCTTCTCAACCTCCTGGCCAACAGTGCCGTCAAGATCTTGTTGTCTACGTTTAGCATGGACAGGGGCCTGTACGAGCTGCAGTCGTCCCCCTCTTTGCCCGGTTTCAAGAGCGGTATAATCACAGCTTCGCGCATGGTTTCCGGTAGGGTACCTGCGTCGTAAGCTTCCTTATAAACTTGGGCCAATAAGAGGGCTAATGTGTCTTCATAAGTTTTATAAAACTCCCCGGGGAGTCCATCGGAGCCCGGTGTCTTACCGGAGGGGAGTGATCTGATAGTGGCTACCACCTCTTCGGGGGTAATGGGGTCGTCTAGGGCCTCGGTAAACTGCTGTTCTAGTGTGGGCAGTCTGATAATATCTAGAACGTCCTCGATATCAGTGTCGGCAGTCGATGGGGGCTCGGCATAAAGTGCCTGGTAGTATTTCGTGAATACCGAGTTTATCTCGGTCTGCATGTGCGTTGATGTTCCGTCAGGTCTGTGTATGAGGCAAATGGGCCTCCTAGGGGTTTCCCGTTTATAAAGCCATTCTAGTAGTTTCCCCGGTTTGTCACCCATGGCGTGCTTCCTCTCTATGTGTTTTGCATAGCTAAGTCTCCCCAGTTTTTCCCAATGGACTAAGCATGCCTGTTTGAGGTCCTGAGTCTTCTTTATGTGGGCAGGGTCAGGTGAGGACTCGACTTCGAGTTCTCTCAGCTCGCCTTCGTCTCGACCTAGCAGGGTCGATATGGATTTCTCAGCACCCCCTTTGGCAGCTATCATCTCCCCCCTCATCACTACCTTGTACGCCTCCCATGCCGTGCGGATGTGTTGGACACTGTTCTCATTAATTTGCCAGTAGTCCAACGTGCAGCTGCGGATCTGTTCGCTGAAGGCTCCATCCAGTAGAGCCTCACTCCTGAGCCTCCACGTGGGTGCAGGAGGTCGGGGCGCTAGCACTGTCCAGTTGGCTGTGAGTGGGGAATGGTCAGACAGCACTCTGGCCTGATATTGTGTGTCTTCAAATGAGGCCTGGTGTTCTTCGCTCACTAGTAAGTAGTCTATTCTAGTATACACTGCGTGCGGGGGCGAGTAAAAGGAGTATCCTCTCGCTTCAGGGTGATGCTCTCGCCAGAGGTCTACTAGTGCGTACTGTTGTGTCAGATCTTTCAGAATTTTAGCCGGCGGGGAGGGGCGGGAGTGCTTGCTATCAGACCTGTCCATGCGGGGATCTAGGGTGCAATTGCGGTCTCCCCCCCCCCATATCAAGATACAGTCTCTGTATGGACCCATCCTAGTGTATAGGGAACGGAAAAAAAACTGTGGCATCATGGTTGGGGGCATAAGAGTTGATCAGGCAGACCTCCCTCCCTTCTATGGTGCCATGTATCAGGGCCATTCTTCCCTCGTCGTCTGCTTTCGTGTGGATTAGATGTATAGGGACGGTGGGGGCTATCCATATAAGGACACCCCTGGCATATGTAGAAAACGTGGTGCCTATCGTCGTTCCTCTCCAGATCCGGGCCAGCGCCGCTGCTTTGGAGCGTTCAGGTGCGTTTCCTGCAGGAAAGCGATTCCGACCTTGCTACGTTTCAAGAATGAGTGAATTCTACGCTGTTTGACGTAGCTGTTCATCCCTCTGACATTCCATGTCATGATTCTAATTTTGTCAGCCATGTGAAGTTGGTGGTCTGATGTTCCGGGCTTGCGCCTGGGGTAAGTCTGTAAAGGGTTCCAGCGCCTTTGGGCGCTCTAGGTGGTCATGGGTCTGAATACTCGCTAATTCCCAACTGGGGTCCCCAGGTCTGGGTTCCCCTTCCCAAAAAACTTGAAATTCGCTTTAACATAACACGTCTAGCGAGGTTTCCCTCGTTCTGACTTTCCCGTTTCCGCTCCATTTGACCTAAGGTCTCCAGGTGCCCTACGGGTGGGTTTAATGCACCCAAACTTCTTCAGGGGTCCTGAAGCAGGAACTCTTTGATTGTTGACTTGTGAGGAGTTATCGGACTCCCGAGCAACTCCTATGGAGATCAATGTTGCTGCGATGCGGTGCATCTTGGTTTCCATACGAGCCCAGCTCCATAGCTGGGCGACTTGTGTCACTTGGGATGCTGCTTCCGCGGCTTGCGTTCTCTGGGTTCTATATCTGGGATCTGATCCCTGTCCAACCACTCGCTGGCTTCCGCTGGTGTATCGAACAGTAGCGCTTTGCTGTTGTGTAGCACTTTCAGCCTGGCCGGGTAGAGAAGCATGTAGCGTAGGCCTGCGTTTTTTAGTCATGCCTTGGTAGAGATAAATTTGGCCCTCGCCATCTGGACTTGGAATGTGTAGTCCGGGTATATGGCCACTTTGGCTGAGTCAGGTTGTATGCTGCCACCCGATCTGGAGAATGCGAGGATCGCCTCCCTGTCTCTGTAATTGAGCTCCTTGGCTATTATGGGCCTGGGTGGGGCCCCCGGGGGTGGCCGTTTGATGAGGGAACGGTGTGCACGCTCAATGGTAAAGCCCTGCGACAGCTTACCGGCCCCAATTTCCTGTAGTAGAAGGTTCTCAACGTAATTCGTGGGGTCGCTCCCTTCAATACCCTCAGGAAGTCCGAGGAGTCTAACGTTGTTTCGGCGCGCCCGCCCTTCAGCTTCATCAGCTCTGTCCTCTAGGTTTTTTACCTTTTGCACCAAAGCGTCCACATCATTGAGTATCTGGGTTTTCGCCTCCGTGTTCTCGCGGACCTGGGACTCCAGTGCTTCCGTTCGATTAGCTATAGCGCGGACATCCTGTCTCAACAGGTTCAGGTCAATTGCTACAGCGTCGATTTTGGTCTCCATGGTCTTCTGTAGGGCCTTAATGGCTTCCAGTAGCTGTGAGTTTGCTGGTTCCTGGGTCTTTTCCTGCTGTGCTACTGTATTGGTGGTGCAGGCGTCAAGGCTGGCTGGGCCACAGGCCGTATATGTTTCCATGGTTGTTTGCCGCTGTTTACTTTTGTTGCCTCTTGCTGACATTTCTAACTGACCAGGCGGGCCACTGCGAGGCTATCTGCGGTACAGTGCTGTGGGTGGGACTAATAGAGTATGTTGGCTGCGACACCTTGGGACTATGGGTGCAGAACCTTTTGACATCAGCGCAGGAGGGGGGCATCAGGCTCGCCTCAGCGCCCCCAGGCTCATGTACGCTCGTGCCCCGGGCAGAAGCGGCGCCCGAGGGTCCGCAGCCAGCTGGTCCGAGATCTGGCCACTGCTTGAAATGGGCACCTCTCCCCAGTGAGGGCACCCCTGGGCTGGGTCTTCTGTTGCTGCCGCGGGGCGCGCCTAGCTGTTGGCACTAGCCCGGGACCCACGTCCTACCGGGCCCGGTGCAGTTTGTGGTCCCAGTGGTCCCTGTGGGTGTGTAGTGCCACAAGCTGGGGCGCTAATGCAGGGGAGTGCGGGGGGGCGCTTATCCACTGTGTAATGCTGGTGATGGCGGCTAGGAACCCCCTCCCACCTTCTCCTTACCCCGTGTTCGTTGGGCGGGTTGGCGGTCCTCTCCGCGCCGACTTCCGCTTACATCAGGCAGGATGCGCCGCAGCCCGGGTGTTGAGATCCCCGGTCACGAGCAGACCCGGCGGGGCCGCTCGCGCTCCACCTTCTCGCAGACGCCCCGGTAGCGTGTCTCGGGCCGCTCGGGGCCGTGTCCCCTCCAAGGCTCCTCCACTCACGCCGGCAGTTCAGGTGCTCTGATCCCTCCTTCGCGAGCGGGCTCGATGGGGCCGCCCGCGTCTCTCTGTCTTCCCTGGGATCTAGCGGTACGTAACTGGCCGCTCGGTGCCGGGGCTCCCCCGGTGGTCAGGGGGCGGGGGGGGACCGGAGCACGGGATATCGCAGAGTGGGATGCTCTTATCTCCGCTCCTCCCGCCCAGTGCTCATATCACCTCCTAGGCGCCGCACGCCACGCCAGTCCCCAGAGCCGTCTGTTGTATGGGCCGTGCTCCAGTGTACAGCATCCTCTGCTAGGCAAGTGCCATTTTCTGGTGCCAGCGTATCTCGGCACTCACCCAATATCTTCGTACCGGAAGGTCGCAGCGGCCCCAAACTTTGCATGCAGATGCTCTGGGCAGGGATAGTGGGGCAAAACCGCAATTTCACAGCAAAATCAAGGGCACATCATACGGAGCTGCGTGGAAAGCGTCCTGCTTACATGGCGGTTAGCCACGCCCCCTCGTAGCTCTCATTGATACTTATGACATGTGACAAGTAACCAAACATGCATACAAGCTTGCAAGGGTATCTGTGACAAAGTTAATTCGGGAGTTCAAAGAATAAGAAAGGTAGCAAATGTCATATGCATATTTGCAATATATGCAATATATGATGAAATGTATATAACATGAGAGGTCCCAGTAAGCCTTGTGCTTTGGGATTTCCTCGCTCCCCCAAAGTGTTCCCAATCTAAGCAGGTACAATTTAAGCCTACAGTTTCCTACTTCTCTATAGTCAGTGGGAGTTTGCCTCCTGGTCAGTGGTTCTCAAAATTTGAGGTATTGTCCTGATGGGTTCACAGGTGGGGTTGGGGAATGGTCTACGGGAAGCATATGCAACACAATGTAAGGAGGTCTTAACCAAAAACAGTGCAATGAATGACAATTAACCTAGTCTAAGATTAAAGCAACTCCTGTGCACATGCCCAGGGCCAAGTTCTGCAAGTCACACCCATGTTTTTAGTTTTCTTCTACATTCCTTTGAGTGGCTCTGACCATTGCCCTTGCTGTTGCCTTGATCTTTGGCCCTACTCTTGGTGTCGACCTGGCTAGTGTCTTTGTCCTGGACTGGAGGACGAGGCGATGACCTTACAACAGCTATCTGGCAATCCCTGTGTGGGACCCAGCTTGTACACAGGCATATGGGTTTATCAAGTGATAAGGCTAGTAGGAACTCCCATCACGTCTTCAGCTGGTGGGGGATCAGCAGTTGCTGATCCCTTCGCTGCTGCTTGTCAATCTTCTGTCCTGAGACCAAAGAGTAGTGCTACACCACAACCCGGCCTCCCTCAATCTGACTGGTTCATGCTTTCTTAAAATTCAGAACTGTACCTTTGCCTCAAGACTGTCGTGACATTCTGTCACAAGCCTGGGCTTCCTCCATGGTTTCCTGCTATAAGAGCAAGTGGAAGCATTTCCCCACTTAGTTTTCTGGACATGGCCTCAAGCTCTTCCGTGTGCAGGGTCATCACGTTCTGACCTACTTTCTGTCCTTGGCACAAGCTGGTCTGGCTCACTCTTCCATCAACGTTCATGTTAGGGAGAATTCTCAGAAATGTGCTAATTCCTCTCTACCTTAGAGACCCCCAGCAACTTTGCTCGTTTTTGAGGACTTGAATTTTTAACCTGGAGAGAGTGAGACCATTTTTCCCACTCTTTCGTATTTTAATGTGATTTTGAACACTGTGTTTCTTTTGGTTGTGGAGTCTGACAAACTCCATAGGCATCATCTTTTACATTGTGTCACACAGCACCTTCAGATTTCCCAAAGGTTTAAATACCTTCTCTTGGATAAACTACTGTTTCCAATAGCAGTGAAGTGAAATTGACTTTACTTACATTTGTAACTTTCTAGACCCAGCACAGACTATCTTACAATAGGGTGCTGGAGGGGTTACTTAATATCCCCTTTGTCTAGCTTCTCATGTAACAATTTTATGTTACCCTTTCCTCGATGAATGGCTGGTGGCAGTGGTTTACTTTTAACTACCATGGTGTGCTTTTGCCACGGGCTGCGTTCGCAGCTGCAGTAATGCACCCAAGGGTGCCATTTTTGTCAAAATGGCCCCGGTCTTCTTTCTTCACCATTTCTTTGTGGAAAGGTCCTTCTTGAGATTTACTTTGCGCACCAAACCAGGTTTGGTCCCATTGTTTTGTTTTTGGCGGGATTCACGAGTGAAGCCCGCCTCTGGCTCCAGGGTGTCTGGCGGGGCAGGAAGCGAGGGAGGTGCCCGAAACTCCCTGTGCTTAGTCTCCTGGTAGACAGGAATGCACTCTTAGGTGATTGGCCAGCTAGCTGTCCGGCAAGTACAGCCACCCTGCTGGGTGCTGACAGCTAGGCTGGAATAAATGGGAGAAACCTGCATAAAGGTTATGCCTTTAGGGTCGCCTTTATACCTTATTTGCAACCCCTGCTTACTAGCAACACTGCCCACATCATGTATTGGTGCCTATCTACTGTCATTCACCTATTGTATATCTATACTAGATGTTGGACTAGTCAACCTAATCCACTTCCCTATCAAGACACTTACACCTGCTTACTCATGCTAACCACCACCTCGTGGCCTATCACCATGACACCTGCTAACCCGTATTTGAATGATCCAGCACTCTGGATACGCCACTTTGCTACCAGACCAACACCTAACCAACCTTGTACTACGGCCATTAGAAACACTAGATTAAACTCTAGAACTAGCCTACCCACCTTCCCATGCACCCACCACCCCAGCATCTTATCCAGAAACTCTAGATTAAGAGTCCGCAGCATGAAACAATCGCATACTGGCCACAACCATGCTAATTCGACCACTGACTCAGCCAAGTCAGCCCTTACCCATCTACACGACCTACCTATACCACTTGAAAAACCTTCCCATAAAGACAAGCCCATTAAAGCAGCTTTGGTGAATGCTAGGTCTCTTCCTGCCCATGCTCTGGACATCGCTGACCTTTTATCTCACGAAAAGCTCGACTTCCTCGCAGTCACGGAAACCTGGCTCAATGCTGCCTCCGGCCCATCCCTGGCCCTTGCTATACCCAATGATTATACTATTATTAGATGTGACAGAAACTCCACTCAAACGAAGGGAGGTGGACTTGCCTTCATATTCAGAAATACACTCGACATCAAAGTCATCCAGGACGCTCAAATCCCCTCAGCTGAATCCTTGTCCATTAAGCTACCGCTATCACCTAACCACACGGCATCTCTACACCTTATTTACCGACCACCAGGTCCCATCTCCTCCTTTATAGAGGACATCGCATCACTCATAACCATAGACACCAAACCCAACTCTCAAACGATTTTACTTGGAGACCTTAATCTTGGTTTCAATGACCCTAAAGACACTAACGCCCATGACCTAGCTAACACCCTATCGGATTTGGGTCACACGCACATTATTCACGAGCCCACTCACATCAAAGGCAGAACACTGGACTGGATCACTCACCTCAACTGCCCTATTGGCCTCCTATCCAATGACCTATGCATTTGGTCTGATCATCACATAATAACCTTCTCTATCAAAGCCAATACACCTCACCCGGCGCCAATCATTGCCCAGCCACCAGCACGAGAAATAAGAAAGATATCACACCTGACAAACTCTTACCTATACTACTCCCCATCCTGAACAATATCGACCCAGAGGTCGACCCTACAGTCCTAGTGGTCATCTACAACCAGGCTATACTTAAAGCACTGAACACCATTGCCCCACTAAAATTGCGGAAACCCAAACCACAGCGTCACCTCAACACTTGGTTCACGCCCCAACTAAGAGAATTACGTAAAGCTAAGAGAACCGCAGAGTCACATTGGAAGAAACATCCCACAGCCTCCAATAAGACTGAACTAACCCTTGCCTCCGCTAGTTACAAAGAAGCTATCTTTATTGCTAAAAAGGACACATATAACAAAAGGATTATACAAGCGGAATCCAACACAAAGGAACTCTTCAAGATTTTGAAAGAACTTGAATCCCCCATTGCCCCCATGGACAAATGTGTTACAGATGTACTATGGTGTAGTAATATTCAGAAGGCCTTATCAGATAAAATAGCTCGCCTACAATCTAAAATCTACGCAAAAAAATCCCTGCTACTTGCTGACCCGGACTACAAACAAATACCTAACAAATCACCTACCGTTAAATCAACTTCTAAACCTTTCAACTTCTCACCCCTCTCTATCTGGGAAGTAGAAAATATCATCAGGAAACTTAAGCCATCTAACTGCAAAGGTGATGCTTGCCCTGCCCCGATCAAAGCTGCAGCACATGACCTGGCACCATTTATAACCAACCTCATCAATGCCTCCTTCAAAACTGGAGTAGTGCCTGATAACCTAAAAGATGCATGGGTCATCCCACTCCTAAAAAAACCTACTCTTGATCCAGCCAACCCGTCTAACTATAGACCGATAACAACTGTACCTTTCTTATTAAAAATATTGGATAGAGCAGCCTACTTACAAATACAGGCCTACTTAGAATCAAACAATCTCCTAGGACTTAGGCAGTCAGGTTTCCGACCAAGACACGGTACGGAAACTGCATTAATAGATCTCACTACCCAGATCCAAATCCTGAAAGACAATGGTAAACTTGCACTCCTCTTATTGCTTGATCTGTCAGCAGCTTTTGACCTGGTCAACCATCAAACACTCTGCCACCACTTGAAAACTGCAGCACACTTCTCAGACGCAGCCACAGCCTGGATCAGCTCCTTCTTGGAGAATAGAACCATGAGGGTCTTCTCTCCCACTGATTCTGCTGAACCCTCTCCAGTACCCTGCGGAGTCCCGCAAGGCTCTTGCGTGTCCCCGACACTCTATAATATATTCACAAAGCCTCTCTTTGATATCCTTGACTATCTGGGTGTCACGTATACCAATTACGCGGACGACACCCAGATACTCATTCCTATCTCAGGAAACTATGAAACAGACAGCAAAACCCTTAATGAAATCTACTCAGTAATTCAAGCTTGGATGGCACTTCACGGACTATGTCTTAATGACGAAAAAACTGAGTTGATCATCCTTGGCACTCACGCCAAACTCAAAAAGCTCAATCCTGCATTTAACTCCTTCACCATTGATGGCAATCTCATCCCCGTGTCAAATAACACTAAAACCCTTGGGGTCTACATCGATGCCACCTTATCCTTGTCCAAACAAACTAATGCAGTAGCATCATCAGCCGCTTACACCTATAAGTTGATCACTGCATGTAGGCCATTCATCTCCTCACCCAATTGCATTACTCTTGCCAGAGCATTAGTCCTTTCCAAGATAGACTATTGTAATGCCCTTTACTTAGGCACTAGCTACAAGAATATCAACAAACTACAAGTAATTCAAAATAATGCCATTAGAGCTGCCCTCAACATCCCCAAAAAAATGCACATTTCGGAGACCAGACGCAAGCTACACTGGCTTCCAGTCAAGCACAGAATATCCCTTAAAACTCTTGCCCTCACACATAAAGCCAGGGCCAACCTTGCACCAGCCTACCTCACCAACCAACTTACACCTCACACTTCATCAAGACCACTTAGAGCAGCACAAGCTAACACTATGTCCATACCGAGATTTAAACTTCACAACTCGGGCGGTGCTAGCTTCCCTGTACAAGCCTCCAAATTATGGAACACAATACCTGCACTTTTGCGAGCAGAACCGTCATTTAACCTATTTAAACATAACACTAAGCGCTGGCTTCACAACATGGACTCTATGACAGCCTAACTGCCTGATCCTAGTATGATCAACTGTCACTATACACTCGGGTAATTAATATAATTATACTAGACTATGTATATATGCATCTGCATGACTAAGTTTGTACCCACTTGTAACTGCAATGTAACGTAACCCTATTGAATGCCTTCAACTGCAATTGTAACCAGATCTAACTTATGCGCCCGTATGCCCTTGGGCCTGGCCGCGCGTTATAAATAAAATAAATACAAATACAAATAAAAGGCAAGGCTTTTTGGCTTGGAAAGCAGAGTCGACCACTGGACGAAGGAATCTGAAGAAGAACTTGGAAGAGACGCCTGCTGCAACTACTGGACCGTTGGTTTGCCAGGTGAAGCCCTGCTGCTGTGCTGAAGCTCCGAATTTGTCTCGACTAGAGAAACCCTACAAAACGACTTCTCCCTTTTGAGTTGGTGGGACCAATCAACTCCAAATTAAGCCACCTGGACATCCTCTCGAAGCTGGTAGAATTTGCACTGTAGTTGCTGCTGGAACCGAATAGCCAGGGAGAGGAACACCAGATCGTGTGCGTTGCTTTGAAGCTGGCCAAGAGCTCCAGGAAGATCCTCCGGACTCCCAGGACGCAGGACTGACCGAGCCAGAGCCACCTCAACAGAGTGCTGGACCCCAGATAAAAGGAAAGCCCATCTCGACAGCCGGGATCCGCAGTGTTGCTATTTGCGGTAGACGCGAGGAGCTGAAACACCGAAGTGCCACTGGTTTGAAGATTGCCGGTTGCGGTCAGTGACTGCCCCATTGTAGTGCAGGAGTCCCCAGAAGTCCTCCCTCTTGGCCCCACGACTGAGGCCCAGGAACACCAGGATCTGCAGAGCTGCACACGAACAGAAATCATCTGCTGCAATTTTCTTCAACCTAAAGGTACTGTACAGTCTAAGAGAAGTTACCTCTTGTTGTGCCACCTTGCTTGTTCTCAGTTGAGACTTGTCTTGGTTGCTCCTGTAGAGTTGCTTGCATCTTCTACTACTCACAGGCCTAACAGCTTGTGGCCCTACATTTGATTCTACTTTTGCTACAAAGATTTCTAAAACATTGTGCAAGTCTTTTAATTACCTGCAAGAAGTGCTTCAGTTCACTTTGACTTTTGCTAACTTAACATTGGCTGGCCTGGTTCCCTGAATTACTCTTCTCTCCTCTGCTTATGTCTTTTTGCATTCCTTCTAGGAAAGAGTTAACTGACTTTGCATTGTTTTATTTGCCTGATTAAGAATAATTGTGTGAACACTTGTCTTATTCTGAAACCTATTTTGTTTGACACTCCTCTCAATAATAATCTAAATGCAACAGTGATATATTAATGTCCCCAGCACCCTAACTGTTGAAGTCAGCTGAGGGTGTAGGTAGAGTGTGGGTCATCCCAAATGGGTATTTGCTGATTTAGAAAACTAAGCGTGTGTATTTTGAAGTGTATTTCTGTGTTGCTTTATATTGCGTCCTTCTGAAGAAGGCTTATTGAAACTGACTGTTAAATGCATTAATAATTGTTTAATCAAGAAACCTTGTGTGTAAGAGTTTATTTGAATACTTGTCACTGTGAATCTCGGTGTAGCTCCCCTACAGCTCACATTGACCCCACTTGAGATAAGCCCGGCTGCTAAACACGCTACCAACCTGTGTAGTACAGACTTATATCAAAGGTTGGGTTCCTATTGCCAGGAGGTCAGGGTTGTTGTAGTGCACCCAAAAGGTACTGCATACAATCTTGCCTAACAGTTAATCTGGCTGCCATTTCCAGGGTCACGTATTCCCCAGGGACGCCTTTTCTGTGGTCACATAGGCTCATCAAAGAATTCCTTAAGGGGCTGTTCCCTCCTGTCGGAGCACCTGCTCCAGCGTGGGAGTTTAACGTGGTCCCCTCCTAGCTCATGGGACCTCCTTTTGAACCTTTACACAAAGCCTCTCATTGTGCTGGAAGATTACTGTTGGGTGCATCGCTTCTGCAAGACGTGTGGGGGAAATGCAGACTCTCTCATGCAGACTGCCTTACTTGTCTTTCCACACATCCAAGGCGGTCCTTTGCACTAACCCAATTTTCATGCCCAAGGTTCTGTCTTCATTCTAACGAACCAGTGGTACTACCTGTCTTTTTCTGGTTCTGCTTCCTCTGCGGCGGAATGCTTGTTGCACTCCTTGGATTTGGTAAAAGCCCTAAAGTTATATGTTTCCCGCACAAAAGGCTTTAGCAAGTCTTCCCAATTGTTTGTGGCTTTTGGTCCATCTGGCATGGGCAATGCTCTTTCCACAGCCTCCATTGCTCGTTGGCTGCCCTCCTGCATTTCCCACTGTCATCCACTGACTAACAGGCCCCTTCTGGGCAGGCCCAGAGCATATTCCACAAGGGCTGTGGCTGCTACCATGGCTATTCTATCCGGTGTTCCGCTGCTGGACATTTGCAGGGCTGCTGCATGGAGATCAGTGCATACCTTTGCATGGTTTTACTGCGTCGACCGGGATTCCACTGAGGAGTCCAGGGTAGGCCAAGTGGTGCTGTGCAACCAGTTTGGGTGAGGTGAGTGTTAAGTGTTTCCTTCAGGTGAGCTTTGCCTCCGCCCATTGTTGGTATACTGTGTGCACTGCTTCATAATATATTCACATCATGTGAATCAATGGAAGATCCAATTCTGGAGAAGGAAGAAGTTACTTACCTGAAACTCCTGTTCTCCAGCATTGGTATCTTTCATAGATTCCCATGCAACCCTCCCACCTACCTCTCTTATGGCACTTCTTAGCTCATATTGCTACGTTTGCTTCCAAATATCTAAAGATGGCCTCCGGGGATGGTGCTAAGGGAGACCTGTCAATTTGCTCTGGGGCAATATGACACAAAATGGCTCTGATAGAGTGCTAAAGTGACAACAGTTTTATAATTTAAACATAAACTGCTTTACGGTTACTGTGGATCCCCAACCTGACTGGAAATATTCAAACAGCAGTTGAATCGATGAAAGATACCAATGTTGGAGAACAGGAGTTACAGGTAAGTAACTCATTCCATGTCCATTGTAGACAAAAATTGATGTATTTATTATTGCATTAGAATTTTTGTTAAGTGCCGGCCCTACCCAGAGGTCCTCAGAGCCCCTTACATTGTTCAAAGTTTGAAAAGGTGGTAGTTGAAAAAAGAAGCTACAAAATGTTTTCAGAAAGCAATAGGAAGAATAGGATCGACAAGTGATAGCAGTGGAGGAGGGCAGGGTTATATGTGGGGAAACCAGTATGTTTTGAATCTCGTTCTGAAAGTGGTGATGGAGGATGCAATCTTTTATTACAGCATGTATGTTATGCAAACTTCTTTTGAAGCAACAATATCACAGAGTATGATAATGCAGCCCTTGTTATCTAGTTGCAATCTTGGATAGTTAGCCTTGAATATATAATGGAAAAGAAAACCAATTCATACAAAAAAGCAGAGTCATAAAAGGACATAATGGGCGCCAGTTTCATGACATTTGGCATAAGAGCTCAAATTACTTTTTTAGTGAACACCAAGACATGGACTACCAAAGTTAAAATATATTGTGGTGTCCAGGAGAGGAACGGGATAGTGCTTGAGGTTAAAGGCAGGTTCATTTGAATATTAATTTTCGAAGTTGCATGCAGGACAAAGAACTGAGCAAACCAGTATAAAAAGGACTTGGCAGGAATCTTCTCGTTAATGAAGCCCTTGATAAAAATCTAAAGTTGCATTCTTACTAAGGGAATTGTTAAATATATCCAGGGACCATAAAACAAAGAGCTGGTTATTTAATTTGATTGGAATTGGGAAATACTAATTCTCCAGCATGGGGTCTGGCATGGATTCACATGCTCATGAATATTCCCCATCGTCAGGCTGGGAATCCTCGGTAAAGAAAAAATCAGTATCAGTTTAGTTTCTGATCTGTCTTTCTTAGTAGTAACCAATCACTGGTCTCTGGGTCATACTGCCCCCAGCCAATGACTGCCCTCTCCCTAAGCCCCGCCCCTGGCAGCCATCCTCAGATTTTTACCGCACGCTCAAGTGTTGGGAGTCCTCGTGCTATAGCTCTCGAGCTTTTTCTGTGTTTTGCGCTTTTTCAAAGAGATTTATCTCATTTTTCAGTTTAATCGAGCCTCAAGCTCCACCGTTTCAACTTCCGATCAACAGGGACCCGTTTGGATTTATCTACGCCCCTCAAGGGTGAAGTTTTCGTCGAGTTACGCTTCTTGGAGGATTCCAGAAGTTTCTGAGGCCTACCTCGTAGACGAGAAGAACATGGCCCAGGAGAAGGGAAGTTCGACTCCCGGCAAACTGTTCAGGATCTGCCCTGGATGCAACCTACAAAATGTGTTCAAGAAGGACGAGCATTCGAAATGCCTTTACTGCCTCCACGAGGACAAAACGCACGTGGAGAAAGACTGTGCGTTTTGCTTTAACATGTCGGATCGGACGATGAGGGATCGCGGGACCCGTCTCTCCAACTGGCTGGAAGGCAGGAGCCCAGCAGGTGAGAAGAAGAAGAAGAAGTCCGAGCGGTCTTCTAAGTCCTGTGAGGGTGCCCCGGGGACGGTGCCCAACAGAAGGCAAAGCACCGCGAGTCCGCGGGCACCGGGAGCGTCGAACGGTCGGGCTCCTCAGCGGCCAAGCAGGGCGCACCTTCACCGAAGCCATCAACCAAGAGCCAATGCTCTGGCTTGGGGAAGAGGAAATCCGAGAACCCGGCTAAGCTTCTGGAGAGGCCCCGGTCAATCTCAGAGCAACCGGCCTAGTGGGAGTGAGGCGGTGACCCTCCCCCCTAAGGTGAAGGCCTCAAGCGTGCCCAAGGTGGTGATTAACCCGGCCTTGATTAACCCAACTAAGGCCTCTATCGAGAGAGTCACTGTGGCCCTGGCGAAGCCTGTGGAGGCTATCCAAGTGGAGGTGACCTCGGGGTCCAGAGTTTCCCTGGCTCCACGGAGGGAATCCTCTTTTAAGCCCATCGAGAAGACCCCCGTGAAGACCCCGGAGGAAAAAGAGGGGGGGCGGTGGCCGTTACGGACACGGACACAACCTCCGAGGAGGAGCTGACCGAGAATTTGGAAGAGGTCCAGCCCCACGGGAGGAATCCCGAGGAGAGGGACGACGAGAGCGAGGGTGGCAATGACGACAAGGTTCCCGTGGAGGAACAACCGTCGCTCCCGGCACGCCCGTCGCAACCCGAGCCTCAGGACAACTCGGCGGCCATTTTGACGGCAATCCAAGCCTTATGCACGGAGATGAGGACGAGACTGCCCCTACCCCCGACGGACGACCCAGCTGTACCGGGTCCATCGGGAAGCCCTCCGAACAAGAGGAGGAAAATTCATCCAGTGCCCCTTCAGCCCTCACGGCCTTCTCAGCCTTTGTCGCCTTCCGTGATCCCGATGGACGACACGGGAACAAACACGGCCACGACGGGGACAGATGACGATGGCGGTGAAGACGGGACTGGCCTCCCATCTCCGATTCCTCGCGCGTCCCGCCCGACGAGATTGGCTCCTTCCACGCCATGATTGCCAGGGCATCCAAGCTTTTTCAACTCTGCCTTGAGGAGAAGAAGAAGGAAGGCTTCCTCTACCAACGGCGCGAGGCCGAAAGGAAGACGGTCCTCGCTGTGCCGTTGCTGGATGACATCTGGGACGAGGGACTTGCCCTCCTCAAGAACCCGTCCACGACACCTGCCAAGAGGGACCGGTATGAGAAGAAGAACCGGGTCCCCGACGCCGTCCCGTTGTACCTTAGGGCGCAGCCGACCCCAGATTCGGTCGTCTCAGCAGCGGCCAAGAAGAAAGCGGGGGGGGGGGGGGGGCATCGGCTTCATCCTCGACTTCCCCACCGGACGGCGAGGGAAAGAAGCTGGACGCCGTGGGACGACGAGTCATCTCGTCGGCAGCGCTGATGATTAAGGTGGCCAACGCTCTAGCGATCGTGGCCCGCTACGACAGGGAATTGTGGTACAAGATCACCCCCCTGTTGGACTTCCTCCCGGACGACAAGAGGGCAGAGGCCCTGGCGATTCTACAGGAGGGTGAGGTGGCGTCGGACCATGCCAGAACAGTGGTCACAGACATTGCCGACACCGGCTTCCGCCATTTGGGCAATGGCGTTTGCCTTCGACGACGGGGGGTGGCTCAAGGCGATGGATTTCTGCCAGGACGTGCAAGCCAAGGTTTCGGACATGCCCTTTGATGGGAACAATCTGTTTGGAAAGACTGTGGATGAGTCGCTGCAGGCCATCAAGACCGACACGAAGACGGCTCGGGCCTTGGGAGTTCTGCAGCAACGGCGGCCGCCCTTTCGAAACTCCAGAGGCAAGCAATGTGCCTCCAAAGGATTTGGCGGCGGCTCCTCGATCTACCATCAAGCGGCCCGCTCCTCGTCGCAAGAAGCCTACAGGGGACGAGGCAAGTCCGGTGGATCTCGCCGTTGTCACCAGGGAGGCCAGGGCGGCAAGGCCGCTTCCAAGCAAGACTGAACTGGCCGTTGCGTCGGGCCCCCACCAAAGCACCCCGGTGGGAGGCCGGCTGACAAGGTTCGTCAGCGTGTGGAAGTCCATCTCCACTGACCGTTGGGTGCTGGATGCCCTGACCCACGGGCACACTCTGGAATTTCTAAAGAAGTGCCCCCGAATTCCTCCCGTGGCCAGGAAGGAAAACCACGTCCCTCAACTACTGTCAGAGGTAAGGGCGATGCTCAAGAAAGGAGCCATCAAGCTCGTCCCAAAGAGGCTCTGGGGCTCCGGAGTATACTCAAGGTACTTCCTCGTCAGAAAGAAGACAGGAGGTTGGCATCCCATCCTGGACTTGCGTCGGCTAAACAAATACATCAAGGCACAGAAGTTCCGGATGGTCACCCTCCAACACATGCTGGCCCAGCTGGAGGAAGGCGACTTCCTATCGTCGTTGGATTTGGAGGATGCGTACTTCCACATCCCCATCATAAAAGAACACAAAGTTTCTCAGGTTCGTAGTCCAAGGGCGGCACTACCAGTTCAAGGCCCTTCCATTCGGATTGAAGTCGGCGCCCAGGGTGTTCACCAAGTGCCTAGTACCGGTGGCGGCGCGGCTGCGCCTGCAGGGGATCCACGTCTACCCCTACCTGGACGACTGGCTCATCCGAGCAGGGACAAGGGAACTCGCCCTAGAACACACAGCAAAGACCGTCCGGCTGCTCACGGACCTGGGATTCTCCATCAACTTCCCCAAATCCCACCTGGTTCCGTCGCAGGTCGCGCTGTTTCTGGGAGCCAAGCTCGATACAGTGGCGCGATTGGCCTCGCCGTCGGAGGAAAGAACACAGGCCATCCTGGGCAAGGTACAGCGTCTGCTGGCCACGGACGTGGCCAGAATGAGGTCCATCAAGTCCCTGCTCGGGATGATGTCCTCTTGCATCTATCTGGTGCGCCTGTGCGGGCTTCGGATGCGCCCTCTGGAGGAGTTCCTCGACGCCCGTTGGATGCAAGAGACGGGCAGCTTCGAGGACAAGATCTCGCTCAAAGAGGCATTCCGCCAGGCAATCCGATGGTGGGGCACGCATACGCATCTCGCGGCGGGCACGGACGTTCAGAACCCAGCATACCAGGCGACGGTGACGACGGATGCCTCCCTGGAGTGGTGGGGAGCCCACACCAGAGATCTTCACGCGAGAGGCCTGTGGCTCCCGGAGGGGAGGCCGCTCCACATCAATATACTGGAGCTCCAAGCGGTGTTCTGGGCCCTCAAGTCATTCCTCCAGTCCCTCAAGGGCAAGGTGGAGAGGATCTTCACCGACAACACCACCACAATGTTCTACATCCGGAAACAGGGAGGAACCAGATCCCCAGCCCTGTCCAAGGAAGCCCAGGATCTGTGGCACTGGGCCGTTGCCCAGGGGATGTTTCTGGTGCCCATCTAGCAGGGATAAAAAACACCATCGCCGACTCACTCAGCAGGGAGCTGCGCTTGTGTCACGAGTGAGAACTACGCCAGGATCAAGTGGATCAACTCTTCCGGCGATGGGGCAAACCCCAAATCGACCTGTTTGTGACGGCGACGAACTCCAAGTGCCAGAGGTTCGCCAGCAGGTTCCCCCAGCCGAGGAGCATGGGCGATGCTTTCTCGTTCCCCTGGGACGGCCTGTTCCTGTATGCGTTCCCGCCGTTGCCATTGCTGCTCAGGGTCATCAACCAACTCAAGAGGGCATCCTCAACTCTCAAGTGCTACGGACACAAGTGAAAGAGGTTCTCTGTCTGGTGCCGTGCACAGAAGATTAACCCTCTACGGATTGCTGCCCCTCAAGTGCTACCGTACTTACTGTCGCTGGCCAAAGCTGGACTAGCTCATGCTTCCATTAAGATACATCTGGCAGCGGTTTCCCGATACACTAGTACTGCAGGACGGTCATCCCTGTGGTCTCATCGCCTGGTGAAGGAGTTTATGAAAGGACTGTTCCGATCGTTCCCGCCGGTGAAGGCTCCAGCCCCGGCGTGGGAGCTCAACGTGGTGCTGACCAGGCTCATGGGCCCGCCATTCGAGCCTTTGCATTCGGCTCCGTTGAAGTTCCTGTCGTGGAAGACAGCATTCCTTGTGGCCATCACCTCTGCACGACGCGTGGGAGAGATTCAGGCCCTATCCTGCAAGCCTCCATACTTGACTTTTCACGAGACAAGGGTGGTGCTGAGCAGGCACCCCTCCTTCATGCTCAAGGTGCCGTCGGACTTCCATCTCAACGAGCCCTTGGTGTTGCCAGTTTTCTTCCCGTCACCTTCGTCGCCGGCCGAGAGGACTTTGCACTCGCTGGATGTAGCTAGAGCGCTGAAGTTCTACGTGGACCGAACGAAGAGTTTTCGGAAGACATCACAAATGTTTGTGAACTTTGGACCTGTGAACCAAGGGAAGGCTCTCTCGAAGGCTTCCATTTCCAGATGGCTCTCCGGCTGCATCATGCGCTGTCATCGGTTGGCAAACCGACCGTTGCCCGTCCGTCTGAGAGGTCATTCGACCAGAGCGATCGCTGCTATCATGGCGTTCTTGTCTGGTGTGCCCCTGCTGGACATCTGCAGGGCTGCTACGTGGAGGTCGACGCACACCTTCACGAGATTCTACTGCGTCGACCAGGATTCCAGGGAGGAGTCCAGAGTCGGCCAGGCAGTGCTGCGCAACCTGTTCGCTTAAGGTGAGCCTTGTGAGGAGGTAAGAGATGCTTAATGTTGAGTTTTATGTAATGCTTAATGTTGAGCCTTGCCACCTCCCGTGGTTGTGCATGTGTGTACTGTCATGTATTCTTATATTCATGAGCATGTGAATCCATGCCAGACCCCATGCTGGAGAAGGAACAAGTTACTTACCTGTAACTGTTGTTCCCGAGCATGGGTCTGGCATGGATTCACATGCGAACCCTCCCTCCTTCCCCTCTGCGGCTCTTCACTTGGTCATACTGCCACTTCACGTGCTACCAAATCTGAGGATGGCTGCCAGGGGCGGGGCTTAGGGAGAGGGCAATCATTGGCTGGGGGCAGTATGACCCAGAGACCAGTGATTGGTTACTACTAAGAAAGACAGATCAGAAACGAAACTGATATTGATTTTTTCTTTACCAAGGATTCCCAGCCTGACGACGGGGAATATTCATGAGCATGTGAATCCATACCAGACCCATGCTGGAGAACAACAGTTACAGGTCAGTAACTTGTTCCTTCCAGACATAACTCTGCTATTCATTTTTTATTATTTTTTTTAAATTGGCTTTATTGATTTTCAAAAGAGATATTACAATTCTCAATATAGACATATTAAAGTAACTTGGCAACTATGAAATAGGAAAAGAAAAGAAAAAAGAAACTTGGATCAAAAGTCTTGATGTCATTCAACTGAAAAAATGTGTTGCGTTACAGTTATTCGAATAACAGGTATCCCCAATTTATCCCTCCCACCCCTACCCCCACGCTGCAACCCTTGTGATTACAGACGGCCTCAATGATTTTCACAGTCCGGCAAAGGAGTTCTTGGGCGAAAACGTTAGGTATGACAGCGGCATTGCATATGACATTTGGATTCAACATTAACATTGTGGGCAGTTCATTAGATTGGCATTCAATTGTGTCGTGTTGCACACTTGGCATTTTAAGTAATGTACCTGGCTCGAAACTCGGACCATTCATTATCAATGGAAGTGTGGTCACCGTGGATGGCTGCTGTCAGTTTGTCCATATTGTAAATATTACCGGAGACATTGATCCACTCAGCTTTTGTTGGTAGATTGGTTCTTTTCCATACAGTCGTGAGACAGGCCCTTGCCGCCAGTAAGAGCCCATGTATCATTTTGGGTACCTTAATTGTTTCTTCTTCTGTCTCAACCAGGCCAAATAGGATCATGAGTGGTTGCTTCTTCCTCTCGTCCCCTTTTAACTCTTTAATCCAGCTGAGCACCTCATCCCAGTATGCTTGGACCACCCTACACCACCACCACATATGCCAGTAGTCTGCTTTCTGGCCACAACCCCGCCAACAGAATGGACTTACATCCTCGTTCATACTAGTGAGTCTGAGTGGGTCGTACTGCCATCTATATAATAGCTTGACCCCATGTAATTTGTACTGACAAGAGAAAGAGGTTTTCAAGGTCCTTCTACATATCTTAAACCATGTCTTTTGGGAAAGGTGTCTTCCGAGGTCTGCTTCCCATTTGTGCCTCAGCGTGGCTGAGGGGGTTGTGTTGACTTCAACTAGTGCTGTGTGCATTGCGCTTATGAGACCCTTGGAGCCTATGCAGGTGTTTAGAATTGTTTCGAACGGGGTGAGGTCTCTCTATAGGCCCTCCTTCCAGACCTCCTAGGTCATGATGCCTTTCAACTTCAAATATTGGAACACTGAGAGTGGGCCTAGGCCTAGGGCTTCCTCAAGCTCCTGAATGGTAATAAATGTCTTATTTCTCCATAGTTGCCCTGACCTTTCAAGCCCTGCCTCGTACCATAATTGAAAACTGCCTGGGTCGGGGATGTCATCCCAGACCCCGGGTACCCATAAGTGTGATAGGGGGGAGGGCCATGTCGTAATCCCTTTCATTCCTTTGTTTGGTTTCCACATTGCCCATATGGTTCTGAGGATGAGGTGGTTTTTGATGCTGTTTCGCAATAGGGGTCCCGGTACCCATAACCATTCTCCCACGGTAAATGGTCGGAGATGATAATTATCTAAGCCAATCCATTGAGGGTCTTTCTGCTGTTTAGCATGTGAGATTAGCACTCGCAGTTGGGCTGCCCTATAGTAGAGCTCTATTTCTGGGAGGCCTACCCCACCATTGTCTTTTCGAAGGTGAAGTAAAGCACTGGGGACCCTAGATTTTTTGTTCTGCCATAGAAAGGTTTGTAGGACTTTCTTAGTGATTACAAAGAATTCCTTGGGTAGTTGGATAAGGAGCATCTGGAATAGGTAGAGCAGCTTCGGCAGGATTACCATGTTGATGGTGTTCAAGCGGCCCATCCATGAGATGGTGAGCCTTGTCCACCTTTCAATATCTCTTTGAATTGTGTGTAATATTGGGGGGAAGTTGGCTTCGTATAGGTCACCTAGATCTCGGGTCACATTGATGCTCAAGCACCGCAGCGTGGAGAGACTGACCTTCATCCCTAAGAGTGCAAATCACCCCACCTCTGAGTCAATGCTTTTGTCGATCGGGAGGAGGACCGACTTCCCTGTGATAATCTTCAGGCCCGCCAATTGGCCATATTCTTCAATTATCTCCATAGCTGCTGGTATTGAACTTAGGGGGTTGGTTGTATGCAGGAGAATGTCGTCAGCATATAGGCCTAATTTATATTCTTGGTCTCCTACTTTAATTCCCTCCACCCTTTTATCAAGCCTCAGCTTCTGTGCCAGCGGTTCGAGAGACAAAACAAATAGTATGGCAGATAGAGGGCAGCCCTGCCTCGTCCCTCTTTCCAATGCAAACCACCTTGAATAGCCATTGTTCACTGCCACGGAGGTCTTGGGGGATGAGTATATCGCTTTGATGGCGCGACGGAGCTTAGGTCCAAGACCTATCCAGACTAGAACCCTCTCTAATAACTCCCAGTTCACTCTGTCAAAGGCCTTTTCGACGTCAAGTGACAGGAGGGTTGGGTCGTCACTCCTCCCCTGTGCCTCATATATCAAATGCTATGTTTTCCTCATCGTGTCCGCCCCCTGTCTTCCCATTACAAAGCCGACTTGGTCTATGTGTATTAACTTTGGTAGGTGTGTCTCTAGTCTGGCCACGATTACTCTCGGGTATATTTTGGCATCTATGTTGAGGAGTGAGATGAGGCGATACGACCCGCAGTGTTTTGGGTCTCTGCCTTCTTTTGGGATGACCGTTAGAAAGGCCTGGGCAAATGATATGGGCGCTCGGCCCGTCTCAAAAATATCATTGAATAGGGTCACCAGGAAGGGGGTAAGAAACGCAGTGAACGTTTTGTAGAAGCCGGGGGTGAATCCATCATCCCCTGGTGCCTTTCCTATCTTGAGACGTTTGATGGCGTCAGAGACTTCATCTCCCGGTACCGGCGCGTCAAGGACTTCAGCAATGGAGTGCGACAGTGCAGGGAGACCTGTCTCTTTAAGGTAAGCATCTACGCTCCCTGGTGGGGGAGGTGGGTCACTGGTGTATAGGTCTTCATAGAAGAAGGCGAATGCCCTTTGTATCCCTACTGGGGAAGATTATATTGTGTCTATGAGAGTACCATCTGTCTTCTCTATCGTGTCTACCCATCTTTCTGCCCTCTGTGCATGAAGCCTTCCCGCGAGGTGGGCGCCTGCTTTGTCTCCCTTGTCGTAGTACTTTTGTTTCAGGTATTGTAGGGTCTGGGCCACCTTACCTATTTCCAAGGCTTTAAGCTCCTCCTTAAGTTCCCTGGCTTCTGCGAGATGTATGGATCTGCTTGGAGGGGATGTCTGTGCTAAGCTCTCCGCTGTGTCTAGTTTCCTTCTAATGTTAGTCTCTATTAGGGTGTGTTCTCTCTTCTTTCTGGAACCTTCTCTGATAAGGATCCCTCACCAAGTGGCCTTAGCCGCTTCCAATACATTAACTTTCGCGACTTCACCTGTGTCGTTGGTTATGAAGAATTGTTTCATTTCATTTTCTAATTCTTCCCTGAAGGCCTTGTCAGACCAAAGTTATTCATTGCATCTCCACTTTGAGTTGCGAGGGATGATGTCATCCCAGTCCAAGTCCACCACTACCATATCATGGTCAGACCATGCAATGGGGTGTATGTCTGCGGTCTGAAGTATTCTCACCAGGCCTTCAGAGAGGAACACATAATCTATCCTTGTAAGCGTGTCGTGGGAGATGGAGCGGAAGGTGAAACCTTTGTCCGACAGATGTAGGTGGCGCCAGCTTCCGAGAGGCCGTATAAGGCAAGGGTCGTTTTGATTTCTGCGTGCTCTTGTGTCTTGGGGGGGGGTTGTGGGAGGTGTCATGTGCGGTTTGCCTATCTATGGTGCTGTCCATCCATG
This sequence comes from Ambystoma mexicanum, assembly GCF_040938575.1. Taxonomy (NCBI): domain Eukaryota; kingdom Metazoa; phylum Chordata; class Amphibia; order Caudata; family Ambystomatidae; genus Ambystoma; species Ambystoma mexicanum. Next base: position 862,672,582 of record NC_090939.1, on the reverse strand, counting down.
TGTTGAAGTCGCCTCCCAGTATCGTGTGACCTTGTGATTTATTGAACAACCATTCGGCCGTTTGGTGAAGGAATCTCTTTTGACCTTTATTGGGTGCGTAAATTGTGGCTAGGGTTATAACTGTGTCCTTGATGGATCCCACTACTATCATAGCTCTGCCCTCTGTGTCGGACCAAGAATTTTGGATCTTCATGCGGAGGCTCTTTCGGATCAGGATCCCCACGCCGGCCTTTTTGAGGACGCCCGAGCTCCAGAAGGTGTGCCCCACTAGGCTGCTGGGGATCCCCCTCTCGTCTCCCTTCTGGTATCTCGTTTCTTGTAGGAATATGATATCGATATTAGACTTAAGTTCTCTCGCTACCATAGACCGTTTTGTGGGGGAGTTTAAGCCCTTCACATTGAGTGTGCATATACGTAATGTGTGACTTAAGTGTTGTCGCCATTGTTACTTTCAGCTGTAGAATAGCCCAATAAGTGCGTCTGCCTCAATATCTCTGTTCTATATTCCGGCCATATGTGAGGCTCTTTGCCAGTGAGTCGGGTCGTGTATGACCCTCGGAGGGCCGCTAAATATTCTTAGTGCTCTGCAGTCGACAGTTTCCAAAATGCCTCTTTCACCCTCCCTCGTACTCATCCGTCCCATCTTCCCCTTTGAGTTGCATTTCCCCACCCTCCCTTCCCCCCAAACCACACGGCATTCGATTTGTTGTGTTATGATCACCCAGCCGTTCTCGGACCACCAGCGGGAACCGTACATCGAACAGTCCCAACCTTATGTTAATATACCTTAACAATGAGCCCCCAAACCCCCCCTGCATTATAGGAACATATTAACGAGCTGAACTGTGTTTCAAATTTTGGGTTCTTGGTTGTGTGAGCCGATATCGGGCTCCCTTTCAATCACCACATGAGCGATCATTGTTCCTGTGTCGGTTTTCACCACTTGCATTAACCCTCCTTCCCCGGGCGGCCTGCAATCCCCGGCACCCTCCCCCCTCTCGGGTGCCAACTGAAGTGCATTGACTTTCATTGTGTAAGTGTGACCTTACCCTTGACCAGTTCTCTGCCACATCATCTGCATCAAATGGTGCGGTGTGAGGGGGATGCCAGTCTTACCCTCGTCTGCCGTTGCTTGGTCAGTGTTCCTTCGTTGTCAGTGGCCTCCAGTCGACCCAGTTTCTATCAATGGGTACACCCACGGAAAAGCAACTAGAGGATCAAGGTGGGTTTAGTGTTCGGTGTCCGGCGAGGCGTTCATCCGCCTGTATTTCCTAGAACCATGCATCTTCTTTCTTCGTGGGCCTGTAGTCCGCCATTCCTTGGCCTCGGGCCTTTTTTCGCTCTGGGTTGGCTCTTCTTCGTGGAGACCTAGTAGGTCGCCAATGCAGCACCGGATGTCCTTTTCAGAGATCAGTTTTATGGCGGTGCCCTCCCATTCGAAGGCGAGCGAGAAGGAGTATCCCCAGCGGTATCGCACATCCTTTTCTTTTAACATTTTAGTGAGTGGGAGACATTTTCTCCTCATTGCTAACGTAAGAGAGGATAAGTCTTGATAGATGGAGACGCTCGCCGAACCCGGTGTGACTTGTGGGGTGTGTCTGGCCTTTTCCAGGACCCTGGCTTTGTCCGCAAGGTTATGGAATCGGGCGAGCACCGTTCTTGGACCACCTGGTTTTCCCCCGACCCTGTGGACACGGTCAATTTTGGGCTCGTCTACCGAGTCATCATTGAATAGCGATTTCATTATGATATGCAGAATTCTCTTTAGGTTTCGCTCAGTCTCGCCTTCGTCTTCTGGGATACCAAAAATGCGTATGTTGTTGCGCCCCCTATTTTCCAAGTCATTGATTTTTAGGCAAAATGTTTCCTCTCTGGCTTCAAGTTCAGCAATACGTACGTTCATTTGGGTCTCTAAAGCGTTCAGGGATGATTGATTGTGCTCGACCTCTTCTAGTCTATCCTCTTTTTTTTTTGTTCATCCTTTGAGTGATTTTATCAATCTTGCCACCAATGTCCACTCTCATACTCCTCATCTCGGTGAGGATATCGGCAACATCTGCTTTGGTTGAAGCTGCCTCGGATTTTTGTGACGCCATTGTCGTGGCTCCAAGTGGGCGATGTCTGTCATGCGATGGTGAGAACCGGTATGCGGCCAATCTCTCTTTAACGTTCATATGTTAGGTATTGGGATGTTTGGGCGCATGATCACTCTTGGAGTATGAATAGAGGACCGGTAATGGGGTTGGTCCTGCCGCTACGACCACCTGATCGGATGAGACTCACCAGTTATAGTGTTGTTTGCTGAGGGCTTGGAGTGTTGGGGGGACGAGCCATGTGTTGCACGTTGATTTTGTGGAGGGCACACGCCCTGCGATGCAGGGGCCCAACCCACGGATTGATGGAGGAGGGCGCAATAGGAGTAGTGGATCTGAGAAGGGCACATGCCCTGCGGCGCAGGGGCCCAGCTCCCATTGTGGGTGAGACCTTTTCAGATGGTGAGTAGACTGTTCCTTGTGTAGTGTTCTCAACACTCACCAGTGGTGTCCAGCTTGATGTAGGTTCCGGTATGATCTTTGCTACCAATCTTAAAGATTGCTGGCCTCTCTGTCTTTGTCTGGCGTGTCCCTTCTGGTGGTGGCGCACCCACCACTTTGGCCCAGGAGCGCTTTATGAATCCCCACTGGTAGTGGGCCTTGGGGCGCAATCAGGAAGCGTGTGCTTGGTGGTGCAGCCTCCGCCTGCAGTCTCTGGATGTCTGTCTGGCTCAGGCTCCTCGCTCTCACCACAGTCTGCTGTGGGCGGTAGAGAGGGGAGAGGTGGCGAGGGCCTCCCATGACCGTCACCTTCCAAGACAGCTACTGGGCACCACGGGAGTGTTATTTTTGCGAGTCCGTTTGGTGGGGCAGATCCTACCGTTGGAACAGCGCACCGGGCTGCACTAGGTGAGCAGGCCAGGCCCATGGAGCACTAACTTGTGGTGGGCCTGTGCGTGGCCGCCCTCCAAGGGGGATCTGGGCTGGTGCCTCCTTGCCACAGAGGTAAGTGATACACACCAGGGGCCCCACAGAGCTCAATGTCCAGGCGTGCAGGCGGGCTCAGAATGTATCGTGGGGGGGAAAGGCTCTGAAGCGGAGGGGCCGCCAAGGGGAGCAGGCGTTAGTAGATAAGTGGGGCGTTCTGCATCGAGGATCCCCGGTGTTGATGGTGGGGGAGGGGGAGCAACACCTCTCTCAGCCCATTCTCCCCCTGGGCCAGCTGTAGGTGCCTGTGGATGCCTGAGGAGTCCTGACCGATGTGTGCTGCGATGGCTCGGAACGCAGCCTGTCGTCTGTGAGGGGTGCTCTTTGTGCAGGGCTGCAGAACGGCAGGGGGTTTGCTCCTCCAAGACCGTGGACGTGTTGATGTGGGCCAGTCACGCCGCTCGTGGACAGGGTGTTGAAAGCAGGTCGATGTCGCACGGCGGGAAGCGGCGGCGCCAAGCTCCATTTAATTTCAGCTGCGTAGGTTCCCCACTCGGTTCCACGGGTCCATAACTCGGAGAAATCACCTCCGTCTTTCATCGAATTTTCTTTCGAAGTGTGGAGGGGACCTTAGGGCATCAGGTCCAGTCAATACCAAGCTCGGGGGGGGGTCCAATAGTGGGGGCTCATACCACTTTGGTGGACCTCGGTGCGGAGCTCACGCGGAGGCGCTTGCCATCGTTGTGCCCCCTGGTGGCCAGTTCCACTCTGCTATTCTTTAATCCAACTGTACAACCATATTTTGCTGAAAACTTTTCATGACGGGAATAGACATGACCTTTTCGAATGGATTGTGTCCTCCCACGTATTCCTCATCTTTGATATTCGTTATCCAACTTCAGCTGCTTCAGAATTCTCTTTCGGCAGAGGGTACTGTGCGTCAATGGCATTGACTCGATCTTCCTCAAAGGGCCTCCATCTCGGAGATGATGTCATCGAAGGCATATCCGGTTAGTTTCAGATCCACTTTTCCACGAATGCTAGCTTTGAGAAATATGGCGCGCTTCTTCACTTTCAGTGACGACTTCCTCCGAAGACCGGGTTCAAAAAGTGTTGCGATTGTGGGTTAAAAATGTAATTGACCGATCCGCATCGTATATGTTTGTGGTGCCTCGGGGTAGACCATAACACATCAAACTGCTCCAAGTGCCAGTCGATTACCGGAAAGGCCTTGATGAAACGAAAGGTGAAATTGAAGTTAGGTCGAGTCCCCAAAACTCCTACGATGACCAAAAATCCTTCGACGGGCGAGTCGAGAGACGACTCTCCTCAGAGAAAGAAGGTTAAGCGGTCGAGATCGAGGAGTGGCTCTCACCATTCTTCATCGTCCTCGAAGAAGTCTAATAGAAGGCACCATAGGTCGCCTATGTCGACTTCATCGTCGGACGCTTCCCCTGAGAGAGTTTCTTGCCAAACAAAAAAATCCACTCTGGCCCAATTAGAGGCCTTCAGAACAGAGATGCCCAAAATATTTGAAAAACAGAAGCATCCTACTGCGTTTCGAAAGAAGCCGGGAAAGAAAGGGCTCAACCTAAATCCTGTACGCCCTCGAGCCCGGGACGAAGAACCGATCCACAACAGGAGCTGTCGAGGCCTCGATCCGATGAAATAACATCGAAGGATCAGTCAAGCCGGAGCATAAGTCAAGGTCGAGGTCATCGACGCCGAAAGCATCGACGCCAGCTGCGCCATCGACGCTCGGCGCCCCATTAAAGCCAGTAATAAAGAAAGTTTCGATGACTCCCCCAGCTTCGAAACCCATTATTTACAAAACCTCTGATACCTGAGAAGACCTATGTGCCACTACCAAGGAAAGAATATTTCAGGTCCCTTACTTCCATATATGAGGAGAATTAACCCCCCGATGAAGAGGCTCCATTTGGCCTCCAATTTGGTACGCCAAATGTACCAGAGACTTTTATTGCAGAGGAGTCAAGGTTGAGAAACCTTTATGACAACCTACAGACTGCAAGTGGGTTGGACACCTCACTGAGTTGGAGTTTGGTAGACCGGAGACTGGGAAGCATGCTGATGCGTCCTACAGACAACTCATGTCCAAGGTAGTGGACTGCATGGGGTGGAGTAGGCCTCCATTGCCATTCAAACTAGATGATCTTACAGACATCCTAGATAAGGGCCCCCAGTCAGATCGCATATTACCATTTTATATTGCCTTGAAGAAAAGGGTGGCGAGGAATTGGGAGACACCGGAAACCAATCCGGCTGTAAATAAAAACTTGAGTAAGAAGTACCGGCCTTCCAGTAGTGACCCTGACTACCTGTCGAAACACCCCACTCCAGAGAATCTGGTGGTGCAGGCAGCTACTGCAACATCTAAGCAAGAGGTTTACCCTACAATCCCTCCAGATAGGGACGACAAAAGGGTAGATGGATGAGCAAGGAAGGTATTTTCTGCGGGGAGTATGACACTCAAATCTTCCAAATCAACATGTTCCCTGTCAAAATGTACGTTCATTCTATGGGAGTGCATTGCCATGGCGCAGAGCACATTCCCGAAGGGGATGAAAGACTGTTCTTAGCCATAGTTAGAGACGGCAAAGAAGCCATCTGTTAATCTCTTCCGTCAGGTCTGGATTCTTCTGACCTCATCAGCAGAGCCATGGCTACTAGCACCGATATGCGGAGGTTTGCATGGTTGCGGAAAGCCGGGTTTTGCACCGGATGACCAATCCAGACTTCTACATGCCCTTTGACGAGTCTCACCTTTTTGGCAACAAGGCTGACGAGAGTCTTGAGAAGTTGCAGACCTCGAAAGCGGCATCCAAATCTTAAGGTGCCGCTATTAGGCAAACTCAGCCTTTTCGACCTAGTGGACAACAGTGGAGGGGTAGATCTTTGTCGCTACTACTCCTCAGTTGGAAGGGCGAGAGGAATGCTGGTCAAAGGGGAGAAAGATTTCCTCGTAGTGGACGAGGAAGTGGTGCAAAGCCAGCTCAAGCAGGGGCATCTTTACCATCTGCTACTGCATCAGCTGCCTCATGAGGCCTTAAGTCACAGTTCACCAGTGGGAGGCAGACTGTCACAGCATCTAGAAGAAGGGCGAGACATTACTTCGGATGCTTGGGCTTTGGAAATGGTAGCCCAAAGTTACTGCCTTCCTTTTATACATAGACCTCAGAACAATCCACCGGGGAACCACTCTTTGAGGATTCCAGATCCGCGCCTTGTGCAGGAGATTTTAACCCTGCTAGAGAAAGGCGCTATAGAACCAGTGCCTGTAGCAGAGAGGTTAGTTGTCATGATGCCTACCTCCAAGGAGCCAGGTCCGACCCAGCAACCCCAGAGGCAGGCATCATTTCCCCCAGGGAAGTGCCAGCGGGCCCAAGCTGGGGCCCTTTGGACACAGTCCTGGCACCTTAGGCGCCAGGCTCATGTTGGACCCCTGTCCTGGCGCCTTAGGCGCCAGGCTCATAAAGCTAGACATGTGTTCAAGTGTTTTAAGGTGCACTTACCTGATGCAGACCATACTGCTACATCCAGGCCCTCTTGAGGCCTGAATGGAACTACTTTACCTGTGGACCTACTTTCCCCTGGGTGTGGTCGGGGAAGGATACATACCTGATCGGTGGAAGGATAAATACCTGGAACTTCTTCCAAAGCTATTTAAACCACGCCCGATCAGCAACTCACGCTTCGCGTTGTTCTGCTCCTCGCAGCTGGACGCTCACCGTGTCAGCTCCTGCATCTGGACTTCAGCCACGCCTGTCAGCATCCTGGGTCACCTGCTAAGAGAGAATTGGAGAGAAAGAAGACCTTACCTGCTAAAGCTGCATCACAGAGACTTCAAACCGACGATCCTGAAAGGGAAGACGTCATTTTAAAAGCATTTCGCTCCGATCGCTGCAGCGCTGCATTTCACTCACCTTTCCTGGGCACCTCCATCTTCAGCAGCGATCATCCGGATCCGCAGCCACTTCCCAGAGCCTAGAGAGAAAAAGACAAGAACACAAGGTGAGAGAAGGAAGGGAATAGGAAAAGCTCAGTTTCCTTCTACGACTTACCTGTTGGGTCATTCCCAATTCATTTCGGGTCCTGCCGCTTCCTGGCATTCCGGACCCCGGCCCCTATGGGGAAAAAAGACAAAGGCATTGAATGAGCGAATGCAAAGACATTACCCGAACGCTCATCCAGAACTTACCTGTCATTTACTGGAACTGCACGTTTCACTTCGGGTCGGCGCCATATCTCCGGCATTCCGAACCCCGGCCCCTAAGGGGAAAAAGACATAAGCGTTAGCGCTTGCTGCAATAAGACAATGAACATTATTATTAAGCTTGAACTTTTGAACTTGCTACAGAACTCTTACAGCGCCTTACCTGAATAGTCAAGCTTATTTGAACTCCCATCAAACCTCAATCCAGTGAAGTAACTGGGTTTCAACGCGCCCCTGCATCAGAAGCAGGATGGATAACTCATCCTTCCAGACCCTAAGGTGAGACTTCACGGGGAATCGAGGAAGGGTATCGTGGAGGGTTGGAAGGGAGTGGGAGGCTTGAGCATTATTCCGTCAGTAGGTAATACTCCCTTTTCACGCACAGGGGAATATTCCTGCGAGCCAGTGAGTCCATCTTCAGAGTCCTGCGCTTCACCATAGAAGAAGCATCAGCACTCGAAGCCAGACCTGCGCCTCCGTGGGAATCAGGTGAGCGTGACAGAACGCGAAGCCTACCCACAATTTCCCACCCGGGCGCTATGGAGACTTCCGAGACAGATCAGCTGGCCCAGCTTTTGGGGGAATTACGGGCAGAAGTGCACTCAGCCCGCCAGGAGACTAACGCTCTCAAAAGAGAACTGATCCTATCCAAGGAAAGAACAGATGACCTGGCCAAAAGGTTATTGCAGGCCCAGGCAGGGCACACTCCTTTACCTAATTCCGGAGATACTTCCACATCAATGGGTTTGAATAACCCGGTACAAATCAATCTACCTGGACACATGCCTTTGGCCCCGCCTGAACGTTATGCGGGGGATCCCAAGAAATATGCCGTCTTTATGAACCAATGTCGTTTACACTTTCTATGCAGACCCGGGGCCTTCCCTAACGACCAGACCAAGGTAGCCTTTATACTATCTTACCTCAGTGGCAGTGCTGCCGATTGGTCTATTCCATTGGTAAATCAGGATGATCCCATTCTCCAGAATTTTTAGGGTTTCCAGGCCAGCATGGAAAGATTGTTTGCTCGACACTCTCAAGGACAGGCCCTTGATAACGAACTGCTATCCTTACGACAAGGTAATCAGGATCTTCTGTCCTACATTGCCACCTTTAATAGACTGGTTGTGGAAACTGGATGGCCAGAAAACAAAAGGATCACATTGTTTCATCGAGGCCTGCGCGGAGAGCTTAAGGATGTTCTAGCTCAGATAGTAGATCCACCCCTGGTCTGCGCAGACTACATAGACTTGGTGGTTCAACTTGATCACAGACTTCAAAATAGAAAAGCAGATCGGTTCAAGTACGAACCCGAGTACCGATCAAAACCCACGCTAACTCCAAGAGTACCGACATATCCGAACTTATGCAAATCGGCGGTGTTAAAGGACCATTAACACAGAAGGAACGAGAGAGAAGGCGGCAAATGCAACTTTGCCTGTATTGCGGGACTTCCGGTCACTTTCTTCGAAATTGTGCGGTTAAACCACCTAAGAAGGTGGTTGGAGCCACTGATAACGATTTATTGACACCTGATTCGGGAAACGACCTAGCCCGACAGGCGTAGGGGTCCGCTTGCCGAGCTGGAAAACAAACTCTTTGACCTCGCATTTTGTCATGCCAATGCTGCTCGTGGACCCAAAACAGCCTTAGCTGTTGCATGCTATAAAAGCATACATCGACAGTGGAGCTATTGGAAATTACATAGACCGTGAATTGGCTTCCAGGATTAAGCTCCCTCTCCGCCCGAAAGTAACCCAAGATGTCATTACTACAGTAGATGGAACCGAAATAGCCTCAGGGCCTGTAACGCATTCCACTGTTGAAATGACACTGGTGGGTCAGGATGGACATCGGGAAGCAATCGTGTTTGATGTGATCAAGTCCCCACAATTTCAGGTAATTCTTGGAATTCCTTGGTTAGAAACACATAATCCCAGAATTGACTGGCGAGCAAAGAAGATAGGTTTTCCTGATTGTGAACCAACTTGTTACCAAGAAATCCAGTTATGGGTCTAGCCTCAGCAACTTCCACCCCTGTACAGCTACCGTCAGAATACCAAGAATTCCAAGACGTTTTTCAGAAGGAACAGGCTAACACGTTACCTCCCCATCGGTCTTATGATTGCCAAATCGATCTGGTACCCAATGCTCAACTACCTTGTAGTAGGATTTATGCTCTTACGGAACCTGAGAACCTACATTTGCGTCAGTATTTAGATCAGTACCTAGCCAATGGCTTTATTCGCCCGTCCAATTCTCCTGTCTCCTCAGCTCTGTTCTTCGTGCCGAAAAAAGAGGTCGACCTTAGAACATGTATAGACTATAGCGCCCTAAATCAAATAACGATTAAGAATCGTTATCCTCTGCCCCTGATCCCTGAGCTTATCGACCAGGTGAAAGACGCTTGTGTGTACACCAAGTTAGATCTCCGAGGAGCTTATCACCTGGTGCGTATAAAAGAAGACGACGAATGGAAGACTGCATTCTGCACCAAATTTGGGCTCTTCGAATATCAGGTGATGCCCTTCGGTTTGTGCAATGCATCTGCCGCCTTTCAGTACTTTATGAATGATGTTCTTCGGGAACTTATCGATGTCTGTGTCATTGTTTATATTGACGACATCCTGGTGTACTCCTCTTCAGAATCCGATCACAGAAAACATGTTAGGGCAGTTCTTGAGAAATTGCGCCAGCACAGACTATTTGCAATACTCGAAAAATGCGTTTTTCATACCACAGAAGTGGAGTTTCTCGGATTCATCTTGACACCTCAAGGAGTCCGAATGGACTCGCGAAAGGTGGACGCCATCCTCAAATGGCCATCTCCTAGCTCGGTGAAGGGAGTTCAGAGCAAGCTCGGCTTCGCCAATTTCTATCGAAGATTCATCCCGGAATTTTCCCGAACAGTCCAACCCATCAGAGCTCTCCTAAAGAAAAACAAACGCTTTGAATGGACTCTTGAGGCCGAACAAGCCTTTCAGGGCCTGAAAAACAAATTCACCTCTGCACCTATATTGAAGCACCCGCACCCAGATCTCCCTTACATTGTGGAAACCGACGCATCCAGTTCGGCCATGGGAGCTGTCCTGTCGCAAAGAGACCCAGAAACTAACCAACTACACCCTGTGGCCTTTTGGTCCAGGAAATTTTCTCCTCCTGAAATCAACTACGCAATTACCGACAAAGAGTTACTGGCTATTAAATCTGCTTTCAAGGCTTGGCGTCACTACCTTCTCGGGGCAAGACACACCATCACCGTAATTACGGACCACAGAAATTTACAGTATTTAAAGACGGCCAAGGCTCAATCTTCACGACAACTCCGATGGGCTCTATTATTTGTGGAATTTGATTTTGTAATTACCTATCGCCCTGGCTGCAAGAATGGTAAAGCGGACGCCTTATCCCGGATTGGCATGGAAGAGCCCAATTCGAGTTTAGAACCTGTGCCAATCATACCAGAACAAAGAATCTTAGGCCTAACTTCATTGCAAACTATTGAGGACATCCAAACGCAATTAATACAACTTCTATACTCTTCAGCCTTACTGGAATGGAGTCAAAAGGGTCCTCATTACACCGTTAAGGATGACTTACCCTACTTCCAGGAGCGGTTGTTTCTGCCTAGTAAAGAATTGCAAGAACTTGTTATTGCCCATCATCATGAATCATGAATGGAAGGACACCCTGGTATCGCTAAAACGGTGGAAAAAATCAAACGCCACTTCTGGTGGCCTTCTTGGAGAAAAGACATAAAGTCTTTTGTATTGTCTTGCGGAATTTGCGCCCAAAACAAGGGTCAAAAGAAAAGGCCAGCCGGCCTACTTCAACCCTGGGATATTCCACCGGCACCATGGCACACCTTGTCAATGGACTTTATAACTGACCTGCCTCCTTGTGCTGGTTACAACACTATCCTTGTAATTGTGGATCTATTCTCCAAAATGGCCCACTTTATCCCTTTAAAAGGTTTGCCTTCAGCTTCCACCTTGGCCAAAGAATTTCTGGAGAATATAGTTCGCATACATGGTTTCCCTTCCATATTAGTCTTGGATCGTGCAAGTCAATTTATCTCCCATTTTTGGAAGAAGTGTTGCCAACTAGCACAAATAGATGTGCGGCTATCCACCAGCCACCACCCCCAGACCGACGGACAAACCGAGAGAACCAATCAGACTCTCGAGCAATATCTTCGGTGCATGTTACACCAATCCGAGTTAAATTGGAAAGACATCCTTTGGATCGCAGAATATGCATACAACAATTCAGTGCATTCTGGAACCGGACAAACTCCTTTTTATACTTTGTATGGTCACCATCCTCGGACCTCTGATCTAGATCCACCTCTGACCCTGGAAATGCCCGCAGTAAATCATCTGCATTCCACAATAACCCAAGCCTTCAAAGAAGCAGCAACTCATTTACAGCAAGCCAAGAAAAAGTATAAAGAAAACGCTGATTTGCACCGAAGTAAAACTCCTCCTTACCAAGTAGGAGATCAGGTATGGCTAGCAACGAAACATTTACCCCTCAAGGGCCCGCAAACCTTCAATCCCAGATTCATAGGACCTTATCCCATCAAGGCTATAATCAATCCCGTGGCCTTTAAACTGGATTTACCGTCTAACATGCGTATTCATCCAGTTTTTCATGCATCACTTTTGAAGCCAGTACAACCAGGGACCCGACTGTCCAAGCCTCCAGACCCAGTTCAAATTGAAGGGGAATTAGAATTCGAAGTTAAAGACATTTTAGACTCCAAGGTGTTAAAGTCCAAACTCTTCTATCTTGTTGACTGGAAGGGATATGGACCTCAGGAGAGATCGTGGGAGCCTAGTAACCATGTTCACGCACCTCGATTAATACAAAGGTTCCACTGGAGATTTCCGAACAAGCCAAAACCCCCGGAGGGAACAACCTTGGGAGGGACCTTGAGGGGGGGTACTGTCATGATGCCTACCTCCAAGGAGCCAGTTCCGACCCAGCAACCCCAGAGGCAGGCATCATTTCCCCCAGGGAAGTGCCAGCGGGCCCAAGCTGGGGCCCTTTGGACACAGTCCTGGCGCCTTAGGCGCCAGGCTCATAAAGCTAGACATGTGTTCAAGTGTTTTAAGGTGCACTTACCTGATGCAGACCATGCTGCTGCATCCAGGCCCTCTTGAGGCCTGAATGGAACTACTTTACCTGTGGACCTACTTTCCCCTGGGTGTGGTCGGGGAAGGATACATACCTGGAACTTCTTCCAAAGCTATTTAAACCACACCCGATCAGCAACTCACGCTTCGCGTTGTTCTGCTCCTCGCAGCTGGACGCTCACCGTGTCAGCTCCTGCATCTGGACTTCAGCCACGCCTGTCAGCATCCTGGGTCACCTGCTAAGAGAGAATTGGAGAGAAAGAAGACCTTACCTGCTAAAGCTGCATCACGGAGACTTCACACCGACGATCCTGAAAGGGAAGACATCATTTTAAAAGCATTTCGCTCCGATCGCTGCAGCGCTGCATTTCACTCACCTTTCCTGGGCACCGCCATCTTCAGCAGCGATCATCCGGATCCGCAGCCACTTCCCAGAGCCTAGAGAGAAAAAGACAAGAACACAAGGTGAGAGAAGGAAGGGAATAGGAAAAGCTCAGTTTCCTTCTACGACTTACCTGTTGGGTCATTCCCATTTCATTTTGGGTCCTGCCGCTTCCTGGCATTCCGGACCCCGGACCCTATGGGGATAAAAGACAAAGACATTGAATGAGCGAATGCAAAGCCATTACCCGAACGCTCATCCAGAACTTACCTGTCATTTACTGGAACTGCACGTTTCACTTCGGGTCGGCGCCATATCTCCGGCATTCCGAACCCCGGCCCCTAAGGGGAAAAAGACATAAGCGTTAGCGCTTGCTGCAATAAGACAATGAACATTATTATTAAGCTTGAACTTTTGAACTTGCTACAGAACTCTTACAGCGCCTTACCTGAATAGTCAAGCTTATTTGAACTCCCATCAAACCTCAATCCAGTGAAGTAACTGGGTTTCAACGCGCCCCTGCATCAGAAGCAGGATGGATAACTCATCCTTCCAGACCCTAAGGTGAGACTTCACGGGGAATCGAGGAAGGGTATCGTGGAGGGTTGGTAGGGAGTGGGAGGCTTGAGCATTATTCCGTCAGTAGGTAATACTCCCTTTTCACGCACAGGGGAATATTCCTGCGAGCCAGTGAGTCCATCTTCAGAGTCCTGCGCTTCACCATAGAAGAAGCATCAGCACTCGAAGCCAGACCTGCGCCTCCGTGGGAATCAGGTGAGCGTGACATTAGTATTCCCCTTATTTCCTAATACCCAAGAAGGACGGTGGACTGAGCCCCATCTTGGACTTGAGATACTTGAACAAGTTCCTCAGGAAGGACAAGTTCAAGATGGCTACACTTTCTCAGATCCTTCAGGCCTACCAACTCCAAGATTGAATGGTGTCGTTGGACCTTCAGGATGCTTGTATTCATGCGCCAATCCATCTCAGGCACAGAACATACCTGAGGTTTACAGTTGGTAGTTCTTTTATGTTTCAAGTTCTGCCTTTCGGGCTGACCTCCGCCTCAAGGGTTTTCACCAAAATGATGGCTGTAGTGGCAGCGAGTCTCAGGAGAGGGGGGAATTCACGTCTACCCCTACCTGTACGATTGACTGATCAGGGCTCGTTCTCCCGAACAAGTCCTGCATCATCTCAATGTCACCTGCCACTCCCTTCACAGACTGGGCTTCTCCCTCAACTACAAGAAGTCCGATATGACACCTTCTCAGAAACTCCAATTCATCGGAGCTGTTCTGTATACATCCTTGGGAAAGAGCTTGCCACCCGAGGTGAGGGCTGAAGACATTCTACAGATGGTCACCAAATTTCAAACTGCCCGGTATCTCCTGGCCTTCGATTCTTTCTTTACTTGTATTTTTTTTTTCGCCTGAGAATGATATCCCTTCAATGGGTTCTCAGAAGTCAGTGGTCCCAAATCTCAGGAAAAATGTCGGACCTACTTCAGGTTCCAAGTAGGGTCGCTCAGGATCTTCTGTGGTGGGCCTGCGAGGACAACATTCTCAAGGGAGAACTTTTTTGGCAACCATGGCCGCAGATAACAGTAGTGACCGGCGCCTCACTCATGGGGTGCGGAGCCCACACCAACGATCTGTCAGATCCATCGGAGTCCAAACTACATATCATTCTTTTGGAGCTGAGCCCAACCAGACTAGCGCTGAAGGCCTTTTCTGCCTTCTGTACAGGGAAAGAATGTGCTGATAATGTCGGACAACACAGTGGCCATGTACAACCTCAACAAGAGAGGAGGTATAGGGTCACTACCACTGTGAAGAGAGGCAATGCAGCTCTGATACTGGGCAATTCAAGAAGGAATTTCCCTATTTTCAGTTCACCTAGCCATGGAGGAGAACACGGCGGCGGACGCTCTGAGCAGGCAGAATAGTCTTCCACGAGTGGGAACTAGCTCAGGAAGTTCTTCAAGAGGTCTTCACCCTTTGGGGAACCCCTCAAGTGGATCTGTTTGCGACTGGGGTCAACCGGACGTGCGAACAGTACTGCTCCCGGGAATTTCCCCCAAGAGGAGCTCTAGGAGACACGTTTGTAGTGGACTGTGAATTTCCACTCTTGTATGTGTTTCCTCCAGTGCCTGTCATTCCTCACGTGATCAGGAGGTTCAGAAAGTTCGGGAAACACATGAACCTAATTCCCCCGGATTAGGCCAGGAGGACGTGGTACCCGGACCTTCCTTACATGTCCATCTGTCATCCAATACATCTTCCACAAAGAGAGGACGTTCTCTTGCGAGAGGAAGGTCGAGTTCTCCATCCAGAGGTCAAGACACTTGACCTCACGCTTGGTTTCTGAAAGGCTGAGATACAAGGATTGGGACCTCCCAGATGACGTAATGGAGATTTTGCTTTCAGCCAGAAACAAAGTCTTTGTGCCGTTGCAATAAATTCTGCAACTGGTCCAGAGAAAGGAATGTATATCCTTTTCTGTGTAAAAGACCGGATGTCCTATCCTTTTTACCATCTTTAGCCAATCTGGGGCTCCAGATTGGTAACATTAAAGGATATTTGGTGGCGCTGTCCATCTTTACGTGCTCGTCAGCGGAATGTTCATACTTCAAAATTCCACTGGTGAAACCATTTCTAAAGGGGCTCACTAATATGTTCCCCCATCTCCTTTCCAGGTTCCAGTTTGGGACCTTAATCTGGTTTTAAAATTCCTAATGTTTGCACCTTTTGAGCCTTTACACTCATGTCCTTTAAGGTTGTTCACCTTTAAAACCATTCTATTAGTAGCTCTAACATCAGCCCGTAGAGTGAGAGAGTTGCAGGCACTTTCGTCCAAGCCAGCCTTTACTATCTTTCATAAGTACAGGGTAGTTCTAAAGGTTAAACCTTCATTTTACCCAAAATCATTTCTGATTTCCACATAGGACAATGTTTTGTCTTCTTTCTATCCCATCCCCCTCATCCTAGCAAGGAAGAGGAGAGGTTACATAGGTTGGACCATCGTAGAGCTTTAAGCTTTTATATATCTTGACTGTCAAAACTCTGTATTGATGATCAACTTTTCCATGGCTATATGGGCCACAAACTGGGTCAGGCTGTTACTAAACAGACCTTATCCAGATGGATCCTTCTGGCCATTTCAGAATGTTAGCCTGGCAGGGAAGGATTCTCCTGAATGTTTATGAGCCCATTCCACCAGGGGCATGGCTACCTCTACAGCCCTGCAAAGGAGTGTACCGATAAAAAGTATTTGTGAAGCAGCAACGTGGTCTACTAGCCACACGTTCACAAAACATTGCTGCCTGGAATCTTCCCTCGGTCAGGGTGGTAGCTTTGGTAAAGGAGTCCTACACTCTGTTCATGAAAACCATCCAAATCAAATTCTACTCCCTCCACCAAATCGAACACTGCTTTCGGAGTATATCAAAGATGAGGAATACGTGGGAGGACACACTCCATTTGAAGAACAAGTTACTTACCCCTGGTAATGTTCTTTCGACTGGATGTTCCTCCCACGTATTGCTCATCGCTCTCCCAACCTACCCCACAGTAGAATTTCCCATGCTATTACAGCTTTCGTTCCTTCAAAGCTGAGTACAGTCATTCCCGTTGTTATGCGTGTATTTCTACTGTAAGGGAAAAAACAGAACTGAATCCAACGGGCGCTGCGCGTGCTATATATGCCTTCGATGACATCATCCTCGAGATGGAGGCCCACGAGGGACATCGAGTCGATGCCATCGACGCACAGCGCTCTCTGCTGAAAGAATTTCTGAATCTGCTAAAGCGGGATAACGTATATCAAAGATGAGGAATACGTGGGAGGAACATCCAGTCAAAAGAACGTTACCAGAGGTAAGTAACTTGTTCTTCTTGAACAGACTAGTATTTTATAGAGGATCATTAAAATACAAGGTGCCATTTTGTCAAGTAATCCATTTGAATCTACTCTGACAAGTGGATAAATTAACTTCATTAGGCCTGTAGCTTTAGGAATCCAATAATTAAAATACACGGTACATAAAATAAACAATTATAAAAGGGGAATATGTCATATGGGGCCTCATTATAAGTTTCCAGTCTGGTAGTAACAGCGCTGGTAAGCTACCGGCGCCGTTACTAACGGACCAGCAAACTATGAGTTCTGCTCATGGGTGCCTTTTCTCCTGCCAGGTCTGACCTAGCCGGCATACCGGCACCCGCGAGCAGTGCATGTCGGATGCACCCATCCGGCTTCCCCTTTCCCATTGAGCCCATTGGGGCTCAAATGGGAATGGGGAAGAATATTTTCCGGCGCCGGCAAATGGGCAATTGCCTGGTCCGGCAAGGCCGTAATGACCCGGTAATTGCCCATTTGCGGGTGCCGGAAACAAAATGATACTACTGCCAGTATCATAATGAGGCCAATGGCCTTTTCACTTTTGAACATATTGAAGTAGGAAAACATCTGGAAATGTCCACTAGATGGCTGCACTGGCCTAGCTCTTGATTTTCACTTTAATACAGGAATCCATGTGTGGCAAAATCAGGTCTGCCATTTAGTGGACATTTTCAGAAAAATCCCTAGAAGGGAATATTATTTCCGGTGTGGGAGCAGAAAGAAATCGGATTAAATTAGATTTTACTAAATCCAAAACCATATATGCAGAGACTTTGGACACAATTCTCTGTTTTTCTTCCAATCAATGTAAATTAATTAAGCCATGTAGACTCTTACTCTGAGAACCAACAAGATTCTTGCTGCCCTGCTTTGTAGAGTTGGAGAGTAGCTTTCGTGGGGATCCTTAGGAAAATTTAACAATAATCTAACCTGTGGAGCAACGATGCATTAACTACCTCAATTATTTATGACAGGGTGGTCCAACTCCAGACCTCGAGGGCCTAACTCCTGACTGGTTTTCAGGATATCGCTCAGTATTCATGAGAAAAAACATTAGTATACAATTTGAATCACTGTATACAAATTTATCTCATGAATATTAATGGGGGGGGGGGAATTGTGAAAATCCGACATGTTTTCGGCCCTGAATGCCTGGAGTTGGACAACCTTGATCTCTGCAGTATCAAGAGGTTTATATACTTTGAATAATTGCAGTCTTGTCTTATTCCAGCCGTGAGATAATCTCAAATTGTTGCACAGCATGTGTACAATAACCAAAAACAAAGAGTAGAAAACGATCACTTGAAGATAAAGAGCATAACCTCATGTGAGGGTCTATGACTGACTTATTCTTCTCCGGAAAGTGAGAAAAAAACTCTGCCACCATTTCCCACCTACTTTTTGCTCTGTCTAAATTCCTGTTTGTTTTGTTTTTGGAGTTAAACATTGGGCAAAAGTAATTGAGAAACCAAAAAAGGATAGGATAAATCTACAGATAACATTGCTAAATATTGACAATGGAGGTGAAGCTAGTAGTCAAGTAAAGCATGGCTCGGTGTTTACATTGAAGGGGGTTAAAGATGTTTTTGCCAGAATCATAAATGCAACTAAAATGATGCGTTCAGACATAAGGACTTGAATAAGTGCTAATCATTTGAATGTTCTTTTCATACTATTTCATTTCCAGTCTTCCGCCTCTTTCACAAGAAGAAGCATTGCATATTTTGGGCTTTCAGCCTCCGTTTGAAGAGATCCGATTTGGCCCATTTACTGGAAACACAACATTAATGAGGTATTAAGCACTCCCTCGAAATCTGACACAATGCAATTGTAGTGAATTAAATGTGTTTGCATACCTTGCATTTTCTTGAATATTATGATACTTGAGATGATCTTGGTTAGAGGGCTCTTTTTTGAGAGTATTTTACAATAGGCTGAAAAGGGAGCACACTGATAAATCTGTATCATGTAGCCGTAGTACTCTGTAGTGTACTTCAACTTTGTATGTTCTATTTGAAATGCATGGGAGAAGATTCAGCCTTGCTGCTGCATCAAAGACCTTTGTATCAGAAATATTTGTTCACAAAATGTTGCACTAGGCCTGGCTGAACTTTTTCCAAAAAGTGATGTACTAATCTATGTAAATACAGCAAAAGCATTGCTGTCCAGCACTCAATTTACTGACACATTCTTGACAACTCTTATTGCCAGTATAGAACTGGTCTGGTTAGTAAAAAGCCCAATGACAGTTTGCAGGCTGGTTAATCAAGTATTCCAATTGCAGAATAGCAGTAAAAATAATAAAGATCAGAAAACGTTGTTAATCGTTTTTACTTCCTCTCGGCCACCCAAATAACAAATATCTGGTATATTTGCTTATCCCGCAACAGTGAGGTTCCAGTGAAGCTGGTTATTTATCTCTGTGAGATTTGGTTGATATGTAAGGTATCAAACATTTCTTACAACTGTGACAAAGTCCCCTGCCTAACACAGGGGGCATTTAGTGGGACGACCAAAGGAACTGTGTGTCTTCCAGAGCTAGTATGCAATGGGCTCAAGGGGGTGGTATTTGAGGATCCCATGTTCACCCTACGTAGCCCCCATCATAAAGAGGGGGCCTTCACGTGAAACCATTTGAGGACATTCCCTCTTTAAGGTAGACAAATGTGCAATGAGTCCATGAAAAATGAATGCACTGGGTCACTTTTTTCTCTGCGACTACTTTTGGGGAGCTGATACAATTGTTGACATGGTCCCTCTGCTCTGATAACCAAGGAAAATATGTAGCAAAGACATATTTTTTCCAACACTGATAATGGTGTCCTGCTCGGATCAGGAGCACCCTAAAATGTTCTACACCACTCGCAAGAGTCCGCACAGATTTTGTAGACCATGGTACACTTTCCAGCGGCACTTGTGCAAAAATCTTGCTAAATACTATGATGGTGCGTTCGTTTTCTTGGCGCTTGAACAGCCATCGCATCTGCATGGGGCCAGCAGCAAATTCACAAATGCTCTTTCTGCACTCGCTTTTAATAAACAGCCCCTCAAATCCTGAACACAGGCTCCAGGACAGATGGGCACCCCTGAGGAGAGTACAATTCAAAATGGCAGATCAGCACTTTAAAGACCTATTCTTGTCTCAGAAGCCCCAAAAGTGCAGGTGAACTAATTGCAGGCAGCCAATTGCAGCACCTTTCTCATTTACCTTTACAGGTATACACCTCACAGAATGTCCAGCCCAACATGAGGCGTTACAGGGCTATATATGCCCAAAGTCCCACTCGGGTAGTATGGAAATTTGGTGTAGCAGCTGGCCGACAGAGTTTGATGGAGGTTGAATAGCGAAGGTGTTTGGAGGAGGTAGGACAGCGAGGAAGGAGATTTGAGGCGGTTGGAATTGAGGGGAAGATAAGTCATCTTTGTCTCATGAGAATAGCTCAGCAGCAACGTTCTCGCATTGGAAAACAAGACGACACGGAGCAACACAGGTTCGATCCCCGGGTCCACGCTTAGAAACCTCCGGGTATTAAGCATGTTATAAATACCCTATCATATCTTCTGGAGAAGGTAGGGTTAAAACTAGAGGAGGAGGTTGGTTGCAGAGAGATCAGAGGTTGTTTCAAGTTATTAGGAGGGGCATGGCATGCAACATCAGGGGAGGGTTGGAGGAGAACATCAAGGAGTGGCAGAAGCTATCATGGTCCAAGCAGTATAGTCCTGACGGTACAAAAGGCATCTTTGGCCAAGGGAGGGGCTAAGGGGTAAGCGAGCATTCTGAAGGGGTGAAACCCATGGTGGTTTGAAGAATCAGCCTGGGGCTTGGCAGTAAGGAGGAGAAAGAGCAGAGTTGGGCTAGAGAGGTGGAGAAGAGAGTAGGAGTCGGGACCCCAATGTATTGTGTGACGCCGGTGAAACATAGAAAACCCCAGATTGAGGTAAAAAGTAAACCTTGGTTTTCCCCCGACTTGCAAAAGCAAAAATCTAAAATGAGGAAACTCTTTTATGCATGGAAAACCAATCCTGTGCCTGGGTCTCTGCTGGAATATAAAAGTGCAGCCAGAGTGTATAAACTGGCTATACTGGATGCAAATTTCTTTTTTTTCAATTCAAGGATTGTAAATGCCAAATCTGATGTAAAATAATTTTTTTAATTACTCAAAGAGCAGGAATCCTCTAACCATCCCCCACCCCTCAGATGCCAGAGTATACAAGATGCCTTGGTTAATAAATTGAAGGGCATCAAGGCAGACATTTCGTGGAAAAAAGATGCCTCCTTGTTAGATCAGAGCAAGCATCTCACTGTATGCTACAAAAGATGCTCCTCCATCCCACAATTCAGCTTTTCTCCTATTACTGTGGATGAACTGTCGGAGGTGGTGACGCACCTTAAAACTACCAGATGCGAAAGCGACCCTTGCTTGGCCGTGATCGTAACAACGTGCCCCTCAAACTTACTGGCAGCAATCTGCAAATTTGTGAATGCCTCGATTTTTGAGGGTCACGTTCCGGCAGATATCAAACTATCGAGTTACCCCAACACTTAAAAAGTGGGTTTACCTATGGATGAGCCATTATACTATAGGCCCATCACTAATACGCCTTTCCTTCTGAAAATTTTCGATCGGGTGGCGAAATTGCCCAACACTTAAACACATACCCCGTCCTGAACTGCCGCCAATCTGGATTTAGAGTAGAATACGACACTGAGACTGTCTTACTGGAATTGAAATCCAGGCTGCTAGATCGAATGGACAAAGGATCTTTATCCATGCTCATGCTTTTGGACTTAACGGCCTTGTTCCACCTGGTAGACCATGCTACATTGGTCTCCCGGTTAGAGGAAGTGGCCAACTTCTCCCCGGCTGCTACACACTGGGTCTCATCCTTTCTTAACAATAGAAAAAGCAGAGTATGTTCTGAGGTGGCCGAGGCGATCCCGGTTCCGGTGGAATACGGTGTCCCGCAGGGGGCCTGCATATCCCCATGGCTGTATAACATTTTTATGGCACAATTATTTGCCTTGTTGGAACAGGAAGGGATTTTGTTTACCAACTACGTCGACGATACGCAGTGTGTCGCCCCTTTAGTGGGATCTCATCACTCGGATGCAGAGGAATTGAACAGGGTTTTTGTTCTTATTGAAAACTGGATATTATGGAATGACCTAGCCCTGAATAGGTCTACAACTGAATTATTGATCATTGGCTCTCAACCTATATTGTCTAAATTGGGCTCTACCTATGATGTGTTCCAACTGGGGAATGATGCGATAACCCATCTCAAGAAAGTTAAAACACTGGGTGTTACTTTTGACCAGTGTTTCGCTATGACGGCCCACGTATGGAGCTTCGTTTCTGGGGCTGTGTATTACATCAAACCTCTTGCTTACCTGAGACCGCTGATAACACAGGCCAATGCAGAGACTATAGCTAGAGTTATAGTCAGTGCTAAATTGGATTATTGCTGTAGTCTTCTAGCTGGTCTCAGTAAATCAGAAATGAATAAACTACAAGTAATTCAAAATGGTGCTGTGAGGGTGGTCATGGGCCTTGCTAGACCTGACCACGTCTCAGAGGCTAAAAGAGCTTTGCATTGGCTCCCGTTGGAGGCTCGAGTACGTTTTCACCTCCTAGTGATCACGTTCAAATGCACTCTTGGCATTATGCCTAGTTATTTGCAGGTTTTTATTGAGGAAAAGGTCGCAAATAGATCTCTCAGATCTAATAATCAAACATTATTAACGATTCCCAGATGTCGAACTAGGAAGACAGAAAGAAAAAGGAGCTTTCTCTACTGCTGCTCCAAAGACGTGGAATGATCTTCCACTTGACCTTAGATCTCAGAATAAGCTTGAACCATTCAAGCAAAAGTTAAAAACATGGTTGTTTGCATAATCTTCTCCATACTTTGAGTTCTCCACATTGGCATTAAGTCTGAACTGACCTGTTTTTCTGAACTTTTTTTGTTTGTCAGCTCCCTCACTCCTAAGGGTCCAAGGTTTGCACTATATAAATAAGTAAAGTAAAGAGGCCCACTTAATCCATGCATCTCTGAAATTCTAAGTGAGGCAGATTACATAGTCTACATAGCCAATATAAAGAGCCAAGGCGAAGGAGAGCTCCAGTAGGTCTGAAAAGAATGTTTAGGAACTCCTTAAGCCCTGGACTCGGAACCAAAAGGTGATGGGAAGACCAGAGAAAAATACTGGAACCCCATAAACCTCCAGACTGAAAAAGCACAAACCATAATGGTGCAAAAAAACCTTTAAGCCAGAATGCAAGAGCTCACGGAGATATCCTGCTAGGTGTGTGACCAAGGGTGCTTGTGTGACCAAGGGTGCTGGGAACCCCTTTAGGCTTGAACATATGCCGACCCGAAAGGAACTCTAGGGTTTGAGGTAACTTCTTTATTTTCCTATGATGTATAATTACAGTCCCGTCCCTATTAATTTGTTTCCCCAAACTACTATATTAGCCCAAACATTTAGTTTTCATTGCATTTCTGTCTTGGTATGGTTATTTATCTCTGTTACGTTTGTGACGCAGCATTAATCCCCATGGGATGTTTTGGTCTCAGGACTGAGATTTCATAGTAAAAATAAAAAAGTCAAATGCTATGGAATGCTGCAGGAAGGACGCTAAAGGGGTGAGCAGACAGTTGGCCTAAGAAAGAGTACTGCGCACATCTGGGCAGTAGCCAAGTATGGCAGCGCATTAAACTCTACAATACAATACAACTCATTGAGTCAATTGCCTATTACTCTCATATGTATGTAACCTGCAAGTCAGAGGTTCGAATGTGGACAGGAATGATCCAACCTGCAAACATTTTGAAGTCTGTCAAATAAGTATCATTGAAGTAGGCATCTGTCAGATTTCATGGCATACCTGAATCCTTGTAGATCCTAGGAAAAAGTGATAACATGCCCGATGTGGCTGGATCTGCTTTTCAGATTTTGTGAGCTGGTAAAATGAGTACCATTGAAGGAAGAGGACTTGGCAAACATTTACTCCTGATAGGGTTGGAAGACTGCCTCAAAGTCTTCCCCATCCATGCATGATCAGCCAAATGATGTGAAATACTGTATAGTTGAGGTTGGTAATTTTATAATAGTAGCTGTATATGGGAGGCGTACACCTAAAGGGCAAATAGTTGTAGGGCAAAGCGAGTTACACGTCCAGCATACAGGAGCTAACCATTCATCCTGGATTGCTATTGAGGTTGATAATCTAATTATATAGAGCATGGGAACAAGTCCATGACATGACAAGCATCCAAGATGCAGCCATTCATAGTCCTTAACCCTGTTAATTGAGCACCATTCAGATCAGTAATGTTGCGATTGAATGAGTTCATTTCACCTCTGTACCTGTGAAAGGCCAGTACAAAACACAGTTCTCTAAGAAGTGCAGCTTTTTTGAAGTGTTGTTTTTTTTTTTTTTTTTTGCAGTGTGGAAATATCTGAAACTAACAGTCACACTAAACTGCCATGCAAGTAACAGCCAGAGATTGGTCCTTCAGACAGGTCGGTGCTGGAAGCACTGGAAAGATCAATAGATTGATATTATTCCAGGAACTGCATTGGGCCAGTGCAACTTAGTGCCAATGTGCATGGGAAAGATGAAAAGGATGAAGAGTACATTGAGAACTCAGGAGGAAACACTGTAATTTAACTATAAAGCACACAACAAGGTCCTTTGATCGTACCGGATGGAGGACATGGTCAAGGCTTAGAGTTTTGCTGGGAGACTGGGAAAGGAGGATGTATGGTGTCTGAAACTACAAACTATAAACCAGCAGTTCCCTTGATAAGGGAACTAATAATCAATCCCATGGTCAATGTGGGGAGGCTTAATAGGTTAAACGGAGGCCAATCACGGCATAAATCTGAAACCAGCAGAAATCCAATTGGACAAACAAAGAGGACTTCATGCTCCACCATTCCGTCCACCGCGGGGAGCTGGTCGCATCTTGATTCCCGTGGCCAGGTCAGGCAAGTTAAGGAGGGAGATCCTAGTGCCCAATCTGCTCAATTCTCCTGCCCTCAAGGAGGAAATGAGGAAGACGCACATAGTATTAGTGATGAGCACCAAATCCCACGGGATGACGGGGGGCGGGTGGGGGGATGGAGCAGAATACTAGAGCTCTGGCTAAATGACATCACTTTATCAATGGATGACATCAAGGATGAGATCCGTAAGGCACAAGCCCGAAGTGTTAGGGGTGAGCAGCATGTAGATAAGTGCATCAAAATCATTCCTAAACTCTTAAGGGGCGTAGCACCACAGTCATTGCAAGACACCAAAAACAAATCTGTTGTGATGGAAATTGGGAAACATACACTGAGAGGGGGAAATGTTTTCCAGCAAATTCATGGGGGCCAACAATACATCCATACATCCATTGGGGTCCCTCCTGCTTGTTCAGTTTGCCCAACGCTTGGGACCTTTTTAGAACCCGCTCCACCTGTGACTAAGTGTGAGCTCACGGCGTCAACAAAGTGGGAAGCGGTTGGCATCCCCAAAGAAAGTGAGAAATTGACCAAAAGCGCCACAGTTAGTTGAATCCTCGAGTACCACTACAAGCAAAAAAGATTGTGCACTCTCTGTGAGGCTTACCAACACAGCCAAAAAAGGAGGAGAATCCGGGAAACCTCCCCACCTAGTTCGAAAGTGTGCTGATGAGAGCGGACTTGAAACCTCCCTAATAAAGAGCAGATAGAGCAACAAAGCGGACCTTTTGGCAGGTTGTAGAGAAGGAAACCTCATCTGCTGCTTCAAGGGTCGGAAACACGGAAATAAGAACTCCTATAAGAGAGAACTGTTCAAAGTGGTGTCAGATCTTGGGAATTGATTTAACCTTCAAAATCTTCTCAGTGACACAGGTTCTCTCTGTGTGTTCTCTGGCGGCTGCAACGTTAGATTTGGGATGGCGAATCAACACTTGTGAGCCGCCATATTGAACTGTGCAGATGGACTGGCATTTAGAGGTGTGGAAGTAAACCGGAATATGCAACACGACACATGCCATTTACATGATACTTGGCTGGTGCCGCTTTGCGACATTGCAGAGAGTCCGCAATCATGTGTATACAAATATGATATAACACAAAAAAGACAGAATCACTTTATTAGAAAAGTTATTCCTGCTGCTAAAGTCCCTACAACTAACTTAATCGCCCTACAAAGAGAATCTTGCTATCCCTACAACCAAAGTGCTGCCCCTAGAGAGGGCTGATGTAACGTCTATCTAAGGATGGGGATAGACAAGGAGCTCACCCTATCCTCCCGCACTGCTTTCACTAAGTGCTAAAATTCAGTGCACACATTATGGAAGTCGATTATTTGCTTTTTTAATATTTATTGCTTCCATCATGTGTGTCTTATCAATTTGTAAGTCAGTTTAACATACACAAATCAAAAATTAAAACCCTGGACCCTAAGGGTGATTAACTGACCTCCGAGAAGAACAATATCTGTATGTGAGCTCTGTAAAACTAGATCATCTTTTAGATGAGTGTAAAGTTAAAATAGACACTAAACAACCCAGGAATAAGGTTGTGTTTTAATTTTTGATTTGTGTTTGTTGCATGCCCTGATAGAGATACTGGAGGAGGCTAGAATCAAAATTACACAGGGATCGATGGCCGCATTATGGATGAGGATGTGGCATTTGGTATTTATCAACCATGTCTGATAGACCAGAGCAGACATTCCGGGCAAGACATTTATGGAAGTGCTGATTAGGCCGAGGTTCAGAGATGTGAATGGGAGATTTATGTCTGGTACTCTGGGTAAGCATACTGTTATAAATACGAAATATCGCTTGATAATTGATTATATTATCCTCTTTGTAGAGGACTGCCACTGGATAAAAGAGTTTCGGTGGTAGCCAGGGTTGAAAGTTACCATGACCCTCTTGTTCTAGTATTATGGTCTGGAATGAGGGGCCTTTAATAGGGGCAAAACTGCACGATACCCCTATTTACAAAACATTGCGGCAGGGCATGGTGGACCCTGATTACTTAGTGCCCAGAGTGATGCACACAGTCATGGATAATTTGGCAAGATGCCTGAACCCAGAGGCGCCCTTTCAGATTAATGGGAAGCTTGGACACATATAATGTCCTGTATATCCCAGGAGTTTAGGAAGACTGTAGTGACCCGTCAACTGGGCCTGGAAAGGTCGGCATGGTTTAACCCAGAATGCAGGCTGGCAAAAAAAGCACTCCTACAGGCACTTGGATCCCAAAATAGATCACGGGCACAAATTAGTGAAGCTAAAACATCGCACAAGCACCCATCAAAGTCCGGTAAGGCAGAAAGGGCAGAATCTGCCTGGTGCAAATTGGAGAGGGCCGCCACGTCGGGCAATTCAACTAAAAATTACTGGAGGGTAAATGTCAACTGTCTGCGTGCCGACAATATGTTGTCAAAGGGCCATGCTGAACAGGTAGGAGAGGCAAGGTCGATTAATAATTTTACAGCTTTATGTGAAAACCGTGATCCTGAGAAGGTGGATGGCACAAAAGAAAGAGAGGCCCCTTATCACATCACTAGCACGGCCCTGGGATTGGTGCGTCCATGGACGAGGTATCGCAGAAGCTTGCAGGATGCGCAAATGGCAGGTCGGCAGGTCCAGATTCCATTCCAATACAGTTTTTTAAGCATGATAAGACGATCTGGGTGCCAGTAATTTCCTTGATATTTAACATAATACTGCACTCAAAGACTTTTCATGATTCATGAAAGGAGGAGGTTATTGTTTCAATTTTCAAAAAAGGTGAGCGAACCGACCCAGCTTGCTACCGCCCAATCTCACTTATTGAGCAAAGTGGTCTGGGCGGTTACTGTACCAAAAGATTCTGGCTTGGACTATCAATAATCAGATTCTATCGGAGTACCAAAATGGCTTTCGAGAAGGCATTGGGACAGTTAATCAAATGATAAATCTGTGTCTGATCCCGGATAAGTATGTTTGGGCCCGTAAGGGCACGATATACTTAGCTTTCATGGACCTCTCGACAGCTTTTGATTGTGTTGATTGTGGCAAGCTCTGGGGTGTATTACACACCACAGGAATGCCAGACGAGCTATTACAGATTCTGGTTCATATGCACACTAACTTGACGGCAAAAGTGAGACTGGGTAATCAAGGCCAAGAAACACAGGCATTCAAGCTCAACCGTGGAGTTCCGCAGGGATGTGTCTTGGCTCCATTGCTTTTTAAACTCTATATAAATTCATTTAGACCTCACCCTGAATACTGATAAATCCAAAGTTATGGTCTTCAGCCCAAAAGGTACAAAACATAGCTCATTAAAGGTTGAAGTGGATGGCTCAATGCTCGAACAGGTGGAATTGTATGATTACCTGGGATTAAGATTCGAGGAAAAGGTGTTTGGACAGGCCAGGTTTCGAAATCATCCATCACCCTGGAAACGATTGGTGGAGCAATAGTGGCATTCCACGCAAAGCACGGCACTGGTGCAATTTCTGCAGCGTTGGACTTATTTTATAAACAGGCTATCCCCTCAACTCTATATGGCTCCGAACTGTGGGAGTTCTGTAATGTCGCAAAGATATGCTCCTCTGAACAAAAGATCTTGAAGAAACTATTACTTTTACCAGTCAATGCACCATCAGCATTAGTATTTCTGGAGTCAGGCTGTACCTTGGTGAAAACATTGATCTCCACGAGGCCTGCCCTTTTCTGGACTAGATTACGGAGGCAACACAGTCTTGAGACATATCGGAAACGCAGTGCTTCACATTATGGCCGTGGATGGGGTTAAAAACCTACAGTGGGTTACCCGTGCAAAGAAGTCCCTCCAGTATCTGGATCTACTAGAGACATGGCACCAACCCACCGATTCAAGACCAACTACAGGTGCGATGGTAAAAGAATGATCTCAACTGAGGGGATATGAATCTCTGCTGGCAGATACTGCACGTCTCAAAATTTGTCCCGACTACCTCGAATTAAGGGATTCAGCAGGTTATAAACAATATTTGGACCTGATCTACCCAGCATTTGAAAAGGCATTGTATCTTCACTTACGATTGGGAACCCTTCCGCTGGCTGTTGTCACACAAAAGTGGCTACCCGGCAACACGAGCGCCTGCCCAATATGTAGGAAGGGCGGGGAGCTATTCTGCAGTGGCTCCATCATCCTTAGAAACATATACTTGACTCCACTATGGAGAACTGCTAATATCCGGCAGGCCACAAGTGCGGTGAGAGTTTTGGCCCAGTGTCTGGACATCCATGTTGTCAGATTGCCCGCTCATTACATAGATAGGGTGTGGATTCTAAGAGCTAAGTCCCTAGCGTGTCAGCAAGATTCAACTATAGCACTTTAAGTGAGGCTGCGAGCAGTTGGCTCTCCTGTCTTTGTTTTACTTCTTTTTATGTAAATTGATTACCGAACTTTTAGAAATGTGCCATCAAAACATTTTTTATTGCTGTTTTTATCGCATTGTATTTTATTGAGAATGTATTTCTGACTACACAGATGCATGGATGTTAATTGTATTTTTGTATTCCTCGTCTATTTCACTGTCCTATGTTTTTCTTTTCTTTTTTCTAATAACATGTGCTTTTATGGTTGATTAACCGAAATAAAGATGAAATGATGATATAAATTCATTGCCTAAAGTCTTAGCTGACTTGGAGAGTGACGTCCCAACGATAGCTAGTTAAAAGGTGTGTGCATTCTTGTACGCAGACAATGCCGTTATGATGGCTTCGACAAAGCACGCCCTTCAAAGACTGGTAAATGGATTCGACGATTACATGAAAGAGAAAGGATTGGAAATAAATGTAGGAAAATCAAAGGTTGTGTGTATCGGAAAAGCAAACCGAGAGGGAAGGCCATATCAGTAGTAGGAAAAATTCTGGAATGGGTTAAATCGTTCTGTTACGTAGGGGTGACACTCTCTAGCGATTTGGATTGGTCTTTGCATGTAAAGCAGCAAGTTGTAAAGGTATCACAAACTAATGGCTCAATTTTGATATTCGGGGGATAATTGGGTGGCTTATCCATAGATCATACCCTTCGGATCTACACAGCAAAGTCAGTACCCTTGCTGACCTATGGAGCGGCAGCATGGGGGCATCATGAAAAAAAAACACCAAATAGCTGAGAATGAGTTCCTAAGAAATAATATGGGGCTCCCGCAGGCCTGCCCAGGGCATTTGTTGCAATATGAACTTGAACTGACTGGAGGATCGTATAGTAATACAACCTCTACTTTATTGGCTACGCCTATGGGAGAGGCTCCAATTGTCACTAACCAGGGCCTTAGTGAGGGATCTAATGACCTCGAAATTTTGTGTTGCTTCAACGTATTAAAATATAGAATATATCTACAGGAGCTTGGCCTCAGGCATTTGGTTGGTGGCGAGCCATTAGTAGGTAACGTTGCCAAAGGAGAGTTAACAAGTTTTTCTTTTAAACAGAGCAAGAAAAAGGAGTGCGAGCGAATCGCAGAAGCAAATTGTGCAATTCTATTATTGTAATTCAACTCCCAAAACTGATAGGCCAGGTTACGTCCAATGGTTTGTCTTCCCCAGGAAAAGGGCAGTCATTATGGAATTTAGAGCAAATCTTCTGTTTGCTGGGGAGATGGCATTTTACCCGTCAGCAAATAGTGCTGAGAGAAGGAGCTGTCCTTGTTGTCAAAGCGAGAGGAATGATTTACTGCATCTGTTATTTTTTTAGCCCTGTTTTAGTAAAATTAAGGAAAGATTTCCTGATTCCGATACTAAGAGTGTGTAGGTTTAGACACGCCCAACCAGCACAAAGGTTTTTATTATCCGCTCCGGACCCACTGACAACTAACAATGTATGTGTGTGTATATATGTATGTATATATATATATATGTATATGTATATATATTGGACAGGCTTTTATCCTGCGTAAGCAGTTTTTATGTTTCGATTAAGGCTCAACGGTATATTTTATTATGTTTGTGTGGGTTGTAGGAATTGTGTCGCATTTTAAAGATTTTAATGTCATACTGTGATTGTTGTTAATATGTGTTCTTTGATGGGAATTTATATTTCCGAATAAAGATATCCATCTATTACACTTTGGGGCTCATTTTTCGAGTCCCCCGTAGGGTAAATGGAGGCTCTAAAGAAGGGCATAATGTTGTTACACTTGTCTTAACGCCTCTGTTTGTGCTGTGGGGTTTTTCATCTTTTTTGAAGGGCGAGAGTGGATGCGTAACAGGAGTTACATTTCCAACTCCCTTTTGCCCTCCATCTTCAAAAACAAATTGGTTTTATGCTAGCATCCTTTCTCCCTGTTGATATACTCTCCACCACTTCCTCCTACCTCCTGCTGATCTCTTGGTTTGCCTGCTTCTCCTCCTCTGACCTCTCCCTTACAACCCACACCTTCCTGCTTCCTGTCACCTGCTTTATACTTCCTCCTGTCCTGCCATTGGGCAGCTTTTCCTAAACAATCTGCCTTCCTCTTTTCCCACCCACAGCGTGTATGTGCATGAAAATATTTTAAAAGGGTTCTTAGCCCCGTCCATTTCTTCCGTGCAGGCCTGCCGCTGTACGTCACTGATGGTGATGCAAAGTTTATGGTTGGACTTTGGGTAAGTCTAGGAGACCGTTTCCCCTTTTTTCTTGTACTTCTATGGTGTTGGTTCTTCTCCCATTGCCATCGGTGGCATATGCTGATCTCATGTCCCTTTCAGTAGGTTGACACGGCTGCGCGATCAGCTTGGAACTCTCCTCGCTGGGCTCTCAGTGCTTCTCCTTTGTGTGCGACCCATCTGCCTTTCTCATCTGTCGGCGTCAAGTATTCGTCCTTGAATATTTCTTGTGTCACAGGGCGCGTTTGACTCTCATCAGCATCTGCAAGGAGAAGAACAGATTGCAAGACTCTGCATAAGACAGCATGGCTAGCGTGACGGTTCTGCCGGCACTCATTCTGGCACATGGCAAAGGGATAGGGGAACGGTCCCTCCCCTACATGGTATGGCGGACGCTGGGTTTCCCCCGATAAAACCTGGGCCTCTGACTGAGGGGTTACCCCAAATAGGAGAGCTCTGGCAATGTTTGGCCTAGGGGGCAAGTAGAATTTTCTGGCCAATGGCGCAATGCAGTGGCCCAAACCCACAATGCAGCAGTTGCAACTTCTAGGACAAGTACACTTAATACCAACCTTTACCCCTCCCACACATTCTCAAGTATAGATAGTACACATTACTTTGCTTTTATGCAACATATCTTTCAGTTATATTTGTGGTTTCTTAGAGAACCATACTCCATGAAACTCTCCTGCATACCAAACAGTAACATTATTTCACAAGGATAATATAGTTGGTGAAATGGGAAAGCTGGTATTTGAGCCTAGGTTTCTCTGTGCCCCTGTTGGTAATTTGACAGCAGGCTACATCTCCTCCTATTCCATCTTTAGTTATTAGACAAATGTATAGGGGTGGCGAAGCTAGAAAAAGTATTTGTAGAGCCAAGCAATAGCTGGACCATGGGGTCTGGATTCTCATGAGTTGGCATGGAAAAAGACCCATACCTGGCATTCTGCCTCCCCAGCGCACAACACAAACCCCTTAACCTGGCACTCTGTCTACCCTTCCAACCAATACACATAAGACCCTGAGATTAAGACGCTGAGGGCACTTGGCGTTCATTAGGCTCCCTAGTTGCACTTTCTTGGAAAGGCGGCTGCATATTTCAATATATGGAAGCAGAGGAAACTGTGAGGCGACCGGCCTGGGATCTGGTGATGGAGAGGGAACAAAGGCTCCCACTCTTTATGTGTTCATGTTTTTCAAGTAAGGTGGCGTATGTGCATATGTGATTTTGTGTCTCTGCATGTGTTTGTTTTAGTTTCTGTGACTTTGGTAATCTGTTTGAATGTATTTGTGACTATTTAAAGTATAGGTGGAAGAACTATCTGTGTTCATGTGATCTTGTATCTATATAGCTGAACCTGTTGTTGATTTGCGTGTGTCTTTTGTTGCCACATAATGG
This sequence comes from Ambystoma mexicanum, assembly GCF_040938575.1. Lineage (NCBI taxonomy): Eukaryota > Metazoa > Chordata > Amphibia > Caudata > Ambystomatidae > Ambystoma > Ambystoma mexicanum. The sequence continues at coordinate 862,639,950 of NC_090939.1, read as the reverse complement.
CGTTCTGGACAAGCCAATGAAAAACGACCACATAATTAAGGGGCCATTCAAAGGTGGGTGGAAAAGATAAAATTGGCAGTATTTGCCAATTACTGACAATTTTACCATCCACCCAATTGAGGGTTTATTCAAATACCACCAGCGGTATTCTATGGGGATATTAGCAGCAGTATTTTAGGCAGACTTTCTGCAGAAAATCCACTCATTGTTAACCCATAAAATGTAATTGGCCCTCATTTTTTGTAATTTCATTTTCTGTACAGAAGGAAAGCACAGGGGCTTCCCTTCAATACAGTGAAAATGTTTTTTTTACAAAGGACCATGTTAAGGGGGTGAACATGTGCATCTCAGATGGTCCCCTCTCACCATGTTACCCTTGTAATGCATTAAAGGGTAAGAATTAACCCTTTTGTGCGTACAAAACATGTACAGTAGTGGTAGGCGCTACAACTGTACATAAGGCATTTCCTACAATCGAACACCTCTGTAGTAGTACTATGCATAGTCAAACAGGGACATATCTTCCAACTTACAACAGTCTGAAACAGGGCTGCGTATTGACTCTGCTCCTGTTTAACATATATTTAGCAGATGTACCAAGTGATTTAAGTCAGGTTTAGGATAAGATCGCTCCCTGTCGGCTAGGTCATACTTTATCGCCTGAAAATAACTTTTAATAAATGCTGAATGTGCATTTACTGAATATTAGGCAGTTACGAAAATAAACAGAATCTCAAAATACGGAACAAGGGGTTGCGGGGTGTCCCCGCTCCCCATGAACAGTATAATGGGTTTCGGGTTGCTTGGGTATCCCCTGCTTCGATTACATGAAGTATAGAGGAGAATAAAGTTTATAAAAAAGGGGACTCAGCAGCGTAAGTTCCCACCCATGTTAGGGAGTGGGAACTCATGTCGCATGAAGAGGGGCGAGGTGCGAGAAGGAAGATAAGTGAACCCACAAGAAGTATATGTGGGTAAACTGGTTGGGGGTAAGTAGAATGTGGGAAAGTGTGATCTATTTGATCAATGCGCGCCGCCATTTTTTCGCATTCTGCATTTTTATCTCCGAAATTACGGGGCGCGCAGTGATCATAGATCCGGTCACACAAACATCAGTTGGTTGGGTTACGCAGACTATCTTGTGCTTCTCGATTCCACACCATCTGCACTTCAGGCAGTATTAAATGCACTGTTTGAATACTAAAATACAGTCTTGCCATTAACATTCAAGAACTAAAGTTATGCAATTCAACTTAAAAAAGAAAATCAACTATGAATGGCATATTAATCAGACTAACATTGAAAAGATTACTGAATATCTTTATATGGGAATAATAATTGATGAGCGCCTTACTTGGAAGGCACACACTAACATGCTGCAATGCAAGTATACAACACTAACTCACATTCTTAAGAAACAATTACTCAGTTATGGAGGATATAGCTGAAATCCCTTATTTGCAAGCTACAACACAAAAATATGTTGGGTTACAATTTACGGTTGTGAAGTATGGGTATATCGTTACTGGGATATAGTCATACGCATTGAAGGCAAATGTGTAAAAAGGTTGCTAGAACTCCTTACTGCTGTCACCTTGGCAGCTATTCGTACCAAATTCAGTATAAAATCCATCAGGTCTCGAGCGCTGCAAACTATACACTGATCTTGCATTAAATACCGGCACTACACTAAAAGTGGCAATTAGTGCGTCTCTTATTAATTCCCAATTAACACAGCGGCCATACACTGCAGTTTATTTCAAATGACTAAACTCCACTTTTAACTACTGTGCACAAAGCAAATTTGATCGGAACCCCAATAGCTACACAAAAAAAACAAAGCTTGGGGAAGATTCAATTAAATTTGACCAAGAACACAATTAGGTCGACATATTCTCCATGCACCATGCATATAGACATCTACAGTATAGGTACACTTCGACTGAATTATCCAAACACAACAGAATTTCCATGCCCATACATCTATAGGTCATAATTATTAATGAAATTTAACATACCCCCTAACATCGAGATAGTGGGTGCTTGGAAGATAGTTACCACGAAGCAAACTTACTTGTCGATTTGTTTGGGAATGCAGTGGAGACAGTAAGGCATCTATGATTATACTGTAAATCTAACGTGAATGATAGGAATCTATATGTGGGTAATTATTCACTCATGACCTTATCTCCCAAAAACAACCCTATGGAACACGCTGATAATGGGGAATAAAACCTCATTAATTCTAACTATTGTGACATTTTGGTTTGTCACAATTAAGAGAATTGAATCCAAATCACATAATTACTGCTGTTACAAAACTTTCACTGACTTAGATAACGCTGATTACAGCTGAATTCAAACAGACAGCTGGACTGTATTCATCGCCATAATTCTTTTTCTTTTATTTCTTTCCTTTCTTATTTTCTTATTTACATTTTTTGTAATTTTTATAAGCTCATGTCTATCAATAAGACAACAAAAACATTTAAAAAAGAATACAAAGAATCCATTTCCACCTTCACATTGAAGGTAAATATGGCTGAACATTTTATTTGTTGTTTTTTTGAAAATGTATTTTCATTTTATCAGAAGAATACGTAACTCAAGTAAATCAACGGAAAAATACAAACCTTTTCAAGAGCAATACACCCTTCAGGAGAACACTGTAAACTACATACATATATTAAAAGTATATACAATTTAGAATTCCCAAACCCCCACCACCCACCCAACAATATTAACAAAACATAGTTAGACTAGTACAGTGCCAAGAACATCCCCCATATTTTTTCAAAAACATTTAGTTTCCCTTCCCACCTGAATATTGTCCTTTCCATGTCAGCAAGTTTATTGGCTGAACATTTTTTAGAACATCTTTGTATGTAACCACCAGCGGAGGTGGTATTTCTGAAATGCCTCTGGAAGTAGTCCAGGAATACTAACTCCACCAGTGGGAAACTCTGAATCCGACATATTTTAAGAAATCACACTAGTGGAGCTGATAACTTCTATAGTGATATTTCATCAGAAAAATGCACCCAACTCTGAATGATACTCTTTGATTGTGCCTACTAGTAATGAATACCTGAATATGACACCTTCCTGTGCATGTTTTTCAACTGTGACTGAAAGTGAGTACCACAAACAATCCAACAGCTATCTCCATAACACCATATAATACCATTCATGGATGCTATACATGGTGCTATTAAACACTTTTTGTAATTAACTTACTAATGATCAAGAAATACACCCAAACTTAGGGGGAACATTCTTACAGAATCAAACCAAGGACAAACTGTAATAAGATGTGGACTCTTGCTTCCTTGGCAAGTAGGAATCGTGATAAACTGCTGAGGATTCTAACAATGGTGTTTAGGTGCTGGGTGCCAACATTACTGTGCAGTGTCAAAGAACGTGTGATTTAAAGGCCTACATTGCGGCCGGCGGTGTGAACATGTAACTGCAGTTAACACTTTTCTAACTCGCACTCATTCACTTTGGGGGTCCATGTATGGGGGCCACCCAGACACATCTGCAACATTTCTGAGATCAAGAAGAGTGCCTCACCCCGTCCACAAACAAACTGAGCAGGCCTTGTAGCCCTATGTTCCTTAGAGGCACGCTTAATTCTGAAGGATTTTGTGAGTGTAAAGTGCCCACTTTACTCACATGCTGGGTAGGGGACGAGTTGTGGAACACACGCATGGTGCCCACGTGTAAGCTAGGATCCTCTTGCAAACATACCTGCAATATTCCAAAGATCAAACAACATCAAAAAATAATGGTGACCTACAAAAGCAGATCAGACTCTAGGAAGTGAATCCAGCGATTGCAGCAGGAAGTGGCTGACTGTGTGAGTGGGCAGTCTTCCATCTTCCACAAAGATGGGCGTTGAGTCTAAGCCCTGCAGTGAGAAAAGCAAACCAGATTGATGTACTACCTTAGTAATTTATTTATTATTAGATACACATCTAGCCAAATAGGCTTTGTATAACACATTGACAAACAACATTGATACAAAAATCTAAAAACATTTACATTTCCAATATATATCATTCAATGCATTTTAAAATTGCCACAATCCGCAAATAAAATACAACAATAAAATATATCTGGTTAATAACGTTTCCTCTCAAAAAAATCATCCACTGATCGGATATGTCTGACATCACAATTCCATTGTTATAAGATTTAAAACACTTGGATCTCAATTCATTTAGACTTTACCAACACATAATAAGATGATGGAGTGACTCAACAACATTGATTCCACCTAGGTGACAGTTCCTTGAGGTATATGGAATTCCCATTCTGTGACCTTTTGTCTCCAAAGCTTCAGTAGTGTTAAATTTCATCACATAGGATCGGAAGGTACCAGTACTTGGATAGGCTACAATATATTTGGGAGGTGAATCTCTGCTCAAATACTCATCGAAGTACCACTCACTAAACCTCTCTGATGCCAAATGTACCGTGTTTTGTTCATGGCAACTACCTGAGTAAAGTGAAAGATCCCCACCTACGACCAAACTAACGCCAGAGCAGGCCGACTTTAGCACCGAAAGAGCAAGGGGCCACTCAAGAGGCCTACCAGAGGAGCTAGGCAGTAAGTGTGGGAGTTAAAGGATCAGTAAGGGCTTCAAGCAGAGCAGGTGTAGAGAGGAAACCAGAGAGCCCATAGGGGAGGCAGAAGGAGATGGCAATTAGAAGCTGGCAGTGGGCAGAGGTGCTTGGCAGGACAATTGTTCTGTGGAACAAGCTCTGGGAAGGTGTCAAGCGAATGCCTACCCTCCCGAACCTCCTCCTCACATTGACCTTCAGAGAAGCTGTGCTTAGAATCTGCTGGCTTCTTCTTGCGGGTCTTCCGAGGATCTGTCTCCTTCTTCTCCTTTGATCTTTTATCCTTCTTATCGTGTAAATAGGGTCTGGCTCCCTCAGCAGCCACCATGGCAGGATTAGGAACCGGCTCTTGGCAGGCGCTGAGGAGCCAAACCCCCAGACCAGGGGAAAAGCTGGTTGGCACAAAAAACCCTGGTAGCTGGATGTATCTTCCAATAGGTGACGTTGTGATAAGATGGAAGTTGAGATACTTGCATTCTGTAAGTACTTGGAAAAGTTCCACAGAAAGAATACTGGGGGGGCTGTTGTCTGGGCGTAGGATGGTAGGTAAGTAAGGCTGATGTATCCAAGGAATAAATTCTGTGCTATAGAAATCTGGACACACGGAATTCAGGGAGTTGCAGTCCAGGAAAAAAAAATGGTAAGTCGACTAGCTACCAAGCTGGTATCTTCCGTGTTATTTCTTGAGGTAGCTGCCACTCCGGATACGAAGAAGCAAGAAAGTAAATGGCTGCAGAAGGAATGCCAGAAGGCAGGGAGATCAAAGGACGGATTGCCATACAAGAAAAGAAAACACCGGCAACAACAAACGAAAAGAGGCAGAGTAAGCACAAGTCGCGAAATAGAGAGATGAGAGAGCGCAGAGCCAGCAACAGAAAAGCAGGTAAGAATAGTAGAATGCTGCGGTAATAATCTGTGCGAACGTAGGTAAAGGAAAGAGGAAACAAAGAGGGCAGAACGAAAGATGAAGGCTGAAGAGCTGAGGAGGAAAAAGGAGGCAAAGGCTACCAAGAGTAAGCTCCGAAGAGGCAGGGAGCTTCAGAGGGCAGGCACAAGAAAGAGAATCCAAGCGGAGGCTCAAACAAGAGGAACTGTGCACAACACACAGCAGCGCGGTCTGAAACGAAGACAGATACAACGCGCTGTGCTGAAGTGGTGGACCATAGAAATACCAAAGGTGGCCATATTGGTAGAGGACTAGACCACTACCTCCGGTTCTTGAACAGGATACTTAGTAATGCCAAGCATGCCACAGCTTCCAAGTGCGAAGCCTGACAGAAGGTTGCACCACCTTGAAGATACATATATGGGATTGCTGGGGGAAAAAAGGTTTTAACCCCCTTGCCAGTATTGGGAAAGGAATTCTAGCCCTTACAGGATATGGAGAGAGGGAGACATTGAGAATGTCTTTATAGCAGTAGGAATGGCACGGTACGCCTTAAAGCAAACTGGGCAGTAAACCCCCTGATCAAGAAAAAGTGAGCCAGACCTTATCCTTCTGGTTTGGATTAACAGCGAGCTAGGCCCTAGATCTCTGTGAAGACACCTATGGAAAAGAAACAGCTGGTGAATGTTGCATTTAAAGAACCTGGGGTAGAGCGGTATGAAGAAAACACTGGGGCTTTATTTAACCTTTCCTGACAACGATATTTCAAGCTAGTCACAGAGACGAAATGCCTGCTTTGTTATAGATAAACCCTAAACTCCCATTGGTGTTTATTTAGATTTAACAGGATGGGGATGGGATAGTTTGCTTCTGTGTTGTTTTGTTTGTAACCACCAATTATACCAAATGAATGCCTCCACACCGTCCAGCAAAGCTATTCATTCCGTTTCCTCTCAGTCTTTTGCTGTTTCAAGTTCTGTCTTTTTTCTCTCTGCCAACTGATTCTGAGACTGTGTACCTTTTGACACATCCTACAGACATACCCACTGACCCTCTCCGATCTGCTATTATTCCGAGAGGTTTCCCTCGTCAAATTTCCTATTTAACCCTGTTATTCAATATTTCTCGGTCTACTACAATGTGTCCTTCCTGTTTTCAACATGCAACTGTTTTTCCGATTCTTGAAAACCCCTCATTGGATCCTTCGCCATCCTGATTCCTCCTGGGGTTTTCTTCCCTTGAAAGAGTGTTATATACCATGTTTCGTCCTACCGCAATCATTCGCTTTTCCCACCCCCACCAGACAGGATTTCGCCCTTTTCATTCAACTGTGATGGTTTTATTTTAAGTTAGTAACTTGTTTCTTTCTGCTTGTTATACAAAACGCTTTTCTATTGTTGTGTTACTCAACTTCTCTGCAGTTTTTCATACTGTAGATCACCTTATTCTTTCATTTACACTTTCCTCATTGGGTATATTTTAGGCTGTCATAAAGGATTTCTCTACTAAGTTTTGGACCATTGTTTTTCCGTTCCTTGGGCCGTCAATCTTTCTATATACTACAATTGCAGTATGGACTTCCCCAAGGATGCGTTCTCGGTCCTCTTTATTTTTCTATTCCTCTCGCAGCTATTATTCTTTTAATGTCCATTTTCATTTATAATCTAATGATCCCAGATCTTTTTTTCTTTTTCAAGCTTCTCTGATTCGCTCCATTCTACTCTTCCTGCTTTTCTTTTAGCCAATCACTCATGGATGTCTGCAAACTTTCCCCATCTAACCTCTCCTAAAATTGAAGTACTTTTTTCCAGTCTTCACAGATTATAACTTCTGTTCTGCCTTTATTTATTTCATTTCCCCATTCTCATCTTCCTCTTTCTAATTCATCTTGGAACATAGGCGTCATATTTGACTCTTCTCTCTTTCGCCTTCTATATCACTTTTGTTGCATGTTCTTGTTGTTTTCATTTATGCAACATCTGCAAGGTCCGACCATTTCTGTCTTATGATGCAACTAAGCTAGTTTCAAGTATGAAATTATCTTGCCTTGATTATTGTTCTGCCCTTCCCAATTTTCAGCTAGTCCTATGTGCTCTTACTACAATTCTTCAATAGTCTAAGTTGCTGTCTCCCGCAACCCTCCCCCATGCTTCTGTATCTGCTGCTCTTCCTTCTCTTCATTGGTTGCCTTTTGAAGCCCTTTTACAGTTTCACTTATGTATCCTATTAAAATGTGTACACAGTCCTGGGCCTTCATATCGTTCTTCTCGTATTCCCTGGTATCATCCATCACATATTTTCTTCAATCTCAATTACATATTTTTCTAACTGTTCCTCTCCTTCCGTGCACTCAATCACATTTTTGTTCTTTTTCTCTTTTAGCTCTTAAAGGCTGGGACTCCCTTGCCCTTTCCATCAGGGCTGCTGCTTGGCTTCGCTTTCCTGTTTTTGCTCTCTATTAAAACTTGACCTTCTTTTCTCTTCTTTATCATGATCAATATAAGGTTTTGTCATTTACGTTGACTCGTACTGTTTTGTATGACATATGCTACATAACCAAAAATAAATACAAAATGCAATAAATACAAATACATTTCATGTATAGATGCAGAATTTGAATGAGTGGATGCATTTCTCTGCTAGGACATAATGCATTTAACATCTATTCCTTTTCAAATACTGAAACTACTACAGTGAGGGTTTTGCACAGTATAGAAGCAGATAAACAAACAAACAAACAAGTGTGCTACCACTAATACTGCACTTCTGATCTTTTGGGTCTCAAACAAAAAATCCAGTCATTTTTATTAGACCTTTCTTTGCTCCTGTAATGACTGTGGCAACACTGTAGTTAGATCATTTCAGTTAAGATTTCCCGATATGAGTTTTCATCTGATATCCATACTGTATATGGCTCCATCTTTTCAGTGACCCTATGGCAGCCATTCCATCAATGGACTGATATCATTTGGTGTATTGCTGGGTTGGGGCCTGGCCTTTGCATCTGCCAGTTCGCCACCAAACCTGCTCCACCCCAGGGAAGATGCATGGGACCTCTCCCCCAACTAAAAGACTACAGTACAGGAATAAGTCCCTTTTCCGCTCCAATATCGTATAACTCATAGACCATGCAACACCATTCCCTGCACTCACCTCCAGTGTTCTTCCCCAATTGTGATTTTGCTGATTATTGCGCAGAGCTGGTGCCTGATTATGCCACCTGCCAGGCCCCCAGAACACTTGGTCTGTTCAGTCCCATGGAAGATGCCAGTGCCATCTTCAGCCCTACCTGCAGTATCCAATGGCCCTGATTGGGCCAGAAAACAGATTATGTACACCCTGCACAAGTCTTAACCAGGATCCAGTGGGCGCCCATGACCCAATGCGGCTTAACAAAGGGTACATGGAAAAGGGCACACTTGATAGCTGTGCTGCACAGGACCTCCCTGGATCTACCGGGCACCCCCATACCTTTAACCCGTCTGGTTCTGGGTGCCTGCTCCCCTGCATTTTGTCCTCTTTTGGTGGCTGTCCAAGGTGCCCACACCACCCTTTCACCTCCCGTGACTGATCTTGGGTGGGCCAAGCCCCTTCCCCCATTGTGTGCCCTTACCTTGGGTTTGATATAGTCACTTTGTTAAAAGCTCTACTCTCTCCAATACAATACGTTCACCAATTCCATTTTTAATTGAATTGAGGGAGAAAGGGCAGGGAGGTGGAACCAATCCTAGTAGAAAACGATCATCATTCTAGGAGATTAAGTTTGTCTCAACATACATGGCCTCAAATGTTTGCATCAGTCAATGCTGCTGGGAACGCTTTGAAACAGTATGATGTGATGGCCTGTGCAGCATCATTGTTTCCAGACATTTTGTTAAATATTTTAATGGTAGACTTATTATGCAGAAGCAATAGCCTGCTTTTCTTTACCTTAAGCTTCAAGGACATATTTGCAGCAAAGCAAATGCATGAGTAGTCAAAGGTATACCTCTTCTCTAGGCTGCTATTGTGAAGAATTCATTTTTATTTCTTAGATTTTGGATTTTCGGACTATCATCTTTAGCCATATATGTGCTAATGACTCATGACTTTTTGCTACAAATGTCGACCATAGCTTAATCGTTTCAACCTTGGTTCTAGCTAAAGGGACCACATCATCGGCATAAAGATAAACCTGAGTTGACTGACCTGCAGTCATAGGAATGTCCAATTTTGCGCTATTGGGATATGCCCCCGTGCCATTCTAAAGAGAAGACTAAAAAGTCTGGAGCCAGCACTCTTGACGGAAGATCAGATTTGGAAGTGATCTGTGCTTTCACCATTATGGCTATAAACTTTATTAGTAAGGAACAACCTAGTTTAATTAGGTAATAACAAGGTAACAATGATGGTGAACTAAGATTACAACTAATTGACCCCTTGATGAGAGTTCAGATGAAATATTTTTTCCAATTGTGTCTTCTTCCAAGGCACTGGAATTGTTTACTCCCTTTTGTATCCCATGGCCGCTTCTGTAATTTCTTTGGATTTCTGTGACCACATCAGCGTAACGTTCTCTAGACTATCTTTAAGGCGTGACTTCCTGGTTTTCAGCATTTACAATCTTTGCCCTGACCCAAAACCACCTTCCATAGACAAATCAGAAATTTTTATTTTTTTATTTTTTACAAAACTTTATTTATTCAATCACAATCATTATTTTGTGACAGTGGTGGCAGAGATGCATTAATAAATGTTTTGCAAACAGTTTACAGTAGCCACTTTTCCATAGTTACCCTTAGGGTCGCCGGTTGTGTATTTATATGATTCGGTCCAAAATTGACTTTAACATTTCAACAAATTTCAACTCCCAACTCAACTCTCAACTCCTCCTCCTCCTCCCACCCAATCCTTAGCTGGTATGGTCCGATTCCCATGTCGTTCAATGGTGTCAATGTGTCCTTTCGATAGGCATAGCTCGCAAGTTCGGTTTTCCTCTGGCCCCTATTTGGTGTCCCTCAGTTTTGTAGTGCTCTCAATATTGCTGGCCTATAATATTGTGCTTCCTTCTCTCTAACAAACTCAAGAAAAAGGCCCCATACCGCCCGGAATTTCTAATGCCTGCCCTCCTTCAGGGTCCTTACTTTCTCCATGGCCATTACGTTCCAAATGTTTTGCCAGAAGCATGCTATTATGGGACCATCTGGATTTTTCCATCCCTGGGCCAGGGTCATCTTTGCCGCCATTAACAAGTGGGTGATGAGGGTTGCATTGTTACCGGTTGCTGCGTAGACACCCTCTACTTCTGTTCCCAATAGTATCACCTTTGGTGTGGATGGTAGCTGTTTCCTTGTGATCTCTTTTATGTGCGCTAGAAACTCCTTCCAATACATTGTTGCCTTGGGGCAGGACCACCACATGTTGTACAGATCTCCTTTGCCTCCAACACGTGGGCAGGGAACAAGGGTTCATTTTGTGCACTCTATGGGGGGGGGTCAAGTACTACCCGAAACATATTTTGTGTGCCGTTTCTCTGGTGGCAGTGCATTTGGATGTCGTCTGTGCTCGCCTCCAGATTTTAGCCCATTGTTCCTCTGTGATGGGTGCACCCAGGTCCCTCGCCCAGTTGTCCATATATGAGAGAGTGCACGCCCCCCTTTTACATTATCCAACATCCTGTACAATCTCGATATTGCCCTTGTTACATTTCCTTCCTGCAGAGTCAGCTCCATCCCTATCGGGGTCCTAGTGGCCACCTTCCTAGCCTCCCTTTGTATTATCCAATGCCTGATCTGTATATATGTATATCTTTCTTTTTCCCCCACGCCAAATTTCTGCTTGCATTCCTCAAATAGTAGCAGGTTTTCCCCTTGGAAAAATAATTTTAAATGAATTGTTTTTGCCTGTCCCCAACTATCCCAGAATCGGGTCTGCTTGGTAAAGTCCTGATTATTTGCCATTGGGGTGAAGGGTCCCAGACCCGGTGTGATACTGCGCCTCCTCAATGCTCTATCCCATCCCTTCAGCGACACTTTGGTCGCTTCCAGCAGGTGACCCTCTGCTCCTCTGGCTCTTGGTCGCAACGCGTGTAGGGTTCCCAGCGGGTTTGTAGTCACCCCTTGTTCGATTCCCGTCCACCGGTTTAATGTGTCCTCCCTCTCCCACTTTAATATTGGTGCAATTTGTGCAGCTAGGATATACCTCTCGATGTCGGGAACCCCCAGTCCTCCCAGGATTGGTGGTCTCATCAGGATCCTCTTTTGTATTCTATGTTTTTTCCGGTGCCACACAAAGGATATTGGCTCTTTCTGTAGAGCTTTATATACTTTGGGAGGATATCTACCAGGTTAGAACTTACCATGTATAGTAAACGGGGTAACAGGGTAATTTTAAGCGTTGCAATGGGTGCAAACCAGGATAGTTCTTGGGTATCCCAAATATGTAGATCTTCCCTCAATTGTTTCCACAGGGGTGTTATATTTGCTCCATACAGCCCTTTATAGTCCTTTGATAGTTGAATCCCCAGATATTCTATTGCCTCGCTTTCCCAAATCAGCGGGTGTAGTGATCTCAGTATATCAATCTCTGCCTCTCCTTGCGTGATGTTCAGGGCTTTAGATTTCGTGAAGTTTATGGTGAACCCCGAGATTCTGGAAAACACTTGTAACCTATCAAGTGCTTTTGTAGTGTGCTTATAGGATCCTTAAGGAAGAGCATAATGTCATCAGCATATAGTGCTATCTTGTGCGTTATCTCTCCACAAGTCACCCCCAACACCTCCTGGTCCTGCCTTATTATTTCGGCGATAGGTTCCATTGCCATAGCGAATATTAGGGGGGAGAGCGGACAACCCTGGCGTGTTCCTCTGCATATTTTTATTTTGGTCGTGGCTTTCCCATTAACCATGAAGGACGTGTTCAGGAGTTGAAAGTTCGCTAGAACCATCTTAATAAATTTGGGGTCGCATCCGAATTTCTTCAAGACCAGCTTCAGGTATGTCCAGTCTCGGCTTTCGAAAGCCTGCTGTGCATCTAAAGCGGCTATGGAAAATTTCTGTCCCCTCCTGATTCCCAAATCTATTATATCCACCGCCCGCCTAATGTTGTCTTGCGTGTGTCTCCCTGTTATAAAACCTGCTTGGTCTGCATGGATTATTTTGGGTAGTACTCTCGACAGCCTTATTGTGAGGATTTTGGCATACAATTTGGCATCAGTATTAAGCAGCGATATCGGCCGGTAGCTACTGCAATCTGTAGGATCTTTGCCTGGTTTAAGTATCATGATTGTGACTGAGCTTCCCATGTCGGGTGTAACCATACCTCTGTCTCTAATATGGTTAAACAGTTTTGTTGGTGGGCCAAGTAGTTGATTGCGGAATGTTTTGTAATCTCCATTCCCTAGTCCATCCGTTCCTGGGGTCTTGTTACAGAGTAACCCTGTTATAGCGTCGCTTATTTCCTGTGCTTTTATGGGGGCCTGCAAAGCGCTGTTGTCCTCAGGAATCTGGGGTAGGGTACATTTTGTCATGTAATCTATTTGCGCGTGTGGGTGGAGATTTTCTTGTTTCAGAATCCCCTGATGAAATCTCTCCATTGTATCCAGTTTCATAGTTCCCCTTTTCTGTCTTTAAGCTGTACAATGTAGTTTGTGTAGTTTGGCAGGAATTTGTTAGCCTTCCTTCCCTGAACGTAATATGTCTGTTTGGTGTACAGTAAGTAATTGTGCCATGCGGTCTGCTGAATGTGTTTCTAGCTGGGCCTGTGCTTTCCGAACTGTTCTTAGCGATTTATGAGATTGCCTAGTTTTGTGTTGTGTTTCAGCTTCTAGTAGCGCTAATTTAAGTTTCTTCTTAATGAGCCCTCTTTTCCGCATGTATGCTGTGGTTTGCGATATGAGTTCCCCCCGGACCACTGCTTGCCCCGCGTCCCAGATTACTGCCCAATCTGTTTCCCTGTCGTCATTATCTTGAAAGTAGTTATGTAATACCTTTTCGATGTGTGTCCTGGAGCATGATCGGAGAGATATTTAACACCAATTTCTACCTTGCACACCTGGGGAAACAAAGTGGTTGAGACCAATATCATATCGATTCTCGAATATCCTTTGTGGGCTGCTGAACAGTGGGTGAATTCCTTCTCTTGCTCGTGGAAGAATCTCCATGTTTCCACCACCCCCAGGTCCCTGAAGAGTTTCCCCATCACCTGCCTATTTCTCCCGTTGGCTGCAGTGGGTGGCAGTGTTTTGTCCAGGGTGGGATCCATAACACAATTAAAGTCTGCGCCAATCACTATCTGGCCCTCGCACCATCCCCCCAGTTTCTTTAGTATTTCCACTAAGTATAGGTCTTGTTTCTCATTCCGGGCATATATTGTGATTAATGTATATATCTGTTCCCCCAGCGTGCCTTTCAGGAGCAGGTATCGGCCCTCCTGATCCTTGAGTATTGCCTGTTTCTTGAATCTCACCATGGCCCATATTAGTATGCCCCCCCCCCTTGGTTTTCTTCCTACCCGAGGCATAATAATGTCTGGAGAACGCTCTATGGGTCATTCTTCTCTCATCCGCAGGGAGAAGGTGTGTTTCTTGCAAAAAAAACAATTGACGCTTGCAGGTCTATCAGTCTTGTCAGGATAGAGCGACGCTTTACTGGCGAGTTTAGGCCCTGTACATTGAGTGTCACGATATTCAGCTCAGCCATATCACCTATGTTTGGAATTTCCCTGATTTCGGCTATACCGGCTCCAGTTGCTCAAACTACGTTTTCCCTCTTTTTGCGGACCATACCTTGAAACTTCTCCAATTAACAGAAATTCAACTGTACCTTTCCCTCCCCTCCACCCACACCCCATCCCTTACCCCTCGGTTCAAAGTCCTGCAGAACCTTCCCTGGGCCCCTCCTGGGCTGTTGGATATCGCTTCTACTCCAACTTGCCCTCTGCCAGGACATGTCTATATCTTGAATTAGATTCCAGGATGGTTGGCCCCCTCCCTCTGTCTGGGTTTGCTTCACTCGTCCCGCACATTTCCCCTCCTTATTGTCTCACTTCTCCCCTGGCTCAATCCTTAGGACCCACTCACTGGTCATTGTCTCGCGTGTGTTCTGCTGCTGAGTTTCATTTCGGACCGGGGCCTGTTAAAGTGATTGCTTTGCCACTCCTCTTATTCGGAGTAGATGACCATTCCCATGGTCTTGAGTCCATCACCTTTCCGGTTTTGATTTGACCCTATATCCGAGCGTCGTTCTTCCTCTTCTATGTGTAGCAGGGTCAGACCTTCTTCACAAGTGGTGATGCACAGCTGTCTGCCCTCCCAGGTGAACTGTAAGCCAAAATGGTATGCCCATCTGTAGGAGATTCCTTTGGTTTTTAATGCTCTTGTGACTGGCATCATTAATCTCCTTTTGTGCAAAGTTGATAATGCCAAGTCCTGAAACTGCTGGACTTGCGTTCTGTTGATGGAGACCAACTGTTGCTTTCTTGCTGCCCGTAGTATCTCCTCCTTCATGGTGGAGGAAGTAATTGCCAGTAGGACATCCCTAGGCCTGACTCCTTCTTTAGGTCCCACTCTATGTACTGTGTCTATAACTATGTCCTCTGGTTGAACGCTGGCTAACAGGCTACTGAAGCAGTTTTGCATTGTTTCTTTCAGGTCTTTGTCCTCAATCGTTTTCACCAGGTCTTTAACTCTGTTAGATCTTCGGGATCTGTTCTCAAGGTCCTCTGCCTGGAGTTCTAGGTTGTGTGTCGCCCTGGCGACGTGTTCGAGCAGCACACTGGCCTGTTTTGAGTCTTCTGAGAGCCCCGCTTCTGCCGTGTCCACCCTATCTCCTAGGTCTGTGATGTCCTTCCTGACTTCCTGCAGGGAGGGGCGCAGTTCTTCCCTTATTTTGCCCAATTGATCTTGGAGGCACTCCATCATTTGACTTTCCATCCCTTTCAGACATTCTTGGAGTTCCTCCATGTTCAGGGCCATTTTGGTGTCATCCTCCGTGCTACTTCTGTTGTCCCGTTCCTCCGTCGTGGCCCCACTCTGAAGTTCCTCTGTACGGCGTTGTCTCCAGCAGTGCTCCAGCTGTCCTCCCCGTACTTTGGCTGTGTTCTTGGCTTTCCGTGGGGCGGTTTTGGATTTGGCCCCTGGGGGCACTGAGTGGGTGGGCAGGCGCAATGGAGCACCCCTTGGGTAGTTCGGTGTGTCCCTGTCCCCTTATCGTGTTCCTGGCACTGGGTTGTGCATGGGCTCTGGGCACAGCTGCCCTTTTGGCATTTCATCAGCGCAATCACTTGTCTGTCGAATGAGTTCCTCTGACACTGATGGATTAGATCTGTTTAGTTAATTCCTTTCAACCTCTTTGGGTTATTTGGATGCGTATATCTTACAAACCACCCTGTGAGTGCATGTGAAATAGACCCCAGGTGTTGCACTCTGTTTTAGTTGCTCCGTTTGCCCGTAGCACACTGGGTTCACACCGCCTTATATTCGGGGGGTGTTGTAGTGTCACAGGGTGATCTCTTCCTCTAAGGTTACAGTTTCAAAATGGGGGTATTTTGCGCTGTATGTGGGCCTTCTCCCGGTTTCTCTGACGGTGTGGGGTAGCTGTTAGACCCTCCGACCTGGTACGGCAAAGGGTGCCTTGTGGCGTATAGTTCACCTGTGCCCGTGGGCATCACCTTTTCCTGCTTAGCTGTCAACGTTCGCATCGCGCTGCCCAGAGTTTGCGCGGCGACACAGCAGTATAATGCAGTTTTGGGGGTCTAACGGTGCCGGGCTTCCTTTTATGTGCAATTCCTTTCCTATTGTATTGTCTTAGATGGCTTATGCGCCATTGTGTGTTATTAGGCCGGTGAACCTTCAGTCGTTCAGTCTTACCTCCTCCGGGCATCTTACCGCTGTGTCCTTGCTCCCGCACCTTATGTATTGTTGCAGTATCTTTTCTGGTGCCTGTTCCCCCTTTCTTCTCTTCCTGCTTTTTTCACGCTTACCGTGTATGAGGGTGCATCAGAGATTCCTCTGCAACAGATGCAACAGTGAGCCTGGTCACACCGGTCCGCTTCTGCAGCCTTCCCAATCTCCCGCTGTCTTCACTCTGGGCGGCTACCGTCCTGCTGTGGCTCTCCACCTCCGTAGAGAAGCTGCTTGCCCCTTGTTTGGGACTGATATGAAGTCCACAGTGTTCTGGGCTGCCTGTTTCCGCTTCGTTCCGTGGCTGGTCGCTGCTGCCCACAGTCGGCTGGTATCTTCTCAGGTGTGCCGGCGTGTCCTGCTTCGTCTCCTCCTCTGCTCCACGACTTGGAATGCAGGGTTGCCGCCGACAGCGTTAGGCGGGTTCCGTTCCGTGTTCTACGTTGCAGTACAGTTCGCCTCCTTCATGGGCGCTGGGAGAGAAGGGAAAAGTGGATTTTTTTCCGTTTATCCAGCTATATTGTCACATTTCTTTGTCCCACTCGTACGGAGCTCAGGCACGTACACCCTCACGGGACGGCGGCCATCTTGGAATCCAGAAATTTAGTTTTTGTATCGGGTCCTAATACTGCCCTTATTTCTGCAATGATAAATTAGACACGTTGACACATATCCTTTAAGGAAGCAGCCACCCAAGTGAAGCAAGTCCCACTTTCTTTTTTTGCTCCCTAAATTTCTCAAGATATTGAGAGGGAGATTTACCACAGTTAGCAATCAGTCTGATTTTTATACGCTCGCAATTCTCTTGCTCATTTTTATACAGTTTCAACAGTGCTTCTAAAGCACTCAAAGGCAATTTGGCAATCGGGCAGAGGGCCTGTTCAAAGTCAGGCAAACTAGACATTCTACAAGCTCTCTTGAAGGACTTTAACCACAACAAGGCATTGTCCCCCTCCATGTATTCACTCACCCATCCACTGGGATTATCATGGATGGGTTTTACTGTTTACCGTCACCCGTACTGTTGAGAAGAATGATCTTGGCCTTTGCGGCTTCAGGCTCCAGCTCATTGACCTTTTGTCGTAGTTTTAGCTCCTTGGCTGTGTCTTCTCTGGCCATCTCCTGTACCAGCCTTTCTCTCTCTCTTTGTTTATCTTCTCTGGCCTCTGTGAGTTTCAGGTGCTTCAGCTCCAGCTTTTTCCATCCAGTTTCTCTGCTCTTCTGTTGGGTCAGTTGGGTCTTTTTATACTCCGACGTCATCTGCTGTAGTTGGAGAGACGCCTCTGTAGCAGGGTTGGGGGAAATGGTACAGTGCACACTTTTCATTAATACCAAGCCAGCGATTATCTACACACTATTTGTATACAAATATAATCTTTATATAAGAAATGACAAAGACAAAAAGCAATACGCTCACAGATAAGTAAACTTTGTAAACAGAATATGCCACAATGTATTGGGCAAGCAAGAGTTCTTTTGAGTCCTTCCTGAAAAAGAAAGCACAGTAAGAGGGATGTAGAATGCCTTTCTGTTTAGGCAGGCAAGCTCACAAGAGACCAAGAGGAACCAGTGTTGCAAATAAGTGCAGTCTTTGGCAGGAAATAGTTAACTATATGCGAAAGTGGCCCAAGGATCTTTTCCTGGAGTTCCTTTTGAGGGAAACATCTTGAGTCTCTCAAGATGAAGAAAAGGCTCTATTACCAAGAAAGAAATTAAGAGACCTACCAGCAGCACCAAAGGATTAGGAGAGCAACACCCTGCAGGATGTGGTTGACTTTTTCCAGTACTGGTTGCTGCACAGGTTGTTCAGCAACCACCATAGTCTACAACAACAGCACACCAATACAGAAGGAATAATAATAATAATAATAATAATTTAGCATTTATATAGTGCTACGAACCCTCAGGTATCTGAGCGCTGCTTATTACCCACAGTGTGTGGTGCTCATTTATCGACCTCGAAAGGATGAAAGGCTGAGTTTGGCCCTGCCGGGATTCGAATCAGCAGGCTCGGCACAGATTTCAAAGCGTGTGCTCTACTCGCTGTGCTATCGGACCGGCTATGAGGAACCAGCAGACCCTTGGGAAGAATGATTATTCTCAATCCAGTGATTCACAAGTTTGAGCCAGAGGGCCAGACAAGCGAAACAGATTCAGCCGGCGTTTGGTGGGTCTAGGGCAGGGATCTAGCTTCTGAGGATGGGGTCGGCTTGGAGAGAACCCAAGGAAGAATGAATGTTGAAGAAAGGTTGAAGAAATCACATTGGAGCAGACCGGCCAAGTTCGGCAATGCAGTTGCAGGATTGGAGGCACCAGGGGCCTCTGGAGCTTTCCAGTCACATGTTGTTTCATCTCAGAATTTTGGGAGCCCCGACAGTGAAGGGTCACCCGCTTCTGCGTCCGGGGATGCACGCACAGTCAGGAGCTTCAGAGATGCAAGGCCTTCAGATAAAAGCTGTGATTCAGCTATCGGATCAGTTGAAAGCAGCACTGCTGTGGGTTCTTTCTGGCTGAACTGACTAGACCGCTTTACCGTCAGATTCTTGAGAGCATTAAAGGATGCCGGTTCAGAGCTTTTGTCCTTCCTTAAGCCAGTTTTAGGCAAGGTGAGTGGGCAAGGGAGTCTTTTGTCCCTTCCAGGATTCAATGAGTCAACAATGCACCCAATGGCACACTAAGCATCATTAAAACATTAAAACAGGGGTATTGAGGCAATGGTCAACCTTTTATTCAAGAGTGATTCCACACTATCTCCACACTATCTCTCACAAGCATCTGTATATGGCAGTCAGAACTGGTTTCAGGCTGTCTTAAGCCCCCAGTCATGTCATATTCACATCCTGTGGCCAAAGATGGACACTTCCTCTTCCACACACAGAGGATTAAGGGCTAGTCATGTGACCCCTCAGGTGGTGTTCACTGCAGGAAACTGTGTGGACATGTTCAGGCTACAGTGATATGGAGAAGAACACAGGTTGGAAAAAGCAGTTACATGTGGTAGGTGCATGCCATCAATTAGTGCCAGCTTCTACTTTCTCCTCTTGTATTTCAGTTCCGTAACCGGATTATCATTTGATTCTTCATCCAGAGGCCCACGTATGCAACTGCAAGTGTACCCAGAAAGTCAAGTGATGCTTTATAAATGTTGCTACTCTGCTCAAGTCTGTTGCAAAACCAGAGGTCTTCCATAGTGCATATGAACACCCATTAGAGCTCTTACCCTCTGCTAACCTATCCAACTAGAACAGCTCTTCACTTATAAACTACTTCTGCTTCTACTTCCTATCCTTCTGAATCATTTGCATCCCGTAGACTGGCACCACCCAGCATGTTCCCTCCTCTCCCAACTTCCTACAGTCTCTTCAATCCGTCCATCTCTCTTCTCCCTTGCTCCCCCTACAAATAGATCCTTACTGGCCTCCTGCTTAATACACCTTGTGGTCTGTCCTTTACATTTTCACCCACCTCTTTGAACACTTGCGCCACCTCATCGTCCTCATTGCAACCTTGCATTCTGACCCCTGCGCCATACCCTCTTGTCATTCTTTGGAAACATCCTGTTATAAAAATGCTTAACTCTGATTTCCTTCCCATGTAAATGGCTTTAGTATATTAGCTTCCCCACTAAAGACATTACTACTTTGTCTGTCATGCCAATCTGATGTTTATTGTAGATTTCAAACATCTGCTTTGAAAAACTTTACCTTTCCCCTTTGTAATCCTTTTTGACAAACCTTTATTTGTTGGACTATCGGCACCATCTCAAATGCCTGGATGGGGTCACAAGACCCTTCTGTGTTAACACCTTGTGTCCACCCTCTCATTGCCTTTACACCACCGACCTTGCCTGTCCAGATCCTGAAAATGCGATTCCTGAGACAAAGTCCCCTCCATCCCATGGCGGTCAGGGACAACCGCCTGCTTAGAGATGCTCATCCTAGGGACAGTGTGGGGAGACACACCTTAGTTACCCTACCACACCCCAGTCGTGTGGAAGTGGCTTGTCACACAGAGAAAATCCATGGCCCTGTCTCTAACAGATTTTTATGATAGGCATATTAATTTCATGCATTCAGCCCTCCATTGGTACAGTGATCCTCAGTCAGGTATAAGACCCTAGGCCCCTCAGCAATGTCCTGGTAAGACAATCGGAAGGGCAGGTATGGAAATATCAGGCCTGCTGACAGTAGAGAAGCAAATGGTCCTGCGAGTATAGCAGGAACTGGCTCAAGAAGCATGGGAATTGGAGAAGCCGAAAAGTGACAGAAATACTAATTGTAAGTTTCTCGAGCTGCAGCTCCCGACTGTTTTCCAACTAGCTGAGCCCATCTGCAATCCAGCGAGGTTTGGTAAATCCACATAACTCTGCTATGGCGGCCCTTTCCGCATATGCACAAAAAGAGATTCTAAGATGGTGGCCAGCCTCTATGAAGGATACGACTGCGGTTCTGCTTGGGGAGGAAGACGGGCACCATATTGGCAGAGGGAATTGGATGTCTTTGTGATTCTTTTTTGGGGGGGGGGTTAAATGAAGCTGGGGGAGGATTTAGTAGATTGAACCACATAGTTAATTATGTTCTCCTGGCTGCGAGAGTAAATCTTAAGCAACACACTGAAAAAAATACCCTCTAGCAATCATAAGTGAGGTAGTTTATTTAAACAAGGGATAGTACTTTTTAATGAATATTTATTCATATATTTTCATGAAATTGATTGTCAGTATTTCCTAATAACATAATCTGGAGCAAACAGCGTTCCAGCCGCTCATGGGTGTCGGTGCATAACCCTCAAACATCCTATCGTATTCGCATTCCAGAGAGTAAATCTGGGAAAAGCATGGAAAAGGGACACACTTCCCATAAAACAAGAATGGACTCGTAGCAAGGAGTATTTTTTAATATGGAAAAATTGACACATTTACTTAATTAATCTACATGTAACATCAAAGAAGTTGTTCCCATTTATAACACAGTGTCCAAGTAAAGAATGATGTACTGGACATGGTGTTCCTCAACACTTGATGATGATGGACCTAGCAAGGGTAACTACCCCGCTGCTTGGTATTCGGATATTGGGAATTTAGATGACATGGATCCTCGCATTCGGGGGAATGGGTTAATAGTTGCCTGAGTTGAGGATATGTTAAGATGAAATAAATATATTCTGCTACAGCGTGTTTAAAAGGGTACCAAGGAATGTCTATGGATGTAGAATGAGTTTGTGATGTTGCGTATGGCACATGTTCTATGTTCCAACCAAACAAATGTGATGGGTGGAAGGTTTTGAATACATCGGAAACCACTGACAAAGCTCTGGGCAACCTTCCACACCACCATTTTTTAGCCCATCTGCGCCATTGCAAAAGGGGTCCAGCCATATGCAAATCAGTCAGGTACTGCCACCAATGGTAGCAACCCAGCCTGAACTGCTAGGCCAGGTCCCCTCTACATGGAAACACAAGCCACCCCAGGCATGTTTCGTCCTTGTACGGCCTCCTCAGTGAGGTGCAGCTTGGTTCCCTATGGCACAGCGAGCAAGGGACCCACATAGGGAACCAAACAACAACCAAAAAAGAATCGGTTAACAGATCAAAATGTTGGATATCTTATTAAATGTTCTAATAAGGTCCTGTCCTGGGTAAGCGAGCAGGAGGTTTAGCAGAGAGAGTTGGATGTCGTTCTGATGCTTACCCAGGACAGGACCTCTCCCCAATAGGTTTGAACGGGTTTACATGTGCCAATATGTGCCTATTTCTCTGCAGTCTCTCCAACTGTAGGGGCTGTTCTCCCGATGCATGCTGGACAATTTCAAAGGAGGGTATTGCCACCAGTGTAGCAAGTTTGGCGCATGCAACTTATTTTGGGTAGCTATTGATGTTTGTGCAGCCCCTGGACATATTTGACTCCAAAAAGCATCGCCCAAATCCCTACATAGGACCGTCTCGCATTGTTCCCTTACTTATCATTGAAATCACACCCCTTCCATCCCAGGATTTTTTCAAACAGTATAAGCTCCCTTCTAAGATTATTTCCTCATGTATCTTCTTTAAATATACACTGTAGCTGAAGATACAGTGAAAGCTGACATATATTGATCGTATATAACACTAGCAAAAAGTACCCGTTCTCTGAATGAGTTCCCTGGATAGAAATGACAACACTCAGCAGTTGTGGAAAATCAATGATCCTATTTCTGCTGGATGGGTATCATATACATCAAATTAAGGCAGAGAAGGGACCTGTGGGGCATCCCTACGGGGGTTTGATGATTGGGGTAGCCAATGATTTGTCCTCGAGACAGATCACCCCAGTAGAGAAAGGGGGTAATGTGTTGGTAGTCGAGGTGTCATGGAGCAGGGAGTCAGACTTGAAGAAGGGGCTTTTTGTCAATGTGTATGATCTTCCGGGAGGACTGCTTATTGAGACCATCTTTGTATATCCGAAGGGGTTTGGGAGAACTTGATTCAGGCCTTACTGACATGCAAAGTAGGGGCTATGTGGAGGATTCTTGCTGGTGCTAGGAAGCCTTCAGACCAGTTGGTCCTGAACTCTATTGAAGAGCGCCTTCGGATTGAACATGTTGAGAACAAAATGTTCATAGGTACGGTACCAGGTGAAAAGCTTAGGCATACCACCTTTAGTTGGCCTATTAGCTTCACTCGGCATAGCATTTGAAAGCACCTGTGCTCTCTTAAAAATTCAAGAGTGCCTGGTCCTAACGGCTTTTCCTCAGCCGTCTTGAAGAGTGATCCCGAATTGTGGGCAAAAGTTCTGCATCCACTGTTTATTAAAGTGTGTCAATGTAAAACAATCCCAGATTCTTGGAGGAAGGCCATTTTGGTCCCAGTCTTTTAAGTTATTGTCGTTACTTGATGTTACCGGCAAGGTATTCGCGACATATGTCCTGGAACATCTCCAGTCTTGGGTTAATGAGCCAATATTCTTCACCCCTGCCAGACAGGTTTTAGACCAGGGTCTAGTACTGTTCATAATCTCAGAGTATTGGAAACGCTCATTGCCCAGACAGGAATTTCGGCCGGCCCTGTTGGTATGCATTGCATTTGTTGCTTTTCGATCAGCTTTTGATCTGGTGGTCCGATGTATCCTGTGGCGGAAGCTTCTGCAGAGGGGGTGCCCAGGTTGGCTCTTGGAGGTCCTTACGGCACTGCATGATGATAGCACAGCCCGGATTAGATTGGGCGATCGGGGGATCCTGTTGGAAACAGTACCTATTAAAAGGGGGCTGTGACAGGGGTGTATGCTAGCCCCGCTGCTTTTTAATATCTATGTGGCGGGTTTACCTCTTAGGCTATTGGTGAAAGCAGGCTGCTCCCCTAAAATAAGAAATACTAGAATTGGTGGCATGCTATCTGCCGATGATTTAGCTATTTTTGACCATATGCTGACTGGTCTTAAGGCAATGCTGGAGGAATTATCCAGCTACGCAGAGGAATTCAAGTTGTCAATTATCCTGGGTAAAACCAAGGTGATGTTGGTGTCCTCCCAAAAAATTTGTAGGGTGACATTATCGACCTCAATGGGGACCACTGAGTATGTAGATTGCTATAAATACCTGGGGCTTGAGATCTCTGGGACCACAGGGTATACTGACATTATAGCTGCCATGGTAAGCCTAACGCTTTATAAACAGTGGTTATGCCCGACAGTAGTGTACGGTTTGAAAGTTTTAGCGATGAAGGATGTGAAATGGTTGGATGGTGTGGAGGCTGGATTTTGGAAAGCCATGTTAAACTTGTCAAGGACAACCTCTGTGAGATATATACATTTCGGACTGGGACTTTTATCTCTTAGAGCCCAGTTATTAATACAAAGAGGTTGCCTGATGCTGAAAGCTAACACCTTTCCCACCTGTCCATTATTGGGTATATTGGGAGTAAGTTATGAGTTAGAACTGGGTGGGAAAAGTAATTCCCCTTACTCCCAGTTACTCTATGACTTATATGACCAGGTGGGAGGGTTCCCCGACTTTAATCGTTGCTCCACCTTTGAAGTTTTGAAAGGTGCACTCAAGCGTAGGGTACTGAAATATGATTTGGTGTGCAACTATAACCATCTTTCATCTCTGAAATGTGTAGCTTGAGTGGTTCACCGGTTTCTGAAGCCTGAACGGTACCTAGTACTTTGCCCTGATCCGAAAGCCTGTGACTTTGTATGTATAAATCAATTGCCGGTTCTACCAATATATGGTCCAAACATTATTTGCCTGTGATGCTATGTACTGCAGGATCTGCCAAATTGTCTTTAATAATGAAACGGCAAAGCATGTTCTGACGGAATGCCCGAGACTGGGATCTCTCTATATGGTTACACTAGGACATCTCGTGCACAATCTAGACGCTATCAAATGTAACAAGTTTTGGGTGTTCTGTGTAAACACTAGATCTATGTCAACATTATTGGACCTTTACAGGGTTTGTAAGAACATAATTCAGTTGTTGATCTAGTCTGCTTTTTGTATGGAGGAGAAGACCGGTGGTCCTAGGATTGCACCCTGCCCAGGTGAATAAGTGACAGGGGATTTGAACGATGTTAGGTAATTGTGAGTAATGATTTGGTATTTCTTTTAATGTGATGTTTTATTATTTTAATTAACCTGATATGATATGATAGTTTATTTATATAGCGCCTATACACAATGTGCTTCAAAGCGCTTCAAGGCAAGGGAGGTATCAAGGGAAAATACAATGACATTCTTACAGGCCATGAACAGTAAGGATGTGAAATTAACTATTGTACTCGGCCTGACGACATTTCAGATAGTGCAAGAGTTAAGACATAGATAAGAAAGGGAGGGGGAGAGTGGGAAGGAAATGCAAACAGAGAGGCGACTACCGTACTAGGCCTGATGACATTTCTGGTAGAGTCGGAGAAAATCAAAAGGTGAGGGAGAGGGGTGCAGAACTATCATACTGGGCATGACGACATTTCAGATGGTGCTGGAGGGGGGGATAAAAAACAAGTAAAGGGAGGGGGAAGGGGGAGGAGACAGACAAGGTTGCTATCATAATAGGTCCAGGGACAATTCAGTCAAAAAGAGTGGAGAAGCACTACAAATACAATAGTAGAAGTCAGTAGTAGCACATAATGTTGCAAGCCAGGATACAAGATGAAGATAGGAACCGCATGATTCAGGGCCACCAAGAGTACAAGATGCAAAGGAAGCCCAGCATGAGAGTTGAGAAAGGATGACGCAGCGTGAATCAATGAAGTCCATAAAAGTCAAATCCAGCATTGGCCACAAGACGGTGATGGTGAAACCAGAATGTATCAAGACAGACTCCTGCAGAAGTAGGCTGGAGAGGGGGAAGGGGGAGTAGGGTAGAAGAATCAAGGAAAACAGGCAACACCTGTGTGCGAGAAGGGGGGGGCAGACAGGGAGTAAACACATGCTGGTGCATGCTTTCCTGCTGTCTGAGCAGGGGTTTGGGCCCTGGGTCCTCTTGGTCCGAACAGGTCTAAACAGGAATTGCCCTTTTCTTCATCTGCTTTTTTCTTCGTCTGTCCTTTTCTTCAGACGCCCGGGCATGAGACGCCCCTGATCTAAGAGTTAGGAGCAGGAAGGAAGAGGCAGGGCTAAGAAGGTGGGCAGGGCTTAGGCAAGGTGACCTATATCCACTTGCACCTGCTCCCCATCTGAAAATTAAAAGAGGCTGGAGGGCTCCTTAAGTAGGGAAAAAGAGCGGCAGCTAGGAAGGCACCAAGTGGGCGGGGCTTGCTAAGTGGGGAACAAGAGAGGCAACCATGAAGGCAATAGGTGGGCGGGGCTTTAAATACTTTTAAATACTGGAATATGTTATATTACCTGTCATAATATGTGTTGTGTGTTACTTGTTAGTCAATGTAAATATTGTTAAAATGCAGTTTTTGAACTATTATACAATTAAATTAAATACATACAGTTTAAAAAAAATGATCCTATAGGTTGCTGTTCTGATTCACTTATCGCTTGATCTTTTGCACTTTGAAGTAAACGGCACTGAGAATGGGTGTGTGTGGCTGGCTGACATACCCCGGAGCAGACGTTGGGGGGAGGCAAGAGTTGGTGTGCTGCTGCATACTGGGACCTACTGTGCTCTCTCCCCACCTGTTGCCTCACCCTGGCATGGTGCAGTTGTTGCGGTGCAAATCTCCCAGAAACCGTGCATTCTATGGTTGAGGACCAGTCCTCCCATGACCACATTGATGATTCGCCGATTTCAGGCAATTGTCTCATGTTTGAAGGTGCTGAAATCCGGGGAAAGGGATGGGGTGTCCATATGTCATGTAGCCAGTATTGTCCAGAGGGTCCTAACAGGTAACTATGCAAAATTTGGTGCAGATTGCCGAAACGGCGTGGAATTGTATAAAGAAAAACGCTTCACCAAGCCACAAACCCACAAATGTTCACTTTTATAAATGTAGAAAATATTTTGAAAAACTCCTGTAATAGAGATATGGTTATATACTGCCCATTATCCCACATTTGACCTGCCTTCTCTAATTCAGTTTGATACCATAATTGGAACAGGTTTGATTCTGAAATGTCATCTTATTAGGAGCCTAAATACAGCTTAGTGGGGAAGGCTAAGTTGATAGCCATCCTTCCACTGTTCCTATAAGACTTTGACAACTGGGTACCAAATGATTCTCTCGAGTATTTTATTTCTTGGTATCCATAGGCATTCTCCTATGGTCACAGGTGTCACATCAGCATTTACAAGGGAAACTCATTATTACGTAGTTTGGGGGTTGATGTGCTCCACCTTAACCCGCAGCTGCACGGCTCTGTAATACATTTCAAAGTCCAGAAAGCCCCCCCCTCTTCTTTTTTTTCAGGAGAATGAGAGTTTTATATGATATCCTTGGTTTACTTTCTCCCCGCATGAAGCTTTGTAAGTCTCTCTACGGGATCATAAAAAGCTCTTTTGGTACCAATATGGGTAACATTCAAAACAAAAAGAGGAATTGTGGGAGGATATTAATTTGTATTGTGTTAAGTCTAGCCATCCACGACAGTGTTGTCCTTGACGATATCTCCTGGTCTTTTTTTACATTTTCCCAGAGACCTAAAAAGTTTTCAGGGTAGAGAACTTCACAATTCTTAATTATATTGTATATTCTCATGTGCAAGCATAAAAGGGAGAAGAGTCGGGTAGTCCATTGATGGATGCAAAATCTCACCTAAAATGAAGATACTGATTTGGATAAACTGACCATGAACCCTGAGTTTAGGCCATATCTCTGGATTTCTTAGTATCTGTCTTATTGTATCCTTCTGTTTTTTTGGGTAGATCAGGACATGGTCTTCAAAAGGCACCAACTTATGTTCATTGCCTTGTAAATCTCACCTAAAATGAAGATCACTGATTTGGATAAACTGATCATGAACCCTGAGTTTAGGCCATATCTCTGGATTTCTTAGTATCCGTCTTATTGTATCCTTCTGTTTTTTTGGGTAGATCAGAACATGGTCTTCAAATGGCACCAACTTATGTTCATTGCCTTGTACTAGAGGTTCTACTATTTCCAATGTCCTTTTATTCTGGCTGCTAAGGGTTCTATTACCAAAGCAAATAGTAAGGCAAAGTTTGTGCAACCCTGTCAAGTTCCCCTTTGTAGAGGAACTTCCGCGGCATTATCTCCATTTACTATCACTCTCGCTGTGGGTTCGGAGTATAAGTTGCCCAACCATTTCAGCCAGTTTTGACCAAATCCACACTTCTTCATAACAATTTGCAGGAAGAGCCAGCTGACCCTGTTGAAACCATTCTCTGCGCCTAAGGTGAATAAGACAGTCAGCTGTGATTGCCCAAAGGAACTGCATCAAGCTTAGCATTTTTATAAGACTGGTGGCACATTGCCTCCCTGCTATAAAAACGACCTAGTATTCATGAATTAAAGAGGTCAGACAAGACTCGAATCTACTGGCCAGTTTTCTGGTAAATATCTTGATATCTGTGTTCAGCAGGGAAAATGGTCCATAGGATGAACCCGTAGTACGGCCTTACCTTCTTTAGGAATTAGTTTTTAGGGCCTTAAGGAATGATGGGGGTATACCCTTGTCAGTCCTGGGGAAAAGATCCTTGAAAAAGTCTTGTCCCACCTTTAATCCTAGAATGGCTGCCTGTACTTCATCGAGTTTAATTGGTTTCTCTAATCTCATGACCTCCTCAGGGTTGAAGTGGAGGATATCTACTTCCTGCAAATAACTTAACATATATTATCCAGGGATTCTCCTTCGCTGCCCAATAGCATCTGATAATAGCGTGCAAAGCAGCGAGCCACGTCTATTGGATAATCCTGTTGTACCTCTTCCCCACCCTTAATCTTTCTAGCCCAACTGTCTGCCCTTATGGCCCTGAATTTGTCACTAACATGGCTTTGGGGTTATCCCCGTTTTTTGTAACACTTCCATCAGTTGCAATGGTATACTTTTTCTAGGTTCCTCTTCAGTAGACTCTGCCTCATGTTTTGTATTTCCTGTTCCTGTTCAATATCCTTTCCCCCTGTAGCTTTTAATTCCTCTTCAAGCGTTTGTATATTCTGTTTAAGATAACCCCCCAAGAAGGTATGCTTCCTCTTTTCTTGAACCCTTAGATATAAATAGCCTCCTAATAGTGGCATGTGCCGCGTCCCAAACAAAATTGCACTCTAATGTCCCGTCCTCATTTTCTTTAAAGACATGACTCATTTCTTTGAACAGGAAATCGCTAAATACCTTCTCATCCGTCTGCTCCCCATCATGAAATGGTATTCCCATTTCGCTACCTCTATCTGGGAAGCCTCCAAAAGTTACTCCCTCCCCTTCCCTTTTACACAAGTAAGTAATCTATCCTTGTGTAAGACTTAGGGGGGCTTGAAAAGAATGTGAATCTCTCCTTGACTTCTTTCCTTCTCCGAATATCACACCAGCTGTATTGTTGTGAACAGTTGTCAAACTTGACAATTCACTGCTTTTCACTGCTGTTGTTTCAGACACCCAGTTCAGAAATGGGTCTCTAATCCTATTAAAATCACTCCCTAGTAATTTAATTCCCTCTGCCCAATGTTCAGTTTCCCAAAAGGCGTTCTTAAGAAATTAGAAAAGTGACTTAAAGGGAGGACAATAAGTGGTAGGTGCAACACGAGGTTAGTTCAAGATTCTAGAGACGGTTTCTTTGGCTGACAAATCTTTTAAGTCCAATCACGCAACCGAGAGGGCTTGAAGTCTTGGCAAACAGCGAACAATGAAGAGTTTCTGCGGATTTCTTCCAGTGTCTAAACTTATCGAAGTAGCAAGTTAGCAACTAACAGAGGAGACCTAAAAATGGACTTGATAAGGGGACACGAGCAGCAACTTGGGTAAGAGGTAAGAGAGGGTTTGCCTGGGCACTTGTATGTGCACTCCAACGCTCTGGAGCGACTTCTCGGAATCAGGTAAGCAATACCTTTTCAACACAGTACCTTGAGTTTGAAGAAAGTGTTTGTGTTGGCTTCTCTGCGTTGGTCTGGTGACAAAAGGCAGGACAATGGACAGTGTCTTCCAGCAGCAGTCTTGAGAAGGGACCTGTGGCACGACTTTCAGCAACTTCTTGGTTCACTCTGCAGTTTTGGCACCATTTCAGCAGCACCAACAAAGGATACGGAACGCCCTGTCAATCTTCTTCACTTCCTGCAGTCCTACACCCTGGTGAGGGGGGTCTGGGCGAGTTGGATCGGGTCTCTGGAGTGTCCTTACAGGCTCAGCACAGATTTGGACGGATTCAGCCTTTCCACAACAATGCACTCGAAATGGGCAGCAGGTCTCTGGGTATTGTGGTTCCACAGCTCTGGAAAATCCTAGGACCTTGGGAGATGGCTTGTTTCAAAGTTCGTCTTGGGACAGGCTGTTCCCACCAGCCAAAGGGAAGGAGTCGTCTTCTTCGAAGCTCCTCTGTCGCATAGGAAACTGGGTCAGCACAGCAGTGGTCGCTTCACATTGTTGCAAAGGGTCTGCAGGCGTCTCTGGTCGTCTTCTTCTTCGGTTACTTCTGTTTCCTGTGGTTGACTTGCTTTGCACTCCAGAGGCCTCACCTTTTATACAGTTCCAGCACAAACTCCTCTGCAATCTCTCTCAGCATTGTACGTAAAGGGGTGTTTGGCTGTCCAGTCAGGACAGCCAGACCACCTGTGGGAGCTGGTCCTATTCAGGCACTCTGGCAGACAAAGGACAGGTGGGTGGAAGACTCCTGCCCCCACTTCCTGCGTGCCCAGACACTCTGGAGCCTAGGCAGGGATACCTACTGGTTCCCGCCAAAGGCAAAACACATACACAGACCTTCCCTTCCCAGAATGGTAGAAGAAGGGCTAACAAAGAGCAAAGACGCTACTAATGGTGAGAAAAGCAGGGAGGTCCCAAGTTGGTACTTGGGTGCCCCTATTGTGCACTATTAAAGCTATGGACATAGCCTGCAGTATAAAAAATACACAGTAATTGGTAGAACACGTTCACTGCCACCAGCCATAACTAGGTGATTGTCTATGTGACTAAAATGTCACAGGAGCAGAGAGAAGGGGGATACTAAGTATCCCTTTGGCACTCCACTGAAAGTGGTGTCTGCCAATCTCTCAGACTACAGAGTTTTTGTTGAGACACTAAGTATCCTTAAGAACCAGAGTTAGGTTAAGGATATAGGAAAAGGAGTCTTCAAGGAGGACCCTAAGGGTCCCCGGCAACACTGCCAATAAGGAGCTGTCCGCTACAGTAGTAAAACACAGATGTCTTTAAGGGCTATGATGCAGACAGACTCCATAGTACAGGTAGAATACAAAGAATAGAGTTCCAAAAGACAGAGCCCATAAGAATGGATGAGTGGAAAAAGACTCCACTCATTCAGGATTAAAATAAAAAGGTACTGAATTCCAGCAAAAAGTGCTGGGGGTCTCACTAGGAGAGGGGATGAAGCACATTAATGATACATCTCTCTAACACCTCTCTCGAGTACTGCCGCAGGAACCTGCCAGACGTCCTCCCTTTTGTCACCACGACCAAGGACCAGGAACAAGGGTCTGCTGCACTGCAACCGGAAGGCATCCACCTGGAACACATTCTTCGGTTCACAGGTTTTGTTTATTTGGTTTGTTTATTATTTGTATGGCGCACCAAACCCGAAGGTAACTGGGCGCGAGCAGTACATGTAGACATTAGGCTTAGATTACAAGATATGTTGCATACTTAACAAGGTTGTAAAGGCAGGGAGGGCAAACAACATGATAAGTACATAGAAGGCATCAGCAAATGAGTCATTCGGTATTAATACTATAGCATGTCATTTAACACATTCTTAGGGATTAGGCCCAGGTATGAATATCGTTGGTTCTCAGCCATTTCTGAATGTTGCGCCTGAAGCTGAAGTAGGTTTGATCAGCTCGTAGTGTAATAGGGAGTGAGTTCCACGTTTGTGCTGCCATAACTGGGAAACTTCTGCCGCCAGATTTGGTTAAGTGGAATCATGGTACATTGAGGCAAAATGAGTTGGCAGTCCTGGAGGGGCGATTAGAGGTTTTCCTGACTATACGGTTGGTAAGGTAAAGTGGGGCGGCGTTATTCAGGCATTTGAAGGTCAGGGATGTTGCTTTAAGCAGGATTCTGTCATTGATTGTCAACCAGTGATTTTGTCTTCTGAACTCAGATATGTGATCTTTGTTTGGAATATTCAGGGCCATTCTTAGGGCATTATTATGTAGGGTTTGGATCTTATTTAGGATGTACTTGTTGGCGCCCAGGTAAAGGGCATTACAGTAGTCCAGTCTTGAGAGTATGAGGGCGTTGGCTACGGGAATACAGCTAGTTGAGGATAAGTACGGCCTGCAAGCCCTAATTAATTTACATGTATATGCTGTAGTAGAAGCCATGGAGTTAACTTGTTTGCTTAAGGTTAGGGTGGAGTCGAGGTAACAGCCTAGGATTTTTACTTCCTTTACGACCTTGATGGTATTGCCGTCATTATTAAAGGAGGAGTAGTCGGTGAAGTTTTTTGAGGTTGGCCATGGTTCAGAGGATCAGAAGTTCTGTCTTATCGTCATTCAGGCAGAGGCCATAGGTGGCCATCCATGCCTGAATGAGGAGGTACATCCTATTCACAAGAGCCGTGTCACTGAGGTAATTGCCCAAAAGAGGTATGAAGATCTGGGTGTCGTCTGCATGATTAGTGTAGATGACACCCAGATTATCCAATTTGTCGAACAACGGCTTTGTGAATATGTTGTACATGCTACGTGAGACCCGCGCACCTTGTGGAACAACACACGTTATGGGGATCGGGTTTGCTGAGTGTGAGGGGGAGAAAACTTGCATGGTCCCATTGTTTAGGAACGATTGGACCCATGCTATTGCGTCCTTATAGAAGTGAACCGCCAAGGCAAGGTGTTTACATAAAACTTCATGATCCACCAAGTCAAAGGCAGCTGACAGGTCAAGAAGGAGCAGCATGGCGGTTTTCCCTTTGTCCTTAAGCTCCGCGATTTGAGTCTTTAGGTCAATTAGTGCAGTTTCAGTGCCATGTTGTGGCCTGAAGCCTGATTGGCGGACGCCTAAGAGGTGATTAGTTTGAAGGTACTGCTGTATTTGGAGATACGCTACTTTGTCAAGTATCTTCAGAAAGAAAAGGCACCATGGTAATAGGCCTGTAGTTGGTTGGAATGGATGGGTCTAATGTTTGCTTTTTGAGTAAGGGTAGGACCCATGATTCTTTCAGGTTACTTGGGACAGTGTTGGTGAAGAACGACGCGTTGATGAGTTTGGAAATGAATGGTGCCAGGTCTCTGGCTGCGTCTTTGATTAATTGTGCTGGGCAGTTATTGCACTGGCATCTTGAAGGTTTCAACGAGGAAATAATTTTCTCCACCTCAAGGGTGGAAACTTTAGAGAATTTGAATTGATCTGGTCTGTTGGTCGATTCCTCGAGGATTGGAGTGTGTGTGTCCTGTTTAGGTAAAGTGGATTTCTTGTTAGCAATCTTATCTTGGAGAAGTACTATTTTGTTAGCTAGAGAGTTCTGTATGTTGGTACACCAGGTTTTGTCTTTAACAATGTTGTCAGCCAGTGGGATTGGAGCCTCCATTTCTCGTAAGATTGTGAATAGCTCCTTTTGTGTTTGATCTGGCTTTAGAGATCCTGTCATTGTATGTCGTTCTATGTATGTATTATTTCTTTTTTATAGTTATCGGAGAATTTAGTCAAAATAGTTTTGTTTTCTTCTGAAGGGGTATGGTGCCATAAGATTTCTAGTTTTCTTTTTTACAGCCTGAGGGCTTTTAAGTGTGGGGTGAACCAGGAATTCAAGTGTGCCTGTTGTTTACTTTTACATAGTTTGATAGGTGCGATGGAGTCGAAGGCTTTGGACATGGTATTGTTGTAAGCCTCGACTAGGATGTTAGGGTCAGAACCAGATGAGAGCAAGTTCAAGGATGGGAGGATGAGTGGAAGCTGAGGAGGAGCTATGACCATATTGGTTTTTGGCTGTTTATTTATTGCCATCGTAAAGGAAATCAGATGGTGGTCTGTCCGCGGTTGTGGAGTTAATGAATTAATAGATAATTCACAGTTCATGTCGGCCACCCAGTCAAGGGTTCTGCCTTTAACATGAGTTGGCTGAGTCACCTTTTGAGTGAGTCCCTGTTCTGAGAGCATGTTGGCGATAGCCTTAGCATCTTTGTCTAGATAGGATGCACGTACAGCACTTGAAGCCAGTGCACATATACAGGGAGATCTGTTCAGTGTTCGGCCATTGCCATGCAGGTGCAGAATAGAGATTGGTACAGTGCATGTGGGGAGCAAATCCGTCATATATGACAGTGCACATGTACATACACACAGAGATTTACGTTACAGAAGCAAAGTGCGAATGCAGATTACAATCAAGTACAATGCATCTGAGATGCGAGTCTAGCACATATCGCCGCATACATATAGTGATCTAAGTTCAGTATTCAAACACAGTCATGGGAGTACAGATTAGAAGCAAATACAATACATCCGATATGCGAGTCTAGCGCATGTAGTCACGTATGCAGAGAGATGTAAGATCAGTGTTCCGTCAGTCATACTATTACAGGTTAGGTAGCAGTACAGTGCAAATAAGATGTGTGTCTGGCGCAAATAGTCAGTTCGCATATCCAGCGGGGTCAACGTTCAATGTTCAAATACATTTGTGTGGATTGTGCGATGTGGGGAATGGGCGCACTTAAAGGTTAGGCGGCTCAGGCTTGTTTCAGAGGTCCGAGGGCGTGGCATGGACATCCACGTTTGTCTGTATAAGCACAAGGATAGCAGTCCCCAAAAGGGGTTGTAGCTATTGGCGTGCTAGCGTTGAAGGTGGTGCGCTCTGAATCAACACTAGTATCGGTAACAACATGTGCCGGCAACTACACGTAGTTAGGAGCACAATCGGATAAATGCGTTGTTGTGCTGAGTAGCGTAGATATATCGCACGTTAATAGGACAGGCTGGTAAAGGACTGGAACGGCCTACAGGGTCAGACACAATGGCAATCATTTGGGTGTTTTACCATGGACTATGGTAGTCAGTAGGCGTTCGGGCCGCATAACTGGCCCCTCGGTGCCACAGGCACTGACGGGCACGGACAGGAGATGGCCTTGTTCGGTGGGCCTTCGTCGAGTGAGGCCGGCTTCCTCCTCGTGCCGCTCACTATTGGCTTAGTAGCCGCTCAAGCATGCTGCTAGGCAACCAAAATAAACGAAATGCAGAGATGCCGGGCGGCGGCCATTTTATGGAGCGGGCCGCTTCGTGGGGGCACCGCGTGGAAGTGAGAATGAGGTGCACTCACAGTGGCCTGGAAGGTGGGTAGTAGCAGGCGAATTCAGTCGGGTCAGGTAGGGGATGAAGCGTTCCTTCGTGGTGAAGCTGAAGGAAGGAGCATGCGTCGCGCTGACCCTGCACCTTAGATGCTGCTCGGTGGTCGCTCTACTCAGAAGATCACCCTGTTCCTGGAGCTCTAGAGGGTGTGGTGGGGCTCCTGCCCTGGCGGGGTACTGTGGGGTTCAGGTACATCAACCTTTTGCCATTTGTGGTGCTTCATACCTTGGGGAGTGCTATTTTACCCTCTTCAGAGTTGACTTCAACTCACTTGCACTGGCCTTTCAGCTTGTGCTTCTTCAAGTTAACTCCTCCTTGAGTTGCTGTGATTTTTCTATTTGAACTACTGACTATTTAAAGACATTTTCTAAGAAGAGAGCATCAGAACTTTGAACTAGCCCATTGGCTTTGGCTTTCCTGGCTCCCTAAAGGCCCCCTTCTGAATCTTTTGGTTTTGGCAGTGCGTGTTCCCTTACAGGTTTTAATTGTTGAACACTATTATTGCTGGGACAAAAGATTGTGCATCCCTTTGGGAGAATCAAACTGTTTTTGTAGAATACCAGTATGTTCTGATCTAGCCCTAACCTTTCCCTACTTTATAACTCAATATTGGTGATGCAAAATAAGTGTTATACTGACTTCAAATGACATCAACCTTGGTGCTGGAAAATGTGTAACATATGAAAGAATTACTCGCCTGCTTTATTGTTCACTTTTTGAATTGAATCCTAACTTGGAATTAATGTTACTGCTAGTTTCTGCTTTTTAAAGAATGCTTTAAATAACTGTATATACATAATAAATCAATATTAATTATATAACTTTAAGTGTCTACTTGAATACGTGTATTTACTGATTTCATTGTACAGCTCTACAGCTCATATTGCCCCTCTTAAGATAAGCCTGGCTGCTCATTCACTCTACCAATTTGTGTAGTGCAGGCCTATATTAAAAGGTGGGTTACCTAATACCAAGAGATATATCTTGTGTAATCCCACACCAGTTGGACTGCATTAATTCTTACCTAACATGCTCCATTAGAGCCTATCCACACCTGTACTTTAAGATTGTTAACCTTAAAGACCATCCTTTTTTAGTGTCTCTTACATCAGCCCGTAGGGTGAGTGAACTTCAAGCCTTGTCCTGCAAGCCTCCTTACACAGTCTTCTTTAAGGATGGAGTGGTCCTTAAGCTTAAACCTACCTTTCTACCAAAAATGGTGCCTGAGTTTCATTTAACTCCAAAAATCATTCTGCCTTCTTTCTATCCCCCAGCTCATAATGGAAAGGTAGAGGAGAGGCTACACAGGCTGGACCCAAAGCGTGCACCTAGCTTCTACATTTCCAGAATGTCTAAATTAAGACAAGACAAGACAATCAACTTTTTGTTGGTTACAAGGGCCATAAGTTGGGTATGGCGGTCTCAAAACAAACTGTATCTAGGTGGATCATCCTAGGAATCTCTGAATGCTACAGATTAGCTGGAAAAGATCCTCCTGAGGGTCTCGGAGCACATTCGTCCAGGGGCATGGCTACTTCCTCTGCCTTACGAAGGGGAGTACCTATTCAGGATATTTGTGCAGCTGCAACATGGTCCTCAGTGCACACTTTCACCCAGCATTATAGTCTGGACTCTTCCTCAGGCCGGGAAGGTGTTTTTGGGAAGGCAGAATTACATTCTGTGCACATAGACCAATAAGGAACTCCTAAATTCTAATTTGAAACTGTAAATTCTGCCTCCCTTCTCCGAGGATGCAAATACTACTTTGGGAGTCTATCATAATATGAGGAGTCCGTGGGAGGACACAATCCAAGTTGAATACTGTGTTTGATCTCTTTATGTTTGGAGGGGGTGACAATAATAAGGTGTTTCAAAAACAGGGTTACAAAGCCTTTTTAGAGGTAGTAGGAGGGAGCACGTAGGTAAGGATATCCGATAATCCTATTCATATGGCCCTATATGTTGTTTTTAGGTAATTAATAACTTGTTAATGTTGTCTTTCAAACCAAGCAATGTTTTTGCATTGGAAATTCTATAACATCTGGGGGAACTTTGAGGAGTTTTGAGTAAATTATTTTTCTCACATTTTAGTTTACAATTATTTGTTCAATAAAAAGTTGTTTTATTTCTTTAATTTGCATCCCTTATTGTTTTCACCTCTCTCCCTGGCATGGTCTTGTCTTGTGCCTGGGAAAGAGGTCTCCTGCATCATTTGCATATCTAAAGTTCTTTTTGAGTGGGTTGTGGACTAATTGGTTCTGCAGCAAAAATATCGTTTATTGTAGCGATTTTATGCTGTTCTTGGTTTCAGTCCCCTCGTTTACTCTAAGCTATGATCTACACTGATTGCTTTTGTATGTATCTTGTTGGTTTTTCATATCATGTTGTGTTTGTGTGGCCATTTTAGATGATTACATTTTTGTTAAGCAAATGTTTTGCTTTAGCATTTTTAGAGGTGCCCAAGCTTTTTCCAATATCACCACTTCGTATAGTAAAACGCAAGATTGAGTGTAGCCAATTATGTCTTCCCTTCAGACACTATATAGTACTTTTCTCCAAAGACACCCACATGCTGTGCAGGCATGAATAAAACACCAGTCTTGGGGCCTCATCACGAGTTGGGCGGTATCCCGGTGGTATTACCGCCGGGATACTGCCTGCGCTAATAGCGTTATCGCCACCCGGTCCGGCGCTATTAGCGCCGGATCAAGGGTTGGGCGGTAATGGGTATTCCCCATTCCCCATTGGGTCCTTTGGACCCAATGGGGCATTTTTCCGGCGCATTTACCCCCAGCTTCGAGCTGGGGGTAAATGCTGCAAGACTCAGGTTTGGGAGGACCCTTAAATGTGGCGATAATAGCGTTACCACCACATTTAAGGGCTACTGCCCAACTCGTGATGAGGTTATTAGACAGGTGAGATCTATCCTGTGCCTGAAGTGGGATGGGGTTTATTTAGTGGTCCACTTATGTGTCCATCTATCAAGTCTCCTTTTACTGTATTGCAGCCTCTTATCTCACAGGGTTGCAACAGGCTTTCTGTATCAAGGCCCACTGCGTTCCTTTCTCAAAATATATCGGCACAAATACATAATATTTGATTTGTATTTCTAGGAAACAATCAAACAATCGATAGTTTTAATCCTAGATATTTTTAAAACAAGTCCATTTCTCTTTGCAGGTGGTTTAGGCAAATCAATGATCATTTCCATGTAAAAGGGTGTTCATATTTTCTGTATAAACCGCATGGGAAGAACAAGACTGCAGGAGAGACTGGTAAGTAGCACATTTCATGTCTCACTATTTAAAGTTTGTTTGCTTGCTGCCACCCTAGCCTGAGTTTCATGTTCCATGGTTCTCCCAAAGTGTTCATTTATATCTGCAATGTCTGTCCTCCCAACTATAGATTCCTGTTAGGTCACGTGTTAACCCAACCTGTGACACTGTTATACCACAAACTTATTTTGGCTTGGAAGATTGTGTTTTCATCTTTCAGAATTCAATGCTGATAATCAAATAGTATTGCAAGTTTAAACCATTTCCTCATATCCTTTCATTCATTGGGCCTCGTTATAAGTGTGGCGGTCCGGAAACAAGGGTGTCGGTAGGCTTACCGGCACCCTTGTTTCTGGACCACCACACTCCGAGTCTTCCTGCCAGGGCCGCTGCGCCCAACAGGTTTGACCCTGCCGGGGCATAGCGGCCCCATTAGGCAGACTCATCACGGAAGCACCAGCACTGTTAGCAACGGTGCTATGATATATTTTATTTATATTGCGCCTATACATGAGTGTTTCAAGGCGCGACGAGGCAAGGGAGGGGTAACACGGGAGGACAAAACAACGATCTTACTAGGCCCAGTGACATTGAGAATGCGCAAGTGCAGGGGAGAGGGAAGGGGGAAAGTGCAAAGGGCAGGGGAGGGGGTGGGAAGTACTGAACACATGATCAAAACAGGTAGTGCGGCCAGCAGGAGGCAAGTGCAAGAATGAAGCGTGACAATAAGTGCGGGTAGGGGAACTGTAGGGTTGCAGATACAGACCCAAGTGCAAGAGTTGCCAGGAGGCAGTGCAGGTATGCAGCTGGGTGAGCAGGCATCTGGGCCCGAATTCAGAGGGTAGCCAGGTGACCAGTGCAGAAACCGACAGAGATCAGCAGGGGAGAGGAAGAGAGAAGTCAGAAGCAAAGAGGAAGGTCTTGAGGTGCTTCCGGAACCAAAGATGGTTCTCCTCAAGTTTCAGAGAGGCAAGGAGGCTGTTCCAGAGGGAGGCCCCAGCCGAAGAGAGAGATCTACCACCAACTCGTTGCTTGGAGAAGCGACTGACCCTGAGGGAGTTAAAGGTGGAGGAGCAAAGATCTCGAGTAGAAAGGCATTTCCATAGGGAGAGTTGAAGGTATTTTGGACCTAGTCCCCAGAAGGCCTTGTGGACAATGCAGAGGGTCTTGAATTTAATCCTTGCAGCCACTGGGAGCCAATGAAGAGATTTCAGGGCTGGAGAGATATAATCCCTGGGCTTGAGGCCAAGGACAAGTATCGCAGTCCTGTTCTGGATGAGTTGCAGAGGGCGGAGAGTAGTAGCAGGCAGATTTAGAAAGAGGCTGTTGCAGTAGTCCAGCCTAGAGAGAACCAGAGCTCTAGAGATGGTGAGCTTCTGGGGGAAGGAGAGAAAAGGAAGAATACCCCTAAAGAGGTGCAGTTGATAGTATGACTTCTTAGAGACGTCTGAGATGTGTGGAGAAAAGGAAAGCGAGGAGTCGAAGATGACCCCGAGGTTCTTAGCCTCACAGATGGGAGCCAGAAGAGGGCCAAGGGAGGCCAGCCAGAGAGTGACAAGGAAGGAAGGTGCAGGAATGCCAATGAGGAGGATCTCTGTCTTACTGGCATTAAGGCAAAGGTTAGCGGCACACCACTCCTGGTTTGCAGTCAGAGATGAGAGAGGGAGAAGAGGTGGCAGAGGGGAGCCTGATGACGAGCGGAGTGTCATCCGCATAGCACTGAAAGTTGGAGCAGAGAGCAGCAATGCAGTGGGCGAGGGGTGCCATGTATTGGTTGAAAAGCCAGGGAGATGGGTTGGAGCCCTGGGGAACACCACAGGTGGAGAGTGAGATAGATGAAAGGAAGGACCAAAGTTGGACCTGGGAGGGTCATTGGAGAGGAAAGAGGTCAGCCGGCCAGGGCCTGATCAGTGATACTCAGATTATCACAGAGTAGGTTGAGCAGAATGGCATGGTTGACCACGTCAAAGGCAGAAGAGAGATCGAGTAGGATGAGGACAGAGGGGGGATTAGAATCAAGGTTGGAGAGCAGGTCTTCACGGATGTTCAGGAGAGCAGTTTCTGTGCTTCTGGCTGCTCTAAAGCCAGACTGATGGTCATGGAGGCAATAGGAGTCAGTGTGCAGGTTAAGCTGGGAGATGGCAAGCTTTTCCAGGAGTTTTCTCAGGAAAGGAGTGATAGAGATCGGGCGATATTTAGCCAGCCAGCAGGGGTCGGCTGTGGGTTTCTTGAGAAGAGGGTGCACCAGAGAGTACTTCAGAGGAAAGGGAAAAGCTCTGGTGGCGAAGGAGTGGTTGCAGAAGTCTGCCAGGACAGGAGCAAGGGTCCTTGATGGTTTTGGATGAACAGGGAAGAACCTGTTGGACTCCACGAGTATGGGGACTACCATTTTCCGGCACCTAGCTTCCCTGTCCGCCAGGACTTGTAATGTCCCGGTGGCACTGGGAGGCTAGGTGCTGGAAACAGTGTTACGAGGTCGGCCTAATGGAGCCCATTGTCTCCACAGCAGGAGAACTGTCTATTATTGTCACTCCGTAAAAAATGAAATATGCCTTTTGATAATTGTCCTGTTGTTGGGTGAATGTGTCCATGATTATTGGAGTGTCTCATTCCATAGGGCATGTGGCCACTTCAAGTAAATAGCGATTATGTGCATACCGAACTAAACTGCATTTTATTCTACTACATGGAAGACCGTATATTTGGAGGGAAACTGGGAGCAGCAACAGGGCTTAGTAAGCAAAACTTGGTTCACAACAGAAAACATTTTGATTGTTAGAAAAAATGCGCTCTTAACTTCAGCTTT
Source organism: Ambystoma mexicanum (assembly GCF_040938575.1). Classification (NCBI taxonomy): domain Eukaryota; kingdom Metazoa; phylum Chordata; class Amphibia; order Caudata; family Ambystomatidae; genus Ambystoma; species Ambystoma mexicanum. The sequence continues at coordinate 862,598,645 of NC_090939.1, read as the reverse complement.
TCAGGTACATTGCTTCAAAAGAACATTATCTGGGTGTCAACTGATGAAAAGCTTGCACCTGGAATTCCACATCTGATGATGGTCTTCCTCCTCTCTTTCTCTAAGCCTTGGAAAGTGAATAATGCTTCTCAAACTACTAGGACTTGCAGGTGTCTATTATATAAAGGCATGCTTTCATAAACCTCCACCAAGTGTATTGGGTATCTGCAGACAATGCAAGTTCATAATTTCTAAACCTAAATCTAAAATAGGCAAGAGGACTTTTCAGGATTCTCTGGTGACAATTCCGCACTTCATCTGGTTCAGGTGTGACACACCAGCAAACAGAAGAAACAATAAAGGCACAGTAACAATCCGGTCTAGTCAGAATTTGTATAATAGAACCTATAGGCCATAAAACACTGAGTGTGTCTTTAGGTGTTGCCTTTTATTTGTGTGAGGAGAGCTAACTGGTATTGGGTGTATACACTTAGTGCAAAGTGCCTGACCCGTTTAACATACATGTCCAGTACGATGTGAGAGAGTAAGTCTGGTTACTCTGTCACCCTCTTCCTCGGCCCAGTGTTTGTGTAAAAAGGGGGCAGGGGAGTTGGGAAATCCTACAAAGTAGGATGGGGTAGATGAACAAAAAAGGGGGGAATACTGCATCTCACCATTGGCGGTCTCACTCCCACTCCCCGAAGACCCCTCAGCCAGGTGATCCTCCTGCACTGGTCCACCCCCAGGAACTGGATCCAAATGCGATGGCCATGTCCTGGCCACCTGGATGACAAGTCCATGATGACTAGTGGGTGAGACACCCTTTGGTTTCTCACACTACCCTTTGGCCGAAAATCAGCACCACAGGTGTTCACCAAATGTCTTGCTCCAGTCGCGGCCCACCTCAGTCGTTCAGGAATTCAAGTTTACCTGTATCTAGATGACTGGTTGGTGTGGGCTTCTATTAGCGACTCAGCATACAAAAGAGACAATCCTATGCTTGACGTCACTGGGTTTCTCTGTGAACTTTGAAAAGCCTTGCTTACATCCATCTCAGAACTCGCTGTTCTTGGGTCACACCTAAACACACTAGCGCGTGTGGCCACGCCTTCAGAGGAGAGGGTGCAATCCATCCTGATGAAAGTCATCCAGCTGTCATGCATGTCAATTACTTCAGTCTGCTCCCTCAAATCCCTACCTGGAATGATGTCCTCATGTTTCCCATTGATCCCACATCGCTGACTCAAAATGTGACCACTTCACGAGTTCCTGGTTTCTCGTTGGCAACAGGTTTCCTGGGAGGACAAGCTTAATCTTGCATGTCCCTTTCGCGATGCTCTCCAATGGCAGAGTCTTTGTCTCCCTCTTAAGGTGTTTGCTTTCGCCTCCCAGAGCATCACATCACAACAGATTCTTTGCTAGAGGGTTGGGGAGCTCACACATGCAGATTCCACGCTAGGGGCTTGTGGTCTCCCTAAGAAGACTCTCCACAGGTTCTAGAGCTACAAACATAGCCTTGAAATCACAGCTACAGAACTGTGTTGGTTGTGTCTTCTCAAAAAACGCCAGCACCATGTTCTGTGTTCACAAGCAAGGAGGACCCTGCTCGCCGATTCTGTCAGCAGAGGCCCCCAAGCATTATGATTGTGGGCACTGGCGCACAACATGTTACGGGTTCCTTTTCACCTACCATGGATCCACAACACAATAGAGGATTCCCTCAGCAGGGAACTCTGATCCTGCCATGTATGGGAGCTTTGGAAAGACCAGATTATCTGCCTCTTCTCTAAGTGAGGACATCCAGAAATCGATCTATTCGCAACCGCGACCAACAAGAAATGTCCAGCGTTTGCAAGCAGGTTTCATCAGGTAGGGAATCTGGGAGACGCATTTTTGTTCCCGATGGAAGCACTGTTCCTCTACAATTTTCACCCGATTCTGCTCATGTTTTGAGTTCTCAGTGCACTCAAACAATAATGTTGCAAGATGATCCTGGTAGCCCTGTCAAATTTGGCACTTGGACCTGCTTCAACTGTCAGTGGCTCCTTACATTAAGTTGCCCCCTCTCTCCAACTTCCTCGCCAGAGATGGTGGGTCCGTGCAAAACCACAACCCAGCATTCCTCAGCTTGACAGCCTGGCTCCTGCAGCCATAGAGTTTGGAAACGTACCGCTACCTCCAGACCTCCGGGGCATCTTGGCCATGGCTGGGCACTGTCTCCACTCTCTTGCTACAAGAGATAATGGAAACACTTCACTATCTGGTGTACAAGTCCACGTCTCGACCTCTTGCACATTGAGGCATCAGACGGCTTAACATACCTCCTGTCATTGGCCAATGCTGGTTTAGCACACTCTTCTATCAAGGTGCATTTAGCAGCTAGTTGGGACTATACGTGTTCCCCAGGTACTCCTTCTCTTTGTTCTCACAGGTTGGTTAAAGAATTCCTCAAAGGATTGTTTTGCCCCTCCTCCCCCCCCGTCCGAATTCCTGCTCCAGCCTGGGAACTCAGCATAGGCCTCTCGAAACGAATGGGCCCTCCTTTTGAGGCTCTGAATAGAGCCCCTTTAAAGTTTTTCTCCTAGGAAACTGCATTCCTAATTGCCATTTCATGTGCCAGACGGGTAGGCGAACTACAGGCTCTCTCCTATAAGCCTCTCTACTTGAATTTTCATCTCTCTTAGGTGGTCCTTCGCAAAAACCCTTCTTCATGCTGAAGGTTACTTCTTTGCACCTTAATGAACCTTGATCCTGCCAGTGTTATGTGGCTCTCTCTCGTCTCCTGCAGAACAATCCTTTCTTTCCCTGGATATAGCCCGAGCCTCTGTGTCTCGCACTAAGGAATTCTGTAAATCATCACAACCATTTGTATCTTTCAGAAGTTTCGGCAGGGGATCTTACCTTTCAAAGTCTTCCATTGCAAGATGGTTATCGGCATGTATTTCACACTGTCATTGTATGGCCAACAAACCCCTGCCATGCAAGCCAAGCGCACACTCGACTAGGTCTGTGGCTTCTAGTACAGGGTTCCTGTCTGGTGTCCCCCTGCTGGATATCTGCAGGGCAGCCACATGGAAGTCTGTCCATAACTTCACATGGTCCTACTGCGTTGATGGGGGTTCCAAGGAGGAGTCCTGGGTCGCCAGACAGTGCAGTTGGTTACTTCTGTTGAGATATACCTCTGTTCTTTTTGGTTGTATCTATGTACTGCTTTGTAATCTTATTCAAACCGCATGTGAATCTATGAAAGATCCAATGCTGGAGAAGGAAAAAGTTACTTGCCTGTATCGGCTGCTCTCCACCATTAGTATCTTTCATAGATTCACATGCAGCCCTTCCTACAACCCCTGTTATGGTTCCTCTTGGCTTAAACTGCCACATCACGTGCAATGCCTCCTCAACAACAGATAAAGCATAATCCATCAAATACTGAGACGAGGACAAAGGACCGTAAAGATCACTAAGGCTGGGAAACCTATGATGCTGCCTGATCTTTAGAAACTCTATAATCAGACCGGAAAATGTAAAACGCACGCAGCTGACCGCAATGAGAGAGAGCTGCAGACGCTGAGCTGCGCGGTTATCTGCACGAGGACCAGCCGGAACGTTGGGGGAGAAGATGCCACAGGAAATGCTACTGAAGCTAATCTGCCAGCAGGAGAAGGGACCGGAGTGCAGAGGACACTCTGCCCAAGAGAGGAAGCCAGCAGAAAATCAAAGACTGGCATGGCAGATGTGCAGCAGATGACAGGTTGCACGCTGAGCCTGCAATCTGATAAGAACAGAAGCAGAGAGCGGCGAAAGACACTCTGAGCACTTGGTGAGCCCAGGGAAGCGGAAAGGATTACTGGGTTGCCTGAAGTGTTTGCTGCTTCAAAATGGCTACCTGTGAGCAAAGTGAAGTATGTGAAGAAGCTAATAAATCCAGAAGCTTTTCCACGAGTGAGCAAAGTGAAGTATGTGAAGAAGCTAAAAGACCCATAAGTATTCCACAAATGGGTCTTTGAACCCGCATCTTTAAGGGACAGAGAGAGAAAACAAAGTAAAGGTGAGCAAACTTGAGAGTGGGGGAAAAACCTGATGTATGAGATGGAGAACCATTCAAGAAATGATATGCCAACATTGGGCTAGTATTGTTTCATGGGTAAAGAGTAATACAGATATGATATGAAAGTCCTTGCAGGAGAGTACACCAGGTGAAGAGAATTGTAATAAAGACATGGTATGAAAGTCCTGGCAGGAGAGTATACCAGGCCAAATCAAATGTCTGTTGAGTTACAAGAGAATCCTTAGGAAGTAACATTACCTAGGATCTTGAACTATTTCAAACTTGAACTTACTGATTTGAACTTACTGACTAAAAGGAATCTAGGGAAAGGAACTTTTTCCACGAGAACTGTGTGTGCACCAAGAGGGAGAATTTATCTTCTTGTGCTACAGAAAACTTGCATATTGGTAACAGAAATCTACAAAAGGGAGCCATTCCATGGAACATTGAACATTGTTCAATTGAAACTTATTGGTTGGAGTTATATCTTTTTGTTGAATTGAAACATTAGGGCACCTTGAGATCCATAGAGAATATCCTTTGCACCTCAGAGTTCATTTTTAGATTGTTAGGACTAGAATAGGATTTCGAACACAGGATGTATTTTTACTTTGGACATCTTGACACCGGTCAAACTCCTTAGTTTTTGGTTGAGTTAGGGAAAATACCTACTGGGATGGGAATATTAAGGCATTTCCTCAATCCTTTTTGATTTTTTAAAAATAAAGGTTTATAGCCAAAACTATGAGTCCTCTGTGTCTGCGTCTCATTCCTGACTCCTCACATCACCTAATGAGGAGGCCATTCAGGAGAACCTGGGTGCCAAACACTAGGTCAACCTGGCAAGCACAGGAAGAGCAATGCTACTGCTGATGTAATAGTCAGTAAAACAATCCTTTTGGAGCCGCATTTACAAGATCAGCCTACCTTGGCAACACACTCCACAATCGCTACACCATTTGGAGCTTGGGCAGTATCTACAGCAGGTATTTAATTTTTCCAGCAAGTACTGCAACAAACTTGGTCTCCAGTTTGTGTACCCCGGGGATGCTAGCAGAAGCTTGGCAAGTAAATAATGGACCAATGAGTGACATGAAAGTCCAACTGTCCTCAATTACACAAGTTCCAATTGGCATTCTTGTACATCCATGATTTGTGTGTGTACCCACCATTCACATCTTTAGTTACAAATGTTCTATACTCCAAATGCATGGCTTGCTGGTTGCTTGATGGTTGTTTTTATACAGCGAGGTGTACACTTTGCAAAAGAATCTTGGTGCATTAAAAAAACTCTGAAACCAGATACATGTACCAACCTTATTACAATAGAAATATGTATTTTGTTATTGTGACAAAATACTGGTGTGAGATATGGCAGATGTGAGTGGGTAGATGCTTTCACAGTTTGACTGCTTGTACTGAAAATGGTCTGCCACCCCATTTTACTTTCTGGCCTTTGGCATCGCTAGCAAACCTGCTGCTGAATAAAACAAAGTGTTCTGGTTGGGATCTGGATGGGCAAAATAAGAGACCCACATGTCCATGTTATGCCCTGAATAAATAATTGTCTTATTCATGTGGAACATTGCTCAGTAAGGGACACACATGGCCCACTTTCTATCCTTGAATCACTTGCATATGCCTAATTTGTACAGGCAAGATTTGTATTTTATGATGTCACTTATTATAAAGACTGAAGGGGGGTACCTGTACTTCTGCCCCCCATATGGTAGGGTAGAGACACAGAACAACCCAGCAAGGCTCTCAATTTGGTAACCGTTTATGAGCAGCCTGGCATAAGCTTTCAGGAGGTGATGCAGGCAGGTTAAGTACAGTATTCCCCTAAAGCCCCCACAAAGAAATGTCCACACACTGTTAGATGATAACACAGCTTCTTTATATAAACTGAGGTTTGCTACCTCTACCATATATATCTATATCTATTTATATATATATATATATTTCTGAGGCTTGTGGAATCTGCTTAGATCACATGCTGGGCATAGGCCGACATCTAGTGGAAGCTGCGGAGTATTACAGTTTGTTTTTCGAAAGTCGAAAATGGGCGTCGACACAGGCGTGCCAGTAATACTATTCCTAGTGTGACGTCCACTGTACCCAAGATCCCTCACGCGTCTAGGATCCTCAGATTGTTTTTTTCCGCCATACTGGTCGGAAGCATCTTGCGGAGTTCCCTGGCCTTAGCCATACTTTTGCTGTTATTATAATTATAATTCTTATTCATTCCCTTCCCCACCCCAACGTCGACCCTCGACCTCGACGACGGCTGGAGAAGTCATCGACCGTCGACTGCTGCACGACGGATCTGGGCCTCGGAAGGCCGCTGGCCTCGGCCCGGGCCTAGTAGGCCGCTGGCCTCGGCCCTTACAAGTAGGGAGAGTGGGGGGTGGTACATACTCTTCACTCTTATATATTCCTACACTTAGCAGCCCGCTGCCTTAAGGTGCGTATGGAGGGTACCCCTTTTCAATTCTGCCCCAAGTGCAATCGCAAATACCCTTGGGTCGACAGGCACGCCACGTGCAATCTCTGCTTGCCGAGGGATCACCCCGAAGCGAACTGCAGAGCGTGTAGTAGGTTTAAACCTAAGACACTTAAGGACCGTTCGACAAAGCGTTGGGCCCACCACGCCAGGCAGGAGGCCATGGCAGCGGAGGGCGCCTTCAGCGATGGCAGCGACGCCGTACTTTCGGACGGTGAGGGCATTATGGCGTCGAAAGACAGCCGGCAAGCGCAGGTCCCCGACCCCGGAAGGTCGTCCGGCAGGGCGGCTATGGGGAAGACCCCCGGCGACGCAAGCGCTACACACCTAACACACACTAAACACACTAAGACCAACCGGACCTCGACGACGTCGACTTCCCGGAAAGAGGCACAAAGAGAACGGTCCGACTCGGTGTCCTCTGGGCGCTCTCGATCGAGATCACCTCACGACGCAAGGCAATCATCCACTCTTGCCAAGAGTGCCTCGCTACACACATTAACGGAAGTTCGATCGTCGGGAGACGAAGACGACTTCCACCCCCAGGCCGCGCTCCAAGATACCGAGACCGCGGTTAACACCAGTGAGGCCCCACGCCCGAAGCACACAGATACCTCTCCAGACCCTCGGCGCCAGGCGTCGAAAGTCTCTGGGGCCTCCAAGGGACAGGGAAAACATTTTTCCACGCACGGGGAGGGGGGGAAACAGCGTAAAGCACAGCCTTCCACTCCTGTAAAGCCATCCTCTCACCCTAGGCAGACAAGCAAACACAAGTCTACCCTTGAAAAGTCCCATAAATCAGCACCTACTAAAGTAATACCCTGTTCCAGGGAATGGTCCAGTGAAGACATAGACAGGGTTATGTCTAGAATGTCGTCCTTGGCTGATTTTTATGATAAGAACCCAGAACATTTTCTTTCATATAACCCTCAAGGGGCCACACCCTCAGGCTCCTCCGATCCTATCCCGCTAAGTAAAAAGCCCCGGTTCGAAAGACCTGAACCCTTCGACGTTCAGCCTTACTCCACTCCATATTCTACTCCACTCCCCAGTTACCAGGGACAAGTTTTCCCTGAAGAGGACCAGGAGTTTGAAATTATGGAAGAACAAACCGGGACAGATTACTATGCAGATGATGAGGACCTGGAGGAGGGAGAAGATGAGCAGGAAATTTACAGAATAGATTCCCCAGTACAAGGCGAAGCCCCAGTTACCGACTCTCCAGTTGATAACCAGCCCCTCCTTAACGAGGTTCTCGCTCGAGCAGCGGAACATTTCCACATCGACACCCACGGTGTACAGGAGGAAAGGGACTTCGCGGAGGAGTTTGTAGGAGAGAGGAGACCGGTCGCTCAGACCATCCCTATCCTCAAATCCATCCAACGAAGAATAGATCCTTCCCTGGTGAATCCTAACCTCACCAGAGCTGTCAACCCCAGAATTGAAAAGATTTTCCGGGCAGCCCAGTCTGACCCTCTGTATATAAGGGGACATCTTAAACCAGATTCCCTAGTGGTTACCAACACTAGAAAAAGGGCTGGCACGCCCTTATCTTCATCAGAAGCTCCTCCCGACAAGGAGAGCAAAAAACTTTACGGGTTTGGCAGGAAGGTAGCCTCAACGTCCGCCTACCAAGCAAGGATTGCGAATTCCACCACCCTGTTGGCTAGTTACAACTGCCATCAATGGGAAGAAGTCGCGGCGCTCATTGCCTCTGCTCCAGAACCGTTAAAGGGCCAGCTGGCTCGAATCTCGGCAGAGGGGAGAGCCGTGTCTGGTTGCATTTTAAAAGCAACTTTCGACGCCGCGGACAACGCAGGGAGATTGATAGCAGAAGGTACTGTTATCAAGAGACATGCGTGGTTACGGCAGTCGGGATTCAAGACAGAAACCCAGGCTTCTTTAATAGACAAGCCAGTGGAACCCGACCTATTGTTTGGGAAAGCGGTCGAAGACGCACTTAAAAATGCCAAAGATGAATATGAGACTCTCAAATCCCTTGGCCAGCTTACCAACAAACCCCCTAACCAGAGGGGAAACAGTAATTTTCGTCGCCCACGCGGCCAAAATTCACAAAGAGGCAACTATGCCCAGGGACAGGGTACACAATGGAATAACAACCAGCAGTCTACCCAGAGTTACGGCAGGGGTAACAAGAGAGGTCGTGGAAGAGGCAGAGGCAGCCCCAACAAGGGAGGTGGCACGCCCCCACCAAAACAGTGACGCTCAGTTCAAGGTCCCTTGTCACGCAACCCCAGTAGGGGGACGCATTTCCACCTTCACCCAGGCTTGGGAAGGGATCACCTCAGACAGATGGGTGCTGTCAACAGTATCCGCAGGATATTGTATAGAACTACTGCAGCGTCCCCGGAACCATCCTCCACGACAAAGAGTGCACTCCCTAGAGCATCAGAGGATCCTTCTCGAGGAGATCGCCACTCTGCTAGAAAAGGACGCGATAGAACTCGTCCCAGGACACCAGGTAAACAAGGGTATCTATTCAACTTACTTCCTTGTGCCAAAGAAAGTTTTGACAATGCGCCCAGTATTGGACTTACGGCCTGCCAACAAGTATGTCAAGCCCCAAAAATTCCGTATGACCACGCTACAAGAGGTAATCCCCCTCCTAAAAAAGGGGGATTACATGGCAACCTTGGATATGAAAGATGCTTATTTTCATATTTCCATGCTCCCAGCGCACAGAAAGTACTTGCGCTTCAAGGTGGACAGTCGCCACTACCAATTCAAGGTACTGCCCTTCGGGATAGCTTCAGCACCAAGGGTATTCACCAAGGTACTGGCGGTGGCAGCTGCACACCTACGCAGGGAGGCAATCCCGGTGTACCCTTATCTGGACGACTGGCTCATAACGGGGGAAACCCCAGGAATTTGCAGGTCAAACATTCAGAGGACTATCGACCTCCTCCACGAATTAGGCTTCTCTATCAACGAGAAAAAGTCAAGTCTGGTGCCAAGCACCTCAAAACAGTTTCTAGGAGCTATCCTAGATACTCAGAAAGGATTGACCTTCCCTTCGGAAGAGAGAATTCGGAATATACTTCTGCAAATTCCGCATTATCAGTCAGGTCAACAGATAACAGTACGCAAAGCTATGCGGTTACTGGGCATGATGGCGTCATGCATTTACCTGGTCCCCCACGCGCGTCTGCGCATGCGTCCCATGCAGGAATGGTTGGCGAAACAGTGGTCTCAGGCAAGTGGTCAGTGGGACGATCTAGTGGTCGTTTCGCCAACACTCGTACAGAGCCTACACTGGTGGACAAGAGAGAATCTCGCAAAGGGGAAACCCTTTTACGATCCCGAAGTACAAGCCGTGGTGACTACAGATGCATGCCTGACTGGGTGGGGAGCTCACCATCTCCACCACACAGCTCAGGGTCTCTGGTCTCACTCAGTAGCCAAGAACCACATCAATCTGCTAGAGCTTCTGGCAGTATTCCGAGCGCTAAAGGCGTTCGAGCCCCATCTACTGAACTTGTCGGTGCAGATCAGGACGGACAGCACGACAGCCATGTTCTATCTGAACAAGCAAGGGGGGACTCGTTCGCCAAATCTGTCCAAGCTTGCCCAGAAAATATGGATATGGGCACTCAGACGGAACATCTTCCTGTCATCGCAACATGTTCCAGGGGAGTTCAATTCCCTAGCGGATGCTCTAAGCAGAGACTCCCTCCCAGAAGAACACGAATGGGTCCTTCACAGAGACGTAGTAGGAGATCTCTTCTCTCAGTGGGGTTTCCCCACTATAGACCTATTCGCCACAAGCGAAAACAAACAATGCCCAGGATTTGCATCCAGGTTCCCCCAGCCGGACTCCCAAGGGAATGCCCTGTGGATGAACTGGTCAGGGATGTTTGCGTACGCTTTTCCACCAACTCCTCTCATCAGGAAGGTGGTGTACAAGATAAACAAGGAATCGATGACGCTCATCCTAGTTGCTCCCATGTGGGCGAGACAACCATGGTTTCCACACCTACGCAGGATGGCGGTGTGCGAGCCCATCAGACTCCCAGCCTGGTACAACCTACTGTCCCAGCAACAGGGTCAAACAGTGCATCAGGAACCCAACTCTATGAACCTAGCAGCATGGCTCCTGAAGTCATAGAGTTTGGACATCTCAAATTACCACAGAGGTGTATGGACATTCTAAAGGAGTCCAGGAAACCAAATACAAGGCACTGTTACTTTGATAAGTGGAAAAGATTCGTTATCTGGTGCCAGAATAAACAAATCAACCCGGTTGATTGCACTCCTTCCAACGTTGTGACATACATGCTCCACCTGCTGGATGCAGGGTTGGTTTTTAACTCGCTGAAAGTACACCTGGCAGCCCTCTCGGCTTACACCACATCCCATAACAAGGTCTCGTGGTGGAAAGTACCAGTGGTTAAAGCCTTCATGGAAGGAGTAAAGAGACTTCACCCTCCTATTTCGAACCCACCGCCAGGATGGGACCTCAACGTGGTGCTAGCTAAGCTCATGGGACCCCCATTCGAACCCATGCATAAAAGTAGTCTCAAACACCTGACTTATAAAACGGCCTTCTTAGTAGCCATTACCTCCATAAGAAGGGTCAGTGAAATTCAGGCTCTGTCAGTGCAGGATCCTTTCTTTACTATCCACAAGGACAAACTGGTTTTACGCACACACCCTAGGTTCTCACCTAAATTCATATCCAAGTTCCATGTAAACCAGTCCATCGAGCTTCCGGCTTTCTTCCAAAACCCGCAAAGCTCGGCTGAGGTGAAACTACACACCCTAGATGTGCGTAGGGCGGTCCTATACTATGTAAATAAAACCAGACCGCTAAGGAAAACAGATCAACTGTTTGTCTCCGTAGCTACAGGCAGAGAGGGGGATCGCGTCTCTAAGGGCGCTATCTCGAAGTGGATTATCAACTGTATACAGCTGTGTTACTCTCTTTCTGAAAAGACTCTGCCTTTTACGCCAAGGGCCCACTCTAATAGAGGCATTGGTGCCACTCTGGCTTTCATTGCAAATGTTCCCCTCGACACCATTTGCAAAGCAGCTACTTGGAGCTCTATTCACACTTTTACTCAGCATTACTGCATTGACACTCATTCCAAGACAGATACACAAGTGGGACAAGCGGTTCTAAGACACCTGTTTGCTCATGACCCTTCTCACATCCCACCTCCTTCTTCTGGTACTGCTCGCTAATCTATGCACAGCATGTGATCTAAGCAGATTCCACAAGCCTCAGAAGGGATACATTACTCACCGTAATCGTATTTCTGATGCTTGTATCTGCTTAGATTCACATGCGACCCACCCTTCCTCCCCTCCGAGAGAAGGCGCATGATTACTTGTAGTCTTACCTTTCTGTCTATCTGCTTGGATTATCTGTACTCACGCTACTCCTCATGCTTCCTCATGTCGGGAAAAAAAAAATACAATCTGAGGATCCTAGACGCGTGAGGGATCTTGGGTACAGTGGACGTCACACTAGGGATAGTATTACTGGCACGCCTGTGTCGACGCCCATTTTCGACTTTCGAAAAACAAACTGTAATACTCCGCAGCTTCCACTAGATGTCGGCCTATGCCCAGCATGTGAATCTAAGCAGATACAAGCATCAGAAATACGATTACGGTGAGTAATGTATCCCATATATATATATATATATATATATATATATATATATAATAACTTTTTACTGGGAATACTTATTCAAAGAATGGGAAATATATACACTCTATGTGGTACCACACAATACTTAAATCCAGTAATAGATGCACTAACTGCAGACAGTTTAAATAGGCCGGTGGATTCTTAAGTAAGGTGTAACAACGTAGAATTAGAATAGGGAAGAAAGCCAGGTTAGCTGTGAACAGTGGCAGATACTTTATTTAGATTCGATAAATAATTCTGAGTGAGGATCCCCCCCACCTGGGCAACCTGTAATGGAAAAGTTGGGGAGTAACGTATGTTGTCTTTTACAGCCTAGTCCAAAAATATTCAATAACAGTGTGCTTTCTTTAAAAAGGTTCTACCACCCCCAAAGTACCGGAGAGGCCACAGGAGAACAGGATCCAAGACAGATCTGGGACCCTTGAACGACTCCTGAGGCTAAAAGAGGCTCTTCCTCGTCAGTTCCTTTAGTGCCTGGCAGGCAAAGTGGCATTTTCTCTGCTTTACTCGATGATTCCATCCGAGGATGGACCCCCCTTTGAAAAAAGGAGCCACTTAGTCCAAGAATAAAAAGGAACCAAAATCTTTCTGAAGTGTAGCAGTTTTACTTTTCGTGGTGCTCTCCTTTGGTCGAAGATTTTTCTGACTGTAGAAGTCCTGTGAAGATGAAACTTGCTGTGGGCTCCTTAAAGGCTTGTCAGAGGAAAGCAAGACCCCTGCAATACTTTTATGACTTCGGGCGGTGGCGGGAGCATAGGTCATTATTGTTGTCAGGTTTCAGAATATTGTGGTTTTCGGACATACGGTTCTTCGGTGCCACAGCACGGACCTCTGGGTGGCTTCTGGCGACCTGGACTCGACCACTGGAGTGGACCTTGGACCCTCACCAAGTCTGGACCCTCAGGACGTCTTTGTTAGCTTGTGGTGGCTGAAAACCCACTGACTGACCTTCCTTGGCACTCAGCGACTCTGGACTCTCTCCAGCAGGAAAAAGTTGTCAGTGATGATGTTGAGGATACCCGTTGAAATGTTCTGAGGCAGTTTGGAACTTTCAAAACAAAGGGGGTTCTGGGAGTCTCTCTACCAGTACAAACACAGCCCATTGACGTGTTCTTCAGTGGATAGCCCCTGGGAGAGTCTCAACCAAGTTTTTAGCTCCCTTTCCCTTTCACAGAGAAGAACTATCACTGCATATCAGTCTTTGTCCTGCCCAGGGGCAGTTCAGCATCGAAATGCTAGGCAATCCTCCTCTGGACAAGAGTACCAACAGCAACCCCATACAAGTGTTTCAGCCTTGTTGGGCATCATCAGTGAGGTGGAGCTGTGCCTCTCTGAGAACAGTGAGCAAGGGGTCCACGTCTGGATTCCCCTGGTAACTTAGGGTGAGACCCAAAGTTACTTAATATGCAAAACAAAGGGGGTTCTTGCAGTCTCTCTACCAGCACAAACACAGCCCATTGACCTGTTCTTGGGTGGATGGCCCCTGGGAGAGTCTCAACCAAGTCTTTAGCTCACTGTCCCTTTCACAGAGTAGAAATATCCCTGCATATCAGTCTTTGTCCTGCCAAGGGGCAGTTCAGCATTTTTGGAAGGAACTTGGGGTTGGTCACCCTAGGTTACTTGGGGGCAACCAGACGTGGACTCCCTGCTCACTGTGCTCAGAGAGGCACAGCTCCAACTCACTGATGAGGCCCAACAAGGCTGAAACACGTGCATGGGGTTGCTGTTACTCTTGTTCAGAATGGAATTGCCATAGCCTTTTGGTGCTGGACTGCTCATGTGGGCGGGACAAAAACTGATATGCAAATGGTTATTTCCCATTTGTGAAAGGTACAGCGAGCAAAAGGCAGATGGCTGCGAACTCTCAAATTGGCTATTAACCACTGAACAGGCTATCATGCCATGTTGTTTTGAGAGAGGGGCACCTGCTACCTGTTCTGTAAGTTTGGAACTTTTGCCGTTCCGGGTGTCCAGCAGCACTATGCCAGGGTACCCCCTCTTCTGGGCGGTAGACTGCAATGGTTTCCACTGGTTACGAAACACACCTCTGAACCCTGGGCAACACCAGTGGACTTCTCTGGCTCGAAATGTCCGGCACTCCTCTTCTGTACTTCGAAAAAACCCTTCGGAGGGCTTATAGGACTGGCTTCCAGGATACTTTGATGAAGAGCAGCAGCTTTGCGCGATGGTCCCTCATAGCTCGGGGAGAGGTCTCCTTTGCAGGTCCTCTCTGTATTAGTCCTTGGGAGACACAACAGCTTTCGGATTAACAGAAGTAATGCAGCTGCAGACTTCTCTTCCAGCTGTACTTAAAGAAACAGCTTCTTCTTGCTTCAGCTTTGACTTCAGCTTCTGAACAAATTGGCAAGTGAGTGGTCCCCAGATAGAAGCTCTAGAATGGCTGTTACTTCAACAAGAATTTTTTCCATCCAATAAAACATTTGCTATTCAACTTGCCAAGATGATTCTTTATAACAATTACTTCAGATTTCATGGTCAATATTATTTACAGATATCAGGAACTTCAATGGGGGCAGCCATGGCCCTGGCATATGCAAACACTTTTATGTTTTATTTTGAAACTCAGCATATTCTAGAAAATCCAAGATGGTCAGACAAACTGATAATGTGGCGACGTTACATTGATGACGTTTTTGCAATATGGAGAGGCACAATAGAAGAATTGGGAAGTTTCATTGTATACCTGAATTCATGTAACAGCTGTATTAAGTTTACCCTTGAAATTGGAACACCGGCAGTACATTTCCTAGACATAAAGATCTGCCCAGAAAATGGGAAATTGCAAACAACGGTTTACAGGAAACCCACGGATGTGAATAACAGTTTTTCTGATGTTTGTTAATCTGCTTAGAATCACATGCTGTGCATGGGTCCGACATCCAGTGGTCACTGCGGAGTATTGCATTTTGTTTTTCGTAGTCGAAAAGGGACGTCGACAAGGCGTGTCTGAAACACTATCCCTATAGTGACGTGCGTTGTACCCACAATCCCTCACGCGTCGAGGTCCCTCAGATTGTTTTTTTCCGCCCAGCTACTGGTCGCCTTTACGCGGAGCTCCTCGAGAGACATTGCAGATTTCATCTCCTCGACCTTTGGTCGTTTTCCTATTAATATTTAAACACATAGATCCCTCCCTCGACGCAGTGTGAAGCTGTTCTCCGCCGAGCAAGATCTTCGACGGAGGGGACGAGCGGAGGAGATCCTTCGGCGTTGCCGAACACGTGGCCTCGCCTCGCAGGCCATATACAGTAGGGAGAGTGGGGTCGTGGGACATCTCTGGTTCTTTTCTGAGAATGCCTTTCCTTTTCCCCTTCCTTTCCCTTGGGGTGGTTATCACGAGTTATTGCCTCGGCTATGGAGAGGACACCCTTTAGGTTTTGCCCGCTTTGCAAGGGCAAGTTTACTTGGAAGGACAAGCATTCACGGTGTAACCGCTGCTTGCCCCTCGATCACAAGGAGGAGGGTTGCGCGGCTTGTCGGCTTCTTAAGCCAAAGACTCTAAAAGACCGTAGGGTCAAGAGGTGGGCGGCCTACGCTATGTCGAAGGCCGATGGTTCACCCGCCGCTGCTACCACCGACAGTGACGAGGAACGTGATAACACGACCTCCGCTACGGAAGTCGAAAACCGCTCTAAAGAGCGCTCGCGCGCTTCGTCGTCTGTCCCCGGCCCCGACGGGCTCGGCTCACGCCCTGCTTATGGGGATGAACACCCCGGCGACATTGACGCACACAAGAACACACATAAGCACACAACCCTCGGCTCTTCTTCGTCGAAGACGAAGAGAGCATCAGCGCCCAAGGAGACGCAGGTTCCACCGGCGGCCTCCTCGGACCGTTCGGGTTCGAAGCCCCTCTCGCAACCGCAGCCGCGACCAGCGACTGGGCTTTCGGCAAATAAGGGCGCCGCCCCCAAATCATCGGCCGGCGCGCATCAACAGAAAGCGCATGCCGCCGTACAGCGATCGACACCCGTAGCGTCGAAACCACAGCCCTCCGCTGACAAAATAGTCGCCGAGAGCTTTGCGAGGATCGTTGTAGCCGACACCCAAAAGCGTACGCCGAAGGACACGTCGAGCGTTACGCAGAGGTCGAAAGACACACCGAAAAAGCCCGAAGAAAGGCAGGGACTACCCAGCACACCGGAAGGCTTTTCGGAGGGCGACGGGACACTTTCCTCGACGCTATGGGAGAGGTCGAGCCGTTTTCAGCTAGATGACTCTATTTTTCCCCCGCTAGACCGCTCAGGGGTACCCCATGAAACCATGGAAAGGCTCCATCTCTGTATGGATAGAATGGAGAGGTTTATGAATACCCAGAACCCTCCAACTCCCAAGAGAACAAGAGAAGGGCCGCAGGAGGACCCCAGGGCCAAATATCCAAGGCTAGTCAATCCCCAGCAAGACACAGCCTCAGATTTCCACAATTTGTATGACCTCACTCGGGAGGAACATTACTTAGAGGAAGGGGACGATTTTATGGACGACGAAGAGGGACAGAACCAGGAGGAAGGTCTGGAAGACAATCCAGACATTATAGAAGAAGGCTTCGGAGAAAACCCAGAAGAAGGACCTTCGCACCCCTGGCAATCCCCATCAGTTTATTCCGACACTGATGTCCTGAACCTAAACCCTCCTGACAATTCACCTGTTAGGAACACGTCTCCCATTGACGATCAGCCCACATTCAATGCCCTGTTGCGCAAAGCAGCAGCACATTTCGAGCTGGACACTGGGGAGCTCTCTCCTGAATTAGACTTTGTGGAAAGAGTAATTAAGGAGAAACCCCCGGTCAGCCAGACCATTCCCCTCCTCGCTTCAGTGAAGAGAAGAATCATCCCTTCGCTGTCCACTCCCGCATTAATCAGAGGGGTCAATCCAAGAATTGAAAAACTTTTCACTCCTTCACCCTCAGACCCGCTGTACATCAGGGGACATTCCATTCCAGATTCCCTGGTTGTAACTAATACAAGAAAGAGGGCAGGGGTACCACTTTCCACCAGTGAGGCACCTCCTGACAAGGAGGGCAAGAGGTTATATGCCCTTGCAAAAAGGGTCACATCCTCGGCTGCCTTTTCGGCAAGAATTGCGAACAACAATTCTTTGCTCGCTAGCTATGCAGACGTGCAGTGGGCCAAACTGCGCAAGGACGCCGAAGAAGCGCCGGAGCCACTACGTACACGCCTGCTTTCAACTATTGGCGAAGGGACCCAGGTCAACCAGAGTATAATAAGAACTCTCTGGATGCTGCAGAAACAGCGGGACGTTCCCTGGTGCAGGGAATACTCCTAAAACGCCATGTATGGCTGCGCAACTCAGGGTTTAAACCGGAGACACAGGCGTCTTTAATAAATAAACCTGTTGAAGACTCTAACCTCTTCGGGAAAGCGGTGGATGAGGCTCTAGAGATGGCTAAGAAAGAGTTCGATACTATCAAGACTCTTGACCAAATCTCTAAGCCCACTACCAGACGCGGCTATGGCAAAAAAACGCTTTTTTCGTGGCCAACGCCAACAACAACAAAATCAGCAGCAACAGTACCCTGCCACCAATTACCAGACCAATAGTGGGCAGTACACCCAAAGAGGCCAGCGCCGGGGTAAAGGAAGAGGTCGGGGGTCCACCCCCAGAGGCTCCCAAGCCCCCAACAACTCCAAGTGACGCGAAGATTCGCGTCCCCTCCCATGCAACACCGGTCGGGGGCCGGATAACATCCTTTCTTCCTGCATGGGAGGGTATAACGTCAGACCGTTGGGTACTTTCCACCGTAGCCCACGGATACTGCATCGAATTCAACAGTTCCCCATCCTACAGACCCCCGAGGGGATGACGCATGACACCGGAACATCTTGCCATCCTTCTCCAAGAAGTACAACAACTGCTGGAAAAAGGAGCCATAGAGGTCGTGCCTCTATCTCAGGTAACGGAAGGTATTTATTCAGTGTACTTCCTTGTACCCAAAAAGGATCTAACCATGCGCCCTGTATTAGATCTGCGCCCAGCGAACAAGTTTATCAAACGCCAAAAGTTTCGTATGGTAACCTTACAGGAAGTGATCCCACTGCTTTCACAGGGAGATTACATGACAACATTGGACATGAAAGATGCATACTTTTATATTTTAATGTTGCCAGCGCACAGAAGATACCTCAGGTTCATGATAGAGGGCAAACACTACCAGTTCAGAGTGCTACCCTTCAGCATAGCATCAGCACCAAGGGTATTCACGAAGGTGCTGGCAGTGGCAGCGGCCCACCTACGCAGGTGGTCCATCCCAGTTTACCCTTACCTCGACGACTGGCTCATAACAGGGGATTCTTACGAAACATGCTTCTCCAATACCCAAAAGACTGTAGACCTTTTGTTCCAATTGGGCTTCTCCATCAACGAAAAGAAGTCCAGCTTAGACCCCAGTCAAATCAAGCAATTCCTAGGGGCTCTAATTCAAACAAAGGACGGCCTCGTTTCCCCTCCAAAGAGAGGGTCCAAAACATGCTGTTTCAGATCCCTCAATATGTGACCGGTTGAGAGGTGACGGTACGCAAAGCAATGCGCTTGCTAGGAATGATGGCGTTGTGTATTTATTTGGTACCTCACGCGCGCCTGCGCATGCGCCCAATGCAAGAGTGGCTCAACAGCCAGTGGTGTCAGGCCAGCGAACTATGGGACGATCTAGTGGTGGTCTCGCAAGCCTTGGTTCTCTCGCTACGGTGGTGGACAAAGGAAAACCTGGAAAAAGGGAAACCCTTTGCCACACCCGCGGCGGAAGCCACTCTAACCACAGACGCATCCCTCACAGGATGGGGGGCGCACCTATCCCATCAGACTGCTCACGGAGTGTGGACTCCAAACGTAGCATCCAAACACATAAATCTACTGGAGCTACTAGCTGTGTTCAAGGCGCTAAAAGCCTTCCAGGAACACCTACAAGGCAAGACAGTGATGGTCCTTACAGACAGCACCATAGCCATGTACTACATCAACAAGCAGGGGGGCACCCACTCTCCAGGACTGTCCAAGCTGGCCCAGAATATATGGAAGTGGGCTCTCAAACAAAACATGTTCCTACTGTCACAACATGTACCAGGGGAACTCAATCTGCTGGCAGACAAACTCAGCAGAGATTTCCCCCTGCCCGAAGAGTACGAATGGCGACTGCACGAAGACATCGTCTTCGACGTCTTCACACAATGGGGATTCCCAGAAATAGACCTGTTCGCAACCCTGGAGAACTCACAATGCCTAAGTTACGCCTCCAGGTACCCCCAGAACCAATCCAAGGGGAACGGTCTGTCGATGCAATGGTCAGGGAAATTTGTTTACGCTTTTCCCCCGACTCCCCTTCTCAACAGGGTGGTGCACAAGATGCACCAGGAACAAGTGACCATGATACTGGTGGCCCCAATGTGGGCCCGACAGCCATGGTTCGCTCACTTGATGGAGATGTCTCTATCTCCCCCAGTGAAACTCCCCTGCCCGTACAACATGCTGTCACAAGACAAGGGCAGGACTCTGCATCCATGCCCCCAGAACATGAACTTAGCAGCTTGGCTCCTGAGATCATAGAGTTCGGACATCTACAGCTCCCGCAGAGATGCATGGACATCCTCAGGGAGGCCAGAAAACCTAACACTCGCCACTGCTATTCTAGCAAGTGGAAAAGATTTATCATCTGGTGCAGGAGTAGAAGCATCAACCCAATTGACTGCTCTCCCACACATATTGTTCTATACCTGACCCACCTATTGGATTCAGGTCTAGTGTTTAACTCCATTAAAGTCCACCTAGCGGCACTTTCTGCATACACCACTTCCCAACTCAAAGTGTCATGGTGGAAGATCCCTGTTATAAAGGCCTTCATGGAGGGAGTAAAGAGAATACACCCCCCGATAGCTGACCCAGCTCCCGGATGGGACCTTAATGTGGTACTTACCAGACTCATGGGCTCACCATTCGAACCCATGCACAAAGCATCTCTTAAACACCTCACTCTTAAGACTGCTTTTTTAATAGCTATCACCTCCATCAAGAGAGTAAGTGAACTTCAGGCTCTTTCTATTCTAGACCCCTTTGTTACAGTTCACAGAGATAAGGTGGTTCTACGCACTCACCCAAGGTTTGCTCCGAAATTTATTTCTAAATTCCACGTAAACCAATCTATAGAACTACCAACGTTCTTTCAAAATCCTTCCAATTTGGGAGAAAGGACTCTGCACACACTAGATGTACGCAGAGCGGTCATGTTCTACATGGAAAGAACCAGACCACTGAGGAAGACTAATCAGTTCTTCGCCTCGGTGGCAGCAGGAAGAGAAGGGGATGCAGTTTCAAAGTCCACTATTTCTAGATGGATTGTTCAATGCATCACTCTCTACTATACTCTTGCTAAGAGAGAACTGCCCTTTAGGCCAAGAGCACACTCTACTCGAGGCACGGGGGCGTCCATAGCATTCATTGCAAATGTTCCCCTTGAGTCCATCTGCAAAGCGGCTACCTGGAGTTCTGTGCACACCTTTACAAAACACTACTGTCTAGATGCACACTCTAGATCTGACTCCCGGGTGGGACAGGCAGTATTAAGACACCTTTTCTCTACTGTTCCTTCTCATAACCCACCGCCAACTCCGGGTACTGCTCGCTAGTCTATGCACAGCATGTGATTCTAAGCAGATTAACAAACATCAGAAGACAATGCATTACTTACCGTAAAAGCATTTCTGATGGTTGTATCTGCTTAGATTCACATGCGCCCACCCTTCCTCCCCACTCGGATGGAAGGAACATAGACTTCCTTTTATATCTCTCTTTTCTGTACTCACTCACGTCTAGAAGGCTCCCTCAGGGCAGAAAAATACAAACAGAGGGACCTCGACGCGTGAGGGATTGTGGGTACAACGCACGTCACTATAGGGATAGTGTTTCAGACACGCCTTGTCGACGTCCCTTTTCGACTACGAAAAACAAAATGCAATACTCCGCAGTGACCACTGGATGTCGGACCCATGCACAGCATGTGAATCTAAGCAGATACAACCATCAGAAATGCTTTTACGGTAAGTAATGCATTGTCATTCTTCACGAGCCATCACCCTCAACACCTTAAAAACAATTTACCTCTAAGCCAACTGCAAAGAATTAAACGGATTGTCTCAAATGAAAATACATAAGCGGAAGCAGAGAGTGAATTGATTCTACGATTTGAAGAGAGAGGATTCGCGGAAAGAATTGTAACAGAAGCTAAAGAAAAATGCCAACTAAAGAGATCAGATCTCCTGACTCAAAAAACTAAACAAGACGAGGATAATCAGCCACTAATCTACCTGTCACAATACTCCACTAAAAGTACACAAATTAAAAGGACATTACATAAAAATTGGAAATTACTAGATTGGACCCACAACTCTGTACTCTGTTCCCAAAACCACCGCTAATGGTCTATACAAGAGGGAGAAATTTACGGGACTCACTGGTAAAGGCAGAGAGAACAAGTACAACACAACAACGGTTATTGTTGAAACCAAAAAAAGGAACATTTCCATGTTTAAATTGTAGCCAGTGTAACAATGTCCAAAAAGGTCCAATGATCAGACATCCATACACAGATCAGAAGATTAACTTACAACACTTTGCCACCTGCGAGAACAAATGTGTAGTATATGGACTAATTTGCCCATGTGGCAAATATTATGTTGGCCAGACGCTGAGACGGGTGAAAGACCGCATCTCGGAACATAAATCTAACATAAGAACAGGAAATCTGAAGTCACCGGTTACAAGACATTTTAGAGATCACAAACACACAATTTCACAACTCAAATTTGTTGTTCTTGAAATCATCGCACAATCAGCTAGAGGAGGGAACCTACAACAAATCCTATCCCGCAGAGAGATGTTTTGGATACAAAAATCAGATGCCTTAGAACCTAGAGGCATGAACGAAGAGTATTCTCTGAACGTATTCTTATGAAAAACACCAAATAAATAGTGATGTGATTAGCACTTGTTGCTGTGAGAAAGGTTGATTGACGTTCTCTTGAATATTCCTTTGTTACCAATATTAATTTTTCATACCTGCTTTTACATTCGTTTTCATATTGTTGTATAAGTAGTAATGAAGGTGAAATGATGTGGAATAATGGAAAGACAGTCTGGAGCTTAATAACCTACATATATTATGCACATCGCTGCAATAAAGCAGTACGAACAATTAATATGTGTCGAGACACCATTCAGTATAAAAGACCACAAATCCCAGAATTCCACACCATCAGATGGAATATCTTTATATACACAATCAGGTACAGATACCTTTTGATAACGTATGAACTCATGTTCTCTAATGTCCGTAAGTGTTTGTAGACATATCCACCCGTTGAGCATTATTATTCCCAACAGCTAGATGATTTATACCACTCGCGTTAATTAAACCACACGGGTTAATGTGTGACAAAGTGAGAGATTATACCCAAAGTAGACGCAGCTGTTTAGAACGATATAATGCATATTTTTTGTTAATATCATCAAATTGGTATGCCCATGGGCACCACAACTCCCAGAAGCTTAGGATATCATGTGACGGAGATTGTACGTCACATGACATTAGGTTAGTGAACTGCTCCGTCTGTAATTTTGAAACGAGGGGTCTTATTTGAATGCCAGGTGCGACAAAGAAATTCATAGGATGATTTCACAGGATGAATGCACTCATTTATAATGAAAAAGGGTATGTCTTTTAACCATTGAAGTCTTTGTAGGTCCGTGGGCACTACAACTCCCAGAAGTCTAGGACATCACGTGATGGAGATCATATGTCACATGACATTAAATCTCACGTCACATGACTTTAAATAGCCAAAGGTAGCTAGGGAACCGTGTTACCCGCGAGAAGGCTGCAGGATATATCTTTTGAGGCAAGGGAATTCACTGATAGCGGTAAGAGGGTGGATGGACCAGTATCTAAAAATGACTGGTACTTAGTGGATTATTCAAAACACTTACACATGTTATTTTTTGTGTAGATTTTTCGAGAACCAACGGGAATCGACTTCTGTGCTGGGATTGTTAACATCGCTAGTACCCGATACTGCAACACACAGGTAATACACTGACTTTTGAATCTAAACTTGCAGAATTGGAAAAGAGTTTGATTATAGCCTGACACATATTATTATATCTTATGTAGAATGTAAGCTGACTAGGCATTACGGTGGATAAACACGACGACACACAGTGCATTACAGAATCTGGAAACACACAGGCCTTGACAACAATACACAGGTAGGAACAAGGATACTTACCCTTATAACACCACAGTGACTATTTGATCTAACCATTATCTAATACACATATCACTATTATTTTCAGAACACAAGAGAACTGTCTCATAAGATGACGTTTCCACAATTCCACATCGAAATGGGCATTTGAAGTCCTAAAGAAAAGAAAAATACTGTTGTTTTGTGTTTGGAAGAGAAACTATTTGTTGAAACTCATATTTAGAGTATTTTTGAATTATCAGTATTATTAGGAAACACTGGCCCTCATTAGACGTTGTGCGGTAAAAGTCGACATTTACCGGCATGGCGCTATTAACGTGTTCGCCTAGGCAAGAGGGCGCTAATAGCGTACCATTACGAGTACGCGGACACAAGCATAGTGCCATGCCGGTAATGACCCTACCGCCATGCTGCTAAAGACCCCAAAAAGTCCCTTAACGGCTTCGACGAAAGTGCTGATAGCACCTCCGCCCTCACTCTACATGCAAATAGCGGTCACCGTTATTAGCGGTGACCGTTAAATAGCGGAACCGGAAATAGCGTCATCGCACAGGAACGGGAAAGAGCACGGCGGCCATCTTTAAAAACACAATCCATTGCCATCCTCTGCATCCAGGACCTCTTTCCACAAGACTCCAACACAAAATCATCCCGGATAGCCCAAAGATGCCAAAGGCCGTCAAGAAAGGCGCTTATCGGCAGCGAAAAGAAAAATTCAGTGACGAGGAGCTGATCCTGCTTACAGAGACACTTGCGGCAAATGCCAATGTAGTATTTGCCAATGACATGCGGCGGCAGACCCTCGTCAAGAAAAAGGCCATCTGGGCAGAGGTTGCCCACAAAGTCAGTGCGCTGGGCACCACCACCCGCACTGTCAAGGACTGCCGAAAGCGGTTGGACAACCTATGGGTCCGTGTACGAAACATTCTGGCTGTGAATCGCAAGCTGGCAATGGCCACAGGAGGTGGCGCTGATTCCCCTATAAAACTCCGGGAGTGGGAGGAGACCTGCGCCAGCACAATTGGCGTGGAATTGATCGAGGCTGTCGGAGACATGGAGCATGGTGCGCCCACTTCATCAGATGGAGGTGAGTGTATACATCAAACAATGCACTGTGAAGGGTGAGGGGCCCCCCAAATATGAGGCCATGGATCCAGCCACAAACATACATGCATGCATCACCACATACACGTGCAACACAGACCCATTCATGCATGACCCAACCCACATCCCCATTACCGGATTCCAAAATAAAGAGGCCCCAATGCATAGAGCGGCATGACGTAAACATTCTACATAAGGCACGTAGAACCATAAACGATGATATTCCCTATTTTTGTCCCCTACAGGATCACAGACACTGATGAACCGGGCACTGTGACACCTGCTCCCCCAGCAAAGAAAAATCCCAGGACACATGAGACAGGGGACACCGCCACCACCTCAAGGGGCGCCGGGAGGAGTGAGCAGCAGCAGAGGGGCAAAGGCAGCAAGAGCACCAGTTCTACACAGCCTGAGGCCACGGCTGCTGCAATTGTTGCACCCATGGCAGTGTACCCCATTACATTGGAAACCAGCACGGAGGGCCCGCACTCTGCTGCCACCAGTTCCACTGGTGAGGCAGCAGCCACCGCGCCGCTGTCGGACGTGGAGGAGGCAATTGACGTTCAGAATCAAAGGCAGACCCCCAGCCCACCACAGTCCATTTGAGCCAAGCCCAAGGCCATCATCACAATCAGATAGCCATGGAGAATCAGGCAACAACACCGTGGAAGGGCGATGTAGCCCTCAGGTGTCCTCACCTGATGCCAGAGGCATGAACCAGGGCGCAGCAGCCACCCCAAGAGCTGGACGCAGTCAACATGACCTGGCAACCATCAGCCAGAGGCAGGTTGAAATCACTGCGCTGGTTGGCCAGCATGTGGCAGAGGCAGCCCGTCTGAGGGATGAGCTTAGCTCATATGCAAGCCAGACAAGAGCGGGCATGGAGGCCTGCACAAACAGGATTTGTGAGGAAATGGCCCAACTTGGGCAGGTCCTCACACGTATTGCGGACCCATGGAGCGACAATACCCCCCCCCACCACAGGATCAACCGGGCACCTCCTCCTCTGCGAGTTCCCGTTAAACCAGCCCCCGGCGCCGCTCTTTGCGCACCATGAGGCGCACGCCATCCCAACTACCCAATGGCGGAGGAGGCCATGAGAATTAGGGCCAGCAAGAACTGGCACATGTGGAGCAGGACACCTACACACTATAAGCCTCACATGGGGGTGTCGTGGGGGGAGGGGGGAAAGGGTGTTTGCACAGTTGGGACCATGCACTTTTTGTTCACATTTTGATCACAATACACTGTTGAAAAGTTGAAACACAGGCTTGGTCTTCATCATTGTGTATGTGTACTTTATTGGGGACAGGGTCCTTTGTGGGCCTCGCCACATACATCAGGGCAACAATACCCATCTCCATCCATAATAGTTCACCCTTGTATCTCATAATATTTGATACATCAGATGCTGACGCACATCGTGTCCCTCCTGGCCATCGCCTCTTGCATGTCCTGGCGGACCATTTCACCCATCCTCATCAACATCATCCTCATCTGGTGGTTGCATGTCAATGTCAGGTGGCATAGTCACATTCCGTCTGATGCACATTTTGTGCTGGATTACACATGCCATGGTTATCTTCGGCACTTTGTCATGGCCGTACAGGAGAGCCTCACCCGGCCCGCTTAGGCACCAGAGCTGTGTCTTCGAAGGCCAAATGCCTGCTCTATCATGACGCGGGTACGGGTATGTGCACGATTGTAGTCCTCTTCGTGCCGGTTCTGTGGGTTCCGTACAGGGGTTAGGAGCCACCTCTTTAGGGGATAGCTGGCGTCGCCTGTGTGGGGTGAAGAATGGGTACCTGTTACCGTTCACCTCTGGTGCGGCCTGTACATGTCACACAAATCGACTTTGCATTGTGATTCAAAATCATGACTACCAGCATGCATGAGTCTGTGTGACTGCAATGTGTAAAGGTGAGCTTGACCCTGCAAGTGGACATGCCTGAATCATGCCTCCGACAGCAAATGACATGTCCTGGGTGAGGCCAGGTCTTAGGTGTCCCTGGGCCCAGGCAAATTTGGTACCACACTGCTAGTGTACTGCCATTCCGACATCGATGTTGCCATGCTGTGTGGCATCACTTCAGTGGTGCTATAGGTGTGTGGTTCAATGCTATGGCTAGGGGTGTTACCTTTGCATGCATTCAAGGGCACATTGCTGTCTTGATGTTTTGCTGCACTGATTCTGTATTGCCATCTTGACGCCATGTTGCTGATTTGTGTGGTATGTGGTGTGGCATGATGTGCAATGTGGATGTGGATGGATGTGCAATATTCTGAAACCTGGATTGTACTCTATGTTGTGCAGCTCATAATTGCATGTGGGTTCTCCTCAAGGACATTGCGGCCTTCCCTGACGGACATTGGCCTACATCTGTATGTCCATTTGTCCTACAGTCAACACCCAGTTGGTGTATGTATCTCTACCCCCCCCCCCCCACCATCACACTGCCATGTGCTTGCCCTGCTACTCACCAAGTAGCCAGGAATGTTGTCCGGCTTGTCGCTCCGTGTAGCGTGGCATGTTTGAGTTACGCAGGACCATGGAATCGGGTTGATCCGGGAAATGGGGCACAACAATGTGTGATTATCTTGTTAGCGTCAGATACCATTTGGACATTGATGGAGTGGAATTGTTTTCTGTTTTGGTAGACTACTTCATTGTGATGTGGGACCACAAATTCCACATGGGTACAGTCGATGGCCCCGATGCAACTTGGGATGCCTGCCAGTGAATAGAAGCCAACTTTGGTGTTTGCGATCTCCTGGGCAGTCCGTGGCAGGAATATGTGTTCAAGCGCATGCTTCAGGAGGGCATCGAGTACCTGGTTCAGCGTGCGTGAGAATACTGGTTGTGAGATGCCATGCATCTGCCCCACTGTATGCTGGTAGGTGCCTGTGGCCAGGAAGTGGAGCACAGTCACCACCTTCAGTAGAGGCGGGAATGGCAGTTCTGATGTCTATGAGGCTGACAATGTTGTCATGTATCACGTACACGATGCTGGTGATGGTATCCCGGTCCACACGGTACAGGGTGTGTATCTGCTCAGGGGTTAGGTTAAATGGACTGGCTCGGATCCTGGGGATTGGTGGCTGCCTCTGTGGTATGACTAGGTGCCCTGGTGGTGCTTGCTGCACCTGTCTTGCCCTCCTCCTCCTCCTTCTCCTCCTGCGTCTCCTTTGTGCTGCCTGTTGTTGTTGCTGCTGCACTGCAATCATGTCCTCCAGCCCATGGAATGCTGATAGTATTGGAACCATCTTGGTGTGTGAAGGGGTGTGGTGTGCTCCTTTTGTGCTGCCGCAGTCTCCATTGCCTCCACCTGTGCTGATTGTGTCCACCTGTGGCAGGTGGGAACACTGCTAGGTTCTAATAACGGGTGGTTCGCGATGCCGTTATTTGCGCCATGCCAGTAGGGGGTTTTGGGGGCTTTTCCATGCCGCTATTAGCATGTCCGCTCGGCTTGTGATGCTGTGCTATTAGCGGCATGGCGTTATTTACGGGATCGAGGGTCGCGCGCCCACGGACTAGCCGCTATTAGTGGCACCGTACTTAGCGGTGCCGCAAATAGTGGTGAGCTGGGTCGTAATTGGCATGGGGATTTAACGATACCGGTATTTCCTTACCGGTAACGTTAAAT
Source organism: Ambystoma mexicanum (assembly GCF_040938575.1). Lineage (NCBI taxonomy): Eukaryota > Metazoa > Chordata > Amphibia > Caudata > Ambystomatidae > Ambystoma > Ambystoma mexicanum. The sequence goes on along the minus strand of NC_090939.1, from coordinate 862,570,399 downwards.
CCCTACCACACAACGTGTAATGAGGCCCACTGTGTTTAATGAAATAGTTATTGCTCTTGAAGAAGAGAGGCACACTCTCGAAACGCGTAGAGCTCCATATCGAGAATGTTTTGTATTTTATGTACCTTTTGAGTGAATTGAACTGATTTTTGTTGAAAATAAGTACTAAAAATATTATGTTGATAATTTTTGTACAACATTGTGTGTATTGAAACTTGCTTTCAAATTAAGAATTGCAAAACGAAATGAGTTACGAATTTAGCTGTTCTAAAAACAAAAATGAGTGAAAATTGTGACATTTATTTAAATTTTGGTTGGATCTTTTTTCCAATATCAAGAGGTGTGCAGGGGACGGGAGTTCCTATTATTAATAGGAATTCCATGTTTTTTCAAGATATTATTGACCTTTGATCCCGAGGTTGTTGGTTTTCTCCCCCGCACCTCTAAATAGCATTTAACGACTGCACAAGCCATTGGAGCTCTGAATTTTTCTAATTTAGACTAACAATTTATTTAAAATATAGGGTGTGCAATTTCTTTTTGCATTTTCTGGTCCCCAGATATACACATCTGTTCCTCATTCACTCTGACTGAGCCACGCTGTCAGCCATTCACACAGAAGGACATTCATGCAGGCAGGCAGCTAGTCGGTCTCACAGGCATTCAGGCCATTCACTCCACCCAGACACCCATAAGAAAGAATATGGATTGGGGCAAGTACCCAGCCTTTCAGCCCACTACACTGCATTCATGTCAGTTTCAGTCAGTGCTGTCTCATTCATTGTGTCACACACACAAAAACCAGACACCCACAACAGAGAATGTGAGTTGACTCCCAACTCCACTCACACAGGTCTGACAGGAGACAGCCCCAGAGCCGTATATGGTATTTCCACCCAACAGCCATTCAGGAGGAAGTGACATAGTCAAGGCTTCCCAGGACTTTGGTAAACAAGGCAGGGGTGTTGCTAGGTCTGGAAAAGACCCGGGGCTACGCTAATGTTGTAACTGTCGGGACTGGGGGCTAGCCAGTCTTTTGGTTGTAGCTCCAGAGATTCTATCCAGGGCTACAACCAAAAGACCAGGGGCTATAGCCCCCTTAGCCCCCTCTAGCAACGCCTCTGAAACAAGGTAATAGGCAATAAAATCCAAGAGGCCACAGGGGCCATCTTGCCTTCCATCAGTAGTCCATTGATTCCTATGGTAGGGCCTGGGTGTCCCAAAAATGGAGGATACTCCGAGCCACTGCCAAGTCAGCATGTAGCTGCCACCAGCCCATACCCTGCTCTGTGGGCAATGCACAGGTGCCCAAAAACACACATAAGCGGCACAAGGGTGTTCCCTCACCCATGGGTACCGTAAGGGGATCCCATGGGTGGTGTTCACCAAAAGATAAAAATGAAGAGCTGCACCGCCAGAGGTCCAAGCTGGACCTCCATGCAGAAAACATAAAGAAAAAACACACACACAGAAGTGGTAGGACAAGGACGGGAGGCCCTGTCCCTCCATAAGGTATTTCCAGCATCACACGTATTCTTATCAAACATTTTCAATTTTCATTGCCAGTGTTATCTCCTTACTATCGGCGATGGGGCAGTCCACCCTCAGTTGACATGCAGACAGCAGTCCACCTTTGTGCTTTATTTGCATGGGAGAATGTGCTGCATGGCTCTCAGCAGGGGCGTGTTCTACGCTACATATATTCGCTTGAGGGGTTTTGGGTTCTACCACAAACGTAGCTCGCATTAATGAGGGTTGGTGAGGTGTCAGCGGTCTGGGCCACTGCCTCTCAATGTTGCGCTTCAAGCCTACACATGCAAACAGACTGGAAGGAAGTCCTCTGGTGTCCGCCAGTGTGTTCATGCTACTGAGATGAAGGGCAGGCCATCCAGTCCTCCATGGGGGGAGGGGAAGGAGGTGCTGTTGGTTCAAGTAGGTTTGGGTGAAGTGATCTATGTGTATGGAATGTGTTTGCATGTATGCATGTGAATGTTGTTTTTTAATTTTTATGTATGCAGGCATGAAAGAAGTTGTGTGATGTGTCGGTGCGCAGGTGACAGAATATATGTTGTATTCATGCGTGTGTATGAGAGCGCGCATGCTTGAGCACGTGTTTGTATGAGCATGCCACCAAATTTAGTTTTGGGGCTACTGGGAGCGTGGCATTCTTTTTTGCTTGACCCTTAATGCACACTAAAGGGTAAAGCAAAAATTAATGCCATGCCCCCACACCTAAGTTTAACGGTCCACTCATACATGCATACACACACACACACTCTCAAACACACGCATTCAAGCAACATACACTCTCATTCACCCGCGCCTTCATGCATCATTCAAACAACTCCTTGCATGTATAGATACATGAAAACAAAAACACCAACATGCATGCGCACATGCATACTTCTTTACTGTGCATCAAAGGTAAAGCAAATATGATTCATGTTCTTACATGGCTAGACTGGCCTACATTGTTGCAGCCGTCTGGCCATTTATTCCTAGTGTGCAATGGAATTTTTGTACTTGGCATCAAGGGTAAAAGCAAACGTAAATGTGTCTATGTGGCTACACTGACATGCATTGATACAGCCAGTCTGGATATACTTTCTTTCTGTGGCATGGTTTTTACTGGCTGGCAGTTCTTATATGGTTCTCCTGTCATATGTTATGTTAATTTCTTATAGAGCGCAACACACACAAAGGTCTCAGTGCATATATTGATGCAGTCTGTATGGACATGTAGGGGCACAGCCAAAATGAAATGTTTGTTTTATACTAGCATATGGTGTGGGCAAAGGCATCATGAAAATGTGTTCGAAAATGCTACTGCACACTTCTGGTGACTTGAGGCCATTAGCTTGTTTCATGTGCTTACATGCTAAATAAATTGTAAGCTGTCTGGCTTTTTATCCAATGTGTCACAGAAAACGTGCTGTAAAATGCACCAATTTTACCCACTATTCCATTGGTTCAGGCTTCCTCGCTACACTCGCTAGCTCCCACATATTCGGGGCAAACATATATGCTCTTCCAATTCAAAAATTCACCACCCACCACTTCTCATTGCAGTGTCATTGTGAAAAAATGATCATCCTCAAATTCTTTGCCTATCTGGCATTTGGATAATGTGCAAATAAACAAGATATTTTCCAAATTGTCCATGATTGTGTGCCAGAGGTCGCCTTGTAAAACTCACCAATATATTACAAAAGTACTCAAAAAGGAGTGTACGCTGGTGCAAGAAGTAGCTCTGTTTTTTCAGGGGCCCAGACGCAGCTGGGGTAGCAAATTGAAACGGATTGCAGAACAGAACTGCATGAAAAGGCATTGTCAAAGAAACCCCCTAAAGTCAGAACCTTTATACAATGCAAAGTAATTAGTATTCATGATTGTGCAACATGAACAAATCTCCCCACACAAAGCTGATTGGACTTTGCACTTTGAACCCTTATAGAAAAGCATACATTGCGATCAATAATTGAGTCCACGAACCTTCCCACACCGCCCTCAATTACAGCTTGTGACGTCACAATCTAACCCCAATTCCCACAGCACAAATTTAAGTAAATGAAACTTTTGAGACGACCAGCGTAATTTAAACCGCCCTGGTCGCCTCATCCTGATTCTCATGAGAATTGCTTTCCACCATGTCACTGCCAGAGCCTTGAACCACAGATGTACTGCTACACAAATGTTGCATATCGGGTACATTGTAACTCTTTTCCAAGGGAAAATGTTCTCCTGGGCAATTTGAAACAGCTGTGGTTCTTTTTCAGCTATATTAGAAAAATGTATTTCATAAAGGATTTTGAATTATAAAATGGTCATGTATTATTACTCGTTGGCGGACCCTGTGAGCTCTGAACTGTGACATCAAAAAATAACAACCACTGTGTACTTGTCTCAGCGATGGCCTGGGATCGCAGACTCTGCACTAAATCACCAGCCGCAGCAGTCTTTGCTGCACATAAAGTGTTAACACACGTTTTCTGCAAAAGCAGGCTTTTAAGGCCTACTTACTGCGTTTCGTTCTACCACTAAGTTTAATTATACTTACCCGTGCCCCAGTATTTATGGATTTGCTTCATTAATCACTTAATTTTACAGATATCAGAAAGAGCCTCCCTCCAAATTTACAGTGCTATTCTCCCAGCTGATAAGTGTGTCCCTTCATACTTCGTTGAACTTGCATTTTTATTACAATTGCACATGCAAATGAACTTCTTGTTAAGGATTTCTAATTGCAAGGCCAATATATTCCTCCAAATATGACAGGTAAAACTACCAAACCCTGCTGTACAATGGTTCACTATGTGATCAATATTACTGGCCTATCTTGCTTACAAATACATCTTTTGTCGCTGTGTTTCCCAAATATTCCTTGGAGAATAACCCTAAAGCCCTAGTAATGTGCACTTTAAACCCCATATGTTTTGGCCATTGTTAATAGTTTTGTGTGATTACAAGACAAGAATCCTTGTAAACACCAACTTAATCTCAAATTCAGTTGAAAACTATTTCAAATTTGCTTTACCTAGATTTTCACCTCAACATACTTTTAAATTGACATGTTCTGTTTGTAAGATTTCATTTACTACCATTATAATTTTTGTTGCAATCATTTTGTCACTCCCTGAAAGACAAGGGCCTCATTACGTGTTTGCCGGTAAGAAATCGTAATTACTGGCATGCCGGTGCTACCATGTCCGTGAAGCACAGCATCCGGAAACAACGGCTGATTCCGTGTAGGCGTGCATGCGCATTCCGGCATGCCGGATACGGTGACACCGACATGCTGGTAATTACACCAAACATCCCCTAAAAGGCCGACACCCTCGGTGCCGGCGACTCAGAATCCAGCATCACGCTGCTGGTAACACTGGCACCGGTAACAACGGTGCTGCTATTACAGTGACCGTAAATACAGTCATCACGGGAACAGGAAATCGACCGGCAGCCATTAATAAAACACAATCCATTGCAATCCTCAGAGCACAGCGCCCATACACTTTTCCTGAGCTCTGATCTTGCAAAATCAAGATGACATCAAGGGCATCTGCAGCACAGAGGCGCAAGCCACGCTTTAGCGAGGCAGAACTGACAATGTTGGCAGGCACCATTGCGGAGCATGCCGACCAACTCTTCTCCACGGACCTACGGAGGCGGGCACAGCTAAGCAAAAAGGACATCTGGGAGGAGGTGGCACAGAAAGTTACTGCAGTTGGCACAACCCCCCGCAGTGTGCGTGACTGCCATAAAAGGTGGGATGACCTGCGCTTGAGGGTGCGCAACCTCCTGTCGGCACAGTGCACCCAGGGTATGGCCACAGGTGGCGGCAGTGCTTCCTTCCTCCACCTGCAGCCCTGGGAGAAGACCTGCAGCAGTGTGCTGCATCTTGAATCCATCAAAGGAGTTGGTGCTGCGGTGAGGAGGCTGGTGAGTACACATAACCCCAATGTCACATCAACCTCCCTGTCCACCCTGTACACACTATAGTAGCAAAACATGTCTAGTGCATTGTGCACAACACCAGTACAGCCCTGCCGGGCACCCCCCCTGCAGCCCCGTTGTACACAACAACATACACCTACACCCCAAACCTCACTCATACCCCATTTACACGTACACCATATCACAGGCATCCTTTAATGACAACACAACATGCTCCTGCTGGCACTCAGACACACATCCCCCTGCCACAGCATAACTTGTGTTGTTCCTGCCGTGCTAGCACAGGCACAAAGTCACATCAGTGCCAAGCACCTACACCACCCACAAATGACCAGCGTCACACAAGGAAACTTGTGACTCCCTCATCCCATCCAGCCGGACCCATGATGCCAAATTTCCACCCACGAAGTAAGTACCACAGGCAACAGGCACATGGGGACCACATCTATGGCACAACCCGCCGCAACACAACATGATACAACTTGTGTGCCACACCCCTAACACCCTACTCAGAAATCACAAATATACCACGAAAGTATCTCTGGCACTGCACACACCATGTAGGCACATCACACATCCACCACCACTGTATCCATGACACAAGCATATGTGCCCCATGCCATGCTCCCCACGATGTCCCTGACAGCACTGTCATCAAAAGGTCAAAGCATTAATGTATGTCCCATCAATCCACACACATCGCTGATGCCCTGCTTTTCTGACTCCCTCTGGCAATGAGGACGGCCAGCCCAGTACATCAAGGGGCACCAAGTGTCGACACCGAAGGACCACCACCACCTCAACTCAACACCACCTCAACAGGTGCATCCCTCCAGCCACCACAGATCCCTGTGGCACCTCCAGCACAGCCACCACAGATCCATGTGGCACGTCCACCACAGATCCCTGTGGCATCTCCACCACCGCCACAAGGACATGCACATGTGTCTTGGAGAGAACTCAGCAGACGAGGGTGGTATCGAGACTGGCGACACAGACCAGAGCATCGATGAGGCACTGCCCTTCAGCCCCATGGGCCCAATGAGCCCCCAACCTCAACCCTTCCACAGTGTGAGGGACATAGGCTGTCTAACCAGGATGGAGCAGTGCCAGGATGCACTTACATCACTGGTGCAGTAGCACCTACAGGAGGCACAGCTAATGCGAGAGAGCATGCAGGCCAGTTCCAGGCAAAATGCACCGGCACTTGGTAGATGCACACGTGCCATAGTTCAAATGTCACGGATGGTGAGGGAGGGCAACAGCGTCAAGTCTTCAACCACTGAAACTATGGCAGTGTTGCTCCAAGCCTTCCTCGTCCAATGACCCCTGGCAATACCACCTGCCGCCTCAACCAGCACAACACCAGGAAGTTCAGTACATAGAAGCCCAAGTCAGCGCTCCATGAGGCTGTCTCAGCCTGCACCCAGCCGCACACAGGAGCCTAAAAGGCGATGCAAATAGGCCATGGACCCATAGGTGCCCTGTCTGGGACTCGTGCCAGTTTATATAGGGAAACAGGACACGAGTTGGCTACAGAGGGTTGGGGAGGGAATAGTTTGGGATGGGGCGTGGGGAGGGAATAGTTGGGGAGGGGTTGTGTGGAGGGAATAGTTGGGGAGGGGTTGTGAGGAGGGAATAGTTGGGAAGGGGGAGTGGGGAGGGAATAGTTGGGGTGTACCGTATTAGGATTGTAGTAATTTCACATTTGTACATATTTTCTTTTCCCAAAATATACTTGGTGTTGCAAACAGAATTAATGACTGGACATTGATTATTCAGTTTGAGTGTTTTTATTCATGTTCAGTGCCCAGTGCAATAGCTGGCCCATGACGCATGTGTGACAGCTGATTAGAAGTAGTGCTGTATAAGTTCATCCAGTGCGACATGTCCATTCATGCTATCACGGCACTGTGCAATTGCCTGATCATCATCACTGTTGTTGTCAGCCTCTGGTGAGTGCATGTCCATGTCAGGGGGCAGGGGGACGTTGCACCTGATGCACATGTTGTGCAAAATGGCACAGGCAAGCATTATCTTTCCCACCTTTTCCAGGCTGTACATCAGTGCTCCACCCGATCTTCTGAGACAGCAGAACCTCTCCTTTAACAGGCCAAATGTCTGTTCAATGGTGCCCCGAGTACATGTGCACAATTGTATGCCTGCTCATGGATGTTGTGTGGTTGCCTCACAGGGTCATTAACCATGCCTTTAGGAGGTAACCAGCATCACCTGAATGGGGGCAACAGAAAGTGGACACTGTCATTCTTCTGGCCATGTCATGTTGGCACAGGCTCTATAGTATTTATTTGCTTAGACAGACATGCACATGCAAAAATGTTGTTTAGCTAGCATATTCCCTTTTCAGGTACCTGAAATGCACTATGTCCAGATGCGTGTGGGTTGTGTGGTCTGCAGTGGCATTGACTTGGCCCATTCACAGACAACATGACCGCTCATCTAACCCTTTTAGTACAACTGACACAAATTCAACAGCTGGATATGTCATAATTGTGTTACAAAGTATTTATAACAAGATGCCCATGTACTAGGGAACGTTTTGCTTATTGATGAGATGCATGTGTTATTGTGTGGTTCTAACAGGCAGCGGACCTGGACAATTGGTGTGTTGACAAACGCTGTTATGTGGATGGGTGGGGAAGTGTACTCTGTCTGTGCATCAGGTGCTGTGTTTGCTTGAGTGTGTTAGTGCTTCTTGTTCTCAATTTATTGTGGTGCATTCTGATATGTAGTTATTTAGTTTATAGCTGCACAGAATTGGTGTTCTCATGCATGCACTGGATCTATTTCCTAAATTGTGACACGCCTGTCAAGGCCTTGCACTCAGGCATGCTCTTACGGTGTTGCACCTTGAGTGACACCTTTTAATGCACACACAAATAAGGTAGGTACTTATCGTCTTCCATTTACTAATGGTACGTGTTGTACTATTGCCACGAATGATGATCATTGCTCGTGTTCATGTTCATCCTTCCCCTTTAACCTCCCTATCCGGCACCTGTCAAATTACATGCTATTTTTATAATTTTCTGAGCGCAGAGAAGTGAGATGAAAGATGGATTAAAGCATTCAATGAGCACAGCCACTGGTGATGGGTGTTATACGTGGCCATGAATCAAGTGTACACACAGCCTTATAGTTAAACTCACCCAGCAGCCAGATAAGCTATTCTGTTTTCTGCCCCCCGCCCCACACATTTAACTGTGCACACAGCCTTGTAGTTAGATTTACCCAGCAGCCAGTTATGCTGTCCTCCATGATGTGCCATGTACCGAGGCAGTATGGAGTTGTGCAGCACCATTTAGTCGTGGGTAGAACCGGGAAATTTGGCACAGCAATGGGTGATGATGTGGCGGGCATCACACACCATCTGCACATGCAGTGAATGATAGTTTTCGGTTGCGGTACACAGCCTCAACTGCCTGCCTGGCCACAAGCTCCACATGTGTGCAGTCCAACGCACCGAAACGTTGGGCATGCCTGCAAGTGCATGAAAGGCTATGTTCGTGCCATTAACCTGGTCTGCTGTCCTGGGTAGGCTGATGCGGTCTCGAACGTGACGCAGGAGTGCATCAATGACCTGGAAGGGGACACACGAAAAGCTGGGTTGCGATATCCCATGCAGCTCACCCACAGTGTGCTGGTATGTGCCTGTGGCAAGGAAATGTAGCACAGACACTATCTTGAGCAAGGGGGGGATGGTTGTGCGGATATTTGAGGCTGACCAGGTCGTCATGGATCAGGTCCACTATATAAATGATGGTGTCCCTGTCTAGCCGGTACAGGGTGTGGATCTAGCTTTAGCTCAGGTTGAAAGGCGTGGCCCTTAAGCGTGGGATTGGTGGTTGTCTGCGTGGTGCAACTGGCTGGACAATGGGGTTTTGCTGGGCCAGGATGGCCCTCCTTCTCCTCAAGCGCCTCTGCTGCATCCACTGCATCCTCTGCCTCTTCAAGTAATAGTCCTGCAGGCATGACCTCCAGCTCCAGTACTGCTACTGCTAGCATTGTGGTGTTGGAAGGGGTGTGGGAGTGGTCCTTTTGTGCTGTAGCACTGTTCATTTGTACCACCTGCGCTGATTCTGTGCACCTGTGACATGTTTCTACACACATGAATCGACATAATATCTGGTCCGCGATGCCGGTGTTACCAGTATCGTTTTCACATTGAGACCGGTATGTCCATGCCGGTAATTTGCGTATCCATGATGCTCGGAATGTGCACTTAATAACGCCATGGCGGTATGTTAGGCCCGGCTGCCGCATCTCTCCGCAGATGCCAACAACCGTGTTGCCGGATGCGGTGGGTCACTTGTGGTGCCAGTGTAACCGGCATCGCAACTCAGACTATGCCGTTCCAGAAAAAGGTGCCAGTACGGAACTACCGCCACTGCTATTTCCAGACCGGCATACTTGTAATGAGGCCCAATATGTTCTGTCAAGGTACGGCTGTTGCTGACCATTTCATTTGATAATCAAATGTTGCTCATTGCGCACAAAATGTTGGGGGAAACTCCTGTCTTACAACAATAAACTATTTTCGAGTAAGTAGAATGATAAGAAAAATACATGTAGGTTCTCCGTATCTGGTTTGCTATACTCCATGAATCAACCAGTCTGAACATATGTAATAGTGAGCACATAATCTACAGGCTTCTTCCCTGGCAACTTATCCCAACTTTGATGAAGCATTCAATTGAGATTGCATCCTACAATAAGACATCTACCCAGATCTGAATAACACTGAGGGCCTCTTTACGACCCAGGCGGTAAGGGGTTAACGGCGCCGTAAAAGGTGTCGGCGCCGTTAAACCCTTACCGCCTAATTACGAGGTCACTTTGCGGGTCCCGACCTTAACGGCTGGTTTTACCCCCTCTGTAGTACAACTGACTCGGGCTTCCACCCTGGTAAGCCTACCACCCCAGGCTGAGAGGGGTCCCCATCAAGCAATAAATATATGCAGGTGAACTACAAAAAAAGGGTAAAGAACAGAGCTGAGTCAACAAGCAGCCAATCCTGCTGCACACGCTGGTGGTCCTCCAGACAAATAGGCTTTGTTCAGTATTCTAGACAAATGCTAGCACTTAGCTATGAATTAAAGTAAAGTACTGGGTCTCCTTAATGAAAGGGGGCACAATATTTTGGGGATTCATGGGCTATGAAATTGTGTGGGAAACCTGAGCATTTGTACAAAACAATAAGGGAACTCAAATCCTCCAGATTATGATTTTGAAAAAACTTCAGAAGAGATAGATTGAATTGACCGAACATAATGAGTCAGATTGTAATTTAAGCCTAAGAATTCCTGCAGAAAATATACAGTAATTTGGCAACCTTTACTTGATGCATACACATGAATCCCTCCCATGGTGTAGGTGTGTTGTACGTTCACTCATATGCGTGCTGCATTGCTGCCATTTGGCAGTTCTGCTGCCTCGCCATTGTTTCCCCATCATCTCTTTGCTTAATTGACCGCCACCTTGTGTTCACCTCCTCACGTTTCTCCCCAGGATACCACATGTTTCCTCCTGCAATTGCTCTGTTTTACTCATGGTTGGATGCATTCACAAACTCTGCATAGGATAGCACAGGATAGATATGCTGTTACTGTTTAAATACGTATTTCCTCGCTGAGGACTTAATTTCTAGATTTGTTCTGTATTGTACATATATCTGGAAATCCTAATAAAAGTATGTTTTAAAATAAGAGTCAGATGTCGATACCATTGCATTGCTTTGTGCCACCGAATGCCACTTCTCTGATTTTAATTATCTTTAGAAGGAAAATGTTCGACAAGTTTTCAACTAGGGTTTCTGATGGAACATTATTTGAGGCGACAGGTGACGAATAGCTAAGATCATTGATAATTGAGAAAAGAGTGCTTTGTTAGATACATTATTTTTTTTAAATAAAATGTTTTTTATTGTTTTAGAGATACAAACAAAACAAAGCAAAAGGAAACTAATTAACACTTAATCAATACATTTAAACACACAGGTATTCACTTCTTCTTGGTGCCTGGCTCTTCTTTGCATATATTGTAGAGCTGGTACGTCTAATAAGCTTTGGATTCGTTTCGATCGCCTGTATTAGTTCTTTTTTCGGCAGTTCAGCATTTTACGGCTCCTCTTTCCATGCCTTCAGTTGTCCTCCCATCTTTGCCATATCTTGGCCGCTTTCTCTGGGCACCCACTTGTGGTATACACTCTCGCTTCCATTGGCACACACATGTCTACATCTGTTACCCATTTCTCATACTGTGGTGGTGAGGCCGAGCCCCACAATTGAGCTAGATTCCTTTTTGCAAGGCCTGTGGCTGTTGCGAACATGAGTTTTTCGGATCGTGATAGCTCTATATCTGCATCTATCCCCAGTATTAGAATTTTGGGGTCCATCGGTATCTCGCGGCCAATCACTCTTGATGGTCTGTTGCAGCATTTTTGCCAAAAGTCTTGTATTTGTGGACATTTCCATAGGATATGGAAGAAGTTTCCTCTCATTTGGTGGCATCGTAGACAGTTGGGATCCGTCGCTCTTCCCCATTGGTGCAAGGCCTCTCTGGGATAGTAAATCCTATGTAGGATTTTTAGTTGGATCAGCCTGATTCTGGCTGAAATTGCTGTCTCTCTGGGGTACATGAGGGCCGCGGTCCAGTCCTCTGTTTGTATTGGGCCCACATCTCTCTCCCATTTCTCTTAAGTTCTGTGAGCTCCTTTGTGGCAAATGAGTTGATGGCATTGTACATTGTAGAGGTTATTTTGTGGTCAATTCGCTCCATCACTTTGTTTCTTTCGATCGGGGTGCAGTGTCGTATGTTAGGGAGGTCTATTTCACTTGCAGGGAGTGCCTGTCTCATTTGCCGGTAGTGGAAGTGTTCTGTGGCGGGAAGGTTGAATTCATCCGTTTGGGCTTGGAATGTCTTAATTTCTCCATCCCTTATCATGTCTTCTAATCTCTTTATCCCCGCCTCTTCCCAGGCCACCCACTTGGGAATTTCTTTAAGTTCCGGAAGATGCTTGTTACGCCACAGGGGTTGTCTCAGTGTGACCTTCCCTTCCCATCCCAGGTGTCTGTGCGTCTATCCAAATCTGCGTTCTCTGAGCAGCCATTGTGGGTGTGATTTGACGTGTTTTCTTTTGATAGAGGCTTTCTATCGGGGTGATCCCATGCTCCGCCTGGGTATCTGCTCTGTTGTGTGGTAGCGTTGGGTCGTTATGTAGGATATCGTTCACTACTGACATTTGGGCTGCCCAATAGTACGTTTGTAGGTGTGGAAGTTCAATTCCTCCCTCCCATTTTGAGCGCTGTAGGGTTTTCAGTGCAATTCGGGGATGCTCACCTCCCCACAGCAGTTTCCTAAGTGTCTCATCTAGTTTGCGAAATTCTATTTTAGGTATATATTTTAGGTATATATAGTGGTGCGTTCTGCAGGATGTATAAAAACCGGGGGAGGGCCAACATATTGAATAAGGCAGCTCTCCCTAGCAGGGTGAGCAGAAGGGTCATCCAGTGCTTCACATCGTCCACAAACCTATCCCTTAATGGATGCAGGGTTTTCTCTGTATATTGTATTAAATCTGTCGTGATTTGTATCCCGAGATATCGGAACTGCTCTTTCTCAGTTTTAAATGGGCAGTTATCTAGGGTTGCTGCATCGAGCCCCTTGATCGGAAATAACAAGGATTTATCATAGTTTACCCTTAGCCTACTAAAGCTCCCATAGGTGTTTAATATATTCGTAACGATGGGACAAGAGATTGCTGGGTCACCTAGGTAGATTAGGAGGTTGTCTGCGTGTAGGGACACCCTGTCCTCCCAGTTCTGTGCCCAGTGGAACCCCCTCCAATCCCGGGACTCTCTCAGCATTATCGCTAGCGGTTCAATTGCCAGTGCGAATAACATCGCAGAGAGGGGGCATCCCTGTCTTGTACCTTTCCCAAGCACTATGTTGCGTGAGGACTAGCCATTAACTCTGATTTCTGCTGTCGGGGCATTGTATAAGAGTTTGACCCAGTTTGTGAATTGGGCTCTGAATCCCATTTTGCACATAACGAGCCACAGGGCTTCCCAGTGGACCGAATCAAGGGCTTTCTCAAAATCAATGGTGAGGAGTGCCAGTGGGTCCTGTAGAGCCAGTGATCTTTCAATGGCAGATTGAAGTCTATGAATATTCATTCACGTGGATCTCTGTGGCATGAAGCCGCATTGGTCCGGGTGGACCAGAGAGGGTATCACTGTTTGTAGTCTATTGGCCAGTATTTTTGCCAGTATTTTGGCCTCAGTGTTGAGATTGGATGGTAGGAGCTGCTTGTATCTGGAGGTTTACCTTCCTTGTGTATTACGACTATATTGGCTTTCCTTAGATCCGGCGGGAGGATTCCTTTCTCCTTTACATGTAAGAACATTTTAGGCATGTGTGGCGCCACTTCTCCGGTGCCAATTTTCTTCCATATTTCCACTGGAAAGCCATTGGGCCCCGGGGTTTTCCCATTTTGGAGCTGGGAGATGGCTGTCATCAGTTCTTCCTCCGTTATTTCGGCTTCGAGTTTCAGTCTGTGTTTTGTTTAGTGCTGGAATGGTTAGCGTGTCCAATATGTTGGGGTCCGTCGGGGTCGTCGGTGGGGCATATAGCCTTTCATAGCAGGTTGCAAAGGTCTCTGCGATATCTGAGTCCGTTGAGACCCATTCCCTGTTTGTGGTGCTTATCCGACGTACTTGAAGGTGGCCCTCCTCTCTCCTTTCCAACCATGCCAGCATCTTGCTGGCTTTGTCTCCTGTTTCGTATAGTCTGGCATGCATGGTTCTGTGCGCCTGTTTCGCGCATGTCAGCGCAACGTTATATAGCTTCTTGTGTGCCACTTTTAAGGATATGTTGTCTTCCCCCGCTCCTGAGCTTATGAACTTCGCTTCGGCACGTTTCACCTCTGCTTCTGCGTCCTCCATGTCGCGCTGGTGCAATTTATTGTGTGCTGTTGTCCAGCTCAGAATTTCACCTCTTAGAGTTGCCTTATATGCTTCCCATACTATTCCCGCATCATCCACTGAGTCTTGGTTTAGTTCGAAGTATGTTACGGTTGCTTCTTGGATTTTCTCTGTTAGTTCCGTAAATCCTAGGTAGTATGCATTCAATCGCCACTTCGGTGGAGGCTGGGGTCTTTCTGTCTCGAGCAGCATCATGAGCGAGGAGTGGTCCGATATCCCTCGGGGGTCCAGAGTCGCCTCCATTACTTTGTGTATGTTTTCACCGGGGAGGAAAAAGTAATCTAGTCTGGACATGTGCACCTGAGTGAAACGAGAATTGCCTCTCCTCTGGATGGAGGTCTCTCCATGCATCCTTCAGGCCCAGTGCTGATGCAAAGCTAGCAAGCTTGGTTGGCAGTGCCGGGTTTCTTCCTCTTTGATGTGTGCGATCCTCAATGATCATCACCTCATTGAAGTCTCTGCCCATTACCAATGTATCTGACGGGTTATTTGCTATTATCGGTGTGATCTCCTCAACTAGGGCCGTCATGAGTGCTGGGGGCGAATAGATCGCCAATATAGCTATGGTTTGGTTCCATAGTGTGCCTTGCATGAAAACAAATCTGCCTCCAGAGTCTTGGATTACATCAGCTATGTCGCTCGTGGTTCTTTTGTTTATCAATATTAATACTCCCCTCGAGCCCATGGAGAAGCCTACGTGGATTGCTGTTTTATACTTGGTTCTCTTGAAGAATTGGCAGTTCGTGCCTGCCAGATGCGTTTCGGTAAGCATCACTATATCTGGGTCGTGCCGATTTATATATTGTATTACTAGCCTTCTTTTTATACTTTTTCCCAGGCCATTGAAATTCCATGTCATGAAGGCGAGTTTTTTTTCCTTATTTGCAGCTGTGGCAATTGACCCTTGGGTTTCTTGCTGTATACGGGTGCCTATCCCTTGCGATCTTCATGTTTGCCGTGTTTGATGTAACCCTGCTGGGCCAAGTGTCAGTTGAATACCTGTGTAACGGCCAATTCCCCCTCCCCATACTCCATCCCCAACTGAAGCATCTGTCGCCCATTGAACAAAACATTTAACTAATTTAACTAATTTTAAGTGCTTATGTCTCTTTGGTATTGGGAATACCTCAGTATGCACTTGCTACTGTGGGGGGTTGTGCCGTGCTGGTCTGTGGGCCACCAGCATTCAGTTTCTGGTTGCTGTTTGTGTCAGGCAAATTTCGTTTGATTTATGCCATGTATGCTTTCATCTTTCATCTGCCTTTGCATTTATTAATTTTCTCTCTGTGGTATCGCTTCCATTTCCTGGTGGGGTGGTCTGTCTGGTAGTTCATTTAGCCGTGGCCTATTTCTTCTCATTTCTTATCGTTTGCGTGGATTCCATTCTCCTTTCAGGTTTCTCTCAGCCCAGGTCCATGCTTCTTTGGGGTCAGTGAAGTGTATTGTCGTGCCATTATGATATATCTTCAGCTGTGCAGGGAACAGGAGGCCATATTTCACGTTCAGTGTCTGTAGGTGCTTTTTGAGGGGGGTCAAAGGATTGCCTCATTTTCTGCACTTCTCTAGTGAAGTCTGGGAAGAAGCCAATCCTGGAGGCGTTATGTTGTCTCCCCCTTTGTCCTGGCCATTTGCAACACTGCATCTCGATCTCTGTAATTAAGGATCTTCGCTACCACAGTTCTTGGTTGTCTTCCAGGTACCGGCGTGCCCGTTGGGACTCAGTGTGCTCTTTCTATTGAGAACAGTGTCGACAGGGTCCTGGGAGCAAATAGGTCGGCAAGCCATTGTTCTAGGAAGAGTTCCATGCTCTCCCCTTCAACCGTTTCGGGCAGGCCAAGAATGCGGATGTTTCTCCTTGACCTGCCCTCTCCCTCTTCCACCCTGCTCTCCAGTACCTTAATGCGTTCTAGTGCTCTGTTCATTTGCTGGCCCATACTTCTCAGCTTGTCCTCCGCAACAGATATACGGGTCTCGGCCTCTCCGGTGCGGGATGAGAGCTTCTGGAGATCATGGCGCAACAGGGAGACGTCTGTAGAGATGACATTCATTTTGACTTCCATAAATGTTCGCAAGTTGGAAATAGCGTTCATCACATCTCTTAGGGATAGGGTTTCTTCAGGATTTTGTGTACCTTCAGATCTGCTTGGTTCCGTTGGCGGAGGCAGGGTAGTGGTTGTGAATTATTCTATTGTGCTCTGGTTGATCGCTTTTCTTGTTGTCGTCTTTTCCTTGCCCATTGCAGCAATTGTCTGCTGTCTTGTTGTTGCTATGTAAGGTGCAGACTTTAGTGTTCTGGCTCGTCTTGTGGGGTGGTTCACTTGGTGCTACTTGTATTTTGTCGGGAGATTGATATCCCAAGCGTGCTGTGCACTGTGTGGCTCTTTATTCTCTAAATGGGCATCTCTCCTTGTAGTATTCTACTGCTCTTGTTTTAGTGTGCTTCACAACCAGTGGGTGTCTCCGGCTGTTGGGCTGGTTAGTGAATCTCGCCTTCCCTCTTTCCCCCCCTGATTATAGAGGTTGTCGTAGCCTGTGCTCCGGCCGAAAGCATTGCTTGGGGATGTTTTGTTCGGCCGGACTGGGTGTCGGGGGATACCCCTTTCTCAATTTTTCAATTCCAGGATTTGTATGGCCTCCCTTGCCTCACTTTGCAGTTCCTGGGTCCCGTTCCCTCTGGTTGCCTCTTACTTCACTGGCAGTTCGTTTTGGGATATTTGTCTGTTTCCTGTATCCTTTATTTCAGGATCCACCCTTGTACCCTCTCTTCGTTGTGGCAGTCTATGACAGGTTAGTTATTCAGCCCGAATGTTGGGCCTGCATAGCCAGTGTGATTTGCCGAGGGGGGGTTCGATCTCCCCCTCCCGCAAAATAGTGCCCTTGTTTCAATGCCTTGCTCTGGCACCCCACCTTCCCCTCTCCTTATCGGCGTGATTTGCAGGGTCTCAGGGGGTGCTCAACGTTACACGGAGCGCCCGCGAGTGTCTGTATTGGAGCGGGGGGCAGTGATGCTGCGGCTCGGCCCGCCCGCGATTGTGATTCCAATCTCTTGGGTTTGCTCTGACCCCCATCGTCTGTTCCAGTCGCCGAGTGGGGGAATCAGGGCTCACCCGCTCGCGTCCACCGCAGGCCTGCTGGGTCCCTGATCGGGCTCTGCTGTCTATTCGTAGTTTTGTCTGCCCCAGCTGCTTCTGTCTTCAAGGGGGCACGTACCTCCTGCGCCCAGCATCCGCCTCAGCAGTGACGAAGCGAGGTGCCACCGAAAGGCACGTATGCCCCCCACGCCACTGGGCTCCCAGCGTTTCCGTATCACAGCGCCGTCCGCCTCCGAGGGTGTTAGTCCGTTGTGACCGCTCCTCCATCTTGGCGCTTAGCGGCCATCTTGGATTCTCACCAGTGCCGGTCACTATATTTTCTTCGGTGGATTTCTCGGGATCTGATTAATGGAATGCTTCGCGACGTCAGCAGGTTGTAGTGGCGGATGTCTGCTCTTATTTAATGTAACTGTACGGCTCCGTTTTAACAGCTATCTGCAGGATTTTGAAGGATTCTGCTGGCGGCCCGGGAGCTCAAAAAGGATCACATCTCCATGTTGAGCCCGCTGGCCACGCTCCCTGTTAGATACATCATTAACCATTTTACTAAAATAGGCTTTGTTTGCTTTCAGAATTGCACCTTTTTGAATCCTTTGTCTCTCCAGCTGAATCTTTATGTCTGGGGCATGAGAGTGTCTCCAACTCCTCTCCATGTTCTCCAGGGTTCACCGTAGGATGTTAATTGAATGTACAAAAGATTTTATGCATGACCAGAAGCCAGTAAAGAGCTTAAACGGAAAGGAGTCTGATGATGGTAAATACAGAGCAGGTTAACTTATTACCTGGTCAAGTTTATATAAAACCGCCACCCCAACATGTTCTTCTCTGTTGAGATTGAAACAAACTTTTATAATTAAGTTGAACTAAATTTGAAAGTGAAGACATTTCTGCAGGAGCCCATGTCTCAGTAACACTCATAATGTCTGGGGCTGGAGCTTGAAACTGGGCAGAAGTCACTTGGTATTCCAACCTTGAGAGTATTGCAAGGAGTGACTGGTTCTCATGACTTTTTCCCTCAGTAGACCTAATGCCCAAAGGTAGACCTGACAATAAGATGGAACCAGACTGGAGTTTCCCTGATTGTGAAAGACAAGCTAGATATGATACTGTGTCGCCATAATTGGAAAGTCACTGTTTTTGCTGTCCCAGGCAGTCCTCATGGGACATTTGAAGTGCTTCAGGGCTCTGGCCAGGATCCTACAGGACTCTGTTAGGCAGAATCATATGCAGTACCCTTTGGGAACACCACCACAGTTAGGACTACAAGTGTCAGTACAAATTCACCTTCGGTACAAGCCTGTACTGCACAGTAAAGTGGTAGCGATGGCTGAGCAGCCAGACTTATCTCAAGAGTAAAATGAGCAGTACAAGAGATTACACAAAGGACAGCAATTACTATGATTCAAGCAAACACTGATCCAAGGTTTCTGAGAAAAAGAATATACATTTATTTACAAATCACTTATAAAAACAGTTCACTATTATAAAGCAGCAGAAAATCATAGTCTAAATACACTACACAACACCCAATCAATTCTGGACAAGTTAAGCTCAAAATGAAGTGTGAGCAAAATGGCACTCCAGCAATTTAAAAGGGGGGGAAAGACAAGGTTATCACAAATCAATAAAACCAACAAGTTATAGGCAGGGCAATATAGAAAAGGCTACTACAACTAGGATTCAAATCAATAGGTCTGGGCCAATGTTAATGGTGTAGAGTCTTTGCAGAGGATCACGGTTCAAAGTAGTTTGCGGTTAAGTCTTTGTTCAGAACGAAGTTGGTCGGAGGAAAAGTTATTCAAAGGAAAAGAGAAGGACAAGCCTTCGCAGATGCGAAAGATTTCAAACACTTTCACCGCGGCCGGACGGAACGAACGACCAAATTTTGAACAGTACCTTAAAGAAGAAGAATGCTGTAGCTGAGGCAGTTGTTCTTGGCAGTTCCTGCAGGCTCACGGTTCCTGAAGCTTCAGTCGTGGGGACTAGAAGGACGGCTGGAGGGTCCTGCACTGCCCAGGGAAGAAGCCAGCAACAGAGCAAAGCAACAAATAAAAGGTGCGCTCCTTAAAAGCACGAAGGGACTTTCTCAAGCTGGCTTTCCAGTTTCCTTTGGCACAGCAAATTCAACCAGGCTGAATAGGGAAGTCCAGGGGCTTTGTGAGCTGGTTGGTCCCACCAGGCTCAAGGGAAGAAGACTCCTTGCGGATCTCCTCTGTTGACGAAGTTCAGGCGATTCGGACCTGCAGCAGGACTTCACCAGGTGTCCAGTAGTTGCAGCAGTCGTTTTCCTTCAACTTCTCGTTGGCTCTCTCGATCCAGTGCGACTCTGCCTTCCAGCCCCAGAGACTGGCTTTTTATGCTCCAAATCCCCCATTCACACAGCCTGGCTGTCAATCACACAGCAGGGTGGCTGTCCTGCAGGACAGCCACCTAGCCAATCAAACTAGAGTGTGACTTGGGTCTCCAAGGAGACCCTGGGCAGGGAGTCTCAAACCCCTCCCTCACATCCTGTCCACCCCAGACACTCAGGCGCCTAAGGAGGGCTTCTGTGCAGAAGCCCGCCAAAGGACGGCGAACAAAGGAACCAAGCCTGGTTTGGCGCGCAGAGAAAAACACAAGTAGGACCTTTCCAAAAAGAAATGGTGAAAAAACCCAAACGGAACCAAGTTAAAATAAAAGTGGTTTACCGGGTTTAGTTCAAGGCTACCACCATAGCCTCCTATGGTACCAGAGACTATTTTCATAGTCCGCGGTAAAATAAAAAGGGTAGATACCACTGCTGCCAGCCAAAACTTGGAGAAAGGGTAACATAAAAATGTTACATGAGAATCAGACAGAAGGGGATAAGTATTAACCCCTCCAGCACTCTATTGTAAGATAGTGTGTGCTGGGTCTGTGAATTTAAAAAGACTAATAAAGTCAATGGCAACTTTTCATGTTCTGGGAGACAGTAGTCAGTCCCAGAAAATGGAGTTTAAAATGGGTCTGAAAAAAGACAACCCTGTGTCACTGCACTAAAGGTGCTGTGTGACACACAGTAAAAAGATGATGCCTATGGAGTTGGTGGGACTCCATATCCAGGAACACAAAAGTAAAGCACATTGAAAATGAAAAGTTCAAAGCCCCAAAATATAGCAAAAGAGCTGGATGGCTCTAAGGTAGAGTGAATTAAGCACGTGTGTGAGAAATCTCCCTAACAGACTCATTTCAGAAAAAAACAGTTGTTTGATATTTCATATAATTACGTTATTACTATGGGGGAAGGGTCATCCACCCAAATGATGGAGGCAAATAGTGTGCCCCATGGGGTGCTGCAAGACAAAGGGTGATGGTGACTATGTTGCCTGGAGAAGAGTATAAGGAGCAGGGTCCTGCCCCACTTCAGGATAGCAAGAAAAAGGGTTGTAACCCAAAGATGTCATTGATGAAGGGTGAAGAGCGAGGAGTGCTTTAAGGGGAAGAGTACTGTGGGACTACTTGGCCACAATATCACCAGAGCTTTACCTTTTAGATAAAAAAGATGTCATTGTCATTGCCATTGGTAATGTCAACATTTTAACTGGAAAAGATGGAGCATCTACTTTTGATAGTATTGACTTCTCAAGGTTACCACTCCTGCGCACAATGCCCACCTGCTCCACCCCTTAAATCCCCCTAAACCTTCCCACCTTCTTCCCCAGTATAGAATCAAATAATATCCCTTTTGAGAACAGTTATTGGGAATGCATGGTTTCCAAATATTATTTTTGCCTGTGACAAAGTTTGCCTATTCTTTTTACACTGGCAATAAATAACTTAATTTTCTTCAGGTATTATTTGTTATACACATTTTTATGCGTCTCCACATTGAAATCTTTATTGATGTACCTCCAGCTGAATCTTTATGTCAACGGCTTTATTCGGCAACATCTCTGTTTTCTGTTTTCTGGTTTCGCTCATAGTGAATGTAATAGCAGCTAAATAAATAACAGAAATGGCTCTACAAACTCACATTCAAACATGTTTAACAGTGGGACATGCTTCACAACTAACGATCATGGAAATAACCAGTTTAACTATTGTGGCAAAGCTAAATGCAATGTGTGTAACATTAGCTTCAAAACTGCTTGTCGATTACAGCTGTTGGTGCATTGGGAAAATTAACTCAAGGATTGAAAGATGAATCCATGGCTTATATTTACCACTGCCAGAATCACTATTTTTGCCCGATTGGATTTGAAGCCACTCCTTTGAAGCCTAGCAAAGCATACAGGTAAGCATTTAGCTGTTATTCCTGCTATCCTTCGTCCGTGAGCCGACCAGTAAATTAAACATGCACTCTTTCCTTTTGATTCGTACGTGGAATGCAAGATTGTTTTAGAAACCATGAAGTATAATCTATTAATGAAAACAATTGGTATACTGTTGCTTGTGTTCTTTGCTAGAACGTCCCTCTATTCACAGCAGAGCCTGCCATTCTCCCTGCAACACCTCCCCTGCACCTTTCACTTGCCCGCACCAGCCTGTTTTTTCTAGTTTGTCCTTTATACACCCTGGCCAGCCTACTGCAGACCAGCTCAAGCTTCGCTGAACCATGTCAAGTTGTCTCTTACTCCATCATAGACGACACTGCATCCTTTCTTTTAGCCTGAAATGCCGACTGTCCAGCCTGAAATGCACCTGGTCCAGTCTGACATGCCTCCTGTGTGATATGACTTGTTCATTGATATCGATTATATGTTACGTTGATTTCTCCAGCATGGGGTCTGGCATGTATTCACATGCTCATGAATATTACCCGTCCTCAGGCTGGGAACCCTCGGTAAAAAGAAAAGTAGTTTCAGTATAGCCTGAAAACTGCATTTATACTCTCTAACCAATCACTGTCCTTTGCGTCATACTGCCCCCTTCCAATGAGTCGTCTGCCTAAGTTCCACCCCTGGTGGCCATATTCAGATTTTTCCCGCACGCTTCAGTGTTGGGAGTCCTCTCATCTGCTCTTTGAGTAATTTTGCCTTTTTGCACTTTTTTTCGATCAAGACTGATCTTTCTTTTTATTTGGCCATTGTCGACCAACTATAAACTAAGGCAGTGGGGACCCGTTGCTGGCGAAGATCTACCATCATCAACAGAGTTTCTCTTCAAACTTTGAAAAGCCAAGGCTTGGGCCTACTTTGCACCGTGACGATGTCGGAGGAGAAGAGGAGTCTTTTCAAAATCTGCGCTACATGTTGACTTGGGCCTCAAGTGCCTATATTGCCTGCATCCTGACCACGATGAGGACGGATGCAAGATTTGCCATGGATTACCGGCAAAGACGAAGCGGGACTGCTATCGAAGGTTGTCGGCGTGGCTCAAAGAGGGGGAAGGCCTCTGACTCAAACCCCAGGCACAATCATGCCTCCTCCAGGACCAGCCGGTCCCATGATCGTGCTCCCTCTGGCAAGAAGAGGTTGAGGTCCTTTGAGGAAGCTCCTTCTCATGGGATCCAAAAGAAGGTTAAACATTGCGCTGATAACCCTGCTATGGTCGCGCGGCTGCAGGACCTAGTTCGGGTATGACCCAATCTCTGTCTCCATTGCTGTCCACATGAGCCTGCCAGTTGGGAGGGTGCCCTCGAAGAGGAAGACCTTGGCCCCTTCGGAACACAGATCCTCTTATAGGAACAAGTCTATGAAGGTCATCGAAAGCTCTGTCGACACCTTCGTCAAACAAGACCAAGGCTCTGTCAACGACTTCTTCGTCATCCAAGACACCATCTTTGTCGACGACTCTATCGCCGGTGCCTTTCCCAACAACGGCTATGATCCTGTGGACAAGCACGACTCTGTTAACAACCCTGCCTGCTCCTGTTTAGTTGACCATCAATTCTTCATCAGGACGACAGCTAACCCAAGGGTGGCTCTTCCTCCATGGGCGCCAGCTGCTGCATCGACTCCGCCGTCGACTACGGCTGACGAACCTATCGGGGTACAGGTGCCCGTTGTCACCTCATTCCCAAAGGATTTGGGCAAGGTGAAGGAGCTGCTGCTGATCATTGTCTTCCTGCTGGGCCTGTAAGGATGTCTCCAATGCCCAGGGAGCCCCCCTTGAACGTCCGTGCACATCTACATAAGTTCCAATGACTACCAGCTTACCAGCTGCCCGAAGGCTACTATTTGGATCATGAAGGGGGTATCGGCCCTCTGTCCCAGGAGGGGTCCCCGCAGATGGACCGGTTGAGCCACAGAGGCGCTTAAGCCCAGAGCCGTTGCCAGCAGCTCCAGTCTTACCTGCACCCATGTCCAGGGACATGTCTCTGGACATTCTGACTACCCTCCACACCTTGGTTTTCGGAGATACAGCAGAGGTTGCTGGCAACACCTGGACCAGTCTGCAGCCCTCCTAGGCCACCAGCTTGAAGCCCTCCCAGGCCAAGCCCTCCAGGGCCGAAGCAACATTCCAGCCTTGCACGGCCGAGGCACCAGCCGGCGCAGCCACAATCGACACTGCCCCAGAGGCCGCTAACTCCGGTGGTAGAGGAGCCACTGCGCACCGACACAGGCATCGGGACGGACACTTACACAACACATAGGGATGAGTATGATGACTATGCCCCAGCTGACGGGGAGCCTGTGGGCACTGATGAGCCTGCCAGGACATCACTCCCGGACGAGATTGGTTCCTTTCATGCCATGATCTCGAGGGCATCTTCTCTCTTGGTTCCGGAGGAAAAGGAGGGGTTCCTTTTTCAACACCGGACAGTCCTGTCCATCCTGCTGCTGGTCAATGTTTGGGAGGAGGAAGCGTTGGCCCTGATGAAGATGCCAAATACTGCCCCTCCCAAAAGAGACAGGCCGGAGAAAAAGTACAGGGTCCTAGACTCGTCCCCTAGGTGCTTGACAGCGCAGCCTTCTCCAGACTCTGATGTCTGCTGCCTCCAGGAAGCGTTCAGCAAATCGTTCATCCTCCT
This sequence comes from Ambystoma mexicanum, assembly GCF_040938575.1. NCBI lineage: Eukaryota > Metazoa > Chordata > Amphibia > Caudata > Ambystomatidae > Ambystoma > Ambystoma mexicanum. Next base: position 862,545,923 of record NC_090939.1, on the reverse strand, counting down.
CCATGGTGCCTCCGAACCAGGAGGGGAAGAAGCTGTATGCGATGGGGAAGTGCATCATTTACACTGCGGCATCCACCGTTAAGGCCACCAACGCACTGGCCATCCTGTCCCCGTATGACCGGGAACTCTGGTATAAACTTGGGCCAATCCTGGACTTCTGCCGCATGACACAAGAAGGCTGATGCCCTGGCCCTGTTGCAGGAGGGCGAGGTGGCCTCGGACCATACCATTATGGTGGCGTTGGATATCGCACATTCTGACTTCCACCAGATGGGCAATGGGGGGGTCCTTAGGCAACAAGGTTGACTGATAGCTGCAGACTTCAGGGTGGACGTGCAGTCCAAGGTGGTAGACATGCCTTTTGATGGGGACAATTTGTTCGAGAAGACCGTGGACGAGACGCTCCAATCGATTAAGACCGACACAGAGACGGCGCTATCCCTTGGGATTCTGAGACAGATAATTGTCCTTTAGTTCCTCAAGAAAGAAGTCGGGCAGGTCCTCCAAGGGGTTCTCTGCTCCCTACCGCCAGACCTCCTGCTATGCCACCCAGGTAGCCTTTAGGGGGTGCTCACTGGAGCTCTGATGCCCGCACATCAGGCAGGCCTGAAGCGGCGGTGGATCCGGGCCCCCTCTTTAGCACCCCAGTGGGCGGCTGGCTAGCAAACTTTGTTGACAAGTGGAAGACCATCACCATGGACAAATGGGTGCTAGGTGTTCTCCATCAGGGGAACACCTTGGAATTCCAACACAGGTGTCCTCGCATTCCTCCTGTGGCGTGCCAAGAACTGCACATGGTCCAGCTTCGGCAGGACGTTCAGGCCAGGGTAAGAAAGGGCGCAATAGAGCCTATCCTCCAGCACCTGCGTGACTCCGGAGTGTACTCCAGATACTTTCTGGTACAGAAGTCAGAAGGCTGGCTGCCAATCCTGGACTTAAAACACCAAAATTTCTTGAAATCCCAGAGGTTTAGGATGGTCACATTGCAGCATGTGCTCGGCCAGCTGGAAAAAGGGATTTTCTGGTGACCTTGGACATGGAGGACACATATTTTCATGTACCCATTCACCCAAAATACTGGAAGTTCCTGCGGTTTGTAGTCCCCAGGCGGCACTATCAGTTCAAGGCCCTTCCCTTCGGAGGGGTGTTCACGAAGTGCTTGGCTCCGGTGGCACTGCATCTACGCCTCAAGGGCATACACTTTTACCCTTATCTGGACGACTGGCTCATTCGCTCCTGCTCTCAGGCGCTGGCGACCCAGCACACCACAGAGACCATACGCCTTCTGACGGAGCTCAGATTCTCCATCCACTATCAGAAGGCTTGCGTGGAGCCATCACAGAATGTTCTGCTTCTGGGCGCCTGTCTCAACTCGGTCGCATGCCTGACTTCCCCCTCAAGAGAGAGGGTGACGGCCATCCTGGGAAAGGTGCAACGCCTGTCGTCAGCAACGACCGCAACATTACGAACCATCAAGCTGCTGTTGAGCATGATGTGATCCTGCATCCACCTTGTCCCATTATGCAGGCTCCAAATGAAGCCTCTCCAGGAGTTCCTCGATGATCGCTGATGCAGATCATGGGCATGTAGAATATCGCCCTCACCCAAGAGTTCCAGCAAGCTCTACGATGGTGGGGAGTATGCACACATCTCGGGCAGGGAGTTCCTTTTCAGACACCTTCGTGTCAGGCCACTGTTACTACGGACAACTCCTTGGAAGGGTGGGGGGGCTCACACCGGACAGTCAGGGGCCTCTGGCTACTGGAGGAAAAGGGCCTCCACATCAACATCCAGGATCTACGGGCTGTCTTCTGAGCCCTCAAGTCATCCCTTCCTCTGCTGCGGGGGACGTTGGTGCGAATCTTCATGGACGACACCACCACGATGTTCTACATCCGGAGGCAGGGCGGGACTCTCCCACGCTTTCCCTGGAGGCCTAGACCCTATGTCATTGAGCCATTCTTCAGGACCTGTTTGTCGTCCCTTTTCACCTGGCGGGCATCAAGAACACCATTGCAGACTCGCTCAGCAGGGAGCTGCGGTCCTGCCACAAATGGGAACTGCAGCAGGAACAAGTATCCCGTCTGCTCAGCAAGTGCGGTCGATCCCAAATCGACCTTTTTTTCGTGACGGCAGCCAACTCCAAGTGCCATAGGTTCGCCAGCTGGTTCTCTCAGCCGATTCCGCTCCTGCTACGTATCAACACCCTCAGATGGTATCATCGCAGAGTGATACTCCTTTCTTTGGCGTGACCATGGCAGATATGGTACCTGGACCTGCTCCGTCTGTCAGTGGCTTCGTCCATCCAGCTCCCTCCACTTCTCAATACTCTCTACATAGAAAACCGTACAATACTGCAACGTCGAGCCTCACGGCCTGGCTTCTACAGCCCTAGAGTTTGGACATTACTCTCTACCTCTGGAATGCAAGAAAATCCTGGCCAAGGCCAGAGCTTCATCTGCGTTGTCTTGCTTCAGCCACAAAAAGAAGCGATTCACAGTATGGTGCAGGATTCAGAAGATTGCGCCTCTGCAGATCAAAGCTCCACAGCTCCTTCCGTACCTGCTTTCACTGGACAAGGATGGTCTGGGTTACGCTTCTATCAAGATGCACCTGGCGGCCATATCCAGGTACACTTGGACGCCGGGCAAGCCCTTCCTGTGGTCACAGAGGCTCATCAAGCAGTTCCTCAAGGGCCTCTACAGGAGTGTTCTGCCAGTAAAGGCGCTGACTCTGGCTTGGGAGTTTAACGTTGTTTTGACTAAACTCATGGGGCCTCCATTCGAACCATTGCATCAGGTCCTTTTGAAGTTCCTCTCATGGAAGATTGCTTTCTTAGTGACCATCACCTCGGCTAGGTGGGTAGGGGAGATTCAGGCACTCTCCTTCATACAACCATATTTGTCATTCCATGCGACGAAGGTGGTACTACGGACTCCTCCTATGCCAAAGGTACCCTTGGAGTTCCATCTCAACGAGCCTTTGGTTCTGCCAGTGTTCTTTCCAAACCCTTATACACCTTCTGAAAGGGCGTTCCATTCGCTAGACATTGCTAGTGCCTTTAAGTTTTATGTGGCCCGTACAAAGGATTTTCGGAAGACTTCACAATTGTTTGTCAATTTTGGACCTGTGAATCACTGGAAGACCTTGTCTAAGGCTTCCATCTCCATGTGGCTCTTCGGCTGCATCATGCACTGTCATCATTTGGCTAACAGACCTCTTCCAGGCTGGCCCGGGAACCCATTCCACCAGAGCCATCGCAGCTACAATGGTGTTTCTTTCTGGTGTGCCCATGCTCTACATCTGCTGGGCTGCTACGTGGAGGTCCATGCACACCTTGCTCTCAAATCTTGACACTAACGCTTCATCTGTCCTCATCTGCCTTCGACACAGTAAACCACAACATCCTGATCGCACGTCTCTGTGACACCCTGGGAATCGTAGGTCAGGCTCTGGCATGGATAATCTCCTTTGTTTCTGACCGCCCATCCCAGGTGGAACTTGGGTCCTTTCTCTCTCACCTATCATGTTTTCAACCTGCAGCGTTCCCCCAGAATTCGAACCTATCCCCCTAGTTCTTCAATGTCCACATGGCTGCCCTGGTACGTGTTCATCTCTAACTTCCAGTGTTATGCGAATGACCCGCAACTCTCCTTCAGGCTACCCTCAGCCACCTCCTCTACCTCGCTCATATCTGACTGGCTGTCCGCCCGCAATTCAGTCATGTTGTGCTGCAAACAAACTCTGCCTCAATGCCAGTAAGACTGAGATCGTTCGCATTGGGACTCCTGCTCCCGCTTTCCCACTCTCACTCTGGCAGGGCCTCCCTTGGCCCTGTGCCTGCACCCACCTGCGAGGCAAAAAAACATGGGGTCATCTTCGACTCCACTCTCTCCTTCTCCACTTACATTTCGGACATCTCTACAGTCCAACTACCAGCTGCACCGCCTCAGAGGTACTCTTCCTTTTCTCACCTTCCCCCTACGGCTCACTGTCTCCAGAGCCCTGTTCTCTCTAGGCTGGACTACTGCAACAGATTCTTTCTCCACCTCCCTGCCTCTGCTTTGCGCACTCTGCAACTCATCCAGAACATAACCGCGAGACTTATCCTTGGCCTCAAGCCCCGGGACAGCATCTCTCTGGCACTGAAATCCCTCCACTGGCTCCCCGTAGCTGCAAGGATCAAGTTCAAGACTCTCTGCATTGTCCACAAGGCTTTCTGTGGCCTGGCAGCTACCTATCTGCAACAATGCCTACTTAAATACTGTCCCTCCCGAGCCCTCTGCTCATCTACCTCCAACCTTCTACGAGTGAGCCGGTTCTCCAAGCAGAGATTTAGAGGGAGATCTTTATCCTCAGCTGGGGCCTACCTCTGGAATAGCCTCCCTGCCGCTCTCCGTCTTGAGCATGATTTCCTTATGGTCCACAAACTCCTTAAGACGTTCCTCTTCTCCTCCTCTACCTTCTAGCCTCTCTCTCCGCTCTAGCCTTCCTTTTCCACACAGCTTGCCGACTGGCTGCCGGGTGTACCTCAGTCTCACAGGTCCCTGGCACCCTCGCCAGTCCTCTTGCAGTTGCTTCTGGGCCTGCACTTACCTCATTGCTACTGCACTTGGTCAGTAACCCATGAGAATGGCATTCTCTCAGAACTTACCCAGTTTTCTGACCACGGGGCGCACTTGGATTCCCCCCCTCCCCTCTCCTGTACCACCAGTGCACTTGCACGATCTGAACGTACAATACCTTGAAGATTCTCGATCTAGCTTCCCTGTCTCCCCTCCTCGCATAGTAGCCCCACAATGCACATGGAAGAATTGCAGAATCATTATCAGACCTGTCTGCTGTTACCTACACTGTTAATTGTATTATATGCTCTTACTCTGCCATTGCAGACTTGTATCGTTCAGAAATTCAAGGGCTCTGAATGACTGTTGTTTTTTTCCCTTGTTCCCTCCCTCCTTGAGCGCTTTGAAACACTTACCTTGTGTATAGGCGCTTTACAAATAAACATTACCATACCATAACTTCACAGTGTTCTACTGCGTCAACAGGGATACCAGGGAGGAGTCCTGGGTTGACCAAGCGGTGCTACGCAACCTGTTTGCTTGAGGTAAGTCTGTTCCAGGGGTAAGTGTATTGCTTCTGTGAAGCATTGCCACCTCCTGTGGTTTTGTATGTACTGCTGTTTAATCATATTCATGAGCATGTGTATCCATGCCAAACCCCATGCTTGGGAAGGAACAAGTTACTTACCTGTAACTCCTGTTCTCCAGCATGGGTCTGGCATGGATTCACATGCGAACCCTCCCTCCTTCCCCTCTGTGGCTCTTCTTGGTTCATACTGCCACTTTACATGCTCTACCAAATGAAATCTGAAGATGGCCACCAGGGGTGGAGCTTAGGGAGATGACTGTCATTGGAAGGGGGCAGTATGACCCAAAGGACAGTGATTGGTTATTCAGTAGGAATGCAGTTTTCAGGCTAAAGTGAAACTGTTTTTCTTTTTACCAAGGATTCCCTGCCTGACAACAGGGAATATTCATGAGCATGTGAATACATGCCAGGCCTATGCTGGAGAACAGGAGTTACAGGTAAGTAACGTGTTCCTTATACCATGCACCGCTGGCATTTGCATGGTCTCCATGCGCTCACGTGACTCTGTAAGAAAGTAGGTGGGGTGGGTTAGGGAGGGAAGAGGGTAGAATGCAGGTGCTCTTTTGTTGATGCTTGCAGAAACAGGAGAAACTGGCATCTGTGTGTGTCGGTTTACTGAGTGTGGTTTGTTGTGTACACTGGATTTGTTGTGTCTGGAGCAGTAGCATCCAGTGTCTGTATTTGTGGTTTTAAGCTATTTGTTCTTGTGGCGGGTGTGTGGCTTGTGTGTTTTGTGTAGTAGGGTTGACCCTTATGGGCCTGTGTCATACGTGGGAGGTATGCGGGAGAGGAGAAAGGAGTAGGGGGTGGTTAGTTAGTAGGTTTGGCTTGGGGTGTGTGGCTGTTTCATTGTTGCTTCCCCCATCTGTACTGTCCCATGTTTGCCTTGGGTCCGGGTTATGATTTGTGGGGGTGCCTGTTTTTATGTTTGTCTCGGTGCGTTGAACAGCCAGGTTTTCAGTCGTTTTCTGAAGGTTAGGTGATCTTCTTTCATTCTTATCTCCTTTGGTATTGAGTTCCATGGTTTGGCTATCAAACGGGTAATGCTGTTCCTCCAAAATCCCTTTTCTCGTAGTGTTTCGATTTGGATGTCACTGCAAGACCTTAGGTTTCTTCCTGGTTGGTAGCCAATGATTTTGGCTTGGAGAAATTCGGCTCCTTGTCCGTGTATGATATTTGAGCGATGCAGAGGGCTTTAAAGTTGAGGCTGTTGTGTAGTCTAGTCTCAATAATACCAAGGAAATGATTGTGAGGGTTCTGTTTGGGAAGGTGCGGTAGGGAAGACGCCCTCTAATTAGTCGCAGGAGGTTGAAGCATTTCTTCGCTATTTTGTTGACCTGTGGTTCTAGTTGGAGACTGTTGTCCATGAGTAATCCCAGGTTTTTGATCACTGAAGATGCCTCCGGTTGGGTTCCCATTCATGGTAGCCAACTCAGATCTGTATATGTTGCATTGTCTTCTGGGGGGAGATCATTATTTCTGTTTTGGTTGGGTTTAGTTTGAGATTGTTGTTTGTCATCCAGGTGTATAAGTCCGTGAGGCATTTGTTTAGGATATTGTTTGGGTTGAGGTTTGTTTAGGAGGGTTGAGGTTATCTTGAAGATGGGTTTAGTATCATCTGCGTAGTTGTAGACGGTGAGTCCAGGCATATGAATGAGTTTCAATAGGGGGGACACATGTAGATGTTGAAGAGGAGTAGGGAAAGGCTAGGTCCTTGTGGTACGCCGCGGGTGATGTTTTTGGTGTAAGATGTAAATGGCGGTGAGTGAGTTCTTTCAGTACGGTTGGTGAGGAAAGATTTCAGCCATTGTAGTGCAGAGCTTTTTATGCCACATTCTGTAAGTCTCTGAATTAGTGGTGTGTGTCTTATTGTATCAAAGGCAGCTGATATGACTAGTAGTATGGGGGCTGATTGGGTGCTGTTGTCTGCATTTATTTTGAGAGTGTCCCAAATAGATAGAAGTTCTGATTCTGTTCCTCTTACGGGTCTGAAGCCGAGACTTGGGTGTGGTCGAGTATTCGGTTGCTTTGCACATGGTTGAGTAGTATATTGTAGATGTGGTTCTCAAGTAGTTTCGATCGGTAGGGCAGGTTTGATATAGGTCTGTATTTGGTGGGGTCTTTCTGCATTTCCTGTTTCATTTTTTAGGAGGGGCTTAATGCATGCTGATTTGTATGTTTTAGGTGCTATTCCCATTTATAGGGGATAGGTTCATTAGTATCCAGAAGTATGAAGTCAGCGTTCTGTGTTTGAGGATTTTTTTTTAAATGCCCGGTGGGTATGGGACACTGGGAGATCAAGCAAGGTTGTTGTCTTGGTTTGTTGAAGATTTCTTTGTTGATGGGTTCAAAACAGTCAGTGTTGTGACTCGTGGGGCTATGGAGGTTCCGGAGTTGAGTTTTTTTGTAGGGTGGCTTGCGTCGATGGTCTGAATTGCTTCCATTTTTGTTCCTAGGTGGTTTGTGATGTCACATAGGGATTTTGATGTTATGACGCATTTGTTGCACGAAGTTGGATTTTTTATTTCCTTGATTATTTTGAAAATTTATTTTTGCAGATTTGTTGCTGTTTGGATTCTTGTAGTTTAGTATGGTTTTTTTGCTTTCAGGACTGCTGATTTGTAGAGTTGGATCTGTCGTCAGTATTTGTTTTGATCAAATTGGTTGGAATGATTTATCCATTGTTTTTCCAGTTTGCAGTTTGTTTTTTTGAGTTCTCTCAGTCTTGATGCCGTTTTCTTTTTGTTGCTGTGACTTAAGTTTTGCAGGTGCTAGTTGGTCTAGGCTCTCTGTGAACCAGGTGTCAAATTTTTCTCCCGCTGAATCCAGAGACATTCAATTTAGCTGTGAGATGTTTGGTTTGGTATGGTTGATTCCATTAGCTCTGTTAACGTTGCCAGGTCAAGACTCTTCCAGTTTCTTTTGTTAGTAGCAGGGAATATTATGCTTGTGGGCATCATGCGATTTGGGATTCTGACTGGTAATGGGGTTGTATGGTGATCGCTCCATATTGGTCACGGTAGGGCGGTGGTCGAGAGTCCATCTGTAGAAAATTGCATCTAGGGTGTGTTCGGCATTGTGAGTGGGTCTGTTTACATTTTCTTTGAAGTGGAGGGTTTCCAGTAGGGCGCTGAGGGAGTTTGCTGTGGATTTGTTTTCTCTTTTGAACCAGATGTTGAAATCCCCCCAGAACAATGATGTTATCATAATAAGTAGAGGGGTTTCTGGTCCCCGGTCTTTTTGAAAACAACTAGAATACTCATTGAGCTTTGGGCTCCTTTAATTCTGCATTGCTCTTTTCCTCCTTCTCGTCCTAGTATTTAGGTGATTGTGAGAAAAGGAGTCCATTGTTGTCAGGCGACATAGATTACTTGAAAAATCACTTTCTACATTTCCAAATGATATATCAGTTCCATATGGTGAATAATTAGAACTGGAAAAGGTTGTGTTCGATCTACCACATTTTAGACCAGGCATTTTAGGCCAGGGCTGGAAGTCTGATCTACAGAGCTTAGGGAAAGGGTTTCTCTAGTTTCCCCTAACAGTGTGTGTAGATGTATGGCAGTAGGCCATGCGGGTATGGGGTATAAAGGGGTCATGTTCACAGGCAAATGGGGGATACCATGTCTCATCCAATGGACGCCATGACATCTCCCCGGAGGCTGTCTCCCTCCATGTAATCCTCCCTCATATAGCCGCCCCCCATGGTCGGGATCAGGTAGCGGCTGCTGCCCCCTGGCTCAATGGGAGGAGGTTACCGCCAGGGAATTAGTGATGACTCCATTGGATTCATCACATATGGCAGTCTGTAGATTAGGAGGAATAGTAGGTTAGATTGATCATTGAGCTTGATGTTAATTAGGAGTAATTTTGCAGTCTTCTCTGTCTGTTGGGGGGAGTGGTGTGGCGCAGATGTGGTCTCTGTGCACTATCGCGATTCTTCCTCCTCTTCGGTTTTCTCAGTTAGAATGTATTAGTTTGAAGTCGTCTGTTATGGCCTTGTGTAATTTCTGATAACCATGAAGATAAGCGTGTCGATGCTGCCCTCACTTAGGAGGTCATACTTTTCTGATGTGTGTTTGGCCATGGATCTTGCGTTGAGTGGGCTGCAATGTAGAGTGGGCGCTCTTCCTTGTTTATTGATGCATCATTTCTTGCATCTCGGTCGGGGTGATGTTTATCAGGTTTTCGTTATGTAGGATGAGGTTGTTATTTGCCAGCTGTGTAGTTGGAGCATCTGTCACTTCGATGAGGAGCTCAGTAAACTGAGTGATGGGCTTCTTTGTTCCGGTTCGTAATAGTGGCTTGTTTGGTTGTGTGTGTGGTCTTTTTTTTCCCAGTCTTTGGTTATGTAATGGGAGTGGATGGTTAGGGATTCTAGCTTAGCTGCGGTTCTTGTCAGCGTCTTTCGGAAAATGTCTTTAGAATTGCTGGATTCTGTTTGTTGTGGTGTGTGGTTTGACGGTCTGGTGTGGTCCACTCAAGGGTTTTTTGGGTTCTTACTTGTGGGTTGTTTGTATACCATTTTTGTCCTTGTTTTGGTCCATACCCTTAGTCCATCTAGCAGTGGCTGGTGGGGATTTTTAGGTGTTGTGAATTCTGTTAGGTGGTTCCTGTTCTACTGGAGTGCATTTTCCTTTCTCTTTCTGTTTTCCATTCTTGTTTCTTTGTCCTTCTTTTATCAAGACATATTTGTGGTCTAGATGTCTTGGTTTGGGGTGTGTGGTATATTCCAGGGCAGGGTGCCCTCTTGGGTTGCTTTCTTTTCCTGAGATCATAGAAAAATCAATGTGTTGCATTATTTAGTGGTGTTAGTCTCGCTGTGGTTGTAGGATTGTGACTCCATTTTGGATTCGGATTTGCAATCCGGGGGTTGTTTGCATTCTTGGGTTGGTTACTTTTCTGGTCTCGTGTTAAATCGGTGTTCTGCTGCCCACCGCAGTCTTAGCCTTGCTGTGGTTGTTTTATTGTGCATCGGTTTAGGATTCTTGCCCGGAATCTGTTCCAGGGGCGGGTGCCCTCCTGTGTTGGTTGCTTTCCTGGTCTCAGGTTAAGTCTGTATGTTCCAACACACAATGGCATCTGCCTCGCTGTTGTTGTTGCATTGTGTCTCTGTTTTGGTTTCGGGTTGGTGGTATATTCCAATGGCGGGTGCCCTCCTGGGTTGGTTGCTTTCCTGGTCTCGGATTAAGTCTGTGTGTTCCGACACACAGTGGCATCTGCCTTGCTGTGGTTGTTGTATTGGATTCGGGTTGGTGATATATTTCAGGGGCAGGTGTCCTCCTGGGTTGTTACTTTCCTGGTCTCGGTTTAGGTCGGTGTGCTGAGGTAGAGTGATGTCTGCCTCGCTGTTGGATTGTGGTGTTTTTTTCCCTCCATGCTTTGTCTCAGACTTGGGTTTGTTATGCGCCTCGAAACACATTGTGTATAGGCGCATTATAAATACCCAATAAAAAGATGTATTCCAGGGGCTGGTGCCCTCCTGGGTTGCTAACTTTATTAAGATTGGTGGTAGATTGTTTGCTGTAACACACAGTGACGTCAGCCTCGCTAGGGTTGTGGTGGCTTGCTTTTGTCGGCTTGGTCTTGTGTTCCGGTATGTGTTATATACCAACCTTCCTGGGTTGCTTTCTTTCCTGAAATCGGAGGTAAATTGATGCGCTGCGACACCCATTGGGGTCTGACTCGCTGTGGTTGTATGGTTCTGATGGCTTGCTTTTCCACCTTGGTCTCAGGGACGTCATTTGAGGGTCGCCAGGGGTTGCATCTGCGACCCATGAGGTCTCCCTTGTAACACCTGTGGTCTCCCTTGCAACCCCTAAAAACAAAACAAAAAATAATTTAAGCTCATGGGCTGTGGCCAGCACCATGTGGCTTTTTGTTTCTGGAGTGGCTGGCTATCTTGTTCAGGCCTCTTAGAAAAACAGGGGGTTCCAAAAGTGTAACACTTTAAGCAGTGACCCTAAATAAGAAACAATCAGAATAACAAATAATGTGTCTTTCTGGAATTCTATACAATTATTGCTAGACCTATTAAAGGTTTATTTTAGGCACACTTCAGGGGGGGGGAGTCACTGATATAGTCTGTTCTTAAACACCTCAAATTCACAATGCAGACACAAACGTCCAAAAAGCATTTAGAGTAGAATAAGCATCCGTTTCGGACTATGTATTTTGCTTTTCGCAAGTTGCAGTTATAGCATGTTTTTTCTGCCGTTGTCTCTGTTAGGATCATCACAAGACTTTCCATCTCTGTGTCCTCGGTCACTTGACAAAATCCTTGTGCCTAAAAGCTTCTCTACAGTGTAGAAATGTTTGACCATGGCACATAAAGTGGCCCTTGATTTCATCGTGCCACAATTAATGCTTTGTTGTAATGTGTCTATCTTTCCTATCTCTATGGCATGCTGTTCAGAATGTTTGTTTGCATGTATGAAGTAATGAGTGCACAGAGTATGGGATGCCATATGAGTGCGCTGCTTGCCCTACGCTACTCTAAATTCTTTAATACACAGTTATGAACCCTCCCAGTGGTATGTCATTTGCAAAACTCTAAAGCCGGAAAAGTAAATCCACGCAGGCTTGACATGTCGCCAACTTTACACCAGACCTGTAGATGAACTGGCCTGCTGTTATAACTCAGTTACCAGTTTAATGGTATCCGCTACAGAGCCTAATTTGCTTTCTGACTTTGAGAACATTCAGACATGTAATTGCTCATTTTACTATAGCAGGTAAGATGACTCTAGCCGGTAAAATAGCTCAGTCAGTTGAGCGCTCGCTGCTGTGATGTGTGTGTGATCTGCAGGTTGCAGGTTCGAATCCCGGCAACACCAACTCAGCCATTCATCCTTCTTAGGTTGATAAATGAGGACCAAAACAGGTTGGGTGATATACATTTGTTCTATATAAAGCACCTAAGCGTAAGTGCGATATAAAAACACATCATTATCATTTGGCCTTGGATGCCTGCTTGCATTCACAGTAATTTGATGATATGGGCCTATCCACTCTGATGACAATACATATGGTGATCCATTCCTGTATGAAATGTATATCACATTACAGTGATAGCGTAACCATTTTTCCGAATGGATTGTGTCCTCCCACGTATTCCTCATCTTATGATATTCGTATCTCACCAGCTTCGCTGCTTCGGAAAAAAAAATCTCGGCAGAGGGCGCTGTGCACGAGGTCGTGGCATAGATGTCCCTCGACGGGTTGCCTACCGTGTCGACGTCACCATCAGTATAAGTAGCTTGTGCTGCGCCCATTGGGTTCAGTTCCGTTTTTTTGATTGCTTCGCTCTCCAGTTAACGGCGCACTTAAAATTTCCTTTGAGAAAATGTCGTCTTCTTCTACCCCTTCTACTCCCAAGAAGGAGTTCAAAAAATGTGTCGACTGTGGATCTAAAATGTCGATCACTGACCCTCACCGCGTTTGTCTTTGGTGCCTGGGTTCGGAACGGCGACTGTGGCTTCTGTCAGTCGATGACGGAGAAAGCTCTTTGTGAGAGAAAAGGTAAACTGGCGATGGGGCGGGGAGTTTCCAAGGCCTCTTCGAAGGTCTTGTAAAAGGCCTTGTAAAAAAAAAATACAAAGTCAGGCGAATCGAACGATTCGGATCGGCGTAAACATTCGAAGAGGTCTTGATCACATAGTAGATCAAGACGTTCTTGATCTTCTTCAAAAAAGATGAAGAGGAGACACAGATCTCCCTCCTCTTCATCTGATACATCTACCGAATTGGTAAGACGTCCGACTAAGTCGGATTCCCCAAGGAAATGGGATGAATTTAGAAAGCCGATGATGAAGGTCTTTGAGAATGCGGCCTCGACCCCCTCAAAGAAACCTCGAAAGTGCCAGACACCTGTCTCTCCGTTGGATGACGCAGGAGAGTCAGAAACTACTGTGGGCAGAACCAGTAAGGGTGAAGCCCGAAAATCTCGACCCAACGTCAAATCGTCGACGGTTCCTCAAGAATCGAGTGATTCCCCGACACCGACGAAGAAACATAAGTCGTTGAAGCTCTCGACGACTTCATCGACGCCATTGGCGCCGACGGCTTCGAAGCCGAAGGAGGTTTTGACACCTTCTTCTAAGACGTCATTGACGCCTTCGAAGACTCCTTCGATTCCCTCGAGGCAAACTCAGACACAGGAAAAGAGGTTTACTCCTTTACCTAAATCAGACTTTAAGTCCATGTCCTCTATCTTTGAAGAGGAGATTGCCTCAGTGGAAGAAGTTTCTTCTTTTGGGGTACAGTTTGGTACCAGAGGGGTGCCAGAGGAGTTAATCGATCCATAATCGAAAATGAGAGACCTGTGTGACACCCTTCACTCTGCTAGTGGCATTGATACGTCACCAGAGCTAGAATTTACAAAACCTGACCCTGCAGAACATGCAGATTCAGGATACAGGAGTTTGATGAATAGGGTTGTTGAATACATGGGCTGGGGTAGATCCTCGCCCACATTTGATCAGGATGATATGACTGATATCCTGGACCAGGCCCCCCAGAAGGACCCAGTTCTCCCCTTCCATCGGGCACTTCAGAGGACAGTGGAAAAAAACTGGGAGGCTCCTGAGACTACTTCTGCAGTTAACAGTCATTTTCTTAAGAAATACAGAGCTTCTAGTTGGGACCCTGATTACTTAGAGGCATCCCACGCATGAGAGTCTGGTGATTCAGGGAGCAACTTTTTCAAGACAAACAGCCTATCTATCTATCCCCCCGGATAGAGAGGATAAGAAAGTGGATGCTTGGGCCCTTAAGGTCTTTACCTCGGGTTGCATGGCTCTCAAGTCAGCAAATGTCACCTGTACCCTAGCCAGGTTCACTCAAACCCTGTGGGACTGCATCACGGGGGCGGCTGATCATATTCCGGAAGGGGAGGAAAGGGAAGGCTTCCTGAATATTATAAAAGATGGCAAGGAGGCAATGGGGGAATGTCTCCAATCTGGACTGGATACTGCTGATAGCATCAGCAGAACCAAGGCTGCAAGCATAGTGCTATGCAGATTTGCGTGGTTGAGGAAGTCTGGGTTTGCACCTGATGTGCAGGCCAGGCTACTCACCATGCCTTTTGATGGCTTGCGGCGGTTTGGCAGTAAAGCTGATGAAAGCTTAGAAAAACTGCAGACCTCCAAAGCGGCGGCTAAATCTCTTAGCGCCTCTGTGAGACAGCCCCAGAAACCTTATTCGGGCTCATCTTCCTGCAGAGGTCGTTCTTTTCGTTACTACTCCTCTTTTGGTAGAGGAAGAGGACAGGCCATACAAAGAGGTAAAAGAAATGTCCCTCATGGTGGACGAGGAAGAGGTGCGAAACCAGCCTCAGGAACAGCATCTTTGCCCTCAGCCGCTCCTGCAGCCGCCCCCAAGTCACTATGAAGCCTTATCACACAAAACCCCGGTGGGAGGCAGAATCTCACAGCATCTGAAAGAATGGCAGGGCATTACTTCAGATGCTTGGGCGCTGGAGACAGTAGCTCAAGGTTACTGCCTTCCCTTCCTAAAAAGACCTCAGGACCATCCAGCGGGAGCCAATTCTACCAAAACTCCAGATCCGCTCCCTCTGCAGGAAATAATAACCCTGCTAGAGAAAGGTGCAATAGAACATGTACCGGTAGCGGAGAGGAACAAGGAGTTGGTCTCCCCCTACTTTCTCATTCCAAAGAAGGACGGAGGTTTGAGACGCATCTTGGACTTAAGAAATTTGAACAAGTTCCTCAGGAAGGACAAGTTCAAGATGGAAACCCTTTCTCAGATTCTTCAGGCTCTCCAACTCCAAGAATGGTTGCTATCATTGGACCTTCAGGATGCTTACTTTCATGTGCCAATCCATCTGAAGCACAGAAAACACCTGAGGTTTGCGGTTTGTGGTTCTCACTATCAGTTTCGAGTTCTGCCATTCAGGCTGACCTCCGCCCTAAAGGTTTTCACCAAACTGATGGCGGTTGGGGCAGCGAGTCTCAGGACAGGAGGGATTCACGTCTACCCCTACCTGGATGATTGGTTGATCAGAGCGCGTTCTCCCGAACAAGCCCAAGATCATCTGTCGATCACCTGTCACTCCCTTCAGACTGGGCTTCTCCCTCAATTACAAGAAGTCCCACATGATACCATTCCAAAATCTCCAGTTTATCGGAGCAGTCCTGGATACTTCCTCAGGCAAAGCCTCACCTGCCGAGGTGAGAGCTCTCCACATTCTGCAGATGATAACAAAGTTCCAAATTTCCCTACTGCTGCCGGCCTTCGATTTTCTGAGGTTGCTCGGTCTAATGGCATCCTGCATCTTTCTCGTGCCAGAGGCCCGAATGAGGATGAGATCCCTTCAATGGGCTCTCAGGACTCAGTGGTCCCAATTATCGGGGAATATGTCGGATCTTCTGCAAGTTCCAAGCACAGTTGCTCAAGACCTTCTTTGGTGGGCTTGCAACAACAACATTCTCAAGGGAGAATCTTTTTGGCAACCATGGCCGTAGATAAGTGTAGTGACAGAAGCCTCACTCACGCGGTGGGGAGCCCACACCAACGATCTGACAATAAGCGGTCATTGGTCTCCATCGGAGTCCAAACTACACATCAACCTGTTGGAGCTGAGGGCAATCAGACTAGCGCTGAAGGCCTTCCTGCCCTCTGTACAGGGAAAGAATCTCTTGAGAATGACGGACAACACAAAGGCCATGTACTACCTCAACAAGAGAGGAGGAGTAGGGTCACTACCACTGTGCAGAGAGGCAATGCAGCTCTGGTCCTGGGCAGTACGAGAAGGAATCTCTCTGTCTGCAGTTCACCTAGCCGGAGAGCAGAACACGGCGGCAGATGCTCTGAGCAGGCAGAGCACAGTGTCCCAAGAGTGGGAACTAGCTCAGGAAGTCCTTCAAGAGATCTTCACCCTTTGGGAACCCCTCAAGTGGATCTGGTCATGACCAGGGTCAACCAGAAGAGCAAACAGTACTGCTCAAGGGAATTTCCTCCGAGAGGAGCTCTAGGAGACGCGTTCGTGGTGGACTGGGAGTTTCCACTTCTGTACGCGTTTCCGCCAGTCCCCGTGATTCCTCACGTAATCAGGAGGTTGAGAAAGTTCAGGAGAACCATGATCCTAATTGCCGTGGATTGGGCCAGGAGGACGTGGTACCCGGACCTTCTGGACATGTCCATCTGCCCTCCAATACATCTTCCACAAAGAGAGGATCTTCTCTCGCAAGACGAAGTTTGGGTTCTCCATCCAGAGGTCAAGACACTCAACCTTCACGCATGGTTTCTGAGAGGTTGAGATACAAGGATTGGGATCTTCCGGAAGACGTAATGGAGATTTTGCTTTCGGCCAGAAGGCCAGCAACTAAATCCCTGTACCGGTGTCGTTGGAATAAATTCAGTAACTGGTGCAGGGATAAGGATGTGGACCCTTTTCAATGTGGCACCCCAATGGTGCTTTCTTTTCTATTGCATCTAGCCAATTTGGGGCTCCAGATCGGAACAATTAAAGGATATCTGGCTGCGCTGTCCATTTTCAAGCACTCCCTGGAAGAGGTTTCCTACTTCAAAATTCAATTGATCATGCAGTTCCTGAAAGGGCTCACTAATGTGTACCCTCCAGTCCCTTTTCATGTCCCAACTTGGGATTTAAATCTTGTACTTAAGTTTCTAACTTGTATACCTTTTGAGCCTCTGCATTCCTGTCCCTTGAGGCTTCTAACATTAAAAAATGTCCTTCTTGTAGCCTTAACATCAGGCCGCAGGGTTAGTGAGTTGCAGGATCTCTCATGCAAACCTCCGTACACTACTTTTCACAAAGACAAAGTGTTACTTAAGGTTAAGCCTTCTTTCTTACCAAAAGTAGTTTCTGACTTTCACTTGTCACAAAAAATCATACTACCAACGTTCTACCCTCCTTCTCATTTGGGCAAATAAGAGGAGAGGTTTCATAGACTGGACCCAAAAAGGGCTCTCAGTTTTTATATATCAAGAATGTCAAAATTCGGTCCGGATGACCAACTTTTTGTGGGTTATACTGGCCATAAATTAGGATTAGCAGCGACAAAACAGACCATATCCCGCTGGATCATTTTGGCTATAGTTGACTGCTACAGATTGGCGGGAAAGGACCCGCCGGATGGGCTTCAAGCCCATTCCATTAGGGGTATGGCTACTTCCGCGGCTCTGAAGAGGGGAGTCCCTGTAGCGGATATTTGTTCAGCCGCAACATGGGCATCAATGCATACCTTCATCAAGCATTACTGCTTAGATGCTGCTTTTTCCAATGAAGGATTATTTGCTAAGGCGGTACTCCATTCCGTCCATGAGAAAAATAATTACTGTACTGTCTAAGCTTGCCTTATTATGTGGAGGCCTAAAGGCCACAGCCTTATTCATCTGTCTCCCTTGTGAACTTTCAGTGTGACCTAAAAAGGTGTAGTCTGATCATCTTGGTGTAGCCTTCCTCTCTGTCAATGGCCTTGCAACTCTCACACTACCTTCCACTCCTCCTCTCTACTCTTCCTCTGGGCCCAAATACTTCTTCTCTTTCTCGCCATTCTTGTTCTCTTCTGATCTCATTCCTCCTCTCGCTCTCGTGTCTACCCTTCTCCTCCCTCCTAATTTACCAGGGACGTCATTTCACCAAAATACCTGGGGTAGCGGAAGTGACATCACACGCTTCTTGAACTCCGATGACTTCACTGACCACACCCGAAGTGACATCACGGGCAACGATGGAACACAACCTTTCACCCCTTGACAAAACAGTAAGTACACTATGAAACATATGGTTATGGTATCACTGTAAAGTAATATACATTGCATACAAGAATTGATCACCAAATGTATCGTTAATATCAGTGCGTATAGGCCCATATTACCAAATTACTGTGAATGCAAGTAGACGTCCAAGGCCAAATGATAATGATGTGTTCTCATATAGCACCTATGCTTAAACGTTTCATATATAACACATGTACATACAATATCACCCAACCTGTGTTGGTACTCATTTATCAACCTCAGCAGAAAAAAAGACTGAGTTGACCTTGGCAGGAGTTGAACCTGCAACCTACAAAAAACACACGCACGCACGCACGCACGCACGCACACACACACACACACACACACTCTCTCTCTCTCTGTCTGTCTGTCTGTCTCTCTCTCTTATCCCCCCCAACCCCTAGTAGGGAGCGCTCTACCCACTGAGCTATCTTACTGTCAATAGCTACCAGAAAACTAGGCACTCCAGAAACAAAGAGCCACATGCTGCTGGACACAGCCAGGGATCCTCAATTAAAATATGTATATATTTCTGAGGCTTGTGGAATCTGCTTAGCTCACATGCTATGCATAGGATGACATCTAGTCAAAGCTGCAGAGTATTACAGTTGTTTTCAAAACGCAAAAAGCGATGTCGACAGGGTGTGCCAGTTATACTATCCCTAGTGTGACATCCACTGTATCCATGGTCCTTCACGCGTCTATGTCCCTCCAATTGTTTTTTTCCGCCATTGTGAGCGGTCGCTTCTCGCGCTGTCAATTGTGGCTGACGCCATTTGCGTATGCGAGGTTGAAATATAGTTACTCTTTCTGTCCTTTTCTACCGACATCGATCATCGACGCAGTAAAGAATCAAGACAAAGGACAAGAGAACGCCGTCGACGAAGTCAACTTCCGACTGGCCCTTTCGGCCTTGGAAGGCCCAACGGGCCTAGGCCCATACAGTAGGGAGAGTGGGGGGCAGTAATTAAACAATGTATTTTTCCACCCTTTCCCTTTATTGCCCGGCTGCCCAACATGTAATAAAAATTTCCGTGGATCGATAAACACAAGAGTTTGTAACCTGTGCCTAAACCGCGACCACAACGAAGGGCACTGTCGAGATTGTAAGCTCTTTAGACCCGAGACCCTTAAAGATCGCAGAATGAAACGTTGGGCCCATCACACCATGCAGGCGGAGGCCATGGACATGGAGGGAGCCGCCAGTGACTGCAGCAGTCTTTTCGGACGACGAGGGCGAATGGGAACAGCCATGTTCCCAAGTGCCGCCCCCGACCCTGGAAGACAGGGCGGCAGCACTGTTGTGGGGACTACACCCCCAGCACTCTCTCTTCCCACACTAAACACACACCCTGCAGCGATGTTTCGGCTCCGCCGAACACCCGTCCGGATTCGGCGTCTAGGGGCAGATCAGTAGATTCCCTGTCCTCTGGGCACTCCAAGTCTCGGTCGCCCCACGAAAGGCCCCATAAAACAAAAGACGCCGCCCATAAAACTTCCTCAACCGAACGCCGAGCGTCGGCAGACGTGGCAGAGGTTCTTCCCAGTGCCGAAACTCGACGCATTTCATCGAAACCGGCCGAGAAGCCTAAAGGTTCAGGGTTATCACATCTGATTAAAAAAAATGTCCCAGAAAGCCTTATTAAGGCCTCTCAATCCAAAAAATCTTCCTCCAAGAGTCCTAATCATAGAGACAAGTCCCAGAAAGACAAGGACAAGCCTCATAAGGAAAGGTCTACCCCTTCCAAAGAAAATGAGACTGTACCACAAGAGGAGGATGAGGGTCCCTTATGAGGGTCCCTTATGTGAGTCCCTACATAATAAAGACCTGCACACACCCCTAGCCCCCGCTATACCTTACCCAGGAGTCATCCCCAGCTCGGCCAATGGTCAGCCGAGGACTTTGATAGGGTGATGTCTAGAATGACTTTCTTTGCAAATTTCTTTGAAAAGAACCCTCATGCTCTAGAGAATTTCAAGGTCACATCTTCCACTGGTCAAGCCTCAAGATCTCAGCCCCTATCTTCATCCCAGCCACCAGCAAAGAGGTCTTGCACTTCTGCTGAGCTTTATGGCATCCATACAGATACTGAAGGGGATCAGGAGGAATATCAGTACTATGGGGATGATGATGGGGATAATAATGACGATGAGTCAGAGGTTTACACTATGGCTTCTCCCATTCCACAAGACTCACCTTTGCCTGATTCTCCAGTAGGTAATCGGCCATTATTGAATGACTTACTAATCAAAGCAGCTGAGCACTTCGGTATTCAAACTCAGGAAGTTCAGCAGGACAAGGATTTTGTCGAAGATATCCTGGGAGACAAAAAAGCTACCACCCAGTTCATACCCATCTTAAAGTCGGTCCAAAGAAGGATCCAACCCTCTCGTGAGACACCCAATCAGGGAAAGGCAGTTAACCCACGGATAGAAAAACTATTCGGTCTGGCGCCATCTGATCCCTTATATATCCGAGGACATCGAAAGAGGGCAAGTACACCTTTGGCCTCTTCTGAAGCTCCCCAGACAAGGAGAGCAAGAAGCTTTATACCATGGGGTGCAAATTAGCAACTTCGGTGGGATTTCAAGCTAGGTTCGCCAACAATTCTGCACTGTTGGTGAGCTATGACTGTCATAAATGGGACAAGGACACTTCGCGAATCTGCTCCAGAACCTCTCAAATCTAAACTTGCCCTTGTAGCTGCGGAAAGGCAAAGCCACTGCCAGCAGCTTGCTGAAAAACAACCTTGACGCTGCAGATAATGCAGGCCGTGTAATTGCAGAAGGAACCATTCTCAAGCACCATGCTTGGCTTCGCAGGCAACGTTGCTCAACATGCCAGTGGAACCAACTGTACTATTCGTCAAAGTGGTGGAGGATGCTCTGCAGTCGGCCAAAGAGGCGTATGATACACTCAAATTCCTTGGCCAACTTACAAATAAACAAACTGGGCAAAGGGGCGGAAACAATTTTCGCCACTTTCGTGGTCAGAATTCCCAAAGAGGCTCCGGATACGGACAAAACCAAAATTCATCATGGAACAACAACCAGGGTCAAGCGTCCCAGGGTTATCCAAGAGGCCAGCGCAGGTCCCAGGGCCAGGG
This sequence comes from Ambystoma mexicanum, assembly GCF_040938575.1. Classification (NCBI taxonomy): domain Eukaryota; kingdom Metazoa; phylum Chordata; class Amphibia; order Caudata; family Ambystomatidae; genus Ambystoma; species Ambystoma mexicanum. Next base: position 862,524,897 of record NC_090939.1, on the reverse strand, counting down.
GAGATCCTCCACTTCCCGAGGCGGAGGAATGCCTCCCAAACAGTGACAGCCCACTACAGGTCCTCTCCCATGCCTCCCCGGTAGGGGGACGAATTTCAAACTTCACCCACGCATGTGAGGGTATAACTATGGACAAGTGGGTGTTATCGACAGTAGCGGGAGGTTATTTCGTGGAGCTCCTAGAAACACCATCAAACCTCCCCCCACACCAAAGGAAAACATCAAGAGAAGAACAACTCATGTTGATAGAAAGTCAACACGCTACTCCTCAAGGACGCCATCGAAATCGTGCCGTCCAACGAGGTAAACAGGGGTATTTATTCAACATACTTCCTTGTGCCAAAGAAAGATCTAACCATGCGCCCAGTGTTAGAATTGCGCCATGCAAAAGGCCACAAAAGTTCTGCATGACAACGCTACAAGAGGTAATTCCCTTGCTAAAACAGGGGATTAATGGCAACATTGGATATGAAAGATGCCTATTTTAATATTTCAATGCTCCCTGCGCACAGAAGACTCATGCGGTTCAAAGTAGCAAACCAGCACTACCAATTCAAGGTGCTATCCTTCAGAATAGCTTCAGCTCAAGGGTATTCACCAAGGTACTGGCAGTGGTGGTGGTGCACCTGTGCAGGGAGGCAATCGCAGTGTACCCCTACCTGGACGACTGGCTGATCACAGGAGTAACTCCCCATCTTTGCAAACAAAACACGCAAAGAACCATAGATCTTCCATTCCAATTGGGCTTCTCGATAAACGAGAAAAAGTCAAGTCTTGTACAAAACAGTTCCTAGGTGCTGTATTAGATACAAGAACAGGCTTAGTTTTTCCATTCATGGAAAGAGTGCAGAACATGCTTCGGCAAATACCCCAGTATCAAGCTGGTCCCCAGATAAGTGTACGCAAAGCAATGCATTTGCTAGGCATGATGGCATTGTGCATATATCTAGTCACAGACACACGCACGTCTGCGCATGCGACCAATGCATGAGTGGTTGGTGAAACACTGCTCGCGGGCAAGTGGTCAGTGGGACGATCTAGTGGTTGTTTCGCCAACACTAGTTCAAAGCCTACGTTTGGTGCTCGAGAGAAAATCTGTTAAGGGGAAAACCCTTCTACGAACCCGAGGCGCAAGCGATTGCCGCAACAGACGCGTCACTCTCTGGTTGGGGAGTTTATTACCTTCACCACACAGCACATGGTCTGTGGACTCACCTCACGGCACAGAACCATATCAACCTGCTGGAACTACTAGCAGTACTCAAAGCACTTCAAGCCTTCGAAGCGCAACTGACAAACCAATTGGTTCAAATTCTAACGGACAGCACAACTGCAATGTTCTACATCAACAAACGGGGGCACAAACTCTCCAAGTCTGTCCAAGTTGGCGCAGAAAATATGGAAATGGGCAGTCAGATGGGGATGTCCCTATCCTCCTAACATGTTCCAGGGGTACTCAACACTCTAGCATACTCTCTGAGCAGAGATTCCCCTACCAGAGGAACACGAGTGGCAACTAGACTCAAGCGTCGTAGACCACATCTTCTCTCAGTGGGGTTACCCCACACTAGACTTGTTCGCTACAGGAGAAAACAACCAATGCCCAGACTTCACATATAGGATACCCCAGCCAGACTCCAAGGGGAATGCCCTATGGATGAACTGGTCCGGGATATGTGCTTACGCTTTTCCCCCAACACCATTAATGAGCAGGATAGTGAACAAGATGCACAGAGAACAGATGACGCTCAGCCTAGTTGCTCCTGTGTGGGCGAGACAACCGTGGTATCCAAATCTGCACAAACTGGCAATGTGCGATTCCCATCAATCTCCCGTACCTAACCAACCTATTAACCCAACACGGGGGAACAACGGTGCACCCACAACCACACTCAATGAACTTGGCAGCATAGCTCCTGTAGTCCTAGAGTTCGCCACCTTAATCTACCACAGCAGTGTATAGATATCCTCAAGGAGGCACGAAAACCAAACATTAGTCACTGCTATTTCGATAAGTGGAGGAGATTTGTAATTTGGTGCCAGTCAAAACAAATAAACCCCATAGAATGTACTCCTTCACACATTTTAAATTATATGCTCCACTTGTTAGATTTGGGGTTAGTATTCAACTCTATAAAGGTCCACCTGGCAGCTTTATCAGCTTATACCACCTATCAAAGTAAAGTATCGCGGTGGAAAGCTCCAGTCATTAAGGCATTCATGGAGGAGTAAAGAGACTCCACCCTCCAATTTCAAACCCTCCGCCAGGATGTGATCTCAATGTATTACTTGTAAAGCTCATGGGGGCCTCCGTTCAAGCCTAAGCACAAGTCAAGTTTTAAACACCTGACATACACGACTGCCTTCTTAGTGGCTATTACTTCCATAAGAAGAGTTAGTGAATTGCAAGCATTGTCGTTGCAGGACCCTTTCTTTATCATCCATAAAGATACATTGGTTTTATGTACTCATCCTAGGTTCTCCCCTAAATTCATTTCAAAATTCAGCGTAAACCAATCTATTGAGCTTCCGGTTTTCTTTCAGAATCCAACTAGCTAAGCTGAGGTGAAACTCCACACACTAGATGTGAGGAGGGCGGTAATTTATTACGTAAACAAGACCAGGCCGCTTAGGAAAACAGATCAGCTGTTTGTCTCCGTAGCACCAGGCAGAGAAGGAGACTGCATTTCAAAGAATGGCATCTCCAGATGGATAGTCAGATGTATACAATTATGCTATTCATTATCAAACAAAACACTGCCTTTCACACCAAGAGCTCACTCCATACGGAGCACAGAAGCTACTCTGGCTTTTATCGCAAATGTCCCCTTAGACAGCATTTGAAAAACAGCTACATGGAGCTCAGTACACACTTTCACTCACCACTACTGCATTGACAAATATTCCAAAGCAGATACACGACCCACCACCTTCTCTTAACACTGCTCGCTAATCTATGCATAGCATGTGATCTAAGCAGATTCCACAAGCCTTAGAAGGGATAGATTACTCACTGTAATCATATTTCTGATGCTTGTATCTGCTTAGATTCAGATGCGGCCACCCTTCCTCCCCTGAAAGTTCATAGATGTTATGAGCTTTCTGTTATCTATCTGCTTGGATACACACCTGTACTCACGCTACATTTCATGCAACCTCATATCAGAACCAAAAGATCTGAGGGACCTCGACGCGTGAAGGGCCATGGGTACAGGGAACGTCACACTAGGGATAGTATTACTGGCATGCCCTGTAGACGTCCCTTTTCGAGTCGAGTTTCGAAAACAACAATTGTAATACTCTGCAGCTTCCACTAGATGTCGGCCTATGCATAGCATGTGAATCTAAGCAGATACAAGCATCAGAAATACGATTACGGTGAGTAATGTATCATATATATATATATATATATATATATATATATATATATATATATATATATATATATTAGTACCGAAAGTACAGGAAAAATTGAATGCACTCCAAAGAGCAGCGAAGCAGAACAAATGTCCTCAAGTCATTAATAACCATAAATTACCAGGCAACTTATAATCCTTTATTGTGTAATGCCTGTGGAACAAAGAAAGCAACTCCAAAACGATGCGTTTTCGCAGTTCACACACCGCTTGGTCACGTTCAGGGTGTAAACACAGATGCAGGACTAAAATACATACATCGACTCTATGATCCAGGGCTACTAGACAGTTCTCTGTCTAAATGCACAAGCAATTCAGTATGGAAAGATCCGACATCTTGAAATGCCCCAGGTAATAGCTATAGTGGCATGTTTAAGGCTAGCACACAGTAAGTATTCCCTTGTGATTCTCATTTAAAATAGCAGTGACAGCATTTTATCATTTGCAACAATTGCTTATGTTGTGCATCACGTAAATAAATGAGTAAACCATTGTTTTAAAATACATAATGGGGCTGATTCATGGAATTATTTGCGCCGAAAAACGGGGATTTGTGTGCCATTCTGCCTGCAAATCCCCATTTGTTAAACAGGGATTTGCAGGCAGAATGGCGCACAAATCCCCGTTTTTCGGTGCAAATAATTCTCAATTAAATTCCGACTCAATTACGTTTCTCAACTATACACTAGTGAACCGTCGAAAGTCTTGTGCTGCTCAAGTGGCAGAGCTGCTATTGTAAAGTTAAAATGGATGCCACTCTATTCAAGGAGTGCGCACCCACTGTTATAGATTAAAGTAAACGAAAGAGGAATATATTCTGCTTAGGAATGTAACATGATAAGCAGATCGCTATACTTAGCAACAGTCTATCGTTAACTCATCGCTGTCCTGCAACATGATATCACTATTTTAACTGCGTGCATGCCTGGCAGTGACTGGACTAAGATGCTGGTTTTAAATGTAAATAAAAGGCTTGATGACACTGTGGTCTGTGCAAAATTACAATAGCTGCCAAATAGTAATAAGGTGCTCAGTGCAACATAATCGTAAGCAGCAATCTCAATAAAGTGCATTGTTGTACTCTATAGATTCTAATATAGATAAAGTGCTTAGTACGTGCAAAAATACCTTCCTAAAGTGCTGACGCAATAACCTAACAGTGCGTATATAGCCACAATATGTCTAGTACAATGCAAAAAGATGTAAAATCACCAATGAGCTGAAATTGCAATGCTATAAAATCTGCCCTGTACAGTTGATGTTTATAAGTATTAAAATCCCTTTGTCTCTGTGTAAATACAATAAATAATTAATTACACACCCTAAAAGAACAATTTGGCTGAAATAAGTTTACAAATTGAAATGACATTAAAACCAATACAATTCATTCAATATTGTAACTGTCATGAATACTTGATCTTCATTTACCAACCAATTCATATGAAAAGCAATTCCTTCTACCAAATATTACCATAGCACATGTTTTTATATCTCTTGAACCAAAATGGATATTTGTAAAAAAGCCCAAGGAAATTCACAAAAAGAAAGAATGTTCCTGAAGTATATTATTGCACATCTGTGAAAGACTCTAGGTTAATGATGACTAGGTGTAACGCTCACCTGATTCTCGCAGAGGCGCCGGTCTTGACTGGGCGACTACCGTATCTTCAAAAGTGATGTGTAGCACCCGGTTGGCTCTTTGGGCTGGACCTCTGTGCACTGTATGCCTGACTCGAAGAGTAAGATGTCTGCAGATAGAAAATATGGGATTAATGAACTGGGGTTATTGGGGTGTCCCAATCTCTTTCCTTTTCTCCTCTCCTGTAGAACCCCAAAGGTTAACGCTCTCACCTTAGGTAAGTGAACGCCGAGCTCTCCATCTGCCTCGGGGCAGGGTGCTGTAACCAGTTTCTTCACTGGATAGGTAGCGCAGGCCTCTTGACTTCAGAGGACTGCTGTCCGTCGTTTACTTCACGAACGGTGAGTTCCGAGTCTTTCAAATGTCTTTAAAAGTCTTTTGTAATGCTGTCTCTTATTTTGCAGGGTTCCGGCGATGGCGGTTGACTGGCTGAAGTGAGTTGAGGATGGACCCGTATGCGGAATAGAAGCGCCTGGAAGCGCGTAAGTAAGCGCTTGTTGCTTGCTTCACGATGCGCACTAACTGTCCTTTTATTTTGCAGGTACCAGTTCGGAGCTGCTGAAGGATGCCGGAATGCCCACTGAGTTCGGCGTGGATGGAGTAATGGCACGTGAGTATTTAACGTTACCCAATGTCTTTAAACGCACCTTCTTTTGTCTTACAGATGCGGGATGCAGCGCCGAAGGCCTCCGGAGCGTGCGAAGAGTTGGTAAGCTTTTGTCTTTCAGATGCCGGAATGCAGTGCGATGACCTCCGGAGCGCGTGAAGAGTAGGTAAGCCTTTGTCTTTCAGATGCAGGAATGCTGCGCGAGGCGTTGATGACAGCCGATGGACCAGGTAAGAGATGCGCTGTCACTGAAGACCGTAGTGCTAACCTGTTCTTTCTTGTCTTTATAGATGTTGCTGAAGACTGGATTCAGGATGGTAAGCCTTTTTCCTTTAGGCCCAGGATCAGATGCAGAAGACACGATGAGCGTTCTGCTGCAGAGGATGCAGAATAACGCAAAGCAAGATTCATCCATCGGGTGTGGTTCAAATAGCCTCCTGTAGTGCTTAGGTGTCTCCTTCCACAGCCACGCCTAGGTAAGAAAAGAGTTCCTGCTTTCCAGAAGAGTTCCAGTGTTCTGAACCTAGGGAGTGGCTCCTGCCCCACCCAACAGGAAAAGTAGTCCCAAACAGAAGAGGATCAGGGGTTCAACTGACAGGTAAGTAAGCAGCATGGTCTGCTGCAGGTAAGTCCACCCAAGCATTATGAGCCCGGCGCTTGCAGCGCTGGGACTGGGCATATTTATGAGCCTGGCGCCACTGGCGCCAGGACAGGGTCCAAAAGGTCCCAATTGGGACTGGCTGGCACTCGGAACCTGGGTTATGGGTCTGCTTCCAAGGGAGTTGGGTAAGTCCTGGCCTTTTGGAAGCAGAGATCATGACAGTACCCCCCTCAAGGCCCCTCCCAAACCGGGCTTCCCCGGGGGTTTTGGCTTGTCAGGAAATGTTTGATGAAATCTTTTGATTAGACGAGGAGCGTGGACATATTCTGCAGGTTCCCAGGATCTTTCTTGAGGGCCGTAGCCTTTCCAGTCAATTAGGTAAAATAGCTTAGATTTGGAGATCTTGGAGCCCAGGATGCTTTTGACTTCAAACTCGAGTTCTCCATCAACTAGGATAGGTTTTGGGGATTTAGTTAGTCGGGTTTGAGGTTGCACGGGTTTTAAAAGAGAGACGTGGAAGACCGGATGTATCTTCATGTGAGGGGGCAAGTCCAACTTGACCGCTACTGGGTTTACTATGGTAGTGATGCAATAGGGACCAAGGTATCTTGGGTTGAATGTGCGTGGTCCTTTTAGAGGTAGATATTTGGTGGATAACCAGACTTGATCTCCTACTTGATATTGGGGGGCTTCCTTCCGATGTTGATCTGCTCCTTTCTTGTATTGTTCCTTAGCCCTTTGAAGGTGAGAAACGGCTTCCTTAAAAGCTTGGGTGATTGTAGAGTGCAGGTAGTCTACTGCTGGTGTTCCAAGATCTTGGGGTGGATCCAACTCTGAGGTTCGAGGGTGACAGCCGTATAAAAGAAAAAACGGGGTTTTCCCAGTTCCTGAGTGGACAGAGTTGTTGTAGGCATACTCGGCTATCCAAAGGATATCTTTCCAAGTTTTTTCAGTTTGTTGCAGCATGCAGCGTAAATACTGTTCCAGAGTTTGATTGGTCCTCTCGGTTTGTCCGTCGGTTTGAGGGTGGTGACTGGTCGATAATCTCACATCAATTTGAGCCGACCGACAACAACTTCGCCAAAAATGAGAAATAAATTGACTACCTCGATCCAAAATTAGCACTGAAGGAAAACCGTGCAGTCGGACGATGTTTTCGAGAAATTCTCTGGCCAGAGTTGTTGCTGTTGGCAAGCCTTTGAGTGGAATGAAATGCGCCATCTTGGAGAATAAGTCCACGATTACCAGGATCGTATTGTATCCGGAGCATGGAGGTAGGTCGGTGATGAAGTCCATAGAAAGCGTATGCCAAGGGCGAGGTGGGAGGTCAATAGGGCGTAAGAGACCGGCTGGTCTTTCCTTTTGACTCTTGTTTTGGGCGCATACTCCACAGGACATTATAAAGTCTCTGATATCTTTTTTCCAAGACGGCCACCAGAAGTAGCGCTTGATCTTTTCTGAGGTTTTGGCCATACCGGGATGTCCTTCCATTAGAGACTCGTGATAACAAGAGATCACCTTTTTCTGTAAATCTGTGCTGGGCAGGTATAATCGTTCTTGGAAATACAATAAGTTGTCCTTTACTGCAAAGTCCTTTCCCTGCAGATGCCAATTCTGTATTTCTGCTGGAGTTATAAGTTGCCTGGTTTTATCCTTAATTTCCTCTATGGATTGTGTGGTTATTACACCCAGAATTCTTTGTTCGGGAATGATAGGTACAGGTTTAGGGTTGGTCAAGTGTTCCTCCACTCCCATCCGAGAAAGGGCATCAGCTTTACCGTTTTTTGTACCAGGTCGATAGGTAATTATGAAGTCAAACTCGGCAAAGAATAGTGCCCAACGGAGTTGTCTAGAGGATTGGGCTTTTGCGGTTTTCAAATATTGCAGGTTCCGGTGATCCGTAATCACAGTAACAGTGTGTCGGGCCCCCAGAAGATAATGCCGCCAAGCCTTAAAGGCAGACTTGATAGCCAGAAGTTCCTGATCAGTAATAGTGTAATTGATCTCAGGAGGCGAGAATTTGCGAGACCAGAATGCCACGGGATGTAACTGATTGGTTACTGGGTCCTTCTGTGATAGAACTGCCCCCATGGCAAGGCTCGAAGCATCAGTTTCAACGATGTAGGGGAGTTCGGGGCGAGGATGTTTTAGAATTGGTGCAGAGATAAATTTTGTCTTCAAATTCTGGAAAGCTTGTTCCGCCTCGGTAGACCATTCAAAACGTTTGTTTTTCTTTAACAAGGCGGTGATGGGCTGGACTATTCGAGAGAATTCGGGGATAAACCTGCGGTAAAAGTTGGCGAAGCCTAACATGCTTTGAACCCCTTTTACGGAGGATGGTGATGGCCATTTGAGAATTGCATCGACCTTCCTTGAATCCATACGCACTCCGCTAGGTGATGATATGAATCCCAAGAATTCAACTTCAGTCACGTTGAAAACACATTTTTCCAACTTAGCGAAAAGTCTGTGTTGACGCAACCTCTCGAGGACCATTTTCACGTGTTTCCGATGTTCAGATTCCGATGAAGAGTAAACGAGGATGTCGTCAATGTAAACGAATAAACATACATCTATGAGTTCTCTGAAGACATCCTTCATAAAATATTGAAAGGCGGCCGGGGCATTGCAAAGTCCGAAGGGCATGACCTGATATTCAAATAGCCCATACTTGGTGCGGAAGGCCGTCTTCCATTCATCGCCCTCTTTTACTCGTACCAAGTGGTAGGCTCCTCTAAGATCCAGCTTTGTATATATGCATGCTCTTCTGACTTGGTCCAGGAGTTCAGGGATTAAAGGTAACGGATATCTATTCTTAACGGTGATCTGGTTCAGGGCGCGGTAATCTATACAAGTTCTAAGGTCCCCTTCTTTTTTTGGAACGAAGAACAAAGCTGAAGAAGCAGGGGACTTAGAAGGACGAATAAACCCATTCGCTAGGTATTGATCCAGGTATTGTCGGAGGTGAAGGTTCTCAGGCTCGGTGAGGGCATAAATTCTGCTACACGGAGGAGTAGATCCAGGTATCAGGTCTATCTGGCAGACATAGGACCTATGAGGAGGTAGAGAGTTAGCCTGATCCTTCCGGAAAACATCTTGGAATTCTAGGTATTCGGGAGGTAACTGGGGAGTCTCCGAAGAAATTGCTGGTAGAGCAACACCAGGTGGAGGGTGACAAGTAGAGACGCATTCTGGGAACTGAACCGTTCTTGCTCGCCAATCGATCCGAGGATTGTGTTTCTCTAACCAAGGTATCCCTAGAATAATCTGGAACTGAGGGGCCTTGATCACATCGAACACGATCTTCTCATGGTGTCCATCTTGACTTACTAGCGTCACTTCTTGAGTGGTATGCGTTACTGGTCCGGAGGCTATCTCCGTACCATCCACCGTAGCAATGACGTCCTTTACAGCCTTGGGACAAAGAGTTAGATTCATCCTCAAAACCATTTCATGATCCACATAATTGCCGATGGCACCGCTGTCGACGTAAGCTTCAATCGCATGTAATCGATCCGGATGATCAGGGCTAATGAGGACCATAGGTATCACGAAATGCGAGGTCACGGAACTGGTTTTAACGCTCGGCAAGAGGACCTCTATTCTTGTCGGGCGAGGTCGTTTCCCTGCTCAGAGTTTGTGACCTTGGTAACTGCAGCTCCTACCGCCTTCTTGGCTGGTTTCACTGGACAGTCTCGAAGAAAGTGCCCTGAGTTTCCGCAATAGAGGCATAATTGCAACTGTTTTCTCCTTTCCCGCTCCTTTTGTGTTAGTGGTCCTTTCAGGCCCCCTATTTGCATGGGTTCCCCGGAGTCTACTCCTTTGGAAGGAGTTGGTGGTTTGGAAAATACTCGAGCATCAAACTTGGAACGATCGGCCTTCCTGTTCTACAGTCTGTGATCTATTTGAACAACTAAGTCTATATAGTCCGAACAGTCTTGTGGGGGATTCACTACTTGGGCTAAAACGTCTTTGAGCTCTCCAGGTAGACCTCTATAAAACAGCGTAATCCTTTTGTCTTCAGGCCATTGAGTTTCCACTATTAGTCTGTTGAAAGATGCAACATAAGCCAAAAGGTCTTGATTACCCTGTCGCAACGAAAGAAGCTCATTGTCCAAGGCCTGCCCCTGTGAATGTCTTGCGAACAGTTTTTCCATACTAAGCTGAAAGGCTTGAAAATCATGGAGAACCGGATCATCTTGATTAACTAGAGGGATCGACCAGTCTGCCGCATTGCCACTAAGGTACGAAAGCACAAAAGCTACTTTAGCTTGATCAGTTGGAAAGGCTGCTGGCCGGCATAAAAAATGCAACCGGCACTGATTGATAAATACTGCAAACCTCTTTGGGTCACCAGAAAATCGTTCGGGCGGAGCCAGAGGTACATTCCCAGGTAGGTTGATCTGCACTGGATTCATAGGGGATGTTGAAGGAAGATTTGCCCCTGATGCGGGTAACGGGGTCTGCCGGCTTGTGACTGTAGCAATTGTCTAGCAAGATCGTCTGTTCGCTCCTTGGAAATAATTAGTTCCCTTCTTAGAGCATTCGTTTCCTGACGAGCTGCATGCACTTCTGCCCTTAGTTCCCCAAGTAACTGGGCTAGGTGGTCGGTATCCGAGGTTTCCATAGCGCCTGGGCGAGAGTTTTGCGGTGGGCTTTGCGTTCTGTAACGCTCACCTGATTCTCGCAGAGGCGCCGGTCTTGACTGGGCGACTACCGTATCTTCAAAAGTGATGTGTAGCACCCGGTTGGCTCTTTGGGCTGGACCTCTGTGCACTGTATGCCTGACTCGATGAGTAAGATGTCTGCAGATAGAAAATATGGGATTAATGAACTGGGGTTATTGGGGTGTCCCTATGTCTTTCCTTTTCTCCTCTCCTGTAGAACCCCAAAGGTTAACGCTCTCACCTTAGGTAAGTGAACGCCGAGCTCTCCATCTGCCTCGGGGCAGGGTGCTGTAACCAGTTTCTTCACTGGATAGGTAGCGCAGGCCTCTTGACTTCAGAGGACTGCTGTACGTCGTTTACTTCACGAACGGTGAGTTCCGAGTATTTCAAATGTCTTTAAAAGTCTTTTGTATGCTGTCTCTTATTTTGCAGGGTTCCAGCGATGGCGGTTGACTGGCTGAAGTGAGTTGAGGATGGACTCGTATGCGGAATAGAAGGGCCTGGAAGCGTGTAAGTAAGCGCTTGTTGCTTGCTTCACGATGCGCACTAACTGTCCTTTTATTTTGCAGGTACCAGTTCGGAGCTGCTGAAGGATGCCGGAATGCCCACTGAGTTCGGCGTGGATGGAGTAATGGCACGTGAGTATTTAACGTTACCCAATGTCTTTAAACGCACCTTCTTTTGTCTTACAGATGCGGGATGCAGCGCCGAAGGCCTCCGGAGCGTGCGAAGAGTTGGTAAGCTTTTGTCTTTCAGATGCTGGAATGCAGTGCGATGAAGTCCGGAGCGCGTGAAGAGTAGGTAAGCCTTTGTCTTTCAGATGCAGGAATGCTGCGCGAGGCGTTGATGACAGCCGATGGACCAGGTAAGAGATGCGCTGTCACTGAAGACCGTAGTGCTAACCTGTTCTTTCTTGTCTTTATAGATGTTGCTGAAGACTGGATTCAGGATGGTAAGCCTTTTTCCTTTAGGCCCAGGATCAGATGCAGAAGACACGATGAGCGTTCTGCTGCAGAGGATGCAGAATAACGCAAAGCAAGATTCATCCATCGGGTGTGGTTTAAATAGCCTCCTGTAGTGCTTAGGTGTCTCCTTCCACAGCCACGCCTAGGTAAGAAAAGAGTTCCTGCTTTCCAGAAGAGTTCCAGTGTTCTGAACCTAGGGAGTGGCTCCTGCCCCACCCAACAGGAAAAGTAGTCCCAAACAGAAGAGGATCAAGGGTTCAACTGACAGGTAAGTAAGCAGCATGGTCTGCTGCAGGTAAGTCCACCCAAGCATTATGAGCCCGGCGCTTGCAGCGCTGGGACTGGGCATATTTATGAGCCTGGCGCCACTGGCGCCAGGACAGGGTCCAAAAGGTCCCAATTGGGACTGGCTGGCACTCGGAACCTGGGTTATGGGTCTGCTTCCAAGGGAGTTGGGTAAGTCCTGGCCTTTTGGAAGCAGAGATCATGACACTAGGGGTAACTTATGAGGTAGTTATAATGTAATAGTCGATAGTCATTAAGTACCCAAGAATGTGTAGAGTTCCTCATCGAGATTGTGTCCCCTAGGTTTTTTAGTTTCCAGATCTAGAATGGACTTAGTCTCTAATTGCCTCAGTGAGAGCTCTCAATTACCTCCTCTGGGTTCTTTTTCAAAACTGAGTGTATGCCAAAATAGGCAAAGCCGTCCAACTTTCCTCCATGTTTATTTTGGAAATGTAATGCCATTGGGTATGTCGGGTCAACATTCTTAATAGCTCTTATATGTTGAAGCACTCTCAGTTTCAACTTTTCTATAGTGCTCCCGACATACCATTTGTCACATGGACAGGTAAGGAAGTAAACAACATACTCAGTTTCACATGTAATCCGTGACTTGATAGTAATATTTTTGGACAGCATAGGATGTAGATAGTTCTTTGAGTTCATTGCAAATTGGCATGCCTTACATTTCATACATTTATGGAACCCTTCTATTTTAGTGTTCGCCCAACTTTGGCCCCGTGGGTTAACCATGGGACTCATGAAGCTGGATACCAAATTTTCTTTGAGCGAGGTAGAATGCCTAAATGTGATTTTTCACCCAGTGTAGTACCTAAATGCTCATCCAGTTTAAGAACATGCCAATGTTTCTGCATTATCTGTCTAATATTATGTGAACCTTTACCAAATGTCAGGATGAGTCGTGTATCAGTAGAGTCTAGATCCGCTTGAATCACAGGGTTAGACACCAAAAATCTCGGGCTTTGGCGTACGCCCTTTCTAACACTTTCTTGGGATACCCTCGCTGTTGAAACCTTAAAGCCATCTGAGTACATTCTTTATCGAAAGTTTCAATTTGGGAACAAATTCTCCTAATCCGGATAAATTTGCCATAGGGTATACTCCACCTTAGGCTGTGGGATGGTTGCTCTTGGCATGGAAGGGTATGTTGGAACTGGTGGGCTTTCTATAGAGTTCGGTAACTAGTTCACCTTGTGCCACAGTGACAAGAATATCTAGGTAACGATGGCAGTCTTGCTGTGGCTTTCGGTGAACTTAAGGTTAAGTTTGTTAACATTCAGTATTTTAACAAAGTCCAACCATTCAATTGTTGCTCCATCCCAGATAATAAATAGAGTGTCAATATAACGCAGCCAAAGTGCAATTTTGGCTGTGTAATAGCTATTGTCTGGGTGCCATACCACAAACTTTTCCCACCAGGCCATTGTTAAATTTGCATACAACGGGGCAAAGGTCGTACCCATGGCTGTTCCCTGCAGCTGGTTATACACATCTTTGTTGAAAAGGAAACTTATTTGTCAAACAGAGGTGGATCATCTCTAAAATCATCTTCCTATGCTGATTATATATGACTCTGTGCATTATTTTTACATTGTGAGGTGTGCTTTAGTTGCATCACTTCCATCGGTTTTACAACCTCGTTGGTATGGCTGTACTTTTTATTGTGACTTTGTACTTTGGGTCATTGTTTTATTGTCCCCTATGGAGGGGATTTCATCTCCATCTTTGCACTAGTACTTTAGTCTTGTACATATCTGTATCATCTTTTGCAACTATCTTATCTACCTTTGTTCTTTCCGCACCTCCTATGTTTTTCTTATAGCGCATATTGCCCTGTGGATTTTTATTTTCCATATTTGTCATTCCTCTATACAGCCAATTTTAAAATGCGGAGTGAATTTTCTGGTCATACAGTATGCTTTTTTATTTGGGGGATTATTGTGCCACATTCCGTTGTATACTTACCTTTTTACTGATCACTGTACTTTATGTTTGATGACTTTAACATTATATGGATTTAATTTATTCATTTTTTAATCCGTACTGTCATACATCAGCAATAGTATATGTGCACTATGCGTCCAGTCTGTGGATTTGCCCTCTTTTTCATTTTTGCTTAGTTTTGCCTTTAGCTTTCTTTGCATTTGCATGCTTTCGACTCCATTCCATCATGGCCGCCAGTATTTCTATGGCATGCCAATGCATTTTCAGAGTCTGTGACAGAGTTGTAGGACTGCTTGTATTGTTGATATTTATACTAGTCTACCCTTTCTCCCCCCACGTGATCAAGCGCTCAGTGTAGCGTGAAACGCGTTGTGTTGCAGGTCGTGCACCACAGCGTCCTGCCACTGTCTGTCTTTGTGTTGCTGCTGATGTGCTGTTTAACCCTTTTTTGGTACTATTTTTAAACATTAAACGCCCATACACATTACACAGTGTTTTTCATACTTTGTCCGCTACTTTGGAGGTTGCTACTGCATTTGGCCCGCGGGAGGTGCAGTCGCCTTTTCCTCCTTCCTTGGGATATATATATATATATGTGTATTTATTAAAACATATTTTTAGGGGTAGCAAGGGAGACTTCAGGGGTCGCAGTTGCAACCCCTGGTGACCCCTAAATGATGTCCCTGTATTACTCCAAATGTCAGTCCTCTCCTCTTATCCCAACTCTCCTACTCCTTCCTGATCTAATCCCCCTCACTCTTTCCCACCATCAATCACTCACACCCAGACATACAACAAAATTGGTACCACTTTCTCAATCCCAACAAGTAATCCCAACAAGTTACCTTCCCCCTCTCCGAATATGCCAGTTCTCTCCTCCAAATTCTCGTCCACCTCCTAAACAATCCTCTCTGGTTTCTTTGTCTTGCTGCACCCCCTCCGGCCTCACCCAACCTCCTCTCACTGCAGACTGACTCCTGGGTTTATATCACCCTCACATTCTGTCTAGAAGCTCCCTTGTCAATTTCTTTCTAGTCTATTCCCAACTATTTCCATCTCCCCCCCTTCTGTGCTGACATTTTCTATGGAAGTCTTAATAAGGGCCTTTAGCCCTTCCACCTTTTCATTCAACATTTCTTTCTAGCCCTGCCACCTTTTCATTCAACATTTCTTTTCAGCCTGCAAGCAATCTCTGTTATTGTATGTCCTATAGTTCTTTCCTGTACTCTGCAGAACTAGCCAAAAAGAGTTACATTAACTTTTCCTGGTCTTCCTTAGTACTGTACGGTTCCCTCCTGGTCCCTGCTCCACTGATGCTGCTTCACTGCTCCTGAATGGAGAAGGATACTCAATGTTTGATTTTGGTGCATTTTTGTGGCACAGACACCAAAATATCGCCAACACCATTGCTACAGAGAAGAGAGATTGAGTAAAAGGGAGTCAGAAAGCTGATTCTGTGGTTGGCGTGACAACTGGAAATGCTGTGGCATAATGCTTCAACACACTAAATGTTAGTTCTTGTTTTCTTATGCCAATGTAATCCAATAATGGCTTGTTTAACTTATTTTCTCCCAATCAGGAGTACTGCAACATGTCATGTGTGTGTGTCACTGTCAAAGCTGGGGCTGTGTAGTGAACTTTCTTTTCAGAGTCAGAGGGAGCAGGGCTACATTTGGCCTACTTTACTGACCCAGTTGGGCTACATGTAGGTTTCCCTTTCTGGGTACTGTTACAATGCAAGCATTATTTTTTGGAGAGGTGCAGTACCACTTACAACATACAGAGGACCTCATAAACAATCTGCGGTACTGCAAGTCTCCAAAAAATATTGCCATAAACAGGTCCTTATAAGAAATGTGAGCTTTCTTACGAGGACCTTTGTATGTTGTCAGTGGTACTGGACCTCTGCATAAATGCTTTTAATGCAATGTAATGCTCAGATCGCAGAGTTTTCATAGCTGTCTTAGGTTTTCATTGTTGGAAAGGTGTGTGCTTGGAGTGTGTTGTGTATTTGGTTCAAGCATTTCAATCTCTGTTGCAAGGATATAAATTAAAAATAGCATCACAACGTCATGAATAATCTGGATATGCATTCCCCTACCCAAGATGTATACACATTTCAAAGCACATCCTGCTTTTGAATTTGGGACGCACTTTGAAATGTGTAGAAAGGCCCTTTGTCTTTCTGCTTTGTGCAATTGCATATAGTGTGGAAATGGGTATCAGAATATGTTCATCTATGACTGTGAAGAAATGTCAGATTTCTTTTGCGGACATCTGCACTGGGCTGAAAATGAGCCCCAGTGAGAGCAAAACTACAAAATAGAACTATGAACATGCTGCAATTATACATTCAACCAACAAATGTACTCCCCAATTGCGCTGTTGCTCCATCCCCCCTTGTGCTGTGCCTCCCCCACCCCGCCCCTTGTGCTGTGCCTCCCCCGCCCCTTGTGCGGTGCCTCCTCCGCCCCTTGTGCGGTGCCTCCTCCGTCCCTTGTGCTGTGCCTCCCCCGCCCCTTGTGCTGTGCCTCCCCCACCCCTTGTGCTGTGCCTCCCCCGCCCCTTGTGCTGTGCCTCTTCTACCCCTTGTGCTGTGCCTCTTCCACCCCTTGTGCTGTGCCTCTTCCACCCCTTGTGCTGTGCCTCTTCCACCCCTTGTGCTGTGCCTCCTCCACCCCTTGTGCTGTGCCTCCTCCACCCCTTGTGCTGTGCCTCCTCCACCCCTTGTGCTGTGCCTCCTCCACCCCTTGTGCTGTGCCTCCTCCATCCCTGTGCTGTCCCTCCTCCCCCTTGTGCTGTCCCTCCTCCCCCTTGTGCTGTCCCTCCTCCCCCTTGTGCTGTCCCTCCTCCCCCTTGTGCTGTCCCCCGTAACCCCACCTTGTGCCGTCCCCCGTAATCCTACCTTGTGCTGTCCCCCGTAATCCTACCTTGTGCTGTCCCCCGTAACCCTACCTTGTGCTGTACCCCGTAACCCTACCTTGTGCTGTCCCCCGTAACCCCACCTTGTGCTGTCCCCCGTAACCCCACCTTGTGCTGTTCCTCCTTCTCCCCTTGTGCTGTCCCTCCTTCTCCCCTTGTGCTGTCCCTCCTTCTCCCCTTGTGCTGTCCCTCCTTCTCCCCTTGTGCTGTCCCTCCTTCTCCCCTTGCGCTGTCTCTCCTTCCCCCCTTGCGCTGTCTCTCCTTCCCCCTGCGCTGTCTCTCCTTCCCCCCTGCACTGTCTCTCCTTCCCCCCTGCGCTGTCTCTCCTTCCCCCCCTTGTGCTGTCTCTCCTTCCCCCCCTTGTGCTGTTTCTCCTTCCCCCCTTATGCTGTCTCTCGTTCCCCCTTGCGCTGTCTCTCGTTCCCCCCCTTGCGCTGTCTCTCCTTCCCCCTTGTGCTGTCTCTCCTTCCCCCCCTTGTGCTGTCTCTCCTTCCCCCCCTTGCGCTGTCTCTCCTTCCCCACTTGCGCTCTCTCCTTCCCCCCTTGCGCTGTCTCTCCTTCCCCCCTTGCGCTGTCTCTCCTTCCCCCTTGCGCTGTCTCTCCTTCCCCCCTTGCACTGTCTCTCCTTCCCCCTTGCACTGTCTCTCCTTCCCCCAGCCCTGTCTCTCCTTCCCCCTTGCGCTGTCTCTCCTTCCCCCCTTGCACTGTCTCTCCTTCCCCCTTGCAATGTCTCTCCTTCCCCCCCAGCGCTGTCCCTCCTTCCCCCTAGCGCTGTTGCTCCTTTCCGCTTGCGCTGTTGCTCCTTCCCCCATTTGTGCTCTTTCTCCTCCCCCATGTATGTGCGCCGTCGCTCCCCCCCCATTTGCACTTTGCTCCTGCCCCCACCCCAATTTGTACTGCAACTCCCTCCTTCAAATGTTGTACAATGCTCCTGTGTACTGTTGCTGGCATAGCTTTCATTGATTGATTTGATATATAGACTTTTTTTTAATTCTCCCTCGGGTTGCCATTTATTTTTTATTCCTCCACCCACAGTGCTTCACTCACCAACTGGAACTTCCCTTCACTCTCACCCATGCTGTCATTTCTTCTTCCCTATGCTGTGATTCCTCTTTCCTTCCATCCATGCCAAATGTAAAATGCTGTAAACCACTACACAAAAATTGGCATTGCCAATGCTTGTTACTAGAGCACCCACTTCTTTCCTTCTGTGGCAAGAATCAAATGGTCTACTGCGCCAAAACAATGATTTCAAGAACATAGAAGTGCGGTTCACAGAAAGAGTTGCCCATTTACTTTCATGGCAGAGTGTGACAAAACACAATTGGGTGCTAAATTATGCAAAAAAAGTAAGTCGCCAAATGCTTCTTTTAGCCCCCACCAAACCTTCTCATTCCACCAATAAAGGGTCTGATCCCTCATCACAAGAAATGGCTGGTCCATTAGGTGATTCTTCTGCAGACAGGAGTCAGACAGTGTTCCCTAGAAACAGTGAAAAACTTCAGACCCAATTAGGTCAATGCTTGATCTCAAGACCACAAACAAGTGGATACAGAAGGAGATGTTTAGAATGTTATGCCTTCAGATCTTTCCTGGTCTTTGGATCAATGACTGGGTGTTCTCTGTGTTTTCAAAGTGCTGTATGGTGTTGGTTGCCTGCATTTAAGGAAGGTTGGTAGGATCTTTGCGTAACCAAATTTAGATGATTGGCTGATCGAAGCCAACTTGCACCATAAAACTGCACAAGATTTAATGACTTCAACTAACCTTCCTGCAAGTTTGTGTTTTCCAGTGAATGTTCAGAAATCCATTCCCACCTTAAATCCATTTTTGGGAGCTGTCTGAAACAAGTGCATAGGAAAAGTTTATTCTTCAAAGAGGAGACTGTTTCCTAACCAATGGAAATGTCGCCAGTTTATATTAAGTTCTTGTTCCACAGCAAGAAAAATGCAATCTCTCCTTAGGAAATGCATGAAAAGGACTTCATGCATGTTCATTGTTCCTCAGCCTGTCTCCACATGCAACCCCTCAAAAAGTCCTTGAGGTTCAGTGGTCACAGGAAACGGACTCCTAGGACTGAACATTGATGATGTTCACCTCATTCAAACAGTTTCTGAAACATTGTTGTCAGGAGACTCTTATGCGAGGAGTTTTGTTTCAAGCACATATGCCGTTTCATTATTTGGTACTGGGGCATCAGGCTCAGGCGACAACTCAGTGCTTATAGTAAGACATACAGAAACCCTACCAAGCCTTTTATTCCATCATCACATCCTCATCCATCTAATTCAAACAGTGGCAACATATAATCTAAAGGGGAAACTAAATCCAGGATTCATCACTGATCTGCATTGATTTAACATTTTACTTGCTTTGGGCACCTGTGGAATTGGGGGAAAGGCATGCATAAAACTTTGACTTGTTCCTCAAAGGGGCATTGCCCTTGGTCGTCGGTTCTGGATACCTGGACGCAACATTTGCCATTTGGTGTTTTTTTTCTGATGCAAACATATCTAAGTCTTGTTTCGCCTATCAATCAAATATACTTTGTAATACTTTGTCATTTAAGAACTACTTATGCTCTTCTACAGACAACCTGCTTAGGAAATTGTCCCAAACGTTCTAAATACCTGTAAGGAGCACTGCCATTCTGGACAGGTCTTTCGCAAGCAACCAGTGCCCAACTGTTTGAGTCTCTCTCTCAGAGAGACATTCTCAAATTGCTATAGGTTAATTTTTTTGGGTAACAAAGATAAGTTACTTTTCCAACATTATCCGTAAGCTGATAAGCTCAGCTCCAGATAATATTTTAAAGTGCAAGTATTTTAACTCCCTATTTTTTGCAGGTTGGGAGTAAGGTGATCTTTAGGGAGAAAAGGGAACTTGCATTACAATTGGGCGTATTTTTCTAGGCTAACACCTCCATTTATGTATTCTATCTTTTTGCACCTAGGAATTCATGCAGTACTTATTTAGAGCCAGCTTGTGTTAGTAGAGCTCCTTTCTTAGGCAGTAAGCTCCTGAAACTACTGACCTGAATATATCTGTGGACATGTTTGCGTGGAAGCAGATATCTGCAGACTTCTACAGTAGTTTCCTATTTTAATTTTATGGGAGTAGAAGCCTGTTATTTACAGAAAAGGAGATTGGTACACTGCTTATCTGTAGAGCTACTTTGAATACAGTATTCTATTGGTCACCCCTGTATAAGGGGGTACTACTCAAAATAGGAGTTTATATAGAACAATCTCACAAAAGAGTAGACAACCCTGCTTTTAAAAATATACATATTTTATTGTTTGTTGCAGTTCAAATTTGCACTTTTCACACTTTCCAGGTAAAACAATACTTTCACATTCTATACAAAATTGCAAACATTACTACAATCCTAAATGTTTCATAAGATACAAAAAACATATCATTCATAGCATTTATTAAGATCTAACACAATTCCCGAGAAATCTACAACCCATAATAAAATCGAGATTTAATTTGTATTTAAAATCCTCATCCAAGCATTCTCATTACAAACAGAGCAGTCTGTCAAGATTTGTTGTCCCTCTGCAGGGGAACTAGCGCAGGACAGAATATACACAAATGTTTTAGAGATTCATCCTCAGTCAAACAAGAGCAACACAAACTGGAACCCCATAGGGACATTCCCCCTAATGCCCAATACCTCCATTGCCGGAAGCAGGTTTAGTCTGAATCTCAAAACCTTTGATCTAAAATCCTTGGATGAATGCTTCTTTAAAAATGGGGATAGCACATTAAAATGCTTAATTGGCCAGCTAAAGTGGTCATTAAAACAGCAATAAGTCATTGGCTCTATCCTCAGGTAATCCCAATAAAACAAAAATGAAGCTGTATAGATTTGCATGGATTGAACTAACAACGCCTCCACTGATGAGTCAAATTTTTCGCAACACTTAGCTTCAACAGCACCCCCACTGATCCAATACTCTGCAAGAACTCACTGATCCAATACTCTGCAAGAACCCTTTACCCACATTGCATTAAGATGGAGAAAGAAAGAAGCAACCGGGGGGTACCAAGATCTTCGTGTAAAGTTGTAACCGACTCCAGTCAACAATTTGGCACTTGGCCTAATCCATGATGAACTCCTGCCAATGGTACTGCGTTCGAAAGACAAACCCTCCTCCATTACAGAGCTTCTAACTTTACCCACGACATTCCCACCTACTGAGATTCAGGACCAAAGATCAGCCGAGGAAGGATCTTTTTGCCGATATAATTTCATCAACGTTCGTGTAGAGAATCTTCCAAATTTGTAATCAAATTGTCTCAAGTGGGAGGCTGGTGCTAAAAATGTTGCTTTAAGATCATTCAAAGGTCCCAACTTGACCCCTGAGGCATAGATTACAGAGCCCAAATATTTAAAGCAGTTTACTACTTCCATATTCTGTCCATTCAGGGAGCATTTACATGTTTTTCGATTTTGAACACCATACGTTTGAAACCAGAATCTTTGATTTGTCTGTACTGATTGAGAGGTCAACGTTCCCCAAGAACGCCAGAATAATTTGGAGAGCCTGCTGGAGGCTAATTGGTGTCATATCAAGGGTAACCATGGCATCCGCATAATTTAGGTATCAGAGTTTTACACACCCGACACTGGGGGGGTTTGTCCTTGCCATTTCCCAACAGGACACCATGTCCTTCATGTAAAAATTAAAAAGGAAAGGGGCAAGGACGTACCCCTGACAGACCACGATTAGTATCGATCCAAACGGATGAGGCCTAATAAGAGTCTAATCTTATTTTTAGTTTGGTCCCAAGATGGAGGGCTTCCAGCATATTAATTAATGGACGGGAACCAACATTATGATTAAGCTATTCCTAAAGAACTGCCATATTGAAATGGTCAAAAGCCTTAGAAATGTCCAGAAAGGCCAGAAAGACCTGCATTGCCAATAGGGACAGCACACAACTGTTTAATGTGGTCCCCACTCCCTTCTTGAAACAGGCTGACACCAATCCAGGGAATTTGACCCCGTTGCCCATATCTGAAGTTCTTTTAACAGTAACATGGTGAATATTTTGTTTGATCCATCCAACAATGATATTGCCTGCTACTGTAATGTTTACAAACGGGCTCCTCCTTTTAAAAATCTAAACAATTAAGGCTTCCCTCCATAACCCTGAACATTTCCGATGTACAAGAATATTACCAAACAATTGGGACAAAACAGCTGCGTACGGAGGGGGATTTTATTTTAATGTCAGGTTCGACGGACCATCCAGGCCTGGTGCATTGGACTTTTTACTAGTCTTAATCAGTAGCAAAATGTCCTCCTCATCCCATTCAAACGCTCCTACCCAGTTCATACATTGATGTAGCTGCTACATCAGCAAGCCATCCTTAAAATATGTCTCCTTAAGCTGTACCGAGTCATCTTCAGGGATTGCTTGTATCTGCAGGTAGTGATCAAGCCCTCTGGGTTTAATGATTTCCCAGAAGTCTCCCAAACTATTTCCACTGATACAGGCCAACATTTTCTCTGCCTCATTAATGGCCACACTAGGAATGGTTGAGTTCACCGTCTCCAATTTTCCCAGACAAATGTTTTTTAATGAAGGCCCTCATCTTCTTTTTACGGGCCTTGACTTCAAGATCATATGCATGAGTATGACCCAGTATTCTAGATCCCCGTTCCAAGTGAGATGCTGGTGCAAAGGTAGCGGCAACTCTCTGACCAAACGCTCCCGGGAGGGTTAGAACCTTATCATTATTTATAAGAAGACCAGCAATACGGTCCTCAAAGGCCTGTGCAATCCTAGGATACCATTTTACAGCACAATTTTGCGGGTCTATTTCAACAATGATTCCCGGGGCTCTAGACACCCCTACGAACACTGACGGGATATCACACATCACCATATAGTGATCACTTTGATTGAATACATATTATCTCAAATCACATTCCAGCCTCAAACAAATCAGGAGTAACAAAAAAATAATCCAGCGTTGAGCGCGAGCGAGTATTGTACCACGTAAAAGATGGCGGCATATCAACAGGGCAGTTGCCATTTAACACTACCAGGCCCCATGTCTCTAGTTCTCGCTTAACCAAATCACCCCTTTCTCGAGCTTCAACAGAGGTTTTTGTCCTATTTGGGGCCTGCTACCATTTATCCTCTAAGCACTCTACATTAAAACCACCAAGTACAATTATTGAGCCCCTTCTTCTGAAATTTCCCCAAAAGAAGGAGCGAGAGGTTTGAGAGCATCTCCTCCATCTGTCCAGGCTCTGGATTTAGATGCAGGTTAATCAATAAACATTTATGCAATGTGTCCGAACCATAGACCGGCCACTCCAGGAGGGTGGCAAGCATATAATTTCTTTTAAGTTCAATTTGAGGCGTCTTAAGGCCTAAATTACACTTAATCACTGTCAGGAGTCTCCATAGGGATGGTCCCTGGTATCACGTTCTGCCCTAGTGAACTCCACATCAAAACCATCAATCAATGGTACATCCATCAATAATGTTTCCTGGATGCATAGAATGTCAAGTTGAACAAACTTAGCCTGATTATTCCTAATGCTGCCAATCCCCCATGGAGTTCCAGCATAGAAACCTACCTACCCTACTTCACTCATCTCACCCATTCCCCCCTCTATCTTCTTGGAGGGAAGGGCTGATTCAAGTCCAGGACCCATAGCACCGGACCATATTCACACCACTGCCCCATAGGCTGCTCGGAATCTACCTCCTCCCTCCGATCACCTCCCCACAATTCTCTATTCCTGGGCTGGATTTCTCCTTGCGGCATAGCATTTGCAGCAACCACCCGCCCCCAATCCACCACTTTGAAGCCCAATGACAAGAACCCTGTGTCTTCCACCAGGATTGCATTTTTAATTATGGGAGAGCATAAATACACGTTTACAATATCAAAACAATCCCGGCATAAGAACTGCACAATTTCAATATCTTCCGTTATAACCAAACAAAGGCTTGGAATTTCAAACAAAAGCGAGAGAATGTATTTTCGATTTAAGGGGACCCTATTTGAGCTTTTGTCTCAAAAGCACACAAATATTTTCCTTTCTAACTTTCCAGGTGGATTCCACTTAACCCCTTTGTACGTCTACTTCATTTGTTGGTTCGCGGTTACAATTTTAGCAACGTTAGAAAGGGAAAAGACATGGGCATCGTATTATCAGTGATTGCGCACTCATGCGGTTTTCAAAAGGACCTACAGTAAAGCATTTACTCTGCAAACACATATAGAAAAGTCACTTAAAGAGAGGAAAATAAGTGGTTAGTGCAACATGAGCTTAGTTCAAGATTCTAGAGATGGTTTCTTCGCCTGGCAAGTCCCAAAATGCAACCCTAGCTAAAGGCAGTTCGGAGAAGTCTTAAAGTCTTGGCAAACTGCTAATAACAAAGAGGTCCTGCAGATTTCTTCCAGTGTCTAAAGTTATTGAACCAGCAAGTTATCAACTAACAAAGGAGACTTAAAAACGACTCGAGAAGGGGACACAAGCAGCAGCTTGGGTCAGACGTAAGAGGGAGTTGCCCTGGACACTGCTACATGCACTCCAACGCTGTGGAGCAACTTCTTGTTGGAATCACGTAGGCAATACCTTTTTCCCCGCAGTACCTTTTAGTTTGAAGAAAGTGTTTGTTTTGGATCCTCTGCGATGTGGGAGCTCTGGACCCGACCGCCAGATTCCTTGGTCTGGTGACAAAAGACAGGACAGTGGACGGTGTCCCTCGGCAGCAGTCTTGAGGGAGGACCTGTAGCACGACTGTCAGCAACTTCTTGATTCACTCTGCGGTTTTGGTGCCTTTTCAGCAGCACCAACAAAGGACACGGATCGCCGGTCAATCTTATTCGCTTCCAGCAGTCCCACACTCTGGTGAGGGTGTCTGGGCGAGTTGGATCAGATCTCTGGAGTATCCTTACGGGCTCAGTACATATTTGGACGGATTCAGCCTTTCCATGATAATGCACTTGAAATGGGCAGCAGGTCTCCTGGTATTGGGGTTCCGTAGTTCTGGAAGTTCCCAGGACCTCGGGGGGGGGGGGGGGGGTGCGGAATTGCTCGTCTCAAAGTGCGTCTTGTGACTGGTTGGTCCAACCAGCCAAATGGATGGAGTCGTCCTCTTCGGAGCTCCTCTGTCATAGAAAAATCGGGGTCAGGACAGCAGTGGTCGCCTCAGTCTTGCAAAGGGTCTGCAGGCGTCTCTGGTCGTCATCTTCTTTGGTTACTTCGGTTTCCAGTGGTCGACTTGCTTTGTACTCCAAAACCTTTTAGAGAGTTCCAGCACACACTCCTCTGCAATATCACTCAGCATTTTACAGAAAGGGGCGTTTGGCTGTCCAGTCAGGACAGCTATACCCCCTGTGGGAGCTGGTCCTATTCAGGCACTCTGGCAGACAAAGGACAGGGGGTATAACACTCCTGCCCCACTTCCTGCCTGTCCCGACACTCTAGAGCATAGGAAAGGATACCTACTGGTTCTCGTCAAAGGCAAAACACACACGGAGACCCCGCAACCCCAGAATGCTAGAAGGGCTAACTAAGAACAACCATGCTAGTAATGGCGAAAAAAGAAGGCAGGCCCCAAGTTGGTACTTGGGTGCCCCTATGGTGCACTTTCGCGGCTATGCACATAGCCTGCGCTATAACAAATACACAATAGTGGTAGAACATGCCCACTGCCACCAGCCATAACTTGGAGATTGTCTATTTTACTAAAAAGTCACAGAAGCAGAAACAAGGGGGATACGAAATATCCCTTTGGCCCTCCAGTGAAGGTGGTGTGTGCCAATCTCTCAGACTATAGAGTTTTGGGAGAGACTCGAAGTACCTCTCTAGCCTTAAGAACTGCTGTTACTTAAGGATATAAGAAAATAATCTTAAAGACGGACCCTACGGGTCCCCAGCAACACTGCCCATAAGGAGCTGTGTGCTGCAGTAGTAAAACACAGATGCCTTTAAGAGTTATGGAGCAGACAGACTCCATAGTACAGGTGTATTTACAAAGAATATAGTTCCAAAATACAGAGTGCATACAAATTAATGAGTGGGAAAAGGCTCCACTCATTCAGGATTACAAGAAAAAGGTCCAGAAGTCCAGCAAAAAGTGCTGTGGGTCTCACTAGGAGAGGGAACAAAGCACAATAATGAAAAATCTCCCCCCAACCCCCATCATCCCCAACACATCCTCCACACCATCAACCTTATACTCATAGTCAGTTTGACTCCCCTGAGTCTGCCCTCCAAAATTATCTTTTAACCTCTGTGAACTTACCACCTCTTCACAGCCTATTTGTAAGTTTTCAAGCTGATGCAGGAGTATTTCCAGATAAACATGGGGGGCATGGGTGATTCTGGAATAGCCCATTGGTTCGATTTGAAGTCCAGCGATAGTCTCACTCGCTTCACCAACTCATGAGACACAACCAGAGCCAGCATGGAGACATCTGATACTAAATCTACACATTTACCCATCTTGCCTGTCACCATTTCCTGGATATTCTCCTCCAACCTTAAAAATGCCTGCCCCCCCCCATACTTCTCAGAATTGCCACCATCCCCAGATATCAAAATCACTGGTCCCAAATAACCACTTCCAAAAACGCACAAAAAAACAATAGTACACTTTTACAGAAGGTTCCCACCAGAATAATGACTCAGGAAAGTCCACTTTCTGAGACCCCAAGTCTGAATCAATCAACAAGCGGCAATGGCGTGAGCCACTATAGTCACTTCCAACCAGCCGATGGGAACTTTAAGGGGCTTGACGTATCGCTGTCACTGAAATCAATTACGTAAAAACACATCTCGAAGATGGATAGCGCCACTTCGCACAAAAGGTAGTGGATGTTTACCGCAGGCTATGGCAGGCTATGGAGCACCACCAAAATCCTTGGTGCATCCACACTCCCACGCACACTCGCAGAGCACCGTCCGTTCAATTTATAGGCTTCACTTACAAGTGCCTTTGTGTGTCATGTAGCAAACAACCTACTGCTTCCAAGCTCAAACACTGGTGAGTATAAATGTTTGTTTCACCCGCAGCATACCAGCACAGACTGCACCGACTGCAGTCAACTCTTACTCCACTTACACTCCTTCGGATACAGGGTGCTCACAGGCTCTCAGTCCACAGTCGCCCACTGTCAGTCACTAAGGAAGTGAGAAGAGGACACAATGTCAATGGGACGTTAGATGAACCATGTGGCAGTCACCTACCAGGCGGGTGTCTACTGGTCATCTGCTGTAGACTGCTCAGACTGCAGGCACCTCTACGATCACCTGCGCGAATGTTCCTTACTATAATGAGTTTTTAAACAGAAGCTCCATCTGCTGCCAAACTGTGGCAATGGTGGAAAGACTCCAGGGACTGCACATACTGCTCAGACTGCATGCACCTCTACGATCACCTCTCTTGTATATAAAAATGCGAGTCAATCTTACAAACGTCAGTGGATACACATATACAATCCATGATTCATCAAAATAGATTTAAAAAACACCTTTTTATTCCATACAGATGACGAAATATATGTTTAAAAACGTTCATCAACATAGTGAGTCTGTTTTAAGGGTTAATATGTGCATTTGTTATCAAACTCAGACAATTAAGACAAAAAATGAATGACAATATTGATGTGAAGGAGAAAAAATAATATTATGCTAATATAATATCCACATCATTGTGCAGACAACACTGTTGTATTGTCAATTGTTTCCAGCTAGTATGTCTGTGTGGCATCACTACAGGGGCTTGGCATTTAATCCTGGGGTATTGGGGTATTGCTGTTTTTTATAAAGGCTAACAACTGTCCTTTATCCAGGATATGGAAGTTTTTAGGATGTCGACAATCTGTGTTTCAGCCCTTTTTAAACTGGGTACACACACCCCATGTGGTATTGCAGGTGATAACAGCCTTCATCAGGACTACACAACTCTTTCTATAGGTACTGAATCCTGGAACCCCTGGACAAGCACAGTATTTCTTGTCTGCAATAAATGAATACGATAAAAGTGGGTCACATACTATTTTGTCTTGTGTTGTGAAAAAGAACCATCTGAAATAATGGCAAGATGCACTGACCTTTGCATATTCAAGTATGATGTAAGATTTGATTCATGCAGTGCAAGGTTTTGGGCTTTAGTCTTGAGACCGTGCCATATCCAATTTTGGCACACAGCGAGGGGGTGTGACGGCCTCCAAGCCAATGAGGGGGCTTGGTCCTTACCATACAGGGAAAGACCCCTCTCCGAGCCTTCCCACAGCGGGAGGCCGCCATCATCCCTCACCGGGAACGAAGGTAAGTGTGCTCCCTGCATCCTCTGCCCCTTCCTTCCCCAGCCACCTTTTCCACAAATCTGCTCCCCTCCTTACCCCAAACCCACTTACCTGCGCTGCTCTGTCCCTCACCAGTGCCATTTTCTTTTGCTTCCTCGCCCCCCATACTATCAGTACCCCATTACAACGTGTGCCGGGATACTAATAGCAATAGAAACCTGACCGATAATGCCCCCCCTCTTGGCTTTATTGCTTTATGGGTGACTGCATTTTTGATCCTTTGTGGACTCTAGTAATTGACAATTATTCCAGTAGTTCAGAATGGTTAACCCTTGGAATCATGCTTTCTAATGCAAACCATGCAATTCTGCTAATTCTGCTGAGCAGAATAAATTACTGCTGTTTTATTATTTGTTCAACAGGGGTCCTCTCGTTCAAAATGAAGTGGAATATTGGATACTGATTGGAGAACCAAGTAGAAAGCACCCCACAATTCACTGCAAAAAGTGAGTTAAACGGTGTTTGTGTTCACTTGGGTGTTTAGCATTCGAAGTTGATAAAAATAATTGTCTTGGGAGTATTTGTATGTAAGTGTTTTACTGTAAGATTTCATTTAGAATATGATTACAGTTCTCTTGACAGCAATGGAAACATGATGCCGATATATGGTGCAAAGTACCTTCTAGGGGAATGCTATAAGGAAACTGCAAGTTATGTTATATTGTGTTAATTGGCTTATATACTGCGGAAATGACCACCGTGGTGGTCTTAAAGTGCCAACACCATGTCCTTTTGGGCGAACTCTGACCCCATCCAGGGTGTAGAACCAGACCTTGGTCTATAGAGTGAAAATGAAATGGGGGTGGGGGAAGGTAAGCAGGACATGTCAAAGATGAAGGAAGTCTAAAAACAGGACAGCCGGACATAGGTCACAACAAAGAGGGAAAGATAGCATATGGTTGCGTGATAGTGATGGCAGGGATGAATGTATAGTAGTATGGGTTTGGACCAAAGGCGCTGTGAAAAGAATTAAGACCTGTCAATAGAGAACAGTTCACTTATAGTGTCAGCTAGCAGCACCATGTGTTGTTGGACCTGGTATTGTTTAAAATCAAGTTATGGATGAGTGATGGCCTTTAGCTGTGCTCAAGTGTTCCTTTGAGTTGTGAGGTCTTAAAATCCAGGTTTTCATAAATAGTTACCATATGAGGAGTACTCAAGAAGCCTAGTAATGTTGAGCCCACTGACAGAGGTGTCAGAGCCAAGAGTTGGCTGTATGCCGAGAGTAAGTTGAGGGAAACAAAAGGACAATAAAATAAGAAACTACCCACCCTGTGCCACACTAGGATAGCTTTCAGTGGAGGGGAGAAAGCTCTACAGACAAAACCTGTCCCCCAGAGAGGAAATGTCCTGTCCGGAAATTGCCTCCCTGTGAATCTCGCTAATAGATATGGTATAACCTGTCAAGTGACCAAAGACTTTCCAATTGAGAACAAATTAAATGAAAGCAAGTATGTTTACCAGTGAAGGTTGTACATTTCTGAAATAAAGACATGATCATGATCTCTGGGACAGGTAACTGTCAGGCCATTGTACATGTTAAGCAGTATTATGAGATAAGAAATATTTGTAACATACACATTAAACACACCTGTGGAACTTAAGAGAGATCTACCATTCTACACTTCCAGAAAGATAAGTACCACCCATGTAGAACGTCAAGAGAAATGGCTAAACTGCGAACCTATGGAGTGCGTTAAGGGCACACATTTTCACAGGTATTAACGAGGGCCATTTTTACAGCTTTAAGCCTAAAGCAGGCCAACATGGGGAGAAACCTAGCAATTGAATGTGTGTTTTCAAAGAACTTCTTTTATGGAAACCAACCAAGTGTAATGTGCATTAAGTCTACAAGACTTCCTGGCCCGTAATACTCTGCAAAGAGCAACATATTACAAATTAGAACACCCACCATTTCCACCCGTTTACCTCCACTGCCTAGAGTAAACGTCATACCAGCCCACATTCCTACACTAGTCTACATACAAACTTTGCCCTCTTTGTATTAGTGTACATATCACATGGGAAAGGCTAAGCACAGAACTGCTAAGGCACCACGCGAGCCATGGAATTGCTGACCACCTCTTGGAGTAGGTTTTATAGACTATGGGCCTCATTATAACATAGGTGCTCCCGTAATGAAGGGTGCCGGTACGGGACCGGCACCCTTCATTACGGGATGCCCTATTACGAGGTTCCCTTGCAGGACCCAGAACAGACGTCTGGTACAACCAGACGTCCTTTCCGGGTCCCGCGAGGGGACCAAGGAGCTACGGGCCCGTTATTGGCTCCATCCCCATTCCCATTGA
Organism: Ambystoma mexicanum; assembly: GCF_040938575.1. NCBI lineage: Eukaryota > Metazoa > Chordata > Amphibia > Caudata > Ambystomatidae > Ambystoma > Ambystoma mexicanum. Next base: position 862,494,171 of record NC_090939.1, on the reverse strand, counting down.
GCCCTATGGGAGCTCAAATGGGAAGGGGGATGGTTCTGTGCATGAGGAATTACCAGGTCCTCCAAGGTCGGAATGACCCAGTAATTCCTCATTCACAGACCCCGGTATTGGAGCCTGGTATGGAGGCAGCCATGGCGCTAATAGCACCATGGCTACCTCCATACTCGTAATGAGGCCCTATGTCATCCAATATGACTATTATCCTTTTTTGACACTTCAAGTACTTTATGATTAGGGATCCCATAACTAATGTAAGCCTCGCTCCCCTGGATTCCCCAGCTTCTTAACTTTTGACAAAGGTATGGTTTTATTAGGTTTCCCGTAATATAGGGCTCCCTGGCACAAAATGTGTAGTTGGACATGGGTAGGTTTCAGCAACAGGGATAGTTTGCACAAAGGTTTTTCTGATGTAAATTGCAAATAGCAATGCTCTTGTCTTCATTTCTAGTTGGGACCCAAGATGGAAAACATCCCCTTTTCATATCTGCCCAGCTGCAAGTTAGCGCTAAATGACCCTCCTCATGTATCCCTGCACCCCTACCTCCAGAGCATTCACCTTCGACCAGTATTTTAGGGAATGAAAAGGACAGTCATGGGACAGCCACACACAACCAGGCCAAAACAGATCAGTCCAGCCAACCTCTTCCATCTGTGAGAAACCTGAATGTGTCACCCTGACTAAACCCTGGGGATCTGGCGTTCCAGGTAGTGAGCACACGCCCATCTCTATTGGATCCGGTTCATGGGGGTGGACCAGTGAGGGAGGATCACCTGGATGGGGGTTCCTCAGGGAGTGGGAGACCAACGAGTGAGACATGGTATCCCCCCTTCTTTCAACACTTTTTCCCCATCCTACCACGTAGGAGATTCAAAACCACTGCCCCCACCCGTTTCCGACACAAACACTTTCACACGACACACTTGAGAACGGACTAACACCAGGGCCGTTTACCTGGCATGTCCCAATACCAGGGTCAGGCAAAGTTAGGCAATTGATCAGAATCACACACACCCAAAAGCCCTTTCCCTTCCCCACATGGATAAAAGGTGGAGCAAACGAGCACAGTATGAGCAAGGCGAGCACGGCAGACAGCACAACGAGATAGCTAAGCAGGCGCAGCAGTTCAAGAGAAGAAGAAAGGCGGCAGGAATCGAGAGGGTGGCAAGGAGCGGAGTGACCTTGCCCTTTTCGTCCCAGCCCTGCGGGACCTTCGTGGAAGAGCGCCTAAGACTGCGAACAATAGCACACATGTCTTGTAGCAGATGTTATGTTATGTTACTTTGCATTTATATAGCGCCTTATGTACCATTGTTATGGTCTCAAGGCGCTGGTAGGTTGAACGCCCTCAGGAACCGAAGTTCAAGTCAGTAGAGAGAATAGAGAGAGTCAAAGGTGCGCGTGAGCACCGGATATGTGTGCAGCTGGTGTGGCATTCGTGTGATAGCTGCTTCTTAGCGGTAGGTGTGGTGGTTGAGAGCTCAAGAGTATGTGTTCGTTCTGGCAGGTTGTTATCCAGACCGATTTTGGCTGCGTTAGGCCTGAGGAGAATGCCTTGGCTGGAGGGTGTGTAACCAGCAGTGCTTAGTTAGGGGGATGGGGAGTAAGAGGCAAATGATGGTATGAGAACAGCTATACCGAATGGTGTCATAGTATCGCTGTGTTCTAGTTGAGTGGTGGTGTAAAGAAGAGAGTAAGCGTGGAGATGTGATATGGTGGTTTACCTTAGGTGCTTCAGATCAAGCCCACTGTAATAGTTCCATGTACTCCATCCGTTCCATGTACTCTGACTGTTCCATGCATACGACTGTTTCAAGCACTCAAAACCGTTCCTTTCAATGCTCTTTCGTACGTTCCATGCACTCCAATCCGTTCCATGCACTCCAATCCATTCCATGCACTCCAATCCATTCCATGCACTCCCAAGCCAATTTTATGCACTCCAACCATTTTATGCACTCCAACCATTCTATGCACTGCTCCTTTCATTCGATCTACCCACGTTATCTTTTTTCCTCCACATACGTCATCCTCACATGTTCGATCCACTTCACTGGTTCCACCCATTTCACACGTTCCATCCACTTCACCGGTTCCACCCACTTCACCGGTTCTAAACACATCACCCGTTCATCCACCTACTTCATCCGTTCTACCATTTCACCCGTTCCACCCACTTCACCTATTCTACACCAGTTCATCCGTTCCAACCCCATACTTCACCTGTTCCATCCGCATACTTCACCCGTTCCATCCGCATACTTCACCCGTTCCATCCGCATACTTCACCCGTTCCATCCGCATACTTCACCCATTCCTTTCCATCTACATACTTCACCTTTTCCGTCCACATATTTCATCCGTTCCACCCAGTTCACCCGTTCCACCAACGAAGGAGAATCACCGGCCTGCAGCACTACGGCCTCCCTAGCCAGGATAAATCCATCCACCAATCAGGGGAGGGGGCGGGACCAGGGAGAAACAGGCAGGCCCAGGCAGCGGGAAGCCACAGATATTGCAAATTTGCACCGAGTGCTCAAAAGGGAAATGCACAGAAAACCCACCAGAAAATGGAAGGTGCCTCACTAGGCACACATCACCTTGCCCACAAAACGACACCAATGAAGGAGAATCACTGGCCTGCAGCCCTACGGCCTCGCTAGCCAGGAGAAATCCCTCCACCAATCAGGGGAGGGGGCAGGACCAGGGAGGAACAGGCAGGCCCAGGGAGCGGGAAGCCACAGATATTGCAAATGCGCACCAAGCGCTGAAAGGCAAATGCAGAGTATACCCACCAGAAAATGGAAGGTGCCTCACTAGGCACACCTTAACATGCCCAAAAAACGACACCAATGAAGGAGAATCACCGGCCTGCAACCCTACGGCCTTGCTAGCCAGGAGAAATCCATCCACCAATCAGGGGATGGGGCGGGACCAGGGAGGAACAGCCAGGCCCAGGGAGCGGGAAGCCACAGATATTGCAAATGCGCACTGAGCGCTGAAAGGGAAATGCAGAGTAAACCCACCAGAAAATGGAAGGTGCCTCACTAGGCACACCTTACCTTGCCCAAAAACGACACCAATGAAGGAGAATCACCGGCCTGAAGCCCTACAGCTTCCCTAGCCAGGAGAAATCCATCCACCAATCAGGGGAGGGGGTGGGACCAGGGAGGAACAGGCAGGCCCAGGGAGCGGGAATCCACAGATATTGCAAATGCGCACCGAGCGCTGAAAGGGAAATGCAGAGTAAACCCACCAGAAAATGGAAGGTATCTCACTAGGCACACCTTACCTTGCCCAAAAAACGACACCAATGAAGGAGAATCACCGGCCTGCAGCCCTATGTGTCAACGGTGCACGGGGCAAGCCTACGCCAATAAGCAGGAGCAAGGGGAGCTCCTGCAACTGTGGTACCAGCCTTGACTCCAGTAAAGCCGAAAGCCAAGCGATTCATGAGTCGAGGGGAGAACCGATAAGAACCAGGCACTGTTGAGTGAGAATCGCAGGGTGGCAAGTTTGAACCATGTTTCAATGAACTATGAAAGAATTGTAAAAAGGATTAAGGGGAGACCAGCTTCAGAGAGAAAGGACACCAGGTGGGTGCTAACTCAAGAGACTCGGGTCGATCCACATCTGAGCAACACTACAGGTACCAGAAAGCCGTAGGAGAGTCATTGAAAGAGGTAAAAATTGTCATACAGGAGCTCTAGAAAAATCCCCCTACAATCAAAAGATTTGATCTACAAATTATGTGAAAGCAAGGGAAGGGAAGTGAATACTGTCATACGAGAAAGCAAGGGAAGTGAATTCTGCAAACAGAAGTGAATGTAAAGTTGGCAAGTGAATACCCAGAAGAGGGATACTGACAAGAAGGGGGCCAAGTCTAAAGTCCCAGGAAACGGTGTGTTGACAAACGTGAACCCAGCCGAGGGATGTCCACTAAGAACTGTTTTGAAAAGACATTAGGAAGACAAGAAGTGCACTGCCCTGCTTGTCATTGGGAGTCCGAGCCCGAACAAGGGAGATACCAAGACACACTATAAGACAGGAGAAGTACACTATCCTGATTGTCATTTGTGATCTGAGCCCGGCCGAGGGAGATCCAGGGGTGAAACCATCACCCAAAAGTATTCTGGGTGGTCTGCGCCTAGAAGAAGGGGATCCAGGGGTGAGGCCATCTACTGAGAAATATGAGACAGAACCTTGTGTTTGTTAGTTGTTTAGTGAATTCATCAGGCCCTCTGAAAGCACAGACTCAACCACCAAAGGCCTCGATATTGACAAGAACTGTGATAGGGTCTAAATCCGGAAAAGGGAGATCTGAGGGGTGAGAACAGATCACCCAAGACACCAAGGAACAAGGGTCAGCACCCAGAACAAAGGGGATCCAGAGGTGAAGAATCCTCACCCAAAGCAAAAAGCAAAAGCAGGAAACAAGCTTTTCATTTTGTTGAAGGAACTTTTTATTTGTTATTTACGTCAGGCTCTCGAAGGCAAGAGACTTTTAAGAGAAACGAGACTTGGCCAACAAGGCTCCTTATAAATTGGAACGGAACTGTCAACTCTTGCTGGGGAAGGTCGAGTGTTTACTGTGCTCCAAGATCCCATCTTACCCCGTGCGCAAAACGTGAGGAAGGAAGACCCAGGCTACCGCATCCTGACATATTATTTGAGAACACTTCTTTCTTTTCTTGAAAACTATCTCATACCCTTTCTGTATTAGTTGTAAGGTTTGGCAATATGCTTCTTAGTATAGGCCCTTTTTATTTGACAACGCCACTAGGACTGCTTTATTTTCCATTTGATTGTCGACGCTTGCTCCCATCCTAAATTTAGGTTAAAATTAGGCATTTTTCCAACCTGCATATAGCATTCATGGTTCAATAAACACCCTTGAACTGTGATCACTTGTGTCTGTCTTACTTGTTGCTACCATGAGTTCCTCACACATCTCACTAGGGCCTCCCTACCCTGCCAGAAAAATATGCATTTGCTCTGCTGCCATTTTTCTCAAACAAAAAGCACTAACATGGCAAGTAGAAGGAAAGTGCCTGAGAACAGTAGGTGGTACGCTTTTGCAAGCAGGTGTCATTTAATACTTGTTCTTTTGGTCCAGGAATAGGACAGTTAATAGCAGCTCAGAGTAGGTAAGCCACTGATGTGCTCAAACCGGTGTCTCATGGATTTGGGGAACAGGCTGTGCACACAAATCAGTCTTTGGCTCCTCCCCACTCTCACAGGAAAGTTGAGAGGAGCATTTAATTATTACGATAAGCATATGGAAACCCTCAGCTACCTCTGTCATATAGCTGCTGGTAGCAAAAGGACACATGGAAGTATTTCAGTGGATGCGAGTCATTGATTTGTTCATCCACGTTATTCCCTTTTGTCCTGTGAGAATTTCAAAGCACTCTTTTACACTTTTGCACAGCAGGGGCTTGTGAGTGTCTTGCATTTAGTATAAAGGGATCTATGTGATTATTGCCCACCTCACAATTGTGACGGCCGAAAACCCCTTTACACCACATATATATGCGGGGGGAGACTCCCTGCAGCCCCCATATTAATATTATATTCTATACCCCCCATATATGTATGTGGTGTAAGGGGGGGTCCGCATTTTCAGCCGTCCTAATTGTGAGGGAGACATTTTGGTATGATTCCATATAAAGGAACTATTAGCAGCGAGCTGCTTGCACCCCTGTGATGCCAAATAATGTTCAGTTTTCATCTTTCCTTGTTCAAATATATAGGTATTTACACAAAACAAATAGAATTATAGGTGGTTACAGCAGGTATCAACAACAGACATGTTTTACATCAAGAGGGTCAGTTCACTTTTATTTTAATTGTAAAGGAAAAACGCTAATGTGTACCTACCCAACTGCAATTATGTTTTGTATGCTCCCACCCTCTGAGTTGTTGCTGTGAACCAACAGGGCAGGGAGGTAAGAGGGGCGTTGTGAGGGATTGAATAATCTACAGACTACTAGTAGCTCAAAATGTGGCTGCCCGCCTCCTATTCAGCCTTCGATTCAATTTTCACAATACACCTGATATTAACTCAATTAGCTTACCATTCTTTTAAGGCACAAATGATATTCCTTATTCATAGTTCACCATCCCAACCACTGTTCCTAATTACATTCTTGAGAAATTCCTCAAACTCATACCAACATGATCACTGATATAATTGAACAAAAGACTTGTTGCTCCCCTCAAAAATTGCCTCAAAAGAAATGTTATCTGTGCCCTCTCAGTCCGAGCTGGTAACCTCTGGAACGCTCACCCAACTTCCATCTGGAACCTACATGACCATCAAGCCTTCAGTAAGGCACAGAAAACAAGGCAGTCCCAAACACAGCCTACCCTGTCACACAACCTCCTATCTGATCTGTCATCTTTGCTCTTCTCCATTGCCACCCAAGCGTGGACATAGTGCTTCATAAGAGCTTTGTAAGATTTCAAATGTAAGATGCTACTCATCCCCACCTTCCTCTGGGTCTCCCTAAATGGCTTGCTCGAGCAGCTACCTTGCCTTGCAGCAACTGCTAGTCTGATAGCTGCTGCTGAGAGTGAGTGTTTTGTTTAAACGTGAGGTCACTTCCTTGACATTTTTACCAGTTTCAAACACAACCTGTATTAATGTTAGATTAGACTTGGAGAAACAATTTGCTTTGCGAGAGGATCATCTAACCATTCTCCCCTCTAATTCTTTCAATAGTAGGGGCTATCCGAAGGTGGTAGAGCTGTTGATACGCATTGCTTTCCATTTTGGGGGAGATGGAAATGGTTATAACTTTAGAACTTGACACAATGGAATACTTTCAGAATAACAATCGGTGGAAATCAAGCAAAAGTTGTTGTTTTGAGAGGCAAGCCAATGACCTTTCTGGGTGCCATGGAGAAGTTAAGAAAGGGAGTCTGAAAGGTCAGAGAGGGAAATTCTTAAGATGGAAAGAGAACATGAACACACCAGTGCAGATGGCCTGTTGAGGGATTATGCTTGAGCTATGGGAGATATAGGTGGCACAGAATGGATGTGCTTTGAGTGTCACGAGGGATTGGAGAGAGAATATCACAGTGCAGCAAGCCTCTTGGGTGGTCGGAAAGGCATGGCAGTAGGTAATTGCAAAAGTGGGGTGGAAGGAAAGACTGAACTTGCTCACTCCCCTGTGGAGAGGTAAAGCCTTGAATGTATTGGCAAAACTACTGGCATTTGGGACGTGTGAAAGAGGTGTGATTATCATAGGGGATATCCTAAAAGATGGTGTAGGGAAGAGCTTTCAAGAAACACTGGCACAATTTAGGATGGTTTTGCTTTTCCTGATGCAACACTGATAGAACTGAATGTACTAGTGGGGAGAGTCGCAACTAAGCATATCTGCACACTGTATAAGGTGGAAGCAGCCTTCTCTGCAAGGCTACTGGTCGAATTGAGAAGGAGATGTGTTAGGAAAGATTTCCATTTATGGGTAATTATCCCTCCAGTTGAGAACCCCCCAAATTTTTGCTATTGTCTGACTATCCTAGCCTGACTTTTATCAGTGGTGCCCAGCCTTCTACTGTACTCTGCTGGGCTTTTGCTCATCTTGTTAAGGGGAAACTGACGTGCCATTCAGACTGTCAGTACTGGGAGACCTTGTTTACCTTAGTCTTTCACTTTGTTGCCTTGTCTTGGCAACATATTAACAGTGCACTAATTAGCTAAGAAAGTCAGTTGCCTGACGTTGTTCCCTTACACCTGGGTTTCGTTGTTTACGTGCTGCTAACGAGCCGAATGTCCAACGTTGGAAGAGAGTGCCAACCAATCAGGAGAGCCTATGCAATGTTGCACCTTACATTGTTGCATAATCCTATCCGCTGCTGTTATGCTAGTTTCTGTATTTTACGTAGTTGGAGGTTGTTCAACGCGTGCCTACCAGATAAGGGGCATCCAATAAATATACCAACACTCGAGGTATATACGTTTCCCTTAACCAATCCCTCCACCTGGTAGGTTTTTACTGTTAGTCACGTTGGATGATGTCATAGCTGACGTATGTTGAGGTATAAAACGTTTTGCGTAATTGAAATGCGTAGAGACTGTGAGCTACAATCTGTTTGTTCACAGGTTTCCCTACTTCATTGAACTAGTAATAAAGTAGTATTTTGCCATATTCCTTGAGTCTGTCCAGTTATTTGGGCCTGAGATCATTTATTGTGGTAAACCCATTCAGTACTTGGAATGCTCCAGGTGCTACTGCACAACAGAACTTTATGCAATCAAGTAAAAATCCTTAAGAACTGTATGGGAACTTTGTGTCAAACTGGATTTTCTTATTTCATTTTTGAACTGTGGAGAAAACCCTTGTTCAGAACTTGGGGAAGTGATACTCACCCATGTTATGAGAAGATAGATTGATCCTATTGTGAATCCAATCATATGTTCTATATCATTATTGAATTGCCATATATTTTCTTATTGCTTTATTAGTTGTATGAGTGTGAGGGACAGATATACTTTTGTTAGGGTGTTTCCTTTAGTTGGTTTTAGGCAGGGAAATCCTCATCAAGATAGGGATAGTGAGGCATTTATCTAACCTTTTTATTTAATAAAATGGCTAAAGTTGAAAACTCTTTACAAAGTTGTCCGCCTCACATTTCTGACCCCTCACAGGTGGCACCTGAAAGAGATAACTCAGATGCTGGCGTGGCCCTCAACGACATAGGATTATCAACATTGCAGCTCCTTTGCAACATACAAACACACTTTCACAAATACATATATATAGATGTGTTCCATTGAAAAGGAGAATGAGGAATAAATACTGTGGCACTGCATGGTTGTCTCTTTCTTCTCTCCCTCTACAGGTTTCTGTCAAACAGTACTGAGCACGGGCACGTTCCTGAGCATGAAGACCATTGAGCAGGGGTCCCCACATTGTCTTCGGTGTTGGTGAAGAAAAGGCGGTACCAAAAACCCCCCTCCACCTGGCAACCGACTGTGAACAATGGAGCAGAGGCTAGGTGCAGGGTTGATCTTCCTGCATTTAGAAGGTGCCCCAGATTAACGCGATGCAGGAACAGTGCAAAGCACTGGACTGGGGCACAAACCGTGGAATAAATGCAGACAACACAGGCGAGCGAGGTCCAACAAAACAGGTGGAAGCCAGAGGGCAGGTAGCAAGGCAAGGTGGAGAGGGCCACAGGCGAAAGAGCAGAGGGCAGGAAAGACCAGGCAAATAATCAGGGCAAGGAAAGCACCAAGAGCGGGTGAACAGAGAACAGAATAAAGCGAGGGAGCGTAGACAACAAGTAAGTTGAGACACGCCAAGCTAGGTGCTTCCAGTTCTTTTATGCCTCAGTGCCATAACAAGGTTGTTGGGTCTGGTTGCCTGGCAATGCCTGAATTGGCGTGCATGGTCACGTGACTGACGACGTGACGTCCGTGAGGCACCGGAAAAACATGGCGGCGGCCAGCGATCTTGGGCAACCGACGTTGAGCGGACACGAGTCACTGCCGCGCACCTGGGAATAGTGAAGTGGAGGCCAAGTGCCTCAGGTAAGTGCAGCGTCGCGCGGGCAGCCGTCAGCGTAAATACAGCCTTCAGCCACCCGATCCGCGACCACAGGATCGGGAGGTCCAGCAGCGCATAACAGTTTCACACCACAAGCATTGTGTGATATTGTCTATATTGTACATATGTTTAGGTTTTTTTTGTAGGTTTTTGTGCATACTTTATGGGTACATTTTTATGGTGGGGACATATAAAGGGGGGTGTAGAGGATGTGAACAAAGCAATATTTTCCAAGATGATGTTGCCCATATTAAAACGATTTGTTTTTATTTATTTATTGTTTGTTTGTTAGGCACTTATACAGCAAGTAAAATACAGTTTCAAAGAGCCCACAAGGCGAGGTGGAGGACAGGGGAGTGAAATACATTACATAACACAATAATTAATAAGTGCAGTAGAGGAAAAGGGGGAAGGACAAACCTACTATGCCTTGTGAGTATTCAGAACATGCAAGTGCAGCAATGAAAAGGGCAGAGGGAGTAAGTGCTGGGGGGTTCGGGCTCATGGGTGAGCCACAGATGGAGTGCTTGGTTGTGGAGCTGGTGCCAACCCCTAACATACAAACAAACTTTCACAAATACATATATATAGATGTGTTCCATTGAAAAGAAGAATGAGGAATAAATACTGTGGCACTGCATGGTTGTCTCTTTCTTCTCTCCCTCTACAGGTTTCTGTCAAACAGTACTGAGCACGGGCACGTTCCTGAGCATGAAGACCATTGAGCAGGGGTCCCCACATTGTCTTCGGTGTTGGTGAAGAAAAGGCGGTACCAAAAACCCCCCTCCACCTGGCAACCGACTGTGAACAATGGAGCAGAGGCTAGGTGCAGGGTTGATCTTCCTGCATTTAGAAGGTGCCCCAGATTAACGCGATGCAGGAACAGTGCAAAGCACTGGACTGGGGCACAAACCGTGGAATAAATGCAGACAACACAGGCGAGCGAGGTCCAACAAAACAGGTGGAAGCCAGAGGGCAGGTAGCAAGGCAAGGTGGAGAGGGCCACAGGCGAAAGAGCAGAGGGCAGGAAAGACCAGGCAAATAATCAGGGCAAAGAAGCACCAAGAGCGGGTGAACAGAGAACAGAATAAAGCGAGGGAGCGTAGACAACAAGGAAGTTGAGACACGCCAAGCTAGGTGCTTCCAGTTCTTTTATGCCTCAGTGCCATAACGAGGTTGTTGGGTCTGGTTGCCTGGCAATGCCTGAATTGGCGTGCATGGTCACGTGACTGACGACGTGACGTCCGTGAGGCACCGGAAAAACATGGCGGCGGCCAACGATCTTGGGCAACCGACGTTGAGCGGACACGAGTCACTGCCGCGCACCTGGGAATAGTGAAGTGGAGGCCAAGTGCCTCAGGTAAGTGCAGCGTCGCGTGGGCAGCCGTCAGCGTAAATACAGCCTTCAGCCGCCCGATCCGCGACCACAGGATCGGGAGGTCCAGCAGCGCATAACAGTTTCACACCACAAGCATTGTGTGATATTGTCTATATTGTACATATGTTTAGGTTTTTTTTGTAGGTTTTTGTGCATACTTTATGGGTACATTTTTATGGTGGGGACATATAAAGGGGGGTGTAGAGGGTGTGAACAAAGCAATATTTTACAAGATGATGTTGCCCATATTAAAACGATTTGCTTTTATTTATTTATTGTTTGTTTGTTAGGCACTTATACAGCAAGTAAAATACAGTTTCAAAGAGCCCACAAGGCGAAGTGGAGGACAAGGGAGTGAAATACATTACATAACACAATAATTAATAAGTGCAGTAGAGGAAAAGGGGGAAGGACAAACCTACTATGCCTTGTGAGTATTCAGAACATGCAAGTGCAGCAATGAAAAGGGCAGAGGGAGTAAGTGCTGGGGGGTTCGGGCTCATGGGTGAGCCACAGATGGAGTCCCTTGTTGTTGAGTGCTTCATGGTCAAGGGCCACGTTAGAAGTAAGTGCGATCCTCCAGGGCGGAGGGTGTACCACAGCAAGTGCTGAGGGAAGACAGGAGCTGGGCCGATTGGGTGATTGGGTTTGGGAGGTCAGGGGCCCAGAGGATGCATAAGGGCCCCCGGACACCAATCACAGCAACTGTGGGATTAGCAGAGAAGAGAAGATGGGAAGGAGGAGGTAAAGAGGAAGGTCTTGAGGAGCTTCAATGATTTAAGAAAGTCCTGCTCAAGGTGCACAGGCAAGGGGAGCTTGTTCCATAGGAGGGAGCCAGCTGAGGAAAGCGATCGACAACCTACCCTCTGTTTAGCGACACGCAAAGAGTTGGAGCCAGAGGAACAAAGTGGTCTAGAGGGAGAGTATTTAGTAAGATGAAGTTGAAGATAGTGTGGTCCCCGGGCCTGGACAGCCTTGTGGATGATGCAGAGGGATATGAATTTAATCTGTGCAGCAACCAGGATCCAATGAAGACTTTTTAGGACAGGAGAGATGTAGTCCCTGGGCTTAAGGCCAAGGATAAGTCTTGCTGCCCTATTCTGGATTAGCTGGAGGGGTCGCAGAGTGGAAGACGTTAGATTCAGGAAGAGGCTATTGCAATAGTCAGGCCTAGAGAGAACCAGGGCTCGGATAACCTTGAGCCTCTGGGGAAAAGGGAGAAAAGGGAGAATTCCTTTGAGAAGGAAGAGCTGAAAGTGGGACTTCTTGGCAATGTCCTGAGTGTGAGGGAGGAAGGAGAAAGAAGAGTCGAAGATGACCACAAGGTTTCTGGCTTCAGAAGAAGGAGCAAGGGCGGGGGGGCAAGGAGGAAGGCCAGAGTGAAGGGAAGAAGGAGGGAGCAGGGATGCTGATGGGAAGGATCTCAGTTTTACAGGCATTGAGGTAGAGATCGTTGGAGGTGCACCAGGACTGGATGGCATATAGGGAGTCATGGATGATGGAGGATGCAAGAGGGTCAGTAGGAAGTTTGAAAAAGAGCTGTGTGTCGTCTGCGTAACACTGGAAGTTGGAGGAGAAGGAGGAGATCATGCGTGCAAGCAGAGCAAGGTAGATGTTAAATAGCAAAAGGGAGAGGATAGAACCCTGGAGGACACCACAGGTGGAGAAGGAAGTAGGAGAGGAGAAGGTGCCCAAGATGACTTGGGAAGAGCAGTCGGTAAGGAAGGATGTCAGGCAGTCCAGTGCCCGTTTCGAGATACCAAGTGTATTGTGGAGCCTTTGTGTGAGGATGGAATGGTTGACTTGTCAAAGGCACAGGATAGATCGAGAAGGATGAGGACAGCAGGGGATTTGGAGTCCAGAGATTTGAGCAGTTCTTCACAGGCGTTCAGAAGAGCAGTTTCAGTGCCTCTGAATGCTCGGAATCCAGATTGATGGTTGTGGAGACCATCGACAAGTTAATTGTGTGAGTTGATTTGGGGCAATGCCAACTTCTCCATCAGCTTCACCAGGAAGGGGGTGATGGAAATAGGGCGGTAGTTGGCAGGGCAGGTACGGTCTGCTGAAGGTTTTTTCAGGAGTGGGCCCACAAGAGAGTGCTTAAGGGAGGAGGGGAAGATCCAGTGTCAAAGGAGTGATTGCAGAAATCAGCGAGTGCTGGGGCGAGGGAGCCAATGTTAACCTTTATGGTTCTGGATGAGCAAGGGGAAACCTGTTTAGAAGAGACCTTCATGGAGCAGACAACTCTGGTAACTTCTTCAGGTGTGACATCGGAGAAGGAGGAGGGAGAGAGGGGGGTGAGGGATGGGTTGGGAGGGTGGGTAGCAAGAGTGTTCAGGATGTCCTGAGTTTTGGTGGCGAAGTGTGTGGCCAGTGCATTGCAGAGGATCTGGGAATGAGAAGCCGAGGAGGAGACTGCAGAAGGGTTGGCTAGTTCCCTGCAGATTTGGAAAAGTTCTGCCATGTTGTTGGATGCACCGGAAACCTGTGCCTGTACGTGGGCTCTTTCCTGGTGTGGATGGAGAGTCTGTATTGCCTTTGGAGCAGGCTGCAAGCCAGTTTGTCAGAGGGAGAGCCAGAAGTTTGCCACTTCCAATCCACCGCCCTGCACTTTTGTTTCAGGGCCACAAGTTCGGAGTCGTACCAGGTGCTACGCTTAGAGGCAGGTTTCAGGTGGATCTTCATGACTGGGGCAAGAATGCCAAGAGTATTGGTAATGGAAATGTGGAGGCTGCTGAGAGCAGAGTCGGAGGTAGTATCGGAGGTAGTCCAGGGTGAGGGGGAATGAAGGTGGAAGTGAAGGACGCATCTGACACTCGTTTCATCAGGCGGATGTTACTGAATGAGAATGGCAGGGCTTTTTGAGGGGTGCAAGAGGGCCAAAGGGAACCAGGTGGGAGGAGAGGAGAGAATGGTCTGACCAGGTGAGGGGGGTGACTAGTGGAGGGGAGAGAGAGAGAGAGGTCAGAGTGTATGAGGGTGTCCAGAGTGTGTCCCGCTGAGTGGGTTGGTCCAGAAAGGAGAGGTGCAGAAGTCAGTGAAGAGAGTGGATGCAGAGCCAACGGAGTTCAGTTGGATGTTGAAATCACCCAGTAGGAGGAGGTTGGAGGTGGATGACAGTAAGGAAGAGCAGAAATCGGCCCATTCAGAGAGGAACAAGGTGGTGGCGCCTGGAGACCGGTAAATCGTAGCAATGGTCATGGTGGAGATGGGAGAGATGACCAACTTGCAAACCAGCTTTTCAAAGGAAGGGTAGTGCTGGGTGGGTAAGATGGAAGCAGGAACCCACTCAGGCAAGATTAAGGCAACCCCCCGCCAGTGCGGTGAGATCGTGGATTGGAGAAGATTTTGAAGTCATCAGGGAGGAGGGAGTCAAAAGAAGTGACTGAGTTGGCATTGAAACATTGAGCCAATGCTTCCCTTAATAGTATGGCAGACCTTTAAAAAAAATATACCACTCACATAATTTTAGAACTGGATGCAAAAGTTTAGGATTGAAACCGCCTACACGTGGTGTACACCTCTGTATGCTAGGAGCTCCAATGTGGAGTTTGGTGGACCACCAGACTGAGCTAGACAAGACTGTTTGGAGCTCACTTAGAAATACAGGTAGAGCTGATGCTTTGCAGATCAGTCTTGTTTCTACAAAAGCTCAGAATTTGGGATCTACTGAGAAAGGTGGTAGAGTGATGGCCATTCTCCATTCTCTGGTTTGCAGAATTGAGTTGTCGTCAATATTGAACAGATAAATGTTTTAGAGGGCCATCGGCTGTTCTCCGATTTTAGCCCTGAGTCTATATCCCAAAAGAAAGCTCTTTTGGAAGTTAAAGGATCCTGAACTGAAAAGGGATTGCAGTATTAATGGGCCTTCAGGTCAAGCTGTTATTTCCAGGCAAAGATGTACAAGTTTTCTTTGGCTAGTTTGTGGCCAGAATGCAATTGGATTGGGTAAATATGGATGATGTTCGATTAAAGTGGTTTTGTATTTTGAGGTCTTTCTTTTTAATGGAGATAGGAATAGGCTCTCAGTTGGTAACTTGCACTTAGGTATCTCCTCTGGGAAAAGGGTCAGAGTTAATGGTGTCTAGGCGAAGTGCACTGAAGTACAAACCCGACAGTGGAAACAGAAGTGCTGAAAAAACCTGTTTCAGTTGGTTCACAAAGTCTTGAGAAGATGACCAACCACGAACCGATGAGTGTTCCAGAAGATGGTACAAGCAACCAGACTGCAGCTCGAACTGGGTGTAGCTGCTAAATCGGCAGGAGACGCCCAGAACTGATGGAGAGAGAGGAGCGAGACGAGGAGCAGAAAGGGGACAAGGCAATTGGAGATGTGATGGTTCAAGGAGCAGACACAAAGCATTGCGTCCTACCACGGCGAGAACGCCACTAAGTGAAATAAAAGGTAGAAGAGGCATAAGACAGAAAGAGAACGCTTGCACGTAAGAGAAAGTGTCCTGTCGGCTCCAGAAGCCTCCCTGTGGACTGCCATGATGTGGGCTGCCATGATGGAACGGGCATCAGTGATGGCGACACGCTGGCCCAGGGATTCGCAAGCAAAGCATTTGAAGGCAGTGTCTGAAACTATGAGTGAACCCTGACACAAAGCAGCTCTCGTAAATGAGGAGGATTCACAAATGCAGTACACTCACACACTGTTGTGACGTGTATTGTACATCACTATCAATCATCCACCAATTTAGGGAGCGTATGCAATTTAAGAGTTTAGAAAAGGCCAAGAAAGCGCTGCTATACTGCAATAAACAACGTAAGTTTTTGTGATAACTATGATAGGGTTTGAAAACGATCCATAGAACTCACTCAGAATGTACTTTCACATGGAATGAATTTAAAATGTCACCTCTGATTTGACTGAGTTGCACTTGAAGCAAACTAAAAAATACTGTGCCGTGTAAAAGGGAGCTAAGACTTGCCTCTTCTCTTGCCAATGTCAACTTCTCCTTTGCCATCTTGTTCGAGTGACAAGAGACCACTTTGTGATATATTCTGTAATCTATAAATGTCCAAAATAAAAACATGGCACATTTTTTTGAATCTAGTAACTTTATAATGGAAGTTTTGCAATATTTGTTTTTCATGTATCTTTTGCTTTGTAGGTGGTCAGACGTTGTTACTGACCTGAATACTCAAAATCCAGAATTCTTCGACATTCGGCACACAGAGAGGGGCCTGCAATACCGGAAAACAAAAAAGGTGAGCTGTTTTGAATGTTTTTTCCCTACCTTCCTGATTTCGATCTTCTGACTGAATTGCATTTTTCTTTCTGTTAAGGGGGGTTTTTGCTTCTTTTCATTTTAATTGCTCTCCCACCCCCTGCTTTTTTGACATGCATTTTGTTATGCTAGCTGGTTATGTTGTGCAGTTTTATATCAATGTCCTGTTGCTTTGTACAAGGGTGGGCAAAGGTTTTGGAGCAGCCAGAAGGTGACCCTTCGCATTCAACAAAACATCCAGATATATAAATAATACACACACGTGGCACACGGTTCATTAAAAGGGCCATAACAACCAAAGAAGGGGGGTGTGGCTGGATGGCTCCGTGAGAGGACGTGCTCTCGAGGAGCTCCCAACGATCCAACATAGTTCCTGGGATAAATAGGGATATGCACGGCGTGAAAGCTGGACTGCAACACTTCCCTGGGCGTGGGAAGGTCCTGTGTGCATGTTGTACGATCCTTGGAGCAGATCCGCACACACTCGAGAATTTGCGGCCGCCGAGGCGCAGCAGAGCTCCCGCGACCTGGTGGGCGAGAAGATGGCGGCCGCGAGACAAAGGCTCGTAAAAACGACCAAGGCGCCCCGAAGTGACCGTGAGCTGGCGCGGTGTCATTAAGGCTGCCGTGAACCCCTTTATGAGCGGGGCGTTCGGCCCGCGAGCTGCGTGCAGAATCAGCGGCTGAGAACCGGCTGGGGCGTGAGGCAGCCCCTGGAGCCGGAACGTGAGGCGGAGAGGCAGGAGCCCCGGTGCACCTGGGCTCCCGGACGCAATGGCAGACCACTGAGATCCACGCAGGGCAGCGCTGTGCTCGTGGGTCCGTACTGGGGCTTTGGTGCCCGCCGAGCACCAGTCTGCGGCATACACCACCCGGCGGAGCGGGGGGTGCGAGGGGTGTCCGGCCCGAGGGGGCCGAGGAAGCAGAGATGCACGACCGTGGGCCACCACAGCATTGACACTTCCCCGGCAGGACTATGACTCGCTGGAGCGAGGCCAGGGAACGGCGTCCTGAGAAGCGGGCCCTCTCGGCGGCACTGCAAAGTATCGGAAGGTACAGCCGTGGCCCGGAGGGAGCGGGCCGGGAAGGACTGTGGCTGACAGGGGTGTGCTCTGGGTGACTGATGTGGGACTCGCAGGAGCGGGTCCGTAGCCCTGAGGCCCAGAAGCGGAACGCTGGAGCAGCCGCGCGCTGCCTCCCTGAGCACCGGAGCACCTTAAGAAGTTAGATGCGCCTCGAGGGGGTGCTTGGCAGCCAAAGGGTGCGGAACCTGAGAGGGCACATATGAGCCCCTGGGGGAAGACAAGGAGTGCCGGGAGACGCCCGTGGCACACACGCTGGCGATCTTGAATGTAGAAGCCAGTAGGGGGCTCAGATGGCGTACCCTGGCCCGTGGCGGAGTGGGACTGCACCCAAGCTGGGGCACCAAGCGGCCCAAACTAAACACAGGATTGCGCCGAGGAGTGCAGACAAGGTTCAGGCCTGGCGGGACCTCACTGCGAGCTACTGGAGCAAGGCAGTAAGGGCGTATAACTTCGGAGCACTTGCTGGCTCCTAGACATGGTGTCAGATGGCCTCCTTGACCAAGGGGTGTGCGGAAACATCTGAGGCAATACTACAGGCCAGATGGCCTTGGGGCTCACGGAGCACAGGAGTGGGAGAGGGTTGGGTCAGCGGGTGGACAGGACCACCAGCTATTGAAAGGAACACAGTGGGGGCCGGGGGAGCGACACTGTGTGAGCGCAGGTACGTGGGAGGACACAGCCCATCCTAAGTCTGTGGCGAGTGATAAGGACACACCTGAACACAGCTGAAACGGCCCCGGACACGCCAAGAGTGGCCTGGCGCCACGCGGACTTCTGCACGAGGGGAGGTGCTGCTGGCCCACTCCTGAATAGCATTGCATGATGTCTAGCAAAACTGTCAGACCCAAAAGCAAACAGCCCACGATGGAGGCCTATGCCAAGATGCCTACAGGCACAGAAGGCGGTAAAAGCAAGGACACCACCGCTGCAGTGGCGGAGACACCGGGCACAATCCAGGAAGTGCTGGCAGCGATTGCAGACTTGAAAATTTCCTGGGAGACCAAACTGGGCCTAGCAATGAACGAATTGAAAGTGGGTCTGGACCTCAAAATCGGAGCGGTCCAGGAGGAAGTCAATCTGTTGAGACAGGACATGCGCACGCTGGGAACCTGGAAAAGGAGATGGCCCCGAATGCAGCGCCCACAGATTGGAACTTCATGCCCTCGTGCAGCACGTGGGCAACCTGGAGAACAGGGCGGAGGAGGCGGAAGGGCGTGCCAGATGCAATAACGTTCGTATTGTTGGCCTGCCAGAAGCAATGGAGGGGCCTAACCCAACAGAATACGTAGAATCCATGCTAGTGCAGGAAATAACTGGTGGAGCACTGACCCAGGGGTTTGCAGTAGAGAGGGCGCACAGGGCCTTGACAAGGATACCGCCCCCGGGTACCCCCCCCCCCCCACACCCCCTCTGAGGCCAGTGATCGCAAAGATTTTGAACTATCGGGATCGGGAAAAGATACTAGAATTTTTCCGGAAGGGAGGAACGATAGAAAGGGGGCCGGCGAAAATCACGGCGTACCCGGACTACACTTTGCACGTACAGCGCAGCAGGATGAACTTCGGGGCGGTGAAAAGGAGGTTGAGAGAGGCCGGTCACCGATACATGTTGCTCTACCCGGCCAAATTGAAAGTGTTCTACAAGAACAAAACTCTGTTCTTCGAGACGCCGGAGGATGCTATGGCCAAGCTGGACATGCAGGGTCCCCCTCAAGAACCGGACATCCAGACGGGAGCTGTTGAAGATAAGTAGCACGCAGCTGGGTAATCCCTGGTGACTTGACACAGGACACTGGGACTAGAATTTAGTATTAAATAAAGTTTGTGGGGAGTGTGTTGCAGCAAATATATGCTGGTGAGGTAATTGAACATAGTGTTAAATAAAGCTTGTGGGGAATATGTTGCAGAAAATATGCGCTGGCAGGATCCATTGGATGCAACTATCCCATTTAGACAAGCGGGAGCTCCAGGGAGACAATCCTCGAACCCCTTAGTAGTACACTTAGTTAGGTCACTGTTAGATCGGTGACGCCCCGCGGGGTCCTAGTCCTCGGCTCCGAGATAGGACCAGACGCGGGTGGGCCTGAGATCCAGGGATGGAGCTGGGCATTTGTTGGGGCGGGGTAGGGTGGGGGGAGGGTAAGGGTTGTGTGCAGTGGGATAGAGTTTCGGGAAGGGGGGTGAGTTGTTGAGGATGGGAGGGCCAAGAGTCGGACAACGGGTCATCAGGGAAGACATTGGAGGGGAGGGTAGAGGGGGAGTACATTGAGTAGATGGCATCGGGTAATCTCATAGTGGCGACCTGGAATGTGCGGTGCCTCAATAGTTATCTAAAACGCAACAAAGTGATGATGTATTTAAAGAGGATGCGCATTGACATAGCCTTGTTACAGGAGACCCACCTCACCAAGGAGAAGCTGGAGGTGGTCAGGAGGAAATGGAAGGGTAATGTCATAGGTGCCACATACTCGGCATATGCAAAAGGGGTGATCACTTGGGTGGCACCACACGTGCCGTTTCAGCTGCTCAGCTCGACAATAGACCCAGAGGGCAGAATGGTGGTGGTGGCGGGAATCCTGGAAAACGGGGAGGTGAACATTATAAATCTGTATGCCCCTAACCATGATACAGTGGCATATTTTAGGTCCCTATACAGTAAAATTAGCCCCCTGGTGGGTGGCGCGATGGTGTGGGCAGGGGACTTCAATTGCACCCGGAACCCCAGGATTGATAGGTCAGATGACAAATTAGGAAAGCCGACGCCAGCAGCTAAAGCATTGAGGACACTACTGATAGACCTCGGTCTGGAGGATGTGTGGAGAAGGCTACACCCAACAGATAGGCAGTATTCGCACTATGCAGCGCCACATGACCTGTACACAAGGTTGGATTACGTGTTTGCTGCAGCGGAGATAGCGGTGGGGGCCGAATACAAGGCCAGGGTATTATCCGACCATTCGCCTCTGGTCGTAGAGTGGCAACACCAACCCCCCAGAGCGCGTATCCCGACATGGAGGCTCAGAACTGAGGCTCTACAGGATGCAGAAATTCGAGAGGATCTGAGGGAGGCCATTGAGGAATACTTTGAAATTAATACGGGCAGTGTACGCTCTGTGGGAACACTATGGGAAGCATTTAAGGTGGTGGTGCGTGGGGTAGCCATATCAAAATCTAAGGGGCTCCAACGGGGTATTGAACAGGAACTGCTAGAAACAGAAAGAGAGCTGGAGGGCCTTACTCGAAGTGAGGGGACCGCCCGAGAGAACAGCGCCAAGATAAAAGACTTACAGTTAGCTTGTATCTCTGGGATAGACTATGCAAATTAAATTATAAGAAATATACGGAGAGGTTACATGCAGGGGGATAAACCAGGTAGACTACTGGCCTGGCTATACAAAAATGAGACCCCCCCGTTCGGTGATCAGAGAGGTCAGGGATGTGGAAGGTCGAATTTATGATACCAAAGTGGGGGTAAACGGGGAGTTCCTCAAGTACTATAAACGATTATATGAGGATACAGGAGAAGATATGAGCAAGGAAATACTGGAAACAATAGTGGATATGGGGCTGCCCACCTTGGATGACCTAGAACGCGCAGACTTAGACTCCCCCATTACCGCGGACGAACTGGAGGCGGTGATCCAACACCTCCCTACATGTAAAGCGCCCGGGTCGGATGGGTTACCCAGCGAATTCTATAAAACATACAAGCAGGAGCTACTCCAGCCGCTGCTGGCCATGTTCAATGAAGCCTATGAGCGGGGGAACTGCCAGCGTCCCTCCGCGAGGCAGTGATCGTCCCGCTCCTGAAACCAGGTAAGCCGGACATGGAATGTGGGTACTATAGGCCCTTGTCCATGCTTAATCAGGATAGCAAAATACTCACGGCAGTGCTAGCCAACAGGCTAAAGAGGGTAATCGGCAAGTTGATACACCCATACCAAACGGGTTATGTCCCCGGCAGAAATATCACAGATAACCACAGGAGGCTGCACCATATCATTGATCAAACTAAGGAAGACTCGGGCGAGATGGCTATCGTGTCGTTGGACGCGGTGAAAGCCTTTGATTCGGTGCGGTGGCCGTGGTTGAAAGCGACCCTGAAAGGACATGGAATGGGACCAGGATATACTAGATGGGTCCAGTCGCTATACAGTTCCCCTATTGCGAGAGTTAAAACTGGACCCACAATTTCAGACAAGTGGCAACTCAGCAGGGGGACCAGACAGGGTTGCCCCTGGTCACCCATGTTATACATCCTGGCATTAGAGCCACTAGCAATATGCCTGCGGCAACAATACAGGGAGGTGGGGATCCGCACGACAGGGGGCACACATCTGGTATCACTGTATGCAGATGATATGCTTCTCTACTTGCGCTACCCGGAAGAAAACCTGCAGTATGTACTGGAGGTGATGGATCGATAGGCCACCCTTTCGGGCATATCGGTTAACCCCGGGAAGTCTAGCTTGTTCCCCCTGGGAAGGTATAGGAGCACCCCATCGGCGAGGCTACCCGTCCTGCAGATACCCTGGCACACTGTGACATTCAAATATCTGGGTGTGGATATTTACCATAAAATAGAGATAGAGCACAAACATAATACAGAGAAAGTGATTGAGGGTATTAGGAATAGTATGGCGTTCTGGTCCAGGTTGCCCCTGGCCATGATGGGGAGAGCAGCTCTGCTCAAAATGGTCGTTCTGCCCAGACTCTTGCACTTCTTTGTGAATGTCCCATACTTGATCCCCAGACGCTTCTTTGTGAGACTCCATGGCATGTGCAGGGGCTTTATATGGGGCAACTCCAGGAATAGGGTGGCCCTGTAGAAGCTACAGAACACTTTTGATAAGGGGGCATAAACCAGCCAAACTTTGAACTGTATTACTTGGCGGGACAGCTGTTGTATGTGGCCAGGTAGTTGTCAGCGGAGGACTCGGCAGAAGCCAGGCTTTTGCAGGGTGACTCAGCCCCATACTTTCTAAGAGAGACAGTGTGGATGCATAAAACTAAGATGGTGGGGAGGGGGAGACTATTGGAGTTGGGCTGGGAAGTTTGGCGCAGAGCATGGAAAACGGTCGGCGACCCAGACCTGCTCTCTCAGCAAATCCCGCTGGTGGCTCTATGCGGGGATGACCCCCAATTCTTCGAAACGGTTCGCAGATACTGGGAACCGGTGGGGCTAGCCACCCTCGGAGACATATGGCAGGAAGGAGAGGTATTGGAGTTTGAGAGGTTGCAGAAGGAGACATGGGTGCATAGTGGCCAATACATCACATATATCAGGCTCTTGAATCGGGTAAGGGGAAGGTGGCCCAAGACGGCACTGGCGGAAGAACCTGATGCCACCCTGGAAATGATGTATGACGTCTCAGAGGGTGGCCATGAAATATCTAGGATATATGAGCTCTTAAGAGCGAAGGCAGAGAGGGAGCTACTCCAGCTAAGGCATGATTGGGAGGAGGAGATTGGAGAATCCATGACAGATGGACAATGGGATAGAGCTCAGAGGTACCACAAAAAGGTGTCCCAGAATAAGAGACTCCAGCAGATCCAGCTGTACATCACCCACAGAGCCTATCTGACCCCTGGAAGAATAGCCAGGTTTGGAGGCTCAGCCATACAGAAATGCCCCAGGTGTGGAGAGGAGGAGGCAGGGTTGCTGCACATGTTCTGGGCTTGCCCAGAGGTGCATAGATTCTGGGAAGAAATAAAGACAAAAATGGCCGGGGGGAGGGGGTGTGGTGCTGGATGTGGGGTCTGCTGGGGAATGCATGCTTGGGAATTTACCCAGGCCACGGAATTTAAAGCATATCAACAAAATGAAAGACCTGGCATATGTCCTGGCCAAGCGCAGGATTGCAGTGTGTTGGAAGGCAGCCCATAGGCCTAGAGTGGAGAGTTGGTGGGCGGACCTCCTGAGATGGGCAGAAGCAGAAACTGCGGTTTGGTTTGAAGCCGCCACAAGGGGGGGAGAAGAGGAAGTGGGTCCCCTAATGGCCTGGAGGCAATTGGTGACCTCAATGGCTACCCCTCACCAGGCCAGTCATAAAACAGAAGAATCAGATGAGTCAACAAGCACTGAGATTCCCGAAAATGCTCACGTGGATGACACCGATGAAACGGCTCGAGTTCGTGGGGAGGAAGGGGGGAGGACAGGAAATGTATAATGCGTTGATTTGGCATTGATTATGAACGTCCAAAAGTTGTAATGTTTGGTGTGATGTTTAAAATAATAAAAATTGTTTAAAAAAAAAAAACAAACAAAGAAGACCTGCAATTGTAAGCTACTAAGCAGATGCTACCTGCAGCCCAGATTGTAACGGGTAGGCAAGGCAGGATTATGCAGATTAACTGGCAGAAGATTCAAGCCTCGAGGAGACCACCAGGGGGCGCATGGAGAAAAGCTGATCTCCCTGTGCGTTCAGAGTTCAACAGGAGTAAAGAGACCCTGAGCCCCCATCCCCGAACAGGCAGCTGCTCCCGGTGGCGGAGCTCATCACACGCTCTCGCTGCAAGTCTGAAACAAATCCACCCACTAACTGCTGCGTTAGCCGAGTGGGAGGCAGAGTCAGGAGTGGCAGAGGATCCCGGGCTGCCGATGGTGCCGATAGAGAAGATACGCAAGTCCCGGCCCCACAATGGACTTTGGGGCAGGAGACCGGGGCGGTATGAAAGGTCCCCAGCAGCGGTGAGGCCCGCCTGCCAGGACCTGCAGTCTTCGAACGCCACCAGGCTAAAGCAGGAGGTGAGTGGTGCCCCGCAGTGGTGCTCCAAGCAACGCAGTGTGCCAGGAGCAGAGGTGTTGGCCGAAGCCCAGCTCCAGATCACTATCAGGATTCTTGTGCAGGAAGCGGGCCTTGGTGCCCCGGCACGGGCAACATCCTGAGGAGCGGCCTGGGAGAGTGGTGAGGCCCCCCGGAGAGGCAGTGAGGGTTCGCACGATTCTGCCGCCCGCCCCCCTCCCACTCATGGAGGAACTGTAGCACCGAAGCGGGAGGACTGGGTCCTGCCACAGGGGAACAGAGGAGAGGCCCTGAGGTAGACCCAACCTCAACCAAAGGTCATCCAGCCCTCTCTCTCGCTCTCTCCCTCTCTCGGTGTCTCTCTCTCTCTCTCTCTCTCTCTCTCTCTCTCTCTCTAGAGAAAGAGATAGAGAGACCAGCTCCACAAAATAGAGGGTCCACAGAGGAGGAGCAGAGCTAACTGTGGGCTTGCAGCAGAAACCGGGGGGAAGGGCGGGTGCCACACACACAACCGCCCATCCCCCCCACCGGTCATCAGCTTGAACTTTGGCCATGGGGGGACACAGCCCGCAGCTATATAGGAGAAGGAGTAGCACACACAGCCCACCCGGAGGAACCCTGCCACCGGGATTAGGAGGCAGGAGAGCTTACTCTAGAGTGTCAAGGGTGGACGCCCCCCCTCCTGAAGACCTAGACGGAGGACCCAGGAGGCCAGCTCATGCCAGGGGACGGGGATAAAACGGAAGGAGAGGGAGGAAAACTCCAACCCCATCATAGCCCCCTGGGCTCAAGGAGTGACCCAGCCTGAGGCCCAGGATCAACGAGCCTGAGATTGTCCTGTCACTCCCCTCGAGGTCTCGGCAATCAGGTCATCCCCCCGCATCTCCCTGCCTGGCCCATGAGCTCGAGAGACGCCCTACAGATATTTCAATTTGAGGGCAGGGAGAGAGGGGGAGCAGGCCTGGCTGCTCCAGGTGCCAACATGGAAGGGTACCCGGCAGCCACGAAGTCTGATGTGGCGCCCTTATGGAGGAAATTGGGGGCATTAGATCTACTCTTGACCAGAGGCTCGACAAAAAGGGATGGAAGCAAATCAAAACTTCAGTGGACACCATTGAGCTCCAAGCGGGGATGAGGTTGGCAGAACTGAAGAGGAGGGAAACGGAGACGACGCCCAAACTGGACAACGTAGAAAACTGGGTGTGCCCCAACAACCTGCGCTTCTTTGGCTTCCCGGAGAAAGAGGGGGAGACAGAGAACGACATCAGAAAAGCCATCAGAGAATTGATCTGCATGCTCTTCGAAGACGACACCACAGACAAACATATCATCGACTGGGCCTATAGAACGGGGGGGAGGCAGAAGGGGCCCGTGCTTGGTGCTAGCACGCTTCCACTTCTACGAACAAAGGACAAGGATCCTTGAATGTTCCAGGAGAGCAGGCCCCATCAATTACGGTGAAGCCCAAGTGACTATTTTCCAGGACCTCTCAGCATTTACCCTTGCGAGGAGAAGGAGGTGCGGCCCACTCACAAAATGGCTGGCAGAATATAAAAAGCTCAATACTCCACTGAGAGGCCCCTCAGGCCTATGCCCCGGTTTTCATGAGGGGAAGGTGGGCAGGGAGAAGTTTGTGCTGATTGTGGGGGTGAAAAGAGAGGTGGTTTTGAAGAGTATTTGCAAAGGGGGGGGCTCAAGAAGAAGTAGGAGTCTGATCTGATGTGAGTCCCAAGTCTGAAGAAGACTGTGTTCCTCAACATTTCCTAGTCTGAAACAGTTCATATTCAGGGTGAGACTCCCCTGAAGGAATCCTATAAAGACACTCAAATATCCTTTGGGACCCCTACGGTCCTGAACACTTTTGCAGAGGTTGCAAGCAAACTTTGTCGTCTCGTCGCTCTTTCTTTCTTTCCCTCGCTCTTCCTGTCACACCCCTTTCAGCCTTTTGCTCTCTGGGCTTGGCCAATCCTGGTTTACCGATTTCCTGACTTGGTCTGCTCTGTCCACTGCCTCCTCCACGCCAATCTTTGTCTCCAACCTTTGTTTGTCTCCAACCTCTCCCTGCCTCTGATGACCTCCTCTTCCTGTCTCTCTTCCAACCTCCTCCTGGTTAAACTCTTCAACTCATTCTGGCTCGGTCTGTCCTCTCCCTTATACTTCCTACTTCCTGATATTGCCTTTCTCCAATTACGTCATCTCCCTGATATTTCTTCAATGTACAGGCTGGGAGCGGGGGAGGGTACCATCATGGAGTGGTATCTTCTCAATGACAATACTATGAGTTGTACAGTATTAGAAATCAGTCTTACATTTTGCAACTTCATCTGCAAGCTCTCTTTCACAACTGATCCTCTTCCTCCTGTGAAGCCTCGAAGGAAAGCTTAAGTTCACAGGTAGGATAGCTAGCAACCAGACTTATTACATCATGGAAGGGCAAAAGAATATATGCTCGCAACATTACGAGACAACCGTGATTGCCAGGCTCCTTATTCTCTTCCCCTTTGCTTAACTCAACCAGTGTCAACTGTTAAATAAGTCTAAGGTTCTCAGTGATGCTTGGCACGTTAAATCTCTATTGGGGGAACTTCACATGTTCCAAAAATAGTCCTAAATGGAAATATAGCCGGTCAGATTGCCTTTTAGTGATTGATATTTTCTCATTACTTGGGGCTACCCCAACCTCCTCCTGTATGACCGGCGCCCGCCATCCCCCATTAGCTGCCAACCCACACCTGCTACTCCTTCCTCCACTCTCTCTGCCCCCCAAATCTCCCCCCCGACTGGTGTACCACGCCCCTGTAGCCCTCCTCTGAAAACCTTCAAAGGTGGAGGCCTCTAGCCACGATTAATGCTCGTTCTGCCATCAAACACTTTGTCGACATATGCCTCCTCCTTGAAGACATTGACCTCGATATCCTTGCTCTTACAGAGACGTGGTTCAATGCCAGCTCAGTCACTGCTTTTGTCCCTGATGGCTATAAAATCATCTCCAAGATTCGCCCGAAGCGTGGTGACTGTGGGGTTGCTCTGATCTTCCCTGAGTGGGTCCCTTCTTTCCTCATACCCACCCAGCCTTACTCTTCCTCTGAGAGCCTGGTTTGCAAGCTGGTCCTCTCTCCCACCTCCTCTCTGACTATTGCCCCTATCGACAAACATCGGTCCGATGAAACAAGTGTCAGCTGCTGCCTTCGCATCTACCTTCATCCTCCCTGCTCCCACCACAGACTCTACCACTGACTCTGCTCTCAGCAACCTCTTGCCATTACTAATACCCTTGACATTCTTGCCCCAGTCATGAGAATCCACCTGAAACATGCCTCCAAGCGAAACACCTGGTACGACTCTGTACTTGCAGCCATGAAACGTAAGTGCCGAGCTGCGGAACGGAATTGGCAGACCTTAGGCTCACCCTCTGACAAACTGGACTGTTGCCTATTCCAAAGGCAATACAGACTTTCCATCCGCACCAAGAAAAGGGCCCACATCCAGGCTTGCGTCTCCGGTGCATCCCACAACACGACTGAACTCTCTAAAATCTGCAGGGAACTAGCCAACCTTTCTGCAGTCTCCTCCTCACCTCTTCCATCCCAGGCCCTCTGCAACACACTGGACTCACACTTCACCACAAAAGCTCAGGGCATCCGGGGCATCCTTGCATACCTCACACACACCATTCCCCACACCCCCGCCTCATATGGCCTCCCATTCCCCCTGCCTTTCTCTCCTCCTTCACACCTATCCCACCTGATGAGGTCAGCAGAGTCGTCCGCTCCATGAAGATTTCAAACAGGCCTCCCCTTGCTCCTCCAGAACCATTAAGGACAATATTGGCTCTCTTGCCCCTCCACTTGATGATTTCTGCAACCACTCTTTTGCTCCTGAATCTTTCCCCTCCTTCCTTAAGCACTCCCTTGTGCGCCCCCTCCCGAAAAAACCTCCTGCAGACCCTTCTTGTCCAGCCAACTACTGCCCCATTTCTATCACCCACTTCCTTGGGAAACTCTTGGATAGCTGGGTTTCCCCCTAACTTACCCCACACACTGTACTTGTTGGTAGCTTCCACAACCAATCAGGGTTCCAAGCATCCAGAGGAACGGAAACTGCTCTTCTGAACACCCATGAGGAACTGCGCGCATCTCTCGATTCCAACTCTCCAGCTGTTCTCATTCTACTCAACCGCTCCTCTACATTCGATACGGTCAACCACTCCATCTTCATAAAATGTCTCCACGATACCCTAGGTATCTCGGAACGGTCACTGGACTGGCTGACCTCCTTCCTTAAAGACCATCTGTCCCTGGTTATTCTGGGCTCTTTCTCCTCCCCCACTTCTATCTCCACCTGCGGTGTTCCCCAGGGCTCCAACCTATCTCCTTGCCTCTTTATCTCTTATCTTGCTCCACTTGCACACCTCATTTCCACCTTCTCCCCCTAACTTCCAGCGCTATGCAGATGACACACAACTCTTCTTCAAAACTCTTCTTCAAACTTCCCTCTGACCCTCTCCTTACCTCCACCATCATTCCGGACTGCCATCCAGTCCTGGTGTACTTCCAATTGTATCTGCCTCAACGCTAGCAAGACAACAATCCTTCCTATTGGGACACCTGTTCCCTCTTTCCTCCCCTCACTTTGGCCGTTTTCTATGGGCTCTCCCCCCTCTCCTTCATCTGAAGCCAGAAACCTCAGAGTCATCTTCGACTCCTCCCTTTCCTTCCTCCCTCACATTCTGGACCTTGCCAAGAAGGCCCACTTTCAACTCTACCCACTGAAAGGAATTCTTCCTTTCCTCACCTTCCCCCAGAAGCTCAATGTCTCTAGAGCTTTGGTTCTCTCAAGGCTAGGCTACTGCAATAGCCTCTTCCTTAACCTACCATCTTCGAAGGGATTTTGTCCTCCGACGTATTCCTTATCTATGATATTTGTATCTCCAGCTTGCTGGCCTCGGAAATGTTTCTTTTCCCAGTAGAGGGCGCTGTGCGTCGACGTCCGTCGAGTAGGTGTTCCTCGTCAGCCACCGTATCGACGCCGACGTCATCATGCCTATAAATGGCCCCGCGCAGCGTCCGTTGCTCAGTTCCGTTTTTCCGCGCTTCGTGTGCCTTGGAATACCGTTGCTCAGTTCGT
Organism: Ambystoma mexicanum; assembly: GCF_040938575.1. Classification (NCBI taxonomy): domain Eukaryota; kingdom Metazoa; phylum Chordata; class Amphibia; order Caudata; family Ambystomatidae; genus Ambystoma; species Ambystoma mexicanum. Next base: position 862,465,044 of record NC_090939.1, on the reverse strand, counting down.
CAGTCGAAATATATTCATATTTCCTCGAGAAAACCGACTCGTACTCGATGGCTTCCTCCTCCGACCCGACGACTCCTCGGTCCGGTTTCAAAAAAATGCAGAGACTGTGGGAAGAAAATGTCGTTGACGGATCCTCACAGTATCTGTTTGTGGTGTCTGGGAATCGAACACCAGTGTTCGGAGTGTGAGGACTGCCTATCCATGACGGCGAAAGCCTTGAAGGAGCGTAAGGGGAAGCTCGAGAGAGGTAAGTCAGTTTTAACTTCCTCGAAAGTTTCCGCGGTAGAGTCGAGACATTCGTCTCCTCCCCGTCGAAAGCATTCTCGGTCTAGGTCTCGAAGTGGCGCCCACCACTCGTCGAGGTCTAGACACTCGAAAAAGAGACGTAGAAGATCTCCTTTGTCGTCGTCTTCTAGTTCCCCTGAAAGAGTACATTGCCCCACAAAACAGAGCTCTCAGGCTGAGTGGGAGTAATTCAGAAAAAAGATGCTAAGTGTCTTCGAGAAAACGGCCTCGACCCCCTCGAAGTCAGCTGAGGGTGATACCCCGGGTGAAAAGCCCAAAAAATCTAAACGCTGCGAGTCGAAGCACCCGGCGAAGAGTCGACCCGAAAGCGCAATGAGCCATCAGGAAGTAAAGCATCTTCGACGCCATCGTCGTAAGCCCCTTCGAAGCATAGATCGGCGCCATCAACGCCGTTATCGAAGGGTTCTTCGACGCATCCGTCGATTGAGTCGACGCCGACGTCGACGCCGATAAAAGAAAAAAACACGGCTACTCCACAGCCTACGGTTAGGCCAAGAGCCTCCGACACGACGCAGAGAGCGTCGTCGACATCCTCGAGCAGGGTTCCAATCCTTTCGAGTTCTACGGGGACTCTTCCAGTTTTCTCGACGCCTTTGACGGCGCCTTCGAGGATTTTTACATCGGTGTCGACGACATCGACCTTTTCAAGGCCAGTGATGATGGCTCCTTCTGCTTTAGAAATGAGTTTTGTCCCTTTTCACTCAGAACACCCCCCTTTAACCTCAATTTATGAGGAAAGGGAAGACTCAGATCAAGAAAGGCCTTTTGACCTGCAGAGGACCACATCACCTGAACCAGAGACTTTTGACTCTGACGAAAGAAGGTTCAAAGACCTTCAGGATGTATTAAAGGAAGCAAGTGGTTTAGACACTTTCCCTGAAGTGGAATTCGTCAAATTAGACCCAGGGGAACATGCTGAAACCCCTTATAGAACCCTAATGTCAAGAATCATAGAATTCATGGGTTGGTCTGCACCTTCACCTGTTTTTCAGCAGGATGACCTCACTGACATTTTGGATAAAGGTCCACAGGAGGATCCTGTGGTTCCATTTCACTCTGCCTTACAGAGAAAGATTTTAACTAACTGGGAAACTCCTGAAGTTATCCCTGAGGTTAACAAGAAGTTGTCAGCGAAATATAGGGTATCTGCTTCTGACCCTGAATACCTATCTAAACACCCTACTCCAGGGAGTCTGGTGGTCCAGGCTGCAACTTCATCAGGCAGTACATCTGCATACCCCACTGCTCCACAGGATAGGGATGATAAAAAATATGATGCCATGGCTAAGAAAGTTTTCTCGGCCTGTAGCATGGCTTTAAAATCTATGAATGCGACTTGTACGCTCGCTAGGTTCAGCCACACTCTTTGGGAGTGTGCTTCATCAGCGGCTGACTGCCTCCATGAAGGAGAAGAAAGGGACGCATTTTTAAATATCATCAGAGATGGTAAAGATGCAATGTGTGAGTCCCTTCAAACTGGCATTGATTCTGCTGACAGTATCAGCAGGGCCATGGCGGCAAGTACCACAATCCGCAGGCATGCGTGGTTGAGAAAGTCCGGCTTTGCTTCTGACGTACAGGCCAGAATTTTAAATATGCCCTTTGACGGCTCTTCCCTGTTTGGTAAAAAGGCGGATGACAGTTTGGAAAAACTGCAAACATCTAAAGCAGCAGCCAAGTCACTAGGAGCTGCAATCCGCCAAACTAATTTTCGTCCCTCAGGATCCTCTTGGAGAGGAAGGTCCTTTCGCTTTTATTCCTCATATGGAAGAGGCAGAGGACGGCCGGCTCAAAGAGGCCAAGGAAAATGTACCCGTGGTGGACGGGGTAGAGGAAAGAAAGCAGCATCAGCAGGAGCAGGAGCCGCTTTACCTTCGGCAACTGCATCAGCTGCTCCGAAACCACTCTGAGGTCTCCCATCACAAGACACCTGTAGGGGGCAGGTTAACTCACCATCTGACGGAATGGCAGGCTATTACGTCAGATGCTTGGGCATTGGAGACAGTTGCCCAAGGTTACTGCCTGCCTTTTCTACGCATCCCTCAGAGCCATCCACCGGGGAACAGCTCTCTGAAAGTGCCGGATCCGCTCCTCTTGCAGGAAATTGTAGACCTGCTAGAGAAAGGTGCCATAGAACAGGTACCTGTAGCGGACAGGAACAAGGGCTGGTACTCCCCCTACTTTCTCATACCAAAGAAAGACGGAGGACTGAGACCCATCCTGGACTTACGAGAATTGAACAAGTTCCTCAGGCAGGACAAGTTCAAGATGGTAACTCTCTCTCAGATCCTTCAGGCCCTCCAGCTTCAGGACTGGTGGTATCTCTGGACCTTCAGGATGCTTATTTCCATGTGCCAATCCATCCCAAGCACAGGAAGTACCTGAGGTTCGCAATTGGCAACTCTCATTATCAATTTCGAGTTCTGCCATTTGGGCTGACCTGCGCCCCGAGGGTCTTCACCAAGCTAATGTCGGTTGTGGCTGCAAGTCTAAGGAGGGAAGGTATTCACGTCTACCCCTACCTGGAAGATTGGTTGATCAGAGCAGTTTCTTCGGAACAAGCTCGGATCCAACTAGATTATATTAAAGAAGTCACAAATGATACCATCACAGAGACTCCAGTTCATTGGAGCAGTCCTGGACACGTCCCTGGGAAAAGCCTCGCCACCAGAGGTGAGGCCTCAAGATATTCTGCAGATGGTCACCAGGTTTCAAAATGCCCAACGTCTCCCAGCCTACGACTTTTTGAGGTTGCTAGGCCTCATGGCATCCTGCATATCCCTTGTGCCAGAGGCTCGCCTGAGAATGAGATCCCTTCAATGGGCACTGAGGACTCAGTGGTCACAATTCTCAGGGAGGATGACAGATCTACTTCAGATTCCAGTCAGACTGGCTCGAGACCTTCAGTGGTGGGCCTGTCGGGAGAACATTCTGAAAGGAGAACTGTTTTGGCAACCATGGCCGGAGATAACAGTAGTCACGGATGCCTCACTCACGGGGTGGGGAGCCCATGCCAACGACTTGACCATCAGCGGTCGTTGGTCTCCATCGGAGTCCAGACTACATATCAACCTGTTGGAGCTGAGAGCCATCAGACTGGCACTGAAGGCTTTTCTGCCGTCTGTACGGGGGAGAAACGTCCTGATAATGACGGACAATACAGTGGCCATGCACTACCTCAACAAAAGAGGAGGCGTAGGGTCACTGCCACTGTGCAGAGAGGCGATGCAGCTCTGGTTTTGGGCAATTCAGGAAGGAATCGCTCTATCGGCAATTCACCTAGCCAGAGAGAAGAACTTGCCAGCGGACGCTCTGAGCAGGCAGAGCACAGTCTCCCACGGATGGGAGATAGCTCAGGAAGTCCTTCAAGAGATCTTCGCCCTTTGGGCAACCCCTCAAGTGGATCTGTTCGCCACCAGTATCAACAGGAAGTTCGACAGATTTTGCTCAAGGGAATTTCCCCCGAGAGGAGCTCTGGGAGACGCGTTCATAGTGGACTGGGAGTTCCCACTTCTGTACGCGTTTCCTCCGGTCCCTGTCATTCCTCAAATGATCAGGAGGTTGAGAAGGTTTCGGAAGACCATGATCCTAATTGGGCCAGGAGAACGTGGGACCCGGACCTTCTGGACATGTCCATCCACCCTCCAATTCGTCTACTGTACAGAGAGGATCTTCTCTCGCAGAAGGGAGGTCAGGTTCTCCATCCAGCCATCAAGACCCTCAACCTTCACGCTTGGTATCTGAAAGGTTGAGGTACAAGGATTGGGACCTTCCAGATGACGTCATGGAGGTGTTGCTTTCGGCCAGAAGGCCAGCAACTAAAACTCTATACCGCTGCCGTTGGAATAAATTTTGCAGCTGGTGCAGAGAAAAGAATATCGAACCCTTTTCATGTGGTACACCTGCGGTGTTATCCTTCTTACTTTATTTGGCAAATTCAGGCCTTCAAGTTGGCACTATTAAGGGCTATCTCGCAGCGCTATCGATCTTTAAGCACACTGCAGAGGAGCCTTCATATTTCAAAATTCCATTGGTAATACAATACCTGAAAGGTCTAACTAATGTTTACCCTCCAAGACCATTCCAAGTTCCCTTATGGGACTTAAATCTAGTTTTAAACTTCCTAAAGGGTGCTCCATTTGAACCACTCCACTCTTGTTCCTTGAAGTTTCTCACCCTCAAAACTGTTTTATTGGTAGCATTAACATCTGCTAGAAGGGTTAGCGAGATACAAGCCCTATCTTGTAAACCTCCTCATACAATTTTTCACAAGGACAAAGTCGTTCTACAGGTGAAGCCTAACTTCCTCCCAAAGGTAGTTTCTGAATTTCACATTACTCAGAAGATTACTTTACCTTCATTCTATCCTCCTCCCCATCCGGGGAAAGAGGAAGAGAGACTACACAGGCTGGACCCTAAGCGAGCCTGGAGTTTTTATATCAGTAGACTTGCTAAAATTAGACAAGCAGGCCAACTCTTTGTAGGTTACGCAGGACATAAGTTGGGATTACCAATAACCAAACAAACCATCTCCAGATGTATTATTTTAGCCATTCTGGAATGCTACAAACTGGCAGGGTAAGAGCCCCCTCAAAATCAAAGGGCTCATTTGACCAGGGGTATCGCAGCCTCCTCAGCTCTTCAAAGAGGGGTACCAATTCGAGACATATGTGCGGCTGCCACATGGTCGTCCGCACATACCTTTACCAAATTTTATAGCCTGGATTCCTCCTCTAGTCAAGAGACTAGATTTGGCAAAGCTGCGTTACACTCTGTTCATTCTTAAAGAGTAATATGGCATCTCTTACTCCTGCCTCCAATTACATACCACTGCTATGGGAGTCTACCATAGATAAGGAATACGTTGGAGGACACAATCCCTTCGAAGAACAAGTTACTCCTTACCTGGTAACGTTCTTTCGATGGGATGTTCCTCCGACGTTTTCCTTATCGCCCCTCCCATCCATCCCCGCAGTACCTTTTCCCTTGTGGTTGCAGTTTACGCTCCTTCAAGGGTAGTAATCATTCAGGCAATAACTACCTTACTCTACAAAACGGAACTGAGCAACGGACGCTGCGCGTGGCCATTTATAGGCATGATGACGTCGGCGTCGATACTGTGGCTGTTGAGGAACACCTACTCGACGGACGTCGACGCACAGCGCCCTCTACTGGGAAACATTTTTTTCCGAGGCCAGCAAGCTGGAGATACAAATATCATAGATAAGGAATACGTCGGAGGAACATCCCATCGAAAGAACGTTACCAGGTAAGGAGTAACTTGTTCTTCTTCTCTATGACCCCTCCAGCTAATCCAGAATAAGGCTGCAAGACTTATCCTTAGCATCAAGCCGAGGGACTTCATCTCTTCAGTCCTAAAATCTCTCCACTGGCTCCCAGTTGCTGCAAGGATCAAATTCGAATCCATGTGCATCATCCACATGGCTGTCTGGGGCCCGGGAACCATGCTATCTACAACTTGCTCTTACTAAACACTCTCCCTCCAGATCTTTACGTTCCTCCGGCACCAACACTCTGGGTGTCAAGCGTTTCGCTAAACAGGCTGCTGTGGCCGATCTCTTTCCTCAGCAGGCTCCCTTCTTTGGAACAGCCTCCCCCTTCGTCTTCACCTTGAGCGGGATCTCCTCAAATTCTGGAAGCCCCTCAAGATACTCCTTTTCTCCAACTCCTTCCCTTCCTCCCTCCTTGCTAAACCTCCTCAGTTGCTGAGATTGGTGACCAGGGTCCTTATGTGTCCTCTTGGACCCTGGCCTCCTACACCCAATCACCTTCAGCCTCCGCCCACTCCCAGCACTTGCCTTGGCACCCACTGGCTTATGCCACTATATGCCTGCACTTATTTATTGGCAGCTGACCACTCATCTACGCACTTACAGCTGCTCACTCCCTATCACGTCCCTCCTGGTTCACTGAGCACTTACCCTCCTGGCCCCCGCACTCACTTTCCCTTCTCTCTGCACTTGCACGTTCTGAATGCTCACACGGCCTAGTAGGTCCGCCTCTATCTTTCATTGTTATTTTGATTTCATTCCTATGTTCCCTCCCCACTGCCCTATGGGCACTTTGAAACACAATTTACTTGATGTATAAGCGCCTTACATATGCACAATAAATAACCACTTACTTTTAACTATGCAGTCAAATCTGCTAACTAAAAAATCTAACTTTTCCATTAGCTCACAATTAAAGGCACTGGAACAAAAAACAACTTTGTGATAAGGTCCCTAGGTGTAGGAGTCGGATGGTAATCTCCCTCAAATGGCTTCCTCAACAGGCAAACTCCAAAGCCCCTTGGTAATCGTCATTTTTAGTGATCTCCATTAACTCAATCAAAATCATATAACTACATTTTGACATGTCCACAAGATGAACATGAAGGAGGCTGCTCTCCCCACTGCCACTCAACAGAGCCATGGTTCTCCTATTGTTAAGTGTTTTAATCGATTAGCGTCTTATATCACATACATTGCTCTTAAAATCTGTTGGCTGTGCCTGAGGAATGCTTTGATATGACACCTGGAAGGAAGCAGGAGCTGGAGCACACCAACAAAGTGGGAGATAGTGGATCCTAGGCTAGATGGCAAGGCAGTCGGTGAGATCCAATAGACTGCCAGGGTAAGCTAAAATGCCCAGGTGGACAAATCGTGAATCTACTACTGTCATGTCCAAAGGTTGCAACCCAGGTTCCAGGTATCACAATAGTTCCTAAAGAAAAAGGCGGCAGGGTTCAGTGAAGGGCAGACAGCAACATTCAGATACACCTGAAAACAGAACCATTTGCTTGTCTAAATCCCATATTGCACCAAGAATTCTATCTGGTGAATTATAATGGTATTGGTGTTTTTACACGCAGGGTCTAGTCTGGAAATAATTTCTATGTGTTGGCCGGCGGCTGTCACCCAGGGATAAAACCATTGTAAATGTTTCTCAAGTCTAATCCACTTTTTATCCTTTCAGGCAGGCTCTTATTACTACAGAACTAAATAGTCAAATGCAGTCGGAATCCCAGTTGTGCTCAAGCTGTGGACACTCACATTAATTTCTGCAAGATCAAGTTAGAGCTGGCTCCAGGATACTCTGAGCCATTCCTGCAGGAGACTGTGGCACAAAGGTTTGCTAAGAAAGCTATGAACTGCAATGTTTATGTTTGGGGTGCAAAGCTGTAGTCGGCCGTACAAGTATGGTTAATTACTTCAACAACAAAAAATGTGTTCAAATACATTACACTGTGCAGACTGATTTGCACAAATGAAACCATTCCTTTACTACAATGACACAGAACAAGCTGGAAAGGCAAATATGACATGCCTATTTCTGCAGTCCTTTTTCTTACAATTATATTGAGTGCAGATGGCTAGATGTTTACCGCTGTGCAGCAATTTCTAGGGCTATTCATCTTCCTTGGAGAAGACTTCCTTGGCCACGATTGAATATGTACCAGTTTTTGCTAATCTTGCTATTTATTTCTTTTCTTTTTTAGGTTGGAGGAAATCTGCACTGTATTATAGCTTTTCAGAGACTCAACTGGCAACGATTCGGTCCGTGGAATTTTCAACTTGGTAATATCAGACCAGAGTCCCAACCTCAAATGCAAGTACGTGGAATCGCCAAGTCAGAGAGTGAAGAAAATGTGTCCAAGAAGCCTCATGGGCGATTAGGAAGGTCCTTCAGTGCTGGATTCCAACAGGAGCTAGTCTGGAAAAAGATGTCTAATGTACAGGAGTTAATAAATCATGGACCGCGTGAGAGTGACACAGATGATGATGGGAATACTTAAGGAAATTGATAGTGTGAAGACCCTGCAAAATGATAGAAATGGTTTGTTGGTCTTGATGATGTCTGTTGCTGGGGATTCCTATCAAACTTGTATTCAGTGCAGAAGACTACCTCTGGTGAAATTAGCTGCATTGACACTTTATTACTTTTCGTCATGTTTGGTGGGTGCGGTATATAAGAGGAACAGGCATCTCATAAACTTTGGAAAATTATAGTAGATAGACCCTCACAGTAGTTGCAAGATTGCATGGTAAGTTTGGGGCTTATGTGATCGTGAATGGATTAGTTGTTGGTACCATGAGTGAGTGGGCAGGTTTGCGATCCGGTAGTAGGAACACTATTTGTATTAGAAATGTTGACTCCCTATGAACATAGTTTAATTCTTTAAACAGAATATTTGGCTATCAGTATGGGCATATTTGATTTGAATTACTGATTTCTGCAGACACAAATATTGTCATTTGTAAGGTTGTATTTTACTGAGATTGAAAAAGATGTGTTTTGGGTGAAAAATACTCTGTGGATGTGATACCGTTCATGTTACCATAGCCCTCTATGAACGAAAGTTGGTGTGTGAGGAACGTGTTGGATGTACATAACATTATGTTAATAAATCCTTTCTACTTCCCTCTATGTTGTCTTTCTGCTTCCTTTCTAATTATTTGCACCTTCAATGTTTTTAGATTGGAAATTATTTAAAATGTCTTACTTCTGGAGTAGCAATGCTTCAGAAGGGATATTTCTAAGATGTAGTTGATAAATACAGATTGGACTTTTAGAAAACATAACAAGTATTCAATAGAGTTTATTATTTAGAATACTTTAAAGACAAAGTTGTTTAGACTTTTAGGTTATATTATGAAGACAGCCTTCATAGACAACGCCGTATATGGTGCATGACATTCAAACACCTCTATTACACATGTGGTCAAACAGAAATATTGTATTTAATAGCGGTAGGAATGACATAGCAATGCTATCTTTGTCCTGTTATGGTAATGTCATATCTGAGAATAACACTTTTCTGCACCTTGATCCATATATATTTAGTAAAAATGTATTGTATTATATTTCATACTGGTTTTCTTAACAAATAAGCTATATTTGACACTTAGTAAATTGTTGAAGAGATTGCACGTTTTCCCATCATACTGTTGCTTTTACCTTTCTTCAACATCATGAAGCCTTTATCGCCCAATAAAATGTGTTTTTTACTTTATATGCAGCCTTGTTTGTTGTGGATAAGCCTTAATGTGATATTTCATTTTCATGACAACAAACATAGCTATGGTCCAGAAACATGTGTGTACCCCAGCCCACAGATAAGAGGCCTGATTCATGGAACGTTTTCCTATGGGATTGGGCCATTATAAAATACTTCCATGAATCCGGCCCAAGGGGTGTAACGTTTTCCTATGGGATTGCGCCATTATAAAATACTTCCATGAATCCGGCCCAAGGGATGTATCGGCCACTTTTCCTCACTAAAAATATGCAATTACTCCCAACAAATAATAACAGGGAGTAAAAATACTCCGCAAAAAATGAGGAAACTGACACTTAGAACCTTGGTCACCTGCTTTCACCCACACAACTCCATGGATATGTTTGTACCAGTAGTGCACGTCGTAGCCTCAGGATGAAACTACTATTAGTAACGGCCTCATCGGAAGAAGTAAACATGTATCTTTAAGTGTGCATGAATATCTAGGTGCAAAGAAATAATAATTACAAAACTATTTCTCTTTTTCAGTTAAAACATGTTTTCCCACGCTTATAAAATACTCCCATTGGAAATTGGACTTACATTTTTCCACCCTAAAAAATGTTTTTGCTCCCAAATTAAAAATAAATAGAGAGTAAAACACTCCCACTCCAAAGTCTTTTCTGGAGCACTGGTGTACCCTTATACTGATTCTCTGAGTAGGACAAAAGCAGTCACAATGATACAATAGGTTGTGTAATGTTAGCAAGCCCATCTAGAACATGCTATAAAAAACTTTGGAGTTTATTTTGGATTAGAGCGTAATGTAAATGGAAGATGTAAAAGCCCTGCATAAGACTTTTACGCCTTCCATTTAAGCCACGCCCCATTTTCATAATTTTGTATGGCGGAGAGGAGGAGCAGACAGGCAACCTGATTTACCTCTGCTCCCTTCCTCTCCTGTGGTTCAGTTTCAACTATTGACCTTGAAACATTTATTACGATTGATTGGGCCTTTTCAGTGATCAATCTCCATTGCAGTGAGAAGATTTTGACGCAGTGAAGTATAAGGGAAACTCCAAGCCCTATACTTTCCTTGTTGTTGGGCAACATATATTCACCGTCAATGAGGGCTATTAAATAGATGTAGATCCTATCACTCGTTTTAAAAACCATAGATTTAGTTTTGGTTACATTTAATGATCGACCGTTATTCTAACAAAAGGCAACAAATAGGTCCAGCTTCTTGTGGACACCAATAGGTATCAACGATAACAATACAGTGTTTGCAAAGAGCAGAACCAGCATCCTTTCACCGGCCAATGTTGGTGCATCAGTCTGGGAATCCTATAGCTCTTTGGTTACGCCATTAATGAAAATGCAAAATAGTTTTGGAGCCAAAACACAAAGTTAGCGGACACCCTTTTTAATTTTGACGCTACTGGAGGTTTTCCCATCAATGCCCCATCGGACCACCATTGTGTTGGCAATAATACAGGCTTTGTATTAGTATGGCGTTCTTTAATCACTGACTCCTTTTACACCATCTCATTTTACGCGCAAAATGCATCGCCTTCCACCTCATCGCAAGCACGTTTCTGCGATAAGATTCATCGCGAAATGAACTCATTGTGTGGTCTCAGCTACTTTGAAATGCCTACTGCGACGCGTTGAAAGCCTTGCAAGCAGGTCTCAGTGCACTCTCATTAGCATGACAGAGTGTACAGGTTCCAAGACAACCGTGCACTGCCATTTGTGGATTAAATCGTATGTGGGGACCCCCCAATATCATAAGATTTAACATGAACATTTAAAAAAAAACAGTGTAATAAGTCCAAAACTATAAATTGAACCACACATCAAATATGCAGGTTCATCGCAACTCTGTTTCCATGACAACAAATGGATCACTGCACTTCAAGAGAACATGTCTGGTTACAATGTGAATTCCACTGCTGCCCTTCAGTGACTTCCACTTTCAGAGTGCTCGACGCTGGCTTTCGTGTTTGAAAATAAAACTGCATCGCAGTAATGCCTTTCGAAATAGGCTCCACAAAGTAATATATTTTGATGAAACAGACTTCAGTAAAATAACAGAGAACCTTTTGTATTGCAGTCAAAAGGGCCGGTGGAACACCAGGCCCCCTCAGCACCTTCCAGAGTCGATCTCTCTGTACCGTGTCAAACGCTGTTCTTAGGTCCACATAAACTGCATAAACACAGACCTCCCTTTGGACTGCATATTTATCGATAACCAGCTGAAGTCACAGGCTTTGGCCTACTGTGCTTAGACCCGCACAAAACCCTGCCTGCCAGTGATTGATAATCTGGTTATTCTTTGCCTAGTCCTCCAGATGAAATAAGAGGGCCCTGACAAAGGCTTTCCCTCCTGCATCTAACAGCAAGATCGGTCTGTAATTAACAGGCTGATCGCTTGGTCCTTTCTTATGGATTGGGACCAACTCAGCACTGGTCCAGGTTCCCGGTACCACATTACAGCTCAAAATGGCATTATACAGTTTTACTAGGTATGGGACCCAAACTACAGGCTCCTTCACATAAAAGTCTACTGGAACCCTATCACGGCCCGTTGCCTTTCCTGACCTCTTCATACGTCCGTACCAGTTTTGTGTGATTGTGCTCCTCACCATACCTAGGACCTGTCCACACCCCCTCACCCCCCAGGGAAGCCTGTTGCACCCCATTGCCCCCAGGATCCCCATAGAGCCCACTGTAATATTCGACCCAGTTTGCTCTTTGATACATCCCTGCAGCATGTTAGATCCCACTCTGTGACCAGACCCCATTAGCCCCCAGAAGCCCTTTGAGTCCCCCTTTCTAATGGCGTTATATAAAGAACTCCAGGTATTTGGCATAGCATGCCCTCTTTTTGTCCCTCAGTAATCTTCTGTATTCTATTCTTGCCGTCTTTAGCCCTTGCTTATTTGGGGATGTTTTCAACCTAAGTACACTGAACAATTGGCCCTTGGCTTGCTTACACTCCTTATCATACCAAAGATTGGAGGTCTCGGTCGCTTTACATATTACTTTCAAGGGTTTTGAAAATCGGGACCCCATCTTCGCCATAATGCTCTTGTGCTTGAGTACCAGTGCAATTTGATCATTGGGCTCTAGAGCGGCCACCTCATCCAATAAGGGAGCAAGGTTGCGGTAAGCCAAAGGCCAAATGCTATCCAAGTCGAGCCTACCCCCATCTAATGTTACGCCTAACATGTCACTGAACTTCGAGTTGTACTGCTCCTTCCTCAGGGTTAGATGGTCGTTGTGCCGGAGCACCCACAAACACTTGCTCGTCTCCATGACTAAGAGGTGATGATCACTCTCAATTCTCTTACATGCTCGGAATGTATTCAGGGACTCCCAGATCTCAATATTCACAAAAATATAATCAATCTTACAGTTGCCCTGCCTATTTTCAAAAGTTGAAATGGCAGGGGCATCCCCCAGGAATCGGCTGTTACAAGCCCTTAAATTGGCCGACATCAGCAAGATCGCTACTACTTCCGCATTCCTGTGCTGCCTAGGCGGTTGTGCAGAATTGACCGGACATAATCACCGGTGGCTGTCTTCTTCACCCATAATATCGATCATTCCAAGCAGCGGCTCGAACTGGAGGTTTAGGTCCCCCATGTCTAAGATCTTTATAATGCCGGTGGACGATAATCTCCAATCCAGGGCCGATCCACCAGTCTGCTGATAAGGTCTGCACCCCTACCGGGCATGATCCAGATGTAAAAATTGATCAACCGCATCGAGGAATCGTCCCTCAGATTGAGCTGTAACACAAGTATATCCAGCGAGCCAGCGTCCACTAGCCACGCCAATTAAACAGTGCAGCATCTATCCACATGGCCAGTCCCCGCTCGGGCAACCCTTCCTCCCCTTTATAGCTAGAATGGCAAAAGTGGCATATGCCTGAATGTGGGGTGCCTCAAAGGCCAATGTTTCCTGGAGGCAGATCACCAAATGACCTCAGGTGAAATCAAGCCACTCATTATCGATCATATATTTGTTTAGCCCCACTATATTCCAAGAAAGGACCCGCACCCCAGATTCGGTCTGAGCGGGGCCTACACCAGCCTGTTGGTTGGCTATATCCCCTATAACAAACCCCTGCTCAAGTAAGGGTCACGCGTGGTTCTGTTTGTGCCCATGGTGCCCGATCAATTATGGTTAAGTCGATCACTTCCCCTACTAAGCTGCATGAGCCTATTTTGAATCCTGGTGATGAAGTTTTGATTGTTGGCACGCCCCTCCCCCACTGGTCGACAAATGTAACCATAGGTTCCACCCTAAGATGGGGAAAAAACATGGGGGGAAAAAACATGTGACTGTGGCTACCATCACCACGCCCTGATGATTGCCCTTAGACCTTCTATTTTTTACCGGCTAACTCTCCCACTAAAAGTAAGCCATGGTGGCGGCAACATTTTTATGGAAATCAACAAGCCCTTCAGGGTAGTGATCGCTGTTCCATTTCCAGGAGGCCTCTAATCAATGAAGGATCCCTCATTTGGACTTTGATGGCATCCACCTCATTGGGCCCCCTCAGCATTGCACAGTGTGTGATGTCACTTCGTATAATTGAGAGACATCCTCTCTTTGCTCTCAGCCAATGAGTGATCTTGTTGATGAGGCCTTTGACCTGCTCATACTTGGGTCCTTATTCACAGAAGCGATTTATAATGGAGCAATCCCATTGGAAAACCCTCTGTGAATCAGGCCCATTGTGTCCCCACATTGGGGACATTCATTAAGAAAAAACAATCTGGCCTATTTAGGCCTCCCTCGTCGGTCTTTTGGGGAGGCATGTCCTTGATTCTAGTGTTGGCCTATTCCACACATTATTACACGGCATTAGCTGGGTGTCAGAAGAACAGAAAGGCAAACCTCTGCTCGTTCACATATTCTCTTGATGAGTGAATCCCTTTAAGTTACTTTTTATGTGCTGGGCCCCCAGTCTCTGTTCTGAGGGCCCAACTTCTGCTACTACCCACTCTACCGCACCCCCAGATGAGAGTGCTTTGCGAGATGGGTATGCCGGAATGCGTTGGCCAACTCCTCCACCAGCCCAGATAATGTATTCAGATCTTTTTTTAGTTCCTCATTCTCCTTCCGCAGTAACATTATAAAATCAAAGGTGTCTTTGCAGCCCTCGCTCCCACGGATCCCTATATCACTCATTAGAGTTACCACTTGGGCATCCTTTCCCGGTTCAGTGATGGGGGGCACGGATGTAAGTATGGGTTGACATGCAACAGTATGAGTGGCAATAGTATCTTCACAATATGTATTCAAAGGCTCAAACTTATCATTAATAATCACCTCTGGAGGGTATCCAATCCCAGATTGTTCTATTCCATCCCGGTCGTACAGCACAATCACCCCTTCCTGCTGCAGTCCCCCTACCCAATGACTCCTCCCTTGGGCTGGTTCACCTCTACCAGTATATGGTATACCCTTCCTTCATTTTGATTTGGGCAATTTTGAACCGGGCAGCATTTTCCCCACGTCCACAAGAGCCGTTAGGCTAACTTTTCTAGTGCCCATACTATCGCTAGCAAGCGCTCTCATCTCCTTGATGCTGAGCTTCTGCTTGCGCTCCAGCTTCTCCTTGCCAGCCGTAGTAGCCACCTCCTTGGTAACCATATTAATGATCTCCTCATTATTTGGGACACTACAATTAGAAAGCATTCATGTGCCCTGGGTGCCCCTTTTGCCACCCCTTTCTCCCCACCACCTTGCCCTTTACTAGGCTGGTCTATGTCCTATAAGAATCCGTCAATCTCATCGATCATTGCATGCTTCCTCAATGCGATCTACAAACTTTATGGAGCGTTTCCTTGCTGAAGTGCTTACTGGGGAACTGATCGCCTTTCTTTTGGCTGCTATTCAATCGTGCAAGCAGGAAGGTGCACACCAGCAGTGCTTTAAATTTCCGCACACCCCCGTGGTTACTATATCACTGCAAGGTGATGTTACAATCTATAATTCCCCAGGAAACATTTCCGCTAGGTTTCCAATTAATAATCTTTAGAAGCATAGAACACAGTCATAGTCAATTAGATCAATAAATAAATCATCAAGTCGATAAAACATGAATGCAAATAAAAACACACTAAACTCCTATATCAATCTCAAATGTTAAAAAGTAAAATGATTAAAGGGTAAGAATATTAAAATTTCAACCCCATGTGATAATAGCTCCCAATATTAACCAATTGTCCTTCTGTTTTCCTTCTGACCTTGGTTACACATGAAGATTTAAAACACTCTCTAGTGTGGGCCACTGGGGGGGCCGCACCAACCCAGACCCAAACAAAGATGTTCAATGAGGCCAAGGACTGCGAGACTTCTCCTTGGCTTCAAGCCGAGGGATCGTATCCCTTCACGACTGAAATCTCTGCACTGGCTCCCAGTAGCTGCGAGGATTAAGTTCAAAACCCTCTGCATCGTCCACAAGGCCTTCTGGGGCCTGGGACCTCAATACCTTCAACTCTCTCTTCCTAAATATCTTCCTTCTCGAGCTCTTCCCTCATCCACCTCCAACTCCCTCAAGGTCAGTCGCTTCTCCAAGAAACAAGTTGGTGGTAGATCTTTCTTCAGCTGGGGCCTCCCTCTGGAACAGCCTCTCTCAAACTTGAGGAGAGCCATCTCCGGTTCCGGAAGCACCTCAAAACCTTTCTCTTTGCTTCTGGCTTTTCTCCTCCTCTTCCCCTGCTGACCCACTGACTGTCACTGAACTGCACTGGCTACATGGACATCCTCTGATCTCGGGCCCAGGTCACTCCCCCCCACCAGCTTCACACACCTGCACTGCCTTCCTGGCAACCCCTGCACTTAGGGACTGTTCTGTATCCCTACAGTCCCACTTTCAGCCTTTGACACCTGATGTCTGCACTTACCCCTTGCACTTGCCATATGCTGGTCGTTACTTACTTATTGTTTATCAATTCCATGTACTGCACTGCCCCTGCCCCCTTCCCACACACTTGCACGATCTGAATGACACCTGGCCTAGTAGGATCGGTGTCTGTCCTCCCTCTGTTCTCCCTCCCTCGCCTTGTCGCGCCTTGAAACACTTGTGTATAGGCACTTTATAAATGTCATATCATATCACACACAGAAAATGATTGCGTTAGCCAAACCTTGTTAACCTAGGACCTCTGGTACCCTTAGAAAGCTGGGGGTAGCTCTGTCTTCGGCTGGGGTCTCCCTCTGGAACAGCCTCCCTGCCACTCTAAAACTTGAGGTGAACCATCTCTGGTTCCGAAAGCACCTCAAGACCTTCCTCTTTTCTTGTGCCTTCGCTCCCCCTCTCCCCTGCTGATCTGTTCTCTTTTCACACCGTGCACCTGGCCACCCTCAGTCCTCCGGGCCCAGGTACCTGCTCACCCTGCCACCCTCCTGCACTGCCTCCGGGCCCCCCCTTGCACTGGGGTCTGTATCAGACCTACCCTGCCTGCTGCCTTAAACCTAGCACTTGCAAATTGCTGGCTGCACTACCACTGTTTGTTGCCTTTATTATTTATGTATTTATTATTATTTATCTGTTTCTCCTCTGCTTCGCACTTTCCACTTCTTCCCCCCTTCCATGCACTTTTCACCCCTCCCCCATGCACTTGCGCATTCTCAATGTCACTGGGCCTAGTAAGATCGCTGTTTTGTTCTCCCCTGTTCCCCTCCCTTGCCTTATCGCGCTCTGAAACACTTGTGTATGAGCACGCTAGAAATAAAATATCAATATCAATTCGAAATAGCAAATGTGGAGCGAGGTACGCCCGACGGCTCGAGGGGCTGCCTTAGTCTGACTCCCCCTCCCCCCTTACTCTCATGTAACAATTTAACAAAGTGCAAAGTACCAGCTACCTAATTGGATCTGTGGGATTTGGCCGTGGCATAAATGTTTGCAATAGAATTGACCGTAGTCAATTTCGCCGCTAAACCAATTTTGCAGAGGCCAAAATCAACGAACCCATGCCCCACCACCACCCCAATAAACCACCACCGCTCCCCTACTTACCTTTTATGCGTCCACTTTCATTCTGACCCTGCAGCGTCAGTACCGTCCCTCCTACGCGGGTCGAATCCGACGCTGCAGGGTCCACTTTTCTTCATCTTTTTTTCCCCGTCCCCGCCTCCAATCCTCCAACCATAAAAAGCCAAGGATATCTATGAAGATATTAATGGCTCCTAAACATAGTGGGGGCTTGGTGGACTTTCCGACTTTACTATCTTATGTCCCAAGTTAGGGTGGTTCACGTGTAATCGCAGCAAGGTATGGTGCTGTATGGACAGAGCAGGGGTAGGGAGTCCCCTGGAGGAAGTACTCTGGTATGCAAAAGAAGACAGGCCCAAGAATATGTATCTGAACCGAATTACAGCCCTTGTGGGGGAAGCATGGAACTCCCTGGGTTGCCCGGTAAGCCTGATGACCTTCCCCTCCCCTTTGACACCTGTTTAGGAATCCCCCGTTTACGCCAGGAGACGAGCAAGGGTCTTTTGCCCACTGGGAAGCGGCAGGGTGTCGCAAGCTATGGGTTATGGTGTAGGACCAGGACATTAGATCCTTTTGACCAGTGCAAACAACAATTCGGTTTGGCAGAGGGGGAGCAGTTCCGGTACTCACAGCTGAGGCACTGGTTGATGAATCGGCAGATCAAGTCACTGCGACCAGGGAGCTTACCCACTTCAGGGGACAATCACCTCATAGCAGAATATTCAAACTATCCTCTGAAGGGCCACGGAATCCGAAATGGCCCTATATGAAACAATGCAAAATCACCCTAAGTAGTCCTATGGGGGGGAACCTTGGTCTCGACTATGGACTAACATGACCAAAGTCCCACAAACTATTCAGATTCAGGAGATGCGGATCAAGGTAATGGTACAGTGGCATCTTACCCATGAGAAACTGCATAAATACTACCCAGGGGTATCAAACCTATGTTGCAGGGGATGCCGGCAGTTGGGACCTGAGAGCATATATGGTGGGGATGTGCTGGTATATAGACTGTTTAGAACTCAGTAAACTTGGCTATGAGGGTTAGATTTGACTCCCAGATGCAAAAGGACCATGGGGAGGATATGCTGGGAATGGGTGATGTCTTGGAACAACTCCTGAAGAAAGTGCAAAGCAAAGCCTGTGTGATTCTTAATCTAGCGTCCTTCCTGCTAGTGGCGCAAAAGTAGAAGCAGAAAGGTGCCCCGATGTAACATGAGTGGATAACTAAGATCTGGAACTTTGTGGCCTTGGAATGGGTGACTTTTCAATCAAGGGGGAGCACCTCAAATTTCAGGCTGAGTAGGACTTGGTTCGCGCATGTCTCCAAGATGATGTTCAAGCAGTATGGTGTCCGTAGGGACTATGATTGCTGGGTCTTGTTTCATGAGGTTCTTTATGAGAGGGGGAAATACTGGGCTGTCCACGGTTTAGGGTTGTGGGGCTAGGGGGTGAGGGAAGTGGGGGAATGGAAGAGGGGAAGTTAATGTTTGTTGAAATGCCAATAACATACATTAAAAAACAAATATATACACACATTTGGTGAAAATCCGTCCAGCGGTTTGGGCTGTAGGTGTGAACAAAGTTTTTCTATTAGGTTGGAAAGAAAATCAATTTTGGGAGCCCCCCCTATAACTTTGCCCCCCCCCCCACCCCTTGACAAAACCTCACCAAACTTTGCAAAAAAAATCAGAGAGGGCCATATACATTTCGAAATGTTTGTTTAAAATTCTTCCA
The DNA here is from genome assembly GCF_040938575.1 of Ambystoma mexicanum. Classification (NCBI taxonomy): domain Eukaryota; kingdom Metazoa; phylum Chordata; class Amphibia; order Caudata; family Ambystomatidae; genus Ambystoma; species Ambystoma mexicanum. Next base: position 862,445,977 of record NC_090939.1, on the reverse strand, counting down.
CAGGGAGTGAAGTTATAAGCTGCCCAAAAAGTGCTCTTCCTATGAGTTGAGCAACTTAACCATAACTAACTACATGGCTGCTACCACAGGCCATGTAATATATATTAACGAATACTTGTTGCTTACCTCTTGTCGGCATTCCTTTATCACAAGGACACCAGCAGAATTTAACAAACCAACAAAAACCAGTGCACTCGGTTGCGCTAAAACACGTGTGTATTTAATTCAATCACCAGTGCATGTTTACATATATAATGTTACTACATACAAAGAGACATACACTTATGAGGATGTGTAAGATAGGCACCTTACCCCCATGGAGCTACATATACTGAAATTAGGTCTTTCCTTCTGCCCAGATCAAACATTTGTCCAAACAAGAATTTACTTGATCAAAGTTAAAATTGAAAACGTTTTTTTCTACACAAATTGTCAGGTATTGGCAACATTCGTCAGTGTTAGGACGTCATAATGTTCTGGCTTCCCCTAGATGTGGGGTTTATGGAACTCGTAAATGCCAAGGAACTGTGGTTGCTGCTCCTTTAAGACCTCGTCTGCCGGGAGCTTGGAGGTTGACATGGAGACTTTGGCATCCTCTCACTGCAGCCGGGTTTCGCAGCTTACGTTGACGGACGTTTCTGTGTTATCATGTGATTCCCTATTTAAACCCCGCCTCTACATTGTTGCCGGCGCTTCTGAATCTTGTATGATAGCGGCTTGCTTTTTCCCCCGTATTCCAAGTTCTGTCCTTGTTACCCTTGCCGTGTTTCCTCGTATCCTGAACTCGGACCGCATTTGGATTGCTTCACCTGGTCCCTCTGTACTTTTGCTGCCTGCCTCGTTATCCGACCCCGGACCGCCATTGGGTTGCCTCGCCTGGTCCTTCTGTACTTTTGCTGCCTGCCTCATTATTCGACCCCAGACCACCATTGGATTGCCTCGCTTGGTCCCTTTTTGTACTTTAGCTTCCACTTTGCGGTTCCATTCCGAACTGCCTAAGGAATGTTATTTTTGTTTCTTTTACTTCAGTGGTACAGTGGAGTCCTCACAGTGCTCTCTGCCTCAGCTCTTGCATGCACTACAGCCAAGTCCTCACAAATCTCTTTTGGCTCAGCTGATTCCTGCACCTGTTGTGATTCTAACTGTTCGGTCCTGGGATTGTTCTGTATTCATCATTCTGCTGATCTCGTCTACCTCCAACTACGTTCTGCCTTTCTACCCGCATTTGAACTGTGGAACTCTCACCGCGTTTGGATTGCTTTGGGAACTCTTTACACCTCCGGTACATGGACTAGAGACCAGTGTACCTTTAGGCGTCCGCGTGCCGTCAGTGTAGGTTGTGTGTACTCTGGAACTCTGCTGGAACTCTCCTGATTTGTTTATTTTGTTTATCTTCTGGTTTCCCCGGTGAACATTTGTTTTTTCCACGAAGCTACAGGCTCAACCTCTTCTACAATCTGGTGTTTCTAGGATACTCGATACTGCACAAGTTAGTGGCTGGTTTTCATTCTTGGTATTTGAATCACTGCCACGAATTGCACTATTCTGATTGTTGCTCTTCTTGCAGTTGTTTGGGGGCCTTGCCTGTACTATTTGGGAAGACGACTCCTCCCAGTATCCTGTTCCTGGTTGCTCTGGGTTCACCGTTGGTATTCCATCTTTCCGCCAATCAATTGTTCTGGTTGTTCATAGTATCAACTAGTTCGGTAGATTGGCGAGAAGAATTCCTCGGCTACACTACAAGGGCAAGAGCGCGTCTGACACAAAGAGAAAGAAAATAGAGAAACCTTGGAAATATACAAACCTAATCCTCTAACTGTGGAGGACTTGGAAGCATTAATCTCTCTTGAATCATTGAGAGACCCTACGTTTACTGAACAAGAGGAGTTAGAAAACAAAGAAATACTCACCAGGTTTGGCATAGAAACAGATCTCCCACTGGAAAGTGGCCTTAAACGAAAATCAACATTCTGTCCAAATATTAACGCAAATAAATGTATGTATTTGATGATGTGGTGATGAAAGATCCTAAAAAACTGACAACCAAACAGAAATAATCTGCCAATAATTTATCACCGGAACAAATGAAGCTATTAGACATGTCCACAATGATGAAAGCATCATCATCATACAAGCGGACAAAGGAGAAGGAGTGGTAATATGGGATAGAGAACTTTACATACAAGAAGCAATGTGATAATTAGAGGACACAGAATGTTATGAAGTCAGCAAAATGTAACTATTAGAACAAACCAAAATTGAATATGATGACATTTTGAGGAATTGGAATATTATTGACTGGGAAGAAATTATGTTTTTGAAGAATAACCATCCTACAACTCTCATTCCATATATTGTCCCAAAAATACATAAAAATGTTATCACTCCTCCTGGAAGACTTATATTCTTGTCGAAGGTGTCACTTTTGAAGAATACCTCCAAATATATTGACTGCTTCCATCAACCCTTTGTCAAAGATCTTAGCTCCTATATTAGACACTGGAGACTTATTGGACACAACCAAAGATCTGTTATGGGAAGATGATTATATTTTGGTCTTTTTAGATGTCACCTCGTTCTACACCAGCATTCAACATCATAATGGACTCAATGCATGTAAATATTTCTTGGCCACCAAATCTATTAGCTATAAACAACATAATGAGATGATTTTGACTATGCTAAAATTCTGTCTTGAGCACAACCTCTTTCTTTTTGAAGACCACATATATAGGCAAAAATGTGGCACAGCGATGGGACCTTGCATGGCACCAACCTATGCCAATCTATATATGGGCTGGTGGGAAATTACAATTGCATGGGCTGAACAGTATGACAACTATACTGCACAGATCATCTGCTGGTATTGATTCATTGATGAGCTCTTTATTGTTTGGAAAGGATCAATGGACTCTTGGATCAATATATTGAACTGTTGAATAACAATGATCTGAATTTACATCTAACTGTAACCAGAAATAAAGAAGAAATCATATTTCTAGCTGTAACACTGTTCCCTGACAATGGGCTCTTACAGAGCAAATTATTCAGAAAACCCACTGCCTCCAATTCGGTGCTACATGCAACCAGTCACCATCCGAAAAATCTGATCAAAAGCATACCCTATGGAGAATTGATAAGAGCCAGATGAAACTGTTCTAAACAGGATGACTTTAAAAAAGAATCAATCAAGATCAAGGCCCGATTTAAAGCACGAGGCAATAATGATAAAGACATAGGAAGTGCTATAAAAAGAACTAGTAAACTGGAAAGAACCAAACTGTTGACCAACAAGAAGAAAGATGAGGATAGAAACAAAATTGAAACAACAAGATTCATTACATCCTTTTCAGACAGAGCAAGAGATGTGAGAAATGTTCCTGCCAAACATTGGCATATATTACAATCAGACAACGATCTGAAAAAATATGTAGGAGGACATCTACAAATGACATTTTGTCAAGCCAAATCATTGAAAGATCTTATAGCACTCTGTGATTCTTATAAAGCAAAGAAAGATACCTGGTTGGGGGATAGAAATGTTTTTTATAGATGTAACAAATACAAAATATGTGAACTGACGGAAACAGGAGAACTGTTTAAGTTTGGCAAACAGAAACAACATAGATGGTATATTAAGCACCATATCATATGCACGACAAGGTTTGTAGTTTGAAATTATTTGATGTGATAGGCTATTTTTAACACGCTTAATACCCAGAGGTTTCTAAGCATGGACCCAGGGATCGAACCTGTGTTGCTCTGTGTCGTCTTGCTTCCAAGGCGAGCACATTGCCCCTGACTTATCCTCCTGAGACTGGCATCAGATGTCCTTGTGACATGTTATACATAGGCTCTACAATATGTCTGCTCAAATTATGAATCTTAGAACATTTTCGAGCGATTAAATATAAAGATGCAAACTATCCCCGCGCTGTGCATTTTGAAGAGAAGCATAATAGTAATCCTAACCTTCTGGAATTCATTGGTTTTGCCCACATTCCCGAACACAGAAGAAAGGGAAATAGAGAAAGAAATCTTAGGCAACTAGAATCTAAATTAATCATCAGATTCTGAACTTTGAAACCAGCAGGACATAATGCAGATGAAGAACTGATAGTACATCTGCTAGAGAACGAAACAAATGTAAAACCATTGCTTTTATAACATTCAAATCCATCTTTGAGAGCCGAACAGAGTGTCCTGAATATTTCTGTATCAATACACAGTTTGGAATTTGCCCACTGGGGCATTATTCCATACATCTTGAATTATGTTTTTACATCTATGGGAAAGAGTAACAACATGAGTTTGGGCAACATGATTGCCGTTTATTCTTAAAATTCTTTTATCTTTCCCCTGCCTCCATTCCCCCACCACACTATTTCCCACTCTCCCCTCATTCACTTTTAGGCTGCAACATCATTGTGGTAGTCTCCACTAGTCCAGGAGGTTCACTACATATTAAATATGTGTATGTACACATCATTTATGACTATATTCATTTTTGTATTTCACTTATCTATGGGCAATATTATTATGAAACTTTTAATGGGATTGAATACACTTGAGCCGCGTGTTATTTAAAACGCAGGCACACGGGTTTAAATACATATTTACAATATATCTTTATTGAACATAGCTGTTCCAAAATGGCCATGACTTTAACAGTGTGGAAGACCATATTTCCATGATTACATGATCGTGGCAAAACAATAGAGACTAACAAGATATAGACAATCCCACGTGGCTATATAAAAGCAAGCCTAACCTTTGGAAACTGATTGCACCTGATAAAGTCCCGGTTTGGGGACGGAACACGTGGTGAACTTGGAGTGCATACTCCTGGACTATCTACATCCTCAGTAAGTCCATGTCAGTTTGTATGTAGCAACATCATATATGTAAACATGCACTGGTGATTGAACTAAATACACAAGTGTTTTAGCGCAACCGAGTGCCCTTTTGTTTGTTTGTTAAATTCTGCTGGTGTCCTTGTGATAAAGGAACGCTGACAAGAGTTAAGCAACATGTTTTTTTGTAATACCATTGTGGGCAGCTTTCAGGGCCACCCAGGATGCACCCACTTAGAGGTTGAGCACCAGTCACTGAAAGCTTGTGTGTGTGTGTGTGTGTGTATATATATATATATGGCCCATCTATCCCTATCACTAAGGGGATTGTCCCTGCCTAAGAAACTAAACTAGGGGTGCTCGTCAGTCGTCCAAAACCAAAAATATGTCCTCCGTCCAAAACCTTATTCTATCTGGCCCTACCACTATAAAAAAGATCCTAAAGACCAGGATTCCTTAATCCTTCTTGTACACTCCTCAAGAGATTATGTAATTCGTGATATACATTTACAGTCTTAACATCTTTACACCCAGGGATCCTTCTCATATTCTTTCCCCAATTACTTGTATGCTGTTCCCTGTAATAGGTTGAATTCTCCAGATTCTATTCTTCTGTTAACTACTTTCCCAGTTTCTCTTACTAGGGGCTTCTAGTCCTTTATCATTCCTTATACTTGACAGCAGTCATGGCCCTCACCAATGTTCACACTTTGTGTTTCTTGGTCTCCCATAACCCATGTTCAGTTACTTGACTTGTTTCCAGTTGCCTCTCCCGTCCCTGGACCACCCTGCTACCTTCTTCAGCATTGGGCTAGTTTCTAGGGTTTGGTGTTTCATCTGGGCCTCTTAACTTGGTTTAGCTCTGCAATCTCTCTGCGTCTCCATTTCTCAACCTGGCTGACTCGGCGGTCTCTGCGCACATAAGCGGAGTGGAGGACTTGTGCGTCCCGATGCGCTTGGTATCAGTATTCATTTGTGGGCTTCGGGCCCACCACAGGAACCCTGTGGTCATGCCACCCAGCAGGACAGTCTCACAACCCTGTCCCTGCAGTAGTTGTTCCACCGCTGTTTGTTGGCCTTCTACACAAGAGTGCATGCAGGGACTGGAATGCCCCAGCAGCCAGAAGAGGAAGATGCAGGCACGGACAGCAGCTAAGTGTGTATGAATATGTGTATATGCATATATGTGTATGTCTGTGTGTGCTCATGTGGAGGAGGGGGGACGCTGTGTGTGGTGGGGAAAGAAGGGGCCCAAAAGGTGGGTTCAAACACAGCAATGGTGGAGAAGATAGGGTGGGGAGGAAGTAGGGAGCTCTATCATGCCGTAACATGGGAGAAAGTTCAGGGAAGTACTTTTGGTCGGGAGGCTGGGGCATCAGGGCAGTAAAACCCCCCCGAATAGCCAAATTCCCACCCATTAAAGACTGCTACAAATCGTCTTAAAAGGATAGCCTTTTGGGTATATGGCATTCAACAAGCAGGATCTGGACATTGTAAGGAAGGCATTCTATCAAAAAGACAGACACAAGTAACCACAGTTCGAGGGGATTGGGTCCTCCGACGTATTCCATATCTATGACAGGTAATGTCCACAGCTGTGCTGCTTCGGAAAATCTTTGGCGTCTGCGTCCTGCGTCGATTACGTCGATGCGCCGTCCCCGAGGACCTCCTCCGACGGCCGACGTCACCCGATGTGATAAGTAGGACGCACGACGCCCATAGCCTCAGTTCCGTTTTTTCCACGAACGTGTTCGCTTCGTGAATCTCGGTACGCCTCGACTCGTTGGAGTTTGCCGTTTTCAATTCTCGGTTCGTTGAACCTGTTCGGTTTGTTGTGAAGACCTGTTCGTGGCGATGTCTTCTTCGTCTTCAATCCCGCGTCCGGGCTTCCAGAAATGCGGGGACTGTGGGTCCAACATGTTGGTCACAGACTCGCACGACGCCTGCCTCTGGTGCCTCGGGGAGGCCCACGATACGGACGACTGTGTCGACTGCCAGTCGCTCACGACAAAGGCCTTGCGGGAACGCAAGAAGAAGCTGTCGGTAGGCCGGGTGTCTAAGCCCCGGAAGTCGAGGTCTGCGGGGCTTTCGACGGATGACTCGAGGGGCGACTCTCCGCGTCATCGTCGGAAGTCTAGTGGGTCTCCTTCCAGGAGTCGGTCTCGCCACTCCTCCGCCTCTTCGAGGCATTCCCGGAAGCGCCGGCATAGGTCGCCTTGCCCGTCCTCTTCCGAGGACTCCGCCCGTCGCCTATCCCTCCATGCAAGTGACACCGGAAGAATGGGCTTCCTTCGGGAAGCAGATGCTAGCGATTCTTGAATCGCAGGGCACCGGTCCGTCCGCACCTCTGAGTGGGGTCGGTCGGCATCGGTCGAGAGACACTGCTTGTATGCCTTCGGGCTCGGGTGATCGGCACGGCACGCGGGAGAGGTCCCGCTCGGACAATGGTAGCCGTTCTCGCCATGCCCGTTCCAGGTCCCGGTCCTCGACGCGCTCGAGACCGCGTGATCCTCTGCCGTCTTCGAAGAAGACGTCGACGCCTGTGGCGCCAAGGTCGTCAACGATTTCTCTCGAGGCTCCGCCTCCGAGGGGGTTGTCGACGCCGTCGGCGCCTAGGTCGTCGAGAGACACGCTCAGAGCTCCGGCTTCGAGGCTGGTGTTGACGCCGCCGATGCTGGCGGCGCTGCAGCTGACGTTGACGCCGATTCGCTCGACGTCGCCGCCTTTTCTGTCGACGCCGGCGCCGACTCGTTCGGCGCCCTCGACGCCTTTCGAGGCGGTGGTATCGGAGGGGCCCCGTGGCACGGGGTTTGCCCCTAGAAAGGCTCTGGCTAAGGTCAGGCACTGCTTTGGTCCCCAGAGGTCTTCCTCTCCTCGCCTGGAGTACATTTCTGAGGGTGATGAAGGCTCTGATGGTGGCTTGGTTCCGCTTCCCGATGAACTTATCTCAGGCCATAGCCAGTTTGATGACCTGCGGCAGTCGCTGCATGATGCCAGTGGACTGGACACCTCTCCGGAGGTGGAGTTTTGTAGGCCGTAGCCTGGCACTCATGCCGATTCTTCATATCGGCGCCTTATGTCTCGGGTCACCGAGTACTTGGGTTGGTCAGCTCCCCCAGGGGAGTTCGTTCAGGATGATCTCACGGACATCCTTGATCTCGGTCCCCCCACTGACCCGGTTTTGCCTTTTCATATGGCTCTGCAGAGAAGGGTGGCGGCGGCTTGGACTGCTCCGGAGAGTCTCCCGGCAGTGGGCAAGTCTTTGTCGCGAAAATACCGTCCAGCCAGTAGCGACCCCTGCTACTTGTCTAGGCACCCCACTCCGGAGAGTTTGGTGGTGCAGGCGGCTACGGCCCCGGCAAAGCAGGCGTCGTATCCTACCATCCCTCCGGATAGGGACGACAAACGTTTTGACGGCTGGGCGAAGAAAGTGTTTTCTTCGGGGGGTATGGCGCTTCAGGCGGCCAACTCCATATGTGCCTTGTCTCGTTTCACACACACTCTGTGGAACTGTGTTGCATTAGCGGCTGAACATATTCCCGAAGGGGACGAACGGGTTGGTTTCCTTGCTATGGTTCAGGATGGCAAGGATGCCATGTGTGAGGCCGTTCAGTCGGGTTTGGACTTGGCAGATTGTGTCAGCCGGTCCATGGCGGCGAGCACCGTAATGCGCAGGTTTGCGTGGTTGCGGAAGTCTGGGTTCGCTCCTGATGTGCAGTCCCGGCTCCTCAACATGCCCTTTGACGGTGAACACCTTTTTGGCAGCAAGGCTGACGAGAGCTTTGAGAGGTTGCAGACCTCCAAAGCTGCAGCGAAGTCGTTGGGCGCTGCAGTTCGCCAACCTCTGCCTTTTCGTCCTAGGGAACAGCAATGGAGGGGAGGTTCCTTTCGCTATTACTCGTCCTTCAGTAAAGCGAGGGAAGCTAGCAGTCAAAGAGGCCATCGTAAGAGTGCCAGAGGTGGAAGCAAAGGTACTCGAGGTGCCAAGGCCGCTCGGGCAGTTGCCTCTTTGCTCTCAGGCAACGGCGCAGCCGCTACCACTCAGTCATGAGGCCAGGTCCCATGGTTCGCTGGTTGGGGGAAGGCTGGCGCAGCATCTTGTAGAGTGGCAAGCCATTACTTCGGATGTGTGGGTTCTGGAGATCATAACCCACGGCTACTGTCTTCCTTTTCGGCAGAGGCCTCACGACAATCCACCGGGGAACCTCTCTTTGAAGTGTCCGGATCCGCTCCTTGCGCAGGAAATTCAAGCCCTGCTGGAGAAAGGCGCCATAGAACTGGTGCCTGTAGTGGAGAGGAACAAGGGATGGTATTCCCCTTATTTTTTGATTTCGAAGAAAGACGGGGGATTGAGACCCATCATGGACTTGCGCGGTTTGAACAAACTCCTCAGGAAGGACAAGTTCAAGATGGTGACTCTTTCTCAAGTCCTCCAGGCCCTTCAGCTTCAGGACTGGTTGGTGTCTCTCGACCTCAAGGATGCTTACTTCCATGTGCCGATCCATCCCAAGCACAAGAAGTACCTGAGGTTCGCGGTTGGCGACTCGCACTTTCAGTTTCGGGTCCTGCTGTTCGGATTGACCTCCGCCCGAGGGTTTTCACCAAGCTCATGGTGGTGGCAGCGCATCTCAGGAAAGGGGGGATTCACGTCTACCCCTACCTGGACGATTGGTTGATCAGGGGGAGCTCTCCCGAGCAAGTCCTGGGTCATCTGTCCGTCACCTGCCACTCCCTTCACAGACTGGGCTTCTCCCTCAATTTAAAGTAGTCCCATTTGACACCAACGCAGCGGCTCCAGTACATCGGAGCAGTGCTCGACACGTCCCTGGGGCAGTGTTTTCCTCCTCAGGTGAGGGCTCTTCACATTCAGCAGATGGTGAACAAGTTTCAATTTGCCCAGGATCTCCCAGCGTCCTAGTTCTTGAGACTGCTTGGCCTCATGGCATCCTGCATTCTTCTGGTGCCAGAGGCTCGTCTGCGGATGAGATCTTTGCAGTGGGCACTCAAGCTCCAGTGGTCTCAGTCCTCCGGCAGGCTGTCGGACCCTGTTCAGGTGCTACCCTCGGTAGCCCGGGACCTTCTGTGGTGGGCCGTCGAGGGCAATCTGATGAAGGGGGCCCCATTTTGGCTGCCCTGGCCGGAGGTGACGATCGTGACGGACGCATCCCTCACGGGATGGGGAGCTCATGCCAACGAGTTGACAGTCAGCGGTCGTTGGTCTCCGTCGGAGTCCAGACTCCATATCAATCTTTTGGAGCTGAGGGCCGTCAGGCTAGCTCTGAAAGATTTTCTGCCGACTGTGCGCGGAAAGAGTGTCCTGATTCTAACGTACAACACGGTGGCCATGCACTACCTCAACAAAAAGGGGGGGACAGGGTTACTTCCGCTGTGCAGGGAGGCGATGCAGCTCGAATTCTGGGCCATCCAGCAGGAAGTGTCGATCTCAGCTGTTCATCTGGCCGGAGACGACAACGAGACGGCGGACGCTCTGAGCAGGCAGAGCTCGATCTCTCACGAGTGGGAGCTGGCTCAGGAGATTCTCCTGGAGATCTTCGCCCTTTGGGGGACCCCTCAAGTGGATCTCTTCGCCTCCAGTGTCAACCGGAAGTGCGAAAGGTTTTGCTTGTGGGAATTTCCTCCAAAAGGAGCCTTAGGAGATGCGTGGTGGAGTGGTCATTCCCACTGCTGTACGCGTTTCCTCCAGTCCCCGTCATCCTGCAAGTGCTGCGGAGGTTACGGAGGTTCGGTTCCCGGATGATCCTCATTGCTCTGGCATGGGCCCGGAGGACGTGGTACCCGGACCTTCTCGACTTGTCCATCTGCCCTCCACGTCGTCTTCCCTACCGAGACGATCTGCTCTCACGGGAGGGGGGTCAGGTTCTCCATCCAGAGGTCAGATCCCTCAATCTTCATGCTTGGCTTCTGAAAGGTTGAGGTATAAGGATTGGGACCTCCCTGAAGACGTGATGGAGGTGTTGCTCTCGGCCAGGCGGCCGGCAACTAAGTCTCTGTACCGTTGCCGTTGAAGAAAGTTCTGCGACTGGTGCAGAGTTCAGAATGTGGATCCTTTTGAATGTGACATTCCCATGGTTCCGTCTTTTTTGCTTTCTTTGGCCCACAGGGGCTTGCAAGTGGGGACCATTAAAGGTTACCTGGCGGCGCTGTCCATATTTAAGCGTTCGTCTGAAGAGTGTTCCTATTTTAAAATTCCATTAATTTCGCAGTTTTTCAAAGGGCTCCCTAATGTGTTCCCTCCGTCACCTTTTCTGGTGCCAGGTTGGGATTTGAACCTTGTTCCTAAGTTTCTTATGGGTGCTCCGTTTGAGCCTTTACATTCTTGCCCTTTGAGGCTGTTAACTCTGAAAACTGTGTTTTTGGTTGCAGTTACTTCCGCTCGCAGAGTGAGTGAGTTACAGGCACTTTCAGTTAAGCCACCCTTCACTGCGTTTCATAATGACAGGGTTGTCCTTAGAGTTCGTCCTTCTTTTCTTCCGAAGGTGGTTTCGGAATTTCATTTGAGCCAGGTTGTTCTTCCGGCGTTCTATCCTCCTCCACATCCTGGTAAGGAAGAGGAGAGGCTCCATAGGCTTGATCCTAGGAGAGCATTGAGCTTTTATATTTCGCGCATGTCCGGGGTCAGACTGGACGATCAACTTTTCATTGGTTACGCTGGAAAGCGTTTGGGACAAGCTGTGACGAAACAGACTTTGTCTCGTTGGATTATTTTAGCTATCTCCGTGCGTTACCGCTTGGCGGGTAAGGATCCTCTGGCTGGCTTGCGGGCCCATTCTACCAGGGGAGTGGCTGCGTCTACTGCTCTGCAGAGGGGAGTTCCTATTCGTCACATCTGTGATGCAGCCACCTGGGCTTCAGTACATACTTTTGTACGTCACTACTCCCTCGATTCCATCAGAGGGCAAGATCTGGCCTTTGGCAAGGCAGTTCTCTATTGCGCAATTTGATTGGGCATGCTAAATTTGTATTCTAAATTCTTTCCCACCTCCTTGCTTGGTACTGTTTTGGGAGTCTGTCATAGATATGGAATACGTCGGAGGACCCAATCCCCTCGAAGAACAAGTAACTTTCTTACCTGGTAACGTTCTTTCGATGGGTTGGTCCGACGACGTATTCCATATCGCTCCCTCCCTGCCTTCCCCGCTGCAGAATTTCTTTTGCGATTGCAGCTTGCGTTCCGCAAGGCCTTGTGTGTCTGACTGGCAGAAAACTGGTGGCACACGTTCTGGGAAAAAACTATAACTGAGGCTATGGGCGTCGTGCGTCCTACTTATCACATCGGGTGATGTCGGTCGTCGGAGGAGGTCGTGGGGGACGGCGCATCGATTTCATCGACGCAGGACGCAGACGCCAAAGATTTTCCGAAGCAGCACAGCTGTGGACGTTACCTGTCTTAGATATGGAATACGTCGTCGGACCATCCCATCGAAAGAACGTTACCAGGTAAGAAAGTAACTTGTTCTTCAACGGTGTTTATTGAACTTGTGTTAGGTTTGAAAAACGCCTATCTAATCCTTAATCTAAAGGTGGGCGCAAGCTATGATCATAAAATAATAACACAGTCCTAGTGGTGTCTTGTCAAAATAGAAGGGCCTATACTAATAAACCTATTGTCAATCCTTACCTCTAAATACAAATAGTGTGGAAAACAAAGGTATGCAAAATAAAAGTGTTCAAGAAATGATATGTCAGGATATTCAAGCTGTTGGCTTCGCTTCTGCATGTTTTCAACACGGGACAAGGCAGCACACTCGAGCTTAGCACAGTCTCTGGATTCTCTAGCATGAGGGTGCAGTTCAAAACTTTAACATCATGGCCTTCTGTGCCAAATTCTCTTTGCCATACAAAGTCTCTTCTTTCAGAGGGACTGATGCAACAAACATTAAAGTTCCTTTCTTCTTAGGATTTCACATGTACTCAATTTTCTTAGGTGATTTACTATTCACCTCTGATCCCCTCCGTTGGGCTCAGATCCACTTAAACAGAATGTTGTCAGGATTTTCACAAATCCAATTTCTCGGATGATTCATTGTTCACCCCGGATCCCACCCCGCCAGGCTTAGCTCCGCTTTAACACAAAATCTTCAATCAGTCTCCCTCTGCTGGCTCGGACCAACTTTATCTATTTTACCATCAACTTTCTTTACTGTATCAACGTCAAAGACTTTCGATTGCGCACAGTATTTTGCTTGACCTGTCGCAGGACCACTTCGAATCACAATTCTTTGCCTCTCTTTAACTTTTGCCACCTCTCAGCTGGATACCTTCCAGAGACCTTTGAATGAGCACCCATGCGGTGCCGGACCACTCTGTCAACAGTATTGTATCTTGGTTTCAAAGTTCACTCACTCATCTGCAGTTCAACTTTACTCACGTTGGTTATCACATGCGTTTCATACAATGTTTGTTTCAGCGCTCGCCATACAATGTTGCCGCTTGCAACCTTGGCTTCAACTCTGACTAGTCTTGTATCGGCCTCCCCAACTCACCGGCTGTGTTGATTTCACTGACACTGGTTTTCTGTTGGAGCCAATGATTGTACCACAGCAGCTGGCGATTCTCCCCACCTTGATTATCAATGTGGGCGGGCCAGGGGTACTCCGACACACAATGCATAATTCCTCAGCCTGGTTTCCTGGTCTTATGCTTTCTATTCTCGAGGCTTTGTGAAAGTAACGGTTCCTTGTCAAAAAGGTCAAGGGAACTTCCCTCCTTGCGATCCCCTTCTGTTTTGCCGTCTTTCTCCACTTGGTAAACTGCCATCTTGAAACTGCTGTTTCCTCGTGTGCTTTGCCTTGCTCAAAGTGTGCTCTCGTGCTCCGCCTTCTATCCGTGTGAGGAAGTGTAATGGAAGTCAGGTGTGTGTGATGGTCAGTAATTGCCTGACCTTTGTATTGGGACACATCAGGTATACGTATCGTGTGTTAGTCCGTTTTCTCTCATAGCGGGCTGTCTGTGAGAAAGTGTTTGTGTTGTAAAAGCTGGGGGGGAGTGAGTTCCTAAATATCCTACCTGGTAGGATGGGGTAAAGGTGTTACAGGGTAGACGATATCGTGCCTCACCATCCGGTGTACCACTCCCACAAGACCCCTCACCCAGGTGATCCTCCCGCACTGGTCCTCCCCCAGGAGCTGGATTCAAAAGTGATGGCCGTGTCCTGGCCACCTGGATGACAGATCCCCGGGGACTAGTGGGTGAGACACCTTCTGGTTTCTCACAACATAGAACCGCTTAAACATTACAATGGCATTGCCATACCTGCACATAGTTTGAGATAACTATACCATGCCGTAACATCAAAGAGATCTCAGGCAAGTGAGTTTGGGGCAGGTAGTGGGTGCAAATAGCCGTAGGCATTAGAATGACCACGGGTGGTCAATAATAAAACAACCCCCCCCCCCGGCAGTGTCCCTTCTCACATCCTCATATCCCATCTCCTTAACTCTAGTCTTTTCCCAACAGATTTGTCTTACAGCTGTTGCTAAAGCTCCACCTAATAGGCTGAACTAAAAATGTTGGTTTAAAGTATATCAGAATCTTTCTTATACCACAGATACAACAAGTAGCTTCCTTTTGTCTTTTCCATGGCCATGTGCAGAAACACACTTTTACGTTTTTCACATTCATATCATCTTTCCACCATCACTGCCAGTCATTCAGTGAGTATTTTACTACAGTAATGCAATTTATCTTGGTTTGCCCAACTTGCACCTTCAACTCATTCAGAAAGGGACAGCCTGACTTCTTACCATCACCATTCTTTGTCAATACATTTCTGCAGACCTCTCCTGCTTACATTTCCACCCTGTTAAATACCATATCCGGTGTAAGGTCCTCTCGGTGGTCCTGTGATGCTTTTATGGCACAGGTTCTTATTTTCTGTCCTATGGAATCATCAACCAACCACAGTTCTCAGGAAGCAGGTAAATTCCTCCTAAAGGTTCCTCGATTTCATAGAAGTTGGATAGGGGGTATTACTTCTGTGCTTTTGCACCCGACTTGTGGAACTCTCTTCCACTTGTATCTGTTCTGTTAATATTTGTTTTTAGTTTTGCACAGCACTTAAGATCCTGCTTTTCTCTGGTGCTTTTGATTGACCTCACCTTTTTAGTTTGGCCCACTTCAGGGTGCACAGGAACTCTATATAAATGTACATAACAAAGACAGATAAGTATTCCAGCAAAATCAGACTGGGAAAAGGCTAAAAACAATCTTGCCTCGGTCATTCAGTAAGTCTAGAAATTATGACATCAAAGTAAGGTATATAACTGATGTACAATCTTGTGAATGTTGAAACATTATTGCTGCAATGCAACAGACTAAAGCATAATCTGAAAATGTTATAGGCCCCTTGGATCTATGAGGCATCATCGATGAAACGCTTTTCTCTTCTACCATGATTTATTCAAAATGAGAGTATGAGTTGTGTGTGTGGCTTTTAGAGCATCAGTCTCTGATGGTTAATGGTGCTCTTCATCAAATCACAGAGGACCCACAGTTCTTGAAATGCCTCAATGTTTTCCCAGAGGTAAGAATGACAACCCCCTATCCATCTTTCCCACTATGATCTATTTCTGCATCACTGATCAAGTTAAAGTTCCCTGTCAGAATTATCTCCACTTATGGAAAATCTAGTATTCTAAGAATGAAATCTTTTTAAAAAGCATTCTGTCTCTCATTTGAGGCATTAGACCATTGCGTGGGTCACTTGAAGGCCAGACACCTTCCTCATTAGCATATGGAATGTCCCTTCTTTGTCAGCGAACTGATAACAAAATATTAAGTGGAAAGCTCTGTCTAATAAAATACCCACAACATTTATTTCCTTCAACAAAGTGAAAAATTGGGTTGGAAATGTTTTGGAACTGAGTGTACCTTTAATAAATCGATCTCTTGTATTCAGGTTGTGTCGGCCCTCTGGTGCTGCAGCATGCTTAGTTTTGCATTTGCTTGTTTGAGGAATTTTGTACTGTACAGTAAAATGTCCTGTCTTCACCATGCCCTATGAACCACTATGACCTGGAGCCTTTCTCATGAGTGTAGTTGTGCGTATGGAATCGCCAACGTGTCTATTGAGGCACAGCTACCCGCCTTGCCTTCTCCCGCGCTGTCCATACACCCACATTTGGTATCGCCATATATCTTTCAAACTCAGGGAAGGCTGCAATGATGATGATAATCAGTACAAGAGTTTAAATCTGAGATTCTGCTCTCCACAGAGGTATGTAGACAGGATCCACCCAGAGAAAACCCTGCTCCCATCTATCCTAACACCCCGTAATAACATATTCATATCAATTCGAAATTCTAATTTCTTAAAAAGACCAACAATAGTCATTTTTTTAACAGTATATTCTGCTTGAGCTCAAAATAAAGATACTTTTTTTTAAAGTGAATCTCTTGTATGTCTAGTCGTATTTTCAAAATGTTGCCTTAGTTTGCACCAGTTCCACATAAGGTCTAGGTGTATAGTAAAGCCCTAGACAATCCAAGCAGGAAATGGTGAGATATAGCTACCAAAAGTGTGTTTTAGTTGATTGTATGGAAAACCATATCCTACCAAAAGTGAAATGTGGGTGTTTTTCAAATAGATTTTTAAATATGAAAAATTCATAAAACATCATATTAGTTATGCACACTCAAATGTCATACCTCCATGAATGAGGTCAAATGTTACAGAAAACTGTTTTTTTTTCATTTTCCCATGTAAATGATCATGTAACCATAAATATGTGGTTACTACTGTATATTAAGATACATATACAAAAAAAATACTAAACGGCATAAACTGAGCACAGTTGCTCCACTTAGAAGCATTCCTGATCATAACCGCTTTCTGCAGCAAAACAAGCATACAGTTATACACTATGCCAAGTGAAGCAAACAACACCATCAATTTTGATTTAATAAATAGTTTCCAGTTTTTCTATTTTATTCTGATGAAAAACATAAATCCAACTAGCATTCCATTGTCTTCCATTGCTTAATCATGGATAGCGAGGTCAAAGAAACTTTTGGGAAAGGACATAGCCTATGTACACATATATACTTGAGTAACTAAAACCATTTCAGAATTATTTCATCTATGTGACAAAAATGTTTAAAATAAAATTTCAGTTTCTTGGATTTCTGCACAAGATTCTAAAATACTCTGAGTTTGCAATTTTCAATTGAGCCCACAAACTAAACTGATTTCATTTATCACTTTTGTATTTTTGAAACAAATTAATTACACTGGCATATTCCCATAAAAATAAACTGCGTTGACTGTCTTTTTGAAATAAATGGAGTCTTCCTGTGTTCTGGTGTGCACCACTTGTTACCCACATGACCGAAGAGTTACTTCACTTAGTTTAGTCTTAAAATCCTTTTCAAATCTGCAATATCTGAAGCGGTTATTTGGCAGCAGCCTCCTGTGTAAAAATAAGCAATGTATACAGTAACATCTGCATGTTTGTGGAATAAGAATTAGTCTCTTAACCAATAGCAACATTAATAGCCATTCAACAAAACACAATAATATACAGTCTAGTGACTTCAAATTAACATATTTTAAAAAACAATGTAATTGAAAATATGTCTGTGTGGAAATCAATTTTTCTTTACAGAGGCAATGTGTGATTTGCAGAAATTACACCTGTATTGAAATTATCCTACCAAACATGTACCATGATAATTGAAACAAAACAAATTCATGGAAAATAATTATAGTAATACATAAAATATGGCAACTGAAAAAAAGACACCAGATTTAAAATAGTCCTTCCCAGTGCCAGCCTCCCCATCTCACTGCCACCGTCTACATGCAAAATCCCTCATCCTGAAAATTCTCTCCACCAAACTCTATTCCCACTCGCCCCTACCAATCCCCAACACGGACATGTGCTATCTCATCCACTCCAACCACCCTGTTGCTTTAATTCACCAGCTGCCTGTCCTTTTCCACCTTAATCTGCTCACTGATTACTGGGCTGCATCAAGGTATTACATTCCAATCCACTCATAATGTTTTTTTTCCTTTAAATCTTACTTCCTTTATTGTATTCATGAAACAATTAATTTAAACACCCCCTTTAAACACTTCAGTAATTTCAATTGTTTTAAATATCAAGTTCTCACAAAGTTTTGAAATTATTTAAAATTAATGTCTTCCCTTTTTTAGTTTTTCAAGTATTAAGTTTATTACATAATGTCTAATCAACAGAGTTAAAGTTTTTAGTTTAATATTTTCAGGTACTATGTCTATTACATAATATATAATGAACAGACTTAGATTCCAATTTTGTTAGGTTTACATATGTAGGATGTAACATTGTGGTATTACATGTTAGTGGTTTTTAGGGGTTTTAGGAAGAATTGCCCGGGCAATTTTGAGCATGTTTTTTAATTTAATACTTGGACAAATGTAACACTCCTTAAAGTTTGCCTGGGGAATTTTAGTATTTATTTAATATATTTATTTTATAAATTGAACACAAGGAGATACAAATTTGCAACAAGTCTCTAAATTTACAATTTGCAATATGTTATTTTACTCTTGTTTAGGAGGATATTTGGGATCTACCAACTGATATTATCATATCAAGACGAAGACAGAAACACCAGGACGACTGATCAATAGGACCCCGATACTAAACTAAAGCCATCCCCAACAGACCTAATCACAGCAGGTAGCAAGGGAATAGGAAACCCTGTACCATTAGCTCAAATCCAGAGGGTGAGAAACAGAAATAAGCATCCACTTTACACATTACTCATCAAGATACAGCGGGAAGCACAATGCGCCATCACACGCAAACTACAACTAAACAATAGCCCTAAGGAAGTCACCCACGGAAACCAAAGAACTAACTGAAGATAGTCATGATAGAAGGAAACTAATGACTGAATACACAGTCTGACCTAGACGGGTGCACAAGGATGCCTCATCAACAGCACTCTGACCCTGAACCATTCAACTGACCAGTGTCACATTACATAAGAGAATAGATAGTACCAACCCAGCTCCACACCAAAAGAAAAGGCTCAGACACACCTATCACTCCACACAATATTCACTATGATACAGCTGGATCCGCGCTGCACCACCACAACGAGACAGCCCATAAGGAACCAGCAACAACCCCAACCACAGGGATACAGCTCAAACGGAACCAGAGGTACCTGAATCAGGATACAGACACCACTAATCCCAACCCTCAATTTTCTGCATACTCAGCCCACACCAAACGTACACAACCATTTCTCTCCCAGCAATTCGCACGCACTTTACCACACTGCATCAACAACACATAAACAGCACCTACAGCACATGAGGTCTCGCCCGATCCGATACTTGCACCAAAGCCCAGCACTCAGTGTATACGGAGCTGAAGCTGCCAACAGCACACCACCTCTCCCACTCTCCTACTTCCCTCCTCCCGACTAACCCTACCCGCCCTTCTTCCTATTTGCAGATCTGCCAGAGCGCCTGGGGACCAATTCCGTTGGTGACGGTGCGCTATATAAGTACTTTTAACATAACATACCTGCATACCATGGTGTTGACATACAAATAGGGCATCACATCAAGCATGTGACCACACATTTACTAGGGCTTTACAATTTAAACTAGAAATTTGAATCAATGGCAAGTGTCTGGTGAGTTTGGCCACCTCTTTTCAAGATGATATTAAGTTTTGGATGTTTTTAATCAAGGTTATGGCATGAGAAGATTTTATGTGGGAAAATAAGCATTTCAAGAATATTTCTGGGGAGAAAAGGCTATCCATGTAGGAAACTTTTTGTGAGACTCTTGTAACCCAGAACTGATAGTAGACCTGCATTCGGGGATTCTTGTATCTTTTTTCTGCACCCTCATGTCTTTCCCTCAGATTGAATAGTAAGCGTCTTATCTCGAATGCATGTCTTTACTTATACAGCATTCACATCGACATACAGTAACTTTTTAAAATTGTGTTTTCATTTGTTATAAACCTTTCACAAATGCAATATACAAATACAGTCACTTCACATTTCCTTCCTCATACCTTTACTTCTTCTGTCTTTCACTTCTTCTAACATTCACTTCTTCATTACAGGGGGAGACTCCCTGTAACCCCCCCCTTCTTTTCTAAAAGATATTCTTCCCTGATTTCCTGCTTGACCCAACCCTAACCTTACATCTAACTTCACAATATCCATTGCAACCTAGGCAATGTGAAAATGCAGATGAAGTAAAGGTAAGAAGTAAATGCTTGAAAAGCAAATGTCTGATGAAGTGAATGCTGAAGAGGCAAGTGCTGAAGACTTTCTTGGCAAAACAAATGGCGGATAGCGTTATCTCTAGGATGTTCCCATTCTGTATGTGCACTATGATCTGCATGTCGGATGGATGAGGAAATGAGAGGGCTAGGATGGTTTCGACCTGGACTGTAATATGTTGCATGTCAGTAGGGTGGGTCTAAGCTTGTTGTACATGCCATGGAGCTCCCAAAAAATAAGCATATGGATTTAACCGATCTGGATCCCGTGAATCTTTGTCCTACTAATGGCCATGTTACGTCCACTGCCATGATCATTTAGCTCCCTGTACCATTCCCTTTCTTCTAGCTATGCCAGGCACATCCGGTTTGTAGCAAGAGAAGGACCTGCTGTGTTAAGGCCTAGCAAGACCACGTGACAAAACATTTGTATGGTTCAAAATACAGAGTTTATTAATGATTTCTTGACTTGTGGGCTCCATGGCTATCAAAGATCTTGCGTTTCACCAGCTTTCATATTAGGTCATTTCTAGGCCTTGCATTTCACCACCTTTCACATTAGGTCTTTCCTGAACTTTGGATTTCACCAACTTTCATTTTTGAGGTCCGATTAAGAGTGTGGCGGTAACGGTAAAATATGGGGTATTGCTAAATACTGCACCATTACCACACCATAAAAAGTACAAGTTACTCACTGCACATGATAATGCCGTATGCAAAGATTTTGACAATAATGGATGCTGTAACCATGCCTTACTGCAATACCGGATGGGGACAGTGGCAAATAATTGTATTTTGTCGTACCTTGATGCAATTTAGTTTGTCTGTTGTGCGTTATAAGTTCCTATCACAAAGTCACAAATAACAGATGCAGTATTTACTGTACAATTCTGACTACCATTACCGGACACTTGAGGACTCCTTTCGGACCTTGGATTTCATAACATTCACTTGCGATCTCTCTACGACCTTGAGTTCTTCAGTATTCCTGTTAGGTCTCTCTCAGACCTCTGGTTTTACAATGCTCACCTGAGGTCTCCCCCCAGACCTTAGGTTTTAAAGAATGTATTTGAGACCTCTCTCCAGATTTTGGAATCCACCATACTCCATGGAGCTGTCTCCAGATCGTAGGTTTCTAAACATTTGTTTGAGATCTTTCTCTAGGTCTGGGGTTTCTCAACATTCAACCAGACATTTGAGTCAGTTATGGTGATGCCTTTGTGAATGGAGTGCACCAACCTGGGGGCTCTCTTAATAATAGCCTCTTGCGCTTTCAAACTTAACATCCGCCTATAATGACAAATTCTTGGTCGGCTGAGTTTTCTAGTTTGCAGAGTAGCTCTGTACTTGCCTCCAAGATGTCTTCATATTTTGGAATGCCCGGTGGGTCATATACATTTATGATGTTTAAGCCGCTGCAGAGGTCAGGGTGGCAAACTCTTACTGCCAGGATGGATGAATTTTCAGTGGGTACATTAACCCGTGCTGCGCTTAGATAAGTTATTATGCCTATTATTAAGCCCCCAAAGGGGCGGTCACTAGGTCCCTTATTTGCTAAAATTTGAAAGATTTGATAGCCATCCACCCTCAAGTCAGCAAGAAGCCAGCACTCCTGTAGGAGGGAAATTTCTTTAATAGTAAATTTAGCGACCCTCCTTCGTCTAGTGTGTGGGTAGAACCATGTGTGTTCCACGTCATAATCGATCAAACTCAGTTTTCAGGCATTTTGGGCAGGTTGGAATTTGCATAATATTTTGCTGCAGACTATTAGGGTTTACAACTTTCACCCCAATCTGATTGGTCTGTTTAAAGGTATCCCATACACTGTGTATGCCTGACATATTGTTGTTTGTTTGGGGCGCAAGCTCATCCTTGGTGTCAAGTTCATACCCAAGTTCCAAATATCTGCTTTTAAAAGAGCGAATCATAATTGCTGTATCCTTAGAGAAACAATGGATTCTGCTATATGGCTGTTTACTGTTCGTAATGGGTTAAATATTTTCAAAGTCTTTAGAGTCCACAATTCTCAGTGGCAATATTTGACTCGTCAGATCTATTAATGTGTGTCTTTTTATGGGAGGTGTCCCGCATCATCCGCTTAATGGTGAAGACAGGTGAATTATCCAGAGGTTCCCTTACCATAACACCAGCAGCCTCAATCGTTTCAGGAAATGCCGGAACAGCGGGTTCTGAGTCTCGTACCACAGATGGGACAGAGACTAACACTGGCGCAGGTACTAGGTCTGGTACCGAGGTAGGCAATGATACTAACAAGGAATATGATGGTGAATTTGGCAGATCCAGAGGGGGAGAAGCTGCAACCAGTTGATTGTTTTCGTTAAGCAGCCAGCTAGTAAGAGTTCCTTTGTTTTTAGCCACCTTCTTTCGTTATCTAGGTACACAGAGATTTTTTATTTTGATTACAAGGTGCGTTTGTCTGATTTATGCAATGATTGGAGTTCAGGTGCTTCTGTGATCGACCTTGAGATGCCAACTGCAGGCACTCTCGTTTCTGTTGCCTATGTTGTCTTCTGTTTAAGTATATTGTAAAGGTGTCACTAATTACTTCCGCATCATCTGCTTGTTCAATTTGTATAGAGGCATCAACATCTGCCTCAATGTCAATGGCACCGAAGGATCCTTCCTCCAGTTGTTGGACCCAGCTATGTGCTGCATCTAATTCCACCACTGCCAAAAGTGTGCTGAGATCCTTGTCAACCTCCTCATTAATCATCTTGGTTTTGGTCAAAGTAGTAACATCATCACACCACATATGCGTAACACCACTTTCATGGCAAATTGCAGAACTGAAACTTGGGATTTGCAAGTCATTGTGCTGAGTTTCTTTGTCATCAGTTGTATTTAAAGTCTCAGGAGAAGTTTCAGAAGTGCACATATTGGGGCTTGCTGATAGCCTCTTTTCCTCAGCACCAGTTTGTGAACGTCTGCGTTCATGTGTAGCAGCAGTTTGCTCTGAGTTCATATGTGAAAGGGCCTGCGGAAAAGTGGTTTCAGTGTGGTCCAAAGTTGCCACGACCAAACACTTATCAGCCATGAGTACTTCACCTAATGAGTAGCACAGTACCAAGAGAGAGTTGTTATTATCCATAGCCGCAAAAGAGGGATCTGATCCATTAATGTCATGGCCCGGGCCAAGGGATGTGATGGGCACACTCTCAGTAACATGCTGAGATAAAGCCACAGATGGAGCTGCCGTTTCAGGGTGAAAGTAGATTATAATGGTACAAGCGCCACCCTCGATCATTTGTTTCCCCCTAGGGGAGCTAGTAGATCATTATTTAACTTTTGCATTTTGTGGAGCTCCGGGGCGTTTGCGGGCAGCACCAGCAATTTGGTCTCTTTTGTAGGGTGCGTTCTTCCTAAGGTTATAGTTATTTGCCTTTGGACGCAGCTTGTCAGGCATGGTGACCCTCAAAAATGAGTGCGCCCTTGCTCAGGATTAACTGCTCACACTTGCTGCTCGCCGCTCGCTTCCAGACCTTACACAAGCTTAAAATAACACCACGCTGATCAAAAGTCACAGAAGAAGAGTGTAGCAATATATCCTACCAGATATCTCGGTGGCGTCGATCTCAGATTGCAGAGGCCGGGGAAGTAGCTCCACACTGGTAGATTCTTTTACACTGCAGGGTCGTTCCTGCCTCCAGGATCTTTACCCGAGATGCAGGTAACCACCAGAAAGCTACCAGAGAACACTCCTGTTAACTGTTAATGAAAACTGATATTGTCGATGGACAAACCCCTTACAGGCAATTACACTAACCTGGTCGGATGGTCAACACGGAAGCAGCAACTGCAGATGGCAAGAGCCTCCCGGAGGATCCTGCACCTCCCACCGAGACTGAAATGCCAACGGGGAAGAGGCACGAACCCCAGGGAAACCCTCTGGGGGAAAAAAACCCTGGAAGAAGTAGATGAAGCTTCTCGGGTGCCTGGTGTTTCTTCACATAAGGAATCTTTGCTGGAAGAGGCTCAGTTTCTACTGGAATAAGAAAGGACAGGTAAGTTGCGTATGAGAGTGTGGAAGCAAAGAATGCAAAGGAAAGGGAATTCCTTACGAGATTCCAACACTGTCAGGCCTTAGACTGGAAGATGAGGAGCACAAGGTAGAATTCTGCCTTTGTACCTGAACTCCGACAGTTTTGCAGGTTCCTGTAAAACGGTACCGGTGAAATAGGGAATAGAAAAGAGAAACGAGGATCATAGGATGGGAGACTCTCTGTATGAGAGGGGATATAAGTCCTGCAGTCATCTGTCCGTTTGTATGAGAGAAGGGGATCGGATGACACTGATGAACTCGGATGTGCCTGTTGACTCGGACGGAAATGAAAGGGATTGCCCGATAAAGAAACTCTGGGATAAGAGAGAGAGAAAATAGGGTGAGTGTAGTAAAGAAAGGCAGCAGGTTAAATCAGAGTAGGAATGACCCTAGGTTCGAACTTACGGAGCGTCTCTGTAAACAGTAGCGACGCTTCGAGGAGAGTGTTGAAGATCCTTTAATAGGGTCACGTGACTCGCTACCGACGTTCGCTTATAGCGTGGATAAACTAGACTGCTAAGGCACGTACTGCCGGGTTCTGCAGCCCTCCGTATTGTAGAAAGGAGTATAGCTCTGCGCCCCCGTCTCCTGTAAAGCATGGACCAACGTTGGAAAGGTGTAACAACTCCAGTCGCACTCCACGCAGCTCCGCTTGGGGAAGGGGTTTTTCAAGTAGGACACCCCCCTTCCATGATGGACATAGTAAAAAGACTGGTAAACAGGGCTGCTTCAGTGTGCTCCGCTCACTGCGAACACTCCAGCTGCACATGCATCATTAAAGGATGGATGTAACGAAAATAATGAAAGAATTTTGTTTCAATTTATGATAATACATTAGTATTCATGGGGGTCAAGTCCCAAGAAAGTAGTGGGTGGACTCATGGACATACGCAATGCGATGTGACGTCACCATAAATTAGCATTTCAAGGTGAAATATGCAGATTTCATTTAATTGGCTTGGCATAACTATACAAATTACACAGGACAAATGGCATTGGCCTTTCATAAAATCAACCCAACTAAAAACCATGGGAGGATATATTCTTCTAATAGTGTTTTGAAAAGGTTAAAAAGTGTGCATGGTTTAAACTACAAGAACCAATACCAATGTTTTCCCTGGAACATGCAGTCCTGACATGTGACATTTCACCTTTAGTTGTGTATTCCTTTTCATCCGGTTAAATGATGCCCGGGTAAAGTAGCCTGCCTGCAAACCTGGCTACTGTGGTTCGAGTCGCGAGGTCAGTGTAAATTCATAAATTGAAAAAAGACCGTAAATGTTTCTTGTTTTACACACTGCCTCTAAAATCCCTCTGGAAAAAGTTAGGGGGACACCGTCCATGCTCATGTACCCTCGATTTGAACCGTGATCATTACAAGAGATGTCACCAGATATGATGGTGAACATCATCAGTTTGTTTCTACAGTTCTATTTCCTGGAATAGCGCTTTTCAGGCTTCTGGTCGACACAATATACTGGCAAAACAACTGTTAATTGCTGTTGATTATTTGGAAAGTGGTGCCTGCTCAGACAACTCGTATTGCAAAAATGATGACGCCTAGCTAAATAACCTTGCCCGAGGCACAGCTCAGGGGAAAGGGAGGATCTAAACAGGCAGTTGCCACAGGCAAGTGTAATTGTAATTGGTTATTTATAACATGCTTAATACCCAGAGGTTTCTAAGCACGGACTGCGTCATCTTGCTTCCAAGGTGAGCACGTTATCCCCGAGCTATCCTCTCGAGAGCTGAAAAGTGTAAGAAGTTCAAGTAATGAAATGGTGAGCGATGCGGAGTAGAAGAGAGAGTGAAGGATGGTGAAGGAGTATATATGGACCTGCAAGAGGAGGTGAGGGGGCAGAAGGATGTTAAGGTGTTGAGAGTTGAAATAAGAGGAGGTGGTGAGAGAAGGAGGTTTTAGATGTGAATATCAGAAAGCGGGAGGAAAGCAAGGAGAAGCGATTGGGGTGGTGAAGACCAACGAGGGGCGAGAGCAGAAGAGGTTGAGAGATATGAAGACCAAAGAGCAACAAAGAGTTTGGAGCATCGGGTGAGATGCAGGAAGCAGGAGAAGAGCTATGAAGGTGGAATGAGCATGCAGAAGAATGCTGGGGAGGCTGGGGAGGCTAGGAAAACAGCCAGCAAAAAGGGACAGAGTCTAGCTACAGTGTCAGGCCTCAAGACACAGTAAGCGATGAATCAAGGAGTGGAGTGAGATGGGGCTGCATGGCATTAGGATCAGCAAACTGAGACAGGGAAGTAAGCTGAAACACCATCAGGCACCAAATGACTGTACTGCCCACCTCCTCTTGGAGACGCTGCTGTCCTAGAACTACAACCTGGACTTCACTTCCTGAGAAGAACAGGCCTGCTCTGGCCACTCCTAGCAAGCCCACCAGCAACTGTGCTGCTCCTAATGGAGCAACTGTTTAATTAGAAGACTGTGATAATAGAGAGAGACCTGGAGAGACTGAGGAATTCCTTTCAACGTGTAAAGACTCCTTTTCTTGGCGTCTGCCATTCTGACTCAACCTGATTTACTTACCTGTATACAGAGAATTGAATAAACCTATTTTGAAAATCGATTGAGAGTTGCCTCCTCTGAGGATTCCAATAAGCTACATGATAGATGGTGCCATACGTGGGATCAAGGTAGGCCTGACTCAAAGTACTCTATCACAGTCCACAGCACCACTTTGTTTAGAGAGGATTTCATCAAAAGATCCTCTGGCTGCCCTTTCAAAACATTACGATAGTGGCTAGCTTTGAACTTTTCAGTATGCACAAAAAGGGTGTTCCTCTGATAGGCTGAGCCCTGGTGCACACAGGGTTAACAGTCATGTTTCCAAAAGACCCTATGGGAGGATAGTGGCAACCAGGTCATAATTAATGTGGCACTGTTTAACCATAGTGATCATTATTTCATAACCCAATAGCTCAGGTTATATGTGAGATCTAACTTCCAAGCACTGCGGAAGAAACTAAAGAGCTCAGTCCCAAGAAAAGAGGAAAGCAGGTTTTTGGCTCCATCTTTGTGTCCCTAAAGATCCAAACCAAGGACATACTTCCAATGAGATGGTCATATAACTCCTGGGCTGCCTGTACCTTGAAAGGAGGCTGTGGTTCACTCCCTCAACTTCAGAGCCACTCAAAGAAATGACCCTACCCCCCCCCTGATCACAGGAGAGGAAGTACTTCAGAGAAAATGTCCATATTTTTTAGAGCAACAGGGGTTTCTGAATTGGGTAGAAAACGGTCACATGGGAAAAGCTGCTAGTCCCCCTCACCCTTTTTTTAATTAATTCAGTGTTTGACCTCACACACTTCCATCTGGCCACAGGGCCCTATTTAGCCAAAGTTGTTCCTTCTGTTCAGTTAATCCTGGTAGATCAAACAGGGCTGCAAGTCCAGTCCAAATTACCAAAAGACCTCTAAGGGTGAAGTGGGCAGAGCCCCCTTACAACCGCTTCCCAATACTAACATCCATGTGGCAATTCTATCATGTGGATTCTCATTCCCTCCAATGGGTCATCTGGTCATTGTGAACTGTACCATCAAAGAACCAAAACCTCTACGATCTGAAATAACACTGCACAAAACCACAAACATCTTAAACTAGCTAGTTCCTACTTCTCCAGAGTAGCGTTTCCCTGAGAAATTATGATGGGCCAGAAGACCACTTTCAAGTAAAAACAAATGTCTGACCTAAAGAATCTCCTCCAGATAGACACACTTCCATCTTTGTACCCAACTGGATGGCTTAGTGCCATTTGAGTTGGTGTGCGACTAAGCAACCTGAAACATCTTGGACAGGTTGTGATTAGATAATGAGAAACAAGAGAATGCACGTTAAGCTGTGTCCCAGAGGATTCTCAGGCCTGCAGCCAACTCATACCGACCTTGGTAAGACAACACCTACAGGAAACCCAAGCGACACAAAAGAGACTTTACTACAGTCAGACCTGGCAATGAAGATTTCAATTAGGGAACAGGGTTTTAGTCCTCTTATCGACCCACAACAATAAACTTCTAGCCAAATGGCATTGCGGCAGACACAACGCGGTTGTTTTCCGCAATGCTGCGTTGTGTCTGCCTGAATCTGCTTTTCCATTTGGGGCCCAAATGGTAAAGCAGATTCAGGCAGACACAACGCGGTTGTGTTGGAAAACGCTGCGGTTTTCAAAAGCGACCGCAAACATAAATACGTTTTTAAAGCTGCGGTTTTATTTCTAAGTTTTCCGGGCTCCTCCAGCCCGGAAAACTTAGAAAAAAAACGCAGCTAGTGCTTATTTTTTGTAAAAAAAATAAATAGCACTTACCGAGATTCAGCTGCAGCTTTCCTGCTCTGGTCTCCGGTCCGCGTCCTCCGAGTCCCGGCACTAATGAAGGGAAAGCCACCCAGCGGTAGACTTTGTTTACTACAGCTGGCTGGCTTTTCCTTCATTAGTGCCGCAAAAGCAAGCACAGGAGGGCCTCCATTTCACAAAATGGCGGCGCCCCTGTGCTTGCTTTTTCGAATTTTGAGCTTGAATAGCTCAAAATTTTACATAGGAAGTTTTAAAACGGAGGATGCTAGTATTTGATTTTTTATGTGGCCTATCTATTTTTTAAATAAAATGTTTTACTAGACCATCCCTTTAAGGCTGGACCCAGGCTATCAGGCCACCATAGACAGTGTATCAGATTGTACAGACACAAACTAAATCAAAGTGTCAGTTATTGATAGTGCCTGGGAAAGAAAGCCAAGTGCAGAATATAGACAAAGACTGCTCACCACTGTCATGGTGAGCGGTGTATGAAAGGAAACAGGAAAAGGAGAGATGCTGGCTCACTCTGCTGGGACAGTGGCCACATCTCACTGTGTGTGTATGGTCAAAACAAATCAAAGATGGCGGACATGCCTTTTGAAGTCTCAGTCCACAACTGGGGAGAGAACTAGCACACCTGCTGAGAAACCTCCTTTTCACACACATCAATCCATGAGGCAACTAATATGAATCCCAGCTGGACAACCTTGCACGAGAACTGGATAAGGGTGAGGGGGTATAAAAATAGCCAGTTGCTATGTGCTAGTGTGGGAAATTGGAGCAGACAGATAGAGAGGTACAGGAGGATGTGAGGTGTGAGGTGCTGAAAGATCTGGAGTTGCAAGAGGAGGGAAGAGTAAAGAGTGAGCAGGGAGAGCAAGAGGGGGTGTAGGGGCTGTGGGAGTAGAAAAGACAGAAGCAGGTAGGGCTGTGGAGAGATCTAGAGGAGAGAGGAATACACAGAGGGAAGTGCAAGAGGATGTGAAGGGGCAGAGGGAGCGGAAGAGGCAGACGGAGGTACTAGTGAGAAGGGGGTGTGATAGTGAACAAAAGGGACAAGGAAGAGAAGAGGCTGGAGGACTGGAGAACAACATAGGTAGAAAGCAGAGCCGTTTGGGAGTGGTGAAATCCGAGGAACAGCAAACAGTGTGCAGAAGTGGAGAGGAGGTACATGTCAAGAAATACAGGAGATATTGGGAGAGAAGACTAAGGAGCAGGGAGCTCCCTGGAGAGAAAATTACATTGCTTATAAGGAAATAGCACGACTCGCACACATCAGCTGTATGGAGGGAGAGGAAGGAGGTCCAACCATGTAGTGGAGCATAATGGAGGGTAGCTGTCAGCCACCACCTTTGTGTTGGGAGACTGAGTGACAACGTGGAGAGACCTGGAGAAACTTCAAGGAAATACATTTTTGGATCTTGAGGACTTCTTTTGTTTGTGTTTGCCATTTTGACCCAACCTTAGTTACTTACCTGTGTACAGAGACCCAAGTAAACCTTTCTCAAGCACTGTCACCTACTCACCTGAAAGTTGTGTTTGCTGTGGAGTACACCTGGCTACATGAGACCCATTAACTGGGAAATGCCTTTCCTTTCCGTCTCGGGAGGATAGTTTAGGGGCAGCGTGCTCGCCTTGGAAGCAAAACGACATGGAGCAACACAGGTTCCATCCCGGTCCGCACTTAGAAACCTCTGGGTATTAAGCGCGGTATAAATAAACTATCATAATCATCATCATAATTTCTGGCAGGGAATGTACAGTATCAGGACTTCCCTTATGTACTAAACCCTACCAAGCTCTTTTTGACAGGCCCTAATGTACGATGGGACGATCCTTGGAGTGGAGGGCCCTAGTAACTTGTATAAAAAGGAGATCAGGTCTTTGGGGTCCAGAGGAGTGATTCAAAAACTATTTTGAAGGCTATAAGTGTTACGGTTGCTTACTTCTTCATATTATTAAATGTGCGACTCCTGGATTCGTAGGTAGTGCTCATACGCTCCTGCTCTTTCACCCCAGAGTCTCCCTTACACAGAAAACAAGGTTCATTAGACCCCAACCCAAATATACGTGCTGCAAAATCACATCCACCTACCTCAATGTTTCAAACCTGTTCTGCCCATATCCAGACTGGAGCCTGGATTCCCATGTATGTAAATTGTAGGGTCCAGAAAAAGGTGATTCATTCTAGTTTGGGATTATTGGTGGAAAGTGTAATAATTCCACATATCCTAGTAAAACCTCAACCATTCATCTTAATTTCAGTATATGGAAAAAATGGCATGCATCATATTAGCAAAAATATATATCACATTTATTGACCAGAAGTTTTATTACCCCAAATGTGATGAGCAACCAAGAAAACAAAAACAGAAATGCATATTTTTGCTTTCCTTTCACTGAAATGTTGCCATCAACTCCATACAATTCATCTGATATTCAAAAGAACTTTTTAATGTTTCAATTAATAAATCATTAAAAAAAGGAATTCACAATGTCCTTGTTAATCCACAAAACAAGAACGCAATTAATTATTATGTCTCACACCCTCTGCTGACCGACATGCATGTTCAACTATGTGCTATTATTTAGCCCAGTCTTCTTCAGGGTCCCTTAGAATGATGTCATTTTACACTGTCATGATCCACACCTTCTTAGTACAAATCAGTAGGTCATGTAGGATAATGCCACCTACAGTGCTTTCAACCTTCAGTAGGCTCGACCTTATTGTAGAGGTATGAAAAGATCAATATCCTAGATGTTTACATTGCTCCAATCGGCAAGCGCTTTCCCTTGTTATATCACTCGTTTGGTAGACACCCTTAATTCTTTCCAATGTTACAAGGGTTGGTCAGTTTGAAACGTGTCCTTCTCTTGCTTCCGACAGAAAGCATGCCAAAATGTCTACTGCAAGAGCCACACAACCCCAAACACACATGTTGTCAGTTATTAACCACTACTACATAACTAGAGGGCTTCCATATCTAGCAAGCCATATGAGATAATACCTTTGTATTGCCCTGTGATGTGATCTTCCACTATTAGACATTTGCATATTTGATGTTATACTGCAATACAACAATAGTTGCAAATATCTGGGCATGCAACCTCCCACCCCCACCTTTGGGGCGAAACACGAAACAAGCCTGCTTTGAAAACTTGTGGATCCAAGCCCCACCGACCCAGATGAAAACCATTCAGGCTCATTATGAGTTTGCCGGCCTGGAAATAAGGTGCAAGTAACAAAATGTTCGGCACCTTTTCGGACCAGCAAACTCCAAGTCTGCTGCGAGGGGTTGTGATCTACCGGTAGTTCAGGCCTTTAACAGCAGACAATTGTTACAATCACTGGCACGGGTATTACTGGTGCCTGTGATTGCAGCATTCCAGGACTCCATGGGAATGGGGATTTACCAGCATTTCTGGCACCATAATATCCCGGTATTCCGTCAGAATTACTGACAGGCTCATTGCAGCACTGAATTGCAGTATCTATGTATTGGTAGGGTTTGGGAAAGGCAAAGTGAGTACGGAAGCACATTCATCTAATTCAAGGCCAGTCTGCCAAACGACAACACTGCAGTGTTTTTCCAAGATCTCCACTCTTTGGAATCCAACAGACTGGGCCACATTACAAGGTTGGAGGTAGCCTTGCCAGTAAAACCGGCAGGCTACCTCCAAACTTGCAAGGTCAGACCTGGCAGAATGAAAGGCACGCACGTCCACAACTCAGAGCAATCTTACCGGTACCGTTGTATCCGGACCAGCAAGCTCGTTATGAGGCCCACTGTCTCCACATAGTGTCTCCAGATAGTTGTATATATGTAGATATGCAGGGTTTCTGGTCATGTTAATCCCCAGGTAATCCGGTATTTTAAATTGGAACAGACCAATGAAACCCAAGGATGTGTCACTGGTCGTTTTGATTGCTTGGGTTTCTCAGATTTTTATATGCTTACGTTAAAATCGAAGGCTTCCCCAAATACCTTCTTTGTTATTAGAAGCTTTTCCATAGAGACTGAGGGATTTGTCATGGCCAATGTAACGTAATTTGCATATTAAGTCTTCTGGCGTCCCCCAAAGTAATTATTCCCCTCAGTGTCTGCACTCTCTCAAATTAATGTTGTCTTAGGTTTGCTTGTTTGTTTGTTTTAATTATAATGTGCATCATACCGGGGGTAACAGGGCACAGCAGTTACAAGTATATGCAAGGCTTAGTTACAACAGAAAAGGTATAACATTTTACGTACAAGTCATTAATTACAAGAGGGTATATACAAATGGTACTGCTGCCAAGGGCAAATTGCAGGGAGAAGAGCAGACGACTCTGCCACATTCCTCTCCAGTAGAGAGTCATTTACACCCGTGTTGGCGCAGCATAGATTGCCAACATAAAACCCTCATCAAATTACTGTTAGTTTTTTACAGAACTATGAACGGCCAATATAAACGGTGCATGCCCTCTCTGCAGTAATGCTAGTCCTATGTGCGATGTACACAAGATCATCATTCTTGCCACCTGGAATTGGTGGGTAAGCACAACATAGAGTGCTAATTTCTTGTTTTGAGAGTGCCATAATAGCCACCTTCTATGTTCAGTGTCATCAACTTCCCCATCTTAATGGCATTAAATAGGTCAACCAGCTTACCCAGGAGCTGGTGTTGCAACTTTCTATGAAAACAAAGCAGTGGTTGTTGAACCTGGGATCTTTATTGATCTTAATGGACTTAGTTGTGGGTAAAACTTCCTCTTTGGAGGCAGAGCTCTCCAGAAAGTTTCGGTCTGCTTCCGAGAGGGTTGGCAGGTTAACAGTATCGAGAAATGCTTGTGCTGTTTAGCTCAGGGGCACACGTTTATCTTGGAAGCAAGCCAACACAGGTTTGAATCCAGTCCTGCACTTAAGATACTTAGGGCCTCATTACGAGTTTGGAGGTAGCCATGTACTTAATAAGGCATGGCTGCCTCCAAACTCGGGTCCGAGTTCCCTGAATGGGGAAATACCGGCCATTCCAACCTTGGAGGACCTGGTATTTCCCCATTCAGGGAACACATCCCCATTCCCATTTGAGCCCCAGGACGTCTGGTCTGACCAGACGTCCATAGCGGGTCCAGCAAGGGAACCTCGTAATAGGACGGAAGGGGTTTAATGACACCGGCACCTTTACCAGCGCCGTTAAACCCATTCCGCCTGCCTTGTAATGAGGCCGTTAGTCTCCAGTATTAGGCACATCATAAAAGATTAATTTCCTAATCTTGTATGACGTACCTAATACTGGAGACCAGTCTCTAAGTGCAGGACTGGATTCAAGCCTGTGTTGGTCTTGCTTCCAAGATAAACGTGTTGCCCCTGAGCTATCCTCCCCCAGGCCCCATCCCGCCCCCCGAAAGCTAAGAAATTAGAGCAGTTCCTACTCCTAGCCCTATATTTGAAGGCTAAGGGGTGATTTGGCTTATTACCTCTCGCATAGAAAACTTTTTTGACCCTGCAAGAACATTTAGCCTTATTCGTAAGTATAGTTTTTTTTTTTGTTTGTTTTAGTTGAAATAAATCAACCTTTCAAATACAAAATACATATGCATTTAGAACTTTATATAATAACATTTATACTAACATTAAAGACATACATTCAATGGAACCGAAAAAAGAAACACAGAGGATTGTTAATCCTAAACTTTGTCTTTGGGCATGATTTTCGAACAGACAATAAAAAATAAAAAAAAGGAAAAGAAAAGAAAGAAAATATAAATAAAATGAACCTAAAAGAGAGAAGCAAAAATTGTCAATTAAAAAGTATACAGAAATATTGACTAATATTGAATAATCAATCAATTAGTTGGTTGATTACTTATGCTCTAAATTTAGGCTTAAAAGAAAATTTACAGTAGCGATCTGTAATGGCAAATACCCTGAGCCCAGGATCAAAGACCAGGTCAAGTCTTGAGATGTGAGACATAAATAATTACAATGTCGCACAAAATGAATTTCACGCATAGGACGAAGAGCTCTGCATTCAGTAATGAGGTGCATCATGGTTTCACGAGTGTCCATCGAAGTACAAAAGCGGCAAAAATTCATCGAGTTACTCAACAGTCTTCTTTTGACTTGTAACTCTCTAGTGACCCACAAATTAAATCGTAATTTTAAAATGTGATTCCGAAATTTGGGTGATGGACAACGAATTAGATAAGATGGTAGTGTACGCATATTCTTATGTGGAAAACAAGCTCCATCAGCATCATGATATGCAAGACATGCAGTTCGAGTAGAAATCCAGTCTGTATAATATATTTTTAGTTTGGCTTTATCTGGATTTTGCATTAATAGGTCTAATGATACTTCCGCCCGGATTAGCACACGATAGACATTCGTTAACCAGGATTTGATGAACAATTGTTTTGATGAAAAGATATATGATGAAACATATTTTAGTAGAACTTGAGATGTTGTAGACAGCAGACATTTTCTAAAGCAGGAACATTGGCGCCAATTGAAAGATGCCTGTATTGAAATTAGACCAAGCTCATACCTTATCCAGGCAACTGGGATGCAATTTGTAAGTATAGTATTAAGATATCCTCTGATGGGACGTTTTTTTCAAAACCCTTTTCATCTATTTCCTGCTTGAGAGATCCTATTTCTTCAAATAACTTTGTTCAAACTTGCCTATGCTCTAGTATGTCAAGACCTCTGAGCAGCCCTGTCACCTTTATGACTGCCAATCTGACTGAAATGATTGTGCCGAAAAGGTTCTTGGAATCAAGAAAAGTTATTAATGTGACAGACAGTAAAATGATAGACTCTGGACTATTGCCTGTATTTATGATATATGACATTTATAACGCGATTATACACAAGTGTTTCAAGGCGCGACGAGGCAAGGGAGGGGAAACAAACTTACTAGGCCTAGTGACATTGAGATTGCACAAGTGCAGGGGCTGGGGAGGGGAAAAGTGACTTGGCCTTGTATACATGTCGTTCATAATGGGGGTTTGAGGAGCAGTAGAATTTTATATTCTGCATACATTGAATTATTGAAGTCTCTCTGTGGATGGGTGTGACACAGTTTGAAGGATTTCGTACTCCGTTTGTGGATGTTGGACTCGCAGCTTGTCAGTCAGTGAGTACTTTCTCAATTATTTCTGGCAATACAAGACTGAACATACAGCTTTTCCGACAATGAATCTATGCTCAATTTGTACTGGAGTTTTCAGATTTTCTTTCCAATCAGGCAGCGTGTCAATCAGGAAATACCTCCTGGGCATTAAGACTCAAATTCTCAGAAAGCAGTTTGTCCTTCAACAAAGGCTTCCTCAGTTCATTTTATGACATGAGTTTCAGTTTCCAGTCATGCAATGTATCAAGTAATGAGTGCTGTCTGATGTCATTTTATATGCCAAGACCCAGTTTCACAGCACATAATCAACAAGGACTGTCTCAGTTGGCTCTAGGCATGAAGACATTTCCCAAGAAGGCAACATACCAGTTAAGAAATGCCTTCTCATTCCAAAAATGGCAGCCGACGGAGGGGGCCGCGTGTGAGACGCTGCATCCCCCTTGAGCCTGACAATAAAGCAATAATGCAGAAGTAAAGGAAGAAACGCGACAATCCTGCCCTGGGCCTGGAAAGCATTTGAAGAAAAGACGAGACCTCCCTCCAATCACACTTGGAGAGCAGAGTTTGCACAGTGCCGCAGCCGGACGGCCCCTCTGAGGCACCCACAGAGGATCCGTGTGAAGTGGGGGCTGGGAAAGAAAAGAGCCGCAGGGGATTCACCCACCATCTGGCATATGGTATTGGATTTAGCCTCCGGGTGAGAATCAACCGCGGGATTGTGGTGCTAAAAGCAGCAGTGAGGAACATAGGAGTGGATCGGGGTGAGGAGGAGCAGGCAAGTCATACAACACACAGAGGGATAGATGACCCCATATGAGGAGCAGGAGACATTGCGGCTAGACAGTCCTGACTGGCAGACATCAGAGGCGGAAACGGTGTAACGGTCTAGTCAAGGACTACAGGTGGAAGTAAGCCCCCATCCAACTTAACAGAGACACATAAAAGGGGAATTTGAAAAGAGTGGACAGGTTTTACGTTATCTATGGTTATGGGGAAGGAAGGGGAAGTTCAGTGAAGACAAAAAGGAAGAATTTCAGAACCCCACCAGTAGAGAGTGAATATCTGAACTATAAAAGCCTGGGCAAGCTACCCCAAAGCGAAATTCTGCGGTATGCATAAGCACTGAACCCTGGGAATGCTAAGCTACCCCCCTGGGAAGAGTGGGCTGGCAAAAATCTGTGGGGCGCTTGAGTGAACCGTTATTACATTAAGGCTCTAACGTGGACAGTTCAGAGCTGTGGACAATAGGGGCAACCCGAATAAAACAAGGTGTGTAGCCCCAGGGAGTGGAAGACTGATATCAGGGAGAGATTTCGAGGGCAAGAACAGAGTCAAAGCCTACCATATATTCCGATACTCGCCTAAGGGATCCGATAACTGAAGCGAGACCCACAAGTGTGTGACAGGTGGATCTTAGGACTAATTTCTCCATGTCCAAAAACAGAGTGAAGGCACCACCGGAGGGGTTGAAAAGCCTAAAGAAAAGCAAAGACAGCAGTATCAAAAGATTGTTGTCCTGGGTATGCCTTCACAGCCCCCTGAAGGTGAGGAAGAGCCTGAGAAGCAACGACAATCGAGTGGGGAAGCAGGGAAGATGTCAATGCAAAAAGAGGATTTACAAATCTGCTTCAAAGAATTTCAAGATCACTTTATAGAAACAGTTCAGGCACAATTTACTCAATTAAAATTAGAACTGAAACAATCGCTACAGGAAGTGAAGGTGGAGGTAGCTAAACTAGAGGAGAGGGTAGATATAACTGAAAGAGCCCTTCAAGAAATATTGGACGATACAAGAAAGGATGATGAAATTCTAGAACAACTCTCAAGATTAATTCATAATTTGGAAATTCAAATGGAAGATCTAGAAAACCGCTCCCGAAGATCCAACAAACGGATTAAAAACATGGCCGAATCCATGGAGGACAAGGATTTAAAACCACTGCACAACAAATGTTTGCAGACCTAGTCCCGGGAGCAGGCGAGGAAAACATTGGCATAGACCGGATACATAGGGTTGGCCCGAAATGGATGGATCTGGGAGCCAGACAAAGAGATGTATTGGCGGCCATTGCCTCATATGCTCAGAAGGAAACAATTCTACGTGAAGCAAGGACCTCGGGTTCGATATCAATAAATGGCTATGAAATCCAATTGTATCAAGATCTAGCACAATCTACGCTACAAAAAGAAAAGCTAAGGGACTGTTAGTCCGATTCCTAATGCAAAAACAGCTAAGTGGGAAGACCGACAACACTGAATTAACACTTGTGAGGAAGGAATGCACATCCTACAGATCCAAGAGGAAGAAGATACGCCTTCAGACAGTGGGAGGGGGTTGGAATGGTGAAAGTGGAAGAACCGCAAACCGTGGGAATGGAAGCCGACTACAAGAGGTGACAGAGAGTTTGGAAAATGAGGTTGCTCGCCAAAGCAATTGATCTCTGGAAAGAAAACATAAGGGGGACTCTACTCTAGAAAATAGAACGGATCCGGGGCAGGAACGTTCTAATAAAGTAGCGGAAATCAAATATATATGCAAGTAAGGTAGAGGTCCTGGGGGCCCACGAGCAGGTGGTCGTTGGCTTGGAATCTAAGAGTCGGGTTTAGGACTCCCCACAATGAATCTCTGGGTAGCTTAGGGGACCAGTGGCTTTGAGCACTTCACCCAAGCGATCTTAGGAACTTTGCCCCACCCCCATGGAATGGGGGAAAAGTTGGGGAAGGGAAGTGGGGGGAAAAGGAAGAGTTGGGGTTTGTTTGGTTGGAGGGATTGTGGGGGCAATTTATTGAGCAGGATCGATCATATAATTTAGGGGCAAGGCGACACGAAAAAAGGACGGGGGTGAAAAGAATATTGAGCAACATGAGGTCACGGAATGAAAATGAAGGAAATCAAAATATTATGTCACATTATTAGGGGCATGAACTCCCTGGTCAAAAAGAAAAAAAATGGAAGGATCAATGAATGGATTGAATCCCGATATATTGATGTTTCAAGAAACGCATATAAGAAAAAAAGATAAAGGGAAACTTAGAATAAGGGGTAATTCTCAGTTGTATCAGGCAAATGCTGGGGATAAAAGAGAAGGGGTTCCTGTTGCAATAAGCGACGAACTGACAGTAAATATCCTTGATAGTAAAGCCGACTCAGCGGAAAATTACTCTTCCTCAATATCAAGCTAGGGACCCGTAGATATACACTAGCAACAATATACACTCCAAATAAGGCTCAAGACGTTTTTTTGAAGGACGCACTATATCAACTAGAGGACTTTGCCAAGGTAGACATTATATTAATCAGGGATTTTAACATGGCCTGGGTCCCGCAAGTAGAAAGGAGCTCTTCGTCGAATCGGCACATATTCGCGCCATCCAAAGTGCTTAAGCAGAAAATCACATCCCTGGCCCTACATAACGCATGGCGTGTAATTAAAGGACAGACACAAGGCTATACGTATTATTCACACGTGCATTTTTCAATGTCAAGCATTGACTACATGTGGCTTTCAACCGGCTTAGTGGGAAACTTAACAGCTATAGAGTTACGGTCCATCTACTTCTCGGATCATGCGCCTCTAATAATGTGGATAGGGCTGGAAGGGGTGTTGGGAGGAATTTGGAAATGGCATTTTCCATCACAATTGATACAAGACCCTATCCTGGATAAGTTGATACAAGATCAAATTGACGGCTACAATGAACGACACCCACGACGTGTCCCTGAGTATGGTTTGGGACGCATTTGAGGCAGTATTAAAGGGGAATTTAATAGCCTTAAAGGCAAATTGAGATAAACTTAGGCACAAGGGGAAGGAGGAATTAGAAGCCAAAATAAGGGAGATCCTGAAGGAGATAACAAAAGGCACCTCAAGGCGTTTATAAAAAACTGTAATACATGCGCAAGGCCAATCCATACAAAACAAGCTGAAAAAGGCGTTATTATTCACTAAACAATATTATTAAGTAAAAGCCAACAAAGCGGATACATTCTTAGCTAGACAGTTAAAAGATACAGATCAGTCCCATATGATTCTGAAAATGAAAGGGAGCTCAGCTTACTATATAACAACAAAGGTATCCAAAGGCTGTTTAGTGAAGAGCACACAGCATTGTATGCCACAGATAATCCGGACTGTGAGCAACAAGAGGCATATTTGAATAAGATTCCTAACCAGAAATAAAGCTCTGGGACCAGACGGGTACCCTGCAGGCTTTTATGTTAATTATAGTGAAACATTAGTGCAGCATCTTAAAAAACTGTTCAACTTCTTTAGAACAATGACCACGATTACGAATTCTATGAATGTTGCCAAATTAGTGATATTTCCTAAAGCAGGTAAGGAACTTCCAATCCCGGGGGCGTAGACCAAAAGCGTTGATTAATATTCATGCCAAAATATACACTAAAATATTGGCGACCCGGCTGAAGGACTTCCTGCCGAATTTGATAGGGCCTGATCATACGGGCTTTATCTCACTTCGTCAGACTCACGATAATATCCGCTGAGTATGCCACCTGCTGGAAAAGACGGTTATGACCCAAACGCCAGCGCTCTTGGTGTCGCTTGATGCCGAATAAGCATTTGACAGAGTCGAATGGCCCTTCCTGTTCCGTACTTTGGAACGTATAGGATTCGGCAAAGGATTCCTCCGGCTGGCCCGAGCAAACTACTGCTCCCCACACATCACAATGGTGATTAATGGGACTCTTTCTGATAACGTCGCTATACGACGAGGTACCAAACAGGGATACCCCATACCCCATTACTATACACTATTTATTTGGAACCCCTTCTAGCTAGGATAAGGGATGTACAACAAATAAAGGGAATTAAGATGGAGGGGCAGGGACATAAAATAATGGTGTTTGCAGATAACATGCTTATAGCAGCAACTGAATCAGAAAAGTCTTTACCAGCGCTGATTACCAAATTGGAGGAGTTTGCAGAGGTCTCAGTGCTTAAAATGAATAGGTCAAAATCAGAAATATTGAATTTTTCAGTTAGCTGAGATATGGTGGAACGCTTACGGATCCCAACTCATTTATCGGTTACAGAGAAAGGTATAACATATCTAGGGGTAGTTCTTACAAGTACGCTAGAACAAATGTATGGGGCCAACTATCCGCTACTACTTGCCAGGGTGAAAAAAAAGATCTGCTAAAGTGGAACTCATTAGCAATCTCATGGATAAGGAGAATTACAGTGGTAAAAATGGCGATCTTACCAAGGATATTGTATTACTTCCAAGCCCTCCCTCTTCATGTCCCGAAAACCTTTTTTTAGCACCCTTACAAAACTTATCACGGAATATATATGGCAAAATAAACCAGCTAGGATTGCGATGTCCACTCTTACAGCCGCAAGAGACCGGGGAGGGATGGGACTTCCGCACTTCTACAGGTACTATGAGGCGGCACAATTAAGGGCCGTAAAAGAATGTTTTGCAGGCACGCAACAGAAAATATGTACCAGACGGGATGGGGCAGTAGCGGGCACCCCTCTTCCCGGGTTGCTATGGTTGAATCGAGACCACAGACCCCTTAATGTAAAAATGTGTAAAATAGTGGGGATAGTAACCCGGGTGTGGGACACAGCAAATAAAGTAGGTAATCTTTCACCAGCCCCCTCCCCGTTTCTTTTGCTGTTTCAGAACCCAGAATTCCCACCTGGGTTGGATGCCAGGGTCTTCAAAGCATGGAAGGATGGACATGTTTCAGGCTCACGCCCTTAGAACGTTTGAAGATTGTAA
Organism: Ambystoma mexicanum; assembly: GCF_040938575.1. Lineage (NCBI taxonomy): Eukaryota > Metazoa > Chordata > Amphibia > Caudata > Ambystomatidae > Ambystoma > Ambystoma mexicanum. The sequence goes on along the minus strand of NC_090939.1, from coordinate 862,404,633 downwards.
AAAGGATATGGGTTTGAGGGAGAACGACAGGTTATGCTACAACACAATGCAACATTGGTTATCCACCCCTTGGATTAAAGAGGTGGTTACAGGCCCATTGACCCCTTTCTAAACGTACATTACAACACACTCTGATGAAAGGAGAATCATTAAAATACTCAGCGAGGTCACTACAATCGTACCGTGGAAATATATTTTTAAAAAATGGGAAACCACGTTAGGCAGCCCTATACCAACAGAAAAGTGGAACTTACTCTGGAATGCGATACCCAAACTAACACGCTCCATTCAAACGAGAGAAATGCGGTACAAAATGATGTTCCAATGGCACGACACTCCTGACAGAATGCACACAATGTACCCCACTACATCAGCCCTATGCTGGAGAGGGTGCAGAACTGAAGAAGATTGGAAACATATTTGGTGGGATTGCCCAAAAATTAGACCTTTTTGGGTAGGGATTCAGGAACAATTAGACAAAATCTTTCTGAGCAAAAACCTCAAAGATGAAGGGATTTGGCTCTGTGGCCTGTGGGACCCGAACCAGCAGGCACTCTCCAAAAGTCAGAAGCATAGTTTTATGTTAGTACTTGAGGCAGCGTGGTTAGTGGTGGCCCGGAAATCGGAACAAAAACATGGGCCTACGAACTTTGAATGGCTACAGAAGGTATGGAGTTTCATATCAATGGAATGGGTAACCCATACGGTTCAAGGAGACCAAGCAACTTTCAAACGTAATTGGGAGGAAGTGATGAACTATCTTCATAATGACTATATGCTTCAATGGTGCCCTCATAAAATACGAACTATGGACATTATGTGATCGGTATGAACACTTTAACTTTGGACTAAGTACCATAGCCTCCAGGGGGGAGGACTGAGAGGGGGAGATTGAATGTTGTACGTTTATGGTTGTTATGGAACAAATGTAAATACCTTCTCAGTTTGCTTTGAGAAGTAATAGTCAGGCACTCAGCATGCAGCATTCTTTTGCAATGTGCATCATGCTTTACACTTCTCCCAATCAAGGTGTTCAGGCCTCTTAAACTCAATCTCGTAGTTTGGATTTACTCCTTGGCCTCTATGGGTGCTTTCTCAATGTTCAGGTTTATTCCTTTTTATTTCATTCAAGGCATGGATGCTGATCAGCATGCTTGCCTACTCAGCTCTTGCACTCTCACTGGTGTGCTCCTCCTGGTTCCACACACTGCATTGGCTCAGGTGGTGGGAGTGCACCTCTCTATTGCAGTATGCTGGGGTCATAGGATACACTCCTCACCCCAGGTTTAGCAATAATCAGCATCTTTCTCCATGCACCTGGCTCCACAGATCTTCTCTTGCTCGTCAGATTGTCTGCAAGCGTTGGTCAGATTCTCCTTATGATCACAGTCATTGTAGCTGAATCTCCAGGCATGCCATGCAAAGCTTCCTCACATTGGGTAGATTACCCCGCCCTCATATCGGCACAGAGTTTTTTAAATTTTGACTCAGTGCCACTGGCTGCATCACCGGACCCCACAGTCAGGGAAAAGAAAGACTTGGGAGAAAATCTCTAGAGGTACTGTCTACAGGATGATTATCACACCTGTTATCCCATCTTGGGTCTCGTTTAGAATCACCAGATCCATTAAAGGCCTGCCCATAGTTTCCAAGGTCTAGACTTTCTCTCTGGGAAATAATTCCTCTTAACCATTAAACAGAGCATGAGATGAACATGTTATGGGACCCCATGGTTGTTTGCCCCATCACAAAAACCAATAAACCTTCTTGTCTACCTTGATGTAATCAATATGAAAAAATGCTTTGTGTTTACGCTTTTCATAGCAGCAGCCAGGTTGGTGTTCTCTTCACCAAGCATTTAAGAGTGCTGCTTTCTCAAATCTCTGCAATGGCTCCCCAGAGGCATTAATGAACTCCCTCCCCACCCAATCTTTCCCATTGAAAACTACTTCTGACTGCAGGATCAGGTTAAGGTCCCCCTTTCAGAATGATGTCCCCATGTGGTATGTTTAGTAATCTAGCAATTCAATCTTTTTAAAAAATGCATTCCGACTCATTTGGCACATAGAGCATAGTGATGGCCCTGATACCCTACTTATTAGTATAAGAAATGTCCTTTCTTTAGCCTCCAACTGATAACCAATTACGAAGTGGAAGTCTCTTCACAATATAGTAAATACACCCATGATTTCCTTCACCAAAGTGGAAAATTGGGTTGGATACCATTTGGACCCAAATCTGCCTTAAGTAAACTCCTGCATACAAGCTTTGTCCTCCCTCTGTCACTTCCGTCTGATTAAGTAGGGCATTCACTAGTTTGGCAAATGTAGCCCCATACAGTAACTCCCACTATTTTAATCATGTCTTATGTAGCATGATTCATAGGCGGCTTTCCGGTGGCTGTGTGCAAGGATAGAATCACGGTCTTGTTTGTACTGCAGCACAGCCATCAACATCCCCTTCCCACTTTCTTCCCCCTGTCCATGCACCCTTGAGTTTTGTGTTCAATTGTCAATTATCACGTCAGAGTCAATTGTTACGTCAGAGTCAATTGTCAATTATTACGTCAGAGTGAAATAACGTTGAGGTTTATTAAGCAAGAGATGCAATCCACATTCTCCACCTCTTTCAGGCTTCCTTCAACTCCCTTCAGAACCTGCTGATGTCCCACTATTTCTGTTCCAAGTTGCACATTCTTGACTGCCTGTAGGGGCTTCAGCATAATCCAACAATAATATTACTTGTATAGAACATGCAGATATAACACATTTCAAAAGCATATGGTGATAGCAAATGTGGAAGCGCAATATGATAGACATAATGGCCATACTTTGCAATCTGTGGTGCAGGTGCGGGTCTCCATAAAGGCATGAAGCTAGGGTCTGCCCAGGGAAAAAGCAGTTCCTGTTAACCATAACACCCTAAACACATTAAAAAGGTTCATATCGACTGGAAACAAGCTCCTCTTTCTTGCAAAGGTAAACAATATACCAATTCATTTAACAGTGTTTAGTGTGTTCTGCTCATGCCCGAAATACATATATCATTATCTTTAAAGTGAATCTCTTGTTTGCCTGATTGGACATTTTGTTTTGGCGTGGACCACTTCATATTTGAAATTTTGTTGTGGCATGCACAAGTTCTACAAAGAGGCTAGGTTTACTATAAAACTATAAATTCCATGCAGATACTGTAAAGATATTTATCCAGGGGGTGTGTTTTAATTGGTTGTGTGGTAAACGAAATCCTACCAAAACTGACGTGGCCATGTTTTAAAAAGATTTTAAACGATTACAAATATTTATGAAATGTCATTGCATTCAGCATGCACACACAAACGTACCATTACTTAAATGTGGCCAAATCAAGTGATCTTCTAGGGATCTTCTGAAGGGGCCCCTGAGGGACCCTCACGTATGGAAACAAGGCACAATCACCACACACGGACTGATACGCCAGACACGAAATTGTATTCCCAAAATCTAGAGTTTATTGCAAAGCAAATACTCAGTTGGCCAACTGGGTCCCACGTCCCGCGACGTGTGTTTACAGACCTCGGGGGACGCAAGAGAGCAAGAATCATATAACAGTTGCATATATACAAAACAAGCATCTTGTAATCAGTAGTGACACATCCAATACCGCCCCTAATACATTTCCTTTGAATTGGGCATGATGATTGACAATGGTGACGAGTATGACACCTTCAAACATTCATTTAGCAACAGTTTGCAATTTTCGTGAGCCTACAGACACAAGTCTTTGTTTAAAAGAACACAATGCTTCTGTTCTTGCAAGCAAGCTCCGTGCAGGGGAGAGACACATTCCAGGCCTTGCTATCTCCTAGTTTCTATTTGCGTACTGGGGGTCAACTTGCTCTCCAGGGCTCTAAAGGGCTCAGGAAAAGGGGGCCGCAAAGAAGAGCATAATTCAAGTCATTTAATGTTTGCTTCTAGCATTTCTACAGTGTTTTCGAGACTAGCTGGCACCTGTGCACTGATTAGAATGCCTTGCTGCTTACTTCCAAGGATATGTGAGGTAGCAGACCGGGCATTTCTGTCTGGGTTGCTGCGTTATCTTTCAACATGTCTCTCGCGGCCTTGCGTTATGCTCTAGTGGAGCAGAATAATATTTCAGCAAAGCAGTTTTGACAGAAAGCAAAAAGCAAACGTTAGAGAAAACAAAATGGCCGCGCTTCAGTCTAGTTTATGGCTACATATTTCTAATACTAAACACATGAGGCGGTTGGTCTTCGGCCAACAATGTACATTGCCTTACGATCAAGGGGTGTCTACTTTTTCTGGACTGACAAACCCTCCTTTTGGCCGTATGCCAAACTCCTCATCCATACATTGCATCCTCTTCTGACCAAGTATCTGATTCTGATTCCTGCATACTATTGGTCTCCTCCTCATTGTCATCAATATCGATTGACATGAATTCTTTTACCGTTTTTAACTCATCATTTCCTTGAGTACTTGGTTTAATAGTGCTCTTTTTTTCTATCATCTGTACACACTCCTCGCTTATTTAAGTACATATTGGGGGTAAGCAATGTATGCAACAACAACATGTCATGAATATTCCTAGCACTGCTACTAGGGTCGCAAATAATTTCCATCCCCATGAATATAATATCTCCCAGAACCAGGAGCCTATATCCCAACCCCCTTCTTGGGTATGGAGTTCAGAGCTCAAGACGTGCAATTTTCTTATCGCCTCAAAAATCGTAGGGGAGGAGTCATTTACAAATACACAACACGCTGATCCCACGATTTTGCAAACACTGCCACGATCAACCAGGATTACATCAAGAGCCATTCTATTTTGAAGTGTCATTAATCTAATCCCTTTCTCCTCCAATGTCATGTTGTATTATATAGCTGTTGTTCCATGTATTGTTTTCTCTAAGATTCTGGATAGTTGTCGTATATTATATGAGTTTATTGCTTGACCCCAAAATGGCATAAATGATTTTGCTATGTCCTCTGCAATTAAACCTCCTTCATTACTTCTCCATGGCCTAGATCTAGATAGTTTGACTATGTCTGTTGTTTTTAAAAGAAACACTCCTGGGAACAAAAGTCCTAAATAGCAAGTACCTCCCCAGTTTCTAGGCAACCAGGGATATGCCTTTTCTCCACAGATAAAATACACAGGATCACCTGCATATACTGGTTCTACTTCCCTTTCAAGAATCGCTATATTCATGCATCTAGTGAATGTCCCTACTTAATAAGAGCCTTTCTTTTCTAAGCAAAAAGGAACAGAACGTGGGCTGTAGTTTACTGTATAGGAGGGGAGGCACTGCATCTTTAATTCCTTCTAATCTCATATGAAACGTGATTACAGATGATTTATATGGCACAAACAATCTATCTTGTGGCATAAGTTTGGAAGGTGTAACTTTTTGTGTCATCATTTGTGCTCTATGAAATATGGAGCAACCTCCAGGTTTCATGATTATCTCTTCAAATTCATTCATGTTTGTGCTATCTAATTGACCCGTTTCACTTTTATTCCATTTCCCATAATACAAGGCACTTAGAGATTCACTGCATGCAGAACTCAATGTCAGTGGCTGCACATACCAACCCATCCCCTTACCACCATGCTGTGGCAAGTGGGCACAAACCCAACAATTCTTTTTTTAAAATCTTTAGTGTGTCAAATTCATTATTAGCAGTAATGTGTTATTTCCATTACCTTCCCTGTGTCTTTCTTCCATTGGGGACAGATTATAAGTAATTATATGAACCGGGCTTTCAGTAGTGGAGATGTTTCTAACAGGTAAGAGCACTTCTAATGGGTGTATTTCTTCCAAGTACCATAATACCAGTACTGTCGTTATTGGGGCTATTATACTAATTATACACATGACTATTGTTAAAATCAGCATACAATTTTTTCGGCAATTCTTTTTATGTAACTTTCCAGTTCTATGTTTGACTCATTATCAGCAGCGGTGCAGGAGGGAGCAAAAGCTGGTTCCGGCATTTTTCTCTCTTGAGGATTCTTCTTCAGCAATGTTCGTCGTGAATATCTCTCCTCGTTGCACTCATTCGGATGTTAATAAATTCAGTAAATGTCAACAGTATGTTCTGCCAGTTCTTAGCAGCCTAGATTGCTTATACGTTGGGCAAGATCTCTGTGCATTTGCACATTGCTTAAAGAACTCCAGAGCAGTTATCAATTGCCTTCATACCATGCGAGTCCCTCTTGTCCCCAAGGGGTGATCTGCACATGGATTTTTTTTACTTTAGAATCAAGGAGCCTTGTTTTTGGGCTGTCTGATTTGCACAACCCTCACGCCGCTCTCCTCTAGGCCTCCGGTTCCTATTTCATCCGTGATAGGAAACAGAGGCAACAAAGATCAAATGAATTGAAGAATTGATCACTCCTTCTTTCAAGGCCGCAAATTGTAACGCCTTGCTCCTGGTATCGTGTGATCAATGAATAGTGCGGACACACTCCCAGACTCAAGCTCGGAGTCAGCCTGTGGCGCAATAGCAGATGATGGTGGGCGCCAAAGTGGTACACGTTTTGTGTCAGCCAGCAGTGATGCAGGTTCTGCTGGACAACGTTGGGGCACTCTTTGCCCTTCCTCTTTACAGCAATCTTTTCAGGCTTCGTTTGTGGATCAGGCAGATTTTGTGGCAAGGAACTGGCAACCGTTTCTTTCATTTCTGGGACCGCTGTCTCTTTTTGGTCGTCTCGATCAGGCAGTTTTTCAGACGGCTACGGGACCTTTTTAACGTGCGTCGCATGAATCCACACTTTCCTTCCATCTACACGAATGGCCGTCTGCGTTGTCAGAAGTATCAAATAGGGTCCACGCCACCAGGGTGCAAGCAATGTCTTCCTTTCAAAGTTTTTTATAAGCACAGACTCTCCAGGTTCCAGTGCATGCCCCAGACCATCCAGGATCCAGTGCATGCCCCAGACCAGTGTATCTTATCGGTAATGCCTCCTGCACCTGCTGATGAATCAAACGCAATTTTTGTATTAAAAGATTACAATAAATGCTGAGCACAGGGTATTCAAGCTCCCTCAATCGCTTCGGCTGTGGTGCACACCAAACATTTGCCGGTCTCCCCATCACTATTTCATAAGGGGAGAGCCCAGTTCTTGCCTGCACAGATGTGCGCATGCACAGTAACGCTAGTAGCAGTGCGTCTACCCAACTTAACTTGTTACCTGCACAGATCTTACTTATTTTGGCTTTCAAAATACCATTGTGGCGTTCAATAAGACCGCCACTCATGGGGTGTCTAGAACAATGGAATCGCTTGTCTATCTGGAGACCTGCGCAAATCTGTAATATTACTGCGCCCACAAAATGCGGACCGTTATCTGACCATATGACACGGGGCAGACCAAAACGGCAGAAGTACTCCTTCAACATTACTTTTGCAGTGCTCATGGCGGTACAGTCTTTTAATGGATATGCTTCCACCCACTTACTGAATGCACATATGACCAATAGGACATACTTCTCTATGAAATCAAAATGGATTACCTCAAAAGGCATAGAGGGAGGGCCAAAACTGCCTGCTGGAGTCACCGTTCCCTTCCCCACATTGTGCTGTAGACACGTGATACAATTCTGAGCCAACCTCTCAGCATTTTTTTTGTGTGTGTATTCTCCCATACTGTTGCTAGATGCTGAACTATCTTTTTGGCACAAATATGAGTAGGGCTGTGGGCCATCGTGACCATTGCAGTTACATAGGAGTTGGGCAACATCCAGTTTCTACTCTTCTTGTCTACCCAGCAACCTTCTAGATCTAATTCTGCAGAGCCCTCAGCCCACCCTTGTATTTAATCAGCAGTGGCTTCTGCCTGCATCTCTTTGACGGTAGCAATTCCATTTTCTATCATGCAGGGCACTTCCTCAGACTGTACTGTTAACATTTTGGTATTCAAGTCAGTGGCAGTTTGTTTCGCAAACCTGTATGCAAATGCGTTTCCTTCTCCTACTTTGCATGTCACTTTTTTATGCGCCTCGCATTTCACTATTGCTAGGCCCTTCGGACACATAAGTGCAGACAGCAATCGTACAATCAAAGGGCCAAATTGGATCCTGGCCCCATGTGATGTCAAGAAACCCCTCTCAGCCCAAAGTCGGCCAAAGTTATGAACCACGCCAAAGGCGTACTGGCTGTCAGTGTATATGTTTACACTCAGATTTTCAGAAATCTCGCATACTCTGGTCAAGGCTATCATCTCTGAGGCTTGTGCAGAGTTGTAGGGGATTCTTTTACTTTCCACAATACTCTTTAACGTGGTGATAGCATAGGCAGCAGTTGATGTGCCATCAGGTAGTTTAAAACAGGAGCGTCACAAAGCAACTCTCCATCTGGCTCTTTTTGTGGGGTGTCTGTTAAATCAATTCTTCCCTTCGTTTCTTCCTCAGTAACCATTAAACAATCTTGGGGAGGTGATTCATTCTCCTCAAGTTCTTCCGTGGACAGTGGCATTAATTCTGCAGGATTCAAAGCGCTACACCTCATAATTTGGATGTGTGGCGCAAAAAGGACAATTTCGTATCTAGTCAATCTAGCAGAAGTGAGGTGTTGCGTCTGTGTTCTATTTAATAGAATATCTATGGCATGTGGCACCATGAATAGGTGTGCCCCAATACCATGCCTTCAGTTTCTTTCACTGACGCAGCAGCCGCTGCAACAGCTCGCAAACATTGTAGTGCGCACGCTATAGGGTCCAGCGCGGAAGAAAAATAGCTGCCTGGCCTATTTCTTCCACCTTGTTCCGGTGTCAAAACGGGCAACGCACAGCCTTCACTCTCGTGTACAAACAATCTGAAAATGTTCTCATAATTTGGTGTGCCCAAAACTGGAGCAGAACACAATGCAGTTTTGAGCAGATCAAATGCTCTAAGACATTCTTCATTCCATTGCAAAGGCATCACAACATCCTTTTTTGTCAATTCCACCATTGGCTTCACAATCAAGGCAAAATTCATAATCCACTACCGGCAATAAGAGGCCATGCTTATTATAGCTGTGACTCCTTTTTGTGTTTTTGGAGTAGGCATACCAGAAATGCTCTCTATTCTTTCTGGCGTCAGTCTTCTCCCTTCTCTCGAAAGTAGGTAACCCAAATAAGTCACCTTCTTTCGACAATATTGGAACTTCTTTAAAATTGCTTTATGGCCATGTGCTGCTAAGTGTGTTAATAGTAAAACAGTACTCTTTTTACAAATCTCTTCTGTATCTGCAGCGATCAATAAATCATCTGTATATTGTAACAATACACAACCTGCCGGTAATTCTAGCATATCTAGTTGTTCTTTCAATGCTCCGCTGTAAATACTCAAGACTCTCTGTGTAGCCTTGTGGAATGCGTGTGAATGTGAATGATCGTCCTCCTAATGTGAAGGCGAACAGATATCTACTTTCTTTGTGTATTGGAATGCTGAAGAAAGCATTCTTCAAGTCAATAACACTAAAGTACTCAGCCGAGGCAGGAATCATTGTCAAAATTGTGGTAACGTCTGGAACCAATGGGAATTGAGGATCTATTACCTTGTTTAATGCACGCAGATCAATTATGAAACGATACGGTACCTCATTACCTCCTTTCTTATATACCGGAAGAATGGGACTGTTACATGTGCTGCCTGTAATCTCTTCAATCACCCCCAATTTCACCAAATCAGAAACAATACTTTTCAATCCTTTCTCTCCTTCTGCTGAGATTTTGTACTGTGGAATACGCAGTAACATTACTTCTTTCAGGGCAATTTTCACTGGCTCTATCTTTAAGCATCCCACATCATTGTCATTCATTGCCCATATACAAGTTGGCACTTCACTCAATTCTCCTGGCAAAGGTTTGGACAAAAATTCAGATACCAGTACATTCTGTGGTGAAATGGTCAAAAATACTCCATCTGGCGTACAGTGGATAACTGCACTCAGTTTTTTCAATAGATTTAACCCTAACAAATTTTCCCCGCAGTTTTCTGTTAAGAGAAATGGACAATATTCAGTGAATGGACCTAATGTTACTGGTACTGGTTGGGACACTGTTTTTTTTAAACTTCTTTTTATTATTTTCATCGTTATAATCAAAGACAGGGGAAAGAAAAAGAAACAAACAAACCAAGAACAGCATCAAAGTAAACCCCCCCCCCACCATAGCACCAATGGATCACCCCGTCCAGCCGTATCCCCCGCCACACATTAACCGTAAATGTCCAAGAGCTTGAGTCTCTGGGGGCACCATTGCTCCCTGAATTCCCCTTTCAAGTAGGCCAGTGTCTCTCCCCAGTCTGCCGAGAAATTCTCCAGCTTGTTATTAACTGCATAAGATGCCCATTCCATCGAGACTATATCCCACATTTTCCTTAACCACTCTTGCTCCATCGGGATTGTGGGGCTCTTCCACCTCTGAGTGATGAGGGCCATTGCAGCCAACATGAAGATAACTTTGGCTTGGTTCTGCCCTCGCCACCTTTGGGATCATCTTCCAAAGCCTCTCCCAGTCCTCTTGTCCCATACTGAACTCCGGCTGCTGCTGCCAGCTCCTCATGTAAGCCCAAGTGGTTTCTGGGACTGCATACACTAGTTGTCTATACAGATCTGAGATTAACCCTCCGGACCCCTCATGAGTGGTGAGAAACCACTAAAAATGCGTGAGGTCCCGCGTTGCAGCCTTCCTTATTTCCCCAGACATTACCCAATGCCTAATCTGGAAGTATCGCTATCTCTCCCGTTTCCCCACCCCAAACTCCTGCTTGCATTCCTCAAACGTTTTCACCCTTTCACCACTAAACATATCCCTCAAGGTTCTACAGCCCCCTCTCTCCCACTGTATGAATGCCCCTTGCTCCATTCCCAGTGTGAGGTCCCCATTATTGAAGATTGGGGTGAACGGAGATGGGAAGGTCGTGATCCCCCGCTTCTCGACTGCCCTGTCCCAGTTATCCACCACTCCCTTCGTAATCGCACTTAAGTATAGATGGGATGGCCTCAGTCTGCGCGGGAGCCACAGTACTTCCCCCAAATGGTGCTGAGCTACAGCTCTATCCATTTTTACCCAGTGGTTAAGATAGGTTTCTGAAAACCATTCCCTGATTACCCTTAGTTGAGCTGCTTCATGATAACGGTGAAAGTCAGAGAATGCCAAGCCCCCCCTACCTCTGGAAGCCACTAACAGCCACCTGGACAAACGCAGCCTATTGCCCTCCCAGATGAACTCTTTGGTCACCTTATCTAGTCTCTTGAAGAAACTTTCCGGGACTGGAAGGGGGGATAGCTTCTTGATTGTTAACAACAAGGGCTCATAGTTGGCCCCATACCAGCCCGCCAGAGAAGGTGTAATCCTGACTCCCAGGTACCGCAGGCCAGTGGGGCTCCACTTGAACGGGGAAATTGGCCGCATCTCTTCCGCCTCTTGCTTCCCTAGGGACAAATTCATAAGCTCAGATTTCTGAAAATTGACTCGCAAACCCGAAAGCTCACCAAATTTGGTCAGTAGTTCTATGCTTGCCCTAATGGAGACCTTAGGGTTCGTGAGGGTGAGCAACATGTCATCGGCGAAAGCTGCTACTTTATGCTGCCTCCCCTCAAATGGTATTCCCTGAATCTCCTCCGCCTCACGAATGGCCAGAAGTAGTGGCTCCAGATATATTGCGTGAAGTAAAGGGGAAAGGGGGCACCCCTGCTTCATCCCCCGCCCCAATCTAAACGGCTGGGACATCTCCCCGTTCACAAGGATCCGTGATGTGGGATTCCTATAGTTAGCTGAAACCATTTTTATAAATCCCGTACCCAGGCCCATCCTTTCCATCACCTGGAATAAGAACGACCACTCCAATCGATCAAACGCCTTTTCGGCATCAAGCGCTAAAAGGACCACCGGAGTGGACGACTTACGCGATTTCTCCACTAGGTGGGCCACCCTTCTGATATTATGGGCTGTTTGCCTCCCCACGACAAAGCCTGACTGGTCCTGGTCGATCAAAAAGGGTAGATGCCTTTCCAGGCATTTCGCCAGAATTTTGGTGAAGATTTCTGCCTCCGAGTTTATAAGGGCAATGGGACGGTATGAAGTATATTCCTCCGGGTCCTTCCCCACTTTGTGGATGAGAGAAATGTTGGCCTCCTCCATCGAAGGAGTAATACCACCCCCCTCACCAAATCTGTTAAACAATTGCGCTAAGTGCGGAACCAAGAGGTGGGAGAAAGCCCTATAGAAGGAGGCTGGGTAGCCATCAGGCCTTGCTGAGGGGAAGCGTTGCTATTGTGGCCCTAACCTCATCCTCTGTAATAGGTCGGCCCAAATCCTCGCCTTCCTCTCTGGATAATCGTGGGAGAGGGAGACCCCCCCAGGAACTCATTCTGCGGCTGTGTGTGTTGTGAAGAGTACAGCGCTCCGTAAAAATTCTATCAACCTCCCCTTTATCTCTTCGGCCTGAGTGAGCCTCTTTCCCCCCCACATCTTTAATTGCTGTTATAACCTTCTGCTCCCTTTGTCCCCACCGAAGGCGAGCTAGGAGTGAGTCTGCCTTGTTGGCCTTAGCGTAGAATTTTTGCCTGACCCTGAGCATAGCCTCTTCCGCTTTTTTAGTCCGCAAGATCCCCAGCTGGCCTTCCGCCAACCTATATTTCCTATATGTCTTCCTAGTAGGGGTCTCCCATACCCGCGCCCTGGCCACTAAGACCTCATTTTCCAGCTGAGTTTCCAGGCCTCTCAGTAATCTACTTCTCTCTGCTTTCATAGCGATGATTTCCCTCCTCAAGGTCGCTTTAAAGGCATCCCACCTCACACTCTGGCTTGTGTCCCAACTGTTGTTCCTCTCGAAGAAATCACAGATTCTGTCTCCTAGCTCCTCTCGCAATGCCTGATCCCTCAAGAGCCCCCTCCGGAACCTCCAACTCCATACCCCCGGCCTACGCCTCCCGAGCCGCATAGTCATTTGCACAACCTTGTGGTCTGCTATCCCTAGGGGGCCCACCTCCACATCCTCCACCCCACCCACCAGGCTGGCAGAGATCCAGATGTAATCAATTCGGGACTGTGTTCTATGGACATCTGATAGAAAGGTAAATCCCTCTTCCTCACCCCGTTTTGCACGCCATACATCGCGCAGCCCGGCCTCCTCCCATCTCGCCCTCAACTGAGGTGATGCAACAGTGCCGCCCCGTTCCCTTTCATGTCGGGACCGGTCCCCTTCCTATCCCAGGCAAGATTAAAGTCCCCCATCAATATCACCTGTCCTCTAGCAAAATTCTCTAACAATTCCCAATGTATCCCGCAAGAATTGGTCCTGGCCCACTTTGGGGGCGTACACCGAGGCAATAGTATATTGAGACCCTATTATCTCCCCCCTCACCATAATGTATCTCCCATTGCTGTCCCTGAGGATATCATGGGGTCTAAAGTTAACTCCCTTCCCAAAAGCCAGGGCGACTCCCCCCTCTTCGTGGGGCCCGATGCAAACAATATCAGTGGGAAGCCCCTCAGGCGCAGGCGACCCTGGTCCCGCTTTAATAAATGCATCTCTTGCAACGCCAGCACATCTGGCTTTTGAGACTTAGTGAACAGCTCCAGCTTTGTTCGTTTGAGGGGGGAGTTCAGCCCCCTCACATTATGCGTTAGCCACCTGAATACTGCGTTAAGGAGCAACTCGCCAGAAGCGCCCCCATTTTGCCCTTACGGCACCTCCCCTTCCCCTCCTGGGGAGGGTACACACACCCTTCCCTTCCTTCTGCACCTTTCCTTTTCATTCTACCCAGCCCAGAGCTCCATCCTCCTCCATTGGCAACCACGGTGTCCCCAATCCCCCCTCCTATCCCTCCTCCACCTCTCTCCACCCATAAACCCAAACTGTGGGTGAGACAACCCCCTCGACCTCCCCCCAGCCCAGCCCCCCTTTCCTCTCGGTCCATCCCGCCCTCCCTCCCCAACCTAGGGCTAGAACGCACCCCCCCCACTTAACCAGAGCAAATGCTACCTCCGGTCCTTCCCTTTCCCCCTACCGGGCCTCATCGCCCTTACTGATCCCAATATGTTGTGCCCCCTGTCCCCGAGCTCCTCTGCCACCCTTAAGGGTCCACCACCCCTTACGCATTGTGATCCAAGTCAGGTGCTCCCCTTACTGCCATTTCCACCCTCCACCCCACTCCCTCTGCCTTCCGGCGGGGCGCTGCTGTTCTCTCTCAGGCCCTTCCTCCTGTCTCCCACCGTGGACCACTCCCACGGCCTTTGCCTTGGCCTGTTGCCTATGGCTCGCCCTGCACCGCTCGAGGGGTCCTCATCCAAGTCGATCCGCAGCGCAGTAGCCCCCTCCTGGACAGTTATCCGTTTCTGGGAGCCTTCCCAATCGAATAGCAGGCCAAATGGAAATGTACACTTGTAGCGAACACCGCTCTCTTTCAGCACCTTCAGCACCGGCGCCATCTGTCTCCTCTTGATTAGGGTGATATTTGCCAAGTCTTGATATAAAGCTATCTGTTGGCCTTTGTATACTACTGGTTCCTTTTTCTGCGTGGCCTGGAGAACCGCCCCCTTTGTGCGTATCTAGCAAAAGCGGCAAGTACGTCTCTCGGTCTCGAGGCGGGCCCCTTAGCAAGCATGCCAACTCTATGGACGCGATCCAACTCAATGGTGTTCGGACCCGCTTCTCCTAGAATGTCCGCGAAGATGCCCTGAATTTCCCGTTTCAGATCCTTGTCCGAGACTGACTCCGGTAATTGCTTCACCCTTATATTGATTCTTCGCGACCTGTTTTCGATGTCCTCTATCTGAATCCCCAGGTTCTGGGACGCCACATCAACGCGCTCTATGGCTTCACTATTGGTGGTCGTATCCTTTTCTATTTCCTGGAGACCCCTTTCCAGAAGATCAGTCCTTTCTCCCAAGTGCCTCAGGTCTCGCTTGATCTCCCCAAGAGCCTCATTAAGGTATGCCCTCATCAGCTGAAACTGATCTTGGAATGTCTTTGCCAAGTTGGTATGTAGCACCTGGATCTCGCCCAGGAGGTCCTGTCTAACCACCTGTGCCCCCTCTGTCACCACCCTCTCCTCCGAATCCTCAGTGCCACCATCCAAGCCCTCACCCATATCCTGCACTGGCCACAGCGATCGGAGGGTGCCCTGGGACTCCCGCGGGTGCTGCAATGACTTTCCACTTTTCCCTTTGTGGCGTGCGGCCATCTGTCCAGACTATGGCCCGCTGTGTGGGAACTGGCTCCTCCTTATCCTTAACTCTACTGCCGCCCACCAGCGTAATCCCTCCGCCAGTTATCTCCGCGGAGGGCAATCCACCAGCACCACGCCTCCCGTGGTTCAGCACAGCAACACGAACCTCCTTCCCCTCCTGCCTCCCACAGTGCCACTAAGCTGCCGTGCTCCAAAAATGTCCCAGTCGGGTATCCTCACCAAGAGGCCGCAGGAGGGGGTTCGACGCCAGTGAATTTATCAAATACAGGTGTTAATAAAGTAGCCCCAGGTGCCACCGCTCCCGGGTGCAGGCATGCAGCAGGTCTCACAACAATATATGTCTTTTGTATGCAGGAGGCCCCAGTTTGCAGGCATACATGCTAGAACAGTTAGTGAGGCACAAGGGGTGTTCTTAGCTCGTAAGACTCATGGGGGGGAGCCGGGTCCCCTAGGGTTGCCACTATCGTCTCTTTGCAGGCCTTCACGGCTGAAGGAGCAGCTGAAGCAGCCCCCACCTCCCGCTCCTTCTACTCTGCTTCCGACGGCCTAGGGGCTCGCCCGCCCCTCTGCAAGCGGCATATGGCAGCCCCCGCTCACCGCAGTGTACCGGAGCTCGGGCTGCCTTGCTCCTCCTCTCAGTACCCGGGCCGCTGCCCGCCGTCCGCCTGTGCCGCTCCCGTCTCTCCTTCTCTGTCAGTCGGAGGCAGAAGCCCGCCCGAAGCCGCGAGGCCGCCGGCGGTCGCCCCGCGCGGCGACACCACCTCCTCTACCTCCTCCTGCAGTGCAAGCAACCGGCCGGAGCCACAGGTTCGTGCCGCTCCCAGCCCACCACCTGCGAGCCGCCGCAGGCTGCCGAGCTCGGGCGCTCGCCGCCAACAGTTACTCACAGCCCAGCACCTGCCACCAGGGGCCCGTCCGGCACCCCCCTCCTCCGCCCGAGCCTCACGTGTCAGCCGCAAGACGGGCACACAGTCTTTTCACCACACTGATCCGCCGATCTGGCCCGGGGCCGCCACTCCACGGGGCACAGCTTCCCAGAGACCCGTCCTCTCCATGCCTCACAACGCTCCCCAGTAGGCGCCGGGAGCTTCGCCACTCTGCTCGGGATTCGTCCACAAATAGCGGGGTGGTGGACCGCTTTGTATTTGCTCAGAGGTCAGGAGCCGCGGACACTACGTCTACTCCCTACTGGCCGCCATCTTGGAATGAGACACTGGATTTATTACTGGGGTACCTGCGAACCCTACTGAAATATTTCTTTGTACTGACAGTGGTATTTCTGGAACCAAGGGATGATCTATCGAGCACTTTTGTGCCCCTGTATCTACGAGAAAGCTATGCTCTCTATTCCTGACTTTCATTTCTACTTAGGGTCCTTTCTGATTCACGGGAATAGGTACTGGTTCCGACCCCTGTCCTGGGCTGTCCTATTGGGGAAACAACACATCATCCGATGTGTAATCGCTGCTGTTATTATAGTACGCATTTGATTGGGTGTCAAAAATGTTCCCGCCCCTTCCTCTATTCCCATTTTGCGTGTTTTGATGGCTCTGATTCTGAGTAGAGGGAGTTTGATTATGAGCTTGGTTCTGATTTTGGGTATAATTTCCTTGGCTATTTTGGTGCTGCTGCATGTTATTTCTATTCTGCCCATTTGTTCCTGGATGCCCCCTATGCGGTCTTCTCTGGCCATACCCATTTCTCTTTTGCAGATGTGGACATTGCGCTTGCCAGTGACCTTACTCTCTGCAATACGCACACTGATTTAATCCCAGAGGCCCTCCATGCATATTCGAATTACCTCTACCTTGTGCGTTTCCTCTTCCTCTATGTGTCCGCCACTTGCTGGAGTAGCACCTCAACCATTGTTCGTAGTGCTTCTATCCTCATTGGCAAGGGGTATTCATCAAACATCTCATGTAATTCCATTGTGAGGATACTAGGATCTGAAATCCATTTTAACGCCTCTTGTATACATACTTTTAGTTTATCGCCTGTCTGTCTTGACGACGGCAAAAATCACTGCTGTATATAGGGCTCCACCGCTTCCGTCCTATCTCTCCTTATATCTTTACTCCTATACCCTGGTGTGGCAAACATTTCAGCATATTCATCATCAAGTTCATTCTTAAGTTCAAATAGTCGGTCTACATGTTCCCTTATTTCTTCATCTCTCCCTTTACAGCGTGCTAATGCATTCAAATCCAACAATCGTTGTGGTGGTAGCCTTCCAATTAATTGTTTCCATCTCGCCACTAAATATTTCCCCATGCATTCCAACACTACCTGTCTTTCATTGCTCCTCCTGAAGTCATACATCGAAGCTAGCACTGACGTTTCATCACTCCCGTTTATATACATTTCTGCCTGTTCTTGCAACTCCCGTCTTCTCTCCTTGCTGATCGCACTACGAGTCACTCTTGCGCATCCACTTTGTCCAGCCCCTTCTCTTGTTTCAACGAGTTCAAGTTCAATTACGGAAGGGGCAGATGGGATAGAGACGATCTCTAGGGAGGGAGGTGCAGATGGACAATGGGAAAGGGAAGCAACTGTTGCGGCACTGGCTGGCTAATGGGAGGCGCTGCTTGTGTGGTTTGTGGCTGTGCTGGGATTTGATTAGTAGGGAGGGGCTGAGCAATAGGAGGGGGCTGAGCAATAGTTACTGACGCAGTCTTTTTAATCTCTTCCCTTGGACCTCGCTTTGTATCAGTCAATATTTTATCTATCAATTCATCTGATGAATGCAATTCTCGTTGTGGGTATATTTTTTCTATACTCAACTGGTCGCGTCTATTTTACTTTCTCAAACTATCATTCCACTCCTCCTCCTTTTCTTTCACTCTCTCTGCTTTTGACTTATGCCTGCATGCAGGTTTGCGCGCATGTTTCTCTCTACTTCTCCAACGAAGCATAGCTTCCCTCCTCCAGTCTCTAAGGATATCTAATGCTGCAGGGCGTGTTTTCTTTTTCATCAACACCTTCTCCAGGTTATCTAATCTCGTAATTTCAAAACTCCCATGATTCAGCTACTGAAGATCTTCCTGTTTTCTGGTTTGCCTATGCCAAATCTCACAAAACATTATCGCTCCAACAACATATTTCACATACATCTCATACGCCGGCGACCCCACGGGTGGCGCGGCCAGGCCAGTTTCCAAAGATTGTCTACCGCAGCGGGAAAATCCCACTAAGGTGGACAATCTTTGGAAACTGGCCAGGTCGCGCCACCCGTGGGGTCGCAGGCATATGGGATGATCTGAGGGTCTAGGGTTCAAGTCCCTATTCGGGCACCATCTTGAAGGGGCCCCTGAGGGACCCTCGTGTATGGAAACAAGGCACAATCACCACACACGAACTGATACGCCAGACACAAGGTTGTATTCCCAAAATTTAGGGTTTATTGCAAAGCAAATAGTCTCAGTTGGCCAACTGGGTCCCACACCCCGCGACGTGTGTTTGCAGACCTCGGGGACGCAAGAGAGCAAGAATCATACAACAGTTACATATATACAAAACAAGCATCTTGTAATCAGTAGTGGCACATCCAATACCGCCCCTAATACATTTCCTTTGAATTGGGCACGATGATTGACAATGGTGACGAGTATGACACCTTCAAACATTCATTTAGCAACAGTTTGCAATTTTCGTGAGCCTACAGACACAAGTCTTTGTTTAAAAGAACACAATGCTTCTGTTCTTGCAAGCAAGCTGCGTGCAGGGGAGAGACACATTCCAGGCCTTGCTATCTCCTAGTTTCTATTTTTGTACTGGGGGTCAACTAGCTCTCCAGGGCTCTACAGGGCTCAGGAAAGGGGGGGCCGCAAAGAAGAGCATAATTCAAGTAATTTAATGTTCGCTTCTAGCATTTCTACTGTGTTTTCGAGACTAGCTGGCACCTGTGTACTGATTAGAATGCCTTGCTGCTTACTTCCAAGGATATGTGAGGGAGGAGACCGGGCATTTCTGTCTGGGTTGATGCTTTATGTTACAACATGTCTCTCGTGGCCTTGCGTTATGCTCTAGTGGAGCAGAATAATATTTCAGCAAAGCAGTTTTGACAGAAAGCAAAAAGCAAACGTTAGAGAAAACAAAATGGCAATTTCAGTCACCAAAATGGCAGTCTAGTTTATGGCTACATATTTCTAATACTAAACACATGAGGCGGTTGGTCTTCGGCCAACAAAGTACATTGCCTTACCATCGAGGGGTGTCTACTTTTTCTGGACTGACACTTCCATTGATTAGGTGAAAGAAAAAACAGATTATTTAGTAACAGGTCATGCTACTAAAACAGAGGTGTGTTGCCACTCCATAGTTATACATTTGTAAGCAAATATCAGAGAGGCTGGGAGCAGTTGAGTCACAGAAAACCATTCCTGATCCAAAAAGAATGCTCCAACAAAACAGAAGTACATTTGGATTCCAAAATGACCGCCATCCCGTGAGGAAACCGAAAGGAGTTGGAAAGCAGATAATCACCAGAAATCACGCCAGCAAGCAGAGATCTACAGGGTATCAAAGCGGGAAGAAGAGAGGAACAATCCCGCAGCAGCCGATGCCCCCAACGGACAAGCGTTAGGTGAGATAGCAGCAAAGCGCCCTCACCCGGGAGAGTTCAGCGGGCGGTGAACCCTCAGCGCGGTCCGGGGAAGCAAGTTCCCCCAATAGCAGTGGCCCCCAGGGGTAAGCTGCAGTGGAAGCAGTGATACGGTCAGTGGTCGCGCTCCGTCCCGACCCGTGTCAGGTCCATCAGAGAATGTGGAGGGACTGGAGTGTGATGGCGGGGAGCCGCCTGAGCAGCCGCACGGGTCAGCCTTTGGAGTCAGCGGAGAAGCCAATATGTGGCGGGTAGCCATGACGACAAGGAACAGCTGCCTCTGTTGCGGAACAGCCGGCACTTCACCCTGGGCATCAACCCGGAGACAGCCTGTGTCGGCGAAGGGACATCCCAGCGGAAAGGGAGACCCGCAAAGCGAAGACCCCCCGTCCAGCCCAAACGCAGCGGGGCAGTAAACTCACCAACGGAAAGGAGAGAGCAGACCGACAGAGCCCTGCAGAGCGCCAGGGCCTAAATTAGCGAGCCCACAAGGTAATACGGAGGAGGGGAGAAGATAGCTGTGCCGGGAGGCTAGGCATGGCCCAAATGCCTCAGGCAGCAGGGCGCCAGCCCCCCAGGAGGTGCAGCGGAGTCGGCGGATTGTCAGTTTCAAAGGTAGGAAGCCGCCAAGCAACGTGCCTACGCAGTGAGAGCGTGAAGACCTGACAGTCCCACCAGCGAGACCCGTCTCTGGAAGTTAGCAGTGGGGGGAACCATAAAAAGACATGGGGGACCAGCAGCAGCCCTGAATAGATGTCGGAAGCTGGAGACATATAGTCTGATACCCCGGCTATTAAAAGGAATCGGCAGGGCACGGCAGGCGACCACAGGGGGAACAAAGATTGGACAATCATAGCACTAAACGTTTCACTCTGGGGACCCATTAAGATCCAGCAAAGCCATAAAACAGGGTGTTCCAAAAGGAAGAGCCGGGAATACCCGACTCAACTATACAGCGGCAGCAGCGAGCCCATTACGCTCCCTTTGTGACCAAGGGTACGGGCCCAGCATGCAGTAACTGAAAAGCTCGAAAACCACACAGCAGACCGGGTAGCCCAAACTCTGTTGAACACAAAACAATCCTATTACATACACGGGGGGAAAGCAAACAAGTTCCTAGCCGCGAAACTGAAGAAACAGAAAACATGCAACTATATAGCACAACTTAAAAATAAGCAAGGGGTCCCACACACAGCAGAGAAAGAGAAACTAGAGATAATGGTGCAATTCCACAAGGAACTATTACACAGCAAAAACCTTAACCCTGAACATCAGAGATCCCATATACGGTCCAACCCTGCCTACCACAGATCACAGAGCAAGATAGACAGACACTTGGGGGCCTGATTACAGCACAGGTCAGCGATGCGATTGCGTCACTGCTGGCAAACAAGGCTCGTGCCCAGACGGCCTGTGGACTGGCTACTATAAAACCTTCCGCACACAGCTGCTGGCCCCGCTATCACGCCTCTTCAATACAATCAGGGAAAAGGGTTCGGTTACTGCCGACATGGGGAGATCCACGACCATACTGATCCTGAAACCGGGGAAAAGATCCTTTAGAATGCTTAAGCACTGCTAAATAGAGATGCGAAGATCTACGCTAAAATACTGGCGGTCAGACTGATGAAAGTCCTCCCGGACATCATACACGACGATCAGGCAGGATTCATCATGGGCAGGCACACACAGGACAATGTGAAGCGAGCTATAGATATCATCAACATGGAAATACGTACGCAAGAAGGGTTCTCAGTGGCAGCACTAGATGCCAGACGGGCTTTTGACAGTCTGGATTGGAAATATCTGAGGCTGGTACTGGAGCACTTCGGGTGCGGCAAGGAATTAATCACAATGGTACTTGCTAACTTACAAATCCCATCGACAAGCTTTACAGTTAATGGCCAGAACTCGGAACACATCAAAATAAGGCGAGGCACGAGGCAGGGATGTCCCCTCACCCCCCTGATCTTCGCAATGGCAATGGAACCTTTTGCGATTCGAGTCAGACTATACGCAGGGATCAAGGAGGTAATATGTGGGAAGGAGATCCATAAAATCACATTATATGCAGATTACATTATGCTCTTCATGAAGGACACCAAGAACACTATGCCCAGGGCCATGGCACTGTTACAAGAGTTCGAGAAGGCATCAGGGTTCTCCATTTACTTTTCCAAATCAAAAGCAATAAATATAACAGAGGGGAGGGAAGAGATTGAGATCCTGGTGAAGGCATCCCCCTTAATCTGGGAAAGGGATTCTCTGGAATACCTGGGAATTCACTTAACGAAGAGCATAATCAGACTGTACAGGACAAACATTATACCCCTCTGGAAACAGCTATAAGAGGACATGCACAAATGGGAAACTCAAGAACTGTCATCGTTTGCATGTATTGCGGCAGTGAAAATGACCATCCTTCCCCGGCTACTCTATGTCATGAGCTCGCTACCTGTAACCATATCCCCTGCCGCGACCAAGGAGCTGCAAAGAGCAATATTCAATTTTATATGGTAAGGCTAGAGGCCAAGGATACAAAAACGAATTCTGATGCGGCCGCCACTCCTGGGGGGATTGGGAGTCCCGGAGGTTGGGAGATACATAATGGCGGCGCACCTGGCCTCAATGTTTAGGTGGACGAGGCAAGACGACTTAAAAGGGTGGTGTCAGATAGAACAGTCAGCCACATCAATCCACCTGAAGGCACTGCTAGGGTTAAACGTGGAAGCTCGGGAAAAGGGGGGGCATTATTGGAAGCGACCAAGATGTCCTTACAAAGCTGGGATAAAGCCCTGGGTTGGAAACTGATTTGCCGTGGGATGGACCCACTCACGCCCTTAACACACAACCCAGATTTCACACCGGTGCTCCACATGAAATCAGTGGTCGAAGTGAGCGGGAGCGGCGCTCCACTACTTTTTTAAATGACCTTTTACAGCTCCTATACTTTTATTTTAAAAAGAAACAATTCCGGAATTGTTTCGTTGTAAAATAAAAGTGGAGGAAGAAGTTGAAACTCCCAATGGCTACCAAGTCAATTTTATTAGGGGCGGCAGTGGAAGGCTCTTCTGCAATGTCGGGTCCCAGAGCCACCTTAATCACACACCTATTGTCAGCTGCGAGAATGACACTGGCACAGAGATGGAAGTGTGAAGCGGGGCCAACGACAGTCTGGTGGTGGGTCAAGATCTGGGGGGTCATGGCAATGGAAAAGATATGTGCCCTTCGTACAGGGAAATATCTGAAGTTTCTGGCGGTCTGGAACCCCTTCCATGAGTTTGTGAGAGACAGAGAAGCCCACTTCTACAAACCACAAATTCCTAAAAATATGCACGTCACCTGAGGAGGGCCCAGACAAAACCCGGGTACACCCCTCCCGGAAAGAACTCACTAACGACAGAAAACTCTGGACACCAAAGAGTTGGGGTAAAAGGGGGGGGGGGATTTATATGTGGGGAGAATATTGAAATAATCAGAGGCAAATGAGTAGCCATCGAGCCTGTCATTGTGGGAGTATTGCTGGTCATATGTTACATACTTGGTCTGTTGTCTAATTTACATATATTGTACGAGCGATAGCCTCCGATCAATAAATAAAAAATTTTGAAAAAAAAACAGAAGTACATTTATAGACCATGCTCATTTGCTCCAAGCGAAGCAGACCACACCATCAATTTTGATACAAAAGGTTCCAGTTTTTAATTGTAATTCAGGTAAGGAACAAGTTACTTACCTGTAACTGTTGTTCTCCAGCATGGGTCTTGCATGGATTCACATGCTCATGAATATTCCCCGTCGTCAGGCTGGGAATCCTCGGTAAAGAAAAAACCAGTATCAGTTACGTTTCTGATCTGTCTTTCGTAGTAATAACCAATCACTGATCTCTGCGTCATACTGACCACAGCCAATGACTGCCCTCTACCTAAGCCCCGCCTCTGGCAGCCATCTTCAGATTTGGAAGCACGTGAAGTGGCAGTATGACCAAGTGAAGAGCCGCAGAGGGGTAGGCGGGAGGGTTCGCATGTGAATCCATGCCAGACCCATGCTGGAGAACAACAGTTACAGGTAAGTAACTTGTTCCTTCTCCAGCATGGGGTCTGGCATGGATTCACATGCTCATGAATAAAGAATACATAGCAGTACACACATGCACAACCACGGGAGGTGGCAAAGGCTCAACATTAAGCATTCCATCAAACTCAACATTAAGCATCTTACCTCCTCACCAGGCTCACCTCAGGCGAACAGGTTGCGCAGCACTGCTTGGCCGACCCTGGACTCCTCCCTGGAATCCCGATCGACGCAGTAGAATTTCGTGAAGGTGTGCGTCGACCTCCACGTAGCAGCCCTGCATATGTCCAGCAGGGGCACACCATAAAGGTACGCGTGGTAGCTGCGATCGCTCTGGTGGAATGGGCTCACGGACGGCCAGGCAGCGGTCGGTTTGCCAACCGACGACAGTACATGATACAGCCGGAGAGCCATCTGGAAATGGAAGCCTTCGAGAGAGCCTTCCCCTGATTGACAGGTCCAAAATTCACAAAGAGTTGTGACGTCTTCCGAAAACACTTTGTGCGGTCCACGTAGAACTTCAGCGCTCTAGCCACATCCAGCGAGTGCAAAGTCCTCTCAGCCGGCGACGAAGGCGACGGGAAGAACACAGGCAACACCAAGGGTTCGTTGAGGTGGAAGTCCGACGGCACCTTGGGCATGAAGGAGGGGTGCGTCCTGAGCACTACCCTTGTGTCGTGAAAAGTCAAGTACGGGGCCTTGCAGGAAAGGGCCTGGATCTCTCCCACCTGTCGTGCGGAGGTGATGGCCACAAGAAACGCTGTTTTCCACGACAGAAACTTCAACGGGGCCGAGTGCAGAGGCTCGAACAGAGGTCCCATGAGCTTGGTCAGCACCACGTTGAGCTCCCACGCCGGGGCCGGAGCCTTCACCGGCGGGAACGATCTGAACAGTCCCTTCATGAACTCTTTCACCAGACGATGAGACCACAAGGTCGTCCGCCCCGTGGTTCTGGTGTATCGGGAGATCGCAGCAAGATGAATCTTGATGGACGCGTGTGCCAGTCCAGCTTTGGCCAGCGTCAGCAGGTACGGCAGTACTTGGGGAGCCATAATCCGTAGAGGGTTAATCTTCTGTGCGTGGCACCAGACAGAGAACCTCTTCCATTTGTGTCCGTAGCATTTAAGAGTCGAGGACGCCCTGGCCTTTGCAAGAACCTCTCTGCAGTCGGCCGGTGTGTCGTATCCTCCAAACTCTAGCGCTGCAGGAGCCAGGCATGCAAGTTCAGCGATTTCGGGTCGTGGTGGAGGATGGCGCCTCCTTCCCTGGAGAGAAGATCCGCATCCACCGGCAGCTTGATTGACGGGGACGCTGACAAGTCCAGAAGGTCCGGGAACCATATCTGCCTCTGCCACGCAGGTGCGACGAGGATCATCCTGCACCGGGACCTCTTGAGCTGGTTGATGAGCCGGATTAGCAGTGGCAATGGAGGGAACGCGTAAAGGAACAGGCCCTCCCAGGGGAACGAGAAAGCATCGCCCATGCTCCTCGCCTGGGGAAACCTGCTGGCGAAACTCCGGTACTTGGAGTTCGTCGCCGTCGCGAACAGGTCGATCTGGGGTGTGCCCCACCGTCGGAAGAGGCGATCCACTAGATCCTGCCGTAGTTCCCAATCGTAGCACGAGCGCAGCTCCCTGCTGAGTGAGTCGGCGATGGTGTTTTTTATCCCTGCCAGTTGAAATGGCACCAGAAACATCCTTTGGGCGCCGGCCCAATGCCACAGGTCCTGCGCCTCCTTGGACAGTGCTGGGGACCTGGTTCCGCCCTGTTTCCTGATGTAAAACATGGTGGTGGTGTTGTCGGTCAAGATCCTCACCACCTTGCCCTTGAGGGACGGAAGGAAAGACCTGAGGGCCCAAAACACTGCACGGAGCTTCAGGACGTTGATATGTAGGGACTTCTCTGTCGGGAGCCAAAGTCCTCTTGCGTGCAGATTTTCGGTGTGCGCTCCCCACCCTTCCAGGGAGGCATCCGTGGTCACTGTCTCCTGGTGGACTGGGGTCTGGAAGTCCATGCCCGCCGTCAGATGCGCGCGGGTGCCCCACCACCGGATCGCTCGTCGGAAACTCTCGTCGAGTGTGATCCTTTCCTCGAAGATGCCCGTCGTTTGGATCCAGCGCGCGTCCAGGAACTCCTGCAAACGGCGCATCCGGAGCCTGCACAGGGGAATGAGGTAGATGCAAGAAGACATCATTCCGAGGAGGGACTTGATGGACCTCACCTTGGCCGCGTCGGCCACCAATATCCGCTGTACCTTGCCCAGGATGGCCCTGGTCCTTTCCTCCGACGGGGAGGCCAGAAGGGACACTGTGTCGAGCCTCGCTCCCAGAAACAGTGCGTCTTGCGCGGGTACCAGGTGGGACTTGGAGTAGTTCACGGAGAATCCCAGGTCCGTGAGAAGTTGGACGGTCCTTGCCGTGTGCTCCACGGCGAGCTCCTTCGTCTTGGGTCGGATGAGCCAGTCGTCCAGGTAGGGGTAGACGTGGATCCCCTCTCGGCGCAGCTGCGCCGCCACTGGTGCAAGGCACTTGGTGAATACCCTGGGTGCCGACCGTAGTCCGAAGGGAAGGGCTCTGAACTGATAGTGACGCCCTTGGACCACGAACCTGAGAAATTTTCGGTGCCCCTTTAGGATGGGAATATGGAAGTAGGCATCCTCCAAATCCAACGACGACAGGAAGTCACCCTCCTCCAGCTGACCCAGGACGTGCTGGAGGGTGACCATCCGGAACTTCTGTGCCTTGATGAACTTGTTCAGTCGTCGTAGGTCTAGGATGGAGCGCCATCCTCCCGTCTTCTTCTTCACGAGGAAGTATCTCGAGTAAACTCCGGAGCCCCGAAGCCTCTTTGGGACGAGTTCGATGGCGCCCTTCCGGAGCATCGCCTTTACCTCCAGGAGCAGCTGAGGGATGTGAAGTTCTTTCCTGGTCACCGGGGGGACGTGCGGGCACCTTCTCTGAAACTCGAGCGCGTGGCCCCGGGCTAGGGCGTCCAGCACCCAACGGTCGGTGGAGATGGACTCCCACACGCTGACGAAGCTCGCCAGCCGGCCTCCCACTGGGGTGCTTCGGTGGGGGCCCGACCCCACGGCCGGTTCAATCCTGCTTCGACGAGGCTTTGCTGCCTTGACCTCCTTGGCGACGACGGCGGGGTCCGCCAGACTTGCCTCGTCCCCTGTAGGCCTCCTGAGACGACGAGCGGGCCGCTTGACGGTAGGTGGAGAAACCGCCGCCGGAACCCTTGGAGGCGCCCTTGCCTCCGCTGCTCCGAAAGGGCGGCCGTCGTTGCTGCAGAACCCCGAGGGCCCGGGCCGTCTCCGTGTCCGCTTTAATGGCTTGAAGGGAGTCGTCCACTGTTTTCCCAAACAGGTTGTTCCCATCGAACGCCATGTCCAGGACTCGGGTCTGTACGTCTTGACGGAAGTCCGTAGCCTTGAGCCATCCACGCCGCCTAAGGCACACGCCGTTGCCCAACTGGCGAAATCCAGTGTCGGCGATGTCCGTCGCAATAGTGATGGCGTGGTCCGACGCCACCTCACCTTCCTGCAGGATCTCCAGGGCATCCGCCCTCTTGTCGTCCGGTAGGAAGTCCAGCAGGGGAGCCAGTTTGTACCACAGCTCCCTGTCGTAGCGGGCCACAATAGCCAAGGCGTTGGCCGCTTTAATCGTCGTCGCTGCAGATGAGATGACCCTGCGTCCCATAGTGTCCAATTTCTTTCCCTCGCCGTCCGGCGGGGAAGTCGACGTGGAGGCCGCACCCCCCCCCCGCTTTCTTCCTGGCTGCCGCGGAGACGACGGAGTCCGGGGTAGGCTGTGCCCGGAGGCACAAAGGAGCCGCGTCCGGGACCCGGTACTTCTTCTCGTACCGGTCTCTTCTAGCCGGCGTCGTGGAAGGGTTCTTGAGGAGGGCGAGGCCCTCATCCCAAATATCGTCCAGGAGAGGCACCGAGAGGACTGTCTTCCTCTTGGCCTCGCGCCGTTGATAAAGGAATCCTTCCTTTTTCTTCTTCTCAGGGCAGAGCTGGAAAAGCTCGAATGCCCTGGCGATCATGGAGTGGAACGATCCAATCTCGTCGGGCGGGGAAGCCCTGGTGGGAGGCGACGACGGCAGATCCTCGTCGTATACCTCGTCGTCCGTACCCGTCGCGGCCGTGTCAGTCCCCGTATCATCCCCTCGGGTCGTGGACGGGGAGGAGGGCTGGACGGGGCGCGACGGCTGAAAAGGAGGTGGAGGGTGAATCCTTCTTTTCTTGGGGGGAGGACTGCCAGAAGGTCCCGGTTCTGGGTCCCCCGACGGGAGTGGTTCCTCCGCTGGCAACGGTAGTCTCGTCCTTATCTCCAAGCATAAGGACTGTATTGCCAACAAAATGGCCGCCGAGTTGTCTTGCGGCGCTGGTAGAGGGGAATCAGACGGGCGGTCAGGGGCCCCGTCCGCACCCTCGACGATGTCGTCGTCACCTGCGTCGGGATCCATCCCGACGGGCTGGTCTTCGTCCACGCCGAGGCCGTGGCTTAAGACATCTATCAGCTCTTCCTCAGAGGTTGAGGCCGAATCCACGACGACCCCCTGCCCCCCCTTTTTCTTCTCCGCCGGAGGTTTCACGGGGGTCCTGTCGATGGGCATAAAAGAGGACTCCCTCCTAGGTGGCAGCCACCACAGGCTGAGCCAGGGCCGCCGCGACTGACTCGATAGAGGCCTTGGCCGGATGGATTAAGGCTTTCACCACCCTAGGTGCGCTCACCGCCTTCTCCTTGAGGGGGGGGGACACTGCCTCGCTCCCCCTCCGATGGGGCCTTCGAGCTCGACCGGGGCCTCTCCAGGAGCTTCGCCGGGTGCTCGGCCTTCCTCTTACCCGACCCAGAGCGTTGGCTCGTGGTTGATGGTGCCGGGGAGGCTGCGCCCTGCCTGGCGCCCGTAGAGCCCGACCGTTCGGCGCTCCCGGTGCCAGCGGACTCGCGGTGCTTGGCCTTGTGTTGGACCCCCGTCGCCGGGGCGTCCTCAAAGGTCTTAGAAGACCGCTCAGATTTCTTCTTCTTCTTCTCGCCGGACGGGCTCTTCCCTTCCAGCCAGTTGGCGAGACGTTGATGGCGGTCCTTCATGGTCCGCTCCGACATGTTGCCGCAAAACGCACAGTCCTTCTCCACGTGCGTCTTGTCCTCATGTAGGCAGTAAAGACAAAAGGAGTGTTCGTCTTCCTTAAAGACGTTCTGCAGCTGGCATCCAGGGCAAACCCTGAACAGCTTTCCGGGCGTCGAGCTTCCCTTCTCCTGGGCCATGTCCGAGATGGGCCTGAGAAACTTCTGGAGTCCTCCAAAAGCGTAGCTCGACGAAATCTTCACCCATGAGGGGCGTAGACGAATCCAACACGGGTCCCCGTTGATCGGATGGAGAATCGGTGGAGCTTGAGGCTCTTTTTGACCGAAAAAACAAAGTTTTTGAGAAAAAACGTGAAAAAGTAGCACTAACGCTCGAGAGCAATAGCACGAGGATCCCAACACATGAACGTGCGGTAAAAATCTGAAGATGGCTGCCAGAGGCGGGGCTTAGGTAGAGGGCAGTCATTGGCTGTGGTCAGTATGACGCAGAGATCAGTGATTGGTTATTACTACGAAAGACAGATCAGAAACGAAACTGATACTGGTTTTTTCTTTACTGAGGATTCCCAGCCTGACGACGGGGAATATTCATGAGTATTTGAATCCATGCCAGACCCCATGCTGGAGAAAAAACATTATACACAGCAGTGTCTTGCGGTCCTTTCAAGGTTTAATCATCGATAGTGAGGTCAAAGAGATTTAAAAAAAAAAAAAAAGGAAAGATCAGCCTATATACATTTCAGCAACTAAAAACTTTGCTTTAGAATTATTTCTTCTAAGGAACCAAATGTTTAACATAAAAACTTCAGATTCTCACATTTCAATACAAAATTCTATAATACTGTAAGTGTGCAATTTTAATTTCAGCCAACAAAATATATTTGAGTATTACTGGATTTTTTTTAACAAGCGATTTACAAGAGCACTTCAAAGGACTAATAAGAATGTGGCATCTTAACACTAATCTCTAGCTATCAGAGTAAAAGATTGAATGGTATTTGCTTGCACTTCCTGAAAAAAAGCTCAATGTGTGCTAAAAGCACATTTCAAAGAGATGGGAGTCGTCTTGTATTCCAGTGTGCACCACTTGTTACCCACATGACCAAAGAGTTACTTCACTTTGTTTGGCCTTAATACCCTTTTCAAATCCGCAATATCTGAAGGGGTTATCTGGCAGCAGCCTCCTGTGCAGAAATAAGAAATGTATGCACATAGTTAGATTTGATTATTTGTATAATAAGAAGTCACTTAGCTGATAACATTAAAAAAAGCTATCCCACCAAAACACAACAAACAGTCTAGTAACTTGAAATATATATATATATTTTTAAATGAAATCCAAAACATGTTTGTGTGGAGAGCTATTTTTCTGTACATTGGCAATGCCTGATATGAAGAAACCACACTTATTGATAGACAATATCCTACCAAAAATGTACCAATACATTTGAAACAAAACAAATTCATGGAAAATAGCTTATTTCAATATATAAAATAAGGAGAGTAAAATAATAAGATGGCAGATTTAAAGAAATACTATGTGCCACCCTCCCTAGATCATTACTGTGTTGTAAAGCATTCAAGTTACTGCACCCCCAATTAATCTCCTATTGTCCAACACCCTATCAATCCCAGACACAACATGCATTACCTTATCTATTCCCTTCCCACCACCATCTGCTCACTGATTACTGTGCTGCATTAAGGTATTAAATTGCCATGAACTGACCCAATGATTCTTTTTTCCTTTAAAATCTGGCTTCCTTTATTTATGAAAACTATTAATTCAACCCCCACTTTAAATGTTTTATTAATGTTAGTTGTTCAACATTTCCAGTTTCCACCAGGATTTGAACTGGGACATTCTTTAAAGTTTTTATTAAAAGTGTTCCTTTGTTTTCCGAAGTTAAGTATATTACATTATTAATTATCAGATTGAAACTTTTCACATTCAATTTTGTTAGTTTACATGATGTTATTGTTACAGTATAACACTGATAAAATCTGAGGTGCGATTGGTTTTTAGTATGTTCCTGTAGAATAACCCTGCCAATTTCCAGCATTTGTAGAATTTGAATTTGGGGCATATTTAACCACTCTTAAAGTTCACCAGGAGAATTTAAAAATGTGTTATTTATTTTATAAATTAAATGTAAAAATTGCAACAATCCTCTGAAATTAAAATTCCAAATATGTTCTTTTACCGTTTTGTACAAGTACATTTGTGGTCTAACAAATGGTATTGTCAATATTGCCCAAAAATATATTCTCATGCCACAATATCTCTAGCCATAATATTGACAAACAGGCCAAACTCACATCAGGCGTGTATTTACTAGGGCTAGAGTTTGAATTGTAAATGTACCCAGCGCTAGCATCTGTAAGAAGTGCTTGTTGTTGGAGTTCAGCCATACATTTTCATTATGATATTATGGTTTGGATATTTTCAATCAAGGTTTCGCTTTGGAAGATTTTATAATGGAAGATAAACATTTCCATAATACTTAGGGGGAGAAAAGGATCCATGTTTTTTGTGCGAGTCTCTTGTAAGCCTGATTCACAGATAACAGCGGCAAAATAGAGGACCAGAATACCCCACCACCCAAATCCCCTGCCTCCCCCAGTCATGACTCATAACTAGAGAGATTGGCGAAGAGTAGCCCGCCCAATCAGCAGAAAGAATCAGGGAAAGACTCCCCATACGTGAATTTATGCATTCAGGAAAGCCCAGCCAGGTGACGCATTATATCAAAGTATCAGACTAACCATGTCTCACCTACATAACCAGGGACGCCCAGTCGTGCACCACTTCCTCAAATTTATTTCAATACCAGCTGTGCACCGATTTCGCAGCCAACTGCACAACAGGCCATAACGCAACTGCTCCAACTAATCCCAGCAGAGTAATTAGGAACACACTAGGTACAACCAACCCTCTGCCCTCAAAATGCATGCAGGAAGTTAGCCTCCATGTTTGGAGAGGAGGCGTGACCGGTTGATGGACCAGAACCAAAAACTTTAGAAGGTACCATTGGAAGGCAACCGAAGACACACTTCAGAGGCACTGTTAAAATAACCGATGCAATCACCAATTACCCGCTTTCCTGCTCCACCAACATAACCAATGCCACTATACATGATTAGGACCACCTAGAACTAATCTAATTCTCGAACTCAACCAACTCTCTGAGACTGAAAATAACCTTAGAGGGAACATATCCATACACATAGTCCATAAATCCATCAACACGACACAAAAGCACAACAACACAATCCAATCATACGACACACACACCCAACATACACACTAACACAAGTCTGAGGCACTGAGCCCTATCCTTATGGTTACAACAAGCGGGGCCTCTCGACCAACTCCCACATGCAAGAATACGCTCACAGGTGCCAGTTTCTCCTGGCTCTGAACCTATCCTATCATCCTATCCTCACTAACACACCCCACCCTCTTCTCTTGCAGAGTCACGTGAGCGCCAGGAGACTGTCCTTGAGTGGTAGTAGTGCACGGTATTAATCAACATAACATGACAGAACTGGCACAGCAGATGTAGAGATTCTTGTATCTTTTTACTGCATCATTGGGTCTTCCCACTACCCCTTTAATAGAAGCTGTGCTATCTCTAGTGTGTGCTTGTGACCCACATGTCTGTATGTTGGCACCCCACGATCGCAAGAGGGCTAGGATAGTCACCATATGGGGTGTTGTGTTGCATGTCAGTGAGGCTGGTCAAGGCAGAGCTAAGCTTGTGGTACATATCCTGGAGCTTAGAACATTTAGGCATATGGATTTAAGTGAGCTGGGGCATGTGATTGCATGTTCTAATACCACAGCTCCATTCACTCAGGTAGGTAAGCCATTTGTAGAGCATAATACTTGCCCCGAAGGAGGCATTAAGGCGCTACCACATCAGCAACATATGCCCTCAAAGCTAATGTTGCATTTAAATTGGGAACAGCAAACACTTTAGTCAACATTGAATTCTAAGTGGTTAGTAATAGTCTGAAGGTGTGGTTAGAAGCCATTCCAAAGCTTACGTGCCAAAACACTAAAGGATTGGCCACCCAGATGCTGGTATTTAAATTTCGCCAATTTCAGCAGGTTGACCGAAGCAGCTTTTAAATTGTCTGCTAGGGGTGTACCGCACCAAGCGTTTACAAAGAAAGGCTGGCCCTTTATGAGAAAAAGCATTGTGTACGGTACAAAGCATCTCAAATTCTATCCTTTTTGCCACAGGCAAGTCTTGCAACCAGTGCAAGTCTCTAAGGACAGAAGAGATATGAGCCCACCCGTTTAAATGCAATAACAGTCTGGCAACGCCATTATAAATTGGCTGAAGCTTAAAGAGCTTTTTCTTAAGCACACCAAGATAAATAGTATTGCAGTAATCCAAGCGACTTGATATAAAAGCATCTTCCAGGAAAGGTGAAATAGTCTAGGAACCTCTTTATAGATTTCAAGTGAAAGAAAACTACTTGTGAGTTTCTTTATTTAAGTAGCTAAGGTCTGATCTGAATGAGGCCAAATGCCCAGATTACAGACTGATGTTACAGGTGCAAGACAGGGACCCACAGAAGTTACCAGAAGCTAGTACGCTCTGTTAGTGAGATTTATCATGTTTTTACTTCGTCCCCTCTCCTGGTGAGAACCCCAGCACTTTCTGCTGGATTTCTGGACCTTTTTCTGGAACCCTGAATGAGTGGATCCTTTTTCCACTCACTCATTCATTCTCATGGGCCCTCTCTTTTGAAACTCTAATCTTTGTATTGTAACTGTACTATGAAGTCTAATTTCTCCATAACTCTAAAAGGCGCCCATGTTTAACTATGGCAGCACCCAGATCCTTATGGGCAATGTTGCTGGGGACCCTTACAGTCCCCCTTTGAGATTATGTTTCTATATCCTAGAGTAACTACAGTCCTTAAGGATACTTAGTATCACTCCCAAAAACATTATAGTCTGAGAGATGTGCACACACCACCTTATGTGGAGTGCCGGAGGGATACTTCGTATTCCCCTTCTCTCTGCTCCTGTGACTTTTATGTCACATAGACAGTCTCCTAGTTTTGGCTGGCGGCAGTGGACGTGTTCTACAAACTATTGTGTGATTTTTCTATTGCAGGCTATGTCCATAGCCTCGGTAGTGCACAATAGGGGCATCCAAGTACCAATCTAGGGCCTTCCCTTCTTCTTTCGCAATTGCTAGAGTGGTTGTTCTTTGTTAGCTCTTCTTCTACCATTCTGGGAGGGGGAGGCCGGTGTGCGCGTTTTGCCTTTGGCAGGAACCCTTGGGTATCCCTGCCTAGGCTCCAGAGTGTCTGTGCAGGCAGGATGTGGAGTAGGAGTTTTCCACACCCCTGTCATTGGTCTGCCTGAGTACCTGAATAGGACCAGCTCTCACAGGGGGTCTGGCTATTCTGATTGGACAGCCAGATGCTGCTTTCTGTTTAATGCTGAGAGAGTCCTTGTCTTCTCTTGCTAGAGGCAGCATGTGCTTGAAGCAGCTGCAAGTACCTGCTGTGTTAGGCCAAGTGATGACACACATGACAACGCTCATGAAGTTCAGAGTATAGACATTATTTCTTTTTTCTTGAGAGATTTTACCAAATGATATAGAATCTATGGAAAGATCTAGAAACTATAATGACCTCTATAAAGTAAACAGTGTCAAGGATAGGCCATTGCAAAGTGGGATGGCCAACTCAAAGTTCTTAATCTACTCTTACAAATTCTTTTCCTTTCCTGGGACCCCTATTCAACAAAATAATGTTCCAACCCCTAATCTTAACCAGTCTTTTAGACCACTAGATAATCTAAGCTTTAAATGTAAATGTTCAATATTTGACTAATAAAATAGTTCACAAATTCTAATATCAAATGTTCAGCCATAAACTTTCAACACAACAAAGATACATTCTGCTGGGAAGGCTTTTAGGGTTTACTCACATACTAGAACCATGTTCGGTCTACTCGCTTTCACAGTGTCTCTTGTAGACTTCTCCTAGGTGTCAGTTTCTTTGGGTCCTCTTCTCAGGTTTCCTCTCAGACTTTCACTCAGCCTGTGGTTTTGTCACCACACACATGGTCTCCAGCAACACTCCATGTAGTCTATAAGCCTCTCCCATACGTTTTGTTTCACCAGTTTTCCGTTTAGGTCTCTCCCAGACCTTGGGTGGGAAAACACTCACTTGAGGTCTCTATCCAGAACTTTGATTTCACCACATTTGCTGTAGGTCTCTCTGCAGACCTCTGGTTTCACAGCATTCCATGGAGGTCTCTGTTCAGAGCGTGGGTTTCTCAACATTCAACTGAGATCACCTCTAGAGACCTTAGGTTTCTCAGCATTCAATAGAGGTGTTTTCTGCAGTTTCTCAACGTGCACTTAGAGTATTTCTCCACACCTCGTTTAGGGTTCTTTTCATGTTGATGTTATTACTCCCGGAATTCCTCACCCGAAAACAGGCGAGTTCATACTTTTTCTCTCATGCACCCCGGCCCAGTGGCATATTCCAATCGTATATCAGTGCTGGCAGGGGCTTGTTGAGCCCTAAGATGGATGTGCCACACAGATGTCATGCTGGGAGTAAACCTAAAGTGTGCAGGTGCCTCATACTGATGTTTTGGTAGCGGTCTCTTTCAGAATTGACATTACCAGTGCATAAGCTGAGGTGCCTGTGAGGCATAACACCAAATCATGATAAAAATCACAGTGACATGCGAGTTGCAGCACAAGCTTAACTACATATTTGCTTTAACACCCACCAGCCTACAAATGCCATTAATTTCTACAAACTGCAAATTGCACACAAATCCAGCAGTTCACCACTGTGCCACTTAGAGGCAATGGATGCCGGCATAACACTGCTGCTCCAAGGCAAATTACCTACAACTAAAATACCTTATGAAGTCTGTTCGCGCTGATCTCATCACATCAAGCATGCCATCTAAAAATGGAAGACTGATGATACTCACTCCGATGATCCACCTGCCAACCCGCCGCAACATCCTTCCTTGCCGCATCATGGTGCACCAACATTGCTTCAGACAGCATAGCAACAAAAAGGGATTCTGGGTTTTCACTACCAAGTCGTACCTGCAATGTCTCCTTTGGCTCTACTCCAGGTATCATAGTACCAATAAACATGATGATAGGTTCACGCTCCCACCTAAAACTCCTTGAGGTGTGACCTGGGAAACACAAAACACGCTTACTTACCTAAACCACACTGCCAAACTATGGGGTTTCCGGAGCCTTCATACATCAGATTGTATTTGGGGAGCACCTGCTACATCAGGTACTCCCCAAATACAATCTAAAAATGTTGTCCCACCTCTGGCAGCTCCACCAACCTGCATGCAGTAAGCCACAACCAATAACCATGGTGCCTCTTTTGGATCTGCAAGACACAATTCTGGCAACCACAACAGTGGCATCCTGATTCCCAGATGGAAAGTAAAGAAATGGACCCAGATGCAGAATAACAGGACATGGTAGCTCGCTAGCCAAGCATGTTCCCTTTTGTGGTAAACATTTAACAGTAGACAAGCCCACCCGCTACTAAATATAACGCTGAACTCTGGGTTTTCAGGCCAGTGCCTGCATTAAGGCAAGCTGACCATACATGCACAAAAGCGCACAATTTGCACTCACCACTAGCAATTGGCTAGTGATAATTGACTATTGGAGAGTAAAAATGGTATGCTGTGTGTACGTATGTAGATAAGTAGGCATGTGACTGTTTATGGCTGGCTAGTAACTTGCGACTTCTATCCCGATTAGAACGAAGTCCTAAAACGTGATCAGGCAGTTTAGCAGGAGCCCCATTTGGCACAAAAAATAAATTGTAGTCTCAATGCGGAATTCTAGGAAGTGCAGAACAAGAAGCAATTCAATGCCACTCACCGTCACCATCCTATGGGGGTTGCATCATTGTCTAAAGCTAAATCCCAAGCATCCTCTGCCACAAACACAATAAGCAACACAAATACAAATGCCTTGATGGCAGTGACATATAGGGCTACCGTAGCTCTCTTTGTCTCCTCAACCAAACCAACGCTCACCTCTAGCCACAGGAAAACATGAAACTACAAGGGATAGGCAAAGTTCCACTGAAGGACTGCTAGCTAACACCCAGACCACCTTTTAATGGAATCTCTCAGAAATGAAACAAGGGGTTTGCATATACTTAATACTGCCTACAGTCACAGGGACAAATAAGCAAGGGGTTTGCACTTAGACAAGGGTGCAGGGACAGCAGCCTGGCTCCTTGCTTTTACAATCCAACAACAGGCAAAAGCAAAATTCTTAGATCATCTGTCTGATGCAAAGGAGTTGCCTGATGTAATAGAATAACAGTTTTCACGAAATACAAGAACAAGTCACATGACAGCCAGTACCATTTCAGTCATTTTGAATCTGTGTCCAAAGCCTGTACTGTCTACCACTAATCTCCATGCTTTGATGCCAGTAATCAAGCTCTGCAAAAGTTACAGGGTTTCAAGAACACTGCAACCAACAAGAATGTTCGTACACCACCTTGAGGAAAAGAGCAAAGGCCAGAACAGACCCCCCTCCCACCGAAGTATGCCTTGTGCGGAATCAGCCAAGACAAAAATAATAAAAACTGATATTACAGCTCATCTAACCTCAAAGGGGAACAGAATCCACCTTCATTTGCCGATATGGAAGACCCCCCCAACCCAGTTATGTATTCATCTCCCTTCTTGTGAAACTCATGGACTGAGAGCCATACAAAAAATGTCCATCTCATCTTTAGCAGGATTTCTTCTACTGTCATCTTGGAGTGAAAAAAGTACAATGCAGGGCAAGGAGCGGTTTTGGACCTCTCCATTTTGTTTCCTGCCACAGGTGTAATTCACGATGTTGACCCCATCTCTACAAGCATGCGACTAGTTCAGCACAGCAGATCAAATGGATGTTGTCACATCAATGTACCTGTAATCAAGAGACCTCCTTGGTCGCCTGTAAAGCTCTTAATCAAAATCACTTACAAAAATTCATTTAACAGTGCCTCAATGCCTCTGGGCTGTAAGTGTGCCATACAAATAAATAAATAAATAAATACTGACAAGGATCAAATGACCAAACAACACTATAAAACTTGGTTTTAGGCAATTTAGTTCTTTAGTCTGTGGGACAATATAAATGGAGATACAGTAAAATGCAACTAAATTGTGAGAAGTAAAAGGTGGTCACAACTGATTAAAAGCTCAATGATCACTAAAAGTTAAACATTATTTTTCTTCAGTGTCTGGTTTCCACTAGGGTTCTCTATTGTGGAAGATGTCTTGCAACAAAGTGTATTCACAAAGTCTCTGGGTTTTCCGAATACATAGCTCTTGTCTCCTTCAAGTGCTCTTTGGCGACTACAACCCAGCAGTACACTCATGGGGCGCCTACCTGTTTCTCCTCTTCTTTAGGACTTGGCTTTATGTGCCCCTCATGTTTTGTCTCCTTCAGCAAACCACAACAATATGGTCCTCATCAATATTTGCCTGCAATATCGACTCTGGGGGCCTCAAAATACGGAATGAGGGCCCTTGCCAGATGCTGCAGTAACTCCCCAAGTCACAGATGCAATCCAAGCAAGGTAGGTAAGTTGGGAGGGTGGCCAACACAGACTATACCTCTCAGTCACTTGATCTCGACTCGTATGCCCATAAACCTGTTCTCTTTTCCTTACTTGAGCACTCACCAACAGTGCTAGTCCCTTCTTCAGATTCGGGTTCATCCCACATGGACTCTGGGTTCACCTCAATACCATCACCAGTCTCTTCTTTCTGTCTTTCACTTTCAATCAGGGCATCAACCTGCTCAGAGTCTATGACAATGTTTCAGCTCAGCTCTTCTAACAGGTTTCCTCTAATCTCTCCTGGTCACTTTCCCTAATTTCAATAACTCCTTCCTCCCAGTAAATTGCAAGACCTGTTTCAACTTCATCTACCTTAAACCCCCTTAAACTAAAGATATCCTCCTTCAGAATTTTCACAGGTCCTATCTGCTCCTTACTGTCATGCTGTGGAACGGAAATGGC
Organism: Ambystoma mexicanum; assembly: GCF_040938575.1. Classification (NCBI taxonomy): domain Eukaryota; kingdom Metazoa; phylum Chordata; class Amphibia; order Caudata; family Ambystomatidae; genus Ambystoma; species Ambystoma mexicanum. Next base: position 862,365,607 of record NC_090939.1, on the reverse strand, counting down.
GGACATCAAGCTCATCTTCTGACAAACTGGCCTGTCGCCTTCTCCAAAGGCAATAAGGCAATGTCGTCTCTCCATTTGTTTCAAGAAGAAGGGCCCACATCCAGGGCTGCATCTCTGGAGCATCCAACAACACGACTGAACTCTTTAAAATCTGCAAGGAACTAGCTAGTCATTTTGCAGCCTCCACCTCCCCTCTTCCCTCTCAGGCCCTCTGTACTGCATTGGCCACCCACTTCACTGCAAAAACTCAGGACATCCTGCACACTCTTTCTTCCTCCCCTTCTCCTCCCCTCCTCCCATCCCCCTACAACCCCTGGCTTCCCATCCTCCCTCAGCCCTTCTGTACTCCTTCTCTCCTATCACATCAGGCAAGGTCACTGGGGTTGCCCGCTCTACGAAGAACTTCTCCAAAAAGGTTTCCCCAGTTGTTACAGAACGATTAAGGACAGCATTGGCTCCCTTGCCCCTGCACTTGCTGATTTCTGCAATCACTCTCTTGCTACTGGGTCTTTTCCCTCTTCCCTCAAACGCTCTCTTGTGGGCCCCCTCCCGAAAAAGCTTTCTGACAACCCGTTGTGTCCAGTTAACTACTGCCCCATCTCTATCACTCCATTCCCAGTGAAACTCCTGGAGAAGCTGGTCTTCCCCCAACTGAACCAGCATACTGAGCTCGTTGGTTGCATACAGGACCATCAATCTGGATTCCGAAAATACATGAGTCATGGAAACTGCTCTTCTGAACACCCGTGAAGAATTGCTCGCATCTCTTGACTCTAACTCTCCTGCTGTTACCATTCTACTTAATTTCTCCTTTACATTTGATAGGGACAATCACTTCATCCTCATAAAATGGCTCATGGTACCTTTGGTATCTCGGAGCGGACACTGGACTGGCTGACCTCTTTCCTCACTGGCTGTCCCTCCTAGGTTACCCTGGGGTCTTTCTCCTCTCCCACCTCTATCTCCACCTGCGGCGTCCCCCAGGGCTTCAACCTTCCACCCTGGCTCTTTAACGTCCATCTGGCTCTGCTTGCTCACCTCATTTCCACTTTCTCCCATGACTTCCAGTGTTATGCAGATGAAACCCAATTCTTCTTCAAACTTCCCTCTGATCCTCTCCCTACTTCCTCTGTCATTCCAGACTGCCTATCCGCTATCCAGTCATGGTGTGCTTCTAATGATCTCTGCCACAATGTCAACAAGACTGACATCCTTACTTTTGGGACTCCTGCTCCCTCTTTCCTCACTTCTCTTTGGCTACCCGCTATGGGCTCTCCCCCTTCTCCTTCATCTGGAGCCAGAAACCTTGAGTCATCTTCGACTCCTCTCTCTCTTTCCTCCCTCACATCCTGGACCTTGCCAAGAATTCCCATTTTCAACTCCACCTCCTCAGAGGTACCCTTCCTTTCCTCACTTTTCCCCGGAAGCTCAATGTCTCTAGAGCTCTGGTATTCTCTAGGCTGAACTACTGAAACAGCCTCTTCCTTAATCTACTTTCCTCTTATCTCCGCCCTCTCATGCTTATCCAGAATAGGGCTGCAAGACTTATCCTTGGCCTCAAGCCCAGGGACCGTACCTCTCCGATTCTAAGTGAAAATACTTTTTTAAAGGTCTCAAGAGAAAAAAAGACCAATTTACATTGACCAATTTTATTTTGATCGAAAACCGGCATTGTAAAGGTCTTCTTCTCTTGAGACCTTTAAAAGGAGGTTTTCCTTTTTTTTTTACAGTATTCAGAGGGGTGGGAGGGTTCACCTCCAAACCAAAACAGATGCATACACACAACACATACACCAACACACACAAACCGCCATCTCTCAGCACCAGCCCCCCGACCCCCAGACCCACACCCCCACTCCCCCAAGCCAAAACACATACATACACACAACGGTATACAGGTCTTTTGCCGCTGGATTTTTCGTCACAGGACTTTTCATTGCCGTTTTTTATTGAAAAAAATCCCCCCCCCCCCAAAAAAAAAAAGTTTTTTTCGATAAAAAAACGGCGATGAAAAGTCCCGCGGAAAAATAACATAGAACCACACACAACACACACAGACACGAACCCACACATTTACCTGTTCTCCTGGTCCTGCGTTTCGAGGTCCCGACCTGCCTGTCAGCTCCTGCGCGCCCTCATGTGCGGGAGGGGCGTGACAGTCCGATTTAGAAAGACTGATCCATGCGGTCACGGAGCAGTCTTTCTAAATCGGACTTTCAGTGAAAAGATTTTTGAAAAAAGATCTTTTCACTTAGAACCATCTCTCCAGCTCTAAAATCTCTCCAATGGCTCCCGGTTGCTGCAAGGATCAAATTCAAATCCCTATGCATCACTGCATCATCCATAAGACTGTCTGGGGCCAGGAACTATGCTATCTACAGCTTGCTCTCACTAAATCCTCTCCCTCCAGATCTTTATGCTCCTCCGGCTCCAACTCTCTGCGTGTCAAGTGCTCCTCTAAGCAGTGAGCTGGTGGCCGATCTCTTTCCTCAGCTAGCTCCCTCCTCTGGAACCGCCTCCCCCTTCCTCTCCGTCTTGAGACGGATATCCTCAAATTCCGGAAGCTCCTCAAGACTTTCCTCTTCATCTCCTGCTTCCCCCTCTTCCTCCCGTGCTAAACTCCACACTCACTGAGATTGCTGGCCTGGGCCCTTATGTGTCCTTCTGGGTCCTGGCCTTCCACCCAATCACATTCAGCCTCTGCCCTCTCCCAGCACTTGTCTTTGGGCACCCACTGGCATACACTTACTGCATTGGCAGGTGACCAATCTTTACCAAGTGATCTCTGTCAGGCACTTACCTGTTGCCTCCAACTGATTCCCTGGCACTTCCCCCTCTGTGGAATCTCCTAGCAGTTACCCCCCTTCCCTTGTCCCTTCTCGCTCTCTACACTTGTACCTTCTGAATGCTCACAAGGCCTAGTAGGACTGCTTCTTTTTTGTTCATCAGTTTTATTTCTATTTGCCTTTTGTTCCCATGTTCTCTCCCTGTTTGCCCTGTGGGCGCTTTGAAACACAATTTCTTGCTGTATAAGCGCCATGCAAATGCACAATAAAATTAAATAAATAAATAAATGTTCCTGCTTACTCATGTCATTCCTTATTCTTAGCACCCACAGGTTCCTTGGCAGTTTACCTAAGACTTGTTCGCCCCCACTTGACTACTTACTTGTTCAATACCTCTGCTAATAGCTCTCCCAATTGTACTCCGGTTCTGCATTCTCCCACATCTCTCCCCAACTCCTCCATAAGTTCATTGTTGCTTTGCCCCAAGCCCTCTTCCTTTCTCATCCACCTTTCATTAGTTGTATCTTGTCCCCCTTCACCACCTGCCCTATGTGTCTCCTTTCCTCTTCACTCCTTTGGTTGCCTCTACTCCCAAATGCCAGTGTTCCTTTTCTTCTCTTTTCCCCTTTTGGCACCTATCCTCTCCTCCCTCCTTACTTTTTATTCCCCCACCCTCCTTCTCCAGACCACCTTCGCCCTTCTTCTGTGTGGAAACTCATTTTCTACTTCCCCTTTTCTGACAACCTCCCGACCTCCTTCACCTCACACTGTATCATCTCCGGTCTCCTTTTGGAGACCTTCAATTTCTTTCCAACTCCTTGCCTCAGGCTACAGCTTTGCTAACTTTTTTCACCGGCCACTTGGGTACTCCTCCATTCTCCTGGTTCCGACTATGCTCCAGCTCCTACCACAACCCATATCCAAATTAACTCCTAACTCCCATGCTCCTGTTTTTCCAGCTTCCCTTGATACAGCTTTTGCTGTAAATCCTGGTAGGGAAACAGACCTATTTGGTTCAGATACGTAGGCTTGGTAGTTCTGTCAGTGGAATAGGTTGCACTTTCAATCTTGCCGTGGCATTGCCCCCTTGAATGGGTAATGGCTATTAAAGAGCAGGATCTCCAGGTCCGATATATTGGCCGTGGGTGGGTGGGTGCTTTGCATAGCACGGATTGAAGCACTAAAAGCCTGGTCCACTGTAGAATGACAACTTGCTCTGCCATGCATTGGTTACATGTGATTGTATCGAATAAAACAAAGAATGAATTTTGAACAAAGAAAAAACATCCAAACAAATATATAACAATTTATTTTTCTGTTGTTTTTGGGGGGTTCCCCCCCCCCACCAAGACCCCCCGTTTAAAAAAAATATTTCCCCCACTTCAAAAACTACTATTCCCATTCATTCCCATGCACATTTGTATAGTTTTAAAAAATGTATTTTTTTTTTTTAGATGTTTTGGTTTAGTTTAAACATCCATTTGTTGTTTTCTATTCAATAACATCACTGCATACCCATACATGAGTCTACACTGCTGAGACCCATGCTCTCGAACATGGGTATCAACTGTAAAGAGCTTCCCCTCTGCTCCATCCTTCATCCTATCTACTTGCAGTGGCTCAATCAATGACAAGATCTGCATCGGCTTTACTGTTTATGCTAGGGGCTCTTATGCAACCTGGTCGTCTTCTTAGAGGGCCAGATTCTGAAGTCTGTCCCATCTGCTCAACGGTGGGGAGCCTCCTCATATTGCCCCTGTATTAAGAATCACAGATTTTGGAAGCTCTGAGCCCACCCAACCTTTTTGCATGGTCAGACAGGGACTTCTTAGCAATGCTTTGCTACTATTTGCTCCTGTGACAATGTCCCCTGAAATGCCATGAGCACCGTCTCTGGGGCTACTTGTGGGAGTTGGAATCCACATGTGATGTGGGACTAGGGGCGGTATGGGGAGGATCCTCACATCACCCGCCCCCTCTCCCAAGAGTATATGGATGGGCTGGCAGGAGATAGTCCCATTGGGGCCTGCAGTGACTCAAGGAAAGGACATTTTCAAATATGATCCCAAGAGTCTGCAGGACTTGCATTTTGACAGCACCGTACACGAAGGTGGAGAGATACCAGAGCTAAATCACAAAGACACACAGGCGCGCGCACACACTTCTAATTCCCAGCAGCAGACGTAAGGGAGTAATGATGCATGTAAACAGGAAACTGCCACAGGTTAGTGTGGGCACTTCTAGTAACAGAGTGATGAGGAGAGAGTGGAAGGTGCAGCAAGGAGTGGATGTGTGGAACAAGGAGGGAGCAGTACATAGATAGCTGGAAGTGCAAGAGGATGTACAGTGTGGAAAGTTGGAATAGCTGGAGATGGGAAGAGAAGGAAGTTTAGAGGTGATTATCAGGCAGGAGGAGAGAAAGGAGAAGAGGTTAGAGGTGAGATGGCAGAAGAGGTTGAAGACTAAGACTGAAGACCAAAAGAGTTTGGAGGTGATGCTAGATGGAAGAAGGGGGAGATGCTCCCTGGAAAGAAAGGGACCTTGCCAGTAAGGAAGGCGGACAATGCGCTATCAGTTGGCTGGAGGGAGCCGGAGGAAAAATGAGCATGCAGCTGAATGTTGAGGAGGGTATGTGACAGCAAGTATAAAGAACAGAGCCTAGGTCCATTGTCAGGCCTCAAAGCATGAGTAAATGGTGAATCGGCAAGTAGAGTAAAAATGAGTTGGGTGACAATATGATCAGGAAACGCCCACCTGCCCCACCTTAACTCATGGAGACTGCAGTCCATTCTTCAACTGGTCGTTGAACTAGAAGAAGAACTACAACTACTCGGAAGATGCCCCCCTCCCGGCCAGACACACCGGCATCTAGACTATGCCTGATGGATCAACTGGGTGAGACCTGGAGAGACAGAGAAAATTACTTTGAAGCGTGAATACTTTTCTTTGTATGTGCCATTCTGAACCAACTTGAATTAATTGCCTACGCACAGAGACCCTAATAATCTAATTTTGAAAATTACGTGATAATTGCATGCTCTATGCTCTAGGCCAAGGGTGCATAGCGGATTTTGCTGGAGGGCCGAATGTACCACACAAGTCCCATACAGTGGGCCGCACTATCCATGGGAATGAGCACGTGGTAGGGACATCAGTGTGCGGATTTGTGTGAAAAAACATGGTTTTTAAGATGGACTTTTAATGTATTACTTTTTACTATAACACATGATGCATAGCCCTTTAAAGTCATTATTTGTATATGCAACTGAAATCATGAAGTCAAACTGCACTTTTCATGATGCAAAGACAGGAAATGAACCACAGAGGCTTCCCACACATGATATGACATAGTGACTAACTGACTTTATGCTTGTCAAAACTTAAACATTAAACTAATGTGACTTGGACGGCCATACATAAAGTCTTGAAGGGCCGCATTCGGCCCACAGGCCGCCTGTTGGGCACCCCTGCTCTAGGCTATTTCGACAAATATGTGGGATTCAGAGAGGCCAGACTCGAGACCCTCATATCACCCTCCAATGCAACTCTTAGGGTAGAGCAGATTAGACTAAGCGTTGTCCCAGGTGCCATTTCAAATCAAACTGGAAACAGACAAGGACAACATGGAGGGGTGCAGAGTTAGTAGTCCACTTTCCCCTGGGAACCTTTGAGAGGCTAGTTGCCAAGTCTGGACTTGCCACTGAAGTATAGCATAGAAGTAGGGGCAGCTGTCAGATTGATACAACCTGGGCGAGATTAAGGTGGCACTGTTTAATCATAGTTATCCGTCTTTCATAATACTAGATGACAACACAATAGCTCAGACTATATTCAAAGAGTATCTTCCAAACAAAGTGGAAGATACTAACAAGGTCTGCCCTAAAGAAAGAGGGGAGCAGAGGTTTGGTTCCACCTACTCATCCCAAACAACAGAAACCGAGGACATACACCTTACTGACACAGTCAAATGATTCCGGGTCTGCTGGTACTTTTCAAGGAGACCGTGGTACACTCATCTTAACACCAACTCACGAGTGATCCAAAAACTGTTTGGTTTTACAATATTGGTTTCTTCTTTCCTGTTTAACACAATCCTTTCCAATTGCCTGGTATACTCTGGTTACACACACTTAATTGGCCTGGTTTACTCTCCTACCAGGACTTCTGTTTTCACACACTTGGAGCCTTTGCCCACTTCCACAAGTCCTTGTATATAAGGTTGGATGATGTATCCCTGTGATGGGTTATACATTCACTGTTCTTGAAATGTTCGCACTTTGCACATCCACACATTAGGAGAGGGGTTAGTTGTGATTTAAATTCCCCCTTTTCAATATGTCCATACTGTGTCTCTCTAAATTGCTTTACATGTATTTGCACTGGACATGGTCGCCGATACGCCACAGTGTCCCCTCTGCTTCTGGGTGGGCTCATTGGTCTTTATTTGCATTGATTCTCTCTCTCGTGGTCTGCAAGAAAGATTCCAGCCTGCTTTCTCCTTGTGGCAACCTTCTCTTTGTTTGCCAGTCCACGTGGCTTCTGCCGGCCCCACCTGCTTTCCTCTCGGCTTCGGTAAGCGCTGCGCTGCTTTTCTCCGCCTGCGAATGCCCAGAAGTCCCTCACCAGCTCGTGGCATTCCCTGTGGCGGTTCTTCACTCTGCAGCTTATTTCTCCGTCTGTGAGCCCCTTGGCTTCTCCACGCCAGTCCTGGGTCTTTGGTTCCCTGCTCCTCACCACAAGGTTCAGCTCTCGATCGCCAGTCGCCACAGCAGCTGTCAATGTTTCTCGGTTTGAGTTGCTTAAATTTCCCGGGCACATGTGTGTGTGCCGGGAAACACTACAACGCCCGTCGAGCTTGTGATCTCTTTTGCTCCATTCTCTCTCTTCTTCGTCACAGTATTTAGTCTATTGGTGACAATTGATTTATGGACTTGGAATAAACAAAAAAAGGTTTTGATGGATACATGGAGCTGTCAAAGGTGATTCCATTAGGTTGGCAAAGTTGGTTTATAGATTTTATATGATGAGTTTCCTTGTTCTTCATAGTAAAAGGAGCAGATGCATGACAATAGGCCATGAGGGTTTCAGACATGGGGAGGTTATTTTCAAGTGTAAGGAACTCATGGTGGCAACAGTAAAGACAGATACAAGTGAACACAGTTCAAGGTTGTTTAATAAACTCTAAATGTAGGGTGGAAACATACCTAACCTAAACCTAAATCTAAGATGGCAGCGAGCTTCGACCATCAAATGAAAATAAGGCAGTCCTTGTGGCGCTGTGTCAAAATAAAAGGGCCGACACTAAGAAAAACATATTGCCAATCCTTACTCTAAATACAAACAAGAAGTGTGGGATAATGTTCTCAATAAAGGAAAAAGTGTTTATAAATAATAAGTCAGGATGTGATTGCCAGGGCTCTTCCTTCCCCACGTTTTGGGCATGGAACAAGGTGGATCTCTTGAGCGCAGCACCCACTCGAGCTTTCCCAGCACGAGTCGACAGTTCTATGCCAGCTATCAGGTTCTTCGATGGTTAAGTCTCTTTTCAACAAAAAGTCTATTGCCTTCGAGGGCCTGATGTATTCAACAAACACAAAGTTCTGTTCTACATATACTTTGAGTGACGGCTTCACCCCTGCTCCCCCTCTTCCGGGCACAGATCCCTCACCAGTTGTATTCAACAAAATAACGAAACAGTTCCTTTTCTCAATGAACTTTGGGTGATGACTTTTCACCCCTGGATCTCCCTCGGCCGGGCTTGGACCCAACTTGACAAGGGGGACTATTCACTTCCCTTGGTCTTTCAATACTTCTTGCATTCATTAATCTTAATGTCATTTTAAACAGTTCTTAGGGTTTTGCCGCTCGTTATCGGCTTCCCTCTGCCGGGTTCACTCTTGACAACTTTTACAGATAATTCATTGTGCACACCTCTTTCTCGGGTTCACTTCGGTCAACACACTATTCTTCCAACATTTTCACTGCACTGTTCATGTACTACTTTTCACCATGCAGGATTAATTTCCCTTGGCTTTCACAGTCAACGGTCGGTCAAAGACTTTGGTGCCGGACGCCTCTGTTGCCGGTTTACCCCCCCTTATCAATACTTTCTTTAAACCTTTCAAAGTTCAAATTACCCATTTGCTACTTTTCGTTCAATACAGTTCGGTTTCTTATTGGTTCTCAGCTCGACTCAACAAAGGCTTGGCCTTCTTCACTTTGCAGTCAAGGTTGGTACCTCCGAACCAAGCGCCTCTCCCCAGCTTGGTAATCCGCATAGGAGGGTCTTGTGTACCGATGACACCTGCTGCAACATACTCTGGCCACTGTGGACTTATGTCTCTGTCTGCGGAGGTTTTACGGGCCTTGATCGGAAAGGGCAAGGTCGCTTCTCTCCTCATCACCCTCTCGGTATGCGTCGTCTTTCGCCTCCTCTTGAACTGCTATGCTGAGTTAGCCCTCTAGTTGTGTGGTCTACCTTGCTCGTCTTGTGCTCCACCTTTTATCCCTGTGGGGAAGGGAAAGGGCTGTCAAGTGTGTTCTGGTCAATTGCCTGACTTTGCCTGACCCTTGTATTGGGACATGTCAGGTAAGCGGCTCTGGTGTTAGTCCGTTGTTTTTCGTGTTGTGCAAAAGTGTTAGTGTCGGAAAAGGGGCGGGGGGTAATGTTTTGGAATATCCCACGTGGTAGGATGGGGAAAAGGTCTTGAAGGAAGGGGGATACCGTGCCTCACTCGTCGGCTTCCCACTCTCACTCCCTAAGGATTTCCCGTCCAGGTGATACTCCCTCACACGTTTACCTCGAGGAACTGGATCCAATAGCGATGGCCGTGTCCTGGCCACCTGGATGACAGATCCCCTGGGACTAACTAGGGAGACACTGTCATGATTCCTGCCCCTCATATCCCCAGCCCTCCAAGATGTCAGGCTGGAGCCAGGCCACGATCACCTACATGGCCCTCAAGGGCCTCTCCATCCCTCCAAAGACCCACTTGGAGTCAGACTTGGCGCATGTGGCACCAGACTCACTCACTCCCATAGGATAACATTGAGGATTGGACTTGTAGTGCATTGATGGGGACAGGATGGATGCCCCCACATATTTTGGTTCCCAGAACTGCATGTGCAGTCTAGTCTTTTGGGTGTGGTTCAGCCCAGAGACACTTGGGATAGCCAGAGACTATTTAAGACATGCCCAGGCTGAGAAACATGCTTTGTGTTTTCTGCACCTGCAGCGTGACACTCACTGTGTTCAGATCGGTCTCCAGTATGGCTGCATCTTTCTTCTGCGCTCAGCTCCTGCAAGAACAAGAACACCGTTAGGAACAGCCTTACCTTGCGGCGCTTCTGCCCATCATTCATTGCTTCTTCTGTTCTGCGGGCATCTTCGGCGGTGTCATTCCCATCCAGGCACGCCGCTTCCTAAGGAAAAGGGAAAAGAACAGAAAAAAGGCATTAGTAAGCATTCTGCAAATCTTCGCTTATTTTTTAAATACTGTACGAGCTTCAAACGCTTACCTGAACCCCAGCCGCTCTGGGGGAACTCTGTCTCCGGAACTTTTCATCCATCTGCAAGAGGGAAAAGACACTCCAGGTTAGTGTGGAAACATCTACAGGCGCCGCATACCGCGGTTACTCACCGCATTTGTTCTTCATAACCGGCATCCATGCTGAAAATGCCGCGGCATCCAAAAGACACAGAAAAAGAAATCAGTTCAATACAAATACGAAAGGGGTGCATCGCGCTCTCACTCACCTTCAGCGCTACTCATCTCAGCAGCATGGCGCCATTCCTGGACGCCGGCCATCATCTAAGGAAGGAAAGGAACGAAGTTAGAGAACTGTTCAAAAGACTCATTATACTTACCTGTCGGACTCTTGCCAGTGAAGTAACAAGGCAGCAACGAGCCCGCATCAATCAACGCGCCCCTGCGCTGAAAGCAGGATGGAGAGCACACTATCCAAGAAAACAAGGTGAGCTTTGGATCAAAGGGAAGGGTTGGACCCCGGGGAGGAAGGGGTTCAAGCACACAGAGACAATAGGGAGTTAAACTCTACCAATCCTGTGTTTCAGGCCCAGTCTCCAGTCGGATAGCCTCCAGGAAAGGGTTCGAGGTCGTAAGAGGTCAGAACAGGCTGAGTGACGTCCCTGTGGATACCAGGTGAGCGTTACAGACACCGACAGGTATCTCATACCATGCCTCCCCCAATGGAACCACGACATTCGCCCGGAGGCTGTCTCTTCCCATGTGGTCCTCAAATAGTCGCCATTAGGGTCACAATCGGGTAGTGGCTGACGTCCCCATGCTACATGGGAGGGTTACCGCCAGAGACTTAGTGATGACTCCATCAGATTCATCACATACCCTTCCCGTAATGCTGCTGGTTCTCTCAGCACCTATAGGAAGACAGGAAAGAATGTCCACATTACCCTGTTCTCATCCTTTGCTGTGTTTTACCTTAAAACAATAAGTCTGCAAATCTAAGAAACAGTCCATGACTTGTGCATTGGTGCCTTTGCACAGCCTCATCCATGTCAATGGAGCATGATGTGTAACCAAGCTAACCTTTCTACCAGTAGGATAATACTTGAGATAGGTTATTGCCCACTTACTGCCAAGGCCTCCAATAGTGGCATAGTTCTATTACCGGGAAACAACTTCCTACTAATGTACAGAATAGGGTGTTCAATACCATTGTGATCTTGTGAAAGAACTCCCCTAACTCAACGTGTTAAGCACACGTCTGTAGAATGAACTCCTTGTTGAAATCTGCATCCTTCTACACGGGTTCACTACACAGAATGTACTTGAGTTTGTCAAAACACAATTAGTCTTCCCCTGTCCATTTTACTTTGTGGGGCTCTGCATTTTTGAGCTTGTCAGTGAGGCAAGACGTGATAGATTAATAAGTGGGGATAAACGGCATATAGTACCCCACAAGGCACTCCTTAGGCGCTGAGGTGAGGGTCTTCCAACAGCTTGCTGGGCTGATTTTGTTTCCTTTCTGCTTGCCTGCACCCCTCGTTGTGTGTGCCTTTCCTTCCTTTGTGTTGCCTGTGATTTTTCTGTGTCGTTTCCCTGCCTGTGTCCTGCCCTCTAACACCATTAGCTGACTTAACTGTGCTGTGAGCGAGGACCTAATCCTCCGCTCATTAGCCTTGCTGTGCCATTTCCACTCATTAGGTGCTGAGGTGAGGGTATCCCAACATCTGCCTGGGCTGATTTTGTTTGCTTTCTGTTTGCCTGCACCCCTCGTTGTTTGTGCCTTTCCTTCCTTTGTTTTGCCCGCGATTGTTCTGTGTTGCTTCCATGCCTGTTTCACGCCCCTAACCCCATTGGCAACTGGTCCCTATTTTTCTGTCCTCCAGGGCAGCCCATGCCTGCGGCAGCCCCATGCGGCGAAGGGTCCCCAAGCAAAGAGCAGCTCTGCATAAGCAGCTCCAGATGGGGTCTGCCGGTGTCAGCCGGGGAAGCATGAAGATAGCAGCCGTCAATCTGCCACGACGGCTAAAGTAAGTGTGGAGGGTCAGGGGGTGCAGCAATCACTGCACCCCACTAAACTGACCCACCTCTCCAATTACCCTAGTGTTCATATAGTAACTTAGTGAACTGTATTCCCCGGCCATCTCTCTAGGAAAGCTTTCTACCTTTTTATACATTGCTGGTTGTGTTGAAAGTAGGCCTTTTTCCTGCTTTTTAGGAGCGTTGAATCTGGGTGTTTTCCAGTGCGCTTCCCCCCCATCACCTGTCTTCCGTCCACACTGCTCCTGCGCTCTCCTGCGTTCCACTGTGGTTGCCTCCTTGTTACCTCCTGTGTCCCTCCTTCCGTGTGAGCCCCCCCTCCGTTCCTCCTGTGGTGCTAGGCTTGGGCTGAGCTTCTTCCTCCCTTATGCTCCTTCTTGCCTCCTCGCACCCTCTATGGTGCTCTCAATCTCTCCCATCTTCTCAAACTGCTATCCTATCACTCTCACTAAGTCTGGTAGGAAGAATTTCAAGAGGTATATCCTGGTCTCCAACCCTGGCCTCCCTATCGCTGATTTCCATATCAGTGCTTCCTCCAGACAGACCCTAACCAACATCCTCTTTGTCGTTCCCTCTCCAGACCTATGGATGCCTCTCCCATCTCTCCCTCTCCCAATAATGGTGGCACTCGGTGGGAGGTCCTCTTAGCCACCTTCCACTCCTGCAAGACCATCATTAATGTCTATCTGAATGGCAACGTCTTGGTCCAGGGCCCTCAGCCCAATCTCCTCATCTCAGATAGGCATCTCCCATGTTTTATGAACTTCCTTCCTTCTCCCGCTACGCCTACTAGCACCTCTCTGGCTCCTCTGCCACCTCCTCCTTCTTCTGCCTCTCTGGCTACTATGCTGCCTCCTGCTACCACCTCTGCCCACTCTCGGGCCCCTTATCTACCTCTGCTGGGTGTACCTCTAGCCTGTACGCCATCCCAGAAGTCTTTCAAATGTGGCAACCTGCTCCACGTTGCTACTCTCAACTCTTGCTCTGCTGTCAAATCCTCCTCTGACATCTGCCACCTCCTCGAAGAACTTGACCTGCATGTCCTCGCGCTCACTGAGGCATGGTTCACGGCCAGCTCTGCCACGAGCTTTGACACTCTCCTCCCTGATGGCTACAAGATCCTCTCTGAGCCCAGATCCAACCGACCCGGAGATGGAGTAGCTCTGATCTTTCCGCAGTGGGTCCCTGCTTCTGTCATTCTCACGCAGGCCTACTCCTTCTTTGAATGCCTGGTCTGCAGGCTCTCCATCTCTCCTGGCCTTTCTTTGACTGTGGCCACCATCTACAGACCACCTGGCTGGTTGCCCTGGCCTGGGCTGACCTCTCCTCTCCTTGCCTCTACCTCACAACTTCTCCTCCTCTGAGATCTCAACATCCACCCTGGATGTATCTTATCCCTCCTCAAGGCTCTTCTGCAACCTCTGCGACACTCTCGCTCCCTCTCCATTTTACCCTCTGATCAGACACATTCCTGCTGGACACACCTTGGATGTTCTAATCTCCTCAGACCACCCCCTCCCTTACCCTCTCACCACTCCTCTCTCGTGGACTCACCACTTTCTGCTTAACTTTCATCTGAAACTCTCTGTCCCTCAGGCAAAGCCCACCCCTGCACTGCCACCTAACTTCTCAGTCATTTGGCCCATCAAGCATGTGTCAGTGGATGCCTTTGCCTCTACTTTCTCTGCTCCTCCTACTCCTACTTCTGCGATTGTCTCACACTCTGACATAGCCCTCTCTAACCTGCATCTTTCTATCTCCAACACTCTGGAAATCCTTGCACCTGTCATGAGAATCTGTCTGAAGCCTACCTCCAAGTGCAACTCTTGGTATGACTCCGACCTCGCTGCCCTGAAGATTAAGTGCAGGGTGGCCGAGAGGAGGTTGAGGGCTTCGGGCGCTTCCTCTGACAAACCGGCCTGCTGCCTGCACCAAAGGCAATACAGACTCTCTGTCCTGTCAAGAAGCAAGCCCACAGCCAAACCTGCATCTCTGCAACCTCTAACAACATGGCCAAACTCGTTAAAATCTGCAAGGAGCTGGCCAATTCTCCTGCAGTCTCTACCTCTCCTGTTCCCTCCCAGACCCTCTGTACGTCTCTGGCTTCTCACTTCACAACTAAAACTTAGGACATCCTGTCCTCGCTCTCCTCTTCCATTCTCAACCACCCTCTGGGTGCCTCTCCCTCGCCTCCTCCTTTCTCTTCATTCTCTCTAACAACACCTGACAAGGTTTCTAGACAAGTCCGATCTATGAAAGTGTCGTCCAAACAGGTCCGCTCCTGCTCCTCCAGAATCATCAAGGACCACATTGACACCCTTGCTCCAGCCTTGGCCGATTTTTGCAATCACTGTTTCGCCACTGGATCTTTCCCATCTCCCCTCAAGCACTCCCTTGTGCACGCCCTCCTTAAAAAACCTGAAGGAAGGGTTCTGCCAGTAAGGGGTCATTCCTTTGTGCAAATGCCAAATCTGGGATGATTTTGGGTTCTTTTTTTTAAAATGTTTATTTTATTTTTTATTTATTTATTTACTTTGTGTTTAATTGCGTTTAGCAATTTTTACAAACCTGTTGTTGCTCGTCTCAAAAGAGCCACATAGTAGAAAACAAAGAAACAGACAAAAATGTCATAAAGTAATCAAAACCAGGTACGAAGGGAATGGTCTCAAGAAGTGTGCCACTGCCAGTCTCTATTAAGATGACCCACTCACGCCATGATCCTGACAGTTGATCACCAAAGAAGATCGTAGGGTGATCATTTCGAAAGCGCTTTCCAGAATTTTTACAGTCGCTATAGTCCACTTAGTTTTCTCCCCTGACATCAACCTGTTCCACCATGTTGAGTCTTCTTCAAGCAATCCTAAGTGGTCTGTGCGCAGGTTGGTCAGATATGTGGCTCTTACGTTTCTCAGCTCTGGACATTGTAGCAGAAGATGCTTTATTGTTTCTGATTTGGTTGGTTCCGTACAGAGACAACAGGTTTTATCGTTAGATTGCATCCTAATCGCCATGATTTCACGTGTCGGAAGGAGGTTGAAGCGCGCTCTCATATATAGTTTCCTTAGATGTTTATTTGGAAATTTCGTACAATATGCCATCGGTTCCTTCAGTCTATTGAAGTTAGGTGGAAGATCTCTAGTTTATTTTATTGCATCGATTAGTTTCCATAGAAACCTTAAATGCACAGAATAAGAAATACATTAAAAAAACTGAAAAAATGAAATAACTGAACTCTATGGGGAGGAAGTATAGAGCCACAAAATCAAAGCAGAAAAAGAATTAAAGAGCAATGGCACTACGCCTCAATACACACAAAAGTAAAAAGCTTCTATAATCCAAAAGAAACTAATTGTCCAAGATTTAAAAAGTTTCTCTCACAAAATTCAGCAGTGCCAAGGACAAAGATACTTTTCCTCCCCATCTTAAGATAGACTACCACTCATGAGGGAGTTTTGATTTAAAGTTCTCATGGTGTTTTCCCAGCCATTTTTCTCTGAGAACTGACAATGGAGCACAACTTGTTACCAAGTGATGTAAGGTTTCAACCTCCAGTCCACAACAACGACAGGACAGTATTCGATCTTCCCTGTTTTTTGTCCTTCTTCCTGTAACTTCCCTTGTGGGATAGAGGTTCAGACGGAATCTCAAATGTGGTTGCCTCTCTATTTGAGAAGGGAATTTGTCCAGGTATGGAAACTCTGTGCCTCTGCTGAAGTGTTCATCCAGGACCAGGGAAATGGATTTGTATGATCTTAGCTTGTCCTGGGTCAAGATCCAATCCCAGTCGAGAAGTTTTTTCTTCACCCTGGTCGGGTTTTCTACGAACAGATTTTCTGTTTGTGCAATATTGTCCAAAATGCACTTACATGTTTTCTGCCACATATTGAGAGCTCGGACATGTTTACTACTTAGGGCTTCATGAATAGGCAAAACACCACTTCTTTCAAGGGGAACCAGGCATTTACTATAAAGGGCCAATGACTTCCAGACCATAGCAATGTAGAGTGATCTTAGGCCTAATTCTCTCCTCACACATTCAATAGGGAGAGATGTTGGAAGCCTCAGTAACCTTTTCCAAAATAGGCCCTCTAGTAAACGCCAAACCTCTGGAGCCACAAAAAAGTTTGCCTCAGCAGCATAGGTCAAAATGGGTGATATTTTAATTTGTAGAATTCGATGAGTGGTCGACGTGAAAATGAACAGTAGCCTTGATTAATTAGGAGTGTTTGTGATGCCAAGTTCTTATCTTTACTTCTTAACCTAGACACGCCCGGTCCATCATTAATGCTGTCATTTAGGGTGATCCCGAGATAAACCATGGACGGGACCACTGGGACAGCTTCCCCATTTAGGAACCACTTGAATTTCTTGGCATTGTTTGTAGCTCCTAATGCCAAGATTTTCGATTTCTTTGGGTTAATTCTGAGACCATTTTCCTGGACATAAGATTCCAGTGCTTTTAACTGTCGCTGTAGACCTATCGCAGTCTAATCCAACAATAGAAGATCATCGGCAAACAACAACCTGCCCACCGGAGTCCCCGAAATCTTCGGTGGAAAGCTTCTTATTGTTCCGAAAACTTCATACATGTCAGATATGAATAGGAAGAATACTGCAGGTGCCAGACGGCACCCCTGTTTCAACCCATTTTGTGAGTCAATATTGTTCGAAAGGGTTCCTTTTCTGTCCAGTCTGATCCTCAGAGTTATTTCACTATGTAGTGCCTCCAAGGGCTCTCTCAGGTCGTTGGGGTAGCCCCATTTTCTCAATTTGTTCCACAGTATTCTGCGGTCCACTGAATCGAACGCCTGTTCTAGGTCGATGGACGCAATGTAGATGGTTTTGTAGTTTTTTTGTTCTCACCATACAGTTTAATGTGTTGATGATTAACACATTCAGGGCCGTTCCAATGCCCTTACGGAACCCCGGCTACCAGGGATATTGATGATGTGACAACCAACTCCAATCATTCAGGTGTCTCAGGAATATTGCAGCAAATATTGTTCCCATGACATCAAAGAGGGCGATAGGTCTGTAGTTACCCGGATCAGACCTATCGCCCCTCTTGAAAAAGGGCACAATTATGGACCAGGTCCAAGAATAAGGTATCCTCTTGGCCCTCTTTATGACCTTGAACACATTTGTCATAAATAGTCCCCATTTCTCCGGGTCTCTCTGGAGAATGTCATTAGTCCTCCCTGGAAGAGTTTGAATTTTTAATGAGATCCAGTATGTCCTGTTGCTCGAATTTAAGGTCCCATGGTACATTCAAAGTAGGGTTGATTTGTATAGGACAATTGTTCCCAGCAGAATAAAGTTTCTGGAAGTGTTTCTCCCAAGCCAAAGATGAGACTGGGTTTACAGTTTTCGAATCAACGGGGGTACAAGTGTCATTGATTAGTTTCCAGATGCCAGAGATGTTTTTTCTTGTAACTAGATTTAACATCATTTCACTATCCTGTTGTAGCATTTGATATTTGTGTTGTGTTAGCCAATTCTTGTAGCTGTTTCTAGATTTTTGAAGCAGGACTAAGTCACCTGGCGTGTTTGATTTTTTTAAACGCCTCCTGGCCCTCGCAACAGCCTTTTTTTGGGCAGCTATTTGTTGATCATAGACGTTCCTGTAGGTGGTTAAACTCCCCTTTCCTGTCTCTTTTGTGCAGAAGTCCATGAGTACGTCTATATATTCTAAGATGTTACCGCTTGGATTTCGTACATCTAATTTAACCTCGTTAGAGACTCCAGTAGAAAGCCCGTGTCTTTTCTCTTTATTCAGAGTCTATTGCCACATGAAGCCAATTCAAGGTGATGGTCCAGTAGATGTTGGTCTGGCTTAGTGACATTTCTATTCCAGTCCTTGCTTACAAGTTCTAAAATGTTGTGATCGCTCTGGACAGTGGGAACCACTACCAAGGATTTTAGTTTCCCCATTAAACCTTCAGTGACAAACATGTAGTCCAACGTACTGTCTTGGTTCACTCGCTTCCAAGTTTTGGCACCCACAGACTGCCATTTACCATAAAGATGTTTCTACTTAATAGCTCTTTTTCGAAGTCCATGTTATGCTCACCTGGCTCCCACAGGGGCGTCGGTCGGACCCGGACTGCTGCGGCCTCCACCCACGTAATGCGTAGTGCAGCGATGACTGACTGGATCTGCCCTCCAATTCTTGTCTGCTTGACCCGTAGAAATATTCTCCTACAAGTGGAGAGATGGATTTAGCCACTTGTGGATTCAAGTGATAGCACCCCTATTGTCCTCCCCTCTAATCACCACTGAAGTGCCCTCTCAGCAATCTCACCTTATATTCTTGAAGGATGAGCCCTCCATCCTGCGAAGTACACAGGGGCGCGTTGATGACCAGTTACTTCACTGGCCTGAAGATATTGGAAGAGTTGTAGATGAATCCTGACTCCAAAAGATCCTGGCGAAGAGCCGTAAGTATTTAGTTCGTAAGAGTTCAAAATGTCTGGAATTCACTCCTGTCCAATTCCTCTTTTATCTTGCAGCTTTGACCCAATAAGAAGATTGACAGCTGAAAGTGCTCCGGTAAAAGTCTGTGTTACCCAACATTGTCCGGTAAATAATGCCAAGGGTTAAACTTGCTGCTTTCTCCTTTTCTCACAGGTGCGGCATAAGAAGATGTGTCGTGCTGATGAATAATACCTCCGGCGGTAAAATCAGGTAAGCATATGGCGGCTAAAGAGATTGTCTCCGGCTGTTCTCTCTGCTCACCTTGTTGTTTCTTGTCCCCCTTAGGTGCCGGAATTCGGCGATGTAAAGATGGAGACAGCGCCGGATCGAAGAGATGCTGCGTGGAACGGTGAGTATGGCGCGGCGCTGCTGCAGGCGATGCGACGCGTTTAAAACCAAGTGTTTCCTCAGGTTTGAAGATGTGATGAATCCGGGATCAGGTAAGAAATCAGGTAATACTCTTGTTCTAACCTTTGCTTCTTTTCTTCTTTCTAGGTGCCCCAGGTTCGAGGCGGGCGTGGCAGAAGGCTGGATGCTGCTGCTGGCACAGTGAACATTACGCTGCTGGATGCAGAATAACGCAAAGCGTGTGCTGCTCTTCAGGCGTGGTTTAAATAGCCTCCAAAGTAGTCCCAGGTAGGTACTCCTCCCCGACCACACCCGAGTAACAAATAGTCCCTAAGGTAAAGTAGTCCCTTCCAGGCCTCACATGGGCTTGGATCTTGTTGCAGCATGGTCTGCATCAGGTAAGTGTGCACTTATGAGCCTGGCGCCTATGGCGCCAGGACTGATGTCCCATATGAGCCTGGCGCCATTGGCGCCAGGACTGAACCCAGACAGCCCCTAGCAGGGGTTGCTGGGTTTTCTCAAGGCAACATGATGCCTGCTCCCGGGGCTGATGGACGTGGTCTGGATGCCCGGGGGGTATGCATCATGACAGTCCACCCCTTTTTGGGTTCTTCCCCAAGGGCTTTTTATGGAACTGCCTCGGATGTAGAGGGAAAGTGTGTCTGCCTCTAAAAGCCCTTACTTCCTCTCTCATGTTTATCAGAGTTCTTAATTTCCTTGGATTTAGGAAAGAGAGCTCTCTCCAGATTCCCCTGGACTATTTTCTCACCTGCCTTTACTCGATATGCATCCTTCCCGCTGTTTTGTACCAACGTTTTTATGTCACCTCGTTAATCAGGGGTTATGATGCCTGCAAGGATGTGTAAACCATATCACCAGTCCAGGCCTGACTTAGAGGCAAGTCTAACATAAGTTCTGAGTGGGCGTATGAGGACCAAATCAGACAATAGTTCTTTGGGCCTCGCTAGGCCAACTACCACACTTGTAGCCAAAAACTGTTTGGTTTTACAATATGGGGTTCTTCTTACACTGTGTGATCTAGTTTACTCTCCTGCCAGGTCATCTGTTTTCAAATGCTTGGAGCCTTTTTCCAATCCCCCATATTCTTGTATATAAGGTTGGATGAAGTATCCCTGTGATAGGTCATCCACTCACAGTTCATTACATGTTGGTACTTCGTACATCCACACATTAGGAGAGGGGTTAGTTGCAGTTTAAATCCCCCCTTTTCAATATGTCCATACTGTGACTATGTAAAATGTTTTTCGTGTATTTGTACCTGGCGTGCTCGCTGAATTGCTCCGGTGTCCCCTCTGCTTCGGGGTGGACTCATCGGTCTTTGTTGGGGTTGATTCTCTCACTCTCAGTCTGCAAATGAAGGATTCCAGCTTGCTTTGTCCTCGCAGCTACGTTCTTTTTGTTCGCCGGTCCTCAGCGACTTCTGCTGCACCCGCGTGCATTCCTTTCAGCTCCGGTAAGCGTTGTGCTGCTTTTCTCCATATGCCAATGCCCAGGAGTCCGTCACCGGCTCCTAGCATTCCTGCAGCGGTTCTTCCGTCTGCAAATTTCTCTGTCTGTGGGTTGCTCGGTTTCTCAACACCGGTTCCGGCTCTTCGGTTCCTCGCTCTTTGCGGCAGGTTTTAGCTCTCACTTTCAAGTTGCCAAAGCAGCTGTCAATGTCTCTCGGTTTGAGCTGCTTATATTTCCTGGGCACAGGTGTGTGCAGAGAAACACTAGAACGCTTGTCGAGCTTGTGATCTCTTTTGCTCGAGTCTCTCTTCTTCGTCCCAGTATTTTCGAGGGTTCTGGGAACTGTTGTCCATCAATGACAATTAATTTATGGACTTTGAATAAACATAAAAAGGATTTGATGGATAAGTGAAGTTGTCAAAGGTGATTCCATCAGGTTGGCAAAGTTGGTTTATAGATTGTATGTTTCCCTGTTCTTCATAGAAAAAAGGACAAGAAGGATGACAATAGGTCATGAGGGTTTTAGACATAGGGAGGTTATTTTCAAGGGAAAATGGGGGATACCATGTCTCAGCCTATGGAACCATGACATTCCTCCCATGTGGTCCTCCCTCGTATAGCCGCCCCCAGGGTCAGGATCAGGTGGCAGCTGCCGTCCCCTGGACACATAGGAGGAGGTTACCACCGGGAATTAGTGATGACTCCAACGGATTCATCACAGTAGCCTGCTCACCTTTTAGTTCCAACGTCCTTTGAGCGTTTTCGGTTTAAAGATCCTACAGGCCTTACACCCGGAGTCGTTGTGGTCAATTAGTGGGCAGCTGTTAGACACGCAGTGTGTGTCCTTCCAAGGGAATTTTGTGTTACAGCGTGGTGTGGGGTGCAGAAGGAGGAGATTGACACACAGGTGGCATGCTTGTTGGTGTAAACTTTAATTAGTACTGAAACTAAAAGGAAAAACATAACTTTCCCCAAATCTAAGAGGGGTTTCCCTACCTCAACTAAAATACTAAGGGTTCAGTCAGAATGTCCGTGTAAATCAATAGTCCACCGCCCTGTGTCAAAAAGCCTACTTCTGTCCCTTACAATTGCAACTAAACTAAAGAGGTAATGGATCCCCTTGGTCCAGAAGAATGACTCCTGACTCCTGGACAGCGGATCACAGTTCCAATTGTGAGGTGGGATCTTTACCCTTCCCCGTGTCTTTTCAAGGAGCAGAATGAAGTTCCAGGTTGCAATTTCGACAACAGAAAGTTCTCCATTCAACTCAAAGGGGTAAAGATCAAGTGCACACATCAACATTCCTTGTTGCCCATATTTGCTTCTTCTTTGCGGGGGGTTTCTGGAGAATGCCTCCCTTCTCCAGGTATCTCGTAGGCTCAACTACAGAAAAATGACTCTGTGTTTTTCTCCTCACACACATCACCAGGGGGAATAACTCCCTTCCCCCGGACTTTCTCTTTACTTGGTTTCACACTCTCACAGTGTCAGGGGGAATTACTCACTTCCCCTGACCTGCCTCCCGCTTCGTAGTACAACTCACCACAGTGGCAGGAATGTCCCCCTTTCCCTGGCCTTTCTCAGGCTCTAGTTTTGCACTTCACAAAGGTTGGAGCAATGTCTCCTTTCCACCGGCCTTTCTCTGGCTTCTTGTTGTACTTCACAACAGTTGGGGGAATGTCTACCTTCTTTCTCAGACCTGGTTCACTCTCCTGCCGGATACTGCCACAAAGAAGATGTTTTTGGATGAATCTATTTTCTTATTGTTTGTGTGCAGGTCCCAGACCTGTATTTCTCCATGCTGATAGCTTGGCAAGCTTGGTTCCCTCTTCTACCAGGTTCTGCCATGAGGAAGAGGATGTTGGACTTCTGATTTCCCTCTATTTCGGGTGGGTCCCTGACCCTAGTTTCCTATCCCTCTTTGTGGGATAAACTTGGTTCCCACTCTCACCAAGTACTGCAACAAAGAGGATGGTATTTTAAATCCTTATACCCATACAGGGTTTCTGCCTGAGGGTGAGGCTCAGCGCATCACCAGTTACCTTCAGGACTTGTAGGATGGCTGGCCGGTTCGTCCCGGTGTCTGGCTTCTCTTTGGTTTGTGGCGTGGCGTTATCTGCATCTCAGTGCCTGTTTCCACTCAGGCTCAGGCTTTGCCAACATCTGGACAATCTAGGCCCCACCCTCGCTTGGTGCACCATCGTCCTTCAGCCTCCCTTCTCCTGCACTCAGTCTGCGCCAACGGGTATAGGAGCGCTGGTATCCCTGTGATGTTGGGAGCAGAGTGTCAAGCTGCAGTCTCCTTTGACGTTCCCAGGCTTCATGGCTGCCTGTCCTGGTTGGCTGCCGCTCTCTTTCTTGTGATCCTTCTTTAGTTTATATGATGTTTGGAAAGCCATGCCTCTGCGGAAACCTTAACCGCTCTGCTTCTCTCGGGGCTTCATTTGTTATGCTTCCAATGTTCTTCCTCGTCTCAGTACCGGTGTTAGTTGGGATCTTTTCACTCTTCTAGTTATTATAAGAGTAATCTCCTCAGCCTTAGAACAATACATGGTTTTAGTCAAGAAGACATTAGATGGAAAAGAGGCTAGTGTATTTGAGGGTGTCAGGGTTCTATTGGAGCCATACCCTAGATGGTCGCCATTGTCCCCAGAGGGGGAGTCTCTTCCCATGAGCTATCGCCGAGTGCCACCCCGAGGGGGAAAACGAGTAGCGGCCTCAATTCCCTGGCCTCATGGGAAGGGACTCCCTCTTGAGCAGAAGTGATGACATCTAAGGATTTGTTACAGTGGGCACACTGTAAACTGAGTTTTCTCCATTGGGGTGGATAACAATGAGCAAGCCAGTTATTATATGTGAAAGTGTAAAGGGTGTTAGAGGCACTTTCTGAAATAAATGAGAAATGTTATCCCTGGCCCACTCTCCCTACTGCACTGCCTTTTCGACATGTTGCGCCTTTTGGTGTTCTGTCACTGCTCCGCCTCTCTCATGTCCACTTTCGGCTGTGGGTGTCTGCGTGGTTAGACCTCAACTAAGCCTTGGTTCTTTCGACGGAAACTCTGTGTTTTGCATACAATCTTGGTGTTGGAAAAAAACAATCACTGGATACTGATGCGTCAGGCATCATGGGTACCCATACATGTAGGGCAGGGATAGTGTTGCAAGTACACCCCTGTTGACACGCTTTTTATAATCTGCACCAACCACTAGATGGCGGCCTCTTTTACACTCTAAGCAGATCACAAATTTTAGAAATAACAGCATTTTAGCTGGCTACCCAACAGAGCTGCAAATGCTTGGTTTGCCTTGCTGGGGTAAGGGTTCCCTTAGGGATGACTACATATGTGTTTATGCATGTCAACTCCTGCATAACTCTCCAAGCTAGTTCAAAAACTCTGGTTGAGGCGCAAATGTAGGATGATTTTATGTGTGTCTTAATGACCCAGCCATACTGGATTACGAATGAATGGTCATCTCAACCAGTCATTCCCAGATTGTCCTTTGGGAAGAGGCATTGTCTAAATATGGGGTTGGGTCAAGTTCCCTTATTCCATCATTGAAAAGGATAGCCTCATGCCAAAGGCCTTTCTCCATAGCCTTGAAGCCCACAGGATAGTTCTTCGAGCAACTTGTAAGCCTTCTAGGAAACGCAATACTCCAGAAAATGACGTAGGTCATGCCACTATGCTCTGGACGAGGACATTCATTGTGTAGTTGACTTCATGAAAGCAGTCCTGATATTCACACACTTAGTGGACACTGTAAATTGGGTTGAATCCTGCAATTAATACTTAGCAGCACACCAAGGGATTATTTGTTTTATTCTTGCTAACGCTGCATTATAAAGACATTCCAGTGGTCTCTTCCAGCTGTTCCTAACCATTTCATTTAGAATTGTAATATTACTTTGTTCATTTGTACTTATAGACACCACTTTGAGCCTGTGTCTTCTGTTGAGATCTGTTTGGGGACCCTCAAAACTGTATTTCGAGTTATGGTAACCCTTGCAAGGTGGTCAGGGAACTTCAGATCCTTTGCTCTGAGATGTGATTTATTTTTTGGGATAAGGATAAGCTCTTCCTTCAAACTTACCCTTCCTGTCTAAAGAAGACGAGGATGTCCATCCCACCCTGGGTTGTCTTACATCTTGTTGTGCTATTCAGTATGAAATTCTACCTCTTAAAGAACATTGTGGGGTCACAACTCATGCTTTCTGCAGGCACTGTTTTCAGAAACAAGCTCAAGGATTGAGAGACAGTTTGGCCATGTAGCACTTATGCTGGTTAAAGTCAGACATATACTGTTTTGGCACACCGCTGCCATCACCCTCTCACATACCCCTGCTAGGAGAATGAGTGTGGGAAAAGGGGACAGACATAGTAATGAGTACAAGATACTGACAAAAACGACTGTACTCCTGGACCACAGTCCCCAGTATCCTTCACGATCCTACCTCCACCATCTAAAAAAAAAAAAACGTAATATTTCAAAATAAAAGGATTGGTGCAAGTCCATGACACAGTGCAGTAATGCATCCACTTCAGGGACATGTGGTTGAGATAATCCCAGTTTTAAATCATGAAAGGTCTTCTCATCCCTTCAGTCTTCCGAGGCCGGCAAAATAAGTAGCACTGAGTGGAGCAACAATAAATATCTCATCTATGCCCACCCGTTACGTAGGGAGCTGGGTAGTCTAGGAAGGGGCAGATCTTGATGTGGTAATGACGCACATACCTGTGCCGGCTCCCACAGTGGCATGCCTCATTCTATATAAATTGTGAATCCAAGCCTATGACCTGGCTATCCCATGAGCACGATGGAAAGTGTTTTTGAACAAAGAGGAAAGCATTTACTGTGTGGTAAGCAAGTTATACCTATGCTCTGAAAGTGCAGGGTCAAAGCATTCATTTATTCTGCAGAGTTGGATCCACTAACATTTCAGACTTATGCAATCGGCTTAATGTAAACTGCATTATGAAAGAAAATGCATACCAATCCATTTAGCTCCAAGGGCCACCCAGTCTGGTGCATATTCAGCTACTGTCTTTTGAATGGCTGCTCCCGACCAGCTAGGTAAAATGAATAAAGAATGTTACTCTAATCATCAATGATACTTCAAATTCTGCAAAGTAGAAAACAGTCCCCTTAGTCATGTATGCACATGGGTTCCCTTGACAGTGCCCTTCCGTCTAAAGGCTTCACCCATAAATGAACGCAGGTGGTGAAGATATGCAGGTTTCCATTTATTAGTCTAATCTATTTTCAGCTCTTGCCTCTTCATTCTATTTTCACCAGCTCTACGGTATGCAGTCTTACATCGAAAATCTTATATAGATTTGAACATATCTCGAATATTTGTTATCGACATTTTTTATAGAGAATGCATTTAGGGGTGGGGTAAAGGGTTAAATATTTTTGGGAAACGGTACGGGTGGGATTTTAGGGGTCTGAAATGGAGGCTTGGGGGGACCCTAAAAAAAGTGCATTTTCTATAAAATCTTTTGATAAAAAATATTTGATATATGTTCTTTCTTTATCAAATCTTTCGGTATAAAGACATGTAACCCAGCTCCGCATTCCATTAGTCTGAAAAAAGGCATAGGTAATCTCGGAGTCGACTGCACACTTAAGCAATTTCTTGGTAACCCTTAGGTATCTGCATCCTCCAATCCTCCTAGTCTCTACCAACTATTCCGTAAATCAACTCCTAAATTGTTTTCATAATCTCCTTGACCCCGTGGTTTGCTTGTCCCATCCCCATCAAATAGTCGGAACATGGTTTGATCCCTTTTTCTCTTGCCATGGGCCTTTAGCCCCAACATGTCAAGAATTCTATCCCACAGACCTTGAAGCAGGCTTTTTAAAAAAATGGCCCCTCAGCACCACCTACAACATTTCAAAATAGTCCCACGTGTACCACCCAACTGCCCTGATTCTTAAGGAGAGTGTCTACCTGCTCACTTCCAAGTCTAACCCTCACTGTTGCTGATGGTTTTGCGCCCTATAAACAGAAAGCACAAACTCTGCACCTGTGTGTTGTGGCAATGCTCCACCGCTGGGGCCCCAGGAGCAATATCCACTGCTGCAGAAAAATATGGGGCAAATCCTCCGATTATTCCCTTTTCCCTGTCCTCTCTTCCAAGGGTACATTGCCTGATTTGGTCCTGCTAAAACCGAAATTCTCCATCTCATTGCCAGAGAACTCATCAGTCAATGGGAGATTGTATCATTTGTAGAAAATACTCTTTAACCCAAACCTACATTGACAATCTACACAAAACAAATTATTCCCTCTCAGTAGATCAGTAACATGTGTTTGAGAATCACAACTATTACCCCCTTCAAATACAGGTTCAATATGCAGTCTACATCTGTCCAGTATGAGATGCACACCCTCCCCACTTTTGTGATGAGTTTTTCCTTTTTTACCACCTTTAATGATGTCCCATTCCGTCTTCAGTATTGTAGTCTATTTCCCATTGTAATTCCACCTATCTTGCAGCCACATTTTAATCTCTTGCTTTCCTGTGGCCTTTTCCCAGCTGCTTAAAAAAAAAAAAAAGAAAAATCTATTCTTGGGCCTCTCAGTTGCTCTTGCACAACCTCTTTGCTCACAACCTTGTGCAACCTTACCAGTCTGGTCCTTGGGTTGGTTGTGGTACAGATTAGGCGTTCCTACAAGTACTGCATGACAATACTGGATAGGCAGAGGATATTCAGTTTCCTGCTGCTCCTGAACCGCTCAGTGGCCTTTAACATATTAGACCAAGAACATGGGCATTTCCTGCACTGTCCTGCGCTGGTTCTCTTAGATTTAACAACAGATAGTAGTGTGCTCAGATGGGAGCCACCAGGTTAGGTCTCCTCCCCAGCCCGAGCAAGGTGCTCCAGGGAACAATCCCTACCCCCTGCCCCACACTATTCAACATCTACATGAGATGTTGGGAGGGTTCTAAGCAGGAGGGTGGTTTCTTCCTTCACCAGTATGCTAATGACACTCCGTGCTACCTGAAGTTGGTGTTGCCAGCCGACCCCCGCTCTCCTAATTGACTGTTTTGGAACCATAGAGGACTAGAAGGCAGAGTACTCCATTAAAGCAAACGCCTCAGAAATGAATTCTTACTCTTCCCTCCCCCTTGCTCCACTCTTGCTGTCCGGTGTTTGCAAGGTCTGCTGTCTTAACTTTCAGGCCTACTCCTTCCACTTCATTCTTTATTTGGCTCTAAATTTGAAAGTCCATATTTCTAAAAGAGTCCACAACTGATGTTTTTATTTACCCCTGTAAAGGTAGATTAAAGCTTACTAGCAGCTCATCAACCCTGCACCTTACATTCAATGCTCAGTCAGTAGTTCGGGCTCTGATCAATTCAATCTGCAGGGCAGGAGCATTTAGAGAGGATGTCTCCCATAGTCCACGACAATAACTTGTGTACATGGATGATTAATACTGAAATTCATAAGCTATTCCAATCCTTGACTCGGTGGCTTTGCAGTAATTGAATAGGCACCACAAATCGAAAACATGATGTAACAATATCATCTAAAGATAAACTCCTGTGCATTAGCAAATCTATTGATACACGTCTCTACATCCACTGTATCTGTTAGGACATTATCCTGCTGTTCAACCACACCCATCCCCACAGAGTCTCTAGTGGATCTATAACAGTGAAAGCTTATTCTTACATCTAAATAACACATTAGATATGCTTTATTTATAGTGGACTCATTTGCTATTATTGTAAATTGCTTATGTCTATTACATGGTGCCATCATAAACCGTTCAAATAATTTCTGCTTTCTGTGGTGCTCCTCCTCGAACCATGTGCTCACAATAGGATAGGTAAAAGGCCTCATTTTGTCCTCTTAAAGGTGTTTAGAAGGAGGGCGGCCTTCGAGGGTTGTCTCTTTTTACGCTGTGCAAAACCATTTAATTTAAATTGCATGAGAGTGCGGCAGACCCAGCAATGTGGGGAGGAATATGGGAAGGAGTAAATTGAGGGGAGAGGAGGAGGGAGAAACAAAAACATGATCTAAAACTGTGATAAAAAAACAACTCAACCTAACTGGTAACATGGGGAAAATGGGATGATAGAAGGAAATTGAGGGCACTACCAGAGTAAAGAGGGAAGCAGAGATCGTATGCAAAAAAATTACGGATTATGTTGAAGACCCTCAAAGAAATTACAGGGCAGTGTCAGAAACTAAGATTCTGGGAAATGGAGGTGCCTCTGGTGTGAAGTTGCACATGCTTGGTCATATTTCTCCCGTTTCGGATAGGGCTAGAGCAGAGCCTCTTGTAGTATGAGGGAGTACCCTTTGTTCCTTCCAGAGGCTGCACAGGTATAGCAGATAGGAAAGAATGTAATGGCCTGGGAAGTGGCATGCTGTCATATTTTATCTATACACACTATGGGCTGGATGCACGCACGTATTTGAAAAAATTGAGCTTCATGACACAGGAGGCGGAAAAGCGTAAGCAATTCTAAGAAGCGAAGTACAGAAACTACAAGATAAACCAAGGTTAGGGACAGGCCCAGCTACCTCGCAGGCATCCACTACTACATTCTAATCCAGGAGGAGGAGGGGGCTGTGGGGTATAAGGAGGAGGAAGAGATGGGGGATAGCTTAGATTCTCGGGGTGCTTTAGATGATAGCCATACTGCCATGCAAGCTTCAGCAGCGGCGAATGCTCCGTCAAGCAGTGGCTATACAGCGTATGCACCCCCCAGAGCCGAGTCGGGTCAGGAGTGCAGACACAGCAGCAGACTCTGTCAGTGAGCAAACAAGTGCCATTGAATGCCCAGAGTTGAGATAGAGGCCCCACCTCACCAGGTGCCACTGGCTCTCTCACTCCTGCCTCCAAACCCACGGACTTTCCGAGAAACGGCTTCCCATCCGTCGGCTTACACCATGATTGGGGGACCGCATTATGTGGGCTGCAGTCTATTGCCTTATACATTCCTGCACCGTAATGGTCCACAGTTAGGGCTGCTAGGCCTTGAACTACTCTGTTTGTCCTGATTCTGGTCCGTCTACTTCCACCCGTCGAAGCTCGCAACAATGACTATCACTGAAACTTCGATTGCCCGCCATGGCGATGCCACCCTCACTGCTATACATGCAAAGAACAAGTTACTTTCTTACCTGGTAACGTTCTTTCGATGGGATGGTCCGACGACGTATTCCATATCTATGACATGTAATCACCACAGCTGTGCTGCTTCGGAAACCTTTTTCGGCGTCTGCGTCGATGACGTCGATGCGCCGTCGTCGAGGACCTCCTCCGACGTCCGACGTCATCCGATGTGATAAGTAGGACGCAAGACGCCCGTAGCCTCAGTTGTAGTTTTTTCCCCCAGAACGTGACACATTAGTCAACTGCCAGTCAGACACAAAGCCTCGCGGAACGTAAGCTGCAATCGCAAAAGAAATTCTGCAGCGGGGAAGGCAGGGCGGGAGCGATATGGAATACGTCGTCGGACCATCCCATCGAAAGAACGTTACCAGGTAAGAAAGTAACTTGTTCTTCGAGGGGATTGGGTCCTCCGACGTATTCCATATCTATGACAGACTCCCAAAGCAGTACCAGAGCAAGGAGGAGGGAAAGAATTTAGAATCAAAATTTAGAATAGCCAATCAAATAGCAGAGCAAAGGACCGCCTTGCCAAAGGCCAGATCCTGTCCTCGGATGGAATCGAGGGAATAGTGACGTACAAATGTATGTACTGGAGCCCAGGTGGCTGCATCACAGATGTTGCGAATAGGAACACCCCTCTGCAGGGCAGTAGATCCAGCCACACCCCTGGTAGAATGGGCCCGCAAGCCAGCCGGTGGGTCATTACCCGCCAAGCGGTAACACTCCGAGATGGCTAAAATAATCCAGCGAGACAAAGTCTGTTTTGTCACAGCTTGCCCCAAACGCTTTCCAGCGTAACCAATAAAGAGTTGATCGTCCACTCTGACCCGGGACATGCGTGAAACATAAAAGCTTAAAGCTCTCCTAGGATCAAGCCTATGGAGCCTCTCCTCTTCCTTACCAGGATGCGGAGGAGGATAGAATGCTGGAAGAACAACCTTCTGGGCCAAATGAAATTCTGTCACTACCTCCGGAAGAAAAGAAGGACGAACTCTAAGGACAACCCTGTCCTTGTGAAATACAGTGAAGGGTGGCTTAACTGAAAGTGCCTGTAGCTCACTCACTCTGCGAGCGGAAGTAACCGCAACTAAAAACACAGTTTTCAGAGTTAACAGCCTCAAAGGGCAAGAATGTAAAGACTCAAACGGAGCACCCATAAGAAACTTAAGAACAAGGTTTAAATCCCAACCGGGCACCAGGAAAGGTGACGGAGGGAACACATTAGTGAGCCATTTCAGAAACTGTGAAATTAAAGGGATTTTAAAGTAAGAACACTCTTCAGACGAGCGCTTAAAGATGGACAGCGCCGCCAGGTAACCTTTAATGGTACCCACTTGCAAGCCCCTGTGGGCCAAAGAAAGTAAAAAGGACAGAACCATGGGGATGTCACATGCAAAAGGATCCACATTCTGAACTCTGCACCAGTCGCAGAACTTACGCCAACGGCAACGGTACAGAGACTTTGTTGCTGGCCTTCGGGCCGAAAGCAACACCTCCATCACGGCTTCAGGGAGGTCCCAATCCTTATACCTCAACCTTTCAGAAGCCAAACGTGAAGGTTGAGGGATCTGACCTCTGGATGGAGAACCTGACCCCCCTCCCATGAGAGCAGATCGTCTCGGTAGGGAAGACGACGTGGAGGGCAGATGGACAAGTCGAGAAGGTCCGGGTACCACGTCCTCCGAGCCCACGCCGGAGCAATGAGGATCATCCGGGAACCGAACTTCCGTAACCTCCGCAGCACTTGCGGGATGACGGGGACTGGAGGAAACGCGTACAGCAGCGGGAATGACCACTCCACCACAAACGCATCTCCTAAGGCTCCTTTTGGAGGAAATTCCCGCGAGCAAAACCTTTCGCACTTCCGGTTGACACTGGAGGCGAAGAGATCCACTTGAGGGGTCCCCCAAAGGGCAAAGATCTCCAGGAGAATCTCCTGAGCCAACTCCCACTCGTGAGAGATCGCGCTCTGCCTGCTCAGAGCGTCCGCCGTCACGTTTTTGTCTCCGGCCAGATGAACTGCCGTGATCGAAACTTCCTGCTGGATGGCCCAGAACTCGAGCTGCATCGCCTCCCTGCACAGAGGAAGTGACCCTGCCCCCCCCCTTTTTGTTGAGGTAGTGCATGGCCACTGTGTTGTCCGTCAGGATCAGGACACTCTTTCCTCGCACAGTCGGCAGAAAAGCCTTCAGGGCTAGCCTGACGGCCCTCAGCTCCAACAGATTGATATGGAGTCTGGACTCCGACGGAGACCAACGACCGCTGACTGTCAGCCCGTTGGCATGAGCTCCCCATCATGTGAGGGATGCATCCGTCACGATCGTCACCTCCGGCCAGGGAAGCCAAAATGGAGCCCCCTTCATCAAGTTGCCTTCGACGGCCCACCACAGAAGGTCCCGGGCGACCGAGGGCGGCACCTGAACCGGGTCCGACATCCTGCCGGAGGACTGCGACCATTGCGTCTTGAGTGCCCACTGCAAAGATCTCATCCGCAGGCGAGCCTCTGGCACCAGAAGAATGCAGGATGCCATGAGGCCGAGCAACCTCAAGAACTCGAACGCTGGGAGCGTCTGGGCATGCTGAAACTTGTGCACCATCTGCTGAATGTGAAGAGCCCTCACCTGGGGAGGAAAACACTGCCCCAGGGAAGTGTCGAGCACTGCTCCGATGTACTGGAGCCGCTGTGTTGGCGTCAAATGGGACTTCTTTAAATTGAGGGAGAAGCCCAGCCTGTGAAGGGAGTGGCAGGTGACGGACAGATGATCCAGGACTTGCTCGGGAGAGCTCCCCCTGATCAACCAATCGTCCAGGTAGGGGTAGACGTGAATCCCCCCTTGCCTGAGATGCGCTGCCACCACCACCATGAGCTTGGTGAAAACCCTCGGGGCGGAGGTCAATCCGAACGGCAGGACCCGAAACTGAAACTGCGAGTCGCCAACCGCGAACCTCAGGTACTTCTTGTGCTTGGGATGGATCGGCACATGGAAGTAAGCATCCTTGAGGTCGAGTGACACCAACCAGTCCTGAAACTGAAGGGCCTGGAGGACTTGAGAGAGAGTAACCATCTTGAACTTGTCCTTCCTGAGGAGTTTGTTCAAACCGCGCAAATCCATGATCGGTCTCAATCCCTCGTCTTTCTTCAAAATCAAAAAATAAGGGGAATCCCATCCGTTGTTCCTCTCCGCTACAGGCACCAGTTCTATGGCGCCTTTCTCCAGCAGGGCTTGAATTTCCTGCGCAAGGAGCGGATCCGGACTCTGCAAAGAGAGGTTCCCCGGTGGATTGTCGCGAGGCCTGTGCCGAAAGGGAAGACAGTAGCCGTGGGTTATGATCTCCAGAACCAACATTTCTGAAGTAATGGCTTGCCACTCTACAAGATGCTGCGCCAGCCTTCCCCCAACCGGCGAACCATGGGACATGGCCTCATGACTGAGTGGGAGCGGCTGCGGCGTTACCTGAGGGCAAAGAGGCAACTGCCCGAGCGGCCTTGGCACCACAGGTACCCTGTCGTCCACCTCTGGTACCCCTGCCTTGGCCTCTTTGACTGCCAGCTCCTCTCGCTTTACTGAAGGACGAGTAATAGCGAAAGGAACCACCCCTCCACTGCTGTCCCCTAGGACGAAAAGGCGGAGGTTGGCGAACTGCAGCGCCCAACGACTTCGCTGCAGCTTTTGAGGTCTGCAACCTCTCAAGGCTCTCGTCAGCCTTGCTGCCAAAAAGGTGTTCACCGTCAAAGGGCATGTTGAGGAGCCGGGACTGCACATTAGGAGCAAACCCCGACTTCCGCAACCACGCAAACCTGCGTATCACGGTGCTCGCCGCCATGGACCTACTGACGCATTCAGCTAAGTCCAAACCTGATTGAACGGACTCACACATGGCATCCTTACCATCCTGGACCATAGCAAGGAAACCATCCCGTTCGTCCCCTTCGGGAATATGTACAGCCGCTAACGCAACACAGTTCCACAGAGTGTGTGTGAAACGAGACAAGGCACAAATGGAGTTGGCCGCCTGAAGCGCCATACCACCAGAAGAAAACACTTTCTTCGCCCAGCCATCAAAACGTTTGTCGTCCCTATCAGGAGGGATGGTAGGGTACGACGCCTGCTGTGCCGGGGCCGTGGCCGCCTGCACCACCAAACTCTCCGGAGTGGGGTGCCTGGTCAAGTAGCAGGGGTTGCTACTGGCTGGACGGTATTTTCGCGACAAGGATCTGCCCACCGCCGGGAGACTCTCCGGAGCAGTCCAAGCCGCCGCCACCCTTCTCTGTAAAGCCATATGGAACGGCAGTACCGGGTCAGTTGGGGGACCAACATCAAGGATGTCCGTCAGATCATCCTGCCCGAACTCCCCTGGGGGAGCAGACCATCCCAAGTACTCAGAAACCCTAGCCATAAGGCGCCGGTACGAGGAATCGGCATGAGAGCCAGGCTCAGGCCTACAAAACTCCACCTCCGGAGAGGTGTTGAGTCCACTGGCATCATGCAGTGACTGCCTCAAATCGTCAAACTGACTATGGCCCGAGACAATTTCATCTGGAACCTGACTAGGAACCAGGCCATCAGAATCCTCATCCGCCTCTGAAATATATTCCAGGTGGCGAAAAGAAGGCACCCGAGAGTGCTTGCTCTTAACCAGAGCCTTCCTAGGGGGTTCCCCCGTGCCACGGGGTACTCCGACATGAAAGGCGTCGATGGCGTCGAGCGAATCGGCGCCGACGTCGAGAGAACAGGCATCGGAGTCGAGAGGATCGACGTCAAGGAAATCGGCGTCGACGTCAGATGCAGCGCTGCCAGCATCGGCGGCGTCGACACAGCCCTCGAAGCCGGAGCCCCGAGCGTTTCCCTCGACGACCTGAGCGTCGACGGCTTCGACGACTTCCTCGGAGCCTCGAGAAAGCCTGTCGACGCCCTCGATGCCTCAGACGTCGATGTCTTCCTCGAAGACCTCACAGGTGCACACGGTCTCGAACGCGTCGAGGACCGGGACCTGGAACAGGTATGTCGAGAACGAGTCTCCTTGTCCGAACAGGATCTCTCCCGTGACTCGTGCCGACCACTCTTGCGAGCGGTGTCTCTCGACCTCTCACGACCGACCCCACTCGGGGGCGCAGAGGGCTTAGTACCCTGCGACTCAAGAATCGCCAGCATTTTCTTCCCGAAGGAAGCCCATTCCTCCGGTGTCGCACGGCTGGTGGGGTAAGCGATGTGCCGGGCAGAGTCCTCCGAAGAGGACCTGGAAGACGACCAGTGTCGGCGCTTCCGAGAATGCCTCGAAGAGGCTGAGGAGTGGCGAGACCGACTCCTAGAAGGAGACCCACGAGACTTCCAACGATGACGCGGAGAGTCACCCCCTCGAATTATCTGCCGAAAGCCCCGCAGACTTCGACTTCCGGGGCTTGGACACCCGACCTACCGACAACTTCTTCTTACGTTCGCGTAAGGCTTTGGACGTGAGCGACTGGCAGTCGATACAGTCATCCGTGTCGTGGGCCTCCCCGAGGCACCAGAGGCAGGCGTCGTGCGAGTCCGTCACCGACATCTTGGACCCACACTCCCCGCACTTCTTGAAACCCGGACGCGGGGTCGAAGACGAAGTAGAAGACATCTTCACACAAAGGATTTTCACAAAACGAACAGGTTCGAAGAACCGAGAAGAACAGAACTCCAAAGAGTCGAGGCGTTAACCGAGATTCACGAAGCAACACGTTCGCGGAAAAAACAGGAACTGAGGCTACGGGTGTCGTGCGTCCTACTTATCACATCGGATGACGTCGGAGGAGGTCCTCGACGACGGCGCATCAACGTCATTGACGCAGGACGCAGACGCCGAAAAAAGTTTCCGAAGCAGCACAGCTGTGGTGATTACATGTCATAGATATGGAATACGTCGGAGGACCCAATCCCCTCGAACTATATTTCTCCCCCCGCCTCCACTTGACTTACTAAATGAGGCAGTGGCGTTGGTCTGCTTATCAACAAAGGCTTGCCATCTGCCTCACTCACTCCCTCCCTCAGACTTCACTGCTTCCTCCTTTGAACACATGGCAGTACACTTATTTGTGCCCACCGCTCTAATCATTCTTCTCATCTATCCACCCCCCACACCCTATCTACACCCAACCTCTTCTTAGGTTTGTCTGCAACCTTCCCACACTATCCAGTAACCACTATCTACAGTTGGATTCCACTCTCTGATAACTCCCTTGTGAGCTTACACAACTTCTAAACTCACACCAATGGTAACTCTTGTACCTGGTCTTCTCATCCTCTAACCTCCACGCCCCGCCACTACAGCTGTGGAGAAAGAAAAGCTGATTGCTGCTGCTGACGTGGCGATCAAGGTTGGATTTATTGGGCAGTTTTCATAACACTACACCTTTGGTCCCATTTTCTTTCATATTCACAGGTAAACAAGGAGCAGAGAGATTGGATTCCTGAAGTGCCCCAGGGGGTCTGCCAGGGAACAGAAATGAACACCGACTATTTATTGCAGTGGCTCCCAATACAATGTAAGGTTGGCTAACACAATTTGCCAAGAATATTATTACTTGGAAAAAATCTAGTTGCACAAAAGGAGAAGGAAAAAAAATGAAAAGCCAGTTCCTTGTAATTCTAGTTCTTCATTCCAAGTATCGCCCTTAAATTCAGAAAACACAAGATTGCTTGGTCTGAACACTTTTTTAAAGAAATAACTCTTTAAAATATGAAAATAAATACACTTGCCACCCTGACTTTTGCTTTCCTTTCTCTTATCAGTCGCTTTGAGTCAGCCAAACGTCACCAGAGTGCCCAATGTATGGGCAGCGGTAGTTACAAGGTTGCAACTTAACCAGTAGGCCACATTGTGTGGTTTAGAAGACCGCACAGAGAGCTGGTTATTAATTGCAGCAACGTCCTGGAAAGGGAGTGCCCAGAAATTGTGTAGCCGAGGCGTATCTTTCCTTATATTGTCATGCAGGATACCTTTTTTTTTAGCACGTGTTAGCCACAAGGAATATCAGTGAGGATGGAACCCTAGTAATTTAGCTTCAGAAGCAAAAATGGGCTTAATCCCGCTGAGAGGAAGTGATGTTTACCCCATGCTGCTATCGGCAATGACTAGTTGAAAGGAAACCTGTTCAGGAAAGTGGTGCGTGTCTCACTTTCTAGCTTTCTCGATTGGTCGGACAAAGCGTTGCCCAATACCTGAACTGAAGAAGACATGCAAATACAGTTCCCTGCAAGGCAGGCGCTAGTGAACGGGGATACATTTTTGGCCAGAACAGTGCTCAGTGGTTCCAACATTTGATAAGGAAAATGTGAAAAAGTATTGATTGCCTATTAAGATGAACCGAACATATTTTCACTTTTAAATGTTCTCAATTAAAATCGAAGTGATCAAAATGTAAATGTCTCTCAATCAATGAAAACTGAACGTTGCAAGTCAGAAAGGTGCCAGAAAATCTTTTGAATGCAGAGCGTTGCACAGTGAAAACATGTTCCATGGATGATGTTGAAGTGCCAAGAAGCCACCCGATCAGGGCCGCGACGGAAGTCAGTGGTATAAAAAACGTGTATCAGCAGTCACCAGTTCGATCATGCTCACAGGCTGCTCTCTTAAAATTACCACCGAGTCTGAACACAAGCATGCCATTTGCACAAGATGATGAAAAAAAGTTATGTATTTTTGACATTTGTAAAGCACCTAAACCTGTTGGCATAAGGGCACTGCTAATGAAACCAGTTACACACAAACATACAAGCAAGGAGGTGCGAAACAGTATACTCGCCCCATACGTACAGTCATTTCGGTAGATGTACTCTTACCATATATCAATGTCGTTTATGCAAAAAGCCCCGTTTTTAAGGCCTTTACGAAAGGGTCATTAAGATTCCTCTGCCCTTAGGGCAGGGGGAAGAGCATTCCACTGGTGCACTGCCACTCCGGGGAAGCTGGAGCCTCCTCTGAGTTTTTTGAAGGTTGGAAGAACAAGGCGGTGGGCGTGGATAGCCCTCACTGGTCTGGTGGACTTAGTTATTATTTGAGACAGTTATTACGGGGTAGCATTAGCAAGACATCTATGCGTGATTCAGAGTGTTTTAAAGATAATTCTTTCTCTTTCTCGGATTGGGAGCCAATGCGCTTCATTTCTTGCTGCTGAGATGTGATCTTTTTTTGGCATGTTGATTGCGGCACGTAGGGCATTGTTTGGGATTACCTACATTTTGTTAATGTTCTGTTTTGAAGTCCCTGCAAAGAGGACATTGCAGTAGTCCAGTCTTGCTCCTATGATTGCTCTGGCGATAGTCAGGCAGTTGGTCAGAGTAAGGAATTGTTTGGCTGCATTGATGAGTTTGGCTGAAGAAGCAATTGCATTCACTTGTCTGGTGAGGGAGAGGGAAGCATCCAGGTAGACACCCAACGTTTTTACAGATGCTGAGATGAGGATGTGAATGCCATCTATCGTGAAGGCTGAGAATCGGGTGTCAAAGTTTTTTTTAGCATGGCCGGTGACCCCACCAGTAGGATCTCCGTCTTGTCGTCATTAACGCATAAGTGATTCGTAGCCATCCAAGTTTGTTGAATATATTTTGTTGATAGTAATGGAGTCTATGTCATGGATGCCTGACAGTGGCAGGAGGATTTGGGTGTCATCGGCATAGTTGGTGTAAGCTATGCCGATGCAGTCAAAGATGTTGGAGAGGGGTTTGGTGAAAATGTTATAGAGGGAAGGGGAAACACAGGAACCTTGTGGAATGGGAATGGAAGGGGCACTGGCAGTATCTGCGAAGACTCTCATGGATCTTCCTTCCAAGAAGGAGGCTTCCCAAGTCGTAGCTTCACGGGAGAAGTTGGCGGCAGCCATAAAATGGTGACAAAGGATTTTGTGGTCCACCAGTTCAAAGGCGGCAAAGAGATCCAGGAGCAGTAGGAGGGCTGTCTTGCCCCTGTCTCTGAAGGAATCGAGCAGGTTTTTCAGGTCTAGTAATGCGGATTCCGTCATGTGTCCTGGCCGGAAGCCTGATTGGTGCATCCCAAGGATGTGGATGGATTCTAGGAAGGTTTGTATTTGATCGTAAGGTGCCCTGTCCGAGATCTTTAGCAGGAACGGGACCGTTGTGATGAGGCGGTAATTATAAGGTACTGCCGGGTCAAGCAAGATTTTCTTTAGTAGGGGGAGAAGCCACGATTCATTTAGGCTGGCTGATACTTGGCTAGCAGATGTCACACATCGGGGTCTGAATGACCCGCGCGCCTCCTCATCACGCCAGGTGAAACAGACCACTTTCAAGGTACCTACCAAAGTCGTGACGCTTCGCCACAGTATCCGACGTTTCTCAGCCCCTTACTTCTCTCGGTGGCGGTTACCCTGGAGATTGGGCTCAACAACATCAAAGGTATCGACAACCCACCCTGTGCCTACAACTCCCAGGAAACCTACCTTTTGCGTGTAGTTCCGACTATTCGGAATGTGAGCTCTGATGGGCTTACGCCGCTCCGCCTCCTGGGTATATTAGGCACTGCAGCGGGAAGGACGCTGCTTCTGATTAACGTTGCAACCGGCATCCGAAGTTTCGTCTTCTGTGCCTTCCTAATCATTGCCTTCCCGTGTAACAATTCCTGTTTTTCCAATTACGGACTGCCTTGAGACTTCTCAATTCTTCTGCCTACCTGTGTACCACCAAACCTTTGCCTGTCCTACGCTTTGCTTGCTTCCTGATTCTGTACTGTCTTCTGCCTACCTGTGTACCGGACCTTTGCCTGTTCTACGGTTTGCTGGCTTCCTGATTCTGTACTGTCTTTAGCCCGCCTGTGTACCAGATCTCGCTGCCTGTCCACTGGATTGCCTTCCGCTATTTCTTACCGTACAGAAACTTCTGTCCTGAATTACCTACCACCGCCTTCACCTGGTTTTCCTCACCTTCCCAGCTGACTCCAAGTACTGGGAACTATTTCCTTCTTCAATTCCAGTGTTCTTTTGTGGATTCCGACTCCATTCCGTTGTTTTGGATTTATTCCCTCAAGTGTACACAAGGACGCTTTGCTGATTGTACACAAAGACTCATTTCTGAAAGTGCACACAGGGACGCCTTGCTGAGAAGTGCACCTACCCGTATCTAGTGCGCTCCTCGTGCCACCCGGGTATAGCATCCCTACTAACCTTCCTGTTTATTGTTTTGTACCTCTGTTGTTTCTAACCTGGATTGATTGGGTTATTTCAATTCCTGTTCTGGTAAGACTTCCTTAACTTTTCTTTATTAATTCCTATCTGAACCATCAAAATAGAAGCTAATATCTTTTCTGTACTTACAGGGGAAATTCCATTTCTGTTCCTTTTCAATTACAAGGGGAGTGGGTGGCCCAGGTATTTTCTGCTTTTGTGAGGCTTTTCTCGTGGTGATCTTTGCTCTCCCCAAGTATTTACCAATTGTCTTTTTCTTTTTAGCTGGGTCCGTGGCAGTGTGTTCTCCCCGCTCTTTTGGGTGATCGGTCTCTCAGTCTGTGATTTAGTGCAGCTGAGGGTCATATCATCAAAAAGAGCTTATTTCCCTCAACAGAGAGGAGGCTCAGGTGGAGGCTCCATCTCGAGCTCTTCAAGCACCATCCAGTACAACCGTCCTGATCGCTTGCCCGGATCACTCGCCGGCCAGTGAGTAACAGCGGAGGAGGCATTGATAAATCTAATAATGAACAGGACTAGGACTTCCGAACAGTCTTTGACGATGTTAGCAGGGAAGCTGTCCCCTTTACATCTCGAGGATTTCACCTTTCTAAGTATGTTGGCCGTTTCTACTTCTGACACTTCTCTGAAGTGGAAGGATGGTGTGAGGTGGTGGTTCGTGAAAAGGTATGGGGTGGGAGTAGTGATGAGGGCTTGCTTCCTTTCTATTTTATGTTG
This sequence comes from Ambystoma mexicanum, assembly GCF_040938575.1. Taxonomy (NCBI): domain Eukaryota; kingdom Metazoa; phylum Chordata; class Amphibia; order Caudata; family Ambystomatidae; genus Ambystoma; species Ambystoma mexicanum. The sequence goes on along the minus strand of NC_090939.1, from coordinate 862,324,981 downwards.
TTGGCAAGTTAATTTGGATCGCATATCATTCTGGATATTTATGCACCAAGTCTCATCTTTGGTGATAGTGGTGAGGGTTGGGGGGTGGACAGTGTTTCTAATTATCCAAGGATTCTGCACATTTCTTGGATGTTTGAACTGGCATTTGTTTTTCTTGTGTTATAGGCTGTCGCTTGGCTGTTATAATGGACCGTTTATATTCTTTGGCAATCGAGTTGAAGGAGGCTTTAGACTGATCTGTTGGGTCTTTTCTCCAAATAGTTTCCGCTTGTCTTTTTCTCAGGTGCAGGGCTTTTAGGTCAGGGGTAGACCATGTGTTGATGTAACCAAATGGTTTGGCTCTCCTAAGCATTAATGGGGCCACCACGTTTATGGCCTTGGTCATGGTGTTTAGGTAAATATCTTCTAGGTTCTCAGGTAATAGTGGTGTAAGATGAGGGGAGATGGGACCTTTGGATATTTTGCGGGTGCTGCGCGAAAGGGTAGGAGGCATGTCTGGGGGGCAGGCGGCTGCTGTTTCAGCAGCAGGAAGGTGAATGCCACAATGTGGTGATCTGACCATGGGTAGGGTAAGTTGGAGGTGATCAAGATCTGGCTATTCAGATCTGCCATCCAATCCAGGGTTCTGCCCTTATTGTGTGTTGGGGCTGAGACCCGATGAGTAAATCAGAGGTCGGAGAGTGCACCAGCGACAGCTCCACCAGTGGTATCTGAAGAGTCATTAAGGCCTCAATTTAGGTCCCCGAGTACCATAGTCCTTGAGGTAGGTTTGAGATTATTTCCCACTGTGTGAATGGGGCCTGCCTCAAAGGAGGTCGATTGGCCAGGCGGACGGTAGAAGAAGTGGATGGTCAGAGTCTACTGGGAAATGGTGAGTTTGACTGTGAGGCGCTCACAGTTTCCTTCTGTGAAGATGGATTTCTGAACTCTGTCCTGAGGGGCAGAGGTTCAGAAGGCCAGCCTAGTTTCTTGGAACAGGGTAACCTCTGGACAAGCCAGACCAATCAGGGTAGCGATCGTGGCGGTCAAGACTAGGTCTCAAGAGGGGTGTGGATGACTGAATGCCCGTAATGAGCACACAAAGCAAGGACACTTACAAATTACTCCAAGCAGGTGTTATATTAAAAATAGAGACACATTTAATACAAGGCCTTTGTAACATTGACCGTAGCGAGAAATCACAATAAAACTCAAGTAAACCAACACACCACAATCAAATAAAATATATATACAATTACCAACGAGTCTAACGAGTTAGACGCACGAAATGTGAAGACCACCTAGATGGGGAGGAAAACAGGCAGTGTGAATAATAGTTGGACCCAGTCCGCCTTCAGAGGCACCTAACTAAAAGAAAGTCCGAGCCCTACGAAGAGTGGAGCCTTGTGCTCAAAAGTACCTGCACACGCTGGTGCCAACGGGCAAAAGGGAGTCTCTTCGAGGGAATCAGGCAGTTTTAGTTCAATGAACAAATGAAGATGAACAGAGCTCCGCGACTCAAGCGCAGCCTCTGCTGTGGGCAGAAGCAGAGCGCGAGTACGGAAAGGCGTGCTGTTAGACAAAGCGGGGAAAAGCTATGGGCTACTGCAGGAGGGCGACCAGTTCCTAGCGATGCTACTCACCGGTCCCCGATGCAGGCAGACCCAGGCTTCTCCGCGTCAGTTTCAGTGCTGGCAGGTTCAGATACGAGGACGGGACGTCTTGGCGTCGTGTAGATTCCGCAGCAGCAGAAGTTAGAGTTGAGGATGTCCCAAACGCAGTGAACCCGCACAGTTTGTTACCACAGCAGGGCAACGGAGGTGCCGTGTGTATTTCAGCCCAATGTACACTACTCACTTCAGACCTGGGAATGCCAAGTGTACGAATCGTGTAAGAGTGACAAGGACTCATAATACAACACAACCTGACGGCGGTTACAGAGCAAGACTCCTGGTTAGGCTGGTCAGTCCACTGGATGGCCCAGAGACACTTCCGAAGGCTTACGTGCAGGAGATGGTGGAGATGCCGAGAATAGTTGTTCCCACTATTCCAAGGGGTCGGAGTACCAGTACAGGCCTTCTCGTTCGATCAGAGGTAGAAAGGTTTTCACCAAGCGACAGCAGTGCAGAGGATCAGTCCTTCAGCGGGTCACCAGCGATTCCTCGGTTCAGCCTCGTAGTTGCAGGATACTTGGCTCCTGTATTCCTTCGTTCGTGAGAACTCAGGAGATCGACATGGTAGTGGTGTTTCCAGCCCCCTCTTATCCACGGTTCCCTTCGCGCCAAAACGGAGGGGACCCAATGGGAGATCTGCTCACAAAACACTCACACCATACGTGGACCTATCATGGACCACGGTGGTCCCAGGCATTCACGACACACTAGACTCTCTGGCACCCAGGATGTGTATTGGGACCAGACATCCCAGCCCACATCCTGGAGGCACACACAAGGCCTGTAGAAGCCCATGAAAGCATCTGTGTTTCGCGGGAAAGTACATGCCCAAATAAGGAAGGTCCCGGGTCGGCTCGACCTGGGGAAGGTGAAGGAGGCAAGACGGTCAGCGGACAGGACAAAGAGCCTCATGGTATGGCCATTTTGGGAGCCAGGCCACCATTTTGGGCTAAGCGCGAGAAACGCGCTTAAACGCCAAAAGGAGCTCAAAAACACAAAGAAACTATCGCTGCCACCAGTCCCATCTGTGATTCACTTGCACCGTTCATTAACAATCCATAGAGAGTATCTAGGGCCTGTAGAAGATTAGAGACCCAAGAGAGCAGTAATTTAGCTTACAGTGCCCTCTTGTGCCAAGTTGCGCGAAAGCTGCAACATGATAAAAGAACTACGGAAAACAACGTTTCCCGGTACTGACTGTCTTAAGGGCATGTCAGTTTCCCCGTAAGAATGGAGCGAAAGCCCAGAGGAGTGCGGCAGAAGGCTGCACTTCTCTGGCAAAGTCTAGATCATGGTGAAAACAACAGCAAAAAGTTTAGGGGTTGCCACATGGAAGGAAAATTGCCCACAATTAAGAAATCTTTCCTAACGCCTTCCATTGAGCTGTTAGCAGGTTTGATGTTAAGAGAGTTCCTGTAGATAAGAGAGTATATAGCGTATATAGTATATAGTGTTGTGGCTGGGTTTATACCTTCAGTGTTAGGGCATCCGATATGGATGGATAGGAAGGTCCCTCAGGTGGAGAGGTTCTGAATCTAGTGCTCCTTGCCTACACCACCAACAAAGTAGGCGCAACCACAACACCATTCTACTTAGCCAAGAAACTCACCAGCCCCTACAGGCCAGCACACCACCAGAAGCCACAACATGGCTAGGCTGGAAGCAAAGAACTGAACGGGGCAGAATATAGGAAACTGCTAACCATCCTATCTTTGGAACAAGTTAAGATGCAGATATGACTGCTACCTTCATCTTACACTTCAGGAAACTCACCATCCCCTACAGGCCAGCACACCACCAGAAGCCACAACATGGCTAGGCTGGAAGCAAAGAACTGAACGGGGCAGAATATAGGAAACTGCTAACCATCCTATCTTTGGAACAAGTTAAGATGCAGATATGACTGCTACCTTCATCTTACACTTCAGGAAGAACCTGGTGACCCTATAAATATATCGCCAAGCACTGATCACGCCACACAACCCTATTCACCCCCTCTAGAGTTCCCCACCACTCTTCCTACTCATGGCAGCTCCTTTGCAACAAGCTCTGCACCCTACTTGTAACCGCTGGGCGCGTCCCCTTTGTATACATCGCTCTTACGTTCCAGCTATATTCAAGCATTATAAATCCCATGCAAAATAGATACATAGTGCTCCAATCCTATTGAATTCGGGCAATGTGTTTGCACAAATGAATGGGCCTTCAGCAAAACGCAGCAATGTTCAAGAATGAGTGGAGCCTTCAGTGTAGCATTGCAGGAGTTCCACGGATGGGGACCATGGACCTTTATGCATTTGCTCTAGTGTTTAAGCCAAATTATTTTGGGCAATGTGAAAGAGTCAGAGTATTCAGATCAAAGGTTTCTCGAAGGTATGCAGTGTAGGAATATAACCCAGATCTTAAGGCTCTCAGATTCATATCCGATGGCTAAAATTCTCTATGAGGTCGCAACCCAATCCATATCTTCGATAGTGACATGGAAACAGCTCGACCTGCTAAGAAAACTCCTGACAAATGATGAAACACCGGCCACAGCAATTCTGAAAAATAATCCAACTGCTCTTCACAATACATTTTTAAAGGAAATGGAAAGAACATTTGTTCCAACAATTAAAAGACGAAGAAATATCACTGGAAACCCTCATGAACAGAACTCAACATGCAAAACGCAAATTAGCAAACAATGACTGGATCCGAACACGTCATGCCAAAACTTTATATTCAAGAAATCTTCAAAGCCAATCGGACATTCGAGCCCTAAACGAAATCCCAAAGCACATGGAACAGTTTCCTGATAATAATATCCGCACAGTGTACATGGGGATTCGTCTGAACAACTTACCTACAAGAGACAAGTTGGCAATGGCACGGAAAATCCCGAAAGCTGACAACTATTTCCGTTTCTGCAAAGACAGAGAAGTACCAGAAACAATCTATCATCTAGTAATGATCTGCCCGGAATTAATGACCAAGAGACTGAATTTCGGTAATTTTTTCAAAATATCGACCCAACAGATGGATATGGATATGCGTTGGTCTTTATTATTGAACGTACGTGAAAACAAACTAATTTACTGATAGTTCAATATTTACAACATATTTTAGGATTGCAGCCTGGAGCTCAACAGAAAGCCAAGTGAAGATACTGACGACTGGCCTAATTGCTGCCGAAAGTGTCAACAAGAGATCTTCTTATTGTCTCTACATTTCTTTCCTTCTTTCTTTTTTTTCGATCTCTCCTCTTTCTACTTTTCAATTGAATTGCTAAATATTATAATTTTGTCTATCACTGAGTCTTAAAAAAAAATTATAAATAACCCAGACCTTTGCCCATATTATGCATGATGCACAGTAGTATAAACGTAATCCCTTCACTGCTGTTACTTCAATGATTTCCTATGGACATTAGGATCTATTTATTTGCCCCAAGGGCGGTAAAAGTTTCCCATTCTGATATCGATTGGGAGCCGTTGTAATGCCTTGAGGGTGGCCCGGTGTGTCACACATTCTTCAGTCCCCAAGAAAAGTTTGTTGCTGGTTTTTGATTCACTATAATTTCTTTAGTAGTTTCTTGGGCAGGCAAAGGTAGACAATGTTGCAATAGACTAGTTTAGATAGAATCAGAAATCTGGTGAATACCTGTGCCATATATTGAGACTGCTGCAGTAGCAGCACTTTTCAGAGCCCCTTCATAGTGTTGTTTATCTGTAAGACAAGATCACAAACTGGTTCCAGAGATCGTACTTTTATGGGTTGTAAGGGTGTAGAAGAAAGAGTCTTGACACTGTGATAGTGTAAATGGTGGGCATAGACTTATTGATACCATAATAAAGGAAAAGGGGTTGGGGGGAAAGGCCTAACAGTCCCTAACCACTATGAGGGGTTGCCCTGCCTCAACAAAAGAATACTAAGGACTCAGTCAGATTGTACGTCAAACAAAAATGTCCACAGTTCTGTGTCTAAACCTATTTCCATCCCTTACACTACTAAAGGAAAAGTGGGTGCCTTCTTAATTCCAGCCGGAGGCCTTTCTCATTCTGGACATTAGCACCAAAGAGCAGTTCTTATGCAAAAGAATATATATAGTTCAATGTTCACTGCTTGCTTGTTCAGTAAAACCTAAAGATAATACAGTTCCCCACACTCCTCGGGGGAACCTCTTCCTGGTTCCACTTGTCCACAAAACAAAGTTCCCCAAAATCCACTGGGGAAATAATCTTCCCCAGTCTGTAACACAATATGATCCTTTTCAGTCTTTTGTCAGGTCTGGTTCACTAACCTGCCAGAACTCACCATAGACTTTTCTATCAATCCCTCAAGTCTGGTTTACTCGCCTGCCATACTTGACTTGCACATTTGGGTCCAAAGATATTTGTGTTTTGGGCTCCAGCCCACAGGGTTATAATCCTTTCCGTATTGAGGTGGGAGCTTGACCCTTATACATTCCACTGGTGGGCTTTGCCTGTTTTCATCTGGGTCCCAGACCCTGTTACTTTTTCTTGGCGGGATCCTTGTCCCTTCTTTACCTAGTGTCTACTTGGACAGACCCGATATACTTTTCTGCAAGGTACTGTCCCACCTAGCTGCACTCATAATGTTTGCATCCAACTATATGCCCCTTTTGTTATTCTCTGGTGTCCCTTGGGACGTTCTTATCTGCTTCACACAGTTCGTATTAAATTGTATATTCTCTTTCTCACCCCCTTGTGCTCTTCGGGATGTTCTTATTTGTTTTATAAAGTTTGTATCTATTTGTATGCCTTCTTTTTCATCCCCTTGTCATCTTCAGGTTGCTTATATGAGGCTTCAACAGTTTGTATTAATTTGTACATGATCCTTTTCACCCCCTTTGGCTCTTCAGGATATTCGCATGTGGGGTTTCAGCTCCCTCAATGCCTCCCTCCCCAGTCTGGCCCTTTCCCTACCTTTGGGAAGTCTTGGGCGGTCTCTGGTCTCTTCTGGAGGTGGAGCAAAACGTCATTGTTCCTGCCACACTCAGCGTTCTTCCTCTCATGGCTCCGCAGCTCCAGTGTCTCTCTCTCTCACCTTCGGCTGCCTGTGTCTTCATTCATGTTTGCTCTTCACCAGTCTGGCTTCCCTTGTCTCTGGACCCAGTCAGGTCTGCTCGTTGGCACCACTTGGATACTGGAGACTGCCTGCAGTCTTTGGGTTCCTTGATGTGGAACCAGCGTCTCCTTCCGGGCTCCTCCAGGGCTGACTGCTCGAACAGGGAATGAGTCCTTCTTCCCTTTTTACCACTAAGCCCACCTTTGGGCAGCTGAACCACGTATCCTGGTTCCACAGTGGGCTTTCTCATCCTTGCTTCATCTTCCTTGTCACAGTGATATTCTGCATTAGGCTTGGGTGAGTTTCCCTCTTCCTCGTCCCAGTCTTATTAAAGGTTCCCTCTGCTAAACCATAACAAATAGTGGTGTGGGGGATCAGAGGGATTTCAGTGGGGGTTAAGGAAGGTGGGGACACCAAAGTAGTGTATGAATACTGCATTCTCCCAGGGCCACTGTCATCAATTCTGTAGTATGTTGCTTGTATTGGTGCACAGATGCAAGCATTGGAATGTTGCCTTGTGACTGGAACCTACTCTACATCAAGGTTCCAGTGGAGACAGTTGGGACACACACAGGATGGGAGAGAGATGGATAAAGATGTTTCTACCTTGTGCTCCTTCCCTCTTTCCATAACTTCCCTGTAACAAATAAAGCTAACTTTCTTTTATATATATATATCTGCCTCCAGCCTGGTCTTTATATTTATTAAGAAACCCTAATGTTACAAATTCCATGAAGGGTTTCCCTCCCCATGAGTTCCACCCGCCGAGTATCACCCCCAGGGAGACTCTCTGGAAACTGCCTCACCACCTTGGTTTCATGGGAAGGGGCCTCCCCAAGGAAGAAGTGACAATACCCTGCGATTCATCACAATCATCATTTAGCTTTATTCGGCCATAGGCCATCTAAGTACACATATACATCTTCAAAAATAAATACACAAATCATCACCAAATAATAACAGGTACCAAGCAGGACCCCATGTCTCAAGCAACCCTCGGGACAATACCCAGCCCTGCGCAGATCTGTCCACAGCTGCATCACCAAGTAAGAAGCAAAGTTTGTCATTTTGGGGTGCTTCTGCATCCGTTTAGGAAGACCCCCTGGTCATGTACCCAGAGGAACTATTTTGGCTCCTGGAAGCATTGAAAACTGGGGGCAGGTACCCGATCGGGGCATAAATCCTATAGGATGGTCTATGTTCAAACAGGGGGAAGCACTAATTGTGATCTGGCTACTAGACATTGGGCATAGTTGCAGGCCGATTCTTAATAGGTCAGTGACCATTCTTGGGTCCCTTCATTCTAAACGTTTGAGATCCTGAGGGCATCCTCCCCATAGGATAGTCTTCTGGAGCTTAAAATATCCTCTATAATCAATGAACGACATCCGTATACAGTACGGAGCCAATGTGTACATTTGTTTGTGAGGGAATCTCTAGATTCAGCTTTGTCGCTAGTTCCTTTGGGGACCCTAGGCATGAATACCACTCCCAGACCTTAGGTTTCCCTCTGAGAATTTAAAGCATTACGTGCTGGCAGGACACGGAGTACTCTATGCGCCCCTTCTATGCCCCCCTCAGCATTTCACCCCACAAGCAAGGCTGGTCCCCTCAACTAGTCCCCATGCTATCTCTGCAGGGATGTATGGACAATTCCTGTCTAAGCGAGGCTAGTTATGGGGCTAGAACCATCGTCAACTTAGCATTGGGTCCCTTTGCGGACACCACCTAATGGAAACAGTCTTGGTAAACTGGATTGTGCCCAGAGTGGGGGCACGGCGCTGTTCCTTTGCTGTTGTCACAGGACCCCTGTTAGTAATGTGAACACTTGAATGTTGGTCCCCTGGGGTGCCTTTTTCTGTTCCTCTGCCCTTTTCTAGAATCAGTAGTAATAGTATCTTTAGAGTCACCAGTTCAGACAGAACCAGTGAACAATTGCAACCTTGAGCTGTTTCCTTAGGGATAGGAGCCAAAGCAGGGGAAAAAAAGGTTTCTAGTGGGAATGGGCAAGATGAGTTGACCTCCCGTGGGTGCACTTTCCCAATTGTCGAATCGCATACATCAGATATTTGGCAGGCAAAAGCTTTCGTGGTAATTGGGGGGTGGGAGGGGAGGGCGTTATTTTCTTGTGAATCTATGCCAAGGGAACTGAATGTTATATATGATGTACTGGGGGCTGGTATTTGCTCTGGGCAGGTGGTTGCAATGGTTGCAGAGCTGGAGCAACAGGGCCAGGAGTGAGAGAACACTTCACCTGGGGTAGTTTTTCTGAGAGCTTGAGATGGCACTTCTTGATGGTGGAAGTGAAAATAAAAGGGTTGACTGGTGAATTTGTGAGGGGCATGGCTAATACTGTTGTTGGATCACAGGACCTCGTCCTTTTGTACTTTATCAGCAGCCATCCCCCCTCTATGACTGCTCATTATTGCTACACAAGCTGTTTCCATTCTTTCAACTTGCCAATCAGGATTTGTGTTGGGATCATCAACATTGATGTTGGTGTTAACCCCAAAAATGGTCTGAGCACTTCCAAGGAAACAGTTAATTTCATTAATCAATTTGTGTGCATCACCTGTTATCATTCCATGGCTATGGCCCTAGGCTTGATCCCCCCCACCCCCAGCTCAGCAACTATGTTGGGCACAGACAGCAGCTTCTGTTTTACTGCTAGAATATTTAGCTTCCCAGGACATATTGCAAACAAGCTTTGTGGGGAGAGGGGGCGGGGTGAGGGTAGGGGGACCACAACATCCGTAGCCACTGCCCTCATCGTCACGGACGTATTGATGCAAGCGAGGACGGGCAAAAAGATATCACCAAGTCAGTGTGAAGTGTACAGAAGAAGGGATCCGTTCTAAGCAATTAGGCCTACCTTCTCCGTCACGCTCCTCAGCTTGTCCTTGTTATCCTTGGAAAACAAAGGAGGTGATGGCTGGAAGGTTTGGAATTAATCCTAACCACTGGCATGCTCTGGGCAACCCTCCAGACCACTGTTCCTCACCTGCCAAGCCATTACAAAAGGGGAAAGACCATATGCAAGTCAGGCTTGGTCCCACCCCAAAAGGGGCAGTCCAGCCCGGACTGCTTGGTCACATCCCTGCTGCACAAGACCATAAGCATCCCCAAACATGTTTCGGCCTTATCAGTGAGGAGTAGCTTGGGTCTCTAGGCCCAGCAGGCACGGGTCCCACGTCAGGGTATACCCGTCCCACTCAGGGTAATTTATGCAAAATAAAGGAGGTGATGGCTGGAAGGTTTGGAATTAACCCTAACCAATGGCATTGCTCTGGGCAACCCTGCAGATCATCGTTCTTCACCTGCCAAGCCATTACAAAAGGGGAAAGACATATGCAAATCATGCTTGGTTCCACCCCAAAAGGGGCAGTTCAGCCTGAACTGCTTGGTCACATCCCTTCTTCCCGAGACCACAAGCAACCCCTAACATGTTTCGGCCTTGTTGGACCTCATCAGTGAGGAGTAGCTTGGGTCTCTAGGCCCAGCAGGTACGGGATCTAGATCTGGGCATACCAGTCCCACTCGGGGTGATTTATGCAAAATAAAGGAGGTGATGGCTGGAAGGTTTGGAATTAACCCTAACCAATGGCATTGCTCTGGGCAACCCTGCAGACCAACGTTCTTCACCTGCCAAGCCATTACAAAAGGGGAAAGACATATGCAAATCAGGCTTGGTTCCACCCCAAAAGGGGCAGTTCAGCCCGAACTGCTTGGTCAAATCCCTTCTTCCCGAGACCACAAGCAACCCCTAACATGTTTCGGCCTTGTTGGACCTCATCAGTGAGGAGTAGCTTGGGTCTCTAGGCCCAGCAGGCACGGGACCTAGATCTGGGCATACCAGTCCCACTCGGGGTGATTTATGCAAAACAAAGGAGGTGATGGCTGGAAGGTTTGGAATGAATCCCAACCACTGGCATTGCTCTGGGAAACCCTCCAGACCATCGTTATCCTTGGGCTTCGGTCCAAAATGTTCTTTCTTTAGAATGGCAGTAGATGGCAACCCCTTCAGTTGCTGAATACCCCCTGTGGGAGCTAAACACCCCCACGCCCTTGGGTCCCATCAGGCCTAGGATTAGATTATGTAGAAGGGGAGGCGTGGCCTGGCGCTCCTGGCACTCAGTGTCAGCAGTCTCCTGGAAAATCACCAGCAGACCCATGCAGGAGCTAAACACCCCTGCGCCCTTGGGGCCCAGCCCGGGCCTAGCATCAGTGTATGTAGAGGGTGGGGTGTGACCTGGCCTGGCACTCCTGGGCACCGATTGTCGGCAGCCTCCTGGAAAATCACCAGCATCCCCCTGCTGGAGCTAAACACCCCCTACGCCGTTGTGTCTGCTGAGATTCATCATAGGGTATTTAACCTTAAAACGACACCACAATGTGTTTAGCTCTCACAATTACCATATTTAAATGTTTTAAGGCCCAATCACGAATTTGGCGGTAAATCGGCGCAAATACTGGCGGGTCCAAATAACGTAACCACTGGGTCGCATGGCGCAATTCGCGCTGCATCCCAACCTGCCGTGCATGTGCCCCTGACTCCGGCGGTAACACTATTAGGGCCCAGCGGAAATTGCATCATCGCCAGAATGGGAAGCATCACAGTGGCCACTTTGAAAAACACAATCCATTGAAGATCTCCACAACCTGCAGCCATCCGGTCCTGTAAACCTGCAAATATATATATATTTTAAAAAAATATCTATTTTTTTATAACAACCAAACAACATACAAACAACAAAACTTAGCGGTGCATGTCATACATTATTGAATATTACGCTTCTCGTTACGCTAGCTACCTACCCTTTCCCCTCCCTCCCTTAACTCAAGCCTACTCCATTCCACCTTCCGCCAGTGTATCCTCTTGGGCTGTTCCCTCTTCCGTCCCCTGGGAGGCATTGTCCTCGCTTAAACATACCTGGGTGAACCTGACCAATGTAGCCACTAAGTGCTTCCAAGCCGTCAAAGTATCTGCCTACTCTTCCCCCCTCTATTGGCTGCTTCGGTCCATACCACCGTTTCGGCCCACTTCTTGAGGTCATTCCACCACACCTCTAACTTTGGCCTACCACATGCTTTCCAGCCCATAGCAATCTTACGCTTGGCCAATATGTAAGCCAGGTCTTTAGGTTTGCTCACATGCTTTAGCTATGTGGTCTGGGGACCCCCCCAATATACATGCCCACACCGAAACCACATCCAGCATGATCCCCTTTTCTGTCAAGCAGTGGGCTACTTCTTTCCAGAATGTACACATTTCCGGGCATGCCCAGAACATATGGGTCATTTACGCATTCACTTCTCTGCATTTGGGGCATGATTGTATTCCTGCATTTTTAAATCAGGCTATCCTCTGGGGGGTCATGCATGCTCTGAGTTACGTATAGCTGGATTTGTTGCAACCTTGCATTTCTGGACACCTTCTTAGGATATCTTTGAGCTCTCTGCCACAGCCTGTCATTCGTACATTCTCCCACTTCCTCTTCCCACTGTCGTCTTAACTGCGTTACCTCTTTCCCCACCCTGCTCATCAGTAGTTCATAAATTCGGGAGACCTCGTGCCCTCCCTCTGTAATGTCATAGATTGTTTCAATGGTTGCATCTGGTTGGTCTTCTAGCACTATTTCAGACCACGTTTCTTTGACTCGTCGCACCAGTCTAGTGTATGTGATGTATTGCCCTTGATGTAGGCCCGTTTTCTCTACCAATGCGTCAAACTCCAGTATTTTCCCATCTTGCCATATGTCTCCCGTTGTTGCAATGCCCACCGATTCCCAGTGCATGCGTATTATTTTCCTCAGTTGCACGTCCCCTTTAGTCAGTGCTACTAGTGGTATTTGCGGGGAGCACTGGGTCGGGTTCTCCATGGCCCGGCAGGCTTTCCGCCACATTTGCCACCCCAGTTCCAACATTCTCTGGCCCCCCTTTATCTCCAATTTGGGCAACCATATCCATTCTTTCAAGAAGAATGGGGAACACTCTGACCTCAGTAGTCTGGACTCCGCTGTGGGGAGTTTTATGCCTCCTTTGTCATATGTGTTTTGTAATTTCCACAGGGCTATCCTATTCCTAGTGTTGTGCCAGATAAAGCTTCTGCATATGCTCTGGAGTTTGGCGAAAAATCGTTTCGGTATCATATATGGTATGTTTCCAAAAAATTGTATCAGCCTTGGTAATACAACCATTTTCAACAGGGCCGCCCTCCCCACCGTGGCCAGAGGGAGCTTAGACCAGAATCTTATGCTGTTTTCGATATTTGTTATAGCCTTTTGTGTTGTGTTTATGCTCGTCCTCCACTGTGTGGTAGATACCAATCTCCAGGTATCGGAAGGTTATGGTCTCCCAGGGTATTTGTAGAATGGGTAATTGCTCCCGCGGGATCCCTTTATATCTTCGCAGGGGGAATATGCACGATTTTTTAGGGTTCACTTTAATGCCCGAGAGCAACGCAAACCGCTCCATCACTTCTAGGATGTATTGCAAGTTTTCCTCCGGGTATCTTAAATACAACAGCATATCATCCGCATATAATGATATTTGATGTGGCCCTCCATTCTTGCAGATCCCCTTCTCTGCGCGTACTGTTGTTTGAGGTATATCGCTAGGGGCTCTAATGCAAGGATATATAACATCAGGGACCAAGGGCACCCCTGTCTGGTACCTCTGCTAAGTTGCCATCTCCCCGAGATAACCACTCCAGTCTTTACCCTGGCTAGTGGTGAGCTATATAGCAGTTTAACCCATTTTAGATACTCAGGCCCTATACCATATTCCTGCAAGGCTGCTATCAGCCATGGCCATTTCACAGAATCGAAGGCCTTCACTGCGTCCAGTGAGACAATAGCGACCTCGTGTGCTTCCCCTTGTGTTTGTTCTATGACCCAGTGAAGCCTACTAAGATTGTCTGATATATTTCTATGTGGGACATATCCAGTTTGATCAGGATGTATAAGTTTGCTTATAACCCGTCTCAGTCTCCCGGCCAGCACAGCAGTGAGTATTTTGCTATCCTGCTTCAGCATGGACAGCGGTCTGTACGATCCGCGCTCCATGCTCGGCTTGCCAGGTTTAAGAATCGGAATGATTATCGCTTCCCTTAGGGATTCTGGCAGCGTTCCAACTTCAAGAGCTTCATTTAACATGGCCAGTAGTGGGGGAAGCACATCTGTTTTATATGTTTTATAGAACTCGCTAGGAAGTCCATCCGAGCCCGGTTCTATGTGATTTCGCCGACCTATTTTTGGTCGTGGTACTTTTCATCGCCGGATTTTACATCGCCAGAAACCCTGTTTTTTTTTTTTTTATTAAGGGGGGTTCCCCCCAGACCCCCCCTTACTATTATAATAATACCCCAACCAAACAACCCCCAAAATAAAAAAATGGGATTTCTGGCGATGTAAAATCCGGCGATGAAAAGTACCACGACCGTAAATAGGTCGGCGAAATGCGTGTATACCCCGAGCCCGGAGCTTTGCAAGTGGACAATTCCTTGACCACTGCTTCTGATTCCTCTAGTGTGACAGGGGGTATAAGTTCTCTCTTTCTTCAGCACTCAATTTTGGTAGGTCAATGTCTTCTAGTATTTCCACTATCTCGCGAGCATTCCCTTCGTCTGTATCTCCATACAATAATCTATAAAACTCGAAAAACCCTTCATTCACTCCTTCCTGGGTATCAAGAGCCTGTCCTCCCTCTCCTTGTATCGCTCTAATGGTTGGTCTCGGTTTTTCACTTTTGTACAGCCATGCTAGCAGCCGCCCCAGCTTGTCTCTGCCGGCGTGTTGCCTCTCTATGTATTTCTTATCATTTAAATTGCATAGCCTTTCCCAGTGTCTCTCGCGTGATTGCTGTAAATGGTTTATGGTAACTGCCTTATCCAAGGAGTCAACTCCACTGCTCGTGGCTGCCTCAAGTTTCTCCTCTGCCTCCTGCAGTTCTTGCAGTATTCTCCCTTGCAGTCCTTTGGATTTAGCTATCGCTGCTACCCTGACCACCACTTTAAAAGCCTCCTATAGGGTGCTTACCGATTTCACGCTTTCAGTATTGTTTACAAAATATTCAACAATCTCCTTTCTCAAGTCTTCTCTAAACCCTGTGTCTTTTAATGCTTCGGCTCTCAGTCGCCACGTAGGGATTCTTGCTCTGGGGGCTTGATGTTGCCATGTTAAAACCAGTGGTGCGTGGTCTGAGAGGATTCTCGCTCTATATTCTGTCTGTACTATCTCTCCTATCATATCGGGGGAGGCAAACATGTTATCTATCCGTGTATACAAATTATGTAGGGCTGAGTAGTGTGAGTAATGTCTATGCTCTGGGTGGTGTAACTTCCACATGTCTTCCAGCTTAAAGTCTTTCAGCAGGGTCTGCAAGGTTCTGGCTGCCGCGGTGCGTTTGTCCAATTTCCCATCTGACCTGTCCATTCTGGGATTTAGCGTACAGTTAAAGTCGCCTCCCCATATAACCGCGCCCCCCAAGTATGGGGTTATTTTGTTGTATAGGGTCTTAAAATAGGCCACGGTATCTTGGTTCGGGCGTATGTGTTAATAATGCACATCTCCCTGTTTTCCATTAGTCCTTGTATCGTCACCATCCTCCCATCTGGCTCCACCGCTGATTGTAGCAGCTGAAAAGGGACATGCGGTGCCACCCAGGTGATTACCCCTCTAGCGTATGCAGAGTATGCTGCTCCCACTGTGGTTCCTTTCCATTTTTTCCCAATCACCTCTTTTTTTCCTTTTGTAAGATGTGTTTCTTGTAATAAAGACATATCTATTTTCTGCCTCCTCAAGTACATCATAATATTGTTTCTGTTGAGGTAACTATTTAGTTCCCTGACGTTCCAGGTAACTATCTTGAGGTCCCCCATCTTTATCCGTGCCCAGTTCCGCTCTTCTACCTTTTCGCCCTCTGTGTCTTGCGCTTCGGCGTATGGATGTAAGCTTGTTCTTTCATTAAAACCACAACACACCCTCCAACTCCCTTACAACCCCCCCACCCTTGCCGTTCCCAACTGTTGCCCAGCACCATCCCTGGATCTCAGGCCTACCCACATTTAGTACCTATTCGGCAGTGCCGATACTAGAGACTCAGCAGGGGGTTACCACACTACCGGCAACCCAACTATCCTATCTATAGGGGTATAAGAGTGAGTCCATCGTGTCTCCTGTTTTATACTACAATACTACATGCTCAGCCCGTAGCCCATTACATCCCAGTCTATCCTGCCCTATCTTATATTGAAGTCCCAATGTCACAGTGTACACAGCACCTCGGCTTCGGGATCACGCCTCACTTATCTGTTCCACCCTCTTTCTGGCTGTCTGCTCCCAATGGGCAGTTTTGGGCATCCAACCACTCCGCTGCGTCTTCCGGGGTCTCAAAGAACAGAGCCTTGTTTTTATGAAACACTTTCAGTTTCGCCGGGTACATCAGCATATATCTGTAACCTGCGCCACGCAGTCTCTTTTTCACTGTCCCATAGTTCAATCGCCGTCTTTGCACTAGAAGTGTGTAGTCTGGATACGCCATGATGGTCGCGGATGCTCTTTGTATTGTGCCTCCTTTCCGGAAGTGTTCCAGGATCTTCTCTCTGTCTCGGTAATTCAATATCTTGGCAATTATTGGCCTTGCGGGTGCCCCAGGGGAGGTCTCCTTGTGAGCGCTCTGTGTGCTCTCTCCACTGCAAACCCTTGGGTGAGCGCCCCTCCTCCTATTTCCTGAAGCAGCATGGTCTCGACGTAGTCCGTTGGGTTAAGGACTTCCTCGCCCTCCAGAAGTCCCACTATGCGCATATCCCTCCTGGCGCACCCTTCGGCTTCCTCTGCTCTGTTTTCTAGGTTGTTTACTTGCTGTTTCAGTATGCGGATCTCCGAGGCGTAGGATGCGCGAGCTGCCGTGTTTGTGGTCACTTCTTTCTCCAGCTCTCTGTGCACTCCGCTATTGTTCGTACATCTTGTCTGGGTAGGTTAACTTCCTCCTGTACTGCACCCACTTTAAGCTCCAGCGCTGCCTTGAGTTCGGCTGTGGCTGCCTCCAGTTTGGTTTCCCACATCGCCTTCATGTCCGCGATCGCATCCAGGATCTGCTGATCATTGCGCGTCGGAGTTGTATCCACTGGTGGGTTCCTGTCTTTATTCCTGGCCCCCTCTGTTGGCTGCAGGGTTTTGTAAATTCCTCGAGTGTGGGTTGCTTCCCTTTGGTCTTGGGAAGTTTAGATGCCATCCTGTTACCTCAGTATGTTCCAGTTCTAGATGGCTGGAGTCCATTTTACGCTCAGTTCACAGTGGAGCCCCACCGGTCCCGTGTACTGTGGCCTTAGGAGGATTAGTGTATATTTCTCCAAGTTGTGGGCGCTCTGATGTTATGATGAAGCCAATTCTCTCCTCTTCTTGAACAGTGGCACTTCTGGACCCCTTCTCGGGGAACAAGGGAATCACTTGTTTCCTTTAGTCCGCCCCAAGGGTAGTCCCTCGCCCTCACAGTGGTATCTCGTGCTGTGCAGGTCTGGTATCTGCCTGACAGTGAGTCCCTTAGCATTTGCTATGTTACTCTCCCAGTCCGCTCCCCTGTAAGTGCCAACACTCGTCTCACTGTGTTGCCGCTGCTTTTCACTCTGCCGGTTCAATGTGCATTGCCCAGTGTAGCGTCTAATCCAGCCCCATGAACAGAACTTATTGACTTTATTGTCCACTGTTTATCATTACTGTTATATTGGCTTGGGGCTTTTCTGCTGAGGTCGGTAGGTGCCCACCGGGGGGGATACCGTTCTGGCAGTTGTTGTGAACATTTGCCATGCCACCTGTTTACGGTGGTGTAAGGGCTTTTATGTGCCCCCTTCACTACAGCCCTTTTATGGCCTTTTATTCCGGCTTGGCTCCTCCAATATATCTCCTGATCACTGTTTTGGTGTTCTCCCCACTTTTTATTTTGCAAGTCAGGCTTGTGTGTAACACTGGCCTGTTACCAGCTTGGGAAGAACCACCATTTGGCTGCCCTACCCAGTACTCGTATCAACATGGCAGTCCAAACTCAAATTCTGTCAGTAATTACTATTTGTGACCCCCATTTGGGTCTTACCTTCGTTTGCTGCCACAAGCCTGCTGGCTTTTATTCAGAAGTCGGCACTGTGTTGTCTCTCAAGGATGAATATCCTTTGCCATGATCCGCTAGTGTGCTGTCATAGAATTCCTTACCCTACGAGCTGTCCTTCGCAGTGTTAATGGTTCTGTCTCGTGTACCTTCTTCTGTTAACAGTTTCTGCAGTGTTCGCACTGTGCAGATTCACCAAGACACGTATTCTATTTGGTGCACCCCTTCCACGGGCTCCAGCTGGTAGTTCACACAGTTATCTTTCGTTGTTCCATCGCAGCTACTATGTATCCCTTTTCGGCTTCGGATCTGTTTCTGTTCAGCTTCTTTCCCAATCGGGGCACGGGCAGGCTTCTTTGCGCTGGCTACTGTAGCGGCTCTCGATGTCAGGTATTGCCGCTCCAGCCGGGACAACCGCTAGGTTGAGTACAACTGCATCGGTGCTTCCACTGGTCTTACGCAGTTCCGTGTGTCTTACTAATGGCAGCTACTGTCCCTCTACAACGCAGCTCGGTGGGCGGTTGCAGTATGTTCGGTAGTGTACCTCTGTCCGCACCGTAACAACAGGCATGTTGTGCCTTTCAGTTTGTTTTTTCTCTTTTTGTGTCCACCAGGCCGTGCACACATGCACACATTTATGGGATAAATGTGAAATTCCGGTCTGCCGCTTTATGCTTCGATGAGCAGGATTTGCGCTCCTGCTGGTCGCGCCTCGCAGCCGGTGTCTGACTCTCTGTGTCCTCCTTTAGTTATCGGCAGTTCATGCAGGCATCAGGTCTGTAGACTCCCATGTGTCCGCTGCTGCAAATTTCTTGCCACCTTCTCAGAAAGCGATCCTGGGCTTCCGACTCAATCGTGTTGCTGACCAGCTCCAACATTCGAATCACTCATAGTGTTGCCCTTTGTTCCGGGGTAGGTGCCATATTGGGTATTGCAGCACAGGCTATTCTAGCATCTCTTTTCGTAATTGCTGTGGTTTCACCCCGCGGTTCTTCTCGGCAGGAACATCATTTTGTTCCATGCATCTTCCCATGCTCATAGCAGCATTTCCATCTCGAGTGCACTCGTTGAAGCTTAGTGCTTCACAGGATATATTGTAAGATCACCGGGAGACACCCAAAGACATGTCCTATTCCATGGCTACCAAGCAATGCCCCCAACCTGCAAATATATCACAGGAGAGGCTACAAGGTAAGGGGGCTGAACATCGGAAGAGAAAGACGAAATTTAGTGAGAGGGGAGCTTGTGATCCTCACAGATTAGGTGGTGGCCCACTTGAGGAGCTGTGAGGAAGCAGGCAGAAAAAGACCAGTGGCCTGCGGCAGACAGCAATATGGAAGACCATTGCCCAGAAGGTGTCAGCAGTTGCCAGTGTACCCCGTGATGGTGAGGACTGATGCAAAAGGTGGTACAACCTGAGGGGAAGGATACGGGGACTGCTGTCCCAACACCATCAAGAGACCCTGGCAACAGGATGAGGCGCTGTCGAGCCACTGGCACTCACCGCTTGGGAGACGAAATGCAGCACAGTGCTGGACCTCGAGGGGATAGAACGAGTTGGCAGTGCGGAAGCGGGAAACAGAAGCCAGGAGCTGAGTGACCCCCCACCACAAAAATGCATGCATAAATGACAACCCAGCATAAGAAACCCCAGTGAACAGGGGCACAAGTCAGCACACCCCGAAGTTGAGCATGCTGACAGGGCAGAGTGACGGGTTGGCACATTAGCCAACCTCCACATCAGCCATGGGGCATGGCACCAAGGGCACCCCTGAGCGTCACAGCAGCGGGAAGGGCAGGCAAGTGAACAAAACAAATGCCATGCGCACCACACCCCTGCTGGTGCACCTTGTGCCAGTGTGAGTGATGTGCGTGAATGAACACTACATCAAGAAGCTGTCCCAGTACGCCTGACGCGTCAGACAAGCCACAGGGAAGTACATGTCCCACACACAGGCATGCGCCCAGCCTGCCAATCATTGTGCACCACAGTACAGCTCTACTGGCAGCACAGCATTTCCCCATGGGGCCATGACAAAGCCATGAAATAAACTCCGCCCCTAACCCCACCATGCCAGTGCCACCCGGGGAGCGGATGTGGGGCCATGAAGGTGCACAAGCATGCTTGTCAGACAAAAGCAGGCCCAGCATGGCCACACTGCCCTACACAAACACCAGGCAATGACCAACAGTTCATGGGGCTCACACCCATTGCCACAGGCAACCCCATGACGGTGGTCCCACATGCATCCTCCCAAGGCCATCCATGCTCATCTGGTCATATGTGTGGG
Source organism: Ambystoma mexicanum (assembly GCF_040938575.1). Taxonomy (NCBI): domain Eukaryota; kingdom Metazoa; phylum Chordata; class Amphibia; order Caudata; family Ambystomatidae; genus Ambystoma; species Ambystoma mexicanum. The sequence continues at coordinate 862,304,868 of NC_090939.1, read as the reverse complement.
GTCACACTCTACAGGCACTCACACATCGCCCTGGTGGAGGAGGACGTTGCAGACCCATCAGAGTGTGACTCTATAAGGCCCTCAAGATCTGCCACCAGCACCCCACGAAGGCTCACATGATCCTCGCCTTGGCGCATGGACCGCCGTGAAACGCCTATAGCCAGCAAGGCCAAGCCTGTCAGTGGCACTGCAGGCCCTGCGACAACACCAGCAGCCACCCGGAGCAGTGCACGCCAAGCTGCACCCACACAGCGCTGACACCTGCTGCCAGTGACACTGAGGAGCCACAGGGGGACACCAGCCCTGAGTCTACACCTGGCCAGGGCCTACACACCCAGGAAGCCCTCCACGCCGACAGCACCAAGCAACACCTTAACCGGATGAGGATACTCCATCCTATGGCTCACCCGCACACAGCCCTAGCGCAGTGCAGAACCGACCTCCCTGACCGCGTAGTCCATCACACAACATGATGCTGCAAAGATCGGACGACACGGAGCTCAGACAGCGTGAGATGGAGGCCATTGGGCATACTAGCTCTGACCACCTGCAGGCCATCAGGGAGAGTATCCAGGGGGCCACCCGCAGGGTTGTGTGTCAAATGGTGCGGAACAGGGCCAAGATAAGTGCCAACACCTCCGCCCTGATACTCTATGCACAACGTGTCCAGGAGATGACGGGGGGTGTCTCTACCCTAGCGGAAGCCATACAGCAGGGCAATGAATTGCAGCGGCAGCAGAACCTGGTGACAAGCTCCGCCCCATCCACCTACACAACACCCATGGAGGGTTCATAGCTGGGCATGCGGCAAAGACAGCCCCAGTACCTTCTTCGTGCAAAGTCACCAGGGAGAGGAGGGGGCGCGAGGGTGAAGAGGCCACAACTGTGAATAACTCCAGGACACTGGCCGCCATGAGTGGCCATGCTGGAAAGTTGGTGGTGGGAGGGGGGAGGAGGGATAATCTAGTGGGAGGGGGAAGGGGAAATAGTGTGCTGAGGAATTGGTGGAGGGAGGGGGATAGTGTGCTGGGGAGTTGGTGGTGGGAGGGGGGATAGTGTGCTGGGGAGTGGGTGGGGGAGAGGGGATAGTGTGCTGGGGAGATGGTGGTGGGAGGGGGGAGGTGGGATAGTGTGCTGGGGAGTTGCTAGCAATAAATCTGTTGAACTGCATCAATCCGAGGACATTGTTGATTGTGTCAAAGCAGTGTTTATTCACAATAGTGGGTCTCGCTCAGTGGTAACTTTCTTGTGCCATGTACATGTGTGAGTAGAAATTGTCCATGAGGCCCTGGCGTACAATTATGCCATCCCCGGCATCATCTCTGTTGATGTGTACTGCAGCCCCTGCATTGTGATCATCATCCTCTTGGGGTGGCATGTCTACATCAGGGGGTAGCAGTACATTTTGCTGCATACAGATATTGTGTATTCTTCAGTGTGTTTAGCCCTAACAAAGTGGGCTACTAGAGGTTTATCGGCAATAGAATTTTTAATGCAAGAGGGATGCTCGCAAATTCTGTGTTTGATCGGTCTTTTAGTCTTGCCGATGTACAGTAGTCCACATGGGTATTTGATTCCATAGATTGCCCATGGCGTGTTACAGTTTGTAAAGTTTTTTAAATGCCAAATGCGGCCTTTTAAATTGATGGTTTTCAAATTGTTAGTGAGTCGACACACAGAACAATTGCCGCATTTAATATGGCCACAGCAACAATTAGACACAGGGTCTTGAGTCCATATACAGGACCTGAGCACTTAGAGGTTTAAAACTTTGTTGTAAATAACCTTGCTGACCACTATTTGGTTTGAATGTTGTTTGAAGAACACATCATTGTTTGTCCATGTGGAAATATATAAGATGCCACTTTGGAGAAACAGCGGACATGAGTGTCTATGCTTTATTTTTACAGCTACATGTCTACGAGGATTAAAACTTTGGTTAAACAAGAATTACCTTCAATGTTATTATATACGAAGCCCCACACGTCAAAGAAATTAGAAGGTTACTGTTAACAGTTGCGATTGCCAACTAATAGAGATATAATACACCAAAAAGGTTTTAAAATGTTACCAATACGTTTTTCTTTTTGGTTTTTAGATTGTCAGAAGTGAAGGTTGCCAGACTATGGGCCACCTCTCCATACCTCTCAATATTTTGTGTCATCACACAACGTCCTGAAAACGGGTCCAGTAGACATCGTACAGCATATTTGGTTGGCTATAGACTGTCAGATTTAGTTGTTGTGGCTAGGACCCAGAAACACATTGTTTTGTGTCGACATAGCCAAGGACAATTACACCATATGAGGATACATGAAATAATGAAATGTTCACTTTACGTCCCTACTAATCACACGATTATTTTGTGATAAAGAGACGGTTTGTCCAGCCTAATGAGGGGCTGACTGTTGGTCCAAAAAGGTCACTTTCACTATATGTTTTTATGTGATGTCTCTGTATGTGATGTTCTTTTTAAATTTTTGAACGTTCTGCATATATGAATTAAAATATGTGAATCTCTAGTTTTCTGTCTACATATATTGATTGACATGAAGCGTGGCAATTTTTGCAATTGAACACACAGAGTACGTGTGCAGGCAGGAAGCTGTGTTTGTGGTATCCTCTATACACATTTGTACCATTTGTCCTCCTCCACACAGCCCCCTAAAAAGAGGACTATACAGCTCTAATTTTTGTACACCTCTACGTAGATCCCTCCATTGGTTAATGGTAGAGGATCGGATCCAATTCAAAGTGGCTTGTCTGATGTACAAATGTCTCAATGGACTAGCACCAGACTATCTTACTGCTAGGGTTTGTCTGTATTGTCCAACTAGAGACCTACGCTCTGGAGCCAAACTACTGGTCTGTGTACCACTTTCCAAACTGGTATCCAAGGGGGGGACAGGAGATTTGGCGAGTTTGGCCCTAAATTGTCCAACCAGCTCACACTTAAAATCAGAGCATGTCAGTCCTTGGGACTGTTCAGAAAGATGCTAAAAACTTTTTTGTTTAGATAGGCATTCTCAGTTTTCAAGTTTTTGAGTTATAAAGAAATCCCTGGTCTATCCAATCGTCTATGATGGGGATTCTGTATTCTGGAAAATGACAAAGGGATGCTCGTAAGGATGCCTTACACAAATAAACCTGGTCTTCTGTCCAAACCTATCATACCCTGTTGACTGACCCTACCACTAATAAACAAAACAAAACTTAGGCTAGAGAAAAGTGTTTTTACTCCCCCTTTCTTGACATGTGTTGGCTGGTTTATGCACCCTCCCCCCCTCCTAAGTGTCTCAAATTATCTTCTGGATTTTTGAAGGCCTCAGCCTGCTCATGCAGTTCAAACAAGTTATTTGATTTTTTTTTTATAGAAAAAGGGGTCTCCTGACCCCACACCAAAGTCTTGTACAACTTAGAAAGTGTGTTTCTATGTACAAAATTGAATTTGTAAGTGATTCAACTTTGCAAATGATGTCTCTTGCTCACAACTCCAGGGTGGTTCAATGTCTCTTAAGGAACTGGTTTTCTGTCTCCGCCTCTCGTTATTCTCATGCCTTTGAAGGCTATTGGATTGTTCAGCCCAGCATGGACTGTTCGGCCATACTGGCCTTGTGGTCTGCATAGTGTCCTTGCCCCCTTGTAGGTTATTGGGTTCGTCTGCCCTACCTCGGTGGTCCGGCATCACTGGCCTTGCGGGTTGGGTACTGTCCTAAAACCATGACACAAAAGGGTTCCTTGACGCTAATCAAGGAAAAACCAAGGCCCTCCAATGGGAAATCTCCATATATAAATGTAATCATATATATATATATGATATTGCGTAATTCAAAGACAAACATTGTCACAGTTCATAAACATATAGTAATGTATTGAATAAATAAATATGAATGTTGACTTTACATAAAAGTCAAGTAACAAAAAATCAGTTAAACATAACCAGTTCAACCATTATCCCTAACATTCCAAAAGAGTGTACAAAATAAATTGAATTTAAAGTTTAAAAGCATAGATATACACAATACTCATATTTTGAGTGAGGTAATCAGCATTGCCTGCAAGGATTGAGTTCATACAGGATAAGTACTACAGTTTGTGTGATAACAAGTAAATAGTTGTTCTGTAGTAGATGAGCTTTCCTGTTCTCACTACGCGTTTCGGGAATCACTCCCTTCTTCAGGTAATAGGAACTCCCTCCCTTCCTGCAATTAAGAATGTAAATAAACATATAAATAAACATAAGTGTAAGGCTTAACTACAGGTCACTATAAAGAGTAATACTAAAGGTTAATTAATTCAATTGGTCTGAAAAGTACCAACCTGATAATGCTTTGTGTTTGGCGACACCACTAAAAACGCTGTCTGTGCTTAACTGTTTGACTTCAATAATTGAAGGTCTAAGGAGAAGGGGGAAAATTAAGGTATTACCAGATAATTTGGAAACCACTCTGATCACAATTAGGAATCAGGTATTAGAGAAAGGGGTGTGAGGGAGAGTACTGTCCAAGATCCCACATGGAGTGTGTCAGAGCTTTCCAGCCCTCCTCCCTCTCCTCAGTATTAGTCTCGTACCTGCATCTCGTGGCACTCTTAGTCGCGGGAGGCGTCTGCTCCGGTAGCTGCAGACCACGTTCCGTTCTGTCATCATTGCTCGTGATCGCCTGTGTGCACCGGCTGCAGCAGCTCAATCTCTTCCTTCTGGAGACCTAAATGCCATGGGCTCTCCACCCTCCTGGACTCTGCAGTATTCCGCAGGCTACGGACTCCTCCACTCCGCTCACCGCACATTCGACTATGTCGTGCCTCCACGTTATATTGGCTCAGTGCTACAGCGTAGGCTTCCGCTGTATGCAGCCTTGGTCAGGCTGCCTGTAGTGGCTGTTTTCCTCCCAGCAGGTATGGGTCTCTGCCCTTTTACATTCCTCTATACAACGAGAAATGCAACACCATTGGTTCCATGTTTCTGGCATTAAGTTGGGGTCAGTAGTCATACCAAGCACATTTAAAGGCTCCTGTACATTAATTTTGTGTTCAGGCCCCATTTATCCAATAAAACAATTGGGACTATGGTGTTAAAGGAGCGGTTGGAACAGATGGCTCCCTGTTGGCTTGGTCGCCTATGGGACATGCCTCAGCCTATGCAATGACACTTAGGTTTAGGATTTGGAATCCCTTGACATCCAATGGCACTTTTTAGTTCATTGTCCTCAAACAGTTGCAGCTTTTGTCTTTACATCCACAGACTGGAAAAAAAAGCTAGGCACTTTGTGGTCAAATCTTATGTACGAGTTGAACAGCAATTAATCTTGTGGCTTGGTCGGTCAAGGGATTTTGTCCACTCACCTGGAAGTTAGAGGTAGTCCTTTTCATCCATCTAGTTGCCAAGTACATGTTTGGATAAAACGGTCTAGGGGTCAAATAGGGTTAGTAACTCATTGACATCCAACATTGTCTTTTCTTTTACAAAATACAAATAACTTGCTGAAAATAAATGCAAGGGTCAGGCCAATCCCACTCCACCTGCTGATTGGAAGGCATCATGATGTGCAAGCCTCTGTTTTGCTTAGCATCACAGAGTTGATGAGACCGGATTATAGTTCAGGGAAGCAAGCTAAATTCATCCTAGAGGAGCGCAGTGTGTGCAGTATTGTGGTGGGTCTGTGAGTGTTGGCCCAAGGTAGATGTGTGAGACATTGCCTGATTAAGCGGTTTGGGAAACAGACAAGTGGGTTTCAAAGGCTACCAGAGATGTCAGTGGAGCACCTGCAAGAACTAGTTTATCTTGTCTTCAATGTTAGGTTATGTTATTTGATATTTGTAAAGCACCTACTGCCATTGTTATGGCTTCAAAGCACTCTGGGAGGGCAGGCCCTTCGGAAGAATGTAGACTGCAAACATGGAAACAAAAGGACCATTACATTGCATGTGAATAGTAATTAGAATTAGGTGACTATTGAATTACTGGCAGAGATGACTAGTTTAAAACATCATAAAAATGATGCAGAGCATTGTGTTCAGGAGCAGTGATGAATGCTGTATCACTGTCTATGTGACAGCTGCTCTGAATTTTTCATGGGACTCAGCTGTATTCTAGGGGTTGCAGTGCAAGAGGGGGAATGGGTATTATACATATTCCATCAATCCCTAGGGCAACTGTCTATAGTTGAGGGCTTTTCTCAGCCCTGCATATACAGTGTGCGTCAGCCACATTTACTCCCTAGAAATAGGCAAATACTCAGAAAAAAGAAAAAAAGGAGTAGAAATACTGCCCACAAAATATAGGACACTGACACATAAGGTGGCTGCCCCGTGCTTTAACCTACACAGCTCCATGGCTATGTCTGGACCTGTAGTTCCCACAGAGCAGAGGAAGAAAATACTATTATTACTGCTGGATCTGAAGAGCTAAAATGTATCTTTTAATGCTTTCCAGAGACTTATCAAGGTCGGACTTTATGTCAAACTTAGACCTGAAAATAAATACAAGTAAATCTGCAGTGATGGTAGCTGCAGCAGGGAGAGCTAACAAAGTGAGGATGCGTAGTATCTTTAGGAATCGTGCTGTGATTCCACCTGTAACAGAATTTGACTATTTGGGCATTCGGTTTTCAGAGTACTGGAATGGAATTGCACATATACACAAACATATCAAAATGAGATAAGCATTAGGCAGTGTGTAAGGGCTGCATGGTATCACAAGTATGACACTGACACAAAGGATACCATTTGTAAAACCTTTATTGAGATTTCAATGGGGTTGGAGAACCTCCTACTTTGCCCTATATATAAGATGGGAGTAGTCTCGACCATCAAATCATAAATAAAACAGTCCTAGTTGAGTCCGTAAAATCAAAAATGGCCTATACTAACAAAAATCTAATGCCTGCCCTATATCTTGTAAAAAAAAAGTGTGAAAAGGAGAGTATGTATGCAAAGGAAAGTCAGTGTTCCAATATAAAGAATAAATGTGGCTGTGTCAGCTCTCCTCCCCACGGTGGACAGCACAGAGTAAGCCAATCCCTGTAGGCAAGATGATACACTCTGGCTCAGGCTCTTACCACAAAGGCAGTTCAAGACGTGGATCGAGGCTCGTCTGGCCTTACACGTTAATGTCTTACTTTAAAATTTCCAAAACACAGTTCACCAAAAAGTTGACGTCGACCCCCTTCAATCGGGCTCAGACCTTTCACAGTAAAACCAAAACACTTGCAGGGGGTCACTTCCCCAAGCCTAATTCGCCTTCTTTAGGGGTTCCCTTACCCTAAATTATTACACCTTCTGTCTCTCTGTCGGGCTCGGACTGTTGCCTGATGTCAAAATCTTTCTAATAGGCGCAGCAATTTTCTACAGTTCTCCACAGGACCACTTTGACTTTCCAGCTTTCAATTCACACTCCTATGTTATATGCCCCAGTGCTTCCTGGTTTGGGTAGTTCACTTTATTATGCACCAAGTTCAACATTCACCTTTTTACTCTCCCCTTTTCTCTGGGTCAAATTCAATCACCTTGCTTTTACAGTTCATTCACTTTATCGCAACAAACTTTTCACCTTTCACAGAGACTTTCGAGTGGGCTACTGCCTTTCGCCAGACCACTCCTTTACTCATCATCACTGACTTTACAGCTATCGTTACTTCAAGGTTCATTTGCAATTCTACCTTTCTTTGCGTCTCATCCACACGCATGCAGCCTTCAACTGTGCAATATAATGTTGCCACTTCAATCTTTCTTTGGCGCACACACCAGTCTCTCACGTTGCTTGCCAACTCACTGGCTGTGTCCGCTATTTTCTTGTCTTTACTGTTTATGAGTCAAGGTTAGTACCACAGGATAGGCCTCGCCTCCCCAACTCTGCAGTGCACCCGGGAGGGTCGCTGGCGTCCCCGGAACACAATGCAGCCTTCTTGTTTGGGATTCGGCCTTCTCCACATGTCTTTCGGGGCCTTTTGGAGGTAACAACTTCCTGCAGGGAACTCCTGGGGTTCTTCACCCGTGGCTCTCGCCCCTCGGTCTGTTGCTCTGCTCCAGTAGGTTCAACCCAGAAATTATTTTCTTACTCGTGTTCCACCTTGCTCCGAGTATGTCTCTACATTCCGCCTTTTATCCGTGAGGAGAGCTAATTGGTATCAGATGTATGCACTTAAAGTCAAGCGCCTGACTTTGCCTGACCCAATTAACGGGACATGTCCAATGCATTGCGTAAAAGTCAGCATTATTTCTCTCAGTCGCCCTCTTCCTCGGTCCAGTGTTGTGTGTAAATGGGGTCGGGGGGTTGGAGTTGGGACATCAGAGAATCCCATGAAATAGGAGGGATCATGGGTACGGGAAAGGGAGGAATACCGCGTCTCGCCACCGGCTACCTCACCCCCACTCCCACTCCCCGAAAACCCCTCACCCAGGTGATCCTCCCGCACTGGTCCACCCCTAAAGTCTGGATCCAAAGGCGATGGTCGTGCCCTTGCCACCTGAGAGACTGATCTCCGGGGACAAGCAGGTGAGATACCCTTTGGTTTCTCACAGGAGTAACAAGTTTTATGGGGATGTGCCAGGGGAAGCCACTTAGAATGATCTTGGAAGTATATCGAGCACAGACCAAAGCAGTAACTAATTAGGGTGCTTCACTGTGGGAGTTTGAAAAAGTACATTTCCTAGAGTCTAAAGAAACTGTTGGGCCTGCCTGGTTCAGCCCCAAATTATGCAGTGCATGTGGAGCGTGGGGTCCCCCATATGATATATGATATGATATGGCATTTATAACACGCCTATACGCAAGTGTTTCAAGGCGCGATGAGGCAAGGGAGGGGGAACGGAGGGAAGATAGACAATGATCCTACTAGGCCAGGTGTCATTCAGATCACGCAAGTGCATGGGAAAGACGAAGGGTAGGAGTGCAGGGGGAAGAGGAAGAGACAGTGCAGTACATGGCATAAGAATAAATAACAGTACGGCCAGCAGGTGGCAAGGGTAAGTGCAGACAATATGTGTCGAGTGCTGGTAGTGGGACTGTAGGGATACAGAAACAGTCCCCAAGTGCGGCGATTGCCAGGAAGGCAGTGCAGGTGTGCGACTGGCGGCGGGGGGGGGGGGCGGTGTGACCTGGGCCCGAGATCAGAGGGTGGCCAGGTAAGCAGTGCAGTTTAGGTTTCAGCCAGGAAGTCATCAGGGGAGAGGAGAAAAAGCAGAAGCAAAGAGAAAGGTTTTGAGGTGCTTCCGGAACTGGAGATGGTTCTCCTCAAGTTTCAGGGAGGCAGGGAGGCCGTTCCATGGCGAGGCCCCAGCCGAAGAAAGATCTACCACCAACTCGTTTCTTGGAGAAGTGACTGACCTTGAGGGAGTTGGAGGCGGATGAGCGTAGAGCTCGAGAAGGAAGATATTTAGGAAGAGAGAGTTGGAGGTTTGAGGCCCCAGGCCCCAGAAGGCCTTGTGGACAATGCAGTGGGTTTTGAACTTAATCCTTGCAGGCACAGGGAGCCAGTGCAGAGATTTCAGTCTTGGAGAGATACAATCCCCAGGCTTGAGGCCAAGGACAAGTCTCGCAGTCCTGTTCTGGATGAGTTGCAGAGGGCGGAGAGTAGAAGCAGGCAGATTTAGAAAGAAGCTGTTGCAATAGTCAAGCTTAGAGAGAACCAGAGCTCTGGAGACGGTGAGCTTCTGGGGGAAGGATAGGAAAGGGAGAATACCTCTGCGGAGGTGCAGCTGGTAGTGTGACTTCTTAGAGACGTCAGAGATGTGAGGAGAGAAGGAGAGTGTGGAGTCGAAGATGACCCCAAGGTTTTTAGCCTCACAGGTGGGAGCAGGAAGGGGAAGGGTGGGACCATATCGGGGACGACTGATATGGGACACTGCTGATGCACTGGTTGAGTATTTGGTCGAACCCAGGAGCCTCTGTGACCCAGTCGCTGATTAATATTCTAACACGCTCAACCCTCTGGAGGAGGATACTGTGGATGTAATGTATATATGATTGTTCGAATCAATTTAGTTTTGCCCTACAAATTTGTTGTCTATGGAGGAGAAGAAGCTGTACAGAAAGTGTATACTAAATGCCATTAAGACTAAGCGGGAATCAAATGGGTGGCTGCTGGACTCTAATAGAAAATATGCCATTATATCAAAAAGTGAGGTCTTACAGCCTCATTTGACATTTAATAATAATCCAGCTGATAGATGGGTTGTGGCAAGAGCCCACAAGGAATTGGCAGGGGTATGCTAAGAATTTGACCTGTCCATGCTGTGAAACTCTAGTAGAGGATCTTTTACATTTTGTTATATTGTGCCCCTGTTATACTGAGATTAGGAAACTGACAATTATTCCACTGTTAAAACTAGCACGAATCATCCATTGTCGCCTGGCACTCATTTTTTTCTTTTTACTTTGGGCGGACTCGGTTTTCGCCACTTGGTGTTTTTTTAGTATTCCTGAGGAGGGCTTGGTATTTGCGGAAAGGTATTGTTGATAGAATAGTGTAGCATGTTTTCATTTTTGGAAGACTGTGATTTTCATTTTTGTATGTTTTTTTAATCTTGTTAAATAGTATGATAAATTGCTGTAAGATTTTAATCTGATTTTATGTGTACTTGCTTTTATGGTATATTTTACTGAAATAAAACTGATATGATGATGATGAACTAGATACAAAGCAATATTTATTACAAAACCTTTTCTGTTTTAGAGTTAAAACATATTTTTACTCGCTTATGAAATACACCCATTAGGACTGGGTCTTAATTTTTTACTCGACAAAAACGTTTTACTCACAATTTAAACAAATAGGGATTAAAATACTCCCACTTCTAAATCTTATTTGGAGCACTGGCTCTGCTATACTTTACATCCAGAACACATGCACAATGAATGTCATATAGTCACAGGAAAATAACCTGCACCTCCACCACTGGCCTCTTACATACAGGCCCCATTTCACTTGCTCATACTACCCCTGCCAATATAAATATCTCTCATTGTATCCCATGTGCAGTAAAACAAGCATCTGTGAGCTGGCAGATGGGGGGGAAGGGTTAGCCATTTTTAAGCTCTAATCAATTTCCATAAGCAACAGCTAAGGGTTATGGGGGGGGGGCAAAGGGTTACTTGAAATTCAGGTCTGCAGCCACCCATTTTGCCTTACCTAGCATGCTGGTTGGCAGGTCGAGAGATGCCTTAAAGCTCACTCTACCATGCTCTGGTGCTGTGCTCACTGCCCTGCTAAATCTGCCTGTCGTGGGCAGGGCCCGTCTTGGGCAGGGCAAGAAGGCGTTTTGTCTGGCATTGGTCAGGGCAGTCATTTCGCCCAGAGGTCTACCCTGCTGTCTCCCTCAAGCCCCAAACTCTTCTCACACAGTCCACAATGAAAACGCCCCCACCTCCACCACCACCAACAGACAAAAACTCACCAGGTTTTGATGTGGCACCAGGCCTTTGGTATCAGCGATGCTGCAACCCTGCAGGGGATTCTTCATGATGAAATGTGGAGCAGAAAAGATGGAGGGAGGGGTAGTGCTGCACCTTGATGTAATAAAGGGGACGGGGAGGTGAGACTGCTGCAGGATGGTGAGGAGTAGTGTGTTGGCAATGACAGACAGGGTTTATGGGGCTGGGAGATAATGATGTCTGCATTCTTGAGTTGTCAGACTCTCTGGCCCCTTTCTTGCTAAGGGTTTTCCTTTCTTGTGCCACAGCTAATAATATGGGAGCAGGGCAAGACATCCATGCTTTATTTATCCATATTCTAAGGACTGTCCTTCCAAGGTTAGGGAGGAGCTGTGAGGGAGTGGCACATGCACAACGTGTGAACTGTTCACCCACAGGTGGGTCTCCTGGAGCCAGTGAAGGTTCCGCCTCACCCATTAACAGCCATTTACCCTGCAGAAGAGAAGGAGGATAGGGACCACTGGCTTGTCTTTTGAAGTACTTGGAACGTTGACTGAATTGTGCTCTTCCATTTACAACTTTTGCATGGGTTGGTAAGATGTCTTGGAGAAATGTCAGAGAAGACTGCAGAAGTAACCCACACTACTCCTAAACTGGGCAGCTGTTGTGTGTGCCCTCTATGACCATAAAAGCAATGGGTCTTTTCCCCCCCTCGGTCTCATGCTAAAACAGCTAAGAAATTTAAATGGGATGTGCAACACAGAGAAAAAGCTTGCAGCTTCCTGAAAATTGAGCAACACAGCATTTGTTTGGATATGAGCAGGCATTTTCTAGGTGCCTAAGCCACTGTGTAAGCAGGATCTACGTTTGCGGAATGCCGCTGTAAGAACTCTGTTAGTCTTCCCTCACCTGTGTATTGACATACACTTGCTGAATGTGATCCCCCATGAGGCCGGCATGCACAAAGATCAGTATGGTGGTAATCAGAATAAGGAGCATGGATGCCTTGTTGTGTGAACCATCAAAGTGGACTTCTTTATTCCATTCTTGATACTGTTAAAACACCAGGTGATTGAGGGTATGCATGTCATTTTGCTAGGTGAATGTCTGCAGATGCTAACAATGACCTGCTCAGCCTCCGGGGTAATCCCTTGTAGTCAGGGAAAGTGGCTTTAGGACTTTTCTTCCATGGAACCATGGGCCCGGGTTGAGGGATCCATGCTACCATGGCGTAAACCATCACATGGGTTTGCAAGGTGGAATTGGTGTTACTGCTGTGCCGATGTCAGTAAACAAGATTGTGGTGCTGTAGATTACGCTACCATGGCAATGCTGTCAGTCGGATAGGCGTTGAGCAGTGTCACAAGCGTTAAAAGATAGGTCAGGCATGCAGGATGATGAGAGAATCGGGTTACTGGCATGATTAGTAAAGAAGTGGAAGAGGCAGTCCAAAGATAGCTGGTACTGCCATTCAAGGTTACTGGAGTCCTGGGGTACAAGTCTTAAATGTCGGCGTCATTGTCATGCACTCCTCAGGCTGGGACTGCTCACTGACGATATATTGAAGGTTTACAAAACCCGCATACTCCTTTCACACTTCCCTCTTACCAGGTGGGCACTGTTACTAAAGAGGTGTAAATGTTGCTTTTGGGGGCACAGTTCAGAGAAAATGGTGCAGGATGCGCTGGCAGGTTTTGGGCATTTTTGCAAGGCACTAACACTCCATCAGCCTCATCACAATCCACTCATGGTACCCACACCCCATCCCATTCCATCCCAGAAATCAGGTTCGGAGTCTGGCTTTTTCCCCCACTTCTTGGCGTCGTTCTAGGCAGGTGTGTTGGGTCGATGAACTTTCTCTCATTCAATGGGTAGTTTTAGTGGCAATTGTTTATCCAAGATAATGTCCTGCATTGGCAACGTGCTGGCGTTAAAGAAAAGACACACCACATTTTAATATAATGAGCTCTGTGGTAGGTCAGAATCAGGAGACGGGCAAGGATACATGATTTTCACAGGTTTTATTCTCTCCTCAAATAAAGACCTAGAAAGTGTGTGTTACTAATCCCTACGCTATACAAAAGAAAGTCAAAATAGGCGCTTGTCAGTATGTCAAGATGGCTAAACAGAAATGCAGTCCTCTGTCTCAAATGCTATTCTAACAGTTTCTTTCCCTACTGCGAGGTATTTCTGTCTCACTCTCAAATCAGTATCTTTCTCCCAACTCTGGTTCGCCTCTCCTTTTCATTCCCCACTCTGGGGTTTCTTGGCTCTCTCCCCGCTCTGGGACTTGTCTCACTCACTCTTCCCTCTCTGGGTATTTATTGGTGTTCTCCCCACTGTGGGGCTTCTCTCACTCTCTCTCTCTACTCTAGGGAATCTCAGGCCTTTCCGTACTCCATGGTTTTTCTCACTCTCTCCGAACTCCGGTAATTCATTCCATCTACCTTGCCTTTCCACCCACCTCACGGTCTGTTGGAACCACTGTGTACCTGTTTGTGACTGGCAGTGTTCCTCGGAGGCTGGTGCAGTCTGTGCAGCGCTCAGGTCCATTTCAGCCGCAGACTCCTCTCCTTTCCCAGTCTCTTCGCGTCAGGACTGGTGGGCAGTTTCTTTGCAGAACCTTTCCACGGCCCACCAATACACTCTGCTCTTGCTAGTTTCGCAATGCGGGCTGCTTCTGGTTACCTGTCTGCAAGACCCCACTGCTCTCGCCAGGTGCGCACCGCACCCTGCGATGCCTTGTCCCGGCATTCGCTCTCTCCTGCCAGCCACCACCCATTGTCCGTAGCAGCCTCCATAAACTCTGCACTCTTTGCAGATTCTCTTATTTGATCTGCTTTTCTGTGGTTTTCCATAAGGATTGCGTGTAATGTGGGTCTGACGCAATAGAGCCATTAGAGGAGGTCATAGGGTTAGCATACACCTTAGCTCCTATATATCCCATAAAGGTGTTAGTATATGGCATAGGGGAGGGATGTTCTCGAGTCCCTCTCTGGAGTTTTCCTGTCCCCTAAGGGGGAGTCGCCCCAGAGGAATCCCGCTTACCCTGTCCCCTAAGGGGTGCTAAGTATAGGGGGCTCCCCTACCCAGTCCTAAATTCTGATTCATCACAGCTCTCTCAAATGGAAAGAATACAGAAGTATAGTATCGATCCCTTTCAATGTCCTCAGAGAAGGAATACGTTACGTGCCTGTAACTCCTGTTCTCCTGCATTGGTATCTTTCATAGACTCACATGCTGTGAATATTCCCCTTCGTTAGGCTGGGAATCCTCGGTAACAGAGTAGTTTAAACTTAAACTGGAAACTTCAGTCACTTTTGTGCTCTAGTATAGTCACTTATGGGTCATACTGCGCACAGCCAATAGGAACATATTCCCTTAGATCCTCCTCCGTCAGCCATCTTCAGATTTTGTGCAAGCGCACTTCAGTGGCAGTATAAGTCAAAGAAGAAGAGCCAGATGGGTAGGCAGGAGAGTCACATGCGAATCTATGAAAGATACCAATGCTGGAGAACAGGAGTTACAGGTAAGACATACAATCATCAGAAATACGATTACAGTGAATAATGTATCTGCTTAGATTCACATGCGCTGCATATAGTCCGACATCTAGTGGTAATCGACATGGGCGTGACTGTAACACTATCCCTAACGTGACATGTAGTGTACCCAAAATCCCTCACGTGTCGAGGTCCCACCGGTGGTTGTTTTTTTCTGCTGTGAGGGAGCCTTATAGTCTGCGTGAGCGAGTACAGAAGAGAGAAGGTGTAAGAGGTCTATGTTCCTTCTACTCCAAGAGGGGAGGAAGGGTGGGCGCATAGGAATATAAGCAGATATAATCATCAGAAATATGATTACAGTGAGTAATGTAGGTCTTCTGATGCTTGTGGATCTGCTTCTAATCACATGCTGTGCATAGACTAGCGAGCAGTACCCAGAGATGGTGGTGGGATGTGTGAAGGAACAGTATCACAGAGAAGTCTTAGCACTGCTTGTCCCACATGAGAATTAGACCTAGAGTGTGTATCTAGGCAGTAGTGTTGTGTAAAGGTGGGTACAGAACTCCAGGTTGCTGCTTTGCAAATGGAATCTAGAGCAACATTTGCAATGAATGCTATGGTAGCCCCTGTGCCCCGAGTCGAGTGAGCTCTAGGCATGAAGGGTATATCTCTCTTGGCAAGAGTGTAACACAGTGTGATGCAGTTTAAGATCCACTTGCAAATAGCTGACTCAGAGACAGGGTCCCCTTCTCTACCAGCTGCCACTGATACGAAGAACTGGTTTGTTTTTCTTAGTAGCTTAGTATTCTCCAGATAGTAAATAACAGCTCTCAGATCTAGTGTGTGGTGGCTCCTTTCTGCCACGTTAGTGATGTTCTGGAAAAAGCTGAGTAGTTCTATGGACTGGTTTACATGGAACTTTGAGATATTTTTGGGCACAAAGTGTGGGTGTATGCGCAAAACCACCTTGTCTTTGTGAATCGTGACAAAGGGATCCTGAACTAACTCTCCTTGTAGATGTGATTGCCACTAGGAAGGCGGTCTTGTAGGTGAGTGCCTTAAAGCTAGCCTTGTGCAATGGTTCAAAGGGAGGTCCCATTGGTCTGGTAAGAACAACATTCAGGCCCCATCTGGGGGCTGGGTTGGAGATAGGGGAACGAAGTCGCTTTACCCCCTCCATAAAGGCTTAAATCACAGGAATCTTCCACCACAAAACTGTGCTCTGGGATGTGGTGTATGCCGAAAGAGCGGCTAAGTGGACCTTTAGCGAATTGAAAACCAGTCCTGAATCTAACAGGTAAGTTAGGTACAGGACAATATCTTTAGGAGAGCAATCAATAGGATTGAAGCCCTTGGTATTACACCAGGTAGCAAAGCGCTTCCACTTACTGGAGTAGCAATGTCTGGTGGGAGGTTTGTCTGAGTATGTCCATGCATCTCTGAGGGAGTTGAAGGTGCCTGAACTCTATGACTTCAGGAGCCAGGCTGCTAAATTGAGAGTTTGGGGGCATGGATGTAGGTTCCCTCCCTGATCTTGAGATGGCATGTTGTATGGGCATGACAGCTTCCTGGGAGGGTCGACTGACATTGCCATGGGATGGGAGAACCAAGGCTGGCTGGCCCACATAGGGGCCACCAGGATAATTGTGACTAGTTCCTGGTGCATCTTGTGCACTTTTCTGTTGAGAAGGGGATTCGGGGGAAAAGCATAGGCAAATCTCTCGGACCATGTTATCCAGAGACTGTTCCCTGTGGAGCGGTTCTGTGGGTATCTGGAGGTGTAGTCTGGGCATTGGGCATTTTAGATGGTGGCGAATAAGTCAATCTATGGGAAGCTTATTCTGCAAAGAGGTTGAGTAAAATGTCCTCTTGTAGCCGCCACTCGTGCTCTACGGGTAGGGGGAAGTCTCTGCTGAGTATGCCTGCCAGAAATTTGAGTTCCCCTGGGACACATTGTGAGTGGAGGAACATGTGTCTGGATAGCCCTGGAGAGTGAGTACCCCCTTGTTTGTTCATGTAGTACATGGCTGTGTTACTGCCCATGAGGACTAGAACAGTCTTCCCCTGGAGGTGTGTCTGGAAAGCATTCAGAGCCTTGAACACTGCTAGCAGTTCGAACAGGTTGATGTGATTGGACGCTACTGCTGGAGACCACATGCCGTGCTCTGTCTGTTGAAGGAAGTAAGCCCCCCACCCCAACAGAGATGCATCTGTGGTGAGAGTGGTTTCTACTGCGGGGGCGGTGAAGGTTTTCCCCTGCAGAAGGTTTTCCCTTGACCACCACTGCAGAGACTAAACGAGGGCTGCCGAGACAACCACTAGATTGCCCCACTGGCCACTGGCCTGACACCATTGGCTCGAGAGCCACTTTTGCATGGGGGGCATCCGCAGATGAGCACAAGGAACTAGTAAGATGCAGGAAGCCATCATCCCCATCAGTTGCATGGCTTTGCATATGGTCACCTGGTGACTGGCTACATAGTGAGGGATCTGGAACAGCATGTTTTGGACACTCTAGTTGAAGAGGAAGACAAGCCCGCCTTTTGTCTGAATAAGAGCCCCCAGAAACTGTTTGACCTGGCTGGGGGGTAGACCGGATTTCTTTTTGTTGATAGAGAATCCTAGGTTGAAGAGGAGATCTACCGTGTGATGGGTGTTTGTCTGGCATGTTCCGTACAAATCACGTTATTAGCCAGTCATTGAGGTAGGGACAGACTGGAATGGACTGCCTGCGTAGGTGAGCCACCACTACCGCCAGTACCTTTGTGAACACCCTTGGGGCTGAAGCAATGCCAAAGAGAAGAACCTTGAACTGATATTGGGTGTCCTCTATCATGAAACTGAGGTACTTTCTGTGTGCTGGCAACATTGAAATATGAAAGTATGCATCTTTCATGTCCAATTTGGCCATGTAATCACGCTGCTGCTGCAGCAGTGTGATTACTTCCTGAAGTGTTGTCATCCTAAACTTTTGTGGTTTGACATACTTATTTGTTAGGCGCAGGTCTAAAACAGGGCGCATGGTGAGATCCTTTTTGTTTATAAGGCAATGCACTGAATAAATACCCTTATTTACCTGGAGAAGGGGGACGACTTTGATGTCGCCCTTTTCCAGCAGGACCTGCACTTCTTCCAGCAGGATGTGCAGGTGTTCTGGCGGCAGGCGTCTGCTTCTTGGTGGGTCGTTGCGAGGTGGTCAGCAAAACTCAATACAATACGGAAGCGTACTGACCTTGGGACGAGCGGGAGGAGGATTGGCCATGAAAAGGACCGGCTGGCGTTAGGGCCGCCGGCTGGTGAAAAGGTTTAGCCCTAATCTAGCTAAGTGACTTTAAAGTCTCGTGCTCCTTTTTTGCTCTTTCCAGGCCGTCGTCAACCGCCTTCCCAAATAGGTAGATTCCTCCACAGGCTTGTTAATTAGGGAGGCTTGTGCTTCGGGTTTGAACCTGGAGTTCTTTAAGCAGGCACGCCGCTTGAGTAGGGTTCCCTGGGCAAGAGTGCGTCTAGCGGTTTCGGCCGAGTCCAGGGTGCTATTCAGGATATTCTGGGTCGCTTGTCTGCCTTCAGCCACGACCGCCAGCAGGCGTGATCGGGTAGGCTCCGGAACTTCCTGAAGACCGCCCTGTACTAGGCCCCACTGAACATCACTGTAGCTCACAAGGAGCGTGGTGTAGTTGGCAATCCTCGTGGAGTAGGCTACAGGCGCGGTGACACGCTTTCCAACAGCGTAAAGCTTTTTGCAATCCTTGTCAGGAGGGGATTCTGCCGGGGATAGTGATACACCTGTCCTCTTCCGAGTGGTTGTTATGACCTAGGAGTCTGGTGTGGCGTGACCCCTAATGTAGAGGGGGTGAGAGGGGGCTGGGCGAAACAATTTTTCCACCCGGGGATTAACTGCCCATGTAAGGGACGGGGACAGTAAAGAAGGAGCCAGGTGTCTTTTAATAGAATTTAATAAGTGAATGGCTTGGCTAACCAGAGTCTTTTCCTTGAGGATGTCCTCCACAAAGTCCGAGTCAGGGGCGGATTCGTGCGTAGCAATTTTGAAATTATCGGCTGCTCCCTTTAAGAGGAGTTGAACAGCATTTGGTCATCAACTGGCGACGAATCTCTCTGCGGAGGAGTAGAAGGGGGATCCAGGCAGATGACGTCTGGGTCAGTGGTATGTGGTGATGTGTGCCACAAGCTCTGCTCCTCTGCCTGATTGCAGTCTGGGTCTTGACTGGGTCCTGATCATAAAGGTTAAACCCTTCGTAAGAAACCTCCTGGGTCGGGTCCTCAGGGTCGTCCCCAAAGATATTATCGTGGTGTCCCTGTGGTTCCTCCATAGAGGGAAACTGGGCACCGGGGGAGGGGAGTTTCTGAAATTTAGAGGGGATGGGGCAAGAGTCCATTTCCCTAGGTCTCTTCAAGGCTCTGTCATACTGGTCTGAAAAGTCGATGAACTCAGCCATTTTAGCCATACACTGTTCAATCCTCTCCCTAGTCCATTCTGAGGAAGCTGAAGGGTCAGGAGGTGGGAAGGGCTCCCTAGAAGGGGGTGAATCCTTATGTAAGGATTCAGAAAGAGGCTCGGGGACCTAAGAATAGTCCCCTCGGAGAGAGGGGGTCTCTTTGGAGTCCCTGGCCACCGAAGCGGTAACCAAAAGCTTTTCACAAAGCTTTGGAAGCTGTGTTGACAGTGTAGAGGGTCTCGGCGTGCCAGAAGGCGCTGCTGCGGTCGGCGACACCACTGAGTCCTTCGGAGTTGAAGCGCTTTTGGACGGCGGGTCGACTGTAGATGACGTTTTAAGGAAATCACCTGTTCAAAAGGAGTTTTATGCTCATCTGGATGCCGTGGGTGTGGTTGCGAGGAGGGCGCCGAACTGCGAGGTTCGAAGGTACCGTCGAGACTTTTGGCGGCCCTACAGACGTTGAGGACTTCAACGACCCTGTTGAAGAGGCCTTAGGGGTTGTGTGCTTAAGTACACGTGGTGCGTGGGTGCCCTTGTCGCCGGGGTGTGACTTCCCCATAACAGTGCCGACAGCCTGCCTATCGGGCCGGGGACAGGCATATGGGAGCGTGTAGGCTACCCAGAAGGGTCGATGGATTCCGAATCGGAGCCATGGCTGCCGACGGATTCCTCGTCTGAAGCAACAGTGCAGCAGGAGAAAGGTTTTCGGCCTGCATAGTGTAGGCCGCCCACTGCTTAGTCTGCCTATCTTTCAGCGTCTTAGGCCGAAAGAGTTTACAGGCCTTAAACGAGCGCTCATTGTGGACATGAGGAAGACACTTATTGCATCAGCGATGGGTGTCTTTCCAGGGAAATTTACTGTTACAAATGGGCAGAATTTAAAAGGAGTCCTTTCCATAGCAGTGGTTAGCGGCAGCCAGAACAAGAAGAGAAAGGGAGGGGTAAAGTAAATGCATTCTAAGAGAGAAGAAACAGGGCCCCACTCTCCCTGCTGTAAAGGTCAGGCCTGAGGGCCGAGGCCACACGGTCAACAGTCTCTGAGCAGTTGTAGATGTAGTCGTCGGCAGCAGGAAACCCACTATACAGCCGTAGAGAAGGTTGTCAAAGTTGACTAAACGACCGTAGGCCGTGGGAATAGATATAGCAATATAAACTCTTAAGAACTCTGCATAAGCGACCAGCTAGGTTAATAGAAAAAAACAATCTGGTGGGACATCGATGCGTGAGGGATTTTGGGTACACTACACGTCACATTCGAGATAGCGTTACTGTCACGCCCATGTCGAAAAAAAGATGCAATACCACTAGATGTCGGACTATATGCACAGCATGTGGTTCTAAGCACGTTACCTACCGTCGACAGTGTCATTACCAATGGTGTTGTTGACAGTGTTGTAGTTAGTTTGTTTACCGTAGTCGTCGACAATTTAGTCGTCGTTGACGCCAGAGGATAATTTGGTAGTTGATGGTGTCGTCGTCGTCGGACTAACAGTGGACGAAGATGACGGTGTAACAGGTTTGGACAACTGTGCCATCTTCATAGACTGGCTGAGTTCCAGTGATCGAGAGGAAGGGGCTGGCCTTCCTTTGTTCTTTGCAGCAGCTGAGGCACCAACCTTAGGTGAAGAAGGTTTCTCTCTTCCAACTTCTGAGACAGTCGCAGCCTATCTCTGGGCGCTTATTTGTGCACATTTTTCGTGCTGCTGGAAGGCATGACTCTGTACTGAAGCAGAGTTAGAGGCTCCACAGGCTTCGTTCAGTCACACGACTAGTTGTCGATTGCAAAGTGTCTTTTTGGAAAAAGACTGACAAATGTCACATGCTTCGATGACGTGATGCGGATAGAAGCAGTATAAGCAGTCATTGTGCAGGTCTTAAATATAGACATTTTTCAGGCAGCAGTGAGCAGAGGCCTTGAAGAAGCTCTTTCTCTTCGTCTCCGCAATGAAGTAGACCCAAAATACAGACAAGTGGATTGCAACAGGAATTCTGATGGACGCAAGTCAGACTCTGTACCATTCCCGTTAATGATGATGTTGACTAGTCATCGATAGATGGCTTTATCTTCGTTAAAAGATGAAATTAAAGAACAAGTTCCTCCCACGTATTCCTCATCTTTGATGTTCAATATCCAGCTTCAGTTGCTTCTGATAATTTTTGTTTGGCAGAGGGTGCTGTGCGTCGATGCAGTCGACTTAATGTCCCTCAAGGGTCTCCGTCTCGAGGATGATGTCATCGAAGGTATATATAGCCCACGCAGCACCCGTTGGCTTCAGTTCTGTTTTTTCTTTCAGTAGAACTACCCACATAAACACGGGTTTGACCATACTAAGCTTTCGAAGGAGCGAAAGCTGTAATAGCATAGGAAATGCTACTGTGGAGTAGGTTGGGAGGGAAATGAGGAATACGTGGGAGGAGTATCCAGTCGAAAGAACGTTACCAGGGGTAAGTAACATGGGAGGAATATCCAGTCGAAAGAACGTTACCAGGGCTAAGTAACTTGTTCTTCGAATGATTGTGTCCTCCCACGTATTCCTCATCTTTGATAGGCGCCCAAAGCAGTGTTTGTTTTGGTGGAGGGAGTAGGGATTTGATCAATGGTTTCCATGAACCAATTGGAGGACAGCTTTTCCAAAGCTTCCATCTTGAATGAGGGAAGAATCAAGGCAGTAATGCTTCGTGAACGTGTGTATTGAAGACCACGAAGCTGCCTCACACATTTGTTTTAATTGGAACACCTCTTTGCAGAGCCGAAGAGGTAGCCATGCCCCTGGTGGAATGAGCCCTCAAGCCTTCTGGAGGATCTTTGCCCGCCAGTCTGTAGCATTCTGAAATTGCTAGAATGATCCATCTTGATAAGGTCTGCTTTGTTACCGCCTGACCCAGTATGTGACCTGTAAACCCTATGAAAAGTTGATCGTCCAGACAAAGTTTTGACAATCTAGAAATGTCGAAGCTTAGAAATCTACATGGATAAAATCTGTGCAACCTCTCTTCCTCCCTGCCAAGTGGCAGATAAAAAGTGGGCAACACAATCTTCTGACCTACATGAAAATCTGAAATGATCTTAGGCAAAAATGAAGGCTTAACCCTCAGGACGACCTTGTACTTGTGGAATATCGTAAAGGGTGGTTTAGATGATAGTGCTTGTAACTCACTCACTCTATGGGCTGAAGTTAGTGCTATCAACAAAATGGTCTTGAATGTTAGTAACCTTAATGGACATGAATGTAGAGGTTCAAATGGTGCACACATCAGAAAAACACCAAATCAAGGTCCCAAACGGGAACCTGAAAAGGAGATGGAGGGAACACATTGGTGAGTCCCTTCAGAAATGTTATAACCAGTGGTATTTTAAAATATGAAGTTTCTTCAGACGAGCGCTTAAAGATGGATAGCCTTTAATTGTTCCAACCTGGAGCCCCAGATTGGCTAGGTACAGTAGAAAAGATAACACATCTGGTGTCTTGCATAGTAAAGGGTCTACATTCTTGTCCCTGCACCAGCTGCAGAATTTGTTCCAAAGGCAGTGGTACAAGGATTTCGCTGCTGGCGTTCTGGCCGAAAGCAAAATCTCCATTACGTCATCCGGGAGGTCCCAATCTCTGTATATCAGCCTCTCAGAAACCATGCGTGAAGGCGGAGTGCCTTCCCCTCTGGATGGAGAACCCGACCCTCCTCTCGCGAGAGAAGCTCCTCTCTTTGTGGAAGACGTATTGGAGGGCAGATGGACATGTCTAGAAGGTACGGATACCATGTCGTCCTGGCCCAATCCGGGGCAATCGGGATCATGTGTTTCCCGAACTTTCTCAACCTCCTGATCACGTGAGGAATGACGGGGACTGGAGGAAACGCATACAGGAGTGGATACTCCCAGTCCACCACAAATGCATCCCCTAAAGCAAAATTTGCTGGAGCCATACAGTTAGCACTTCCGGTTGACACTGGTAGCAAACAGATCCACTTGAGAGGTTCCCCAAAGGGTGAAGTTCTCTTGAAGGACTTCCTCAGCTAGTTCCCACTCATGGGAGACTGTGCTCTGCCTGCTCAGAGCGTCCACCACAGTGTGTCCCTCCACGGCTAGGTGAACTTCCGACAGGGAGATTCCTTCTTGTATTTCCCAGAACCGGAGCTGCATTGCCTCTCTGCACAGTGGTAGTGACCCTACACCTCCTCTCTTGTTGAGGTAGTACAGGGCCACTGTGTTGTCCAAAATTATCACGACATTCTTTCCCCGTACAGAGGGAAGAAAGGCCTGCAGCGCAAGTCTGATTGCCCTCAGATCCATAAGATCGATGTGTAGTTTGGATTCGGATGGAGATCAACGACCACCGATTGTCAGATCGTTGGCTGCCCTCCCCATGAGTAAGGTGTCCGTCACTACTGTTATCTCTTTCAGAATATTGTCCTCGCAGGCCCACCACCGAAGATCCTGTGCAACTGTGCTTGGAACCTGAAGTAGGCATGACATGTTGCCCGAGAACTGAGACCATTGAATCCTGAGAGCCCATTGAAGGGGTCTCATTCTCAGTCGAGCCTCTGGTACTAAATAAATGCAGGATGCCATGACGCCAATCAACCTCAAAATGTCAAAGGCCAGGACACGCTGGGCACTCTGAAACTTGAAGACCATCTGCAGAATGTCTTGAGCCCTAACCTCGAGTGGCAAGCTCTTTCCCAAGGATGTATCCAGTACGGCCCGATGAATTGGAGCTTTTGAGATGTGTCATATGGGACTTCTTGTAATTGAGGGAGAAGCCCAGTTTGTGAAGAGAGGACCAGATGACGTTGAGATGATCCAGGACTTGTCTCCTGAGACTCGCTGCCACCACCGCCATTAGTTTGGTGAAAACCCTTAGGGTGGAGGTCAGCCCGAATGGAAGAACTCGAAACTGATAATGAGAACCGCCAACAGCTAACCTCAGGTACTTTCTGTGTTTGAGATGGATTGGCACATTAAAGTAAGCATCCTGAAGGTCCAATGACACCATCCAATCCTGGAGTTGGAGGGCCTGAAGGATCTGAGAAATTGTGACCATCTTGAACTTGCCCTTCCTGAGAAACTTGTTCAAGTATCTCAAGCCCAAGATGGGTCTCAGTGCTCCGTCCTTCTTGGCGATTAGGAAATATGGAGAATACCATGCTTTGTTCCTCTCCGCTACAGGTACCAGCTCTATAGCAGCTTTCTCTGGCAGAGTCAACATTTCCTGCACAAGAAGCGGATCTGGAACACTCAAAGGATGGTTCACCGGTGGATGGTTCTGAGGTCTCTGAATGAAGGGAAGGTAGTAACCTTGAGCTATGGTTTCTAATGCCCAAGCATCCGAATGAATGTCTCGCCATTCTTTCAGATGTTGAGACAGTCTGCCTCCCATCCTTATCAAGGATGTCTGTTAGATTATCCTGCTCGAAGGGGAGGGTAGGCCTACTCCATCCCAAGTAATCCACAAATGTAGACATCAACTGTCTATATGATGCATCTGCATGTTCATCAGATTCAGGCTTACCAAATTCTAACTCTGGTGAAGTGTCCACTACACTGGCTGTTTGTAAGTTTTCATAAAGACTTTTTAACCTTGACTCCTCTGATATAAAGCTATCAGGATCATTTGATGTACCATACTGTAACCCAAATGGTGCATCGTTATCCGATGGCGCATTGTCCTCATAAATCAAGGTTAGTGATTTCAAATAATCTTTCTAGGTAAAGGTGTATACGTTTTATCTGGTATGGGCGTCAAAGGCTTAAAAAATGTTGAACCCGACGCTCAAGGAGTCGTCGATATTTTCAATGAAGTCGTTTTCGACTTCGATGGCACCAAATGCTTCAATTACATTGATGGTGTCGAAGGCGCCATTGATGTCGATGACACAGCTGGTGTCGATGGGGCAGCTGGCGTTGATGGTGTCAATGACCTCGACTTAATCTTCGACTTGCGGCTCGAAGGATACTTCAATGATTTCTCATCTCATTGCGTCGAGGCCTCGAGGGCTCTCGATGTGGATCTGGCCTTTGTCCCGGGCTCGAGGGAGCATAGGTGCGCGGTAGGAGCATGGCTTATCAAGGGTTTTTGTTGTTAAAATATATTTAGCATTTCCAACCTCAATGCTTCCCATTCGGCAGGAGTGGAGGCCTTTGTGGGACAGGATATAGCTCTCTCTGGAGAGGAGTCAGATGAAGAAGTCGAAGTGGGCGACTTATGGTGCCTCTTCTTCGACTTCCTTGATGACGATGAGGAGTGGTGGGAGCCACTCCTCGACCTGGACCTTTTCACCTTCTTCCTTCGAGGAGAGTCACCTCTCGCATCATCTGAAGAAGGTTTCTTCAACGGGGTAGTCTATGAGGATTTCTTTGGGTTTCTACCTATCGCCAATTTCCCCTATCCCTCCTTCAGAGCTTTTCCGGTCATCGATTGGCATTTCGAGCAGGCCGAGTTCTTGTGCTCCACACACGAGACACCAAAAGCATACTCGATGCGGATTGGTTATCAACATCTTGGAACTGCAGTCCCGACACTTTTTAAACTCGGTCTTTAGGGTAGTCGGTGTCGAAGATGAAGACATTTTCGTTATTTTGCGAATTAAACTATTGAACTGCACTGTAGTTCTCAAAGCGTAAGCTTACTCGGAAAAACAGAACGGAAGCCACGGGCGCTGCGTGTGCTATATATACCTTCGATGACATCATCCTCAAGACGGAGGCCCTCGAGCGACACCGAGTCGACTGCATTGACGCACAGCGCCCTCCGCCGAGAAAAAACATTCCAAATCAGCTTAAGCTGGATATTGAATATAAAAGATGAGCAACACATGGGAGGACACAATCCATTTGAAGAATAATTCTCAAAGTTAATACTAGAGAGATTTTTGACAACTCCCACCCCGAACGTGCAGGAAAGAATCTGAAGACGGGCGACAAAGGAGGAGTTAAGAGATTATATTCCTATTGGCTGTGGACAGTATGACCCAAACGTGACACACAAGTGACTGAAGTTTTCAGTTTAGGTTTAAACTGCTCTATGTTCCAGAGGATCAGAGTATTCCCTGCCTACCAACAGGGAATATTCACAGCATGTGAATCTATCAAATATCCAATGCTGGAGAACAAATAAGACATTTGTAATGGAAAGGCTACAAAGAGAGGAGGATGGACAGCACTGTACATTGTGACTAAGTCACAGGTTTTAGGCTGGGTGATTAGGCTGGAGTGGCCCTGGGAGCAAGATGCCACCAGTTGCTATGTGATGCAGGGCTAAGGATAGGAAATGAGGGAACCCCAGTTCATCACCAGTCTAGGGAAATCATTTTCCCCAGCAAAGACCATTTGAATTACTATCCTCAGAAAGAGGGTCTTCGACAACAGAGACCCATAACCAAGACCAGAAAGTACTGACAAAAGTAACGAGGACCCATCCTTAGGCTAAGGGCGGGTGGTGGAGGGGACATTGTCCTTAGAAAAGGAAGAAAGGAGATAATTCCCCATGTTTCCCATGTCCCTGAGATAGAACCATCCAATCTCATGGTCCCTCTTATGGGAAGCACCTCCCACGCTCTTTGTACAGAACACAGAATTATTTGAGGTTCATGAGCACCTGTCCCTTGCCCTTACTTTTACCACTCACCTTCTAGACTGTTTGAACCAAATTGCCAACATATAGTGGCCACAAATCCTATGTTGCCTCTAAATCAAGCAACTGCTATTCACCACTGGTTATAAATTAGGAAAGCGCCATGTACTATCCTGTTGAGGAAGAGGCAAGAAACAAAAGACTGTGAAATGGGGAAGATAAATGGCAGTCAAGTCAACCCTCTTAGGGGGTTAGTCTGTGGAAAAGTGCCAGGAGGAACAGAACTTAATACATCAGGGAGAGGAGTAAATCCATTTGTTCAGCCCTCGCAGTTCCACAGGTCAACGTGGATAAGATTGCATTGGCCCAGGAGGTCAGTCCATGCTACTAAAAAGGCAACTTTTAGTCAAAAGTGTGTGATGGATTAGAAAAGAGGAATTGTGAGTAGAAAAGGAGCAAAAGGGCAAGTAAGGAGATCTGAGAACAGCTACAAGGAGGAAGATGGTGCTGGTGGTGGAGATGTAGAAGAAGACAGAGGAGGGAGAGAGTAAAGGGGAGAAAGAAAAGACCTGGAGAGGGGAGATGAACAGCAGAAAGGAAAAATCTTTAGAGAAGAATCGGAGGCAGCAGTGAATATACAAAAGTAGAGGAAGGATAGGGTGGCAAACAGCATAAAGAAGAGAGGAAATACCAAGACAGGGGTGGAGAAAGTAGAGTCGTGGAAATATATTGGAAGGATAAGAAAAGGAGGCAAAAGAAGGGTGAGAGAACAGCATCACCCAAGTAGAAAGGTGAGAAGGGCCAGTTTGTTGCAGGTCATTGAGCAAAGAAGGGAGAGGAGATCGGAGAGGTAGCAGAGAAGAACTGGAGGTTGAGAAGGTCTAGGAAAGATCTGGGGAAGGGTCGGCTAACCACCGGATGCCTGCATTGACTACGACAGTCAACCATCTGCACCTCTGGGCACAAACCTATATTGTGAAATCTGTCCGGTGTGTGGTATTGCTTGAAGGAAGACTAGTTTCCTTGTATCTGGCAGGTGGAGAGGACCAGGGTGAAATCTCAGCTTCCCGACTACGACAGCTGAAATGCCTAGAAGGCATGGAAACAGTGCAGGGAACTCAAAAATCTCCCTGACTGAGGGACATGCAGTTGACCAACAAAAGGTTTATTCTCAAGGAAGTGAGTGATCAACTGATGGGCGAAGGTCCTCAAATTGGTAGATTTTGCTTTCTTTGACAACCATTAATTTATGATGTCCACCCCGAGCCCTGAGCCTGCTTTATGCTATAAAAAAACAACACCATGAACCTTACTTTGTGGGTCCTGAGTTATCATTTGATCCCATGTCCATGACAGCCCCCCCTATCTGATGGCAATAACAATGAGGAACATAATACAGTAGTTTACAATTACACAAAGCAGCAAGTTACCCAGACCAGAGATCTTCGCTTCAGGCACTCAGTTTTTCCTGACTTTTAGGCGTCAATCTCCTTCATCTTCTAAAGTCTCTTCCCCTTCACGATAAGCTTTTGACATACCAATGTTGAGTTTAATCAAACCAAATAGTTTGCGTGGCATGGTCCACTGTTTGCCGTAGAATATGTTGCTCTCTATTTAAACATTGGTGCTGTTGAATGGAGACTTGGCAAACACGGTTTCAGAGAGTAATCAGCAGTGAAGGTGCTCTTGGCAATCTTTCCCTCAGTTTTAAGAGGTGCACAGGCCATTGTCATAGCAGCAGAAGCTCTATCATGCAAATGTTGTTTGAAGTGCGGCCACGCTACAGTAGGGTTTCCCCTCTGATGCATGCCTTAACACTCGTCACTCAGCCAGATGTGAATGGATGGGGAAGGGAGTGGGACATAAAAAAGAAATACAACAAACACTAATAAGCCTATTCACTGTTAATACAGCAAAGGGCAAATACACAAATAACAATTTAGTTCTGTATCACAGCAAATGTCATAAAAGTATCTAACCATAATAAATAATAAAGCACAAGGATAAAATGCATTAAAGGTTATGGCAATGCATTTACCTAACATCATGAAACATAGCTTCAGCATACAAACACACATACGTGCCGCTCATGCCAGCTTCTAGACATGCCCCCCTGCCAAACAATAACAAGTATTGGGTTGGATTGCACAGAACTATAACACATTTGGAATGGTAATTTTAGGCATCAGTTTGTACACTTGCTCTACACAAGCAATGAACACACACAAATGACTAATCAACAACTCGGTGTGAATCATACGGGAACATTGACACACTCAGAAAAGGCCTAATATAGCCGCAAATTAACTGCTCAATGCATTTATTAAACAACAAGTGTAGGTCAAATGTATATTACAATTTCTTTTTAAAAACGAAACAAACATCTTTTATTTTATTTTACATATAATATAGCTGTTGGGCTTTATATACAAAAGAAATCCAGTAAAAAGTAAAATATCAACAATTTCAAAGCTATGCAAGCTTCCAACAGTCAGAGAAGGAGTCCAACCTAATTACATAAAAATAGAAAACAATATAAATGATATCAAAACCATAAAATATATATAAAGTATTATCTGGTTTCAGTATCAGACATCGATTATTGCAATAAAAGGAGAATGGCACCCTATTCCATAATTTAGTGATATGGTATATGAGGCATACATTGTCTCCATCAAGGTAAGCCTGCCAGACAAAGTCCGACTGCCGCGCCTCAAAATTTAAATCAGTCAAGCCACGATTTGATTATAGGGTTAAGCCACCAAATAGCTAGCACAACCAGTATTGAGTAACCAATGGGACATATTGAGCTAACTTTGGTAGCAAGGTTGGTCGGTAATTGTTCTGAGTCAATATCTATTATTTCTTTTTTAGCAGCAAGGTTCAGTTTCCCCCTAGTGGAGTGAACAGAACGGCAATCCTTTCAGATTACCCATATATATACAACTACTTAACTATAGACAAAAAGGGAGCTGTTTACATTCCGGAATATCACAACCAGTTAACAGTCTATAATCATAAAGAAGGGACCACTCTGCTGCACCGACCATCTTAAAATGAAGGCTGGTGCAAGCAATTCTTCGAGCAGCACAATTTTGTTTCCAGGAAGTTGTATTCGACTGGGGCACAGTTAAGTAGCATAAGCAGGGATCGAACTTTGGAGCAATAAAGTTGCAGGACCTTAGGAAAAATTGCCAGAGTCCATACATCAACCCCATACATTAACAAGGGTCATGCTTTTGTCTTATAAAACCGAATAAGGCTAACTAATGAATACCTAGCGTGCTTAGCTGCAAATAGTTTCATTCCTGCAATTACACATTTTACTTTCACCTGGAGCCGCTCTAAATGAGCTTCCCAGGACAAACAACTATCAAAGGTGTGAAAACCCCAAGGGTCTTTTCCCGCTTTGTCCCAAGCTGAGTGGAAAGCTTGGGGAAGAATGCCAAAAGAGGAGAACACCATTAGGCGAGACAGGGTGTTCCCCCTCCTCTATTCTAATGTCCTTGCCCGATGTCCCCTCAGCTTTTGTAGGATGCTCTTGTTCTACCTCAACCTCATCCCAACCATGTTCTTCTGTGAAATATAGGACCATCCCTACCAGACCTCTTGACAATAATCTACCGATCTCTACCCTTTCAAATTAACATCCACTGGAAGGAAGGGAGGACGATCAAAGCAAGGCGAGCCAAACGAGAAAGGCAAGCAGAACCGCATGCAGATCGCAGGAGAAGTGATCCTGTAGAACTAAAGCGACGCTGGAAGCAGAGCAGGAGGGTCCAAGATACAAGGGAAAGGCTGTGGTCCTACCAGCTGCAGAGCAAAGGTTGCTACAGACTTTGAAAGGGAGACCTCCTTGCTAATGCACAAGGTTAAGGCGGCACCACTTTCGGGTGAAACGACAGAGTTTGAAGGAGGCGAGCCGTGCCGATAGCCTTGATGTCAAAGGAACTCTTGATAAACTGTATCGAACGCGGAGTGTACTGAGAAACTGGTTTGCATTAACAAGTGAAAGAAACAATAGTGTTTGAAAGGCTTGCTGGGTTTTGTGAAGCTGCGAGCAAAAATACATTGTAACCAGAGTGAGAAATTCAGAGGTAGCGTGTGTGACGAGACGCCGCGAGAGAAGCCTCAAACATTGTGATTGTAATAGCGAAGTGGTCCGGTAATTGAGAATTACTGTATCGAAAGGCTCCGCACCCAAAGTCAAATTGGTAAAACTGGAATATCATTGAAAAAACTACAAATCCCAGAAGGCCTTAGGAGGGGACATTGAAAGTGAGTGAAGGTCAAAGTGGTCATACAAAGGTGTAAGCAAAGTCCTCGTACAATTGAAAGTCTTTGACAAGTGACAAATCCAGTGAACAATTGCAAAGTAAAACTAAGTGAACTATCTGGTATAGGCAAATGTGAACCCGATGGAGGGATGCCAAAAGGAAACTGAAGGGAATGAATCCCGTATTGTGAGAAAGCTGATAGGCAAGTGTGAACCCGACGGAGGGATGCCAAGAGAAAGTTAAGGGGAGCGAACCCTCACATTGTGATAAAACTAATGAAAATCTTATGCTGAGAAAGCCGATGAGAGTCTTAACAAGAGAGAGTGAGAGACTTTGATCTGAAAAGCTCTAACGTGTGGAAAGAGACTGTTTTCACGTGCCTAGAGAATCAAGTGTGCTCCAAGCCTTGTCCTGTGATATAACGTGGGCGAGGGAACACTCCAGATCAGCAGTCCTGAACTACCGGAACCCTTTCAACATTTCATTTTGCTATACACCATTTTGCTATACATGTAATTTCCCACACCCTTTTGTTATTTAGAATTAGAGATTGGTAATAGGTTTATTAGTATAGGCCATCTTTATTTTGACATGACAAGACTAGGACAGCGTTTTCTTTATGTTGATGGTTGTAGCTTGCTCCCATCGTTAGAAAGTAGGTTAGATAGACGTTTTTGCAACCCATGCAATATTCTATAAACACCCTTGAACCATGGTCACTTGTGTCCGTCTTACTGTTCATACCATGCCTTCCTTACAAAGGTTAGACCAAGATATTACTACTTGTATGCTCCACTGATAGAACCCGCATTTAAGGCTTCTTCGTCTTACCCAAATTAACTTCGTCTTCTTCGGACTAAATAGCATGGTTTTGGTCTTACCCAAATTGATAGTTAGCTTATTTACTTCACAGGAGTGTACAAGACAGTCAAAATGTACACTGCAGCCCTGATGGTGTCAAATCAAGCAGGATCAAGTAGTCTGCATACCTACGTTAGGGTATTTTAGTCATTACCAGCCTGAGAGGTCCAGATGACTGATTCTCCAAGGTGGCTGGAAGGTCACTTAAGAATAAATTGATTAAAAGGAGTGCCCGGAGAAACAAACATAAGAATTGGGGTGGATCGCACAGAACTACAACACATTTTAAATGGTAATATTAGGCATCAGTTTGTAGACTTGCTTTAAACCAGGAATGAACACACAAAAATTACTAATCAACAACTCTGCATGAATTATACAGGAACATTGGCACACACACAAAAGGGCTAATACAGCCTCAAAATAATTGGTCAATACATTTATTAAACAACAAGTGTAGATCAAATTTATATTTTTAAAATTAACAATTTTTTTAAATTGTAAACAGAATCTGTTTTTTTTACAGAACAATCTTAAAAATAAAGGATTATAACGGGAAAATGTATGAATCAAATATTACTATCCCCTTCACATAAATGAAATAAAAAAAGAACATTTGAAAATAGCAAAGGTTTCAAAGCATACATTCTGCAAATTTAATTTAGATAACATAAATAGGTACTTCTAACATGATCAGACTCCAAAGGTTGACCTATATGTATTTCAGCAATTTAAATGACCATTTTAAAGGAGGAATGTAGCCCCATGCCCTAAGATTTAAGTATCTATAAATTACTCTGAGTATAACTGTTTCACATTCACTCCGGGATATATCCAACTCAAATTTCAATAATCTTTTTCCAGATAAGAAATCCAAAGTTCCCTCTACATATCATCTATGGCTTTCAAAGAGTTGAGTAAATAAACATTTCTGTTGGAAATAAAAACATTGTTACTCAGATGATAAATGGAGAATGTATTTCCAACTAAGATTTTCTTGTGGACATTAATAAAAAAAATTGGGTTCTGATTCCAAGATGGTTGCCGGAGAGTAAAGTCATACTTTTCTGCACTCCGTGCTGGGCCGAAATAAAGGTGGCAACAAAGCGAGCTGGGAAGCTGATAAACAGCAGAAATTCTCTCCCCGACACAAAATGGAGTCATGGAAAGCAGGGGAGTGAGAGGCGCAGCGACACCCCACCCTGTCTGGGAGACAGTGCTAGGTGCGGCGAAAGAGGAAAAGGCGCCAAGACCTCCGAGGGCAGAGGAGCGGATGGGTACTGCACTCCCTGAGCATCAGCAAGCAGCTACCCGGCGGCAAAGGGCGGATGCCCGATGTGAGGCGAGGTCATATCGGCCGTTAAGGAGTTCGCAGGGACAGCCGCCCAGAAAGTATATGGTGGTTGAAAGGTGAGCTGCTGGAGGGGCGTGCTGGGAATGGACAGTGGGGAGAGACGGTGACCTCCCAGATAGAAGCGAGCCGTGAAGGGAAGTATATCGCGCATAATCAAAGGTGTGCATTGGGCTCAGGAGACAAAATTGAGTGAAACAGAGACCCCATCGAGTGGTGGGGGAAATCGCTGGATTGGGGCCCCTGCTACAGAGCGAAAAATGAAACGGATGTCGGGCCAGTGAACTCTCCCTACCCCCGCTAAGAGTGAAAGAAGCAGATCCCTGGAAGCCATGCTGTACGGGTGTACATTTCACAAATGAGTCAAGCTTGAAGTCGGTTGGTGAGGCCCAGATGCATAGAGCCTGCCAGACAGAATAAAGGCAACCCAGAAGGAGGAGACACAGTGGGAGGTGCGGGGGGGTGGGGGCGACTGAGCGCACAAACTAAAAGAAGCAGAAGATCCCTCGAGCCTCAGGGAGACTTGGAGAAGAGCTGCAATTTAACAGCCACCAAAGTGGGGCGAGAGCCAAACAACACCAGCAGCAGTATACACAACTGTGCCCCTGCAGGCCCCTGGGTTAGTGCCACTAGAGGGACAATTGTACCAGAAGAATTGACAAGGGACACACAGCGGGTCCCACACAGCTCAAGAGGACCCTTTACCGCACTCAGCTGCCTAAAGGGAAAGGGAAACAGACTCCAGCACTACATGGAGTTAAAAAGGACATAAAAAAGGGCCAACTGGAACGGTGCTGGCGGCAACAAAGGAACCTCAGTAAGCGAGACAGGACAGAGACACAGGGGAAACAAGGTCTCCCAGGTGAACTGCGACATGGCGCTCAGCAAGGAAGACCTGACGGACTGCTTTAAGCGCATGGAGGAGAAGATGACAGCAGCCTTTCAGGATCAAATGGCAAGCCTGAAAGAAGAAATAAAAAGGTTCCCTGAAAGAGGCCAGGGAAGAAATTAACACCCTGGGAAACAGGGTAGGCATTGCGGAACAGGGTCTGAGTGAAATGCCGATTGACCATCGGCAGAACTGCTGGAACAGATAGCCACAGCAACGCACAACTTGGAAATTCAGCTGGAAGACATCGAGAACTGGTCTAGAAGATCAAACATAAGAATTATAGGTCTACCAGAGACGAACACTGATGCAGACTTGAAACCAATCGCACAACAATGCTTTGCCACCCTCATGACAGTTTCCGCTCCAGAGGAAATTAAAATTGACCGCATCCATGGGGTGGGCCCCAAAAGGTCGGGACCAGGAGGTAGGCCAAGAGAAGTGTGGGTGGCACTGGCTTCCTACGAAGAGACGGAAAGAATCATCCGAGCAGCCAGGGGACAGACATCCATCACAATAAACAATCACA
The DNA here is from genome assembly GCF_040938575.1 of Ambystoma mexicanum. Taxonomy (NCBI): domain Eukaryota; kingdom Metazoa; phylum Chordata; class Amphibia; order Caudata; family Ambystomatidae; genus Ambystoma; species Ambystoma mexicanum. The sequence continues at coordinate 862,270,065 of NC_090939.1, read as the reverse complement.
CGTCCTCCTATACCAAGACCTGGCGGCATCTACACTACAGAAAAGGAGAGCAATGGGTCCGGTGACAAAGGCACTCATAGATAATATACTTCCTTAAAAATTGACATTGCCTTTTGGCCTACTGTTCTCCTGGGAAGAGAAGCAGCAAAGGGCCACCACGTGCACCAAGGGCCAGTCAATCGTAGGGATGGAGGAGGAGGAGGCATTCACTAGTAAGAAACGGCGGGGGCCACTCGGCCATGGAACAAGCCGTTGGACTGGTCGACTCCAACTGGGAGAAGATGAGACAAACTAAAATGCCCTCCCACAAAACAGAGATGGGACAAGGACCGATAAATGGATGCGTTGCAGGGAATCTGAACGATTGACTCTTTGATTGCACTGAGAGCCCAAAGGTAACAGGGAGGAGAGGGGGTAATGCGAAGCCGGGAGATAGGTGTAAATCCAGCGGGTTAAACAGGCCTGACGGGGGCAGTAGTCAGGGTTAGTTGGAATCCTTAGAAGGTTATTGTACCCTTAGTTTATCCGGGATAACACATGGGCCGGTCCCAAGCTTCTTGAGATGAGTCGCAAGATACTGAGCCAAGACCGGAAGGGCGAACGGAGGGGGCGCAAGTTGTTTTTGGGGGCAGGGAAGGGGGACAGGGAAAAGGGTAATGCAGTGGCCGAATTTACTGAGATGGCAAGTGAACAAGATGCAAGGGGTCCAAAATAGAACGCACAGTTGCATTGACAATGCCATTAAAAATTCTCTCACATAACATACAGGGTCTAAACACCCTAGTGAAGTGGAAGAAACTGGGAGCACAAGTTAACAGAGGGGTGGCAGACATCACACTATTACAAAAGACTTGCATTAAAAAGGGGAGACATACCCAGGTTACGCATACATCAGTTTGCACAAATATACCAGGCAAATGCCAAAAATGAAACTGCTGGGGTCCTGATAGGCCTCAGAAATACATTGGGAGCCAAGGTACTCCGCACCTTAGAAGACCCAAATGGTAGATACATATTCCTCCAAATTCTCGAGAATAGGGTATTAACTATTGGAACCTTATATGCTCCCAACTCGGGACAAGAGGCATTTATATTTAAGGTCCTGGGAAAACTGGAAAGTTTTGCGGAGGGGGAGAGTCTCTTGACCGGGGACTTCAACCTAGCCTGGGACCCTGATAAAGATAGGAGTGGCCAAGGTTTCACCAGAGGCCAGGGCCCGCCCAATGACTTATGGAATAAACGTACAGATATGGCGCTGAAAGACCCCTGGAGAGCTGAAAATTTGGATGAGGCAGGGTACACATATTTTTCCCATGTTCATCGTGCATTCTCCAGGATAGATTATGCCTGGGGAACTCCAGAGGTACTGGGGGCATTGATGGAGATCGGGGTTGACCCGATCTCTGTCTGACCACGCTCCCATAAGAGTCCAATTAAGAGGGATGACACAGCAAAGCCCGGTGCGGTCACGGAAAATGCCAAGGGAACTACTAAACGACACAGTAGCACAAGAAACCCTGAGAGAGAAAATTAAAGAGTACTTTGAAATAAATAACACAGAAAGGGCCCCCCCTAGACAGCATTTGGGACGCCTTCAAGGCAGTGCTTAGGGGGGAAATAATATCTGTTAACGCACAAAGGTCATAAGAGAAGGGCAGGCTAGAAAATGACTTGGAGGCCAAACTGAGAGATGCCCAAAGAGAATTGGCAGAAAAGAAGAACAAGGAGAATTATAATAGGTTAAAAGATAGCATGAAACATTTAGAACTTCTACGAACAGGCAGGGCAGAGAAATCACTACTTAATCTTAAACAGCAATATTACATCAACGCAACAAGGCAGACAGAATGTTAGCAAGACTTTTGAAACAACAAAGCAGGAAACATAACATAGATGGAATCAAGCAAGCAGACGGCACAGTCTCAACAGCATCTGGGAATATCAGACTCTTCTCGACCTTTTATACACAGCTCTACTCCTCAGAGCGACCTGATCAACAAACTATACAGGATTACCTAAACAAGATAGAGATGCCCAAGGTGGCCCAGGAAGAAGGGGATTCCCTAGAAAAGGAAATAATGGAGGAGGAGGTAGAAAAGATGATTAAACTTCTCTCTAGTAACAAAGTGACTGGCCCTGATGGGTACCCAGCGGTCTTCTATAAACTGCTAAGCAAAGACCTCACACCATTTCTAACGAAATCAAACAATCCGTTCCGGCAAGAGGAGAGAATAACACGCTCTATGTCAGAGGCGAAGGTGGTGCTCTTTGGGAAACTGAATAAAGACCAAACAAGCTGCAGTTCATATCGGCCCTTCACACTACTAACCACTGATGTGAAAATATACACAGGGATCCTGGCAGACAGATTAAAAAGTGTACTGCCATATGTGATAGGGCAAGACCAGTCAGGCTTTATTTCTGGGATACAGACTTGGGACACTACAAGAAAGGTCATACATCTTATAGAGAAAACAGAAATCAAACGGATCCCGGCGGTACCGATATCTCTAGGTGCCGAGGAGTTTTCGACAGAGTAAAATGGCCATATCTTTTGCAGGTAATGAAACACATGGGGTTCGCACCAAATTATATTCGACTGGTAGAAGCAAATTATAAAGACACATCAATAAGGTTATCTATCAACGCACACATATCCGACTCAATACAAATAGATTGTGGGACAAAGCAGGGATGCCCTCTACCTCCCCACTTCTATGCGATCTATTTAGAACCACGGTTAGCTTCAATTAGAGTAAATAGAAACATAAAACGTATCCCATTCGGAGGTGAAATACATAAAACAGCAGCATACGCAGATGATATGCTGATGACATTGGTGAAACCGGAAACCACAATCCCGGCGTTGGTGGCAATATTGGGGGAACAAGAACAAATATTGGGGCTCAAAATAAATAGGGACAAGTCAGAAGTGCTCGTACGGGGCTTAACAAAAGAACAAGCTTCTGGCTTGCGAAGGTGTTCTTCCTTCAGATCAGCCAGGGACAGCATAGCGTACTCAGGGGTGCAACTAACCAGCAGAATTTCCTCACTATATAGGGCCAATTAACCAGAGTTAATAAAGAAAGCCCAAGAAGATTTCTCAAGATGGACTCCCCTTCGGATAATTTGGCTACAGTAAAAATGGTGACTCTCCCAAGACTTGTATACAAGTTTCAAACCCTCCCGATTGCAGTCCCGCAGACATTCTTTAAAACAATAAATGCATTGATATCCAAATTCGTTTGACAAAATAAACGTCCCAGGGTTGCCTTAGACCTTCTCATGACCCAAAAGGCATAAGGGAGGGCTGGGATTGCCAAACATAAATAGATCTTATGAAGCGGCTCAACTGAGAGTGGTGCGAGAATGGTTCACGGATAGCAAGGAAAAAGGTTTGGGCCCAGATGGACAGGGCAGTAGCGGGTTATTATGGCTACCAGGGAAAGATAGGCCTCAGAGCGTGAGATGATGCGTGGTCCTTCCAAATGACGTGTGACATTTAGGATAGATGGCTAAAGAAAGGCCACCTATCAACCTGCCCCTCCCCATTCACTCCCTTGTTTGGGAATCCGAGCATCACCCCAAAGATAGAAAACAGCAAATTTAGTCAATGGCAGACACAAGGGATGCAGTAAGATAGGAGACATGGTGTGGGATGGAGAGGTAGCAACGTTTGAAGAATGCAAGACCCATATATGTATAAAAGAAATGGATATATGCAGCTGGGCATTGGTTAAGACAGCCAGAGATACGCCGTGTAGCGATCAGACAGCTGACGAAATTTGAAACGCATATAACCACACATTCCGGAGACAAACAACTAACCTCAAATATATATTTGATTCTCCAAGAATGCTCAGAGCATAAGGTCTAGCCATACCAAGTAGCCTGGGAGGGAACAATAGGAGAAGCTATTCCACAGGAACATTGATTGGGAAGGGTTGTGGAGGAACATTCCGTAGCTGACCAGGTCCATACAACTGCGAGTGGCTTGGTACAAGATGATGTTACAATCAATGGCACTACACACCAAGTACACTACACAAAATGTATAACACAGTCTGTCAGGAATGTTGGAGGGGCTGCAAGGGAGTGGGGGACTGGAGGCGTATTTGGTGGGACTGCCCTAAGATAACAAAATTCTGGGAGGATGTTAAGGGTCAGATAACCAGTATGATGCCAGAACTGCAGGTCCTATCCCAAGGTGAAAACCTATGTCGTCTTTTAGATCCGGAATCACATTCAATCTCGAAACCGAAAAGGAGAGCCCTGATGACGACACTGATAGCAGCCTGGCTGGTCATAGCAAAGAATTGGACCAAAAGGACCCACCCACAGTGACGGGTTGGTTACAAAATAACCAATCATAATCATAAACTCTGGGATATAGTAGCAATGGTGTGGATCCCATACCGGTTACAGGGGGATGCAGAGAAATTTAGGAAGGACTCGGTTGATGTGATTGAATACCTAAAAAGTGAATACATGCAACAATGGTGCCCGCAAACTCTCAGGATCCTAGACTTACGGTGAACGTGTGTACCCGACTGGGCTCCAAAGAAGCCTCGGGAAAGAGAACGCTTGCAAGAATATGTTAGCCTGGACACTGTTTGAACCGAGGGCGGGGGTGCGCTATAATGTTGTAAAAATGCTAATAAAAACATTTTTTTTTTTAATACTAAATTGGGTACTAATGAAACGCATACATGGGTTTCAAAATAAACTTATTGGGGTTAGGTTAAATATGAAGAACCTATAACCTATTTGTTTTGTGTGTACCTGTGACATAAAATCCCAAATAGCAAGCAGTCTATATGTATTATTTGTTAATGTAAATAGTATTCAGATTTATGTAAATGTCGTGATGTTGACAGATTGTTTGTGACTTTAAGCTTTAGCCGACTTAGGTTTTCAGATTATTCCTGGCACAAATATAGTGGAGGTCTGGAGCTCCTCTAGCTTAAGCCAGGCCTGCTGAGCCATGTTCTCCTTCCACCTAACCAAGATGCTTTGTTCCCTCGTAACCACCCTAAGATGTGCCCCCCTTTCTAGCCCAACGTTACGCGCAACGACTGCTTTCAAGAAATTTCGCTTGGCAGTCGTTATTCTTTATCAAACCACGCCTAGGTATTCAACGGGCTGTGATACCATCCTCCGCTGTCGTCTCATCTACTAAAATAATTATTGTAATAATACATGGTTCAACAAAGAATGCCAAAGTCAACTGAAAAAAAAGAAAAACGCTGTACATCAACAACAGATAAAAGAGATGCGGAGGATGGATAAAATGTTAATTTTGAAAAAAAAGGACATGTTATGAGCAAGTATTAAAGAAGTAGTCAAAAATGCAACATCTAGATAATTCTCTAATTGGTATCTAGGTGCTTGCAACATTTTGCCCAAATTGTTTCTACAATCAGTTGCATGTTCTGCCCATTGGTCCAACATATGAACCCTTAGGACATACTGGCTAAAAGCAATTGTTGTTAGCAGATGGATATTCTTGGTAAGCGAAGCCTTCATTTTATGTCAGACGATCATGGCGTAATATACTGCAGGTTGCTAGGAGGGTAAGAAGAAAAGCCTTAATTCAGTGGTTAAGTAAATCGGTTTTAAATCAGAGTTTTAGCGTAATTCTTTTTACATGAGGTGTTAAGTAACTTTATTTGGGTAACTTGCAATTTAAAGTGGAATTCATATGGTGCTCAGGTATGTGCCTCTACGGGTTCAGAATTAAATAATGTGTAATGTTACAGAGAATTAACTTCAATGGCTAAGTGTAATAATGTGACTTTTTTTCAACTGAAATTGACGGCGCAGAATTGTTGAAAATGCACTTGCACTTTGTTTTTAGAAGGCCTCTATATAGTTCCTGATTTTAATCTGTGTTAATGGTTTTACGGTGGATTTTTGTTCAACTGTGTTACATGGAAATATCTGATGTTCATACCATCTAAATGCCAACATAAAATTTGAAATTTAAAAAAATAATTACCAAGCCTGGTACGACTGGTTTTTACAAGGCTGGGATACCCCCATCTCCTCAAGATATGATAAACAATAAGCAATTAAATGCTGAACAGTCATCTGCATCCGACCCTTGTTTCCCACACAGATAAAAAATGAGAGTATAAAAAAACCAAATCCACTAATAAACAGGGAATAAATCAAATAAATGGCTCCGGTGTTAAGGGTACTATTTAGTGAACACATTCACTAGCACAATGGTGGAGGGATTGAAACACTGTGACCCATTTGATTAAGGGGTCACCCAGCCGATGTATTGCATATCAGATTTGAACCCTGGTCCCTATCTTTCATGGAGTAGGTGTTCAACCCCACAACCATTGTTGGCACAGAGGAAGACCAATGCCTGAATGCCAGTGTGCTCTACATGACTGTATGTCACACAGTAGTTTATAACCAGGGCCAGTGCATAAAAGCGCGGGTGCCTCAACCCTTGTTGAATGACAGGGAGCTTCCATGTGGTGAAATGCTAAAACCATTTCTGAAAGCTCTTTCAGGTGAGTATCGGAGATAAACTGGAACCAAAATAAAGCAGAGATATGTTGGAGAAATTGCAGATGAAAAGCAACATGTATAAATGTAAATCTCAAGTACAGTATTTCTGAACCTTGCACACAGCCAAATTCGCCTGCAGGTGCACACTGAATGCCCTCTACCTAGGAGGTGGGTAATATTCAGAGTGCATACCTACAGCACTCTTTGGGGGAGGCTTGTGGATCCCAGAGACTTTCTGCAGATAAAACCAAAGTGGCTGGCACAGTTAAGACATAGGCTACACCCCCCCCCCACCACCCTATGGATGATGCCCCCACTCTAAATTCAGGCTGTTAACACAAGCACTGTTAATATAGCATTTGCCATGCTAAGTATTTGCATGTTTGTTCCATGCACCTTGACCTTTCACAGAGGCCCTAAAAGGATGGGTGTAATTTGGAACTAACCACACCTCCCTGGGGGCCCTCAGGCTCCCATCAAATACTTGCCATCCATCAACACATATTTACAGAACAGTGGATAAGAAAGCAGGTGACATCAGCAAAAAGATTAAACAAGATAGATCTATTCACAAAAATTGAAAAAGCATGCAACAGTGAGAAAGGGTGAATGAGAAAAATAGACAGCTAGATGGATGCATAATCCTACTAACGAATTTAAAACATGCTAGAAAACAATGAGAACGTATAGAAAAGATGTTTAGGATCTCTGGCCCTCTGAAGAGGCTATCCGGTGGTGTGGTCTGCCTTGAAAATCATCAATTAAGGAATAAAGATCAATAAATAAAATGTACAAACTCACCCGGCATGGAGGTCCCAGACTCCTCCTCGGTTAGGATAAGCGATCCAGGGAATAGCAAGATGAGTAGTTCTGTTGGCAGATTTCAGAAGATGGCTTATTAAGTTAGGAGGGCTGCAGTTCACTCCCACAGCCACTAGTTGAGAGGATTTGGTTGCAACATTGACAGCATCTTCAAATTTCTCCCCGTGGCTGGTGTGCAATTCATCCTGAAACACATAGTAAGACGAAGTATCAAAACCAAATCTTAATCTAACCATATTTGAATGAGGATACACTCTGGAAAATGTATTATGTGGGGCGGATAGGTTGCACGTCGCTGACAAGAATAGATCAAGAAGTTTCATGTGGTTACACCAACCTCATTTTGGTCGTATAGTTGTCGACACTTCAACAAGCATGATCTAAAACCCTTATTTTTTCTGTTATTCTGTTATGGGCTTCCCCCTACCCCGCTCCTCCTTCATGCCTCACTTCGCTTTCCAAACCTTCAACTGCCACACCCTTTACCATACATATGGCAAATATTACTTACCAGTAATCTTTCTGTGGCTTGGATCTGCTTGGAATCACAGGCTTTGCATATTCCGCCATCTTATGGTTGGTGCAGAGTATTACATCATCTTGCGTTTTTAGAATTCTCAAAAAGGGTGCTGACAGGGACGTATCTGCAACACTATCCCTACTCTACGTGTACGGGTAACCATTATGCTTCATGCGTCAACATCGCCAGATTGTTTGTTTTCGGACATTGTAGGAGACACAGTGTTATAAAAAACTACTATTTATATGCCCCTTTTGCTCCCATTTGGGGAGGAAGGGCTGGTGCTTGTGAGTCTAAGCAGATAGAAGCCAGAAAAAAAGAAAATTACTTGCAAGTCATATTTGCCTTCTGAGGCTTGTGAGTCTGCTTAGATTCACATTATGTGCATAGATTAGCAAGGAGTATTTGTTGATGGTGGTGGGAGAGTTGGAGGAGCAGTTGTAAATAAATGTTTTAAAATAGCTTGCCCGACCTGAGAATCTGCTCTTGTTTGTGTCTCAACACAATAGTATTGTGTAAATGTGTGTATTCAACTCCATATTGCTACTTTGCAAATGGCTCCCAATGGTACATTAGCAAGGAAAGTAAGGTTTCTCCCGTACCCCTAGTTTAATGGGCTCTAGGGGTAATCGGAAGTGTTTTGTTTGCAGGAGAAGAACAAGTTACTCTCTTACCTGGTAACGTTCTTTCGATGGGATGGTCCCACGACGTATTCCATATCGCTGACAGTAATCACCACAGCTGTGCTGCTTTGGAAAATCTTCGGCGTCTGCGTCCTGCGTTAATGACGTCGATACGCCGCCCTCGAGGACCTCCTCTGACGGCCGACATCACTGGATGTTATAAGTAGGACGCACGACGCCCGTAGCCTCAGTTGTAGTTTTTTCCCCTAGAACGTGTGCCACCAGTCTTCTGCCAGTCAAACACACAAAGCCTTGCGGAAACGTAAGCTGCAATTGCATAAGAAATTCTGTAGCGGGGAAGGTAGGGAGGGAGCGATATGGAATACGTCGTCGGACCATCCCATCGAAAGAACGTTATCAGGTAAGAGAGTAACTTGTTCTTCGAGGGGATTGGGTCCTCCTGACGTATTCCATATCTATGACAGACTCCCAAAGCAGTACCAATGCAAGGAGGTGGGAAAAGAATTTAGAAAACAGAAATTTAGCATGGCCAATCAAATTGCGGAGTAAAGGACCGCCTTGCCAAAGGCCAGATCCTGCCCCCGGATGGAATCGAGGGAATATTGATGTACAAAAGTATGTACCAAAGCCCAGGTGGCTGCATCACAGATGTTGCGAATAGGAACACCCCTCTGCAGGGCAGCAGAGGCAGCCATACCCCTGGTAGAATGGGTCCGTAAGCCGACCGGTGGGTCCATACCCGCCAAGCGGTAACACTCAGAGATAGCCAAAATAATCCAGCGAGACAGTCTGTTTCGTCACAGCCTGTCCCAAACGCTTTCCAGCGTAACCAATAAATAGCTGCTCATCCACTCTGACCCGGGGCATGCGTGAAATATAAAAGCTTAACGCTCTCCTAGGATCAAGCCTGTGGAGCCTCTCCTCTTGCTTACCAGGATGTGGAGGAGGATAAAATGCCGGAAGAACAACCTTCTGGCCTAAATAAAATTCCGACACCACCTTCGGAAGAAAAGAAGGACGAACACTAAGGACAACCCTGTCCTTATGAAACACAGTGAAGGGTGGCTTAACTGAAAGTGCCTGTAACTCACTCACTCTGCGAGTGGAAGTGACCACAACTAAAAATACAGTTTTCAGAGTTAACAGTCTCAAAGGGCATGAATGCAAAGGCTCAAACGGAGCACTCATCAGAAACTTGAGAGCAAGGTTCAAATCCCAACCGGGCACCTGGAAAGGTGACGGAGGGAACACATTAGAGAGCCCTTTCAGGAACTGAGAAATTAAAGGAATTTTAAAATAGGAACACTCTTCAGACGAGCGCATAAATATGGACAGCGCCACCAGGTAACCTTTAATGGTACCCACTTGAAGGCCCCTGTGGGCCAAATAAAGCAAAAAAGACAGAACCATGGGAATGTCACATGCAAAAGGAACCACATTCTTAACCCTGCACCAGTCGCAGAACTTTCTCCAACGGCAACGGTACAGGGACTTTGTTGCAGGCCTTCTGGCCGAAAGCAACCCCTCCATCACGTCTTCAGGGAGGTCCCAATCCTTATTCCTCAACCTTTCAGAAACCAAGCGTGAAGGTTGAGGGACCTGACCTCTGGATGGAGAACCTGACTCCCCTCCCGTGAGAGCAGATTGTCTCGGTAGAGAGGACTACGTGGAGGGCAGATGGACAAGTCGAGAAGGTCCGGGTACCACGTCCTCTGGGCCCACGCCGGAGCAATGAGGATCATTCGGGAACTGAACCTCCGTAACCTCCGCAGTACTTGCGGGATGATGGGGACTGGAAGAAACACTTACAGCAGTGGGAATGACCACTCCACCACGAACGTGTCTCCTAAGGCTCCGTTTGGAGGAAATTCCCGCGAGCAGAACCTCTCGCACTTCCGGTTGACACTGGAGGCGAAGAGATCCACTTGAGGGGTCCCCCAAAGGTCAAAGATCTCCAGAAGAATCTCCTGAGTCAACTCCCACTCATGAGAGATCGCGCTCTGCCTGCTCAGAGCATCCGCCGTCTCGTTTTTGTCTCCTGCCAGATGAACTGCCGAGATCGAAACTTCCTGCTGGATTGCCCAGAACCAGAGCTGCATCGCTTCCCTGCAAAGAGGAAGTGACCCTGCCCCCTCCTTTTTGTTGTGGTATTGCATGGCCACCGTGTTGTCCGTCAGGATCAGGACATTTTTCCACGCACAGTTGGCAGAAAAGCCTTCAGGGCTAGCCTGACGGCCCTCAGCTCCAACAGATTGATATTGAGTCTGGACTCCGACGGAGACCAACGACCGCTGACTGTCAACTCGTTGGCATGAGCTCCCCATCCCGTATGGGATGCGTCCGTCACGATCGTCACCTCCGGCCAGGGCAGCCAAAATGGAGCCCACCCTCATCAGATTGCCTTTGTCGGCCCACCACAGAAGGTCCTGGGCGACCGAAGACGGCACCTGAACAGGGTCTGACATCCTGCCGGAGGACTGAGACCACTGGAGCTTGAGTGCCCATTGCAAAGATCTCATCCACAACCTGGCCTCTGGCACCAGAAGAATGCAGGATGCCATGAGGCCGAGCAGTCTCAAGAACTCGAACGCTGGGACTTGTGCACCATCTGCTGAATGTGATGAGCCCTCGCCTGGGGAGGAAAACACTGCCCCAGGGACGTGTCGAGCACCGCTCCGATGTACTGGAGCCTCTGAGTTGGTGTCAAATGGGACTTCTTTAAGTTGAGGGAGAAGCCCAGCTTGTGGAGGGAGTGGCAGGTGACTAACAGATGATCCAGGACTTGCTCGGGAGAGCGCGCCCTGATCAACCAATCGTCCAGGTAGGGGTAGACGTGAATCCCCCCTTTCCTGAGGTGCGCTGCCACCACTACCATGAGTTTGGTGAAGACCCTCGGGCGGAGGTCAATCCGGACGGCAGGACCCGAAACTGAAAGTGCGAGTCGCCAACCGCAAACCTCAGGTACTTCTTGTGCTTTGGATGGATCGGCACATGAAAATAAGCGTCCTTGAGGTCGAGAGACACCAACCAGTCCTGAAGTTGAAGGGCCTGGAGGACTTGAGAGGGAGTAACCATCTTGAACTTGTCCTTCCAGAGGAGTTTGCTCAAACCGCACAAGTCCATGATGGGTCTCAATCCCCCGTCTTTCTTGGAAATCACAAAAATAAGGGGAATACCATCCCTTGTTCCTCTCGGCTACAGGCACCAGTTCTATGGCGCCTTTCTCCAGCAGGGATTGAATTTCCTGCGCAAGGAGCGGATCCGGACTCTTCAAAGAGAGATTCCCCAGTGGATTGTCTTGAGGCTTCTGCCGGAAAGGAAGACAGTAGCCGTGGGTTATGATCTGCAGAACCCACACATCTGAAGTAATGGCACGCCACTCTGCAAGATGCTGCGCCAGCCTTCCCCCAACCGGCGAACCATGGGACATGGCCTCATGACTGAGCTGAAGCGGCTACAGCATTGCCTGAGGGCAAAGAGGCAACGGCCAGAGCGGCCTTGGCACCTCAAGTACTTTGTTTTCCACCTCTAGCACTCCTACAGTGGCCCCTTTGACTGGCAGCTCCTCTCGCTTTACCAAAGGATGAGTAATAACGAAAGGAACCTCCCCTCCATTGCTGTCCCCTAGGACGAAAAGGCGGAGGTTGTCGAACTGCAGCGCCCAACGAGTTTGCTGCAGCTTTTGAGGTCTGCAACCTCTCAAGGCTCTCGTCAGCCTTGCTGCCAAAAAGATGTTCCCCGTCAAAGGGCATGTTGAGGAGCCGGGCCTGCACATCAGGAGCAAACCCCGACTTCCGCAACTGGCAAACCTGCGTATCACGGTGCTCGCTGCCATGGACTGGCTGACGCAATCTGCCATGTCCAAACCCGACTGAACGGCCTCACACATAGCATCCTAGCCATCCTGAACCATGGCAAGGAAACCATCCCGTTCATCCCCTTCGAGAATATCTACAGCCGCCAAGGAAACAGTTCCACAGAGTGTGCGTGAAACGAGACAAGGCACAAATGGAGTTGGCCGCCTGAAACGCCATACCCCCTGCAGAAAACACTTTCTTCGCCCAGCCGTCAAAACCCTTGTCGTCCCTATCAGGAGGGATGGTAGGGTTCGACGCCTGCTTTGCCAGGGTCGTAGCCGCCTGCACCACCAAACTCTCCGGAGTAGGGTGCTTGGACAAGTGGCAGGGGTCACTACTGGCTGGGCGGTATTTTCGCGGCAAAGACTAACTCACTGCCGGGAGACTCTCCAGAGCAGTCCAAGCCGCCGCCACCCTTCTTTGCAGAGCCATATGGAAAGGCAGTACCGGGTCAGTTGGTGGACCAATGTCGAGGATATCCGTATGGTCATCCTGAACAAACTCCCCTGGGGGAGCAGACCATCCTAAGTACTCGGTGACCCGTGACATAAGGCGCCGGTACGAAGAATCGGCATGAGTGCCAGGCTCAGGCCTACAAAACTCCACCTCCGGAGAGGTGTCCAGCCCACTAGCATCATGTAGGGACTGCCTCAGGTCCTCAAACTGGCTATGGCCCGAGAGAATCTCGCCAGGCACCGTGTCAGGCACCATGCCATCATCAGAGCCCTCACCCACCTCTGAAATGAATTCCAGATGGTGGAAAGAAGGCGCAGAACTGGAACCAAAGCCATGCTTGACCTTGGCCAGAGCCTTTCTAGGTGGTTCCCCTGAGCCATGGGGTACCCCCGTCGACACAGCCCGAAAGGCATAGAGGGCATCGAGTGAATCGGCGTCAACGCCAGACGCGGCGCCGACAGCATCAACGGCGTCGACACAGGCCTCGAGGGCGGAGCCCGGAGCGTGTCCCTCGACATCCTGGGCGCCGACGGCATCCACGAATTCCTCAGGAGGCGGAGCCTCGAGAGAGTCCGTCGATGACCTCGGCGCCACAGGCGTCGATGTCTTCCTCGGAGACTTCACAGGCTCACTCGGTCTCGAGCGCGTCGAGGACCAGGACCTGGACCGGGCATGCTGAGACCGATTCCCCTTGTCCGAGCGGGACCTTTCCCGCGAATCGTGACGACCACCGAGCTCGAAGGTGTGCGAGCGGTGTCTCTCGGCTGATCACGACCGACCCCACTCGGAGGCACGGACGGACCAGTGCCTTGCGATTCGAGAATCGCCAACATTTTCTTCCCGAAGGAAGCCCATTCCTCCGGTGTCGCATGCTTGGTGGGTTAAGCGACCCGCCGACGGGCGGAGTCCTCGGATGAGGACAGGGAAGGCGACCGATGACGACGCTTCCGAGAGTGCCTCGAAGAGGCAGAGGAGTGGCGAGACCGACTCCGGGACCGAGACCCACTGGACTTCTGACGATGACGCGGAGAGTCGCCTCTCGAATCATCCGTCGAAAGCCCCGCAGACCTCGACTTCCAGGGCTTGGACACCTTACCTACCGACAACTTCTTCTTGCGCTCATGCAAGGCTTTGGACGTGAGCGACTGGCAGTCGACACAGTCATCTGTGTCATGGGCCTCCCTGAGGCACCAGAGGCAGGCGTTGTGCGAGTCCGTCACCGACATCTTGGACCCACAGTCCCCGCATTTCTTAAAGCCTGGACGCGGGGTTTAAGACGAGGTAGACATCTTCACGAAGAATAACTTCACAAACGAACAGGTTCGAAGAACCGAGATGAACAACAGAAACTCCAAAGAGTCGAGGCGTACCGATATTCACGAAGCAAACGCGTTCGCAGAAAAAACTGAACTGAGGCTACGGGCGTCGTGCGTCCTACCTATAACATCCAGTGACGTCGGCTGTCGGAGGAGGTCCTCCAGGGCGGCGTATCGACGTCATCGACGCAGGAGCCGAAGATTTTCCGAAGCAGCACAGCTGTGGTGATTACCGTCATAGATATGGAATACGTCGGAGGACCCAATCCCCTCGAATATCACATTTTAATACAACATACATTGCATCTAGCAATGGTTGCTTTAATAACTGCATCTCCCTCTCTCTGTTGCCATTGAAATAAAAAATTGGTCTGTTTTTTTAAGTTACTTAGTGTTGGCTAGGGGGCACATTACCACTCGGCAAATGTCAAGCGACTGAAATTCTCTTTCTCCTCTACTATGTGGAATTTGGAGGAAAGCTGGGAGCTCAATTGATTGACACAGAATTTTGAAATTAATTTAGGTGAAAATCTTATGTGTGTTCTATTTTTACAAATGGTTCAACCTATGGCAGGCTTGTAGCTCACAAATTCCTCAGAATTGACATGATTGCAGTAAGGAAGGTTACTTTACAAGAATGTTCTTTTAAAGGTGCTTTGTCCATCAGTTCAAAAGTAGATCTCATCCTGTTTAGATCCCATCCTGGTTGGGGATAAGCCACTGGAGGATAGATGCTCTCAATTCCTTCCATGAAGGCTTTAACTACTGGTACCTTCCACCAAGATATCCTTGGTTGTGATGTGGTGTAAGCTGCTAAAACTACTAGATGTACTTTCAGTGAGTTGTAATCTAGTCCTGCGTCGAATAAGCATAAGGTAGATAATTCCAAAATCCACATCTGCAGCTGAGAAATCAATTGAATTGATTGTTTTTTTCCTACACCTCATTACAAATATTTTCCACTTGTTGACATAGCAGTGTCTGGTGTTTGGCATTCTTGCTTCGTGCAATATATCCATACATCATGTGGGTAAATGTGAACAGCCACATTCTATGACTTCAGTGGCCAGGCTGCTAAATTGCTTGTCTGTGGGTTTGGATGACGTATTTGCTTGTGGTTCTGAGTAAACTGATCATGGATTGTATGGAGTTTGATTGGTGGGCAGAGAAACTTTGTTTAGTAGGTGTGATTACCACAGTTGTCTTGCTGACATTATTTTGATGAAAATGATTGTTACTTTCTCTTGATGTAACTTGTGAATTATCTTGCGAATTAGCTGTGTTGGGGAAAAAAAGCATATACAAATACCCCATACCATCTCATCCATAGTGCATTACCTAGGGACCCTGGTTGTGGGGACCTGGATGAGAAGTTTTTGGGGTGTTTTCGCTTGTTACAAACAGATCGACTGATGGTGTCCCCATATTGCAAAAATCTGTCTCAGTGGATTGGTGTGGAGCTCCCACTTGTGTTGGATTATTAGAACTCTGCGTCGGGTGTCTTCTAGACAGCTGTGTTCCCCTGGAACATGCTCTGCTTGGATGGACATGTTTCGTTGTATGCACCCGTGTCAAATGTTTGGTGCTATAATGGACAGTTTCTTAGTGTGTGCCGCCCTGTTTGTTGATGTAAAACATTGCGATTGTGTGGTCTGTTTGTATGAGGATGTTCTTTCATTTTCATTGGAATGAGTTTAATGCCATTTAGATTGCTAGAAGTTCCAGTCAATTTATGTGGTTGTTTATTTGCATCTTTAACCAACTTCCCTGCGCAGTAAGCTGTTGGCAATATGCACCCCAGCCTGTTAGAGATGCATCTGTTATTGTTATTTGTGCTGACAGAGTAGTAGGTCACTAATGAAGGCTTTTGTTTGCTGATTGTGGGAATATCGCTATATCATCCCACTGGCCTGTCCTTTGAGTGTATTGGGCGCATCTTGATGCATGCATGGGGTATTATAAAAATGCATGATACCTCGGCAACCCCCAGTCCCATTCTTGGACATTTTGGGTTTTCGTTTTTTTTTTTAGACTGCCGGATTCGGCATATTCTCTCATGCATTATTTTTTCTCTACATTTTATGCAAATACCGTCTGTTGCAGGTGTAGTAGGCATTCCTGTGCATCCTTTCCTATTATTAGTCAATCGTTCAGGTAGGTATACACTGTGATGGCCTTGCAGCGTATATGTGCAGCAACGACTGTGATGTTAATGTTAAATGTTAAAGGTATTTGTACCGCGCACCGTCACCAACGGAATTGGTCCCCAGGCACTCTGGCGGATCTGTAAACGATAAGGTGGGAAGGGTTAGTAAGGTGAAGAGGGAGTAGGATAGTGAGAGGAGTGGTGTTCTGTTGGCAGCTTCAGCTCGGTATATACCAGATACTGAGCTTTGGTGCAGGTATTGGATCGGTGTCAGTCCGCGTGTGCTGTTGCTCCGGCTTATGTGTTGTTGCAGTGTTGTGAAGTGCGTGCGGCTTGTGGTGCGAGAGATGGTTGTGTGAGTTTTTGAGTGAGATAAGTATGCAAAGTTTGAGGTTATATTGGTTAGTGGGTTACAGGACCTTTAGCATGCTAACAATCACAGTTTTCTCTAAGTGTGGCACTTGTTGGCCTTCACAGTCTTATCTAGAAGTGCCGCAGGCCAATGTTCAGAGTTCTATCTAGGTGTGGGGGTGCTAACATTCACAATCCTATCCAGGAGCGGCGCAGGCTGGTGTTCCCAGTTCTAAGTGTGGTACATGCTAACCTTCAAGTTTCATCTGGGCACGGGCATGCTATCCTTCAATCAAAAACCTATCTAGATGCGACGCCGGCTAATGTTCCCATTCTATCCAGATGCGACGCAGGCTAATGTCCACAATTCTTTCCAACCGTGGACATGCCAATATTCACAATTCTATCCAAGTGTGGACGTGCTAGCATTCACAACTCCATCTAGATGCGACGCAGGATAATGTTCACAATTCTATCTAAGTGTGGACATGCTAATATTTACCAATCTGTCTAAGTGTGGACATGCTAATATTCACAATTCCATCTAGATGTGACGCAGGCTAATGTTCACAATTCTATCTAAGTGTGGACATGCTAATATTCACAATTCCATCTAGATGCGACACAGGCTAATATTTACAATTCTATCTAAGTGTGGGCATGCTAATATTATGGCTCTCTATGTCATTGGGAGGTAAGATAGAGTGGCAATGGTTTTCTGGAGTGGAGTAATTGCTCCAATCCCCACCCATGCCACACTCACAGTTTTTGTTGGTGTCTGTTGACTTCTGGCTTCACTGGCTTCCCCTGCTGACACCTGCAGACACATCTTGGAACCGCCAATGTTGGAGCCGCCCTTGGCCTTGGGGCCCTTAGCCACAGGGGCTGCCGGGCAGAGGGCTGCCCTGGGAGGGTTCATGATATGTGGCCAAGACATCAATCATGGTGCAGGGGGAGGATTGGGCTGGGGAAGGGGGGATAAGGAGGAAGGGGGCTGCAGCGCCGAGTGCGCAAACGTTTCCATTTTAAACACTTTTACAGTGTTTGGAAGCGTTGTGGGGCATCTAGGGGCACACTCACCTCAGCCGGGTCTTTTTGTGGAGTGAAGGTGCTGGCGAGGACGCCACGCACCGGGAGTTTGTTTTCCTTTTTTTTTTTTTTTTTTTTTACAAAATATGGGCCAGGACACCAATCATGGTGCAGGGGGAGGGTTGGGAGGCGGGATTGGGCTGGGGAAGGGGGGGAGGAGGAAGGGCAGGGGGCTGCAGCGCCGAGTGCACAAACGTTTCCATTTTAAACACTTTTACAGTGTTTGGAAGCGTTGTGGGGCATCTGGGGGCACACTCACCTCAGCCAGGTCTTTTTGTGGAGTTTTGTAGTGATCACCTCTGTAAATACATGTAGTGCCGAGGAAATTCCAAAAAGGAGCACCTTGAATTGGTAATGCTCGTTTTATATTTTGAATCAGAGGAAAAACATTGAAATATGAAAGTATGCATCTTTCATATCCAATGCAGTCTTGTGACTCTTCCTTTTAGGAGAGGGATGACCTCCTGCAGGGTTATCATTCTGAATTTTTGCAATTTTACATATTTGCTTGCCAGTCTTAGGTCTAATATTGGTCTCATGATTTCATCTTTTTTGGGAACTATAGAATAAACAGAGTAAATTCCTGTGTTTACCTGTTCCATTAGCACGTGTTCTATCGCTCCTTTTAAGATGAATGCCTTTTTGTAGAATCTTTAGATTTTCTTGAGGTACTGCTCTTCCTCTCTGCAGGAGACTGCACGGTTTGGACAGTAGTCCGATGCAATACACTTGTCTGAATGTGCCTAAAACCTACTTCTCAGAAGTTAGTCCACAGCCATGCGAGGACAACTCATATACATCCACACATGGGAGGGGACTATCGCTGAGCAGTAATTTTTGGCCCCCGAGGCCTGCCCTCTACATATGCCCTACCTCTATGAAGTTGTCAAATACCTGCATATCCTCCTGTTCTTTGCATAAAGGAAGTCTGGCAACTGGGATACCACCTGGGAAATTTGAATGGCCTGCTGGGTGATTACATGGCTGGGCCCGACAAGACCATCTCCCAGCAGAAGACCCCCTTTCTTGGAATGTCATCCTAGTTATCTGCCCTAGACTTTTAATAGACTTTTATTAGTCTCCTGTTCTTTTTTCAGCTTTTGCTAGAGCATTATTAACAGGCGTTCCAAACCAATGGCCTTCTTCTACTGACTTATCAAATACATTTGCCTGTGTTTTGGCTTTGAAGCATGACCCCAGTGCCAAGCATGTCTTTTAATGACAGTTGATCCAGACACCAACCTTCAGGTTGTGTCTGCCATATCTAGACTATTTAATGATGGCATTGGTTTAATTTTTCCCTTCTGTAATTACATTAATCCTGGCTAATTTGAGAGGTTCAGCCACTTTATCTGCAAAGTGCTCTATCTCGTTCAATTCCGGCTATATCTTGCTATAAGGGCAGTAGCGTTTGCAGTTCTGACCTTGTGAACTGCTGATATAACTATCTTTTTATCGAAAGCGTATACTTTCTTGCTTTCTTCGTCAGAGGGGTATTTGTTAGTTTATATTGGAGTTATTCACCTCTTTTGAATTGTGGTTGATATAAGAGAGTTTACTTTTAAGTGTCCTCTTATGTAGAGTGGATCACTAGTTGCTGCCTTATATTTTTTCCTGTGTGTGTGGGTTTCTGCCTCAGTCTGTACTGGGTTAAGTAGCGAAGGTGTAATCCTTTTTAGTATACTTTTAAGTAACAGGATTAAGAGATTGATTTCCTTTAAAATATCTTTGAGTGTCTTCCTCTGGCTCTTCAGCATATCAAATCTAGTTGCTGCTCCTATAAGTAGATCAGCATATAGAACCTTATCTTCCGTAGGTGAGGAAGTAGTGGGTGGTTCTGCTATGTCAGGCCATGGTAATGTACAATCATCCGCATCAATATTGTCCTCATCTATCACAATTTCATCATCTGAATACAAGTCCTCTTCAATTTTATCTTCTTGCTCATGCATGACATGTTCAACCTGTTCAGGGCTTATTTTCCCCTTTTGACCTACAATGGATTTGACTAAGGTATCCCCCGTTTTCTTTTTAGGGAGTTTATAACAAAACTCCATGGAGGATTGCATCGTCGCTAAAATGCTAGCAAAACTTTCCCCTGACCAAGGTTTACTTTGAGGTGTCTGTTGGTGGGTTGATTTTTTTTAGGTAACCCTTCCTCTTCTTCCAATTCTGAATCTGATGAAGAAACAGAACCCTTCTTCTGCATTGCAGATCATAGAGTTCCCTTTTGCCTGGATGTTCCTTTACCTTCTAAAGATGGTGAGATGGAATTTCTTTTTCCTGCTACGGACATCGAGATCGACGTTTTATTTAGACATTGAAACGTCTTTCGATACTGATTTTTCTCCACTCTGATTCAAACGGCATTCATCTGTATTGGTTTTACCTTTTGACGCCTGTGTTGAGTATTTTAATGTTGTTCTGTGTTTCTGTGATCCCAAGCCATGTTCGGCTTCCGGTTTTGGCATCGAAACTGTGTGCCTGGATATTTTTTGTTTCTGTGTCAGAACTAATTTATATAATGTATGTTTAACTCGGGACATGTCAGATTTCGTTTTTTGGCTTGGCATGAACAGCCTTTTGGACACTAGGCGTTGTCTCCATAGCTCGACCTGACGTCTACGCTATGGAGCTGGGGGCCAGCTGCAGGGAAATGTTTGATGCTTTATCCAATTCCTGCTCTTCGGCATCACTCTCAAAGCAGATGCCTACTACTTCAGCCTTGAAGTCTTCTGCAGTTGCAGTAGAATCTCCCAACCTCTTTCCTGCTGCATTGCGTCCGCTCCTCACTATTTTGTTCAATTCTCCTTATGGGTTCTCGGCTTAAAAAAACATACAACCTTTACACCGAGAGTCGTCGTGATCACTTGGAAGATAACAATTGCACACCTGGTGCTGGTCCTTCCAAGGGAATCTGGTGTTGCACAATGGAACATTTTTTAATCATTATTCTCCATTGGATGGCAAGATAGCAGGCAAGCTACAATTACACATGTTAGTGTAAAAAGTAGTCGTGTGTAAAGTCATGCTCTAAATGAAAGGGACTAAAGTATGTCTGTTTACCCTCTCCAACTCCCCCTACTGCATCGCCTTTCGACGTGATGTCTGTGCCAACCACTGACGATGTTAAATGTTGAAATCTAGTTCTCAACCTCAACAGCTATGATTGTTTCATCAAATAACAGAGACTCTTGTGTTTTGCGACCAACCTAAATGGTGGAAAATACAATCTGACAATGTTAATACGTGAAGCATCCTGGGTACCTGCACATGCAGTGAAGGGATAGTGTGGCACGCCCCTTTTCGAATTTGAAAACACAAGATGCAATACTCTGCCCCAACAACTGCATGGCAGCCTATACAAAGCATATGAATCTATGCAGATTTTCACAGAGAAGGATGTATTGACGCTGCCAGTTCGACGCGGGCCAATTCGGCATGACCGCTTTGGCACAGCGGACATTTCGGTGCGCCCATTTTGGTGTACCCAGTTCGGCGCACGAACGTTTCGCCGCCGGTAAGTTTTGGCACGAAGGATGCTGAAAATGGGCTGGAATGGACAGGACAATTCTGCAGATGCATTCCCAACAGAGCCGAAAATGATTCCATGAGTAATTATTTATTTAGCAGTTTAACACACCATCGTATACACAGATTAGCTGCACTTTTAGGTAAATGCAAGAGAATGAACCATCCAGGCATGTCAGCGGGGCTCCACTCCGAGCCTCTGGGGAAATAAGTGAAAAAGTTACATATTTAAGTATGTTTTGGATCGACACTGACATTATTTTTCTTTTAATGACAGTGTCACGGCAAAACATACTGAAATATGTAACTTTTTTTTATTACAATAATAAATGATGGTGTTTGAATACGTCACTTGTACATACTCCAACTACAAGATGGGTTTGGCCTTGTGGTTACACATCCACCACAGAGGCTTGCGTCCCCTGGTTAATGGCTAAACCAAACCTTTTTTTATTTTTACATTAAAATTAAAATAATGGTATGTTTTGCACATTTAAAAAAAAAATAAAGGCTTAGCTCAGCCACGAACCATGGCACGCCAGCCTGTGGGGGCAGGGGAAGAGAACTTTACTGCAAAGCCAAACGCCTCCTGTAATTTCAATGTGCACAAGTTACATATTTCACCACCGTAATTCAATATTTTAATTACAATTTTTTTTAACATATTTCGCCACTTTCACTCAAGGAAGAACACTACTTTAAAAGAAAAATGTGTTAATGATTACTTCCCCTCAGCCTTCAGTCCTGCCTCTATAGCTTCTTTCTTTCCCCTCCTAGCTCACACCTTGCATCATATACCGCTCTCCCCCTTTCCCTGCCTCTGTGCTTCCATCCCTCTGAGCTTTATTTCTCTTCCATCCAGCTACAGCCTTTCATTCATGTACTCAGCCCTCCTCCTCCCTTCTTTCTTTCTTTGCCCCATCTCTTTTTTCACTCTTGCCCCACCCTGGCTTTCTGTTTCCATATTCCTCCCTGCGGTCATTGCATGCTAAGCGCAGGAACCTCCGATCCTAATCCACAAGAATGGCACACAGCTTATAACAAGCATGCTCGGTGTTTAATGCACAGTACCAAAAAAGCATTACAAATGCACAAACTAAGATACCCATGGCATAAAGCGCAGGATACGCTGAACAGCACGCACAAAGCACAGAGCATGTTCTCCACCGACTCCACAAAGACCAGCATCCCTTCCAACTCCCACACTCCACAGACCAGCACCCTCGTTCTCCCCCACCCCATCTCAGCCCCCCTCCCCGGTCTCTGGAAAGATTAGGCTGCAAAATTAATAATTACACATGGAATGGAAATCTGACGACCATTAAATGCAGTACGACAAAGGACGGAATGTGCTCATCATTATAAAGGCGGGAGAACGGAACATTCCTTATTGGTGTTAAATGATTACTTGTCACAAATGAAACACGTTAACAGGTATCATACCTGTCACAGCAGTGACAAAAAGGGGTGTACCAGATTCACAAACCTTCAAAATATATACATACATTCAAGGTAAAAACTTTAGTTGCAGGAACGTTAAGCTGAGAACGAAACGCAACAAAACCTCTGAAATTCAGTTAAAGCCACCTTAACTTCGTGCCCTCTGTTATGCAGCCTATGACCACAAGGATGACATCACTGATGACATCACTAATTACATCAGCTATGACATCACTGATGTAATCTCTGATTAGATTACAACACTAACCGGATATGGCCAGTGCCCACTGCCTTTGGCCGTGCCTACTGTATGGTTTAAGACATTAAGGGGCCACTAGCCATGGCCTTCGGCTACGGCCAGTGGCCACAACCTTTAGCTGTGACCACATGTATATTTTACAAAAGTAACCGGACACTAGCCATGGCCTTCGGCCATGCCCACTATATATTTGACCACATTCAAGGGCCACTAGCCATGGCCTTCATCCATGGCTAGTGGCCACGCCCTTCGGCCATCCCCCTGTTTATTATAACACATTAAGGGGCAGTAGCTATGGTGTTCCGTCATGGCTAGTGTCCACAGCCTTCAGCCATGCTCACTTCTCTTTTCAGTTATATTTGGCCAGTACTCACTTTTTAGCAGATTCGCATGTCCCGGGGCACCCTACGCTTTTAGGCTGACTCAACAGTTCACCATGTGGCTGCTGGGAGGAGTTTACGTGGGGCCTGCTACCACTTCTCGACAGAATCTCATTTGGTTCCCGCGTTGGCTTAGAAGTCCTTTGCTGCCAAAACCAGTGCAGCTGTGCAAGATTGCGTCTCGCTGGGCCCCGCTGTACACCGCTCACATCAGCGTCACCAGAGATCCTCCTCTCAGCTCCCGAACACTGCCAATCTGCTGCTGGCAGACGTCTCCTCTTCTCTCCATGGGTCTTTTGCATGGGATTGCCTCTGCCACCGGCCTCGCTTCCCGGTCAGCATACTCTGCAGCCTTTCTCCAATCTTCTTTTGCTGGAGGTGATCCATGGCTTTAAATGTCCTGCGCAGCCGATTAGGTTTGTGACAGCTAGACTTCACATTACTCTTAGCATCACACTTCCTCCTTGAGGGCTCCTTTATCCTCTTCCTCGTCGCAGTACCTGAGGCTTTCTGGGACTTGAAGTCCAGGACATTTCAACTGATTTTAAGTCACATTGTTGAACAGTTGCATTTAAAATACAATTTCCAAAAACATCTGATGTTACACAACAATATGCCATAAAAGACTCTGGAATTAGGGTTTCCTCCTCACAGAAAGGGGTAGAATACTGTGTCTCTCCTGTCGGAGTCACCACTTCCTCCAGTAGTCATCTTCTCCCTCCCTCCCTCCCTCCCGACACCTCCTCCAGGGTCAGGATCAGGTAGCGGCTGCCTTTCCCTGGCCATGCGGAAGGAGACCACCACCAGGGAATCAGAGATGAATCTGCAGGATTCATCAAATACCTTTACCCTGATGTTGATTTTTGCAGCCTTTATTGGGAACCGGGAAAGGAAATCTACATTCCCCTGCTATTTTCCTTTCTGATGTTCCATTATTAAACAATAGGGTTATTAATGAAGAAACCAGCACATGACACTTGCATTAGTATCTTTGCTAAGGCTTAACCATTTTTAAGAGTCATGGTCTGTAACAAGTCAGAATTTCCTACCAGTTAGATAATATCTAAGGTTAGTCACCGCCCATTTAATGGCCAAGCTTCAAGCCCAAGAGTGGCATAATGTTTCTCCCGGGTAAACAACTTTCGACTTATACAGAGGATAGGATGTTCTATGCCATCATGACTTTGTGAAAGAACTGCACCTAACCCAATATGTGAGGCATAAGTTCATTAAAAAAATTCCTTATTGAAATCTGCCATTTTAAACACAGGCTCACTATATAGAATATGCTTAAACTTATCAAAACACCATTGATCATCCTCCTTCCATTTGATTTTCTGTGGCTCAGTATTTTTGAGTTTATCATTAAGACAAGACATCATAGATGAACATTTAGGGACAAAACATCCATAATATCATACTAAACCCAAAAAGGCTCTTAGATCTTTCTTTGTCTTGGGGTTTCCTTGACTGCCTTAACTTTTTCAGTTTGAGGTTGCAACAAGCCATTACCCACGAGAAATTCAAGATATTTGACTGCTGATCACGCCAGGTGACATTTCTTTGGATTGGCTGTGAGTCCTGCTTCCCTTGAGGGTCTAGTGACTAAATAAAGATGGTACATATGTTCTCTCCATGATTTACTGTGTATAATAATATCATCAATGTAAGCCCCACAGAAGGAAGCAGAGGTTCGGAGGACTTAGTCGTTAACCTTTAAAAGGTAGCTGGAGCTCCGTGCAAACCAAGAGGTAGGACTTTAAACTGAAAAGGGGAGTAGAAAAATCTGTTTTTGGTTTATCTGAAGGATAATGGGAACCTGCCATTATCCTTTTGTTAAATCAATCGGAGAGGTATACTGCATCTCCCAAAATATCAATGAATTCATCAATTCTAGGCATGGGACAACTATCAAAATGGGATACGTCATTAACTTTTCAAATGTCAATGCAAAATCTCCATGACTGGTCCGGTTTAGAAGATAATACAATAGGGGAAGATCAGGGGCTGTGAGAGGGTTCTATAATGTCAGCCTTTAACATGGTTTTCAACTCCTCTTGAATGATATTCTTTCTGCTCTCAGGTATTCACTAAGGTTTTAAATGAATACCCTTCCCAGGAGAAGTATGAATATAATGGTATACTCCATTTACTCTTCCAGGTTCTGCTCTATAAACACCAGGCAACTGTTTTAAGAGATCCATTAGGTCCTGTTTTGGATTTTGAGCTAAATCTGAAGAAATTAAGGTGTTGCTGTCATTTTCAGATAGCAGACTAGTTAACATAAGTGAAATATCCTCACTAGGGTTTTCTTGCCACTCCTTAAAAAGATTTACATGATAGATATGAGTTTTAAATTTTCTATCTCATACTCAATAATTATAGGGTCCTGTTTGTTCTATAATTTCATGAGGTCCATACCATTTAGAAAGCATTTTATTTTCTGAGGAGGGGAGAAAGACTAATACTTTCGGACTAACAGAAAAAGATCTTAACACTGCTTTTTTATCTAGTTCTAATCATGTAATTCTGCACTATAGAGCGTACTGCTGCCATATGTTCTTTCAACCGCTGAGCTGTTTGGGATAATGATAGGACAGCTTTTTCTCAGTCCTCCCATTTGTCTTTCAACATGTCCAACACATCTCTTGGTTTCCTCCCATACAACAATTCAAATGTGGAAAATCCTGTGGAAGATTGAGGGGTTTTCCTAACAGCGAAAAGGGCCCATGGTGTCATAATATCCCAATTGTTCCCATCCACTTGCACTAGTTTCTTTAGAATGTGTTTTAAGGTTTTATTAAAGCGTTCAACTAAACTATTAGTTTGGGGATGATAAATGGAAGTATGCAAGGTTTTAATCTGAAGAATTTGTTTAACCTCTAACGGAAGTTTACTTATAAAAGTAGATCCTTGATCAGTTAAGATCTCTTCTGGAAAACCAACTCTTGAAACGAAAGGGATTAGATGTTTTAAAATGTGTTATGAGTGTAACGCTCACCTGATTCCCGTAGAGGCGCCGGTCTTGACTGGGCGTATACCGTATCTTCTAAGGTGATGTGTAACACACGGCTGGCTCTTTGGGCTGGACCCCTGTGCACTGTATGTCTGACTTGAAGGGTAAGGTGTCTGCAGATAGAAAATATGGGATTAATGAACTGGGTTATTGAATGTCTCTCTCTTCTTACCTTTCTTTTCTCCTGTAGGACCCCAAAGGTTAACGCGCTCACCTTAGGGAAGTGAACGCTGTGCTCTCCATCTGCTTCGGAGCAGGGTGCTGAAACCAGTTTCCTCACTGGATAAGGGAAGCAGGCCTCTTGACTTCAGAGGACTGCTGTCCGTCGTTTTCTTCACGCACGGTAAGTTTCGAGTAATTCAAATGTCTTTAAAATTCTTTAGTACTGTTGTATCTTGTTTTTTGCAGGGTCCGGCGATGGCGAAGATGGAGCCCGTGTGATGAATAGAAGCGCCTTGAAGCACGTAAGTAAGCGCTTGCTGCCTGCTTCACGGCGCGCTCTAACTGTCTTTTTCCTTTGCAGGTATAAGTTCGGAGTGGCTGCAGGGTGCCGGAATACCCACTGGGTTAGATGTGAAAGGAGTAATGGCTCGTGAGTATTTAAGTTCCCCAAAGTCTTTAAACGCACCTTGTTTTATCTTTCAGATGCGGGATGCAGCGCCGAAGGCCTCCGGAGCGTGCGCAGAATTGGTAAGCTTTTGTCTTTCAGATGCCGGAATGCAGCACGAGGCGTTGATGACAGCCGATGGATCAGGTAAAAGGAGCGCTGTCACTGAAGACTGTAATGCTAACCTGTTCTTTCTTGTCTTTCTAGGTGTTGCTGAAGACTGGATTCAGGATGGTAAGCCTTTTTCCTTAGGCCCAGGATCAGATGCAGAAGACACGATGAGCGTTCTGCTGCAGAGGATGCAGAATAACGCAAAGCAAGATTCATCCATCGGGTGGGGTTTAAATAGCCTCCTGTAGTGCTTAGGTGTCTCCTTCCACAGCCACGCCTAGGAAAGAAAAGAGTCCCTGCTTTCCAGAAGAATTCCAGGGTTCTGAACCTAGGGAGTGGCTCCTGCCCCACCCAACAGGAAAAGTAGTCCCGAACAGAAGAGGATCAGAGGCTCAACTGGCAGGTAAGTAAGCAGCATGGTCTGCCGCAGGTAAGTCCACCCAATCATTATGAGCTCGGCGCTTCCAGCGCTGGGACTGGGCACATTTATGAGCCTGGCGCCACCGGCGCCAGGACAGAGTCCAAAAGGTCCCAATTGGGACCGGCTGGCGCTCGGAACCTGGGTTATGGATCTGCTTCCAAGGGAGTTGGGCAAGTCCTGACCTCTTGGAAGCAGAGATCATGACAGTACCCCCCCTCAAGGCCCCTCCCAAACCGGGCTTCTCCGGGGGTTTGGGTTTGTCAGGAAATGTTCTATGAAATTTTTTGATTAGGCGAGGAGCGTGGACATATTCAGCAGGTTCCCAGGATCTCTCTTGGGGGCCGTAGCCTTTCCAGTCAATTAGGTAGAATAGTTTAGATTTGGAGATCTTGGAGTCCAGAATGCTTTTGACTTCAAACTCGAGTTCTCCATCAACTAGGATAGGTTTTGGAGATTTAGTTAGTCGGGTTTGAGGTTGCACAGGTTTTAATAGAGAGACGTGGAAGACTGGATGAATCTTCATGTGCGGGGGCAAGTCCAACTTGACCGCTACTGGGTTTACTATGGTAGTGATGGAATAGGGACCAAGGTATCTTGGGTTGAATGTACGTGGCCCTTTTAGAGGTAAATATTTGGTAGATAACCAGACTTGATCCCCTACTTCATATTGAGGGGCTTCCTTCCGATGTTGATCTGCTCCTTTCTTGTATTGTTCTTTAGCCCTTTGAAGGTGAGAAACAGCTTCCTTAAAGGCTTGGGTGATTGTAGCATGCAGGTATTCTACTGCTGGTGTTTCAAGATCTTGGAGGGGATCCAACTCCGAGGTTCGAGGGTGACTGCCGTATAAAAGAAAAAACGGGGTTTTCCCAGTTCCCGAATGGACAGAGTTATTGTAGGCATATTCGGCTATCCAAAGGATGTCTTTCCAAGTTTTTTCAGTTTGTTGCAGCATGCAGCGTAAATACTGTTCCAGAGTTTGATTGGTCCTCTCGGTTTGTCCGTCGGTCTGAGGGTGGTGACTGGTCGATAGTCTCACATCAATTTGAGCCGACCGACAGCAACTTCGCCAAAAATGAGAAATAAATTGACTACCACGATCCGATATCAGAACCGAAGGATAACCGTGCAGTCGGACGATGTTTTCCAGAAATTCACGGGCCAGAGTTGCTGCTGTTGGCAAGCCTTTGAGCGGAATGAAATGCGCCATCTTGGAGAATAAGTCCACGATTACTAGAATCGTATTGTATCCGGAGCATGGAGGTAGATCGGTGATGAAGTCCATAGAAAGCGTATGCCAAGGGCGAGGTGGGATGTCAATAGGGCGTAAGAGGCCTGCAGGTCTTTCCTTTTGACTCTTGTTTTGGGCGCATACTCCACAGGACATTATAAAGTCTCTGATATCTTTTTTCCAAGACGGCCACCAGAAGTAGCGCTTGATCTTTTCTGAAGTCTTAGTCATACCGGGATGTCCTTCCATTAAAGAATCGTGATAACAAGAGATTACTTTTTTCTGTAAATCTGTGCTGGGCAGGTATAATCGTTCTTGGAAATATAACAAGTTGTCCTTTACTGCAAAGTCCTTTCCCTTTAAATGCCAATTCTGTATGTCTGCTGGAGTTACAAGTTGCCTGGCCTTATCCTTAACTTCCTCTATGGATTGTGTGGCGATTACACCCAGGATTCTTTGTTCGGGAATGATAGGTACAGGTTTAGGGTTGATCAAGTGTTCTTCCACTCCCATTCGAGAAAGGGCATCGGCTTTACCGTTTTTTGTACCGGGTCGATAGGTAATTATAAAGTCAAATTCGGCAAAGAATAATGCCCAACGGAGTTGTCTAGAGGATTGGGCTTTTGCAGTTTTCAAATATTGCAGGTTTCGGTGATCCGTAATCACAGTAACGGTGTGTCGGGCCCCCAGCAGATAATGCCGCCAAGCCTTAAAAGCAGACTTGATAGCCAGAAGCTCCTTGTCAGTAATCGTGTAGTTGATTTCAGGAGGCGAGAATTTGCGGGACCAAAATGCCACAGGATGCAACTGATTGGTTACCGGGTCCTTTTGTGATAGAACTGCCCCCATGGCAAGGCTTGAAGCATCAGTTTCCACGATGTAGGGGAGTTCGGGGCGAGGGTGTTTTAAGATTGGTGCAGAGATAAATTTAGTCTTCAAATCGTAGAAAGCTTGTTCCGCCTCGGTAGACCATTCAAAACGTTTGTTTTTCTTTAACAAGGCAGTGATGGGCTGGACTATTCGAGAAAATTCGGGGATAAACCTACGGTAAAAGTTAGCGAAGCCTAACATGCTTTGCACACCTTTTACGGAGGATGGTGATGGCCATTTGAGAACTGCATCGACCTTCTTTGAATCCATACGTACTCCGCTAGGTGATAATATGAATCCCAAGAATTCAACTTCAGTCACGTTGAAAACACATTTTTCCAACTTAGCGAAAAGTTTGTGTTGACGCAATCTTTCGAGGACCATTTTCACGGGTTTCCGATGTTCAGATTCCGATGAAGAATAAACGAGGATGTCGTCAATGTAAACAACAACACACACATCTATGAGCTCTCTGAGGACATCGTTCATAAAATATTGAAAGGCGGCCGGGGCATTGCAAAGTCCAAAGGGCATGACCTGATATTCAAACAGCCCATATTTGGTGCGGAAGGCCGTCTTCCATTCATCGCCCTCCTTTATTCGAACCAAATGGTAGGCTCCTCTAAGGTCCAACTTTGTAAATATGCATGCTTTTTTGACCTGGTCCAGGAGTTCAGGGATCAAAGGTAACGGATATCTATTCTTGACGGTGATCTGGTTCAGGGAGCGATAATCTATACAAGTTCTAAGGTCTCCTTCCTTTTTTGGAACGAAGAACAAAGCTGAAGAAGCTGGGGACTTGGAAGGACGAATAAACCCATTTGCCAGGTATTGATCCAGGTATTGACGAAGGTGAAGGTTCTCAGGCTCGGTGAGTGCATACATTTTACTACAAGGAGGAGTAGATCCAGGTATCAGGTCTATCTGGCAGTCATAAGACCTATGAGGAGGTAGAGAGTTAGCCTGATCCTTCCGGAAAACATCTTGGTATTCTTGGTATTCGGGAGGTAACTGAGGAGTCGTCTCTGAAGAAGTAGCTGCCAGTGCAACACCAGATGGAGGATGACAAGTAGAGACACATTCTGGAAACTGGACCGTTCTTGCTCGCCAATCGATCAGAGGATTGTGTTTCTCTAACCAAGGAATTCCTAGAATAACCTGAAACTGAGGGGCCTTGATCACATCGAACACGATCTTCTCATGGTGTCCATCTTGACTTACGAGCGTCACTTCTTGAGTGGTATGCGTTACTGGTCCGGAGGCTATCTCCGTTCCATCCACCGTAGTAATGACGTCCTTTACAGCCTTGGGACAAAGAGTTAGATTCATCCTTAAAACCATTGCATGATCCACATAATTGCCGATGGCACCGCTGTCGACGTAAGCTTCAATTGCATGTAATCGATCCGGATTATCAGGGCTAATGAGGACCATAGGTATCACGAAATGCGAGGTCACGGAACTGGTTTTCACGCTCGGCAAGAGGACCTCTATTCTTGACGGGCGAGGTCGTTTCCCTGCTCAGAGTTTGTAACTTTGGTAACTGCAGCTCCTACTGCCTTCTTGGCAGGTTTCACCGGACAGTCTCGAAGAAAGTGCCCTGAGTTTCCGCAATAGAGGCATAATTGCAACTGTTTTCTTCTTTCCCGCTCCTTTTGTGTTAGAGGACCTTTCAGGCCCCCTATTTGCATGGGTTCCCCGGAGTCTACTCCTTTGGAAGGAGTTGGCGATTTGGAAAATACTCGAGCATCAAACTTGGAACGATCAGCCTTCCTGTTCTGCAGTCTGTGATTTATTTGAACAACTAAATCTATATAGTCCGAACAATCTTGTGGGGGATTCACTAATTGGGCTAACACATCTTTGAGCTCTCCACGTAGACCTCTATAAAACAGCGTAATCCTTTTGTCCTCAGGCCATTGAGTTTCCACTATCAGTCTGTTGAAAGATGCAATATAAGCCAAAAGGTCTTGATTACCTTGTCGCAACGAAAGAAGCTCATTGTCCAAAGCCTGCCCCTGTGAATGTCTTGCGAAAAGTTTTTCCATACTGAGCTGAAAAGCTTGAAAATCATGAAGGACCGGATCATCTTGATTTACTAGAGGGATCGACCAGTCTGCCGCATTACCACTAAGGTACGAAAGCACGAAAGCTACTTTAGCCTGATCAGTTGGAAATGCTGCTGGCCGGCATAAGAAATGCAACCGACACTGATTGATAAATACTGCAAACCTCTTTGGGTCACCAGAAAATCGTTCGGGCGGAGCCAGAGGTACATTCCCAGGTAGGTTGATCTGCACTGGACTCAGAGGATGTAGAAGGAAGATTTCCCCCAGATGCGGGTAACGGGGTCTGTCCGGCTTGTGACTGTCGCAATTGCCTAGCGAGATCATCTGTTCGCTCCTTGGAAATAATCAGTTCCCTCTTCAGAGCGTTGGTTTCCTGACGGGTTGCATGCACTTCTGCCCTTAGTTCCCCAAGCAACTGGGCTAGCTGGTCGGTATCCGAGGTTTCCATAGCGCCTGGACGGGAGTTTTGTGGTAGGCTTTGCGTTCTGTAACGCTCACCTGATTCCCGTAGAGGCGCCGGTCTTGACTGGGCGTATACCGTATCTTCTAAGGTGATGTGTAACACACGGCTGGCTCTTTGGGCTGGACCCCTGTGCACTGTATGTCTGACTTGAAGGGTAAGGTGTCTGCAGATAGAAAATATGGGATTAATGAACTGGGTTATTGAATGTCTCTCTCTTCTTCCCTTTCTTTTCTCCTGTAGGACCCCAAAGGTTAACGCGCTCACCTTAGGGAAGTGAACGCTGTGCTCTCCATCTGCTTCGGAGCAGGGTGCTGAAACCAGTTTCCTCACTGGATAAGGGAAGCAGGCCTCTTGACTTCAGAGGACTGCTGTCCGTCGTTTTCTTCACGCAAGGTAAGTTTCGAGTAATTCAAATGTCTTTAAAAGTCTTTAGTACTGTTGTATCTTGTTTTTTGCAGGGTCCGGCGATGGCGAAGATGGAGCCCGTGTGATGAATAGAAGCGGCTTGAAGCACGTAAGTAAGCGCTTGCTGCCTGCTTCATGGCGCGCTCTAACTGTCTTTTTACTTTGCAGGTATAAGTTCGGAGTGGCTGCAGGGTGCCGGAATACCCACTGGGTTAGATGTGAAAGGAGTAATGGCTTGTGAGTATTTAAGTTCCCCAAAGTCTTTAAACGCACCTTGTTTTATCTTTCAGATGCGGGATGCAGCGCCGAAGGCCTCCGGAGCGTGCGCAGAATTGGTAAGCTTTTGTCTTTCAGATGCCGGAATGCAGCACGAGGCGTTGATGACAGCCGATGGATCAGGTAAAAGGAGCGCTGTCACTGAAGACTGTAATGCTAACCTGTTCTTTCTTGTCTTTCTAGGTGTTGCTGAAGACTGGATTCAGGATGGTAAGCCTTTTTCCTTAGGCCCAGGATCAGATGCAGAAGACACGATGAGCGTTCTGCTGCAGAGGATGCAGAATAACGCAAAGCAAGATTCATCCATCGGGTGGGGTTTAAATAGCCTCCTGTAGTGCTTAGGTGTCTCCTTCCTCAGCCACGCCTAGGAAAGAAAAGAGTCCCTGCTTTCCAGAAGAATTCCAGGGTTCTGAACCTAGGGAGTGGCTCCTGCCCCACCCAACAGGAAAAGTAGTCCCGAACAGAAGAGGATCAGAGGCTCAACTGGCAGGTAAGTAAGCAGCATGGTCTGCCGCAGGTAAGTCCACCCAATCATTATGAGCTCGGCGCTTCCAGCGCTGGGACTGGGCACATTTATGAGCCTGGCGCCACCGGCGCCAGGACAGAGTCCAAAAGGTCCCAATTGGGACCGGCTGGCGCTCGGAACCTGGGTTATGGATCTGCTTCCAAGGGAGTTGGGCAAGTC
This sequence comes from Ambystoma mexicanum, assembly GCF_040938575.1. NCBI lineage: Eukaryota > Metazoa > Chordata > Amphibia > Caudata > Ambystomatidae > Ambystoma > Ambystoma mexicanum. Next base: position 862,236,578 of record NC_090939.1, on the reverse strand, counting down.
CTGACCTCTTGGAAGCAGAGATCATGACAATGAGGTATGGTTCCGTAAGGGAAAAGCTTCAGCAGGCACGTCATTTGGGGGTCGCCCTTGGAAGTCTTCGCTCTGGAACAACTTATCGTGCCTAAACACTCCCGCGATCATGTGGGGAGCCAGGCATTTTCTATTGCGGCTGCTGTTCTGTGGAATGGATTTCCGCTGGCCATCAAAAAAACATCCAATTACCTGGAGTTTCGAAAGAAGGTAAAAACATTCCTGTTCTGATCTCTTCCTCTCTGTTCTCTGACCGTGCGCTTTATGAAAGCTGATAACATAACATAACCCCTGTGGTCTCCCTTGCTACCCCTAACAAAAAAAAAAGAAATGAAGCTCCTGGGCTGTTGCCAGTGCCATGTGGCTGTTTGTTTCTTGTTTAGGCCTCTCAAAAAAGAACAGGGGGTTCCGAAAGTCTAACACTTTGAGCAGTGACCCTAAATAAGAAAGAATAGGAATAACAAATAATTTGTCTTTCTGATATTCTATACAATAATTGCTAGAGTCATTAAAGGTTTATTTCAGGTACACTTCAGTGGGTGAGTTCTTAAACACATCAAATTCACAACGCCGACAAAAACATCCAAAAAGCATTAACAGTAGAATAAGCATCAATTTCGGACAATGTATTTTGCTTTTTGCAAGTTGCAGTTATAGCATGTTTTTTCTGCTGTTGTCCTTGTTGCGATCATCACAAGACAATCCATGTTGGTGTCCTCCGCCACTTGACAAAATCCTTGTTCCTAAAAGCTTGTGTAAGGTGTAGAAATGTTTGACCATAGCACATGAAGTGGCCCTTGATTTCATTGTGTCACAATTAATGCTTTGTTGTAATGTGTCTATCTTTTCATGGCATGCTGTTCAGGATGTTTATTTGCATGTATGCGGTAATAAGTGACCAAAGTACAGGATGCTGTGTGAGTGCGCTGCTTTCCCTGCACTACTCTAAATTCTTTAATACACAGTTATGAATCCTCCCAATGATATGTATTTTGCCAACCTCTGAAGCCTGAAAAGTAGATCCACGTAGCCTTGACATGTGGCCAAATTTGCACCAGACCTGCAGATGAACTGGCCTGCTGTTAAATCTTAGTTACCAGCTTAATGGTATCCACTACAGAGTGTAATTTGCTTTCTGACTGTGGAAACATTCAGACATGTAATTGCTAATTTTACTATAGCCTGTAAGATAGCTCAGTGGGTTGAGCGCTCGCTGCTGTGATGTGTGTGTGTGATATGCAGGTTGCAGGTTCGAATTCCAGCAAGGCCAACTCAGCCTTACATCCTTCTGAGGTTGATAAATGAGTACCAACACAGTTTGAGTAATATTGTATGTGTATTTGTTCAATATAAAGCGCTTAAGCGTAAGTGCTATATAACACATCATTATCATTTAGCCTTGGACGTCTGCTTGCAATCACAGTCATTTGGTAATACGGGCCTATACACACTGATATTAATGATACATATGGTGATCCATTCTTGTATGAAATATTTATCACATTACAGTGATATCATAACCCTATTTTTCGTAGTGTACTTAAGAACAATGCTATGTGATGCCACTTTCTGTTTTGTCAAGGGGTGAAAGGCAGTGTTCCATCGCTTCCTGTGATGTCACTTCAAGGTGGGGGTCAAATGACATCACTTTCTGTGGTGCCATCAGAGGTCAAGGGTTGTGTGATACCACTTCCGCTGCCCATGGCATTTTGGTGAAATGATGTCCCTGAGCTTCATGTGAACGGGTTGCATAGTCCACTATCACTAATATGTATCGGTTTCCCAACTTTGATGGTTCTAGAGGTCCAACTATATCCATACCTATATGTGAAAAAGGCACATCAATAATAGGTAGGGGTTGTAAAGGCACTGGAGGAAGTATTGGAGTACTCGTTTTCTGACAAGAACAAAAGTACTGACAAAACTCTATGTCAGCATATATTCCTGGCCAATAGAATCGGTTGTTCACAATGTGTGCTTGGGTTTTAGCTGTTCCTAAATGTCCCCCGTTGTCAGATGAGAATGAGCCATTTCTACAATTGTTTTATGACTTTTTGAGAACCACTATTTGTGACCTAGGAATACCATCAGTTCCAACATCTCCCCTATATAGCAATCCAAGTTTGGGGGAAAAATGGTCCACCCTTTTCTCTTTCTTATACCTGCAGAAAGGGTTTTACTAACAAGGGATCATTTCTTTGGGGAAAAAGCTAGGTTTGGAATAACCTCAGGTTCTATTGGGATGACCTTTACAGTTGGTTCCGGGGAAGACTCTATATCTGCCTCTCTAAACCCTTTTGTTTCTCTTCTAGTCTCATCACATCCCTTTATTTCTTGGGGTTTAGGAAATAGAGCCTTCTCCAGGATCCCTTGAGCTATTCTCTCCCCTGCTTTGATTTGGTACGATTGGTTTCCATTATTTTCTATCATTACTTTCACATCTCCTCTATAATCAGGTCTATGACACCGGCTAATACGTCTAAACCATAGCACCAGACCAAACCTAACTTAGAGGTAAGTCTAAAATAAGTTCCAAGAGGGGGAATAAGGACCAAATCAGTAGTTATCAAAACTCGGTCCCCAGGTTGAATTAATTATCCCCTACTACAATGCAAGTCAAATCCTATAGAATGTTCAGTAGCAATGGTAGGATTAGAGGCTCTCTTACTACGTTTTTCGAACTGAAAGATCCCCCAGTTTGTATCAACTGAGTCTGATTCCACTCCTGACACCATATGTGAGGGGTCAGAAATGAGAGGCGGATACAAAGTGGTAATATTCTCAACATTAGCCATTTGTTTTAACAGAAAGGGGTTTGGATAAAGACCTAACTTTTCCTATACAAACATGAATGTCCCGTCCTATGAAACTAAAACTAAAGCAGGCTGACCTTGTGTCCAAACTAAATCTGACCCTCACACTAACATACACAAGCAGAAGGTACAAGGTAAATGTTTTTAAGTTCAACTCAACAGAAATGCGGAAAAATTCAAACATATAACTTCAACCAACACAATCCTTGTGTCCAGGGGTTGATTTCCTTCCCCCTGGATTGTTTCAGGAAAACTGTTCACAATGTTCTGTGTCAGGACAAGTCTCTTAAAGGCAATACAAATGTCTCTTTTACCCAACACTCTTCTCGCAATGGCAAAACAAATGTGTTTTCCACAACGCTGTTTGGAATATAGCAAAGAGGATTTCTCCCCTAGTCTTTCAGAATGGCAAAACACACTTTTCCCACAACACTGGTTGGATTGGAATATGGTAAAAGAAAGTTTTTCCTACTTTCCAGGATGGCTAAACAAATGCCTTTTCTCCAATAGTGACTCAAGTATGGCAAAAGGCAAGTCTTTTCAAAATCTCTAGTTGACAAAATGTTCAACTGAAACAAGAACTTCATATGACCAAGTCTCTTTTCAACACACCAGTTCAAAGTGAGTTTCCCGGTACACTCTCCTGCTAGGCAACCTCTCAAATGTAAACTCTTGATATCCTGGTTTACTCTTCTGCCAGGAATATCCCCTTTTGGCTCACATAGATCCCCTGGTATATTCTCCTGCCTGATATCTCTCTCCAAAAAGATTCACTACCGTGGCAATGCTGGTTCCAGCTTTTGTCCAACTGACCTCTCATATCAGGAGAACTGTACTAAATTTGCCCCTGTTGTTCTTTTAGTAATGTATTCTCAGGCAATGCTGGTTCCAGGTTTCCCCCAAATGACATCTTATGTTGGAAGAATTGTACCATGTCCGCCTTCTCTTTTCAGTTCTATTTGGTTGGTATTCAAAAATGATTTCAAAACACTTTGTGTTTGCACATCCTGGGTCCCCCTATGCTTCTAGGCTGACTCACCGGTTCACTGCGCGACTGCTGCGAGGAGCTTATGCAGGGCCAGCTTCCCCTTCTGTGCAGAATCTCGTTTGGTTCCTGCGACGGCCAAGAAGTTCTTTGTTGCCAGAACCAGTACACCTCCACAAGATCACGTCTCCCTTGGCCCCGCTGGACACTTCACCTCAGCGTCACCGGAGATCCTCCTCTCTGGTCCGGAATGCCGGCAATCTGCTGCCGACAGACATTTGCTCTTTTCCCCAAGGCTCTTATGTGTCGGATTGCCTCTGCCACCGGTCTCGCTTCCCGCTCTGCATACTCTGCAGCCTTTCTCCTCTCTCCTTCATTCCTTTTGCTGCAGGTGATCCGTGGGTTTAAATGTCCCAAGCAGTTGATTAGGTTTGTGACAACTAGACTGCACATTAATCTTAGCATCACATTTCCTCCATATCCACTCCTTGCTTCTCTAAGCAGTACCTGAGGCTTTCTGGGACTCACAGCCCCAGGAAGTTTCAACTGATTTTAAGTCGCATTGTTGAACAGTTGCATTTGAAATACAATCACCATAAACATCTGATATTACACAATAATATGTCATCAAAGACTCTGGAATTAGGGTTTCCCCCTAACAGAAAGGGGGAGGATAATATGCCTCTCCTGTTGGAGCCACCACTTCCTCCTGGTACTCATCTCCTCCCTGTGATCCTACCTCCTGACACCACCCCCGGGGTCGGAATCCGGTAGCGGATGCCTTTCTCTGGCCTTGCAGGAGGAGACCACCACTGGGGAATCAGTGATAACTCTTCAGCGAGGATGGTTAATGATTTTCCTTGCAGAAGGTTCTCCTTTGTCCACCACTGCAGAGTGAACCAAGTTTTGTGAAATTGATTTGATTTTTAATTTGATTTGTGCATTTATAGTGCGCATATCCCAAGGGGGAACCTAGCAGCAAGCTGCATCTAGGCGCAGATGGAACTTAAGTGACATAGACGAAGAGAGCTATACTACAACTGCTAGGAATTATGCAAATAAATGTGTTTTCAGTTGTTTGCTAAAAAAAGATAAAGAGCCAGTCTGCCGTAAATAATGTGAGAGGGAGTTCCAAGCACGAGGGCCTGCAACTGAAAAACGCCTGTCTCCCCAATTAGATGTTGTAGAGGAAGGGATTACCAGTAGACCTTGACCCATGGATCATAAAGAATGTGTAGGGCAATAGGTCGCAATCTTCGAAGTTAAATACACTGGGGCAAGGCTGTGGATGTACTAAAAAACGAGACACAGAATCTTGAATTAAATCTGCTGCTGTACCGGCAGCCAGTGAAGATTTCTCTGAAACTCAGATACTGGTGATTTCAATGGTAGAGAGAAAATCAAAAGTACTGCTGAGTGTTGAGCCACTTGAAGTCGCTGCAATTGCTATTTTGGAATGCCCAACAAAAGAGCATTACAGTAGTCTAATTTTACATTTATAAGGGTGCCTACCACCGTAGAACGGTCATGCTCCGAGATAAAGGGGAGAAGAGGTTTTAGAAGCTTCAGTTTGAAATATGAAGACTTAATGATTTGATTAACCTGTAAATTGCAACTTAAACTAGACTGCCAAATACATCCTACATTGTTTACTGATTCTGTATATTTGGAGGCCATTCCACACAATGTAGAGGCCGGAATCAGCAGCAGAAGGGTTGCCAATTTACTTTTGGAGCCAAAGACAATAATCTCTGTTTTTGTAGAATTCAGCTAAAGTTTGTTTTCAAGCACCCATAATGGTATTTATTCTGCACACTTCAACACACGCTCCACTGCTTCCACAGGCTGTTTTAGGCAGACATAAATCTGAGTATCATCCTAATATGAATGATACTGGAGGTCAAACTGAGCAAATATTTTGGTAGCGGGCAGATATACCTATTAAACAGTAAAGGTGATTGTTGTGCGCAGCCCTGGGGTAGGAAGGCTGGGCCTTAGAGGGTGCACAGTGCAACCCTACTGCACAGCGTGGAAATAAGACACCAGAGGCTCGGTTAGCCGTTGGAGCGGGAACTGCCTTTTGGCGGGCTCGCGCCTCCTTTTATTTACTTGCCCATGTGACAAAGGTCATGTGGACATCACAGTGATCAAGATGAACCCTGAGGTCTTCTGCAAGATACTGGTAGTGCATCAGAGAGATAGGGACCTGCCTTGACTTGTTGAAATCGAGTCGTTAAAAACAAGGTCAACCTGTTCATTCCCCTCTCAGAAACATGTGCCAGTAATGCTAATCTGGACCTCAGTGTACCAAAGTCTACTGTGTCGAAAGCTGCCAATAGGGGAAGCATGGCAAGCATGCTGATGTCCCCCTTATTGGCAGTTTCGAGAAGGTCATCCCAGACAGCAAATAGAGCAGTCTCCGTACCATTACCTGACCTAAAGCCAGACTGGTAGGGATCCAAGATGTTATTTGCTTCCAAATAATCCTGAAGTTGATAGTCACAACTTTCTCGAGAAGTATTGCTAGCCATAAGAGCCCCGCAATGGGACAATAGTTAGAAAGAACTTTGTAGTCCATTGTGGGCTTTTTTAGCAAAGATGTTAAATCCTATTTTTTTTATTCCTCCGGCATGATATCTTGACCAAGTGATGCATTTACCAGGATCTGTATAGGTTCGCTAAGGGCGTGTGCATGATGTTTGGCCGGGTATGCTGGAATTGGATTGTAGGTGAAGTTTGTAGGTTTAGGACTAGAAAGTAATTTCTCAATGGTTTCTTTTGTCACCACTGAAAAATGTTACCCGGGGGAGTGCACTTTTCCAACTGTTACAGAATCAGCCTCTGAGAAAATGGGCATTAACTGGGCATCAATATTAAATCTTATCTGATACATTTTTTCTAAAAAGAAGGTGTTTAAATCGTTAACCATCTTCTGATTTGGTACCATACAGCTATTTCTGCAGGTTGGATTGGAGACGTTTCTAATAAACAAATAATTCCTGGGCTTAGAAAACTCACAGTGCATTAGTGTGCCAGTAAATAATTTCCCTGGGAAAAATGATCATACATTACTGATTAATGTATATGATCCTCCAGACGGCTCTTATACTGGAGAACTGTTCATACGAATAGAGTATATATCCCGGGGGGGGGGATTTTGGTTGCAGGAGATTTTAATGCACATTGCATTGGGTTTGAAGATGAATGTTTATTGGAGAGCGGTTATATGTTACATGAGAGGTTTGCTGTACTGGGCATCAAGCATGGGGCAGAGCTGATCAATAAGGGGCGGGTATGGACAAAGGCGCTTTTGGATTATAATCTTTAGACCCTATTGCCTAGTTAAAGGGAAAGTCGGCTTGCTGTTGTCGCCTGGCAGAATGGTTGTCTGGCACCTTGCTTGGACAGCATGTTTGCCACAGATACATTGCGCCAACTGACATTGAATTATGAAGTTAGAAGTTCTGCTTTGTGTGCCAAAGCTATGATGTGTGCCTGTTTCGGCATAAGAAAGCTTGTTAAGAAAAATAACATACTGACTGAAGCTACAGTCTACCTCGAAGGGAATAGAATAGTTTGGTCCAAATCTAACCAAGATAGAACTAACTTTAAAATAATTCCTATCTACCGCTCTCCATTACAGATCTTATAGCCTCAGAAACAAAGGCTCAAACTAATCGTCTTGAGCAAAGTGGTCAGGTCTACAGGCAATAAAGTAAAGAGGCAAGAGACGCCATATGCTTACGGGGTTGGTGTGTAATATCACCATGATGTAAAGAAATCTCCAGTCCTGAAGAAGGCCCAGAAAAATATTTGACGACGTTAGGAATAACGTCTTAAAATCTTCAAGGGCAGAAATATATGTCGACCATCTAAAAGCCATATTAAAGTGCTTTTTCCCTGAGGATATTATCATCAAAAAACATCAGTTTGTTTGCTATTATTATTTCTCTTGACTGTTTTTTGTGTCAACTACTAGAAAAGAATACCGTTGAAAAAGGGAGTAAAATCTCTATGTCCCTTTTTAGGTTCATGTCTATAAATGACAGAAGTTACCAATATGACAAAGGACCATGGCATTGAATTACCCAAATGACAAAAAGGCAAAGGTTAACGAAAGAACTGGGTGGAGGGATATGTTTAGGACAAGAGAAGATGAAGGAATAAGAAATTAAAAGTAAGTGAAGTTAGAAGAGAAGATGGGAGGAGCGTAGGTGAAGGGACAGGGTAAGAGGACAAGGAGAATGGCAGGGGAAAATGTGAAGGGAAGGCATGGGGCTAAAAAAGAAAATACAATGGGTGATCTTGGGAGTTGGGGAGGGAGGGAAAAACAGGCTCAACAATTGTTTATTAAACAAAGGAAATTAGGACCAACAGTACTTTTATTACAAATTTGCCTTAAAAGAGGTCTACAAACTGGTCATATGAAATTTGTTATAAAATCAGCAAAAGAACACAGTTGTCATGAAACCATAAAAGAACAGCAATAAAGCATCTAGGCTAGAGCAGGTTACACGCTATCCATTTCCGTGACAAAATCTCTTTCACAACTTTGGCATGCAACATACAAGAAGCACATCAATGTGTACTCTGACACACAATGGAACCTTGCACACAACAGCAAACAGCAATTTGAACATGTGTCCAGTCCTACGTACCCAAAACTCTGGCACCCATGCATCCACTCCATAATTCATAACAATCTGTTAAGGTACTGTGAGGCATTACCAGGTGGATACAATCTTGCAAGGACATACCAATGGCAGCTACTAAAGAATGGGACACATTTAAGAACTTGCTAGAATGGAGGAAAAACATATTTAAGTCACAAAAATATTGTAAATCTCTAAACAATGCACTTACCTTGCATGAATATGAGACCCATGCTTTAGTATTCGGAAACTCCCTCAGAAGAGCCACAAGAGCCTCTGCCTCCTTCTGACTTGGGATTGTCTCCAGGGCAAACAAATCAACACCTGCAGATGCCAGGCACTGCAACTGCGGTCTATGCCATGCCATAAACTCCTGAGAAGAAAAGAAAAACATTCATTGAATGGGCGGGAGCGGGAGGAAGTATGCATGTAAAGTGAAGGATGTGTGCCTACCAGACTTTTAAAAGGCTAAAAGGCAGGCATGAGGGGACATACACAGCGTTGATCTTTTTTTTAAGGTTGGTTGGAACAATAGTAGGTTGATTCAGCAGATATTGCTCAATTAAAAGTATGAGTAATTCAATTCATCAAAGTTCACCATGTCCACTAATACCTTACAAGTCACCCCTCGCTGGCTTCGTTGGGTACTCTTTTCAGTAATACATGCTATTTGTTGGTTTTCTTGTCTGAAGGGCTTCTAGGCCAAAAACTGTCCACAATTGAAATAAGCAATGTGGACATCACTGAAGTACTGCAATTTTTTCATCCCGAGATGGTAGGCACATTGAGTACCTTGTATCTCTTCATGTGTGCGAATGTAGGTTGGTATGACATATTGGGGCCGATTCATGGAACCAACGTGCGCCGAAAATCTAGGCGCAAGCACGCGCAAGCATGCGCAAGCGGAAAAAAACAGGCGCACGCGCACGCGTGCGATTCATGGAAGTCCCTGCGCGTGTTCACCGCGGGATGTGCGCCAAACCCGTGCATGGCGCACAAGTCACTGCAACATCGCGAAAGGCGTGCGCGACGGTGCGCGACGCGCACAGTGAAAGCGCACAACCTCAGCGCACACAGCAGAAAGTGGGCGGGACATGGGGCGTAACGCGCGGAATGGGGAACAACACGCGAAAATAAGGGCGTAACTGGGGATGCACTGCACGGAAGCAGAGGTAACGCCCACACGCACACGAACCACACGTATTCATGGAATGGAATAGGGCAAACCCACGCACAGCCAAAGCCGCGCACAAGCTGAAACACGTCCGCCACACGAAGGCAGGCGGTAGAGTCCCAGCGCATCAAAAAAGTGGCGCCGCGGGAAGTAAAATACGCGATTGAGCGGGGTACGTGTATTCCGGGTGTGCGCGGGAAGTGACACACGCGATTGAGCGAGGTACGTGTATTCCGGGGGTGCGCGGGAAGTTACACACGCGAATGAGCGGGGTACGTGTATTCCGGGGGTGCGCGGGAAGTGACACACGCGATTGAGCGGGGTACGTGTATTCCGGGTGTGCGCGGGAAGTGACACACGCGATTGAGCGGGGTACGTGTATTCCGGGGGTGCGCGGGAAGTTACACACGCGAATGAGCGGGGTACGTGTATTCCGGGGGTGCGCGGGAAGTGACACACGCGATTGAGCGGGGTACGTGTATTCCGGGTGTGTGCGGGAAGTGACACACGCGATTGAGCGGGGTACGTGTATTCCGGTGGTGCGCGGGAAGTTACACACGCGAATGAGCGGGGTACGTGTATTACGGGGGTGCGCGGGAAGTTCCACACGCGATTTGGCCGGGTACGTGGATTCCAGGGGTGCGCGGGAAGTTCCACACGCGATTTGGCCGGGTACGTGGATTCCAGGGGTGCGCGGGAAGTTCCACACGCGATTTGGCCGTGTACGTGGATTCCAGGGGTGCGCGGGAAGTTCCACACGCGATTTGGCCGGGTACGTGGATTTCAGGGGTGCGCGGGAAGTTCCACACGCGATTGAGCGGGGTACGTGTATTTCGGGGGTGCGCGGGAAGTTCCACACGCGATTTGGCCGGGTACGTGGATTCCAGGGGTGCGCGGGAAGTTCCACACGCGATTTGGCCGGGTACGTGGATTTCAGGGGTGCGCGGGAAGTTCCACACGCGATTGAGCGGGGTACGTGTATTTCGGGGGTGCGCGGGAAGTTCCACACGCGATTTGGCCGGTTACGTGGATTCCAGGGGTGCGCGGGAAGTTCCACACGCGATTTGGCCGGGTACGTGGATTTCAGGGGTGCGCGGGAAGTTCCACACGCGAGTTGGCCGGGTACGTGGATTTCAGGGGTGCGCGGGAAGTTCCACACGCGATTGAGCGGGGTACGTGTATTTCGGGGGTGCGCGGGAAGTGACACACGCGATTTGGCCGGGCACGTGGATTCCAGGGGTGCGCGGGAAGTTCCACACGCGATTTGGCCGGGTACGTGGATTTCAGGGGTGCGCGGGAAGTTCCACACGCGATTGAGCGGGGTACGTGTATTTCGGGGGTGCGCGGGAAGTGACACACGCGATTTGGCCGGGCACGTGGATTCCAGCGGTGCGCGGGAAGTTCCACACGCGATTTGGCCGGGTACGTGGATTTCAGGGGTGCGCGGGAAGTTCCACACGCGAGTTGGCCGGGTACGTGGATTTCAGGGGTGCGCGGGAAGTTCCACACGCGATTGAGCGGGGTACGTGTATTTCGGGGGTGCGCGGGAAGTGACACACGCGATTTGGCCGGGCACGTGGATTCCAGGGGTGCGCGGGAAGTTCCACACGCGATTTGGCCGGGTACGTGGATTTCAGGGGTGCGCGGGAAGTTCCACACGCGATTGAGCGGGGTACGTGTATTCCGGGGGTGCGCGGGGAGCAGCGCACGTGTGGGTCCTCCCAGGTGTACCCTCTACACCCTCCACGGCCCCTGCAGGTGGCTCACACCACAGGGGCCTACCCAGCACATGTCCTGCAGGCACCCCATCCACCATGGCCATGCCCACCAGCCAACCCACATATCAACTAGCACTACTGCCCACCAACGCATGTCCCCCTGCACCCCCAGCCTCCAGGGGCACCCTCCACCAGGCCCCCACACATGTCTCCTATCACCCCCACCCCCCAGCAGTGCAGGGGCACCCTCCAGCAGGCCCCCACACATGTCCCCCTGCACCCTCACCCCCCAGCATCCAGGGGCACCCTCCAACAGGCCCCCACTCATGTCCCCCTGCACCCCCACCCCCTAGCATCCAGGGGCACCCTCCACCAGGCCCCCACTCATGTCTCCCACCACCCCACCCCCCAGCATCCAGGGGCACCCTCCACCAGGCCCCCACTCATGTCACCCATCACCCCCACCCCCCAGCTGTGCAGGGCACCCTCCACCAGGCCCCCACTCATGTCCCCCTGCACCCCCACCCCCTAGCATCCAGGGGCACCCTCCACCAGGCCCCCACTCATGTCTCCCACCACCCCCACCCCCTAGCATCCAGGGGCACCCTCCACCTGGCACCCACACATGTCTCCCACCACCCCCACCCCCCAGCCACCAGGGGCAGCCTCCACCAGGCCCCCACCCATGTCTCCCACCACCCCCACCCCCCAGCCACCAGGGGCAGCCTCCACCAGGCCCCCACCCATGTCCGACTCATGTCTCCCAGCACCCCCACCCCCCAGCCACCAGGGGCAGCCTCAACCAGGCCCCCACCCATGTCTCCCACCACCCCCACCCCCCAGCCACCAGGGGCAGCCTCAACCAGGCCCCCACCCATGTCCAACTCATGTCTCCCAGCACCCCCACCCCCCCAGCCACCAGGGGCACCCTCCACCAGGCCCCCACTCATGTCTCCCACCACCCCCACCCCCCAGCATCCAGGGGCACCCTCCACCAGGCCCCCACTCATGTCCCCCTGCACCCCCACCCCCTAGCATCCAGGGGCACCCTCCACCTGGCACCCACACATGTCTCCCACCACCCCCACCCCCCAGCAGTGCAGGGGCACCCTCCACCAGGCCCCCACACATGTCCCCCTGCACCCTCACCCCCCAGCATCCAGGGGCACCCTCCACCAGGCCCCCACTCATGTCCCCCTGCACCCCCACCCCCTAGCATCCAGGGGCACCCTCCACCAGGCCCCCACTCATGTCTCCCACCACCCCCACCCCCCAGCATCCAGGGGCACCCTCCACCAGGCCCCCACACATGTCTCCTATCACCCCCACCCCCCAGCAGTGCAGGGGCACCCTCCAGCAGGCCCCCACACATGTCCCCCTGCACCCTCACCCCCCAGCATCCAGGGGCACCCTCCACCAGGCCCCCACTCATGTCCCCCTGCACCCCCACCCCCTAGCATCCAGGGGCACCCTCCACCAGGCCCCCACTCATGTCTCCCACCACCCCCACCCCCCAGCATCCAGGGGCACCCTCCACCAGGCCCCCACTCATGTCACCCATCACCCCCACCCCCCAGCTGTGCAGGGCACCCTCCACCAGGCCCCCACTCATGTCCCCCTGCACCCCCACCCCCTAGCATCCAGGGGCACCCTCCACCAGGCCCCCACTCATGTCTCCCACCACCCCCACCCCCCAGCATCCAGGGGCACCCTCCACCAGGCCCCCACTCATGTCCCCCTGCACCCCCACCCCCTAGCATCCAGGGGCACCCTCCACCTGGCACCCACACATGTCTCCCACCACCCCCACCCCCCAGCAGTGCAGGGGCACCCTCCACCAGGCCCCCACACATGTCCCCCTGCACCCTCACCCCCCAGCATCCAGGGGCACCCTCCACCAGGCCCCCACTCATGTCCCCCTGCACCCCCACCCCCTAGCATCCAGGGGCACTCTCCACCAGGCCCCCACACATGTCCCCCTGCACCCTCACCCCCCAGCATCCAGGGGCACCCTCCACCAGGCCCCCACTCATGTCCCCCTGCACCCCCACCCCCTAGCATCCAGGGGCACCCTCCACCAGGCCCCCACTCATGTCTCCCACCACCCCCACCCCCCAGCATCCAGGGGCAGCCTCCACCAGGCCCCCACTCATGTCCCCCTGCACCCCCCCCCTAGCATCCAGGGGCACCCTCCACCTGGCACCCACACGTCTCCCACCACCCCCACCCCCCAGCAGTGCAGGGGCACCCTCCACCAGGCCCCCACACATGTCCCCCTGCACCCTCACCCCCCAGCAGTGCAGGGGCACCCTCCACCAGGCCCCCACACATGTCTCCCACCACCCCCACCCCCCAGCATCCAGGGGCACCCTCCACCAGGCCCCCACTCATGTCCCCCTGCACCCTCACCCCCCAGCATCCAGGGGCACCCTCCACCAGGCCCCCACTCATGTCTCCCACCACCCCCACCCCCCAGCCACCAGGGGCAGCCTCCAGCAGGCCCCCACCCATGTCCAACTCATGTTCCCCACCCAACATGTCATCACAGTCCAGATCCCTGGTCTCTATGGTCAGCCCCCAAATGCAAAACACCCACCCGAGTATTGCATCCACCCACTCATATTCTGCAATTACATCACAGAACACCAATTGCAAGTTCCAAAACAAACACATGTCCCTCACATACACCCAATGGGTGTCAGTGATTCTCAAAACACATAACATGAAATGCATGAAAACAATGAGACACCACACATTGAAGTGCAACAAATAAATAATGTATTAAAGGAAAGATGAATAGAAACAAAAATGAAGAAACAGAAATGTGAATGGACAAAAATGAAAAGAAGCATGTCCGTTCAAAATAAAAAAAAAATTAAAGAATATAGAAATCCAAAGTAATGTAGTACAAAGTCAATGTCCACCAAACAAAATCCAATGTGAAAAAAAAATTATAAGCCATTGATCCATGGATAATGTTAAAAAAGAAAGTATGTACAAGTCCACAACTATGTACAATGCAAGAAGCCAGGGTCCATCATCCCAACAAAATAAAGGAAACCTAACTAACTACACTAACTAATAAAAAAAACTATATACAAAAATGTGGCCAATGTCCAAAAGGTCCAAATGAAATAAAAACAAAAATGAAACTTAACACTACCTACATAACTAAGTACAAGGGCAGCGGGCTAGTTCCACGGCTCACTTCTGGATGTGCCGGGCCAGGGCATCATCGAACTCCTCCTCAATGTCCCGGAGGCGGTCCTCCTCCATGGCCCCGAGGGTCCGCAGGGCCGTCGACGTGTCCACCTCCAAAGCCCTGCGGATTGCCTCAAAGCACTCGACCCGCCTCAGGGCCCTCTGCATGGAGTTCTCCGCCCTGACCATTGAGAGCCGTGCCTCTTCCGCCCGCTGCCGCTCCGCATCTATGGCGTGGCCCAACCGCTGCCACACGGAAGACACTTTTTGTCCTGGGTCCTCCTGCCCTCCGGCCGATGCCTGCCCCTCCGATGTCGAAGGCCCCGAGCCTTCATGGCTCCCACCATGGTGCTGCTGCTGCTGTGCCTCTGCCCCTGCACTGCCTCCTGCTGCCTGCACATCCTCCGCCGGCTGGGGTGCAGTCGTTGACGTGGCCACCCCTGCTGGACGTCCGACTCCCGACTGCGGCAGGGATGCCTCCTCCACCAGCCTGGCCGCACCGTCAGAGGCAGCTCCACAGGGCACCCAGGTGACTGATGGGTGGGAAGATGGCACAGAGGACGACTGGCGCGTAGGGGGTCCAGCTGAGGAGGGGGTCGTGGCAAGCCCCATCAGACGGAGGAATCCGGCCTGGGTGACCTGTCCCAGCAGGCTGACGTGGTCAACGAGCCATTCGAGATGATGTGCAGTCTCTTCATGAAAAGACTGCAGGTCACCTCGCATGGCCCGTTGACGCAACGCCACTCCAGCCAGGACAGGCTCAACCCGGGCCTGGATAGCCACGTCCGCAGGCAGAGGAAGGCCAGTTGACGTCAGCTCATCCCCTGCCTGAAAACTGGTCTGGACATGGGCATCCCTGCTGGTGCAAGATGATGCAGGGACAGGATCAGGGACAGGATTGCACACAGGCACCTCCGCGGCGGCCTGTGCTGCCTCCTGTCCCTGGTCCTGCACTGCGCCACTAGCACCAGTGGGATCCCCACCCCCAGACCCCGTCTCCGGTGCTTGCACGGCCTCCTCCTCCACCAAACCCCCCACCAACCTGGATGACTCTGTGCCATCTTCCCCCGTTGGGCCCTGTGGGGTCCCAGCTGCCCCTTCTGCTGCCGAGGAGTCCAACTGCAACCTCCGCCTCTTGGACCTCCCCCCGGCAGCTGCGGCCTGGGACGCGGCACCGGACTCCTCACTCCCCGACGAGATGACAACCTGGGAGGGGAGCCGGGCCTTGCGTCTCCGGCTGGCGGTGGGATCCCCGCCGCTGTGCTCCACAGCACCTTCTCCGCCCTCTTCATCAGTTGACGCTGCAGACAGGGAGAAACAAAACACAGGCATCAGGGCACTGTACAATGGACACATACACACATGACAGTTGTACATGAGTGGCATTGGCAAACCTCTGACATGTCATCACAATCCCCAACACACATGTCATTACAACTTGCACACACGAGCCATACCACAGCCATGTTGCAACTGCCAACACCATCCATACACATACAACAGCATCAGCAGCCAAAGGTGAGCCAGACATCACATGCAACACAGGAAGTGCACCACACATGTACACACCAACCACCACACTTGCATGCATGTGTACACCTCTGCTAAGTGTCGCAGTGTTCAGACGGGCATCCATGTCACATCTGCCAATCAGGCTTCCACATACCGCTGTCACATGCATCCATGTTGCATCACTGTTGCACCCTTGTCAAATACACACACATGCACATGTACACAGCGCTGATACAATCAGCTGAAAACAACATACATGCGTGACATCACGGACATGTCTACTCACATACACATTCATACAAACTTGTGTGCCCACACAACTGCATTTGGCATGCAAGCCCACACACACAGGCACCATCCATGTCTCACACATTACAGCCCTCGCATGTGTCAGCCCCACGGCCCTGTACACCCGCACCCATACTCGACCCCATACAAACAGATGTGCAACCTGCACACTACTGAACAATCACCACACGCACTGCTCACAATCAGGATGCATGTACACTCACCGCTCGACTCCAGACGGGTCTGCCTCTCAAGGACCTGGACGTGGAGCGCTGGGGATATGTGTTCCAGGACCCTCATCTGTTCTTCCGACAAGTGGCCCCGGCGCCCCTTGGCATCCGCTGCCTTCAAGAGGCGCCGGGCCTTGGTCAGGGTCCTGGACCTGAAGTCCTCCCAGCGCTTCTTGACATGTTGGAAGTCGCGGACTGCCACCCCCTCCGCGTTGATGGCAGTCACGATGTCAGTCCAGATCCGAGTCCGTCCTTCCTTGTCGGCGCGGCAACTTCCGAAGAGGGCATCATACTGCCCCAGGACTTGCTCCACCAGGACACCAACTTCGGTGGCACTGAAGCTGGTGCCCCTCTGCCTCTCTGGCCGGGGGTTGTCAGTGGTCACAGATGGAGTTTGCTCCGACATGACAACCCCAGAGGCAGGAGTGGGTGGGCAACTGGGTCCTGGGGCTGGGCTGTGGAGCGATGGAATCCCAGTCGGGAGTCTTTGGTTCCAGCAGGGGTGGTCACACCAACAGCACCCCTGGCTGATGTGCAGGCAGCAAATGGCAGGGCACGTGGGCAGCAGGCAGTCAGGCAGCAGCAGATGGCAGGTGGGAGCGTGCTCGGGGCTCTGGGGGGCAGTAGTTCGGCCTTCTGGGCAGGAGCGTGTGCTTACGCGTGGCCAGCTTGATACGGAGTGATTTGGCACGTGAAAAATCTGCACGTCAGCGTGTAATTCGAGGAAAGGCCCTTAGCGCGTAAGCGCGTCTGCACGCATACGCATTTTCATTGGACCAAAGGCCCTCAGCGTGTGAGCGCGTCTGTGACGTGACGTGCGAGGGAGTATCCCTCATTGCACGTGATGACAGTACACACGTGGATCCCAACCAATCGCGTGTGAAAGTTCACGGGACCCCGGAACACACGTACCCAGGCCAATGGCGTGTGGAACTACCCGCGCACCCCGGAACACACGTACCCAGGCCAATGGCGTGTGGAACTACCCGCGCACCCCGAAACACACGTACCCAGGCCAATCGCGTGTGGAACTACCCGCGCACCCCGAAACACACGTACCCCGGCCAATCGCGTGTGGAACTACCCGCGCACCCCGAAACACACGTACCCAGGCCAATCGCGTGTACGCTCGCTCCCCTCCGATCACACGCGATGACACCCGAATACGGGAAACCAACGAGTCCGCCCACACGAGGCGTCCCGCGCCCGCGCACAGCATAAAAGTGCGCGCAAACAACAAACGCGTATATACAGCGACATGAATGCCCCATTTGTTGCTGCAGTGATTGTGGGACACCGCAGGAGGAGGAGAATAGCCAGGGCACGCATTTTTGCACCACGGACAGGCCTTTTTGGGATGCCTGACGACCAGGTCTACGGCAGGTATAGGTTTCCACCCCATATCATCCTAGACCTGGTCAGGGAGTGGGAAGATGACCTCACATCCCCCACCCTTTGCTCCCAAGCATTGAGCCCCTTGGAGAAGCTGCTCAATGTCTTGCATTTCTTGGCCACTGGGTCGTTTCAGCGGACCACTGCCATAGTGGGGGGGGTCTCACAGGCCACGCAGTCACGCTGCCTACACCAGGTACTGGCAATCATGACAGCGCGCCCCTCAGTCCGCAGGCACATATACATGCCCAGAACACCCGCAGAAAGGCAGGCCGTTGTCCTGGATTTTTTCAGGGTGGCACACTTCCCCAAAGTGCTTGGTGCCATAGATTGCACCCATGTGGCCCTACGTCCACCTAGGGCCACTGAGCACATCTACCGAAACCGCAAGCACTGGCATTCCATCAATGTACAGGTGGTATGCGATGCAAAGGGAATCATCACCTCTGTGTATGCAAACTACCCTGGCTCCACCCATGACAGTTTCATATACAGAATGTCCGCCCTGAGCCGGGCCCTGGAAGCTGGGCAGCATGGCGACACATGGCTCCTAGGTGAGTACAAATGCCCTTGCACATGCATGCAAGTCACACACAGACAAATATACCAACCCTAATAATCTGAACAATTATCACCTCCCCAGGGGACAGTGCCTACCCTCTGAGCAACCACATGATGACGCCAATCCGGAACCCCACCACACCACCCCAGGTAAGATACAACGCTGCCCATATTGCAACCAGGGGCATAGTGGAGCGCACATTCGGAGTGCTCAAGTCACGTTTCCGCTCCCTTGACCGCTCTGGTGGGCAACTACTCTATGCACCAGCAGTTGTGTGCAGGATCATTGTGGCAGCATGTGTCCTGCACAATGTTGCAACACGGCAGGGCGTCCCGGTGGACATGGTGGTGCCCCCACATCCCCAACCACAGGCACAGGCGCTGCCCATGGGAGGGGACAGGGCACGTGGCGAGGTAGCCCGGACCCAGCTTGTGGCCACATTTTTCACCTAAACTCCCACCCCTGCAGAGTGCACACAGGCCTGGCACATACCAGGTGACAATCGATGATGACAAAGTGACAGTCAACTGTCACAACCCTACCACCCTGAGATAGTTGCCATGGAAGTGCCACATCGTCTGCATCCCTAGCTACTTAAACACAAGCTATCCTGTGCAACCAAAATGCACACATGACATGTGACATGACATGAGCCATACACAAGTATTACAAGGCACAATGAGGCGGGGGGGGGGGAACAAGGGAACACAGAACGGTACTACTAGGCCAGGTGTCATTGTGATTGTGCAAGTGCAGGGGTAGGGGGAAGGGAAAAGTGCAAGGGTGGGGGGGAGTCCAGTACAGGGGAAGTAGGCCAAAAAATTATACATAGGTCGCCTGGTGGCAACTGCTAAGGTAAGTGCAGACGAGTGCTGGGAAGGGAGGGCTGTAGGGATAGAGAGACAGTACTGCAGTGCAGGGGTTGCCAGGGTGGCAGTGCAAGTGGACAGTGGCTGGGCCAGGGACCGAGGTTGGTGAGAGTGGCCCAGTTGCAGCTCCTGTGCAGTTCCAGTGAACAATTCTGCAAGGGAGAGGCAGAGAGTAAGCAGAAGCAAAGAGGAAGGTCTTGAGGTGCTTCCAGAACTGGAGATGGTTCCCCTCAAGTTCAAGTCAGGAAGTCTGTTCGAGGGGGAGGGCCCTGCTGCGGAGAGAAACCTACCCCCAGCTAGTTGCTCTGAGAAGCGGATGACCTGGACATGCAAGGTGTGCATCACACACACCTGCAAAACAGGCCATGGCCATCACTGTCATGTCAGTCAAACCCTCCCAAACATCAACATGACATGGCAAGCAATACCCATACACCGACCCAGTAACGATAAGGTACACATTTCCATGTCCTAAATGTACAGTGGCATCGGACAATGATGCCTGACCCGGAATCCGATGAAATGACAGACCAACAAAATGTCCCACCAAAAATAAGTCGATTCCAAATGCATTACAACAGTCGTAGACGTAACATCACAATGAATGCCTGGCTATATGCACATGATGCATTGCAAAATGAACACTGCAGCTCATGTGTGCAATGTCCTACTCCTGCATCACACTGCTCAGCGCACAGCACAGTGAACAGCCATTGCGTGTGATGCACACCCTGAGCATCACATCTAAGTGACAGACTACATCAAAAATCAAATTAGGCATGTACTCGAACCATAATCGGTCACAGAACATGTGCTGGCGGGACACAGTGGGCACCAGAAGGCAAACAGTGTACACGTGGATATGCAAGGGTGGGAGTACATGGAGTGCATCCGAGTGCAAGTGTGTGGTTCTGCAAGGACATGCACTCCACATATGCATGTGCACTCAAGTGACCATCAGTGTTCCCTACACATCACATGTGAACATCCACCATGTGTACACCCCAGCATGTCAAACCACTACTATCCCCTCGCACCTGAAAGGAAAACACAACACATGAACAGGCATTGATCAGCAGAACACAACATGTACATAGGACAACAACATTACAATGTCAGAGTTCCCATCACACTGCAGGGCAACGCAACTATCAACAACAACCCCCCCCCCTCGCAAATGACCACGACCCACTGAACAACTGCACCTGGGTCATGGAGCCTCCAACCCTCATTCCCACCTGGCCACAGGATCACCTTTACCCTTCGTGTCCATCTCCCACCTTGTGTGTAAAGAGATGCCTGAACCCTCAGAATCCACACTCATTTCCAAAATCACATAATCCAAGGCATGAAAAGGAACCCAAACACCCTCCAGTAGATGACTTGACATAGCAGTACGTCTCAAAGGCCAAGTACTACCACAATGATGCAACAACCAAGGTAGCACAGCAAAACAATGTCACGACAGGATGTGAGACATGTGTGGTACATGACATAGGATGATGCACCATTAATGGATGTGTACTGTCACAGATCCCCTGTACAGGCGCTGGAGTCTCATGAAACAACCACCCACACCATGTCCCGGGTGCCTGCAAGGTCAAACTCACACAGGCCCCTGAGATCCTGGTGGGGAAAGAGGTTCAGGGATATGCAGTCGGGACAGGTGTAGACACACTGGATGACTGGAATGCGTGGCAGGTGAGGGGAGTAGGAATGACACATGAAACCAGGGAATGCACGAAAATGTACAACCTGCATGAACACATGCACAATCCAAATAAACTTGGACATCATTGTCATGGCCTTCTGTAGTCCAGGCTCAGGAGTGGTACGAACCAACCACCCCCTCTAGGGTTTTGGCGCCTGCAAGTTCGGGGCTTACACAGGCATCCGCAACCCCAGTGGGGAAAGAGGGTCAGGGAACATTGCTTGGATAGGCATGGGAAGCAGGAACACCGGGTAGAGGGTACAGGTTTCGAAATTGCATAGGATCACGGGTGATTAGGGTAAATAACATACCAAATAGGACCACACATACATCCATGCATCAGTACACTCCCCAGCAAGCCTATGCAGGGCAGTTTGTAAGAAAATACAACAAGACACTTAGCTCTGGTTTTGAGTGCTGGCCTCCTGCCTGCGCACTCTCAGGTCCGGTTGCAGGAGCACTGCAATGCTGCAAAGAGAGACACAGTCAGCAACCTGTACGTGCCAATTACACAAAAACACAACACAAAACATGCCCCATAACAACATACAACTCTACAAACAGACAATCTGTGCTCCATGCTTCGTACCCATATATAACATCACCCCTGTGACGGGTCATTCACAGTTAATGCAGTAAGTCAGCCGCTGGTGGGTGCGTGGCAAATGGAACACCAATGTGTCACAATTCACACAACATGCAATGTTCCCTGGGTAAGCAGACAGACCCATATGGCAAGCCATGACTACAGAGCAAGTTGCGTACCACCATGACCAAAACAAAGTTGCCAGTGCATTTATCATGAAGTACGTGGAATAGACATGCACTGCACCCGAGTATGTCCCTTGCTGTATGTCCCTGTGAGCTGCCCCTTTCCATGTCTTGGAAGGCTACATGGTTGATACAAGTGCCTCAATGAACCTTGGTGTACCGCAGGGTATGTGCCACTGCCCCCGCATGTGTCCCAGACAACCCTACTATCAACAGCCATCAGTCCACAAACACATCTGAGCTGCATTGTGTGCTTCAACACCAATATTTGTCTAAGCTCACCCTCAGTGCTGTGACTAAGCCTGCACGTGCAACTCGCCTGGTGCAAGCTTTGCTGTCTCGTGGCCCCCCTGTGATGCTCACCTTGCCTGGAGTTCCTTGGAACATGTCAGCAGTTCTAGGATGTGGGTCTGCAATCACTGTGGCTCTGCTTGTGCACACATGTGCATGTGGGCACCAACAAACGGGTCAGGAATTACGTCGTCCAATGGGCCATGTCTGCTGGCAAAGGTGCTCTGGTGCCTCATCCCCCTGCAGAAAGTGCACGAAACACATGATTAATGCATCAAAGTGATCTGTGTGTGTCTCATCATGCATCTCATTACTTGACCATGTCAGAGAGTCACATCACAAATCACACCATCAGTCCGTCTTTCACCTCCAAAGTGTGGAACACTATCTACAGCATGATTTGCAACAAGCACGTTTTCAGGAAAGATATGAAACATAATACACAATGCATAGCAATCAATGTCCACATTAATCATGACACGCCCCATCTAGCAAAAGCTGAACAGTGGACAATTACACCTAAATCATCCCCACTAGGGGTGTCAACACAAGTCAAAAAGCACCAGACATGCCACAGATATGACAGTCCAAAGCCCTTGTGTAAAAATCTGTTACACCGAACCATCCTTGCGAGCCCATGGATAAGGGAGGCAGGAGTGGCATATGTGAGTCAAGGAACCCAAGCAGCAAACACATACACAAGACAACCATGAAGGGCCCAGCTGGAACAGACAGTGGATGCCTTCAAAAACCACAAGGCACCGCACTGTCACATGTAAGCACAATAGACTACACATTTTAAACTAACTCAACTATTAACTAATTACACTAACTATGGAAAACCTACATTACCTATTTAAACTAACTATCAAACAGAAACTTAACTAACTAAACTAAAAGAAAAATCAAAAATGGCCACATACGACCCGGGGGGGAGGGGAGGCACCCAGGAGGGGGGGAGGTACAGGGTGCTGCTCAACATCCACATGCGATGATGCTGAGCCAAAAAAAAATACCTCCATGGGCTCACAGCACGACCTATGTGGGAGATAGATGGTCGTCCGAGTCTGGCTCATCATGGTAAGGAGGACGTGGCACAGTAGCCTGGCCACGCCTAGCCGCAGCTTGCCCCTCGTCGGCAGCAAGTCTGCCGGACAGGTGAGCCTGGTTCTGTGTGGCGATGTTACATAGGTCTGCATGCAGGACCTCACGTGATACACGTGCTTCCTCTTGCAAGGTAGCACGTGTAACACGGAGTTCCTCCTGCAAGGCCTGGCTGGACAACCGCTGCACCTCCCGGCAAGCCTGTAGCTCAGCCGAGATGGTGCGCTCAAGCTGTGCAAACCTCTCCTCTGCCTGCTGCCTCTGGGACATCATAAGGACACCCAGAGTGGATCTGAGGGAGGCATACTCCTCCCTCAGGGCATCCATGTGCGCCTCTGCGTGAGCAGAAATTGCTTGACGCAGAGACGACATTTCAGCCTGGCGTGCCCTGTCTGAGGCCGCCATGCCCAGCCTGAGTGAGCAGGCCGTGGACCGTGCCGCCTGCTGCTGGAGAAGCACCTGCCTAGCAGGGGGGAGCACAGATCGGGCCACACGCTCCATGCTGTCAGCGATGTTCTCCATTGCTGCCCCCTGCCGTTCTGAATTGGCAGTCATGTCTTGCTCCCACTCAGTATACAGCGGTTGCGCGCGGCGACCGCGTTGCCGGGCTTGACCCCTGCGGGACCCAAGGACCGGGGGTCCTCGCTGTGTTGGCACCGCCTGCGGCTGCACGACTACATGCCCCCGTCGACGTGATGTCCCAGGCACATCAGTGACTGGTGTGGCGGGTGACCCTGCGTCCCGATCCACCACGGGCGGAGGAACCAAGACTGTCTGTCTCTTTGATAGCGATTTAGAAGATGAAGTCAAGATATCTGTGAACTGACCAAGGAGGAGTGGCAGGTGGAGGGATGACCAAAGGCCTGACTTGTGTCAGTGGCAGCTGGGTGCCCACTAATGGACCCTGCGCAGCAACATCAGCTGTGGCAGGGTCATTGACCGCAACGGTCCTGGTTGGCAGACTCACAACCGGGGTGCTGTTGGGTGCATCTGCCCCTGCACTTGCCAACACCCGGCTGTTCGGGGCAGCAGATGACATGACTGCCCCAGGGACACGTGTCTTGGTCTGAGCAGCCCGGCCTGCCCCAATGGTTTCCCCCCTGGCCTGTTGGAGATCTACCAAGGGCTCTTCAAGTGCCAACGCAGCCTGCGCTGGCAGACCCTGAGCCTGGGTGGCGGTGTCCACAACTGCACCTGCAGCTACCGCTACCCTTGGGCCCGTGGCAGTCGATGAAACGGACTGCCGGGTCATACGGGTGCCAGTGCCAGATGCAGGAGCTGCATCCCCCTGAACCACAGGGGGTGGTGGCATGGCTGCACCAACACATGGCACAACATTGTGCTCAAGTGGCGCACCCCTGCCTCTTCCCCCTCTGTGGCTGCCCTGGACACCCTGGAGTCCCCCTACTCCCTGGTCACCACGGCCACGTCCCCGACCACGCCCGCCACGAGGAGGACGCCCAGCTGAGGCGCCCCTCACCTTTGGTAGCCTCCCTACCATGGCACAGATGTAATAGTGCTGGCACAGATGGAGTGGTGCCAATGGGAGGTGTACAGCACAATTGACCTGGGCAATTGGGGTGAAGGGGGTGGGAAGCAAGATGTTAACAGCCCCCCTGCACCTGCAAGGCTGTATGTGACCCCGGTGATGTGTTGACGGGTCACGCAACGCTCAGGCACCCCAAAACTGCAGTAAAACCGTGCACGCAACCCTGCAGCCTACGTGCGTGGATTAAACCTCCCGCAGTACGCGGTGGCACCCAGTAACACGTATAACGCGTACGCGTGGGACACGCAGGCTACGATGACATCGAAAATGGGTGCGATACACAGGGGCACCCGCAGTGGGAAAAGGAGCGTTTGCGACTCACCGTCTGACTAGCGCGATGCAGAAAAACACACTTAGCCAATACCCCCGCCAAAAGAAGAGATACGTCCTTGAGAGCTGTGAAGTAGATGGCGCGCGAAACAACTGGAAGCAGCAACACACGTCGGTCTCCACGAAAGGCACGTACAGCGAACAGCTGGGCCCGCTCACCTTTAACCCGTGCTGAGGGAAACGCACGCGCGCGTCACGTCACATGCGGACGTGCACTTTTTCACGTTTGATTACGCGCATTACACGCGGACGTGCAGTTTTTCACGCGCGCACGCTTATGCATGGGCCCTTTCCTCCTATTACACGCGGACGTGCAGTTTTTCACGCGCGCTTACGCGCATTACACGCAGCGTGCAGATTTTTCACGTGCCTAATCACTCCGTATGAAGCTGGCCACGTGAAAACACACGGAAGACCACGCTCCTGCCCAGAAGGCCAATTCACTGGCCCCCAGTGCCCCAAGCAGCCTCCCACATGCCATCTGCTGCTGCCTGCCTGCCTGCCTGCTGCCACCGTGCCCTGCCATTTGGTGCCTGCACATCAGCCATCTGCAGGGGTCCAGTTGCTGTGTCCACCCCTGCTGGTACAGAAGAGTCCCGACTCAAATGACATCGCTCCACAGCCCAGCCCCAGGACCCAGTTGGTCACCCACTCCTGCCCCTGGGGTTGCCATGTCGAGCACATCCACATCTGACACCAGTTGCAACCCCCGGCCAGAGGGGCAGAGGGGCAGAGGGGCACCAGCTTCACTGCCACCGAAGTTGGTGTCCTGGTGGAGCATGTCCTGGGGCAGTATGATGCCCTCTTCGGATCGTCCCGCGCCAACAGGGAAGGACGGGAGAGGACGCGGAGGGGGTGGCAACCCGCACCATCCAGAAGGTCAAGAAGCGCTGGGAGGACTTGAGGTCCAGGACCCTCATGAAGGCCCGGCGCCTTGTGGAGGGGGGCCGGGGCCGCATGAGTTCCATCCAGTTGAGGGTCCTGGAACGCGCACACCCAGCGCTCCACAGCCAGGTCCTTGAGAGGGAGACCCGTCTGGAGTTGAGCGGTAAGTGGCCAAGCATTGCTGTGTGAGACAGGGCATGTTGCAGTGTGCTGGTTGTCTGATACTTGCCTGCATGTGTGACATAGGCCATGTACGCATGTATGTGTGCAGGGACATCATGGTAATGCATGTGCGACCTGTAATGTGTGAACCGCATGGTTGTTGCATGTGTTTGATTGTGACATGGGGAGCCCTGTGCAGATTGCACACATGACAGCATGGAAGTCTCTGTTCCTGGACATGGGTGGGGGCCTGGTTGAGGCTGCCCCTGGTGGCTGGGGGGGTGGGGGTGCTGGGAGACATGAGTCGGACATGGGTGGGGGCCTGGTGGAGGCTGCCCCTGGTGGCTGGGGGGTGGGGGTGCTGGGAGACATGGGTGGGGGCCTGGTGGAGGCTGCCCCTGGTGGCTGGGGGGGGTGGGGGTGCTGGGAGACATGAGTCGGACATGGGTGGGGGCCTGGTGGAGGCTGCCCCTGGTGGCTGGGGGGGTGGGGGTGCTGGGAGACATGGGTGGGGGCCTGGTGGAGGCTGCCCCTGGTGGCTGGGGGGTGGGGGTGCTGGGAGACATGGGTGGGGGCCTGGTTGAGGCTGCCCCTGGTGGCTGGTGGGTGGGGGTGGTGGGAGACATGGGTGGGGGCCTGGTGGAGGCTGCCCCTGGTGGCTGGTGGGTGGGGGTGCTGGGAGACATGGGTGGGGGCCTGGTGGAGGCTGCCCCTGGTGGCTGGGGGGTGGGGGTGCTGGGAGACATGGGTGGGGGCCTGGTGGAGGCTGCCCCTGGTGGCTGGGGGGGTGGGGGTGCTGGGAGACATGAGTCGGACATGGGTGGGGGCCTGGTGGAGGGTGCCCCTGGTGGCTGGGGGGGTGGGGGTGCTGGGAGACATGAGTCGGACATGGGTGGGGGCCTGGTGGAGGGTGCCCCTGGTGGCTGGGGGGTGGGGGTGGTGGGAGACATGGGTGGGGGCCTGGTTGAGGCTGCCCCTGGTGGCTGGTGGGTGGGGGTGGTGGGAGACATGGGTGGGGGCCTGGTGGAGGCTGCCCCTGGTGGCTGGGGGGTGGGGGTGCTGGGAGACATGGGTGGGGGCCTGGTGGAGGCTGCCCCTGGTGGCTGGTGGGTGGGGGTGCTGGGAGACATGGGTGGGGGCCTGGTGGAGGCTGCCCCTGGTGGCTGGGGGGTGGGGGTGCTGGTAGACATGGGTGGGGGCCTGGTGGAGGCTGCCCCTGGTGGCTGGGGGGTGGGGGTGGTGGGAGACATGGGTGGGAGCCTGGTGGAGGCTGCCCCTGGTGGCTGGGGGGTGGGGGTGGTGGGAGACATGGGTGGGGGCCTGGTTGAGGCTGCCCCTGGTGGCTGGGGGGGTGGGGGTGCTGGGAGACATGAGTCGGACATGGGTGGGGGCCTGGTGGAGGCTGCCCCTGGTGGCTGGGGGGTGGGGGTGCTGGGAGACATGGGTGGGGGCCTGGTGGAGGCTGCCCCTGGTGGCTGGGGGGGTGGGGGTGCTGGGAGACATGAGTCGGACATGGGTGGGGGCCTGGTGGAGGCTGCCCCTGGTGGCTGGGGGGGTGGGGGTGCTGGGAGACATGGGTGGGGGCCTGGTGGAGGCTGCCCCTGGTGGCTGGGGGGTGGGGGTGCTGGGAGACATGGGTGGGGGCCTGGTTGAGGCTGCCCCTGGTGGCTGGTGGGTGGGGGTGGTGGGAGACATGGGTGGGGGCCTGGTGGAGGCTGCCCCTGGTGGCTGGTGGGTGGGGGTGCTGGGAGACATGGGTGGGGGCCTGGTGGAGGCTGCCCCTGGTGGCTGGGGGGTGGGGGTGCTGGGAGACATGGGTGGGGGCCTGGTGGAGGCTGCCACTGGTGGCTGGGGGGGTGGGGGTGCTGGGAGACATGAGTCGGACATGGGTGGGGGCTTGGTGGAGGGTGCCCCTGGTGGCTGGTGGGTGGGGGTGGTGGGAGACATGGGTGGGGGCCTGGTGGAGGCTGCCCCTGGTGGCTGGGGGGTGGGGGTGCTGGGAGACATGGGTGGGGGCCTGGTGGAGGGTGCCCCTGGTGGCTGGTGGGTGGGGGTGCTGGGAGACATGGGTGGGGGCCTGGTGGAGGCTGCCCCTGGTGGCTGGGGGGGTGGGGGTGCTGGGAGACATGAGTCGGACATGGGTGGGGCCTGGTGGAGGCTGCCCCTGGTGGCTGGGGGGTGGGGGTGCTGGGAGACATGGGTGGGGGCCTGGTGGAGGCTGCCCCTGGTGGCTGGGGGGTGGGGGTGGTGGGAGACATGGGTGGGGGCCTGGTGGAGGCTGCCCCTGGTGGCTGGGGGGTGGGGGTGCTGGGAGATATGGGTGGGGGCCTGGTGGAGGCTGCCCCTGGTGGCTGGTGGGTGGGGGTGCTGGGAGACATGGGTGGGGGCCTGGTGGAGGCTGCCCCTGGTGGCTGGGGGGTGGGGGTGCTGGGAGACATGGGTGGGGGCCTGGTGGAGGCTGCCCCTGGTGGCTGGGGGGGTGGGGGTGCTGGGAGACATGAGTCGGACATGGGTGGGGCCTGGTGGAGGCTGCCCCTGGTGGCTGGGGGGTGGGGGTGGTGGGAGACATGGGTGGGGGCCTGGTGGAGGCTGCCCCTGGTGGCTGGGGGGTGGGGGTGCTGGGAGACATGAGTCGGACATGGGTGGGGGCCTGGTGGAGGCTGCCCCTGGTGGCTGGGGGGTGGGGGTGCTGGGAGACATGGGTGGGGGCCTGGTGGAGGCTGCCCCTGGGGGGTGGGGGTGCTGGGAGACATGGGTGGGGGCCTGGTGGAGGCTGCCCCTGGTGGCTGGGGGGGTGGGGGTGCTGGGAGACATGAGTCGGACATGGGTGGGGCCTGGTGGAGGCTGCCCCTGGTGGCTGGGGGTGGTGGGAGACATGGGTGGGGGCCTGGTGGAGGCTGCCCCTGGTGGCTGGGGGGTGGGGGTGCTGGGAGACATGAGTCGGACATGGGTGGGGGCCTGGTGGAGGCTGCCCCTGGTGGCTGGGGGGTGGGGGTGCTGGGAGACATGGGTGGGGGCCTGGTGGAGGCTGCCCCTGGTGGCTGGGGGGTGGGGGTGCTGGGAGACATGGGTGGGGGCCTGGTGGAGGCTGCCCCTGGTGGCTGGGGGGTGGGGGTGCTGGGAGACATGAGTCGGACATGGGTGGGGGCCTGGTGGAGGCTGCCCCTGGTGGCTGGGGGGTGGGGGTGCTGGGAGACATGGGTGGGGCCTGGTGGAGGCTGCCCCTGGTGGCTGGGGGGTGGGGGTGGTTTTAGACATGGGTGGGGGCCTGGTGGAGGCTGCCCCTGGTGGCTGGGGGGGTGGGGGTGCTGTGAGACATGAGTCGGACATGGGTGGGGGCCTGGTTGAGGCTGCCCCTGGTGGCTGGTGGGTGGGGGTGGTGGGAGACATGGGTGGGGGCCTGGTGGAGGCTGCCCCTGGTGGCTGGGGGGTGGGGGTGGTGGGAGACATGGGTGGGGGCCTGGTGGAGGCTGCCCCTGGTGGCTGGGGGTGCTGGGAGACATGGGTGGGGGCCTGGTGGAGGCTGCCCCTGGTGGCTGGGGGGTGGGGGTGCTGGGAGACATGGGTGGGGGCCTGGTGGAGGGTGCCCCACAGTGCTGGGGGGTGGGGGTGGTGGGGAACAGGAGTTGGACATGGGTGGGGGCCTGCTGGCAGGTGCCCCACAGTGCTGGGGGGTGGGGGTGCAAGGGGACATGTGGCTTGGCTGGGGGCATGGCCATGGTGGATGGGCTGCCTGTGGGACATGACATGGGGTGCAGGGTAGTCCCCTGTGGTGTGGGATGCCTGCAGAGGTCGTGGAGGGGGTAGAGGGGAGACCTGGGAGGACCCACACTGCCAATTCACGTCTTGAACTTCCCGCACACCCACCACCCGCGCACCCCTGAAATCCACGTACCCAGGCCAATCGCGTGTAGACTTTCTCGCGCACCCCTGAAATCCACGTACCCAGGCCAATCGCATGTAGACTTTCTCGCGCACCCCTGAAATCCACGTACCCAGGCCAATCGCGTGTAGACTTTCTCGCGCACCCCTGAAATCCACGTACCCAGGCCAATCGCGTGTAGACTTTCTCGCGCACCCCTGAAATCCACGTACCCAGGCCAATCGCGTGTAGACTTTCTCGCGCACCCCTGAAATCCACGTACCCAGGCCAATCGCGTGTAGACTTTCTCGCGCACCCCTGAAATCCACGTACCCAGGCCAATCGCGTGTAGACTTTCTCGCGCACCCCTGAAATCCACGTACCCAGGCCAATCGCGTGTAGTCTTTCTCGCGCACCCCTGAAATCCACATACCCAGGCCAATCGCGTGTAGACTTTCTCGCGCACCCCTGAAATCCACGTACCCAGGCCAATTGCGTGTAGACTTTCTCGCGCACCCCTGAAATCCACGTACCCAGGCCAATCGCGTGTAGACTTTCTCGCGCACCCCTGAAATCCACGTACCCAGGCCAATCGCGTGTAGACTTTCTCGCGCACCCCTGAAATCCACGTACCCAGGCCAATCGCGTGTAGACTTTCTCGCGCACCCCTGAAATCCACGTACCCAGGCCAATCGCGTGTAGACTTTCTCGCGCACCCCTGAAATCCACGTACCCAGGCCAATCGCGTGTAGACTTTCTCGCGCACCCCTGAAATCCACGTACCCAGGCCAATCGCGTGTAGACTTTCTCGCGCACCCCTGAAATCCACGTACCCAGGCCAATCGCGTGTAGACTTTCTCTCGCACCCCTGAAATCCACGTACCCAGGCCAATCGCGTGTAGACTTTCTCGCGCACCCCTGAAATCCGCGTACCCAGGCCAATCGCGTGTAGTCTTTCTCGCGCACCCCTGAAATCCACGTACCCAGGCCAATCGTGTGTAGACTTTCTCGCGCACCCCTGAAATCCACGTACCCAGGCCAATCGCGTGTAGTCTTTCTCGCGCACCCCTGAAATCCACGTACCCAGGCCAATCGCGTGTAGACTTTCTCGCGCACCCCTGAAATACACGTACCCAGCCCAGTCGCGTATGGAAACACCCGCACACCCCTGGAATACACGCTCCCAGCTCTGCGTTTGCTGCTGCCCTTTGCGCTCGGTTGGGGATTTTGATGGCTTTTCCCTGCGCGAGAGGCGTTCTTGGAGGCGTAACTGGCGCTGCTGCAGGGTCGCTGCGCAACTGTGCGCCACGGCTGGTTTTGGTGGCTGGAATCCATGAATACGCTGTGCGCGGAAATGGATTTTAGCGCACGCGGCTGGCGCAGGGATTCGCACGCGCACACTGTGCGCCAGCCGCGTGCGCCACTTGTGCGCTGAATTCTATGAATTACCCCCTTAGCCTTTAGTTAATTTACAGACATCTTGAAAATGTGTCTACGCACCATGCTCTAGTTTCAGGGACATCAATAAACAGTTGATAGCTGGGTAGCAAGGAACACGTTGAGTTGAACACTAATTAATGGTAGATATCTGATACCACTGTGGACTAAAAAAATGGAGCCAGTCCAGCATGCAGTGCGTGGTTTCTCCATTGCAGATTGTTTTGACTCGAGGGAGGGTGGAGGGGGTGGAGGTAGAGGGATTGAGGCAGCTGGACTGTGAGCAGTGGGTCTTTTCAGTCTTCCTCTTTAGCTATGGGGACACAATCAGGGTATGCTAATGTGGAGGTATCTGAATAGGAATCAGAAGCACCAGGGCAGTATGAGAATGGGCAGATAGGAGATAGCAGTGGACAGGTCAGTGGGAGCAAGATTGTGCAGGTTGGGCATTGAGAAGGGTGCCATAATAGAATTAATCTCAAAGCAACATTCAATATGAGGTTTTTGACAGGGGCTGACAGGAGGCCCAGGCCTCATGCCCACCCTCTGGTGCAACAGGAATGAATCCACAAATCTTGCTAGTCGCAAGCATGGAGCCCATTTTAGATATAGTGGCAGTTAATCCCCAAATCCCCTAGCCCACTTTTCCATGGTAAATCCTCTGTCAAGAAGCAGAGAGGTTTCCACAAAAGGGATGAGACCAGTATTGAAGATAATGAGGATTTATTGTGGTATTTAAAAGAGTGACAACATGGAAGAAGAAAAACATGTTAAGAAATCAAATAATGTCTTGGGATGTCTTGATGCTCTTCCCCGTCACTAACAGTCTCTGGGTAAAGGGTCTGTCTCGAGCGGCACAATTTATTTGACTAGTTCTTTTGAAGCACGAGTACAGGTGAGAGATCTCACGTTGTCTCTGGTATGGAATACTTGCCAGCAGGGACTGTCAAATAGGTCCACGTTTGCTTTTCAGCAAGGCTCAGTGCCTCAAGCAAACCATAGACCACTTTATAGTTTCCAATGCCTTCTCACTGGGCTTCTGTTCACCAGACTCTCTCAATGACCTGGCTCTAGACCCCGCAGCCAGATCTCGGATGCCACCACCACACGCTCTTACCTTTGAGACCTCTTCCTATTCTCCTTCTTTCCTCCTCTGTGCCTTCCGTCTTCCCCTGCAGCTCCTCAACCCTTTGCCACACGATCATTCTTCCACTTGCTCCATTTCCCCCTGGTCAGGCTCAAATGTCGCCTCATTGCCCTCTACCACCTTGGTTCTCCTTGGGCCAGATATGCCCTTTTCTCCAGTCACCTTTTCCTCACTGATGATGCGCCCCCTTCTTAGATTTCACCCTTTTACACTTGTGCATTGGCATCAGTCCTCTGCTCTATTTACAGGATCCTTCTCCTCTCACCCTCCTTTTTTGTTCCTCTCATCCAAAATCCTGATCCCCACCTCTCATCTCCGCCTTCTGCAACTTCTGGTCTCCTACTCCACCTCCATCTGCTCTCGCCTCCAAACACACTCCTCACAAAAACCACACTGTGCTGAATAGACCTTCTCCATGTTTACACCCTTAATCCCACCTTTCCTTAGTCTAACAGGCATCAGGTGTGTGTATTTGTGTACTCTAATGGGATCGGCTTACTGCACATGCTTCCCGTCTTTGTTTGGATTGGATTCTCGTGCATTTGAGAGACAAACCTAGCATGCAGGAGCTGAAAGCTTAACAGAACTGCCTTCTCTCCTTGTGACATGCAACAAGCTGGTAGCAGAGGGTTACTCCCACACGTTCAGAAGGAGCTTCTTTTGGATCTGCATGAAATATACTATGACGAATACAAGGGGGAGCCACCCTCTTTGGGACTTGGAAAGTGAGCCAGCTACGCAACACCCTCCCTTAGGGGCCAGGGCAAGTGAGATCACATTGGGGGTGACCCCCCCCCCCCCTATGGAGACAAGGAATGCCCTGATGACAGCAACGCCCCTCAACCCCTTTCCTAACAGTCCGACATGTGTGTAAGATAAATGGGGACCAAGCAGGACCATGACGTACAGGCTGTTTTAAGGTGAGAGGCCGTGTTTCTGACCTAGATATGCTGCCACCTTTTACTGAACACCCAGACCAACCAGGTTGTTTCCCCCACTCCCTGGAGAAACTTATCAGCCACAGATCCAAAGAGGAGGAGAAAATCCGCAGAGGACAAAGCACAGCCAAGCGGAGCGACACAAGGGCGAAGTCCCATGCAAGACGTACACTGAGATGGGACCACGGGACCCGTGAGGCCTGGAGCACCATCCTCACCGCCCATGAAGGCAAGCAACAACTGGTGACGCCAAGGCTGCCAATTCCAACAGAGAGAAGCTTACCCAGTTTGGAGCCCAGACAGGACAAACCGAAGGGCTAGGAAAGGCAAACCCCTT
This sequence comes from Ambystoma mexicanum, assembly GCF_040938575.1. Taxonomy (NCBI): domain Eukaryota; kingdom Metazoa; phylum Chordata; class Amphibia; order Caudata; family Ambystomatidae; genus Ambystoma; species Ambystoma mexicanum. The sequence goes on along the minus strand of NC_090939.1, from coordinate 862,202,628 downwards.
TCTCCCAACTCAGGCATGGTCAGGGGATACTCACTACTCCGTCCCCTGCAAAAAGGCATGGTGGGAGCAAAAGGCCTGCTTGGCTACCCAAACCATCACCCGAAGAGACAGGCAGTGTAATTTGTCACACCCTCCTACCCCTTCCATAGCCCACACATCCTGAAGATGGTCCTTTTGGTGTATCAACCGGCTATTGCAGCCCTCCGAGTTCGAAGGAGGGGCACAGTCCTGGATGAACCCATCACCTTCTTATGTGTACACAGTTTAGTGTCCGCTCACAATCTACAAGCCTAGAAAGCCAGGTAGCCACAAGAATCTTTAAATGTGCTCAAACTTATTAAAAACAAGGCCATTCCTTCTAGACCAAATCGCTTTAAATCTCAGCTTCCTAGAACTTTCCCCATGATCCAAAACGTCATTTGTACATAGCTGGCACATAGGAAGCTCCATTGCCCATACAACTTTCTGTCTACTGATGCTACGACTAGTAGGCTAGGTTAATGTCTTTTGAATAACTACAGTTTTAACCAGCGACTGAGTTCCTAAATATTTAGATTAAGTGAATTACAGTAAAAGTTCAATTATCTACCATCAATGGTGCTGGATAATCAAATATATCGAATGTATACTGTGACGATTTGTTAGGTATCGTCATTTCTCCCCAGGAGGAAGCCCTTTCCCAAGAGGTTAGGGAGGTTCAGCTGCTACCCAACAGTCCCTCTAGGGGTGGTTTAATGCAGAAGAACCTCATGGCGAGGAACTCCCCTCCTGGGGACAAGGTCGACCAACTGGGGTACAGCCCATTGGACAACGTCACACTGGTAGATTCCCTAGCTCCAACCTCTATTCCAAGCCACTTCCTCGAGAGTAGATCAATGTATTGGTATACAATGAGAGTTCTGGAGGTTGGAGGGAGAGAGCAGGAGGAGATTGGAGCAGGATTTATTTTAATCAGGTGAACAAGCGTCATTGGAGTTTGGAGGAGGCTGATTGATACAGGAGGAGGATACCATCACTGTGGGGAGAGTGGTTGGAAAGTGGAGGAGGCGGGAGAAAGAGGGAGGTATTTACGAGAAGAATTCAAACATTCATAGCATGTCATGGGGCATGCGAAAGAACCAAGGCCTCTGTACAAAGGCTTCACAACATCAAGTTGTAAGGAACAGCATGCAAATGACATGCCCTCATTCTTAAAACAGCACAAATATCGACTTTTTAAAGACTGAGTTAAGGTTTCCCTCCAAAAAAAGGATTAAAATATTTGCAGCATCACTTGTGCCAAAGTACAAAGGTACCTTCCCAACTCAATGCTGCAGTTTCACCTCATTTGGTGAATGGCTGTTTCATCACATTTATTCGGGATCTGAGTGCTTATTGAACATTTTTAAGTAGACTTCAGGGCAATGGGAGAATAGACAACGAATGTGACCTCCATAGACTTTATCAGATGAAGGTAACAGATCGCGGGATCTCTGCTTCCAATGGAGTTGTTGTAGTATAAAGACCACTTTTTGATGAAGTCGTCTATGGGACTTTTCGAAAGTGAATGCATTATGCCATCTCAGCATATTTCCAATAAAAACATAGCAACACTTTAATTTCATGTCATTTTAAAACTGGACTAAAAAGGCGTCAAAAGTTTCTTTGCAAATTCAAGACTACAAGTCCAAGAGTTGAAAGAGAAACACAGGACTGGATAACCTGCTCATTCATAGGATGAAGAAACGTGTGAGGTCTAAGGCTAGCTATCCCAATTTGGCATTTATCCCCCTCCATCTTTCAGACAAAGCCATTCTAAGTTACCTACCCCTAATTCCCTAGACCCAGCGCATTCCTTCTCACCCTTACCTCTAGGCAGATTTTGCCAATGTGATCTTCAATGGTATGAATCAGCTGCCTTGGTAAATCTATGAAGTGTTTGGCATTATAGACATTAGATGACTTTAAGCCTACATGCTTAAACCATTAAGTCACTAAACAATTTGGCTTACATTAGTATTATATGTTCTAGTACTCATACCTTTTGGCAGATATTGGCATTAAGTATCAGAGAGAGAGCGAGAAAGAGAGAGAGAGCGAGAGAGAGAGAGAGAAGGGCGTTCCAGTGTAGGGAGGCAAGGTAGGGGAAGCTAGCCCCTCCTGCTCAAGCTCTTTTTACCCTGGGCACGGTGAGTATGTTTGCGTTGGGTGTTCTGGTTGGCCTTGCGGATGTAGAGGGGTGGCTTCTTTGTGATAGGTGAGCAGGTGCAGAGAGGTGGATGCATTTATGGGTAAGAGTCCATGCTTTGAATATAACCCTCTCCTTTATTGGGAGCCAGTGGGCTGATTTTTTGGCGCTGTGATTTGTTCTCTTTTGGAGATACCTTGGGCTGCATGCAAAGTACTGTTCTGGATTACATGCAGTTTTTCGAGATTTTTGGTGGATGTCCCTAAAAAGAGTACGTTACAGTAGTCCAACCTAGTATCAGTCATAGCTCTGGCTATGCTAGTGCAGTTCTCTTTGGAGCGAAAGGGCCCAGCCGCGTTAATGAGTTTTGCATGATAAGATGCTGAAGAGGCGATTGCATTCACTTGTCTGGTCATGGATAGGTTGGAATCCAGATAGAGACTGAGAGTTTTCACTGTGTCAGATACAGGAATTTTGATGCAGTCAATGGTGAAGTGGCTAAACTGAGTGTGAAGATTTTTGAGTGTGTCAGAGGATCCTACCTCATGGTGTGGGTGAATAGAAAAGATGGGGTATAGTGTGACGGTTTGGGCATATGTGCTGTGTGTGGACATATGCACACAGTGACGGTGTGTGTGCATTTTGTAGGGGCATCTTCATTGCTTGCATTTGTCTGTGGTGTGATTGTGTATGTGTAGCCTGAACATATACTTGCAATACAGTTGTATGCGCAGCACAACTGTAGATGCACTGGGAGGGTGTGTTTGCATTTTGTATGCAGCGTGTGTGTGTGTGTTCTCAGTGTTTGGGTATATGTGCAATGAGTAGGTTTATGCAATGCGTGGGTGTATGGACAGTGTGTAGATGCATGCGTAGCATGTGGGCATATTTGCAGTGTGAGAATATGTGTCCATTGTGTGTTTTATAAACAGTGTGTGTATGTATTGTGTGAGCATGTACCTGCAGTGCGAAATGTGCATGCAATGTGTGGGTGCTGATGGGTAGTGTCGGAGTACCCGTTTAGGGAGACACGTATCTTTCATGCAGGGTAATTGCATTATTACTGTTGTATTCTCATTGCATGCTTTACAGACTTCCAGAAACATACCGAATATTGCTAAGTGATTTGGTGAAACCGATTGGCCAACCAAATAGATCTCCATCAGCACAAGCCCACGTGAATAGTTTGAGCACAATTATTGGAGGCCGAACGGTTCTGCAGGATGTTCAGGAACTCTGAATATCAAGGTTTGAATTTGGTTTCAGCAATGAGAAGGCCTGGGTGGAGGCTCGCCTAACACTGCCCGTTAGTAAAAAAACTAATCTCGGTGCAACACCCACTAAGCTACCTTGATAAAATGACTGTGTGCATGGCTTAAATTTGCTGGCAGAAACTCCTGTAGCTGTAGTCAGAAAGCACAAACAGGCAGGTTGTTGTGAACCCCCTCTACCATACCCTTTGCTGCCCACATTGAATTAAGTAAGCTATTTAAACCACATGCTCATTTTTGCCTAAAATGTTAAATAGAAAACTGAGCTCTGTCAAAATCCACTCCTAGTGTTGACCACTGTTTTCAAACTAGTGTTCAGTGCCTCATTTTCTCTCCCCCCCCATACCAGGTTAATCTCTTATTTACTGATGGAAAGAAGAAAGCGTTTGATTAATGAGACAGTGCAAGGCACTTTAACTGCTTCAATTATCGCTACCCTGCCCCTCCAGATCCTTCATGCCGGCCCAAGGGCCTTTAATCAGACGTCTCTCGTAATAATATTTCTAAAAAAAAAGTGCCTCCCATGCTTTAAATTCACTACATTCTCCACTGGCGCCTGCCAATTAAGTACTCCAAACACAACCGCTCTCTAAACCTACCTTCCTAATGCGCCGTGGCCTCAGGCTACACTGTTCTCCCACCCTGGCACCAAACGTCCCCACATGGTGTCTGCCAGCAAGTGCAGACACATGATTCTCGTGGATGCCGCATCCACTCCCAATGGCCCTGAGGAAGAGAGAGAGGGAGGACTCCCTGGGAGTACTCCTCCCCAAGCACATTTAATGCACTCATTCCAGGGAACACTCCAAAATCCCATTTCACAGCGGAGTCAATTTCTATCCACAGTAGCACACCAACTTGTTAGGACAGAGACAACTATTCAGGGACATTTGGCAGTGGTTTTGACAGAAACGTCAGCAAGATTTTATGTGCCTACGTTTCACAGAAAAAAGTCGGCAGCCTGCGACAGTGGGAAAATGAGAAACAAGCATGAATTATTCTGTCATCAATCAGATCAAAAATGCCTGAATCACTAATTCGTTTGCAATTGACAGGCAGTGTCAGAAACTTCACATACATATCTATATATATAAAACGCTCAAGTATGTTTCCGTACTCAGCTGATGCAATTTATCAGTGTTAGGGAGCTCTCTGCTGTTTAAATGGTAAAGTGCACCTCTGTGTGCCCTTCCACTTCAACAACAGCTATCATTTTAACAAACAGAATGAGCACGGTTCTACACAGTCACCTTCACCTTCCACGATCAAAAACATTCTGAATAATTTCAAGTTACTTCTTTCCACCCCACTTTTCTTCACACAGGGCAAAGCGGATTCAATGTAAATGAACAGTTAAGTACTGGCTCAACGTTTCAGTCTCTAAAGAGCGAAACGCTGTAGGGCGAATGCCTCCTCACGAACGAAAACTGAAATAGGTGCTGTAATTATGGTACTACGCAATCTTCTTCCATCACGGGGACTCTGCAATGGAACAAGGTTGACAATTACGTATCTACAAAGACCCATCATAGAGGCCTGTTTAATCAATGTATTAAACTTAGATACTGTTCTTTTACCGCGCATACCTCTCAATCCATCTGATACAAATATACCTTGTAAATTCAAAAGAAGACAGTTTTCTATACATTTAGCCTTTTAAATAACCATTAATAAGTCACAGGGACCTACGCCCGTCTTCCTGGAAGTGATCAGTGGTAATTCTGATATTGAAGAAGGGGACAGAAGTGACCAAATGAAATACTGACCCATATTGAACTTTAAGATAATGCTAGAACAGCATATGTTACGCCGGGAACAGCTAGTTGGCTGAATAATTTGCCAGCAACATGCCCACGTTCGCTGCTTTAAAAGACATAGAGGTTCATCTGCTCTCTGTGTATGCAGTGGGTGTGAAGGGAGGAGGGAGCCTACCAACTCAGCAGTCCCACAACAGTGACATGCGACATAACCACGATCCAATCGAGCAACTAAAGAGTGCAGCACAATGTTTTCATGGGATCAACAGTGAATGCAGCGGTCATCTTAAAAAGGAATGTTTGAGACTCAGAGCTACCAGTCAGTTCTAAAGAAACCGAAATGATTATAATTAAAACAAAAATCTTTGGAGATATTAACACGTTACAAACATGTTTTAACAAACACATATTGTCTTTGGAAAAGTAAAATATTTTGAAAATGTGAGCAAATGTTTTGATAACAAGTAATAAAAAATTAACAGCAATTATTTTTAAGACCTACATTTCAACAACAAATGACTTGGTTTTGGTGAATCAAGGATTTTCCTCACGAACTAACAATTAAGTGCATCTCCAATATGGCCGCCAGCATTGAAGAGCTCAGACCTCAGAGTTCCCATGTAGAGAATGTGTGGGCGCGGAAAGGCAGGAAGGTGTGGGTTTAGCCATATGGATTAGCAATGCAAAGGGCAAGGAATGGGCGAGGCTTATAACCAAACAACAGTGTATCCCTAAACAATGTCATGTCTATGTGCCCCTCTTCAAAAGCCCTTCTCCCTATGTATACATGAATCATTATTTGAATGCAATAGCTTGTGCTATTTTAGGTGTCGCAAGACCAAATTAACAGTCGTCTTAAAGGGAGGAAGAATTACACTTCGCCATGTCGTGATCAACTAGCTGTGCGTTTGGATACTAAAAAGACAGAGCAAATAGGGAGAACCTCCTCCCATAAAGATATACAGCTTACCTCTACACTCATTGCATCAACATAGTTTCCTGTGTATTCTGAGCAGTCATGCAAGAAGGCACCATAGGGACCAACTGACCCAGCAACAAGTAGACTTTTCTTATCTGAAATGGAAACAAGGTGCCATTACATTCTGTCTGAAAAATGTGCCTAATTCTAGGACAGTTACAGTAACTGTTAGGAAGTACAACAAAGAAGAGAGAAAGAAGGACATGTATATGATTACTTTTTAAACAATGGTCCATCGCTTACATTTTGAGTATACGTGTTTGTGTGTAAACACACAGACACACGCCTACACATGGATGGCAAAACAAGAAGGTAACACAATGCGATACTGAAATGCTCCTAGACAGGTCTGACTTAGTAGAGTCAAGTGACTACTTATCCAAACGTCTCCTGCCCATATTTCACAGAACGCGTGAATAATGATTACTTGAGGCCGGACAATGTTAAAGGTGCACATAAATTGCTATCATGCCCACGTCAAAGTATGAAAGCAAATGTTTGTATTTATGTCCCAGATCAGATTTATTTAACAGTATAGTTTATCTGAGAAATGCGTGCTAGCCAGGGCCAAGCCACGTCTTAAACGTAGGTCTGTTTAATATTCATGCTACATTGAGGAAAAACTCAATATTTTACTACACCTGCTATCAGTTTTCATTTAATAGCAGCATTTCATTATTTTTGTGCTTTGAAATAGGAGAATTTAAAACTAAAACTGCTTTATTGTTGTGCAATGAAAGGAACCGTTGTATTGCAGAAAAAAAGTTATGGATGCCAGTCTAGATTCTGGGTAATAGCATGCAGTGCCTATTTATATAAAAAAAAAAGAAAATAAATATGATATACTGGTCTTAAGTGAAAAAATAGTTTTTTTCAGACCGAACCAAAAAAAGATCGATTTAGAAAGACCGAATAAAATCGACAATTCGGTCTTTCTAAATCGATCCTAAAACCCTTCTCACCCACCTCAAACTTCATCTCCATCTACCACCCCCCTCGATCCTCCCACCCACACTTACCTTGCTCCATCGACGCAGTCCTCCTCTCGGTGCGCAGCCATTTTGGGACCGACAGTTGCTCCCTGTGATCCACACGAGTGCCTGCAGGGGCTGACAGGCACGATCGGGCGAGGGATATTGTGGAAGTAAAATAAGTGTTTGGGTGTGTGCATGCGTTTGTACATGTATGTGAGGGAGAGGTGTGTGAATGTATGTAGTGGGAATGGGAGGGGCGGGAGAGAGAGTTAACATGTAATGAGGGGTGAGTGTGGTGCGGGACACGAGAGGGCGTGAAAGCGGGGGTCGGAGGTGAAACCCACAAATACCTTAAAAACAGAGGGCACAGTGAGGGTCTGGGCCATGGTGATATTACAGCATTTTGAAAGTGACACCAAAAGGACCAAAATAAATCAGTCTTTTTGGTGTTCGACCTTCAAAATTGGTTAATATGACATAGAACCGATATACTGTATGCACATAATAATCATTGAGAGCTCGTAACAATATACATTCTTTATCTTATTGTATAAATAGCCCAGAGGTATAAGAGCAAGTGAACAGAGGAGGCTAAAGCGAAGAAACGATTAGTCAACCCTCTCCCAAAACACTATTCTAGGATCTGGTTGTTAAAGTAGGTAGTTGCGGGATTCAACCCATGTCTTTAGGACGTTGCCTAACATTCACTAGTCCAGAAACAGTCTCTTAAACCATTTAGGGTAGGCAGGCAGAGCTTTCTGTGTCCAATGTTCAATCATATTATATTTAGTGATTAAACAAACTAAATGGAATCATCTCCACTTCATCCCGAAAGGAAATTAAATGTGGGCAACAACACGTGCTTGAAATCCGCCACAGGACTAAAGCATCTGGGATATTCCCTGCTGCAATCATCCTTCCATTTTGTAAGTCAGGTGTGGGTATATATTAGCCTATTAAGGACTTTAAATTGATTAAGCTTGAACTGGAAATTAAATGGTACCTCCTTGGTGAGCATACAACAAGGATGCCATTGCTCATGTGTCAGTGTGTAACCTAGATCATCATCCCACTTACTCCTAGCTTTCAAGAGGTGGAGTGCTTCATTATGCTGAAGAAGCCTGTAGAGGGAAGACACTACGTTTCTGTAGCTTGCCAAATAAACAATGAGTTTAAGAAGGAATGTGGCACAGGCTCCAAGGCATATAAGTGGGCCACTGACGTGAAACTCTGCCCTCATTGAGTACTACAGCAAAACAAAAGAGGTAATGGTTGGAAGGTTTAGAATTAATCTTAACCTCTGGCATTGCTCTGGTCAACCCTCCGGACCATCTCTCTTCACCTGCCAAGCCATTACAAAAGGGGAAAGACCATATGCAAATCAGGCTTGGTCCCACCCCAAAAGGGGCAGACCAGCCCAAGCTGCTTGGTCACATCCCATCTGCATGAGACAACAATGATCCCCAAACATGTTTCGGCCTCGTTGGGCCTCTTCAGTGAGGAGTAGCTCGGGTCTCTAGGCCTAGCATGCACGGGACCCACATCTGGGTATACCCGTCACACTCGGGGAGACTACAGCAAAACAAAAAAGGTGATGGCTGGAGGGTTTAGAATTAATCTTAACCTCTGGCATTGCTCTGGGCAACCCTTCAGATCATCTTTCTCTGCCTGCCAAGCCATTACAAAAAGGGAAAGACCATATGCAAATCAGGCTTGGTCCCACCCCAAAAGGGGCAGTCCAGCCCAAGCTGCTTGGTCACATCCCATCTGCATGAGACAACAATGATCCCCAAACATGTTTCGGCCTCGTTGGGCCTCTTCAGTGAGGAGTAGCTCGGGTCTCTAGGGCTAGCATGCACGGGACCCACATCTGGGTATACCCGTCACACTCGGGGAGACTACAGCAAAACAAAAAAGGTGATGGCTGGAGGGTTTAGAATTAATCTTAACCTCTGGCATTGCTCTGGGCAACCCTTCAGATCATCTTTCTCCGCCTGCCAAGCCATTACAAAAAGGGAAAGACCAAATGCAAATTAGGCTTGGTACCACCACAAACTAGGCAGTCCAGCCCGAACTGCTTGGTCACATCCCTTCTGCACAAGACCACAAAAATCCTTTAGGGCAGGCCTCCTGACAACCAGACACAGAATAAATACAACCCTCTAGGAAAAAAAGCTTGGAACACCTTTTGCAAGGATAACAAAATTTTACTTCCAATAAACACTATACATATCAGTAGGGGCATTCAAAGGAGCGCGCTGGTTAGTTCAAAGCAAACAGAGCATCTTAAAGGGCAACAACGTCACTCATGATGCAAACAAGATGAAGTATCATCTCATCATTCTCATTGGCGGGGCCCCCATGTACATAATGTCGGCCCCTTATCGACTACTAGATGATTGGCTGTGGCTGCTTGTGTTGATCTTCTTCCACGTGTTCCTTGGCCTTGTTGATTTTACACCCTAGCAACACAATTTGTTCGTTAGATGAAAAAGCTCCTCTCCCCACATTTCGACGACATGATGTGCACCTGGTAATTAGACATGGGCTCAGTGGATACTCTCGAGGTCAAGATAGCTTTGCTGAAATGCGAGGAGACTTGTTCGATCCCAGACACTCTGGCACCCCCACTATGCTTCCCCATCGTTGGCCTAAATAGGTTATCCTCACCCTGCGCACCTCGTTGTACAAATCACAGGGCATTCGGTTTGCTCTCCCCCCTTGGCATCTGCCCACTCCCTGGGTTGCCTCTTGCAGACATACTAATCAATCGATCACTGAGGGATTTAGGAGTTTGGAAAGTAGGCATCTGGCAGTTCAAATAGGATGACTGGTAGTTTGGGGGCATGGGTGCTCTAAATCTAGGATACATGTTTTTTGTCAGCTCCAGGCCTCTGCACTGCCCCCATGAGATCTTCAGGGACAGGCGCAACCCTATGCGTGCTTCACCGTTCACATTCCTTTCAGATTCATAGGTTATGTCTTACTTGATGTAATTGCCTTCCAGCCCTACCGCCTGAGTTGGGAGCGGGGTTGGGCCTATGTCTATCATGCTCTGGTACTAGGCCAGGCCATTCTCGGCCTAGCTTCTAAAAATGGCAGCAGTTCAGTAAAATTTTGAAAGCTCGGAAAGCAGAACGTCTGCAACCTCTACACTTCCTACAGGCTCAAGCTTCTAAAGCCGATTAGCCCTTTTATACACCTCCTCCCTCCCCCTGCGCCCATGTGCTATTAGGTGCGCGCACTCCTAGCATATTGCTCTCAATCTGAATCGCTTGGGGGCACAGGGGAGCTGGGCATGCATCCCAACATTCCCCCCTTTAGTTAATCCTACATTAACTAACTCTGCTGCCATTCTCTGTGCTTCCTCAGACCTCCACAACCCTTCCTTTGGCACCCAAATTCGACACATATCACGCAAACTTTCTCCTGCCTAGACATACTATTCCGGGGTACAAACTTTCTCCTGCTTGGCGGATCTACATACCAACCTTAGGAGCCGACTGCACTAGCACTTAGTCTGAGGCCTCCACCACCCTTGGCTCTCCTTAGCACTTCCTTAGCGGGCTCCCCACCAGCACTTGTCCATTCCTTGACCCCACCACTCATCCCTACCTCCTGCACTTCTTCACTGCACTTGCACGTTTGAATACCACAAGACCACGACTGTATATTTACTGTTTTGCCAATGTTTTTTCTCTCCCCTGTTCCCTTCCCATTTAGCATTGTGGCACTATGAAACACCATTTTGTTGTATAAGCACCTAACAAATGCTCAATAAATAAATAAAAGTAAGGTAAATATATCCTCTATTACCTGCCATATCCACCCAATTCTCAGTGTAATTCTCTGGGTCTGGTGGGGCCGGGGTCACCGCTCCCGGGAGGGCGGTCAATACTCCAGTCGATCCTCACCATACAGGTTTTGCTAGGATCATCTGTTTGGGCCTGCCCATCTTTTCTACCACGGGGAGCGCTATTTACCCCAACTGTAACCATCACCATTGCGCCATTAAGAAGAGTTTACGCAGCATTGAAGGATCACCTGGCATGTGAGAACACCCTGTTCCGATTCCCAACGTACTTTCAAACATAAATATGTACAGGTGTAGAGCAACCGTTATTTTACCATCATCCATTAATGAGCACTAGTTGACCCTCCAACCAAACGAGTGTAGAGAAGCCCCCAACGCTCACAACAGAAATAATGCAACCCAATAGGAAAAAAAGGCCCAGCCCACCTATTGCATATTTCCACAAAAATAAAGATGCGCCAGCAAAGCACTCTGCTGCCACAGTACATTCTGGCAAATTCAGTACAAGAAACACATTAAAAAGGCACACAGCGTCATCAGTGACGTAAGTTACATAAGGTACAAATCCGAATAGCTGGTTGGGGCGACCTTATTCATAGGCTATCTCATCCATAAGGGATGCCAGGCCATTGGTCCCAGTCCCTTCAGACCATCTTCTCCCACATGAGTTTCTTCTCGCACGTCATCAGGCATGAGGCTACTATCAATTGCTCATTATACAAAGAAAAAACATGCATTCTCCATCTCTAACCTATTGTGCACCTGCTACTGCAGACAAAGGCTAAGAGGATACTTCGAGGTCATTGTAACTCGCAAACACCAGCTTGATTCCAGACATGTCGGTGCCCTTCCAAAGCTCCCCACCCTCATTTTAGATTTGTTGTTTTACCCCTCCTTGCACCTTGCAGCACAAATCACGTGACCTATGGAGAAGGCAGCCTGTCGCTTTTTTCTGATCGTTTATGATCGATTGGGGGGTCTAACAGCTTTATGGTCAGTGGTATGGGACTGACTGGTACCTTGGAATGCTGGGGTCTTGGGACGGGGGCATCTGGGCGCTATTATTTAGAGCTGGGACGGGGATGGTCGGAGGCTTGTGCCCTCCTTTTTGTGGGATCACTTTTAGCATGGAGCTCTCAACCCCCTTGTGGCCTTGCAGGGCGCATTCCTCCTGGGACACAAATGCTGGCAACATGAGATAATGAAAGCTCTATGAATCTCTGCAGCTCTGGCCTTTCTCGCCAGTGCCCACGATACAACCTATTACTGCATGCATACACTTATTTCAATGTTTTTGGCCTAGGCCTACAGTCCTGGCTGCAGCGCAGAGTTAGGCCTCGATTTCAATATGGCTGCTATTATCCAATATGGCGTTTTGATTCCCAGTGCACTCTAGACCCTAATGTTTTGCGTTGAGAGTCGTGAAGATATAGGAGACCTCTGTCCCCAAGTGCCGCACAGGGAGAATCACTAATTCACTCCCTGTGCAACCTTTGAGGCCACAGGTGGAGAAGATCCGGAGCCGGAACCGAAGTACTAGGAACCCCAAGGCAGCTGTGAAAAAAGGCAATGATTATATACCAAGATACTACATGTATTAGTCAGAAGACAATCAGAGTCTTACCGGGGATTTGATGAAAGGGATGGTGAACCTGAAAGGGAGGATGGTTCCGGGACTCACGTAGGCAAGGGACCCACCCTAAGGGATAGGTCCGGATGGTCTTCGCCAGTCTCCACCTGGAGAGTGTCTGTATTGTAGAAGGGCCCCAGGTAAGCAGATGACAGCCACCAACTGGGAAGTGAGACCAACCGTGCAGAGGTGCAATCAGGGAGGCCCAAGAGAGGTCCGTTGAGCAGAAAAAAGGTCTGAAGCCAGGAAGAGCCGTCCGAACCAATGGAAGAACAAAGAGCACGATCCAGAGGAAGTCTGTAGTTCAGTCCGGGGTCAGGAGCCGTAAGAGGCAGAAGAGCCCATGTAGCAATAGCCAAGCGTGATCCACAAGAAGTCCAGAAAACAAAAGCTAGGTCCAAGGAAGCCAGGTAAGCAACACGGGTAAGCAAGCCAAACAGAGTCTCCAAGTAAACCAGCTGTGAAGCGTGGTGTACAGGCACTGCACTGTTTAAATACCATCTTCTTCCTGGTCACATGACACTAAACGGAGTCACGTGACCGCGAACCTGGGGCACATGACCGTGTAATCGAGTCACGTGATCGGGCCACAACGATACGAGCGAGTGTGTTACTGCTCGAGCGGTGGCCTAGTCTCCATGGCAACTGCCAATGGAGAAACGGCCGTAACCGCGACTGTAAGGTGTATGGCGTTTGTTTTGCCAGCGCGCGAGCCAAGCTGGGTTGCCTGCGTGAGCCCCGGGAGACAGGTGAGTGGGAGAGACGGGTTACAAGACTGGGTGATGGGACATGGCCGGAGGAATGACCCGAAGGCATGACAGAGCCTCCCCCCCAAAGGCCCACGACCCCGTGGGCAGGAAGGATGCTCCCGATGAAACCGAGCAACCAACCGGGGGGCATGGACATCCGAGGCAGAGACCCAGGTACGCTCCTCCGGACCAAAACCCAACCAATCGACCAGGTACTGCAGGCGACCCCAAAGGAAACGGGACCCCAGAATGTCCGAGACCTCGAAAACATCAGGCGCATCCAGGGAAACGGGGGCAGGAGAGGGGCGAAGACGTGTCGAGGACGGGCAGGGCTTGAGGAGGGAGGTATGGAACACAGGATGTACCCGCCAAGAGGAAGGGAGAACTAGGCGATAGGCCTCCGGAATGATGACTCGGGAAACAACATAAGTACCCACAAAACGGGGCAACAGTTTGCGACAGCCCTTCAAGTGGAGATGTCGGGAGGACAACCAAACCCGGGAACCAACGGGATACAAAGGGGCCATGGTACGCCTAGCGTCTGTGGAGGCCTTCATGGATGCCTGTACCTCCTGCAGATGAACGAGGACCTGGGCATGGAGGGCTGACATATCCCGAACGCAGGCTGCTGCGGCAGGGTTCTCGGTGGGTGAAATGTCGGGGACAGGGAGGACTCGGGGATGTTGGCCATACATGGCGTAGAACGGAGAGAAACCAGTGGAAGAGTGTGTAGCGTTATTGTAGGCGAATTCAGCATAACGTATGTTCTGCAACCAGGTCGATTGTTGTTGCAGCATCAAACAATGCAGATATTGTTCCATGGACTGGTTTGTTCTCTCGGTCTGGCCATCGGTTTCTGGGTGGTATGCGGAGGAGAACCGTGCATCGATACCTAGCAGAGCGGTCAAGGCACGCCAGAAACGGGATGTGAACTGAGAGCCTCGATCGGACACAAGGACAGAGGGAAGGCCGTATAGACAGAAAATGGTATCAAAGAAAAGCTTGGCCAAGGTAGGGGCAGACGGGATACCATGACAAGGGATGAAACGGGCCATCTTGGTGAAGACATCGACAACTACCCATACGGTGTCGTAGCCCTGGATCCTGGGTAAATCGGTTACGAAATCCATGCTCAGGGTGTGCCAGGGCTTTGGTGGCACGGGTAAGGGTCGCAGAAGCCCCAATGGACGACCCCTACGATGTTTGCCCTGAGCATGAGTCTACGTAACAGCCCACGTCATGTCTCATGGAAGGCCACCAACACCAGCGTTTCAAGAGGTCCAAGGTACGGGCCTGGCCCGGGTGACCATTGATCGGGGCGTCATGGGACCACTCCAGGGCTAGGTTTCTGGTGTCAGTGGAAGGGAGAACTAGGCGGTCCTGTACATACGGCAGACCGTTGTGATAAGTGGGATCCCATTCCGACAGCTGATCGGGGTGCTTTTGAACCCAAGAACGAATCTCTTCTAGTAGTGCCAGAGGGGGTGTACATGTGCAGACAACATGCCCCCGGGGTAAGAGCGTGTCAGGAAACACTGGTAACAAAACCCCCCCAGGGGAGCGGGACAAAGCGTCGGCCTTGCTATGCTCTGAACCAGAGCGATGTTTAATCTGGAAGTCAAAAGCGGCGAAGAACAGGTGCCATCTGACCTGTCTACTGTTTACGCATTTCAGGGCTGCCAGGTCTTGCAAGTTCCTGTGGTCTGTGTATACCGTAACCTTATGTTTGGCCCCAAACAGGTGATGACGCCAGGTTCGGAAGGCGTCCATCACCGCCAGTAGCTCTTTTTCGGTTACGGTATAGTGGGTTTCTGCGGGGCTGAACTTGCGTGAATGGAAGGCTACAGGATGAAGCCGCCCTGTAGCGGGACAGGCTTGTGACAGGATTGCCCCCAATGCAAAAGAAGAGGCGTCAGCCTCAACGACGTAAGGCTGGTCAGGGTCGGGGTGCTGGAGCACAGGGGCAGTGGTAAAGGCGTTCTTCAACGCCTCGAAGGCCTGCTGGTGTATCTGCTGCCACTTGAATGGAACAAGAGGACTGGTAAGGGATGTGAGAGGGGACACGAGAGAAGAGAACCCAGAGATAAAGCGCCGATAAAAATTAGCGAAACCCAAGAAGGATTGCAAGGTCTTTAGGGTCTTTGGTGTTGGCCATTCGAGGATCGCCCGTACTTTGGTGTGATTCATGGCCAGACCACCAGGTGTGATGTTAAACCCTAGGAATTCCACGTTAGTCACATGGAACAAACATTTTTCGGGTTTAACAAACAACGAGTGTTTTTGCAGCCGGGACAACACTTCTCGTACATGTTGTATGTGTTCTTTCAGAGTGTGAGAGAAGACGAGTATATCATCAAGATACACCACCACAAACGTGTCTAATATGTCCGAGAAGATGTCGTTCATGAAATGCTGAAAAGTGGCCGGGGCGTTGCATAGGCCGAAGGGCATGACCGTATACTCATAAAGGCCATACCGCGTACAGAAGGCGGTCTTCCATTCGTCTCCCTTTCAGATGCGGACGAGGTTATAGGCCCCCCGCAAATCCAACTTGGTATGTATGGAGGCATGGGTTAACCGGTCCAAAAGAGGAGAGATGAGTGGAATCGGGTAGCGGTTCTTAACCGTGACGGCATTGAGCCAACGATAATCCACACAAGGACGAAGGTCGCCCTCTTTTTTAGGCACGAAGAATATGGGGCTAGCTGCAGATGACTTAGACGGTCGTATGTGACCCAGACGCAGCGCTTTATCGATGTACTCCTTAAGAGTCAGGTCCTCCGATAGGGACAAAGAATAGATGCGGCCTGAGGGTACCAAGGCCCCGGGAATCAAGTCAATCGGACAGTCATAGGGGCGGTGAGGAGGGAGTACTTCAGAGGAGCCCTGATCGAATAGCATTCTGTAATCCTGATAAACCACAGGGATGTGAGTGGTGACTAAACCCACTATATGCGAGGCAGGGGGAATGTCGTCGCCCAGTATCGAGAGTTGGGCAACAGCACCAAGAGCTAATGCTGGGGTGTCTGCCTCACTGTCCACGGGGAGGCAGAAGTTTTGACAGAGCTCGGATTCGAAATGTATGTGTCCCGTTCCCCAATCGATATGCGGGTTGTGTTCCCGTAACCAAGGCATTCCTACTATGACGCCGAACTGAGGCATGGATATCAAATCAAAGTGGAGGGTTTCCTTATGGACTGATTGGATGGTCAGGACGAGGGGGGGTGGTCTGTTGCTTAATGGGACCAGAAGCAAGTTCTGTCCCGTCGACTGCTTGAACCGGTTCGGGTCGGGGTTTGTTGATCAGAGGTAGGTTCAGTGTTTGGGCTAGAGTGATATCAATATAGTTCCCGGAGGCCCCGGAATCAATAATGATCTGCACGGGGTGGATGATACCAGGGGCAGGCTGTATGGTGGCTTCTACTTGAATAGGCCTGATTCGACCAAACGATGGAGTGAGATTCGGGGAAGGGCATGGAGAACTCGATCCTACCCCCGTATCTAGGATCGAGCTGGATGAAAACCCTGTTTCTTGGGTCTGGGTCTCCGGGGACACTCCTTCACAAAATGCCCCCCCAAGCCGCAGTAAAAGCAGGCGTTCTCAGCTCTTCTGCGCTCCCTCTCTCTCTCGAGGTGATGGGACTCCTAACAACCCCTATTTGCATAGGCTCACCGGTGGACTCAGAGGAAGACGACGAGACGGCAGAGCTGGCAGTCTGGGAAAACCCGGCCTCAGCCCTGCGTTCAGAGCGCCGTGCGTCCACTTGGAGAGCCAAGTCCACCAGGGCCGGGAACTGAACTGGTAGAGACGGTACCATAGCCAAGGCGTCGTTCATAGGGCTGCTTAGCCCTCTATAGAACACAACCGATCTTTTGCTTTCGGGCCATGAGGTCTCTGCTGCCAGTTGGTTAAATCGTGTAATGTACTCAATGAGGGAGCCCTTACCCTGGGACAGGTCCAGCAGTTGTAGATCATGGGATTGTGCTTTATACCTGGTGTCGAATACTCGGGACATCTCTGATACTAACTGGTCGAAATCATAGAGGGCAGGATGATCGGTTTCTAACAGCGGGTTTGCCCAAGCAGCAGCCGTGCGGGCTAGGTGAGATAGAGTGAATGCCGCCTTGGTGGTAGGATCAGGAAAAGCAAGGGGTCGACACAAAAAGTGCAACCTACACTGGTTAAGGAAAGTCCTAAACTTCCTCGGGTCCCCATGGAACTTTTCTGGGGCAGCCAAAGGAAAGGGAGAGGGCAGGACCACCGGAACGGGAGCCGAGGGAGTCGGGATTGGGTGTGCGAGGGATACCGGTGCTGGAGTGGCGTCTCCGAGCTCCGGGTCCGCGGGTAAGGGATGTTGGGCGCTCTGTAACAGGTCAAGACGCTGATGGACTGCTGTATTAGCAGCCACCATGTCGGCCCGTAGTACCGTGATTGCTTGGAT
Organism: Ambystoma mexicanum; assembly: GCF_040938575.1. Taxonomy (NCBI): domain Eukaryota; kingdom Metazoa; phylum Chordata; class Amphibia; order Caudata; family Ambystomatidae; genus Ambystoma; species Ambystoma mexicanum. Next base: position 862,184,845 of record NC_090939.1, on the reverse strand, counting down.
GACAGCGGCCAGGGGGTCTTCAGCGGCACCCTCCATATCTTACACGACAGGCTTCACAGTCTGTTTTGCGTTGAGAGTCGTGAAGATATAGGAGACCTCCGTCCCCAAGTGCCGCACAGGGAGAATCACTAATTCACTCCCTGTGCAACCTTTGAGGCCACAGGTGGAGAAGATCCGGAGCTGGAACCGAAGTACTAGGAACCCCAAGGCAGCTGTGAAAAAAGGCAATGATTATATACCAAGCAGACAGAATACTACATGTATTAGTCAGAAGACAATCAGAGTCTTACCGGGGATTTGATGAAAGGGATGGTGAACCTGAAAGGGAGGATGGTTCCGGGACTCACGTAGGCAAGGGACCCACCCTAAGGGATAGGTCCGGATGGTCTTCGCCAGTCTCCACCTGGAGAGTGTCTGTATTGTAGAAGGGCCCCAGGTAAGCAGATGACAGCCACCAACTGGGAAGTGAGACCAACCGTGCAGAGGTGCAATCAGGGAGGCCCAAGAGAGGTCCGTTGAGCAGAAAAAAGGTCTGAAGCCAGGAAGAGCCGTCCGAACCAATGGAAGAACAAAGAGCACGATCCAGAGGAAGTCCGTAGTTCAGTCTGGGGTCAGGAGCCGTAATGAGCAGAAGAGCCGATGTAGCAATAGCCAAGCGTGATCCACAAGAAGTCCAGAAAACAAAAGCTAGGTCCAAGGAAGCCAGGTAAGCAACACGGGTAAGCAAGCCAAACAGAGTCTCCAAGTAAACCAGCTGTGAAGCGTGGTGTACAGGCACTGCACTGTTTAAATACCATCTTCTTCCTGGTCACATGACACTAAACGGAGTCACGTGACCGCGAACCTGGGGCACATGACCGTGTAATCGAGTCACGTGATCGGGCCACAACACTACGAGCGAGTGTGTTACTGCTCGAGCGGTGGCCTAGTCTCCATGGCAACTGCCAATGGAGAAACGGCCGTAACCGCGACTGTAAGGTGTATGGCGTTTGTTTTGCCAGCGCGCGAGCCAAACTGGGTTGCCTGCGTGAGCCCCGGGAGACAGGTGAGTGGGAGAGACGGGTTACAAGACTGGGTGACGGGACATGGCCGGAGGAACGACCCGAAGGCATGACACCTAAGCATGCACTACCCTCCCTGCTCGGTAGTCCCTGTTGACACCCTCCTCCCCCCGTACCCTCCTCGAAACCCTACCGTACACTTACAGGCCTCTGCCTCATCAGAAACCGCTTGGGGTCTGGGACGATTGCCCCCTCTCTCCCCCCAAACTCTGGCTCTCCCTCCAGATGTTGCCTAGCCCTAGATGTCGGTGGTGTGCCGCCTATCTAGGGTGAGGGGACAGAGAAGAGGCTGACCCTATTGCTCAGCTATTATAAAAACCTGTGCATCACATGGGGGTATATTCATTTAAAATGTTCAACACAGGAATCACAATTACTTTTACTATTCCTGCTCACTTGAACTCAGTTTCTAAAATGTTTAAATATTATTTTCATTAGCGCCGGGATACCGCCAAACTCTTGATGAGGCCCATTGTTCTATCTTATGTATTTCTAACTGGTAGACATAGGAGAGTTCTGCTACCTGTAAGGAGACAGGAGGGGCAGGGGCAGACAGATTGATGTAGCTATAGTTAAATGTTAGAAAAAGCTGTCCTTGTGCCATGTTACAAGGTACTGCTGTGGATGTTGAAAGCAAACATGCTAACCCAAATGTGCAGATTCTTAGTATTATGATTCAGCAGCGTGCCGGCCTCTAAATTCTATATGGCTTCCAATACTTGACCACAATCATAAAACTACTGTGTCAGGTGTAGGTAGAGGATCACAACAACAATTTATATCTTTAGATATCTTTAGATATCGATCTCGGTCGCATGCTACTATTTTTGTCCAAACGGGAAGGCATTATGAGACCAGAGGGCAGTTGGTAATCTACGCGCTGGTCATGCATTTATTTTATTTATTTATTGTGCATTTGTAAGGCGCTTCTACATCAAGAAATTGTGTGTTCAAAGCGCCCACAGGGCAATGGAGAGGGAACATAGGACCGAAAGGCAAATATAATAACAATGAAGAGAAAGAAAGAGGCAGTCCAACCAGGCCTTGTGAGCATTTATATCGTGCAAGTGCAGAGAGAGCGCTTGATACGCAGAGAGTTGGCGGAGGAGCGTAAAGATCTGGAGGGAGACTATTTTAAGGCTGGGAAGATACAGTCACTGGGCTTGAGGCCAAGGATAAGTCTTGCAGCCCTATTCTGGATAAGCTGGAGGGGACGGAGAGATGAAGAGGGTAAATTACGGAAGAGGCTGCTGCAGTAGTCCAGTCTAGAGAGTACCAGAGCTCTAGAGACATTGAGCTTCTGGGGGGGAAGTGAGGAAAGGAAGGTTTCCTTTGAGGAGGTTGAGTTGAATGTGGGCCTTCTTGGCAAGGTCATAGATGTGAGGGAGGAAGAAGAGAGAGGAGTCTAAGAGGACTCCAAGGTTTCTGGCTTCAGATAAAGGAGAAGGGGGAGAGTCCATAGAGGTGGCCTGTAGATAGTGGCAATGGTCAGGGAGGAAGTGGGAGAGATGACCAGCTTGCAGACCAGGCTCTCGGAGGAGGAGTATGGCTGGGTGGGTATGAGGGAAGAAGGTACCCACTCAGGGAAGATCCGGGAAACCCCACCGCCAGCACAGTTAGAGCGAGGCATAGAGATGATCTTGTTGCCATGAGGGAGAAGGTAGTCAAAAGCAGCGACTGAGCTGGCATTGAACCACGTCTCGGTAAGAGCGAGGATATCGAGGTCAAGGTCTTCAAGGAGGAGGCAGATGTCGGCAGAGAGTTTGATAGCAGCAAGGGCATTAAGCGTGGCTAGATGCAGCAGGTCACTGCCTTTGAAGGTTTTTTGATAAAGGGTACAGGGGCCTGGTACACCAGTTGGAGGAGGGGGGGGGAAGGGGGACAGAGAGAGGAAGAAGGAGTAGCAGGTTTAGGAAGGAAGTTGATGAGGGATGGCAAGCGCCGGTCGAAGAGGAGGAAGTTGGGTTGAGGACCATGAGCCATGATAGTGCCATTGCGATAGACATTAATGATAAACCTGGATGATGGGAAGCCCACCAAGAGAACTTCCCATCTAGTGCCACCATTAATGGGTGAAGATGTGAAAGGAGAGGGAGTAGAGAAGACGAGGCGTCCAAAGATCTGGAGAGGGTACAGAAAAGAGGATATCAGTGACAATCTGTCTGGACGTTGCGCTGACGTAGGTGCCTGCAATGGCTAGACCGGCTCCCTGATTGGCCTTTTGTGGCCCGGGCTGGCCAATGGCAGTCACTGTAGAGTTGGCTGGGGAGGCACTCTTGGAGGAGAGATGGTGTCGGCCATCTTGGAATAGGAGACCACACAATTGAGCTCAACAGTCCAACTGGGTTACAAGTAGGGATTCCCAAAGCTGCACTTTTACACAAAAAGTGCAAATATCACTAGGACTAGCAGCAAGCACCTAGGGCAATTTAGCTGAAAAATTTGCCAAAGATGAAGATGCGGCACGAGCAAAGCGCAATGTGCAGGCACCCAAAGCCCAACGGGCTTACCAGCAAATTAAGCGTTTTGCAAAAAAGGTCTTCTTAGATGTAGCCTCGTGGCGAGGAGGCTCGGCGATTCTGCTGGAGGTCCCTTGATGTAAGATGGAATAGCCTATTATTATCTCTCTAATAGCCTATTAGTATCTCTCTTACCTTTTCTTACATTAAACTCGATGAATGAAGGATCGGGGATGAACCGTGCAACTGATAGACAGTGCGCGTGCCATCCCCCGACCCTCGTTTAATGAATCAGCATTTCGGGCTTGCCGAGACGTGCATGCGCGATGGTGCATAGGCTGGGACTCATGTTAGAGTTGCCTCCCATGTTCTTCTCTATGTTAGTACAATCGTTTGATCATTAAGGGTCCGTTGTACACCATACCGCGCGTCTCTACCAAGATGCTTGTGGTATGTACAGTGAATTAAATGAAATTATGAATATGACACAAGGACAGCTTTTTTAATCTTTAACTATAACTATATCAATGTGTATCCCCCTGCCCTTCCTGTCTCCTTACGGGTAGCAGAACTCTCCTATATCTACCAATTAGAAATACATAGGAAATGTATGTATCCAGCAGCATCAGAATAAACGTGCTATAATACCGATAGCAGCATCCAAGGACCTGAAGATAGTAGCATTACCATTGCTAGCCACTGAAACCGGTCGAGCAACACTATCAAGGGATGGCACAATAATTATGGGATACCCAATATAAAGAATATGTGCACGTAGCAACAGAGTTCAAGTGAGCAGGAATATTAAAAGTAATTGTGATTCCTGAGTTGAACATTTTATATGAATAAACCCACATGTGATGCATGGGTTTTTCTAAGAGCTGAGCAATAGGGTCAGCCTCTTCTCTGTCCCCTCACCCTATTGATGCGGCACACCGCTGACATGTAGGGCTAGACAACATATGGAGGCACAGCTAGTTTGGTTGGAGGGTCAATTAGTGCTCATTAATAGATGTGGTAAAATAACAGTTGCAGAACATCGCCAACAGGAGCACTACAATGGGGGCCAATATCTTCACCAGTGATCCCATCTAGGATGGCGCCCATGGGAACATGTTATCGAACCAGTCATCTGCGTCAATTCCATCTTCAGTTTGCATATTCGTCTTCAGCTTGTGCAGGGCCCTTATAACGTGTGTCAGAGACCCATTTTCTGCATCATTTGGGGTGTGTAGGTGCAACATGATAGTCCAGTTTTCCTACAAATTTCCCCCCCCCCCCATGGCGGTCGGCAGGTCCAGGACATAGCGGTTCTGGAGTGTCATCAACCTGATCGCCCTCATTTCGCTCTTGATCACATTGATCCCTTGCTCTGTCTCACTGGCCAACTGGATCACTTCCCACCTCACTATTTGAAGCCATTTTGCATTTGCTGCTGCCTGTACACCTGGTAACAATATTGACGTGAAAAAGATCTCAGCCTTATTGTACAGCCGATATTTGTTGGGCATTTCTTTCAGCAATTTGGAAGAGTTCTCAGATAGGTAATGCGAACGCCTCTTCTGGCGCCCGAGTGAACGCTTCTTCCTTTTTGCTTGCAAGGACTGGGGTGTGGGTTTTTCCGGTTGTGTTGTGCCAGTGTTTGATGTTATAATGAGATGCGCCCCAGGAACCACAAGGATGACTGAATGCAGACTGGCCAATGAACATGTGCCCCTCCATGATGGTGGGAGGTGCAGATACACCTGCGGACTGCACACCCAGTACATGTCTATGAGTGCTGCAGTACCCTTTTTAAGATCTGGGATATATAAGGTCTTGTTATACTTATTATTGTTCCCTACAGGAACAGTTTCGACTCCTTGAAAGCACACCTGGTATTCTTCTTGCTTTTGCACCTTCACTGGAGCTTCTTTTGCTTCCATCCATGTTTTAGAAACATGTGCCATCCAGATATCATGGCACAAGTTGTCAACTTCCTATATCACTCCTTCGTCGTACCCCGCCAGGCCCCCAGCCGTGCACCTAACCACTGCTCCTTCCCATCTGTTGGATACAAACAATATACCATCCATGTTTATAAGCCGACCCAGGCATATACTATGGGTCCTTAATATTCTTGGCACACTTTTCACTGTCTTTGTCCATCAGCACAAGGTCGTACCCCCATCTCCCTGGAACAAACTCTGCAGTCGGCACAGCGCTAGATGGACTAAGCACTGCACGTCTAATGACAAAGTCTCCTTGGGTACTAACATCTTGGGTGCCCCTGAGGTGTGGGGAATTAAGGAGCAAACATAACAGCTCCCATTTGCCCTCCCTTTCCCCACTGAGTTCATGTCATTGTACCACATGTTACTAGATTCAGGATGGTGGAAGTCCTCCATTGTATCTAGACCTAAGCCCATGTATTCATCATATTTTCTTCTGGTACCCATTTCCCTTTTAGTTCTACGTACCCCTAGAAAAGTACCGATTAGTTGCGCATTGAGTAATGATTCAGAATACATGTCTGTTGTTAACCTCCCTCCCACATCTACACCCGCATCTAAACACTCCCCTCTATCACACACCCCTTTTATATGCCCCACCATATAAACCTTGTAAGGCTTATATACATTGTCAATCCAAAGAAAATACCTACAACTATAATCACTGTTATATATATACATCACGCAATTGCAATGGGAGTAACACGTACAGTTCAGGGTTCGAAATTGAGGGGAGCTGCTGTCACCCTCACCTGATTCCCACGGAGGCGCAGGTCTGGCTTCGAGTGCTGATGCTTCTTCTATGGTGAAGCACAGGACTCTGAAGATGGACTCACTGGCTCGCAGGAATATTCCCCTGTGCGTGAAAGGGGAGTATTACCTACTGACGGAATAATGCTCAAGCCTCCCACTCCCTTCCAACCCTCCACGATACCCTTCCTCGATTCCCCGTGAAGTCTCCCCTTAGGGTCTGGAAGGATGAGTTCTCCATCCTGCTTCTGATGCAGGGGCGCGTTGAAACCCAGTTACTTCACTGGATTGAGGTTTAATGGGGGTTCAAATAAGCTTGACTATTCAGGTAAGGCGCTGTAAGAGTTCTGTAGCAAGTTCAAAAGTTCAAGCTTAATAATAATGTTCATTGTCTTATTGCAGCAAGCGCTAACGCTTATGTCTTTTTCCCCTTGGGGGCCGGGGTTCGGAATGCCGGAGATATGGCGCCGACCCGAAGTAAAACGTGCAGTTCCAGTAAATGACAGGTAAGTTCTGGATGAGCGTTCGGGTAATGTCTTTGCATTCGCTCATTCAATGTCTTTGTCTTTTTCCCCATAGGGGCCGGGGTCCGGAATGCCAGGAAGCGGCAGGACCCGAAATGAAATGGGAATGACCCAACAGGTAAGTCTTAGAAGGAAACTGAGCTTTTCCTATTCCCTTCCTTTTCTCACCTTGTGTTCTTGTCTTTTTCACTCTAGGCTCTGGGAAGTGGCTGCGGATCCGGATGATCGCTGCTGAAGATGGAGGTGCCCAGGAAAGGTGAGTGAAATGCAGCGCTGCAGCGATCGAAGCAAAATGCTTTTAAAATGATGTCTTCCCTTTCAGGATCGTCGTGTGAAGTCTCTGTGATGCAGCTTTAGCAGGTAAGGTCTTCTTTCTCTCCAATTCTCTCTTATCAGGTGACCCAGGATGCTGACAGGCGTGGCTGAAGTCCAGATGCAGGAGCTGACACGGTGAGCGTCCAGCTGCGAGGAGCAGAACAATGCGAAGCGTGAGTTGCTGATCGGGCGTGGTTTAAATAGCTTTGGAAGAAGTTACAGGTATGTATCCTTCCACCGGTCAGGTATGTATCCTTCCCCGACCACACCCAAGGGAAAGTAGTTCCACAGGTAAAGTAGTTCCATTCAGGCCTCAAGAGGGCCTGGATGTAGCAGCATGGTCTGCATCAGGTAAGTGCACCTTAAAACACTTGAACACATGTCTAGCTTTATGAGCCTGGCGCCTAAGGTGCCAGGACAGGGGTCCAACATGAGCCTGGCGCCTAAGGCGCCAGGACTGTGTCCAAAGGGCCCCAGCTTGGGCCCGCTGGCACTTCCCTGGGGGAAATGATGCCTGCCTCTGGGGTTGCTGGGTCGGACCTGGCTCTTTGGAGGTAGGCATCATGACAGTACCCCCCCCTCAAGGCCCCTCCCAAGGTTGTTCCCTCCGGGGGTTTTGGCTTGTTCGGAAATCTCCGGTGGAACCTTTGTATTAATCGAGGTGCGTGAACATGGTTACTAGGCTCCCACGATCTCTCCTGAGGTCCATATCCCTTCCAGTCAACAAGATAGAAGAGTTTGGACTTTAACACCTTGGAGTCTAAAATGTCTTTAACTTCGAATTCTAATTCCCCTTCAATTTGAACTGGGTCTGGAGGCTTGGACAGTCGGGTCCCTGGTTGTACTGGCTTCAAAAGTGATGCATGAAAAACTGGATGAATACGCATGTTAGACGGTAAATCCAGTTTAAAGGCCACGGGATTGATTATAGCCTTGATGGGATAAGGTCCTATGAATCTGGGATTGAAGGTTCGCGGGCCCTTGAGGGGTAAATGTTTCGTTGCTAGCCATACCTGATCTCCTACTTGGTAAGGAGGAGTTTTACTTCGGTGCAAATCAGCGTTTTCTTTATACTTTTTCTTGGCTTGCTGTAAATGAGTTGCAGCTTCTTTGAAGGCTCGGGTTATTGTGGAATGCAGATGATTTACTGCGGGCATTTCCAGGGTCAGAGGTGGATCTAGATCAGAGGTCCGATGATGGTGACCATACAAAGTATAAAAAGGAGTTTGTCCGGTTTCAGAATGCACTGAATTGTTGTATGCATATTCTGCGATCCAAAGGATGTCTTTCCAATTTAACTCGGATTGGTGTAACATGCACCGAAGATATTGCTCGAGAGTCTGATTGGTTCTCTCGGTTTGTCCGTCGGTCTGGGGGTGGTGGCTGGTGGATAGCCGCACATCTATTTGTGCTAGTTGGCAACACTTCTTCCAAAAATGGGAGATAAATTGACTTCCACGATCCGAGACTAATATGGAAGGGAAACCATGTATGCGAACTATATTTTCCAGAAATTCCTTGGCCAAGGTGGAAGCTGAAGGCAAACCTTTTAAAGGGATAAAGTGGGCCATTTTGGAGAATAGATCCACAATTACAAGGATAGTGTTGTAACCAGCACAAGGAGGCAGGTCAGTTATAAAGTCCATTGACAAGGTGCGCCATGGTGCCGGTGGAATATCCAAGGGTTGAAGTAGGCCGGCTGGCCTTTTCTTTTGACCCTTGTTTTGGGCGCAAATTCTGCAAGACAATACAAAAGACTTTATGTCTTTTCTCCAAGAAGGCCACCAGAAGTGGCGTTTGATTTTTTCCTCCGTTTTAGCGATACCAGGGTGTCCTTCCAATAATGATTCATGATGATGGGCAATAACAAGTTCTTGCAATTCTTTACTAGGCAGAAACAACCGCTCCTGGAAGTAGGGTAAGTCATCCTTAACGGTGTAATGAGGACTCTTTTGACTCCATTCCAGTAAGGCTGAAGAGTCTAGAAGTTGTTTTACTTGCGTTTGGATGTCCTCAATAGTTTGCAATGAAGTTAGGCCTAAGATTCTTTGTTCAGGTATGATTGGCACAGGTTCTAAACTCGAATTGGGTTCTTCCATGCCAATCCGGGATAAGGCGTCCGCTTTACCATTCTTGCAGCCAGGGCGATAGGTAATTACAAAATCAAATTCCGCAAAGAATAGAGCTCATCGGAGTTGTCGTGAAGATTGAGCCTTGGCCGTCTTTAAATACTGTAGATTTCTGTGGTCCGTAATTACGGTGATGGTGTGTCTTGCCCCGAGAAGGTAGTGACGCCAAGCCTTGAAAGCAGATTTAATTGCCAGTAACTCTTTGTCGGTAATTGCGTAGTTGATTTCAGGAGGAGAAAATTTCCTGGACCAAAAGGCCACAGGGTGTAGTTGGTTAGTTTCTGGGTCTCTTGCGACAGGACAGCTCCCATGGCTGAACTGGATGCGTCGGTTTCCACAATGTAAGGGAGATCTGGGTGCGGGTGCTTCAATATAGGTGCAGAGGTGAATTTGGTTTTCAGGTCCTGAAAGGCTTGTTCGGCCTCAAGAGTCCATTCAAAGCGTTTGTTTTTCTTTAGGAGAGCTGTGATGGGTTGGACTGTTCGGGAAAATTCCGGGATGAATCTTCGATAGAAATTGGCGAAGCCGAGCATGCTCTGAACTCCCTTCACCGAGCTAGGAGATGGCCATTTGAGGATGGCGTCCACCTTTCGCGAGTCCACTCGGACTCCTTGAGGTGTCAGGATGAATCCAAGAAACTCCACTTCTGTGGTATGAAAAACGCATTTTTCGAGCTTTGCAAATAGTCTGTGCTGGCGCAATTTCTCAAGAACTGCCCTAACATGTTTTCTGTGATCGGATTCTGAAGAGGAGTACACCAGGATGTTGTCAATATAAACAATGACACAGACGTCGATAAGTTCCCGAAGAACATCATTCATAAAGTACTGGAAGGCGGCAGGTGCATTGCACAAACCGAAGGGCATCACCTGATATTCGAAGAGCCCAAATTTGGTGCGGAATGCAGTCTTCCATTCGTCGCCTTCTTTTATACGCACCAGGTGATAAGCTCCTCGGAGATCTAACTTGGTGTACACACAAGCGTCTTTCACCTGGTCGATAAACTCAGGGATCAGGGGCAGAGGATAACGATTCTTAATCGTTATTTGATTTAGGGCGCGATAGTCTATACATGTTCTAAGGTCGCCCTCTTTTTTCGGCACGAAGAACAGAGCTGAGGAGACAGGAGACTTGGACGGGCGAATAAAACCATTGGCTAGGTACTGATCTAAATACTGACGCAAATGTAGGTTCTCGGGTTCCGTAAGAGCATAAATCCTACTACAAGGTAGTTGAGCATTGGGTACCAGATCGATTTGGCAATCATAAGACCGATGGGGAGGTAACGTGTTAGCCTGTTCCTTCTGAAAAACGTCTTGGAATTCTTGGTATTCTGACGGTAGCTGTACAGGGGTGGAAGTTGCTGAGGCTAGACCCATAACTGGATTTCTTGGGTAACAAGTTGGTTCACAATCAGGAAAACTTATCTTCTTTGCTCGCCAGTCAATTCTGGGATTATGTGTTTCTAACCAAGGAATTCCAAGAATTACTTGAAATTGTGGGGCCTTGATCACATCAAACACGATTGCTTCCCGATGTCCATCCTGACCCACCAGTGTCATTTCAACAGTGGAATGCGTTACAGGCCCTGAGGCTATTTCGGTTCCATCTACTGTAGTAATGACATCTTGGGTTGCTTTCGGGTGGAGAGGGAGCTTAATCCTGGAAGCCAATTCACGGTCTATGTAATTTCCAATAGCTCCACTGTCGATGTATGCTTTTATAGCATGCAACAGCTGAGGCTGTTTTGGGTCCACAAGCACCATTGGCATGACAAAATGCAAGGTCAAAGAGTTTGTTTTCAAGCTCGGCAAGCGGACCCCTACGCTTGTCGGGCTAGGTCGTTTCCCGAATCAGGTGTCAATAAATCGTTATCAGTGGCACCAACCACCTTCTTAGGTGGTTTAACCAGACAATTTCGAAAAAAGTGACCGGAAGTCCCGCAATACAGGCAAAGTTGCATTTGCCGCCTTCTCTCTCGTTCCTTCTGTGTTAATGGTCCTTTAACACCGCCGATTTGCATAGGTTTGGATACGTCGGTACTCTTGGAGTTAGCGTGGGTTTTGGTCGGTACTCGGGTTTCGTACTTGAACCAATCTGCTTTTCTATTTTGAAGTCTGTGATCTAGTTGAACCACCAAGTCTATGTAGTCTGCGCAGACCTGGGGTGGATCTACTATCTGAGCTAGAACATCCTTAAGCTCTCCGCGCAGGCCTCGATGAAACAATGTGATCCTTTTGTTTTCTGGCCATCCAGTTTCCACAACCAGTCTATTAAAGGTGGCAACGTAGGACAGAAGATCCTGATTACCTTGTCGCAGTTCGTTATCAAGAGCCTGTCCTTGAGAGTGTCGAGCAAACAATCTTTCCATGCTGGCCTGGAAACCCTGAAAATTCTGGAGAATGGGATCATCCTGATTTACCAATGGAATAGACCAATCGGCAGCACTGCCACTGAGGTAAGATAGTATAAAGGCTACCTTGGTCTGGTCGTTAGCGAAGGCCCCGGGTCTGCATAGAAAGTGTAAACGACATTGGTTCATAAAGACGGCATATTTCTTGGGATCCCCCGCAAAACGTTCAGGCGGGGCCAAAGGCATGTGTCCAGGTAGATTGATTTGTACCGGGTTATTCAAACCCATTGATTTGGAAGTATCTCCGGAATTAGGTAAAGGAGTGTGCCCTGCCTGGGCCTGCAATAACCTTTTGGCCAGGTCATCTGTTCTTTCCTTGGATAGGATCAGTTCTCTTTTGAGAGCGTTAGTCTCCTGGCGGGCTGAGTGCACTTCTGCCAGTAATTCCCCCAAAAGCTGGGCCAGCTGATATGTCTCGGAAGTCTCCATAGCGCCCGGGTGCGAAATTGTGGGTAGGCTTTGCGTTCTGTCACGCTCACCTGATTCCCAGGGAGGCGCAGGTCTGGCTTCGAGTGCTGATGCTTCTTCTATGGTGAAGCGCAGGACTCTGAAGATGGACTCACTGGCTCGCAGGAATATTCCCCTGTGCGTGAAAAGGGAGTATTACCTACTGACGGAATAATGCTCAAGCCTCCCACTCCCTTCCAACCCTCCACGATACCCTTCCTTGATTCCCCGTGAAGTCTCACCTTAGGGTCTGGAAGGATGAGTTCTCCATCCTGCTTCTGATGCAGGGGCGCGTTGAAACCCAGTTACTTCACTGGATTGAGGTTTAATGGGAGTTCAAATAAGCTTGACTATTCAGGTAAGGCGCTGTAAGAGTTCTGTAGCAAGTTCAAAAGTTCAAGCTTAATAATAATGTTCATTGTCTTATTGCAGCAAGCGCTAACGCTTATGTCTTTTTCCCCTTGGGGGCCGGGGTTCGGAATGCCGGAGATATGGCGCCGACCCGAAGTGAAACGTGCAGTTTATGACAAGTTTAAAATGACAGGTAAGTTCTGGATGAGCGTTCGGGTAATGTCTTTGCATTCGCTCATTCAATGTCTTTGTCTTTTTCCCCATAGGGGCCGGGGTCCGGAATGCCAAGAAGCGGCAGGACCCGAAATGAAATGGGAATGACCCAACAGGTAAGTCTTAGAAGGAAACTGAGCTTTTCCTATTCCCTTCCTTTTCTCACCTTGTGTTCTTGTCTTTTTCACTCTAGGCTCTGGGAAGTGGCTGCGGATCCGGATGATCGCTGCTGAAGATGGAGGTGCCCAGGAAAGGTGAGTGAAATGCAGCGCTGCAGCGATCGAAGCAAAATGCTTTTAAAATGATGTCTTCCCTTTCAGGATCGTCGGTGTGAAGTCTCTGTGATGCAGCTTTAGCAGGTAAGGTCTTCTTTCTCTCCAATTCTCTCTTATCAGGTGACCCAGGATGCCGACAGGCGTGGCTGAAGTCCAGATGCAGGAGCTGACACGTTGAGCGTCCAGCTGCGAGGAGCAGAACAACGCGAAGCGTGAGTTGCTGATCGGGCGTGGTTTAACTAGCTTTGGAAAGAAGTTCCAGGTATGTATCCTTCCACCGATCAGGTATGTATCCCTTCCCCGACCACACCCAGGGGAAAGTAGTTCCACAGGTAAAGTAGTTCCATTCAGGCCTCAAGAGGGCCTGGATGTAGCAGCATGGTCTGCATCAGGTAAGTCCACCTTAAAACACTAGAACACATGTCTAGCTTTATGAGCCTGGCGCCTAAGGTGCCAGGACAGGGGTCCAACATGAGCCTGGCGCCTAAGGCGCCAGGACTGTGTCCAAAGGGCCCCAGCTTGGGCCCGCTGGCACTTCCCTGGGGGAAATGATGCCTGCCTCTGGGGTTGCTGGGTCGGACCTGGCCCCTTGGAGGTAGGCATCATGACAGCTGCGAGCTATTTAGTTCCTGCTTGTGGCCTAGAAGAGCCAGGTTAGCTGGACAGCAACAGTAACCAGGAGCTGCTTGTGGCTCTCCATGCCAACTGATGCCAAACACAAACAACTATGTGAATGAAACTCTGTGCGTTTTGGACAATCTATAAATAAACATTAGGATACATCTATACAACATTTAAAGTGTAATGGGTCATAAATAATGGACAAAATTATATGTTTGCATCTTATGTAAAAGTTAGATTTGCTTAACGCTATGTACTAGCACCTTGTTCCCCAGTGGTAACTCCTGGTAACTGGTTTATGCTGCTTTCAGCTCCTGCTTATCGAATCTCAATTTCGATCCCTGCAGTTGCTGTTTTAAAAGTGCTGTACATTGTTAACAGTGCAGGAAAAGAAACATGTGTACCCTTAATATTCATGACAATGCCAACAGTGAATAACGTTTGCAGGGACTTGAGTGCGCCGAACGTTGGTTTTACTGATGAGGTATACTTGTTGTATTGTGAAAAGAAAGCTTATATACAGGCGCCCTTTTAGGGCTATTGTTGTTTGTAGCAGAATGTTTGTTCCTTTTAATTCTTAATCAACAGTTTATACAAGATTAAAGAAAACAACACTATTGGTTATCAGAGATTGGTACCACGTCAGAGGAAGAGGCTGCGTTATGGGGGGCCCGTCGGACATCCAAAAGGATCACCCAAAAATACATGTGTCTATACCTTGACTGCAAATGGCGTCGCATACATGACCGTGAATGGACCGTTGTATCTGGACTCACTCAACCTGCGGACAAAGATTTGAAGATAAATTACATCTCCAGATGACAGCTGAATGGGTGGTAAGCTTGCATATTCCGCTGCTGTGCTGGTGTCATCTTCCATCTGCCGAGAAGATATCTGTTGAGAGATCATTTTGATTGAGCGTATCAACACAGACAAGTATTGTTTAAATTCATCCCCCAGGATTCAGGCAGACCTGTGAAAATCAGAGGCACTTCTAACTGGTGATACAGGTGTGTGCATACGCCGACCCATCAGTATTATGTGGGGCGATAGGTGGCAATCCTTAGAGGGCTGATCCGCATGCTAAACTGGTGCAAAGGGCAAACACAGTTTTTCCTGAGGGTAACACACAATTTAGACAGCTTTGCCTTCAAGAGGCCATTGATCCATTCCACTATGCCCTTGCTCTGGGGGAGGTAAATTGAACACATCTTATGCTTTATGCCCAAGCGGGCTGTTATCTCCTTGAACAGAATACCTCTCTCACCAAGAACTTGGCGGCTGATTTAGCATCTGGATGTGTACAAGGACCGGCCTCGACCTAATGGGGGAAGGGGCATACCACCACGATGAGATATCGGTATGTGTTGCACCGTTCCCTCATGTCAGCGTAGTCAATATGGAGCTCCCGGAACGTCCCAGCAGGGCGGGGCAAAACGCCTCTTAGTGTCCGGAGTGTATGCGGAGTACTATAGCTTTGACACACTGTACATTTAAAAATAAAATAATTCAACAATTCCTGCAGATTGGGGACAAACCAGTCCCCCTGTAGGTCTGCAGTAATATGCTGTTTGGATACATGAGAAGAATAGTGGAGTTGCTCAAATGCAACAAACATCAACTTATAAGGCATGACCACCTTTCCAGTAGTACTCGTCGCCACACTAAGTCAGTTGGGGATTGTGCACATCCTCTCTTCTGCCACAACAATTTCTCCTCTTGGGAAGCCCGCCCCTGTAACTCAATTATCTCAGTAGTCGGTAAAGAAGTGAATGGTGGTGACAACTGTACTTGTATATTTGCAACTTCTGGGTATTCAGCCATCTCGGGTATGGGAAGATACACTGCATGTTTGGCCACTGCATCCGCTGCAGCATCCCCAAGAGAAACTTTGTCTGTGTTGTTAGTATGGGCGGCACACTTCACCACATTTACTAACGTGGGCCGGAACAGGGCATATATCAATCTGTTTAGTAAGGCTGCATGCTGCACAGTGGACCCATCTGTTCTTTAAAATCCCCTCTTTTTCCACCGGGCCAGACCGGAATGTACAGTAGTAGTGACGTGCGCAGAGTCGGAGTAAATTATCACTCTGCACCCCTGAGATTCTTCCAGGGCTCCTATTAGTGCTATAAGTTCAGAGCCTGCGCCGAATAATGCATGGGCAACCTCTTCTGTACTGGGGTCTCATACTCTCCATCCAACTAGGCGAACCACAGCCACGCCTGTATGCATTCTCCCTGTCTCTTGGCCAATTGTGGCCTACCCGTCAACGAAGAACACCTCTCCCTCATCTAAGGCATACTCGCGTGCTTTTGGGTTGTCATCATCTGGTCCATCATAGGTGGCACAGTCATGTACTTTGTCATCGACAGTGATGGGTTCAGTCAAAAAGGTTGTGGGATTCACTGTTTGGCATCGCACTATGAGAATGTTGTGATCTCATATGCTGACGCTCGCTGCATAGTCAAAGTGGAGTTAGACCTCTCTTAAACAGCATAAACTGCATGCTCCACATACAGAGTTACTGAATAACCCATGGTGATCATCGCAGACTTCTCTATGGCAAATGCAGCACATGGAAATTGGCCCTGCATGATGTAATATGCTAGAGGTTTATGGTTCATTGTGCTTTACTGTATTAGTACAGCTTCATTTGGCCAACAGAGTGTGAAAAAAAATAAAAGTCCTGGCTGTAATCAGGTGTTGCTAACACTGGTGGCTGTGGCAATCACTTCCTTTAGCTCATTAAAACTAGTGAGCATCTCTTCTGTCCACGTGATGGTGTTTTATTGTCTTTTAGGCATATTTGAGCACCTGCTGCAGTGGTCTTTAATAGGTGGTGTAATCAAAGATCCAGGCCCTGCATTAGTTGCATAGTTCCAGATATGTCTGCTTGTCTTTTACTGTGGCCGGCTGGGGTGTGCTGCGTACGGCAGCTGCACATTCAGGTGTTATGCGTTTCCTGTGAACAGATATCAGCTGACCTAGGTATAAAACTTCCTACTGACAATACTGTAATTTAGGTCTGTCCCCCTTGTACCGCATGTCAGCCAGCAGTTGCAAAAGAGTGATAGAATCTTGCTCAGCACTGATCCTCACTTGTACTGCACAATAGCAAATCATACAAGTCCTGGATAATGGTGCTGGGCATGCATATATTGCCTAGATCTGCGAGCACCACACTGTTGAAAATGCTGGGCGACTCTCAATACCCCTGGGGCAACCGTGTATGTTGGAATCTCCTCCCGCCATGGGTAAAAGCTGTAGGGATATGTGTGTAGGGGCACCGAGAAGAACACATTCTTGAGGTCGATAACAGTAAAGTGGGTAGCTGTCGTGGGTATGTTACATAATATTGTCGCAGGGTTCGGGACAACTGGACATTTTGCTTGTACTTTGTCATTCAAAGGGCGCAAATCCTGAATTACTCTCCAACTGGACCCGTTTGATCTTCTATGGCTGCATTACAGGCTGAATTGGAAGGTACAATAATCCTTTGGTGTAAAAGTGCATTGATGGTGTTTGTTTATCCCTTCCTCCGCCTCCTTTGACAGTGGATATTGCTTAACTCGAGGTAACACTGCACCTGGTATGAGGGCAATATGTATTGGGGCAACACTTCGCAGAAGGCCTACATCATGAGGATTAGTTATCCACAAACATCTGAGACCTGGCCCAGGTCTTCTTGGGTAAATGAGGGGACACTTCCTGCCACAGACATGGGACTTGCCGATATTGGACTATAATTTCACAGGAAACACATATGGGTAACATGATAATTGTCCTTGCAATGCGCTATTGGGGTAACGCAGGTCTAAAAATAAAATCGGAGGGCATTCTCCAACACCTGTTTTCCTATGCTTGGGATTGCATTCAGCAGCACTGTCACTCTGTAAATAAACAAATATAGGTATATCGGCAATCCTCAGGCTGCCAACTCACTCCCTAGGGCATGGCTCTTATGTGGCACATCCCTGAGGCGGAAGACACCACCCCTCTTTCGGTAAACTAGATGGTCATATTGAACTTACTGAGCATATCTCGTGCACAATAGGTTAACGGGGTTGGGGGAGGGTTTCCAAAAACAACAAGGGAGCTCAGGAGCTCACACTGTCTTTCCCTCCACATGGATGGCGAATTCTTCAGTAAAAAGGAACCGATTTCACTGCCCCAGAGAAGCCCTGCGTGTCCATAATCTCACCTGACTAGAGAAAGCACCCCTCCTTAATGCATGATTTGGTGGCGCCAGTGTCCACCACGAAAATAAAGTGTTTGTCGCCTATCTCCACGGCCACCAAGGGTTCCGCTTCTGGATCAGCAGTGACTGGGCATGCAAGAACTCACTGTGGGCTGTCCTAAACTTCATAGGTGTTTGTCCCTGGGAAAAGAAAGGGTTGCCCGTAGCACACTCACTCGCTGATTGTGTGTAACTGTACGATACAGGACCTCATTACTATTTAGGTATTTGAGGCACCTGCGGAGGGGCGTGGTGTGCAGCGTACGCAGCCGGCCTGTTGGGCCTTGTGGCTTGCAGCTGTGGAAAAGGCGGATGCAGGGCCACTTGGGCAGGTGGTTGTTGTGCTCTGTACTGAACCGCTGCGGGACCAGGGGCATATTGCATTTGATAGGGAACTGGTGCCCCTGGGGTATATGGTGGAATTTGGTTATATCCTCCACCGATCCTGTTCGTACATTCCTGTGAAAAATGTCCCATTTTCCTACATGTCCAATATTGCTGGCCCCCAAATCTACCCCGTCCTCCTCAAGGGCCTGCAAACCCCCCTCCCTTCCCCGTGGATACCCTCCCTGGGGCCATCCTGAGGTTGAAATCCACAGTTCCAGTCGTACCCTCCTGTCCATGCAGGAGCTGTTCTCAGGTCTGCCTGTACCACCCTGGTCTCTGTCTGTGGATCGTGTAGTGTGGCAATCATGGGCCCTTCCACTGATAGCTTTGCTAATTTTTTTTAATCTAGTTTCGCTTCATCTAACTGAAGTCGCTGGGCCGTTTCCTTCTCTTTTTCTCTCAACCATTTACAGTGAAATATAATAAAATATTCTATCCCTGCCCACCCCTTTGCTTCTATCCCCACTATTTTGTGGAGTACTTTTTGGACCTCCTTGGGAAGTCCCTTCTTAACTACAAAAAAAGAATGGGATTAACCGATCCCATGATTCCCCTTTTTCAGCCCTTCGCATTTCTTGAGTCTGTAAAATATATTGGGCGGGGTCCTCATCATCTTGCATTGTTCGCTGCACAATCGACTGAAGATCGGAAGTAACGGGATAAGCAAGGAGTAAGGCAGCCCACACTTGTGCCTTGATGTCATTGGAGTGGGCGCCATCATGAATATCATCCCCTAATCGTACACCGGGGTACCCAGCTTTCAGCCAAATGTCATCAGTTTGATCTCCAAGTATGGCAACAAATAACAAAAAAGCTCTTCAAATCCCCCACAGCCAATGCAACTTCCCTGCCATTTATTTCTCAAATGTGTACATCCACTTTCCCGCCGCAGCAGTGAGAGATGGTAGACTTTTTATCAAATTATTTGTATCCATTTGTGGCAACGGGATCTACTGTACCCTTCCCAGTCCTTTGTGCAGTAAGGGGAACTGTGTTCTCATCACCTTTCTCGTCTTCCTTTCCATGAGCTTCCCTTTAGCCACTGCTAAGCGCCCATAGCTGTTCCTTAAACGGGCCCCCATAAACTTTCCACTGGCAGCGATACTGCGGAGGCGCCTCTCCTTCCCCCACCTCATCCAATGTAGCCTATTCCTCCTCTGCGGGGTCTCCACCCATCTCGTCTTCCGAACTCACTGTCCCGTAATCCAAATGTCCCGTTCGCTGTCTTCCATTCCCCTTATCATCCTTTTCCAAATGCAAATCCTTAATGGCTGTGCGATTGAAACTAAACAGAATGTCTCCCGCTCTCCACTCATCCAGACCACATAGTGTTTTCTTCCCCTCCCTCTTCTCTAGTCTTAATCGAGAAGATTCTTCCTGCGGCGCCTTTAAGGCAACCTCTAGCTCCTTCTGGGGTTTCATATCAATGTCCACCCTCTTATTTGGTCTTGCTGGGGCCGATGGCCTAGTGTTAGAAATATTTTTATATTGAGCCTGATGGTAGGGTTGAGGCAGTGGCAGGCGGGGCGACATACGTTGGGTTGGTATAGCCTAAGGCAGCATGGGTGGGGTAGCACCCTAACGGAGACTGTGGCCCGGTTATGAACCTCTGCTTCCCTGCGTCTGGACCGGATGGGGTGGGACAATCAGTCCCTGGTAGGGCTGTAGGGAGGGTTTTATTTTCTACCATAGGCGCTCCTGTGGGTGACTTCACCAGACTTAGGGTGGCATCCTCCAAGTCTTCTACCATCTTCCACAATTCTGAGATGCTAAGAACGTGTACATGTGTCCCAATATTTCTTTGTTATTCATGCCCTGTTCTGGCCATGATTGAAAACGGCCTCCCCGTGTTTCACCCAACCACTGCTTATGGCATTTCATTATCTTATCCTTATATAGGCGTAAAGAGCACACATATATTCTAACGTGGTAGTCGGTGCCATTTCCGGTACCGCCCTTTTGCCTATTTTAATACTCCAAAGATGTGCCTGTCTATCAGTCGCCCCAGCAGTTCCCTTGTCCTGTTGCCCCCCTCCCCTCCAGTCACCTGCATTGCAATGAACTGTTCCCCAATGCGCCACCCCTCGTTCTCTCCTCACTCATTCTTCGAATCAGCACTTTCCTCACCATCTGCCCCACTCACCAGTCACACCTCCATCTCACACACCCTACACTGCATCATCAATACCATGGACCCCTCCTCGGTCTGGCCTAAACCAAAAACAAAATCAACAAAAACACAAAAGCTACTATGTGTCGTTCCAACACCCCTTTTACATCAGGTGAGTCGATCCCAGGCCCACTAAATATACAGAGCCTCTACCCTTCTTCCTTTATTTTATCTCCTTAAAACACAGTGGTGTCTTCTCACCCCAATCGGGAAGGCTCCCATACTCCTTTATCCTCTTATTCCATCATAATAATAATACAAATAATAAAAGCAAAACCGCCACATGGTCTTTCCACACACCCAAATCCATCACTCACCTCACTCTCCCACTCTAATCAACTGCCATAGCCACACTCATTCCCCGTCCCCTCTTTCTTCCTCCCCACATTGTTTTCTCCCGCAAAAGGTGCACTTAAGTCGTATCGTTCTCCCGAGTTCCTCAGTTACGGGGTCCCATCAACGGCCTGCACCAAAGAACAGACAGGAATTCTGGCAACATGACTCCTGTAAACAACTCCAGGTTGTGCACAAGCGACTGGTCGCTGCAGGTGGGCAGAGTCGATCCAGATGTGCGGCCAGGAAGCCTCCGTCCTGCAGAATATCTGGGATCACATTGGGGTCACCAAATCTGTAGGGCATACCTCCTGACAACCAGACACAGACTAAATACAACCCTCTATGAAAAAAGCTCGGAACACCCTTTGCAAAGTTTTACTTCCAACAGAATACATGCCAGCGGGGGCATTCAAACCCTACTGCCACAGAGTGCACTGGTTAGTTCAAAGCAAACAGAGAATTTTAAAGGGCATCAATTCACTCATGACGCAAATAATATATGGTATCATCTCATCAATTTCATTGGCGTGGCCCCTATGTACATAATGTTGGCCCATTTTCAACTACTAGACGATTGGCTGTGGCTGCCTGTGTCGATCTTCTACGTGGTCTTTGGCCTTGTTGAATTTACACCCTAGCAACACAATTGGTTTGTTAGTTAAAAAGACTCCTCTCCCGACAATTCGACCACGTGGTGTGCACCTGCTAATTAGACATGAGCTCAGTGGATAGTCTCGAGCTCAAGATAGCTTCTCTGAAATGCGAGGATCCTAGACACTCAGGCGCCTCCACTATGCCTCCCCACTGTTGGCCTAAATGTGTTATCCTAAGCCTGCAAACCTTGCAGTACAAATCACAGGGCATTCTGTCTGGGCTCGCCCCTTGGCATATGCCCCCTCTCTGGCTTGCCTATTGCAGACACACTAATCAATCGAACGCTGAGAGATTTAGGAGTTTTCAAAGTGGGCATCTGGTAGTTCAAATAGAATGACTGGGAGTTTGGGGGCATGAGCACTCTTAATTTAGGATACAGTTTTTTGGCAACTCAAAACCTCTGCCCTGCATCCCATGAGATCGTCCTTCAGGAACAGGCGCAACCCTACCTGCGCTTTGCTGTTTACATCCCTTTCAGATTACATGGGCCTGCAGTGTGAAACAATAGAGGGTTATGCCTTACTCGATGAAATGACCTTCCAGCCTACTGCATGAGATGGGAAAGTGCATTCCTGCTAAGGCCTACGTCCATCATGCTCTGGTACTGGGTCCTGGCCATTCTGGGCCTAGCTTCTAAAATGGCGGCGATTCAGGATACTTTCGCCGCTTGGAAAGCCCAACATCTACAACCTCTACACTTCCTACAAGCTTCTACATTCTATTGTCCCTTCTATACACTTCCGCCCCTCCCCCCTGCCACATTGTGCCATTAGATGCACGCACTACTAGCATATTGCTCTCAATCTGAGCCGCTTGGGGGGACAGGGGAGCTGGGTATGCATCTCAACATTTCCCAAACATGTTTCAGCCTCGTCGGGCCTCATCACTGAGGAGTAGCTTGGGTCTCTAGGCCCAGCAGGCACAGGACCCACGTCTGGGCATACCCATCCCACTTGGGGTGACTACAGCAAAAACAAAAGAGGTGATGTCTGGAAGGTTTAGAATTAATCTTAACCTCGGGCATTGCTCTGGGCAATCCTCCAGATCATCTTTCTTCACCTACCAAGCCATTACAAAAAGGGAAAGACCATATGCAAATCAGGATTGCTCTCACCCCAAAAGGGGCAGTCCAGCCCGAGCTGCTTGGTCACATCCCTTCTGCACGAGACCACAAGCATCCCCAAACATGTCACTACTGCTGCATTGTAAAGGCAGGCAACGATGATGCTTGCTCCAAAGCTCCGAGTTAAACAAACCTACCATTTTGGTAACATCACTCTTAACCCAAGTGTCCCCTCACTGTCCACCTCAAGTGCGCATCTTTCTCAAACGTGAGAGAAAGTTCAGGAAAATACCATAAATATCTTGGTGATATGGTGCAACAACTCCAGTCTCTGAAAGATCCTAGACCAAGCTATTACTGTTGTCGGAAGAGAGTACAATGCACAAGAACCCTCACATTTAAAGTTTAAAATGATGCATCTGAGGTCAAAAGGTGTGTCCTAGGTGCACATCCAATACAAACATCCCCTACATAAAAATTGAAAAACCAACAAGAGCAACCTGAGTTTGTGCTTCAAAATAACATAGTTCAAAACATGGAGCGTCACGTCCCCCTCGAGAATATAGCTTGACCACAACCATCCATTCCACCCTGACTGACTTGACATTCAAACACAGCAAACAAAATCGCACTTTGTATAATCTTAAAGAACACTCAGCTGGCCAAATATAGACATTTCAGAAGTAATAACAACTTTGATTAACATTTTCAACATGGCTAGTTGGCCATTATGGGCTAAGGGGGAAACACAAACCAGGACTTCAATTTAGTCGCCAATATAGGCAGGTAAGAACCTAGGTTTATATTATAGAAGAACAAGTTACTTTCTTACCTGGTAACGTTCTTTCGATGGGATGGTCCGACGACGTATTCCAGATCTATGACATGTAATCACCACAGCTGTGCTGCTTCGGAAACTTTTTTCGGCGTCTGCGTCCTGCGTCGATGACGTTGATGCGCCGTCGTTGAGGACCTCCTCCGACGTCCGACGTCATCCGATGTGATAAGTAGGACGCACGACGCCCGTAGCCTCAGTTGTAGTTTTTTCCCCCAGAACGTGTGACATAAGTCAACTGCCAGTCAGACACAAAGCCTTGCGGAACGTAAGCTGCAATCGCAAAAGAAATTCTGCAGCGGGGAAGGCAGGGCGGGAGCGATATGGAATACGTCGTCGGACCATCCCATCGAAAGAACGTTACCAGGTAAGAAAGTAACTTGTTCTTCGAGGGGATTGAGTCCTCCGACGTATTCCATATCTATGACAGACTCCCAAAGCAGTACCAGAGCAAGGAGGAGGGAAGGAATTTAGAATCAAAATTTAGAATAGCCAATCAAATAGCAGAGCAAAGGACCGCCTTGCCAAAGGCCAGATCCTGCCCTCGGATGGAATCGAGGGAATAGTGACGTACAAATGTATGTACCGAAGCCCAGGTGGCTGCATCACAGATGTTGCGAATAGGAACACCCCTCTGCAGGGCAGTAGATGCAGCCACACCCCTGGTAGAATGGGCCCGCAAGCCAGCCGGTGGGTCCTTCCCCGCCAAGCGGTAACACTCCGAGATGGCTAAAATAATCCAGTGGGACAAAGTCTGTTTCGTCACAGCTTGCCCCAAACGCTTTCCAGCGTAACCAATAAAGAGTTGATCGTCCACTCTGACCCGGGACTTGCGTGAAACATAAAAGCTTAAAGCTCTCCTAGGATCAAGCCTATGGAGCCTCTCCTCTTCCTTACCAGGATGCGGAGGAGGATAGAATGCCGGAAGAACAACCTTCTGGGCCAAATGAAATTCCGTCACTACCTTCGGAAGAAAAGAAGGACGAACTCGAAGGACAACCCTGTCCTTGTGAAATACAGTGAAGGGTGGCTTAACTGAAAGTGCCTGTAACTCACTCACTCTGCGAGCGGAAGTAACTGCAACTAAAAACACAGTTTTCAGAGTTAACAGCCTCAAAGGGCAAGAATGTAAAGGCTCAAACGGAGCACCCATAAGAAACCTAAGAACAAGGTTTAAATCCCAACCGGGCACCAGGAAAGGGGACTGAGGGAACACATTAGTGAGCCCTTTCAGAAACTGTGAAATTAAAGGGATTTTAAAGTAAGAACACTCTTCAGACGAGCGCTTAAAGATGGACAGCGCCGCCAGGTAACCTTTAATGGTACACACTTGCAAGCCCCTGTGGGCCAAAGAAAGTAAAAAGGACAGAACCATGGGGATGTCACATGCAAAAGGATCCACATTCTGAACTCTGCACCAGTCGCAGAACTTACGCCAACGGCAACGGTACAGAGACTTAGTTGCTGGCCTTCGGGCAGAAAGCAACACCTCCATCACGTCTTCAGGGAGGTCCCAATCCTTATACCTCAACCTTTCAGAAGCCAAGCGTGAAGGTTGAGGGATCTGACCTCTGGATGGAGAACCTGACCCCCCTCCCGTGAGAGCAGATTGTCTCGGTAGGGAAGACGACGTGGAGGGCAGATGGACAAGTCGAGAAGGTCCGGGTACCACGTCCTCCGAGCCCACGCCGGAGTAATGAGGATCATCCGGGAACCGAACTTCCGTAACCCCCGCAGCACTTGCGGGATGACGGGGACTGGAGGAAACGCGTACAGCAGCGGGAATGACAACTCCACCACAAACGCGTCTCCTAAGGCTCCTTTTGGAGGAAATTCCCGCGAGCAAAACCTTTCGCACTTCCGGTTGACACTGGACGCGAAGAGATCCACTTGAGGGGTCCCCCAAAGGGCGAAGATCTCCAGGAGAATCTCCTGAGCCAACTCCCACTCGGGAGAGATCGCGCTCTGCCTGCTCAGAGCGTCCGCCGTCATGTTTTCGTCTCCGGCCAGATGAACTGCCAAGATTCAAACTTCCTGCTGGATGGCCCAGAACTCGAGCTGCATCGCCTCCCTGCACAGAGGAAGTGACCCTGCCCCCCCCTTTTTGTTGAGGTAGTGCATGGCCACTGTGTTGTTCGTCAGGATCAGGACATTCTTTCCTCGCACGGTCGGCAGAAAAGCCTTCAGGGCTAGCCTGACGGCCCTCAGCTCCAACAGATTGATATGGAGTCTGGACTCCGACGGAGACCAACGACCGCTGACTGTCGGTCGTTGGTCTCCGTTGGCATGAGCTCCCCATCCCGTGAGGGATGCATCCGTCACAATCGTCACCTCCGGCCAGGGAAGCCAAAATGGAGCCCCCTTCATCAAGTTGCCTTTGACGGCCCACCACAGAAGGTCCCGGGCGACCGAGGGCGGCACCTGAGCCGAGTCCGACATCCTGCCGGACGACTGCGACCATTGCGTCTTGAGCGCCCACTGCAAAGATCTCATCCGCAGGCGAGCCTCTGGCACCAGAAGAATGCAGGATGCCATGAGGCCGAGCAACCTCAAGAACACGAACGGCGTGAGCGTCTGGGCATGCTGAAACTTGTGCACCATCTGCTGAATGTGAAGAGCCCTCACCTGGGGAGGAAAACACTGCCCCAGAGAAGTGTCGAGCACTGCTCCGATGTACTGGAGCCGCTGTGTTGGCGTCAAATGGGACTTCTTTAAATTGAGGGAGAAGCCCAGCCTGTGAAGGGAGTGGCAGGTGACGGATAGCTCCCCCTGATCAACCAATCGTCCAGGTAGGGGTAGACGTGAATCCCCCCTTGCCTGAGATGCGCTGCCACCACCACCATGAGCTTGGTGAAAACCCTCGGGGCGGAGGTCAATCCGAACGGCAGGACCCGAAACTGAAAGTGCGAGTTGCCAACCGCAAACCTCAGGTACTTCTTGTGCTTGGGATGGATCGGCACATGGAAGTAAGCATCCTTGAGGTCGAGTGACACCAACCAGTCCTGAAGCTGAAGGGCCTGGAGGACTTGAGAGAGAGTAACCATCTTGAACTTGTCCTTCCTGAGGAGTTTGTTCAAACCGCGCAAGTCCATGATGGGTCTCAATCCCCCGTCTTTCTTGGAAATCAAAAAATACGGGGAATACCATCCCTTGTTCCTCTCCGCTACAGGCACCAGTTCTATGGCGCCTTTCTCCAGCAGGGCTTGAATTTCCTGCGCAAGGAGCGGATCCGGACTCTGCAAAGAGAGGTTCCCCGGTGGATTGTTGCGAGGCCTGTGCCGAAAGGGAAGACAGTAGCCGTGGGTTATGATCTCCAGAACCCACACATCTGAAGTAATGGCTTGCCACTCCACAAAATGCTGCGCCAGCCTTCCCCCAACCGGCGAACCATGGGACATGGCCTCATGACTGAGTGGGAGCGGCTGCGGCGTTACCTGAGGGCAAAGAGGCAACTGCCTGAGCGGCCTTGGCACCACGGGTACCCTGTCGTCCACCTCTGGTACCCCTGCGTTGGCCTCTTTGACTGCCAGCTCCTCTCGCTTTACTGAAGGACGAGTAATAGCGAAAGGAACCACCCCTCCACTGCTGTCCCCTAGGACGAAAAGGCGGAGGTTGGCGAACTGCAGCGCCCAATGACTTCGCTGCAGCTTTGGAGGTCTGCAACCTCTCAAGGCTCTCGTCAGCCTTGCTGCCAAAAAGGTGTTCACCGTCAAAGGGCATGTTGAGGAGCCGGGACTGCACATCAGGAGCAAACCCCGACTTCCGCAACCACGCAAACCTGCGTATCACGGTGCTCGCCGCCATGGACCTACTGACGCATTCAGCTAAGTCCAAACCCGACTGAACGGACTCACACATGGCATCCTTACCATCCTGGACCATAGCAAGGAAACCATCCCGTTCGTCCCCTTCGGGAATATGTTCAGCCGCTAACGCAACACAGTTCCATAGAGTGTGCGTAAAACGAGACAAGGCACAAATGGAGTTGGCCGCCTGAAGTGCCATACCACCAGAAGAAAACACTTTCTTCGCCCAACCATCAAAACGTTTGTCGTCCCTATCAGGAGGGATGGTAGGGTACGACGCCTGCTTTGCTGGGGCCATGGCCGCCTGCACCACCAAACTCTGCAGAGTGGGATGCCTGGTCAAGTAGCAGGGGTCGCTACTGACTGGACGGTATTTTCGCGACAAGGATCTGCCCACCGCCGGGAGACTCTCCGGAGCAGTCCAAGCCGCCGCCACCCTTCTCTGTAAAGCCATATGGAACGGCAGTACCGGGTCAGTTGGGGGACCAACATCAAGGATGTCCGTCAGATCATCTTGCACAAACTCCCCTGGTGGAGCAGACCATCCCAAGTACTCAGAAACCCTAGCCATAAGGCGCCGGTACGAGGAATCGGCATGAGAGCCAGGCTCAGGCCTACAAAACTCCACCTCCGGAGAGGTGTCCAGTCCACTGGCATCATGCAGTGACTGCTTCAAATCGTCAAACTGACTATGGCCCGAGACAATTTCATCTGGAACCTGACTAGGAACCAGGCCATCAGAATCCTCATCCGTCTCTGAAATATACTCCAGGTGGCGAAAAGAAGGCACCCGAGAGTGCTTGCTCTTAACCAGAGCCTTCCTAGGGGGTTCTCCCGTGCCACGGGGTACCTCCGACCCGAAAGGCGTCGATGGCGTTGAGCGAATCGGCGCCGGCGTCGAGAGAACCGGCATCGGCGCCGAGAGGATCGGCGTCGACGTCGAGGAGATCGGCGTCGGCGTCAGATGCAGCGCCGACAGCACCGGCGGCGTCGACACAGCCCTCGAAGCCGGAGCCTCGAGCGTGTCCCTCGACGACCTGAGCGTCGACGGCTTCGACGACTTCCTCGGAGCCGGAGCCTCGAGAAAGCCTGTCGACGCCCTCGACGCCTCAGACGTCGATGTCTTCCTCGAAGACCTCACAGGTGCACACGGTCTCGAACGCGTCGAGGACCGGGACCTGGAACGGGTACGTCGAGAACGAGTCTCCTTGTCCGAACGGGACCTCTCCCGTGACTCGTGCCGACCACTCTTGCGAGCGGTGTCTCTCGACCTCACACGGCCGACCCCACTCGGGGGCGCGGACGGCTTAGTACCCTGCGACTCAAGAATCGCCAGCATTTTCTTCCCGAAGGAAGCCCATTCCTCCGGCGTCGCACGGCTGGTGGGGTAAGCGACGTGCCGGGCAGAGTCCTTCGAAGAGGACCTGGAAGACGACCGGTGTCGGCGCTTCCGAGAATGCCTCGAAGAGGCTGAGGAGTGGCGAGACCGACTCCTAGAAGGAGACCCATGAGACTTCCGACGATGACGCGGAGAGTCACCCCTCGAATCATCCGTCGAAAGCCCCGCAGACTTCGACTTCCGGGGCTTGGACACCCGACCTACCGACAACTTCTTCTTACATTCGCGTAAGGCTTTGGACGTGAGCGACTGGCAGTCGATACAGTCATCCGTTTCGTGGGCCTCCCCGAGGCACCAGACTCAGGCGTCGTGCGAGTCCGTCACCGACATCTTGGACCCACACTCCCCGCACTTCTTGAAGCCCGGACGCGGGGTTGAAGACGAAGTAGAAGACATCTTCGAAGGATTTTCACAAAACGAACAGGTTCGAAGAACCGAGAAGAACAGAACTCCAAAGAGTCGAGGCGTTGAACCGAGAAACACGAAGCAACACGTTCGCGGAAAAAACGGAACTGAGGCTACGGGCGTCGTGCGTCCTACTTATCACATCGGATGACGTCGGACGTCGGAGGAGGTCCTCGATGACGGCGCATCGACGTCATCGACGCAGGACGCAGACGCCGAAAAAAGTTTCCGAAGCAGCACAGCTGTGGTGATTACATGTCATAGATATGGAATACGTCGGAGGACCCAATCCCCTCGAACACTTTGTGTGCAAGTTGACCCCAAGTACAATATGTAATCCGGCAATTAACTGAAGCCTCGAAGATTTCATGGGGCGTGGTTGATTTTGTAAGAGGCAATAACTCTGCCTTGGTACAGTTAATGCAAAACCTAGAGGGGGAACCACATTTTTGAACATCGGATATCATTTTTTTTTTTATGGTTGCAGACTGATAATAAAATGTCATAAGCTTACAATGGCATACGTTTGGGGTCGCCAAATGATGTACACCTCTGTGTCCATATATATGAATAAATGCATAAAGTGATTCAACATTCAAGGATAACAAAAATGGATAAAGTGGGCATTCTTCATGTGTGCCCTGCCAAGTGGTATTGGTGAAGACAGAAAGCGGTTCATGCACATCCTGGCTGATGGGAAGGTGTAAATGATTTAAACCCATCTAGCGAAGAAGGGCCCAAATCTGAAGTGTCTGAGAGCAGCAAATAAAAATGATCAGAATATTAAAAGGATGCTGTTAAATATAGGAGAGAGAGAACGTCAAGTGAAGATTTTGAACAGCGTCTTTTGGACACTGGCTAGAATGCAAAAGCAAGGCTTGAGTCAAACCGCTGTATGTTGGGACTGTGGTCACACCCAAGGGACAATGGAGTACATGTTTTGGGAATGTTACAAGATGAAAGACTTTTGGAAAGAAATAACCGAAGTGATGAACAGAGTAGTGAATGAAGATTTGGAGTTTGATTTCGAGACATTGATCCTCGGAGGCGAGAAGATATTAGAAGAGTTGAATCATCACCATGCAACTTGGATTTTGATCGACTCCTGGTTGGAAGAAATGTATTTGGTTTGTAACATGAAAAGGTGGCACTATCGATGCAGAAAAAGGACGCTCTATCAGAAAATTGGGGGGGTTTCTAAATTTGAGAATGAATTGAGCATGTTTCAAGAGAAGAAAACAGAAGAAAAGAAAAGTACTTTTTCATTTCTAAATGTTAACTATATATATATATATATATATATATATCTCTAATGACAGATATAACTTTAAACTAAGCTCCACAAATGGTAAATGCATTAGCATACTCAGTATGTTACATCTATATGTATATAATGGCGGCGAGCACTATGCGTTAATAGTACACAAACTCCATATTTATGGATGGCAACACACTTGTGTTTGTTGTCAATATACGCCATTATTACTAATCTGCTGATTAAGGATATAATCTATTATTGACACGTGATATTTGTTTAAGCATACAAACCCGTTCCATAATGGCCGACACCATTTTGACATATACATATAGAATAGTCCTCTTTCTGTTTCTGTGTTTTTTAGCAAGTCTAGGATGCGGCAGTCACTTTGGGAGAACCACCATGTGTGTGGTTTTTGAGAATATTTTGCCATGAAACTGTGCGAGGATTTTATGGAATTGTAATAAAGTGGAAGATTTTGAGAACCTGGTTTCCTGAATTTCTTTTTGGATCGAGGAGTGCTCCTCCAACGACTGTTGAACTAACAGTAAAAAGGACATATTTCAACGTTGCAACCTGGCAACGTAGAGGAAGCACCGGTGCAACTTGTGGACAACGGAGCGCGCAGCAAATTCACGTTTGAAGAGATGAAGGTCCCGCTGCAGCTCGGATTATATATCTACTGGCTGTTTATATTGGGCTGGAGGACGCGACCGCTGCGACACGCGGAACGGCAAAGCGGAGACGTCTGTTTCACAGACGGGGACACGAAGCCGGGTGAGTGTGACGGCCGCGGCCGAACCTGCAATGTTAAGCCTAGTACATGCACAATAGCACATTATAATCCTGTTAATCCACCGCAAGTGCAGGACACTGATTTATGCGCATAATTGCCTCATATTCAATAGTTGTGAATTGCATGTCTGAACACTGTGAGACATACTGTGAAACCAAGTTTTCCACCGCACAACAATGGCTAGCTCCCAGGCGAACAAAGAAGCAATGAGAAAGGCACAGGCTGTCTCTTTGTTTAATAAAAATTTGAAATCGGGGAAAACAGCCCCTAGCAGTGTAAAAGCTACAGAAGATAACACTGAGATTGGACTATTGAAAGAATTGGAGAAACTACAAAAGAAGGAAGTAAGTAAATGGTGGGAGGAACACTTCCTGAAAAACTACATCGAAGTAGGAAGGATCCCAAGATGATTGAGGATTCTAACCATCCCCTCTTTTGATGAACAGGATCCTACAATGCTCAATGAGTGAAGTGAGGCAACAAATATCTGTTCAAAGACTTTTCTCCAACTCTTAATAAAATATGCAGGGACCAATCAATTGAAAATACTGGAAAAGATTGAGGAGGTGGAGGCCAAACTGACCATGATACCCGAGAGTGAAGATGGCAAGAAACTAAAAACGAATATGGAAAAAAGTCTCAAAGGCTATGAAGAAGAGATAAAACTGCGGAAACAGCGGAAATTCTTGCGCAACAAAGAAGATTACGAAAGAGGTAGCGTCTACACGTTTGCTCGAAGATTCGATCAACTAAGACAAGTGTCCAAACCAGGGACACCAACTGTGACCAATGCAATAGAGACAAATATAGAATCTTCTGCATCCGAATCAGATGCCACAACAAGCGAGAGTGAAGAAAATTTTTTAGACGAAATGAGGCTCCTACGCCAAGATGGAAAAAACAAACAAGAGGAGGTTACCAAAATCGAGGGAGAAGCAGAGGCGGCCGAGCAAAACGAGGAGAGGGCAGAGGGGCAACCAAAGCAACAAGCAGTATTCCGGACAGATTGCTGCGCTCTGGGAAAGAGACAGCATAAAGAAGGTGGAGAGCCTAAAAATTATCAATCTGTCTAACCACGTTCTGACTGCAAATCAAGAAAAGGTCCCGAGCTTGGGGTTGAACTTCTGTCTGACCGCTCATTTTAATCACGTGCAAACCCGAATTGACTTTGATCACTTTGTGCGGAAATTACGTCTAAGAAAATTCTTTGCAACCAACCAAGGAACGATGAAAATGCCACAAAAAGAAGGTGGGAGAACCAAAATCACCATTAATGACCTGGAGGCATTAGCAGATCTGATTGATCTCGAAAAGGAGACAGAACTTGACCCTACCTCAGAGGAAGATAGGATCAATCTGGAAGGATTGAATATAAGAACTGATTGGACAATGAAGAGTAAGCTAAAACAGAAGTCCAAATTCAATCCGATTAATAACTTGGGCAACAACATCAAAGCATTCCAAACATTAGTAATTGAAGATCTCAAACATTTCAGGAGAAAGAAAAGATTGAGATCTAAAGAAAACTTGTCAGCGGCAGACAAAACAGATCTGAATGAACTACAGACTTTGAAGACCTGCATTATTAAACCCTCGGATAAAGGTCGAAACATCGTCCTTATGAACAAAGATGATTATATTAAGGGGGCATATAAGCAGCTCAATGATAGAAAATGTTATGAGAGAATGACAAGCAACCCAAGCCAAATACTGGAAAACAAAGTGAGAGACTTCCTCATGAAATGGGAAAAGAAGGGTATCTTAACGGAAGACAACTGCAAGTTCCTCTCTACTCCTAATTCAGTTATCCCCACAATATACTTCCTCCCGAAGATACATAAGGACATCAAGAAACCTCTGGGTAGACCCCTAGTCTCTTCTATAGGCTCGACATTAGAAAATATGTCAAGATACATAGACTAGGTACTCCTTCCTTTCGTATTAGCTCTTCCATCTTACTTAAAAGACACAACAGACTTTCTAACACGCATTGAAAATATACCTTGGAATCCAAATTTCTTGTTGGCTACGATGGATGTTTCCTTATACACCTCGATAGGACATGGAAACGGCATAAATGCATGTGAACGTTTTTTAAACACCAGATCTCTTAACTACTTAGAACATACACAGATGGTTCTTGAGATGATCAATCTATGCCTCACGAACAATGTCTTCATATTTAACAAGTACTTTAGACAGGTGCAAGGCACAGCGATGGGCACAACATTTGCCCCATTCTATGCAAATCTGTCATGATGCCTACCTCCAAGGAGCCAGATGTAGGGGAGGATTGGTCCAAAAGACCGCCCTTGCCTATATCCCTTCCCCAGGTGAGGGCCATGGCTCATCGGGCGTCCCCTCATACCACCAGGGCCCAGGTGGTGGAGGGCTCACCTGCTGAAGACATTGCCCACACGTATTGAATTTAGCTAGGCCCCAGAAACCATTTTGTCTAATAAAGATGGTGTGAGCTCAGCGCACTGTAGCGCGGCCCCCACCCTCGGAGAGTTTCAATTATCCCTGTGGCCGCAGCTCCCTGGCAGATCCGCTGTGAGCCCGTTCCCACGAACAAGACAGACATGAGCTAGTGTAAGATACTAACACTGTAACATTTCACCTTCCGCAGTGTATCACTGCTCCCAGCATGACCCGGCCAGCGAGGCCTGGGTGAAAAAGAGAACTGCAAAACGGTCCTCGGATAAAAGCAAAAGTTCCTAAATATTAATGCCAAGACTACTTGCAAAGCGTGCATTTCTCCACAAAACTTCTTCTATTAAGGAAACCTGTAAAATGTATAAACATGGTAGAATGCATGCTTACATGACATTACCAATGAAGAAACCACACCACTGCAGTTGGGTGCTAACAATAAAAGAGCGTTCCAGGGGACTATTCGTTATGTGTATCCTTGAAAAGCTTACACCCCATGGTCCCGCGCCATAACCAAACTAATGCTGCTAGAGTGCAAGGGAAGACGAATGTAACCATACAGAGGGCTCATGTGAAGGACGCACGAGAATGCACCTGTCATGCGTGTATGTCTAAGCCCCTTATGTGCCACTACCGTCACGTACGGTGGCGAGTCATTTTCTATGTGCTCCACCAACCTCACTACTACGTCAATTACTACAAATGTAGATGCATATAACTAAATGTTGTAGTTGTTAAAACATAGTGTACAAATAATGTGCTCCGACTGGCTATATTTGAGAGACATTTAGCAAAGTTAAAATGTATGTTTTCGAGTGATCCAAATGAGTATTATAGATTGTTCAAATGTTTATGATGTTTCCACCTAAAGTCGGCAACACACGAGGAAGATACCTTTGTGAATATGTGCAAGGCCATTTCCCCTCCCACCCTGCGAAGACTGCCAAACAAGAGAGCAGAGGCCCGCGCCGCGCTGCTCCACCTCCCCCAACTAGGCTAGAGCCGCTTCAAAGATTTGTAGTCTCCTCTGCAGCACCCAAGGCCACGGCCTGCCACCTGCATTCTTTACAGCACAGCAGTAAACCTCCGCCTGAATACACAAATCCAAAGGCGCCCCCTCTTAAACCCCATAACCCACCGGATCACCTTATTATGGCCCCTGTACAATTAGGACACCCAATACTGTGGAAACATACAGCAGCTCATT
Organism: Ambystoma mexicanum; assembly: GCF_040938575.1. Lineage (NCBI taxonomy): Eukaryota > Metazoa > Chordata > Amphibia > Caudata > Ambystomatidae > Ambystoma > Ambystoma mexicanum. The sequence continues at coordinate 862,150,307 of NC_090939.1, read as the reverse complement.
CATAACGACTTCTAACAAGACAGAAAGACATGTACCGCCTGTCCCATGCCCTGAGACTTAGCCCCTCGACCTATGGTACCTGTCAACAGGACACTGGTAACCACGCACTGATGAATCACCATCAAACCCCTCACAAGGTGCATTCCTCCTGTGTTGCATTAACCTGTAGAATAACCTATTGAAAGATTTTCTAAAGAAGATAATATTGCAATAACTGAATGACTGCGGTGTGCATGGCCTAGGGCAAATAAGTCAGGAAAAGACATTCATCTCTGACACTGGCCACAATGGCACAACAACACTGCCCGGATGAACTCAGCCGACCCGCCAGGCCCAGCCCAACCCACGAGGCTGACCGGTGACGTCCTCCAGCCAAGGCCAACCACATCGCAGCAGCGCCTATAGCTAGTCTTCACCACCCAATCCCATTGAACTTGTGCCCCTTATAGTATGTAGGTTCTGATGACGTGTTTTGTAAATATATACCCCTGTCTTTGCTATTGTCGGACAGAGCGCTCTCGGAGTTTGCAGAGTTCTTTGCATGCCCTATTCTGATTGATAAACTCCCATTTACGCTCACCCGCACTCTCTCTTGACCTTATTCCCATTCTGGGAGAGTCCTTCATTGTCTCTCATTGCGGGGAGGATCGTTCTGGTTGGGGACGCTTGCCTTCAGTGGTGACCCCGAAAGCGTGATTATTATTATTTTTTCGCAAGCTATCACTACCGTCCCCTTTTGGCACGAAAATCTCCGGTCGAAAAAGGGATACGCACAGTGCGCCGGCTCCGGGAGGCTGCCCGCCAACGGCGACCGGTACGCTCAGAAGTGCGCACTCAACAGAGAAAGGGTATGGGATCCCGGTTGAAAAATCCCCTTTGAGTACCGCTCGCCGGAGCCGGGGCTGACTGTTGAGCGGACGGCAGCACTGCCTGGACGGACCCAGTTTCGGAGACTATCGGTTCAAGACGGGCACGTGAGTATTGAGTGCGAGCGATCATAAAGGGAGTAGAGGAGGAAATTTAGGACAGGGAACGAGGAGGGGTAGAAAAGGGGGGTACGTAGGTCTACTAAGGACCATCTTGAACTTTCTTTGCTTTTTCTTTGCATATGGCCATTAGGATCAAGAGATGAATAAGAGACAAAAGTGACGGGAACTTAGCTCCGAGAGGGGGTGGAAGGCAGCACCGCATAGTGCTATCTTGACTAGTACTGGGAATATATGAAGAAGTGGATAATAAAATAAAAGTGTCTGGCAAAGGGGGACACAGAGAATATATTAGTGACTGCTATTCTTTCTATTTTTTTCTTTAGGGTTGGGGGAAAAAATAAAAGTGAGATCAGTACAAAACCATAGAGATAAAGTAAGAGACAGAGTTCTACTGTAAGAGTGAAGATCAAACTTATATATATATATATATATATATATATATGCATACATATATCTGAATAAGACGGACAGGGACAGCCGGCCAGGGAGGGCAAATTGAACTGTGAATAGAGTGTTACAGAGAGGTGTGTGCACATCGTATATGTCTGGAGATAATTTGGTGTGATGGGTGTGTAAAAATGGCCATAAATGTATAGCCATTGAGTGGTCATGGTAAGTGTGGCCGGACAAAGCTTTATAAAGACAAGAGTAATAAGGTGAAGTGAGTGTGTGCCTTTTTGATTTCTGGGTTAACGTTGTCGAGATCACTGATGGTTTGCTCTTGTATGTGCCCCCCAAAGAGAACAGAATAGAGACTGCGCACAACCATTTTTATGGTGCGCAGGCAGGGGGAGGAACACAAAGGCACCCACTATTGAATAAGACATAGAATACGAGGACTCACATGGTGATACGCTTACATTGTAATTTTGAGATACATAGAGACACACAAGTACCAGGAGGGCACAAAGTATGGGGGCAGAAACACCCTTATCACATATTTGTAAGAACCTACCGGGGTACGCGGAGCGAATTAAGAAATATCATGACCAATGGATCACAGAGTTGAAGGGAGAGGGGTTGCCCCAGATATGGCCCGAGGGGGGGGATCATTTGACAAAAGTGTCCTAGATATGGTAGCCACATGCATTTGTTTGAAATACAAGGGGAAGCAGTTGCATAATAGGAGAGAAATATTAGATCTCTGGAGGTTGTTTGAAGAGATACGACCGCCTAAAGCACCAGAATTAAATCCTGACCTACCATCTACTACTGACAATCCACTAATGATACAGAAAGATGCTAAAGAATTGCCAAATACAGAGCCACCAATAGAGGTAATAAGTTTGTACCCGATACTAAACAAGCCTGTGCCCGCAGAGGGGTACAGTGACCCCACTTATGTTCCTCCCCCGACAACTACTACACCCCAAAAGCCAATGGCACCCCCGCCATACGAGAGTACTAGGGAGCGAGCCCAGGTGAGCACGCCAAGGGTGGACATAGAAAAACTAACAGACGATTTAGAGTCAAGACTCTCGATAGCCAAAGATGAGCTCTCGAGGATAAAAGGCATATGTGAGCGAACAGCACTTAATGCAGCAAGATCAGAGCACACGTCTAGAGCGCCGAGCGAGAGTAGAACACTTGAAGAAGGGTGGAAAAAAGGCGAGATACTGTTCAGAATTCAAGAAGAACCAACGCGAATAATTGAACTAGGGGCAAGAGAGGGAAGTACTGACAATGAAGAAAGGCCTATAGGGGACAGGGAGGAGTTACTATGTGATATAAGAGACGACTTGGAGGAAAGCGATAGGTTGAGCATGGCAATGGGAGGGGGAAGCGAAGGGTTGGATGGTGCATGTTCAATGAGAACACTGGACGATGAGTGGACGGGGCGATTAAGGAACAGGGTGGGGAAAATGGCATCATTGGGGACATCCGGAGTGAAGGCGGGTGCAGACGCCACAATGAAAGGAAAGTTGCAGCTCCCGCTAATACATAGGGGAGGGGGAAGGCCAAATTATATACCCTGGGCTCAGATGGACAAGGCCAACTTACTAAAGTTATTGCCCCCGTTATCGGGAGGGGCGAGCAAGTGGATATACGCCTTTGAGAAACACACTGCCGGGGTACCCCTAGCAATAGGGGATGTGAAGAGCTTGCTTGTATCAGCAGTGGGGGATCAGGCTGATAGAGTATGGGTAAAGGCTGGCTTCCCGGGAGTAACATTAGACTGCGACCGCCATGATGGGGCCTCCTTTAACACAGTGCGCGCGAGGGTGTGGGATGCCTTGCGGGATACGTTTCCAGATACGCCAGACTTACAGTCAGTAATGCAGTGTACAATGAATGACGGGGAAGATGCTATGGATTACATTTTTCGGGTCCAAGAGATGTGGAGATCAGAAACGGGCACGCCCTGGTATCAATCGACATCGTTATTTTACTTCATTATAAAAAGAGGGCTCCCAAAAGAGGTGCAAAAGGCGCTCGACAAGATAGCAGGTATTGAAGCGAAAGGATGGCCTGAGATTCAAAGCATAATAGTGCACCACTGTAAGAGAATAAAAGAAAGGGAGAAGGAGGTGGCGCAGAAAAGATTGGCAGACGAAGCGAAACTAGTGCAGACAAAGTTGGTGAAGGTCGCAGCAGCAGTAGTCGCGCTCCCACACAGCAGGGAGGGAGATGAGGAGGAGGAGGGGCTGGTAGCAATACAAGGAAGGATGGCAACTAATTGGGCTGGAGCAGGACAGCGGCAGTGGAACGAGCAGGAGCAAGGCGGAGGTCCGCAGTGGCAAGAGTGGGCCCTTCGAGGGGGACGAGGTGGGTACAGGGGCCGAAGAGGAGGTGGACCGGGGTACGGGGGAATGGGAGGAAATGGATGGCAGGGTCCTAGGAGCGCAAGGGAGTTGTTGGAACTGCGGAAGATGGGGACATTACTCTAGGGAGTGCAGAAGCAGACCCAACAACGGGTTCCAAGAGGCAGAACATTATGGCCATCCCCATCCGGGGAGCCCATATGGTCTCCCAATGGGACAACAACAACAAAGAAACCCAGGCCAGGGGCACAATGAGCAACAACAGGGGCATCAGTATAGAACACAGAACCACCCACAAAACAATGACAATATGCAGTACACGCCAGGCAACCCTTTTGCGACAACAGCAAATGGGGCCCCCGCACCAGCCCCCTATAGTGGCGTGTCAGTGGTTTCAGAGAGCGTCTTCAATCAGGGGGGGCAATGAGACACCCCGCATAGGACAGCCCACAGAGAACACTTGCGTGTCCAGTTCTATCTACAACCTACGATGCAGCAGAGGAACCATTGGTAGGGGCACAGATAGGAGACAAGCAGTTCATATTCATGGTGGATTCGGGAGCAGAGAAATCATGTATCAGGGAGGGCCGGTTCCCGTTATCTAACCGGAAGTTAGAGACGCAGGGGTTCTCTGGGGCTGTAATTGAAGTTCCTTACACAGAAGCATTGGATGTAACAGTGGGGGGCAAAACTGTAAAGACACCCTTACTGTATTATGAACACTCACCAATAAATTTATTAGGGAGGGATCTCCTGAGTAAACTCAACATGACCATATCCTTCACTGAGAGAGGTATAGTGTGTTCAACACCCGGAATATGCCCATTACGTGTAATGTTGGTAGTACAGGCTCACACAACCACACAAGAAATACGAGGTTTGCCAGAAAACGAGGAAATGTTTATTGAAGGACTAAAGACACTGGCCCTCATAATTCCAGAGCTGAGAAGAATGGATTGGAGGATTCCAGCGGAGCTCCTCTTCCCCCCAATAGTTTGCCCTGACACAGCACCAGGATCAGTGGTATCATTAGATTTGCACGCTGTACAGATATCTGCGAAAAGGATTTCTGTGATTGGAATAGATATAGAAGGATGTGAGTGGCGTACAGTACTGTGTACAAATGCCAATATCGCCCTAAGAGACTTAACGGATGAGGATCTCTTCTCAGATGCAGAGGGGGATGGTGAAATAGTAATGGAAATAGCGATGCCCTGTGACATTTTGATTCAAGCCAGGGAAATCCCCGTTCAGCTGATGGCAGTGGTAGGAGACCCGCCGTCATTCTTCGATGATGACATGAGGCTCGTACCAAATAATTTGTGGACAACAGGCCCCCATGATGTAGGGTTGTTGCATGGAGTACAACCTGTGATAATAAAATTAAAGCAAGGAGCAATTCTACCCCGAGTGAAACAGTATCCATTGTCCCGTGAAGCTGAAGAAGGGATAAAAGAGACAATAAATGCACTACTAGCACAAGGGATCATAGTTCCTTCAAACTCACCATGTAACACATGCATTTACCCATGTAATTCAGAAAGAGTTCCCTTTGGTCCCGAACCCTGCATCAATACTATGCAGCATCCCAAAAACGGCATCACATTTCACGGTGGTCGACTTGAAAAACGCATTTTTCTCCATCCCACTGGCTGAAGAGAGTAGATACCTGACAGCATTTACACTAGGGGAAAAGAGATATGAACATTGCAGATTACCGCAGGGATACTGTGAGAGCCCGAGCATATTCAACCGCATATTACATGAAGACTTAGGAAACCTATCAGTTGAGAGTACAATCATTCAGTACGTAGACGATTTACTCGTCTGTGCACAAGACGAAGAAACATGCAGAAAAAATTCAATAACACTCCTGACTCTATTGGCCAATAAGGGGTACAAAGTAGACAAGGGAAAGCTACAGTACTGTCTGACAGAGGTTCTATACCTGGGACAGCTAATATCAAAAGATGGAAAAAGAATAATCCCTGACAGGGTAGAAGCAATAAGATCAGTAGGAGAACCCACAACAGTGAAAGACATGCAGAAATTCCTGGGAATGTGCAACTATTGCCGAGCATGGATATTAGATTATGCAGCATACACCAGACCCTTCCTACAGGCGCTCAAGGAGGCACAACAGGAGAACAAAAAAATAGAATGGTCAGAAGAAATGAGCGCCTCCTTTAAATCATTAAAAGAGTTGATTTCAAGCGCTCCAGTGCTTGCAAATCCTGATTATGGAGTTTTACCTGTTCCCACACTGCAAGGGAACACTCATGACAGCTGTACCTGCACAGAAGACGTCCCTAGGACACAAACCTTTGGCCTACTATAGTGGCACTTTAGATGCGGTGATGCAAGGGCATTTTGCGTGCGAGCAATCACTAGCTGCAGCCGCATTCGCGATTGAGAAAAGTGCCACAATAGTAATGGGAGGCCCTGTGACATTGTTTGTGGAACATTCATTATTTGCCATACTTGAAAGGTCAAAAAGCACACTGACAACACAACGGGCAACCGCCTATGAGATAATACTGTCCAGTGCCAACATCCATGTGGTGCGATGCAAGACAGTGAATCCAGCAACATTCATTACAGAAGCATGCACACTAGAGGACATGCAGGAACACGATTGTGCAACTTACACAGGAGAAAGAGGGGAGGACACAGTGGTGTGTGAGAATGCTCTGAGCGAGGGGGAAGTGTACTTCGTAGATGGGTCAGCATCGATTGACGTGGACACGGGAGAGAAACATGTGGGTATGGCAGTGGTGAGATTAGAAGACGGTGAGTATGAGACACTAGTGCAGTACCGCCTCCCATCACATTACTACGCACAAGCGGCAGAACTGATTGCACTCATAGAAGCACTACATGCAGCTAAAGGTTGTGCAGTGACAATATACACAGACTCAGCTTACATGACGACAACAGTACATGGGGGTC